>NC_091791.1:9852500-14652500 GCF_041296235.1 Equus asinus | reverse complement strand
GCATCCCCGCCTGAGCACCCCTCCTCTCTGAAGCCTGCCCTGACTTCCCCAAGCACAGGCCACTTCCTGCTGCTTCATGTCTCTGCCAGGCGTCGCACACAGCAAGGCAGGGTGGTATAGACGGTGGAGCCAGACTGCCTGGGTTCAAATCCCAGCCTGCCTCTAACTAGGTGTGTGACCAGGAGCAAGTCATTTGCGCTTCTTATCCCTCAGTTTCCCCATTTGTAAAATGGTGATGATAATAATACCGACCTTATGGGACTGATTTAGGGATCAAATGATTTAATATACGAGGAGTGCCTAGACCAGCCCCTAGTGAGCTCTCAGGTGCTCAGCGAGTGCTGGCAGTTCTTCACAGCTCAGGCCCTGGTGTAGGGGTCATTTCTTTGCCTTTTAATGATTTGGTTCCCTGTCTGCCTGCTCTCCTGGACTGTGGTTCGTTGCGGGGAGGGTCTATGCCTGGTTAGCGTTCACAGCTCTAGCGCCAAGCCCCGGGCCTGGCATACAGCAGGTGTAGCCTGAGGCTCAGCCTTCCCCATTTTGTTTCCTCCATCCAGGACACATCAGGTAGCTCAGGGTTTGTCCCCTGTCTGCCTCTCCAGGGGTGTCCCCGGCCCTTGCTCCTCACCCTTGGGACCTCTGTGCACCTTAGTGATGGTCATTGCCTGGTTCTCCTGGGCTATGAACCTTGGCAGGCTTAGGGGCCTGGGCACCTCTCGGGGGTGAGGGTGAGGCAGAGGACACACACGCTTGTATGATCCTGTTTCTCTGACCCTGCAGTTTTGTCACTTGTTGCTTCACAGCTGGGCCAGATGAGAGTAACTAGCGAGAATTCAATGCTCAGAGGGGAAGATGCAAAACTGCGCAATTCATGGGATTCCCACAAACTCCAAAAGAAAAGCTCAAAGTCAAGAGCAACCTTCCACAGGAGGTGTGAGCTCCCAGCCAGGGTGGCCCTGTCCTCGAGTCTTCCCTTCCCCAAGAGCCTGCCTCCTCCTTTAAACTGTCTAGATAAATCTCCACCCCACGTTAGGGACCATGCTCTGCTCAGAGGATGGGCCTGGCCCCGGACTCCATCTCCCTCCGTCCAGCAGCCAGTCTGTGAGCTTCAATAATCCCTGCAGCTCATTTCCAGAAGCTGAGTGATTCGGTCAAGGCTGAAAAAGAAGGCGAGTGTGCACGTGTGTGTATGTGTGTGCATGCGCGTGTGTGGGTGGGTGTGGGTGTGTGGGAGAAGCCCAAAGGGACGTGAACAGGACAGTCTGGGATGGGGTTGGCCATACCCGTCAGGTCTTCCTCCAGATCTCCCGCCGGGGGGAGGTGTGAAGGGACGATTCTTCCCTCTTATCCAGTGGACAACTGGTGGATCACCCCCTACCCCAAATGTAGACACAGCTGCAAATGAATGCATACTCACACGTACAACTTCACACACATAACCACAACAACACATGTATAATAGACACACACAGCACAGACGCATCTCTACATACACGATATCATGCACACAACCCCCCAAGTAACCACACATACACACCAATATGTGAACGTAAGCACACACACTCGCCTGTACATCTTTCAATGACAAATACTGATTCTCACTGATCAAACAGTCTAGAGAATAGTGAGGAACAAAGACATTTTCCCAAATGCAACCTCATCTTCCCAGCCTCCTGCTCTCCGAGGAAAAAGCCTTTGCGCATTAATCCAGGTGGTCTCGGTTTCCCTTTTAATCCTTCTGTGACCAGGCTCCGGCTGCCCTCCGAGATCGATCTGCATCAGGAACTGGCGCTCACTTCAGAGCCATCTGCCCACTTACGCCTCCACAGAGACCGGGTAGAAGTTTTGAAATTAGCTCTCATCTGCATCTTAGGGCAACTCGCCTCCTGAGCAGGGCATTCTCTTGAAGGTGGAAAGGAGGAGGCAACATGTGGATTTATGGTCCTCCTGTACGGGCAAAGCCCTGGGATTCTTGCTTCTATTACATAGTCATTAAAGCTGAGACGAATAAATGAGTGAATGAATCATATTGCAGGGGTTTTGGAATCCAACAGACATGGGCTTGAATCCTTGCTGTGTATCGTATAAATGTGGGCAAGTCACAATCTTTGTGAGCCTAAGTTCCCTTATCTGTAAAGTGGACATGATAATACTGCATTAGTCAAAGACGAAGCTATAGTAATAAAACAAAGAGATGTCAAAATATAGGGGCTCCAAAGAGACCTGTCTATTTCCCTGGCACGTATCAGTCCTGGGTGAACAGGCAAGGTTAACGGGCAGTTCCATGCATGTGGTCATTTCAGGACCTGGACCCCTTCCACGGTGTTGCTTTGTCTCTCCTGGGCCATTGTTCTCATCTGCAAGATCCAAACCAATATGCAGGAGTGTGAAAGAGAGAGATCACAGTAAAAGGCTTGCCTTTGGAGTTAAAAAATGACCCAAAAGTCACACACATAACTTGCCAAAACATCCTACTGATCTAAATGCAGTCATGTGATCAGATCATCTACAAAGGAGCCTGGGAAATGTAGTCTTTAGCTGGGCACCCATGTGTTCAATTGCAAGTCTCGTTCTATGGAAGAAGGGGAGATTTCTCTTTGGTGGATAACTAGCTGTCTTACCACAAATAGCCACTTCAGTCGGCTGTGGTGAGGACCAAGTCAGGTAATGTGCACAACCTACAAAGCACAGGGCCTGACGTACAGTCTGCACTTGAGAAATGGGAGCTATTATTTGATCATTTCAAAGGAATTCTTTTAAGATGAATGTTATAACAGTGTAATCGGGGTGCACATTTTCTTGGTCCTTTGGTGGGGCAGGGTGGTATGGAAAACATAAAAGGGTCCAGCCACAAATGTTTGGGCAAGACTTAGGGAGTGTAGAGCCCCTTGTAGGAAGTGACACCTGCTCCAGGTACATCTCAAGGTGGAGTCCTAGAGGAAACGTGGACACCCTCGAGATCTCCCTCAGATATAGGAACGTAAGGATGTGGCAATGGCAGGAAGCTGTCATGATGGACATCAGGCAACCTGTGATTTTACTCTCCTGCCTCTGGTAAGTTCTGCTTGTCACAATCAGGAAGTAAGTTTTCAGGAGGCTGAGGGAGAAAGCCAGCAGGACATGCGTGTTCATGGGGAAGCCTGCCGGAGGCAGTGGGATACCTGCCTCCTAGTAGTTTCATCATGGGGCAGATCACCTCCCCTTCTGGAGTTTCGTCTTCGTTCACACATAAAATGGGGACCCAGACAATTCTTACTCTAAGGGGTGGTTCTGAGGCTAAAGCAAGACAATGGGTGTGCTGGAAACTCTGAAAGGCTGTACAGATGTGAGGAATTAGGGTAATTAAATGAAAGTGGGGGAAATCCATCAGCAGCAGTCAGGTGTGTCCCAGACCCGCTTGGGCTCATGTGGAGGGTGGGTGGGGCCCGCTTACCTGTCCAAGAGAAATGCCCTCCTGTCCCCCGGGAGTGGAGCAGAGCTGTCAGTCTTCATCAGGACTTCCTTTCTGGGAGCGGCTTCCTCGTGTCACAAACTTGGCATGGTTCAAACCTCTCCTTCCAGAGTTATTTTCTTTGGGTGTTGCAAATCCTCCTTTACCCGGAGGAGACAGAAATCTCCACATTTCTTTCCACCTGGAAATCACCACGGTTCTGAGGCTGTCCTTGCTTCCTGCCGAAGACATATTTGTGTGTCTACACCCCACAATTTTCCCATGTAACTTTCATTAAAGTTAATTGGTGTCACAAGATTAAGGCAGGCAGCAAGAGACAAAGAAGGCAGTTCCAAATTGGGCCTGGCCGGGGTGCCGGGGGAGCGACAGGCTTCTGGGGGGGGCCACACCAAGTGGGGGTCCCAGGCTTTGCTTCAGTGGTTTCTGCAGAAGGGGCTGTGGAGGTGCATTGTGGGAAGAGCCACAGCCCGGGGTTCTTCTGTGAGGTTAGGACAGGAGGTGCCTTCTTTGTAATGTCACTGGCCTGGAAGGCATTTTTACCCCTTTCTCTTTTTGATGGTAATCGGCCACGGTAACGCATATGACAGTCCTGGTAGCAACCATTCGCTGGGTGTCTAATGCACTCATCCTGGGGTGGGGGCTGCACTTGCGCTTGATTCTCATAGCAGCTCTATGAAGGCTACAGCTACCTGCATTTTACACATGGGAAAGCTGAGGCTCCAAGAGGTTTCATGATTCGCCTGAGCTTGCATACACAGTAAAGAGCAGAGCTCGTGTTCAAGCCCCTGTCTCCTGACTCCATAGCAGGACATGGGCTGAAAGTGGAGTGGGAAGGAAAGCCTTCCTGCCTTTGGTGGCCCTCAGCTGATGCCACACCACTTGGAGAGACCCTCCCAGACTACCTGTCTTTGGGCTGGCTGGGTGTCTGGGACCCATTGGGTGCAGGGGTCACATTTGCAGGGTCCGTGAAAGCCTGGTGTGGACAGGCCTGGCTCTCCCAGGGAGCAGGAGTTCAGCCCCTCCCCCTCTGCAGCAGGTGGTGGGCACCCCCAGTCCACAGAACCCACCGGTTCTTCACCCTTTTGTGCACGAGGACCTATTTAACATGAAAACATTCAAACTATTTTTAGTATCTGTTAATTGAAGAGATGAAATGATAAAAAAGATACTGTCAGTTTAATCATACTTAAAAATAGGTCTGTATTTTATCCATCACAATATCGATGTAAATGAATAATAATGATACAGATATAAACAGGCAATTCACAGAGAAAATACAAATGGCCAATAAATGTATGAGAAGAGATCAATCTCACGAGTAATTAGGGAAATGCAAATTAAAACAACAATGAGACATCATTTCATTAATCAGATAGGCAAAAATTAAAAGTTTGATGCTATCTAGTGGCGGCTGGGGTGTGGGGAAATGGTTACTTTTATCTACTTTCTGTCCCTGGAAGGATAAATCAACGCAGCCAGTTTGGAGGGGAATGTGTGGCAGTGATTATTAAAATGCAATACATACACACACGTGCACACACGCGGGCGCACACACACACACACACACAGACACTGGGGTTTAGCAACTTCACTCCTTGGTGATTCCTCTAGAGCACAAGATGAGACGAACACTGAAGCACTGTACGAAACAGTGAAAACATTGGAAATAAATTAAATGTCTTTCAATGGAGGGATGATTACCCAAACAACGGAATATTCACACAATGGAATACCATGCAGCCATTAAAAAGAGTTAGCAGATCGATATGCACTGAAGGGAAAAGATTTCCAACATATGAGAGTTGAGTAACAGAAGCAAGCAAGCTGCAGAATGATAACATTCCCTAAGACATTATATGGCGGCCAGGAGAATGAGCCTCACGGATCACCAGGTGGCATCATTGGTTGACAATGTAATTGTTGCTCCTTGAAATCCGTCCCTGTGTTTGAGTCAAGGCCATGCTTCCCCTGGGCTGCTCCCCTGCAGTGACTGGGTGTGGGAAGAATACTAAAGCAAACCCGCTCCTGGGAGACATCGGACTCCTTTCTTAGCCAACTTTGAGCTCAAGGACTCCCCACTGGCAGTCTAGGTGGCTTCTAGTTAATCTCTCCCCCTTTCTTCCTCAGGGTCAGACGCACCTTGACAAGACCACTTGCCCTGCAGTCTGATGGTTTTCCCAGAATCCCTCCTGTTTCCTCTCTGTTCCCTTTCTGCATGCCTCCCGCTCTATGTCCTCTCATATAGGGACTTCCCTTAATGAGATTCTTACGCGCTTAATCCTATTTTGGTGTCTACTTCTTGGAATCCCCATTGCATACCATTAGTGTAGTGGTTCTCAAACTTCAGCGTGCATTGGAATCACCCGGAGAACTTGCTAAAATGCAGATGGCTGGGCCCCCAGTCTCAGAGTTGCTGATTCAGTCCGTCTGGGGTAGAGTCTGGGAATTTGCATTTTACGGAGTTTCCTGGTGATGTTGATCTCAAATGACCACACTTTGAGAACCACTCTGTTAATGTATAACATGCAATTTAAAAAATATTTTTATGGGTTTGTCTATGTATGTAAACATGAAGAAAAATATCTGGGAGACATCACACAGCAAAGTGACAACAGGATCTTTCTCTGGGGAGGCCAATGGGATTAAAATCAGCAATATGGAGGTGGTTAAGAGCATGGCCTCAGAAGCCAGATAGCCTGGGTTGAAATCCCAGTTTTATAGCATGCTGGCGTGTCATCTCAGGCAAATTCTTAATCTCTCTGTGCCCCAGCTTTCTCATTTGTAAAATGATGGTAGTAATCGTAGCAATCTTGAGGGTTGTCCGGCAGAGAATATAAGCAAGTGCTTAGAACACCGTCTGGGATATGGTAAGTACACAGTGTTAGTTATTTCATTATTTTAAATTAAGTGAATGGTGAAAGGGGTCTTTAACTCTGAACTTTTAGCAACAAGAATTAGGCATACTACTTGAATAATTAAAAATTTGTAAATAAAGAGAAGAAAAATAGTTGTGCATATATGTGTGTTTGAAGGATATTCTGTATTCAATCTACATGCAATATTTGGTGAACAAATGAAGGCAGAGATTTCTTGCAAGATTTTTGCCTACCATCTATCCCCTGAGGGCCCCAAACCCATAAGTTATGAACATTTAAATAGGGCAACTACCACTTGTTGGCTGAATTTTAAAAAATTAGTGTAATCCAACTATAAGTCAGTCCCTATGTGACCCAGTCTATGTAGGTCATGTTAAAAAATGCACAATCTATTGGCCCAAATTAATTAAAAAGGAATTCCAAGTTTGACTTACATCACCACTAAAACATTAAGTGAGGTCCATTGAATTACCTCAACAACGGTTCTTAAAATGCCCTTTTCTCTCTCTCCCCAGGGAGAGCCTGAGAGCGTCTGCAGGTTAACAGTTACCAGTGTGGGTCCCTGTCACATTAGATTCATCAAGAAATCAGTTTAATTAAGCCTGAGTGTTAACAGGCCTGTTTTTAAAGCGAGCCACTGCTCCTATAAAAGGTCCCTTTCCCTGGGCACATAATCCTATTTTGACATTGAGCTTTTGGCGGTGAAACCTTCCTGCATTAGGCAGATTATCAAGTAAATCGTGTCCCACTCAGCGAAAGAAGGCCGGTTGTCAGGGAGTGAAAAGTTAGAGCGGTCTTCCTTTTTTTTGCATTTGTTTTTCTAAATTTCTTCATGCATTTACTTATTCAACACTTATTTTGGACATATTATATTCTGGCTCCGAAGCTAGAGGATACGTCCATGTTATTTTATTCGATACTCACTAGTCTACCTATGCAGTAGCAATTGTCTCCATTTTTTCAGATCAGTAAACTGAGGCTTAGAGAAATCAAATAAAAACTCACTTAAAGTCACTCACCTCATCAGTGGCTGAGCTTCTGTGATCTGTTCACTGTCGTAGCTCTTCTGCTGGACCAGGGTACAGCAGGGCAAAACTCAGCTCCCCCATTTGCTGTCTGTGCAATGCTGAGAAACTTTCTTAAAGTCTCTAAGCCTCAGTTTTCTCATCAGCAGATAAGATGGTAAGTACCTAGCTGTGGGGATTTTTGGAAATCAAATTATGTTACAGATGTGAAAGTCCTATCTCAGCACCTATGCACTGTAGGGACGTCGTGAGCCATACAGTTGTGTGGGTTTGTTTGGACAAAAGGAAAATCATGACCAGCATTACTGTGGCTGGTTTTGTAGATTAGCTCACTTATTACTCATCACAACTCCCTTCTAGCCCATCCTTTTGTATTATAGATGCTATAGAACTAGAAACAAGACAAACTACATTTCCCAGATTCCCTTGCAGCTAGGAATCTGCATATGAGCTCATTTCTGCCAAGGAGCTGTGCCACTCAAATCTTGGAAGTGAAGTGAGCAGTCGAAGTTGGCAGCCATGCAGAGGAAGATCAGCTGTGCTGACGGGGAGTGTAGGCATCTGTGTTTGGAGCTGGCTGTGGTGGAGTTGGTGGAGTACACCGCTCGGTGTCGTAGGTTCTGACCAGTGGGTTTTATGGTACAGGAGTCCCACAGTGTGCATCAGTATTGCTCCTAGCAAAGTGGCCCCTTGGCTATAGTATTTCTTATAGCATCCAAATCTGGTTCCCCAGCCTTTCTGGAGGTTCTGTGAGCTACTTAATCCTCCTTAGTAAATCCCTTTCTGCTTAAACTGACTAGAGTAGATCTGTTGTCCAGAAACAATATTCAAAGACTGATATAGTATAAACCAGGAATGGGGAATTGGAAATGTCAACCCTGAGTGTTCAAGTTGTCCATTGACACATGGCCAGCACTCTGAACTAAGATATTTTTAAATATATAATATGTTTCCTATCAAGGAAAAGAATCTAAGATTGATGGAGAACAGATACAGTTTCTGAATTTTCTCTTGATCTTTCACTATATGAATTATTTTAACAATCTGTAGTAATTTTATACTTATAGTACTGATGCAGTAGGAGATGTTGACTGCAAAGGTAACAAGGATATTTTAAGATTTAAAAACCAAGTTATAATTCTGCAAAATATTGAAGGAAATTTCCATGTCCCCAAACAGCAAACCATGTGTATGGTTAACGACTAGTATTGTTGTAATTGCCAATTTTAAATGGAAAACTATAATATGATATTTGGACAAGATTAGCAGAGATTCTGCGTGACATAGAGATAGTGTGAGAAGCCTCAGAGCAAGCTAGAACGGAGAGAGAGTGGGTCATGCCGTCCACTGGCACCCAGTCCCAAGTCTGCCACATCCTGGGGGACCCTGGGCAAGTTAAGGATAGGCTGTCTACATGGCCTAATTCACTGTGTGGTGAGAATTACATGAGACAGTGTATGGAACGGCCCAACACATAATAAATACCCGCCTCGTGATGGATCCCTCTCTTTGTCTTCCCTTTATCCATTTTGGTCAATGGAGAGTATAACACAACCAGTTGCTACACTTCTGAAATGTCGCATGTGAATTGATTTGGGAATATCAAATCAGCTTGGCATACATCAGGGGGACTCTCTAAGGACCCATTGTAAATCTAATATGTGTGTGTGTGTATACATGTTCACACATACCCACACACTCACACACATATATATAATTGGTTGTTTTGGTTTATCAAGGAATTTAGATAAGGATATGATAAACAGGGCTTCTGCCTCTGCATGTCTGGAAAGGGTCCTTGTCACTGTGTTTGTCCCGATCCTGAAACCTTCAGGTCGTCTCCTAATTGGCACCTTTCTGGCCGACTAAGCCAGGAGGCCACGGAGCGAATGGATTCCACACACTGAGTGACCCTGTGGACTAACCCCCTCCTGGGGTCTGGGGTGCCTTCAGGAAGGAGTGGGAGCCCCCCAGCTCTGCTGCTGCCTGCACTCCATTTCTTCCTTAGATCCACAGGGTTAGATCTCTGTCGTTGTGCCTGCAACGCATTTTTAACAGCACTGCTCTCGAGTTAAGTGAACAGCGAAGGGACATAAATAAAGAGAAGAGAAGGAAAGAGAGAAGGTCAAGAGTAAATGACGTCGGCGACCACAGTTTGACACTTAGAGGTTGCCCAGATTTTGCAAAACTCTATCTTCCTTGTTTAGTTAGCTGTTCTATGCTGGAACAAACAGACCTTTTCAAAAAATAAAAGCTGAGTAAGAAGCTTGGCGGAATTCTTAGACCCAAGTTTTCCACGGGTTAGGTTAGCTATAAATTAACCAGTCTGCAAAGGATATAAATAAATGAATTGCTTTGTTGCGAGCTATCTCCGGTAGGGCTCCGGCTGCTGGCTCTGAAGCCTGGTGGCCGTTCCACTGCCCAGTGCTTTTATAAATACTAATGAGTGACATATTGAGAAAAATTGTACCTACAAAAGCAAAGACTTCTTCCATGCAAATCAGGCCCCAATTCCCCACAGATAAGGATCTTTTTGATGGAACACATGCAAAATCTCGAGCTCTTAATTCTTTCATTAGTATTCCAGGCAGATGGCTGCCAAATAACAGAGAAAACTGTCTGAATTGCTGTGTCTGAAACCTAATATTGATTTGTTTAATAGTGTCAGGAAGTCAAAATTCACAAATCTCCTGTCGATTGTTTATGAGGCAGTTAGCAGAGAATTGGTTGCCCCTGCTTAATTAATAACTCATTACTGAAATTTGATTATATGCTTGAATGCTTTAAATGAGTTCTAACATAGCGTCGGCAGAGTGGCGGAGCGACAAGGTAGGGCCGCTTGCAAAACCTCCTTTCCAGGCTCCTGCCATCAGAATTTCCCGACAGTCACACGACACAGGCCTCTTTCACTTTCCTTCCAGGGTCAACCTCCCTGGTGTTAATATGTTGGTTTAAAAGGTGTTCTTGGGTCACGTGGACTAAATAGAGGTGGGTCTACAATTTGGGGTGGAGACACTTCTAGAAAAAACTGACTTGAACATAATTTATTGGTCACTTGATCAGAAGAGACATATGTAATATTGTCTGGGAGTGCACAAATTCGGAAGGTGGGAGCTCTTAGGGGGCAGATTAACTGGTGGGAAGATGGAAAACGCTCTATCCCTTAAGTGTTGTTGTTTAAAAAAATAGAGATTCAGTGTGGCTAGTTGCCATGTGTGGACAGACTGGCAGGACCAGGGCCCAGGAGGTCTAGGCGTTATCTGACCCTGAGTTCCGAGGCTGGGGGTGTGGAGGGAGGTGCTGCTCCACATGGCCTTGTGCCAGGGACAGAAGGAGAGATTAGAGCCCATGTTAAGGTGACATCAGAGCGTCCGGGTGTCTCTGTTACATCTCTGGATTAAAGTGATGCCTTTGGGAGACAACTGGTCTGAGAGGCTGGGCTTGGGTGTGGTTGGAAGGGTAGCTCTCTACAGACTAGTGATGTGGGTGCTGCCCCTCATCATCCTTAAACTTCTAGCCCCCCACCATCACTGCCCCCACCCTACACCCCACCGCCTCCATCCATCAGACAATTGGCTTTGCTGGGGCAGGCTCTGGCCAACAAGGGTTCCCTGAGCCCTCTTCTCTTTCTGTTTTAGGTGCAGCCAGGCTGACCTGAGCAAGGGAAGAAAGCAGAAGGAGAGGAGATTCGTAGCTTTGCTCCCTCTCTGTGCCCTGCCAGACACTGTGGCAGGAGATGGACGGGAGGAAGTGTGGGAGATGAGTGTGCTTCCCACCAAAGCGTTCCCTTTAGTGGATAATGGGGGCAAGTTCCCAGGCTAGCCCATAAAAAATCATTAAGCTCACAGTGGATTAATTGGAGTGTATCTGTTGAATAGTATTGCTGTTATGTTATAGGCAAATTAGGACTTTGTGGGCTAGCCTGTGACCTGGCCACCACTGGAACATTATTGCATCATTTTAGAACACTGTTATACTGGAACAAATGAAAGCGTACAATCTAAATTCCAAATAGCTGACTCACAAACGAACTTTCGGGAGCCAAGCCTTTGTCATCAAGGGCTGCCAGTTCGCAGGCTCACACAGGGATTTTAAAGGCTCGTCTTCAGTCAGTGATCAGGGCCTGCTCGGGGAGGCCCTGTCCCGTGGGGAGAATCCTCAAGGAGTTTGAAGTCTGATTGCTTGTAAGAAAGTAAACTGCAGCTCAAGGCAGACCACGATAAAACCCCGAGTGGAGGGACACACAATATGGGTGCAAAATTTCAGAGGGAGGAAAGGTCACTGCCAGCTGGTAGGGCCAGGGAAGGCTTCTGGGAGGAGGTGGGAGCAGGATGGGGCCTTGAAGGGTGGTCAAATTTCATTGAGGGTGGTGGAGCATTCCGGGCAGGCATAAGAGTGGGCTGGTCAACGGTACATTTTGGGGACGGCGACCGGCCAGGCCGGCTGGGAAGGAGGGTAATATGACCGGCCTGTCTCCTGCCTGTGATCTTAATTGAACCAGTCAAGCTTTCAAAATGAACAGTTGATCATTTGATTAAGAAGGGCCTTTGACTCTTTCAAGACCCACAGAGACTGATTTTTATCAAAGTGGATCAGAATGGTTTGCATGGAGGAATGCTGACCCGATTTGGGAGGGAGGCTCCGTGCGGCTCCTCGGGGGCCCGCCTGAACTGCTCCTTCTCCATGGAGTGTCCTTCAGTGGGGTGGGTGTTTAGGGCGGAGGCCGGAAATTGCTGCCCCATTCAGAGTGGCTGGGTCCCAGAGCAACGCTCACTCCTGCCGGCGACGGGAACTTGAGGGAGCCCTGCGTCAAGGGTAAAGCCTGGGTTTTCCCCAATGGCCTCCAAGATGGAATGTCTTGCAGCGACTTCATCTTGGCTTAACCAGCTCCAGTAGAAGGAAAGTTCGCTGGTGTCTGCCATGGAGCTGAGTTGTCAAAGTGCTATTAAGGATTTTCAGTTATACAAAAAAAAAAAAACCGGAGTCAACTTTTTTTTTAAACTCTAATTTATTATGCTTGATTACGCAGCTGGAATGGGAAGGTAGCTGCTGTTTTAAATAACTCCTCACAATTTCTTAAAGAAATGATCTTCAAAGCTTTAACGGGTCAGTGGCTCAAGTACAAAGGAAAGATTGATTTCCATCCTCCCACCCTTTGTTCCCAGAGTTTAAAACAGACACGTTTGGGTAAATTAGTTTGTCTATGTTATTAATGGAAGAAGTTATTAAACTCCCATAAATATACTGTGGTATCTTGCTTAAGATGCCAAATTTGCTTTCAGGGGGAAAAAAACAACTCAAAAAGAAAATGTGGAAAAGCCCAGAAGGGTCTATTGTTTTTTTAAAAATTTTATTTCGAGGCATGAATTTGGATTAGAGAGCTGTAGAACGGGGCTGGCTCCAGATAGCCCCCACGTGGCGGGATAAACACCCACAGAAGGAGAGCCCCGCATATTTTTTTAAAAATCTCTGAATTTAACGGGAAACATTCAGAGGCTAGGGTGTAGCAGGGGTGTGGGTACACGTGGGTGGGAGGGCACAGCGAAGTATTCTTTCCACCATGAAGGGGTTGATGAAGGACTGCCCAACTTTTAAACCTGAGGGGCTGGTGGACATGTGATGGCTGAGGGGGAAAACATGTTCCCTCTCCAGGGCCCTTTTGGGGAAGGGGCTCAGAGAGGACTCCCTGAGTGAGGGAGGCAGCCCCTAACCCACGTCCTGGGCTAGAGTGTGAGGGAGACACAGCCGCAAGACCCACCCACGGGGGACGGTGCCCCAAGAGCTGCAGGTTGGCGGCTCCAGTGTGCTTCTACGGGTAATTCCCCAACTGTGTACCGCACTTCACAGTTGATAAATCTGAGTTCGGTGTCTCCTTAAACCTCACAGTGACCTGGGAGGTATCTTAAACAAGGTTTGTGATCCTGATCTTGCAGATGATAAAAGTCAAACGCAAAGCATTTTTCCCCGAGTAGAAAAGGAAAATAAAGAAAATCATCGGAAAAGTAAAGAAAAGCATAAAGAAGAAAACCGAAGTCACCGCCAGCTGACGTTTAACATTTTGGAGCTTTCCCTTTTGGACTTTTCTCAGTGGCCACACACATGCACACACGTGCATACACACACTCACTGAACGCTCGGTGTCCCAGGCACTCTTACAAGCGCTTTTCACTTAGTAATTCATTTACTCTTCAACACGACTATACCAGGCAGTCCCTTCATTTTACAGATGAGAAAACAGAGGCACAGAGAGGTTTTGACTTGCTCGAGGCCACACAGATAAGTAGTGGTGGGAGATAAGATTTGAACCCAGACAGACGGACTGGCTCCAGCCTCGGTCCTATGTGCCTAACCACCCAGCATTTGGCCTTTTTGTACATCAGTGGACCGACTTAACAGAGGTGAAATCCTGCCATATCTGTAACATGCCCCATGAGCATTTCTGATGCAATTACAGTTCTAAAATGATTTTCAGTGGCTGCACCACCAGATGGAGAAGTTTTGATAGAGTTAGCTATCTTGCGTGGGGTCCCACAATCCAGGACCAGAACTGGGGTTCTCGGGCTCACAGTTCAGCACTCTTCCCACTGTGCACACTGTAGAGATAGTCACAAAATGAAACAGAGAGACAGCAAAACTCCCAAAGAAGCCAGGATGCACTGTCAGATTCTGAAGCGGCCCTGGGAGCTTCTGTGACAGCGGAGGCAGGACGTACAGCCCTGGGGTGAGACTGTTTTTCCTGTCATCTAGTGTCCCTATCCTAAACCCTGTGTGAGAAATTAACTTTTTAATTCAAGACTAAGAAGAGCTCTGTGTTCCCCGAGAGGCTGAAATGTTTCTTTGCTTTCCTCCTCTATAAGTATTTTTACCTTTTCACTTCTGCTACCAGGAAGTTCCAGGTTAAATCTGAAGCTAACCTAGGGCAACTACTCGACCCCTTACGACCTGCATGCTCCTCCCTGGCTCTCCCTGATCCCTTACGACCTGCATGCTCCTCCCTGGCTCTCCCTGGTCTTGGTGGTCTACTCATATTTGCATTTTCCCAGTTTCTGTATTCTGTTTCCATGTTTCCATGACACATGTTACAAGGTTTCCTTGAACAGTAACCTCCCTTGTGTGCACAGGTCCATCTGCTTGGGACTGGCCGCCTCACGCTGTGGGGAGAGCCAGGAACGACCATTTTGAGCACTCAGTTTTGCACTGTGTCGCTGTGTATAAAGCTCATGAACAGCCAGAATCCCAATTAATCGTCCTCTCACGCATCCTGAGAGGAGACTGACCATGCTCAGCCTCATTTTAAAGCCGAAGAAACTGAGGCTTGGAATACAAGTGGCTCAACCAAGGCCGTGCCCAAGGCGCCCTCCCCCGACCCCAGGATGTTTCTGAAAAGCACCGGGCGGCTTCAGTGCAGAAACAGGAACGCCGCTCCCCTCCCCTCTCCCTTCCTCTTGCTTCCCTGTGTGTGGGTGTTTCGCGCACGCACTGTGTCATGCTGTGGCATGTGAGCTGACTGGAGGTACTACACTGAGGAACTTTTTTATATTTTGAAAGATATATTAGTTTTAATGAATTATGGCAAGTGAAATTGGTTTTCCATTTCCAATAGCAATGTGATGTGTTCTTTTAAAATACACGTATTGAACTTGTTAAGAAAAAAGCAAATCAACTTAAAGTAAAATTTTGAGGAAATAGTAAAAGGACAGGCATGCAGGGGCCAGCCCGGTGGCGTAGTGGTTAGGTTCACGAGTTCCGCTTTAGTGGCCAGGGGTTTGAGGGTTCGGATCCCTGGCACAGACCTACATAACATTCGTCAGCCATGCTGTGGCAGCATCCCACATACAAAATAGAGGAAGACTGACACAGATGTTAGCTCAGGGACAATTTTCCTCAAGCAAAAAGAGCAAGATTGGTAACAGATGTTAGCTCAGGGACAATCTTCCTCAAAAAAAAAAAAAAAGGACAGGCATGTAAATATAACCAAACTGGCGAGCCAGCCTTATCCTTGGCTCCCTGCCAGCTTATGACCACATTTGCAGATTTCTCATCTATGCAGATAAGACTCTAGAAGACCAAATTGTTCTCCAGACCCAAAGGAATGAGTGCCCAATGTAAGAATTTCAGGCCAGCAGCAAGTGAGTTTCTTTAAGTTTGAAGGCAAGCCACCTTTCGAGTCAAATGTCCAAGGACAAAGTGGTGTCAGGAAGTTCAGGTTAGGTTCCCTGTAGCCACCGTGGCAGGCCAGTTAATCCCTCGATTTGTTCATCTGAGAAATAGGTGATCTCTACCTGGTCAGGTTAAAGTTGAGGTGCTTCCCCGAGATTGCTCAGGCTTGCTTCACCAAAAGTTGCAACGCTTCTCTCCTTTCTTCTCAGCAGGCCCAGCCACACGAGACAATTCACTTTCAGGTAGCATGTGGTTGCAAAGGGCCAGGAAGAATTAGCTGCGTGAGGCACTCCCAGCTCTGGGAACTGCCCGTTTGCCCTGGGGGAGTCATCGTCTGGGCCTCAGTGTGCTCATCTCTAGGATGAAGGGAGACGGATGCAGTCAGGCCTGAAATAAGTAATAGCTGCCTGGAGTGCTGTGTGTAGGAGAACTCTGAAGCCACACCCAGGCTCTGGGGAAGCCAGGGGACCAGTGAGTGACCTCCAGCATGGCCAGCTGATGGTGTGATTGTTGACATCGAGAGGGCCCCAACAGCCAGGATCCTCCAGGTCTCTGGGGTCTTGGGGTCAATGCCCACGATCTCTAATTCTAGTTGTTTCTAATTGCCCAAAGCCAGCTTCTAAAGAAAGCCTGCCCACTTGTCTTCCTTCCTTCCCCTCTTCCCTTTTCCTAGCCCAGTCTCCATGGTGATAATGTGATCCCCATCTCTCAGGAAGGCTGCTAGGCTCATGGGAGCCGTTTGTAGGGACCATACAATTTATGATCCATCCTGAGATACTTTTGAAAATGAAAGGGGCACTCTCCATAATTCTCCCGGGACCACAGCTGCGACCTAGGACTCTCCTGGGGAATTGGCGTCACTTAAGGTAATAGTTCTCAAACTGCCCATGCATGAGGGATCCTCTACCAGAGGGCAGTCCCGGGCCCTGCCTTCAGACATTCTGACTCGGTGAGGGTGGGGCCTGAGAACTGGCATCTAACTAGCTCCCGAGGGATGCTGATGCTACAGGTCCACGGGCCACATTTTGAGAAGCATGACTTGGAGCCTGTGTGCTTAACAGTTCTTACAACTCATTCACAATGTGTTCGGATTGACCCTTACAAAAAGTCCAAGAGGCCTGGAAAGTTCTTACCCATAGTTCCGTGTTAAGCTAAGGAACTGAGACTCAGAGAGGTTAAGTGATTAGCCCAAGGACACCCAGCTACAAGAGGAGAAACCCTGGGCCAAATTCGGCTCCTCCAGCTCCCAGGCTCCACTTGCCTCACCTGGTGCAGAGCCTCTCAGCTCAGGAGCATGTCTAGGGCTGAGCTGGGCTCTCTGGCTCTGCAGCAAGGCCTGCTCAGCAAATGCTCTGACCTAGATGAAAACTGGCTTCTTTTGCTTTATAAACACCACTTCAGGTCAGCCAGGAGGTCAGAGATATGGTGTAAGAAGTTACTTTAGCAATACTTTTGTTTATATTTATATTTAATTAATGTTTTAGGGTTTTAATCATTTTGATATATTCATAATTTTTAATAGGCTTTTAAAAAACCTTTTTTTGCTGAGGAAGATTTTCCCTGAGCTAACATCCTCTACTAATCTTCCTCTTCTTTTTCGCTTGAGGAAGATTAGCCCTGAGCTAACATCTGTGCCAATCTTTCTCTATTTTGTACGTGGGTTGCCACCACAACATGGCTGATGAATGGTGTAGATCCATGCCTGGGATCCAAACCCATGAACCTGGGCCACCAAAGAGGAGTGTGCAGAACTTTAACCACTAGACCAGGCAGCCAGCCCCTTATAATTATTATATATATATATATATATATATTTTGGTGAGGAAGATTGGCCCTGAGCTAACATCTGTGCTGATCTTCCTCCGTTTTGTATATGGGACACCACCACAGCATGGCCTGATGAGCAGTGTGCAGGTCCATGCCTGGCATCTGAACCTGTGAACCCCAAGGCTGCTGAAGCGGAGCACAGGAACTCAACCACTATACCGCTGGGCTGGCCTCCCTTAATAATTTTTGATATTTAAATAATCAGGTGTACATTATGGAACATTTGTGTTAGGTATTTTCTATGTTTTACATCATTGAAATGGAGTTCCATTTCTTTTTTTTTTTTTACTACCTTTTTTTTTTTTGGCTGAGGAAGATTAGCCCTGAGCTAACATCTGTGCCAATCTTCCCCTATTTTGTATGGGGGTCACCGCCACAGCATGGCTGCTGGCGAGTGCCGTAGGTCTGTGCCTGGGAACTGAACCCCGGCTGCCGAAGCAGAGAACGCTGAACTTAACCACCAGGCTGTGGGGCTGGCCCCTGGAGTTCCATTTCTAACACACCAATCTATTACTCAACTTCCATGCATTTAATACTCATGTATATTTTCAGGAATGTAGTGGGGGACTGCCTGTACTATTTAACCTCTCTGTGCCTCAGTTTTCCCATCTCTAAAATGGGGCAGGTAATAGTGTCTTCATAGTAGGATTGGGGAGAGGATTAAAGGAATTAAAGCAATTAGAATAATTATTGGAAGAGTGTTTGGCAAATGCTGAGTGTCCATAAATGTCAGCTCTGTTTTTTTTATTCTCTGCTGGACACTCATTTTATTCTGCTCTTCACCATCTTTCCTCATTTTCACACCTGTCCATCAGTGAGCTCTTTCCAAGCGGAGGCCTCTTTTCCTTCCTCACTTTGCCCCTCCAAGTCTTGCTTGTACACAGTAGGTGGCTAAGACCTACTTATTGAATGAATGCAGAGTGTAAAATGCTTAGAAATCCCAGGAACTCACCTCTGTAGAGGAAAGCCATGAAACCCAAAGCATGAATGACAGGACATTTCACTGAGGCTCTGTGGAGGTTGCTGGAACAGCTCAGTTTGGCCACAACCCAGCTTCTAGCATCTCACGTCCAGCTGCATGGAATGTGTTATGGGCTCCACAGCGCTGTTCCAGACATGAGGCCTTAACAGGATTTCCAAAGTGAGTTCCACTGTGGGAAGGCCTGGAATCAATGGATCCAATGGGAAAACTGGAAACGAGTTGGGAGCGTTGCATTCAGCCCTGCCGGCTGCTGATGGATTTGCGAGGGATGAATGTTTGCCTGTGGACGCCTGGCTATGAAAGGAAAGCAAAGCAAAGCGAGAATCTCAGTGGATGTGGGAGGTTTTGTGGTTTGGTCCAAAATCAGAACCAAAAGTGGGAATGAATCTCGTGTCCAATGACCACAGAAGTAGACTTTTGAAAATAAAAATTCGCATTTGTCAGTTGCTTGGTGAGCAAAGAGGTTTCCTGGTGCTCAGGGACTGGTGACAGGAGGAGCCTTATGGAATCTTGCCAGGTTGATGAGTTTCTTGCATAGCCCTAAAGATAACCAGCCAATGAAAGAAGCAGAGGGTGCAACATGAGCATGCCTTAGATAATAAAAAATATCTGGCTTGGAAGCTGTCTTGTATTTAGAGCCCACTGCGAAACAAACCGCCCCCAGACAGAGTGGCTTAGCTGACCACCATCTCTTTATGACTCTGTGGGCAGGTGAGCTTGGCTGGGCTCATCTGGGCACTTCTTCTTTCCTGAGGGTGCTTCCTCATGCCTCTAGGGTCATCTGCAGGTCAGTGAGGCAGCTTTGCTTCCAGAGGTTGGCTGGCTCTTAGCTGGGAAGTGGGGACAATTGGCCATTTACCTTCGCCATCCAGCAGGCTGGCCTGGGCCCATTTGGGGGTGGTGGCAGGATTCTAAGAGAGAGAGAGAGCAAAAGGATGCATGCCTCTTGAGACACGCTCTCGGAATTGATATCTTGTTGTTTCTGCCACATTTTACCAGCTAAAGCAAGTCAGAAGGCCAACCTAGATTTAGAAATACACTCTGTTAAACACATCCCAGCTCTTGAGGGAGGGAGCTGCAAAACCCCACTGCAAAGGGGGCACGCACATGGGGTGGGAAATTGGGCCATTTTACAAACCACCGCGGACTGGGCGGGCTCACCAACCAACCGTTAGGGGAGGGAAGCAGATAAGGCAGTTGCATGCTGAGAATGAGCATGGCTGAGGATTTGGAAGGTAAGCACTCTACTTAGCTTCCTGGCTGCCTGTTGGGAGCAGAGACAGCTCATACGGGGCTGAAGACTAGGCCTGTGTGTGTGGAATGGCAAATGGGGTGAGGTTTGGATCCTGATCCACTGCTGACTAGCCATGTGGCTTTGGTGGGGGGAGGGGGGTCAGTGAGTCCATCTTAGCCTTAGTCTTACCATCTGTAAAATGGGATGACAGTTTCTACCTCCCAGGGTTGCTGTGAGGATAAAGAGGCATTTGGCCTGCCATATGGCAGGCCCTGGAAGAACAGCTGCAATAATGAGTAGTACATGCTATCAATCAAATGGCAAATATGTTGAAAGATAATGAATAATAATGAACAACCAGAATTTCTCCCTAGCAAATGACCCTGAAATTTCTTACCCTGGAAGGCAGAGTGGCGTCCCAGGTTTGTACTAGCAAAGGCTGGCGCCTCCACGATGCAAACACCATTTGGCCAGCAGAACTGACCGTTAGCCACTCAAGGCCTCCGTGACCTCAGATGTCTCCCAGGGCTCTGCGGGGGCTGGGGCTTTTTTTCCCCAACAGGAATCCCAGTGAGGGCACACTGAGCTCTGGGTAACACACTGAGCCCAGGGTCTGACCTTGGCCCTGCACAAAAGGCCAGGTGCAGCGAGGGGAGTGCTTACTGAGACAAGGCAGTGTCTTCATGAGTCCAGGAAAACCTCTCTGGTTTTATCTTTCGATCCCCTGGACCAATATGCCAGTGTCTCTGGGCAGGGAGACATCAGGACAGAGAGCAGACAATTATGTAGGGTTCCAGACCAACAGTCTTGAATACGTTCTATATCTGCACTGTCCAAAAGGGTGGCCACTAGCCATATATTGAGCACGTGAAATGTGGCTAGTGCAAACAAGAAACTGAATCTTTAAATTTAGTTGGTTTGCATAGCCACTTGTGGCTAGTGGTTATCTTACTGGACAGTGCAGTTCTAGACGGGTGAGCCCCTGAAGAAAGAGGGCTTTGTGGATGCTAAGCCACACAGCCGTCAGGTCTGAGTGGGTTGGGGACATTGTCCCGGAGCCTTGTGGGAGCCAGGGGAGGGTCCGGGTGCGAGCCACGGGGCAGCGAGCCTTGGTAGAGCCTCCAGGGTTGTCCCTGGTTTCTTCCTATTTCTAACCAGGGCTGAGAAAAGAGGAAAGCCTGTGACTCTGCAGATGTCCAGAATCCAGGGTAGATTTGCCCTGTCCCCTTGCTCTGTTCTGAGTGGCCACTTGTAGCTCCCCCAAAGCCCACAGCTCTGTATGCTCCCTCCTCCTTTCTTGTCAAGTCAAGGGGACGGAGAGGACCTGCCAAGGATGGAGAAGGGTCCTTTCTATTTGGATGGTTGCTTTTGAACAAATATGGCTTTTGAAAACATTAAACTAGTGCACACGTGTACACACACACACACACACACACACACAGTTTGTTTGTGATGGTGGTTACTTTTGGAGAGTTGGGACAAGATGCTCGGTTTGGAAAAACTGGAGAGTTTGCCTCTGCTTTAATTGGCTTCAAAAAGATGACAAACCAAATCCGCCTCAGGGTTCGCTCTTGAAACTCACATTGGAATTTATTTCAGGACCTTCCCCCAGCCTCAGCAGAGTGCTGCTTGTGGGTCTGCTGGCAGATTTCGCCCAATTGCCTTTCAACTCGAGCAGCAATAAACAGCCCAAACCAATCACAGTCCTTGTAGGAAAGCTGGATGAGAAAGCCTCTCTCTGCCCACCTCACCCATCTCTCAATCCCCTGGTATTTCTTAAAGTTGGGACTTTATTGCAGGCTAACGTTCTAGTGTCCTTTAAAGGATAGACTCTGTGGATCCTTCGATTAACTGACTGCGGTGGAGACCAGCGGCTCCTGAACCGGCTTTTTGCACGTGGTGTGGGCGAGATTAGTTTCCTGCTATCGGCATAATTTACAAGGCTCACATACCCATGTAAGGACTTGGTGATTACATGGAAAATATCGTATAAATATATAGTAATTACAAGTTCATGCAGATTACTTGGTATATACATTTGAAGTTACCGAGTAGTTCAAAGATTAATTATCCTGTAACTGGCTGTATTTAAATCATTTTTTCTCATATACGAATACACTGAGGCGGACTTCAAGGCTAGCGAGGATGGGGATGTGATGAGTATGATCTGAAAAGAAAAAATGAAATTTGACAGGCATGGATTATTTAAGGCATGCATATGTGAGCGGAGCAGCCACTGCACTTTGATGCAAATCGTAGGGGAAAGAGCAGGGAGATGGTGTGTAGAGAAAGGTGCTGAGGAGAGTAAGGATTTCCTGCGGGCGACTTGAAATTTAAACAAATAATCATTTAAATGGCGGCCCGGCATTACGTTCCGAGTTGTGTGCATTAATGTCAACATCTGGTACCAAGATTTTGACAATTCTATTAAAATGCCCCAGCACTCCCTATCTAACACCTGTTAGCTCTAATTTTCTTTCCTGAGAAGCACACCAGTAGACAGGGTAGATTCCAAATCATTTATCACTTTTAAAGTGCTTCCATATGCGTGTTGGACCCAGCCTGGCCCTAGGCAAACGTTTTCTGAATGCATTAAAATTCAGGACTATGTTTTTTTTTAAGTGTAGACACCAATGTTTCATTGAATTCATGTCTGGTAATTATTAGCTTAAATTATGGCTCACACATGACTTGACAAAGTGGACCATGAATTAAAACACACACACACATACACACACCCCCCCCCCCCCCCCCAGAACTCTTCAATAGATGCACCCAACTCCTACTGCTCGTTATTGAGATGTCAGTCAGTAATCATTAGGCAAACACTCTTCATAGAGGGAACTGCTAAGAGGCCCAGGAGTCCCAAGAGACAATCTAAAAATGTCAAAAATGTTACAGTATAAATGAATGACACCAACAAGAGAACATGTGTTAGTGATGCAAGCAATTAGTTAATATACTACAAGTTTCAACCTCTGAGCAAAACAGGCAACAAAAATTTCCTCTTGACAAAAGGCTACAGATAAGATCAGGTTGATTTCCAGACAATACAATCCTCCTAAA
The DNA here is from genome assembly GCF_041296235.1 of Equus asinus. NCBI lineage: Eukaryota > Metazoa > Chordata > Mammalia > Perissodactyla > Equidae > Equus > Equus asinus. The sequence continues at coordinate 14,629,879 of NC_091791.1, read as the reverse complement.
TTGGAGCGGCCCACTAGGAGGCTGGGAGGAGGGATGATGGAGGATTCAGGGATTTGTAGGGTGTGAGCCCCCAGGGTAGGTCCTGCTTCGCCTGGAAATGACTGGCTTGACTGCTGGGCTCTGGCCGCGGGGAAGCCGAGTCTGAAACGAAGGAAGACGTCCTGTGTCCCATGGATCCGCTCACGAAGCTACCTGCCCGCTCCTTGCTGGGGCTTGAGAATGAAATTTAGAAGGTCGAATGAAATTTTAGTGCTGTTTTCAGAGGAAAGAAGGTGCCTACAAAAGGTGACAGGGGTGAGGATGTGATATGGACAAATGCTTGTTCATTGCTTTTCAGAGATTTTAAAAACTAACTATTGTATATTGTATAGTTTCTCTTTCTCTCAATATATATATACACGTGCACAAACATAGACATAATATACACACAGAAAAGATGTTTTAAGAAAAAATCCTGCTACATTTATACACATACAGAAAATATGTTTTAAGCAGAAATACACATGATGTGCACTTGGGCTAAGGATTTGAATACGTCCTCTAGAAATACCAGGCAAACACTGAGAATACAAGAAAGCAGGGATGAAAACCTGAGTTCACCAACTTAAATATAAAAAAATTTGTAGACAGTTAAAAATGTCTGCCCCTGTACACACGCACGCCTACACTTTCACACTTCCTCTGTTTACTAAATAACATTTCAGCACAGTTTTCATCTTATAAGGAAAGTGTTTGAAACTTGGAATAAGTGCACTTAATTAGAGGAAGGCTGTGAAAATGTGCACTAATCTGATATGACTAATAGCAAAGTGCATGAAATTGCTAATTAGAATTTCATTAAAGGTACTGCTTTATCAGACTGTGAATATCACAACCTTTAAAATTCTTTCAGGAGGGCTTAATTCCTTTTCAAACAGAAATATTCTTTAAAGACATTTGATTTGTTCTGAAGGAATTCATGGCTTAGGCTGGAACTTAAAGTGTTGCCGATATTCCAGGAGGTGCTATCAGAATAGAAATAGACATCAGGGACTTTGTTTCATTTGCTGCATGAATCCCTTCCTCTCCCGCCTCTATGGATTATTGTTCAAAAAACCAGTCATGAAAACAGAGTTGAGTCCTTGGTTTACTCCACGTGTCATTTGTCTTGTGCCGAAGCAAAACGTTTATTCTCTCCTAAAAGAATACAGGGAAAATTACTTAAAAAAATTTAAAGTCACCAAAAATAAAATTAAACATCTTAATTTTCACACTCATTCCAAAAAATAAAAGGGAGCAGACAATAAAATATTTTTTTCTTTAAAGGAAAAGGCTATTCATTAAAAAAAAATTAGCTGACAGCCTTCACTCTTTCTTAAAAAAGAAACTTCTTAAAATATGAATAACATTTCAATCATTAAATGGCACTTTTTAAAATTAGCAATGTCCACTGTTAAAAATAGCAAATTCATGTTTACTTCTCTCATTTGCTTTCCTAGGTTATTGGGTTTTCTTTATTTCATGTTTTAATTATTTGCTGCACTCAATCTGCATTTCAGCTTGCTTTTTACCACTCGGATTTTTAAAATTCTACCTCCATTCCTTCATCTTTTATATTTTCAGCCTTCCTTTCTGTCACTTCTTTTATTTTCATATGCATCATGTTGCTATGACACATTACTTCACTGCGCACAACTCCCAGTGTTACCAACTATATTTTTTTATTTGGTGTTTTTCCTGGTCCTTCAAGGGTATTTACCATTAGTAACTGGGTTCTTTCTAATACTCAAGCTTGATTGCACAGTTACATTTTGTTACTGAAAAGCCATTAACGTGAGTGGAAACTACGGCTCACTCAAAGCAGCAGTTTACTTTTACAGAAGTTGTTAAAAAACCAGCCTGGTTTCAAATTTGCTGAACACACCGGTTCACAGTGATGTAATTTTGCAGAACTGAATATTTTAAATACACTTTTAAAAGCTTGGTGTAAAAGCTAATCAGTTCTATTTGCCTGACGGACCACATCTGAAAGGCGAGAAAATGAGAACAGAAGTAACTTTATTTGAGAAGCCGTGTGATTTCTTTGGACGTTTAAACAAATCTCAAGTGAGTTAATTACAGTTTGCTCTGATTTTAGGAGGAATTTTCATGGCATTTAGATAATTTATCGACCTGGCTAGGTAACAGATAAAAGATTATGTTGTCCTTTCCAACATTTGAGAGGTACACTTGTACAAGAAATGCAACGATTTTAAAAGATCGGTCTAGACTTGAATGAAAATTGCGCTGGTTAACTGTAATGTCTGCAGTCCGGGATGGGTGTCAGTCTTGCCTATCTGTGGGCCACCGTAGTCAAACAAAGCTGCTAATTCGAATGTTTTAAGTTTCAAATGGAGAAATATTGTTCTAATGTGGCAACAATGGGGCTGTTGTCCTTTCAAGCACTCCGAGATTGCAGGCTCCTCACGGGTCGTTTTATGCAAAACGAATGGCAGGTAATTGTGATTTAATTCTTTTCAAGTAAATTACAGTGAGTGCGTGACACAAAGCCGCGCGGCAGACCCTCCTTTCTCTGTCAATAGTTGAATTAATGATGGCAGGAGTAAAAACAGCAATTGTGCACAAGAGCCCTCCCCCGGCCCCCCACCCCTGCCAAGGGGAGATCTGCCAATCAGGCCGCGCCACCAAGAGACTGGGAATCCTTGGGTCGCCGAGGTTCGGGGGACGGAACGTTCGGGTGTCTCGGCGCGGGGGTCGCGGAGCCCGGGCTCGCCCAGAGCCGAGGTGCCCGCAGGGGTCAGCGTCTGCGCGCTACCGGCCGGGCGCCCACCGCGTGGTCTCCGGGGGCACCGGGGGCACCAGGGGCTTATGGCGCTGGACATGCGCGGCCGAGCTGACGACAGAAACGATTCCGCGGGCGGGCAGGTGGTCCTGGGCGCTTTGATAGTAGGTTAACCTGGCCACGCTCGCCTCCCTGAGAGACACCCCAGAAGGCTCCCGAAGGAGGGGTCTCCGGTGAGCGAAAGGCGCTCTGGAGGCGGGGCGGGTGACGGGTGGCCTCTCTGCGAGCCCCGTCTGAGCGCGCGCGTGGTGGCTGGGCTCCACGGGTCCCTTGGCGCGCCTGGGGTCCGAGGACCAGAGACCGGAGCCGCTTCTCACCCAGAGCGCCAGTGTCACTCCCAAACCAGTGAAGCCCGGGTCGGAAGGGAGTCACTGGGGGAGGCCAGAGAGGTGGACGGGGAAGGCAGGGGTCGCCTGAGAGGGCATGTCCCCACACCAGGCGCACTGCAGGCAGCCTGGCACGCAGGAAGGGGCTTGAGGATGGGGCTCGGCACCTGGCACACAGTAGGAGCTCGATAATCATTGAGCTGACCACTCGCATACTGTGTGACCAGATCCGAGGCTCACAGCAGCTGTGTCCTGGAGCTTTTGCCTGGAATCTGCTCCAGTGGGCTCTGGATTCAGAATTCCAGGGATGGAATCCTGCACGTCTTGTCCTCAGTGGGTAACTTTGGGCAGGTTACTTAACCTCTCTGGCCTCAGTTTCCACAACTCAAATGGAGTTAAGAATGGTACCCTACCTTCGAGGGTCCTTCTGGGTATTTAATGAGCAACCAGTACAGTGCTTAGAACAGTGCCTGGCATGCAGTAAAGTGCCCTCAAATGACAGCAGGCTCACTCTGCCTCAGCCCCGTACATGTACACCTGTCCCTTTTCTGGAACCTCCTTAACTGAGTCCCTGCCTCAGGGCCTTTGCAGGCAGAGCTCTTCCGGTGCTCCTGTCCTAGCTTCTGCTTCAGGCCTCAGCTGTCACCCCTGAGATACATCTTCGTGACACCTGGCTCTTCCCCCCATGACTATCACAAAGCTCTTTGTTTTCTTCCTAATATTTAGCCTGATCTGAATGCTTTTCTTTATTCCCTTAGTGTTTATTCTCTGTCTCCTCCCCAAAAATGTAAGTTCCATGAGAATGAGGACCTCGGTCGTCTTGTTCTCTGCAGGTCCCAGCACCTTGATCAGCGCTGTAGCAGGTGCTCAGTAAATACCGTAGGAGGGATGAACGGAGTCACATCCTCTGACCTGTACATCAAAGTGGTTGAACCACATCATTTCTAAGTGCCTAGGCCTGTCGTTCAAGAAGTGAAATCGTCAGCATGGAAATTATATTTTCAAAATTTAAAAAACCAATTATTTTCTAAAGAGATCTAGGTTCTCAAGAAGGGTGCCAGACAACTGGAGACTTGTCTCAATGCCACCATCTTTCTGCCCTGACCAGTTTTGACCATGAGGCTGGAGCCAGTCTCTCGGAGCTCTCCCCATGGCTCCCTGATCCTGGGAGGTGATAGAGGGGACTTCTGGATTTCCTCCCTACTCTTGATTTCTTTCCTAGTTGAGGGTGGTGGTGGCTCCAGGCCAGTCTGGGTCCCGGAACCCTGTAGATTTCCACCCCACAGCACAGTAATGCCCACCTTCATTCTACCTGCCCTTCCATGTCCCTCTCGCCCACCCCCCTCCCCCTGTTCTCCAGTGACATCATACGGCACTGGCCTTTTGTCCTCAACCTCCCTTGCCAGAGCTTTTCTATTCCTTTGATTGCCCCTCTTTGGCATTAATCACAGATTCACACCTGCTTTTCCTCCTCCCCAGAGCCAGCTGCTTTAGACTGGCTCCGGCTGGGCTTGCCAGACCATCTGAAGGAGCCAGCAAGGCCAGGCGAGAGAGGCTGGGGGGGGCTGTCTCAGCAGCTCAGCTCATGGTGGAGAGATGAGTCAACTGGCTAGGGTCACTGTGTCTCCGTGCCGGGGCCAGAGCCAGGGACAGAGTATTTCTGGAAGACCTGGCTCCCCATCTCACACTATTTACTCAGTGAGGTCATTATAAACAGTGAGTATCTCGGATACATGACATCCTCGGTGGCCAACTCCTGTCCCAGGGTCCTATCTTTGGGAGAAAATTTGAAGAAGACCTCTGGCCATCCAGAGAACGTGAAATATAAATAGTCAGCTCATTCACGGATCCACAACCAGTTGCTTAGCACCACTGGATGGGGCACAGCGATGGGTGCTGGGGCCGTAGATACAATAATAGCTCACACTGGTTTAGCACTTCCCATGTGCCAGGAGCTGTTCTACGTGCTTCATGTGGGTTACATCACTTAATGAAGCACTCACATCTCTATGAAATAGCTTCTATTATTATCCCCTTTTGTGCAGGAGGAAACAGGCTCAGAGCAGACACAGAGCTTGACGAGGTTACATAGCCACGAAGTGACAGGGTCTGACCATCAAACCAGAGCCTGCAGTCCTAACCACCACACTGCACTCTCCCTCTGTCTTAGTTTCCAAGATGGACAAGATACAGCCTTGGCGGTCCAAGGGCACAGAGCATCAGAAGGACACAGAGGTAGGTGGGTGGGGGTGGTTGCCTGCCCAGGGTATCAGTACTAACACGTGATGGTTCTTGCTATACACCTGCCTTGTTCTAATTGCTTTACACCTGTTATTAGCTCTTTAAAGCCTCACAGCACCCTAGGGGGTAGAAAGTAACATCACCCCCGTTTTATAGATGAGATGGCGAAAGGTACGGCAGGTTGCCCAAGGTCTCAGGGCTAGTAAGTGACAGAGCTGGGAATGGGACCCACAGAGCCCAGCAGTCACAATGGATGCTGGCAAGAGGATTTCTGAGAGCAATTTCCTGGCTTTGGAGCCTCTCTGCAACAGAGGGGTTCTGAAGACAATTCCTTACCTGAGGGATTTTAGTGACAGCCTTGCCTCTGGGGGCCAAGTTCTCCTAGGAAGGCATCACAATCACACAGACACTCTCTGCCACACCGCGTGCAGCTGCCAAGCGCTTGCTGGCATCCCCATGGCACGACCAACGGGTCTGACGGATCACAGGTCACAGGATGGGGCAGAGGATGGGGCAGCAGCTCCTCCCTGCTGAGCTCCGAGTACAGACTTTGCTCATTGCCACCCCCGCCCCTGCCCTCATGCAGCCCTCTCCCACTTCTGCCTTGGGGGAAATCGGCTCTTTCGGCGCCGCCTCCCCCATGAAATCGAGCGCCCCCTGGAGGCCGGGGCTGTGTGGCATCCATCCACTTTCCCCTCAGAGCCCACCATGGGGTTGGGGGGGTGGAAGATATCACTTGTTTTGCACAAGTTTGTTGATTTCAGGCGTCAGGGACAATTTTTATGGTGTTCTGGAAAAGATAAAAATCCTCAGCTTGGGTGAAGTTTATATTAATTTGAAAAATTGTGTATTATTATTAATATATTGGATGCCTGTGCTGCTCCAGGCCCTTCTGCTATTTCATGAAATCCTTTCCCATAATCCTAGGAGGTGAGTTTTAAGTAACCCATGTCCCAGGTGAGGAAGTGGGGTGTAGAGATGCTAGGCCCAGGGGCCCAGAGCTGCAGGAGGTGAGTTGGAGACTCCCATGGGGGTGAGTCCGGTGGTAACAACAGCTGACTTTTCCTAAGCCCTTAGGTGTGCTAGGGGCCATGTACCCTAAGTGCTTTTGATGAATTAATGCATTTAATTTAGATAGTTTTCCTTATGGAGTGGGGAGCGCTATTCCATTTCACAGGTGAGAAAACCAAGGCTCAGGGAGGTTAATTAACTCGATTCCCCAAGGTTTCATGGTTAAAAGAAGTGGTGCCCGAGTTCAGATTCGAGTCACTCTTCCTTGAGAGCTTGCCCTTCGCTTACTCGGCATGTGCAGTGCCTCCTTCTGCCGCTGGGAAAGTGCCGTAGGCACCCGGTGAATGCTCTTTTGGGGGCAGTGACTTTTGGGTGGGGAGCCATCCTGAGGTCAAGTTGACAGCCTGCTCCGGACAACCCCTGCTATGTGCAAACTCTGGTCCTAAGCCCTGGGACGAGACAAGGGAGGCCCAGACTGTCCCAGGGCACTGGCATCCTGGGAGAGAAGAGAGCCATGTCCCTCCGCCTGCAGGCTGCACCAGTCAGGGCCAGGGAAAGGTGGATGCCGCGAACCTCTGAGGGGAAAGAGGGCGCCCCAGCAGAGGCAGGGGACCTTTGCCAAAGAAGTGGACTTGAGATGACTTGAGTGGACTTGCTACCTGGGTTTGAATCCCAGCTAGCTGAGTGACCGTGGGGTTGTTAATAACTTCTCTGAACCTCAGTTTTACCAGGTATAAAATGGAGACGATAAAAGTACCTACCTTACAGGATTATTATGAGGACTATATGATAACATTTAAAGTGCTTGGAAGGCAGGAAGCTCTATATTCTGTACTTCTTTACTCTGTTCCTTATCAAGGGTGGTTGAGTTTCAGTAGCTGAAGGGGGGGAACGATGCACCAAGTGAACACCTTGAGCGAAGCTTGCGAGTTGAGACAACAGAGGGTGTTTTTAAAGAATAATAAGTAGCTCCGTCTGGCTGGTTCCTATGGGAGCAATAGAAGACGAGGCTAGAAAGAGAGGCAGGGGCCAGGTTGATGAGTATATACTTAACAGGCAATGGGGAGCCATTGAAGGTTTTTGAGGAGGGGCATGTCATAGCCAGAGCTGGGTTTTAGAAAGATCCTTTTGGCTGCACAGTGTAGAGGGGGTTGGAACAGAAGTGATGGGAGAAGCTAGGCTATTGTCATAGGCCGGGGGAGAGGGTGGTGGCAGCCGGCAGGGCAAGAAAGCATGAACTGGCACTCACGGCAGAGGGAGGCCCCTGGAGCTTGGCGGTCGTAAGGTTCCTGCTGTGTGGGGCGTGTGCTACACGCACCCTTGGCCACGGGCGGGCACGGCACAGGGCCCCATCTAGGTCCAAATGAGTGGCTGGGAGTCTGCATCAGGGTTTTCCCTGTGCAGGCCCAGGCTTGGAATGCGGTCCCTCTGGGCACCACATCATCAGTGGCATCTTTGTGCCAAAAAAAAGACAAAAGAAAGGTAGACAAATGGGGGTGCAGCCTCCTTTGGGCCTGAGAACCCAGGTGCCTGGAATCCTCAGGGCGGGAAAGCTCTCTGATGGTCCGAAAACCGTTTCCCGAAGCTGCACTTGGAGGGGAAAAGGGAGGCAGGCTCCTTTTGGGTTTTCCTGTAGGTTTTTGAAAAGCAGAGCAGACTGGCGGAAGCTGCCTGTCTGAGGTGTGTTTTATCTTAACCTTTCCATGTAATCCTGAAAGCCCACCTAATCAATTGAAGATCATAAAATATTAGACTTAATGCTGCAAAGTGCTGCTTTTTAATTCACATAACAAGCTCCTAAATAATTCAAATAGCAAACAGACCCTGCAAGTCAATGGTGGGAGGCTGCCTGGATCAGCGGGAGAGTGTCAACACATGCCACATTTCCCGGATCGACTCCATTTCAAGAACCCTATTAAGTTAATTGCTGGTTTCTGACAGCAGAGAGCATGCTGGGAGCACAGCAAGCTTTATTAGCCTCCGTGGCATCTGGAGACATCAGCCATTTTGCCCCTACTTGCAGGCACTGGGAGCAGCACGGAAAGAAAGTAAATCAAATTATGAGACAATAAATGCTTTTGGCACCACGTGGGCATCCGATTCATGGGTGAATCCAAAAGCGTTCGAGTGTCAATTGTTGGCCTGTTAAATTTTTTACAGCAATGCTGTCTATATGTTGCAAAAGTCTCGTGGGATGCCACGGAGCAGTGACATCATTTGGCACCGCATGGCTGATCCAGGTGAACCTTGATGCAAGTGAGGGGCCCCTCCTCCTCATGGAACTAGCGGGTGGAGAAAGTCTCTGAGTGGAATGGGAGTTGAGGGGATCTTTAGAGGGGTCCCCAGTTACCCCAAATAGTTGATTTACGCATTCAGGTTTGTAAGCAGATCTGCCTTGTTTGGAAACCCAGTAGAGGCCCCCATGGGGTTCTGGAGATGGCCAGGGGTGGGCAGCGAATGGAAGACGTGTGCAGTCAAGGTCCCCAGCCTTCTGCCCATGCAGAGGTTCCCAAGCTGGGCGTTGCTTCCGTGGCTATGTGCTCTCCCCTTGGAGGCCCTGGTATATATTGAGTACGGAGTGGGGTGGGGGCTTCCTGGCAGCTTGAAGATCTACCAGCAAGGATCACTCTGCCAAAGCCCACCTTTGATACTGGAGGAAACACAGGCACAGAGAGATTCCATGTCTGCCCTGAGGTCACACAGCCACCCAGTGGCAGCTGGTTCCAGGATGAAATTCTCTCCTACTGCCTGGCATCGGCCCATCTTGTGCTGTTTCTCTTTCAGGCCTCAAGATTATGGTACAGTAATCCAGAATCTAGTAATCTAGGTTAGAATCCTGGCTCAACCATTCATTGTCTGTGTGACCTTAATTTAAGTAAAATATATATCATGACATGTTAAGTACGTGGTTAAGGCCTCGAGCTCAGGAGCCAGCAGTCAGCATGATTTCCATCTATGCAGAGGCTCTCACGAGCAAGATGCAGATGAGCAAGCTTATTTCTATTTCTAAGTGATTCTTTTACAAACCAACAATCTTCCAATTTATTGGGTTTGCACATCTGAGTTTTTATATCAGGTTTGCGTAAAGTGAGGTAAACCACTCTCTACAATCTCTCCGTGCCTGGTCCTCAGATCTAGGCTCAGTGTCTGCAGAAATGATGGTTCTTCCTGAATGGGGCCCGTGGTGTGATGGGAGTACAGTGGGAAGGAAGATTTGAGAATGATGGCAGGGGCGAGAAGCCGGCAGAGTCGACAGCAGGTACAAATAGAGCAGGTGGATGGATCGGTTCCATCCGGTTCTCCAGGCCCCCTGTGTTCGCGGGATCGCTGCTCTTTGATGCTGGAAGGGGTCTCAGAGGTGGAGTCTGGCATCCTCATTTCACAGATGGGGAAACTGAGGCTCAGACAGAGGTGGCGACTTGCCTGAGGTCACACCGCTGTGGTGAAGCCAGTGACAGGAGCCGGGTCCCCTCCCTCCCAGTCCTGTCATCTTACCCAGGTCTCAGACAGTTGGGAGTGACCTTGGTGGCACGGGAAGTGATTTACCTGGGAAGAACAGAGCAATGCTACCTCCTGCGTTTACGGAGAGAGGACGTGCCATTGCCCCAAGACCTCTCTCTGAAAACAGTAGTATCAGTTCATAAGTCATCTGTGATGAGAACAGCTGTCATTCCTGAGGGCTGAATTCCATGCACTTTATTTGCATTATCCATGTAGCCCTTTGAGGCAGGTGTTACTGTGATGCCTATTTTTCAGAGGAGGAAACCGAGACTCAAGGATTAAGTGTTTTGCCCAAAGTCGCACAGCTGGTAGGAGTCAGAGATAGGACTAGAACCAGGGTTCATTTTGACTTCTGCCCTTTTCCTGTTGCGGCGCGGGCCCCCCCCCCCCCCCCCCAATTAGATTTTGGCTAAGGCTGGAGGTGTCTAGAAGCTGAAACAGGGAGAGACGGATCACTCATCTGGGGTCTAGCACTAGCGAAAATTGGTGGATTGGTGGGCAATAGTGGGAAGGTGGTGTGGACCCTCATCCTGCACCATGACATTCTGCCCCCTTCCTCCCACCTCCCACCCGTGTCTCCTTCCAAGAATGGGTTGGTAGCCAGGCACCCAGAGCTCCTATTTCACACAATCACCAGCCTCGAGTAACAAAGGACAAATATTAGGATTAAGTCCAGCTGCACCTGACAGTAAACTCAAATAACAGTGGCCTAATTGCATACAGGTTTCCTCTCTGATGTACAAGAAGTCCTAGGTAGGCTGGTGTGGTAGCTTCACCATCATCTGGGGCCCAGGCCCATCTCTCCTCCTGCTCTGCCATTCCCAACATTTGGCTTCTGTCCTCAGTGTTTCAAGATGCCTGTTGCAGCTCCGGCCGTTGTGTCCACATTCCAGCCAGCAAGAAGGAGGAAGTTGGTAAAGCAAAAGGATTTTTCTTCAGTTGTCTTTTCTCCCTTTCCAAGAATCTTCCCAGAAGTCCTTCCCTGTAAGTTTCTCTAGTTTCAGTGGCCAGAACTTAGTCACATGGCCACACCTGTCTACAAGAGAGGCCGGGAACGAAAGTCTTTAACTGGGCACCTTGCTGTCTCAAGAATATAGAGGCTCATGAGCACGGGAGGATGAGAGAACAGTAGGCCGTCTCTGCCACAGCGTGGCCCTGTGGCACCTCTCCCACTTGCCAAAGTGCTGTTAGCTGAGAATGGTGGCATTTTGAATCGGGAAAACTCGGGTTAGCTTTGGTCAGAGTTTGGTGTCACCCTGTGAGATAATTGGCAACGCCCTGGGGTGCCACAGGGCGAGGGTTGGACCACTGAGCTTTCTGGTGCTGTGTGTTCTGGGGATGGCCACGGTGATGGAATCAGCGGCAATTCGCACTGTCAGTGGCTTTCATCCCACATTGTCCCCTTTCAAAATAGGGATAAGTTTTATTTCTCTGGATTTTTTCTGTTCATGACATGTTTATCCAGCGGGTCTTCTGAGGTCGATTGGAGGATGGGCTTCCTGTTCTGGAGGATTCTGATGGTTACCCCTGAGCCTGCTCTGCCTTGCACCAGGCACTGTGCATGTGGAAGGTCACGTCCTCCTCACAACATGCTTGCAGGCAGAGGGATTATGATCCCATTTTACAGATGAGAAGTGGAGGCCCAGAGAGGGTAAGCAGCTTGCCCATGATCACACAGCTGGTGCTATGGACTAAATGTTTGTGTCCCTCCCAAATTCGCATGTTGCAGTCCTAACCTGCAATGTGATGGTATTTGGAGGTGGCGCCTCTGGGAGGTCACTAGGTTTAGATGAGGTCATGAGGGCGGAGCCCCCATGATGGGACTGGTGCCTCGATAAGAGGACGAAGATTGCAGAGCTCTCTCGCTGCCATGTCAGGACACAGTGAGAAGCGGCCATCTGCGAGCCAGGAGGAGGGCTCTCATTGTGAGCCGATCACACCACAGCCTGATCTCAGCTTGCAGCCTCCAGAATGGCGAGAAATTCGCGTCTGCCGTTTGAGCGCCCCATCTCTGGTACTTTTGTTGCAGCACCCGAGCTGACTAAGAAGCTGGTAAGTGCAAGAGCCTGAGGCTGTGCTTTCCCCTACACCACAAGACCACTTCATGCGGTCCCTATCTCCACCCTCCCCATTGCAGACGTAGCTCCTGGGGACAACAGGGGTATCCTCAAGACCTCCCAACATCTGCTGTCTCCTAAACTCCTTTCTCATCTCTACCTCCTCCTCTTTCCTCTCCTCCACTCAAGACCCTCCTCCAGTCTTGGAAAGACCCCTGCAAAGTTGCCGCGGGAAGCTAGCCCGTCACCTGACCCCCGTCTGGGTTTGGGCCAGTCACGCCTCCTTTCTGGGCCCCAGGTGGCTCACACCTCGGTCCAGCCCCCTTTCCTGAATCTCAGGTCACACGCTGTATAGGAAGTCTCCGTGGAAATAGTGTTACTCCTCAAGTTGTGACCCACGTGGTCTGCGGGCTAGGACTGAGGCCGGTCAATAGGAACCAAACACAGGCTGTCTCCATGCCCTGTGCCCGTCTTCATCTCAGTGAAGGAAGCCACTGACTCTGAGGACAAAACCAGAAAGCCCTCGTTACGCGGCCCCAAGAGGTGGGAAGAGCTGTGTGTGCAGCTGAGGCCCCGCTGCCTCTCAGCATCCTCAGGTTTTCGTATATATAATCTAAATATATACTTTGAAAATTGAAAAGCGCTCACATATAGAATGTGTCTGTGGGGAGGGAATGCTCTCTTTGAACATGTCTTTTTAAAGAGAAAATTTGCCAAGTGTTTTCCTGCCCTTAAGGAGACACTTGAACACGGCAGCAGATGTAAAATGGAAATTGAAGTGTCTCTCCCAGGCCACCGTACACGTATAAAACAGGCACAGTCTATTCTAAGCGCTCATTAATAGCTGGTCTCCGAGGGCCCTGGCAGCAGCCAGAGGGTTTTACTCATTAAAAAGATGGCGAGGTAGAGTTTGGAGCCTTCCCCGCTTGTCGCTGCGTGATCCTGGTGTTCAGACGTCGCCAGCAGGCCCCAAATGAGCTCCCCTGGATAGCTGGCCTGGGTGAATCTTTTCTGAAGCATTGGAGAGCATCACCCGCTCATTGATGAGGGGAGAAGCCCTTGCTGTTTATCGAGTGGGCTTGTCTCTCCTCTGAGGCCAGCCCAGAACAGCGTTATCTCCAGACAGGTGTGGGGAGGGAAGAGCTGTCACTTGTCAGCTAAGAAAAGATCATCGGTGATTCTCAACATGGCATCGTGGTCCTCTGGGCAGCGCCATAAATGACACGGTGCCACCAGGCTTGGGCCTTGTGCAGAGGCCTGGGGCCCTCAGAAAGGTCTGTAAGGGACCGGACCCTTGGAACTGAAGGTGCTGACTGACGGCCCCCTGGGTTTCGCATCTTAGCAGCGCCTGCTTGCAGGAGGGCCCCTGGCTTGTTTTAGGAACGAGCATCTCTGCCTCGTTTCTCACCCACACTGTCTGTCTGTTCTTTGTTTTTGTTCTTCCACTATCAGGATCAGTGTTTTGTCCTCTTCTGCCACTCTCTGTGAGGGGAGTGACATTGTCTTGTCCCCATAGGCACATTTGCGGGCACTCCACAGTTTCCCAGCCTTCCTGAAGGCTGCCTTTCTGCCCTAAACCCCCCGGGAGAGGTGGGAAGCTTACTGGCCTCTACGCCTCTGCGTCCTCCACGTCCGCCTTCTTTCCTCTTCTGGACTTTCACTGTTGGACCCTTGACTTCTGCTTCCCCTGCCCTTCTCCTGGCCGGCTCAGATGTCACCTCCTCTGAGAGGCCTTCCCTAATGTGTCCACTCCCCCACCCCCCACTGCTCCCTGTTGCATTAGCACGGTTTGGAATGACCTTGTACTTGGCAGCTCCCTCGCTTCTTGTGCTCTCCCCACGCTGCGCGCTTAGGTCCAGTCTTGTTCATCTGTTTCCACGGGGCTCAGCGTGCTGCCTGACCCCAAAAGGTACTTGATTTATTGAATGAGCCAAGAAGCAGAGAATGAATGAAGGGTTCTCTGATCCCAAAGCCTGGCGCTTAGTCCCTCCACTAAGAGCAGCCCTTTGGGACTTTTTTCATCTGTGACCCTTACTAGCTTCTGGGCCATAGCCCCCAGCTCTCATGGTGTCCGTGCAGACGTACTAGGGCCTGCCCCTTGTTGCACACTCAATCAAGGTCACCACAAGGGGACAGAGCCAGGATTAAGACAAGAAGAAGGTCATGACATTGCGTTCCTTCCTGTAGGGAATGTTTTCTTGTTTGTTATCAATACTGTGTTGAGAAATCAGTTTATCTATTCTTACCCCTCCTTTGCAGATAGAAAATGTATTATTTATGAATGCTAAGAATAAATTGGACTGTTTAAATGAAACTAAACTTCAAAACAATTAAGCTCAATATTAATAAAACGAGTTCAGGGGTGAAGGGGGTGGGAGATAGGGAGAGCGTTCTGCAGCTTTTTTTGTGTGTATGCAAAGGGAGCTTAGCTCACCCCTGAAAGGACTTGAGTTGGCCTGTGGAGATGCATCCATTATAGCTTCAAAAATAGACAGGAAATCCAATGGAAAGGGCAATAAGGAGCCAAATCCTCTGGAGTGGAGACTTATGGCGCACCACGTCCACCGCGAGGCCTGGGGGGCTGAGGGCTGCGGATTTGGCTGTGAGTTTCCCAGAAGGCAGGGCAGAGAAAGAGAGGCGGGGCTGAGGTCTGGAGGAGGTGCGAGGCCTCGAGCTTTGCAGGGAAGAGTGTGGATACCCTGGAGTCTTTTTTAAAAAAGAATTTCAAATAACTTCTTAAAAGACCAAAAAATCATCACTCATGGTCTCAAGATGCCTATCACGCTGCTGGGCTGCCCCTGCCCAGTTACTTGGCAACGTGTGCTGTGGGCTCTGATGGCCGGGGTGCCACTGCTCAAATGCCCCCAGCCTCCAGCAGAAGACCCACCCTTACGGCACCCCCTCCTGGGAAGAGCGCAGGATTATGCCGCTGGGGGGGGAGGGGCCAACAGCAGGCTGTGATCAGGGTGGGCCCTGCAGCTGGGTGGGGTTGGAGGCTGCACACTGATTTCACAGGCATGGCAGAGTGGGGTTGGATGCTGTAGATGGCTGGTGGGGTGAAGGTCCAGCTGGGGCCCTACTGAGTCATGCTCAGATGTGACCAGGGTCTCTCCTGTGCATCAGGCACCCAGAAGTCTGACTGGGCCGCACAATCCTTGAAATCCCTAGACTGTCCTGAGAACAGGATCAGATTCGTCCTTCCCTGCTGGCACGGTGTGTTCATCTTTGTGTTGACAGCATCTGATATGACACTGTGCAAGAGTCCCTTGAATGAGGGAATGAATTAATGATTGAACAAGTGACTGCCATGACTCCCGTGCTCCAACTCCCCTCTTTCCTCAGCTGCTGTTCAGGGCCACTTCCTGCAGGAAGCCCTCCCTGAATTCTTCTGCCATCCCGTCTCAAGACTTGCAGTGCTGGGTATGCAACCAACGTGTAAACGCTTCCCTGGTGCCAAGAATTGGTAGGTCTTTCTCTGTTTTCCATTGTTCCTCTTTCTACCTGGACAACAAACTCATCTCTTCAACACACACTCATTCAGCTCTCACTGTATGCCTTACACTGTGCTAGACCGGAGGCCTTCAAGAGTAAACAGACAGACACGGAGGAGCTTATAGTCTAGTGCGGGGATCAGCAGTCTACTGCCCCTGGGCTGAATCCAGCCCTGCCTGTTTTTATAAATAAAACTTTATTGGTGCACATCCCCGCCCGGTTATTTGCATGTTGTCTATGGCTGCTTTCGAGCTACAGTGATAGAGTTGAGTTGTTGTGACAGAGACCATATGGCCTGCAAAGCCTAAAGTATTTGCTCTCTGACCCTTTCAGAAAAGTTTGCTGACCTCAGTCTAGTGGGGGAGACAATCTAGAAAAAGGTCATTACAGCAACGACCTGTGCCCTGAGGGACAAGAATGGGGTGATGTGACTGAGACTAGTCGGGGTGGGGGGATGTGTGTGTTACTGTAGACAAGTGACAGGGAAAAGGTGCTCTCATGGAAATATCTGTGAGCTGCGACATGAAGGATGAGAAGGCTGCTGCATAAAGAGCGGTCCTAGTGGAGAGTAGAGCACGTGCAAAGGCCCTTTGATGTGTTGGAGGAATGGAGAAAAGCTTGTGTGGCCGGGAATGCAGTGAACGAGGAGAGAGTAGGACCAGACCAGTGTTGGAGAGGTAGGCAGGGGCTAGATCCGTGGTTCCCAAGGCGGGCAATATTGTCCTCTAGAGTCCATTTGTGGTGATAGAAGGAATGCCATAAATTCAGGGAGCAGGCACCAAGGATGCAAGACTTCAAGAGATTATGGAACAGTGCCACACAACAATGGACTGTCCTGGGTCCTGCCTGACTTTGGGGTGTCCTGATGGGTACTCATGTAGGTGAAAAGCTGGTTTCTAATGATTGAGCCTGGACGTGGCTCTCTTATGCACATAAACAGAAGGAAGTTTCAGCATGGCGTCCACTATACATTGACTTGTGCAGGGATGGGACTAACGTACAAATTAAGGGGAGACTGCGCTGTGTTTTGTTTGGAACGTTACCAAGCAGCGTTCACCACGTTGGGAAAATCATGTCACCCATGGCAACCTCGCTCTCGGTATTTGAGTCTCCGAAACAACACGCCCATTGTCAGGCTGTGTTTGTGGCTGTGGCATTCACAACGACTTACACACAAACGCAGGTCCTTGTGTTCATTAGGGAAGTCATGTCAGAGAATCGACCTATTGAAATGCATCTTGTTTTGTTACAAACTGCTTCTCTTTTCCCCTCTCTATATTACAGTTGAGATGTTATGCTGATTAGAGCATCTTGTGTGTAGATAAACTATATGCCTCTAAACTTTGTTTCAGAATAGCCAAGGGGCACCACAGAATATTGTCTGGCAGGAGCACCAGGCTGGATCCTCATGTTTCGTGTGGATCTTGACCCGGTTTGGATTTTTTCTCTTTTCTTTTTCTTTTTCACTTTGATCCTCCATCCCTCCCCGTCCAGCACAGGGCCCCATGCTGGGTGCCCAGCAGGCACTCTGCAAATTAAAGTGCTGCCAGTCAGAACAGCCTCAGCCCAGGAGCTAAGCACGTCTGTACTCCTCCCTTGCAATGAGATCGCTGAGGCCGAGGGGGGTTAAGTCGCTCACCTGGGCCAGGTAATATCTGCTAAGTGGTATCTGATGAATGCGGGGTATGTGTATGTTTGGGTTAGGGTGCCTGCCTCCTGTTCCGGACCCTGATGCAGTCCTAGTTCTTGTGGCTTCCCTGTTTACTGATCTACCTACTAACCCTGGCCACCTGCCCAGGCCCAGCCCTGCTCACTCCTGTTACCCGACCAATGCCACAGGCATCACCTTGTCCCAGGAGCCAGCCTCTCACCCTTTAGACCCCAGGCCAGGATCTAAGAATATCTCCAAGAGTATTCCCCAACACCTGCAACAGATGTGCCCGCAAATTACCTGGTCCCAGTGGTGGGGAGAAGGGGAGGAAAGGGCATCGTTTTTCTAAAAGGATTACACACTTAATTTGCAAAGTTACATCACACATTCATGCACAGGTCAACTTTCTGGGAGCTTATTTTAAAACTAGAGGCAGGTCAGGGATCCTGAGGGCGTCCTTCACGGAGAAGACGTCTGGGGAAGGGGGACCAGACGCGTCACTTGCTTTCACATGTGCAAGGTCAGATGGGGACAGGTGGATATTCACGGGGCCTCTTCTCTACATGTGCCAAGCGCCTCCAGCCGCCTTCCAAGACCAAGTGTGCACTAGCAGCATCCTTATCTCACATGTGTGGAAACCAAGGCCTAATGAGGTTGTGTGTCTTCCTACCCTCCGTGTGCCGTGTGACCTGGGCAGAGCCTGAACGGGAACCCAGTCTCCAGACTCCTAATGCCACGCTTTCCCACCATCTAGTGCAGTGGGAGATGTGAATGGGGCCGTGTATTGAGCACATTAATGTGTATAGAGAGTCGATGTGTATACGTATTTAGTTATACTTTTTATTATTAGATGGGTCTGGGTTCTTTATTTTATGAGTCACAGAAAAAGCTACGGAATCCATGTGAGCCTACAGCCAGGAGTGGATAAATTTCATAGAAAGTGGTAAAAATGAATACTGATCCAGCTCATTCAACTGACAAAGCAATTGTCTTGAATTCTTGCTGTTAATTTAAGGGTTTTTAAAAATTAACTTGAGGATAGTTTTGTGTGCAGAAAAGACCGTTTAGAAGTTTATTCGGTTTCTAAAATTAATATTAGCTATATTACAGTTACAAAGTTCAAACCCTAGTTCTTCCTTATGGTTTTAAATTCTGCTTATGAATTGTATTATTCTATTTAGTCTCTTAGTAATGATGTTATTGTGGTTAAATGTACGTGACATAAAAATTACTGTTTTAATAATTTTTATTACAATCCAGTGGTGTTAAGTACACGCATACTGTTGTGCATATCTATACTTTTTTTAAAAAACGTAAGAAATCTCTTCTGAAAATTCTAGCAAAGGACGAATGGATCAAAGCCTTCTGGGAGAAGGAGCAGCCAGCCCCACACGTCGCGTGCCCACTTCCCGGGTCCAGAGAGCGCGTGTGAGCACAGCTGCTGGTCCAGCGAGATGTGCGTTTCTGCCAGGTTCTATCAGTCGCTGAGACTTCGTTGCTGGCGACCACTGAGACATCATCTCAAATCCCAGCTGCCTCTGCCTCCCTCGATTTTTCAAAGCAATGTTTCCCCAACCAGATTTACATTTTCAAAAACCCTTCAGATCATCACAAACCCAAGAAACTTCCACTCCTCTGAGGTTTAATTAGGAGAAACTGTCTTTCTGGTCCTTCCGAGAGCCGGGCTCTCAATTTCTCAGCAGAAAGGGAAGGTTCTGGTGGATGAGCGGGGGCGAGGGAACTCGTGAACAGCCTCGCCTGCCTGCAGCGGAGAGAAAGCCGCGCTGAGGTCACTGAAATCACGTTGTAAGTGTGCCCCGTGTCATTAGGAACCGGAGAATGGGGACGATGGGAACGCAGGATAACACATTAGCAATAGATAATACAGTCTAAATAAACATAATCAGCTTTCTTCTATGTCTCCAGACCAAAGCTTATCTATAAATACCCTAATGACGCCCAACCAGCCAATTACTTGTTTCTTGGAAGAGCCCCTTATTAATGGCGTTGCAGTGAGGGAAAAACATTAATTATTGGACACAGTGGGATCTTTTACGTTCTGTCTGGTCCGGACAGCACCAATTAATGCAACAATTATTATCAACGACCGTGGCAGCATACTGAGTGCAGCCACCCCGGGGTTGGCTTGATGGGGTGGGAAGAATTCACACTGGGGGAACATCACCCACGCTCTCTTTATGGAGCCTGCTCCTTCATCACTGCAGAAGCTGCAGGAACAAAGCAGAGTGTGTTGGTTTTTCTTTTGAAGCGTCAGGATAGTGTTCCTGGGGTGCTAGGTAGGGGAGAGGGGGAGGAGTCAGGCACCGGTCTGTCCTGATGAATTGCTGAGGGAAGCCAGGCAGAAGCTCAGAGAAGAGAGTCCATCTTCAGAGTATGGAGCACCTGGTTTGGCCCCTGCCCATTCCTTCAATCCCTTCACCCCCCCACTCATCATACTGCAGCCCCACTGCTTCTCTCTCAGCTTCACCAATTCAGTCGTGCTCCATTCTGCCGCAGGACATTTGCACAAGCTATTCCTCATGCCTGAAAACTTTTCCCCTGCCCTTTGCAAGGCTGGCTGCTTTCTGAATGCAGTATGAATGTTCCTTTCCTAGGGAGGTCCTTCTTGAGCCTGAACCCAAAATACACATTTCCCTTCATATTGGTCACTTCTTGTTTCTATTTTTTGCACGGCATCTATCACAAATCGTAGTATATTTAACAGACGTATCTTATTATTTTATTTGTGTCTGTTTCTCCCACAAGAATGCAAGTTCCATGAGGGCAGGGATTTCATATTTTCCCTCCAGCATCTATCCAAGTGTCTTGCATTTAGCAGGTGCTTGATAAATATTTGCTGAGTGAGTGAATAAATCCACGCGTTGTGTAGAAACAGATTATACTTGAGAGACTGCGTGCCAGGTGCTACACAGGCTAAACCAGCTCTTCTCTTGCAGAAATTCCACAGGAACCCCCCAAACTGTTCTATTCATAGCGATAATGTCTCCTGCAAACTTTATGTTGACTCTGCTTCTGTGGTTAAAAAGAGAGAAACATCCTGGAAGGGCCTTTGACAGGCTGTCCTGAAAAATATTGGTCTCTATTATTACTCACCTCACGGCACTTGATTTGGGCTGGCTAAAAGGAATCTGCTCTGCCCAGGGTATAAAACGTTTGCAGGAATGCTTTTATTTTTCTCTGCTCTGTGACAAGGAGAGGATCTCTTCTGGGAGGCATTAATTAGAGAGCACTTTGGGAAATCGGTTCAGGGAAGGCTGGAAGAACTCCCCAGAGCCGTGGTCAGGGCTCGGAGAAGTGGGCGTGCCCCTGTAGCCCTTCTGGAGAAAGATGTGCAGGCTATTTTCACTGAAAGTTCCCCTTTGGAGCATTAAAACAGCTCCTACATCTTGTTCAAAGTCAGCCAAGTTCGGGAAGTTTCGCCGACCTCGCTGACCCACAGCAGCCCCCACTAACGGGGGGCCAGCCTTGTGCACCCTTGGCCGAGATGATGGCCTCCCGGGGTTTCTAACCAAAGTGGAACTGTGAAGCTTGGAGGCAGCCCCGGGGAGCCCTCAGCCTGCGGCTGCTGTACAGATGTGACCACAGCAAGCGTTACCATCCCAGTTCCCCTAAATAACCATCCCCAGGGAAATACTTAGAGATGACACGGACACTCAGGGCATCTGTCAGGGCTGTTTTTGCTTTCATCTCCCAGAGAATGGCGATGACCTCAACCCATAGTGATCTCACCCCATCTGCACGCTTCTAGCACATTTGGTCTTGACCCTGCCATTGGGCTCAAGGGTGGGCTACCCACTTCTAGGCTGTTTGGGGGCAGACAGGTTGTAAGCCGCTAGCGGGCAGGATGTGCAGTGTCCCCACACCCTGCTGAGTGCCTCGCTTGGTGACGCCAGCTTGGCAGTGTTCAGTGGAAGTCTGTTTCAATGCCACGCTGTCTTGCCATTATGTCTCTTCCTCTGCCCCCTGGTGCAGCCTGTGACTCCTAGAGGGCACGAACCACAAACTATTTATCCTTCTAGAAATGACTTGCAAAGTTCTGAATGAGAAAATGCCAAGGTCCTCAAAGGAAGCTGCTGCAGGGGCATTTCAAAGATGCTCCCCCGCAAAGGAGCATCCGGGGTTACTGTGGGCCTCTGGATGTCCAGAACAAAAATAAGAATGAAACGTTATCGTGAGGGGCCTCCAAACAAGGTGGTGGTTGATCTGGGTTCGAATCCTGGCTCTGCCACCTACTGGCAGGGGGCAGTGGACTTGTGCTTGAATCGTCTGGCCCCTGAGTTTCTTCACATGAAAGATTGAAATAATGGTCGCAATCTCATCGTGCTGTTGAGGTGTTCTACGGGGTAATGTCAGTAGAGTGTTCAGCATGGTGTCTGGGACAAAATACACCTCCAATCAATGTTAGCTGCTGTGGTTATTGCTGCTCTAACTGGAGAGCTTTGGAACGTGGGAGTGAGGTCTCCGAGGACGGCCAGTTGACAAATTTGTACCGAATGGCACTGTGAGCTAAGCGTTGTCCTAGGCCCGAGGATGCAGTGGTGACAAAGGTTGGTTCTGTCCCAGAGAACCTGTTGCACATTAACCAAACGATGTTTCCCGTCGGCTGCAATCTCACTTCTCCTGGCCACACTGGCCGTGTCCTGTGGGAGGACACCTAACATGGGTGCAGAGTGTTTGACAAATGGAAGGAACAGTGGTGGCCGTGGAGTGTGGGCTGCTTCCGAAGCACCAGCGGTGGCGTGTGGGGTGGATTTCAGAGCTAGCTGTTGTCCCTGGACTGTGTTGGACAATCATTAACCGTCTTTAAATCAACCAGTGCCTGCAGCCAGGTAGAAATGCCCATGTCAGAAGGTTCTAGATCATAAATCATGGGCTGCAGTTCAGATAGTTCTGCTGTTAGGTCTTTAAATCGGGACTTATATTTGAAAATACTGTTTGTGGCTTCTTGATATATTTGACGTTTCTTTATCAACGGGTATGAAAAAGGTCTCTGGTTGCTATCAGCTGCTCGGGAGGACAACTGTGTATTTCTCTGGGATCCCTCGCGGTAACCCCCAAGTGAATGGTGTGTGTCCATGCGGCCGCTATCTTAAGGTTAGCCACCCCAGATGTACTTTCTAAATTTGGAGGCAATCAGTGCAGGCATTGCATGTGATGTGGAAACAAACAGACACAGAGGCCCTTTCTTTATGTAGATTTGAAGTGTGGGGTCCTGGGCGGCACCACTTGATTTCAAATGCATGCTTCCCCTGTTATTCCTTTCCCTCATCTCCCACTTCCACGCCCCGCTCTCGCTCGGATACACAGTGATTCTTGATTTCCTGTAAAGCCGAAGAATATGATAGTCATTTAAAACGTGTCAAATTCTTTACAAAAAAGTACAGTGTCTCGTTCAGTGATTTCCATGATTATTCAAGGCAAAGGACTTTTCGTTTGAATTGACAGTGTAGTTCGTTCCCAAAACAACAGCATAAGTTCCACGTCAACGCTCACCCTCTACTGTGCAGTCAGCAATTCCAGGCTATCACTGGAAAGACAGACGGAAAGCAACGTTCTGCTGGTTTTCTGGGGCTTTTACTGACCCACAACAGTTAGGGGGTAAACCTCCTTCACGGCCACTTACTGCTGTTTACTTTTGTCCCCGCTCTGAGCGTACCCCTCAGGTCCCACAGCTCGCTGTCGTCTCCTGACGCTCTGTGGCAAGCTCAAGGTCTTCCTCAACGCGGTACCTACGTGTGAACCTTGTATAATTGGGGTCCCTCACGTAATATGTGTACCTTACATAATTGCTTTAACCGTGGACCTTATTTAATTGGAAACCAGGAACCTTTGAGCTATCTAATGACATCATATGACTTTTATTAATTTCTGCCTATTTGCTTAGCTGTCAATTTCTAAACTTGTTCGAAACTGTGATGAGGAAAGGAAATGCTGAGCAGGCAGGTACCCACAGAGTTTATTCAGGCAATAAATGAAATATTGAATGAAAAGACATCAAATCAGTAATAAATGAAACACACCAAAATAGAAAGCTGTGGTACTGAAGACTGCATCTCTACCGAGTACCAACTACGCTTTCCTTTACTGTGAAGAGGGAGAAGTCCCCTGGGCTCCTGGTGGCCTCAAGGGAGGGTGTAGGAGGAGCCAGCAGGCAGAAGGTACAGCGAGAGGCCCTGGCGTTGTGAGTGGCTTAGAAAACAGGTGCCCGAGACAGGCTGCTGGCTAGCCACGTGATCTGGGGCAAGTCATCTAGATGGTGGGGCCTCTGTTTTTTCATCTAATCAGAAGGAGCCACAGCTAGCCCCCATCTCATCCAGCCGGGGTGGGCTTAAACGAGATGATTCAGGCTGAGTTAACGTAGTGCCGGGCTCTCAGAGAGAACACAACAAAGGGAGGAGAAATGCTTTTCTAATAATTAGAGCCAGTTAAAGATGGTGTGGGCTTCCGTGGGGATGGGAGAGGGAGTCCCCTGCCTCTGGAAGTATTTAAGAGGAGGCAACCGGCTTCTCAGAGTTTCTAGTGCAAATGAATCACCTGGGGATAGTGTTAAAATTCAGATTTTGATTTAAATAGGTCCTGGGTGGGGCCCGAGAGTCTGCATTTCTAACGAGTCCCTGGGGATGCTCCTGCTGCTAATTGGCCACACTTGAGAGGCAGGGAGCTAGATGATTCCTGGGGGAGATGCTAGAGAAGGCACATGATAATCCATATGGATCCATGAGCTAGACTTCTGTTGTCCTGTGCGGCAGTGATGGCCACTGCCATGTGGCTGTTGAGCCCTTGAATGTGGCTAATTGAGTCCAAATTCAGGTGCATTGTGAGTGTAAAATACACAAAAACTTAGTATATAAAAAGAGAATGTAAAATATCTCAATAATTTTTATGTTGATTACATGCCAAGATGATAATATTTGGGATATATTAGGTTAACTAATATATTAATTTCACCTGTTCCTTTTTGCTTAATTTTTTTCCTATGACTATTAGAAAATCTTAAATGACATACGTGCCTCATGTTCCATTTCTATTGGGCAGCACTGAGCTAGATGGTCTCTAAGGTCCCTTCAGAACAGGAGCGCTCAGGATTCTATGGTTTTTCACTTGGACCCAAATATGATGTCCACGCATGTCCACGTGTGTGTCCCCTGAGGAACGCGTGTGGCCTGTGTCCTCCCACTGCTGAAGGCCGTGAACAGGGCCAGACAGGGCTCCCTGGGTGTCTAGCCTCCTGCTTGCCTGGGGTTGAGGGCGAGGAGGGAGCCTGTGTGTTGTCTCCACTTCTCTCTCGCTCTAATCCTGTCTCAGAACTAACAGGAGATAAAAGGCCGTGTCACTACAGGGATGATCCATTTCTACCTCGAAAATGCAATTTCTTGACACTGCTCTCTGGAAGGAAGCAAATGTTGTCTCCAGCCCAGAGCTTCTCTCTGAATTTACACATCACCGCCCAAAATAAAAATGCCTGCCTGGGGGAGGCGTTCCTTTTGGGAGTTGGGCGTTGAGGAACCAGGGGACGGAGGCCCCGGTGATGCCCATGGATGCAGCACCGTCTCCTGGAACGTCACCTGGTGGATCTGGCTCGAATACACCTGAGGTTGTGGGATGCTGAGGCTTGTCACCTGCAAATGATGGGGCAATCAGAGCCGGGGAATGACACGTCACAGGCAGCTGCTAACTCAGGCCCCATGATGGCAGACTTTTAACATCCTCTCTGATCTCTGCTACCCATGTCCGGCCCCCTACTTTTTTTCAGTGCATGCTTTCTGCATGCATCAGAGTGAGCCTGGAATTGGAAAACCACCTGCTAGTGTCGACAGCACCATCTCCATCTTTCCTTGTTTGTCTATAGTGATGGCTGGATACGAGCTTCTGATTTTTGCATGAGTAACAGGCTGAGAACCTTCCCATATGGTTTGGAAAAGCCATTTCATTGCACCCAGTGGGGAGATCCAGCAAAGTGAGCACTTAGGATCTGGAATCCGGTCTCTACTCCTTTCTGGGTGGGACCTCCGTCAAGTGATGCAAACTCCTGTGCCTTGTTTTCCTTACGTGTAAAATACTGATGCTGATAACATCTACCTCCATGGAGCTGTTGTGAGAATTACTCAGTTAACACGCTAAGGCCTGAGAATAGTTCCCATCTCATGGTAAAGCTGAACATGTGCTGGCTGTTATTCTGAGCTAGGAAGGGCTCCCTGAAAGGCAGCCTCTTTTTTCAGCTGGCAGATTATTTAGAAAAACCCCCAAATGGCACACCTGGTTGAGTAAGAATCAGGCCCTGTGTGGCAATGATGTAATGTACCTGTTTCTGGCACACTTGGCCATTCAGGGGATGACCCGTTTTCCTGCACTTCGTCTTGGTCATTGCAATGGGTTTCATCAACCAGCAGGCTTGGAAGTGAGCCCAGGGTTAGAAAGAGCTCTTTCTGCCACTCTAGACCGCTTTCACAGCTTGCAGCTCGAATCAGGGTTGGGGAGGGGTGGAGGGACGCTGCCATGATGACATCCACGTTCAGGATGATGGCGATGGAGACAGGCGGAGGAGCAGAGCGCATGTTCCCCACTTGGCCCTCCAGGGAACGTTCGCTGCATCACCAGAGGAGGTAGGAGGGTTTTTGTTTCTTTGCTCGGCTTTTGGCCTGGTACAGGGAGGCTTGAGTTTCCAGGTATACGTAGGACCCCTTGAAAATTGAGTGGCAGCATCCTGGGAGAACATGTGTTGTGACTGGCCTGCTGTGGGAAGGCCCCCAGCTCCCAGCAGAGCATCAGAAGGTTCCTAAGCATCACGTTGGGCATCTTGGATGCGAGAATTTCTTTAAAAGTCTGAATTTGCACCTGAGAAGACGTTCTCATGGGATCTCTGTACCACCAATCAGAATGAGGGGCTTTCTTTGAAGGAGACTCCGGCAAGTACAGAGAATCTGGGGTTTCAAACCCCCTTTAGAATGAGGCTGAGTATGAATCAAAATGTATAGACAGACAATTAACTAGTTAACTGACTGGTGCAGTGTAAATTGAGTTGCCAGCAGTGGTAGAGGATCAATCAATCAATGAGTCAAACCAAATGAGGTCATTGCTAAAAGCAGAGGTTTGGGCCAAATGTTCCTGGATTAAAGTCTTGCTCCATTGCTATTGGCTGTGTGGTGTTGATCAAGTCACTCAACCACTCTGAGCCCCAGTGTGTGTGCCTATGCAGTGGAAAAAGATGCCAACCCTGCAGGGCTGTCGGAGCGACTAGACAGGAAGTGGCCCAAGGCCTCCTGAACTTCCGGGTGCAGACCCAGGCTCTCCTGGTTCCATCTGGTCCTCGGCTCACTGGCTGCTTCTCATCTTCCAGGTTCGGCTTATCCGTCCCCTCCTCAGAGAGGCCTGCCCTGATCTCCCGTGGAAATCAGGAGATTTCTGTGCCTGCTCCTCCCCAACTAGTTGCCTTCCATTGCTTCCCCTGGTCTGTTTCCTTCCCAGCATGTGTCACAGTCTGTGATTTACCTGTTGGTGTTTCTTTGTTGTTCTTTTTTGTTTGTTGACTGCTGGCTGTGTCTGGACAGGAGCCTGAGGTCTCTGAAGGCAGGGGCTTGATCTGTATTGTTTTGGGACTTGGAGCGCCTTGATCAGCCCTGGGTCACAGCAGGTGGCTGAAGTGTTGACGAAAGACCCCTGTAACCAGGGCCAGCTTCTGAGCTCATTAGTCCTTGGCTTTTCCGTACCTGTGATACCAGGAGGCGCTTCAAAGGGTTGTGGTATGGCAGAGAGGAGCAGAGATGGAGCACAGATTTCACAGTGCGAGAAGTGAGCGACACAGAGCGGGAATCCACGGTGTTTCATTAAACTATGAGATGGCGTACGGAATACTCAGGGCCCCCAAATCACAAATGTTTTTATTCTTTTTCCCTCTGCTCCTTTCTTCTCTCTATGGAGTTTCTACTTCTTACTTGCAGATAGAAATCACACAGAATGCAAAGTTTGGGGTAATTGATGTAACTCTGAAGAATGAGAAAAGGAAAACCACGGATTTTCAGTTTCTCAACTTACAAAACCAATGATTTCATTTATAATATCTGTGGAAATGGCCAGTGAGGGAGTTCACATGCTAACATGTGAACTGACCCAATGAGGCAGCCTAGATGGGAAAGCTAGTATCTTTGGAACTATTGGTATATTCCATCAGAAGAAGAACACAACCTTTTCCCTCTGTAAGGTTACATAAGGACATTTCTTCATGAATTAATCTCTTTTAAAAAGAATTGATATTTTCTCATCAATAAGAACTATAGAACCTAGTGGATTTCTCTTTTTACCTTGAGTGGTAGGAAGCTCAAAATTAATTTCGACATTCAAGAATAATATTAGCTCTCAGGTTGCTACACCTACTTATTTCTGTGCTTTGAAAAGAAGCAGGACTTAAGTAAATAAATGCATTTTGGAAATGTGATTTGCTTCCTAAGATCCTGTGGCTGAGTTTTCGGGTATGGACAAGCTACGCTAACACTTCCTAATTTTTGCTGTGCACTTGCTGTGACCCTGAGCTTGTCTCTCTCCCTTGCTCTGGTCTGTAATTTCATCGGCTATTAAAAGAAGAATTCAGGCCAAGGGAGGTGGTTCTGGGCACTTGCAGATTGAAATGCTTTTCTTCTTTCCATGTTCTGATGAGCAGTGTGGCCCTCTCTTCTCATTCCACTGTCACAATGCATTAAAGCAGGGATTCCTCTCCAACTTTTTTTTAAAAGCCACATTATCTTTCGTCCAAAATAAAACTGATGGGGAATCCAAGTGCCTGAAACAGATCATAGCAGAACTCCTGTGGTTGAAGTGAGGGGTGGGGTTGTCGGTGAAGAATCCTCACCCTTCGCTCTCCTCCCTTTCACAGCCCCCAAGGCACCCCTGAGGCACCCCCGGAGTTCCAGGGAGCACAGTTTGAAAGCACAGTATTACAGGAGTGCGCGCCATAAGCAGAATGAAAAACGCTTTCTAAAATCTACCTGCCCCCAACCAAACCTGGATTGGAAGCTTCTTGAGGGCCAGCAGCACCTGGCGCCTGCTGAAAACACAAGTGTCTGTGAAGTGGATGGAGGAGTGAAGCCTTTGTTTTCATTTCCGAGGTCTGGCTCAGCTTCTCAGTCCCGGGACGCCCTCGCTGCAGTCCTTCATGACCCTGTAAGGCAGGCGACAGTCTCCGGCTGCTCCCGGATGGCGAGTTTGCGCTTCCCTTGCCTTTGTATCAGAATGATTTGTGGCTTCTCAGGTGGAACGGCTGGTGATATAATTAACATTTCAAAACTTCGCAACCACAAATTGAATTTGTTTTGAATATTTGGGGATGTTTAAACAGTAGCTTGAGTGTTAAATTTGCACTTTATGGGAGTTGGGGAGGAGGAGGGATGTGGGGATGGGAGGAGGGGGAGGGGAGAATTTCCCAAAACTGTATGAAAGAAGGATGGAAAACATTGTTGAGTATTTGCTGGGAAAATTGTTTTTTCTTCTTGAATTGAAATATTGCCTTTAAACCATTGGCAGGCTTACAGAAGTGAAATGAAAAACAAATCCTGCAAAAATCCTGAAGTATCCTAAAAATAATGAATAAAGTAGTGCAAAATGCTTTGATTTCAGTAATATTTTTCAATAAAGCTGGTGCATTCCAAACAGATTGTATTTATCCTGAAGGAGGCCCTTCTGCACTGCGGTGTAAGGGTTTATAACAACTTTTTGGTGGTCTTGCTTCTGGTATGATAATAAGAAGTATTCACGTGGGGACAAGGGCGTGGGCTTTGAAAATGGGTGGACCTGGGTTCAAATCCCTTCTCCTCCTTATATTACCTGGACCTCTCTGAGTACGTGATCATCCTGTCTGGGTTGAGTTTCCTCATGTGTAAAAATCCAAAGAGGAATGCCGACCTCAATGGGCTGCTGTGAGGTTTCAGTGAGAGAACAAGAGTGAAAGCTGTGGGTGGGGTGTGCAGGCTGGGACCAAGCTTGTTTGGGTAAAGAGGGTGCTTCTGTATTTGTGTCCAGAGCTCTGAAAGATGTTTATAGTACTACTCAAAGCTCAAAATTCCATCAGTGCGGAAAACCACTGCTGTTTCCTTTTAGTTTTCATGGTGATTTATGATCTAGATAGATAGATAAATTGGGAACTTCCTGAGTTATTAATATTGTAGATTACCTTCCTTTGCTGAATATTGATTGAGAATACTTTCCGACATCATTAACTTTTCTTCTATATCATATTTTTAATGGTTGATATTATTTCATTGTTATCTATCATAGTTTTTTATTACTTCTCTATTATTAGATAGATTTCAGTATTTTATTATCATAGATAACTTTGCAGTGAACATCCTAATAGCTAAATTTATGCTATATCCATGATAGATTCTTTAAAATAAATTTCTGGAAGTGGAATTTCTAGTGGACCTGCATGCACATTTTTAGGTCTTTTGCCAACTTGCCCTTCAGTAAGTTTATACTAATTTATACTTCCACTAGTAGTACATAAAAGTACTTGCATCCTTGGACCCTATGACAATTATACTGGTAATATCATCAAAAAGAGGAAAACTTTGCTAATTTGTCAAAAATTATTGTATCTTATTGTAATTTACATTTTTTATTATTAATATATTTTTCCAGTTTTGAAGTGTCTGCCATGTCTTTTACATATTTTTCTTTTTCATACTGGTTTGTTGTGGTAAAACAAACATAGGAAAAACGAATAAAGTGCATTAATTAAGAGTACAGTTAGGTTAGTTTTGACAATTGTACACATCTGTGTAAACACCCAGATTAAAATATAAAATATTTTCCACACTCTAGAATAGAATAGAACCTCTGCTGAGATCTATTTGTCTATCCTTGTGGTAATACCACATTCAAAAAAATGTCATATACCTAGGAGTAAATCTAACAAAAGGTGTGCAAGATAGCCACTCTGAAAACTACAACACATTATTGAATGAAATTACAGAACACCCAAGTAAATGGAAGGACATACTATGTTCATGGATTGGAAAACTGTATATTGTAAAGATGCCTATTACCCCAAAATTCATCTATAGATTGAATGCTATCCCAAAGAAATTCTAGACAGCTTTTTTTTCCTATGGAGTCAACAAGCTGATTCTAAAATTTATATGGAAATTCAAAGGCCAAGAAAAGCTAAGGCAATCTTGAAAAAGAAATATCAAAATGAAGGACTTATAAAACCAGATATCAAGACTTATGTAAAATGATAGTAATTAAGATGAAGGAGTATTATGGATAAAAGACTTGAATAGACCTTCGAAAAGAGTGTATTCAGATAGCCAGTAAACATATAAAAAGGCTCTAAACTTCATTAGTCATCAGGGAACTACAAATTAAAACTACAATGTGATACCTCTACACACTTGCCAGAATGAGTAAAAATAAGGACAGATGTACCGAGTGTTGGAAGGACGTGGAGCAATTGGAAGCCTCATATACTGCTGACAGGAATATAAATTGGTACAGTCCCTTTAGACAATGATTTGGCCATATCCATTAAATTTAAACATACGTCTACCTATGATGCAGCAATTCCACTTGTAGGCATACACCCAGAAGAAATGCATATATATGTTCCCCCGAAGACAATTAATGTTCATTAGTAAAATGTCCACCGGCAGTAGAATGGATGAGTTGTAGTATATGCATACAGTGGAACGCTAAATGGCAACAAGAATGCACAAGCCACAGCTACATTCAAAAAAACGTAACGTTTAACAAAAGAAGCCAGACACAGAAGACTCCACATTTTATGATTCCGTCTACATAAAGTTCTAAAATAGGCTAAACTTACCGATGGTGTTAGCAGTTAGGACAGTGGTTACCTTTTTGGGGTATGGAATGGCAGTCGGAGTGTGATGGGGATTCTGGGCTCATGGTCATATCCTAGCTCTTAACTAAGTGCTGATTATAGGATGTTTTCTTTTAAAAAAATTCATTGAGCTGTACACTCATGATTTGTGTACTTTAAATTTTGTATATTATTTCTTACTTTTTTCCAACAAGAAAAAAGACCTTAATGGCCAGTGCTGTATAATCTTTTTGTTTTATATTAAGGAGAAGAATTCTGAGGCCAGACAGGTTTCCCTTTCTTGGGTAGGATTATAGAATTTTCTCTAGCCTGAGGCTGAAACATAATTACCAGAATATTTCTATATATTGGGTATTTTAATTAATATGTTCTGATCTTCAGGGAGCCCTTTGGATCTAAAGACTTATTAAATCATTGTCTTCATTTTTTTAGTTTTATAAAATTTTCTTCTGTTACTTGGTAGGTTATTGTGCCTTCCATCTTTTTGGCTAGCTGCATTAACATCCCTGATAAATGATAATTGAATCTATTGAATCATTTTTTTTAGAAATTCTTTCCTTTTAAAATGTTCATCTCTTTATTCTGGGAAAATTTCTTGGCCTAATTTTGTATGTCATTGACTTCAAATTTTAAAAGTTATTGCGGCTGCTATTTGTTGCTTTCGATTCAGCAATTGTGTCTCTCATAATTTTATAAAGTTCCCTAATCTCTGATGTTCTTTTTAAATTATCACTTGCTCTTGATATGATGTTGAGAATACAAATCAGATGATTCCTAAAATTTTCTCCTGCTTCCTGCAGTACCAGTTTCTTAGGAAAACATTTTCTCTGATTCCTCTCTTTTGGCACGTCAGGACCTTTCCTCTTCTAGTTTCTTCTCTCCATCTGCACATCCTTATAGAGATGCTCAGAGATGGATTATGTTATTCCACACATCTTTACTGAGTATACACTCTGCCACACATTCCCCTAGGACCTGAAGATAGAGTAGTGAACTCTCTAGAAACCATCCCTGCTCCCACGGTTCTCACACTCTAACAGGCAAGGCTGACAGTGAACCAGTGGTTACAGATGTGGGGAATGTTGTGCAGGTGAAGAGAGAATCTTACAATGGAGGCGTTTAACCAAGTCTTGGTGGGCGGTACATGGAGTATTCTGGGGAGATTCCCTAAGGAAGTGATAGTTTAGGCTGAAATAAAAAATAAATGTCAGTTAAAGAGGGAGTGAAGGAAAAGGACTCCTGTCTACAAAGGTGCAGAATAGCTGATGTGGTTTCTTGAGCGACGCCATGGTTTGTAATCCTCTCTACATTTTAATCTATGTGTATGTGCCCCACACATATGCTCCAAGGCAGGCAATTCATAGACTAGGATGGTGTCTGGAACCCGAAAATATCATGTATGGGATCATAGCACAGTTTGAAATACTCTCCTATCATGAGTCATCAAAGACCCCTGAGGGTGGTCAATCGTACATTATATAACAGTGGCCAGACCTCCAGCTCCTCTGCAACCCTATGGAGGACCTGGGATCCTAGGCAAACATTGCTGAGAAAGTCAGCAAGTGGGAGAGGAGGAAGTTAAAAATCACTCTGTGTGATGCCTCAGGCCTACTGCCTGTTGGGTTCATTTTGCAACTAGTTTGCCTTGGATAGTTTTCCAGCAAGTTCTGTTGCCCAAACATAGATGCGAGATGGGGGCATTACTTAGATAAAATGAAGACGTAAGTGGTATTTGGTTCCAGGTGCTTTAGGAGACTTCTCAGCCAAAACGAGGAGCCATGCCACATGGTGGGTTTGTTAGAACTTCTACTGCCTATTGGTCTGAGTGTCAGCCCAGAACCAGAGTCACTGTCTGAGGAGAACCTGGCCCTGCTGTGGGCTCTCCCTGGCTTCCTTCTAAACACAAGGAGAGTGTACAGGTGTGTGCTGTAGACAAGCCCCCCAGTTTTAACAGGAGGACATCAGTGGATCTTTTTCCAGCTCAACTGATAGTTAAAGCATGTACCTATGGACCCAAACGGCAACCTGGAATAGTAGGTACCTGACAAGGAAGAAAAGCTCAAGCTTACTGCCACTCATTGTCAAAAGTGATGCAAAGGGATTCTGGCAAATCGAATACAGCAATACATCAAAAAGATTATACACCATGATCAAGTGGGATTTATACCAGGGACACAGGGATGGTTCAACAGCCGCAAGTCAATCAACGTGATACACTACATTAACAAAATGAGAAACAAAAACCACATGATCATCTCAAGAGATGCAGAGAAAGCATTCGACAAGATCCAACACCCATTTATGATAAAAACCCTCAATAAAATGGGTATA
This sequence comes from Equus asinus, assembly GCF_041296235.1. NCBI lineage: Eukaryota > Metazoa > Chordata > Mammalia > Perissodactyla > Equidae > Equus > Equus asinus. The sequence continues at coordinate 14,596,596 of NC_091791.1, read as the reverse complement.
GAAGGAAATTACCTCAACATAATAAAGGCCATATATGACAAACCCACAGCCAACATCATACTCAACGGACAAAAACTGAAAGCCATCCCTCTGAGGACAGGAACAAGACAAAGGTGCCCACTTTCACCACTACTATTCAACATAGTACTGGAGGTGTTGGCCAGAGCAATTCAGTAGGAAAAAGAAATAAAAGGAATCCAAATAGGCAATGAAGAAGTAAAACTCTCGCTGTTTGCAGATGACATGATCTTATATATAGAAAACCCCAAAGAATCCATAGGAAAACTATCAGAAACAATCAACAGCTACAGCAAAGTTGCAGGGTATAAAATCAACATACATAAATCAGTAGCATTTCTATACACTAACAATGAACCAACAGAAAAAGAACTCAAGAACTCAATCCCATTCACAATCGCAACAAAAAGAATAAAATACCTTGGGATAAATTTAACCAAGGAAGTGAAAGATTTATACAATGAAAACTACAAGACTTTCTTGAAAGAAATTGACAACGACATAAAGAGATGGAAAGACATTCCATGCACATGGATTGGAAGAATAAACATAGTTAAAATGTCCATACTACCTAAAGCAATCTACAGATTCAATGCTATCCCAATCAGAATCCCAAGGATGTTCTTTACAGAAATTGAACAAAGAATCCTAAAATTCATATGGGGCAGCAAAAGACTGCGAATTGCTAAAGCAATCCTGAGTAAGAAAAACAAAGCCGGAGGCATCACAATCCCTGCCTTCAAAACATACTACAAAGCTACAGTGATCAAAACAGCATGGTACCGGTACAAAAACAGGTGAACAGATCAATGTAACAGGATTGAAAGCCCAGAGATAAAACCACGCATCTATGGACAGCTAATCTTTGACAAAGGAGCTGAGGGCCTACAATGGAGAAAAGAAAGTCTCTTCAACAAATGGTGCTGGGAAAACTGGACTGCCACATGTAACAGAATGAAAATTGACCGTTCTTTTTCACCATTCACAAAAATAAACTCAAAATGGATCAAAGGCCTAAAGATTAGGCCTGAAATAATAAGTCTTCTAGAAGAGAATATAGGCAGTACACTCTTTGACATCAGTTTCAAAAGAATCTTTTCGGACACTATAACTCCTCAGATGAGGGAAACAATAGAAAGAATAAACAAATGGGACTTCATCAGACTAAAGAGTTTCTTCAAGGCAAGGGAAAACAGGATTGAAACAAAAAAACAGCCCACTAACTGGGAAAAAATATTTACAAGCTACTTATCTGACAAAGGATTAATCTCCATAATATACAAAGAACTCACACAGATTAACAACAAAAAAACAAACAACCCGATCAAAAAATGGGCAGAGAACATGAACAGACATTTCTCCAAAGAAGATATAAGGATGGCCAATAGACACATGAAAAGATGCTCATCATCACTAATCATCAGGGAAATGCAAATCAAAACTACACTAAGATATCACCTTACACCCGTTAGATTGGCAAAAATATCCAAAACCAGGAGTGACAAATGTTGGAGAGGTTGTGGAGAAAAGGGAACCCTCATACACTGTTGGTGGGAATGCAAACTAGTGCAGCCACTATGGAAAACAGTATGGAGATTTCTCAAAAAGTTAAAAATAGAAATACCCTATGACCCAGCCATCCCACTACTGGGTATCTATCCTAAGAACCTGAAATCAGCAATCCCAAGAGTCCCACGCACCCCTATGTTCATCGCAGCATTATTTACAGTAGCCAAGACGTGGAACCAACCTAAATGCCCAGAAACTGATGACTGGATAAAGAAGATATGGTATATATACACAATGGAATACTACTCAGCCATAAAAAGGACCAAATTGTTCCATTTGCATCAACATGGATGGACCTTGAGGGTATTATGTTAAGCGAAATGAGAAAGATGAATTCTATATGACCCCACTTATAGGTGGAAGTTAACATATAGACAAGGAGAACCGATTGGTGGTTACCAGGGAAAAGGGGGGTGAGGGGAGGGCACAAAGGGTGAAGTGGTGTACCCACAACATTACTAACAATAATGTATAACTGAAATCTCACAAGGTTGTAATCTATCATAATCTTCATTAAAAAAAAGTGATGCAAAGGGACATAATGCTTAGAGCAAACAGTCTGATGGGTGTGCGATTCATCCTCAAAACCCTAACGCAGGGGCTGGCTCAGTGGAGCAGAGATTAAGTTCGCATGGTCCGCTCTCGGCAGCCCCAGGGTTCGCAGGTTCAGATCCCGGGGGCGGACATGGCACCACTTGGCAAGCCATGCTGTGGTAGGCATCCCACGTATAAAGTAGAGGAAGATGGGCATGGATGTTAGCTCGGGGCCAGTCTTCCTCAGCAAAAAGAGGAGGATTGGCAGTAGTTAGCTCAGGGCTAATCTTCCTCAAAAAAAAAAAAAAATTAAAAAAAAAAAACCTAAACAATGCTGTCAAATGGAACATTCTGATGGAAGTTTTCTACGTCTGTGCTGTCCAATACAGTAGCCACTACCCACATGTGTCTACTGAGCTCTTGAAATGTGATTGGCATGACTGAGAACTGCATTTTAAATTTTATTTAATTTAAACAGCCATGGTAGCTAATGGCTACTGCATTGGAGAGAATAGCTCTAAAATCTACTGCTAAATTAAGGCAGAGCCACACAAAACCCTTTAGTAGTGTCATTGGAAAAACCACATGAAATCAATTACTGGAGTTGGTTGAGGATGGTGTTCCTTACATCACACCCAGAATTTTCTAGAGGATTCATGGGGGAAATTCTGGTTTTAAGATTAGAATTTACTTCCACTTATTTTTACTTCATGAATAGAATCATATTTCTCTCTCTGCATTCGTCGTTGGAAAAATTATATGGAAAACTGAGGCCCACTTTTACAAATATAGAAGGCTCCAGGCATCCGCTTTATGTTTTAGATTCATTCTTGGTTTGCTCAAAAACTTTCTCTTGAAGTGCAAGGACACGCAGGGTCAGCTGAGAATCCCTCTGGATGCTCAGCTCAGCTTGTCTGGCAGTGAGCTAGCTGAGACTGGGGCACCCCCAAATGTCCCATCTCCAGTGGGAGGGGCTTCCCAATTTAACTGGCCACAGCAGCCTCTCCGTTAGTAGGGGCTGCAATTTCCCGCAGGCCCCCAAGGTCTGCAAGTGCTGGGTAGCGGCATTTCCCAGCAATGGCTGTAAACAGGTGACATCTAAGCTCAGTCATCTAAGTAGTCTGTTTGTCCCTAAGTTCTTTAGGATCTTCCCATGCTTACATGGTAAGAAGGCAGACCAGCAGAATCCATCGCTCCCCTGGAACACAGACCCACTATGTGCCTGGGCCCTGGTATTCTTCTAATGGAATGATGAGAGGAGGGGAGACCAGACTGATCCCTTTCTTGTGGATCCTTGGTTTGTAAATTCCTCTCCCCAACCCCCACCCCCAAATCCCTTTCTTTATCCCATATGGTGTGACGTTGTGGTATTTGCCGTTATTCCCCATTATATCCTACCTCATTTTCTTTCTTAATCAAATTATTTTATCTTGTTATAGTGTATCCAATTTTGCAAGCTGCATTAAATTATTTCAGAAATAATTCAACAAGGCACTGTTTAAATTAATCAAAATAGATAAAACACGGGCACTGGCTGGTGGCGTAGCAGTTGGGTTTGCAAGTTCTGCTTTGGCAGCCCGGGGTTCACTGGTTCGGATCCCGGGCACCGACCTGCGTGCCATTTATCAAGTCATGCTGTGGCAGGTATCCCACGTATGAAATAGAGGAAGATGGGCACAGATGTTAGCTCAGGGCCAATCTTCCTCAGCAAAAAGAGGAGGATTGGTGGTGGATGTTAGCTCAGGACTAATCTTCCTCAAAAAAAAAAAAGACAAATAAAATAAATAAATAAATAAATAAAACATGGCAGGGTGGGTTTCCCCTGTCCTGCCCTCCAACCCTGCACTTCTGGAAGGCTGGCTGTCTTAGCGTCAACAACAGGAAGGGGTTGTTACATTTCATAGCTTATGACTCAAAGCTGAGAAGGAGTCATAAGCTCTTCTAGCACAAAAAGGCACAAGAACTATTCTTTCCAGTCTGACCTTTCAGCAAACCCAGAGGCAGCGCATCCTGGGGCTTCTTCACTTTTCCCTCTTCCTTTTGCAGGATTTTGATGCATGAGGGGTGGGAAGGGGAGAGCAAGAGGTTAAAAGAACCAAAAAGGATGGTCAGAGAGGAGAAAGGGCACAAGAAAGGGGAACAGGAGCGATTCTCTCTGTTCACTGAGGGGCAAGTGATATCTTCACAGTCTAGGAGTCAGGCCCAAATCCCCAGAGACCCTCTGGGTTGGATTACCTATTGCTTGAATCAGAAGCAAAGAAGTAACAGAAAATTCTTTGGGATTCTGAGTTTGTTCTTACCTGGCAGTGGGAGGAGATCTCCCACCTCTTCTCTGCCCGTACAACCTTCCAACCATCCCCAACCATTATCTCCATCAGAAGCCTGGCATTTCGTAAAGATTCAAGGAATGCTGGCTCTTATGACTGTTGCTTGTTACACTTTGTCCATTCCAGTGTCTCTCATAGCAGAGGCCATCCTGGGCCTTGAGGACCTTCTCTTCCTACAGCCAGGAGGTAGGTGACACTGACAACATGTGAGACCCCTCTATGAATATCTAGCCTCACATGAAAAATGCAAGGCCTTCTGTCTCTTCCCATCTTCTCTAATAGTTCCTCCCTCCCAGTCAGAGGAGAAACTGTTTAGAAAAATCAGACAATGATTACCCCAGAGAGAAAATATGTTTTGAGTCTAGTGAAGGCCTTTGCTGAGTGACGTTAATTATACTCATTTAGGTTCGACATTATTAATTAACCTTCTCAGCTGTTTATATTGTAGCCTCTTATTAAAACAATATGATTAAAACAAATAATTAAAGAATATTACTACCACCTTAAATGCATGCCTCGTTTTAAACTTACAAAAGGCCTCTATCCACAATCTCATTTGATAACACACATTGATTCTGCAATGTGAATATGGCGAGCTTTATTAATTTTTTCCATTTTCTTATTGTAAAATATACATAACACAAAATTGACCATTTTTAAGCATACAATTTAGTGGCATTAAGCACATTTACGACATTGTGCAACCATCACCACTATCAACCTCCAGAACTTTTTCATCATCGCCAACAAAACTCTATACCCATTAAACAATAGCTCCCCAGTCTCCCCGCCATCTAGACTCTGGATCATCAGAATGGCAGGTTCTCTGGAGACGCAGCCTGGACGGAGCAGTAGAAAGAACCCTCCAGGTGATTCCTCTGTGCAGCCAGAATCGAGGGCCATGGAGCCCGTAAGAGCAGGACTCCCAGGCTGGAGCACTCCGGCTGTTTGCAGGCTTCCTTCTCTGGGTCTCTTCTTTCTTTAGTAAAGCTGCCCATTACCATCGGTGGATCAAACGGGATCCTCTTTCTATCATTTTAGCCCATAATTTGGAGCAGAAAAAATAAAACAAAGATTTTAAAATTCAAAATTCAAGCTTAAAAGAAAAAAAGAAAGCATGCTCTCAATACCATGAAGCCAAATGCTGGTTTGTTGGCTAAATATATGGATCCATTTGTTTCTTGCATTTTAATCATCTCGTTTTAATAACACACCACAATACAAACAATTGTGTGGGTTAATTCAGCTCTGTTTAAGAAGTCTTTTTCTGTATGCCAAAGCTTGTTGGTCTGTCTAGTTAAATGCTCGTGCATTAAAATGCTAATAATTAAACTGTTACGATTGACTAATGAACTCTGCCAGCGATAAATGATGGTCTTGTTAGATTCCCTGCGCAGCAAGCTTGCTTTTGTACTGAGAAAGTTAAAGGTTAAAGTGCTCTTGAAACCAGTGAGTGGATCTAGAAGCAATTACAATTTTTCCTTGAAACTAATAGTTACCACAATAATGTTTCAATTCCAACCCAGTAGGAGTAAAAAGAAAATAAGAGGGGTGGAGGGAGGATGCCTCCGAGCTCTATTCATGGAGAAGGATGTGGAGCTCTCACTCACCCACAGGGCAGATGGTGTGGTTATTCAGACTGCAGCCGCACTGAGTGACAAACATTCTTCCTGGAGCCTTGTCTCCCACAAGAGCAGACAGAAATGGTGATTTTTCAGGACACAGCAGCAGGTGACCCAGTGTCATGGGTACTGTTAGGAGCATGATGGTTAAACAATTTGAGAAATTTCTCCCCAAATCTCTGTGTGACTTGGGGGAAGTTGCTTAATCTCTCTGGACTTCAATTTTCTCACTTTTAAGAGCAGGATAATAGTAACAGTTCTCTAAAGCAAAGTTTTGCTCTGCCCCGCTGAGTAGACAGTTCCCCTCCTTCCAGCAGTGGACTCCAACGCTGCCTGCAGAAACCTGGCTCCTTGGCTCTCAGTCACTCGCTTTGGTGGGAGTTGATTCCGACCCCCAAGCTCCAGCGGTGAGCATGTGACCAGGCCTGGCCAATCAGAGCAGCACATCCCTCTGGCCTCAATGAGGCCCAATCAGAACCAGCCAGAGCAAACCCTGGGGCTCTGGCCAGAACAATCTAGAAAGCAGCCCTCCCTTCGCAGTGGACTTGAACCTAGAAAGGTGTAAGCCTGGAGTGGCCAGGGCCCTACCTGCACAAGACCTTCTTGCCACAGACAAAACAGAGCTGAGGAGGAGAGGCAAGTTCTTGAGGCTGGATCTAGCCTTACTCCAGGACTTTTCAATGACATGAGCCAAAATTCCTCTTGTATTCCCCCCTGAAGCCCGTTTGAGTTGAGTCTCTGTTGCTGGGCGGGAATGTTTCCTCACGCTGAGGAAGAACTGTGGAGCTCAGCTCCTGCCTTCTCCCGGGGGCCCCTCCTTGGCTCCAGAGTGAGATGGGCTCCTCCCTCTGCCTCTCGGGGTTCTGAGCAGTGCCTGGGGCTGGCTTTGCATTTATGGGAGCTTCACCCCTCCAGCAGGGCAGGGAATTCCTCGAAGGCAGGGTTCCCATAGCCTCTTCCTCTGTGTTCTTCCTTAGACCTTTAAAGCCACGGGCAAGGAGGGGTTGACTTGGACAAGTGTGGCAAAGATGCAAAACTGACCAAACTCAGCAGTGAAGATAAAGCCCTGAGGCAGGGCTGGCGGAGAAACCCCTGTAGATGCTCAGGACCTTCCCTTCCGGAGACCCCGGGCCCTTTCTGAATATGGGTTTTTTTCCTAGAGGAAGAAATGGAAGAGTCTGCTGAAAAAATCAAGCATGATCGCGAACTCAATTCATTTGCAAGATTCCTTAGCCATTCTAGCGGCTCTTTGAACTCAAACCTAACAGCGGCCACATTTAACCAACCAGCGCAGGTCCTGGGCCCTTGGTGGGAGCCTGTGTTTGGAAGGGTTAAGTTTAGAATCTAAAATCAGATACTATCCAGGTGACCTAGAGCAGGTCACTGCCCATCTTTGAGACTCCTCTTCTCTAAGATGGGGATAAAAATCCTTGTTGTGGTATCAGGGATGTTGGGGGAATAAGCAGAACTATGGGAGAGAATAATAATTAACCACTTGTATGGAGGTGCTCTCCATTCCGTGGAGTTTTTACACCCACCTCTGTGTTTGGCAAAAGGCAGTGTGAACGAAAAGCATGATAAAAATATAAGGGGATAAATTATATTCCCTTAAATTCTTTTCTGGTCATTCCGTGTATTTCTTGCCTCCCTAAGAAGTCAAATCTTTTGATAAGTATGTACTAGCATCACCTTGGCTCAGTGTGCGGCCCTGGGCCAGGAGCTGGGGATGCAGCCGTGACAGCACAGGTGTGGTTTCAGCTTTTATGGAGCTTAGGGTCTAGCGGGGGACCTACCGGAAAAAAAACCCTTACCCAAAATAAATGTACAATTACAAGTGTGATAAATCCTATGATGGAAAAGAATGGAGGCAGGTAAGGGAATAAAAGAGGGCGTCTCTGGATAGTTGTGGCCCGGAGGGCAGCTGAGAGATCTTGCAGAATGTAAGACTTGGCCTGAGACCTGCAGAAGGAATTCGAGCTTGGGCCACAAGTGGGCAAGAAGAGAAGTGCAAGTAGATGGCAGGCACTGGGGCCTGGAGGCCAGGAAGTGGAGGCAGGCTCCGGGCCCCCTGAGGACTGACCCTGGGTGTTCTCCTTATTTATATATTTCTCCTGCTCCACCGTGTCCCCTCCTCGACTCCCACCCGCCAGGGCTCCTAGCCCAGCCCAATGTCTTTGTTATGACAACCTTGTACAGATTACAATACCATGGAACAAATTATAATATTATAACAATGATGCTTAAAATGAACAGTAGAGCTATCTGCTCTGTCCACACCTGCCCATGAGTCTGGCTTACTATGTTATCGTATATCTAGAGGCTCATCTTTGCAGCCTCACTGTGCCCAGCACAGTGCTGGAACACAGAGAACACCCACGAGTTCTATTTTTTGAGTGAGTGGAGACAGGCATTTCAATTGGCACCAGAGGAACTGTCCATTTTTATTGTTTTTGTAAGGCTCGTTGACCACTAATCACAAAGCCGTAATATTTATCAAGCTCTTACTGCCTTGTGTTAGAAAACACCTTTACAACCATTGTCTCCATTCCACTGATGGCAAGACTGAGGGTGAGGGGTGAAGGAACAATCCCAAGGTCACAAGGCTGGGAAACAGCAGAGCAGGGGTTTGAACCGAGGGAACTGTCACCACTTTGAGTGCCCTTCCCTCTACCCAGCTGCACTGAAGGGCACCAGGAGGAGATAAAGTACCCAATTGATTTCTAGGTCACCCGAAGTTCTATTTTTCTCTAAAGAACCCCGTCTCCAGGTGGCACCATTTGGCTAAAGTTATGTTTTCAATCTGGTTTTGTAGCCCCACCATGGGCTGTCGTAGCTGGGCAATTAGGGGGAGAAAGGAGGAAGCACGAGCTCCTGTGTCTCTTCTCGGAGAGTCGTGGCCACCAGCTGGCAGGCCACTTCCTCCTGAGAAACCTGGCCTCCTGCTAGTGACTCTGTCCCAGGGGGGCAGAAACCGGCAAGAGGGAGAAATGAGGATCAAGGTTTGTACAACTGGAAACCACACAGAGAGGGACAGTTTGTATCTTCCAGTGGATTCCTCCTCACTAGCTGCTCTTAGCTCAGTCCACTTCCTCAGAGTGAGGTCCCCAGATCGGATGAAAGCCTTCTGTTAAATTCTTCATTGATACTGAGTACTTCTTCCTTCTCTGCGGCGTTTGACGCGATTGCAATTTTACATTGCTTTACATTCATGACTCATTTCATTCATTTAATCCATAGTCTTCACAAAATTAAAAACTTCACAAGGGCGAGAGCCATGTCTGTTTTCCATTCATCCATCATCCATCCATCCATTCATCTACCACCAACCCATTTGTCCATCCACCTATCCACGCATCTATCCAGCCAGCCAGCCAGCCAGCCAGCCACCCAAAACAAATATTACTGAGTGCCAGGCACTGATCTGGCCACTAGGGAAATCACAGTTTCAAAACAAAATGTCTACATGGATGGAGCTTACATTTTGGTGAGGGAGAGAGACCATAACGAGAAATCAAATATGTGTAGAACACATCCAGGTAATATGTGCTGTTAAGAAAAATAAAGCAACGTGGGCAGCGGAAGTGATGGGCAATGGGGGCTCCACCACCAGGACCTCAAAGACTCCTACAAACTTGCCTCCCAGAATTGCCCTCCATAGGACGGGAAGTCCCTGCAGTCACTGGTCACCAACTGGCAGCTCACTTTCTGCTGAGACTCTTGGGCTCCTGCTTCTTCTCTCCCCTTCCCGGGAAAGAAACAAGTGAAAAGAGAAAATTAGGGAGTTAAATTTCCAGTATCCAGCAAAGTGCCTGGCGTTTAGTGGGCACTCAATGGATACCAGATAAATTAACGCATGGATGGATGGAGGGATGAAAGGGTGTTGTCATGGGGATATTTTGGCATGGGCTGGAGGCTGACAGCCCTGGACCCATCTAGAGGGGCAGTGGGCTTTGGGAGTGTGGGTGCCTCACCCTGACTTTTGCCTGCTGCCTTGAGACACATTCTGGGGAAGATGAGACAGACTCAGGGTGGCACCTGGAGGACTCTGAGTCTCCTGAAGCCCCCTCCTCACGCCCCACCTCCCCTCTGGCATGATCTTGGGTCAATGTCCCGGCCCAAAGCCTTGAAGCAAAGGGTGGGGTCCCAGGGTGAGGCTGGAACCTGAGCGACCACAAGAATTCCTCTTCCTGGAGCCACTGAAGTGTAACAAAGCCTCAAGTGGAAACTCAAGTAAAAGTTAATAAGAAAGCCACACTGTGTACCTAATGAATTTTTTAAATCAATTATGAAACAGTCTCATTGATCATTTGTTAACATCTTGAAACCTTTACAAATTAATTTTGTTTAAAAATAACTCTCATGGTCTGTTAACTCCATAAATGTGTTTTAAATTTGTTTTTGAAGGCAGCAATAAGCTGTGTGTGTGCGCGCGCATGTGGTTCAGCCCGACCATTCTGACATAAGCTGCTCTGCACTTGAATGGGCTCCACCTGTCCCTTCACAGAAGAGCTGGCTGTTTGCGATGTCAATGTCACTGTCAGTCCTCCTGTCCAGGTGGGTGGCAGCACTGGTGCCGTCGCCCATGTGTTGGACTGTCCTGGGCCAGCAGGATGGCGCCAACAGGAAGGTTTAAAACTGCCACCCAGCTCAGTGGCAGCTCTTCTCGTGGGGCAGAGATAGTGGCTGATGACTGCAGCAAGCAGTGCAAAGAGACCGTGTGAACGCAGGCATCCTGAACCCCAGAAGGCAAAGAGACCCAGGAATCAGAGTTGTGAGGTCTAGCTGATGAGGGACACCGAGGCAGTCCCCAAATGCCAGGCTACCCGGAGAAGCTGGCAGCGGTCCTATTGACAGTGAAGTGCTGTTCTCTTTTAAGTCATTGACATGGGAACAAATCAATAGGAGAGGGCTTCGAAGACCCACGAAAGGACTGCTCAGCCATTTTCACATGGGCCAAGTCCGTCCCTGAGCTCTGCTTTGGGCCCCCAGTTTGGAGAACGATGCAGAGATCTTGAGAAGAGGCCAGAGGGAGGCAGCCATCACGTGGGAGTGTTGAAAAGCAGGATTAAGGGAGCTAGAAGGATTTTGCATTTTGATTGGGGAAGGGATGGGAGGGCAGGGATGTGGAGAGAGAGAGAAGGGCTGACCACTTTCAAGTCTGCAGAGGGTTTTTATGTCACCAGACTTATTTCCGTGCAGAATAGTGGTGGGCTTTTTTTTTGAAGCAAGAGGGAATTAAGTCAGACCCAAAGAAGGCTGACTTGAAGTAAAGCTGCTTTATCACAGAGATGATCTTCCAGCTGAGGCTGTAGAATCTGCCCCTTCCTGAAAACCCTTAAGAAGCAGGCAGGCGTCCCTGTCTTCTGAGCAGTAGGGATGGCCTTCGCTGGAGGCCAAACACTCAATCTGATCTAACAAGAAAAAAATCATAGTGGATTTTCAGAATTGAATGATGGTCTAAAGACTAGTAGTTCAACCTTCAATATTTCATAGATGCGAAGGTGAAAGAGACCTTTTAAACTGTATGATACGTGGAAAGAATTACGGCTTGGCGGTTAGGAGTCCCGATTCAAGGCCCAGTCTGCCATGCACTGGCTCTGTGGTTTACCAACTGAGGATATCAAGTGAGAATAAGACATGGTTCCTGCCCTCAGCGAGCTGACTATCCAGGTGATAGTTGGAATCAAAAGTTATTATAATTTTACCTCGGTGGTCTTTCTCCCCAAAACCTATAACTCTAGTTGAATCATGAGAAAAACATCAGACAAATCCCAGTTGAGGGACATTCTACAAAATACCTGACCAGTTTTCCCCAGAATTATCAAGGGCATCAAACAAGGCAAGTGTCAGAAACCGTCAGCCAAGAAGAGACCAAGGAGATACGATGACGACATGTACTGTCCTGGACGGGATCCTGGAACAGAAAAGGGATGTTGGGTAAACACTAAGGAAGTCTCGATAAAGTGTGGACTTTAGTTAATAATGTATCAATATTGGTTCATTCATTGTAACAAAGGTACTAAATTAATGCAAGATGTTGATAATGGGGACACTGTATATGGGAACTCTGAACTATCTTTGCAGATTCTCTATAAGTCTAAAATTGTTCTAAAGTAAAAGATTGTTTTTAAAGTTACAATAAAATTAAAACAACTTAAAAAAAACAAACTTCTCTCCTGTTTCCCGTCTTTTATTTCTACATAATCACATTTCTCATGTTCAAATATAGCTCCATTAAATTTATATTTTTGGATAAAGTTTTTTTCTGCCTAGATGCCTACTGCAGGCAATCTGGAATGACAGAGAAGTATACAGCAGAAGAAAAAAAATGAGATAATCACTGTTAAAGTTTCCTCCTAGTCTTCCTTTTCTGGACATATAAATATATAAAATTAGTCTATCTAAAGGTTTGTACCTTGATTTCTTTTTAAATAAACCCTGCTTCAAAATCATTTTTTCATGTCATTGCAAAAACTTTCAAACCTTTTCCCCATATTAAATAATGTATTTTTCTTTTTCTGATTACAAATGAAATACAAAGTAATACAAAATGTAAATATTTCAGAATTACCTATTAGGAGAAGTGAAGGCACCACCCCTCCCACAAACCCACCCCCAGAGATAATCAGCCTGTCATTTGGAGCACGTGCCAAGACCCAACGCATTTTTCATGGCTATATAATATCCCTTCGAGTAGATGTACCACACATTATTTACTTCCCTACTCTCATTGTTGAACAGTTATATTTTCAGTTTTTCACTGAAATTCTGGGCTTCACTTATTCACTATTTATTTGTTCCCATATTATGTACCTGCTGGGCAGCTCCATGTACACTGTTCTAGATAATGAGAATATGGCAGGGAACAAAACAGATGAGAACCCGTGAGCATAGAGAGCTTACAATTTAATAAAGGAAACTTGACCATAAACAAGTAAAATGGAGCGTGTCAGGAGGCATATGTGCCACGTGGAAGACTGCCGGGAAGGGGACAGAGAGAGCCGGATGCGTCTAGGTGGAGGGGCTGCCATGTTCCTTCCTGGGCCGGAGAAGAGCTCTAAGTCTTGACCTTGAGCTTATGACCATGGCTGATCTCCACAACAGTCCAGGGGAGGCCTTACGCTTTCCTCCCTGGGACATTTATGGATGTCTGACGCCCGCGACCTCAACCTTCCTCCTTTCCCATCTCTGTTAGAGTTGAGTCTGGAGAATTCTACCTCATGCTTTTTCCTCCATGTGAAAACTTTCCAGGAACTTAAATTAACATCAGCCCCTTCCTTTGCCCATGTTCTCACGTGCACAGTGTGTATTACAATTATAACACCCTGGGCTGACTGCTAGAGACCAAAATCCCCACGACGTGGGCTGAGTCAGTCCCTCAGGACCCCGATTCTGCCTCCTCGGAAATGATGCCTCACTCTGGGCCTGTCCCAGTCCCGAGGCCCAGAGGGCAGCAGCCTAGTTCCAGGTGGCCGGAGTGGGGAATGGGCCATGCTGGCCGTGTTCAGCCATCAAAGGACCCCGGAGGCATACTGCCTCCCCTGGGGCTGTGTGAGGATTGCTTTTCCACTGGCACTACGTCCAGGCCTCCCCAAGTGCCTGACAGGAGACCCCACAGCCCTTCACCCAGTGACCAGGAGGGTCCCCGCTGCCTGGCCCCAAATCCTGAGAGAGCAGTCAGAAGTCCCAGGCCTTCCCCACACTCAAGCACAGCCGGGGGCTAAGAGCACCGCTGGTCTGGGTAACTTAGAGAATCACTTAATGTACCACTTAAAATCGCCAGAGAAGGGGGGAGTCTCACACTGGAGCGTTAAAAACATCGTCAATTTGATACTTTTCAGAGTACAAAAGGATTTGTTTTTTTTAAAGCGTTAGGTGAGACAAGATGAAGCTGCATAAAGGACAGCCGTCTCCATCACCTGTGCCCACAGCCCTCTGCCCAGCAGCCAGTGTGCGTGGGCTCGAGGCCGGCGTGGGTCCGGGCCACACAGCCCTCTCCTGACACACAGGCAGACCTGGGAGCTGGGAGTGTTGTTTTCATGGAAATGCAGTCCTCCTTTATAAATTCCTCACCATCCACGTTGCTGTGATGGCTCTGCAAGTCGGTGAATCTGAATCTACCTAAATCTGTTTTTTTTTCTTTTGAAGTTTATATGCAACCACACACAGATAATTTGCATATTTAAGATCTTATCCCATACGCTGATTTTTAGGGCAAGCTTTTTTAAACTTGCTTCTTCCCATTATTATTCCACCTCCCAGTTCCAACTCATTCTGCCAACGTGTTTGGTGTCCTATACGTTACTCAATACTTCTGGAATCATACACAGACACATGAATATAAACAAGTGTACAAGATACATATGTTATACGCACCACTGCATCTTGCTTTTCTCACTCTCCACTATGTCATGGAAATTCACCCCCCAAATTTGATGATGAAGCTCTCATTCACTCACAGTGGGCATGAAGTCTAATTTAATTGGCCAATCTTCTAGTGATGGAAATTCATTTAGTTTTTTTTTAATGTCAGTATTTTTATTTATTGATGGATTTTTTTTTTTTTTTTTCTGGGGAAGAGTCACCCTGAGCTAACATCTGTTTCCAATCTTCCTCTTTTTTTATGTGAGCCACTGCCACAGCATGGCCACTGACAGGTGAGTGGTGTGGTTCCTCACTCGGGAACTGAATCCGGGCTGCCGAAGCAGAGCACGCTGAACTTAACCACTAGCCCACTGAGGCTGGCCCTGTTTTTAGTCTTTATTTTTGCCTACTACAAACTATGCTGTGCTTAAACATCCTCATGTCTTTGTACATAGGTCCATATCTTTAGGTCATTGTGCTTTTACTTCCGTGGAATCGATTCCCAGGAGTGAAAATTCTGAGACTTTAGGATAATTTAAGAGTTAAAAGAAAAAATATTAGAGAAAGAAAATAAATGATGCAAGCGATGCAAGCCCTAAGCTTGGAGCTTCTGAGGTTGGAACATTTTCCTTGAGCTAATTTTTCTACCTTCATGCCTAACTGGTTCCAAGCGTTCCTTCTGCCTCCTATCAAGGGTCAGAGCAATGGGGCCCCACTCCCTCTCAAATTCTCCCTGGTGCTCGTATACGACAGAAAATACTGAGAGAGGGGGCTGGGGCTTCTTATTAGCCTTGTGACTTGGAAATTCACCCAGC
This sequence comes from Equus asinus, assembly GCF_041296235.1. Taxonomy (NCBI): domain Eukaryota; kingdom Metazoa; phylum Chordata; class Mammalia; order Perissodactyla; family Equidae; genus Equus; species Equus asinus. Next base: position 14,581,347 of record NC_091791.1, on the reverse strand, counting down.
CTCTCTGCACATCTTCTAGCCTCCCCATCTGCAAAGGTCTGATGCCGAGGGCTGCTGGGGATGCCCCCAGAGCCTTAGGAGGTGAAGGTTTGTGAAGGTGCAAGACCGCGCCCTAGTAAGGGGTGGACGCTGTTAGCACCACCTTGGACCTGCTCTCGCAGGCCTTGGCAGAAGCTCGGCTACAACCTGGGTCTTCCTCTCTTTGCACATCTGCTTCTAGGGCCTCAGCAGGATATCCAGCTTCCCTTAAGGTTACTGCTTGGAACATAGGTTCTTTCTTTTCCTTAATGGAAAAATTATGGCAATTGAAAGGCACAGCCACCTTCTATTTTAGTATCAACAGATGAATGAGTCATGATGGATGAGAAGGAAAAACCATAAATGCATAGGGTGATTTAGAAAAAAAGACCTTTGTTTGAAACCGGCTGATACAATCTCCACCCATTCATTTGGTCATGTTGTTCATTAACCACGTAGCTGGACCAGGATGAGTGGAGGGGTGGAGCAGGCTGAGGGCAGGGCAGTGTCCTACGCTTGTCCGCATGCACAATAGGAGCTTGGACGAGAATAACGTGTTGAAGTCCGGCGTAAGACTTTGCCCCGTGTCCTGGCACATACACTGTGATGTGTGCCATTGGTTTTTAACCCACTTGCTGTAACCAGGGGGGTAAAGGTGGAGGCGTGCAGTATGACACCTTTGCTTTGGAGCCAGTTGAGGAATGCTGAGTTCCGCTGACAGGAGAGTTGCTTCCATGCGGTCGACTTTATGGAAACCGTCCCTCCATATTTATCAAAATCTCAGAGACATGACAGGACGTTGTGGAGAGAATGGGGATGAGTTACGGGACCTGGACTCTAGTAGTGGCTCTGTCACCAAACAGTTTGAAGACCTTCCTGGAGGCACTTCACTTCTTTGGGCCTCAGTTTACCTGTCTGGAAACTACGGCCATTAGACTAGATTGCTTCTAAATCCACTCTCAGCTGTTAAACTCTAAATATTTTTTTAATTAAATAGAGCGTTTTTTAATATAATGAAAGACATCATGTTTCTTAGAGAGAAATCAGAAAATATGGATCAGCCAAAGAAAGAAAATGGAAAAAAATATTAAATCTGAAATCACAGTCCTGAGAATAAAAATTGATTAAAAAAATTCACTTTGAAATCATATTACTGAGCAGTAAACATTATCAACCAACTCATATATATCCTCATAGGCTTTTAAAAAGAGGCATACGTATCTTTTAATAGTTATATATAAAATTTGTACTTCTAGTAAACAAGGGATCCTTCTAGACACACAGCGTTGCAATATGCTTATTTGTAACCTAGCATGACACATGAATTTCTTTTCAAGTTCACAATGAACTTCTTCTCATGTCACTATCAGCCTCATTTAAAATGCCTGCCTGGTTCTTCAGCATATGGATACTCCAAGTTTTATTGATGCTGGACAGTTAAGATGTTTTGTATTTGCCACCATTAAAAATAATGCTGTGAAGAACATCGTGGTAATTACATCTTCACATATGTGTTAAAATTCTGTCCTTAAATAGGATGTTTAGAAAGGTATGAATGGTTAGTGGGTGGTGTGCGCTAAGAGCAGAGTGTGGAGGCCAAGCTGGACCCAACATGGTTTTTTGAGGGGGAGGGGGGCCAGGAGGGATGTCTGAGCCAAAACACTAACCATGACTTTGTTGAAGGGAATCTCTGCTGTGTGCTGACTGACCAGAGAGCAGGCAGGGGCTAGGTAGCTGGTAGGCGAGATGCTCATAACAGTGTCCACCTGGAGTACCCACCATGTGGTGAAGGGCCATGGGATGTGTCCCAATTTCAAGTACCCAGAGCCCACAAAGGCTTTCAGAGATGTGCACTTAGCAGTGGGGCATTGCTGAGGGGGCAGGTGAGTAATCCTTATTGCGGGGAAATCAGGAGAATGTTCTCTGATAACAATCACTGCTCAGCTATTCCCTGAGGAAAGAACTAAGGGTTCTCCTTCACTGACTCCTGGAATGCCATTTCATGGCCCTCCTCCTTGTGAAAGGGGAAGAATAAAAGTTGAGGTCTCATAAGTGCTTGTGAGATTACTGAGATAATATGTAAAGAGCTTTGATTCTGGTTCCGTCATGAATAAGAAAAATGTGGGATGAGAATGGGGCCAGCAGCTCTGATAACTCAGGAGATGTTGGGGGAACCAGCTCTTAAGTGTGGCCTATGCTGTGATTCAGAGGGAGCCTCTCTACCCATTTCACAGACGGGTGCCCTCAGGATGCAGAGGTCCAAGTAATGGGTCCAACTGTGTGCGAGAGAGCCACAGGAGAGCTGGAAACCCATCCTTGGTCCATGGATGACCATCCTCGCCTTACCAGCTTTACTGTTGAAAGGTTGGAATGAGGTAACGTCTCAGAATGTCCTTTGTAAACTATAAAATATTATATGTACGTCTGTGTGAGAGATTACTACGACTTATAAAGCTAAGTTACAGCAAATTTTAAATGAAAAGCTCAAAATGCCAAGCTGTAGAATGCTAACTTTTCATATTCATTTTTCCTAAAGGGACAATAAGAATTGAGAACATGTATTGAATTCTGCTGTGTGATCTAAGAGCTTCTATGATGTTAACCTGTTTAATCCTCACAAAAATCTTGTGAGGTAAGTGCTACAATGATCCTCATCTTATAGATGAGGAAACCGGGGCACAGAGAGGTTAAATAATTTGCAAAAAATCATCCCATCTATAGGTACTAAGTCTGCTGGCTCCTGTAGTTTGTGATGCATTCCTAGATCATATAAGGATGTACTCATTCCCAGAAAAAGAGGACTTGGGTTTCACCTGACCATTACGGTGCCTTTGGAAAGTCTGGGCCAACCCAGAGATTTGCCCCCCTGTTTTGCCAGCACAAGGCTGACCACCCCAGCTGGGGGTTCTCTAGTGCGCCATGCAGAGTCTCTTTCAGAACAGAAAGGGTTAAGCTGACCCATGGCCCAGAGGACCCCATGCTATTTTCCTTCTGTGCCACATATGTAGATGGGCCCCAAAGATGAACATCTCTCCTCATTGGAAATCATGAATTTTTATGAAGCCAGTCCAGAATTCCCAGAATTCAGTCGGGTGCACTTTGCAGACCCTAAAACGCTGTCACCATGGAAGGTTTCATTGCTTGCACCTGCTAAAACATTTGAGGCATTTGAGAGGCAGTGAAACACATTTGCTTTTCATTTTATCTGACTCTGGAAACCTTTGAAGTGTTTAATAGTAGAGCCCAGGAAAGATGCCCGCCTCTTAATCATTGACTTGTAAGGCACATTCTCGGCTGGTAGCCTGTCAAGCAGAAACTGACCTGAGCCCAGTTTTATTAAGTGTCACATGCCCAGTCACTGTTCATTAAAGGTGTTTTAAGGTTTGAATTATGTAATTTATGAGAAAAAGAAATAAAAATTCCATTGTTTTATTAATATGCAGCCCCGATCTCTCACTCGTAACAAACCTGAAGGAAAGTTGGGTGAAAGGACACGGAGGCGGTAGCTGGAGGTGGTTCTCTGTTCTCAGGCCTTCCTCGGCCCCGGCCCTCCCGTGTCCACTCCATCCAACCCCAAGCAGGAGCCAGGCAAGGCGGCAGAGCTCTGGGAAGGGAGCCGGCCCAAACTGTCCTCCTATTCTCCCCCTTCCTGAGACCCGAGGTGACAAAGCAGCCACATTTCTCCCCTCTTCCTTCTCTTCCACCTCTTTTGCACAAAGGCCTAAGACAAACAAACAGCAGGAGAAAGCATTCCTAGAGTGACCCGGGTGACCACGTAGGTCACAATCATTGAGAACTCAGGTGCCTGCATCTCAGGAGAGCCGGGAGAGGCCACCTGCTCTGGGTAAAGGATCTCATTGGCTCCTCACCTACCTGAAGGAAAGGGGTGACCGTCTCCATTTTACAGAAGAAAGAGAGGTGCCAAGTCAGGCCACAGGGCTGCCCTGTCCTTTCCTCTTGGGGACTGAGGGCATCCTTAGCCCAGGTCAGCCCTCTGGGAATCATGCTGCTGGGCTTGCCACGGGGTGTGGATGGACCAGACTTGGCAGTGTGTGCCTCTTCTGGACGTGAGCTCTGCACAGAGGCCCAGCAGCCCCCAGAAAGGCTAGCAGACTTCACAAAGGACGTTTTTCTCCTATAGATTCTTAAGTTCTTGTTGGAGCATTTACAACTCCTAGTCCACCAGAGTCTTTGCATGAGGGTTGCTCCCAGCTGGGTCTCCCACATCTGATGTGGTGGGACCCCACCCTCCTCCTAAGGCTCCCATTCCCCTCCCCAGCTTCCAAACAAAGGTGAGGGAGCCAGCCCTGCCTGCCAGGGAGTGGGGGTGGCTTCGAAATCTTCCAGCAGTTGTTCGCTCATCAGATCTCCCTCTGACCAGCACAATAAAGCACCACCAAGGCGAAAAGTCCTTTTCCAAACTGTGGACGGCCCAGAATGTTTAGTCTGTGGTTAGGATTTGAAAGCTGGTGCCGCTGAAGGCATTTCTTCCCCTGTGTGTGCCCCCACTTTCCTGTACCCCACACAGAGAGAACCATGAACTTGATTTTGAGCATTTTCTTAATCAAGTGACTCATGTGTTACAGGTGCAAAGTTATACCAGGCTTTTCCCCTTTGGCTCAAATTTGTGAGTTTTTATTTCTGAAAGGGGATCTCAGGTGCTAAGCCTTTTCTAAGACATCTCACAGGAATGGTGTAAGGTTTTTAAGAACAGGGGCCCTTTAAAATCTGGAGGGGGTGGGGGCATGGCTAGAGATCAATGAACTCCTGTTTGGGGAGCTCCATGTTCCGAGCCAGCCCACAATAGGAAAGGCCCTGTTTGCAAGAGGCGAGCTGGTGGGCCAGGTTTTATAAATCGACGTCAATCATTAACCCACTTAATTTCGAATTACCAATTCAACTGATATTTCGATAGCGCTGGCTGCTGGCAATCTGGACTGGAGGAGCTGATGCCTTTGATCTGCCAGCCCAATTTCCATTAGCATTAAAACCACAGACCTCTGCTGGGCCACAGGCCGGAGAGTTCTGACATCTCCCGGTATCTTGTGGGAGCTCTGAGCTGCTTGTCCCAATGCTGAGGGAGCTCTGGGTAGTGTCTCCAGAAATAGTCATCAGGAATCTATTGACTCATTAATTCTACAGTTTTCAGCGTTGTGCTATGCCCTGGGAGTCAGAGAGGAGTAAGTGATTTCCGCCGGTCCGAGAAACAGACAGGGAACAGGCCATCCCAGCACACAGGGTTTGAAACTTGCCTTGTTGGAGAAGAGTAGGCAGCCATGGGGGCTTTAAGGAGGCTCATCAGGGAAGGCTTCCTAGAGGAGGTGACACCAAAGCTGAGACCTGAAGCTGTAGTTGAGATAGCTGGGCTGTGGGCAGAAAGGCAAACTGAGAAGAACCTTCTAAGCCCTGGGAAGGAGTTTGGAATTTCACCCCAGGGTAATGGAAGCCGTTGCTGGGTTTTACGAAGGGGTGGGTAACATGAGGAGATGCGTGTTCTGGAGGGCCAAGCGTGGAGAGTGGATTGGAGTGGGGCAAGAACGGAAGCATGGAGACCAGGTAGGAGTCTGACATCAGGCTGCCAAGGGGGCATTTGTGGGGAGATCCTGTCAGGAGACCCAGCCCTGGGACATAACGAGCCACCCTCCCCCCGACACCCCCTGCCCAGGACCACTAAGGCAGGGCCCTCCTGGAGTGTCTGTGCCTGAACCCACTGAGCCCCTGCTCACAGGCGGGAAGTCTCAGGGAAATAAATACCGTGACAGTGGAGAGGGGCGTCAGAGGATGGATTGGTGGAGAGTGTTCCTTCTTCAAGTCTAGCGAGATTTAATCGAGCTGTTGGAGTTGGATGGCTTTGGGGACTGAAAATCGAGGAAAGAACTTCCCTTGGACTCTAGACACACATCAGGTAAGAGCCGGGCCAGGGCAGCCATGGACAGCTGTGCAGGCTCAGCACACAACAGACCATGCGGGCTGAGTGGCCTGGAACCTCTGTCAAGCATCAAGACGTCTCAGCTTGAATGTTGGAGACTATTTTTTATAGTGAGGAGAGAGAGGTACTTGCTATACCCAGTGAGACTCCTGGCCCTTTCTATCAAAAATGTGTTTAATGTGAATACCATCTATCAATCATTAGTTTTTTTACTAACTGAACACCTACTATGCTCTGGCTCTGATGCATGCTTTCACATCTTAGCTCATTTAATTCTCTCATCCCTGAGAGGTAGGGATCATTACGTCCATTTTCACTGATGGGAAAGTTGATGCCCAGAGAGAGTAACTCACTGGTGGAAGGTCACAGGGCTGATACACGGAAGAGTAGGGAATTGTGTAGGCTTGACAGGTGAATCCAGGCATGGCTGAGACACTCTTTAAAGGCTGAGGTTGGCGTGGGGAGTCAAAAGGCTCTGCAGTGGTGTTCGGTGACATGAGCAGGCATGAGGGTTCCTGGGAGAAGCAGGTCCCCTGAAAAGTTAGGTGCTCTCTGTGTCCAGCGTCCTGCTCTCCTGAATCTTCTCCAGCCCCTCCCCTTACCAGGCCACTGAATAGGAAGGCACTGTCCATCAGCTTGGGTGGCGTGTTCCTCATTTCTGCACATCTTCCCGTCATTCTGACAGTGCAGCTCACTTAGATGAGTCCGCTCATCCACCTTTGTCAAGCCACTGAAGGCAGTGCTGCCTGCAGATACAGCCTGGGGGAAGAGAGGAGAGGTTTGCCTGACCTGGCCCAGCCTCTAACCATGCCTCACGCAGAGTCAGTGGCAAGGGGAATGGGAGGGGCCATCGAGTCTGAAGATGCTAGGAGTTAACAGCACAGAGACACGCACTGCACCTCGACTGCCATCGTCACCTCTACAGATTCCCGTGGCTGCCATGTTGGAGCTGATGGCAAATGTTGACCTGAGAGAAGCTGAGAGAAATGGGGAGAGTATTGCTTCTCATTCAGCGGGTGCAAATCAGAGCAGTCTGACACCCTCTCCAAAAAGTTGACGTTTAGATGTCTTTGGATGATACATTATCCAAACAGACTGCTCTGCCCTAGGGGTCACTGGAAAGAGAGAGGACCCCTCCTGATTTCATAGTGAATTCTAAGGGTGACAGGATAGCACATAGCCTCTGTTCTGTGCTGGGCCCTTGGAGGCACCCTGGGTATCTGTTTACCTCTCCAGGCCACCCTCTGGGATGGCTAACACGATCCACATTTTACAAAGCAGAAGGTTGGGGCTCACAGATTCAACAGGGTGTCCAAGATCTTGGCAGCAGAGATGGACACTCACTTGCTTCTGACTCATTCCAAGAAGTTTCCTGTCCACGTGGCTGTGGGGCCTCACACAAAGCAGAGAGAGGGTTTGGGCAGGTGGGGTCCATTTTACAAGATCTATAAAGAGGTGTTGGTAAGCACATTGCCGTCATTTTAGACGGATTTTATTAATCACAACAGCAGCGCCTACTGTCCCCTTTCAGTACATGGGATATTTCCAAACTATCCAAATTTGAAATTAACCTACCACCATTGAGATTTTTATCCACAGTTGGTGCTTATTCTGGGAGAAAAAAGAGACAAACACGAAACTCTACCTGCCCCCAAATGGGAAGAGGACTGGTGCTGACTTGCCAAGCAAGGGAGGCGGATTTAAGGCCCTGAAAAATTGGCTCCAGGTTGCCACCCAAATGCTGGGGATGGGTGGGCACAGGGGCCCAAGCCAGGTGTCATTCCCTGAGGCTGAGAGGTGACATGATGGATGAGACAGAGTAACTTGGGCCATCCCCCAGCCTGCCCTGGTCTTTCCCAAATGACCCGTACACTGCAGTTCTCCCGAATTCAGTGACTCAAGCTGGAGACCATAGGCACAGTCCTGGGAAGCCATGAGTCCCACACAAACTTTAGAAAATCCTCTTTTAGTTCAATAATATAAAAATAATTCTTTTTTTTTTTTTTAAAGATTGGCGCCTGAGCTAACAACTGTTGCCAATCTTTTTTTTTTTTCTGCATTATCTTCCCAAACGCCCCGTACATAGTTGTATATCTTAGTTGCAGGTCCTTCTAGTTGTGGGATGTGGGACGCCGCCTCAACGTGGCCTGACCAGCGGTGCCATGTCCGCGCCCAGGATCCGAACCCTGGGCCGCCGCAGTGGAGCCCGCGAACTTAACCACTCGGCCATGGAGCCGGCCCCTAAAAATAATTCTTTAACCAGACAACAAAACACATCTCTGTTGCAATGATAATTTGCTTTGTTGTAGAATAAGCCTTTCATTTTTCAGTGTCTCAAATTGGGGTTCAAGATTAATTCCCCAGAATCAATGTTTTTTCCCCTTAAATGGAGTCCATGCACAGTTGGAGTTTGAGAAACCTGGCCCCAACATAAAATTATCCTCCCAAGCTCCAGCGATCAGAAACAATGGGCAAATTCCAATCTGAGACCCCAGAGGCCCTGCTCTAGGCCCGCTGGCCATGAGACAATGGGAAGGGAAAAAAAGTCCATTTGCCCATTTAGCTCTTCTTCCCAACTCTGAGCAAAGCCTGCTTCATAAAAGATGGAACCTGGCTGAGGTGGCATGATGTCAAGCAGGAGGACACAGCAGGGTCCCTAGAGACTCAGCCCCACGTTAAATGGGAGTAATTTCCTGACTAACCGCTGATTCTCTCTGGGGGTGGATCCTGGAATGTTACCCAGTTTCCGGTTTGGCTGCTTCGGTCTGGAGCGTCAGACATGTGCTCCCACTTTCGTGTGCACTCTTAAAGATGTAGGAGTTGTGTGGCCCAGTGCATTCTGTGGATCTGCAGCTGTTCAGCTGCTGTAGGACTCCGGCTGGACATACACTGATGGCTCGCCATCAACAGTGACAGAAATACAGAAATAGTCTCAGCCAGTGTTGACCAAGCTCTCACTATGCAATGTTATCTCATTTTATCCTCACTGAAGCCCATTGAGGTGATTAGCATTGCCCCCTTTTTAGACACCCAAGACTTGGGCAGGTCAAGTAAACCCCAAGATCCCCTATACAAGAGCTGTATCCACAGCCACTTCACTTGATTTCCAACTGTCACAGAGGAGTTTTGCTGGATACTTAGCGTGTGAAGATCCTTTTTCTGGGTGTAATTGGGGATGACATATCCTGCCCTTTAGAATCATGATTGTCCCAACGGTGGCTACTAGTCCCATGTAGCTACTGAGCACTTGTGATGGGGCTACTCCTAATTGAGATGTTCTGTATCAAGCACACACTGAATTTCAAAGACAGTGCAAAAAAGAGAATGCAACACATTTCATTAATATTTTTAATGATTGTGTATTGAAATGATAATATTTTAGACATGCTGGGTTAAATAAAATATATTATTAAAATAAATTTTGCTTGTTTCTCTTTACTTTTTATCAATGTGGCTACTAGAAAATTTAAAATGACATCTGTGGCCTTGTTCTTTTTCTTCAGACATCAGTGCCCTAGAGATTCTGCTGAGAAGCATGATGCCAGTTTGGTGCTGGCTGTGGGGCTGGCCCAGAAAGTCCCAATCTTCAGGCTTCTCTCCTCGCGATGGTGATGACGCGTCCTAGGAGAAAAGGACTGCATTTGTCCTTCTGCCTCCAACAGCAACAAGCAGGGGACTGCGCATGCGGAAGAAACTTTAGAAGCACAGTTGATTCCTGTTATTTCTGGTCGTTATATTCTATAAAGTTGCCACACAAAATGAATTAGCAGATACGGACCCACTGCTCCTAGGAGAAATACAGAGTTAGGTTCCTGTGAGACATTTCTTACAACATTTTTGCCAATTGATCAATACATCCTCTTGTTTAATGTGGGTTTCTGTTTAAAGACATCCTAATGTATATATTGTTGATTCACTAACATTGAACTCGCAGCCAAGAGCATTAGAACTCATGCCTAAGCAAAGTTTATCTAACACTCCCTAAGGCACAGCACAGGCTTCATACGCTCAGGGACACCACACAGTACTATGCTTGGGGACCATTTTAAATAGTGAAATCACAAAAAGCACAAAAATGTGACAAACGAGGCACTGGAAATACTACGCAAAGGACACATGACACTCATGCAGAGTGATTCAGATTTTTCGCTGCTCTACACATGTCTGCAAATGACCCCAAAAGCACTGGGAATACTGATTTTGGAGTTACAAATAAATTTTAGTGCCTTTGCAAATACAGAATCCACAAATCATGAGGCTCAATTATACTTGCTAATTGTGGTCAGTCCTGCTTCTCATTTCCCACTGGCCTGGGCGTTTGCTCTCAAATCTTCCCCTGAGAGTCCTGGTTGTGTCCATTTACCGAGGGCACACTCCCCATGCTGCAGCGGCAGACTGCACAGTGGATGAAGCCTGGCCTTGGAGGAGAGGAAGAGCGACTGGGTCAGCCCTGGACTCACAGTCCATGACTCCTGGGACCTGGGCTGGATGTTTCACTTCTCTAAGCCTCAGCTATCCGATCTGCAAAATGGGGGTCATGATGCCTCGTCTCCCTCCCTTGTGGATGCTGGCACGAAGATGTAATGAGATGACTATGCAAAAGTGCTTTGGAAGCGGTAAATAACACACAGATGTACAGGATTCACCTGCTTTCCTCATGCATGCACGTGCAGCCGTGCGCTGGGAAAGGCAGGTCTTGTCAGCGCTCCCGCAGTAAGAACACAGGCTCTGCAACCGGAATCCCGGCTCTGCCACTGACTGCCTATATGAGCTTGCACGAGTGACTGAACCTCTCAAGGCCCTCTCTGCCCCGTGAGGTGGGGATGACACTAACAGGATCGACCTTGTAGGGATGCTGTCAAGACTCAATGGGACAGTGCAGGGAAAGCACTTCACACAGGACCCAGACAGAGAGGTCACCCAACGGTGGTGGCTATTCTCACGACAAGTGACTGTGCCCCTCATCTGGGCTGCGTGACGGGGTCAGGGAGGTCACGAGAGCCTCAGCCTCCTCTCTGTAAAGCTGAGTGACAGCACCTCCTTCAGATAGTGGGGTGAGAAAGCTGGACACATAAGAAATGCTTCGGGCTCCGTCCTCTCTCCCTCCTTTTGTTGAATCCTCTGGACCCGTACTTCCGCACGTGTTAACGGACAGTAAAAGCAGCTGCTCAGCTAGGAGGTTGTGTGATTGGATGAGGTCATTTACCAAGAGCACCAAGTACAGTGCCCAGCACCCAGGGAGAGGGGGGCACAGTACGTCCATCCATCCTTCCTCCTGTCTCCCCTCCAAGTGGGTCCAACAAACTGCTGGGAAGAAATAAACAAAACTTCACTAACTGGCTCACGGAGGGCGTGGATTTCAGGAAGCCCAGCCTCACCGACTCCTAGGAGGAAGCCTGGCTTAGGGGAGGGCTTGGAGGGGGCGGCTGGAGTGAGTCACCCTCTGGACTGAGGAATTTGATTCCCTGGAGAGCTTCAGATGAAAACATCTGGCCCGACCTGGGGCAGGCCTGCTGGGTTTGGAGAGCGGGTGGGGGTGGCGTCAGGGGCTCATTTGTCAACATCCTCAGGAGACATGAACTCGGGCCTCCTGAGCAATGGGACTGGGGACAGAGAGGGATGTCCCCTGCTCCTTCTGCTTTCTCTCACACGGCTTCTAAGGAAATTCCACTGCATTGTATTTACAAGGCATCCCCAACTGTCAGCTTCCTTGAACACAATGTATTTAATAAAAAGCCATTAAGCCTTGTAAAGCTGTCAGAAATCTAAATGACACTTGTAATAAAATCTTGTCGGGTGACCTGTTCCGGTTAATCAGGTCCAGTGACATCATCACCCGAGGATCTGTCTGATACCCAGGGTGCTAGGTATATTTAGACAGCTTTATGATCCACGCGGATTTGAGTTATTAAAATTGTACAGTTTTGCAAGGAATTTGGGATTTAATAAAGCAGTGGAGAAACTACAAAAGGAGCAATAACCTTCCACAAAGCCAATCCTCCCGCGTGCTGGGGGCGTGCGCTCCGGCTAGTCGGCCAGCAGATCTAATGCCAGGCGCTCAAGTGGGCGATTTTATGTGTCTATAATGTGTATATATGGCATCTGCAGGGCTAGCAAATATATTACATTGTACCCAATGACTTCAAGGTGGTGAATTGTGCTTAAATGTAAAGATTTATGGAGCTGTTCAGATTACAAGAAGATATTACCACCAATTGCTTATTGGCCCTAATAAGCCTCTTTTGAGCAAATACAACCGCGGGACTGTAAATATCTTTGGCTCTACTCACCACCTGGGTAGTTTCCGGGGCTCTAGTCCCTTTAAAGCATAACTTTACTTATCTTGAACTACAAAAGCCAGGCTTCATGTAACAATCAGGATGAGACACACGGACAGACACAGACAAGGGATATCCATTTGCTCAATAATCTATAAATTTAGACTAATGGGGCAGATATCAAAAAAATGTGTTGGTCGCAAGGTAAATAAATCACACGTGGTCTCCTGGCATAAACTGGCACAGCATCCCTGATATTTCAGTCAAATTATTCCATTTGTTTCTAAAGATATTTTAATCCCACATGACCTCAAACTTCCCGTGAACCAGGGCCTGGACCCAAGGCCGCCCACGGCCTTTGCAATAAATCCGTTGTCTCCCTTCTCGGCCCTCAACCCAGGCCCATAGATCACCTCTCCTCGCATCTTGCTTCAATTACTCAATTAACTGCAGTAAAGTTCCTGCAGGTTTTGCAGATGTGGCTTTATTATCAAGGCCTCTGACGAACAGGAGAGTTCAGGAGCCGAGGTTATGGGAAGGTTGATGGGGGAAGGGCCAGGATGGAGTACAGGGGATATTCCCAGCAACCGCTGGGGCCGAAGCCCAGAGAGGGGCATTGCTCCCCCCTTGCTAACCTGTGCTGTTAAATGCCCTTCGCTGCCTGGAGAATTCGTGATGTTATCTCCCTGAGAAACTGCTTGGGAGAAGTAGGTATTCCACCTTCTGATGAGATAATGCTGTGATTAACAGATGCTTAATTGGGCCATTTATCAAGAACAGGGCCTGCCTCCAAGTCAGTACGCTAAGTAAATTATTACCCACCCTGCAGGTGTTGGACTGGCAGATCTATTACTCTTCTCGAAGTGGTCTTCAGAAGATTTTATATGAAAAGATGATTTATTTCCAAAAGGAATTCTATTGTGCTCTTATTTATCCAGAAGGTAGCAGGGTTCTGCCCGGCCCCTCTTCCTTCGTGGACAAAAGAGGGTTGTTGAAAATTAGAATCATGGAGTCCGAGGGGGGCAGAGCCAGAGGAACACTTAGAAACCTGCTAGGGTCACCTGGCCATTTTACAGACAATAACACTGAGGCTTGAGCAGACTATGTCAAGTTAGACAGCCAGTGAGCAAATTAGCAAAGGTATTCCCTCACCCCTTTTTTTTTAAAGTGTGATTTCTCTAGCTGATTAATAGAATTCCTAAAAAGCAAGAATTCAGTTCTGAACAAGACAGTTTCCGCTTTAAAGTGGGGTGTCAACTTGGCGTTATTGACATTTGGGGCTGGACCATTTTGTTGTGGGGGCTTTCCTCTGCATTGTGGGATGTTTAGCAGCCTCCTGGCCTCCATCCACTAGACGCTGGTAGCACCCTCCCTCCCAGTTAAGACCACCAAAAATGTCTCCAGACATTGCAAATGTCCCCTGGGGGGCAAAATTGTCCCGGTTGAGAAGCACTGATTTCAAGTATTGTCATCATCATCATGAGATTAGTAATATGAATAATAGCAGCTACGTTCGTTGAGTACTGGAAATGGCTAAATATTTTATATATATTCTCTCATTTAACCCTCACAAAAACTCTGTTATGTGGGTATTATTATTACTCCATTTTACAGGTAAGAAAGTCTAGGCTCAGACAGGTTAAGGTTTGCCCAAGGTCAAGCAGCTAGTAAGTGCCAGAGGTGGGGTGCCAACTGCGGAGCTAGCCATACCACTAAACAAAGGATGAGGCTGCTAAATTTGGATTTGTGATTAAGCAATGAAACTGTACAATTTTGTTTCCTATTGTCCCTAGTAGTGAACTTGTCTTCAAAAATATGTTGGGATAATAAGTCATCTTGTTCCCACATTAAAAGGAAAAAGATGTACCACGTGGCTTGTCAATGGGATGCGCTGGTTTCTCCGTAGATTACGGAGTGGTGTCTTTCCGGCATTCAGAGGAAGCACAGTGTTAGTCCACATCATGCAGGAAGGCACTCAGGAGCGTAAGCACACGCAGAATTAGGAACATCTGAGCCACTCTATCTCACTGAGCAAATATCTCTTCTGCTGTGTCCAAAATTTCCAGAGACGCTTAGCCTGGTCTTCTCTAATAGGTTGGGGCGGATGGCTTCCCCACACCTGGAGTGGCCTGGTCCCTGGGCTGGGAAGTTCCCAGGTGGAAGATGAAGAAGGCCATGGCTCTAAGGGTAGAGTGGGTTTCATACCAGGAAATAAAGTCAGTGTAAAACAAGGATACGAGGTGAGACACTACCACATGGCAGATTTGTGACATCAGTGTCTGCAAGTGAGTCCAGGTGGCTCTGGGCATGGGATTTGGGGGTGAAATAAGAGAATGTCTTTCATTTGCAAGAGTGTAAATAAAGTGCAGTTCTCCGCGACAGTGTGTGATCAGAATTCCCCGACCTACAGCAAGTGCTCCAGATTTTATGGCCGAATCCTTGGATTAATCTGATTCTCTCTCTTCTATTGCCCTTTGCCCTGATTTCCTTGTCTATTTATTTTATTCTGTTGTGTGTGTGTGGATAGACAGATAGATCGATCTATCATCTCATAGATCATATTTATTCATATATATGTGTGTGTATAAATAGATTTTTTTTTTGGTAAATCATGCCAAATCCTTCTTAAAGAAGCAGATATAAATAAGAAAACTGTGACAATATAACAGCTTGAAAGGTTAGGCTTCACTATGGAGTTTTAGGGGATTGGTAATCACTACGGAATTCCCTGTTTCTTAAAAGAAACACTTTACCAACTTTCACACCAGCGTTTCCCAGGGCCTCTGCACACTGTCAGCACACTCCTGCTGGAGTGAGCCCAAGCCACAAGGAGGGCACCCCACGCCAGATGCGCATCCTGGCCAGGCGGGCCTGCTACACCATTTATTTCCTTACTTCCACCTGTTTCGTGTTTTTCATTCCAACAAGACTCCTTGCCCGTCAAGTGAGGCTGCACATAAGAAGACTTTGCCAACTATGAAGCAATTTTCAAAACTCAGGCTCTGTTGTCTGTTCTCATCCTAATCGTTTACCTCAATTTTTCTATCCAAGGTAATAAGCCAGGAAGATGTGCAGGGGAAGTGAATTCTCAGATGAATATAAGGGGCTCTAGACTCAAAGAAAGTGACCGGAAACACTGGCATGAGTCCTAGCTTCAGAGAGAGAGAAAGGAGACGCCCCATTTCAGTCAGTGTTTCTGCCCAGGTATACATTTTCTTTATTACATGCGGAAAGATGCTAGCATGCACACTGTGGTAATATGTGGGGAGCACCCATAACTTCCCCCATAACTATCCCAAGGGGCTCATAAGGGAGCTATTTAACCCACAAGGAAGATCAAAGAAGATGAAGCTGGAAAGGAGATAAAGGGCTTGTTCAAGGTCATTTGGTCATCAATGACCAAGTTTGGATTTGAACCCTGACCTGTCTGATCCCAGACTCAGCATTTCTCCATTCAGTTTCTCCACTAGAGGAAGCAATCCCAGAACCTTCTGGGTGCCAAGGCCTGTCCCTGGTACCAGGGATGTGGAGAAAGACATTCCAGTGGGGTTTTATGGGAGGCCCATGGCTTCCTCCCCAGCACCAGGTGGCCTTTGTAGGGGGTCCTCCTCTGCAGCCCTTCCTTGTAACAGGCCACATGGCGGGCGGGGATTTGCTCTGTCGTTTTCTTTCGTTGCTGCTATTACACTCATTTCTCTCTGAAAACAGACCTCTCCCTGGTTCTCCGGCCTGGCCGTCTGCTCACTGTCCCCTCACAGGCCCTGGCTCGGGCTGGCGGTGTGGAGCAGGCCTTCGTAAATACCCGCTGATGGGCTGTGGATTGATCCGGGCCTCAGTTTTGATGGGTGTGGAGGGACTTGCTAAGTTGCTCCTGACAACTGCGCGTCTCGTTCCATCTCCAGGCCCAGCCTGAAGTCACCAGCTCATAACACACCTCCCCACCCACAGGGAGAGGAGAGAAAGGCAATCATTTCAGATCCTGAGATGTGAAAACTGCCTGTTGGCTGCCCCCCTCCCCACTCCCCCCTGCCGCTGCCCTTTTCTCTGGCCTCCCCTGAGGTGACAGTGGCTTCAGCTTAAGGGAAGGCCCCTCTGGTGGCTCAGCTACCTGGGGATGGGGGTGCAGGCAATGGTGACCGTCCCCGAAGGAGGTGAATGTCAAAACGGTCCCCTTTGGGAAGAGGGAGGGCATTTTATTTTAAGGGACCATTTGCTGGCTTTGGCTGTTGTCAAAATCCCGCTTGAGCACCATCCTGTTTATCGTGCGCGAAGGTGAGGTGGACCCGAGGTCCACGCAGGTTGGGGGGGCGTGCATCTGAGCAGACGGAAAGCAGACCCATTCCTGCCTTGTGGTTTATGCCACGTGTCCTGGGCTGGGCCCCAAACAACACTGGTAATCACGCTTATTCGCTCATTTACCAAATCTTCAGTGAGCACCTACTGTGTGCCCAGCCCTGGGAGAATGGTGGTGGCCCAATGGTGGGTCCCTGCCTTCACGAAACGTAAAGATTAGCGGGCATTAAAGGTAAGCATTAATCAGATATTCTCACAAATAAGTATTTGAGGGAAAACTGAGATGAGGGCCCTGAAAGAAAAGTAATGGAGGGCAATCAGAGCACAGGAGGGCTCCTCGTTTGGAGCGAGCGGCCAGAAGTGGCTTCTCTGAGGAAAGGAGCCGAGCCCTGAAGGACCTGAGATGTGAATAAGTAGTTAAAGGAAAGGAAGAAGAGCAGCATGTGTGAGGCAACAGGAACAGGAGAGAGTTTGCTTCCTGGGAGGCTCTGCAAGGTGGGCTGACGTGAGGGCCGAGCTCCGCAGGGTGAAGCAGACGGAGCTTTTCAGAACTGTCCAAGATGGCGAAGGCTGGCTTTACACAAAACTGTGAGGTGGCCTCTCTTTGGGGCTTCCCTCTGGGGCAGTCCCCTCCACCCAGATGCCTGTGCTCACCTCCACCCCCTTTCCACCAATCCTGCTCTCAAGAAATAATCTCAGTGGGGCCGGCCCGGTGGCACAGCGGTTAAGTGCGCACATTCCGCTTCGGCGGCCCGGGGTTTGTCGGTTCGGATCCCAGGTGCGGAGATGGCACGGCTCATCAAGCTATGCTGTGGCAGTCGTCCCACATATAAAGTAGAGGAAGATGGGCACGGATGTTAGCTCAGGGCCAGTCTTCCTCAGCAAAAAGAGGAGGATTGGCAGCAGATGTTAGCTCAGGGCTAATCTTCCTCAAGAAAAAAAAATCCCAGGCCATTGTATTAATCAAAAAATCAATCCAAAATTAATTTTAAATTAATTTAAAAAAAAGAAAGAAAGCAAGGAAGCAAGCAAACAAAGGCTCCTACTATGTACCTGTGAGGGATAGAGATGAACAGGATGTGGCCTCTGCCCCAAGATGCTCACAGCTCCTTTAATCTGCCCCCATGGAACCATCTGCAAGACCCCAGAGATAAGGGCCCAAGACAGGGAATTATGGGAATTCAGAGAAGAGCACATGACCACCAGGGGAGGTGGGTGGGGGCTTCTTGTAGGAGGTGGATTTCTGCAGATTAACCTGCTCACAGGTTAAGGGAACCACCTTGAAAAGAAGTCTCGTGTCCCCTCTCAAGGGGGCTGTCTTCCCAGCCGCATGTCCGATGGAGGGACAAAGGGGATCCAAGGAGCAGGGAGGACACTCTTGAAAGGACAGGGGCCCTTGATGCAGAAGAGCCCGTGTTCCTTGTGAAAAGAGAAGGCTCCTCTCTCTGCTAGACTCTTCCTCCTGGCTGGGAGCCCTGCCCGTGCTGAGGACAGCTTTCAGTACAGGACTCAGCACCACAGCGGACCAAACCAGAAAAGTCCCCAGGTCAGGCCCCTAAAGATCTTCTGAAGGAGGGTGGACCTCAGAGCCCAGCAAACTGCCCATCCTTACAACTTCTTCAAAACTCAGTTCCACTCTCCTCTGCTGGATTTTAGGGGAGACAGACGTGCAGGTCACTCTGTGCCTCAGTTATCTTATTACAAGCCCACCAATCCCCACCTCGTGCCATGTGACTGCACACGTGAATGAAATGGTGACACTGCCAGGGAGTATGTATTGAGAAGCGGCCAGACACAGGCACGGTGCTCCATCCACCACTGACAGTCCACAGGTGGGGTCTCTCAGTGTCCTGCCTTTCCAGATGAGGCACTGACGCTAGAAGGTTGATCCCCTGCCCAAGGTCACACAGGTCGTTCTGATGGCTTTGACTGCAGAGCCCGCCCTCTGAGGCTCAGCGCTATCCTGGGTTGTATCTCCTGGTACTTTCTAGTGAGCAATTGCTAAAACATGGTGTCCAGCCAGCAGGAGTGCTCTGAGCAGGGCCCCTCGAGGTCCCCGAGCCCCATTTTATGGATGGGAAGGACGTCACGGAGGGCGGGATGCGGAGGGAAGTGGGTAAGTGAATTACTCCTGCCCCCGAGGGAGCCATGGTGGCCCAAATAGCTGGCGGCGGGCACAGGGCGCTTTTCCACTCGGCCGCCTCGGCCGCACTCCTAGAGCCCGGCTGATAATTGCTCATTATGTGCTTAATCTGGGCACAGCCGGGCCTGGCAGTGGAATGCATCACTTCAAAGCGAGCTCTTCAAAGGAGCAGAAAGCTGGCCTCTGGGGTAATTAGCAGAGGGCCTATTCTCTCCTGCTTGGGATAGTTGGCGGGTTTCGGGCGAGGTCCAAACGGCAGGAAGGGAAGCTCAGGGTTGTCAACTCTCCTGAACTTGGCCAGGCAGGCCAATGCCTCACATCACCCAGTTTTTGTGTGTGTGTGTGTTTTTCTTTTATAAACTGCTATGACATTTTCCATTTTGCCTGGCCCAGATGCCCTGATTGTCCTCTGCTTCCCTGGAACTGTGTGTACCCTCTCTCTAGACTGCCATGTTCTTCTTCTAAGACAAACTGGAAGAAAACTCATGCACACACACTCATCACCACCAGGACCCAAAAATAAAAGCCGAAAGAAGCTGGCACAATCTTGCGTGTGCACAGAGGTGCTCAGAACCGTGTCACGATGACTCAGTTTCCCCATTTGCCCATGCAGAGGGGCCTCAGGTGTCAGTCCTGGCTTGGGGAGTGATGGTTTATCCATCAAAGTGGAACCTGGTCAGTGGGCAACTGGCACAGGCCTCTGAGAAAATCAAAGAATTCTCCCTTGCCCGGCTGGAAGGGACAGGCAAGGTGATGTTATGTCTCTAATCCTATTTGCAGTCCCCTTTCGCACAGCCAGGTGTCCCACCAGCGTGGCGCAGAAGTGCAGAAAGTGCTAAGAGACATTATAATGGAGTCTGGTACCTCTTGTGGATGGCCTGTGGGGCACTCAGGCTAACAGGCCCGAGGGAGTTTGATATATGAGAAGAAATGGTGCTGAACTGGCCAGCAGGGTACGGGAAACCCTCGGTGCGTCCGGCAGGGCACA
This sequence comes from Equus asinus, assembly GCF_041296235.1. Lineage (NCBI taxonomy): Eukaryota > Metazoa > Chordata > Mammalia > Perissodactyla > Equidae > Equus > Equus asinus. The sequence continues at coordinate 14,561,698 of NC_091791.1, read as the reverse complement.
TGCTGATTCAAGGACTGATCGGCGCAGATGAAAGCAGATGGTTTTTCATCCCTGATATAATAAATGACAAAGTTTTTTTTGCTTGAAAGTTTGGAAAAGAATCTTACCCATCTCTTAACCACATTTAAATAATGGGTGTCTTAAGGAGTGAGAACTTCTCTGAGCCAAACGAGGGAAGCGTTCTCAGATGTGGACCAGAGGCGGATCGTGGCAAACAGTGGCACTGTATGTAATGGAAATAGAACCATGGACTTTATATTTGCTGATAATGCAGACTTTAGCCTAACACTGTCTTCATTTATAATTTCTCAGCCTGGAGCTTCCTTGTATCAGTTATTTTGCCAAAAGTGGAAATAAGTGATTTAGCAGACACTTGGAGTTGGTAGAGTGGGCATTATTACTCCCCCCAAAGGGGCCCTTGTAGCCCCAGGAGCGGACCCAGACGCTATTCCTTCTAAGATGATCTAACCCAGGGCCACCTCTAATTCCCTCTTAGGAACCTCTGCTCTCTGTCTTACAGTCGGCTCTGGCCTCACATGCCCCTTCCACCTTCTATGATGCCTAAGCCCCATGCTGAAAACATGAGCCTTTAAAATCACTTCACAGAGTACCTGCAGCCTAGCTAAGCCTCAGGTGTGAATGCACCACTCACCTGCTCACTGGTCCTTTGGTCTCTGTGTTAACTGTATGGGAACTTGCCCGGGGCACTTCTGGGAGTGACATTGCCTCATGGAAAGAGGAGATATGAAACCAGGGTTTGAGGCTCACACTGACCTGCTGGCTGACCTTGGGCAGATCAGCCTCAATTGCCTTGTCTCTAGAATTAGGGTGGGGCGGAATATGGGTCTGACACTGGTGTGAAGCCGTCTGGATTGAGGATGCACCTTCTTTGGTGCTCCCGTGACCCTTTGCCAACTCCACTTAGGGACACTGAGCTGTTTGTCTATCAGCCTTTCTCCTCTTCAGCTCAGGTTCTTAGAGGACAGGATCTGAGCTTAGTTCTTCTCTGTGTCTCGGAGCAAAGTGCCTGGCACACATTAGGTGCTCAATAAATGCTTAGTAAGTAAGTAAGCACCAACTTGGCTACCTTGAGGAGTGGAGACATACATGGATTAATGGGTACAATCAGAACTGACTCGATAATTCATGGGCCCAGTCCGAAATGAAAACGTGGGGCTGCTGTTCCAAAATTAGGAAGAATTTTGAGACAGAAAGGGCAGAGGACTCAGACAAGTGCAGGGCCCTCTGAGCGCTGGGCCCTGTGTAACTGCCTGAGTCACATCTTCCTCAAGCTCCCTGAGCACAGTCCCCTTTGTGACCCACTGGTGCTGTGTTAGTCTACTGGTGCTGCCATAGTGCAGTTCCACAGCTGGGTGCCTTAAACAACAGAAATGTGTTTTCTCACAGTTCTGGAGGCCAGAAGTCCAAGATCAAGTGTCATCAGGATTGGTTTCTTCTGAGGTCTCTCTCCCTGGCTTGAAGATGGCCATTTTCTCCCATCCCATGGTCCTCCCTCTGTGTGTGTCTGTGTCCTAATCTCCTTCTAAGGACACCGGTCTTAACTGATTAGAGTCCACCTAGTGACCTCATTTTAACTTGATTACGTCTTTAAAGACCCTTCCCAAAAAGGGCCATATTCTTTGGTACTGGGGGGTTAGGACTGCGACATGTGGATTTTGGGAGACGCAATTCAGCCCATAATAGATGCCATCAAATATAGATGCTCTTATCGTCGTCATTCTGAATTTAGTTTCAACCAGGTGCTATTTCAGCCCTACCCTGAAGAGACTGTGTAACACCATTCATCCCGCCATCAAGGGGCTAATGTTTTGACGCACATCCTTTCTGTCTCTTTTCAATACGGGTGCATCTCGATGGTACCAACTGAGATTGTACCATTTAGAATCTTACTTTTTTTTAGTTAATCACATATCCTTCTCCCCCTACTGAATATTTTGAATCAGTTTTTGGAATTTTAACAGCAGCATATTGTATTCCAAATGCATTCACAGTTCTCAGAGGCTGAAGTCACTTCCCAGGACGGGCCGGTGACTCTTCTGCTTGGGTGGTCACACAGACGAGGCCACCTCTGGAGCCACCTTGGGGTGCTCGGACCATAGAGAAATAAACCCACCCCATCCTTGCCAGCCAAGGCATTTCTTGACACTTGATTTGGTTGGCGACATGGAGCAGAAGGGAGTGTGCGAGCAGTAGGATCGTGGCTTCCAGGAAGGGTCTCCATCTGTCCACAGCGGCTTCAAAGCTAATTACTGTGGATGCAGCGGCTCAGCATTCATTCCTTGGTATGGCTCCCTCAAGAAAGAACCATTTAGTCCACCAATCGTTTCAACTCTTTTAGGGATACTTTCTAAATTGCAAAAGAATCTGAAAATACAATTGGCATACTTGATATGTGTAGTATCTTGTTTAGAAAGCTAGGCTGGGAGAAAGAATGCAATTAAACTGTCAAAATGTAATTGTTTCTCATATTTAATTTAAAGTGGCTCATTCCATTTACTTTTCATGGTTGTGGCGTTAAAAGCAAAGAAAGTTACTGGGACAACTAGTAGTTACGAAATGAAGGCGTGAGGTTCTCAGCGCTGGCAGCAGAGGACTGCCACCCTCAAATTACTGTGCTTTAATAACACGACCTGATGCTCAATTTCCTAGATACCTGAAGTGCAGAATTAGCCAGTTTGGGGCACAGTGGGCCATTTTGATTAAAGAAATACACTGTGAACTTGCAGTAATTGCAAATCCCCCTAAAAGCATGTGTGTGTGTGTGTGTGTGTGTGTGTGTGTGTGTCTGTGTGTGTGTATACAGCTACCATGGGTTTCTGCTGTGTTTGGGTGGCTCTTGGCCTCTTTGTAAGTGTAATTTAAGGATTGTTAGTTAAACAGAATGAGCATTCTTAGTCAGTTCTCTCAAATTGAGAAGTCACCCATCCATACTGGGTGGTTATATAAATACCATTTATTCTGGAAATGCATGCTAAGCACTGACTTGGTGCATTAGCCTAGGGTCCTGGGAGCTGGGGACCCACACTGTGTGGTTTCTCTCCTCAAGTGGTTCAGGGACAAGTCGGGAGACAAACAGATGATTTTGATTGAATAACATAAGCTTGGAGACAGAAGTGGGAAAGAATAGCTGTGCAGCCACTGAAGAGGGAAAACCCCTCTGGATGGCTGAGCAGATCTGCTGGGACGAGGCAGGAAAGCATAATTCAATTCAGCAAATATTCAATCATCTGCTATGCTTGAGGCACAATCCAGGCCGAGGCTAAGCACAGAACTGTGTTCTAGAAAAGTTTGGCAAATGAAGGAGATGAAACGAAAAAATAAAAAGTGAGCACAGACTTGTAGGTGCTCCAGAAATATTAATACTAAATACTGCAAAAAATGTCAAGATGAATATAACACGGCCATGGTTCCTGTGCTGTCCTCAGAGGAGGTAGGGAGTGGGGAGGGGAGGCGAGGGGAGCTATGTTCATTTATCAAAACTTTCTTTTCACAGTGTTTTCCTTTTTATTTAAAAAATAATGCATGCTTAGAAGGACACAACATCACTTAGGTGGTATTTCTGCCAACAATGCATAATCATAAGGAAACATTAGACAAGCCCAAATTGGGGGACATTCTGCAAAAAATAACTAGCACATTATCTTCAAAAATGTCAAAGTCAAGAAACACACAAAAGGCTAAGGAGCTGTTCCAGATCAAAGGGAACTACAAATGAATTTCCCAATTTTGGTGAGTACATCATCCACGTATTTAGGAGTAAGGAGATACAACGGTTCCAAGCGGCACTCAAATGGGAGAGAGTAAAAGAGAGGAGGGGTGGGGGGGATGATAGAGCAAATGGGGTCAAATACAAGCATTTGATGCATCAGTGTACGGGGTTTCTGGAAGTTTCTTGTACTATTCTTGCAACTTTTCTGTAAGTTTGAAATGACATCAAAATAAAAAGTTTAAAAAACAAAGTAATTTCAGAAATTCTGAAAAATTCAGAAAGCACATGGCAGTCCAAATAAAATAACTCGATTGCATCCTTCAGAAACAGCCCTGCTTAACCACTTGTCACTTCCCCCCAGTGTTCTCTCTGTGTATTTTTACAGTATTTAGAATGTACGGGGCAACTCTTGAACTGTGCACTGCATGACATATTTTGAGCCCTTCTTGTGGTTATGGACACACATCGAGAAGGAGGTCTGACTTGCTAACTAACATGTTTGGTTTGGCAATAAGGGTTATAATCCTGACATGTGTGCGTTTGACAAAGAGTTTTGGCGGCAGCTGCTGATTGCTTTTGCCATAACAGCCAGGCGCTGCTCACGTCCTGACCGTCACAGGCTCTGTACGCAGTTCCCACACCATCCTCTGGCTACGCTTCAACCACTGGTCTTTTTTTTTTGGACTTTGCTCTTCTTTAAAAATCACTTGGAATGTGAAATGTTTTTAAGTTCCTGCTACTTTGTCTCTCTGAGCTATCTTTCAAGCAGGGTTTTCAACAGCAGCACCACTGACATTTTGAGCCAGATGGTTCTCTGTTGTGGGGACTGTCCTGTGCATTGCAGGGTGTTTAGTGGCATCCCCAGCCTCCACTCGCCAGGTCCCACCAGCTCCTCCTAACCTAGTTGTGACCAAAATGTCCCCAGACATTGCCAAATATCACCTGGGGGGGGCAAACTTGTCCCCACTTGAGAACCATTGCTCTAAAGTCAGAGAGCACCGAGGGAAGGGGACCCCCTCCACAGCTAGATTTCCTCATTGGAACGGATGAGGCTGGATCACTGAGGAAAAAGGACCCTGAGACCAGGGTGTAACTTCTGCCTCAGCTTCCTCAGTGGCTAAATGGGAGAATTCGCCTTCCGTGAGATCAAATGATACATGTTATCAATGAGTCCATTGGGCTTATATATAGACGACATGCAAGAGATTTTAGGGTTTTCTCTTTTCATGAGAATAAAACATACAGCAATCACTTTGCAAACTCAAAAGAATACATAAATGAACTTGAGGATTCATGATTCTCATCTTCAAGTTGCTTGGCAAAATGTCTATAGATCTAGGAAATTGTGATAGGGACAATACAATACGTTTGGTTTCACCAAAACTGTTTTCTTCTGGCTGCCCAGGAAGACTCTGTTTCCCAGCCTCCCTTGCAGCTAGGTAGCCCGTGTGACTGAGTTCTGGCCAATGGGATGCTCTGGCGAGTGGAAGTGAGGCTGCCACTTGCAGGCCTGGCCCCGAAAACTTCCTGTGTGGACTTCGCATAGTCTTTTCATTCATTCGTCAGCCAGATTCAGTCCAGTGGAGAACTCTGGGTCCTGGAGGACGATGAAGCCACTAAATAGAAGGAGCCTTGGTCCCTGAAAAACTGTGTGGAGTGTAGCCCCTCCCGAACAGACTATGGCAGGCACACCACATAAAACTTAGTTGTATTAAGCTACTGGGATTTCTGAGGTTGTTACAGAGCAATTAGCCTATCCTGACTAACACAGGTGACTGGAAAAACCCTAAGGATAAGGCAGAACAAAGCAAATTCCATGCATAGCCAGTCACGGGCAGAATCCACAGACTTCTCTGAGTAACTGGGGTATTCCTGCCTCCACGCCTCTGCTCATCACATTCCTCCTCCTGGAACTTCTCCCTTCACGATGGTCTCCACTCATAGCAACACTGTTTACTCTTTCTGGTCAAGTCAAGGACCACTTCTTCCAGGAAGGCTTCCCTAACTGCCCGGTGCTGAAGTAGTCTTTCCCTCCCGTGAACTCCAATCTACTCTGTGATGTTCTCACGGCTTTGTTTTACAGCTATTTGTAGGCCTTTTCCCTTCATCAGAATTGACTCTTTTAAAGGAATATCCCATGTCCCATCCACCTTTGCAACCTGCCCCCCTCAAGCCCTTAAACACAACAGCATAATGAAATCAAAACACCAGCATACTATTAATCAGATGGGGTTCAACATACAGCCTTGGCCAAAAACACACCAAAATCACCATGAGGAAGCAAATTTTCATGACCCTACTCACATGCACACGGTTTGTTGACCGCTTACCCAGGGCAGGGCTCTGTGACAGGCCCTTGCCACAGACAACCCCCTCGGTGGCCCTGTGCATTTGGTATCGTTGTTATCCCCATTTTGCAGTTTGCGTAAAGCCACATCCTAGAGCCCATGCTCAACACACAACAGAAGCTCAAATGCCAGTTATTTCCTCTGCCCTGTCACCTCCCAGAATTATCGGGCCCAGAGGAGAAGGTGTGGATACTGAGGCACGGCCGCTTATAGGTAAAAGGGGGACAAGGTGGATTGAGATAATCCATGTGGCACGCTCACACCAATCCATGGGGCTGGTGCTGGGAAAACATTCATGATGTGATCATCATGGTTTTGGCATATGACCCATCCATGCCTCACCTCAACTGAGTGAAACAAGTGTGGACATGGCTGAGCTTCCCTGACACTGGCCAAAATGCCAGACACCAATGGAGATGGAAGGTGGAGATCGCGAGAGAAGGAGCCACCATCGGCAGGTGCAATGAGAATTCGATTCAGGACGGCAAAGCTGTGATTGCCCCAGGTTGCTTCAGACAATCTCCTGCTACCTGACCCTGGGCTTAGAATAGCTCTTCATACAGCCCTCAGAATAAAATAAATCCCATAAGGGCCTTCTTTGATGCCCTTTCAGAAAAAGCACCATTGCATCATTAAAACATGGGGTTTTTTTCTTGTACTTAACAGGTATAACTATATTTGCATTACAACGCATATTGCCAGTAGGCACCAAGACAGGTAGATGGCAGCCTGCAAACTGGCTGTGGCTTCTTCTGCTTGCTGATGTTATGATCACTGATGCTTGATATGTGTGACAGCACACGTGCGTGCGTGCGCACACACACACACACACACACACACAGAGCCTCTGCAGGACATCTTATCTGGGCTCTCTGGCCCCTTGGTTGGGCCATACTGGCCAGAACAGCTCGAATTTCTCCCTCTTGCTCCCCATACGTCTGCTCTCCGCTTTGCACGTCGTTACCTTTGATCCATCTGGTTGTCGCAGCAAAGCTCTTTCCTCTCCTCCAATGCGGCTCGCTCTTCGCTGCCCACTCCAGCTCTCAGCAGCCCATAATCTTCTTATCACACTTCATCCGTCCACTTCTGTCTCTGCACACTGTTTTCCCCTGCTCCCTCCAATTTTCTCTCTGAAGCTCCCTCTCTTTCCCCTTCTTGTCTTCCCACGCACTTCATCATTTGAAAGCTGGCCTCCGTCAGCCTTTCCCTTCCACACCCCTGGAAGGCCAGGAGTCTCCCCAGCTCTGGCTGTGGTTCCCCTGCCTGGCCTCAGCTGCCTGAGGGCTCACGCAGCTTTGCAGGCAGAAGTCCATTGTTTGGATACCACCTGATCTGTTTCAAGTGTTAAAGGGCCAGCTTGCCACTCCTGATCAGACTAGCATACATTTGTTGAGATGTTATTATCTCATGCAGTGGTAAGGCAGGCACTGCGGTTGTCCTAATTTTATAAGTGACAGCGCTGAGGCTCAGAGAGGCCAAGGTACTGGGCCGAGTTTACAGAACTAGTAAATGGTGCAGCAAAGATTTCATCCTCGGTGTGCCTGACCCCAGACCCCTGCTCTTAACCCGAGGCAAAACCCCGTGGTCTGGATGTTGGGACAATCAAGGGTTGGGCTCTCTTTCTTGTTCCCTGTGCTTGAACTAGCCAGTCACTGAAGTTGGCCAAGAAAGGCATGGAGGCGACCTCGGAGGCGCCCTCTCTGCAACGCCATCCCTGCCATCTTGCCTCCTCCTCACCCTGTCAGGTAAGTCATTCCCACCTGTTTATATGATCATCCTTGTTTCTTGACCTCTTTCCCCCCTTTTCCTGGAGGTCACAGGCCACACGGCATGTCCTAGGAGCTTGATAAAAGCTCAGGACGTGAAGGATCTACTGGAGATGGTGTCAAAAGTAACCCAGGAGCAAAGTTCCACCTCCTCCTCCGCAGTTCTGTTGCGTCCGCCATTTAGCCCCAATTCCCAACACCTCATCACAAAAAAGATGAGCCAGGAACTCGCTCTCGGGAATTCCCCAGGGCAGGTCCCATAGGTGTGTCACTCAGCAGCCACCCCCCTCATCCAACTCATGCAGCCCGGAGCTGGCAGCGGCCTCTCCACTGGGCAGGGTGGCTGCTGAATGGGCGGGCAGCCCTTACTCCTGGTCTGGGAGTCAAAGCCTGAACAATACAGGGCTTGTGAGCGGGTGAGAAGGGTGACAGCCACTGCTGGGGGCCACGGGACACAGAGGGACCTCTGTGTCTATTGGGCCAAGTTTCCTGAGGTGGGGTGGCCACCCAGCCCATCAGGTTTTCCTAGGGACCAGGTAGTTGGTGTGGCTTCGTATGCAAATAATGCCAACGGCTAAGACCTATGAGCCAGGCACTATTCCTGCTCACATACACTGCCTTACTAAGCCACACCACATCTATAAACATCAGTATGCCTGGTTTCGCAGACGAGGAAACTGAGAAGCAAAAGTCAAGGGACTGTCCCAGGTCCATTAGCCAAGAAGGGTCAGAGTAGAATCTAAGTCTAGCTTGGTCAGATGCAAAGCCCATACCACATGGCCCCAAGGAAGAAACAAATAGCCTGGGACTCAAGGGGACAGACGGTGTTAGCCGGCACCCTGGTGCTCAGATCCGATGACCATTAGAAGGAAACAACTTTGCGCTGCTGGGCAGCAAAATGGCAGCCACCCTCTCTGGGATGGGTTCCGTGTCTAAATCCCTTCCTCAGCACGGCCCACATGGAGGTTACTTTCTTTGCACCTGCTGTGTGCCAAGCAGTGAGCAGGGCATGTTGAAGTGATGACAACATGGTCTCTGCCTTCAAACAGACTGTGGGTTGCAGTAGGAGGTGACACAGAAGCAGGAGTCGAATGTAGTATGTCACTACCGGCTGTGGGCCCAGGGGAGAGAGAAGTTCATTTCGAAGGGAGGGTGGGGGGCCTCCCGGGAAAGCTTCTAGAAACAGGTAGCATTGAGTTGGGTTCTAAAGCATAGCAGGTTTGGGACAGCTTGTTCCAGGGGTTGCATGTGGCTTGGGACCATTGGCTCCTGGAGATCACAACTTGGAGGCTCCATGGACAGAGACAGGTGGCAACTGCCCACAATCTTAAGTATCACAGGTCTTCCTTTACAGAACTCCCCCCGAAGCACTGTGGGGCAGTGATTATGGGCTCTTACAATGGGGAGATGGACCAGGACCTAAGCCCTCCTAGCTTTCTATCTGTGCAAGTCTCTGTGCCTCAGTTTCTGCACCTGTAAAATGGAGCCAATATTAGTAGTTCTCACTCTTAGGGCTTGGCACACAGTGAATGCTCATTAAACCAAAGTGTTCTCATCATCATCGTTCCCCGTTATCATTTCTGTAGCCAGCACGCTGGCAGGAGTAAGGAGGCTAAGTTGCTGTAGAAAGAACCCCAGCCTCGCTATCCCCCCTGGGCCTCTTCAACCCTCACATCACCGTTTTGCTCAAGTCTTCTCTTTAGTTCCCTTCTGGAATTATAAGGTGGATTGTGTGTGCTCCTTAAGAGGCTCCTGAAGAGAGCCAGGAAGAACGGAGCACAATATGCAAAAGACCGCCAGCTTCTCAGCCAAGAAGGACTTGATTAAAAAGATTGTATTACCTTAAATAAATCTGATCTCAACTCTGCTCCTTAGTAACTGGGTGACTTCAGGCACCTTACATCATTTCCATCAACCTTCCTCAACTCACAGGGCATTGAGGAGCATAAACACGACATCTATGTCCATTTCTTGGGTGGTACAATTCGCATAGAATGCACTTCATGTAGTAAGTACTGTCTTCTTCTCCCTCCTCCCTGCACCCTCCCCTCCTCCTCCTCCTCCTCCTTTCTCCTCTTCTTCCTGGAAGCCTCCCTTCCCCTTTCTTGCCTGGACTGGTGGAGATTTTCAATAGACTTCTGTGGCGTCCTCCCTCGGGCACTCTGGTTATTACGCCCAGCAGCAAGCATGAGTTACAGCCACATGGCTAAGCCCATGGCTACCCATCTGATTATGGGAAGAGCATGACTAAAGGCCTGTCGGCCTGTGGCTGGGCACGGAGCTCCTCTGATCTGAAAGCAAGATGTGGGGTGTCCACAGGAGTGAGTGTGGGTGCTAAGACTCTCTAACCCCATCAGACAGAAGCTCCAGGTGGTCACAGCAAGGGATGCCTTGCAGCCAGAGCCTGCAGTGATGCAAGAAGATGACATAACTCAACTTCGAATGATCTACAATTAGACCCACAAACTATGGCACGGTCCCTCCCAGGGAAAGCAGAGTTGCTCTCTGCTGCTGGATGTTCTCCCTGTCCTGCACAAAATCAGCGTGTTGGTTCTCTTTTTTATTCATTCAACAGATGTTGATGGGGGTCTGTCTGTGCCAGGTGCTCTAGGTAATGAAAATACACTGGGGACTAAACTGGACAAAGATCCTGCCCCCGCAGAGGTTTCTGTCTAGCGGGGAGACAGACAAAAAAAAAAATACCCAAGTACACACTTGTAACTCTATAATTATGAATAGTAAGAAGTGCTACAAGGGAAACAGGCAGGTTGTAAAACAGAACATAATGGGAGGGGCACATACTTGAAACAGTCAAAGAAGGACTCTTGGACAAGGTGACGTCTAAGCCAAGAGCTATAGGGTGAGAAGGACCATCTTGCGGGAAATGTGACTGGAAGAAAGAACTGCACCAAGGGATGAGGGTCAGGGAAGGGGTCTGCGTGCTGGGGAGACCCAGGGGACGGGGCGCAGGGGTGTGGAGGGGAAGGGCAGGGCAGAAAGAGGCAAGGTCACGCAGGGCCATGGGGGCCACAGCAAAGGGTCTGTATATTTCATTCTGAGGTGGGGCAGGGGGCAGCCCAGGCAGGATTTACGAAGGGAGGTGACATGCGTGTCAATGAACAGGTACCATTGCTCATAGGCTACAGGAACCGAATTTCATCAGTCTCTGCCACTCTCTGGCTTTTCAGAACCTATTTGATAAATTTGTGGGATGTTAAGGCCATCGGACTAGATCTTGGTAGAAATATAAAAATATCTGATCTGGTCCATCAGAGGGCAAGGGGCCTGGGCGACGAGGACAACTGGGCAACCTAACTTGGATGGCGTCCTACGGTGCTGACATTCCAGGGTGTGCCTGTTAACTAAACTGTTAAATAGCACTTACTACTGGCTATAATGACCCTACAAGGCAGAGACAGTTTCTAAGGAATGTGTCATTTTTCCAGGTGAAATAAAAATACAGCCAACCTCATTTTTGAGTCCTGCCCATTTGGAATTTGCTACCTAGCTCTGGGCAGTTCTGTGAGGCCAAGATGAGGTCATGAATGCGACGTGCTAAACACACAGTAGGTTCTTAAGAAATAGCTGTTTCCCACCCTTCTTCTTTCTGTCTGTAGAAAACAGCTCTTCTGAGCAGGAAAAAAAGAAACCCATATAATTAGAATGATAGGCACTTTTCAATTTGGTTGAGGCCCACATTTCAATCTCTTTGGAAACACCCATTCAGGCACCATTGCGGGGCTAATTATAAACCACTCCTTTTTATTCATTAAGCCAGAGTCCCCGTGGGCCCCCACAAAGGTGTGTTCTGTTGGACTAATTCAAGGCCCTCTGTGTTTGGCAGACCTCCTTTGTCATTCTGGTGTTGGGGGACCAGCTTACCAGGTGTCCTACAGCTCAGCCGGCTCATATCAGGTTCTTACGGAAAATGCTTAAATTTCAGAAAACACGCTCGGCCTTACTCTATAGCCAAATCCATAAGAGGCGAAGAGATGGTAACGGAGCCCCCCTAAACATGAGTGGATGGATAAAACACGTCTTTCTTTCATATCAGTCCAAACTGGAGATATTTGAGTGTTTCACAATTTTTAGAATTGTTATTTCTTTGGACAAGGTGAGGTTTCGCCCACAGAATGGGAGTGAAAGCTCTTCACCATAAACAGGATTTTGTGGTCTGCGATTATATCCTAAATTGCCTACCTGAAGCTATATGGTGCAGGTGCCTTGCATGAAAAAATAGGAGTACAGTGTTTTTCTTAAATTGCAGAATGGTACCTTTATGGTGGAAAAAATATAACTACATCCAGAAATATTATTTTTAAAATGTAAACATATAATGAATTTGAATGCTTCTATGCACAGTCCAGCCAGATCAGTTCGAAAGAATTTATGTGAGCCACAATTTTTAAATTTAAAAGGCACAACTTTCTGAATTCAATCGTGATTCAAAAAAAGAGAGTTTTGAGGTCCTTGGGGGTATTTTTTCCAGCACTCCATCTTTGCAAAGCCCCACTCGAGGCTCTCTCTTGGTGGTTATAAAAGGAGTGGTGTGGCCTCAGAGTTAACACACATAGGGTCATGGTCCTTACAGGCCTGTCCCATTGGAGGGAGCACACGTGGCCTCTACTTTTAGGGTGTCCAGCAGGCCACAGAAGGCAGGCGAGAGACAACACACACTCAGGACCCCTCTCTGGCTCCACCCCCTTTCCAACCTTTTCAGCCAGGGGACCACATTATCAAAAACGCTGAGTTCTAGTTATTTATTTTTTTAAATCAATGTCTTCTTGGAACTTAGGTGATGAGATTGGTTAGTCTAACCAAACCTTAGACTCATTTCCTCTCTGGCCAATGGTGACAGAAGGCAGGTCCACATGTGCATTCTGGCTTACAAGTGGACACCATCTTGTGTAGAGAAAGGTTTGCTTATCTGCCATTGGGCCAGTGAGGCTGGCCCCAAAGCAAACAAAACAAAGCAAAACAAAACAAAAACAATGAGAGAGAAAAGACAGCAATATGGACCAGTGGAACAGAATACAGAGTGCAGGAACAGACCCACACATACACGGTCAATTGATTTTTGACAAAGGCGCAGAGGCAGTTTGATGGAGAGAGGATGGCCTCTTCAGTGAATGACGCTAGACAATTCAATACCCACACACTAAAAGTCACCCTCAACCCACGTCTCACACTCTGTACAAAAATTGACCCACGGGGCCAGCCTGGTAGCATAGTGGTTAAGTTCACACACTCCACTTCGGCAGCCCAGGGTTCACGGGTTCAGATCCTGGGCGCAGACCTACACACTGCTCATCAAGCCATGCTGTGGCTGTGACCCAGGTACAAAAAAAACAGAGGAAGATTAGCACAGATGTTAGCTCAGGGACCATCTTCCTCACAAACAAACAAAAATTTGATCCAAAATGAATCATTGATCTAAATATAAAATGTAAAGCTATAAGACTTTGAAAAGAAATAATAAGAACATGTTTGTGACATTGGGTAGCAAATATTTCGATACCAAAAGCATGATCCATGAAAGAAAACAGTTGATTAATTTGACCTCATCAAAATTAAGAACTTCTGCTCTTCAAAAGACAGTTAAGAAAATGAAAAAAAAAAAAAACCCTCCAGCACACATTAGGAAAAAGTATTTGCAAATCTCATTTCTAATAAAGGACTTGTATCCAGGATTCATATAAAGAACTCTCAAACCTCAAAAATGAGAAAACAAAAAACTCATTTTTTAAAAAAATGGGCAAAATATTTGAATAGAAGCTTCACCAAAGAAGATATACAGTACAAATAAGCTTACAAAAAATGTTCAAAATCACTAGTCATTAGGGAAATGCAAATTAAAACTACAATTTAGAAACCACAACACAATTATTAGAATGGCTAAAACTTTAAAAACACTGAAAATGCCAAAAGTCGGCAGAGGTATGGAGAAGTCGAACTGTCATGCATCGCTGGCAGAATACAAAATGATGCAGCCGCTTTGGAAAACAGTTTAGCAGTTTCTTATTAAATTAAACACATACTTGTCATATGACTCAACAATCCCACTTCTAGGTTCTTACACAAGTGAAAGAAAAACTTAAGTTCACACAAAAACCCGTATGAGGATCTTCATAGAGGCTAAAGCTGAAAACTCTATTATTATTCCAAACTAAAAAAAGTGTTAAAAGAAAAAAGTATGCCAGGCACACAGCAAGCACTCAATAAATGCTGACTATTGCTGTTCTTTTAAGGAGAAAGCATTGATAGAAAATGCAAATTACAAACCTTCCATCTTCCATCGCATAACAATTCATAGGCGGCAAATGGCTCTTACAAATGTTATCTCACATATCAAGTCATAGCAGTTTAGAGCTAGAAGGGATGTAAGTATTATCTGGTCCAACCCCTTCATTTTCCAGGTGAAGAAACAGAAGCCAAGAAAAAGAAGCAAGAACAGGAAAAACGATGGTAATTGAAATAGCAGAAATAACAAAGAGTTTTTAAAAAAAGTAACAGTGATAAGTAACAGTCAGTAACTCCTGCTGTAACTCAGGCACTGTTCCTAGTGCTTACATCTATCATCTCATTCATAATAACCGTGCAAGATGCATTTTATAACAGTCTCCATTTTACAGAGGTGGAAGCTGAGGGTCAGAGAAGTTAAGTAACTTGCTCAGGATCACACAGCTTGCAAGCCTGGGCCTTGAAGTCAGGAAAGGAAAGGGAACTCAAATCCATTGAGCACCTAACACATAGCAGGCAAGATGCCAAATGTCTCCTAAACCTTAACTCATTTAATTCCTCACAAAACTTTTTGAGATCTGTACCATTATCCCAAATTTACCAAGGAGGAACTCCAGGTTTACGTAATTGTCCTTCCACACAGCTGGCAGGTGCAGAGCTGGGATTCGAACTCAGGTCCACCGGACTCCAGCCCTGTGCCCTCACCACCACACTCGGCTTCTCTCGATGCTGGTACCACGGGCCAGCAAGAACAAACTGGGACTCTGCCCTTTCATTCACTTTTTATTCCACGTTCAGAAAAGCTCAGCTTCCCTGGTTGTACAGCTTCTGCTATTTTCTATTTTACAAGCAGAAAAGACATCTTCTGTCCATAATTCCTTAAGACTCAAGGAGCTGACCTAGGGATTTTAAGATCCTCAGGACACAGGATGACAGCCATGTCCATTTTACAAATTTCAAAATTCACCCAATACCTAGAAAGTATTAACAGAGTCAGTAAGATGTTAACATGTGACAATATTAGCTGAGGCTGAGGTCTGATGCTCTGGCCAAGCTCTTACTATCCATGGCCGAGAGGGTATGAAAAGTTTACATGTATTTAGACATATTGGAGGAAAAAGTACAAAGCAATCATCTGTTTGCGTCCGCCTCCCATATGTGGCCACAAATGGAACACATTGAAAAGGTCACGCGAGATCAGGAGATTTAGAGAACTGGGGACAATACAGCTTTGTGGTTCGGTTTATTTTCTCATGACAATGTAAAATATAGATTGAGATAAACTAAAATCCCTCATATTTGGTTTTATAGCTTAAATTCATAAATTCTCTACATTCATTAGAAAGCGACCGCCTATCTGCACCCACTTGAAAAGATAGCACCCCCAGGGACAGGTACAAGAATATTAAAAAGAAAATCCTGATCAAAGAAATATTGCTTCTTTCCTCCTTTCATTGAGCAGATGTGCAATGTGTCCAGAGAAAGAAATAGAAAAATTCCTGAGTGATTTATTTGATGAACCCAGTTTTAACCGAGGTTATTGCATGCCTGATATCGTGCCGGGGGTTATTAGTTTCTGGTTGAAAAGGACCAGAGAGAGTCCCATTCACTTCATCAATATGGTCCATTTATAGGTTGTCAGGGAGGCGACATCACGCAGCCACAGTACTTTGTCTTAGAGTTATTTCTCTATTAGATGGTTGCTGTCTTTGTCATGAAGACTTCTGGCTATTTAAGAAAATCCAGACCAGAGAGAGATGTCTGTTCCATCCCAGCGTTTAAGACATTAAAAGCAGATGCATCACTTAGAAAAATGAGTCTTACTCAAAAGCCCCATTGCCACAGAAAAATGAAAACAAATAGACAAAAACCCCACGCTTCGTCTAGGAAGAAAGTAGACTTTTACTTTGCTAAAAACAAATTGTAAAACCCAAGAATTCCCAGACTCCGTGAAGCAACTTTTCAAAATTGGGAGGGGGAGACCTCTGCACAGGATTGCCAATTTTTAATTCTGCCAAACTAACTCATTAATATCCCTCCGCAAATGTTATATATTGTCTCCATCATTCTATAAAGAAACGACATTTTAACACACACACAGAATTTTTAAATACATAAAAACTTTAAAAGAACAGAATCTCAGAAAGAAAGTATTCCTTCCTAGGAGAGAGAGCCCGAGGGTTGTGTCCACAGGCGGAAGAAGCTGTAATGACTGGCCAGCGCTGGTCTGCAGACAATCCTTGGGAACCACTGGAAAATCTAGTAAAATCTATGAGGAGTGATACTGATGTTAGAGGTGGAAACTTATTGTTCTGAAATTTTTTGTAATCCCATAATACTTTACTAAATTGTTACAGCGCTAACAGTAATAGCACTAATAGAAAATAATGACAAAAATCAGTAGGTGGTACTATTCATTAAGCATATACTAGATGTCAGCTGTTCACTATGTGCTTGACCTGTTGGTATCTTTTAATTCTTGCAATAACCTATGAAATCAGTATTATTATTGTCACTTTATGGATTAGGAAGCTGTGGCCTGGAGAAGCCACACTCCTTGCCCAAGGGCACTCAGTTGTAAGTAGTAGAGCTGGGCTTCCACTTCAAGTCCCTCGGAACCGGAAGCCAGTGCACTAACCACTCTGCTCGCTGCCTCCTTCCAATTATACTCTACTGTCCTTGTTCCTCTGTGGGTCTGTTCTTCCTGGATGTGCTCGATGCCTATTTCTAAACAAATAAATAAATGAAGACTTCCAGTTCGGGAAATTTGTTTTCAGACACAGGGTGGTGTGAGGATTAAACGAGATCATAGATGTAAAACACTTTAAAACCGTGCCTGCCTTCCCCCAGGAAGCCCTTGGGATATGTGAGCGGCTTCCATTACGGGTGTTGAGAAGTCAGCTCTCCTATGGGAACGATGTCTTGGCTTCGTCTGCTGGAGGACCCAGCACCTTACAGAGGAGTCTTCACACACGATACCAGCCATGGAGGATTAAAGAAAAATCAGAAATGACAATTTATAGGGTGGGTGAAATGGGTGAAGGGAGTCAAAAGTTACAAACTTCCAGCTATAAAATAAATAAGCCCTGGGATGTAACATACAGCATGGCAACTACAGTTAATAACGCTACATTGCATCATTGAAAGTTGTCAGGAGAGTAGATCTGAAAAGTTCTCAACATAAGAAAAAAATTCTGTTAACTATGTAGGGTGATAGATGCTAACTAGACTTATTGTGGTGATCACTTTACAACACATACAACTATTGAAACATTATTTTGTACACCTGAAACTAATATAATGTTGTATGTCAATTATACCTCAATTAAAAAAATGACAATTTGTAAAATGCCTACACACATCGCTTTTTTGCTCTTCTTTTGCTATATGTTATCATTATGACACATCATTATATTATATACATCATATGATATATATGTATCATGTATGATGCAACGCCCCTTATCTCGTGGACGAAGGATGTGCAACTTAATAAAATAAAAACAATCCTTAGGCCCTCCTTGAAGAAAAGATTTTTAAAACAAATCTTGCTTTGTTGGGCCCCAGTGGAAAATCATAAGGGTTTCAAAACTGGGGTTCTCCTCCTCTTATTTGAAAAGCAAAATTGACCATTGCTATTTAGAAAGAGCTCCCGACCTGCTCCAGGGCTATCCTTTGTAGGTACCGTCTTAGGCTTGAGCTTAGAACTTGTTTTTCATTCACCTCTACAGTGCTGTGAAAGCTGGAATTGCGAGTCAGACTATATTCCTAGCATCAGGGGCATTGTGTAATTCTCCAAGACCTCTGCTGGAAATTCCCCAAGATGGTTGTGAGAACACTATTACAACAAGATCCATTTGTCTCTGATTTCTGCACCCTAAATTACAAGGGGTCCCAGGGACAATCGTTCTCAAGGCACACTCCAAGACCAGATTGAGAAGGTGATGGTCTTGCTGTTTTTTATTTCAGTTAGTGATACTCTCCGCCTCCCCTGGACAGATGTTTCTCTGAGCAAATAGCCCCAGCTGCTGAAATGATTTCTAAGTATCTTCCATCAGCAGGATTGGGGGCCAAGCAGGCTGGTTACTCTTCAGCCCTTCAGACAAGTGAAAGTGTTGAAAGTCGGGGTTACCATTAGAGCAGCAGAATTTATAAATGCCTTGAACCAGTAGGTTACACTGTGGATAACAATTCCACTGTACTCTGCCTTATAAAACAATTAGAGATTACCCAAAATCAAGAGGACAAGACAAGAAAATTTGGGATAAATAGATTTACGCTAGTTTATTTTCCCCCAGGCAGGAGCAGGCTAATTTCTGGCACATGGTACCCTGTGTTCGGGCTCAATGTAATTTCAATACAGTGAGCGTTAGTCTCTGGTGCTGAGAGGTGAACAACCAGTTTCCATCTTTGCTCATAGAGGGAAAAACGTAAGTGGCTTCAAAATAATGAACAGTTAAATATTGCTTGTAATATGTTATCTTCTCAGACACTGTCTGCATTGAGCTTTATAAAAATAATTTCATAAATATATATTTTAAGAACTATAAGTCAATTAAGATAGCTTTTCAATAGATAACAAATAGGAAAGATTATCTTTCATAGATAGATATACAGAAAATAGCATCTTTTTTCACAGATATATTTTCCAAAGCTATAGGTCAACTAAGAGCATCTTTTTTGACATCTTCTTCGTGAATAAATTATGCAGAAAAATCCTATAGTAGCATCACCTTTTGGCTCTGCAGACCACTTGCTTTCATTCAGGAATAACATAACGCTCCAGACCATCTCAGCCATCCGCACGGTAAACATCCCTCCGACAAGGAAGAATCGGACTTTACATCTGAAATCCCACTCGAAGGAGACTGACGTTAAGGACACAGAGAGCAAAGATGTTGTTTGTTTTGTTGTTTTCAAGATAGTCTCAAAGACTTGATAGCTGACTGGCCCCAGCCTTTCTGCAGCAAATAAAAAAATAAAAATTTGAAAAAAAATGCCTTTTCTCCTCTGCATACTAGATCAAGCCCTGAGGGTGTTTTGTTAAAAAGCTCAGTCCAGCCACAACTAGAAGGACCTGCAACTAAGATATACAACTATGTACCAGGGGGGATTTGAGGAGATAAAGCAGGGGAAAAAAAAAAAAAAAAAAGCTCAGTCCAGAGTCGGCATATCCTCCTTCCTCCCACTGCCTCCCTTTCCAGTTTGCTTTAAAGGTTTTTGTTTTTGTGGTTTTTTCATCCAATTCTGTTTGTACTTGTGAACGGTAATGAATTGGTGTCTTAGGGGAACTTGAACTTCTTGGATAAAAGATGTGTTCGATGTTTTAGTCGTTAACATTGACAGGATTATCTTCAGAGTTTGGCCCTATTAACTTGATTACTGAGTCACTCTTTATTGTCATAGTCTGTCACAAACTGTCACAGAACTTAATGGCAAAAGGTCAGATTAGAACGAAATAACCCAAGTGATGTGGGCAGATAGAGTGACTGAGGTCCTTTCGATGAAATAGCTGCTGTCATGTGCTCTTGTTTTGGGGTGGATGACACAAAATGCTTCTGACTTCGACATCGGGAAAATTATTGTCGAGTAATGTTGAAAATCTGCAAATTTGAGTAGGTATCAGTGTCCTAAAAGATATCCATACCCTTTGAGCCAGAAACCCTCCTTCTAATTCTAATTCTGCCAAGGAAGCAGTGAAACATCCAAACAAAGATTTAGGTTCAAAGCTGGTCATTTCTACTTTGTTTATAGTAGCCAAATGGATGACAATTTAAATGTCCAACTATTGGGGATTATCTAAGTAAATGATGTTATCATACACAATGCCATGATTCAAAACCATACCTTCAAATAACACTTACTAAATATGGGAAAAATTTGTGGTTTATTGTTAAGTAAACTATGCATTTTTTGAAAAATACAAGAAGTGAGCCAGATTTTATGAGACGTTACGTATTTGTGTATATGTAATAACAAAACCTGCCGGGCTTTACCAGGACTTACCACTGGGTGGGGGGAATTATTTTTATTCATTCTTAATATTTTGCTGTAGCTCCTAAATTTCCTGCCATAAAAACATATTTCTTTGGTAACTAAACACAAACTGAAACACCAGGAAATGCAACGTTTTAAAACCAGCAGGGATGCAAGCCTTTGTAGTTACGTATTTCTCTGAAGCACAGATCATGGTCAAGGACTCCACTCCACCAAGGCAAGCGGCTCCACCATGCCAGGACCGGTATATAGCTGTCAAAAGGAAGTCCCATAACATGCTTTTGCAGCTCGCAGCCCTTTATTAAAGCCACCTGTGCTCTTGTAAGGTTACGTTATTAAGTGATATACCATAATTGTCTCTACTCCAAAGTAGACATTTCATTTCACTTGGCTCACGTGGATCTGTTTCGGTATCATTTATCACAACGGCTTTTTAAGAGCCATCTCAGTGGGCTGCTTCTCTCAGCCCGATCTCTTAATGCAAGCCAACCTAAACGGCCCCCATAGAAATTAAATATAATTACCTATGGAATCGCACAGGCACAATGAGATCACACCAGCTTCCGAAGTGGAACAAGGCGATTCGAGGCCCCTCATCTTCATTCCTCCCCAGAGTTAATTTGCCTGTATTTCCTCCCTCCTTGGGAACGCTTACATGCAGCCTCACAATGACCTGTTTAGTTGGCAGTGGAAAATTATGTCATTTGCAAGCAAGCTTTCAGCTGTGATATTTTATAATTGTTCAGATGAAAACCTGATAATCCTCTCCCCCTTCATATAAACTGCAATCCATCTTTAAACCTGTGATAATTCCTAAAACCTGCCGCTTAATAAACTAACAAACCCCAGGCCTATGTGATTTTACGGGGAGTCAATCTTTGATCAGCCAAGCTGAAATGGGTCTGATAAGGGGACGCCCTTCCACTCTGGGAGTCAATACTTGAGTGGGTTATTGCTGTTTCCTCCCCGTCCTCAAGTGCCAAATAAGCAGAAGTCTTCTCGAGCTTCTTATCTCTTTCACTTTCTTCTCGAGATCTCTGTCGCTTTAATCCGGCATGTCTGCTGCTGGTTAACAAGGAAATCCTATGTCAATTATCGCCAACAACTTCCTGCTGCGAAGCAGTGGGGAATCAAAGCGTTTGAGAGCCTTTTCACACCAGAGAGTGGTGCAGGGCCTAATTAAATGGCCCTCATATCCTGCAGCCCGGTGGAGGCCACACGATAGATAGCTAAGGAAAGATAGCCTAATTTTTCTAAGAATGGTCTGGAGGCTGGTGGGCTGTCCGGCGGGTTGCAGGTGCGCCCCGGAGTGGGACTCCGTGGGGTTTTTTCCACTTCTGCTAAATTTAGTGGGCCTGTTGTCAGCACTGGACAGCGGGATCAGAAGAGAGCCAACCTTTGGGAAGGTTGCATCTTATTAGAGTTGTTCTAGAAATCAGAGGTCCAAATGGAGTGGCAGAGGGACGTGCAGGAAGATACTGACGGACATGGCATCAGGCCTGGAAGGAGACCACTGCCTATGGAATTATTCACCCGGCTCCAACATAAGAGATGCCCCCACGCCCACCGAGGGATCTCCAGCAAATATGCTGCTGCTTTTAAAAGACCATTTTATAAGATCAGCACAAATCTTTCCCTTCAAATGACCTATTCCTGCTGGAGGTCTGCATACTCTATGGACAAACTAAACTAAAAACATGCTTTTGGGGTTTTTTTGCAAGAAATATATTTCTGTTTCATATTTTCTCTAGCAATTTTTCTTTACCTAGAGCAGTGGTTCTCAAAGGGTGGTCCCTGGGCAAGCAACGTTACCTGGGATCTTGTTAGAAATGCAAGTTTCTCAGACCCCAGTCTAGAGCTCTTGAATCAAACACTTGAGAGATGAGGCCAGGAACCCAGAGTGAACAAGCCTTTCAGGGGATTCTGAGGCTAAAATCTGAGAGCCACTGATCTAGCCCATGTCCAAGAAACTCCTTTGTAGATGGCCAGTTTGGGTTGTTAATCATAAACATCACCATTTGTTTTTAAAAAAATCCAGTACATCGCACGATGGACACCCTGTGTTACTTAATCTGACTTCATGTCCGTCTACCTTTTATCGAAATGCATGTTTACAAGGCTGGAGTCATTTCCTGAGTTCTGTCTCATGATGTAGCACCTTAGTGAGTGAGGCAAATTTGTTTTAATTTGAGGAAGGAGGGGAGTGTATCCACTGAAATATTTAAATCTGTTTTCTTAAGGAATGGTTCTTAGGCTTTTGGATTTTTTTTCTTTTTATTTTGTAATAAACATTTACCTCGTCCAACATTTCATAAAAGAAAGGACATTTTAAAAAGTGACAAAAAGAAAATAGTAAAGACATAATTTTAGCATAAAAGCCAATCCTTTAAACGGAATGTTTTCGCTTGTGAAAAGCTCATTATGTTGTCTTTATTTTCCTCTTTTGATTAAAAGTTTGCGAGTTCTTTGCCATGAAACAACATTGGCTTGCCAACTGATGTCCAGAAACGCCTAGTGTAGGTTTTAATTTAGAAGGGAGGGGGCAGGCAACACGAGATCGGTGGGTTTTGACCTTGGCTGCACATTAAGTTCACCTGAGGGAGCTTTCACATTCCGCCCCTCCCCCCGCTCACCCCACGCCTGGGCATCGCCCAGGGATTCTGATGTAACTGACCTACTTTGGGATACAGGTAGCAGAGTTTTTTAAAAAGTGAGCACCACCGCTTGAACGTTTGTAAGTTGTCCTGTACTCAGAGCTCCTCAAACTTTCATGTGCGCATTTCCCCTGGGGATTTTGCTAAAATGCAGTCTGTTCAGCAGATCTGGGCGGGGCTGGAGGTTCTTCATGTCTGACCGCCTCACTGGTGATGCTGTTGCTGTTGGTCCGAGGACCACACTTTAGCCAGGCCTCAAATCTCTTACCTCTAAGGATTCTCAAGCACTTAGCAGAAAGCCCAGTGCCTCTGCCAGTACCAGCTGAGGGTCCCCAGCCCTTATTTCCTGAAACGGAGAGAAGATTCTCTCAAGGTCAAGCTGGGAGCTGAGTCAGCACCATGGCTGATCCATCTCGAGGGCCCTCTGGGATTCTCACCCCATAGGCAGCCGCTGGCCCACTTGCTGTAACCTCAGTCCCTCTTGTCTATGTTTTGTGGTTACCTTGGCCATTCTGTGGTTAACTGGGAGACCTAAATTTGGCAAAGGGTCCCATACTATGTTGGAGGCCAGAAAGGCAAAATGAGGAGGACAGGAAAACTACGTGGCCAAAGCCTGTTGCCTACAAGATCACTCCAAATTTTCTTCACTCTGCCCTAGAGGCCTGGCCTGAGGAGACACTGACACAACCAGGGCGAGATACCCAACCCCGGTGGATGCCCACAACAGAGGACTGAGAAACAGACCCACACCCAGCCTCAGGTTCCTCTTCCTCTTCCATCACGCAAGTTCACTTCCTTCACGTCATCTGTTTAATCGGGGGTTTCTCCCAACCTTTTCACATTATCTTAAGCTTCACAATTCACTTTTCTCTTTTTTGCCCTTAATATATCTGTGATCTTGGGCAACTTACTTAACTTTCTGGCACCTCGGTGTCCTTATATGTAAAATGAGATAATAGTAGCTGCCTAATTTAGAGGGTTGATGTAAGGATTAGACGAGGCGATATTTAGCAGGGAGCCTGGCACATAGCAAGCCCGTGGAAGTGATTTTGCTAGACCGATGATCATCCACCTGGTTGTGGGACTTTTTGAAAAGTATATGGATTAGGGCTGGAAGAGACCTTACAGGTGGTCTGGTCCATTCCACCCGATTTTACAGAGGAGGAAACTGAGGCCCATAGCGGTCACCTGACTGCCCCAAGGACACTCTTGGATAGTGAAAACTTGGGCGTGGACTGCGACACTCACTTTCCCTTCACTCCAGTATTTTTCTTCTCTTTTTATTATATGGATGTATTGCATATGTTTGTAAATTACCTTAAATCTTCTTTGGGACAAGATAGGTTACAAATAAGTAGACTGAGAGCTGATTTGATGGGTTTCCACCACCTGCTGCCTTTCCCTGAGATACAGGGCCCTTGGGACTGGTCAATCCTGGCCTTCACAGGGTTATTCCCACCTCCTGGGTCCATGGCAGGTGCTGCTGACCAATCAGGTCTGCTATCTACCCCCTCAATTGCACACATTGTCTCAGAATTCTTAGCACAGCCTTCCAGAGAGCCAGTACCTGTTGGCCAATGTTGGTCCCTGTGGGAACCCTGTGCTGACTCTTTCCCCCTTTCTGGTTTCTGCAATCACAGGACCTGGGAGGGAACTGTCTGTGGGCACCTCGTTGGTTCACCCTGCCACCCGATAGGACAGTGCTGAACTCAGCCCCCCAAAGATGAAGGAAGGAATCGAGCACATGGTACCCCAAAGGCTGCAAGTGTCCAAGCACAGATGTCTGAAAACACACAAATGTGAAACAGCAACAGTGAATTTGATGATCTGCTCAAATCCTTCATTGGGCTTTTCTCAGCTGGGGAAAGTTTTACTGCACAGTGATAGTATTTTTGGATCTTTGATTATATCAAAATAAATTTTAAAAACTCCTGCTCAATAACGATTTTTATGTGTGTTAACTCAGGTTTTTCCGTAGTTTGACTCAGTTTAACTATCAATGTCTTACAGTCTTTATATAGAACATTTCCATTGCAGATCACACGCACACCAGCTCCTTGAAGGCGGAATATGGAGCAGTTTCCCAATTGGGAGCAAGTTGTAGTCCCCTGTTTTGAAGCCAAAGATGTCTTTAAAATAATATTTTCTTCCATTAATGCCAATAATTCAAGCAGTTTGGTGTCTAGATCAGTTGCAGTTGCTACACTTGGAATTTGGAAATGTTTTAGAACTTTACAGTGACTTAGTGTCCAACTACGGAGTTAAAAAAAGTTTCCTGTGCCTGAGCTTCCACAGCGCTAGCAGGGAAGTCCTGCTTCAGGGAGCTGCGCAAACAGCCGAGCCCAGAGCGCCCTGCAAAGGAACAGCGAAGACAAGTGTGAGGAAGCCCTGCCCACGGCTCCATCAACTCCCGAAGGGCAGACATCATGTAGGGAAGATGCAAGTGAGGCCATCAAGTTAATTTCTGAACAAATAGTCGTCCTTCCTCCCATTCAACACCTTTACCCCTAGTATAACAGTTGGTATCAAATGAAGTTAATTCCATCTCCAACACAGTTCTTGAACCCTTCTGGAATTTTCTTATAACGTGGATGCAGTCATGTCACTCTCCTGCTTAAGAGTATTCAATAAGTCCTTTTTATGGAATAAAAGCCAAAATCCTCATAATAGCATTTTAAGTGCTTCCTAATTTGGCCCTCAGCTCACTTTATTATTGTAATTATTACTACTAATAATATTGTACCCACTACTATTATTACCTCTACTCCTACTACTCCTACAAAATGCACCTGGCTTTAATAAAACTTTCACTATATCCAATCATTCTGCAAGGTCATTTACGTGGATAACCTCATCTGTGACCAAATACTATTGTTATTTTGGTTTTACAGATGAGAAATTGAGGCACCAGAGGGTAAGATTAATTGTTCAAGTACTAAGTGAGGGAACTTGGGATGAGGTTCAGGATGCCATAAAATACTAAATAACTGCAAACTAGCTGCAATAGCTCCAACCATCAAAACTGCATTCCAGGGGGGCTGGCCCCGTGGCCGAGTGGTTAAGTTTGCGCGCTCCGCTGCAGGCGGCCCAGTGTTTCGTTGGTTCGAATCCTGGGCGCGGACATGGCACTGCTCGTCAAACCACGCTGAGGCAGCATCCCACATGCCACAACTAGAAGGACCCACAATGAAGAATATACAACCATGTACGGGGGGGCTTTGGGGAGAAAAAGGAAATAAAATAAAATCTTTAAAAAAACAAAACAAAAAACTGCATTCCAGGGAGAAAGGAGGAGAAAGGAAAGTTACAAAAGCCCCTCATCTAATAACTTCAGCCTACATACCACTTAGTCACACGGCCATTCCTGGCTACAGGGGAGGTTGGGAAATAGATTTTTCATTTTGGCTCAAGTCTGCCCCCAACAAAATCAGGGCTCTGTTAGTCTGAAAATGGGAAGAGTGAGCACTGGGTGAACTGCCAGTGGGCTCTGCCCTAAGGCATGACGTTCTCATTCATTCTGGGGAAGAATTCCACTAATTCCCATTGTGGAGGTAGGACACTGTTCATATGAGGCTGGCCCTTTGCCTTCCAGTTCCTTCACTGGGACACAAGCTTATGTGGCATACTGAGAGGCACATTTTGACTCCTCTGGGAGTTGAGGCGATAACTTATAGAGTGGCCATAAACACGGTTACATGAGTGAATTAACAAAAGAAGATGAAAGCAACTGTGTACATATTACATTTTAACTATGATTCCGTTTGATCTGTGACCGTATAAAAATCATCGAATAGTCATCAAAATGGAAAATGAAAAGTTGCCACATTCAAGTCATCTGTGTCCCTTTCCCAAACATTTCACTCCTGCTACGTCTGGGTTCTTGGTAATGGTACACACCAGTGCAGCAAATTCACATCTTTTCTTTCCCGCAGTCTTTGATGCAGTCCCGTCTCCTCATTTACATTAATATAGCGATGTCAACACATTCGCACACTGGTGTGTGGGCTCACCCCATAGCGCTCATGGGAAAAGAAAAAAGTATCATAGCGTTGTAGGACTAACAATTATTAAGAACTTTTAAGATTTTATTTCCTTTTATATTTTTCCTCGGCAACATTCAATTGACTTCTGCCCAGCATTCCAGAATGTTCCAAAGACAACAATCGTGGAGAGTTCCTGGGACAACCATTCCTACATTGAGATATAAATCAGTTACTATGAAAGTATTTTAATAGATGAAGATTTGAAGAAAATTGGATCATCTTTCAAAACTCTAATTTGAGTGCTTTCATTTTAAACGAATAATTTAAAATGTCCAACATGTTTCTTTGTGTATATATATATATGCATATACATAAATATTCACATTATCAACTCTTAATGTAAAAGTTCGTTACAGATTCACAGAGATGAGGGGAAGAGAGAGAACCACTTTACCATGTATCAATATTTAAATTTAGGTGAATTAGTTTGGCATTGGGTATACTGATGGGTGAGGTCAGAGGAGACAGAGACATTTTCCTGCAAGGACAAGCACACAGCTTTGGATCCAGACCAGTGTTTGCAACCAGGCTCAGATGCTTATTGGCCAACTTCCTCAACTTTTCTAAAGGCAAGTTTTCTCATTTGTAGAATGAGATGATGAGGATGACGATGAGAACCAGCTCACATTTACTGAAGGTTTCTCATGGGCTGGATGCTCAAAGTATTACGTACATTATCTCCTTAATTCTCATCATACTGCAATATTGTTATTACTATTGGCATTTTCATGATGCTATCCGTCTCAGTTACCCACAGGTGCAAGCAACCCCTGGAAATGTCGTGGTAAGCAAGAACCATTTTTTTAGGTCACTATGAGGTGGAAATTTAGGCTGGGCTTGATTGGGTCGTTCTTCTGGTCTCCACTGGGCCCCCTCGCATGTGGACAGTCAGCTGCAGGTCAGCTAGACGGCTGCTCCTCTGGGGTCTGGCTGTTGGGGTGACAGAGGTGATTCGGGTTGTATGTCTCTCCTCGTGAGGCAGGCTAGTCTGGGCTTGTTTGTGTGGTGGAAGCAATATTCAGAGAAAGAGAGAACACAGGGCCTTTGAGACATAAGCTCAAAACCAGCACAGCATCACATCTGCTATGTTCAACTGGCCAAAGCAAGTCTCACATTCAAAGGGTGTGGAAGTGGACCCTAGCCCTTGATGGGAAGAA
Organism: Equus asinus; assembly: GCF_041296235.1. NCBI lineage: Eukaryota > Metazoa > Chordata > Mammalia > Perissodactyla > Equidae > Equus > Equus asinus. The sequence continues at coordinate 14,533,763 of NC_091791.1, read as the reverse complement.
ACAGCAAGTCACCAAGGAAGGGGGTCCATGGCAGCCAGTCTGCAGACAGCCTCCCATACTCTCTACCTCGTAGGGTTGTTGTAAGGACTCACAAATCATAATAGCCAATCTTATTTAATTCTCACAAGAATCTGTGCTTAGGTACGATTGTCGTCCGCACTTTATAGATGAGTGAGCTGAAACAGAGAGATGTCAGGTTTCTCCCCAAAGTTGCACCTAGCTAATGAGGAGCCAGACTCAAAGGCAAGCGGTTCAGGCGGAAGCTGATTAGGTGGTGCCTGGGTTACACTGTTATCCCAACGTCAGTTCTTGGTTTTGACAATATGCCGTGGTTATGGAAGATTTTACCATTGGGAGAAGCTGGGAGAGAGGTACATGGGAACTCTGTACTATTCTTCACAACTTCTTGTGAATCTTAAACTATTTCAAAATAAAAAGTTATTTTTAAAAATCGAGGCAGTTGAAACACTTAGCTAATGCTCTGTATACAGGCAAAGATTGAGTATAGTGCCTGGCCACACAGTAGGCATTTAATAAATGTCAATGTCCTCTGCCCAAGGCCCGTCATCCATTAAAGCGTGGAGAGACAACATCTCACATTCCAAACCCAGCGTAAGAATGGGCGCCACCTCAAAGAGCCATGGGAACGACACTCAGATCTGGCCAGGAGGAAGTCTGGGGGACAAGAGGGGCCACAGCTGGTCTCCCATTACGGCAAGCTCTGCAGTTAGAGGGCAAAAGCAGACGTGATTCAGGATTTCTGCTTTTCTAAGATTATTTTGTGGAAAATCTTTTTCAGGTCTCATAGATCCCTGAGTAGTCTCAGCTTGGAACTGGGAAAACTGTTGGAACGTCTAATTAAAAGAGAACCATATGATATGGGGATTAGGCTAGTCTGATAGGGTCAAGCCAGGCACCGTCCCTTACCTCTCTAAGTTTGAGGAGAAAAATTCTCAAACAGAAAATACGTTAGCAAATGAGAGGCTGCAAGTAGACCTAGTTAGGTTGGATTTTCACAAAGAGTGAGATAACAGCCTTTGAAAGAAATTATAAAGGAAAATAAACAGCCACGTGTTAGAGTCACGGAGCTGGCAGAACAGTAATAATAACTCTAATAAGTACCAGAGAGCAGGGGCTACTGGGAAGGGAGGTGGTCACGACCTGCTACTTTAACTGTTTCTGTTGGGCCAGCGCCTGCGCGTTAGTGATCAGATGGGAGGTGGCTGATATCCTGAATGTTGGGGGGCAGACGTTTTCCGGTAATGACCAGTTGGTTTTACTTCATATTGAGGAAATCAAGGATTATATTAACGACCACAATAAACATAATAGCAGCTAATGTTTATTGGTGCTCACTATGCTCCAGGAACTCTTGTGTGTTACCTTCCTCATCTCGTTGAATCTTCACAATCTTTTGTGAGTGAGGAAATTGAGGTCTGAAGACAACTTTCCAAGGCAGGCAAAGCCTTAACCTGGGGAAGCTGGGATGACACGAGGCACTGTCCCAGTGTGGGGACAGGCTCACTTTGGAAAAGTGCTTTGGGGCACAACACTCATCCTTGCACCATCCCAGGCATTGGAGTTTTGCCAAAGAATGGTGGGGCACCGAAGCTGGTAGCAATGAAGCTCTCGTCACTCTCCTCCCTGAGGACAGAGCCTGGGCACCTGCTTCTCAGGGGGGAGGTACTGAACTTCCTCCAAACTCATAGTTTTTGAGTATTTCATTTGAAACGTATTTTTGTTTATGATGTGAGGCTTGAGATCCAGCATTCACTTCCACCCAATAGCCAACTAGTTACTCCTACATCGTTTAGTACATAAAATATCCTCTTATACGGTGAATCATAGCATGACCTTGTACATGTATCACCTTCTCATATGGACTATAATCTATTTCCAGTTCTCTGTTTTGTTCTTGATCTATTAATTTATTCCTCTGTCAATGGCATATTGTTTAGATTATAGTGTAATGTAGTATATTATACAATACATACACACATATATATGTTATATAGTATAACGAGTTTCACTATTTTGTAAAGGAACCCCTCCAAATATTTTTCTCTTTCAAACTTCTCTGGGTCACTCTCAGACAGTTATTGCTATATATAAACTTTAAAATAGTTTCATACACACCCAGCACCCCACCCCCAGGCCCCACCAAAAAAAGCCCTGGGACGCTCAATTGAATTGCATTTCATTTCTAGGTTAATTTGAGGGCTGATGTTTTTATGGTATTAAGCCTTCTTATACCAGGAATATGATATGTTCCGCCATTTTGTGGGGGTCTTATTTTAAGATCTTCAATAAGATTTTACAGCTTTCTTTATATAGGTTCTATGCTTTTATTATTAAATTTATTCCTGGTTAATATGGTGAACAGGATCTTTTTTTCATTTCCCTTTTGTAACTGGTTTTCGCTGGTGTGGCAGACGCTGTGGTGCTGGCTCACATCCCTGCAGCCTTCCTGCTTAAGTGCTCCCAGGTTGACATCCTTCTTGAAGTGCCAGGGAATCGGCATTCTCCAGGAGAAGAATAGGAAATGAATTATCAACTCCCCCACTACCTCACCTCCCCTCTAGCTCATACCTATGGCCACATGGGAATTCTGTACGGCCAGCTGATGGAGGAGGAAAAACCCATTTCTGGGGCTAACAGGTGGGTCTTGTGGAAGCTAAAAATGAACGCTGCCACACTACACTCTCAGTCAGGGTGACCCTGAAAACAATGGGAGGAGAAATCTTCCCCGGGGGCAGAGCTTCAAGGAGGACCCATTGTCATGAACTTGGGGGTGGAGGGAGAAGTGCCTGGATGTAAGGATATACACAGACTCCTGGGAAGCGGTGAGTGGACCGGTTGGTTGGGCAAGTATCTGAAAAGATTAGAAGATCAGGGGCAAAGAGGTCTAGGGGAGAAGCATGTGGATGGATCCAAGGGAGGAGGCACACAGGGACCCACATCCGTGTCCACCAGAGAGTATCCACTGCAGAGGAGGCCCTAAACATAAGGCGGGCGGTAGGCATCAGCCAGCCCCTGCCCTGGCCACCCTTGTGCTTGCACAGCTCCACGAACAGAACAGTCATGGCAGGCTCCCTTCCACCACGGCTGGTGCATCTACTGCCGCTGCTGCTAAATGCATGATCTGTCTGCTTCAGAGACCAATGCAGAGCCCTCAGTGTGGTACCCTCCTTGAGGAAGAAAAACACGCCATTGGGTGATAAGCTGATTACATTGGACCTCCTTCACTCTGGAGGAGGCAGCGATTTGTCATTATTGGGACTGAAACATATTCTGGGCGTGCCTTTCCTGCCTGTGCCATCTCTGCCAGAATCACTATTCAAGAGCTCACAGAGTTTCTGTGTCCCCCCTAAATTTGTGTGTTGAGGCCCTAACCCTTGATGTGAAGATAAACATACAAGATGCCTTGTGTTGGAACATAGGGCCTTTATGAAGGTAATTAAGGTTAAATGAGGTCATTATGGTGAGGTCCTGATCTGATAGTCCTTATAAGAAGAGACACAAAGAGCTTGTTCTCGCTTTCTCCCTCTCCGCCACATGAGGAGATGATGAGAAGGCGGTCATCTACAAGACAGGAAGAGAGCGCTCGCCAGGAACCGAATCAGCCAGCACCTTGGTCTTGGTCCTCCCAGCCTCCAGAATGTGAGAAATAAATTTATGTTGTTTAAGCCCCCCGTCTCTGGTATTTTGTGTGGCAGCCACACTGACTAAGATGCCTGTCAAATAAATTCTTTGTCCTCAAATTCTTGTCTCTAGATATGCTTTGGGGAAAACTAAATTAAGAAAGCTGGTAGAGAGGAAAGTTATTGGGGGTTTTTTTTCCCCTAAACTTTTTTATTTTGAACTAATTTTGGATTTTGAGAAAAGTTGGCAAAAATAGTTTCTGTATATCCCTTCCCCAGCTTCCCCTAACGCTAACACCTTACAAAACTGTAGAATGATGATTAGAACCAGGAATTTAACGCTAGTTCAACATTATTCACTAAACTAAAGACCTCAGTTGAATTTCACATTTTTTCACTAATGTCTTTTTTGTGTTCCAATTCTCTTCAGGGCCCCGTGTTGTATTTAGTTGCTTCTTCTTAAACTCCTGCAGCCTGTAACAGTTCTCCATTCCTTACTTATCTTTCATGACCTTGACACTTTTGGAAAATTATCAATAAATTCCTCAATTTGGGTTTATCTGACATTTTCTCATGATTGGACTGAGATTATACATTTTTGGCAGGAACAAGAAGAATGATGTTGTGTATCCTTCTCAGTACCTGATATAAAAAGGTTTCATGATGTCTTATCACTGGTGATGTTTACCCTAATCACCAGGTTAAAGCAATTTCTATTAGGTTTCTCCACTACAAAGTTACATCTTTTCTTGTAGTGAATAAATACCTTAGGCAAAATGCTTTGAGATTATGCAAATACTATTTTTCCTAAAACTTTTGCCCACTAATTTTAAAGTTATTGATATTTGCAGATGTATCTTGCATCCAGTCACCTTAGCAAATTCTCTTATTAATTGAAAAAGTTTTTTAGTAGAATCTGATGTGTTTTGTATACATACACTCATATCAAGTATACATAAAGATAGCTTTATCTCTTCATTTTCATCATTTATAGCAACTATTTTATTTTCTTGTCTTATCGTATTTACACTTCTAAAACTATTTCAAATAATAATGAGGATAATAGACATTGTGATTTGTTTATTTGATATGAATGATTTCAGTATTTTGCCACGCGACATAGTGATTGCTAGAAGTCTGGGGTAAATGGCATTTACCATATTTAAATCATTTCCTGTCATTTTTGTTTTATTAAAATTCTTTGTTGCTCAGAATGGCTGTTTAATTCTATCAAATGCTAATATAATCACATCTCCTTTAATTTGTTGATGTAATGAGTTACGTTGTCAGATTTCCTAAACGTTAGATCATCTTTCCATTCCTGGAATGAACAATACTTAGTCATGACACATTCATTTTAAAATGTATTCTGGATTCAATTTGCATCTGTCACCACAAGGAGTTGGATCTGTAATTTTCTCTTTTAGTACAATTTTTATAAGATTTGGGTTTTTTTTCTGGTTTCATAAAATGAATCAGAATGGTCTTAATTTTTTTCTATGGTCTGGACTTATTGTGATCTTGATTCAAACTACTCCATTTTCAATACTTCCTTTCATAATTTTTTGCCCATTCAAACATCTTTACAAATAAAAAACTCCATCAGGGAGGCTGTGCCTGTGCGGGAGCCAGGTATACGGGAACTCTCTACACTCTACTCAGTTTTGCTGTGAACCTAAAACTGCCCTAAAAAATAAAACCTATTAAAAAATAATTCTATCAGTTGGCAACACTACTGTAGCCTTACCCGGATGTGCCTGAAAGAATCCAATGCATGTTTTTTTTTCACTTGAGTTCAGTGAGAACTCCAGAAACAGAAAAAGCAAAGAGCACAAGGTAGATGGTGGGGTGGGGAAAACTGAGTTCAGTTAGTTTGGGTATTCTGTTAACAATATGCAAATCCTATGCAAAGTAACATCCGATTGCCTGGGGTCGAGAACTCTGGCCCTTTTTGAAAAAACATTGAGTTACTGTTTATACTATTTAACAAAACCCCAAATAAACAGAAGGTTCACCATATGGGGTATTTTTGTTGAAGAACTTTTGTGACAAATCTTTAGAAAATGTATTAGTCACTTTTCTAATCTTAGGAGTACAGAACAACAAACACCGTAGGCTTAGTCTCTGACAGTTGAGAATATTGACCATTATAAAAATACAAAAATTAAGACAGCCTTAGTGTAGAAAAAGGGATTTTGTTTTTAGGAATAAATTTCTGATTCACGAATGTGTTTATTCCATTTGACTTATCTGTTAAAAGTGGACACACTGCATTATAAACTGTTTTGTTTACTTCCATATTCTCAGTGTTTAATACACAGGAAGGGGCAAATAGATATTTGCTAAACAAATAAATGAATCAACAGCAATAATCCAAGTTAAGCATTTTAGTTAGTTGAGGCTAGTTATGTATTTTGATGAAATTTGTTGTTCATTAAGGAATGCAGTTCAATCATATGAAATTACCATTTTACAGGTCAAAAACTGTCGTATATTAATAATTTTGTATTGTTCAACCTAATCCATATGTGACCTAGAATTTTGAAGTAATCTTTAATATTTCAGGCGTATGGCTTGATGGAATATTATCCTATACTCATCTGAACTCCACTCAGTGTGACGCTTCTTGATAATACAGCACCATGATTCAGGGCTAAAGCTTTGGAGAGATAAACCCATGTTCAAAACTTGGCTCCATGCCCTGCTAGTTGTGTGACCTTGGGTAAATTACATGATTTCTCCAAGCTGAAATTTCCCCATCTATTAAATGGGGATACGACTTTCCTCATAGTGTCGATATGAAGATAAACTATGATGTTAAAATAAAGTTCTTGTCACAGTGCCTGCGTATAGTAAATGATGAATAAATGGTTTTTATTACTTTTATTAGTAGTAGTTAATTTAGTTATTTTGGGTTGCCTCTCTAGGATATTTAACTTCCGGTTATTTCAAAACCAATTTATAGTGGTAGACAGTTGTCATAGATGTCACGATAGTGTTTTGCTTCTAGGTAGGAATATTGGCTAGGAAGAGGCATGAAGGAACCATTTGCGGGCTGAAAATGTCCTATATCCTAATCTGAGTGGTGGCCACAGGGTGTACGTCTGTGTAAGACATCCTTGCTGCACACTTAGGATCAGGGCAGTTTTCTGTTGGTATGTTATACAGAATAAAGCTTTGCCTGTTAGGGGATGGTGCTAAGACGAGGGAGAAGCTGTTTAAATCCCCAGCACCACAAACAGAGGGAGTTAAGCACTGCGTTTTATTATAAAGCTCGCCTATCCTCATGTAGACGGCCTCTGCCCCCTCCCCCTCCCTGTGCTCACAGCCCCACCCGCACCCTCCAACTTCTCTGTCTTTGGAATCTGGAGCAGGTGCAGACGACCCAGCGTGTCAGTCGACGTGGTCAGGAAAAATGGGAAAAAGGGAAGTTTACAGGCAATCGGATGAACAGCAGAGTGTAACTTCTATCACACGTGTGTGTATCTGTATATATATTTGTGTGTGCAAGGGTGTACGTGGAGTTGGGGTTGAGGATCAATACAGATTTTGGCCTGTGAACTTCTTGTCGCTGCCAAATGACTCAGTCAATTTAGGATGTCAATTCAGTTCAGTGGTGGTCGTCACTACTCATGAAAATAAAAAAAAGGGTCAGTACCCATTACTGAGTGTAGTCTCTCCTGAGCCCCCATTGTCACACACGCATGCGCGCGCACACACACACAGAGTGATATTTAGGATATTCATTTTATTTAATTCCTCGTACTATAATCAGGGATCTCTCTCCCCACGTTCTCTGTAACATCTTTGTTCCCAGCAGAAATCCCCAGTTTTCCTATGCTGCTGTATTTGTGGAGGTCGTGTATACATACCTAAGGAGCCTGGACCTTGCTGTGGAAGCCATTGAAACAAACGCCTGCCTCGGCACAAATGGATATGTTTAAAGACTCGGGTTTCCACTTGGCCTAAAGCATTTCTAGGCGGGGAGAGGAAATGGAGAAAGCTTCCCTTGGACGTTGGACCAAACAAAAACCTATCAACTTGGTCCTTACGCACATCCATATGGATATTACCAGGGTTTAAACTTCCTGGAGCCTTTCTGAGCCTCGTGAAGCATAATGGAAGATGGTCTTTAATCAGGACTCTCTTCCCAGCGGTCCCCTCCACACCCATCAAAACCAACATCAGCAGTGAGATGATCAATCGCCCCAAACTGTTTTTAGACTCCTCTCTTCCTCGGAAGAAAGGGAATATTTGTTTCGATTCACACCATACCCCACTTTCTGAACCTGATTGCAGTCATGATTCCTCTGTGCCTGTGTAAAGGAAAGAGTGGAAATAAGGAACAAACCCAATAAAGACCAAACCGAAAGCACATGTCCCGAAGGGGAGCACACCAGGCGCACGATGGCTGTGAAACAGATGAATCCACCGAAATGTAAAGTATTCCGCAAAGTTTTGGCAGCTTTGAAATGCTACACTTTCTGGCGCTCATCTGTTCGTCATCTGAGAGGACTTTCTCAGCTCAACAGAAGGGACGGTCTTCTCTTTCGACATTCACTCAACTGGAAGTGCATACAATTCGGCAATGGAAGTGACAAACAGGATGGAAAGACAGCCGGCAAACCAAGAAAGGACCGGAGAAAGAGGGCGAGCAAGCTATTTTTACCCACCTCCACTTTCACCTGAATCTCACTGTATAGATTTTCCAGCATTTAAGCTTTTCTTTGAGTTAGTTTCAAGGTAGTCATAAAGCTGTAATCATATTAATGATTAATGACACCAGGGAAGCAAAGTGACATAATGAGAAGATCTAAGGTTCTACACAAAAATATTTAAAGATTCTTGTAGGAAATCCACCTACTTTACATAGTATTTTTGAAAGCAAAGAACTCATCAACAGCACTGAATTTAAAACCACAGCTAAAATGCCTCCCCCACCATTATTCTAGTTAGTTCCTCCAGGATGGTGCCATTCCAGATACCGAGGCATTACAAAAAAACTGCTTTCTAGAACACAGCAGTAACCCCAACCAGAGAGAGCATGCATGTCTAATCCAATATGACGAATGCAAGGCACCTCGTATGAGTATATGAGTATGGAATAAACTAGACCTGCACACACCTGTGTCTTAGGTGTGCATCCCTTTGTGAGCAATTGTGGCATGGACCAAGGCAAGTGACCAAGAAGTCAGGCAGGGAAACTTGAGATGTTAGATTACCTCCAAGGAAGACCTTTCTGCTGTTGGAGGCGGAATGTGTAAGTGTCCAGAGATGGACGAGGCTGGCCACGGAGGGAGTGAGCTTGCTGCCATTGGCACGATTCAGGCAAAGGCTTTGTGGACACAATTGGACAAGTCAGTAGTTCTCTAACCTTGCTGCACATTAGAGTCACTGGAGAGCTTTAAAAACCATTCCTCTTCACTGGCTGCACCTGTCTGGGGTGGCGCTCAGGCGTCTGTATTTTTCAAAGCTCCCCAGGTGACTGGAATCCTCCAGGAGCTAGGGCAAGGCTTGAGAGCCCCAGTGGACTTGCTCAACACTTCTCAAACTTTACGTGCACACACAGCACCTGGGCATGCTGTTAAAATGCGGACTCTGACTCAGCGGGGCTGGGGTGCCGCCTGAGAGCCCGCCTTTCTGACAAGCTCCAGGTGAGACCATGCTGCTGGTCTGGGAACAACACCTGGGGCAGCAGGGCCCGGATGACTTAGTTTTCTTCGTTCCTGAGTGCCTATGGGATTCAGTATCATTTTGGGGAAAGAAATAGGGCAGTGTGTTCAATGCGGAGCGGCCTCGCCCTCACTGGCTGCCAGCTGAAGGCAAGTCATCTTTCTCCTGAGCCTCAGTTTCTCCATTTGAATAAAGAAGGGGTGCGTGAAGCCCTGCAGGGCCTCCTCCAACTCTCACTCTCTGAGGCTCTGTTAATATCAGCAAGCCTCTGGGGAGGGAGAGCCCACAATTTCTAGAAGGCCCCAGAGAAGACTGGCTGCAGGGCAGGTTGCAAGGAGGCCTCACGGGTTCCAGGATTATACCTGTGTCCTTGTCCTGCATTGATGTCCTTGTCCTGCATGGGTCCCAACAGACATTGACCTGAGATGCGTGTGACAAGGGCATGAGATGACAAGGGTCACCTGAGGTGCGCCTCTGGGAAGGGGTATTCACGCATTCGTTGATTCACATGTTTGTATGGAGCACCCAGAAAGATGGGAACCGCTGAAAAGAGCTAACAGGACCCAGTCCCCCGCCTTCGAAGTGTTTCCTCTCCAGCAGAGGCGGCAATCCCAGGACCAGAGATGCACAAGAAGGGTCTGACAGCTCTGATGGAAGTCTAGGTGGGGGACAGTGGCAGTCAGTTCTTCCAGAGGGGTCAGCTCAGGAAGCCTTCAAGGGGGAGGTGACTGAGGTGAAAGATGAGTGTGCAGACCAGGGGACAGAGCCACCTGGGAAAGGGTCCGTGTGAGCTGTGGTGGCATTTCGAGGCCTGAGGGTGAGGATAAGAGGCAGCAGGAGAGAAGTGGTTAATTTCCACGGAGAGATGGGAGCAGGGCTGATAGAGACACATGAGCAAGATGAAATTTGATTTTCTTCCAAATCAATGGTTATTGGTATCTATCAAGCATTTATTCAGATTAGAGGTTGAATATTGTGGGTGGGGTGAGAGGCGGAGAGTACAGAAGGAGAACCCCATCCCCAACCCACCTCCATGGGTATCTCCTTTATTGTCCCAGCAATTCAGTGCTGGCCCCAACTCACAAAAAGCCTTGCAGCTCAGTGGACTCTCCCTATTAGAAAACAGTTCCAGAAGAGTCTCTCATCCTGGGGCACAGCCCTGGGTCTCTCATCCCATTAGCAGATACTATTGGTTCCTCCGTCACTGGGGTAGCCAACCATCCCAATCTTTTGCAACTGAAGGGTTTCCCAGGATGTGAGACTTTCAATGCTAAAGTTGGGAAGGTCCTGGGCAGATGAGGACAAGCTGGTCACCCTCCTCACCCACCACAAGCCCCTGGGCCACCTCTGACTTCAGCTGCAGCCGTGGTGGACAGTTCCCGCATGAGCTGACAGGGTCCCACCTCAAGTGCTGTTGCATTTCTCTTTTCTGCCTTGAGGCTTTCTCCAAAGCCCTGGGAGTCCAGAAATGTGTGGAAGTTAACTCTCTGAATGAATGAATGGCCTGGCCTTGCCTCCTTTGGAGAGACAATTCCAAGGCACATTCTACATGGTTCCTCAGAGCACCCTAGTGGGATGAGCCCCACTGCCTGTGACAGTAACTTCACAGGAGGAAGTTAAAGGGATGTGTCCCCACCTGCTGATTTTGCCCCACTCGACCCTGGGGATTCTGGGACCAAGGCCATCCTGTGGAGAGGCGAGAGATTTTTCTTGCTATCAGCTATTGCTTCCATTTGTCAACACAAGTCGAAGAGGGCTTTTAAAGTGCAGCTTCACCTTCCACTCCACGCCCCGCCCCCACCCCACTCCAGGGCTGAACGGCGTTTAAAATTCAGTCACTGTCGTCAGTAAACCCCTCTGAGCAGAAACAATCCCATCATTCTCTCCCTACTTGCAAAGGTGTTTAAGATATCTAAATATTTTAAAGGTATCTATGAGGATTGGATTCTTTTCTTAGTGAGGACTTGATGAATAAATGATGCCCTAATTTCAGTTTAATTATTGTCTAATGCTCTCTAATTCATTTCAGATTGGTGTTTAACTTCTTCCCAACTTGACATCCTTTCAGGCAAAACTGATCAAAAAAGCTGGTGCTTCCTTTACCTGGGACCGGATTAGTCGTCTCTAGATATCAACAGAAGAAAAGTAGCCGTTCGAATCCCTAATGTTTTTGACACTTTGTAAATTTAAACCCATCCAAAACACATCTTTTAAACATATTTTAAGTAAGGAAGGGATTCTCTGCTCAGAGTCTGAGATTTTGTTCTGCCAAGTTTGAGCATGGAGCAGATTTTTACGGTTGAATTATAAGCCCCTGAAAATAGGTTTATTGTGGAAGTGTGAACACACAACTATAGCCTATAGCAACATGAACGGCTCTGTTATCATAATGCTTGAATCCTCTCCTTTGTGCTGAATCGGCAAAGCAAGACACCTGCTTCGGCCTTTTTGTTAATACATGTCAATGTCATCGAACAGCTCACGTCCCTCTTTAGAAAGACGCCCCCAAATTTTTAGTAATCCTTGTCTTGCTAGGGACTGCTGTGTCTCCATCTCAGGAATTAATCTATCATTTATAGGAAAATATTTGGTGACATTAGAAACACACTATCTTGTGGGAGAAGAAATGAGGGTCGTTGGGGGTGGGTTCGTTAGTTGCAGCTGTGTTGCTTGCCCGGGTCTTTACCTGCCAGCTATGGAGCCAGTTTCCCAGCAGCTGGAAAGCACAGGTGAATCCCTCAGGTGCATCCTCAGGGCTGGGAGGAGTGTGTGGTGCGCACAGGAGGAAGCTCAGGTTATGACACTATCGTTTGCCCAAAGTTCAAATGCTCGGCACTCTTTAGACATCTGACGTTTTCCCCAAGAAGCCTAAATGCTTATTTGCTGGTATCTTTTTAACTACAAAGTAAGGCATTTGAAATTCTACTGCGTGCAACTCATACAATTTCCATAGCAGAATTAAAATTACACTCAGCTGCAGAATAAAGCTGGTGATTGGCTGCAAAAGGCAGCCCCAATTTTGGGAGCCTGCTGTCAGAGGCTGGGTCTCTGGGTGAAAAATCATAAACGTCAGAGCTACTTTAAACACGTGCGAATTAAGCCTCATAGAGGAATTGTTTGATGTTTGTCTACTCAATGTAGTCTAATATCAGTGAGCCAGAACGCTACTAAGGAGAACACGTGATTAATTATGCTTTGGTTTCCTGCCTTCTCCCGACCCCTCCCCAGTCCACACCCCAGACCACTCTCTCCAGCGAGAGCAAAGAACTCCTGGCATTTACCGAGTGCTTACTGTGTGCTAGGCACTATTTTAAGCACTTCTATGTATTAATTCGTAAAATCCTCCCAACAATCCTAGAAGTAGGCACTATTATTATCCCCGTCTTTGCAGATGAGGAAATAAGCTTAGCAACTGAGCAGAAAGATTAGGAGCTGCGGCTTTGCTGACAGACCGCCCCAGGTTTGCATCCCAGCTCTGCCAGGTAACAGCTGTGTGACCTTGGGCAAGTTACTTAGGTTTTCTGTGCTTCAATTGCCACTAAACTGTTATTTCTCTAAAATGGGGTAACAATGTGAAATGATAGTTAACGATTCTTGGGAAAAAAATTTGTCTCACATAGAGAATCCTATATTTTGATTGCTAAACACATTTTAAAATTATCTTTTTCAGTTGATCGCCCATGAGTATAGGTCTTCATAGTCTTCTCCAAACATCATGACATACCTCTAAGGGAATCATGGGGTATCTGTCTATGTGTCCAGGATGGAAGTGAGGAGTGGAGGTGGGGAATGGAGGGAGAGGGCCCCAAGAACAAGATGGTCTTTCTCCTTCTGAGACCAAGTGCTGCAAAGACTATATAAATCTGAAGCTGCCTGAGAGTGAAGCCAACATGGAGGGAAACAGAGGCAAGAAAGGAAAAGAGCAAACAGCCAGGCCTCCAAGGATGTCATTCTAGCATCTTGATCCAGCCCTACCTGAAACAGGACCACTCCTTGGACTTCGTAGTTACTTGATCCCTCTTTTTTTTTTTTTTGGTTGCTCCGGCTAGTTTGAATTGTGTTTCTGTTACATGAAATCAAAAGAATACAATCTGAAATAATATTCTGCCTCATTTTTACTCACTTCTGCTCTTCCACAATTCAAATCCAATTGGAGAGATAGCATAGTATCTAGTCATCCATTCTTTTTTCTTCTGTTCTTCCATCCATCCCATCCATCCATTTATTTATTCATTCAACAAACATCCATTGAGCACTCAGAGCTAGATGTGAAAAAAAGGAAAGACGAATGAGACATGCATCCTTTCCTTAAGGAGCTGCAGGCACATTCACAAAGCCACAGACCCGGTAAAACAGCTACTATTCCCCAGGAATGAACAGTTAGAAAGGTCGTCCCACAAATAGGATGGTGTGGCTTTGGGGGAAGTTTCTTAGCACCTCCATGTATCGACTTTTTTAAGGTTTATTGAATTATCGTGTAGGTTGTATTTTAAGTTTTCATAGAGTTCCCCCACTTTTCTTCAATCCCCTGAACTGAATGACCATGCACATTTTTTAATGAATTCTCTAACTTCAGGCCCTCTCCATGTGCATATATATTCTCTGCTCTACTCTTAAAGACTCCAGCCTGAGGTCAAGGGGAAAGTGTCAAGTAGGTTCAATACTTAAACAATTTGGAACGCCCTGTTATCTTCTGCTGTGGACATGGATTTATTTCCTGACGAGACGGAGGGATCCTTTCTCGAGAGCTCCTCACAGAAATCCTTCAATCACCCCCAGTGATGCCCTTTAGACACAGGCAGAGACCCTTCATCACACGGACATTATTTAAAATGTGTGCTTAAAAGACTAAAGACGAGACTGGCCTGTCCAACTGTAAATTATTTTTCAGCCAGTTCTCTCTAGTCAGGGTCCCTAAATCTTATCACAAAAATGATCAAACGTAATGCAAATTTATTAGGAATGCATCCTTCATGTGTTTTCATTTGAGATTATTGTGGGCTTATTTATTTATTTTGCAAATAAACTATGAAAACCTCTAATGCTCAATATTATTTTGTAACAAGATTTGATTTAGAATTCACATTGAACATAATAGGCTATCAAAGGAAATGTTGCATCAGAATCTTTTGTGTTCCATATGTGAAATGTTCAAAGTAATTACAAATGTGACAAAATCTAAATTGTACATTTAAGAGGGAAATGGTGCTAAAAATTCTTGCTTGATGTTCAGATAATATGAGCAGCTTATAAGCCTTTGTGTTTTGTTCTTTGTGTTGTAAATAATATTAGAAGCATCCCAAAGTCACGGATTATTTATAAAACACAGATAAAAAACCTGATGAGTTTTTAAAAGTACAAAGTTAGGCTTTTTAGTCTTGTTGCATATGGTGGTATTGCTTTTGTACATGCTTCTCGTCTTTTGGCAAAAATTTATTTTTCAGAGCAACATAATCAAACGTGATTCCATTACAACACAGTGACGTCGATCACAAGCTTTGGATGGAAGAGAATGGGGAGAACTCTTGTTGTAGTGGTCACCAAATGTGAGAGGGAGACCCATCAGTGCCTTTTTAGAAGGTTTTCTAGGGAGAGATGGGGTAAAACCCAGGGGTTACAAAAGAAGAAAAGCTCTATTCCTTTTCCTCCCTCTCTGCCTGCGTGACTCCTTTCCCCTCCCCTACTCCACAATTCAGGGCTCACATCTCCCCACTGAGCGCCTGTCCCCAGCCTTTCAATCCTTGTGTAAAAAGGAAGAGAATCTTTCCTCCTCTGGATCGTAGGTTCCATCTGTTTGCTCAAGGTGACAGTCTCAAAGTCAAAATAGGAAAGGGGTGTCACCTGGTAGCACGTTCCACGATGACATGTGCCGTTGGAATTTTGACCTTGTGTGGCCACGGCATTGGAGCTGTCTAAAGCAGCACCTCTCACACTTAGATGCGCAGAAGAGTCACGCGGGGTCTTGTTAAATGAGAGTCTGATTCAGAAGGTCTCGGGTGGGACCTGAGGTTCAGCATTTCTAACGAGTTCTCAGGTGATGCCGATGCTGCTGGCCCTTGGACCACAGTCTGAGCAGCAAAGTTCTAAAGAACACTGGGTCTTGAATGAAGCACTGAGACATTAAGCAAAGTGTGTCTGAGTGTGTGTGGTGTGTGCGCATGCGTGCGCATGTGCGTGTGTCAGAAATGGCCACCTAAGACTTGGCCGATTCTGTGCCAATTCAGTCCACTTACTCTGATGACTAACCAAAACATTTTTGAGTCCGTGCAGAGTGCTGGACGCTGCGAGATACTTACTATTATTGCAGACCTCACTTTACAGAGGAGGCACAGAGAAGTTAAATTTCTTGCCCAGGGTCACAGAGCTAACAACAGAGGTAGGACTTTTGGGACCCACCTGCCAGAATGCATAGTACATGCCCTTCATCACTAGCCTATACTTGCCCTGAAAATGTATTTCAAGCTCTCTCCTTCTTGGGAACTTTGAATATGCTGTTCCCTCTGCCAAGTCTGCCTTTCCCTACATTTTGCCTGACTGTTCACCCTTCAGATCTCAGCTGAAACCTCACTTCTTAGAGCAGCTGTCTCTGATTCTTTGCCCACTTCAGATTAAATATGTCCTGCTTTTCTCTCACAGCATCTCATTGCTTTCCTTCATCCGTGTGATCACAATGTTCACTTATTTGATTATTAGTGTTAATTTGCTTTCATATCTATTTCCCTCACAAAACTATAAGCTCTTTGAGACTAGGGACTGGTTCGCTGTTTATTTCATCAGCCCCTAGCATTATGTCTGGAACAAAATAAAGACTATAAATTACTTGACTGACTGATGGAGTGACTGAGTGAATGAACGAATGAAGTGAATTCACATTCTGCAAATAACTGCTAAGCCACCAGAGGGCAAATATAGTCATCACACTGGCTGACATGGAAGCATACCACGTATGGCTGGCATACCTAGGAAGACAAATTCAAACGGTATTGTACCTCTCACATGTGCCATTGGCCATACAATAGGTGGAATAAAATGCTCATCTAAACTATATTAAAGAATGAGAAAATGGATTTCAAAAGTTTGCTCATTTCTAACTTCCTGATACCATCCTCACTAGACATTAAAAAAAACCAAAACGCCCAAACAGAGGCTGAGATGATTTTCAGGTTTTCATTCCTCTTTGCTCAAGTTCTGTCCCAGACTTAACAATATCCTCTCCTTCCCATGATGCGTAAGGAGCACGGGGAAACTGACACCCTGGGGGAGGGATCCGTGCAAGTTTTCATGGAGGCGTGGTCCATGGATGTGGCTCCACAATGAGTCATCAGGCTGCAGAGCATGATGTTAGAAAGGATCATTGTCATGGCTTGAGTTCCCCCAGAAACCAACCTGAGATGAGAATTCTAGGCAGGTCTTGGGTTGGGAAATGAGACAGGGATGGGAAGGCAGCTCTGAAGTATGTGTTATCCAGCCAATGACCGGTGTGGGTGCCTGGAGCTTAGTCCCACAGGGAGATTCTGGGAGACATTAGGGAATACTACCCCCCCATCCCGCCCACCACCAAATCCCTAGTTATCCAACCCAGAGGATGAGGAGCTCAGACCTTCACTTACAATTCCATTCAGGGGGGAGTTAATTCTCAGGTACTTCCGGCCTGCCTGAAGTCGGCAAGACACTTTTCTTCCAGGACTTGAGAGAAGCCCCAGACTAAAGTGTTAAGGCCACAGGAGCTATGTAGGGCACTGATGTCAACTGCAGTAGCCATCTTGATTCACAACTGTCCTTCAGTTTCTAGTTGAGAGGAAGACTCTTGGAGCCGATGGGCTGTGGGTTTGATTCAGAATGGCATTTCTTATGTCTTTAGTATCTGAAGCCCCAAGTACCTCTTATGCCCCCAAAAGCTACCAAAAGAAGGGGAATATTATGGCCTAGAGCTGTCACTATCCCAACCTCCACCATTAATGTGGTCATCTGCCATCAGGAAGGAAGATTGCTTTGCTGGTGCCACTGTCCCTTACTTTCCAGGTTTTTGAGATGACTTCTCTCCTAAGCACAGAGATGGTCCTGGAGTTTTGTCTGTCATCCTGTGTGATCTTGGACTTGGGTCTGAAATTTTCTGGCCCTTTATTGCCCTGTCCATGGAAAGAAAGCGAGGATACCCTCAGCATGTCTGTTTCACGAGGATGTTTTGAGAAGAGACGAGATAGTATCTGCAAACTACTTTGAGCTCTGAAGAAAAGTGCTCTTATGAGCTATATAAATATAAGTTATTACACAGTATTATTTTAACCTGGCCCAAGTTTAGATTAGTTGTATGAATCATTCATCAACCTTTACTTTGTATAATTAAAAACGTGTGGTTCTTGGAATCTTTGCTTGGGAGGCAAGTTAATGTGGCGGGACTAGGATTGGCAAGCTCTTAGAAGTCAAAGACTTCTGGTCAAAAGACAGATGCACTGAGTGATGGGGAAAATCCTATTATCGCTTCTCATTTGGAGGTATTCCCCTTCAGCTTTTTTTGGAGTCTATGATTCATGTTTTTCCTTATTGTCCTTTTTCATATTTCCAGCGTTCTCATGGTGTTTCAGAAGACATTCAAGAATTGCCTCCAGTTTTTCACTTTATCCCCAAGTAAATCTATGTAAGACATCTGTTGCTGGGGTCTTCTCCTTGCATGAATATGTCAATATTGATTGGTTCTGAGAAGCTAACTGAATAATTCACTCCTTTTGGAGGCAGAATGTAGAAGGGCTTGATTTAAAATGTACCCTCCTTAACATGTATTGCATTGACCACAGCAGTGCATGAATGAAAGCACCAACATGACAGTTAATTCTGAGTCTGCGTGCTTCTTGACAGCAGTAACTATAGTTCTCTCGTCTTTGTGTCCCTCCAGAAGGCCCAGCAGAGCACCTGGCATTCAATGGGTGCTCAGTGACTGTTAATTGAATGAATGAATGCTAATAAAGAAGGAAAAAAAGAAATAAAAACACAAGGAACCACTGAACCCAAGGAGATCATTAGCCATGGTCTCCCCATGTGTTAGTTATTAGCTATCAGTGGTGTGGGTGGTCTGAGAGAGATGGACTAATTCTTCTGCTGGCCACAGTGGTGTCAAACAGTATGTTAACTATTGGGAACAAGGGTGTTGACTGGATTTCTGCCGTGCACTAAATTTCCCCTAGTGATTCCGATGAATCAGATGCATGCCCCAGGGGTCCAAGCTGTTCCAGGCTTGTAACTTGCACAGTAGCAGGATCTAGTGGAACAAAAGGATATCAGGTAAGGTCTGCAGGGAGCATCCGCCCCCATGTAAACACATCGGGAAGCAAATTGTTGACAAATCCCACCCAAGTGTCACTAACGACTGAGTTATGAAGTAATGGGCAGGGGGGTAATTGGCATATTATAAGGAGCTTAGAGAGAGCTGTGCACCTACAATTCTGCTATTTCCTTCCCTTTAAAGCATCATGGTGATTTTTCTGCCATGGTCACATGCTGTTATGATTAAGGAGTTACTGACAACACACTCCATCACAAATAAACCAAAGGGAACAAAAGAACCAAGATCTGTGATCATCTCTACTACAGATGAATCAGTATCTGTAGTAACCTCTGGCTTTATTTTTGTCCATTGATCATATACCATTTATCCACTTTTTAAACAATTATATTTCCCTTAACCATTTTTTCTTTGTTTTAGCATGGGAAACATGTTGCCTACTTCCTAGATCCAAACTGAAACCAACTTGCACTGTTTTTTTCTTTTCTTTCAATATTTAGGGCTTTTTGATTCTCTCCCAAATTCTTGAGTGGCTTGTTGTTTAAAAGAAACCAGCAAACTATAAAAGGTCCTTTAAACTTCTAGGACATCAGTTCACTTTTTCAGGAGAACATTTCGAAGAGATGGGGTAAATGAAGTAGAAACATTCAGATTAAATTTCCTTTGAAATCCATGGGTTTTAAAATTAAGGGCAAGTGATTGGCAAAACATGTTTTGGTTTTTGCCGAAACTGAAATGTTTAAAAAATAGTTCAAGATGTTCTTCCACACCCCAACCACATCCATCTGGGGCCATCCATCTCTAGTTTAAATCTATTTTCATACATCCACTGTGCAAAGAACACAGGCCTTCATTGAGCCAGAGGGCCACCATATTTTTCTAAGGGAGAAGAACATGTTGAAGTCTAAGGAGTGGATATACAGTCCTATGTCCTATATCATGCTCATGACATTCTTTTCAGAAAAAGAAAGTTCTAGTTAGATCTTTGTGAAAAGACAGTTGTTTCCACTTGACTTTGAATCAGGCTAGGACACATAAATGGAATGTGAGATTAGTCCCTTTCTTCATCTATCTAACTATCTATCTATCTATCCATCCATCCATCCATTCATTCGTCATTCAGCCATTCATTCATTCAACAAATATTTATTGAGCCTCCTATGTGCCAGTGATTGTGTGAACACAAATGCAGGTAAAAGACAGCCCCTGGTCTTAGGGAGCTGACCATCTTCTGGGGGAGATACGTGTATCCTTAAAGCACAATGTGTGGGAATTGCCATATTTGGGGTGGAACAGGGGCACAGGAGAAGGAATGGACAGATCTGCCTGGGGATGACAAAGGGGAAGATTTCATGGGGGAGCCATAAGAGTAGTGAGACACAATGAAGGTGAAGAGTGGAGAGTAGTTGGAAAACTATGAAGCTAAAGAAGGAGTATGTTGGAGCATCCGTTGAGAAACTGTTCCTTTGAACAGGCAGACAAAGGAGAGGTTGGTAAAAGCCGGGTGAGAGCCATCTTGATGCTCATGGGGTGGAGGAGGGTTGGGAGGAGCTATTCTTCTATTGAGGATCCTTTCTTTTCAAAATGTGGTCACCAGCTCTCAACCTGTCTTGGCAGCCTCCTGGTTGATGCTGTAAGTCCAGAGTCATGGGCTGAGCTGAGCCCTGCCTGGCCCGCATGTGAGCCCTCTCTCCTCTTTGGGTCTTCCTGGACTTGCTGATCTGTAAGACCTATCAAAGAACAACTAAACAGTCCTGGTTCTGAAAATGACATCAACCGTAGATTTTTTTCCCCACCATTTGTTATTCTAATTATCAGAGTTGGGGAAACTTGGTACAGAAAGTCTGTACTACTCTGGTTTTGCACCTTGGAATTCTCATACTTGTGGGTCCTCATTAGCCTCTTCACTAAATAAAGAACCAAGAGGGTTTTCCTGCTTCGAAGAACAGCCAGGGGGCCTGGAGATGTGTTTGCCTTGCTGATTGACAAGTATGCTTGGATGACACTCGGCTTTCACTATAGCTATTGGTCATGGTTTTCTTTGGAATGTAATATGAATGGCGGTTTCCTCATATTGCACTGAAATTCCAAGTTAATTTGTAGCTGTGCATTCATCTAATCACAGGACTGAAAAGCTAGCTGCCCTTTGCATACATGAAAATGGTGGTATTAGTAATTCGGTTGTCACATGTGGCATAATATGTGGTTTGGAAGCCATTACAGGATTAGAGGCAATTTGGAGATTATCATCTCCATGACCTCACCTGTGGAGGTGGAGCCCACTGGCAGCTCCACGCTTTCTGTGATTCAGATGCTGTGGTTTGACATATACGTAGGACGGGTTTTCTGCTTTACTGACCAAGACATTATATATATGTATGAGAGAGAATCTGGATGATTCTACACCAAACTGTTGCTTGAGATTTTTCTGATGAACACTGTATTCTTCCTAAAGTCAGAAAATAAAAACAATGAAGGATATAAATACGTAGGCTTATTCAGTTCAAAACTTAGTCCTTCCTTTTTCCCAGTTCCGTCTAAACAGGATGGAGGAATTTACTATCATTTTTTCTGCAATTTTATCTGAAGTGTCACATGCAACTTCAGCTCCAGTAATGGGCTCTTAGGACTCTCGGCTTCTTTCTGATTTTCAAAATGAGAAGGGAGGGCATTTATAAATCTCCAGGCTCCATCCCGTCTTGGGTCCTTCCTTTGGCTCCCTCTCCTCAATAAGGCTTTGTTGTCTCCCTTTCAGGAATCACCTATTCCTCTCTATGTCCTGCCCCTGGACTCTGTCAATGGATTGGGACAAGCTGGAAAAGAATGATTCTTTCTAGGAGTTAGGTGGCACCCATGGAAGGGATAAGCAGAGGCCACTTTGGAGACTGTTGACTTGGGTTTTAGTTCCTTCTCCAGGCTTCTTAGATCTGTGGCCTTGGGCATGCTACTTAACTTCTCTTAGCCACAGATGAGAATGGAGAATGGGAAGATTAATGTCACTTCTTCCCAGAATCCTTTTCTGAATCCCACAGTCCTTCTAGATTTTTCTGCAGCACCCTTGGCTCACACCTCTCCCAGCACTTGTCCACCTTTATTGGCCTGGCCCATATATCCCTGTTTTTCATCCATCCAACGGTGAGTAGTTGACATAGTAGATACTCAATAGTAGATGATAAATGAGTTAAAAGAAAACTAAATGATCATCCATGGCACAGGATTTTGTGAGGCTAAATGAGGTAACACATAAGTTCCTAGGGCACATGTGTCACCTCATAGGCATCACACAAAAGTTAGTGTCCTTTATTAATCACTATGTTCCAGGGCCCTCATTGAAGCTATGGAGCTGGTTTGCGTGAAACCCAAGATTAGTCAAGGTGCGGCACATGGCCGTGCTCAGAGACACAGCAGGAGGACTGGTGCCGATGAGATAATATGCTGTCACTCTTCAAGTGTCAGGGAGATACTTCCAACTCATCCGGCCACACTCACCCAGAGCTAGCCATGTGAGCGGAGACTTCTGCATCATGAGGACCAGGCCCGCAAGTATCCCACAGACTCATCCTGGAGGGGACACCAAGTTCCAGCATTGTCACTTGTAAACGCTCTGAAAGGAAAATAAGTCAACTGAGGTATATTTCTATAATGGGCAGCTATACTGCAATGATGCTGAATGCTGTACAACTACATACAAAATCTGGTTGAATCTCACAAACACAATATAGAGTGAAAGAAGCCAGTCCCAAAAAGTGTATAGTATATGGTTCCACTTATATAAAGACAGCTAATCTACGTTGTTTGAAGTCAAGATCAAGGCTACCCTGGGAGGGTGGGTAGTGATGGAACAAGGGCAGGAGTGAGATTTCTGGGAGGCTGGTTGTGTTCTGTCTCTTCTTCTGGGTGCTGGTTACATGAGTGTGTTTGAGCCGTATACTTACTTGCACTTTTTCACATATTGTAATATATAGTGTAATTCAGTGGAAAGTTAAAAAATAAAGAGTCATGAAAGAAGACCATAGCAGCATCCAGAAATTTGTGGTATAGGCACCTTTGCTTCTAGAAATGCCAGTGATGTAATTTGAATATAAAAGGATGTGACCACCACAGCATTAATGAGTCAGGGAGTCCTGTGAGGCCAGGTGTTTTTGCTTCCATCTATGGCCATTCAAACCTATCTGTTAGTAATGATGGTTTAAAATGCTAATATTTATTGAGTGCTTACTATGGCTATTATTATGCCCATTGTACAGAAGGGGAAATTGAGGTTTAAAGAGGTTAAGTAACAGGCCGGGCTTCTTTCTGTGTGAGAAGAAGACAGGTCCCACTTACTGGCTTCTTAAGAGACATCAAGACCCCAGAGAGAAGTGGCTGGAAGACGTGTCTAGGCAGAGGTCCAAAGGCAACCTGGTAAAATTTCCCACATCTCAAGTACAGCATGGAAGCAACAGAGAGCTCAGGTCTGAAGGAGCCACCCCGGGGAACAGTAGATGTCTCAGCTGTAACCTCTGTAGGCTGAAGGCAGGTAGACCAGATGCTCCCCATCTCCCACTCTCACTGCATAGGATCCTGAAGTTGTAGCTTAACCCAAGGGATGGGGGAGAATGGAGGTCAATCAGCGTTGTGCTAATGTCGGAAATTATGTTGAATATAGAAACCATGAGATGTATATTTAAAATATATGATATATAGATACAGTCAATAGAGCAAGTATGTTTCTTGGCACACTCGCATTTACGCACTGAGGTTCATGCCTGGTTTTTATGTTGGCATTTAGGAGTTGAAGCCATCCCCTGATAGGACTCAGACCTCTGTACCTTCAGAGACCATCCACAAGCCCCTGGATTTGGAGTGTGTGTGTGTGTGTGTGCGTGTATGTGGAGTGCCTGAACTTTGAGCGGGGTCCTGTGCAAGTGGATGTAACGGGGAATTCCATGTGTTTTCACTTTGTGACCGTATATCCCATAGTCCCCCAGAGTCTGCTTTCAGATGCTGTTAGCATTATCAGTTCTTGAATTTTCTTAAGAACCACATTTCATGTGGTTCCCTAAATGTTAGAACTTCTTTTACCCCCAGACTCAGCAGAGGACTTTCATAGGGTTTCCATTAAATGACCACAATGAAATGTGCATCATGCTATGTTTGAGAATCTCGGCTTTTACCGTGGTCTACTCTCACGCTGTCCATCTGCGAGGCCTCAGAATCACTCAAGTATGTCTCTAATTTGCGCTGCTCTTGGGCGAGGTATCAATAGTAAGCTATCACTTTCAGAAGCGATATCATATCCTGATTGAACATTGCCAGGGAGTCTTAGGCAACTTGGTGGTTGCATTTGCCTTAGATCCAATTACAGCTGCAAAAGTGGTTTGCATTAGAAGTTCTGACTCTAGGATTTGATCATTATAAGTAGGATAAACCACTAAAAGAATGTGAATTGCCTTCACTAAAAGGATGTAATAGCCCAGAGAATATCTTTCATATTTCAAATTAGGAAAATTCAGCACTGTCTTTTTCCCCACGACGGCCCTTTAATGCTATGCAAAGCAGTGCAAGGTTCTGCATTTGGTGGGTCAGTCTGGACCCTCCAGCCAACAGGGTTTTAGTTGTTGAATAATCAAAAGGGCCTTCCTACAAGGGCCTCGTGCAGCCCAGACCCTGAGAACTGAGGTTCGGGGGTGCTATATCTAAAGGCAGTTGTCCTATGCTTGTTCTAAGTGCTTAGAGACTTTGAAATGATCCCCCACCCACCTTCCCCTCCAGCTGAACTTCTCCTGAAGGCTGTCATATTTCTGCCCGGAGCGGCCCAACTGTGGAAGCATTTGTGTTCAAGATGCCACGGCAAGGAAGTTCAGAGGCAACAAGTAGATGTTGGGTATTGAAAACGTGAATCTCCCTAAAGACTTCGAAAGGTCAGTATCCTGGCCAGCTCACCACTTTGTAGTCTGCAGACAAATGTGACCTTCCATCCATACCTCTCCCTATTTCAGAGGAATTTACTCACCAACAACACACGTTCCCTTGTGGTTCTCTGACCTGGAATCCATGACTAAGGGAGGACTCCGACTGCTCAGAAAGAAGGGCAGGAAGGCCAACTGTCCCTGTAGGCCCCTGGTTACCAAGCTCAGTGAGACCCCAGCTCTCTGTTCAGCCTGGTTACTGCTGCGAAGATGCAGAGAGGAAAGGAGAGCAGCATAGGCAGTGGCACTTGTCGTCCGTCTTCTCTGCCTCCCCGGCTGTGCACAGCAAGGACTACCCCAGTCACATGACCTTGGAAATGAACTTCTGGGACCTGACCAGGGTGAGCTGTAGCGATGTGTCTTTGGCAGGGAAAACTACCTCAATTTTCTTCTTTAGAAAACAAATGTACTTGGATAACCAATTCACACTGGGAATTACTTTGAGGCATACAATTATTTTGAAAAGTCGATATATAGACAAATAAAATGATTTACTCACAGTAGTGCCTTATCTTTTTGAAAGGAATTTTAATAGACATATTTGCCTCAAATTTCAGTGTTTTACAAAAAAGAACAACAAATCTCATTTAGTTGATTTTCTACAGCCCTGCAAATGCCCTTTTCTCCCTCCCTCCTTTTTTTCTTCCCTTTGTCTTTCCCCCTTCCTTCCTCTCTCCCTCGCTCCTTCCATCCTTCCTTCCTTCCCTTTTTCCCACTGCTCTGCCTCGCTTCCATTTCTTCCTACAGCCTCTGTCCCTCTCTCTCTTCTTTATTTTTAAGGAAGAAATTACATTCTATCATCCTCCTTCTAAGCAATGACATCTTTTTTAAATCCAGAGTTGAACTGCAAATGAAAATTCTTAGTTGCATTCTACATATGGGAAATTTAATGATTCTCCAATGCTAATTAAACTAAAAAAATTAATTGCCAATTATTTTTGTTAAAACTTCAGAGTATCAATTGTTATAAATTGGCCCATTTCAGTGTGTATATGTGCGTGTATGCGTGTGATTTTCAGTTTGCTAATAGAATTTTTGGTTCTAAAGTTTGACTCACTGATTCTTACATGGAATAATATCAAGCTTCAGAACCCAGCCTGTTTAGGGCTTCAACTCTAACCAGAGATTTAGCATCAAATAAATCGTCGAGTGTGCGCCTCTCAGTCTCCTTCCAGAGTGATAAGCAACTCTCCTGCTTGCCGAGCCTAGGGAATTCTGATCCTGATAAAGCACTTGGGGGAGCCACTCTGCCATCCGGGATGACAATGCTGGAACTCACAAGAGAGCCCAGACGCTTCTTGCACTTACCAGCTGTAATGCTGAGCACGTTATACAGAAAAATCAGGCCCCCAAAGTCCTGTGCTTTCACCTCACAGGAAGCAGCGTTTGAGTTCAGGGAGAGGAACTGTGTATTAAGAGAGCAGGTTAAAAATCGACATTATCCCAGACTTTCATGAAATCAAAATTATGGCCATGATGCTAAGTTATTATAATGTATTTATTACCAGGATTGCTTTCATATTTAACCAATTTGGCCCATCTCAAGACCTGTTTTAAAATGCACCACCTTGCCCACCTTTCCCATTTTCATATGAAAAACAGGAAAGCAAAAACTAATTTACTCAGAGAGACACAGAGCCTGTTTGCCCGTTTATCTCTTACAGACCACCCCTCAGTCCAATGTTGACAGTACATGATATTCCATTAATCTGCCTAATGAAAATTTAACCAGTGTTATAAACAAATAATTGGCTATTATCCTCTCAAAGATCCCGAATAAATTACTTCTGCTTATTTTCCCTCCTCTCTCAGTGCTCAGAAGCTAGCCCTTTCTGATGGGTGTCACAGAGAGAGGGAAGGAGGAGTTGGCACCATCCCAGTCCAGCTTCCTCGAGACTGCTGTCGTTGCGATGGGCAGACTCGACTCCAGGACTATCTGGATTGACCATGATGAGGGATGGGGCGGGGTGGTAGGAGAGACAGCCCCCACCTGGGGGTCACCGGCTTGGCCCACCTTTAGGAACCACTCCTTACCTCTCTCATCATCTCCACACTCCCCCTTTTTTTTCCTGCTGTTATCTTTTATTCTGCTTTCCATTGTATTTCTCTTTCTTCCCCATTCCTACATTCTGAATTCTTACAAGATTCATCTCCCATTCTCAACCCAGCCACATGCCCAGTAGCCCAGCCACATTGTCCCCTTACTGCTTCGCTGTCATAATTGTAATTTCCAAGCGCAGGGCCTGCTTTAAAAGGCAATGCACAGTGCCAAAATGATTGGTATACATTATATTGAATAAAGCAACTAAACTGTTTGGATAGGGTACAGATCCTCTTTGTGGCATTATGTTGAATCAGACAAATTGAAGGAATCTATTTCAAGCCATTATTGCTAAAAATCAGCCCCGCCCCCACAGTTCCACGTTAAGCTGGAATGGCTGGCTTAACGGCATGATGTTCAGAGGGCAAATCTGAGGCAGCGCTCAGGGTCCTGCAGTGCCTTTCTGCACTTAGGCTTCTATCTATCTTCTCTGCTAGATAAGAAGTGTTTTGAAAGACAGGGATTGTGTCTTGTTCATCTGTTTCATTACCATGTGACACATAAAAGTACTAAGTGAATGAAAGAACGCACGTAAACATGGTGGGCTGTTCTAAGGGAAATTCCTTTTAGGAGCAAAGGCAATAAAATTATTATAATGATGGATATGAAGATTTAATTTTTCTATAATGAGCTCCCTTTCTCAAAGCCCTTAGATTTCCTAATACCTTCAATCCTACAACTTATGCTGCAAACTGAAAAAATGGATTTAAACACCATTTACACTATCTGTTAAATGCATAGTAAAAAAAAAAACACCACTGTTCATGATGAAACAGTACGGAGAGCAGAGAGTGATAATTTTAAAGCTGTGATTCTCGACCTTTAGAATGAAAAGATCATCTAAGAATCTTGGTAAATGTAGAGCCTCAGGTCCACGCTCAGACCTTGATTCAGCGGACTCGGGAACCCGCTACTGTGTCAAGTACCGTGGGAGATTCTGACGTAGGTGGTTTCTGGACAACTTATTAAGAAGCGCTGTTCTTACGAGAGCTGAGCACATACTTTGGAATCACCTAGAGCTTCTTTATAGGCTGGGACCTCCATGCGGTATTAGCAAGCGGTTATCATCTCCAGAGAAGCCCCCTGGGCTCAGGCCTGGACTGGAGAAGGGGAAAGAGGGAGACTTCATGACCCACCCTTGGCCCCAGTGGCCACTTGACTTAGTGCTCCTTCAACACGAGCCTCCTCTGCCAATGTTCATTTCATCCATGGACTGACCGTTCCAGCTTGCAGGTGGATGTTTGAGTCTGCAGCTTAAAAGAAAGATTAGGGCTGGAAATCAGAATTAGAATTCAAGCAATAATCTCAATAATGTTGTTTTCTTTCAATGTATAAGCTTCCAATAAATAGCTGCTCAGATACAAGCCCGAGAGCATATCTGTCCCAGTGAAAAGATAATGCCAATAACAACGTTGGTGCTGGTTCTTCTCACACCATCATCTCATCTGATCTTTGCAATAACCCCCTGAAGATGCTGTGCAGGAACTCAATTTTTCCCATCTAACAGACGTGAGAGCTGAGGTCCAGAGCTGCTGGATGAGAAGCTGGATCATACATAGTTCCTGGATCAGAGAGCCATGACAGGGTCTGATGGAGATGACAGGGCAGATAGGACTTCAGGACATCAGGATGGCCCTGGGGATAACGGGACGTTGTATGGTTCCCTTCTCAGACACTAAGGCCCAGCGTGGATGGACATCAGTGGGCCATGAAGTTGAACTTCACCATCTGCACAAATGGTGCATTACCAGGGATGACACCTCAGCCTGACATCCCAGCATTGAGGTCCCATGTCTACTCATGAAAAAGTTGCAAAGCTGCCTCACAGGTTGGTTGAGACAGCATATGTGGAGCATGTGGCCTGACCCATAGAAAGGGCTGGATTACTGATAGCTGCTATTATAGTAATTACCGTTCTGACCCCAGAACCATGTACACTGCCCTGGGGTAGTCCAACCAAGCCCAGTGAGAGGGAAAATTGCATAGCAGGTGTGATCATTCAAGGGCAGAGGGCCTTTTGGTGCCCTCAGACCCCACAGCTGGGATCATGGTCCCAGCAAAGCTGCCCCAAGCTCTGCCCTTAACACCAGTGAGGGCGCTGCGGGCAGTGCTCTTCTCAAACGGGAAGGAAATTCCACGAGAGAAATCAGAGGTTGGTTTACAAACTTCTGAAGGTGCTTTACAGTTTGGAGAGCAGCTAATGAACAGAAGTATATATTTGGGTTGGTCCAGGCTCAGTAGGAATAATCTGGATTTCACCAGTTAACAGACGATTTCCTCCAGTGATCCAAAAGGCAATCAAAGAGACTGAGCAATCTGATCTCTGAGAATCAGTTAAAAAGAATTAAATAAAGTATAGTTTCATTTAGAGAAGAAAAATAAAATAATTCTCTCCAGAGGAGTCATAATTAAATCATTCCCATGGGTGTGGAGTGAGGGAGGGAATGGTGGCTCACGGCACATCTGGTGCGTTTGTAGAGAAGCCCGGGGGATTCAGATGCAGACTTTATCAGCAGCCACTGGCCCAAAACGTGGTGCCTGTGATTGCTGTGGTGACAAAGACTGAGATGGACTGGGTACCAAGAATCAGGGCTTGTGGAATTAAGTTCTCCTTCCTCCCTCATCCCATCCCTGGTCTGATCAGAACTGGGGGCGGGGGGGGGGGGTGGATAACTACCCACTATCTGTGGTCCTTTCCATATAATCCGGCAGCCACACCAGTCCACTGGCGCCTGCCATTGCAATGCCGATCATTCGGGGTCCATGTCTTAGATCTGGTACAAATCTGCAATTGCCTCATGAGAATCCCCCCTGGAGGGAGGGTCACCCAGCAGCCCAATTCAAGCCGAGATCTGAATATAGGTAACAGGGAATTTTCCTTCTCTCACTCCAGGGCTCCAAAGACCGAGAAAATTTGAGTGTTGCTGGTCAAGAGATAGAAAGAACAGGTAGGAAGCAAAGGTCTACGTAGCCTTGAAAGATTATTTTTCCAGCATGCTGAGATAGCATAACAATAATGCTAACATAGCTAACACTTACTGTGCATTTTCCATATGCCAGGCACTGTTCTAAATCCTTTCATGTACATTAACTCATTTCATCCTTACAACAACCTTTTGAGGTAGGTACTGTTACCACCCCCAGTTTACAGATGAGAAAGCTGAGGCACAGACTGAGTGACTTGTCCTAAGCTGAACATGGAGTTAGCAAAGGAGTCAGAATTTGAACTCAGGCAATCCGACTCTGGTGCCCGTGTGCTTAGTCAACACACTAAACTGGGCTTTTGATCACTTTAGACACCATCTCCTTCCAAAAGTCTGTTCTCTAGCTTCCCTGGGACAACCCCGCCTTCAGAAATGCTTGAGTTGGAGTTTCTTCCTTCTTCTGGCAACAAAATGCCAAGTATGCATCAGGGGCACGCGATGATTGCCCAGAAACCACATGGCCTATCATATGTCATCCCTCATAATTTATTTTTATGAGAGTAGTAAGTGGTATCAGCATTTTATAAGCGTGTATTTATATTTGTTAATTTCATTTATGCAAATGCCTCATTTATGTAAATCATACACAGATTCACCATCAGGATATCTTTAGCAAAATAACATGATCAAGATATTTAGGGATCCAACATATATAATCAGAGAATGCAAATGATTTTCACTGCATGTTCTTTATGCCATTAAGTTCATAAAATGTCAACAGTCTGGTTTTACTAAAGCTCACTTGGCAGTGTTGTGGTTGCGTCGTCTTTCTTTCCCTCTTGACCATCTCATTGCTCCTGGAATGGCCAGCTCAGGCCAGGGTGCCCTAGGAGAGAGGACATCTCAGCTGCAGCCACGTTTGAAGCCCTGTTTTTTCCTTCCCTTCTGAGGATGAGGTTGCAATGTGTAAACACAACACTGCATTTCGTAGATGTATAGCCTGGGTTTTGGGCTTGATCCCTCTGTGATAGCAGCGTCCTCATTACCGAGTCGTGACGCTGCCAGGCAGTCGTCATGAATAATAAGCTTCCTCCTAAATCTGGACCATCCATTCTGAGTTTCTAGATTGTTGCTTCAACGGGAGGTAAGCTTTTCTCTCATTTCAGGGAGGAAACTGTCTATGACTTTATATCCAGTTCTGGGACTAGAGAAAGACATCAACACCATGAGCCCTAAGAACAAAGGGTGGCAAAGGGTTGAAGGGGTTGATATCTGTGTCCATGCTCATAAGACAAGAAAATGGGTGTTGGGCGGAGGACCCAACATAATCTTCTGGGGATCGTACCTCAGGACCCGGGACATTCAGCCGTGTAGCCGCTCCTATGATGCTGCCTACAAGAGCCAACATCGCTTTTTACGATGAAAGCTGAAAATGACATCTTCATAGTGGTAACCAGCTGTCCTCCCCACCCTCTGTGTTGCTAGAGAGAACTATTGGCCATCACTAAGGACATAAATAAATTCTTGTTTCCACTTGCCCTGGAGCCTGCTACACAGAGTTGCTCATGTAAGAAGCAGCGAAACACCACCTATGGAGCGTGTGTCCTGGTGGCCTTCTGTTTGCAGCTCCTATTTGAAAACTTTGTTGGCTTTCTGTCCATGGCGTGTTAATGTGTATGACATGTCTCTATGGTCATCCAGATACCATGGTTCATACATCAGTTTCAGGCCCCTTAGAAGATAACTATATCTTTGAGGTGCCAGACCCAGAAATCTTTATTTTTTTTATATACTTGGTGGCTTGTATTTTAAGCCAGTCCATCCCTTACATATCTCTCAACTGTGGAGAAAATCTATACAGCAGCTTTTGTATAAATTGGATTATAGGCAGAAAGAATTCGAATATAGATTGTATCTCTATTACATTATTTTTTTATTATTATTGTATCTCTACAGATTATATCTCCATTAAAGTAGGCATTTAATAGGCTTTTCGAAAAAAGTCACTCAACCACCATTTGAGCCGTTCACAAAGCTGTTTTCTACACCTTGGCTCACTCCTGGGGACAGGCGGTAAGTTCCACGTGGCGCAGAGCTTGAAGCCGTTCGTGAGCCCACCCCAGAGTTCCTGCAGTGGGCTGCAGGGTGGGCAGCTCAGGACGTGCTTTCAGTTCTTCGCAGAAAACAACACAGCATTTACATGTTTTCTAAATGGGGAGAACATCCACTTTTAGCTCAGACCCTACGAAAAATTCAGAATGGTCCCGCTCATCAGCATGGTTTGCACAGCACACACGGACAGCAAACCCCAGGCCATTGGATGAGGGTGGCAGCATGGGACAGCTCTTCCCAACAGGAGGCCAGAAAGCCAGCAGCCAGCTTAATGCTGCACTCACTGAAGACGAATGGATCCTTCCAGATCATACCATCATGCCTAAGGACAGCACATAACACGACTATTGAGCGTTGACAAATCAGAGCCACAGAGCTGGGTCTTGAGTCTGATGACAAGGGCCCGGACTCCCAGCTGTTTCTTACTTTTGTGCTTTCATTTCTACTGTTCGACTACCCGGCATTCTCTTCCTCCCTCTTCACCTGGTCAACTCCCACTTGTCTTTAACATCTGCCAACTGTCCATCCTCCAGCAAAATGTCACCTCCTTCTAACTCCCTTTCCTCTTTCTCTCTCTGGGCTCCCTATAACAGACAGAGAACAGACCTCTACTCACCACCCTATTTATAATTGTCCCTGCAGTGCTCAGCACTTAGAAGACATTTAACAAACACTTCATGGATAAATGGACTAATGTCTGAGTTTGTCCCCGTGCCAGACTCTGGTTTCCTGAACAGCAGGGACGATCTTGGCCAACTGTGTGTCCCCAGA
Source organism: Equus asinus (assembly GCF_041296235.1). NCBI lineage: Eukaryota > Metazoa > Chordata > Mammalia > Perissodactyla > Equidae > Equus > Equus asinus. The sequence goes on along the minus strand of NC_091791.1, from coordinate 14,501,310 downwards.
GGCCTGCAGGTGTCCTGGGCAGAAACCACGTCTCTGAATAACTGAATGAGCTCTCCTAAGAAAGTAGCCCGAGTCCTCAGAAAATGTCCATCCATGGTATATTTGGAACAAAATGTTTATTTTTAGGGGAGGGAGGTTGGAAACACAAATTTTTCCTGAGAAAATTGGGACACTGGAAACCAAGTGACAATTACATCAGAACTTTAGCAAAACAGTACGTTAGAACAAGATGCCCCTTGAGAGGGGCCGGCCACCTTGCCAGGACCTGTCCCACACTTCAGCGATGATGGTTTCTTATAAATAAACACATGCATCATTTATTTTCAGCCTTTTATGACCTCCTTTGGGCTCTGCCTCTTTAATAAAGGTCAAGAAATAAGGAAATAAACGATATTCTGGAAGCCTATCCTCTTTCCTTGGACCCATCTTTAGAACTCAGATGCTTAGTAACACCTTCGCGACCTGCAGCCCCTGGTTCTTAACCTCTCAGTGATTGTTTTTTGGTCCCTTTCAAATCAGTGAATCTCATGGACCAGGTCCGGTCCAGTTACTGTACAGATAAGTGATTCAATGTAACCAGAACATTTTCATTGCGAGGAAACCTATTTTCTAACTCAAAAACGAAAAAAAAGGATGGTTCACAATTTCCACATTTGCTCTTCTCAGTAGATTCGTCTGAGAGAGAGGAGCCAGCGTTGACTTGTCTCCAAGCGTTCAGTTCATGGGCAGCTGTCGTACTCCTTTCCTTTTCCCACACTTTTTTTTTTTTTTTTTTAATGCAGAGAGCTTGCGTCCTGCTCCTGCTAAACTTTTGACTGCAGGCTAAAGAGATAATTGGATTTTTTTAATATATTGCCAATACTAAGTAATAAGAAAAGGCCATTTTGACACTTGTCAATGCCCTGTTTTTGTCTGAGTTGTAAAACACCAGGCAGCTTCTAGAAAGCACCTGTGGATCACCCAAAGCAGCATTAATCCAGGGGGAGGGAGATGCAAGTTCTAGTCCAAGCGCACATTCACTCCTGCTTTAATCCCCTCTGCAAGTTACCACTGCCGGCAACAGCCAGCCTCCCTCGGACCTGATGAAGCTTTCCAGCTTCCCTTGGTGGAGAGAGGAGGGGGGGCCCTGGGTACTGGCATCCAGCTACAAGCTGTTAGGAAGGAAGGAAGGAAAGAAGAGAGGGAGGGAAAAAGGGTTCTACTTTCTTTACATTTAGACCTGTTTTGCAGAAGTGATATTAAAATATTTAACAGCAGAATGGCAGGGCACTGGCCAAGCTGAACGGCTTCAGTATGTGTCAGGGTCTCGTGGCTCTGCTAAGCCAGGTGTTAGCCCTTCTGTGGCTACATAATTGTTAAATATTTTGAAAATTATTTTTGGCCAAATTTATATTCACCCCAGACAGGAAAGGGGACCCAGTAAAGTCCCCAGGAAGAGAATTCAAATGGTTTCTGCTGAAATTATAATCCGCAGAAAGGTCACAAGAGGGATGGGTCGTTTTGCTGACCTGATAAAAGGACTCTTGGTGCAGCGGGTCGGAGTCTCAGAATGCCCTCGCTCTATAAATCGGTGTTTCACTGTGTCGACGAGGCTGGGGACCCACCTCTGGGTTCGTGTAACTGTGCATTGCTCCGTTCAACTATTTACTGAGTACCCGCTGTGTGCAAGGCACTTTGGGGGGAAAAGCGGCCTTAAAAAACTCCCCAACTTTTACAGAGGTCACCAATAGTTGTTCACAGGTTGTTTTTGTTTATTTAAACTGCTTAGTATTAAAAAAAAAATCTTGAACAAATATTTTAAGAGCAGGTAATTTTATTTAAAACTTCAGATTTCCATTTCCAGATTTTCTCTTTTGGGGAAGAAAACCCCAAACCTCAGAAGCTCTGATGACACTGAACCCACATTTACCCCAGGCCACAAGCCACTGGGGCAGCCCTTGCCCAATCTAGATGTGGAAGGAGTCACCACTGCCTTCACCCCTCCTGCCACACAGCCAAGCTCCCTCATTCAGTCACAGAAACATGCAGGGCAGTGGTGGGGAGGGAAAGCTCTGGGATGGACAGCTGACGGGTCTCACTGCGCCCCCTGGGGCAAGTTACTGAATCTCTCTTGGCCTCAGTTTCTTCACCTGAAAAATGGGGATAATATAGTCCTTATTGTTTAAACTTGTTGTAAAGATTAAAAAGAGGTAATAAGAATAAAGTGCTTAGAGCAGTTTCTGGCATATAGTAAGTGGTCCCTAAACATGCCCGCCCCTAAGAATATGGAAGATGAGGACAATTTACACCTTGTCATCAAAAAGCCACAAAATGTAAAGGAAGCATTGAGAAACATCTTTGATGGCCTTAGTTCAGAGACTGAACTTGCAGCTCCCTCCTGTTCTCTCTTTCCCGCTCTGTTTCATGGGTACCACATAGAAACAGCCTTTGTAGGCAACTAGCACTCACTGGGGAGGATGCAGGACAGGCACAGGCAAATTGATTCTCTTCTCTTGATAGGACTGCGAGGGTCTCTGAGAGGCCGTGTTCCACCCACTGCAAGAGGAAAACCCAGAGGTCACTGGAACCAGCCCACTGCCCCAAAGCCAGATGCCAGCAGCAAAATGAATTAGGAATTAAAAAAAAAAACCCTCCAGGAAAAAAAGCCCTGAATGAACAGTGTTGCACCTCCACTAATCTGTGATTCATACATATTCAGAGGGAAAGTGAGTGAAAAACTGGTGTTTCAGACAGCTTTACATTTTCAAATTAAGTTAATAAAATAAGATTTCCAATGTAATGACAAATTAATTCTTCTTTTCAAAAGTTTATTAAAATAAGCGTCTCCTATCTTCTAACTAGTGCTGACATATGCTTACATAGATACATCCCACCCAGTAACCTAATCTCCCAGCAATCTTGAAGCAATTAACTCCTTCTAATCTTGAGCTAACAAAGCCCACCATGCCACAGGCCCCTGAGAATGCCCCTCCGAAGGCTCGCTCAGCAGCCTCCCCCCAGCGCTGCTCAGAGCATCCGAGCAGGGTGCGCTGAAGTGGTCCAGAGTGGCGACTCCTCTGAAACAGCCAGATGAGTCATCACAGATCATAAGATCTTCATTAACTCCTTATTTCTCTGCTAATTAACACAAAAAGAAGGAGCTGAATGCCTGACGGGCAATGACTGACCCACTGCTTGGTAGTTAATGGAATGCAAATGACATCTAATGAGGGTCTCTCCTTGCGGTGTGGGCAGCTGGCCTACTATTTTTGTTGTGGATTTTACAGTGTCAGAGCTCCATGAAAAGAGTTTACCTAATAATTTAAACTGCAGCTGAGTTTATAATATAAAGCCCATGCATTTGTGCAAGTCCTACACATGGCAGACTTAACTCAAGCTGTGAACTACAAGGTTAGCTGAAAATATCGCAATTTAGGGGGGAAAATATAGCTCCAGGCCCTCCAAATGAAACACAATATTTGTTGATTATGTTAAGTTATGTGATGCATTTCAGATTTTGCTTTAATGTGACAATGGCAAGCATACTATCAAAACATTGCTTTCTTGCTGATCCAGAGCACAGCCTTTTCAATTTTATATAGTTTTAAAATGTTGGCTGTAGAAACCAAAGTTTTATCATCTAAGATTTATCTTAGAATACAAGTAGAGAAATCAGCCAAATAGGATTTGTGTGCTGTCAATAAAATGTTGATTCAATTAAGGAGGTCCAGCAATGAGGCCAATTGTGTAGCTCAAAGAAGGAATTTTGCTGTCTATTCTATCATCTATTAGTGATAATTAAGTAACAGACTTATAAACAAGAGCATAAACTTTAAAAAGGTTTTTATGAAGGTGCATGCTTCTTTATTCTACCATTCCCTTAACCTGAGTGGGGCAGACCCCTCCTCAGTTGGAATTCCAAGCTCTCTTCTCAACCCAGATCTTTAAGAACGTTCCTTTTTACTAATAAATTGAATTGACAACCCATTCATTAGAGAGATCGAGCATTGCCAGTACCAACCCATGCACTAAAGTCTTGCTTAAAACCAAAAAGTATAGAATGGTGATTGTGAAATTCAAAAGAATTATCACTCTATGAAATAGATTCTCTGAATTTGGATAATATTCAAGCCCATCCCACTTGTGTATGCCTATTTTTTCAGCAACTAGAACCTATTGGTACATAGGAGTAGTTTGAATTTACACATTTTATAAACTTTCAAGTTTAATGACAAACGGTTTCTCCCTTCCCAATGGGGTGGAACCAGTGGGAAAAAGGAAATCATGGTAGTCAAAATGATTAGTTGTTGCCTGACGTTTGTAAGGAGTTTCTGGAAAGGTGATTTCTCCAAAATTGGAAACTTCTAACTCCTTTTGAATTTCAGGATCAGTTAGGGATACCCTTTCTTCTTCTTTTATGTGGAATTTCTCTCAAACGCAGTCTTGAAAGGGGTGTAGATATCTAGCCCTCCTTCCATTGTTTAGACATGCCTCAAGGCCTTCGTAGTAGCCTTTCCTTCCTCCTGGAATCCTCTCTTCTGGATCTTCTCATGGCCTCTGCTTGTCATTCAGGTAGGTCTCAGCTTAAATGTCGCCTTCACAAGTTGGATGGTCACCTGGAGCAGCTCCCAATCGCTTCCACCCCATCAGCCAGCATTGGTTCATTGTCCATCTTCTGCTTTCTGGTTGTTGTTCACTGTCTGGCATCCCCACAGGACTATGAGCTCTCAGAGGGCAGGGACCTTGCCTGTTGCTGCATTCCCAGAGGATGGAGCAGCGCCTGGTACGTACGTAGTAAGGGCCAAGGACTTGTCTACAAAATGGAAGTGGGAATTAGGGGACCTCGATGCTCTCTCCAGAATGCAGGGACTTTTGCACCTCCATGACCTTGCTCCTCTTTTTTCTCTGCCAGATGGCCCTTGCTTCTCCTCCCTCTGGGAATGTCCTGCTCATGCTTTGAGAATCTGGTTAAGATGCTCTCTTCTTCGCAGCCTGCCCAAGTCCCCAGAAGAATTCAGATCTCCATCCTCACTGGGTTGAAACGGGTTACGTGTCTCTCTGTCTCCTTGGCTGCCCTCTGAGCTCATGGAGGCTGGAAGGCTTATTTAATTCTACTCTAAACCTCTCACACCAAGCATAATGCCAGTAACAGGAAGGTCTTCAAAAAGAAATGGATCAGACAATGAAGCTATCCTTCTGTTTTGATGAGGCGGCTTGTCTGTCATTAGAGAACTCTATTGTATGTAACCATAGCAGAGAAGACTTTCAGAGACATGGTTACTCAGAGGTCATGGCATACTTTTGTCTCTAAACCCCATAAGACTCTTCCAAACATCCTCATTTTGTGGATAAGGAAACTGAAGCTCCAGGAGATTAAGTGACATGCCCATCGTGCTCAGCGTGTGTGGAGCAATGGTGGTTAGAACCCATTTTGAAATCAGGCCAAACCCTAGGCTCCTTTTGCCAAACTTCAGTATATTTTGTTGAGCTTTAACACTAAGTCACCATTTTGTTGGCTTTTTATGAGAAGTTCTCTAAGGGTATTGATTTCTGTATTGATTCTATATTGGTTGCGCAACTGAACCGAGAGCATGTTTTACTGCTGGTGTCACCAACCAGTTACCCCAAGAAACTCAAGGGTGAGTTTGCATATTTTAACTGTTTTTCCAAATTGCTATTTTTCCTTTTGTTATGTTAAGGGGATGCAATCACTAAACCACCCTGAACTAGACCAAGCCTCACCGGAGAGCTACGCCTATGACCTTTGCCTTACTTTTAACACTAAGATCTCTCCAGGATGAGCTTAGGCCTTATTACCATAACCTGCAGTGTATGTGGAAGTGTGTTTTCCAACTGAGCCTGGCAAGCAAATACCCACCTCTCCCTTTTGAATATTCATTCTCCATCCAAAATAAATGGCCCTGGTTCCCTTTGTTCGGGGGATGCCATGACTCTGGAAATGATTCCTCATGGTCCCCTATTTGCTGCCAATATACTTTGTGAGACAACTACTTCGGGTGGAGAGTCTGATTTAACTCAGCAGGAGGGGACCCACTTCGGTTTCAGTAACACTAGGAGCAGGCCGAGTTGGTGAAATTAAGTCGCTGATATGTGTGTTATTTTAAACTTGTCTTTCCACAAACTTTTTCTTTCTTTTTATTTTTTTATTGAGATATCATTGACAGATAACATTAGTTTCAAGTATACAATGTAACAATTCGATATTTGTGCATACTGTGGAATGCTTGCCACAATAAGTCTAGTTAACATCCATTGCCATACTGAATTACAAATTTTTTTGCTTGTCATGAGAACTTTTAAGCTCTATAGTCTTAGCAACTTTCAAATATAGAATACAGTATTATTAACGATAGTCACCATGCTGTACATCATATGCCCATTTTTCACAAACTTTTAGGCATGCCAACTCTTCATAATTGGGCAAATGGGACAGAAAAAAATAGGAGAGGAAGAAAGAGAACAAAATCAAAAAAGAAAAGAAAAGTAACTGTAGTAGAGCATCCATAATTGCACACCTTTGCAGTCACTGGAGGCCCTGGAAACTCTATCAAATTCTATGGCATTGGGGAAGGCTGCCTCAGTGTCCCCATCTACAACAAGGCCTTCCTGGCACCTGCCCCATCCAGCTCGGTGGGAATCAGAAAGTGGGGAAAAGATGGCATTTTAGGTAAAACTTCCTTTAGAAAGTAACATTTTAAATAAATTCGGGAGTCCATAGTGCCATTATCATTACTTGGCTGGTCCTTTTCAAAGCCCTCAAAAAGTCTTTGATACTGTTTTTCACCAATTAAGCAGTAGAGTATCCTGTGCAGAACCCATTTCCACCCCACGTGGCTCTGGCCATCATATGTCCTGGGGAAGGCAGCTTGGAATCTTGAGAGAAAAGCCACCTTGGGTGACAGTCCAAGTTGGGCTGGTAAGCGAAAATTAAGTATGGAGGCAGGTATGATTAGTGAAAGTTGTGGAGGACTTTGAGCTCTTCTCAGAAGACATTTATAAACATGGAGGACATTGGAGGCACAGGAACATGCATTTCAGAGTCAGTGCTCTAGTTGGACAAGTTCTAGTGAAGGGAGAGGCTCTGCGAGCCCACAGAGCCTTGGGTTAATCATTGTCGCTCTTATTTGCAAACCGGTTAAAGGTGCAAAGATGGTGTCCGGGAGCATCACGCTCTTAGCAGAGATCGTCATGGATTCCCATCCACACCCCCTGGGCTGCCGCTGTTCCCGTGCTACCACCCCAGCGACTCTGAGCATGACTGACTTGGAATCATCTGGACACCAGTTCTGCTTCCTCCTGCCCTTTATGTGTGTAAGGTCTGAAAGCAAATAAAATCCAGTCAATTTAGTTGCCTGTAGCCGCTTATTAAGTCTCTCATCTAAGAAAGCCTATAGTTATAGATGGATAACCAAATAACACACAGCAAATATGAAATGTGAATTATATGGCATCAAAGCACACAGTGCATGGGGAAGAAAGGAACTAAATATGTGGGAAGGATTAATCCCTAGTAAATAAAAATTCTGACAATTGCTTTTTCAACCACGGATTGCTGAGAGAGCTATGAAAATGGCAGAAACTCAATACAAATCTTTTTCTCCTTTTATTTAAATGAAAACATCCATGTATATTATATATACTTAGGATGTCACCAATTTTGGAGGTAATCTTTTAGGTTAAGTATGTTCCCACATTAAACTGATAATTATCTTTCCTTCTCTTCTTCTATCCCCTTGACACTCAACACGCTGGATTTTTGCTTCATGTTTTATTTATGGGACAGAATTAATATGCAGATTCACAAAAACTTAAAAACTCATAATTATTCATAAAGGGCTTTAAGGTTATTTAGTGCATTTTTTTGAAACTCTGGGTTTGCGGGAACGCGTACCTGAAAGTTGTTGGAAGTCAACTGAGGTTAAGTCCTAGTGTGAAGTTTAATCTGAAAATGATCAAAATCTTTGACTAAAAATATTGGTCAGTATTCATAATCTATTTTTAAGTGAAACAATGGGCATCGATATTCTTGTAAATATATTCAAGACCAGCCTGGCAAGAGAGAAGATTTGCATATTCAATGCAAATGATCAATGTAGGAAGCAAGGTCTAGTTAGGAATCTTTGATCATTAAGCAAATGTAATAAAAGACAAAGATTTTGTTTGTTTGTTTGCCATCCATATGGCACTATATGCTTTTACAAATATGCTCAAGAGTAGGAAAGTTAACACCAATGGGAATGGATATGTTTTATTTCTTCTGGGGTAAGCAGGAAGAATGAGATGGTCCCTGTTGTTGGAGGCTACGGCTACTGCCTTACACAAGTAGCTGAAGAGCCGAAAGCACCTGTGAACAGCTGTGACGATGGAGTCTTTATAAGCCTTCCCTACCTGATGACGATTTAGGCTCTTCAGTCAGCTCAAAATTAAGAACATTTTGATGGAGAAAGCACCTTGTTGAACAAACTCTGGGGAGTGTGGTCCAAAACCGTTGATCGAGGGATGTGTGTGTTCTTGGACTGTTCCCTTGGGAAATGTTACACAATCAAATGCAGGGAGTACAAAGCCAATTGGTGCTTGGGAAATTCCTCTCTATAACAGAGATGGGCAAGGAGATGAGTAGAAAGAGCATAACCTTGGGTGGCTAGAGCTAGAATTGAATCTTGACTCCAACGCTCACCAGCTGGGTAATCCTAGGCAAGTCAGTTAACCATTGTGTGTCTTGGCTGATGCCTCTGTTAAAAAAAAAGAGAGCCCCGTCTACCTTCAAACATCTGTGAGATAAAATGAGATAATGGATATAAAATACCTCATACAGCACCTCGCACATAGTAGGCACTGAAGAGATGTCAGCTCTTTTTTTTTTTTTTTTTGAGGAAGATTAGCCCTGAGCTAACTGCTGCCAATCCTCCTCTTTTTGCTGAGGAAGACTGGCCCAGAGCAAACATCCATGCCCATCTTCCTCCACTTTATATGTGGGATGCCTACCACAGCATGGCATGCCAAGCAGTGCCATGTCCACACCCGGGATCTGAACTGGCGAACCCCAGGCCGCCAAAGCAGAACGTGTGCACTTAACCGCTATGCCACGGGGCCAGCCCCTCAGCTCTTTTTATTATACCATGTTACTTTGCTGTAGGCTTTTTATTTTCTTTTTTAACCTTAAGTGCACGTATATGATCACACACAAAGATGCAGATCTACAAAATCACTATCTTTACATTAAATACAGCGATGGCTAAGTGAGACAGGTGCTAATTTATTTTTGTCACCTAATGTATGTTAAATTATTTGAAATAATATAATATTTACCAAAGGCTTACAAAACAAAAACATATATGAAAACAGAGCTGTCTTCACAATTAGAATCATTCTGCTTGAGAGAGGAAGGAGAAAAAGTAATCCTCTCTCAGCAGCTTCAGCACAGCTTTTGAGCAGAATATTTCTCCCACGCCCCCTTCATGTTTATCTTCAGAGATAATCAATTGCGTAATTGACATTCCCAAAGCTTCTTCTTCAGAAACGTGTACTTCTTGGTGGGGGTCAGAGTGGAGAGGGGGCAAAGGATGAAATGGGAGACTATCCCCAGCTCTGTTACGGTGGGCAGCCCTTCCTCAGGACTCTCCCTCCAATGATGGAGAGCTGCAGAAGCCAATTTTTCAAATGACTCAATAAAAATACTGATAAATATTTAAGTCTCTTAAATACAGACATAACCTGCAGACATGACAGTTGGAGCAATGAGCTGAATTGATTTCACAACAGTGAAATACCTGAGTAAGCTCTCAGATATCTCAATTGTTCGTTGAGCAAGCAGAAATTACCCTATTTCCCCTACTTTACCTTCCTGACTGGAAATGACATTTAATGAAGAAGTTTGAGTAGTTCTGAATTTAATGCTATATTTGTGCTATATTACTATTTCTTGGAGAGAAAATATGTGGATTTTTTATGACTTTATAGGATTAACCTGTGCAGTGTTGATTTAAAAAATATACATGCATATGTGTGTGTATATATACATATATGTTCCCATCCACCCCCAGTCAATTGACAGCTTCCTCTCACAACAGACTGAACGGATGCTTTAGGAGGAAGTTCTGCTGACTTTTGAGAAGGCTAGTCCCATCTTTGTTTTGAGGAGTTGACCCATTAAACTGTGGGGAACTGACAAATAGACAAAAGAAGTCAATATCGGCATTCCGAATTCTGAGTGACAGCACCAGGTCCTCAAAAGCATGAGTTTAGACCCTGCTATTCAAAGAGAAAATGTCCCTTAGTCTTTTCTTTATGGTTTGTCTGTAGAACACTGCTGACGAACTGCCTTGAAAATCCTTGCTTCTGTGACTCCTGTCTGTGAGACTCACCACTCTTCTCCTGGCTTCCTGGCTGCTCCTCCTTGGTTTTCTCACTAGCTTCTCTTCCTCTTCAACTCCCAAGACTCCGCTTTCCAGCATGGAGACATAGGTGGCATTACTAGGTTTCCAAGTCTCCTAGATTTAAAACCACAGTATCATTTTTGAATTACACTCAGACAGCTCCTTAGACACATCTCTCCCACCTTCCATCTTTCTTGCTGCCTAACACAGACTCTCATCAAGTCCCACAAGATCGTCTGGGTGGGTTGTCTGATTCCAGCTGCCACCCACAGCTCCTCCTAGAGCCCCTAATTCAAACACCACCCCCATCAGGCTACTCCTCTCTCCTTCTCCACCAGGGACCTGCATAGCTTAAGAGACCAGAGCTAAAGTGTCTGCCTGGTTTTAAGCTGCCTTCACAATAGCCAGCCAGCCAGCCTCCCTGTCACACTGGCTCATCTCTTTGTCACATGTAATTTGTTGGCACTACATCTTTTTGTATTTTCTGTGAAACCCAGCATGATGCTGGGGAAAGGGCAGGTGTAGACATGAAATGTCCATCTGGAGATCATAGAAAATATTTTTTGAAAGTAATTTTTAATTTTATAACTCACAACTGGGTCCATTTTCCTTGAGAAAAATGGAAGCTTGAAAAAGACCATGCCCTCTTTGAACATCATTCCTAATCGAGGTCCCCAGCCCCAAGAGGACCACCTTTATGTTTGTGTTTTGGGGGAGGGGGGTGACTGTGTTTCCTTCCAGGCCTTCCTCTATATATTTGCATATGTATATATCACACAGGTTTTTGGTGCAGCTGATTGGAGAAAATGTCTCCTTTTGCTACTAAAGTTAAACACTGTTGAGATGATGAATTTCACAGGTCAAGCAACTTCCTGACTGAAATTTACTAAACTGTTGCTCACATGTTTTTGTCCCTGTGACCTTCCCTCCAGCTTTGCTCTTAACATAGCACACATCCTGATGCAAGGCCTTCTAAAGTTTAAAATATTATAGAATTATATAGAACATTATAGAAGGTGACAAAGGGAATTTTGTTGTTGGCTTGTTTGGAGGGGTTGTTTTCCTATTTAAACACTGTCACTGCAGGAGCTGTAAAGCTCCAAGGATGCCTCTGGAAAGGCTGGATTGACTGCAGCCTTGTCCCCCCTTCCCACCCCCAGCATGTTGCAAGCAGTGGCTGGATCAGCTTGTGTTTGAGAGAAATCGCTTGTGCCCTGATGAAGTGCTCAATAATGCCGTGGTTGGAACCAGAGCTCTGGATCCCAGAATCACCTGGGCTGTATGTGCCCCCATCTCTACCCAACAGCAAGGTCTTGGAATTTAATATACTTTCAAGTGAGTTTTAGTATGTGTGACATTTTTCAACCAAAAGCTTAGTTCAGAGGAATGTCAGTTTGGGGAGAGAGCTCTCAAGATGTGCTGTTGTGTCTTAATGAGATCCTGATCTCAGAGGCAACCTAGGAGCTGCCTCCTGTTGAAGGATGCAAATTCCTCCATTTCCTCTGGAAGCACAGTAGTTAATGAATTTAGCTGAGTCGAGAAGCCCCCAACCCTATCTGAACTCAAAGAGGTCTGCCCTACCATTGGTTAAACAGAGCTATGTTAATAAAAATTACCCAGTACTTTTCCCATTAAAAGTGATTAAGTTACTCTGAGGGCCCCAGAGTTTTAAACCACCCCAGGGGAGGGAGGGACAGTGATAATATCATTCCCCTGAAAGAGTTGGGTTTCTGTTTATTTTCAACACAGGCAGCTGGTAAGTAAATTTATCCTCAAAAGGAGTGACCCTTTTAATGGTTCCACTTTACCTGAAAAAAAGTAACTCTTTTACACTCACTTAGCCTTGGCTCCCCATTCCGGGTCCAACTGATAGACCTGGGAAATAGTTTTCACCTGCATTGTCAAGTCTGGTTCATTGGTGGTGGTGGGGAGGCGGGGGTGGGGGTGGGGTGCTGCCTTGGTTGAGAGGGGATCTGGGCCCTTACCTGGGCTCGGTGGAAATGAGTGATGTGAGTGATTAGTGATGTCTGGGGCCATGATTGGTGAAGTCTGCTAAGGAAAGGGCTGGAAGGACTGCTCCTTTGTATTAACCATCACTGTCAGTTACCATGAGATTCATTTAGGTCATGAATTTAGGCACCCTGAGCCCTTCTCCTTTCTGGACAACCAATGACAGTGATCCTGGCATTTCTGAGTTTCTTTGTAAGGGATCTCTTAAAAACCCAGGGATCCAAGGATTTCTAAGCACTGCAGTGATCATCAGAGAAACAACAGAGTTAAGACAGAAAGAAGTTGTGTTCAGGGGGAACTGGGAACAATGTTCTCTCCAGTTTATTGTAAATGCTGGGGCCTGCCCTTTCCATGCTCTCAGACCTCAGCTCTTCTTAGGAAAATTCATTTAAACTCCCTGGGTACCCTAAGTGAGTCTATAGTTAGCGTTAGTGCAAATATTACTGCAAGGGTGGTCCGTAAGGAATCACCCAGGCTATGCGTCAGAAATGACGATTCTGAGACTCATGAAGACCTTTGGAATCAGATGCTCTGGGGCAGGGCCTGGATACCTGCATTTGCCAACTCCCCCAGGCAGGACCAACTACATAATTTGTGGGGCCCAGTACAAAATGAAAATGTGGAGCCCCTTGTTAAAAACTTACAAAGAATTTCAAGACAGTGACAGCAGAGCATTAAACCAAGCAGGGGGTCCTTCTAAGAGGAGGCTGGCCCCATCCTCAGGTCATTTTGTTGTGGAGTAAGTTTTAGAATCCTGAACTAATACCTCACGCAGAAAGGCAGAGGTGAGATTATTCAGCTTTTCCATCCATCCCAAGTGCTGGGGGTGGGGAGAGAGGAGTGCCGAGACAACTCGCTGACCCCCCCTCATATAGCGCTGTAGGCCTGCACTTCCCCAGCCCCACTCGGCACGCTGTGAGACCTCTACCCTCCACAACATTTCAACAGTTTCTGAAATCTCACCTCTCCCCTAAATATTCCCAAGTTGATGACATGGAAAACTCATGGCCATTTCCGTGGGATCCTCCCCGCCTGTTGACTCACTCAGTGAGTTATCTAACTAAATACCAAAATACATAAAGCCTGCAATTCAGTGGAGCTCCAGAGAACTATTGGTGTTCCACTTATACACGAATTCCCAAGGCTCATTTGTTGGATTATCCAGTATAACTGGCACCACCGAAAGCACTCACCACCCATATGATGTTTGATGCTCCACAGAAAGGTTTGGAATTCAAGGCTCCTCTTTTGTGAACCGACCCCTGTGATAAAGATATTGGTTACTAACTTAAGTTAGTAAGTGTCTCCCATTACAGAAAAAGCAGATATAGACTTCTAAGACACACAAGTGTTTCTTCTATTATCTACTCATGTCTTGCTTTTAATATTCTTATTGCTTTTGTACTCTTTTTTTTTAGCACAAAACTCAGATTTGACCATTGCTGCCACCCTAGAGCCTAGAGAAGAAAATGTCCTCCTTAGTTTGGCACTTCAGGTCTCACGCAGCTTATATTTTATGGAGGGAGACAGAGAATAAATGTGTAAACCATAAAATAATTGCAACTTATGATTAGAGCTGTTTTTAAAACCCCAACATGCTAAGAAAATAATGAGAAAGGGGCAAGCAGTCGCTGTAGATGGTGTGAGCAGAAATGCCCTCTTTGAGGAAGCCCATCAGTCCCTAGTTTTTGGTTCGCAAGTGACAAAAACCGAACTCAAAACACTGAAAGCAAAGAAAGAGAGGAAATGAAAAGAAGGAAGGAAGGGGGAGAGAGAAAGAGAGAAAAAGGAAAAGGAAGAAAGAGAAAGCAAGCAAGCAGGCATGAGTACTGGAGGCCTTAGTCAACATCATTGGGAGGGACGTGGCTTCTCTGTCCCTTTCTCTGTTTCTTGACTCTCCTGTCTTCTCTATTCCCCCAAGCCCCGCCCCCCGCCAGTCTCCTCCTGTGCTTCCCAGATAGCCATTGCAACTCCAAGCTCACGTCCTACCAACTTAGCCAGCCCTGTGGAAAGAAAATACCTCTTTCTCATTGGTTCCAGAAAGACTTCAGAGGCTGACCCTCATTGGCCAATCATAAATCATATGCCAATCCTTGAACCCATCGCTGCAGTCAGAGCTAGGTTATATGCCTTGCAACTTCATAGAAAGGGTTTGGCCTCTTCCTCCAAAATCTCATAAACTGAGGGTAGGGCAGGCTGATTCCTCCAAAGGAAAATTTGGATTTTGCTACCAAAAGAAGTGGGAAGAAATGCCCAGAAGGCATGCATAACAGAGGTCCACCAAAGGAAATGACAATCTGAGATCCGAGGAGAAAAAACTAGCCATGTGAAGAGTTGAGTGGGAAGGAATGTTCCAGACAGAGGGAGTGGCAGGAAAAATTGACACTTAAAAGAAACTAATAGAAGATCATTATGTCTGAAGGGTGGAGAGCCAGGGCATCAGTGACTTACTATGAGTCTAGAGAGGACGGCAGGGGTTAGGTCATTAGAATATTCTAGCCAAGGGCTTTCCATATGTGACAAATTTTTTTGGAGATCTTTCAGCAATCTCCTCTTATTTAGATTTACTAAATTTTTGAGATTTCAGCTACTCTGTTCCAAAAGGGACAGACTTTCTACCTTAAAAGTGGCAAAACATCACATCATGACATTTAACTTGAAGATGCTTAATGCTCATTAACCAATTATTTAGAAGCTTTTGTTTTTAAGATGTAAGGAATACGTCAAGTTGTTACTGGTTAGACCAATTTAGACCTCGGATCTCTTAAATTTGCTCAAAAAATTCTAAATGTATTACACAGTGCTAAGACTTCTCAGATTCGACTAGATCAGGAGCATTTTATTTCCTGAGGATATGGAAGTTTGCCTGTATAAACTGTATTTAGAAAATTATTCAAAAATTTTATAAATCAGATTGAGCCAATCTGGATTTTGAACATTTGCTATGATTTTAGCATTTCATCTGTTTATTTCTTAATATCTAGCCAGATTAGACTAAAGTCTTTTCATCTCAAAAGGCATGGCTACGCATTAAAATGAACGGAAGGAAGCTGACTTGACAACGTGTGTGTGGTTTTTTTTTTTTGTCACCAATCAGATCACACTTTTCTTATTAATAGAAAAATGCTTATATTGAAAACAATGAAGAAAACAAGAAAGAACAAAGTTGTATGTGACTGACAGCTGGTTTCCTTGGGAGCTAGCTGTTGTGACTTCGGATTCGTTGCACAAATATGCCAGGCATGAGAAGACTGAGCTAGCAGACCCTGGAAGTTGGCATCGTTTCATTCAGATCATATTATTACTTTTGCCCCATCATGTTCCCACTGCAGGGCTTTTGCCAGTTTCCCTTTAACGAATGCAGAAGCCCCACGACAATCTATTACGAGTTTTTTTCCTCACTAGAGATTTATTTGGGTTTTGTTGTTGTTATACTTAACATAACAGATGTTCTGGCATTTTTTCACATAATACCACTGTGAGTCTCATATTATCCTTAAAAGCCTACAAAATTTTCTCTGAAATAATTTCCTCCTCCTTTGGAATTTTATCTTCAAGGATGCCTTTTTCTACTATTTGTAATGGTATATTAAAACAAACGCTATGTAGAAAAGGAACTGTTTACTTCTATGTTTTAGAACTTGGGAATTAATTGCTGTTGAAAGATAATTACCCCAATGCTGGAGTCACAGAGTCTACACATCTATTCAAAGAGAATAAAAACATTCCTTTTGATTTTCCCACTTCTGCCCCCAATTTATAAGCAGGATCCATAGTGATAGTAGTAGACTCACTTAGGAATATTCTAGAGACAGGTTGCAGGTCTGGTTTTAATCCAATGTGTTTGAGCCTCAGTCAAACGCCTAAAGCACACGCTCTGTGTCTCCTGGGAAAGAGAAGTGGAGAAGCTCCTATGTAAGGATCCTGTAATTATTAGACTCAAGACGCTCTGATCTGGGTAGTTCCCAGGTTGCTGTCACCTGGTGTTGGATGTACTTTCAAGACTAAGGTTTATCCAAAGGCAGTATAGTGGTTGACCGTCAGGCCTGACATCCCCCAAAGCCGCCTGGACAGTTACTGACACGCTGCTGCCATCTTCCTTGGGGGCTAATGGTACATTTACCTGGCTCTTTGTCTTCATGGGTAAGGTGAGGGCTCCTTGTTGTGTTTGCTTTCTGTCACCAAAGAGAACAGGACAACGTAAAGTATCCTCTGATGGGCTAAAAGCCTCTACAAAGAATGGTTAAACAAACAAAGCATTAAGTTGCCTTTCAAGCCAGCCTGGCCCTCTCTCCTAATTGTGTGGAGAGCTGATTGACAAAATTGAATATCCTTAAGAATCAATTTCCTCCTCATCAGGTCATTCCTCAGCACAAAAGATCTAAGGGCCACAGGTTAAATTCCAAACTCATTGTTCAGCCATTCAATGAACTGGCAGGAGCCTACCTCATATTGTTTTCTGCCTCTGCTCTCCGAGATGTCCCTCAGCCACACTGTTCTACTAAGGAACACACCAGACTGAGCCCAGGATATTCCCTTTCTGCCTCCTCTGTTACTGCATCTATAGCCCAAAATGGCCACTCTCTTGACCTTCAGCATTTATTGCTAACTTCCTTTCTATAGTATCACTATGTTGGTTAAGATTCTTTTGGTTGCAGGTGACACAAAATGCAAACCAAACCAGCTTAGGCAAAAAAGAAAGAAAAGAATTTGCTGTTTGTTATAACTGAACAGAGTCCAGGGGGGACTCTGTCGATTTCACGCACGTCTTGATCTAGGGTTCAGATGCTGCGCCTGAGATCCAGTTTTCGTCTCTCCAGTTCTCGGTTCCGTATCTTTGGTGTTGATTTCGTTCGGTGGCCCTACCTGGGCATAAGGTGACTGCCAGCAGCTCCCAGGGCTCTATCCTGCCAGCTTCCTATGCAGTGGGAGATAGGAAGATCTTGGTACCACATTCCCAGTCAAAATCTCATTGATCATGAAGAGGACAATGTGATGAGCTGATTAGCTTGATCCAAGCCACATATTCCAGTCTTGGGTGGAGTCAAATCTACCTGAAGCACATGGACTGAAAGTGGGGGAGGAGTGACTTCACAGAAGGAGAGGAGACAATGGATACAGTTAGCAGAGATGCAAATGCGCCATAGAGACTAGCTCCCTATCCAGTTATAAGCTAACTTGAGGACAGATATCTCAGCTCCTACCTCTGTTCTTTCCCCAGAATGGATCCTACACTCAATAGGTGTTTCAAGAGGGCATCAGTTGACTGATAACTATCCACATAAACTTTTTGACTAATATCACCAAAGCCAGAAATAATCAACATTTTTAAAACTGTGGCTAATCGAAACCTTGCCTTGATGACTTTTTTCTTTTGGCTAGCAGACGTCATGCAGCTCACACTGGTTATGTCTGTAGACACCAGCTCTGTTTAGGTGCCACATGTTTTAACAGGTGCCTGAAGCTGCCAAAGCAGAGGGCCTGGCAGGATGCTGGCGATTCTCTGGATGAAGTTTCCTTTCACTGTGAAGAAGCCAGACCCTGTGATTCTGCCCATGATCCTCACCTTAAGCCATGTCCTTGATAATGGACTTTCTTTGGCTTCTTATTAACTTTTGATGGCCTGGGATGCTGGCCTACCCATTAACTCTGATTATGGTAAAAGATGCATTTCTGTTGCTATATGAAAGTCAGTTGGAAGAGGGAGAAAAACACTGTAACTGGGATTCTAGATGATAGAACAATAACATTTATTTATTTAATGAAATATATCTGGACTACGAACTGAGCTAGGCACTAGCAAAACAGAGGTGAGCAAAAAGAGAAATGGTCCCTGCCCCACAGACCTTGTAGGTGAGTTGCAGGAACACACACTAATCAGTTACCTGTGAACAGAGCGCACTGTGCTTCCCTTCCACCGCCCTTACTATGTTTGCAATGAAACTTGATGAACTGCCCTCTCCTCTTCCATTAGGCTAAAGGTCCCACAAGTCCCTGTTTGTTGTAGCCTCAGACCCATGATTTGAGCAAAGTGCTTACCACCACTATAGTGCTGAAGACATATCTGAAATATTCGTTGATTGAACGAAAATTGAATGAATGAATGTCTTATTCTAGGCAAGTCATGAACCGTTCTTATTTACCTCCAACATTGCACCTGAGCTGAAATACAATGGAAGAGTTTTCCTTTAGTTATTTACATAAATAAAGATAATAAAAGTTTACTTAACCTTCTCTAAATGCTGATTCTTATATTCAAGATGGTCAGTCCTAAGCATCTGTGTTTTTAGAGTCTGTAGGAAATGACCTATTATTCTCTGCCTCTAGGGCTTTTGATTTATTTTAGAGGAAGGCAGGGAGAATAGATTTTATTCATTCATTAACCAATATTGGTTACTAAATGCCTACCACTGCTCTAGCACCAGAGATAGAGAGAGAAAAAGACCAAGGCCTCACCCTCATGAAGCTTACAATTTTGGAGCTTTCTGTGCATGGGGCATGTGGGGAGTATCTTGGTTTCCTCGGACTGCTGTAACAGATTACCAAAAACTTGGTGACTTTACTCTCTCACAGTCCTGGAGGCCAGAAGTCTGAAATTGAGGTGTCAGCAGGGTTATTCCCTCTGGAACCTCTGAAGGAGAATCCGTCCCACGGCTCTCTTCTAGCTTCTGGTCGTTGCCGGCAACCCCTGATGTCCCTTGGCTTGGGTCACTCCAACTCCACCTCCATCTTCATTTGGCTTTCCCTTCTGGGTCTCTGGGTCTCTGATCTCCTTTTCCTTTCTCTCAATGGCACTAATCATTGGATTTAAGGTCCACCCAAATCCAGGAGGATCTCATCTCGAGATCCTTCACTTAATCACATCCGCAAAGACACTATTTCCTTATAAGGTCACATTCACGGCACCTGGGGCTCAGTCTTGGGCATATATTTGTGGGGACACTATTCAACCCACCATACGGAGTCTTGCTCCTAATGTTGTTCCCTTGCCAGGTGGCCAGAGGCCTGTTTTCTGACTTTATGCCTTTCCTTACCTCCTTCCTCCTGTGGCCCTCCGCTCAGACCTTGTTGACCTCACACATCTCAACCACCCTGGTTCTCGGTCCTGGGACCCTGGTCTAGCCAGGGTCAGACAGAAGGAAGGGACCCCGATGACCCAAGGCCAGCAATCACTGAGTGAATGATTCTTAAAACTTTGCAAAATGAAGGAGTGAAATAAAGTTTCCATCGGCAGAAATCACCTTGAGACCTTAACAACTTTTGTTTAACATCTGTGGCTTCAAAGGAGAGAAATAACTCAAGGTACTTTAGCAGAGAATGATTAATTTCTGATGGATTATTTGACATTGTGCTACATTTATAAATTAGAAGGGAGCAGACAAAATCTAGAGAAATTATCTACAGCTGAGAAGTAGGAAGAAGGCTGTGACCACATTTCTGAGGCTGACCAAGCCCCAGCACTGAGATGTCAGATGAATTAGGCACCCACATCAGCTGGGGACCTCTCACCTAATTTAGAGAAGTGATATTCACAAACATTGTCAATATTTCCGAGTTTACAATCACACCTTTGACTGTTGACTTAAAGCATCTAGTTTGGTTCAGGCTACTGGTGATGTTTACACTTTGGAATCTATTATGCATAGAAAAATTAGGGATTATCTTTGACCTGGGTACCACATATTCTTATGCAAAACTAAGTAGGGTTATTTATTCATTTAATCAATTCCATATGTTTGCTATCATCATCACCATGTAGAGCAGATCTGATTTCTGCTGAGGTCAAACCAACATCGTCCTGTGCGTGGGGATGGTAGGTCTGATTGCGAACACAGATAGCCTGGTTGGCATTCAGATGGCGTTAAGCCTTCCTGACTTTTGCCACACAATGGCATCGTTTTTCCCGAGAGGTCATCGGCCATTCAAAGACAGAATCAAGAGAAGAGTTTTTTTTTTCTTTGGGGAAGTAAAATATTAGGCTAACAACCGTTGCCAATCTGTTTTTTTTTTCCCTGCTTTATTTCCCAAACCTGCCCCCCCCCCCCCCCCGCACCGGTACATAGTTGTATATCTTAGTTGCAGGTCCTTCTAGTTGTGGGATGTGGGACGCCGCCTCATCGTGGCCTGACGAGCGGTGCAGTGTCTGTGCCCAGGTCCGCCACAGAGGAGTGCATGGACTTAACCACTCGGCCACGGAGCCAGCCCCGAGATACCATTTTCTAACCATTAAGGTAGCTTTGTTAATTTTTCCCAATGATGTTGCCCAAATGCTGACCAGGCTGCACCTAACCCATGTGCTCTTTCATTACCGGCTGCTTCGTCCCCAGGGTAGCCTCTACTCAACCTCTGTCGTGTACCTGCCTGCCCAGTACTTTGGGTACATTCTTGCTGTGTCTGGGAAATTCTCAGCTCATGGGACCTGCTTCCCCGATCCAAAGTCAGACATTTCAGCCCCCATGTGACCCTGTCCCACTGCGGAGAGAGTCAAGACTGGTTCTGGCCAGCCTACAAAACTGAGCAATGAGGCAGGATGCCCTGCACATCCACATTCCTGGTGAGAGGGTGGCAGTGGCACCAGGTCACGTCCTGGAGCAAAGTTGGCACTAGCAGGGCAGCTGCAGGTGGAGGACGGTGGGTCCCCCTCAGGCCGGGTCCTGATGCTGGAGAAGCTGCGTGCCCAGTGGGTTCAGGCAGCTCCATCCTCATCATGCCAAGCAAATCAGACCGGCTAGGTGTCTGGTTTTTGGAGAACAGCTCAGGAAATTATGGTTCATCGATATAATGGGGACTCATCCAGCCATTTAATTTAGAGAACTGTGTAGAAGTGTAGAAGAAGTGCCTCAATGGTATGGCAAATATGTTAAATATATCAGAACAATAAGCATACTACCTTGTAATATGCAAAATGTATACCTGTGAAAGATTTTTTTAAAACAAGAAGTTAGCTCTCTTGAGATGGTAGAGCTGTGGGGCTATATTTTTAATTAGAAAAAAAATTTTAGGTCATTTTAGCATGTGTATGCCACTTCTTTAAAGACCACTCCTCCCTTGGCCTCCGCATCTGCACTGGCAGGGAGCTGCTGCCAGAGCCCGCCCCTCCTCCCACACCAGCATCTCAGCCTGGCCACCACTGTCTGCCCTGGAGCCTTCAGGATTAGTCTCCCTGGCCCTTTTGACCTGCTTGCTCATTTGCCACAGGAGCCCAGACTCCCAGGTTTCCCTTTACCACCTAGAACCTCATCTTGCTGGTCCGGCACCTGCCTTGACCGACTTCATCTCCCTGCCGCCCCTCCCCACGCCGCTACTCTTCTGTTGTGCCCCCAGAACTCGCAGTCCGTCATCCTCAGCATCCCTCTGCATCCTCGACGTCTCCCTGAGTACCCTCCACTTTCTTGTTCTGACTGCAACCGGCTCACCCTGAGGACCTGCTCCTCCTGCAGCCTCTCAAATAGAGGCTCCTTCCTCTCCACAACCTACAGACCAGCGGGCCCCAAAACAGCTAGGCGGCAGATGAGTGGTGAGGGTGGGGAAAATTCTCTTCCGATCGCTCCTCTTTTCTCAGCAGGTGAAAGTGAAGAGGGAGGAGCATGTGTTGGAGGTTTGAGGAGAGGAGAATGTCAGGAGAGGTGTAGATCTCCCCAAATAAACACTCCTTCTGCATACGCATACACATGTACACACAGAGTTTTGCACAATTTCAGGAAATCCGCGAAGCCCTGATATTCAGGGGTCTCTGAGAACTAAGATTAAGAAGCCCTGACCAGAGGAAAAAACATCAGCTAAAAGAGTTCACATAGCACAAGTTGGAGCAAAAAGAAGCTTCGTGGAAGAAAAAACAAGCACAAACAGGGTGATGGAGGCATCTGATGGTGCAACTCAGATCAGCACGAGTGAGTGTGTTTAGCTTCTGTACGAAAGATAAAGCCTCTGATTTGATTTTAAAAACCTGAATCCAGTTCTCTCCCTTTATGACACATATGCCATCATTTCTACTCCCCCCGAAAAAACTAAGTATGTTTAAAAATAAAAATAGGAGCAAAAACGTAAGTAGAAGTAAATATAAAATAAAATAAAGCAAGGATAGAAATTTTAGACTTAGACAAAGTACAATTCAAACCAATAAAGTTAAAGGAGTCAAAAGCGGTCATTCTCTGTCGGCAAAAGTCACGATCCTCAATATGACTTCTGAATTCTATTTTTTTTTCTCCAGGCAAGTTTCCTTTACTAGATAGATAAGAAAAATAATATTTCAAAAATAATTTTCAAAATACCTTTGAATTTTGTAAAATATCTTGAAGGTTTTTTTAAAGCTACAGTCCACAATAAAGGTATATCAGTGGTATACCTTTAAATGTTAAAAATTAAAATATAGAGGACAACCTATTAAAAATATAAGAAACTTATAGACTAATTTTTAGATTGGGCGTTTTTAACATGTCACTCTTGGTCCTTGCTAAAGTACATTGAAAATCACTAAATAGAGTGTTTGAATAACGAATAAAGTTGAATCTACAGTTATAAATCTTGTTCCTTAAACATAGAATTTAGTATAATAAAATTTAATTCCAAATATATGCTATTTATGCATAGAAAAAGTGCTGAGAAAATGTACAGCAAAATGTAATAGTTATCATTTCTGAGTAATGTGACTACTGGAGGAAGCATTTTTTAAATTATTTTCTGTGTTTTTCAAGTCTTTTTACAAGTTTTAGGTAACTTTTACAACCAGAAATAAAATCTAAATTAAAAAAAAACAGTTCTAGAGGACATTCTTTAATATCCCTCTTCTCAGTTCAGGAGCCCTCAGTATAAACATTTTTTCTTTCAGCACCAGGAATCATGTGAAAGTCGTATGGAAATTTTTGCCAACACACCTGCACTGGTGGGCTTAAGTTGTTTTCCACTTTGTGGCATGTCCAGTTGTGTTTGCAAAATTCTTCACTTTCGTCTGATGCAGAAATTATTAAAAGATGCCAATTTCATGGGACAGGTCTCTCTTTCTATATCCCGGACAGAATTTTTCAAAACGGTAAGCAGCCATCCCAAAGAGGAACACTGTTGTTGAATCATCAAGCAGTTTGCAGGTGGATGCTGAGCTCCAAGTCTGGGGAAAATTCCTGTGGGTGAAGGAGTTCTGCAGGATATCATATGGCATAACCAATAGTGTAAGAAAATTCCAGAGACTGAGGAAATGGTAAGTAGGGGAAAGAACTGAGAATTCTCCTTCTCATACTTGGTTCCTTTGTGGCCAGTCTTTATCAGAAGAAAAGAACAGGTGCAGGGGGAGTGTCCCCTTCGAATATGCTGGTTGTATTCAACATCTTTTCAACCAGCACCAATGAAAGGAACTGTATGCAGGGTGAATTCAAAAGGGGAAAGAAAATAACACGATAGAATATTTCTCAAAAGATTTAAGAACAAAGATCCTCCCGCCACCCTCCTCCCAAGCAGGAACCGTAAATTACAGGTGGATATTCAGAAAGCAATAACTTCTTAATTCAAATTAATTTTTACCAGGTTGGCAAAAAAAAATTTAGGAATATTAGTTATTTATCTACAACTGACTTCAGCTAAAAGATACAAAGAAATGTTTCATATTTCTTCACAATCAAGAGTTTTAGTGCCTCTATTGCATTTCGGTTTGAAAGGCAACTCTATACTTAGGTAGATTCTGGAAGAACTGGGAGAACGTGATCAATGAAACGCCCACGTTAATTTCTATGGTGGCAGCAGTACTATGTGGTACAAAGGTGGAGTGCGCATCTCAGTGGACCCCTTCAATACTTGTGAAACATTCGTCTCAGCATCATCAGCTGTAACTGATTCAGGAAATAATTACTTCAGTGGTTCCCAAGCTTCTCAAACACAAAAACACCTCTTTTTTTTACTTCAAAAGCATTTTTCAGTATAATATTAGTTATAACTTTAATACAAGTTCTTTGAAAAGAAACATATCAAGAGTAAAAGCCACTATGAGCTCGATAATATTTTGAAATTCAGTACAAACACATCTGTAGCTATTTCAGATAGAATTGCATTTGTGCAATATATAATAATTTGGGGGTCTGTAGACAGTGCTTTTAGCCAGCGTGGATTCATGGACCCCTTGCAGTATTGCTGTGGGCCTGTAGAAATTTGTGGCCTCAGGGAAACTCTGGACTCAATCCTTGCTATTTCCCAAAAACATCTGATGCTCTTCCTCCTGGGTACAGGGTAGGATTGCAACTCCCCAACCTTTGGAGTCATGTAGATCCATGACTTG
Source organism: Equus asinus (assembly GCF_041296235.1). NCBI lineage: Eukaryota > Metazoa > Chordata > Mammalia > Perissodactyla > Equidae > Equus > Equus asinus. The sequence goes on along the minus strand of NC_091791.1, from coordinate 14,476,662 downwards.
CTTTGGCCAATCAAACACGAGTGGACGTGATGTGTAATTTCCTAGCAGAAGCCTTTACGGGACAGTATGTGGTTTGCCCCTCCTCTTTTCTTCTGACACTTACTGGCAAAGCTCTGGATGGTAGAGGTTCCATCAACCAGCTTCGGACTGAGAACGACACGGAGAAAAGCCCCCAACTACTCTGGCCAAACTGAGATAATTATGGAGCATTCATTAGAAATAAACCTGTGGTTTTAGAAGTCCTTGAGATGCTGAAGCTGTTTGTTACTGCAGCATAACCTGCCTGATCCTGACTTGCACAGTCTGTTAGATTGGTAAGTTATTTGTCCTTTATGGGTAGATCCTCTAACTCAGTAGCTCAACTACTTATTCCAAAGTAGTGTGTATTATCAGCTGGTCTAAGATCTTCCTTGTAACTTTCTATGGGCTTATAGAAGACTCCCAAATGTATTTCAAGACACAGAACTACCATCTCCTATGGTTCAGGATTTTTTTCCCTTTCGAAATCTTCTATCTTAGGCAGAAAGGCTTTCAGCTGCCAACTTAAGTAAATTTTTCTAGTGGACATAAAGGATGTGGAGAAGAAATAATTAACAACAGTAATAAAACATGCTGGAGAGGAAAAGAAGAAGAGAATACTCACACAGCTCAGATGAGATGCAGGCAGGATTGAGGAGAGTAGCTTGCTCTCTCAAGACTTTATCAAGAAGGATCTGAGTAACACCAGTCCTTCAAGTTCAGTCAACAGGCCCGTGCAGGCTTATGTTGCTTTTCACTAACTCAGAAAACTGATGTGGAACTTTAATTACATCTAGTAATTCTCTTCACCTTTGCCATCTTCTATGGACTAGAAGCAAGTCATGGGTCCCACCCACACTCAGTGGGAAGGGATTATAGAGGGGCTGGCTCACTGGGGGTCATTTTAGCATGTGTATGCCACATCACTTTTGGAAGTCAATATAATTTTTGCATATTTTCTCAATATAGTGATGGCTCAAACTAGACACTATCATCATCAACATCATCATCACAATCATCATCTTCATCCTTGTCCAAACCATCCTCTGAACAACACAGAAAGTACTATGAAGATAGATTAGTCCCTCCTTCCTGCCGCTGGTCTAGTTCCTAGCCCCTTGCATTGGGTTTATGGTCAACAGCTGTACATTTCTGGCTCATTTTCAGCCTGTTCTCAATTATGACTCCCACCACCCCCCAGTCTTCTGAAAGTTCATATTTAAGATCCATGTGCAAGAATCAAAGTTGTTTCCTCCAACTAAGAAGAACTCGCTTGCCTGATGAGACCCTTATGGACTCCCACATCCAATCAATGTTAGAAATCAGTCTAACTTAAATAACACAGATCCTAAAATGATATTATCTCCTAAAACAACAAAAGGGTGGTGGTAACTACTAGGCAAAGAAGATATTAGTAATTTGCTGTGGGAGGGCCATGGATGAAGATCAGGAAAGATCTCAATGGACAGATTTTAGACCCTGAGCCGTAAGAGGGATATTCTGCCTGATTTCTCTACAGTCCAAGTTTTCCAACTGTTTTCCCACAAAATATAAAGCGAAGGGGCGAAATACGAGATACCGATTATTTATTTGATGCTGCAGTAACAATCATGAAATAGATTGCAGCCACTTCTATGTCCAGTAAATGAGCAGGGAGAGTGAAAATAAAGATGGAGCAGCATGAGAGAGAGATTAGACAGTATGCTAAAAATATTAACACCCGGGGGAATTTTTTTTATAAGTTTCTGCTTTTCTGAGATTCAACATTGATATGTTTTTCTCATTTCGGTTCACTAAGTAATGTTTATTATTAATTCAAATTCTCAATATTGAAAGGGAGATATTTCCCATATGGTTGACATGCTGCTCTCTAGGTTCATAAATTTGGAGGAGTTTTGATTAATACTGACAGAAAACTCTTTGAAAACATATGGCTGTATATACATCATGTCATTTCTAATAAGGTGACACATCTTTCTTCGCTTTTCCCTAATAAGATGAGTTCAGTTGTATTGAAGAAATATGATAATACTTTGTTGATTTTCCTTTATGGGAGAGACAAAGTGAGTAAAAATAAACTATTTGTTGTTGCAGCAGACACTGAAAGCAGTGCAGATAGTTTGTGGGAATTTTAAAAAGTGCTATCTCCAAGTACTTTTTATAGACTCAATTAGCATGTTGTAAACTTGGAGTGTTTTTTGACACTCACATTTCCTTGTTTGTGACTCTGGTCCTGCATTCCACCCAGAAGAACTGGGGATCCCTCTTATTCTCACCAGAATTAGAACTGCTCCTGCAGTCCTCACTGATCACAGCTTTCGTACCATTTTGGCTCCAAAAACATTCTCATTCTTAGTGGCTTACATTTTCAGATGAACAATTATTTGGACTGATTTGTTTCCATTTCTTCTGAAACCCATGGTAATAAATTCATCTTGAGAACTCTGACATGAGCTGTTTGAAGAATATTTTGAAATATAACAAATATGGAAAGCAAATTGGCAACTTGCACCAAGAATCTTAAGGAAAAAAAAGTCTACGCCTTTTGACCCAGTAATTTCCCTTTTAGAAATCCACCATAAGGAAGTAATTTAATATGTGAAGACAAAGTTATTATCAAGGATGTTCATAATAGTATTATTTATTATAACAAAAAATTCAGGAAAAATTTAAATGGCCCCAAAATGGAAGATGGTTAAATAAATGTTGAAGATGCATTACAAATCATTTACAGGATGCAGGAATAATGGAAAATTAAAACTGAATTGCTGGAGCATATCCGACCCCAGTGCCTAGTGAGATGGACGCAATTAGTTTTTATAAAAGGCTAAAAATTCGTCAACAGCAACTAAACAAGGAAAAGGGTGTAAATTTATGTCATAAGCTACTAGTGGTGGCAGCTAAAGAAGGAAACAAGTGCTTCAGCTGTCCCGGGATCAACCACGCCCCCGCCCAGCACTGAAGAGAGTGAATGAGTGCAATGCTGAGACATCTCTTTAACAGCTTTCAAGTTGGAGAGAAGACTGACGGAGGGAGTAGGTGACCTGGAGAAGACCCTAGGGAAACTCTTTTCAAATTCAATCCCCTACACTCCACATGGATGTCAGCAGAGGAGGGAGGGGGTTGTCAAGGCCTACCATTCCCACTGTGTCAATTTGGAAAACAAGCTAGCATATAGGATACTTAACAGGACCTCAGAAGAAAGAGCAGAGCTAAGTTACCCTTAAGAAGAGCTTTCTGCATCTCTTCATTCCACTCCATACTGTTAGGCTAAGAAAAAGAAACACCAGATAGGAATACCCTCAAACTCAGAGGAGAACACAAAGGGGCCCCAGAGAAGCTGGGAAGGCCATAAAGGAGAAATTTCCCCCATCATACTGTGCAAAGAAAGGTCTGGGCAAGTGTGCAAATGTCTTTAAAAAAGAGAAGGTACCAACTTTCAGCTATAGGATGAATAAGGTCTGAGGATCTAATTTAAAACAAGGGACTGTGGTTGATAACACAGCATTATAGAATTGAAATTTGTTAAGAGATTCGAACTTAAACGTTCTCACCAAAAAAAAGATAAATATGTGAGATGATGGATGTGTTAATTATTTAGATGGTGGCAATCCTTTTACACTAAAAAAAAAAAAAGGAAAAGTGAGACAGAGAATGAAACAGAACATAGATGAAAATCCAGTCTGGAAGAAAAACAACCTAAAGAACAAAAGAAATCATTCCAAATGGTTAAGTATTTCCTGCTACAGAAGAACTTCATAAAAAGTCAATGAAACCAAAGAGCAAAATGAGAATAATAAAATAACGGAGTGAGAAGAAAAAGAAGGTTGGAGCGATAATCAAAGCATTGAGAACCAAAACAAAAACATTACAGTAAATTAGAATTAGCGAGAAAAATAACAGATGTAAATAAAAATTAAATTGCTAGAATGGAGAAAATCTTGAGATAATCATAGTGAACACAGAGGAGAAAGCAAAGAGGGTAAAGCAATTCGAAAGAAGATGGAGGCGGAAGATAATCCAACACTAAGATAACTGTCACCCCTGAGGTGACACTTCTAAAGAAGGGGAAAGTTCTCTTGAGACGTAGTAGCGAAAACCAAAAATCTTTGAAAGGAAGAACTCGAACTTATTGAAAGAGCGCACTGTGTTCCAGAACAAACTGACAGATGAGTTCACGTGGAGATGAGTCTTGGGTAAAATAGCAAACTCAAGAATAAAGAATTCCTCAGGCTCTCAGGGAGTGAAAGTCAGCCACCAGCAAAAGGAAACTAGGAGGTTGGTTTCAGACATTAGCTATGAATTTTCAATGCCAAGAGCTGATGGGGAATTTTTACAAGATTCTAAGGAAAAGGAAATGATTTTCTAAAATGTTAAACCAAGACAATCTATTGTTTGAATATAAAGTCCCAGAAAGATATTCTCAAACATAAAAAAAAAATAGTGAAATGTAACATCCATACCCATTTTTTTTAAAGATTGGCACCTGAGCTAACAACTCTTGCCAATCTTCTTCTTTTTTTGTTCCTGCTTTTTTCTCTCCAAATCACCCCAGTATATAGTTGTATATTCTAGTTGTGGGTCCCTCTAGTTGTGGGATGTGGGACGCCGCCTCAACATGTCCTAACGAGCGGTGCCATGTCCGTGCCCAGGATCCCAACCCCTGGCCGCCAAAGCGGAGTGTGTGAACTTAACCACTTGGCCATAGGGCCGGGCTCCCATACCCGTTTTTTTAAAAGAATTTTCCAACAGAGTTTACCAGTCAAGCAAGAGATGAATCAAATATAGAATTTAGGCATAAAGAAGTTGCAGTTAAAAAAGACTGATGACAAATGATGAATCCAACTAAATACAGTCTAAGATCCAAAGTGAGAATTTAATTGCAGAATAGAACGTGCATATTATCAACCTGGAAGAAGTCTATGAGGCAATATAACCAATGAAATTGGGAGAATTGGGGTGAGAAGGGGGAATTAAAGATCAAAGAAGGATTAAGATTAAAAGAACTAAATTATCTTCACAGTAGATGAATAAAATGTGTAATCAGAAAACATCATGACTCCAATCTCTTAATGTTTTTCATAATATTTATTTTAAAATTTAGAGTGACCAATTATGAAACAATATCTCTTATGGTAAAGAAACATTAATATGTGATTTAGCATCACTGTGTGTTTATTCAACTTCTCTTTCTGTTAAAAATAAGTAAAATTCATCTATGGTATGCTAAATGCAATATGGTATCCTGGATTGGACCACAGAATGTAAAAAAGTACAGTGGTGGGAAAATTAGTAAAATGCAAAGAAAATCTGGAGTTCAGTTAATGGTAGTGTACCAATGTTGATTTCTTAGATGTGACATATGTACCATGGTAACACAAAATGTTAATATTAAGGGGTATACCAGGGTGAGGGCTAGATGGGAACTTTCTATGCTATCTTTGCAACTTTTCAGTAAATCTAAAATAGTTCCAATATAAAATGTTTCTTAAAATTGTTATGCATCACATCCATATATCCTTTTATCTACATCTTTGTGAAGAATAAAGTCTACGATATTGTTTATCAAAATTTAACACTGGCTATTTCTATGAACGTTGGCTTCAGGGAGATTTCTTGCTTTTGTTTTTCTACTTTTGGAATTGTTGGAAGTTAACAATAGACAAATGTTATTTTTTATTACAAATGATAGTATTATTCCAAATTTTTGAAATAAATAAATTTGTATTATAGGTGAATATTAACACGAGGAATGCTTATGATACAGTATTTCATGGAAAAAGCAGAAGACCAAGAATAAATATAATAGTCATGATTTTATTTTTTGAAGTATATTTATGAAAAAACGACTAGAAGGAACTACATTAAATCATGGCCAGTGTTTGCCTCCGGATTAGTAATTTCTATTTTCTCCCTTATACATTTTCTATTTTTATAATGGTTTAAACAATGAATATACATTTATAATAACTGAAAAATAAACATTACAGTTTTACTGTTATCCAGTGAAGCTGGAACTGGCAGTTGGCGAGTCAACTGGAAAAGTTAATTAAAGCAGTGAATCATAAAATGTGATACATACATACCTTAAAGATTTAATTTTAACCTAAAACATATGGATGTTCATTCACTTGCCACTCTTTTGATGTTGCGCCAAGGCCCTTTCTTTGTGTCGGGGTCTGCTGATCTGAGTTCCAAGCAGGCTTTCTTGCAAAACCACCCATAATGCATCATCCAGAAGCTTCAGTTTGGGTTTCTTTAAGGCAGAATGAGACTTTTAAGACACTTATAAAGCAATTTTTCTATGTTTTTACTCTTCTCCCAGTCTTTTATGTTTGTTTTACATACACGTTGTTTGACTGCAATTTATTGTAGCAGCTTGGCATTATCAAATCTTTCATCAGTTCACATAATACTTATGTAAATAATAAGCATATAATATTTGCATGAACAGTTGCTAGCACAACTAGAATAAATAGGTTTGGGAACACACATGGCTGACTCTTGGTCATCACAACTGGTGAGGATAGAATTGCGGGACCTTAATGGAGAGCAGCCTGAGCTGTAAGCTCTCTATGTGCTGTGGGCATCAATCCAATGTTCTACCACAGTGGCCTTCTTTATTGGTACTGATTAAATCAGGGTGTGAAAGTGCACAAAAAAGTACTTTAAAAGTTGTCATTTACATTGTTAATGCAGAACAGCTTTGCTCTCATAATATCTGGTATCTCCTTATTTTTCTAAGTCTTAAAATCATCAGCTATACAGAAATCTATGTGAGTGCTATGCCACATACTTCTGTCCTATATATTTAGAATATTTCATCTCCATCTTTCTATTTGGGGCCTGTCCCATGGGAATCCTATTCTCTTTAGGACTAGCCACAATCCAGATGTCCTTAATTTCACAAGCATTATCTGTGGTTCCAACTTACATTCTCAGACTGAAGATGTTCAGGGGCAGTACTTGACCTCTTTGTTAAACACCCTATCAGCTACGCAAGATTTTCCTAGATTTGCAGCTCTGATCTCTTCTGCATCACAAGTTTCATCCCTTTACTCTCTTATCAGCTTGTAGAGATTTTCATAGATTTCTTTCTCAACATTATTTCTCCACATTAGTCTTCCTGTTACAGCTGAGGTCCTCCAAGGAGTTGTCTAAATTTGATCTCTATTCCCTCATTTCATCTTCTCTCATTTCCGGCATTTAAAATCACCAATGGCTGCCATTTTCCCCAATCCAATACTTTTCTGTTCTCATCTTGACCTCTTGGGAGCAAGCAGTTGACACATTTGACCACTCCTTCCTTCTTGAAATGCGGTCTTCTCTACAGTTCCAAGGCATCACATTTTCCAGTCTTTCCTCCCACCTCACTGAACCCTGTTTCTCTCTCCTGGTTTGTCTTCTTCTCAGCCTCCAGATGTTGAAGGACTCCAAGGTTCTGTTCTACATCCTAATTTGACCTCATCCAGTCCCCTGGCTTTAAATACTATCTCTATTCTGATGACTTGTGCATTTATTCCTTCCACCCTTTCTTTTCCCCTGAGCTCTAGATAGATATGTCCATCATCCTACTGGGTATCTCCACTTGAGTGTGTAACAGGCATCTCAAATGTAGCATATGCAAAATGAACTCTTGATTACTCCCAGTCAGAATCTACTCACCACACCATGTCTTGCTCAGTGGGTAGATAACATTACAATCCACGAGTTGCTCAAGCAAAAAATCTAGATGACATCCTTGATTTCCCTCTTTTCCTCACCCGCAATCACATTAGTTCATCAGCAAGTTCTATCAGCTCCACCTCTAAAACGTCAACCAAATCCCTGCCTCACCCCATAGCCAGACCTCTCTCTCCAGGGTTCATCCGGATCATTCTCTCCTCACCTGATGTGGTGTAATGCCTAAAGGTGAGACCCAATATTGTGGGCTGCCTTGACATCTGGTGAAACTAGGAGGGCCTCAGATGGCGTAACAGCAAGTTCCCCTCTCAGCTCTGCTCCTACAGATAAAATCTGTCCAAAAACTCTCCTTATCGATGGGACCAGGAAGTTCCTGTTTATCTCTGAGCAGCAGGTTTCAGTTCCCTGCCAGCCTGCGGAATTATTCAAACAAGCCAATTACATCCTTCTGCAGGAACCAGGGGTCACCCCACCCTCTTGGTACTACAAAGCCTGCCTTCCGTAGCCCCTCGTTGTTTGCTCTGTTCCAAAGTGCAACTTCCATGCAGCCCTGCATGGCATGTGATGTCCTCCTCTCCTGGGTTGTGAGTATACGTGACTATTAAACTTCTATCTCATCTGTCCAGTGTTGGGTATCATATGTCTGGTTATCTTTATAATTCTAGGGTGGGAATCCCTCCCTTGCCAATGGTATAAGGAGGAGGTGATTAAAAAAAACCAGGCTGTCACTGAAATCTCAGTTCAGATGTTTTCTTCTCTGAGGGCTCTCTCTTGACCACTCTCTATCTCATTATCCTCTCTCATTTTCTAGATGGCTTTTGTCACTGTCTGAATTATCTTATTTATTTATTTATTTAGCACATGTTTAGTCTCTGGCACATTCCACTAGAATGTGAGGTCTACATGCCACAGCAGCAAATCCATCAGATCCACTTCTAAATATATTAGGTACTTCTTCCCACCAACCCGCCTTCATCCGAGCCCAAGCCAGCACCATCTTTCATCTGGACCAGTGCACTCACATCCTCATTGCTCTCCCTGCTTCCATGCTTGCCCCCTACTCTCCTCCCAGTATCTAGAGGGACATTTTAAAAGTATGAGTTAGCACATGTCACTTCTCTGCCCATCAGCTTCTCCCCACTGCCTCATGGCTTCCACCTCGCTCAGAGTCAGTACGTGAGCCCTTGTAACACGCCCGAGGTCTGCTAAGTCCAGCCCTCATGGCCTGCCTGACCTCATCTCCTGCCATTTACCCTTTATCTCTGCGCTCCCAGCACCCTGGTCTGCTTGCTCTCTAGAGCTTTGTACTGTGCTTGTCCTGATCCCCCACCTAGTAAACTCTTCCCCCAATACCCAGATGGCAGCTCCCCGGCTTCCTTCTGCTCAAACGTTACCACCTCAGAGAAGCCTACAGTTCCTACGCCCTTCACTCTCTATCCTGTTACCCTACTCTGTCCTTCTGGGCTTTATCACGTGTATTTTTGCTGATTCGTTTCCTCTCTGTCTACCCTGTTGGATTCCAGTAGGGGCTCTCTCCAGCTCACTTTTGCACCCCAAGAGTCTAGGGGCTGGAAGTTAGGGTTAGGGGTTTGAAATATATTGGTTGAATTAATAAGCTTATGTCTTGTTTACCACTGTATCCCCAGAGCCTCAAACAGCATGCAGCACCGGGAACAATAATACCAAAAATAATTTTAAAATTAAAGGCTAAAACTTACGTAGCACTTGCTACGTGCCAGACGCTGTTCTCAGCTCTCGACGCATGCCATGGTTTAGCCGCACAGCAAGTCTGCAGGGTAGGTGCCATTATTATCCCTATTCACACGTCAGGAAAGGGAAGCACAGGGAGGCTGAGTAACTTACTGCAAGGCACGTATATAGTACGTAGAACCATCGGGATTCGAAACCAGCTTTTTCTGACTTCAGAGCATGTGCTATTAGCCGCTATAAATAAATGAATGGCTTATAAAATGGTCAGCAACAATCCCTTCTTGCGACAGCATCCTTAGGCCCATCAGTACACAAGGACAAAACAGCTGTTCCTTTGCTCTATTTACTGGTAGAGAGCGGTAGATAACAGTAGGAGAAGGCATTAAGCAACATTACATTGTATTAAAGTACTACCTAAAACATCAATAAATATCATGCTAGGACTTGAGAAAAAAATTTAAATAAAGATTATATATTTTAGTTGCTTACTTAACCCTCAGAAGGGTTAAAGCTGCTGATTTTCAAAAAGGAAACTTCTGTGTCCTAATTTATGCCTATCTATCTATCAACTGTCAGTAGGAATGCAGAAGGTCAGCTCCGACTGCACCAATAGGTGTTTCATAAGCTAAATGGTGATAAAGAGTTAGATCAGCCAAAAAGCCAACCTAGAATGGAAATGAATATGCACTTTCAGCAGCCGTTGCTCACAGGATATAAATTATAACCACTCCAAGATCTAGTAGGTGTCCACTCAAGTTTCTCGGTGGGTTTTCATAGCCCTTAGACTGTTACGTTTGAAGTAAAAGTTAATAAAAGTCCAGAAACAAATTTGAAAAGGTATTGGTACCAAGAGATTAATTCAAGAGTCTTTAGAGAAAGAACCCTCCACCTTGAATGACTTTGGAATGAGAGCAGAGCGTCATTGCACATGTGGCCTTCGGGAAGACCGTGATGCAGAGCGAAAGCCTCGGCACTCGCAGCCTCACCACCGTCCCCCACGGGGGAAAGAAAGGCTGCGCTCCGTTATTGGCTCACGGCAGCAGGCAAAACACAGCTTAAGTGCCCCTGACACCACCAATGAGGCTCTGCGACCCGCGGTCCATCTGGAAAACCTATTTTTCAAACACAGTCAGGCCTACAAAGGTAAGAGGCAGAAAGCAACTGTTTTCACCTAAAGGCCTTAAGAATATCAGCAGGTTTTGTCAACAGAGACCAAATGCAGTGAGGAGTTGGGACAATTGCCAAGATCGCTCCAGCCCAAAACAACACTCCTCCCTGAATCCTGATCAACAACTCCCCCTTCCCCCAAAACGGAAACCTACTTTTGAAGAAAAAAAACACTGACCAGCATAATGGGCACTATGGACATCAGTTGACTTCCCCAGAAACTCTAGGGAATAACAGCCTCAGGGACTCCTGGTCCAGGGACCTAAAGTTTACTGGAACGGCAGCGCTGAGTGGTTGGGATAAACCTGGTACAGGCGGCTGAGACCCCACAGGGAACTTCACTGTGAATAAGGCTGACATTCAAATTGAACCAGGCCCAAAGAGCCACGGTATACCCTGGAGCCAGGCAGGTGACCCCAACTAACAAATGAAGCTTCACGAGAGGCAAAACCCAGCAATTTTCACTTCATTCTTTTCCAACATATAACAAATGTTCCAACCCGACGTGACATTTAAACCTTACAGTACAATGTGATGGGAACACAAACGCAGCACAGCAAGGATTTGTCAAAGGGGGCAGCTATGAGGTGGACTTTGGAGTTTTAGAGTCAAGTTGGTTCATACTTACCTAATTATAGAAAGAGCCCCAATGGCAATTCTTTGAGCCCCAAACTTGGCTAGATTCAAGTTGGAGGGAATTCACTGAAGCTCTCAAGGAGCCTAGTGGACAACTAGTAAAGGTCTGTGGAATTTTGCTCACATTTAAAATAGAGTAAAACAAATCCAGAACTCAGTTTATGGGGTGATCTTAAATTTAAAATCTGGGTGACATTCTGCAATTATTACACAAGGGCTCAGAATTTAGATCCTGTTCTAATGAACTTCTGTGAATACCAGCGAGAGGGGGCCTGGCTCAGCTGGCCTTCCCACTGATCCTGAGATCTCTTCCCACCAGGTGTGGTGTGACGGGAGCCACTGCACTGTCATGTGGGCCCTGAAACTGGAGCCAACACTGAGGAAAGCCCAGCTTAGCGGAGGTTTGCGACGCGTTACACGACGTTTCCTCAGCCCACCGGTTTCTAGTGCAGCTGTGGTGGACACTCACATGCCTGTTGCAGTGTCCCAGATCAAGCGTGCCCTGGAACAAGCAGGCACCATCCAGAAGTATGGGGGACCTAATGTCCCTGGGGAGCAACCCTCAACCAATGGAAGACATGGATGTGTGGATAAATGTCCCAGCCTCGCCTGTCCTCCATTTTGGAAAATGATGTAGAAATTCTGAATTCTATTTGGTTCTTCAGAGGGGTCCCAAGAGGACTGAGGCCTAATTGCCCAGAATTCAGTAGTTAGCTCATTACTGCAATACATGTTGGCTTCTCTCCTTTCTCTGTCTCATTTCCCTCTCTCTCACTTTTACATCCTGGGGTCCACCCCACAAATAAACTACTTGCACCTCAGTCCTCATCTCAGGTTCTGCTCTCATGGGAACCCAAATAGGCTATCCACCAAAAGAGGGAAAGCGGGAAAACACACACGCACACGCATGCGCGTGCACACCAGCCCCTAGACCCAGCAGCGTCTCTCCCTGAACATTTCTGTCCTTTGAGCTAACAAATCCTCCTCCCTTTTTCGTTTTACTTAAGGCAGTTGGCATTAGGTTTTTCATTACTTACGGTCCTGAATGAAACAAGCCCTTGGACATCTCAAACAAATAATGACAACGACACTGTCCCACTAGCTCTTCAGTTACATCTTCATGTATCTAGCACTTGGTTAGCACGATGCCTGGCAGGCAGTAGGCTCAAAAAGCAGGCATTAAATAAATGAATTGCTTTGGGTGTTTTTACTTCCCTTGTCGAGAAGAGGCAAGAGGAGGGCTTGGTATTTGCGTATGTCATTTGGTGAGGGCTCAAGTTTAACTGGCACACTGCTATGGCCATGGTGTAAATAGCCACGCCCTTGAGTCCCCAGCACCTCCAGCCACCCCAGCAGCCCCCTGAAGTCCCTAGAGCTCTCCATGATCCAGCAAGTAAAAGGTTAACCTCTGGCACAGCTGGGGTTCCAGGACCGCATCTGTTCTGATCAGTCAGTTCTGGCCTTGCCGATTGTGTAATATTTGGGATATTACCCTTGCATCAGGCCTAATATTTTCACTCCCTGCGCTCTTTTAAAATTAATCTTCATAAAGCTCAAAAGTAAGGCTGCTCACACTCTTTAACACAAAGGAAACATTTTCCTCCAGACCTACCTTCCTGCTAAAAATTCAGAGGAAACAGCTTTCTAGATAGTCTCTGCATGAATATTAATACCGGTACGATCCGCCTGCAGATGTAATCTTGGGCTTTTCATCTGGCTGCATGATTCCCTGAGAAATCTACTGATCTGCAGACCGGCCGCTCCCTCCCTCATCCAGCTCCTCCCGTTCACTGCAATGTGTGATTCTTTCAAATTTTCTTTACCCCACAGCTGGTGCTGTTCGATGGAGTTTTTGGCACAAGAGGAACTCCCATCTGTGTCCCAAGTCCAAAATAATCAAGAAGTTTCAGAGTTTATTTTTCTCGTGTATTTTTCTTCCTTAGTCTTCTTTAATTTTCAGAAATGAGGTAGTTCTTCAACTTGAAGAGCCAAGTCTAATTACTGCCTCTTTGGAGCAAGACAGTATATTTTCTCTATAGAGGAGAAGGAAATGTCACATTTGGGTTCAGAGTCGAGGATCACGCTCAGTCATACCCTGGGTGGAATTCTGCCACAGGTGTGCCTGGGGGTGGAGGAGAGCACACAGAGGACACGTTCTAAGTGTGCCCATAGGAAGCCTCGAGAGAGTCCACAGAAAGATGCTCTTGCATCTACCCTTCCACGGACAAGAGAAAGGAAAATGTGGAATAAGAATGGCTGCGTTTTAGACATTTCAGCTAAGGAAAGAACTGGGTCCAGCCATCTAACGCAGATGGACCTGCTGAGAAAAAACCCTGCAAGAGATTTTGCATAAAGTAGGGAAATGGGAGTGGAAGAAAACAGGAAATTGGGGTGGCATTGAAATGGATTTCCATTTCAGAAAAGATGACCCCACAGGCTCACTGGCTCCGTTTCTTCTCTATCTACCAAAGGACGTTCCTCTTTGAAAGAGCCCTTTCTTCCCAGGAGCCTCTCTTAGTTTCCTGCGGCTGCTGTAATAAACTGCCACAAACTTGGTGTTGCCAACAACAGAAATTTACTCTCTCCTGGTTCTGGAGACAGGAAGTCTGAAATCAGTATCATTGGGCCAAAACCAAGGTGTCAGCAGGGCCACACTCCCTTCAGAGGCTCCAGGAAAGAGTCCATTCCTTGCCTTTCCAGCTTTTGCTGGCTGCCAGCATTCCTTGGCTTGTGGCCACATCACTCCACGCTCTGCCTCTGAGGTCACGCTGCCTTCTCCTCTTTGGTCTGAAATCTCTCTCTGCCTCCCCCTTGAAGGACACTTGGAATTGCATTTAGGTCTCACTCAGATAATCCAGGATAATCTCCCCATTTCAAGAGCTCAATTTAACCACATCTGCAAGGTTTTTGCCATATAACGTAACATTCACAGAGTCCACAGATTAGGACCCAGGCGTTTTTTGGAGGGCTTTATTCAGCCTACCACACACTGTAGGGTAGAGGTCCTGGGCTCCCCACCTGTAACCTCAGCACTCCCTATTCTAGGAGGTGCCGATGGCATTTGACTGCAAGTGCTCAAGACTCTCCTTCTAGGTGCTCTCCCTCAGCCAGCCCTGCCACCGGGCCAGAAGGACCAGGGTTCAAGCCTCAGAGAGGAACCTTCAGGCAAATCCGCATGGGGGTTGTAGGATAAACACCCCAGCTCCCTAGGCCCTCAGGTGGGACAACTCAGAGGTATTCTAAACTCTCGTTGTTCTCAGTGAGATTGAGTGCTAGCCTGCTGGGTAAAGCGCCCTCCACTGGCTTCCGATCTCCCCGTCTCACTTCCCCTCCCCGGGCCATGCTTCCTAGGATGGCCTCCCACATAAACTCCTTGCAGTCAAAACAGGGTCTGCTGCTGGAGGAAACTAACCGAAGACAGAGCTCCGGTCCTTACCTGGTAGTTCAGCACCATTTCCGGGCAGCATGGGCTGTGCACTCCTGGAAGGCGAGAGTCAGGTTGCATTTCCCTTCCCATTGCCAAGGTCTGCAGAAATGAATGGCACAAAGGGCAAAACCATCTTCACAAATCCTAACTCTGAGAACCAGGCGGTCTGGGGCTCTGGAATCACGTGACTCAGTCCCTGCAAGGCTGACCAGCGTAGAGCTTGCGGGCAGGCGGGGGAATTGTCATATTAAGAATTTAAGAATTCAGGGCGCTCTCCCCCAATTCCTTTCATGTTGGAGGATTTCACTGTTCTCTCTGAAGGCAGACCATGATAGTGTTAATCTCATATAAATAGAAAACAGCCCCAAAATGTATAATAATTGCATACACCCCTCCCTTTGTCAACTTTTTGATTTAGCGCGACTTGCTGCCGAGCTGGGTTTTATTGTATTATGATACGGCAGTAATCTTTTCGGAGACTTTCACTTTATTTTGTTACATTTATCTAGCACGCCAGATTCACACTCCCACAGTAACCATATGGGGAAAAGCCACAAAAGCTGTTAAGTACATTTAATTACTGTTTTGATGAGCTCATATTTTAATTATGTTTATTGATTCTGTGTATATTGAAATCGTTTTAGCATTTCTAGAAAAAAAAAACCCCGCAATCAATATGCAGCAATTACTGAACATTTCATGATTGTGTGTGTAATTAAAACTTTCATAAACTATTTTTGAAGAACATTTCCCCCTAATCCTACAGTGGTCATTAACTAGGTTTCTTACTGTGCTTAGGTAAGCTCTATTTTTTCTTCCACGTAGAAGGAAAATAGGGTACGGTGCAAAATATGTTTACAGTCAAATATTTCTGACTTAAAATGTCTCCCTTCTGAAACAGCAGAATGCACATATTGTACCTTACACGATTTGCTAAAACACCGCTAACAATGATAAAACACAAATTTAAACTTCTTAACAATTCGATGTTGCCAACTCAAAGATTACTCCAACTGTCAGCCGTACATATGTTGTTGCTAAGTGACAGATTAAAAGAAAGAAAAAAACTCAACCCTACCGTGCCTGCCTCCATTCTTTTCTCATGTTTCGACATTTTTACGATTCCTAGGGAAATTTTACTTGAAAAAAAAATGCATAAACCCCACATTTGTTTAGAGATTGAAATTAGTGCCATTTTCATCTTACACATTTTATTACTCTCAGTCTGTCCTGGAGAAAATAAAGTGAAAATAGGGAGTAGTCTCTTTAAATGGTGATGGCAGCTGTCTGTCCAGAACAAATATTTCTAGCCAAAACAATTCACCTGGGTCAAAGCTCCATTCCTCCAGCCACCTTCAGCAGCGTCACCTGAAGCCTTTGGAAAGTCACAGAATCTTGGGCCCCACCTCAGGCGTCTGAATCAGTCTCTAGAGACAGCCAGAGGAATCTGAATTTTAAATACCATTTCCAGGTTCTTCTCATGCACACTAACATTTATGAACCACTGGCCGAAGAGGCTTCCGCTCACCTTAATTCTCTTTCTAAAGTGGACCCTTAACCGTCTGCTGCAAAAACAATCTGGGCATCGAACTTCCTGCAGACAGATTGTCCGCCAAGACAGTCGAGCAGGGCAGCTTCCTTCTCCATACGGGACTCAGCCTGCCCTCCAGCAAATGCACAGAACGTCTTCCCCCAGGAACTCACCTCACCTCAGAAAAGAATTGCTTGCATTCCAACCTTACCAAAAGCCTGATTGAGACAAGTATTTCTTTCCTAGGGGTGCCGTAACGAGTTACACAAATTCTGTCGCTTAAAACATGAGAAATTTGTTCTCACACAGTTCTGGAGGCTGAAAGTCCAACATCAAGATGTCAGCAAGGTTGGTTCCTTCTGGATGTGCCGAGGGCGAGTCTGTTCCCTGCCTCTCTCTGGGTTCCTGGTGGCTGTTAGCAGTCCTTAACTGTAAGATGTATCACTCTGGTCTCTACCTCTGACATCCATGGTGTTCTCCCCGTGTGCCTCTGTGTCCAGGTTTCCCTCTTCTTAAAAGAACACCAGCCAGGGGCCGGCCCCGTGGCCAAGTGGTTAAGTTTGCCCGCTCTGCTGCGGCGGCCCAGGGTTCGGATCCTGAGCGCGGACATGGCACCGCTCGTCAGGCCACGTTGAGGCGGTGTCCCACATCCCACAACTAGAAGGACATGCAACTAAGATATACAACTGTGTACAGGGGGGGTTTGGGGAGATAAAGCAGAAAAAAAAAAAAAGATTGGCAACAGTTGTTAGCCCAGGTGCCAATCCTTAAAAAAAAAAAAAAGAACACCAGCCATCGGTTAGGGCCCACCCTAATCCGGTATGACCCCATCCTAACCTGATTACATCTGCAAGGACCCTGTTTCCAAATGACATCACGGTCACAGGGACCAGGGTTAGGACTTGAACATATCTTTTCGGAGGCCACTATCCACCCCAGCACAACGAATGATGCTTACGGAGGCTTCTTTGATGAATGTGCCTTCCATCCATTCTTCTTGAGTCTCCGATATTCCATGCTTTGTCTTTAAACCCAGCCAGCCCATCAAAAAGCTGCACGCCCAGATCCTGTTGCTTTGGGCCACACAGAAATGTTTTCCTGAGATGTGTTTTGGTCAGTGTCTTCTGCTCCGTGCTCAAGGGTTCTGGAGCAGAGGGCTTTCTCCTCCTGCAGCCCCTAGACGGGTACCCGTCCTCGCATTGCGTGCTCACTGGTCCCCGAAGATGGGAGTGAGGAGCTGGTCCTTCTCCACAGCCAGTCGAGAAGCACTGCTGTATGGGACACTGTCTACATTACTCTGGTCCCCCAGGAACCTCCTGGGAAGAAACATCCTTTACTGTTAAGTGCTAGTTAAATCTTTTCCAGCCGAGGAACTGGTAGGTTTATTTCTCTTCAACAACTGATCATGTCTACCTTTCCGATCTGACGCTAAGAATCCTAATTAGTGTACTAAGGTAGGCCGGGCAGGTAATTAAATTAAGAGGCCGCATCTGTGGTAATGGTGGTATAGGGTAGGAAGGGTTGGGGGTAGAGCCCATGTCAAACTAGAAAGCATATAACCCATCTCAAGACGGTCATGGTCTAAATTAAAAAAAAATAAAATTCATTATGGAAATTTTCAAACATATACAAAAATGGAGATGTACAATGAACCCTCATACACCCATCATTCAGATTAAAAAATTATCAACCATTCGCTAATCTTATTTACCTATCTCACTCTGCTTTTTGTTTTTGCTTGTGTATTTTAAAGTAAATCTCAGACATCTTGTGGTTTTACTAGTGTGTATACCATTATTATACCTAACATAATTAACTATAATTCCTTAATATTCTCTAATACTTAATCCATATTCAAAATTTCCAAATCCAAAACCAAAGTTGGTTTCATAGTTAAACCAAAGTCCACACATTGCATTTGGCAGTTACAGCTCTGAAATCTCTTGTTTTGTGATAGTCTCACCTCCCATTGATCCGTGAAACAGGCTAAAAAAATTCTTTGAAACATTTCATGGACCAAACAAAATGCAGCTTTATTTCGGTTTGTCCCAGGGGCTGCCATTTTGCAATCTCTGATCTCTTGGGGCCCAGATATTTGCATTCAACTTTTCTCCTGGGTTTGACTTCCTGTTTTAATTTCTACTTTGCCTAGTTCAGATGTTTAGATTTGACTTTGAGGATACCAGTCCATTATACGTGTTTTTGTCGTAACCCCTCAAATCCTTGACAAGATGATTTGGGCTAAAATAAGTTGAATTACATTAATAAAGAAGATAAACTCAAGATTTTCCTTCTAAGTGTGTTTGAGATCACCAAGTTCCCTGTAAGCTGAATCTCAGTGTTTAAAATCTAGAGCAGTAACCAGATTCTGGAATTTGGCGCTTATGCAGGAATTTAGCAGTTTGATATAAAATTCTAGTGAATGCAAACGAGTTGGAGTTAGAAGCCAAGATCTTACTGGGTTTTTACAGCAGCATTTATCGAAGATCTTCATATAGTATTAAACATAAAAAATAAAACAATGATATAAAAACAAAACAAAAGCAAAACAAGACTTTTCAGTAAAACTTCTCTGATATTTCTTTTTCTGAGCACTGGGAAACTTCCAAGCCTACTTAGGACACATTTGCTCAAGGGTTAACAGCTGTGGGTGCACAGAGACATTTTCCTTAGAAAAAGATTTCTCGCCTTCTTTCTCCCAGGACTTCCATGTAACATGTACATTACAACAGCTCACGATTCGCTCTTGAGGGAAGAACAATTAACACATGCAGTATTTTGACAACAAGTCTTCATTGGGCTCCCACTGTGCGCTCGGCACCATCCTAGGTTTTGTGGGGGATTTGAAAACGTATGAGGTGATCTCTGCTGTCAAGGGATTGACAACCCAGTGGAAGGGTGGAAACTACTCACGGAGGCTGATGAGGTGAGTGGTTAACAAACAGCAGAAACGTCCTGAGACGAAACCCCTCCTCTCTCCCTCACAAGGCTCCAGCACTTCCTCCGATGCACGCGTCTCTTTCAGGATAAAATTCAAACTCTTCCACTTGACGTGGAAAGTTCTCCTCAGTTTCATCCTTATTTATCTTTCCATCTTCATCTCCTATTTCCTCCTTTCTGGCCCTAAATCACATAGGTGCACACACACACACAAAGCCCCTCCACATTTCCTGAAATACCTCCTCCAAGAATTCTCGCGCTTTCCCCTTTCTGAATGGAGGACCAATGTCGTATAAGAAATAAAGCAAGCTTTGGACCCAAACAGTCCTGGATTTGAATTTTCACCATTTATGGGCTGTCTGTCTTTTGATAATTTATTTAGAGGCTCTCAGCCTCAGTTTACCAATCTGTAGAAAGGGGATAATGTCTACTCTCAGAGTTGGTCAGACAGGACATTTGTAATGTGTCTACTGTGTGGCCACTTGTGGCCCTCAACTCAGTAGCCAATTTGATACTTCCAGACTAATGTTATCGACCCCACCCCCCCCCCCCCACCTCTCTGATAGAACCCTCTGGTGGAAAGTTCAGGAGCATAGCTTGCGAAAGTGAGAGGGTCCCAGTCCTAAGGGGACAGAGCAGATGACCAAGTTGGGACTCTGGGAACAAGATGGAAGCCAAGACATCGGACAGGGCTTGGGGTCAGAACCAGAGTAACAAGATGCACAACTGAGTGCCACAGCCCCAGCTGCTGGTCTCCCACTTTCCTGGCCTCCTGTCTCCTTCCCTCCCTCATCCTTCTCCCCCACCCCCAGATGGGACTGTTTGATACCCAGAGCAACCTCGGCCAGCAAACCGTGCTCACTCACAACTCCACTTAGGCTGTTGACAGCCACTGACTTTGCCACTTGACTCCATCTCTTTAAAAGTCCGATTTCATAATAGAACGTTGTGATCCCAGGGGCATCTGTGAGGTGCAGCTGCCTGTGCATAATCAGCCACAGACCAGTCCAATGTGCACGTCAGGGATTCTGTTCCAAATTTTCTAAAAGTTTCCTGAACGCCATCAGTCTAAAGAGTCAAAGTCAACAATGCTGTGAGGTTTGAGGGTTGAAATAGAGGTAGGAGATGACAGGAAACTCAATTAAGAAATTGAACACATACTGAATAACTGACTATTCTGTGCTCAGAGACGAATTTCTACCCCTTCCCCCAAAAGACACCTTTGGTTCCTGGATATCACTATGTATCCTAGATACAGCAAACACAGGATAGACTGCTAACCATGCTGGGCAACTCTGTTTCTGTGACCTGGCTCCAAGAATCCTCACTCTGATAATGGCTAACACACTTATGCTCAGACACACAGGGCCCCCTTCAGAAAAGATGAAAGCCGTGAGAAATAGAAGTGAGGGCAGCACGGTCACATGACTCTGGTGCCTGAATGTGGACCTGCAGCAGAATTAGTATTTGAGACAGAAGAGAACCACAGATCTCTGTGTAGCTCAGCCTTCTTGCTCCCTTTCTGAAGTCATTTTCATCCCACAGGGGGTCCAGTCAGGGTCAAGTTTGGTCCAAGAACTGGCCAAATTTGTCCGCAACACAAATGGCCAACCTCCTTCATTCCAATCTATTCTGCTCATCAGAAAGAGACCCAGGACTCAGGGACTGTGTTCCTCTCATTAGCGAGTGTTTTTCTGTAATAAACACAGCAGCTGCCATTTATTAAGCACATAATATATGCCAAGCCCAGTACTAAGAGACTTACATCATTACATTTAAACCTAATATTCAAGCGAGGACTGTTATTATCAACATTTTACAGATGAGAAAGCCCAGTTCATGGAGGCTAAGTAAAGGGCACACAGATGGGAAGAGAAGGAGTTGAGGATTCAAACCGTCAGTTTCCTGGAAGGGGTTAGCGCAAGAACATCCATTCTCTTGCAGCCGCCATGAAGCTTGGCTTTACTAGGAACTTCCAAAAGTGGGCATCTGTATGTCCACTAATATGGCACAGTAGGAAGTCTTCAAGCCCACTAGGCCACAGAAGAACTCACTTCCCCAGTAAGTTCCTCGAGTTCTATACGTTCTCAAAAGCAGGTCCCCCATGTTCACCTGCCTGGCCTCCTCGTCCAGCACCTTGCCCCTCCTTCTGCTATTTGTGACATTGTCACTGCTCGTTGGGTATCACTTGCCTCTGCCAGTGGCTGCCCCCAACACCAGCACTGTGGCCCTGGGCAGAGTGTCCTGCTCTTTCCTTCTCTGTTCTATCCCGAGTGTGAACTAGGATGTATTAATTTCTGAGGGCTACTGATTCTAAAGTATGAAAGACTGCGTGGCTTAAACAACGGAAATTTATTTTCTCACAGTTCTGGAGGCTGCAAAATCTGAGATCGAGGTGTGGGCAGGGCTGGTTTCTTCTGAGGCCTCTCTTCTTGTCTTGCGGGTGCCTTGTCTCCTTCCTGTGTCTTCACTCTTCCACGGTCTTCCCTCTGCGTGTGTCTGTGTCATAATTGCCTCTTCTCATAAAGGCACCAGTTATAGTGGGCTAGGGCCACCTTAATGACCTCATTTTAACTTAATTGCCTCTTTAAAGACCCTATTTCCAAATAAGGTCATACTCTGTGATACTAGGGGTTAGCACTTCAACATTTGAATTTTGGAAGAGCACAACCCAGCCCACCACACAGCCCCTTCCTTTAACTTCCACAACAGAGCTCTACCATTTCACAACTTGTAATATGACTTTACTAATAGTTTGGAGAAAATAGAAGAAAGCACAGCTATAGGGTGCTCTCAAAACTCACAAGTCCAGACCAAATCCCCTAGCTGCTTAAAGGGCATTAGTTTGCTTAACTCCCAACCTGTCTACACTTGGCAGCAGCCTCTCTCTTATACCATTGAAATCAAAATCATATCTGCACCTTAGTCCAGACCCAACAAGGAAAACCAGGGAAGCTCCTCTGTCTCTTTGGTCTGAGGCCATTTCTCTAGTCATCCCTTCCCCTCCAAGGAGCAGCCTCTTGCAGGGTGACTGAGAGTGTGAATACCTATTACTTGATGGGAAAAACACACACTCCACCCAGAAGAGAGAGATCTTTTCCTGCAGCTCCTAGCTGGTCAGTTTTATTAGGACATAATGGTCCAATATCAATACATTTCCCAGAGTCTGGACTATTGACTCTTAAAAATACATAGTGTACAAAGACAGCTGATTGTCCTCCCAGAGATTTCTGTTCCCCATTCCCTAGCGCAGAGATATGTCCCAACGTCCCTTGTACGTGGGTAAGAAAACATGACTGATCGTCACCAGTGGAATGTGCATGGAAATTAACACGTCCCTTTGGGCCTACAGTGGTTAAGGTTAAGAAGCACGTGTCTTCACCATCTTTCCCCATTGACTGGCCCAACATGTGGTACATGAAGTACAAGTTTCTAGGGAAGGGCAGAGTCACAAGATGGAAGGAGTCTGGGGCCCTGAATCATCACGCAGGATGTCAGCTGCCAATTTCACAGTTGGTTAATCGACAGGATTGTTATATAATTAAGAAATCAACTTGAGTTAAGCCACTGAAATGCAGGGTTGTGTTAGTTACAGCAGCTATTGTTTACTTGAATGAACATCACCAACAGGGCAACCCAGGTGGAACTTCATCAGGTCAGGTTCAGTTTTTTTTATTGATCCTCCCAACATCACGATGACCAGCCCACATGTCTTTCCTGTAGTTTTGCATGTCTTCAGCCATGATAGCCTGTGAGCTTGCCCAGGATACACGCAGTCCCCAAGAACAAGCAGTAAGTTAAAAGTACACCCATTCTGCAAAAAGAGACATGTCTCAGAGTGGACCACACCAGTCATAGTCAACATTTATTATTTACCTCCGAGGAAAATTAACCTGCTTATAGATTTAAATAATTGCTCTATTTTGTTTTGCTTTTCATTTTTGCTCATCAATGTTTCAAAAACCTTGCCCTGGACTGAATGTTTGTGTCCCCCCAAAATTCATATGTGGACGCCCTAACCCTCAAGGTGGTGGTATTTGAAGATGGGGCCTTTGAGAGGCAATTAGGTTTAGATGAGGTCATGAGATGGGGCCCCCATGATGGGATTAGTGTCCTCATAAGAAGAAGAGATCAGAACTCTTTTTCTCTGCCCTGGGAAGATGTAGCAAGAAGGTGGCCATCTGCAAGCCAGGAGAAGGGCTCTCACCAGGAACTGAATCTGCCGGCACCTTGATCTTGGACTTCCCAGCCTCCAGACAGTCTGGACAATAAGAAATAAATGTCTGTTATAACTATGAGAAATAAATGTTTGTTGTTTAAGCCATTCAGTCTATGGTATTGTATTATAGCAACCTGAGCTAAGGCAAATCTCACGATGAAATCTCAGCAGAGCTCTGAATCATCCTGCTCTCAGTGAAGGTCTCATCTTGGCAGGCTTCTCTCTCCACCAGCTTGGTGAATGTACTCGTTTTCTATGGCTGCTGTAAGCAATTATCACAAACTTAGTGGCTTAAACAACCCAAATTTATCATCTTACATTTCTAGAGGTCAGACGCCTACAAGGATCTCACTGGGCTACAACCAAGATGTGGGCAGGGCTGTGTTCCTTCTGGGGGCTCTAGGGGAAAATCCATTTTCTTGCCTTTTCCCCCTTCTAGAGGCCACCTGCATTCCTTGGATCATATCCCCTTCCTCCATATCCAAAGCAAGCAATGTTGGGCCAAGTCCTTCTCAGGCTGCTGCTCTCTAGTGCTCTGCAGCCAGGAAGGTTCTTTGCTTTTTTTTTTCTTCTCCCCAAAGCCCCAGTACATAGTTGTATATTCCAATTGTAGATCCTTCTAGTTCTTCTATATGGGACGCCATCTCAACATGGCTTGATGAGCAGTGCTAGGTCTGCGCCCGGATCCCAGCCAGCAAATGCCGGGCCGCCAAAGCAGAATGCCCAAACTTAACCACTCGGCCACTGGGCTGGCCCTGGTTCTCTGCTTTTAAGGATGCATAGGGTTAGATTGGGGCAACTGAATAATCCAAAATAATCTCCTCATTTCGAGGTCCTTAACTTTAATCACACCTGCTACATCCCTCTTGTCACGTAAGGGACCCATTGGCAGGTTATGAGGATCAGGGCATGGACATCTTTGGGGTGGAGCTATTATTTTGCCTGTCACGGTGAGGCTCTACACCCTCACACACCTTCCTAAGCCAGTTTGTAAAACAAAACAAAAGCCTCCTACATCTGTCTCAAAAAGTGTATTCCTTCCCTTGAGTCGGTATTTGTGCCTCCATATTCCATGAACCTCTAGTCTCATTTCAATGTTTGAGGCGAACGGAGACAGAATCTATGTCCATCTAACCCCCCTCACAGTCTCTCATGTTTGCATAGAAAGAGTCAGGCTGTGGCTCCAGGAGCAGGGCCTGGTGAGAGGAAAGTAGATCCTGGGAGGTGAGCTTTGGGTTGATGGTGGGGTTTCCTCGTTTGTAAGACTAGGAAGCAAAAGGGTTTACTCAGTCCCTCCAATGCCTCCTTCAGTTTTCACTTCCCCCAGGGTCTGCGATAAGTCCACTTCTGCTCTGTTCTCTTCTTACTACTCTGTTTTCTCTACTACCTCTCCCCCAGTTGCCTGCTGCTATGGAAACGCATCTTCAGGGTCCTGCCTCTATCATTCTATTCTCATCTTTCATTTCTCAACTCTTTCTCAAACTCACCTCCTGCCATAGATTTCAGTATCATCCTCCGGATTCATTCCTTGCATTTTTGTTTTCAGAATCACCCCTGGGATTTAGACAGGCACTCATTTCAGGTACCTGGCTCATTTGAGACCTGATCCCTCTGTAATTGTAATATGCCTGGGCTTGTGCTTTCTGTATGATTATTCAAGTTATGACCTCGGCAATGCAGGCCTGTTCCAAACTTTTATAAGATGCCTGGGAGTTCCAGTGCTATTTGGGGGAAGATATAAATAGGAATTGTTCATTTCAAAGTCCTCCCAGGTGTTGAAAAGCAATCACCCGGTAACACCAAGGTACAGTATTAATATTTTTTCCAGAAAGACTCTATTTCTACTTGCAGATTTGCAGATTTCGTACTTTGCAAAACTGGATGGAAGTCTTCCTATGCACATCAATCAACACTTATCTTTCAAACAGCCTTCTGGACCTGGGTCAGTGGAAAATTAATTTCATAGGAGAACCACAGCTTTCTTCTGGGGAATTTGAGATGTTTGCTCATTGCCAAGAGCACAGGGCTATAAAAGATAGTCCCTCATGTAACAGATCCTACTGCGTAAATGTGAGATCAGGGTAATCCTTGAGAGTTTGGGGAAACATTTCCAAAGCGGTGGGCCGATGGGCCACCGGGGTATCTCCTTCTTTGGGTGATTGCCCCAGGTGATGGCATAGCGACTTGACAATGACTCAGCATCAGTAGGTATCCATACTTGGCTCCTCCCATCCATCACCACTTTCCCACGTGAGAGTATTTCTTTCAATATTTGTTGAGCTCATGTGCTCAAGATGGTCAATGTCTTGAGCATTTGGTCAACAGGTCCTGTAGCTTTTACCCAGGAGTGTCCCCATATGTCCCCATATCTCTAGCTTCCTACCTGGTCTTCTTGACTTGCACCTTTAATTGCTCTGGCAAATTAAATTAACTAGCTGCCACCTGCCAACAGAGTGATCTCTCCCAATTGCTCATGGGATGGAATCAGCCTAAAGCCTGATGTTTCCCCATAACCTGCCTGACAATATCAAGACTCCTGAACACAGCCCCTCCCTCCTACCCATCTGGCCTCACCTGCTCACACCACATATCTTAAGCTCCCTGCTAGAATCCTAGGCTTAACAGTAAGAAAAACTTAGCCTTCCTTCTAGATCATGCACTTTTAGACCTACCTGGCCTTGGTCCATGCCATTTGCCTTAGCTGAGATGCCCTTGCCCTCTTTTCTACCTTCTGTATTCTGGTCATCCTTCAAGACTAAGTTCAAATATTACTTCCTCTGTCCATGTAGAAGAGGAGAAAAGCAGCGGAATGTGAGCCAGAAGCTCTAGCTTCAAGTCCAGCTCTGCCATCCACTGGATAAATTGGGCCTATTTCAATATTTATCAGTTTGGAAAGTTAGACGGAGTGATCTGGCTCCTTTGTAGTTTTGTGTCTACACCTTTGACTATTTTTCAAGACCCCTCAATCTGCCTTCCCAAACCCTCCACTACCCCATTCCTGGGAAACTATTTCTATAAATAAAAGGTCCTGTGTTCTGATTATGAGAGTCTTTGTACACACACACACACACACACACACACACACACAGAAGCAAAGTGAGTACCAATCAGGGCAGAATGGTTGAATGAACAGTAGAACCATGAATATTACACAATCACTAAAAAGAGTGAGTTAGATCTATTACAAGTTGATTTGGAAGGATTCCTGGTTTAGATTGTCAAGTAAGGGACAATAAAATCCACACACTCAGAGACAGACAAATATTAAAAATATCACTAAATTATGGAACAGGAATGAGCCTCCCCAGCCCTGGTCCACAGGCTGATGTTGATTATAGGAGCATCAAGAAAGATGTGTGAGGTTGCACATCAGTGTTCACAACCAGGAGCAGGATGGGCAGAGGGCTGGGAAAAAAGAGAAAGAACCCAAAAGTAAAGGTTTAAACAATGGTTCCTGTTTTTTTTTTAAAAAGGATGTAATATCCATTTACATAAGATTATATTTCTGGGCATGTTTCTCTTCAATAAGAGATGAGTAAAAGGATGGTCACCAAGATAGGAACGATGGTTATCTCAGGGTGGCGGGAGTGCAGGGGATTTTTGCTTTTCAATCTCATCCTTTCTGAACCGTTCACCTTGATTTCAGTGAGTGTGCATCGTAACAAGGATGAATAAGCCTAAGGGGCGTTTCCTCCATGTTCTCGGGGCTTTACATCTGGAGGCACATTTGAGCCTTCCAACCGATACAGTATGACATCAGTGCTACTATTGCCCCCAGCTTTAAAACGAGGGACAGAGGCACAGAAAAGGCCATTAGCTTGCCTGAGTCACACAGCTCGTATGTGGCCATGCCAGTCTGGATCTGGACCTAACCACGAGGTGAAATTGCCTTGCTAAAAAAAGACACTAATGCCGTCTTCACGCTGGGAAAATGAAGGCCCTCCCTCCTCAGTGCTTCCCTGGCCTTGTGCCCTTCGTGATCTGTCACTGCAGTCCACCTGCCGGACTCCTCTGAGCTGCCAGAAGTTAGGTTCACTAGCGTCTTCATCCTCCCATCCCGGCCCTGGGCGCGGAGCCGGCTCCCAGTGAGAGTTGACTTAAATAGGATTGCTAATCCTCACTCTCTCTTTCCAACCAAATGATGAAGCTGAGGAAAGAGTTTGAAACAAAATATCTCTTGGTTGGTGAGAGCTCATGTGTATGTGGAGTGAAAAAAAACCAACTGATTTCTAATACGTACCTTATTAAAGTTATTACTGGGTTTTAAATTGCCTGGTGAAGACTGAATCCAAAGACCAGAAAAAGCTATTAAGCCTTTAATATACAGTGGAAGTTGTTATTTTTTTAAGTGCACCTTTTATTTAATATACACCCCAAATTAGACCTGCCAGAGAAATGGACGATTTGACAGTGATCGTTCGGGCTGACTTCAAGGGAAAGCTGACTTACTCAGTTCCTGCCTGCTCAGGGGCAGTGTGGCACACTGCAAACCTTTAGCCATGCTCTTGCAAGTCATAATTAACATTAAAACGAGCCTCAAATTATCACAGTTTATATGGTGGTGAATTAGCAGGAAAACCATGAGCAGCTTCACCACAAACATCAGGTGGAACCATATTCTACATTAGTCACCGAATAATGTGCCCATTAGAAAGACGCTTGGGATAAACCAGAATTTACTATTGTGTGCTCATTGTTTCATGAGTTGCAGCAAACCGAAACAGTCAGGTCAACTTGTAGGTCGAGCCACTTGGGAAGATCTTTGAACACTGTGCTGGGATTTTCAGCAATGGGAGCGTCCAACTGCTCATTTTAATTAAAGGTATTAGTGAAAGCTTTCTTTATCAGCAATGACTGAGACCACAATTGTGGGCTTTGGTACACTTTGGGTCAATTTTATGTGTTTTCTGTCTTTTCTTAAGAACGCCTTGTGTTTCCTACTATTTTTATATTTTGGTTCAAGTAGGACTTACTCCCAGATCATCTCTTTTCTATACCCTTGTGTAGCAGCCAGGGTTCTCCAGAGAAACAGAACCGATAGGGTGTGTGTGTGTGTGTGTATGTGTGAATACATAAACATATATATATATATAATGTATGTATATAGGCACACCTCATTTTATTGCACTTTGCTTTACTGCATTTTGCAGATACTGCTTTTTTACAAGTCGAAAGTTTGGGGCAACTCTGCATTGAGCAAGTCTATTGGCGCAATTTTTCTGACAGCATTTACTCACTTCGCATCTCTGCGTCACGTGCTGGTAACTGTCTCAATATCTCAAACATTCTCATTATTAGTGACCTGTGACCAGTGATCTTGGATGTTACTATTGTGACTCTTTGGGGACACCATGAACCAGGGCCATGTAAGATGGTGAACTTCATCTATAAATGTTGTATGTGTCCTGAGTGCTCCACCAACCAGCAGATCCCCCCTCTCTCTCCCACTCCTCAGGCCTCCCTATTCTTTGAGACACAACAATATTAAAATTAGGCCAATTAAGAAACTCACAATGGCCTCTAGGTGTTCAAGTGAAAGGAAGAGTCAGAGGTCTCTCATTTTACATCAAAAGCTAAAACTGGTTAAGCTTAGTGAGGAAGGCATGTTGAAAGCCAAGATACGCCAAAGGCAGGCTTCTTGTGCCAAACAATTAGCCAAATTGTGACTGCAAAGTAAAAGTTCTTGGAGGAAATTACAAGTATTACTCCAGTGAACACACAAACGATAAGAAAGCAAAACAGCCTTATTGCTGACATGGAAAAAGTTTTAGGGGTCTGGATAGAGGATTAAACCAGCCGCAACGTTCCCTTAAGCCAAAGCCTAATCCAGAGCAAGGCCCTAGCTCTCTTCAGTTCTATGAAAGCTAAGAGAGGTGAGGAGGCTGCAGAAGAAAAGTTTGAAGCTGGCAGAGGTTGGTTCATGAAGTGTAAGGAAAGAAGCTGTCTGCATAACATAAAAGAGCAAGGGGAAGCAGCAAGTGCTCATGTAGCAGCTGCAGCAAGTTCTCCAGAAGATTTGCTAAGATAACTAATGAAAGCGGCTACACTGAACAACAGATTTTCAATATCGATGAAACAACCTTTTACTGGAAGAAGATGCCAGCTGGGACTTTCATAGATGGAGAGGAGAAGTCAGTGCGTGGCTTCAAAGCTTCAAAGGACAGGCTGACTCTCTTGCTAGGGGCTAATGCAGCTGGTGACTTTAAGTTGAAGCCAATGCTCATTTACTATTCTTTTTTTTTTTTTTTGAGGAAGTTTAGCCCTGAGCTAACTACTGCCAGTCCTCCTCTTTTTTGCTGAGGAAGACTGGCCCTGAGCTAACATCGTGCCCTTCTTCTTCTACTTTATACGTGGGACGCCTACCACAGCATGGCGTGCCAAGCAGTGCCATGTCCGCACCCGGGATCCGAACCAGAGAAGCCTGGGCCGCCGAGAAGCAGAACGTGTGAACTTAACCACTATGCCACTGGGCCAGCCCATCATTTACTATTCTTAAAACCGTAGGGCCCTAAGAAGGGTGCTAAATCTGCTCTGCCCGTGCTCTATACATGGAACAACAGAGCCTGGATGCAGCACATCTTCTTATAACGTGGTTTACTGACTATTTAAGCCCACTGTTGAGACCCACTGGTCAGAAAAAACAATTTTTTTCAAAATATTACTGCTCATGGACAATGCACCTGGTCACCCAGGAGCTCTGATAGAGATGTACAAGATTAATGCTGTTTTCATGCCTGATAACACAGCATCCATTTTGCAGCCCATGGATCAAAGAGGCATTTCAATCTCCAAGTCTTATTATTTAAGAAATACATTTTGTAAGGCTATAGCTGCCATAGATGGTGATTTCTCTGAGGGTCTGGGCAGCCAATTGAAAACCTTCTGGAAAGGATTCACCATTCTAGGTGCCATTAAGAACATTTGTGATTCATGGAAAGAGTTCAAATAACAACACTAACAGGAGTTTGGAAGAAGCTGATTCCAACCCTCATGGATGACTTTGAGGGTTCAAGGCTTCAGTGGAGGAAGTAACTGCAGATGTGGTAGAAACAGCAAGAGAACTAGCATTAGAAGAGGAGCCTGAAGATGTGACTGAACGGCTGCCATCTCATGATCAAACTTTAACAGGTGAGGAGTTATTTCTTACAAATGAGCAAGGAAAGCGATGTCTTGAGTTGGAAACTACTCCTGGTAAAGACGCTGTGAGAATTGTTGAATTTAAAACAAAGGATTTAGAATACTACATAAACTTAGTTGATAAAGAAGTGGAGGGTTTGAGAGGATTAACTCTGATTTTAAAAGTTCTGCTGTGGGTAAAATGCAATCAAACAGCATTGCATGCTACAGAGAAATCATTCATGAAAGGAAAAGTCAATTGATGCAGCAAACTTCATTGTTGTCTTATTGTAAGAAATTGCCACAGCTACCCCAGCCTTCAGCAACCACCACCCTGATCAGTCAGCAGCCATCGACATTGAGGTCAGACCCTCCACCAGCAAAAAGATTAGGACTGGCTAAAGGCTCAGATGATGGTCAGCGTTTTTTCAGCAATAAGGTATTTTTTAACTAAGGTATATACATTCTTTTTTTTAGACATAATGCTATTGCACACTTCGTAGACTACAGTATAGTGTAAACATAACTTTTATATGCACTAGGAAACCAAAAATTTCATGTGGCTCGCTTTATTTCAATATTTGCTTTATTGCAATATCTCTAAGGTATGCTTGCGTGGACATATGGGTATACATATATATATGGAGAGAGAGTGAGAGAAATACTGATTTCAAAGAATTTGCTCATGGAATTTTGCAGGCTGGCAAATCCAAAATCTGCAAGGTAGGCCAACTGGCAGGAGACCCAGGGAAGAGTTGCCCTTTGAGTCTGAAAAGCAGTCTGCTGGCAGAATTTTCTTTTCCTTGAGTGATCTCAGTCTTTTTCCTCTTAAGGTCTTCAAGTGATTAGACGATGCCCACCCACATTATGGAAGATAATGTGTTCTACTGATTTAAACGTTAATCTCGTCTAAAAAACATCTCCAGAGCAACATGTAGACTAGTGTTGGACAAAATATCTGGGTACTGTCACCTGGATAAATTGACATGTACAATTAACCATTACACCCTCCATTCTTTCAATCCCAGGTCCTAAATCCTTGGCATCTCTGGGGTCTCTTCCCTCCTTTCAATCCCTTTGTCCAGTCTGTCACCCCAGATCACCCTTTCTTCATCACTTTCCTTTCCGTTTTGTTCTCACCGCCGCATCCAAAGCCAGCCTCCTCTTCCCTTACACCTGGATCACAGCAGCATCCTCACACCTCCCCCACTGCTGCCCAGCTGCTGGAGGCCTTTTCCTGAGACGGGCTCATCTCCCGACCTTCTGCTCGAGAGTCTACATTGACTCTACTGATGGCTTCACCAAGGCATCTCCTTGTCCCTTTTAAATGCCCACATCCAGTGGCCTCAAACTGCCCAGTCAATCTTGCCAGCTTCTCTGCCCCTTTCTCTAGTCATCATATCTCCATCAGTGCCCGTTCTGAGCCCAATGCCTTTAATTATTTGGTTTCCATTTACTTGGAATGCCCTCCTGCTTCCCTTCTGCTTTTCCATCTCCTATCCAGCATGACCTAATGGGAAGAATTCGAAATTCGGAGGTGGAAAACTCCAACTCAAGCCTTAGAAACACTGCTGTACCAGTTACCTATTGCTACATAACAAAATGCTTCAAAACCTAGTGGCTTACAACAATAGTCATCTTATTAAGTCTCATGGTTTTGTGGGTCAAGACTTGGGGCAGGGCTCAGCTGGGTGATTCTTCTGCTCACCCAGCATTGACTAAAGTTACTTAGCATATTCAGTGGATGGCTAGTCTGGTCTCAGTGTCCATGACAGCTTCAACTCACATATCTGGCGTCCTAGGGGGAAAAGCTAGAAGGCTACACTGAGCTGGGATTGTCAACTGGGGATCTACATGTGGCCTCTTCTGCATGGTGGTCTCAGAGTAGTCAGACCTCTTACATGGGGGCACAAGGCAATCTGTGTTCTAAGAGGCCTGGGCAGAAGCCACAAGGCTTCTTATGACAACTGAGAAGTCTCAGAACATCACTTTAACCATCTTCTAGTGGCCTAAGGCCAATCCAGACTCAAGGGGAGGAGAATCCGTTTCCATCTCTCCATGGAAGGAGTAGCAAAGAATTTGGGACCATCTTTAATTCACCACAATCACTGGGTATGTGCTGTGGACAAGTCTCAGACAGTCTGTAGCTGGGTGTTCTCATGTGTAAAACAGAATAAAAGGATACTGCATTGACCGTGAGCTGCATCTCCATTTCAGAAATGTTAAGATGCAATATATGACTTTGGGTGTTGAGGTTCTTTGGTAAAAATAGCTCATATATATTCAGCGCTGACCACATGTTAGGCCTAGGGAAGCCCATCATCCACGATATGGCATTGACCCCTCAAAATTACCCTATAGAGTAGGTACAATCATTCTTGCATCCCACAGAGAAGGAAACAGGTTCTGAGAGTTTAAGGAACTTGTCTGAAGTCGCTGTATTAGTGTTTTATTGCTTTGTAACAAATTCCCACAAACTTAGAGGCTTAAAGCAGCATACATTTACTATCTCACAGTTTTTGTGGGGCAGGAGCCCAGATATGAGTTTTTTGCTCAAGGTATCATCAGACGGAAATCAAGACGTTGGCCTAGACTGTGATCCCATCTGAGGCTCAGGGTCTTCTTCCAATCTCATTGGTTGTTGGGAGAATTCAGTTTCTTGTGATTTTAGGACTGTTTTCTTGCTGGCTATCAGCCAGGGACCACTCTGAACCCCTTAGCCTCAGGTCCTTGCCACGCGGAGCCCCACATAGGAAGGCCACCACGTGGTTTGCCTCTTCGAGGCCAGCAGAAGAATCTCTCTCACTTCAAATCTCCCTTTGAGAGAAGAGGCTTTTAAAGGGCTCACCTGATTAGGAAAATCTCCTTTTTTAGTAATTCAAAGTTAGCTGATAAAGGACTACAAATGTATCTGCAAAAATCCCTTCACTTTGCCATGTAATGTAAACTCATCATGGGAGTGAAATCCTGTCATATCGCAAGTCCTACCCACACTCAAGGGGTAAGGATCGCACAGGACACGTCCACCAGGAGGCTGGAGTCTTGGGGGACATGTGGAAATTCTACCTACCACAGTCCCCCAGTAGGAAGTGGCATTGCTGTGACATGAAGCCTGACACACTTCACATCAAGGGCTGGGGTTCATAAGCACTCTAGAATGTCTGAGCGATAAAAGGATGGTTATGAAAGCATGCTGCAGGCTGCAAAAGCCGTCAAATTTGTGGTAATCAGTTAGAGCAGCTACAGGAAACTAATATAGTCTGTAAGAGCCTTGAGAGATTTCCTAGAATACTGTGTAGTCATTAAAAATATTCAACAAGACTTTGTAACCACATGAAAAATGTTCACGCTACAATGTTCTCTAAGAAGCAAGGTTAAGAACCAAAGCTGTTGGTATGGTGAGCACAGCTACCTAAAAATACAGAGAAAAGAGACCAAAAAGCACAGAGGTGGTCCTAGAGCAGGGGATGCTGCTTCTTTCTATGCTTCATTTTGAAATCTAGTGAATCCTGGTACTTCCGGTAGCTTTTAAAGTGTTGTCCACTTCTTGGTTATTATGTTGGGCAACATCAAAGATGCTGAAGGTCTGCCTTTGAACAATGGACCATGAGTCAGACTGCGACAGGCTCTGACTTGTTCACTGCTGTACCCTCTGTGCTTGGGACAGTGCCTACACATCCCAGGTGCTCAGGCAGTGCACATTTGTTGACTGACAATGAGCAGTTGGACAGGTGTTCAGGGCCCTGAGCACAGCACTAACTTTCTTTGAACAACAGAACTGAGCAGAATGCCTTGCACAGAGCTGGCTTGCATACAGAAGGCACTCAATGATGGCTGGATTAAACCAAATGGCAGGAAACTATCCTGGACAGGGAGCGAGTACATGTGCAAACCTGCAATGAGAGGTAGCTGGGATATTGGCCACGTCCGCCCAGATTGGGAAAGTCAGTGTCGTAGTGTATTCGGGCTGCTATAACAGGATACCACAGACTGGGTGGCTTGTAAACAACAGAAATCTATTTCTCACAGTTCTGGAGGCTGAAAGTCCAAATCAAGGCACACGCGGATTTGGCATCTGGAGAGAGCCAGCTTCCCGTTCATAAAGGGTCCTCCCCTGTATCATCACGAGGCAGAAGAGGTGAGGGGGTACCATCACGCTGGGGGGTGGGGTGCAACATATAAACTTTGGGAGGACGTGGGCATTTAGTCCCTAAAGTCAGGGAAAACGACTTTTGTGGGGAGCAGATGGGATCCTTCTCTGACACTTAAAATTCATCCCAGGGCAGGAGGGAAGTGTGTGTGGAAAATATAAGCGTCCCTCCTCCTTCCTTCAGCATTCTTTGAAAATCAGAGATGAGGCGCCCATGGAGTGGCTGGGGAGTAAACTAAGGGACTGGAATTAATGAAGCATAAATGGCCCAAATTCTGAGGAGTTTCATAGAATGCACAAGGGTAACGAGTGTGACTGCGGCTCCTCCTCTTAGATCCCAGCACCTACCATGATGCCTGGGTCTTGGCAGACACTCGGCAAGTAGTTATTAAGTGAATGAATGAACGGAAGACCAGGCAGTCCCCTGGGCAGTGATGGGAAGGAGTATGCCCCCTGCTCCCCACCAGGGGACAGGCACCAGCACAGCTTGGGGACCCAGAGGCGCAAGGAGAGGTAGGGCAGGGGAGATGCAGACACGGCAGCAGAGGGCTGAGCCCCATGCTTTCCTCTCAACCTCCTCCTCCTAGGAAGGAAAACGCTCTTCTCAACAGTTCCTGAGCCCAGGGCCCCTGGCATCTAGTGATCCCAGGAAACCATTTAACCTTTTGGCTTCTTGGTTTCCTAGCTCAAGGAGTGAAGTGGGGAAATTAATAGTGACCTCCATTCCCAGCGATTACGGGCATTAACTAAACAAGACTTGCAAGTGCTTTTAAAATTCAATTTTCTGGGCTGAGAAGGCGGGCTGCCACAGGAGAGGGGACGGGCTTTACTGCCCATGGGCAGTGGGGTCACACCTGGGGCCTTTGCCAATGAGGAAAGCTCCCAACACTGCAGTTTCAAGACAGAATTCAGGAAGTGCCGGACCGAGGACATCAGATCAAGACAAGAGAAGGAGGAAGCCGTCGAGGGCTGGCCAGAGGAAGGCAAGGACCTGGCATGGGGCAGTCCCTGAATAATCCCTTCCAGGGGGAGAGGGAGGCAGGATGCCCAGGTCCTAGACCAGTGGGAGGCCTTGAACCTCAGCCTCCCACGCGGCTGGATTAGAGACGGCTAAGGGCACTTTCAGATTTGTCAATTCACAGCGTTTCCAGCTTCTGGGGCACATATTTTCCAAAAGTAAAGGGGAACACAGTTTCAAGCCACACCACACCCTAAACTGATAACTCCATCTCTGACTGGGTAATTTGAGTTTCCCAGAGCTAGAATTTGAATATATGAACAGTTGTTTAAAACAAAAACCTGGAATTAATGACATAATCCCCTTCAAACCCATTAAACTTTTCTTCTTATAACAAAATCAAAAACCAACGGAACGAGAACTAATAACGTTAACTCTCTCTTTTTGAACCACGAGCTTGAAGCCTACGTGGATGATGAAGCTTTGCTGAAGTGTTCGAAGATCACCCTTGGGTAGTGTCATGCAGTGGGAAGGGCACGGCTCTGGAGCTGCATCCATGGCCATCGATGAGCTGGGTCACCTGAGCAGGTCACCGAAATTTCCTTCACTTCCTTCCCCTCTGACATATTTGACTATCACACAGATTAGGGCTAATTTAGGTAAAGTGCCTAGCCCAGTATTAACCCGTGGTAAGTACTCAATCCATTAATATTATTATTTTGGTATTTAACAATTAAACATTTGATGTATGTGATTCTCAAAGTATCACAAATGTAAAAGGTAGAAATTCTAGTGTGGATACTTCCAACTCCTAACTCTTCTAACTAGACAAAGGCATTTAAACAAACACACACACACACACACAACCCTGGATGTCCATGCAGAGTTCTGAGCACCTAAAGGGTACATAATGCAAAAGCATTTTTTTCCCAATTTCAGTAGAATTTAGCTTTTTCAAAACCAAAAGCTCACAACAAGGTAGAAAAAGTCTAGGGGCCGGCAAGTGCCTAGGTGTCACCCCCCAAAGTGCCAAAATCCGTGAGACCCTTCCACGATGTGTTGGTGCAGAAGAGCCTTCAGTGGTTATTGAGATGCATCGTGTGTGTGTGTGTGTGTGTGTGTGTGTGTGTGTGTGTGTGTGTGTTGCTTTTGCCCCCAGTTAACATCCTATCAACAGAGCTGAAGAACTATTCATATGACTTGGAGGTCATTTCTCCTCCCAAGAAACTGGAAACAGGTCATGGAGGAGAAAGGGAACTCAGAGTGTTCACGACGATCAGGGCAATCAGAGAGGATACACAGTTTCACCGAGCGTGGCCAGCCCAGGGGTCTCAGCTTGGAGGGCAACCTGATAGTCAAGCTAGAATCTCCCTCTGTCGATGCACTAGATTGACAGCAAGGAAAAGAATCCTCCCCAGACACAAAAGTACACTTGTTTTCAGATTAATGCATCCTGAATGTAAGCTTTTCAGCCCTTCTCAGAAGGAGTTAACGCGTGCTTGCTTCAGGCCGAGGCAGAGCCTCAGTGCTATCGTCTCTTAAAGTACTTGCTTGCAGAGGTGACCTGACCGCTTGCTCATTAATGCACTGAAGGACTGCTCTTTCCTAACATCTCATGATACTAATTCACAAGGACACTAAAGAGTTTGCTTAAATTAGTGGCGACAGAGAGACAAGCCAGAATGCACGCTGGATGGACGTGACATGTTTCCCCCCGACAAAGTCTAAAGTCATCTGTATGGGGTCCTCATTTCCTCCTTCCACTTGCTGCAGAGCATCTCAGTTACCTGCTGTTAAGCATCTTGGCCTTATCTTTGTGTAACCAATGCCCATTTCTCTTTTCAAAAATGACTAACAGGAATTCAGGGTATTGTGTTGGATTTTAATGGGTTATTCTGTTTCTCATGTGTTGGTTTCCGAAAAGTCCCACAGTGGTTTCCTCTCTCCTGCGTCTTTAAAAATAAGGTTGAGAATCCTCATCTCTGATGATGTTGAGAGTCAGAATCTTTCTAACAGCCAGCAAGGCTCAATGTTATAAGATTTGGGTGTTGGGGGAATCCTACAGGAACCAGTATTTTAGGTTCTCTGAAATTAGGATATGGAATTGGCTTAAAGTCTTAAAGTGAGCAAGGCCAGGGAGTATAGACACGTCCCTTCGGATGTGTGTGTGCGAGTGTCTCTCTCTCAGCAAAAGGCGAGTTCAGCTAGATTGACTTCCCACAAGCAGCAAGATGAATAATTACATACTTCTGTTAAAGCCCTCACTGTGCATTTGAACACTGGCGGAGCACAGAGTAACAAGGAAACATATGAGCCCAAGGTTTTTCCTTTCTTTCTTTCCTTTCTTCCTTTTTTTTTTTTTTTGGAGAAACTAAATTCAGAATTTTGTCTTTAGATTTCAGTAATTTCCCAGATTTCATATCATGAAGATTCTGTGCCCAACGGTCTTGGCTTAGGCTGGACTTGGTGTGAGTTCTGCTGAAGTTCCCCTTGGACGTGGTCGCCTTTGCCCAGATCGCCTGGAGGGACTCTGCTCCCTACAGCACACACGTAGCACTCCTTTCCCCCAAACGGAATTTGGTCTCATCCCAAGTATAAACTCCTTCAGTTTTTAGAGAAGCCACATAGTCCTGGTTTTTGAAGCGAAGAGCAGTAGAATTGGCTCTCCCACGTGAAATGTTGAAAGCTTTTACACAGTCAGGATGTACTGTACAATAATGGTCCTAGGTGGTGAGCCAATCTCTTTTTGCATTCGTTGCACATCATTGGGGCTTTTTGTTTTGTTTTTTGGGTTTTTTTGCTAAGTAATCTTTAGCATCATTTTAACATATGCATAATTTTCTTACGTTCAAAACCTTGCTTGGGTAACTCATATTTTGGACAAATATAAGTCTATTTTGAGAAACACATCTTTCATTCGTTCAACAAATAATCATCAGGAGCCTTTAATTCCCAGGCCCTATTTATAAGTCTTCCTGTTTCCCATGAAGTCGTATTGAGTCAGTGCTCATCACATACAAGTAGCAAAGTCAGGGGTGCATACCTGGGCTGTTGCAGTAGCCAGAGTTCTCTGCCTGCCCCAGTCCAAGAACCACTTCACTCACTGTGCCGGCTACATTCCCAAGTCAAGAGTCGTAGCTAATCCATCCTCTGACCAAAATTTTTCAATGGATTCCATCTATTCCCAGAAAATTAAGTAGAAAGACCTCGGCTTGGCTTTCAAAGCCTTTGTAACATGCTCCCAAACCACCTTAGCACCATCTTCTCCCTCCTCTTCTACTCTGAAACTGGATGTTTGGTCTTGCCTCAAACATCCACTTTCTCTCTGTAGGTTTCTATTTACCTTGTCCTTTTCACCAGAGGTCCCCTCTCCACTCTCAGCTTCTGCCTGCGGAAGTCCTCCTAGGCATTCTTCAGATCCCACTGGTCCGTGGAGACGTCCTAATTCTCCTCACAGATGTGACTTTTGCCTATTTTGCCAATATAGGCCTTCCATGATGCCACCCTAATTATAGCCATTTGTTCATTGGAGATGCCACCCCTACTAAATTACACATTTGCAAAAGGCCAAGTCAATGTTATCTTTGCAGCCCAACAATGCTTTGCATTTATTAGGCACCTTCTGTTGCGACGAACTAAAGTCTTAGCGTCATCTTTGAACCCAAAGGCTAGAATCATAGATATTAGCATACGAAAGAGCCTAAGCTGGCCCAACGCTTGATGCTCAAATTGGATTAGAACAGCCTGTGACTTAATGACATAGGATTGGGCAAAGTTTTCTTAGACATGATATCAAAGTCATGGTCCATAAAAGTAAAAATAGATAAATTGGACTTAACCAAAATTTAGAATTTTTCCCCTGCAAAACACCCTCTTGAGAATATAAAATGATAAGCCTTAGACTGGAATAAAATATTTGCACGCCACATATCTGACAAAGGACTTGTATCCAGAATATATAAAGAACACTCTAAATTCAACAGTAAAAAAGAAACAACTCAATTAGAAAACAGTCAAGAATTGAACAGACACTTCACCAAAGAGGATATTATAGATGGCTAATGACCACATGAAAAGATATTCAACATCATTAGCCATTAAGGTTATGTAAATTAAAGGTATAACAAGATACCACTACACACCTATTAGAATTGCTAAAGCAAAAAGCACTGACAATACCAAGTGCTGATGTGGACGTGAAGCAACCAGATCTCTCATACACTGCTTCCTGGTGGGAACGGAAAATGGTCCAGCCACGCTAGAAAACAGTTTGGAAGCTTCTGATAGATATACACTTACCATACAACCTAACAATCGTACTCCTGAGTGTTTATTCAAGAGAAATGAAAATGTATGTTCACACGAAAGCCTGTACACAAAAGTTATGTGTACAGTATAGTACAATAAAGGCTTTATTTGTAATAGCCCCAAACCAAACAATCCAGATGTCTTTCAACGAGTGAATGGGTACGCAAGTTGTGGTCCATCCATACAAGGAATACTACTCAGTAATAAAAGGGATCACATTATTGATAGATGCAAACAACTTTGATGGATGTCTTGAGTGGCTGAGTGTAAAAGGCCATTGTCCAAGGATTACATCCTATATGATTCCATTTATGTAACATTCCCAATGTTGTACAGCTATAGTGATGGAGAACAGGTCTGTGATCAGCAGGGGTTAGAGCCGGGGAAAGAGTGCCGCCATCGGGGGTAACTGGAGGAAGTTTCTTCGAGGAGCAGGAACAATCCTATATCTTGATAGTGATGATAGTTACTGACTCAAAACTTCATCAAACTACACACACATAATCATCATGTAAAGACTGTTACAATCCTAGCAAGATTTTTACCTGAATTAATAGTATTGTGCCAATGTCAATTTCTGGTTTTGACAATATATTGTGGTTATGTCCGATATTATCACTGAGTTTATCATCCGGGAAACTAGATGAAGAGCATGCAAGAATTCTCAGTCCTAGTTTTCCAATTCTTACGAGTCTTAACTATTTCAAAATAAAAAGCTATCTTAGAAATAGCACATAAATGCGTATAAAATTACAATTATGTTAAGTGCTACTAAGGAGGCATACATAATGTTACGAAAGCCTGCGATAGAGGGATTGACCTGGTTGTGAAGGTCAGGAAAGGCTTGAAAATGAGCCAAGATCTAAAGGAAGGGTAGAGGTTAATGAGGTGACAAGGGCTGGGAGGTTGAATCCAGCTCCCTTGATTAGGAAAAGTTCAATAAGGTAGGAAAACAGCTCTTTCCATGAACCTCCAAGTGGAAACCCACACACGAAAAGACAGACAAGCAGTGATTGCCTCATCTAAGGCGGGTTGAGAAAGAAGTGCAGGGGGAGGGAAGGAAGAGGGGGTGGGGGCGTACCCCAACAACCCGGGTCAGGAGCCCTTGGAGCCAGACCCAGAATCACTGCAGGGCTATTCGGGTACGTGCTAACCCCTATGTCCCCAGCAACCGCTGGTGACAGGATTTCCCATCCGCAGGGGTTTGTGGCAGGTAGAGCGGAACTGTGAGAGCAGTGCATGCCTGTGAGCTTCTCCTGACTTTGTAGAGTGTTAGGGAAGCAAGAAGAGTAAAAGTCAGACTCCTTCTCTTCTTCATGCACCCCCCGGGAGTCTCAGGAGCTGAATGAGGCCCAGGCTGTTGCTGTCCCATCCAGTAAGTCACTTTACCTCTTTGGACGAAGTCTTCTCTTCCATAAAGTGAACTTGGACCAAATGAACTCTCAGCTGACTGAGCCCCTGCATCTGGTGATTCTGGTCTCTGACTTTTTGACACCTGTTTTCAAATTACTCTCATATTGGCCTAACAGCTCAGCTTTAGGAGTATCTAGCTAAAAATTGAGAGAAACTGTCATGTCCACATTATGGAGAGATGCTTCCTTTCAAAATTATCCTTTTGCGTGAGAGTGTTCAGTGGTGACCCGGAAGCTCAGATAGAAGACACAGACTGCATCTGAGGTTCCCTGGAAATTATCATGTTACGTCAGATACAAAGAACTGTTTCACTCACTAAGGGCCCAGAGAAAATGAGAAACTGGATGTACTGTTATATAACCTTCCCACCAAGGGAGAATTTAAATTTTCTCTTAATAGTTATTTGACTGAGCTAATATTTAGACATTTAATAAAAGTTTCAACATTTTAGTTAAAATGCTATTTTTACAGTAGTTCTCTGATCAGGAAGATTTAAATTACATTCATTAGTGATGTCATGTTCAATAACTGAAGCCATAACATTAAACTGAGCCCAACTGACTGGCAGAAATATATTTGCTTTAAAAAAAAAGAGAAAGTGAACAAAGGCAGACACGAATAGGAGGGGATTTTTTTTTCTTGTAAGGCTGACATTTTTCTACTGATATTTCTTCAAAGCAAATTATTACTTACCTTTCCACTCAGTCTGATAAAATAATCACAAATATTTTGGATGACTGCATTGAAAGATGGATTTGGAACATTCAGGGCTCACAATAGTCAGGGCCGGGGGGAGCAGAATGGTTATGTATGGTTTCATTTTAACCCGCAACCAACCAAAACATAGGTGTTTATCTTTAAGCCTGTGGAGCAGAAGCATCTAACTGATCCCACTTGGGAGACAGACGGTGAATAATGGGCCATTATATTTTGACGAGACACACAATTGCCTTGAACTTGTCAGGAGTTCAGGTGTGGAGATCCAGCTACCTGGGGCCGTGGCTGGAATGTGATGGTTTGCGAGCTCCGGCTCACGCATCTGCCTGCTGCACCCCTTGTAGGGCCCGGCTCCATTTCACGGGAATAACTCACCTATTCATGAACAATGAGGTTCAAATTGTACTTTTCTTTAACACAACATTAACTCTCAAAGAGCTGGAAATTCAGCACTCGGTTCCGTGAGCTTAGATTGCAAATCAGTCACTGAGAACATTATATGAGCAGTAATCCCATTAAATATATCATCTTGCAAATATCTAAATCCAGTTAATTAACTTGTATTGCAAAAGAGCTCGGAGATATAGTTTTCAGAGAGCAACCATACATTTTAGGGCCCTAATTATATTTAAAGCAAATTCCAGGCTCTACTTTTTATACAAACTAGGTGGAAAACTGCCTTCTAAGGAAAAAATGGATTGATGGAGGGCTACGTTTATGAGATTTGAACAGAAAAGATATTCAAACATCTCAAAAATTAACTGCTTTCTTACATAAACTTTTTACTTGCATTGTAGGGAGGTTTTTAATAAAAGGATTAAACAAAGACTGCCATTTTAATTAAAATTCA
This sequence comes from Equus asinus, assembly GCF_041296235.1. Taxonomy (NCBI): domain Eukaryota; kingdom Metazoa; phylum Chordata; class Mammalia; order Perissodactyla; family Equidae; genus Equus; species Equus asinus. The sequence continues at coordinate 14,433,819 of NC_091791.1, read as the reverse complement.
TAGCAATACAATGTCATCTTTACAATGGCCGTAGAAATTAACCAGCTCATGGAATTAGGCATCCTTCAGAGTTCATAATAATTTGACCTTAGCATGATACCGAAACCCACAATATGTGTAAACTTTAAAATAATCACAGCAAGGACTTATAAATAACAGTCTCACCTAATGAAAATACCATTAATGAGTTAGAAATACATGATGACAATCGCTTAATATTTTTTCAGTCGTCAATAATTATTTGGGATGTGTATGTAGTTATACCACTGTCTGAGATGCAGTGATATATATGTATGCATATATTTGCATATATGTAGTTTGCATAAAGTGTGTGTGTGGGGGGGTGTCCTCTGATGACACCTACTCCTGTTGGGGCTTGCTTTGTACTAGCCCCATACCACACACCACAGCAGATCTTCAGTGGTATTTGTCAGTAAAATAAATCCTACCAATATGTGCTTTTCATTATGCTTCATGAAAAATCCACACCCTCTAAGTGTGAAATTCAAAACTGACTTATTTTGAAATATTTTATATTGTGGTTTCTCTAGACTATTGTTCAATACAAACATATATATGTTTGCTATTATAAAAATGGCATTAAAGTATAAGAATACTTTCAATATAAATTGTGCTTTTCTTCCAAATAGTTCAAATTCTCATCCTACGTGTAAATCCATTTATACGTGTGAAGAATATATGAAATAAAATTTTTTTTAAAAATCTCAGTGCCAGTTGAAGGCTGGGGCAGACACAGTTTTTAAAAGATGTCAACAGGATCGGATTTATTCATGCTAAAATCCATGACCTCATTTGGGGCATCATGGTTCATTGTCCTAAAGAAGAAAGTCCTGGAAATAGTCAGAGATTCTTGCCAACATTATCATTCTCACCATCCAAATGTCACCCATATAAAACATACTATCTTATTAGGAAAATGTGTCTTCTTGGGTACTTATACCAAAACAGTTTTGAGGAGCTTGTTCTCTTCAAAGCAGACTTAGGAAATAAAGAATTTAGTTCACCAACCAGCCTTCTTCAGGCACTTTGCAACTAGAAGCTGCAGAAAGTGACTTAGCATCTAACCTCAGATCTAGGAGTCAATCGGTGAGCTTCTTTGTTATAGCATGGCAGGTACTTCTGACAGACTGGTGATGTCAGGAAAACACAGACTCGCTTTAGGAAAACTGTTAGAAACCACCACTTCACGCCCGTCTTCTAAGTGTTTGCTCTGTGTCTTCCAAGTGCTGTTTAGCAATGTACATGAACTGTCATTTATTCCTCCAAACAGCTCTGCGAGGCGAGTCTATTGTTAAACCCCAAGTTACAGATGAGGAAACCGAAGCTCAGAAGCTTGTAACCTACTTTGGGCCAAAGATGTAGCAAGTTAAGAGGCTGAGATGCAAATCTAGGCCCATCAAACTCTAAAGTCCACAGACTCCCCCGCTAAGCTACACCCTTCCACCGACAGACAGCTTGCCCTATACCCTTAATTCTGCAGTGCCCAGTTTTGCTTCTGTAAACACGTGCTAGAATTAGGAGCATCTTGGTTTGGTCGTTTGTTCCCCAGTGTGGGGGAGGTGGTTAGATTGATACATTCCACAGGAAACAACATGTCCATTGGCTGAGCCTGAGTGAAACTGTGAACATGAAGGCACAGAAATACCATGTATGATATGGGTGATGGTGGGGGCCCAAGAGTCCCTCCCTGATACATTTTCCCATGGCAACTTAGGTATTGCTTGTTTTGACACATTTATACACAAGGCGGGAAGAATGGCGCAAGGCAAATGAAAAACTCTTGGGTTCGTCTGAGGACTGAAGTTTGGTGTTGATCTAGTGAAAGGGTTAAATGCCTCCCAGGCCTTCTTGCTTTCACTGCCTCCTGGATCATGTTGTCTAAAGCAAGGCTCCCTGCACCACAGCAAACCAAGACTTATCCTAATGACAGGATAATTAGAAGTATCATTGTGGTAATGATTCTTTTCATCTGGAGAACAGGCTGCACAGAAAAGACCTCTCATTCAGCTAATTCCACCTGCCTATGCCTTTGCCTCTCCCCAGCTTTTTCCCTAGGTCAGTAGCGCAGGGTTAATACCAGGTGTTTGACAAGTCCCACAGACTTGGGGCTCATCAAACTAATTAAAGAGAAACACATCCAAATTCTAGTGAATTATTTTACTTTAAAAAATGCCTCCCGTTCATCTGGCTTGGTGGGTTTGATTAATGAAGATGACAAAGGAGCTCTTGTTCCTGCAATCCACGGCCACTTGGTTCGGGTTCAGCGGGCCCAGGGAGAGGCATCCAGGCCTAAATCTGGTCTTTCTTTCCTCCTTAAAAATCCGAAGGGTAGAGAAGTTTCTGATTTTATCAGACTCACCAAGGCAGGAAAGGAAAGACAAGAACATCTTGATCCACTCACTTGACGTGGCCAGAATTTATTTGTTTAACTTAAATCGCCCTTGGAAGACTTTCATTGTGTATTTGCCACGCATAGAATAATCTGAGACATTAGGAAAGCATTAGATTCATCAGAACAATTTAATAGCCCTAAAACTAATAACCCCTAGAAGGATGCCCTACAGAGAAACCTTTGCAGTTTCTCTCCCCAATCCCTCGCCCCCCGCCTCTCCCGTGGCGTCCCCATCGCCATAAGCAAAGCCCCACTGGTGGTACATGTAACAAACAACGACATAGTAAGATCTGAATTTGGGAGAGGAAAATGAAGTTTTTAATTCTTAACAAGAGTGATTTGTTTTAATCAAAGGATTTTTAATTCTTATGGATAATTAGGCATCCAAAGTACACCTTGGAGAGAGTTGTTTGCTGCATTAGCAAGATACATCTGCATAATTAACTAAGGAAAGCATTTGAAGATAAATTTGAGCATTTAGATTAAATTTAGATTAAAATGCGTATGCTCCTGCCAGGTTAAAAATAAAATCCAACAGACAACTGTACTAATAAATTTAATATATTAAGCAAAGCATAGATATTTAAGATATAGCTTTTAATAACGTTAACCAAATTCATCCTGAGATTATGGTTTTAAAATCCATAAGCCATAATAAATACCCTCTTGAAGTCTTCCCACCCTAAAATGCCAAATTATCCAATCCAATATCTACCCATTTGGTATTGAGACTTTAAATGACATTTTAGGATTAGCTTTAAAATAATTATTTAGACATTTGAACATCTTTTTTTTTTTTTTTTTTTTAGGAAGATTAGCCCTGAGCTAACATCCACTGCCAATCCTCTTCTTTTTGCTGAGGAAGACTGGCCTTGAGCTAACATCTGTGCCCATCTTCCTCTACCTTATATGTGGGACGCCTGCCACAGCATGGCTTGATAAGCGGTGCGTAGGTCCACACCCGGGATCCAAACCAGCAAATCTTGAGCCACCAAAGCAGAGTGCACGAACTGAACTGCTGCGACACCAGGCCAGCCCCTGAACATCATCTTTAATTCCATCATTTATTTGTACCTAAAATTGAAAAGAGACATTTTCTTTCAGTAAATGTCTCTTAAAATTTTTAATTTATTTTTGAGAACTGAAATGTAATGCTAGTTAAAACTATTTAATTGAAAACGTCTTTCCCCTTCTATTTTTGGGCTGAATGCAAATCCAGTCTTGTCACTACCATCCCAGCTTTGGCTAACAATGAAAATTATTTTGTATCTGAGAAATGAATTCACACCTGTGATGTTCAATTGTTTCCAAATTTAAAGTTTTCATATTTAATCAGTAAATCCATATTCAGGTGATCCCCTTGTTTATCTGAAAAGAAGAGAAACTCAACAAATAGGTTAAATGGAGTAACTCAGGACAATGTTTCCTACTGGGTTTTAAAAAATGCCTACTGTGCAGGATGTTAATAGGTATAATGCAAAAAAAAAAAAGTAAAATTGTTTTGCTTTAACTCATTATTATAAACATTGAAAACTATACAGAAAAGTTAAAAGAGTAAACAGCTTTAAAAAAAATTCTCCAGGTAAACAAAGTTGAGCAGCTTCCTTCACTACAGGACTTCTCAGGGCCTTTAACGGCCCACTATGCTGAGGCAGTTTCCAAGAGGAGAACAGAAAATGCATCATGCTCCACATTTATCTGCAGCGTCTTGCACATTTGGTATCCCCTCTACTATACTTGAGAAATGACGGTTTATGGCCAGTTTAGAGGTTCTATGGTTTCCATTTAGAACTCTACCCGAAAAAGCAGGAAAGCTGGTGCCAAACAAGTTTATGAAAAGAAAGATGCTTTGGAAAATCAGGTTCGAAAAATTCATCAACATCTGAAAGGTTCACAGCGTCAAGTTTACAAAAGAGTTTGGAAGCAGATAATCTAGCAGTTGATTTAAAGAAGCTACCTTGTTCTAATTTGCTGAACGCTCCTTTCTCAAGTGGACTCATGTTGTTGCAAGAACCAGGCAAGGATTTGAAACTGGCAGTAAAACAATCCACATGAATTCAGGTTCTATTTCTCTCTAATCCTACTATTACCTTATAAAGTCCCTAAAAAAAAAGTGAAACGTGGCAAGTTAGATGTTTTTTCAATTTAATGTGAACACTGAAAGTAGGATTGTTGATGGTAAGTCAGCTAGAGGCTTTAGAAAAATTTATTCTGGAATTCTTCTTTGATTCTTGCTCCGCAGTAGGGCATCCAGTCAATGCAAAATGTCAGGTCCTGTGTTGCATTTCCCTGCTTCCTTTGGGTGTTAGAGCTTGGATTTCGGAATGCGGGGTTTTTACATGTTAATGTTGAGATCGAATTCATTGGTGAGCCTGTGGTAAGACACAATAAGAAAACCAGAGGCAGTTGCAAAGTTTTAAAAAAAATTTTTTTGTCATTACTTTGTTTCCATTCTTGCTGTAATCCTAACGAGCACAAACTCAACCCCCTTACCCAGCCTCGTAAAGAAATTACTAACGTCTGAAAAACCAAATCTTATCTTTAACTCTTATTTCCCTACCAAAATAGTTCATTATTTTTTTTTTCAGAGTCTTCTTTTGCTACCTAGGGAACAAAATCCCAACTCTGGACTCAAAATGACAGATTTTGCGGGTTTTACTTTTCAGAGATGATGTCATTTGTGGGGGACTGTTGGGTAAACCATATACTCTTTTCAGAAACCTGCAATTACCTCTCTGAATAAAGAGATCAATGTCATGTTTCTAGAAATAATGGCTAATGATATGTCTCCCAAAAGGAAGTGGCGTTATTAATTACCTCACTGTGAACACACAGTTTATAGACAGCTACGAGGGCCACTCGCCCAATTAAGTATAATGACTAAAGCTTCAGTTAGTCCATCTGTACAGCCTTCCAGATTAACAAGCCTGCAGCTTTACAAGACTTGCACGGCTGATACGCAGTGAGGAGTGCTCAGAGGGCATACCTGGGCTGCCTGGGAGATTGGGTATTATTGCCCAGCAGGAGGGGAAACCCACACTGCTTATTTTTAATCGCCCAGCTTTGTTTCCATGTGAGCTGTGTTGATGTTGATAGTCACTCCCCTCAATTTCCATGCCAAGGTGCATTAATTCATATTATGCATTTAAATATATATTTCAATATATTTAAAATTTTAATATTATATTTATAATCTTATATTTAATTGTGTAAGTATAAATATATAAAATTTAAATTATATTTATATACTTATGAGTAGACTATTAAAGTATATATAATGTATAGTAGCTTACATATAATCACATCCTACATTTATACATAAATTATAAAGGTAATTATATAACTATATATTTATATACTTATATAAAATATATTAATATGCATTCACCTATAAGGTGACAAGAATAATCACTTTGTAACAACCCAAGGTGGCCTAGGTTAGAAGCAAGAATTTACCTCCGTCAAGAATAAAGGCCTGAAAACTTTTCAATAATAAATTAGAAAAAATATATGCATATATACACATTTATTATTATTAAATGTTTTTGTTCTTTCAAGCAGTACTGTAAGCTGATTACGGAGCCCTTGCCATAAATCTGTGCTTTAAAGTTGTCTAGGTCTTTTAAAGGACGCGCTGTCTCTGTCCTTGACAGCATCAGTATAATTTATCACAACAGTCCTAGCTTGTTTGCTCCCTTGTTTTTTCTAATTAACCACAGGGGCTGCGCGTTGAGCTCTGAGGAATGACATGCAACCCTTAGGGATGGGTTTTCAGGTGCCCAAAGGGTGAGGACACCTGGGCCCGGGATGCAGGCCTCATTTCCAGGCTTCCAATGACCTTGGGTGAGTCCAGAGTCACGCTCTGACCAGGGCTGCAGGTGGACCCTGGCCCACAGTTTGGCTCTCAAGTCCTGAGGATTTCTCAGCTGCATTTGGCTACCCGGCCCCCTGATTTACGACTTCCACAGGGAATCAGCCCCTCCCCCCCACCCTGGAGATAATACCACCTCCTCCCCAGGGCCTGGGCGGATTAGGGATTCCTCTTTATAAGTCTCTTTGAAATCCTGCAGTGAAAAACAGGGGGCCTGGCCGAATGCTTCCTGAGCAAGCACAGAACGGCCAGTGCCATGTCTTTACCCACAGAGGGGAACAGCTGCCCTGCCAGCTGTTGCTTCACTTTAGGTCATTATGAAGGTCAGAAAATGTGATGATTCACCCAAGACAGGTGGCCATGCAGGGCTCCAGTCATCACCCTCGGGAAAGACACCCTGGCAATTTCCAACCTGCTCTTCAGCTCTGCTACAAGGATCGGGTCCAGGGTGTAGGGGGCAACTGCAGCTATCAGCCAATTAAAACTGGACACACGGGCCTGCCAGAGTGTTGATTTTGTTGTTTTGTTTTTAAGCACAGTGACCCATTCCATGTCTTTCTTCCTTCACTCACTCACAAATATTTGCAGAGCACCAACCACGAGCCAGGCATTATCACCTATGAGAAGAAATGCTGAGGCAAGATGGGGACACCCCCTTTACCACCTGCTGACAGCGACCTAGAACCAATTTCTCAACCTCTGTGAGCCTCAATTTGCCCACCTGCCAAATGGGGACAGTACTCTCTATGTCAAAGGGTAGCTGTAGAGATTAAATGAGATAACAAAATACTATATGTAGAGTGCCTGACAATTTGCTTAACACAGTTGAGGAACTCAGTAAATGTGCATTCCCTTAGTCCTGCTCCCAAAGGTGGGTCAAAGCACTATGCCTATTTATCGCTAAGGAAGGAGATGTCACACTCTACAGCCTGGACTCCCTGGGCTCCTGTCTGGGCCAAAAGTGACTCTTTCCTTATGGGTGTGTAGGCAGCTGGTGTTGCAGAGGAGGAGTTAGAGATAGTGGATGTCTGTGTGTCAAATGTTTTGTTCACCCCAAATGGATGTCAGGGAACCCCTGAAATTTTCCCTTGGCTGCTTTAAAAATGCCTATGCTTTCATTCTAGAACACACGGATTAAATTATGTTCTCTTATGTTTGAACACGTATAGAATGAACATGACCCAGATTTCACTCCTAGAGAAACACCTGCATGTGCGCACTGGGAGACATAGAAAAAATGTTCATGGCAGCATTGTTTATGGAGCAAAAATTAGAAACAACTGAAAGCCCAAGAACAGTAAAATTGGTAAATAGTGATACAATTATTCAAAGGAATACTATACAGCAATGAAAAGTAATAGCATGTATTCCTATGAGTAAATCCTAGAAACATAATATTGAGTAAATAAAAGCATGTTACAGAAGAATATATAGGATCTGGCCCCACTTATATACAGGTTAAAACATGCAAAATAAAAATATACATATATGTATATTTTTGAGAATGGATACATGAATGGTTCAACTGCAAGTAAAGGGACACCAATCACACAATTCAGGAGAGTGATTGTCTCCGGAGGGAGAGACCAGGACAAGATCAGGAGTCAGGGCGGGGGTTCAGTCAGGGGCAACGGAGAGCTTCACAGGTGTCAGTTCCTAGTTCCTGAGTCAGGTGATGGAGTCAGAGGGTTAATTTCATAATTATTCCTTAATCCGTACATGTGTCACATGTGCACTCACGTGTGTGTGCTGTATTTCATAATAAACTATTTAAGTGTTTCCAAATATATTTGATTCTTGGGAACCAAGAATTTCCTAGGAGAAGAAATATGTATATGAAAACATACATCCAAAGATGTTCCTTACAGCATAATTTATAGAAGCAAAAGTGGAAGCAACCAGAATATTCCGATATGAAAATAGTTAAATAAATTATGGCACAATACTTGTTTTTAAGAGTCCTTGGCTACCGGTTTGTAAGATTGAAAAGCTGGAAAGCTAGTAAAGCTGCCACCTTCCAAAATACCACTGGCATGTTGCATAAAGTGAGTGCAGCCTGATGGGGTAGAGGGAGTGAGTGAGGGCCAGGTCACCTGGTCTCCTTCCGTATCGTGTAAGATCTGCTCGCCCAGCACATAGGTCTAAGGACCATGTCAGCCTGCTCCTCCTGTTCTTGCCAGGCGATGTGGGCCAACATCAGAGGACCAGTTCTCTGTTCAGACTCAGAGGGGGCTCCCTGATCAGTCCTTTCCAGGCTGTGCTGCAGAAGGTGCATGCCCGGGCACTCGCTGACTTCCAACCTGATGGAGCCGGCCTCCTGCAGGCCCTGTCAGCACACACCCAGGCCGAGGGCACCCTATAACATTCCAGAAATGTTATTTGGGGAGCTGATGTTAAGGGAAGGTGAGTAGATTGGCAAGTCCCCAAGGTCAGCAATGCCCCAAGCTCCTAAGGGCTCACCATAAATTCCCCCTTACAGGAACTGAGTCATTAGACAGTGTTTAATAATCTCAGGCCATTCAAATAGCCTTGCTCTACATAAAACCCAGAGGAGGCCCAGTACGACTGTTGATCCATCTGGCCAGCTGAGGATTAGATAATTCCGAGATTGCAGAGCTGTGAACTCAGGGAAATGAAGGGGTCTGTCTGGCTCACAGGGCAGATGGAGAAAGCAATGCTTTTCCAATTATACACAGACTCCTGCTTTCTGGGCCTGTGGCTAAAATCCAACAGTCAGCTATGGATGAAGGGCACCCAAAGCTAAAAGTTCTCGCTGAGAAGCTAATAAATGCTTAATGACAGCTTCAACTTTTCTACCACGTTTTTTCATTGTAAAAAAATGTATGTCATGCCATGAAATCAAATGTAGGAGAAGTTTTTCAACCACGTGTAATTTCACCACCACAACATAAATATTTTCTTCTTTGTATAGTTACTTCTAGTCTCTGCCTTTAAACTTTTTTACACAGTTGCAGTCATATATGCACACACTTGTGTTTTTAAATTTTATATTATACCATAAACACTTTTCCATATTCCTCCCAGCCTTTATAGCTAACATTTTAATAACTACATTATTATATTACCAAGTAAATGCACTGTAATTTATTTAAGCTATGCCTTTCTTTTAGACATTTATATGATTTTAGTGTTTTCCTATTACGGATAACCTTGCAATCGATATTTTCATGCATATAACTTTTTACTTTCAAATTTTGTTGGAAATTCGATATTATCAAATTTCTTAATATATTTGTTCATGCATATGTCACCATCTTGCCCTTTCAACTGTCCGTTATTTTTCTTAGAGACACTTCTAAATGCGAGCAAGGTAGTGCGAAGCTGCCTTTTGCTGAAAATTTGTCTCTCGTAATGACTTGTGATGCTAAGGATGCAGATGTTGTTTTGGCACACCTCCCATTCTTATTCACCCGGGACGTCCTGTGCTTTTTCTTTGTGGAGGAGATTTTTGGGCCACAAGGTCTTCTCCAGTCTCAGCTCTTGTAACAACTTTTCCAGTCTTACATCCACCTTCTTACCTTATAGAACTTCAAAGAATGAAGAGCTTGCCCTTCCTTGAGAGGAGAGAGAGTAGGAAGGGGCCTGTCCTTAGACAACAATGACCTGCCACCTGGAAAGAAGCTCTAACTCAGAGAAGAGTGATGCACCATGCAAGTGGGAGTTCCTGCCCAGTTGGTGCCAGCCAGCATGGTGCAGCCCGCACTCACACCTTCTGAGCCTGCTAAGCAGAGCCACCCACCCCTTAGCGGGCTTCAGACAATGATGAGCAAACTTCCTAACTTTTAAATCTGTATTTTACTAAGCCTTAGCCCTTGCAAATAAGTGCACCAACACCAGAAGTATTCTCTTAACAGGGTTGCTTAAGAGAAGGATTTTTCCTGAAGATTTATTTTTCTTTTGAAGGAAAGTTTTAAAAAGGAGGCGGGGAGGAGGTTAAGAGGCAGAAAGTTTCGCCTTTGACAATTCTGTCAAGATTACCTAATCCTATTTCCAGCCCTCCTAAACAGATGGGGAAAGAAGTCACAGCTGTGGCAATTTTGATAAATCTAAGGAATGACGTTTCTGTGAATGACTTTTATCAATCTATCCATAACTATCAATGTAGAATTCATGTTGCTATAAAATTTAAAAATGCCAAAGAATTCACTTCTTTACTGTCAAATTGAGATTTGATGGAAGAAACAGCCAGGCAATTAATTATATTTAGGAACCATGCATCTTGGCTTTGAAGTTAAATGCATTTCCCTGTGGCTTTATATTGAGAACAGCTTTTATTAAATTCAATTACTTTTCCCTCTGGTCTGCTCCATAAAGGTGCACTCATAGAGAAGGATGGCTCTTAACGGAATTATTTCCACTGGAAAAGATGATGATGGAGTGAGGTTGGTCACTGAAGAGGGTTGGTCCTTTCTAAGCAAAATAACACATGATAGGGTGTGTTTCTGGTGGTCTTCAAGTTTCACCACTTTCCTATCAGCCAGCAAAACAAGTAAAGAAGAAGAAAAAGTGGAAGGGTCTTCTAATTTTCCATTTTACCTTCTTCTCATCTATATTACCACCTAACGTTTTACCCTTTTGCAGAAGGGATCAACTCACCTCATCTATGAACCCTCGACTGTAAGACTCCTTTTAAGATTCTCCCAGCATTCGAGCTTGTTGGCATCGGAAGAAGCTCGGAACAAGTGGTCTAGAAAGATCTTTGGAATGAAAGTCATCAGTTCTAGACTGCCCTCTGTCTCTAGCCATGTGAGACTTGATCATTTCTGTCCCGTGAACCTGATTTTCTTATCTGACCAGCAGGCCCAATGACTCCTGCCCTCCCCATCCTGTATGGTTGTTATGAGGATCAAACGAGATGGTGAGATGACCAACAAGCGATCACTGTAAAGCGTTGATACAACTGTTAATTTATGAACTAGAAAATTTGTTTCAATGTCAGTTAAAATACATTGTGGCTTTGTTGAATAATTTTCTTGCCCAAGTGCGCTCAGTTACATCTTCCTATACGTAAAGAATGATTTTCTCTCCCAAAGCCACACAAGCAAATATGTTTGAAAACCTATCTATTTGGTTAGAAAGTGACTGCAAGCGTTGACCGCATCGTTGGCCAATGAGGCGGCAGCTCCCAACGAGGGCATTTTTCTAACCAAAAGTACAATGTATTTCTGTAATAAAATGGCCAATTTTACAAGTCCCGGGCATTGCTTAAAAAATAGTTGTATTAGGATCAAAAGCTTCAATGCCACCTGGGACCAATAAGTGGTCTGTTTCCTTCAGAAACATCACCTCCTTTAGCCTCAATCTTATAGCTCTGGCTTAGTGAAATTAAGAAGCATGAAAAACACAAGTAAGCCCAAAGAGCTCGTAGAAGAATTATGTAGGTAAAATTCAATATTACAGGTAGGTAATTTTCCCCCAAGTGTGGCACAGAAAGGAACCAAGGTTGCAACTACAATCAGCAAGCCTTCCACCAGCAACACACTCCCAAAGCTGCATTCAAAACTCAGCAGCAGAATCTACAGGAAGTGGCCTGCCTCTGTGGCCTGGCTAAATGCCACCGACTTTGGTTGTTCAGAGTCATACTGTCCTCCCTCATTTGTCATCCTTGATACTGTCGGGGACATCAGTTCCAAGCAGTGTCAATTTCACCATGCATATCACTACCACCACTTAGGGAAAACCTCCTTAACGACAGAAGATCATTAAACTGTCACATCAGGACTTCAAGTGAATGGAACATATCTTTTGGCACTTTCTTTGGGTACACTGGGCTTGGCTATTTAGTTGGCTTTAAAAGAAATGAAAAAACGAGACATCCAATGTGTTGACAACACAGCACAGAGATTAAACCCCTGAAAAGTTCCACATGTGGTTTAAACAATGGGATCGAGGTGGGGCATTGGAGATGGTGCTGGGCTTACTGTGCTTGGAATATAGTATGACCAACATGGAGGATAAGCAGCAACACGAGGTGGGATACCATCATTATCAAACGATTATGTTGATTGTCTACCACGTGCATTGAATTTATCTAGAATCTTGGGGAAAGACATAAGAAATCTGCTGGCTTGTGAGCTGCATTAGGCAAAGACCATTGTTCACATTTATCTGAAGGGAGAAGCGTAGGGCCCGATATATACTAAGTGTTCAATAAATGCTTCATAGATAAAAGAATGAACAGACTATGGATGTTTAAGATGTTAGGGGTAGGCCTCCAGTAAGCTGAGGGAGTAAGTGCAGATATCTAACCACTCCCTCTCAGCACGAATCATCAAAAAATACTCAAAGAGGCAAACTTGCTTCTGGAAACTGAGAAGGTGTCATTCCCTTACCAAACATTTCACATAGACCCTACTAATCAGACCGGATTGAAAGAGACAGAAAAGTTGAACCTCCAACTCCAGTTCTTGTGAGAAAGCAGCGTGACCAGAAAGGAATTTGATGGGCCTTACCACGTCCCCATTGACTTCCCCGGTTTGAAGGTCAAGGGCTCATCTTGAGGTCAAAATCATGAGACGCTGGCCCAGCGGGGTTCCTTCAAGGGCAGCAGCCCCAGCAAGCAGGCTGAATGCTGAGGTCACTCCAGAAAGGCTACTAGGTTGGGGGACATCAACCCCAGAAGCATCTGAGGAAATTGCTGTAATTCATATTAACTGCATGAAACTTGAGAAAATTTCATATTAATGAAGATTCAAGAGGACACAATCTATAAAACGAAAACACTAATCATCAGTAACAAGCTAAGATAAGGAAAGAGTATAGGGGTGTTTCAAACATGACTGCCACATTACAAAACTTTGATAGGAGCAATGAACAGTAAACACAATAACATAAGAATTCAAATCAGCAACATAGAATAAAAATTTGAAAAGTTCTACCAGAAGCCAAAGGAAAATCTTAACTTAGGATAATGATTTAGTTTCTGCTATTGCAAATGAAAGCTTCACAGCAAAGTCACCTACAAAAGGACAACTATTACTGTGGATCTGTCTATTTCTCCTTTTAGATCCGTCAACATTTCCCTTATATATTTTGCAGCTGTTATTGGGTGCATACAAATTAAGGATCATCATGCTTCCTATTGAATTGAATCTTTAGCATTAATAAATGTGCTATTTAAATTTCTAATGTTTTACCTTTGTTAGGGACTGAATGTTGTGTCTCCTCAGAATTCTTCCACTGAAGCCACAACTCCCAATGTGATTGTATTTGGAGATGGGGCCTTTGGGAGGTGATGACAGCTAGAGGAGGTCATGAGGGTGGGGCCTTCGTGATTGAATTAGTGCCCTTATAAGGAAACACCGGAGAGCTTGCTCCCTCTCTCCAGAGGCACACACTGAGGAAAGGCCATGTGAGTACACAGCAAGAAGGGTGCCATCCACAAGCCAGGAAGAGAGTTCTTACCAGAAAATGAGAAAATGACCATGATCACCAGATTTTCAGCCTTCACAACTGTGAGAAAACAAATTCCTTTTGTTTAAGCCGCCCAGTCAACAGTGTTTTGTCATGGCAGCCCAAGCTGACTAAGCCAACCTTGAGTATACTTTGTTTGATAGTAATATAGACACAGTACCTCTTTTTGGTTAGCTTTTTTGGTATGTTTTTCATCCTTTCACTTCCAATCCATCTGTGTCTTCATACTTAAAATGTATTTCTAGTAAACAGCATATAGTTGTTGTGGTGTTGTTTAAACCTAGGCTTTCATTTTTATGTTTTAATTGGACTGATTAGTTCATTTACATCGAATGTGGTGACGCCTATAGTTGGACTTTGTTTTCCTGTGTGATCTTTCTACTCTTTGTTCCTTTATTCCCCCTTTCCTGGTTTCCTTTAGATTAACAAGATTTATTTTATTATTATTGTTCCATAATCTCTCTTATACTAGCTGTTTATTTTCTTATTTATTATGAAAAATTTCAAACATACAGAGAAATTGAAAGAATGACACAGCGAACACACAAACGCCCGTGACCTAGATTCTGTATTAACACTTTATCACGTTTGTTTTCTCATAACCATCCATCTATCCTGCCCTCTATCCATTCATCAATTCACCTTATTTTTAAATGGATTTAAGCTAAGTTGCAAACATCAATACACTTCATCCCAATCACTTAAGGATGTACAAAATTACTAGAATTTAATATTTGTTTATAGTTCTTTTAGATAAAATGTGTATACAATGAAATGGACAAATCTTGAATGTACCATTCAATGAGTTTTGACAAATGCATGCACCTGTATAACCCAAACCCCTAATAAGAAAGAAAACATTATTATCATCCAGAATGTTCCCTCATGACTCTTACCCTTCTCAGCCAATCCTCACTCTCACCTCCCTAGAGACAAAACACTAGTCTAGTCTTGTTTCTACCATAGATTAGTTTTCTCTATTCTAGAATTCAATATAAATGGAATGATATAATTGTACTCTTTTTTCTTTTTTTTTTTTTTTTGGCTGAGGAAGATTTGCCCTGAGCTAACATCTGCTGCCAATCTTCCTCTTTTGTTTATATGTGAGCCACTGCCACAACAAGGCCACTGACGGATGAGTCGTGTAGGTCTGTGCCCAGAAACTGAACACAGACCACTGAAGCAGAGCCCGCCAAACTTAACCACTGGGTCCCAGGGCTGGCCCACTATGTACTCTCAGGTACCAGTCTTTTTCACTCAGTATAATGGCTTCGAGATTCAACTACGTCATTGCTTCTATCATAGTTTGTTACTTTTCATTGCTTAGTAGTACTTCGTTGTAAGACTATGCTCTCTAAGAGCTTTGTAATATGTATACTTATATATATTACATATTCTCTCTATATATACCATTAAAATAATAATACTGTATGTATTATGTATTATATAACGTGATTATTTTAACGGTTACTTGACATTTTTAAAAATTAACTTTACTTTGAAATAATTATAGATTCACGTGCAGTTTTAAGAAATAATATAGAAAAATATGTTTACCCTCTACCTAGTTTCCCCGGTGGTAACAGCTTGCAAATCTATATTTCACTATAGTTAACATAACCACCAGGATATTCCCACTGATACAGTCAAGATACAGAACATTTCCATCATCGGGAGGCTCTTTCATGTTGCACTTTTGTAGTCAAGTCCACTTCTCTCTTGCTCCTGACCGCCTCCTTAATCTCTAGCAACTACTAATTTGTTCTCTCATTTCTATCATTTTGTCATTGCAAGAATGTTCTATAAATGCACTCATATAGTATGCAACCCTTCAGGATTGGCTTTTTCCCTTAGCATAACCATCTGGAGATTTGTGCAGGTTGTGTGTATCAGTAATCCATTCCTCTTTATTGCTGAGTAGTGTTCCATAGTATGGATGTGCCACCATCTGTTTAACCATTCTCCTGTTAAAGGACATCAGGGTTGTTTCCAGTTTGGGAAATTACAGCTAAAGCTGCTGTAAATAGTCATGTACAAATTTTTGTATGAACATAAATTTTATTTCTCTTATTTATTTATCCTAGAAGCTTAAACCAAAGACTTGAGATTAACTCACTGAGCCAGGTCGGGTCACCTGCCTTCCCCAGAAACAGTTACTGGGGAGTAGAAGGAGACGAACACGGATTCTGATCGGCTTAACCTACGTCATGAGCTCCACCTCAGGGCAGGAGACTGGGCTCAGCTTCCCTGGAATCACAGGAAACCCCAGACAGAAATAGGGACCGTCGGGAAGCCTGGGACCCGGAGAGTTTATCAAAGTAACATCGCTCAGCGAGAATTCTGTGCTGCGAGTAGCTCCCTCCCCTGGAGAAGGTCCAGCCTCCACTTAGGC
Organism: Equus asinus; assembly: GCF_041296235.1. Taxonomy (NCBI): domain Eukaryota; kingdom Metazoa; phylum Chordata; class Mammalia; order Perissodactyla; family Equidae; genus Equus; species Equus asinus. Next base: position 14,417,709 of record NC_091791.1, on the reverse strand, counting down.
CTTTCCTCCAGACTCCTGAACACGACGTTGAGACCATATGGCAACCAGTCCTCTCTTGTTCTCCTCCTATTCCCTCATGACTATTTCCCTCGGCGCCCCCTAAACTGAACGTCCCTTGATCCTTGGGTCCTGTTCCACGGCTCGTGTTCAATGGTCCATTGGCGTGAATCTGCTTCCCGCCCCTGTCTCCTCCTGCTTTGCACCCTGGATGCTTTATTCTTTTTCACTTGGCATGACTGTACATTCCATCATCTTCAGGGTCAGATTATTCCAGAAGGCGGACAGCTTTTCCTCAGGGATCTCTAGGTAAATTTCACTTTTTTTTCATTTTAGAGAAAGAAGGAGGGAGAAGGAATGGGGAAAACGGGATCACTACCGTTCAAAACTCTGTTGAGTGCCCTGGCACCGGGGAATAGACCCAGTCTTCTTGGGGGCAACAGCCCGACCTTAGCTTACTGCTTCGTCTCCGTTCCTCCTGCCTCCCATCAGCCATGTCCCTTCCATAATCGGAGCTAATGTTTACAAAGGCTTGCCATATGTCATGCGCTCTTCTAAGGGTTTCACTTATATTAACTCATTTAATTCTCACAGCTACCAATTACTACTCCATTTGAAAGATGAAGGAACTGAGGCACTAAGAAACTCAGTGACTCTCAAGGCCACACAGCTAGTAAACACCAGAGTCGGGATTGAGATCCAAGCAGCCTGGCTCCAGAGTCCAGGTTCTTAACCACTACGCTCACTTCTCCCTCATTCAGAATTATCACGGCTCATCACTTTCACTCAAATTTTCAGGGATAACCAATTCAATAACTTCCCTCAGTAATGTAATTAATGATAAAAGAAGATAACAAAGGCCAACAGTCATGGGACACCAACTGTGTGCTAGGCTCTATGTTAAGCACAGTCAATATAAACTCGCTCATGTCATACAGAAATACTGTGGAGAAAATGAGACTTAGGGAACTCAGGTAATGAGTTCAAGGTCATGCAACTAATTAGTGGAGAAGCCTGGACTTGAACCCAGGTCTCTCGACGCCAGATCCCATAACCTTGGCCACTGGCCTGTGGAAAGGCTGCATTTTGGCCCCTTCATCAGGCTTGTGTTGAGGGGACCTCAGAGTTTCTCTCTCAGGAAGCCTTTCATTATCCACAAACCCAGGAGTTCATGACACCAGGGCAGGGGCGCTGAGTGCTCAGCATTTCCCAAAACTGACACCTCACTTAGCTGGTTTCTTTGAGGTCCAATGTGCAGATGGCATCCCCAGACAGGAGGACTGGCTCGATTCTGATCTACGTAAGAGAAAACCGTGACAAACTGGTTTTACAGAAGAAAGAAAACATCCATGTTATATACAGCTTGAAACTAAGACATCACACTTCACTCAATGCGCAAACCAATGGGGCCCAAGCAAGATGCCAAGTGAGGAATTTTGGGGGTTCAGGTATAACGTTGCCATTCTAGGGCTATAGGAATTAAATAACACCAATATTAAGGAGGTTCCCTGTCAAATGAAATCCGTAGGCGTGAGGCTTCTGAACCACGAAGCTCTGTGCAGGTTTCAGTGGTGGTAGCACCGAATGTCTCACGGTTGTTAACCCTTCTGATCCTGAACTCTTCATTATCCACCCCTTTCTGCTCACTGTTCCACCCCGGTCTCCCCCATCTCCGACACGGCTCTACTGTTCACCAGGTCCTCCATTTAAAAATTATTCATTCTTGATGTTTTCCCTTCTCCCTCACTGCTTTCTGTATCCAATACACGAGTAAGAAATGTCAAGTCTATCTGCAAAATGTGTCTCAGATCTACCTACCTCATCTCCACCTTCATCCAAACAGCTGTCACCTCTCCCTGGATGACAATGTCCGTCTCTCTTTTCTCCTCACTTCCCCTCTGGTCCCCTCCAATCTCTTCTCCATGCCGCAGCCCGGACAATAATTTTAATACCTAAATATGACCTAACCCCCCGCCCCCATTTGCTATGCTTAAAATGCTTCAAAGCCTTTGCAAATAAAATCGACCCTCCTTACCCGGACCTAGAGAGCTCTGCATGATCTGGCCTTGGCCCACGTCTCCAGACCAATCAGGGACCCCTCCCCTGTCAGTTCCTCAAACATGCCCAGCTCTCATGCTTGGGGCCTTCAACTCAACACTCTCTTCTTGGCTCTCTCTTCCTCCTTCAGTTCTCAGATCAAATATCACCTCTTCAGAGAAGTCTTCCTCGACCACCCAGGTTGCCCGAGAAAATACAGGACACCTAGTTAAATTTGAATTTCAGATAAATAATGAATACCTTTTTTAGTATCAGTCAGTCCCAAATATTGCATGGAACATACTTATACCAAAAATGTATTCATTATCTGAAATTTGAATTTAATCGGGCATCCTGTGTTTTTACTTGCTAACTCTTGCAACTCTATCGACCACCCAGTAGTTCCCTGAGTTATTCTCAACCATAGCATCTGCTGCCTCCATTCACTGGGTGCAATCCAAAAGTATATATTGATATGTCTGCCTGCTAATGTCTGTGTCCCCACCTAGACTCTAAGCTCGTTGAGGGCAGGGTCTACATTTATTTTATTCATCAGTCCATACTCAATAATTAGCACAGTGCCTAGCAGCTACTAGCAGCTCAATACATATTCAATGAATGAATAAATGAGTATTATTTTAGCTGAAGAGTCAGCATCTTCTTTTTTTTAACTACTTCCCAGGCAATGTGGCAAGGTTTCACCTTCCTGAAAATACATTTCACAGGCCAAAGCAGTCGAGTATGTAATCAGAATCCATTTAGCTCAGTAATTAGAACTTAATGTGACTAAATTCAGCTGATGGGGCATCGAAGAGCCTAGGTGTTGAGTAATGCTAACACTCCTTTGACACTTTTCCGAATGATGAAACCACTGGGAAAAATAAAATAAGAGGAAAGCAAGGATAAAGAGATGCATAAAGGAGAACCATGGAAGCAGAAAGTTCAGGTCAGAAGTTCAAGAGGAAAGAAAAGTAAAGACTGATGCCGGTAAGATAGAAAACACAGAGTAATCCTGGGCAAGGGGGGCTCAGGAAGAAGCTTCAAACTAGGGCCAAAGTAAAGATTGCAGAGAAACTTCGGGAAAGCAAAAGGTCATTTAAAAAAGCAAAAGTCAAATAAATAATAAAACCTGCACCGGGGTCCTGCTAAATGCAACTTGTCACATCCACAGGAAAGGTCAGCAAATGAGGATGCTAAGAGATAGAAAGATAATCTAGGTGAAGAGTTTTGCTTTCAGAATTTTATTTGCTTATTTTTAAAAGGTAGGTGAGCACAGATGTTCAATGACATCAATTTCCCAGGAGTGGCTGGCGCTGTTTGCATCCCTACAAATAAAAATAAAGACAACTCGCTAAATTCCTGGCCTATTTTACTGTGGTTTTTAAGATAGGGCAAAAGAAATGCTCTCACTATAGTGGTGGCATGGAATTTACCATCAAATACTTTGAGATTTGTTTTTGAAATGTTCTTATCGCTCACTGATGGATGGGGGGTTGTTGGGGTTGTTTCTGTGGGATAGAGATGGATTCTTGAAACACATGCAGGGGTCTAGCTAATGTACGTTTACAACTTACCTCTAGGAAGGAATTTGCCTCAAGTGCCTTGGCAGGAAGGGTGCATTGTGAAATGTGGTGCCATCTTTCCCCATGCCCCCACACAGTGGGCGCAATCAAATCTCACGTCTTCACTCCTTTTGAGGAGGCTTTTGGGTTACTTGGCTTCATTGAAAAGCAATCAACAACACTGTTTTGTGGTGCCATCTGGAAAAAGAGTCTGTCATTTTTAGAGTGATTTTTTAAAGTAGGGTATTCCCTAGGAAGGCACGGGGCCAAGTCAAACCCCACTGTCAGCTCAAACAACACCTTTTCCCCCTCTCCACTGGCATCACCTGTGAGATCCAGCTACTAGAAGATCAAGAATGACTTTGAGTAATAAATGCCATTACTAAGGGCAACCTAGGCAAGAAAGGTGGTGATACGATCTTCTCCTCTCCAAATGGCTGCCTTTATGAGTCTTTGCCAAATATTATGAATCTCCCTTAACCCATCCAAAGCATTGAGTGAAAAAGATTTGTCAAACTCTTTTCTGTCCTGGAGTCTTTGCACATGCTGCTCCATCTGCCCTTCCCCCATCAATGGGCTGAATCTTCGTGTCTTCAGGACGCCACGTAGAGGTCACCACCTCAGGGAGGCCCTTCTTGACTCCTTGTCTCAAGTAGATGCGCTGACTTCACTGATTCAAAGAGGTCCACTCTTTTTCTTCTCAAACTGACTACAACTTGTAATCATGTCTGATTGTGGGTTCAATGTCAGCCCCTGTGTCCCCTGGACTGGAAATCCCACGACAACAAAGATTTTGTTCTTGTCTTCACCACCAGATCCTCAGAGTCCAGCCACATGCCTCGTGCACATAGTGGGCCTAGAGGCATTTGCTTCACAAATATTTGCAAAATCCTAGAAATGGCTCTGCTCACAGATGTATGGGTGACTCAGTGAAGCATTAAAAAGGCTGACAAAGTAAAGTAGCTTTCAATTAAGAAAATCTTAAGATTAAAAATGTAATAAATTTAATTACAAATTTACTCTAAAGAACAAATTTATCAAGAACTTACTATCAGGGATCCATGACAACTCTTTTTTTTTTTTTTTCTGCTTTATTTCCCAAACCCCCCGGTACATAGTTGTATATCTTATTTGCAGGTCCTTCTAGTTGTCGTGACAACTCTTAGTTTGCTGAGAAGGAAACAAAGATGAAAATTATATTATGCGTTGTATTAGTCATGATTCTCCAAAGAAACAGAACCAATAGAATTTACTTCTTGTTTATTTGTTTATTTTAAGGAATTGGCTCAAGTGATTCTGGAGGCTGACAAGCACCCCGATCTGCTGTCTGCAAGCTGGAGAACCACAGAGCCAGCAGAGTAGCTCCAGGCCAAGTCTGAAGTCCTGGGAAGCAGGAGACCTGATGGTGTAAGTTCCAATCTGACGGCAGGACCAAAGTTCCAGATCAAACAGGCAAACGAAGTCCTTTGTCACTCAGTCTTTTTGTTCTATTTGGGCCTTCAATGGATTGGGTGATGTCCACCCAAACTGGGGAGGACAGTCTGCTTTACTCAGGCTACTGATTCAAATGTTAATTGCATCCAGAAACACCCTCACAGACACATACAGAATAATGTCTGACCAAACACCTGGTCACTGGACACTCCATGGCCCAGTCAAGTTGACACATAAAATTAACCATCTCACTTGCTATGAAGAGTTTACATACATCCAATGCACAAATTTCTCTAATCAAACTACTCTACAGATTTCCAATATTCCCAATTTAATCTGAATTTTCACTAAAATTCCTTATTATCATAGCTATTGATTTTTTTTAAATCTTCTAAAAATAGTAATAAAAATAAAAGAGAATGTTATAAATTGCTGCTGTTCCGTTGTTCCCTCCCCAGCTCCACTCCTCTTTGTCCCTCTCAAAAGGCTGTGCCTTATATACTCATGAAAAACACACTGTATTGTTTTGCATATTCTTTTTCATAATCATAAATATTCTTTTCAATAGTCATAAATGCTACCATACTACGCATGCCATTCTGCAGCTTGCTTTTTTCACTCAAAGTTATACTTTTGAGATTTATTCAATTGACTGTTGCTCTAGAAAATACATAAAAGTATGCTGCCTGGGAGTTCTCCTAAATTTTCATATTTCATTCATATTCCCCCTCTCAACAGAGATTCACACCTTCTCTCTTTTTTTTTCTGCTTTTTCTCCCCAAACCGCCCCCAGTACATAGTTGTATATTTTAGTTGTGGGTCCCTCTAGTTGTGGCACGTGGGATGCCACCCCAGCATGGCCTGACGAGCGGTGCCATGTCTGTGCCCAGGACCTGAACCAGCGAAACCCTGGGCCCCGAAGCAGAGTGCACAAACTTAACCACTTGGCCATGGGGCTGGCCCCCCCCACCTTCTCCTTTTTAATCCTCCTGCTCTTCTCTACTTCGGCACTTTCCTCGGATGCTCTTATCCAGTCTCACAACTTTAAGTACCACGTTCATGTTGATGACGCCCAATCGGCTACCCTCCAACCTTGGCCTCTCCCTAGAACTCCAGACTCGCATAACCGCTGTAAATATTTAAGTTCACCACCTGGATGTCTGAAGGGCATCTGAAATATCTCATGGTAAGAAGGAGAGACTCTTGAATTTCTCCCCAAGCCTCAGCCTGCCCTGGTCTCCTCCATTTCAGCTGAAGGCCCAAACCCACTCAGGTATTTTAACCAAAATTTTAGGGGTTATCCCTGTTCTTCTCTTTCCTTCACTTGGTCTGGTTTAACCAAACCTCTGAGAGGCTGTGGCAGGGGAGAGGATGGGGAGGAAGCTGACCTCTGTGTCCAGCAGCACCAGATCAAGCCCCAGGTAGGAAATAGAACAAAGCAGTCTGGTTTAGCATGTGATGCAAAGGTAAGCAGGAGCTGACCCTCATGCTCTGTCAGGGATGGAGTGTGGACTGTGGTGACCGAGAGTCAGCATCCCTGTTTTAGATGAGGCAGCTGCCAGGCACACCCAGGAATTGATGCCTTCAGCCACTTGCTGGATTTTCTAAGACTAGCTGAAGACCTGGATTTTATGTTGGCAACTAATTTAAACCATTTTTATGTATTACATGGGCCATATGTCACCACCTTGCAATCTCGTGTGTGTGTGTGTGTGTGTGTTTGTGTGTGTTATATTTAGGGAAGCAACAGTATTTAAAAAACAGAGATTTGAGATCATCATACCCAGGTCATAACACACTGTTATTCCGTACACTATTGTTCCACGCGTGGTGGCCCTCTTTTTGGTATTTTTTAATTATGTTGTTTATTTATTCCTCATTCCCTACTCCCACCACCCATTCCCACCATATGCAATTGCTCCAGTTGACTGTTGTCTTTTGTTTGCATGTGTTCTTGTAAAACGAATACTGTTTTCCGTGTGTTGTTAATTTACATAAATGGTGCTGTTCTCTTGATTTTATTCTGTTTCTTACTTTTTTCTCTCAGGACTATTTTTTTTTCAAGTCAATCCATCTTTCTGTGTAGATATCTATTCTGCTACTTCCAGTTGCAGCACAGTATCTCTGGTATGCCCCCACCATGTTCTACCTGCCCACTCTCCCCAGTTGCTTCCAAGTCCCACTATGAAAATCAATACTGCAATGAGCGTCCTTGTACCAGTCCTTTAGAGTCTGTATGAGCATCTGCTTGGGGTATACCTTGAAAGGCAGAACTGCTAAGTCATAAGGCACATGTGCTTGCTGAGCAGAGCATCACCTTCCAGTCTCACCGGCAGTGTAGGAAGATGCCTATATTCCTATATTGCCACCAACACTTGGCATCACCCAACTTTCTTCTTCCCCTAATGGAAAGTGATACTTCATTGCTCTATGAGTACTTCCAGAATTAACACGATCATTTTTCTTGGAAACCTCAACAGACTTTAAAAACTCTTTGTGTTCATCCTCAGACCTGGAAGTTAGGTGATTCTCCCCATTTTATAGTTGACTCATTACACACCAAAAGGTAAAGCCAAAATCTTTGAGACTTATACCTCTTAAATTCTGACTTCTTCCTACCAGCAAGGAGGGATGGTAGAGGACTGCATTGTTGGCCATTGCATTCCTCCATCTATTCAGCTTGGTATTCTAATCACTGGAATGTACTTCTTGGTTAGGAATAATATGGCATACTTTCTATCGTGATGTTTTGTCAATTTCAAAAAAAAAAAAAAAAAAAAGAAAGTTACGTAAGTAGAAGTCCAAAGCATAGTGTGTAAATTGAACCTTTTCAAGTGACTCTTAAAAGAAGAAAATGTCACAGTCCCACTTTGAGATGGAATACACTCTGGACACAGTATGTAAAGTTACCTACTTTAATAAGAGAATAATAATGATGCTCTGGTCCAGAGTCTTGACTGATGTTGAATTGTCATTACAGAAATTATTTTCTTCCTTTTTGGTGTGGCATAATGTAATCCCCCAATACTTAGGTACTTAAAAAATTTTTTCCCTACAGCAGCAGGAGTGATTATCATGAAAGATAAGTAAATTTGTCAGCATTATTGCACCAAAGTAACTTCCATCAATCTACACGGAAACTTGCCTGAAGGATGGAAGGACACTGCTGACACCCGGGCTGTGGGCCCCAGAGAGGGACTTTCGGGTGTGTGGGGTGTTTTGTTTTCCATTTTGACATCGCCAGAATATTATGGGTAATTTAATATTTGCTAAAATATTGAAAATCCTTTTAATTGAATAAATTTACTGAAAAGCTTCATAGATTTAAATGGTCTTATGAGTCATTTACTAGAAAAGACTGATCCATTTAAGAGGATCCAGCTGGAACTTGCCTTGAGCATTGTACAAATTCTTTAGGGGAACTGATGACTTTTTTTCTTGTCAGTCTAGTTGAAAATGATACTCAATAGTTCTATTTATCAGTGGGGAAAACTTGTTTAAACACATTCAGAATGCTGGTCCTGTTTTTATTGAATCTAATCCTTCTGTTTCCCTTGTTAAGAAGGTTTATATATAAACACAATCAAATTTGTTCTACGTGAGCTGTTAAATCTCAACAATAATACAAAGAGTACCAAAATAGCTCTACCAGAATTCATATTAGAAACGCAGCGATATTTATTTATAGGACAGGATGATAACACCCAAAGAGATCAAAGAGTGAGGGAGAACACTGTCCTTAATTAAAACTAATAAAATTGAATTTCATAATCCTAGACTGCAGGTTGCTCAGACAGGGACCAAGTCTTAACCTTCTTTATAAACTCAGTTCCCTGGAATGAACTCGGCTCCCCGTAGGAAAGTATTGACTGGCTGGTGGAATCGCAGTGGCCACAATAAATAACACTACTTTCTTCCCAACCTGAGACACACAGAGGAGTCACAACTGGAGACAAAAATAACAGCTTTATTAGAGATAAGACTAAATTACAGGGCATGACTGCATCACGCATCCAAAGTGGGCTCCTTAATCCTTCATCCTGTGTTAGATGGAGTTGGCCCCTCAGTCAAGGGCAGCTCTGGCCAACTAGAGGTCCCCCTACAGACGTGGGGCCCCCCCATGAGCTCACTGCATGACTGAGACCCCCCAGAACGTGTGCATCCTGTGGACAGGCTGCCTTGGAGTCAAAGATGCTCAGCTCGCTTCCCAAACCTGTCAACCAAGTAAGACATGCCTCCTCCTGGGGGGGGTGGGGTGGGGGCGGGGGGGGGGTGGGGGCGGTGGGTGCAGAGAGAAGCTGGAAAGTGTTCCAAATGCTTTTCCCTTCTGGAAGCAGAATGGGAATTGTTGCCTCTCTGTGGAGAAATACAGCTTTGGAAGTGAATGTTTAGTAAAATGAGAGGACAACGTGGTTTTAAAATGATGTTTTATTGTTATTCTATATAGGCTTCCCTAAGGCTAGAATTTTCAACTCTGTCCTTATTGTGGTAACCAGAGTATAACTGTTGGCAAATACTCCTCTAACTTTAAAATTCATGTCATTGTTTAGATCACGTTTTAAATCAGGCTTCTATTTAGATTAAATAATGTTATTGTCAAAGGAATGACTTGGTCATACTTTTGTTTGTAAGCTTGCATTCTCCTCCTGTTCTCCGTCCTGAATTGGGGTATTCTTTTTGTAACCTGTTACTGGGGAAGCTCAGTAATTCTAAGCTTAAGCAATTATTTGAATCGGGACACTGTTCCTTAATGACCTTAATTGGCTGGAAAGAAAATTCCTTGTTACAGGGCTTTCTATTCTGTTTTGGGTTTTAGAATTTCCGGATGTGTGACAAATATTTAACAAACGATCACTTTGATTTGGGGTTTCAGGCTCAGATCAAAGTTCCCATCATCAAACACTTCGGGAGAGGTGATGAAACCGGCGCTGGCTGCGTGGTGTAGAATGCAGACGCGCAGGCATGAGCAACCCGGGGTGCTGGCAGAGTGGCTCCTCTGAGATTCAGATCAAGAAGGAAGAGACTTTGGTGTTGATGCCCCACAGGTGTTCCCCATGCTCTGCTCTTTGATTTGCACACAGTTCGTTTTATATTATCCCAGCCCTGGGTTCAGATCAGGTCTGATTACGCAAATATGAGCTACTAGAATTACGAAAAACACTCAGTGTTTAAAAGGCATTTTCTAAAAAATATAGGGGAAGAATCCAAAACCCCAGACCACTGTATTTTATCATTTTAGTATTTTATATTTTATATTCTATATTCTGTATTTTAGTCATGGAGTCAGGCCTGGGGCAGACTTCAGAGGTCATCAATCTACTGGCCCCCCAACCCACTTCCTCATTTAACAAAATTGGGAAACAGAAGCCAACTAGTTCAGTAACTTGAACAAAATTACAAAAGTCATCAGGACAAGGTCGGGGCTGGAACTCAGTTTTTCAGATCCCCCATCTATCTTTATTAATCTCTGCTTCTCAAATGTTGGAAACTTTAAGGAAGAATGCCCCAAAGTCAAGAGCAGAAGGCAGGGTGAATGCTACCTGGTGACCTGCATTCTGTGTGGAGCGCCACTTGGTTGAAGTATTCCCCTAAGGCCAGCGATAAGCTGCAGGCAGCAGGTTCTAGCCCAGCGCATGACTGTCTCTTGGTTCCACAGTTTTCCAGCTTTCATTTCTCTTATCAATACATTCTATATTATTGTCACTGAACTGATAGTCCAACGCCATTGGACAGATTACAGCTCAAATCTGGGAAATCCAGGTAAGAATCGATTTATGCGTTTGCTTCCTTGCTTGAGTGGACTCAGAACGTAAATCATTAAATTGGCCTCAACTGTTTAAGATTTATTTGTTTTGGGTGTTGTTTGGGGGGTCCTGGGGATTCTGGTGGAATGATAGGAAAGGTTTGGCGTTAAATTTCAAAGGGTGAAAGTGAAAAGGTCAAAACAAGGGTGAGAAGGGGCAGGAGGGCCCCCAGGGAGGGGGAGGCCAAGGCACCCTTCCTGCCACACAGGCTCCTGAGAGGTGGGGAGCAGACCCCGAGTGCCCTTGCAGAGAAAACAGACACCCCGTGGATGACTGAAGACGCCCCAGGGCACCCAGGTTTGGAACCTGGGTCTGGAAAGGCGTGGGGCAGTCTCAACCGGCATTCCTGGTTTCTGAAAAGGCCATCAGCAATTTACATCACAACTATGCAACTATCAACTGGACTGGACACCTGGGGAAGCCACGGACCCAGCTCCGGGGAAGGAGGGCAGAAAAAGCCAAGGACGCTGACAAGAAACTCATGACAGCCCCAGAGGCGAAAAGGGGGGAAAAACCACCCAAAGAGGCCCAGGAAGGAAGACTTTGCCAGGTGGCACCACTTCAGTTTAATCAGATGAAGGCTTGGGGGCTGGGGCAAGGTCTGAAAGCAGGGACACCTGCGGGAGCGAGAGAGAAGGGGGGTCGGGGGCAAAGGTTGAGAAAGAGGAGCCACCTGGAACCCTGATGGAAACACTGCCCGCAGGGATGAGGTGTAAAGGAGGCAGTTCAGGGAGGCTGGCAGAAACGGAGGCCACAGAGGGGCCAGCGCAGGGGGTGGGCACTGCCCATTAGGCAGTCTGCTGTTAGTCAAAAGGGGCCACACGAACTCGGAATGACAGGGATGCCATCAAGAGCGTGTCCTCACCTGGGGATAGTAAGGGATAAGCGTCAAAGCAAGAGGGAAGGCAGAAAGTAAAGGAGCCTAACTTAAAAAGGTTTTTTTATTTTTATTTTTTGCTGTATCTGTTTACTGACAGTATGATCCTATGAGAGTCAAATCAGATTTTTCTTTTTTCTTTCTAATTTATTTGGAAGATTAGCCCTGAGCTAACATCCGCTGCCAATTCTCTTTTCTTGCTGTGGAAGACTGGCCCTGAGTTAACATCTGTGCCCATCTTCCTCTAGTTTATATGTGAGACTGCTGTCACAGCATGACTTGATAAGCAGCGTGTAGGTCCGTGCCTGGGATCTGAACTGGCGAACTCTGGGCCGCTGGAGGGTGCAAACTTAACCGATGTGACACGGGGCTGGCCCCTTTTCTAATTTTTTTGTTTGAAAATTTCAACTTACAGAAGAGTTGAAAGAACAATACACTCTACACCCATATATCCTTCACCTAGATTTACAAATTGGTAACATGTTGCTACATTTGCTTTAGCTTTCTAGCTAGATACTATTTCCCCAGCCATTTTAAAATCAGTTACAAACACTGAATGCTTCACTCCTAAATACTTTCCCATTCACTTCCTAATAATAAAGCCATTCTATGACACAGCCATCAACATACCTGAGAAAATGAACATTAATTTTATTTAACATATAGTTTATATTCAATTTTCTCAATTGTCCCTCTAATCTCTTTGTTGTTGTTGCTTTTTTTTTTTGGTGAGGAAGATTGGCTCTGAGCTAACATCTGTTGCCAATCTTCCTCTTTTTCTTTTTTTTTTCCCACCCACAGCCCCAGTACATAGTTGTATATTCTAGTTGTAGGTCCTTCTAGTTCTTCTATGTGGGACACTGCCTCAGCATGGCCTGATGAGTGGTTAGGATCCTGCACCCAGGATCCAAACTGGCGAACCCCGGGCTGCAGAAGCAGAGTGCACAAATTTAACCACTACACTACCAGGCTGGCTCCCCCAAATCTTTTTTTCCCCTAATCCAGAATCCGATATTTGTGCGATACATTTGCTATGTCTCATGAGATTATTTTAATTTGGAGCAACCCTTTTTTGTTTATTGTTTGTTTTTCACGGTTGTCTTTTTTAAGACAAGTGACTAGAATGTAGCACATTCTGGATTTGTCTGATTGTTTTCTCATGATTAGATTCAAATTAGATATCTTTGGCAAGAATAGTACACTGGAGACACTGTCTTTCTGAGAAGGAAAGCATACCTTAAATGTTTATGTCTCACCTACGTGACAGAAAAGGTTCTCATCAGAGTGGCATTAAGCCTGTTCATTTCTTTACAATTTACTTTCATGTCATTGTTTCTCCCAAAAAAGATTTACAATAAATGTCTAGGTCACAACCAGATCATTAAAATAGTTACTAAACACTCACTTATGTACTAAACACTGAATTTGGTGCTAAGATTCTAGGCAAAGAAAGCAATCTGGTAAAGATTCTAGAACTTCACTGTCCAACTCGTACAGAAAATTAAAAAAGAAATTCCTGGACTGAATTCTACCGAAAATGTATCCTAAGAAACATGATGGCCACACCTTCCCTGGAGCTCTCCAGCAGAGGCAGCGTCAACCTTCAGGGCGAGTGTGGGTCCCAGAGGCTCCGAGCTCTAACGGGAAGGGCCCCATGTGTTCTGAGCCAGATGTGTGAGTGGCAAAGCTGACAGTTTTGAAAATGGCGGAGCCTGATTCCTGTTCTGGGCCAGACGGTGAACCACCCACCTCAGTGGGGCAGTGGCTTACTGGAGGCTCTCTGTTATTCTCCAGATACAGACCCCAGAAAGAGATACAGAGTGGCTAAAGTCTAAAACCAATAATAGTCAAATACTCCTGAAACTGATCAAAAGATGTATCTTATTTAATTCTGGAAATGGCACATCCATATGATGAAATATTAAAACAGACTAAAAGGGGTTTATGAAAAGTTAATCCGTTTCCTAAGCAAATACCCAGTCTTATTCTTCAGAAGTAATCACCGTCTCCAGGAAGGTTCCTGCAAATGCATACATACTCATGTATATTTTAATATGCAAATTACTGGAGGACTTGATCTATACTTTTCTGTTGCCTTTTCCTTCCCCCTTAACAATGTATCTTGGATATTTTGGCATATCAACTTATATACAAATCTTGTGCTTTTTACTTGCTACACAGTATTCCATTAGATACCAAAAATACTTTTACTAGTCTCTGATTTCCAGTTTTTTGTTATTATCAGCAATGCTGCAGTCAACATCCTGGTACGTGTGTGATTACACACATTCTAGAACATTTCCAAGATAAATTCCTAGAATAGAACCGCTGGATCAAAAGCGGTATTTAAGATATGAATAGATATTGTCAAATTGCCCTACAAAGAGCTTGTCTCCAGTTACACTCCAAATGACCTATGAGAGTCCCCATGTCCCCATCTCCTGGCAAGCCTAGCATTCATACCACTGAGCAATGTGGTAGGTGAAATGTGGCATCTTCTTTGTTTTGTCTAATTTGCAGATATTTCTAAGGCTATTTGGATTTCTTCTTCTGCCTGTTTGTCTTCTGAATATTTTCCGAATGGCTCATCTTTTCCTCATGGTATAGGAGGGCTGTTTATATAATAGAAAAATTAGCCATTGTTTGTCAAATGTGTTGCAATCTTTTCTCCATTTTGTTATTTGCCTTTTGACTTTGTTTACAGAATTTTTTTGTTCAAATGTTTTAAAAGTTTTACATAGTCAAATATATCTATCTTTTCCTTTATGGCATTTAGGTTTTGTGACTTGAATAAAGAGGACTTCTCTGTTCTGAGATTATTAAGAAACAAAACAGAACAAGAAGTCCCACATTTTTGGGGGCACTTCTCCTATTTTAGGTTTAAATATTCAATCCATATAGAATTTCTTTTGGTATGAAGAGTGCGGGATGGATTTGCATTTGTGTTTTTTCCAGGTGGTACTCAGTTGCCTTAAGTCTACTTACTGATTGACCCATCGTTTTCCCATGGCTTTGATGTCTGTTTTTCATCTTTTGAAGGTAATTCTTCTCAATAAAAAGGCTAACTCAATCATCATTAGATCCTGGGTATGAAAATTTTCCAGTTAGTTTATTCAATTTAGAAGCTACTGAAAAAAAAATTCTTTTTATATACAACTCTTAATCCATTCTGCAGTTTGGTACATATTTTTCTCCAAAGAACTCATGTGTCATAAATGTTGATGACAGTCTCTTAAATAAAATTTACTTTCATTCATCTTTCATTTCTAAATGACAAGGTTGCAACTCCAAGTGGAGAATGACAATGAGTTCTCTGCAATGCACAAGAGGACAACAATAGTCCATTTGACTCGCTACCTTTAATTATTCAAGAATTGTCCCTATACTAGAGATAACTCAGTGGTTTTTCTTTTTTCAATATTGCTTAGAAACATCTCCCAAGTTTCAATTATATTTTTTCAAAATTAAACTCATGGATTAATTAAGAGAGTCATGGAAAACCTGCCTTTGAGCTTATCATTAGTTCTTTATACTACTGGATACATCTATCATTAACTCATTGTCTATGATCAGTATTGGTCAAATGACCAAGTTCTACTCTCACAAGAAGCTAACACTCAAGTGCCATCAGCTGGTGCTGTGATGTTTCACTCAAGAGTACTTAACTGATTACTTCAACTGGAGAAGGCCTTAAAGATTCAAAAATGCTCCTTAAAAAATGGCGGGGGGGGGGGGGGGGGGGTGGCTGGCCCCGTGGCCGAGTGGTTAAGTTCGCACGCTCCGCTACAGGCGGCCCAGTGCTTCGTTGGTTCGAATCCTGGGTGCGGACATGGCAGTGCTCATCAAACCACGCTGAGGTGGCGCCCCACATGTCATAACTAGAAGGACCCACAACGAAGAATATACAACTATGTACCAGGGGGCTTTGGGGAGAAAAAGGACAAAAATAAAACCTTTAAAAAAACAAAATGGCAGTGGGCAGGATGGACTTCATGAGCCCTTGGAAGACATCACTGATTGATCATGGCATTCCTTCCGTTTGTCCATCTTGTTCAACTCTATTGTTAGTGTTTAGAGCAGTGCTTTGCGCATATCAGGTACTCAATTTGTTGAGTGGGAGGAAGGATGGATGGATGCTGACTGGATCAATGGCTGGACAGGAGAGCCCAAATGAGTCTTCACCAACTTCCTCGTCACAGCAGCAACTGTTGATTGATCAATTAACACTCAAGATGAGATCTATTTACCATGTTGCCCTGAGGTTTTATTCTGGACTCATTCTTGCTGATTATTCAATGAAAGACATGAAATACAGCACTTCAATCAGAAAAGCCTATCTTGCTTAGTGTTCTAATCAAAATGATTTCATTTTTACATCATGATATAATTAAGAAAACTGTTTTATATCTAGAGTTTCCAGAAGACTCCTAAACAAAAGTGGATCGATGCACTCTCTGTTTCAATTAGGGACCACTCAAGGTTTCTTTCTTTCTAATTACAAATACAAGTCAAATTAGAATGGGAGCTCCTCCCTTCAGCAAGGACAATGAGAAGTGTTTTTATAATAACCATGGTTGCAATATTTTAAAGTGCATATAATTAAAATCTCAGCATGCTGCCATCCAAATCACGTGCAACAAAAAGTAAAACCTTCTTACACTGGATTTCAAAGAACCAGCCGTTAAACTCCTCCCTCCCCTTCTTCCTCTCACATGCATTTACTGAGGACCTGGAATGTGACATGTGACCTGTAAGTGGTAGGGAAGTGAAGGGGAGCAGGTAGTATGCTACAGATGAGCAAGGCAGGTAGACAAGTTACCCAATATCTACAGTGGGGTGTGACAAGCCCTCACTAAAATAAAAGAATGAATGAAGACAGTGAGTAAGCAAGCTTATTATATTTTAGTAAACTGACTATAATTTAAGCTAAATATTTATTTCTACCTGTTCCCACTTTTCCCTGGTAATGTTGTCTTTTTTTTTGAGGTAGATTAGCCCTGAGCTAACATCCATGCCCACCCATCTTCCTCTATCCTTCTATGTGGGATGCCTGCCACAGCATGGCTTGACAGGTGGTGCATAGGTCCGCCAGGGATCCGAACCCCAGGCTGCCTAAGTGGAGTGCACGAATTTACTGCTCTGCCACGGGGTCGGCCCCTCCCTGGCAATGTTTTGATAGCAATCATTTCTTTTCTAGATCCAGCTCCCACTGCCTGTTAAAAACTCTTATTTTTATTCATTTCAAAGGAGACTCCCTTATAAGATAACATGACTGTTTATAATCGATATTCATAACAAACACATGGATCCTAATAAAAATAATTTGATCACTCATTCAACAAATATTTACTGAGCACCAACTATATACCAAGCACCATGCTAGGTGTCAATATTAGGGCTACAATGATTAGAGGCCCAAACTCTTTGCCAAGAATTCTTTGTATATTTTTATAAAATAACTATTTGATCCAAAAACAAGGACAAACAAATGTCCAAGATGGGGGTTTCCTGGAGGTCAGCAAAGATCAGTTGGGGTACTTTGTATGGAGTGGAATGAGCAGGATTGGAAGAAATGCCAGATAAAAAAATTTATTCATAGGATGCCCCATCCCACAAAAGATTAGAGGTGATTTACAAAGATACAATTCAAAATGATGAAATAAAGGAGTCAGGACAAAGATAAACATGGATATAAGAATAAAAAAGTAGGAATAAAATGACCATTTAGAAATGCATGCTGAAATTCACTTTGTTACTAGGGAATGCCAAACACTAGTGATGGCCAAACAGAAAAGTAACTTAGGCGACACCTGTTCAACACATCCAGTCACAACACAAACAGGAAGAACTCAGTGCAGAGATAACTGAAAGGCATTTGCAAAATGATTGGCCAGTCCGTGGGATCAACAGAAGATGCAGTCCCAAATTACTTTAGGTGGATAATAATAAATACCTCGGGAGTCTGTAATAATGTTGAAAGAATAAGGATCAGACAAAATGTTGAAATAATATGCTAATATCCTAAAATAGCAAGATATATGCAATAGCCAATCAGAAATTAAGATGTGGTACATTGCAATAGCCAATCGGAAATTAAGATGTGGTACACTGCTGTGCTCTTATTACGACTTTTGACAGGAGATGTGCTTTGAGAGTTGAGGGACACCCGTGAGTGGGGTCACTCCTGCTCCTGTGAGACCAGTAAATAACAGACACTAAAAAAGTAGAAGGTTTAACTCCAAGGAAGTTTGATTTAGGCATCAAAACACAAAAGTTGAAAGCAGTCTGAGAAGACATTGCTCAAAGACTGAACACCAGGATTAAGACTCACCATTGGCCAGACATTCCCTTGGTCTGGTGAGAACCAAATTTTGTCGTGTGAATATGCCATCTAGCATGTCCTTAGAGGAGGCACCATGACAGGTCACAAGTGGTGCGACCCGGAAGCAACAGCAAGGCTCCTTAGAATCACTCCTGGCTGAGGGGTGGGTGGTCTGAGAATCCAGATGTCTACACGCAGCCAAGTGACTCAGGGAGCCTCAGTTTTCAACCTTTCACAACAAGGTCCCTCGCTCTGAGGGATCCATGCATGGTGCCAACCTGCCCCCATCCTCCACCAATTCAGAGGAAAGAAAGAAAGAAAGAGCCTCAACTATCAATGGGACTGAAGGATCCTTCAAGGCCTAGGATTCCACACTTGAGTCACTGCACCCAGCTCCGTGTTTCCAAGACTACCTACCGTATTAAACTTGATGCTCCCCCCAAACCCCTCCTCCAGGGATGACCCAGAGACACCCAAGTTGTCCTAGTCACTGCCTCCCTCTTTGGGCTGCTTCACAAAACAGTACACTTACCCTGGTCCCCACACAACTGCTGCAGTTACCTGGAAATAACTTCGCACCCTGAATGAAGAGCTCTTAGAAGCACAATTCTAATTAGTGATCAGTCCAACATTTTTATTTAAAATCTATTCACTTAAAGTCAAAATGACATCTTAATGCCACTCAGCACATCAATTTGTCCAGAATAAGGAGAAAGTTTCATTTTTGGAAAGATTTACTGCTACATTTCAGACCACATTTTTTTTTTTAATTAAAATACATGGATTGTCTCCACAAACTCTTCCTGAATATTTCATGTGTTTTGTGCTGTATTTGCTGTACATATCTTCACAGCGTGCATATTATTCAAATATTCCTAACAGATGGCCTCAAGTGCTACATATTATATAGCATTAAGTGAACCTTGGTAAACAAATGAGTCAAGGATTAAAATATTTTACAGCTTATAAATCATGAAAGATGTTCAGTAATAATACATTAATAAAAAAAACTCTAAATGTAAACATAAAAACATTAAGTGCCACTTGGATCAGTCAACTGTTTATGACAAATGAAGTATTTCTTAAAGGAGGTGCTCGTCCTGTACGGTCTGATTATAACCTAAATTACCGTGAGGGTGCCCACGAGCTCGCCTGGGAACCTGCCTACTGTTGCCTTCTCCACCAACTCCCATGGCTTTCTCTGCCATTTTCCCCTATTAATGCCTCCTTCATAACAAGGAAAGGAAAGGCAATTCATAAGCCAATTCTGTTACCATCTTTAGCAAAGTTTTGCTGAAAGAGATTGAAACTACATGTTCAAGTTGAAGACTCGGAATCAGGTGTGGTTTTAGCGATCTGTGCTCTCTGGCTCCCTTTCTATGACGGGGAACTTTCTAATGTAATGTTTGACATTCGCTTTTCCATTGAGGGATTGCATGAGGTTTAAAACAACCAAAAACAAACAAACAAAAACCCAAGCTCAACAGCTTTTGCCCGTGTTCAGATGTCTTTGAATCCATTTTGCAGCGTGAATGTTGGCGGCATTATTCCACTGAGGAATAAAAACCAAAACACTATCCTTTTGGATGATCTCTCTCATACCACCCTTATTTTAAATTATGTTATTTAACCTAATGCATAATGGCCTTTTCCTAGTCATTTAGTGTTTCTAATTTTTGATGCAAGATCTGACAAGACTTTTAAATTTCATTCCAGATTTCCCTAGAAATGAGAACTTGACTTGGGTTTTTTGTTTTTTTTTTTAAAGATTGGCACCTGAGCTAACAACTGTTGCCAATCTTTTTTTTTTTTCTGCTTTATCTCCCCCAATCCCCCCGGTACATAGTTGTATATCTTAGCTGCAGGTCCTAGTTGTGGCATGTGGGACACCGCCTCAATGTGGCCTGACAAGCAGTGCCATGTCTGCACCCAGGATCCAAACCAGCGAAACCCTAGGCCGCTGCAGCGGAGAGCGCGAACTTTACCACTCTCCATGGGGCCGGGCCCCCTTGACCTGGTTTTGATTGTGAAAAGAATGTAAGCTTTTTATGAACTATTTGACAAAATGATTAACTAGCAAAGTTACCAAGTACTTGTTAAATAAAACCTCACACCTAAAGTCACAAGTTGGCTTCATTTGTTATATTAAGGTTCATTATCCAATTTCACACATATATGCAAAACTTTATTCTACCACATTCCATTCTCTTTCCTTTTCTACACTAATATCTTTTACCTCAGGTGAAAGCCTCTGTGAGACCCAGAAAGATGCCCTCCTTAATCAAACTTGGCATAGCTAAGTCAGAACAAAAGCGAGATTTTTCAGTAAAGCCCACGAGCATTTTTGCCTTCTCAGCCACAGTACCAAATCTTACTTTACAAAAGCACAGTACACCACTGAACCAAGAGTATTTACGACACAGATACCCTGCTCAATGCATTGTGCTTATCTGATGAACATTCTACCTACATGAAGTTTCATCATCCTTGAAGATTCTTTAAAATACAAAATATTCATTTTATCAAAAACACTTAAACAGGTTCATAAATAAATTCAAGATGGCAAGGAAAGTTACATTAAGTCAAAAAAAGGGATTCTCTCAACTACATCAAGCTCAGAAAAAAAGGGGGGCCTCTATCCCAGTGGTTCTCAAATTTGAATGTGCATTCGAAGCACTGGGAGGGCCTGTTAAAAGAGCTTTTGCGGTCCTACCCTCTGAGTTTCTGACTCAGTAGGTCTGGAACAGGGTCTGAGAATTTGCATTCTAACAAGTTCCCCGGTGATGCTGACATTGCTGCTGTGGGGACAACACTTTGAGAACTAAACTGGCCACCTTTCCTGATCTGCTGGGGTCAAAAAGTATGGTAGAATTTTAAATGGCTGATATACGAAATCAAACAAACTGTGAAATCAATGGTCATCATATTTTAACTGAAATATGTATTTTATACCCTAAAAAAATCACATGAAAACACATTGACTTTATACTACTGGAAATTGTCATACTCCATATGTGATTTGACTTTAACACAGCACAGTATTATGTGCTAAACTGGTCTTTGGGACACTAACAGTTTTTATACAATTTTTACTAAAAGGCAAGACTATAATAAATAAGTCTTAAAAATCATAATTACCACAAAAAGGGTATGTAACAGATCCCCGGACAACATGCTGAAATATTCTCAGCACTAGAGCATTGGCCCTCAGCCTGTAACTCAGATTACCTGTACCATTAAAATCACCTGCACAGTCAGGCTGAGGGACAGGCAGGCATGCCAGAGAAAGTCCTTTTTTTTTTTAATTGAGGTCATATTGGCTTATAAAATTATGTAACATTTAGGTGGACATTAAATTTCAGTTTCTGTATAGACTGCATCGTGTCCACCACGTTTAGTTTTTATCCATCACCATACATATGTGACCCTTTATCCCTTTTGCCCTCCCCCCGCTCCTTTCTCCTCTGGTAACCACTAATCCGTTCTCCTTATCTATGTGTTTACCTTCCACCTATGAGTGAAATTATATCGTATCTGCCTTTCTCTGACTTACTTCACTTAACATGGTACCCTCAAGGTCCATCCATGCTGTTGCAAATGGCACTATTTTGTCTTTTTTACGCCTGAGTAGTATTCCATTGTATATATATATATATATATATATATATATACACCACATCTTCTTTAGCCATTCATCAGTCAATGGGCACTTGGGTTGCTTCCACGTCTTGGGTACTGTGACTAATGCTGCGATGAACACAGGGGTGCACAAATCTCTTTGAATTGTTGATTTCATGTTCTTTGGATAAATACCCAGTAGTGGGATAGCTGGGTCGTATGGTATTTCTATTTTTAACTTTTTGAGAGATCTTCATACTGTTTTCTGTAGACGCTGCACCAGTTTGGAATGTCCTTTCTTTATTGTAGTAAGAACATTTAACATGAGATCTACCCTCTTAACAAATTTTTAAGTGTACAGTATTGTTAACCATAGGCCTGATGTCGTACAGCAGATCTCTAGAACTTACTCATCTTGCACAACTGAAACTTTATACCCACTGATAGTTACTCCCTATGCTCTCTGCCCTTCCAAATTCTTGAGCTGTGCTTCTGTCTTAGATAGCGTACACACCCCACACACCCCTTGGCCAACCCAGTTTTTGATTAAACACAAAATCATTTGTGGGAGAAGTAAACAACAACCATCCTCTGAACTGTTCTGATGACGATGACAATGACTGATGGTATGTCAGAACTAGTGTCTCACTAAGGAAGAGACTGCACACTGGTGGCCCTCAGTTTTTGTGTTTAAAAAAAATGAATTAGTTGCTAACATTTGGAAATCATTATTTCACATAAAAATCTGTATTTTCAGTTTTTCTAAAAAGATCCAGATTAGCAACCCTGGCCTTGTATTCATTTCCATATGGCCACAATGAGCTGGAGCTAAACGGCTGTCAGTGGGGGAAATGGGCTCTCCAGATCGCTACTGTCCCCAGCAATCCCTACTCTTCTACACCTGGCTGCCTTATTATCCAGTGTACCTAAGTGGCTGTGTAAACATGAGTTTGCCATCCCTGCCCCTAGGTTGTAGGGCTGGTCTGCAGTCTCAGCCTCATACCCTTTGCTCATACACATTCACCAGAACATGAACATGTAAGTAACACTATAATAGCAATAATCTTTACTCTGTTCTAATTTAGTAGAAATAAATAAATCATTTGCAAACTTTGGTACAAATATTAGTAACAAATTGGACCATATCTTACATTTGACCACAACACAAAGTAATTGAAAACCTCTGATAGAGAAATTTGATTTCATGCTTCCCAGCACAAATTCTGGCTTCTGAGTTTGCCTAACAAATGAGGAAACCACTGAAAACCTAATAATCAAATTATAGGGTGCAAGGAGTTTAAGAATGGAATCAAGCTTTCCTAGTTCATGTAATTATACGCATACAAAAATGCTGCTTGTAAGTATTAACTCTGGACAATCACAAACATGTGAAAGTATGACATTTGTGTAATCATCTAAAATTATTTGGGGAAAAACGCAGAATGCCAGGCATCCAGGTCACAAGCTCATTACTTTGAAAACCTTAGCAGAAACATTTCTGAGACAGGCAGTGCATTAAAACAAAGGCTATGTGAAAAAGGGCCACTTTAATAACTCTCTACTTCCAAACTACCCCAAATATCTTTGTCTCAGTAGACTAAGGAAAAATAAATGTGTGCACTGGGGATAGGCAGACAGGGAAAGAATCTAGAGATATTCTGGGGCAAGTGAAGGGATACATTAAATGGGCCCTCAAAAACTGAAAGCACTTAGACTAGGAAGGTGTTCTGGCCTGCAGAGAAACGCCTTGTTCCAAATGTGTATGATTTATGGCCAAGACTACCACATATGGATCCCGTCCCATAACCTAGAATAACACAACTGCCTAACACACTGCCAGATACACACCCACACCCACACCCTGGGCCCTTAGATTCCCATTTCCCTCAGACAGCATCTCGGAGGGACAGGTGTATACTCGGACTTCTAGGCTGAGAAGGCTGGAAGTGGTGACCAGTTAGCGATTTTTGCTATGAGCTGGATAAAATGCCATGGGTTTACCAACCTTTACTAAGGTCCACAAATAGATATTCATAAGTTGTCTTAAATTTCCTCTGAAGCTTGTACAGCCCTTTCCTTCCAGGGTTGTTATGAGGAATAAGTGAAATAATGTACAACAGAAAGCCCCTGGTGTAGGCCTTAGTCTCTACGTAAATACTCAAACATCATTTTCTACCAAACCACGCTCTGCCCCTCTGAGGGGACGTCTCATACATAGAGGGCATTCGCATATTTGTTGAAGAATGTCCACTCTAAAGTACTTAAAACTACTCTCGGAATGACTTTTCAGAACTCTGTTCATAGTAAAGTGAGTGTATAGGTCTTACAGAATACCTGCTGCAGAACACCACCCAGGAGGCAGCCTAAGCATTTCTAAAGGCCAAGGAGGACTCATGTACGAATGTGTATTCACGGTGTTTCATCTGCAAAAAGAAATTGCGACAACTGATTTAAGATTAATACTTTAATCAACTATAATAAATCAATATCATACATTATATAAAAATTCTGATTCATGCATCAGATTACATAAATTATACAACTGTCACATTATGCAATGCTTACACACTTTTGAGTTTGTACCTGCAAAAAAGTATACGAGTTACTACGGCATTTTACCTACTAAGTGTAATACTCCTCAGTTATAAATAATGTTTCTATCATTCAAATACCTGCTAAATATATACATTTCTAGATCTGCAGCATTTTTGTGTACCTCAAAAGACAGACCACCTGGAAGCTTTGAAGATTAATAGGCCCAATGTATCATTTGTTGCAGACTTCAATTCCATTCTAAGAGTGGATCTTTTTGGCGTAGAAAATAAATGAAACAAAACGTCAACTCTAGTTTAATGCTCGAGGAGCATCTACACTTCTTATTAAATACATCAGAAAACCCTTCATATGCAGATTAATTAGTTAAGGTGCTACCTACTGCATATTAAATACTTCCACTGATTATTAAAGTTATAAATCTGTGAAAATGGGGGCTTTCACTGTGTGCTGACAGACCTTACATCTCCCATCATGAACCCGCAGCGCTGTGATCCTTTACCTCTTACTTCAAAGAGATCGGGCGAAGGAGCATGCTTTGTACTTCACTTTACACACACAAGGGACACCTACTGTATCTATGACATATGAGTACACGGACATCAAAAAGTTTCAGCTTGATTTACAAATCCAAGGTAGGTTGCTTTTCCTAAAAAGCCACACAGGGAAATAAAAGCTCTAGTCTATCAATTACTAGATATACTAAAGACTGTTTCCCTGTTTTTGTGTTTTTTTTTGTTTTAAGATTCTCCTTGCTAAAGCATAAGCACCCTTCTGGGGGTGATGGGTGGGGGGTGTGAGGGTGGAGAAGCTGGTGAAGGAAGGATGTGAGGAAAGCAAGTCTGTCACTAACGGGCTGAGTTTTACTTAGGTTTCCATTCATGAAACCCTTTTAAACACAAGGCAACATTTTCACAGCTGGAAAATTACAACGAAATCTTCATTTACTGCCAAAAGCAAGAGATGTAGTTATGTATAATCTATGGATAATACTACATTCATGGGAGGACGGCAAAACTGGGCTCAAGGAAGAATATAGCAGCAAAAAGCAATACTTGAACATTTTGCATGAATGAGTGACACATCATTTTATATACAGTTCTAAGATAGGACCCTGGTATTCAGTAAATGAAACCTGAAGCCTAAGTGGGAGGACAGCATGTTCAATACCTTCAAGGCTGAATCTGAGAACCGGGAGAGGAACTGGCTGTAAAACAATACTGTTTTAAATATAATAGCAGAAATATTTTAAGCATGTAACAGAAGTATGTTAGCTTAAGACACATTTGAGATAAATATCAATCCTGTGGTTTTTAAAAAATCCTCTTATTAGTGGAAATATTTTTGAGCATGCATTTTTTTAAGCATGAAAGCAAAAGTAAAATCTATTTATAAGTCAACTGTGCTGTGCATTATT
This sequence comes from Equus asinus, assembly GCF_041296235.1. Lineage (NCBI taxonomy): Eukaryota > Metazoa > Chordata > Mammalia > Perissodactyla > Equidae > Equus > Equus asinus. The sequence continues at coordinate 14,392,088 of NC_091791.1, read as the reverse complement.
TATCGAGTTACATATATTTTATTTCCATTTCTAAGCTACTAACAAAATATACCATTAGAAACACTCAAAAGTTACATTTTCAAAAAATAAACAAAGATGTGATTTTTGACCTTTCTCTGCAATGCTAGATATTAAAACTACTCGGTTTGCGCTTCGCCCAAACACAGGCAACACTGATATATTTCCTTGGGACTTGTTTTTACTTTTTGGTTATTTTATTACATTGATCACTTATGAAATATAGAATCAATTTTACTCTAGTCACAAGTGGGAGTTCACCAACATTGAAACAGAACATTCTCAGGCAGTGATAAATGCAGATGCAGTTTCCAATACAACTCTTGTCTCATTTTTAAAGACAAAAATATTGATTCCATTATAACCAGATCACTCACGGATGGAGAAGTCTAATCCTTAACAGTTTTTTTTACAGGCAAAGAATCTCACCTTAAAAATGAATTTTGTCATAAAAAGAATAGTAGTACCTGAACCACACTTTTTAACGAACTCTATTTACATAAAACATGTCCCCTAATACAAAACTTACATCTCGGTTCATTCTATAAACAGTAAATTAGGCCTAAGCATATTAAAGGATCTACAGATAATGTCATTCTATAAACAGTAAATTAGGCCTAAGCATATTAAAGGATCTACAGATAATGTCATAATACTGAAAACACATGGATTTGGGATTTTAAAAAGTGTAAGAAGAGTTTCAATTATACTAACAGAAAAGACAAATGCTAAGAATTTTGTACTATTTAATAAATGTTAACTAAAAATGGCACCATGTTAAAAAATAATAATTACCAAGACCTCAAATGGGAAAATAAAATTCCACACCAGATTTTGAGGTTTATTACAGAAAGTTAGAATGGAGGGAAAAGTTGGTAAAAGCTACTTTTGCTTCTACAGTTCTTCATCTTAAAAATGATTTAATTTTTTATATTTGGGAAAAATTTTCAGAATTTCAAAATGTATACTCTCAGAAGGAAACTAAAGAAACTCAGAAAATACAAATAACAAGGAATTTTGGCTCATGAATCTAAGCCTGGCCAAGATCATCTGATTCCAAATATTAAAACGAACAAAACTATTACTACGTCTGCTTTGTATTTAACTTTCAATGAAGTCTTAGTAGAGATAAATATTAGACTAAAATGCAGCTCATTAAAAGATTGGGGACTATAGTCCCCATGTACAGGTGAATTTTTCATTTTAAATTCAGAAGACGTAGATTCAATGCTTCATGGTAACCATTTTAGATTTTTAAGGTAAAACATAAGCAGTACATGGTTACTAATATTTTTATACCAACTTGAAATTTCAGACTAATTTTGTCCAAATACATAAAGATAATTCACGAAAATAATCAACATTTTTGGGGAGCAGACTTAAAAAAAAAGCCAACATATAATTTTGTGATAAATCAGTTCTTAAAGGGTTGATGTAAATAGTGTATAAAGTCATGCTAGTAAAGATCTGTTTTAAAAACTCACTCCTCCTTTAGAAACTCTTATTTCGTTTCAAGACCCAAATGCAACCATCTGTTCTATTATTTAAGTAACTTGAAACCAAGCCTAATTCTTCATTCCTAGAATTTGCCCATTGCTTTGGGTTATCAGGCATCAGATGATCACCTACATTTCTTCCCCCCAAATTATCTTCAGATATAACTTTCTAATATTTTCTTTGCTAGTGATTTAAAGGCTTTCAGAATCTCAACAAATTACATTAGCTTATCTTCTGCTTATAGCTTAAATAAAATTCAAACGTTAAGATAAAAAGTTAATTCAAGAAATTCATGCTGTTGTGAAGTTGTTAAAGTTTCCTAAAATATGTCACTCTTTGGATCATTACTTTCAGAAAAAGAGCACAAATTTGAATCTGGAATAATACGTAGTAGCAGCTTACTCTGAAACCAAGGTTCACACGGCCAAGAGTGATCTGAAGCAGCTTCTCTGTTACACAAACCACAAGAGTAGCAACGATGATTTGTTTTGCATCGATAGAGCACACATATGTTTTCAAATTAAGAAACTGGGGCCCTAATTTTGGAGGCAACCAGTTGTTTTTAAATGTTCTAAAAACACATACATATATGTATATGAGGTATATGCATGTATTTTATATACAAAGATACATGAACATACATTCATGTATACATATGCATATAAAACATGAACTTTTTTAAATAGTGTTTATAATGAGTATTCCTGCGGCTAAATGTGTCTACAAATTGATGTCTGAGAAACCAACCACAGTACCGATTCTGCTTTATGAGAAATCTATTCCTGAGGAATAAGTCATATACTTCTGAAGATGTTTCTAGGCCTCTGGCAGATTAGTGGGCCGGCACCAGCACCTAAGTGAACCCTAAGGAACTGCTTATTCATCGAGGATCTGGCCATTTTCACTTTAAAACTTTAAATTATTTAGCTCACTTCAAAGGTCACTCTTGAGAGTCCCTGCTAATATTTACAGCTAAAACAACTTTTCACAATGAAGAAGAGTATGTAATGAAACCTGATAGTGTAGTCTCTTTGAGTAACAAGTTTTCCTTCTTTCCTTCTCTCTCTTCCTTTCTTTTTTTCCCCAATTATAAATGCAGTACAGTTGGCTTATTAACTATTGGAGAATTTGCCAGCTTTCCTGGACGGTTCGTAGGGCACTCTGAGAATACTGGGTGTTTCCTCCATGACCCTTACAAGGAGGTTGTCAATGTAGTCCTCCAGTTCCCGGATGTGGGTGTCTTTCCTCCTGAGGAGCTCCTTGTGTTTCACCAGCTCCTGGAGCACCTCCTCGTAGGTCAGGCCACGGTACCCTGCAGTGGCATCAAAAGGGTTGCTGTCCTAGAACAGGATAAAGACTGTCACTTCAGCAGATACAATCATCAGGGACAAATTAAGAATTATTTTGAATTTCAACTTCCAGTTTTTCAAACCCTGCCCAAGTTTTTCTCTATCTTCGGCTAGAACCAATTGTGACAGCTCACTGAGTTGCGAGCCAGTGCCAGGGCAGATGCACCAGAGCCTTGATCGTAATTCTAAATTCTTCTAAAATCCTTTTTTACATTGTGGACAATGTCCTACTATAAGAAATTGACCATATAATTTAAATTAAGAGATAAAATGTTCTATAATAAATATAACTAACATAGATAAAAATTAAAGATCTCTAGGAATTAACTTGGAGGAACTGCAAGAAGCTATTGAAAACAATACATTTGGGCATTAGTCCTCATGAAATGCTTCCACTGAACTGGGATTTAACGTTATGCCTTTGGATTTTTATTGAAGACGATTATACAAGAGGCAGGAAAATCAAATCTGCTTCTCCAATTTGCTATGAAATGTTGAAGGCATTCAGAATTAAATCAATGAGCATCCTTACAAGAAGCCCCATGGGAGTAAGTTCTGTTTTAATTTAGAGGCAAACAGATCTGCTTCTCCCCGAGTAACTAGTCTATTTCCTCCTCCTAGTACTACCACCTATATATTTTATCTTATTTCACTTTTTGCTCTGGTTATCAGGAAACTCAGAGTTCAAAGTTCAACTACGATCATTAAACACTTTGCTTTAGTATATCTGCATTCTCTCCCATTTCACCATTTATTTATTTTGTTAACCTTATTCTATTGATGAAAATTCTTTTTACACAAAAGTATAAATATAAACCAAAAAAAGGCATTAATTTAATTCATTTTTATTACAAAGCATTATAATATCAAAAGAAAAATATTCCTCAGGAATTTAATCAAAACGGCACTGTGACATCATCTTCTATTTACAGTGTATAGTATTTAGATTTTTCATTCGTAAAATGCCCAATATAAAGTGCAATTTTTATACCTTTTTATACATAGTTCTGTCACTAAACAACTTAAAATAGTTTTCAACACTTTCTTTCAAAATATTTCCATTGGCTTTAAGGAAAATAAACTAAAATATTGAGGAATTGGTCTTGCTCTTACAGACTAATAGCATTTAATCCACTCAGTGGAAAAGGGAGAATGGGGACTGGTGAATGGAGAAAGGCCTTTTTTCTTAGAAATTAAATTTGTCTTTACTCATTTTCAGGATCTACTTTAATTTGCTATGTGTCTAGGAGTTTTCATCAGCCAAGCCAAAGTGTAACTTTGTATCCCGTCCTCCCCCAGGCACCAGAGAAGCAAGCTAGAGAACAGACAGCAATTTGATGCTTGGGTTACAGACCCATACTCCCTTCGCCAGAGTAAAGGAAAAAACTTAGGACTGAGAACTTCTCCAATTCCACAGAATCTCTCAGGTTTCGTGGAGAAGATATGGCTTGCACTAGGCCTTCAAAGATTTTGCGAGGCAGAAATGTGTAATGGGCATCTCAAGCAGTGGGGACTGCTTGTTCAAAGGAGGAAACAAGGTTCAAGCTAGAGAATCAGCAACACGCAATCAGCGGAGGACGGCTGGAAAATAAGGCTCAGGACAGGGAGCAGCAAGAGGCTGAAATGGCAGGGTCCAAACAGACCATCAGGGATGTTGAATACTATTACTCCTTAGTAGCACTCCTTTTAGACTTCTTGCTACAGGAAATAGGAAGCCATTGAAGGTTTCTACACAGAGGAAAGATATGATTAATGCTAAATTAATGATTATTGAAAACTGAATGGCAGCAGTGGGTAAGATCATTTGGAGGGGCTGAGATTAGTTATAAAGTTATTGAAATATTAAAGAGTTAATAAGAGCCTCTACTAGATTAAGAAAATAAATAGAGAGGATGCTAAAGGGAAGTGAGTTTTAATTCTGTAAGATATATTTAAAACAACTTATTTATTTTAGCATTAGACACTGGGAACAGACACAACTTTATGAGTTGTATTACCTTTGTCCCTAAAAACAATTCAGAATATTGCTCTGCAAAGAGTAAAGGACAACTTTGGAGACAAATTTCGATTTACTTTCTTTTCTCTTTTCTCTCAGATCAATTAATCTTTCACAAGATTAAGTCTACACACTCTCTCTCATGTATTTACTGGGTTATTTAATTGGTTATCAGTCCTTCAGAGATACTAAACATTATAATTTCCTAACCACATTCTTATTAAACAATTATTATATTAAGCAGGTCTCTATGGAAAAGATAAGACATACTAGAGAGGTAAGTATATTTTAAAAACTTATTAAAAATGAGCTAAAGTTTCTTACTTTAACCTAAGTAATTCTGCACAGATTTGACACAGAAAGCAACCTAGGTCTCACTTTCCTTATCCGATAAATGAGATGTTCTCCAAGGCCCCTTTCAACTCTAAAATTTCCTGGTCTACAAAGTGATTTTTCCAAACTGAGTTTTAAAAAAGTAGTAACATCCCACTAATGTGATTTTATTTTTTTAATAAAATATTTACTCAAAAATAGGAGTTCTTGTGAGAATTGGAGGGATTAATGAAATTAAGCTAAATGGCATTCATTGCTGATTAGCTGACTTTTATGTTCTTTTCTTAATTTAATGCAAGAATAGCATCAATTGAATCTCTCTAATCTTAATCAAATTATACATACATAAACTGACTTCTTCAAACTAATTAAGTGATGATATACAGTTAGAAAATCACTTATATTGTTATATTTTACACTACACCAGTACTACCAGATAATGCAGTTAACAAAAAATTTTTTAAAACATTTCCCTAAAGACAATGAAGATAAAGACATGTCAAAAATTCTTATTTTGACCTAAGTAGTTTAAATTAATGCCATGGTATAAATCAATCTAACAATTTAATCTCAAAATAATCAACTATTATCCTGGAATATTGTTCAACATGTTACAGCCATAATCTAGAATATACAGATCCATTATTTGGCTTATTTTTCCCTCACAGCTATCTAATACTTATGCATAGATGGATTTTCTGGAAATACATTTCTGACCTGTTCCAATAAATTTTCCTTTTGTCTTTTTATGTGAAAATTTTACCCCAAATTTCTGCATCAAGTTTCTAGGCAGGAAAACATCTTAGAAACACATGTATTATAAACTGTATTCTGGAAAAGAATATAAAATAATTAAAAACAGTTTTATGCTTAGTTCCAGATTTTATCCCATATTTGAAAATCATGTTAACTTTCTAATTTTAGGCATAAGATTCTTAAATTGATATACTCAATATATACATATATATCCTTCTGTTTGTTGATAGAATTCCAAATAAAAGAATAAAGATTAACATTAACTAATATACACAATAAGAAATTAAAATTTTTTTTGGTTACAAAAATCATTTTGCTTAAAGAGGAAAACTCTCAGGCAAATATAAAAATTATTTTTTAAAAAAATACTTTTAATACTATTCTCAGAAAAACTTCTAAAATTGAGAAATCTCCACACTGGCAAAGATTCAAACAACCTACAATGGGACTCCTACGTACTCAATATTTTTTCCTCCAGCACTCCATATAGATAGCACATGTTTTTAAGATGTCTTCTTATACTGAAATTTAATGTAAATTTTTCCTGTCTCTTTTCCTTTCACAACCAATCCTTTTTCATCCCTGCCCAACCTCTGTTAAAAATTTCCACATGCAGATATAAGAAAATAGAGATTGGGTGAGAGAATAATGCAATTATTATATAAAGTTTTCTAATGGGAATTTTAAATAATATAGTTGATCAAAAGACTTGGAGAATTACTAGTGATTATTTTTACTTTACACATAGTCTAGCCTTTTAAACTAGGAAATGTATATTTTTTTACAATATTTAAATTTAAACAAAAGCAAATTATCAGGACTCAAAATAACTGAAGATTTAAAGAAAGGTTGTCCTGGTAACCAAATATTGGTGGGGTACTAGCTGATGTCCAAGGCAACTGGAGGGGAGAGAGAGAGATAAGATGAAGGCTTGGCATTCTCTGATCATCTCATTATTGTTCTAATGAGGAACTTTGCTCTGGGAATATCATCTCAGCTACTTTCACATCTTTTGTCCTACTCCCTTCATCTCCCTTTCAGTTCTTAATTAGGCCTTAAAGAGCTCACACTGCCCTTTCAACTGGCTACTGCTCCTGTTTAAACACTGTGCTTTCACAGACAGGTGTTGGCACTAGCATATAAGACATACAAACTTAATTACAAAATACTATGTCCAGAAGGGGAAAAAATAACTTGGTGGATGGCTATTATTGGAGAACTTAATGTAAATTACTTCAAACATCTTATAATCTTCAACATAAAAATCGTTCAAACACTTTTCCTCAATAATGATCGGCATGAGGATGAGCTTTCTCCTCTTCATTGTATCCTGCAGTAAATTAACAACACCTAGTAATCCTTTAACTGTCATTTAGAAGAGTTAGCATTCCAGAGAAAAATAATCACACATCAAGGATTCTTTTATCACCTTTAAATCCTTTAACTAAAACAATTTTCACATTTTATTTCTTTAAAGAATTCTAACTATGCTTTTACAGCAATAAATTACAAGATTTGGAAAAGTACATTTACAAGCACACAGAAATTGTAATTAACGTTACTTAATAAACAATAGCTGCACATTAAATCGATGTTTTGATGTTGCATTTTGTTTGAGATTAAGTAACTGCCTGATAGAATTCATTTTACTATCTGATCAAAGGCTGACTTCATATATTCTGACATTTCTCGCCAGACTGCCATATTATAAAGACTTGAGTATTTCTGAAACATCAAAACTTACGAATCATTTACATAAAACAGCAAAAACACAGTACAAAGTCCTCTGCTTCTATAATGTTGTCTACGATTTTAAAGACAAATAACTGCATTTAGAACGGGTTATACACCACCATGGTTTTTTCTAGGCATATCACATCATAGAAAATTGTGATATGTCATTGCTTTAAAAAATTCTTATTATACATCTGGATCACACACATTAAGGACAGATGGTTCAAACAGTAACCACCAGCCCCTTGGAATAATGGCTCTATTTCTGCTATTCAGTGAGAATTTAGTTTTCTACCAAGAACATGTGCCCATATTTTTGTAAAGAACCTTGTTCTCCAGGTTTAATATATTTAGAATTGACTGAAGACGGAATGGAACTCTGAGAGCCAAAACTGGACTTCAAATAACAATAAAATGAAGTTAAGATACCTAAATAATCCTTGCAAAATATGTGAGTTAATTCACCTGGTCGTTACCAAGCCTGTTAATTAATACCTTTGGATTTGTTCTGACCAGGAAGGTAAGCGTCCTAAAGGTCCCTTCAAATACTTTCCTGCTTAACTGGATCCCTTGCCAGGGTGCTCTTCCTACCGGTGAATTTTAACAAGCAGTTTTATTCTTTCTTCAATCTTTGTCAAAATAACAACAAAAAATGTTATTTTTCTTCACGTGCTCTTATTTCATAACTCTAATGTTGACCTTGACATACAGCTTTCATAGTAATTTTAAAACAGTGTGCAAACAAAACATGCGGATTCTAAATTGGCTTCAATTATAACTATAATGTTTGCTTGAACTTCCACAGATTGTAAGAAGTTACACCCTATCATATATTAAAGACAAACTTTGAATTTTGCTTTTCTTCTTTCTCCCCAAATCACCACATGAAGCCATAATTCATAGGTAACTGGGGGACTCGAGGTGCCGGAGTCATTTTAGAAACGTGTGCCAGACAGAAGGCTGGCTGTGGCTGGTTCTTTGGTAATTCTCTAACCCCACAGCAACTTACCGGGATTTTCCTGAGGTCTTCATTGCTTGTCGGATTCACATGAAAACTGCGTAATAAAAGACAAACATAAATGTTAAAAGTGTGTCATGGTCCACGTGGGAGGAAACATAAAAACAGAACATTTTTAACCAACATTTCCATAACAACTTCTAAAGTTCTAAATTACACAGATCAGTGAAATTTAATCCAGGATGTAGAAGAAAAACAATATTTACTCAACATTCTAAAGCATCTACAATTTTCAACTTTGAAGGAAGAATCCTTCAGTTATTATCAGAACTGAAGAACTGTACCTTTAATTACGTAGTTACTACACATCTTTAAACATAAGTGATTTTACCCAGTGAGATATTTTATAAAACTATATTTTATAACATATTATTCATTCTATATGCACACATTCACTCACCTTACGTCTTCTGATATAAAACTACAGATAACTAAATAAATTTAGTTTGGCAAGATTGTAGAATAAAAGAGTTAAAGCAATCTTTTAAAAAAATTCTGTAAGTATCAGAAAAATTAACTTTTAAACATTATCCTATCAATGAGAACAAACTCACAGTTGCATGAACCATTTCTGTCATTAATGTGGTTTCTAAGCTGCTCTTCAAAATTTAAATACCCAAATGGACCAAAACAAAATGGATTTCTCCCATGCAGAGTAAGAACACATCACAGCTGAATGCTATAATCATTTTCTTCTTTGAAACATCCATTAGGAAGGAGACTGCAACCAGAAAGAAGCTAAACTTCAAAGCCATCTGATGAGTAAATATTTCATCATTGCTATTCAAGTTTAATTTTTACCCAGCACTTAAGAGTATTAGCCTTCAGAACCTCTACAAAGCATTGTTGTCCTAGGACCCTTTTTATCACCCGCCCCCCCAAAAGACTTAAAATATATTTTTTTCATTATCTGTGCTTTATCAGCTAAATAACTGGAATCCTTTGAAAAAACTCACTTTTTAAAACTTTTGATGGTGAGTACAAAAAGTCTGGACACTGGATGTAATGTCTGGAAGATATCTATTATTACAGGTACCCATCCCAAGCCATAAATCCACAGGGCACACATGCATGTACAGCCACCTCAAGAGAATTTCTCATACATCCAAGGTTTCATTTGTGACTGCTAAGATTTGTAGTACCAGCTTCCAGAACTGGTTGCTGAACTTTTCTAGCCAGAACTCCTGTGGATAAATTCAGTATTTCCGTAGAGCTGGGTGACATGGTAGAGAAAGGTGAAACACGATTTAAATACCTACAATGCACCATTTATAGGCCGACACGGCTGACTCCTTCCCCGTGTCTCACCGTCTTTGTGGTGTTCTGTATGGTCCCAGACCAGAGTCACTGCACCAGCAAAGCCTCGAGAGACTGACAAAAGAGTGGCTTAAAAGAAAACAACAAAAACAAAATCCGCAAAGACATTATCCTATAGTCCACCAAGGCCTAGAGTGACGCAGTAGCAGCTGCCAACACATGCGGTTCCCATCCTCTCCGATTTTCAGTCCGAGGCGGTCAGGGTCAGCACAGGGTCCAGTGGGACTAATCTCTCACAGCACGTTGTTTTCTAACAGGTCAAGAAATGCATTCTGGGCATCCCTCTCCATCTGACTGTGATCTTCTCAAGGACAAAGTCAGGCTGACAGTACTCCACGGGGGTTTCGAGAAGAGGAGGGGTTGAGGGCCTTGGAGCCAGGTGCTGTGAATTCAAATCCTGCTTCTACTCTATACTTGCTGTGGGACCTTGGGCAAGTTACTTAACTTTGACTGTCTGGGTTCCCTCATCTATAAAACAGGGATGGCAACAGTAGCCACCACATAAGACTACTGTGAAGATTAAACGAGGTAACAGCACGTAACATGCTTAGCAGTGACTAGCAGACAGAACATGTTCAATGTATTATTTCATTTAATAAACATTTACACCGTCTGTGCCAGACACTATTCTAAGCACTTTCCCAATATTAACTCATTTAATCTTCATAACCCTTAAGGTAGGTATGATCTTCATTTTCAAAACAAGGAAACGAGTCACAGAAAGGTCAGGTAACTCGCACACGGTCATACAGTTGGCAGGTGGCAGAGGTGTGTGGCTCTAGCATCTCTCCTTCTGTGACACACAGCCCTAGCCCCATTCTCTGCACACAGACCGACTTAGTGAGCCCTGGTTGCACTGCTGCAGCCCTGAACATCCAGGACACATATGTTAATCAGAAGGTAAACCTAACCTCGTTTTGAGGAGGCAGAGGGTAGAGCAGCATATGGGGGGTGGGGGGGGTGGAGGCGGGGATTTTTGAGAGTTAAATTTTTAGATCATGCAGAGGAAAGAAATGCTTTATCAGAGCAATTAGTCAAGGAAGGCTTAAGTCAAGGAAAAAGTAGGATTTAAAACCACACAAAGGATAGGCGTAGTAGGCCAGAGAAAAGAGGACTCTGAGGATATATGGCATGGCCTGGAGCTGCAGACAGCAGTGCCATTACAGGGCATGGAAGAGACTGGAACACAAGGCAACAGCACAGGAAGGAGCCCTTGAAGGGTCCTGATGCAGAAGATGAGGCTCCTAGACGCGATCCGTAAATCAACAGACAATTTTTTGAAATTTTAATCTTCTTTCATGACTGTCATTTAAACATTTCATGTTTGGAAGCATGATCCATCCCATTACATCCTTGAAGAATAAACAATATTGTGACTGTATAAATTTTAGTATATGTCTCAGGAAGGAACCACTGAACTAAGAAACAGAAATACTGTTATTCTATTTATTGTAATAAGGGTTTTTAAGGAACAGACATTTAGGACAAAGATTTTATCAAAATCACAAAACTAACAATATGTAATATCCAACGGCTTTAGCTTATGGAACTAAACTGAAACTCAGTGACAACCTGAAAAATGTGACACTTCTCAAGAATAATTAGATGGACCAGGTCTAAACTGTAAGGAAAAAGGGTGTGGAGTGCCACAAGACCCAGCCATTTCCCGTGACCCCCGGGCGCAGTGGCAGACCTCTTCCGCTCTCACTCGCAGAGCGCAGGGCAGACTGAGCACAGGGCCTCCTGTCTGGGGCATTGTCTGAAATCTACAGGCGGGGCCCCTCCCTCCTGGTCCGCTTTATACTCACACACGGACGTGTCAAACACATGACAAACCCAGTCATTCATGGCTGCCTTTTTTGATCTGTCCGTAAGGAGGAAAATGAGTTAACTGAACTGGACTGAATTAGCTTGCTGAAAAATAAAATGTCTCTATTTATCGAAGTGTGGCACCAATTTGTGTTATCTTTCTCTTCAGACTGCTGTCCTCAGGTCAGACAAGATATTGAATAATGCAGTCTGACTGCTCAACTGAGCTGCTGACAGGTTAAGGGAAATGGTGTTTTTAATCAGGTATCAAATAAACCTGGACACGCTCATGTTGAAAAAGTCGCTAAAAATTCAAACTTCAGAATTAAAAAAATGCAATTTAGAAATCCGAACTGAAGGAGTTTGGGGGGTGGCGGAGGATTTTAAATTAACTTTTAAACTGATAAAAATATTTTCAAGTCAAATTTTTAAAAATATTTTAAACTAGTCAACTGTTTTATCTTAACATTCTAAAGTTTTTAGGTAAAAGCTTATTTTTTACCTCGTGATATTTCCAAATTTTAAAGAATTTTTCCAAATGACCTCTAATTTTAAATTTTGAAATTAACAGTACTCAAATATATATAAGGAATCATTAGCATCTCTTCTATAACATCACTTAGTAATTTACTTTGAAGTTAGAATAAATCTTGAGTAAAGAAATAAGTAAACTCGTGAGAACTTGAAAGTGTCCTTCCATCTCTGCTGGGGCCTGGTCTCCCACACAGGCCAGAACAGCAAGCCCGTCTTTATAAAGCCATCAAATTGACCACTGCAGAAATCACTACGGCATTTGGCAGTGGTCTGAGTTTTTCCTTGTCCTTCCTTTTTTTTTTATAACATAAATACATTCTTTAGGAGCAAGAATACCTAAGAAAGGGAAGAGACTACTGAGAGTGAAAAGTATAAAGCGCTTGTCAAGACAAAACATCTCCACAGAAGAACAAAGATCTATTAAAACTGATTAACTAGCTGTCTTGTGAGTATAAGGCAATGCGCACGATGTAAATTCCTCGCTCTAGGATTTTAAATCTTTCAATGAGAAGTCACGTAACAACACCTGAAGCTCTTTCAAAGGCATTTAAAAACAAGTGTTATTACATCTTCCACAAAGTCTTTTTCCAAGCCCCAATACTGCTGAAATTATAAGGTTCAGTCTATTTTGGCCTATAACTTGACCCATTTTGTATTTAGTAAATGAATTCAAGTTATTTGCAAAATCCAGGAGCTGTCTCACCTGGCTGGGGTGGCGCAGAGACGGGAAGAGGGAGCACAGGAGTAACTTTCTCAAACACCATCCGGTTCCTTCTGGTGTATGGGAAATAAGCACAACTTTAAACCATCACAGACGAACTTCTGACGGTAATTATTTTCAAAGGAGAGCATCCTATTGATTTTGTTTAACTGAGGGAGTGGGCTCCAGAGACCTGGGGCTTCGCTTTGGTGACAAATATAGTGGAGGAGGAGAGGTATAAATGGACAGCTGTAACATAACATAAAATCTTTAATAAGTCTGAAAAACAGGAAAAAGAAAAATGCCCCATTTACAGTGAAGCAAGGGCAAAGGATAATGACACCAAGCCGAACAACCAACTGATATTTACCGGATTTTAACCATGGCACCAGAAACCTTTCTGAGTGGTTTACATGTTTCCTCACTCACTCCTGGTAACAATCCTATGAAGTGAGTGCTACTTTTATTTCCGTTTACAGCAGAGGAAAAAGGCACAGAGAAGTTAAGAAGCTTTCCTAACATAACACAGTTATTGGGTGGCAGAGTCAGGATACAAAGAAAGGCAGCCAAACTCCACAGTTCAAGATCTTTAGCCAAAAATTGGACTACTTCCACACAGTGCTCTGAACTGCTCCAACGCCTGTGAGCTCAGAGATGCCTGGTTTCAGGGAGTCCAAAACACTTTCCTGAGGAGACTTCCAATCAGAAGTGACCAAGAAAAGTCCAACACTTCGACCATCTGAAGGAGACAGAACAAAGGCTGAAAGGCAACAGGTTTTGAACTACCTGTGCCCCTTCCTGCACCCCAGGAGACTGACCTCTGGAGAGCACACCACTTGCAAAGTCCCCTTGCCCATCGACTTCCAGTTACGCTCTGCCACTGGGAGGTCCCTGCATGCGGCGGGAGGGCAGAAAGAAGGGGATTCCCAGCCCGACCCCATCACAGCCCCTCTGAGGTCCCTCCCTGCTGCGCGGTAGTTGCAGCAGCATCTCCTCTACGGCCACAGCTGCAGCTAGGTCCCTCATCCCCAGGCATGGCAGGCCCTTCCAGACACTGCTGGTCCCTGGTGCTCTGTTTTCCCTCCTTGGTGTCCTTAACCCTACATCCCTCTGTTAATGGTCTCCTAAACTGCCTTCAGTTATGCGTTTGAGTGCATCACTTGTTTTCTGCTGGGATCCTAAGTGACAAAAGAATATCCAGTAAGTGCCATATGTTATTCACTTAATAACTTGAAATGGTTAAGGACAAAGGTTTGTTCTATTTATCTATTAGAAAAAAAGAGAGGAGAACCAAAAAAACCCAATATATCACAATTATTCACATTCCCTTTTCCCTTCAATTTCTGGCTCATGCTTGATAACTATTAACACTATTTTTTTTTCTTCTCAAAATATACAGTCTCCTACTTTGTAAATGAGAATTCACTGCTAGCAATAAAAAAAATTCCTGGCCTTCACTTAACAACACTTTTCATTTACAGAGCCAGACTACTTTATGTTCAAAGTTACTTTCAATTTAGGATTACATTATTAAGGATTGATTGCTCCTGCAGTTTTGAAACGATATAATTGCTTTAGGTGAGTTGGATTTGAATATCACCTCATTCATATACTGCCTTACAATTTATAACACATTTGCACAAACAGAACTTCTCTAAACGTGTTTCCGAAGGAAGTAATCAATCACGTGGGATTCAGTTAGCCACGGTAAGACCTCATACAATCAAAATCCCGTCTCATCGCTCTCACCTTCTGACTTTCTCACGCCCTCACTCCCATGGGACGTGCTTTGTGGCCCTCCACTATCACCCTCATTGTCTCCTGATCCATTTGTATTGGCTCATCTCTCACCAGAGCATAGTTACAGCCCGCTGTCCCTCAGACATCCCACCATTTTTATTTTGCCAGCCTCTCATCCCTCGCAAGTAACTCCCGCTGACTTTGTTCCTTTACTCACTCACCTCCTATAATCTGACACACATACCTGACCACCAATGCTCATTGCTTCTTTTATGAAGGGCACCAACAAACTATTTTCACCTAAGGCAATACCCTCACTCTCCTTAACCTCGCAGCTCCATTGGATACCAATGACTGTTCTTCTTGAGACTCTCTTCTGTGATCTCCTGTAGCCTAAATTTTCTCTCATGTTTCCAATTCTCTTTTTCCTTGTCATCTTCCTCTTTTCACCCCTAAATAGAAAACATTGGCTATTTCTTAAGGTTCCGTTTTCAGATCTCTTTTTCTTCTCTACCTTGGTGATTTCATATTTTCCAACTACCACCACCAGAACATTGACGACTGCTAAATCTTTTATATTCAACCACAATCACTGTATCCTTTCTAATACCACCTTTACAAACGTCTACTTAGTCAATGCTTGGATATCCTACCTGTACCTCAAAGTTAACATGTCTCCAACCAATCAGCATCTT
Organism: Equus asinus; assembly: GCF_041296235.1. NCBI lineage: Eukaryota > Metazoa > Chordata > Mammalia > Perissodactyla > Equidae > Equus > Equus asinus. The sequence continues at coordinate 14,376,592 of NC_091791.1, read as the reverse complement.
GTCTTCTATATCAGCTCTGATCTTCCTCCTTCTGGTACAACCAGTCTCCTGGTCACCGAAGGTAAAGCCTCAGAGACACTCTCGACTCCAGCCTTCAGCTTGCATGCCTCATAAAAGCTGCCAGATTCTGCCCACCCAGCTTCCAGACATGGATCGCTCATTGTTTCCTTGATACTCATTTTCACTGCTACCTTTCTGATCACAGGACCACATTACCTCCAGCCTAGACTATTCCACAGCCTCTTCATAGTCTGCCAATCCTCCCTGTCCACTCCAGCCCATGCAACAAGGCAGGGTAGAGAGTGTCAAAGCTCAGGTCTAACCTCATTACTCATCTGTCAAAAAACTTGTGGCCTGCAACTTCCTCCTGAATAATAACAAAATTCCTTAGCCTGGCTTTCCAAGCCTATTGGATTTGACTCAATTTATCCTTCCAAACTTGTTGGCCACCACCTGGCATACAGGTACAACCTATTTAACTGCTCTAAATTGATATTTTACTTTTAGTTAAGAAATAGAAATACCACCAACTATTTCAAAGAATTAAGACTAAAACAAGGTTAAAAGAAATGAATATGAAATGTTTTGTATGACAAAGTGCTATTCAAATATAAGGTATATGAACCTAGATACAGACCTTAAAGCCTCTATAAAAATTAACTCAAAATTGACACCACACCTAAATGTAAAACACAAAACTATAGAACTCCTAGATGATACCATAGGAGAAAATCTAGACGACCTTGGGGATGGTAATAATTTTTTAGATATAACACCAAAGGCATGATCCATGAAAAAAAAAAAAACTGATAAGCTGGACTTTCATTAAAGTTAAAAATTTCTGCTCTGTGAAAGACACTGTTAAGAAAATGAAAAGATAAGCCACAGACTGGGAGAAAATATATGCAAAGGATACATCTGATAAAGAACTGTTGTCCAAAATATACAAAGAACTCTTAAAACTCAACAAGAAAACAAAAACCACAATTTAAAAATGGGCCAAAGATCTCAACAGACACCTCAACGAAGAAGACATACAGATATAGATGGCAAAAAGGATATGAAAAGATGCCCCACACTATGTCACCAGGGAAATACAAATTAAAACAACGAGATACCACTATACACAAATTAGAATGGACAAAATCCAGAACACTGACAACACCAAATGCTGGCAGAGATGTGGAGCAGCAGGAACTCGCATCCATCACTGGCGGGAGTGCAAAATGGTACAGCCACTTTGGAAGACAGTTTGGCGGTTTCTTACAAAACCACACATATTCTTACCATGCAATCCAGCAACTGTACTCCATGGTATTTTCCCAAAGGAGTTGAAAACTAGGTCCACACAAATGTTTACAGAAGCTTTATTTATAACTGTCAAAACTTGGACGTAACCATGATGTTCTTCAGCAGGTAAATGGATAAATAAACTGGTATATCCAGACAATGGAATATTATTCAGTGCTAAAAACGAAATGAGCTATCAAACCATGAAAAGACATGGAGGAACCTTAATGCATGTTACTAAGTAAAGAAGCCAATCTGAAAAGGCTGTATGATTCCAGCTATATGACATTCTGGAAAAAGCAAAAGCTATGGAGACAGGACAATGAAAATACTCTGTATGATATTATAAAGGTGGACACATGTCCTCATACATCTGTCAAAACCCATAGAATATACAACACAAAGAATGAACCCTAATGTAAACTACGGACTTTGTATAATTGTGATGTGTGGATGTGGGTCCATCAATTGTCACAAATGAATCACTCTGGTGGGGGATGTGGATAATGGGAGAAGCGATGCTTGGGGGTAGGGAGCATATGGGAAATCTCTGTACCTTCTGCTCAATTTTGCTATGACCTAAAACTGCTCTAAAAAGTAAATTATTATTTTTTTAAGTTTGCCTTTTGTATATCTATCAAATTCCACACCCCTTTCTACTATAAACTACCTGAAGGGAGGAAGGATATCTCACTAATCTTTTCAGTCCTTGCATCTGACACAGTGCCGAGGGCATGCCAGATGCTTAACAAATGTATGTTGAATAAATGAATAGCCAGCGCTTAATAAAGACTTGTAAAAACTGGGCTAATAGTTGACTGAGTAAATCAACAGTAGGTCAATATAAGTTTCAACAAGATATCAAGTCCCCAAAGAGCATAAAGAATTGTTTTTCTAACAACAAAAATTACTTATATCTAGACCTGATAGTATACCAGTGGAATGTTTTTCGGTTCTTTTTAAGAGAGGAAGAATTATCCCAACTTATAACTGCCAATATCAATTGAAATAAGTTTCAAATTGGTGACTTCCAACGAGAGCAATTCAACTACCGAGTTTATCCAGTTTACCAACCAGGTCTACCAGTTTATGTATTTGAGCACAGTATAAATTGATTTGAGATTTTTCTAAATCCTGAAAACAGTTATTTATTCCATAAAGGTTCAATGTTAAAGCAGTTTAAGAAAATGATCTTTAATGATCCTCTTTACAAAACCCCAAAAAAATGAAGTGTCCAAAAACAGATTCCACTAGTCAACAGAACCTTTAGCGCATTTCAATTATGTTTATTACACATGTAAATACAACTTAAGAGGCAAGGTACAACTCATATTGTTTTCTTTCTTTTCAGAAAAAAAAGAACTCAATACCAAATCTAATTAATGATATTATAGATTAAACTATTACATTATCTCTCCTGGGACCGGGCATGAACACTAAATTCCTGGATGGCAAAATAGAACCGAATACATAAATGTCTATGGGGATTAACAGTAATTTACTTATTAATAGTCTCACAGGATACCTTTATGAGATCTCACAGGCAAGACAATTAAAAATTGTGGTCAGTGACACCAAGATCATGGACAGCAAATTCAGACCTAGCTGCTTTTCTATCACGATTAGTAAGGAAAATGTTGAAGGACCTCAAAACTTCAGGATTTAAAGGTATCTATGAAATTAAGGGATATTTCATCAAGAATATAATATTCCACCAAGTTTAACCTACTACTGTCTTCCAGTGCAGAAAAGAAATAATTATTTTAAATATAGTCAATCAGACAATTAACAAATTTCCAAACATCTGCCATATGGACTCCAAAAGTTCTCCATTCCTTCGAATGCTTCTCAAAATTTTTCTCTTTAGTACTCCTAATACATGAGAAGAAATCCAGCAACAGGCATAAAATTTCCTTGACATCTCAAATTTAATAAAAATTCAGGTGGATTTTTGTACTTTACTCATACCATAATCATGTTTCTCTTGATACAAAAAGAATCTTTTCTCCCTCAATCTTTAGGAAAACTGTCAATCTGGAAGCTTGTTGTATTTACCCTGTTGCTCTGGGTAGGCCCTGGTCCACTGCCTGCCATATAGCCACTGGAGTCTATTTAGGGGTTGGAGGAGGATCAAGTCTGTTTATTTTAGAAGCAGAACAGTGAAACTGGAAAGGAGTGATGAGAACAAGGCACCAGGGCCCCTGACGGGGCCAGACCCAGCACAGGCTCTATCTGTCCTGTGATCAAGCTGACTCAGCACCCTCCACCAGACTTTTCCTGTGAGGGGAGGTTAAGGACAAACTGGGCAGAGGCAACTCTTCCACGAGGGTGGGGGCGAGACATGTTGGCACTAGGCCCCTCTGGACTAGGCAAAAAAGGCCTTTGGCCAAGAGTATCCCAAGCTGCGCTGTCTGTGCCTGGAACAAAGCCAAGTTCTGGAGAGGAAACCTGGTACTCTCTGGTCACCAGGAAGGCCTCAGGTGTTCAAGAACACCCTGTAATAAGGGTCCTGGCCAGAAGGCACCTTCTTCCCCAAACTCAGTCATCACTGGGCGGCCTTCAAGAAGGGATATGTAAGGCAGCCAAACCTCCCGGGGCCCCTCCATTGGGTGACACAGGCCCCAGACTCCTGTGCATACTCCTCGGGAGCAGAGCTGTTGCGGTGACTCGGGGATTTCTGGCCACTCCATACCCCAAGCTGGGAAGTCTTAAAACTTTCTAGGCTATCAAGAGCTTATTTAACAGGGCTACGAAATTGCAAAATTATGCTGGAAAAGAATATGTTGTTTTGTATAAAAATACACTCACCAGTGCTCCCCCCAAAATAATGAATACGATGATCTTATTGGAAATTGTACATTATACTATCTACCTCTCAGCCAGCATCTTCTGAATACTTCCGTATTACAAAAAAAACTATTCAAGAACATTTAAAACACAAGTATTCACTGATTTTAAAAGAGTACCTTATAGTATTTGCAAATTTCTGATGCCACAAAAATTTCCTCCTTGTCCTGTTCCTATAAGCTATCTAATTAAAATGACTTTTCACTGCAGAATGTTTTTGTTCTGAATCTAAAACCACACTTAGAAATGTGGTCTTGGGCTGGCCTGGAGGCACAGTGGTTAAGTTTGCACGTTCTGCTTTGGCTGCCCGGGATTCACTGGTTCAGATCCTGGGTGTGGACATGGCACCACTTGTCAAGTCATGCTCTGGCAGGCATCCCACATAAAATAGAGGAAAATGGGCATGGATGTTAGCTCAGGGCCAGTCTTCCTCAGCAAAAAGAGGAGGATTGGCAGCAGATGTTAGCTCAGGGCTAATCTTCCTCAAAAGAAAAAGAAAGAAAGAAATGTGGTCTCACGGGCATCTTTCTTCGATTTCATGTGTGTGTATTCCTGTCCAGGTCCATATCATATATGTAAGAGCAATGTCACTGTTCTCTGAGTTTTTCTAAAATTGTATTTCTATCACATCACTCATTCACCGAAAAGTCTTTATATTAACTATGCAATTAAGTGCAAATTCTTCATTTTGGTAAGCTCTTAGTAATAAGGTCCCATCTCCACTACTATCTACAATCTCAACAGTTCTAGGTAGGCTGGGTCCATGAGAGCCACTTAAGAAACTCATTTTTACCTCATTGCCTTTTCTCATTTTAATCTCCATTCATAAAAGCCATCCCTTATTTTGAAGTTCTAAAACAAACATCTTTATTTTAGAATGTCACCTTAATATATACTGCCTAGTATACTGTCTAAAGATGGAAGGCACAAGGGGAAGACACTATAAGATCCCACCCATCCCTGTCAGTGCAAGAGATATTATTCCATAAAATAAACTGCTGACAATCCAAAAATACCTTACACTCAAATTTTGGCTACATATCTTTTTCTATTAAATGAAGAATATTCATTCTTTAAAACTAGAGTGAGAAAACATTAAAGATACAATTAATATTATTTCAGGCATATTAAAGAATCTTGAGTCCAGATACTTGAGTAGAATCTTATACTCTTGGTGAAAAACAAAGAGAAAAGAGGGCACTTTCATTGACAAAGGAATGAAAGCGCCACCCTCCAGATCTTGGTTAGAAGGCATACGCTAGCGCCCGTGTGAGTTCCCTAGGGCAGGGACTCTTCTCCCAAAGGGGACTCTGAACTGGTCTGGAGTTTTCCATAAGCAGTATTTATCGTTCCTATTGTACTAGTTTGAACTGCCTTCTTTAACAATTTAATCTGAGTTCAGGCGTCTGAGTTTAGGAAATACTTATTGTGGTTTAAGGAAAGCCCAAGCTTCCACACCTACCCTGTACTGCCATTATTGGTGCTAGGCAAGAATTTGTGAACACTGATTCTACAGCAATATTGATTATACTTTGCCTTGTAATAAAATAGATTTTCTACCTAATACTCGGAATATAGTTTTACTTAATTTCAATGTGATTTATTTCACCAAAGATTATTATTGAACATACAGCTTAACAGAAACCAGAAAAACTAGCAAGTTTATTGTTTTCTGCCAAATGTATGTCCTTTATCAGTCAGTGAAAAACATGAGCTCCTGAATTCTACTTTAAGATTTTTTAAGTTGAGAATATATTATTACTTGGAATAATTTCATTGAACTTATTTAAAGCAATTGTTATATATTCTTAGACGCTGCGCAATAAGATCATAGCAAGAGCTCTCATTTCTAGGTCCACCATGCGGCAAATGCTCCCCTCGGCACTTTGTGTGCATTACATTATTTAACCTCTTCTCCAACAGCAAAGTTGTTATCCCCATTTCACAGCTAGCAAAAATGAGGCTTAGAAAGGTTAAGCAAGGTCACAGGGCTGTTCAGCACACTGTAATTCAGATCTGAATCCTAAACCTGAACTTTTAATACCTATCTTATTCTCCCTTCATAATATTGTACTAATACTAAATTTATATTTTCATGTTACACTGTAAAAGCTTCAGGTGGAAGAAGTTAATCAAATATATCTTCTGAATCAAATATTTAATTATGTTCAGTATGATTTCCATTTTTAATTAATTTGGGGCATTTAATTTCTTTGAAAACAAAAAAATCTATATGAAACAAATACACTGTACACCTCAACAGCTGATTAAGCTGAACACCCATTCCCACCCCAGGCTCCAGAACAAAGAGGTCACGTTAAGGCAGAGCTGCTGCGGGCGCTCGCTAATTGGCTCCCTGGTAGCCTAAAGCAGCAAGCGCACTTCCTGGGGAACCCACCAGGCAGGGAATGACAGACATAGAGCACAGCTCCAGGCTCCAAGTAGAAAAGAAACACTAAAATCACTAGTAGTTAGGAGAGAGCTAATGATGTAATAGTATACAGTCACTATTTACAAAATATTCCTTCAAAATGCATTTCACAATTTTTTTAATGAGCTTTCCTGCTATTTACTAAAACAATTGTCTACCCACTCATTCCCCAACTTACGAAATCACGTTCAATGGTCAAGAACAAGCTCAAAGGCCTGTTCCATGAAGAGGCATTTCCTGATTTCCAGTGGACTGCTCTACCTTTCCACAGCAAACTCCACGCTCAACACAGCCACTCTGCTTGGATGACAGGTCATGGCTTCCATCTCTCTCTCCTAGCAGCCACTAGGACTTTAGTCCTCTATGAATCAACACCACCACCCCCAGCCCTAATAGAGCTTTACATACATAGTTGTTAAAACAATTTTAAAAACTGGCAATTTGAATTAAGTTTTACTCTTAGAAGGCCAAGCTGATTTGTGTAATTGCTATTTAAGTGGTAACAGCACTTTTGTCAGAAAGATTTATAAGCTTAAAATATATAAAATACACTTTTTTATTTGATGTATATTATATTTAATATAATAAATATTTATATAGCACATTTTAAGATTTATTTATAATTATGTTATAAAATATAATACTATATTATATTGAGTGCATTAAGTCAAAGAACAACAGTTTATCCTTAAAATACAAGTTCAAGGAGACATTTTATATGTCTGGATCCTAATATTCTTAGAAACTAGTTAAATGACTATAAGGAAAATCATTTCATAATCAAGTTAATTGCTTTATTTAGATATTTAAAAACACCCTGGCCACAGGTAACACTATCACCGTATATTAAATATATAGAAACAGCACTTGTATTTCAAAAGTTAAAGCTTTCTTCTTATGAAAAAAAACTAACCACAGGTGATGAGGTCATAGTGGCCCAAGTGGAAATGCACTAAACACAGACTCAGGGGGCCTGGAAGAAGTGGTGTACACAGAAGGAAAGGCTAAGTACACAAGACCCAGAAGTTATCCTCTCAGTGAAAAGGGGTCCTACAGGGACAAGATGTGCTAAAGCCAAAACCGCTGGAGAGGAGTATGTGTAGTAATCACAGTGCTAAGGTGAACACACTTTCAATGCAGAAATCCATAAGGAGTCACAGAAATTTGCCTTCTTATGTTCAAAGAAGGCAAAGTGTGTTTCAGTGATCAAAACCAAACTCTCAAGAACTGTTACTGTTTTGATACTAACCTGCTGGCCTTCAACAACTTACACCTAATCCCTATTCTCCAAAACAAAAATCTAAAATAAACAGGACAGCACCTCATTACAAACAAAAAAGAAAAAACTCAAGACTCTCCATCAAGACTAAAATGCCAAGTTGGATTCAAAGACTACAGATATGTTGCTGTAACACGTAGTTTTACAATGCTGTGTTGCATCAGATTTAAGATATTGCTTGAAGACACATCCTTGGAATAATCCTGTTTCTTCTCCCTTAGCCAACATCCCCCCTCCACATACACACACCAAAACAGAATGGTTAAGTCCTGTCTGTTTTAGCCCAGAAATATTTCTCAGAGACGCTCCCTTCTTTTTCATCCTCACTGCAAAGTGACCTCCATCAACTCTCACTTCAACAACTCAATAACTTCCTAACTAGTTTTCCTCCCCTTCCCCACTCCTGGCCCCAGCAAATCCCCTCTGCCCTAGGGCTATCTAAGATATTACTTTGATCAAGTCACAATCCAACTTAAAAATCTTTCATGTTCCCCCAATGCCTATACAATGTCCAGTCTCTAGCATGGAATTCAGATCTAATCTTTACATGCCTGTTTCTATGAGCTCTAAGAGCAGGATCTGTATCTTAATAACCTCTGATTTCCTTGTATATATTAAATATTCCAAAAATAATGAAAATGAAAATATCATTTGATGATCAGATCTGAAATTCAGAAAAAATCACTTGATGGACTGGAGTAGCCACACTGAGGAGACAACGGAACGAATCAGGAGACCCGGAAGGGCTTTCTTTGTATTCTTAATCTTCAGAGTAGAACACGTTCATAACAAAGATTTGCTGAGTGTGAGAGCTTTCAGAACCAAAACTCAATTCAAACCTTAACAATTTCAGATTTATACAAGAAATAACTGGACCAAATATTTGCAGTTAGGAACGCCAGTCTCAGAAGCCTGGAAGGTAGCACAGGCACATGACGGGAGGGACCTGCATACATTACGTAAAATTCAAACTGGTCAAGGAGAGTCCTCTCCAGCATAGACCCTGACAGTTCTAAAGTGGATCAGAAGAGCAAGGTCAATCTGGAATAGGCGATTTTAGCTGATGGGCCATAGGTGAAAAATAAACAGAACAATAAATCTCTAAAACAATTTAGAATCATATAAATTATGTGTTTCCAATGTATTTTTCTCAAAATACACATGTTCGTTAATGGCAATTAACAAATATTATTAATCTAAATGTAACAAGCTTCTCTGCTTCTTGGTTTTACAGAAAAATAATCCTCTCAAATTCTATCTTAAAAGTTAAACCAAAAAATTTACATATTGATTTACAAAAATGACTGCACTGGGGTCAGTGGAATATAATCTTAATACTTTCCTATCAGAAACCTCAAGAGGACTTACATACTATATCTTGCATTTGATCATATCATAACAACCTGTTCTCTTTAACTACTGGACTCGTTATGTGTTATCCTATGTCCAGTGCCTAAGAGCTCGTTAATTACCTAAACTGTATCTCCATAGGTCTTGTTAATTACCCGTCTCCTGTCTCAGAGGACCTTGTTAATAACTTGTACAGTCTCTCTAAAGAGGTCCTAACAACACATTAAAATTAAAGATGCTTTTCTTTTAGCACCTGTCAAGTGCTGTAAATTGAGAAATTTTCACATCAGTTTATTAGCCTACAGTAGTTTTTGTGGATTTTTTGGGCTTGTTTTCTTCTCTCTCACAGAATCTCTCTCTACCCCAATCTCTCAGCTCAAAAATAATAATAACTTAGCAAAGTCTGTCTTTTTTTGTTACGCAGCTTTTTTTGTTTTCAATTTTGACGTCTATAAATATCAATTTGCATTACTGAGTTAGCAAAAGGATGGCATGGTTGGTATCTGCAAATTAACCCACTGGGAGATGTACCAATTAATAAGAGCTATTATAATAAGTATTAGGATGACAAAGGGTAGAAAAGTTTCAAGTAGTGTCTGGGGAGTTAAGCATAAAAGTTCTAGTTAGTGTTAAGGGAACTAATCACATTGCATACTTCAAGTTCCCAGTCATTGTTCCACTGGATACATTCTGTAAATCCCTGGGCACTAATGGATTAATGGGTCTAAAAATCATCTCAAAAGTTTTTGTTTTCTGTCACAAATGAGGCTACAAATTTTCAGCTGTGTAAAAGATTTAGAGACTGCCATGAATAATAGGCAAATTATCTTTATTAGACAAATATGAACAAAAAATAAATACTGCTTTTAAAATGAACCTTATGCATGTTAAGGTTTATTAAGCCAAAGACTGAGCTTTAAACTTATACAGGGAAAAAAATGTCCATAAGGGGTGTTGTAAACTGAAGGTTTTATAACAACGAATAGGATCTTTTGTTTAGGATCATTTATTTACTACAACTTTTTAAAATCAAAATGTAAGCCTACAGTAAACAGTCTATCATTTTTTATGGACATGTTACGTAATTTCATAATGGTGACATGTTTATAAGCCTATAGTGATTTTTGATTTGTGAAAATTACAAACACATTTACATACACACTCTAGGTAACCAATTTTTTGTAGCTTCTAAGAGAGGTATGATACAACCACAGAGGGGGATTGACTAGTTAAGGAAGGAGGGAGAGACGGAGCGAAAGAGGAAAGTAGGTCAACCTGATCCCAAAAGTAAAAGGCATACTGTCATGAAAAATTACAAAATATTAGTCATAAATATGAGGTTTTGACCTTAGACACTATTACCATACTGCCCTAAAAAATAACTATTTGGTCTAAGATCATCAGCTCAGAATTAGACAGGTTCTTCCCCAGCAAGTACTGCAAATGGAAATATACGTATATATGCTCTAATAAAATCAGTAATACTAGGAATAATATTATAAAACATACCATAAAGTTATCACAGAGCAACTAAGAGTCTGCTACATGGTATTCACAAGCACAGTACAGCAGAAAATAATAAAGGGAAAGCACGTTCTCTGGCCAAGTCACAAATAGAAGGATGTTCCCAAAACAAAATTCTCTGATAAAAATACCTCCCGTAAGTTCTTGCTCTCCCCTGAGTTGCCCTCTAACATCAAACAACTTTAGCTCCTCATACAGAGTATGCTTATATTATTGACTCTATTTTTTTTAAATTTCAGAATAAGACATACACAACCAATTTTCTCCTTATATTAATGAATTTCCTTGACCAGGTGGAGTTCTTCAGTCCTGAACTTTTTCATGGAGCCTTAGAAGAACATACATTACAGAGTTTCTCTTCAATTTATGATAGGTAGCATACAAATATAAGCATATTTTTTAAGTGTCATTCATCAGTACTGACGCCTAGATTTCACCTAAATCCTGAGAAACAATTCATCCACAGATGCCATAAATATTTACGAGGCAGACATTTCTGCCTGGTCTTCAATGCCTACTATGATTTAGATGTTTCTTACGTATTCTGCCAAATCCCACACTCCTCTCCACGTCCCTGGGTTAGTCAAACCGATCTTCTTACTGTGCCCTCTACCTTAGTCAGGGGCCTATCAACTAGGAGTCTGCCAGCACAACTCCTGATTCCTAGTCATAAATACGTACTTACTGAACTCTTATGAAATAGATGATATAATTTAGATCAACAATTTTTAAACCTGAGTGAGAATCAGTGGGAAGTTTTAAGAATGCTGATTTTTATTTCAGGGCCCGCTCACTAAAAATTCTAATTCAGTCTGAGTTAGGACCTAACACACTGTAGTTTAAAAAGAAATCCCCAGACACCCTTGATGATCAGCACCGAGGACACACACTGACCTATGTGCTGTGGGGCACCCACAGAAGAAGATTCAGCACAAACATTAAGAAGCTTATATAGCTTGCTTGGAAGACTAAAACCTAGACACACTAAATATCATATAGCAATTACGTTCTATATCACCAGAAATCCAAAGAAGGGAACACCACGTTATCAATCAAAAAAGAATTAAAGAGTTTTTAGCATCAAAGACAGCTAGGATCAGGACCCTCAGACATAAGTTAACTGTGCCTTCCACGATCCAGCCAAGGATTAGAGACAGCAAGGCTTACAAAGACCTCAGTGTGGAGTGGTGCGTAGGGAAGTTAACTCACCTGGAACAAAAAAAAGCCTAAAATACAAGAATCCTTGGGAGTTAGAAAGAACAATTTAGATTTGGTGTTGCAAACCTGTGGTTCTTAAACTTTTCTGAACTAGGCTTTCTTAAACAGAACAAAGGGTACTACGGCCCCTGTGCCCTACATGCTAAATAATAATAATGCTAAGTGCTATACTAAACATATGCAAAAAGTGCAGTAACAATGTTCTGAGAATTATCACTCAGTTTCTTCAATCAGTTATTCTTGGTTAGGAAGCGTTCCACATGCATTCAGGGACTCAAAATGCATGAGTTTTTATCTTATGGCTCTGCTCTTCTCAAAGATCTGCATTCAGCTAGTGCAGGGTGTAGCAAACTATTTCCGTAAAAGGCCAAATAAATATTTTTGACTTTGCAGGCCATATAGTCTCTGTCATAACTACTCAACCCTCCCACTGTAGCACAAAAGCAGCCATAAACAAATGGGCGGGCTGTGTTGCAATAAAACGTTATTTACAAAAACAGGCAGCAAGCCAGATTTCGCCCACAAGCCTGGTGTGCCAATCCTTGGTGTAGGGTATGGAGGAGGAGAGGTGACACGGAGGACTGCCCAGGAGGTTTTCACAGACAGACCTGACAGTGGAATGCATCTCTTCCACTAACTCTTCAGTAAGCCAGAGCTTGGTCACATGTCCCCACCTAACCAAACGGTCCAGCTGTGTCTCTGCAAAAAAAAGCAAATCTGGTTTGGTGAATAGACCCACCTATTTCCACTTTCTAGTGGAAAAATAGCCTAGTGTTAAAGATGAACTGGTTGTGAGTAAATTATTGAAAATGGTATAACAAACGTGCAGGTATTTTTTTTTGAAAATAATATACTGCTGATGCAAAAAAGCATTACTTCACAAATTGTGAGGTTAACTACACAACAAATTAGTGGATACTGACGATGCTAAACTACCTGTGATTTATAATTAAAAAGCAAGAGTAGCAGCAATTCTAAAATGCAAACAACTCAACACCAATAATAAAGTGATAAAATATTTTCCTGAAAGTTACAAGAACTCCAACTAATTTTCACGTACACCTGTAATAGGAGTTTTGCAGCATGCCAAGTGTTAGATAGTATCCTAACTTCTCCGAACTAGCACGGATGGCACACATAGTACTGTGTACTTACCACACTCAATTCAGTTTCCTCTAGATCCACAGTTAAACCATATTTCTTAAGTGGCGGCACTGAGGTTAGGACATAACTGAGCTCTGGCCAATGGGGCGTACGTGGAAGCAACACACACCACTGCCAGGCGTGGCCACTTGTGATCCTCCACTCTCTTTCCCTGCTGCATGACCTTGGAAGCCACGTGTCAAATGGAGCATCACAAGACGGAAGAAGCCTGGTTCCTGAGCAGCTGTGCAAGGCACCCACTTCTCCCATCCCCATCCCAGTGAACTACACTGTGACAAAGAGCAATGGACTTTTACTGTGACAAGCCACTGAGATCTGGGGCTGATGATTACACTTGATAACCTAGCCTAACTAATACAGAGTTCTTTAATAAACTCTAGAAATGTGCTATTTAGGGTATGAATATCAAATTTTACTAGTCTTTAAAACTCACTTAGATTTCTAATAATGTTTAGCTGTACATAAAAATGCACATATTTGCCTTTATGGACCTGTTGTCAGTATCAGAAAGACCTTCACAGCCTCCACTGGGCTGGAAGCAGGAGACTAGGGGAACGAAAGCATTTCAGGAAACTGACCTGCTATACTGTGTCCATTCATTCAAAAAACCTCCTCTAACACCAACCACCTACCAAACAAATTTAGGGCAGATGAATGAATGAAAGGCAGGCCCTGCCCTCGAGTTGTTCACGGTGGTGGGAGGGGAAAAAGTGACTGGTCTGTTAGTGAACAATGGGATACCCACATAAAGTAAGACCACGTAAGAAAATGCTGCAGCACAGGACGTGTAAGAGGAGGGAGGGTCTCAGAGAAGAGCGGGCATGCAAGAGGAAAGAGACGGAGATTCAGTAACTGCGGGGAAAGGTTTCAAAGAGCCCTGCTCTTTGTTGAAACAACCCAGCAAAAAGCCTAACTCATTTCCTCTATCAGTTTTATGCAAGGCTACGGGATCTACTCCAAGAACAGAAGCAAAATGCACTATTTTTTGTGATTTACAAGGTAATTTCTTCAGGTGGACTTACACTAAGAAACAAAAACTCAAACTTTTAAGGAAGCGTTCCTTAGTACTTTAAAATTTTCGGCATAAAGAAAATTCTCCAGTTTTAATCATCCACATTATTCACCTGGAGGGTAACAATATGATTCCCATGCACCTGCAACCACAGGTGAGCCAGTTCACTCACAAAGAACAAAATCCAGTTCCACAGGTATGTATTTTACCCTTAACTTTGTTCATCATTCTCACAAACATCGGTCAAGAGTCCAGGACATTCTGTAAATAGATCTACTTAGCACAACTGGAAAAAAAGGAATTCACAGCACGTGTCCTAGCAATGTGAGTCTATAGCTTCAAAAGCACACTTGGTTATTAATGTGAGAAATCTAAAATGTCCCATACAACTGAGGGACGATACTGGGAGGGTAAATAGGAATACACCGCTACATAAAGACAAAACTACCTCGACTATATCCTCCCAATTTCCACTCAAGATAAAGCTGCTTTCCAAAAATTTAAACTGTACTCTCTTCCTGAATCTATTTATATTCAATCCTTCTTTCTTATACTATTAATTAAAGAGCTACTCCTTTATTACAAATGTTTTACATTTACCACAAAGATGGTTTGTGACACCAAAAGGAAGAGTAACTTCCCAGGAATCTATAAACATTTCTGTCCTCATATCTGGCATCTCACAGAACACGAAGATGAAAGAATATGAAGAAGAGAAAGTCTTAAACTTAAAAATCTATTGTTTTTTACATATTTGCAATCATTTTATATATATATGATGAAATAGCTCTAATTTTGATAGACAGCATTAGTACTGAAGTACCCCAAAACAAAACCTTAATCTGGCAAAATGCCACACTCTTAAAACCTGTGGCCGTCATGTAAATAGCCCAAGTACAGGGCAATTAACGATTTGAGGGTACTTATTTTTCCATAGGCTCCCCAAATTTAAAAACATTATTTTCCTCCCATTTCCCATTTTTCTTGCTTTTCTTTTACTCTAAAAATCATATAAATTATCCAATCTCTAAGTTATCTCAGATAGTTGTTTTCAACAATCGTCTTCAAAAAAAGTTCAGCACGGATGGCAAAAGAGCAAATATATATATATATATTGTCCCCTTTAATTTAGGACTTAATGCAACATGTGGAGTACACTATGTAAAATATCAACATAAAATATCTGAGAATCAAAACTATGGGCTCCTTAAGAAAATATTAATACCATATGATAAAGCATATTTGTTTGGAGTATAGTCTATAAAGAAAACTGAACAATATTTTCTAAAGCCATAGTAAATAACCATTTATTGCTAAAAGAAAACAACAGAAATACATACTCCCCTTTGAAAATTTTAAATGCACGTTTTAATGTCATTAGAAGATTAGAGAGGTGAGAGCAGTCTAAAAGGTTTACTGTTAACACTATATTTTCTGTTTCTAGTGGGACAAAATAAAGCACTGTTTTTGAATAAAATACGACATGACAGTATATAAAACATAATAGCAGTTACCATTTTCAAGTTCCCTATTTGGGGCCTGGCATTGTACCATATACTTTCTCATTATCATCACCCAATCCTACCAAGTAGGTATTATTTTCCTTGTTTCAAAGATGGAGATGCTAAGGTTTACTGAGGTGACAGAGCTATTAAGCCAGGAGTCCCACTCAGGTCTGTATACCACACACTGTTGCCTAAAAGACAGACTTCTATGTCACATGGCAAACATTCTGCCACACTCTTTTATGGTAATTGCTTAAGATTCCAATAAATTCATCTTATTCTTTGCTTGAGGTTTCCTTAATCCACTATTTCACCATCACTTCTGCAAAATCCATAATCTTATTTAAACGCATACAGTTCCAACTGGTACTAAAGAATAAGTACCATTAATACATAACTGAGAACTCAGATTTTGAAAATCTAACCTTTATCATGATAGGGATTATTTCCAGGACTATAAATCATCATACAGATACTCTTTGATGTAACTATAGTATCCACAAGCGTCACTGAATTCCCATAAACATTCGCAAATAAAAACCACCTCTAAATAGCCATTTAATAAGGATAGTTAACACCTATTAAGAAAACCATTAATACTTAACTTAAGCCACTATTTCTTAAAGGCCAGCCCATGGGCTGCTATTGGTCCACTAATCCTCTTCAGATATCCCATGAACTAATCCCTGGAAAATAATATCTAGAAACACAACATATCACCTAAAGTTCTGGCTAGAATTAACACCCACTGGTGATTCACTCTCCCCATGTCTCATCAAAAGCTATGCCGTTCTCTCCATAAATTTTGGTGAGTTTCTGGCTCATATAAGTAGAAATAGACTAGGGTAGGGATTAAGAATCTTTTATCCTTCTAAGATAAAAAGTGAAGTTCCAAAGATGTATGCAATGCTGCCTGGCTCCATAATTAATGACAAAAATATAAGAATTTTTTTCAAATAAAAGGAATTTAAAATATTCAAGTATTTAAAAGGGATATTTGGTACTTTCAAGTACAATATTTTTCAAAATAGCACAACTTCCCCCATGCTAAGCTTACCTTGAAGATGGCATTATATTTGAAGCCCTGAATTTGGTTGTAAACGGATTAGTTGACTCATAATCAAAATAGTCCTGACGATTTTCACTAAACGCATTAGGTGATTTCAAGTCACAAGGGCTATCGGATCCCCCATTGTTAAGTTTATCAGATCTTCTGCTGTCTTTTTTTCCAGTCACTCTTTCAAATAGGCTAACTTTCTCCCTTTTCTCTCTTTTATTTTCTTTTCTTACTTCAATTGATTTTGAAAATAAATTCATGCTGCTGTCCCATGACTCAGTGCTTTCTTCAAATGGATTTTTCTTCCTTGGCAGTGTTGCAAATTTTTGGGGTAATGAAGCCGTCACATTTGTAAATGGGTCATTTTGTCTTCCGAAAGACGATTCACCTTCATCCACACTGCTGTCAGGTTGGTTCATTTTAGAAGTATCAAAGCTTAATGTTCTTCTGTGTGGAGATTTGAGACTTCCTGCAAACAGTTTCGTAGTTAGAACATAATCAGTGACACATTACATACTATTTGACACATTCTGTGTGCACACTGCTGCTTTTAGAATGACAGCAATTAGCTATTTAAAGATATGAACCTTTAAAATAATCAAGGAAAACAATCTTAAAATGCTAAGGTATGACAGTCTGAAGTATGTGGGGTAATGACAATTACTATATTTCTAGACGATCAGGAATGTACTCAGCTCAGAAAGAAACGAGCACACAAACAAACAATAATGTCAAAATAGAGGTTCTACTTGGCGTGATAGTGCCATAAATTCTCAAAGACTTTTTTTCATCATTAGCATTAAATTTACTTCCTTACTTCTGAACATAAAAGGCTTTTTTCTAAGAACTTTCTGATTAAATGGAATATTCATTTATGCTGCAGGCTTTTGAGATAGGAGAAAATAGCAGTACAAAAAGAAGCCAGGCCATGAAAAGCGACTGGGACTCCTTTTTATTATCATCTAATCATACAAATACAATACTGAATGTAGACAAGCTCTGCCTTTAATAAACATCAATTTTGAATACAGTAGGTACTCAATAAATATTTGATGACTAAATTTAGAAAATACTACGAAGAAACTGTAATTTTTATTTTCTAATTTTAGAAGTTAAACTTTAAAAATTAAAAGGATAGCTCAGACCACTGAGAATACAATTAGAAAGAATGTGTCACTCACCACTTTCCGGAACCACTCCAAAAGACTCTATCTGGCGTCCAAGAAGATGTGTGTGACCAACAGCGCCAGACTTGAGTTTCTCAGAAGACGTGTGGGTCCCGGTTAAATCAGACATTGAATGTGCTGAAGAGAGTCGCTGAGGACCCAAAAGGAAAGGCTTTTTTGGTTTGGATTTCATTGGTATTTCACCACTTGAAAATTCAGTACTGGCATCAGGCATGTGAGAACTTGGAATGATTGCAGAAGACGTATCAGAAAATGTCCCATCATTTTTTCTCCCTTTCATCTTATCTTTTAATTTTGCAAAAGGAGATCTTGTTTTGTCCTTCATTGATAAGTCAAACATACTTGCTGTCATATTGTTCCTCATGAATTGAATATTGACCTTTATCTCACCCCTGTTTTTGACTCTTTTTCCTTGTTTGGATTCTAATCTAAACCACCTTAAAGAGAAGGAAAAACTGGGCTGTAACACGTAATGAAAAGAGGATATCGAACTCTGTTACATACAAATAGTTTTTCAGGTAAAGCTACTATACATCGAGGCACTCTAAGCGTTGGACGAGAATCTGTCAGCCAGAGCACTTCTGGTTTTACTCATTGTTCAATTTTAAAAAACTGATCACTGGCTCTGTGAGGCGACAGATTCCGAAGGAATAGGGCTTCAGTAAGTTTGAAAGGTTTTTAGATACCTTTTCTTTCATGATTCAAAAACATTCAGCATCAAAAATTCTTACCAACAATAGTTATTATGTTTCCATCTGGGATAAGTGTTGCTAACCGCCTAAGAACATATCTTAACTTTAAAAGACACTAAAGTAGAGAATGAAAGGATTCATCAATACAAACTATTTTTCAGCACTATAAAATGATAATGACTACATTTTTAATAAAATAATAAATACTCAGTCCCTATTCCAAAATATTTCTTCTGTAAAAACTATTAAAGAATTTTGTTAATATTTGAGACTATTATATATATTGTGCTAATCATGAAAATTGCATATGATGTAATTTAGATTCATATAAAATGGATTAAAAGCCCTTTCCTGAATAAAATATGAAATAAAATATGCAATAAATAAAATGAAGAATAAAATGAAGGAAGTGACAAATAGCAATAAACCTTGTAAAGAGTTTTTGAAGAAAAAGGAAAGCTTAAATGCTTCCTATTAGAATCTATTGGCTTCATTTACTATTTCTACTATTACCATACTGAATAAAAAGTATGTTAATTGGAGGCAAATCTTATGCTTTTAGTCACTTCAATGAATTAAAATGCCCATTTTTAAATAATGTATAAGAAGCAAAGTTTATTTTGGTTTTGTTTATAGTATTTTTATCCATGAGAAATTCCCCAGTTGTCAGAGTCACAAGTGGTCATTCTACAGGGCAAACAGCCAAAAAACTGCAAAACCAAACCTAGAAGAGAGTTTCTACAGTGTTTTCACATTACTTAACAATGAAGCATAATATCCACTCCTGCAGACAGGTTATTACTTAAATACACCTCTAATCAAGTGTAACAAATTTCCTCAGCTACAAAAGAACTAAGATCTAATTTTACATTAGTTCTTTCTCTCTCTCATTGTTACCAACAGGATACGCTGGAAAAAGCTTACATTTACCATACATCAAGTGGAAGACTGGCTCACAGGTCTTTCCGGGCAGGAGAGAAAACTGGCACATAATATATATACCAGCTACATCTTAGCAAGTAATATGCAAGAGAAATCTTTTCCTAACTAATTTGGAGCAATTCAATCAATCAAGATCTAATTGCATCAAAATAAGCAATTTTTAAAAAATAAAATATTTTACAATATAAAGCATTAACCTGAGACCTTAAACTGAGAAAAGTTCTTATCTGAGGCAAACAGTGAAATCTGAAGACCCAGTGACTAGCAGTAAGATGATGACAGCAATAAACTCCGTGGAATAGAGAGCACTGAACACAAAACTGAGCACTCGAAAAGCCTAAAAATAAAACAAGGTTATATACCCAGTTATTAACTCACAGTCTTGGAAAAGAGAGTCATTTTCAATGGGGGAGAAATACTTCAGATGGATGGTACATGAGAAATACTCTAACTTCCCAGGTTTTATAGAAAAGAGGTGAATGAATATACTTTGCAAGAAATGTACCAAAAATGAAACAAAAAAATCCAAGCATGCAGGATTTCCAACTATATAACAAATCAAAGCCAATCTGAGAAAAAAATAAATCAATAACCAAATAAATGGAAGGGGGTGAAGGTAATCAAAACTCATAGAATTTTAGAAATAAGACCAAATAAATCATCTACTTTAACATCCTTATTTCATAGATGAGGAAACCGAGGCACAGAGAATGATAAGTAACTTTCCAATGTCAGATTAAAGTCAATAAGGAAAATATCCAAAGTTAACAAATAATATCTGCACAGAAACAGAAATTCTTTCATTCGTATCTGATGAACCGCATATGTTAATAAGGTTAACCACATAGCTGGTCCTATATCACAGGACACGGTATTCCATCGCAGACATGAGAGCCAAAGAGGAAGGCAATGGAGGTTTTCTCCTGCTGGAGCGCAAGCTCCTTGAAGGAGGTTTGCCTTGCACCAAATAAACATTTATTGAATTTTTATTTCTAAAATTGTACTCTTAAAACCACCAAGCTACACCTCTGTGTGTGTTGCATTATTTTGTTTTTTTGGTAGGGAATGCTAAAGACTTAGGTAAACTTCAAAGAATAAAGCAAGTCAGTGTTTAAATACAAACTATAAACACAGAATATTTTCCATCCTCTCCCCTCCAAAAAAAAAGAACTGCAAAGAACCTTAAAAAATATACTAATTTAAAATTTGGGCATGACAGATAACTTCAGCCTCTTTAACAGCAAGTGATAGAATAGGGAAGTCTTAATGAGACCTTCAAGAATCATTCCAGAGATAGCACTTGTTTTCCCAGGCTTGGAAAAGATAAAATAAAGACATAGCATTTGGGGCTTAGTGGATTAATGCTGATTTTTTTTTCACCTCTGGAGTGCTGGATTTAAACTGTATATGGCCTCTGTTCAATTTTTAGTGGGCACAGGTCCATGTTCAAAACCATCACACATGTGGGAACTATTCCCAAGCAATTGGTGCTGTGTGGT
Organism: Equus asinus; assembly: GCF_041296235.1. Taxonomy (NCBI): domain Eukaryota; kingdom Metazoa; phylum Chordata; class Mammalia; order Perissodactyla; family Equidae; genus Equus; species Equus asinus. The sequence goes on along the minus strand of NC_091791.1, from coordinate 14,355,595 downwards.
CAGAAATGGGACAAGAGTGGCAGTGAGGGTGCCAGAGGCCAGGACGCAGGTGCACTGCAGAGACGCACACGAAAGTCCTAAAACCTGCATGTGTTTCAGTCATTCCTAACTCCAGGGACTCTGTTATTACTTTTCATGAGCACTAAAAAAAAAAGCAACATCACCCACTTTTGTTGTAAAAAAATCAATAGATATTACCTAACAGCATGAACGATTTTACCATTCTATTATTAAACACTGTATTATTTCCTTAAATCTCCTGCCAGAACCAACCCAGACACCCAGTAAAGTGAGAGATACAAAAGTTCTCTTTCCATGCCCACTCAAAGTGTTCAGGCCCTTTTTCCTCTCTCCTTAAAAGAAAAAAAAAAGCGGGGAATTAATTTCAAGGTATAAAAGTAAGTAAAATAATATTTTAGCTGTCACACTTCTTTGTCTATCATGACACAACTGGAAGACGAGCTATAAAAACTTGTCTTCAGTGTCAAGAGTAAAGTGTCACACCCAGCAGTTTCATGGGACTTCTAAGTCAGCTGGTAGCCTTCATCACTCATACAGGTTACTAAAAAGCACTTGGGAATATGCTGACAAGGTTCAGCAATGTGGAGAATATCAAATATCTTTCTTGCAATACACCGGTGCCTCAAGCCTGTCTCTTACTGTGCCACATGTACAGCTGTGCTGGAAAAGGAAGCTATTAAATATATTAAAAAACTAGGAATATTACCAATAAAGATATCTCATCAAATATGTGGTCCCCATTTATCCACAAAGAAAGAAAATGTTACGGATTTAATAACATATGAAAATCACTTTGAATACAATAAAAGCTCCGTTGATAACATTTAAAAGATTTTCCCCAAAAAAGTTCTAATCAATTTTATATAGTAGCCAAAAGAGAATTTCTGTAGGGAGACTACGATATTAGAGTATTGCTTACAGCCAAATTTACCGTAATTGTGATGCGACCAAAGATAAGGAGTAAAACAAGAAGAAACACTAAAAACTTATTTATCTCATGCTCAGAATTTTGGGGTTCACAGTTGGGCCTACTTTCACTTGGAAAATCTATATTTTAGAGAAGTCTTCTCTATATCAGTCACTAACATTAAAAGTACTGTAAATGCAGTAAGAAATCTGAAGTTACAATATACTTAGACAATTACATTCAAAACACTCTAAATACTATATAGGAAGTGTCATCCAAAATTGGCGATTTGAAACAAATTATTTGGTAATTATCCATTTTTCATCTTAAATTTGATGAAGAGCTCTTCAGAGGAAACCGAATGCCACTTTGTAGGTATCAAACAGATTTATTAAAATCATTCATATATACTCAACTTTACACTTTTAAAACCTTTTTCTTTTTTAAAAAATTATTTTCATCTCCTCAGTTACTTTAAAAATTTATTTTTCCTCTTGCATTCCTTGTATTTCTTATCTTTCTACCGTTTTATCCTGTCTATATTAAATCTTCAGTAAAGACCTGACTTAAAAATTTTTTTTTAATAAAAATAAAAACTCCTATGAAGTGAATCTTGCAGGAAGCTATGTGTAGAAAAGAAGAAGAGATGGTCGTTCTAAAACCTAAGAAATTAAGATCAACTTCAAGAAAGTTATCATTATGAAAAAGTTTTTAAAAGGGTAACGAAATTTTAGTTATGACTGAAAGAAATAACGAAGCTATTTTGGAAATTTAAAGTCCTCTTATAAATTCAACCCACATTTTTCTCTCATTAATTTCATCAATCTTAACGTTCTCTCAGACTAGAAAAATTATAAGTTTAAGGAAAGGGTGAATATGCCTATCTCTGAAAACACACTATTTTTCAATTTAAGAAATCATATCCTAGTGTTAATTTACATTATGGTTTTTTAAATGAGGAAATAGCTATCCTAAGCTTGAAGTCACATTAAAAAGGCATGTGTTCACTGAAGATGTTATTAAATCATTTCATGACAAGAAATTAATCATTATCTCCAATCTGACAGCATTTAATATGGTCTAAACACATTTGCTTTGCGGACCTAATTCTGAAGTAATACAGTAGCTCCAAAATATTGTGAATTCAAAGGAAAATGTTAGTGTTCAAGGTTGAGAATGTTTGTGCATACTTTTAAAACTTTCTTTTACCAGCTTTAGACTCCATCAAGATGTACTGACCCTGACAAATGGCTGAGCTACAATAAAAGCCAACTGTGTTTATAAGGGTGAGATGAAATACTGAGTGCTAAATTTGGTAATTTATCTTTTGACAGCTTCAGAGTTCAACATATAGATATGACGTTATATTGGCAGATTTAATTTTCTGATGTTCCATTTCCTGGAAAATTGTAATGTTTAAAGATCATAATTTACACGTATGCTGTTTTCGTTGGGCAACACTGTGATCCAGTCCTCTTGTAAGTAATGAAACAATGGTAATTTACTTAAAATTCAGAGCAAAAATTCAATTATTTAAGATGTTTACTTCCAACAAATGAGAGAATGGATCATTAACGACTTCACTTTTAAAATGTTTCTTCACAAGGGCTATTTTTACTTTCAGATTAATGCAAATATGGTGCTTAAAACTAGGTCATATTTCAGTCCAAAAACCAAAGCCCCAGGTATACAAATAATTTCCAAGAACAGAAAATCCGTAAGTAAGATATAGTTAAGCTCCCCAAATTCAAAATAAATTACATAACTTACTCTGTTTTCCTTCTTTGTTTGTCCTCAAAGATGTCATTGAGATTGATTGCCACCTGCCCTAAAAACTTATCCAGACCCACCAGGGACCTGTGCATAACTATGAGGAAAAGAATGTACTTCTCTGGATTGCCCTGCATTAGCAACCCAGGTAGCTCGAAAGAGGCCTCCTCCTTCCAGACTGGCTCCAGGGTTTTCTCAGCCACAGAGGTGGAGTACTTTTCCTTGCCCAGCTGAATTATAGTGTACGTGTCATTGGTGCCACTTTTGCCTTTTGGCTTAAGATCTTTGGCTTGGAGCACTGTGACCTGCACGTGGGTTGGAAACCACTTTTGGGCTTGCTCGGACAGCATCATTCTGTCCCGGTTCTCCGCACCGAGTGCACCAGCGCAGGCAGTGCCCCTCCCGGGGGGAGCGCCTAATTCCTGAAGCCCTGCATCCTAAGGGCACTTAACAGGGACCGGCAAACTCACAGCTGCCCACCTCCCCTAGGGCTGACTGATGTCCAAACGCCTCACTGGGGCAGCCCGGGGGCACGGCTGCTCTGGGGGTCCCCTCTCCTCGGGAGAAGCACAGGGGCCCAGCATCACCTGGCCGCGCCGTCCAGGCCTCCGCGCGGAGCCCGCGCCCCGCGTCCGCACCTTCACGCGCTGCGGCCCCGGGGCCCGGCCCTCGGCGGCGGCGGCGGCTCCCGGGCCTCGGGCAGGGGAAGCCTGGCCTCCAGGGCCGGGCGGGCGGAGGGCGGCGGCGGCGGCGGGGGGCGCCCCCGCCCTGCAGCCCAGAGCTCGCCCGCCCGGAGCCGCAGCCCCGGCCTCCTGCCCGCCTCCCGCGGCCGGGCCGCCCCCGCCGCCGCCCTCCGCCCGCCGCGCGCCGCTCCGCGGGCCCGGCCCGGCTCCTCCTCCCGACCCCGGTAATACGAACCGCCGGCGGCTCGCGCGGCCTCGCTCCCTCTCGCCAACCTCTCCCTCCTCCTCCTCCCCTGCGCCTCGGCTCCTCCTCTCGGGCGGGGGCGGTCGCCTGGGGGCGGAGTGGGACGGGGCGGGGGACGCGGCCGCCCCGGCGCCGGCGAGCCGCGGGGCGGGCCGCGGGCCGCGGGCTGCAGGGCGGCGGGCACAGGGCTCGGCCTCGCCGGGCCGGCGGTTCCTAGCACCGGGCGGGCGGCGGCAGCGGCACTTCCGGGTTGGCCTTCTCCATGTTGGTCTCGGGAACGCGGCGGGGCGGGGCCGGGCGGGGCCGCGGGGTCAGGGGTCAGCACCTCCCTGGTTGCCGTGGCGACCGAGGGCGCGCGGCGGGAGCTCCCCGCCCAGCGCTTGCTGCTCCTGAGGTCGGTTCGCGCCAGCTGCTCCGGCCAGGCGCGGCGCCGGACTCTGGACGTGGGGCCTGCACAGGCCGGCAGCGGGGCTCCGGGGAGAGCGGGGAACCGCGCCCGAGAGGAGGCAGTCAAGGCCCGGGGCCTGCCCGCTCTGGGAGAGACCCGGTTTCAATCTTCGGAAGCTGCCTTTGCTGCGTCCTGGATGCCCAGTGCCTGGCACGGAACGGGCGTTCGATGAAGGGTGGTGGAATGAATCAGTCCCCTTCACTGACCGAAAACACACTTTCCCCAACCCCTTATCCACTCTTCTCTTTTTGAAGACAGGGAAGGCTGTTAAGTGGCTAGGATGACTCCCCGACTCAGGCGAAGGGAGAGAGGGAAGCCGATAAAAGGTTCCAAAACGAGCACAGGGATTAATAAAGATCGCAGGTGGCACTGGACTGGAGCCAGAAGACCTGGTTCCGACCCCACGTCTGCCATGAGGTTTGCGTGACCTTGTTCAAGTCATTTCCCCTCCTTGAGCTGCAGTTTCTTCACAGGTAAAACAGGTCTCCAGCGTGGCTAAGACCCCATCGAGACTGATGGGCTCAACGTCGGAAGGACCCCAGGGGCACTCACAGTCTGGTAGACAATCCAGCTTCGGAAGCGAGCCCCAGAGATGACTCTGGTCGTATTCTGTCGAGTAAAAAAAGCAAACAGCCTCCTTCCCAAGGGCGACAGCCATCTGTCCTACGTGCACCTGAGGTCAAGGCCCCATGGACACCAGCGCTGCTCTAACGGAAGAGGCATTTTTAAGAGAGGAAAGTAGGCATATGTTAATACTCGACTTTCTCCGGAAGTAGCGTGATCTAGTGGGAAAAGTATGGGTAATGAATGGCTGGTGAGACAGGAACCTTGCTTGGTGTCCTGGCTCTGCCTCAGCTTCAGTGCAAAGCTCGTGATGGGCACTTAGCTCCGTGAGGCAAGAAACTTAGATTCTGGGAGCCTTGATTTCCTTCCATAAATTCTAGATAAAATAGCTATTATAGAGTTGGGAGTAGTAGTATGAGAAATACATGTACATTTCTTAACGTGGTGTGGCACAAAATCTTAAGTCTCCCTTTGCCCTTCTATCTCTCATTCTCCTCTATTGTATTTATTTCAGTTCCTGTCTTATCTTCCCGTGGAAATTCTAAGTTCTTTGGACTGCCTTGTGTATTATGAATCGTCCCTTCACAGTGCCTAGCATGCAGTCGGCGCTCAATTGACCGAGTGACTTAACGTCTTCTCCCCCTTTATGAGACTGATTTTGAGAGTAAAACAGTATGATAGATGTGCATACACTTTTCTAACATAAAATAGCCATAAAAGTGTAAGGTATTGTGTTTATTATTTTTAAGCAAAGTTTAAAACTCTTTCGAGTAACACGTTGTGTTCTCCACGTTTTCTCGGTGCCCCTGTGTTTACAGGATACAAGCTGCAGTGCTTAAAACCCTAAAAAACAGGGTCTTTTCCCAATATATTGAGGGCCCAGTATATTTGTGTCAGAAGAGCAACCGCTAAAGATGAAGAACCTGGGCCGGCTCCGTGGCCGCCGAGTGGTTAAGTTCGCGCGCTCTGCTGCCCTGGCCCAGGGTTCGGATCCTGGGCGCGGACATGGCACCGCTCGTCAGGCCACGTTGAGGCGGTGTCCCACATCCCACAACTAGAAGGACATGCAACTGAGATATACAACTGTGTACAGGGGGGGTTTGGGGAGATAAAGCAGAAAAAAAAAAAAAAAGATTGGCAACAGTTGTTAGCCCAGGTGCCAATCCTTAAAAAGAAAAAAAAGATGAAAAACCTTAGTGGAGAGAAGCGATAACATTATACATTATTTTAATCTTCTGGAAGCGAGGTGCTTTCCTGCCTCTAGAGGACAATACCACAAGCCTCAAAGATCACCCCGATTCCAGCACATTTTTTCAGGACCCACTAACACTTGCTAGTGTCCATAGATTTCCTTTCGTTTATTAGAAACCCTAATGTTTTTTAGTGCTGCTTACACACAGTGGCTAGTGTGAATTCTGCATGAAGTAGACATTTCAAAAAAAGACATTGGATTAAGTTACCACCAACATCTTCAGGGAGCCAAACTACAGGTGAATCTTAAATAACGCTGAGCGAGATACCATCTAGAATGAGAAGACTTGGTTTTGGGTCACTCTAATGAAAGTTTACTATAAAGTGTAAAACAGGGGCTGGCCCCGTGGCTGAGTGGTTAAAGCTCCCTGTGTTCTGCTTGGGCAGCCTGGGTTCGCAGGTTCAGATCCCAGCGAGGACCTGCTCCACTCATCAGCCATGCTGTGGAAGCACCCCACATACAAATAGAGAAAAATTGGAACAGATACTAGCTCAGGGCTGATGTTCCTCAAACGAAAAAAAAGGAAGTTGGCAATGGATGTTAGCGCAGGGCGAATCTTCCTCACCAAAAAAAAAAAAAGTCAAAGAGGTGAAATTTTCCATCTCTGAGAGACAGTGTATGAAAAGGCCACATGCGGAAAACAGAACAAAATCATTGTACTGTGAATATAGCATCTGGATCCCAGAGTGGGCAGTTGTCAACTTTAAAGAAAAATATTCTTAGGGATTTTTCAAGAGTACGTTGGAATAGTCAATGGTGGAATTTCACCAGGATCTCCGGGGAGAAATACTTTAACACCTGAAACTCACAAAAACAAAACAAACATCATGAGAACAAATTTAATTAAGTTTAGAATTTTTACAAATTACATTTTTTTAAAGTCTTCATGTCTCTATTAAAGATTGTGATTAAATAAACAATAGGCAATTAATTATAACAGTGGATGTGTGTTTCTAAAGAGCTTAAATTGTTTGGTAAGCTTTATTAATGATTATAAACTTGTTTACAAGTATCATTTCACTCATCTCTGAAATATAGCCATCTCTAGGGTGGAAATTGGCAGCAATAGTTCGCAGCAACGCAATAACATACTCCAACACAACTCAGGGAATCCTCTAAAGGCAAGAACTGAACAACTGAAATGACTAATATCTCTTCCTGTAGCACCTAAATTTCTTACAAGTTTTCCCAAAGCCTGGCTAGAGCCAAAATTGTTTAGTTTTACTATCTGGCAAGATCCGAAGTTATGACTTAATGTTAGTAAGCCAGAATAAGAAAATAGCATATTTTTGCCCTGAGGAAGCAAGTAAACAAATTTTAAAAATGAGCTAAATAGAATCTGGATTTGCATTGTAAAAGTGAAGTCATTCCTATAAGAAAGTATTCTTCTCTTTTTTTGATTATTTGTATTAAGAGAGTAAAAACATATTAGTTGGGTCAAATATGTGGTTGGCTCATGGTGAAAAATAATGGCAATTACATAAGATCTGGGATCAAAGTGCTTCTGGAAAAATGTTTATTGTCTTAAAGTTTTAAAAATTCTTTTGACTAATTCTAAGATATAAATGGAAAGTAATTTAAAATGGGAAGGAGAATTGCATACATAAGGACAACATACCAGAATTGAAGAGAGTCACTTTTTTTGTTATCCTCTGACTAATGATTTTTTCAGAAATGTGTGGTATAATTCTAAAATCAAGGGCTTGGAAAAATAGTAGGTCTTAAGGAGGAAAATGCTGAAATTTCTAATTTTAAACTGTTACAATGCCTGCTGCAGTGAATAATTTGATGATTTGACTAGGGTGAACAATTTGTCCAAAAAGTGAAAATAGTCAATATTTATTGTCCAATAGTGGAAGAGCGCATGGATGAAAATATTTAGTAAGTGCTGCACCTTTAAGTAAAGTCCCATAAGAAGACTCATTCAAGCATCCTGAATGATTTTTTCCTATTGGGCATCAGCATCTCTAAAATTACAACTTGCAAATCTGTTGTAAGATAATTATAGTGCTCTTAGTGTTTACATAGCCCACTGGATCAAGAGGGTTAGTGCTCCCATATACCTGTGTAACAGATTAATTAGTTACCTGATAGAGGGTCAGAGACATAAGGGCAACAAGAAGCTTTCCCAAAGTATCATTGCAATCTTCAGGCTTCAGATACACACACACACACTTCAAATATATGGACAACTGAAATGTATATAAAATGTATACATGTATACACGCATCAAAACTCCAGAGTTATGTTGGAGATATGTACATAGATAGAATCTCCCCATAACCAGTAAAAAAGTAAAATATTTGGCAAGTTGATTGAAATTACGATAGCAATAAACTAGTGATTGGGGATTTTTGATGATTGTTTTGTTTCCATCACTGAGCTGATTAATTTGTCTTCTGGGATTGGCAGTGTGTGGACACCGTTGTGATGCCCAAAGCCGTGTAGTTTGCAGTGTAGAGAGCTCTAGTCAGCAGCCAGGGTCTTAATCCCAGGCTGCCTACTACTAGCTATGTATCTTTAGGGAAGCAATTTTCCTGCTTTGGACCACTATCTCTTCATCTGTAAAATAAGCGTCTACAGTAGGAAGGACTAAAGCATTCTCTAACATTTAATGATTCTAGGTACCACATCCACAACACAAAGAAGCAAACTGCATTATAATTATCTAATTGAGTGTGGTCAATTTACTAAAGCAGATTCTTTTTATATAATTTATTAATGAAGGATCCTCTAATTCAGGAGAAAAGATCTTCAAAATGTCCTGAGAGCTCTATCTCCCAAATGAAAATGATCATCACAGAAAGGAAGTAAATATAACTTTTATTAATAGGCCCTGCATGAGGAAAGTGACACTAATAGCTCAAGATTAGGAAGAAATTATACCTGAGTGCAAGTGGTTTTGAAAAGCCTTAAACTTTTCACTTGTAGTAATAAACATGACTTCTATTCATATTATTTGTAGCTTTTTCAGGCTGTGAAGACATGCTGAGGGGGGGTAAGAATTTATGGAGCAGAATATGAATTTGGACATAAGAATGTTATTTGTAGATGTCTTTTAATTTCCTCTTCATGGCCTCATGCTGTTCTGTTGTGCAATTTTTGTTCCCCTAACAGAATCAGTGCATGTTGATGCACAGAATGTGAACTGATTTACTTTAACTGATACGGTATTGGGGCAGATGAATAAGCCTCATTTGATCTTTTCTCCTCCCATAGGACGTTTACATTGTTTCCAATTTTTCACTCTCATAAACAATGCTGCAGAGATATCTACATATGTCTCCTATGCTTGTTTGCAAGGAATTTTTTTTTTTTTTTGGTAATTGTGCCTCTTTTTGACAACAATGAAATTATTGGGAGTTTGTGAACGATAGTGGGAAAACTCATGGGCCTCAGCATCAGAAGACCCGAGTGCTAACCTTGGCTCTGCAATGAAGAACTTGTAGACGTGGCGAGTCAGGTCTGACCTGACAATCTTTCTCTGCCTCTGAGGCCCCTTCCACCTCTAGAATTCTTGAAGTCATTTATATATATATGTTATATTGTGTATAGTATATGTTATCTATTACATATATAATAAACATCATAAAGACAATATAATAATATATTATAAATTAATATATTAATAAACATATATGTATATTATAATATATAATATATATTAATTCATATAGCTATGGATTGTTTCTATATAAATATATATATAATAAAATAAATTTATACAATTACTGAAAAGCAGAGATTATTGTTATTGGAGAAAGGTTTTGTGAATCCTTAGGTACTTGTCTTCAAGTTTTAACTGTCTTATCATCGTGAGTCTTTCTGAAATCTTCCAGAACATTGGAGATTAACAAGGACTGTAAATTTTTGATTATTGCTGAAAGAAATGTTTATCAGAGTTACATAAACCTCATCCTTGTACTTTGTAAATATCTGTTAATATTTTTTCATAGTCAGTTAAAATACAAGACGGAAGATTTTATTAACAAATAATAAGGGACTAGATTTATAATATTTCTGGAACTAATATATATGTTCATTTGGAGAACATTAAACTAGTGGGCAGCTGGCAAAAACATTTGGTGGCGGTGTTTTTTCCCCCTACATAAGATCTAGTGCTCTCTCCGTTTTACTTATTTAATCCATGCTAAACAAAATTAGTGACTTTAAAAGTATTTGTTATGTTTTGTATGTTTGATATAAAGTCCAGGGGGGCAAACACATTTTGAAGGATAGATCCAACTCTTCTCATTCCAGGGTCAGTCAGATTTTAAACCACTTCTGCTAAGCAGTTTTCAACTAGCCTGAACAATGTTTTAGTCCATCTGAATATCTGATAACAAAAATATTTTTGGCTTGGAACTGGGTGCTTATCTTTCACACAGTCTGGATTAGGTCACCTTCAGAGCAGTTTCAGGTTATGATATCGGGAAGGTGTTGCGATTCTGTATTGCAACCATTTTCTAGTTATTGGAGTGAACGCTGATGATCCACATAGCCAAAAAGAAGCAAAGGGCTTAGCTTGGCAACGTAGACCTAAAAGAAATACCTGCTTCCAGGAAGTTAGGTAGCATAGTGGATGGAGCATTGAACTGAGAGAAATCATCTGGCTCAACCAACTGGTTGTGTATGCCCAGTTGTGTATGACCTTGGTGTGTATGACCTTGAGCAAAGTGAATTCTTCTTCGGTAAAACAGCAGCTTCTAAATTTCTTCTGTCTCCAAACTTGGATCTCAGGTTATCCAGGATGGCTTCCCAACAGACTCACATCAATGAGCAGCTGTGTTTTACTGCGGTTGTTTATCAGGCTTATGCAGGAGGAGAAGGGATAGATTCTATAATTTGTGCCTGTCACTGTGCTCTAGTAACCTGAGGTCTTAAGAAAAATTAAAGAAGTTTTTCAAAAACTCCCATCCAAAGTAAGAAGTGCCATTGTATGAACTCAGTTGGAGTTTTGCCTAAATTGCCTTTGAAATTTTGAGGGTTTTTGTTTTCCCTTTCTACATACACTTGGACATTGGAAAGGAATGGAGCAAACTAGCTTCGTAAAAGTGGAGTCTGATGCATTAGGCGCCTCAGGAATCAAGGGCTTACCACAAGATATTCTCCAAAGTTCCTCAGATAGAGACGCTCGCTGGACTGTCGTTGAGCACCCATCCTAGGATAGGTTTTGCCCCTTGGGCTCTACCTACCACTGTGGCCTTGTGTAAATTATGTGCACTCTCTAAAGCTAAGTTTGCTCATCTGCAAAATGGGTTGTTGAGAGGATGAAATGAAGGGTCGGGTAAAGTGCAGGGAGGGCCAGCACATAGGAAGTGCTCGAAAGATGTTTGTTGCTCTTGGGTTAATGGTGCAATCCCACTTCTCTTTGCAACTGCTTTCTTCATATCTGAAGGCAAAGGCTGGGCAAGACGGTTATTCTGGGTTGTTCTTTGCTGAGTTATTAAGGATCTGGGGCTGCAGTAGATGCCTCTCTAGCCCAGCAGAGGAAAGCCAGCAAATTGAAACCCTGAGTTATTTTTGTTTCAAGCTGAACTCAGGATTATTAGACTCTTTTTCTAAACAAAACTTAAAATTAAAATAACCCCTTAATAATATTTCAAACCTTCCTTTAAAATTTGATAATGGTTTTTTAAAATATTATTTTAACAACTCCCTAAGAATTAATCTGATTCTTGAGTTGCAGAAAAATAATGAATACACGTAGCTGAATTAGAAACTTAAGTAATAGATCATATACCAGATAATATTTTGATATACTAGATTTTCACTTACGAGGGAATTGTGATGCATTTTAAAACAAAAGTATGAATCCTTTGGCATACCTAGTAACATAAACATTTGGTGAGTAATCTTTTTTCTGACTCCCATGTACCAATCTAATTTTAAGCATGTTATTTCTATTTTAATAATAATAATAGCTAACATTTGCTGATTGCTAACCCGATGCTAAATTCTTTAACATCATAATTTCATTTAATTTGAATGAACTAAAGCTCCACTCAACAGCAAAAACATTGCCATTGTTTTTTTTTTCTAACCATCACAAAGAATGAAGCAAGGTTGTGTGGTGGACCCCGCTCTTTAGGCATTGCTCACACCAGGCTGAGGCAGGAAACTTGGAAACCAAATCTTTCGTATCCTCTGAACAACTCTTGTACTTCAATTGGCTGTAAGCGTTATCATCGCATCCTTGACACAATCCCAGAGCCTAACACTGCTTTAGTGAAAGTGCAGAGAAAAGCAAAAGACAATTGATCTATTTCGCAACTCATGGCATCCTCAGTGAGGTAGCAGCTGGTGCTGTGGTGTTGGCATCCACAAACTGCAGAGGAATTGAAATGTATTAGTGAACCCCATATACTGAAAAAGTCACCGTTGACATCACTGAATTATTCTGCTTTCATAATCAAAGGGCAAAATGCTTATAGTCTGTCTCTTGTGGAAAAATGGTGGGTTTTCCGTCAAAAGACTAAGGTTCACACACCACCTCAACCTTCATTAGACATTTGCTAGAGAGGAAGACACAATAATGTATGTAAAAGTGTTGGGTAAACTGCAGAGAATTTTGCAAATATGAAATATTATAGTTTTTAGGCTTGCGTCTATTAAATAGATACCTATTAGCAAATTCACACTTTTTCTTCTAGCATCAATTGTTACTTAAAATTGTAAGAGTTGAACAGATTTAAAAGCAGGAAAATTTACCAAACTATGTTAAATCCAATTCAAGGTTACAAGATAATGAATATGTAAAGGATAAATAAGAACTTGGTAGCTAAGTAGATAAATATATATGATAGGTGAAAACTGATTGACTATTGCAGAACAGACAGGGTATACTCTATTAAGACAGACAAAATTTCAATTTATTGTGGACTGAAAAACCCAGTGCCTTCTTGGAAAAATATGCCTTCACAAGCTCATGTGGTTATAAGGTTGATAAAATGCTGATAATAACTTTTGTGTTTCTCATTCCTAGTAATCTCTGGTCCCTTGTGACTTTCCTCCTGGTTTCAGGCAGCAGCTAGGAGAGCCAGACTTACCGCTCCAGGATCCGTTCTCAGCTTTGCCATTTCAAAGCAGACAGTAGGAGAAGAGGAAAAAAACCCCAAAGTTTATGCAGGAAATAAAGAATTTTGGAAGAAGGCAATTGATGAAAGAGCTAGACTTCACAAAGATTTCACTGCTTAGGGAGAAGAAAAAAAAAAGGGGACTGGTGCAGAAAACCAAGTTTGTTGGATATTTTTGAATGTCTCCAAGACCTTTCTACTCTCTTCCTCTCTTGCTGAGCATGGGAATTGGGCAAATTGTTGACAGAGCTTCCAGACCAATTTGGGCATCCCAAAGTGGTTATCACTTGTATCTTGTTTCCCAGGAGGGTCCTTGAAAGTGAGCAAGGTCCTAGAGCTCCGTGATCCCTTGCATCATGCTGGCTTGGAGCAGTAACAGTAGCTGTAAAAGAGCAGGACAGGGAGGCTCTAGGCAAAGAAGGTCTAAGGCATCTCCCTGAGCCTCCCGTCACCAGAAAAGCTTTGAGAATTCCATCTTCCCCAGAAAGGTGTGAAAATGATTAAAAAAGCACTGGTAGACCTAAATGATCCTCCAAGTCAGGATTGGGAAGATTTGGAGTACATGGGTCGAGGACCAGGGACTACATGATGGGACCTACACATATTTCTGTGCACAAGGAGATGCTAGTAGGAATAGATGTTATCAGCCATGGACTCGCCCTGGCTTCTCCCCAGGCCCTCAACTTCAGTTCAGCCTTTAGAACTTCAGCTCTGTCCCAGGGAGAAGGCTAAGGGGGCAGAAATTCTTATCTGAGTTGAAAATATGAAATGACTAAATTTATCCAATTATGATGTTTTCTGGACGAGTTTTGACAGGAGTAGAAATGGGGAAATCAAAAGAGAGATTAAGTTGAGTAATGAGAAAATAGTTACATTTCTTGCATATCACCTGAGTATACTTGCTACAAGGGATAATACATTGTAAGCAAAGTGGGATGATTGCCAGAGCCCAGGGATTTAAGGGGCCCCTCCAAGATGTTATGAGATGGTGTTAGACCTCCTGTTTTATCAGTTTATGGTGGTACATTAGGCCTGAATGTTAAAATGTATTTACATATGGAACATATATTATAAATGTATTAACCTGAAGTGATGTCTCTAGTGAACTTGGTCTTGAAAATCACCTGCGTGTGGATTGGATGACCTACCAATAGCATACAGGGAAAAGATGTAGAATCTTGGTTAATTCCAACTGCAGTGGAAACTGATATTGTGGTGTGGCTTTTTGCAAGTTAGCGTAAATTTGGGATGCATTAATAGAAATATAGTTCATGAAGGTGCTCCAATACGCTCCTTCTCTCTCCTCTCCTGTTACAGTGGATTGCCTATCTGTGTTCCCACCTGAGGACAGTTCCTCTGCACAGATAATGGGTTTCATCCCTTCTTGTCTTCTTAAGATTTTGCTTCTCATTATCCCTTCTCCCTCCTGCAGCCTTAATTGTTTTCTTCTCTGCTGGATCAAATCTCATCAACATACAAGTATTCGCTAATATTTCTCATATTAAAACAGCAAGAATAACTCATTTGACCCTACGTTCCCTCCAGCTACCACCCTACTTCTCTGTTCCTTTTTGGAGAAAAATTTTTTGAAAGATTTGCCCCTCCTTTCTCTCTCTTTCTCCCATTTTCTCTTGAACATACTCCAATCAGATATTTGTCTTTGCCACTCTGTGCCTACCTATTGCCAGGGTCAATTTTCAGTCCTCATCTTGTTTGGCCAGTTAGCAGCATTAGGCACAGTTAATCACTTATATCTTCCATCTGTTAGGTAAAGTTGATGCTCAAGTTTATAAAGCAAAGACATCTTAGAAAAGCCCCAAGATTCAGAGTGATGGCCCACTCTGTTGTGGTGTTTGGTTTATTGTGGTTTAGTGTTGTTGTGACATATGATAACTAATGAAAACATAAACCAAGAAACAGTTTACTGTATTCATTTAGAGTATTTTCTCGATTATGTTTAAAATCTATCTTAGGGGCTGGCTTGGTGGCATAGTGGTTAATTTCGTGTGCTTCACTTTGGTGGCCCAGGTTTTGTGGGTTCGGATCCTAGGCACAGACCTAGCACCACTTGTCAAGCCATGCTGTGGTGGCATCCCACATAAAATAAAGGAAGATTGGCACAGATGTTAGCTCAGGGACAATCTTCCTCAAGCAAAAAGAGCAAGATTGGCACAGATGTTAGCTCAGGACCAATCTTCCTCAAAAAAAAAAAAAAATACGTATTTTATATTGATGGACTACTCTCACCACAACATTTATTAAATAAGTTGAACTGGTTCCTTCTCTAAAAACCATGATCACTAAAGAGAACTCTAATTTGGTAGCTCTAACAAGGGACTTGGAGCTTGGAATTCAGGCATAAATATTTAGGTCCTGGGACCTTTCTCTGGTTTGATGATATATATAAGAACCTACAATTTTAGAAGTGTAATATATAATATGATATATATACATGATTATTAGATGTTTAGTATTATATAATATATAATATAATATACATATTATATATTCTTATAAATATATAAATGTTATGTTATAAATATAAAATATGTAATAATATAATATATACTAATTATTATATTATACCTAGGCTATATATAATTAATATGTATAATCTTACACATATGTATATAATTTATAGGTTCTTTTGGCTGCTGGAACCTGAAACTCATACCAGTTACTTTGTTTAGGATGGTTTATGATATTGACGTATGTGCAATGAAATTAGAGATATGGAGTTTCGTAGATATTTAAGCCTAGGAGTGGATTCCGGGCTGGGTGTCCTGGAGGCTGCAGCTGGAGTTTGGTGGTTGGGGGTCACGGGTTGGGATCCTCAGCTGCAAGAGTTCATGGATCGCACTGTGATCCACCGTTGACGGGCCTCCCTGCTCAGGCTTTCTGCTTCTCCCTATGTCACGTTTACTCACTCTTCCCCTGGTCTCTGTGTCTTGTCCCTGCCCCAGAGCTCTTGCCTGCTCCTGTTCTGCTCCCTAGTCTTAATGCTCCCTCTCCTAGTCAAGACTCGACTCCCATGACTGAGAGGGAGTCCCACTGGCCCAGCTCAACTTTCCTTGAGGCAGGCCCTATCACAGTAGCTCCGGCTGCATCACCTGTGGCTGTGGCTGGTGGAGGGAGAAAGCTGGGGCCCTGTGGTCTGCATAGAATTTCCTCGTTATTAGGACTGTGGGTGGGGCCAAGTCACTTGGACTGGGCTCTTGGTAGGCAGATATGATTGATGTATAAAACATATTTAAACACAGACACTGAAGACTTTTGGTGTAGTTCAAATGTCAGGGACAAGCTTCATTTAGGAACAAAAATGCATTCTATTTCTCAGCTTAAATGAAATAAAGTGTTCAAAATCACTAAATAGAACCTCTTGTAACGTAGATGTTGAATAATAGAAGCACATATGTCTCCAAGTATTTCTTTCCATATTCTATTAATGTTTGTAGATTTTTTTCTTTCAATTTTTGGACTAATAATGACTGCAAATTATAATTGATAATATTCTCTAGAATAGAAGTCTTTTCAAATCACCTTCCAGCATTAATACCTATTTAGAAAAAAAAACTGACTTGCATTTGGAATTTCTTGGATTCTTCTGTTTGTCATGCACATATTCAGTTCTGCTCTTTTTATGATAATATGAAATAAAGTAGATTCTCATAGTAACATTGTAAATCATTTGCTTTCTATTACATGCAGCTGGTTTTGTTACTCTAATGATTTTCTAGGAGTGCATATTGCAGAACACATAAGATGCAATGTGATATTCCTTTATTCAGAATTTATATGCAATTATTGTTTCCCAGAAATAATGAGACAATTTGGAAATAGAGTAATTTATTGTAAAACATTTCTTTTTAATATGTATCTCTATTGAGGGGAAAAATCCAAATTTCTAAAAATGTCATGCCATCTCTTTTTGTTATATAGACTAGAGTTTTCATCTCACTGAAAATTCAGAATGAAAATCAAAAACAGCTGAGGTAGTTACTCGGGTGCCTTCCTTCAGCTTATTCAAAAGAATACAGGATGAACGGTAAGAATTAAGTCAACCACAAATTATTTTGGAGTGTCTGGTTTGTATTATAAATAGATTTTTCACTGCTGGTTGTTTTTTCAAAAATAGTGCCTGTATTTTTGATATTCATTCCTGTGATCTAATGTAAACTATGTCCTACCAGTTTAATGTATTGTTTGTTCATGATTACATTTTTTATTACACTCATATGCTATAAATATTTCTCACTCTGCTCTTTTGGATTCCTCCCAAGTAGCAATACTCTTTAATACATGTCATGGAAAATGTTATTAAGAGAACTATCCCCCTAGCGTGTTGGCACATACTAATTTCACACCTTGAAAAGAGTCTAACCACATCAACAGTGAAGTATCAACTTTCAAGACACCGAATTAAAGATTATTTATTAAGAGGCAACAACAAAAAAAGTTAAAACAGAATATCACTCTGGCATCGAGATTTTCTTCCTACTGGTCCGGACTAGAATTTAAAAACACTTGATGATAAATTTGTATTAGTTTATAGTTTGATGAACTCACAGTAGGTTAGTTTGTGGTTTTAATGTTTGTGAACTTTTTCTTATACACTTAAAAATGGTAAATTTATAGAATATTCTCATATTCCATTCTTAATCACAAAGGTAGTATCACCAACACAATGTATTGCACATAATAGGGAAGAGAGAAGATTACTAGTTATTGTCTATGGACCACTTACTTTAGAAGTGTGCTTAATTCTCACTACAATGTTCTGTTTAATTCCCATTTTATGAGTGGTTCCTATGGCTCCATATGAAGGAGCACCAAGTTTATAAGAGGGGACAGAATAAGGCAACATTGCACCAAAAAAGGTTTTTGGAGGCAGGAACTGATGGAGAGGATGATCCTCTTTGAGTGGGACATCAGCGACAGAGGGGCCCATGTGTTGCTGACTATGCCCACAGAAAGCCATGCATACCATCTAAACAGGGGCTGCCATATTGGTGGACCTAGGGACATATGGAAACAGCCAGAGCAGCAAAATGAGAAAGAACCTCTCCATACCTCTGACTAGTGACCAGTCACCCCCAAAGATCCTTCCTCCTCCTAGAGGCGTTAGGTCTTCAAGGGGCATAGGGTCATCTCAAACCACGCATCCCTTCCCTCTCCTGCCTCACCCCCATTTAAAGAGAAGGCTGAGCTGCCTCCCCATCCCAAGTCCCCTGAGCCACACATCTGGGGTGAGGTAAGGCTGGCTCAGTGCTTTGAAGAGAATGTAAATTGAACTTTGTAAGCCAAACCAGAAAGGTGTGTGTTTTAATTCCAAAGTGGCCAGAATTTTATGAAACCTGCTGAAGATACTGTTAAGGGATGTGTCAACCATTAATGTCTCTAGAAACCACCAGAAAAACCAATTGGTCAAGCCAAGAGAAGTTTATTAGACCTATTGCAATGATAGTGAACACCATCTTGACACAGTCTCAGGGTGCCACAAAGTGGGGAAATTGGGAAACAATATTAGAGTCTGGGCTGGTGATATTGAGGGGGTATTACAAGGTGGGAATAGGGGTCCCTGGGTGAGACTGGGCAGTTTGTGACATAATAGCTTTGGATGAGTGCAAAGCAAGGCAAAGGTGTTGATGTGAATCTTGTTGAGCAAGCTGCTGGGCTTAATCAGTAAGCTATTTAGTTTACAGTCTTATCTTCTAGAACGAATTTGTAGTATTATCTTCCAGAACAACTGTTTTCTGGATCAAGCAGCCAAGTGATTTTACTTGATCCCGGTATTGTTTAACACAGGGACAGGAAATTGTTTCTGGTCTCAATACTGTTTGTCACAGGAATAAGAAATTAAAAGCATTTCTTTTTTCAGATGAGAAAGGTAGACTTTTCCAAAACAATATGAAAAGCAGTGATTGGACAAAACTAAAGCCGTTTCATGTGTATACCCCACTTCATTGAGACTTCGAAATAAATAAATTACACTACATTCTTATCCTCATTTGAAACTGGAAGCTCAAAGAAGTTAAAAGCTTGTCCAAGATCACAAAGTTAGTAATTGGAGTCAGGATTCAAACCCAAGTCTGTGTAAGGACAACCTGGCTGAGATATCCGCTAACCCACTGATTATCTGGGTTCGTACTGTCTGATTGTAAAATCTGTGTTTTTCTCTACTATACCATACTGCCTCCAAAGAAGGTAGGGCTTCGCCATTTTTCTTAGCAGAGCTTCAGTACGATTTATTTTTTCCTTTAGTGCTCAGGACAAGAGTATGTCCTAGGCATGGCACATGTCGGTACTTAATTATATGCGCTATCTTGCACAATTTGTTATTTCTGTCTTTTCTTTTCAATACCATTGTAAATAGCTGGAACTGTTTCTTACGCTTCTTTTGTGTCTTCCACCACTTAGGGGGAGGTAAGCTCGGAGCAGGAACTCAAGACTACGTTGAATGGAATTGAAATGTTTACCACTCCTCCGGGTAATCATTTCTCCACTACAGAGTTTGAGCTCCTATTTAAGACACAGTTTCTCTGCCAAATATTTGTTGTGAAGAATAAGCAAATATTTCCCAAAATGTCCGCGCAAGCACATTGCCACTGCAAACAGATTTTTCCACTGGAAAGCTTTTCTCTTATGTTCAAAATCTTAAAAAACAAAAAACAAAAACATAGTGTCTCAGCTGCATCATAAATAAAGATAAAACTATAGAAACATTTGTAAAACAAAGACCAAGTGGCATTTCAGCTCCATCACATAGGGTGGATTTTGTTCTCCACATGTTAATCAAAGATGGTTGTTTCAGCCTCCGGCCCTGTGGAACTAAGATAGCAGCTCATGGGATGGTGGAGGTGGTTCCCTATAAATGATGAAGAAAAAAAAGAATCTCTCTCTTATAACACAGGGATCTGAGTGAGGGTGGAAAACGTGGGGGTGGGGGTGGATTGTTTGCTTTGAACGTTTCCTGAGAATGTTCTTTGTAGGCTATATGGCCTTTCACTATTCCTTCCCCGCCCCTCCTCACCTCCACAGACCACCTTCAGGCTGACCTCCTTTTACTCTCTAGGGTTGCCGCAAAGACTCATGTAACTTAATTTTTCACCCAGATTAAAACGTTAGCAATTGGAGACCTTATGTTGTTTCCTGAGGACCCCACATTCATCTGGGGACAGCCAGAGCTACAACCATTTTGATGAAAATTACTTGCTTTCCATAAGATTTTGAATTGTTAAAAGGTGGGCGGAACAAGCGCAAGGCGGCCAGTGGTCACCAAGTGCTTTTAGTGGTTTATTTTGAAGCTTAGTGAAACAGACAGATTCTATTGTCAGTATTTTGATGGTGATCATGGACATCTTTTTTTTTTTTTTTTGAGGAGGCAGCGAGGTAGTTAGAGGTGGCTTATACCCATGAGTAATGGATGGGTACATCTGCCCAGTTAAAAACTTCTATATAAATGGGGTGTGTGCATTTTAGAGTCTAAGAAACCATTTATTCCTTTTCCAGTGAAGATCAACTAGCAGAGCGGAATAGAAACCTCGGTAATTATTTTAGATACAAATGCTTTCATTTGAAAGTACCTGGATAATATGTGTGTTACATGTTTGTGGTGGTGTTAAAACTGAAGCAAGTCTTTGAAATATATAGCAAACAGCTTTCATTATCCATTTTACCAAGTAAATGGACTCAATGTCAAACATCTAGGGAATTCAGAAAAATAGCCAGTCTTACACGAGGAGGATTTTCAAACCTTTGGGCTTGCAGCAAAGACGGGATCTTTTCCTCTGACAAGTGGAACGCACGCACGCTCCCTTGCTTCTGAAAGGAAACATTCTAACCTTCCCTCTGTTACCTCTTCTTTCTTCTCTTTCCTTTGGTCTTTACTTTCTCTACCTACTCTCTACTCTTACACAAACTCATTGTTTTATTGCTTCAGCTTCAGAACGCTTTGAGTTGTATAGACAAAACATTTCATTGTTTGATAGAGAAATTTCCCTTTTCATACAAGGTCATGTTGAAGTTACTGCCTCCAGTGTTATTGTAGTTTCTTCCTTGTATATTACCTCCTTTGGAGTTTCTCTTTCTAAACTATACCCTTTTACCAAAAACATAAACTAAAATTACTCGTTCTAAGTGGGCTTTGAGGAATAGATTTTTATTGCAAGACCCTCCACAAGGCCACGTGAATGTCACAACCTCCTTCAGGTAAGGTGTCTGAGATTGTCTAAATTCAGAAGCTCTGCAGAGAAATATTTCCCTAAGCATTTGATGGCTAAGAAGGAATGCATACCTCAATCCTGAAGAATGTCACCCGTTCCTCAGCTTTCATCTCTGTTTGGTTTTCGGGGAGGTGGCTTCCAGCTTGATAACAGATCTCGCCCTTGCCTTGTGACCTGACTTTCTGGTACCAGGTCCTTGTTTTTGCCTTCTCAGTGCCCACTCTGTCCTTTTGTCTTCTTGTTTTGACCTTGGTTTATTAACCTCATTAACTTGGGCTGTGCAAACCTCCAGTGCAGACCAGCTGTACCCTTCAGGCGCGCGGCTGCCCCCTCCTGATACCCCCGGCTGCTGGCCTGGACCCAGCTAACCGAGAACAGACACTTCCCTTGGTTAGCATCTTCCCTCAGGGAGCCAGAGCTGAGTTCAAGTAGGTTAAAGCACTACATTTGTAAATTTGTAAAGGATCAAGTTGTGAAAAGAAGGGCAATCTTGTTCTTTGAGACTTTATTAGCCAGTAAATGCAACATGATACATTTATAGGAGCGAAGACTCAGATTTTCTGAACTTCACTGAGCCAGAAAGATGTGTTTTATTTCATAGAGTTTATGGAATGACTACAGCATAGGTACATTTTTACAAGGCACGACATTGACTTGAGGTAATCATAAAGTAAAAATAGGCACTGAGTGCCTTCAGGTCTAAGCATAATTTATATATGTATTTACCCAACCAAATGCAAAGACCCAAAGTCATATGTTTTTAATTTTTGGTTTAATTTTTAAGCTCTTTAGTTGCTTTTTTGATGTAAAAGAAGTTGGATTAACCTTCTTTAAAACAATGTTGCTTGCAAGCTGGTATTGTAATAGAATGCACTGACCATGGCAGCAAACACTCATATCAGCAAAAAGGGACACGAGGTCACAGTAAAAAGTTCTTCACAATGACAAAATAAATCAGAATTATGTAGCAAACCCCTACAGCTTGTTATCATTTTGCTAAGAAAACAGCTACCGAACATTTTATATGTGGAAGGCGAACATAGGCAAGGACAGTTTTTCAAATGATGCCAACATTCTGCAGCTGTGTTGTGACACAGGTCTCCCATCAATCTTGTTATTTTTGTCACGTGTTCTTGTTATCCTTCCAGCCTATTCTTCCTATTCCATGGCTTTTGAAAAATAAACCTTCTGAGGGAGCAAAGGCGGGAATTTTAGCATTGGCATCAGGGCAGTATGAACTATTTAGGAAAGGCAGAGAGTATAAATAGCAGGGATAGAAAATTGTTAGGTGAGTAGATAGATGACAGACAGATAGATATTAGAACTTCCCCTCCAATTTTGAATCTCTTGCTTATATTTATCATATACCAGAAAATTAGCTGACTCAGCAAGAAGTTTGCAAGGAAGAACATAAATAAATTTAGTGGCTGGTTTTAAAAATATTTATTTTTTAATTACTGAAGTGTTTTTTTCTATTTAGAATGGCAAAGAAAAAGGTAGTGCCACTTTACTTATTTCTGTTCTTTTTGTGTCTTCTCAGTGCACGTGAGTCAAACAAATCATTACACAGAGCAAAGCCTCAGGTCTCTGATCACCTTCCTACTTCCTACTTTTGCATTCCACTCAGAGGTGTGGGAGGCCAAGAGGTGGATGTACATTCTCTCAGTCCCCTTTCTGTGTGTTTCACTCCTATATGTACACATCTATATATATCTTCTTGTTTACATATGTAAGATCATAATTTATATATTGTTGTTCAGTTTCTTTCACCTAATATGTAATGGAGCTCTTTTTAGGCAAATACCCATAAGCCAACTTCTTTCTTTTTATTGGCTATATAGAATTTCATAGCATGAATCTATCATAATTCAGTTCTTTATTATGGTACATTTATTTCTAGCGTTTCACTGTCATAAAATTCTACAATGACTATCCTTGTGTATTACTATTTGAAAAGTGGGAGTATTTCTTTAGGATAGTTTCCCAGAAATGAAATTGCTGGGTCGAATAGTAATCCTTTAAAAAATTTTATAGGTTTTGCTAAATTGCCTTCCAAAAAGCTTATCTTTTCATTAAATGTATAAGTACCATTTTCTCACATGCTTGAAAGGCCCTTGAGATTAGAAATCTTTTTTTATCTTTTCAATTGTGTGAATGAACATTTATATTTTATTATTGCTTTCATCATTTATTTACTTAATTATAAGGGCAATTGAGCATTTATCTCTTTCTTTACTATATATGTTATTTGTGAATTGGCTATTCATATTTTATCCATTTTCCTTTGGGATTGTTTTTCCTTTAGTGATTTAGTGAAGCTTTTTATGTATTTTGGATATTAATCCTCTCTCTGTTAAACGTGTTACAAGTATTTCCTCCCAGTCTGTTGATATTTTTTAGCTTTGTTTATGTCTGAATCCTGTTTCAGCATATAAAATTATTACTAGTACTTAAACATTTCAAGAAATCAGTTAGCTAACATATTTATTCAGTTCTACATTATTATTTAAATAATTTTTAAAATGTAAATTTGAATTTTATAAATTATATTCTGAAAGAGTTTACTGAAACTGACTTTTAAAGTTTTCTTCTCTTTACTTTGACTGTTTCCCTTTCTATTAAAACACTGCCCCGCATTATCATTTTCATCTTCTAAATTATGTCTATTTTTGACATATGAAAAGGTACTCAAGATATGAAAAGTTTATTTTAGCAACTATGCTGACAGACGCTAAGGTGACCCTCAATGAGTTCTGCCTTCTGGTATTCACGTCCCTGTATAACGCCCTCCTTTTGAGTGTGGGCAGGACCTGTGACTTGCTTCTAACCATTAGAGTATGGCAAAGATGATAGGATGTCACTCCCATGATTTCATCACTATATGACTTGGTCTTTCTAGCTCTTGTTCTCATGCTGTTCTGGAAGGAACGAGCTAACATGCTGGAAGTGCCAATGGAGAAGTCCATGAGGCAGGGAACTATGGGTGGCCTCTAGGAGCTGAGGGACTCATTCATACAGTGCACGGAGATGAATTCTCCAGCATCCTGAATGCATGCAGAAGCAAACTCTTCCAGTCAGGTCACCAGATGAGAACGCAGCCCAGCCAATACTTTAATTGTAGCCTTGTGAGACTCTCAGCAGAGGACCTAGATAAGCTATGCCCCGACTCCTGAACCACAGAAACTTTAAGATAGAAAAATGTGTATTGTTTTAAGCTGCTATGTTTATAGTAGTTTGTTATACAGCATTAGGTAACTAATACGGCATCCACATTTGAAATATACTTAGATATCTTTAGGGAAAAGAAGTAGTAGGGACTAGAGCATTGAATTATCAGTTCTTTGGCACCATAAATAATCATATTAGAAAGATGTGCTGTAGAGTATAATGCTTTATGATATAGGAAATGGTTACGTTTTTCTAGCCCTTATAACATAGTTTCAAGATTGTACTATTATACTATTAATGCAATAGATCAGGTCTAGGGGAAACTGACAGACTAAGCTTTGAAACTCCTGGAAATACATTGGATAAAATGCCTAGTATAATTAATGATGAGTCTGATTATTGGTATTTCACCTCTGTGGACATTAAAACAAATACAACCACCACACTGGGGTTTTCAAACTCACAGCTAAACTGTAAGTGACAAGAAGAAGCGAGAAAACGAAACCTTCTGTTCAATGGAGGAATTTCTGACTCTTCCATCACCAGCCATTTCTCTGCTTTTCCCCCTACTTCTTGTAGTGGTAACTTCTGTGATTGGTCTTTCCTTTCACATTCTCCTTCCCTTTCTTGCTTTTCTTTTTCCTTTCGCTTATCACTTATATAAATCCACATATTGAGATACTGCTTTAAAAAATTACTGGCTTTAAGGCTTCAGCTTACAAAGATCTAATATCAAATAATTCTGTGGCCAGACTTATTATTTTTTCAGATTCAGCATGTAAAAAAGTGTCATTGCTAAACTGCGTAGGGATGCATAAATGCCTCCACTTCCTTTGTACTATGAGGTTTCCCCTGAGACACGTGTTCTGGTTCTGTCTGAGCCCCTTTGAACTTGCTCGAGTATAGAGCATATTTATTTCAAGCTCACCAGCCTTTGCCTCTCTCTAGCCTTCACTATTGTCAGTCTCCATATGAGGCTCCCTTTCTATGGAAAGGTCTAGCCAATCAATTTCATGCCGTCTGAAGTCTTGGTTCTCACCTTTTCCAGCTTTGCCTATGTTTATAGGTGTCAGAATAAATTTCCAGCTCATTTTCCAAACTTTGTGCAGCACTTTTCACTTTCCACCTTGCATTTATTATTATTTTTGCACCTGTCTTCTCTTTAGCTTTTGAAAGCCACACTCCCAGGACTGTGCTTTGCAAATAAAAGGCCCTGAATAAATGACTAAGTGAATGAGCAGTTATTAGAATTTAAAGATGCATTAAAGACATTCAATCCAATAGTTCTTGGATATCGGATTTCACAGATTGGTGAAATTAGAGAAAAAAAAAGGGAGGCAAGATAGCTTAGAATTGCAAGTTCCTAATTTTGCCAAGAAGTTTAAACAAATAATTATCTACTATCATCATTATTTCATAAAACAGTATAAAACCAAAATAGGGATTATAAATAAAGTTCAACATAAATAAACAAATTCAAAGGACATAATATTGGGATAAAAAATTGATCCTTTCCGGGGCTGGCCCCATGGCTGAGTGGTTAAGTTCGCGCGCTCCGCTGCAGGCGGCCCAGTGTTTCGTTGGTTCGAATCCTGGGCGCGGACATGGCACTGCTCATCAGACCACGCTGAGGCAGCGTCCCACATGTCACAACTAGAAGAACCCACAACGAAGAATACACAACTATGTACCGGGGGTCTTTGGGGAGAAAAAGGAAAAAATAAAATCTTTAAAAAAAAAAAAATTGATCCTTTCCCAAAAAAGATGCATCGACTTTAAAATGACTTGGGTGCTTTATTCTCCTTGCTTTTCTCAGTTAGCAGCAGACAGCTGAAATCCTCACATTGTACCGCACAGTCCCTGTATTTTAGAAATCACTGAGCTGGTCCAACCTTCCACTCACTGGAAGCATCCTTTTTAAACCACCTCGGATAAAATCTACTTGTTGGGAATTCAGGCTTTGAAAAGCTTCCTGACTCTCACACATGGTTAATAACAGGTGGGAAAAAAAAAGAGGATCACAGCAGGAGGTCCCTCCAAAGTCTGCCATTTACCTTTCTGACACTTAGAGAAAGGCAGATGTGTAAAAGAAAGCAGGACGTGTTGTTCTGCATTGGAATATATATTAAAACAAGGTGCTATTGAAAACTGAAACTTTTTGACACTCTTTGTTGCTTCTTTCTTCCATTTTTGGAAGAAAGTGGCAGCTTTAGTAGAGTGAGCCAGCGTCTTAAAGGTGGTTTCCACCAGTATTGCCAACTAAGCCCCAAACTTAAAAAAATAATTCAGATAAATTTAGAAATAACTCATTATATATTTTCAACTTTTTGTTCTGAAACAATTTGAGAATCACAAAAGGTCATAAAAATAATACAGAGAGTTCCCACCTAGCTTTTCCCAATGATAACATCTTTTATAACCATAATACCTTATGAAACTGACACTGGTACAACGCTAGTAACTAAACTACAGGCCCTACTCAGATTGTATCAGTTTTTACATGCATTCTTTTTTCAGTGTATAGTATTACGAAATTTTAACGTATGTATAGATTTGTTAACCATCATCACCATCCAATATAGACCCGTTCCATCATCACAAAGAAATGCCCTGGCCCACACCTTTACGTTATACATTTTTAATAATTTCTTTTATTAGCAGAGTGATCATAAATATATCCTTTTAAACTCAGAGGTGAAGGATGGAATTTTCTGGGAAACGGAGCTGGAGGGTACACTTCGAGCCACAGAGAGCTAGTGTAATATTTGGAGTTTCTGGTGATAACACTTACTGGCTTGTCTACCCTGGGATTCGCCAAGGCGTCTATGGTGAATCAGAGATCACAGGAAATGACTGGGGAGGAAATGAGCCAACCCAGAGGCGAAGGCATAAACGGAGAAGAATTGTGCTAAAGCTTTTCGATAGTACTTGTTTAGGGGTTATTCCAAGTTTTGTGAGGCTTAAACCATAAATGATTTTGGTAAATATTAATTTAGAAGGGGGAATCGAGCAAATGAAGGGCCCTAAAGGTTAAGTTTCATCAAATCAGAGTAAATCTGCCTCTGGATTAGTCTTAAACCAAGAATTCTTGACTAAATAGACTCAATAATTTGTATCCTTCTTTAAAATTTAAATATCCACCCACAAAGACCTAAGTAGACACTTACAGTTTACCATGGGGTGAATGACTAGTTTCATTAGCTTCTTTGGATCATTAATTTGGTTGGGGGGAGGATGAGAGGTCATTTTTGAGCACCAGATATGAAGTCCTCGTGTGGGTCACAGGATCGTGAGGCGCAAACACTATGGTCTTTTCAATGGGGACAAGAGAGAGGGACCAAAATATAGAAATGACAGAGACCTTTGCCTCTTTCACAGTTTTGATTATAGCTGGCCTTGTTCTTAAGGTTAAAATACTGGACGTTAGCCACTTGCCCACAACAGAAACACGTGTGGGATGTTTTTGACTAAGGCAAGGACATCCGGTAAGTGTGTCTCTTGGCAAAGAATCTGATATTACAAAGCCTGAAAAAGTCAAGCTACTTATGACTATTTGGAAAAGAGTACCAATGTCTACGTGATGAATAGGACGGGTACAAATATATTACACACTTCTAGAGATTAAATTAAAGATAATGTTTATAAAGCTCAAATCCTATCATATAGCCGGTCTTCATTAAAAGGTAGATATTATTATTATCATTTCATTTATATTATCTCCTATAATCCACATGAAAGCCCTGGGAAGCGTCCGTCTTTACAGAGGTGGAAATAAGGTAAGAAAAATAAACACATTCCGTTAGACCACAGAGTGAGGTGAGAGTCCACTCCGATCTGCTGATTGTAGATTTAAGTCCTTTCCCCTTCAACACAGCAGTCTCCCAGATTGAGGAATCTCATCCCTTATTTTCCTTATTATTATAGTTATAATTTCCTTATTAATTTTTCCCATGCATAAATATCTTTCAACCTCAGATAGTGTATGTTCTTTTTTTTTTTTTTTTAAAGATTTTATTTTTTCCTTTTTCTCCCCAAAGACCCCCGGTACATAGTTGTGTATTCTTCGTTGTGGGTTCTTCTAGTTGTGGCATGTGGGACGCTGCCTCAGCGTGGTCTGATGAGCAGTGCCATGTCCGCGCCCAGGATTCGAACTGACGAAACACTGGGCCGCCTGCAGCAGAGTACGCGAACTTAACCACTCGGCCAGGGGGCCAGCCCCTGTATGTTCTTTTTTATGCTGTTACTTAGTAGCTTCTTAAGGAACTGGTGAAACATACGAAAAGGCTCACTTGATTTCTATCCAAGACTTCCCGTCCACTCTAGACCTACAGGGAAGAAAGGTTTACGGACTCGTGTGTCAGACTCATACTCCATCTCCCATCACCTCTCCCTCTTTCAGCTCATTTTCCCCAGCCTTTTTAGTCAATAAACCTTTACTGAGCACTATTATATCCCTATAGATTTCCATGCTAGGAATGAAAAGATGCAGGATGATGTCGCTGCCTTCCACCATTTTCAATTTAGTAACAAGGTAGTCACTTACACAATTAACTGTAATGCAAGAAAAGGCATACAATGACATGGAAGCATTGAGAAAGCAATGGATTCTGACAGGACAGTTGTTACATTTGTGACAGGACACATGAAGTGGGGTTTGAGCTGGTCCTTGAAAGAAAAAGAAGGAGAAAGGATGATCAGGCAGCAGAAAGAAAGGACGCACACACTGAGAGCCGTGAGCAAGCCACGTGGACACGACCTGTGGTCCAACACACCCGAGCAGAGGGTTCCAGGAGGCAATGAGCCTAGAGGGATGGGTGGGACCAGATCACAAAGCGGGTCTGCCTTGCTTAGGAGTTAGGCTCAGCAGCTGAAGCCCGTCAAAGGATTTTAAGTAGAGATGTGATATAATCACATTTTTTCCCCTAAAAATAAAGACCATTCTGGTGTTAGTGTGGAGAATGGATTAAAAGGGTGAGAGATTGGAAACTGGAAGATCACTTTAGAGGCCGACGTTTACAATAGCCTCTTCCCTCCAGGAAATAAACTCATCTACCTCCTGGTGAGGTTCAAATTAGGAATAAAAGGGGGAGTTCTTTTTTCTTATGAAAAACTGAAGATGAAAGTGGAGATGCCTCACCACAACGAGCGCCTTAATTGAAATTTCTCATGGCCAGGACAGCTCTAAAACCTGCAAGTAGCTTAAATTTGATTTTTTAGTCAGATAACTTTTTTGGGACCTCTTGTATTCAAACATCTTCATGGGTCCTTGGGGCGAAAAATGGCCAATAAATGCTGTGAGAGAATCTAGTGAGATTAGTCATTTTTTAACAGTACAAGTACCACTTCACTAAAGTGCCAAAAGAATGATGTTTTTTTAAGCAGAAGAAAAAATTTTAGAAGTAATTCTTTAGTTTCGGCTAGAAAGCGTAACTGTTGCTTCTCTGCTATTTGAGGGCGTTGAGTTTTCTTGTATTTATATACATCTGCCTCTCTGGTTGAGCCACATAAAAAGCACCTACCTCAAATACCTAGCACTAATGGCTTAATTTGACAATTTGTAGATGGTATTCTTATATTACCCTTTAGGACCTTAATAATTAGTTTTTCTTTAGTGCAGTATTAAAGCATTAAAGGTCATAAATTCCACAGTCACCTGTATCCATTTATTGCTAATTTATTATGGAACATATCATAAAACTTTCCTTGACATATAGGCCTCTTCATAACTATAAATCTTTTTTCAACTGTTTAGATAACTTATGTGTAAGTTCAAGAAGAGACCTCTAGGAGCAAATATTTAAAACATCTATTTATTACACATGAACGGTGCAGGGTGGATAAGCATGTGAAGTCACTGTGAAGTATTCATTTACATTCAGTATATTTATCACTTCAAACCCTTATAAAGATAAATTTGTTTTCAAGGGGGAAAAATGTTAAATGTCAAGTAGGTCTTTTACTAAGTGCTTTCAAGTGTCCAGCTGAATAAAACTATCTTGCTAGTTAGTACTATACTACACAAAAAAATGTTTCCATTGAGATTAAATTTGTCACTAGGAGCCTCAGTTAAGCTTAAAACTTTTCCAACTTGAAGATCTCTTCAGATGGCAATATATCACGTTATTTGACTGAGAGTTCCTTTCCTTCTGTTTCAACTATGGGGATGATATGCAGTAAAAAACTCAGTTACTGTGTTTCCCTTACAGCTTAAACTTCCATGTGGATTCATTATTGGGGGGCAAACATTCAGAAAGGGAGAGGAGAAAATCAACTTGCTGGAAAACCAATTTGTCGAATGAGCAATTTGCTGAAAATCAAATCGTTTCCATTAACTTTGTCTAATACTATTAGTAACCGTGATGCCTGAGATGGTTGCAACACTCAGGGATTTTGTTTTTTCTTCCAAAGCATTCATTTAGCTTTAGTTTTTCTTCAGCTGCAGTGGTTAGCCAAACCAGAATATCATAGATTTTACCATACTCTGACTTTTAGGAGTAAAAATATCTTGTATATTTCAAATTACAAATGTAATTTTATTAACTGTCTTATGATTTATAAACAATGGGATGGGTTTTCCTTTTAACATATTTTTAATCCAGCCTTTTGTACTTCTCTTAATTTACCATTTAGTTAACCAGCCCAATACAATATAAACATTTTGCATGTGTTTTACGCTTTTGCAAAGTGCTGTATGCCTCAAATATTAAACACACATGAATTTGACGTGTAACTGAACTGCGCTGAGAAGTCTGCTGCAAACGACAAGGGCAAAAGGAATACAGAAAGACTAAAACCAAAACTTTGATAAACTGTTGAACACTTCAGCCACACAATTTGCTGAAATCTTGCTTTCCAACAGGAACCATGGGGTTATACCCTCTGGACAGTGTGTCTACGTGCAGAAGTGAAGTGGGCACGCTGAGAGGGGATTGCTATACTCACTGTGAGTAGAACCTCAGATTTCAAATACATTAGCCATAAAGAAAGAATTATGCGAGAAAGAGTCAACTGGTAAAAAATCCTTAAAGAATGCTAAAATATGAAAAAAGTAAGACAAAAGCAAATATAAAGATAACTAGGAAGACACAGGGGCCACCACACTGCATATTAAATTTTGGCCTCTGGTTCATAAACATAGCAAGTTGAAGTTGCTAGTGTGACTTGGGAAATTGGTGAAATAATCCTAAAGGAGGCCAAAAGATCTGTCAAAATAGAAAAAGGCATCAAAATAATTTTAAAAAATTGATATTATATCCGTCTACTTGGACTGCTCTAACAATACCAACAGACTGGGTGGCTGAAACAGCAGAAATTATTTTCTCGTCATTCTAGTGGCTGAAAGTCGAAGACAGAAGTGCTGGCAGGGTGGGTTTCTGGGGGGGCCTCTCTCCCTGGCTTTCAGGCAGCCCCCTTCTCTCTGCATCCCCACATGGCCTTTCCTCTGTGTGCACACATTCCTGGTGTCTCTTCTGCTTCTTATAAGGACACTAGTCCTATTGGATTAGGGCCCCTTCCTTAGAGCCTTATTCAACCTTAATTACCTCCTTAGACGCCCCATCTCCAGACACAGTCACATTGGGGGTTAGGGCACTTCACCCTATGATTTTGGTGGGGATACAATTCAACCCATAGCATTATGAACTACAAAATTTCTATATATGAATTAAAAACCACAAATCCCACAGGAACCTATATCCATTTATTACTTTACTACGAGTTACTGAAAATTTGGTTCCTTTTCTGAATATTAAGTATATTTGTAAGACTAAAGCATCCTATGATCTCTAGCTTTTGATACATTTAGCATTCCTGTTAAAGCTATAGAAATCATCCCCTCCATTACTAATTTATGTAATGGCAAAATAATGATAGGCCAAATAATCAGATTTTAAATAATTTTGGTAAATTTTATAAATTTGGCAAATTGGTGATTCAGAGAACTACTATTATTTGTAAATTATCCATCAGCCACAGAGAAGCACATTAGGAATAGCCGTAGTCTCACCAACACCACAGTTGGCAGTAGAATGGTCTTGTGTGTAGTGATACCAATCTAGCTGAGGTCTCCAGAATTCTTCAACTATCCCTTTAAATATTCCTAAGAGTTGTACGGTCCTAAGAATAGGAAGGAATACAAAATTCCACCAGGTTACATAGAAAATGCGTTCGTATATCTAAGGCTCTCGTCGGATGCAAAGGTCTGTAGAATTTTAGAACATGCGCGTATGTCGTAAGGGTCAAATGAAATGTAAAATCTAATCAAGGGCTTCACTTGGGCAGGAGTTTCAGACCTCTGTGAGTATACAAAGAACTAGGCAAAATGAGCTAAGAGACCAACTACTTTCACATTTAAAAAAATTTTTTCACAGCCTTCTTGATATATAATTCCCTTATGGTGCAATTCATCCACTTAAAATGTACAATTCAGTGGTTTTTAGTATATTTGCAGGTATATGCAACTATCACCACAGTCAATTTTAGAACGTTTTTCATCACCTCACAAAGAAACCTCACATCCTTTGGCTTTCAGCTCTCTACAAACCCATCACTCTCCCATCCCAGCCCTAAGCAACCACTATTCTACTTCCTGTCTCTATAAATTTTTCCTTTTCTGGACTTCCATAGGAATAGAATCATATGATGTGTGGACTTTTGTGACCGACTTCTTGGACTCAGCGTGATATTTTCACGGTTCATCCGTGTTGGAGTGTGTGTCAGTACTTCACTCACTTTTCTTCTTGCTTCTTTCGAGATTTCTTTTTCTCTATCTTTGATTTTCTGTAGTTAGAATGTGATATGCCTAGATGTGGTATTTTTGGCATTTATCCTGCTTTGTATTCTCTGAGCTTCTTGGATCTGTGGTTTGGTGTCTGACATTAATTTGGGGAGATTCGCAGTCGTTGTGCCTCAAAAATTTCTTCTGTTCCCTTCTCTCTTCTCCTGCTGGTATTCCCATTATGCATATGTTACATCTTTTGTAGTTGTCCTACAGTCCTTGAATATTCTTTTCCATCTTTTTCAGATTTTTTTGCTCTTGGCTTTTCAGTTTTGGAAGTTTCCATTGACATATCCTCATATGACAACTCTACGTTTAATCATTTGAGGAACTGACAGACGGTTTCCAGAGTGGCTGTACCATTTTCCTTCCCAACAGCAGTGTATGAAGGTTCTTATTTCTACATTACACATCCTCATCAATGCTTGTGATTATAGAAATTTTGATTCTTAATATAATTCAAAACAAATTTTGACTGTGGTAAAATACACACAACATAAAACTTACCATAGTAACCAATTTTAAGTGTATAGCTCAGTAATTTTAAGTACTTTTACATTGTTATACACCCAGTCTCCAGAACTTTTCATCTTGCAAATCTAAAACTCTATCCATTAAATGACAACTCCACATTCCCCTATACTTCCAGCCCCTGGAAACTACCATTCTACTTTCAGTCTCTTTGAATTTGACAACTCTAGATACCTCATATAAGTAAAACCATATAGTGCTGTCTTTTTGTTACTGGCTTATTTTACCCAGCATAATGCCTGCAAGGTTTATCCATGTTGAAGCATGTGTCAGAATTTCCTTCCTTTTTAAGGCCTAATAATATTTCATTGTATGTATATACCACATTTTGTTTATTCATTCATCTATTGAGGGACACACGGGTTGCTTCCACTTTTTGATTGTTGTGAATAAGGTTGCCATGACCATCGCTGCTCAAATATCTCTTAGAAACCCTGCTTTCAGTCCTTTTGGGTATATACCCAGAACTGAAATTGCTAGATCACATAGTAATTCTATTGTTAATTTTTTGAGAAACTGCTATACTGTTTTCCGTAGCGGCTGTACCACTTCCCATTCTCACCAAGAGTGCACAAAGGTTCTACTTTCTTCACATCCTTGCCAACACTTGGTATTTTATGTTTATTTGTTTGTTTGTTTTTGATAGTAGCCATCCTACTGGGTACAAAGTCATATCGCGTTGTGGTTTTATTTGCCTTTCCATAATGGGTAGTAATGTTGAGTTCACCTTTATGATTTGAAGCCCATGACATTTCAACCATAAAACAAGATTCAGTGAGACTCATCAGGGTCTTTAATAAAAGTCCAGTTCCTATCCAGGCCAAAATCTGCGTACACAGGTGACCTAAATTACCTGGGACGCTAACAGGCCTCCTTTAGTGGCTTGTAATCTTTTAACCCTGGGAAGATTTAGAATTAAGTATAGAAAGGATTATGATGATTAAAATTGAAGTATTAATATTTGGGGGCTAAGAAGGAAGCTGTTCATATTTGTTATTTTATGTATTTCGCCTATTTGGAAGGAAAGTCTAGTAACTTCAATCAAAAATTTGTAATTATGTGATTTTTACTTAGGGTGACCAACTTGTCCTGATTTGCTCAGGACTGTCTTTGTTTTAAAATGGAAAGTCTCGCATCCTGGGCACCCCACAGTTTAGGATGATTGGTAATTTTCTTTAGACTTGAGTTTTTAAAATGAAATCTTGCTAAACTCATCTACAATATCAGATCATTTAAGAGGACTTTAGTGTCACTGTGTCATTAAGTTTAATGTACTAGATATACAAAAATGATGTAAGTATACACTGAGGTTTCTATAATTCAGATAATTGAAGTACTTAAAATAGAAATATAATATATTAAATTTATAAACAAAGTTTAAAATGTTTGAAGGTGTTTAACTAATGAAACCAAATATTATTCAAAACCCTTTTACAAAACTTAACATTTGCTAGACTTATACATAAAGAGATTTGTGAGCTGAACTTAAAGTCTGCTGCCACAGAAGAGACTAATTGCTGATCTGGAAGACAAAAATCCCGTTTTGTTCTGTGTTGCCACAACCCAACCTTACGTTTAAGATTTTCCTTGGGTAAATGGAACTGCTATCGCTTAAACCAAAAATAAGCTGAGACACAGTCTTTTGGATAAACTAAAGCTATTCTAAAGGACACCAAAAACTGACATCAACTATAACCCAAGATGTTTGAAAATATCTCCACTTAGGGAGTTTCAAAAGGGGTCAGATTATCCTGGTAACATGGGGCCCACTAACTGTTGTCAAGTAAATCAAGAGAACATGTCAGTCACCATAAGCATACACACATTGGAATGAAAACACATCCTTTAAGATTGAGGAGATCAATCCAGCTGCTTTTTGTGTTGTTGTTTTGAGGAGACAGCTCACCTTAGCCATTAAGAAACCAACATTTACTAACATTTTCAGCTAAAAAATGGATTCCGCACTCACATCTCAATGCAGCGCTGCCTCTGGCATGTGGCTAACAACCAACAGTCTTGAAGCCCATTTTGATAATTTGTAAACATCACTACAGTTTAATATTTTAGGATTGCATAGACTTTAACTAGGCTGAAAAGGAAATATCCTCTTAAGACTCATGATGTTTTTCTTTTTGCTTTATTTCTCTGACAAAAATTGTCTTCAGAAACGTGGTTCATTTTGCAAGCTTTCCGAAAGTGGTAATTTCAGCAGGCAACCTAAGAAAACGTGACGTCTAAAGAATCACTGAGCTGTAGTCAGCAATATTTATAGGCTCTTGGATTCATGCAAGCTCTTTTTAGACTGTGACAGACTTCAAATCAAGTCTCCAGCTTGTTATCCTATTTGGGGAAAGCTAGTATTGAATACTTGCTTGAGATATCACGACCAGATGACCAGTGACAATTGCTTCCCAGCTGTTTCTCTGTTATACACCTATCTCTGGAGTATGTTCCATCCCAAGCGTGTTTCATGGCTACTGGCCTATTTAGATTGAAAAGCAAGAGAAAGACAGCATTGTGTCTTCCTCTGCAATCTGTGACACCACATGCGTTTTCCTGTTGCAGTGTTACAGAGTGGCCTTGCAAAACTCACAGCTCACAACAAACTGCCCCTCTATTACCCCAGAGACTAATTGGCAGTCTGGAAGACAAAAATCTCATTTTATTTTATGCTGCCAAAACCTAACCTTAAGTATTAAATACTTCTAGGAAAAAGTATAACACTTTAAAAGGTGGCTTATTTTATTATAAGGGATGTGCTATTGCATTGAAAACAACTGCAGCCTTCCAATTCATTCTGAGAGAGTTTAAACGTGTCACGGCTAAAGGAAAAAGGCTAGGTAATAATACAAAGACATTTTTTTCAACATAAGTCTGAAATGTCTTTGAAAACCCTGCTATAGAGCTTATTATAAAGGATAAATTTTCCGAAAGCTTAATATTTATTTTTAGAAAGAATGGTTTCTTAAATTATAGTTTTAAAACATTAATAATTGCCAGTGGTTTCAAACAGACTCTCTTTTCTCGAGGAGCTGGAATCTCTTCTTCGCTAAACCTCCTTGATCTTAGTCTGTACGAATTGTTTAGTTTTATTCGGTGCCACGGGGACTTCTCTAAACTTATCAGAAGCCTCAGTTTAACACAGAAAAAGAGAGGTTCAGAACATGTCAATATAATACTGTTAATGTTTTCCACGTTTATGATTCTGGGGTCAAAGTCAAACCTCTTATTGTATTAATAATAGCAAAGCAAAAATAGGCTTTGTAGTTGTGAATTCATGGTTTTAAAGAATAATTTCCCTATGTTTTTATTAATTCAAGCCATCCATTGAACCACTCAAGGATTCCATTGTATATTCCAATGATATATCTCCTCTTGTACCTTTCACTTTGGAAGACTATGAGAGTGGATATGCGTGTGATTCTTTACAGTCGGCAACATTAGATGTTTTCTTTGTTCAAAAGCCATGTCAGCTTATAATCTTAAAAGTGATATATATGAAATAAACTTTAGAGCTTATTAGTGAGATAGCTAAAAACCAGTTTTCTTCTATTCATTATTTAAAATTGCATGGTTTGCAGTATAGTTCGCATCCCGTGCATTACGAAGCGTGGCCATATATTCTAGATTCTGATACTATCTTATTTGCAGACCAGCAATAATCAGAATTTTAATTAAAAAGCTCCAAGGAAAACTCAGACAGCCTCATCTCACCAAGCCCTTTCCGTTTGAGCACATATTGAATTCATGTCCCATCGGGGAGTCAGCAGTGGTGAAACTAAACCAAAGCTGTTGGTGTGTGTTGCAAGAGGCGCTGCTTGACCAAAGCTTTCCTTTAGGACAAAGCTGGCATTGATGTCCATCTTGGGGGACTGGGAGTGAAGATGGAGTGACTTGGAAGCTATTTTTCCTATATGTGGGCTTGCTCTTTCAATCATTCCCACCTGCCACCCTTCCCCACCTTAGACTTGATCCTGGTGCGTGGGAGTAGGAATTCAAAATACAGCTAAAGATGCTCAAAGCTCCCTGTTCCATGTGGTAGACCTGGACTGTGTGCCCCTCACAGGAGCAAGCTCATCTTCCTTACCTTCCCGAGAAATACACCCTTACCTAGCCAAACCTACTTCCCCTACTAAAGGGTATGTGCTGGTGTGTGCAAACAAGCAGGGCTCTATATTAGATCTGGTTCTGGGGTCCATCCAGGTCCTTCTGGCGCTGCGAGAAGGACTCTGGCAGCTGGAATGGCTCATGGGTGATAGAAAAGCCCAGGTTTCAATTACTTTGGAGAATTGAACATTTCTTAGCATTCTTTGCTCATGAACTTCACGGTATCATTTGTCAAGTTGTTTTGCCAGCAATGCACATTCTGGATAGTTCTGTTTGGTTTATATCTCACAGATATCAATCAAAGAAGTTAAGTTTCATTTTTGAGAAACGGCAAAGAATATCTTGGCTCCTTCCCTTGTTTGATGGGTGAGTTATAGAGCATAGGGAGGATAAAAACTCAAACTCAATCCATGTTAACTTTCTCCTGAAATTAGGAGAACATTTCTGATTATAACTCATTTTCCTGTTATGATATTTTGATTTGTAAATAACCAAAGAAATATTCTGCTTCAATGCTTGCCAAATTATGTTCTAGCCATATTGTTTGGTCCATTGTGGTCAAAAAAGTTAGGAACACTGGTTTAAAGAGAGCTGAAGATGTTGCTTTGCTGAGTCTCAGAGGCAGTGGACCAGAGTGATTAGGAGTGTGGACTCTGGAGCTCCTTTTTCATTTGATTCCTGACTCCACCACTGACTAAGTGTCAACTCACCTAACATCTCTGTACCTCAGTTTCCTCGTCTGCACAATAGAGCTGGAAGTAGGGCATATCTCTCAGAGTGGCTGTGAGAACTACATGAGTGGGTAAATACGAAGCCCTTAGAATAGAGCCTGACGTAAATTAAGCTCCTTTTACATGATAGCTATGATTAAGTTTCCAAAAGGGAGATAAAATAGTCAACCTTCTCCAACCTCATACATTCATTCCTTCATTTTCTTCTGCCCAGTATAAACAACCTTGAGTGAGAGAGAATTTGAGAGTTACTGGTCAAGTTGAGAAAAAAAAAATTGCTTCCTCATTTATTTGGGCTATTGATTGCTGCTGCCTAACTTTCCTGGGTATTCGCTAATTCACTTTTTGCTGGTTTTAAAGATAAGATCAAAACACAATTTGAAGGCTATCCCATAGAAAGACTGAGAAAGGCTACATTGTTTATCAGTTAATTCCTGAAGCTTTTTCTGAGTCCAAGGATGAGAGAGAAAGAGACAATATGGACATTTTGAGAACAGGGGTTCACAAATATACTCATTCCTTTTATTCATGGATTTATTCACCAAATTTTGATTGAGTGTCTACTGTGTGCCAGGGACTGTTCTAGACGCTTGGACTAGACCTGTAAGTAAGATAGAGACACCTCCCAGCTCTCGTGGAGCTTGGATTCTGGTGGTCACCGACATACAAACATCCAGAAACCAATAAGAAAGCCACAATCAAGCCACTTGTATTCCTCCAGGCTTCTGAAGACACACAAAAAATGAAGAAATAGCAAAATCAGTTCCCCTAAATTTTAGAGAATTTTAAATGATTATATTTAACAACTTAATACTGATAACACAAAGTAAATAGAATAACATTACGTTTAATCTCTTTTAGAAATAACCTCCAAAGTGAAATTTCAAGGCCCCAGGCTGGGCCTTAAGAGGCTCCTACAAATCTCGCCCCCTGCCCATGGCCTCCCACCCCGAACTCGTGCTGGGTCTCGGTCTTACGTAGAAGTCAATCCACTCATCTGCACTTTTTCAGATGAAGTAATAGCATTTCTCCTTTCCCTCTCAGCCTTTGTTGAGGGTAAACTGCTTAGACTTATAGTTTGTATAATATCTAGGCTAATTTTTTTAGCTTAAGGAGTCTATAAAATAGTGTACTAACATTAAAGCCTTAAATCAAATCAGAAAGAGACACTCCCAATTTTGTTTTTTAGTTTAAACATATGCGGCCATTTGTATCTCTGTCTCAGACTGGAATGGAGCCCCGAAGCGAGACATAGGAAATGGCTACAATTTGACTCACTAACTTTTTGTTCAGAGAATGCAATTTTGGTACATGACAACATTGAACAGTTGTTTTATTTTTAATTACAATTTTAAAAATGACACTTAGCTGGGCTGGTCACTGGACTTTGAGATCACTTCAAGGCAGGAAATTGTGAATATACAAATATTTACCTTAGGGTTTGTAATTTATTAATAAACTAAGAAGTACATAATTTTTCTAATATTTTAACTTGTGTTTGATTCTTTAGTTATCTGATCAATATTAAAATACAATATTTGATATCTTTGAAAAATAGGGGATCTCAAAATTATAAACTTTTAAAGTTGGAAGGGGCTTGGAGATGCCCTCATTAGATCCACTCCTTCTACAAATGGGGAAACTGAGGACCAGAGTGGGTGGAGTCAATTGTCATTTGACTGAATTGAAGTTTTTCTTTTTTAATGAACAGAATACTGTATTTATGGATTATTTAAAACAAGATCCTTGTGTCCTACTGAAGCATCCTGTATTATGAACCAAACCATCAGTGTCAGGCTGGTAAACAGAAAAATAAAGTTAACTTTAAAAGTATTAGGCTTAAAACACTTTAAAACTGCTTATTTTTGGCAATCTTTTATATCTAATTTTCATCTCAAAAACAAATCAAAACAAAAAATTCCTAGTTTTCATTGTGTCACCATTTTCTAAATGAATTAAGAAAACTAAAGGGAATAAATTATAGTCATTTTTTTATTTCTCTCTATTAGTATGTAAGTGCCATGTTTCTAAATCCAACC
Source organism: Equus asinus (assembly GCF_041296235.1). Classification (NCBI taxonomy): domain Eukaryota; kingdom Metazoa; phylum Chordata; class Mammalia; order Perissodactyla; family Equidae; genus Equus; species Equus asinus. The sequence continues at coordinate 14,315,056 of NC_091791.1, read as the reverse complement.
ATAACTTTCTATGTACTCAAATGAAGTGAAGTGGAGGGTTGATAACGTATAGCCTTAAATGTTTCTGTTAACAAGGTGTATTTCCTATCACTGTCTAATAAAAAGTTTACCTTAATTTATGATTTTAGTTAAGGTATTAAAAAGTCTTAACTATAACTTAAAAATATGATTTCGTGTCTCCAATATTTTGATGACCACATATATTTAATATACAATATCATGGAGCACTCAGAAGTTGAGTCAGATTTGGGGATCCTTTTCCAAGAGTGAAACAAGGTTTTTGTACCCTAATTCCCCCTCATCTGCGGTTTCCCATTCCACGGTTTCAGTTACCTGCAGTCGACTGCGGTCCAAAAATATTAAATGGGAAATTTCAGAAATAAACAATTGGTAAGTGGTAAGTTGCACATCATTTTGAGTAGGGTGATGAAATCTCGCCCCAATCTCCTGCATCCCGCAGGGCACTTGATTCAGCCCTTGGTCCAGTGGTCCAGTGTATCCACCCTGTATGTGCTACCCGCCTACTAGTCACTCAGTAGCTGTTTCCGGTATCAGATTGGCTGTCTGAGTGACTGCAGCGCTTGTGTCCAAGTCACCCTTATTTTACTAAATAATGGCCCCAACGTGCAAGAGTAGTGATGCTGGCAATTCCGATATGCCAAAGAGAAGCTGCAGTAAAGCAAAGTAAAATGCTTCCTTTAAGTGAAAAGGTGAAAGTTCTCAACTTAATAAGGAAAGAAAAAAAAATCATATGCCGAGGTTGCTAACATCTATGGGTAACTGTTATTACAGTATATTGTTATAACTGTTCTTTTTAATTATTACTGTAATCTCTTACTGTGCCTAATTGAGAAATTAACTTTATCATGGTTATGTATGTACACGAAACAGCATAGTATACCCGCGGTTTCAGACATTCATTTGTGGGTCTTGGAACGTATCCCCCCGTGGATAAGGGGGCGTCTACTGTACAACCGACAGCTTCCTCTCCTTTGGGTATGTGAATATGTCATGCCTGTTTTTTGAGAAAACGAAGGTTATGTGAAATCTCTGTGAGATATGTAAGGTAAGGGGTGGAAGGAGGGGAAAACATGATTGTTGAGAGGGATGCTGGAAAAAGTCACGGCAGAGGGAACAGAAGAAAGAGAAGGGAGTCATTAAGCACAGAAAGGGCAGCATCGACTAGAGGTGCCTCCCGCATGGGACTGTGGGGGCTTCCACACCTAAGCCTCTTGCTTTTCTTTTGAAATCTTCCTACTTTTGAATACTTCAAAGCAATGTTTCCCAAAGTGAGGTGTTTTCAGGCGGCAAATTTTTTTCTGAATATTTATATACTTAGTGTGCAATATTTCAGAAAAATATATATGACATGTAAATATAATATATAAATATATAATACCTTGTATTGTATACAATACATTATGCATTTATAATTTATAATATATAATATATTATAAATTAAATGTATAAAGTATGTAAATATAAAAATATATATGTAAGCAGCACATCTATGCTGGGTAGTGGAAGAAATTTTGCCTTAACAAAATAAATTTATTTAGCTATTTTTTTCTAAAAAAAAAGTCAAATTTGCTAATAAGGATTAAGTGACTAACAGGATAGTGATACTTGAAGGTGTCAAAAATTCTGAAGGCAGTATGTGAATGACAAGTTTAGGAAATACATCTCTACCAAAAGCCTCTGTTTATATGTTTATCTTTCAGCCTTTTAAAGCTAAATGGCGGAGGGGCATGATTTGAAGAGAATGGGGGTGTATTCTTAGCAGAAGAGACTTTTTCAAAGTGCCATGTGCTCCTCCGTCATCTCTCCCTCTCTAACACTCTCACAGGTCTCTCTTCCCTCCCCATCCCCTCTGTGAATGGTGCGGAGGCAGAGGAATGAATAAATGAATCTTATTTCATCCAGGTCCAGGGAAGGGGGAAAACTACCAGCCACAACAGAGCACCCCCCAATACACACACATACACACACACACGCACAAATTTTCCTTTTCTATTGTATTGCAGATCCTTCAAGCTAAAGCAGGAAAAAATATCTTGAAACAAAATTGTCCACTTGGAAACACATTTTTGATCATTTCATTAATTCCGTAGTGTTACATTTTTTGAACAAGGGAGTCCAAGATATAGTTCATAATATATTTCAGTCAAGTAACATTTCAAGAAAGTAACACTCTTTTAGGAAATGTCTTCAGAGTGAAGCAGGTTCATTTTTCAGAGGAACAAAAGCCTCTTGGGTATATGAATGTTCCATTCTAGACTGAGATGAATCCAAAAGGAGCTTGACGCATGTGATTGTCATAGTCTGCTGGGACCAAATTCCTCTGAGGACCGAGAACTGAATGGTAAAACAAAATTGGAAAGTTCTTTTTTTCTGCACTGTACCCTTCTCCAAATCTCCACAGCATTTGTTTTGTAAAATCCTAAGTGGAAACACATTTCGGTGCCATACTTTCAAACAAACCATCTCTTTTTGAACTCTACAGCCTTGATGCATTAACACAATAGCATATCAAGTTCACAAAATTTCAGATAAACCACGTTCAAGCTATAAAAAACGACCGAAAAAAAAGTCTTAATTTTTCCCACATCTCATTTCCTTTTCCCACACTACTTTAAGAAAGCCCAGCTTTGGGATCTCTTGGTAAGGGGATTGCTACAGATACATACACTGTTGTGTGCTGGCTTAATCTAGTCACAATTTACTGTGAATTCGTTTTCCCAGGCACCCTGACAGACTGAGGTGAGGTCATCTTGACACGTTTACCATTTCATGAGGCACAGAGCAGGCAGTAGAGAGTAACTGAACACTCTAAGAAATAAATGATTGGATTAAAATTGGGGTGCATTAATTATTGGCTATATAAGAACTCCGTGTGACCAACTTGTTTTGGCAACTCTCTTGTGAGATAGAAAGAAAAAAATGAAGATGCAAAAGTGTCGTTGTTCTGAGCCTTGAATTTTGCCTAAACTGGTATGCTTAAAGCACTTCAACATCACCGCATTGCTTTTTAAAGTCAACTTAAAATACTTAAGTTCAGTAAAGTTTATCTATTGAAAATTCAAGATGAAGATGATGATTTGCATAAATATGACTGTCTTTGTGTTGTGTAATTTGCTTATTTAAGATAGCCTCAGAATAAAATAACCTGAATAAATGACCTGAATAAATAAAATGACCTGAAAACAGCCCAGAATAATTGCAAAGAGGAGTGAGGGAACCTAGCATAATTCCACCTCAATCAGGTACCAAAATGTTTTATTATTGTACAAATGCTTTATAAGTATATGACAGAAGCTTAAAATTGAAGAAAATATGGACATTCTTCAGGGCAAAAAGGTGCAAATCTCTAAGAGGTAGAGAAGAAAAAATGATTTATTCTCTTTTTCTAGCATTGCCAGTTTCCAGGTGTTCACCTTTTGATCCGGCTACAGGCAATGATTTTCTGAAGTGGTTTCTGATGGTGTCTGACATCATTTATAGTACTCTCGAACAATCTTGTAATGTGCTAAACTACACCAAATTAAGTGAGTTAGTGGCCCAAAAAGAATCCAATAGGCCCATGGGTATCATAAGTGTTTTGCTACTTGCTACCTCTTGTATCCACTGCTCAGAAGGAAGAAATGAAGTTTGGTGTTTTTTTTTTTTTGAGGAAGATTAGCCCTGAGCTAACTACTGCCAGTCCTCCTCTTTTTTTTTTGCTGAGGAAACCTGGCCCTGAGCTAACGTCTGTGCTCATCTTCCTCTACTTCATACGTGGGACACCTACCACAGCATGGCTTGACAAGCGGTGCCATGTCCGTACCCGGGATCCAAACCAGCGAACCCTGGGCTGCCGAGAAGCAGAATGTGTGCATTTAACTGCTGCGCCACTGAGCCGGCCCCAAGAAATGAAGTTTTTTGACTCCCTAGTACCTCAGGTGCAGATTTGGTGGAGAGCTACAGCAGATCTGGGACAAGCAGGAAGCGATTCAACAGTCTTAAGCGTGTGGAAGTTTACAAGTTGCCAGATTATGTCCTTTTTGGTTATTCATTTCTTCACTCATTCGTTCAGTCACCAAGTATCTATTGAAACCCCACTCTCTGTAACATGAGACAAAATATGTTGTGTAGGAAGTGAAGATGAGTGAGATCCTGATCTTGAGCTTGAGGAATTTATAGTCAGTAAGAGAGACGGCATGTATAAATGCATTGACTCAAAGATGAGTAATGTGTTGACATATAAGTAATGTCAACATTTGTAAAGTCTGAGTTCGGAGGAGGGAGACATTTCTTCCAGCTGGGGTAATCAAGAAAATACTCATTCATTCATACATCCATTGATTTAACAGGTATACCTAGCCAGGGACTATTGCGAGCAAGATATAGGTAAAGAAGCAGTTAAAATTCATTTATTTGATCATTCAACAAATATATATTGAGGGTGTAGTGTATGCTAAGCATTGTTCTCGACTCTGGGGGTTGTTTGATGAACAAGCAAAGCCCCTTCCCTCACACAGTTTACGTTATATAGGGGATTACTCGATAAACGAGTAAGTATATAATAGTGAAATTTCAGATAATTAGTATTGTGGAGAAAGTAAATCAGTTCAGCAGAGTAGATGTGAAAAAGACATGGATGGTCATTTTAGACAGGATGTCCCAGGAAGGCTCTGGAGGAGAGAAGTCTAAATGATGAGAGAAGCAGGCCATGGAAGAATCTTCCATGAGGAGAATAGCATTCCAAGCAGAGGAAGTGGGAAGTGCAAGCCTCTATAACAGGGAAGAGCTTGGTGATTTTAAGAAACAGACAGGTGGCCAGAGTGGCTGTAGTAGAGTGACCAAGAGGGATTGTAGTGGAGGATGAAGTCAGGCATGGGCAAGGGGCAAATGTTTTGGGGCCTGTGAGTCTGTTTTGATACAATGGTTAGTCTAAGGACTTGAGAAGCTGCTGGAAGTTTTTTTGTTTTGTTTTGTTTTGTTTTGTTTTTGCTGAAGAAGATTCTCCCTGAGCTAACATCTGTGCCAATGTTCCTCTATTTTGTATCTGGGTCACCACCACAGCAAGGCCATTGGTGAATGGTTTAGGTCTGTGCCCAGGAGCCAGACCTTGGCCACTGAAGCAGAGTGCACTGAACTTAACCACTAGGCTAGAAGGCTGGCCCTCATTGGAAGTTTTTAATCAAGGATGAAATGAGATCTGAGTTTGAGTGCCCTGTGGTGGTTCCAGAATAGGGAAACTATTTAGGAGATTAAGGAAAGATGACAACAGCTGGAACTCATGTAGTAACGGTTAATTTGATGAGAAGGATTAGGGTTAGAATCATTTTTTAAAATACAGAGGATAAAGCTTATGAACGTGAGGTGGGAGAGAAAGAGAGGAACCAAGGATAACGCCTAGGATTTTAGACCTGAGAAACTGGCACACTTGAGTGATATGAGGAAGACTGGGGAGAAAGAGGTTTGGGAGAGAAAATCAAGAATTCTGTTTGGGCATTTTATTAGTTTCCCAGGGCTGCCGTAACTAATTACCATAAACTTGGTAGCTTAAAATGACAGTCTGGAGGCCAGAAGTCAAAAATAAAGAAGTCAGCAGGCCCGTGCTCCCTCTGGAGCCTCCAGGAATCCATTCCTTGCCTCGTCTGGCTTCCTAGTGTCTTATCTTCTTCTCTCTCTTCTAAGGACATTTGTCATTAGATTTAGGGCCAACTTGGATAATCCAGGACGATCACATCTAGAGATCCTTAGCTTAATTACATCTGTAAAGATCCTTTTTTTCCCAAATAAATTCATGTTTACAGCTTCTGAGGGTTGAAATGTGGCCATATCTTTTTGTGGACCACCATTCAAACCGCTACAGATATGTTAAGTCAAAGATGCCTATTAGACATCTAAATGGAAATGTCAGATAGCAGTTGGATAGAATGTTTAGAGCTCCGGGTAGAGGTCAGGTCTAGAGATATACTTTTGGGATTCATCAGCATATAAATGTATTTACTAACCATGGGGCTAGATGACATTGCCTAAGGGAAGGTGAACATAGAAAAGAGAAGAAAGCTGAGGACTCTAACATTTAGAGGTCTGGTAGAGGAGCTAAGGAGGTTGAGAAGGAGCTGACAATGAGGTAGGAAGAAAATCAAGGCAGTGTAGTATCCTGGAAGTCAAGAGAGCAAAGTGCTACAAGGTAGAAATTGTTGCCAGCAGTGTGAGATGTTGCTGAGAAGTCCAGGAATATGAGGACAGCAGCTTCATCACTGAGTTTGGCAAGATGGTGACTATGACATGTGTGGTTTCAGTGGAGTAGTGAGGATGAAAGGCTTAGCAGCATGGGTTACAGAAAGAATGTGAGATGAAGAAGGGGAGAGTGTTGGCCAACACAGTCTCAATCAAGGAAGTATAGTACATTATGAGAGAAGATGGAGGGGAAACCAAGACTTGAGTAGGGGGTCAAGGAAAGATTTCAGGGGAACTGACATCTAAGCTGAGACCTGAAGGCTGAGTATCAGTTAAACAGTTGGGAAAAGAGGAAGAGAGTTTTCTAGGCATCAAGATCATAAGAAACCACCAAAGGGTTTTAAGCAGGGCAGTGATATAAACAAATTTGCATTTTAGAAACATCACTCTGACCAATGAATAGTGAATGAATCAGAGACTGAAGGCAGGAGGAGCAGGGAGTGTTGCTCTATTCCAGGCAATATCTAGTGGCAGCCTGTACTGGGAAAGAGGTGGAAGATAGGGAGGATATTAATAATACTTAACAGTTGGTACTGTAGGGCCACTGGACAATCCAAGTGGACATTGGCTGTACCAACTGCTGTGGCTGTACTGGCACATACCAGCTGAATGTTATCTGTGTACATGGCAGAGACTGGATAGCTTCTAGAGAAATCTAGAGTTTAGAGTTTAGAGTTGTTTATTGATTGGATGAAAGAAATAAAAGAGAGAGAAAAGGGCCATAGATGATACTAGTGGATGGATGGTGACACTATTTAACGAGAAAAGGACCTCAGCAAGAGGAGTAGGCTTGGTGAGTGGGAGTAGGCAGTCTTGAGTTCAGTTGGGTCAAGCTGAATTCAAGGTGCATTTAAGACATACAAGGGCAGGCGTCATCTAGGCCTTGGAGAGGACTGAGCTGGTGATACGGATTTGGGACTTATTAGCAAACAGAAATGACAATGGAAGCCAGGAAATTGAATGACAGCACCAGAGGGAAACCAGCGAATCAGGAGTGAAGACCAGGGATAGAAATACCTTGTAGTTTAGGCAGAGAAAGAACAGACTTCAAAGAAGTTGGCAGGGCTTGGGCTGGGGCTGGGGGGTGGTGACAGGTAGGACAAACACCAGGAGAATGCCGTGTCAAAGAAGCAAATGGAAGAAAACATGTCAGGAAGGAGGAAATGGTCAAAGGAATCATGTGCTGCAAAGAGGTTCAGAAAGAGGAGTGAAACATTCTTTGGGTTGAGCAACAATGAGGTCACTGACAAGCTTGGCAAGAGCAGTGTCAGTGTAGTGGTGGGAATAGAAACCAGATTGCAAGGAGTTGACAAGTGGGAGGTGAGAACACAGAGACAGTGAAGGTAGAAGCTCTTTCAAGGTAAGACGGGCAAGGAAAAGAAAGTTGTATCTAGAAGGGAATATGAGCTGGGGAAGACCTGAGCATGTTTAAATGCTCTTGCACTTGTACATTTCACACTTTTTATTCATAAATTGGGAAGCACTCTGTACCATGTTCTATGGTGGCTTCAGGGTGGGAAAAACTGAACAGAGAAGGAGATGGTGAATATCTAGAAGGAAAAGTGAATATTGAAGAGGCTGAAGACCCTAAGAAGCTGGGAGAGGACAGGATAATCCTTAGACAGGAAGAGGACTGCCTCCTCCTCTGCATCTAAACGGAAGAAGCCAAGGATGATTGCCAAGGTCGATCTGAAGGTTACATGGTAGAAATTGAGGGGATTACTGTCTTGTGGCTCATATTTTCACAGCCAAATCAAAGAGAAGTTGGGTCTAGGTGGACAAATCAGCCTTTGGTCCCCATCATTCCATTAGAACTGCTCTTTTCAAGGTCACCATGACCTCAATATTGCTGAAGGTCATTTGTCAGCCCTCATCTTACTTATTAGTGGCATTTGACACAATTCAATGTTTCCTGTTATCCTGAAAATACTGTCTTCTTTTAGCTGTATCAGATATATTTTGTGTATTACTTAAAATTATCTGGGCCCCTCTTCTTACTCTAGCCATTGCTCTGGGGAGCAGTTACGTGAAGGCTTCAACCAGCTTTGTGCATGTCCAAGCTTGCCTCTCTTGCTTCCTGCCCTCGACCTTCTGTGACACCATGGAGTGGCACAGCCTACAGAAACCGGTTGGAACCAACTCATGCATGATCCAGAAGTACAGGGCAATTAACATTCCTTGGAGCAATCCTTTACCAACCAGGATTAGGAGCCAATGGTTAAATGGTTTTTCCATTCTTCCCTGAATGGACAGTTTGGAGACACATTCCATAAGCCTTTTATGAAGGTCCTATCAGATTGAGTCATCCAAAGTGATTTTTCCCTACTCCTCTGTTTCACCGTCCTTGCCCCTTACTCCTGCTTCATGGGATTCACATTCCAAAATAAACCACTCATAGTAGACTTTGTTTGAGTCTCTTCTTTAAGGAAGCCCAGACTAAGATTCTTGGTATGGGGCAGAGTTATAAATGAACTTAAATGCACAGCCTCAACAGATTCTTTTATAGCTCTGTCCCTTCACAGATAGATCCTGGGTCTAATTTTCAGCCATCTCTTCTGTGGCTGTAGATGTGGGGCTTTCTTAACATGCCTAGAGTCCTTCAGGATTTCACTGCATGTCTTAAGTTGATAGTGACCTGAGCTTATTGTTTCTCCTCCTCCCCTAGATTTCTACAAGCACTTAACAAAGGCCAGGATGCTCCATAATTCATATAATTATTATTGTCCCCATAACGTTCAAGTGCCACTGACACCTTTCATCTGTGTCTACATGCCAGGAGTTATCACCACCCACTTACCACTAGCAATGGGATGCTTGTTGTCATATGGTTGGTGAGTGATCCAGCTTCAAAGTCCTACGCTTAGGGCTGGCTTCTTAGAGTCACTCTTGATACTAAGAGTCTCACCCTGGGCTCCTTGAAAGAAGAGCTTACAACAAAGGCTGTATGTAGGTGGTTTGAAATGTGATCCCCAGAAATCAAGAGTAAAGGACAAGGATGGTAAAACAGAGGAGCAGGGAAAAGCCACTATGAATGACTCAATCCTCTAGGACCATCATAAAAGTCGTGTGAAATGTGTCTCCAAACTGTTCACTCAGGGAAGAATAGAAAATGTTTAACCACTACAGGCTGGGAGGAATGATGGGAGGTACTTTGTGGAACTGGGCTCCCTGGGAATCATGGGAATTTGGACTGGCAGAGGACCGGTGACATCACTTGGTCATCAGAGGCCAGGCAGATGTGATTACTAACATGGGCTACATGGCAAGCATAGTAATCAGCATGCTTTGACTTTACAAGAATTGTGGTGATGATTAACAGAGCATGAGATACTTGGACAGCCCACTCACCAGTTACCTGGCTGATGTAACAATAATAATTCAAAAATATGAGCTGGTAAGCAGAAAGCTATCAGCCACTGCATTGGAAAATCATGTTCCCTCACCCAATTTCCAGATCTAAAGTCAGTTCATAGATCCAGAGCCCATTGATTGAAAAGAGGCTGAGTCCTCTAGAGCAGTGGTTCTCAACTGGGGACATTTTTTGACCCCAAGGGATATTTTGCAATGTCTGAAGACATTTTGGGTTGTCACAACTTGAGGGTGGGGAGGGGAGTAGGAGGCCGCTGGCATCTAGTGGGTAGAGGCCAGGGAAACTGCTCAACATCCTACAATGCACAGGATAGCTTCTCACAACAAAGAATTACCAACGCCAAACGTTAATAGTGCTACAGTTTAGAAACTCTGTTCTAGAGGAGGGTCCCTGCAATGTCATTACAATATACATGATAAATGATAAATATTCCCCAAATCTTTCCAGAGGGACATGCAGCCAGGGAACCAGTGGAAAGGGGAATACCCAGACTTTTCAGGGACTATTGGATAGAAGGTCTGATCTGAGACTAATATTTTGGAACCAGAAATGCCATCATGATCTGCCACTTAGAGTAGGAGCTAATGCAGGTCTTGTGATAAATAGAGTTTAGGCTTAAGTTCCATTCTTGGTCCAATGGCTCTAGTCATTTCTCCAGTTCCCCAGTATGTAATTAGAATGAGTACACTTCTAGGTGGCACAAGCCTCACCTGGGTTCCCTGACCTGTAGTAGGAAGGGCTGACCTATATGGTAGGAAGGATTGCTTTCCTGGGCCAAGGCAGTAAATCAGAAGCAATACTACATCCAAGGGGGAATTACTAGGATCAGCCTCAAAGACTTAAGGTTGCAGAGGACGTGATCTCCGTTATATCCCCGTGCATTTCACCTGTCTGGCAAAATAGGATGGATCATGGTGGATACAGCAGATATGGTAGATAACGTTGGTGTTCCACTCAGCTCCCCTCAGTTCTCTCTCCCTCTTTTGTACACTCCCTCTTGCATTTTTGTGTGCTTTTTCAGATACCCAGAGTCTGAAGCTCTTCCTCGGAGGGTGGTCCTTGGGCTACAGAAGACGGCTTTGTCTGCAGATGATGAAAGCTCCATTATCTGGTAAGAGGCAAACTCTGTGCACTGCTAGGTTGGATGGAGTTCCTTGAGTTTGAGAGCTTATTGGTCATCATGGATGGGGATGTAATCACTGGCCTACCATGGTGATGCCTCTGATGGAGGCTGTGCTTCCAAACTGCCCTCCTTCATCTCTGGCCCCTTATTTATCACAGGGTTAGTTCTTGATGTTGCTCTGCACTTTTCAATAGAAAAATCCAAGTGGAAGTTTCTGAGGCTTTTAGCAGCCTAGTTGAGTCAGAAGTTATGGAAAAATAGGAAAGATCAAGAATGATGGGTAAACTTTTAACATTTCTCCAATAGTAAGAAGCACATCTCATCGTTTTTTAGGGCATTGAATAGAAATTCATGCAGCAGTAGCATATCTGTGTACACTACACAAATTTTCTTTTTATTGAGGTCACATTGGTTTATAACATTGTATAAATTTCAGGTGTAAATCATTATATTTAGATTTCTGCATAGACTGCATCATGTCCACCACCAAAAGTCTAGTTGCCATCCCTCACCATACATACGTGTCCCTTTACCCCTTTCACCTTCCTCCTACCCCCTTCTCCTCTGGTAACCACCAATCTGTTCTCTGTATCTATGTGTTTGTTTATCTTCCATATATGAGTTAAATCATATGACAACTGTCATTCTCTGTCTGAATTATTTCACTTAGCATAATACCCTCAAGGTCTATCCATGTTGTCACAAATGGCAAGATTTTCTCTTTTTTTATGGCTGAGTAGTACTCCATCGTGTGTGTGTGTGTGTGCGCATGCGTGCACGTGTGTATACCATATCTTCTTTATCCGCTCATCTGTTGATGGGCACCTAGGCTACTTCCAAGTCTTGGCTATACCACACAAGTTCTTATGTCCACTTACTTCAAAAGGAGAATTCATTGCATTTTAATGTGCTTGTTGGCTGGTATGGTTCTCTTTACTTTCTCTAAGGCCTTGAAGAACAAAGAATCTCCCTTTTGCCGTGAGGAGTTGAGTCAGTGGGTCATTTGGGATGGAATGCCAATCTGAGGAACTCAAGCATCCAACATTTCTGTTCCTCCTGACCCTGTATCTGGGAAAGTATCTCCATTACCCATGTAATTTCTTTATGTAGCTAGAGAACTTCTGTATATTTTCACTTGGTTATATAAACTACTTTGGAAGAATAAAAGTAATTTTTCAAAACAAACTGTCCACTGTTGTTGCAAAGGACCCTCTGGGCAAAGCACACAAGCTCCTGCTTCTTCCTGCCAGAGCTTTCTGAACGGACAGCTCCAAGAAGATCTCTATCACTCACGTCAAACTAATTTTTTTTCTTGGTTTGGTATGACTGAGAGATGATATCTAACTATGTCTGCTGTTCCACTCCTATACCTCACAGATTCAGGGCATTTCTCTGAAATAATAAATATCTGCATAGGGTTTTATCATTCAATTGGACAAATTGAAAAATGTTATTGGTTACTCGTCTCCTTGTTGTTAGTTGGCTTTGTTGTTAGTTGTGGAGAAAAGGTCTTTATCTGGAATTTTTGTAAAGAAGGAAATAAGGAAGAGTCTTAATCACACACACACACACACACACACACACACACACATATATATAACAGAAACTCTCATGTCCATTTTTTTTTAAAGATTTTTTTATTTTTTTCCTTTTTCTCCCCAAAGTCCCCCAGTACATAGTTGTATATTCTTCATTGTGGGTCCTTCTAGTTGTGGCATGTGGGACGCTGCCTCAGCGTGGTTTAATGAGCAGTGCCATGTCCGCACCCAGGATTCGAACCAATGAAACATTGGGCCGCCCGCAGTGGAGTGTGCGAACTTAACCACTCGGCCACGGGGCCAGCCCCCTCTCATGTCCATTTTAAAGCCTTAACACTAGAAGTGAATTTGGGGATTATTTAGTCTGATCCATTTATTTTGCAAATCAAAGGACTGAACCCAACAGAATTTAAATTATTTGCCCAATGCTATAGAACTAATTGGTCATAAAGTCAGAATTAGGACCCAGGCTCCTGATTCTGTCCCAGTAATGTTTTTCTGCTTGCTATGCAGTCTATGGGAAATGGAAATGAAAATCATGATATCAGATGGCTTAATTGTTTGATTAGCTTTCTTATATCACGAAGTTATCAGATCAATACAGATACAGACATTGGTTCCCATAATTTCCCCTCTCTACTCATCTTTGCTTTCAGATATATCTAAGTAAATGTCCCCTACAACTATCAGATTGTGGCTCTCATTTCTTAAGTAACAGTGATAATAATGTGCAGGGTTTAGAATTTAGGATACTTGAGATCAAGAAAGACTTCTCTTATAAGAGCCGTTTATAATAAAAGAATAATGATTTTTGATAGCTAAAATAACAGTTAACATGGCTAGTTATCAAACATGATGGCAAAGTAGTATAATTTCTACTTGGCCATATCATCCAAGTATTCAATTTTCTTTGCAGAAATAAGGCACATTTACATCAATTTGGGCCGCATCAAAAACACATCAGTAATTCTGAATGTAACCATGCCCTATCACCCTCAGTCACACAGAGAGTTGACAAGTGTGTAAAGGCTGGGGAATAACAGAGGGAGGCAAACGAGGAAAAGCTCAGACGTAAACTAGATGGAGAGACAGAAGGAAGATCAGCATTGGTGTCAACAAGCCAGTGGGAGCGCCCGGGAGCACAGATAGCATTGTCCGCGGGGAATCATCAGGCTGGATTTACTTATCAAAAGTAGAAGAGAAGGGCCATTTTAATTCAGTGAACACTCTGCTCTTCAGAAACTTCACTTCGAGTAACAGAATATATGGTGATTACTAATTTGAAGATCCTGTTAGCTGTGATCTGATGGTGTTAGTTTTGTTCATATTAGGCTCTCTTTGTGATTGCTGGGAACTCTCCAGAAAATGGAGTATTTAGGAATTTTAGCAGGTCTTATCTGTATTCTCATGAAAGAGCAGATTATGGTTATTTCTTTAGGCATGTATGTCACATCCTTCTAAAAATAAACTAGAGGATTTCCTGTTATGTAAAACATATATATTAAAAAGGGACGAAAATCCTGTCTCCAGCTAACGTTTTTCCGCTCATACTTCTTGTATTTTTTCTAGTCATTTGTTCCTTTACTTATGGACTAATTAATTTTTTAAAAAGCAGTACTATGCTTTTCTTTAGAAAGAAATTAAAACTATATGTTACGAAAAACAGAACGTGTATAATCGAATAAAAATATATTAGAAACAAAAAAGACTGGTATGGAGTTAGGTTTTGGAACTAGTCTTGGAGATAGTTCTATCAGAAAATCTACAACATATTTCGGCACAAGACTTCTTTTCTAATCTCGTGGACGAAGGGGCGCTCCAGCTATCTTTACTTGCTCTGAAAGACATTCCTTACCCTAATCTGTCTTTATCTACCTTTCCACTTTCTCCCACAGGTCAGAGTGCTGACCTTCATCGTGTGGGGCCCAGAAATCTGCATTTTCAAATGAGAATCCGGGACATTTCTGATGCAGGCCGCAGTTAGAGAGGCACTATCCCAGGGAAAGATTCCTCTAGCTCTTGTTCTCAAAAGAGAAAGCAAAAATTTGCAATGCCACTGAGTTTTAAATTATGTTTCTCCTAAAAGAAGAAAAGGTCTATATTTAAGCACAAGCATAGTATCTAAATAGTAAGGAATTCTGTTTATTCTGGGACAAAACAACTAGTTGAAAATCAACACTTGAGACCTTTTGTCTACAAAGAGCCAAAATGCTCACTTGTTTTACTGATGTCTTCAATGATCTGACTTTTTCCTACAACGTTTACTGAATTAACAAAGTAGACACATATTCTTCAGAGTATGGTGTGAAGCCCTCTACTGGATTGAGTACTGTTGGATTAGACAATGTGGTGCCCACCCCCCCACTCGTGGACCAGAAGGTGAACCTTGTCTGGAGAGGGTGCTTGAATGGGTCCTTCCAGATCCTGGTATGTGATTTACAACTACAAAGAGCATTAATTACCTGAACACCAAATTCAGACTTCCTTGCCATGTTAGAGAATTGCTTTAAAACATTTTCCATATTTGCTATTTTGTAATGCTTTTCCAGAGCATGCTTCAAAGTCCTTCAGAAGGAGGTAAAGTGATGGGATGTGTCTGTTCCCAGTACCTTGACCTCAGGTTCCCAGGGCACGCCCCCGACTGCAGCCTCAGGACCCAGACCGAAAGCAGTGCTGGTCCCCAGTAGCGGGAGAGGAAGCGTCTTCATCCTGGGCTTCCCATACGCTTCCCCACACTTCTTGGACTCAGATCATAGCTCTTCTTGCCCTGTCCCTTCGGAACTTGGTAACCTAGTCTCATTCATTTCACCTCCAACTTTGAAATGCACAGAATGTGAGCTCTGGGATTTGCTTTCAGACATCCTTGTCTGTAACCTTGACCCCTTAAGTTACTGCAGCCTGGCCCCAGACAGCCCAGCTAGACAGAATGGAATAATAACACCAGTGACAACACCGATGATGATAATGACAGCAGCAGCGGCAACAACAGTAGAGGTAGGAATAACCTACAGCACATTTACTACGTGTCAGACACTAAGCGCTTACATATACTAACTCGTTTAATTCTTACAACAATCAGACGAGGCAGAGCCTCTCATTATTCCCATTTTAGAGACGACGAAAATGAAGCACAGGCAGATTAAGCAACCTGCCTAAGGTTAACTAAGTAGTGAGAAATAGAGCTGGGGCTTGAACCCAGAGCGTACGGCTCTGGAGTCCATGCTGTTACAGTTCTCCTTGCTGCCATAATCTAATAGTAACTTGAGGAATAATAAATAGACCTTATATTTGTGTAGCTATAAACATTAATTTATATGATCTTCACAAGAGCTGTGAAATGGCTATGATTATTCTCATTTTTCAAATGATACTATAATGCCACAAAATGCTGTAATTATTTATTTTATGCAGTTCTGTGGTGAGCAACCCTATAAATATTTAATCACTTGTAATGATATTCTTTCTACATCTGAGGAAATTTTTATTTCCAGCCCAGAGATGTTAATAGAGACAGAGATTTTTCCATTTGTCTCCTTGATTTGTTTGATTATAGCTTTAAAATTATTTTTTAAAAGGCCTTTAAGGTAACCCAGTAGAAAGAGTAAACCTATTTGCTCAGAAAAACTGAATGCCCTTCAGTTCCTTCAAAGAAATTTGGGACAGATGTGTTTTTTCTTCTTCTTCAACGAATCCAGAAGACAAAAAATGTATTTTATTTCTTGTGAAACGCATTTTCCTGTTCATCTCAGTATGTGGGACTGTCAAAGTTTATAAGTTTGGCAGTGTTCTAACGTGGCCATTCTGTTCTCCTTTAGAAACTTATTAAATCTATATTTTTTTATGAAAAACAGAATGTGGTAGATTTTTTTCATCTTTTGCCATTTCCTTGTTGGTTGGTGTTTTTAAGTCATGCTAGATCTCAGACCAGAATGACAAAACATTCAAGACTTAAGTGTTTCCAAAGCTTATTTGAAAAGGAATGATGATGCCCGGCTCTTCTGTGCAATGTTTTATCTGAGAATGAACGACTCTTTTAGAGCTGTTAACTCTCTCCTTTAGGTTGATGTAGGTTTTTCAGAAGTGAAAACAAATGGATTACCTTTTTTTCAATGTTTCTTATCCAACAATACTTCTTAATTGCAACATGTAAGCTCTATGGGATTTTTCAAAGTTTTGATGTGGTCTGGCTGGGAGGCGAGTAGGCAGACTGGATGGCATTTCTAGTTTCCTCCTGGACCTAGGATCCTAAGAGTTTTTTCCTGGGTCATTTCCTGGAACTCATGAAGCTCCGTTGACCTGCCAATACCACTGCCACTGAAACCACAAGGGCTCCTCACCAGCGTTCCAACCTGCTTTGATTTATCAGGCCCGTTCAAGCTCTAGTTTTAATATCCCAGCTTTGCCTGATACACTAGGTATTTTAAAGAGCTTCAGTGTTGACATCAGTTGTGTCTTATTCTGTTATCTCCCAATTATTATACTGGATGGTTGGGTTTAACGACCTCTAAGAGGGTTTGTTGAAGTTTTAGTTTCCTTCCCTTGTGACCATTGATGCTACTTTTTTCATTTGTTAAGAAGCTTTCTGCATTAGAGGAAATGGCAACCATGTCATTTCTATCTTTGGCTCATTTTAACTTTCTTCTATCAAATGCTCACCTTTAAATATTATGAGTTAAGAATTGTAATTATTTATAGAAAATGTGTTAACCAAATCATAGCATGAGTGGTGGAGGAGATTTCATGTGTGTTGCACATTATCACATGAAATTCAGCATTAGATGTGGTTCCCATCTTGTAATGGGTAATTTAGGGTGATCCTAAACCTGCTAGGCTGACAGGGCACAATTTGGGGGGAAGCGTGGAAAGAGAGGCGAGAAAGAATTCTCCATAGATGTGCATGAACATTCACATGAGGGAAAAAAAGGTGTTCTATAAGCACTTTCCTATATGCCCTAACCTTTAATAGGCTGGATTTGCTCACGCCCCGTTATTTTCTTGTTGGGTGCAGGAAAAAATAGTTATTCTGCAGATAGCTCACAAAAGAGTGGCCAACAACCACAGTTACACAGAATGCTTTTACACAGATTTTTCCAGAACCCATAACTTGAATGAAAGCTCTCTTTTTTCTTTGCTCCTCTGTGATGAGAACAGTTTGTTTGACTCATACCAAACCAAATCAAGCATTTCTGTGGGCACAAAGAGGAATGTGGAGCGAAGAAAGATGTTCTTTCTGGAAAAGAATATGTGTATGGAAAACAAAATTGCTTCAGATTTCACAACCTCCTTACCATTACCCATTGAAGGCAGATTCGGGTCAGTCCAATTTTCTTTGCAGATATTTGACTTTAAAAAATCACATATTCAACTTTAAAAAATGGATTCGTGTGAAATGATATATAAAAAAATCCCGTGGTATAGAAGTCACGATGAGTTTCAGCTTGTGTTTAACCTCTGCCTCTTCATCTGCAAGGGATGCAGGTTGTCTTCAGGCAGTAGTGGAAATGTCTTGTCCCAGTTCCTCCGAATCAGCCCCTAAAGATGTCGACATTAGAAACTCAGAGTGATGCTGAAATAAATGAGTTTCTTCAAAAGGCTGGCTGCCTCCTATCTAGGAAATTAAAAGTCATTGGGGAGAACTCTCTTTTTAAAAAAAGCAATAGCAGATAAGTACACAGTTTTTGGTCCCTCAGCCTCACCCTATTAGTACATTTTAGACTCTCAAGTGACTGATCTTGTTAACTATGTGGCTAATTTTAAGAGGGAGAATAAAATTTTCTCTAAAGGATCCAAATACCGTATTCTTTCCATTGTTCCAAGATCTCGATTTGTGACTGTACTTATTCAAAGAATGTCATGTATTCGCTTTTCTCTTCAAGAATGTAACATTACAAATGTATTTGAAGCTACACTAATTCTTTGCATGCATTTGAGAACTACAGATTCTGGCATTAGAGGCAAAAGAGATTCTCTCTTCCCTTATCCTTACAACAAGGAAAACATCATCTTACCAACCTTCTCACAAGGCTGCTGTGAACACTAAAATTGTGAAAAATCAGAGAACCAAGATGTCAATCAAATCCTTGATGGTTGTCTGGGGCACATTGCCCTGCTCAACCTTGCAACAACCTTTGTGATGTTGGGAGGGTAGGTATCACCATTGTTATTCCCATTTTACAGAGAAGGAAACCAACACTTAGCCAGGAGAATGACTTGTCCAGCATCACAGAGTTACTAAGTATAAGAACCAATATGCAGGCTCAATGCTTTTGACTCTAACCCCCATCCTCCTCCAATAAGGTGCTGTGAAATTCCTTTATAAACTATAAAGTGCCTTACACATATGAGGTGTTACACTATCAGACCCCTTAAAACTTACTCCTACCTTCTGAGGCCAAAGCCACGAAAAGCAGGGGAAATGTTGGAAAGCTAAACCACTGGGCTTTTCTCAGAACAGTTCAGGAGAAAGGCCAAGTAGAAACTGTAGCAATATACCAGATATTTGGAGCAGAAAACTCAGCCGTTGGACCAAGATTGGTTATTAGTTGGCAAAAAAAGTGATGAACTGGCAATCAGAGGAACAAGGTTGCAAGAAGGAAAGGTGGATGGAGAAGTGAGGGGCTGGGAAGAAGGAAAAGGAGGGCACAGAAGAGGCCAAGCTGGATACAGGCTGGTGCTGAAGAGTGACAGACAGGGTTTCATCACTGAGTTCCTTTTATATGATGGTTAGAATCTTCAAAGTGATGGAATCCCAGTGGCTGGGTTTGAACCCAGGTGTGCTGTGGGAGCCTGCACATATCCCTTCCAGTCTTACCATTGGCCCGCATGCTCCTTGTCTCCCAACTGCAAACTCCAGTACCTCTTGACCCGATGGCCTTCTCTCGTGAGCAGAACCCACTCTGCTAAGCATGGGTGGGCAGAAAGTGCTTGAGAACTAAGACTATCCTTCAAGACTAAACAACACACTACTGAACAAGCAATGGATCATTGAAGAAATTAAAGAAGAAATAAAAAAATACCTGGAAACAAATGAAAATGATAGCATGCCATACCAACTCATATGGGATAGAGCAAAAGCCGTATTAAGAAGAAAACTCATCGCAATACAGGCACATCTTAACAAACAAGAAAAATCCCAAATAAGCAATCTTAAACTACACCTAAGTGAACTAGAGAAAAAAGAACAAATGAAGCCCAAAGTCAGCAGGAGAGACATAATAAAAATCAGAGCAGAAATAAATACTATTGAAACAAAAAAGGCAGTAGAAAGGATCAATGAAACAAAGAGCTGGTTTTTTGAGAAGATAAATAAAATTGACAAACCCCTAGCCAGACTTACAAAGAAAAAAAGGGAGAAAACTCAAATAAACAAAATCAGAAATGAAAGAGGAGAAATAACAACAGACTCCGCAGAAATACAATGGATTATAAGAGAATACTACAAAAAACTATATGCCAACAGAATGGATAACCTAGAGGAAAGGGACAAATTCTTGGACTCCTACAGTCTCCCAAAGCTCACTCAAGAAGAAGCAGACAATTTGAACAGACCAATCACAAGGAAAGAGATTGAAACAGCAATCAAAAACATCCCAAAGAATAAAACCCCAGGACCAGATGGCTTTCCTGGGGAATTCTACCAAACTTTTAGAGAGGATTTAATACCTATCCTTTTCAAGCTGTTCCAAAAAATTAGGGAAGATGGAACACTTCCGAACACATTCTATGAGGCCAACATCACGCTGATACCAAAACCTGACAAGGACGGCACGAAAAAAGAGAACTACAGGCCAATATCACTGATGAACATAGATGCAAAAGTTCTAAACAAAATTTTGGCAACCAGAATTCAGCAATTCATCAAAAGGATCATATATCATGATCAGGTGGGATTCATACCAGGGACACAGGGATGGTTCAACATCCGCAGATCAATCAACGTGATACACCACATCAACAAACTGAGGAATAAAAACCACATGATCATCTCAATAGATGCAGAGAAGGCATTTGACAAGATCCAACAGCCATTTATGATAAAAACTCTGAACAAAATGGGCATAGAAGGAAACTACCTCAACATAATAAAGGCCATATATGACAAACCCATAGCCAACATTATACTCAATGGGCAAAAACTGAATGCCATCCCCCTGAAAACAGGAACGAGACAAGGATGCCCTCTATCACCACTCTTATTTAACATAGTACTGGAGGTCCTGGCCAGAGCAGTCAGGCAAGAAAAAGGAATAAAAGGAATCCAAATAGGGAGGGAAGAAGTGAAACTCTCGCTGTTTGCAGACGACATGATCTTATATATAGAAAACCCCAAAGAATCCATTGGAAAACTCTTAGAAGTAATCAACAACTACTGCAAAGTTGCAGGGTACAAAATCAATTTGCATAAATCAGTAGCATTTCTATACTCTAATAACGAACTAACAGAAAAAGAACTCAAGAACACAATACCATTCACAATCGCAACAAAAAGAATAAAATACCTTGGGGTAAATTTAATTAAGGAAGTGAAGGACCTATATAATGAAAATTACAAGGCCTTTCTGAGAGAATTGGATGATGACATAAGGAGATGGAAAGACATTCCATATACATGGATTGAAAAAATAAACATAGTTAAAATGTCCGTTCTACCTAAAGCAATCTACAGATTCAATGCCATCCCAATCAGAATCCCAATGACATTCTTTACAGAATTAGAACAAAGAATCCTAAAACTCATATGGGGCAACAAAAGACCCCGAATTTCTAAAGCAATCCTGAGAAAAAAGAACAAAACGGGAGGCATCACAACCCCTGACTTCAAAACATACTACAAAGCTACAGTAATCAAAACAGCATGGTACTGGTACAAAAACAGGTGCACAGATCAATGGAACAGAATTGAAAGCCCAGAAATAAAACCACACATCTATGGACAGCTTATCTTCGACAAAAGAGCTGAGGGCATACAATGGAGAAAAGAAAGTCTTTTCAACAAATGGTGCTGGGAAAACTGGAAAGCCACATGTAAAAGAATGAAAATTGACCATTCTTTTTCACCATTCACCAAAATAAACTCAAAATGGATCAAAGACCTAAAGGTGAGACCTGAAACCATAAGGCTTCTGGAAGAAAACGTAGGCAGTACACTCTTTGACGTCAGTATTAAAAGGATCTTTTCAGAGACCATGCCTTCTCAGAGAAGGGAAACAATAGAAAGAATAAACAAATGGGACTTCCTCAGACTAAAGAGCTTCTTCAAGGCAAATGAAAACAGGATTGAAACAAAAAAACAACCCACTAACTGGGAAAAAATATTTGCAAGTCATATATCTGACAAAGGCTTAATATCCATAATATATAAAGAACTCTCACAACTCAACAACAAAAAATCAAACAACCCAATCAAAAAATGGGCTGGAGACATGAACAAGCATTTCTCCAAAGAAGATATACGGATGGCCAATAGGCACATGAAAAGATGCTCATCATCACTGATCATCAGGGAAATGCAAATCAAAACTACACTAAGATATCACCTACACCCATTAGAATGACAAAAATATCTAAAACTAATAGTAACAAATGTTGGAGAGGTTGTGGAGAAAAAGGAACCCTCATACACTGCTGGTGGGAATGCAAACTGGTTCAGCTACTATGGAAAACAGTATGGAGATTCCTCAAAAAATTAAAAATAGAACTACCATACGATCCAGCCATCCCACTACTGGGTATATATCCAAAGAGCTTGAAGTCAGCAATCCCAAAAGTCCTATGTACCCCAATGTTCATTGCAGCGTTATTTACAATAGCCAAGACATGGAAGCAACCTAAATGCCCATCAACAGACGAATGGATAAAGAAGATGTGGTACATATATACAATGGAATACTACTCAGCTGTAAAACAGAACAAAATCATTCCATTTGCAATAACTTGGATGGACCTTGAGGGAATTATGTTAAGTGAAATAAGCCAGATATAGAAGGACAATCTGTGTATGACTCCACTCATATGAGGAATTTAAAAATGTGGACTAAGAACACTTTAGTGGATACCAGGGGAAAGGTGGGGTGGGGGGTGGGCACATAGGGTGAAGTGGTGCACCTACAACACGAATGACAAACATTAATGTACAACTGAAATTTCACAAGATTGTAACCTATCATTAACTCAATTAAAAAAAAAGAAATGGAAAAAAAAAAAAGTCTCTCCCTTCAGCTGAATGATAATAGTAATTGGTAAATACCCCAGCTCTCTTCCCCTTCAGGAGTACAACTCTGTTTTCCAGAGTCCCCTGTAGGGATTAAGGGCTAGTTATTTACTCGCTTGATAATGTTCCGCTTTTGGTTGAATTGCCTCCCTATCTCTTTTCCCCACTTCCCCACACATTTGAATCCTTGTTTCAGAGTCAGATTCTGGAGGAACCCAAATAAAACAGATCTTGCTAAGAGAAATCATTGCCACCTTGGGGACTAGCAACAGCCTTTAAGAGCTGGACCAGGGCCCAAGGAAGTCAAGGAAAGGATGAGGAAGGCAAAAAGAGTTTAGACCCATGAAGTCTCACCATAGCTAAGAAATTCACTGGAAACAGTAGGTCAGAGCCTGCTCGTTGACAGCAGATGGGGCCCACCCAGAAGACGCCAATAACAGAAGGCAGTTGAGGATCCATCATCCACGCAGGCAGAGTCAGGCAAGATGAGGTGGGAAAGAGGCATCAGCCCTCGAACAAGAAGGAACTGAGGCAAAGGGGTAGGTCCTCAGCAACTGTTTGTGTTTTTCTTAATGGAAAGAGTCTATTCCCAAGGACAGGTGGCTCAGGGGCTACAGGAAAATGTTGCTGGCCTCAGTGGCTGATGCCAGGAGTATTGGGGCAGAGAGAAATGCAGTGCTTATTAGAGCTAAATGTGATCTTGGGCAGGATTTAATCCAACTTCTCGTTCTGCAAATGAGGAACTGAGGATCAGAGAGGATGAATGTCTTACTCTAGGTCAATACACCACACTTAAAGAACCAGGGCTAGAATCTGCCACAGGTACTTTTGCACCACTCCATGCGATAGCGGCAAATAACCAGGTCAGAATTTTGATTCTCAGACTTACCAGTTATTTTGAAAAGAGTACCTAGTCCTCCAGAAATGGAAAAATTAGAATTAAGTCTCAGTTTCTTCCTGAGTGCTGACACCCACATAGAAGGGCAGGCGACATGGTCCAAAGTCTATCTATTTCAGAAAGTGTGTATAATAACCCTCTGTCACCTAATGGGAATGCTGCTGTGAGTTTTAATTACTATTCATTAAGGGCACAGATGTGATCTGTTAGATGAAATGCTCCAAATGAATTTCATGATGGTTTTACCGGGTTATAAAGAACTGACAAACTCTCAAGAACCCAACTATTCTAGTCAATGTTGATGCTCTATAACTATTATTATTAATAACATTATATTATATATATTATGATGGGTTATATATAACATATAATATACAATAATGTATAACATATTATATATAACATATGCTATTATATAATAATATATGGTATTAATAAATTATTAATAAATAATAAATGTATTTTATTGTCTGGTCTCTCTTTAAGTTCAAGTCAAAAATATTTACTGTGGAAGAAAATAATGGTATCTTCCTGATGAGTTCCAAGGCTGATTTCAAATGCGAAAGCTGTGCAGAATTATCTCCTTGGAGAACTCCAGAGGTAAGGATGCAATAGCCTTATCAGTTTCCTTCCTTCTCATAAATGGCATGAAATATTTAGGGAAACACTGTACCTCTGAGGCACTGTACTCTGATAAGCCCAGAGTGCCTCTTGGATGCTCTTTCAAAATATCTCGGGGCCGGCCCCGTGGCCTAGTGGTTACGCTCGCATGCTCCGCTTCGGCGGCCCAGAGTTTCCCCGGTTTAGATCCTGGGCGCGGACATGGCACCGCTCATCAGGCCACCTTGAGGTGGCGTCCCACGTGCCACAAATAGAAGGACCTGCAACTAGGATATACAACTGTGTACCGGGGGGATTTGGGGAGATAAAGCAGAAAAAAAAAAAAGATTGGCAACAGTTGTTAGCTCAGGTGCCAATCTGAAAAAATAAAAATAAAAAAATAAAATAATAAAATAAAATATCTTATGAAGGTTAGCTCTAGAGAAGCAATGATGGTCTTCGTGGAGCTAGCTTAGAGTGAGCAACTAGGGATGAATACGTCCATACACATATGTGCACACGCACACACAGACAGACACACACACACAGAGTCTGATACAATTCTTTAGAATATTTTATTACTCTTTAATAATAGTATGTGTGCTTCTCTCTCTAGGAGACTACCTAGTGATAAAGGATAAGCAAGCGAAATCTGGATTCCTAGAAACAGAAGACTGATTTATTTCAAAACATTAAATGTTGAAGATGGAAAGGACGGTGGGAATCATTTAGTTCAATGCTCTGTGACTAAAGAGACTCAGGCCAGAAGGAGAGGACTTGCCCAAGGCCACCCAGCGGGAAGCCAGGTCTTCTGAATCCTAGTCCAGGGCACATTCCCCCAGACCAGCAGGACAGCTCCCTTGTCCTGAGGAAAGGCAGCATGCACTGGCTCCTTCACGGCCGCTCTTCCTCGATCCGTAGCACCTCTCCTAGACTAAACAAAACAAAATGACACTTACATGAAACTTGTCTTCAAAAGAAGCCTGAGTTTTGAAGAAAGATGCAAGTTCCTCCATCCTTGTTGATACTACTCCATGGAGATATGCCGGATCAAAAAGAAACTTTGCCATATGGAATGATGAAACATCTGTAAAATGTTGTGATGAAATGCAAATGAAAGCATTTTGCAAACTGTCCTTTACCCTTGTCATGAACTCCAATGAGTAGGATCTGACTGTCAAGTTGCATCTTTTCAACCAAGGGAAGGATGGTGCTGACTCCATGCCCAGGAAGCAGTTCACCAATTTCATCTCCTTCTCATCAGAGGATTTTCTAGGTGCAGACAGGCAGATCAAAAAGCACTGTGGGCTAGGCAGGGCTGTTCAGCAAAATAATGTGATGGATGAACATCTTTCTCTTTCCGCAGGGAGTGTCCAACAGTCAGGGTAACCTTCAACACATAGACAAAAGAGGCAGCCTCCCAGAACAGCATGATTTCAGGACCCTAGGAAGACCCCTCCTGTACCCCTATACCTACAAACCTCTTAGCTGGCACCTGAGAGAACACTATTTCTATCTCTTTTATGCTAGTTTTAGATCCCTGTTAATGCACAGGTACCCCTGGTAAGAATAACCTATCAGTCATTTTCTTTCTTAAGCTAAATAAAGTCTTAGAGCATGAGTTTTGATAGGGAAGGAAAAAGCATATCGCAGAGGACACTGGGTGCTTCCAGCAGGAAAGGGGAAGGGAGTACCATTTAGGGAGGGGAGATGATCAGGGAGCTGCAGTGCTAAGGTTGACTAATGAAAGCTGTAACTTTGAAGTCTATACCATGCCATGACCGCTCTCAGTGTTCTCCAGGCTTAATTCACACAGTCCTCCATCTTATGAGGCAGAGCTATTATAATCATCCCCACCGGAGATGAGGACATAGAGAGTGAAAGACTAGGCACCTGAAAAGACTTGCTCAAGCTTACACAGCTTACAAATAGCGGATTTCCAATCCAGGCAGTCTGGCTCCTGAGTCTGAGCCCTGAACCACTATAGGAACCATTCATGTACATTACAACTTTGTCATTGTAGTGACGATTCATCCTGTTTTATCACCACTGAAATGGCTCTAATAAGACTCTCCTTGTCCCCCATCAGGCTGACCTGATGAGGTTGGTACTTAAAGCCCAAAAGTTGCACTGTCTTGATGAGCCCTGCAGTACACCGTTTGCCCCACAGAGCTCCTTGGGGAACCTTCATAAGAGAAGCACTGAGGTTTTGGCAGCTCCTTTGCAAATGAATTTCTCAATAAAGAGCAGATAAGGAGGTAAGAGGTAGGCAGGGTGCTGGGCAGAAACGGAAGGCTACCAATTTATAACAGATGCTGGGGAGGTTAGACTATTTCTGCTGATATGTACTCAGTCCCAGAATCATAACAAGGTTTTTGTCCCTATGGATGAATCAGCACCACCCTGGTTCTGAGGCTGGATGAGGGGAATGAGGTAATGGAGTTGAAGTTCGAAGCACATTAATAATACAGTCTCCAGGATGGGCAGTGCCGGCCCCCAGGCATCCTTGTCCACATACAAATAGAAAACTAGTGTTTCTGGGCCATCCAAGGTAGCACTTTTCACAAATATCAAACATAAATAATTTAAGAGGCAATGTTTAAAATTGTGAAAGACAAAATCCCAGGTGCATTTGCTGCTCGGCTCTCTGTGTGCCTCTGCCCCACCCGCATCACCACGGGGACGTCAGGCAGGGTGAGGCCTCGGAAACACTGTCACTCTGACACCTCACTTAAATTCTTCTAGCTACTTGTGCTTGTGTCATCATTTTGAAGAGGGTCAAATAATAGAATAATGGATTTCAAGTGACATTACCTACTTAAATTACCTACTTCAACACAAAGATGGAAACCAAATGTCCATGATTTTAGGAAGAAAAGTTACCACTCTATTTTGTATAGAATTTACTTATAGCTCTGTTGGAGGACCCCTGAAGTAGGGAAAAATCAAGTACAATATAGAGCAGAATTAACTGTCACATGAATCATTTATTTTAATAGTGACGATATTTATTAAACCTCTTGAATACAGCCTCACACACAAAACTCTTTTCACATTTAGACGTGCTATATAAAATTGAGAGACCTTTCCATTTCTCTAACAATCTCAAGTTTGAAATTAGTAATAACCTTCCTTAGCCCCAGTCACAGCTGAGTCATCCAGTTAATGAGTAAAATGAGAAGTATGAGCCCGCCTTCACATTTGTCAGTTCGTTAAGTCAAATATGCCTGGTAGCTGTGATGGCCAGACTGTGTCAAGATTACATGGTGAACTGTTTAAACTCAACACGTTATACATGTGTTCATACAATTAATTGGTTACTCATTGTTTAAAGTAAGAAGGCCGAAAAGGTATAAATTCTGCCACGCCTGCTAAATTACCTTGTGTAACAGAGGCTTTCCTGCGTGAAATGTCATTCCCAACAAAATCATGTTTCATCACTACAAATGTAGCAAGAAAATATACAATATTAGTGAGACCAAAATAATATGTCAGATTAGATTTACCAAAATGAGCAGAGTAGAATTTCTGGTCATCTTACACCCCATGTGATTGAGAAACAGGATCTACCCAAAGCCTGAAATGATGAGTTGATAACAGAAATATGGTCCTGTCATGAAATTTATCAGATGCGTCCCTTTGCCAAGGAAATCAAAACACAAAAAAGGACAGCAACACCCAACAGCGTGGGAAGAAGGGGAAGACAAGATGGCAGAGATTTTTTTTAACTCCACAATGTCAAGGGAAAACAAACTGTGGACTGTCAAAGCAAAATCTGACGCAGCTGAGTGCTGTGCTTGGCAGGCCTGGCGCTCGGGTCCGCTGTTTTGTTGGGGCCCGCCGCCGTGGGTTAGGCTAGACCTTTGAAGAGCAACCAGCCTCACGGTGGGTCATGGAGCGGTCAGCTGCTCATCTCTACTGTTGTTCCAAGTGACCTACCCCGGCCACTATGGGAAGAAGGGAATGATTTCTTTCAGGAATTGGGCTATTTATAAAATAAATATAAAGTCTAATATCTATTATGCCCAAATGATAGTGCAGGAGAGCTCCGGCGGCTGTCTATTTGCTGAACATCAGCCTCCTGTGCGTATAAATTGCCCCGTACTGAGGAGAAACACAATACAGTTCACCCGAGACTTGGCTGCAAGGTAGAGCCGCTTGTCTGTGGGCAAGTAATGACTTGCGTTTTCAGCTGCTTCTTGGTAAGAGCTTTAGTAATTGGAATCAGTTATTCAAAACATCGCTAAATGTGATTTAAATGGCAAGGATTTAATAACAGAGAAAGAAGCCATTAAAGGAGTTCAAGCAGGGGAGAAGGGAATTCCGTTTTTTAGAGCAGAGGGAGAAAAATAAAGCAATTACTTGATGTAAAGGCCAGAAACAGGACTCCTGCTGTCAGGGAGAAATCAAATCTGTCAGCAATTAGTGGGATCTTAGGAGGCAAAGAACTCTGCAGTGTTGAGCAGTGAATAAGGGGTTAGCAATTATATGAACTGATAAAAGTGTTCTGGTTTCCAAACAGCAGGTTAACAAGCCGTACTTTTTTCATAACTTGATGCAGATGTGACGAGTCACCCTTTATGATATTCCGCAGTGGTCCGCCAGGGAAGTACCTTAATAAGCGCATTGTGCGGCCTCTTTCCATCTCGAACTGGGTTCGTGCTACCTATCTCAAAACGACGCTCAGGAGAGCATTTTGACGGCAAGGTTCTTTAATTAAAAAAATAGAATAGTAATTTCCATGAATACGCAATTATTAAAATCCAAGCGGGAAATCCACATCCCTGTGTCCACTCTTCCCAGGGGTTTGGTAGTTACTAGTATTTTCAGCTTGAAAAGAACATGACACGGTATAAAGTAGGAAAACTTTTCATCAAACAAAGAAGTTAATCTTATTACGATGTGCTTATTATTTTTTAGTCTTAGGAATAAAAAAATCAATGACGGATATTTATGCACGTATGTGGCCCAAAAATGACTCCAATCTGAGCTCTTTAAAAATCACTTTGTATTGACGGATGTGGGTTGTGAATCTCGGTGTGTTATGTGAAGTCATATCAGAAAGGAAGATCAATTGTTCCGTCACAGAACAGTTATAGCCTTTCAATACAGGGAGCTGCTCTCTGTGCTGAGAGAGCGCTCAGATGTCAGTAAAAGATGATATTTGAGGTAAGGTCATTTGAAAAGACTCCCCTAGAATCCTCCTTGACTAGCTATGATGGTTACCTATTTATGTTTTCACTGACATGTATTCTGTTTGAAAGACGTCAGCAATTATACCTGAGCAACAATACTGCAAAGAGAAATCCATCATCCAGCACCTGCTACTGATTTGTCAATTGACGAGACAAATAAAAATGAGAATTTCTTTTTCTTCCTTTTTTTTCCCCAGAGGCACTCAGTCTTAACACATTTAGGCAGGGAGGACCTTCCCGATTCCACTTTAAGCACAGTATAAGCTAATCGTTGAATAGTTTTCGAATATCCAATCAATGTATCTGCAGGGATTTTTCCCTTTGGAACAAAACTCCTCTCACCAGAAAAACCTCACCCCTCCTTTCTGGCAAATCATTGTGTTGGGTCTGCAGGGCTCCCACTGCCGAAAGACTAAGCGCCCTTAAAGGCCAACGATCATGAAACATCTGTGAAATGCAAAGAGATTTGGGGGTGTAGGATCACCAGGTGTCGCTTAAGGGCAGCTTTTAATCCCGCTATGAAGGCCACATAAGTTCTGTTACTTTTCTCTTTTGCAACCAGGCTTTCCGTTTGACATTATTATTGTATGTTCTGTATAATATTGTATATTAATATCATATACGTTATTGCTCAGTTTTCTTAAGTATTATGTTTGTTTTATGCAAATTTACAAACAGCATCTCACAGACGTTGTTGGGTAGGGTGGAGAGCCGGACGTGGCACGAAATTGGGAGTGAGGGCGCGTCAGCTCAAGCAGCTACAGTTCTATGCAGAGAACTAGAGCTGTGCTCTTTACATTGCTGTGAAATATCCCAAGTACATTCACCATATAGACTTACAGAGATCCCACACCCCAAATGCACCTAAATTTGGCAGACTGTGCTAAGTGTATTCATTTGTGCTAATGTTTCAATTGCTAATAAGCCATGAAAATTGTTTAAAAAGACAAATGTGACACTCCCATTATTGACTTGTTAATTCATATACTTATATACACATATACATCCACACACACACATATATACGTATTTTTTAATTTAGAGGACTGCAATTTTTGGACTTCCTTAGTTCATTCCTGATTTTTTTTATTGAGGTATAATTGACATATAACATTGTATTAGTTTTAGGTGTACAATCTAATGATTTGATATATGTATACACTGCAAAATGATCACCACAATAAGTCTAGTTAACATCCATCATGGCCCATAGTTACATATTTTTTTCTTATGATGAGAATTTTTAAGATCTACTCCTTCTGATTTTTTTTTGTCATCTCTCATTGTCTAATTACAAAAGTCACTTAATTCCAAAAGACACTGAAAGCAACTGAGTTAGGGAAGTGATGAAGATGAAAAACAGAAGATAACAATAATATCCAGCATAGGGAAATGTGCCCATGAAGAGTTTGCCTTGTACGACTGTGGTTTTCCTATGATGACTGCACTGAAATTCTTATCAGCCAATCCAACTCTCTCTTTTGGGTCAGGTTGATGGGGTGCTAGGCTCTGGTCTCATCTCAGTAAGGAGGGACTCACATTCAACTGAGTTTTAATACATGGACAATGAATTTCCATATGACCTTACCTCGCTCTGCCACTGTGATCCTTTAACAAATAGGTCCTCAGTTTCCTCATCTGGAAGCGGTAATATAGCATTTAACAGAATGGCCTTGGAGTTTTCTACATTCCCCAGAAATTAGAAAATGATGAGATAATCTTGCCTAAGAAAAAAATTGGAGTAAATGTCCTCTTAAAGGTAGGGAAAACAAATATGATGCTGTTTACTGGGTGTAGGGTAATCCAGTAATACCTCACTGGCTTTACTTAGTTAAGTTGTAGCATCAACTCTGGTTTCTCGTTCAAAACACCTGCAAGGGGACAGAAGCAAATAAGCATCTGGCTTGTCCCAGCAGAATGTAGTTGTGAGATGAAAACATTTTTTTAAAACATGCTTCATGTGACATCACTGAGAAAGCTAAGCATATTTAAGCAACACATACGAGAGACTCAATATTATTCAGAGTAGAATGTAAAAAGCCCAAGTAAACATTCTACATGATTCATCAAGCCAAGTTGAAAGCTGTTGAGATAACGTCTCTACTAATAGTCACAAAAGCGTCGTCATTAGCCAGAGGTAAATACATGCTGAGGAAGGTTCAGAATCCAGCTCCCATCTTTTGAACACTGCCTGAGAGCAGAGCAGTTGCCTAAATGGCTTCACTGTGTTCTGGTCTGAGGATGCAGTTCCAGAGCGTGAGGCAGAGACCTGTGCCAGAGCAGTGGCCACCGTGTGGGTGCCAACAAGACACTGCAGCTCAGGGCCTCGGACTGGATACAGCGTGTCCTTAGCTCCAGGATCAGGCGTCGGAGCCGTCTTGGTGTGCGGCTGTCATGAAATTCAGGACAGCCGGATGGGGGACTGTGTGAATGTTGTCACTCTTCGCACGGAACTGGATACCATTTGCGGGAGCAGTCCTGCTTTCACGAATCGGCCATTGATGAGTGTCAAGCAGGACCCGAGACTGTTGCCAAATTATGAATCTTCGTGTGTCCATTAGGATGCAGTGTGAGAATTTTGATATGTCTGTCTGACAATTCTTAGGGAAGTAAATCCTCGCAGTTTGCCGGCACGGCAGCCTTACTTGGCAGCAAGAGGGAGAGTCTGGTGGACTGCAATCTTTTGGGGGTTTGGGGTGGGGAACCTTTCGGGCTTCGCTGTAAAGCGACTTGCTAAATCACTTCCGCCAGGTGTGGGAAGGAGTGGCCTGCCTGCCTTTCACACTGCCTTCATATCCTGTCCTGGGCACGGTGGCAATTAGGACATTCCTTCTGTTAAAGGATCTGATTGAACTTTGTCTTTTAATTTTGTGATTTTGATCTCCCTGAATTACTGATTAATCAACCTTTCAAGGAGGCACTCATCCACCTGCTTGGGGGCGCATGGTAAAGTATGCTGGTGTTGTCAGGCTGGTGCCACCATTCCTGTTCTTCTGGTTGGTACTGCAGGCTGGGAAAGCGAAGTGGAACAACGTGTGTCACCTCCTTGCCACATGGATTATTTCTTACCTTCTCAGTAGCCGTGTTACATGGAGGACTTCGCCTCCAGGACGCCATCTCCACCTTCACGGGTGCTGTGGGTGGACCGACAGCTTCCTAAGGGGTGTTGAAGTTGGCTACACTCTCTGTGAGGGGTGCGCATCTTCCTCCTGTCAAACTCTCAATGAGAACCCAGAGATGAGTTTTAAAAGCCATCTAGACCATGAACTTTCCTGTATTTTAAGAAAAACAGGCTATTTTCAGTGTAAGGATTTATTTTATAGTATTATTCACAGATCTTATGAAAAAAACACCTTTCCATGGGGCATATCTTAACTACAATGTTGGATAGCCATATGTAAATTTGCTGTTTTTGCTTATTTTCACCTAAAACAAATGTTGATATGTATATGTGGAAATGGCACAATCTGTGAGATTAAACAAAGAGAGAATTAAATGTGTTCGATTTCACCCATTCTTTTGACACGAAACTCAGATTCTTAGCTTGTCTTCTTCCCTTCAGGTTGAATCCTCTTAGTAGGGTCCCTACTGCCTGTTTTTAGTAGTAACATGTTCATGCACTGCCTAGGGACCCTACAGTATCTACAGAAATGACTACTAGAAACACAAATCAGCAGGGCTAGTTTTTTTCCCTGTAATCAATGGCAGGGAATCTCTGAAAAATAAATGGGAAAACTTTGACACAAAGCACTATTCATTTGATACTATCAT
Organism: Equus asinus; assembly: GCF_041296235.1. NCBI lineage: Eukaryota > Metazoa > Chordata > Mammalia > Perissodactyla > Equidae > Equus > Equus asinus. Next base: position 14,282,120 of record NC_091791.1, on the reverse strand, counting down.
GAAACCTTATTGATATAATATTGAGTAGTAGCCAAGGACCTAATTTAGAGCAGACTATAGAGGTTAATCTGCCCACTGTCTCTAACTAGGTCTGTAATCCAGGAAGAGATAAGACATTTAAAAAGTGGGCTCTCAGGGTTCCATACTTCATGTTGCTATTTTGAGCCTTCACCAGAGTTTTCTTCTAGAATACAGATATTCTGAAATTCCATATTATTCTCATATCCAGAGTGTGGCACTGTTTCGGCCCTCTCCCCTCTTCCTCTCTCCCTCTGATAAAATCCTGCATCGTACAAACCTGAGTAGGTAAAAAATGCATGTTGCTCTGAATTACGTTCACGATGGAGCAGCCATCAAAACAAACCCCCACAGGATGAAACTCACATGATGGAAGAAGGGTATGGGTCTGTTCATAGCCTTGAAAAAGCGTGTTCAGAAACAGATCATCCTGTATGAGAGGAAGTAAAAATGGGAATGCTTCTTACCTTTATTAACTAGTTTCTAGAACATTTCTATTTAGTCAGCAAGTTTTTTAAAGGGCGTTTGCCAAAAGTGGGAAATGTAAATTAGAGGCATTGGCCATTACACAGAAAATAAAGAAATTGTCAGAAAAAAAAACCGTAGTGTGATGCCAATGGCACTGTGGACTAGCCATTGATGGAGTCTCACCATAATGTCATCTGTGAAATTGAGCCACGGGTCCTTATAATTGTTGAAACTCTTATAAGGAGAAAGTTCTAAACTGCCTTCAATGGGAACAAAGGCAATTCTGCCTTATCTGAGTTCTATCCTTTGGGTTATGATTGTACAAAGTATCAGGGTAATTGTGTTTGGAGAATGAGTTAAGTATGAAAGTCTTGGCGGTAACAGGAGGCGAGGACTATGCTATTGGTGTGGTATTCTGTTCTCCCATACGGGTAGAAAACTAAATTAATTTTATTTTTGTGACCTTATGGTGATGTAATGTCTTTTATTATGAAAACTCGTCATTGACTTACAAGTAATTCAAAATTATCTTGATTTTTTTTTCTTCCCCCATTTATGATAAGAAATCTCTGCTGATCTATCTATCCATCCTCTTGCCTTATTTCAAATACTTTTGATCCCAAGTATATATTTGTGAAGTAGCTGAATAGAGTTAGGGATGTGGTTTGTGGCCATGAAACTGAGCAAGACGAGTTGTTCCTTTTTACAGTTTGGCCTACAGTTGGTATTGTCTTTGACTTATCAGCACCGTGTTCCAACCAGTTGACCCAATGACACCATAACTGCATTTAGAGACATTTAGACTCATTTGGAGACTTTGTGTTCTATGTGAAATTTGCTATGGCATAATGATCAGTAAAATAGAGAGCAAGACACCCAGGTTCCAGCATGGGGGCTATTAGCATCCTATTCACACGGAACAATCAGTTCTCTACACTACAGCTTCCTTTTTGCAGAGTAAAGATAACAATGCCTGCCATGTGTACTTTACAGCTTTGTCATGACGAACAATAACTGAGAGAATAGGCATTATTAACATAAATAAATCATGACATGTTTTTCATATAACTAACGATTTAGTCAACATAATGACAATTTCATGTCTAATAAGAGAAGTTTTACTTAAAGTCCTGTGATACACTCTTCTCCTTCTTATGTGATATTAATGTGAAGTATCTAGCATTCTTGCATCAAAGAGCTTCCCCAAAGTGACACGAACTTACTCGATGGCCATCCATCCCTGATTTTTTTTTTTGTGACATTTAGGCTATGTCAAATTTTAACAACTGTTACACACAAAGTGCTTTTGGGGTCTGTTGCCTCTGCCCATTTGGCCCGTCTCCATCCGTGAACACCGCGCTGAAGTGGTGGTCTTTGTGCCTTTCTCATTGTTATTCTCGGGTGCCATAGTCACTTGAATACTTGAGCGGGGGAAGCAACGGTCCCCGGCGTCAAGTCAGTTTCAGCTCTTGAGATCTGAAAGGCAGCCACTTGGAGTTCATTACACAGTTCTGCTCAACGCTCCTGCCTTAACATTGTATTGCACAAGAATTCTAAATTCATTTTGGCTGCGTTACAAGGCCTGTTTTCTGCCTGGATGCCCAGGTCTCTCTTTCTTTCTATTGTCTCTGGTTGGTGTCCAGGAATAAAGGATACTTAACATTTAAAAAGGCAGAATTGTTTGCAATGAAAATACTTCCCACTAACTGGCACTCTGAGAACATTAAAGACTTAAATGAGGACAGTCACTTCCTTTGGAAGTGTGTTTATTTTTAAGCATCTTTTTGGGAAAAAAAGTTCTCTCTTTGTGTATCTTGCTCATCTTAATTTATGTTTGCAGTTCACGAGAACTTTACAAAAAAAGGGAATTTCTTAATGCAAAAGACCCTTTATTGGATAGAAGCTTTAATGCTCATATACCTGGCCAAATCTCTTGTGTATGAAAACAGAAACCTTTTTCTCAAGCTTCTTGTGACATACGAGGTCTTCACGCTGGAACGTGAGTTAAACTGTGCTGAAATATAAATGTTTTTAAATACATCTTGGCATTTTCTTGGTAATCGGCTAGGAATTAATTCATTCCATTTTGTTTATTGGGCACAGTAAGCAACAAGACTGTGGGATTTAATAAGCCCTGGATGCCTTGGCTTTCCTGTTTTAAGTGCAGCATATCTAGACAGTATTCTTTATAGCAGTGTGTAATTTGGAGACATATGTCTGTCAGCCTCAGAAAAAGAAAAGCCATTTAACTGCTTCTTTTGAGAGGCTGAATAGGAGCAGTGGGTTTAGGGAGATGGGAGGGAACAGGCTTGCCTGCATGTTTGAGTGTGTGCGTGTGCGCATGTGTGTGCCTGTGTGCGTGCTGTTTTCCACAGGGAGAAACTAATCTCTTGGCTTAGATCCACCTTAGTATTAGCCTCAGTGCGTTCCTCCCTCCTTTACTCTAAATCATTATTAAGTTTATTACTTCTTTTTTCTTTTGCTGGAGAAGATTAATGGCTTTCCCTGGGCAGAGGGAACTCTGCAGAGCCCAGTGGCTCTATAAATAGCACCTGCTGCTAATTCTCCAGTGCCCGGTATCTCCCCAACACATCTTGGTCTTTAAACAATTTGTTCAGAAGAAGAAAGCTAAGGGTCACTGTGCACTTTGGTGTTACTCAAAACGTGTTTTATGGATAGTGGGTTTTTCTCCAGGAAGTTTGGCCTGGCAGGTCCTTTAGAGAGACTGGCCGTCCCAGCACCTCCCCAGGGAAGCATGCCTCACTAACCAAGCCTGTAAGGATATCACAGAACCTGTTGGTCCTGTAGGGGTGGCGCCATGCTAATAGGTTTTGCCATTAACTCTCCCCTCTTTTTCTAATTTCTTCTCTCTTGGTAGGTTTCAGGCTCAGCTGAACTGTTCCGATAGCCCAGGGGAGACGTGACTTCATGGAGTTATAAAACATAAAAAGGGAAAATGTATGGTTCGGTGACTTGTGGTTTCAGAAAATAGAATGCTTCTGGACAATGCAGATCGCAGGAAGGGTCACTGGTCATCATTTTGGAACCATCTTCATCTTGAGGGGTTCGTAGTAAGAACAAGAGGGCACCTAACCTCTGGGGCACATAGCAGTTCAATAAATCTCTGTTGAACGAGTGGATGAATGAAAGGAGTGATAGTTCTTGTTATCAGAAACACGCTCATCTGATGAGTTAAAGCCAGCACAGTTGCAAGCAGAGTTGTGTGACTTAAGGAGGTCGTGCAGCCTGTTAAGGTAAAGGAAAAGGGAAATAAGGCTCTCCTCTCCTGCTTGATTGTTGCCCTTCAGTAGCTTCTCCTGGGTAGGCCAGATCACCAGCAAAAGAGGGCCGACTGTGTTGTGCATCTGGTGTTTTGCCAGATGCCTGGATGAAACCACTGAACCGTATACTCTGTACGTTAAATGCAGAGTTCTCTTATAAATATCTTCCGTTGCTCTTCAATATTTACATGTCATCTTGAGAGCAGTGATTTTTTTTCTGCTTTGTGTGTTAAGTGAGACCAACGAAAGATCTAAGGATGTTTCTCAGACCTTGAATGGAACACTAGGAAGTTTCACTTTCTGTATACCAGCTTACTACTTGGATTCAAATTTGAAGTTTCCATTTTCATAGAATAGGACTAAATGACAATGCCAACTAACCTTTAGGTTAAGGATTTTATTTGCCCTTATCATATGCAAACGCTTTCTCTTCCTGTTTATTTTATCAGAATTATCATATAATTACACAATAGCATCTTATAACTGAAAGCTGCCTCAGAGATAATTTAAAATAATCATTGCCTTTTGCAGATGAAGAATCTGAGGCCTGGCAAGATGAAGCTCCTTGCCCAAGGTCAGTCAACTTATAAAGAGCAGAGTTGGACTAGAACCTGGGCTTCTTATTGCCTGTGTAATATTCCTCCTGTTATACCATGTTGTCCTTAAAAACTCATGTCAGTGTTATCTTCGTTTCTACCATGGCAATGTGAATTTCTTAAGCCAATGATTTTTAAACTTTTAAAAAAAGGATCCTTTAAAGTACTTCATTATATGTACACAGGTAAGAAACGGAACTGCTTTGTTGAAGAGGGGCAGAGGTAGGGATGGGAGAAGCTGAAGTCCATCATATTAACATGCCCCCCCTTTATGGCCTCCCACCCTGGGCAGTCTCTCAGGCAAATCCAAGGAACCCAGGAGACGAGGAAATCAGTTTGAAATATTACTACTTGTGCACAAGGAAAAACACCTCAAATCTATCTGGATAGAGGAAGGGTTTTCAATCAAATGAGTTTTCAAAGGATTGGCTTCATCCAAAACCACCAATCAAGGAGTCACAGAACATCGTTATCTCCAGACAGCACAAAGCTTGGCACATCTTGGTTGTTTAATAAATTTTGTTAAGTGAATAAATTAACAAAGGATGACAATTCAATCCTTGGAAACGCTTAACCACTTCTCATTGTCGATTACTCTTTCCCTCTCCTGTGTTGCCGAACGGCATCATATATGCCTTTGCTAACACGTTTTCCTTGTTGTACTTGGCTCAGTTTTGACCTTGAATGGACTGGCAAGTCCTCCAGAGCAGACCTCTGAACTCACAGTCCCCAGGATACACTGGATACACAGTAAGCTTCAGTAAGAGCTTGCTGTTAAAAGAAGGGTGATTGGAAGCACCTCAAGCCTTGAGTACTAAGGCAGGATTTCTCAACCTTGGCATTATTCACATTTGGGGCTGGACAATTCTCTGTTGTCTGGGGATGTCCTGTGCCTTGAAGGATATTTAGCAGCATCCCTAGCTTCTACCCATTAAATGCCACTAGCACCACCCCTCCAAGTTGTGACAACCAAAAAAATCTCCAGACGTTGCCAAGTGTTCCCTGGTGGACAAAAGTGCCCCTCATTGAGAACCACAGAGCTAAGGGACGTTCTTGTTTTCTTTCCTCTGGGCTTCTGGGTTTCAGATGAGCGTAGTCCGAAATGGGGTTATTCTAAAATGCAAAATGTTTTGAGAAGTAAAAATAGGCAGTTATATTCCTCAAATCTAGGAGTTTAAGAATAAGTACTATCAGCTATTAATTCATTTCACCCACCATATATTTTATTTTGAGGGAATTTTAGTGGAGAATACAATGTTTGCTAGTTTTGGAAGACCATGTTCATTTCATCAAAGAACATAATGCCATTATTCTCTTGTGACTTTGGTTTGAGGTTGGCTAAATGCCAGAGTTCCAGGATAGAGAGCAAAAATGGCAGCTTCGTATATGCTTTCAACATCAAGAAGTTGGACTGGCAAACCAGTTGTTTTTCCCTTGTTCGCCTCCCTTGGATGGTTTAGTAGAATGCCCCTATGATTTTAAACAGATGCCCTGCCCAAAGTCCGAGACTCCAAGGCTAGGAGATTTTATGACTCTTGTCTACCCTATCCTAGGGCTCACAAGATAACTTTTTTTGTCATAACATTTTATATTCTGTGAGAGAAATGAAATGTCATTGAATATTTTTTCTCACTAATGGAACTGGGCTTCTCTACTTCCAATGTAATCCAGAGTTTAAAGAAACATCTAAGAACATTTTCCCATATCTCCCTCCCAGAAACACAAGCAAGATGCAGAAATACAAAACACAGTTCTCTAGAATCAGCAGCCTCAACTTCTCATCCTCAACCTTAAAGCATCCTCTTCAAATGGATCATTTTCCAATATCTAGGTCTCAACAATTTGAGCCTGGATGTCCCCAACTCCTACAAGCTTCTGAGAGCATTCTTGTTATTAATGTCTAAATAAAATGACTTGACACACCTCTAATACTGCAGGCTCTTGGAAGTCAAGCATTTCTATCCCAATATTTCCAGAGGTCGATTCATTCATGCAACGAATATTTATCGGGAATGCTGTGTAACTGAAATGTACTAGATTTCCACTCCTGATTCTTCTTCCCATTGAATTCTCATCCTGCATCCTGGTGCTGTCCTCTCTCCCTCTACTTCACCTCCTCTATGGTCACTATCCTTTCTTTATTCTCCAGAGCACCACAAACTCCAGGCTGCTGCACGAGGTAGACGTTCACAGAAGGTTGATAACATTAGAGAAGATGACAATCTCATGCACGACAAGATATCACTGAAAATTAAATAGTAGTCATCGCTTTTTCTTGAAAGACCCTTTGTCATCCCTGTCACTAGGGATGTCTCATTGACCATCTTCCTCCTCAGGATCTGCTTAACAGGCTGCCATGTTCCCAGATCCTGCTCCCTCTCTTTCCAGATCAGAGAAACCACCTCTTCAAAGCTTCCTTCCTATCTACTGCTGAGGAACACCTCTTAGTTGTGGTGGTTGTTGTTTTTCATCTAATTATCTAATGAAATTTGGGCCTTTGTATCAACCATCTCCTTCCAAACTTTCAAGCATCAAACAAAACCTATGGAAGTGCTCTCCTGGGCCAAAGATTCTACACCCTTAGCAAGACAGAACATTAACAGAAGCTTTGCAATTTTGCTTTCCTCTTTAATTTGCTCCAGTTCATATTCTTAGGCAGAGTTCTTGGCCAGTACATCAACCTTTGAGATAGAATGAAGGCAGCGGCAATTTGTTTTCCCTTTATCCAGAGCAAAGGGCCAGGGGTAAATAAAGAAAAAAATCCCATTTCATTATGACCTGAGTGCACTCATTTCTCCCGTGAACTTTGCCCACAAAAACAAACAAGCTACTAATTCTTATTAGTATCAATTATGAAAACTGAATGGATGAAACTCTACCTCAGGTCCACCAGCTTTTTCCTTTTTAATAACTTTAGTGTAAGTTTTCATGAAAGGAGTAATTATAGTGAATAGGTCAAAGTGAGATTTATTGATTTATTGATTCTGTTCCAGTCCAAGGACCATGGGGAAATATGGATTAGCTCACACTTGGGAATGTAGGTCCTATCAGAAAAAATACCTAACACTATTGTATTGAACATTTGGGCTGTCCTCTATAAAATTCAAACTCTGAAAAGGAAAGAAGATGTTTCCTCCAAGAAAATGCTGAACTTCTTGCCAGGGTTTACAGTGAACAATAAGGCAGGCTGAGTCTTTTTGGGGCATAAAATGGAAGGATGTCGGAGGAGGAGAGCTATATCTGGGTACTTTGACCTAACATTTAGATGAGTATGCTTTTCAGTGCAGAGTTGTGGTACATGGGAAGCTAAGAGTCTGAGTCTATATGCCCTTCTGTGGATGTATGAAATGAATATGTGAAGGAAATAAATGAAGAGTGAAACACATCCTGCTAGTTGGTAACAATATATCTTGACTAACACAAATAAAATAGGACCGCAAAGGATAAGGATGGATGCTTCTTTTTATTTAGATGCAAGCATTGACCGATGCTTCTCTTAATGACGTCAACTCTGCTAATGATTCTTTTCAGCATCCACGGAGCACCGACCGTGTACCAGATACTCACTAAACCTAATCCTCAGCACTGCTTTATCTTCACAGCAATCCTGTGAAGCAGTCATTCTCATCCCCATTTTACTCATGAGGAAATTGAGGCTCAGGAAAGAGAGGTCACTTGTCCTCAGTCTTATCAGTGAGGAACAGAACAAGAATTCCAACCCAGCTATGTCTGACTTCAAAGCTGTGCTCTTTGTTACCTCATACGGCTTCTTTTGAAATGAATTCATTTATTTCCAATTTTGTTCTGTTTTGATTTTCATACCGTATTTTGAAAATCAAACTATATTTATTTTTTATTATGTTAAGTCATACAGTGGTCATTAGGCTAAGCTTCTGATCTGATCCTGTGACTATTTTATTTAATATAATGATTCTTGCCTTATCCCATTGCAGGCAAAAGCAGAAAGAGAAACTTCCGTGGAAGTCATGGGCTCCACAATTTTTTAAAGTTGTTCTATCCTTAAATGTCTGGGTACATTTAGAACCCTTACTTATTTGGCCAAATGGCTCTTTGCCTTCAATATAATTTTAAAACTGGCACTTGTAAATTCCAGCATAATTCTTTGCACATGCTAAGTGTTTAATGAAATTTTGTTGACATAAATAAGTATATTGCATTTTTTTGTAGACTAAAATACGACCCAAGAGTACTTAAGACCTATGAAGTTTGAAAATAACTTTAGTCCCAGAAATAGCCAGCCAAATTTTATGATTTGGTAAAAAAAACAAAACAAAACAAAAAACCTTTGTTAAAATGAGTCTCCTAGTATTTTCTCATGTTTTTCTTGTCTTTTTCAGATCTGGCCTTATGTTTTTCTTGTCATTTTCAGATAGACATACACAATTTGTTTAGAGGGCCCTTAGCTTCCCCCCGTGTATCAATATAGGGATGCTAATAATAGTGCCATTGCTGATCAAGAGTCGGCCACGTGTCAGTCTCTGCGCTTGGTGCTTTTTTATGTTTAAGTCTCATTGCAATCCACCGGGGTGGGTATTTTCCCCATTTGCAGATGATGTCAATCGTCTTACTGGCGATCCACCATTGAAGTGAAAGAACTGTAATCCAAGCCTTTCTTGGTCCATTTCTGAGCCCCTCCATGCTCTCTGCAATGAAAACAATAGGCTCTGCTCTTCGTGCAAATTTATGCTGTGAAATTTGCTCACATCACTCTTAAGTACCACAGAATGAGATATTTAGCCATTTTCATTTTATCCTCATTGATAACAAAGGGATGATAATAAATGAAATGGCTTCAGCCTTGCTTTGTCATCTTGTCACCCACACAAACTCAATACAGGGATTCATTTTTTTAACTAAATGCATACATATGTAATATTTCTCCTGGAATTATTGCATGATATGAAACTGAAGCTCCCAGGACCAGAAGGCTGGAGTCCTCCCTCTGGTTCCAGTTCTACTACCAGGTAACCTTTGGCAAGTGACAACCTCTCTGAGCTCAGGCTTCTTCAGCTGCTTTCTCAGTGGCTTTCCAGCTCTAGCATACAATGGCCTTTTCAATAATATTAACATCTTCGAAAAGTGATAGGACAAAGTAACTTTCACCTAATGGTGTGGGCAAGCTGGTGGCTCCCAAAAGATACATCCACGTCCTCACCCCTGGAACCTGTAAATGTTACCTAATATGGCAAAAGACTGACTATTACCTTGTATGGCAAAAAAACGGTGATGAAGTTAAGGATCTTGTGAGGAGGAAGTTATCCTGGGTCATCTGGGTTAGGCTTAAATACAATCAGATGTATCCTTATGAGAAAGAGGTAGAGTTCTGAGACGGAAGAGTAGAAGGCAACGTGGTCAAGGAGGCAGAGATTGGAGTGATGTGGCCACAAGCTGAGGAACACATAGAGGCAAGGAACAGACTGTCCCCTAGAGCCCTCAGAGGCAGTGTGTCCCAGCCAACACCTTGATTTCAGACGTCTGGCCCAGAGTGCTGTAAGAGAATCCATTTCTCTTGTTTTAAGACACCCAGTTTGTGATAATTTGTTACAGCAGCCAGTGGAAACTAATACACCTGGTTAGTGCCACAAAATGCTTCTTCAACTGGGTTTTCATATGATACTGGTAGGGGAACAATTATAGAGGAATAAGCACAAGACTTGAATATTAATTAAGCTTTCTCACCTCAACATCCGTCCTGATGTAGCACTCAGAGACTGTCACGTGAAATGTATTTAAACCCTTCTCTTAGAAGACGTCCGGGGCTCTCACTGGGCTTGGTGGGCTGAGACTAGGCTTATGTGTTGTGGGAAACTAGTCCTTGGCTGGAGAGTGTGGAGCAAAGAGGATGAAAGCCACGTCCCTGGCACCCCTTGGAAGAACTGAAAAGGTGTGTCCTGACTGCGACATCCAAATTGGAAGTGAAAACCAATTACAAAGTGAAAGCTGTACAAGTGGACCAGCAAGGTGGGTAGATTGAGACTCAGGCTCTGCAGTGTGAGGAGAGATTCCCAAGGCCTTGGTCCCCGGTCAGGAGGATTGAGAGATTTGGGTGAAGAGTGGAGGCTGCTCATGGCTAAGAAGAGCACCAACTTTTGTGGAAGGAATCTTAAAAGTCTTATAATCCAACATCTTAGCTATTAATTGAGTTTCTCACCTCACAGCCATGTCATCACCCAACCTCTAAAAATCTCTAACATCATTCATTCACTCACTCACCCATTCAATATTTGAGTGCTTTCTATACACCAGGCCACAACGCTGGATAAGACTAGGAGTTGCCAGTCTTTTGTAATAAGATTTAACAAGAGGAGGTGAATGTCATAGTGGAGAAGGACACAATGCGCTGGGGTAGTGAGGCTGGAATGAGGACTTCTGCCTGGAGGACTCAGGGCTGGCATCTTAAGAGGTGATCTTTGAGCTGAGTCTTAGAAGTAAATAGTGTTTGCCCCCTGAGGCAGCTCATTTCCTCTTTGAAAAGTCCTTCCTTACGTTGAACCAAAATATGTGCTTCATTAATTTTTACCCAAACTCTGAATGGTCATTATAACCCAAGCCAATGACTCTTGAGGACTTTGATCTCAATGGATGGAAAGACACCAGGAATGTAAGAAGTGCGCTTTCAGTAAGTCCCTGCCTTTGAAAGGAAAGTACAGAATATTCTCATTTCTTGGACAATAAATTCTTGAATAAGAATTTTTAGGCATGGCCAGAGAAACTATTTAGGTAGTTAATATTACAGAAAGTATGAATTATTAGGCAAATGGCCCATCTTCCTGCTCCACACTTCCGAGTAGATCTCTCCCACATGCAGTAGGAAGGTGGGGAGACAACACAAGCAATGAGATGAGCTGTGTGTAAAAATTCAACTGCTTGAGCCTGAAGCCTGGGAGACAGCAGGGACCCTCCCTACGGAATCCCTCCTCACTTCCTGTTGGTTCTAGCCTTGCTCAGGCTCCATCCACTCCTCCCTGTCCACATCTCTTCCCTAAGTGACTACAGCAGCCTCCTGCCTGGTGTCCACACCTCCATTCACACCTTTCTCCAGCCCATTCTCCATTTAATAGCTAGTGATGCTCAAAAATGCAAATTTGATCACGCCGTCCCAGCCTAAAGCCCTTCACCGTTTTCTCGTTACCTGGGAATCAAGTCCACACCCTGTCGTGTGGGTTATAAGGCCTGTAGGTGCCAGATGGACTGACCCGTTAGTCGCTTTCAAACCGTGCTCATCTTCACTCTCTCACGGCGATGACACTCAACTTTCCTTAGTTCCTTGAAGACATTAGACTCTGCCTCATGCCCAGGCCTTTGCACAGACTTTTCCTCTAGCTCAAAACACCCTCATCCTTTTCCCTCCCTACATCCACCGGTTCCTCGCTCCCCAGCAGCTCTCTGTCTGTCTCTCTCTCACACACTCTCTTTTTCTCACACACACAGACCTATACACACACACTTACTAGCCTCTTTAGCCTGCCTAACTCTTGCTTCCCCTCCAAGTTTTGTTTAAATGGCGTGTCCCACAGGAAGCCAGTTCCCCCAACTCCCTTGGCCCCAGCCCACCATAAGCTTCCCCAGTGCCCCTGCATCTCCCCTTCCAAACACTCTTCACTCTTTAATTCCTTAGTTAATGCTTGTATTCCCAGCTAGACTCAGAACTCTACAAGAGCAAAGACTACATCCCTCTTGTTTAGTTTTGTGTCTCTAGTATTGAGGACAGTATCCAACACATAGTAGGCCCTCGATAAATATTTGTTGAATAAATAAATAAATTACTCCAGTGACTGACATGAACTTTTGAATTATTTGGGGTAAAAAACACCTTAAGTAAACTCAGAGGGTGATTATATTATGCCATAAGAAATAGAAAAGTAGGACAGTTTCTTTCTCTTTCAAGAAATTGGCTCTGGGAAAACAACCAGACTGTTAGAAGTTGGAGATGGAGCTTGCTCAGGGTACTGCAGTGAAACGCTTCGGAAACCAGGAGAGGCCCCTCAGTGACAGGAGGTGTTATTCTTACAATCATTTGTGCAGAGTGGTGTCTCCTCCCTTACATGAAGGCAGAGTGGTCTCTGGGGTGAACAACCGAATGGCCAAGCTGGGGCCTGAAAGAGAGCCCTTCCTCCAAACTCGGCCCTGGAATCTCTAAAGGCTCCTTGTTTCCTAAATCCCTCAACTTCGCCTTCAGGGCCCTCCAGCCTCTGGGACCCCTCTTCTTATCTGGTCTTTTCTTTCCTTTTGTTGCTTTCCATTGAAGACCCTTCACTTCAGTGGCTCAGAAATCAACTGACGAAAATGTACCAGGCACCCCTTTTGTATAAGACCCTGTGTTCACAGCTTTAGAAAATGCGCAGAAGAACCACTCAACAAGTGAAGCCGTTGGGCCTGGAGTCTGAAGGTTTGGATTCAGCTCCCTGTGTTTTTCAGTTATATGATCAGAGCAGGTCACTTAACCTCTTTGAGCCTATCTCTTGTGTGTTTCCTCATAGAACTGTTGTGACTATTCGATGAGATAATACATGAAAGTGACGGGCTGGGTACCCGGGTCTTAGTTAGAGCTCAGTAGGTGTCACTGCCATGGTCTTCATTGCATCATTATGTACCATTCCTCCCCTCAGTTGGATATTCGAGTCATAGGCACATAAAAAATAGCTAACGACGTAAGCGAGTCTCTGATAAGCATCAAATGTCTCATTTCCTCTTGCTCCCCTTTCACTTTTCTCTCCTCCCAGTCCTTTCTCCCCTCCTCTTCCTTCAAAGCCAAGGAACACTTAGCTTCATCAATTTGCTCCTCTTCCACGAAGCTTTCCCAGGCCTTTGCCTCCGTAGTGGTCTTCCTCTCCCGCCTCTGGACTCATGGCCTGAGTCATTCATTTGGTTATTAATCATATATGGCCTTTAAGATCTCCCATAAGCTTTGTCTTCCCAATATTAACTCCTTGAAAGCAAGGCTGAGTCATGGTTGTCTGTGTCCTCCACAGGCCAAAAGCAAATATTTCTTGAGCACTTGTTATGCATGAGAGATAACAGTATGTGCTGTGGGCACACCAAGTGCCAGGGCAGAGCTTAACTGTATAGGATTTGGTAATAAATTAATCTAGCATTGTTTTATAAGAGGGTATAAAGCTCACACCCACTTTTGCAAGGAATTGAATTATTTAAGCACCAAGATTGTATGTAGCTTACAGCAAGTAGTCGATTAGCTTACTTAAATTAATTTTTGGCAGCAGCTAATTGGAGCCTCAATTCATTTGTCTTTAAACAGCTAATCCAAAACAACAAAATAAAATGATTAAGTATTTCTTAAACAATATTATTCACAGACTTAAAATATAGAATTTAATTAAATTTGAGTTGCTAATCTTTTTATAAAAATTAATTTCAAGTTCATTCAGGAAAAAAAGGCCGTGTCTACCTCAGGATTCTGACTATGAACATTCGTCACTCAGGCCACCAATTCCTGTAATATCTGGGGATGAGACACAGGGTGTCCTTAGGGACTTCTGAATGGGAAGATTTAGGGTTCAGTCTTCTAACTTAGCCGTGGTTTTATTTTTTTAGATATTTCAACGTTTTGCATATAAAGAAAATCCAGTCTCTTTCTCAGGGATGCTGAGTAGATCTAAAATTTGTAAATGAGACAATAACTAAAATCGAAAAGCAACCCAAGCGTCTATTGATAGACAAATGGATAAGCAAAATGTGGTCTATACATACAATGGAATATTATTCAGCCTTAAAAAGGAAGGAAATTCTAACACGTGCTTCAACATGAATGAAGCTTGAGGACATTACACTGAGTGAAACAAGCCAGTTACAAAAAGTCAAATACTGTAAGATTCCACTTATATGAGAAGAGTAGTCAAAATTACAGAGACCAAAAGTAGGAAGGTGGTTGCCATGGGCTGGAGGGAGAGAATGGAGAGTTATTGTCTGATGGGTATGCAGGTTCAGTTTTACAAAACGAAGAAAGGTTGGAGATGGATAGTGGTGATGGTTGTGCAAATTTATGAATGTATTTAACACCACTGAACTGTACACTTATCAACAGTTAAGATGGTAAATTTTATGTTATGTGTGTTTTACCACAATAAAAAAGTTAATAACAAGCATATAAATTAAAACCCTTATAAAATCTTGGAATTAAAAAGTAATAATAAATAATAACTCATGAGGTATATAGGAAATCAAAACTTTAAATTTCAGCAGCATATTAAAAGTGATCAAGGGCAATTTATCCCAGGAATGCAAAATAAATTTAATATTGGGAAATATATTCATATAATGCAACATATCAACTGAACAAAGGATTAAAAGCATTTGGCCATCTCAACAGATGCAAAAAAAAAGGCATTTTGTAAAATTTGAGTTATACTGAATAATTATTTCCCAAATAGCCAGCATCATACTTAATGGTGCTAGAGTAGAGACCTTTCCACTGAAATAGGGCAGGAAATAAACGTAGCCCCTGGATGTTTTAGCTAATGCAACAAAACGAAATAAAGAAATGAGGATAGATAGATGTAGGTGAGATGGATAGATAGACGTGGACAGACAGATAGAGAGAAAGTAGATGACACAGTTTTAATTATTTAAATGATACAATTATAAATCTGAAAATCCCAAGAAAACAGTCTGAATTATCTACTACAATTAATGGAAAGTTCAATAAGGGATCTGGTTGCAAAACAAATACGAAATATAGCCTTCCTTTATTCAGCAATATTCATTTAGAAAGGATAATGAAAAACAGTTCGTAGTCTACATTAATATGTGAATAAATATTTCCGTGTCCAGGACCTATTTGGTGAAAAGTGACCAGACCTGAGTGGAGGCCTAGGGCAGATCTGAGTGATGAGGAGCAATGCCACATTCCCAGATGAGATGGCACAATACTGTACAGACAAGGACACTTCCCAAAGTTATCAATGAATGAAATGCAGTTCCATTTAAACCCCAACAGGATGTTTTCTGGGGCTTAACATATAATTTAAAATTCATTAGAAGCATAAAGGCATAAGAATAAACAAAAACTATTGGAAGAAAAAGAGGGAGAAATTGATCTGTCAGCTTTTAAAATATACCATGAAGGTACAATAATTAAAAGCGTGGTTCCAAAAAGCCAAGACAAATAATAAAACAGAATAGCTAACTCAGAAACAGATTGTATATGAAAGAGAGTATATGAAAAACTAGTAATTTTAGAAGTTGGTATTTAAAATAAATAGTACTGGAGTAACTGGTTGTTTAGGAAAGAACAAAGTTAGAGCCTTACCTTATAACATGTATTAAACTAAATTCTATCCAGATTAAAAATTTCTATTCAATAACAAATATTTATTGAGTGCCTACACGTCCCAGACATTTACATTTTAAAATAAAGTCATAACAGCATTTGATGAGAATTTAGGCGACATTTAGAAGGACTTTCTGAAAACAGAAGTTTGGTAGATTTGACTACATAAGAATTTAAAATTTCCAGAAGTCAATAATGAGCATAAATAAAATTAAGGGCAAGCCATAAACTGAAAAGATAGACATTTTCAATCTATATGACAGCCAAAGGGTTGCCACATCTAAAGTGGAAAAACACGTTTAAAATCAACGAGTTAAAAAAGCTACAATAGAAAAGAGACTAAGGATATTAAGAAGCATCTCTATTAGAAGGAGAAATGGCTGGTAGCATATTTTGAAACTTCTTAACTTCACTAATAATCAGAGTGTAGTCAAAACAATACATTCCACTTTCTTACTTTAATTGTAAAGTTAAAAAAATAGAAATGTAAGGAGCATAATGTAAAAATGCTTGTGTGCTCATCACCCAGGATTGACATCTAGTCATTTTTGGTTCTTGTGAGTGTATGGGGTGTGGGTATGAAACAGAGCATTACAGAAAAAACAGAAAACCTCCCAGTTCTGTCCTCCTTGTGTCTTGCTTCTCAGACACAGCCATTAAAAAGAACTTGGTGTGTTTTCTCTGATTCCAAGTTTCAATACTTTCTCTATATAGCTACTATAAATGATATATAGAATAGCAACTTTATGTTTTTCGATAATTTGAATAAATGCTGTCACCCTATACCTGGCATTATACAAGCTTGCCTTTTTTTACACGCCATTTCGTGTCTAAGAATTCATGATGGAATATCTAGATGGAGTTCGTTTATTTAAGTTAGAGTTTTATTTCAGTGTATGGATATACCACAATATATTTATCCATTTCTCTACTTGTGGATATTTAGATTATTTTAGGGTTTTTACTGATAAACATGTACAATGAACATTCTTCGTACACACGTGCAAGAGTTTCTCTAGAAATTGGGTTGCCAGGTCTTAGAGTTGACCTCTTTCAGTTGCACCTGCTACTAACAAACTGCTCTCTACGGCAGTCGCTATCAGTTTACCTTCCCGTCAGCCGCATGTCTCCAAGTCCTCACCAGTACTTGGTTTTGTCAGTCTTTAAGTTTCTGTCCGTCTGAAATGATATCCGCTTCTGCTTCCACTCACTGCTGTGATTTGGAGAACTTGGCATCTGGGGTTTTCTTTTACTAGTTTCTGGCTCAGTTATGCATTCATTAGTTTTGTTTTGTTATATTTTATCAGCTTTTAAACAATGTCTTTGGAATAGGTGAGGTTTTTCTCTCTGTCAGCTGAGACAGCTTAAAACCATTTTTCTGTTATTCAATTGGTATCGATTAAAGAAAGAAAAAATTCCCATTGTTGCCAATTGTTAGGGGATATGACTATTCACATATACCATTTGGTAGGAATACAAATGGCAGTATAATTTGAAAATTCATATCGAAAGCCTCAGAAAAATATGCATACCCTTCAAACAGGCAATTCTATCCTGGTAATTTTTCCTAAATAAATCATTAAGGGTGTGGGCAAAGATGTGGCCGCCATCATTGCAATATTATTGGAGGGTGGTGAATTGCACTAATGGGAAATGTTTTTAAGTGAGCCATGTGTAGGGTTTTGGACAACTGAAATATTTAGGATATGCCGTCTTCCCAACCAAACATACTTTTCTCTCTCCTGGTTGTTAAAATCCTCATTTGGGCTAATTTTATTGTTTTTTTAAGATTGGCACCTAACATCTAGTGCCAATTTTCTTTTTTCTTCCTCTTCCTCTCCCCAAAGCCCCCCAGTACATAGTTGTATATTCCAGTGGGAGGTCCTTCTGGTTGTGATATGTGGGACACCACCTCAACATGGCTTGTGAGCGGTGATAGGTCTGTGCCCAGGATCCAAAGTGGTGAAACCCTGGGCCAATGAAGTGGAGCACATGAACACAACCACTAGGCCATGGGGCCGGCCACAGGATAATTTTTAATATATCGTTTTGTTAGTAATGCAAAGAGAGCCTTGGTATTTCCATATTACAGGTTTTATGTCCATTAACGTGTAATTATCAAGAAGTTAAAATCATATTTCTCATAAAGATATATGGTGAGCATGTTCAAATATTTATTTAAATCATTAATGAGGGAACCAGGGTGACAAAGCTGGTTCAATGAGGATATGAATAAACGAATGCTGAAATAAGATTCCTAAA
The DNA here is from genome assembly GCF_041296235.1 of Equus asinus. Classification (NCBI taxonomy): domain Eukaryota; kingdom Metazoa; phylum Chordata; class Mammalia; order Perissodactyla; family Equidae; genus Equus; species Equus asinus. The sequence goes on along the minus strand of NC_091791.1, from coordinate 14,264,187 downwards.
TAGGATGCAAAACAGTTTAATGTCCTACAGGTCAATACAATCACTACCTTTAGATTTCTCTTTTCCATTGCGCAAAAATCATATGTATCTCTACCACACAGAAATCATTTGCAACTTATAAAAGTCTACAAGTTAACATAACTTTACTGACTCTGGGCCCTAATCAATAACAAAGAGTAAGTCAAAGTTACATTTCCCTAGAGAGTCAGATATTTTTAGACAATGCTCCAACAGGACATTGAAAAGTCATGCTGTAATTTTTAAGGCTTATTTCCAAGTTTTAGAAGATTCTTTTGGCAGCCTCAATTATTTCAGTTGATGGTAAAACCACCCTTCTGGCTCCTCAAGTATGAAAGCTGGGGATCATCTTTGGTCTCTAGCTCTCCAGCATCTTTAAGATCTCGAAGTTATCCATCCATCTTCTGCAAGGTCTGAACTATTTATACCTTTCCTTCCATGTCTTCTGCTGCTATCTTAATTCAGGCCATTTTTAAAAATTCTACTTGGACCACTGCAGCATCCTCTTAACTGGTCCAAGTCTTTACTGTATTCCCCAATCCATCTAACCATGCTGTTGGCCAGTTATCCTAAAGTACAGATCTGATCATGGACTTTTTATGCCTAACCTCCTTCAATGCCCTTCCTCCCCCACTATTTAAAATGAATTTCAGCGGCCAGCCCAGTGGCTGAGTGGTTGAGTTCATACACTCCACTTCAGTGGCCTGGGGTTTGCTGGTTTGGATCTTGGGCACAGATCTACACACTGCTTGTCAAGCCATGTTGTGTTGGCATCCCATATAGAAGAACTAGAATAACTTACAACTATGTACTGGGGCTTTGGGCAGAAAAATAAAAAGAGGAAGATTGGCAATAGATGTTAGCTCAGGGCCAACACTGCTCACCAAAAAAAGGCATACTTTAAAACGAACTTCAAACTTCTTAATACACTGTTCACGTCTTTTCACAGTAGACCCCAAAGTTTCTATCAAACTTTATCTTTCACTACAACTCTCCCAAATCTACTTCCAAGAACCAACTACAACAGCCTTCTTGCGATTCTTTGTACACGCCGTAAATTTCCCTGTCCCACTTGGTTCAGTCCTTTGTGCTCATTATAGTCTTTCATTTTGGAATGTGCATCCACTACTAACCGCCCTTCAAACGCTGGCTCGGAAAACTTCTCCTCCTTAACTTCCCCTTCCACACTTAGAATTAATGTCTTCTGGAGTGGCACTCCCATTTTTCTTTGTGGCCTTATCAAGGCACTTACTACATATTGCCATTACTAGATGAATTATCTACATCTCTGTCTCCCCTAGTAAATTACAAGCTCCTTGATGATTTAACTGCGTCTTATTCACATTCCACTGTGGTGCTTAGAGAGGGCCTGGTACCCAGTGGGTTCTAGTGCAGGTTGATACACGTTATTGCCTTCGATAGAAGGGCTTGTATCCAGAAGGATAAAGCAAATGCTCCAAGAGGCATAAAGGAAGAAAAGAAAACTTCATGGAAATCTGAGTTGCTCTCCTTTTCTGCTTCTGCTGTCGAGGAAGAGGACAGTTTTATGACATGAGGAATGGTCTCTTCTGAGAACTTGGCCCTGCAGCTCAGGGAGTGATGTAGTGTGACGGGACAGAGTTGGCAATTGGCATTTTTTTTTTTTAACGATTTGTACATTGAACGTATTGGGACTTTTAAAACTTCTCAAACTCAAAGGATGGTCAAACAAAAGTGATGCTGAGTAAAAAACATCCAAACATTGTACAGAAGGTATTTTAACTAGTCAAATGAAAAACAGATGTCTTAAATTAAAACACATAAATTATTTGAGCTTAAAAATTTCATATATCTTTGTGATGAAAATCTATCACTCAAGACTTAATAAGATAGATTTTGAAAGCTTACATATTTGTATGTTTAGTTAATTGATGACGTTCAATAAAATGTCTCTTAAAAAAACCTGCTTAAAATTATGGACAACGATGATTATGTTGTTATTACATTATCTCTACTTGTGTATTTCTCTTAATACTTAACTTTGGGAAATTTAAAAGATATAGAATAATTCACAGAAGACAACAACAATCATCTATATTTCCAGTACCTAGAATTAATCATTATTAATATATTTTCTCCTCAATTAAGAAAAAGTACTAGTTTTTATAAAAGTGATACATACTTATCATAAAGAATTTTCATCATTTAGAAAAGTACAAAGAAAGAAGAAAATTTTTTTCCTCAAAATGTGAATTACTTCACAAATTCATATGTTGTCCTTAGCAAGGGCCAAGCAACTCTTCTGAGTATAAATTTCAGATCTGTTTTTAAGCTGTCCTATAGAGTGTTAGTATTACCTTCTGGAAATATCAATTTCTGTCTTAAACTTAATGGTTACTATGAAGTAAATTTTCAAAACTTTGACCAGGTTCTATTTGAAGGAATGGTGTCTTTGTTTCATGGGTGGAAAATGAATAAAAAATTATGTGATGAGAATTGAGAAAGGTCTTAAAGATAGCCACCAGCTTGAAACTTCAATGGTGAATATTCTAATTTGGGGGGATCAGCATTGGGTTGGTTATAGCTGACTCAGAAATCCTTGAGAGTATTTGAAACTTTTGCCTATTTGTTTGCCGCTGCTAAGCATGTCTTCAGAAGAGCATGAATTTACATGAAGTGTTTGCAGTAACCCGACTCCTTCTTTCCCCAATGTCTGCTGCTCTGCCTGGTGTGGCCCAGCCTATAGGTCATTTCTTAGAAAGACAACTCTCCTCACGCTCCTCTCTTCTTCTGGTTGAAAAGATTTCTAAGAAAGAATCCGAAGACATTTTACACCTGGACCAAAATCTTTGGTAACCAAAGCATTTTCTCTTAGGTGTCACCTAAGAAAAGAAAACACAGTGATGGTGTGAAAACGTGTCCCATCTCCTCTTCAGTGTGTGAGGAAGTGAATGAGAGCCCCTCTCTCAGGCTGACTCCAGGCCCCAGAATTTTGATGACTTACACTTTATCTTTATTAACAATGTACCTCATATCCTGACAGTAAATGCTTTCACCTCAAAGATGGGGAGCAGAGCAACACTCCAGGAAAAACATTTATTGAGCTTGATGAAAGACCATGCTCAAGGGGGAATACTCAATGGGAAAATGCATCAGGCTGAAGTTGCATATGTAGCCAGGCACGTCTGTCTACGTGGAACCAGAGCTGGCATTCCATTTGGTGACATAATCCACAGAAATTGGTATGAGAGATGCGTGCTATGCAAGTCCACGATAAGCATAAAAAACTTAACACTCCTATACAAGAAATACCAGGAGAACATGATTGTTTTCTGCCTTAATAAAAAGTCCTTTCTATCTCATTGAATGACTCATTTTTATAGTTCTCAAAAATGAGTTGATCTCCTTTATACAGTAGGTCTATCTTATATATATAGTAGAGCTATCTTCTGTACAAAGAAATCTTATTAAATTCACCCAAATCTTTATCAAAATAATTTTCAAATTAACCTAGGAAAACTACAAGAAGTATTACATAGAAATTATGTGGAATTGGTTATTGATTTACTGATAGCCCACAGGGTTATATTTTTTCCTTTAACCCTTTTAGTAACTATGTTAGAGCAGTATTCTGATTTGGGTGGCTTTTTTGTTGTCATTGTGCTCATACAAAACTCTCAATATTGATTGATGGACAGATTTCTCAACTTTGAGTTTCCAAGAGCTTAGAAATATTTCAGTGATCTCGAAAATAAATATGCGCACCCCCTTTTCTCATCCTTGTTCTGGGGAAGCCTGACGCCGTGAGGGCAGCTTGTTTACTTTGCCTGCAGCCCCCACCCTTGGCAATCCCCCTGAACCTGCCGTGACCTCCTTTGACCAAGCCTCTTCATCCACAAGGCAGCCAGAGAGCATCTTGTGGCCAGATGTGCGCCCCCCACACCCAGCGTTCCTGTGCTCAAATTCATAAATCGCCCGCTACCCGCGCTGACTGCTTTCTCGCCACTAACAAATGCCTCTTTGGCCCGCTGCTCCCTGACCCAGTTCCAAGGCAGGGAGGCGATTGGCCATTTTCTGGAATGACACAAGATCGATGAGGTGTCGTCATCCCCAAACCCAAGAGGATGACAGCTAGGCCCCCTGCCCAAATCCTCCTTCTCCTTTCCTAGCAAGCACCAGGCTGATGAAGTTATCCCATATCACCACTGGGTCCGAGAAGTTTCCTGATCACAGCAACATGGGATATGTTTTTGTATCCTATCCACATAGGCCAAAACACCATCATGGATGTACAGTCCTATCATCAGGATCTGACTTAGCAGGCAGGATCTATATTTCTCTTACCTATTGATGCATTAAAAAATGCTCAGTGATGAAAAAATTCTTGAATATAATGCATTGGCTCCAGGCGAGCCAGTTTTAGCTATTAATATTTCATATCCATCTTATTAGTGAGAAACCATTTGTATATGTCAGTGCACATTTTCTGTTCCTTCATTCTTTTCCCTTCACTTCTGGGGCCATAAACCAGTTGACATTTGTACAGCACTTAACTAAGGATTTCCATCTTGATTTTCTCATTTAATCCTCTCTACAACCCTGTGAGATAGATATGACTGGTATATTTTACAGATGAGAAATGCAAGACTCAGAGAGGTAGAAGTGACTTGTATAATATCACATGGCCCATAAATGGCAGGGCTGGCTCTTCAAACCCAGGCCTTCCACTGCCTAATCCTGTGAACTTTCCACTGAATCCTTACCAAGTCTTTGGAGGGCATCTGGTCCAGTCCTTTTCTTGTTTTGATGAGTAAACCGAGCCCCCAAGACTTCCTGATAATTATCCGATAAATAAGAGTCATGCGTCTCTTAACGACGGGTATATGCTCTGAGAAATGAGTCATTAGGCGATTTCGTTGTGAGAACATCATAGAGTGTGCTTTCACACACCTGGATGGTATAGCCTCCTACACACCTAGGCTGCATGGTGCTAATCTTATGGGACCACTGTTGTATATGCGGTCCATCATTGACTGAAATGTTGTTATGCAGCTCATGAATGTATTTCCAAACAGATAACGATAGAGCTGGGAGGGGTCAGATCCTCCTTTCTCTTCATCTATACCTCCTTCTACTCCCCTCTGCTCCTGTCACTGCCCTCCCTTCTATTCCACTGTTCCGTGTACTCATACAACATGCATGTTGCCTGCGTCTCCTGGCATGGGTCCTAGAGAAAACTGGTGTGCTAAGCCCAGGATCTTATGTACCCAAAACTTGGTGGCACTGAATCATCGAATGAACCTCCTCCATCTCTCGAATTTAGCTCTGTGGCATGATAGAGTTCTTTCTTTCTGACTCCCAGATGCTTTCGTAGGATAAATTAGCAAGCTCCAAGCAATGAGTTGCTGAGACCAATGCATGTGGACCCTGGCCAGAGGACAAACAAAGCACTGTTCAGGACAGTAATCTTTTTTTCCCTTCACTTTTTCTTATGAGCCTTGATCTCTACTTGCCTTCTATGGAAGGTCATGGAAAAATGGAGGCAGAACTGCGAGCTTATTATTATCTCTGATGCAGGATTTGTCAATCGCTCATCCCTCGGATCACTTTGGCAACAAAAGGACACCTAAGAGTCTTGATGTCAGATCTGTCTTCCCATTCCCGATATTTCCTCACCGTAATTCATGGGAAACCTGGCACCTAACACTGATAAAGAACAGTGGTAGTCCCTCTCATTTCTATCGTTGTTTAAGGTCTATAAAACCCTTGCAGATTTTTTTACTATCCCACCGATATATAGTAAAGCTGAGTTTCAGAAACCTTAGGGAATTTGCCAAAGATAAAAGAGCTAGCAAGTGGCTGAGCCGTTGACTCCAAAGTCTCCCAGTTCCCACTGCTGTGCATGACACAAACGACAATGCCACAAGGACAACCCTCCTTGCCATCAGAAGAAATCTCACAGACTTTAATCACAACCACAAGTCTTTATTGATTGCGTAGGTTCTATAAGAGTCATTGGAGGATATTTGAAGAAGTTATTCAACATAGTCTCCCAAGGAACTTTAAATTTTGTGAAAGGGGATGTTTAAGTTACTTGTTTTAAGGTCAAAGCCTTGGATGACTCTGGGAAGCACCACCCACTTGATGTTTTTGGGAAAATGAGAGTTTTCCTCTAATGTAATGTGGGTAAGATGTTCACAGTGATTTCTACTCAAATGAATAGAATCATAGTTCTACAACTGAAGAAAGAGTTAAAAAACCTCTCATCTTCTGTGATGCCAGAGCTGGAACTGGCTTTAGCTGTCACCCATCCCCGCTCATTTGCCCCCCACCATTTCTAGATACTGGTTTTCTATTCCTTTCTGGTACAGAGTCAGAGAGAAGCCCACTTTCCCATGAAGCAGTTTGTTGGGTTTTACCAGGAGTCTACGTTATTAGGAAGTTCTTATACCAATGGAACAGCTCTCCTATCTTATCAGTCTTCTTTTTCAGCCTGATGACTTCAGGGCCCGGCGGGTGCGTTGTCTTGCCTAGGTCATGCCTCCTAACAGGGCTGACAGAACCGCAACAGTGTCACCCAAGGGCTTTTCAAACTCTGTTCCCTAGACAAAAGCAAGGGTTCAGATAATGTTGCTTGCCACCGCCTGCCTTGTTCTCATCTCTATCCACAATGAATCAGGACAGAACAAGACCACCTGGGTGGTGCTCGGATATTTCAGAGTGACCACTGTGATGAGCCACACTTTCCCAGCATTTGGCACACTTTGCAGTACTTGCTTGTTTAATTGTCTGTCAGCTCTGTGAGGACAGGGACCTTGTCTGCCTGGCTTAGCAGTATTTTCCCAGGACCTGGCACTACTCCTGGCATATAAAGACATATTCTGAATAAATAAAAAATAAATTGTAATTCCTATCATCCTCAGGACCTCCATCTCATAGCCCCGTACTATGAATTTGCCCATTCTCCCATTGATGGTCACATAAACTTGCCCCAAAGTGACAAAAAGCAAAGGTTCCTGTGTCCAATTTGGTCATCTAGGCACAAGGGGCGAAGGAGTAATATTCATGCTCGAACGTCCCTTTTCTTGTTCTTTGGAGATCGTTGTCAAATTTTTCAACTAAAGAAGTCGGGAGGGGAACGTTAAATGCAAATGGACTTTGGCAGGTTGAGTGATTGTCAGGCAGTGACAAGACCAAACTTCTGTGTCCACTCCGGAGGAGGGCAGGAGGCGGGTTCCAGCTCTAAGTGGGAGATTTATTTTTTTAGGTCAGGTGTTTTTTGAAGTTTGCAGATGGCAATTTCATTTGCATTTAATGTCCTTCAGATTATTTCCTTTCTGTTGTGCTAAACACCTCTCTCAGTTGGGTCTAATTTGATGAGGTCATGCTGTGACCCTTGACCCTTTGGATCTTAAATGAAACCATCTGAGCAGAAAGGAGGGCGAGCGTTCTTGGACTTGTTCGCAGACATTTGATATTTGCAGATGTGTGGTCAATTTGGCTAACAACCCACTTGCCAGTTTATCTCTTGATTAGAAGTGGAACTAGTGAATTCCCCGAGAGTACAGCATTTGAAGAATAAACGGGTCCAATTAATCCTTTGTCACATTCTTGTCGAAATAAAAGCACTGTGCTGAAGAAGGAAAAACAACCGCCTGTACCTGCAGAGGGTAATTTGGGGTATTAGCAAACAATTAGTCTTGGGAAACACCTAAACATTGCAGTGTGCAAAATATTTGCAGAGCGTTCTCCCAGTGAATTGAGATTTACTATGTAAAAGTAGACAAAGACACTCTCCTGTGTTGTAGAAAATGCCGCCTACTCCATTAGGGCCTGGTTGTTACAGGTTGGGGTAAGGGACCAATTCTAACTCCTTAGATAAAACTCAAAACAAAAATTGAGAAAGCAGGTGCATAAGTAGAGGGTGAGATTTTCCTAGAAGAATAACATTTTTACGCGTGGTTAGGCATTTGAATTGTAGCCTTATAAACATTTTTGCAAGAGTGTTTATTTTTTCTCTTGGAATTTTACCATGCATCTGTCTTTTTGCACACGCAAGTTTCCCCCTTATTCTATCTTTGCTCATGTTACATGATATAACCTGTAAAGTATCATTCGGGGAAAAGATATTGATATCCCAACTTTCTAGCCAGAAAAATATCTGCTTCTGCGGTAGTGATTAAATTACTGCCTGGGCCATGTCATCACTTTTTACTTCTGATTAAATCTGAAGTTCTGATTAAACCATGTCTCAGGGAAATACTATTATGAAAAATTGTTTTAAGTCAGTTTCATTTTTTTGGTGTGTCAAATAGAAGCGATCAGATCAAAGCTCATGGCATCTTTCTGGAGATTCAGATGCTGGAGGCTGTGTCGCATGGCTGGGGCCTGAGGGAACAGCAATAGGATGGCTGGTTGGTTCATTCAGGTGACAGAAATCTGGCTGTAGGGAGGCAGTGTAGAATGGTGTAGATATCCAAAATCAGCTTCTCATGACCTGCATGGTCCTTTTAAATATTTTGAATTAGCTATCAACATTTAAATATGGTGAGATTTAATACGCAAAAGCTGGATTTCTGGCTTTTCTTGAAAAAAATCCAAAGATCTCGCCACATGTGTCCTGCCTTGTCTCGTAGCAGAGATCAGCTGGAAGAGAGGAGTGGCTGCCCCATTTAGGTGGAGCATGTGGCCTGCAAGATGCCAGAGTCCCCACCATTTTCTAGTACTGACACTCTATTTCCTTGGTTCATTGACCCTACCTGACACTTCGGTAGCTTCTCAGTTTACCACAACTGATGTGGTAGAATGGATATAGCTTCAATATCGGATGGGCCTGATTTAAATTTTGGCTCTACCCCCTGCATTGTGTGTTGCCTTGGGCAAGATCCATTTCACTTTCTCTAATTCTAAATGAATACATGTGAATTTTAGAATGACTGAAGATAAAGAAAAGTATAAAGAAGGAATCATCCAGTTTAATGACTATAACAAACAGGTATATACCTCTTCATTTTTTAATGATTTCTTGATATAATTGAGATAACACTATTTCTATAATTTTGTACTTTGTTTTCCATTTAATGTCATATACCAGCATTTCCTCATGCTTTTACAAGCATCCTATTTAACAGTCATATAATATTACATTGTGTGTAATGTACTTAACCATTGGTCTGTTGCTGGCCATTTACATTGTTTTTTGTTGTTGCTGTTGCTATTATAAATAACACTTCGATGACCATCTTTGTATGTCAATCTTTATTGACATTTTGGATTATTTCCTTAGAATAGATTCCAAGAGCTGCAAATACTGTGCCAAAGGGGATGAATATAAATTTAAAGCTCATGAATCATATCACTAAATTGTTCTCCAGAAGAGTTACGCCAAACTACGCTCCTACTAATACTACATGAGTTCTCATCCCACTGCAACTGCGTAAGCTTGAGTCATCTTGTTAAAAGCAATAAGGAAAAAAAATTGATGTATTAAAAGTGATAACTCATTGATATTTTGTATACGTCTCTTTAATTGTTAGTAGATTTGATTATATTTCATGTTCATTAACTATTTTTATTTCTTCTAACATAAATTGTTTATTGAATAAGTTACTTAATCTTAGACTTATTTCCTTCATCTGTTAAATGGGTGTAATAATACTGTACCCGCCTGGTAGGTTAGTTTGGGGAATTAACTGAGATTGCCCATATAAAGTTCTACACACAGCATAGGCACTCAGTACGAGTTACTGTTCTTTATTTCCTTGGGGTTAAACATAAGGATGACCTACACTGTTTTTGCTTTTTCGTGTTGGCTATATGCTCGTGTTCTTATCCACTTCTCTCTACCACCTCTCAGGGATGGAAATGTTGCTTTAAATAAGTTCAAATAAATTAAAAATAATCACTACGGCTTGAGAGAATACATGTCTTATTATAATTTTTTACACTAATAACATTAACAGAAGCCTAATTAAAAGAAAGGATAAGGTCATGAGCACCTGTCATGACTTAAAACGCCTGTTTGCTTTTGGCCTGTGTTCATATGAAACTGTAATTTGAGTATGCATTGCAATCGGAGCATGGATTTAATTTTGTATTTTGCTCTATTCAATTAATATTATATCACAAGCACTTCCATGCTGCTACGTAGTCATCACAGCCATACTTTAAAATTGTGGAATAACATTTTATCAAGGGACTACTCTGTAATTTACTAACATCTTATTGCTGTCTATTGACATTATTTCCAATTTTCTTAACAGTTATAAGTAACACTGCAATAAACACATTTATTCATACAGCACGTTATTTTTATTAGAACTATTTTTAGAAATTAACCTGTGGTTGATTACTTTTGGTTCCAAAAATTAATTCTATAATTTATAGTGTTTTCGTAGTAATTTAATTATGACCAGCGATTGCACTGGAAGATGACAGAGAGACAAATCAAATAATGGACTTGTGTGGCATTGTTCCACATGTGCCACCTAAAATTTATGAAAATAACACATAAGCGATGCTTTTGGAAGGAGATTTGATAATTCTTTATTTTCAAAGCAGTATCTTTCAAACTCAATTTTTTAAAAAGGAAGTTCCTCAAACGCCAGTTTATTCTGTGTGGATCACAACTTCTTTTCCAGCTTGTAACCTGAGGGTTCCATGCCATTCTGTCTTCTTGATAGATCCAGTATTGCAGGACAATGGTGAAATTCAAAGACTAATGAGGGCGGTTAAGGAAACGTTTATCTTTAGCCTGAGGAAGGACAGACCTAGAAGGGAGGACAGTATCCCAACCATCTCCGTCTGCCCAAGACTGAAGGTTTTCCAGGACATGGGGCTTTCAGTGCTAAGTTGGGAAGGTTCTGTGCCAACCAGGATGAGTGGGTCATCCTAGCAGGGATCTGACATTTTCTGTAAATCCTCCAAGGATGGGAACTAGGCCAAGAGGGTGAAAGTCACCTGGAGGCAGAATTCTCCAACTTTGCATCCAGTGGCTTGTTGTGCTACGATGGAATGGACCACATTGCCAGTCTCTGAATGTGTTCAAGAAAAGGCAGGGCAACCACATGTTGAATATGCAAAACAGCATATTCTCGAATGGTGCTGCATATTAGAATCATCTGGGAAGCATTTCAAACTCCCTGCGCTCAGGGAACATCCTATAACAATTAAACCAGAATTACTGAAGGTGGCCTCAGACTTCAAAATCACTCCTCAAGTGATTCGAATGTGCAATTGAAGCTGAGAACTTGTGCTATTGATGATGCTTCTTAAACTCTAACGTGTGTTTGAATTACCTGGGGATCTTGTTGAATGCACATTCTCAATCAGTAGGTCTGAGATTCCCCATGTCTAAAAAGCTTCAAATGATGATGACAATGCCACAGATCTAGGGACCAGTTTGTGTAGCGAGGGTGGAGGAGAGACTCAGGCATCATTAGAGGTGGGGAGAGAATGTGTGTGGTTGGAAAGGGATGGTGAACTTGATAAATATCAGGGGCCTACTCAACTCTCAAAATTCGCAGATTTTTTTTTTTAACCACAAAGTGTCTTCTTCAAAGATGTTTTGAAATGTAACTTTTTCTTTGAAGATAAAAAATAAAACCTAAAACCCATCCCATTTATATCACCGTGTATATGCTATGTTTTGGATCACCGCTAAGAATTCTTATATGAACAAATTAAATAACTCAAAACCTAATCTCTTTAGTTAATATAAATTATCCCACCCTCATTTTTTTTAAGCAAATAAAAGGAGTTGTTGTCATAGGTTTGTTCTGATGGCTGACATATAGCACAAAACTCTCATTTCTACTTCGCTTCCCAGAACTTTTTGCCTGAGAGGGGACACTGGTCTTCAAGACAGAGCCCGGATGCTGGGTGTGTCCCGTCGATAGATGAGCGTCCTTATACTCTTTCTATACTTGGGCCATCTGACCAGCCAAGAGGAACACCCAAGTTCCCTGTTGGGAGTAAATACCTTTTCTTGAGCATCAGGGTCCAACAAGAAGGAACCAGTAGACAGGAATGGATCCTCCAGTGGGGGACCTTCAGCGAATAGAGGCTTCTTTCCAGGGAATCCTAAACTCATTCCAGAGCCTCGAAGGCAGCAGGGCCTGGTGGTTAAAAACAGGACTTGGGATCTGCCCCTGAGCTTGGATGCCTGCTTCCCTCACTTCTAAGCTGTGATTGAATTACTCATGTTTTCCAAGGCAGTGGTTGTCCCTCTTGTGGGCCTGATGAAGCCGTGGGCAGTTCTGTTTCTCTTCATGCTGGCTCAGCGAGCTCAGTTTGCCAGGCAGAGGGACATCTGCTATGCCACACCGACACAGGAATGATGCCCTTCAAGTCTCCTTTAGCCATTTTGTTATTGTCTCTTCTTCTGATGAGAGTGCTTTTCAAAAGTATGGACAACGTCAGGACTTTGAAGTGGCAAGAATATGGATGACTTTTCATCTTTTTTTTCTTATGAATCCCTGACTTACTCTCAAACCCATTGGCCATTTGGCCCAATGAAGAGAAAGTTGGGGTTGAAGGAGGGGGCACAAAGGAGGATGGGAGCTATCTCCGGGAGAGCGGATTTGAGGGTTCTCTGCCCCGAGAGGGGAGAGGCCTTGGCAGGCCACTGGCCCTTCTAGTTGGTCTTTCAAATCTGCCCGGGTCATTCCTTCTGGGGGAGAGAGCTCCGGGGCCACTCACTTTGTGAGGACATTCACCTGCCAACATTTCAGTGACCCCGTAAGGAAAATCAGATCCCTTCCTCCGTCAACTGCATACCACTCTGTTCGTTAGGCCTCACTGAGAGAGGAGAAGCAAACCCCAACGTCAAATACCCAAACACTGAAATCAGAGACACAGAACAATGTGATCTAAGACTGGACTTCTTTCTACGACGGGAGCGAATTTAGCTTACAAAACTTGTCTGTATGATTGTTGGATATTTTGAATAGGGAGAAAAGAAATATTGTTTGTTGAGCTCTCTTTGCCAAATGCTTACTCATCTCATCTCATCTAATCTTTCCAGCCACTTTCTGAAGTAAGAGTAACATGGAATTTCTCCATACAGAAGGCAAGGTTCAGAAAGGTCGGCTAGTTATGCAAGATGTGCAACTAAGGGGAGAACTTGAATTCAAACTAGTGTTGACAAGCTCTGTTTTTCTACTACTGATGCCTTTTTTTTTTTTTTTGCTGAGGAAGATTTGCCTTGAGCTAATGTCTTTTGCCAATCCTCCTCTTTTTCACTTGAGGAAGATTAGCCCTGAGCTCACATCTGTGCCAATCTTTCTCTATTTTGTATGTGGGTCACTGCCACAGCATGGCTGACAAGTGGTGTAGGTCCATGCCTGGGATCCAAACCTGTGAACCTGGGCCTCTGAAGCAGAGTGTGCCAAACTTAACCACTTTGCCATGGGGCCAGCCCCCTGACTCAATATTCTTTATAGTTTGATAAATGCATGTGTACTGACATTTTATCTTTCTAAATATATATATATAAAGACAGAAAGGAGCATGATCTGTTCCACAGAAACATCATATTGTAGGATTTTGATGTAGTCTTCCCTTAAGCAGGCATATTAGGGGTTCTTTCTGGGGTCTTTGATTCCTCTGGGAAAACGGTATGAACAATGGACTCTCTCCCCAGAGAAATGCAGGTATACAGCTGCACATAAACATTTGTGTAGAGTTTCCGCACTCACAGGTGCCCTGAAGCCTGTGGTTAAGAAGTTTGAAGACTGGAGTTGTTCTCACCACCCCAATTCTTCTTCTTTGTAACTTAGAGGCCAGCATCAAAGGAGACAAACTTTTACTCATCAGTCAAATACTTATTGACTCTGTGCCAGGGACTGGGCTGGGCATTGAGCATACAGGAGTGAAGGGACGTGACTGTTGCCGTTGGGGAGCTTACAGGCTAATTAGGAGATAAATGGATAAGTAGACTGTTACAAAATATCAGTATAGAGGAAGATGGGCATGGATGTTAGCTCAAGGGCAGTCTTCCTCAGCAAAAAGAGGAGGATTGGCAGTAGTTAGCTCGGGCTAATCTTCCTCAAGAAACAACAACAACAACAAAAACAAAATATCAGTATAGGAGAAGATAAATGGTGGCTTAGAGGGACCGATGGAGGAGAGCAGAGGGAGAGCCAGTCCTGCAGAGAACTCCAGATTTGATGACATGGTGAATGTAGTGGACATTTGTCATTATTTTTATGTGCCTGGCATTTGACCCCTTCCTGTATTTGGAAAATACTACCCCCTAAAACAGACACATAGCCCTCCTCCTCCCATCGAAACCCTAAGGGCCAGATTCTTGTTTGGCGGTTTCCTTTGCGCTTAGGGAACAACTCGTGGCTTAATCTCCACTGATCACATGATGGGGAGCCCTCGGTCTCAGATCAGAAGCTGGTGCAGCAAAGAAGCAGGTTCGACCCAGAGGCTAGGATTTGGCAGCAGTAGCAACAGCCGCATCTAATCTCCAGAGGTGGCCGCGACAGCGGTTCAAGGGGTAGCATCTAATGTCCAGCACTGGCAGTGGTGGGGGTGGGCATTGTGGGACAAACCTCAGCATCTGTGCCCTGTGACCTCCACCGTGGTATCCACCAGCCTGGTTCTACAGCATCATCCAGGCCTTGCTCTTGGCTGCCTGCCCCCAGCCACGTTTCCTGAGCCTCCCAGAGATACTGTGATTTGCCCAAAGTCCCTAGAAGCTTAATGTATCCAGTGTCAGTTTCCGTGCCTTGCCTACACCTGAAAACCCAAATGATACAGTGATTTTCTGTGATCAGCACAGAGCAAAGTGGTGATGCTGGTATATGCATTTGAACACCCACAGGACTACATAGTTATTCGATGGAAACAAGGACGTTTCTAGTAGCTGAAACCCAAAGTATGTCAACAGGAAGAGAACTGAAGCTTACTTATAACACTGCTTGTTCATTTTTGTATAAAGTTATTTTGCTCAGCACTCTACTGCACATTTGGTCTCTAGGTTTTCATATTTGTAAATTACCTGCATGTGATCTTTCCACTCTCATTTTAAACTTGACTAGAGATGACGTACATTTTGTTGTTTGTTGTTAGTACCATAGGGTCAATTCTGACTCCTAGCGGCCATGTGGACAGCCGAGCAGAACCCTGATTGGTCTTTCTGCGCCATCCTCTCACCTTCAGGTGCTGTATCAGACAAAGGTCTGCTGCTGTTCATAGAGTTTTCATGCCCAGTTTTTTCAAAGTAGATGGCCAGGTCTTTAGTCCTCGTCTGTCTCAGTCTAGAAGCTCTGCTGAAACCCGTCCACCATGGGGTGACCCTGCTGGTATTTGAAATACTGGTGGCATAGCTTTCAGCATCACAGCAACACACAGCTGCCACAGTATGACAACGACAGATGGGTGGTGTGGTTCCCTGACCAGGAAATGAACCCAGGCCATGGTGGTGAGAGTGCCAGACCTTAACCACTAGACCACCACGACACACATGAGTGAGTGTTAATGTGCTCCACGCAATGGGGGCAGTGGGGATGTCCCTGCTCTGAGGGCCTTGGTTGTGAAGATAAGACATGTACACGTGTCAAGATAATAACCAGTTCCCTGAATACCTGTTCTGTGAGCAACCCAACAAAAACAACTAATTATGTTCCATAACCAGAAGGATGGCATTTGCGGATTCTAAACATTCTAAAATAGCCTCACATTAGACTCCAGCTCAAGTCTTAACAGCTAAACTTAAGAGGGCCCTGCTTTGACAACTAAGTTATAAATCAACGTCGACCCAATGTCTTTCACAAACAGTCATTTGGTAAGATTTTTGCCTCGCCCCTTCCTCATAGTTGCAGCTCAGTAAGACTGTCATTGACCATATCCACAAAGTGGCAAGGCAGACAGGCCAGAGGGACAATGATTTGGGGTTTCCATTTTGATGTAAAGTGCCTCAGAGGTATCGCTTTAGTACAAACCCTAGCTCACTTATTATCTGACCGAATCGCCTGGTTCCCCTGAAATCTCACCTCAATTGGTTCACAGAGAAACTCAAGAACAGGAAGAGGATGAGAACCGCAGGCTGAATTAGAAGCGCGTTAATGAAACTCTCAAAGAGAAGCTCGAGCAAGTTTGTCCCTGGATGGTGCCATGAACACACTTTTTTTTTTTGTCCTTAGCACAAAATTTAAAATAAAAGTTTACAAAAAACACGAATGGAAATAGATTATCTGAGCCTTGCATTTAGAGGTACCATCTGTTCAATTTTTCACCCTCACAGTCAGAGTGTTAATATCTCCTGTGCAAAGATACCATTTGTCAGCATCTTCCATCGTTTGGAATTGCCAAACAGTTCATTTTTTATTCTTCGACCTAAGTCAGCTGAAATTCTGAGTGCAGATGTCTTGAGTTTTGTGTGTATTTTCAATCACCTCCTTGTTTGAGGGAATATCCTTTCCAAAGTCTATTAGGAGAAGGGACAGAATTTGGAACTTGACCTGCCCATGGTTTCCAAGAAATTTTTTGGGAGAGGGGGAAAGTACAGAAGATTAGATTTCTCTATAGAATGGTTGGTATCTATCTTTCTGATTAACTTCAGCAAGACTTAAATGCATTTTAAAGGCCCTCATAAAAGAACTAGGCAAAGTCATTGGGGAAGGAAGAATACAATATTCCTATTGCAACTGCCAGTGATCTTTATGAACCCTAATTAAGCCCTGATGGAGTATAAAATATCCCAACTTTTATAAATGACTCTGTCAACTAGACAATATGCAACGCTTAAATTCCCACAAGATTCATATTCATTTTCAATAGCATTTTAGTGAAGGGAAGAATATAAATATTCAGCTTGAACAGTATTTCCTTGGAAGAAGAAAATAATCTATGACTTATTACCGTACCAAAGCAAATAGCTCTGGTTTCTTGGAGTTTGTTTGGCTCTCCTCTTGGATTTGCAGAGAAAAACCACACGGTTTGCTGTTGACGGCATTGCTCTCATTGTTGCTTTTAAACTAGCTGCTCTTTCCTCTGCTTTTTCCTCCATCCAGCAGGTGTGTAGGTTTTAAAATTAATAAAATTATTATTTTTCCCTTGGCCAGTGCACTAGTTATTCAAAAGTTTTGAAATGTTTTTACAAATACTATTGACTGGGATTTAAAAAATAATAACACTCTGTCTATATTCAAAGGTAAAAGAAAAAATATGCAGCAACATACTCTAAAAGAATTAAAAAGGAAAGAAAGAAAAGAACCAAAAAGCACATAGCCATCTGGGTGGGCAACATGCAGGGCTAAAGTGATCACAAGAACCAGACAAAAAAAATTTATCTACTAACATAAAATAGATAAAATCAAAGCCATTTTTAAAAAATGATCTCCCTTTAAAAATTGACATGCATGCTTGAGCAGATGCAACAACAATTTTGTCTGTAAGTGTGACCAGGAAACTATGGAGCCAACATGCACAAAACTCTTTTCCAAGAAAGAGGAAATCTGTGCAGTGGAAGGAAACGATGCTAGAGGAGCGAGCAACTCAGTCCATTGCAGGCTGTGCCATCTATGGCCGTGCTTAACTTCCAGCCAAAAAGAGATGCAGACGGAATCAAACCTGTTGTAAGTTGTGTGCTGCAGGGTGCTCCACGGACCTCATACGCGGGCTGAAGGTTCAGGCCCAGGAATGAGAAGATTGGTCCAGCCAGGTGAGTTGGGGGACGCTTTGTTATGATGTTATACCTCCCTTGGTTCTGAATCCATCTGGCTCGTGAATTCTCTGATTATGACTTGGCTTCCCATGGGAGGTCTCCTTATCACCACCCCGACACTTACTCATCATCATGACTTCCATTCATTTGACACTTCCTCTATGTTCTGTCCTCTACTCCCTGAGTGGAAAACCTACATTCATCATCTCCCCACAGTGCTTAGAGGTAGGTACTAAAGTTATCTCGGTTTTACAGATGGGGAAGCAGGCTCAGGAAAGTGAAGTAATTTTCCCAAAGATACACACTGGGTTTTGAACCCAGAGTCAAGTCCAAATACCATGCTCTCAACTGCTCTTCAATACTGATTGTCTTGGTTACTTGTAGGGATATTTCACAGAGTGGGCAACTGTCATGATTATCAGCAATCAATGTTGGCCACTTGTGAATCTGGTTAACTAGGAACCATCTCCAATACACTAATGAACTCTAGTTTATTGTTCTAGAAAACATCCATTTGGTTGCTTGCAAGAATATTTCACAAAATAGGCATTCAATAAATGTTAGTTATGAATTGTGATTATTAGCATTAGTAACACTATTGGTTTCTTGTGAGTTTGGTTAACTTGAGACAATCTTTAACAGAATAATCATCTCTGGTTTATTGTTATAGAAAGCATCGAGTTTTCTACAACAACTAGGCTGAGGACCAGACCTGGTCTGAGTTTCTGTCATGGAACTATCCTGGGAAGTCTATGATACTTCTTTATCTCTGTGTTTTTGAATTACGACAATCTGTAATCAGGATAGCTAGAATAAAGTAGAGGAAGATCAGAAGTTATATAAAAAGTGAAATAATTATATCACAAACTATAATGAGATACATATTTTAGTTGGACACTAAATCCAGTTCTGAGCTTCCTGACGGCCAAGATGAAAAGGAAAATCCAGCAACACATCCCTTTCATTGTCTGGTAAAAAGTAGTTTTTTTCACTTCTTCAGGAGGGGCAAACGTCCTAGTACTGAATCTTAGACAAAGTTCATTAAATCCATCGTCGTCAAATAACACTTAATAGGGTAATGAATCTCTTCAAAAAGTAGTTTTATGCAAGATCCAGAAATGCTATTTATATTGATGCTTCCGATTCCAACCTATGATAGAAAGGCACGGTGTTGAATTGGAGGGCCGCTGAGCAGAGGTTGTGTCTACATTACACAAACTGACTTGCCGTCAGGTTAGAGCGCAAGGGACTGTGAAGAGCACGCCGTAGGCATCTCCATCAAGAAGGTTTAGTCTCAGTCACGCCTTTGATGGGCAATACAGGGCAGTCCATTCAAAAACGAGCTGTGTGGCCAGAGTTGATCGAAAAGAACTCTAAGCTGATTGAAAAGAGACTATGTCTTGTGGTTGCTAAGTTGGGATTGGAGAGCAAGGTTGATTTTTGTTATGTTTATTAGACACCCAAGATGTGTTTTTGTCCCAGCAGAGGACAATTTTAACTATCCTTGTAATGAATATCCATAGGGCAAAGACACAGTAAGAGACTATCTCAATATCTCATATGGCTATCAACACATTAGTACAAATCCATCTACAGTTTTTCTCTATGACTTTAAATAGTTTTTCCTGCTTATTAAAGTAAAGGAATATATATTTAATAATAGATGTCTATATTTATATCTATAGCTCTATATATACATCTTATATATGTGTGTATATAAATGTGTGTATATAAACGTATTTTGATTCCATATAAGATTTTCTGAGTTTCCCTGCTAGAGAAGTTTGAAAACTACTTATTTTTATTTCTGCCTAGAGTTTTATTGTCTAAGTTTGGGAAATTTAACCATATTTTAACTGTTGCCCAAGTAATTTATTTATTATGCTAAAATGAAAGTATTTACTTATTACACTAAAATAGACATCTTCATCCATAATTCTCTGTGTATGTCTTGACTATTTCTTCCAGATAAATTCAGAGAAGTGGAATGGCTGATTCAAAGGATAGAAACAGTTTTAGAACTTTTGGTACAGGTATTCCAGAAACGCTATGTGCTAATACCTCGCTCCAGTAGTGGCCTGCATGACTGTGATTTATGAATAGTAATGGTCATGCTGATTTCCATTTTTTGGGTCCCTGCACTGTGCCCTGCAGTTTATAGATGTCTCTGTTACAGTCCTTCCAATAGCTGGTCATGGTTGGTCATATTTTCCCCACACAAATGAAGGCACTGAAGCTCAAAGAGACCCAGCGGCCTGGAGTTACAAAGCAAGGAACAAGGCATTCTGGGATTGGAAGTCCTTTCTCTCGGTCTCCATTGCCTATCTGCCTGGCTGTTTCCCACACTCAGACTACAGCCGGCTCCTTACTCAGGAGAGGGATGATCTGCTCTCTCACTCTGTTTCCTTGGATACCTAGTTTGGATTCCATTTCCGGAATGTTTCCTGAGCCGCACAGGGGCTCCCTGCCCCACTCCCTTATATTTAAAATGGGATTTTGAACCTACCTATTAGAAGGCCCTGCTGGCTTCAGTTGACAGCTGAGATCATTTTAACATGAAAAGTACTGTGTTGAGTCTTTCCTTAGATTGTGAATATAAGATCAGGACTCCTCAATCCTGGTTGGGCCACAAGCCAGCACGGGTCTTCTGAGTTATCTTTGCATCCTGGTGTTAGAGGACCCAGCCACAGAGAGGGCAGGAGAGGATGGGTGACATGGCAGCAATTATGTTAATTAAAATAAAATACTAACTTTCTTTTGGTCTCATATTCAGCAATAACTCACTTCATGGAATTAGTTCTTTTTTCACTTAGAGCAATACCCCTGACTCATGGATGTCTCCGTGAGCCAGATTTCATGGTCTGTGTCAGAAATCTCTCTAAATCCTTGTAAGTTGTGTTTTGTTCTGTACGATGCATTTTTGAATGCTCATGGGGCTTATCCATAAAACTCCCTCAGATGGTTGACGTTTCTCTCTCTTCCCACTCCCAAGTTTGGAGAACACAGATTGCTTTAAATGCTGGGTTAAATCCAGCCCTTTAGATTCAGAGCACGGACCTCAGACTAACGAGGGCTGTCCTGGCAGAGGCGCGCCACAGCTGCCAGCTCCACCTCTTCTTGGTCGGCTTCCTAGTCACCCCATGACCTTCATCTTCTGCCTGACTCTGATCTTTACCATCTTGGCCCTTTGCGGAACCAGACCTGCAGCTACTGATGTTTCTCTCTTTAGCCTCTACAGCTCAGCTTGGGATAACTTTCTTTCCTTTGAACCCATCACTGATCAACCCAGACTTTTCTCCTTCCCTACTGTCTCTGTCACCACCTTTTTACCCTCTTACCAAAGGGAAACTTACCTGCCCATCGGCAATTTGACGCAGCGCTGGCTTACACCTTCCCTGCAGATGTTGATGAAGACTGAGGCCTCTGAACAGTGATGCTCTGGGACCAGCCGTCCCCTTCAGAGAATATCTCCTGTGCATGAGCATTCTCCTACTAATGTTGCCCCTTCAATGTCCCCTGTCCTCATGGCACTTGCATTTTATGTCATACATTCTAGCAAGTTCCTAAAAGAAATCACAAGCCAGGCAAATGCCAACCTTAAAATTAATTGAAATTCTTCTTTTACCTCATACCACACACAAAAATAAACCCCAAATGGGTGAGAAATTTACGCATAAAACATGAAACCGTACATGCAATGAAATAAGACACAGGTGAATTTCATTATATAGTTTGGAGATGGGGAAAGGTTTTCCAACTATGTCTCGAAATCTAGATGCAACAAAGAACAAAGTGAGTTAAAAAAATTGTGTGTAAAGAAAGATCATAAATCAAAACACAAATGTTAAACTGGAATCAAATAGTTGCAACATATATCACAGACAAAGGGTTAACACCCCTTATATATATAAAGAACTTATATATATAAAGTCCTTATATATATAAAGAACTCTTAAAAGTTATGGGAGAAAGAGAAAATACTGACAGGAAAATGGGCAAAAGAGATAAACAGAAAATTCACCAAAAAAAGTCTAGATATATATTCATACACACAATGTATACAAATGACCCTTACCCATTATGAGATGTTTAACACGACTTATGGTAAGAGAAATGCAGGTTAAACCTGCACAGAGAGACAATTCCTTGTGAATCTGATGGGCAAAATGTCAACAATTTGGTGACATCCTCTCCCCGAGGCTTTGAGGGCGGTGGTGCTCACACATTGTTGGCAGGCAACATCTACCAGTGTATGCATTTACCTGTCGGCCCAGAAATCCAACTTCAGGGATTGACTCTGAAGATATACCTCTAGAACACAAAAAAATTGTGCAGAAAATTATTCCTTGAAGTTCCAATTTATAATGGCAAATAATTGGAAGTAGCCTAAATGCCAATACTAAAAAAAACAAAAAGGAATGAAGATATCTATGAATTGATAGATAATAATTTTCAGGATATATTACTAAGTGACAAAAAAGTAAGGTGAAAAAGGATATAGATAATGTGCTACTTATGCATAATACAGAAAGCAAAATAAGATTTTCCCCCAAAAGAAAAACAGGAAGCATAAGCCGGAAATGAACCAAATTGGATATTTACAAGAGGTAGGTGGACATGTAGTTGAAAGGATGGAGAGGAAATAAGATTTCAATATATTTAGCTTTTGAATAATGTTTATGTTTAATGTATTCGAACATAAGGTTAAATCAGAAAGGATGGAGAAGATCCTAAATCTGAATAAAAATAGAAATAAATTAATCTAACTGTATATGAAATTGATCGCATAACGATTTAGAAGAAAAAAAGAACCAGTCTAAATAAGTTTTGAGCATATTCCTCTGATTGTACACCCTCAATGGGGGACATAGGCGGAGAACAGAAAAGTATTTCAAGGAATTCATTTAACTCAGTAGGTTTGTCGTTTGGTAGTGGTGTTGATAGAGTGATTCTGAAATCTTATATCACAGGATTGGGAAAATAAGTAAGTAGACTGATGTTCTTGGGAACCAGGGTCTTCCCTGTGGATAAAGGGAAATAAAGGATATGGAATGGGGAGAAGGAATTACAGGATTTGGGATTAGACCTGGAGGTATCAGGTATGTGTGTGTGAGTGTGTGTCTTGTTCACACCTGTGTGAGGTATGAGAGAAGGGGATAGTGTTAGGCTCAGCTAGCGTGCTGGGGGAAGGGATCGAAACGAGGGACCGAAGAAAACAGGATGAGAGAGCAGATTATTTCCTCTCCTGAGGAAAGAGTAAGTTATAGTTTGTGAAAACTGAACATGGAGAGACACAGATTCACAGGAAATGAGACCCTGTTTTCAGCACATTGTGCAAGGTAGTTTGGCCAAGAGGAAAGAACACATACTCTAGAGACCCTGCGAAACAACTTCCCATTCCAGCACGCCTTGTTCCTTGCTTTGTAACTCTGGGCAACTGATTCTCTTTGAGCTCCAGTTCCCTTGTTTGTATGGGAAAAAAGATGACCAACCTTGCAAGGCTCTTGGGAGAACCATATGAGAGATGTCTGTAGCCTGCAGGGCGTAGCACAGGTGCACAGAGAATGAAAATCAGCACGACTCTTACTATTCTTAAATCACAAAGTCACTGCTGGAGGGAGGTATCGGTACACAGCTTTCCTGGAAAATCTGTACCAAAAGTTCTAAAACTATTTCTGTCCCTTGAATCAGCCATCGCACTTCTCAGTGTTTATCTGGAGGAAATAGAAATGGATACAGAGAATTATGGATAAGGATATTCAT
Source organism: Equus asinus (assembly GCF_041296235.1). Lineage (NCBI taxonomy): Eukaryota > Metazoa > Chordata > Mammalia > Perissodactyla > Equidae > Equus > Equus asinus. The sequence goes on along the minus strand of NC_091791.1, from coordinate 14,240,753 downwards.
CACAGCATAATACATACTTTAAAATTGGCCACAGTTAAGATATGGTTAAATTAAATTTCTTAAACCTAGACGATGAAGTCTAGGCAGACATGTAAATAAGAAAAATAAAAATAAGTTCATACAGATTGTTTCAAACTTACTTTAGGAGGGGAACCTAAAGATTCCTGTATGAAATCCAAATATGTACACATAGATGGATGGATAGGTACATACCTAAATAGATTGATTGGTTTTTTGCTAAAGAATATATGTTACGTTGGTAATTAGGGGAAATCAAAACCATGCAGACAAACTGTAGATTCTATCTCGATCGTTCTAGCACTCTTTCTACATTTATTATCTGGCATTCTCTGGTAAAGAAAATCTTTCCCTTCTCCCTCTCCTCCTAGCACCCAAAGGTTTTTTCTTGCTATTTTTGTTTTGAGTATCACTATGGACTCATGGATTCTTTGTGCTGTGATCCATAACTCTCATTATTCTTTCTGCTGCTCACATTGTCCTGAATTTGGCAATGAGAACTCTTTTAGCTGGCTCTTGCATCTTTTTGACATGTCCCCATCTATCTTTGAGTATTTCCTTGCTTTCTGGCTCACGATGTTCCAGGCTCACTGCCCTCCCCTGCACCCCCCCCCCTACATTCTCCCACCCCCAAGCACATTTCTCTAAAGAGCCCTGGTTTCTGCTGGTGGAGATCTTGGTATTTAGAAACCAAAATCTAGGCAATAACCATGCTCAATTCTTCTGGAATGTCATAACTTCTAGATTCTTTTAATGGACAGATGCTCAAATGTGTTATTATCTGACTTCTCATGTATAAAGAAGGATTTTAAATTTTCGCAGAGGGTCAAAAATACCAAAATGTAAGGATTCATGGCTTTACCCTTTTTCTCCCCTTCAGGCCTCTTTGTCGTGCTGATCAGAGTAAGGGGTGGAGAGTGAACTGAAAAATAAATGTAGAGAGACCAAATTGTTGTACTCAAGGGCATAGTGCTTTTCTCTGGAGCGTGCGACTAGGGGATCAGGGAGAAGCAAGCTGAGTTTCAAAGAGACAGAGAGATATTATGGAAGAGGTACGTGGGGGGCTGCTTTCAGAAGGGAGATGCCCACAAAGGGTTTGGAGAAATTTTGCTATTTCTGATGTGATGAAATTCTCATTTTCTACCTCTTCAAGAAACTTCAGTGAAGACATCCTTTTTCTAGACCTTTGGAGTTAGACTTGTGTTTCTCTTAATGGTGACAACAAGCAAAAAGGGCTCTCAAGGCAAGTGCAAGAAGACTTAGGATTGTTTGGATGATAACTATTAAGAGAGCATTTCATGTAAGCAGCTAAATATCACCAATTCCTATTTTCAGAGTGGTGGAATGAATGAGAAATGTGCTCTTGAGTCAGAAATGATTTTGTAATCCATTTCATCACCTTGTATTATGCGATCTTGGCCAAGATCCTTAACTTTTCTAAATCTCATTCTGCCTGGAAAAACTGTAGAAGACTTGGAAATGAGCAAAGAGTTTGCTGGTGTCCTTTCAATGGAATGCTGGACATTGTCTAAACCAGTGTCTCAACCTGGTGTGATCTTGTCCCCCATGGGATATTGAACCATTCCTGCAGACATTTTTAGTTGTCACAATTTGGGGGTTGCTACTGGAACTGAGTGGATAGAGGGCAGCGGTGTTGCAAAACATTCTATAATGCATGAGGCAGCCCTCCACTATGAAAACTAATCTGACCCCAAACAAAATTTAAGAAACCTGATCTAAATGGATCCTCCAGAGGGTTGTCTGACTCTTTAGGGATCTACGTCTTTCATTGTTTTTGAGCTATCTTACAACTCTATGAATTTTAGGAAACTTATAGTGAGGCAAATGATTCTTGTTCATACAGATGTAAATGAACTTTATCCCTGTGGGGATGCAAGTGGTTATTATGATGTAGATATTGACCCGTTTCCCATCTATTTGCTAATTCATTTCAGCATCTTTGATTACTTTTATATGCCTCCGTTCAAAGGCTTTTCCTTAAACCTATTACATCTTACTGGTTCTGTCATTAACTAATGAGTTAAATAAAACCTTTAACATGTGTATATTCGCTTGAGAGTTGTGATTTTACCCATTTAAAAAAATTATAATTTAATTTTCCTATCTATAAAAGAAAAAGCAGCCTCTCAAGATCACATTTGGATGGAACAGGTCCGTCTATGTGACACCACTATCTCTGCATTTAATAGTGCTCAGGCAACGTCACTTCTTTGGTTCCTCTCTCAGAAAAACTATGACACAGACTATTCATCTTTGATAGACTGAGAGTCTCTTTCTTTCGACCTTTGCTTTTTCCCCACAAATTTTCTCTTTCCCCTTCTAAAGACTCCTATAAGTGTCAGATCTCTACCCTCCTCTCTAGTAAAAACTATTCTCAGAAAGAGATCTAACAGCAGTTATTTACAATGTAGAGTAGATTTAATTTGATACGTCACCTCTTCTAGGCGCCCTTGATAAAAGAAGTGCAGTGTTAGCACACAATTTGGGGGGAGTCATTTTATAGGAAGAAGGGGTTTTCTGATAACCCGGATAGTGCACCACAAAGGAATCGAGGACACTATCTTTGAGCCAACATAGGGCCATCAGTTTTCTCTGGTACCCATCGAGATCAGCAGGGGAGGATGGCAAGTAATGTATCTGAATACAAAGGATCCCGAAACCTAAATTAAAAGGACTTAGCAGAGCGAAGTATGCGCAGGATATTTTTAAAGGTCACATGCAATGACAGGACAGTTAAAGATGAATGGGATGGGAAGGGATTTAGCTTTTGGGAATTTTGTGGCCTTTTCAAAACATTTGAAAACATAATATTTTCTAAAGCATTTCTTAATCATTCCTGTCTTGTCCATCATGAAAAAAAATGTAATGTTTGCATTTTTCTGGATTCCTGAATCTCTGCCATTTGGACTTGTTTAGCAAACTCTCTCCTGAGATGTAATACAATGTGAATAAAACACAGCCCGATCCATAGCAAATACAAATCGTATTCATTTATCCTTTGGAGTACAAACTTCAACCGTAACTAAATACAATATGCTGGCTCTTTTTGTGCTTTTTATGAACTTTTGAAGCAGGTTTGTGATGAATAGATTTTATAGGATTATGCAGTTATAGTTTGCTTTTAAATATTTCAGAAAGAAATCATAAACATGACCTCATATGTTAATAAATCAATTATGGAATGCTGTTTTATACATATGTTCAAAATATGACCCTATCCAAAACTCCTTGAACGAGTACTATGAAATAACTTTAAACTCTTATTTAGGAGGCTCTGGTTTTCAAAACACTGTTCTGCTGCTCCATATAAAGAAAAAAAAAACCCCCAGTTTCTTCAATCTAAATTTCTATTGTTTCCAATATATTAAATATTAAAGCCATGTTGAGGATAGGGGTCCACAGTCTCAATTCAATGTTATTTTTTTACATTTGCCTTACTCTTCCTTGTAAAAAGGTCAAGAACCATGGTTAGAAGTTCAATAATTGTCATTTGCCTAAATGATTAGGTTTTATTTCTATAAGGCCACTTTCTGCTTCATTTAGAACTTTTAGAACTGTTATTTATCCGTTTTTCTCTGTGATAGTCAAAATGGCTCCTGTATATCTCTATATGAAGAAAACAAACAAAGATTGTTTTGCTCTCTAGAAATGTATTTTAAGAATATGTGATTTATTATTTCTTTAGTACTCACTGATCTCTGGGCCTCATTGTTCGATACTTAATGGCATAATCAACCAAGAAAATGGTCCAGTAACTCATCTCCAACAATGGAAATGTTACCACTTTTAATTGGGAGCAGAAGGCATTAGCTACTCCTAAATGCTACTTTTGAATCGTTGCTAATGAGTATGAACTATGGTAGCAAGCATGAAAAAAAACAGATTAAAAGTCCAAGATGGGGATAATAATTATCAATTTAAAATCCTGTTAAGATTTTTGCAATTCTAAGACCGGAATCGGGTTTTAACACCTCAGCTTTAGAGCACTGCGTGCTTGAACCAGAGGTTTTAAATGTGTCTTCCTGCAGAGCCAGCCAGGTGATAGAGGCAACTAGAGCAGATTTCCAGTAGAAAGATCCAAGGCACGAGAGAGTAGATGGACTGTGGAAAATGGGAGACCGCCTCCTCCACCTGAGACATACAGGCGTGATTTCCTCTTTTAATGCTACCTTGCCAGATAAATAAAATACCCCTGTTGCCATATTGAGACCGTCACCTCCCAGTTTGCTGCCGCTGACCTAAGCCATCCAGGATTGCTACTAAATATTCAGAGTTGGAGGAGACCCAGTCTGCTTCAAACCCCTTTCCAGTGCTTACTCTGTTGTTTCTGTTGTTTGTCTATTTGCTTGTATTAGTAGAGTTGAAATTCTCCCTACGCTGAACTGAAACGTCTGCTTTGCTGTGAGTCAGCTTCTTTCTGTTTGTTCACCATATTCAGGGAGACTTGAAGTCTTAGCCTATCAAGCATTAAAAGAATTTGAAAGGTCCATTCATCCAACTCTGACTATTGCAGGAATTTTCTCTTCACTGTTTCCAGGAAGTCCTCTTTCTTGGGTAAACTCCTTAGTATATTTTTCAGAAGAATCTTTATATTCTTTATTAAATTACACATTAGACTTCTTTCTCTAGAAAAAGGCTTCCAGAACTTTTGGCTTTGCCTTACATGACCTGTTTTCTGTCTGTTGGTCTGCTTTTTGAGAATGAGCATCCCAGACGTTGTTTTTCTTTTGCCTTTTGGAGTCAGATGAGGCAGAATGTTGTTAGCACTAGATGAGCATGGAACTCAACTCTCTAAGGGACATCTAGGTTTGTTTCTTCTCATTCTCATTTCTTTTGAGTCAATAATTTTGCAAATTTATCGCAATCTCAGTCTACAATTTTGCTAACAGTGTGCCCATAAAATTTATACGATCCGTACAAAGAAAACTATTGACCATTTCTGAAGAGACTTGTTTGGAGTTATGGATCTTTTGTCAGAATGGGAAGATTGAATGTCATAATAGGAAGATGTCAATTCTTTCCAAATTAAATGAGCTTAAATATGATACCAATAAAAATTTTAAATAAAAGTACTCTAAAGCTTATGTGGTACAATAGATGTGAATAACAAACAATAATTTGAGAAAAAATTTATGAGGAAGAACTGGCCCAAATGGTGTGTTGGTAAACCGTGGGGGTGGGGCGGGGGGCCTGGGAGGAGGGGAGGGAAGAGCCCTGCTGTGTAGAGTTTGCCAATTTCTGTGGTGTAAGTACTCCCATCATGGGTCAATTTCAAGCTACCAACATGACATTGCTGAACATGGCATTGGGAAAAGATGCACAGAACTGGCTTTTGTGACCTGGTAAAAGCCTGCTCTAGCATATCACTGACTGAAGCATATAAAAACAATGTTGTAAACAATATTAAAAATATTGTAAAACAACAATTTGAATAGCAAACTATTATTTAAAAAAAAGAGAAAGAGAAAAGATAGAAAGGGAGAGAAGAAAAGAAACATTAGTGTAATGTAATGAATAGCCCCCCAGATGGATTATATTCTCTACAAAAGTATAATAAAACGACAAAGAATTTATCCCAAATTACTAGAAGAGGGGAGCATTATAATAAACGATGTTAGGACAATCGGCTGGCTACTCGGATGGGAGAGAAAGGCACATGGGAAATAATTTAGAGCTTCATTTCACATTGTACACTAAAATCTGGATAAATTCATGAATAAAGACAAATCAGAAGAAGAAATAAGTGTATAGGATTCAGCCTTCCGGAGGAAGGTAAGTTTTTTTTTTTAATATTGAAGAGACAGAAAAGATATAAATTAAATAGATCAATAGATTTAACTACATAAAATTAAAAGCATTTGTGTCAAAAAAAAGAAAGAAAAAACTCCACAAATAAAAATCAAACAAAAGGACTTCTGCTTTTGAACATGATAAAGGAACATAGACCAGATTTACCTTCTCACTTGAAAGAACCAAAAATAAAGAGACAACATATGTGTAAAAACAATTTTCAAGATCTTGTACATTAAGCAAAAACAGACAGTGATCCTTGAGAGGCATGAGGCAAATGAGATGAGCCCTTTGACGGCCCCAGCTTGCTGCCTGGAGAGGGTTTCTAGGCTGCAGTGCAGAGAGGAGAAACTAAGGCAGAGCCCCAGGAACTCTGAGTTGAGGGATGCACGAAAGCAATATTTAGAGGGAAATTTATAGCACAAATACTTATAATACAAAAGAATAAAGGTCTCAAATCGACGACCTTACTTTCTATCTCAAGAAACTAGAAAAAGAAGAGCAGATCAAACCCAGAGTAAGAAGAAGAAAGAAAATAGTAAAGATCAGAGCAGAAATCAATGGAGTGAAAAAAAAAACACAATAGAATCAATAGACGTGCATATAAAGAACTCTCAAAACTCTGTAATGAGAAAACAAACAACCTGGCCAAAAAGGGCAAAAAATGTGGACAGACATTTTACCAAAGAAAATAGATGGATGACAAATGAGCACATGAAAAGATGCCAAACATTAATGCGCATTAGGGAAATAGAAATTAAAATCACAGTGAGACGCCACTATGCACCTATTAGAATGGCTAAAGTGAAAAGGCTCGCTGTCCACTGCTGGTAGGAATGTCAAATGGTGCAACCAACGTGGGAAAGTTTGCCAGTTTCTGAAAACATTAAGCCCACACCTACCATAGAATCCAGCCGTTCCACTCCTAGGGACTTACCCAAGAGAAATGAAAGCGCATATGCATAGAAATATACATGAATGTTCATAGAAGCATTATTCGTAATAGCCAAAACCTGGAAACAACCCAAACACCCATCAAGAGGTGAGTGGGTAAATAAACCGCGGTGTCTCTATGAGCAATGAAAGGAATGACCTATTGATATACCCAATTATATGGATGAATCTCAAAATGCGCTGAGTGAAAGAACCAGACAAATCAAGAGAAATACTATGTGATTAAATTTATTAAAAATTTTAGAAAATGCAACCTAATCTATAGTGTCAGAAAGCAGGTCAGTCGGGGAGAAAGAGTCTGGGGCAGGCAGATTGCAGAGGGGCATAAAGAAACTTGTAGGGGTCCTTCTTTATCGTAATTGTGGTGATGGTTGCACAGGTGTATACATATGTCAAACTATCAAATTTTGTACACTTTAAATATGTGCAGTGTATTGTATGTCCATTATACATCAACAAAGCTGTTTACAAAAAGAAAAATATCACTGTAAATTTGAAAAAAAAAAACAAAGGATTTGGGATAGTTCTTCAGCTCACTGGGATGTACCATCACTGGCCAGAAACACCGCCTAAGTTCAAACCACAGAATATTTCACTTAGGAGACAATACTGTCACCTGTATCATCAACCTACTGGCCAGCACTGATTGCTGCCTTTAGTGTCATTGTCACCACCACAGTGGGGACCTGCAACATGCCGCCACTTCCTCTTCTACTGCCGAGAATTCTCTGTGGTCCCTGCTTGTCTGAGGCACGAGATCAAAGACCGGGCTGATTGAAACTGACCCATGGGGACTCAGTTAATATGCCACACCCTAGTTTCAAGGGAGGCTGGAAAATGAGTGTCTGGCATTTGCCCTTCCACCCTGGGACTGTCTTGCACCAAGACTCTTCTGCTATTTACCTAATGTTGTATTGCTGAGCGTCTTCCCTACTCTACTCGATGGCAGAAGCTATGTCTTAATCATCTTTGCCACTTCATTCGGCTAGAAATCTATTAAGCACTCAGTCACTCCTTGTGGAAGTGGATTGGATTAAATTATAGCTAACTGCATCCCTCCCTCCTCCACCCCCTTAGAAGCGCTGAGGGCTTTCAAAATCCTTTTTCAGGCTAGAAGTCCTGGCTACTTCCTGAATCCAGGCTTGAGTTGGGTAGAGACAAAGTCTTATTTATCCGTGCTGGGATATAAAAAGAGATTCAAAGAATATTGAAAACCTTCCTACGTACAGACTTCTTATGTTTACAAAGTTGCCAGAGTGTAAGAACTCAACACCAATGTTTTCAGCGCTTCTTGGACAAATAGACCACCTAGTATTAGGATGATAAGCTGAATTGGGTAGACCAGATATACAGAGAAAACAAGGATTGTGGAGATGCCCAGACCATGTATCAAATCCTTATCGCCTACATGACCTCGAAGAAGCAGCCCAGACCCAGTGGGTACCTGTTTTGCCTGCTGCCCAGCTTCCATTCTTCATTCTTCTGGTGACCAGCAGCTTGACTTCTTTTGGGTAACCAGCCAGCCCTCACTCTCAGCTGGTGTACTTCTAGCGTCTTTGTCCCTGGCTCAGCAGGAAGCATGTGGCCCAGGTCTCAGCCAGTCGCCACATCACATCCCCCTGGACGTGGTGACTGCTCCTGGTAGGCATGTCTAATGAAACCGCTGACTCCACTACTGATGTTTGGCTGCTAACAGCTTCCCCAGGTGCCCTCCTTGCCTATAGCCCCTCCTGCCCATCACCTGTGTGATCCCATGTGATAAGACCCTCGCATCTCTGTGCTGGTGAAAATTTCAAATAGCGCGGCCTCTAGCCCATGCTGGGGAGCCCTCCTCCCAGCTGAACCTTCAAAGCCCCCACCCAGTTTCACTCTTGCTTCATTCCAGACCCAACCTGAGCCCTTCTCCTTGGGGAAGACTTTTGCTGTTTACTGTGTAATTAATAACCTTTATTTCACACTCATAGATGCTTATGCACCATTGTCCTGACACTTATGTAAGTAACTGGATGAGGAGGTTGCTTTCTTTCCCCAAATCCCAGGGCAGCATTTGCACAAGGTGTGCCTCCAATGATGGATTGAATGAATGAATGGCTTTCTATCTGGATTTTTGCTTCATATCCAGGCCACATGCCTCCTCTACTGCTCATTGTCACAGAAGAGAGGCAAGCTCAGGCCTGAGCACTTCCACTGAGCCATCTGCAGAATCATGACACGTTAAACCAGATCCTGTCAGGTGCCAAATGTGCTTTACTATTCCAATTCAAGTTTACTCTTCTCATTCTAAAGCACATCGGGGACATTAATTCCCCCAATTCAGTTGTACTCCTTCTAGTGAGAAGAAAACAGATGATTCTAAAATAAAATGTTCAACCTCTTAACTGACAATAACCCTTAGGAAATGTGTTTTTATCTGATTATTTGTTGGCCAAAATCACCACCTTGTATACATGGTCTGAAGGAGCAGATGAAGAGGGTTTTGACTCAAACCACTATTTGCTTTGGCAGCACAGGGCAGAAGTTGATTTGCGATGATAGGAATGTCAGCCCGATAAAACAACTGCAATTTCTCTAGCTATTTACCTTCAAATCTCAGTATTACACTTGCTACAGATGATGTCGGAAAGGAAAATATTTGCACAGTGTGGATTCAGTCAGGAGTGGACAGCACCGCATCCGAGCGAGAGAAGGATGCTCAGCTGACCTCACTAGGACCAACACTTCTGTCCGAGGGAAGCAAACCTCAGGGCCGTGTGCGCTCTGGGGACGTGCCCTGGGTTAGGTCCCAGCCCCAGTGACATCTATTGACAAATGCCACTGGGCTGTGACATAATCAAAATCTCAGTTTTAGTTTGTTGCAGGGTCAGGAGGCAGCTGACATGCTGATTTTTTAATTCATCACCGTTCCTCTGTGTGTTTCACATTGTCATAGGCACCACCTTCAGCAAGGAGTTTTCCTAAATTGCTGGAATTCTTAGGTTCTTCTTTATATGTTCCAAATCTGCCTCCCTTAGCAAACGTGGCTCGTCCCCCTTCGAGAGTGACAGGCTTCCTTTCCTTCCTTCCCTCTCTCCTGGGCTTGGGGACACATGGTTGCGAATGAGGCATTTGAAATACTGTGTGTGTCTGGCAGAGGACCCTGCCTATCAGATTATAATAGTTTAAAACAGCTTGGAAAAGAAAACCCACTTTAATTTACCCCCAAGAAAAGCTCATTTTGTTGTTAATTTAATTTTAGTGAAAAGCCTGATGTAGAACGTGCCCCAGGAATTTCTATAAGATCTATTTATTCACCCAAGAGGATTATCTGACTCTCATAAGCTAATCCTCTTGAAAAGTATGTCTCAGTTCCATGAGGAAGCGTGTGACATTCTTTACGTCGTGAGCATTTGAGTTTGATCTGGAGTAAATGAGGCAGGTTGCATTCTCGGTCACCTATGCCTCTCATTGGAGACGTGTGAGCTGTTCCAGGGAGGTTTGTAATTACTGAGATTTCTTTTTATTGTTAGAAAAACCTAACAATGAATTTAATGCGATTGCCAAGCTGACATATAGAAATTGGTTTCAACAAATTCAATCACTAAATATTTGTTGAGTTGCTGCTGTGCATCAGGTGCTGTTGTAGATACTGAGGTGAGGATGAAGGAGCCTGATGACAGAGACCTCTGTCCTTGGGAGCTCACTTTCAGGTAGAGAACAGACATGGAACAGGTGAATGAAGCAATATGAAGCATATAAGATTAACGCTATGAAGAGACTTCGTGCAGTGAAGAGAAATGGAGAGGTCGGAGGGAGGCTGATATTTTAAGTCTTGTCGTCAAAGATGACCTCTCTGCAGAAATGACATTTGATCAGAGAACAGAATGAAGTGACAGGAAGTCAGTCGGGTGCAGGAGAGCTTTCCAGGCAAAAAGAACAGCCAGTGCAAAGGCCCTGAGGCAGAAACAACAAGGAAGCCAGAGTAGCAGGGAGGGAATGGTAGGAAATGAGGTTGGAGAGCTAGCCTGGGGCCAGTTCATGCAGGGCATTTTCCGTACAGGTAAGGACTAGGGGTTTGATTCCAAGTGGTATGAAGATCCTGTGGAGGGATGGTTCAGCAGAGGGAGAAATTAGCTCCAATTTATAGTTTCTTCTCTTCTCAGTGTTGTATCGTTTGCTCCTTGAGTCATATGCATTCCCACCATTTCCATGTCTTGACAAGCTCTGTCAATGGTTATTCACATTCCTGGGTATTAAGACAAAAGAAAACGAATTATCTTCTCTTCATCCTCATGATGAAGATTGAAAAGCTAGTGCCAAAGACGAGGTGTGCTCCATCCTCAGGTACGTTTGGAGATTTGGTCAGTTGTTTTCTTTTTATTTGGTCAGTTGTTTTCTTTTTTCCTCTATTTCTTTCCTGATTCTTCAGAAATACTGTCCTGGGGAAGAATTAGGGGTGAGGGGTGTCAAAGAAAATTTTGAATTTGCATAAGTTTTTCTTGAACCGTTATATGGGCAAGCCTCTTTTTTAGAATAGACTTTTTAAATTAATAAACCTTATTTTTTAAGAGCAGTTTTAGGTTCATCGCAAAATTGAGCAGAAAGTTTAGAGAATTCCCATATAAGCCCTGTCCCCACACATGCACAACCTCTCCCCATGGATGTCCCCACACCACAGTGGTGCATTTGTGACAAGTGATAAACCTACATTGACACACCATTATCCCCCAAAGTCAGTAGTTTATATCAGGGATCACTCTTGGCCCTGCACATTCTGTGGGTTTGGACAAATGTGTGGCGCGTATCCACCATCGTAGAATCATACAGATTACTCTCACTGCCCTAATGTCCTTGTGCTCCCCCTGCTCATCCCTCCCTACCCCAGCCCCCGGCAACCACTCATCTTTTTACTGCTCATAGTTTTGCCTCCTCCAGAAAGTCATATAGTTGAAAATATGTGCTCTTTTCAGACTGCCTTCTTTTAGTTAGTAATATGTATTTAAGGTCCTTCTATGTGTTTTTATGGCTTGATAACTCATTTCTTTTTAGTGCTGAATAATATTTTATTGTCTGGAAATACCTCAGTTTATTTATCCATTCACCTACTGAGGGACATCTTGGTTGACTCCAAGTTTTGGCAATTATCAATAAAGCTGCTACAAACATCCATGTGTGGATTTTTCTGTGGACATAAGTTTTCAGTTCATTTGGGTAAATACTAAGGAGCATGATTGCTGGATTGTATGTTAAGAGTTGTCTAGTTTTGGGGCCAGCCCCGTGGTCGAGTGGTTAAGTTTGCCTGCTTCATTTCACCAGCCCAGGGTTTTGCTGCTCTGGATCCTGGGTGCTGACCTAGCACCACTCATCAGGCCATGCTGAGGTGGTACCCCACACAGCACAAGCAGAAGGACCTACAACTAGAATATACAACTATATACTGGGGGGCTTTGGGGAGAAGAGGAAAGAGAAATAATAAAATAAGATTGGCAACGGATGTTAGCTCAGGTGCCAATCATATGTTTAGTTTTGTAAGAAACCACTAAACTGTCTTCCAAAGTGATGGACCAGTTTGCATTCCCACCAGCAATGAATGAGAGTTCCTGATGCTCCACATCTTTGTCAGCATTTGGTGTTGTCAGTGCTTTGGATTTTGGCCATTCCAGTAGGTGTGTAGTGGTATCTCATTGTTGTTTTAGTTTGCATTTCCCTGATGACATCTGATGTGGAGCATCTTTTCGTGTGCTTATTTGCCAACTCTATATCTTCTTTGGTGAGGTGTCAGCAAGCCTTCTTTTTACATAAGATGTCTATTCCTGAAATTGTGCATAAAACAAGTTATTATAAGTTGCATCCCCTTTTCACAGTGACATACTATATGCTGAGATGATAGCTCCATTTTGATTGCTTACCAACTGACAATAAAGACAAGATTTTACATAATCAAAATTTAAAATGAGGAGGAGAGATATGGTAAAGATATGTTATTATAAATAGCCCTTCATAGAATCATATATATTTATTAGTGAGAATAATCACTCATTTATTTAGCAAACATGAGTGGCTTCTGTGTGCAATACTCAGGCATTTTAATATATATAATTTTAATGATTACGATAGTCCTTCATGGTATGTTTTATCATCCCCATTCTGCAAATGAGAAAATATCAGGCCTTACACAAATATTTTTCCATTGCATGTGATGGAAAAATTTAATTAAAATGTGTTTCATAAAAAATGGGAATATATCTGTTCATGTAACTTTATAGTCAAGATCTAGGCAGAATAAGTCAGGTAGGGCTTGATCCAGGGACTGAATAATGTAGTCACAATCCAATTTATTCTCTCCATTTCTCAGACCTACTTCCCCACTGCTGGTTCCATTCTCAGGCTCTGCATGATGCCAAGAAAGTTGCAGCAGCTCCAACTTGTATATACTCAGGCTATTGTCCTCTACATGTCTCTTCCTCACTACTCAAGCTGAAGACTTGGGATAAAGACTGATTGGACAAGCCCGCTTGACTTAAGTCACATCCTGTTTTATTTGGGTGCCTATTGTCCCCCCTGGATGCTGCAAGGCAAATTTGGTGTCTGTTCTCATGGAAAAGAAGTACAGAGAGCAAAGACAGACATTAACCCAATATCATGCAGATATAATGACAGCTACACATTATCATAAATACTATAAAGCAAAAGGATAGGATGCTCTAAGGCGTGGACTAGAAAATTATGGCCTGTGCACCCCTTTCTGGCCCTCTGCCTGCTTTTGTAAATAAAGTTTATTGGAATATAGTCATGCTCATTCATTCACATATTGTCTATGGCTGCTTTCCACCACAATTGCAGTGTTGAGTAGTTGCAGAGAACGTATGGCCAGCAAAGCCAAAAATATTTATTTTCTGACCCTTTATAGAAAACGTTTGATGCTCTAGCTCCAAGCACATCTAACAGAAGAGATCTAATCTCAGGGATCGAGGAGGTCTTTCTGAGAAACTGACATTTAAGGGGAAACTGAAGATTGAAAATGGGCTGGCCAGGCAAGTTTGTGGGGTGGGAGCAGGGGAGAGGTAGAAGCAAAGTTGGGGAATCTATGCAGCCCCAGCCGGAAAGCACAGTGTGAATGACGGTCTTGAATCAGTTGGCTCCCGGCTCGTGTGAGGAACAGAGTGGAGGTCTGCATGCCTAAGGCGTGGTGAGGGTGAGATGCTCGATAAGCGATGCAGGCAGAGAGATGCGGGAGAGGGAGGCACACGACGCCTTTGAGGGTGTGCTAGAGTGTCACAGAGGACTCCACTGAAGGGCTTTAAACAGGGTTAAGGTGCGACCAGACTGGTGTCTTCAGACGATCATCCCAGCTGTTGTGTGGAGAATGGATGGAGGAAGGAGAGGGAGGCAAGAAGAAATAGGAGAGCAGTTGGGAGGCCACGGCCAGAGGCCAGGGTACGGATGATGGCGCTTGGACTATGAGAGTGAGAGTGAAGAGGGAGAGATGAGTATAATTAGACTTGCTGTTTGTTTAGGTGAATATTGAGGGAGACATGGGAGCCACAGGGGAAGGCGAATCATTTACCGAGCTGGAAACGTCAGAAGATGAGTAGATTTGAGAGTGACCAAGAGAAGAATCGAGGAAAGATGATCAAGAGGGTCCCTTCTGACCCGAAACTTCTGTTACCCAATCTGAGTTTCTAATCAGGTCTGTCAATGAGATGAGCTCTCACTAAAGGGCCAGTCCAGTGCCAAAAACAGATAATACAAGGTGGATAATCTTAAAGACAATCTGTTCCTGAAGCTTTTGTAAAGACTCTGAGATATTCTTTCCAGAAATCATCAAGGACCTGAGGTAGAATTCAGCTAAACATTTTTGTGCTGCATCAGCGTTCTCTAGTGTGTCATGGAAAGTTGGGCAACTGTACATTCCATTTATTTCCCTCCACACCCAAGGTGTGGCACCTCTTTCGGCACCACACCCATGAGTGGGCAGTGCCAACTCCAAGCTGAAATGTCCTTGAAAGGAAATGAGGTTTGCGATTTTTAAAAAGCCATTTGCCTACTAAAATAGTAACTGACGCATATGAGAATTTTTAGGTTTCCTTCCAAATAGAAAACTCTGCGACAGTTGAGACACTGGGCAAGGTGAGAGAAGAAGGCCAAAGCAATGTGTTCAAAAGTCATGGTGATTTTCCAGCCTGTCCCCAGATTACTCAAGCATTCCACTTCACTTTATCAAGGATTTATTCCCAAATCAACTAATTTCATGAGCTAGTAGAAATAAAATTATCAATAACCTTGCAGCCCTTAAAAAAAAGATAACAAAGAAGATAACGCAATTCCATTCACTGGGGCGTGGCATGCTTTGAATTTTCCTTGTCTCTTATAATATTCCTGTAAGAATTTAGAGAGTCGGGAAAAAGATACACCTTTTTATTTGCTCAATTTGCCCCAACATATCATCTCGATCTGAAACAAGAAGGACTCTCCTCATTCTGTCTTTCTCCCCAGTCTACTTTCTCGATTCCCTTTTTCTTTCTTCAGCTCCACAAGGCAGGGCAGTAACCTGGCAGCCTCACTGCCTTTATACTGATTTCTCCTGCTCAGTGTCACAGAGTCGCAGGAAGTGGGGGCTGTGGACCCTGAATCTTCACCTGTGCGTCATCCTGAAAGCAGAGGGCCACTGCTGGATTGGCATCGCCAACAAGAACCTGGATGCATCCAAGCTGCTTTCCCCTTAAGCGTGCGATTGAGCCACATACCATTCCACTACCATTGGTTTACTTTCATCCCCTAAAATCATTGTGACGACTAATTTTATGCATCAACTTGACTAGGCTAAGGGATGCTCAGGTAGCTGGTAAGTCATTATTTCTGGGTGTGTCCGTGAAGGTGTTTCTGGAAGAGATGAGCATTTGGATCGATAGGCTGCATAAAGAAGATCGCCCTCCCCACTGCGAGCGGGCATCGTCCATCTGTGGAGGGCCTAACCAGAACAGAGAGGCAGGGGAAGGGCGAATCTGCTCTCTGCTTGAACTGAGACACCCATCTTCTGCCCTCGGACATCAGCGCTCCTGGATCTCAGGCCCTCAGACCCAACCAGGACTTGCACCGTTGGTTCCCCTGGGTTTGGACTAAACCTAAACCACTGGCTCTCCTAGGCCCCCAGCTTGCAGAGGGCAGATCACAGGGCTTCTCAGCCTCCATCATCACGTGGGCCCGCCCCTCACAATGAATGTCTTTCTTTATATCTGTCTATGTCATAATGGTTCTGTTTCTCTAAAGAATACTGACTAACACAGTCATCGCTCTTTTAGCTGTTTACAAGATCAAAATGGGCCAGTGGTAATGCTACTGAGTGGAATTCTCTGGGGCTTCTAACTTATACGGAATACCTCAATTTCCTCACAATAAGAGAAATAAGAAAGGATAATCCCACAGGCACAGAGTTAGCCAAGGAGGCAGAGAGAACGTCGTCTACTCCCAACTCCCCCAGCTAATTCAGTGTTCATCTTCCAAGACTTTGCTGAGAACCCATAGTGTATAAGACATCATGCAGGGCCCTTTGGGAGCCACAGATATGAGGACGCCCTAGTCCCTACTCCGAAGAGCTGGAGAGTTAGTTCGGGTTCAGAACTACGTAAGGTGCCCATCGATACACGACCTGAGAGAAGAAGAGGCAAAGAGCTAAGGGCGAGCAGAGGCAAGAAGGACTATTGCTTTTGGCTGAGATGGGAGGAGGAGGATTCTGGAAGACTTGATGGAGGGAGTGCTATGTGCACAGGGTCTAGAAAGTTAGACAGGTTTTGGAAATGTAAATAGGCAGGGCAGGGGTACCAGAGAGCCTTCTTTGGTAGATAGCAAGGACTATAACCAACGCCAGGCTTCTTTGGCCGTGGGGAACCGTGGGTGGTACTTCCCAAGAACTGAAGGAAGGTTGAGAAGTCTGGCAAGAGGCTGTGGGGCCAGCCCAGGTGGGAGGTGTATCAGTCAGACAAGTAGGACCGCTAGAATGGTCTAGAACATACAGTTGTAGGAGCTGGTAAGACAGTTTCGAGATGGTTGTCTTCTTTTTTAGCTAAGTCTGAAGCTCCAGGGCAGGTGATCAGGAAGAAACGATGGACACGAAGTTGGCAAGAGCCTACAAGGACAAGCTGGAAGTTGCCTCTGTCTCTCACTGAAACCTGCATGGGCCCCTCCCATCCCCAAACTAGAAATACGCTTCTGCCTCAAGACACTTTACTTCCAGCTTTAATGCATTATTATCATATACTCATTTGGATAGCATCAGACACATGTGCCAGCTGATTCTCATAATAAACATATGCATCAGTGTTCGCCACATGAATGGCGCCTCCTTATATGTGGCCCTTGTGCAGTTCACAACCTGTACAACAGTGCACAGTGACCCTAACACACACACACACACACACAGACAATTCGGGGCTGAGACTAATTCTTGAGGCACTCTGTTTTCTTAGCACAATAGAAACTGTGCCAAGTGGACTGGACTTAGCACAAGTTTCTCAAGACAACCATTTCCTAGACAGTTACCTCCAAGCACGATGTAAAAGACACGCCATAGCAGCCCTTATACTTCTTCCGGGGCTCCAGAGTTCTTCCTCGCTCTGGTGTCCCCTGAGCCTGAAAGGCAGAGACTGCTCCCAGCCCTGAGCTCAAAGCACTGAGAGTGCCTGCTGAAGTTCTCAAATGTCCGGGGAGAAGATGATACGCAAGATGACTTATAAATCACTATGCTTTAAATTTAGCTCCTAAAAGGGCCCTGAGGATTGGTAGCCAAGATATGTAAGTTTTGATGAGGGAAGGGGAAGGAGAGAGGGAGGTGTTCAGGGTCCCCTGCTTTGCTGCAGCTAACGCTTGTCAGGATCCAGGGCACTTGTCATGCGGGAGGTAGAGAGATGCTGAAGGCAAACGCCCCACTTCACGCATTTCGCCATCAGTGGGCCCTGGCCAGAATGTAGTCTTTGGATGTATTTGTCACTGCAGAGATTCTGACACTCCAGGCTGGAGTGGAAATTATGACAAGGATAGAAAGAGGGATGTCCAAAGAATATACCAATGACAAAAGTGAGTCTGTTCCCAACAAAACAGGGGTAGCCCTTGTCTCAGAACGTAGGGCAGCCAGGGGTAAGTGGAGAAGGGCTGTCCAGGAGGACCCAAGGGGGGTGGGTGTGGGGGAGATCCACGGGGCAGAGCAGACAGAGGCGGAGGTGGCCCGGCCTGAAAAAGAGGCCATACTCATGACCAAAGACGTTCAAAAAGTTGCTCCACCCGAGTCCCAGGAAATGGTTGGATGGGAAGGGGTCCCGTATTCTTGGCCCCGCAGGGTCCCAGTTCCAAGTCTGGGGGCCAGAGCAGGAGAACAGAGGGCAGGATTGCTGCTGGGGCAAAACTAAAGGAAAAAGAAGCCAAACCACACTTCTCAGTCTTGTTCAGTGGTTCTCAGACCTTAGTGCGCTTAAAAACACAGATTCTGGGTATGGATCCCCCAAATTTTGATTTAGTAAGCGGCGGGTGGCGGCAAGAATCTGCATTTTCAAAGCTTGTTCCTGATAATGTTGATGCAGGGGGACAGAGAGGATCATTGAGAAAGCATAGGGCTTCTGGGGAGGAGGGATGGTGAACGAAAGGCACTTATCCCGTGGGTCCTGCACAAAACTGGGCTGCTGCGCTGGCCCAGAATGTACCCTCTGGATGGATTTGTCACTGCGAGGATTCTGACACTCCTGGCTGCAGTGGAAAATCTCCATGGGTGACGGCGTTGCCCGCTGTGGAAAGTGGTTACCGCCCTCTGCTTCCTTTCAGTGCTGCGAGCGGTCCTCTGATGAGCTTCCACCCCAGCTCCAGGACCTCTCAGAGGTCATCCCATTTAGAGTTGAAGTCCCTGGTGCTGCATTTGTGAAACGGAGGACATTAGCACAGGGCATGTTTCGATTTTATTCTTTGCTTTTCTTGGCAAAGCTCCTTCCAAAAGCCTCAGACGAAAACAGTCAAGATGAAAGCATTTCGGAAGCACTTACACAATAATCCTGTCACTCTTGGACTTAGAAAACGGATCAGCTTTTCCTGAGGATGTGACAAGCCAGAGTGTGACCCATTAACTGTTGTCAAACCCTTCACTGGAGCCTGGAGGGTCCTCCAACTTGAGCCAAGCCCCTTTAAAATCACCGCACAAAACCCTTGTCTCAGAAGTGGCCACTACTACCTCCGCCCCGGCCCCGGGGCCTGGCTGACAATTTCATATTCACGATGTGCTTTTCAGAAGATGCTGCCAACCAGCGCCCTGTAATGGATCTTACTTGGGAGTCAATGAACACAATTTCAATCAGTTTCTGCAGATGAAAATGTTAATAACTTTGCACTTTCTCCCTACATGGAAACACACATATACACACACTCATCTCGTGCAAACCCGATGCACATTAGATAATGAAAACAAACAGAAAATTCCTAGCAATATATTTCCTGATACATTCTACATCTTTCCTGAAACTGTCATTGCAAGTTGGTACTTGCCTACCTACACCAAATAATTTTCTTTTTGAATTGCAGAAGGAACCATCATCAAATGATCACATTTTAGTTACAGAAGTAAGTCAAAAAAAGATTCTCTTTTTCAGGCTTAAATCAGAAGCATAATGTTGATCTGGGCTAAAGGAGGCTGGCACATTTTTCCTGGTGAGTGTCTGAAACAGCTTCCTCTGGAGTCATCAACTTTAAAAAGTCAGGATGGAAGAGACAGGCAGGATGTCTAGAGGTGGGGAGGACGCGTTCTGAAGTCAAAGGGTTTGCTGGAGCCACATAATCGTCCCATGAGAGAAGTGGTGACTCATTGAGAATTGGCCTCTGAATTACTGTAAAACCTTCGGTCTTTGGGGCTAATTAAACTTGGTTATAAACACATTTTAAGTTCATGCCGTCCAGCGTGGACCCCTCCACACAGACATTACTATCGTTTTGCCTTTTCCTGCTCCCTGCTATTCCCACAAGCTGCCATTTCTTTCTCCAGCAAAATGCTTCTGTGCCCTTGCTTTCCTCTGAACCAATGGTGGATGTATTACCTGGGCTCTAAGAAACATTAGGCTTTATTTTTGTCCAATCTTTTAAACTTTTCCTCTGAACTTATTTGTCCTTTTGGCTTAGAGATGGACATGCCCCTGGGATAAATGTGCATTTACCCGTTGATCTGTGGGCTATTCTCACTCTTCAATGAGAGAGACCATGGGATGCTTTTTCACTCAAAGACCAGCCCCACGCCCTGAGGCTGGCTCACAGAATATCACAGTTCTCAGAAGCCCGCCCTTCGCAGGAACTCCCAAGGGGATGTCGGGCTCTGAGAACTGCATGGGTTTTCCAGCTCCCCTGCCGCCACCTTGAGTGCCTCGCTCCAGAAATATATGATGAAGGAATGTATAAAACTAGTCCAATTCTCCCAGTGAGAAGACAAATAAATTAAGATTCAAACAAACAAAGACTTGCCACACAGATAGTTGGTGGCAAAGATGGGAATTGGGTAGTGGTCTTTGCAGATACCATTTTGTGAATGGAAACATCCTGTATTTACTGGCCTCCGAGTAATTAGTGAAAAAATTGGAACTCTTATTCTCAGACTGTAAAATCTGTGAGTAACTGGCCAGCCTTTCTGCATCTATATTTTTAAAAGTGTTTTGCCTCTTTATACAAAGTATAATACAGCCACTAAAAACCTGAGAACATCGAAAGATCAGAAATAAGAAAACAAAATCAACTATAAACTTGGAATCCCAAAGAAATCCATTGTCAACACCTTGATGTACTCAAACCCAATCTTTACTTTGATTTGTTTTTTCTTGTAGAAAACACTTTTTAAAAACACAGTTGTAGTCATACTGTGATTTTTCGAACTTTTATTTCTTTTTGCTTTTTAATCTTTTTTATCTTTTCTCCCCAATTATTATAAAAGTCATTGAAATAGAATTTATAGGGCTATATAATTTTTCAAGAAATTGGTATAACAACAACATAATTCCCTATGGTTCAATTTTAGATTGTTTCCAAGACTTCTTTATTATAAACATTATTGCTATGAATATCTTTGGGGAAAAAAGGGATATTTTTCATTTTTGGAATTTTTTTCTCTTAGGATAGATTCCCAGTCGTAGAATAACTGGATCAATATCAAGTTCATTTCGAGGCTCAAGTTGTATGTTGCTTGTAATGCATATTGCCAAATTGTTATCCAAAAACAATATATAAATTTACATGGTCACTAGCAATCTCTGAGCAACTATTTCATCATCTCTTGATGGATGTTATTTTTATTGGATCATTTAAAAATATTTCCTAAAGTAAAAATTGATATCTTTAAGTTGTTTTAATTTCCATTTCCTCAATTCTTAGTGAAGTTGAACATTTTCTTATTTAAAACACTAGTTGGATTTTTATTATTTTTTAAAATGTGTTTGTATCCGACCTTTGCTCATTTATCTTTTGGACTAATAGTGTTTCTCATATCAATGTATGAGAGTTTTCATCTATTATAGATATGATTATCAGATTTGCTCCAAATATACTTCCCTAGTTTTTGCTTATTTTTTAAAAGCGGTATTAACATACAATAACTTGCACGTATTCAAAGTGCACAATGTGATAAATTTTGACCCACACCTTCAACACAGTCAAGATAATGAACGGCTCCATCACCTCCAAAGGTTTTCTCCAACTCTTCCATCTTCCATCTCCAGGTGACCACTGATCCGCTTTCTGAAATTATACATCAGTTGAGAGTTAGCTCTAGAATTGTATATTAATGAAATCACATGGTATGGACTCTTGTTTTGTCTTCTTTCATTCATCATTATTATTTTGCAGTTCATCCACACTTGTCTATCGAGAGTTCATTCCTTTTTTATTGCGGAGTACTTCACCGTACGCACCTGCCACGGTATTTTTATTAATTCACCTGTTGATGGACATTTGGGTTGTTTCTAGATCTTGGCTATTAAAAATAACTCTGCTATGAGCATACACAAGGCTGCCTATGGGCATACACTCTCATTTCTTTGGGGTAAATACCTACTTCTAGAAGAGCTGGATCATATGGCAGGTGAGTGGTTAATATTTTCAGAAACTGCCAAACTGTTTTGCACTGGCTGGACTGTTTTACATTCCCACCAGTGTACAGAGGTCCGATTCCTCCACATCCTCACCAACACGTGGTACACTCACCGTTTTCATTGTAGTCGTTCTAATAGGTGTGTAGCGAGATCTCATCATAGATTTAATTTTCACTTCTCTAATGTCCAACAACATTCAGCATCTTTCCATGTACTTATTTGCCATCATTTTTCTTCTTGGGTGAAGTGTCTTTTCAAATCTCTTGCCATTTAACTTTTTTTTTTTGTTTTCTTATTATAGAGTTTTGAGAGTTCTTTATATATTCTGTATACAAGTACTTTATCAAATATATGATTTACAAATGTTTTCTTCCAGTCGGTGGCTTTTTTATTTTCTTGGCAGTGTCTTTTGAAAAGCAGAAGTTTTGTGCGTTTTTTAAGTTGAAGTATAATTATCATAACGTTGCATAAGTTTCAGATGTACAAGATAATGATTTAATATTTGTACATATTGCAAAATGATCACCACCATAGCAGAAGTTTTCAAATTTTCTTTTGAGGAAGATTTGCCCTGAGCTAACATCCGTGCCCATCTTCCTCCGTTTTATATGTGGGACGCCTGCCACAGCATGGCTTAATAAGCAGTGCATGGGTCCAGGCCCGGAATCCGGGCTGGTGAACCCTGGGCCCCCGGAGTGGAGTGTGCAAACTTTACTGCTGTACCACCGGGTCGGCCCCCAGAAGTTTTTAATTTTGATGAAGTTCGATTTATCGGTTGGTTCTTTTATGTGCTTTTGGTGTTGTACCTAAGCATTTTTTGCCTAACTCAAGGTTATAAAGGTTTTCTTCTATGATTTCTTCTTGAAGGTTTATGGTTTTAGGTTTTACATTTCTTTGCAAATAGATATGCATTTGCTCTGACCCATTTGTTGAAGAGATTACCTTTTTTGCCACTGAATTGCCTTTGCACTCTGGTTGAAAATCAGTTGTCAAGACACGTGTAGGTCTATGTCAGGACACTATTCTATTTCATTGATTGCTGTGTCTATCTTTCTGCCAATACCAGAGTGTCTTAACTGCTCTAAGTTTATAATATGTCTTAAAGTCAGGCAATGTTAGTCCTCCAAATTTGCTCTTTTTTGTGGTTGTTTAAACTATTCCAGGTTCGTATGAGCTTCTGGATTAAATTGATCACTTTCTATAAAAAAGCCTTCTAGGATTTTGATTAGGACTGAATTTACTGATCAATCAAGGGAACAACTTTCTATATAAGTTATTGGCAACTTTTTGACTAATGAAAAAAGGGTATCCATTTATTTAAATCTTCTTTAGTATCTTTTGGCCATATTTTTATTGTTTTCAGTGTATAGGTCTTTCTTATCTCAAGCCAGAACTCTGCCCAAGTATTTCATGTTATACAATGCTATTGTAAATGTAAATTTTTTTGTAATGTAATTTTATTGTAATGTAAATTTTACACTTTCAAAAATCCTGTTAATTGTAGATATATGTGCAAATCATATACAACATACAAATTTGTAAGTAAATACATATTTGTAAATTGATTTTTGCATATTGATCTTGTATGCTGTCAGTTTGATAATCTCACGTATCAATTCTAGTAACATTTTGGTAGATTCCATTTGATTTTCCTACTTGGATGAGCATGTCATCTGCAACTGGAGACAGTTTTATCTCTTTTTTTCAATCTGGATGACTTTTATTTCTTATTTTGACTTATTACCCTTATTAGGCATTCCAGTACATCGAATAGAAGTGGTGAGAGTTGACATTCCTGTCCTGTTCCTGATCTTGGAGAGAAAGCATTCATTCTTTCCTCACTAAGTATAAAGTTAGCTGTAGGTTTCTAGTAAATGCCTTTTATCTGCTTGAGAAAATTCTTTTCTATTTCTAGAGACTGCAAGGCATCTGCTGAGAAATTCACTGATGGCCTTATGGAGGCGGAGGGACTTCCTTTTTACATGACAAGTCACTTTTGTTGCTTTCAAAATTCTCTTTGCCTTTGATTTTTGACAATTTGATTACAATGTGCGTCAGTGAGGAAACCTTTATATTTAATTTATTTGGGGTATTTTGGGCTTCGTGGATATGGATGTTCATTTCCTTCCTCAGATTTTGGAAGTTTTCTCTCATTATTTCTTTAAATAAGCTTTCTGCTCCCTTCTCTTTCTCAGCTCCTTCTGTGTCTCCCTTACTGTGCATATCGGTACTCTTGTTCCTATCCCATAAGTTCTGTAGGCTTTGTTTACTCATTTACGTTGTTTTTTCTTTTTGTTCCTCTGACTGGATAATTGCAAATGATCTGTCTTCGAATTTGCTAATGCTTTCTTCCACTTGATCAAGTCTGTTGTTGAAATTCTATTAAAATTTTTCAGTTCAGACATTGCATTCTTCAGCTCCAGAATTTCTGTTTGGTTCTTTTTTTATAGTTTCTATATCTTTATCATACTTCTCGTTTTGTTCATGTATTGTTTCCCTGATTTAATTTAGTTGTCGTCTGTGTTTTCTTGTAGCTCACTGAGCTACTTTTAGGTGATAATTTTGAATTCTTTATCAGGCAATTCTCCATTTCTTTGTTCTCAACCAATGTAGCTTTACTTAATTCCTTTAATGGTCTCGTGTTTCCTTGATTTCTTTGTGTTTCTTGAAGACTTATGCTGCTGTCTTTGCATTTGAAGAAGCAATCACCAGCTCAAGTTTTTCCTGACTGGCTTCAGAGGAGAATGACTTTCACCGGTCAGCCCAGCTGAAGATTCTGGGGGGCCTCTCAGACTTTTCTGTGGATGTGCCAGCTTTACTCCACTTGCTCCCTTTTGGGTGGGGGGAGTGTTAGGATTGTGTGCCTTCTCTTGATCCCAGAAAGCCAGGCTGGGTGCTGAGAGCCTCTTATTTCTTTTACCTAGGGCAGTGCACTGAGGTGTTCAAGGTTGTGCAGCTACTCCCAGTTCAATCAAGCAGAGTCCAGTTGGCTGCTAAGACTCATCCCTACTCCTGAGATCTGTGTGCTGTCTGCAGGGGCTCACAGGCACTATCTGCAGGGGCAGGTAGGGTGCCATGCACCGGGGCATGCAGGATGCTGGGGAATGCATCTGGTTGAGGGTCTGCAGGCAAGTTGTCCTGCAGGGTTCACGGACAGGCTTCTTAGTGGAGTCTGCAAGCCAGTTAGGAGGACTGCGGCCAGCTGTTGAGACCCACTTGCTGGTTCCCGTGAATCCCTGCCCCTCCCCTCTGCTCCTAGCTGTTCCTAACTGCCCCGGAAAGTATAGCCATACTGATCCCCTGCATGGGGCAGGACTGAAGTGGGCCTCCTGGGCATCATCTTGCAAGGCTGGGGAAGCCAGGTCCTCGTTTTGCTCTCGTTGTCCCCTGTAGGAGAAATCACAGGCTGAGGGGGCCTCTTTTGGCGCTGGGCTATGCTGCCTTGGGGGAGGGATGCCATAGGTAAAGTGAAACTGCTCTTCTTACCCTCTTCAATGTGTCCACTCTCAGAGTTTTTGCTCTACTCGGTGCTGGAATCTCTCAGCTGGACTCCAGAACTCCCACAAAAGTTTTCTTATCAGGTTGCCAAAATTGCTGTTTCTGTTGGCAGATGAGAGCTGGACTCTTCCATTCTGCCATGTTGCAGATGTCACTCTATATCCCTTCTTTCTTCTTCTTACAGTGGGTTTTATTTGCTCTTTCTTTTGGTCTTCTAAGGTGAAAGATGACGTCATTGATTTGAGACCTTCATTCGCTTCTAATATAGGTGTTTAGCGCTACAAATTTACCCCTAAGTACTGTTTAATGACATCTCACAAAGTTTGATAGGTTGTGTTGCATATTCATTCCATTGAAACTATTTCCTAATTTCCCTTTTGATTTCTTTTTGACCATTAGTTTATCCAGAAGTACAGTATTTAATTTCTAAATGTTTGGTGATTCTCTAGATGTCTTTCAGTCATTTTTTTCTAATTTATTTTTGTTTTAGTCAGAGAACATATTTTGTGTGATTTGAATCCTTTTGAACTTATTTAGCATTTTTTATGACCCAGAATGTGGTCTTTGGTGAATGTAATATGTCTCCTTAAAAGTAATATGCATTCTGCTGCTCTTGGTGGAGTCACCATAAGTGTCAATAAAATCAAGTTGGTTGATAGGGTTAATTAGATCTTCTATATTCTTAGTGATTTTCTATCTACTTCTTTGATCAATTAATCTCTGATTGTCATTGTGGATTTTTCAGTTTCTCCTTGCAGTTCCACTAGTTTGATTCATGTAATTTGAAGTTCTATTATGAGGTACATAAATATTTAGGATCATTATGTCCTTTAATGAAGTGACTCCTTTTTCTTTGTGAAAGTAACTTCTTTATTTCTCTTAATATTCTTGGCTCTGAAATCTACTTTGTCTGATGTTGATATAGCTACTCCAACTTTCTTTTGATTAGTGTTAGCATAGATATATTTTCTACCCTTTTACTTTTTTTTTTTTTTTTTTGCTAAGGAAGATTGGCCCTGAGGTAACATATGTTGCCAATCCTCCTCTTTTGGCTTGAGGAAGATTCGCTCTGAGCTGACATCTGTGCCAATCTTCCTCTATTTTGTATGTGGGTCACCGCCACGGCATGACCGCTGACAAGTGGTGTAAGTCCATGCCCAGGAACTGAACATGGGCTGCCAAAGTGGAACACACTGAACTTAACCAGTAGGCAACAGAACCAGCCCTCTATCTTTTTACTTTTAACCTCTTTGTGTATTTATATATAAAATATGTTCCTTATAAGTGGGATATCCAATTTGACAGCTTCTGCTTTTAACTGGGACGTTTACATTATTTACATTTAATACGCTCAATGATATAATCAGGTTTAAGTCCATCATCTTGCTATTTGTTTTCTATTTATCCCTTCTGTTTCTTCCTCTCTTTCTTCTTTATTTTCATGACTTCTTTTTTAGATTAATCGAATATTTTTGTTATTTCACTTTTATCTCCTTTGTTGGCTCATTAGCCATAACTCTTTCTTGTTATTTTACTGCTTACTTAGGGTTTGTAGTATACATCTTTAATTTATTGCAATTTTCCTACAGTGATATTATACTATTTCACTTATCTTAAAGATCTTTTCGATAGTATGCTTCCGTTTCTTCCTTCCCAGGCTTTGATTGTCATACATTTCACTTTTATATATGTCACAAACCTCATACTATATTATTATTACTTTTCCATAAATAGCCAATTACTATTTAAAGATATTCAAATGCCAAGGGAAAAGAAAACTTATTTGCCATCTAGTTACCATTTCCTGTGCTCTTCATTCTTTTGTGAAGATTCATATTTCCATCTGGTATCACTTTCCTTCTGCCTGAAGAACTGCTTTTAAGATGTTTTGTAGTGAATGTCTGCTGCTGATGAATTCCTTCCACATTTGTATATCTGACAAAGGCATTTCTCCTTCGTTTATATTTTTTATGTTATGGAAGTCTAGGTTGACAGATTTTTTTCTTTCAGCTCTATAACAATCTTGTTCTAGTGTCTTCTCACTTATATCTTTTCTGACAAGAAATTTGCAATAATTCATATCTTTGTTCCTCTGTATAAAATGTGATTTTTTTCTCTAGCTACTTTTAAGGTTTTTTACTTTTTCAAGTGTCTTTCCTTTCCTTTTGAGCAATTTGATTGTGATCTGCCTTGCTGTAGTTTTCTTTATGCTTGATGCCCTTGGGTTTTGTTGAGTTTCTCAGATCTCTAGATTTATAATTTTCATGAAATTGAAAAAATCTTTAGACATTATTTCTTCAAATATTTATTTCTGTTTCCCACCCCTCCTCTCCTTTGGGGATTCCACTTTCAGTTATATCAGGCCTCTAAAGTTGTCCCCCAGCTCACAAATGCTTTCTTCATCTAAAAAAAAAAATCCTGTTTCCTTTTGTGCTTCACTTTAAAATTTCTATTGATATGTCTTCAAATTCACTGATCCTTTCTTCTGCAAGGTCTGATTACTACTAATCTCATCCAAAGTATTTTCATCTTGTACATGATAGTTTTCCTCTTTAGGAGTTCATTTTGAGCCTTTTAAATAACTTCCATGTACATCTCTACTTAATTTTGTAAACATATGAAATACATATAATAACTGTTTTGATATTCTTGTCTGCCAATTCTAACATCTGTGTCAATACTCCATTGTTTTTGATTGATTGATTTTTTTTAAATTTCAGGTTATCTTTTCCTGCTTCTTTGCATGCCTGGTTATTTTTGCTTGAATGTCGGACACTATACAATTCACTTTAATGAGTATATTAAATTAAGAAAAAATTATTCTCTTTCAAATTCAGCCCCTCTTATTTCATCTTGACTACAAGAGAAAGTCCCTGCCCAATACCCTTGTAAACAAATATGTTTTGTGCACATATCCTCCAGAGTCAAGATCTATTGCTTGCAACTAAGAGCCTATCTGAGGCATCCTCTTTGAATCCATCAGTCCCTCCAAAGGGAAGAATCGGACTTCCCATCTTTTCCTGTTCCAAAGGTTCCCCTTCTTCCCTTTTGAGCTGCCCATTAAGATCCTGTTACATGTGGCAGATGCCTCCACCTTTCAGGTGATTTACAGACTCAGATAAATGCCTTTCACCCTCTGCCCTCCCACCACATCTCTCTTCAGCTCCCTAACAATGCCCATCCTTCAAGGCTCTGCTTCCATGCCAGCTTCTCAGGGAGCACCTTCCCTAACGATTAGATTGGAGTGGGCCTCTCTTGATAAATATTTTCACAGCTTTCTATGCCTCCTTATCATGTTTATTCCCTCCACTTAATTGTAATTACTTATTTTTTTAAATCTGTATCCTCCATTCCATTGTCAGCTCCAAGAAGGCAGGGACCACTCTGTCCTGTCCTTTGCTTTATCCTCTTCATAGTGTCAGGCCCACCATGCGTACTCAGTGAGTACTTATTAAAGGAATGAGTCAGTGGATGAATCTATGAATAACTGAATCATTCACTTATAAGGTGATAAAATGGGACCTTATGGATTGATTGATCACTTAGCCAGTTCTTGGTAAATTATCTTTTTATCTTGGAAGTTTTATAAGACAAAATCATTATCGACTTAATTTGGAGGGAGGTTGTGATTCCTGCAGCAGGGAGTGGAGGGCAATTTACTCACGGAGAGTGATTTCCTGAGCCTGCCACCCACAGAGAACAAGCCTTATTTCTCCAGAGGAGGAAAAGACACAATATCCTAAGTCAGACCTGGAAAGAAACTCTAAAAATCAATGAATTCACTCTTTTTTCTACAGATTAAGATGGAGCAAGGATGAGACTTGCTGGGGTCACTGGGCTATTTGGTGGCCGAATCTGGACTAGAAATTAAACCTCCTGATTCTCTATCCCATGCTTTTTCCAGCCCCCAACTTCCATACTGCCCCCATCCCCACACTAATTTGAAATATAGCCTGGGGAAACGGAGAACCTTAAATAATTTTCTGGCTATAATGGTGCCACTGATTTGCTGACCTTGCTTTTCTCCAAAAGGGGAAAAGTGTAGCAATGCACATCTTCCATCCGGGAGAGCATTTCCTAATAAATGCACACAAGTGAAACTCAGCAACATCCCAAATGTTATACATTAATAATAGTAATGGCCGTGAGCAAGTGTGTATACATACCACCATCTGCAGGTGCAAGCCGGAGCCAAACTATTTTAGAAGTAGCAGTGAATCTCATTTATATCTAGCTAGCTAGCTGCGGGGAAAATGTTCTAACCCAGCATGCTGCCTCCAACTTTTAACTTATCCCGGGATTACTCTTGCTAACCAACGTCTTCAGCTAAAGTTTTATTGTTCCCTTTTAACAATAGTCTGAGCAACTATTCTTTTTGTTAATGCAAAGTCCTAGAACTTAACCAGCTGATTAAATGATAGAGACATCTTTTGCTTCTCTCTGTGACTCTGCCTTCTTCTGGGTCTTTCTGCTTCTCCAATTTTTAATGAGTGCGTTATCTAGAACACGGTCCAATAAAGGTCATCATAAAACAAGAAAAAGATAAACATACTTCTTCTCTACACTGTTCGTCTCTGAGCACAGTGAGACTACTCAGACCCCTCCTGCTGGGGAGGGGTCACGTGGCGCAGCCCACACACTGGCCGTCAACTTCTTGTTCCTGAAAGATGAGTCCGTGGCACAGGGAATAGTTATCTATCTGAGCAGATGCCTGTGCACCTACTGTCTCATCACCAGTAAAGCTTTGAGCCTAAAGATGACAAATGGCCAGGGGCTGCCACACTATGGACCATGTACAACCTACATAAGCAAAGGTTGAAATGATCTTAAGCAAGTGGACATATCTCTAGAAATGTCTTTTTCCCTCCCTGACATAGGCCATCAGTAGCAAGTGATAGATTTTTGTTTCTTAGCTTTGACATCCCAGCGCCTTATTCACATCTTTAATTCCTGGACCGTTAAAGAAGACAAGAAAAAACTTTGCGGTTCCTCTGTGTTACGGACTGAATGTTTGTGACCCTCCCTCCCCCAAATTAATGTGTTGAAATTCTAACCCCCAAAGTGATGGTATTAGGAAGCAGGGCCTTTGGGAGGTGATTAGGTCATGAAGGTGGTGCTCTCATGAATGGAATTAGTGCCCTTATAAAAAAGACCTCAGAGAATTCTCTTGCCACTTCCACTCTGTGGGGACAAAGTGAGAAGACGAACTTCTATGAACCAGCCGGTGGCCCCCACCAGACATTGAATCTGCTGGCACCTTGATCTTAAACTTCCCAGCCTCCAAAACTGTGAGAAATAAGTGTTTGTGGTTAAGCCAATCAGTTTCTGGTATTTTTGTTACAGCAGCCTGAACAGAGTAAGACACGCTGCAAGCAGCTTCCTGGAGGGGAGGAGTTTATGCCCAGATAAAAGCTCAGTGCTGGCAGCACACCTATGTAGACGGAAGCGTCACTTCTTCATTTACTAGTTTGGCCAAAGCTGGGCAAGTCATGGCATTTCTCTGAGCCTCAGTCTATTTGTAAATGGAAATACCAGTACTGGCTGTCAGGGCAGGAGGGAATTAAACATGATAGAGTGTGTAAAACACTTGGCACCAAGTCTGACACATGTAAGCGCTCAGCTGAGAGCCATCTTTAACCAAGAACGTCTTGTGCAGAATAGGTGTGCAACGTGTGTTTTTGGTTGCAACTGAATTCAGCTAACGTGAACACAAAATAAGTTTCTTGGGAAAATTATATTTTATACTTTTCATTTAATGACCCGTACTCTGAGATCCCATTTAACGTAACCTCCAGTCTTTGCACGTAAGCCTTAGGTTAGTTAAACCTCCGTCAGGGTGGCTCTGCCCATTGCCATGCTGTCATACTAGAGAATGGTTATTGTTTTCACAGCATGTTCAGGTTTTGGAGGGAAATGCAAAGAAGAATGAAGGAGCAAAAGTATACCCTTCTTCCCAGGCATCGATGGAGTCAACTGGGGAATCAATGAGATGACAGATGTTGGAGACAGATGCCCAAATATCCACTCAATAGTCAGGCTTAATGAACTAACACAGGAAGAGCAATTAGAGAATTCATTAATTATACTCTAGGTTCAATTCCATTGTTAACTCTAATCCTTTATTTGGGCTAATGACTTCAGTTCTTATAATAATTTGTGCCTATCAATGAATGATAACGTCTTCAAATTTCTATTGTTGCATAAAATTCACACTATATGTATAACTTTCTATTTCTAAAAAGGACCTAAAGTATTTCTAAAGATACGTAAAATACTTCAAGATGATGCAAATTAGGAGAAAAACAAAAGTAAGAATGCAGCTGAGAGCAAGGAATGAAGCTAAAACAAAAATATATAACACAAAGTCCCAGACACTTGTCTCAGGTTGTATTTTATACGCAGGATAGCTCAGAGAGCTCAGCCAAGATTTTCATCCATTAACATTTAAAATTAGTGAACAGACTTCTGTTTAAACATCCACCGTAGTAAATTGGCTCTAATTCAATAGTTTGAAAATTGTTGGTCTTTTTTATTCTTACATGATAAGATATTGCCAGCTAGCCTGTATTCCTTAATAGTCATCAAAGAAACCAAAACAGAAATTCCTTCAGTTAATGAAAGGTAATGAAAATGCATTTTTGGTCACTTTATGTATTCTCAGAGAAGGGTAATGAGATTCTGTGCTCCTAACCTTTAAGGTGCTCAGTCCTGCTCTTGAACTAATACATATGCACTCATTTGCATACTCTCTCTCCCTCCCTCTGGCGCAAGCCACACTCTGACACAAGGAGCCTCCTTGCTAGGCACTGAAACTGTTTCAAGATGTTGCTAGCCGAGAAATGGCCACCTGCACGCATTCTGGGTAAGACTTTAACTTATCCTACTGCTCAAGTCTTCCTGGGGAAAGTTCAAAAGGTGTTCATCTGAATCATTCATGCTTTTGTTATCCTTGACCTACAGCAATCTGGTGGAATTTTTGACGGGGAGTGAGCTCCAACTTTACATGTGAAAATGTGAAAAAAAATCACATTTATATGTTCTAATATTTTAATAATTGTATGGATTTGTTTTTTATTGCATCATAGCACTGTACTTTATATTACTGATAAGCTAAGCTCTAACATGAAGAATTAGAAAATAAATAAGAGTTATGAAAAATCTACTGTCGTTTTGATCAAAAGAGAGATTCATGTATGAAAATATGATTTCATATAAATGCATAATTTTATCTTATGCGTGTAGACGATTTCATTTGTTTTTATAAGCAAATAATTTACTTCCAAGCTGGCTTAAAATGCCTCAGCTAGAGAACAATTACGGTAGCAGAACTGTATTTGCATTTGTTAGTATGGAAACCTTTTCAGTGATTTCAGAACCAGAAAATGCATGACACATGAGAAAATGCACCTTCATCTCTTTGGCGAGAAATGTGTGAGTCAACATCAACACAGACCTCCTAAAGGGAAAAAACCTATATAGTGTGGGTTCTTTCACCTTTGCAAGCTGGGAGCCATTAAGTAGTGACTCCCTCCGCTCCCCCACCCTCTTTGGTGAAACACATCCTGAACATCGGGCCCACGTTTTCCAGAAGAATGTGCCCCACTGCCCCTTGGAAGCTCCATTTCATTTACTTGGTTCAGTTAGTTAATGACGGTCCATTTTGGCTCAAACATCCAATTCCCTTTCATCAATCATGTCTTTCTGGACTGTCAGTTTCAGAGCAATGTCGACCAAGCCTGTCCACACAGACATCCACAGACACTCTAGGAGAAAGATCCAGATCCCCTTCTCCATTTAGGATTTCCTAGAGACCCATTTCTTCCACTTCCTTCCAAAGAAAAGGAATGAGTTATGTGAGAGGCGAAAACCCCACCCGAAAACGGATGTTGGTGACTCAAGTGTTAATCTAGAAATTCTTATTATTTTGTGCTGCGAAAGGGCATTGTAATAAGATGGGGTTTTGTACAATGCAAACGTGGGGAACACAAAACACTGTCAACCATGAAAATAAGATTTAATTTGGAATCACAACACACAGGTTTTTTTCCACTTGAAATTCTCCTTATTCAATCATATTTGTTATAAATATTCAATAGAAATGCAGTTTTCCAGGACTGAAATGCTCTTTAATGAAGCAAGCCATGTGTGGCTTTTCAGTCAAGCATTTTCATGCTTGGCTAACTGTCAGGACGTTCATGTTCCTTTCCCAAAAAATATTCTTTGTGGCTCTGCTGAGGTCTCTGAAAAGCAACTTATTCTCTGGAGACTTGAGGAATCATCCACACATCACAGTTCTACAGACATCAAATGCACGAAGCATTTGCATGTGCTTTAACGCAGAGGCAGACCTTCCAGCTGGACATGGCCACCCGTCCACGTGTCATTACAATTAATTCAGCCTGCTGTGAGCATTGCCTGGAAGCTGGAAGGACCAATTTCAGCTCCAGCTCTGCCACTTGTTGTGCAACTTGCTGTTTAACTTTGGGTAAGTCACTTTCCCACACAAGACCTATGATGTCTGATCTTTAAAAGGTGGAAGTTGGGCTCCATAAGAGATCATCAAAATACTACCAGTGGGCCAAATCCAGTCTGCTGCCTGCTTTTGTAAATAAAGTTTTATTGAAACACAACCATGCCCATTAGTTTACATCTTATTGTCTGTCACTGCAAGGGCAGAGTTGAGTAGTCGTGACAGGGACCACCTGGCCCACAGAGCCTAAAATATTTACTATCTGCCCATTAGCAGAAGAAGTTTTTAATTTTTTGAGAGATCTCCATACTGTTTTCCATAGTGGCTGCACCGGTTTGCATTCCCACCAGCAGTGTATGAGGGTTCCTTTTTCTCCCTGTCCTCTCCGACATTTGTTAATTATAGTCATTAATGTTAATTAATGTTAATTATAACCATTCTGACAGGTGTAAGGTGATACCTCATTGTACTTCTGATTTGCATTTCCCTAATAATTAGTGATGTTGAACATCTTTTCATGTGCCTGTTGGCCATCTGTATATCTTCTTTGGAAAAATGGCTGCTCCACTCCTCTGCCCATTTGTTGACTGAGTTGTTTGTTTTTTTGTTCTTGAGTTGTATGAATTCTTTATATATTTTGAAAATTAACCCCTTGTTGGATATACGATTTGCAAATATTTTCTCCCAGTTGGTGGGTTGTCTTTTCATTTTGTTCATGGTTTCCTTTGCCTATGGGTGGTGAACACGATACAGTCTATATAGAAGCTGATATAAAATAATGTACACCTAAAATTTACACAATGTTATAAGCCAATAGGACCTCAATAAAATAATTAACAGAAAAAAAAAAGAATAAGTTTGCCAGCCCTGGGCTAGACAATTTTCCGGGTCCTTTCTAATTCTAGAATTCCTTATATATTCTACAAAACACCTAATTTTTCTGTATTAATCCTTTCAACCCCTTATCTTCACTGAGTTTCTCCTATGAAGTATGCTTTGTCCTGCTTCAAAAGATTTTTATAATACATTAAGCAAACTTTGTAATAGTTTCTTTTTCTTTTTCTTATGAGATTTAAATTATATTAACAGCTCTTGGAAATATCCAAGGCAATATTTGGGGGCAAATGCCTTATGATTTGATTATCATCGGTAAATAGAGCATATCTTTTTTTCCTACTAAAAATGTTTAAGAAGTTAAAAAAAAAAAAACCGTATGGCACAGGAGACTTATTGCATTAAGACATCATTTTAACAGATTGTTTAGTTTTGGTAATATAATTTGACATCTAAACATAAGCTGAGAGGGATCTCTCTCAAAACCTTTGATAATATGATTCATTGTCAAATGTTTGTTTTGCCTATCTGGCACTCATTAATTAATTCTTTTTAATATAGCTTGGATTTACTGATTTCAAAAAAGAGAATTATTCTTATTGATGTTGCTAAAATATCCAGGTGGCTTGAATTTCACCAACTAGATAGTTTAATCTAGCACATTTGTGTCACCCTAATCAAATCTTTAGTAACAGATGTGAGAAGCCCCGTACTGGAGCTAATGTTTGTGTCTCTATGACAATTAAATTACCTCAATAAGGAAAATAAATGAACAGTAATGACCAAACTTTTCCCCTAAAACTTGTATAATAGTCTTTACAACATCTTTTTCCTATGGAGCCTTTCCATAATGAAATACAAATTAAGAAAGTTTCATTTAAAGATATATTTTTTTCAAGAACTACTCACGTACTAAATTGCTTAAAATCAAATAATCAAGTAGGACTTCTTTTATGAAAAAGGCAAAACCTACAACTAAGCCAAAATTCAAATTTAAGGTTTCTCAACCAATTCATTATAAAGAATAGAATAGTCATTTCTTTTGGCCAATAGGATAGGAAGTTTTTTTAAGTATTATCTCTTCGTAGTATTTTCTAAGGGATAGGAAATGCCTTTCTCAGATTGAATGATTATTTCCACATATAATTAGTTCCTGCTTACGACTGCTGCATTACTGTCATGCCTCAATGGATTGGCTTTATAATTCATTAATCATAGCATTCATTGAGCTTCTGGCTCCGGGTGACAGTACCCACCAAAGGCCAAATAACTTCTCATTTAAAGGCAATTTGTACAAATAGGAAAGGTTAGAATTCTCACATTCACCAAAGGATTGAAAAGTGTTTAAAAAGCCAAAAGAAGGCATTTTATGCAAGGCAAGTTCATGGAAGAAAGGTGGCTAATAGGTGACCGCAGATGGCTTGCTGGGGAGGCCCTGGTTCAGCCGCCATGGGGAAGGCCATGTGGCAGCTGCAGATCAGAGCACATTGGAGGTGTTTCGTGTGAACGTGGAGACAATGCCGCCTCTGTTCCTGTTCCACTGGGCTCTGACCTCGCTGGAGGTGAAGTGGAGTCACAGCTGCGCTGACAGGCCGGGCAGCAGTGCTGGAGAGGGGCCAGTGCGGTCCTCCCACGGCCGAGCCCTGCTCACCCAACCTGTGTGCCTGCAGGTGTGGCAACCTTCATGTGTGTATTCTACTGTATTTGTTTATTTGCCTGGCTAATCAGCCGGGGTCACGTTCCCATGCAAGATGTGTCCCTTCTTTGTCCCTTCATGAAAGAAAGAAAGAAGGAAAAAAGCCGTCTAATTTTCTTTAGTTTCTCCAATAAATTGTCTTATTTTAAGACCTCTTGGACAAGGAATAGAAATATGATTTGACAATCGGTTAGAAAGTAGGTAGGTGTGGTGTTTAATGCACGTATTGTTTAATACAGAGTAGCTATTGCAGAATACAAATAAAGCAGGCCTGGCCCATTCTGTGCTCTTAGTTTAAGATATTCTAACTTTAAAAGTTCCGAGACAAAGCTTTGATTATTTTTTCTTTCATGAGGAGGCCTGAGAGTCCATTAGCTTGATTAGAAAAGCTGTGCGAAATGAATGTGCTAATAATTTTAAATTGAATTGGAAATAAACTTTTTCCTGTTTCATGCAAAACAAAGTGTATCTGCCTGTTAGTTCATTCAAAGAAATAAAATCGGTTATGTCAATCAGTGAGTGGGTACCTAATGAGCCAGCCCCGTCCTAAGGCTTTATTTATCTCATGTAATTCACCTAATGGAGAAGGAAGGAAGGCCTCGCGTGTCCCATTGACCAGAGGAGGAAATCGAGGCTCCAGGAATAACCTGCCGAGGGCGTGCGGCCTCGGTGGACAAGCTGCCTCCCAGAGTGCTGCTGGGACTGTTCCTCCGGGGGCTTAGTGGCGGGTGTGTGGTTAATTTTCCATATTTATAGAAGCTGTCCTTCAAAGCACATGCATTCAGCTAAGTTCACAATTTTAGCACGAAACACACTTTTGAGACAAGATCGTGTGATTCCCATCAAATCGCCAGGATGTGCTCTAACAGGCCTGGTATACAAATTTAAATACGAGGGTCCCTTCATTCTGAGCAATTTATTATAACCAATTTATTTAAAATAGATAAACTAATTCTTTTTATGGGATTGGGAGCCTCTGCTTACAGAATCACTAGTATGTAGGGCAGAAGAAAGCATTTAGAAGATGAAATGAAATATTGAAAGTGTTGTAAACGAAATTAGTGGGACAGTTGGAGAAATTTGAATAAGGTCTGTAGATTAGATAATGGTACTGACTCAATGCTGAGTTCCTGATTTTTATTGTTGTACTGTGTCTGTGTAAGAGAAGGTCCTTAAGTGGAGGAAATAAATGTTGAGGTATTTAAGAGTAAAGGGACATCATGCTTATTACTTATTCTCAAATGGTTTGGGGAAAAATTAAATATCTATCTATCACATATCCATCCACCCATCGATCCATCCATCCATCTATTGAGAACAATAAAGCAACTGTGGTAAAATGTGAACATTTTGGAATCTGGATGAAGGATGTAAGGAGCTCTTTGTTCTCGTTTTGCAACTTTTCCTTCCTAATATATGAAATTACTTCAAAATTTAAAATGTGATAAAAAGGAAACTTTAAAATAAGTGAACCTTTAGACTAGGCATCCAGTTCCAGAGGGCATGGTGCCGGGATGTCAGTGAGATGCTAGAATATTCTGAGACAGATCGCTGCGGGAACTGTTTCTCTCCACGTGTTTGGAGCGTGGTTTCTGAAAGCCAAAATGACAACAGAATCCTGACAGCAGAAACAGGATTCATTTCCCAGCGAGGTATTTGGTCACAGGAAAATATCTGTTTCACCAAACAATGCACACCAACATAAAAAAGCTCACTATTTTCAGGTTAAATGCTCCGAGTGTAACAATATGTATCAAGAAGCATACTGTTGTCCTCCTTATAGACAGATGTTTCTGTGTGCTGGATTTTCAATTATCAATACCAAATATTAAAATATTCCAATAAATGTAGGAGGTCCGTGAACACTGAGATTAAGATTAAGAAGCACCTTTGTGTAAGTATATTTTATACCCAAGGAGAGGTAATGTAAACATGGAAAATAACTTTTGAACTAAACTAAGAATAAAAAAGAAACAAAATTTAGAGCAGGTAAGAATGTGAGTCTATAAGAAGTCAAATTCAACCTGTATTTCAATTCTTAATGTACTGAGTTCTTCATGCTTTTTCAGGTTGCCCACTGTGTTTGAGATGGGATTTTCACTAGCACCTTTAATTAAAAAAACAAGTGCAGGGAGGAGGTTTAATTGTCAACATGTTCCAAGTAACGCTGGCATCCTCCACAGTCCCTCTTGACTTAGCTGGAACGTTAAGCACTTGACATATAGGGACTAGGCAAAGCCCTAGACTTAGGCAGTGGACCCAAAGCCTGTTCTAGTCCTGGATCTGGGACACATGCAAAGTCACCAAAATGCTACCCTTCTCTGGTCCTCAGCTTCCCCATCTATAAAAAGGGGAGATTAGCATGCATGACATTTACAATGACTTGCGGCTATCACGCTCTGACCTGCGACACTTGATGAGCTGACCTTGTTGGACAGAGGACATGAATCCCAAGAGAAGCATTCATATTATGCAGAGAGGGAATTTTATCGCATTTAATATTGCTTGAAAATAGCAGCTAGCACTCAGAAGTCTTTGGGTTACGTGAATAGTGTTGTTTTAACGAGAATTTTCTTTTGAATAAGAGAAAATGACATGCAAGCAAATGTATTTTCTTCTTAGGTTGAGTGTTTGAATTAACTAAAAATAACTCATTTTTCTACTTTTTACCTATATTTTAAAAGAAATTTTCTTGTACTGGAAACGTCATAAGGAAATTTGGTATCATCATCTCTTTTCCCTACCTCCCAAGAAAAATTTAACTAAACTAATCCAAATGCTAGTCTTTCACAAGTACCTTCAATATTTTTCCATCTGTACTATTATTTACTTAACATTTTTCTTCTAATTGATTCATTTTTTTTTAAGCCTTAAATGCTTACAACCACCTCACGCATGTTGGTGGTATGCATATCATCCTTTGGAATCATAATATCCTAAATGTGAGTAACGATAATTAATATTTAGAGTTTGCCAAATGTTCCCACATATATTAGTTCATTTAATCCTTTACAACAGCCCCCAATTTTACCGGTGAGAAAATGGAGAGTTAAAGAGGTTAAATGATTTGCTATGATTACACAGTTAATTAGCGATTAACTAAAATTCAGGTTCCAATCTTCTAACGCCACATTCCATGCTCTCCTTGCTACACCAACAACACTATAGATTCTAAGGCTCACGTTCCAGTTCTCTTTCTAAAACTTTCCTTTGGCTGCGCTCTCTTTCCCTTGGGCTGGGGAAGTGGGGGATGTGTGAATTTAGAAGAAAATACCAGGACTATGTGCTATACGTTTATCATATATTATCCTCTAAACCATACTTTATACTCTGTGCTCAGTAGTATGTGTCATATAATATATATTATGTATTTGATTTTTTTAAAGACAGAAAGTTCTGACATCTTGGTTTGATTTTTGTTTCTAAACACTCGTGAGCAGAAAGACCTGCTCTTTAGCTCCTATAAATTGGCTTTATTTCCTTGTGAATGCAAGCAAAATTGAATTTCTCTCCTTTTAGTTAAAGAAATCAGATAAGTTGCTGATTGGAGCAAGATATTCTGATTTTCATTTATTTATTTTTAGCGTTAATCGTCTCGGTTAGTGGGTACACCTTAGTTGGAAAGGAGTTAAAAATACAGTCAAAGAGATTTCCTTTCCTCCTTTCTTCCTGTGGATCGTGACCTTTGCTTTTTTCAACTTCCTCAATTTAGATTCAGTAAATTGTCATAGAGTGCCACAACACCTGCTTCGGTACTTGAGAAATTGACTTTTCCTGCAAATTACCCTGATCAGTGACCTTGTCTTGGCTACCAAAGGGTTTGGAGAAGGAGGCAGGCTGTACGTGTGGCCGTGCCCCAGCTCACGGTTGGTATTTAGCTCTTTGAAGTTCACAGTTATCTATTTAATGCACAGACATATTCTGAAACAAATGCCACATTATCATCGTCAACTGGAAAACCCCACTGTCGCTTCTTAAGGAAATAGCATTTGATCTTACTTGGGATGGACTGCAGTATAATTTAAGAGCTTCCAATTATACTTCTCTTAAAGAGGGGACATTGGGTAGATTTGCCTTTTTGTTGTGAGTGACCGTCTCTGTCAGGTCTCTGCGTCAGCAAGCACGCAAGAGTGATACGACAGAGGATAGAAACGTTTGGTCAGCTCTTAGACTTTGTGTCTTTCAAAGGCGCTTCTCTTGGAAGAAAATTTAAGATCGCTGCCTCCTGCCACACAGACATCGGACGAGATCAAAGGTCACCCTGGAAGCTCAAGAGGTAAAATTATATTTTTATCCTCCAGCTTTGATTTTTGGCGGCTTACTGCATTTTTAAAAAAATTAATTGCTCTGTCCAGCCAACAGGTGTTAGCCTTCAAGTGTAGGCCCAACGGCCGGGTGCTGGGCAGGCAGCTTAAAGGCCCATAACTCACCACAGCCTTGAGCTCCCTCAAATTGGTCCAGGAGAAAGTTCTAAAAGTACTTCAAGGCCAGATGACATGGGAACCTGCGTCCCTGTCAGATATCAAAGAAAAACAGTTAGACTGTAAAAATGTAAACTTATAAAGCGTGCACTGAATTTTGACAAGCTTTTAGTATCAAGTTGCAGATTTTAGGCAATAAGGCAGCTTAGGCTGAAATCGGTCGTAGGAAGCGGAACCTGAAAGCTCATTGAGAATTATATGGGGAGCCCCTGCCTCATTTTTTCCACATCTGTTCAGTTTAATTTAGACAAGGAGTTTGATGCACAATTTAGAGAATCAGATTTACTTTCTTACCTGTGATTCTGGTAACTCCCAAGAACCAAAAAAGATTTTTCTTGTTTTCCAAGACATTTCATACAGGTTAACTTGCATTTTGCAATTCATTAAAATGCTTTTAAAATATTGTTTCAAACAATGTCATGCTGTAAATGAAAACACAAGGTTGTTTTTTTTTTCTCTCTTAAACAACTGAAAGAGCAGGGCTTAATAAAATATTTGACCTCATACTGAGTCGGCTTAGAATGTCTCTAGAAAGCCTCGTTTCATCAGGGCCATCTGTGCCATGTACGTGGCAGGAAGGGAGATTATCAAAGCTATGAGACAAAGAATATCCAACCATCATTTTTGCGATGAATGGAGACTGGCCTGAAGGATCCCCCGCAGCTTTAGTCTGTCTCTGGGTGTGCATGCCTTGTAGGTAGGTCAGCTCATCGGGTTACAACAAAATACTAACGAGGTTGGAATTATAAGCATGGCATGGAGTTACCTTTTTGTCCATTCCACCAATAGCTGCCATCCCATTTTCAATCAGCTAAGGAGGACCAGGTGAGTCCATAGGGGCTTGGGGGCTATCATAACCTTTCTACTAAGTAAAAACTTCAGAGTCACACATCTCACTGGCTATGTGAAAGGAGAGTTACCCTTATGTATAAAATGGCAAACTGAAAAAAAAAAAATTGATAGAACATCAATGCCAAGTGTTTGAACTTGTGGTCCTTCAAGTTCTCTTCTGCCCAGAAGTCCTCTGAGAGTCAATGAAAGTCACTACGGGACGTGCCCAGGCGAGCTTAGTCCAGTCCGGATGCTGGAGAGTAAACTACCTTTAATGTTCTCCAGGCTTTAAAAATTTTTCTGACTGGAGGGTTAGTTGTATTTCCTGCTTCCTCTTTCTTCCCACCCCCACTGCTCCAAAAAAACATTAGCTCGGTGACCAGGCTGCTCATACTCCAATATGCTTTCTCACATTGAAAGGAAGCGAAACTTCAGCATGTGAATTGTATTCTCCACAACATATGGTGGAGAAAACAGACAGTGGGAAGGGAAGTGATTTGTGACTGTTCATCCCAATGTGCGTTCTATTGTGTTGCCAAAAATGATAGACTTAAATAAATTGCTCTTTTTGGAATTTATACTCGTGCCTTATTCTCATTTTTAAAAAATGAAAACGAAAATCCTCATGTCCATGTAGAAATTCCCATTTATTTATGCGGTTCCCTGGCCTCCCCTCCTCCTCCTGACTTCCTTACCCCAGCAGAGCCGAAGGCATCTTGGATATGGAAATTGTATGTCCCTTTTCAGTCCAGATGAACAAGAAAAGATGAGGTAAAAGGGGAGGCCAAGCAATTAGTGTGGAATCCTGAACTCCAGATTCTTCTCAGAAATTTTTATGGCTTTTCTTGGGCAGCTGAGGAGAGACTGGATTTACTTAGAGAAACTATTAAGCCTGGTGCAAATTAATTTTTGTTGGTCTACATTTTCTGTTTCAATTTTGTCAATTGCAGCACCCATTGTCAAGAAAAAATTAGTACCTTAATGCCGTCTAAACATAAATCTCATCTTCAATCTGTTAACATTCAGCTGTGGTAAGAATAATTAGATGAAGTGTTTTTTAAGTATTATTTACAAATATGCTGGCAAAAGAGTGATTTAAACAGGCATTTTCTTTAATGGATTTAAAGACAGGCGAACGAAATTAATCAAGAGACTCTTGCCGTTCTTAATTTTATGGTTTGTGGCTGGGGGGAGAGCAGCCTGCCATGGGGCTGATACAGAGCAGTACCAAGTGAGTGCATCCTGGTGCCCTGCAGAGAAGGAAGAGCAAATTAGGCCAGGATAAGATTTAGAACGTAGATCATGGGGACAGGCTGGAAATGATCCAGGGGTCACAGTGGACCAGACGCAGAGTCACATATCTAACCCTGCTTATAGATAGAGAAGTGAGGGGGTGGAGAGACGTTAAGATACAAGGTTGTAAAACTAGGAGTTTGGAATAAAACATCTGAGGTAGGGTAAAACCCTAATGGTGGGCAGTTCTGGTTCTACCAAAAAGGAGAGCTGAGGAAAGCTTTGTGGTACATCAAAGCAGAGCCACAAAATTTACAACAGAGTTGAAACCATACAGACATGAGGAGGAACAGCAGTAGGAACACAGGGATTCCGTGCATAGGCTGAGTTAAGCTCCTGCAGACGAAGGAATGCTCTCTGTCCTGCCCCTCTGTAGGGGATACCACTCATGCCAACTGGGTCAGCCTCTTCAGCCTGACATCCGGGGGGGTCCAGACTATCTTTCCAATCAGTCCTACACACCTCCTCTCTTACTTTCGATGTTCCAGCCAAACTCGACTGGTCTCTGTTCCCCCTAAACTCTATGCTTTCCTGACTGGCTGGGTAGGGCATCTTCCCACCCATCTCCAAACGTACAAATCCTTCTCACGGCCATCCCTTCTGTGAAGCCTTTCCTAAGCTCCTCAGCCAGACCTTGTCGCTCCTTTGAAATCCCCTCCCACACCAGAGCTCTGTAGCTGCCTTTACTTTCTGCCTTCTAGACCTTGCAAAGCCAGCATTTTCATGGCCGGCTTTCACTGAGACCGTACGTTGTGCCAAGTGCTTTATGTGCATTATTTAATTTATTCCCCCAACAGACATTAATCCCATTTTAGAGATGAAGAAAGCGAGGCACAGGGACATTAAGAAATGGGCCCCAAATCACATTGGTGAAATCAGCCAGGATTCAAACCCTGCTGGTCAGACTGGAGTTCACGCTCTTAATCATAGCAACATTACGACGTAAGGAGTGGCAGTGACAAATGTGCAGCCCGCCTTCTAACGAAGTGTGGCATACCCTATGGCAGGCACTCTGGATATGAACCCTACCCTTCGCTTTATTTGGCAAGCTCCTTCCCCTGTTCCATTGCTGATTTCTCTCTTGCTGACTCTAGGGCTGAATAGTGCCCCCGCCCCCAATTCATGTCCACCTAGAACTACAGAAAGTTATCTTATTTAGGAAGAAGGTCTTTGCAGATATAATTAGCTATATTAAGATGTGTCATTCTAGATTGGGGAGGGGGCCTGAATCCAGTGACTAGTGTCTTTATAAGAAGAGAAGAGGACACAGTGCGACACAGGGAAAACTCCATGTGACGATGGAGGCAGAGATCGTAGAGATGCAGCTACAATCCACGAGTGCCAAGGATTGCCAGGGGTCTCCAGAAGCCAGGGGGCAAGGCAGGATTCCTCCACAGAGCCGTCAGAGAGAGCCCAGCTCTGCCATCATCTTGATCTCTGACTGCCGGCCTCCAGAACTGAGAGAATACGTTTCCATGGTTTGTGACATTTTGTTACAGCAGTCTCAGAAACGAATCCACTCAGTTTTGAACTTTGTTATCCCGTCAGACCCTGGCTAGGTGCCTTCATCTTTATGCTTTTTTCCAAAGAACTGAGATGAAATTTATATAAGTAAAATTAGATTTCTGCGAGACCATTAAAAGAAAGTGGCTGAAGAGACCTTTCACTCAACTTAGGAAGGTCTGACTTCATACAGGGAGGGTGTGACCCAGAGAAGTCAGGGTGGGACGTGGCAAATGGATGGATGGTTATTCTTCAGAGTATCCAAAATGGGGTTCCCCAAGAGGCCAGGGGACCGCTGATTGGGAGAGTTG
The DNA here is from genome assembly GCF_041296235.1 of Equus asinus. Classification (NCBI taxonomy): domain Eukaryota; kingdom Metazoa; phylum Chordata; class Mammalia; order Perissodactyla; family Equidae; genus Equus; species Equus asinus. The sequence goes on along the minus strand of NC_091791.1, from coordinate 14,195,976 downwards.
TGGCATACATTCTCATAGCAAACAGACGTGGGTACTCCTGAAAGTCACAGGCGTAGATGCTCCAGTTCAGGCTGATTTGCCAGTCAGTTTCTTCTCAGATGGACAACTGCACCTGGTGCCCCCATGGGTGTGGACCAGCCGGGGTTCACAGTTAGTCCAAGTTTGACCTCAGCCTGGGATGTTAATAACTCTGTCCTTGTCTCCTCCCCTTTCTGGGCGGTGAGCTTTCTCTGGACAGCTGGGCCTTTGTCAGTGACATCTTCAGCACTTAGCATGATTCTTCCTACAGAGCAGGATCTCGGTAAACTTTGTGGAATCACATTTCTGGGAGGAAGGAAGGCAGACATTCCTCTCTGTGCTGAGAAGTACCTAGTGCATTTGAGATGGAAGATATTTAGAATAATTATCATATTCTTCAAACACCCTGTAGGCCAGTGTAAGTCTGACCAACGCTTCAGTGTGAATACTAATACTTAACCAAGTGCCTTAAAAACTAGCCATTACCCAACTACTTATATCATACTGATCCACATTTTGTGTTCGAAGAAAATGGATAAAGATTCTTTGAATTTTTTTTTATCAAACTGATTCACAATTGATTGGAGAATAAATTAGTTAATATGGAAATATTTGTATCATGAATTGCTATTGCCAAAGAAAGTTCACACTGATAATGTCCCCTGATCTTAACCAAAGCTCTGTCAAGTAGAGGGAGCAGATAGTAGTTTATTTTAAAGAGGCAGCAACTGAGAGCCAGAAAGTTCAGGTAAACTTGTGATGGAGTTTGGGAATAGACTCTTTCTGGGGCTTCACTCTGGAAGGGACCTTAGGGACCAGGAAACTGATCTCAAACCTATTGCCTAATGGGCCCAGTGAGGGCCAGGCTGCCAGGGACATAAGTGCGCCTCCCAGGGAACCTCAGACAGTGGAGCTACGGAGTAGATCCAGCATAGTCCTGTTTGACCACCAACCGACAGGTGGCAGGTCCCAAAACTCCTCTGGTCTTGACAGGCTCACCTCTAAAGGGAAAGGCTTGTAACATCTGGTCTCGAAGAGCATTCGAGTCTGAATACTGAGACAAACCCAACCGCCCTCTGCCTAGACTTACGTAAACTTTGTAGTTGAGTGCTTTTTTTTGTTTACTCATTTGAATTCTTTAATTTTTCCCTTCAAGGATAGGTACCAGATGCACCAAACACAAACACGAATCAAAATTTTATAATTTTGAGTAAATGTAGCATTCAAAATTGTAAGATGTTTCTTTCTTGTGAGTAAAAAAATCATGGTAGTTTCAGTTCTGCATCGTAAATTGCATGTAGGAGCATAATTCAGCACAGGGACCCAGAAGATGCTCAGAGGATGTTGAATAATGGCTTTGTGATTATATTAGGGAATTCTCAGGATTGACAAACCTTGAACTTGGCTGAATTTGGATTTTGGACATTTATTTGACCATATGAACTGTAAACAGATAAAGATGATGCAAATTAATTATTCCCTTGTGGAGGTTTGTTGTTTAAACAAAAAGGGGAAATGTCTTTCTAAATAAATGACCTGTCACCACTTTATGGAGGTCTCTGCTTTGCAATCCGTCTTCCACTCCACTGCTGGATTCATCTTCCTAATGCATTTCCTTCTGTGTGTCACTCTTTTCCCCACTGACCTTCAAGAGCGCGCCTTCCCTGCCAAAGAAAGTAAGAAAGTCCCCAGTCTCACCCGTCCTGCCTCTTGGGCCTCTTTTCCCACTATGGATGGAGATCCATCCTTGTGCCTTTCCTCCCTTCTCCTCTTTGGCTGAAATTTCTTCCCTCTTCTGCGTCTCAGACCTACTTCCTGCGGCCAGCCTGGTCCAGAAATAACAGAAGCAGTGACATGTCTTCACCGTTCACTTAGCACCTCCTTATCTTCTTGTCTCTAGATCTGGCCTCAGCTGGATTAGAAGCTCTCTGAGGATAGAGGCTGAATCTTCTTGCCCCCAGCAATTTTCCTAGACAGAGGTGATGGGCAACAGATAATTCCCGACAGTAAACAGGAGAGCCAGACCATGGCTTACTCGGGGAAATGGTTTCTCCACATTGTAAGGCCCTGAATCTATTGGCAAGCCATTACTGAGTCCCTCGCTAAACCCTCTGCCAGTTATCAATTCCTTACTCTCAAACACCTTCTTTCGTATCATGATTTTATAAAAGATCTCTCATATTTTAATGTACTGTTTTATTTTCCTCTCCTCTTCAATAGATTCTATATTTGAATCTCTTAAATCTGCACACAGCAACCAAACTAAGCAGAGAAATTCTCCATGCTATATCTCCAAGAGAAAGCCCCACGACCACTTTCTCTCTGCTCCCAGCCTCTTGCAGAACTACGTAGGCAGACGGTAAAGACTCAGATCCAAGGAATTTCCCTGTCATGTGAGATTCTTTGGAGCCCAAGAAAAATTCAGCTACAGTGTACTTTGTCTGTAATTTGGGGTCAGAATGGGTACCATCACATCTCATCATTATGTGTTCCTCAAAATGTTTCCCATGTTTCAGAGGTCTTCACATACAAAGGCAGGTAGAGGAAACTCTGCAGAGTTTGGCCTCCATTGCACAGAAGGAATCTGAAATTCAGAGAAGATGCAATTTGTCCAGCTTGGGTCCAGATGAGGATTCAGAATATAACTCAAGACTTTCAAAAGATGATTCATGAGTTGGAGGAGTTATGGTGCGGAATTTTTGAAAGGGGTGGAGAAGTAGTAAATTCCCTACCTCTCATTGATTCCAAACAAGTCTTCTCATTGGAGCCTGGAAGTATGAGAGCAGGTCAAATATTCTCTTTTTAGATGATAGAGAAGAAAGCCTTCTGAAAAGATTAGTCTTCATGATTTTCTATAAAAGAGAATTATTTATTTCACAGTAGGGAAACAAATACGTCGATTGTTTAGTATAAATCTTCAGGGGATCTTGTGTTTTGTTCTGATTTTTATAGTACCACTTCCTTTTCTGTAAAACTGGGATAAAAATATTTGCCTTACCCCCCTTTGCAGGGCTCCCAGCAGGTTCAAATATGATAAAAGATAAGACAGTACTTAAGAAAGTATAAAGAACTCTAAATACAAGAGAGCATCATTTTCATTCAGAAAGGGTTTTGGATAGTCTTAATGATGGCAGATTCCTTAAAAGAACGTGTTGAGTACTTATTTCTAGGTCTCACATCTAAGTTTGCTTTATATTTGCTGTCTTTGTTTTCCTACTGTGCAACCTATAATCTCCAAATTATCATTTTTTAAACAAAAATCTTTATATTCTTTAAAAATAAAGTAAGAACTTCATCTTTTGGGAGGATGAAGTCCACCTACTTTTCCCTACCTCTCCCTCAAATACAACTAAAACCTGTGGACATTATATATCAAACAAGATAAGATGACTCTGAAAGGCAGAGGAAAGAAGGCAGATGGGCTGGGCACCATGGGAGCTGAAGAATAACACAGTGATGAGTTCCCTGAACTTTCTTGTCTCACACAGCCCAGACAAGGTGCTGGAGAAGCTGGCAACCTGAAAATGCCAACAGATGCAGACCAGAAAGCCCCAGTAAAACCCTGATGTCTCTGGCCAAGGGACAAGGAAATGGCAGCCTGGCAAAAAAGAACTTTTAGAAAACAACTGCTCTGCTGCAGATAAACATTAAAGAAAACACGGTGACCCTAGCCCCACCCACGACAGCAAAGGCCAAGTGGGAGCCTAGACATCCACCCTTATTAGGCTGTAAGGAGGTGCCCCATACTCCACCCCTACCCCTGTTGGGGTCGTCTTAGAGATGGCCATGTAGCTGGGACTTTCCTTTTTTACAGGGGATGAGGAACTCCCACTCCCAATACTGCCCCCACGTCCCTGCAGTATCAGTGCAGACCACGTGGGAAGCCTAAACTTCAACCCCACCCAACAAGGTGCCCCCAACTCCCCTACTCCACTGAGGTGGTGTCACAGGGAATATGAAGAGTCAGGAATTTCACAGCCTTCTAGCGTTAAGAAGGCTACTCCATCCTGGGGTGTCAGTGGAGGCCTAGTGAAGAGCCGGAGATCGTACACCCCCCCAGCACTGGGATCGAAGCCCCCTCCCAGATAGGTGTCAACAGAGGCTGAAAAGGAACTGGACTTCCACTCTTACCTGGCCATAATGAAGGAGCACCCTCCCCAACCTTCTTCTGCCAAAGCAGTGTCAAAAAAGCCAACTAAAACAAAAGACTAAGAGAAGTACAGTCTCTTAACATTGTACCCAAAATGTTCAGATTTTAATCAAAATCATTCATCATACAAAGATGTGGGATGATATCAAACTGAATGAAAAAAAGACAATTGATAAATGCCAACACTGAGATGAAAGAGCTATTAGAATTATTTGACTAGGATTATAAAGGAGCCATCATAAAAATATTTGATGAGCAATAATGAACAACTTGAAATAAAGGAAAACAGAGAGAATTGCCACAAAGCCATAGCAGACATAAACAAGAACCAAACAAAAGTTTTATAACTAAATAATACAATAATTTTTAAAACTCCACGGATGGGGGCTCAACAGCAGAGTGAAGGGAACAGAGGAAAGAATCATTGAACTTGAAGATAGCACAATAGTAGTTACCTAATCAGAACAATAGAGAAAAATTAGGCTGAAAATAAATGAGAAGAGACTTTAATAGAAGATCTAATATTTGTGCCATTGGAATCCCAGAAGAACAGGAAAAAGAGAGTGAGATTGAAAAAGAACTGGAAGAGAGAATGGCTGAAAACATCCTGAATTTGGCAAAATACGTAAATTTTCAAATTCAAGAAACTGAGTGAAATCCAAACAGGATATGCCCAAAAATATCCACATCAAGACACATCATAGTCAAACTTCTGAAAACTAAAAACAAAATAAAAATAAGTGACAGAGAAATGACACCTTACCTACAGAAGAAAAACAACTCTAATGACAGGGGATTTCTTGTCAGAAACCATGGAGGCCAGAAGGAAGTGGTGTAACATTGTTCAAGTGCTGAAAGAAGTGCCAACCCAGAATCCTATATCCAGGAAAGACATCCTTCAGGAATGAAGGGTAAATCAAGACACTTTCAGATGAAGAAAAACTAAGAGAGTTTGTTGCCAGCAGACCTATCCCAAAACAATGGCAAACAGAAGTTCTATTCAGAGAAGTTCTCTGAATAGAAAGGAAATGATAAAAGAAGCAATCTTGGAACATCAGGAAGAAGAAAAGAATATGGCAAGCAAAAATATGCATAAATACAACAGACTTTCTTTCTCCTCTTGAGTCTTTTAAGTTATTTTTGATGGTTAAAGCAAAAATTATAACACCGTCTGACATAATTCTGAAGGTATTAAAGAAAATATGTAACAATCTTATTATATGAGGAAGGATAAATGGACACAAAGGAGATAATTTTTCTTCACTTCACTTGAACTGGTAAAATGATGACACCAGTCGACTGATAAATTAAGAAAGAGATACATTCAAAACACCATAGATAAACCAAAGTTGAATTCTAAAAAATGTTTAAGTGAGTCACAAAAAGTCAGGAAAAAGAAAACAGAAAAATAAAAAACGGAGAGAACAAGCAGAAAAAAAAATGGCAGACTTTAGACCTAACATATCAATAATAATTTTAAATGTAAATGGTCTAAGTATATCAATGCAAAGACAGACATTAGCAGAGTGGATTTAAAAACATGACCTAATTACTTGAAAAAAAGAAACTTCCACAACTCACCCAAAATGAAATAGATAATTTGAATAACCCTGTAACTATCAAGAAAATTGAATTTATAACTTAAGAACTCCCCCTAAAGAAATCTGCATCCTTAGAGAATTCTACAATTGATACTATCAATTGATACAGAAAAAGCATTTAACAAAATTCAACACCCATTCATAATAAAAAACCAACTCTCATAAAAATAGGGATACAAGGAACTTTCTCAATTTGATAAAGATCATCTACGAAAACTCTACAGCAAATGTTGTATTTAACAGTGAAAAACTGAATGCTTTCTCCCCAGATCAGAAACAAAGCAAGAGTGTCCACTCTCACTGCTGTTACTCAAAACAGTGCTGGAATTTCTAGCCAGTGTAACAAGGCAAGGCAAGGAAATAAAAGGCACACAGACAGGCTGCCCTTATTTACAGACAACATAATTGTCTACATAGAAAATTGTGAAAAATCTACAAAAAATCCACAACTCCTAGAGCTAATAAGTGAGTTCAGCAAAGTTATAGGGTACAAGATAAATATGCAAAACTCAATTGTATTTCTATGTACTAGCAATGAACACAGCACCAAAATTAAAAATACAATACCACTTATTTATTACCATTTCAAAAAATAAAATACTTCAGTGTAAATCTAACAAAATATGTCCAGGACTTATCAACTGAAAACTATACAACACTGATGAAAGAAACTAAAAAAGATCGAAATCAATGAAAAGACATACTTTATTCACGGGTTAGAAGACTCACAATAGCAAAGATACAAATTCTGTCAAATTTATGGACAGGTTTGATATAATTCACATCAAATTCTCAGCAAGATTTTTTGTAGATATAGGCAAGATTATTCTAAAATTTTTATGGAAAGACAGAGGAACTATAATAGCTGAAACAAGTTGGAAAAAGAAAAACTAAGTAGGAAGAATTAGTCTACCTGATTTCAAGATTTAGTAGAGAGCTACAGTAATCAAGATTGTGTGGCTCTGGCAGAGGAATAGACTCACTGACCAATGGAACAGAAAAAAGGACCCAGAAGTAGACCCATACAAATGTACCCAAATGATAAGTGCAAAAGCAATCCAATGGATGAAAGACAGCCTTTCCAACAAATAGTGCTGGAGAAATTGTGTATCCATGGGGAAATATAACCTTGACATAAGTTTCACACTTCATCCAAAAGTTACCTCAAAATAAATCACTAGCTTAACTGTAAAAGGTAAAACTAAAACTTTTATTAAAAAATAGAAAAAATCTTCAGAATCTAGGGCTAGGCAAAGGGTTATTAGCCTTTACACCAAAATCACATACCAAAAAGGAAAACTTGATAAATCATACTTCATAAAAATTTAAAAACTTTTGCTTTGTAAAAGACCCCATTAAGAGGATGAAGAGATAAGCTACAGAATGGGAGAAAATATTTGCAAACCACATATCTGGCAAAGGACTGGTATATATAAAGAACTCTCAAAACCCAACAATGGGAAAGCAAGTAATCCAATTAGAAAATGAGCAAAAGGCATGAACAGACATCTCATTGAAGAGAGTATACAGATGGCAAATAAGTACATGAAAGGATGTTCAACATCGTTAACCATTAGGGAAATGCAAATTAAAAGCAGGAGCTATCACTACACACCTATCAGAAATGGCTCAAATTAAAACAGTGACAACACCAAATGCTGAAGCTGATGTGGAGAAACTGGGCCACTCATACTTTGCTAATGAGAATGGAAAATAGTATAGCCACTCTGAAAAATCGTTAGGTAATTTCTTAAAAAGCTAAACACACAACTACCATACAATCCACAGTTGCACTCTCGGGAATTTCTCCCAGAGAAAGGAGAACTCATGTTCACGCAAAACCTGTAAGTGAAGGTTTATAGCAGCTTATTTGTAATAGCCAAAAGCTGGAAACAACCCAGATGTTCCTCAACAGGTGAATTGTTAAACTGTGGTCCGTCCATACCATGGAATACTCTTCAGCAAGAAAAAGAAAGGAACTCTTAATGTACATAACTGTCTGAATGAATCCCCAGAGAATTATGCTGAGTGGAAAAAGCCAGTCCAAAAAGGTCAGATACATACATCTTTCCATTTATGTTACATCCTTGAATGACAAAATTACAGAAACGGAGAACAGCTTAGTGTTTGCCATAGGTTAAGGAGGAATTGGGACAACAGGCAAATGGATGTGGCCATAAAAGGACAACACGAGGGCTCCTTGTGGTGATAAAAATGTTCTGTATCTTGATTTCATCGATGTCAATATTGTGTGTGATACTGTACTATAGTTTTACAAGATGTCACTGGAAGAAACTGGGTTAAGGGCACAAGAGATCTGTGTTATTTTTTGTAACTCCATTTGAATCTACAATTATCTCAAAATAAAAAGTTTAATTTTTAAAAATCCAGAAAAGAGCTTATAAGGCTGTAAGACAGAACAATGATATTTTGAGGAATAAAATGAAACTAATTTTTAAAAACTCAGCAGTTAAAAAAAGTAAAAGGCAAGCATGACAGAGGAAATCATGAAAACAGAGGACACAGAAACACTCATAACAACACCCCATTTCAGTGCTTCTTCAGCTGTCCACGGCTTTACTGGGAGTCATTATATTCTAGCTATCAGAGCTCATAAATGACAGAATATTGCTACTCCTTCTGCTCTAGTTACTTCACCTCCTACCTCAATGGTCTGTGATGATCATTATAGACATTTCTGAGTTTTTAATGTATAGTTATCACTGTGAGAACCTGAAGGTTCATACAATACAGTGATAACATTAAATTTATAAGCGGTAGTTAACCTAAATAGAAATAAAATCTAGGGTTAAAAGTATATATTATTCCAAAACACTGAGAGAGAGTAATTCTCTTGGATCTGATTATGATGAACTGAAGTGGCCACTTTTTTTTAACGCTCCCCCCATCCAGAAGTGAGGTCTGTCTCCCCTTGCCTTGAATCTAGATGGACTCTGTGACTGCTTTAACCAGTAAAGAAGTGATATTGTGCCATTTCCCAGCCCAGGCCTGTCCAGAAACTGTCGATTTTTTACCTCTTGTTTCTTGCGATGTTCATCCTGAAGGGAGCCAGCTTCTACATATAAGACTGACTTCCCTGAGACCACCACATCTAAGGCAGTGCAAGCTAGCTGTGTGGAGAGGCTGCACGGAGAAAGTGAGATGCCTACCTAGCCCTGACTTTTCCAGCTCTCCAGCCCAATGCCAGACATGTGAGTGAAAAAAGCCATTCTGGACACTCCAGGGCAACAGTTGTGATATGGAGAAGAGCCAAGGAACCCACCCAGAGAGTCAGAACCAGGGTCCCTGGCATACGATCCCCAGTGAGCCAGGCCAGTCCCCGTTAGCCATGTGAGTCATTCTGAGCAGACAGAAGCCACCTCTACTGTGCCCTATGTGAATTCCTGACCCACAAAATCCTGAGCGTAGTAAGATGGTTGTTGTTTAAGTCACTAATTCTGGAGTGGTCTGTTACACAGCAATAGATAACTTCAGCATTGTTATATGCAGGTAGTAAGCATTAACTCGAGTTTCCTCATGGTGATTCAACTTTGCTGAACTTTGGAGTCAGGCTGACTGGAGTTTGAGACTAGTCTCTGCCCTACGCTAGTTGTATACTCTTGAGCAAGCTCAACCCCCTGAGGCTTAGTTCCTTTATCTCTGAAACAGAAATGATAATTCTACCCACCTCATAGGATTTTGTGAAGATTAAATAAGCTAATGTATATAACTGCTCAACACATGGCTATTGCTATAAGATATATTATGTAATTATATAAAATGTGCCTAAATAAAATAACATGATAGGTGTTCAAGAAATACTCATAAAAAGTCAATACTTTTGCTCTCATTGTTTACTAACAGAAATTGTTCCCAGTTCATATCAGCCACAGAGTTCAGCTTCTCTTTACCTCCTCAGTAGTGGGTCTGGGGACTCTTCTTTTCTTCCTTAAAAAGGGACACTTCCTAAATGCAACGTGGTCTCCTGGACTGGATCCTGGAATAGAAAAAGGATACTAGCGGGAAAATTCATGACATCCAGATAAATTCTGGAGTTTAGCTAATAGCAATATATGATGTTGGTTAGTTTTGACAAACGTACCTGGTAACATAAGATGTTCAGCAACGGGGTGACTGTGTGAAGGGGATATGGGATCGCTCTCTATTATCTTTTAACTTTTCTGTAAATTTAAATTTGTGCCAAAACAAAAAGTTTATCTTAAAAAATAAACATTCTCTTCCAAATCTTTTTAGCCAGTCGTCTCTCCTAGATTCAGGCAGTAAATTTTACTTAAGTTTTGTTTCTCATCAAAGGTTTCAGTTCCATTACTTTAACATGCCTAATTTTTCTACTTTATAAAGTAAATGAAACACATATCTGCCTTCTTCTTGTCTGAAAATATATTTCTAATAAAGATGACTAAGAGAAGTTTCTTTGGGTTTTAAATATTAAATTTAAATATTTAATATTTTATTAATTAATATAATTTAATATAAATATTTAAATATTTTAAAATATTAACTTCTATCCCAGATTTTCCTTTTCAAACTTCAGTGGTTTAATCTGTTGTCTTTCAGCTCAAAACAGAATCTCTTAACATTCAGGCAAAATTTTCCATTCATATACATGGAAAAATCCCATGGCATAAAGGCATTGAGAGAGCAACACCTTGAGATCAACAATCCCCAGTTTGAACTCACTCATTCATCCAACAAGTACTCATCTATCGTGAAGAAGAGCCAGATCCTGTGCCAGAACCTGAGAATTTGAGGGCATAGCAAGGCAGATCTGTTTCCTGATCTCCTGGAACATGCAACTAGTGGGGAGACAACACCAGCCAGTCAACCACATGAGTAAATGTAAGCCCACAGCTGTGGAAGTGCCTCCAAGGAGAGGTACACTGTGCTATGCAAAGGGGCTCTTACCAAGCCTGGGGCAGTGGGAGGGCAATCAGAGAAGGCTTCCCTCAGAAATGGCCATTGCCCTGAGGTGTGAAGAATGAAGAGACACTCCAGATGATGTCTGGCATGTACAAAGGCCCTGGGACAGGAGGGAGCAGGAGAAGGCTGGGGGGCTGGAGAGCAGCGAATGGGAAGGAGAAGAGTGTTAGGCGAGGCTGGCAGGTGGGCCTGGCCCTTGGAGGTCTTGGGAGGGACTTCAGCCTTTTGTAAGATCAAGATGAAGCCACTAACATGTTTTAAGTGGAGGAGTGACATGCTCAGATTTTTATGGTTAGATGCTCACTCTGGCTGCAGCACAGAGATGCCCTGGGAGAGGGAAAAGTGGAAAAGGGGAAATCAGGAAGCCATTTGCAGTAGATAGAGAATATGGTAGTACGGCAAAACATGGAGAGGTTTTCAAGAGATATTTATGAAGTAAAATGGACAAGTTCCATTAATATATCGGAAATGAAGACAGAGAAGGACGGGAAGTGGCGCCCGGGCTTTTGGTTTGTGCCACAAGATTGAAGATTGTTCTTTTGGCTAAGATAGGCGAACTGGGAAGACGACCAGCTTTCGGGGAAAGATCATAGTCTCCATCTTGTACCTGTTGAGTTTGAGGTACCTGTAAGATACTCAAGTGCAGAGGTCAAAGGGCAGTGGTACCTATGGCCTTGGAGTTCAGAGGGAACTCCTGAGCTAAAGACGTGAGTGAGCAAATACTTCACCTGTTGTGCTGATTGGCGTGGATAAGAGGCTCAGGTAGAGTGAGCACAGAGGGGGCCTAAGGCTGAGCCTTATTCAACGTTGATATTTGACATTCTGAGAGAGGAGGGGGACTCTGCGGTGAGAAGAGTAGGTGGAGAGACAGGAAGAAAACTAGGAAAGTGTGGCCTCCCAGAAGACAAAGGAACAATGGGAAGGATTACATCTACCTCTGCATCTATTTTCAACAAAGAGAAGGTGTAGACGGTATTAAGTACTGCTGGGTAATCCTATAAAACGAGGACAGAAAACAAAATGTCCGTTTGATTATAAATATTACGCCCATGGTGACTTTAACAAAGCAGGCTGGTGGGACCAGAAACTGGACTGGAGGAAACTGGAGAATGAGTAGAAATGGAGGAAATGAAGAGTGGATTACAAAACTCTTCAGGAAGTTTCGTTATTGAAAGAATGAGAAAGAGAGAGGGTGGTCGCTGGTAGAGATCCGGAATCAAGGACAGATTCTTTTAATTTGTGAGGTCTGAGCAGATGTAAAAGCCAATAGGAAGGATCTGTTTGAGAAAATGTTGGCTATATGAGAGGAAGTGGATAACTAATCAATAGTATAGGTTTCCTAAGAGGACAGCAGGAGATGGACTCGAAAACACACAGGTAGGATTCAGTCTTACACAGGAGAGATGACTTTAATTATTGCAAAACAGGAGTGGGTTTATTTGTACTTTTGGAGGGTGAGAAATGGAGGAACTCTCAGCTGAAGTCCATTTTTGCTGTGAGAAGGGGGACATTCAGTGGTATTTGCTGTTGGGGATTTGCAACCCCACCCGAGTGACTTTCCCTTTCAAATGTGTATCCATCAATGTCCAGTCAGAATACAGAAGACTCCTGAGCTATTTGAAGGGAGGTAATTTAATGTAAAGAATTGTTAATAAGATTAAAATGTTAACGCAGTAACTGAAAGGCTTAAAAAAGACAACTTTCAGGCATCACAGAGGGAGCTGGTGCAGAAAGCCACAACCACCTCTGCGGCCGGAGGAACAAAGGGAAGACATTGGATTATTAAAATGTAGAAGCTTAGAAAAGGGACCGGTGGGTGGCATCCAGACCTCCGAGGAGGAAGTGCGGGCCAGAAGATGTCTCAAAGGGGCACCATGAGGCTGGTTCTGCAAGTGTTGGGATGATTGCAAACTGGATTCAGCCACCGTCTCAGAAAGGAACTGCACCTGCCCAGGGGAAGCGGCAAGGTTTGGGGACGGGCACAGAAACAGGAAGCCAAGAGGAAGGAGCAAGTCTCTCCTTCCTCCTCCAGGTCCCTCTAGCTCCCCCTATTGGCAGAACCTCCCAAGGAGCAGCTGGCAAAGCAGTAATGGGGTTTGCAGTGTCCCAGCCCCAGGTTCCTAAGCTGAGTATAGCAGAGGAGGGGCAGAGCTGAACACAGATCTTCCGGTGTGGCACTTAGGCCCTGCCAGGCTTACTTAGGAGGGAACATTAGCCGCCAGAGTGCCAATGGGGATGCTGAACTTCTGTGTCCTCTACCAGCTGATACAGGCTACATTTTCACCTGCATGGAGATGGGAATCGAGTGGTTTTTTCTTTTCTTATTTTTTAATGTTATTTTTTCATTACTTAAGAACTACTCTCATTTGGTGAAACGATATATTCAGAAAAGTAGAGAGAAATAGATTTTTTAAACCACTCTGTATTCTATTACCTAAAGACAAATATTAGTAATGCTTATTTATATATCCTTCCTGACCTTTTATGCACATTTTCTATTTTATTTTATACCATTATAATCATTCAAATATAAAATTCTGTATTCTCATGGTCTTTTTCACTTAATTTTATGTGACAAGCGTCTTCCTTGTTACTACAAAGCCTCTGTAACCATAAGATTAATGGCCGTGCAGTATTCCTTTGAGGGGGACAGTCCATAATGTACCCAACCATTTTTCAGTGGTTGAACATTTTGGTCATTTCTGATTTCTCATTCTTCTAAATGATGCTTCAATAAACATCTTTGAGCACAACAGCTTTTCTCTGCTCAGAATTATTTCTCTAGAAAAAGTGACTCAGAAGAAATTACTGTGTTGAAGGGTATAACTTAAGAAAAACTGTGATGATTTCTGCAGTTGGAAAATGCCTGCTAGAACCACATGTGACCGGGGACGGGGGGGGGGGTTGGGGGGGGCCTGGGAGCCCAACACAGTAGGGAATTTTGCTCTTCCTCCTGGGTGGGGGAGGACAACAGGCAAGATTCTATCTGTCCCAGGTATTAATGCTTTGGCCAAGCTGAATGACTGGTGTCTTGAGTCTTATTTACAGAGATATAGAGACAGGGCCTAGGGTAGGGGGTAAAGAAGAGGGCTCTCCCCACATTTCAGCAGGATTTGACCCTGTGTCTTCAGAATGCAGAGGATTATGAGGAATGCAGCACTGCAAGGCACCCGGCCTTGCCACGTTGGAACCATCCGGAACCAATGCTTTTATCAGGGAATCCATTTTGTCACCATGGGTTCTGGCAGCAGGGCTGGTGGTAAATTGCTCCTTCTCTATTGCTTCTCGGGGAGGGAAGCCAAGTGGACTAGCTGTGACTGTTGGTGAGAGCTCATTCAAGAACCTTCTCTGGACTACCAGAGGGAGCTCTGCTTGGCGGGGCCCCACTTACTATGTATTATGAAGGTGGGGGCAAGAGCCCAGGATATGTGATTTATTCATAAGCATGGAGTCGTTTCCCCCTTCATGCTGGTGAAGGCTGTAAAAATTAGGGCTTATACTTTTCTTTTATTAATCTATTGTTACAAAATATTTAATGTATAAGGAGTAAAATGTTGAAACCAGCTTCCTAAAACTCCTTTTAAAATGGTCTCCCTCAGGGTGGAAGATGAAGGGAGAAGTGGCGAGTTAAAACTAGTTGGGAGTTTCTTTTGACTTTTTTGAGGGTGAGACATCCTCATGGCAAGCCACTTGGGCTGAGAAAACCTGGCAAAAATGCAGACCAGGAGACCAGAGGAGTTTCAAACTCACTTCGAAGTGATGATTGAAAACAGGATGGAGCTAAACTCTGCTCCACAGTCCTTGGGGAGAAACTCCATCAACCAGCCTTAGAGGCCGATTGATGGAACTTTCTAGCAAGAGAAAACACGGAGGGTATTCGCTACCTCCCTTTCTCCTGGGAGCCCCAGAATTCTTCAGGAGACTTCTGGGAGCTTTCCGAAGCATGCACGATGCAATCAGGAATTAAATTTGGCCAGAAGGTTTGAGCCTTCATGGCCCTCGGCAAAAGGTTCACCAGTTGCTGAGTGGGCCTCCTCGTTGAAGCTTTTGCTGAACGAAATGACTTGAACATAATCCAGTCAATGACAAAACACTGCTGGCAACTGAGCCCTCTCAAGTCAGCTGAAAACGGACCTTCCTCCTCTGAGACAAATCCTTAGCCACCTGGGTCAATAATTACGGAGTTGTTTGGACTAGAAGGAACTTCGCCTGGGTCATTTAGTCCATTCCCATGCATCGTGGTGGGATCGAGTTCATTACTCCAAACAACCTGTAATAAAGAGGTCCCTCCTCTCGCTCAGAATAGCTCCAGGGATGGAAATTCCACTTTCTTTGGCAGTTCATTCCCTTGTTTTGCTTGTTCTCTTGTTCTGCACAATCCCTGTTGTTTTCTTTTTTTAACTTCTTCAAGCTCTGAGCCCATGTTTTCCCTCCTGTAACTTAAGCCACTGAAAGCGTTGCCTTCGATAACATCTTCTCACCTATTGTGAAACCGCTGGGGGCTCTGTCTTCTGTTGTCTTCCTAAGACTGAACACGGTTCAGGCTCTTAACTGTTCTGTCCTTCAAATCCTGAGTGGCTTTCTTTTGTTTGTTTGGGGTTTTCTCCATCCCTTAGCCAAACTCTCTAAAATCACTGCATCTTAAGGAAAAAAGAATTCACAAAAGCGTTTGCTGGGAGTGACATGGATGCTCCAGGTTCTTTGCCTTCTGGCTCCCGGGAGGTTTTCGTAGCAGTCTTTAAAGTGTGGGTGCAGGAAAGGATTTCAGGTGGAATTACCATGAAAAAATTTCTCTGCACGGATATTCAAGGGATCATCACTGTGACTTTATAATTCAGTGTTGATTAAAACACAAATGTGGAAGACATTTCCAAGTGTGCCCACCTCCCTTCATAAATAAAGTCCAAACCAAAGGATGTTAATTTCCTCCCTGAATCAATTTCTCTCTCTCACTCTCTTCCTGTTCTCCAGCCCTTTTCTCAGCTCCCCTGGGCGCCCCACCCACTCACACATCCACAGCTGCCCTTGGGTAAACCCGAGGCTTCTTTGAAGTTCAGCTGTTTCCATCCAGGCAGCTGGACGACAGGCTGAGTGAGGCGCCCCTCAGCCTCCTCCTGGCTGGTCAGAGCCCTGAACCGTACTCTGGGGATCTCAGAGCTAATCTGAGCCTTGTTTCATCTTCCCAAGCATTAGCTCCCAAGGCAGGATGCGCGACTTTGTCCTGTCTCTGCTTCTCCTACCAGGGACCCAGTCCTGAAGAATTTCTGGAAAGTGTGGGGCCCCCATTTCAGTAGACTGCAATCCTAATTTTTAATCAGGTGATGAGTTGAGATAAATGATCCTAGTTGTGATAAAGGTCAGGACCCACTCAAAACCTCCCCCTTCCTCCGGGAAGTCCCCCTAACACCACCGTCCACTCTGATTGGTCTCCTTTAGGTCTTTGTTTCACAGCGTGAGGTCCATGGACCCTCAGCATCAGGAGCACCTGGAAACTTGGTAAAAATGCAATTCCCTAGCCCACTCCAGACTCAGCAAATCAGCATCTCTGGGGATGGGGCCAAGTGTCTGCATCTTTAACCACCTCCTCAGGTGCTCCTTGGGCCAGGAACACTGCTCGGAGCTGAGGGGGGTTGGGGAGAGGCACATGTCTTTGGCATTCTCCTGTGCTGCTCTTCCTTATACTTTCCTGTCATTCCTCATCCTCAAGGTGAGGTCTCCAGGGAGAGGGGCAGCCCATCCGAATCTCTGAATCCCCTGTAAACTGAGTCAGCCACATTTTATACGCCTGATGGAACAGGCCAGGTGCAGTGAGGCCGGCAGAGCCAGCAGCCTAGCCTTCTCCACAATGACTTTGAATAGATACTCAATGAATGAGTGTTGATGAATCATTCCTTCAAGGACTGTTCCTAGTCAAGTGCTTCATACAGAATGCCAGTCATGCCTGTGCTTCCTGGAGCTCTTATGGGCCGAGGACTATTCTGCCCAGGACTTGGGGTGAATGTGGCACTTACTTCATAAGGCGACTGGGAGGTTCAAATGGCATGATGCATATGAAGTGCTTAGAACAGCACCTTGAATGTGGCCAACTCTCAGTATATTAGCTTCTACCACTACTACGATGATGAAGGGGATGATGATGAGAAGGAGGACGACAACCACTCAACTGAGGTTTTAGAGGACAGAAGTCAAGGTCTTCACATGGGTGTGCCTGACTAGGGCAGAGACAGAAGCTCAGATTCGGATTGGGGCTCGTCCCAGTCTGCTGCAGAGTTGCAGTCATCCCTGTGGGATGCTCCCGCAGGATCTCGGAGGGACCAGGAAGAGGGGTGCAAGACCACATACACACAGATGGAGGAAGCGGCTCACATGTGCCTTTGGCTCCTTCCCAAGCACAACTCTCCTCACACCTGTCCCCCCATTGGTCAGTTCTGTCTCATTTCCTTGTCAAGCCTTGAGAAGCTTCGCTTGTGGTTGGCTGCCATCTGGTTCTCCACCCTCATCCCAGCTTCTGCACACCCCACCTCCCCTCTGGCCAGGAGCTAATAAAGGTATAAGGTGTTAACCTCATCAAGAATGTTCTTTTCCTATAGAGGAATGGGAACATTGCCAAATGCACTGTCAAAAAGAGTGCATCTCTGAGGGTGGAATTTCAGGAAATGTTATTTATATATTTTTATACATAAAATGTGAAATTTATGGTTCATTTACTTTGCAAGAACCAAATGAGGCTGACTATAAGAAATATTCAACAGAACTTTAAAAGTTAAAGAGAAAAGAGGAAGGTCTCATAGTGGTCAGAGAGGGAACGGGTCGATACTATTCCCTACCCAGCGAATACGTGGTTGGGGTAACTAAGCATTCAACTGAACCCTGATTTTACCAGTGAATGGAGAAAATTATTTGGGAAGGAGACCCACTCGCTCAGCTCCTGAACACGTAGCCACTGTCTGCCGGCAGAGATGGCTCTGAGAGTTTTAATCAGCAGGAGGCAGAGTGAAATCAACAGCTTGCACCTCCAACTTTAGGTTTCAGCAGTGCTCAGTGTTGGTGGATGGTGCTGGAGAGATGAGATTCTGCAATAACTGGTCAGTTTTCAAAGCAGTGCTCTCGGCCATAAAGCCAGACATAGACGTGCTATGGATACCCACAAAGACTGCTTGGATGGATGGGGGATGGGGTCTTTCCTGAAATAGAATGAGGGCCGCGAATTCCTCCCTGGAGAGAGGGTCCGTGTTGTGTGCACCACACTCATCTTCGGAGTGTTCTTTCCATTATTAAAGCAAGAACTGATTTCAATTCTGAAATAACCCTCGTGCTCACTCTGAGCCTGGCCCCAGCCCTGGGGGCAAGCCACAGTCGCCATGGCAGTGTGTCCTCTCCCCTTGCAGACATCCAGGACAAAGAAGACACACAACTTAGCAAGGTGAGATGCCTTTTAAAAATGAGACAAAATCTTAGAGGATTTATTTCCTTTATCTTTAGACCTACATCCATTAACCCACACTCAAAGACAATCAGTGCCGCTGTTCTGGAAGGCAGCTCAAATGGGTCGAAATTGCCATCATATATCCAGGAAAGACAGGGACACAACACAGATTTAAGGAAAAAAAAAAAAAACCCTGCCTGTTTCCAGGGAACCAGCTCCTGCTGAATGAGGCCTGATAGAAATTCAAGATAAAACTCTCTTGGATTCTGCTTAACTATAAAGTGCCACCTCACAGACGATTTGCACAGTCTGTGAACTGCTCCGGTTCGCAAAACTTCTTTTTTGGCTGTTCTAAACTCTATCTCATCAAACTCTTATCTTTTAACTATACAGCGCAGCATTTAAAATGATAAACTGCAGGGAGGAGGGAAGAAAGAAGACGTTTCGTGAGTAGGTGGGACCAGACAACAGCCGGGGAGATGTCTGACGTCCTTTTGGAGAATCCAAACCCTGAAGCGTGACTTATCCTGGGTCTGTCTGATCGTCTTCCCTCTCGGACGATCTTCTGCTACTACGAGACACTTGCAAGGTGATTCCTGGTTCTTTTTCTAGGAGTTACTGTGAATGTCCAGTTTCTGTCAATAATGCTCATCTCTTTAAACTGTTACAATGCACATGGATTTTACTTCCCGGCTCTTCTTGCATGTTGCCATCTATCAAAAAAAAAAGAAAGAAAGATTTATCTTTCAGAGGTTGTTTCCTTATCTTCTGTTCTTAAACAATCATATTCTGTATTGTTGAGAAAAACCCAAAGCAGTCAGCTTTCCTGGACTCATTTCTCTAGCAAACTCACCTCACTCCCTATCTCACCCATCTGCTTATAATTTAATGCTCTGTATGTTTTAATCATTTCATTAGGCATGTCTTTATTTTGAAATGCAACTAATTCTCCA
The DNA here is from genome assembly GCF_041296235.1 of Equus asinus. Taxonomy (NCBI): domain Eukaryota; kingdom Metazoa; phylum Chordata; class Mammalia; order Perissodactyla; family Equidae; genus Equus; species Equus asinus. The sequence continues at coordinate 14,176,887 of NC_091791.1, read as the reverse complement.
GTTCAAACAAACATCCAGTAATTCTAAAAATGAGACCATTCTTTCCTTTAGGTAGAGGTTGGCTTAGAAGAAATATCACACCTATTTTGAGAAGAGTAAAAGAATTCAAATGCTCCCAGTTTTTGAAAAATCATCAATTCTTAAAACTAGAAAGGATCTTGGAGATTTCTTGATTATCTCCGCAGGTATGGAACTAATTTCTGAAGATGTCTTCTCAAGTCCTTCTGAATAACTTTGTGATAAAAACCACTGTTATTATTAAGGCTTATCATCATATAGAATTAAAAAAAAATTTCATGAAATATCTCATGCCTATACTTGGAGCCGAAGGACACAAAAGAGAAAACTGATCCCACTGTAGAAATTGTATATTTTGCTAGTTTGTTTTCTTTATAGGAGTTTACACTTATTAAGGCAAGGGGGATCATATTTTGCTGTAAGGGGGCAGAGAATTTACAAAGTGCCTCATGTGATTTTTTTTGTCCATAACCTTCAGATTTATTCTACATCAAGAAATGAAGCTGCTGAAATTCCAGCACATATTTTGTTTTAACCTTATATTTTTAACATTATATTTATGGCCCAACTGTAAAACATGGAATTGATGTCTTTATTTTCTGATACTTGTTATTAATTTCTGGTAATAAAATGTTCTTTCAACATTTTAGAAGCACAAGTAACATTTCACACACAACAGACACTCTAACAAATGTTTGTTGAAAGATCGGTAGATAAGTGGGTAGGATACACATTGACATTTAACATTTGTGTCTTAATTCAGCTTTAAGGGCCAATGTTTATTAACGATAATAAATAGCAAAGGCAACAGTGGGCTTTCTGATATATTCTCTTCCAGTGACAATTTCTTCTACTTCCAAAACATAAATCAGAACCATTTAAATTTCCATATAAAGATCGAAATGATAATAATAATCTAATAAGGAAGTTATCTTGGAGGAATTGTTTTAGAACACATTGGTAAGCTATTGACAGATGGGAAGTCTTGGGATGTGGCTGACACAAATGGTTGTCATGCGCCATCTAGTGGCTCTATGAGAAACTGTGCTCAGTCTGTGGGAAAGGCTTTTTTGGAGCAAGCTTCTCTGCTCCGAATTTCAATGCCTGTCGGGCAACCAATGTACATTTGTCCATCTCTAAGGCTTTAAACTGATAGAGATCACTGAGGAAAACATGTCAAATGGTCTTCCGAAACCTCTGTGTCCTAACGAACAGCTAAGAAGTAACTAGTCAGGATACTGTTTCTTCCTGGATCCAGATACACGAAACCGAGAAGCAATCAGAGAAAGCTCTGCCTGCCACAGTTATGGCGTAACGCAAGGTAAGAAGCATGACATTGCCTGCTACATTTTTCCCACAGAAACCATCACCGTGTGCAGAAATCCATGGCCTGGCCATGACTCCTAGAACCCGGAGGACTTGGTTAGCATTGCCGAATTTGCACAGGGGGAAGATTCTGTGGCAGGTGTCTCAGTTTATCCAGCGGTCAGTGCTGATTCATAAGACATCTTAATTCGCACACATATGCATAATAGTGATGTTTTGCAGTGGATTACAATATCGTATTTCACAATAATCAACAATCTGATTTTTAACTTTCCAGTTTGGGGCTATGATAGTAAAAGAAATAATAAATTCAAAATTTGTAGTGAAAAACAAATATCTCCAGGTTTATTCTTGTAGTGTCAAGTCGTCCAAAATAGAGTGAGCACTTTGAGTCCTTCTTGTATTCTATCAGTTTTAAGGCTCTTCATGACAATTTGGACTGGGACAGTGAATCATTTACATGTCAATTTCACACGCAAAATCGCTAAATAAGCAGTGTATGACTATGGTGGAATGGTGGGGAGAGCATTCGATATTGGAGAGTAAAAAACTAAAATTAAGACGAGTTGTTTAAAAATCTCACAGACGTGACGATTTTGATTCTCTGTGGTTTCATATGCTAGCAAGTTTACGGTGCTTGAGAAATGCAGCTTTCAAAGTCAGCTTACCTCTTTTGAAGACCATCAAGTAAGAAATGATTGAGCGTATTAGTTCCAAAATAGAAAAGCCTACAAGATCATTTCCCTTTCCTGTTAAGGTCGATTTCCATTACATATACGCTTTCAGTATAAAATGCCCAGCCTAAAAAATATTTGCATCTGCCTTTTGAACTATAATCCTGATCCGCACGCTGTGATAGCGGCTCCAGCGACATCTCAAACATGTATTTTTCACTTTCTTTATCAAAGGGCTATTTATTTTAAGGGAAACATTGATCAATTTAAGGCGTCTGTATCGTTCATTTTTAGAAAAGGCCATAAACAAATAGCAATGGGAAGAACCTGATTATTATACAAGTGAAGTCAACTATCAGAAAACCCTGAAATTTTTTGTCACTAGCGCACTATTCTCAATTACAAATCCATTATCTGAAAGCTAGAAGTATAAACAAAAATATTGGTGTGTAAAAACAAATCGGATTTGTGGGCTTAAGTCTCTGTTGTTGCCTGTATATTTAGACATCTACAAAGAAATTTGTCCCCCAAACCTTTCTGCTTTCCTTAGTCTTAAATGTTCAAAGTGATGGCATTTTCCAGAATATTTACCTATTAACTGATATTATCATTGAAAAAGAAATCAGATTAATTTTTGGCTGTGCTGTGCCTCACTACAAATCTTGTTTGTACTGTGAGAGGGGAGAAAAATAAATTTGCAAAATTCCAGGCTCTGGCCCTTTGCGTTTTGCTGGCTTTCGTGTTTTCCATCAAGTCCTCAGTGTTTATGCCACAGTTCAGCTAACGGCTGATGCAAACAATTTTCCTCACATGCCAACACAACACCTTTATACCTAAAAGTAAAAATTAGTAAAAATTTAAAAAATTCTTTGTCCTTGGCAAAGCAGGCATGTGCGGTTGAAGCTGGCCGTGGTTGCCATAACTCCAGTGGGAATCACACCCTTCTTTACAATCTCTGACTCTCTCCTCTGTCCACTTTATAGAGATGTTGCTGGGATAAACGGAGACAATTTCAGGAAGGTTATGGGGCTCAGGAGGACAACAATGCAATGCATTGTTTTGCACGGTCTGGCTGGAGGGTGTAGCGTGAAGTAAAATTAAGATCTCTTCTTTTATTGTGAAGCACAGTTGGGCTGTTTGATCTCTAAGTCCTCGGGTAATTGGAGTCTACACAGCATGTGGAATCGGAGCCTGAGCAGCTCGCTCGTGTGCCCAAAGCCCGCTGCAGACCTGCCTGCGGCGCCATTCACCCCCGGCCAGATCCAGCTTGTATTCGGGCTTCTGCCTGGACACAGGCATTGTTTCTGAGCTGAGAAAACAACCGTGCGGAGATTCTAAATGGAAGACGTGCTGTTTGTTATCAGGTACACAGAAGTAAACAGAAACTGCCCGGGCTCTGGGCAGGCATCCTGCACATGGGGGTGCCCCTCGTCACATTCCACAACCCTCCTCCCCAATAACGGGAGTTGTCTGATCCAACTTCACTACCACTGGCTCGTTTTTCACACTGGGCTTCCATGAAATCGACCTGCGCCCCCCCCCCCCCCCCCCCCCAGATCACTGCGCACTGTTGTCCCTCGAGCTCGGAAGGCGGGATGGTTGGTTCACAGGCCGCTCATTCAACAAATAGTTACTGGGCACCTACGAGGCGCAGGGCACCGGCCAGCTGGCGGCCCCGTGGTGAATAACACCAGCACGCGTGGGTCCTCGACAAGCAGGGTGACCAGCTGTCCCGGTTTGCTCAGGCACTAGGCTTTAAAACTCCTACAGTCCCAGGCAAACTGGGAGGAGACGGTCACTCTACACTGAGCCTAGATTACGCCGTCTTATATGGCTCCTTGCCTTCTTAGAAAGAAGCGCGCGCCCCGTCCACAAAGGAGGGTCCTTCACGCCTGTTTTCATGTCTAAGACCCAGAAACGTCGCATTTTTCAGCCAGGGAGGACTCGGTAGTTATCCAAACGAACGGCTTCCTTTTCTAGACAATCATGAGATGGATCCAGGTTTTGAGGGGCTTGAAGCTTTTACAATCCGGGGCCCTCTTTAAGAAAAAGAAGACAAAATGATGAATCCAAAATACAGTGCTTTGGGGGAGGGACATGAAAGAATGCGAGACAATGGCCTGACGCTTCAGCTTTATTAGCTTCACGGACAGTCTGCCTTTGCACATGATAACAGTAGTGAGCGATTAACGTTTATTGACTCAATCCTCACAGTCAGCCTGTGAGGCAGGTGGGGTCATTATTCCCACTTTACAGATGGGAAACTTGAGGTCCAAGGAGGTTGGGTAACTTGTCCACGGTCAGCCACAAGGACCGCTGGGCAGCTTAACTTCTGCCGGAAATGGTGACTGGATGGGGGTGCAATGACTCCGCCTCCCCCTGGAGGGAAGCAGAATGTCCAGTGAGCAATTCAGCAAACTCTTTTGGGTTACAAATTAAATCCTTAAGAAATCAGCCAGTCAAATTTGTGGACCCCCAAGAGGCTCTGGGCAGCAAGAAGCCCGGGAGAAGCCTGAGCGCATCTGTGGCCCTCAGCGAATGGACGTATCTCTAGATGGTCAGGAGAATTCTCACGTGCCTGAGAATGCACGATGATTGTACCCAAAGGTCTACCCCCCCCCCCCCCCCAGCTAATCGAGGGCACTGGGTTCTCCCAAGGCTGTCGGCAAGCCTGTGAGAAACTGCCTTCTTTCCTTGGTTTTTCGCAAGATCCCTTCCCCACTTCTTCACCTCCCTCCTTCACACTTGCTCCAGACGGATTGTGGGTGCCCCTTTCCATAGTCCTATAAGGAACTCACAGAGCAGGGGCCGTGGACAGAAGATTAGCAGTGTGCTCTTTAACACCAAGCTCCCTGGCTTGCCATCCTCACTCTGTGACCTTGGATGAGTCGCTTAACTTCTCTGTGCCTCAGCTTCCCCATCTGTAAAATGGGGATGATAACAGTATCTAACTCACTGGGTTGTTGTGAGGAGTCAATGAGTAAATATATATACAATGCTTAAAACAGGGGCCTGGGGCATAGTAATACTCTAAGTGTTAACTGTTATCATCATCATCAAATTATTATTATTACTGGCAAGTGGGCACTTCTGTGCAAAAATCTCCACTAGGAGGAAGGGCAGCCTGCCAGGTCCGAGGTTCCAGGCTGAGGCTTGGAACGGCCATTTCCATTCAGAATAAGCCATGAGTTATTTTCAGTCTCTGTTCCCTCGATTATCTTGCCTTCGGAGCGGCTCACGGTTTGGGTGTGACTGTCTGTGGGACACACGCTTAGCCTAGAAACGGCGCATTAAATAGCACCTCCTAGGCGTCACATCAATTGCTAATTAAAGTGGCATTAACCCTAATGGGTTGGGAAGCAGGACTGTCGTTTGCCCACTGTGGGTCTCCGCAGGCTGAGCAGACATCCCCCCATCCTGGGCCTGCACCTCGGGGTGACGGGGGCCCTCGGGGGAGGGAAGCCGGGGGTAGGGCCAGAAGTTCCGCAACTTCAGAATCTGCTTATTGTTCCTGACAAATAATAACATACTAAAGCCAGGAACGTGCTTGCACCAATCAGTCACAGGTGCTGATAATAGTTCACCTAATTACTTCATTATTTTTCGCCACTCCAGTGAGCAGTTTGTATTTACAGGCCTGTGGACGGTTCCATTACTACCACTTATTGTGACGATTCCAGCAATTCCGAGGGGCCTCTGAGGGTTTGGACAAGTAGAATCTTGTTTTTCTTGATTTCCCCAGGGGAGTGGGAGGTAGGGGCGGGGTGGAGGGAGGAGGAGCTGGGAGGAAAAGCATCCAGCGGCATCGGCATCGACCTACAACTGCTCATCTCAGATGAGTGATAAATGATGGGTGATTTTTGAAACGCTGGGATTTTTAAAACAAAACAAACAGACCCTATCCTATGAATTACAAGGCTAGTCATGGCGAGAAAAGGGGAGAAGACAGGATGCATCCGCCCCAGGTCTGCACTCACGACAGAAGAGCGCTGGGGCCCCAGCCCCGCATCATTAGGTGGGAAGCAGAGCTGGAAGCCGTCCCCGGGGCCCTGTTGTCCTAATGAATACCAGGCCACAAATTAACGAAGTTGGTTTGGAAAAACATTGTGAATTTTAGTCACTCAAGCTCGGTGAATCTGTTAGAAGTCAGGGCTGGTTATTTGTAGCTTGTTAACATGTTGATTGTTTACAAATTATGTTTTCCCTTTGAAAAAGTGGGCACCTCTCAGCAGCTTCTTGTCACTCATCACTTGCTAGGGTGCTTCCTGCCAGGGATAAAGGCCGCCTGTTGTTAGCGGATCTAATTGGTGTACCTCTCCACCTTGGGACCCCTTCCTGTCCTCTGTTCCCTCTCTCCCTTCCTCCTACATATAATAAAGTCCTTCTTAAACCCCGTGCCCCTGGAAGGAGTGTTTCAGACAGGCCCAGATTCTGTATACCTTCCAGCTCCTCTTTGCAGATAACCAGAGAAGTGAGGGCTGAGCACTGCCTGCTCGCCCCCTCCGGTCCCCCTTCCTTTCAAAGAGGCTTCAAGGGCTGAATTTACACACCTTGGCTCAGGAGCCAAAAGCAAGTAAGAGAAAAAACGAGCGTGCCTGCTCCCGCGACCTTCACCGACCACAAGAAAAATGACCAAATCACAGAACCCTGGAGGTCATACACCCAAATTCCCTCCTTTAACTGAGACCTGAGGAGAAGTGGCAGCCCCAAAGCCCCATAGTGGCTGGAGACAGCAGGGAGCAGAACCCAGGGCCGCTGACTTCCTGTGTGTAGAATGCCTCACAGGAGCTGCTTTTCTGCATCTTCACATCCTTGTTTAAAGTCATCCTTTCATTCGTTCATTCATTCATTCACTCAACAGTTACCTTGGCCATACACACAAGTCCTGGAGCTACAGAGATGTCTTTCAAAGAGCCAGGGGCCCACAGGCACAGGCTTCAGCTTCTCCAAAGACCCACAGGAGATACTCAACTGTCTGGAGGTTCATTGGGCATCTGTTGTTTGCAGCTGGAGCTCCATCCTGAGACTTTCCCCCGTGTGGTCTTTGTGGGCCAACTTCCCCTTTTCTGTACCTTCCATGACCAGATACCCGCCTGTGTTGTCAGAAGCCAGGTGGTGGGGCTCTGCTGTGGGAGGTGGGGAGGAAGGGACATGTCTATTTCCTTTTGCAAATTAACTTGCTGGATATTGTGGGTCCACATGCTGACCTGTCACTTCACAAGGATGCCGGCTTTACAGCTTGCTGCTGTCTGGCCTGAGCACTTCTATCCTCACAGGGGCCTTGGACACCGTGGTGACCACTTGCACAGGAGCTTGGGTTGGGCTGGATACTGAGAGCAATAAATAAGCAACAGATCTCCATTAAAATCACCCTGGTCCAAGGGGAGGGCAGACCCATGCAGACTGTCTGATGAGTGACCTGCAGCCAGTACCGGCTCAGAGCCCCACTCCTCAGTAAAATGTGACGGTGATTGGAGACCTCTCCCCTCGCCACAACCCCACCTTCACCCTGCTCCCCCATCCCTGCCTGGCTCTCCACAGGGTCCCCTGTGGAATGTGTGGAGAGTGTAGCAGTGACAGCACCCTAGCAACAGGTGACGAGTCCACTCCTAGGGTTCTCGCAGCTCCTGTGCTGTGTTCTTCAGGGACAGCAGAAGGTTACTCGGAGGGTGTGAGCTTTCACTGTGTCTAGACACTTAAATTGTGTTGCAGACACTCACAGGAAAAGCATAAGGCAAGCTGTATTACTTTCCTGGGGCTACTATAACAAATAGTCACAAACCGGGTGGATTAAAATGATGGAAACTTATTCTCTCACAGGTCCAGAGACTGGAAGTCCAAAACATTGATCTTGGACTTCTAGCTTCCAGAATGGTAAGAAAACAAATTTCGGTTGTTTAAGCGCCCAGTCTATGATACTTGGTTATGGTTTCCTAGCAGACTGATACACGTGGCTTGATCCCTGTGTGTCTCTTCTCTTCTCATAAGGATACCAGTCACAGTGGATTAAGGGCTCACCCTACTCCAGTATGACCTCATCTTAATTAATTACCTCTGTAACAACCCTGCTTCCAAATAAGGTCACATTCTGAGCTTCCAGAAAGGACATGCATGTTTGGGAGGACACTATCCAACACAAGGCAGTTTACCTGAAACAGTAGCTCACTTTCACCCACTTTTCATATCGACTCTTTTTCACGGGTCTCAGTTTTCTCTCCCTCCTTGAGGGAGGTCAAGGGACACATATAACATGAGAGTTGCTTTGCAAAGACAAGAGGTTAGTAAGCCCTGCTGTGCTTCAGGAGGGGCTGGGAGCGCTCATCTGACAAGGAAAGAGATGAAGCTCCAATCCTCCAAACAGCCCACGCCTTACACACCAGCTTGGGATGACCCACACTGCTTTCTCCAGCTCTAGCCATCAGCAAGCCACGGGGCAGCTTTAGGACCTTGTAATTTATCGTTATTTACATCTGTGATCTGTTATCGATTCAAATTTTTCCTGAGCTGTTTGCCAGGAAATGGAGCATGAGATGGAGCAACTGGTTTGATCCCTTCCCATCAAGAAAACGTCAGCTCTTCTCAAGGATGGGGGTGGGGGTGGGGTGGGATAGTAGTGTTTAGGTGTCTCTAGTTCCTATTTATTAGAGAGAATGAGAGTTTGGGGGTTCACAGTCTTGGCCACCTATTGGAGAACTTCGAAAGTACTGATTCCTGGGTCCCTCCTCAGAAATTTTGCTTGAATTGGTCTGGGTCAGGCCTGGGCACTGGGGTATGTAAAATGTCCCCTGGCTGAGAGGCACCTGCTTAAGGTGTGTAGAGTCCTGAGTTATCAAGTAAATGGAATCAGGGTGAACTTTGGATCATGGACTCCAACTCGCTGACAAAAGAGAGAAGGAAACTGGCATCTGGGCACCCAAGGTCACCCGAGGATGCCTAAGCGGAGACCCCAGGGAACCAGGATGAAAACTCAGGGCTGGGGCTCCCAGCAGCCTCTGGCTTCTCCCAAAGTTTTCATTTCCTTGCTGCAAATTAACATGCTTAATGATTTTAGCCCATCAGACTGATCTGCCTTTTAATGAGGTCTGCAGGCTTCGACCGACCTGGTAGTTCCTGACCCAGGTACCTTATTTCATCTACACTTGAAAATGTGCTGCAACCTCCTTATTGTTTTGATGCCTAATCTAATTGGCTTCACATGGAGAAACGCCACGTCCCATAGCCACACAGACCGAGCCCCCGCAGGCCTCAGCACAGGTTGCCACTGGTCGCCAGGAGGCCCAGGTGAGAACACAGACCTGGCTTTCAGCAAACTCTCTCATTCCACCAACGCCTGTGAAAAGCCCACATTCTCCCATGACCTCCAGTGGCAATCTGTTTACGAGTTACGGGCTCAGCTTGCTAACATTTACAGCCATGAGCAGCTTCATTTTTCCCACCCAGCCTTTTCAACTTGTGTACCTTATCTTTACAGACTGAAGAGTTGTGATTTGCATTCACAAAGCTCATAACCTGTTGTGTCATGTCCTTTGTGTTGGCTTAATATTGGAGAGCAGGAAAACGGGGAGAATAATTAAATAGGTTGATGTTCAGTTCACTGGGGATGAGAAAGTCAAGGGTCAGCTTTGTTGAAACTGGAAAATAAAAGGGGCCTTTGTGTCTCTTGAAAATATCGGCTCAAGGAAGGTCTTTATAATAAAACAATTTCACAAAGTATATTTTTTCTTATATTTATTATAGCTTCTTTATTTTTTTGGTCCTTTCAGACTGTCTTCTTGATGTTGTTCCTTTTAAACCAGGGTCTTCTGCTCTCCTCTCTCTCTCTCTCCCCCCCTCCCTTTCTATGCTCCCCCGTCTCTCGTCTCTTCCCTCTCCAGGGAGCACACACATGTATTCCTTCAAGAATCCTGACTCTTATAAGGTATGTTTTCCTGTGAATGATTTTCACACAATTTATTACCATGTCCTTAAGGATAAGAAACAACTATACTTTTGCTTTAGTGCTCAAAGGAGTTTCATGGAAATCCTTGGTTGCAAGTCACCCACTTAAAATAATGAAAGCACAATCTAAGTGTTTACTCGCTGGGGGCGCAACACTCCTCTGCTCGCTGGAAGGCCTGGGGCACCCAGGGTGCTGGGACCTGCCTTCTGGGATAGGGGGAGTTAATTAAATTACCTTATATTTAGTGTTAATTTTGTCCTGGGCTTGTCAGATAATAGACAACAAGCTTGTACTTGACTGGGAGCATCGTCCCAGGCATGAGTAGTCTCCTGGGTTGTCCCATTGTCAGATTAATTGAGTTGACTTCTTGGTTGCAATTAGTTACAAATGTGGTTCCAATACTATTTCAACAGGTGTCAGTTTGGGGTCGGTGATCAGAATCACACAGCCAGCTCCATGAGGATCGGGGCACTCGGTTTAGCCACTCAGGTGCTGATGTGACTGTGTCTTGCCCAGGTGGAGAAGAGTAGAGAGGCTTGGGGATGTCTCTGAAGAACCATCACTTGCAAGAGAATTTAACACTTAAATAGGTTTAGAGGTCGGTTTGGCCCTCACTTTTGCTGGGTCCAGCTTGGAGCGGGGAAGTCTGTCGGTGATACAAGAAAGTACTGAGGATTCTTCCTGCATTAGGAGTGAACACTTTTGATTGCTGATTAAAATTGGCCTCACTGATGCAAACCTGAACCTTTCAGGAAGTGGGTTGTGAGAAGTCCTAATTAGTGTGAAATTATATTTTGTGGCCCTGATCCGTGTAGGACCGTAACTCCCTAGGTGAGGGAAGTATTCGGATCGTCCAGGCACTGGAGATTGCCTGGAACCCAGACATGAACTCAAATGCTATTTCCTACCCTCACTCCCAAACCCTGAAGAGCACTTTTCACTCAAATGAAAAAGAATTTCCAATTTTTCCCCCTTGTTTTAGAGGGAAGAGGTAAGCCTCTCTCTGCCCTTCAGAAATTCAACATCAACTTCTCATTTTCACATACCGTTTGGTTAGTTTCCACACGTTACTTGTCCATGAGTAACTTCCCAAACAAAGATCCTTTTCCCTCCCAAGTGTCCAAAGCTGGTATCAGGTCTCTAAATAAGTGCCAAAGCATTATTATTGTATTGCCTGATAAGCATAGGACAAAATTAACATAAAATAGAACGAAGTTGTTTAACACTTCTTATCTCACAGATTAAATACATCCTTAACGGCAATAGGGCCGTCACAGAATGCCCTGATAGAGAAAAATCTTGAATCATCGGCCAGAGATCCACAAGACAGCTGTGCACCTAAGAGGAGTGGGTCCCACAAGTGATCTCAGAGCCAAGTTGCGTTCTCTGTCCAGATTCAGGGGAAAAGCCTTGGGCGGCCAGCCTGCTGGTAGAAAAGATGCGGAGCTTGCATTCTGGCTGAGGCCCAGAGCAAGATCCCAGGAGCCCCAGTTCACCTGAGCACAGTCACATAGAGCCACCTGCCAGCCCTGGGTCTCTGCAGCAGCCAGATGCACCCGCCACAAGCCTAGAACAGCTGGCAGCAGGGAGTAGGGGGGAGGGGAATAGGGGCGTGGCTGTGGTGAGTAAATCACCATCCAACACCCTCCCCCTACAGATGTCTCAGCAATCAAGTCTGCGGGTGAGCGAACAACGATAGTGGAACACCTGGCTTTGCTATAGCTTTGCATACCTGCCACAGGCACTTTGGACACACAGAATCACATGTTGGGTGGAGGGTGGATAAGCAGCTGAAAATGCATCTATTCATCATAGGAAGACAGGGGGAGTCAGGACATGGTCCCTAACATTTGGAAGAGCTAAACTCGGGCTGAGGTCTTCAGAAACAAGATGCCATTATATACAAAGACTGAAGGGTGACAGGTGGCCCCATTAGAAAAGAATTCACAAAGCTTCAGTTTTGATATTACTTGGAGACTGAAATGTAATGATCCCATTTATTCCATCAGCAAAAGTTGTCACGGTCTTGTTGTAAGAAGAATGAGCCTCCGCCCTTTGGAAATTCAACGTGAACTTATCATTTTCACATACTGTTTGGTATAGTTTCCACATGTTAATTGTCCAATAAGTAACTTCCTGAACAAAGATCTCTTTCCCTCCGCAGCATTGAAGCTGGTGTCAGGGCTTTGAATAAGTGCAAATCAAAGCACGTCGTCTATTCCTTGATAAGCCTAGGACGAAATTAACATAAAATATAATGAGGTTATTTAACTCTTCCTATCTTACAGATCAAATAAATCTAAGATGAAAATAGGATTGTCACAGAATGCCCTGGTAGAGAAAAATCTTGAAGTAATAATCTATGTTTCCTGGCTGAATATAGACCTATGGTATTAACATCATCTCATATATAACATACATATTATCACACATTTATGCTATAAATATTATATCCATATACACACTCTATACGTGTGTAATTAAATATTAGAATTCTATTCTTAACTACCCCAAAGTCATATTTTTATAATTATTTGTTTGGCTAAGATTTTAACTCCTATAATTTAATATTCCATGGTCCACCATTGAATCCCTTGCCCCATTTGGAATTAATGAGGAGACAGACGAATGAGTGAATGAATGAATGAGTGAGGAATATGTGCTGCCCACTGCTGTTTACTCTCCCAGGGGTGGGCAGTCTCCATTTCGATCAGCCTCTTATAGAGAGTTGGGTCCACACCCCATTTCCTTCCACCTTGACTTTCTAGATTGATCTGTAGACATTTTCCAAGAGCAGAGCTTGGCTTAGAGAAAGCACTATGTGAAAAGTGTTTAATGATATTCCCTGAAGTTGCTTGGCCAAATATGACTGAATCTTTCTAACGCAGAGAGAAAACAAAATTATTTACTCATTCAGTATTTATTAGTTTGGAAACGGGACACAGTCCCTAGCACACGACAAGGACTGATGTTTGCTTTCTCAAGGTACCTGCCTCATGCTCCTTCAGAAGACAGCAAGAAGAGGCTTACAGTGGCCGAGCCAATGTTGACTGTAGCACAATTCCTTATGTTTTAGGGAGCAATTAATTCTGATAATTGATGTTGGTATAACATGGGTCTTAAATGATTTATGAAGGAGTTTTCTGACTCAGTACAGGCGTCTCTAAGAGTGTGCTTACCCATTGCTGCCATATCCTGTGGAACACCAGATATGAAGGAGACCAGAAGGCAGGCAGAGATGGGGAGCAGGAGTGTCATGTCTCAGCTTTGCACCTGGGGCAGCCCAGGCCTGGGGGACAGCACATGCTGAGCCCAGGCCACACCAGCCTCGCTCATCATCCAGAGCTATAAGCTGGACACTGGGCAGGCCCATGATGGAGTTTCAGGGGGCAGCCTGAGAAGGAGACCACAGAGCCTGAAGTGGACTTCTGGCTGTGAGACTCTGTGGTCATGTGGTTCTCTGGCTGCTCATGCCCACAGACTGTCCATCTGCCCAAATACCGACCCCAGTGGCCATCAGCCCACTACTCCTTGGGATTTTAAATGCTTTAGAATTTTCCTTTTGAAAGTCAAGGCCTCTGGTACAGGCAGGCTTCAAGCCATTACACTTTGTTTATGAAGTAAGACCTAACTCAGAGTTGAATGATTAATTATGATGATTAACAGTGGGGTGTGGAGAAGGGGAGGGGAGGAAAAAAGGGGCAAGAACAGGAAAGGACACAGAGACTAGTATTTATTGAATACCTACTGTGTGCCAAGCCCTGTTGTGAGACCCTTTATACATCTGTTGTTTCTAAATCCCCACAAGAACATTGAAAGATGGATATAATTATTCCTGTTTACAGATGAGGAAACTGAGGCTCAAAGAAAGTGAGCACCTTGCTGTCAGTCACATCTCTGGAGGTGGCAGTGCTGGTGTTCTCACCTGCATTACCTGACCCAGTGTACCCTTCTCCCACTGTGTCAGGAGGATGCTCCAAAGACACACCTTACACTCCCACCTGGGGTCCAGCCTGGGCTCCCCCTCCCCCCCCAGTCTCCCTTGGAGAAGCGAGGACTAGGGGTGGGGAGATAGTTGACAGGTTCTAGGGAAGGTGGTGGCCCCAAGGGAGGGGGGAGGGGAGTTAGGTGCTTCATTTCTTCCTCCAGCTCAATGTCTGCCACCACAAAGCAACTCCATGTGGATACAGTGTAAATAAATAGTGTGAGCTACGCCAGCACAACCTCAAAGCAAGACCTCTAGAGTCTCTGTCTACCCCGACTGCCAACTCTAAGCCCCCCTCCTATGGAAAATTTGGAGCCTCCTTTGATTTACAAAAGAATATGCTAATGTCTCTTAGACTGAATGCTCCCTGAGAGCAGGAATGTGTCCGCTCAACTCTGCACGGCATCTGACAGGCTACACCCAGTGCCCGCCCTACAATAATTTCCCAGGAAACACTGGTGACATGCATGAATGAAGATGAATCGCTTCTGCTTGCCTTCTGCTTTAAACCAAAAAAGCCTGAATCACCCCCTGTGGGTGAAACTTGCTATCCCCAAGGAGAGAAATGTCCTTACAGCTCTCTGGTAGCTTCTAGAGCATTCTGTACCCACTGGAGCCAAGCAAGGCCTGTGACATTCTTAGGACGCTGTTGAGCTGCCAGAGCACATCAAGTTTAATGCTCCCTCAGCAAACAAGGAGACACGCGCAGGCCCAAAGACAGTGGCTGTCAAATGGACATGTGAAAACTGAATTGCTGTTTCTTGGGACGTGGTGAGAGAGTTTCTCTCCCTTTCGAGAAAGGTCTGGGTAAAGGAACTCAGAGAAGCCCCAAAGGCCTGAGACTCAAAGGGGGCTGTCCATAATTTATCGCTTATCTGACCAGAGCTGTCTTGGACAGACTGAAGTCATTAGCTGGGCGGGCTTGGGTGGGAGGAACCTCCGAGGTACCTGGCACAGAGAGTCCGAGAGGGGCAGGCACCATCATGGTCAGCTCTAAATCTCTGAACTAAAATTACTAGGGCAGAAAGACGTGGACATTCGGTGCCGTCCTTCCCTCCCACCTCCTTGGAGCAACATGTGCCCTTTCAAAAAGAATAGCACAGATAAAAATCTCATCCATTTACTGCAGAGTCTCTGCCATAGTTGTAAAAGAAAGGCCTTTATCATCCCCCGAATTAGATCTGTGATTTTTTTGAATGACAAGTATAATAATTAGACTGTGAAGATGTGCCGTTAATCCATTTAAAGGTGTAAAGAAGTCCATTTAATGAACATTATAGTCACATTAGACTTGGAAACATCCAACTCTTTTGTTGAATAAAAAGAAGTTCAACGAGATTAACTTCTCTTAGTTGGTTTTAAGGAATAATCAAACATGTCTCCCTCTGATAGTGTACGGTGCCTTCTCGTGTGGATTCTGCATACCAATGTCTGCCAGCCAGGAAGGGTAAGAATAAGGCCGCCAGACCTCACATTTCAGTCAAATAATTACAAATTAAAAAGGATCACTCCTACTTTCTATACTTACTATAAAGTGATAAGAGGCCCAACTCCTTGAACTTGTAATTATGTAACAGAAATGTTAATCTTCTGGTTCGGTATTCTCTCCTGCTGTATTACATGCATTCTTACAACGATCAAGTTTACTACTTGACATGTAGATATTTCTACTGGGAGACCCATTACTTGATCCTATCAGATTCTGACCACAAATAGGGTAACGGATCGTTTTCAAATCTTGTGCTGTTTCGAATCTCCGGATGAGGCCGCTGTGATGGCTGCTTAACTGGAGTAAGTGCCGGGCACAGATGCTCTCTGCTCCGATGTAGAGTGGCTCAGAACCCAGATATCCTAGCTAACTCCTGGGGTTATTTCAAAGAGCCAGACTTTTGAAACAGAAATGGACAAGTTTGGAATAATCCCAGATTTGATTTAAAAAACAAACGAAAAAAAAAAGAAGGTGCTAAATTGCGGTTGGTCAGATTTTGTCTATTAATTAGACTCTTCTCCCTCAGGCTTCTGACTTACTACCGCCTTTGTAGCTCGGGAATGTATATTTCACCTTATACATTGGCTCTCTCGTCTCTGTAGTTGCTAAGAATTTAAAAACAAACCACCGAGACATATAACATACCATCTAAGATTTCAGAAGGCAAAGGGTAAAGATTGCCTTTTCCCACGGAAAAGAAGCCTTCCATAGTGAGGAAGGACAAGCCTAAGAAGAGCTGGTCTAAACATGAAATTAGGGAGTCGGCTTGGGAAGAGCGTGTCAGCACAGCATCCTCTCTCCTTGCTTTGTGCCTGATGCCTCCCGCGAACCAGTGACAGTGATGGATGACTGTGGAGATTGTCCAAGCCAAACTGCTAACCAGCACTGTTAGATCTTTTTGTAGTTGAGGAAACAAAGCTGATAAGATCAAGAAGCAACATAATCCCCGGTGATGGAGTGTGATCTGTCTTGTAGAGCGTAACTGGCATTACGCAGACATCATACCTTAAACCAACCATGGTATTTGTAGGAGCGGAAAGAAAAACTTACTGCAGGTTAAAAGAAGTTTGGTTTTCAAAAGAATCATAAAAATGGGATGTGCCTTTCAGAGGCCGTGGCAGTGTCTACTCCTGATCAGCTGAGACTAACTCAGAAATTAAGCCTGGAGACCCGGCACGCATCTCGTTTCACTTTCCACTTCTGTTTTGCTCTGGCTCCCTTATAATCCTCCAAGATGAACGTCCAAGAGGGATAAAACAGGGAGACCTTATTCCGAAAGGTCACAATTAGATCATTGCCTTTCACCGGCCTTCAAACGGGGCCAAGGGGAATAATGGTCTGGGCCTTCCATTGCCCTGGGAAAGAGGAAGAACATTACATTTTGTTATTTGTTGCTATGACTTTTCTTTATTTTGAGGTTATCTTCATTATATGTTTATCCCACATAAGACACGTACTAGGTAGACAAAGGGACAATACGTTCAGTCCACAAGTGAGCTAAAATGGCAAACACAGAGGAAAACTTGATGTATACACTTCTGGAACTGATGGTCCAACTGTAAAAGACGACATGTTCCTTCTGGTACCTGTCTGGGTTTTTGGTGTAGAAACTGATTTAGAGGTCTAGGGAGCCCTGGGGCATTCGTAATGGGCGAAGGTTGCCGACATCACCAAAGTTTGAAGCTATTCTGTAACTGCTTTAATCAACCTGAAATTTAAAATTACACTTCGGTGAAGAATATCTACGAGATCTTAAAAAAAAAAAAGCATACATAGTAGGATCTATTCATATGCAGAAAAAGTGTCAAAATGGTTTTATCTCAGACAGCACCCAAGCAACATTTCCTTTCCCCCTTTCATTGAAAGGATCATTTAAATGTGAATACATTTTTTTGGCTTAGGCTATTAGATTTTGTTCAGATTGCACAAATAATTCTCCTACTTAGGTCAGATTAGAAATGGCTCTGGACGTTCCTCGATGGGATAAAAATCTTACGAAAACGGAACAAATGCAGAGGAGAATGAGAATCGTTTTGTCCATATGCTGCCCCAAACTTGCCCAAAGATAATTATCATTGCTTATAAATACATGTTTGAGGTTGGCTTGAATACGTTTTTGTGAAAAAGAGAAAAGTTATTATCTTGAAAGGAACTCAGTAGCGCCTAGAAATCGCTATCATGGTCTGGAGTGAAGTAATCACTTTATCCTCATCCCTGAGCACATTTATGCACCTCCTAATTCTTCACCTAATTAGAGGGAAATGCAGCGCTGTCCTGGTCAGGGAGGTAGGGATTAGGGTTAAGAAAACACTTGTATTGGGAACCCCCTACCTCCCCTGGTCAGTGTGAAAGATTCTCAAAGAATCTCCCAGCCTAGCTAATCCATGACCCTCAGCGGGGAGGAAGTGTTAACAATTTAGTTTAAAACTCACACTCTCAGACAAATGCATCAAAAACGGCTTTTCTCCTTTGATTTGTAGGTATTAGTTGTTTTTCCAGGCCCCATTAAGGACTCTTCATCCTGGACGGCAAGGGGCATTAAGCCCTAGCAAGTTAGACTTGTTCCCAGCTCTGTCTGATTCAAAGGCAATTTACACTAATTATTCGAGTCCACAGCGTTACCCATATTAGCGGAATGAACCATCTCAGCAGGTAAAAGTACTTTTGAAATGTTAATTTATTACTAAGGTATAAAAATGTCCTTGATTTAAAGTGGAAAAAAAATTAATAGCAATTTTAAAGGACGGGACTAGGACATTCGGTACCCCTTGCTTATTTGCACCAACTCCTTCAGAATGACTTGTCTTTGAAAAAAACACAGGTTGTCAAGGCTAATGGCAATGCATTCTCTGACGTTATGGTTAATACAAAGATGTCGCCTACTTCGGTGCGTTTTTCTAGCCAGTTTTCCAAGCGGAGCCGAATGAATCCCTCCGCCCAGCTGCATTCAGAAGCAGCCATTTGATTTTGTGCCTCACAAAATCTGCTCACGGGTGTTGGTTGCTGTTTTCAAAAGCCTCTTTTCGATTCCTTTGCTTGTTCCAGAACAGCTTCTCTGGTCTAGAAGAAGCAAGGCCGCATCAACAATTTCTCCAGCAGCATTTGTGGGTCCATCCTTGTTGGACCGAGTCACGTGCCCTGCGCTCCCAGGCTCCATTTTCTGGGGTGTCCCAGGCACAAAATATTTCATCGTAAAGTCAGAGGCTCTTGTGTGCCTTCTGGCCCAGTCTCTCTCCACTTCCCAAGTGAGTGGGGAGGAGAAGGAGGTAACTGAAATTAGGTTCTGCCATATTGGGAGAGAACCCACTGCTCAGAAAAGAGCCAGCAACTATGCTCTCCCCACTAAGGGAAGTGCCAACAGCGACCCCTCCTGGTAACCTGAACGAGTCAGAGGGTCCAAACAGTGCAGCTAGTTGTCACTGAAGAATACTTTCCCTTCATTCTTTCGTTCTTTAATTTTACAAGCATTTATACACAAATCTATGAGAAGCGTCTCTGCCCTCAAGCTGCTCGGAAGACAATAAGGGCGATAAACCTGTAAAGCTGTAACAGAGATATAAGGAAGAGGTGGTAGGGCCCCTGGAAAGAGACAGATCCGCGCTGTCCAACAAATACAGGAAACTGCTTACAAAAGAAAAGTAAAGATTCACTAAGCAGAGAGAAAGAGAATACAAGGTTGAAAAAATAGCAGCTGCAAGGGCTCGGAGCAACACAACAGCATAGCGTCTTCAGAGACCTGGAAGTTGGGTGGGGTATCCGCACTGTGCAGAGCTACAGGAAAATAAATGGGAACGAGTGGACAGACTGGAGAGGTGGGCAAGGGCCCCACTCAGCAGTCTTGGAGAATGCGGGGCATCTTCCCAGAGATTAGAGGTCTCCAGACTTTTCTGATCATTTATCCTCAGCCCTGAGAAAGGATTTGATCATCCCCAGTATACGTGTACTTATAATTAAATTATATACATGTACAGATTTCAATCCATCATAGTAAGTGCTGGTAATGCTTATCTCATTTCTTATCTTTTTGATGAAAATATGTTAATAGTAGCTCTGGTGTTTTCTTTCCTCACCTCCATGGATTGTTGACAGTGTCAAATGCCCTAGAGTTGATGGGCACTTGGAAACCCAGCGTCTGCCCCAGAGATTTCTTCCTGCCCATCCCCAGAAGGCAGATGTGCTTCCACTTCCTAACGCAAGCAGAAGCTTGGTCACTTGCCAAGAGCTCTGACCTAATTAGGTCAGAAACAGGTGAGGCACAATTACAGCAGGAGCCAAAGGATTCCCAGCCAGTGGCTCAGCAGATGCGCCCTCCATGTCCCACAGGGGAGACCTGGCCCCGCACCTCCCAACAACTTTCCCTCCTGTTTTGGAGCAAATGCTTTCAAGACCCCTAAATCAGCACACCCAGGAGCACATGCTGTAGATTCTAGAGTCCAGAACACAGCCAGAAACACCGTGAGAGTGCCCATAGGTCAACTCTAATATCAAACAATAGCAAGAATAAGTTGTAGCATAAATAAAAGAATATATAGGTCACCATGGCACTAGAAGCTAATTTGTGCTTTCCGATTGTCTATGAAACGCAGTTTTCCATGGATTCCGCGTGACTCCTTCCAACACACACACGCACACCCACACACCCCTTACCTTAAGTTCTACTCAAGCAATTCTAGTGTGCTTAGGAACCTATCTATATTGGATGCCTATAAGATACACGATATGGCAGCTACAACTAGAAGCCATGAATTACAGTGACACTTCTTTTTGCAAAATTTTGCCCTAAGACTAGGATTTGTACTTAGGTCATTGGAAATAGTGGGCTCCTTCAGGTTCTAGAAATGGCTAACAGAGCCAGGATGACCCAAGCTGCCACAATCCATCCATCCACCCAACAAGTGTGTATTGTTGTTGAATATCTATGGTGTGTCGGGCATAATATTTATAGTCACGACAAGAAGGAATATATTTCCACTAGTGTTTAAATGTTCCCTCCCAGACTATAGTTGGAGCCCGAGAATCTAAAATGATTGTACAGAATAACTGTACTTCAGATAGAAACCTGGTTCCCAATCAGTGCTCTTTTCACATTAAGTGTTTAAAATGTCTTTTTAAATCAAATCACCACATTATGTACATTTCTACTTGGAGAGGATGGTAAAAATCTTATTTATTTGGAAATGATAATCACACAGACTCTAAGTGCACTAGCTCTCCCTTTTTTCCTGTTTTAGAAATGCCTTTTATTTTGTAGATGCTGTAAATGAACAGTGTATAAATAAGGAGGGAGGGTGGAAGGAGAATGTTGAAAATTCTTAGAGAACAAATTGCTTCCAACAGTTTCATAACACACCTTCGCCTGCAAATAATGGATATGAAATCACAAACCAATTGATTTAATCGTGTATCCTGAAGACCTTTAGAGTCGCAACCCAGCTATAATTACAGAACATCCACACAAGTAAGAAGAGTACATTCCCATAAAAAATTTCTATGGTTCAAAGTATTCACCAGTTAATCTGACTGCCCCTTCACCGCCACCATCATTTAGTT
Organism: Equus asinus; assembly: GCF_041296235.1. Classification (NCBI taxonomy): domain Eukaryota; kingdom Metazoa; phylum Chordata; class Mammalia; order Perissodactyla; family Equidae; genus Equus; species Equus asinus. Next base: position 14,155,906 of record NC_091791.1, on the reverse strand, counting down.
TGAATTAATGAGGATGGATTCACTAATGAAAGCCAAGAATTTTCCTCATTCTGATGAGACAATACGGTCATGGGGAGTAGCTGTATAAAATAATTTCCATGGCATATCCTAGGAAGCTGGAAGTACTAAAGATCATGGCGCCTGGCTCAAGGCTTATGATCAGAAGGGGGTGAAATTAAGTTAGAACTGAGAATTTTTTACTTTAAAAAGCATAAAGAAGCAGCACGTTTTTTCATGTTGAAAGAAGTATTGAAAAATGTATCGTGAAATTGAAACCCTGAAAATCTGTAAGGAATCTTTCATTATCCTTGCACCAGTGCAAAAATAGAAGCTTTGCATATGCAAGAATCAAAACAGACGTACACGAAACATAATGTTTGTTGACAAAAATGGAATTTCCAGCATGCGTTTTATATACGTAATGCGTATGCGTACACCTTTAAAATGGTCTCAACTGGTAACCATGTAGAATTTCTAGGAAACTGTATAAAATGGGTTTGCTGGCTGTTGTGAGTGTCTTGAAACTTTATTCATATAGAGAGGCAACACAAGTCAGCTGAAAAAGCGTGAGGCTTAGAGTCTGGAGACTCAGACACCCAGACCAGTTCACTCACTAGCCACCACTGTGACTGCAGGCAAGTCACTTAGCCCAGCTGGAAAATAAAGGTTTGATTGGCTTGGCCTCCAAGAGCTCTGTCAGCACTAAAATTGTCAAACTCCATATAGGAAGCATTTGATAGTCATCAGAGAGGAAAGCTGTGTGTGAAAGCAAGTGTTTCCAAAAATAGACGTACAAAGGATTTTTTTTTTAGTTTGAATTAAAGAGGGGAAAACATAGTTTCGTTTAAACCACACACACACACATATATACACACACACAGGCCTATCTAGTGTGCATTTTGAAAGAGCCAGCAGTGTTTTCCCCAGTTGAATAAAATGTGCCTTTGCAGGCAATCAGATTGCATTGCATTTGCGCATTCTGCACAAGGCTGTTGCCTCCAGACAGCCTTTAATTCTAATTAATACAAGTCCAGCTGAATCAGTGGGTGGAGGAAGAAAGACCAGAAACGAAGAAAGAAAATGAGACGTTAGCACGAATGCCTATCACATTGTGAATATCTATTCATCTGCATAATATTAATGATACCAAATATGCAAACAGATGTTTCTCTCATTAAATTGTATATGCAAATACTACTGGTAGGAGTGGTAATGTTGTCTCGGGGTTGAGAGATCGTTGAGGGTAATTAAAGGTTAATCCAGTTTTCAGTTCACAGACTGTACGACGAGAGTGGTTGTAAAGAAAAATTGTCACTTAACCTTCAATTCATTACCAATGGCACACGGATTTTCTACTTAAATAATATAAACATATATGCATTAATCATTACTTCCCCCTCCACCACCTCGGCAGGGGCTGATCACTAGCAACCATTAGCAAGTACTTGTGAGTTGAGCAAAGTTGAGTATTTCTGTGCAGAGCATTAAGAAGGAAAAATTTATATTTCCTCAAAAGTGTTTAGAATCTATCCAGAGCAGTAATCTCTGATTTTTAATAGAAAAATCTGAAGTACTTCCATCATTACTCCTTGAATACAATGAAAAGCATTGCTTTAAGATAACTAAAGTGAGATATTACGGGCTGCAATGACTTGACCAAGATTGCAGTCTATCTTTGTTTTCCTTACTGGGTGAATTGAAAATGGTGCATGGTTCGGAACATTTTTTTGACGGAAAAGTTTAACTGGCCAGCTGGGGTAATTTCACTTCCTGTTTTGAGGAGGGGAAAAAAATTTCAGTAGTTAAATTCAGAAAAGTTCCAAACTGGCAGGTCTGTGAGAAGAAATGCAAGGTCAGTATAAACCATGTATTTGCAGGAAAAGTGGAAAAAAGGCAGAAGGAGAAGAGGTTTTCCTGCCTCTGTGGAATACTAAAGAGGATTTATGTCCTGATCAATAGTTACAAAGAGCTTACCTTTGGTTTAGTGGGAATCGGGGTTCTGAAAGGGTAATCTCTTCTCTCCCCTTTACGTCTTTAGTCCTTGATTCGACCAGAAGTGCCCAGCTATTCAGTCCATGTAAAGACCCACGCAAAGCCAGCAGGCGGAATACCTGAGGTCGCCGTGCCCCTGTAAATTAAAAGTGTGCCTTCTGCTCTGAGTATTCAGAGATGCCAATCAAAATGAAATCAGAAGTTTCATGGGCAGACAGATCCCTAACATCTAATCCTTATTATGCGCTGAAGATTTTTAGTTAAACCCAAATTTGATTTTAGTTCTCATGCCACCAGAAAAACCAAAGCGCCTTTCAAAGTTGCAATCCTACCTTAAATCGAAATCAAATCTTGAATATAAAACTAAATGTCTTTTTTGCTCCTCCTTTCTCATAGCAAACAGCGCTTGTTTAAGAGGCTTAAAATTGCCTTGGAAAAGAGCGTATTTCTCAAGAAAATGGGCTACGTCTAACTTGCCCAAAGCATCTTTTTCATAGAATTTTAGCAATACTTGTTTAATGGCTAACCCAAAACAGAAGGTAGCTGCCATAATTCCAAAAGGAGGAGAGAGATGTCTAACAATGCAGGGTTATTTTTCTGCACAATATCAAACAATTTAACTTCTTTTTTCCTGGCTACTTGATATATTGATTTTTTTCCCCTTCTTGCTTTTTTTTTTTATTATTAATGTTATGGTAGATTACAACCTTGTGAGATTTCAGTTGTACATTTTTGTTAGTCATGTTGTGGATACACCACTTCCCCCTCTGTGCCCTCCCCCCACCCCCCCTTTTCCCTGGTAACCACCGATCAGATCTCCTTATCAATATACTAACTTCCACCTATGAGTGGAGTCATATAGAGTTCGTCTTTCTCTGACTGGCTTATTTCGCTTAACATAATACCCTTGAGGTCCATCCACGTTGTTGTGAATGGGCCAATCCCTTCTTGCTTTTTTTTTTTTTTTTTTATCTTTGCTGAATTGCTATTTGGTCTTTGACCAAGGGGCAAGTCTGCGAGGTCTGAGAGCAGGAATAGTACGGTGCAGCCTGAGTTATTAGCACATAATACATGCATTTTCCCCCGGGTGCATATTAAAAGATGTGATCATCTGCCCTCTGCCAGCTAATTCTGGGTAACACTTGGAGATCTCCAGCCCCACTCTCAGGAGACTCTTTTGAAATAACATGGCCCTCTGCTTCTCTATTTGTTAAGTAATTGAGAAGTAATGGCGATTATTACGTATTAAGAAGCAGTCAAATTCCCCTAGCACCAAGCGGCCCCCCTTACTGGTGTGCTGCTCCGAAGAGCATTTGGTGATGTCAAGGTCCAATCAGGGGAGCTGGACTTTGGTTGGAAAACCTCAGACTGGGCCAGATGATTTATTTTGCTAAATGCAATGGAAACACAGATCCCAAAGAGTGGAAGGCCCTTGATTTTAAGTGATTCCTGGCCCCTCTTCCCCGGTGTCCTAAGATACAAAGCCTGCCTGTGGTTGATTTAGGCCATGTCAGTGACTTGAACCTCTTTCTGACTCGCTCTCACCGACCATCTTTAGCCCTAGCTTGATAGGATGTGATCAATGTGGTAAATTTTGGAGCTCAACTGAGCAGATCATGAAGACAAGTAATGATAGTAGAATGACCCAAAGGAGGGAGCCAACTGGGATATCTCAGGCAAGTTTGGCAGGAGACAGGATGAGTAGTGGCCACTGTGCTTTCAGGAAGTCGCTCAACTGCTCTGAGCTTCAATATCTTCTTCTGCAAGATAGGAAAATGGTAGTACTGACCCCATAAGACAGTTGAGATGATTCAATATCATAAATACATGAAGCGCTAAGCATTCAATACCAAGTAAGCTAAAACAATGATGGTAATTAAGATTAATGTGCTTATTTTGGCCTTCTTTGAGTCACTGAGTTGCATGAAGAGACTGGCTTCTGCAGGTAAGTCAGACCTTTAAGTGGAATCATGGGACATCACCTTCAAGCCAGTACTGAGGTGGGCTCTGGGCAGTTTGTAATAGAAATCCAACAAATGTTGTGTATGCCCAAAACCCAACCACGTGTGTAACATCATCAGCAAAATGGGTGCTCTCTGGGGTGACGTGGGGGTCTGGGGTGCCAAAACCCACATCTGACTGCCCCTTACTAGCTCTGAATTGGCACACCACTTCACTTCTCTAGTCCTCAATGTCCTCACCTGTAAACAGCAGTTTCAGTTCCTCATGTCAAAGGATTGATGGATCGATAGAATAACAATGTAGGGGAAACACTTTGTCACATGTCAAATAACATCAAAAATGGAGGGGTGTGTAGTGTTTGCAGACACCAACAGGACATCATCCTGGTGTCCAGCACCGTAATTGGAACACTATGCCCACATCACAGCACTATTCTTAACCCTAATGGTTTCCTAATTTAACTTATTAGGGGCTCTTAGCACTTGAAAGGGGGTTTAAAAACACAAACCAACAATTAGTCTTTGGAGACCAAAGAATAAATGCAAACATAATGTATCCCTTTTCCTGGCTCAACACACACCATTTTGATGTGCTAATGGCCCCTAGTGAAGGCAGTAATTTTCAGTTAAATAAAACAAGCCACCTGTCCAAATGCAAACTCTCCACAGAGACGCACTCTGCCCTTCACTGTGCATCAGCCGGGAGTAAACAGTTATCCAGGATCATTTAGAAACAAATAACATAGAAATAAAGTAATACGTCTAATATAAAATGTAACGTCAAAACGTGTAATGTACCGCTTCTCGGTAGCCTGGGGTTCACCGGTTTGGATCCTGGGTGTGGACATGGCACTGCTTGGCAAAAGCCATGCTGTGGTAGGCGTCCCATCTATTAACACAGAGGAAGATGGGCACAGATGTTAGCTCAGGGCCACTCTTCCTCAGCAAAAAGAGGAAGATTGGCAGTAGTTAGCTCAGGGTTATTCTTCCTCAAAAAAAAAAAAGTGTAATGTAAAATGGAGAAGTTAAAAAACACTGATCTAGGAACCAAAAGACAAGGATTTGAGTCCAGCCTCTGACATTCATTAGCTCTCTGAACTCAGAAAATAATGTCAACGCTACAGAACAGGACATGTAACGACCACAATCAATCCTACCTTCACTGATCCTCCAGTTTCTCATCTCTGAAATGGGGGCAGTGAAATTTGCTGCCTGCTCCACAGATGGTGAGGAACGTGGTTTAAGGTGAGTAATCTATAAGGCACTATTTAAAGTTTGAAGGCTTCCGATTTTGATAAATTAATCTTTAGGGTAACTGATTGATAGCCAGAGATTGCCCCTGCCTCTAGGAGTGTCTAAGTAAACACGTGACCTCAAAGAAGAGGAAATTGGATGGTAGAATGATGGTAGAATGACCACATAATGATGCGTGTGAAGTGGATCTGCTTTACGTAATTTTTTTAAATGGTGGCAAAATACACAAAACATAAAATTGACCAGTTTAACCATTTTAAAGTATACAAGTGAGTGGTATTTAGTACGTTCATAATATTGTGCAAACATCACCACTGTCTAGTTCCAGAACACTTTCATCACCCCTGAACCCACTAAGCATCACTCCCCATTCCTCCCCCAGCCCTGGAAAACCTTAATCTGTTCTCTGCTTCTATGGATTTGCCATTCTCAACACGTCATACTAATGGAACTATACAATATGTGGTCTTCTGTATCTGGCTTCTTTTATGTAGCACAATGTTTTCGATGTTTGTCCATGTTGTAGCACGTGTCAGAACTCTTCACACAATTGTAAGCCCAGTATTCTTTGAGCTATATATTCAAAATATACAGCTAATAAAAATTATAATCTACCATTTATTGAGCACTTACTGTGTACCCGGCTCTGAGTACTTTGTATACGTGATCTCACATAATCCTTATCAGATGAGCAGTATTATCTCCATTTTATCGAGGAAGCTAAGATTCAGAAAGGTTAAGTGCCTTGTCCGAGGTCACACAGCAATTAAGTGTCTAGGAATCAAACCCTGGTTTGTCAGATTCCAGAGCTCTTGCTTTGAATCACCATATTTGTTGTTTGCACAGCCCAAGAGGTCCACCCCACAAAGAGCTGGAGTATGGCCAGATGGCCAATTATGGGGGCTCCAGGGAGCTCTGAGAAGGCCCAGAAAGGAGGTGTCAAACAGAGGCTTGGATCACCTCACAATCCTGCGTGCTCCATCCCAGCTGGCGCCCTCAGCTAGCTGGGAGTCGATGTGGCACACACACCCCAGGCACGGTCCCTGGGACTGCCAGCCCCCGCCCCGTAGCCTGCATTTGACTGTCCTGTCTGAACTCGGCATGGCAGGGAGCAGCCACTGGACAGCTTAAATGCTCTGGTCCTGTTTCCAGTGGCCCTCAGAGGTCCAGGCGTGGCTGGGCTTATAACATCTTAGTCCTGGACAAGCGTTCTGTTCCCACCTAAAAATCCTGTCAGTTTCCTCTCACGTGTGGCCCAAACACAAACACTACGAGCCTGGAGACTGGAGAATTAGGCCTAATTGTGTGAGTTGAAGAGATGCACAAAGCCCTGACGGTCGTGGGGGTCCTAGGAGCTGCAAGTGGGGACTCGGTCATTGCTCACCGGAACTCTGCAGGGAGAAGAAAGAACGGATGCTTTCGTCAGTAGGAAGCGAGCACTAAATGTTTAGCATTGGATGGAGATGTGTGAACATCTGCCTTTTCATGTGCTGGTACTGGACTCAGAAGAGAAAGAGCCCTCATCTTCAGCCATCATCTTGCTGTCCTTTAACTGGCCCAATTTTTCATTAACTTATAGGATATTTACAGAAATATAATATTAAGTACAAAGAACAAGGAATCAGGAGTAAAAGGACCCTGATTTAAATCCAGACCCACCACTAAGTAAACATAGCAAGACCCTGGGTATATCATTTATCTTCTTGCAAATGTCCGTCCTTCAAGATGGGCTTGAGGAAGGGTTTGTGACTGCACACAGTGGCCGTCTCCCAGGAGTGCAACAGCCAGGCTTCTAAGGAGGACGCTCTGCTCATGCGCCTCATTGTGTGGCTGTCTTGATTTGCTGTTAGGGAAGACAGAAGCGAGGCTGGAAGGGCTCAGCAATCCTCTACTCACTTGCTCGGTGCCCCTGGCACACTAGGGTCTCAACTTCCTGGAGACCCAACCTGTGCATCCACGAAACAGGAATCGCGATTCCTCCCACCCAGCGCTGTTGGGAAGGCCGAGCGCCATGACTCAGCACATAGAGCCCAGCCACGTCAGTTCTCCTCCCTTCCCCCTGAAATTACAGAAAGAGAAAGCACATCTTGAGGTTATTTTACGTGATATGGCCACACGAGTTAAAGAACTGACCAAAAAAAACAACAACAACAAAAGCAAATTACGTGCCGTGGGCACCGATTTCTGAACTGGTAGCAGAAGGAGAGGGGATTGGAGCAAAGTACAGCTGGAAGGAAGGGAGAAAGGTGTTCCAGTTTCAATGACATTTCAATAAGTAAGTCACCATCTTTAAGGAGGAAAAAAAAAAAGACTTCAGTGGACAGCACGTTTAGCCTGATTATGGCTCACCTGCAGGGTTGATCTGTGACTAAGCATCACTGATTGAAGGGCATTGATCTGTGAGAAACTAATGTCTAATTCTCTGGGCATTAAGCAAAAACTAAATATTTAATTGTAAATCATGACCTGTCATTATCTTCCACTTCATATGTCTATCTTTGAGTGGCAAGAGAGACACAGACTTCATTTCATCGGGGTTACAGTTAAGCTTGAAGTTCTGTCACACGTCGAACTTTCATTCCGGTTTCTGTGAAATCTGCGGAAGCCAGGAGAAGCCAGAGGAAAGAGGTTGGGATTTGGGGTCAAACCATCCGGGTCTGAATCTTGGCTCCAACGCTTCCTCTCTGTGAGACCTGAGCAAACCACTTAGCGGCTCGGAGCCTTAGTTTCTCCATCTGGAAAATGGTGGCAATAATAACACCTCCCAGCATTGTTTTACGGCTAAAATGAAGGAAGGGCTGTCCAAGTCCTGTGTTTAAGGCAGTGTCCACCCTGAGGAATTTCTGAGTCCGCCCTCCACTTTGGAACCCAGAGCACTGTGCCAGCGGCTGCGGCGGGCTGGAGGGGGAGCCGATGGGAGAGTGGCAAAAAGCAGAACGCGGCACAGGAGTTTTTCAATTGTCCCAAAGTACATTCTCTTCAGAATTATTCCCCAGAAATGGTGTGCATGTGTGTCGCTGTGTGTTTTCTGAAGTGGATGAAATTTGTCAGCAAATCTTTGCTAAAAATTCAAGTGTTGCACATCTAATTGCAGAATTTTGCAAAACAAAACAGAAGATATCTTGCCTGCCTCCAGGCGTATCTGAGGGCATGAATTTGTCTCTTCAGAAACAACTCTTCCGTCTTTCATTCTCTGTTCTCACAGTAAACTGTGGTAGAAGGAACACCGCACTCAGTTGGTACAGGAGAAAGCAGAAGAAAGCAATCTGCCACCCCCTCAAAGGGAGAAACTGGGCGGGGAGGCCCACAGCCCAGCCGCCTCCAGGGGAGCGCCACAGCGCCTCCCTCTGGTCCACTGCGGGACAGTCGGTGTCATAATCCGGTAGAGAATCTCTGGACACTGTTTAGTAGAAATATTTCTTTTAAACCTAAACTCCAGTGACAAATGCTTTGGCGAGTAAAGCGGAGACATAGTAGATTCGTTCTTTTCTAGTAATTATAGAGGAAATTGACTATATTGCAACCAGATCCCAAATCAGATACCAGAATTTGAGATTACTGTTGAGGTCAAGCATTGAACACTATTTGTACTTTTGATAATTGCCTGATTGATTTGTCCCAATCAGAATCTTTATCTGAAGGAATCTTTGTGGCAAATTCATAAATGTTTATCATGTGATGACTTTCTAATGGAATTTTTTTTTGAGTAAAGTTTAGATTTGCTCTTGTCATTTTGTGCGGCTGAAATACAATGATTTTCCTTTAAAACATTTAAACATGTTCATCAATTTTCATCTTTCCAAGCAATCAAAGTAATATCCAATTAATAGTATGGGTTTTACTGACTGGAGAAGCATTTGTGCCACGAAGTTGGGCACAAGCCACCATTACAAGGTGGGTGGGTCCCTCCTTTAGTCCCCAAGTGAGCAGATATGTGGAAGGTATGGGGTCGGGGGGAGGCAAAACATCCTGGTGTCCCCCGCTTTTCCGGGGGCCCCCACCACACAGCTCCAGGAGCACTCTCCATTGCCTGCTTATTTAAGGTAATTACAACATGTGTTTCTTCCCTGCTGGCTCTGCTCAGGCAGAAAATACTTCATCATTCACTTCAGTCATGAGAATAAAGCAAAAAATCTGGAACATAAACACTATTTTTTCCTTGCATTCAAGGGCCGGGCTCAGGGTGAGTTTGGGAATAATAAACCCAAGTTGGCAATCCCGTTAATAAGTATGAAGTTGCTGGGAGAGAAGTCCCGCAGCCGCCTCGAGGTGAGGCGGTGCCCCGGGCCTTTTGTCCCCTTGTTGGTAAATAACAGCCCTTTGTTTACAGACAGTTGTATGGGTTTCAAAAGATTTTCAAAGCCTGGGGAGTTTCTGCAGTTGCTGTACATGGAAACGGATGTACATGTGAATTTTTAAAGAGATTTCGCCCTAATTAAATCTCTGCTGCGGGAGAGAATGGTAGGTTTCCAGGGGGAAAGGAGGCACATGCGATTAGCAGGCTGGCCAGGGCTGTAGACAGGCGCTTTCTTTCTGAAATCAGCGTCACCCAGAGTATTCATCTGCAGCCCTGGGCTCAGAGAAATCCCAGGGCCAGACGTCTTTTGGTTGAAGAAGAGAACTTTGAACTCTCCATTTCAAAAACTGAACTTCTCCTCCTCGTGGTTAGGAAAAGCATCTGATGCGCAGCATCTCCATTCAAACTCTCCAGACTTTCAACATTTTCCATTTTAAGCTTGTAGCAATGAAAACCTCTGGTAATGAGTTCCCTGCCCCCGACAGAAGATCTGCATCCAATTTGTACGCTGTCCTGGTGAAATGGTTTACAAGTCGGAGAGGAAAAAAATCCAAAGGAATGCTCTAGAAAAGGAATGAAGGGCTATCATGGAAATCTTTATTTATGGCAAGAGAAAGAGCTAAAACATTACCTCAGAATGCAAGATTACAACATCAGTCGGATATAAAGTAAATCTATTCTAGTGGTGAAACATCAGAAACCCATAATCCTTTCTCAAAGCCCTTTTGTTATTTTAATGTCCGACAAATTATGCTTTTTTTTTTTTTAAGAAGGAAAACACTTAGATTTGAGAGGTTTCTTTTGCTCCAGTACAAGTAATTTCACTGGTTAAGAAAGTTTTAATTTTCTGTAACCCAGTCTTTACTGTGCTGGCCACGCATATGCACAAGGCTAAGGTAATTTTTAGCTTCAATAGAACTGGGCACAGTGATCACCAAGATCGGCTTCAAGTTGCTATGGCAACTGTAGCCCTAAAAAGTGCTTAAGTTAAGCAGGGCATTTGTGGTTGCTAATTTGAAACTTTTGCCTTTTATAGTTTTTTTTTTTAAACGGATGAGTGTGGATGAGAAAATTGCAGTCCTTACTGTATTTTCTCTCTCTTTATGTCAGTCTTATAGGAATCCCGGTTACTTATCTTTTAAATGACTTTTTAAAGAATACTAAGAAATATGGAAATTGTGAAGAAAATTGGGCAAATTGCAAAAAATAAAATAATAAGTAAATCCGTTTCTCTGTTGAAGTTCTTCCATGGGAAGTCCTCATGAGAAATCCATGAGAGGACGCCAGGCTGGAGAAGGGCTGTGGTGTCTGCGTGCCAACCCTGGATTGGTGCTGGATGTGAAGACGAGTGAGATCAGGTCCACTCTCCAGGAAGGAAAGTGATGTGCACATTGACACAAATGGTGTGGTAGATGATGAGGGTGAAAGCACCTACCAAGCGGGCTCTTTTCAAAATATATTAACTACAATTTGGCCTTTCCTTAATGACTCAGAGTTGGAGGTCAACAACAGATCTTTACTGAGTGCCTACTACATGTTAAGGTGACGGGCTCTATCGTGGAAAAAAACCAAACACCCTTGCATTCATGGGACTTATCTTCCAGAGATGAGAGTCAAACAAAAGCCATAATAAATGATAGATAGTTGATAAGTGACAGATAGATAGATGAAGTGATAGATAATAGATAGGTGATAGATAACGATGATGTTGAAAAAGAAGAAAGGGAGGAAGGATGGAAGAAGGAAAGAAAGGAAGGAAGGGAAGGAGGGAGGGAGGGAGGGAGGGAGGAAAGGAAAGAAAGGGAAGGGAAGGGGAGGGAAGGGAAAAGAAAGGAAAGGAAAGCAAAGGAAAGGAAGAAAGAAAGGGAAAGGAAGAAAGAAAGAGTGAAAGATGACATGAGTGGAGCCATATTAAAATAGAGCTGGAGCAGCCATTTCAGAGGAATTGCCTTGTACATCTTGTTTTCTTTATTTTCCAAAGTGGACCAAACTGCCAACATTCCAAGAAGTCAGTAAGGACAAGGACATCCTGTTTGTAAACACTGATGAAATTGGACTCTACCGATGACTGAATTGCTAACCAGTCAAAGAAGCACAAGTCTAGCCTTTTGCCTGATGACCAAATCTCAAGCCAATCTATGAAGTACGTACCTAATCTTACCTCAGCTAGCACCAATGAACTCTTCTTCAATACAACTTACTTCATCTTCCCCCCTTTTTGCCATAAAAACCCTGAGCCCCCTCCTGTAATCGGGACACCGTTTGGGTTCCTATCTGAGTCTGTGCTCCATGAACTGCAATTCTTTGGTCCTAAATAAATGCTTTGCCTCTTAAACTGGTTTCTGTTTTTTGCAGGTTGACAATAGACAGAGAGAGAGATATACAGATGGTAATGGATACATGATAGATGATGATGAAGATAGATGACGATGATAGATGATGGATAGATAGATAGATAGATAGATGATAGATGACAAATAGTATGCCTGAAGGTGACAAATACTACGGAAAAAAGTAGAGGAAGAGTTCCAAGAGCAAGGATGGGATATGATTGAGCACTGGGTGGTCAGAGTGGGCCTCACTGAGGTTGGGGACATTTGAGCAGAGACCTGAAGCAGGTGAGGACTCAGGCCGGCAGACATCGGGGTAAGAACATTCCAGGCAGGGCAAACAGAAAATCCAAAGCCTTTGATTCAGGAGGTCATTATGAATAACGGTTATGCATTCCCATATTCTACAAAACAACAAACCCAGGGTCTATGACATTCATAAGGTTTTGTGCTCCTTCACTAAGTGGCCTCAGACTTCAATGCACAAATTTGTCACTTTCTTATCTCTTTCCTTTGGGTAAGCTCTTCTTCATCGAATCAATTTTGCGTTGTCCCAGAAGTAGCCCTTGCCTCCTTCTCATGTTAGTTCTGAAGTCACCTGATTTAGGAAAACAGATGACCAAACCTGTTAGACTTGGATCTAAAGAAGACTGATGATGCCCAAGGTGAGGCTCTGCACCATGAAGAACCCCATCACTGCGGTGCACTGTGCACTGTGTGTTTGTCTTTTACCCTGTGAATCTCTTCAAGGGGGGGGGCCACATGGCACCATGTGTGTATTCTTTAATACCCCGCCAGCACCTGGCACATTGTGCAGCAGGATAAGGAGCTGTCCCACAAATGCATGGGTCAACTCGGAGATAGCTGTTGTGTCTATTCAAATGCCTTTTCCTTTCCTTTATGGTTCTCATCACTTATGGATGCCAGATAAGTGAGTCTTGAAGTGAATATGAGCACGCATGTTTAGAGCAGTGGTTTCACCAGTGCGTTTCAAATCCATTACCTCACTTGGATTCTACCGACAACCCTCTGAAGCACATGGAGGAAGTGCCGTTAGCCTCAACTTATTCACGGGGTGGCAGATGGAAAGAAGTTAGGTGACTCACGCCACAACCAGGCCCCCCTAGGTCTAGAGGTCCTGATTCCAAGTTCACACAAGACCTGGAGTTATCTCCAGAATGGACAGTGACAGCTGGGACAGCAGAGGCTTGGAATTACTCAGGAAATATGTGAACTGGAGCGCAAGCTCAGGTGGCAGAGCCATGGCCAAAATGTAAATCACAAGAATTAACTCAGGAATTAACCTGGTAGGTGTGGCATGTATGAAAGCGCGTCTAGAAATGGGTGTAGAGGGCCACAGTGCTCCGGAGTGCTGATCTTGGCTCGGCCACCAATGTGCTCTTGGGCACAGCAGTCCCCTCTCGGAGCCTCAGTGTCCGCAATGGTGAGAAGAGACCACTCTCCCAAACCCCCTTTCCCAGAGGGCAGGGGGCCAGCAAGGGGATTTCCGAGTCCCCAAGAGGACACAACCTAGCGCTGAGGCAGGTCCTGAGTGTGTGACTTCCTTTTCTCTGCTCTTTTCAGCCCTCAGCTCAGCCACCTGAGGGCTCCAGAACTTGACTGGACACCAGTACTTGACTAAAATTTAGGAACACGGTTTTCACTAAATTTATTTTTACATTTCCCTTCTATTCATAGCAAATGACGTTGATTTTTCATCATTAGTAGGAACATCAAGATTCCTTTTAAAATAAATGTGTTTAAACAGTGAATTATTAAGAGAAAAATATTAAGTAAGTAACATCAGAGGTGGGACACAGGTGCTGCAAAGATTATGAAGGTGGTTTAGCATCGAGTGACATCAGGGAAACACTGAGTCAAATGGCCTCAAGTTCCTCCTGCTTTGAAAAGCAGTAGAGAATGGTGGTTATGGACGTGGGCTCTGGAGCCAGACTCCCTGGGTCCGCATTCCTGGCTCTACCACTTACACCTGCATAAACTTGAGCAGGTTACTTCATCTCTCTGTGCCTCAATTTCTTCATCTGTAAAATGGGAATAATAGTACACCTATCACAAAAGATTGCCACTCATTACACTTAGAAGAGAGCCTGGCTTCATATAAGTGCCATATGAGTGATTGCTCTTACTACGAACTTCAAGGAGTCCTTGACTGGACCACAAGTCAAGGGCTTTTGGAAGAGAGATGTGGGCCCCAGTGACCATGCCCTACTCAGTGGCTTACCAGAGCCCTCTTGCTCATACATACTGTTTCCTGTCCCTGAACACATAATCCCAATGTCCCTCCCTCCCTCTCTCTTCCTGTTGGAAAGTGAATGAAGCCTTCCATAAATAAAGAGGGTGGAGGAGAGAGTCTGCCTGGCTCCATCCTCTATCCACACAGAATGGTACAAAGGTGTCCAGGTGTTATTTGTCTTCTCATCGTTTATCTGAGATCCCTGCAAGAGTCAGCTGTGAGCCACATGTTAAAACATCTGCTGAGCCAAAAAGAAAGAAAAGAAGGATCATGAAACCAGAGCAGCAAAAAATAGCAGTGTGCCATTCACTGTCCTCTCCAGGCTGTTCCCTCCACACTCGCCTCTCTGCTCCAAGTTACATTTTGTATTTCTTTGTGAATAGAAACCCTGTTGGTTTTTCGCTTAAAGCTTGGTAATGCAGCATCTTCTGAGACACCAAAACCTGTCTGAGTCCCCAGGAAGAGGGGCCCTGACCTTGCAAGTGGCCTCATGCAGAACCCCAGCTGCTCCCCAATCTACAGCTGGTCTACCCCAGCCCAGCTCTGCTCTGGGGGCTGCAGAGGCAGCCATGGGTTGTTCCTAGGAAATCCAGTTGCTTTTTTCTGGTGTAAGTTAACATTCTCCTGGGGTCAAATGTACAGGCAGGACCCTTCTAAGCAGGCTGGATTTTCATTTGTAATTTATTGCCCAACACTCATCAAACAGAGGCAAGAGGGATGCTCCCCACCTGCCTGCACTTCCTGGTGGCAGAGAGCAGATAACTGTTAATAGACTGGCTTGGAAAGTTTATTTAAAAAGAAAAGTTAATAGTATTCTTTTTCAGGGAGGTGTGAAGATGCTTAAGTAGTTCAATTCAGGCATATGCCCACCATCAGAAGGCATCCCGAGGATGTTCCTGTGTGGTCATGGGAAACAGGGAGCCAGCTGTCACTGGCACAATGTGCAGAGAGGGTCACTGTGTAGATCATGTTCTTTCCAGCAGAGCAGGAGCTTCTGGATTCTTGAGTTGCTATCCTTAGCACAGTGGCAAACAAGCCACCCTCACCTCTCTTGGCTCCCCCATCCTTGATAGTTCCTTTCCCACTCCCACAAAACAATTGAAACCAAGCCATAGTGGCAGAATTTAGTATGACACAGGGGGAGGACAATACAGTGCTTGTAAGTGTGGCTTCTGAAGCAAGGCTGCCTAAGTTTCAATCCTCGGTTTTCTACATACCAAGCGAATGACATTAAGCAAATTACTTAAATTCTTTGTGCCTCAATTTCCTTGAATATAAAATGAGGATAATAGTACACACCTCAGAGGCTTGTTGGGAAGATTAAATGAGTCAATATGTGTAAAGTACTTTCAACAGTGTCTATAACATAGCAAGTACAGGATAAATGTTAGCAACTGTTGTTTGCTGGACGAATTCTTCCACTAGGCAAGTATCTCATACTCTGAGTGTAGTAGCCAGCCTCTAAGATGGCCCCAATGATTCTCATCTCCTGGCATCCATATTCTTGTATAGTTTTTTCCACCTTGAGTAGAACTGACTGTGCAACCATCAGGAGACTGAGGAAATGTTGGAGATGACCTCTGAGGGTTGGTCATAAAAGTCGTTGCAACTTCCACCTTGTATTCTCTTCAAACAACCATCATCTGAAGTTGGAGGGTCCGCTTCCAAGGTGGCTCATTCATATGCTGGCAAATTAACTCTGGCTGTTTGCAGGAGGTCTCAGCTGATCGCCACAGGGACCTCTCTGTAGAGCTGCTTGAGCATCCTCACAACATGGCAGCTGGCAAGCGAACCAAAGTAAGTGATCCAAGGAAACACATATTGTTAACACTGTGTCTTATCTTATATTTAATTTCTTATTCTCAAAAGTTCATATTTTGTTGAATTTTATTACAAGTATCAAGCAGAAGCTATCTAAAAACTTTTTTTGTTTCCATAGGTAAATCTTTTTCAAAATCATGATCTTCTGCATCTGCAGACAGAAGATCTTCTCCTCTTTTTTCGGCTATAGGGTCATCTTTTTTTTTTCCTCAATCAATTGCCCACATTCTCTCTCCCTATCTTCCATCCTTCCTTTCTTCCCTTCTTTCCCTCTTTCTTTTCTCCTCCTCTTCTTTCTCCTTTCTTATCCAGGGATAAAGAAGGGCTCCATCCATGTTTGCTATTTGCTTCTAAACACAGTAGATAGACTTTCCTTGGCTTCTTCATTTAAGTGTTCTCTTGCTTTCCAACAGACACTTTCTTCCAGAGCTTGTGTGAGGTTGGTGTTAGTCAGCACCGCTGTGTAACAAACCCCCCAAATCTCAGTGGCTTAAAATATCAATGATTTATTGTTGTCCACATCTGTGGTTCTGCTGGGGTGTGGCTGATCTCGGCTGGGCTCAGCTGAGGGCTCTGCTTTAGGCATCTTGGCAGCTCTCACTGCAGGCCTGTTGGTTGGCTGGGGAAACTCCTCTCCATGTGTCTCTCACTCTCCTTTGACCATCCTCAGTGGACCTCTCATGCCTAATGTTGGCATGTTTTTCTTACAGTGATGGTAGATGTACCAAATGACGGGTGGAAAGACAAGCTTACAATCAGAGCTGGCACACTGTCATTTCATCTATATTTCATTAACCAAAACAAGTCACATGGTCAAGCCCAAATTCAAGGAGCATGAAACTATATTCTGCCTTTCTACTCATGGAGACAATGGGAGAACTACTCATCCTAGAAAAGGATAAATACCAGGAGGGGTAAAGAATTGGGGCCAAAAATGCAATCATGTACAGTGGTTCAAAGATAAACAAGAGATCAACCTCCTGACTTGGGGTCTGCCTTTAAGGATTCAAGAGAAAAGACTGAAAAGGGATGGCCTGAGAGGAGAAAAGGTGTTGAGGAGGAAGGGTCCAAGATCTGAGTGAAAAGTAGCCTAGCCTAGCTCTGCCAGTCTTTCTATTTGCTCAAGGCTTCATCCAATCCTCCCAGAAACTGCTGGAACCTGCTATAACCAGAGCTTCTCATGGAGCCAGCTGAGGACCAAGCCACTGATTCTTGCTTTCTCCTGGAGTCCTGCAAGGAAAAACCATGCAGAGTTGATGACTTCCAAGCCAATCCAACCACACCAGTTAGACCCCTCAGTCTGCATGTGGATCAGTGCTTCCACGACTGAGCACATTTGTCGACTGTGACTTCATTGAAGCGTCATTATTTTTTGTTGCAAGTGCATGCTCACCAACTGGTACACGTGAGCAACTCCCTAACGGGCTTCATTACGACAATGAACCAATGAACGGGACTTTTCGTACAGAATAAAAACAACTTCTCCAAAGAACAGAGCCCAGCCCACATTCTGCATTCCAAGGACTTGGTTTCCACTCCCCATTGTCTCAGAGAACGGCACTCGCTGTGTGTTTGAGACACACAGACTTTTTGCTGAGTTCTTCAAAGAAAACTGCATTTAATGCAAACTGTGTGTTCTATCTGCTCAGACAGTCATGGAGGTTTCGTGATAGAAGGGACACTAGAGGTTACCTAGTCTGGGCGGGGGGGTGGTGGGCGGTGGGGGTGGGACTTATTTGTAAAGGGCCAGACAGTGCATATTGAAATGAATGAATGAGTCTCAGAGAATGGAAGTGACTTGACCAAGGTCAGATAGTCTAATTAGCAGCAGTACAGGGACCAGATCCAGGTCATGGCATTGCAACCTCTCTGTGTTAATACTAATGTGTTGTTAATAATGTATTACTATAATCTGCCACTGGTTGAATATGAGACTGGCTGAAAGTTTGGAGAATCATAGGAATACTGGTTAATCCATCAACAAGGGCCTCCCCAAAGCACATGCAAGTTGGGGACCCTGTGTGAAATGCTGCAGGCAGGGAGGCCTTACCTTCAAGGAGGTTGTTATCCACAGGGAGATGCACACGCAGATCGCTCTAAGCCCCCTGCCTATCTCTAGCTGCTGGACAGATTCAGGAAGAACATGGTTAGCTTTTATTTTCTACTTCTCCCTGGCATGGCTCTCCACTGCATGTATAATCACACACACACACACACACACACACACACACACAGAGCTAGATTGTCATTGAAGAGTCAGTCGAGTGTCTAGGCCAGGGCTCTTGACCTGAAGTTCCTAGAACAACCCCTCCCCAAACTCTGAGACTTTCTGGATCTTCCTTAAATTGTATATACATTTATGTGCATCTTTCTAAAAAGAGGATCCGTAGCTTTTTTTCAGATTATTAAAGGAATCCATGATTCTCAAAAGTTTAATAAGGTAAGATGACTTATGATATATGTCCTTGATTTATGGTACTCGTGTGGCTGGGACCTGGTTTAACCCCAACGTTATAGGCAATGAAATAGTGCATAAACCCTACAAGGAGAGAGGGGAAAGCCCTTTCTCTTGCAGAGTTTCCATTCATTGCCATTTGAGCGTGCTTATTGTACATCAGCTCCTGGGTGCTCAGACTGGGATTTGCAGACCTCTAGTCTGCTTCAGTCCCGATGGTTGAACATTTCTGCAATGTGCTGGACAAAGCACGAACGTGGAATCCAAACAGCCTGCGGTCTGATCCCAGCTCCCCACTCCCAGCTGTTCTGTAACTTACTGACCCTCTCTTGGTCCCCTTCTCCTTAACATCTCAGCGTCTCAGTTCACCTGTCTTAAAAGGGGGATAAAAATACCTACCCCCACAGGCTTATTGTGAACATTAAAGAAATGATATATTTTAAGTGTCTAGAACAGCACACGGTAGGTCCTTAGCCATCCTGGGACGTAGTCAGTATTTAGCAAACATTTCTTCTCTTTTCATTCTCCCTCCCCTCCTTTCTTGTTCATATATGTGGCATCGAGAATTGAACATTTTCTAAGACATTCCCAAGGTTGTTTTCTGTCTTTTTTTTTTTTTTTTAACTCAGGATTGATAAAAGCAAAGAGTTGCTTGAGAACAGGTCTGTCACACACCTCCTTTCCTCTCTGGCCTTTAGATAAAGCAAAGAGAGGCAAGTACAGAAAAAAACTGTGGGATAAACTGCAGGGGAAAAACTCTGATGTTTCATCAGTTACCTTTGTATGAGATTTGGGAATTTTGACAAGACTCTTTTTGTTTCTGTTTTTGTTTTATTTTGTTTTAAACTAATGTATTAAAATATATTCATTCAAAGGCACAATCGCACTCAAAGATGCAATTAGCTTGGAAGGTTTCTTCCACTCATCGCTGAAACCATCTTAGAAGGTTCTCTTTTGGAAGTGCCTTCAAAGCCAGCCCATGAGTTAGGCACAACCATTAACAGGCACACTTCAAACTCACCTGTGTGCAGGCTTGGAGGGCACAGTCATTCCTTCAGTCTTTCAACACACACTTACAGAGCACCTCGCCCAGAACGAGGAGCTGGAGACAGCGCCGTGAACAGCACAGAGGTGAGTCCCGCCCCCAATGTAGCTTGCAGTCCAGTGGGAGAGACTCACGTGGAGCAAGGAATTACAGTAGATTATGCTAAGGCTCATGAAGGAGGCGGTGCAGGGCCACGACGGTGCACAGGACCGCAGCACCTAGCCAGGACGCAGAGTCAGGGAAGGCTTCCTAGAGAGAGGGACACCTACTCTGAGTCCTGGAGGATGAGCAGGAGGTAGCTAAGTCCCCTATGATTCCTTGGACCGTGTCATTGAGCGGCAGAGTGAAGAGGAGATGTTCAGCAGGCAATCTGATAATAGGGTCTGAGCTCAGAAGAACGAGGTCTGGGCTGAAGGTAGTGAGTTGGTATCAGAAGCATATAATCAGTAAACTAGGGAATTTTCCCTGGGCAAGAAGCCTTTCCCAAGGGAGACTCGCACCGTGGCCCTCCTCCCACCCAGATCGGATGCTGTTGCATGTCCTGAGGCCAGGGTTGCTCTCTCTAAGGCAGCTGGTTGGGCTCATGACCCAGAAAGCTGCAGTTGCCCCTCTCCTGTCTGCCTACCCAGTCCTGAGGGCATCTGACTGGGATCTCCCTACCCCGCCTACCAGTGTCCAGGAGGTTCTTCTGATAGCTTTGTGACTGGGGGACAGAGCCATTCTACCTGGCCCACACAGAGTCAGACCATGGCCTTGGCTGCTCTGGAGGCCCCACAGCCTAGAAACCCAGGGAGCCCCAGTAAGAGGCACATCCTTCCTGTGTTGCACTGTACTTCCCATGGCATCAGGGCCTTGACATGATGCTGTCTTCTGGATCACACACCAGAAGACACCGTGGTGATGGAGGCGCAAACAGCTCAAGCGGCCTGAGTGAGGGAAGCACATTCTCTGATGTAACAACAGACACAGAGCAGAGCCAGATCTGACCAGGTTCTAAAAGCCCTTTCTTTTTTTTTTTTTTTTTAAAGATTTTATTTTTTCCTTTTTCTCCCCAAAGCCCCCCGGTACATAGTTGTGTATTCTCCGTTGTGGGTTCCTCTAGTTGTGGCATGTGGGACGCTGCCTCAGCGTGGTCTGACGAGCAGTGCCATGTCCGCGCCCAGGATTCGAACCGACGAAACACTGGGCCGCCTGCAGCAGAGCGCGCGAACTTAACCACTCGGCCACGGGGCCAGCCCCACTAAAAGCCCTTTCAATCCTGAGATCCTTTTCTTTTTTTTTTTTTAAAGATTTTATTTTTTTCCTTTTTCTCCCCAAAGCCCCCCAGTACATAGTTGTATATTCTTCGTTGTGGGTCCTTCTAGTTGTGGCATGTGGGACGCTGCCTCAGCGTGGTTTGATGAGCAGTGCCATGTCCGCACCCAGGATTCGAACCAACGAAACACTGGGCCGCCTGCAGCAGAGCGCGCAAACTTAACCACTCAACCACGGGGCCAGCCCCCTGAGATCCTTTTCTTGCCCCTTGACCTGAAACAGCACATGAAGAACTTTTGTCTCAGGGCAGAGAGGAGATGGTGGGGCAGAGGGCTCTGAACTTCTCCTGACAGTCGGAGATTCAAGTATCAACCTCCAACAGCTGCTGGAACAGGAAGCAGGGCGACCATGTCCACGTGGAAACAATCACAGGCCGGTGTTACCTCTTTCCTTCTGGTGAATCTGGCTTTGAGAGACACAGAACGGAAATGAGGGCAGATGAAAAAAACAGGCCTGGCATGGGAGAGGAAATGCTTTGCTGGACCATTTCTAGAAAATATGCTGGAAATATAATAAATATATTTTTAAAATATTGATCTATAATCAAAATAAAACTCTTAATGTAACTTATTTTTTAACAAGAGGAGTTGGAGATCTGCTATTTGACCATACTTTTGGAATTTGCTCTTTAAACATTAGCCCGTGTTGGCAGTATGTCAGGTCCCCCACCAGGAGCACTAAGTCATTTTGAGTTAATGCCCTGATGGGGAAATCCCTCTCTCCAGGTCAGCCCTTGACGGAGGACACAGCTTCTTTTTTGCATTCCACTTTGGCTCACCCTGCGAGGAGGAGATCCCAGTGTCCATCGTAATGACCCCTCGGCTTCTTGACTGAGGCTGTTTCTCCAAAGTGAGGAATCAGACCATCTCTGACCCCACAGCCTGTGAGGTGGCGCTGTCGTCCACCTAAGAGTTCAGACCCTCCCTTGGAAATCAGGCCACCATTCTCAAAGTCCATGTAATGAGAGCAAGGTTCACAGACTCTGGACCACAGAGGAGAAGTTTAACAGATGCATGGCAAACAGCACCCAAGAGAGGAGCAGTGGAGCTGTCTCCTTCTATGATACATCTTGTCTTTGAAACTTTTCAAACAGTATTTTTTTCTAGAATATCTAAAGCTATCAGTTAGAAAACACAGCCAATACTGCCTCAAACATATGAAGACTTATTTGCTTCATGCAGCAAGAGGTCTAGAAGCAAATTCCTGGTGTGACTGCTCCAGGAAAGCATCAGGACCACTTCTTCTGCCTTCCTGCTCTCAAGTCCTGTGTGGGGCAGACCAGTCATCACTGTCACAAGATGGCCACCGCACTTTCTGCATGTGGTCCAGATATATTGGAGGAGAAAGATGAGGGGATAAGAACTAAAAGCCTTATCTCCAGGAGGTTTCTTTCCCAACATTTTGTTTTGAAAATGTTTTTAAACACACAGCAAAGTTGAACATATTTTACAGGAAACATCTATATACCCAACACCTAGATTCTATCATTAACATTTTCCCATACTTGCTTTATCATGTAGCTCTCCAGCTATCCATCTCTCTATCCATCCATCAATTCATAGTACAGTCATGGGCTGCTTAATGATGGGGATACGTTCTGAGAAATGCATTATTAGGTAATTTCATTTTGTGTGAGCATCATAGAGTGTCCTTACACAAACGCGCAAACCTAGCATTCTACACACCTAGGCTATATGGCACTAATCTTATGGGACCACCACCATATATATGGTCTGTCATTGACTGAAACATTATTATTCAGTGCATGACTGTATTGATTTTTTGAAGGATTTCAAAGTAAATTGCAGGCATTGGTACACTTCCCTCTAATGAGGTTTTGCCTACCCTTTCATCGGCCAGAAATGTATCAGATGGCCATCTTGCCACAAGGAAGGCTGGGAGATTATGTGTTTTAAGTCACCTCTGAATCCTAAATAAAATTAGGGTTATGTAAGTAAGAAAGAAATGGCAGTGGGCATTGGATAGGCAACCACAGTGTCTGCACATAAGGAACAGCTACTTCTAAGGTTTGGCCTCACTGGAAGTCTTCCCACTCTCACCTGGAGAGGTGCCCAGAGCCGAATACTGATGTGAAGGAACTAATGGGGAGCTCTTGGGACTGAGCCCACACTATCTGATGACTTTCCCCCTGGCAAATTTAGTAGCTGACCACCCGGGGACATGTGCAGACTAAGGAACTGCCCCTCTCTCCCTTTGCCAGTTGCTGGTGCAGCTCTCAAACTCACGGTCTCCAAGAATTCACTGGAAGACTGGGACACTCACATTCATGAATACTTAGACTTATCTGATGATTTTGCTTCCCGAAACTCAGCCACCCGAAATGTAGGCATAAAGCAGAGTAGGACTTGTGTATTTCTACTTTCCGAAAATAATTTGTGAGCGAAGAGTAAGTCCGGGGTTGACAGCCAGGGAACTTGGGTTCTGAGCTCAGTTCTGCAGCTAACTAGCTTGTCGTCTCCATCACTTCTCCTCTTGCTGGGCCCCCTTTTCTTTGTTTGGCACATAATCCACATAAACTAACAAACAGCTCTCACTGATGAGCCCTTCTGTATATTGTGCCTGGGGTAATTTTATCACAACCACACGATCTCCATCTTTAAGAATTTGATACATCTATGCAAGTTGAACAAAACCTATTTCTTTACTCTGCTGGCCATTATATTGGTAATTATGAGTAATATAAGGCAGCAACAAGGTACAGTGTGGTAAGAAAAGACAATCTAATGGAGAAAGAAAATAAAAGTACTGCCGTATGGGGTCATTTAGTGAAGGGGTGAAAGCTTGTACACAGCTGCTGTGTGGACACCACTGCACCACAACAGAAATCTATAAATAGCAATTACAGTGATGGCCCTGACCCATTACAGGGTCTCAATTATGGCCAGTTAAATCTGGTTAAGTTAAATCTGGTTGTAACTCACTTTAGAAATATTTCCATTAAAAAGGTTTAATATTTTCAATGCTAATTACATTTGATTATGTGAATAACTCACATTTTATTTTATTTTCCAGTGACGCCGAATATGTCCTACACACAGAGTTATAAATGCACTCACTCGTTTACTCAACAGAAAGAATCCTACCTCTGTGTGAAATGGTCCTTCCTCCATACCTATAACGACTGGAGAGCATCTGATGTACAGCGATGGGGGATGCTCTCCTGGAAGAGCAGGTCCATGGGTGCAGATGTGTGGAAAATACTTTCAGAGAAGAGTGGGGTTTGATGTGGCCAGAGGAAAGATGCTAAGTGGTGGGTTATGAGTGATGTGAAAAGATATGTGGATGTTCATGGCAATAAATAATTTTAACTTTTACTTATAGACTATGAGACATTATGGAAGGTGTAAGATGATCAGAGCTGTGCCTTTGGAAGAATGTTCTGGATGCAGTTTATAGGCTGTATTGGCACAGGGAAAGACTGGAGACAGCAAGACCCAGTTAGAGGCTATTGAAATAGTTCAATTAAAAACTAATGAAGGGATCCATGCAAAGACTTGCAAGCTCACAATAGCTTTAGCCACAGCAGCCCCAAACTGGAAACAACCAAATGTCCTTCAGCAGGAGAATGGATAAACAAATTGTGGATAGCCATACAAAGGAATATTACTTAGTAATAGAAAGGAATGAACTGCTGGTATATGCAACAACATGTATGAATCTCAAAATCATTATGCTGAGTGAAAGAAGCCAGACAAAGAAAGAGTACATATTGTATGATTCTATACAAAATGCAACTAATCTATAGTGCTAAAAAGCAAATCAGTGGTGGTCTGGGACACTGGAGGGAGAGATGGCCTGCAAATGGGGCACAAGGAATATTTTGGGGGTGATGGAAATGTTTCATATCTTAATTGTGGTAGAAGTTTTATAGATACACACTTCTGTTAAAACTAATGAATTGCACATTTTCAATGGATGCAATTTATTGTATATACCTCACACTGCAGTAAAGTTGATTTAAAAAACTAAGAGGGACTTCTGGACAAAGATGGTAGATGGAATTTAATCTACTTTCATTCCTTCCACCAAATAATAGTAAAATCATTTTTTTAAAAGGCACGTATCTACAAGGACAGTAAAATGGAAAAGAAGTCATTAGCAACAAAATTAATAGAAGTTACAAGGGATGGAGTAAAGCTGAGATGATTGAATCCTAAGGAGCCAGTGGAGAAAGCCAAGACCAACTCACCGCTCAAAGGGTGCGGAATTGGAATGGCCCCACTTACCTCCAGATGTGAAGGTGAAGGGAGGTTGGCTAAATAAGGAGGACTGATGAAAATTTGTTTATAAGTGATTGCTGATTAGCTTTAAACCAATGTCCTTCCCCACCCTCCCTCTGGGGAAGCCAGAGCATCTTTGGGCTGAGGGATACTAGACATGGTGGAGGGAGGGGAAAACACACCAAATCCAAGGTGAGAAGGGAATGGATACATGCTGGAATTGAGACCACCCCACCCCCCATCTACTCATATAGGTCCCCAAAAGCTAGTAGCCAAGCCTTCAGCCTCCAAGGAGAGAATGATAGAGTCTTTGGATAATTTGACCAGTCTGAAAGGAAAGACCTAAAATGTTGAAATCACAGCCCGTTAGGTCATCCTACTATAGACAAGGCCAAAGTGTTGAGCCCGCCTCATGCTCTGAGGGCTTTAAATCAGTATTTCATCCCACCACTCTTAAATATAACCGGACAACCAAGGATTATAATACAAAAGAGAGAAAACAAAACAAATGAACATAAAAAAGCAATTTGGTGGAAACATAACATGCAATTAGAAGCAAAACTCTGAGAGATAAGATATTGCAACCATAAAACAAGAGCAGATCATTACAAAAAGGAAAATCCTGAGAATTATAAAAAGAGCTCTAAGAACTTAAAATAGAGCAGAACTGAAACCCTCATTTGAAAACTTGGAAGATGAAATTGAGACTATAATCTTAAAAAACAGGGGGCCAGCCCCATGGCCGAGTGGTTAAGTTCACGTGCTCTGCTGCAGCGGCCCAGGGTTTCGCCAGTTCGGATCCTGGCCGCCAACATGGCACCGCTTGTCAGGCCATGTTGAGGCGGCGCCCCACATGCCACACCTCGAAGCACCTGCAACTAAGATATACAACCATGTGCCAGGGGGATTTGGGGAGATAAAGCAGGGAAAAAAAAAATGCATAGGCAACGGTTGTTAAAAAAAATAGAGTAAAAAAACCCCAAGGGATTCTAGAAAGAGAGAGGAATTTTTTGGTAACAAAAAAGGAAAAAAAATCAATAAAATATTTCAAGCAAGTTTCCCATAATCAACAAATATTAGTTGGTAAATGGAATGACCCACTAAGTACCCAAGACCTTCAGTGAATGAAAAAGACCTTGCAAAGACAGGTCAACTTGAGCTTTCAGAAAAAAAAGGAGAAAGAGAGAGGAGATTACAAGCTTCTTGAGAGAATGAAAAAAGACGGAAAATAAAAACAGGTCACACACAAAGAATCAGGAATCATGATGCCTTCAGATTTCCCAACAGCAATACTGGAAGCTAGAAAGTATGGAACCAGACCTTCAAAATTCAGAAGGAAAATTAGTTCCAATCTAGAATTCCAAACTCAGTCTATTAATCAATGACAGGGTGGAATAAGGCATTTTCAATCAAGCAAGTTCTCAAAAAATTTTCTTTCCTCTGCACTCTTTCTCAGGAACGTCTGGAAGACGTGTTCCACCAAAACAAGAGATGAAGAAAGAGGAAGATGTGGAGTACAGGTCATAAGATCTCAACGTAGGAGGGAGGGAAAGGAAATTCCTAGGACGATGATGTAGGGAGATCCCAGAATGATACCTTTGGTCTGCAATTAATAGTTGTTTTTCCTATTAGGAGCTTGTAGCCCAAATGGCATCTCTTGTTCATTAAGAGATTTTAAAAAAACACAAAACCCAGAACCCTAAACATTAAGGCAGAGATTTAAAACATTTTTGTGCAAAATTACCCAAGGGCTTGTTAAAAATGCAGATTCTGTTACCCCCTTTCCAAGAGATTCTGTTTGAGGAGGTCTGGGATGAGGTCCCAGGAAAATGCATTTTGACCGGTTTCCTCAGGTGGTCCAGTACAGGCGGCTCAAGGACCACGTCAGCAAAACATTAGTCTAAACAAAAGTACTAACAGATGAGTAAATGTAAACTCAGTTGCCATATTTATGGCCCATCACTATTCACTCCTTTTTTAAGTTGAGATAAAATTCATATAAATAAAATTCACCATTTAAAAGTCTATGGTTCATGGGTTTTAGTATAGTCACAGAGTTGTACAACTATCACCACTAATTCCAGAAGATTGTCATCACCCCACAAAGAAACCCTGTACCCATTAGCAATTACTCCCCATCCTCCTCTCCCCCCCATCCTTGTGATTATCCTTGGTAATCACTAATCTGCTTTCTGTCTCCATGGATTTGCCTATTCTGGACATTTCATATGAATGGAATCACACACTATATGGCCTTTTGTATCTAGCTTCTTTCACTTAGCATAATGTTTTCAAACTTCATCCATGTTTTGCATGTATTAAGTACTTTGTTCATTTTTATGACCGAATAATATTCCATTGTATGGATATACCACATTCATCAATCATCAGTTGATTGATATTTGGGTTGTTTACATCTTTTGGCTATTGTGAATAATGTTGCAATGAATATTCATATACAAGTTTTTGTGGGAACACCTGCTTTCATTTCTCTCTTGGGTATATATCTAGGAGTAGAATTACAGGGTCATATGGTAACTCTCTTTTTAACTTTTGGGGGAACTGTCAAATTGTCTTCCATAGTGGCTGCCCCATTTTATGTTCTCATCAGAAATGTAGGAGGTTTCCAGTATCATCACATCCTGACCAACACCTATTTTCCCTTTTTAATTTTTATTATAGTCATCCTGGTGGGTAAGGGTTTCTGCCTGATAATAATAGTCCATTTATGACCTTTATACTTGAAGATTGGTTTTGATGGATTAAAATCCTTGGCTCACATCTTTTAAATTTGAATATCTTAAATAGGTTACTCTGCTATCTCATTTTCTTAGGACTAAAGTATTGCTTCAAAGAGTATGATGATAACTAATTTTCTTTCCTTTTTAAGTCACAGACTCTTATTAGAGATTCTCAAAGCATGTTTTTTTTTTCCTTAAAGATCAGAGATTTGACTACAATTAGCAAATTAGAAGAGGTACATCAGGGTATCACTGAGTACCCCTCCCACCAAGAACTTGAAAATAGGTTAGTCTCAGAGGATTAAATTACGACTATATGTTTAAAAGATTGAAACACAGACATGCAAAGTCATTTTCGAAAGGTCTAGAGGACAGGAACCCCATAGAAGTTATTGACCTGTGAAAGGAAGAAGGTGCCCCTCAGAATGGCGGTGGCAGTGGCAGGTGGATAGTAGGGGCCAGTTGTAGAAGAAGAGAGAAGGGAGTCATCAAGCCTAAAGATGGCAGGTTGTGGTTTTGGCTTCCTGTGTCCTTTTCTTAAGGAGAGACTCTGCTAATTGGTAGATGCAAGAGTCCAGTTCCCTGGGCGGTTTTGTTTCTTATTGTAAATGAATAAATAAACATTTGGTTTACAAAAATCAGGCTCTTGTAAGATCGGTCGGCACGGGCAACTTCCCTGCATGGGCATACTTCTGAGGTTTTGGCAAGGCCGGATGGCTGGATCTGTACAATGAGAGCCAGATGGGGACTCTAGAGACTTACCCAAAGTCTGGCCTTGCAGGAAAACTCTTGGCAGCCAAGTGGGCAGTCTTTGGGTGTCCTCAGCCTGCACCATCATGCACTGTGGACATTGCCTGGGCAGTGGCAGCACTAGCTTCTGCAATCAGATGAAAAAGAGTGTGCTCCATCTGGGTATGAGCACAGGGCCACGCAGGTGCTCTGCAGGCAGGCAGCACATAAGCTGAGATGTTCTGTGAAACAGGCTGGCCACTGGCAGCTGCAGTCATTTACCGTTTTCAGGAACCCCTCAAATATTGACCTTCAATGACAAATTCTCAAGCTTCAAGATGTATTTATTGTGACTCGAAAATCTGGACTATAATTCCCCTAAAACTCTCCTGATCAAAAACAAAATATTGATTTTTCCTAACAAAATATTATTTAATGAGATTATTATGATGATGTACTGATTGGAAAGTTCCAATAAACCAAAAAATGAGGAGGATTTGTATTTAGATGTTTTCCATGGCAATGACTTTTTGATTAAAAATTGAAACGGGAGAAGGATCCAACTCTAATGAAATGGCTTGATATCCATGACCTGGGTGGCTTCCTATAGTGACCAAATTGATAGTTTTTATGTTTGCTAACAAGTATGACACAATTCTAAAACAATTTTGCTAATGGATCTTCAACTGAATCATGTTTATAAAATAAGGACTCAGAAATTTGCTAGAGTACATCCTTTTAAATAATTGATCATAAAAACATGTAAGTGATGATAATGGAATTGCTTTTCAGCATGGTGTTTCACTGAGCTCTACTGACGTTCTCCTAAAGTATTGCACGTCCGCATGGCACCAAAGGCCAATGAACCAGCATCCCCCCACAGGGTGTAGGGGGAGTGCCTACAAGGCTGTGGGGAGCCTGGTCATTCTGAGACGGAAGGGGCAAGCTCCCTTGGATGGTCAGTGGTCAAGTTGCTGCACTCCTGGGGACGGTTTTCCCACCCAGTACAGCCTTTTTCAGAACAATGGTCCTAGCAAACATAAAAGCTCCAAGTAAAACCTCTTCAACCTTAGAGAGAAACAAAGGCTGTGACTAAATGACACTGCTCAGAGTTGGGGACAGATGTTCAGAAAGGCAGAGGACCACCAGCAATGCCCCTGGAGGCTGAGGTCACGGAGGAGCCGACTGCTGCCGGGAGCAGGCGCAGGGAAGGTCAGGATGCTGGCCCTGCTCCAGCTAGCAGCCCCTGCGAGCTCTGAGCCTGGACACTGAGCGGGCTTGACGAATGTCTGTGATGGCAGAAGTGCTTGGGTCTTTCAGACGCTGTGGGTTGGGCCTGGCTCATTCTACTCCTGACCTCCAGCTTCATCCCAGGCCTCCCTGCTCCTGGCTTTCTCTTATCCACCCCAACCCTCTCTCAAGCCTCTGAGCTGGCCGCGCTCCCTCTCACCAGAGGGCCTTGTTCCTCTGCGCAGAGCACTCTTCCACACTCTCTTCTTCTGGTTCCCTCCACCTTCTTAGAGCTGAACTCCATTCTCCTGTCCTCAGGGAAGTCTCTCCTGGCCTCCTCCATCAGGTCACGGCCCCTTATCACAGCCCCTCCTGGAACAGCGGACTCCTCTACACCACCTATCCCAGGGATCCTGTTTATCTATTTGGGTGACTCTGGTGAAGTCTTCCTCCGGCCTTGGACTGTAAGCTGTAAGAAGGAAGGGACTGCAAGAGGGAAGGCTACACTCTTTTCCTTTTTTATATATATAAAGATTTTTTTTTTTTAGAGCAGTTTTAGGTTTACAAGAAAATTGAGAGGAAGGTGCAGAGATTTCCCATATACCCCTGAACCCAAACAGGCATGGCCTCTCCCATTATCAACATCACTCATCAGAATGGTACATTTTTATCAAGGATGAACCTACATTGTCACATCATAATCCCCCAAAGTCCATAGTTTACCATAGGGTTCGCTCTTGGTGGTGTACGTTCAAATATAGAGTGACATGTATCCGTCATCATAGTATCACACAGAGTACTTTCACTGCCTTAAAAATCCTCTGTGCTGCTCATTCATCTCTCCCCTATCTCTCCCCGGCAGCCACTGTTCTTTTTACTGTCTAAATAGTTTGGCCTTTTCCAGAACATCATATAGTTACACTCATATAGAATGTAGCCTTTTCAGATTTGCTTCCTTTTTTTTATGAGAGCTCCTAGGGTTTATTCTCTTAACTTTCCTATAAACCATACAGCAGTGTTAACTGTAGGCACCATGTTGTACGTTACATCCCCAGTACATATTTATCTTGTAAGTGGAAGTTTGCCCGTTTTGACCGCCTTCCTGCGATTCCCCCTCCATCCACCCTCCACCTCTGGTAACCACAAATCTCCTCTCTTTTTCTATGAATTTGGTATTTGTTTTTTAAATTCCACATACAAGTGAGATCTTACAGCATTTGTCTTCCTCTGGCTTGTTTCACTTAGCATAATGCTTCAAGGTCCACCCATGTTGTCAAGAATGGTAGGCTTTCCTCACTTTTTATGGCTGAATTGTATTCCATTGTATATACAATATATCACATCTTCATTATCCACTCATCCATCGATGGACACTTAGGGTGTTTCCATGTCTTGGCTATTGTAAATAATGCTGCTATGAACATGGGGAGGTAGATATATTTTTGGGTTAGTATTTTTGTTTCCTTTGGACAATTCTCACAAGTGGAATTGCTAGATTATATTTTTAATTAGTTCTATTTTTAATTTTTTGAGGATCCTCAATACTGTTTTCCATAGGGGCTGCACAAATTCACATGCCCACCAACAGTGCATGAGGGTCCCCTTTTCTCCACATCCACACCATCCTTGTTATATCTTGTCTTTTTGGTGGTGGCCATTCTGGCAGGTGTCAGGTGAGATCTCATTAAGGTTTTGATTTGCATTTCCCTGATGATTAGTGATGTTAAGCACCTTTTCATGTACTTGCTGGTCATTTGTATATCTTCTTTGGAGAAATGTAAAAACAATCACTTAGTAGTAGGCATTTAAGGCTCTTCCATGTCTTTTCATGGCTTGACAGCTCATTTCTTTTTAGTGATGAGTAATATTCCATTGTCTGAGTGTACCACAGTTTATTTATGCATTCAGCTACTGAAGGATATCCTGGTTGCTTCCAAGTTTTGGCAAATAAAGCTGCTATAAACATTCATGTGCAGGTTTTGTTTTTTTTTTTAATAAACTTTATTTTTTTTTCGTATGAGGAAGATTGGCCCTGAGCTAACATCTGTGCCAGTGTTCCTCTATTTTGTATGTGGAATGCTGCCACAGCATCGCTTGATGAGCAGTATATAGGTCCGTGCCCAGGATCTGAACCTGCAAGCCCCAGCAGCAGAGCACACAAACTTAACCACTATGACCCCCGGCCGGCCCCTATGTGCAGGTTTTTGTGTGGACATAAGTTTTAAACTTCTTTGGGTAAATACCAAGGGGTGCAATTGCTGGATTGTATGGTAAGAGTATGTTTTGTTTCGTGAGAAACCACCGAACTGTCCTCAAAAGTGGCTGTACCATTTTGCATTCCCACGAGCAATGAGTCAGAATTCCTGTGCTCCACAGCCCTGCCAGCATTTGGTGCTGTCAGTGTCCCAGATTTTGGCACAATTCCAATAGGTGTGTGGTGATATCTCATTACTGTTTTAATTTGCAATTACATGATAACAAGATGTGGAACATCTTTTCATACGATTATTTACAGATATACGCCATCTGTATATCTTCTTTGGTGACTCTTAAGGCCTTTGGTCCATTTTTTAATTGGATTGTTTGTTTCATTATTGTTGAGTTTTAAGAGTTCTTCGTATATTTTGGGTAACAGTCCTTTACCAGATTTCTTATGCAAATATTTTCTCTCAGCTTGTGGCTTGTCTTCTCATTCTCTTGATATCGTCTTTGACAGAGCATAACTTTCTAATTTTAATGAAGTCCAGCTCATCCATTATTTCTTTAATAGATCATGCCTTTGGCGTAGTATCTAAAAAGGGATCACCATGCCCGAGATCATCTAGGTTTTCTCCTATGTTATCTTCTATGAGTTTTATAGTTTTGCATTTTGCATTTAGGTCTATGATCCATTTTGAGCTAATTTTTGTGAAGCGTGTAAGGTCTGTATTGAGATTCATTTTTTTGCATGTGGATGTCCAGCTGTTCTAGCATCATTTGTTGAAGAGGCTGTTTTTGCTCCACTGCACTGATTTGCTCCTTTGTCAAAGATCAGTTGACTATATTATGTGGGTATATTTCTGGGATCTCTATTTTGTTCCACTAATCTTTTCTTTCACCAATGCCACACTGTCTTGACTACTGTATCTTTATGGTAAATCTTAAAGTTAGATAGCTCCAGTCTTCAACTTTGCTCTTCTCCTTCAACATTGTATTGGCTATTCTACGTCTTTTGCCTCTCCAGACAAACTTGAGAATCAGTTTGTCAATATCCATAAAATAACTTGCTAGGATTGTACAGTGCCTGGCATATACTGGTTTATAATACTAAATGTATGTTGAATGAATACATAACTGAACAAATTTTCTTCTCATTTGGCTGAATCTGGACACCACATTCCTCTGGTTCTCACTTTCCTACTTCTCTCAATCACAACTCGTTCATCTACCTGTTCTCTACCCTCAGCCAACCACAGAGCTTAAATTTGCATCTCGTGTAAATGTCTCCTGTCATCTGTTAACTCTTGAGCTAATAATTGGAATGATGGGGTGCCTGTTGGTTGCATGGAAATTCAGGGTATATTCATGCTTTTGAATTAGCTGCCATTATTTGCGCTGGTGAGGGCCTCTTTAGTCCTTTACCTCCTAGGCCTATCACAAGAAAATGGGGACCTAAATTCTGTGTGGATGTGTGACTTGCACAGGCCTTCTTTTCTCATCACCAGATGGCCCACCTCCCCGAGACCACGGCTGTGATGTTCATACAGCACTAGCAGAACTTTGGGCCTTGGCTCTGCCATTAATACAAGTTTGGTCTCGGGCAACTTCTGTAACTTCTCTGCACTTAAGCAGAGAAGGATAATAGTATCTACTTCACCAAGTTGTACAATTAAATAAGATAATGCATACGAAGCGCTTAGCACCATGTTAGTCACACAGTAAAAATATGATGGCTAAATCTCAGCCATGTGAGGATGTGCACTGGCCATCAGACTGACACCCATCATGCCAGGGCCCTGCCACCCGGCAGGCCTCACGATACAGGTCCACCTTTGTCCAAAGGTATCAGTTACTCCACAGGCCGGGCATCTGATGGGTATCGCCTTGCCTGGAGTTACTCCCTGTTAAAGGGTCCTGTTAAAGGGTAGGTGTATATATACATTCTTCCAATCCAGGTGAAGTTGCAGTTAGAACACTAAATGCAGCCTGGAAGAATAAAAGATGTCTAAAAGGGACAACCTGAAGTAGTGTTTCGCTACTGCAGGGGAACTGTATTAGGAGCAGAGGTGGTGGTAATCGTGACAATAAAGTAATAATGATAATAATGGTAACTGCCATTTACCATCCATGATATTGTTTAATTCTCGTAACAGCCCTGACTAAGTAGATATTATTACCCATATTTACAGATAAAGAACACAGGAAAGTTGCCCACGGTCCTACAAATAGGGAGTGGGAGAAGCAGACTTGGACCCTATTTGTTCACATATTCCATTCTCCCAGGCCATACACCCACTCCCACCTCCTTTATGTGGGAGTGAGAGAGCTAACTTGATATATGTGGCTTTAAGTGTTTGATCCCCAGTCCACAAAATCAACCCATTTTCTTTCCCTGAATCCCTTCCAAGACAGGTCTTCTGAACCAGACAGTGAACCCACTGGAATTTTAAAAGATATGCTATGTGCATGGTTCATGACAGGCTAGCAGAAACTCTTTCCCAATCCTGATTTTACATCCTTTTGCTGGGTACCTTCTCACCCTCTTGTAAAACTCATAAATGTATCTCTAAAACAAACGTTAATGGGTTTCTGAATAAAGACTTGTATTCTCTCCTTCCAAGTACTTTTCATTTTTATGTCCCAGAAAGTGTTCCTTCCATAAACAGGTGTTCTTTCCATGTTTCTATGCTCAGGTACTCTGAATGATATGCTTTCAGCTGTCTACAAAGCTGATCAGAGACAGAACTCCATTTCACCACCTCTGACAAACATTCTTTGCTGATAGAGAAACTTGCTTCAGGACAAGACCCAGTTTGGGGTAGGTCATAGCAGAGCACTGAGAAGATTATTCAAACTGGATCAATGTCAAAATCTCTGGCCTTAAGTTGCACAACGTTCAGAGATTATCATTATGTCTCCAGCATTGTTATTTTTGGCATCGGGAAACATGAGGTCAAGTGACGAAATGTTTAGGGGAAGAGGCTTCAGTCCACTGGTGCTATCTTTAACATCCTACCCATGAGGGATCCAACCTTTGCAAAGCCTTCACCTTAAATGCATTTTTATTGTCAGGTCACACCGGTAATTCTCTGTTGCATTACCTTTCCTGTTTAAAAAATAAATTAAAACAATCTAAGAAGGCAGATAATGTTTAATGGAAAAGGGCAGCGATGGGCTAATGGTTGCCTAGCAACCACAGGACATTGTTTTGCTGCTTCACTCTGGAGAAGCCAAAATGGCGGCTATAATCCTTCTATAGCCCCCTGGACAGTGTACATCTGAGTGACAGTTCCCTCTGGGCCCAAATCATTTTCTGCTTTGTCTTGGGCAGCAGATCATTCCTTTTTTAGCTTCCAAATGGGGAAAACTCACTGCTTAATTCTTCAATACATTAATGCCTGCACTTTCATCTTCTCAGGAAATCTATGGCTGAACTTTTGAGATTCTTCCTTTGGGCAGTTCTGCTAAAGGGTTTTCATACATTCTCCATTTCCCCCTTTGAGTTCTGCTGTCCATCAATTACCAACCCTGGTTAAGTGTTTTTGAGGTCAAACAAGGCAACTAACATGATTTAGTTCTAGAAAGTCTTCTCCTATTCTCCTCTCTGCTTCCAGAAGGTCTTGAGTGCTCAGTTCCCTAGGGCCCAGGGAAGCTTGGTAATTCTTTGATCATTGGGTCTTCTCACAACTAGAGAATGGAGAGGGAGAAGAAACATGGTTATAGAAAGTACGTTTAGAATCTTTAGGTTTATAAGCATGATCAGTAAGACTGAATGAACCTACTTTTACAAAAAATATTTCCATTAGCTTATCACAAACAAGTCTACTGTAAGGAACTCAAAATACCTGAATTGCTTTAACCCTTTGCCACCCTCAAACCACAAGTAGATTGGAAGAAGGTTTCGTGTGACCTTGACTAGAGGGATTGTCCATGATAGATTGCTAGTTTGGGACGGATAGATGGATGTGATTTCTTAGTCATCTTAGGGGGCTGGGGACTGTTTAAGCAGGATCTTCCAGATGGAAGGGTTTAGGAGACCTATGAACCACTGGAATCATGTAAAAATGCAGTGTGTATGTTCACCTGTGTATTTTTTCAGAGAGAGGGTCTGTCTGTAGGCTCCAGAAAGCTAAAAGCCAGTGGCAGAGAGGAAGGTGAGGAAATGAGAGATTGTCAAGAATCTTTTGGTTTCACAAAAATATACTGAGGACACTTTAGAGCAGAAACGTTCCCAAAGAAGAGATGAAATAAAATAATTTATTAATTAGTTAGAAGGTACTTTTGTTCATTCATTCAGTCAAAAACTTTTTTTTAAAAGATTTTTAAAATTTTTTTCCTTTTTCTCCCCAAAGCCCCCCAGTACATAGTTGTATATTCTTCGTTGTGGGTCCTTCTAGTTGTGGCATGTGGGATGCCACCTCAGCATGGCTTGATGAACAGTGCCATGTCCGCGCCCAGGATTCGAACCAACGAAACACTGGGCCGCCTGCAGCGGAGCGCACGAACTTAACCACTTGGCCACAGGGCCAGCCCCCCAGTCAAAAACTTTTATTGAACACCTTCTATGTACCAGTCACTGTGAAAGGTCTTAGGGATACAGCCGTGAAAAAGAATGGTCTATTAAATCATGGCGCTGCAGCCTGGGGGACTGAAGAACATTGCTTGAACATGTATTACGTGCTAGGAGTTTTATGCACATTAATAAAATCCTCACAACAACCATAAAAAATTCAAATTATTATATTATCATATTAAACTTCAAATTATATATGAACGCAGAGCTTTCTGACTCTAAAGCCAGTCTTTTATCCACCCCACCTATAGGAGCTTAGCTTTGGGGAACTTTTTTGGCAGAATCCAGGGATATACTGAGTTGGGGTTTGGGTGGTTTCAAGAAAAGGGGCTTCTGCCTAGAATATAGTACAGTGTTGGGGTCTTACTTCCCTAAAGATCCAGGGAGAGGATAGAAAATGCTCTGGTATATCCTAAGCACATTAATAACTAATGGAAATTGAGTGCTTACTGCATGCCAGGTCTTGTGCTGACCTCACTATGTGCATTATCTTAATGTTCACAACTTCACAAGGTAAGCATTATTATTAACATCCGTTTAAAAATAAAATATTGAGGTTTACAGAGTTCCCATAGCTACTGAGAATCCAGAGCCTAGATTCAAACCCGAGTTTTACTGTCTTTCATGTCATCTTTATGTAGATATTTAACTTTTTCTGGTCATTGGGAAAGTTTTTGAAGGCTGGAGCCACCAGTTACATTTCTGTTTCTTCCAGAAAACTGGCACGTAGTGGGGAGAAATAACAACTGTAGTACTAACACACACATATACAAACACTTAGATAGTATCCTCAAGAACTGTGCAGGATCTGAGATCTCACTCTACTTACAGTCAGCAAGTTCGCCTGCCACTGTTTCCTGGATGCTGGTAGAAGACATTAGACTCTTGGGTCAGACACAAAGGATGATTTATTACTCACAAGCAGTAGCCATTATCTCAGCATTTTTTGCACTGATGCTTACAGTGTGATACTGAGAGGGCAGATGATACCTGTGCACAGCATGGCTTTCATTGAGAGAGGAACCCCGAGCTCAAGGAACTGGATCTCTCTTACAATGGGAGTAAGCATGGCTGCCTTAGCTCCAGAGGGAACGTTTTCTTTACTATACTGGACAGTATGCACGGCTGCTCCTTGCCCCAGGGGGAGACACTGTCTCAATCTTCCAAGGCTGTTTATATACAAACCTCCTTGCAGAGGCAGCTTGGAACAAAAGGGTGGTTGATGCCTTGCTTGCAAGATGTGCGGAAGCGCAAGAGACCCAAGAGAACTGTCTCCCCACAAGGATATTATTTGCTATGTGTCAGGATCTAAGCACTTTCATTTTCATTAATTCCTTTAATCCTCACAGCCGTATCAGATAGGTCCTATTATTATCTCCATTTTTCAGGAAGAGAACCCAAGATACAGAGAGATTAAGTAACTCACTTGAGGTTGTACGATTCATAGTGGCAGAGCTGGGATTTGAATCTGGGTTGCTCCAGAGTCTGGTGTGAAACCACGTCGCTACTTGAACAACCTCTGGCAGAGCAACACACCGTCTGGAGCCTCTCTTTTTCTCCGTAGCTTCCCACCACGAGAGCACAGCGGTTCTCAACTTGAGTGTACATCAGAATCCCCTGGAGGGCTTGTTACAAGTTTCCGGCTTGGGTCTGGCCTGGAATTTGAGCATGTGCATTTCTGCATTTCCTGGTGCTGCTGGTCTGGAACCCCATTTTGGGAACCACTGTGATGCTGTATAATTTGTTGATTTTCTGTCTTCCCCACTAGAGGACGAGCTCCAGGGAGTTCAGGATTTTTCTGTTTTGTTCAGTGCCATATCCTCAGTGCTTACAATAGGGCCTGGCACGTAACAACACATACATATTGAAAGAATCAGGAAAGAAAATGGGGGAAAATTCATTTCTTCCAGGTTCTGTTATCTGCCCTTAACTTTGGAGAACTGCTCTAGTCCGTGAGCCATCCTTACCACCACGGGCTGGAGGGAGGGGAACCGGGACGCTGAATCCTGAAGGAGGCAGCTTGCCACTGACAGAGCTGTGCGGTTTACAAAGCTTTTGACCTCAAGAATTGTTGGGGCCATTTCTGGTAATATATGAATTTCATAAAAATGCCTTCCAAGGTGCAGAGAAACATCTGAGGACTTTAATTAAACCCTCTGCCGTGGGGAATGGAACTTTTATGCACATGGACTTTGGATTTTCTTTTTTTATTTTTGAGCACTGCTGGCAAGAAAGCAAGTACTAAGTGAGGATTCCAATTGAGTTCTTTGACATGGAACCTTTCCTTTCTTTTCTTTTTGAAAATGAAAGTGGTTTACTGAGTAGAACCAGCCTGTTTGGGAACATGGACATTTATATTGATGGGATTAGACTCAGTATTTATACTACGTGATGTATTCCCTCCCTACAGTTTGTGGTAAGACATGTGCAAGTTACACTGTCTGGCTTCTCTCTTTCCCAAGCCAGAATCCCTATGTAGGAAGGAGGTGCTACTCCAAGACCATGATTCTTCAATGTTAGAATGCATTACTCAAGAAGAGCTTATTAAAATGCAGAATCCCAGGTCCCACCCCCAGAGAGGGACCCTGGAATTTACGTTTTTACCAAATGATTCTTCTGCTGGCAGGTAGTGCATGGATCACTTGGAGAATTACCAGAATAGGGAGAAAGAGCAAAGACCTGGCCCTTTTATGTGAGGTGCATAGCTTTAGAGTTCTCTCTTAAACCCACCAGCATGGCAGTGTCCTCAGCTATAAAGCACATATAATGCGTATCTGGCTTCCTTAGAGGGACGCGTCCAAGAGCACTGTATGGCAAGCGCAATGAAAACATTTTAGTTTTTCAACCTGCTAGACTTTTATATGATGTATGTAGAATTAAGGTGTCTCTTTAAGGCAGGAGCATATATAACGCTGAATTCTCAAAGTGTTTAAGAAAATTTTCAGTAAAACAATAACAACAGTTCCAAGGTTATCTTCTAAATCAGTCATGAATATTTAATAAGGCCATCAAGACTTCAAATGATGTAACTGGAAGGACCAGGTATGTATATACCCACCCATCCACCATCCCTCCATCCCTCCATCCTTTCATCCACATAAAACGTTGGCCTGCAATCCTGCGCCAGGCTAAGCGCATGAGAACCACCTGGAGCTTTAAAACAAAACCAAGCAGTTCCCAGCCTCATGCTCCGAGACTCCGGAGGTCTAGGTTGGACTCAGAAATCTACATAATGTAAGGGTTCAGGGGATGTGGTTTCCACACTCTGAGGGGAGATGTCAAGGAAAATTTGAGAGTATGAGGATTTAAGATGAGCCTCAAATAAAGCCCGTATTCAGCTAGACAAGGGGAGAGGAGGGGTGCAGCACAAACCCAGCAGGGGGACTGCACAGAGGCCCTCCCCAGACAAGGCACCCCGGAGCAAGAGCAATGTTACACAGTCCACCACGTTACTAGCCCTGTGGATATTGTACAGTTAGATCTGTGTTTCCCAGAGTGTTATGACTAAGTAATAAACGGTAGGTGAAAAAAAGATCATATTCTTGAGCAAATTTGAGGAGCATTTGATAAACAAAGATCAGCAGGGTCCACTGACTTCTCAGAGCCCGTGACGCGCTGACAATGTGCACCACTAAGGTCAGAGTGATGATAACATGCAGTGGGTCAAATGTGCTTGACCACAGAAACTGTTTTCTCAATGGGCCGAGCTTCTGTGGAACGTATTTTGGGAGCTACTCCTATGTTTTTAGCTATATAATAACAAAAATATATATATTTATTTATCTACATATTTAAACATATATCCTATAGTAGTAGACGGTTTCAATTCTCACCCTTTCCCAGTGTACAGCACCTACTATATGACAGTCGTAGATGCCCAGGAGTTTTTTTAAATCTTTAAACAGCTCATTCGTTTTCAGGCTATCTCAGGGAGGGCTATTAAAGGGTTGCATGTATTCCTGGAATCAATCATCACAAAGCTCAGCATTTCCAATGCAGCAGGCTTCCAACCAGCACCTTCAGTCACGTACTTCTCAATTAATCATGACCCCAGGCGAGGCGCAGACTACTGGAGCCCTCTGACTCCGAGCCCCCACCCACACTGCTTGTCCCGATGATGTCCCCTGGAGGGACCCAGGCCCGAGAGCCATGACCAGGATTGTCTGAGCACGTGCCCGTGCACACACATGCACACTCCCCACATCTCCTTTACTGAGTTGGCATACCCATCCTCCAGCTGCTGTTTCGGCTGCTAACAGGTCACAGCTGTCCCCCTTTCTGGAGATTGCCCACCCCTGAGGGAGGCCACCGCTGAGTGAAGCCACCTTGCCCAAGCAGGTGGTGCGTCCAACCCAGGGGCAGCCCACAGCCAGTGACTGACCAGAGGGCTTGGAGGCTGACGCCTTTGCCGCAAGGGGGGTTTACAGAGCCCAGGCTTTACCATCTCTTTCCTCCCTTGTCAGCTTCAGTCCCTCCCTTACAGGTTTTTCCAGAAGTGCACACCTTTATAAATAACTTTCACAAGACATCTGAGACATTGCTTCTCGGAAACCTGACCTAAGACACCATCTATTGCGATCATGACTCAAATCTTTGATTTGGCCAAGAATCTCCGTCTCCCCACTGGTAACTCGCTTGACAGCTCAGCGGCCTGTGTTGCTCCTGACAGCCCACCTTTTCAAATCTCTTCCTCAACCTGTCTTCTGTAACAGTGCTCTCTTCTAACCTCCAGACTTCTATGTACACTGTCCATCTGACATTTCCAGAAGGAAATTCCACAGGTACCTTGATACAGTGTGTCTAAATATGACCTACATTGCTCAAAATCTTATTACTAAATGTCTGATTTGACATGGCTAAATAAGGCTAAATTACTAAACATGGCCTACATCACCTGCTCTCTACCTTCCTCATCCCACACGGCCATCCACAGGCACCCAACCCCCTCCCGTCCGTGCCCCTCCCTCCACCTCTTTCAGTCACCAAGTCTTGTCAAATCTTGCTGCACCAAACACCTCCAGAATGCAAGCTCTCCTCTCAATCTCCACAGCCTTGCTTTAGGTTCTCGTTTCTTCCCTGGGCTATTGAAATAAACTAACTGGCCTATCTTCCATTTTGCCTTCCAATCACCACTCCTCATGTGTGAATCTGCACATTTCCTGCTTGTTTAATATGCGTCACTGTCCCCTCACTCCCCAGACACTCAAGTCCAAACTCCCTAGCATGTCTCACAAGCTGTGTGCAAGTGCGTTCCAGCCATCCTCTCCAGCATCATCATTCTGCTGCTCAACCTCCATAGCCCAAACTACCCCATTGCTCAACTCCTTGCTGCACCTCCAGTGTGTCACACTGCTGCTTCTGCTTGGGAGGTCTTGCTTCCACTGGTCTCCCGGGTGAAGTCCAATTACCCTTCATGACTTATACTAAGCATCGCCTCTGCCATGAAGCCTGGACTGACTTTCTGCAAGTGGCAACTACATTCTCATTTGAGCCTCACTGAACATACAATCCTATGTGAGCACTTACACATCGCAAAGCCCCTTGGGACCTCCACCATGCACATTACCTGATAATACGCGTGGCTATTTTGATCAGCTCTGTCAACATATCCAAGTAAAAATGCCTACAACAGATTGCAAACAGCAGTTCGTGCTATTCCACAGCATGCCTCAGTAATGCTTAGTTACTACTTCAGGTCAAGGTCACGTGTGACTGAGGCAATGTGGCAGGCACTGCTAGCTGGTTACTAAAATTTATTTCCTCTTCTTCCTGGGAAACAGCCAGTCTACATTCTCCACCCTCCCTTGCAGTTAGTGAAGTAGTGAAGGTCTAGCCAGGACAAAGTGAGCAGAAGTAACGTGTTCCACTTCCAGGCCAAGCCCAGAACTTTCCATGATTGTTCTTCCATGCTTTCTTCCCTTCCGGTTGACTGAGATGGTGACACCCAGGGTTAAGGGGAAAGAAGGTGAGAGTTGCTGTCAGCTTGGGTCCCTGAATGAGTGCATGAAGCAGAGCACCGTGTTGACAGGAACATCCTCCTCTGTCCCATGAGCAAGAAATAAACTTCCTCTGTGTTTGAGTCATTATAGTTTGGGGGGCATATTACCTGCAGTAGTTAACATTACCCTAACACGGGCAGGCACTGTGACATTCCAACAGAAAGGACGTGCTGACAGTCTGAGAAAAACTGTAAGCTTAAAATCACTGAATATTGTGCAAAACAGTTGCATTCATTCCCGAGTCTTACATTATCAATGACCCTCACCTCCGCAGTGAGCCCAACAAATGCGATGAAGGTCAGGGTGTCAATGCCACTCCTTAAGAGGTCAGCATGCGTGGATCAGTCACTGAGCTAGTGAGCAAGTGAACTAGCTGCCCAGCTAGGAAACTCAGCATCCTGGAGAGAACGGTAGACCCATGTAACTAAAATTTTTAAGTCTAGGTTATTTATTACATGTAGATTATTTCTTTGTATTTAGTCACCGATTTTCTAATAGTCCAAAAAATCAAGCTGCCCAAAACATGGTTCACATATATATTTATCTCCCATCAGACAGTGCTTATTCGTCTCTGCATCCACAAGAGTGAGCTTACTGTCTGACACACAGTAGGTGTTCAGTAAATGTTTCTCAGATATTATGTAGGGAGGAACTCAAAGAAACGCAAGACTTCATCATTTCACTATTCCTTATGACAGTCATAATTACTTCTTCTAGTATCATCCACAATACAAATGAAAACACTTTTTATTCCGGGCAGTCATAACTGTCTACTATCCATCAAACAATAAATCATTTATAGCTAAGCTACATTCAGCCTAAAGATGAAGTGATATATTAACTTCTTGATCAAATGCCAGAACTTACAGATGAGTATGAAACAGACATCAATAATTACAGCTTGTACTGTAGCTGTTGGTTTCTAAAGCTTTAAGTTCAATGAACAAGTAATAACTGGACAGACACACCCCTCAGAAATTAGAGGTGGGAAAAGATTACCTCATTCCATAGCTGTCACACAGCAGGCCCCCTGCAGCAATTCAGCAAGAGGTAGCCCATGAGCCCCGCAGGGGGTGTGGGATGGGGCTTCTCGAATGATGCCAGTGAGTAGGCACAGGAGGAAACCTGTCGGAGGAGCACCCAGGAGCCGAAGCCTCTCTTGGGCACTACCCTCCCTTTCCCTTTCATTCCCTTCTATTCTGTGCTTCCTTAAGAAACCTGGTCCAGATATAAAAGGCATGGACCTAAATTCAATTTTTTCAAAATACCATCTCACTTG
Organism: Equus asinus; assembly: GCF_041296235.1. Taxonomy (NCBI): domain Eukaryota; kingdom Metazoa; phylum Chordata; class Mammalia; order Perissodactyla; family Equidae; genus Equus; species Equus asinus. Next base: position 14,112,192 of record NC_091791.1, on the reverse strand, counting down.
GAAAACTTTTATGCTCTACTTGAATCTAAAAAGGGGTTACTAATACTAATAAAAAGATAATTATCCCTCAGCTAATTCCTGATTTTACAGGCACATCTAAAAACATAGTGTACTGCATGGCATTTAATAGACATTCCTACCAAAAGCCTCTGGTTGTGTTCCAGGGATCAAGATCACAAAAGCCAGTGTGGCAGGAAGCTACTCTGACAGCACCGCTGTATTTGAAGAAATCCTAGAAAATGAATACATATCTCCAAAATACTCACAAGTGAGTAGAAGGAGATACCACTGAAGAAGCAATACACTTCCTCTTCACACTAGAGCATGATGGTTTGGTGGCTCCTTTCTAAGTTTCTTCATGGCAATCCTGATCTGCTCCATGCTGCCATGTTCTTGACTAGAGTCAAGAAGCCCTTCCCCAGTAAGTCTTTGCATTCATTACAGCGACAACGCTGAGAATGAGTGTGTTTTTCTTTTAAGGTGAGCAGTGTGGAGGGAGGAAAAAATAATAAAGACTAAAGAATGCAGTTCTGTTAATTTTATCAAAATCTATAGAGCGTCCCAACCTCAAAAATGGAAAATGGGTCTTATTGTCTTAGTATGCAACAGAAGTCAAAAATAGATATATATTGATAAAATAATCTTTTCATAGTTCACTGAAATTTACTCTAACATATATTCCACTTTCCAGCAAAAAGTCTCTAATTTAAATCTGAAAACCTAGAAAGATGTTCTTATTACTTCATAAAAAAATTTAATTCTTTGAAATGTATTGCCATGTGTTTATAATGCCTTAGACTTTTCAAAGTACTCTCAGATCTGTTACCATGTTAAAAGTCACTGATGCCACAAATACCAATCTACATTGGTTTTGGAAAAAGATTTTTGTGTATTTTGTCCAAATATTACTATTTGTTTCATGAAAGTCCGGGCTAAGACTTTAGTAGAGTGTAAATTTTAAGCCAATGAATAAACAGTTGGCTTGACAAAATATTAAACTGACATGCAAAGCATTTGTTGCTCTGCCAGATACTAAAAATAAAAGCAACTTCTGCCAACATGGAAAAACTTGAATTGCTACAGTTGGCTCTGAATTTGACTAGTAGGTTTCACTAAGTTAATTTTCCAAAATGAGGTCTGACATAACATTACCTTGTTTTCCCAAACCTTATCTCTTAAAAAAACACACACAATTGGCAACTTATTTAAATATCAACCCCATACAATATTTTTTATAGTTTAGCAGCACACCCATTTCCAAAAGGTGATATCTTCACATAACAAATGAAAACTTGGACATTTTGAAAATTAACTTTCATATTTTAAGAACTAAATTCAAGCTTATCAGAGTAAAGAATAAGCTAGTTATTATAAATATTTAAAAGATAACATTTTAGACAAAAGGCATTAGGGAAATCAGTATATTTTAACTTGAGATTCTAAGTTATTACTCAAAGTTCAGATAACATTTTAGTCCTGTCCCTGGCCCGCCCCTCCCTGGGCTGTCTCTCAAAAAAATGTGCATTTAAAATATGGAGTTTGAGATTTATGATCAGTTGCAGAAACCTGTTTAACTACTGATTTACAGTTTTGGTCAAGGTATTTAACTGTCATCAGAACTAATTATAACAAACCTGAGATTATATATTCTAACTCTCCTTTTGGTGAAAAAAATAGAATGTTCTGCTGAAAATCAGAAACATCCCGAGGGCTCCCAAACAAGAATGTACCACCAACTGTACGTCTCAGAACCAGGGCTATAAAGCTCAAAATTACTGTTCTCTAGTAAGCTGTTGTAGCCTGAAGTACTTAAACAGTAAATCATAGTTACATTAATGCCATACCAATGGCCTGAAACATATTAATCTCAGTTAACAATAACTGACGTTTACATTAATTTAACTCAGGCATTCTGGTGGTAGTAAATGCACATGTTAAAGCTTTAGGAACTAAAGTTATTACTGATGGAAAAAAAAATCTTTATTTTGCTGTGACCAGATGGAAAGGACAAATGACTATACTTTTCGGGCAACACAGGTATTCTAGGAATAATGTTCCCATTTTATTGCTTTAATGAGTAAAATGTCTAACTCAAACTGAAGTTGATAAAATAAAACCGGTCCCAAATGACATGCCAGCAGGGCTAACCCAAGACCACCAGACCCTGCCTCTCCCCCACATCCTTCCCTCCCACCCCTTCTTCTGTTGTACCATAATGTTTTGGAGCTTCTCAAAACCCAGGCCCCCAAACACTGGAGACTGATGAGATGTGGCTTCCCTTACCAAATGAGTCCCCCGCTAGGTGTGGTCCCACCATAATGCCTTCTACTCAGTCAGGACACTCTCATCTACATGAGACCCCTGAGCGGGCAGTCGCCGGCACTGGCACAGGCTGAAAAAGGGCTCTAACAGCTGGACTTCGGGTCAGAGGCTCCCGAATCAGACTCTAAGAGGCTGCTGCGGCAGCCCTCAGCATGAGCAGAGTGGTGAAATGTGCCTGCAGGGGTCCCTAAATGCTCTAAGGGCACATGGGCAAAGAACAATGAGGCAGAGGCTGCAGGGAAAGGCCTGTCTTGGGGACCGATGGGCAAGAATGTCTATACTACCTGCCTGTTCAAAGATAACATTTGTAATGCTTCAGACAAAACCACCAAACTGTGTAGTGGATACTCCCTGACGATGGACTTTTTAGAGGAAAGGTTCCTATACTATAAGTCTGTATTCAGCTATTAGGAATCTGAAATGAGATGCTACAGGTAAGCAGTATATGATTTTATCTGCAAAACCCAATAGGGGATATTAAATCATAAAATATAAGATATTCCAATATTTGGTCTGGAAACCTTTTCATGATGAATTCTACAAGTACACACACTATCTCCTAAAATCTTGCTTTCTCTATACTGGCTTTTCTCATCTAAGTGGAAGCAAGATATGATTTTTGATCTCAAATAGCAACTAGTTACTCAATTATTCCAGAACAAACAATAAATATGCCACCATAAATTAGTAAAATTTTGTTACTAAGTCTAAAAATAATAAGATAATTATAATCATGCCCAATTTCCTATGTCCCTGAATTAATATTATCAAGCCAGAAAAAGGTTCTATCAGACAGCTAGAAAACCTCCGCTGAAGGCGGAGGAAGGGAGCGAACTGATGAAAATCATGATAAGCAGTTCTGACCTCCATTGAGCATCAAGTAGGGAGGCACCAAAATGCCAACGGCCTACCAAAAAAGTCAGATCATCTAGCTGTGGTCTTACCAGCTTCTTATATGATTTCTCAGAGCCCCTTCTAGTAAGGTCTATGAAACACACATCTAATGAAAACTACTTCCCATGGCACCAATACTCTTTATCCTCAGTAATTCATTCCATCTTTTAAGAAGTAATGGAGAAGAGGAGTAAAAACAAACAAACCGTGTTCTCAGAAAGTTCAAAGTTATATTGTCTGGAGTTACAACCAGCTAATACAACCACACCATGTCTTCTTCTAAGAGCCATCTCATAATTTAAAGAATGATACAGCTGAGAGAGAGAGTTAAAAACATATTTCCAGGCAGAGTTGAATTTAAATCATCCTCCAAATACTACATTCTGTCCTTTTTTATTGTAATATTTTATCTGCAGGTACACAAAAATTAATCAATTGTTTTTATTATATGACTGTGAAACATTAACTCTACTGCCTCCAATAAAGAACCAATAATTACTTCCATAACGTTAAGATAAAGTCATTTGTAAGGACAATGTCAATTGAGACTTTCTTGCACTTATGATTAATCCATTATAAACAAATGCCAATCTTAAAAGCACAATTCCAACAACCAGAGGCACTCACAACTAGAATATATAACTATGTACTGGGGGGCTTTGGGGAGAAGGAGGAAAAAAAAAGACAAGAAAAGATTGGCAACAGATGTTAGCTCGGGTGCCAATCTTTAAAAAAAAAAACACAATTCCAGAATAAGTGCAGTTACACTGAGCACAGATAAGAAAGTACACGGAGCTCACTGGCTATGCTACACCAAATGGATAAAAGTAAAATTGATCTTCTACTGAAGGTCTATATAAATAAATAAAATCCCATCCTTTTTTCCCTGTATGTATGCTTACATTTCTCGCACTAATAACAGAATGCTCCACTTGATTTACTTCAATAGGATGAGCTCTTAAGAAAGAGACTGAAAAGATATGATAATCAACTCGCAAATTTTATGCTTATTTTTTCTACTTCTATCAATTTCCTGACACAGTGAACATAAACAGGAAAATCTTTTCAGTAAATTGAGCAATTGAAGACTCAAGGGAAAACTCAAAGACTCAAATGTCTTGAAGAACTCTGGCAAGTTACATATATCCCATGTTGCTTTTGGTTTCCCATCTCTTCTTTGCTTCAAACCTAAAATGAAGAACACAAAAATCTCAATTTATTTCTAAATACTTTACTAAAGTAACATGTTTACTAAGTGCCAAAGTAAAATAAACTTAAAAATTTTTCACATACTCCATTGATTATGAAATAAACATCAAATAGGATGAAGAAATGCTCCATATTTACAATCTGATAAACATTCAGCAAAGATATAAAGAATAAAATGAGTAACAATTACACAAACCTGGATCCACAAAATGTATCACAGGATTTCCGTGAAAAGTTAGTAGAATTACTACTAAAAATCTTAAACTTACCCCCATGCAAGTTTCTTCTTTTTTCGAGCAACCTGTGAATTTTCAGCATCCTTTTTGGCTTTTACAAAGTTGTGGCAGGCAACTGCTTTGGCAATTTTTACACCAAGCTAAGAATTACAAAAGAGAAAAAGAAAAAAAAAGAAAATAAATATTCCAGCGAACACAAGAATTACAGTAATATAATACTTGAGAACACGTGGGTAAGAAAGCCATGTCTACAAATTAGACATTCTTATGCTCAGGTCCCCTGGAACAACCAAAGTATAACGAATGCAGAGATGTGGCCCATATTTCCCTTCCTTCCCACAGCCCCTTTTCCTAGTACCAACCTCCTGGATGGAAATCCTTCCCAAACTGAGGCCCCTCGAGGGTCCACAGGGTTGTGATGAAGATCTTCAAGCCATTTCAGCATTTCAGTAGGCGAACAGGAATTTAACCCTGATAAGGCTGCGCAGACTGACAGAGACATCAAGTTTCTTTGCTTTGGGCTAGAATTACAGCAACTCAGTATGGTCACACCAGCTATCTCCTGCTGATCAGAAGCTCTGATTGGCAGTCATAGATGTGATTAATAAAACATGGGCAAGCTAATTACTACTTCATAAACACACTTTGAATCATGGGCAACAGCTTTAATTCACTGACAGAAAAAAGAATCTAAGGGGTGCTAAGAGGTGAAGAGGCTGGGCGCGAGGAGCACGGTACCTATGGTTCCCTCTACTGGTCCCTCTGCTCACACCCCTCCTTACAGCCATCTGCCCGAGTCCCATAAGGTCCAATCAAAACAAGGCTTCCTTCCTCACCCCCACCAAGTCTTCTCTAACTCCCCTAACACCTCTAACAGCCTTTGTTTCCGTATTTCTCCAGTCCTTCAGCTTCTCTGCCACAAGCTATAGTTACCATGCTCTGCTCCACCCAGCTCTCTTGCTGCACTGCTGTTCCTCAGCGAGTGTCTCCAAGACAGGTATGGTGATCTCCTTTTTGTGGGCTCTGATGTTAAAAATGCCCACCTATATGGATGGCTCAAAAGTATCTCTTAAGAACCCAAGTTAAAAACAAAGGGTAAAAATCACTTTCTGGTGTTTCTTAACTTTTCTACCCCTGTACTCAACATAATACATATTAGTGGAGAGCAGATGTGTGGAAGAGAAGAAAAGACCTGGAAGCCATGCTCTAGTCAACGTATTAAAGCCCAGGTTTTAGGGATCTGCTTGTCAACAGGGAGGCACAATGGGCGGCTAGGAGCTCATGTGTAAGGAGGGAGGCAGATTTAGGGACAGAGGCTTGGCATGCCTGACATTCCTTTCAGTTTACCTTGGAGAACAGTTTCCTTTGGGATGAAATACACAATGAGGCACTGAATGGGGTTTATAAATGAGAGCAAAAGAAGGTGTGATTTTTCAGTCCAGGAACTTTATCTACAAATAATGGAAGCAACCTGACAATTAAACGAAGGTGCTGAGTTAGTCCACCCCAACAGGAAAGCCACGGAAGAAAGGAAGAACAGTCGTGACTGGAGAGTCACCTTGAAAAAGCAGAGCAACCTCAGTCTTCTCAAAACTCAAACCAGTATTACCAGCACTACTGTCATCATCATCTTTTTGCACAAGGACAACATTCATTCAACAAATATTATGAGGGCACAGGTACATTATTTTGCCAGGCACTAGAGATACAGCACTGAACAAAACAGGCTTATTTTCACACTGGGGGGGTAGGGAGAAGCCGGGCTGATTACATGGGACTGCTTCCATACTGGTCTTGCTCTCTCGGTTCTCTTTTCATTTCCAGTTCTTTATCAGAGAAAAGGCTAAGAGAATCAAAGGGCTACCGCATCATCCTCTAAGGAGAAAAAGAAACTCTGGAGGGGTGGTGGCATAATTCATCATTAAGACGGATTTCCTACCCACTGAAAAACTATCCATTTGTCATAAATGTAAAAATCAGGTTAGCATCTGTCAGGTTAGGCTAGTCAAACTGCAGTATCAACAAATCCCCAGATCTCACTGGCCAAACTTTCATTTCTTTACTTAAAGTCAGCTGTGGATTGGCAGGGCTCTCCTCCATCTTGGGGCGCCAGCATCTCAACATGTGGCTTTCACGCTCGCTATGGCAGAGGAAGAGAGAGCTGGAGGGTCTCACACTGGCTCTTAAATGCTTTAGTCCAGAAGCGACACACGTCATTCCTGCTCACAGACCTCTGGTCAGAATTACTCACACAGTTCCACCTCAACGCGAGGCGGCTGGGAATACGGGGTCCAGTGGGCTACAAGGGGAGCAGTCAATCCACCTCATGAACTGTCTACTGTCATAAAACGCAGCTTGCCACCTGTGTTTAAGATGCATGCTAGGTCTCCCCACATCCATGTAAAATATTTAGTCTCCTCCCTGTCCCCCACCTCCAAAAGGTAAAACACAGAACTCGGTATTTTTCTATTTAACTATATTCCTACGTATTATATATGAAATGCAAATACAAATTTGAAATATGATCTGGTTCTGCCAAGTCCACCCCCTAGAGAAGTCCCACTCAGCTCGTGTATCTTATATTTAAATTGAGCCTATACTTTGAGTAGGAAACAAAAATGACTCGTACCATATTTGGTTAATGGTAATTATATATACCATTAACCACGTGATAAAATTATTTTCTATAACTGTTGTAAATTAAGATGTTGCTTACATTTTTAGCTTGTTGAAATTTCCCAGTACGGATTTTCTGGATTTGGGATAGACAAACCAAAAAGCACCTCAGTGTGTCTGGACACACGGGCATTTAATTTAAATTCGACTCTTCATCTCAACATGGTCACGTACTCTGAGAACGTGAAGCTTTTAGTTTTCTAGCAATGTTAAGGTCAAATCCAGCACAATCAGCATCACAGTAAAGATTTGGAGCACACGGTCCATGAGACATAGTATAAACTTGTTAAAAATTCTTCAAATACGAAACGTGTTTACAGGAGAGGACTCCATCATTTTGTGGACTACATAAATATAATAAACGATAGGCAACACTTTCACAGACCCATTTGTATAAAAGGTACATCTCCTAACAGTGTTTTGCCTTGGGTTAGGTTAAGTGGAATGTTCTTCAGCTGATAAACATTAAACAAGCCTGGTCCACGTATTTTACAGAATGAATCTTTTAGCTTGGAATGATGATGAAAACTCATATCAATTTTGTGTCCTTCACACGCTTAAAATGAACGTGTTTCATTTATTTCTGTAAAGAAAGAAAAACGAATGGAAATATTTGGAAATATGAAAGGATAATAAGATCTCCTATGGAAGAGACAGTTGAGAAGAAACGCATTTTCCCAGGCAAGATGACTAACCCGAGTTTCAGAAGATAAAAGAATATCGTGCAATGTCTCAGTATTACAAACAAATAATATAGGCCGACAAGAATCCCCCTTTTGCTTCTGTAAAAAGAAAAATGCCTCTTCATGCCCAATGTAAACATCACAAAAAGCTTAGTCAATGGTTTTCATATTAAAAAACTGTTTCAGGTCATCAGATAACTATAGCAACACAATGTGGGAAGAAATCTTTTTAAATGAATAAAAATATATACAGAATTTCTTGTATGTGTAGCCAAAGTATCAGCATTTTCCATATAGAACATCCAATATTTTGCTGCATTTTAATTAAGGTGTCTAAACATTATCACAAAGAACTGCAAATTGGTCAGAGCAAGCAGTAAGGAAAATTAAGCTCTAAAGGCTTTTTATCACCATATTTCAGGAACCAAGGGTGTAAAATGTTCTAATTTGGGATATATTAAAAGCCATAAAAGGTCTTTCAAAAAGATTAATGGTACTTTGCTTGGATTTAAGATAAGGGCTTTAGCTGGTTGGAAAAGCTGGGCCCTGGCTGGACCCTTGAGGCATTCATCTTTACAGCCACTTGGAAGATTTGTAAAAGCGTCTGCATAACCTCAAGCAAATGCACGGCGACATTTTTTTAATTCCTTTCAATTTTACAGGTTTAGCATGTGTAAATCATATTGGGTTGTAAAATAGATATAATGGCACATCTTGTAACATAGTAGAGATTTTTAAAAGACAAACTTTCAAAATAAAGTTAGTTTTTCTTGCTAAACCTTGCCATTCTCAAGTTTGCTGATAATCATTTGAAGCATCTGATTCAAACAGCTTAATCTACCATAACTGTAAACTTCTGATCCATTTCATAAAATATTTTACTCATCTCAAAATTACTAGCTTGCAGCAGATTTATGAAGTTTTCCTCCCTTTTGAACACTTTCAAGGCACTTATTTAAAAATACCAATTATCATACTTTAACTTTGTATGGGATAATAGGTCTCTATGAAAAATATTTATGCTATTCTCTTTTGTTCTTTAATTAAATGAAAACAGATGTTTTCTGAAGTAAAGCGGAACCATTACGGGAGTACTTAAAGTGTTAAGGTCTTTAATTTTTATATCAGTTTGGTCGACAATTCCTGATTGTCTTTACTCAAGCTCAACATTAATGTCAAGCAAGTTACCTAGGAGACGAAAGAGATCAAAGAGACAAAAACCCCTCCAATGTCTGATTAATCAAGCCTGCAAACAGCTTATTTCTTTTAGCCTGCATGCAAGTATGAAAATGAGATTCTGGGAGCCGAACATTGTGCAGATTTGTTCATTCTTATCAGAACAAAGCCAGCGGCAGCTTATTTCATGGATCATTGGCACTGTCATCAGTGCTACACAGAACGGGTGACAGCTCCTCATTTTGAGGCTTGAACAAAATTAGCAAAAAGTCGGCACAAATTAGCCTCTCATCTTTTTGGTAATATGACATTATTCATTTACTTTTTATCCAATTTTTAATTTTTTCCTTGTCAGCTATCCCTTTCTAGTGTCTCTTGCATGACATCATAAAATGCCTTCTTAAAAACAAGCAAAGAAACAGCCAAAGTTGAAATAACACGCAAAGTTCAAAAAGCAAATAAGAAAAAGGACTTCCAATGACTGGTAATGCTTTATTGTCTTATAACTTTCAAAACTTTGCACTAATATCAATAAACAGCTCAGAACACCATGCACTTAAGAGGTTTTATGAAGTGAGTAGTAAATTTCAATAAAGAATATGTGTTTCACTCAAATCACAATTTAATATGGTCTGTGCTATAGTAAATTCAGGACGTCTACATTTAGATCGGTATCTCTCTCTCCACGATCATACCTGAGATGCTGAAGCTCTGATGACAGCAAATAAGCTGTGCCATATCCAGTCATTTAAACTCTGATTTTAAATTTTCTGTCATCTTACAATGCGCATGCACAGGTTTGCAGCTTTGTGCACTATATGTATATGAGTGTGTGTACAACGGTACAAACATCTGCTATTTATTTTTATACCTACAACTTCCTATCAGTTACAGCCAAATGGTTTTTACTTCAATGCATAACCCAACAAATCCTGTTTTTAAAACACATCATAAAGATATACTGATATACACATATCACATATATCATATATATATATATGATACATGTGATTCACCTTGTAATTTATAAAAAACAATTTGTATTTGGTCCATGACATATGAGAAAATATACTTTGATTCATATACTCAACTTTGAGTTCATAATAAAATAGTTTATATAACATCTGTTTTAATGATGACTATTAAGGCTTCAAATTATAGGTAGATTATAGCATTCCAAAGGAGGGAGAAAAGATGTTATACTGTTGAAATTACTACTGGATATAGACATTTATATTCAAGCAACTTATTCCATTCATAAGGGAAGAAAAGCATTAAAAAATTAACCATAAGCTGTTAGATGCTTTACACAGTTCCCATAAGAAAGACAGTTTTTTTTTAAGAACTGTAGTACTGTTTTCAGCAATTTCTTTATCTCTGTTCTTCTAAGTAAGAAAGCTTATTAACAAGCTTTGAACTTAAAATCACATTTACAATAATGTGCCATCAACAGTTTTATAAGCTAATTAGAAAAAGATTAATTAATGACTGGCTGCTAATAAAATGGCAATCATGAAGAAAGAAACCAAGGGTGCTAAGCTTCAACTACCACCAATTAAGAGCTAATTACAAACAAATTATATATGTGTTTTGCTGTGGGCTTTAATTTACTAAAATGGTTTTAATTAAAAGAGAAAACATGCTGATTAATTGAACTGCAGAAAAAATCTACAGTATAAACTGTGCTTTGTCTGTCTCTTTAATTAGACTTGTAACATCTGAAATCTTTTTTTAAGGTTTGTTAAAAGCACAGATAAACATAATTAAAAGAGAGCATAAGGAACGCCATTCTAGGTGATCACCCAATCACAGCCCAGAGGTTAAAAGAAAACATCCTCAATGCAATGAGATCTAGGTAAGCACACCTAAAAACCCATCACTCAGTACCATTTTTATTTTTCTCATGTTAAAACGCTCCAATTTCAAGGCTGTACACAGTTTTTTATAGGAATATACAAACCTTTAAACTCAGTGTAAAGGAATTCAACTAGGTCTTCCCTTACCTGGATACGTACAGCTTATTTTCCCCACATTGTGCTAATTGTTCATCTATATGAAATAACTGAATTACCTCTAAGAACTGAAGAGAACAAGGCTTCAAAGAATTAAAATCCCCATTTAAAAGCCCCTCGCACTATGTGCAGACTATGAAATGATGCACAGAGGAACATTTAAATTAAAAAACCACTGAGAAATGACCAAAGGTAATGAGAGTGAATCAGTTCTAGATGACCCTTAACAGACACACATACCCCTCCCATGGCAGAGCACGCCCAGCTTCCCCGGGTGCCTGATCAAGCTGCTGGCTAGGAAGAGCCCACTCCGTGAGGACCCCACCCTCCCATGGCCTCTATGCTTGCCCTTTGCTAATAAGTGAAATCTACCACAAAGAAAATGGTCCAAAACTCTACTGTCTAAGAGGAAAGGGAAAAAAAAGATAAAGAAAAAGAGACAGAAGGTAGAGCAGTCAAATTTCAAAGAGGGACATACTATATATTTTGCCAGAGAGTTTGCAGGCATTAGATGACTTTGTATGAAAAACTGTGTTCTTCATACACACCCCTGGTACTAGCAACAAAAATAATCTCCTTTTTATAAAAATAAAATGTCGAAATGCAGATATTTAATTTAAAATTTTTAATATAAAATGAGTAATATTTAATCCATTTTTACTTTACCCAATCTTCAGTGGCTAGAAATCACAATAACTAAGAAAATACAAAGTATCTGCCATCCTTTGGAGGGTCACAGGTTCCAATGATAAATACCTAGTTGGAATATACATTCAGCTTCATATCTCAATAAATTGTTTTACCTTGGAACCATAACTGTTAAGGTATTTCTACCCAATGAAAGTGGTTATGAAAATGGGAAGAAAATAATTTTGCTCTCGATTACAGAATAAAGGATTTAGAACCACAAGATCTGCTTCACTGTAAAATGTCTCTCAATCCAGCTTTTGTGTGTGTGATGCAAATACCTTTCCTAAAATATTACAGCTTTGAAAATAGCACTGATGAGAAGTAACTTTAAACTTACAAGTTTGGCAGCATCTCTATTTCAAAAATGTAAACAAATGTTTCAATTTTGAACCCTAGATAGGATAATGCTCCAGGTACTTTGATAGGTAACTCTGTCAAAATTCTATTATTTGAGGAGGTTTTTTTTGGGGGGGGGGGGGGCAGGTAATTCAAGCTCTTATCCCATCAAGACAACATGGCATGTACATCGACATAAAACTAGTAACTGAAATGAAAAGCGTGAAGTGCAGCCAGAATCCTCTCAGGGAACCTGCAGCCTAACAATACAGTGTATGGGGAAACTGTGACTGCTGGAGCGAGTGCTGTGGCATCCAAAGCATTTCTGAGAAAGAACCATTTCTGAGATGTTAACAAAATGCAGAAAGGATCTCCTCAAACGTATATACACCCCTCTTCATGAGAATGCCTGCAGATTTTCTAGTAAATTGCTCTAAAAATAGAGCTCAAGCTACAAATTAATAATCGGCCCAAATTTAGAGAGCATTTAGCTTATTTAGCTAGAAAAGAATACAATTCAATCAATTCAAACGTTAGTTCTTAAAATAGGCCATTCCTACCTTTGTTATTTAAATATTAACAAACTATTAATATTTCAACATTATTAACCTACCTATGTTTTAGAATCCAAAAATTTAAGTAGTCTATTTAACAAATTTAACAAAATTAAAATTAAATCCTGTTTAATTCATACTGCCAATGCAGTATTTATTTACAGCTATAAAAAGCATACTATTAAAATAAGATATAATTTTTTCTCATTTATACTTGTGATACCTTGGTTAGGTTTCAAATAAATACTGTGCTCAACAGCTTAGCGCTGGAGTCACTGCCTTAGACCTCCATTCATAAGTTCAAGCAAAAGAGCTTTAAAATATGAAACATTTTGTATCATTATCCCAAATTTAAGGGTTTTAGTCTTAGCAAAGATGGCAGCAGATTATAACCAAAATATCTCAGATGTGAATATTAATACCTTGCAAATTATAAAAGAACAACATGCCTACTCTTTCTTGGTTATATAAAATGGTTATAATGTTATAACATGAAGCCTTGATGTTTTCAAGGAAAATAAGTTTAGTTGATGCTGCCAAAGCCCATCCTGTTGGAGTCAGTTACAGAAAAAGTAATCTATACACAGCACATACGCTATACAAAGCTCAAACACAATTCACCGACAACCTCTCTTCCCCACTCATTTCTGTCCTGGCACTGTACAGGTGTAACTGAAATCAGCCTGAGCAATATATCTAGTTAATGTAGGTGTGACTCATTCAGTGGTAGAAACTCACCATTTGCTGCCAAACCAAGCTGGTTTGCATGTACACCAGGCTAATATGAAGATGCTGAGAGAAAAATTCTCTTTCCAAAATATGAGATTCAACCTAAGCACTGCCTACTTAATCAAATCTAGGTTTTAGCACTTAATTTTAAAACAGTTGTTTCTACTGATTACTATAAATTGGTATGATCTGGATTGTAACAAAGATAACGTGTCAGAAAAGACTAGTGCCTAAGGATGATATTTTCAAGGATCACCATCAATGAATGGAATGTACTTCCAACTCAAGCCAGAGGTTAACAAGTCACAAATATGCTCAAATATTTGTGTGTGTGTGTGTGTGTATATGCATATATATATAGACATAATAGTTTTTACAAAACAACTTTTTTCCAAATTAGAACAGTTTCGAGTACCACAAAAACTCAAGTATATTTTTCCACTTCATCTGTCCTCCAGGATTGTTAACAACAAAGAAGTATTTAATCAACAAGAGGGACAGTCCCAAAGCAACCATATTACTACATGGCAAAAACCAAAGATGACAGCACAATCTAGGCTTCAAACATGTGAACCTGAGCCATCCCCCAAACCAGATTATAAACATCCCTAATGTCATTGCTAATTTGAAGGAATGTGACTCTGGAAACATACGCGCCTGCAGTGTCACAATGATGTGCACTGACAGCCTTTTTTGGGCACACCGTTTTTTTTTAGGAACTGTTTTCAAGGCCCATTCTCAGACATGGTTCTACTTTTGGCTTCATTTTTCTCAACACTGATGCTGCCCTATTGGTTTCACAGGCTTATAAATGTTAAACATCAAAAATTAGTTTCACTTATTATGTTTGGAAAAGGCTTTAAGAAGTCTGAGATCTGTGCCTCTGAGCGAAGGCTTTATCAGCAGGTCGCAGTCACTGCTTCTCAAAAAAAGAAAACGATACTGATTAGAAACCAATATACCTGATTTCCAAGAGGACACCTATCATGCACGTATACATTATTTCATAGAGAGTTTCTGCTCCAAACTCACAATTACTTACTTCTCAAAATCCCATCTCTCATATCCACAGTGACTGGCACCAAGGGGATAAATATGAAAAATTAAATCTCAAACTAAACTATTTATTCAAGAATTCCATCTTGATTACTTTAGTTATTCTTCACAGCTGCTTAATTAACAGGGCATCAGTATCTTTCCAATGTCTGTGCCTGAAGAGCAAATACTTTCCAGATGTTTTTCCACTTATATAACAAAAAAAAAAAATAGGGCCCAAATTATTGTTTTTTCTTTTAATCAGAATTCTTTAACCCCACACTATATGAGTTTAATTTATTTTACTAGAACAAAGCATTATATTTGTATGGGAGTAAAAAGAACACTTGAGAAAAATGTTTACTGTCCTTACTGCTTAAAACATCACGTATTTCAAAGCAATCTCATTTGTCATAAAGTGTGACAGGAAATAACTTTTAAAATGAAAAATACCTAGTCAATATTATGCAATTCCCATTTCTAAGACAGCAGTATGACAAAACAAAACACAAAACCAAAACCTAACATCCTCAAGTGCACAGGTCTGAGGCCCCTGCGGCACTACTTCTGTACATTCTGACAGGCAGCTGCAAACGGCAGGGAAAGGAAAGCCCCCAAGTGAACACTGGTGAGGAAGACAAGGTGGGTGTTAATAAGCAACCGCTGGTGGACACAAGGCCACTGGTAACCCCATCCCCTCCCAGGGCATCAACCGTCCAGGTTTACTGAGATATTGAACATGGATACATAGAAGATTCTATAATCCAATACCTCATCTAAGCCAAATTTTAGATTTGGTTTGCCAGGTGAAGACGAAAAGTACAATCAAATAATACTTTAAAAATCTAAAGTCATTTGACAGCCACCATAATAATAATTGCCCCAAGCAGAAAAAGAATCAGCAATAGATGTTAAAACTAGAGAGTAAAGTATAATAAAAACCAGAATATTTACAGTCTCAAATCATCTCCCATCTCTCTAAGCGATACTTATTAATGACGTGGGAACAACAGTAATATTATAAAGAGAAACTGGAGACACACCGACTTAACCAAACAATCAAACCAACATCATCCATAAATGAGACGGACACATACCACGTTCCCCGTGCTAGCTTGCACTAAGGACACAGCATCACTTCTGTGATATTCCTGCCAAGAATGCAGAACCTGAGTCTAACCGCGAGGAAACAGACAACCAAACTGAGGGACATCCTACAAAATGTCCGGCCTCCACTCTTCAAAAACACTGAGGTCCTGAGAAACAAAGACAGACTGAGGAACTATTCCAGATTAAAGAAGACTAAAGAGACATGACAACAAAACGCGACGTCCTAGACCAGGAAAAAGGACATTTTCTTTTGCTATAAAAGCAATTAATGAGACATTTAGCAAATCTAAATAAGGTATAGAAATAATGCTAAAGCAAATGTTAAACGTTAACATTTTGAGTATCTGGGTGAAGGGTATAAATAGGAAAT
Source organism: Equus asinus (assembly GCF_041296235.1). Classification (NCBI taxonomy): domain Eukaryota; kingdom Metazoa; phylum Chordata; class Mammalia; order Perissodactyla; family Equidae; genus Equus; species Equus asinus. The sequence goes on along the minus strand of NC_091791.1, from coordinate 14,096,160 downwards.
CTTTCTATAAATTTTCCAACTTTCTGAAAGTCTGAAATTATTTCAAAACGAAAGATCTTTTAAAAAAAATAAAATGTGCTCTACTCTTAAAATTTGAGCATTACTAACTACCCTCAAAGGAACACAGAACCAGCAGTAAAGAAAACACTTCCCCTTGCCTCAGGCGGGGGTGCTACTAAACAGACAAAGACAAGAAGGATCATGTGGAGTGCACATTTCAACAGCAGACTAGGCTCTGCGCTCTTCCTCCTTCCTTCAGCAAGGCAAAGATCTGAGGAGGCTTACTGACCTGGGGTCTCTTGGCGAGTCACAGTTACCATGTTATTTGGGAGAGATCACAAAATGCACAACTCTTGGGTCTTCCAAAAGGAAGACTGGACAAGCAATGACAATGGGACACCAGTTTGTTGAGTCCTATGATCCCTGAGAGAGCAGTAAATACACAGAAGTCCATAGCGTTTCTGAAAACAACCAGGCAGCAACACCGTAAGGCCCTGCTGGTTTTTATTACATGTCTATCTTTAGCTTTACTGGAACTATCTAGTCAACTCAGAGACCAGCCGTGTGCTGATGGGTGCAGGCATCTGCTGGAGAGCAAACAGTAACAAAGACCCAGAATTTTTAAAGGGATTCAAGAGACATGTGCTCCAACATGTGGCACAAGATGTATTTAAGTATCAGTTCTCTAAAGTTTTGCTCCTGACTCAAATGAGGCAGATATTCACAGCAGGCTGCCAAAATCTTCCACACTCCCTATTTAAGTGTGACCCAGACTGGTGTTGCTGCCTTATGAGCCTTTCAGTCCCTGAAAGCCCACTTAGACCTTGAGCTACTCATTACCCCCATCACGTCCTACCGTGCCTACCCTCCCCATCCTTGCAGCCATATCTACCCACTGGATCCGTCCCCACCATTCTCTGACATTTCCTAGTCAACTTCCCAAAATTTGGAGATAAGATATATTCCTGGTATAATTTACTATATTGTATATATTTGCAGGCTGGCCAAGAAACTTAACCACTACTTCTAATGGCACTTCTATTAAAAGGTAAGTTCCAAGTGCCAAAACAGTCTACTTACTAGCAAACAGTCGGTGCTATGTTTGTTGAATAGAATTTTAAAGATGAGCTTTAGCACACAGCTGATTTGTAGGGATAAGGGCCCAGATAGCTATCAAACTGAAGAAGCCACTATAATAATCAACAACTAACGCTGACATCCTACTGAGTTTGCGGCACCATTCAACAGACTGTCAAATTCATTTTATTAAAATGTAACACTTGTATCTTTCTATCTGAAAATACTGTAATAAAATGCTATTACAATCAACCCTCCATATTTGCAGATTCCTCATCTGCAGATTCAACCAACCATGATCGAAAGGCCTTTGATGGTTGAGTCTGTACTGAACATCAACAGACTTTTTTTCTTGTCGTTATTCCCTAAACAATACAGTATAACAACTATCTGCATAGCATTTACATTGTATTAGGTATTATAAGTACCCAAGATGATTTAAAGTATACGGGAGGATGTGCATAGGTTAAATACAAATACTATGCCATTTTATATAAGGGACTTGAGCATCTGCAGATTTTGCTATCTGCTGGAGGTCCTGAAACCAATCCCCTGTGGATACCGAGGGACGACCATATATTCCATGAATGCTATAATCAATGAAATCAAAATACAGCTACTTTAAAGATGAAAGAGAGGAAATAAACTGAAAGCACAAGAAGTATCATAGAAAGGGAAGAATGAATCTTACAAGAAAAAAGCAAACACTAAATTTTTTTTTAATATTTACTTTATTTTTTGAAAAGGCCACCTACTTGCCATTTATGATACTTCTTGCCTATGTCCCAAACTCAAGCCCATAGCTTTATAATTTCCTTTAAATTAACCATTAATAAATACCCATATATATACGTATACACACACATTATACACAGAAGTATTTAATGTGACAACTGATTTTAAAAGGGTTAAGGAAAAAAAAAAGATAATGTCTGAATCCCTAAGCCTCATTTCTGGACTTCTCTTTCCTCTACATAAATACATAAACCTCACCAGATACTTACAGCCAGCAGCCAAAACTAGAAAACAAACAAATAGCCATCAATGGTAGATCTTTTGATATCTATATCTGATGATGGAAGAGTGGAACAGTATTTCCACAGAAGGATTTACTGAAATAATAATTTCATCACTAGTCTCAGATTAGAAAAAACGCTCACCTGCAGGTGAGTAGGAAGAGTGTGCGTGGCCAACAGTTTACAGAGATGACCAATGATGCTCTCCACGTAATCAAACACCATGAGGAGTTATAGTTTAAGAACAAGGTCAAGGAGATAGGGATACGCTAAAAAGGAAAGCCACAGGAGAGCTTTCTTGCTAGAAAGGACAAAAAAGAACTACAAAACAACAACAGAACATACGCCAGTATGAGCTCTTTACGTGTGACTTTTCCTAGTGACAAAAGAGATCAAATATCTGAATAGTGAACTTACTCATGATTATAAAAGAATGTACATTCATTTGACAAAATTTGGAAATACAGAAAATGTGCCATCAGTGTGACTCACCTCTCGAGTAGCTAGCTGGTTGCTGAGCTCCTCCGCCTTCTCAATGTCCCACTCTTCCACAGCCTGGTCTACGCTCTTTTCAAGGCCTGACTAGAAAGAAGAGAACCCTAAACCTTAAAGGCAGGAAAGAAGAGCAAACATTTGCTAGCAAAGACTATGTCTCAAGACGTCACCAAACACACTGCCCACTTAGACCACTGAATTCTCACCGTGACCTCACATCATTTACTGAGGAGAAGGTGGCTCAGAGACATTAAATGGCTTATCCAAGGTCATATAACTTCTTAAATTAAGGAAAAAAAGAGATGCAAATCCAGATTTTTGTGACTCCAAGGCCTAAGCTTCCTCTTAATAACAATAATAATAGTAGGAAATTATGGCTGCTTATTATGTGGTATACCCTGGGCCTAGTGCTATAAGAAAGCTCATTTAATCTTTAGAACAACTCCATGAAACAATACAGTTATCCTGTTTGGAAGAAGAGGAAACAGAGGCTTAGCCTCAACAACTTGGCCAAGGTCACAGAGTCCCTAAGTGGTGAGGACATTGCAGGAATCCAGGTTTGCGGAGAGCCTGTATTCTCAACCATGATCTTCCCCTGCCTCTTTTCTCTGCTGCCCATTTCTGTAGCTTGAGACCCTCATTCAACAGCCTCTCCCAGTCTTTGACTGTGGCTATTAATTGGATATTAAACATTGGAGGAAAGTTAATATATAAGAATGACTTTATTTTCCTACGGAAATATTTTTATTTCCTAGCTGAAGATACTTCAGGAAATCATAATTAAAATTTTCATGGGTTTACTAAACAGACTAAGTAGGACTCATCATACGCTTATGGAAAGACGCTTAGTCTTAAAAAATTGAGTTTTAGCTTGTGGAAATAGTTACTACAGAAAACATAAATTTTAAAAAGTAGTCTAATATATGCTTCTTGCAAGAAACTTTCAACCTAACAATGGCTTATCTACTGCATCTTAGTAGATGGATACCAGGAATGAAAATGTGGAAGGGACATTTTCAGTTAATTGACTTCTCCCTCCTCATCTAATAAAAGAAATCCTGGGAATGCCTCCTCCATCAGTGCACTGCTTGATTATACCAGTCACCTAAGAGAAATTTTGTTCCGCTGTAGCACTTTGCTGAAATGAGACCTAAAAAACACACACACATAATTTGCCTAAAAAGATTATGGAAACAAGGACCAGTGAGGTTGTCACTGATGTCTGTGTCAGGTGAAGATTTTTCCTTCTCACAATCCCTCAGCCCACCTAAGGACCTGAAAGGATGATAAACAACTTTTTCTTACTCCCAACAGAAGCTTGAAGCTTTCCTTCAGTTATCTCTCAGGCTGTGACCCAAGGCCACACAACTCTACGTTTTCCCATTCTGGCTCTGTCTCCAGAAATTTCTCTCTTGTATTTCTGCAGAACTCTTTTCCTGATGGTCCAAACAACACCCTGGACTCACTTTTCCAACATCCTTCATCTTCAAGGACCTCTAACTCCACCCGACTTCGGTAGTCTATACTCAGGCCAATGTCACTCTAAGCATGGTCTGTGTACCAGTCTGGTCTGCGAATAGTGCCAGTCCATGAATGGAGCTTGTGCCAGCTACCCATAGCTGACTTTTGGGAATGATGGTAAGGGAGGAGAACAAGACTTTCTCAAAGAAGGAAGTAGTACAGAGTTACATTCAGGCACAGGCTCCTTATCTCTTGGAAGACCAATACTGTGAATAGACTTGATCTAAGGCCATGTAGTAGACATCACCTGAAAGCTCCATTTGCAAAGCTTTATAATCTAGAATTCTTCTCTCTGTCCTTCCCTTATTCCGAGTCTTCAAAGTCACTGAACCTGCCTTGTCTTCATTTGGACCCCATACCCTGGCACCACACATTTATTCTCACAGTCCTTCAGTCTCTTCCTGGATTCTCTTATCCTCTCTCTCTGGCCTGCAACCCATGATCAACCTTTTCAAACTAGACTCTAAGCCACAGGTTCTCAAAGTTTGAGTTTGGACCACAAGCATCAGCATTACCTGGGAACTTGCTAGAAACACAAATTCTCTAAATCAGAAACTCAGGGAGTGGAGGCCAGCAATCCATCAATTCTAAGCGTGCTGAAGTTTGAGAACCACCGACCTAAGCAGTGCCTTCAGTGACCTCCAACATCTTACCTTGTTTTGGCTATTCCCAACCATTGTTTCTATTATGTCCTTTAACATCCAGGTGTCCCAGCAATGTTCGAGGAAACCAAATAACTCAATTCGCTGGCTTCACTAAAAGCTATTTTTGAAACTCAGCTGAGTGGGCTCTCAATTCTGCCCTTGAAAGTTCCCACCACATTCCTCTAAGAAGCTGTTATACATCTTTTCCATTTTTCCAAATACCCTCAACCCTAGCTCCTTCTCTCAGTAGATTATAACTCTACGCCCTACTTTATGGGAGGCCAAGGAGGGGGGAGGAAGGGATGAACCAAGGATATGTAAGTCCTCTCTACTGTCTTCCTCTCATCCACCTCAAAAGGTGTTATCTTCACTTACTCTGTTCCCCCATCCTAACTGCCTCCAAGAATCATCCTCCCTCACAAGACTAATCCCACCATCTGTGCTCATCATAATCCCATACGCTTACATGCTATCCAGAATCCTCCTCTTCAAATTTTCTCCTCTCTTTTCTTCATCCTTCACCCTACAAATAAACTTGTCCCCCTCAATCTGCACCAGGCTAGATGAGTTAACACAGCCTACTTTCCTCAAACAGATTTCTTATGTTGGTACTTCATCTGTCTCTTGTAGAACAGTGTATCAGATGCCTCCATGTCATCTCCCATGCAATCCTCTCTCCCTTCTGTCTTCATCATTCTTCTGAAACTGCTCCCCCTACCCTCATAAGTGACACCGTTTGTCTTCCTATTTGATCTTCTATTATACCAACTATATCCCCATTCTTAAAACTATCTCCCCAAATATTTATCTTAAATGTCCTTTGATGCCCTCATCTCCTCTTGTTGACCCTTAACTATAGTAGTCCTCAGTTGTGTGATTGGCCTCCTTTTCTTCTTACTTTTCACTCTGCCCAGTAATATATTCAGTCCCAGGGCTTCAATTACTTCTTACAAGCTGCTTTATATCTCTAAATAATTCAAAGCATCTGACCTCTCACCTGTATCAAAATCTACACCTCCAGCTACTTGCTGGTTATCTTCATACTGAAGGCCTTGCAAAGGGAGGGTCTTCAATTTTTTACAATGGCTACAAACAAGCTCATCACTTCCTGCCCTGCTTTCCTTAGGAGCTGAGCACCCACTTAGTTCCCCCTGACAGAATCCTCAGATATCTATCTTCAATGCCTCCAATCCTTTGCTCTTATTTCAACTCTTTTTTGTAGTCTCTCATCCCTCCCTTCTGTGCTTCTTCAGGGCCTCATCATCTCCTGTTTGGAAGATTATAACCATCTCCAAACTGGTCTTGTATCTTTCCAAAGCAGACACCATGGCACTACCCAGCTCAAAACACTATCACTTCTTTACTCCTCTTGAATAACATCCAAATCCCTTCACAATAGGGTCCCAAAATGCTTTCTCAGCCCCATCTTGGGCAATGCTGTACTCACTAATCTCTAGCCAAATTTACCATTCTCTTTATGTTCTCTGTGCCTCTGATGTGCTTCCATTTGAAAAATCTTTTTTTTTTTAAAGATTGACAACTGAGCTAACATCTGTTGCCAATCTTCTTTCTTCTTCTTCTTCTCCTCAAAGCCCCCCAGTACATAGTTGTAGATTATAGTTGTGAGTGCCTCTGGTTGTGCCATGTGGGATGCCACCTCAGCGTGGCCTGATGAGCAGCACCATGTTCACACCCAGGATCCAAAACAGTGAAACCCTGGGCTGCCGAAGCAGAGCGTGTGAACCTAACCACTCGGCCACGGGGCTGGCCCCTGAAAAATCTTAACCATCCTTTAAGTCTCATGTCAAATGTCACTTTCTCTATCTTTGCAGGTTCCCACATCCCTATAAACCCAGTGACCCTGCCACACCCTTCCCCATGCCCAGGACTTAACTGCCCTGCACTCTGTGCTGTCGCTGCACTCCACATCTCTCTTCAGCGCTCGCTGGTCTGACACAGTACAGTGGGTTGCTTATCTGTCTCCCCTCTTGGGTTCTATACTAAGAGCAGACATGTGTGTTACTAGTTTGCTGTGTTCCAGCATCCAGCCCTGTTCCTCTTATACTGGAGGCATTCAATCAGCCTGTGTTACTGAGTTAATATTCACAGTGCAGTAATCCATGGCTGCATTAGTATTGAAAGGACCCTACCCAAATGGGGACCACTTATTACATATCCACCACTTTGAGAAGTTTCCAAGAGAATTCCATAACAGTAATATTGGGGTAATAATACCCCTATGATTAAAAGACGGATCACATTTTATTCACTTATTTATATATAAATTTCTCCCACTACTAGGATATACAATCCTTGAGGGCATGAAGAATATCTTCCCCATCTTGGCTCTCAGAGCTTAGCACAGTACCTGCTCCTGGAACTTTGTATTTATATATTTTTATAGTGGAAATAAAATATTCTATTTAAGAAATGCTAATACAATGGTCTCTCCTTCCTGTGTAAAGTATTAGGTATCCCCTCAAATGCCACTGAGATATATGAAAACAAAATGCTAATAGCAAACTTCAATTGTTCCTGTACCACAAATTCTGGAGTAGCCAGACACAACAACCTACACATTAATCTGTTCCAATCTCTCATCTCGGTAAACTGGCCACTAACAGCATCCTTTCTTGAGCTGTTCTGCGTCTTCCGCATAGCAGCCATTTGTTTCTTTCCAATTATCTAGGTTTCCTGAGATTATCTAAGACCAGGGTGCTGCATTCCTTTACTCTAGAATCCAGAATAATCGTAGATCAGTGAGTAAAAAGGAACCCCCATTTTTACCACCAATGCCCATGAATAAACCCGTGGTCTACTTATTAGGTCATTATGCTACATCAACTTGGTAAGTTAACTTCCCTTTGGTTACCTTGGAGCTTAAAAATTCATGTCACAAAGGGAAAAAGAAAACATTCTGCTCTTCTGGAAACTTATGAACTGCTGAGCTTATAAGTAGAATTTTCACTTAAAAATAAATCAGCTAAAATTACAAATCTCTCTCTTCATTGTCAACTACCTCCCATTCCCCCAGCCATTCAGAGCAGCCCAAGAGATGGCCCGACACTAGAGTAGAAAGAGCAGTGGGCCAGGAGTCAGGGAACACGGCCACGGCTCCAGGTAAATGAGGTCCTTAACTCCTAAGCCTCAGTTCCCTTAAAGAAAATGAGAGGATTGGCTTGGATGACCAAAATTCTCCTCTAGAAATAAAAACCTAGAATTTCACCTACATGTTCAACTTTGTTTTTAGCTCTTTTAAAAGTTTTTTAAAAATTTTAACAAAGTTTCATTAGATATAACTGTTACTTTTTTCTCTCCCTTTTCTTTTTTTGGGGGCAATTTATTTAAGTAAAATATAATAGTCCCTTTGGCTCTGAAAAATTTCTGGTTCCATATGCACACCCAAACTTTCTGCTTCTATAAGATATTAACATCCCAAATATATTCAAGTGCTCACAATAGTAAAAAACATCCTTAGGTAAAACCTTTCCATCCTCTTAAGAACATAAGTTAACAACAGTTTACAAAGAAGATGGTTGATGAGGTCAGACTTGGGTTCAAATTCCAGCTCCTCTACTTACTAGCCAAGCAACCCTGGGTGAGTCTCTAAACCTCTAGAGGTTGCAGTTATCTCACCTGTAAAATGAGAAGAATACCACATTCTTTGCAAGGTTATGGCAAGGGTCAAAGAAAATATATGTAAAATACCTACAAACTTTTTAAAATATAGTCATCATTCGATAAATAAGTTGTTCATATTATTCTATTGAAATATCATGATACCATTAAAACAAAGAGAAGGCTTAGCTCTACATAGCTATAGACCTCATCACAGTGTGCCAAGCGCTCAGATCCAAGCACAAGACCCAAGCATTCAACTTTGAGTCAGTAAGCAGTCTCATGATACAAGATCAGAGCACTAGGCTTTTAAAAATTCTTAAGTTGAACCAAAGAGTAATCTTTTTTGGAAGTACCGAGGCTGTCTTTCATACTGCAAGAGTGGCAGGAAGCACAGAAGCACTGTTGATAGTCTGCAGGGCCTCGGTGTGCTTCCAAGACAAGACGCCTTTCGGTAGGAATCAGAATTTAGCTTAGGATATATCTCAATACAGACAAACAAACTGAGGGATGGCAATTTGGCTACAGATGGAAAATTATTCAAGGCCAGTATCTAATAGGTTCCCATGAGGCAATAAGGAACCTCTAATTAACAGTTTTGCTGCAGATGTCAAGAAGGCAGTACTATAAACATCAAACAAATTTACAGGTTCTCAATTTAACATTAAGGACCAACCATCCATATGTGCATAGCAAGAAACTCTTTCAATATGTAACTAAAACACTTTAAGTCCAACAGTACCACAATATATTTCTACAGGAATTTTGCTACTAAATATTTATTTGGATAATATATTAGATTTTTAAAGCTTAATACAAATGAATTGTCCACTAAAGTTTGCTGTGCTATGATTAGACCTAATATCTAGGGAAAAAAAATTAGGTAATCCCTCCATAAAGAAGGGGGGGAACCCTAAGAATTAGCATTGTTACCTTTATATATAAATCATACCTACTTAAATTATTTGAGTCAGGTAAGTAAAAACTCAGTTGGGGTATTATTTCAGAAAAATCTAGATTTGGGACCAAATGACTTGGGTTAAATTCTCCTTTCACTTCTTACCTGTTCTGTTTGTTTTCTTAGACAAATCACTCTAGGCTTCAGTTTCTTCATCTCTATTATGAGAATAAAACTGCCCTACCTGGGGGCCGGCCGCGTGGCCACGTGGTTAAGTTCACGCGCTCAGCTTTGGTGGCCCAGGGTTCGGATCCTAGGCACGGACATGGCACCACTCATTAGGCCATGTTGAGGTGCCATCCCACATGCCACAACTAGAAGGACCCACAACTAAAATATACAACTATGTACTGGGGGGATTTGGGGAGAAAAAAGCAGGGAAAAAAAAAACTGCCCTACCTACCTACCCCACAGGGATCACATAGGGATCAAGAGAGAATGCTCTGTATTGATACCTGGGGAATGTCACAGTACCCCTATGACTCCCCCAGCCCCCCTCCCGCCGCTCCCCCACCCTCCACACCCCTACCCCACTCCCACCCACTCAAGGCAGTCAGCCTTTTAGCCGATCTGTATATTGGAGTTCCACGTAAGATTCTGGTTGGAAACTCCATTCCACTAAAAATATAAGTTTGAAAAAAGCTACATTATACAATAGCAGTCCTCACATAAACAACTAAAAAACAAAAACTTATCAAAGACGTGCAATTACTCTAAAAATTATTGAAAGTATCTCTGGTTTTTCATGCCACAAAGTATCCATTAAGAATACATAAAACTACTTCAATAATGACTGCTGACTAATCAAACTGATTCAACTAAGGAATACCTGAGACATTTATAATGAAATTAACGAGTGAAATTTATTCCAAAGAAATTCCCTCATAGATTCAAAATAATTATGTTATGATTACAGAATTATTAGTAAGTCCCAGAACTGCTGCCAGAAACACAATTATGCCTAAATTTAATACAAAGAGCACTTTAAAACACTTTAGATATTACATTTTAAAAACATAAGCCTCTCTGTATTGTCAGGGAAGCAGGAGACAGCAGTGTTGTAAATACACATCCTTGGTTGAGCAAGTTTTAGCTTGGCAGTGTTCCAAAAAAAGGAAAAAAAAGGACTTACGATAGACACAAGATTAAGAAGTTTGTTTTGTTTTACCATTCTTGAGAGTTAAGTGAACGTAGAATAAAAAGGCTGAGATATGGTAACAGATCAGCCTCTGCTCCAGAGAAATAAAATAACGAACTAGAAATCCTTGCTATTTTTGTTCACACTGCATTAAAGATTTTCATGATCCTCTCTAGATTCCTTGAGCAGCAGCTATTATCTGCTGGACTTACATTTACTCTTAGCTTTTATCTTGGTGCCTCCAATGTGGACATTCTTTCATGTCTATTTACTTTGCTGGATTCACAGGAGACTTCAGCATGACAGCAAAGGGGTGCATGTAAAACAGTGATCCCAAAACAAAGAATGAGTGTGAATCTGCTGGCATGCAATGATGCTGAACTACCAAGAGAACATGAAATAATTTGGTTGCACTAAATCCTTCCTTTCCTTTCATGCTTGCATTTATTTATAAAATATTAAGTGTTAGCAAAATCCTGGGCAGACACAAGCCTGGCAGCACCAGTTTCCTTATTTAGAAGATTGCCATAACTTTCTCAGTTAGATGTCATTCATGTAGAGATATGCCTCTTGTCAAGAAAATACAAACTTAGAAAACACATCAATTGATGATTACATCAATTGATGATTCCCTTAAACTGAAATCTCTCTTTTAAAATGGTGCTTGACTTATAATTATTTTTCTAGAATACATCTAATGTATAATGTGAAACAGAATTCTATTTCTAAAACTAAGTTGTTTAAAAGAGTCTCCATAAAGAATCCTAGTATCCTTTATTAAAGTTACTCTCCACAAATTCCAAATTTTAGACAATGAGTAAGAGTTAGCCATATCTGGCCACTATCAAGAAGGGACAATTTCATATACGTAGAGTAATAATAAAATTCTAATACAGATAGATTGTAAAAATACTCTCAAAATTTCTACTTTTTAGAATGGCTAAAATTTAATTTCATGGCCTTAACTTCCCTAAAAAATAATTAGACATTCTAAAGTCAATATAGTTATGAGAAAACACAACAAATACTATAAATAACTGAAGATCAAAGACCACCTAATTCACAAGCAAAACTTTAAAACATATTTCCTATGAGAATCAATATTTAGCCATTCTTCCCTCAGAAGAACAATCTAGTCAGCTGCTGGGACTCTAAAGCAGGTTGGCAGAGACAGCCTGTGGATCAGGGCTGTGAGCATGACCCTCCTCTTTCCGGCTTAGAACAGGTTTGGTCAAGAGCATTCTCCTCATGAGACCCTCCTCCCAGAATCACAAAGGTCAAGCACGTGGCCAGCACACTTTAAAATGCTCATCAGCCCCTTTTTGCAGTGAAGCTACAGAACTGAGAATGGTGTAATGAAGCCTGAGTTTTAGTTTCAACTCCACTAGTGATCTTTCTTTATAAGAAATTTAGCATTTCTGCACCCGCTTGAACATTTGTGAAAAAGAGACTGCTCAGCAGCAGTAATTAGTTGCAGCAGAAAGTGATCCTGGTTCCCATTCCCCGGTGTTCTAGGGACTAGATGACAAGAATTCTTGGCGAAGTTGAAATCAAAAGGTTCACAGGCAAAATTCTGCTGTGTCAGTTCCTTAATGCATGTGCCCTCAATGCAATACCACCCAAAAATGAGTTTAAAATCAGAGGTTTTTCACAAGAAATACTGATTAATCAGAAAATGGTAATGGTCTCTACGTACACACAGTAGTCTCCAGGAACAATCTGTGAAGGAGGCATCTGTCTGCAAATGCAGGCTATAATATACTTGGGCTTCACCCAGCAGGCGCCTGCGCCTCTAGCCCTACTGCTCAGTACCCAAGTTTCATGCTCCTGGAGTCTGTCAACATTTCCCCAGGTGAATATGTCAGTTACTCATTCATTCAAGCCTCTACTAAGTATTCATATCATCTCTAGACTGATGACTCCACAATATGTATGTCAAGCTTGGACTCTCCTCCGAGCTCCTGCCTCATTTTATCAACAGTTTACTCTATTCCTGCTTGCTGATCCCACCGTGCCCCACGGTGAACTTTGGAAAGGCCCCACTCTAAATCTCCCCCCGCCAAGCTTTCCCATCTTCGTAGCTAGCATAACTGTTCACAGCATTGCTTAAGGTAAAGCCTTGAATAGCTCTCTTTCCCTCCTTATGCCCCAAATCCTCCCACCACCTCACAAGCAATCCAGAGGCAAACACTGTCAATTCTACTTCTACAGTCTACCTCAAATCCATCCACTCTTCTCCATCTTCAGCAGCATCATTCTTGTTCAAGCCACCATCATCTCAGGCCTAGAAGTCTCTTAACTTTCTCTTCTCATCTCCTTTTGCTGCCCTACATTCTATTCTCCACATAAGGGCATCTTTTAAAACATAACTTAGATCATGTCATTCCCTTAACTTAAAACCCTTGAATGACTCTCACTTGCATTGTGAGACTAAAACCCAATTCCTTACTCTGCCCCTTAAGATCCTACATAGTCTGGTCCCTGCCTGCCTGCCTCTCCAATCTTATCTTGGGCCACCCTCCTCCTCACTGACTCCATTCCAGCCAGGCTGACCTTCTTACAGTTACTCAGATATCCCATGATGACTCCTTTTTCCCTAGGATCTTCATCCAGGTTATGACCGCTACACTAGCATTCTTTATATACATGGTTCCTTCCCATCCTTCTGGTCTCAGTGAAATGGCATCTTCTGAGAAGGGCTTTCCCTGAGGACCCAAGCTAAAGTGGGGCCTCCATTTTAATTTCTTCACAATACCCTGCTCATTTCCTTTTTAACCGTTTTTTAAATTATTTGTAACTACATATTTACTTGTTCATCTAGCATCTTTTTTGGCACAGAGTAGGCACTTTAACTTTTCCGGTGAATCAATTAATGAGGAGAAATACCTTAGGTAAGGCCAATTACAAATATTTCCCACTGGCTAATATAAGATGCAATAAAAAAGATCTTACCTTGTCAATTTTTTTCTTTTTAACAGGGGGATCGAACCTATCATTGACTCCAAAATACTGAGTAAGCTCCTTCCACTGGGTTTCCCTCGAGGACTGCTCACTGCAGGAAGAGAGAGAATTACTTACGTTTTACACAAAATGTACTATTTTTATTTTTATTGTTTTTAACTGGTAACTACAATTATATAGCAACAACTAGTTTCTATGTTTCAGAGGTAAGTAGGTCAACTATTTGTACAAGCGCTACAATACTGTCTAGAATAGACAATATTTCAAATTCTACCTACCTCCGAGATTCTTCTTCATTCTTCAATTTACCTGAAAAGAATTCACAAACTGTCAATATCTAAGTATTTGATTGTTACTTCAAAATTGTTCATCAAAAATTGTTGAGCTAAACTCAATTTAGCTCAACAATTAGCAAGTCACAATTTAACATTAGCAGTATTGACAATTAGCCTGAATTAAAACAAAACACCTTTTCTGGATCGTTTTCTTTTTTTCTTTCTGAATCTTAAAGTTGAGGTTTTCTGTTCAGAATGTTTTTTATGCAATTCTTGAAATCTCTATATAAAAGTAAAAAAAAAGTGAGATGCAAATATATTCTGAAGCAAAGCATACATTCAAAAAACACCAAACATATTAAGTAACAAAAATAATTATATTCTAGCATTTATAAAATATAAATTTAACAAAGGCAGCTGAGTTCTTCTTGAGATATGCTATTCTTCAAAACTCTCTCAAAACCTGAGTTATCTTCAATTATTTCTAAATAAATCAATCTGATAATCTGAGAGTAAAATTCAATGACTCATACAGACGACAAAGAGATAAAATTAATATATAAACTCCTTATGTATTATGTTAGGCAAAGTAGCTAATTCTACTAAATGTTTTTTTCTTCCTCTTTTTATGAAAAACAAAACAAAAATGAAACCAAGTATCTGAGTGGCCAGTGGGTTGACCACAGACCCAGGGAATAATAAAGGCATTCTGAGCCAATCCTCCCTAACTATTCCCTCCCAGGAACACACACATTCTGACTGTGGCAGAGACACCCAGGAGCAGGCACAAACGCACAGGCTTTCACAAGAACAGCAGAGAAAACCTACATTCCACGTGCTGAAAGGAATTCCAGAGGGACACTCTTCATATGCATTCACATTTGCTTCTCCTTTGGCTTCCATTCCATCTGTAGGGAAATCTGAGCTCTCTGTTTTTGTTATGGTCCCATCTTCTTTATCTTCCTGTAAGTTAAGTCCAGAATTCTCTAACGTGGCTTCATCTTCAGAACTCAACTCAATATCACTTTCATTTAGGCCAGGAGGTAGCAGCCCACTCCACATCTTTTCTTCTAAAGGGAAAAAAGATGAATTTAAACATATAAAGAAGAGATGGAAAGAATTTTAAAACCATTAAAAGACACCCCAAGAGTCAAATAATTATACCAATGGTTTGGGAGCAGTCCATCTAAACTTTTTTAAGATCTAAAATGGAATGTACCCTTCATAGTAAAATAATTAAAATCTTCACTTGTAAAAATAAAAAAAGTGTAAAGCAGTTTAAGCAAGTTTGTGTAAAGACATTCCTCCAGATGAATGACTTAAGGAAAACAGCACTTTGATTCTTTAACAAATGGATAATTTTGTCTAAAAAAGGAAATTCAGTAAAAATATTCATTGCTCAAGAATGTTAAGACCCTAACAATATACACTGCAGACAATTTAAGAATTATACTACTATATTTCAAGCTATAACAATTTGAGAAGAAAATAAAATTAAATGCTTCACCTGTATTTGGTATAAAATTTTCAGGGGACTTATTGTCTAAGGAGCAGGAAAACAATTATTCAAAGGAAAATTTTTAAGCCGTGCAAGTAGCTTGAAGAAAGTATGATGATAAAAAGGATGCCCTAGTTTTAAATTTTATGTTTGCTAAAATAACACTAAATGGAGTATAATCCTAACAATTTAACAAAAATGTACAGCTTTTCTGTATAACAATACTGTATTTGGGAAACAAATGTTAAAGTTCAGGATAATATTTATCACAGCTATATAGTCCATTGGTAGAGGGAACCATTAACTATTGTTAATAAAAATGATTTAAAAAATTAGAGTTGTAATCATTTGCTAAAATTCAGATAACTGCGTACCTTTTCACAATGGAGCTCCACAGCACAGTCTATTTTAGCATACACACTGAGCTAAAACCATCTGAACTAAAACCATCTTAGCTCAAAAGATGTCTAAAATAGAGAAGCTGGTTATACTGCTCATGATTTACTCTTCTGAAGAAATAAAATGGAAAGATAGAAATCGTTCTTGCTGAGTTTTCTGCCTCCTAGTGTGATGAACCAGTAAGAAAACCACCCCCATTCTCTCTGAGACAAAGGCATCAGGATTTTGCATTACTCTGAATAATGGATGCCTGAGATCTTTTAAGGACCTCCTCCCAGGTCCAAAGAATCAGATCTTACTTTGTGAGGTTTGGGTCCAGCCCCATCAGTTGCTGGCTCTCTGAAACATCCTCATCAAAATATTCTCTTGGCTTTTTAAGAGGAAGGGCTCTGACATCTAACTGCTCCAATTGGAATCCTGATTCCACATACACTGGTGGTGTAAGGGGGTCATTTTTAACACCTCGGCCCCTCAGTTTTTCCTCTGGATGCAGGGATAATTATACTGCGTACAGGGTTGTCCTGAGGATTAAATCAGATAAGCCAGGAAAACAACACAGGTTTAGGATGTTGTAGGGGCTCGATCAATGCTAAGTTCTTTTCGCTATTACTATTATTTCTGCGGCCACGGACTGCATTTTTACCATTTCTGTCATGGGTGGCAGCATTCATAAGGTAGTTTTGAAGTTTCTAATGTTTCAGGTGCATTCACTTAGCAAATGATGCAAATAATTTCGTTCCCTGAGTTCCAAGTATGACATGAAGTTTGTATAGAAAATGCTGGTGTGTGGTTTTCTGAAAGCAGCAATAAAACCAGAAACAAATTACCAAGAAGACAATGGAGCCGAAGCTTCAAAAGGTTACTCCCTTGCACAGGCTTTCCAAAGCACTGTACTTAATTTTCTATTTAGGATCTGTATTCCTTTTTTTAAAGAGGACACCCAAAATTATATGAGCTGCAGGGCCCATAAAACCTGGATCCATCCCTAAACCCGGTCTGAAGATTTGAAAAGTTGTAACGGAGGAAGTCTTGAGATACTTTGCTAGCACATACAACAGCATGTAAAATATGCAATATTGAAAAACGGATGTTATGCTATTAATAAAAATACCTCTATTGTTCTGAGGAGCAAAGAGAGGGGAGCAACAATAAGCTCCAACATGACTTTGACACTGGCATATAATATACCTTTAGGCTCATTATCCATTTCAGGACTTAAAGATTCTAACAAATTTCAGATTTAGCCTTCTCAGCATAATTGGGGTTCTATGTTTGAAACCAGTGTTCCCTTTCCCTGTCCATAGTGTCTTTTGCATACCTACTGTGTGCCAGGCACTCTTCAAGACACGAGGACAGCAGTATACAAAACAGGCAAAAACACCTAACCTCACAGAACCGACATTCTACACACATGGCAAGCTTCTGTCCAGCAGCGGCCAAGCACCGCTCAGCTGTGGCTGCTCATGAAAGACGTGCCTCTCAGACGGGCACAGTTCTTCCACTGGACCACTGCTTCACCAGCTCTGCAGGGTGAGTCTATGCTTTGGGCACCCAAACGTGCTGCACCTTCAGGAGCAGTCTTGCTTGCCCTGGACTCAGCCCTCAAGCAGTTCTCCATTTTTGATCCCTTTTTGGACTTCCTCAAAATCATCTATTTTTAGCTCTTGCTGATGTGGCATTAAAAAAATGCCTTCAGGATGGCATTGGCTGGTACGATAATTCCTTGTGTGTGCCCACGGAAAAAAGAAAAATTAAAATAACTTTTTAAAAGTGGACTCTATGTTCAAATCCATAAAATAAGGCAAAATTCAAATAAGGTATGTTTCTGAACTCAGTTCCTGAACATCTTTAAAGTGATGTGCTATTCTCTTAAGACTGTAAAAAAAAAAAAACACAAGGACAACTTGGTGGCCACTGATAAACACACAGGACTCACTGAAGAGGCTGCAAAGTGGAGTTGCCCACGTGAGCAATGGCTCGACTGCAAACCAGCCAATATGGAGTGGCTGCTTTGTGACTCGCTTTGGGCTCATGTTTGAAAACACTGTCTTTCTATTCATAGCATATACACGTCGTTCACACATGTACAATTGTACTCCGGTATCAACTGGTACTCTGTTAGGCCTCCTGTCATTCCTGTTTTGGCTGCTCTGGAGGACGGTCCTCTATTTCTTTGAAGTGTCTCTCCCCCCACGTCTTTCAGAGTGTACTCCTTTATTTTAAAGCCGTTCACTCCAAATTACCCCTTAAATGTGAAGCTTACTCAGGCATTCTCAAGACATGTGATATACCTGAGAACTAGAAACTAAGTTTTTTTAGTAAAGATTATAGCCAGGTCTATGTGACAGTTGATATATTAATACGGAAGCTTTCATTTTTTAGTCTGTAACTCAAATAATTTTTTAATTTAATCATTTTAGCCCCAAAGAAGACGTAAATGATTCAGAATTCCCTTTTTTCTCTGTGGTTTTGAATATCACCTTCTTTATTTCACACACTCTCTACCTCTGGAATTAAGATTTTTTCCATTCCACAATTATTCTTCAGAAAAATTCGGTGTATACTATGTAGAAAACATCTTTTGTGCTAGGTTGACACAACTTTCTGTGAACTGAAAATATTTCTGTGTCATCCTGGCCTGAATGGCTGGGTTTTCTTTCGCCCGTGAAAACCAACCACAGTCAGTATTTAGCACGCTTGGGCAGAGCGCAGTGCATCAACAACACGACACAGTTCAGCAGTTCCTAATCTAAGGTTTTTACAAAGTTCTATGAAGAGACTAACAGAGGTCTCTAACCCAATTTCAATATTCAAAAAACCTGACATATTTTATTTTTCCTCAGACAATATCATCCACTTTTAGGCAAAGGGACTTAAATTCAATGTAGTATTATTCTTCACCACATATGCATTCATCAGAGGCTCTGATTGGTAGCCACAGATCTGACTTTTATTAAAAAAATAATAATAGTGAATATATTTCAGTAGACACAACCTTTCAAAATATGGCATCCATGGAGATAGCAAATTATAAAAGGGGTTCTGGGTTGTAAAAGGACTGGGAATGACGGGGACAGCAGGGAAGAACGGTTTTGAAAGTAAGAAGATGGGTTTCTAGTCTTGAACAACATAATTGTAGGCAAGCCACCACATCTGTGTGGGTCTCCATCCTTAAGCTATAAAATGAAGAGCTTGATCAGATGATCTCTGAAATGTACTGCAACTCTAAAACGTTTCTTTATGGATCGTAACATTGTATGCGCTCAAATGCCCAGTCACCTCACTCTCTGCTCTAACACTCCATTTTCTCCCTGGCAGATGCAACACTGATTAAACCCCACCAGCCCAGGAGATAAAGTTCTTTCCTCAACCTAGCTGCCCTGGCCAAGACTGCCGGTCTTCAAGAAGACTGTACTTCAGACAGGACACCTGAAAGATGTTCTGGAGAAAGAGAAGGATACCCCAGTCACAACAGAAGAAACAGAACCAGAAAGAGGAAACAAAGCAGGTCATTGCTATACACGGCACACAAACAAAGTGACAGGCACGGATGTACCATTAATCCTCATAACAACCTTTCCACTAGGAATTGCTCTCTTCTACAGACGAAGTAACTGACTTGCCTAATGGACTGTGATCCACTTATTTTACAAAAATGGAACTCTATGGCTTCAAATTATAAACTTTTAGACGGCAGAATTTCAAGTAGTAATATATTCCTGGAGACAAATATTGGAAAGTGTGTCTGAAGAATGATTCTAGCCTGTAATTCCAGACTTGTTAAAATTTGATGAAGAATTTTTTTTCTCACTTTTTAAGTGCAGAAAGCTAGGTAAGATGCTCTACTAAATTGCATGCATCAAGGTCACATTCAGAAGTTTGGGTAAAAATGTCACATTTTCTGGAAGACCAAGCAGCTGCTTATAACCAAAACCCAAAATACATAATCTGAGCAGCATAATAAGAAAATGTCTTCTGTCTCTAATATTCCAGAATTTCAATGCCATTTTCACCAAACGATGCTGTCTTATTTCCCGCGTTTTGTACCCAATTAGAAATAATAGAAATCTCAACCTTGTCTAATCTGAATTTAGTCTTACTTTACAATAATCACAAATCACCACCCCTCACCAATCTGACGATTGTCAACTAATTTAGACAATAATCAGTTTCTGCGACTTGGAATTAATACTTAACTAAAATACTTTTAAGCATGTTTCACCAACATTAATGTAAACATCCTATTTACTTTCATGACTTGAAATAATAAAAATGTTCCCTTTTCTCAAAAAGGTAGGGAAAGTACAACTGAATCACAGGCCTGACTTCGGATTTAAGTTACCCATCTGATTACCCGGATAAACTATTTAGCAGGATTTTGCATGTATACCTATGTATTAATTAAAGACAGTGTTTGTTTAGCCAAGGCCTGGAAAACACTTCCCCAAACACAAGACCCTGTAGGGGGAGATTTACAGTTAACCAATAACATTTCGAGGTTTAAGTCTGCTGCCGCTGTGAGAATACTTACAAGGTTCAAGACTGCAAGAGGGTGGCTCTGGAAAGGTCCACCTTTTCCTGCTCAGCTCACAACCCGAACTCTGCAGGCTCTCCGGCGGGAGAGCCACCCTCCGACCCCCAAACGGGAAGCATCCCCTCCCCGGCACAGAAGCCAGCGCCGCGGATTCCGGTACAGGATGTCTAGCCCGCTGACACTTCATCAGCCGCAGCTCTTTTCCAGGATACAGCAACAGGAAACAGGAGGCTGTTTCCCGATCGAAAGCCTTGTCGCCCTCTCTCACTTTGGCTGGGGTGGGACAGAGAACCGCACTCCGGTCCACAGGCCGGGGAACGCGTCGCGGCGCCCCTTCCCAGCAAGCGGAGGCCGGCCCGGGCCGGGGGCTCGGCAGGCCCGGCGGAGAGGCTGTGAGGCCGCCCACACAGGCTCCCCCGCTCCCCGCCCCAGACACTCCCGGACCTGTGCCCCCCGAAGCCCGGGGAGCCCCGAACCAGCCCCGCAACCAGCTGTACTCACGGGACAGGAGCCGGCCACCCGGCAGCCATCTTAAGGCCCAGCCAACATCGCGCCTTCCCATTGGCTCCGGCCTCTCAGCCAATGGGCGGGGGCCGTTCTGGTCCGGGGTCGCCATGGCAACCGACCGAGCTCGCCTCGGCTTTAAAATCAACAAAAAAGGAGCAGTTCGTTTCTTTCTGCTGGTTTCCTATCCCTTCTCTATCATCGTTTCCCGCTTCCTTCTGGACGGTTCTTAAGGCTTTGTTCTTTCCCCGTGCCCTGCCGTCTGCCGGTGCATAGCGTGGGGACAGCGTTGGCCTTAAACCGTGAACTGAGTTCGTTCCTCAAGGAGGAGAAGCGCTGCGGTTGCTCCCCAGACGCATGTGGGAAGGTTTCCATTCATTCCTCCTTTCCTCCTCCTTCCCTTCTTTCCTCCCTCCCTTCCTTTTTTGCTTTCTGCACATTTTTATCTAGCTGGCACCCAGCCAGCCCCTGTATAGAGGAAGATGGTCCCGACTCCTGCTCTCGTGGGCTTACCATCTGGTGATCGTCCAGGCTGCTTCCCTGACCAGCTGTGTGGCCTTGGCCGAAAGCTTACTGAGCTCCTTTTCCGTGGCAGCCACTGGCTTAGGCCCTGAGGAGGGGCTGGGGGGAGCGTAGAAAATAAGCAAGGAGACAACAAACTAAGAAAAAGGCGCTATAAAGAAAGTAAAACAGAATAATATGATCATGATGGGGGTGGGGCTAATTTAGAAATGCTTCCATTTTCTGAAGTAGTGTTCTATAATAATAATAAGACTATGAATACTTTCCTAATTTCTGGTGTTGTGATGATTATATAAGACAATACACATAAATACCTTAACACATTACCTGGTCCACGTGATGTTCAGTCGTAGCTATTGTTGTTGTTAACATTATCAATAACGCCTTTCTTTGAAACATCCTAAAAGTGTGTAAAACTTTTGCATTGCGCTCAATAATATATCACAGTTTAGTATAAACAGATGTTTAAGCTTATTACTTATAACCATCCACTACTTCCCCCCCAGTGTCTTCCAGAAGATGTGTCAGGTTTATGGAGGAGTTTTCTAAAACCCCAGAATCATAGTAAAACCTGAATTGGGATGCTAGGGTCCTTTCTGTGCTCACGTTCTCTGATTCTAGGAGAGACACAAGGCTGGGGGATTTAATGATTTGTATGAAACTCTGCTGGCCAAATGGGTCCCCTTCTCAATAGTGTTTTCCCTGAATCCAAATCCTTAGAAAGTTAAGCAGTTAAAGAAAGGATGTGTATGAAAATGCTCTTGTAGCTCTTGCATTGGGCCTCTTACTTGCTGTATTAGTCTACTCAGGCTGCAACAACAAAATACCACAGATTGGGTGGCTTAAACAACAGAAATTTATTTCTCACAGTTCTAGAAATTAGGAAGTTCAAGATTAGGGTCCCAGCAAAGTAGGTGTCATTCTGAGGCTCTTCTCTTGGCTTGTAGGCAGCAGCCATCTTGCCGTGTGCTCACAAGTTCTCTTTGCACATATGTGTGAGGTGAGAGAGAGAGAGAGAGAAAGGGCCATCTGGTATCTCTTCTTAAGAAGACACTAATTTTATGGGATCAAGGCTGGATCCTTAAGACCTCATTTAACCTTAATTAATTCCTTAGAGGCCCCATCTTCAAATATAGCCACACTGGGAGTTAGGATTTCAATATATGAATTTTAGGAGTACACAAACACTCAGTCCATAACAAATGCTGATGGTGGAGGTGTAACCAGAATGGGGAAGGAGAGGGCAGAGGGGGAAGAACTGAGTCATGGGGTAGGAAGGAAGTAATGTCGGCCTGTTTAACAACTATCTGGACTGTTTCTACATATATTCTATCAAAGAATACTCATTATTTAGTGCATATAAATGTGCAAGGGATAGGGGAAGAATATAATTATAAGTACTTCAAAGGCTTACAAACATCACATTTCTCATTGAAGGTTTTTGGAAAGTCCTACTCCAAAAATATTTTTAAATTGTTTCTCAATGTTAATTTGAAAACTCTCAAATTTCTGATTGTTTTCTCTATCATATTATTGGATTCCTATAATAAATGCAAATAGCTCAGACTTTTCTTGTGATTCTGTTTGTAAGACTTTCAGTCTCTGAATATTATTGTTTTGCCAGTTTTCTGAGAGAAATGTCAGTCATTTGATTTATTTTAATCAATAAATTTACCTTCCCTTCAGCAAATTCTTGCCCTGGAAACCTGCCAAACCATGCATTTTGTGAATGAAATACTTGTATTTGTGAGATCTCTATGAAACATAGAATTATTGAATACCTTTTACTAAATCATAGTGAAATACCTGATGCAGCTAGTGAATTGTGTTTGAATGGTGTTGCATCTGGCACTAATTTCAAACATGTAAGTTTCATTTAAATTCTCAAACATATCTTAAAAAACATAAAGCGGTTTTTCTTTGCCAAGAAATATTATAGTTTATGAATAGTTTTCCCTTATATTTAGTCATTTTTTTTCCTAGTATAGGGATTACAAGTCACACTCATGTTATAAAAGATTAATTGTGGCTTCCTTTTTGGTGGCTGCTAAGTCTCTGATTGATGAAAATTTCCCCAAATATAATGAAATCCCTTAAATAGTTCTCAGTTGGAAAAAGTGAATACGACTTTGTTGAACATATAATAAATATGCCTCTTGCTGAAACTGAGAAAGAGAATAGTTAATTTCCTTCTGTACAAAATGCCTCATTTTCTGCATGGAAGAAAAAGTGGCCTCATGACTTTGCAAAGGAATAGAAACAAGGGAGTTCTGAATTTTAGGAATTGTGTTGATATCCTTCATGATTAAGAAATGACAGTTTCTCTATCTGGATTCATTTTTTTAAATTTGCAAAATGAACCATCTATAAACAATGTTGTCTTCCAGGAGTGTGTTCAACAATTGACACTGTAGCATCGGCAAGAGTTGACATTTGAGGAAACAAAATTTCTGTAACATAGGATGTTGCCAAAGAAAAGCATTCTCTTTATCGGTCCTGTCTAGTACTTTCAGACTCTTCAAGTCCAAGAAGCTGTACATAGGAAGAGAGGGGGACAGGAAAGAGAGGCTTACTGAGCATTTCTGTCTGCTAGGTGTTTTGCATCTGATATCATATAATGCTATGAAGTAGTTATTATTGTATCCATTTTACAGATAAGGAAATTAGGGCTAAAAGAGTTTAATGTCACACAACTAGTAACAGAACCAGGGTGGGGAGGTTTCACTGGACTCTGAAGCTCATATTTTTCCCACTGTCACACACTGCCCCTTTTAAGGTGAAGTTCCTGATAAATCCCAGCATGGTGCAGTCAATAAAGTATAGACATCATTATTACCCAGTGGGATGTGTACCCAGTGGGAGCTCACAAAAAGATAGGCTTCAGGAGCAAAATGTGTCTTCTCTCTCCATCCCCTCAGTACCTAGTGAGTGATTACATCCCATCAGAGGCATCTTCTTCAATCATTCCTGCTTTGCTACATTGAAATCTATGTTAGTCTTCCTTTTCCTAATACCTGCATCTTCCAAAATAGCCCACTACCTGAGCAATCCCTCTGAATGAAGGAATACATGTAAAGCTTTTAACACAGAGCCTGGCATGTAATCAATGGTAAATAAATATTAGTTTCCTTCCCTTACACACTAAGGAGTGTGTGTGTCTGCATGAGTGTCTGTGTGTGCGTATGTGTGTTGGGGGAAGGAGGATTGAACAGGCAGGCCGCAGAGGATTTTTAGGGCATTGAAAATACTCCATGTGATACCATAACGATAGATACATATCACTAAACATCTGTCCACACTCATAGAGTGTACAACACCAAGACTGAACTGTACTGTAAACTACGGACTTTGGGTGATGATGATGTGTCCCTATAGGCTCATCGGTTGTAACAAACATACCACTCTTGCGGGGGAGGCTATGCATGTGCGGGGAAAATGCATGTATGGAAGAATCTCTACCTTCCCCTCAATTTTGCTGTGAACCTAAAACTTCTCTAAAAAAGTAAAGTCTTAAAAGATCAAAAGAAAAACAATAGTTCATTACCTAAGAAAATTATATGAAATCCAAATTTTAGTGTCCATAAATGAAATTCTATTAGAATACAAAGAACTGAGTACATAAACACTGACAGATTATCAGATTAATGTGTCAACGTCTTCGTGGTCCTTGCCATGTACCCAGTGCTCAGCACTTTGCTAAGGTTTAAGGGGGATACAAATGAAGTAACTGAACTGGCCTGTCAGGAAGCTTGTAGTCTGAGATGTACAATGTGGTTATAAATGATATATTTCACACCATAAGTACTAAAACTGTGAGGTTCATGATGTAAGCAGAAACTATAGAATTCCTAAGAATGGAGAAGCTAGATGGAATTTAGTGCATGCTATTTCCTTTGCCTGGAATAGCTTTCTCTTTTACACCTGTTGAACTTCTTGTCATCCTTCTTGCCATCCTTCAAAACCTAGATCAAACATTACTTCCTAAATTAAATCTTTCCTCACTCACGCAGTTCATGCCTTTCTTCTCTGTGCCTTCATGATAGTTGACACATAGCACAACTAGGGCTTTACCACATTGAAATACAATTAGTTGTCACAGGTCGATCTGCCCCAATAGATTGTGAAGGCACAGTCCTTGTCACATAGCGAGTGTTCAGTAAATGTTCGTGGAGAAGATGGGTGAGTGATAGAAGTGAAGATGTCAATGCATGGGATGAAGAGAAATGGGGAAGGTGGTTTTGAAGCATCACGTGAATAATTGCAGAGTGACAGCAATGCTATGGTTTAGGGAAGACATAAGAAATCAGCTGGGGTCAGACTATGAGGGGTTTCCCTAAGGCAAGCAGACAAGTTCTTCCTTGATACAATAGGGGGAATTATAGGATTCTGACCAAGGGAGTGATCAGATGAAGCAGTTGCTCCAGGAAGATTGGTGTAATAGTCTTGTGAATACAAAAGATGGATTTGAAGGTAGTTGAGCCAACATGAAAAGTGTCTTCCTGGAAGACCATAATGGAGTAAATGATTAGCATCTGGACAAAGGCAATGGAAATGGAGAATAAAGGGCAAATCTGAGCATCAAATCTAGTCTTTTCCTCATTCATTCACTCATTCCCTTTCACTTTTGCTTTCATGCCTTTACTATTATAGCTCCCTGCTTCCGACTCATTCATATTCTGTATTCAGTTTTATGAATTCAACTCAGCCTTTGGGGATACCTCCTTTACTATGAACTCCAAAAAAAATCATTAATTAAATCTGATTTTGAAATGCCCCCACAAACAACCTGTTCTATGTCACCTCTCATCTTCTTTCCACCTTGAGCACCACATCGTCTATTTATTTTATACATAACAAAGGTGGTTCGGGCAGTGGTGGGCTTGTTGTGGCCTCCTGGTGGTCTGCTTGGAGGCTGACCCAACACATTTTCCTCCTGGTATTGAGAGAATGTAAAAAGTACTCTCTGCCTCTTCTTTGATTCTTACAGCTGAGAGTATGGAAACTCCACTAATCTCTTCCTCACAGATACAGGTACACCATTTGGAAAACTCTTTTCCAGTTTTAACCCAGTAACTTTGGTGTCATGTTCTCCATCATCTTTTTTGTGACCCATAAAAAGCCACTACTCACCACACTAATCCTAACTGCCAAGTACAAGATGATGATATGCTTATGAAGAAAAAGAAGGCTGTAAGTTTAAAGTGAAATTACTAATTAAAGAATACCATCTCACCTTGAATATGTCCAAAAGAACCCTTCAGAATGTATTCCAAACTTTCCACCATTCAAAGTAGGGGGAATCGTTTCTCACTCAGTGTTGTTTTTTAATTATTTTGTCTGATTTTATTGCAGTGTGGCATTATCTTCTATGGCCTGGGAATCTAATCGGCATCCAGGGTATTGTCTCTAATGGAATAACTATTCTGAATTCCCTACAGCTATTTAGAACACTTTATAAACACTTGAAACCATGTCTTTGCTCAATTGAGGACATCCTGAGTGATCCACCCTCATACAATCTTACCTTTCCTAGGTTCTGTCTCGGAAGTTTTTTCAAAATGCTTTCTATCTTTAAACTTGGAGTAAGTTTACTTATCATTTCATTCCACTCAAGAAAGCACACTTCACTCTTGCATTATAGACATGTTCTCAGCCAATCCAACCAAATCAGATGCTGAGCCACTAGACCCTGCTGTTCTGCCCTCCCAGCTCCGAGCCTCGCCCATCCCTAAGGCAATGTCTTCTGTCTTCCCGAGCTCAACTCCTGGGTCCTTTCTAGAATTCCATTTTGGCTTATATATTGGCTCCTTATTTTTACCTTTTTGTCTTGTATTTCAGTGGTCACTCTAGAGATTACAGTATCCATCCTTAACTTTTCACAGACGACTTAAATATTTTAACAGTTTACGTAAAATGTAGGAAACTTGGACCTGTACAGGTCCATTTAATGTTCTTGACACGTCCTTGATGTTGTCACACACGCTACATCTACATAGATTGTAAATCCCACAATGTAGTGTTTTGTTTTGCTTTAAACCATATATAATTTTTAAAGGAAAAATGAGGGGGAAATAGTCTTTTACATTTACTTATGTGTTTACTACTTGCGATGCTCTTCATTCCATCTTGTGGGCCTGTGTTTATATCTGCTTTCATTTACTTTCATTATAAAGAACTTCCTTTAGCATGTCTTGCAGTGTAGGTTTGCTGGCAATAGATTTTCTTATCTGAAAATATCTTTCTTCTACCCTTACTCTTTTTTGTGTGTGTCAGGTTTATTGAGGTAGTATTTACATATGATAAAATTTACCCCTGACAGTGTCCACTTCTATGAGGTTTGACAAATGCCCCGACACAATCAATGTACAGAATATTGCCATCCCGCGAGTTCCCTCACACCCTTTTGCAGCAAACTACTTCTCACACCTTCAGCTTCTCAAAACCACTAGATGTTTTCTGTCTTCGTAATTGTGCCTTTTCCAGGATGAAGTCATATAAATGAAATCAAATAGTGTGTAGTCTTTTGAGTCAGGCCTATTTCATGTAGCGTAGTAGTGCACTTGAGGATCATCCAGGTTAAATGTACCAGCAGCTTGTTCCTTTCATTGCTGAGTAGTATTCCTGTACGCAGCCACCGCGTGGTTTGTTTACCCATTCACCAGTTGAGGGCTATTTGGATTGTTTTCAGTTTCAGCAGCTACAAATTATGAACAAAGATGCCAAAAACACTCACATACAGGTTTTTGTGCGCACAAAATTTTTCATTTCTCTTGAGTCGATACCTCAGAGTGGGATTGGTAGGTTTTAAGGTAAGTTTATGTTTACCTACATGAGGAACTGCCAAATTGTTTTCCAAAGTGGCTGTACCATTGTTCCTTCACCTCAGCAACGTATGAGAGTTCCCGTCACTCCACGTTCTTCGTAGGGACATCAAAAGAAAGCTTAGCCCTTCAAATAGTTATATATTGGTATCTCATTGTGGTATTAATTTCAATTTTCCTAGTGACTAATGATGTCTGTGACTTTTCTCTTGATTTTCTTTTTATTTATTTATTTTATTTATTTATTTTTTTAGGAAGATTAGCCCTGAGCTAATGTCTGCCACCAACCCTCCTCTTTTTGCTGAGGAAGACTGGCCCTGAGCTAACATCCGTGCCCATCTTCCTCTACTTTATATGCGGGACGCCTACCACAGCATGGCTTGTCAAGTGGCGCCATGTCCGCACCCGGGATCTGAACGAGCAAACCCCGGGCCGCCGAAGTGGAACGTGTGAACTTAACTGCTGTGCCACCAGGCCGGCCCCTTGATTTTCTTAACAGTGTCTCTCAAAGAGCAAAAGATTTCATTTTGATAAAGTTCAATTTATCGACTTTTTTCTTTTACAGTTTGCGCTTTTTGTGTGATGTCTAAGAAATCTTTGCCTCACCCAAGGTCACAAAGTTTTTTCCTCTGTTTTAGTCCAGACATTTTTATAGTTTTAGGTTTTAGATCTATGATCCATTGTGAGTTGATTATGTACATGGTGCAAAGTATAAATCGAGGTTTTTATTTTGGCTTTTGGATGTCCAACTGTACCAGCACAATTTGTTGAAACTCCTTCGTCCATTAAACTGCCTTTGCACCTTTTAGATTTTGCCTGTTTCATGGTTTTGTGCTATATTGTACATTGTACTGTTTTTAATTTCAATTTCTAACTGTTTATTGCTATTAAATAAAAACATAGTTTTAAAATTTTGATCATGCACTTGAAAAGAATGTGGATATTGCTGCTATCCTGTCTATTGTTTTATAAACATCAGTTAGAGCAGGTTGGTAGATAGTATTGTTCAGGTTTTCTATTTCCTTATCGATTTTCTGTCTACTTGTTCAGTTGATTACTGAGACAGGAATGTTGACATCCCCAACTGTTATTGCAGACATGTTTCCTTTCCTTTATATCAGTTTTCTTTTTGTGTTTGAAGCTGTTTTTAGGTGCATATATATTTGAGTTTTTATGACTTCTTTATGAATTGACTTCTTTGTCATTATGTAATAGCCATCTTTATCCTTGGTAATATTTCTTGTTATGAGGTCTACTTTGTTTGATATTAATATAGCCACTCTAGTTTTTTTTAATTAGTATTTGCATGGCATCTTTTTCCACTATTGCATTCTTAAAATATTGATGCATTTACATTGAAAGTGTGTTTCTTATAGACAATACATACTTGGATCTTGCTTTTTTATCCTATCAATCTCTGTCTTTTAATTGTTGTATCTAGACTACTTACATTTAATGTAATTATTCACATGGTCAGGATTAAATCTCCTATCTTTCTAGCTATTTTCTATTTTTTCCATGTCTTCTTTATTCTTCTTTCTATGCTTTTCTCAGGTAAGCCAGCGCTCCCATCTCACACCTCCCTGATGGGGTCTCTCGTTCCTTGGATTTCCAGTTACTCATTTGTCCCGTAAACTTAGTGTTCTGATGGGTTCAGGGAGGTTACAATTTTGTCATGTATACAGTACTTTCTTATTTTTAGAGTATGAATGATGCTCTTTCCAGCTTTCTGCATCCTAGGTGGAAGTGGAACTCATTTTCATTCTTGAAAGATATTTTTGCTGGATATACGATTCTAGGTAGATGGTTTTTCTTTTCATTATTTTAAAGCTGTTGTTCCACTGTCTCTTATCCTCTATGGTACCTGATGAATGTTAGAGGTCCTTCAAATCATTGTTCCCCAGTATCAAATGTGTCATTTTTCTCTGGCTGCTTGCCAGATTGTCTCTTTATCTTTGGTTTTCAGCAGTTTGACTATAATGTTTCTAGATGTGCAGTTTAGATTTTATTTTTTGCTTGGAGCTCACTGAACTTCTTGAACTAGAAAATTTATGTTTTTAACCAAATTTCAGGAATTTTTGGCCATTATTTCTCCAAATATTTTTTCTAGTCCATTGTCTCATTCTATTTCTCAAATATGAGATATTTTGATATTGGTCTATGGGATCCTGAGGCTCTGATCACTTACTACAATTTTTTTCTTCTATTCTTTAGATTATATCATTTATAATGGTGTATCTTCAAGTTCTCTGATTCTCTTTTTTGTCATATCCATGCTGTTGTTAAACCATGCAGCAACCTTTTTATTTTATGTATTTTCTTATTTCAGTTATATAATTTCTATTTGGTTCTTTCTGACAGTTTATATCTCTTGACTGAGGTTTCCTATCTATTCATTCTTTATGATATTTTCTTTTCAGTCCTTAAGCATAACTATTTTAAAATTCTTATCTCTTGATTCCAGTATTGGGGTCTTCTCAGGGTTAGTCTCCATTGATTTTCTTTTCTCTTGAAAATGGTTCATGTTTTCCTGTTTCTTTATATGACAAATTTTGGATTTTATTCTGTAAATTGTGAATCTTGTAGAAACTCTAAATTCTATCACGTTTTCTCCAAAGAATATTATTTTTTTTAAAGCAGGCAGTCAACTTGGCTGAGCCCAAAGTATTAACTCAGTCTTCCCTGTGACAAGTGGCAGCTCAAGTCAAATTCAGTTATTTTAGCCTCAGCTGTACTGCTTGGGGTCTGCCCTTCGCTTGCATACTTCAAGGCTCATCCAGAGATTAGAGCATAGTTTATATAGAGAATTGTGGCTCAACCTCTCAAGCTCTCTTCTTTTCAAGAGTCTCCTTCACTTTCTAGCAGCTGTGATTGACCCAAATTTTTTCCCCAGTAACAAAAGATTTCTCTTCCAATTCTAGCCTCACTACACAGTGTTGTTTATGGTCTTCCCTCAGGATAAGAGCTGGAAAACAATGATAAACTCATCCTTTGCTGTCTTAACCTTCAGAGTGTCTGACCTCTCCAGTATCTGAGTGCTTCTGTTCACTTTCCAGTGCCTTCAAAAGTTATTTTGCTTCTTCCAGAGTCTAGAGTTCTTATCAGCAGAAAGGTTGGTCAGACAGGAGCTTACTTGGCCGTGACTGGAAGTGGAAGAATTTCTAATTCAGATATGTGCATGTCTTTTTAAACATCCTTGTGTTTTTCACAGAATCTTACTGTGTTGTTGCCAGAGTTTATTCATTTTAGGTTATAGTGTTTAAGAGCAAGGACTGATACTTTTTACATATGGCACTACCTCAGTGGTTGCATATCCTGGGCACTTGGTAAATATTTAAATGATGAATAATGACTAAACGTAGCATAAATTTTCCCTTAACTATACAGAATATATTCTTGCTGAGAAAAAACATTCTATATAAGAACACCTAGTTAATAATTGCTATTTTTCATAAAAATTGCCATTAGAACTAAAAAAAAGCCACTTAAATTATTTTTGAAAACACAGGACCCCACTCTCTTCTCTTTTAAAATGGAGTTTTAATTCCATTTATCCGACATTGATTTAATATCTATTAGATGGAAAGCATTGTGGGAAACACTGACTGTTTTAGGATGAAAGGGAAGGATGATTAAATAAGACAGATAAGACATGGTGCCTGCCATCCAAGAATCCAAAAAGCTAGCTGGGGAGACAGACAGATGTAAATAATCCTAATATAAAGCAGACAATGGTAAGTGCCATCTTGAGATTAGGGCAAAGTGTTAGGATTGCTGTAAATTGGAAGCAATGAAATCAGATTGGGATCCTAGGACAGTTTCTTGGTAAATGTGGGATATATACTGACCTTAGGAGGATGTAAAGAACTTCATAGGTATATATGATGGGGAAATTCATTCCAGGAAAATTTGGGAAATTATACATTATATTTAGGAAAGAGTAAATGGTTTAACGGTAAGACTGGACTTTGAAGTCACAAAAATGTGTGACTGTGTTCAACTTCTTAAACTTTCCTGAGCCTCAGTTTTGTCATCAGCAACAATGGGAAAGTTGAGTAGAGATCAAATTGTGGACAGCCTGAAAAGGTTGGTAGAGGCATGTAGACTGGAGTTGGGGACACCTGTTTGGAGGCCATAGCACTAATGTAGGTGGAAAGTGCTTGCAGTAGGACTGAACTTCAAAACAAAAAACTGTGTTTTCTGTTTCAACCGGAGATTCTTGGAAAAAAAATGAAAAAGAGAGTATAAATACAAAGGATTTGACAATGGCTTCTGTGAAGGGAAGAAAGAAGTGAAATTCAGGGAGTTTAATAGAATAGCTAAAACCAGATTGTATATTACAGTCATTATGTTTGTATGAAATATACCTAGGGTTGCTTTTTGTTGATATAAAGGCAATTATCTGACATATTATATTTTAATATAATCATGAACTATTTTTAAATGGCAATGGGACTTGAAAGATGTTGAGAGAAAAATAATTTTCAAAGTTTTTAAATTTTTCAATTAAAAAGAAACTCAAGGAACTTTCTCCACAATTTTGCTTAATAATAAATTGATCATATAGCTAACAAGTGGCAGAATCTAGATCTGAGCCCAAGATCACTTGATCCCCAATCCCATGTGCTTTCTACGCCACATTGCCTCTTCCAGGAGGAAGAGGAAGCGAAAGAATATCCAAAAAATGAACTGAGTACTTCCTAAATGTCCGCACTACTTCCAGTCGTTTTTACACAGATTAGCTAACTAAATCAACATAGCAATCATATGAGAGGGATTTCTTTTTTATCATCATTTTGTATATGAGTAAACTATTCCATCAAAAAAAGAGAAGATGTCTCATGGACCAGGAAAGGAACCCAAATCTCCCACATGGCATTCAACAATTTTATAGCTAGAATATCCCTAACCACCAAGAACTTGGATTTAAGTCACCTTATGGTCACTGTGAACGTTTACCTTGTGTCTAAATATTTTTTCACCAGGATTTGTCCCAGTCAAAACGAAGATAATCCTAGGAGTAAAAACACTAGAGGAAGCTCAGCTAACGAACCGCACTGCATTGTCACTAAAGGACCAGCTGATTTCAAGACAGTGGGATTTGACAAGGGGAGAGAGGACTAATAGGACACAGGGTCACCCAGAAAGAAGGGGCAAAGCCAGTCTGGGAAGAGGAAGGGAGGAGGCACAGAATACCAGCCTCGCCTACTTCACATTTCTCAGGGCTTGATTGGAGTAGAACCAAACTTGCCTTTGAGATTCATAAATCGAGATGAGACAACTAAGTGAACAGACTGTGTCCCAGAGAAGATGCTGAATTAAAGCACATTTGGTTTGTATTCACTAAAGAACATATCACACTTGATGTGAGATTAGATGTTAAGAGCTGTACATCTGGCTCTGCCAAATATTAACTCAAGTTAATTGCAGGCTGCTGAATCTATCATTCACATGATGGTTTCAAATTTTAAAATGATGTATTAAATTGTTCCTCTAGGATGATGTTCCTCCCATACTGTATGTCACATGTGACATACCATCCTAACGGCTTGGGTAGGTAATGCTGTGAGGGGCCCTGTGGCAAAAAGGGAAGCACAGAGTGGGGAAGGACTCAGGTTGGTTCCTAGTCACCTATGTCCAGGTTTGATATTGATTTGTTAATCTGTGAGTATTTTCTTAACCAGGGGCTGAAAAATCTCATTCCCAAGGAGTTGTTTTGACTTTTAAGCAGAGGATACTATAAAAGGTAGACTATTATAAACTCTCCTGAAGGAAAATATTTGCTTTATGTAAATAGCCTTCTCAAGGTAATAAATAATTAAAGAACCTCAAAATAAAATAATGTATGAAGCTCTGAATTTCTAACCAAAAAGGTTTCCAAAGATTTACCTTTGGAAATGATCTGTCTTTATGGAGAAACACTGAAAACACACCAGAAGCCTTAAGTTCCAAAGTCATAAGAGACAATTAAGGGCAAGAATTAAAATGGAGTGCACTTTGTTCTAGGACTCACAAAGACCTGGGTGCTAACTCTTTTCTCCCAGGCAGGTTGCTTAGCCTCCCAGACCCTAGATGTTCTCATGTGTGAAACAGGAATCCCCGCACCTGCTTGGCCTGCTTCCACAGTGGCTGTGAAAGTGCAGAGGCTGCAGTGACTGTGAAGCAGGACCCTACCAGCAGGACACTCATGTAAATGATGTCCGTTGACATCTGGCACGAGGACCCAGCTGTCAGACACAAGGCACACTCTCGCGCCTTGCTGTGCTGTTCGCCAAAGTTTATTTGGGCAGGTGGTAATTACCAAGAGTACATTAAGGCTAAAGCAGGGTGAGAACTTGCTTGAATGTTCTGTTGAGGAAAGATGGGTGGAAAGAGTAAGCGGCTCCACACCTGAAACTGGGAATCACTCAACGTTAGAAGACACAAATAACATTCTCAAAGTGGCCTAACTCGGAGACTTAGGGGCAAATGGGGCAGGCACCCTGTCCTAGAACCTCTGGTTGGAATAGGTTGAAGAGGGACATAAGACCAGTGATTTCGTTGCCATCATAAGAGGGTATGTCAGTAGAGAACTACTCTGTAAAAATTAGATACTAGACACTAGCAGTGACTGTCATGGGAGGGTGGGACTACTGGTAAGAATATGTGTGATTTTTATTCTTTTCATCTATATTTTCTAATTCTTCCATAATGAGAATGTATTCTTTCTGCAGTAAAAATGTCATTTATATAAAAAGTGAATATAGACTTCAAATTTCATATTATATGAGAAAACAAACCCTAATTTTTTTCAATTATTAGGCACATTATTTTACAGATAATTTCTTTTAAGATGGAAAACGTGCTTCTTGATCATCAGCAACTGTTTAAGGTAAGCAGTCCTTCAACTCTCATTTCATAGTTACACTGCCCCACGACTTCACGTGGGGCCTGTTCTGCTCAGAAGGGATCGGTTGTGTGAAGGGGTGTGGCACGAATAACCCTTAGGAATACAGGTCACAGAGCTAATGAAGTGCGCCAAGGAAAGAAAGTCTTACCTATCAGCTATGAATTCTCCCCCCTATGCCAGAGACCTGAGGGCACGTGACCTAAGAATGTGCATCCCAAGATAATACTACCTTCAGAGAACTCTACTTATAGGTAAGTAACTCTCCTTTATAGAAGGTATCTTTGTGTGGCAGACTGTTTATGGGAGCAATTTGAATTGAACTTTAAATGAAAAAGGCATATCTCTGTAAGTGGTAATAATTTTAGTCATCTCGCTGTGGCTAGGGGTTGTGGAATTCATTAGCACAGATTAACATATAAAGTGGGTGAGATATCTAATAGCAAACGGAGAGGTTTAGGGGCCTTAATTCATCACTGAATGAACAGCGTGTACAGTATTAGGGACTATGAAATTTTTAATTTACACAAAGTGTCCAAGAATATAGGGAATAAATTTAAACCCAAAACAGATAATGGAGCTATGCCCTGCCTGGCTGGCAAGTTGAATTGTTTTTACACTGAGTGAAGAAAGCTAATTATCCCAAGCACAAGGAGACTGCTAAAAATAATAAGATTATAAGGAATAATTTGCTGATATAATTACAACAAAATTGGGTACACACAATCGTCAGATACATGTATTGCTTGACCTGGGTGAGAAAGTGAAATAAATCCTTCTTCTATAGCCTTCGTAAATTTGTTTTTATCATCTCCAAGTGGTGTTTGCACAGGCAGCACAATTTGCATGTGTAATGTGGCTGTACAAATTGACAACAAGTAAATTATTCAAGGAAATAGGCTGGTCGCGGGTCTGAACTATCTCGCAAAGCCTATTCATTTTGAAGAATCACTGAGACGTGAAGCTCATACATCAACCGTTTTCTGACAATCCTCAGACTTATTGTCTCCTAAAATGTCATTACGGCTATTATTTATGAAGCTAATTCATTTATTAATATATATTTAACTCTGACTTGTCATGCACCTTAGCAGACATTCTGTGCACTGCATATTTTTGAATAGATGAAAGACTTTTGCATGCTTTAATGATTACTGTAAGCTGCTATAGATTTATAGAATGCAGCTTTATTATCTACTTGCATTAATACCTTTTTATAACTTTCTTTCTGCTTAAGGCCATCAAATATAAATGGCAAATGACATATTCAAAAGATTGTATGGAATAAGATTTTCCAAGAGTTTGTTGAATTTTAGAACAAAATGGGTTATCTGTCAGTTAAGGCCTAATTCACCTAAAAAGATGGGTATATACCAATTATGTTGAATTTTCCTGCAAAATATAGGCTGCAGTTTTTCAAGAAAAAAGGAAAAATGCATGATTCATTGAGCTCTTTCCTTCTGAGAAGACAGCCCACCCTTTCATGTGCTGAGGTTGGGCAACGGTTCCCATGGAAGCTGAATTTCAGGTGTTCATTATTACTTGGGGCCTTGCACTGTGCCCTTTACATTGTCTTTAATCAATAAATGGGTGTTGCATGAGTGAGTGAATAGATGACTGACCTCGAGGTTTTCTGATAGTGCCATGAATAAAATCAGTAGAAATAAGAATCAACCTGGAACACTATTTTATACATTTCTGCTTTCTGCTTTAGCACTTCCAACCTCTAGAGAATGTTCTGTGACTCCCACCATGATTTAGAAATAAATCGTGTGTATATTCAATCAAAACACACGTGTTATTTTTATAGTGTGCATAAGAATATATCAATAGTGGACATGTATTATTGCTCCTGGTTGTCGCTGCGTAAAGTTTGCTCACCAGCATCTTCCACCTTAGGTGACCATGACTATTCTGTGTGTGTGTGTGTGTGTGTGTGTGAGGTAGAAGGAACTGGAGAATAAAAAGGAAGAACAATAGAGTTGCTCGAGATATTCTGGTCTGAGTGTGCTTCATGCTAACCATTTAAGTATTCACTGATTTTCTAACCCAACATTTCTGCATTTGTGTTGGTATAGAAATAGAACTCTTACAACACCAAGTGCAAGGGCTGCACAGGCAAACATGCTACTACTGTCATTTGCTAATGGATTTGAAATTATTGCAAACCAGATGCTTTGCTTTAACAATACAAATGATAAGACAAAGAAAAATGTCATTGCCTGAGTATTGTATTGACTGCATTAGCTTTAATGATGTTGCAAAATCAGCAACATTTTTAGATAATTAAAATTTGTTTAAAAAAATGCTACTTAATCTGTGGAGACAGAAGGCAGATTAGTGGTTGTCTAGAGCTGGGGTGAGGTGGAGAGAAGAGGGAGCGACTGCTGATGGGCACAGGTTTCTTTTTAGGGTGACAAAAATGTTTTAAAATTAGATTGTGATGATGCTTGCACAATTCTACAAATAGACTAAAACCATTAAATTGTGCACTTTAAGTGGGTGAACTGTGTGGTCTGTGAGTTATATCTCAATAAAGCTGTTTAAAAAGGACTGTGTGATACATGCCCAAATTAAATATTGTACTGTATATAACCAACAGCATTATTATGAATAGTAGCATAGGACATAACCATTTAGCAAACTGGCTTAGGAATGAAACTAAATTGAAATATAAAATAATCTATCCACAAGAGTATGGGAAGGAGGCCTGCCTTTCAGAGATGCAGCCTTCAACCTGAATGGTATTCGTGTCACGTGACCTGACAAGAGAAAAAAATTCCTGCCTCAGAAACACTGATATAAGCCACCAAATGTAGTCAAGAAAAATCTTTAGGAAATGCGTAGGGAGACACTATTTTTCATTTAGAATTATTGTGTAAGACCAACAAAGCATCAAGAATCTGTTTTTAAAAGTAATTTTCTTATATTAAGCCTTCTCTCAAAATGGCCTATTAGGTATGGAAAGCAAACCACACACACACACACACACACACACACACACACACACACAAACTGCCTTTCTAACTGCATAACCCTGGCCGGGAAGGCTGATGACATTTTTATTAGTCATATTAATCACATACTTAAAGAGAAAAATGTCTCACTTTTCCAGGAACCATAATATTTACCTATTTACACCTTTTAAAATTTCAATAACTCCAACTTAGAACCCTTAACCCCCATA
This sequence comes from Equus asinus, assembly GCF_041296235.1. Classification (NCBI taxonomy): domain Eukaryota; kingdom Metazoa; phylum Chordata; class Mammalia; order Perissodactyla; family Equidae; genus Equus; species Equus asinus. The sequence goes on along the minus strand of NC_091791.1, from coordinate 14,058,106 downwards.
ACCTTCAAAAAACAAGTAAAATGAAAATTAATAAATGTTCCCTAGTGTGCTATGAACCATTAATTGTACAGACTGAAAGGCTTTAGCCTAATAAGAAACATGCCTTCAGCAGAAATGTGAAAGTCATCGGGGATGCTCATGATTTAATGATAAAAATGTGCAGTCAATTTTCAATGAAGTTAAGACCTATAACCCAGGAATATTTTAACTCACAAATTTTTGCAGATACCTGAGGAACTTTGAAAGGTGAACAACCTGAAGTACTGAAATGTTCTCAGCACAAATTAAATAATTCATCTCTAAAGTGGTCTGAAGATAGAGGCAATAGAATTTCTAGCAATAACAGGTGATGAGAGATGGACTTGGCCCACACTCCAAGAATGCACAGGCATTTCATTAAACTAGCAACAACATGATTTTCCTAGGAAATTTTTAGAGAAGTATTATAAAATTAGGAATAAAGACATGTTAATGACACCATTGACCGTAAGTCTCACGTAAGTTTTGAAAATCAGTTCTAGGTTAAGCTATAGAAGTCCTAAGCATAATCCATTCATTCAAATAAGTACTTACTTAGTTCTCACTGTGAACTAGGGGAAGCCTGGGGTATGCATTCTGGAACTGAAGTGGGCAGATTCTGAGGGGATATAAAGACGAATAAAACAGTCCTTGTCCCTGAGGAACTTAAAGTCATGAGAGCAGTGTGATTTGTTTGCAAAAATTTTGCCCTTCTTGTTTGAGTTATTTACAATGAGCAATGCTTTATTTTTGTAATCAGGAGAGAGAGCGTATAAGACGGGTTTTTTGAAAAGACACTTAAGTGCTATTGAATGAGTGCAAAGTTTTATAGATATTCATAAGAGATCCCTGCCAAGGAAAATTTTCAAGGAAGGGTTAGCATGTGAGCTGGGCCTGGAAGGATGGCCGACATTAGATAGATTGAGCTGGAGAAGGCAATCTAGGTGGAAGAGATTGTGTAAGCTAAAGCTGAAAGTAAATGTAATGTGAAATAATGCAATATGGCTGCAGATTAGGGTGCATGTAGAGGAGGAAAAACTAGAACGTTGTGTTGGGGCTGAATCACAGGAGGCCTATGCTGTCACACTCAAGAATTCAGATTCATTTTGTGAGGTCACATGTGTAAGGTACTTAGCACACAGTACAAAGTACATTGTAAGTGCTCAGTATATATGAACTGTTATTACTCTTGTCCAAGGTCTCAGAAGGAGCTGGAGCAGAGCAAGGGCTAGTAGTCTCCTGGGTAGCCCTTCTTTCTGTCCCATAGGTTGACTCTAGATGAGTGCTGCCCAATAGGTAGGTCTATATTGAGATAAAACCCACTTTCAGATGGCCCCTGAGCCATCTCCACACAGCACTCCTCATACCCCTCACGGGCATGCAGTGACTAGTCTGAAAGTTCCTTCATGCAAAGGCAGTGTCCTTTACCCTCTTTGTTCCCAAGGCCTTAGCACATGTTGGGTTTTATCAAATGCTTGTTGAACTTCCCTCCCCCATTAGATGTAAATACTCCAAGATAAATGAATAAGTTGATACTGAGACATTTGTGTTAGGGTATATGGCCTGTTAATTTAGTAGTTGAGTTTGTCATTACTGGACATACTAATCATATCTCATTTCTGGACCTGCCAGATTCCCAAATGAGGTGTTGTCCTGAGAGAACCTTGCCTGCAACCCTCTGGGTATCAACATCCTATCAATTCTCCTCCTCTACCCCCAAAATACCACACCTACCCACAAAGGATTATTATGCATGAAATAAGGCTGGCCAAGTGCCTAGCATTGCACCTGATGCATACTAACATTCGCTAGGCATGCTCTTTCCCTAAATATCAGAATTTCTGACTTATCCATCCGTTGGCTCTGATAGAGTACACCATTTAGTGTACCGTTTTAGAGGTAAGAGCAGTAGAAGGCTCATTCACAATTTTCATCAGAATCTCTCTAAATTATGGCCCCAGGGGCCAAATCGTACCATCTACTTTTATAAAGTGTTATTAGCAGGGAGCCATGCCCATTCATTTAAATATTGTCTATGGCTGTTTTCACACTACAACAGCAGAGTTGACTAGTTGTAACAGAGACTATCTGACTTTCAAAGCCTAAATATTTACTATCTGGCCCTTTACAGAAAAAGTTGGCTGACTCTGGTTAAAAATAATGGCTTTGTCAGTCAAAACTTAATTTAAATCCTAGTTCCATCTTGGGAACAAAGAGGCGAGTTAACCTCTTTACACTTCAGCTTCCTTGTTTATAAAATGGGAGTAATGATAGTAACTACTTCATAGGATTGTTGTGAGCATTAAATACCCCAAAGTACCTAGCACAGTACCTATAAGATGATAAACATTAAATATGAGCAATGATGATGATGGTGGTGAACATACAGATAAAATTATCATACAGGAAACACCATACCTCAAAAAGCTTTTAAAGTTGGATGTTGAAGGCCCGCAATGTAATGTAATACGTATATACACGCATACCTGTATATGAGTCCACACACATACTTGTACACACATACAATAAATATGAAAAAGATATATATGGATATTAATGCAAGTAGAATACACGCATACAAATACACATATATATTACATATAATATATATGAAAAGAAAAAATAGGCATTAATGAAAATAGAATACATATACATAAATACACACAAAATCCTGTGCCAAAAAAAAAAATTCTTTCTCAGTTTCTGGGCACAAAACAACCATTCTGTGATGAAATTACTCTACCTGATTGTGTGACCTTTGCATTCATGGGAGGTGAGAGGTCACCCGGAGAGTTGAGAGTAGGCTGAATCTGGCAAGGATTCAACAATCGTTTTTCCTTCGCCGTCTATCCCTTTGCAATCACTCTTCAGCTCCTTTCATTTTCGCCCCCAGTGGTGAAACGGAGACACTGCAGCAGCGGAAGCAGGTGCTCATCCTCCAGGGCTCGCCGCCCGTTTCTCGGTTCTGGGAAAACAATTCAAACGAGTCAGTAAAGTCAATGGACAGGAAGATGTCGGGAGGATTGTTATTCCAAAGAGCCAAAACTGCTTCGGAAATGAGAACAAAGGTGGCCAATTACCACCTTCTAACATCCTATAATGCTTATTTATTATTTGTATTGTTAATTGTCTGTGTCCGTCTTCATAATGTCACTTCCCTAAGGGCAGGGAAATTGGACTGTTTTGCTTATCACTGTATCTAAAAGGCTTAAAACAGAGTCTTGTACCTTGTAGACACTCAGTAAATATTTGCTGAGTTGAATAAATAGCTGCAGGTCTATAGACTATGCAGCTTTGAAGAAAATGCTAGAGTGTGGTCTAAGACAAGGTCATTGATAGTTTATCCTCATTCCCTGTCTGGCCGCTTAGACTCAATTTGAGCCTCTGGGATTAGAAAGATGAAGCCTGTGGAACGGTTTCAGGAGAGCCTGTGAGACTCTGGGCACCAGAAGAACTGCCCTGCGGTCCAGAGGGGAAAAAACGATAAAGAAGAAAAAAAATCCGTGAGATACAAACAAACTCAAAAAAGAAATAAAATGAGCTTCTGGCTTCTGGTAATCTTCCTGCACAAAACAGCTATAAATTCTGGACGAAATATAAAAAGCTGCTGTTCAAAGGCACTAGCGAGAAACCAAGGAGGAAAACGCAGGAGTGGAGTCTGCGCGTGGAAGAAGGGAATGGCAGCGGGCAAGTTTCTTATTATTAGTGCTTTTTGCCAGAAAGCAGGACCCAATCTGTGCCAAATAGGAGTGAGGAAAACTTGGATAGAAAACCCCGTAGTCTTACTGGCATGAAAAGACAGAAAATAGAGTTCAAGGTGATTGCAGCAACTGGAAAGTGAGGGAGAAATTTTGGAAGAAAGAGAGCCAAAGGTGGGGGGGTGATATGTTCTGCGTTTAAGCTCTGTACAAATCCTTGCTGACAGCCCAACCATGTGTGCAGGTAGCCCAGCTCAGGCTAAAGGAACTGGACAGAGATTTCTCTTGCTGCTCACTACAAGGGAGCCAGTTTGGAGTTTGAGATCAGTTAAGTTAGCCACCTGCTTTTAAACAATCAATCCTCTTCAAAGGAACACAACAGAATCCAGAGGCTCTACAATATATCGCTCACAACTTCTTGGGTGCCATCCAAAATACTAAGCACATGAACTAAAAAAGGAAATGTGAGCCAAAAGGCAATCAGTGGAGATGGACACTGAGATAACTGAGTGGCTGGAATTAACAGACAAGAGTTTTAAATCAGCTATTATAACCATGCTCATGAATATAAAGGAAAATATGTTTGTAAAGAATTAACAAATATGAAATCTCAATGGAGAACTAAAAACTATTTTTTAAAAACCAAACCAACATTCTAAAACTAAAAATACAATATTTGAAGTAAGTTTCACTGTATGGTTCTGACAAAAAGGAAGATGACTGAAGAGTCAGAAAATTTGAAGATAGATAAATAGCAATAATTCTATGTGAAGAACATATAGGAAAAAATATCGGGGAAAAGTGAGCAGCCAACAGTTGGTTCATTGAAAGCATCGACACTGTGACACACTTTCCTGATCCCTTGTCTTTGCTATACTGCCTTATTATTATGATGCTTGTACCCTAAGGCACTTTTTCCTCCTATCCTCACCCATGTACAGGCTCAGGGAAAATGTAAATTTCTCCAACACATTTTCCAAAATTCTGCCAACTAGAAATAACCTCTTTCTTTGAAACAAATACTTCAATAGTCACTTTCACGTCTCTTTCTATGATAAGAATGGAGAACATTTGGTATCTTATCATACCTCTGAAATCCCAGCCTGATTCACAGAATGAGCAGTATGTGGTCAGGAACTAAAATTTTAGCCTTTAATTTTTCTGCTCAGCTCAACAAAACTATCTGGATATTAATCAAAATCTAAACAAAGAAACTGATCTTTGATACATTGTTAGGATAACTGTAAAATAAAACAAGATTCTGATCAATAAGGAAAACTTAAGGGAGTATAAATTAACAGAAATATGACTTGAAGAGAATTTTCTCCAACACAAAAAAAAGAATTAAACATTTTCCAGTCATAGAACACCTTAATAAATCTGATAAAACTATGGATTTCCTCCCCAGATAAGAAATCACAAACACAAATTTTGCACATGATTTCAGATATTTCATGGATCTCAGTTAAGAATCCCTGGCTTAGAAGTAAATCTAATGTCTGCCATACATGTTTTTTATGGCAAAACAAAATTTAAATAGCTGGAATCTAGCTGTAAAAGAGTTGAAAATTTTTACAAGATGAATGATGCTGGAAAGTACAGCAAGGAAATAGAAAATAAACTTAAGAAATATATCTGGGGGCCGGCCTGGTGGCATAGTGGTAAAGTTCATGTGCTCTGCTTCGGTGGCCTGGGGTTCACAAGTTCAGATCCTGGGCATGGACCTAGCGCTGCTCATCAAGCCAGGCTGTGGTGGAGTCCCACGTAAGGTAGAGGAAGATTGGCACAGATGTTAGCTCAGGGCCAATCTTCCTCAAAAAAAAGAAGAGGAAGAAGAAGAAGAGGAGGAGGAGGAGGAAAGAGAAAGAGAAGGAGAAGAAGAAAAAGAAGATATATATCTGGAAAGTGATAGAAATGAAAAATTCAAGGAAAGATCACTGATACAGGGGATAATAACATGGAGATCCAAATTACGTGAAGAATAGACATTCTGGAGATCAAACAATAGGAAAGGCACAAAGATAATCCCAGTCACATGTAAGTAAAACCATTCAGAACTGAAAAAGTATTAAAGTCATAAAACAAAAAATATCCTTATACTCACTTAAATTTAGGACATGAGAGTTTCCAACTTTCAAAGAGAAAGGTAAAGTTTACATTCCTTTTAAAAGGTAATATAATTACTATTTTTAATTTATTTTGAAATACTTCATGTATCAAGAAAAAACAGAAATAATATAGCAAACATTGTGTACTCTCCACCTAGTTTAAGAAATAAAGCCTTATCAAATATTGTTAAACTCCACCATTTGTCCTTTTTTGAATGTGTTTCTTTTACACACTCCCAATAGTCACCACTATATTGAGTTTTAGCATTACCTTGATTTTTAATGTAAGTACACTTAATTGTTAAGCCATATATAGTTTAGTTTTACATGCTTTTGAACTCTAAATAAATTGTGTTATACTATATGCTTTCTTCTGCAATTTATACTTTATTAATATAATATAATATAATAATATAATATAATATAATAATTTATATTGTGTTTTCTGATATTCATTCCAGTCGATATACACAGCTGCTATTCACTCACTTTCACTTCTCTACAACATTTTATGAACATATTGCGATTTACTCTTTCATTCTCTCTTCCATGAATATTTGGGTTGTTATGGTTTTTTGTTATTACCAAAAATTGCTGCTATGAACATTCTTGTATGCAAATTTGTTTTTACATGTTTAAGAGTTTCTCTGGAGCAGTGGTTCTCAAAGTGTGGTCCTGTACCAGAAGCCGCAGTATCACCTGGGGTCTTGCTAGCAGTGCAAATATTTGGATCCCACCACAGACCTTCTGAATCAGAAACTCTGGGGATGGGAAGCGCAGTCTGTGTTTCAGTGAGCTCTCCAGGAGATTCTGATGCACCGTTAAGTTTGAGAACCACTGCCAGAGAACTGGATCATAGGAGGGTACACACACTTTGATTGGATAACATCCAATGGCTGTCTGAAATGATTGGATCTTCTTACACTCCCACCCACCATTACGAGAGTTTCTCCTGTTTAACATCCTTACCAACACTTCATATTCTCAGAACTTTTAACTTTTTAGCCAATCCAGTTGGTAGAAAGTGGTATCAACTGTGATCTTGTTTTAGTGTTCCTTGAATCTAATGATGTTGACCGTTTTTATTCATTTATTAGACAATTCATATTTCCTTTTCTATGAAATATCTCTACTGTATTTTGACCATTCTTCTATCAGATTGTTGGCCTTTTTTCTTATTGAGCTGTATACTCATCCTTGTCAGTTAAATGTTTTGCAAATGTCGCTCCCAGTCTATGGCTTTTTTTTTTCACTTTTAAATGGTATATTTTAATGAGCAGACATTTTTCATTTTAATGTTGTCAAATTGATTATTTCTACTATGTGGTTTGTGTCTTTGTATCTTATTTAAGAAATGCTTCCCTACCATGAGATAATAAAGATATTCTCTTTTATTTTCTTCTAAAATTCTTAATATTTGCTTTCACATTTAAGTCTTGAATCCACATTGACTTTGTTTTGTATGATGTGAGATAGAAATCCACTTTTTCCACATGGATAACCAATTGTCTAAGTTGCACTGAATGTGTAGATTTTGAGGAGGAGCATTGACATCCTTATAATACTGAGTCTTCCTATTCATGAGTATGGTATACCTGTCTATTTATTTAGGTCTTCTTTAATGTATTTCTATGAAGTTTCATAATTTTTGGTAACTATTCCTAGATATCTTATACATTTAGTTGCTTTGTGAATAGTATGATTTTAAAATAAAGTTATGTTTTTCCAAATGTTTGCAGCTGGAGTAGAGAAACACGATTGATCTTTGTATGATGGTCTTCTAGATAGCAACTTTGCTTAATTTCAAAGGGGCAAAAACGAGGCTATCTTCACATTTCTCTACTTTAGCAATTATTGCAGAATGCTAGAATAACATCTATAGAACCCTTAAGAAAAGACTTTGAGACCTTAGAAAATACTCCGTTTGGTCAAGTTCTCACCCACATATATGAGAAAAAGAAAGAATACTCTCAGATATACAAAGTCTCAGACCCTTTTTTTGCAGCTTGCTCGAGGCCGTACTCCAGAATACTAGGAATGAATTAGAATAAAGAAATACTGAATGGAGATACTACTGCTAAGATGAATCTGAGGTAACCACTGGTCAATACAGAAATACGTAAAGAAGACCCCAAACTAGAAGGCTGCTGCTGCTCTCTGGTTTACGTGATTTTAAAAAAAAATAGTAGTACACCAAATAGATAAATATTCTGGAATAAGATGGGGATAGAGAGGGTCTTAGAGCCTTAGATTTAAGAAATGAAGGATGTGAAAGATGGAATCCAGTATGCAAAATCTCTTGTCTTTCATGCAAAGAAGTAACAAGCCTATTGTTTTTATCAGAGACATTTATAACTTTAGAAACCATTAAATACCATTATATTTGACCAATTGAGTAAAAATATAGTTTTACATTCCCAATTGTTTTAAAGCATCATAGGAGACAATATTGTACATGTGATAAAGGGTATACAGAGAAGAGACAACAAAGAACTAGAAAAAAAGTAAAATAACTATATATAATGATTATAATGAATATAGTTCTATAAATTCCCCATAGGGTTGTATTGAATTAAAAACAACTTTAATAATATTGTACTTGGAATTTTTTAAACCAAAGCACTACCAACGTGACTAGAAATAGAATGATGTTCGTTTCCTATCCGTAGAGTCCACTGAAGAGAACAGTGTTATTTGGGAAAATGTTTCTGAAGATTTTGCTTTGTATGCCAACCTACAGAAAGATATGTTTAAATCGACTACAAAAAAATTTCGATCTCATTTCTTTTATTTATCTATCAAATACTTGTGTAGTGCTTATCATGGGCCGGCTATTATTCTAAGTGCTTTACAAAGAGGAATTCATTCTATTAGTCAGGCTTCTGGCAGGAAACAGATGGTGTAGTCAAATTGGATAAATCGAAGTGAATTGAAAGGAATATTTGCAAAGGTGTGAGTGGGATTTAGAACACGCAGCACAGGACTGTGCGACACCCTGGCTGCCAGCAGCAGGAAGCCCTCACCACCCGGGCCTGCCTGAGGGGCGAGGAGAGAGGGCCGTTAGAGGCACTCGGGCAGAGCCGGTGGGTTGCAGACAACCATGGCAACCTGGCAGGGAGGGAACAGGGGGAGTAAACACCCCGACCTCACTCTCCTCCTGCCCCGGGCTCTCCTCACGGCGGCGCCCCCCATCAGCCAAGCGGGACAGAAAGCCAGAGGACAAAGAGCTCATTGTTGCCACCTTGCGGGCCAGCCTGCCAGGGTACAGAAGCAGGACGGAGAAAGGTTGAAGGAGGATCTGGGAGGACAAAGAGAAAACACTCAGAATGCTCATAATATCTCTATTTAGCAGGTACTATTGGTGGATGCATTTTTATAGCAACTGACGCACAGAGAGGTTAAATAACTTGCCCAAGATGAAACAGCTGATAAGCGATGGATCCAGGCTTTTAACCCAGGCAGTCTGGCTCCACTGCACTAGGCCCATCTCTCTTATCATGTTATTATACTATAAGCTTATATATCTTAGTATAGCCATGCTCTATTTTTTTATTTCTTCTAATGCTGTCTGATATACTCGGATTTAAACAGATGAAAACAGACCATTGTGAGAGTCATTCCTGACTTCTTTCTACCACCTGTTAAAGGCCTGGGAGGCATTTTTATGTTATTGTAGACACTTAACTACCAAGACTCCCATTATGATTCATAGATCATTTTGAAAATTGAGCAATTTTCATGATAGGCATACTTCCCAGCAGCTTCTTAGTACATTTGGGGAGATTATAGCCAGAGGAAACACAGCAGGTGAAAATTTGGTCTCATTTGTAAGTGTTCACTTGTAAATGTGGATTGTGGTATCATTAAATTCGTATACTTGAACTCTTAAATTTTCCAATAGAATTGTAAGAATCTGTCAATTCTTAATAATCAAGGCATAAATCCTTTCTAGATTTTTTGGGGTAAATATTTTCAAATGTTAAAATAACAACCATGAGTTCAATATCAAATAAGTGTTTTCTGGTAAATAAACTAAAGCTCATTTTTTAGAGAGAAAAACTCGTTTTGCTGTGGATTTCTGTGATTAACTCGATATTCTCTTGAATAAGTACCTACCGGAAGATTCAGATTGGGGATAAGTACAAGGCTAGAGTGATTGACAGTCCAACACTGTTTTTCTAGAGATTTTCATATTGTGAGTGCTTTCTTATTTTTTCCCCAGAACTTTTGCCCTCTACATCTACCCTCCTTCCATCTTGTACAGCTGCTCTTCCCACCCTTATTCTCTGCTTATCTGCCACACACTCCATGCGCTGGGCACACTACCCTTCTCCTCTTCCCTGGGGCACCCCTTTCCTCCCCTAGAAAGAGATTTTCACTCCCTTCTATGAGCTTCTAGGATTTCACGTACATGCCTCTTCTGCAGCCCTAACTATATGGTGTTAACATTATTTGTTTGTACATCTCTTTATCCCACTGAACTGTGAATTCAAGGACAGGACTATAGACTGTTGAGTTTTCTAAAAGTTGTTGAATGAACAACTGTTCCTGAACTGACTGAAGAGAATTAGTTCTGATTCTTGGCCATGATACAAGGGCCAGAGATCCCTTCAAAGTCTGTTTATACCTTTCTGTGTCTGCCACCTGCAGGAAGAGATTCAGAGGCCAATCTAGCAGCATGAAAAATCACATCCATCCTGCTTTGCACTTCACTAACATTAGGGTCTGCGTGTTAAATACGTGTCTAGGACAGTTCTTCAGTAGGTGTATTTAACGTTTCCCGTGTGAGCCAGAATTCCCCAATTATTGATAGCTTTCTTAGCATTTTGCTCCTTATAATGATGCCCTCAGTAAATTTATCCAATTGTAGGTATAATAAAAATTATATTCATGCTCAAAACATTAAAACTGTCTAGGTATTATTTCCAATTATCTTCCTCTGAAAAAGTATTAAAATCAGAATATGAGATAGGTCCGTATTATCACAAATGGGGATGAAACTTTGCTTTAAAAAACACTCTTCAGTACCCTGAGAGTTATAAGAAGCACAACATCTTTGTTTTAAACTTGTGTGTGAGAGCTGGTCTTTTTCGAAGAGTGAGGGAGCCTCTTTTGGGGTCTCAGATGCTTTCTTCAATAGGGGTTATTTCTAATTGCCCCAACATGAGCTTTCCAGTTCCTACCCGTGTGGTCCACCTGCCTGCTCACTCAGTTTCCCCAAGGGATAACCACCCATACTGCTTGCTTTAAATTCATGTTGAACCAATCATTTTCCTTTATCCCCTGTACCACCAACTCCTGACTGTCCCTCCTTCTACTCTATTTGGGAGTGAGACAGAGTGAGGCCATCTTCATGTATCATTTCCCTTCTGCAGGCTGTGCTGGAGCTGGAGAATTAAGAGCAAATTAGCAGCCTTCACTATTCGCATCTCTCCCCCATGTGCCAAGGCGAGTATTTAACTCTCAGTGCTGGAGTATAACCCTAGTCCACTTCAGATTTAGTTTGATGAAGATCTTTCACTGGGATAGACTTTGTGTTTTCTCCTTCTCTGTGGCCAGGCAGGTCACAGCAGTACTTATCAGCTGAGATCCTATATGTGGAAGTGTATTATAAACCATGAAGCAGTATGCAAGAGTAAAACATTATCCTCACCGAAACTATGAGACAGCAAGGATGTCTGTACATGTTTTGAAACTAGAATTGGTTCATGGTAAAAAAAAAAAAAAAAAAAACCTGTTTCATCAAGAGACCTCCATATGCAATTTGAGGACTTAAAACTCAGTAATATTTCTCTTGGTTTCCAGAACCACATTCCTATTTACTGAGAACCGTGGCTTAAAAATGTTATCTAAATCCTCACTTAAGGTGGCTAATGAGTTGGAGTCTTTTTCTAAGTTATCGGTTTGACTTTCTAGTATTTTCTTTCCCCTAATCTGCTGGATGGTATACATTTCTTTTTAATAGTAATATGAATTAAAATTAATTTTGTTTAGGGAATTTGAAAGAATTCCATAATATCCTTTGAGGTGGCTGCAAATGCCCTGGAGTGAAGCAAACTAGAGTTTGGAGACACAAATCTAGATTAACATTCATAGATACCAGGTCAGGATTAGTTGTGTGTTTTTGCACTTTCTATCACAGAATAGAGTGCTCCAAGTAGTCGGGTTGCAAATAATAGTTAATCCCAAAACTCTGAAAGAAATATTTAGTTCTTTCATATTTCTTTAAAGTTAATTCTTATGATGCCACCATGATTCATTTTCTTCTCATGGTTTATAGCTATTTGGATATTAATAGAGAATGACTTATGGCTCCTTTGGTAGCTTTTTAAATTACAGCAGAAATCTACCTCATGGTTCACTTAAATGAACAGTCGTAAGATTTTAAACAAGTAATTTACAACTAATAATTTATAACAAGATAGGTTTTGTTGTTTAAGAAAAGCACAATGGATTAAAAAGCAGAAGATGAATGATGAGTGCTGGGGTTTTCCTTTGTTCTGAGCGTGCTGGCAATTCCTGGCATTAATAACAATACTTGGCTTTAATGTGGTAAATTTCATTTTGGACGTTTAAAGTACTTTAGAAGTGTTTTTTGTTAGTCTTCCACGGCATTCCAGGGCCATCGGGGCTCTACCTCAGAAGGGGAAAATTTGTTTCATTAGGAGTTAAAAGTGTGTTGAGGACCTAACATAAGTCAGCAAAGCCTTTTGGAGGGGAAATAAGGATTATGTCAAATTCCAATGGATTCTACCCTACCAGCTCTCAGGGAAATGCCTCTCCTTGAGCCTAGAGGTGAAAGAAGCAAAGATGAAAGACGACCCATTCCTTTCTGCTTTGGAATGAGATGAATTATTCCACCATATGCGAACCCGCAAAATACTTCCGTGCATGAGTCTGGGATAGGTCAGCATGTTCACTATGAGTTGGAAATTGTTGCTCAATGAGTCATATTCTCAAAGAGGTCTTAATTTTTTTTTCCTGCTGATAACTTGTGTTCTCTAAACTGTAATTTTCTGCTGAGAAAACTATGGGACATCACTTTTACTTGGGTCAGAGCTTCTGGAAGGATGGAGTATATTCTAGATCCAGAACCTGGCACAGAGAATGCCCATACACACACACACACACTATGGTTACCAACTGATTGACCAAATGAATGAATGTCAGTAAGTCATAGAAAAATACAACCCCTTAAACCCTGTAAATAATATTTAGTATGCAAAGAGCAGCAAAACATAAAATCAGGGCCAGTTACACCTGTTTCTTCCTAACGGTTAAGGAAAGGTATTGCTTATCATCTCAAGCAGCCTGGCTCTTGCTATTACCTTGGAACCCACCCCAATTTTCTCATACATCTGTTTGAACCCCAGCAAGAAAGTGGTCCTTGTCATTCAAGCCACAGCCCCAATGAGCGTGTCTTGTAGAGTCTTTAGTTTGGCTTCATCAAACAAAGATTGCTAGTACTTTATTAGTCCCCTTAAATAGTCAACAGGTCTAACAATTCTGCAGCTTTCGAACCACCTTGTCAGCCACAGACGAAATGGTCTAGCAGGACTTTATTTTTGCCTTTGTGGCTAGAGATGATGTTTTCATTGTTAGTAACAGCTTTTGAAAACATCAGGAATGTTGAAGACAAAGGATGCATGTGGGAATGAAATGGAAGGCAGCGTTGATTCCACAGTTTTGCAAGTGAATTAGATGCTGAAGTCAGATGTACCCAGATTGTGTTGTACTTTGTAGGCATCGAGCTAGCCAAACACACTAAAAAGAACCCTGCCTCTGCTCTTGCCTATGTAACTGATTACCGTGTAGTTGACAGAAGCATTGCTCTTCCAAATTTCTAGGTTAATCTTCAATTTTGTAACTACATTAGTAATTAGGGTAAGTTAGCATAATTAATTGAGAATTAATTAACACACTTAATTGAAAATTATTTATTCAAGAATTTTAAATATTATAGTGTCCTACATAAATAAGCTAAAGACGTTGATTAGACTCAAAGTATCACAAATTTTAGAAACTATTCACCTTGGATATACTGAAAATTTTATCTTTTATTCCTTTAAGAACAGACAAAAGAGAGATTATTTCCAAGCATTATTTTGTCATTCCAAATCTATATTTCTTTCTTAGATTACAAGGCAATTATTAGTGATTAGAATCATAGCTAAAAATATTCCCACTAAAAATACAGAGAAATAGTAAATGTCTTCATTATCTCAAGGAAATGAGAATAAAGATGGCTCTTCTTTACTAGGACATAACTCTGTGTCATAAGTCCATGTCTGGGGCATAATTCATATGTTTAAATTCAGGGTGGAAACAGGGATGCAGGATAAGAATCACATTAATGAGAACACAGTAAACTCTTTGATCTCATTTATGCAGGCTCTTAACATGCCCCAAATCAAATATAATTTATTTAGTCTTTCTATATAGACTTTCTTCAGTTTGGCTATGAAAAGCATAGTTTATTAACATGAATCCTATCTAAAGAGATGCCCTCACGTGTAATGTATCAGCACACCCTAGAATGGCATTTAGCCACCTCAAAATCTTTGCTAAGGATCCATTCCCTTTTTTGGTCCACTTGCAAAAGTGGAAGAGCTCGTGGAGGTGCTGAATGCTGAGACTGATTTTCCTCTGGCTGGGGAAATGAGGAGACCCCTTCCTGCTTTATCAGAGAACAATATGTTAGCATCCTGCAGAATCATGTTGGAAACAGAAACCGTGCAGGGAGGATTATAGAGAAAAAACCCAGAGCCGTGAGAGACTTGTCATTCATCACAAAAGGCCAGTCAGGTGAGCTGGGAAAACAAGGAGATCGGGGAAGATCTAGTCGGATCCCCTCCCCTCGCCCATCCTTTAAATAAGCAAATAAATTGGGAGGCATCGAAAGCTGGGTGAGTTGCAGCAGCAACATTGGCATACCCAGGCTAGGCTCCTAGATCCTCCAGATCCACAAAATGCCAGCCAAGTGCCAAGTCCCAGGAACCAGAAGCTTTAGGTGTTGTTTTCCAGCATGTGGACCAGACGGAGGGTGAAGTGGGGAGAGACGAGCGAGAAGATAATGTTTCAGGGCTGTTAGAGCTATTTCTGATGAGGCTAATCGCTCAGGTTTGGGACCCAGGTTTAGATGCCAGCTTTACCACGTACTAGCTATGTGATTTAACATCCTTCAGTTTGGTTCCTCATCTGTTAAATGGGGACAACCCAGAGTTGTTCTCAGAATAAAAACAAGAGCTGCTAACATTCACCAAGCACTTACTATGTGTCTGGCTTTGTGCTAATCTTCTGACGTTTGTTATCCATCTTAATCCTAATATTACTCTCATTTTATAGATGAGGAAACTAAAGCTTGGAAAAATTAATTACCTTGCCCAAAGACATTCTTCTAGGAGGTGGCAAGACCTTCATTGAATGAAAAAAAAATCAATGTAGCATGTGATACAGTACAAAGATTGCTAAACATTCAAGAAATGATGACCATGATTATTCGCATATATCTATCTAAAAGTGTTGTGACATCAAACACTATGGCAGGAGTAGAGGGAAGCATGAACCTGTGACACACTCATGGGCTCGGACAGCTGGCAACCCTAACTAGGGATAAGGTGACGCTAGCATTTTGCACTCTGCTGTGAAGATTCAGTCTATTTGCCCTTTGTAGCACATATCTCAGATTTCCATCTTCTGTTCTGATAAATAAAGCACCGGGCTAAGATTGAGGAAAATTGTCTTCCAGCCCCGTGGCTGACTACACCTTGCTTGCATACCCATGTGGACGTCCACCACGTGGCGTCCTGGGAGATCCACATTCAGGGCACGCTGCTAGCTGATTAATTTTCTCTCAGGGGTAGACATCGCTAGAGGTCAGACAACCATTCTCCAGGACACCCAAGTGAAGGACGTGACAGAAGTGTGTTGGTTCTCCCCTCGGCTAAGACACGATTGGAACTGGGACAGACATAAAGGGGAGAACCAAGAATATCAATCTTATTTTTAAGTTCTCTTCATTTCTTAATTAGGGTGAGATCTTGAATAACCAATTTGGTAGAAACACCTGGTAAAAAAAAATAGATATCTTTTATAAATTGATATTATTTTAAACAAATAAATTGTAGAAGGTTATATTTCCCGGTATATTATTTTTGCCACCATTTTTTTCTTCTGTGGCCACTCCCAGAAAGTAGAATAGAAAAAATGTTCTCATGAAGGTGGGTTGTCTCATTTTTTAAAACAAAATTACTATAACTATTCCCTGAATTATTCTATAAGTGAGCCTTCCATCAATAACAGAGGAAATTCAGGACACTGAGACGGTGATGTTTTTCTTATAGAATCTAGCAGGATGATGTGTAAGGATTTCAGATGTGTAGCTCCTATTAAAGTTAACAAGAGTTGTGCTGTTAAAATCCCCTCATGACACTTTGCATTATATCCTGGGAAGTCTGCAGAAGGTGCCGAAGGATCATCAAAACACCAGCATCACTTTGATAAACTTGTCACCAGGTAAAATAAAATACGTGTATGTTTGCTTCTTTTCCTCTGAAATATAAAGTAATTATGACTATATAAAAACCTTTTACCATAACTAATTAACTAGAAGCTCCTCGTAAACTATGTGTCGACAGCACCGTATGTCTAATTATCTTTTTTTCGCTTCAGAATTGTGATGTTGAATAATGAAGAAAACATTACCTGATGAAGTCTTTTATTTTATGATGATATCTCTGGAGACAGAGGAGACACAAAGGCTTAAATGCCATCTTCAATTACATCTTGGCCTTGGCAAGCTTTCAACTGGTTTTGATTTGCATGGAAACCACATTATTCTAAAAAGCTTACAGAAGGAAAGAAAGAGAGAGAGAGAAAGAAAAAGAAAGAGGGAGGGAGGGAAGGAAGGAGAGGAGGAAGGAAGGAGGGAAGGAGAGAAGGAAGGAAGAAAGGGATTGTACTAATTTTAAAATGGTCTCTACCACTATTTAAGCACTCTGTTAATCCTAGGCATGAGAAACCCTTTTCACATGTAGAAAGTCAGGCCATAGCTGTTTACTTCCAGCCTATTCTGTTGGGCATTGTGGCTTGGGTTTTGCCAATTCTGTTAAAAATGTCTCTTCTCGCTCTGCTCCGTAATGAACCACTCTAATTCAAACCAGACAAGCATGAACTTATATGACAGAAACAGGGAAGTGGGTATTTTTTTTTTTTTGGCGTATGTATAATTTTTTTTTACTTTTGAAAGCAATGGCTCAAATCCATACCTGCAGGCACTTGTGTTGTAAGACCAGACATGCTCGAGAGGACATTTTCAGTCCTTGCCCATTTGCAAGCATGCGCCCACCTTCCAAATATTCCTACATTTCTGTCAGAGCGCAGGAGAATATTTCAATAGGGTTGGCTATTAAGTGGCACTTTCCTTGCATGTGAAGCCAACTCCATCTTTGGATACTCCATGCAAGGCCCATTAAAGTCTAGGAGATCTGCCAGGGGGAGTGGTTCGGGGAGGACTCAGCTACAACCGGGGTACCGCACAGGCCCGGGTTTCTTTTCCTAGGGATCTGTTCGTCTAACGTTCTCATTCTTGCACAGCTTGGTTAGAGTCTTCTAACATAGTGCTTCCTAAACTATGACATAAATATGAATCACCTGGAGTCTTGTGAAAATGCAGTTTCTGGTTTGGTATCTCTGAGATGGGGACTAAAGTGCTGCATTTTTATCAAGCTTCCAAGACATGTTGGTGTTGCTGATCCATGGACCATACTTTGAGTAGCGAGGCTTCCACTCCTCCAAGCCAGCTCCAGAATTTTTCTCCCTCAAAATAAATCCTTTCTCTTCCTCCTCAGTCCTTCTCTGAAATCTGGGAGCACAGAGAGATGATGCTTCATATTAATCTTGGTACTTATGTAGCCTTGATCTCATCTGATGGATAAATGTTTCCTGTGTGTGAGGCTTATCTTCACAAGTAGATCTAAGCTCTGCTTCCTACTTCCTTTGCCTCCTGACAGCAGCAACAATGATGACACCACAAGCACAGAAGGGCATGGTGACTATGTGTTGGACAGAATTGAGCTGGATTAGATTGAATTGGCTATGATGTCTTATGCTCTATTGAGAATATATTTCTTTGCAAACAGGATTCATAGATTATGTGAGAGTTTGATGGGAGATTTTATATTTTAAAATGTTTGGAGCATTTGGATTCTCAAATAAGCAATCAAGTTCTAGCATTAGATCTCAGACTTTGCCCCACTCCCCACCTCAACCCTATTGCCCTGTCCTCAAACAAACAAGCCAAAACAGGAAGGAAAATATAACCAGCAACTGAATATTTTCCCTTCCTTGAAGAACTCTGCTGACTTCCCCATTGTTGCCTACCCCATCTCCCTGACCCCAGCCAAGGGTCTTGAGACTCTAAGAAAAATGAAAAAACATCTCCTCATTGAAGAAAAATGAAGAACTTCTTATTTTCATAACTTAAACGTGTAATAAGCCCTACTTCTTATCTTTTTTTCCTGAATCATCTTCCAGCCAAATGGGTTGAATTCAGATTCCCCCTCTTCCAACTTAAAAGAAAAATAATAGTCTTTTTTTTTCCTGCTTTCATTCCATCTTTGTGTAAGACCCTGCAACCCCCCACCTCTTCTTAGCCTACCCCATTCCTACACACACCTGTGGCTCCACTGCAAATCCATCTTTTCAGTCAGAATTCCCTTCTTGCTGCCCCAGCCTAAGGAGTGTCACTGTCCTCAGGAACATAGAGAGCTGCAATTACATACAGAATATATTTGGCCATCAATTGTGTAGTAGTCTGTGCCATATTTTTCTTTGTTGTCTCACACTGCTATTTAAATACTTTATTGTTACTTAACTTTAGACATATATATACCTTATCAAAAGATGCTAGATTAAAATTTGCTAAAGAAATCCATGAACTATACCCCTGTCCCTCCTTCCGTCTAGCATTCATTCATCCATTCAATAATTAATCTTTGAGCAGCATAACAGTGGAGTGATTGGTTAATAACCAAAATAAAGTGAAATATATGTACATAATTGAATATAATACCTGATATTTCACAATTCCAGTACTTTTGCATATAACATCTCACTGTCCTTGTGACATCCTTCTGAAGAGATGGGAAAAGGTAATATGTCACGCAAAGCATTTAATTAGTAAACTCACTTTGACAGTGTTTCAAGTCAGGATGTGGGAAAAAAAGACATTAAGTGGAATAATATAAAATTTAAGTGTGACATGTCAAACAAACTCTTGGAGCAGATTCATAAAAATACCAAAGGAGAACAGTGATTCAAAAACTAAACAACAGTGGATCGATTTATGGCTTATTTAACCAAATCAGCAATCTGGAAAAGGTACCTCTTAAATTTCAACTGAAAGCTTGACAGAGAGTAAGACGGCCTGAACTCCATGGTTAATAAATTCCATAAGTAGAGAGCAAACATTAAAAATGCCCCGTAGCTCAATGTCTTCAGCCAAAAAGAACTAATCCAATTGACTGAGACCAAAGAAAACGACTGGGGATGTATGGTTCCAGAATGTCTCTGAGGTATTCAAAACCAAGTCAATTTAAGGACTTGTAAGTTAATAACTAGGACTTTACACGTAATCCTGTACTTTACAGGTAGCCAGTGAAGGTTTTTTACAACCAGGGTAATGTGATTTTCATGCTTGGTGTCAGTCAGAATGTCAGTAACTGAGTTGCAGACCAAAAGAAGTTCCTTGAGCAGTCCATTAGGAGAGTACCCAGGGAACACCGACATGTGGGTGCAGCATGGAACCCTAGGAAGCCAGCGGGTCATAAACACATGTAGGGAGGTGAGAGCAGTGGACAGCAGCCGTGGAGAAGCCTGGTTCCTAGGGCTTTTAAACGTGTATTTAGTAAATAATTAAATAGGAAGCCTAAAAGATATTTCAGGATCAAAGATTAAGTGCAAATTCATAATAGAAATCTTGGGAGCGAACAACCTTCAAAGCTACAGTTCTGGGCAATTTATGGATTTGCGGTAATGGTGAGAACCCAGAAGCGATAAGAGTTTCTTCTTAGTGTGATTCATCACCAGCTTTTAATAGTCAGGCAGAGAATATCCGGAGGTTAGGCGGTTAGAGAGTAAATTTAACTTTCAAAGGGGTGAAGATGACTACCTTTTTTCGTACTACATAATGTTAGATGAATATTTTAAATGCATTGATTGGATTCCTTTTTAAAAAATGGTCCAAGAGCCGTGTGTGTGTGTTTTAATTTTCCAGTGGAAATATTGTAATGTCAGATGATAAGATCTTTACGGATTTGCTATTGACTTATGTTTAGAAAAATAAAATGAGAAAAGCAATAAAATCATTCACTGAACATCTAATCTGTTCTAATCACAGTACTAGGCACTTTATACACATTTTGTTATTCTCAGTTTAATATTGCAAGGTAGGTCGTGTCAGCTGCAAACACAAACTAGGAAACGCAAACTCAGAGCGCAGAGTAGGCTGCTCTAACTAGCTCCTGACCCCTCAAAATTCATCCGCAGACCAGCAACAACAGCATCATGTGGGAAGTGGTTAGAAATGCAGAATCTCAGGTCCCACTCCAGACATACTGAGTCAGAATGTGCCTTAATCAGCAGCTGTACATAGAATTCTCAAAGGTCCCTTCTATGTGTCACTTGAATGAGTTCTCATAGAGAACCTGGGGCAGGAGGCAGACCAGTGATGTGACCAAGTCCAGGGCTTGCCAGCCATCTCTGCCATGCAAATAAGCAGCAGTCCGGAGGGCCCCTCACCCAGGAAGTGCATCCGTTCAGGGTTCTTAGAGAAGTGCCACGTGGTGGAAAATGAAGACTGAGACATCTTTGGCTGTCTCTGGCAGGGAGTACGGAAGCTCATGGTCTCTCAGGGAGAGTCATTCAACAAAAATTTACTGAGCAGCAACCATCTATTACAAAATAGAGGTTAAGCCAGTAGGCTCTGGAGCCAGACACCTGGATTTCATTTCATATCAGCTTCGTAACCTTAGACAACTTACCTCATCTCTTTTTCCCTCGGTTTCCTCATTTGTAAAATGGGAATACTAATGGAGCTGTGGTGAGGCATACAGAAAGAGCTCAATGGATGCCAGCTATCATTGTTTCCCATGTTGTACTGGGGCCTAGGTGCAGTGTGGAACAAGACTAATGTGGCCTCTGCCCTCCCATCAAGGCACTTAGCTTTTGGCGAGAGGGGCAGACTTTATCAGGCACACTTGTGATAAGTCCTATGCAAGAAAAGTAGAGAGAACTATGGAAACATATGTAAGCAAGGAACCTGACATCATGGAAGGAATCAGGGAATATTTCTTAAGTAATTGACCTTTCTTTGTGGTCTAAAGTTTGAATAGGGAGGGTCTTCCTGATGGAAAGACAGCATTAAAAACCCTACTGAGGAAGTGAACACTGGGGGACCTGAAAGATGGGCCGTGGGGTGAGTGCAGAGAGCGAGGCGGTTCTGGCGACATGAAGCAGTAGGCAACTTAAAAACACCCCCACTGGAGGAGCTGGCAATGCTGGATACAGAATTAAAAAACATCCTTTTTACCACAGAGTAGAGCTCATAAGAATGGGAAACCCTCAGTTGCTGGAATGGAAGAAGAAACTGAGCTCACGTGCCATGGTTGCCCTTTTAGGTGTTATTGGCCTCAGTAACCCCAAGGCTTGTCTGAGAGAAGGTGAGGCACTGGACTGTGGGAAGGTGAGAAGCTGGAGCTGAACCATCTTTCATGAAGCTGAGATATGCGAAGAGTGTGTTAGGAAAAATCCCTCGCCAGCACAGGGGCAGAATGAGGAAGTAATCTGCCTTCTTAGGTGGAGAGAGAGAGAGATCATTGGACTTCTATTTCAAAAATATTATTCTAGCTGCAGACTGGAGGAGGGCAAAAGTAGTATGGGCATATGAGTTAAATTCGGCGTGCCAGTGAGACATTCTGCTGGCTTTGACTAGGGCAGTGGCAGTGGAGCCAGTTCAAATGACTGGTAGCTTGATTAATTCCAGGTCCAAAATTGTCACCGTAAGTGAAGAATGGAGCTTAACAAGGAGTTTATGAAACGACTCAGGAAAAAAAAAAATTAACGAGAAGGGCTGGGCTTCCGGAGACTGGAATAGTAGAGGTCAGTGGAATCCAGGTTTTGGCAAAGTCAGTGCAGAGCCACCCAGGCCAGGAGAAGAATCACCGGGGTTACATAGGAGAGACTCTCGGCCATTTCTTCAGGGGAAAGAGCTGCAGAGTAGCCCAGGGCAAGGGGAGGCGGTCTCTGGTCTCACCTCCGAAGCTAAGACTTGGAAGAAAATTCTGCAGGGGACTGAGAATCCCACCAGAAGTGCAGTGTCACTAACTCAAAATTGTTTCACGCTAGGAGACCAAGTTTAGCCTAGCATCTCATATACTTCGTAGAGCTGAAAGAAATGAGAAGCCTAAACCCAGTCTGCTACTCAACGTGTGGTCCGTGGACCAGCAGCATTGGCTTCACCTGGAGGCCCCACTCCAGGCAGGCCTCCTGTGAGAATCTGCATTTTGACATGTTCCCCAGGGACTCCTACACACATTACAGTTTGAGATGTGCTGCTGTGGAAGGCCATGTCACCTGAGCTGTCTGTGCCATACGCGAGAGGTGCTCTGAAACGGAGGATAAAAGAGTGGCTTTGAAAGATTTCAACTCACCTCAGGCAAACCAAAAACACAAGTTATTTGGCTACAGCTAGGCCAAGACAGCTAGAGGTATTGAAATCCTCCTGCAAGTCAAATCGGTAAGTACAATAAAACAGATGCCCCCAAAAATGAGGGAGAATGAGATGGAAAGAGATGCAATCCTGACAAATAGCCAAGAGTTGTGATTTCTGATTCCTTTCCACTCCCAGCTAAACGAGTAGCCAACTGACATCAAGCTCAAACTCACAAAGCAACCTTAAAATGTTTACAAATATAATCATTTTAGATTTAAATTCATAGCTACAATATCTTTGCACTGAAGCAACATTTTTTTCCCCATCAATGCACTAAAATCCTTCTACATTACTCTGACGTCACCATTTAGGGTATCTTTTACCCGGAATACAATTGTAATGATTATATGACATCACTAAAGTCAACTAGAGATATTGCCATCCCTCTACTCAGTGAATACATATGGAGCACTACCGTGTACTTGTGCTGGACACAACACAACAGGGCTGGCACTACAACAGCGAACACAACCGATGTGGTCACTGCTCTTACGGTGCCTCACATCCACGAGATTAAATAGAAACATCACATTTCCAGCTAATTTCCTAAGCGTTATTAACATTCAAACTCCGATTCATCTTTATAATAGCACTTTATATGATAGATGAGTAAACTTTTCTATTTGCATGCCTGTTGTTGTTTTGCTATATAACGACACGAGGAGTGGATCAGAAACCTCTTCTGTGCTAGATTTTTAGGAATATTTTCTTTCGGCTTCAATATACTCCCTTCTGTGGTGAAAAGCCTTGAGAGTCCTAAGGGATGACAATCGAGCACATAAATATGTAAAATTCTCATTGAATTAATAGACCTGCTTCGGGTTTTTTTTCTTTCTGGCTTGTTAGAATATAAAAATCTGGCAAGTTCTCTAAAACTCTATCACTTCTGTCTCCTGGGGGAAAATGTGAGAACCGAGGAGTACAGCATAAGCATCAGTAGTCTTCGTGTCTCTAGATAGCTCTGCTGCGTCTCTAAGGGCCGCAAGAAATGATTTGTCAACCTTATGTCAGCTGCAGCAGCTAGAGAAGAAGACTGTGGCTTCTCTCCTATCTATAGACGTGCAGAAATAGCATACAATGCCAGACAACAGAGGCGAGTGGAAATTAAACCCCACCCCCACCCCCATCACCACCGTGTCCAGGCCTTACGTTCCTTCCTTCTCCATCACTAATCACATGCACTGATCGGTATTTAGTTATATTTAAGTTATAGTCCATATATGAAAACAACAGCAACAAAACATGACCCCTTAGCCAAAAGACAGGTAGAACTTTGAGCTTTGTACCCAGGGAGATAAGACAATAAAACTAGGTATTACTTAGTACTAAATTAACTTGGGTAGAAGATAGAAAAAAATACACCCTTTGTACCTTACCTTTGTCTTCTCCCCTGCCCTGGACCCCATTGTGCATCTGTTAACTTAATCATCGTCTCTATGGAAGAGAGATAGTCTGTAGAAGAGTTTGTATTCTTAGACATTAGTGCCCAGGAACCAATCATAACGAGCTCAATCCTATTGGGGACTTCAGGTCCTGTGGTTGGGAGATGAGAATACGTTCTTGACTGTGTTAGGATAATGAGAGGCCTTCAAATACCTCATTTCTGCCCACAGTTGCATCCCACTGTTGTCTTCCCAGGGTTGACTGTGCATCCTTCATTGTCTATTTCCAGGCATCAGCAAATACTGCCATTTCTTCCCTTGAACCAGACAGATCTGATTCGCCCCCTTCCTCTCCATTCTCATAACCACATCCCTGGTCCAGACTCTAGTCCTCTCTCCACTGTGTTACAGCTCTAGCCCTCTAGCTGATCTCCTGGGCCTATTCTTATCCATCCCGATCAGTCTCATGAGGGTGATTCTCTGTAAAGGCCACTTTTGTTCCATGACGGATTGGCTCAAAAATTCTAAGTGAAAGAAGATTCTGCACAGTTTAATCTAGCTCTTACGTGTCTACATGTCTAAGAACATATAGACCATAGAATCACAAGGACCTGGATTCGAACCCTATCTCCACCAGTTACTCATTTTCAAGTTCTCCAATTTCCTTAATCTTTAGTTTTTTTATTTTGTGCTGTATTTAATATGGTAAAATATATATAACATAAAATTTGCCATTTAAACCATTTTTAAATGCACAATTCAGTGGCTTTAATTACATTCACGATGTTGTGCAACCATCACCACTATCTATTTCCAAAATTTTTCCATCACTCCAAATAGAAACTTTATAGCATTAAGCAACTCCCCATTCCTTCTCTAGGTGCATCATCTTCCTTCAATGTGTTCACCAAACTTGGAAGCTTTCTGAATCTCATTGTTCAAGAGTTTTTATAGAGCTCAATCTCCAGCCACTCTCCCCTCCCTAGAGATGGGAGCAGGGATCGGAGGAGGAGTGGGGGGTTGGGGTTGAAAGTTCCAATCTTCTAATCATGGCCTTCTCTCTGTGGCAGTCGTCCTCCATCCTGAAGATATCTAGGAGCCCCATCCTAAATCAGTTCATTAGCACAAACTCAGGTGTGATCAAAAGGGCCTTGCTGTGCATAACAAAGACACTCATTACTCAGGAAATTACAAGAGTTTTCTTCTGCTCTGTGCCAGGAATTGGACAAAGATCAAATATTTCTAATAACACCACAGCAACTATCACCACTATCTTTTTCCAAAATTTTTTTCCTCATCCCGAATAGAAACTTTGTACTCATTACGCAATAACTCCTCATTCCCCACTCCCACCAACCTCTAATCTACTTCCTATCTCCATAAATTTCCCTATTCTAGATATTTCTATAAGTGGAATCATATATTTGTCCTTTTGTGTTTGGCTTAGTTCACTTGGCATAGTATTTTCAAAATTCATCCATGTAGAACTCTGCATCAGACATTTATTCATTTTTATGACTGAATAATATTCTATTGTATGTATTTGCCACATTTTGTTTATTCATTCTTCTATTGATAGACATGTGGATTGTCTCCATCTTTTGGCTGTTATGCTGCAATGAACATGCACATACAAGTATCTGTTTGAGTCCCTGTTCTCAATTCTTTGGGTATATACCTAGGAGTGGAATTGCTGAGTCATATGGTAATTGTATTTTTAACTTTTTGAGGATCTGCCAAACTGTTTTCCACAGTGGCTGCACCATTTTACATCCCCCTCAAGCAATGCACAAGGGTTCCAATTTCTCCAAATCCTACTAACACTTGTCCTTTTCTTTGCTTTGTTTCTTTTTTTTTTAATTATAGCCATTCTCGTAGGTGTGAAGCCGTTTTAGTAGAAGTGGTATCTCATTGTGGTTTTGATTTGCATTTCCCTAGTGACTAATGAGTGAGAATCTCTTCATGTGCTTATTGGGCATTGGGACATCTTCTTTGGAGAAACGTCTAATCAAATCCTTTGCCCATATTTTAAATTGGATTGTTTGGTTTTGTTTGGTTGGTTAGCTGTTGTTGTTGAGTTTTAGTTCTTTTTATAGTCTTGATATTAAATCCTTATCATGTATATGCTTTGCCAGTGCTTGCTCTCATTCTGTATGTTGCCTTTTCACATTCTTGATGGTATCCTTTGATGAACAAAAGTTTTAAATTTTGATGAACTCCAATTTACCTATTTTTTCTTGTGTTGTTTGTGCTTTTTAGTCATAACCAAGAATGTATTGCTAAATTCAAGCTCATGAAGATTCACCCATGTTTTAAAGAGTTTAAGGCTTTAGTTCTCCTATTTAAGTCATTGATCCATCTTGAATTAATTTTTGTATATGGTGTGAGGTAGGGGCCCAACTACATTCTTTTGCATGTAGGAATCAGTTGCCCATCATCATTTGTTGAAGAAACTGATCTTTTGCCATTGAATGGACTTGGCATTCTTGTCCAAAGTCAATTGGCCATATACGTTTGGGCTTATTTCTGGACTCTTAATTCTGTTCCCTTGGTTTATGTGTCTATCCTTATGCCAGTAGCACAATGTTTTGATTACTATAGCTTTGTAGTAAATTTTGAAGTCAGGAGGTCTGACTTTCTTCTTTTGTTTTGATTGTTCAAGCTATTTGGGGCCTCTTGCAATTCCACATGAATTTGATGATCTCCAACCCCCCAAAAAAAGCTCTTGGAAATTTGACAGGGAATGCATTGAATCTGTAGATCACTTTGGGAAATACTGGTATCTGAACAACATTAAGCCTTCCAAACAATGAACACAGATGTCTTTGCATTTATTTAGGTCTTCTTTAATTTCTTTCAACAATGTCTTATAGTTTTCATTGTACAAGTCTTCCACCTCCTTGGTTGAATTTATTCCTAGATATTTTATTCTTTGATATGTTATTAGAAATGAAATTGCTTTCTTAATTTCCTTTTTAGATTATTCATTGCAGGTGTCTAGAAACACAGATGATTTTTGTGTGTTGATCTTGTATCCTGCAACTTTGATGAATTTGTTTATTAGCTCTAGTAGCTTTCATGTGGATTCTTTGGGATTTTCTATATATAGAATCATGTCATCTGTGAATGTTCTACTCCTTCCTTTCCAATTTGGATGCCTTTTGTTTCTTTTTCTTTTCTGATTTTTCTGGCTAGAACTTCTAGTACAATATGAAGTAGCTACGGTGAAAGTGGGCATCCTTGTCTTGTTCCTGATAATTTACCTTTTAAATACTTATTAAATTTATGCTTTAAATTAGCTTGCTTCCTCTCTTTCCCTCTCTTTCTGCCATGTGAGAATATAATGAGAAGACAGCTGTCTGCAAACCAGGAAGAAGGCTCTCACCAGAGCCCAACTGTGCTGGCTTGATCCTGGGAAGTCCTGCACTTGGACTTCCCACCCTCCAGGGCCGTGAGAAATAAATTTCTATTGATTTAAGCCACTCAGTCTATAGTATTTTTGTTACAGCCAAACTCCTACGCCGATTACCATAAATCCTTACACGAAAGGCCTATTTACCTCAGTTCCTATTACCCAATACAACACGTCCAACTTTTAATAAAAAGGCATGCCAAAGGCAAGAAAAAAGTCTGAGGAGATAAAGCAAGCATTAGAACTAGACTCAGATACGAAACAGATGTTAGTATTGTCAGAGAGGGAATTTAAAATAACTATGATTAATATGTCAATGGCTCTAATGGAAAAAGTAGACTACATGTAAGAACAGATGGGGAATGTAAGCAGAGGGGATTTTCTAAGGTGTTGAAGTTATTTCATACGATATGCCAATGGTGAATACGTGGCCCTGTGCTTTCGTTAAAACCCATAGAACGTTACAGCAGAAAGGATGTATCTTAATGTATGTAAATTAAAAAAAAATAACATAGGAGGTCACAATGAAATGCAGAATGTGACTAAACAAATTGCAAATGTATAAGACAGCCTCACTGTTGCAGTGGAAAGTTACAGATGATCAATGGGAAGAGACTGGAATGACCTAAGTGGTAATGAATTAGACATGGAGATTTAAGTATAAACTCATGTTTAGTTTAATATAGATACAGATGATTTAGAGGTATTTGTATACACACAGGTTAGTATACATGTATACTTTGTTGTGCTAGCAACTGAGAGGTGCTAGAAGCAATGACACCCCAGTGCCCTTGAGTTCACCTAGTGCCCAGATTTTGGTTTCATTCTCCAATGAAAGGAACCAGGACTCCTTAGAGAAATGGCTGATTCTAGAACTGGGGCAGGAAACATACAAGATGACTCCAGAGTATCTTATACTGCCAGAAAGTTCACACAGCTCCTCTGCACAGTATACCAAGGGTGAACTATTTCCTCCAGGATAAAGCCAGAAGGAATAGTGTTCCCTCGCTCTCAGAGAAAGAACCAGACCCCATACCCAAGCAATCCATCCACAAGGCCTTTCCTTACTTTCTGCAGTGACTCTTTGGCAAGGATTTTCTCTTTACTTTTCTGCTAGCAGGATGACCTAAATTTCCACCCTTCCCTGGCTCCACTTAGAAGCTCTTACTAAGACATCTGTTGAGGATGGCCCTCTGAATGTGTTTCAGATTTTGTAGTTGAGCACTTGGATGTCATACTCTCCTTCCTGACTCTATCCACAAGGGAAGTGAGGAACAGGCCTCTCTGTGTTAAACGAGAGATGAAAATAACAGTATGTTGGGCAGAGCCTGCCAAAGGCTGGAATAATAAGCCCCTTTGATTATAAATAAGTAAATGCTTATTATTGTTCTATACATTGACATCACATCCATATACAGGATATGCTTACGAGAGAAAAAATTTCAATCTGAGGACCAAAGCCCTTGGTGAAGTATATGCATGCAAAATTTCATTTAACCATTTTTGCTACCTGCTGGGAATGATTTATAATCATATCATTTTAGAGATATTTGATACACAATTTTAATTTTTTTATTTTGCACATGAGGAACTGAGATAGAGAGTTGCTTTGCTGTTGCCTATACATTATACAATGATGTCATTAAAATGCTATTTATGCAAAATGAAAAATCTTCTTGTGGCTTAGAAGGATTATTTAGTCTGTTAAAAGTCTTAATAAATATTGGCTTTTAATAAAACTTTATTATAAAGCCTTTGGATTAGAAGGGATCCAGAGCAATCTGTAGTTTATCTCTACATAGTTAGGCAAGGAAACAAGGATATCTTATCCTTTCCCCTCTATCCCTGTTTAACTATAGAATGTAAAGCAGGGGATATAAAATCAAAGCTCTGCAACACGTTTGGATCATTCTGGGAAGAGACGAGACATGAAAGTGCAAACTTCCAAAATAGGCACATTAACGGATGATTCTTTACGTTGCAAATAAATTTCCTGCTTTACAAAATTAATCATTCCAGGGCTTATTCATAAAAAAATCTATCTAGTATATATAAAAATTATTTGCATCAAAAAATTCTATATAAGCTATGTGACTGAATTGATAATGAAAGTACACTAGTACCTGGTTATAAATGTAAATGTTAACGAATTCATTAACTCTGCCGTGACTCAAATTCTCTTTTATGTTTCCTTAAAGTTCAATTATTTTTAAAATTTCTTGAGGTGTTTGCTCTACAAGTCATACCTGTAATTTTGTATTCCTGAGCCACAGAATACACTGAAATCTGTATTTCACTGTCAACAGAGTTAAGCAGACTCATGATCTTTACTGCACAGAAACTCTTTCCGCATATCTTTGTCATCAAACTCTCATGAGAACTGTTTGGGTCAAGATACTTGCGGGACAACTGTGTGTCAAAACAATTACTGTATGTTTTTTCTGAACTTTGAAGAACTAGCCATATTATAGACCTATCAAATTGCGCATCTTTTATCAGGGACATTTCTCAGACATTTTGTACTTAAAAGAAATTTCCAGAAGCCCAGAAGTTGATAGCAGAAGTTCTGTACTCTACTAGACATCCCATTTCCCTACTTTCTCTCATTAGAGACTGTAAACGGAGCCCCACTCTCCAAAGATTATGGGTGGACAAAGTGATGGGCAACAGGTCCCGCCCCAGATAAGAGCATTTCCTTGAGACTCTGGTGTTAAGATGATAAGTGGGCAGACCACTTGGCCTTAAACAAATGACAAAGAAATGTTACAACTGATTAAAGAGTATTTTCAGTTTTGTTATATGCGTCCACTCTTGACACTTTACCTATATGGATAAAGGAAATTTATATTATTTCTGACATTTCAAGATAAAAGTTCTGAGGACACTTCCTGTACCGGACTTCCTGCTTTTGGCAGTAGCCAGAAAGGGAGTAGTTTTATTAAAATAAAGAAGCCCTTTGTGGCAGAATCCAAGCTCTCTGCCCTCCTTCAATGTTGTAAATATTATGTATAACCAGATTCCAACTAAGCTACTTCCCTTCACAAGAGATTATTTCCCATGCCTTCTTAGCAGATTATGGGTACCATTATTTTCATTTTTGCTCTCACTTAATTTCATTTACATGTTTGGAGCAGGAAAGAAGACATTTTAACTACATTTAACCGGGTCTTGGGTTGGAGGTCAGAAATGTGCTGGAGCACCCACACCAGTCTGCAAACATCTGGCGTCCCAGATGGGAGTAATAACAGCTCTTCTCTTATTTTCATAACTGCATTATGGAAGATGCTCGCTGGTTTCCTCCTCAGTGAGTTTAATTCACACCAATATTTTAAGGAAGATTAGAAAGAAAAAAAAAAGAACGAGAGAAAACATTTCTGACAGCACAGAGTCAAGTTTTCATGCTCCCATCATACAAAAAATTCCAAGATAATTATAGATATAATAGATCTTTAAAGCTTATTTTGTGAATTGAATCAACTATGTATTATTTTCTGTGTTGAAGTTCAATATACACCACAAAAATGCTATGTTTTTAGCCCAGATAGAGGACTTATGTTTTTCCTCTAAAATAATTTTCACCAGTGAAATCATTTTTGTAAAACCAGCTGAAAATCAAGCAACACAGTAGAGCTGCTTTTTTGTTCAATGTCACCATTCAGCCTCACTTGAAATATTAATGTTAAGAGATGTCCTAGCTGTTGCATCACCAACCCTTTCTAACAGCTGAACTAAGGAGTAATCATGTTATTTTATTTCTTGCTTCTTCTCTGAGATGATTTTCAATAGTATTGTCTAGATTTACTGCAGTGAACAAGTCAGGGCCTCAAATGCAGACGATCAGCTCCTGACTGAATGGGGTCCTCAGGGGGTGAGCAACAGAATCACAGATCCAAAGCTGGACAAGGCCTAGAGTCATGGGTACAGCTGTCTCCTTTTGGAGAGGTTAAGCTAGGGGCAGAGTCAGGCCCGAACTCAGAACTAACAATCTAGCATTCCTGAGAAATAGACAACCAAATGCAAGTGCCATGAGAACTAAGGGTTTTATATCTTTTGTTGACAAATGTGCCCTAAGCTTCTGGAATAACCTGGCACATAGTGGGCACTCAATAAAGATTTATTGAATGAATGAATGAGTATCACTCCCATCTTCTTGATCAAGATCATAAGGCAGCTGGGAATCAGACTTGACTTTCTTCGGTGACCATACATCACCAGGGTTGGCAGCACATGTCAGTGAAAAGAGCACTCAGATCCAGGGCTTGACTGGACCAGTTACTTATGTTATATCAGCTAAGTAACTTTATGGCTGTATTCCCAAGAGCAAATAACTCAGAGCCTCAGCTTTCTCATCTGTAAACTGAGCTAATATTGGAGCTATCTATTTCACAGGGATTAACGCCTAACAGTTTAGATAGTGCATGACAAACTCTAAAGTGCTGTGGGAATATTGTCACTATCAGCGAATGGACTCTGAGATGTAGCCATTTTATTAACAGAAGTGTTGGCAACAGAAAAGTTTAGGCAGGAACTCTATGGCAGAAGCAGCTCCTCCAATGTGACAAAAAGCCCTGGCCAAGGGCATGCTGGGAGCCACAACCTGGACTGGCAGAACCCCAGAAAACTAATGCAAACTACAGTGAGGTGCAAGGTGGGGTGGAAGAGCTGGGGAAGGAGTCAAGAAGAGGGCAGGACCGGGCAGAAGGTCAAGTTAGTTATTCCAAATGTGAGATGTAGAGGATACATTTATAATCACCAGTCCACAGAGCAGATTAAAATGCAGCGTTACAAGGGGGAGGGGGAGGTTAGAGCAGCTATGAGGACACTGGGCTGGGCCCAGGGACGCCAGGAGGCAGAGGGAGGGACAAGAAAGAGAACAACAGAGTTTCTTTTAGCTGTCACCGCTCCCCCCAGTTTTATTTCGGACCAGTTATGAATCAGGAAGGGAGGGGAAAGTCTCTTCCTTCTTCCTCTCATTTCACCTCCTGTTCCTGAGATCAGAGCCCAGATTGATATAATTATTATCATTTGTAAGTGGATTTGCATTGTTTTTAATTCAAAAATTTGGAATAGATAATGTTTCCAATGGTTCCAAATTCAAGCCACATTCAATCGACTGGGGCTCCTTCCGGAGCTGAGTAATCCACACAGAAGCACACACTCCCACACGTCCTCTCTTTTCTCCTTAGACTGTGATTTTCAAGGTAATAGTTCAAGAACATTGAGTGAAATTGGCTTTGGGGCCTGCCTGGGAAGCTGACAAGCATTTATAGCATTTTTTCCTGAGAGAAACTGTGTTCTCAGATCCACATAATCAACCTAAAGTCAAATTTCTAGAACCAGGCACGTTCGTAAGTTGGAGACTTCCTGTTTAGATCTATATTAAGCAGCGCTGAATAAGCAGAGATAGGAAGACTGAGGAGGTGAAAAGTGAAAACCGCCTGTATCCGCCAGATTAAATTTTTCCCTTCCCCAAGTACCTTCAAGATGGGCTTTTTGGAAGCCAACATTTATTGGACTAAGGGTTGACGAGAGGGAGAGCAGGAAGAAACTTTCCTATATTATCAAACTTCTACCTTCGGGTAAACAGAAGAGGTCTCCACGCAAGGAGCTCGGAGGCTGTTCTGAAAAACCTTCCCAACCGCCTCACAGCTGTCGGCGGGCTCTGCATCCACGGGTGGAAATCCATCCATTCTAGGCTCTCGTGTGGGAAATACCTTAACAAAATAAGGGGCCAAATGTGCACATTTTGTTTAATGTTCCTAGCTGGTGGCTTCTGGCACGGAATTTGTGTTGGTTGTTTCTACGTGGCAAAGTGAAGCCAGTGTGAGTGTGTGGATGATCGTTTCCAGAAACATCAAGGACCACATTGTGTTTGCAAACAATCTATGAGGCTTGGTTGAAAGTGTCTCGTCTTGGGGGGTGTTCTGATAACTTTACCACACTTCACCCACACAAATAACCACAGGTTTCTTATGAAGCCCATGTATAGACTTTAATAAACATCTTTGACAGGATAAATGTTTAGACTTCTCACCAATAAGAGGGAGTAATTCAATAATAGAGGGGAAGTGATTAAATTCTCCCTTTGAATTTTGACCTAAAATATCAACTCTTCTTTTCTTGACCAGAACCTAAAGTTCAGCTTGTTTTTGCTGCACAAAAGAAACATTGGCATCATAGCTTGATAGTTGTGTGTGTGGATTTCTATCACAGTAAATTTCTAAATTTCTTGAAGGCAGGACTGTTAGATCTCTCGGAGAGAGAGAGGAAGAGAAAGAGAAGGAAGGAAGGAAGAGAGAAAGAGACAGAAATGGAGGACAGATACAGGACACAGTCAAATCTGAACTTCGTACCATGGCATCCTCATTATTTCATACTCCACAGTGTTTAGGAATCAGATTGTACATGGTAGTTTTTCCTGAAGTTGTTTTTAAACCGAATGACAGATCACTTCAACATATCAGTTTATTAATTTAGCAAACATACAGCGCCAACTAGGTGCTAGGCACTCTTCTAAGTGCTTTAAAAGTAGTAACTTATTTAATAGGCAGCTGAACTATGAATATAAAAAAAACTTAGATAATAGTTTCTCTTTAGTATTTTAGATCTCTATGAGTATCTTTATTTACAGGGTCAACACAATCTCAGTTTGATTGCTATCAAAGTAAATTTTTGTATATATCATTTTTATTTGATTACGAAAGTAGTACACATTCAAGTAAAAATTTAGGAAAATACCAAAAAGTATAAAAAAGACAATAAATCATCCTTCACAGAGATAACCCCATTAGCATTTTTCATTAGACTCATTAATTATTAGATTCATATATTTTGAATCTTTGAAATAACTAGCTGCAATTTCTACTCATTCTATCAAAATAGCATCCCGAGCCCCCAGTCACTCTCATCCTGTCATCCTATTTTATTGCTGTCATTGCACTCATCACTCTCTAAAGTGATCTCATTTATTTAGCTTTCATTTCATCTCTGTCCACTGCTACTAGAATTGAACCCCCCTGCATCCCAGTGCCGAGTACATGGTCGACGCTCAATAAATGTTTCTTAAATGAATTAATAGTCCTTCTCTGTTGTGCATAGGATCATTGTGATCAATTCAGCATGATACCTTACATCGCTGTGTTTTTGGTATAGATGCAACACTGAAATTATTTTACTCAAGATTTATTAGGCTCAACGGTGAAAGAAGTTAGAATTTTGGCTAAAATTTAATGACTTCCATACCTGAAAAAATTTTGCACAGATTAAAGTAGTTATAATAGTGTTGCAAAAATGCTTTCAAAATGCCAGTGAGGTCTTATTCATTTAGGATTTTAATAGATTAATCCTTTCCCTCCTGAGAATATCGTGGGCAGAAATTTGACAATGCAAATCTTAAGTGAGAACATATTTAACAAGGTCAACAGAACATGTCATCTTCACATGTCCTATAAAGCCAAAGTTTTGATATTTCCCCAAATGCTTATTTGACAGAACAGCATTGTTAGGTATAAGAAAAATTCACTATGCCAAAGAATTCAAAGTACTAAGGGAAAATATAAATAGGGGCATCCATTTAACAATACTTGGTTTCTGGAAAGATTCCTTATCATGGCCCTAGGACACCTTGGGACGCAAAGAAAAGGGCCTGGTTTGGCTTATAGATTTTTTTTTAAAGGAAATTAAATCTTTTCATATATATTACTACAACACACTCATGAAGTAGACAAATAAGACACTATCATTGTTCCCATACTGCAGAGGTGGAAACTAACAACTCCGCAAGTGTTTGTTAAGTATCTATCACTTGCCCAGTTCTGTGCTAAATAAAATGTGCCTCAGAAAGAGTTTGTTTTAAAGGAACTTTAGGTAGGGGTTTGGGAGGTAAAACAAAAATGTTTCAAGCAATTTAAAAAAAGAGAGCAAAACCAAGTGGCACTCGTTTATTATGGATGTCAGAGTTTAGGGATGAGAGAGGAGGGTATGAGCAACATGGAGAAGTGATATTTCCAAAGATGGGAGACAAGAATGGGAAGGTAACCCTCATACACTGCTGGTGGGAGTGCAAACTGGTGCAGCCACTATGGAAAACAGTATGGAGATTTCTCAAAAAACTAAAAATAGAAATACCATATGACCCAGCTATCCTATACTAGGTATCTACCCAAACAATTTGAAAGCAACAATCCAAAGTAACATATGCACCCCTATGTTCACTGCAGCACTATTCACAATAGGCAAGACATTGAAACTATCCGAGTGTCTGTCAACTGATGATTGGATAAAGAAGACGTGGTATATATACACAATTGAATACTACTCAGCCTGAAAAAAAGACAAAATCATCCCATTTGCAATAACATAGATGGACCTGTAGGGAATTATTCTAAGTGAAATAAGCCAGACTGAGAAAGACAAACACCAGATGATTTCACTCATATGTGGAATATAAACAAATACATGGACAAAGAAAACAGTTCAGTGGTTACCGGGGAAGGGGGATGCGGGGTGGGCACAGGGGGTGAAGGGGGGCACTAATGTGGTGACAGACAGGAAATAATGTACAACTGAAATCTCACATTGATGTAAACTATTATGAACTCAGTTTTAAAAAAAAGAATGGAAAGGTAACAGTAGCAATGACAATTATGCCATCACATGGATTGAATGCTTACCATCGGCAGGTCCTACTCTAAGTGCTTTGCATAAACTCGCTTAATCCTCACAAGAACCCTATGATGTTGATCCTATTATGATCCGTATTTTTCAGATGAGGAAACTGTGAGCTGCAGGGAAAAAATTTTGCCAAGTCACAAAGCTAGTAGGATTCTGGAGAGAAGGGCACAAGCTAGTCGTGAATCTCGCCTGGAAATCAGGACTGGAGAGACCCTGGCCCAGCTAGAGAAAAAGATCCCAATTGAGAATCATAAGCACAAACCCAGGAGAATGAGAACATTCCACTTATACAGAACTTTGAGTCTTCCTTCGGGCGAAGTCCTATGAGCCAATAGTTTTTCAAGCCTTTTCGATCAGGACTCCTTTATCCAGTTAACAATTTTTGAAAACCCCAAAGAGCTTTCATTTCTATAGCTAATATTGATCAATATTCACCCTACGGAAATTAAAACTGAGAAATTTTTAAAACATTAAAATTTTTTAAATTAAAATATTACATGACAATCATAAAACCCATTACAACACAAATGACACTCTTACAAAGGATATATCTTCCAAAACAAAAAAAATTTAGTGAGAAGAGTGACGTTATTTTACATATTTGCAAATTTCTTGCATGTCTGGCTGAGTAGATGGCAGCTGGAGTCCAATATCTGCTCCTGCACGTGACCCGCTTTGATACGTGGTTTCTGTGGAAGTGTATGAAGAAAGTCTGCTTTAACGCGGATGCGTAGTTGGAAAAGGGAGGAGTTTCTGAATAGCTTTTTCAGATAATTATGGATAATCTTTGATATTACACCAAAACTTGAAAATTTATAGTTTCTTTCCCTCTTTTTCATTATGGTATTATTCATATACAAGAAAACTAATCAGTTTTACATGTACAGTGTGATGAAATTTAGTACTTGTATCAAAGTATAGAACACCTCATCCTAAAAAATTCCTTCATGCCTCCTCTTAGCCCTGGCCTCAGGCAACCAGTGATCTGCTTTCTATCACTATAGTTTTGTCCTCTTTAGAATTTCACATAAATGGAATCATTTATAGTCTATGTTTGCCTTCTTTCATTTAGCATAATATTTTTGAAATTTATCAGTCACATATATTACTACTTTGTACTTTTTTATCGCTAAGTAGTATTCCATCGTGTGGATATACCAAATTTGCTTATCTATTCACCAACTGTTAAATATTTAGGCTGCTTCCGGTTGTAAGCTATAAACAATAATGCTCCTATGAACATTCACATATGCATTTTTATGTGGATACATATTTTCATTTCTCCTAGGCAAACACCTGTGGGTGGAATTGGTGGATCATATTGTAAACATATTTTTAATTTTATAAGGTACTGACATACTGTTTTCCAAAGTTGCTGCACCATTTAGCATTCCAACTCACAATGCGTGAGAGCTCCAGTGTGCTCCACATCCTTGCCGATACCTGGTATTGTCAATCTTTATTACTTTACCTATTCTGGTAGGTTTGCAGTGGTTTCTCATTGTGGTTTTAATTTGCATTTCTTTTACGACTAGTGATGTTGAACATATTTACATATGCTTATTGACTATCTTCTTTTGTGAAGTTTCTATTCCATTCTTTTGCCCATTTTTTAATTGGGTTATTTGTTTTATTATTGAGTTGTAACAGTTTTTTAGATATTCTGGATACAAAGCATTTGTTGAATGCATATTTTGTGAACATTTTTCCCCAGTCTGTGACTTTCTTTTTGTTTTCTAAATTATGTCTTTCAAAGAGTAGAAGTTTTTAATCTTGATGAAACTCATTTTGTTGATTTTTTTCTTTTATAACAAATGGTTTTTCTGTCCAGTTTAAGAAATCATGGTCTAAGCCAATATCACAAAGATGTTTTATATTCTTTCTGGAAGTTTAATCTTTTCTCTTTTCTTTTTTTTTTTGAGGAAGATTAGCCCTGAGCCAATCCTCCTCTTTTTGCTGAGGAAGATGGGCCCTGAGCTAACATCAGTGCCCATCTTCCTCTATTTTATACGTGGGACGCCTACCACAGCATGGCTTGATAAGCAGTGTGTAGGACTGTGCCCAGGATCCAAATCGGTGAACCCTGGACCACCGAAGCAGAGTACACAAACTTAACCACTATGCTACCGGGCCAGCCCCTATTCTTTTTAGTTCTTATGTTTAGATTTATGATGTATTTTGAGTTAATTTTTGTATATGGTGTGAGATAATTGTTGAAGTTTGTTTTTTTTCATACAGATATCCTGTTGTCCCAACACCGTTTATTGAAAAGACTATCTTTTCTCCATTGAATTGCTTTGGTATCTTTGAGGAAAATCCATTGACCATGTGACTGTGGGTCTATTTCTGGACCTTCTAGTCTGGTCCTTGATGTGTTTTTATGTTAGCGCCTCATTGTCTTGATTATTATAGCCTTGTGATAAGTCACGAGGTCAGGTAGTACGAGTCCTCCAATTCTGGTCTCCTTTTTCTAAATTGTTTTACTATTTTAGGTCCTTTGCTTTTCCATAAAAGTTTTAAAATAAACTTATTAATTTCTTCAAAAAAGCATGTTATGGTTTTGCTTGGGATTGCATCAAATCTATAAATCTATTTGGTGAGGATTTCCATCCTAACACTACTAAATCTTCCAACCCAGGGGTCAGCAAACGACTGTCCACAGACCAAATCGAGCCTATTCTTGTGAGCCCTCGAGCTAAGAATGGTTTTTACATTTTGGAAGGATTGTAAAGAAAAGAAAGCGAAACAAAGAAAAATATTCTATAGAGACCTAAGTGGCCTGAAAAGCCACCATTATTTCCTCTCTGGCCCTTTACAGAAAGTTTGTCAACCTTTGTTCTAACCTTTGAATAAGGCACACCTCTCCATTTATTTAGCTCTTTAATTTCCCTTTGAAATATTTTGGAGTTTTCAATGCACAGGTCTTACACATCTTTCATTAATGCCTGAGTATTTATTTTGTAGACCACACTTTGAGAATTATTGCTATAAGCGGTGGGGGGCAGGGGACACTAAGAGTTAGCTTTCTTTTCTTTTTAAGAAGTCAGATTACACGGTGAAAATACTAACGCATTATTTTGATAACACTGTGGAAGGACTCACAGCGACTAGAAGCAGGGAAAGCAAGAAGAATCTGCAATGGTTAAAATGAGAGGTGCCGGAGACATGGGTTAAAGGAGTGAGATAGAAAAGGGAGTAAATTCAAAAAACATTTCAAAGGAAGGAAAAGCAGGATTGGTAATGGATTGGATAAAGAGGATGAAAGGAAGGGAAGAGTCAAAGACAACTTCAAGGTTTCTAGCCTGTGATGTTAAATGGCTCGTCCATGGTGATTTTTATTTGGTTTACTTTTATCATCTGGATGCACAAATGGGATTTTCCCACATCAGCTATTGTAGCTCCCTACATTCAGATTTACCATTGAAATTACCTGCTATCTCTTCACACCCTGTTAGTGAACAGGTAGTATTTTGATGGATGTTATATGATCAGAGAAATCCCGGGTCTTGGCGGCACGTGGAACATAGCTCTCTCTAAATCCTTCCTTTAATTAATTATTCCTGAAGATTCGAAATCTTTTTAGCTACATGGTAACCCACGAGAACATTATTTTTACTACCTTGTTTGTTTGGAAATCATTAGCCCGTTAAGATATTTATATTATTTATGACATTTAAATTTGTTTTTTTTTTTTACCTTTCCCTATCCTTTGGCTTTCTTTTGAAGTCACACTATTAATGCTCCTTAAAAATATTTATGTGTGTTTAGTTAACAAAAGCTCCTGTAAGTTGAATCCATGCTGGGAAAAGGTTCAGGTAAGCTCTCTATATAAGCTTACAGACAATTGTGTAAATCTTCAGCCATTAAAGAGAAAGGAGAAAAAAAGCCACCCTCATTACACTGCTGTCATTTACTCTTCATCTCCTGTCCTCTTTAGCAGCATTAAGATGGGATGTAAATTTGCCAGTTAATGCTGTTAGAAAATGGATGGTTCAAGAAGGGCAGGAATTAGAGATCAGTATTAGGTACAGATAAGCTCCTTTCCCTGCGCAGTGGCGGCTGTTTAACATTCATGGGAAAATCATCATCAAACAGCGTTATCACAGCTCTGTTGATGGCTGAGGAACTTCATCACTATGATAATTTTTTTTATAGCTGTGAGCCAAAAAGCTCCCTTTTATTTCTGCTGTCTCGAGCTGTGATAGAAGCTTGTTTGTATGGGTAGGATACAGCCAACTCTGGGTTCCTCGGCTGGGTTTGATTTCTTCTTCCCCCCCCTGCTCTCTCCTTGTGCATGTTGCACTAAACAGTCCTACTGATAAAAATATATATATATATAAAATGGAAGTCCTCCAACAATCCTTCAAAGCATAACAGATATTTTTATGATCAGTAATTCAAAGTTTGACAAGTGATGCCATTCTGTAATGAAACTGTCATCCATTTTATTGTGAGCAAAATGCTAAGTTGATAAATGGAACATGGAGGGGAGGAGAGCAGAGGGGTGGTAGCGGGCCAGAGGCGGAGAAATTAATGCCTGACTCTGAAGACGTGGGAAGCGAACTATTCAGAACAGTCCAAGTATCCCTCAATAGCCCATTTCTCATCAATAGGCCAAGCCATCAAAGCTCCTTGGCTGTCATTATGCCTTTTGGAGTCTCAAGCAAGGTAAACTGGAGATCGGGTCTTCCGTAGGCCCTTTTTGGCTGCACTCTATTTTTATTTTTAGAGCGTTTGGGGACAACATTGGTTGTGTTTTCCTAAACTTATGGAATTTGCTTTTGAACACACAATCTTTGCACATGATATTTCCCTGACATGTTTAGACATCTTCAAGTATAAGAAAGATGAAAGTCGCTGTTGTCGCTTGCAGCATACACAGGGCAAAGACACGAGGTATTCTTCTGAGGTAGATAAGAAAACTATTCAAAGAAAATTTAAATTTATTAAGGTGCTCAAGCTTATGCTTCTTTGCAGCTTTGACCTCATTTTTGGAGGCTTAACTGCTCTCAGTGACTTCTTCCCCCTTTTGGAATGCAGCTAGAAAGCATGGTGCTGAAAAGCGGTTTTGTAATCTGAACAGAAAGGTGCTCTATGACTTAAATCATTGGGATTTGAATTCAGGATTGATTTAACTCCTTCAATAATTCACTTTCAACCCGAGCCCGTTCCCTTTCTTTCCCTGAGAGCAGACTTCCAGTTCCTCCACGATGGGCTGAATTGTGCTTAGAGTTCAGAGATAAGGACTTTTGTCTACCGGGCTCAGCTTAGACTACCAAACTCATTTCAAGAAGACTAGAGTTTGAATCCCGTTAGGATCCTGGAGGTGAAAGGCTAGCATCTTATCATTTAAGTATAGCTATTTAAACATAAGTTTAAAAGAGATACTGCAGGACGGAGGGACGGCGTTGTTCCTGTAAGGATAATCTTGGGGAAAGCTGGCTGGCTGTTCCCTAAAGATCAGATGGCCCTCTCCATCCCAAAATAGCTTTGACCACCTCTGACTTCCCAAGATCAAGAGCCAAAGGATGCGTCCTCATTCCAAGATTTTCTTTTCCATATTCGTTAAAAAAGAAATATCTAAGGAGGTGTTTAGTTTTCATGAACACACTTCTTGAATTGACTGTATGTTTAAGTCTTAACTCTGTGAGCTTCTCTTTATTGGTAAAAAAAAAAAAACATCACAGGGCCCCTCTATAAGGGAGCTATTGGATATGTTTGGTATCCGTTCTTCTCACTGGAACCCTGAAGGACGCAAGTCAGAGATGGCCCCTGCCCTCTGTGGGGAGAGGAGTCACCTTCTAACGCCTACTCAGTGATCCACACACCAACCCCCTCTCTCCACAGAGGTTACCACGTCCAAAAGGAATTCTCGACCTTTCTTCTCTCAGTTAACGGAAACCCCACGGCACTTAGCGCCATTCTTCACTTTATTGCCTGTCTCCCTCCACTGTAATGCAAGCTCTATGAGGGCAGACATTTGTGTCCTTTTTTTCGTTATTTCTTTTCTTTCCTTTGTTTTTCCTGCTGTATCTCCAGTGCCTAGAACAGAGCCTGACATGTGACATATATGAGGAATGAATGCATCCTTGTCCAGAGTCGAAGCCTGGAAGAGCTTCAGACTATCATGGCACAAAGCGCAGGAGCTAAACCTGGCCAGCAGAGGAATCCCAAGGGTAGCAGGAACCTTCCAGGACACCAGAGGTGATGCACAAAGCCGTCTGCTTCCCAGGCATGTAAAAGAAAGACGGAAATGCGTTCAGCTCTGAAGCTGGGCCTAGAGAAGCAGACGCAGAGAATGGCGTGCTTTAGTCTTCTGTAGCAAGTGGTACAAACGGGGAGAGGAAACCACGGGGGCCGGTGGAGAGCTGATTTCACTGACAATTTCAGGAAACAATGTGTGTTGCCAGTGGCCCTTTCTAGCCCTTTCATTCCATGGACATACAGATCAGCATGTCTCCATATAGTTATAAAGGCTGTATAATTAAAAGCCATGAGTCATAGGGGACCTCTACTCAGAGTACAGTAGTCCCCTGTTATCCTCGCTTTCCGAGGTTTCAGTTTCCCGCCATCAATTGTAGTCTGGAAGCAGACGATCCTCTTTCTGATGTATTGTCAGAAGGTCAATAGTAGCCTAACACTATGTACACCTCACTCCAGCACCTCATGTAGGCATTTTGTCATCTAACGTCATCACGAGAAAAGGAGGGTAAAGGTGAGTACAGTTCAGTAAGACAGTTTCAGAGAGAGAGAGATCACGTTCACATAACTTTTATTACAGTGTATTGTTATAATCGTTCTATTTTATTTCTACGTATTGTTATCAATCTCTTACTGTGCCTAATTTTTCAATTGAATTTTATCATGGGTACGTATGTATAGGAAAAGACATGGTGTGAACGGGGCTCAGTACTATCTGCAGTTTCAGGCACCCACTGAGGGTCTTGGAGCGTACCCCACACAGATAACGGGGGGACCACTGTAGATGCAGAAAGGGCTCCTGAGCAGGAGGGCAAGAGGGGGCAGTGGCATTGGAAAGCCCAACAGGAAATCCAACGCCCAGAAGGGGTCGGCGCCATCATTGTGTCAACCTACAAAGGCCTGAGTGCAGAACTTAGCAACCCACATAAAGGGGGCTGGCTACATTTAGCAACCGCTGAAATCACACATTCTCTAATTTAGTTCATCTTACACTAACAACTGCAAGAAACGACTTTGAGTTCACAAGAACAAAAGACAACGATGATAATTTCCTTTGGCTCTTTTGCCAAGCCATCAGCAATTTTCTAGCTTTTTTTCCCCCTGAAATCCACCCATCTATCTCATTATCTTGCATTAGCTTTATTTTTTCTTGGAAATAAAGAAAAATTAATTAACCTTTTAGTAACTAGAACCCATTACAGAGATATCTTTAATTCACAGTATGTAGGCTATGACTCACTTATTAATTAATGTATTTTTACCTAATTTTGACTTTGGAACTAAGAATATTTAATCTCATAAGAATTTCATTCTAACTTTACTAGACATATGTGTGTGTGTGCACACGCACATATATTTGGCAAAATTATAGCATGGATTAGTTTTGGTGAAAAACCAAGTTTATATACAACTTTATATTTTCAGAGGACTTCCTCTGGAAAGTGAAAAGATAATCTTACTACATCTGAGTCTATTTCAATAAAAAATGAAATGATGGGCTAGTTGTTTTCATTGATGCTGCCTGATACTGCATGGGGGATTCCCACTTGAATCTATTTATCAGGCCTTTGAATGAGATCAAAATGAGAAGATATTTTGTAACATGGAAATCATTCTTCTGTCTCAGAGGCATGGGGAAACAGTTGAGTCTGACAGAAGTAGCTACTGGCGAGGAACAGCTGGTAGCATTTTGGGCCAAAGTCTTCATGTCCCAAATGCAGTTCTACGATTTCTT
Source organism: Equus asinus (assembly GCF_041296235.1). NCBI lineage: Eukaryota > Metazoa > Chordata > Mammalia > Perissodactyla > Equidae > Equus > Equus asinus. Next base: position 14,014,108 of record NC_091791.1, on the reverse strand, counting down.
CACTGGTTCCTCCACTATGCATTTTTTAGGAAGAGCGTCAGCATTAAGGAATCGAAGGAATTCTTGGTTGGATTTTCACCATAGGGTCTTGAGCCAACCATTTGTTTTCTTAGCCATTCTAAGGGGTGTAAACAAAATGAACTCTGCCATTCTCCCGACCTTATGAGAGCATTGCATATCCCCGCCTCCCTACCAACACGCACATGTACGGTGATGTGGCTGAATGCCTCCTAGGAGTCTGTTTCTTAGAAGGAATGGATTCATTCTGGTGCGTTTATACCCTCTCACCTCTATTGACCCAACTCACAACTGTTAGCTAGTTGCCAACTCACGGAGGCAGCCAGAGGCCATGGCACAGCCAGTTGACTCATTTAGGATCAGCCCTGAATGTTGGCACTAAGTCAACTAGCCACAGCCTCCAGGGGCCGCACAGTGACATGCGAAAGCGCACAGGCCCTGCTGCACGGCCGGGCTGCTAGCTCCACACCTGTTACCTGCTGGAGTCAGTATGAGGTCCCCTGTCGGAAATCTGCCCTCCGCACTGCACCTCGTTAGTCAGACCAACCGGGCCTTGAGAAAACATCAGAACAGATCTGTCACTTCTAACAATTCACGGAAAAGAGTCTCCATTTCCTTTGTTATGCTATGAATATTCTGCAGCTTCTCCGGTTTTATTAAGGAGCCTTTCCCTTGGTTTCTCTTTGTTCTTCTCGTCTAATCTCTTAATAGAAGTTGCTAATTAAATTCCTATAGCCATTTTTTTACAGTGTTTTGAATAGCAAAGTCTGTCAACTGCAGAAAGTGTATATTCTTATCAACACGCCTGTTGCCTGGAGGAGCGAAGGCCTCGCTGACAGATGGCTGCCGAGAAAGGCCCAGCAGGGACCACATCTGTAGCACCTGTCAGCAGGAGCGCGCACGAGCGAGCGCAGGGCTGCAGACAAGGGTCCATTTGGGTTCAATAAATAGAATCCAGGTTGCTAGAGTGTTTCCTTGAATCTCAAGTGGAACTTGGCAAGTGTAAGTCAAGTATTCTGAGCATGGACTTGTTTTTAAGCTTCCTTTGATACTGTCCCATTAACGGTCACATATCTCTTTAAATTTCAGTGGTATCAAGTCTCTCAAGGAAATTTAAAAAGCAGCTGAGTGGCTGACATGTATGCCAACACATCCTTTTATCAGAAACAAGTCATCAAATTAACTTCCTTTAAATTTACTTGTTGTTGTCTGGTAGGAGGTTTCTAGGCCTTCATGAACAATGCAGAATAGTCTTTCATGTTAAATTTACACGGAGATTAAAGATGCAAATGTTTTCCCTCAAACCCACCCCACTTTCACCCCTACATATGTAGTCAGCTGCACAATATCTTGTAGTTGTGGGCGGTTCATTGAAGGGTAATCCACCAACACAGAGATCAGCCCCTTTAAGGAGACCATTTGTTCTTGATCAGATGTTGATACCTACCCAAAGCAAAAATTCATTTATCCTCCCAACAGAGACTCTGTCCATGCACGGCAATTGTCAAGCACCGGACACTGGACATAGAGTAGTTGGCACAACCCAGCTCAAGACAGCAGGCTGAGCACACGGGTTTACCAGCTCCCGCTGCAAACTCCACAAATCAGAAGCGGGCGAATGTCTGTGTTTGTGTGTACGTGTGTGCGTGTATCTTCATAACAGTGCTGGAAAATGAGGGACTGAGCAGGGATTTTGAGGAATTTTTGAAAGATAGAAAGAAAGGATCAAATCCATGGAGAAATCAACCTAGGATCTAGCGGAAACTACAGCTCAAAAAAGGAAAAATTGCCCCTGAGATAGGAGCAATTCCAGGAGAGTTCCAAGTGCAGAGGCGAAGGATAGAGGGGGGAAGGGTCGCTGTGGACAGCGCCAGTTAACAATTTAATGCGGCAATTACAGCCATCCAAAAGAAATACTTACACCTGTGCGCCGGTATGTGTGGATGAGGCTGGGTCTTGAGGCCTGGCTCACAACTGTGAAACAACCTGATTGTCCATCTATGGGGGAGTGAGTTACTGTGAGATTATGCAGATCACCACAGACCGACATGAAAAGATCTCCAAGACGTGATGTTAAAGGAAGAGAGCAAGTTGTAGGACAACAGAGCAAAGTCAAAGATGATAGATAGAGCGGATGTACACACGTTTATGAACGCCAAGGTAAACGTCTAGAAGGAGACTTGCCAAATGGCTATCAGAATTTACCTGTGAGACAGAGAGTGAGGGTACAGTTAGGCTGAGGGGGACATTCATGTTTTACTTTTATGCCTATGCCTGAAACTCTTATGAGGCCATATTAATGTGTCAGGTATATATATAGACACACAAAGCAAAAAAAAAGACGACAAAAACAGACATGCTGCCCTTCCTCGAGAAGCTTATGTGCGAGATAAAGACAGGTAGGAAAAATATGATTGGCATTTCAGTGAAAGAGGCGCTCTAATAGAGTAATTTCCTGGTGGCTTAGCAACTGTGAAGGGGAATCAGCACCTCCAACCAGTTTGTCTCTCACAGTCTCCCTTCCTCCAGTTAGACGCTGGGAGAGAGGAGAATTGGTAGAACTGCATGGAAGTGCCTAAGACAAACCTCTCTGAAGGTTGGGCACCAGTCGGAATTCTCTCCTCACAGTCTGGCCTTTTGGCCACCCCGCTGACATCTTCACTCTTTCCCACCCAACCAGGTGTGCAGATGCTCTCTGTAGGTTGCCAAGAAGATTCGGGTAATGACAACAGAGCAGGCACCCCTGTCCTCTGCCTTCCACAGAGATCAGCCAATGACTAATATTAACCTCGGCCCAGAAAGCTTCACCTCCTGAGGCCTAAAACCTTCAGAAAATTTGCAAGTGGACCATTCATTCCTTCAAGTAATGGGGACTTGACGTCAAGTGCATGGAGTTGCCATGCTCCAGTGGGAAGGGGGAACACTCAGGAAAAGCAGGCAGGGTGAGCTGCCTCCCCTTGAAGTCAAGGCTCATTCATGCCCAGCAGCACTGCGACTTCCCCATATGTCTTACGGTTGCTCTTTTTTTGAGTCAAAAACTGGCATCCAAAGAGAAGAGACAGGGTGCTGGCACCTATGTAACCTGCAGACAGCCTGTGCCTGTGGCCCCACCAGGGGAAGCATGGGCCAGACAATCTGGCACTGTATTAGTTTCCTAGGGCTGTCATAACACGTTACCACAAACTGGTGGCCTAAAATGACAGAAAGTTATTCTCTCACAGTTCTGGAGGCCAGAAGTCCTAAATCAAGCTGTCTACTTAGTACTTAGTACTTTCTTGCTTGGGTCTCAGCTTGTCCCAATTCTTAGGCAGAATTCCTCCTTGTATCTTCCGGCTTCTGACGGCTCCCGGCATTCCTTAGTTTGTGGCTGCATCACTCCAGTCTCTGCTTCTGTCTTCACCTTGTCTTCTCCTTGGTGTTTGCTTCTTTTCCTTTTCTGTGTCTTACAAGGACATTTGTCATTGGATTTAGGGCCCACTCACATGATCCAAGATGATACCATCTCAAGATCCTTAACTTAATTACTCCTGCAAAGACCCTTTTTCTAAATAAGGTCACAGTCATAGGTTTTAGGGTTGGCATAGGGTCTGGACATACCTTTTGGGGGTGATATAATTCAACCTGCTCTTGATGCTTAGTCAGTTTCCTTGGTATTCTCAAGGCCTTTGTTCTACATGGTCTCCAAGGGGTTTGGAGTCAGTCTTAGACCTAATACTTGGCTTGCCATTTAGCTATGATGCTGTTTTGGGTAGGAGGGGAACAGTGGAGATAATAAAATGGTGGGCTTTTAGAAATGAGATTCCATATCCTCATTATTCAGATGGAAAAACTGGCCGGAAAAATCTAGTTGCTTGTCCAAGGTCACAGTCAGTGGCAATGCTGGGACCCAAATATGGGGGCTCTTTCCACCACCCTGTGCTCTGGGGTATAAGATTCTAGGTACTTATGTTTGGTGTCAGTTACAGGCTGAGTATTAGACAGAAGGCATTTACTTTGAGGAGGAAATATTAAAGGTAGGTGTCATCCATCTTGCAACTCCTTAGCCAGCTTTGGAAATCCACTCCTGTTGGGCAGAACAACCCTAGACTTCCTCCCTCCCTCCTTTCTCTCCCTTCTTCGTTCCCTCCTTCCTTCCTTTCTTCCTTCCCTCCCTCCTTGCCTTCCTCCCTCCCTCCCTCCTTCCAGAGTTCATCAGACTGCTTAATACTTTCTCGCTTAGGTCTCAACTTGTCCCCATAAAATGAACCTGTCTCCTTTGTCCAGTTTAGTTTTGGTATACTAAACTGTGCTTTGCTCCAATTAGAGAAAAAACTACCCCCAATGCTACGAACACAAAACATTTGAGTTCAGTTAGTTCACTTGAAGACAGGTTATCAAGGCCTGTAGTTCAGTCTGGGCAACCAAGGAGTAGAATAGCACACTTCAAAGACTGGGCAGCATTTTTCCTGGGACCTGAGTTAGGAAAGGACGGGCGGGGGATGCGGTGTCGGGGGAGCTCCTTTGGACTCACTTGCAAGGTTTGGCTTGATAGGAGCACTGGGTGCCTGTGAATATCTGTTATGTAATACACATCCCAAGCAGTTGTAAAGTCATTCAGACAATGGCCAAACTTGGGAAGTTCCCAACTCATGAATATTGCAGATAGCCCATTTTCTTCACCTTCAGTTGAATCCGATACTTTTGAATAGGCTGTGAGGTGTTCGAGACTTTATCTGAGCCAGTGCGGCTAAGCTGAAAGGAGACTTGAATGGATGAGGGAGTCATTCAAAAAATGCTTTTATTTGGTTTCAGAAACACTTTCTTTGTTTTGATGTGCTCAGAACATCATCTATTTGAAGTCTGGCTCCACCAGAGTTTTTATCTCCAAAGCAAGAAAAATATGGTAATTTTAAATAAATAAGCCACCACGACAAAATGTGTTTAAAAAAAAAACTCTTTCCAAGAGATTTGTGCATTTTGAACATGGGTAATGCCCATATAAAAGTCTAAACGAATGAATCTAAGCTATAGTCTGTCTTTCTCTTTGTTCTTTATGAAAATATTCACATCTATCCAACTAAATTAACATATATTATCACAAATGTGTCATTCTCAAATTTCCTGAGCCTGCCTTATCACTTCACCATTCTTTTTTTTGCTCATGATTATCTTTCTGAAAACAAAACAACATTATTCACACCAATAAGTGTAACGGGCACAATGGGAGAAAGCACTGGAAGCAACTTCTTTGTACTTATCGGGGTGACCTCTCACTCTTGGCTTTTCCTTTCCTCGCCTCTCTGGAGTCGCCTCTGAGAAGGAACTGTGGAACTCTATGTTCCATTAGTGTACCTCGTGCTCTCCGCAGCCCCTTTGTGCTCCAGGAGAATTCAGCATCCAAGCAAAATCTAACTCCTGGCTTTATTCTGCAGTTGAAAACAGTATATCTTGTTTAAAGAGAAATACTGAATTCCTCTGGCTATCTTAATTCACATGTGGTTTAAACGGCTAGGAGAAAAGCCTCGGTAGATGGTCTCCCGATACTTAAATAAAAAATAAACTATTTACTTAAAGTTCCATTGGAAGCCAGAGCCCCTTCGGAGAATTTAGCCAGACCGGAATAGTCATCTGTAAGATTGGAGATCATTGTATTTGCACAGATTCTCACACCTGGGAGTGAATGTGTGTAATAAACACCCTGATATAGACCCGTGAGAAAGACAAGTTTGGGGTGTCTAGAAGGATTGGGAAAAATATCTCAGGCCACTCTGAATTCTAATTCAGGCCAGGAAAACAAGAGTCTTCTAGAAAGATTCCTGTTATGTTCAAATTTAGGAGTCAGAGCCAACAATAGAGAGACATGTTTCAGAATGCTCTAATGCCAGTCGGATACTAACAGTATTACTTTTAGATTCACCATTTAAAGAATCTCATCACTAAAAATATCTTCTGATTCAAATGGAAACTGAGCCCTCTACCAAGACGTCAGGAACCACGTGAGAACAGGTTACACTTTTCCGACTTATTAAGATAGGTTTGTTTGTGTTACCTGAGGACCAAATACCATTTCCATAGGTTGCTGTGAAAGAGCTTGAGTTTTGCCATTTTTGCAGTATAAACATTTAGGTATAAAGGAACTTACCGTTCTTTGCCTGCTGTTTATATTTCTTACAAACTTTTCAGTAAATTCATTTTTGAAATCAATATAGTACCAAGCCATAGAGGCTATACAGGCCAAAAATACATTTAAACCATGACCATCAGACACGCTAGCGACCAAAAATCCCTTTTAACAATGACTCGAAGCTCAGAAACCTGAGCTTTGCTCAGAATAACAAGAACGGACATGGACTTTGATATGCACCGGATTTTTATTTGGTTTTGCTTTAAGCAAACCCTACCTCTTTCTCCAGCATCTTAGCAATATGTGCAGATCACCTGCCACTATCTTTGCCTATTCATTCCTTTCCCAGAGAAATTCAAGATGTCATCAACCGTTTTGGCCAGGATATTCTGGTTCCATTCCTATCTTTGCCAGAAGTTGACTTATCACTCATCTATGACGAGCAGAAGGTATACGCAAACTGCCCAAAGAGAGAGCGTGTAAATTATCTCTTAATTCTGCTTAGTCACCACAGATCAACATTTAATACTCTTCTGCAAAATTACAAACTTGGTTCATGCCTGGATGTTTAAGCCTATGGTGACTCAAGAACTCTAAACCCTTTCAGGCATTGATGGGCAGAATGTCCGTAAAATTACTCTGAAAACATTACATCTTGATGGTCTTGAAATTAAGACTCTCCCTCTCAGTGGAGGCATTTTCTAGTATAGAGAGTTAAAACTGACTTGCCTTTGTTAAAGCATCAATGTTCCCACATTATCTGCCTGAGCTATTAAGGAGACAGACAGACAGACATGGGGGTCTATTTTTGGTGCTAGAACACTGGAGAGACTGGACCCATTTCAGGGGCAAACACCGAGCCTTTTTTGAAAAAGACTTTTGGTGTAAGCCTTCTTCTGAAATCAGGCTTTGGGAAAAACAAGAAAAAAAAAAAAAGCTACCTACTCTGATTAAGCTCACAAAGAGACTACAGTACTCCACATTATCTTAAGAAAAACAAAAGCCCAAAAGCACAGCCCACAGCCTTTCCAGTCAAGTAGACAGGCATTAAAGTACATTAGCACTATCATTTGTATGTCTATAAATATCAATAAAGTATGTGATTTGGCTTCACTTTCACACAAAGAAAGAGGACTATCCTTTTCAGGAAATTTCACAGAGACACTCACCAACAAAAGTTCGGTAATTTAATCTTTGAAAAGCTCAATAATGCTAAGTTCAAAATTGCAGGTTTTAAACTAATGTACCTGATAAGTGATGATGAGAGAACTAAAGTGACCCATTATTAGGTAATCCAATCTGCCCAGTCCCGGCTATCTGTAACAGAGAAGAGGCTCCCTAAAACAGAACTCATGTGTTCATGTCTACATTAATCTCGGAACTCAAAAAGAGGCATTCTTCACAGGCTTTATCTGTTTCCAAATGTCTGTCTCCACAAGAAGCGATTTCTCACTCCTGAGGCAGCTATGCAAATGCTTCCAATATCTTTGTCCGATAGGTGCTATTTCTTACGGATACACGGGATACCGTCCTGCAGACTGCCCTTTCACAGCTGTCTGACTTTTATGTGTAACAGGACTTAGCGACTCTCAGCCAAATGGGGCATTCTAGGCAGTGAAGGACCCAAAGGCTTGAACTGGCGTGTGTGTGCTTGTGTGTGTGTTTGTGCATGTGTCACGGGTGGGGGCAGGCAGTGAGGGTTTTTTCCTCTTCTTATGCGTCACACTGCATCCAACTTTTTCTCCAGCACAAGTTTCTTCTTGCAAGGTGTCATGATGCTAATAGAGAGGATCTGTAGAGCCTTCTTTCAAATTTATTTGCGCAGGGCCACTTATCACTGCTAGTGGTTTGAAACCTCTACCTTTTCTCGTCTTCTGAGTTGCAGACCTTACTTCTAGAGATGAAATAAACATGGTCCACAAACCATTCATTATTCAGTAACAGATTAGGAGATAACTTGAAAGAGGTAAAACTTATTCAAGATGACGTGTTTTTCTTACCTACCTCCTAGAGCAACATTAATAGCAACTCTGGTAAATATATTTTTACTTTGTACCGTTGCGTATGTTCTAATTTAGACTTACATAATTTCCCTTTTTAAATAGTATTTTTTAAACCTGAATTATGATCATCTCAGTGGGATCCAGCAGGTAGGATGGCAGGTGGATAACAGAATGGGGCTGCCACTTCTCTTCTCAGCAATCTTGACTGGTCCTTCCTGGAAATACACATTTCCATGAATGAGTTCATTGACATACACGAATTTGCATGTTGGATCTTACAAGTCCAACAGAATTAAGTTAATAAGTAAGATCTTTGGCAAATACCTTCAAGGCAAGTGTTTAATGGCCCTGCAGGGGGAGTGACAGTAGCCTGCTGAGCAGAACACTAGTTTTCTTTCACCAACCTCTCAACCTGGGATAGTTCCCAAGAGACATCACAGGAGGGAAGAAAAGGATCAAAATGAGGACTCTCTCTTTCGAAAACAGGAGCTATAATAATTTTTTAATGAGCCACTTATGGTCTTACAATTTCCTGAATTCAGAAGTTGTCTATGGAACAGGAATTCTCCAAGATTCAGCAAGGTTTTCCTTTTTAGAATGACCATCCAAAGAAGGCACTTTGTTTTCTATTAAAGATTTGGCTAGCTCCAGAGTGAAAAAAAAGAAATAGCAACCCCATCTTTACTCAAAACAGTTTAAGAATAATAAACTATGCCATATTGTTATATATATCAAATATGGATTACCTATTTTTAAAAGAATCTTAGTAAACTAAACTACAGCAAATTCTAAAACTATTCAGAATAAAATTCACCTATTTCAGGAATTTTCAGTACTGCCAAATTAAGGCTAAATCCATCGGGTAACATCCCATGATCCTATAGTTGTAGAAATGTCTGAGATTGAGCTGACCACATGTTGAATTTATTAGGATATACCTGGGGGAGTTGGCATTTTAAACAAACCTGAGATTTTTGTTTATTATTGTCAACTGCTCCTTTCCAATAAAAGTGGAGCACAGAATGTGAAAAAATCAAATGAAAGTCCTGGAGATGTAACAGTAAGGATGAGCACAGGTAGATGCAGTAAGTAACAGGCTGTGTCTAGAGCAGAGGTTCTCACACATGCATGGACATCAGAGTAACAGAGGCTTTGCTGAAACAGAGTGTGCACTCCACCCTCCGGGATCCTGATTTGGTAGGCTTTGAGTGGGATCCAAGAATTTGCATTCTAACAAATTCCCAGTTGATGCCGATGTTCCCGGTCTGGAGACTACATATTTGGAACCATTGCTCTAGAGTCAAGCGAAAGTTTGTTTGCTGGCTGGTTGGTTTATTTCTCGGTTAACTTCATCAAGTTAATGTAAACTGAAATGATTTCATCCATAAAAATCCCTTTATGCCCTCAGGAATATAGGTTGGCTGGACTGATCAAATTAACAGATTTTTATTTTATTTTGTACCACCTTGATATAGAGTCATAAAAATCTCACCTCATGGCCACCAAGAGCATTTGAGCATTTCAGTATATCCATGCAGTGTTTGAGCCAGATAGACTTGGGTTCATATATAGCTATATCCTTTCAGCTATATAACTCTGGGCAAGCCATTGAGTAGCTCTAAACCTCAATCCTCAGATCTATGAAATGGGGATAATAATATAAACCCCAATGGATTGTTGTGAGGACTATAAATATAAAGCCCCTATTTAATGCATCTAGCATAGTTGGTACAAAATATTACCTGCTTATTTCAAAAGATACTATTCTAAGTAAAATCCTAATAACTTTAGAGAACTAAAGATAATTCAGAGAACTGTACATAAGCTCATAGAAAGCCATGGAATTTGCTATAAAGATGCAACTCCCCAATGTGGAATAATACAACATTCCATAAAGTATTGATTGATTAGAACATGATAGATGAATTAATTTTCTAATTAGCAGAAATTTTTTTAAACTCCTTCTTGCTTCCATCCTGGTTGGAATTCCTTTTAATTCCCCTGCCTTATGAAGTAATGTGCATCTCCAAATGATCATTCACCATTGAGTCAAGGTCATACACTGCTTCGGAGTCATCATTTACACCAAATTGTCATTGTAGTCAAAGAAGGTAATGGGAAGTATATGAGGGAGCTGTGATTCTGAAATATGACCTGGACTTTTAAAAAGTACATAATTCCTATTATAAATTAGATTTCTTGTGGTGCCTTTCTCACTACAAAAAAAATTGAGCACAGAAAAAAATTCTAGTAAGGAAGTGATTTAGTTAGTTAGGGCTTAGTAACTGATAATGTAGTGATATTTTGTGGGGCATTGGAGGAGCACAGAAGGCGCAGTTCCGCTGAGATATGTGTGTTGTTCAAGCAATGGATGGTTATGCTGATCATGTAAGAAGTGGTATTTTGGTGTATCTCTTCCTCCCAATTCATTGACTCAGTATGTTTCAGAGACTGGCACTCTTTGATGCACCTTTCCATGCTGAAGTTCAGATTCCATTGATCTCTTCATAGGTGGGATTGTTTGGTCCCAACTATGTATGATCCAAAAGGCAAGGCAAGAAGCCCTAGCTGCCGTCTGCACTGTGGAGGCTGCCTTAAGTGAAGGGCTTCTCAATAGTGGCTCTATGGACATTCGAGGCCAGATGATTCTTTGCTGTGGGGGACTGCCCTGTGCATTGAAGGATATTTAGCAGCGTCCCTTGCTTCTATCCACAGGATGACAGTAACATCCCCTTCCCAAGTCAAGACAATCAAAAATGTCTCCAGACATTGCCAAATGTCCACTGGGGGCAAAATTGATGCCCAATCCCGGTTCAGAACCGCAGCCTTCCAGGCCAGTCCTGGGTTTGAATAACAATGGGACATTTTCTCTCTGCTGTCCCCTCTGTGGTTAATTGGTACGGAAACGACCAGAGATTCCTCTGAGAGACTGGCCCTTTCTCTCTTCCTACTAGTTCTTTTGATTAGGCAGACAAAGCAGAGAGATTTTGTTATTCCAACAGAGGCTTATGGAATGGATTAACTATGATGTCAGATACAAACATATTCATGGTAGAACTTGTCACTTTGGATATATGTGTATATACTTTCAATATTTTTTTAACAACATATTTCTGAAGGGCTCACATTTCTACCAAGCACAGTCTAGGTAAACCTCGCCTCACTAGATGTTCAGAGAATGGCTATGTCAGTTCCTCGAATTCCTTGTATAACCGGAAGTCAACAAGAGAACCTTACCAAGCACCTAGATGTGAAACATCTTCATCAAATGCTTTGCATACTAAGAATAACGAAAAAATTACTTATGGGCTGCAGAATTAAGGTGACTTAAGGTCTCAGTTCTAATTACGGATTTTCATTGTCATTGAGTGACGTAAGAAGTTGGACTGGTATGAATGCTCTCTCTTCTTTTATACGTGTGAGTGTATGTGTTTTTTTAAAAAATTCTTGATATGGGCTTGTTTCTTTATGATTTTTTCATCTTCTTCTCCCAAGTATAACACAAAAAAATTAAGAAATACGCAATCATGCTTGAAAGAGGTAGTGTGTAGCATATCAAAGAAGGACAAGGAGACCACTACCCTCAGAGGGCTTATTCACAATCTATTAGGTCAGATAACAAACCCTGATACCCACCAAAGAATGAGAAAACTACTATGAAACAGAACAGTGTGAGCTCAACGTACGGACAGAGTACAGGTGTTCAGAGAAGGGGGCCCCGAGAAGGCTGGAGTTCTCAGGAAGGGCTTCAGAGAGGGCATTAAACCTGAACCCATGTGAACGGCTGCACAGGTGTTCCATTACAGAGAGGCCTGGACTTAGAGGTAGAGAAGTGGCAGGGCAGCTGGGCACAGAGTTCAGCGCATCTATGATCATGGCCAAAGGGGTATTGATAAACAGCCAAATACTACAGAATAGAAAGGCTATTAAGATATGCAATGCTCTGGTTAATTATTATTTCCTCGTAACAGTAAAATCAGAAAAGAATCTAGGAATTGAAACAGTGACACAAATCAGAAGGAACCTGAAGTTTGAGTTATTTATTTCAGTAATACCATTGCTGTAAGGCAAGACATACTGAAAGAACAATCACCATTTCCCATCCCTTTGGTAGGACATCTATTTTCATATTTATTCAGTAGGATCTGGTAGAATCTGGATTTACTCATTAGTCACCAAGCATCAAATGAATGTCCACCACGTAGGTACCAGGTGCACAGCCGCTCTTCCAGGAGCTGTGGATGCAGAGGCAGACACAGCAGACGAGGCTTCTGTTCTCATAGACCTCGCTTTTCTCGTGCAGGCAGACTGATAATGAAGCAGCAAACAATCAGAAGGTGATTCTAGAGAGTGATATGTCCAGTGGAGAAAATTAAATAGTGCAACATGCTAGACCCGGAGCGTGCAAACTGGCCTGCAGCCAAGTCCAGCCCACAACCTGTTTGTATTAGGCCATGAGCTGCGAACGGTTTTTACATGCGATCCCCAATCAATGAAATATTATCCTCCCCAAAAAAGAATTCCATTCTTCTCATTAGCAAACCTACATTACAAAATATTGTACTCAATTGTTATATTCTATTTTGAATTTCATCAGTAAAAAATTGTGCAAATTTGTTCTCCCTCCTGTCGCTTAAGTATCTATATATTATCATCAGTTTTGCCTCTTGGCCTTCTGTGCATCCCTTAACATAAAAAGTTCAGCCCTGAACAAGATGGAAATTGTACCATTTGCAACAATGTGGATGAAGCTAGAGGACATCATGCTAAGTGAAATAAGCCAGCCACAAGACAAACACTGCATGATTCTACATCTATGAGGCATCTAAAATAGTCAAAGTCATAGAAGTAGAGAATAGAATGGTAGTTGCCAGGGGCTGGGGGAGGAGGAAGCGGGGAGTTGTTGCTCAACGGGTATAAAGTTTTAATCACACGAGATGAATAACTTCTAGAGATCTGCTGTACAACAAGGTACATATATATAGTTAACAATATGGTATTGTGCAGATTAAAATGTTATGAGGATAGTTCTCATGTTAAGTGTTCTTACCAAAACACATACACACACAAGGAAATTTTGGAGGTGATGAATATGTTTAGCACCTTGATTGTGGTGATGGTTTCACTGAACATTTGCAGTTTTTTGTGTATTAATTATACTACAATAAAGCTTTAAAAAACAAGAGTTTGCCAGGGCTGGCCCAGTGGCCTAGTGGTTAAGTCTGGCGCACTCTGTTTCGGCAGCCCAGGTTTGAGGGTTTGGATTCTGGGCTCAGGCCTATACCACTCATCAGCCATGCTGTGGCAGTGACCCACATACAAAATAGAAGAAGATTGGCACAGATGTTAGCTCAGGGATAATCTTCCTTAGGAAAAAAAAAAAAGTTTTGCTGAGTGATGTGTTAGAGACCAACAGCAGTGGTGGGGGGACAATGGTGGCTAAAACGTGAGGGAAGGCCTCTCTGAGGAGTTGACATCGGAGCTGAGACCTCAATGGCTACTTCTGCCACTCACAGGCTGTGTGACCGCTGGATCTCCTCTTCCATGTCGTAAAACATCTGGATTGAACTATACCATCCTCCTTCCCTAAGTCACTGCAGTTCTGTTTCTCTATTGACTGAACCCGGTGTATTCCCCATCGCTACTCACTCACCTTTCCTCTCTCATCTGTGCCCACTTCGTGAGTATGAAGAGGAAGCAGCCCCAGCAGAAGAGACATTTTCAATTCTCCAGTTTTGCACACACCACACCATTTGGTAAAACTCACAAAAGTCCCATCAACACGAGCTCTACAATTATCCTCCAATCCCTTCACAAGACATTCAGGACATTCATGGAAGTTCCTCAGAGCACAAGGCCAAATGCCTTCCAATCTTTGAGACGCTCCTGAAAAACAGCTTACACTTGCTCTGAATGATTGTGGTCTTTCAAAGTCTATACAAAGTAATATGCAAGGAGACAAAGCTATTTTACCAGGCAGACAGATATTCCAAATTACTGGTTCTTAACAAGCATGGTAATACATCAGTCAAAAGCAATAAATTTAAACTTAATGAAATCTCAATTTGCCTACAGTGCATTTCACTTTGACATTTTCTATATTGCCACTGTGCTTTGATAAAGTTTTTTAAAATGCAAAGAAAGTGTCTGTAAGGCTAAAGACCAGACTTGGTGCCATTGTGGCCAAGGCAACATTACAGTACTTAAGTTTCATCGCTCCATGCCCCGTGGCAGCCAAAGCCCCGGCACTTACACAGGTTCAGTTTTCATTATCATCATATGATTATGCATTTTACTGCATTTAACTGATAATACAACTACCAGCTCACCTTAAAAGAATTAGCTTGGAGGTTTCATTGCTTTCCAAATGGAATTCATTTGACAAACAAATGACAATTAGCCTGCTCTCCCTGTTCTGCGTCACCATGCTTTTTGATTGAACCTAGACCAATTTACAATTTTTAAATGAGTTTAGACATTTACATTTAAAATGTCTAGAGGAAATTAGCCCTAGGACATTCAACAGCCAAAATGCTTTTTGAAGTTGATTATTATTTGATCTGGTACCCTCTACCTGTACATTTTGTTCCGACTTCAAAGTTTGGGAATGTAAATGCCACCTCACCTCAAAGCACAGGGAGAAACTTAAAAGCAGTTTTGCTCATTATGTTATGCAAAGGAGCCCATATTTTAATATTCGTTTAATATGGTTAGTTAGCTTTAATGACACCAGTGTGACAGTGTCATAGTTTTGGAATCTGAAAGCACTGATTGAAGTCTCTGGCTGCTGCTTCTATTTTTCCGGACAGAAGGGAAGCGTGCCCTTGACGGACAGATCAGCGCCCAGGCGCGGCAATTCCGGTGAGGACAAAACACAATAACCTCCACATGAAGACTTCACCTGCCCCGGTGAAGAAAGCGAAAATCATGATATCAGGGACCACAGACTCGCCTGTCATATCCCAGCTCTGTGTCTTGGTAAGGGCAAGATTTTGCAGCCACAGCTGCTGAGGAAACTGCTGGAAATTCCATTATAAATATGCAATGCTGATAACCCAGCCACGGAAACTGGTATCGCTCTGAAACTAAGCCCACTAATTTCTAGCCGAGAGCATATTTTATTTATTTTTTATTGTTAATATTGCCGCATTATTGTCAAAATGAGAAAATGACAGCCCTTTGCCCATTCCACGTCGTTCAGCGGCAAAAATAAAATATAGTGAGGGAGAAGGCCACAGATATGCATTATAGTATCATCATCCTTTTCTGAGTGTTACTTCTAAAGACCTGACAGTCAGTATTATCCAGAAACACATTCAAAGGAACATTCTAGAAAAAAGGGCACCTGACACGCTGAGGAGTCTGCCAGTCCATATCTGTATAGAATTATCATGGCTTTCTAGTTTCCTCCTTGAGAGTTCCCCAGAACATTCTAAATTTCTAGTTTTGTCTCATACTATAGAACACACACCACATATTTTCAAAATAACTCAGTTCAAAAGAATTCCCAAATGATAACACTGTATACTCCCAGCACAGAATTAACGGTTCTGAAGACTGTTTCCTGTGCAAATATTAGATGCTGAATTAAGTGATCCCGGCTCTCATTAGACCTCACAACGGTGTCACGAGGCACTAATGTTCAGGAAAGAGTGAATTAGCCCAGGTCACAAATACAGAGCATGGCGGAGAAAAATGCAAAACCTGGTCTCCTATCTCTGAATCCCCTGATTTCACCACCATGGATGGTGAAATGGTGAGAAATAAACTCAAAAAAATGTTTATTTTTCATCTAGGACAGCTTGAGTTTGTTGCTGAAGAGATGAAACTTCCTCCAGGCCCCTCACTTCTAAACTCTGTGATTTCACGTCAGCTCCCCTGCCGGCTCCTGCTCTCAATTTCCTTAATGAAAATAGCATCAGAATGTCCTTGGAGTAAACTGTGTTTTGATTCCAAATTTACCACACTAGCACCGAATTTTCTCCATGCACAACGTCCAGATGATGCTAGAAACAGGCCGAGTCCTTCTTTCAAGGGCTTTTCATTTTCTACGTCTTCCTGTACGCATAGGAATTTTATTTCCTGTACGAACGGCTGGCCACAACCATCTTACGCAGCATCCTCAGACCGTGGCTACGACGGGACCGGGTACCTGAACCCCGGGCGGCACGATCGGAAACCTGGAGTTCGGATACCTCGCCCGCCCTCTGCTGGACGCCTCGCCGGCTGCTTACACAGGAGCCTGGAAGCCGCGGGAAGTTCGCCTTCAGGTGGGGTTTTCACTAAACCACAGCGAAGCATTTCGGTGTTTTGAGAAATAAAAGTCTTTTCTGCCAGAGCTTCTTAGAAATGCACCTTTTTCTGTGTCGTTGTACTGGCACATCAGTTTATTCCGTCTCTTCTGTTTTTATGCATAGCTCCATTAAAAAAAATGGAGATAATTAGAGCGAAAACCGTGAAGAATTCTAACATCTCTCTCTGACATCTCTCCAGTGCTGTATAAAGCCTAGCCCTGGCACCAATGATCTGGCAATGAAGGAAAAAATAATAGCCAAACAGGGCCATTTTCATAATATTGTCACAGCATTAAGAAGGAATACCATGGGGGTTAAGACCGTGGCTGGGAGCAAATCCTCTCTGACACTTATTAACTGTGTGACACTGGGCAAGTTAAATAACCACTCCAAGCTTCAACTTCCTCCTCTGTAATATGAAGTTATAATAATATTTGTCTCCTATGGTTGCTGTAAGGAGTTAATGCATATAAATAATTCAGGCTAGTCCTTAACACATTGAAAGCACTATGTAAAAGTCAGATAGTATCATGAGCATGGCACAATGGGAGAGTTCTAAGTGAAATGCCCATAATTGAATAGACAGAAGTAGAGATTTTCCAGATCTTTGTTTTAAGGATTTTTAAAATTTACTCAAAGAGGATGAGTATTATAGCTTCTAAATTGAAAATACACACATCTTTAAGAAAAGAAATAGAACTTTCAGTGAAACTTTACCCAAAGAAATGTCTTCTTTGCCTTCTCTGCCAGCAAGATATTGAAGTACACAATTGACAATATTCTTTATAATTCTTGAAAAAAAGGGATAGCTTCTCAGGAATTGTCAGTCTCTTCTTTGCAGGACTTTGTAAAGGAAGGTTAAAAGTTGAAATGACTTTTATGTACTAAACATACATTAAGGAGTAGACTATCCATCAATTCACTTATTCAGCAAATATTTATTGGATGCCTACTGTGTGCCTCCAGTCCCTGGGCTAAGTAGAGAGGATACAGATGCAAATAAGACATACACAGAGCCTGCAATATGCAGCTTACAGACTGATGGGAAATACAGACAGTAAACAAGTAATTAAATGGGAAGAATGGTCACAAAGAGAAGGACGGGGAACATGGAATACAAAACCTCACCTGGAGGTCCCACTTTCTAATTTTACAAGACAGTCCTTTGCGTGGGGAGGTCTCCATGCTGTAAAATGTCGTAATATTCTTAAAAACAGACAGAAGAACTAGAGAGTCCTCGTTATCTAGGGTGGGGGAAACCTCGTATTTAGGAAAACCAACAATTGGAAACGACATATTTGCCCACAAAAATAAGTAAATAAATAACGTGGGATTTGCAACACCCATTCAGGAATACACCAGAGCAAAACATCGCATTCTCGTGCTCAAGGTTTCATCTATATGAAGTAGAATTGCATTTTCGGTGCTTGATAAAACTGCGTGCCGCTGCGGGGTGGAATATTCTTGAAGGGTTCTCAGAATGAAAGTGGGCCAGTAGGCTCGTGCAGGTGCTAACTCGAACACTCTTAAGGGCTGCTGAAGAGTCACTGGGGATATTGCAGATCTGCCAGGAGATATTTCTTCTCTCCTAAGAAGTGGAGCATCTGAGGGCTAAGATACAGATGTACACGATGCGTCCTGTGCACAGTGAGTCCTCTCTCTTATCAAACCTTCCAGATAACTGACATGATATAAGACGGAAATAATTGCTTTCGGTTCATTAGGCCAGCATGATCCTAACTGCATGAAACCTCAAGTTAAATTATTATTAGAATCTACTGTGTATTGGACTATATTGTTCTTTCTTTAATGAATTTCCATGGAAGGAAACAACTTGTAGTTAACGTTCTCGTGTCACAGAACAAGCCCGTGATGATGACCTATTTTTCATCCGTGCGTGAAACCCCTATTTTCAGTAACCCACCTTCTGCTCTCGCTGATTTTTGTCACCCCCTTAACCTCCTTCCTCAATAACTAACTTTCAGGTCAAAGCCATAAACATACAATCAAGCAGAGATGAGATACATGAGATTATTGTTGCTCGAGCATCTAAATCATTGGATTAAATGATCCAGATGATTTCCCAATACTCTGCTTAGATATATAGAATCTCAGACAAACAGCTAAATGACAAAATGCTTGGCCTGATAATTGGTGGGTGGAGACAAGAGGGAGAAAGTTGATTCAAATTCAAAGAAAATGTATTTCAGAGACTTATTCTTCCAGAAAAATTTTGCAGAGCTGGAAAACCTTATAATTAGGCAAAACTGTTAACCTGCTAATCCTGACCAAGAACCTGGGATATATGGGTTATTTGACAGCTTTAATTTATACGTAATTTACTGAGGAGAAAAACGTAAGTCTTCATAGGTTAGTACATCACCCATTTTGGTAAGTGTTTTGTTAAATTTCTCAAGAAGGGGTTTTAATTAGAACCAAAAGAAGATATTTATTTTTATATAAAAGTTATTATATATACATATATACTATACACACCCACGTGCATATCCATCGATGTATATGCATGAATACGGACACAAACACTTATTTCATGGAAAGCAAACTGCCCATGCACCAAATGGACCCAATGAAAATGGCTCAACACCGTCACCTCTGACCCAAGCATAGTGAACTAAGCAGACTCCACTGAAACAAGAAGCAAGCTGCCTTTTCTCACCTTTAAAAGTCACAATCTGAAAGATGGCAGTCTAAAATCTCACATTTAAGGTGTGCTGGTTACTAGGGTAATGATATGTGCGGTAAAATATTAACCCTCGTTTGCATTGTATTAGTATCTTGACTGCATTGAATACTCCCCGACGATTCGTTGCAGGTGAGTAGTTTGCTGATTGGTGCTCCTGCCTGGAGATAGTTAGCTTTCTTCATCCACATGCATAGAGTACATTTGGTGATGTTGTCATAGAGATTAGTACAGCTACAGTTTGGTAAAACTAATTCTTCAGCATAGATAAAGAGCCATTCCATTCACTTGGAAAAGATCCACAATGAAAGTAGTCATTCATGGGCCTGGAGCAGACATCAGCCATCTCCTCAGTGTGGCCACAGGTCCCCACTGTTAGGGTGGAATGTAAGCGAGACCTGGGATCTCTCATTTGACAAATGCTTTTTCATGTGAAATACATGAACTCCTTCTCCCCCTAGACGGAGTCGTTTCAGATCATTGTCTCTTCCGTGGTACAGGAAGAGAAGCTAATCTATAAAACAATGAGACTTCTCTCTGGATGCCAAAATCTGCAATTATATTGTACAGAGGGCCTTCATGAATAATTCCCGGGGTATGATCTGACATTAATCTGGATAGTTAATACAGGGTTGGGGCACTGCCAGCGTAAAGCTGACTGATTTCTTTATAACAGGGCACTTTCAGGTAAGGATATGGCCTTTTCTCTAAGTTACACTCTCAGTTCAAGCTGAGCACTAAGCTATCGTCTTTACGTCTTGTGTTTCCTCCTGAACTGGAAGTCTAGGGATTGTCAATAGGGCACCATCTTAGAAAGGAGCACTTCCATTAGGCAAGACAGCTCCAAGATTTTAGCTATTGCTCGCATATTGGTTAGTTTTAAACGACTCTGTTGTTAGAAAATCACCCATGTGCCATAAATACACATTTGACATTGTTCCTGGCCAGGGCATAAATCAAGGCACCAGTTCACTCTGAGAGCTGGTCACTTATGGTAGTGAGCTCAGGGAAAACAATTTCAGAAGTTCTCCTTTGGGCCTTATTCATGGGACAATTTTGATATCTCCTCTTGAAGTAACTCAGAATTATGACAAATCAGTGGTCTTTTCTTAGTTAAAATATTCCATTGATTCAAATACATCTTTACACAGTGCCTATCTTGTGTTCAGCATTGTGATCCATACTGTGAGAAATTCTTGAGTTAAAAAAAAAAAACCAACCAACCAATAAATGACAACACCATGTTTTCTGTCCTAGGGATCTTCCTATCAAGTTAGAGAAATAGGAGTAGAAACAGATAATAGTGTTCAGAGAAAGAAGTGAGTGGTGTATCACACAGGGAGGAGGTATCTTGCTGAAGGTTGAGTTAGGGCTGAGCTTGGATGCATGGTAAGGGTTTGGATTGGCGAAGGGGACTGGGGAAACGTTTTTAACAATAATAACTCAGCGAAAGTGTGGACACGACACCACTCTCCCTGCGTAATATTTAAAATATTTAACAACAGGTATGGCACAGGTACCGACCGATCAGAGCGGGCACCAGCTGCCAGTGACAATCCAAACAACTATGACCCTGAAGAACAGCGGCATCTCAGCCTGGCTTGGGACTGTTGGAAATTTTCTTGTTCTTCTGTTTGTCCACTTCTCTATAGTCTGTCTCACTCCTCTAGAATGGAAAAGCAGCTGCAGCACCTGAAATAGAGCTGGAGTCTGACTGCTCCTCAGTATTTGTTCAGTGGCTGAATGTTTACATAACTGCACATAAAAATCTCAGATTAGCCCGACCAAAGCAGAAAACTCATTTTAAGGAGTTGAAGATGACATTAGATAGGATGTGCCAAAGGACAGAAGTCTTTAATTGTCAAGATTAGAAATTTGAACAATTTTCCGTGAATAGTGGAGAACCACAGAAAATATATAAACAGGGAGACAGCACCTTGACGCCCAACAGCATCATTTCTGAAGTCGCTGTTTCTTTCCATCACATGAACGAGCTTTCGCTCAGTGCCAGGCCCAGGACTTCGTGGTTTACACGCATTACCTCATTCAACTCCCATCACAACTCTATGAAGTGGATCCTGTTATTATCTCCTTTTTACAAATGGGCAAACTGAAGCTGAAAGATCTCCAGGGACCTGTTCCAGTCACGTAATTACTAACCACTACACCACATGCCCACACCCACACCACACCCACACACACACACACACACTGATCAAAATGGTTTTCCTGACAAAATTAAATAACACTTTAACGAGGAAAAATTACCTGTAATTTCAGCATGACGCCACTCTTATAATTTCTTCTTACTTTTTCGGGCTGTTATCCTCATTTTATATAGTTGTAACTTAGCTAATATACATTTTTATGATATGGTTTTTTAACTTAGAGTTATCAAGTAAAACTTTTCTCTGTTCTTGCCTAATAATTATAATTTGGAGCGGTGGTTGTTTAGTTCCTTTTCTTCTTTGTCTTTTGGGGGTGTTTTTTGCTATTAAAAACGATGCTTCAGTAAACATGTTTCTCCATATATTATATTTTACTTTCTAATGATTTCCTTTGAATTTAATTCCCAAGAGTGGCTGTGCTGCGTCAAAACATATGAATATTTTGTAGGTCCTGAATTGTATCACCAAATTGTTTTCCAAGTGGGTTGTACCAACTTTTACTAATTCCAACAATTATTACTTGCCAATTTTACTAAAAATCTGACGATCCCCTGCAATTATATGATTTTATTTTTACTTAATAAGACTAAATGGTACTTTTCATTTGCATTTTTGTTACTAGCTAATTTAAACATTTTCTATGCAAATTATATGTATTTCTTCATCCCTAAATGGTCAGGGCAAGGCTTTGGTCCATAAACTTATTGAAATCTTAATATTATCCTTACAAAGTTGATGGAGATCTTTACATATTATAAATAGCACTACAGTTTGTCATTTTCGATATAAGTGTGTTGTAAAACAGACCACTTTGTTTTTAGTTTCTATACTTTCTGTAGAGGCATTTTGAAATTTTTTTTTACAATCTGTTGCTTTGTATTTTCTTTAGTTGCTTCAATCTCTACAAAGTTCTCATCCATCCAAATAACTGAGATTTTATTTTATTTTTGTCTTAATTTCTCAGCTTGATCTCTTTTCCATACGGAGATTACTTTTGGTCTGTGGGAAGGAAGGAATAAAGCAATTTTCCTCACTCTCAATGTTTATTAAATAATTCTTCATTTCCTTCTTGCTTACGATACTTTATTACATACTGAATTTTCTACTTGATTTATGGGCTTCTATCCTCTCCACAGAGCTATTTTATTTATTAGTATTCTAGTCTTATCTTACTACTGTGTTTTATAGTATGATTTTATATTTGATAGGACAGAGTTTTTTTTTTACAACATTTTTAAGAGCCGTACCCATTTACTTTTTCAAATGAAGTCGTGAATTATTTTGTTGTTTTAATATAGACTGGAATTTCAAGTGAGATTGCTTTACCCTATATGTGACCTTGGGACAAATTAACACTATTGTATGTCTCATTTATTCTAACCTTTCCTAGATCATGTATTCCAACCTTTTATCTTTCTCAATAAAGATTTCTTTGCGTAAGTCACTCATATCTTTTATTATGCTATTTCTCAGGTTTTTATATTTTTTAATGTTATGGTCAAAAAGATCCTTGTCTAATTTCTAACTAGTGTTTTTCTGTGTATAAAAGAATGTAATTTATTTTGTATGTTTAATTTGCATTTAGCTAAATATATATATAGTGTGTATGTATTGCTAGAAAGAAAGACTGAAGATTAACTATTATGAAACCTAAACGTCAGCCACCATCTTAATGGACATTCCTCACCTTTAACTTGTTTATATCAAAAGGCCCCTGTGGCAAATTACCTGACTTAGTTATCCGATTTTGCAAATAGTTATTTAGAAAAATAGAGAGAGGATTAGTTTTTAACTAGCCAGCGTGGATGATAAATTTCTACTTCTTGAAAAATTAACTAAGCTAAAATTATGATGGTCACAGATTTGGGGACCTAGGTCACTTGTTTACCTGTATTTTAGAGTCAATTCAAAATTATTTCTTGAGAATTTTATCAGTTAGAATAAGATTTAGGTGTGAGTAATAGAGACCCAGAAAACCATGACTAAAACAAGTGAGTCTCACAGATTCACAGTACTCAAGGCCCAGGCTTCTTCAAGCTGAGTCTCTGATGGAATAGCTTTCTGCTCCAACCTAGAAGGGTATGACTTCATTTGCATGCTCCAAAATGGTCGTTGGAGCACCAGCCATCATAACCCCTTTCCAAGAGGCTGGATGAAGGAAGAAGGGGCAAAGAATGGTACACCTCCCCCATTTTAATGAGACTTCCCAGAGATTCACAGCTCATTGACCACAGCTTAGGCACATGATCACTTCTAGCTGCTGCAATGGAGCCTGAAGATGTAATCTTTTTACTCAGCAGCAATGTGTCCCGCTGAAATTGGATTTTGTTAATTTGAGAAAATGGAAATTGACTAGCAGGTAACTGTCTCTGCCATGGAATCTTATCACTGACCAAACATAACTCTGGCCCGAGGTGAGCACGTGGCCTTCCATTCACATATTCTTTATAGGCTTATCAATCTTTATCAGATGTCAGCCCTCCTCCCAGCAGAGCTTTTTTAATTCAAAAGTAATTACCCAAGACCATAGATTACCTGATCCTAGGCACTTTTTAGAGTTTATTATTGAGCTTACTCCTGCGCAATGTCTATCACGTTAGTTATTTGTATTTTAAATTGGTTCTCTTTACCACATTAAGAAAATGCCGGATCCAATTAAATTTTTTTTTTTATTTTTTTTTAAAGATTTCATTTTTTCCTTTTTCTCCCCAAAGCCCCCCGGTACATAGTTGTATATTCTTCGTTGTGGGTCCTTCTAGCCGTGGCACGTGTGATGCCGCCTCAGCATGGCTTGATGAGCAGTGCCATGTCCGCGCCCAGGATCCGAACCAATGAAACACTGGGCCACCTGCAGCGGAGCACGGGAACTTAACCACTCGGCCACGGGGCCAGCCCCCCAATTAAGTTTTTTTAAGTTAGAAATTGATGATAAATTTTGTCAAATTCTTTTTTTTGCTTTATTTAAGAAAAAATTTTTTTTTCTTATTTAACCTACAGCTGTGAATTATTTCACTATTTTTCAGTAATTATATTCTTAGTTCTTAGTTTGAACTTTCCTTGAATTCCATGGGTAAACTTACCGGCTATGGACTATTATTTGTTTACAGTATTGCTGAATTATTCCTACTGCATTTTATTTCAAAATTTCACATCGATATTCATAAACCTTTCTACACAGTTTTCTGCAATCTTCATCTTGTTTGGGATGAGAACTATATTGAATTAGATTATCTATGTTTGGCATGTAGATTAAATTAGGTGGTTTACCATTTTTTTCTATGTTCAACAATAGTTTTGTATAACAAGAAGTTTCTATTCCTTACATTAATCTATTGGTTCTTTTTACCTTTTGGTGTTGGTGGGAGGGTGGTCATAGTGTTTGATAGCTTTTCAATCCCTTCTTCATGTATTGATCTGTTCAAGATTCCTTGTGCTCATTTTCAGGTTTTGAATTTTCAGAACATCATTCATTTCAGAGGCATTCAGAATCGCCCATACTCAGGCATTAACATCACTGTTGTAATAACACATTTATTTTTATGGTTATGTTTGTCTCATTTATAATTTTGTTTCATAATTTTTCCTTTCAATTACATTTTCTAGATGCTTTTCTAACATAATATTTTAAAGGAATTTGTGCTTGAATTTATCAATTATTCCATTTTACATTCATAATTTATTTTTACTTGCTGTATCTTTATTATTTCCTTCTACTTATTTGTTTGGCTTATTGTTTCTCTCTTTTCTAAGATCTTAAAATTAGATATTATGTTTATCTTTTTTTAGAATAAGAAAATCTAATTTAAAAAGTCTGAAGTCTGATTTGTTAGAACTTATACATGTTTATTTCTATATAGAGTTTTAAATTATCATTATTTTTCTTATTTGTTCTTAAAACAATTGTAATTAATACACATGTATTTAATGTACATATAAATTCCAAGATATTGAGTAGGTTGGAGTCCATTTCGCATAATTTTAATGAATTTTAGTTTGGGAGTTTAAAGTTTAATGACATTTCCTTTGAGGAATTACTTTGTGATCAGTTTCTAAAATATTCTGAGGATACATAAACAGGGGCTATTCCATTATAGGACACAAAATCCAGCACATATGTATTAATCCCACCATTGTGTTTTTAAAACTTTCTCAATGCCTTTATTTTGTCTACTTGATTTGATAGAGAGATAATATAAAGTTTAAATCTCCACTCTTGTGTTATTCCCTCCTTTCCATTTATAATTTTAGATTTTTTTCAAAGTATTTTATTCAGAATTATTGTACCTTTATTCATTTGCTTTTTGTCGTTATACTATGGCCTATCCTTATCTCACTCTTACTTCACACTTTCTTCTATGGTGTTCTGTGTTACTGTTAATAATAATCTACACCCCGCTCTCTCATTTAATTTTTTTCATTTTAGTATCTCTTTCTTCATGTTTTTGTTTTACTATATTTGTGTATGTATATATATTCATTTATACTATATATTATATGTTATTAATTAATCCAATTATTTAATTAGTCCAATTGATTAATCCATTCAGGTGAGAAATGTTCATTTGAAAGCCTACTATATGTCAGGTGGTACTCTAAATGCTTAGGATAGTGATAATTGCGCAAGAGTGTAATAATTAGTACTACACTTGATCTGTCTTTTGTTATATCGTGTGGTTCTTATGAAATAAATGGTGAAAAGGTCACTGGAGTTAAAATCAAGAAGGTAATCGGTGTCATAGCCTCATCGAGCCTCAGCTTCCTATCTGTAAAATGAATTTTGTGTCAATGTATCAATAACACCACCGGCAACAAAACAAGCCCCCTGCTCCAGTTTGTGTGTATCTGGTCTATATCAGGGTTACTCTTTGACTGGAGATTTCACTTTCCCTCTTTGGCCTGGGGACTAAGGTGACACCTCTGTAGATGGGTACAGCCATTATTGTAAAACACTTGATAATCATTCTTAATGCTGTATTTGTCATTAATGTCTTTAGACTATCTTTATGACAGACAAAAACTATTACCATTTTGCGATTCCCTCCTTCCCCTTCGTCCATTCATTTCTTTGTTTATTTCAACCCAAAATTCTGAAACATCTCTATTTTTCTCCTTCAGTTTTCTTGACTTAATATTCTTTTGGTTTAATAGTAGCTCCAATCAGTTAGATTTTTCAGCAAGAACTCTTTCCTTAATATTTGTTACTTATTTACTTTCCACCAGCTATTGACTCATGGTTGTTGCATCCTCCAGCATTCTTTGATGAAAAACGGTACATGGACTATATATGCCCTAAAACAGCTGTTCTGAAAATGCCTTTTAGTTTCAGTTCATTCTATATACTCACCCTGGTCAACTGCATCTACTCCTATGACATAATCACCTTCTTTATACTGATGTCATTCAAAGCTATTTCTCCAGCTCAAACCCACAGATCCTGCCACCTGCCTACAGGGTATTTCCCTGGCGTGTCCCCCAAAGCTGCTCCTTCTTCTGAATTCCCTAGTCCAACTGCTCCAGCAGAAACCTCAATGTCGTCTTCAACCTCACACTCTCCCATTGCTTGCTTGCCGTCCACCTGCATCTTAACTATCTCGCAAATACATTTGCTTCTTTCTACACCCATTGCCACCACCCTGGTCCAAGCTGCCACCATTGCTTGTCTGAACAACTACAAACCTTGTCCTTACTCATCCCTCTCCCACCAATCTTTACTCATCTTTGATTCATTCTCCCCTCTACATCCAGAGGATTTTTGAAAATGCAAAACTGTTGTATTATTCTCTTGGTTGAAACATTTCAGTAGCTCCCCCGGTGCCTTCAGGATAGAGTCACAAGGTGTTTAAAGCGGTTTGTCCGCCATGTGCCTCTGCAGCCTTTCCCTCCATGTCCCTGTCCATACTAATCCTCTGTCTCTTTCCCTGCATGATTCCTTCTCATCATCATTCAGACCTCTGAGTAGGTGCCCCCCACGACCACCACCAGAAACTTTCCTTATTTCCTTAGAGCTCTATAAGTATTGAGCGCTTGGGAGATGATGACAGATAGAGAGATATATTTTTCTATTAAATGAATAAGTGAAGTAATGACTCAGTTGCCTTTGTGAATGAAAAGCATTCTTTAGTCTCATTCTTTCTCCTTGAAATGCTTTCCATTGTTTCTGGCTTTGATCATTTAAGTGGGAAAGGATGTAAAGCCTCTCCAATTTGTTCTCTCTTGTGGGTAACCTCAATTCTTGACTTGTAAACCAGCAATATCCCTTTTCTTTTCATAAGGCTATATTTTGGTTGGTCTCCATCTATAGCACATCAACCCTATGAACCTTCTCAATTTCCAATTTCATACGTATACATTTTGCCTATCTTCTTCAGGAATTCCTATTACTCACCTGTTGGATCTATTCTCCATCCTGCAGTTCTGCCTTTTTTCTTTGTTTACTCTATATTCAGTTTATATGGCTCAAGTTTATCTTCTCTTTTTATGCTCTAATTTTAGTACTTTTATTCTAATTTTTATTACTTCCAATGAGGAGCTAGTGTTCTGCTTCCTTTTTCGTTTCTTTCCTTTCTTTCTTCTTTTCTCTCCCACTGCTTCCTCCTCTCCCTGTCTCTCTCTCTCTTCCCGTACCAGGCTGCACATGTTTAGCACTGTACCTCTTCTGTTATCTCTTTGAATATAAATTCCAGGCATTCTCAGAAATATCTGGGGTCTTTTGATGAACATTCGTTTCAGATGTAGTCTCTTTTTCACATTTCAAATCTTTTTTCAAAGCTACTTTTAAATTTGTTTATTCATGCATTCTTAAATTTCACCCACCAAACTTTGTTGAAACTTCTGAAAGTGGCCTCTGTTTCAGATGTTAAAGATTTGTTGACGGAATTTAAAAGGAGGAGATTCCTGTCGTTCCTGTTAGTCATTCCAAATGAGTCCCTCAGAAGGAGGTATGTTTAAAGAGTTGGTTAGCAGTTAATATAGAGGATGGATAAGGAGGAGTGACCGGGGGCAACACAACAGTCAGGAGGCTTTGCAATAAGCCGTGTCTGCAGCAATATGAGCTTTGATTAGGAGGACAGAGGAATAGGAAACAAACAAACACAAAGCCGCCCATGAGCTATGTTCTGACTGACCTCATCCAGAGCAGATGTTCTGCAGCATGAACGATACAAATGGATCACTCTGTCATTTAACCCATTTGACAATGAACATATTAAAAATGCTGACTAACAGCTCTCACTTTTCTTGGACAGTAATGACGATCTATTGTTTTTGAGCACAAGTAAGGAGAACACATTTCCCCCAAAGAAAATCTATCAGAGCTGCCTTTCATCAACTTTCTCCGTGCAAGCGCCCCTGTCGTCTAGACAGCACAACACAACGTGACGCTCTGATAGGGCCTTGAGCTGCAGGAAGGTGAGGCAACCACCCTTCCAGCCGTGGTCTATGGTAAGCCCACCATTCACCTCTCGTCCCTATGCGATTGTTAAACGTAAACTACAGTAACAGAGCTAATTCTTCCTTTCGCGTTGCCCCAACGTTACTGACGTCATTATTGGAGTACTTGGGTCTCTTGAGATGAGTTCTGGAAAACTCTTGCAAAGAGGAGTTAAAGGCCTGCCTCCATTGAAGAGTGACGAAAATGTAAATTTCAGTAATCTTACTAGTGAAGCAGACATATTTCACCAAGGCCAGATTAATTTAACAGCTACATTTTCATTCCTGCGTGCTCTTAAGTAAAACCAGACCTACAAAACAGTCAAACAGACAGAGGAGATTCTCTAAATACGCGTAGCGTACAGAGGCCCTGGCCAGCAAAAAGGATCCCCACAGGGACCCTAAAAGGTATGTGATGACACATTGCAGAAGAGAAAAAGGCTTTCTGTGTTGCAATTATTTATATAAATATGGTGTAGGAATGCTTAAAAGCAATACATCAGATGTGTTTTGGGATAACCAGAAAGAAAAGGCCCCAGGATATTTTACTTTAGATGGAATTGGGAATTACGTGTATACTGCTTTTGCCTGACTCTACCAATTTGACAAGTGACCACAAATTCCAAAGCTGTGACCTCTAGTTGTTGCTCAGCAACTGACTTGTGCTACAGCCCTATAAGAGCCACATAACCCTCCAGGTTTCAAAAGCCCTGCTTTATAAAGTACATCAATGTCTCACCATGCAAGTATTTTTGAGGACCTTCATTGTGCCAGAGATGCTGAAGCAGGCAAATAGGAAGGACCCTGTGCCTGCCCTCAGGGAATTTACAGAGTAGGTGCCAGACAGGCATCAGGAATCCACAAGGCAGGTGATGGGTCAATGGGAAACTGTATAAAACCAACCCAATGGGAACGAGTGAATTTGGATAGGGGGTGGGGAAAAAGAGCAGACATGCTAAAAGAGCTACATTTGTGCCCCCTGGGAAATGCAGAGGGCCCCTTCCTTCTCTGGTCCCATGATTTGGTATCCATCCATCTATTACCATTGATAGCACTGTATCATAATCATTTGCTTTTAGGTCATCTCTGCAGCTCACGTGGGCTCATGCCATGTCTCTCTATTTTTCCCCACAGTGCCTAGCATATAGTGTGTGCTCAATCTGCTTGTCTAATAAATAAATGCACGAACAACACTTCATCATCAAAGTGGGAATAAATCTGCCATGTCCATTAACATAGGAAAGATTGGTTTCCCTCTCCGCAGTGTGAACTCTCTCTGAGGGCAATGGTGCCCAAGAAGAGCTTGAAAAGTGTGCACGTGTGGTAGAGGAGGAGTTGCTGGTAGATCTGTCCTCAGGAAAGAGCCAAAGGGTGAAAGATGGAAGTCATCAGTGGGACATCAGAACTGGAGGAGCTGAGCAAAACCGAGAATTCAAAAAACCAATAAGGAATGGTGAAGTTGGGAAAATAAAGTAAAGCAAGCAATGACTTGGGCTTTATGGGGTGGCCTGGTGCCACTTTCGGCTGAGGACAGAGTCTTAAAGTAAAGTTGCCAGATATAATATGTCCCAAATATTTCATGGGACATCTTACACCAAATCCTCCACGGGACATACTTATACTAAAAAAATTATTCATTGTTTACCTGAAATCCAAATTTAACCAGGCATTTTGTATTTTTATTTGCTAAATCTGGCAACCCTGTCTTAATGGAACAACCAAGATGGAAATAAGGGTGGATAGGACTGGTGGATGAGGCTATGGAAAGTTAAATTCCGGGAAGCTTCACTTGGCAATTTTATTCAAACATTATTATTAGGTGATCAAGAAGTCTCGCAAAAAGATAAGAATGGATTTTGTGAGTAAGATAACAAGGTGATTCTCAAGTGATAGCAAATGTTGAGTTTTCCCCCCTCCTCAGACTTTCACACCTGTACCTAGGGTCACTTGAACTTATAAACATCCCACATGTGGCTTCTGTCCAGGAGCCAGTCACCCAACCCTCACACCAGATTCTACCCTCCAGAGGCTCAGGAGAAAGAAACCTTTCCTCTGTCTCTCCTGTGAGAAACAAAGGACTGAATGAATTGTCCACATGGTGGGTGGTGGGTGTACCCAATGTATACACCAACGTGTAGGAGATATTTGGCTGCAAAATCCCTACTTAAGACATCTTAAACAGAAATTTGTTTTCCTACATAGCAAGACATTTAGAAATAGGAATCTGTTGGCACTGGTTTAGTTGTTTAGCAATGTCAAGACCACATGCCTAAAATGCTCTGTTGCTGCCTCATGGTTGCAAGATGGCTGCTGTAGCATCAGCAAACACATTCCTGTTCAAGGGAGGAAGAAAGAGAAGAGGGTAGAGCCATTCAGCTGTTTCTGATCCTATTCTTCTTTCCCTAAGGAAACAAATGGCTTCCCGAATGCTGCCCACCTCAGTCAACTTTTGGTTATATCTCATAAAAGACTTTCGAGCTTCTCTAGTGGGAGATGACTAGGAAGAAGGAAGTGGAAGCAGCTTTTGGGTGGTCAAAAAACAGTTGAAAGGAGCCCTAACCTGGCTAGCCTTCTGGAAGGAACAACTCTGAAAAGTACTAAAAAGAATCCAGGCTCTGGAACCCAACAAACCTTGGTCAAATGCAGGCTCTATCCCTCACTACTTATGTGTCTTTGAGCAAGACACTTAAACTTTCTGAACTCTCATTTCCTGACTGGAAGAATGAGGGGAGTAATGGTGTCCTTGAAGTAAGAGGAGAGGTGAATATTGGAGATAATGTACATTAGGCACCTGGCATAGTATGTGGCAGTAGGTATGAAATGAAGAGTAGTTATTACTTGGAGACATCTGCCAAGTAAATGTGAATTTTTTCCTATTTGGATAAAATATACCTTCTATTTGGTACATATTTTCTAAAGATTAAGTTCCATATTATGAATATTTTAGCTCTCCAATGTATTTGCAATTCAACAGAATCATTATAGAACAATTAAAATGGTGACTTTTATGGGGCCAGCCTGGTGGTGTAGTGGTTAAGTTTGTGCCCTGTGCTTTGGTGGCCCAGGGTTCACGGATTTGGATCCCGGGTGCAGAGCTAGACACCGCTCATCAAGCCATGCTGTGGCGGCACCCACATACAAAATAGAGGCAGATTGGCACAGATGTTAGCTCAGCAACAATCTTCCTCAAGCAAAAAGAGGAAGATTGGCAACAGATGTTAGCTCAGGATCAGTCTTCCTCACCAAAGGAAAAAAAATGGTGACTTTTGGTTGTCTGGATTAATCATGGACATTTATCTACATAGACATGTCATTAGCAGAAATCAAAAAGTATTACAAAAAGAGACTTTGTAGACACAGTTTGGGGGCACTATTCTGATATTTGTAAGTTGTCATTTCTTTCTTAAAATACATGAAAAGAATTTTTGATTCAAGGAATATTTAGTTCTTACATGAAACAAGTAAGTGCCATCTTGAAAGCCCTTCATTTAAAAACATATCTTATATTCAGGTTCCCATTGGAAGAAGACTATAGAACTCAAGGTCATCAAAATGGTTTCAAGGCCCAAAGAACAGGACCTACAGACTGCGATAATCATCTATAAAATATCCCTCGACGCCTATCAGCATTTACTCTTTTTGACAATTGAAGCCCAATGAACTCTTCATAAGGACAAAAGAGAATCATGTACGTTATTGCAACATTCGGGCATTAGAAGTCTAAATATGGGCTAGAGAAATTAGGACAAACCATTACACACACACAGGTGTTTAAAATTTGCCAGTAATAAACTCACATGCCAGAACTTGAGAAAAATGAAAGAAGAAATGGCATTAGAATTCTTTATTGTTTGTAAAAACGTCTTCCATACAAGCCAATATAATACAGACAACGCAAATAGCAATGACTTGTCCAAGGAAATATTGAAATCCATTAGAATTGCACGTGCATAATCCGATTCAACAAGTAGGTATATTTTTCTCAAAAACATAGTATCTTTCCTGCATTGTGTGAGATGAAGTTTCGATTACATTTCTTGCCTGTGCAATAATTCCCACATCATAAATTCTGATGAAATTATATCAATACATAAAGCAAATGGATGTCTGACCCACCATCGCTTTCTAGTTCTCAGAGAGAGAGGCTGCCACACGAGCAAGTCCCCAGCTGCTAGGAGCGATGCTGTTACAGCGTGCCTTTGCCTGGGGACTGTTATTAACTATCTTGACCAGGAGCGGCTGCTAGAGTTTGTGGTTTCTGCTCTGAATATTAAACTTGGGCATACAAGAGTCCTTATTGTGGGGAGCACTTGGAAATGGTACTACAAAATTGCTTTATATTTGCGGGATTTGATTGCTTTAGATGATACAGCCCTAGCTGGTGGGCCTCTCTCACTGCTTGTATTTCCAGATTGTAAATCATTCTTTTGACAGGGTATCTGCCACAACCAGGTCTCAGTTTCCGTGGTATCATTTTTTATATTACAACTGGCAACTGCTCTTCTAGGCTGTTCATATACGTGACACATTTCACATAATTTATGAGAATGGGGTCAAAATCAAAGTTAATAAAAGCCTCCCCAACTTTTCTCGTACATGTCAAGGCATCTCAGGCTTTGAGTTTTGAGAGGACTGGTCATGGATAGAGGACCTTAGATTTTTGTACGGTGTTGGTAGGCACCATGTTTACCAATACTGAAATTCAACATCACAAAGTAAACACAATGCAAAGCTACAGCCACAATTAGGCAATCAGTTTCTGATACTCCACATTAAAGAGCAAAATAATATCTCCTTAAAATTTTCATAAAGAGACAAAAGCATTTAATGCATCCACACATAGAAAAGGCAGCTAGAAGTGAGTGCCTCGTTTTCCACTTCTGAAAATAGGGGGCGTTGAACCTGATGGCCCACAGGCTTCCTTCCAGTTCTGACATTTTGGTGAAGCTACAAACTGCACTGGTGGACTTAGAGTCCGGTGAACGCAGACAGCAGTAATGAACCTCTGCTCCTTCCTTGTTACAGACACGTTTAGATTTAGACCTAAGATTAAGAACCTGAAGGTGTCTTTCATTCCTGGGACCCACTACCAGCTAGACAGTAGAACCCATTTCTAAATGACACATTTGAACTCCCGGGACACAGCTGACTTCTGGTTGTGCCTTGGTTTCTCCCTGTGTGAATTTAGGGAGATATTAATTCAGAAAACGATACTCAACAAGCATAATGAGATCCAAGTAACAGTGTTAGATGCCTTCCAAATTATGCTCTTACGAATTTATGAATGAAGGAGTCGATAGTTTAAAAGACTGTTTTGAAAGAACCTCTGCCCAGAAATAAGAAGCTCTCACTCACTCTCCCCCCAGAGGCCTGGCTTGCTCTGGGCAGCCGTGGTTGTTCTGATTATATCAACGCTTCTTTGACATTCCACTCATCATAATACAAAGCAGGAGCTGTGAGCCCCGAGGTTCAACCCTAGCCAGGAGCGGTTTCCAAATTAACCCAATTCAGCATTTCCTCAGCAATCAGTGACCCTTCTCCATCCAACCTCCCCCACCACCCAAAAGAAGATTTGTGTATATTTTCAAATATAATCAAAATATACTTGTAGCATAATCAGAGAAATCTGGTACAAAACCTCTGTTGGAAACCCAAAGAGATGGTCCCTGCGCCACGTGAGCTCACTGAAGCAGTTTCCATCCTTACGGGCTGGGTTCCTCTGCATGGTCTGCACTCTTCACAGCAATCTGGGAAATCATGTCTTTCCAAAACATGGAAGATAGAGCTCAACTCTGCAGAAGAATTTTTTTTTATTGATAATTGTTGAATGCTGAAATTGATTCCTTGGGGAATTTTACTTAATCATTGGATTTTAGAACTGAGGAGAGTTTACGGACAATTCCTTCATTTTTCAGATAAGAAACTAAGACCCAGAAAAGTGAAATGCCTTGCCCAAGGTCATAGAGGCAGCAGCAGAATTGAGACTAGAACCCAAGGACTCCTGACGCTATACACACAAACAGTGACTCAAGCTCTCTGGCTTAGGAATCGCTGCACACAATGTATTGTCCATTGTAATCCAGTTACATGTGCATCCAAGCAACAGAAGCAGAATTTCAAGGAATAATTCTTACCTTTATTACATGTGATGTGCTCTGATCCATTCTGTTCTGTTCTGTTTCACTTCCTTTTTTTTTAACTCTGGTCATGAACTACTTATGCTTATCACCTACACCTTTAAAAACACTGTCCCACATTACATTTGCTCAAAAATGGCTTATTACATTCCCTTTAATAAAGACTGTCCACAAATAAACCCCTGCTCTGCCTCCCCGTCCGAGAGGCAGAGAAGGATGCGATACCTCATCCAAACCCTGCATTCCGCAGACCTGCTACATTTGATAGAAACAAACTCAACTCCTACAGGAAGTTATCAATTTTCGTTAGTGTTAGAGACTAGAAAAGCTTAAATGGCAGGAAAAAGAAAACTCAAATAATACAAGATCCAGAAGAGATCAAAAGCAACAATTCCACTAAAAGGTGAGTTGTTCAGACAATAGGAGTGGGCTGCTCTGCAGAGACGCTTACTCAGCCTCTTGGCCTAATGTTATGGCTCTT
Organism: Equus asinus; assembly: GCF_041296235.1. Classification (NCBI taxonomy): domain Eukaryota; kingdom Metazoa; phylum Chordata; class Mammalia; order Perissodactyla; family Equidae; genus Equus; species Equus asinus. Next base: position 13,978,775 of record NC_091791.1, on the reverse strand, counting down.
TGCCTTGGAATAAATGGCTTTTATTAATTACTGCTCCATAACACCCAGTGCAGTGTTTTGGCTTATTTGGGTGACTGTGGTGTACACTGAAATGCGTTAATCCAGTTTCACTAGCAGGGGGGAAAGATGGGTTTTGCTAAGGAGCTAAGCCAGGGTGCTAACCCATCAGAGAATGAGATGGAGAAATCGCCCCCCTAGTGGTTTTTAGGTATTTGTTTGCTTGCTGGTATTCAAATGATGCTCTCAGGTGATTGGTGCCACCAATCTTCTCTCTGGTAAAGCACACAAAATCCTAGTTTCAATACTTACATCCCTCGTTTAACATGTGGCGAGTATCCTTTCCTCGCCAGGGTAAAGAACAGAGCCAGCAAATCTGAGCGGCAGGAGAAAACTGTAAGTCTCCGGGATTCCAGGAACAGGAAACATGGAAGCAGTTCTCAGAAGACAGGTTCTCAACGTGGGCCAACTCCTGGCCTGTGATGATGTGCACACTTCCCATCTGAGTGGCTCCTGGCCAGGAGTGTGACCATGACAAGCAGGAACTCCCTTTGTCCACTTCCTCCATGGGACAAGGCATGGACCTTCAGCTCATCAGTTCACAAAATGCTTCCTTCCAGCCCTGGGCTCATCCTTACAGACTGGGGATGGAACAGCTTAGCTTCTTTTACTGGAAATCCCCATGCCTCCAAGCTATGGTAATACAGAGCCAGCCAAACCTTGTTTTTCACTCAGGGATGCTTTCTGGCAAAATTCCCATTCCAGGACTCCAGCACTGACAGAGGTTAATGGGTACCATTTAGCCACTCTCGGCAGCATTGGTTTGATCTCCTCCTCTTGGCACAAGAAGATTCAGCTTTTGCCCTTTATCTTGTTATCCAAGAGCCTGAATGCCCACGACAGCAGTGGATGCAGATGCTGCCCCTTCTAAGTCCTTGGCAGAGCGGTAGAATTCAGACCAACGCAGGCAACGTGCACCGAGCTCTTTATTTTTCCCTAAACAGCCAGCTGGTCTGTTGCTGAAACCAAGACCAATCAGAAAAGACACATATGCATATGTGGCTGATCTGCTTGTTTTCTCCTCCACCAAGAAAGACAGAGGAACAGATAGGGGCTGGAGGAAGCAGTTTCTCGCTCTTAGTAAGGAAATATGATTAAATCTGCTCTGAATCCAAAGAACTCTTGACTACCTCGGGTTCTCAAGTCCCTCAAGGTGCATCAGCCCCCAAAGTTACATATGAACATGACTTAGGAAGAAATTTGCCAAGGTAAACTTGACTGCCTCTTGGCAAACTAGTGCACCTCAGTTCCAGTTGCAAACAATGGGTCACCCTCTTCTGGGGTGCCCACTGCTTCCTTAGGTCCACTCGGAAGGCTCCTGATTCTCAGCCTCAGATTCCATGGCAGAGAAGTAGGAACGAAAAGGGCACACAGAGGTTAGGGCCACGGTCAACATGGACTAAGGAAATGGTGGGAAGTCATATTACTCTTGAAGACAGCTAAAGTCACCCATCAGGTGCAGCATTGCATCAAGCTTCTACTGAGGCCACTCGGGCGTATCAGTCCAGTCAGCACAGCCATTTCTCCTCCAGCACTGGAATAAATTGCTCTTTCTTTGGTTGAGCACCAGATGCAGTGGTTGGCTTGCATTTAGAAGTACAAAATGTATATCTTTTAACCCAAGACACACTTGGCAAAGCAAGTAGCTTGAAGGTGGGACTGGGACCCACTGAGGACACTGCATCCCTCTGTCGGATGCCTGCAGGTGGAGTGGCACACAGAATTGCCGAATCAGGGAGACACACACATATGACTCCATTTCCCTGGCTGCACCCGCCTGCTGGCCCTCCTCTCTTCCGCCTTTTCTTTACAGGCATAGAACTGAGTTTGCCCATGTTTGGGAATGAGTCTTCATTCTCAAATACAGCCAGGAAGGGAACCCAACTTCCTATTTAGAATTCCTGCCTTTCCCCACCATGAAGATTCTAGAATTATTCTTGAATAATTCCCATTTCTAGCTACATATAGATTCTGCAAGTTCAAAACAGTTGGAATGAGGACGTTGGGAAATCAAAATTCTGCTCATGAAGAACTCTGCAGAGGGAAGAGCGGAGATCTGAGGGAGCCTCAGTTTAACAGTGCTGAAATGGGCGTAGTAACACCCTCCTCTGTGGAAAGGGTGGAATCAGGTTAATTAATTGGCTTCTTCGGAGCAGAAAATGTGTCATCTTCTTCAAAACCCTAAGATGAAAGGTGTGAAATGGTGTCATTGTTTCATAAATTGCTGCATCAAACACGGGACGCCTATAAACCTGCAACACGTAATTATCATAAAAATAGCACACTGTTAAAACTTCCAGAAGAGTATGGCATATTTGATGGAAAAGGAACACTCGAGGTACCGAGCAAAGAGCTCCCAGGTCCCAGCCACTACCACCTCTCCTTGAATTTCTGTAACAGCCTCCCAGATGTTCTCTCTGATTCCATCTGCTCTCTGCGATGTTGTGATTTATAATAAGAAATATAAATTTGGTCTTCCTCCTCATTTCTGGCATGGAGCCCCTAAAACCCTCGGAATGTCCTAAGTGGTAAGAGTGACAAAGTTATCTTTTGTTACGCCAATGAGGTGACTTGAAGCCCCTAAGGGCCTGGGTGCCAGGCAACCCAAGCTTGAGATGAGAGGGTTTGAACTTTCAGTCCCCAAGCCTCCTGGGAGGGGAGAGGTGCTGGAGGTTGAATCAATCACCAATGGCCAATGATTTAATCAATCATGCCTATGTAATGAAGACTCCTTAAAAACCGAAAAAGGATGAGGTTTGGAAAGCTTTCGGGTTGGTGAACACATAGGGGCCTGGCAAGCTCAGAGACAGCACGGAAGCTCTGTGCCCGTTCTCCATACCTTGCCCTATAGATCTCTTCCATCTGGCTGCTCCTGAGTTATATCCTTTTATCATAAACTGGTGATCTCCGCGTTCTGTGAGCTGCTCTAGCAAATTAATCGAACCCGAGGAGGGAGTTGTTGGAACCTCAGATCTATGGCCAGTCAGAAGCTCAAGTGACAACTTGAGCTCGGCATCTGAAGTGGAGGAAGGGCGTGCAGTCTTATGGGACCAAGCCTTTAACCTGTCAAAGCTGATGCTATCTCCAAGTAGAGAGCAGTGTCATAATTGAGTTGAATTGTAGGACACCCAGCCAGTGTCAGTGTCAGAAAATTGCTTGGTAGTGTGGAGAATCCCCCCACACATTGGAATTGGGAGGAGAATCCTCCAGTCCTTCAGTTTGTTCTCTACACAGCAGCCCGGTGATCACGGCACTCCTCTGCCCAAACTCTCCTGTCCCCTCCCACCTCGCTCCCATGAAGAGCTCAAGTCCTGCAGTGGCCATTTCCTGAGCCTTACCTGACCATTACCTGTCCGGCCATTACCTGTCTCACCTTGTCCTCAGCTACCCTCCCTCTGGGCAACCCTCAAGTGTGGCAGCCTCAGGCCTTTGGGTTTGCTGTCCCCTCTTCCCTAATGCTTCCCCTGGATATCCGTATGACCTGCTCCTTCTCTTCCTCTGGGTCTTTGCTCAAGTGCTATTTTCTCAGTGACACCTTCCCTGACCCCCTTACTTAAAATCACAACCCTCATCCCACACATACTGTCCCGCCCCCTCCTGGTTTATTGTTCTCCCTGATTCTTGATCCATTTCACCTACTATTTTGTTTGTTTGTTTATTTTCTGCTTCCCCAAGACAACACCATCTCTGTGAAGGCCAGGATTTTGCTCTGGTTTGCTGACTGCTGCCTCCCCAGCACCTAGATCAGTGCCTGACACAAGGAGGTATTTAAGAAATATTTGCTGGATGTATAAATGAATGACAATTTCTTCCAAACGGAAGGACTTTTTGCACTTTCTGTAAGATTATCCTGGTCAGACTCTACCATTTCTTCAGTTGCCTTCCGACTATTTTCAGATGTTTGCATCTGCCCTAGAGGGCAGTATCTGGTAGAGGTGAGGGGAGCCAAAAAGAAAATGCCATTGAATGAACTCTTAAAATTTGTTTCCCAATGGTGGGGACAATGCTGTCTATTCTTTCACATCCCACTTGTTTATATTCTATCTTATACAGCCCTGAGTGCTAATTAGGAGCTTCTGGGATGAATAAATGAGTTAACAAGTGAGTGGTTAGACCCTTTCCACCATTTTTGGTTGAGATCCAATGGAACCCCTTTGTGAAGATGGCACTGGGGAGAAGATTAACATCTGTGTGTGTCTTATTAAAGACCCTTCGGTTGCAAGTAGGAGAAATCCATTCCAGTTGACTGAAGCAATAGAGTGGGCTTTATCAGAAGGACACAGGAACAGCTCAAACAACCTCAGAAAAGGAGGGACTCATGAGTGATTGAAATCGTGAACTGGAAAGCCTGCATAAGCAGTGTTTACTCTGGGTCCAGTCCCATGGTTTCTCCTCACAGCCGGCCTTTTTGTACCTGTTTTGTGCACCACTCTGTGTCTTCAGTTGGCGGTTATCATTTTCTGTCTCTCTGTAAACGTGGGTTAGACATGGCTGCCCCAGGTGACTCTATGGTCTTTTCAGGTCAAGCACCATCCAAATCCCACCAGCATCCCAGAGTCCCTGTTCCTAATTCCAGGGAGAGAAAATCTGATCAGCTGGCTTGGGACAGAAATTCACCCTGCTGTAATTTTCAGTGGTAATAGGGTGATGTCTTTTACAGGTCTGTAATTCCTTATCTGAAATTTGTGTGTCCAAAAGTGTTTCAGATTTTACAGCTTTTCATATTTTAAAATGGTAATGTGGTTCATACACTGTATATTACATGACATCATCAATGGGTCCGGGGCCACATTCTAAAATTAAAGACATGAGCATTCTGCAGGAAAATGTATGAATATTCATAATAAATGGGACAAATAAAAATTATAAACAGCTCCAAGTCAGGCCAGGTCAGCTTTCGCTATCAAATGAGTTCAGATCAGGTTTGAATTTGCCTCAAATGAGCTGGAAAATCTTTCAATTTTCAGAGTCATTTGGATTTCTGATTGAGGATAAGTAGGGCAATCATGTAATTTATTGGCCAAACTTCACTTCTGAGAGTAAATGGGATGCTATTAAGAATTGCATTGAGAGGGAATGCTGAACATACATGGTGTTCTTTTTTAATCTCTCCAACTCTCCTATAATTACAGAGCAACTAGGACAGCAAAATCAAAGCCTATGAACAACATCTACTAAAAACACTAAGTGACAAGTATCCCCATAAACTCCAAAAGGCAATTAAATATTTAAGAGCTACAAGATCTATGCAGCGTCTGCACAGGAGGAAGGAAAAGGAAGTTATGGGTCATTGAATGGAGCTGAGAACAGGAGAATCCTCAAATCTCCAGCAGGCACATGCTGGAAATGTGGCAGGCCAATCTGAAAACAGCAGTTAAAACTGAGAGGGATTGTTGCACAATTCAGTTCTCAGGGGAGTGCGAAGTTTTATGGGAATATCTTAAGCGGCTGCAGTAGTCTGGGCCCTGTGAGCAACAGCAAAAAAAAGCAAAGCAGCTTTCCTTCCAGGATAAAGCTGCTCCCTGGGAGTAGGATCCAGGGTGGAACAGGAATTCAATAGTAGACAGCAAAGAAAAAATAAGATCCAGATAAAGCTGTGGGCAGGCAATGCAGGGGCAGTTCTCTGAAGTTCGAAGCCACGTATTTTTAATCACTCTTTGGGGGAAAAAACAGAAGAGAGAGCTCTAGAGCCATAAAGGTAGAAAACAAATGTCCTAGTTACCCCCACCCCCACCTAATAACCAACAAAATATGATTGCAGTTGAATCCTATACAAACATTATTTTTTTAAAAGAGAATAAGTAGCACGTTAGAAAGACATGCCCACAAAATACATAAGAAAGGCAACCAATATTTCAAAATGAGCTAAAAAATAAAGAAGATGATATAAACTTATGGAAAATATCAAAGAAAATCATAGGTCAGAATTTTAAAACTTCAGACATGAGGTTATAGAACTCAGGAAAAATTTAGAAATAAAATAATCAATTGTTTCATAAATGAAGACCAAATAGTAAAAAATAAGTGAGTAAATGCAGCATGTAATGCTTTATGAGATATAAAGACAGAAGGAAAAAAGGAAATTTTTTTAATTAGAAAGAAATAAAGAGATAAAAAGGATTTAAAAGAAAATGGAAGATATAGGAGATAGAAAAAAAAAGTGCAACATATGTATAATAGAAGGTCCCCCTGCCCATCAAAGAAGGAAACCAAAGTAGTGTAGCAGATCAAATACGGAAAACTAGAATTCAAGAAAAGTTTCCAGAAACAAAAAGTTACTTGAAACCACATATTAAAACGACATACCATGGACCTGAAAAAAAAAAAAAAAGAAAAGGAAAAGAAAACCCAGAATGACCAATATTGAATTATAGTCTTGAACAACAACTAGACTTTAAGGAAAAGAAAATTCTTTGGGCATCCAAGAAAGGCCAAGTCACTTAGAAAGGAACTAAGATCATCATCAGACTGCTCAACAGCAACAGTTTATGCCAGAAGGAAGTGGAGCGATGTCTTTAACATAATGAAGGAAGAAAACACGATTTTGTATTTTTTTATCTAGTCAAATTGACATTAAAGTATAAATTATGCAAATAAACTGTTATGAACAGGAAAAAGCCCAAAATGTTTTCCTCATGAGCTCTTCTGAGGGATCTATTAGACAGCAAGCTTCATACAATCAAAATGGCGGGAGAGACATTGACACGAGGACTGGTGATTCAGTATTCTTGGCATGAGAAATGGAGAAACAAACGTAAGACAAAAGTTTTAAGTAAAAATCCTGTATTCCTGAACTCGAACTGAAAGTATCAGCATAAACTCATGATATACTTTACTTTTAAAACTTTCCTATCTGTGCCCACTGCAAAGGCCTAGAAACCATGACCAGTCAATAGGAATGAGCACCCTACTGCCCAGATTGTGGTCACTAAATACTACGTCCTTGGAGCCATAGCTGATTCCAGGACTGGAGCAAGAAGTGTACAAGATGAGCCTGGAAGCTCTTGTTATATTAGAAGCAAGGAAGTTACCAAAGGCTATCGGGATCTTGTTAAAGAACTCAAGAGCCAACTTGAAGAAGTCCCCACTAACCAAACATGGGACACTTTGAACATCAATAAGGATAATAACTGTAATGAATTGAAACACATAAAATGTACTTAAATCCATGAATTAATAATGACATAAAAATAATCAATTGAAAGTAAAAAGAGATAGAGAGGGAACTTATAAATGGAAGGAGACAACAGACATATCAAAATATTGCAGTGTGGGTCCTTATTTGAATCCTTGTTCAAACAAACAAAAAATGAAAAAGAAAAGAGCACATTTATAACATTTATGAGAAAAGTGAAAATTTTAACACTGACAATATTTGATTATATTAGGGAATTATAGCTCACTACTTCAGGTGTGATAATGGTATTGTGGTTCTGCTTTTTTTAAAGTTCTATCTTTTATAATTATGATGATTTGGATTTGTCTAAAAATAACACAGGGGAGGGAATAAGGATACAAGGAGATTTATTATTCTGTTCTGTGTATTTTTGTATATTTTGGAAGTTTTCCGTAAGAAGAGCTTTGTAAAATTTTTACATCAGGATAATAGAGTGCCCCAGAGAAAACAGGCTGTAGTTCACCCTATCGATAAGGGATTGTGGGTATATGCTCCAAACCTGGTAACAGGGGCCCAGAGATGTAGGTGACAGGCCTGTCAAACACCCCAAAAAGTGTCCAGAATGATTACATTCTGATCATTTAGCATTTTTGACATCATTAGCTAATCTATTTTTATTTTCATTTTTACCTACATCAATCCACACTTAATTTGTGTAACCACAATTTCTTATTTGAGAAGTTCCGCCGTGTGCTTTTTTTCTTTTTTTTAAATCTAGCTCAGTTTCTCCAAGAGAGCCTCCAGCAAACAGGCCACTAAAATTTGGCAGCTTTATTGTTGAATGCATTCAATTATCATTTTTTAAGTCTAGCACCACATTCCTTTAATGATTTAGGAACTTGCACGGTTTTAAATGTCTCCCAAAGCTTTCATTGTAAATTGTGTTAAACATCAAAGGAGGGAAGCGATGCCCAGATGCTGTTTACCTCCCGTGAAATTCTTCGCACTAAATAGGATGGGTGCCCTCGATGGCTCCAGCGCGAGAGCTGGGCAGAGAGGAGGAACCTGCAGGTTTGGATGCTAGTCCGACGCCTCGCACTGAGTATGCAAAACCACCCTAGAAAATCTTTTTAAAATTGATCTTCTGCGATGATTCCTTTCCTTTTATTTCCAGTCGCATCAAGAAACACAGTGACAATTCCCATGTCCACAGAGGCAAAGAGGTCCCATGAGGCTGCAGCTGACTTAGAGTCAGTATCACTGGGTTTCAGTGGCATTGTTTAAATGGGGCCCTGGAGCCAGAACTCTGGAAAAGTCCTCCTCATCTTTATGGTTTGTTTTAAAACAAAAGCGAAAACAGTATGTCGACATTCCCTGCTCCCTTCCCTGCGGTGTCCTGCTGTGGCGATGCTGTTCCTGTGCAGGTATGGTTGCTGATGCCAATGCCTCCGCTCACATGCTTTGATGTGGTTGGGACATTTGTGTAATTTTTAAGACAGCTTATTCTAAGGATATATTCCTTGTGCTTCAGGCCAGATTTTTAAAGGAAAAACATAAAAGCCATTTCTGCTCACCCCCCACCACCAGGGCATCTTTTCAAACCATTGTCAGCTTTGTGTTTCTCTGGATGGCTGGTTATTTTGTGACATGAAAGCCTAGCATTGGTCCATCTAGTCTGGAATTTGTCAGTGGGGAAATTCTCTCCATCACTTGGTTGTAGAGAGATCCCAGCCTTTCTTCTCCCATGCGGACATTTATTCTCTTCCCAGTAGATACCCCTGTCTGTCTGTCTGTCTGTCTGTCCCCAGATGTTTAGCAAGCATAGTTTTATGCTCCAGCATAGTTTTAGGCACTGGGTTCGCAGTCATGCAACCAAAGACCTTCCTTCTTTCCTTCTCTAATGCTTTGTTTGGTGCAGACAAATCTGCAGTGTTGAAGTTGTCCCTGGGTCCCGCTCTCTGTGACCACAGGGCAGGAGCACGGGCTCTGGGGCCAGGCAACCTGCATCTGAGTTCTGGCTTTGCAACCTCAGACAAGTCGTCACCTAGGCCTGCTCTGCCTCAGTTGACTGATCTGTAGTACGAGGATAATAAAGTTCCTATCTCCAAGGGTGGTTGTGAGAGTTAAATAAATCAATACACGGAACAGGGCCTGGAATGGTCCAATCAGTGCTCCACCCGCATCAGTGTCTATTATGAATGCAGAAGGCACGGCTGTGGGCTCCCACACAGATCGAGGCCTCCCTTAAACGCCTCCCTCTCTTCTCCTCGGCCCTGTGCCACCCCCAGCCCTCTATTATCATCCTTGTTTGCTTCTCTCACCTTCTCCCCTAGCCTCCTATTTTCTCATACTTCCAAATCATCCTTTTCTATCCCCAAAAAAGAAAGTATAAACTCTGATATCCTAACCTACTTTTTATAAATGACATCTGTCAGGTATAACAAATTCATAGTGTTTCATGGACGAAAACAAATACGAAAGCATGAGAATTTGTAACTCTCCCCCTCTCCCTTAAAGAGGAGAGCTCCCTGGGCCTGGCTCTGCTGCTCTGAGGCAATGGATGGAAAAGCAGACAGAAGAAGCTGAGAACGTGGCATCCTCCCCACATGGCAGGAGGGGCTGTCAGAGCCTCCCCAGAGAAAAGAAAGCACGCTGGAGGTTAGGAGAGGGCACCTAAGGGAGCAGAGGGGCAGCAGGGAACTGGTATGTGCTGGAATTTGGGGGGGAAAAAGGGAGAAAAGTGATTTGGGGCACTTTGGGGAGAAAGATGAATAAGGAAGATATCTAAGAAGTTTGGCTGTGTGCTGTGTGTACCATCTTCCCTCTGCTGCCCTTTCAAGAAAGCGTTCTGTAAGGACATACAAATTATTGTTAAGGCTTTTGGAGCTCTGATTTGAGCTTCTTTTGGACTCTATGAGCAGAACAGCCTGATTTGATGGGGTTACAATTGCAATAGCAGCCAGCACTCACAGCATACCCACCGCATCCCAACCGCGGCACTGGGGCCTCGCACGCAATGTCTCTAATCCTCACAGCAGCTCTGCAAAGCGGCTAGGATCATTCCTTCTTCACCGGAACTTAGTTCTGGTGACGTTAAACAAGATGCCCTGAGCCACACAGCTAATGAGAGAGGCAGAGCTGGGATTTGAACCCAAGTCCATGCAATCCCAAAGCCTGGATTCTTCCCACCATGCCACTGAATCTGAACATAAGCTTTTACAGCGCATGTCGAAAATTCTGTTACATTATTACTATTACCACTATTTTAAATTTCAGTGGTATGCCTAATGTCACACCATGTGCAGGCTAAATGTGTTGTCTTTAGCCCCTTTGAATTAAGATACCATTTTCAGGGGCCAGCCTGGCAGTGTAGGGGTTAAGTGCACACGTTCCGCTTCGGTGGCCCGGGGTTCCCCGGTTCAGATCCTGGGTGCGGACATGGCACCGCTTGGCAAGCCATGCTGTGGTAGGCGTCCCACATATAAAGTGGAGGAAGATGGGCACGGATGTGAGCTCAGGGCTAATCTTGCTCAAAAAAAAAAAGATACCATTTCAGAGTTCATAGATGCTTCTGATTATATAGTTATTAGAACTTCATATCAAAACCTCATATCCATGTGTTGAAAATGAGCCTCAAGGAAATTGATCATTTCTCAAATATTTTATTGTGTGTGTCTACGTACTGGCAGAGAAAGAAAGGCTCCAAGGAGGCTGTTTAAGATTTTAGTGCAGCTACTTAAAAATAAGTACATAATGTTGTTTGATTTCCGAGAGGCCTAAAAGAATAGTAAACAAATCTTGTAGCCAGTCCTTCATAACACACTACCTGGGAAAAGCATTGTTTGTTCACAGCAAATATGTAACCACAAAACACATTAAAATGCAGAAAAATCATCTGACCAAACAAAATAACGATAAATCAGCTCGAAACTTGTTGCCATTACAGGATCGTGAATACGCTCATCGAGGCAAGCGTGTGCCTTCGTCACCTATTTAAATGTGCACATAATTAAAGGGGTTGCCTCCCTCTGATTTATAGGTTGCATCTTCTAATTACTTAGCTGTAGCAATTAGGATTTTCTTTGTATTACACTTCTTCAGGCCAAAGATGCCTTCTATCGCTCGGGCCAGATTTAGGAGGGCAAATTCTGGCTGCCATCCCATCCCCTGTGACGCGCCCCCCAGTTGAAGTTCTTCCCAACTGGGGATCTGAAAGGCGAATCCAGTGCTATTGGGAGGAGAGAGGGGAAAGTCACTGTGGCGGCGGAAGTGTCCCCTCCTAGGAAGACCAGCTTGCTTTGGGGTTTCCTCACAGCTTTAGGAGGCCCACTGCCTTGGACACTTGGGTTCCTATCTTCCTTGACACGGTACCTTCCAGACATTTCCTTACTAGGGAAAAAGCAGAAGGGCCAGGAGTTGAAAAGAAACGTATATAACATTTTTTAGGCCTACATTATTCCATAAAAGTATTATTCAAATTTTTTGAAAAAGGCTTTAGGAGGCAGTGCAACAGGATCCGGAAAGGGGAGCACTTCTATTACTGATCTCTGCTCTACGTGCAGCGGTTAACAGCACAGGCTCTGGAGTCCAAATGCCAGGGTTCAAATCATGGCTCAGACTCTTATCAGCTGTGTGGCCTTGGGAGACTTAATTAACCTCTCTGAGCTTCAGTTTTCTTATCTGTAAAATGGAGCTATCAAGAGTACTTACCTCAAAGAGCTTTGAGGTTTAAATGAGATACCTTTAAAGTAAGATCATTTAGTATAGCTCCTGACATATAGTAAGCTCTTCATTCACGTATTATTTTTAGTGTATTTAATATTTCCAACCTTATGAATCCTTTATTCACTCACTTTTTCACTCAGGCAGCACATATTTGAGTACCTACTAATTGACCCAGAAGGCCACGTTCTTTTTGTTACCCATCCTTGCCTTCCTGGGACATAAACCTTAAACTCCTGGGCACAGGAAAGCCATTTATTATGTTGAATGAAAACAAATTCAACTTTTTGAAGTGCCAAAGGCTTGGATTTGGGCAGGTGTAAAGCAGTGTTCCCTGTCACAGAGCTCTGGAGAACACACACAGCCGGAACGTCAGCACAGAGCTGGGCCACGCGGCCGGAGCGCAAGCAGCCTGTTGGGCTTTCCTGTGATGGTTAAATAAAGCTCGGAGGTGCCTCGCAAGATCACGTCCAAGGGCTGGGAGAGAAGATGGACCCTCACTTCAATTCTGCAAATATTCACTGAGTTATGCTGTACACCAACTCTGTGCTGGAACCAGGGATCCAGAGATGAGCAGCGACCCATGATCTCTCCTCTTGATGGTCTTGTGGTCCGACAGGGACATGAACAAGCAAACCAGCATTGCCATACCAGTGACAAGAGCAAGAGAAGCTGCGAGGAAGAGTAGCTGATGCTGCCTGGTGAAGTCTCGGGCAGCATCCAGAGGAGGACACAGGAGCTGAGGATCCAGCTAGTGTTTGCCCGGAGGACACGTGTGGAAGAATTTCATGGGGAATGAAAAGAAGGCCTCTAACAGGAAGTTTTGAACTAAATGATAATAATAAAAATAGCTACTGTGTATTTAGTCAGATTCAAGATCCATATTAAACATTATTTTTTTATTTAAATGATCTTATCATTTAGCTGTTTGAATGACTTCCCCAATTTGAAGACATCTCTCCCAAATGAGATTCAGTTAATTAATGGCAAGATAGTGGGCCCCACAATGCTTCAAACAACAAAGAATGCCCAACAGGCATTCATCAAGACGTCCTGAACTGAGGGTGCACCCCCACAGAATACCTGGCATCTCTGGTCTTCTCCGTAGCCTGCATGGAAAAACTACATTAGTCTCTTGGCTTGTTTCCTTTGGCAAAGAGAATTATACAGTGTGCATTCTTTCTATTTATGAAAAATCAGTCGTACCCAGAAAAGCATACTATTTGTGTTGGCAATACAAGCAGAGATGGACTGGTTGCCACCAAATGATACCCAGGCCATGAAATATACACCCATCAACTTTCAATTAAATAAATAGGACCCTTTGTCAGTGGAAACAAAATAGTGTGGTCAGTTAGCAAATAGCCTAGATGGAAATACTACCCTATTTCATTTGGTGGGTCACTTGACTTTGCATTAGGGTGTTTGAGATTCTGATAAGTGTTTGGAGTGGGTTTTTCCTTTTTAATTTCATTAAACAGCATTTCCTTGGGACAAAGTCAAAGGTTTGATCTCAACAATTAGGAAGTGAGCTTCTCTTTCACCACGCGAAGGGAAAAAAATACTTCAACTGAGATAAGACCAGCAGGAAACGCCATCTTGAATAGCAGTTGAAAAATATCTCTCTCCCCAAGAGCGTTGGTGCCTGCTCAACACTGAACGTGCCTAGGAGTAGTGGGAACTAATGAGGACTCATTTACCGTCCTTATCCGGGGAAAACCAGTGGGACTCTCATGTTCATTCTGCCCTCTGGTGGCTAATTTTGTTAAATGCAGCTGGAAGGCTACATAGTAACAGGAATGATTTTCTTTTTTTCTTGTGATTCATATGATTTTATGTAATTCTTATCTACAATTACAGCGCCCCAAGCTTGCTATCTTCTGACCTGTAGACCTCAGATTCAGTTTTCTAATCAAATTGACTGAAATCCTGACTTTTATTTAATTAAACACAGAATGAGGGTTTAAAAATGTCTCAACATTCAGCTAGTTCAGGTGAGCGGCAGATGAATCGTTTTAATGAAGGAATTCACCTGGTGGGTGAGACCCAGCACACTGTATGATCAAGCCCTCGGGCATCGCAAAGATGAGTGTATTTAATTGATCAGACAACAAGTTCATTTTTTAACAGGCTATTGGTGCGCCAAAGCTAAAATCCAGATGACCAAGAATGACAAAAGCTATTGAAGAAGAACAAAGAAGCAGGACTTGCTGACTATAAAGATATACTAACTAAATCAGTGTTGGCACAAGAATAGACAAAGTTCAGAAACAAATCTCCATATGCCTAGAAACTTGATACGGGAGAGAAGGGTATTATAAGTCAGAGGGGAAAGGATGCACCCATAATAAACGCTACTGGGAAAATTGGCGATTTGTTTGTGCAAAAGTAAATTTAGATTATACCTCAAACTATAGAAAAAATAACAAAATAGTTTATATGTATGATATACCTAAGTGGGAACACCAAAATTTAAACATTTAGAAGAAAATATAGGAAACTCTGTATAAATGATATGCAAAAATACCTAGACAAAAAAAAGCAAAGATAGATGTATACAATTACACGGCATAAAACTTTTGTAAAAGTCACCTTGAAGTTAACAGAGAAGATTAGAAGAAAATATTTGCAGCACACATGACCAATGAAATCCTCATATCCAGGCTATATAAAGAATTCCTATAATCAATTTTGTAACAGGCAAATAACCCAATAGAAAAAAGAGAAAAATACATAAACAGACAATTCACAGAACAGGAAGCCCAAATGGCTAATATAATGCACAACCTCGTAGGAATGAAGGAAATGCAGATCAAGACTTCAATGAGGGACCAGTCCAGTGGTGCAGTGGTTAAGTGCTCACATTCCGCTTCAGCGGGGTTCACCAGTTCAGATCCTGGGTGTGGACATGGCACCACTTGACAAGCCATGCTGTGGTAGGCATCCCACATATAAAGTGGAGGAAGATGGGCACAGATGTTAGCTCAGGGCCAGTCTTCCTCAGCAAAAAAAAAAAAAAAAAAAAAAGAGGAGGATTGGCAGCAGATCTTAGCTCAGGGCTAATCTTCCTAAAAAAAAAAAAAGACTTCACTGAGATGGAATTCAGCTCCCATCACCTCAGCCATTAAAAAGAGAACGCTGACAATACCAGATCTGGACATAGACAGGATCTGGAGAAAGTGGAAAAGCTGTATATTGCTGGTGGAAGTTTAAATTGGCATAATCACTATTTAAAATTTAATAACTAACCAATTAATTATAACGAACCAATTAATATCTAATTGACATTTAATAATAATTGATGAACATCTAATAAATATATAATTAACATATATTAAACTCTCAGTAATATCCAATCAAGCTGATGACACACATTCTTTACAGGCGAGCTCTTCTGGATCTAGAGCATTTTTTTTGTACACACATACTGGGAGTCAACGTAATGGGTTGATGGGACATCGTTGCACAATCCAGCCCCAGGCGCCCCAAAGCTCCTGTCATGCTTCTGACAGAGCCCAGCATGGTGGTTACAAGCACGGGCTTTGGAATCACACAGACCTGGGGCTCTCACACTTTGTAGCTGTGTGACCTCCAGCAATTGCATAATCTCTCTAGACTCCTGTGTTCTCATTTGTGAGTGGGGATAGTAATGTTTCTATCCTAAACCTATTGGGAAAATTAAATGACAGATCTATAAAGTATTTTGCACAGTGCCTGGCACATAGTGGATGCCCCATAACAGCTGCTATTGTTTTCATTATCATTATGACCCTCTACACTAGGGATTAATAATAATTCATCACTAAGGAGAAATTACCTTTTTTTTTTTAAAGATTTTATTTTTTTTCCTTTTTCTCCCCAAAGCCCCCCGGTACATAGTTGTATATTCTTAGTTGTGGATCCTTCTAGATGTGGCATGTGGGACACCGCCTCAGCATGGCTTGATGAGCAGTGCCGTGTCCGTGCCCAGGATTCAAACCGCCAAAACACTGGGCCGCCTGCAGCGGAGCACAAACTTAACCACTCGGCGACGGGGCCGGCCCCAAGAAATTATCTTTTTTGACCAGGAGGACAGATATCAAGAAAGAACATTCATGGGGCTGACCCAGTGGTGTGGTGGTTAGGTTCACGCACTCCACTTTGGTGTCAGTCCGGGGTTCATGGATTGGATCCCAGGTGTGGACCTACACACCGCTCATCAAGCCATGTTGTGGTGGCATCCCATATGCAAACTAGAGGAAGATTGGCACAGATGTTAGCTCAGGGCCACTCTTCCTCACTAAAAACAAGAAAGAAAGAAAGGAAGGAAGAGAGAACATTCAAATGATATACTCTTAGGATAGTAAGAATGGCAGTCAGAGAGTTCCATTGGGGAAATAACCAGAGTTAATGAACAGTTTTACCATCCATTAGATTATAAACCAGAGAATCTCATCACCCCCAAGTCATCATCCTACTGGAGCCACTGCAGTCCCCTCTCATTCACAGGGAGATGGGTGGAATGTGGTAACTCATCATACTTCTCACTCATTGACAGACTTGGCTTCTGACTGTCAATAAGATACATGCACTAAGTTTGTGAAGCATCCCGTGATTCAATAAGGAAAGAAAGAAGACAGTTACCTTGATTTGATGCTCAATTCCTGACCCGGCCAAAGGGAAGACCAAGAAGTCAAATGTTCCGAATGAAGTTCTTGGGCTGGTACATGTCGGCAGGATGGAGACCTGAAGGATGTTAGACCAGATGAAAAGAAATAAGACCGAAGTCAGAAGAGGACTTTGTTTAAAATGGAGACTGAGGCTTCCCACCATCAAATGCATCCCAGTTAAGCAGCAGGCTGGTGCAGGGGAAAGGCAGGTAAAATTCTTTGGGTCACAGCATTTCCTGTGAGCTGAGGCTCTTTTAGAATTAATTTGCTAAACTGATATTAAAAACCCTTATGCCACTGTCTTCGTTTTTGCTCATCTCTGGCTTTCCTCAAAGGTCTTAGCTCAGAGGCCTCTCAGAATTTGAAAGCCACATAGAAATAGCATAATGAACTATAGTTTATACTCTATAAAGAGTATAAACTATACTCCAGAAATCACAAATATATTTACATAAGAAATGCAAATTAAAGGACTCTTTCACCTGTCTTTACCAGAAAGTTCCATCTAGGGCATAATAAACTGAACTTAATATTTTACATTAGATACTATTTTCCAATTCTCCAAAATGTTCACTCTTCCCTTTAAATTATATTTAAGGCATGTTAGAAATGAAAACATCAAGTAAAATTGCTCTAAGTTTAGCTTTCACTAGGAATCAGTCATCAACTGTGACGTCGTTAGGTGCTAAGATGTATAAATTCCGGAACTTCCCTTGAGTTGAAGTCACTTTTCTTCCTCAAATCCTAAGTGCGTTTTTTCCCTTCCAGTAAGATTCAGACACGAGGTTATGTCTGTGGAAGAAAGACGCTCAAGGTATCTACGCCTCTATAAGCAAAGACAGTCGTCTGTACCATTGGTCTTTGTTTCTGAAATTCATTTGCAGGACAGTTGGCGGAGTAGACTGAAAGAGCAGATTGACAGAAAGAATGTAGAATTTTACATGGCACGCCAACTGTAGCAGGGGGATGGTTGACAAGAAAAGAAATCAGTACCAAGTCAAATAATTTCACGTATATGTAAATTGGCTGGAAATGTGCCTGTCAGCCCTCGCTTCCCTTACCAGAGGCCTGAATGCTGAAAGGTTCAGGAAATTCAGTTCTTCCACAGCAACCAGCACCCACAATTTCCGAGTACCTAGCTGTGCCAACCGCCACTGCTCCCTGGGTCAGGCTGCAGGCACTCTCGAACACTGATTTGTTTGCGTATTAATACGTCAGTCATTAACTGAGCACCGGCTTCACGCAAACACAGAGATGTGGTAACTGCCATGAGATGCTTTGGCTTAAGAAGGAAGCAGACCCTTGGGACATCACCAGGACTTACCTCAGCACTTTCATCTCTTCGCCAGTCCCTCTGCCTAGCCAGGTGCAATTACTCACCTGCCCTCTCACCTGCTGGCTCCAGGCTGCTCACACCCTGACGTGACATGCTGCCCCAGGGAGCACATGAGGAGTGCCCAGTGATGTAGTATCAAGATTAATCACCCCATCTGTTTACCCACGCCTCGTCCCGTCTTCTTGACTCTCCAGAATTCTGCTTGCTCTCCTGCCTGGCAGATGACTGTGGGCTCCTTAATTCTCCTGCTGCCCAATTAGGGACACCTGTTGTCTGCAAAGCTTTCTTGTTCTCTCTTTCTCTCTCTCTCTCTCAGCATCATGTTCACAGTCCTCTCCTTCTGGCATAGGTTGAGTTTTCTGGAAGCAGATGTGTGATGGAGTTTGGGCTGCAAATGTTTATTGGGGATCAACACCTGCGAAAAGAAGGGGACGGAGTCAGGAGTGGGAAGAGGGGTAAGTCATGCAGGCCTGACAAAACTCCATCAGCTTGGTGGGAGCTCTGGAACAAATATTGCCTGATAGAGTTTTCCCATGTTGAGGCAAAAATGGCCCAGCCTTTATACTCCTGTTTGGATGATCCAGTCTCTGGATGTGGGCTTCCCCAAGGAAGCCTGTGACCCTGGGCAGGGAGCTGTCTACAGCCAAGAGAGCCCTGGAAGAGCTCACAGTTGGAAGCTGTCTGCTGATCCCACTCGCCAGAGCTGGGCAGCAAACCCTCCCTTGATGGGGTTCTGGGTGGCATATCTTCATGTCCATTACACCTGTCATCTTCAGTGAAAACCCCTGCTGGCTTTGACCTCACAAATCTGCCTGCCCAGGGCTCAGACCTATTCTGGTCTTTGTCTACAGACTCTCTTTTGACTTCCGGTGCAGAGGCTCTGTCTTATTATGATTATCGTGTGGGTGCCCAGGAGGTACATTCAGGGATGCATTTTGTGGCCATCCATCCTGGAAAGCTCTGCTGTCAGTCCACTGCCCATTGCTGTGGTCCATCCCCCTTCCCACCCCTCACCCTAGACACAGTCCTGCCTGCACCCTGGGTCCTATTGCCTGGTGCTATTCCTGAAGAACTCCCAGTGGAGAAAAGGAGACTAGAAGAGGGAGCTGCCTCTATGCCCAGGTTAACTCATCGACATGCTCAACCACAGGGCAGACACACCGTGGGGCAAACAGTAGGAGAAAGAGAATTGTATTTTATGCGCCAATATCTGCAAGACAGTTTCAGCTCCTCGCAAGTGATGCTGAAAGAAGTCATTCAGGGGGCCCGTGGTATATTCGAAGCTTTAGAGGCCATGGAAAATCATCTGAGTGGCCAGTTTCTTGAGTGTTCTGTAAATCCTGCTCTCCCTCCAATACCATTCTCATTTCTCAGCCCAAGGACTAACCCCGTCTCTTGGAGTCCTTGGCCTGGGAATCATTTCCTTTAACCCCCAGCCAGGCCTTCTCCTCCCCTACCAGACTGCTCACCTCTCTTTCTACCATTATTGTTCCTGCTTTTGTGCAGAAATAATTTTCCCAGCCTCAATTTTCCTCCCCTTCTTAAAAAAAAAGTCACCTCCACCTGAGAGCCTTCTTTGATTAAGATCTCCTGATTCTGATTATGAGTTTACTCTGTGCGTTTTCAGTGTTAGGTTTATATTAAAACCAAATGGCATCATATAGAATTTCAAAGCATTACCCAAGCTATCATTGTTATTGCATCAGTTCCTTTCTTAAATCAATTAACCAGCGAGTAAGGCTCGGGAATATTTTAGTGCCATTAGGGACACTTTAGGTGGTGGTTCTTTGCTTTTTATAAACTGGATTTGTTGTAATGAGATTTGACCTGCTGGTGATTTGCATGTGGGTATTTGCTGAACATTTGCAATTGCTCCTAGCATGGAATCTGTATGAAATTGGTCTGTTTCAGTCACAATCAAAAGACCCCATCATGATGTAACAAGATTTCCTGTAATCCTATATGGGTTGTATTAAAATGCTGTCCCTCATTAGGGACAAAAATGTGCCAGTGTGTTTCAAATATTTGTCCCTCATCTGTGGATGGTTTTCTCAACTACGTGGTAAGTACCTCAGGGCCATGGCCATGCCTTCCTCAGGAGTCTCAGGAAGCGTGCAGTGGACATCCACTCCATGCCAAGCCCTGTGTCAGGGGCTTGTGAGGACTAACTTCATCCTTCCAGTGACCCCAGGAGGAAACTGAGATGAGGGAGGTTTGGCTGTGTGTCTAAGGTCACATAGGTAATGGGACAGGGCAGGAATCTGAATCCAGGCTTGTTGGCGAGCTGCCTGACTCCACAGCCTCCCATCCCCCAAGAAGCCGGGATTTAAAGAAGTTTTGAGAAAGAAGCAGGTTCGTGCTCTCCTAAAGAATCAGGAATCTTAATTTCCTTAATTCAGGAGGTCCCACCCCTCCTGAGCAAGGAAGCTGTGTTGAGAAAGGGTATCTGCAACACATAAACTTTCCTCTGCATTGTACGTCGACATTCTTCTGATCTCTTCCTGCCGTACAAATGTCAGGTCACATCGGGAAAAAATGAAGAGCAGGATCAGACACCACGCAATCTGTCCGGGTCTTGGATCAGAGCTCTCAGGAAATCCACAGGGACGTGTCTCGAGGTGAACCCCGGCAAGTAATCAGCGCGTGGCCTTTCAAAACCCATTCAATTAGCAGATTGCCAAAAGTGACTATTCCTAAGGACAGGCGGTGCTTCACCAAATTATCTCCCTGGGATCTGTTGTATTTAGTGCCATGCAATAACCCAGGTTTTCTTTTACCAAAAAATTCTGCTAATTACAACAGGAGTGAAGCACGCCCTCCCTTCCCGCCCCTGCTCCCCGACACGACCAGCATAGGACAGAAGGAAAACTCCGACGGTGAATAACAATCCAGCCCCTGCCTGATGTATTTCCCTTGTGCAGGAGCTGTGTGGCTTAGCAGCTCTGGCTCCACATAGGCAAAAATGCAGAGTTTGTCTCTTTTGTCAGTCTGGAGATAAAATCCTCTTCTTTGTAATCCCTGAAGAAACAAATCAAATAAACTCGGGCTGAGCTAACCATTTTCAATCCATCAAAGCAATCAAATTCTGTTTACCTGAATCGCAATGATTTCTAAAATGTTATTAAAAAGTAAAATGGAGTTTAACTATTCCAAAAAACCGAAAATGATGTGCAAACACAAAAGGGATAAGATTTCTGTAATTATGTAGACACAAAGTCGGTGCCATCATTTGAGCCACAATACATTGTAGCTATGGCATGTAAAGATAAAGAGCCCTTTGTCTAACACGACTGCTGCAAGTGATGCATAAACATAATTAATGGAAGAAGTCTTCAAAGGGGTGACTATTCAGTTAGTTAGTTTTATTGCTGTTCCGGGCAAACAATGGTTTTATAATTTAATAAACCAATTAACTGATTATGTCTCACCCAAAATATTTGTATATCACCCATTCTATCATCTCGAAAATCTTCATCCCCTTTCTTAGCCAGGGAGTGTTGTCATAAATGTGACTAATTAGGATATTTGGCAAATGTTTGGCTGGCAGGTTATTTGGAAGCAAATTCTTTGGGATTTTGTCTCGATGCGCTTTTGCAAACATTCGCAACAACAACAGAAAGCCCTTTTTTACTGCCATTAAAAGTTCAGATACCACATTATTAGGACTGTTTAGAGGCACTTTGAAAGAAATAATGTGGCCCGGCTTCTCTATCCAATTCTTCAACTATTCTGTAGGGGGAACGATGCAGTCCTTAAGTGTGGCGTGCTTTATCAGCCCCTCAAAATTGCTGGCTCTATTCAGTCGCTCCGTGGGCCTCAGGTACCTATCGCCGGCTGTATTATAATGGTGATGTTCGCCACATTGCAGCTGATGGATCTGGCAGCATTTCCATTATAACCCTCCATTATCAGGTAGAGAAAAGCCGGCTGGGAAAAAATGCATCCAGGAATCAAACTTGACATCCTGGCAAACGGCAGAAAGTTTCAACCTAGGCACACTCTTTCAGCAGTTTGACATGTGAAATTGTCATGACAGGTTTTCAGAAGCAGGAATATATGTCAACAAAGGCATAGAAATGGAGTCATTTAAGAAGATTTGCTGGAATCCTCAGTAAAAGATGTTTTTATCGTAGGTACAAATGGCACTCCCTGCTCTGGCGCCCTAAAGCTACAGATGATATCCAGTAGGGACTTTACTGACAAGTGTTGCCCAATGAACACTATTCTGACCTGCAACCCTCAGCTTCTGCCTTGTCGATCAAGTGTTCATTCATGCACTCATTTGTGGAACCAAAAATTGAGAGCCTCGAATCTACCCATCATGAACTAGAAATGGTCCCTGTCCTCAGGGAGCATATTGTCTAGGGAGTTATTGCAAGGGCAATAAAGATGGGATGGGTCCCAGGAGAGGGGAAGTCCAGGTCTCGTGAGGCCACATCAGAGGGCACTTAAGTCAGGCGATCCGGGGAGCCACCTTCTGCAGGAGGTGACACATAAGCTCCTGCATTACGGAACGAAAGTTAACCAGGTAACTGTGAGAGGACAGAAGCTGTTCGTTGAAGAGAAGATCTTGCTTGAAGGTGCGGTGGGGAGAGAAAATGCCCATTGGAGGCCCTAGAAGCCCTTAAATAAGGTGGGAGCCTGGACCACGAGGGCTAAGGGATGGAAGAGGAAGTTAGAGGGTGGACAGGCCCAGGCTGTGCAGGGCTTGAAGCCACAATAAGGACTTTGAACTTCATGCCAGGAGAAATGCGGAGCCATTGAAGGTTTTAAGTGGAGGAGTCACATGATCAGATTTACATCCTGGAAACATACGCCTACACTTTCAACAAACCCCTCTCTCCTATACCAAAAAAAACGTCCTAATGGTTTGTGGTTAATATGGTTACTGCAGCGCCATGATTTGTGGTTTATTTTCCCCGGGAAAAATAAAACTGAGCCATTTGTATAATTCTTCCCAAAGGTGGAGTGGGGCACCACCTTCCAGCTTACCATTCACGTATTCTAACGCTCTCGTAGTGCATACACCTTTGTTAGGGTCTCTGTGAAGAAACTTTCCCTCCAACTCAGGAGAAAATACAAGCCTCAATTATACGGCAAACTCAAGAGCCAAATAAACGTAAGACCCCCAAGGTCCCATACAAATAAGGGACAGACAGGAAGCCCTGGAAGTTCATGGGGTGGCTTGCTGTGGACTGAGGTGGCCAAAGAGGGTTTATGGAGGTGGCACTCTGAGACAGGTAGGAGGGATGACATGAACAGAGGGGAAGGTGGAAATGAACAGAGGAACAGTCGATCTGTCAGTGGATGGTGATACCAGGGGGAGAGAGTTGAAATGAACACAAGCATATCAGACGCAAAGCAAAGGGTTTTTGGATTTGATCTTGTGGGTGACTGAATGAGGTGACACAGAACCATCAGCATCACCCCCAACGCCACCGTGAATGATGCTGCCAGGGCACTTTTTATCTTCAGGTCTCTGACTCGGGACCCTGTTAGTTCCTACCATGCCTCACTGCCTTCCGTGTACCAAGAGGGCTGGAGAGAAACGAGTGACAGGTGACGCCAACACCATGGGATGCTCCTTGAAGGAAAGCTTTAAATAGGATTCCAAGGAATAGCTGGAATTTAGTGAGTCGTGGGAGATGCTTTGTAAGCTGGCCCCACCGCCTCCAGCTTCATCTCTCCCTCAGGCATTCTGAAACTCTTGCAGGCCCCACTCTTGGCTGCATGCGTCTTCCTGCACCACCCCAACCTGCCCAGCCAATCTCTACCTCCAAGACCCAGGCATCACCTTCTCCGGGAAGTCCAGCCCAGCGACCCCTCCACCCACTCTGGGCTGCCCTCCACTCCCCCTGTCCCTGGGAAATGCTCATGAGAGAGCTTTGTTTACTGAACGTTTGTTTACTTATTCTAGTCAACCTCTGGTCTGGGAACTTTCTGGTAAGCACAGTGGTTAAGAGCTTGGTCTCTGGTGGGAATCCCCAAGACCTCCTAGGACAGCACCAGAATGTGGCCGAAGCTCGCTTGTTTGACAAATGTAAGGCTGGCTGAATGACCTCAGGGAGGGAGGGGGATCTGGTCACATCAATCGGCCAACCCCAGGGGTCCCTCTAAGCGCACATCATAAAAGCCTAAATGTTAGGGAATTGCATCTTTTGAGCTCCTGAAACAGACAGTGGCTCCTAGAAGAATTTTCACTTCAAGGGTGCTGCTGTTTAAAACAGGCCTCTTGGCTGCATTACACCGCTGCTAAACAACCATTCAGAGCAGACCCTGTGCAAAAGAAAAAGAAAAAAAAAAAACAGTTGATCAGAGGGGAAAAATCAACTCCAGAGGTTGTTTGATTTCGTCGACATTCCGACTCAATCAAAGAGGTCCCTCTTAGAGTCCTGAGTAAATACAGCCTGGGTCTGAGAGTCTAGAATGAAGCGACAATGTTCTCATTAATCTCTATGACAAGTATTACCTGAGGGCCTAAAGTAGGGATGCTCAAGTTTCAGGGTACATCAGAACTGCCTAGAAGGCTTATTAAAACGCCAGACTCGGGGCTCCACCTTTAGAGCTTCTGACTCAGTAGGTCCAGGAGGGAGCTCATCAACTCACATCTCTAACGCCCTCCAGGCGATGCTGCTCGTGCGGGCCCTGGGACTGCACTTTGAGAACCACTGCCCCAGACTATGGATTATAACCTCACATAAGAACTCAATTTATCAGCTCTCAGACATTTGGTGCCAGACTGACTGACTTCAGCTTAGCAAACACCCAGGTAGCAGCATAAAGGGAAATCAGTGTGCTCACCTGGACCAAATTGCCCCTCCTGTCATTAAAAAAGGGAGTGGCCACCTGCCAGCTCCAATCAGGTCCCAGGGCTGGAGAAAGCCAGGGCTGGGGGTATTATTTTTTCAAACAAGAATCCCTGATATCAACTGCATGCAAATTACTCTGGTTCTCCCTTTGAGATGGTCATGGTGGGGATTTGAAAAGGAGGTCAAAGTAAAATTGAGTTCTGACTCAGATTTCACAAAAATGGATTTTCCAATCAAATCAGATGAAACCTCTAGGTGCAGCAGACTGCTTTACCCCTCTCCAAACGTGACCTTTCCTATTAAGAAGGGGGAAAATGCTTTAAAAACCTCTTCAACATCAAATAGCAACTTAAGAGCATTTTCTGGTGATTTAAATTTAAACGAATCAGAAACATCTGGATTAAATTTTACTCAAATTCTATACAATCTAAACAATTAAGGTGGGGGAGGAAGCACTTGGCAAACTGTGCCTTGGGTTTAATCAAGCCTGGAGTATTTGAAAATTGGTCTGAGGTGTTGATGAGCTCGGAGTGAAGCCCTAAGGCCCAGCGTTACCTCTCTGAAGACTCAAAGTGAGCACAGGCAGCACCTCCCAGGACTCCTTGCAGGGCCTCCCTTACATCCGTGTCCTTCATGGCCGCCTTTGGACAGCTAATTTGATGCTCCAGACGAATCTGGATGCCTGATGACCCGAGGCAAATGGGAATCGTGGAGCGGACAATAATCTGAGCCACAGTGAGTGGTTAAGAGTCTGATCGTGCTTGTCGGGATCATAAACCATAGCTGCTGCAACAGACAAGTCCAGGAGTCTCAGTGGTTTTACACAACTAAGTGTATGCCTTGCTCATGCCATCACGGTTGGATGACTCTGCAGGACGTCTGTCCTCCAGTCCCTCAGGAATCCAGGCTGCTCCCATCTCCCCAGTCCGCCATGCATCATGCTCTGCCTATCTCCATGTCTGCTGCTGAGGGGAAGAGAAGCATGGAAGGATGGAATGCCTGGTTTGGAGTCTCAGACCTGTCATTTAAGAGCGGTGAAGAGGAGAAACATTCTACAAGACCCTTGACCTCTTTAAGTATCAACTTGTTCTTCCCCCATAAAATCGGATTAATCATAGCACCCAGCTCATGGGGTTCACGTGAGAATCAAATAAGCTTGGCACTGGGCCCTTGCTACTCAGAGTGTGGTCTGCTGACACAGGTGCACGGGCACCAGCCAGGATCCTACTAGAGATGTGGACCCTCAGGCCCTACCCGAGAATCTGTCTTAACCAGCTCCCGGGGTGATTTGTGTGTGCTTCAAAGTCTGGGAAGCCCTGTGCAAAAGCACCCAGCACGTCAGCTGCCGCCATTATCCTGCAAACTCCAGCTGCCTTCCCAGGCCTGGAATCACCCGTCAGTGAGCCCCTCCCCCACTCACAATCAGCAGGGACAGCAATGGGGATTATCGGGTTTAAGGGACTGGCTTCTCCTCACGTGAGCAGTGACACTTCCTACTCTTGTCCTTTCATGAAAGGGTGGAGACGGAGTCTTTATTTTAACTGACAAATCAAAGCAAGTCGAGACTAAGACTGCAATCATTTTATGCTCATTATCCCAAGAAATTTCAGCCCATATGGCACGCTGCCCTCATCATTACACGCTGATCACAGACCCTGCGTGTTACCTGGGATCAACC
The DNA here is from genome assembly GCF_041296235.1 of Equus asinus. Lineage (NCBI taxonomy): Eukaryota > Metazoa > Chordata > Mammalia > Perissodactyla > Equidae > Equus > Equus asinus. The sequence goes on along the minus strand of NC_091791.1, from coordinate 13,952,407 downwards.
CAGCAACATAAAAGGTAGGGAACGGACCCAGATTTCTAGACAGGCTGTCATGGAAAATTTCCTTCCTGGGGGGGCCGGGGAGGGGAGGATTAGGACCCATGTCAAGTAAATCACTCCCCCCCTCCTGGTGAAACACATTTCCACGGCTAGCCCTGCTTTCCAGAACGAGTCCTGTCCAGCTCACTTAGTTTATGGCGCTTGTGCTCCGGGAGGTTGAGGGATCCTTCTGGCTGGCTGCCTGCATGCCTAATTTCCGTGATTACACCAAATCGTCATCCAGAAAGAGACCTCTGCAAAATGACTAAACTCATATCAGGTGTCTCTCCTCTGCCCCTTCCTGCTCCCACCTCCCTCCACAAAGGCCCCGTCTGAAACACATGACACTTGAGTGCTTTCTCCTGGTAATGGATCACACAACTTCTGAATCCCAATTTCCTCTCCTCGGCTCTGTGTCACCTCCACCACATTGATCAGTATGAAGCCGAGTAATGCTCATAGCAGCTTGCAGGCTGCCGCTTCTCTCCCTCCCGTCTCCTCTCTTCTTCCCTCTCTCTCTCTCACACACACACACACACACACACGCACGCGCACACACACACGCAAAATACTCAGAACATTAAAGAAAGCTGTTAAGCTAATCTGGTGCATCTAAATGGGCAATATATATTGAATCCATGCTCCATTGATCATAATTATTGCAGGGCCCTTTATCAAGTAGCCATCTTAAACCATTATTTAGAGATCATTTTGCTTTCCATTACTGTCACTATATTGCAAAATTCGCTGGGAATTGGATGCCTGGTGATAGAGGAGTATGCACTGTATTAGCTGGGAATCTGCCCATGTCACCCAGGAGTGTTTCCAAACGCAGGGACTTAGTGCCAGAGTCAGCGAACTTTTGAAGAGGCCCCCGTCAGCTTTATGGCAGGAAAATAAATCCTCCACCCGGGTCTGATTTTCCACCTTGGCTCTGCAAACAATATCACCATTATTCTTGCCTTACGATAATCCCCAGTAAGACCCTCGACATACAAAACCCCAGCTCACACTGGGCATTCTACAGATGAAGTGCAGTCGCCGTGAAGTGCCTGAAGAATGGCATCTGGCCTGCGGGAAGGAAAACAAGGGCGCCTTATCTGGAATGCCCTGGCCCCCTAAATGGGAACCTTTATACCAAAACCCTGGGTCCCTTTCTTCCCCATCCCAAGGATGCCCCTGGGAGATGAGCTGCTTCATCTCCCCCGAAGCCCTTGTCCTACAGCATCGTCATCGCTCCTCCATCCCTCCTTTATTGAAGATACTCGGCAGAGAAGGAGACAGCTTGGACTTCTCAAAATTGAGTGGAGGGGAGTTAAGCATGGTGGTTAGGGCCATCAACTCTGTCTTCAGAGCCGGACTCAAATCCAGTCTTAGCTACCCGCTCCCTGCAGAGCCTCAGGCAATCCATTCACCCTCTGTCAGGCTCCAATACTGCTTCTGAGGAAATAGGAGTTAAGATGCTGTTAATTCCCTCGTAGGGACCCCCGGTGGAAGGGTTCAGATCTGGTGCAGAGCAAGTGCTCACTATGAGTCACTGTCATCGCTGTAACCTAGAGGAGTGCTTCTCAAACATCAGAATCACCCGGAGGGCTGCTTCAAACTGACTGCTGGCCCCACTCTCGGAGTTTCTGAATCAGTAAGTCTGGGGTGGGAGGAGGATTTATTTCCTAACAAGTTCTCAGGTGATGCTGCTGGTCTGTGGACAACATTTTGGGTGCCCACTGCTCTACGGAATGGACACCACAAAATGAAGACAACGGAGAGTTATGTGTGCACACCCCCAACCAGTCCAGGACTGTCTGAAATGAGCACTGGGCAGACTTTACTCCCCGTCAAGGGTCAATTTACCAGCAGTGAAAACCAGTGAATGAAGCACACCCAAGACTGTCCTGTTGTCAAAGAAAAAGCCTAACATTTGGGGTCAGACTGACCTGAATCTGCCTCCTGGCTCACCACTTAACTAGCTGTGGGACTTTAAATGACTTCCTTAACTTCTCTGAGCTTGTTTTCTCATCTCTAGATTGGGATGATCATTCCTACCTTAAGAAGTTGTTATGGAAATAAAATTACATGGCCTGGAGAAAATACTGAGACTGAAAAGGCTGGTATATAATAGATGATAAATTCTCATTATTAATAATGTTAGGTTAGAACATATGAAATTGCTGATATTTCACCATAGTTTACCCACAAAAAATGGCATCATCCTAATAACGGATCAACCTGATAATGATAGTAATAACAGCAATATCACTGAGCAGACTTTAGCCATAACTACCTGACAGCATCCACTGCAGGAAAGCTGAGGACGTCAGTCAGTGAAGTTGCAATATCATCTTAGCTACCTAGATGCCTGAGTTACTGTTCCCAGCCCCCCAGCACAAACACATACTTACATGCACACATACACACACACGCACTGATTTAATGGGCTCAGGCATAGTTTTTGTTTGTTTTTTTAAGATATTCCCCAGGTGATCTCTGTGAGTGTCCAGGATGGGAACCACAGAGATAGATATGCTGGGCGGGGCCTCTGGCGTCTCCTGGACACAGCTAAAGGGCCACACCTGCCTCCGTCCAGCCCTCCTTCTTTCTCTTTAGCAACTTCTAATTTGTTAAGAGCTGGGAAACCAAAGGACTTAGCTCTTCCGATTATCTTGGTGTCTCTGTTTTTCAATAAAATGACTAGTTACATAGTAGATGCTCAACAAATGTTGAATTAATTGTAACAAATAATTGTTACATAGGGCAATGAAGGAAAAACACATGATCATCCCGATAGATCCTGAAAGGACATTTGATCAAATGTAATATCCGTGTTTTAAAAAAAAACCCTTAATAAGCCAAGAATGACCTATATATAATGTGGGTTTTCAAACTAACACCCAGAATCATGATTAAGTGTAAAATGGAAGACAGTATCATTAAAAGTTAGGAACGAAATAAAGATGCCTACTCATGACTGTTTAACCTTGTTCTAGAAGTACCAACTAATACAATAGAAAAGAACATGAAACAATAGGAACAACGTTGGAAACTGCGGCCAAAAATCATCATCACTTTCAGATGATGTAACTGTCTACTCAGAAAACCCATGAGGAAATGTTAGCACTAATAAGAGGCTTCAATGAGGTGGATGGTTATAAAATGAGTTTACAGAAATCAATCACATGTCTATAACCACATAGAAAATACGAGCTTCATAATAGTCATAAAAGTGTAATGTCTAGCAATGAGCTTATCAAAAATGACCACAATCTATATGATAAGAACCATAAGACTTTACTCAGAAATACAAAAAGATACCTGAATAATTACAGAAAACATATCACATCCACGAGAGAGAACCGATATTTAAAGATATTAATACTGACAAATCATGCTATGAACTTCATGTAATCCAAGTCAAAATTCTGATACTTCCCTTCAAATTTGACTAAAGTTTATTTAAAGACTATGGTGTGAGAATAACCAGAAAAAAAGTCTGGGGAAAAAAAGAAGGCTAATGAGAGAGGATTTGCTTTTCCAATTATTAAAAGGTATTAAAATTCTGATAACCAAAACTGTCTCCATCCCACAACTAGAAGGACCCACAACTAAGATATACAACTGTACAGGGGGGGTTGGGGGAGATAAAGCAGGAAAAAAAAAACTGTCTCCAAAAGAGACAGATTGATTAAATATACTAGGAAATTCAGAAGCATACCCAAGAATATAAAAAATGTTTACATAGGAGGCCAGCCCCGTGGCCGAGTGGTTGGGTTCGTGCACTCTGCCTCAGCGGCCCAGGGTTTCGCTGGTTTGGATCCTGGGCACAGACACAGCACCACGTTGAGGCAGCATCCCACATGCCACAAATAGAAGGACCCATAACTAAAATATACAACTATGTCCGGGGGGGATTTGGGGAGAAAAAGCAGAAAAAAAAGATTGGCAACAGTTGTTAGCTCAGGTGCCAATCTTTTAAAAAAATGTTTTTTATATACAATAAGGTTAGAATTTCAAATCAAGCAGGAAAGCTGGGACTACTCAATAAAAAAAATCTAAGGATAACCATCTGGAAAGAAGACAATTTACACCAACATAAATTCCATATGGATTAAAACTTTTAATGTAAAAGTACTAACAAAAAGATATGAAAATATTTTCATCAAATTTTATGGGAAATTGCTTTCAAAGAATGGTACCAAAACAAAATTTTATGATGTTAAAATTTAAAACTTATTCTAAATGGCAAAAAAAAGAAATGAAGTTAAAAGGCAAACCAGAAAACATATTTTCAACGTATGTGATATTCAAGGGGTTAAGGTCCCTAATACTTAAATATATATCAGATTCCACCAGAAATATATATATATGAAAAATCCAAGAGAAATTTGGGTGAAGGACATAAACAAGATATTCAAAAACAAAGAAATAGTAAACACACACAAATGTTCAATATCAGTTGTAATCAAAGAAATATAAGCTAAAACACAGTGGTCCACACTTTTTACTTAATGTATTATTATAGATTGTAAAAAAGTATGGCCAAAATTGTCAAAAATATAGGGCAATTTATAGGTATTCTCATAGATTGTAGGTAGGAACTTAAATTAAGAAAGTCTTTTGGAAGGCAATTTGGAAGTGTCTAAAGCCTTAGACCCAGACCCAGTAAACACGCTTCTGAGAGTGTACCTGAGGAAATAAACAAGTACACAAAGATAACACAAGAGTGATCTTTGCAGCATTACTTGTAGTAATTGGAATATTAGCCATTAAAAATTATGGCCCAATCCATATGTATTTACATGCCCACAAGGTCATGGTAGAGCAGGGATCTCAAACGGGAGTGTGCCCTCAGGATCACCTGACCAGGCACCAGCGCCATACTCTCTTATTCACTAGGCCTGGGATGGGGCTCCAGAATCTGCATTTCTAAGTGCCTGAGTGATGACGCTGCTGAGGGTCCAGGCGTCACACTTCAAGAGTCACTGTGCTAGAATGCTGCTTAGTGAGAAAAGCAAATTACAACAGAGAGAGCATGACCCAGGGCCTCCTATAGTCACACAGAAAAAAATGCTCAAGGATAAACCCAAAAATGTTGACAATGATTACTTCTAAATGTCAAGATTATGGGTGCTTTTAATTTTTTATGATCAGCATAAATTATTTACCTACATTTAATTAATTGGCCATTTCTCCTCTAATAAGTGAATTTCATGAAACCTACATGTGCCTGAGTTCTCTTGAACCACCTCCGCCTTCAGACACTTGGGGCCAGACTCTACACATTGGGTTTTTTTTATTATTAATAACTACTCTATTAAGATACAATTCACATACTACACAATTCACCCATTTGAACTGAACACCCCAATGGCTTTTAGTACATTCACAGAGTTGTGCAACCATCACTACAATCAATTTTAGAACATTTTCATCACCCCAAAAGGAGGCTCATCCGCCCAGCAGTCACTCCCATTTCCCGCAGTACCGGCCCTCCTGCCCGGGCAACCACTAACGTACTTCCCTCCTCCACGCACTTGCCTGTTTTAGACATCCCATATAAATGGAATCACAACATCTGGTCCTTGGTGACTGGCTTTTTTCACTTAGCAACGTTGTTTTTGTACAAAATTTCCACCCTTGTAGGGTAACTCCGAAATCCCCTTTGTCCTGCATGCCCTACTCAACAAAGCTCAAGCTTCCACCTTAGGAAGACTCTACCTGCGCGGAGTGAAGCGCGTGGAGTTTAATACACTCTGTGCCTCACACCTGCCCTCACCCCGGGGTAATTTTAGCTTACAGTTGGGTTCTTGCCTCTGTTCCGGACTAGTTGAATTTTGAGACACAAAATTCACACCTCGTAAGAGATATGACAGAGAGTCAGTATAACCTCATAGCAAGAAGGCTGGCCCAGGGCCCTAGCACTGCTTTCTCTGGGACCCCAAGAAAGCTGCTTGCTTGTTCCGGGTCTCCGTTCCTCTTCTGGGTGCAGATGACACTAGCACCTCAGAGTTGGTGGAGAACTCGATGAATTGACGCACGTCCACTACTCCTGCTCCAGCACCTGCTACCACATAAATGCTCAGTACGTGTTAGCTATTAGCACTATTTTAACAGTTAATTGGATTTCAATATCTGGCAAAGTTTCTTTGTCACGAAGCTCTGATACGGTCACGGAAGCAGATGCCTGGAATAGATTTAACAAAATCTTCTCTTATGAAAATATCGTGCCTCCTTCTCCTTGAAAAGATGGGAGAGGCGGGTTGAGGAGAAGAGGCTGATTCCAGCCCAAGCAGCCGCCTTATGCTAGGTAATTAACACTCGGGGAGGACTTCGGGAAGTTATTAGATCAGATACAAGGACAGACCATAATAACAATCACAAAACCAATAAAAATGAATGTCAAGTCAACACCATCGTACCTGTGTTTCTGCCAAAGACATGTCTGCCATCGTCACTCAGTGCCAGATCCTCTTGGGGCCCTGGTAATGTCTGTGGGCTCCTGACTTGCTGCGATCAGTTCTGAGGCCCAGGAAAAGCCAGGGGCGACTGCATGAAACAAAAAGGAATACATGGCCAAGCATCCCAGAGCAATGATCAAGCCCTACCAGGTCAGCACTGCTAACTAGACGCTGCGAGTGGAACACAGCAAGGTCAGTTGCTCAGATTTTTCCCTATTCTATTTAGGGCCATTTACCGTTTATTTACTATTTCTGTTTCTTCTCTAACTCAAAAGCATCACTGCCCTTAACTTTTAAAATTCAGCCTGATCAATAGCTGGCCTTTGCGAGCAACCATGTCATAAGGGTTGGCAGAATTTGACTATGCTGGGCAAGACTATTCTTTTAGGTGAAAACATCTAAGATGTTTAAAATAGCTTGGACTTCCCTCCAGGTGGAGGAACAAGGCTGCTTCATTATGCTCATCTGCATGGTGTCAGGGAAAGTCCTCAATGTGTGCACCCACCAGCGGCCAGAATGCGTTCTCTGGCTCTGAGTCTATACTGTGGCGCCTCCCTCTGGCTGCAGTCTCTCCAGAACACTCTGTTGTATCCGTCAGGCTTCGCAGCTCTCGGGCAGGCTCGGCTGCCATTTTACACCAGGCTCAGGCAGGAAAGGAGTTTCTAGGTGCTCTTTGCCTCGCCTCCTCTTCTCCCTCTTTTCCCTTTCTCTCCCTCTTTTTAATCGCCAATAACACCTACTCTTGTGGTTAAATAGATGGTTATGGGTATACACGCTTATAACGCCTGCTTGTCTACTTTTTCTTAATCCCCAGAAAGTACTTCTAATTAGTTTCAATAGCTGGTACCTCACAAGTGAAACCCAAGAGCCTCACGGTGCTCTGTAAACTAATAAAAATATGAAAGCCCAACACAATCATTAATAAGTCATCAGCAGTAGGGCCATTCATTGCCAGGGCAAAGAGTTCTCTCAGGCCTCAAAATATGGGAACATGTTACTGTGATACTATTCAGTAAATTTAAATGTTGACCCTTGCTTCCCATATGAAAAAGCTAACATTATGTTCAGCACTTTTTTGTATTCTCCAGGATGGTCTGAAAGTGAGTGATTATATATTCTCAACATTAAAAAAAAGTTAAAAGGATCAAAGTTGTCGCCATTGAAAGACCTAGATTTAGCTGTTTGAAAAAAATCACAACGTTAAGTGGACCGTTTCCAGTGACAATCAGATAACTGAAGTGTTACTGCACTTATTTTAACAAATAAAATGCAAATGTGTCATTGTTTCCCTTGAGTCATTACAGGTTCTTGTTACTAGCGCCTTTCAGAAAATTAAAAAATTTATGAAACTCAGTAATACATAATTAATATTTTAAGACGTTTTCCGATTCTGCTAAGCTTCTCCTTTGCCGAGCGTGAAACTGACTCAGTCAGTTACAAAAAAAAAGATGGCGGTGTATCTTTTCACTCTGGGTGTTGGGAAAACGTTTCTTAGAGGCCTTGAGAATGGATATAATTGTATTTATTTATTCAAAACAAATAAAGTCGAGACTGCCAGGCTGTACAAATAATTGCTGCCAAGGGTTAGAGAAGATTGCTTGGTGATATACACTGTTTGTAAATCAAAGGCTAGAAAACAAATGAATCAGTTGGTTTTTAACAATTTTTGGTAGAAGGGCTTTTGAAAGCACCTACTATAAAGCACTGCTGTGAGAATTAAATTTTATTTTTATTTCCTCTCCAAACACTTATGTAGAGCTTACCACATGTCATTCATTAATCTAAGGCTACATATTACACATATTAACTAATTTAATCCTCAGAACAACACTTTGATGGTAGTTTTGTTATTGTCATCTTATAGAAGAGGCAACACGAGCAGAGAAAGGTTCTATGCTCACTGCCCCATACGTGGGGGACAAACCCAACGTTGTGACCCACATCCAGAATTTAACAAATGCTAGGCACCATTTCCTTCTAGGTCTTACTGACTATCCAAGTTGAAAAGTGAATGAATCTACCTACAACACTTGTAGGCCTAGGAGAAAAATTGGAATTTCTGATTTACAACAATTTTAGAACCCAGATGAATATGATATCCATACGGTTCAGCGTTCCTGCTATTTCCTATTCAAAGGAAATTGAGACATTTGTAAAGAATAGATGAGTGAACAAACACATCCCTGATTTGGAGATGTCCTTATTGGGTATAAGGGATCGGTTCTCAAATCTTAGTGACTTTCCAAACATACTAATTGGAGAAATCTAGACAAAAGTATTTACTATTGAAAATCTTTGACCTGATGCCTTATTTTTATCAATCTATTGAAGGTATTTTAAGAGAAACAGCTGCTATAAATGGACGTGTTTGTCCAAATAGGATCCTATAGTGGGCAGCTCAGTGATAATTAACCATCTGCCTCCAAGAGTGCTGTGCGTGCAGAATTTCTGTTCCCAGTCCCAACTGCAGAGAACACCCAATCACAAGCATTTCAAATTAATCAACCAACAAATATATGAGCATATCGGATTTCGCAAATATATGGTGTACCTGCTACACGTAAGGAGTTTAGCCTAAGGCACTGAAGAAAGGTTCAAAGACGCAAGGACCTTCAAGGGGCCTTCAGCCTAAGAGAGAAGCTAAGACAAAGGTGAATTCAAAGACAACAATGGAATGAGCAGAGAAGTACAATGGCAAGGGCACAATATAGTTGGTGACAGCTTAGAGAGTGCAGAGCAGGGGCAAGACCACAGTGGACTGGGCAGGACTGGGCAGGACTGGGCAGGAGAACTGGGACCCTAACTGGGTCTTGGGACTTCTGCCGGCTCACACAGGAGGCATAGGATTCGACTCAGTGAGGGAGAGAGAGGGCAGTCTGGGCTGGTCTGTTCATTATCACTCCAATGCACATTGCTATGAGCCCCTTGGTGTGATTCTTGTTTCTCCTCTTTAAGTAGACTAATCCAGATGTAATTTTTTTGCCTATAATTCTCTGTTCTTTTGCCGTGTTTTGTGGCTTAGTTTCTCTTTGTGTGCTCCATCCATCTCCTAAGTGGCTGTGTTTACTTTGCTCTCTCATTCCCTTTATGTCTCATGAATAACAAAATTATAGAAACAGAGCGAACATGTCTGAAATCACTCACTTTGTGATGAACCTTTCGGGTTGACTGTCTCACAAGCATTACCCCTTTATCTTTTCTCCTTTCCCCTTTTCCCACTGCACCTCAAAACATTAATGGTTAATCGGCAGTTGCAAAATAGCTTTTTCTCTCCAAAGAAATGCCACAGGAAAGAGCTCAAAAGAAAATGTCAATATATGTTTCATTGTACACTCTAGGTCTTATGGTGTCTAAAGAAAGATCTATGTTTTCTTTAGCGTTCTGTCTGATATGGGCATATCAGAAATATAGCAGCTGACAGGGGTGAACTATCCTGTTCTGGGCTAGGGGAGTGTGTCACGTGGGTGGGGGCTCGGCAACATGACCCAGTGGGAGTGACAGGAAGCTGGGGACAGTAGGTAGGTGAAGTAACCCACCTGTAGGGCTTCTTCTCAGAGGCTCAGAAGTCCAATATATGGTGTCAGAGGGGCCTGTCAGTAATCTGGAGTGGGTGGGGGTCCACCAAGCAATGGACAGGACAACAAGAGGCTCCAGGTTATGGGGGTTCTCCTAGGCAGGTCACACCAAAATGGTTCAAGAAGATCAATCCATCCAATACCCCGTGACTATAGGTGTGGAAGATGGGTTCAGGTACCTGGCAAAAAAGATGCTAGTAAGAGAAAGGCATGGCATCAGTGTCCCCAGCAGTGGGCCTGGGTTCAACACACAGCTACAAGCCTGTTGGGAATCTGCTCATAAGAAAATATGACATGAGCAGCAGTGTGAGAAAGTGTCACTGGGCATGAAGATGCCAAGAATGAGCCACAGGCACCCCACGTACTGGGTCCCTAGCAGTGTGACTTTTATTCCATACATGTCTGATGGGTCAAGGCTGCCCACTGAGTCCGAACTGATTTCAGAACGATGTAGTGGGAGGCTGCTGCAAGGGGCATCCTCGGAGACCTTCACTCAATTAGCAGGGGCCAACACTAACTCCCAACAACTCCGTGCCCTTGAGTGTTTTTGGCTTTTGTTTTGTTAAATTTTTTTTCTTTTGCTGAGGAAGCCTCATCCTGAGCCAATATCTGTGCCAATTTTCCTCTATTTTTTAGTATGTGGGCCACCAGCACAGCATGACTGCTAACAGAGTAGTGTAGGTCCACACCTGGGAACTGAGCCTGGGCTGCCGAAGCAGAGCACGCTGAATTTAACCAATAGGCCACTGGGACTGGCCCCGTGAAATTTTTTTAATTGAAGTAAAACCTACATACAGTGCAGAAATCTTAAGGGATATATTTTTGCTTATGTGTACACCCATGTAACCACCACCCAGATCAAGATAAAGAACTTTCCCAGAACATGGCGGGCTCCCTCATGCCCCTTCCCAGTCAATAACCACCATTTCGTCTTCTATCCTCATACATCAATTTGACCTGTTTTTGAGCTTTATATAAGTGGAATCATACAATATGTGTTCTTTAGTGCCTGTTTTCTTTGGCTCAACAGTATGTCTGCAAGATATTTCCATACTGTTTCATGAAGGTGCAAGTTTTTCATTTTCACTGCCGTATAGTATTCCATTGTATAACTCTAGCACAATTTCCTGTTGTCAGTGGACATTTGCGTTGTTTCCAGCTTTTGGCTCTGATGGATAAAGCTTCTGTGAACATTCACGTACATGTCTTTTAGTGAATATAAGCACTGTTGTCGTATACCCAGGTGTGGACTACTGAGTCATAGTGTAGATGTCCTTTAGCTTTAGTCCCTTGAGCACTTTTTTTAAAAAGACTTTATTTTTTAGAGCAGTTTATGTTTACAAAAAAATTGAGACAGAAGCACAGAGATTTCCCATATACCCTCTGCCCCCACACATGGGTAGCCTCCCTCCTTATCAACATCACTCACCAAGTGAGTACATTTTTCACCAAGGATGAACCTACATTGTCACATCATAATCACCCAAAGTCCACAGTTTACCTTAGGCTTCGCTGTTGGTGTTGTACATTCTGTGGATTTGGGCAAATGTATAATGACATATATCCATCCTTATAATATCATACAGAGTATTTTCACTGCCCTAAAACTCCTCTGTGCTCTACCATTCATCTGTCTTCTCCATCCCACCCCGGCAACCACTAATCTTTTAATTGTCTCGGAAGTTTTGCCTTTTCCAGAATGTCATATAATCGGAATTGTCCAGCACGTAGTCTTCTCAGACTGGCTTCTCTCACTTAGTAATATGCATTTAAGTTTCCTCCGCGTCTTTTCATAGCTTGATAGCTCATATCTTTCTAGTACTGGATAATATTCCATTGTCTGGATGTCCTCGAGCGCTTTTAAGAATAATTTCCCCACCAGTCAGTTTAGAAAAGAGATAAGAAAGCAGGAAGTCTAACTCACAAAGAATATTTTGAAGCCAGCACGACCTTAGATACTGGCTTATGGACTAAAGTAATCCATCATTGCTACTACATCAGGCTGTACAAGACAATAAGCATTTCAGGAAGGTGATTCCTGTGCTCAGAGTAGCTCAGATTCCTGTGCAACAGAGAAATGGGGGGGGGGGGGTGAGGGGACGGGGCACAGCAGGTGGCTGACTAAACAAATGAAACGCAGCAACATCGCGTGGGGTTCGAGTTTGCATTTCTGCTCCGTGATGTACCATAGAGGTTAGGAGTCAGACTCAGGAGCGAGGCCGACCCGGGTTCCCATCCTGGCACTACGTGTTCCCATTATCTGGTTATAGTCAAGCCATTTCACATTTCCAAGCCTGTTAGAAAAACGAAGATAATTAGCCTACCTCATTTGGATGTTGTGAGGATCAAATCAGATAGTGGTTGCAAAGTATCTACCACCGCGCTTGGCACATATAAGCCTTTAAACAGTATCTGTTTTTATTAATAATATAATCAGTGATCATTTTGTAATTCTTACTAATGATAATTATTATAACAAATAAAAAATTGGCTGTGACTCATAGGATCTTGAGCTAAGGACACCTACAGCCCATCTTGTCCATACTGCGTGTTCCACAAGTGAGGTCACTGGGGCACAAAGGGGTTAAGCAACATTTCCCAGGCCACGCGGTGCATAACTGCAGGGTCAGGACAAGCACACTCTGCACAGCCCACGGCATCGTGCAGCATCAGCTCTTCTCAACAAGCCCTTTGTTGGCTTTGTTAAGCCCTACAACAAAAATCCCATCTCCTTCAGGTGGAGGATCCTGCTTGGAAGGAATCTGGGTCCAGTGGGTATTTAGACACTGACTGAGCAAACCTGGGAGGCAAACTCCAGGCAGATGTTCTGTCTGTAAACAGCAAACCTCCCTACAAGTGTTCACGTGTGTTAAGTTCTTAATCGCAAGAAGGTTGCTTTTCTAATTGTTGAGTTCTCTTGTGACTCACAATTTGGTGATCAAACTCTCCATAACTGTGGGGAGAGAGACAGTCTGCCTCACTCGCCTCCTCCCACAGCCTGCCAGTGGGAGAACGGCCTAGCTGCCCCGCCTCACCATGAGCTTCCTGGGGCTCCCCGAGCCACGTGTGAATGCAAAGAGAGGCAGGCGCTGCTGCGTCATAAAGCTCTCCTTGGATGAAAGTGTGGGGCATCTCTAGTTGGAAGTGTGTTCCTGCCCACCCCCTTGGCCCTGTCACCTCTCACATGCTCCCCAAGAGCCACAGGGCAGACCTGAAATGGGTTTGCCCTTCACCTTGGTCCATTTTCAACCTTATTGGCATGCTCACATTGGGTATTTCTTCATGCTAACAATTCCTCTATTTTTAGATTTTAGGACTGAAGGGGAATTGAGAGATTTTCTAGCCCATGTTGACCCTTTGATGGATGAGAAATTACAGACTTGCTCACATCTCCGAGCTATTTAATTGCAGATAAAAGACTAGAACCCAAGTCTACTGGCTTCCTGAGCAATGCCCTGGCCGCTGTGGGCTGCTTCCCCAACCCCTGGCTTCCTCTTTGTTAGCCGTTCTAACAGGCTTTGCTCACATGAAAGTAACAGCTAGTGTCCACGGAGCACCTATGTGGCAGTGCTCTTTATCTAGTGGTCTTCATTTAACTTCCTGGTCTCCCTCTTTAGGTACCATCATTATACCCACCTTGCAAAAGAGGAAATTGAGTCTTAGTGAGACGGAAGAATTGGCCCAAGGTCACCCAGCTAGACTAGCAGAACCAGGAATTGACTCCAGCCCATTCTACATAATGCCGTCCTTAAGAGAAGAAAAGACAGTGTCAGGAAGACAATTAAATACAGCAATGTTTCTAAGTGAGTCCCTGGATCTCTCCATGCCAGGAGACAGGAATGGACCAGGATAAAACCCAGATCTGTTATTTCCATGACATGAGACTGCACTGGCTAAAAAAATTTAGAATGAAGAGAAGATGAAAACTTTCATCAAGTACTTTTGAAGTATCTGTGAATTTCAGACCTCTGACCCTGTAAATGACAGACAAACTAGAGTAGTGATTCTGTATGGATATGAAAAAAGGCCCATCATCTTGGGCTGACACCAAACATTAAAAAGCTTGATTAAAACCCTTGGGGGGCCAACCCGGTGGCATAGCGGTTAAGTTCGTCTGCTCTGCTTTGGTGGCCCAGGGTTTGTGGGTCAGATCACACTTGTGGGCGTACATACCATTCATCAAGCCATGCTGTGGCAGCATCCCACATACAAAATAGAGGAAGATTGGCACAGATGTTAGCTCAGCAACAATCTTCCTCACCAAAAACAAAAACAGAAAACTCTTGGAAGGAAGTGTTTGAGGATGGGAAAGGAAGTGGATTCTGGAGGAAATGTTGCGGTCACTTCTAAGACCCATTCCAGTCTAGTCACCCCCAGACGTCCCGACATAGGTGTTCTGCCTCAGTCAACCCCTCCTTGAGATGCCAGTCTTGCCACAGGGAACCCATTGGGGTGATATCTTGAGTCTCCATCAGGAATTCAGGATGGAGAAAGGGCCTTTCACGAACGTGGAGGAAAAGAACTTCAAATTACCTCAGGTATCTAAATTTTCCTGTGTCTAATTTCCTGTAAATAAATTACAGATACAAGAATTAACCTTTCCTTGTGGAGAAAAACAAATTATGAGAGACTTCATCTAGATTTTTTGCTAAAGTGATAAGAGAAGAGAAGACAAAGAGAGGAAGGAAGAAAGAAACAATGTTGGCGGGACCAGTGTTAGCCAAGACAGGGCCTCAGTATGAATCAGAAAATGGTGCCCGTCCTCTAAGAGGACAGGGCCAGGGCCAGGGCCCACCTTGGGGCAAGTAGAGTGTGGTCTGGATTTCAGCCGCACTCTCCTCCTTTGCTGCACGCCTTGTAAAGTGCACAGTCTATACAGCTGTACGCAGCAGCCCTGGATGTTCGTTTTCCTTCCTTCCTCTCTTATTTCGTGAGTCCAAGCATGAAAAACATTACCTGGGAAAAAAAAACAGATAGCATTTGTTTTGGTCAACTCTTGAGGGAAATGGGGAAAAAAGGAAAGAAATAGCCATTCAAAGGGCATCCTTCCAGGAGCTGGCCATGAAAGATTAAACAGGCTTCTCCAAACAGGGCAGTGGCTTGGCTCTTTACTAATTCATGACTTAGAGTGGATCAAGGGATGTGATTTATCTAAGGAAACACAGGGCAAAGGGAGGGTCTGGGTCTGGATGAAGCTAATAGAGAAAACTCAGCTCACCCTGCAAATGCCACATGCAGTTTGCCGTCTTCAAAGGAAGCGAATGTCAGTGAGCTGCAGCAGGGCCGTGCGGCCACACCTCCATTTTTTTTCAATCAAACAGATTCGGATCATGTGATGACACTGCAGTTGTCTTCAAGAATACGTTTGTTTGGACGTCATCCAGTAATTCCAGGTGGCCTGTGCTATAAGTTGACCCACTTAGAAGAATTACTGTGGATCCATTTTATATGGGTTATCCTGTGCCGTAAAACTTTATCTATAGAAAAATGTCGGGGGATGAAAAGTTAAAAGGAGACTCAAACTATTTCCCTGGAAAAGGAGAAGTGTGGCTATAAAGTAATAAGGCAGATTTTTGCACACAGTGTTTCCAATCATGTTTTTAGTCACATCTTGTAGTATCATTTCCCTTGAAAAGAAGCTAGTGGACATTGCCTGTGGGAAGCCTAAAAGAAACACTCTTTGTAGCTGTATTATTTCCATGATGGCTCACTCACACAGGAGGCAGGAGGCCTCCATTCCCCACCACGAGGAGCTTCCCACAGGACTGTTGGAGTATCTTCAAGACACGGATGCTATCTTCCCCAGAGTGAGGGATCAAGGAAAGAGGTTGGTGGAAGCCACAATGTCTTCTACGACCTAGTCTCAAAAGTCACACTCATCATTTCAGCAATATCTCGTGGGTTACACAGTGGTCCCTACTGATGTGAGAGAGACCACACAGACATGAAAACCTGGAGGCCGTTGGAGGCCATCTTGGAGGCTGGCTGCCACACCTTCCTCTCACCAGATCCAATGATGTCTGTTAATCCTTCTCTCACTTCCCATGATGCTGGACACTCTTGGCTCTCCTTCTTCTCCAGAATCTTCCTTCTCCTGTACCTGTGGCACCTCCTCTTCTGTCCATGGCTTTCATAATGGAATTTTCCGAAGTGGGACTTCCCTTGAGTATGTGTATATATATATATATATATATACGCACACACACACCATAATATACAGAGATAACTCCCTAATCTCTAAATTTATCCTAGATTTCTCTCAGAAGTTGTAGGCCTATGTTAACATCTTGCTGGACTGGAAGGGTCAATGGAATTCATCTCACTCAGACAGAGAGAGGGGTGGGGAAGAAGGGCCACGCTCATGACCTTTGTCCTCTCCAGATGACACTCGCTTTGCCTGTAAGGGAAAGGATAGAGAACAAAGATCATAGCTGTGCCCTATGTCTTAGGTGTCACATACCTCATTTTTCTGGGAACAATCCAGGTTTATGTCCTTTGTCCCCATGTAATTATTAATATTGCCCATTTTACTCTCTAAAATGTCCTATTTCAGGTGATAAATTATATGGTCACCCTGTTGCCCTTTTACAACTCTGGACTATTTATCAGTGTTTTATAACAGGTAAATGTTAAAAGCCACCTACTGGATCTGGACCGAAGCAGGGTGCCAATTGCACCAGTGAAACTGACCATTAGAAACAATTAGATGATGAGTTATGGAATGTTATTCTCTGAACATTTCCGTGGTATTTAACATTCTCTGGCATTTCAATGACCTTTTATGAGGCATAACACAAGCTGAAGGACTCATTTATTCCATGGTCATCATACCGTCTCTAAGAGAAAAGAAGAAACCCAAGGCAGGTGTCCTGAGCTGAGTAGCATATTGCATTTCAGAATCTATTGACTGGATGCTAATTTCTACCATTTGCATGGGGGCCCCCATGCTATCGCTCCTGTCACAGGATCCATGTCAGCTCAATTTTCAGAGCAGCTGTAGCTGAAACATTGACCCACCACCGATTACAGTGGTGTAATGAAGTGCAATGGACCGGCAATTATTCTACATTATCCTGATCGAGTAACATACAGCCTGAAGTTATCACAGTGAGATCCCAGTGCTTGGGCAGAATGGGAAAAAATGCCCGTGAATGTTATTTAAAGGGTGTCATCAAAAATGAGTCTGGAAGGCTAGAAATGTCAGAGGGCCCCATCCCAAGATTTTGTCTTCGACTCTGATCTTGTAAATGCCTCACATTTGGTGCATGGAGGTCTCCCCTCATAAACTCGTTTCAAGTAACTTAAAGAAAAGTCACGTTTTAAAAGCCACCTGTAAACTGAGAATGATATTTTGGTAGAGAAGAGGTCTGGGGAGAGGACGGGGGGAGGGGTGGAAAATCTATTAACGAAATTTCAAGCAACTTGCCATTCAAAGCATTCTGCTCACTTGCCTCAGGAAAGAGCATTCCTGCCCTGATGAGTGTCCCCCAAACTAAGGATGCTGGGGGAACAGGCCCATAAAATCCCCTGAGTATGGCTCCCAAATAGAGCAAAGCTCAGGTTAAAACTTGCTTTTAAGGGCTGGCCCAGTGGTGCAGTGGTTAAGTTCCCACAATCTACTTCAGCGGCCCGGGGTTTGTGGGTTTCAATCCTGGGTGCGGACCTGTGTACCACCCATCACGCCATGCTGTGGTGGTGCCCCACATACAAAACAGAGGAAGATTGGCACAGACATTAGCTCAGGGCCAATCTTCCTCACCAAAAAAACACACACACAAAAAAAAACAAATTTGCTTTCAAATGAATGTGAAAACCTGCAAAGATTAAAGCAAGCTCCAGGAGTTTACTAAGCACTCACGAAGGAGAGCTGATGGAGTGGACCATTTAACAACTGCCTCCTCCCTATTTAAAGACAGTTCACAGTTCCGTTTCTGCTAAAGCACAGGGTTGGTTCTGGAGATGGCTGCAGTTGGGTTTGGCAACCTGTTGAAAAATGTGGACCCACAAAGTTGTAATTGCAAAGAAAAGTAGGGGAACCCTACCTCAAGTCTTTCTGCCACAGACAAAGCCACTGGGCAACACACGTGCACACACGGGTGCACATGAATGTGCATATGCACACAGCTCAAACCCTCAGAAGAGCGTGAGAACAAGAGCTCAGGTGCTATATCACACAGAGTCAGTCTGCGACGCATGGAGTCCACCGGCCTGTAGCTAAGAGCTGCGTCTCCTGCCCATCACCCCTCCTCCCCCACCTGCTACTCCTCCCACCCCTCTTCCCTGTTGTCTTCCTCTTCCCCTTCTCCACATTGCCCCCTTCTGCCTCTCTTTGTAGGAATGAGGTAGAACAGATAACAGCTGACAGTGCAGGCTCTGGACAGGGCTAGTCTGAGACTTCGATAGGTGGTAGATCCCACACCATATCAATATTCAATTGTACCCATACCCTATACTAAGTGCAAAAATTTGGGCATGGTTTTTCTAATGTTACTGGTGAAATTATTTGGCCCAAAGCAACGGATTCTATTTATTTATTTATTTATTTATTTATTTATTTATTTATTTAGAGGAAGATTAGCCCTGAACTAAGATCTGCTGCCAGTCCTCCTCTCTTTGCTGAGGAAGACTGGCCCTGAGCTAACATCCATATCCATCTTCCTCTACTTTATATGTGGGACGCCTACCACAGCATGGCTTGTCAAGCAGTGCCACGTCCACACCCGGGATCCGAACCCGCTAACCCCGGGCCGCTGAAGCGGAGTTTGTGAACTTAACTGCTGCACCTCTGGGCCGGCCCCTCAATTTGCAATTGGCTATAATTTTGCGACACTCACCGTAGGCAATCAGGAATTCTTGCAAAATGAGAAATTTTAATTGCTGTGAATCCTAAACTTTACAACAATGTTAATATAATGCCACAGTCTATGGATAGGTCCTCCTACATTTATCAAGTTTGAGTTTGAATTTGGACTGAATGCGTTAAACAATGCATTGTTGCTTTAGCTTTCAAATTTTCCACAAGTCGTTGAAGAGCTTGTAGGCTCCATGTGCTTTGCCCATAGTGCCTAAAATTGACTAAAAGAGCCCAGTTCAAGAGCCAGTCAGGCTGGGTTCAAACCCTTCTATCTGGTTGAGCAAGTTATTTGACCTCTTGGAGCCTCAGTTTCCTCATCTACAAATTAAGGCTGATAGCCAGGACCACCCTGCTAAACGCATGGAAAGTATTTAGCGCAAGGTCAGGTCAGACAGCGTTAGCTATTATTCTTAGTCATTATTTTTAAACTTTTTTTTTTTTTGCCTAATAAGCTTTATAATAACAATAAAGGATATTTAAAGAAAAAAAATTACTCATACTCTTATAATCAGACATTTTCTAAGCTCCATTCCATGCATATATAATTTTATACAGTTGTAATCTTTTATATTTAAATTTTTATATTCTGGGTTTTTTCTTACAGCTTTGGATCAAAAATACTTTTCTACATTGTTTTGGTTTTCATATAATCATTCTCAAAAGCTGTATAACATTCGATGATGTTAATTTACCATAATTTGTTTAACTGTTCCCATATTGCTAATCATTTGGATTATTTTCATAGGCATAATTTATGACTATGTCATTTATATTTTTTAATCCATTTATATTCCTAGCCCTCTTTGCCTTTGGAATGAAACATTCCTTGAGGTTGCTTTCTACTCTGGAAAGTAACATTTCCTTTAATTTGTCTAAAATGTAACTGGATCCAGTTTCAAAGGGTCCCTTTCCTTGCTCTCCTCTTGTCTCTGGACCTCAGATAAAGGCTGTGAGCAAAGGAAGGAGAATAAAGAAAACCTCTTTGCCTCTTCCAGGCTTTGCGAGTAGAATTTCCTGTGCCTTTTACACGTGCAGAACACGCCCTGACCACATGCCCATGTTGCTGGGCACGGCCCCACTGGACTTTGTGTACAAGGGGGACAGTCATTGCCTGACCCAGCCATGCTCACCGTGTGACCTCCCCCATGGACAAGGCTGAAACACCCAGAGAGGTGCCCCCCACCCACCCTGAGGCCGGGATGTATGAGGTAGCCAGGTACAAAGGAACGAGCTGGGTTAATCTTTCTTTCTGGAACTTGAACACAGAAATATCAAGGAAAGGAGCCAAATGCAATAAGATCTTAGGCTGGAAATGGCGTAGAGGATCAACTCCAGGGCGCCCCCATGACTCCTGGTGCTCATGCCTTTGTGTAGCCCCCTCGCCTTGTGCATGGGCAGAATCTGTGATTGCTTCTATTCAACAGAATGCGGCAAAGGTGACAGGATGTGTGTCATTATGTATATTTGGCTACATGATTACATTGCACAAGAGCGTACTACCCCCGTTGGGAGGAGACTTCTCTCTTGCTGGCTTTGAAGAAGCGAAGACCCTCAGAGCACAGAGCTGGGGGCAACCTCCAGGCAACAACCAGAAAGAAACAGGTTCTCAACCCAGCCATCTGCAAGGAACTAAATTCCTTCAACAAGCGTATGAGTTTGGAAGCAGACCCTTCCCCACTCAGATCTCAGATGAGACCGTGGAAATCATGAGATGATCAATGTGTCTTATTTTAGGCCACTAACTTTTTGGTGATATTGTTATGCGGCAGTAGAAAATTAATACTGTTGATATAAATAGAAGATGGTCCACATAAGTCGGAATCATGAAGCCACGGGAACTAGGAGTAAGCAGAAACTTGAGGTGAGTAAAAGAATCACAGAGTAGAGGGCAAAGGCACCAGTTGGCAGAGAGAAAAGAAAGAAACTTGTGAGAAGCCAAGTTCCATTATTGGTGGAGTAATTGAGCCAGCATCTTAGGGTCATCCTATGAGTTTCCCACATTTCAGAGCTGTGCTGTCCAATATGGTAACCACTAGCCATAAGGGACGATTAAATTTAAAGTTAATTAAAATTAAACAGTTAAAAACTCAATTCTTCAGATATACGAGTCACATTCTAAGTGCTCAATAATCATGGAATGGTTACCAAATGAGTGTAGAAGAGAAAATCTCCATCAATCTAGAAAGTTCTATTGGCTGGTGATGCTCTAGGGGTTCCCGGGGCTGTGTGAGTCAGTTCCAATTTCTGAGAGACTCAGCTCTGCCAGCATTACTGCCTTCTCATTCCTGACTCTCCATCTTTTTCTGATTTGCTGAGCATATGGAATCGAGATAATATCCAATATTTTGATATCTATTCTCCTACCCAGATGACCTACCCTACAACACTTCTTCAATGACAACAATCACCATTCCATCACATCCAGCACACCAGCAATCATGAGCCTTCCTTTCTTGTCACCCAGGCTGCTTCTCCCCTCCTGCCCTCTGTCCCTTGGGGTAAGTCAGGAGACATTCAGATGTCAACTGATTTTTTTTTCCTTTCTAGCCTCTTGAGAATGGACTTGGGGTAAAACTGTTGCACTGTCTGACAGGCAGCATTCTTCCCCTGTGTGGGTCCCACAGCTCTGGCTGAGTTACTGGGTTTGCTTTCTCTTTGACCTCTGCCCTACCAAGCATGGTTAGCTCATTAACCATTTTGCTATTACTGTACCTTTAAATCAGTCACCAGAAAACTAATTCCCTTGCCGCTGTAGGTGTCTGGCATAAAACTTTATCTCTCCCTTAGCTCAGGTAACAGGATATTAAAATACTTGTATCAAGCATGCTGAAAAGTTCAACTGTCAAAAACAGTAATTTCGTGTCAAGTTCAAAATGAACTAGACAGTCCCAGAAGGACAATTTTGAAGAATCTGCTTTTGTCAAACCAAGGGGGGGAGGGGGAAGGAACAGCAATGAATAAGAGCAAGGGAGTGAAAGGGGTGAGAGGACGTGAGGTCTGCATTTGATAGGGCTGGATTTTCACATCCAGCTCGTATGTAATTCACACGTAGTAACTCACAGAAAGCAAAATAACAGGTGGTGGATCCACTGGCACATAAGCCAAGGGGATTTACTGTCTAATTGTCCACCACTAAAGGTTCCATTTCCAACTCAGCTTCAGTCAGGAAGAGAAATAAGATGTAAGAAATGAGAAATAAGGGGTGATGAAGAGGAGGAAGCAGTGGAGGGGAAGACTGGCTAAGCAGGGATGGGAAATTAAACTTATATTCAGCCCAGGGTTGCACGTGCGTTCAATTGTTTGTGTTGTCTCCAGATGGTGAGGGGTGAGGTCCTGTGGGTAGGGCTGAATCCTGTGCACTCTGTATCCCGTGCCAGGCATGTGCCAGGAGCCGATGAACGCTCTGTGTCAACAGACGGATACCAGGATGTGAAAGAGCAGCGCTGATGTAAGCCCCGACGCTCTCCCAGATTTCCCCTTTTGTTCCTCTAATGGAAAATTTCAGGATCGTACCTCCCATCTGGAACTCTACTCCCCTCTTTGCTGGCAACACACCCTAGAAATTAAAGAGCATGAGTTTTGGAGCTAGTCTTTGGTTCAAGCCTGGCTGTGCAATTTACCAGTTACAGCTCTTAGGCAAGTTACTTCATTGTTCTGGTCCTCATTTCCTCATCAGGAAGACACAGATATAATAATCCCCACCTCATAAATGTGGAAATTAAATGAGATAATTTAAGATAGCACAATATACACCAAGAATCAATAAATATTAGCTGTTGCAATTATTGAGGTGGTGGTTGTCAGATCGTCATTGTTATTGTTATTCTTTATCCTTATTATTCTTATTACTCAAAATCCAGCACAAGTCACACCTCCTCCAAGAAAACATTCTCATCCTTCCTGGACCACACCTTAAAGTTTCCTCTTCTGACCATAGCACTTTTGTCTGAATCCAAGTTTTTTGCCTATGTTTACCTTCATAACACACAGTGCGGTTTGAAATTATACATACGCATACATACATATACACACATTTACATATATATATATTTCAATATTATATTATATTGGTTCTTTTGCTGGTTTCTTGTCTGTCTTGCTCCATTCGACAGACTAGAAAAGTCCTCTCTGTCTCGTTCATCTCTTGAATCACACCAATTATATTAAATTTCAGCACAGGAAAACTAAATTTCACCTCAGATGACTGGGAGGTCCAGGGTGGCATTGCTGGATCCAGAGTTCAAAGGAAGCCATCAGGGCTCTTGCACTCTTTATCTCTCAGCTCCTCTTGCTTTTTCTTTGCTCCATCCTCCAGCACTTTTTCTCCCCATGGGGGCAATGTGGTCCCTGGCAGTTTCAGAGAAAGAAGTAAATGATTTTCTGAAACCTCTGGTGAAAAATCCTGTGGGAGACTCTGATTGGCCCATATGAGGTCACATGCTCGTGTCTGAACCAATCACAAGTGGCTATGGGTGTGTGGCGTATTCTAATTGGCTAGTCAGGGACAGACCCCACCCTTAGTGACAGGAGAGCAGAGACAGCCTTGACCAAATTGAGTAGAGGGAACAGGAATATTAGAGAGTGAGTGAGGGGCGGTTTCCCAAAGGATGCTAAGCAGACAAAATGTAATCATAAGCACCACTCCACTGTGTAGATGCCTAGTAGGGAGCAATCGCAACATAGATGCTCAATAAATGCTTTTGGAATGAATAAGTAATTTATGTGTCGTTTTCTCACCTTCCTGACGCCTAAAGAGACAAGGAGGTGAAAATTGAGGCAAGGTCCATCTCAGGATTGAAAGCTGACTCCAGCCCCTAACAGCAGGGTGATTTTGAATATGTTACTTTCTCCTCTCCAGATATCTGTTTTTCCCTATAAAACAATATAGAAAATACTTTATTTATCTCTCTCAGGATTGTTATGAGGATTAACTCAGATAGCATATATAAAAGGTCTCTTAAAGTACAATAGTACACAAATGTACAATAGTACAATAATATCACAATAAGGGTGGAAGCCAGCCACATCTAGGAAGCACCTTCAAGACTTCGCACATCGCTGTGCACATAGAATGTGGTGGCAATAGGACCCTCTGTGCCTCTTCTTTCTTTAATGTCGGTGTCGTATTTATATGAACACTTCAGCTAAAGAAATAGAATAGTAAGTTGTGAGTGCAGGCATGGTGTATATGCGAGTGTGTGTGTGAGTGTGTGTGTCTGTGTGTTTTAAACTGAGATTTAACTAAACCTCAGGAGTTTTCCATCTGTTTTCCTAATAAAGTTTACTCAGAAACCTTGGATCGGCAGTGACTGTCGAGAGACCCCAGGGCTCTTTGTGTAAATTGGAAAGACTCCTGCGCTTGCTCCTGTTTTTATTATGGGAATCACACTAAATGTGATAATTTTTGTGAAGTGTGTTTGCTGTCAACTTCTAATTGTGCTTGTTCATAAGCAGCTGAATGGGAACGAATCATCTCAATCCATCTGTGATTACAGTCACCAAACATAGAAATCTTCCCGTCAGACCTGAATTAGAAAAACCTTGTCTTTAATAATTCACTTAGAGCAAATGCTGGCTTCACAGACTCTCAGAGGGAAAGTGGCACCTGAACGTTCTCTCCTCTCACAATTGAAAGTGCTGTGTGACTTGAGGTTTGATGTGTGGCTGTGTTCTCTGCAGACCAAATCTGAAATGCTTTCCCCAGGTGGGGTCCTCAGATGTGTACTGTGACCAGACTTGCTGACCTTGCTTAACAGCTGTTATTTTGAATTCAGAATTAAGCTGATCATTAGTACTACAGACCTACTTGGTTATATTTTGTTTTATATAATTTTTCTTGCCATGAAAGCAAAGTTATCCTCTCAGTAAAATTCTGAGCTCTTGAGGACTTCCTTTAAGTTTAGAACTAGGGAAAAAAAAAAAAAAACTCAGGGGCCAGCCCAATGGCATAGTGGTTAAGTTCACACACACCACTTTGGTGGCCTGGGGTTCACGGGTTCAGGTCCCAGGTGCAGACCTACACACTGCTGGTCAAGCCATGCTGTGGCAGCGTCCCAGATACAAAGTAGAGAAAGACTGGCACAGATGTTAGCTCAGGGACAATCTTCCTCAAGCAAAAAGAGGAAGATTGGCAATAGATGTTACCTCAGGGCCGATCTTCCTCACCAAAAAAACCCAAACAAACAACAACAACTCTGACCATTTAGTCTAAGCTTGATTTAATAAATGAGTAAACTGAAGCATGCGTAAATTAATCTATCCATTGTGAGCACAATGCTAAGCACATAGAAGATGCTTAATAAATCCTTGCTAGTGTGTTTCGAATTGAATTTTAGCCTATTACTTTTTACCATAATTAGTAATTTGCATTGAAAAGAATATAGGGCTCAAACTTGACATGATATGCTTGACATCCCAGTAAGGAGATAAAATGGATGGCAACAACATGGCCCTGCATGAAATGCACCAGGCTGGCAGGCGGTGGCTCACTACCCAGTCCAGACCTGGCTCTCACGTTCTTCCAACTGGAGCTGGGTTTAACCACGAGCTGTGCAGAGACTGGAGAGTAAGGGGAGGCTTCTGAACCCGGATCCCTCTCTGAGAGCTAGAAAATTCCCTGAAAAAGATCTTCTAAGGGAGCCCTCCAACCCCTTGTACCCAACACTGCATATTTATCCATGCCTTTGCTTTGCTGTTCCCTCTGTCAGAAATGCCCCTATTCCCTTTTCCTCTCACGCCCTCCCCCGTTTTCCCACATCATCGCGCCTGCCTGTCCAGACCCAGAGCGCAACCCCCTTCTCCCGGGAAGTCTAGTCACAGTTACAGATTCCGCTCCTGGGAGCCTCCTGGGAGCCAGAGTTCGGGCAAGGCCCTTTGCACTCTTATCTCATATGATCAACCACGCAACCCCATAAAGGTAAATTATTTTACCCCTTTTACAGATGACTAAACTGAGACAGAGATAAGTTAAGTTAAAAATTACCCTAGGTCACACAACTAGGAAGTGGCCAGACAAGTGTCAACCCCACTTGGTTTCACCACAAAGCCTGTGGTCGTGATCTCTCTCAAGACCCCCTTGGCTTGCGTAGACCACCTTAAAAGACTCTCATTTAGTGGAGTCTTGGCTCATCCAAGTCTGAGAACTGAGGTTCGTATGAAATTTCATGGGTATTTGCCATGAGCCCTTGAGCCTATTTGGTCCTCCTAGGAGTGGCTGTGATGCCATTACCCTATGGGAGCAAGGCCCAAAGCTAAATTAAAAGCCTACGGAAATGAGTCTGTTGGCTGGGAGCCTGTAGAGATGTGCGGAGAGCATGAGTCACTGAGGTGTCAGCACCTGTGTGCTCTACAGATTTCCCCTACCACATCAAGCTCTGATATTTGGAGTGTTTAGGGCCACTGTGTAGCAAGAGTGCCATTTTGGCAGCCTAAGCCGGGCTCTCTGTAGGATTTGAGCATGTCTAGGCATTTGGGAAGGGCCGTGAGGCAGGCCTGCCAAGGGTCTGTTTGCATGAGGGACCGGAGCCTATAAGGAAAGGACTCCCCTAAGGGAGAGACAGTGCAGGGTTGGAGGGGACAGGGGAATCCAAGCACAGTCCTGGGTGACAAGGGTCCTCCTGCTTCCCTCCCCACCCTCAGCCTCTCGGCACTCACGCTGAGTTCAAGGCAGAAGACACTTCAGAAAAAGAGCAAATAAAAGTAAAAAGAACTCGCTCACTAAAACGGCCATGAGTGGGTGAGGGCCCAGGATGGCGCCTTGCTGTTCCCCTCGGGGTGGCATTGCTACTTCCCTGTCGCAGAAGGTGGTAGCCAGCTTAGTGAGCAAACCGTGGATCTGTGACCCAGTTACAAGCAGAATGTGCCTGCGTCTGAAAATGTGCCCGACTGAATACCAAATTACCACCACCACCCTTTTGCACACACCTTTGTGTCGTTTGTTTTTCACGTTAAATGTATTATGTTTTTCTCAAACCATATTCTGGCAAAATTCTTGTTAGCTTCTACATGTGGAGCTCACCCACCAATCGTCAGTCCCTTCTGGAGAGTGGTCCGTGCAGTGTGACGGGCACTTGTCATTCAACAAGGAACCCAGAAATGCCTGGGATTCAGAGCGCCGTTTGTCCGGTGGCTCCTCGGGGCTCACACCAGGCCCACGGCTCTTGCAATCCCCCATTCCTCGAGCGGCGCAGCGGTTTCCAGCTTCCAAGAGGCCTTTCCCTCGTGAAAGCTCCAATGACTTCGCTCGGGGAAAACATGATTCCTAACCTTATTGTTTTCTAAACAAATTGCTGGCAAGTTACATCATCAAATGCAGTTGGCTTTAACGTCATCTTAAGATTTAAAGATTTTCTGATATCACTTACTTTTTTACCTCTTCTGTGCCCTTCTGGTTACATAATTGTAAGCAATGGCTAGAGGTATCTGCCCTGGGAAAATACAGAGACGCCAGGCCGTCTCATGTTCTGAGCCTTTGCTCACGCCTTGCACTGTGCCTGGAACGCTGATGACAGCTGACATGACTGAGCACACACTGTGCCACGCACGGTGCTAAATGTTTCACAATACCCATACAAAACAGATACTGGTATTAGCCTAATTTTGTAGATCAGGGAAACTGAGGCACAGAATAATAAATGACTTACCCAAGTTCCCACAACTAGTGAGAAGTTAGCACTAAAACTCAAAACCTGTCTGTCTGACACCAAAACTGACCTCTTGACCCTTCCAACAAACTGCTCCCTGAGTGAGTGTCCATTCCCGCTCCCTTATCCAACTGTTGAACTTCTATTCAGCCTTCAGAACCCTGATCCAGAATCACGTCCTTTATGAAACCCTTCCTGACTCCCACAAATGGAGGTAACCTTTCCCTCTGAGCCACCTTGGCAATGTGCACACTTTTTTTTTGGTCGTTGGAGTTATTTGCTGCCATGTCTGGCTTTCACATGGGATGATAAATTTCTTAAGGTCAGGGAGCGTGTCTTATGCCTCTTTGTATCTCTCATATGCCTAGGACGTAATAGACGCTCAGTGCCTGTTGACCAACCACCTATCTGAAGACAGGGATCACCAGTACACAACATCCTGATATTTTATGGGACCCTTACGTTTCCTCCCCCTCTGAGACTTTCTCCAACATGAAGCATGCCACAGAGTATTATTTAAAACGGCTTTATAATTCAGCTCCGAAATTTTCTGAGCCTTCTTCTCCTTAGAACTACCACTGAGGAAAGAAAGCGGGCTCATAAATTTGATGACCATGCCCATTGTCTGTCTGTCACCATCTGCCCTTGTTCCATCATCACCGATTGTTCTCTTTCCTTCTCGGTGCTCTCTGCAAGCAGCTTAAATAAAAAATGCTGAAATGCCGCAAAGACAACAGATTGTAATTGCTGTTTTTCATTCAAGCTTAATGATTCTCTCCTTACAACTAACCCATAATTACTGTTCAGAGTTCAGCGTATTCATTCAGTAATAACGAATGACGGGTTCCTTCCCTTGCATATCTAATTTAAATGGTCTTTTCTAAATGGTAGCTACCACATAGTGACAAGATAGTACATAAGCTCAGATTTCTGTTGTTGTTAAGTACAAATATTTTGATAAGTGCAGCTAATATGAGATATTTCCTCTTAGCTAGATGTGATACACATTGAAATATGACATTGGTACCATCTGTTCTTCATCATAAATATAAATGAAGTGATAATGAGCAAAACGTGATAAGGACCATCGGGATGATCACACTCCGATGGTTTAATTTGGATCTTCATTAATCTAAAAATAAAACAATCTACAAACGACAAATGAACGCATTTTTACCGATGATGTGCAAGTATCTTCTGGGCTGCGGACTACGTCTTGCCACATAAAATAAGAAGCGAATAATGCAAAAGAGATTTTTTTCTAAGCTCCCAGTGAGTTCTCTCTTCAAGTCATTAACACACTGTTTCCAAGGATCTGTATCAAATCTCCGTGTGGATACCTCGCCTGGTGCTGAGGAAATGGAAGCAAAAAAAGACCTCCGTCCAAGCACTTCCTCACTGTGTGATCTTGGCCAAGTCGCTTCACCTCTCTGAGCCCCCATCTCCTTCCCTCCTGAGGTTGCAATGAGAAGTTTGAGCTGGCCCAAGTCCGGTGCCCAACACAAGGCTTGGCCCCACACAGGGCTCGGTAAATAGACGGTGAACTGACATTTACTAGACTCTTATTGAGTGTTTAAACGGATCTTACATAAAATATCACTATTCATCACCATTTTTCTCCAGTTTACACATGAAGAAACCAAGGCATAGGGAGGTAAGCAACTTGCCAGAGATCACATGACATCACGTGTCAGAAATGGGGTCCCAGGCAAATCACATCCCTGAACTTTTTAATTTTTATTATTATTATAATTATCTATTCCCAGTTGTGAAGGAAAACAACACACTATTTTCCAGCCAAAGACTAGACAGCCAAAACAAAGCACAGGGTTCTGCGGTTAAAAGCCTGCTCACCATGGAGACCTTTCTGGTATTTACAGATTTCACCTGCGCACCAATTTGTCAGTAAATTACCTTTTCCCAAGCCTATTAACTCACCTCATGGGCGATTCTTTATTTCTCTCTTCTTGGGCTCTGCCTGCCAATAAGTTCTTTGAGGAAGCAGGAGGAAACTTCCATGAGACCCCTCAGGTTTTGCTGGACCATGAGCCTCGAAGCCCACACAGCTGTGACAGCATGGCTCCCAGGATCTCACTTGATCCTCACTCCTGGCCCTTCTGCAACGGCCGCCCCCTTCCCATCTCCCACTTTCTGCTACTGCCTGTAATATTGGAGCCTTGTTTTCTTAGTCCTTCTCTTCCCTGGTGATCAGGGCTTCCACTTGCCGAGGAAGTAGCTGAGGGCCTACTGTGTGCCAGACACCATTCCAGGCAATTGATATGCATTATGTCCTTTCATTCTCATGGCAACCCTCAAATTGTCTCCCCCATTTTACAAAGAAGCTGAGACTCAGAAGATTGAAATAACTTCCTCCTTTTGCACCTCTCCTCCTCTGACCCAACCACTACTTAAGGATTGTGTACTCTGGGAGGTGTTCCCTGACACCCCTTCCTTCTCCCCAACCCACAGTCTTTTTGGATGCCCCATCTCCAGGCTCACACAGCACAGGGACTGGTGGTCATCTGCTCCTATAGCTTTTATCCCCCTGTGTTAGAATCATCCTACCCTCGCCTGGCTTTCCCGCTGGACTTTAAGCTCCAGTGTACAGGCCATGCCTAACAGGGCATCCATGAACAAATAAACAAGTGAACAAATGCACACCAAAGGTCACATAGAGGTCATACACCATGGCGGCAAAGCACACACTTGCAAGCAGACTGCCTGGTGCATATCTGGCTCTCTATTCTCTGCTAGCTGGGTGTCCCGAGACAAGTAGCTCAACCCCTCTGGGCCTCACTTTCATCATCGTGGAGAAAATGCCAACTGCCTTGCTGGGCTTATATGAACATTAAATGACTTCTTAGAACAGTGCCTGGCACAGAGCAAGAGACCAATAAAGAGTAGTGATTATTACTATATCTTTATCATTATCCTCATCGTCAGAGCTGTACCTGGCAGAGGTCCCTAAAGCCCAGGGCCCTCTGGCCTTAAAGTCCACACATTTGCCCCACCGAGGAAAAAATCACCAACATTGTAAGTCTGGAAGAAATTAAAGGACTCAATTAGAACATTGTGAAAATACAAATTTACAAAATTGAATTGGGAAATACTTTGAACTGCCTTTGATGGTACTGGGGAAAAGAAACGAAGAGCCCATTGCTGCTTCTCAGCTGGCCAACCCAGCAGGCTTCTCGGGGAGGCCAAGGAGTGATAAGGCACAGAGGTACAGAAAGGGCGCAAACCTGAGCGAGGCCTGCTCCTCTGACTTTGTTCTTTCCACCACCAAACCCTTCTTCTTGCCTGAGGCCAGGGAATCCAGTGGGTGGTAAGGAGAGAGCCCGGCTGAGCCACATGGCCCACATTACCTGCTCTGGACGGGGTCCCCAAGGAGCCCTGAACCATTGTTGGCCATCCTATAGAGATGCCATTAGAGCAGACAGGCCAAATCCACCAGCGCTGTTTGAAAACCAACCCCAAAGACAGACCTCCCAACAGCCTTCATTGATATCATTCCCATGATATCATGGGATATCATGATACCTGAGAAACAGTGACTCCTCTCTCGGTCAAGCTGAGGTCCTGTTCCCAGGCATCCCTTGCTAATCCCTCCTCTGGGCCTTTGCTCATGCCTAGCTCTTGCCCTCAGGGCCCTTCCTGCTCCCTCCCATCTTTTCCATCCTCCAGTGCTCAGTTCAAGTCGTGCCTGAAGTTTTCACTGGCGCGTCACCCAACTTCTGGCTCCTCTGAAATCCCCAGCAGTGACTCTCATGTGGCACCTCTCACATCAGGCCAGCATGGTAATGTAACTTCTCACATCTGTGACCTGCATCCCAGATAGAGCTCGAGCTGCTCTGGCACCATGCCTACCAGTTATCCTTCTAACATGGTGCTATGAATATTGCAGGCCCTTAATAAATATGTAGGGACTAAAAGATTCGATTCAGTGGGCGATGAAACAACTCAGTGATGCTCAAAGAAGATCTGGGGCTGAAATAAAGTTCGTGTGATACTGAGTGTTTGGAAAATCGTTTTTTGTGTTTCTAGTGGAAATGGCTTATGGTATGCTTTTATCATTTAAACTCTGTGTTGTTTTTCTCCGAGAGTATTTTACCTCTGCTCACCATGTGTGAATGAATAACTCTGTAGTCTGTGGGAGAGGTGTAAGCCGAAGTCCAAATGATGAAGTCAAGCACAAGAAGATATTTTGAGCTCTAACGAGTAAAATACATGAACTGTTTGGGGGAAAAGCAGGCGTAATTCACCAGTGTTCCACATGGCTATTTATTCTACTCAGAGCCCTGCTTACTTGGATGAAAAATACAGATAATACACTGGCATATGCCACCATTGACTAGATTCAAAGATGTTATCCTGTTTCCTAATGGAAAAACACCCAGTAAATAAAGAGAGGATGTAATAGATTACCAAATTTTAATCATTGCTTTTTAAAGATTTTTTTTTTTGCAGGATCCTGCATAAGGTTCCATATTCATTAAAAAGTGATCTGAAAATACTGTGAACAAATTAAAACACAAGAATATTGGTTTAATGATCTCTTTAAAGTTTAGTTATTCAGCTGTACCTTGACTCCCAAGTGCATTTAATTCATTATCACCCTTGTTAGGATAACACTTCTTTATAAATGCTCAAAACACTTAGATCTTGAAAAGGATGTCTTAATGAGGGAGGAGTGTGGTAATTATAGTTAAATCCATCTATTTAGTATAAGCTATTTACATTTTGGTAATAGACTGAATCAAGTCATCTTGAAAAATGGTACGGGGACTTGTTTCTTACCTTGCTCCCTTATAGAGATTTAGAAGTTGTTAAAACAAACAAATGAAACCCTTGTTATTCCAACTTCATGTTATAATTATTTCTCTTACCTTATGAATAAACGTAAATCGAACATCAAAAACCAGAGGGAGCTCTGCCGATCGCAAATACTGCAAGTTTCCTGCTAATGCAAGTCAGAAAGTTGGATTAAGAGCAACTCTTCTGACGCAATGCTGATCATTTATTTGAAAAAGGTAACATTCTGGTTTTCTGCAATTAACTGTTTTCTTGAAGAGCAACAGGCATAGAAGAATCACACATCTACGGTGATTTTTTTCAAAGAAAACAATTAGAACCCATATCAAAAAAGCTAATTCGGATTAATTAAAGAACACTCACATCTGTTAAATATACGACTTCCTCTTTCGCTTAACTCAGTGTATACAAAGTGTTACTAGAAAGTGTTGGGCTTCAAGATAATCAAGAATGACAGTTGAAGGGTCTGGAGCCTGCAAGAAAACTTTAGGGTCTGCAAGCATTTTAATTGTACATAATTACGGATAAGGAAGTGGAACAATTTAATTTCTGGGCCTTCATGCTATTAGAAGACTAATAGAACAGTATCAAAATTGGATATTTAAGTAAAATTGCAAGAAGCTGTTTTTGATTCAGTAATATAAATGGAAATTAAATGAAAGGTTGAATAACTTCTGTTCCATCTTTTCATTTATATGATATAATGGTGATTCAAGTTCTAGTAGAAAGTATCAATGGAGATTTAGAACAAGTAAAGTGAAACATACTTTTGAAATATTGGTTATATTTTTTGATTTGGAAAATACAGAAAAGTATGATGAAGAAAATAAAAATGCACCCTAATATGTAAAGAATGTCTCTAGAAGGAAACACAAGACAAAGCAATCCCGAGAAAAAAATAACAAAGCTGGAGGCATCACACTCCCTGATTTCAAAATATACTACAAAGCTAGAGTAACCAAAACAGCATGGTACTGGCGCAAAAACAGACACACAGATCAATGGAACAGAATTGAGAGCTCAGGAACAAACCCACACATCCATGCACAGCTAATTTTCAATAAAGGAGCCAAGAACATACAGTGACAAAAGGAAAGTCTCTTCAATAAATAGTGTTGGGAAAACTGGACAGCCACATGCAAAAGAATGAAAGTAGACCATTATCTTACACCATACACAAAAATTAACTCGAAATGGATTAAAGACTTGAATGTAAGACCTGAAACCATAAAACTCCTAGAAGAAAACATAGGCTGTATACTCTTTAACATAGGTCTTAGCAATATCTTTTTCAATATGTCTCCTCAGGCAAGGGAAGCAAAAGGAAAAATAAACAAACGGGACTACATCAAACTAAAAAGCTTCTGTACAGCAAAGGAAACCATCAACAAAGCAAAAAAACACCTAGCAATTGGGAGAAAATATTTGCAAATGATATATCAAATAAGGAATTAATACCCAAAATATATAAAGAACTCGTACAAGTCAACAACAAAAAACCCAATTTAAAAATGGGCAGAGGATCTGAACAGACATTTTTCTAAAGAAGACATATGGATGGCCAACAGGAACATGAAAAGATACTCAACATCACTAATTATTAGGGAAATACAAATCAAAACCACGATGAAATATCACCTCATACCTGTCAGAATGGCTACTATTAAAAAGATAAGAAATAAGTGTTGGAGAGGATGTGGAGAAAAGAGAACGCTTTTTCACTGCTGGTGGGAATGCAAACTGGTACAGCCACTATGGAGAACAGTATGGAGATTCCTCAAAAAATTAAAAATAAGACTACCATATGATCAGCTATACCACTTCTGGGTATTTATCCAAAGACTATAAAGCACTAATCTGAAAAGATATATGCACCCCTATGTTCACTGCAGCATTATTCATAATAGCGAAGACTTGGAAACAACCTAAGAGCCCGTTGATGGACAAATGGATAAAGAAGATGTGGTATGTATACACAATAGAATACTACTCAGCCATAAAAATGATGAAATCTTGCCATTTGCAACAACAGGGATGAAAATGAGGGTATTATGCTAAGTGAAATATGTCAGAATGAGAAAGACAAATACTGTATGATTTCATTCATATGTGGAAAATAAAAAAAAGAACAACAACAAACAAACACAAAGACACAAAGAATAGATTGGTGGTTATGAGAAGGGAGGTGGGGGGGAGGGTGAAAGGGATAAAGGGGCAGATGCGTACAGTGACGAATGGCAACAGGATATATGGTGATAAACACAATGTAGTCTATATAGACGTCAAAAATACAATAACGAACACCAGAAATTTATATAATGTTATAAACCAATGTTACCTCAATTAAAAAAAATAGAAGGAAACACAAGAAACATAATGGTTGCATTCAGGGAAGGGAGCTGGTGGTGTCGGGGGTACGGGTGGGAGGAGTCTTAGCTTTTACTAAGTACTTTTTATTATGTTAGAATGTTATGTTTTAAAATTATATTGAATTGGGGCTGGCCCCGTGGCCGAGTGGTTAAGTTCGCGCTTTCCGCTGCAGGCGGCCCAGTGTTTCGTTGGTTCGAATCCTGGGCGCGGACACGACACTGCTCATCAAACCACGCTGAGGCAGCGTCCCACATGCCACAACTAGAAGGACCCACAACGAAGAATATACAACTATGTACCGGGGGGCTTTGGGGAGAAAAAGGAAATAATAAAAATCTTTAAAAAAAAATAAAATAAAATAAAATAAAATTATATTGAATTAAGTCTTTAGAGAATTATCCCTTATCTTAGTAAAGATTAGACTGTTAACATTGGGGTATACTTTTTCCCTTTTACAAAATCAGGATCGTTGCGTATTTTATAACCTATGATATTCTGAGTTTGCTCGTGTTATTACACGTTCTTCTGAAGCTTGACTATACACTGACAGTGTTCGGTGGTGGATGTATCATTTATTTACCTAAATCTTCTGTTGTTGGGCATTTAGCTTATCTTCCATTTTCTATTGGTGTAAACAGCTCTGCAGTAAATATTCTTGTACTTACTTCTTTCTATACCCTCTCGATTATTTTCACAAGCCAGATCTTGTGGATGTATCTTATGGAAATATTAATAGTTGAATTACTAAGTCAAAACAAATGAACATTTTCGAGCTTTGCCTACACGTTGCCGAAGTCTCCTCCAGGAAGAGCTCATTGCTTCACTCTTGCGAAGCAGCCCACGGGAATGCCCTTTGCAGGGCACACTTTCCGACACCGGGGAGAGACATTTGGGGAATGCTCGCAGGTAGACTGCGTCTACTGAAATTTTCTAATCAAAATAGGGACTCCCAAGTAGCCATGAGTAAACTTTTTATTCCAACATTCAGATGTTGTGGAGAAGCTGCCATAGTTAATTCTTCAAAATACATTTCTCCCTTCGGGGCATGGAATGAAGTAAGGCGGATCCTACGTTCCCCTCTCAAAAGGCAAAGACTTCCCAAATGCCAAAACCAGTTCTCCGTCTTGAAAGCTGAAAGTGCTTTTTGAACCACGAAGTGTTCCAGAACCTCAGGTCCTGTAAATCCATCACCCAAGTCTTCTGTCTTTGGCACCAAGAGAGAATTTAAGATTGAGAGTCGTAGACACTCCCTAGGAATTTAACTTCCAAAGGTGCAGCCTGTTCTCTCCGGGGCCTCACTTCCCTTAACGAGTCTGTCTCCTCCTAGGACCATCCCTGCTGGAAGGTGCGACAGACCAGCAGAGGACCTTGGATGTGGTCTGCTTGGGATACTTACTGGAAACGACTCTAACCTGCCTTTTAGCTTAGAACTAAAATGTATGCCTTTATGATAATGAGGAATGCTTCTTCAATGTAGATGAATTTTGAAATTACAAGAAACACAAGAAATAAATATTGCCTTCAATTTCAACATTCAGAGACAAACTCTGTTAATATTTCAGTGTATCTTTGGTAACCTAATATCCAATATCCTGTGTATATACACATATTCTGATTTTATAAACATGGGATTCATACTATGCTGCTGAGCTGTAACCTGCTTTTTCACTTAATATATCATGACCTGGTTTTATTAAATATGTTTAAAAAGTATTTTCGGTGCCCTTATAGTATTCTGTCACCTAGACGTACCTTTTTAAGAAAATCAACCCCCAATATTTATTTCCAAATTTATCTATTAAAGCAGGTGCTCTCTTAGCCATCTGTATAATATTTAGCAAATGCCCCAGGCACATGGAATGACTGGGAGCTAAACCTCGCATTCTTTACAAAGGTTGGATAAGGGAGAGGCACTGAACAAAAACATTCAATTAATTGTGGAAGAGGAAACTCTAAAAGATGGGCAAAAATTAAAACTAGAATGATTTTGCACTTAAATGACTTCACACATTCTTTGAAATCCTCGTTCCAGTTTAAAGAAATTAACTCTGGGGATGATAGGCAATGCCTTATTGATTTGTTGAATGTAAAACAAAACAATATGGAATCCAATTAACAAGCCCATACTAACAGAAAAGGCCTTGGCCTCATATCAAAATACTAGTGAATTCATGCACATACATATGTTATAAGTAAAAATAAAACATTTCAAGTATAGTCCTCATATGTCATCTTTTATAATTCCCTGCTTTGGCCAACTTTTTCAATTAACTGACTGCTAATCATTTTTAATTGCATTGGATAAGAGGATTTCCAATCAACGGATAACCTTGTGGGAAAAAACTTTATAAATAGGATGGATGACTTCCTTAATTTGTTGCTGAAATAATGAAAAGCTGGGTTGGCTCAAATGCACCATAAAAACAAATTGAATGTAAATAGTCTAAGTGACTCATGGGTATATGGCCATTTTCTACTTCTTCTACGCATGCTATCAACGGCCATTTTTCTCCTTATTCAAAATTCCTTTCCTGGGAAGCCCTGTTTTAGAAGGCGGGTTCTACTATCTGTAGTTAAGAAAGCTACTTCTCATTTTTAGAGGCATAGCTAATGTGTTAGTGCTTAAAGACATCCTCCCTTTTTGCAGATCATGGACAGACTGGGGGACATTTGAACGTAAGCAGTACTAGGAAAATGTCACATCAGGAAGGGTGGTCTTCTTTCTTGTTAGAATCAACCAATCATGAAAATAAAATGTCAGAGTATTTCCCATCTGCCAGTCTTTCCAAATTATATGGCAGCCCCAGCTCATTAAAGAGGCCACATTTTGCCAATAGAAGCTTATATAGAACTTGCTGCATATAGATGGGATCAACATTGATTTGAAAAGTTGCCAGGTGATTCTGTGATATGAGAACATTTTTGTTATTACAGCTTTTTATACTATAACAACAGAGTGTACTTCTCTTAAAATTGTTTAATGATATTTTATTATTGTTCCATCTCAAGCCTTTAGAAGCAAATCACTGTTACCAACTGTTAATATTATTGGGACAAAATTTTTCCTATTTATTATCAAGTTTGATTTTCTCTTTAGATTCTCTTCTTCTTGGTGGGTCATTTAATTATTTTCCATCTCCATAGTCAAACATCTGTTCTGATTCCCACTCCGCCCAACATCTCCTTTCGTTCTTTCTCTTGCAGCTTCAATTAGAAGTTTGCTAACGCCAGTATCTCCACTCAGATCTTGGACCTTGCAATTAATTTTAATCAGGCTTGTTAACAGTTTTTTAATACGTAAGAAATAAGCAAATATGTAACTAAAAAGCCGTTTATGTCTTTTATGAAGGTAACAAATATGCAATTAAAAACTCCTTCTCTCGGTGACTTTGCAATAAATTAACTTGTTTTGTCACTATTGTGCTTGTATAATGTCATTTTCTCTGGAGTTTTGACAGTCAGATTTTTTTTTATCCATGGCAAAATTAGCAAGTCATATTAAGATCTAAGAAATGACAATTAGTTTGTGAATTAGGTGGGATATACAATGTGTTAATTATTGAGGGACCAGGCTGCACGCAATTAAAATTTAGCATCCAGATAATGATAATGTAGTAGGCTTCTGAGTATCTAATGAAGTTGAAAATGTTCATTACCAATAAATTAATTCTCAGTTGCTTAACCAGTCTTTAAAATGTCTATACGGAGAAATAGATCATAATAATCATTGCTGTTCACAAATAGAATAATAACATGAAATCTTGAAAGTCTATCAGGACTATCATTTTATTACTAGAGTTCTCTACACGCTAACAGGGAACCTTCCCAAAGACTCAGAAATATGGCAGCCCATAGAGATCTTCGCTTCTCTTAAAGCAGTCTTTCAAGTCATCTAAAAGTCAAAGAACGAGAGGAGAAGAGGAAAAGGCATTGAGATGGGAGATGGGTCAGAATATCTGACATTTGCTCTAATGGACTCAGTATTTTAACGGTGATTCAGATAATGTCTTCTTTTTGTTTATTTTTTTTTTTTTTTGAGGAAGATTAGCCCTGAGCTAACATCTGCTGCCAATCCTCCTCTTTTCGCTGAGGAAGACTGGCCCTGAGCTAACATCCATGCCCATCTTCCTCTACTTTATATGTGAGATGCCTACCACAGCATGGCTTGCCAAGCGGTGCCATGTCCGCACCCGGGATCCGAACTGCCAAACCCTGGGCCACTGAAGTGGAACATGTGAACTTAACCGCTGCGCCACTGGGCTGGCCAGAAAATGTCATCTTAGCCTAACCTAAATGGGCTCCTCTTCGTGATCTAGAAATGTGATCGAGTTTCACGTGAATTTCCTACGTTAATAAGTGCACCCACTGTTCTAGGAGCTGGAGAGTCAAGGACAAGTTGTGTCTCAAGTAGACTCCAATCTTGCAAGGAGTCAAACACAAAACCAAAAGTCACTGTGTTACAGCATAATAACTGCCATGACATAGAGACATAAGTCTGACTTACTTCTTACAAAGTCCCTCTAGCTTCTAAATGGAGACTAGATTGTAGGAGGCGAGTAGAAACAAGGAGGGGCCGGCCTGGTGGCGCAGCGGTTAAGTGCACACATTCTGCTTTGGTGGCCCGGGGTTCACTGGTTCAGATCCCGGGTGCGGACATGGCACCACTTGGCAAGCCACGCTGTGGTAGGCGTCCCACATAGAAAAAAAAGTAGAGGAAGATGGGCATGGGTGTTCGCTCAGGGCCAGTCTTCCTCAGCAAAAAGAGGAGGACTGGCAGCAGATCTTAGCTCAGGGCTAATCTTCCGCAAAAGAAAAAAAAAGGAGTAGAAACAAGGAGTGCAGCCAGGGTATTGCTGTAGTCTGTAAGAAAGATGATGGCAGTCTGTACAGTAGTGGTAGCACTGGAAAGAGGAAAAAGGTAGAAGGATTGTAGATATATTTTGGAGGTAGAATTCCATCCAGGATTTGGCTTGAGAAACTAGAGAGATGCTGTTATTATTACCTGATTTGTGGAAGACTGGGAGAGGAACAGAGTTAGAGAGAAACCTCCAGAGTCCTGTCTGGGATCTGTTAAGATTGCAGTGTCTAGGGGAGATGTGAGGGAGGGTATCATGAAGGCACTAGAGCTCAGAAGCGAGGTTTGATTGGAGAGAGAATTTGGGCAATCAACAACAGCCTGTAGATGGGTTTGAAGCCCTGGAATGGAGGAGCATACCTACGGAGAAAGTGTAGAGAGAAAAGAGAGATCCCAGGAGCAAGTCTCAAGTAACTCTGACATTCAGTGGAGGTGGAGGAGGAGGAGTTGGCAAAGGAGACTAAGGGGGTGCAGGCAGAGAAGTCACAGGACAATCGGGAAAGCACAGCACCATGAAAAGCAAGGGAGGAGAGAGTTCAAGGGGGAAGGGGACAAGTAACCCCATCCCTGCGCTAAGGTTATTCATTGAAGCCCTGTTGTAATAGCAACAGATTAGCAATAACCTAGAAGCCCATAATGGGAGACTGAAGAAATAATTGGAGGTCCATCCATACAAAGGAATACTCTGCTGTTGTAGAAAAGGACATGGAATGATTTCCTAAATACACTATTACAAAATTCACTAAATGAAAATAATAAGGCTCTTTAGTATGTTATTTGTGCAAAAAAGGGGATACATATGGAATTTCTGGAATATGTATTAAATATGCGTGAAAGACGCAAAATAAACTAGTAAGATGGTTGCCTATAGGGAAGGCAACTGGATGACTCAGGAACAAGAGTAAAAGGGAAAAGATTGCTTTTAATCTTAGTGATGTACCTTTTAGACTTCAAAATTTATACTTTATACTATGTACCTTGACTAATCAACATGAAGAAACAATATATCTTGATGTTTATTACGATGTTGTTTTTCACTGTCTTTTCTTTTCAAGAATTATAATAGTTACACTGCTTTAAGATAACATTTACCACAGCCATTTGGATAATTCTGTGCTTAATTGGTTTCTATGGTCACTGTTGGTCCTTTTTAAATTTTCAGCACACATTTCTTCACTCATGAGGTCTTTACTTTGCTCATCTATCATTTGGCGACAGTTATGTTCACATAACTTATTACAAAACAGTGAATAGACATAAATTTTCTTAGTCCTTAAATATGTGAGAATTTCTTTCTGTTGTTTTCAGACAAAAATAAGAAATGGTAGGGGCCAGCCCCGTGGTGCAGCAGGTAAGTTTCCACGTTCTACTTTGGCGGCCCAGAGTTCACTGGCCCAGATCCCAGGTGCGGACCTATGCACCGCTTGTCAAGCCACGCTGTGGCAAGTGTCCCACATATAAAGTAGAGGAAGATGGGCACGGATGTTAGCTCAGGGCTGGTCTTCCTCAGCAAAAAGAGGAGGATTGGCGGCAGATGTTAGCTCAGGGCTAATCTTCCTCAAAAAAAAAAAAGAGAAATTGTAGGGGTCTTAGTTTAGGTTCTGCTCAAAACAGAGCCTGAGACAAAGAGTTGGGTGTGGGTAGTTTATTTTGGAGCTGTTCCCAGGAAACAGTAGCGAAGGAAGAGGGAGAGACAGGGAAGATAGAAAAACCAATGGCATATGCTTGCGCTAGTTACCACTGTGGGTAACAGTGGTAAAATACCACTGGGGACCCCTGAGGAACCATGCAAAACATGCCCCAAAATTGTTCCACAAGGGATGGGAGACTAGGCATTCATCTAACAACTTCCATCTCCAATTGGTCGAGAGTTGCCCTCAGGAGCATTAGCTCTCCCTCACTTCTGGCTTCTACAGCTTTTAATAAAGCTCTTATGCAGATAAGCTCCCAAAGTGGCTTGAGGTGCAAAGCCAACAGCATGTCTGGAAACTGCCACCACAGGCAGCTGAAATCACAGGTGGCCTGAGAGAACATAGTGAAGAACATAAAAAGCATCTGCCGCAGCTGATCAGAGGATTCTTGCACCATATCCCTTTTTACTCACAAACATCCATGAACGTTCCATGGTCTTATGAAATCTAACATTGCAGAAAATTCCAGAGCCAGCCTGACTTTGTTTCCATTATAGGCAACAGGATGCTTTCAAAATTCAAGAAGGTTCAAGATATGGGTATTTGTCTAGGTCTTGGCAATTTTTAATTAATTCACCTACACAAGGAATACTCTCTCGATCTATGAATTCAGATCTTTCTTCAGTTCAGGAAAATTTTCTTCCATTATATTTTTGAATATTTTTCTCTTCTTCAGCAACTCCACTGAGACACATATATAGCTATGTAGTCTCATCTCCCTATCAATTGCCCCTCTGATTGATTTCTTCTCTTTGAACTTTTCCTCTGAACTCTGGGAGGGTTTTCTCAAACCTGATTTCCACATCTGATACAAATTTTCAACAGTGCTAGATCTACTCTTAAATGACCATAATATTATTTAAATTCTATTTTGGCATTATCTGTGTCTACACACATTTTCCTTACCTATGCCAACATCTCTTATTTCAATCTCTTCCATTATCATCTCTTCTTTCACATAAATACTTTTCTTGTTGCATTCTTACAAGGATTTCATATCTAAATTTTATTTCTTCAAATATATGTCTTTCATCATTTGCCTGCCATGTGTCACCAGTGATGGCACAGAAGCTTTTCACAAGTCCCTT
Organism: Equus asinus; assembly: GCF_041296235.1. Classification (NCBI taxonomy): domain Eukaryota; kingdom Metazoa; phylum Chordata; class Mammalia; order Perissodactyla; family Equidae; genus Equus; species Equus asinus. Next base: position 13,910,032 of record NC_091791.1, on the reverse strand, counting down.
GTTGCTGGTTTCTTGTCTTCAGGAAAGTCTCTCCAGGCCTGTGATTTGTCTCAAACAAGTAGGCATGAGGAGGAGATATTCTCCTTGGATCTCCTGCCTGGTTCTCTGAATACTGTTAGACTTGTCTTAGCATTTCAGGTAGAAGGCTGAATGATGTCAGTTTCCAGTACCATTTCAGCATCCATCAGGCTGTTTAGGGTGGGGAGGGGATAAAGGAGCAGGCGGGGGGCTAAGGGCTGGAGCAATCCCAGCAGGGAGCTCTGTCCTTGAGTGGCTTTCCTCTTTGCCCCTGAAGAGTCTGTTGTAACCATACACAGGGGCCAACTTTCTGTATCCAGTTTTCTCCTGGAGCTTAATGTGGCATGCTCTGGAGAGATGCTCCTTCCTGGAACATCTACCCACTCCATCAGGGCCATGTCCCTTCCCATCGCAGGGAGGCCAAGAGGCTCCACCTCAAATTCTGAAAGGTGTTTCCCTCTAGTTTCTCAGGAAGAAGAGTCGAGATTGGGACTGTGGTGACTTCCTTCACCCTAATCCCATGCTCACTACCCCAGAGGCAAGGTCAGTTTCATGGGCACAGACCTGTGCAGTCACACAGGGCCGCATGCTCAGAAGCTTGGCCCTGCTGTTTCCATCTTGAAATTCTTAATAGCTTTTGAATCAGAGCCCTACATTTTCATTCTTCACTGTATCCCCCCAAATTATGTAATCAGCCTTTCCAAGAAATTATTCCCTAAGGTTTATGGCATACTAGAGACCCTCCGCAGAACGACCACAGATCCTCCAATCCTGGTCACACCCTACCAGCTCCAGAGAGTGGACAGTAAGGAAGAAAAGGGATCAGTAGAACAAGAAGGGTGACAAGCTGGGTGTTTTGGCCACATGAAACTACAAAGTAATGGTCAAGCGGAAGCACAGCCACTAAAAGCAGAACTAGAATGCCACCAGTACTCAAACTCTGCAGACGGAGCGCTGGTCTGTTCTCATGCTAACTCACCCACCCAGACAGTCTCCAACACCACACCAGTGAACTGCGATGAGCTATTTGGAGGAGGTTCTTAAGGTCATGACCTGGATTTGAGTCCATCACTAATGTGCTCTTTTCTATTTTCTGTCACCTTCCTTGGGTATCATCCTACCCTAAACTTTACAAACTATGGCTGAAGGCGGGATATGGCAAACGTCACACATCAAACCTACAAGGAATCAGATATACCGTGATAGGCCATCACTGAGAGAGCTCCCACCTACTCTGAAAAATCACAATCCACATTTTCAATAAAAGCCTAGTGAACAGGGGTCATGTTAGCCTGCCGGGCTAATAAGCTGATTCTATTTACATGAATCATTTGGTCTAATAAAGAGAATATCTAACAAACTGGATGCTGTGATGGGAAGAAGGCCTCTCACTTTGAAAATAAATGTCAAGTCTTTACCTCAACATTTATTTCTGGTAAATGCTCAGTCTCTGTCTTGCCACTTAAATAGCAGCAGGAGAATTTAATCAGACTGATGGAGGGCTCCAGGACTGGCTGAAGAGAAGAACTGGCTTTTGTTGACTAAGAAGACGTTCAAAGTGTAATGCTGACTACTGTACATTCCCCAGGGTGGCACCTGGGGGAAGAGGAGAGAGAAATGATGATCCAGCCATTTGGACTTGTTTATGCATTTGAGCCAAAAGAACTGGCCTTCTTGTATACCTCCCTTTGAAGGAGAAGGAGCTCCGTGAGGTCATCTAACTCATCCTCTGTGCTCAAACCCTGCGTCTCCAAACGTCACCAGCACACGCCAAGGCCAAATATACCGGCATCCACTGCAGAGCCAGAAATGGGAATCAGAGACACGAATGTATTGTCTGCCCAGATTGATTCAGAAGGAAGGCATTTTTTATTCATTTCTGAGGCTTCTTTGCACTGTGCCATTGCAAACAGAACCAAACAAAAACACAGCATCCCCGAATTATTTACCACGCTCCCAATCAACACTTTTCCTAGGATGTTTTATGCACCCTCTGTTCCAATAGGCAGAGGTGGTGCTCATGTTGCCAAGTGCAAAATTCAGCACATGATTGAGCTGTTGGCATGCCGTGTCCAGTGGCCCAGGCCGCCAATTGTTCAATATGCCTTGTGCTGCTTCTCCACCTGGATGGTGGAAGCCTGGCAGCCTCCAAGAGCTGTTTCAGAACAATGGAAAGAGCATGCTCCTTAACTAGGACAGAAGGCCACTATTTTTATTAAAAACAAAACAAAGCAAAACCCTTCATGTGCTGGTGACTCACTGATTCCTTGCTCTAGGATAGAGCTCACTAAAGGCCCAGAAAACCCTACGTGACCAAGGGGCCCTCCTGCCCAGTGGCTTCCCCAGACTGGGACCCACTACTTCCCTCCAGAGAGTGGATGTGGCCTCCTGGGCTGGCAGGTGTCACTTGCAACCCGCAAACGCCAAATCACCGCCTGACAGGTGCACATCATACAGATCTCACACGTGGGGCTGCCCGGAGCACCTGCCTTCCCAGGAGGCAGAGCTGTTTGCTTCAATCTGCTGCCGCACGGCGGGGCCCAACCTCTGAACGGGATCACCATCACTTCATTCTGCTGCCACCAGATCCATGCAAGACCAGGACCATTTGGGAGCTGAATTTTTATTTTCAACGGAGCATTTTTGGGAACTCCAAAGGCGTGGGAAAGCGAGGAGTTGGGCAAAAAGAAAGTTGCTATTTTTTCCCTTCCATTTGTACCTTTCTCCATTTCTGAAACACTGGACCTTCCTGCAGGAGGTGATGTGGTGTCAACGTGGAAGTGACTGCACATTGAGAACCAAGTTCTTGTCTGGCCCCTTCCTATAGGCTGTTGTGTTCTCTACGGGCTTCCCGATAGACATAGTACATAATGTAAATATGTAAAGAAAGAATAAATCCATCAGAGGAAAGACAGCTGTCATTTACTAAGGGCCACACACTGGGTTTAACGTGATTTCGCTTGGTGAAATGACAGCAGTGCTCAGAACACGCAGGTGATTAGCCCAGACACCTGGCAAGCGGCAGTGTCAAGCCCAGAACCCAGGTTCACGGGCTCACGCTCCCTCTGCTCTTCTACTGTCTGCCCTGAGAATGGTGGCGCCTCCTCTGGTGACTTGAAGCTGGGAGGCTTCTGGGCCATGTGACCTGAGCAGTCGTATGGGACCCCACATTTAGAAGGGCCCTGGACTTAGCTTAATGCTCTGCTGTCACCATCTTGAAATCCTTAATAATTTTTTAATAAAGACCCTGCATTTTCATTTTGCACTAGACCAGCAAATGACCTAGCTGGTCCTACTTGCAGGTAGAGTCTAAACTCGTCCCCCACACTTTCCTGATGCACCATTTCCTCCCATCACATTGGCTGCCTCTCTGAGACCCATGTTTGTGTCTTTCCTTACATCATTATTAATATCTGATAGGGGAAGGTAGAGAGCGGGAAACACTCACTCACTATGCACCTGTGGGTACCATGCCATCACATTTAATCATCATGATAGCCTGGGGATGGAGCCACCATTATCCCCAATTTATGTATGAAGAAACTGAGGCTCTGAGCAGTTAACTACCCACAACTGATGAAGGCCGAACTGACCTTTGGACCCAGATCTGTCTGTCTTACTCTTCCCACTACATTACGCTTCCTTTTTCATCCCTTCTACCAATCCAACTTCTGTGCTAGAGGTTGGCAAACTTTTTCTGTAAAGGGCCAGATAGTGAATATATTTAAACTTTGCGAGGCATATGATCTCTTTCAAAACTCAACCTTGCCCTGGTAGCATGACAGCTGCCATAGACAATATGTCAATAAATACATGAGGCTGTGTTCCAATGAAACTTGGTTACAAAACAAGTGGCAGGCAAGATATAGCCAGTGAGTTATGGTTGGCTTGCCCCTGTTTTATACCAATGGCTGTTTGAAAGCCCCACGTAATTACTCTAGCTCAATACGGTCTCTCTTTTATCTGAATTCCGTACTTTGTGAGTCAGAAATCAGACAGGAAACAGAATTCAACTCAGATAGTTCAACTAAAGAGACGTTAATGAAGAAATTATGATGCAGGGTGTAGGCAGGTTAAGGGAACCAGCAAAAACGTTGAGATGCCCAGAGACTAGCAAAAGCGGGATGCAGACACCATCCATAAGCCACAATGGCATGAGAGGAAGTGGCGTTAGGAAAGCCCTGTGAGAGCTAGCACCGTGCAGCAGGAGCTCCCCAGGGGAGCTGGAGTCGCGACGCAATGCTGCCATTTCTAGAGAAGTGGCTCCAAAACAGAGGAGGTCGAAGAGAAGCACCCCAGCCTCTCTTTCTTCCCTTCCTCTGATTTCCTGCCAGAAGGTCCCATTGACCAAACCCTCATGGAAGCCAGCCGAGAAGGGTGTCCTGGTGATGCCACCTGAAAAGGTCAGCTTCTCAGGGCACAGAGCAGTGAGGGGTGCTCACGAATCTGGGTTGGGGCCAATGGAGAATAACCAACAGTTTTTGTCTTTCGTTCCCTCACACTCCAATGCTCCCCAGAACACTGCGTTGGACTTCCACGTGTAGTTTTCATGTGTAGCTCTTGACTCTCCAACTGGACTGTAAGACCTGGCACAGTAGGTAGCAGAGTGCTGGGTGCACAGTAGGTGTTTTCTAAGACAACAGCCTTCCACTGACGGTTCTGAGACACACGAACTCCTACAACTCTCTCCCTTGGGTCAGTCCTCTCTCTTCAGATTTCCCTCAATTAATTTGAATCCCTTCAGAAGCCCAAGCCCCTGGACCCTGTCCCCCCCAACTTGCTCTCTGCAAACACCTCTCCCTTGGGGCTCTTTGCAGTCAGACTTGCCGAGGAAAGAGGCTATGTCGTCTAACTCAGGAGGCTAACAGGGAAATGGCTGGTGTTCGGAGTCCATTCATGTAGGACACTGTGCCATATCTACAAGGTTCATTCTTGGGCCCAAGGGAGCTTTATGGGGAACTGGGGGCTCCACATGGCACTGGATGTAGCCTTACTATGAGCCGGGCACCATGCTGAGCACTTTCCAGGTAATATCTCAGTTAGTGCTATCCAAAACCCTACAAAGTAAACAAAGTTATTTTCCAGGTGAGAAAACTAAGGCCCAGAGAGGTTGGGAAGAATGGACAGATATTTGGGGACATTTTGCTATGAATTGTGCAACATGTCTCTGTTTTGCTTGGAGTGACTTTGATAACGATTTAGAGGAATTTTCAATGCTTTGTGGATGTCACAAGGATGTGTCTTCTGGATGTGACCTTGTGCTGAGCATGGCCACCAGGCAGTTCTTTACACAGGTCACAGGTGCCACCTCACTTCAGGAGGAGAGAGGCAGGGATGACAACACATGAGGCAGACTGAGTTCTGTGCTGGGGACGCCTCTGTTCTGACTTCCGTGAGCATGTGGGTCCATGGCCACCTTTGGAGTGGAGCAAGGAACCCTTTCCCAGGCAAATGCTCACAAGTTGGTCTGTATACAGACAACTTACTGATTTCTTCATCAAAGGGCCCACTGCCAGCTTGAAAGCATATCACATGTGTATTCAGTTTCAGTAAGATACAAATCTGCCTAACAAAATATTTACTCAGCCTTTGACCCTGTGAGTGGAAACTCTTATAATGATGAAGTAAAACTCTAGAACTGAACATCAGAGCCACAGAAGGAAAACTGAGTGTTCTGAGCAAGCTGTTGCCCCAGCTGAAGCAGCTTCAACCAGGAACGGGCGGTGTTCTTTGCCTCGGCCCCCGTTTACCCCCACCCCACCTCCACCGCCCCTCTGAAGCATGATCAGATCAATGTTCCATGGGTGAATCAGACTGCCAATTTTCCTTCTGAGTGCCCGGTCTTTCTTTTTTCCCGCCCAAAGAACAGACTGACCCTCTCTCACCCCCGAAAAAGAGAATACGGTGAGTCAACTAGAAAGAAAGGCAGGAAGCTTCTACCCACCAGTTCTCTGGACTGCAGCCCTGGCCTCCCATCTGAGGGACCTGAGAAGTGACCTAGAGCAAGAGATAGCTGACCTTTCTAGAACTCTGCAGAATCTCCAGAAAATTTGAGTAGCACCACTTCCCTGGGTTCTGACTGGTCGTTTTCTTCTCTTCCTTATTTGCACATCTTCCTCGGTTTACTCCTAAATACGCTTTTTCCTCTAACTGCTTTTATGTCCAGCCCCTCCTCGTAGACCTGCAGCTGCCACATTTGTCCCAGTTCTACAAGGTTGCTGCCAACGGGCTTCACAGTAGAAGAAGGATGCACGATGGCCCTTTGTCACAGGGGTGGACACCTGCCTTTACAGCCTGCCCCGCGTCCTTTCTTCTAGTAATGGCTCACTGATTTTCCTTGTGGTTCCAGGACTCCCCCATGTCAGTGTATGTGGTCTGGGTGGGGCTGACGCCATTTTCCACTCTTGGAATCTGGCTTATCAGAGGTCATATCCCCCCGGCCAGGGGGGTTCAGGGATTAGTGGATAACCCAAGCAAGGTCAAAGAATCAACTGAATTCCAAGGCATCTTTGCCACTGTAGAAAACAGGCGTGTAGACCACGCCTTACAGGTTTCATTCTAAGTACAAAGGGAAGAGGGGAGCATCACAGAAAGTTGAAACAAGAAAGTGGCATGATTTGATTGAGGCTTTTAAGATGTCAATCTGGCTGCTGGGTGAAGAATGGATGAAGTTGGGTGACAGCAGTTTGGACTAGCAGAATGGAGAGAAGTGAATGGTTTCAAGATATATTTTGTAATTCAACCCAATAGCCTTCCTGCTCTCTCCAAGACAGATTCATGAAGGGGAAAAAAAAAAAAAAAAAACCAATCACCTTTGCACACTTTTCCCCTGATGAAAACAATGGCAGGACTTTCCTCAGCCTCGTCCAGAAAGCCGTGGCAAGTGCATTGACCCAAATGGGATTCTGAGAAAATGTTCATGGTTGAAGCATCTGTCATCCGCCCCGTGTGGCGAAGAACGCTGTTTGCAATCCTCTCACCAAGCCCTTTCGTAGGGTTTATTGGGGAGACAGGAGGGATCAATGTTGGAGAGAGTGGTTTTAAAGATCTCCATAATTTTGATTATTATACTTACCTGAACACATAAAAAGAAACACACAGGGGCTGGCCCCGTGGCCAAGCGGTTAAGTTCGCGCGCTCCGCTGCAGGCGGCCCAGTGTTTCATTGGTTCGAATCCTGGGCGCGGACATGGCACCGCTCACCAAGCCACGCTGAGGCAGCGTCCCACATGCCACAACTAGAGGGACCCACAACGAAGAATATACAACTATGTACCGGGGGGCTTTGGGGAGAAAAAGGAAAAAAATAAAACCTTAAAAAAAAAAAAAGAAACACACAAACACAGGGATGCATATTGGGTTTTCTCTAACTTATTATTCTGAAACAATGCAATTTTAAATAATTCTATTTATACAGTTTAACATGAACCAAGGGGGTGGGGGTGGGGGGACTGAGTAATCTGAACTGTTGTGGATTGATTTGTGTCTCCCAGAAAGATAGGTCTGTATCCCCACCCCTGCTACCTGTGAAGGTGACGTTATTTGGAAATAGGGTATTTGCAGATGTGATTAAGTTGTAAGCAAAGATGAGGTCATACTGGAGTAGGGTAGATTTTCATCAATGTGGCTACAGTCCTTACAAGAAGAGGAAAAGAGACAGAGAGACAACATCATGTGACAACGGAGGCACAGACTGGAGTGATGCCAAGGATTCCCAGCAGCCACAAGAAGAAGCTGAGAAAGACAGTGTGCCCTGCAACACCTTGGTTTCGGACTTCTGGCCTCCAGAACGGTGAGAGAATGCATTTCTGTTGTCTTATGCCACCAAGGAAACCAAAACGCTGGGGTTTTAAAATTGAATCAGGGGCCGGCCTCGTGGCCGAGTGGTTAAGTTCGCACGCTCCGCTTCGGTAGCCCAGGGTTTCGCCAGTTGGAATCCTGGACATGGACGCTGCACCGCTCACCAGGCCATGCTGAGGCAGCATCCCACATGCCACAACTAGAAGGACCCACAACTAAAATATACAACTATGTACTGGTGGGATTTGGGATAAAAAGGAAAAATTAAAATTAAAAAAAAAAATCTAAAAAAAAAACATTTGAATCAAATTTTGAGTTTTTGCCAGAACTCCAAATTTGGGTTTGGGGATATATACTTCAGATGTTTCAAAAGCACACCTTTCAGTACTTTCCTACCACGCACATATAGAATTTTTATTGCTTAGAAAGGTCTTTGGGATTATCTGGGCAGTCACATTTTGAGCCTTTTTAGGCTTTTCTGCTTTAAAAAAACTAATATATGTTTTAAAACTTAAAAAGTACATGTATAAACGTGTATAAACACACCTATACACACACTAAAACATATATAGTTTCAAAATAGTATCCTACATCTATTTATTCAAATACTAGTTATTTGTGTGTGAATCCTTTTCCTATACCACTCAGGGTCTTTGGCCAAGTAGACACTCCAATATTAGCTCAACAAATGAAAATCGATTTTAGTAACTAGCACGTTGATAGAGGCAAACGGCTTTTGTAGGGAAAAGGGCGTCCATCCAAGGAACCCTTAATTAGAGACCAAATCATAAATCAAAGAGCTGGGAGGGAAAATGAGACTCACGTCTAGTTACTCCAGGCCCCTTCCTCTAAGTAATCTGGAAGAGATTCTTCTCCATTCTAGTGCAATGTGAGTATTGTGAGTCTCAATAGATAGATAATCTTACTGATACATACATACACACATATATATTTATATATGGATACATACACATATATATATGTTCATCATGATAGAACTGGGAACAAGAGCCATACGTTGAGCCACGAACTAAACTCAGCCAAGCTCATTTCCAGCTGTGAGTGGAGCCTTGGGTTTCAGTCTTACAGAATCTCACCTTCCACGTCTCCCTGATTTTCCAAAGTGCTTGCAGCCACTCAAATATTTCCTTCTGGCTTGATTAGAGGTCCCATGGCCGAAGCAGTCTCCTGTTTGCTGAGCCCCCAGAGAAGATGGGGACCGGGGCTGGGTAAACCCCCCAGTCTCCCTGCTCCTCCCCTCCCCACACCCCATCTCTTTTCTCTCGGTTGCTTGGTGAAGCTCTTGCCACTGGGGTGTGGTCTGAGGCAGGACAATAGGAACAGGACGCAGCCACTCCCGCTCCCTCTGGATGCCAAGGGCTCTTGCAGAGGCAGATTCACACGTGTAAGCTCAGCCCTTCATCTTCTGCCCATTTATTATTTTTAACGGACACCATATGCAATCCATTGATTTTTGTTTAACATTTTTCTTTTCCTTCCTGGCCCTTCGCAAGCTATTCCCACCATGGCAGGCGAGCAAGCACAGCTGGGGAACACACCCCATCGTAAGAATCTGGTTCCTCTGAAGCCTTCTCTTTGGGCCACTTTTAGACGGGGGAAGGAGGTGCTGGGGCCAGGGGAGCAGAGGAAGCAGATTGTGCCCTGGCCTGGGCTGGAGGGAGCAACGTCATTCTAACCGATCAAAGGGGGCCGGGGCTAGGACACATTTTTGTGAAACCGCTGTTGCTTTCAACTGAGTGTGTGCTATCTTCTTTAATTTCATGATTAGGGTCATTTCATCATTGGAAAGACCAAGCCTTTCTTGTTCAGTGGCGTAAAACTAGTATAAAATCAAGCATGTGGTTCCTGGAAATATTCACACAATGTTTTTTAAATATTGACATAGTTCAATAGTTGGGCAATAAATTTCCTTCCTAATGAGGCACTAAAAAGAAAGTGAACATTTGATGTTATGCCCAAGGAAAGTTAGTCATTGACGATTTATAGGCAATTTGTGCAAGTAGTGTCCTTTTCTTCCAATGAATTTTTAATTTTGGCTTGACAGTCTCTGGGTGTCTCTATTTGCCTGTGATATCAGATGCATAAAACTGGAGTGAGGGACAGACATTGTCTTTCCTCCTTCTTGAACTGTACCTCTCCCAGGGACATATGCAGAGTCATACAGAATCTGTTCATAGGCCAGCTGCGCTTACATTGACACACACACACAACGTTAAATAAAGACAGGCCTCTAGCCACCCACACCAGCAGGTGGTGTGAAAAAAATTCTCCTTTCCATAACTTTTCCCCAGAGAAAGATGACCTTCCAACCGGGGAAGGCAGAGCTTCTCTCCTGAGCCTGGGATGGCTCCCCTTCCAGAATGTTCAGAGGCCTGAGGGCAGGCGTGGCCTAGAGGAACACCTGGGTCTCTCAGCAGCAAGGCATGCCATTCACTTTCTACTAATGTTCAGAGAAAACCTTCCTTGCATGCAGCCCTTCTGGAAGCCTGGCTGCCCCGGGTCTTTCACGTTGTCCAGGGAGAAGCCATAGTGACTCCTTTCAGTGTCCTTTGCCGCTATTATGAGCATTTGAGTGGCTTTGTGTGTTGAAGTCTTCCTGCAGCCCCATTATCCTACCATAAATATCAAATGGGGGACCAGGCAGTAAACTTCAAAGGTCTTGTTAGTGGTCAGTCATGTCCGCAGTGGCTGGGAGGAGCAAAGCCATCTGTTCTTTAAGCTCAAGTCGCCCGTTGCTATATCCACATAGGGCCCTCCCGGATGGCAGAGCAGGCATCGTCTTTCCCCCTATTTATCTGCTCTCCTTTCTCCTTCTAAAGCACAATGGGCCTTTTTTTCTCACATTAGGGGAACCCGCACAGTCACTCTTCTTCTGGTCTGCTGGGGAGCTCCCAAAGAACCCAGAAGATTTGAAAAGAGACCAGCATACTATGTAGACAGAAAACTTAGGTATTCAGGTCTCCTACCAGACTACCTCTCCAAGCTCCCTGGGCGTCACCAAACTGTATGAAGTGTCTCTGCTAAGGATCAAGTGATAGAAAGCATATCACGCATGTAAGGTACTCTCCAATCTGCAAAGCTCCAAACGCATGGTGGTGGTGGTGGTGGTGGTGGTGATGGTGATGATGATGATGATGGCAGTGGTGGTGATGATGGTGGTGGTGGTGGTGATGGCAGTGGTGGTAGTGATGGCCACAATAGTGGTATTTCAATATATTATCATTTCTTAACTTCAGTCTCATATTCCTCTGATAAAGGACCCCACTGCTTAATAGAAAAATCTCCCCCATTGCCTGGTGCTGAACTCCTTCTCTACATTCCCTGGAGTCTCTCTGAGACAGATAGGCAATCCTGGGATTCTTCTAGAAACTCGAATCAGCCAGCATTCTGCTTCATCTCCAAATCCCCAAACAGGCAAAAATCATGGAGGGATAACCCCCACCTGACTTTCTTCATTCCCACTTGCTCCCCTCCCTGAAGGCTGAATGGGCAGCCTGCAGGGGCAGGGCTGAGAGCGACAGTAGTGAGATGCGGCAGGGAGACCTGTCTACGGTTTCCCGGCTTCATCCACCCAGAGCCACAGGACAAGCCTGCCAGGCCGGCCTGGCGGAAACCTTGGTGCCATCTGCTGGCCACTCCAAGTATGGCACCCGGGGAGACGAAGCTGTCCTGGGGGAGGGCGCGGCTGGAGGCACACACTCTTCAGGTATCACCTGCTCTGTGCAAGGTGCTGTGTGGACTCTGGGGGTGGACCATGGACAAGACAAGGTGCCCGCTTCACAGGCTGTCTGGAATATCAGGGCATGTGCTGACTGCAGTCCCTGGGGAGAAAGTTGGAAATGTAGATCAAGATCGCTTGAGAGGGGCCTTGAATGACAGGCCAACAATTTCGAGCATCAGCCTGCCTGTGTGCCCCAGAGTGTGCCCAGTGGAGGGCAGAGGAGATGCAAAACCCCAGGAGAAACAGCGCACATTTTCTGGAGAACCTAGTCCAAAGACTTGGGAGGAAAAATTCTAACAGGTTTAAGGACACTTTAAATTAAAACAAAGGCACATGTATTATCCAGTAGAATGCTAAATTCTTACAGTTTTTAAAGAGAACACAGTTGAGTTCAAAAACATGTTCCACTGGCCGCAGACATCTGCTGCCCCCTAGAGGTCAGGTTTCTAAGAGGAAGAGGTTGAGGCACACTTCACAGCAAGCCCTGGGAGGGACATTATGTGGGTGATTTCAGATGGGAAAGGACCAATTCCGGCCCAGAGAGGAAGCGATTTTCAGCACTGTGTCAGCTGTGCCATGAGATAACTGACATCCAAGTGTCCCTGCATCAGTGTGCTGCTGTCAGAGGCTGGAAGTCGCCTGCATCTGAAACTCAAGGTGAAAGGCACCTGCCAGCCTGACAAAAGGCAGCCACCACATCACCACTCTCCGGCAACATTACACCAGGGCATCGGCAGAAAGAGCAGGCTTTGCCGGCATCGAGGGTTATTGCAAACAGATGCCACAAGCAGAAAATAGTGGCAAACACTCTGCATTTTCATCCAGCCCCTCTCCAGCCTTTCCTCACTTCCCTTTCTTGGTGTAACATGGCCAGAGTCTCCCCACGCCATCTCTGTACAAAGGAAGAAGGGAAGCATTTTTTGATGTCTCATCCCTCTTAGCCAAAAGAGCTTAGGTCGGTAGGGGTTTGACTGCTTGGAATTTGACCTCTTTTATCCTCAAACATTCATGATTCGAAGTCTCTCTTCACTGAGAATACACACTCTGGAAAGCCCTGACTGTGGTCACTGGGTTCCCATGCACCAGCTCTATTCACTTGGTCTCTTTTGGAAATATGCATGCACATATTTTCCTCTATGGAAATTTTCCCCTATCCCCCAACCCCATTTGTCAGCTAAGAGTGGGGCATTGTTAAGGTAATTATTATTTTCTCGGAATGACAGGGCAGGTAGCTATTTGCAAGGCTATGCTGAGCATGCTCATGGCTTTGATAGGGCATGAAGTCCACTGGGTGTTTATTAGATGTAGTAGGAAGAATTGCGCACAGATACCAACAGACCAACCACCCCCCTCCCCCTGCCAACCCGCCACTCCTCCAGTGAGGAAATTTGGCTTTGCTAGGCATTTGTTGTGCTCTCTGAATTTTATAAGTAAAGAGAAGATGAAGAAGGTGCGGGGGGCTGGAGGCTGGAGCCGAGTAGCCGTTTGTGGAGGGAAGATTGGGCGAAGCAGCTGAAACTTGGTAGAGAATCTTAAAGAAGGTGCCCGCATAACGTGCAATATCCCCTCTCGCTGCCCTTCTGCAAACCTGCAGTAGAATCCACATTGTGAAAGGTTTGGGAGCGGGATTTGTGTTGTGCTGGGGAAGTGATGATGCGCTGAGGCTGTGAGAGGTCTGAGAGCAGCCAGGGGCTGAGGGCAGAAGCTGGGGGAAAGTCCAGATATTTGCCTGTTTACACATATATACCAGTTATTTAATACTCAAGTAACATTCTTCCATTTGCAGTGTAAGACACCCCCGTGAAGCCATTAGGAAGCCAGTAAAGAAATCGTGGCAGGGTATCACTGAGAAAAAAAGGAGGGCTTTCGTGTTAGAAAACCCAGGGTTCAGTTCTCAGTGCTTCCCTTACTGTCTGTGTGACTTTGGGCAGGTTGTGGGACCTCTTTAAAGACTCAGAATCTGCCTTCATAAAATGAAGGGGCTGATGACAGTACCCACCAGAGAGGACTGTCATGAGGTTTAAATGAGATAATACGTGGAAAGCAGAAGAATCCAAGATCATTATTATTTCCTGCCTCTGAGACACATCTTCCCTCTGCATCCAACCTTGCATGCACACCCCCCTCCACACATGTCACAGGCAGGCTTTACTTTCCAATCAACCTTGAGTTTTTTTAATGACAAAGGTAATGCACAAAGATGTATACCTATTAAAAAAAAAATTAAAGCTCAAAAAGTGAGACCGGTCTCCTTTGACCAGCATCCTGTGGGGTAGATAGCTCACTAAAAGTCCATATGGTCCCCACATTTCCCAGCATCCCTTGCCATTAGGTTGGGATCACGTGACTGCTCTGGCTAATGGGCTGTAAGCAGAAGTACTCCACTCTCTTTTCCTTGATCTCAGCAACTGCGGAGACCCCGCATGTCCAACAGCACAACGACAAGATGGGGGAGGGCTGCCCTGCCCGTTCTTTTTACCACCTTAAGGCACCGGATAGTCCAGCCCAGTGGCTCTCAAACTTGACCACGTGCCAGCGTCACCTGGAGGACTTGGTAAAGCACAGGAAGCTGGGCCCCACCCCCAGAGTTCTGATCCGCAGATCTGGGGTAGGACCCAAAAATTCGCCTTTCTCCCAAGTCCCCAGGTGATGCTGAGGCTGCTGGTCCAGGACCACACTGTCAGAGCCACTGGTCTAGTCTATGCTGTTCTAACTGATACATGCCCTCCATCCCAACTGACTCCCACAAACATCAGAGGTGAAAACTTATTAACTCGTGTCTCCTTCCAATCCTTACTTTATGCACTAACATACATATAGGTCTATACAAAAAATGTAGAGTTTCTGTTAATTTCACATACACAGTATCATATTAAACATATCGTTCTATGTCTAATCTTTTCTATTTGACAATCTATCTTAGAGACTTATCCATGTCAACCCACATAGAGCTAGCTCACTCTTTTTAGCAGCTGTATGGCACTGCTTGGTACAGATAGACTACGCTTTCTTTTTCTGTCCCTGTCAGTGGATATTTAGCTTGTTTCCAACTTCTCTTGATTCAGACAACTCTGCAATGAACTTCATACACACGTCCTTGTGTATTTTTATCAAGGGTATGCACATTTAAAATTATAATAGCTACTATCAGCCATTCTTATTTTCTAGGGCAAAACTAGAACTCGTGGAGAGGAAGTAAAGAAATCTTTCTACAGTAACCTTTGGCCTCTTTGGGCTTTGGGGGACCCTCATAGTATAGTGTGACATTTTTCAAAGTGTGTTTAATGGGGGAAAAAAGAGTCTGTGCTCAAGAGCGAGCAGTTTAGAGTTCAAGAAGGCAAAAGCTTTACTTACTGCAGGACTTCTCAGAGCCTTTAATACATGAATGTGTACCATAGACTGCTGAGAGAAGAATGCAGCCTGCAATGCTTCTCAGACTTACTAGCTACGGATACCATTCCCCTCTGGGAAATTCTGAAACTAGGGTTCTCAGCACCCACTTGGAGAAATGATGTTGTGGAAAGAGCTCGAGCTCTGGAAGCAAACTTGGGCTTGAATCTTGACTCTGCCACTTACCAGCTGTACGACCTTGGGCAAGTTACTTAGCCTCCCTGAACCTCAGGTTTTTGATCTGTAAAATAAGAGAAATAAATTCTACAGAACTGTTGTGATTAAATGAGATAATAAATGTGAAAAAGCACAGCACATAATAAATGTCACAAAATCTTTCCTCTGCGACCTAAGGCTGGGCACAGCCTAAGAGGCTGGTGTCAGTTGATTCAGCTGGAAGGATGCAAAATATTTCCCATCAGAACCTGACTTTGCCCCATTGTCTAGAACGTTCTGTTTCTGGTGTGTTGCCCACAGAAGACAGGATATTGTAAAGGTTATTTATTTGGGCTCTGGAATCAAATTAGGTACAAAACCCAGCTTACAGGCTGTGTGACACTGCACAAGTTACCTACCCTCTCTGGGCTCAGTTCCTTCATCTTTAGAAGGGGACACTATTGGCACCTACCTCACAGGATTGTGGAGACTGAAATGAGATAACCCATGCAAAGCTCGATGATAGCACAGTGCCTGGCACATGGTAACAGTAAGTGTGGTTGTTAGGATTACAGTCCTGTCTGATTCAGCTACTTGGCATGTCTGGCTCCTGACTGCTGCTGTTCCATCTCAACCTTTGACTCTGGGTCTTTCCTGCATCTGGACTCTCTACAACTATCTCCCAGCGCCCCTTCAATCCCACCCCACTCCTCTGCTCCTGGCTTCCCCCGCTGCGTCCCCAATCCTCCAGGTCCTGGCTCAGCGGGACACAATTGCCCAGAAGCCCTGCTGAGGGGGAACAGACAGAGCCCGCACAGCAGGGACAGCCCTTCCTGGATGCTTTGCCCATGATGTGACAGCACCCTGACCTGCCGAGCTGGCTAATAGGGACGACATGGCATTAAAAGGATCCCACTCAGCCTGTTCACGACCTGAGCCTGCTGCTGACTCGTGTACCATGGAAGCCCACCTCATGACAACAGTGGTTTAATGAGGGAACTAGGCGCCTGGGCAGGTGGCATTTGGCACACATCAGGTTCAAAGCCTCCACCGCGTGTGTTCAGCTGGGAAGGACAGTCCTCGAGTGGGTGGGTGGAGGCAGGGGAGACTGGGAATCTTCACTGAAATGTAAACATTCCTTCTCAACTGGAGTAAGAAAGGCACGCAGAAAGGGAGCTGGGTGGCAGCCTCTGTCAGCCTCCGTCCTTCCCCTTTCGCAGCCCTGGGAGAGCCAAGGACTTGCTGCCGATGACAGGAAGGGCTGCGGGGCGGTGCCTGTGCAGACTCCGGGCGGGCCAGACGGTGCCGAGATCCACGCAGTCCGCGGCACGGGGCAGGAACTCACTCAATTGTTTAACTGAGTGACAGATTGATCGGAGGCTCACAGAAGACCATCCCTGAGTCAGTTCACTCCATTTAGCATTTACTGTGTGCCCAACATGAGCCAAACTCCACACCAAGCCCAAAGGAGCAAACCGCAGACCTTTCACTCCAGGGCCCGGTGTTTAGGAGGAGAGACAGCATGGAAGATTTGGGCGATGCGGGCACAAGAGCTACAGTGTGAGCCATGCGACAACATGCTGGCTCCCCGCTTTGGGCCATTTGCAGCTTTGATGTATCATGGTCACTTTCCAAACCTTTGCCCAGCATGGGCCCTGGTGTCAGTTGTTGATGTTAGTGCACAGTAGCATCCCATAATATGATTGCTAATTTCCACATGTCCGTACAGTGACTCAGCTGGGAAAAGCAGTAACAACAGGGCTCCCATCCGCCGTATTTGAGCAAGCTGCTGAGGTCCAACCAGAGAAACGGGGGTCAGGATGTGCCGAAGACAGGGTGAAGTCTTTTCCGGGAACTCAAGAAAAATATGTAAAGGCTGTAAATTTGCTCCACAATACTCAAACAAGAAAAAGAAAAAGCCCATATTACTTTCTTTAAAAAAAAATTCAAATTAGTTCTGCTTGTGAGCCCCCACATGCTCAAGTGACTAGAATTTCTGTCAATCATGTTTCAAGAGAGGAGGTTTATGAGAGGCACATGTCCTCCTAGGGCGATATGTGGTGCCCAGAAAAGGTAGGTGAGGCTGTCCTTAGTGTCTGGGGGATGCCCTATTACCGTTGCTCCTTCTGCTAAGTGATGCTCCCATGGGCCAGGTCGTCAGCCCCCGAGGCCCGGGTGGACCCAGAGATGCCCCAACATCTCTCCACTGAGTGACGGCTCACTTGAGACTCTCTCTCCCTCTGTACCCCAGACCTAGGACTTAGTATTCTCTCTGCACAGCAGCCCACAGCCATCCCCACATCTGGCTGCAGCACGCCAGTGGGCCCCAGGACCACAGTATTTGTGGGCTGCACCCCCCACGCTCAAACCCATCCCCTTCCCAGTCCTGGGGGGGGCCAAGCACCTTTCTGGCCTGAGCCACCTCTGCAACCTTACTGGGCTTCCCTAAGGGCCTGGAGCCCCAAGCAAAGTCAGGACGGGTGGGGGAGTCCGCTCCCACGTGCCGGACAGGTGCCAATTTTGACTCTGAAACACCAAAGCAATTAAGGCAGGAGAGCCAGCCTGGGAAGGGCTTGGTGCCTGCTCTGAAGAGAGGAAGGAAAACACTGCTTATTCCTATGAGCCACACGAACAGCATATGAACGAGCCTCTCGGTAACCACCGGCCCCCCAGCACCCACAGAGCTGAGGTGTTTTCCATGTACATTTTACACAAACATACACGGGCGCTTCATTCCTCTGGCTCCAGGCCTGATTTTGTACCGCAATTAATAAATTTCTCAAAGACCTATTTCATCCCCAGTTCCCATGATGGCACAAAGCTGCAGAAAGGACGATGACCTTAGAAAAGTATTATTTCAAACATGAAGGGAACATAGAGAATATCTGGGTTTTCCTCTATTTTATTTGTTAATTTTTTTTTTAAGATTGGCCCTGAGCTAACATCTGTTGCCAATCTTTTCTTTTTTTTCTTCTTCTCCCCAAAGCCCCCCAGTACATGGTTGTATATTTTAGTTGTGGGTCCTTCTGGTTGTGCTGTGTGGGACGCCGCCTCAGCATGGCTTGATGAGCTGTGCTAGGGCCGCGCCCAGGATCCCAACTGGCGAAACAAAGCAGACGACTGGAACTTAACCACTCGACCACGGGGCCAGACCCTTATTTGTTAATTTTTATTTATCTTTTTCTCCTGCTTACAAAAGAAATATTTGCATATTATAAAATGTTCAAAATATTACAGAAATATTTGCTTTAAGAAGTGAACGTCCTCCGTAATCTCACTTCTCAACATTAAGTCTCAATAATGGTTTGGTGCATTTTCCTCCAGATATTTCTTGTCCACGTGCATATTTTAATCATCTTTTTAAAACTAGGATCATACTATATGTGATATGTTTTTTCAAACAGCAGATCTTGGACCTGACGAAACAAAGAGATCTGCCCGTCTCGATCTTTCTAAGAGCTGTGCAGTATTTAACCGTATGCACCACGATGTCTTCTTCGACTGACACTGTATCTACCCACCTTTATAAGTTCAATTTCATATTTATTCCAGTTCGCAAGGGCAGGAGGATGGTCTGTGCTGGAGGACTCTTGGGCCGCTCTTGTCCCAGCGATTCTAGAGACAAACTGAGGACAACTGGCTGTCACAACTAACAGAATGCCAGCCGGGTCCTTTCATTAAAGAATGAGTTAGACACGTGCCATCCTACTGAATTAGTAAGAACATAGAGACAAAGAACATAAAAGGATCTGGGGAAAAAAAAAAAAAAACCAACTGGTGTCTGGTCCTTAAATCAATTTTTGATAATGAGTGTCATATATTTAAATGTTCACATGTAATCATCACATTAGCATTAACTATACCATCAAAGACAATCTGATTGCATAATATGCTTCTTCCTGTCTCACCGCCATGAACTTGTTAATACATGTAATTATAAATGGAGAAGTAGATTGGGGGTAGATCCAGTAGAAGCCTCTGGAAGTCTCAGTGTGATTTCCTGCTGTTTCCCATCAGCTTGAATGAAACAAAGCTAAATGATTGTCCTGGCACCATGACGTCGGGCCATACTGCCCGGCCTGTCCTCCTAGGCCTGGCACCGGACCTGCTTTTGCTGCTTTTCAGGGTGCTTGTGGTCTCTGCGTGTCATCCAGGCCTCCTCTGGCTGCAAGAAGCTCCTGCCCAGCTCCACTGGGCTTCAGTGGGAGAGGGTGCGGGGAGGGGGAAGAGGAAGTCGCTGCAGTGGTGTCCAGATCCTAGGGGACTCAACAAGCCAGAATGGGGAAAGCAGAAGGAAGGTTGGTCCTGGGAACCTCCGGAGCTGGAAGCAGCTCAAATGCTGCCCCACGTGTGCACACCTCCTCCTGCCACTGGGGCTCCGACGTTCGCTGGCCTACCTCCTGCACGGACGCCCCCCTCACCCTGCTGGGGCTCCAGCATCCTACGGTGGACTGCCCTCCTCATCCTCCTCACCTTAGATCCCCAGGCTCACCAACCTTTGGGGGAGGACACACCCCTCCATACCACGTGGGCTCTCCTAGGCCAGGACAGTCTCATTAGGCCACGCCCACACAGACACCAGCACCCTCCTCTCTGCGCTGGAGCCCCACACCGGCTCCGGGCACTGCGGGTCCCCAATTACAGTGTGTGGCCGCCTCCCTGCCTGGCCCCACCTAGGGCTTCTCCACCAAATTGTTTGGGAAGGAAAGGGAGGAGAGAGGAAAAGTTAAAGGAGGGGCAGGGAGGGGAGGGGAGAGAAGGGAGGGGCGGGGAGGGGAGGGGAGAGAAGGGAGGGGCGGGGAGGGGAGGAGGGAAGGGAAGAGGGGAGGGGTGAGGAGAGGGAAGGAATGAGGAAGGGAGAGAGGAGGGGACGGGAGAGGAGGAGAAAAGACTGAAAATTTTTGAACTGAGAAAATATAATTCTATCTAAGATGAAGAAAAATGGGATCAAAACAGTGCACAGACTAGAGCAGCTCTCGGACCAGGAAAGGAGTGTTGGGGCTATTTAAAGAGTCTTGAGGTGGCCAGCCTCTGGCATAGTGGTTAAGTTAGCCTGCTCTGCTTGGGCCCCCCAGATCCCGGGCACCCCAGATGCTGGGAGTGGACCTACACACTGCTGTGGTGGTGTCCCAAATGCGAAATAGAGGAAGACTGGCACAGATGTTAGGTCAGGGACAATCTTCTTTAAGCAAAAAGAGTATGGTTAGCGATGGATGTTAGCTCAGGGCCAATCTTCCTCACAAAAACAACCAAAAAAGAGTCGGCAGTACAGCAATGGGGTGGAGTGAGAGAAAATGGATCATGTTGCTTAGTCGAGTTTTGATTCTCACCTGAAAAGGGGGAATATTATATTTAATTGTGCATCTTTTAACTCTAAAATTCTGTGTATTACTACAGAATAAATGGCGCTCCACTTTATACCCAAACAATAGTGGCACAGTCCCTCTTCAGCTTAAAATTGGACATTTATTCCCCCCAGCGCGTCCACGGGTCCTTCACGGGTCCCTAGAGGGATGGGTCCTGTGAGCCTGGGCCAGCAGTCACCATGTGGTGTTCCCCTGCACCACCCCTCCCCATCCACGCTCCACTGTCCACATCTGGGTCCTTGAAGCCTTGTGGAGAAGCCTCTCTTCATAAGCCTTGCTAGGATTTTATCAATTTTATTAGTGCATTCAAAGTTTCAACACTGGGCTTTCTTATTTTCTCTCTTGTGTATTTGCTATCTATCTCATTCATTTATGCTCTTCCCCTTATTGTTTCCTCTCTTCTCGTTTCTTTGCGTTTGATTTGCTGGTGGTTTTTTCTAGCCTCTTGAGATGAAAGCTTAGATCATTGATTTTCCGTTTTTCTCCTTTTCTAATATATGCATTTAAAGCTATAAATTTCCCTCTAGGAACTATTTTAGCTGCCATTTCATAGGTTTTGATGTGACATATTTTCATTATCATTCCAGCCAAAAATATTTTCTAATTTCCCTTGTTATTTCTTCTTTGATCCATGGGTTACTTGGGAGTATGTTGCTTAACTTCCAAGCACTCGGAGATTTTCTTTCTTTTATTGATTTCTCATTTAATCCTACTGTGGTCAGGAAAGATACTCTGTGATTTTAATCATTTTAAATGTGTTGAAATTTGCTTTATAGCCCAGCATATGGTCTATCTTGGTGAACGTTGAAAGGAACGTGTATTCTGCAGTTGTGTTTTGGTTCTATACCTGTCAATTAGTTCAAAGTGGTTAATTACATTAATCAAATCTCTGTCTTTACCTAATTTCTTTTAGTTTTTTCATTCTATAAATTACTGAGAGAGATGTTAAAATCTCCAACTATAATTGTGAATTAGTGTATTTCTTCTTTTAGTTCTATTAATTAACTTTGATATATTTTAAAGCTGTATTGTTAGTACACATATATTTTGGGGTTGTTATATTTTCCTGTTGAATTGATCCTTTTATCATTTTGAAGTTTCCTCTTTATCTCTCCTAATAATTTTTGCCTTAAATTCTATTTTATCCGCTATCAATATAGCCACACCAACTTTCTTTTCGATACTGCTTATGTGGTCTATCTTTTCCATCCCTATAATATACTTGTGTCCGTATTCTATAAGCATTTCTCTTCTAAACAGTTGGGTCTTTATTTTTATCTAGTCTGATAACTTTTGTTTTTCATTGGAGCATTCATTCTAGCATTATCCAATAGAATTTTCTGTAGTGATGGAAATATTCTATCTTTGCTATCCAATTCAGTAGCCACAAACCACCTGTGACTATTGAGTTCTTGAAATGTGACGAGTGTGAGTGAAGAACTAAATTTTTATTTTATTTAATATTAATGTATTTAAATAGCCACATATACCTACTGGCTACCACATTGGACAGTTTGGCTTACTGTAGGTTTAATCCGTTTATATTTAATGATTGACTACGTTCTTGGGCTTAGTCTACTATCTCACTCCTTGTTTTCTGTGTCTCATTTATTCTTTCTTCCTTTATTTCTTCCTTCTTACCTTCTTTTGGATTAATCAAGTATTTTACATTTTTTTTCCACTCTTAGCTTTATAGTTAGACATTTCAACTTAAAAATGCAAGTTTGACTTAATCGAATCTACCTCAAACTAGTACTCTCACCATTTCAAAAAGTCAGAACTTTACAACAATTCATCTCCATTTAGCATTCTCCTACCTTTCATGCTATTGATTTCATCCACTTTACTTCTGCACATATTTCAGATTGCACCAGATGTCGTTATTGTTGTTGTTTAAATAGTCAATAGTCCTTTACATTTACCCATCCTGGTGTTCTTCATTCTTCCCTGCACATCCATGCTTCCCTCTGGCTTCATTGTTCTGTAGATCTCCCTTTAATATTTCGTGTAGTACAAATATGCTAGCTTCAAATTCTGGAAGCTTCTATTTGTCTGCAAACATCTTTATTTTGTCTGCATTTTTAAGGAGTTTTTGCTGGGAATATAATTCTAGGTTGACATTTCCTTTCTTTCAACTCTTTGAAGATGTCTTTCCATTTTCTCCTGACTTCCATAACTTTTGTTGAAAAGTTACATAATTCTGATTGTTGTTCCCCCGAAGGTAATTTGCCTTTTTTCTCTGGCTGCTTTTAAGATTTTCTCTTTGCCTTTGGTTTTCAGAAATTTAACTATGCCGAAAGGTAATTTTTCTTTTCATTTATTCTGTTTGAGGCTCATATTCTTGAATTTAGGGTTTGATGTCTCTCATTGCTTTTTGGACATTCTCAAGCAACAGGTCTTCAAATCATGCTTCTGTTCCATCCTCTGCCTCCTCTCTTTCTTGGACTCTAAGAAACACATGTCAGACCTTTCCCACCATTTCCCTCATGTCTCTTACTCTCTTTTACAGCCCATATTCTGTGTGTGTGTGTGTGTGTGTGTGTGTGTGTGTGTGTAACAGAGGGAATCTGGATACTTTCTACTGACTTATATTCCAATTCACTGTGTTCTGCCATGTCTAATCTGCTAACGGATTCCTTATTTCAGGAATTGTATTTTTCAAATCTAGAATTTCCATTGAACTTTTCCCTATGCATTACAGATTTCTGCCTAAATTCTCTATTTTTATCTTTATTTTTTAAATATATTAATCATTTAAAATCCTTTTCTGATAACTCTATTATCTGAATCACTTGTTGGTCTGTTTCTATGGATATCATTTCTCTTCATTTTAGTTAGTCCTATCTTTAGGATTTCTCATAATTTTTTATTGAATGATGGACATTGTGAATGAAAAAAAATGGAGCTCTGGATTATACCTCCCTCCCAAAAAGGTTAAGATTTCCGGTTTTTGGCAAGCCAGCAGATCACGTTGTTTCTATCGAGGGTTAGTTTCAATACTTACTTATGGCTGGTCTGTTTCAGTTTTACTTCACCTCTCAGAGAATGACCCTTTGAAAGTTTAACAGAAAATCCAATTTACCAAGCCTCTCCCAATTTAAGAGAACTTGAGTGCCAATTTCTATCTCCTCAGCAGTAGTGGGCTTCTGGATCTCTGCACAACACTTTGGCCTCCCAAATGCTGTTCTCGGCCGGGCTCCTTGGAATCTCACTGTGTGTGTGGGAATCTCAGGAGCCAGCCAGTGACCTGAGAGGAAGTTCAGGGTTCCCCTTATTGTAGGCAACTCTTTCCCAGAATTTTGCCCCTCAATTCTCACCTGCTCTGGCAGACTCAAACTCTATCTACCATCTCCTTGGCCCCGTAAGATTACTGCTTTCTGCTTGGCTAATGCCCAGGGCTTTCCTGAACTGGAAAGTGCCCTGAAGGGGAAAGCTGAAGTAAGTACTTCAGATGGAACTCATTTCAAGTGTTTCCTCTCTTTCAAGGATTGTGTTCCCTCCAGTTCCTGCCTGCTTTGGTTGCTCTCCAGTGCCTTCAAAAAGATGTATCCATATGTTTCATATAAAACATATGTATGTATCTTGTATATAACATATTATATATAATGTATATAATTTTCCTCCAGCTTTTAAAATTGCTCTCAGTGGAAGGGCTAACCCAATACATGCTACTTTGACTGGAACTGGAACTGTACTTAGAATGATTTTTACTAGTGGAAGGCAACACATCCACAAGACTGCATCTTCAAATGAAATCTGATGTGAAAGCCTAACATATAAAGTGGGTGAAAAAAAGCTAGTCCAGTATTGGCCGAGTCAGAAGAAATCATCCAGATTGACACACACAGCAAATGGTATAGAATGCTGGTCATCTTCTCTGGGACCCCTGAAGTTTGAAAACCACCAAGAAGAGGATGGGATATGGGTTTTGGATTCTGAAAGACCTCAGTTTGAATACCAAACCTACTATCTGCTAGATATGTGTCCATAGGTAAGTGACGTAACTTCTCTCAAGCAAGGCTCCTCGTCTGCAAAATGGAGACAGGAAACCTATCTTGCTTTTCCGTGAGACATTGTTATAAGGACTATCACAAAGGACATGAGAAGCATTTAGCACTTTGCCTAGTGTACGGTGGAAGAAAAGTGAGCTTCTCAAATATAAGGATATTTTCTCCACTTTTCTAACTCACTTAGCTCCTATCAGAAGGTTGAACATTTGGTTGCTAAATAAATGCTTGTTGTTTTACTTGCCTTTTCTTTATTAAAACTATTTCTATGTAAAACTAGGCCTCCACACCCCTAAAGCCTGAGCTATCGTAATTCTGAAATAGCAGTGCGGGGTACAAGATCCTACTGAGAAGCATCAGGCTCAACAGGGCTTTAATTGCAAATGGAAGTTAAATGAAGACGGGTTCCTATATATGTGTGCGCATGAAAGTTGACAGTTCAGATGGTAAGAGGAGATTGAAACTGCTACCTGCAATGCTTGACATGAATTATAAACTCATTTTCTGTAATAGCCCAAATATCTCTAAAGATGTTTAATGTAACCATTCAGTAGCACACCCTTTTAAAAAAATAAATTTGCTTTGCTGAATGTGCAAATGGATTAATTGATAGAGGATCATGGAACCCTTGCCACTGTGTGTTGATAATCTTGTTAATAAAACATCATGAAAGTTTTCTAGGGAAAAAAAGATCGGTTTTCTGATTTCAGCCTTAAAAGAATGGGAAAATGTTTCTTGCAGCACAGCAAACCTAAGGAAAGCAGAAGAACAGCATTAATAAATATAAAATAATATGTATATTAATAAATATAAAATATATTATATATCTTATATATAATATAATATATTATAATATAATATAACATATATAATATATAATATGTAATATAATATATCATATATTTATATATAATATATAAATATATTAATAAATATAAAAATAAATATAAATATAATAAATATTAATTAATCAGAAAACAAGAAAGGAGAGGAGAACACAGTAACATAAACAAACCTCTAGATAGTGCCATTAAGAAAAAAAGAGAAAACAGATACTGAGAATTAGAAATAAGTAAAGGGATATAAACAAAGGTATGGAAGATATTTTAAGTCATGAGAAATAATACGTGTACTTCTGTGATACTAAATTTGAAAAGCTTGATAAAATGGATGGTTTTCTAAGAAAATGTAAATTGTCAAAATTACCTTCAGAAATAAATAGGGAATCTGAGCAGACTAGTAACCCTGTGAAACATTAAAAGAGTAGGTTAAGAATTGAAAAAAGTTTAGAAGGACCCTGGGCCCAAATGGTTTGACAGGATACTTCTTTTCTTTCAACTTTCAAGAGATTAGCATTTCCAATCTATGTAAATTTCCATTTTATGTAAATGTAGCCGCCCCAGCCTGGCACCAGGCAGTTGAGTGAAGAAGTCGTCTTGGCTGTGGAACAGAAAAGAGTGCCCCTCAGTGCCTTCCAAATTCCCAACCCACAAAAGCCATGAGTATTATAAAGTCATTGCTCTTTTATGCCACTTGGTTTTGGGCTGGTTTGTTACACAGCAGTAAGTAACCAGAACAAAGAGCTCACATTATACAGCACTGACGACAGGCCAGGAGGCATACTGAGGGCATCACCTGGGTTGTCTCAGGCACTCCTTTCCACAACCCTCTGTGGTAGACACTATCGTTCTTCCCATCCTACAGATGAAGAAATGGAGGCTCAAAAAGTTTTAATAACTTGCCCAAGGTCAAAGAGGATGGAAAACTAGATTTTTTCATGGAAGCACATGTTGACACCAGAGCATCCTGCTATATTTTGTCTCCACAAATGCATTCATTTCTTCAGTTCTCATTTATCCAACAAATAAACCATGTTAGGGTCTGGAGACACCATGGTGAGCAACGCAAATATGGTTCCTGCCTTCATAGTGCTTATAATCTGATGGGACGGAGAGAAATCAGACAAGTCTCTGCGTGGGCTGGCTCTGACCCCCTGGGTGCAGAGCAGATGAACACCAGAGGCTGTTTCCCCAAGAGTCTCCCCAAAGAGGGAAAAGGGACTGTAATGCAACATGGCCGTTTCCCCCTATAACTTAATCAACAGAAACAGACAGTCCTCGAGTACTATATCCCACTGCCGCCACCACCATAAAGGGTAGGGCTGAGAGGGCCCAGGGAGCTGCATTTCTCCCTGCTGCCCATGAGTTCTGAGCTCTCACGGCCAGGAGAGGTGGTCCCATCCCACCCCACCTAAGCCCGCAGCTGCAAGAATTCAGCCCCAGCCTGGGTGCCAGGACCCCACCATGTCCCCTGCCTACCTCGGTGCCCCCCCAGCTCTCCACACCAGGGGCCTGTGGGAGGTGCGCACTCCAAGCTGGGGGTGTTGTCAGCTCGCAGAGCCCAGGAGTCACTTTCGTTCCACAGCTTTGGTCTGACATCTGGTGGAGAAAGGTGAGGTGGCACATTTAGTCATTTAGGAGGGTGGCTCACGCCCTGGGCAGCCATTGCAGATTTTCCTTAGACTGAAAGGAAGGTTCCAGAGAGGCAGCCTGGAAGCACCTGCGAGTCAGGGCTTTCCCTTGGACCATAAAGGCCACCGTGTCTTGGGGTAAGAGCTTCACGGATATTAGCCCACAGGATCCTTATCATGCAGCCGCCAGGCAGGTGAGAGCTTCCCCAGATGAGGAACAGACCTGTAAGAAGGTTCTGTAATTCCTGCCGACCAGGCAGCTAGGAAATGGACAGGAGGATGGGCCCCAGGGTCGTCTGATTTCAAAACTGCGTTCTCAACGACTCCTCCACCCTGTCTCTCAGTGAGAGGGGAGTGAGGTGTGAGGGGAGGGAGTCTTCACAGCGGCCCACTAGGTCCACAGCGCTTCCGTCCATTCAGCTGACAGATACTCACCGAGCGTGGAACGTGGGTTCTGCACTGAAGGATGGGCAGCCGCTCCTAACAGGTATTACTAAACCTGCCTGGTGATGGACACCAGGGACCACGTGAAACATACATTTTCTGGGCCCTGTCTCGGGCCCCCTGAGCCCTCCTCTAGGGAAGAAGCCTGGGAATCTGCTCTCTCCCCAGCGTCCCAGGTGATTGCCACCTTCAGGTTAACTTAGGAGACGGGGGCTCTGCTGTTTCCCATGCAGGTCGGGATGATCTAGCCCCACTAGCAGAGTGGTTTGCTAACCCCTAGTCCTCAAGGGCTGTGCCCCTCACACCAAAAAGCAAAATGCAGGAAGGGGGCCTAGGATGCTCCCCCAGAGCCTCGGGGCTGAGACAGGGCTTGATGCTACTTCTCATCCTGGTCATTCTCAAAGTGCCGCCTGGTCCCCTTGAAACCTTGTGCCGGTGGTTTCTCCAGCTTAACATGGCCAAACCAGAACTCACATTGGACCTGCCATTCTCCCATCCTCCCATCTTAGTCCATGGTGCCATCATTGATCAACCGTCCAGACCAAAACCATGGGAGTCATCCTCATCCTCTCCCCCCCGATCCCCAAAATCTATCTCATCAGCAAGTCTGGCAGCTCTCCCCACGAAACATATCTCGAGATCGTCCCCCGTCAGCTCTGCCCCCACCCTCTCAAAGCCTTCCTCACAGCCCCCTGCGCCTGCGCGGAGCCCCTGACTCGCCCCTCGCCTCCTTCTCCCCCTCTTGGCCCTTACACGTCATGGTGACCCCTTGCAACTAAAATAAAATCCTAATCCCTTACTCGAATACTCTCCCCCTGAGGGAAGGAGCATTTTCATCTAGTTCACTGCGCTACCCCCCGGACCTGGAGCAGTGTCCGGCTCTGGCTCATAAACAGTCGTTTCCATAATTAATTCTCCTTTTCAATGACCCAGGCTGTTCCTGCTGTCCTTTACACAAGTGAAACAGCTGGCAAGTGTGACGCTAAGAAGATACATCACCCCAAAGTGGGAATGGCCGGGGCCACAGCAGGAGTGAGAAGGACAGGCTGTCTCTACACAAGCCGGGGAGAAGGCTGGGGGCCAGGGCTGCCCAACTTGATCGGGTCTCTCCAAGCTGAGGGAAAATGAGGCGCTGGCAGAGCTGATAAGATTGCTGGTGAGCGGGGGCCCCAGAGTGCCTGACTCCTGTCCCTTCGGTGGGCGGCTTGTCAAGAAGCTGCAGGGTCTCAGCTTTGGTGGGAAAGCAAAGACGCCCCCAGCTCTCTGGGTCTATTTGGGAGCTCTCCAGGGCTCTAGAGAACTAGCTCTGCCTGGCCCTTGGCTCCCCCTGCCTGTGTGTACAGAGGATGAGGCACCAGAAATTACTTCAGTTCCAAGAACACGGATGGGGACAGGGGGCGCCCTATTTTCAGCTGTGCGTCCTCAGACTTCGGGCTCTGCAGAGACATGGATATATAAGGATCCTTTCATTGACTGAGGGGCAGATGGCAAAGGAAGTATTGATCCTAAAATCCTGGATAGGAAGACGAACTGTATGCCAGCGGTGAGAGAAGAAATGTCTCTACTGAGAAAATTGAGAATATGCCAGAGACTAATGTTAGCCCTGGGAACACAGCCGTAAGAAAAAAGAGAGCAGATAATGAGGAATCTGGAGGAAGCGTTACCTGCTCATTCCTCAGGCGTTTATGGCGTGCCTGCGCTGGGCTGGCTTTTGGGGTGCCTGGGAAGAGATGTGTCTTCCTCTCGAGGGTCCCCCTTAGGAGACTTCTCATACTCTGAAAGAGTGCTCACCAAGTTGTGTTGTATTATCTGGGCTGGGGCGCCTCATGGTGGGGGACTGTCATTTCTGTGTCCTTAGCGTACAGCCCAGCATCGCGCAGCGCTATTGCTGGGCGGGGTGGTGCCTGACGCTGTTCCCGGGAGAGTTCACCCTAGGAAAATACCACTCTTTGTCACGAGGTGGTGCTCAAGGCTCACACAGTTTTGGACACAAACCTTGAGAGCTGAAAGTGCTTTTAAAGATCACCTAAATCCCACCACTGTCTTTTTTTTTTTTTTTTTAATATAAGGAAGGGAAGCCAGTGTTCCCAAACAGCTTTTCCCCCATCAAAATCTAATTTTCTCCAAGCCCAGACTCTCGTCTGTGTAAACAAGCCATAAGATGGAGTTCTGAGTTGCCCGGGCACAGCCGAGTTAGCATCTTAGATGGCTGTGAAATGTGGGGTTGGTTTGATGGTCGGAAAGCACGCTTCTGCATTCTGAACCAGCTTGGGCCAGGCTAGCCACTGCTGCCTTATCAGTGTTGAACAAGTGGGTCCCATCAAGCCCATTCCATGATCTTTTATTAGAATGATCGGGGTCAAGAAATTCCTTTACGGTAGGACTTGCTAGTTATAAGGCTGTAGGCCTGAGCTTCTAGAAAGCTGCCTGTGCATGAACATAACACAGAGAAAAGGAATGCTGAGCACGGCAGAGAGAGAGAGAAGCCCGGGACCCCACTTGAGCCCCTGGATCCATCATGCCTAGAGCCAGCCCTGGACTTCTCAGTGGCATCAACCAACATCATCCAATAAGTTCTTTTTCAGTTTAAAGCCAGTTTGAGCTGGGTTTCTCTCTTTCTACATTGAGAGAGTTCTTACCAATATCTTTGGAGAAAGGTCCTTGTCACCTGTTGTGGTTTGATGGACCAAAGGCAGAGGTCAGCGTTCAGTCCCTGGGGCCAGCTGCTTGTGTTTGAACCGGGGAGTCCAGGCAGCAGCTCCAGGAAGCCCAGACACAGCCTCAGAGCAACCGGCACCTGGAATCCAGACACATGCTGGGCACTGGCTGTCTCTGGGCCTGAGGAGACTGGGGGAGTGAGGCAGCCCCGGAGTGTTAGCTCTATGGTAATAACGATGATGGTGACTAACCCTTCAGATGAAAACGGATCTCGAAGAGATGTCTGCATCTTCATGTTCATTGCAGCATTGTTCACAATAGCCAAGACACAGAAACAACCTCACGGAGACAACCTAAGTGTCCATCAACGGATGAATGGACAAAGAAGATGGGTATATATGTATATAATGGAATGTTATTCAGCCATGGGAAAGAAGGAAACCCTGCCATTTGCGACAACATAGATGAACCTTGAAGGCATTATGCTAAGTGAAATAAGTCAGACAGAGAAAGGCAAATACTGCATGATCTCACTTATATGCAGAATCTAAAAAAGTTGAACTCATAGAAACAGAGACTAGAATGGTGGTTACCAGGGCCTGGGGACGGGGAAAATGGAGGGATTCTGGTCAAAGAGTACATACTTCCAACTGTAAGGTGAATAAGTTCTGCAGATCTAATGTACAACATGGTGATTATAGTTAGTAATTCTGTATTATATACTTGAAAGTTGCTAAGAGAGAGATCTTAAATGTTCTTGCTACAAAAAAGAAATGATAATTATGTGAGGTGGTGAAGGTGTCAGCTAACCTGTTGTGGTAGTCACTTTGCAGTCCATCAGTGTATCCAATCAACACAGGGTGCACCTTAAACTTACACACCATGATAGTTAATTATATCGCAATAAAGTTGGGAGGGAAATAGACTGACTCTTCATGAGTAATATGTGCCAGACTCTATTCTAAGTGCTCTGTGTGCATTGTTTCATTTAATCCTCTCAGCAATTTTGTGTAGAGGGTTGTCATCCCGACCAACAGGTGAGCAAATTGAATCTTAAGGAAACTAAGGCACCTGGCCGAGGTCACTCGCCGGTAGGAAGGAGGGCTGGATTCAATCTGGGCATTGAGGTGGGGAGCCCACGTGAACGTCTTCTCAGAGCTGGGACCCAGGGTCCAAGCTGATGAAATGTGACTGACTAGCTGCTGAGTCATCGGAACCTCCATCTCAGGCTCTCCCAACCCCACCGGCCCCAGACCAGGACTCAAGCTGGTCCTAGGCATGAGTGGAAGTGACCCTGCAGGTGTAGACACATGAGTGGAAGCTGAGCCTGCAGGTGTGGACCAGCAAGTTCTCCTGTGGGGGAGAAGTCACTGGCACAAGTAACTGAGCTTGGAAGGAAGACCTGTGTTCAAATCCTGGATGTGTCACTTACCAGCTGGACACTGAAACTCTCTGAGCATCAGTTTCCATGTCTGTAAAATTGGGCCAACAGAAATATCCACTTTACGAGATTATTTCAAGGATTCTGAGAGATCATGTGGGCAGAACACACAGCGCTGTGCCTGGTGCCCAGGGAGCTCTCATTAAATGCTCCTTATCCTGGTTACTGTGTATGAGACAGGGAGAAAGTGATTAGGAGACCACCAAAAAAAAAAAAAAATTTGAAAACTCAAGAAGCACTGGAACTTTGAAAATGAGACATAGCAGTGGAAAGGTGGCAATTCCAGAAATCAGTGGTTCTTAGCCTGGGCAGCCCTTTAGAATCACTTAGGGGAGCTTGATAAAACATCCCATGCCTGCTCTCTGCCCTGAGACCAATTACATTGGAATCCTTGGGGATGGGGCCCAGACATTGGTCTATTTCAAAAGCACCCTGGGTGACTGACGTTCAGCCAGAGGACAGAGCCGCAGCTGCGGGGGCAGGAGAGTTTGGTCTGGCAGAAACTGAGTGGTGAGGCCCTCGCCAGCTTTCTTTTTGAAGCAGAAGAGGATGGTCTCTCCAACAGTAAAATCAAAGCTCACGGCCCCACTCTGACAGCTGGAATTTACACAAGGTTTGGACAGGTCTGTTCCCCACCTTGGTGTTGCAATTAGCAGCTCCTCCCGCTTCGGGGACATGGTGACAGATGGATGAAATGAATACGCTAGGAGATTAAATAACAACGAGATGTTATGCCAACAAAATTAACTTGTCCAGCCCCGTTCCTAAGCAACTGCGCTCTTATTTCAGGTTTTCTCCCGAAGCCTCTGGTTGTTCACACCACTCCCCTTCATTAAAATGCGAGGCACAGTTATTTATAACTTTAATGAAAAGGAGAGAAAAGCAAAGAATGAGGCAAAAGAAACTTCTAAGCGCCCTTCAAATTGCATCAGGCCTGCCCCAGACAAATAGGATCAAATTGGCAACTTGTAAATTGGGGTGCATATTTCATTTTCCTGCCGACACAGCATTTCATGCCCCTCTAAGGCCTCACAAAGAAATCCTGCCTTTGATGAAAACGCGATGCATTTGCCAACCTAATCTGGGGCTGCCTGGATAGCCAACTGTGTGGGAGTGAGGCCCTGAAGGCCAGAGCTCAGAATACAATGTCCTTGGAGGAAAATCACTTTTGTGCAGCAGGAACAGGCACAGAGCGAGTAATTGGCTGGTTCTCAGAAGGGGTGGGGGACCCCTCATCTATACTCTGCCCGGTTGAATTGCCAACGACCCGCCCTCTTCTCAGATGGAGTCTCTCTCCGGCTTCGCTGAGCTTCCCCACTTGACTGATGCGATGTCCATGGCTCCAGGCAGCAGGAATCCCTGAGATCCAGTGTCTGGCCTGGAAACTTGGCTTCTTGTCATCCCCTAATCAGATCCGACTGTGCTCTTGGCTGCCCCGGCCCGATCATCTTATTTATTGACCACTGTGGGCTGCTGGTCTCAAATAATTTTTCTTTTTAGTCTCTGCCAGAAATCTCTGCCTACAGGGTTTGCTGTTGTTGTTCTGGGCTTGAGGTTACGAATATATCCAATTTTATCCTTGAAAGCAGGATTGTTCACCAGAGTTAAGAATTCACAGGTCTATGAACGGGGATCAGGAAACAACTGACCTTTATTTTTGACTCATAACTAAAATTTGGCATTTCCTTCAATTATGAATGTAGGCAAAAAAAGTATTAGAGGCGTCAGTGACTCTGTTGCCAGTAGAAACCACAGATCATTTGACATAACAACTGCATTTGACATCGCAACTGTGGCAGATTCTCAAAATACCATTTGTGCAAATATTACTTCAATATTATAGTAACCATCAGATCTACCACTAGATATTTTATTTAAATGTTTTATTTTGTTTAGATATTTTTGCTTATTTTATTTAGATATTTTATTTAAATAAAGATAGGGATATGTTAATATATCCCAAATGTGGAGTTTTTAATATTCTGATAACGTGTTTTTTTTAATTCTATTGAGGTCATAATAGTTTATAACATTGTGAAATTTTAGTTGTATATTATTATTTGTCAGTCACCAGATGAATGTGCCCCTGCACCCCTTTATCCCTTATATCACCCCTCGGGTAACCACTAATTTGTTCTCTTTTTTCTGTGTGTTTGTTTATCTGCCAAGTATGAGTGAAATCATATGGTGTTTGTCTTTCTCTGTCTGGCTTATTTTGCTTAAATTAATACCTTTGAGGTTCATCCACGCTGTTGCAAATGGGACAATTTTGTCTTTTTTATGGCTGAGTAGTATTCCGTTGTATATATATACCACATCTTCTTTATCCAATCATCAGTTGATGGGCACTTAGGTTGCTTCCACATCTTGGCTATTGTGAATAATTCTGCCGTGAACATAGGGGTGCGTAAGTCTCCTTGAATTGTTGATTTCAAGTTTTTTGGATAGATACCCAGCAACGGGATAGCTGGATCATATGGTATTTCTATTTTTAATTTTTTGAGGAATCTCCATACTGTTTCCCATAGTGGCTGCACCACTTTTCATTCCAACCAGCAGTGGATGAGGGTTCCCTTTTCTCCACATCCTCTCCAACATTTGCTATTTTTTGTCTTGGTGATTACAGCCATTCTAACAGGTGTAAAGTAATATCTTAGTGTAGTTTTGATTTGCATTTCCCTGATGATTAGTGATGTTGAACATCTTTTCATGTGCCTGTTTGCCATCTGTGTATCTTCTTTGTAAAAATGTCTGTTTAAATCCTCTGCCCATTTTTTGATCGGGTTGTTCAATTTTTTGTTGTTAAGTTGTGTGAGTTCTTTATATATTTTGGGGATTAACCCCTTGTCAGATATATGATTTGCAAATATTTTCTCCCAGTTGGTGGGTTGTCCTTTCGTTTGGTTCATGGTTCTCTTTGCCTTGCAGAAGCTTTTTAGTCTGATGAAGTACACTTGTGTATTTTTTCTTTTGTTTCCCTTGCCCAAGTAGACGTGGTATTCAAAAAGATCTTCTAAAACTGATGTCAGAGAGTGTACTCCTGCCTGTATTTCCTTCTATGAGTTTTATGATTTCATGTCTTACCTTCAAGTCTTTGATCCATTTTGAGTTAATTTTTGTGTATGGTGAAAGGTAATGGTCTACTTTCATTCTTTTGCATGTGGCTGTCTGGTTTTCCCAACACCTTTTTTTCTTTCTTTCTTTCTTTCTTTTTTTTGGTGAGGAAGATTGGCCCTGAGCTAACATCTGTTGCCAATCTTCTTCTCTTTGCCTGAGAAAGACTGTCACTGAGCTAACATCTGCACCAGTCTTCCTCCATTTTTTGTATGTGGGATGCTGCCACAGAATGGCTCAATGAGTGGTGTGTAGGTCCATGCCAAGGATCCAAACCTGCAAATCCTGGGCTTGCAAAACAGAGTGCACAAACCCAACCACTACACCACTGGGCCGGGTCCCCCCAACACCATATGTTGAAGAGAATTTCCTTTCTCCATTGTATGTTCTTGGCTCCTTTGTCAAAGATTAGCTCTCCATAGGTGTGCAGTTTTATTTCTGGGCTTTCAATCCTATTCCGTTGATCTGTGTGTCTGTTTATGTAACAGTACCATGCTCTTTTGATCACTATGGCATTGTAGTATGTTTTGAAGTCAAGGATTGTGATGCCTCCAGCTTTGTTCTTTTTTCTCAGGATTGTTTTAGCTATTTGGGGTCTTTTGTTGCCCCATATGAATTTTAAGATTCTTTGTTCTCTTTCTGTGAAGAATGTCGGTAGGATTCTGATTGGTATTGCATTGAATCTGTAGATTGCTTTAGGTAGTATGGATATTTTAATTATGTTTATTTTTCCAATCCATGTGCATGGAATATCTTTCCAATTCTTTAGGTCATCATTAATTTCTTTCAATTATGTCTTAGTTTTCATTGTATAGGCCTTTCACCTCCTTGGTTAAATTTATTCCTAGATATTTTATTCTTTTTGTTGGGGTTGTAAATGGGATTGTATTCTTGAGTTCTCTTTCTGTTAGTTAGTTATTAGACTATAGAAATTCAACTGATTTTTGTAAGCTCATTTTGTACCCTGCAACTTTGCAGTAGAGGCTGATTATTTCTAATAGTTTTCTGATGGATTCTTTAGGGTTTTCTATATATAAAATCATGTCTGCAAACAGCGAGAGTTTCACTTCTTCACTCCCTATTTGGATTCCTTTTATTCCTTTCTTTTGCCTAATTGCTCTGGCCAAAACCTCCATTACTATGTTGAATAAGAGTGATGAGAGTGGGCACCCTTGTCTTCTTCCTGTTCTCAGAGGGATAGCTTTCAGTTTTTCCCCATTGAGTATGATGTTGGCTGTGGATTTGTCATATATGGCCTTTCTTATGTTGAGGTACTTTCCTTCTATACCCATTTTATTGATAGCTTATATCATAAATGAATGTTGGATCTTGTCAAATGCTTTCTCTGTGTTCTATTGAGATGATCACTTGGGGTTTTTCCTCAGTTTGTTAATGTGGTGTATCACATTGATTGATTTGTGGATGTTGAACCATCCCTGTGTCCCTGGAATAAATCCCACTCGATGATGGTGTATGATCTTTTTAATGTATTGCTGTATTCAGTTTGCCAATATTTTGTTGAGGATTTTTGCATCTATGTTCATCAGGGATATTGGCCTGTAATTTTCCTTCTTTGTGTTGTCCTTATCTTGCTTCAGGATCAAGATGATTTTGACCTTGTAAATCGTGTTAGGAAGTGTTCCATCTTCTTCAACTTTTTGGAATAGTTTGAGAGGATAGGTATCAAATCTTCTTTGAATCTTTGGTAGAATTCTCCAGAGAAGCCATCTGGTCCAGGACATTTATTTTTTGGGAGGTTTTTGATTACTGTTTCAGTCTCTTTACTTGTGATTGGTCTATTTGGATTCTCTATTTCTTCTCGATTCAGTTTTGGGAGGTTGTACGAGTCTAGGAATTTATCCATTTCTTCTAGATTGTCTAGTTTGTTGGCACATAGTTTTTCATAGTGTTCTCTTATAATCCTTTGTATTTCTGTGGTATCCATGGTGATTTCTCCTCTCTCATTTTTTTTTTATTTATTTGTGCCTTTTCTCTTTTTTCTTAGTGAGTCTGGCTAAGGGTTTGTCAATTTTGTTTATCTTCTCAAAGAATCAGCTCTTAGTTTCATTGATCCTTTGTACTGTTATTTTGGTTTCAATTTCATTTATTTCTGCTCTAATTTTTATTATTTCCCTCCTTCTGCTGACTTTGGGCTTTGTGGTGTTTTTGTGTACAAGGTGGGCCTGTATTGCTATGAGTTTCACTCTTAGGACTGTTTTTGCTGCATCGCATATGAGTTGGTATGGTGTATTTTCATTTTCATTTTGATTTGTCTCCAGATTTTTTAAATTTCTCCTTTAATTTCTTCAATGATCCATTGGTTGCTCAGTAGCATGTTGTTTAATCTCCGCATATTTGTCACGTTCCAACTTTTTTTCTTGTAGTTGATTTCAAGTTTCGTAACATTATGGTTGGAAAAGACGATTGCTATGATTTCAGTCTCCTTCAATTTATTGAGGCTTGCCTTATTTCCCAACATATGGTCTATCCTTGAGAATGTTCCATGTGCACTTGAGAAGAATGTGTATTCTGCTGTTTTGGGATGGAGTGTTCTATATATATCTATTAAGTTCATCTGGTCTAGTTTTTCATTTAATTCCACTATTTTCTTGTTGACTCTCTGTCTTAATGATCTATCCATTGATGTAAGTGGGGTGTTAAGGTCCCCTACTATTATTGTGTTGTTGTTAATATCTCCTTTGAGGTTTGTTAATAGTTGCTTTATGTACTTTGGTGCTCCTGTGTTGGGTGCACATATAAGTGTTATATCTTCTTTGTGGAGTGTCCCTTTTATCATTATATACTGCCCCTCTTTGTCTCTCATTGCCTTTTTGATCTCAAAGTCTACTCTCTCTGACATAAGTATGGTGACACCTGCTTTCTTTTGTTTGTCATTTGCTTGGAGTATCATCTTCCATCTCTTCACTCTAAGCCTGTGTTTGTCTTTAGAGCTGAGATGTGTTTCCTGGAGGCTGCATATTGTTCGGTCTTGTTTTTTAATCCATCCCACCACTCTGTGTCTTTTGATTGGAGAATTCAATCCATTTACATTTAGAGTGATTATTGATATATGAAGGCTTAATGATGCCACTTTATCACTCGTCTTCTGGTTGTTCTTTATTCCCCT
Source organism: Equus asinus (assembly GCF_041296235.1). NCBI lineage: Eukaryota > Metazoa > Chordata > Mammalia > Perissodactyla > Equidae > Equus > Equus asinus. The sequence goes on along the minus strand of NC_091791.1, from coordinate 13,872,300 downwards.
TGTTTTCGTCCTATGTATTTCCAACTGCCAATTCAGTTTGGTAGTTCTCTATGATGGTTTTCTCAGTTTTATCTTTATTTATCATTTGTGCCTCTCTTCTGATTATTTGTTTAGTGGTTACTATTAGGTTTGCATAAAAAATCTTGTAGATGAGACAGTCCATTTTCCAATAGCCTCTTATTTCCTTAGTCTAAGCAGTTTCCATCCTTTTTCTCTTCCTCATCTAATTTATTGTTGTCATGACTTACTCTGTTTTGCGTTGTGAGTTTGTGGTTAAAATGATGAGATTATAGTTATTTTTGATGTTTTCCTCCCTTTTATATTTAATGTTATAATTAAGTGTTTGCTAACCTGTTCTGATAGAGAGCTGCAGTTTTGTGATTTGGTCTGCCTATTTATCTCTTTGCTCAAGGCTTTGAAAACTTTTTTTTTTTTTTCAGGTATGAGGGCCTTCTTGATCATTTTTTGTGGAGGGGTGGTCTTGTGGCAATGAACTCCCTTAGCTTTTGTTTATCTGGGAAAGTTTTTATTTCTCCATCATATCTGAAGGATATTTTCACTGGATAGAGTATTCTTGGTTGAACATTTTTGTCTTTCAGAATTTTGAATATATCATTCCACTGTCTCCTAGCCTGTAAGTTTTCTGCTGAGAAATCTGCTGAAAGCCAGACAGGGGTTCCTTTGTAAGCTATTTTTTTCTGCCTTGCTGCCCTTAATATTTTTTCTTTGTCATTGACTTTTGCCAGTTTTACTACTATATACCTTAGAGAAGGTCTTTTTACATTGATGTAATTAGGAGTTCAATTAGCTTCTTCAACTTGTAATTCCAGCTCCTTCCAGTTTGGGAAGTTTTCAGCTATTATGTCTTTGAACAGGCTTTCTGCTCATTTCTCTCTTTCTTCTCCCTCTAGAACACCTACAATCCTTATGTTGCATTTCCTAATTGAGTCAGATATTTCTTGGAGAATTTCTTCATTTCTTTTTAGTTTTAGTTCTCTCTCCTCCTCCATCTGAAGCATTTCTATATTTCTGTCCTCCAGATTGCTAATTCTGTCCTCCATAATATCAACTCTTTTATTCAAGGACTCCAGATTTCTCTTGATCTCATTCATTGTTTTTCATCTCCAACATTTGTGACTGATTTTTCTTCATAGTTTCAATCTCTTTTGTGAAGAATTCCCTCTGTTCATTAATTTTATTCCTGATTTCATTGAACTGTCTATCTGAATTTTCTTGTAACTTGTTGAGTTTTTTTGTGACAGCTATTTTGAATTCTCTGTCATTTAGATTGTAAATTTCTGTGCCTTTTACCCCAGCCAGACCTTAATGCGCCTCTACCACACCCCCAGCCAAGACATCTACCTCCACCCATGAAAATAAGGCATCCTTCTGCCTCCTTACTGGGGTGTATCAGAGGAGGCTAATAGAGTCAGGACTTCCAGCAGTAATGAGACCCGCCCCACCCCCTCAGTGTTAACAGAGGCTAAATGGAAAATCTGAACGTCTACCTCCACATGGCCGTGACAAGGCTGTGCCTCCCCTTCCCCTACCAGAGCAGGGTCAGAGAAAGCCAGCTAAAAGAGAAGGCTTAAACAGGATTCAGAGTCTCAGATATAATACAAAAATGTCGAGTTCCCATCAAAAATCACTCCTTACACCAAGAAGAATGAAGATCTCAAATTGAATTTTTAAAAAGAGGTCAATTTTTAAATAGAGGTCAATGCCAAGATGAAAGTGATGTTAGAAATACCTGACAAAGATTTTAAAGCTTCCATGATAAAAATGCTTTAATGACCAATTATTAACACTCTTGAAACAAATTAAAGAAACAGAAAGCCTCAGGAAAGAATTAGAAGTCTCCTCGAACAAGTAGACTATGTAAAGAACCAAATGAAAATTTTAGAACTGAAACATACAATAACCAAAATTAAAAGATTTCATTTTAAAGCTCAGTGGGTGGGCTCAACAGCAGAATGGGGAGACAGCGGAAAGAATCTGTGAACTGTAAGAACAATACAAATTATCCAATCTGAAAATAAGCCAAAAGGAAAATAAAATAAAAAATAAAAAGTGAACAGTGCCTCAGGGACCTGTGAGGCTTTAACAAAAGATCTAACATTTGTCCTGTAAGGAGATGAGAAAGAGAGTGAGGCTGAAAAAGTACTCAAAGAAATAATGGATGAAAACCTCAAAAATTGAGAGAGACAAAAACCTACAGATTCATGTTACTGAGCAAACCCCAAACAGGATAAACCTAAAGAAATCCATGCCAAGACACATCATAATTAAACTTCTGAAAACAAAAAACAAAATCCTGAAAGCAGCCAGAGAAAAAAATAACACCTACCTAATGGACAAAAACAATTAGAATGACAGTGGATTTCTCATCAGAAACCATGGAGGCTAGATTGAAGTAGCATGATATTTTTCACATAGTGGAAAAAAATAACTTTCAATTCACAATTCTATACCTAGCAAAAATACCCTTCAGGAATGAAGGAGAAATCAAGACATTCTCACATAAAAGAAACCTAAGAGAACTTTTTGCCAACACACCTACCCTAAAAGAAAGGCTAAAGGAAGTTCTCTAAACAGAAAGGAAACAATAAAAGAAGTCATTTTGGAACCTTAGAAGGAAGATCAAACATGGCAAACAAAAATAGGAAACCCTAGAGTTTTCTGAATTATGTTTGACAGTTGAAGCAAAAATTATAACAGTGGCTATTGTGGTTCTAAATATATGAAGAAAAAATATTTAAGACAATTATATTATAAATGGGAGAGGATAAAAGGACATAAAGGAATGTACATTTTCTATACTTCACTCAAACTGGTAAATTAATGACACCAATAGACTGTGAAAAGTTATGTACATATAATGTAATACCTAGAGCAATCATTAAAGAAACTATACCAAGAGACACACCCAAAAACACTATGAATAAATCAAGTGGAATTCTAAAAATATTCAAGTAACTCACAGGAAAGCAGGAAAAGAAAATATAAAAACAAAAACAGAACAAACAGAAAACAAAAAATAAAATGACATCTAAGCTCTAACATATCACTAATTACATTAAATATAAATGGTCTAGTATGCAAATTGAAAGACTGAGATTGGGAGAGTGGAATAAAAAACATGACCCAACTATATGCTGTCTACACAAAGCTTGCTTCAAATATAGTGATATAGGCAGGTTGAAAGGAAAAGGACAGAAAAGATATATCGTACAAGCATCAGTCAAAGGAGAGTAGGAATGGCTAATGTATTAATATCAGGTAAAGTAAACTTCAGAGGGAAAAAAACTACAAGAGACAGAAAGGGACATTATATAATGATAAAGGGTCCATTCGCTAAGAAGACATAGCAATCTTAAATGTTTATGCACCAAACAACAGAGCTGCAAAATATGTGAAGCAAAATCTGACAGAACTAAATGGAGAAATAGACAAATCCACAGTTATAGTTACAGACTTCAATACTCCTCTCTCAACAATTGAGAGAAGAGAGAACTAGACAGAAAGTCAGCAAAGACGTAAAAGAACTCAATAACACCATCAACCAACAAGATGAAATTGACATTTATAGAACATTCTACTCAACAACAGCAGAATACACATTTTTTTCAAGTGCCCATAGACCATATACTAAAATAAGCCACATCCTGAGCCATAAAACAAACCTCAACAAATTTAAAAGAATTGACATCTTCTCTGACCACAATGGGATCAAACTAGAAATAGACAACAGAAAGATAACATGAAAATCTCTGAACACTTGGAGTTTAAACAACACGTTCTAAATAATCCATGGATCAAAAAAGAATTCTCCGTGAAAATTTAAAAAGACATGGAACTGAATGAAAATGAAACATTTGGGATACAGCTAAAGCAATGTTGAAAGGAAAATTTATAACACTAAATACATACTTTAGAAAAGAGGGGAAAGTCTTAAATCAATCATCTAAGTTCACACCTCAAAAGCCAAGAAAAAGAAGAGAAAAGCAAATTCAACAGGAGCAAAAGAAAGGAAATCATAAAGATGAGAGCAGAAATCAATGAAATTGAAAGTAGAAAAACAAAAAAGAAATCAATAAAACAAGGAGCTGGCTCTTTGAAAAGATCAATAAAATTTACAAACATCTGGAAAGACAAAGAAAAAAGATAGAAGAAACAAATCACACATTTCAGGAATAAAACTGGCTATTCAATATAGAGCCTGAAGACATCAAAAGAACAATAAGGGAATACTATAAGCAACTCTACACATATAAATCTAACAACTTAGATGAAATGGACTACTTCCTCATAACACAAAAACTACCACAATTCACCCATTATAAAAGAAATGATTTGAATAACCCTACAACTATTAAGGAAATTAAATTTGTAATTTTTTTTAAAGATTGGCACCTGAGCTAACATCTGTTGCCAATCTTCTTTTTTGTTTTTCTTTTTCCCCAAAGCCCCCCGGTACATAGTTGTATATTCTAGTTGTAGGTCTCTCTAGTTGTGCTATGTGGGACATTGCCTCAGCATGACTTGATGAGCAGTGCTAGGTCCACACCCAGAATCCCAACCAGCGAAACCCTGAGCCGCCGAAGGGGAGCATGCGAAGTTAACCACTTGGCCACGGGGCCAGCCTCTGTAATTTTTAAAAACTCTCAAAAAACAAATCTCCAGGCCCAAATGGTTTCACAGGAGAATTCTACCAAACATTTAAAGGAGAATTAACACTAACTCTACACAATCTCTTCCAGAAAACAGAATAGGAAGGAACACTTCCCCATTAATTTTATGAAGCTGGTACTACTCTCATACAAAACCAGATAAAGACAGTACAAAAATATTTTTTAAATACAGACCAACATCCTTCATGAATTATAGATGCAAAAATTCTTAACGTACTATCAGCAAAAGAATTCAGTAATATATAAAAAGAATTATGCACAGACCAAGTGGGGTTTATTCCAGGGATGCAAGACTGGTTCAATATTTGTCAGTCAATGTAATCCACTACGTTAGAAGGCAGAGGAATAAAAATCTCATGATCATATCAATTGGCACAGAGAAAGCACTGACAAAATTCAACACCGTTTATGATAATAACTCTCAGAAAAATAGGAATAGAGGAAAACTTCCTTAACTTGATAAAGAGGATCTACAAGAAAGCTATAGCTCACATTAGGGAATAAGACAAGGGTGTCCACTCTCACCACTCCTATTCAACATAGTGGTGGAAATTCTAACCAGTGCAATAAGGAAATACAAAGTAATAAAAGTCACACAGATCACAAAAGAAAAATTAAAACTGTCCCCATTTTCAGATGACGTGTTTGTCTGTCTAATCCCAAGGAATCTATACCAAACCAAAAACTCCTAGAACTAATAAGTGAGTTCAGCAAGGCTACAGCTAAAAGATAAACCAAAAAATTGTATTTCTGTATACTAGCAATGAAAACATGGATATTTAACTTAAAAATGAAATAGCATTTACAATTCCTCAAAAAATGAAATACTTAGATGTAAATCTAACAAAACATGTACTGGACTTGTATGCTGAAAACTACCCAATGCCAATGAAAGAAATCAAAGAAGATCTAAATAAATAGGTATACCATGTTCATGGTGTGAAAGACTCAACACCATAAAGATGTCAGTTCTCTGCTTCTTCTTATGCATGTTAACTGTGTAGAGGGATGGGGGAAATATGTTATTTAGAGCAAATTTTAATATACTTGCTTTCATCTTCTAAGGAGGTAGGGAGATAGAAGTGAGAGAATAAATCTCCATCTGCTTGTTTCCTTTCACTCACGTGAAGAAGGGTGGAGGGAGAAGGAAACTAAAATTTCAGTGCTTCTCCTGATTCTCCTGTGATGCCAGAGGAGTAGAGTCCCTTCACTTAGTAGAGCACAAAAAGTGTGCTGGGTGCTGTGATGTGGCTCCCACATGTGCCTTCATAGAAAGAGATGTATTCCCCAACCCAAAGGGAGTGCAGCAGAAGACAGCCCTTAGCTGGCAGCCCCGTCAAGGATCCTTTGGCTGAAAAGAAAACTGCCTTCCCTGAGGTCCTGCCCCCTCTGGGGACATCCTGTCTCCAATGACTAATTGGTGCCAGGGTATAAAGGTTTGGCCGCTTGCCCTAACTCAAGACAACTCAAGCATCATCCCAGTTTCAGAGGATCAGCTGTGGCCTCTCTTGACAGTGATGGCAAATCAACTCCTTTCTGTGCCAGTCATGCTCCCTCCCTTCCCTTCCACAGGCGTTGATCCCAAGAGTACTTTATAATAAATACCCTGTGTGCTAATCTCCAATATGCTTCCTGGTAACTCAGCATGCAACCATTGGTACCAAGAATGGTCCAAGAAAGCAGATACTGGCATGGAATCACCAAGCTGTCATGAAGACACCGTCACTGGTGGCAGGTGAAGCTCAGATGGCTCCAGGCACGAGGTAGCAGAGCGACTGTTAAAACTTTCACTGGTGTAAACTAGAATGGTAAACCAATGGAAGGGAATGCACTAGATGGTGCAATGTATAAGGTATTCAAGAAACATGGAGGAATAGTAACTATTAACACGTTGGAAGGCTTTTGGCTGTTGCTAAGCTTGTTGTTTTTAAAAATTATAACAAAGGCTGAGAGTGATTTATTGGGAATTTAAAGCTATCATATGCAAAAGCCAGACAGTCTTCTTGGTAGCATGAGAAAGCTCTTGTCTGCTACCAATGAGCAGATAAAGCTGAGGATGAAGCCCAGGATTTAATTATAAGAGTAACCAAGCTCTTAACCTAAGCATATCTAGTAGGCCAAGGTCAAGGCCCTGTTGGGAAAGAATGGAATCCTAGAACATGGTACAGGGGCATCTGATCTAATGCATCCAAAATCTTGATTTCAAAGTTGAGAACAGTCACCTCAATAAAAAGTCATGATTTGTGTCCAGTTTCTAGACCCAGAACCCACTGATTAAAGCATAGCCTGGGTCCCAGGAAGAAGGACTCAGCAGCACCAGGGCAAGTGTACATGGTAGTGATTCTCCCAGACTTTCTCTAAAGGATCCTACAGCCGTTGACTCAGATAACCGTACACTGAGGAAAAAGAAATACCCCAAAAGTTCAAGGATTGTTGGACACAGGGTCCAAGTCGACGTTGATACCTGGAAACCCAAAGCTTCATCATGCCCCCTCCTACAGTTAGGGGCATATGGGATCCAGGTAATGAATAAAGTCCTGCCCAGGTTTGACTCACAGTAAGCCCACTGGATGGAATACATGGTGGAAACACCATGAATTCACCTGGTGTTCATTTTTGTGGTCCTCAAATAATTAGAATAAACTCTTTTGACAGTTAGTATAACCTCCACATTGGTTTCATAGCCTGTTGGGTAAGAGCTATGAGAATGGGTAAGGCTATTTGCAAAACTCTGAAACAGCCTCCCTTAGGCAAAACAGTAAATCGAAAGCAGTTTCGTATCCCAGAGGGAACAGCACATATTAGTGCCACACTTAAAGACCTAAAGGATGCAGATGCTGTGATACATTATCTCCATTTTATTCACCAGTCTGGGCCCTGTAAAAACCAGATGGATCCTGGAAGGTGACATTGGAATACTGCAAACTCAACCAAGTGGTGGCTTCAATTGCAGCTGCTGTGCTGGACATGGTGCCTTTGCTAGAACAGATTAATCTGGCCTCAGGTACATGGTATACAGCCTTTGATCAGGCAAATGCATTCTTTTTTTTCCTATCAGAACAAAAAATAAGAAGCAGTTTGCATTTGCTATCCATTTTATAGTCTTGTCCCAGCACTATATTAACTCTCCTGCTCTCCAGCATAATAAAGTCTGAAGAGGTTGACCAGCTGAATCCCCTGCAAAACATTATACTGGTTCACTATCAATGACATTATGTTAATTGGACCAAATGAGCAAAATGAAAATGATATATTTGGAACTGAGCACAAGCAAGACCAGAGGACCCAAGCTTTATGAGCATGTATCCCAGACCCCCATGTCACTCACGGCGGTTACATTCAGCTCACACCTATGGTCATATGGGGAATCCCTCAAGACCAGCTAATATGCATCAATGGGTCAGTTCAGTATGTTGGTGCATGTCAAAAATAGATGGTGGTTGTATTATAGCCCGTCTCAGTGGCAGCCTTGAAAGACAATAGTGAAGTAGAAGTGGAGCTTCAGGCAGTGTACCTGATCACCCACTTCGAATGAAAAGTGAAGTTTTCTGTGGTTAGAATATCCATGTACTCATGGGCAGTGTTAAATGGCCTGGTTGGATGTCAGGAGCTATCAGCCCCTTCAGGGATTGCCTCAGTGAAGATAGCCAACCGTTCAAGGTCATGCCTCCTCCCCAGGGCAGCCCATATCCAATGACTGGGGATACCCCAAAAGTTCAAGAGTATGGCGGATTACCCATACCCTTGGAGGATAGTCCCATGCTTCTTGTTCCGGACACAAGGCATCCTAGCTTCAGATATTCCCTTAGGGTTGGCTGAGGTCTCCAATGACACTGCCTCGCCGCTCAACTTCTCCCTCTGACCAATTATCCCCTTCCTTTCCCTTTCTTTCCACAAGTCATTGATGCTCAAAGCACTCCTTAATAAGCATCCTGCATGCTAATCTCTGTCTCAGAGTGTGTTTCTCAGGGAACTCAACCTGTGACACTCATCTTTATGTTCGGATGAGCTCCAAGGTGAGTAGGAGTTGGGGAGCGTTTTGGACTGAATTGTGTCCTCCCTAAATTCAGATGGTGATGCCCGAATCCCCAATGTGGCTGTATTCAGTGATAATGCCTTCAGAGGTAATTAAATTAAGGCATAAGGATAGGACCCTAATCTAATATGACTGGTGTCCTTATAAGAAGAGGAAGAGACACTAAGAATGTGCACACACAGAGGAAAGGCCATGTGAGAATGCAGTAAGAAGACAGCCACCTGCAAGTCAAGGAGAGAGGCCTCAGGAGAAACCAAATCTACTGACACCTTGATCTTGGACTTCCAACATCTAGAAACATGAGAAATCAATTTATGCTGGCTAAGCCACCCAGTCTGTGGTATTTTGTTTTGGAAGCCTGCTTCGGACCGAATTGTATTCCCCCAAGATTCGTATGTTGAAGCCCTAACCCGCAATGTGTCAGTACTCGGAGATGGGGCCTTGGGACGTAATTAGGTTTAGATGAGATCATGAAGATGGGGCCTTCATGAAAGGGATTAGTGTCGTTTTAAAAGAGGCCCCAAGAGAGTTTGCTTCCTCTCTCTCTGCCATGTGAAAGCACAGAGAAAAGACAGCCAACTGCAAGACAGGAAGAGAGCACTCACCAGGGAACTGGATCAGCTGGCACCTTGATCTTGGGCTTCCAGCCTCCAAAACTGTGAGAAACAAATTCCTGTTCTTTAAGCGGCCCAGTCTATGGAATTTTGTTATGAGAGCTTGAGCTGACTGATACCCAGCCCTAGCAAATTGATACAGAGAGCTAAAGGACTAAGTGGAGGAGGTTCCCCAAAAGAGAGAAATCATTAGATGTGAGGGTATCTTGGAGGAAAGAAGCCGACCGATAGTTTGGCGACTGAAGCCCAGGAGGAAAAATGAGGTCAATGGGATGGGAAATTTTCACTTGGGGATTGCTGACGGACTTTTATGATGTTTTAGGTCCTTTACAATACGGGGATGTAAGGCCTCCTTGGGTGAGAGGCTTGGGAGTAAATCAAGGAAAGTGGGCTGAGGTCCACCTTTGGGTTGACCCTAAGCAGAGAGAATAACACATCCACAGGAGATGAGGCTTAAGGGAAACCAGGAGTTCACTTGGGGTAGGAACTCCGAGCCAGATATAACCAAGTGCTCGTTAGAACATATGCCCTAGAAATTCTCAGAAATCTTAGAGGTCCCACTGGTCAGAATATGGAATAGATGCCTATGCCAATTTTATTTAAATCTCAAAGGAGGTTGTCTTCTCTTGGAATCAGGATTACATCTCGAGTTTTAGGGCCTGTACCCCATCATCTATGGTTTTACCGTGGTATTCATGACTGTCTTCTGACCTTAGGGTGATTGTAAGTTCCCAGAGACAGAGACCATGTTTCGTCTCTTAAACCACACAGAGAAGCTAGCTAGTGTCAAAAAACATAACTGACCACGTGACATGTGAATGAATGAGTGGGGGAAGCATCTGAGAGAGGAAGACACTCTTTGTAGTGAGAAGATTATTCTAGGGACATTCGTGTTTGGGGCTGCCCAGCCTCCATTGCCCCTTCCTGATGGCACCCCCACTTCCTTTGGTGGAATTAGATCTTTCTCCATGGTTCCAGACTGATGGAACCACAATCAGCTTCCTTGCTCTCCCCGTCCAAGGGAACAAAACCGAGTCCATCAGACGTCCCCTCCCTGTCATTTTAAGCTTGAATGAAGGAACACAGAGCTTGAAAGAAGGTAGCATTCTCTTACCCCACACCGCTCCCAACCAGACCATTCCTGCTCTTGTTTGTACATTTTGTTTGCATTGTTGTTGTAGTTCTTGGACAAGTTAAATTCCCTTCTTGGCACCTAAGTTTCTTCATATTAAACACTGTCTTAGTCTGTTCATGCTGTTATCACAAAATATCATACGCTAGGCGGCTTCTAAACGATAGAATTTATTTCTCATAGTTCTGGAAGCTGGGAAGTCCAAGATCAGGATGCTGGCAGTATCTGGTCAGAGCCAGTTTCCTGGTTCATAGACGGCTGTCTTCTTGCTATGTCATCACAGGGTGGAAAGGGCAAAGCTCTCTGGGGTCTCTTTTATAAGGATATTAACCCCATTCCTGAGGGCCCCACCCTCATGACCTAATCACCTCCCAAAGGCCCCACCTCCAAATGCCATCCCACTGGGGGCTAGTTTTCAACATAGGAATTTAGCGGGGGACACAAACATTCAGTCTATGGCAAACTCATACAGTAATACCCACCTCTTGAAGGTTATTGTGAAGATAAACACCTAACAGGAACCCTTACATAATGGGAACTCAGTATATGAGAGTCCCACCATGCCTTCCTTTCCCTACGCTTCCCAGAATCCTACAGTCCAGCACAGTGCTCCATCATGGCCCAAATAGTGCCACAGGATATAAATCAACATCTTTGCCCTAAATAAGCTTCACTGCAACTGTATCCCACTGACCAGCTGTCCTTGTAAAAGCTGGGTGGGCAGGCGTGTGTTTTCAATAAATTGTTTTGAAAGAAAATCCATCAATCAGTGGATATTTGCTATTCAATTGCCTGCTAGTTGTTTTTTTTCTTTTTTAAAGATTTTATTTTTTCCTTTTTCTCCCCAAAGCGCCCCCCCGCCCCCCGGTACTTAGTTGTGTATTCTTCGTTGTGGGTTCTTCTAGTTGTGGCATGTGGGACGCTGCCTCAGCGTGGTTTGATGAGCAGTGCCATGTCCGCGCCCAGGATTCGAACTAACGAAACACTGGGCCGCCTGCAGCGGAGCGCGCAAACTTAACCACTCGGCCACGGGGCCAGCCCTCCTGCTAGTTGTTTTATTCCCAAGGGCTACTTTGTTCTTAATGGGTCTGAAATGAGCCCAATCCTGTATAAACTCAGCAACATGTCTGCAGAGCTGAGAAATCGCCCATATTTTTCCATTTCTTCCTCATACTTTTATGTATTATTTGTTTTAACAATAAGATTAATTATTTATTTAAAAAAATAAAACAGGATTGAAACAAAATCACAGAAGTGGGTCCTTGCTGTGCCACTGACACAAGCTGCACGGCTAGGATGAGCCCCACCCCCACTCTGGACCTCACTCACCTAAGCTGTGAAATGCAGGGACTGGCGCCTCAGGGCTCCTTCTGAGGGTCGTGAGCCCTACATGTGTTTTGGAGTCTCTCACCCACTGGAATACTGTGTTTTATTTTGCAATGCGACCAGCCAGTGGGAAGCCCTCAACCTTCTCCAAGTCACAGCTGGCACAGCTGTACTAGAGTTCCATAATGTGGACGTTCGTGGGCATCCCAGAGTGACAGGCTGCAAGCAGATACAGAGACCAGCTTTGTTGCTGTGATGTGCAAGGCTGTGTTTGCCCCTTTGAGGGTCTCTTCCATCGGCCGCGGGGATCAGGGAAGAGGGCCTGTTCACTGAGTCTGGTTTGCAGTTGACAAAGAGCCTCATGAGCTGCTGTTCTCTGAGCAGGTATGCTGACCATGGGGAAGGGGTGATGAGCATTCTTTGACGAGTATTAAATGAACTCAAAACCAAATCACCCTTAATGAATGGAGTCATTAAGATGCACATCTGAACTACCTCGACAGTGAGCAGGAGAAATTGACATACACATCCTTCCCGTGACCTTTCCTCTCTTAAACCAGGCAGGCTGATTTCTATTCAGGCTTTAGCTGTGGTCCTGGAATGTCACTACCTCTTGATTATCATAATGAGCACCCGAGTGGTAATGTCCTGACAAATTACTCATGCACTTGTGTATTCAGTAGAGCATTCATTCAAGCAGCCAAAGATCCTCCATCCTTCCATCCAAGTGGAAAATGACCAGTAGCAAAGGAAGGAAGATGTGGCAATAAATGTTGGCAGGCAGGAAGGAGGGAAGGAGGAAAGGAAGGAGTTGAGGAAGGGAACAAGGAAGGAATGGACTACATCTGATAGAATTGCACACCTCCTTTGGTCAGCATCCACAGAGGGCATGAGTTTGCTTGGGAGACCCACCGTGGCCTTGGGCTTTGTCTCAAAGCCAGCCTTTTTGTGCAACGTGTGCCAGGAGACCAGCTGTCTGAGCATCAAAGGAGACTGGCAAACACAAAGCAACAGGGACAGATAGAGCGTGGTTCAGGACAACCCAACAGCACGCTGGGAAACATGCTTCTGGAGAGGCGGCACACCTTAGTGGGGCAGGAATATGCGCTTCAGAGCAGTCTGCCTGAGTCTGATTCTCAACTTTGCCACTGACTTACAAGCCGTGTGATCTGGGCAAGCTACCTAGTCTCTCTGGGACTTAGTTTCCTGACCTACAAAATGTAACGTAGGTAGATTGCAAATGGCCACAAATACTTGACAGCTCCTTCCATTGGGGGGACAGGGGTAATCATAGTTCCGACCTCACGGAGTTGCTACCTATCTATCCCTAAAGTTCTAGGCTACTTGCATGTAGTGAACTTTCAATAAAATGTAGCAATAATTATTATGATTATTGTTATTTGTCATGATTATTATGTCAACTGTGTGGTGCCAGACCATGTGACAGGAAGGGGATTTGGAACCAGAAAGACCTGGATTCAAATCCCAAGGCCATTTACCAACTTTGGGTAAATGTTACCAACTTTGGTTAATGTCTTCTCTGAGCTTCAGTTTCTTCACCTGTAAAACTGGGCTAAGTAACAGCAACGCAGGTCTGTTGTGGGTGTTAGAGACATGTGCACTTGGCACAGAGCAGGAATCTCATGAAAGAACATGACTGCCATCCCTCACGCTGCCTTTGAATACCAAGGGTGGCAGGACCTGAGCACCCACTGTGTGTACCACCCCAGGCCCACGAGGTGCTCCGTGGGACCTGGAGAGAGCACAGGTGTGCTGAGGCCCCTGTGGGGCCCCTTCCCCCTGGTAGAGCTCTCGTCTCTCACTAGAATTTGGACTGAGAAAATGCTTGCAGGGGACTGAGGATGCTGAGAGGCGTCCTCCCCATCTAAGCCAACCCACTGCCAGAATTCCCCTTCAACAAACAGAGCTGTGACTCCTAGCAAGTTTTTTATTTTTAATACATCCAATATATCACCACTTTTTTTTTAATTGGTTCCCAAACACCGCTTTTCAAATATACAATTCCACATCAAAAGGGTAATATCTAGAAGGTCTCAGGTAGGGACCGGAACCCTGTATTTCTAGAAAGGTATGCAGGTGATTCTGAGAAGTGCTGGGGGTGGCTGAAGGCAGAGCAAAGGAAGGGGTGAATCCCCCACCAGCCTTTTAACCCTTAGGGCGGCGCGGTGTCGTGGATGGGCCTGAGATCTGGATCTGAACGCCAGTCCCCCCACTGCGAGCGTTGTGACTGGGTAAGTCACTTCCTTTGCCCCCTCCAAATATGGGGATAATGCCCCGCCTCCCTACCTCCTGGCATTGTATAGTAGGTTAGATATAATCACTGATTCAACAACCACATTTGTGAGGTACCAGGCCCCACACTAGGCTCTGGGGATACACTGGTAAATAAAGCAGATATGGCCTCTGCCCCCAGGGAGCTCACATTTGTAGAGAAGGAGGAAGAAATGTGTCACTACAAACTGTCATGAGTGCTACAAAGAGAGCAAAGGAGCAGCTAAACTACGGAATAAGCGGCCAGATCTAATTAAATTAGATTAAATGAAGCAGTCAGAGAGGGCTTCTCGGAGGAGGTGACATTTAAGCTGATACCTGAAGAAAGAGACATATCCAGCGGGGAGAAGAGCCAGGGAGAAGCAGTCCAGGCAGAAGGCACTGGAATATAAAAAGGCATGTTATTACAAACGGTATTCCAGAAGCGCCACGCCAAATTGAGGACTATTTGAGCTACCCGTGGTTCCTAAGAGGAAGAAGGCCACGGATGACTTTAAAGTGGTGTTACGGGTTGAATTACGTCCCCCCCTAGATTCATATGTTGAAGTTTTAACCTCCACGTCCTCATCAGTTTGGGCTGCTAGAACAAAACTTCAGAGTGGATAGCCTACAAACAGAAATTCATTTCTCACTGTTCTGGAGGCTGGGAAGTCCGAGATCAGGGTGTCAGCACGGTCATGTTCTGGTGGGGCCCTCTTCCAGGCTGCACACTTCTCGCCGTAGCCTCACATGGTGGAAGGGGGGCTAGGTAGTTCCTGGGGTCTCCTTTATAAGGACATAAATCTCATTCAGGAGGCTCCACCCTCATGACCTAGTCACCTCCCAAAGCCCCACCTCCTAATGCCATCACCTCAGGGGTTAGGGTTGCAATATATCGATTTGGGAGGACACAACCACTCAGATCACAGCATCCCAGGACCTCAGAATGTGACCTTATTTGGAGACAGAGTCTTTCCCCAGGTAATCAAGTTAAAGTGAGGTCATTAGAGTGGGCTCTACTCAAATATGACTGGTGTCCTTATAAAAAGGAAATTTGGACATGCACACACTGGGAGAAGGCCACATGAAGATGAAGAGAGAGATCGAAATGATGCTTCTACAAGCCAAAGAACACCCAAGATTGCCGGCAGACCGTCAGAAGCCAGAAGAGAAGCATAGAACCGTCTCCTTCAAGCTCCTCCGAATGAACCAACTCTCCCGACACCTTGCTCTCAGACTTCCAGCCTCCAGAACTGGGAGACGATACACTGCTGTTGTCTCAGCCACTCAGTTTGTGGCACCATGTCTTGGCAGCCCTAGCAAACCCAAACAGCTGGCATTTTTGGAAACCACAGGCCCCCCTGTGGCCTGCTGCTGTGAGGGCTTGGCCACAGAATCCTGGGTCTGGCGAGGTTTGGTGTGACCCAGCGGGACGAGGCCTCCAGAAGGATGGAGGTTGACTCGAGGGCTCATCCGGCAGGACTCCAGGTTCTGACACTCTAAACCGCAAGGAGTGCACAGCAGACATGCTGACTTCTGGCCCTCAGGGGAGGGTGACCAGATGCGCAGGGGCAAAAGCCAACAGCTGCCCAGGGTCCCCGACTACGGCGCAGATCAGGAAACCCACACTGGTGAAACTACCTTAAAATGGCCAACGTCCCGCATTTGGGAGTTTGGGACAAAGCAGGACACTCTGACTGCCTCCCTCACGTCCATCCGGTAGTTTCAACACAAGAATCTTTGCCAAAAGCATCTTCACCACCTGACTATTTGGCCGTAAAGCAATTTTGCCGTAAAAGATTAAATAATTGGCTGACAATTTGGTGGTTTGTTTTGTGCTTTGGGGTTTTTTTTTGTAGTTTCAGTTCTCCATTGACGAGGTGCTCACAGTTATTCCCCTTTTTATGTGGGATAAATCTATAATCTATAAAGTCATGAGTAGTCATCCGAATTAACATGATAAACAAAAATCTTAGAGCAAGCAGTCCAGACAGTGAAACTTTTCACATCAAGTTCTTTTATATTATTTTCCATGATTATTCACGGTCTTCAAATCTCCAAGCTTTAGGAATATCTTCTGAGCAGTTGTTAAAAAGAAGGTAACTTGAACGTTCTCACAGCGTTCTGCGGAGACGCAGCTGATGACTCGTAAGGCATGAGTCACGACATCAGCAGGGTGGGGCAGCCATCGGTGAGCAGTAGTGACTCAGCCCCAGAGGCCCCACAAGTTTGCTACTTTCTAGAACGCAACAAATGCATACTTTCCGTGTCATTTCTTCCTTGAATATGGAACAAGACCTGAAGAAGATGCTGCCCCTGGACTTGGAGTAGTCACCATGGGCTGGATAACCCTATGGCCATTGTAAACCTCCTTTTATAGAAGATGTAAACGGGTTTCTTTCCCAGCCTCCCTTGCAGAGGGGAGTATGTCACCCAATACTGGCTGAGACATAAAGGGAGATGTGCTGGGGCCTTACAGGAGGGCCACTGCTTCCTTGCATGGGGGGAGAACTGCGGGTACTTCTCCTTCCCTCTCCCTCTTACCTCGGTTGTGGATGAGTAGCTGGAGTTTCAGCAGCCATTTTGAAGACATGAGGCAACAGCATGGGAATAGAGGTGAATCAGTCAAGTATGGATGGGAGGAAAAGACAGAAAGGGCCTGAGTCCTCAATGACATCACTGAGCTACTGGATCAACCCAGACACTACCACTCCAGACTTCTTTTTAAGTCGATAGTAAAGGCCTTTAGGATTTATTGTGGTAGGTTGGGTATTCGGTTACTTCAACAGGAAGCATTCCTGATTGGTGCAGGTTTTTAGAACCTCAGGCAAAGAGCTGACATTTTACCTTTTCTGCCTAATGTAAATATGGTAAATAGGAAAAGTTTAACCAGATAAGACTTTCAGGTATCTGACACTAATTTCTCTCTAGGGCCCCTTCCCACCTGTCTCCTCCTCATTCCCACTGTAACTGCCCTGGTTCTGACCTTATTCTCCCTCTCCCAGATGATGGCAACGGTCCTCTAACTTGTCTCCCTGCTCCCTGCGTCTCTCCCCATCCCACAATTTCCCTGTTGCCAGAGTTAGGTCTGAGGGCACATTCTTGAACAAGTCATTCCTCTATCTCTCACTCATTCTAAACCTCCAATGGCTCCCTACTATGTCCCCCAAAGGTCCAGACCCCTGAGGTTGAAATTCAAGTTAGGATATTACATGGATAGGGTCTCAGGCTTTGGAATCCAGATCCAAGCTCCACCACCTAGTATCTGGGACACCTTGACAAATTACTTGACTCCCCTAAATGTCTGTTTTCTAGCTGCAAAGCAAGAATAGTGAGAATGCCTACTTCCCAATGCGTTGAGAAATAAACGATGTGATGGGAGGTGCCTAGCACTGTGCCTAGCACATGGTGCGAATTCAGGAACTCTAACTGGTGTCATTAGTCTCTCCAGATCTAGCTTCAGCCAGCCATCTTTCAGTATTCCCATCAGCACGGCCAACACTCTCCCCAGCGGGCACCACCCTTTCTTACCTAGGCGCCCTTGCTAACACTCTTCCCTGCCCATGACATGCTCGCCTGCCATTGCTCTCTGCATTGCTTACGGTCCCAGGCACCCTGCAAAGTTTGGCTCATACACCACCTCATTCATGAAAGCTTATTTGATCCCCAAGGCCCTTTGTGAATAGCTCCTCTGCTGAATTCACATGACACATTTATGTATCACTTTTGTGACAGACGTGTCTGGGGAGTGTTCGAGTTCCTCGTGAACTTGCTTTTTCCCTGGCTCCCAATCTATGGAGACCCCTGGGGCTGGCTCTATCCTTCCACTAAGGTGTCTTCTCTAAATGACCCTGCCCTTTGGAGCTTCAGCAATCCCTCCCTTTGCTCTTGTCCCAGGACTCAGGGATGGTGACAGCTCCTCTTGTAACCAAGCAAAAAGGGGCTCGTTCTGCTGGCTGCAATCTGGTGCCAATCAATTGCAAACAAGTCAGTGGTTGAGAAAGGAACATTTATACAATTAGCTAGAATAATCAGAAGAGGGCAGACTACTGTCCTGAAGAACCATCTTAAATCCTACAGCATCTCAAGGAAGTTATACAGGGGAGATGGGGGGAGGGGGGGTTGGGATGTAATTATCCAGAGTGACGAACTTCAAGGCTCCACATTATCTCTTTCTTCTGTCACTCATGACAGGTACCAACAAAGAATTTTTCTTTCTGGAGGTCGTCATGCTCCTGGGGAGCTCAGAGAACAAAGTTACCTAGTCACAGGTGGGAGACATACGTAAGCAAGAGTCATAGAGCTTGCAGATCACGTATTTTGTAAAAGCGAGAGGTGCTGAATCATCTGGGCAACTCGCAGGCTGGAATGTACACACAGAGACCAGCGAGTCAGGGTCCTAGTCACAACGTTGCTTCTTTTCCCTAAGACGGCTTCCCTAGTGCTAACTTCAGATCCAGCCAGCTCCTGGTTGCCGCACGCCCTCCCCCTCGCTCTCACCCTTGTAAACAGGCCCTTCATCAGTAAACCCTCCTTGATGGTGACGGGACCCCGGCTGAAACACTCACCTGTGGTCAAATAAGGTGAAGTATCTTACTCCCCATGGGCTTTTGACCTTTGTGGATTCACGGCCACAAAAGGGACCCCCACCCCACCTCCCAACTCCCGGGAAAATCCCACCCTGGGTCGTCAGCGCGTCATTGTAAACACCAGCCATTGCTTGCTGGAGAACAGCTGGCGTAGAACCAGCCATGACCAGGTGCTGTGCAGGATCTGGAAACAGCCAAGGAGAGGGTGCCCCACCCCACCCAGATGTTTCAGCCAGAAGGCTCCACAGAGGACCTCCCCCTCCCTGGGACCCAGGGGCAGCTCTTAGCGTCTGTGACTGCAACGCACTCAAGCTGCTTGGCATTTCCTGCAGGCTTCTGGGAGCCCTTCTCAGGCCTGGAACTGTCCCTTCAACCAACGCCACTCACTGGCTGAAAAATGACCAAATAGTGGTACATCCAGACCACAGACTCCTCTCCAGTCAGCCAGCCTAGAATAAGATCCATTCCTACGTCCCCACATGGAGGGCTGATCTTGATATAATTTTAAGGAGAGGGGGAGTAGACTACAGAACAGCATGTACAGTTTAATGTCATTTTTGTAAAATATAAACTATGCATATATATCTGTGTATGCTCCTGGTAGAGTCTGGAAAGGAAAGCACAAACTGTTGATAACTCCCCCAGAAGAGAAGGGTGGAATTTTTTCACCTACTACTTCTTAAAGAAAAAGATTTGTTGATTTTGTAATTAAAAAAAAATCTAAATCCCGGAGGTCCTTTCTTCAGCAGAAGGCCTAGCTTGGGATCGACAAGTGCCTGAAGCAGTGGGCCAACAGGTGGTTTTTGCTTTTCTTCTGGGCTACGTTTGTTCCAGGAGCTAACACCACCTCTTCAAAAACGTGTGTGCTGGCCGGGTTGCAGCAACCTCGGCTCACAACGCGAACGGGCCGAGCGGCGGCGTTGTGGAGTCTGCGCACCCAGGAGAAGCGACTCGAGCTCGCTGCTCCAGCAGCTGCTGGAAGAGGCCGCCCGGGGCCGACTCCTCTGGGACCCGCGAATCGGCTTTCTTCCCTCTTTGCCCCTACAGAGCCCACCATTTCCACAGGGAGTCAGAAGGATGCGGATTCCTAAAGTCCCCATCTTAGACACAAAATAAGTGGTTTCGTGTTACTTTCCGTTTAGAGATAAGGCGCAGGAAATAGGCAAATGACCGAGGTGATGCAATAAGGCCACAAGCGAGCAGGAAGCCAAACACTCTCCGAGCAGCCCCCTCCCCATGCCCTGGCCCCCCAACCACCCGCCCTCGAGGCTGCTGGATGCCCGCCTGCTTGTTCGCGGGCAAGGGCTCAACCATCCGGAAAATCCGGATTTCCTCCTTGGAAGTCAGAAAGTGATCAAGGAACTCCTAAGGAACTAAGTGCGCATCGCTTAGAATAAGATGACAGAACCCGCCGCGAAGAGCCCCAGCGGCCGGCCCTGGAGTATGACTCCTCTGCCCCAGGGATGGACTGACAGCGGTCCAGGGCAGGAGAAGCTCCCCGTCGACTGTCTGAGTGCATCCGCTCCAACCCAATGCCAGGGTCTCTGGGAGAACCGCGGGTGCGCCTCGCCCCGCCGGCCGGACCAGGCACAGGGCAGCGCCCCATCCATCACGCCCCCGCTCCTGGCAGCGCGCTGCGCAGTGCCCAGGGCTTGGCGCCGGTGAAAGGGAAAGCGGGGAGGGGGTGCCGAGATACAGTCCTTGGCTTCCCTTGGGACCGGGAGTAGAAGAGTGAGGGAGAAGCCGAGCAAGGAGACCGAAGGGATGACGCGGAGTTTAGCGAGACTAGAGCTCCGTGGGTGGCGCAGATGCGGGTGGCGCCCGGGGCAGAGCAGTTCAGGACGCTGAAAGAGCGTCGGGGATGACACTCTGGCCTAGTCTGTGGAACGCGTGGCAACGCAAGGCGAGGGCGAGGCGGGCAGGAGAGGTCGCAGGCCGCCAGGACTAGCGAAGCGCCCCACCATCTAGGGGCGCATGGTGGCAGGGCCGGGCTGCGCTCAGGGAGGGGCTGGTCGGACCGCGGGAGCCCCCCAGAGGCGACAGGGAGGCCACCGCTGCGCCGACCACACCGTGCCCTTGGTGTAGGTCCGGCGCTCTTGGCCACAACGGGATCAGCGGCAGAGGGGTGCGGCCCCTCGAGCGCCGCCAGCGCGCGGCCCAGCGGCGGGACAGCCGCGGACTCATAGAGGATCCACTGCGAGGACAGTCAGCGCAAACCGACACTGCGCCGTCGCGGGGCTGCGGGAGGACCACAAAGTAGCAGAGGAGGGCGCCGCGCAGCCAGCGCAGCGATTCGAACTCGAAGGCCAAGCTCAGCCGCACGCGCGCGGGCGCAGGAGCCGGCCGTAGAAGGCCAGACGTTGGTCAGGTTGTGCTGCTGCTCATGTGGATGAGAAGGGAGTCGCTGGTGACTCCCTCTGAGACACTGAGAGCACAGCCCACGATGAGCTGCTGCTTGCTGCGCCCCAGCAGCAGCGGCCCTAAAGATAACCCGCCAGCGCGTGCGAGATGCCCTTTGCCCTTCGCGGGGGACAAGGGCCCAGCAGCCTGGGCGTGGACATGCAGCCAGTCCTCGGGAACCAGCTCAACCTCGCGGGCGTGGGAGGCACTAGCGGTGGCGCCAGATGTGCTGGCGCGGCGCGCAGGCCCCACCAGGACCCCCGCGCCCGGCGCCGCTCTCCTCCACGCCCGCGATCCTCCTCCGCTCCGAGCCTGACTGCCTCCTCTGCAGCACACCTGACGTGCAAGACCACGGGTCCCCGGTGCCTCGGATGCAGCTAGGTCGGGCGGAAGGACATGCATTCCCGCCAGGTCATTTGGCTTTAGCTCAGTTGCACCTCAGGATTGCTTGTCATTAGTCTCACTCGAAGCCTTTAGAAGACATCTGTCTCCCAAAAGGTAGTAATTATATCATAGAAAGAAAACAGGGTTTCCTAGAGGAGACAGCGGTGGGAGGGAAATAGGCATAAAAAGAGGTCCATCCTAAAGAAGCCATCATCGCCAGTGAAGGGACTTGCAAGCACTCCAGTTTCCCACCCGCGACCGCCCTTTGTCTCTGTAATAATGAGGGGGTCAGCGTGCCCCCAGCATTTGCTCTGCAATGGGCAGCAGCCTCAGAAGGGCTGACCATACAGGAACCAGCCTTTGGCACACTGGGCATGGCCAGGCCACCTTGTCTGACTGCCCTGGGGCATGTTAGCTGCCACACTGTGCCTCCAACCCAGGTGACGGGCCAGCCTCTTAGGATGCAGACCCATGAGTGAGTGTGGTGTTCTGGGCTAAGGGGAGAAGCCTGTACCTGACTTCTAACCCAGAGCTTGGGCCTGGAGATTTTATCTAATTTGTCCAGCTCAAAGGATTTTTTTTTTTCATTACTTGGCAATAACTGAGTGTGTGGTGGGGGAGAAGGATGTAGCTTTCCATTCATCATTAGATGTCGTTCCAGAAGGAGATGAGTCCTGGGCCAAGGGGATTTAGTCAAGGGCAAGTCAGGAAGAGGATTTTGTGAGGGCTGAGGAAGGGAGGCCGGGAAATGCTGACAAGAAGAGACTGTTTGTCCTGTGCTTTTTCTGGCTCAGCTTTCCTTGCTCCAGTCCCAAACATCAAAATGAAACACATTTGACCTTTCGTTTAGGTCCCTCTTGAGAGCTCTCCGTGAGATTTATCATGTTAAGGGCCCTGCAGAGAATCTGTGCAAACTCCTGTTATCCATCTCTGCCTGGAGCTGGCCTGTGAAACATTAATTGCATGAGCTCCAAGACCCCACAGTGGGCAGGAAGTGAACGAGCAGCAGCCCTCCACTTGTTTGCTGCAGGCTCCCTCTGCAAAGGAAGGAGCCGGGCTTTCTCTCCAACGTGTCACCCTATAAGGACTCCTCAGAGGAGGGATGCTTGAATCCCACCACCTCCCCTTCACTGGAGCAGAGGGAGCTTCAGATTAGATCAGATCAGAGATATTTTATAGATAATATGGAAGAGCAGCAGAAAAAAGGCAGAATAGAGAAAAAGTGGGAAATGAGGAGGAATTGACTTGGAAAGTAGAGAAGAACAATTCAAAACCTTCACAAGTGTTCACACTCAATTTTCAAAATCAGGCTTTCTTCTTCCAAAGACTGATTGGGAAGGCACAGTATTTTAACAAATCAAGATGGCAACCCTCGTCTGTCCAAATGAATACTTTGCATTTCCAACATCTGTAGACCACTTTATCTCACTTTGCAAAATAGATGGATTCTTGGGAAGGTGCACATAATCCATTTTTAAGTCTTATTTTAGTTGTACTGAAACATCCTGTTACTGATTCTGTCATGAACATTTTGGAACCTAGATGTTCAAATTTTGTTTATAGACCGATAAGCTGGATGTTTCTGAGTTTCCCAAGTTGTATGTGGATGTGGGTAGTTAAATGCTAACATTTAAATAATGGTCCAGATTCATGATGATATAGAAATTAAGCATGAATTCTCTACTCTCCCTTTGATGGACCTGTGGATTTAGAGACATATAATCGTTTCCTTTTTTTTTTTTTTTTGGTGAGGAAGATTGGCCCTGAGCTAACATCCATGCCAATCTTCCCCTATTTTGTATGTCGGACGCCACCACATCATGGCTTGATGAGTGGCACATAGGTCCATGCCCAGGATCCAAACCCATGAACACTGGCCACCAAAACAGAGTACACAAACTTAACCACTACAGCACCGGCCTGGCCCCCAGGGACATGCAGTCTTGGAGAGCATAGAGCTTGGTGCCACATGCTAAAATGCTGTCATTACTGAGGTTGGGGTCAGGGGGCCACAGAAGATCCCAACTGAAAAGTTCATTCCTGGACTTAGCTGGAATTGACACATCTAGATTGAGTAGCATTTTCTTGGCATGATTCATCCTTGCTTCCACCCTGGCCATCCTGAGGTTGTGTAGTCACACTGTGTGTGTAGCTGGTGTGGTTTATTAATCCCAGGACCAGAGGCTGTCCTATTGACTTACTATTTATTGAGCACCCACAATGCATTGAACACAGTACAATTCTCAGCATGAAGAGCTTCACACAATGAGTCAGACACACGTGCCTCTTACGCACATAACAAAGACAAAAGTGCACGAAGGGAAATCAATCGAGGACCTACCTTGGGGAACAAAGGTGCTCCTGACCTCTCATCTGTGGGGGATGGACCCTGGGTTCACTCCTAGATCTAGCCGCACTCTTGCCTGGGTCCCCTTGATGTCAGTTCCATGCCTTGCACTTGCAAGACTAGTAGATATTCAGGAATGCAAGCCACAGGACAGAGGTGGCTAACTAGCCTGCCTGAGAAAATAAATCTGGAACTTAGCACCCCAGGTAGAAGAGCAGACTGAGACTGCACAAGAACAAGAATTCAGGAGGGGTACATCAATTGGAATACTGTTCCCTTAGCATCTCTCACAGTTGCTATTTCCAGGTAACTGTTGCTAACACGTGTTGAAACACTCCCCAGCCGATTTAGTGAGATAAAACTATTGATTGGCTGCCAAAAGTGGGACTTGGTGACGTTGCTGCAAAGAGGATTACAGACCCTCTCACCAGCCTCAGAAAGGGCTGCTGCCAATTTCCAGGCTGGCTCAGATCTCAGCTTTACGGTCAGTCCTTGCAGGAAGAGGACTGGAGGCTTGGTATTAACTAAAATGAATTGTATTAAATAAAATTTCCTACCTCAATCCTACGTGGATTTCACTAGGACGCACTTCTGAAAGATTTTTTTTTAAAGACTGGCACCTGAGCTAACATCTGTTGTCAATCTTCCTTCTTTTTTTTCTTTTTCTTCTTCTTCTCACCAAAGCCCCCCAGTACGTAGTTATATATTCTAGTTGGGTCCTTCTGGCTCTGCTCTATGGGACACCGCCTCAGCATGGCTTGATGAGCGGATCTACGTCCACGTCCAGGATCCGAACTGGTGAAATCCTGGGCCGCCAAAGTGGAGTGTGCAAACTTAACCACTTGGCCCTGGGGCCGGTCCCTGAAAGAATTTTTTTAAAGTCAGTTTGTTTTATAGTCAAACTAGTCCCCAATAGATAGGGTCAGAATTAATTAGTTGCTGTTCAGTTGCCAATTTGCATAATTTGGAAAGACATTTATAAACACAGCATAAATCGCTGACCTCTTTAGGCTCTCCATAAAGTCTGTGTAAATGTTAAAAATTTTAACTTAAGTTGTAGGCATGCTAGAAACAGGTGGCAGCTTTTCTAGTGATTAATGGGGACACTTTCTTCCTATAGTTGATATAGGTTTAAATCAAGCAAATCGGGGCACACTTCATTTTTTTTAAACACCCTAGCAACCAGGATTTGGAATAATTCATGGTGTATAATTTTATAATGAAATTGATCTGAAGTTGAGTGATAATACATTTTAAAAAACTGAGTGGACTCACAGAGTGCCTTCCCATAGGACATGTGTGAGGAAGCCATTGAATGGCCAACCACCTATTCTGATTATAAGGATTTGCCTCTGTGTGATTCATCAGGGATTGTCTGAAAGCCAAGCAAGCATTCCCCAAGTGTGGCAAGTAACTCATGTCAGAATTCAACTCCAAATTCTCTGTTGTTTTTTCAACTCCAAATTCCTAATACCTTTGGCAGGTGCAATCAAAGCTTCATTCAGATTTTTCTGAGATTCATGGGAAACAGGATAATTCTTAAGGCACTTAATCTTGGATGTATATTAAAATCACCTGAAGTGCTTTGAAAAATGCTGATGCCCAGGCCCTATCTCAAAACAACTGGAGGGGCCAGCCCTGTGGCCGAGTGGTTAAGTTCTCCTGCTCCGCTTCAGCAGCCCAGAGTTTTGCTGGTTCAGATCCTGGGCGCAGACATGGCACCACTCATCAGGCCACGCTGGGGTGGTGTCCCACATGCCACAACTAGAACGACCCACAACTAAAATATACAACTATATACTGGGGAGATTTGGGGAGAAAAAGCAGGAAAAAAAAAAAAGAAAGAAAAATAAGATTGGTGACAGTTGTTAGCTCAGTTGCCAATCTTTAAAAAAAAAAAAGACCAGCCCAAAGAGTGGACTTTAAAAAAAAAAACAGTTGGACGCTCTGGGGATAGGGCCTGGGCAGTGATGTTTTTTGAAAGCTCCCCAGGTGATTTTGGAGCAGCCAGGACTGAGAACCAGTGACTTAAACCTTCCAAGATAGTATCTACAATTAATCGGATCCCTCCCCAACGATCCCGCCTTTCCCCCTTCCCCTGATCTCCCCATGCATACCGTCAAAAGAATGCTCAGAGGAAACAAGAAATGTCTGGCCTTGCACCTCCCAAGTAATGGAACTCTGGAAGCAGAGGAGCCAGCCCCGGGAGGCCTGGGAAACAGCTCATCTGGGGAAGGGGGAGTGACGTATTGTGGTGGGTGGGCTACATTATCAGAGCACAGGCTCCTTGTTCTCCACATCCATAGATAAAGATGAAAGTTAGTTTTAGTGCCATTGCCAGAGGTAACTTGCATATCTCAAGCTAACCAGGCTTTTCCTTTCTCCAGCATCTTCTTGCCCTTCCTGTGCTGCAAAAAGTGTAGTCACATAACTACTAAAGACTCATCTTGCTAACTAGCCCAACCATGAATACTTACTCTGCCATCGTGGTTGCTGACATTGAAGTAATAGGATTTAATCCTTGCCATCCCCAAATCAGTCCCTCTTTCCCTTCCTTTCAGAGCACAGTTTAATGAGTGAATGAGTTATTTTGGAGAGTAAGAGAGGGGAAGAGGTGGAGAAACATTGATTCTGCTGTTCAGTGAGCTGGGGCAGTATTAGAATCTTACAAATGGTAGCTGAGTGGCTGCAGACACTAGTTCATGCCATATATGCCACCGGGGCTGATCTGACAGCTGAATATTGAGTATCATTTCCCAAGAGTCCTGCCCTCACTGCCCTCGTCACTGTTCCAACGTCAATGTGGAAACCCTTGTCCCAGGGCACTCATCGTCATTTACAGAACTCTCAGGAGGTTAAGGTGAGCATTATCAGCCTGGCACGGTGGCCTAACAGTATTCACCTGTTCCCTTAACCCTGGAAGGAATTAACTCTTTGATCTATGCCTCCAGTGGGTGGCAGTTTATTTTTCTGTTCCAGCCTGAAGTAAACTTCTCCCAGTCCTCGTATTCTGGGTTGAGCATGTTCCAAGTGTGTCACCACAGAGCACGTGTTGAGTCAGTTGACAGCTGTTGATCTGTTGCAACTGAGTAATTAGAAAAAGCAAGAGAATACTATGGCACATGGTTGACATTGACTATTCAGAAAATCAAATATTTGAGTGTCTGCCTTCTGGCAACACTGGGTGTGCACACACAAACAAACACGTAGATAGGACGTCTGTCCTATGCACAGTTATATGTCCCCTTAAGTGGTTTAGGCCTTTTCTTCTTTATCCCTATTTTCTTATCTTTTCTCGACTAATTCATCTTATCATTTCAAATTGGAGTTGGGGAGTAATAAAGGGGGAAAATAATAGGACATTTTGAAAGGTGGCTGGTAAATGTTTTTGTGCTATCAATTCAAGTGAATTTAAAATTAAAACTCTTTTGTTGTATAAGGGTCTTATTCAGGGAATGCTGAAATCCTAGATGTAGACTTGTAATACATATTTTCCTAAAATCCTAGAAAATAATGAGTTCAAACTGACTAAGCAATATCATGTATAACAGCACAGTTGAGTCCTTTTTAAAAGGCAACCTGAAAAGCTGTACCAACCCCAATGCAGTCATTTTAATTCCCATCCCCATTGTTCCTTCATCTCACCATTGAGCAAGCAGAAGGAAAAGCGAGGAAGACAGCTACGGTACGGAAACACTGTCCTGAACCTGGAGAAAGAGCTTTTTTGGCCTTCAAGGGCATAAAGAGGAAATAATAAATCCTCTTCCCTCTGCCTGGCCTCCTCCAAGCAAAGCAGGAGACTCCCACCAAAGCCCACTTAACATTTTACAAAGACACAATGACAAGACAGCAGGGCAAGAGGGCTAGACTACAAATTTTGCCTCTATTGGCTTAGATCTGTTGCTGGGAATAAGCTCTCCAGTCCAGCCTCGGGTGGACACCCTTGGAGACCAGTGGACATGGAGCTTCCCAGCCAAGGCCCGGCACAGTGGCATCAGATGATCACGCTGACTGTCATGCTCTGGTGGTGTGGCACAATCTTTCGGGGCCAGGCCAACAACAGCTTGCGCAGCTCCTCACGGAAGCTGTCGTGCAGCCAGGCGTAGATAAAGGGGTTGTAGCAGGCTGAGCTCATGGCAAGCCAGTGGCAAAGCAGCTGCACTATCCCGAAGGCGTACGGGTCGATGGCCCCAGGGTCGAGGTCCCGCAGCAGGTTGAAGATGTGCAGCGGCAGCCAGCAGACGGCGAACACCACCACGACCACCACCAGCAGGCAGAAGGTGCGTCGGCGTCGTGCGCGGTCCCAGTCGGCCTGGCTCTGGGTCACGCAGCCTGGCACCACGCGATTCCGGAGTTTCACCGACACCCGGACATAAGACAGGAGGATGACCAGCAGGGGGAGCAGGTAGGTGACTAGCAGCAACCCCCAAGCATAGAATTGGCGCTGGCGCTCCTGAGACCCCCAGAACTCCTCGCAGAGGTGCACGCGGTGCGCCTTGAGCTCGACGTGGTAGGTGTGCACGGCGGCGGGCAGCGCCAGCACCGCGGACAGCGCCCAGATGGCCAGCACCGCGTAGGCGCTGAGGCGCAGCGAGATCCGCCGGCGCAGCGGGTGCACCAGCACCATGTAGCGGTCCACGGCGATGGTGGTGAGCGTGAACACAGACACGTAGACGGTGACGGGCTGCAGGAAGAAGACCAGGTGGCACAAGCTGCGGCCAAACACCCAGCCGCGAGGCTCGAAGGCGTACGCCAGCGTGAGCGGCACGCAGGCGGTGCACATGAGCACGTCGGACAAAGCCAAGTTGCCGATGAGGAAATTGGTCACGTTGTGCAGCCGACGCACCCGCGCGATCACCAACACCAGCAGACAGTTTCCCACCAGCCCCACGACCACCACGATGCTGTAGAGCAGTACGATCAGCCCCTTCAGCTGATGCACCAGCTGCAGGCTCTGGAATGGCGTGACGGCCTGAGCATCCGGGCCAGCCGCTGACCCGTTACCCGCCGAGGCCTCTGCGCTCTGGTTGGCCAGAGTTGAGGCCGCCGGCTGCAGCCCAGGAAATAAGTCAGGGGCCTCGGAGCCCAGAGTGGGCACTGAGGCCATGGCCACCTGTCCAAAGAGAATCAAAGTCTGTCACTTGATATTCTCCCACCGCCCTCCTACACCAACTGCGCCCCCCACTTCAATCACCCAAATACACCCTTTGGAATAACTGGCCGCCATAAATAAAAGCAACAATAAAAAGTACTGTCATCCCACCTCTGTAAAAATACACCTATGCGTGGTTAGACATGCACAGGCTATTTAAAGGCCTCCTACTCAATAAAGAGCCCTCGCAGTCCATACAGCCAGAACTTGAGTCCAGTCCTACCTAGTGAATGGGGCTTGGCGAGCAGGAAAGTGCTCCAGGGAGGTAGGGACAGAACCCCTGCTGTCCCCTACTTGTCCTCCGCCCACGACGACGGTGCAGGCTTCTGGCTTCTCTGCGGGAGCTGAACAGATTCAGGAGTTCCCAGTGGGCTCGCAGCTTTTGAGAGGGACTGGGAGCACCTCCCCTCCGCCCCGCCCCCACTCCAGCGCTCCCTTGTATGGAAAATGGGGGCGGAGCGTGCAGCAGCCGACTCGGTGCTCAGACAACTAGAGAGAAGAACAGTGTGAGGAGGATGGAAACAGAAAAGAAAGGAGGGGCCGACAGACCTGGGCCAGAGGGACGAGGGAGCATCTCAGACTGCGGGAGCTTCGCAGCGCCCTGGGAGAGTCCTGCTCCGGAAGAGAGTGCGGCGGACGGGCGGGGGGCGGTGGGGGAGAAGAGGGCTCTAGGTTCTCCGGATGACCCGGTGCAGTTTCAATAAGGAGGGATCAAGGGAGGTAGTGGGGTGGGGGATTGGGATACACCACGGAATGTCGGGGAGAGACGAGGGAGCTGTCCCTCAGCGCTGTATCTTGCATAGAGTCGGGGCTGGGGTTAACAGAGTCGCGTAGGGGCTTCCGGCAGAGATTTAAAATTCAGAGCCCGGAGCTCGTTGCACACCTTCGGGCCCTAACCCTCCCCGGGACACGCTGAGCCCTTCCGCTACGCTGCGTTTCCCGAGCCGTGGGTCCGACCAGTAAGAAAGGGTTCAGCACCATGGACAGCTCCCGCGGATCCTGCTGTGCCGCGCAAGGATGCCTGGGAGGAGACAACGATTAGAGAGTTCTGGCCCCTCTCTGGGTCCGATGCATTCGGTGAAGGGACCCGGCCTGGTTCAAAGAGCTGCCTCACCAACTGCTTCCTGGACTGGGGCTGCCAACGCTAAGTGCAGTAGGGTGGAGTGGAGGCTGATGAGCTGAGGTCTCTGGAGACTGGCAAGCGGTGATGTGATTCTGACGACGACGTTGTCTTTTGCCTCCCAAAGTTACAAAATGAAGCGCTAGTGCCAGCTACCCTACACAGGCACACTTCAACGCCTAGCCCCCACCACTCCCCTACTCATCCTTTCTGCTTGCTCTTTCTCAGCTACCATGCCCTATCCTTTATCTGCCTGACTCTCCCAGTCCAGAACATATGTTCCTGGGCTGGGACCATTTTCCTTCCTTAAATAAACACCCCCAGGCCTCCTCACCTCACTTTAGGATTGAAAAAACATACTAGCAATTGCAGGATTTCCACTAGGATAACAAAACTAACAAACATTTGAAAAGGTTAGAAGCCACATAGAATCTTTAGCAGCATTAAGGCATCCAAAAGGGTGGGGGGAGGCTCTGCAACCTCCCTCCCTCCTTTGAAAACATCTCATCCCCTCGTCTCTTATTTCTTTTTTCCAGAGAGTGGAGCTTCATCGTGCCCTCTCTGGCAAGCCTTTGTACTTTGCCTTCTGGCTGTAGATATCCCCGTTAGGCTGGAAAGAAGTAAAATTAGTCCACCCTCCAAATTCAAGTAATTCACTCATACAGGAGGAAAAGTCAACATTGAAACAAGAGCAATCCATTTTATGCACTGTACCTATTCTAAGCCACACTCCCTGAGTCATAATCAATTTAGCCAAAGACAGTATGACATTTTTAAAAAACTCTCAAAATAAAATGCATTCTGTGCCTGTCTAATCCCTTACCCAGTACTGTTTCTCATCATGTTCACCAACAGGGTTATATGTGCCCAAGAAGAGTGGAATTCTTTTGCTTCAAAATATCTTAAGCAGAGGAAATTGTGATAACATAGGTGAAAAAGGATGTGGGATGTAGATAGGCTCCATAACTAGAGCCATCACTCTAGTCAATATCATTGATATATAATGTTAAAAAAAAATTAACAAGACAACCTTGTCAACAACTAAAGGGCATGCAAAGTCAGTATTTGAAAATTCAACATTGGAGCACCCTCTAGAGAAAAGAGTTGATCATTTGCCAAGTTCCAGATAAAATCTGGTAAGAGTTTCAGTGTTGTCAGCAGGGTGGAAAAGAAGTGAACATCTTAGAGCAGAGTAGCCCACTTTAGATCTTTATTCTCTCTGGTCCTCACTGGAGTTAAGGCTAGTCTCTCTCTCACCCAGGACATCATGATGAGACCATACTAATGTTCAGAATTTTCTGCACTAATAATGCTCCAGAAACCTGAGAGATCATAAATAAACAACAAAAAATTTAGGACAAATGGAAGAAAGATAATACTTCATATGGTAAACAGCAAAATGCAGGATTTTATTACCTCTCCTTCCCCTCAAACCTTCAATGGCCCATCAAACAAGGGCCAGACCCTTTAGAATGGCATTTGCAACCAACATGCGCCCCCTATTCTGATCTTCTCTCTCTCTCTCCTTTTTTTTTTTTTTTTTGGTCTGGCTTCCCATCTCTGTCTTTCTCACTCCCTATATTCAGGTCAAACTAGACTGTTTATTGGACAATGACATGTCCTCACCATTCCTGTCAAATGCCTCTCTTTGGGTTATTCCCTTTCTCCAGAATGCTGGTTGTTCACTCTCACCCAACTCCACATCCTATAAAGCCCGACTCAAAGATAACCCTGTCCTCAAAGTCTTTTACCTTTCACGATCTCTCTGTCCTTTATTACTTTCCACCTGTGAAACGTGAAAGTGTTTTGCTTTCCTGCCTCCACCAACCATGACCATAAACTCTTAC
Organism: Equus asinus; assembly: GCF_041296235.1. NCBI lineage: Eukaryota > Metazoa > Chordata > Mammalia > Perissodactyla > Equidae > Equus > Equus asinus. Next base: position 13,840,391 of record NC_091791.1, on the reverse strand, counting down.
AGACGGGGCCAATGTCTTGAAGCCTTTTTTGTACCTACAACATGCCTGAACCCAGCAGATACCCAATACACATTTCTTTTGATTAAGTGGAGAAAAACAACCACCATTTATTGAGGGCTTTTTACATGCCAGGCACTGTGCTAAGTATTTCACATATACTATCTCCTTTGATCCCCTCAAAGCTATTTTACATCAATTTTGCCAATGAGGAAACTGGCTCTTCATGGCTAAGTAACTAACCATAACGGCACAGCTAATAAGCAGTGGGCTAGAATTTTAACTTAGATCTCTCTGATTCTGGAGTCAAAGCACTCAAATCCTGTACTTTACTACCTCTAAATAAAAGACAGATGGACGTGACAAACTGAAAATGCAAGTAGGTTCAAATGGAATTGAATAAATAGAGAGACACCCCCTCCCAGAGTGGTTGATTAAAGGAAGCTCTAGAAAATTCTCTTTTAATTCTAGCCTTATCATGTTTAAGTTAAACGTATCTTTATGCATCACCCAAAATATCCCTTGCTTATAGCCCATGTAGGAGACAAAACCTTGGGCTGTCTGAATTTCAGGGTATGATCTTATGCTTCAAGATGACAACAGGGAACATGATGTGGAAAACAGAAGACAGAGGCAACAGAGGGAAGGACAGCAGGTAGGGGCCTGGGGAGCTTGTTTAAGGGAGCTGAAGATTTTTATGCCAAAGTTCGTGCTGATACACTGCAGTTAGCCCAAACATATGGGAAACAACTAGAGACCAGTTTTAAATTGGTGCTGGAGAGAGAGCAACTTTTTTTCTCCCCAAAGCCCCAGTACATATTTGTATATTTTAGTTGTAAGTCCTTCTAATTCTTCTATGTGAGCCACCACCACAGGATGGCTACTGACTGACAGACGAGCAGTGTGGTTCCATGCCCAGGAACGGAACCTGGGACCGCCAAAGTGGAGCATGCTGAACTTTAACCACTAGGCCATCAAGGCTGGTTCAGCAATTTTTTGGGGGGGAGGGGCTGTGAGGAAGATTGGCCTTGAGCCAACATCTATGCCAATCTTCCTCTATTTTGTATGTGGGACACCGTCAAGGCATGGCTTGATGAGTGGCATGTGGCTCCACACCTGGGATCTGAACCAGCAAACCCCGGGCCGTCAAAGCAAAGTGCAAGGACTTAACCACTACGCCACTGGGCCGGCCCCTGGTTCAGCAATTTTTGAGACATGTCTAAGTCCAGGCAATAACAAGTAGAAGCTCCCCCAGAAGTGAGTTTTGTCTTCTAAGCCTGTCCTGTGTATGTTCCAAATGCCGGGCTCCCCCCAGCTCCACAGGCTGAGCCATGCAGCAGGTCTAGAAGCCGACTCAGCATGGCAGGGCTGGCCACCTAGAGGAGAGGACAGCCTGTGACAGGCAGTGTAAGAACTGACAGGACATCACACACAGAAGTGAAGAAAACCCTGGATGTTTCCCTTAGATGACTTTGAGAAGTGCTTTTCATCACAGATTCCAGACACACTAATTATCGCTTCCAGTTCTGTCATGTACACACTAGTCATTTTTAACCCTCCAGCCCAACTTTGTCCAAACACAGAGTGGAGGCTTAAAAGCTATTATTCTGACCAAAAATAGTCTTTCCTTGGCTAGACTTTCCTTCTCGTCCTGTCAAAAATCAAAGTGAGCCCCAAATGGCCTTGTGTCCTCTAACCCAGAGATATCTCTGAAGTGGCATGCGGAACATACGTCCTGTTTCTGCCTCATTTTGATCTGGGCTGCACAGAGGGTCCCAATCCTTTGGCCTTGACATCTAGGCAACTTCTGGGCTTTCTGCAGCCAATTTTGTGTGAAAGCTCTTGTCTGCCCTTGGCTCTGGAAGGGGAGAAGGCACAGTCACTACTAGAAAGAAAACTTACTACTGCATGATCCCACACACACGTGGAGTTCAGAGGCTGGAATAAGGCAGCCCTTCCTTTTCCTCACTAGTCACCTATCAGGCAGTCCTTATTTCAGGCAGACTTCGGAGAGACTCCAGAGAATCTCTTGGTGACAGAGGTGATCCTTGCTGGCATGGCCTTGGAGTAGAACATCCACAAGATAAACACACCTTTCGTTTATAGTGTGGACTCCCCTAATTGTGCAATTTTGTAACTAGACTAGCAAAGTCTTCTCTGTGCCTTCAGTTATGCTGAAGGTGGGCTACCTCCCCGGGAAAGGAATGGGTAAGCCCCCCAGAGTAACGTGAGGAGTTGGGGTGGGGTGGAAACACTTCCCTGCCACAGGAGAAAAGGGAAGGATGAAACCTCCTAATTCAACATTATTTGTGATGCATCTATTAGGTGACTACGCCCAGACAAGATGCCTCAAGTAAGAGAAAGATGAATAAGTGAGACACACTCCCTGCTCTCACAGAGCTCACAGTCTCAGACTAGAATTTACTAGAAACAGAGTCAGCTAGCTGAAGGAACTATGAAAACAATCCCAGGGGGCTGGTACTCTAGGAAACCCCATCTTAAACTGAAAAGCCTGGTGGCTTTAGTAAACTAGCAAGCGCCAAGACTCTTGATTTCCAACTCTTTTCAGAATTACATATCTCATTATAGCTGTTTCCTTAAGTAATTTCTTATTGTTTTACTATAATGGTTTGTACACGAATTGCCCATTCAACTGAAAATAAGACCTTGAGTTGGCAGTCAGGGTGTTAAGAACAAAGAAGTGCCCACCTGCACACCATATTGACGGGCACATTTGCAGCAGTCCTGGCTGATCTAGCCCTGCACCCATCTCTGGACAAGTTTCTCTACTCTCCAAACGCTTAAAGAAATAAGTACAAAAGCTGTTTCCAGACAAACACAAAGCTTCCCCCCAACACACGTTGAAAAGGTGATCAATGTGCAAAATCAAAATAGAATATGAAAGGCCTCTCTAAGCAAAGCTTGTGTCATAGCAAACAAGAGCTCATCTGCTTGCTCTTGACTGGACGTGGGGGAGGCGCCCTCCATCCCGCCTGTTCTCTTTTGCCTCCTCTAGACCCAGAGTGTGATCCTGTCTGGTTCCCCAAGCCCCTATCCTCAGGGAAGAGCCGCCTCCATCATCTCCAGCTACCTGGCCTTCTACCTGCTACCAACAGTTCTAAAGCCCCACGTCTAGAGACTACAAAGAAAGGAGGACCTTCAGTCTTTTGTTCTCAACTGAAAACTCACAACTTTACTAAAAGAAAAGAGACTTTTTAAAGGACTCTAAGTTTTAAACAACTTTGCCGCTGATAAACCTTGTGCATCAGTTGGAGTTCTTCATTGCAAATAACAGAACCCACTGGCTGGTTTAAGTAGAAAAGAATGCCAGCTCATCCCCATAATTGCTGGGAGGAGGAGGGATCAGCCTCAAGGCTAAGTTCCCAGAATCATCCTTGATGAAGAAACCTCCACCCACACACACATACCTACAACTTTGCTGCCACTGCCACGTTACCTCCACCAATGCCCCCTCTGCAGTAGGAACTCCATCTTGCAGCCATTGCTGTTCCTGAAAGCCAGACATCTCTGCGGCCACTCTGTCCAACAAAATGGGGCCCCTACTTCCTCAGGTTTCCTCAGGTCACTCGTTTCTAAATGAAAGTCTCCCTCAGGTGCATCTGAGCCTGGATCCCACACCTGAGTTCTAATTGCAAAGTATGCTGGGAATTTGGGTTCTGACTTCCACTTTGGGCAGATAATGAGGAATTTCCCCAAATATAAGCAGACAGTGGGTAGCCGTGAGTTCTGACAAATGTTCACCAATCACTCTTTAACAGCAGTGACAATGGTTGCAATGACCGAAAGCTGTGAGGAGACCCACATGCTCTCTTAGTTTTCTACCCTCCTGCCTCTCCATTGTTTTGAATGGAAATGTCAGAGAAAAATAGAGTTAAGGATATAAAAGTTTTATGTATATTTTAGAATATATTAATTTAGTTTATCCTAATATGTGTGATTAAGTATCCTCCACTTTATGAGAGATAAACCCCTCTAAAAAACTAGCTTCCAAAGTTATAAGCAATACAGCAACACCTTGTACCAGAGTTTCTCACCCTCCACACTAGTGACATTTTGGGCAGGATAACTCTGTGTTGTGGGGGGCTGTCCTTTGCATTGTAGAAGGTTTAGCAATATCCCTGGTCTCCACCCTCTAGATGCCAGTAGCACACACACCCAGTTGTGACAACCAAAAATGCCTCTAGACATTGCCAAATATCCCCTGGGGGTGGGGGTTAGGAGATAAAACCACTCCTGGCTGAGAACCAGTGACCTACATCAACACAACCCTTTTAAAGTTCACAAGATACTCTGCTTGAAAGTACTGTCAGACCTCACAGTCAGCTCTCTGCAGACACCTTGACCCCAGAATTGTATTTCAAAAACATTGCCTTTCCCAGATTGTCTTCTCACTGCCTCCCGAAATAGCAACAGGGCTAATGGAGAAAGATAATGTTTAAGAAAAAAAGAAAACCCTAAGATAAGCCCAAGTTGATTGCCAAAGAGAACAGAGAACTGGTCCCAAAGCCTAAAGGCCAAATAAGGAATAGCATACGGCTTTTGGCTTACACAACAGCTCCACCACTACTCAGGGTGAGTTGTTCTGAAAATCCCTTATCCTGAAAGAACCCCAGTTTTGGAAATTAAAAGGAATTCATAGCAATGCCCAGCTCTGGAGGATATTGAGAAGATCTAATATGGTTGAAGGCGCTGGCACATAGTAATGGTGGCTCTTCTTGGCTGATCCTTTGTCCTGCCTTATGTGACTGCCTTTTGTCAAGAGGGTTTCTGGGGTACAATTCCCAACTCTTCCACTTGAACATTACTTCAGAAGATAGTCTTTGGGGTGAGAAGAATTTGCTGTTTTCCAGTCTAAATGCTTTCCTTCATTTCATCGTTGTTTACCAGACACGCAAAGCCCAGGGCAAGATATTGTAGGAAGAATCAGAGACCAAAAAAAAGGACATTATTGTCTAAAACTTTGTGGTCTACTGAATAAGAGAGAAGTTTACAAAAATCGCTGTGATATATGACCATGATAAATGCTACTACTCACCTGCTACAAAAGGGAGACATTAACTATCACTGGGAAATTTACTAATTGCTTTATTGAATTAGAATTGTGTTTACTATTATAAATCATATTTATTTTAACACACAAGAGTCTTTAAAGTGTTCATAACATTTTGTTATTCAACCGTGTCAACATTGAGCATGTTGCTTAAATATGTCCTCCTTCCTATGTTTATGCAAAAGCACACACAACAATTTAGGGCCCGTTATGAATCTCTCTGAGTTAAGAGTTCAGGTGGCAAGAAATGAACAGGAAGTGAGCGCTCATTGTGTGTCTTTCTTTTCTTTTTAAAGCTCCAATGCATAGTTATGTATCCTAGTTGTTAGTTTAGTTCTGTATGTGAGCTGCCACCACAGTACGACAGCGGACAGATGGGTAACTGACAAATGGATGGTGTGGTTTCAACACCCAGAAGTGAACCCATGCCGTTACTGTGGAAGTGCCAAGTCTTAATCTCTAGACCACCGGGGCTGGCTCTCATCGTGTTTTCCCAATCATTGAAGTGTTCCTCGGTCTGAAGCTTTGTGTCAGGAATCCATCCCCCCTCTTTCCCTAGCCACTGTTCAGCATCATTTCTTCCCAGGGGAGGAGCTCCCAGTGACCCTTGCATCCCTCTCAGGCCCTGGCATGGAGTAACTGGGTGAGATTGCTGCATAGTACAACCCCTTTCTCCTCTTTTCTGATAGTTTAATTTAATTTTGAAATGTATGTCTTTATCAACATCCCAAGTGGTCCATGAATGATGCTGACAGTGTGGCCTATTTTTGACACGATTGTCCAGGGCTGAGGAGAGGTCCAGGCTGGCTGCGTTGCTGGGGTAGGGCCCTCCTCAACATTCTAGGGCAGCTTTAGTCCCTGCCCTTGGCTTAGCTAGGGCCTCTCCTCACTGGCAGCCTCACTACAACCATACCTGGACCTCACTGGATTCCTGAAGATCCAGGACCCAACCAGGTCACCTTCTCTGGTGACACTCTGTACAAAGACCCCCTAAAATACACAAAGCTTGGCTAACCTGCCCAATTCAGGATCTCAGCACGTTTTATTTTTTACCTTTTGATTGGACTTTTATCAATACTCAGACATCAGCAGCATGGATAGCATATCTCAGCTTAGTCTACGGGGAGTAGAAAACATATGCCAATACCTAAATAGATAAATAAACATGGAGACCAAAACAAAACACTTGAAAGCCATTTCTATTACATTCTTTTCCAAAGGCAGGGACAAGGCAATTTGCTTTCCCATTTTGATTCCAGTCCTGCTTCATTATCGACTAGAAATGGCTTTTATGGATGGCAAAAATCATCTTGCATCTGCATTGTGGCATTTAGCAGTGAAGGGCTCTTTGTAGCCACATTTAGATGGGGACCTTGACCTTGCAGAAGCCCCTCATTTGAGTTTCCATTAATATAGGTCTCCTGACAAAACACAGTGATGAACCCAAGCCACATCTCATTATGTCCACCTCTGAATTATTATCTAGACGCATCTAAGTGCATTCTGGTGTTACTAGCTAGTGTGAGGGGCCCTTTCCTATTAATTTTAGACAAAGTGCAGAACTGGAATGGTCCTTGCAGTGTTTTTCAAGTGCACTATACATGTGTGTGCGCACACGCACAGGACATTCAGGGATGGCAGTCTGGCAGTTTGAATGTCTAGGATGGGGTGTCCTCCCTGTGTTTTACCTTAGCGAGTGGGCCTTTGTCACCAGGGAAACAGCCCTGCCTTTCATCCTGGACATCATGAGCAGTGTCTCTGCGAAGGGTGAATAACAGGAACGTATTATTCTCCTCCCAAAGACCACCTTCATCAGAATCAACTCTAGTGCTGATTAAAAATGCATATTGCAGGAGCCAGCCCCATGTTGTGGTGGTGAAGTTTGGTGCCTTCCACTTCAGCAGCCCAGGTTCGTGGGTTCAGATCCCAGGCATGGATATACACCACTCATCAGCCACATTGTGGTGGTGACCCACATATAAGGTAGAGGAAGACTGGCACAAATGTTAGCTCAGGGCTAATCTTCCTCAAGCAAAAAATGAGGAAGATTGGCAGCAGACATTAGCTCAGGGTGAATCTTCCTCTGCAAAAATAAAATGCAGACAGACCCTTTAAATCAGAATTGCTGATGATGAGATCTGGGAAAATGAATTATTTTATCACAAGCGCTGTGGGTTATTCTGATGCACACTGAAGTGTAAGAACCGCTGTCTGACAGTCTGCCATTAGGTGGTGACTCCATGTAGTCATGGCTCCCTACTTCCCCGACGTGGTTGGGATGCTAGCCAGGGGAACACAAAGGCCAGCCTGGCCTCCTGCCAGAGGACCCCAGCAGTGGATCACAGCCTTCCTTCTGTCCGTGCATGATAGACATTTTTCCGAGTGTGTTGCACGTGCTCAGTGCTTTCTCTCTATCTTTTTCAAGTTATTTTAAGCGGCATAAGTAGCACGTGAACACATTCTCCAGTTTCATAGAAACGGAACAGATACGCCCTAAAATCCCCTTGACCTCCACCCTCAATTCCAGTCCCTCCCTCAGAGGTTACCTGTGCGTTTGCATACATATATCTGAGCCCACAGACAAGAAGTAGTATTGATGAACATTTAGGTTGATTGCAACTTCTTGCCATTACGAACCTTACTATAATAAAGATGTTCCAGATGTTGGCCAAAGAATACAAACTTCCAGCTATATGGACCGGCCCCGTGGCCGAGTGGTTAAGTTCTCGCACTCCGCTTTGGCGGCCCAAGGTTTCACCAGTTCAGATCCTGGGCACGGACCTAGCACTGCTCATCAAGCCATGCTGAGGCAGCATCCCACTAGCACAACCAGAAGGACCTACAACTATGTACTGGGGGGCTTTGGAGAGAAAGAAAAAAAAAACAGAAGATTGGCAACAGATGTTAGTTCAGGTGCCAATCGTAAAAAAAATTTAAAAACTTCCAGCTATACTATGAATAAATTCTGGGGATCTAATGTACAGCATGGTGATTACAGTTAATAATGCTGTATTATATACCTGAAAGTTGCTAAGAGGGTGGATCTTAAATTTTCTCACCACAAAAAAGAAATGGTAATTATGTGACGGGATAGAGGTGTCAGGTAATCATTTTGCAATATACTATACAAGTGTATCAAATCACTACGTTGTGTACACCTTAAACTCACACATTGTTATATGTCAATTATTTCTCAGTAAAGCTGGAAAGAAAAGATTCCACTTATTATTATTTGGATTGAGAGTATCGCATATTATCAGTAATGATGTTTTCTAGCTGACAGAAATATTCTTATACAGCTCCATATTTGTTATTTATTTTGTAACAACTCAGGATTCAAATTCAGACAAATAAAAATAAAATAAAATAATGTCTCCTTGGGGAGATTTCTCCAGGCACCATCCAGGAAAAGGAAATTTGCAAGTTACAAGATATGACCCAATTCACACTCACGAGCACTCCAGGGGACTCTCTTTTGTTTAATGGATTATAAGAGCTCACTATGTATAGCATGAGTTCTTACAACGGTCAGGTGTGTGTGGAACGAAATGCTGCTACTGAACCAAGCAGCATCCTTCATGGATGTTGGGAACGACCCTCGCATCCCTCCGACTCGGTCTTCCTACTTGCTCCTCTCTCTTCCAGTGAGCCCCCATACTTGTCCACAGCTCCCATGGGCACAGCAAGCTGCCATGGTCCTTACACAGCCCATTGACAGCCAGGGCCTCATGGTGGCTGCTGGGAAGGATGAACTGTCCTGGGAGTGATATTGGCTCACCCAGCAGGACCTGTATAAAGTGGACACATCAGCCATAGGCATTGCTTACCACCTGGTTCTGGGCTCAGCAGAGGGACCTCTATTTTAATATGGTTTAAAATTTAGGTGCCCATGGGAGACTTCACTTAAGCTCATAATTCCACAGCTAATAAGACATCTAAGGCCTAAATCTAAGCCACTAAACCGCTGGATCAGGTGGAGCTCATAGGAGAGGCTGAGACCATGACCAGCTAGGCCCCTGTAGGAGTGAGCCAGGATGAGGAGGACACAGCTTGATGAGGTCTAAGGGGAAACGCTAACGTTCCCAGGCCTACGGATCAGGACGCCTGGCTGCGAATTCCCACACTGACAATAACCCCGAGCCACCCAGAGCAAGCCCTGGCCACCTCAGGGTCTCATGTCCTCATCTGTAAAGTAGGTCGGGGGAAGAGAACTAGACAATCCTGGAGGTCTCCACAGCTCGATAGTCCAGGAGTCCGAGACTCTGGTCCTAAAATAGTCAACTATGTGCACACCTGGATGACATCAGTTGTCTGCACATACCTGGATGACATCCGCTCTCCACACACCTGGGGGACACCACTTATTCCCAGGTCCACCTTGATAAAAGTGCTCCACCTTCTATCTGATGCACCTGGGGATCCTTTACAGCCACACTTTAGTTTTTCTCTCCACAGGTCTGGCCTTCCTGCATGTCTAGGAATAATATTAGGCCCTTGGATTTGCACTTCACTGAGTGAAGAGTCCCTGAGGGAAATAATTTAGTCCAGGTGTACTCCTTACATCTCAGCTCCCAAGCTTCAAGCACTGTGAGGAAAGGCAGCCCTATAGTGGTTGGCAGGCTTCAGAGCTTAGTAAGTTGCATTTTGATTGATTTCTATGATTCACCAGACCCAATCAAAACAATTACTCATTCTCACTTTTCCAGCATTTTCCGGGCCACTCGAAGGTTCTGCTGGTTACGATGATGCTTTTGCAAGATTAAGAAAAAAAGCTGTTAAGTCTGTCTATGGTTCCCTCAGCTACCTTCGTTTCGTATCACAAATTGCAAAAACATAATTAAGGGTTACAGAAGGGTTTCTTTCCTTACATCAAACCCACAAAATTAAACCTAGCTAGAGAGCTCCCTGAGATGTTTTTTATGCAAACATCTTCATTAACAACAAAAAGGAAACACGCAGGAGACAAGGCACTAAGATGTTTCCTAGGAACTGTCCAGTCGTAAATCAAATGTTTGTTGTTGTTGTTGATTTTTTATTTTTTTTATTGCATTAACATTGGTCTATAACATCATATAAATTTCAGGTGCACATCATTATATTTCAGTTTCTGTGCAGATTACATCATGTTCACCACCCAAAGACTAAGTACAAGCCATCAACACACACATGTGCCTAATCGCCCATTTCGCCCTCCTCCCTCCCCCCCTTCCCCTCTGGTCACCAACAATCCAATCTCCGTCTCTATGTGTCTGTTTGTTGTTGTTTTTATCTTCTATTTATGAGTGAGATCACATAGTAATTTACTTTCTCCCTCTGACTTATTTCGCTTAACATAATACCCTCAAGTTCCATCCATTTTGTCACAACTGGCAAGATTTCACCATTTCTTATGGCTGAGTCCATTGCATATATAGACTACATCATCTTTATCCATTCATCCCTTGATGGGCACCTAGGCTGCTTCCAAGTCTTGGGTATTGTGAATAATGCTGTGATGAACATAGGGGTGCATATATCTTTATGCATTCACATTTTCATGTTCTCTGGATAAAAACCCAGCAGAGGAATAGTTGGATCATATGATAGTTCTATTCTTAACTTTTTGAAGAATCTCCATATGGTTTTCCAAAGTGGCTGCACCACTTTGCACTCCCACCAACAGTGAGTTCCCTTTTCTCCACATCCTCTCCAACATTTGTTATTTCCTGTCTTGTTAATTATCCATTCTGACTGGTGTGAGGTGTGGCCTTTATTATGTTGAGACATCTTCCTTCTACACCCATTTTATTCAGAGTTTTCATCATAAATGGATGCTGTATCTTGTCAAATGCTTTCTCTGCCAACTATTGCGATGATCGTATGGTCTTTATTCTTCATTTTGTCATTGTGGTGTATCATGTTGATTGATTTGCCCATGCTGAACTATCCCTATGTCCCTGGTATAAATCCCACTTGGTCGTGGTGTATGATATTTTTAAAGTATTGTTGTATTCGATTTGCTAGTATTTTGTTGAGGATTTTTGCATCAATGTTCATCAGTGATATTGGCCTGTAATTTTCTTTTACGTGTTGTCCTTTTCTGGTCTTGGTATCAGGGTAATGTCAGCTTCATAGAATGAGTTAGGAAACTTCCCCTTCTCTTCAATTTTTTGGAAGAGTTTGAGAAGGATAGATATTAAGTCTTCTTTGAGTGTTTGGTAGAATTCACCAGGGAAGCCATCTGGTTCTGGGCTTTTATTTTTGGGAGATTTTGATTACTTTTCGCTCTCCTTACTGGTGACTGGTCTATTCAAATTCACTGTCTTGATTCAGTTTTGGAAGGTTGTATAATTCTAAGAGTTTATCCATTTCTTCTAGATTGTCCATTTGTTGGCATATAGTTTTTCATAGTATTCTCTTATAGTCTTTTTATTTCTGAGGTTTCCATTGTAATTTCTCCTCTTTCATTTCTGATTTTACTTATTCAAGCCTTCTCTCTTTTTTTCTTGGTGAGTCTAGCTAACGTTTTGTCAATTTTGTTTCTTTTCAAAGAACCAGCTCTTAGTTTCATTGATTTTTTTTCTATTGTTTTTTTCAGTCTTTATTTCATTCATTTCTGCTCTGATTTTTATTATTTCCTTCCTTCTGCTGATTTTGGGTTTTGTTTGTTCTTCTTTTTTCCAGTTCCTTTAGGTGTACTGTTAGATTGCTTATTCGAGATTCTTCTTTGTTGAGGTAGCCTGTATTGCTATAAACTTCCCTCTTAGAACTGCTTTTGCTGTATCCCATACATTTTGGCATGTCGTATTTTTATTTTCATTGTCTCCAGGTATTTTCTGATTTCTCCTTTGATTTCTTCATTGACCCAATCATTGTTCAATGACATTTTGTTTAATCTCCACATATTTGTGGCTTTTCCTGTTTTCTTCCTGTAGTTGATTCTAGTTTCATACCATAGTGGTTAGAAAAGATGTTTGGTACTATTTCAATCTTTTTAAATTTATTGAGTCTCATTTTGTGGCCGAATATGTGATTTATCCTGGAGACTGTTCCATGTACATTTGAAAAAATGTGTACTCTACAAGTTTTGGATGGAATATTCTGTATATCTCTATTAAGTCCATCTTGTCTAATGTGTCATTTAAGGCTAATGTTTCCTTATTGATCTTCTGTTTGGATGATCTGTCCATTGGTGTAAGTGGAGTGTTAAAGTTCCCTCTTATTATTGTGTTGCTTCTATTTCTCCTTTTATGTCTGTTAATAATTGCTTTATATGTTAGGTGCTCCTATGTTGGTTGCATAGATACTCACAAGTGTCATATTCTCTTGTTAGATTTTTCCCTTTATCATTATGTAGTACCCTTCTTTGTCTCTTGTCACAGATTTTGTTTTAAAGCCTATTTTGTCTGTTATAAGTATTGCCACCCCAGCTTTCTTTTCATTGCCATTTGAATAGAGTGCCTTTTTCCACCCCTTCACTTTCAGTTTGTGAGTGTCTTTAGGTCTGAAGTGGGTCTCTTGTATGCAGCATATATTTGCGTCTCAGTTTTTATCCAATCTGCCACTCTATGCCTTTTGATTGGGGCATTTAGTCCACTGACATTTAAAGTAGCTATTGATAAGAGCATACTTATTGCCATTTTGTTACTTTTTTTCTGAGTATTTTAGTAGTTCTTCTCTGTTCCTTTCTTCTTCTGTTGCTCTCTTCCCTTGTGGTTTGATGGCTTTCTTTAGTAATATGTTTGAGTTCCTTTCTCTTAATTTTTTGTGTATCTATTATAAGTTTCTGGTTTTAATTACCTGAGGTTCATATATAATAACCTACATATATAGCAATCTATAGTAAGCTTATGGTCTCCTTAGTTTGACCTCTTGCTAAAAGCTCTATTTTTTACTCCCCTCATCCCACATTTTATGCTTTTTATATCATGTCTAACCTCTTTTTGTGTGTGTATATCTGTTACCCTCTTATCACGTAAATAGATAATTTTAGTACTTTTGTCTTTTGACCTTCATATTATCTTCATAGGTGGTTGATCTGCTACCTTTACTGTATATTTGTCTTTACCAGTGATTTTATTGCTCTTTTTGGATAATTTTCTTATTCCTATTTGTGGTCTTCTCTTTTCCACTTAAATAAGTCCCTTTAGCATTTCTTGTAAGGCTGATTTCTTGGTGATAAACTCCTTTAGTTTTTGCTTGTCTGGGAAACTCTTTATCTCTCCTTCCATTCTGAATGATAACCTTGCCAGATAGAGTATTCTTGGCCATAGGTTTTTTCCTTTTGGCACTTAAAATATGTTGTGACCCTCTCTTCTAGCCTGTAAGGTTTCTGCTGAGAAATCAGCTGATAGCCTTATGGGGTTTTCTTTGTATGTAACATGTTGCCTTTCTCTTGTGGCTTTTAGGATTTCTTCTTATCTTTAATTCTTGACATTTTAATTATAATGTCTCTTGCTGTGGGCCTCTTTGGGTTTATCTTGTTTGGTGCTCTCTATGCTTCCTGTACCTGGATGGATGTCTGTCTCCTTCCTTAGGTTAGGAAAGTTTCCAGCTATTATTTCTTCAGATAGCTTCTCTGCCCCTTTGTCTCTTCTTCTTCTGGGACACCTATAATACAGATGTTAGTGCACTTGACGTTGCTCCAGAGATCTCTTAGACTGTCCTTGTTCTTTCTAATTCTTTTTTCTTTTATCTGTTCAGCTTGGGTGATTTCCTCTAGTCTTTCATCCAGCTCTCTGATCCATTCTTCTGTCTCATCAATCCTGCTATTGAGTCCCTTTAGTGGATTTTTCAATTCCACTATTATATTCTTCATTTCTGATTGGTTCTTTTTTATATTTTCCAATTCTTTGCTGAAGTTCTCACTGAGTTCCTCCCTTCTTATCCCAAGATCAGTGAGCATCTTTATGACTCTTAGTTTGTTCTCTTTGTCAGGTAGACTGTTTATCTCTGTTTCATTTAGGATTTTTTTCCTGGGGTTTTGTCCTGTTCCCTTACTTGGAAAACATTCCTTTGTCTCCTCATTTTGCCTCTTTCTCTGTGCTTATATCTATGTATTAGATAGGTCAGCTATGTCTCCCAATCTTGGAGACGTGGCCTTATGTAAGAGATGCCTTATGAGGCCCAACAGTGTGCTTCCCTCTCATCACCAGTTCCAAATGTTCCAGGAGTGTCCTCTGTGTGGGATATATGTGTCCTTCTGTTATGGCAGGGTTGCTCTTGCAGCAGGTGCTGGGGGACGTCGGCTGGCGGGTTGTAATGCTCAGCTGCATGTGGCTGCTAGGGACCCTTCGGATACTTTATCAGGCATGGAAAGCCCCAGCACAGTTGGCTGTAAGTTCTAATAGCACATTCATGTCGCAATTTTTCTGTTGAGTGAGTAGGCCCCCAGTGTGGCTGCTTGTTGGGCTCAGGAGCTTACAACTACTATAGGCCTCTGGCCTGCAAGGTTGTTGTCAGCTCTCTCAGGGCTGCAGCTGAGTGGAGCTGGCCCCAGGCATGGGAGTACCCCATTGTTTCAGGCTTTGGGTGGTAGGGCCGACCCCCTATGTGGGTGTTTGAGAAGCACAAGTCTGCTGCAGCTTTCAGGCCCCACCACCCACAGGGCCACATAACCCGTCAACACAGTCATGCCCTGTGCATGTGCCCTAACCCACTGAAGAAGATCCAGTCGCCCCACTGCAGAGGCTCCACACACTCCACCAGTGCAGGCCCTCTCCTTGCACATGCCCTGCCCTGCAGAGGCAGACCCACTTGCCTGGCTGCAGAGGTTCTAGGCACCCCACCTATGCTGACCTACAAGTCACCTGAGGGCTTGCTGTTGGGTGAGGCCAGTCCCTAGGGTGTGCTGCTTGCCCTAGGCTGAGCTGGATTAAATCGGTGCACTGGTGGGTGTGGCAGACCCCTGTGCTAACAGGCCAGGGGAAGAACTCCAATGACATCTGCCAGTGTCTGTGGTAGCACCCCTGCACTAGCTCACAACAATGGCTGCTGCCAATGTCTTAGTCACTGTGGAGGTCTCACATCTCACCAAAGTACACCCAGACCCTATCAGGTGAGTCTCTTTTCACCAAAGGACTGTGCACCTGTCTTTCTAGTGATTTTAGGTTGCTTTCTGAAATGCGTGAATTGGGCCTGGGCTCTTTAAGAGCAGGCTTTTTTTCTCTTATGTCTGATAGCTTTTCTGGGAGTATTCTCTGTTGTAGTTAATAGCCAGCAATGCAGGCATTATGACACTTGTCTTGGTTGTGCTGAGTCCAAAAGCTGCTTATTGTGGTAATGCTCCCCGACTCAGACCCCCCACTCCTCCAGGGAAGGCTTTGTACCTTAAGGTTGCTCCAGGCCAGGCTCGAAGCATCATGGCTCACAGGTGGCTTCTTTCTCTCCAGAAAGGAAGTTCTGCTTCTTCCACCTCAGTCAGCACTGTCCCTTGTTGTTGGGGTTCTTTTTATCCAGTTTTCAGTTCTCTCTCAGGGGTAATTGTTCCAAGAGGAGTTGTAAATTTGTTGTGTCTATGGGAGGAGGTGAGTTCTGAGTCCACCTACACCACCATCTTGACACCATCCCTGCATCTAAATCAAATGTTTAAGCAGCTGACAATCCAGGGAAAATACTAGGACTTCAGACTTTCTCGCTTTCATTTCTCCATTTTATTTTTTCAAGTCTATTCACTGGCCTATCAAAAATGAGTTTAAATACTTTAGGGGCTTCCTACTCAAACCATGGTCTGTGGACCGGCAACAACAGCACCACCTAGCATTTGTTGTAAATTACAATCTCAGGCCCCACCGCGCACCTCCTGAATCAGAATCTGCTTTTTAACAAGATCCCAGGTTATTAGTGTGCACTTCCCAGTTTGAGAAGCGTTGCGCTAGAAGCTTGTCCATCTCACCTTCAGTTGCATGCTCAGAAGCACATCCCTCATTCTGCTCCTGAGCAGACAGACCAGCATCATGTCAGAAAATGCGTCTATGTAGCTCAGGCCAAAATCAGGCCCTGAAAAGACCTGAAACTGTTGAGAGTTTACCCCAACTTGATCCTGGTCTTTCCAATGGAAATGTCTCACCCTTCCCAATGGACCCCACACAGTACTTTGTTCACCCAAATCCCGCCTTATTCCTACTCTCCACAGCACGGGTGCATGTGTGTGTAGGGGTATGCGTGTGAGCTACAGGCGGGGGCTTAACCATACTCCTCAGTTCACACCAATTATTATCATCTCCATTAGCAAGGTCCCTCTCTTGTAAATGTTTATTTTTCCCCCTTATCTCCCTTTTTAGGCACTCACTCTAATGATTCATATATGTTCTTGGATATACATGTAGATCCTTGAAATAAAGTCCTGTGGGCTTGGGGGAAGGCTTAATTTACATAAAGATTATTGTACTATAAGTCATCATTTTTTCATTTAATACTATGCTTTTAAGGTCTGTCCATTTTGCAACATGTATTGGTTCAATGCTTCCATCTGATGCTTTACATTCCAGAGAAGACAGTACAGCCTGTGATAAAGGTGACTCTTCAAGTCAATGTGGGAAGGATGAATTGAATAGACAGCATCTCTCTATCTTAGTTGTCACATCAGAATCCAGGCTAAGCTGCTTTTCTAAGAGGCCCCAAATACACAGCAGCTTTAACAAGAGGAAAAGCTTTTCCTTCATGCAGAAGCCCAGAGGCAGATGTCCAGAGCTGGCAAGGGCTCTGCCATCCAACAAGTGGTTTCCATCTCTGGGTCTAGCTCTCTTCACTCCCCAGCCACAAGGAAAGGATCAAAGGACCATTCCTTTCCAGGGATAGACCAAGAAGAAAGACCTACCACTTCTGCTCGCAACCTGCACAGCCATTCCTTGCTGCCAGGGAGGCTTGGAAATGTAGCACATACCCAGCTAAAATTCTGCTCCTTCTAGGAGGAGAGGCTACTGGAGACAGCTAACCATCTGTCACATTGCAGTTCTCCTGAGCTGGTGGGCAGGCTGGGCCCATGCAGCTGGCTGTACTCCCCTCCTAGTGCTGAGGATGCTC
Source organism: Equus asinus (assembly GCF_041296235.1). Classification (NCBI taxonomy): domain Eukaryota; kingdom Metazoa; phylum Chordata; class Mammalia; order Perissodactyla; family Equidae; genus Equus; species Equus asinus. The sequence goes on along the minus strand of NC_091791.1, from coordinate 13,823,320 downwards.
AGAGCCCCATCTGCAGCCACCTCACGTGGGGGCACAGGGCTGCACGGCACAGATTTGGGCACAAGGGGCCCTTTTGTCTTCAGGTTGTTTCTCTAGTCTTGCTTGAGCTTCACCCGGATTCCCTCGCTTACCTAGTTTCTGTGTGATGGGGAGAGGATTTGTTACTTAAAATCCATCTGCATTCTAAGGAATCCTCTGTTTGCTCCATGGAGAGAGAGAGAGAGGGACTGGGGTTGCCCCACATAGGGAACAGAATGAAGACATGGGAGGAGATGGACAAAGTACGCTTGGGGGAAAAAGAACAAATATCTTGAGGGAAATGTAACGAAGTTTGACTGTTGTAGGATGTAAACCTCTCCTCCATCTCCTGCCTAACCTCTGCATCTGGCATTTCACCAGTGCATTTGGCATTTGATATCGGGGGGAGTGAGAACTGGATTCAAAAAGTGCTGAGCCTGGCATCCAGGTGGGCATGGGTGAGAGCAGACATGGTCCCTGGGGACGCAGTCATTTCAGGTTGAAACTCCATGTGTCAAAACCTACCTTGATCCTTTGGGTTCGAGAAGGAGGGGGTCTCACTGCTTAAAACACAATGCCGCTGGATGGCTGGCTCCACTCAGCCAGGCGTGGCTATTGCAGAATCCATCTGAGCACCAGGCACTTCCCCTGGAGCCCAGGGAGAAAGATAGCCAGGGGATTTGAGGGCAAAAGGGTTTTTACAGGTGAGGAGGCTGAGGCCAGGCCGAAAGACAGGCCAAGGTCACCCGGCTATTCCAGGGCACAGCGAGGCCGTGGCTCCAGCTCTCCGGAGCTCACATTCTGTGCTTTTTCTCTGGGTGGAGAGTGTTCTTATGACACTTATGACCACCTGACTCATCCCGTCTGGTTTCCCAGACCTTTATGACCTGTCTCTTCTATTCATTCAAAATAGAAAACCATGCTGGCTGTGCACACAAAACACTAAAAATAGAGAAAAGAGCTGCAGGCAGAGGGCCATGCCTTTGCCTAGGCTGTGTCCAACCCCAGCAAGCTCAGGGCATCCTCAACCATGTTGATCTTTTAAAATCCTGTTTATTTTATGAAACCAAGTAAAAAAGGACCACTTCTCCCCATTTCGAGCCCACACTGATCTCTCCCTCTTCCCAACTCCTCCCATGCCTGTTGCCGCCAATGTCCTGTGGTCCATGTCTCACTGCGTTTAGTGCTTTCTCCTTCTCCTGAGTTTTATTTGTTTGGTTAATTGCCCCCGTGAGAGCAGCCAGGGACAGCGATTCTCCTGTTCCCATAGCATCCTGTAAGTTCTTCTGAAATTAGATCCAGATGAAGGAGACTTGACAACTTCCAAATTTAGTTGAAGCACCGTGAGCAAGAGCGGACCCATAAGACACGATGTTTGTTCCAGTCAGTGGGAATGAGATGAGAAAAGAAATTTTCCCTAGAGATAGAGTGAGACAGTCTCGTGTCTGCTTTATAAATTCATCCTTTGCTTTTTTCCTTTGATTCCTTGAAGGCAGAGCACTGATTTTACAGGAGAAATAATTGACTTGTACCATGTCTGCTCATCTTCCTCCCTTTCACTCAACATGGCCTTTGAGCCAAAGCAGACACCACCGGGGAGGGGCTTGACCTGGAGCTGAGAGCGGTGGGCTTTGGCTTCCCCGAGACAGTAAAAGAGGGGGACAGTCCCTCAGAGCAGTAAAGGGGCCTGTGGCTGGCAGGTCATCTCCACCGTGCTCAGCCCCGCTGCCTCCCTGCCGTCACAGGAGTCACGAGATGTGGTCCAGCAGCACTCATGCATCACATCCTCCGGATTCATTCCCAGAGCGTAGCCCATGTTTTCTACCACCTGAGCCTTCGTCCTGCCCTGGTTAATCCTCCCTGTGCCACAGCGAGGGCCGGCGTCCACAGGAGCGATCCCTAAGCTCAGTGGTTCAAGATCACAAACTCCAAACATCCAAGCCGGGGCAGAGTCCTGGGCCAGAGCAGGACTAGGGGGAACGGGAGGTGGGGCAAACACTGTCACTGCCACCCCCTCCAAAGCAATTGCCCTGAAAGTTCAAGGCTCATGAAGACAAGGGCGGGCCTGGGAGAAGGACGACTGAGGACACACTGACGCCGGGGATTAAGCTGGTAGTGGTGGAGACAGGTTCGAGGAGGTATCCATGGAGATGGGTGCGCTCCCAGAGGTGGTCGTCTAGAAGGCTTTCTGGAGAGGGGAACGCAGCCTCTTAGAAACAACTTCCTGTAGAGGTCTGTAGAGGTGCCAGGGGTTAAGGACATGGACTCAAAGTTCTAACTTTTCCTGGCTGTGTGATGCCAGGTGAACCACCTACCTCTCTGAGCTTGCTTCCTCCTCCATAAAATGAGGTTGCTAGTGGCCCTACCTTTCTAGTGCTCCTGTGAGCCTCGATGAGACACCATGGGGAACAGGCTGCACGCAGGTCCCTGCACGGGGTTAGCGCTCGGTAAATGCCAGCAACCATCTCAGCCCCTGACAGTTCTTCCCGGTGCTCCCCACTTTCGTTGCCTTGTTTCCACCTCACAGCAGCCTTGAGAAGTAGCTGAGATGGTTATGCCCCTTTTACAGACTTTGGAGCTGGGACTCAGAGAAACTGGATGATTTCCTGAAGATCCTATGGCCGGAGAAGCCGAGCCCAGCTCCGCATCCGGGTCCCTCAGGCTGCCTGCCCCACCCCTCCTCCTGAGGGCGCCAGAAACTAGGGCACTGGGCGCTCTAAGAACACTAAGGAGCGTCTGAGCTCGCCAAGCAGTTCACTCAACACAGTCACTCATTCAACTCCTTCATAAAACAGAGAGGGCAACTGCTCTGTGCTGTACAGTTGGGGGTTAAGAGTGTGGATTATGGAGCCAGACTTTTGGGTTCAAATCCGGCTCCTCTACTAACGAGATATGTGGCTGTGGCCATTACTTAAGCTCTAGGTGGCCTCAGTTTTCCTATCTCTAAAATGGACATAGTGATTTTTGTACCTGCCTGGTAAGATCGAATGACTAAAGTGCTCAGAATAGCACCTGGGACAGAATAAGCTCTCGGTAAACATGAGCTGTGTTTAGCTACATTTTACAGAGGAAGAATCTGAGTGCCAGAGGGGCGGAGACTCAAGGCTGGGTTTCTAGGATTCTCTCCATCCTGTCTTAAGAGCCCGGGCCACCTGAGACCAGATCCACACAGCTGGAGCGTCTCAGTCCCCCGTCAGCCGCCCGCCCAAATAACCAGCACCTCCGTCTAAGGCAATCCATGCATAATTCCTCCTGCGCCCATGGGATTCTTTTCAAAATATTAAATAGACTTATTTTTTATTTCCTGAAGCTTTGTTGCTTTTTTGCATACAATCAAGAATTGAAGCCTCAGGGGTAAAGAGCGACGTAATTATGACAGAGATTAAATCAGTATTTAAAGGCTAATTTTGTTGTGTGCCTTGAGCGGGAAAAGTCAGAATGAAATAAGCAGGCTGAGAGCGTTGGTGAAAGCACACCCTGATTCTAGACTGTGATGGGAAAAGCCTTCAAGTTCAAGTGGAAACGCTGTCTGGAAACATAATATGCTTTCCTTTTCCACGGTTAAATAAAAAACTAATTAAGTCACAGAATTTGCCACAGAGGACTCCAACGAAGCCACGATGTGATTTCACAAACAGGGAGATGCACAATTGAAGTCTTCACACATAAACAGATTCAAGCCATCAAGATGTGGTGTTGCCAGGATTTACATAAACCTGGGAGCAAGCACATCCTACAAATCTTAGAACAATTGCCAGAGTTTGTAAAAGTACCCAATGCTTCCAAGACAATTTTAAAAATCAATAATACACACTCTCATTTTCAAATGATGTCGGATCTCAGGTCCTTGCTTCCCACTCAAAGATAAGGGCTTGGAATACGAAGAGGGAGCCTCATTTGTGTTTTCCCAGGGTCCCAGGTCTGGAACAGAGAATCTTTTCCCAGGCCAGAGGCAGGTAATGCGGAAAAGGGGAGGGGTGTACCTGGCTGCAAGCCCAGCGGGGACTCACCACGGGGGTCATATTAAGAAATGAACACGTATTTAGACAACATTAATAACGATTTTTACAATGACAGTGGCTAGTAGAAGTACTGGGTGTGAGTTTAAGGAGATTGATCGTGCCATTATCTCACTTATTTACTTAAGACTCATTGTCCTAAGTTCAGTCAGTTAGATTATGTTGAATATGAAGTTTCCGACCAATATATTCTTCACCAACATATTATTATTCATAAAAAGAATGTAGCAAGCAGAATTCTTTATATTCCAGAATATTCTTTATGCAGGTATTTTTCTTGAACATATTTTTGAATGAATTAGTTATATTCAGTGAATATATCATCCTCAGGCTGTAGTCTTATGAATATGTTCTTATAAATCTATTCATGGTTCCTCATCTCCCCTCCTTCTCCTCTGGGACGACCCCCCCCCCCCCCCCCCCCGCCCCGGGCCACCACCAGCTCTCCTCGTGCATCTCTGTTCCACAGCTTCTGGCTTCAGCAACAGGGAGCAAAGCAACGACAAATGGAATATGCCTTAAAATACTTCTATGAAGACAAAGGGAAAATCAGTAAGTTAAAACTATTCAATTTTATTTTATCTTTTTATTTTATTTTTTTAGTCAATGTGGTACCTTGACAATGGCCATTCAGCAAATTGATCTGAGTTAACCTGGTGGCGGGTCACGTGGAAAAGATGTAAAGCTATGAGGGGTTTGAGGAACTCAGTGTTAGTTGGCATCAAGGTAACCAGAAATAAGTTAGTACTTCGGCTAATCAGAAAGCCACACACATTTAGACAACATTATTCATAACAAGGACCCTGCCCCTTGACCGTGGTTGATTGAGTCAGAGGTGGTCAGCTAACCCAAGCAAGGCCACTCAGAATTCTTCCCTAAGTCTTTTCAAATTGAAGTTGAGAAAGAGAATGAGCCCTCCCTAAGATGGAGCCCTCCAGAAGTAAGACAAGTGCAGAAGAAGACAAAGCTGTCCCCGACCCTCTTAGCATTCCTGGCTCGGTCTAAAAATGAAACTGATGAAGACAGGCTAACAGGAGAAAAACATACAAGTGTTATTGACACTTTACAACATGGGAGCCCTCACAAGAGGATGGAGACCCAAAGAAGTGAGCAGAGCAGGAAGCTTTTATATATTTTAGACAAAGAAACAATAAATATGTGAAGAATTGACAGGACAAAGGGGTTTGGGTAGGAAGGGTGAAGGGCAGTAAGTGGTGAAGAAATGACTAGAAAGATAAGCATTAGTTTAACAAGGTTTGCTTGTACAGATTCTCAGCCCCAAGTTCCCCGTCTCTGGTGAGAAGATGTCTTCCCTCCTCCTGGTCCAGGGATGGTACTCGTCACATAGGAGATTCATGACCTGTTTCAGGGAAGAAGGGCAAGTGAGGGGGAGGTCAAAGTGACCTTCCTGCTTCTGCTGTCTTTTTAACTCCTTCAGGTTGAGATATTTAATGTGCCAATGAGCCATATTTTGGGGTAGCATGTCTTGCACCCCACCACAGGGAACCCTGGGAAGGCTTGTTCCCCACCAAGTAAAATAAGGTCCCACCTTCAAGAAAAGAATGGAGCTGACTGGCAGAGAGTAACAAAGAACATGGAGCAAGAGAAAATCTTGACAGTATCCAAGTACCTGGATCCCACTCTTCCTGAAGCCCAGCTGCATTTTTGCCCTCCTGAAAGGAGGTGGTGGCTATGGATCAGGACATACTTGGAATGAGTCTTGGAAGAGACTGACAGAGAAAGAAACATGAAGACCTGGAAGATCAGAGCATCCCAGCCCAGAATGCCAGTGGTACAGGTGGCTGAGCAGAGTTTGGGGGAGGAGAGTCAGGTGCACAGAGAAGGCAGGCTGGGGAGGCCTGACCAGATCAGGAAGGAACCTGTAAGCCAGGCTAAGGAGTTAGAGCTTTACTCTCTAGGTACTGGGACTCACCGATAGTCTTCAACCAGGAGCTGAAGCTCACTGAGGTGAGAGTCTGGAGGGAAGATGGAAGTGGAGAGAGGCAGGAGCTGGGGTGCCCATTGGGAGGCTGCTGCAGAGGTCCAGGGGAGAGGTGAGGAGAGCCCAAACAGTGTAGGGAGAAGTGACGGGAGGAGCATCGCTAACTCCCTGTACCATCCCTTCCTCCCTTCCCACCACTGGATGGGCCAAACTTTCGTGTGTGACATGGCGGGGGGGCAGGGGGGGGGGGCGGGGGGAGAATCCAAGGGAAGGGAAACACGCAAAAGCTGCAGCCCCTGGATTGTTCCATATGCGACCCAGAGCACCTAGAGGGCATGCACACACACCCTGGGCACAACTCGTGTTCCTCAGATGCTAGGTTTCCTTCTAAGCACACACAAGGTCGCAGGTATGGCCAGATGCCCTCTCTCCATGGCCTCTCTCAGGTCAACAGGAGAACCAGCGGCTCCCAGGAGGGTGCTCTCCCCTCTGGACACATGAGCTCAGAACCCATTCACCTCCTTCATGGCTCATTCTGTCTATGGCACAAACCATCCCAAATTCCTGTGTCCAGGCATTCTCCCCAAAGTGGAGCCGCCCACACCCATGAGGCCCTGCCCCTAATTCCAGTTCACTTCTCCAGCCTTGGTTTATCTTTGTTTCGATGCCAGGATGGTAAAATGAGGATGTGGTGCCAGGACCATGGAGAGTGGCGTGTGCGGGGCAGTCTCGACCGCCCGTTACCTCTGGGACTCTGCTTTCCGCCAGGTCCTCTGCCACTAACAGAATCAAACCCCTGCCACTGTCCCGCCTGGGCTGTCCCCCTCTCTTTTCATCCCCTCTTCCTCCACTCCCCCTCTCTCCTTCCCCTGAAGGTCTGGTGGACCAGTGGATTGCTCCTGAATTTGCTAACTTAGTTCCCACATCTGTTGGCAAAGCTTGATCCCCCCTGCTAAAGCAGAGATGTCCCTCTGACCCACACATGCTACCCCATGCTCCCTCACTTTCGACAAGCGGCATTCTAAACTCTTTATCATCTAAAAAGGGAGCCCAGATGTGACCATTTCTCCCACCTGCCCTTTCTGTTTCATTTTTTCCCTCCCATTGCTCTGTACTAAAATATGATACCAATAAAATAATAATGCTATCCCCAGGAACACCATTCCCTCATATGCTATATAATCCCAAAGCCCTCCTTCTGCAGAGGACGCCTCCTATTTAGCCCACCTGCTCCATCCAGAAGCTTTTTCTTTTCACCACTGCAGACGACGCCTGGGACCTGCTTTGTCTCTTTGTTCTGTGCACCTCACAACCCTCACCATTTTTGCGGTTGGTTTTTGAGTGATGCGTTGCCCAGTGTAAAGGCAAGCTTTCATCCTGACGAGAAGGCAAATTCTCTTTTGCCACTGCCTTTTAGGGCTTTCTGAGATGTCAAGAGTGATGTCCTTAAAAGTCCCTGTTCCTCGGGGCAGGGACAGGTCCGACCGCTGCAGGGACACTGACTCATCAGAGCTCCCCCGTCCCCACTCTCCTTCCCCTGGGGCCTTCCAGGATGCCCTGAGCGGGGAACAGATGTGAGGCAACAGAGCCTGGGGCAAGCTGGCCTCCAGACCTGGGGCTTCCGGGCAGCATCTTGCAGACGCGCCTGTCAGGCCCTCCCAAAGGGATCTGGGATCTGTCTCCAGGGGCCACTGCTTCGGCGACCAGTCGAGAAGCAAGATGGGCTTCCAGTTCCCTGGTAGGGATGGGGACAAAACCTCACTTCCCTCGTAGTCATGCTCAGAGCTGGGTGAGGAGCCAGCCTCACAGCCACTTCTGGTCCAGCTCTCCCATAACAGTCCCAGACTATTGGTGGGGACCCATGGCATCTCATGACAGCCTGCAGCACTGTCAGCCTCAGGGCCAGGCACCGGCACCTTCCACCGAGGAGCTCATAGCAAGCACTAGACACAGTACTCAACAACCCTCCTCCTTTTGCATGTGTCTTTCTACATTTTTACCACCTTGTTAAAAATAACCCACCTTCGGGCCGGCCCTGCGGCTGTGTGGTTAAGTCCACGCTCTCTGCTTTGGTGGCAGCCTGGGGTTCACCGGTTCAGATCCCAGGCACAGACCTAGTACCACTCATCAGGCCATGCTGAGGCGACGTCCCACACAGCAGAGCTAGAAGGACCTACAACTAGAATATACAGCTGTGTACTGGGGGGTGGGGGAGCGGGCTTTGGGGAGAAGGAAAAAAAAGATTGCCAACAGATATTAACTCAGGGCCAATCTTCAAAAAAAATAAATAAATAAATAACCCACCGTCTTCACAAGTACTGTCTGTTAATCTCCTAGCTAAACAAACAGAACTTGTGCTTAAATAACTGTGTTTCCCTTGGGGTTTACAAATTTCCATTTCCTTGGCTGTTTTTGACTCTTGGCTCAACTTCCTGGAATTGATTTGAAAGTGTTTGGATGTAGACGTGACCAGCCCCAGAGCATCACTTGAGTACCAAGTATCTGAAAAGAGACACCCAAACCTCTCCCCAGGGAAACACCAGAGAGCCCTAAGGTACAGAGCACCCTGTGTCATTCAGAAAAAGTTTTCATATGCTTAACGGAAGGTAAAAATGAAAGAGAGAGAACCACAGAAATTATCAGCTCTTGAGGTTTTACTTAAAATCCTCCTCTAATTTTCACCACTTGAGCTCTCTTTAAATTTATTTTTGAATAGGAAAGACTCTGTTTCTCCCTCTCTCTCACACTCTGCTTCTACCACGCTCACACTTCTACGAACAGACATGTGGGCTTTTTCCCCCACGCCAAGCAATTCTGCAACACCAGCTGGGTGTCCTACAGTTTAACTCAATTTTGACACTATCTACCTGGAGTCAGCCTCAGACCCCACGGTTAAGGACTCAGTCCCACAGCCTGCTTCCCCCACTTCAGATGCCAGTCACAAGTCCAGGTTGTCACTGTGCTTCTGACCAACCAGTTATAAATCAGAGATTCCATGACCCCCTCTTGAGGTTTAATAATTTGCTAGAGTGCCTCACAGAACTCAGGGAAACAGTTTACTTACTAGGTTACAGGTCCAGGATAAAAAGATACAACTCAGGAACAGCCAGGTGGAAGAGATACATTGGGCAAGGTATGGGGGAAGGGGCAGGAAGCTTCCATGCCCTCTGCAGGTGCGCCACCCTCCCGGCACCTCCTCGTGTTCACCAACTGGGGATTTTTATGGCCTCTTCATTACGCAGGCATGATTGATTAAATCATTGGCCATGGATGATTACATCAATCTCCAGGCCCTCTCCTCTCCTAGGAGGTGGAGGGTATGGCCGAAATTCCAACCCTCTAATCATCTGATTGGTTCCCCTGCAAGCAGCCCTTATCCTTAGGGCTTTCCAAAAGTCACCTTATTACCTAAACTCAGGTGTGATTGAAAGAGGATTGTTATGAATAACAAAAGACACCCATTTCACCTTCATCACTCTGGCGCTATTTCAGGAACTGGGAACAAAAACTAAATATTGTAACAAAATATGCCCGTATAGCTCTAATCACTTAGGAAATTATAAGGGCTTTAGGGGTTATATGCCAGGAATCGTGGAGGAAGACCAAAATATATATTTATTATATCACAATCACAGTTTTCTCCCTTTTTTCTTCATTTTATTAATTTTTTTTTTAAAGATTGGCACCTGGGCTAACAACTGTTGCCAATCTTTTTTTTTTTTTCTGCTTTTTATTTCCCAAACCACCCCCCCACACACACACCAGTACATAGTTATATATCTTAGTTGCAGGTCCTTCTAGTTGTGGGATGTGGGATGCCGCCTCAACGTGGCCTGACAAGCGGTGCCATGTCCGCGCCCAGGATCCAAACCCTGGGCCGCCGCAGCAGAGCGTGCGAACTTAACCACTCGGCCATGGAGCCAGCCCCAATTTTATTAATTTTTGTTTCTCCATCACAAGCATCTTTAGCACTGAGCTCTGTCTAGTTTTTCAGAGGAACATGGACACATACATATTACCTTAGTGTTGTCCCACAATTCCTTAAGTTAACAAAGACTAGCAAAAAAGGGAATTAAATTAATATCAAGAGTCAGCCAAGGGGCCAGCCTTATAGCCAAGTGGTTGTGTTCACCTGCTCCATTTCAGTGGCCCGGGATTCAGCTGTTCAGATCCTGGGCAAGGATCTACACACCGATCATCAAGCCATGGTGAGTCAGCAGCCCAAATAGAAGAACTAGAATGACCTATAACTAGGATATACAACTATGTACTTGGGTTTGGGGAAGAAAAAAAAAGAGGAAGATTGGCAACAGATATTAGCTCAGGGCCAATCTTCCTCACCAAAAAGCATACCTTTAAAAAAAAAAATTCTTAAAGAAAAAAAAAAGAGCCACCCAACAAATGTCCTGTGGCAGAGACTATTCATCAAACTCCATTGCCCTTTTCTCCTGGACACAAGCTGGACTACATTTCCCAGCATCCTGTGCAGTCAGGTGGCCATGTGTCTAAGCGTGGCCAGTGGAATACAAGCAGAATTGTTGAACACCACTTCCAGGTCTGGCTCCTGAAAAACCTCCTTCATGATCTTTCTTTTTCTTTCTGCCAGCTGCATGCAAAGAGGACAAGACCTCAGAAGATGAAAGACCCACATCATCGAAGAAACTTGGGTCCCTAAATGATAGTAAAGAACAGACTAAGACCTCCCCCTCCCTTCCCAATGACCACTAAGCCACATTGAACTGTGACACGAGCAAGAAATAAAAAGTTACTGTATTAAACCATTGAGATTGGGGAGTTTTGTTGTATCAGTTTATCCCAACTTACACATGTTCTCAGTAAAATAATTTTAGAACTTCCACCCAGAGAGTTTACAGAATAACCTCCATATCTTATACATCATACACCATATTGACTGTGCTGTGAAACTCAAGAATCCACCCTCAAAAGGCAAAGATACAATCAGATTATGACATTTCCATTTAAATCCTGTAGTCACCCTACATTCAGATATTTCCCAGTATCATTACAAATAATTACCATGTTTTTTTATCCCTTCCCCAGGAGTTTTGGTAGCCACACTAAAAAGTAAAATGAAATGAAATTCAACAAGTCATAACCACAGGAAGTTTTGGCACAAAAATCTAAAATTTTTGCATGAATTAACACTTGCGATGCCTACCCTCATAACGTACCTCCATTCAGAGGCCTCCCTATGGGAGTCAGGGGCCTCAGCTGAGACGTTCTCTCCACTCAGCTCCGCTGGTGCTTTTGTTCGAGCTTCCTCAGCAGTGACATGATCCTCCGCCCTCCCCAGTCTGTACTGCGCGTCCTCAGACCCTCGCCCAACACCCTTCGGGGAGCCAGTCCCGTTCTTTTTCACCCCTGATTTACACTGTGAAGTGAGTGAATGAAGGCTTGGTTGTTGCTTTCACTTGGCTTGTTGTCCTATTTGCTAATCCCCTCAATACTGGGCAGCTCAACAGTTTGTTGTTACCTGCTGGGGTTTGTCTCAATGGCTCCCACCCAGACATTCCCAGAAACTCAAATGCATCAGATTCTATCGCATCTTGGTGCTGATGCTCAGTTCTGCCTTTCTCTTGTCCCCTGCCCTTTCTTTTCTTCCCTCTCCTCCAGGTCCTTCTTTCCTCAAGGTCTAGCTGGACCAGCAAGTTTCTCCTGAGTTTATCAGTTGAGCTCCTATTTCTCCTAGCTAATGCTGATGCCTTTCTATTATCCTGTATCATGGATATCTTCCTGATCAACATTTGTACTCAATCATGTTGAGAAAACAGACTATGGCTGGGGGAGGGAAAGACAGGAGGCAGATTCCAGGGGTTCTAGCTTGTGTGATGGTAAGAGAAGCAGGCTCAGGGGAAGACGACTGTTTCACTTTGGGACATGCCGTGTTTGAGGTGTTGTCATCCAACCAGGTGGAGACGCCGTCCGGATTTATGAGTAGGTTTGCTGGGCACTCTCCTGTGCAGATAGAAGCTAAAGCCATGGGCATGGACCATCTGCCAAGCATGTTGTCACAGGGGCTTCTGCAGTCAAGGAGCAATTGCAGCATCTGAGCCATGGGGATTAGCCAATTGCAAAATAAAAAAAAGGAACTGAAGAATCATTTTGCCATCCAGCATCCATGAGGGCAGTAGCCACATTTCACCAGAGAAACAAGCTCTGTGTCTAGCACTGCTGCCCTTGCAGGGAGGAAATACAAACAGAAACTCAGAGGCCCCTCCTCTCAGGAACCACCTCCTCTGCTGGGTCAGGGCGGCCTCACATAGGCTCTTTCTTCTCCACCACAGTAAGGACTGTCTGGAAATATAATTGCCTCCACACAGCCAGCATGGAAACTCTGTAAAAAGCCTCGGATAGGGGGAAACGGGGAGGGCACAAGAGAGCCAGCTGGAGACCAGTGGGGCCTATGCCTTCTGCCCTCCCTGTAGCAAGAAGGAAGCTCTGAGCAATTGGGCCATTGCTCAGAGAGGAGCAGGGGGCTCAGAACTGGCTTGCAAATCTGCTTCCCTGAATCAGAGGGAAGAAAAGGGTTTCCTGCTGGTGACAGCAACTCCTGTGACCAACGCAGCCCCTCTCACTCTGGGCCTCCCGAGGCTGTGGCAGGGCATGGCAGAAATAGCTGTCCCTGCCAGTCTGTTCCCACAGTCAGTTCTTACCTGCAGCATGGAAAGCTCAGAAAAGGATGGGGACATGCCCAGCCCCTCAGCCTTCTGCTTTCTGATTCTCCCAAAAGCTAGGAGACCCTCCAGGACATGATGGAAAGATTCTCTGAGCTCAAGAGACTGAGAAGCTGATGCCACAGCTATTCGTGACTTGCTGTGTGACTATGGGAAATCACTGCTCTTCTCTGGTACTTAACTTTCCTCATAAGACTCATAAAAGGCAGTTAGTACAGTGAGAGGCTTATGGCAAATGCACCGTGAATAGTAGCTGTTTCTGTGATGATGATAATGACAGTGTTAAATGGGGCATTTGGATTAACGACCCATCTCCAAGGCTCCTTCCTGCCTTGTAGCTGAACAAGAAAAATATCTTTTTTTAACGAGCTGATATAATAATAACCATAGATCCTGTTTACTAAGCGCTTGTGTGCCAGGCACTATAGTCACTTCATTTCACTTACTTCTCATAAATGTCTTGCAAGGTAGATCATATTAGCTCCTATTTGCAAGATGACAAAACTTAGGCCCAGAGAGATGAAGTAACTTGCCCAAGGTTACACAGTTGATAAATGATACAGCCTGAATTGGAAACCAAATCTTTTCATTATACCACTGATGCCATCTCTGTAAAAGGTGAGAAGCCCTATCAAAATAGTACAGTACTGGGAAAAAATAAGACATAAAGACCAATGAAACAGAACAGGGAGCCCCGAAATAAATCTAAGCACCTATAGTCAAGTGATCTTTAACAAGAAAGCCAAGAATGCACAAAAGGGAAAGGAGAGTCTCTTCAATAAATGGTGTTGGGAAAACTGGACAGCCACATGCAGAAGAGTGAAATTGGGTCTTTATCTCCAGCATATACAAAAATCAACTCAAACTAGATTAAAGACTTAAACATAAGATCTGAAATAGTAAAACTACTAGAAGAAAATATAAGAGAAAGGCTTCCTGATACTGGTGTGGGCAATGATTTTTTTGGCTAGAACAGGCAACAGAAGCAAATATAGACAAATGGGATTGCATCAAGCTGAAAAGTTTCTGCACAGCAAAAGAAACGATCAGCAATCAACCTATGGAATGGGAGAAGATGTTTGCAAACAATATATTTGACAAGGGGTTAATGTCCAAAATATATAAGGAATTCATACAATTCCATAGCAAAAAAAAAAAAAAAAAAAAGACCCAAATAGCCCAATTAAAAAGTAGGCAAAGGGAGGGCCAGCCTGGTGGCACAGCGGTTAAGTGCCCACATTCTGCTTTGGCAGCCCAGGGTTCACCGGTTCAGATCCCAGGTGCGGACATGGCACTGCTTGACAAGCCATGCTGTGGTAGGCGTCCCACATATAAAGGAGAGGAAGATGGGCACTGATGTTAGCTCCGGGCCAGTCTTCCTCAGCAAAAAGAGGAGGATTGGCAGCAGATGTTAGCTCAGGGCTAATCTTCCTCAAAAAAAATAAATAAATAAAAATAAAGAGAAAAGAATAGGTAAAGGCCCTGAATAGACATTTCTCAAAAGAAGACATACAAATAGACAATAGGTATATGCAAAGGTGCTCAGCATCAATAATCATCAGGGAGATGAAAATCAAAACCACAGGGAGATATCACCTCACACCTGTTAGAATGGCTATTATCAAAAAGACAAAAGAGAAGTGTTGGTGAAAATGTGGACAAATTGGAACCCTTGTATACTGTTGACAGGAATTAAATTGGTATGAAAAACAGTATGGAGGTTCCTCAAAAAATTAAAAACGGAACTACCATATAATCCAGCAATCCCACCTCTCAGTATACGCAAAGGAGATGAAATCAGGATCTCAAAGAGATGTCTGCACTCCCATGTTCATTGCAGCATTACTCACCATAGCCAGGATATGGGACAAGCTAAATGTCCATCAATAGATGAATGGATAAAGAAAATGTGGTATATATATATACATGCACACACACATACACATACAATGGAATATTATTCAGCCTATAAAAAGAAGGAAATTCAGCCATTGGCAACAACATGGATGAACCTGGAATACATTATGCTAACTGAAATAAGCCAGATGCAGAAACACAAATGACTCATGATTTCACTTCTATGTGGAATCTAAAATAGTCAAACTCATAGAAGCAGAAGTAGAATGGTGGTTACCAGTGGGGCGGGGGGTGAGGAAATGGGAAGATGTTGGTCAAAAGGTACCAACTTTCAATTATAAGATGAATAAGTTCTGGAAATCTAACATACAGCAATGTGACTATAGTTCATAATACTGTATTATATACTTGAAATTTGCTAAGAGGTAAATTTTAAGGGTTCTCACTACACACACCAGAAAAGGTAACTTTGTGAGGTGATGGGAATGTTACTTAGGTTGATTGTGGTGATTATTTCACAATATATACATATATCAAAGCATCAATTCGTACTTCTTAAATATATACAGTTTTTATTTGTCAATTATACCTCAATAAAGCTGGGGGAGAAAAGAGAAAGAAAGGAGTGACATCAGCATCATGGCAGAGTGAGTTCTCAGGTGATCTCTCCTCTCCAGCATACAACAAAAAAGACATTCATACTCCGACAGAGGACATCCACACAACACAAAAGATGGCTGAGAGACCCATGCAGCCACACATCGGAGGGTGGAGAGGCTGGAACCCCCCTTGGAGAAGGTGGAACAGGGTAAGAGAAAACTTCGCTCCTCCCCAAAAGACTACGATCTGGGACTGTGTGCAGCCTCCAAGAGGGAAGGAAAGGTCACTCATTCATGGGAGCATCAAAGATCCCTGAGGTCCCTGCAGCCTAAGGGAAAGCCCCTACTGAAGAGAAAGCTAATGCAGGGGTGACCTTATCAAGCAAACACCACAGGATAGCAGATAGTGAGGGCAGAGCAAGAAAACCCCAAGAGCACACAGGAGAAAGCGCCCCTCCCCACCACCCACCCAGCACTGGCTTCAGTGCCTGGGATCTTGGCAGATGGCAGAGGGCTCAGAATATGCAGCTCTTGACCCTCACCCAGTGGTGATAGGTGGTAACTGTGACTGGGATGCAAAAGAACAAAGCCACACCTTCTAACAGTATCAAAAATTATATTAAATCTCCAGACCCGAGAGAAAAATGACAAGTACCCAGAAATTAGTCCTGAAGACACAGAAACGTGTACTCTAAATGACAGAGAATTCAAAATAACTATTATCAAAAACCTTAACGAGTTAAAAGAGAATGTAGAGAAACAATTCAACAAGTTCAGGAGCTACTTCACAAAAGAGATTGAAACTATAAAGAAGAATCAATCAGAAATATTGAAGATGAAAGACAAAATCAATGTGATAAAACAAAATACGGACTCCTTGAATGCTCGAGCAGACACCATAGAGGAGCGAATCAGCATAATTGAGGATAGACATGTTGAAATGCTCCAGAAAGAGGAGGAGAGATAACTAAGACTAAAAAGAAATGAAGAAAGTCTCTGAGAAATATCAGACTCAATTAGGAAATGCAACATAAGAATTATAGGTATTCAAGAGGGAGAAGAGAAGGAGAATGGAGCAGAAAGCTTGTTCAAAGAAATAATAGCAGAGAACTTCCCAAACCTAAGGAAGGAGATGGAAATCCATGTGGGAGAGCCTACTAGATCTCCTAAGTATGTCAGTGTAAAAAGACCTACTGCAAGGCGTGTAGTAGTGAAACTGGCAAAACTGAATGACAAAGAAAAAATACTAAGGGGGGGGGGCACGGCAGAAGAAATTAACCTACAAAGGAACCCCTATCAGGTTTTCAGCAGATTTCTCTGCAGAAACCTTACAGGCTAGGAGAGACTGAAATGACATATTCAAGTCTTTGAAGGACAAAAATTTTCAGCCAAGAATACTCTATCCAACAAAAATATCCTTCGGATATGATGGAGAAATAAAAACTTCCCAGATTAACAAAAGCTAAGGTAGTTCATAGCCACCAGATCATTCCTACAAGAAATCCTCAGGAAGGCCCTCACACCTGAAAACAAAAGGGAGACAGGGGTCACAAAGCATGGAGTAAAGAGATAAATAGGTAGACAGAATCAGTAAATTGTAGCTATACATCAGAATAGGTTAGCAAATACTGAAGTATAACATTAAAGATAAAGGGAAGGACAACACCAAAAACAAAGACAATCTTGTCATTTTAACCACAAACTCACAAAACAAGATGGAATAATGTGTGAGAAAAACAAATTAGGAGGGAAAGAGGAAAGAGACTGAATCCCTTTAGTCTAAGGAAATAAGAGGCCATCAGAAAAGGGACTATCTTATCTATGAGATTTTGAATACAAACCTCATGGTAACCACTAAACAAAAAAGCAGAACAGAGATATAAAGAGTAAATAAGGAGAAAACAAAAAAATACAACATAAAAAACTACGTAACTCAATTGGTAGACTAAAATACACAGAAGGAGAAACAAAAGAAATGCAGGAGAACCAGGAAATGAGGGATAAGATGGCAGCATTAAGCCCTCATATATCGATAATCACCCTAAACATGAATGGACTGAATTCTCCAATAAAAAGACACAGAGTGGAGAGATGGATTAAAGAACAAGACCTAACAATATGCTGCCTCCAAGAAACACATCTCAAATGCAATGACAAACACAGGCTCAGAGTGAAGGGATAGAAGATGATACTCCAAGCTAATGGCAAACAAAAGAAAGCAGGTGTCACAATACTTATATCAGACAAAGTAGACTTCAAGATAAGACAGGTAAAGAGAGACAAAGAGGGGCAGTATATAACGATCAAAGGGACACTCCTTCAAGAAGAAGTAATGCTTATAAATATTTATGCACCCAACACAGGAGCACCAAAGTTCATAAAGCAACTAGTAACAAACCTAAAAGAAGATATTAAAAATAACATAATAATAGTAGGGAACCTCAGCACTCCACTCACATCAATGGATAGATCATCCAGGAAGAAAATCAACAAGGAAACAGTGGAATTAAATGAAAAGCTAGACCAGTTGGACTTAATAGACATATATAGAACACTCCATCCAAAAACAGCAGAATACACATTCTTCTCAAGGTTAGACCACATGTTGGGAAACAAGGCAAGCCTCAATAAATTTAAGAAGACTGAAATAATAACAAGCATCTTTTCCAATCACAATGCTATGAAGCTAGAAATTAATTACAAGAAAAAAGCTGAGAAAGGGACAAAGACGTGGAGACCAAACAACACACTATTTAACAAGCAATGGATCATTGAGTAAATTAAAGGAGAAATCAAAAAATATCTGGAGACAAATGAAAATGAAAATATACCATCCCAACTCATATGGGATGAATCAAAAGTGGTACTAAGAGGGAAATTCATCGCAATACAGGCTCACCTTAACAAACAAGAAAAATCCCAAATAAGCAATCTCAAATTACACTTAACTGAATTAGAAAAAGAGAACAAACAAAGCCCAAAGTGAGCAGAAGAAGAGAAATAATAAAAATCAGAGCAGAAACAAATGCAATTGAAACCAAAAAAGGCAGTAGAAAGAAGCAATGAAACAAAGAGCTGATTCTTTGAGAAGATAAACAAAATTGACAAACCCCTTGCCAGACTTACAAAGAAAAGGAGAGAGAAAGCTCAGACAAATAAAATTAAAGATGAAAGAGGAGAAATAAGAATGGATACCACAGAAATACAAAGGATTATAAGAGAATACTACGAAAAGCTATTTACCAAAAAAATGGACAATCTAGAAGAACTGGATAAATTCTTAGACTCTTACAACCTCTCAAAGCTGATTCAAGAAGAAATAGATAATCTGAATAGACCAATCACAAGTAAAGAGATTGAAACAGTAATCAAAAGCATCCCAAAGAATAAAAGCCCAGGATCAGACGGCTTCCCTGGAGAGTTCTACCAAACTTTCAGAGAGGATTTAATACCTATCCCTCTCAAGTTATTCCAGAAAATCAGGGAAGATAGAACATTTCCTAACACATTTTATGAGGCCAACATCACCCTGATACAAAAGTCTGACAAGGATAACAGAAAAAAGGACAACTACAGGCCAACATCGCTGATGAACATAGATGCAAAAATCCTCAACAAAATATTGGCAACCCAAACACAGCAATACATCAAAAAGATCATATATCATGATCCAGTGAGATTTATTCCAGGGACACAGGGATGGTTCAACATCCGCAAATCAATCAATGTGATACACCACATTAACAAAATGAGAAATAAAAACCATATGATCATCTCAATAGATGCAGAGAAAGCATTTGACAAGATCCAACAGCCATTTATGATAAAAACCCTTAACCAAGTGGGGACAGAAGGAAATTACCTCAACACAATAAAGGCCATATATGACAAACCCACAGCCAACATCATACTCAATGGGGAAAAACTGAACGCCATACCTCTGAGAACAGGAACAAGACAAGGATGCCCACCATCGCCACTCTTATTCAACATAGTACTGGAGGTTTTGGCTAGGGCAATTAGGCAAGAGAAGGGAATAAAAGGAATCCAAATGGGAAGTGGAGAAGTGAAACTCTCGCAGTTTGAAGACAACATGATCTTATATATAGAAAATCCTAAAGAATCCATCAGAAAACTATCAGAAATAATTAACAACTACAGTAAAGTTGCAGGGTACAAAATCAGCTTAGAAAAATCAGTTGCATTTCTATACTCTAATAACGAACTTACAGAAAGAGAACTCAAGAATACAATTCCATTTACAATCACAACAAAAAGAATAAAATATCTAGGAATAAATTTAACCAAGGAGGTGAGGGACTTATACAATGAAAACTATAAGACATTATTGAAAGAAATAGATGATGACATAAAGAGATGGAAAGAGATTCCACACGCATGGATTGGAAGAATAAACATAGTTAAAATCTCCATACCACCCAAAGCAATCTACAGATTCAATGCAATCCCAATCAGAATCCCAATGACATTCTTCACTCTGAAATAGTGAAATAAAACAAAGAATCCTAAAATTCATGTGGGGCAACAAAAGACTCTGAATTGCTAAAGCAATCCTGAGAAAAAAGAACAAAGCTGGAGGCATCACAATCCCTGACTTCAAAATGTACTATAAAGCTAAAGTAATCAAAACAGCATGGGTCTGGTATAGAAACAGGCACACAGATCAATGGAACAGAACTGAAAGCCCAGAAATAAAACCACACATCTACAGACAGCTAATCTTCAACAAAGGTGCCACAAACATGCAAAGGAGAAAAGACAGTCTCTTTGATAAATGGTGTTGGGAAAACTGGACAGTTGCATGCAAAACAATGAAAGTAGGCCATTATCTCACGCCATACACAAAAATCAACTCAAAATGGATTAAAGACTAGAAGATAAGTTCGGAAACCATAAAACTCCTGGAAGATAATATAGGTAGTGCACTCTTTGACATCGAACTTAAAAGGACCTTTTCAAATACCATGTCTTCTCAGACAAGGGAAACAAAAGAAAAAACAAACAAGTGGGAGTTCATCAGACTAAAGAGCTTCTGCAAGGCGAAAGAAACTAGGATCAAATCAAAAAGACAACCCACCGATTGGGACAAAATATTTGCAAATCATATATCCGATAAGGGGTTAATCTTCATAATACATAAGGAACTCACGCAACTGAACAACAAAAAACCAAACAGCCCGATCAAAAATGGGCAGAGGGTATGAACAGACATTTTTCCAAAGAAGATATACAGATGGCCAATTAACACATGAAAAGATGTTCAACATCACTAATCATCAGGGAAATGCAAATCAAAACTACACTAAGATACCACTTACACCTGTTAAAATGGCTATAATCACTAAGACTAAAAATAAATGTTGGAGAGGGTGTGGAGAAAAGGGAACCCTCATGCACTGCTGGTGGGAATGCAAACTGGTGCAGCCATTATGAAAAACAGTATGGAGATTCCTCAAAAAACTAAAAATAGAACCACCATACACCCAGCTATCCCACTACTGGATATCTACCCAAACAACTTGAAATCAACAATCCAAAGTAACATATGCACCCCTGTGTTCATCGCAGCACTGTTCACAATAGCCAAGACATGGAAACAATCCAAGTGCCCATCGACTGATGATTGGATAAAGAAGATGTGGTGTATATATACAATGGAATACTACTCAGCCAGAAAAAAAGACAAAATCATCCCATTTGCAACAACATAGGTGGACCTGGAGGGAATTATGCTAAGCGAAATAAGCCAGACTGAGAAAGACAAACACCAGATGATTTCACTCATATGTGGAATATGAACAAACATATGGACAAAGAAAACAGTCCAGTGGTTGCCAGGGGAAGGGGGGTTGGGGTGTGCACAGGGGGTGAAGGGGATCACTTATGTGGTGACAGACAAGAAATAATGTACAACTGAAATTTCACATTGATGTAAACTATTATGAACTCAATAAAAAAAAATAGAAGCTCAAAAAAAAAAGAGAGAGAGAGAGGGAAGAGAGAAAGAAGCCCTATACTTAAGGTGATCACATAACTTGTACTCTGAATGCAAACATTTCATTGGGTGACAAACTGTCTTGATTTGCCCAGGACTGAGGAATTTCTTGGGACACGGGACTTTCAGGAAACAACTGGGACAGCCCTGAGCAGACGGGGGACATTTGGTCACTGTGTTTCTGAGAGTGAAAGGAAGTATGATTATCCACTCAATTGGTGATACACTGATTCTCCTTATGATTTCTTCTTTGATCGATGGATTGTTCAAAAGTATGTTTCTTAGTTTCCAAATATTTGGAGATTTTCTAGATATTTTATTTTTTATTTCAATGTGATTCCATTTTGGTTAGGGAGCATTCTTTATATAATCTCACCCTTTTGAAATTTATTGAGACTTGTTTTGTGGTCCAGCATATGGTCTATCTTGGTGAATGTTCCATTCACAGGGAGAAAAAATGTGTCTTCTGCTGTTATTGGGTGGAGAGTTCTATGAAGGTCAACTAGGTCAAGCTGGTTAATAGTTTTGTTCAGATCTTCCACATCCTTTGTCCACTTGCTCTATCGATCACTGAAAGGGGGGTAATGAAATTTCCTACTAGAAGGCAGATATGTCTCCTTGTCCCTTTCGTTGTGTCAGGTTTGCTTCTTGTATTTTGCAGCTCTGTTATTGGGTGCACATACATTTGGGATTGCTATGTCTTCTGATGAATTGGCCTTTTTCATCATTAGGAAAGGTCTGTCATGATGAATAGCTTTGGCAATATTCTTTATCTTGAAGTCTAGTTTAAATAATTCATACGCTCCCTTCCAACTCTAAAAAAGAAAAAGACAAGAAAGTATGTACGTCCCTGCAGCAGCGCTGGCTCATTTAAAGTCAACGACATTCTGTGGGGTTTTTCACTCCCTCTCTTGAGGCACGGCGGATCTCAACGTTACAGCATCCATTTATACAAAAAGAAATGGTCTGTTTGATTTAAACCTTCCCAGACGTGATCCAATTCAGCTGCAGGGGAAGCAGCTGTTTCTGTCAGCTGGGCTGATAAGGCCCTTTGTCTTGGGGAAAGCGGCAATTGATCAGTTCTCTTAGACCCAGATAGCTGGGCTTTTCAGGGCAGATGCTAATGCTGCCCTTTAGAAAGCTCAGGAATGCAGGTGACCTTCTTGGGTAACAACCTCCTTCCTGGGGGCTTGTCTGTCATGTTGTCTGCACAGGGATATGCTTGGAGAATGTAGGGCCTCAGGGTCCTACGGAATAAAATCAACGATTTGTTGAAGCTCCCTATGAAGCCAGAACTTACAGAGGAGCCACTGGGATGTGACGGGGGGGTAGAAAGAGAAGAGTCAACGGCGTGTGTGTGGTCTCCAGTTTAGAAGACAGAGAGAGTGCTGCTCCCAGGACTGGAATGGGGATGCTGATTGGCACCATCTTGTTCACTGTCGAATCCCCCACGTTCAGCACAGTGACGAGCGCCTAATAGATGCTTTATACATATTTTTGGATGATTCAATAAATAAATGAATGAAACTGAAGTCAGCATGTGCTCTCACAGAAAGTGAAGGAATAAATCAGGGGTCAAAAACTCTTTCCCTGGGGCCAGCCCGGTGGCGCAGCGGTTAAGTTCGCACATTTCACTTCGGTGGCCGGGTGCCGGGTGTTCACCGGTTCGGATCCCGGAGGCAAACATGGCACCGCTTGGCAAGCCATGCTGTGGTAGGCGTCCCACATATAAAGCAGAGGAAGATGGGCACGGATGTTAGCTCAGGGCCAGTCTTCCTCAACAAAAAGAGGAGGATTGGCAGCAGTTAGCTCAGGGCTGATCTTCCTCAAAAAAAAAAAAAACAAAAAAAAACTCTTTCCCTTCAGGGACCCTGTTAGTCAGGGCTCAGCTGCAGATAAGAGTAACCACTCCACCTAGTTTAAGCAGAAATGAATTTAATTCCAGGAATTAAGTGCCTACAGAGTCATTGGAAGTGATGGAGGAACAGATAATCTCTAGGCTGAGAAGAGATTCCAAAAAACCCCACAGAACTGGTCCAGCGAAGGAAGGGAATTGCTACTTCTGCTATAATCAGGAAGCTGCAGGTGTAGGAAGCAACAGCTGGCTCCATGTCTACACCACTGGCAGTCGGGGGTCAAGAAGCTGCCCCTAGAACAGCTGGCTCCAGAGCCGCGTTGTACCTGCTGGAATCCACCACAGCAAAACAGCTGCTGCCACTCTCCCCTGCGAGTCCCAGTAAGTGTGTCCGATGGTGACTGAGTCCCTCCTGGAGCCACACCTGCAGGGAGTTTGGGAAATGCAGACCCTAGCTTTCCAGCCTCTGCCGTGGAGGAAGTTATCCCAGAAGGAGGTTGGAACAGAAGCTGAGTGAGCCAACTGATGCTCTCCACTACAGGTGCCAAGCAGGTAACCTCCTTCCGGCTGGTGTAAGACACAGAGGGGAGTACCTGGGGCTGGGGGTTCCCATTATAAAAGCTTCAAGAACATCGTGCTGGTCAGACGAGACACATCTCAGCCACAGCTGCCTCTCTGCCAGCGTGCAAGTCCGGGCACAAACAAAAATCGGAGAGGCTGTGAAACTGGCAGAGGGTTAGCCGTTGATGATTAAGCAGCTAGGAACTAAAGGTTTTTTTTTTCCTTTTTGCAATGACCGATTATAGCTTTTAGCGGTTTAACCCACCCATTGTTAACTATGCTGTTTAGACAATACACTATCTGACTCCCACTAGATTCCTCTAGACAACATCTCCCTGCAGCCTGGGTCACCGTGAAAGTGGATGTTTGAGCTCTTTGTGAGGAACTAGAACCCCTCTGTCCCCTCCAGGCTGGTTGAGACCACCAACCCATCAATTGGGCCCACACAGATGTCCAATAGGCGACCTTTTGACTTCAAGAGGCTAAAAAACCCCTCCCCCAGAACATGCTAAAGCCGCCATTTTATGAACACGGGTCCTATGAAGGAGCACGGAGTCTGATTACCTTGCGCAGATCATCAATTACCTCACCTCTCCTCACCTCCCATCACCTCTCTCCACATTTCAGACCTCCTTGCCCCCACCCCATAAATATCCCTGAGGCCCCATTTTCGGGGAAGCAGATTTGAGACACGCTCTCGCTTCCTCGCATGGCTGCCTCGTGGTTAAACTCTCTCTCTGCTGCAATCTCATCATCCCAGTGTTTGGCTTTCTGGGCAGAGGGCAAAGAAGGACCTGGTTCCATAACAGCTGGGCGGAGCCTTGGAGGGGAGTGGGCGAAGAGAAGCATGTAAAGAAAAGCAGGAAGAGCCACAGTGGGTGAGAGAGGGAGAGAAACCAGGGGGATGGGCGTGGTCACCCAGCATCAAGGAGGAGGCTGGTCAGTGACCCCTGGATTTGACCAGAGGAGGCTCCTGTGAGACTGGAGGACTGAGCAGCGAGGAAAAGTGGGGAGGGAGGATGGGTGGCCGCCTGGCAGGATCTCCTAAAGCTGGAAATGCACACCCCAAACCCTTCCGAGGGAAGCGCACACATGCTCAGGGCGACAGGTGCACGCAGAGGCACACAGCACTGGGGGACACACACCTGAGTGTCCAGCAACAGGGCAGCAGGAGTTCGGCTCTCCATACAGTGAATACTTTATGGAAGTTAAAATGAAGCAAGTGTGTCCTTAGGGCATACACCCCAACACAGATTTCAAAGACAAAACGGTGGATGAGAAAAGCAAGAAGACAAATGACATGTATAGAACAATGTAATTATGTCATTTTTTAAAACACACAAAAACAGTACTGATCGTGCTGTGGACACACTGTGTGCGCACTGCGGCGCGGACGGGTCCACAGCAACCTCGCAGGAGCAGCCTTGGGCTGTGGCGGAGTGAAATGGGATCCGGCAAGAGAGTCAAAAAGACTTTAGCTCCCTTCCTGTTTACTGTTTTTAGAAAAGGGAGAGGGGGAGAAAATAAGATCAGATGTTAACAGCTATTAAGTGGTGACAAGGTAGATGTTGGTTATATTCTTTTTGTACTTACTTTTCTGTGCAATTTAATTTCTCACAAAATAGATTTTTTTTTTCAAGAAAAGGGAAGTAGGTGATTCTGAAGTGTTTTGCTCATTTAATGCCACTTAGTGAACATTTGTTTCTCGCTGGCGCGTTTGGATCTGATGATTGCTGTCCAGGGGGCCCAGCAAATCCTGCCTCTCCTGAGGTTCAGGCAAATTGATGGCGCTTCAGGCAGCTCATCTGTGCACATGGAGATGCGATTTGAAATCCAAAGAGCTTCTCCTTCTGGCGGCGCGTCTCTCGTCACCCAGAGCGGGCAGGTGGGCAGGCTCAGCAGCTGCGGGGCGGTGGACGGACAGCCCACCCCTGGAGCCCGCCGCCTCCTCCAAACCAGAAAGGAGGGGCGCCTCGGGTCCATGGTCCCTTTCCAGCCCCTCCCTTGACCGTTCCCCCTCCCTCCGAGGAGTCAGAAGGAGTGAGAAAAGGATCCCAGGGGAACAGGCGAATCGAAGCAGGGGAATGAAGAGCCCTCGCCCCAGACAGTCTCGGCCCTCAGTGGCAGCGCCCCCCGCCCCACACACACACGTGGGCTGCTCTCTCAGGCCTCTCCTCCGCTCCACACACTCTGCTCTCCCGGACAGAGACTGGGAGAGCGCCCCGCTGCCTGAGGACCCACATATGCTAGGCTCTGAGGCAGGAACTTAATTATACAAGAGATCCGCTTTCTCATTTCTCAACAAGCCTGGGGGTGACAGGAGTCTTCGCTTACGAATGAGAGAAACTAACGCCAGAGAATGGAAGCAAAGAGGAGTCTGTTGGAAGGATATTGGTTAGCTCACGGAGGTGACAAGAAAGCTGGAGAAACGGGAGCAGAAAAGGCCCAGGAACCCCAGCAGATCTGGGGGTCTGAGAAGCAGCATCTCTCAGGGGTCTTGTCAGGGCTCAGCTGCCAGAAGGAGGAGCCCCGGTCACTCTGCAGGTGTCCCCACCTGGAGTCACTTTGATTGGTCTGGTTTGGTCCCATGATCGCTCAGTGGCCAGGGTGACAGAATGCGTTGATTTGTGTCCCCCTGATGTTGCACATGGTGGGGAGGTAGTTCCCCAAAAGGAAATCAAGACGCTGTTCCCAAAGGAGGGAGAAGAGGTGTGGAGCAGCCAGTAAGCAGCCGATGTCCCATAGGACTGCTATAATCACACCCATTTTACAGATGAGGAAACTGAGGCCCAGAGAGGTTAAATCATTTTCCCAGGGCCACACACAGTGCAGAACTCGGATCCCAGCTCCAGTCTTTGGGCTCCAAAGCCCATGGCTTCCTGCACGCTGTCCCCATGTCTCCAGAGACCACGAGCACAGTGAGGGGAACAAACCTCACTCCCAGAGTCAAGGCCCTGCCTGGGTTTTTCCTCTGCACACTGGTCCTCTGAAAGCTACAGCTTCTCAAAGTTTCCGTGCGTTCTCACCCCTGATGGAAATTAGGGCCATGACCAAGCTCAGGACTTATTGCCGTGATGTGGGAGGCTGTTGGAATAATTGTTTTATTATAGCAGGCTCAGAGACGTAATTTCTCACACCGTCTGGCTGGAGGACGTGTCTGGGAAGGACAAATTAAGATGCCCTTGGAGAGACTAATCAAATAATAAATGGCAGACACACTCCCGAGAGCGCTGGTTCATGGAGAAGCGGCCCTGGAAGCAGTTAAGGACTCTGAGCCCCAAGACGGCGAGACAGCAGGGTGCACCTGCCTTTGCGCCCTCCCCTCTCAGAGTGCTCAGGCGCCCTCCTGCCGGCTGGCCGGGAGCAGGGAGGGGGAGGGAAATTGGGTTCTGGATGGGAACTTTCAGCATAAATGAAATAAGCTTGTTTGTTTCTCTCTTGAAGAGCCCAGTTGATCATACTTAGGATAAAACGTTTTAGGTGCAATCTTATCAACATGGTAATAACCAATATTTAGGCTGCACATTTCTCCCAGAGAGGCTGGGAACAAGCAGGCCTGGCTAGACTGCTAGAAACCTCTTCCACCTGAGAATTGCCTTCTGAATAAGGACAGGCAGCTTGGAACTGGGCTGAATGTATTTCAGAGGAAGAGTGGCATCAGGCTGAATGTTGAGGGACAGTCCCCTACTGCCCAGCTCCCAGTTAAGACCATGTGTGTGTCCTACAATGCACAGGACAAGAAAGAATTGGCGGGGTGGGGAGGGGTTGCTCTCCTGTGCACTGGAGGATGTTCAGCAGCATCTCGGACCTCTACCCACTAGATACCAGTGGTACCCCACCACCACCACCCCCATCTCTCTCCAGCTCCTTTATCCTTCCCAAGCCCAGCCCTGCCCATCCTGCCAGCAACTCTGACAGCCTAGGTCAGAAACTGCTGGACTGTGGGCCAAATTGGGCCTGTTTGGTTTAGTTTGGTTTGGTTTGCTAGTGTGTTAAATGCTTCCATCAGCTACCTACCCACCCACAGAACAAGTCAAATTTCCATCTTGTCCTGATAATTCAGAAACTGAGAGGAAACAGCCGACTTCCCTGGCTGAAGCAGGGTGTGGCCTGCCGGGTCCAGGTGCCTTGTCACCATGGCAACCTGCCATCCTGGCCATGCCCACTTCCACTCCCCTGAAGGATAGGACCAGCCCAGCCTTCTGGCATTTGTGTTTGTGCCCCGGCAGATGCATGTGCTGCACCTGGAACCTCAAGCACCAGGCATCTTCGTGAACACCCCCCTCCGACCCGAGGTGAGCCTGAGGGTTAGGGGCTCCCCAGAATCACTCTAGCTCTCCCTTCTCAAATGGGACCTCTGATTGCGGGGTCCTCACAAGTTACAAGGCTCTCTCACGGTCTCACAGTCATCTTCATCTTTGTAACGGTCCCAGAAGGTGGGAGGCAGAGGTACAGTCTTCCCCAGATTGCAGGAGGGGAAACTGAGGACCTCTAAGAAGTCACATCACTTCACCTAGGTGACCCAATGCGTCAACAGAGGAGCTGATTGGAGCCCAAGGTCCTTGGCAGCATTTGCTCCTAGTGATGGTCTGGATGTTTGTGCCCCGCAAAGTTCATATGTGGCAGCCCTAGCCCCCAGTGTGGCTGGATTTGGAGATGGGGCCTCCAATTAAGGTTAACTGAGGTCATGGGGTGCTGCTCTCATAGGATGGGCGTCCTAAGGAGGGACACCAGAGAGCGAGTGCTCCTCCGCCCACCCAGGCTCTCTCCCCCCGCCCCACAGCGCACACACTGTGGAAAGGCTGTGCGAGGGCCCTGTGAGAAGGTGGCCTTCTGGAAACCGGGAAGAGAGTCCTCATGGAACCAACCCTGCCAGGACCTTCCTCGTGGACGTCCAGCCTCCAGAATTATGAGATAATAAATGTCTGTCGTTTAAGCCCCTGGCCCGTGGTGTTGTATTACAGCAGACTGGGCAGGCTAGGAGTATTCCACACACTATTTCCTAAACTGTTTTTTTCATTTGATAGTGTATAGTAGATGTCTTTTGAGGTCCTTCTCTGTAAGGGCTACCTCATCATTTTTAACGCCTGCATTCAGCTTATACCAAATGTTTCTGAAATCGAGGCTTTTTATGTGCCTTCTGTCTTGGAGCAGGGACTCCCCGAGAGCAGCATCGTGAGCCTGGCTGAGGGGAGACCCAAGGACAGCCGAGACCCAGCCTCCACGCCAGGCCTACGCTGCAGAGCCCACATCCCCGACAGCTCTGCAGGCAGACAAGTGAAGGCACTGGTCGTCCCCACTGGGGACAAGCCCCCCTGTGACAGCGCCATGTCCAGTGGGCAGGGGCTGCCTTCTCCGGTTGCTCAGGAGTGAGCAGTTCCGCTGCCCACTCTCCCCTCCCTCCACCCGCGCATCATTCTTGAGCTGCTGCCATAGGAACTTGCCAGGCAGAGGTTAGTGCAATCTCAACGTGATTAGGGATAATGGGGCTGAGTCAGATGGGACGTCTGATTCTTTTTCAGCTTAATTTTTCAAACAAGAGTTGGTGAAGCCTTCCCACCACTGCCTGGACGGGCTGCAGCAGTCCCCCCACCCGCCACCTGCTCCCCGGCACAGGCTACACGTTAGAATCATGAAATCGCTATGTCGAAGAGAGATCTGCACCCAGTGTTCACCGCAGGACTATTCACAACAGCCAAGATGCAGGAACGACCTGGGTGTCCATCGACGGATGAATGGATAAAGAAAACGTGGTATATATACACAATGAAATATTATTCAACCATAAAAAAGCAGGAAATCCTGCCATTTGCAATAGCATGGATGTAGCTTGAGGGCAATATGCTAAGTGAAATAATCAGAGAAAGACAAATACTGGATGATCTCACTTAGATGTGGAATCTAAAAAAGCCATACTCATAGAAACAGAGAGTAGACTGGCAGCTGCCAGGGGCTGGAGGATGGGGGAAGGGAGATGTAAGACAAAGGGAACAAGCTTCAGTTATCAGATGAAGGAGTCCTGGAGATAGGATGTCCAGCATGGTGACCATAGTTAACAATACTGTATTATTTACTTGAAAGTTGCTAAGACAGTGTCTTAAATGCCCTCACCACCACAACAACAAAATAACTATGGGAGGTGATGGATGTGTAAACTAAGCTTATTGTGGTCCTCACTTTGCAACGCATCCATGCACCAAATCATCACATTGTACATCTTAAACTTATACAATGTTATATGTCAATTATATCTCAATAAAGTTGGGGGGAGGGGAGGAATCATCTGAGAAGCTTTTAAAAATGATCAGCACCCAGGTGCCAGCCCAGAGGGTCTGATCTCATTGGCCTGGGATGTGGTCTAGGCTCCCCATGTCCTCAAGCTCCCTGGGCGATGCTAACGTGCAGCCAGAGCCCTGCGTGCCCCACGGCGCCTTGGCCTCCACCAATTATTTGGGGCTTACGTGTCTCCAGCTTCTCCCTCCCTTTTCGTTCTCCTGGGGACCTGGGAGCTCCAAGCTGTGACAGATGCTCTCACTGGGGCCTGATTTCTGTCATCTGAGGCTGACAGTCAGTCACAACAAGCCATCAGCCGGGGAGATATACCCCTTTCAAAACAACAGGGTAGCAGCACCCCTGTCTGCGCCACTTTCCATGGGGCTAATTACCAGGAGGCTAACAGTCTGAGAAGCAACCCCTGCAGACTGCAGATTAATGACACCCAAACGGGAGCCGGGCCAGCAGCAGGGGGACGGGGGTGGGGCCAGCCCTCGCTAACCACTGAAGTCTTGGCCTACTCTCAGGTCCACGAGCAGGTCTGGAGAGGAGGGCCCTGTCTGGGGGGCATATATCACAGGGCAGCCGGAGCTTGAGGGAGGCTGCTGGGGTCGGGGAGGGAGTTGTACCGGGCCAGGAGAGAGAGCAGGAGCTTCGAGCCCCAGCGAAGCTTAAAGCCAAGACTCAAATGCCCTGCGAGCTATGCTTCTCAAGCTCTAGGCTGCCCCAGAATCACACAGACGGCTTGTTATGGCACAGGCTGCTGGCCGCCCCCCAGAGTTTCTGATTCTGTTGCTCTACGCTAGGGCCCAAGAATTTGCATTTCTAACAAGTTCTGAGATGATGTTGATGCTGCCGGTCCGAGACCACATTTCAAGAACCACTGCCTTTGGGAACATACTTCGAAACAGCCTCTCAATCACAGACTGTTTAGCACAGCAGTCAGTGGAACAGTCTCAGGGGTTAACCAAACTGGGTTTGAAGCCCAGCTCTGCCACTTCCTAGCTGTGTGGCCCGGGGCAAGTTACCTAACCTCTCTGGGCCTATTTTCTTAATCTGCCAAATATAGCTAAGGACAATAGCTACCTTTTAGGGTTGTGGGGAGGACTAAGTGAAGGAATACCTTCGAGGTGCCTGGAGCACTGGGAATCCTGTCAGCATTCATTAACCCAGCTGTGGTCAGGCTGAGCCTGAAGGGATGTGTCTATCCCTCCTATGGGCCTGGCCCCTTCCAGGGTTCAAGTACACTTTACCAAAAGGTCTCTTTTAACCCTCAAAGCAACACTTTGGAGCAGATGCTAGTAATACTCCCATTTTACAGATGAGGAAACCTGCTCAGAGAGGTCAAGTAACTTGCCCAAGGTCACACAGCTAGGAAGTGGTAGGGCCTGGATTTGAACCCCGGCTGCTGACTCCATTGCCCTCCTACCATTCTGTTCAAAGCCACTGAACTGATGTGACCTCAGCCTGTGCAGCCTCACTGGGCACAGACAGATTGTGTCCAGGAGGGTCTTGAAATACTGAGGTTCAGAGTCTCCCAGAATGTGGCGCCCTCCAGCTGTCAGCAGTTTTAGTGTATCAAAGCCACGTGTGGCTATTGACATTTACATTTAAATTCATTAAAATTAAATGCAGTTAAAAATTCAGTTCCTCAGTTGCGCTAGCCACATTTCAAGGGCTCAAGAGTCACAGAGGCCAGTGGCTGCCGAATTGGACGGTGCAGATCGAGAACATTCCCATCCTCACATAAAGCTCCGTTGGACAGCATGGCTCTGCAGCCATGATCCAATTATTCTCTGTATGTTCCCGAAATTTCTTTTTTCCTAATTAAAAGACAAAAAGAGAACCTTGGTCCATGATCAGGAGGAAGGCAGGGCCGATTAAATGAAGCAGCGTAAGTGTCTCCTAAACATGTGAAAAGGTGCCCAGTTCCATAGATGTTAGAGAAACGCAAACTAAACCGCACTGAGACAGGAGAGTGCCTTGCACATCAGGAATAATCCAAAAGGTTAGCAGCCCCCTCTGTCAGCGGGGATGTGGGTGACGGGCTCTCTCCTACCTGGCAGCAGGGAGCTAAACTGATTATCACTTCTAGTGATTTGGCAATAGCAAGCCAAATTTTAAATGCATGTGCCATTTTATTCCATGATTCCCCTTCCAGGATTAATCCTAGAGATAAACTGGTTCATGTGCCAAATGGCAGATGCAGAGGATTTTCATTGCAGGCTGTGTCTGTTAGGCAAAAACTGGAAACAACCTAAAAGTTCATGGGAGGAGATGAGCTGAGTACATCAGGTGGTGGAATGCTATGCAGCTGTGGAAAAGGATGAGGCACGCTCTCTGCATTGGAGGGAAGAGATGTCCAAGCACGGTGAAGGGCAGTGTACAGAGGGGGAGGAATTAGAATATGCATTTGTATTTGCTTATATTTGCATATCTTTACTATGGAAGGACACAAGAAGCTAATTAATGTGGTTGGTTATTGGTGGACAAAGGAAAAGTGGGAAGATTCTGAGTGGATGGAAGATAGGTGTAAGAATGAGAATTTTCACTGCTTTTTAAGTTTTTAAAATATTTTTAAATTTTGGAACCATGTGAATGATTTCTATATAAAAGATTGAATAAAAGACAGGTAGCAAACTGCTGGAGATGTGGTGTTCAGCCACCCACAGATTTGCAGGCAGGGGCCTAATCTCTTCAAGAGCTGGGAGCGTCCGCCTTGCCTTTCGGTCACTGAGCAGTAGAAACTGATTGCTGTTGACCAATTTCCTCTCCTTTCTCCAGGGTCAAGGTTCTGCAGACTTCTCAACAGATCTCTGAATCCCCCTGGTCCAGGTAGGAACTCAAACCTCAGATCAGCTCCACCTTGAGTTCCAGAGAACATTCTGGATAAGGAATTGGGAACCCTGACCCTGTCACTAGGCTGCTGTGTGATCCTGGCCTAGTCGCTTTCCCATGCTGGGCTTCAGTTTCCTTGTCTGCATATGGAAGGATCTCACTCTGAGATCCTGCTGAGAGCCTCTTCTCTAGACCGCAGGCCTAGTAACTCATGGAGGGAACCCTTCTGCATGGGCGTTCTTAAAAATATGATTGTTAGGGACCTAGTGGCGTAGTGGTTAAATCTGTATGCTCTGCTTTGGCAGCCTGGGGTCATGGGTTCGGATCCAAGGCACGGACCTACACACTGCTCATCAAGCCATGCTATGGTGGCATCCCACGTACAAAAAAAAAAAAATAGAGTAAGATTGCCACAGATCTTAGCTCAGGGCCAAACTCCCTCATCAAAAGAAAAATAAATAAATAAATAAATTATATATATATATATATAATTGTTAGTGTCAGTATAAGTAAAAAATACATGTATATGTACACACATATATACATACTATATACTCACACACACATATATATACACACATGGGACCCATCCTGCCCACAGGGGGTCCATGGAGTCAATGCTGCAGGCAGATCCCAAAGGCCCCTGAGACATGCAGGCCCACGCAATGCTGCCTCAGGGCCCAGGTGACAAGATGGAACACCAATGGGGAGAAGGGCGTTCTTCACATTTCTTCAAAGAGTCCCGCACCCATCAGGCACCAGGGGGCTCAGGTGGGTCCTGGAAGGGAAACAGTGATATGTGGTGGGGGCCGTGATGCTGGGCAGAGGCATCGTATGCCCAGAGGACTCACTGGTACCCAATAGGGTTGGACCTGTTTGTGAGCACCCGGGAGACCCCTCCTGGGTTTCCCCCAAATACTAGATGGTGGCATGTGCAGTTAGGGGATGCAATAGATACTGGGGTCCCCATGGGATCAGGCTGAGGCCACACTTAAGCCAAACCGCATCTCTGCTGGGCTCTTCCCTGCTTCCCTCACTCCCCGAGAGCTTCCTTCCGGAGAACTCCCTCAGTAAATCATGTGCACAGAATCCCTGTCTCAGGCTCTGCTTCCAGGGAACCTGACTTAAGATAAGCGGTAAAAGCCCTTTGTAGGGGCTGCTGACGTCTAGCCCATGTGATGCCGAGGGGCCTTCCAGCTCTGACATGTAGGCTCAACTTCCATCGGTCATCTAGAAGAGAGCCAGCCAGGCAGCCCTGGGTGTGCAAAAAGGCTCCCCAAATAGGAGACACGCAGGCAGCCACAGGCTGGTGGGGGTCACTGATGTTTCCAGGTTCTCTAGTGATTTGTTAGCAGCCCTGGTGAAGAAGATCTCATTTGGGGAATGCATGTGTGCATTGTAGTCAAGAATTCTCACGTGATCAGTTGCCCCTTGTTGGAAGTTTTGGTGCTAGCCTGACGGCATAGCAGTTGGGACCCAGGGATGCCCCGGTCCTGCCCTGCTGCCTGCTCTTCTTTCCCACAGGTCCCCCGCCCAGGGAGCCATACTCAGAACAAGAGCAGCTGGGAGTCAAAGCACACTTGGTTCACGTCCAAAGTAGCATCCAGCAGCCCTCCAGGAGGGGGCTCCCTGGGAGAAACCAGGTTGGCCAGGAGGCTCCAGCTATCTGAGCTCCTCCCCCTGAAACTGAACTGAACTGAAGGTGTCTGGGGCTGTAGGGCAGCCTAGAAGCAGTGAGACCACCAGCGGCAGGCATGGGGAGGGCAGACCCCACCTCTGTGCGCTTGCCACATAGGTACAGACAGCGCCTGGGGGCTTCCTTCCAAGGTGGTGTGACTGCCCATTAGCAAAATGCGGCCAAGCGAATGCCAAGTTCTGATCAGTCAGGTCAGCAACTCCCCTCCCCCAGAATGAGGAACACCCTCCTCCCAACATCCCCTGGCTAAACCACTGTTCCCGCCTTCCTTGGATTTCCATGCTCTGCCCCCTCCCACTTGCTGTCCTGGCTGCTTCAGTTCATCAACATCCCCCCGAGAGTGTGGAGCCCAGAATAGGTACCTTGTTCTCCCTTGTTTTGCTTGAATGCAGGAAATAAATCTCCGTTTCAGTAACTGGACCGTCAAAGACTATAATCTGTGTCCTGAACAAGACTCAAGGGAAGGGACCATAGTAAGACTGAGTGCCAACTGAGTACTTACTGTGTGCAGGTACTGTTCTCAAAGTTCTACATGGGTTATTTCACTTCATCTCTAATCGTGTAGTGAGGTTGCTGTTATCATTATTCCCATTTCTCTAATAGGGAAACTGAGACACAGAGAGGTTAGGTAAATTGTCTCTGACCACACAGCTAACAGGTAGCAGCGCTGAGATTTGAACCAAGATGATCTGAGCCCGTGAACCCACATTCTAACCACTAGACTGCACTACCTCTCCTATGATGTTCCTCCAAATGGATCATGCAGTGAGAGAAATTTGAGCTGGAAATCAGGACCCCTGTGCTGCCTCTGTCCAGCTGTGTGACCTAGGGCAAGTTACTTCCCATCTCTGAGTTCCCATTTCCTCGTCAACACTAAATATTGTGCATATATAAGAGAAGTCATAGGTATACACCCAAAAGAATTGGAAGCAGGGTCTCAAAGAGATATTTGTACACCCATGTTCACAGCAGCATTATTCACTTGAGGTGGAATAAAGTGGAAGCTACCAAAGTGTCCGTCAACAGATGAAAGGATAAATCAAAATTCGTTGTATACATACGATGGAATTCTTCAGCTTTAAAAGGGAAGGAAATTCTGACACACGCTACAACATGGACAAAACTTGAGGGCAGTATGCTAAGTGGAATGAACCCATCACAAAAGGACAAATACTGTGTGATTCCACGTATACGAAGCATCTGGAGCAGTCAAACTCATAGAGACAGAAAGCAGAGTGGTGGTTCCCAGGGGCTGGGGGCGGGGGCGTGGGAGTGGCTGTTTAATGGGAACAGAGTTTCCGTTTGGCAAGATGAAGAGTTCTGTGGATGGAGGGCAGTGATGGCCACACAACGATGTAAGTGGATTTAGGGCCACTGGACTGAATGCTTAGAAGTGGTTAAGATGGTAAATTTTATGTTATGCATATTTTACCATAATTTAATAAAATTTTTCTAAAGAGCAGAGAGAGAAGAAGCATCACCTTTGTGCACACAGGTGTCTGTTCTAACTAACAGATGGCGGTAACACTGCCGGGGGACACGAGGAGAGGCGCTGAGCGGTGGGTGGCCTGCGCTGGTGCCTGCCGTTCTCCTGACAGTTCCATGAAGTAGGTGCTCTTCCTGGGGGCTGCCTGGGCTCAAGAGCCATCTGTGGCTCCAGGCTCCGCCCGCGTCCAGGCTCAGTGGCTGTGCCCGCTCTCTGCATCGCCACGGCGGGCTCCACTGGCCGCACATCCGAAAATCAAAGGGCCCGGGGCACCTGGCTCCCCTTGGCCACTTCATCGTTTCTCCACCCCAGGCGCTCTCTGGACCAGCGCTGTCCGAGAGAACTTTCTGCAAGGATGGAAGCCACTAAGGCACTTGGGGCTGTTGACCACGTGAAATGTGGCTGATGCAACCCAGGAACTGGATGTTTAATTTACTTTTGATTAAATAGCCACAGTGCCTAGTGGCCACTGAATTGGCCAGCACCGCTGTAACAGCATCTAGTTCATCACTCCACAATAGTTTCTATTCTAAATGGAGGCTAAGGATCACTAAGCCAAATTTAAACTGTGCTCGCTATGAGCTGATGCGCTGTTGAATGAGGTATAGAAGTACTTCAGACTGAATTCCTGAAAAGATGGCAAAGCTAAAGAAAGGAGAGAAGGAGGGAGGCGCATGAGTTAACTCCAACAGTCGGCTCTGGGGAACACCTGTCTCCTTGCACGACTGTAGACCAAGTATTTCTGTATCTCCTTGCAAGCCAGGTTAGTGGGAGGCTGATCCAGGGAGGGTTGAGCAAGAGTCAGATTAAGACAATGAGAACCCCTCCATAGCCCCACTAGCAGGGGCACAAATACTGTGGGGGAGACAGAATCTCCACCAGGACGGGGGAGAAGCCCACCGCCCCCTCTCAGGGGCCGGCCCAACCTCTGCTGCTTTCCTGACGGGCAGCCTCGCTCAGAGGGCAGCTGTGGGTGGCGATCAGCTCTTCCCTTGCAATTTTCCCATCCGAGCCTGACAGGAGGCTTTTGAACACCATTCATCTATCACGTTCCACAAGCTGAGGTGGGGAGTGACGCCGACAAAGGGACACTGTCAGCCTCCCCAGGGACTAGGTCAGAGGTGTGGGACTGATCTGACGCCAGAGACCCAGAACTGTACCCAGAAGCTTTAGGACTCCTACTGGGTTCAAGGACAGAACCCGGCATGAAATAGACACTTGGCAAAGAGTTGCTGAGTGAACAACTTGCTTAATGGGCATGTGTTCTGGAGCCGGACCACGTGGGTCTGCACCCTGCTTCCTGGCTCTGCCACCTTGACCTAACATCTCCGAGCCTCATGGAGCCACTGGGAGGATGAAACGAGATCACACATGCAAAAAGAGAGCAAGGCATAGCGCTCAAGACATGGTGGCTGCTGTGAAGAGGATGAGGGTCCCACGGGACCCTGGACCACTGGTTTCCACATGACGGGCCTTTGGCATTGCTCTGGTCTCAGCGTCCACACTGGGTCGGAGTGTGTCTGCAGAGAATTCTGAGCAGCTGGTCATGTGACTTGGTGCCCTCCCAGCTCCGCTTTTCAGAGGGCTCCTTCCCTGAGCTCCTGGGGTTCTGCCTGGCATATTTGTAGTGTTGTCTACACCCCCGAACCCCTGCTCTCCTCTCCTCTCCTCTCAAGAACCTCACAATAGGGAGGCCCAAGAGCAGGCAGGGTGGAGGGTGGTACTGATGTCAGCCCATGCCAGGCAGCTGCAAACCTTCTCAGCAGGGCGAGTCCTGGATCTGTGCCCCACAGGCAACCTCCATGTTGTCATCGAATGACAGAACACTGCTACTGGCATTCAAGGCCCCTGGTGATGAGCCCACTGGCCCAGAATTTGGAGGCCTACTTGTCCACTTCAGACCTACCTTATTTCCCCTTAGGGCCTGGCCTCAGACCAAGAGGCCAATGGTGCCCCTTGAATGACACTTCTCAAGCCACCCTCCGCTCTCCCCACCCCCAAACTCACGGATTGCAAAATCTAAGGGCAAGCACAGAGATCTTACCAGACTCAGTCTCCTTCCCCTGGATAATGACAGGAGCCCGGCCTGATTGCCAGAGTAACCATTCATTTATTTGAGGAAATCAAGAATCTTATTTATGGGGGCTGGCCCCGTGGCCGAGTGGTTAAGTTCGTGCGCTCCGCTGCAGGCGGCCCAGTGTTTCGTCAGTTCGAATCCTGGGCGCGGACATGGCACTGCTCATCAGACCACGCTGAGGCAGCGTCCCACATGCCACAACTAGAAGAACCCACAACGAAGAATATACAACTATGTACTGGGGGGCTTTGGGGAGAAAAAGGAAAAAATAAAATCTTTAAAAAAAAAAAAAAAAAAGAATCTTATTTATGCCCATTAATCTGTACTAACAAAGCCCTTAGATGCAGAGGGCTCTGGGGTACTCCATTCCAAAGATCTTCCACCCCGGCCCATCCCATCCCCAGCTAGCTGGGTAATCACTCCACCCTAACCGGGCCAGCAGACCGCCAGCTCCTCAGGGCTCCAAGATGTGGTGCCTACCTACTGAGCGGCAACAGGGCTCCCAGGGCATGTGGGAGAGGAGAAAACCCTGAGAATGCTCAGGGAGAAAGGCATCGTGAATTCCAGAAGATGGGACCTGTGGACCCTGCAAGCTGGGCCCCCATCGAAGCACTCAGCTCCTCCCAGCTGCCGCCAAGGGCTCTGTTATGTGAACAACAGGAGGACATGGACCACTGTGTGTCCCTATCAGGCCCTCAGCCCAGGTCCTGGCCCCGCTGGTACTCGGGGCACAGTGACAGAACTGAATGAAAAGTCAACTAAATTGGAGATTCTATTTTAGCCCTAGATGAGAAAAGTTTAAAGATGACTTGAGAATTTGTCTTCAATTAGACAATATACCAGTTAGAACCTTCAACCTGATCTAGCCTGTGTCCCCATGTGTGGTGGGCCCCATGGGCATCCGAGTCACCTGGAGGGTGAGGCTGACATGCAGGTTTCTGGGCCCTGCTTCGGACCTGCAGAATCGGAATCGGGCAGCGGGAGGAACAGGCTCCCTGGGTGAGAGCTCTGCACGCCGACGTTCAGGACCCCCCTCTTCTTGCCAGTGAGAAGACAGAGGGGCAGCCGGTTGGCCGAGGGCCCCAGCAAGGTATTGTCAGGAGGAGGCCTGGGGCACGCCTCTGAGAAGGGCTGCCATGGCTGAGAGGGCGGGGAGAAGGGTGATGGCCAGCCTCGACTGTCGGGAGGCATGTGGGGCATAAGGCCCTGGACTTTTGCAGCAAGATGGATCTCAGCTGCAGGTAAGGGGACCCGGGCTCTGGCAGCCCTTTTAGCCAGAGAAGTAGGTGCACGCCAGGCAGGCGGAGTCTCAGCCCAGTAGGGTCTTCAGGAAGAGGCACGGCTGCTGGTCTGGGGTCCACTGCTGTGTGGCGACAATATCCAGCAGGGATGACAGAGGAGGGAACAGTTCAGGTAGTGCTCTGATTTGGGTCTGGCCATCTTGGCTCTGCCATCTACCAGCTATGTGACCCCGGGTACCTCTCTGAGCCTCAGCTCCTCATCTGAAAACTAGGACTAACCAGGGCTCCTACATCCTGGAGTAGTCATTGGGGGTGCATGAGATGGGGCAGGCAGCTCAGCTGTGTTTGCCTCTCAGGTCCTCCCTGGTTCCCTGACGCCCACCGTCATCCCTGCCTGTTTCTGAACAGACAAGAGGAAGGAGGGTAAAACAGGAGCTCCCAACTCTGCTCCCAGCCCTAAGCACCCACGCCTTTCGCTCCCTGCTCCCAGCCCCACTGGACTCCAGGCTGCCTGCCCACAGTGCTGTTCAGTGTGAACTCAGCCTCTGTTTCGTTAACCCCATCTTTAAGGGACCATCAGAGCCAACCAGACCCGAGGGAGACCCCCAGGGTGGCCATGAAGAGTTAATAGCATTTCAGCCCTGGAATGAGTCTGTCTGAGCAGAATTCTGGGGTATGAGATTGGTTTCTATTAAGCATCCTGAGGTGGCTCAGGGTCCATTCCCACTCTGGGGTCTGCAGTGTGGCCCAGGAGGAAGGGCACAGCTTTTGGGGACAAATCCACATCGGACCACAGCTCCATCCCTGGTAGCTGAGGGACTTTGGATAAGTTACCCAATTTCTCTGACCTCCACTTACCTCATCTGTAAAACGGGGTTGAAAATGTTACTGCTCCCGCCCTCGTGGAACTGCCTTGGGGAGTAATCGCCATCCTGTGTATGAAGGGCTCAGCTCACAACCCGACAACAGACACGCTCAGTAATTGAAAGCTACTGTTTTTACCAAGGCCTTCCATTCCGGACGCAGCCTTGGACAGAGGCCTAGATACAGATCTAATAAGACGCAGACGCTTCGGATTACCATGGAGATGGTCTAATCTAATCCATGGAGGCTGCTCTATGGCTGTTTATTGAGTTAAAAGAAAACGGGAATCTAATTTTAGCCCAAAGAAGAGAAAGTTAAAAGGCAGCTTGAATAATGGGCTTTGGCTACACAGTGTGATAATATGGCTGCTGTTTGCCAGCACGTGCTGTGGGATAATTGCTTTCCTTTAAAGAAAAAGCCCTCTAAACTCACCATAGTCACAGCGGCTGTCATTTTCCCTAGGACTATTACCAGCCCCGTTTCTAGGACGAGCCCCCAGTGCATCGTGGGGCATGTGGACCCGGGTCCCACTGCTCCAGGGGGCAGAGCCGAGACCCGCCGGCCGCCTAGGAAACACACTCTTAACTAGCAGCCTGGAGTGAACATCAGGAAGAAACCCAGCAGCAACTAACGCAGCACCAGCTCCCACACTTCTGTCTCACCAGGCAGGACGGGACGGATGACGAGGCCCCAGGAAGCCGTCCAAGTAAGTGGCCCCCAGGTGCCACCATGCCAGGGGCCAGCTCTGCCCCGGTGTGTGGATGGAGTGGTGTCAGGAGAGACGATGGCCCTGGGGGAGGCAGGGGGACCTGGATGTATCAGCTGGCCTCCCAGGGCTGCAGGATAACAGAGCCCCTCCAGAGTCACAAAGCCCTGGTTGGGACCCAGGACCCAACCTCATGTGGAAAACGGGATGAACAGCAGTGATGCCCGCCTCACAGGGCGGTGTGAGGATGCACGTGTGACACAAAGTGTGGAAAGTGCCCGGTGCAGCGTGTGGCACAGAGTGAGGGCTTGCCAAGTGGGGCTGGCTTCCTAAATGGCCTTATTTAGAGAACAGAAACTGAGGCCCGGATTCAGGGTCCTGCTCAGGACCCAGCGAGGCTGGGGTGGCAGTGGGGGCTCCATCCACATATCACATGGCAGGTAACTAGAGAGCTGCTCTCGCCCCTGCTCCCCGTTACAGCCCGCTGTGTGTACGGCCAAGGGTCCCCACACGGTGCCCATCGCCCACCCACACCCTCCCTGGAGTGGCCTGGCTCTCCCCTCCCGGAACATCACCGGTCCTCTGGAAGCCCAGGAGACCCAGCACCGAGGACCAGGGCCCAGGCTGTCAGGTCATCCCTGTGAGCTCCTGCTGCGGAGACAGAGACACACCTGTTGCTGCCCGGAGATTGGGGATGCATTTTTCACCATGAGGCACCAGGGCAGTCATTTACGAGTGGTCAGCCCGCGGAGAGCGGCTGGAAGTGTTTTGCGGTTCATTAAGCAGCACTGACCAGGGCGGAGAGAGAGGCACCAACACTAGGCAGAGGCGTCTGTTCACGGTGAGCAGAGGCCCGGCCGTGCCGGACGGGGGCTGGGGTGAGCAGACACCTGGGTTCCTCTGCCTGTGGATGATCAAGGACTGGGGACTGCCAGGGAGCCTGTGCCTGGCTGTGTGTTCCTGGGAACCTGGGGTTTGGGATCAACATCTCCCTTTTCTTTCCAGAGAGAAAGCGCAGAAGAGAAGAAACCGTTGTCTTCATCTTTTAAATGCACTAATTAATTTTTTCAACATCTTATTTCTGAAAGGCTCCCAAGTGGGTAACAAAGACCCCACTTATGGGGAAGGAATGGCTCTGAAGCAAGAGTGCCCAGGGGTGTCTTCTGAGTGTCTCAGTCAGGGCACCTGGGCTGCAAGCCACACTGGCCTCCGCTCCTCCGGGTGAGGGAGAGGCCATGGTGGGTGAAGGGAGGGTGGTGACCGAGTGAGGCAGAGCTGGAGCTGGCCTCAGGAGTCAGCACCAGCAGCTCTGGGGACCTCAGCAGCAGGAGCTCAGCCCAGGCCCTGGCGTCGCCACACTTGGGAAGGGCCAGCTCCTGCCCACCCCCCCTTTTTTTTCTTGAGGAAGATTAGCCCTGAGCTAACTGCTGCCAATCCTCCTCTTTTTGGTGAGGA
Source organism: Equus asinus (assembly GCF_041296235.1). Classification (NCBI taxonomy): domain Eukaryota; kingdom Metazoa; phylum Chordata; class Mammalia; order Perissodactyla; family Equidae; genus Equus; species Equus asinus. The sequence continues at coordinate 13,781,122 of NC_091791.1, read as the reverse complement.
AGACTGGCCCTGAGCTAACATCCATGCCCATCTTCCTCCACTTTATATGCGGGACGCCTACCCCAGCATGGCGTGCCAAGTGGTGCCATGTCCGCACCCGGGATCCGAACCGGAGAACCCCGGGCCGCTGAAGCAGAACGTGCACACTTAACTGCTGCGCCACCGGGCCGGCCCTGCTCCTGCCCTTTGCAGACTTCAAACTGCAACACCATGCTGAACAGGGAGGAGCACGTCCTCGAAGTAAATCACAGGAAGAAGGGCAATGGAGGCTGAGCAGACCCAAACACCAGCGTTTGCCACCATGGGCCAATTTCAGGGTTGCACAGCTCGTAGGACGGGGACCTAGCTGACCCCAAGCACATCTCCAAGTCTGAAGTATGTATTCTTTCGACTGCACCTCTCGGAAGTCCTGTTGGTTGAGGCAGAGGACAGAGAGTGCTTCCCACAGGGCCAAGCACACCCTGAACCCTCGGTAAACGTAGCAGTGGAAGCAGTAACAATAGTGGCAGTCGTTGTTATTCTGAGACCTGAAGGCTGAGAAACAGCTAAGCCGTGGAAAAGTGAAGGCGAGAATACTCTCTTGCAGCAGCAGACACTGAGGCTCAGAGCGTGAAGTGACCTGCACGGGGGGACACCCTCGTAGCACCAGGAGCTCGCTGACCCCAAACCATCTCTGAGTCCGAAGTGTATCTTCTTTCAGCTGCACCTCGCTGCCTCTTGCTCCCTGAGCCTCTCTGATTCTACAGGCTCCTCATGTCTCCTGCCCACGAGGGCTCACGCTGGCCCTGGCCCACGATGGCCTTCCCAGCTGGAGGTGGCCAGGGCCTGATGTGATAGTCTGGTCTCTTAAAAATGGTCTTACATCCAACCTTCCCCGCAGCACCTGCCTCTCACTTGAATTTTCCCATTCTTCTTTCCTAGGCCCCCTGCTAAGATCGCACCCATTCATGCCTGCTCTCTTCCCTTTCATGTCCTTTCCCATATGAGCAGGTGGGTGTGGTGCCTTTAATCCTCTTGCTGTGCTTGTAGTTCTGAAGCAGTCCCCCCTTCACAGTGCCACCTTGGATTAGCTGGATGCAGCATCATTTTCAGCAGAGCCGAGAACTCCAGGTCTGGGGGAGCATCTGAGGATAACCAGGTTATCCCTGTAAAGCCCAAGAGCAGAGAGTGTGAGGATCCCAGAAAAGAGGGACACCCCCACCCCCCCAGTGCCGGGACAAGATCCCCAGCTAGGAGTTGAGTGCCAAGGACTTCAACTGCCCCTCTTTCAAAGCTTCCCCTGATAGCTTGAGTGACATTTTAGCTACAGCTGGGCTGGTAATACCAACATCAATCCAGTTCTCTAATCCCTGATTAGAAGCCAAAATGTACTGTCAGAGCCAGCAAGAGGACGCTATGAACAAAAGTCAGGTGGTTCACATGCCAGCTTAAGTTCATACCCTTCAATTTAAAGATGAACATTTAAGTTATCTCAAATTGATATTTTTTAGGACAGAGTTTAGAAATCAGCCATCAGGCCCAATAGCCACGTGCATGTTGGAAGTATTGTGGCTCCCTGTCCGGCTTTTGAAAGAGGAATTAGAAGCTCACATTCTGGGGCTGGCCCCGTGGCTGAGTGGTTAGTTCACGTGCTCCACTTCAGCAGCCCGGGGTTTCACTGGTTCGGATCCTGGGCACAGACCTAGCACCGCTCATCAAGCCACGCTGAGATGGCGTCCCACACAGCAGAACTGGAAGGACCCACAGCTGGAATACACAACTATGTACAGGGGGGCTTGGGGAGAAGAAGAGGAAAAAAAGAGGCTCAGATTCCTGTGAGAACTGTTTTTTCATGCCCCGTTATAACTCGGAGAAACCCATGGGATTTTTTTTAACTTTTTTGGGGAAATAGTTTTGGATTTACGGAAGAGTCGCGAAGTAGTACAGAGCTTCTGTAAATCCTTCCCTCAGCTTCCCCGAGTGTCCCCTTTCCATAATTGTGTTACATTTACCAAAACTAAGAAATCTTCACTGGCACAATACTGCTAACCACAGATTTTATTCAGATTTCTCCAGTTTTTCCACTAACATCCTTTTTCAAGCCCAGGATCCTACGTTGCATTTGGTCGCCACGTCCCCATAGTCACCCTAACCTGTGACAGCTTTTTGGTCTTTCCCTGTTTTTCATGACTTTGACACCTTTGAAGAGGAGCGGTTAGCTGTCCTGTAGGAAGTCCCTCACTTTGGATTGTCCAATGTTTTCTCACGTGTAGGCTGAGGTTCTGGATTTGGGGAAAATGCTGCAGACGTGAAGCGTCCTCAGTGCATGGTATCCGGGGGCACAAGATACCAGTGTGACTTCTCACCAGGATGTGAACCTTGACCACTTGGATCAGGGGCTGCCCTGGGGTCTCACTACAGTGAAGTTAGGATTTCCCCTTTTCCATACTGTGTATTAGAAGCCAGTCACTAAGTCCAGCCCACGCTCAGGGGGAGGTAATTAAGCTCCACCTTCTGGAGGTAGGAGTATCAAAGAATTTGTATATATGCATTAAAACCACCAGACTAATAAATATTTTGGAGAGGTGAGGGATAACTTTGAATCTATGCAATCATCCTGTTTCTCCTTAAGCTTTTGCCCACTAATTTAGCATCTTCAATTCTTGCCTGCAGCAATTATTACTGTGGTGTTCTAACGGATTTTCTGTTTCCCTCATTCCTTCTCAATTTATTATTTGGAATTCTTCTGCAAGGAAGATTTAGTCCTTATTCTCCAGTCCACGGGATTTTGAATGCTTTCAACTTCCACCTTCTCCCAGTGAGATCCAGGAATTCCGTCCATTGCTCACCTAATGCTGGAAAGGCTCCCAGGAGAAGTCCTCTCACTTACTGAGCCCCAGCCTCTGCCCTGCGGAGTGGCCTCAATCTTTGCCAAACTTTTACCCGAATTAATACCACAGGCCCAAGAAGTTAAGACCGCCTCATCTTAACACAAAAACTTCCCTTTTTCCTGAAATAAAATATTTCATGGGTCTGCTTGACATCTTTTCAGATCTCATGCCATTTTTTCCTCCCAAAGTGGAGGGCTGAATCTCCTCTTTCTTATCTTGTATGAAGGATAGACAAGGTTTAGGCCCAAATAGTTCTTTTTTTTTTTTTTTTTTAAAGATTGGCCCTGAGCTGACATCTGTTGCCAATCTTTTTTCTTCTTCTTCTTCTCCCCAAAGCCTCCTGGTACATAGGTGCATATTCTAGTTATAGGGTCTTCTGGCTCTGCTATGTGGGATGCCGCCTCAGCATGGCTTGATGAGTGGTACTAGGTCTGTGCCCAGGATCCAAACTGGCCAAACCCTGGGCCAACAAAACAGAACTCACCAACTTAACCGCTCAGCCACAGAGACAGCCCCTAGGTCCCAATGTTTCTGATTGCTGCTTTAATGTGTTCCGTCTCATCGGGAAGAAGGTTGATAAGAACAACAGAATTCTGTGTATCCTCTGGCCTTCGATCCCAACGGGAGGAGTGGTCCACTCAACAAGCCATCTGTTCTCCAAGCCGTAAACGCTTCTCACCGTCCGAATCAGAGGGGCTGCACCGGCTCTTGAGAAACAAAATTCAAACTCAAACACTGTCGAGTAGAATTCAGTCTCAGCCCTGAATTCCTCTGTTAAACTTCTCTTTGGCTAAAGCCATTGGATAAATTTGATACATATCCAACCTCCCTTGCATGCAGGAAGCTGAGCACCTCCCCTCATGATGTGCCTTTCTCTTCACAAACAGCAGCCCGCAAATCTAACTGGTCTTGGTGGCAGGTCACAGGCAGAAAGAAAAACTGGGAAGCGGCCTCCCTAAAAGGAGTCCTTTTATTTGGCAGATGGTCTCCAGGACTGGGGAAATGATTCTGGTCACTCCACCCAGGCCTCCTTCATACCCGGGAGACCCCACTTGGCATGACTGCACTAACTAGCTATGTGGGCTTGAGCCCAGCTCTGAGTCTCGGCTACTCGGGAGACAGCTGGCTGTGACCGGGGGCCTGCTCGGCGCCCGCCCTGTGCGAGGCGACTTCCACACAGTGCATCCTTGCCTCCTGGGTGGAATGATCTCCGCTTCACATGTAGGAGATTGAGGCTCGAACAGGTGACCGGCTCCAAGCACATCACTTTGTGCACAGAACAGAGCCCGACTGAGCCCTGATTGTTATAACTCCAAAGCGCAAGTTTTGCCACTACATCCAGAGGTCATAACTTCAGCCTGCCTAACTGTAACGGCCAGGTGACAGACGAAGCGTCTGGGAAAGCATGAAGTACTTGACAGGTTTCCTGAGGGCCGCTCTCAGGTGTATGGACATCACAATCACACGGAAAGAACCCACACAGCTGAAAAACGCTCCCTGAAATCTCCGACTTTCACGGGCTCCCCCCCCCCCCCCCCCCCCCCCCGACTTCGCACCAATTGGCAGGCGCTGCCTGAGGGGCTGGTCCCAATAAGGACCATGCATCACTAGTCTAGGAGGTCAGGAAACGAGGCGGCAACTACGTGGAGAGAAATCTCCCCAGAAGGAGACACGGACTCCATTCGGAAAACCCAGGACTTCTGAGGTCAGGCTGCAGTAAAGCCATGAGAGGAAAGTGGGTGCCGGTCGGTTTGCGGGTGGGGCCTGGATTCTGCGCTCGCGATGCTCCGGCCTGGCCGCAGCCAGCCAGGAAGGCTGAGGCAGGCTATAGACCCCAACCCCAGGAGCCCCACCTCCAACCCTGCATGGCGCTGAATCCTCCAGAGCTGGGGCTTTGACCGTCCTCAGCCGGTCCCTGCAGGACAAGCCCACACCGACGACCTCTTGTTATAGGATGGCCTCAGCTCTGCCTAAGACGTGCCGGGAGGGGATTTTGCAGAGAGCCGGGAACTGCGCCTGTAAGAGATGCGTCCATGCCCGTCTGCCAGGCGCGGGACGCACGCCGCCCTTTGCAGGGCTGAGGCAAGCACTTGGGCTGGCACAGCTTTCTGCCTGGGGCCAGGGCCCAGGGACGCCCTCTGAGGTGGCAGGAAGCCCCCTTCGCCTCTGCAGCCCCTCCTCCCGAGAGCGGTGCCGCACTCGGGCCATCCCCAGAGAAAGCGCCCCCTTTGGAGGCAGCCAGGGAGTCATCAGGGGAGGCGAGGAGGGAAAGCCTGGCGAGTGACCCCGCAGGGCCGAGCTGAACAAACAGAGGTGGGCGCCGCTCCACCGCCCTGCCCAGAGCAGGGTCCCGCCGCTCCCCGGGCCTTCCACGCGGCCCCCGCCCACCTCGGGAACCCCGGGACAATGCAAGAGCCCTCAGAACCCAATCTGGCCTGCCTGTTATCACCCGGGTGGAGCCCTGGGCTGGGGGAAGGCAGAGAGGGGACCGGCCTCAGCTGGCCCCAGCAGGACCCTGGCATATGGGGAGTTCCTGGCCGCCGTGGTAGCTTTTTAGGCTGCTTCATGAGGAAACTCTCTTTTCTAGAGGATACCCAAGGCATGGAACCAGATTTTTCTCCCCACAACACACCTCATGACTTTCCCGTTCTCTGCTTCCTTCTCCCCACAGCCTGGTTCCTGGACAAAATTAAGCCCTTAGGCCCTAAGGCATCCATTATGTGGAACCTCCCTCTGTGCATCTAGAAGTTTACCATCCTTGGGCAAAGTGAAAAAAATTATTCGAATCATTTTCTGTAGGGCTCCTCTCGTGGCATCTCAGTTGAGAAGGTTGACTCTCCTGAGGTTATTATAGGCTGGTTTAACAGCCCTGGCTGGGGAGGTATGATTGGGGGGTCTTAAGAATGCACAGCATTGGGGCCAGCCTGTGGCGGAGTGGTTAAGTTCATGAGCTCCGCCTTGGAGGCCCAGGGTTCACTGGTTCAGATCCTGGGCGCAGACATGGCACTGTTCATCAGGCCATACTGAGGCAGCATCCCACATAGCACCACCAGAGGCATTTACAACTAGAATCTACAACTATGTACTGGGGGGCTTTGGGGAGAAGAGGAAGAAAAAAGAAGAAGATTGGCAACAGTTGTTAGTTCAGCCCATCTTTAAAAAAAAAAAAAGAATGCACAGCCTCTAACTAAACAGAGGTCCATGGGACACGGTTTACCTACACTGGATACTGCCAGGAGGGAGCAAAAGCACTGTGACAGACAAGGGTTCAAATCTGCCCCTACTATGCGACTTTGGGCAAGTTATTTAAATCTCCGACATCTTGGCTATCTGGTAATAGTTAGCTATCTCTGGGTAACAAACTACTCCAAAACTTAGTGGCTTAAAGCACCACACACATATGATCTCATGGTTTCCATGGGTCAGGAATCTGGACAGAGCTGAAGTTCTGTTTCAGCATCTCTCAAAAAGCTACAATCAAGGTGCTGGCTGGGGTAGAAATCATCTCAAGGTTCAGCGGGGGCAAGATCCACCTCCAAGTTCACTCAGTGGTTGTTGGCAGGATTCAGTTTGTTGCGGGCTGTTAGACGGACAGTCTCAGCTCCTTGCTGGCTGTCTGCTGAATGCTACCCTCAGTTCCTTGCCAGGTGGCCCTCTCCGTTAGAGCAGGCGCATGAGAAGGGCGAGAGGGAGCACACCAGACAGATGTCACAGACTCCTGTGATCTAATCACAGAAGAGACATCCGTAACTTTTGCTGCATTCTCTGCATTAGAAGTGAGTCATTAGGTCCAGCTCGCACGCAAGGGGATGGGATGACACAAGGGTGTGAATCCCAGGAGGTGGGCATCATTGGAGGCTGTGTCAGAAACTGCCTACCACACATCTGTGGAGTGGGGCTAATAAATGTCTCACTTAGACTGCTCTTACAATGTGCATAACGCACCTGCAGCACAGGCACGTATCCAGGAAATTGCAGCCATCCCCATACGGTAGGTGCCCCCTTCTCATCTATTCCCTTCCCCTCTCCTTTGTTATCTGAGCTGTCTTTTTTCACTGAGAGAGGAGGTGTTCACCAAGAACCAGCTCAACTGGCATGGTCCTATTTTTGTTCCCCAATGGCCTCTCACCTTTACATTGTTACATACCAGCATCCTACTTAGCTTTGTCACGGGTGAAACTAGACATACCCAAGAGAGCACTTTCTTTTCCAGCCAGAGACTTTTTCTTTGGCCTATGTTCAGCGAGCTCCAGCTCTTTCCAGCTCTTCATCTTATTTATAGCTCCCTGGCTATTCCAGTCAGGAGTGTGACTACATTCTTTGTCGTTTATGGATTCTAGATCTGGACCACCATGACTTTCAAACAAAAGCACATCAGTTCATTCTGACGGAGAGGTGGAAAGAGTTGATGTGTATTTGTGTACGTGTGGAAAATGAAGTGACTGTGGAACCAGAGGAGGTTTTTTTTGGTTTGTTTTTGCCATCTCCCAAAGGCTCCCAATTAGCAGTCATCATTGTCCTGTGTGGTAGGTTCATGCAACCCACAGTTGCCAACAGCCGTTCCTCCCTTCCACCTTCCTAACAGATCCGGCTGTATTCAGTATCTCCTCCTCAGACCACTGGGAGGTTGAGCTCAGCCACAGCCCACAAGAGGTGAGACGTATTTAGCGTGAGTCTACCACGGTGGTCCATTCTCCTTCCCAGTTATCAGTTTGGGCATGTTCACGCATCCCAACTTCCCCAATAAAAAGTGAGGGGATGGGGCCAGCCCCATGGCCAAGTGGTTATATTCGTGCACTCCGCTTTGCTGGCCCAGGGTTTCGCTGGTTCAGATCCTGGGTGCGGACATGGCACCACTCATTAGGCCATGCTGAGGTGGCAACCCTCACACCACAGCTAGAAGGACCCACAACTAAAATATACAACTATGTACTGGGGGAATTTGGGGACCAAAAAAAAAAAAGTGAGGGGAACTATGCTGATGGGCTTCTGGGAAACTAACTCGTTCTTAAATAAAGATGCTGGGAACAAAGAGGCCTTCCTCTCCACTGCTTGGGGTCATGTCTGACTACTGCAGCAGCCAAGTGAGGACCCTGAGGGACAAAGCTAACTTATTGAGGCTGGCACAGCAGAAAGCTAGAAGAAACCTGGGTCCTGGATGATGTCCATAAGTTGCTGTATTTCTCAGCCCTGGAAGTGCCCAACCATGGGACTTCTGTGAGATAGCAAATCTCCCTTCATGTTGGAGCTAGTGGTCTCCAAAGAAAACAAGATGATCCACACAGGTGCAGGAAGAAAACATGTGAGTTATATATGTTTTTAAGAGTAAAGCAGCTTTACCAGAACTGAATATACACACTGCACATGTAAGTGGTCAGGTAGCACAGAGAGGTACCGTGAAAGGAACAGGAAGCACTCCACACACAGAGGGGCTGACGATGCGCCATCCTCTTCCAGAATATTGTCGTTCACGAGCCCCTACGAGGCAGCTGGACATAGAGATTTTATCATCTTACCTAAGAGCATCTTTATCATATTTTATGAGATGCGGAAATTTAAACACCAAAAGAGGTTTGCTGGTTATCTCATGGTAACATTCTTAAAAGTATTGTCAAACTTAACATGTTACATATTTTTATTGATAAAAAGACAAATGTTTGCAATTTGCCAACATTTCTTGTAGTGACAGTACTTATCAGTAATATGCAATCTAAAAGGTATTTTAAAAAACCAGAGTTTATCCGACCTTTCAAGGTAAAGATGATATACTAACAATGAGTAAGAAAGTAGCTATTTTTCCAAAAGAAATTCATGTGAAGAGCATTTTGAAAATGGTTAGACATGCTTCCAGCTTTATGAAAAAGTGTTGCCCAAAATTGTCACCTACAAAAACTCTCATAAGTGCACAAAAACTTGGGAAATGAAATCCAAAAATGTGTCTCAGTAGGTTTTGAACCCATTTGTTACCAATAATAAAAATGCCACACTTGCAATTAATGCGTGAGAACAAGTTACCGACAGTGAGAAAGACGGCAATTTATTATAAAGATTTCAACAAACACTTTTTTAAGACTAGAGGATGGAATTGAAGAGCGTTGTTTTTCAGTAAGCAGTCATGTGGATCCACAGATCTTAAGCAAGTGGCTTTTTCAGCTACAATAGCCATTAAAACCTAGCATTAAAATAAACTTACCTTAGAACCAAATATTAAGTTGTTTTTATTATAAAGTGTTAAAACTAGGAGTTTCAAAAATAATGAAGCATTTTTAATCATATATCTCACTAAAAGAAATTTTTTTAGAAAGAGCAAAAAGGTATTTTTACAATACACACAAAATATTTTTAAACATTTTTCACCTCATCTTTCTTCTATTTTTTCTTACGTGTATTAGTATAATACATAAACATTAATTAAAAAATATATATGTCTATGTACACCTGCTGGGAGTGGTGCTCCGTCACGTGCAGACAGGGGACTGTCTGGTTTACACATGGTTCTATTTCATGCCCTCGTTTATATCCTTAGAACAAACTTCTCTGATCCCAAGAAAATATTAACTATATTGTCTTCTAATTTTTATAACTAATTCTTTTATAATTTTTAGTCTCTGAAGTTTCTTTTGGTGAATGGTATTATGGGAATCAACTTAATTTTCTCCAGTTATACCAGCACCTTTCACTGAATAATCCATCATGGTGGTATTTCAAAATGCCACCTTTAACATACTCTGAATTCTTAACAGTATTTGAGGTTTTCTATTTTTTTTAACTATTTTCCATTAACTTGTCTATTTTTATACCAGTGTAAAAATTTAACTGCACTTTTTAAAAAATTACTTTTGGGGGGCCAGCCCTGTGGCACAGTGCTTAAGTTCGGCATACTCTACTTCCACAGCCCAGGTTGGCAGGTTCAGATCCCGAGCACAGACCTACACCACTTGTCAGCCATGCTGTGGCAGAGACCCACATACAAAATAGAGGAAGATTGGCACAGATGTTAGCTCAGGGGAAATCTTCCTCAAAAGAAAAAAAAAAAGCTTTTTGGTATAGCAAGTTCCTCCCTTTTTTCCCCTTCTTTCAACGAAGATTTTCCTATTTTCATCTATGCTTTCATGTGAATTTTTAATATGTATTTTTTTTATTGGCACCTGGGCTAACACCTGTTGCCAATCTTTTTTTTTTTCTTTTTTTTTCTCTGCTTTATCTCCCCAACCCTGCCCCCGTACACAGTTGTATATCTTAGTTGCAGGTCCTTCTAGTTGTGGGATGTGGGACGCCGACTCAACGTGCCCAGGATCCAAACCCTGGGCTGCCGCAGTGCAGCATGCAAACTTAACCACTCGGCCCCGGAGCCGGCCCCTAATACGTATTGAAAATAAATACTCTGGCATTTGGATTGGCTTTGCACTGAATTTACATATTAACTCAAGAACCAACATGTTTACAATGGTCAAAATGTTCCTATTATCAAGTGCTTTTATAAATAGCCCCTGTGCACCTCTCTGCTCTCATTCCTCTCCACCCCACCAAGGAAACCATGATCTTGAATGTTAATAATTCTCTTTTCTTTTCAGCTTTACTACCTATCAATCCCTAAACAATACAGTTTTTCCTGTTTTTGAACTTTTATATAAAGGTACCCAGGCTGACTGTATTCTTCTGACTTGCTTCTTTAACAACACGATTTCTGAGATCCACACATGTTGATGCTCAAAGCTCTAGAGGGCACTTACTGCTCTGCAGAATCCTGTTGCACTCACGTACCTTATTTATTCATCACACCGTGAATGGGCATTTGGCTCTCTCCTTCCCTCTCCCTTTTTGGTTATTACAAATAATGCTGTTGTGACCATTCCTGTGCATGTTTCCTGGGTGATACACCCACACAAGAGTTTCTCTACAAGCTTAAATCCTGGTATAAGGTAGAAGATATACCTGTGTTCAACTTCACTGGATAATACTGTTTTCCAAAGTGCTAGTACCAACCTACATGCCAACAGTAGCAGATGAAAGTTCCTGTTGTCATAATCTTTCCAATTGTTGGTAATTTCTGACTTTTTAGTTGCTGCCAATTTGGTGGATAGGAAGTGGTATTTCTTTATGGTTTCAATGTGCATGTCCTGATTATTAAGGGTGGGCATCTTTTCATGCTTATGGGCCATTTCTGTTTCTTCTGTGAAATGCCTGCTTGTCTGTTTTGCCCATTTCTCTCCCAAGTTGTTTTGTTACTGACTTGCATTCAGGTGCTCTTTAACAGTTATCAATTTATTCTGATTATCTGTATCTCATTCCAGTTTGGGCTTATTTTCTCACTCCATGGCATGTTTAGTAAACAAAAATACTATCAATGTAGCCAAATCATTTATGTTAATAATTAATGGTTTGCACTTTCTATCTTGTTTACAAAATCCTTCCCTTCCCCAAAGTCATAAAAAAATTCTTCTATATTATCTTCTAAAAGTTTTATAGTTTTAGCTTTCCTATGTAAATCCTTAATCCACCTGGGTACTGACTGGCGCCTGGTGCAAGGCAGAGGTCTACATTCATTTTTCCCCTTTGTGAAGAATGACTGAAGTCCCATTTACTAAATAACCCATCTTCCTGCCCACTGATATGCAATAACTGCCCTTTTAAAAATTAAGTTCCTGTACACGAGTGGGTCAGTTTGAGCTCTTTATTCTTGTCCGTTCATCTACTTGTAATCTCCGTACCAATTTCATTGTTTTAATCACTATGTTTTACAATAAGTTTGATAATTTGGTAGTGCTAGTTCCCCTCACACTGCATTCTTTTTTAGGAGCATCTTGGATATCCTTGGCCCTTTGCCCTTCCATGTATATTTTAGGATCACCTTGTCAAGTACCACACTGAAAACTATTGGAAATTTTTGTTAAAATTGCATTAATCTATTAACGAACTGGAGAAAGGGTTGAGACCCAGATGATGATCTTATCCATCACAGTCTCTCCATTTATTTAGGTCAATAAAGGTGGAGGCTTTTTAGTATCATTTTCTCATTAATAGGCTTATATGCTTTTATTAAGATTTATTCTTAAGTGCTTTATATTTTTTATTCCTACTGTAAATTCTTAATTACATTTAAAAAGTCTTAAAACCATTACAGCTTGTAGCTGGTGCACGGAAACGTAACTGACATTTGCATATTGATTTAGTTCCAGCAACCTCGATCAACTCTTAAGCCTTTTAATTTGCCTTGTAGATTTTTTGGATTTTCAGAGTTAATCTGATCATACAATGTTAATCCGTTAATGGTTGAGTCACAAATGATTTCTAAAAATTAACCAATTTGCATTCCTGAGATGAACCCAATTCAGTCATCATGTTATACTTTAAATACAATGTTAGATTTGGTTTGCAAAAAGTGCTTATTTTCCTATTCTCCATCAGATCAAATTTATTAGCTGTGCTATTTAAATCTTATAGGCCCTTAATAATCATGATTTTTGTCTTCTGCATGATCTATTAATTAATGTAGGAGGTGTGTTGAAAATGCCTATTGTACTGGTAGATTAATCTATTTCTCCTTGTACTTGTGGCCATTTTTTTAAAAAAACATATTATGAGGAATATTATCAGTCACTTAGGTGCATAGTTAAGTTTAGAATTGTTATCTCCTTCTGGCAAATTAAGCCCATTGCCATATATAGAGGCTCTCTATCACCAGTAATTTGGGGAGGGAAAAAGACTTAATACTGGGAAACTGAGATTCAGAAAAATAACCTACCCAAGAACATACAACTAGTTAAGCTGATATTTAAACTTTTGTGTGTGTGAGGAAGACTGGCCCTGAGCTAACATCTGTTGACAATCTTCCTTTTTTCTGCTTGAGGAAGATTGTCACTGAGCTAACATCTGTGCCAATCCGCCTCTATTTTATGTGGGACTCCACCACAGTGTGGCTTAATGAGTGGTGTGGGTCCACGCCTGGGATCCAAACCCATGAACCCTAGGCCACTGAAGCCAAGTGCATGAACTTAACCACTGTGCCACTGGGCCGGCCTCCAATATTTAAACTTTTGCTCTCAAATCCTATGTATGATATTTTTTCTACTATGTCAAGTTTTTTGAAACTCAGAATGTTTTAGAATTTTGGATTATTGAGAAATAAGCCAATAAAGGAAATAAATTAAACATAAACACATACAAAAAACTGGGTCTAGTGGAAAAGTTTTATACTCAGTAAAAAAATTGCTGAGAAAGGAGAGGATTTAAACAGCTCCCTACTTGGCTGAGAGAAAAAAAAAAAAGCTGAAGAAGTAAACTGTCAAGTGATCCAAATGCAGAGAAAAAGAAAAGACAGTCACCGCATCCTACTGTGTGTGGTCATCCAAGCACAGCTCAGGTCATAAAAAGAGGAGGAGAACCAGCATTCTGAGGTCAGAGATAGCGAAAGAAACTAAAACTGTGTAGAATGATTACAAAAAACGTAGGGAATATTACTAATTTCATAGCAAGAAAACACAAGGGGTTATTTTTAAAAAGCACAGTATAATCAATGCAAAAGACCCCCAAGTCAGCAAGTTTTAATTAAAGGCCCACAATGTGTCACTGTTTAAAAAAGAAAAACTACATACATCTGTCCATATGCATATATACTATACATGTATATAGAATATGTGATTATATGTACACAGTGAAACACACACGCACAGTTCTCTTCACTGGTACACAGGTCGAGATGGACACTGCCCTGCGGGCTAATGAACCACGGCAGAACAGACACATGCCGAGTGTGGTTATGGTTTAGGAGGCAACTGAATGTACTGTAAGCAAAATCCTATGTTCTGTATTATAACAAAGTTCCAGTGAACCAGGTATCAATATAACAAGGCCAAGGACATCTGTACAAGATTTATTTCAATAACCACAATGTTTTAGAGTGATGGTTTACACTCTAATACAGAACGAGTGATTCAAAATCCATCAAGAGTTAAAGGTCAGAGCCAAAGTCAGCTTTGAATCCCCGGTCAATAAGAGTTTCACCCACCATTTTGTTTTTCTTGGATTACTCAGAGCTGACGCACAGAACACCAGGTTCTAATGCTTTCCAACAAACAAGCACCACCAGGGACAAGACTTCATTGCTTCCTTCTCACTCTGGCTGTGCTGGTGGGTGGCAAACGCCTCTTGTCTGCATTTGACCTCCCATTTCTTCCTAAGCATTCCTGTTTCCAGCCATAGCTTCCCACAACTTCACATTTGAATAATTTCTCCTGAATAGCATGGCTATAATATTAACAAACGGGACTAATGACAGCAATTAAATTGCCATCTGTTTAACAAAACATATCCTTCTAAAAGAATATCCACAGTCTTATTGCATTTAGTACATAGTCACAACATTGAAATGACATGTGAGAATCAATACAAAATATTTATTTTTTTCAAACCACAGAATTCACCCCAGAGCCACACTAAAAATTCCCAGAATTGTAAGCCATTAACATTTTTCTAAACAATGCAGTCCAACCAGAAACGAAGATAATCTCCAACCAGCAGGGGTGCAATATATGCTAGGGTCCTATAAGAATGTACCTCTGATTAGCATTTTCTTTAATGCTCCCACAGCCACTCCATCAACATAAGCAGAAATAGTGTATGTACTTGTGCCACTTGGCTCTGACAGGAGGTTCAAAAAGGGTCTTGGCCAGTGCAGGAGGGAAAGTATCAGTGACTTAGTTAATAAACAGTAAGGACAGAAGAAGAATCATTTCCCTCGGAAAAGAACAGGGGTCCTTTCATATATTCTGGTGGCCGGAAACTGGGGCAAATTTCAACAAGGTAATGAAAGTAATAGGAGAGCCATTTCTCTATGAACTCCTGTGACCTCTATTTTAAGTTCCGATAAGCACGAACTTCATCTCATGTAATCTTACTGAAAACAGTAATCACAATCAAAAAGATCTTATAAACCTCTTACAGGTGTTGGTCAAGGGATTCACATTCTGATCTTAAAATTTAAAGCCCCTTAAGAGGCCTAGACCTGGATTAAAGTAAACATAATATTCTGAGCTAAGAACCTCAATGAGACACCATAAAAAAATCAACCAAAACATCCAAACAATGACTGGATAGCTAACATAGGTTTTTTGTTTTGCTTTTTAGTTGTAAAGTTTTTTTTAATATTTCAGATTAGTGTATATTCATAAAACAATGTTTAGTTTTTTTAATACTAGGTGCTTATTAAACAACTGAGTTTTAGCTCAAGGGAAATGCCTCTTGAATAATAATCATGGAAATAATTAACTGCAATAAAACACAAAAAACACAGAAGAAAATACAGCTAGGCTCAATGAGAAAAAGATGATCTGGAAGCGTTACTCTGGGAGATTAAACAGGCTTATTTAAATACTATGATACAAGTGCTCCTGCTCACTCTGTGACTGCACAAACAACCGTGTTTGCTGGATCACCACTACCTTTGCTAGTATGTGTGCACAGACCACCACTCTCAAGTTCTCCTTCCACGCTGAAAAACTTTCAAATCCTTTGTTTGGTCAGTACAGAATATTGTGAGGTGATGCACGTGCAAACTCTTCCTGAGGAATTCTTTATGTGTGCAAATTTGCAACCCAACAGAAAGCACGGCATACAGCAAGGGGGGTGGCAGCTTTACAGGGCTGCCACGCTGAAGATGCCTGTGCAGTGTTAATGGCCACGGGCATCCATTCTTCTACAATCTCACCTACTCAAAAATCAGTTTTCATCCTATACCTCAAAGAAAGGGAGGGGAACTGCCTCAAACTTGTAAAAGGGACAGGAAAAAAGGTAACTTTTCCACCAAAGTTAATAATGCACAACTCACGCATCCAGGTTTGTGTCTCTTCTCACTAACTCTACCTAAGAACTACTGGGTCAAGAGTCACTACATCAGATTTTGCTTTCTGCCCACAGAAAACAAAGCAGTACTTCCTGTCGGGTTAGGGTGCAGCTGTGACAACAGAGGACATGAGATGACACTGTTACTGAAGCTTAAGGCCAACCTTTAAAATAAGTACTGTCTCTGGAAACAATTATCATCTATTTACTTTTCCATGGCATGATTTCAAGTGACTGAACTGGCTTTCTTTTGGAGGGTCTAGTTCCAGGCTGCACACACACGCTAGTCAGTTGAGCCACATCAACTGCACGTGTCGACTAATGAGACCACCAGCCTTGCATGTGCGATTTTCTGTCTTCAATGATCTGGGCCCCACAAAAGCCAGTATTTAACTGGGGTGGAGAAACTATATACTGTACTGGCAAGAAGAACACAAGTGAACATGAGAAGAAAATACTTCTGGCAAACAGTGCTTACTCAATACAAAATGGAGGGCAAATCTGATTTCCTCTCATGTTGCAAACTAGAAATGTTGTTAAGAATCCCAATTAAGTAAGCAAGGTCAATTTCGACTTGAAATAAATAGGTTTTTCATACGATGTACCTCAAGGGGCCAAGATGAGTAACAACCAGGTCACATGCACTGGGAGAACGCGTGTATTTTCTCTATAGAGCCTTCCAATCACGGCTTTGCAGTACCAAGGCCTGGCCCATAGCTGGTTGTAATCACTGTGCAAAAATTTAGAGAAATTAAATTTTGCAAACTTTACACTGCCAACTTTTTGTTAACACATACATAATAATAAAAAGAAAACAATATAAAATATTTCTCCATTAACTTAATAATGCAAAAGCATCCAAAGGTTTTAATGCCAATTCACATAATAATACAATGCTTTATAGGGAAAGTTCCATTGTTGGCCAAAGAAGAACACTCTTTCCCAGAAAAAGCATTTCGGTATATTATTAGGATACTGAAGAATTCATCCACATTTAAAGAAACATTCCAATTCTGTTCCTTTCAGAAATATTATTAAAACCACTCAGGAGAGACTCCAGGTGCAAGTGTTCTTTATAAGCCTGCAGTAAGCATTCCACTGAGAAAAGTAAAATTTGGCTTTCATGATAAAATGGAATTCTTCCTTGATACCAGAATGTTACTGGTGTAGCAAATCAAAGTGTACAGGGTATAGTGATTCCTACAGTAATTCAGTGTTTATCAATACAATCCAAGATGCTCATAGAGTTAAATGGGTCCAATTCAAAAATCCAACTCTGGTTGATAAGTACTTAAAAAAAAATCAATCTGACAACATTTACTTTTACTTCTTTGAATAACAATTTTACAAATAGAGGGCTTCTATTAGATGACCTAGTGGCTCCCAATATCACACTTCTAACTCTCCCACCCACCCCACTCCACAAAAAAAGGACAAACTGAAGTGGCAGAGGCAACTCTATGAAAAACCCGCAAATCAGAAGTGTGCCAGCATCCATGATGTCTTCTTTTTCTGCCCTAAGTTTTCTAAAGAGGTAAATATTAGTCTGACATAGCTGAATAGAGTCAAGCATATGTTCAACTTAGATTCAAGCAAAATTGAGAAGAAAAATAGTTTTCCCTTGCCGCATCTTTCTATTTTTCTTTGCCTTTCAAAAACACCTAGAATAAGCTTCAGAGTCTTTTATAAGGAACTAAATAGCACTGTGGGTGTAGAAAAACAGAAAATATAGCTTTGCTACAGCTGAAAAGGAGCCTTAAAACAGCATAGCTACTTCTCTATTATACTCGAATATAATGTTTAAAAGATGCAGACTTCAGACTTTTTTTAAGTACTTACCTCACCCATTTAAAATGAAATGGACCAGGAATCCCACGCCATTGATTATATTTGGATTTAATAACCGTATCTGCTTCCTAGAGCGCCAAGGAACCAGCTTTCACCGTTGGCTAATTCTCAGCAACACTAAAAAGGGCAGCTCTAATGCTAAGCTACTGCCCAGCCCTAAACCTGCGTAATGCAATACGACAGCAGCTGGTGAAATCACGTGAAGTGACAGAGGGAATGGAAATGTTCTACAAGAGTTGGTCCCCAACGTCAACGTGAAGACACCGCGGTGAAGAAGGGGAAGTCTGACCAACGTGCCACACGCTTCTATTCTCCCGCTTACTGAGCATCCCGTTACAGTCACACCTGACGTCGTGGTGGGTTAGCCTGTGGTACCACACGCTTTTTCAGGAAGCATTTGTGAGTTTCACAACATGGTCACAGAGTTGCAAAGTGCACAAAGCTCAAGGCACAGAGTAGAAGAAGGTTGTGAACTAATGGGGGGAAAGTTATGGGGAAAATTATAGCAAAAGCAGAGTTAGCATTTTCCCTTAACGAGACTTTCTAATGCTAAACAAAGACCAACTCTTTTAAAAGGGTTTGTTTTGGTTATGGGTGAAAAATACTGTATTGTAATGATCCTCTTGATTTTTAAAGCAAAAGATATCTTGATGTGTGAAACCAATATGCCGAAGTGCCAAGTCCACAAATGAACAAATCAAGTGCTTTAGGAAAAAACGATTCTTCTGCTTTTATATTTTTGGAGGAAGCTGCTGATTTGGGCTGCCAGATTTCATTTAGCAATGGTCACTTTTCAAGATGCTTGTTCCTCACGGAATCTGTAGATAAACTCATTAAAAGATTGTCCCATTTCAAAATCATCCCCAAGTCTAGCAGCAACTGACTGTTTTTTGTTTTTGTTAGTTTTTTTGTTTTTTAAAATTACAGACCAAAGTAAGAAGTCCCACATCTTCTTCCAAGAAGGGCTTTGTGACAGCTCCTGAGTGTCGCAGGACCCCGCTGTGCTCTCAATAGTCTCTGTAGCTCCAGTGTGTCCTCTTTTCAGGAAGGAAAGTACATTCAACACATTCACTATCTATACCCTCTGGAACTTGCACATGCTGACGAGCTGTCTGAAAGAAAATATCGGAACAGGAAAAAGTATGAATAGCAGACAGCACCTGATAATGGTAGGAATGTGTATATTTCACACATATTTCTGATCCCTCTCGCAATCCCCAAAAGGACATTCTTCAAAAACCCCAAAACTGAAAACCATATGGTTTTGAGTGAAGTGAAAGGGGGCTAGATCATGGACTGAGACTGGGTCATCATCCCATTCTAAGAGACACTAAAGCACGTGGCAGCCTCGTGACAACTGCCTGAGAAGCACCACAGCCAGCTGGACTCGAGAGCTGCCACAGCGTGTGGAACACTCTGACCTCGAGCACACAGAGCCTTCTAAGACTGCCATCAAGAACACTGCGGACATCCTCATACTCACTGCGCGTCACCACCAGTGGCTGCCCTACACCACCAAACCATCAAGATGGTGAGGAGTATCATTACTTACTATAAGCCAACTCATCCCCAGCTCTCTTCCGGGACTGGTCACCTCTGGGGATAAGAAAAGAAGAGGGAGTCAACAGAAGTGACTGACATCTTCACATACCAAACAGGAGAAATGAACTGACATAGCTGATAATGGAGTAGAGCAGATATTTCCATTCTAACCCAACAACCTATTTTAAAATAGACATTAAATTTAAACAGTAGTTGAGTCATTTATAACCTGAATATTCTTAGCTAAATGGTGCTGTCTTTTAAATATAGAAAGCTATTAAATGAAGGAAGGATTATCTATAAAGATGATTTACACTGGGTTCTAAATAGGTTCAGACTAAAATGTCTTTGAAGATTAACCTGGGTTCTGCTATCAACTTCCCTAGTGACCTCCACATACTATGGCAAATTTCAAAAGTACAACAGAGAGAATAATTCAAAATCTTCCCTAAAAGCCCTATTACAAGACCAAAAACTGCATAAAGCTTTTGAAAAATCTGACAATCTTAATGTATGAAAACTCTTCTCGCAGGCAGAAGAACATGAGCCTTTAAATACATGAACCAGTTCATCCTCAATCACCTACAGCAGAGGTTCCAGCTCTACTTTAGAGATAAGAAAATAGAGGTTCTGACTAGGTCCTGTGCTACCTGTTCTATTTTTGTCTCTCCGGTTTCTCAGACAATAATCCAGACAAATGACTAAAATGCTTAAGTAATGAGTAATAATGACCAGTTCACTAGCTTTTTCTTCCTCGGTTCCTTAGGTGGGAAAGAGTCGCCCTGAGCTAACATCTGTTGCCAATCTTCCTGTGTTTTTTCTTCTTCCTCCCCAAAGCCCCAGTAAATAGTTGTATATTCTAAATCCAAGTCCTTCTAGTTCTTCCATGTGAACTGCCACCACAGGATGGCTACTGACAGACAGGTAGTGTGGTTCCATGACCAGGAACCGAACCCGGGCCGCTGAAGTGGAGAGCACTGAACTCTAACCACGAGGCCATCACGACTGGCTCACAGTTCATTCTTGATTCCAAGCCTAACCCTGTAGCATTCTATCCCAAAACACAGTCCACAGTGAACCACACTCCTCATAACCCCAGGGGCTACAGTCCCAATCCAAGACACTGTCATCTCTCCCTACACAACTGCAAGAGTCCTCTTATTAGTCCAGACAAGAGCCATAATGATCTTATGTGAAAGCATAACCAAGATTATTTCACATCTCTGATTAAAGCCCTTCACTGGCTTCCCATTGGGGTAAAAATCAATTCAAATTCATTTTCCCAGCCATGTGAGACGGGCTCCTGCCGACCTCACCACTCTCATTTTCTACCTCTGCTCACTACACTGCAGCCACTGTGCTTCCTTCCTGCCCCCTGGACAGGTCAGCACTTCTGTCCTTACTATTTTCTCTGCCTGCAACACTCTCCCCCTAGTTAGCCAGCTGCCTGTCTCCTTATCAGCATCTAAACCCCAGCTGGAATGTCCCCTCCTTGGAAGGCGTCACGTTTCTAGGTGAGCTGGAACAGCCCCACACACACGCCCTGGTCACTCACTCTCTATCCCACTCTGTTTCACTTTCTTCACAGCATTTATTATTATTTGAAATAATTTGTTTACATGTTTATTATTTATCTCCTGACATTAGAGCATAAGCACCATAAAAACAGGAATGCTGCCTGTCTTATTCACCCAGTACCTAGAACAGTGTTCAGCATGTTGTAGAAAATAACCATTTGCTGAATTAATAAATCAGTGAATAATTCATAGATGGCCTCTACAGATGGATTATTAAAATCCTAGTCCAAATAATTACTTTCTACTTTTGAACCATCTTCCAGATTGCCAAAGTTTCCCATTTTCTTTCTCTGGTCATGCTCAAGACAAGGACAGAAGCCTCTTGCTCGGGCTAGGAGAGGAGTCTCAGTGACCAACAGAAAGAGAACAAACCCTAATGGCCTTATCAAGGGTTTTTCTCTAGGCTGAGCATTTAGGGCAAAACATGCACACAATATTTAGCATGAATCAGCCTTAGTCAGCCTAACGAGCTTTAAACAGACATTCTAATTCCACCTCTATTGTTAACACTACACCTACCCAAAGCCAGCAGAATGTCTTACATTATTATTTACACTAGTGTCATCACAGCAGCATTCACCAAATATTCTGAAACAAACAAGTTAATGCTGATCAAAAGGAAGATAAAGGATCTTCTATCTGGAACCTCAACTTCTACAGACAACCTCCAGGACTATCCCTCAGAGGTTAAATAAAAACTGAACATGCAAAAATAACAGGAGAAAAATAGAGATGGGAGAACAGGAGGAAGGAAGAAAGGACGTAAACATGATGTATGCGAGAGGCTGCCGAAGTCCAGAAAGCTATAAGCTGCCCTGGAAACAAGACCCCTGCCACAAATGGAAAAGCCCAGTTCTAGAGTTACCCACAGCTAAAAGACCAACAACACTCCTATGAAGTTCTATTTTGTTTCAGAAATCCAGGTAACAATTACTCAGAAAGAACGTTTTATTTGCCTTTAAAAGCTGTTTGGCAGACACTGTGTAGAGGACCACAAGCTGGTTGGAATGAGGATGTCCCATCTGAGGATGTGCATGTTACAAGTTCTCAAAGGAGCTTATCTTCCAAATGCAATCTTTGACAACAAGAGACACCAACCTGCTCTCCTCCACAATAATCAATTCAATTATGCAGGTAACAGGTAAAAAGAAAATGTTGCTTTTAGCTTTTATGTTAATTCTTGCTTTGAAATAACTCCACACTATATTTCCATGCACCTAAAAATCTTTCTTGGAGCTGGAACATAAACTCCAGCTCAAATAAGAATCTGTCCATTAACCGCAAAAGAGGATATATTTGACAACAGTCACACATTATTTCTAAACATTTCAAACACTCTGTGCCATCCACATCAAACCTATGGACCGCCCTGCCGTCCGCATCAAACCTGTCCTGCCTATTCTGGGCTCCCGACATCAACTAAGTGGAACATAATCTTTAATGAAAAAACAGTTTGCACAGCTGAACAGGAATCATGTGGTTGGCTAGGCATAAACCATAAAATGGCTCCTCATATCAGAACAGCCAGTAACAGAATTCTTATTAGATAGCTTATACTATATTCTCAAATTTTTTTGTATGAGTGCACAACTTTTCTTCCAAAACAATCCTAGCCAAATAATGATCAAAGAAGGGATCAAGTGTGGCAGGGCAGAATGCGGGACAAGAGCTGGAAGCACAAAAGCTGGACGTACAGACAGACTTTCAGCTGCTAAGAATATGGTGTGTGCACATGCTTGCTGACTGGTCTGGGCCAGCTTGGCAGTGGGGCAGAGTGAGTCTGAGAACATCAGCTTAGGCAGGGCTTACTTTGTGCAAAGTGCCCATCAGGATAATTTACGAGGCAGACTTTAATCCTCATGGTAAATACATAATGAATTGTTAACTTAATTCTAGAAATAGCCCAATTCATGAAAGTTTGTAAAATAACACATTTTAATTCTCACCTCTTGGAATTCTAACGTTTCAGTTTCAGGCAAAAGTTGTATGAAAGAATTCCACTAAGAGAAAGAAAAATTCAAATTTACATTAAAAATCCAAGGCAGTTCCCTGAATACGACCCACTTGGCCTTGGCAGAACAGCGCTACGTTAGTCCTTCACATACGAAGGCAATGTTACGTGAGGCTATTCAGCGAGTCAGTTACTCATCTCAGCCCAAGCAAACATGACATAAGAGCGACTATCATCAGGCTGGCCTGGCCCTGTTCTCTTACTCTAGTTCCAAAATTAGGATTAGGAAAATGTCTCTGGATGTGTTTAAACAGTTTCACACACTGTTATGGAAGGTGAATTCAAGGAGTTCTGAAAAACCCACAAAAGCTATCTTCCTAAACTGCTTCACAGGAATAAAAGTTTCAGAAGACTGTTTATTTTTTAAAAGCATCAATAAGCTTATCTCTAAAATTATAAGCAAACATTCAAATAAAACATGAATAAAAGCATAAAAGACTTCAAATTGTGGTCAGCCTTGGAAAAAAAACATAGAAGGTACACTCAGATTATTTTGCATTTATTTAAAAACATTTAAGGAAAAACTTTTAACTATAATTCAAAATATATAAGCCATAAAGAAAAAACGATAAAGTTAGTTTTTTAAACTAAAACAAATAATAAATAAATAAAAATAAAAAAATTTAAAAACTTCTGCATGACTTAAAATTTTTTAAAAACCACCATAAGCAAAGTCAAACTGAAAAAAATAACTGTCTTATCTTGGGCAGAGAATCGATCTCTTCACTACAGAAAGAGCTCCTAGAAACCAAGAGAAAAAGACCAACAATCAAAGAGAAGAGTAAAGCAAGGACAAAAACAGACTGTTTACAGAAAAAGCAGACGTATTTCCGTGGAAATACGCTCAGCCTCACACTCATGAGAGAAATGCAAATTAAACCAACTCTGAGTACTTATGTTTCACCTGCCAGACTGGCAAAAATCCAAAAGCTTAGCACCATACTGTGTAGGCAAGGCCATGAACAAGAAGCACTTTTAACTCTGTTGGTGGATATGCAAAATGGCACAATCCCCTATGGAGGGCAATTTGGCAATATTAATCAAAATTCTAACTGCATTGACTCTTGACCCAGCAATCCCACTTGAGGGAATTTATTCTCCAGATATACCAGCAACAGGTAGAAAATTATGCATGTACGAGGTTATTCACTGCAGCATTCTCTGTAATAACAAAAGATGGAAATAATTCACGTTGCCAACCAGGGGACTGAGTAAGTAAGCTGTAGTGGTATCTGCACAATGGAATGTGTAAGAAAGGAATAAAAACAAGAACATACATTATGTTTGCTTGCAACTGTAAATAAAAAAAAACACTGGAAGGAATCATAAGAAACTAATAAAAATGGTTACCTAGGGGGGTGGGAGTAGATGGAGAGACAGGTGGGAACAAAACTTCTCAATGTATACTTTTTGTATCACTTTTATTTTTGAATTATATAAATATATTAGCTCTTCAAAAATGAGTAAAATAACAACAGCATTAAACGGTCTCATTCTATGTGTGAAAATAATATCACTATTAGAAATATTAAAGTAAATATCAGGAAACACCTGATCACTGGACATCAGGGAGAAAAACTAGCTGTTTCCATTCTACCATTTCCCACTGGCCTTTCCTTCCCCTAACTCACCACAAGAAAGTCAGGTTGACCAGACCTAACTCCACAGCTTCACTGAGGCGTTCCAGTGTGAGCTGCCAGTGAGTGGGGTAAACGACCAGTGGATTACTTACTGCCTCTACTAGCACACGAATACAGATGCCACAGGGACAAAAAGGGGATAAATGCCAACCCACCGGCAACAAAGAACAAATTATCTGCTTTCTTTCCTAACCTGTACTGAAACTAGAGACTGAGTAACTCATGTTCTGAGACCTGGTTTGGCCTCAGACCCTATGAAAGAGAAGATCCACCTCCAGCAGTCCTAACTATGCTGAAGTGAGGAAGCCAGGCGTCCTCCTTTCCACAGTTTTCTTCCTTTAAAGCCAGGGATTCCAGCACGAGAAGATAGGTAAAAGTGCTAAGTAAGGATTATGAAAATATAAGGTATTACTGTACCCTTCAATGATCTGGTGACACAGAATTGCTTTCCCATAGGGAATCACAAAATTTTTATACAGTTTTAGTTGAAAATATGCACTTTGCAAAATTTTCCATGATATAGCCATGATACTGAATTGCAAATTTTAGAAAAACCAGCAAAGTCAAGCAAGGCAAATTTTCTGGACACATATCAACAGATATCTTACTTTTTAAGAAGAAATAACTAGCATTTAGGGCAAAAGTGAAAATGAAAAAAACAGAATCTAAAGCCTCTTTACTAATTTAGTCATAACAGTTCATTATAACTGATCATAAAATTTCTACATTGTTTTTCCAAGTGTTCAGACCGAATATGAGAGGACGGAAGCTGGAAGAGCTTTGGAGAGTGCCCAGCCTGACTGCCCACCCAACGAGAAATCCCTTCTTCAAAATCCATTTAGCGAAGAGCAGCTTCCACAAAATCAAACCCAGCTTCAACAGCTCCCCAGACAGGGAGCTGCCGACCTGGGCACGGCTCCTCTGATTCTCGCACAGTTGCACGCTGATCTCAGAACCCTGCAGCCCTCCCCTGCCAAGCCAAACGCGCCTAAGGAAATGGACATATCTTGTCACAAAAGGAAAAAAAACTTGCCTTGTAAAGCCATTCTGTATTAGTTCTCTTTGAAGTTTCTGATCTTGAGCAGCATATTCAGAAAGTTCAGATTCCACAGCCGGAGGGAGAATGTTTGGAATAAATTTAGAAAATAGAGTTGGAGCCATCTGAACCCACTCTGTGAGGGAAGAAGAAGATTCATTACGGCAATCATACAGACAAAGTAGATGGAAAAGGGTAAGTTTTTCTTTGTTCAAAGAATATAAAGTAAACCAAACTTACAATGGGGAAAAAAATAGTGCAATCCCATCTGATAAAGAACATACAAAGAGGTTCGATTTCCTCTCTAAAAAGAATTTACAGTACAAAGAAAGCAGATATTTTTACATTTTACTATTTAACAAAATTTAATGAAAATCTCTAGAGAATTTTTGAAGGGATGTTATCAAAAATTTTAAATATGGAGTCAAACAAATGAGATAAACCAAAGAATTCTGAGTGGAGGCGATTTGGAGGGAGGGGGCTTGGTGGCAATACCAGCCCCATTAAGCATTAATTAAAACAATAGCCTGGCCCAAGAATAGAAGAGTACAGGTAGTAATAAGCAGACTTATAAAAAAAGAAGTACCACAAAAATGGGGGTAGAGGGGTTGACTATTTAATAAGTGGGCTGGAGATAACTAGGAAGTTACTTTTGAAATAAAAATCTATTTTGACCCATGTTAAGTTACAGCAAATTATATCTAACAGTAAAAGAAAAGAGAATTAAATGGTTATTAAGATAAAAGATCAAGAGAATAATCTAAAGAAAAATAAACATTCATACGTAAATAGGCAAAGAGAAGTCTAAGGAAAATATTTGTGTCAGACATGACAGATAAATTAGTATATTTATTACAAAGCATTTTTACAAATAAGACCAAACAAATGAGTGAAAGACAGGACTGAATAATTCACAAGAAAAAATAAATAACAGCATTGTTAATATTCAGAAAAACTCAGGCTAAAATAAACCTACTCCCCCTTTCCGCTACTCACAAACACAAAGACTGCCCACTTGTAGCAGGGGCGTGGCAAAACCAGCAACGCCTTCCTTGTTGGTCAGCCCAATGCAACACTATTATCCCTTGTGGATTCTTTTAATCTAGCCCTTTCAAATTTTCCCTTGTGAAAACATCGTGGCCGTATATATCAAAACCGTCGGGGCCAGCCTCGTGGTACAGTGGTTAAGTTCGGTCCACTCCACTTTGGTAGCCCAGGTTCATGGGTTCTGATCCAGGCGTGGACCTATACCACTTGTCAGCCATGCTGTGGGACTGACCCACATATAAAGTGGAGGAAGGCTGGCACTGATGCTAGCTCAGGGCTAATCTTCCTCAAGCAAAAAAAAAAAAAAAGAGGAAGATTGGCAACAGATAGTGGCTCATGGCTAATATTCCTTACCAAAAAAAAAACCAAAACAAAAACATAAAATACCAATGCTCTATCTAATCTCATGAGCTCACTTTAAAAACTATAATATGAGTAAATAATTCTAAATCTGAAAAAAACACGTTTAATGCTGTGCAATCTGGGTCACCGGTAAGTAAAAAAACGTCCAACAGGAGAATGGCTAAGTTAGAGCTGGCAAAAAAAAACAAGCACCACAAACAACACAAGCCATCCACCCACCCCTTGTACAAACTCACGGCAAAATGTACTCAACAGGGTCCCTCCTTCCAGCTCAGGCCAAACATGGCTTTAGAAAGAGTCTCAATACAGTGCTCCGGGGAACCACTAACCAGTCAGCCAGAGCTGGCAGGAGTCAAAGCGATCTGCCACGTTATGGAACTCTAGGGAGTCATTAAAACAAAGATGAAGAAACAAAGAAAGTGTGTGCATGAAACGAAGAAGGGCAGGAGGGGATGGCTGGAACTATTTCTAAAATGAGCTTCTAAAGACTGGATGGAAACACACCAAAAATGGTAATAGCTATTAGAATCTCCAAGGATTAGGGCCCAGGAATTCATAGTTTAAAAAACTTTCTTGGGTGATTCAGATGCATTCATTATACAAAAAGCAGCATGTGAGAACCACTGCAATGAAAGAAACTTTTACATGTAAAATTTAACTTTTAAAATATTTTAACCTTAATTTGTCAGGTGAATAAACTGCTTTAATAAACTAAGAATACAATGGGTACTGGCAAGACATGTAAATATAAAAATATGTTTAATAGCATTTTAGAAAAGGCCTCAGGTAGCAAAAGGTTAGTCTGTGATAAAATTCACCTTTTGAAAAGCACAATTCTCAAATACAGAAATCTCTTCACAGGTATGAAGAATGAATCTTATTACAAAAGAGCTCAAACTGGGATAAAACAGCATTTAGACAAATACGTATCTACAAGTTTTTTTACCCTTAGTGATTAGTTTTATTCTGCAATTTTGTTACTTATAATAAAAGCCAGAGCTGATAAAGTTGCCTGCTTGGGAGGCAGAATTTAGAAATTTGTCATACTGCACTTGGATGCCTAATAAAAATAAAACAAAAAAATCATTCATAATCTAGCACTAAAAGAAAAATTCATGAACCATTTTCATCAAATTTAGTAAAATGAAATTCAAAATTCTGAGACAATAGAAAAAGAAAAACATTGGTTTACTGGACACATGCAAGAGAATATTTTTGCTACTTTATGTAAGTAACTACTTAATACAAATAATCTGTTGAAAAATTATAACAGAGCAAGACCTGATCCAAATTTAAGTAACTTTAAATCTGAATACTCTACAAGTCACTAATTGTTTAAAGTGGCCTGAGAAAGAAGATATCTCTGCCATCACAGTCTATCCCTAGTACCACAATTTTCACTAGCAGAGAAAGAATTCCAAGTAAGTCCTGAGTTTACATTTCACAATGATGAGTATCTACTCAACTTTTTCGCTAGAGCAAATCCAAATACGATAGGCCTCAGAAAACACACAGAGAAACACTGTCCTCTTGGATAAGACCGGAACTGCCACAAACAAACAAGCCAACCCCAAAAGAAATGATGAATGTTTACCTGGTCTGAGAGTGTACAGGCCTTTCACAATATTTGCCATAGTTGAAGGTGTGACCTGAAATGGTGTTGACTGGGCTTCTAAAAGTAAAGCTGAAATAAGACGAGAAAATGGGTTACAAAAATGATGTAACACTGAATTGTCAAGGTTTGTCTTCCTACTACTTCTCCCAAAGACTGAAAGGTCAACAAGTACAAGAAAAGAACAGCCCAAGAGAAGAAACTAAGAGTTCATACACTGAAGATTTTTTTTAAAAAAACATGATGCAGTAGCTCAATCTAACAAGTAAATACATGCAGGTCTGTTGAAACGCTAATGGAAATGATTCAATTCATGGAGGTTCTGAAAATAAGTAAGTAAAGCTTTCCAAAAGCAATAGTATTCATGGTGCTTAATGAGTGCGCTGAGAGTGCCTCCCATCAAGTCCACGATTCAAAAGAGTCACGCATCTGGGGAATAAACTGTTCTCTAACTTACTCAATCATTTCTCTTTCCACTAAATCATCACATTTGGCTCTCGGAATTTTTCTGAAAGACATGTTATTAGTAATTTCAGTAACTGTGATCCGAGTCAGAAACTCACTTTCCCAAATGCTACACCTGCATGTCCTTTTTTCCTTACATCACACTGGCTCATCCTTCCCACCTTCCTGACCGGTGACCATGTGACCCACACCAAACGTGACAACAGAGTCAGTTTTCTTTTAGGTTATCTACTGCCACACAAAAATCCTACAAAAACATTTTTAAATGGATAGGAATAATTCCTCCATATAACATCATTAACAGACACAAATGAATTCTATTATTCAGTGGATACAACAGATATTACTGACTCAGTTCATTTTTAATTTCTCTCTCAAAGACCTGTAATGTACTAACCAAAATCCCATAAAACTTGGCATAATTTTACTCTAAGCCAGGCTTGTAGAATTGTATAAGCTGTTTTCTTCTCTCCATGCCTTTTTAAAAATGAGAACACCATCTCACTTGCCTATAATGATTTTATGGTTTCAAACATACACCATGAGTTACATTTGAATTTACATGACGAAGGCCAGAGGTGCACTGTTCAAGTTTATCCTTCTGATTTTATCATCAGTAGACAGTTATAATTTTGAATGGCATAGATAAATGTAAGGATGACAAATGTTAAGCACTGCAGAAAATCACATTTTGAAGTGCAACCTTTAAAAACAAATTCTAAAGTTGAAGTTCTGAGAGTCTCTTCTACTCAAGGTTCTAATTTCAACATGCACCCAAAACCCAGGTGCGCTCTCTATTAATCAATCATCCTACTTTTTGACCAATCATTCTGGCCTTCAGTAAGTCCTGTTCTCACGAACTCTTCACACTCAACCACACATCATTATGTTGTCAAATATATACATTTGCAAATAACCCCTACATAACTACAATCACCTATGTCAAATCTGATAGCTATGAAGAAATGATAAATTCACAGACTAAATTATACATAAAAAGTATATAAATTAATTTGAATGAATCAATTGAAAATAATTATATTCAATAACAAAAAATTATTAAAGTTGAGAAGGTATAACATTTCACTAAAATCCTTTCCACCTAAACTCATTGGAGGAAAACAGTGTTTAAAAGATTTTCTAATTGAGCTCCCCTTTTAAAGAAAAAGGAATGGGACTATGGAGGAAGCAGTTGCATGAGAGGAAAGAAAATATTTATTGAGTATTTATCAGGTCTTAGGTACTTTGCATTATGCTTAATTCTCATAAGCTTTAACTTAGAATTTACTCTCTCACAAGCTTTATCCTCATCTACTTTTTTTTTTTTTTTTTACAGATAAGGAAACTGAGGCTACAAATGGAGCAAAAAACAATGAATAATCCATCTAAAGTCACAGAGCTAGCAGGTGGCAGAAGAGGTCCAAGAACTTGTGTTTCATTCTAAATTCTGTATTCTTTCTACTTCACCAAGCCACCACCGAAATGCTGATTTTATATGCAAACTGGTACTAATAAAGTTTTACCCTTAGTAACAATTTTCTTCCAAAAATTATCTAACTTAAAAGAAACAAGGATCCTCCAACAATCCCACTGATGGCCAACTGTCAGTCGGTCAATAGTTTTAAAACTAGAATAGGACCTTAGAGAACTTCCAGCGCTAATCCCTTTGACACTAAAGTCTCAGAGGTTAAGTGCCCTCTTGAAAGTCACATGGCTTTTAATAGCTCAACTGGGACCAGAACCAAACTCTTCCGCTCTTTCCATTACTCCTCAGAGCTACAAACTTGCCCAGGAGCTTCTCTCCTTTATTACTTTGAGAAGCAATTCTTAAAATCAAAACTAAAACCAAAAATCTCAAACTACAAGGGCCTCAACTAAAAGGCAGAAGATAACTCCTAAGGATAATAACTGAAATGTTTTTAAAACCTTCCGTGCAAACTGAACTATAAATCTACTGCAACTCAACACAGTACATTTTCTCAGGAAATTTCTACCATTAACTGACCCATTTTGTCATATTTGCTCAGAATCATCAATACAACAGTACCACATAATGTAGAAACCTGGATTAACGTAGACTCTAGCATTTCTGCAGTTTTCAAAGTTTAATGCAAAGTAAGAATTCATTTCAAAGGAAAATAATTTTACTACCAGCCCAAAGTAGAAGCCATTTTAGAAGCATATATGTATGAAAAAATTATTATACCATGGAGAGATGATAGAAAATTACCTTGATCTGCAGTGAGAAGTCCCTGTCCTCATTCATGAAACAACTGCTAGTACTGTGCATTCAAGTACCGATTATTTATTAGCACAGAGGGTGTCCACTGCCCTGCTGTACTGGTTCTAAAACATGGCCACCAAAGTCTTTTGGCATTGAGAGGTGTATCCACGTCCACTCCCCTGGAACCTGGGCTCTGTAACTGCCTGCCCAACAGAATACAGCAAAAGTGACACTGGGCCAGTTTCTGGGCCCACGACCTAGGAAACGGGCAGTTTCCACTTCCTCTATCTTGGGAAGCTCCCTCTCGGAGGACACAAGAGAGGACCCAAAATCCAGCACAACCTGCCAGCCATTTGAGTGAGCCATCCTGCAAGTCCCCAACTCCTGGTCAAGTCGCATCAGCCAACGCAGAGCAGAGCAGCAAGACGCTGCCCCACCAAGCCCTGGCCAGACCGAGGATGTGAGCCAAATGAGAGACAGCCACTACTTTCAGCCACGGTGCTTTGGGGTGATCCGTCACACAGCAATAATAAATGAAACACTAGCATTTCCAAACGTATCTGAAGCCACAAGAAGGAAACTACTGATCAGATTTCAGACAATTATAGAAACTGAGTATAGTTATTTGTTTTGTTGAACTGAGGGGGTGAGTATAGGAAAATGTGTAGCTGGAGACAAGACATCAATTCTTAACAGTTGTGTTTTTCTGGTTTAATTTTAACCTCTCTGTGCCTTAGTTTCCCCACCTGTAAAATGGAGGTAATGACTGTACCTACCTTACAGAGTTATAAGAAATAAATAATATTGGTAAACAATCTAGAACAGGTCCTACACCACATAGTAAGCAGCATGTGCGTGTTTAAAAAAGTCTTTTTGATGACCGTCCACATAACATCATTAAACACTTATAGAGTCCCTTGTTAGAGAACCCAAACCAGCTCCCGGTGGCGAGGCCAGTGGTTGTTTCTTGTATCCCCTACTCTAAGTACAGTGCATGGTAGCTGCTCAATAAATATCTGATAACTCAGTTTTCCCTCATTTTCAAAAGCTTAATGGCCTTTTCAGTGTACTTGGAAAAGAACAGGCATACCCATCTTTAAGCGTAATTTTTATTGAAAATCAGACTACGTAAAAAAAACAAAAGGAAGGAATAATCTGTTTATGTTTTCTCTCACCAGATCTGGACTACTATATTCTCTTTGAATATTCTCTTTGTATATGCCCAATAAAACTGACTTCCAAATCACTGACAAACATAAAAAACATATTTACATAGTGAATAAGCTTCTCTAACAAATGGTAGCATTTCTCTACAGAATTTGAACAGGAAAGACTCTAAAATGCTGGGCTCTATCTTACAATAAAAGCAGAAGACAATATTAACATTAGAGGTGATACTCAAATGGTTATAATAGCTGAAATACCCCATGAGATAATGTCTAAAGACATTTGTAAATATCTGCCCAACCTTTAAAAAAAAAAAAGTCAAACTCTCACGATTCTAGGCCTTTATTCTGATTCTAGAATCTCCTGGGAACATCATAATGAAACATATATTATCTTCATCTACAATACTATCTGAAAATCTTGCCTTTCTAAAATAAACTGGCCCTATTTTAACAATTCTTTCTGTTAATTTAAACTCAAAAACGAAAAAAGAGTTTGTGGTCAAGTTTAGAACAATCCTTTTGCCAATTCTGGTAAAAGTTCATTGTGGTAGAAATTAATTATGACTATTAGGAAAGTAAAAATACATACTGCAAATCCAGAATATGTGCCAAATTCTAAAAAATAACTTGATGATATGCATAAACTATGAGCTTTAAAAGGATGCTGCAACAGTAGGTTGCAGGGTCTTCCTAAACTCCACGTGGAGAGGTGTATTCTTTGAGGAAAGGTAGGATAAGATGCTACCTCTGTGAGGGGCAGGGGGCCCGACAACGGGGGGAGAGGAAAAACTAACTGAACTTGGCACTTTGACCGGCTTACTTAATGTGCATAGATAGCCACGTTAAACATTTTAAAAATCACAATTCACAGAAGAGAAAATGCAGGAGCAGAGGCTAAACAGCTTACCTAGGATACAGTCAATAATACAGAGCCAGACTAGAGAAGAGTTTTTGCACTTAAAAGTAAAAATCAGACAGGATTCTATACTACCATTGCAAAGATATAGCACTGCACTCCTTCTAGAGTGAAACAAAGTTGGGGTGAACCCCTTAATATTTCCCCACTATCAAACGGAAAAAAAAAGGCATCCAGCATCAGACCAGATATGAAGGCATTGTCCAATGACATGGCTAAGCTGCTCCCAGCTCACTAGGTGGCCTTCAAGTCACGTTTTCAATCAGTGTCTCACTCTGTAGAAATGGGCTTCAACACTAAAAAAAAAGATCATAGAGGCCAGCCCGGTGGCATAGTGGTTGGGTTCACGCGCTCTGCTTTGGCAGCCCAGGGTTTGCCAGTCCGGATCCTGGGCATTCATCAAGCCATGCTGTGACAGCATCCTACATAGGAGAACTAGAAGGACTATGACTAGCATGTACAATTATGTACTGGGGCTTTGGGGAGGGAAAAAAACAAAAAAAAAAGAGGAAGATTGGCAACAGATGTCAGCTCAGGGCCAATCATCCTCACCAAAACAAAACAAAACAAAAAAGATCACTGCTAGTGTTATCGCACCCTGTAAGTTGAATTACTTACGCATTAGGCTGTAAATGTGCTTTTCTGCAACATGTTCCGTAAACAGCTTTATAAGGTCAT
The DNA here is from genome assembly GCF_041296235.1 of Equus asinus. NCBI lineage: Eukaryota > Metazoa > Chordata > Mammalia > Perissodactyla > Equidae > Equus > Equus asinus. The sequence goes on along the minus strand of NC_091791.1, from coordinate 13,747,284 downwards.
CTTTTAAGTCTCTGTTAAGCTTGGTTTCGATGTAAAACTTATTCTGAAAAAGACATTATTTTTCAGTGCATCGATTAGAGAGAAATGATTAGTTTAATGAGCTGAAGCACTAAAAAATAAATTATTTTAAGAAACAATTCATAAAGGCATCAATTAAACATAAAAACTCAACATCAAAAAACAAAAGCCTTGCCACTATTAGTTATACGTCTTTCCGGCATGAGGTTAAAAGCACATAAATATAAAATGCAACGAACCATACACCTCCAAAAGAACAGGAGGATACCCAACATTAACTAGACAGAGATGTACAGACATATGAACCACACTGTGTGACATGCACTTAATATGCCCTTTAAAAACACTACACTGTCATCTAAAGGCAACATCAGAAAACACTAATGAAAGGTCCCCCATTTATCAATGATCTAGGCTGAAAGCAGGCAGTGGACATACACTGGCTGACTCCCCAACATACATTCCACCTCAGTGATTAGTCTAAGTCATTCAGCTTATGGCATTCCCTATGGATGGACTTTGGTTCAAAGGCAGACACGTGACCCAAGGTAGCCCAATCAGACTGACAGAAACCTAGGTTGAGCGAGAAGTTACAGTGATCTTACAATCATGAGGAGCAACAGACGACATGCGCAGCAGAGACAAAGAAGAACCTGAAACACTGGTGACTGTTGAACCAGAGATTCAACCAAGCTGGAGACTGCCTTACTTTTGGAGTTTTATTACAAGAGATAAGACTTTTCCTTATTTACTTAAATCAGGGATTCTGTTTCTTACAGCCAAAAGCATCCTGACTAGAATGACTAGCAGGTCAAAAAAGATTGAATTTGTTCATGTTTAGATGTTAACTCAATGTATAGGAGTGGAAAATACAAAGAAGAATGTTGACAAGTTGCTCACTGATTCTCTCAATTCTTAAACAGAAGGGTTTTTTTTCTTTAAAAAGTATAAAAATAACATGCGCATGGTTACAAACTAAAATCGCTCAAAAAGGTGTGCAATAAAAAGAAGCCTTCCACAGCAGACCCTCTGTCCCATTCCCAAAGATCCCGTCCTACACTGGGGTAACTTCTGAATATTCTTTCTAAAATGTTGCTTGCATATATGTGGGTATGCGCTTTTTTTCCCAGTAAAGAAAAATATACTTGCTAATGAAGAAATATTACACATTGCTTTGCATCTTGCTTTTTCACCTAATGTTGTAACTTGGGAAGATTTTTCTCAAAATAACATACAGACGTCATTATTTTTAACTGCATATTTTTCTACTGAAATATCTTTCATAAATTATTTAAATGATAGTCCTCTGTTGATAATACAGATTTCTCCCAATGTTCTGTTTTGTTTTTTTAAATAAAGTATATCTTATGGAGAATAAATCATTTTGAGGATGGTATCCCACATTAGCGATCTTTACACCACAGAACATGGAATCAACCTAAACATCCCATTCCCTAACCTAATAAACCAAGAGGAATTGGGACAATGGTTTCTAAGGGCCCCTCTGTTCAACAGGAACACTAACATTAAGATTCTATACTTTATATATTTGAGGGGGGGAGGATAAGCAACAAAGGCAAGAGACTACAAATTAGACTCATGGCATTAATTCTCCAAATGAAAGCGAGCATCAGAATGGAAGCACACTTCACTGTTCTACTTTTTACGGAATGACTTACTTGGTATTTATCACACATCACGTTTTCAGATACATGTCTTAACTCTCTACTTTCTGAAGACAAGAAATCTTTCTTATATATCTTTATTTTCCAAGCACAGTATCTTCCATTTGGCAGAAATAAAATAAACGCTAACTGGGTGACTGCTGACTATTAATGCCTAATTGTCTATTCAGCAATGTTATTCATGAAACTTTAGAAAAGTAAAAGGGTAAATAATTCTTCTATGTCAACACTATCAAACATTACTGAAATAGATTAATTTCCATTTCAAACATAACATATAGTAAAAGAAAAATAGAACATGCTTAACTCTCTGCATCTATCTGTGCTCAGATCAATAAACTGAGGTATTGGAAAGGGGGAGACAGCTCTGACTTACCATATAAATGAAAAGAGGCACAATGCTCTGCAATGCTCCCATATATTGTCCAAGAGCTATATTGAACCTTTCAATATAGAGATCTGGAGGGCTGGCCTGTAAGAAAGAACACAAATGTGATCATTCTGGGAAACCAGGTATAAAGACCTTCCACCACAACCTAAAATGCACACAGACTTAGAAGTCTAAGTCAAAATTCACACTGAAATTCACAATAAAGAAAAGGAGGAGGTTTATATCCTAAAGTTCAGTTAAGATTTAGATCTCTGTTCCAAGATCTGCTATGCAAAACTGAGGTTTGGTTTAGCTGTCTTTAAAAACTGTGCAACTTTACCATGTTAGTTAAAAGGCTTGCTGTATTAATGAGTAAAAAGGTACATTCACAAGTAAGGTAAATGATAGATTTTTAAAATTATCGCTGAACTATATAGACATTTTCTATAGGAACCAAACTATATTTGGGCCTGGAATGGGGGGGAAAAAAAAGAAAATCAAGGAAGTGGCACAGACTTAATAATTACCTTAGGCACAGTAATATTCTGAGTTCTGTACTAACTTGGTTGTACTAACATGGTCTCTCTCTCTGCACACCCAGAGGAAAGACCATGTGAGCACAGAGTGAGCAGAGGCCATCTACAAGCCACGAAGAGAGCTCTCATCAGGAACCAATCCAGCTGGCACCTTACTCTGGGACTTCCCAGCCTCAGAGTGGTGAGAAATAAAATTCTTTTGCGCAAGCCACCCAGTCTGTGATATTTTGTCATGGCAGCCCAAGCAGACTAACATACTATTTTTTACAAAAACGCATCCATATGCTATTTTATTTTATTCTCTAGAGCTAAATTAATTAGGTATCATTTTGACATTGAAGAAACACACAAATGCGCCAGTAATTTGCCTAAAATTAGAGTGTTAGGAGATGACAGATCCAGGTATTCCAGCTAAGAATTCATTCCTGGGCCAGGGAGTTGGGGGAATGGGCATGGCACAAAACCTCATAAACAAACCAGATTCTACACAGGTCTTACGCAGGGCAGTCCCCTAACCTGACAACCAAATCATATACAGAAAGTCTTACTTTCAAACAAGGATACAAGGAAATGCCACACTGAAAGATTCCTAAATATTAAACATTAAAATTATAAAACCATTTCAGCTGTTTTAGAAATAACCAAATGTTCCAATACTATTTCAAAATAAGATTTAATTCAAATTTTTCTCAGTTCTACTTAGAAGCTCAGAATATGTGTAGCGAACTGTCCTTACTTCTAATTCATCTTCCACTCGAGTACCTACTTACAGGTTGGGTGCACCCTAGGTGCTGTTTTTACGTCTATTTTTCTTAGTCTTCTTAACGGCCTTCAAATTGAACACTATTTCCATTTTACATATGAGTCAACTGGAGCTCAGAAACAGTCACGTGACTACAGTCCCACAGCTAATAAACCCAAGAACAAAGACTCAAACCTTGGCCAATCTGAGTCCTTCCAACTATTTACATTCCTTTTTTTAGCACCCTGAAACCTTTAGAAAAAAGTTCAAACTTCCAATTTAGGGCACACTATCTACCTGTCTGCTTTCACATCGCGCTCCTTTTCACATGTAACCCAGCACAGTGACCATATGGAAGTAGTAACAGTTCCCAAACAACATCAGTGTGCTGTTCTAGGCCTCTGACTCATTCTCCACCTGAACACCTTCATCACCGCCCCGTAACCAGACTCGCCCTGCCTATCTCCTGTTCATCCTTCAAGATTTGTGTCACTTCCTCAAAACTATCTGAGCTATATGGCCCTTCAATGGGACACCATCGCACTTATTCACTTCCCCCACGGAGTAGTCTCTGCCACTAAACTTTAAGCCCCTGAAGCACAAGATCCATGTCTTGCCTTTATATCAGAGGTATCACCAACGCTGACCACAGAGCCTGGGAGAGAGAAACGCATTTTTGGCAAGGACAGTCTTTAAACCTAAATCTAATCTAGGCTTGTTTAAATCTAAATTGCTATTTTACTATTTCACAAGGCTGTATGACATTAAGCAACTCATTTAGCTCCCTGAATTTCAATTTCCATACACACAAAAGAGGAAAAATACTAACTGTGCTACTTCCAAGATATGCTAAGAATCAAAGAAAACAATGTGTGTTTTGAAAATGTCAAACATGCATATGTAACTAGTAAGAGTAAGTAAACTCCTTTCTGAATTAACTATCTGCTTGTCTAAGACTTCAGAAAAATCCATTAACATTATTAAAGGCATTCTTTGTTAACTAAAGAACTTGCAGAAAATGGTTCCACATGATGAGCAAATTTTTATAACTAATGAACAGAATCACATGTAATATCTTTCTCTAAACTGCTTCAAAGAACTCTGGAAATGATATTTCAGTATTCAAAAAATAAATTTTAGAAGTATTATATGAAAAAAGAAAATAAAGAGTTTTTGCATTAAAATAATTTTCCCTTTTCATAAAAAGGACACTTCATTTATCCACAAGGTAAAAGTATGAACACTGATCAAAAGGCACACTTAATAGCAGACAGAATAAATAAAATTGAATTCTTTATTCTTTTCAAGAATTCCCAAAGCCTCAAAGGTTATGAGTATTAAAAAGGACTTTTTGTAAAGAATCAAATGTCGGAACATTTACTTAGCTTTTTATACTTCCACATTTCATGCAGCACTTATTCAAAACCTTTTAAATAACAGGACTATAAACTTTAAGTCCTCTAAAATAAATCCAATCTCTTTACTAGGAACTTAGAAACAACTGCTGTTTAAATGAAAAAAAATTAATCAAATTACTCCTCTTTAAAACTTAAGTCCAGTATACTTTGGGCCCCACTGGGGAAATTGCAACCTATTTTATTTACATTATTTCAACATGAATGTATTTGGCTTGGACATTAAACGAAATTTTTTACCCTTAAAATAAGCAAGCTTCATTTTCTTCTCAAACAAAACAAGAAAAAGCAAGCAGCAGAAAAATAACCATGACTCCAACTTTTCATAACAGACCTAGAGTCCCTGAAATTTATAATATAGCTGGTAGGAATGTTTTAATTTCTTCTTTTTTTAAATGAGTAATGCATTCATCTGGTTTAAAATTCAAATGAGTTCAAAAAAGTTTAAAGAGTTTACCTGTCATCCCTTCCTCCTTGAACCAACCGACACTTAATTCCTCTATATTCTTCCAGAAGAATTTTACACACATACAAGAACAGAAGTGTCCCATTTATATCCCTTTCCACACAGATGCTAACACACAATCACACTGATCTGCACTTTTCCTAACAATGCATCTTGGAGACAGTTTTATTCTAGTGATTGTCAAGCATTCTGGTCTCAGGAACTCTTTAAATTCTTAAAAATAACTAGATTCCAAAAAGCTTTTGTTTATACTGTGGGTTATATCTATCATATTTACCATATTAGAAATTAAAACTGGGTTTTAAAAATACGTGTTAATTCATTCTAAAATGACTATAAACGCATTGCACTTTAACATATTTTAATACTAAAATATGGTTACATATTTTATATTATAAACTACAGTTATATGTTAATAACTTTTTTTTTTTTAATGGTAAGAAGAGCAGTATTGTTTCTACATTTCTGCAAGTCTCTTTAGAGTCTGGCTTAATGGAAGACACCTGGATTCTCTGTCGGCTTCTGTACTGAATCAGCTGTGACGTGCTGTTTTGGTTGAAGTAAATGAAGAAAACCAACCCTCGCACAAATATGTAGACAGAAAAGGAAGGTATATTTAATAGCCTTTTCAGACAATTGTGGATATTCTTTGAAAGTTGACAAGTGGTAGTTTCTTAATAGTTGCAACATGAAATCTGAAACTACCAATGAAATCTGAAACTTTGTACTCCGTTACATTAAAACCCACTGTTCTAGCTCCTACTTTGACGGCGCTTTTACAGACATTTTATAACATCACGAATTGGTCATTTGGAAAATACTGACTCACTGAGCTAAGCAGAACTTCCAAACGTCGACAAATTTCACTATACAACATTTAAAAAAATTATATTTGTTAATATCACCACCTATCTCATCAGAAGTCTTTATAAGTATTGGGAAACTATCAAGGTCATCATGGTAGATACGTGTTTTCCAAAACTCTAATTTTCACTTCAAAGCTCAGATTTTATCATTGGCAACAAATACTGTCAGCTGTTTTCCTGGAAGTCATACACTTCATTCATTTTTGAGAAAATGTGGGTCAAATAACAAAGTCCAAATAACCACAGTTTGTCAGTCACTCATTCTTTCAAATAAAAATAGTGTTCTAGAGGGGGGAAAAAAACCCAGCTAGTTTAGCTCAAAACCACACAAGGGCTTTTTCTCAAAATAATCATTGTTACTTTGGTACGCAGCTTCCCATTTCTTCACAAAGAATATTTTTTTAGGTATACTCAAAGTCAGAATTTAATAAAATTACTAACTTTCACCACTTCATCTAGGACGTTCTTAAGCGGAATGCTTTTGTTTTCTACTGCGAGTGTGTGGAAGTGAAGATTCGGGCTAAGGCAACACTAGTTTTACCCACCAGTGTTTTTGCACCATCAGAACAAATATCAACCTAGTGAAAAGCGCAAATAATATCTTAGTAGTATTAGAAAAACAGTGTTGATTTTGCGGACCCCCTGAAAGGATTTCAGGGACCCTCGGAGCTCCTGAAACCACTCTTTAAGAAATCTATTTTCTAAGTACAATGTTTGAATGTATTAATTAGTCTCCATATTAATAGCTTGTTGCTAATCTTTTGTTACCACAATGTTGTAATAAATAACTTCATACAGATGTTATTTTGTAGACAGCAGTTTTAAAGAAAAATTTTAAAGTTAAAAAATGCAGAACTAGATGATAATCTTATGTATCATTATTTAAAAACAAAATAATTTTGGCACCCACTTTTACAGACTCAACCCGTTAAATTTCACCAAATAAATAAATTAATACACACACACACACAATTTACTTACTGAGTATATTCCTTAATAAGTAAAAGGTGAGAAATGCCTTACAGCAAGAAAGGAAGGGTCAGGTTTGATACACACACCAAACCTTTGCAGGAAGGAAGGAGAACAGAAGCTTGCTATCTTTAATTTTGAAAGCTAGATAAAGAAGCCTGGTCAGTTACTCTAATTAGATGCATATTAAAACAGCATGATTTATTTAAATAATTTTACCAGCCAATAACCTTAAATATACTATGATCTAGGTCAGTACTGCCCAAAAGAACTTTCCACAATGATGGAAATGTCCTGCATCTGAACTGTCCAATATGGTGGCCACTGGCCATGCGTGTGGCTACTGGGAACCTGAAATGCATTTAACGAAAATAAGGAATTGAATATTTATTTCATTTTAATTTTGTTACATGTGGCTAGTGGCTACCAAATTAGACACTGCAGGTGTAAAATACAGACAAGTTCCACAATTTCATACTTATATCCCTTCTTTCCTATGTCCCATCCCCATCCCATCAAAACAAAACGTAAAAAAATTTAAGAATATGTGCTTTTATGTTCACAAAAACATTTTGGTTGTCTTCAAGTGAAGAAATGACTTTTGCAAATAAAATGAGAGAGAGAGGAAGAAAGGAAGGGAGGGAAGGATCTAATAAACATAACAAGGCCACTAACGTATCTTCACAGAAGTAATACAGGCTCACCGAAATTTAAAAAAATGTGAAATGTAATTAGAGAAAAATAACCACTATCAACATTGGTAAATAACTATTAACATTTTCTCCTGTTCTTGTGTGTGTGTGTGTATTTTAACAAATATGGAATTACATTATTTTGTAAACTGCTTTTATCGTTCAGCCATATGTCATCAACACTTCCCAGGTCAAATATACTTCTACAACCTAATTTTAATGACCTCTGCACACACCATCGTCTGTTCCATCAATCCCCCTTCATTAGATACTTAAACTGTGCTTTGCTATTTCTGTTATCGAGGTTTACACAGATGCTTCTAATCCAGACTGCACTTTGGTGGTGCAAACACGTTCAGTGGCTTCAGCAATAGCACCACCTTATATTTAAACACAAAATGACACCACTCCTTGCTTAAGAGACAGACCAGGGTGAGGAACAATGGCACATTTCCACAGGCACATCACCTAACGGGTTTCTTGATGCAGATTCCTTTGCCATATTCCAACGTCCTGACTCAGAAACTTTCCAGACTGTACATCTTTAACAAGAACTTCAGAGGATTCCTTCAACCGCTGACCCAGCAGCTGTTAAGCCTTTAGAAACCTCTACCTGGGACCACTTCAAAGGAGAGAGAGGAGCTCTCTAGGAAGGAGGCCTAGAGGATTCACGAGAGGGTTGAGCAGCAAGTACCCACACCAATTTAGCCGCAAACTATACTGAAATTAGTAAAAACATGATACACTAACATTTTAACATTAGTGTTGAGACTATAGGTGAATTTTTCTTTGAAATTTAACACCTTCTTGACTGTTACTGAATTCAGTGATAACAAAGTTATTAGAAGGTCACAGTGAAGTTCCACCTCCACTTAGAATCAGTCCCACCCTTACAATAACAAAAAGCTGGTTAACCTACATAATCAATTTTTTGAGCTCATCAGAGACCTGAGGTGACTGTGTTTTACATTTGCAACGTCCAAACAGGAGAAACAAATTCCAAAGAGTGACAAGCTCCTCTAAGGAAAGAAAAGACACAGGAACTGTTTCTCCTTTGGTGATGGCAGCCACAAAAGCTGGTAAGAAAACAACAGAAGTTGTCATCAATCATTAAAAGCCAAGCATGAACTAACAGTGGAGAATCCCTGGGAGCCTCAACACAAGGGCGGTCCACCCCTACTCTCCAGCTCTGGTCGTTGAGAGAGAGACTGAGGACAGAGAAAGAGATCTGAGAGCCACCCTGGATGGCACAGATGTGCAAGGCTGTCAAGGTCTGAGGAGGGAAGAGGAGTACCGGAGAAGCCCATGCACACTCTGGGCCCTCCATCAGGAAAAAGATGGTGATTAGCTGCCAGCGGAAGACATGAACAAATGCCTGTGTGCTGGACCCGACTCAGATACACAAGTTTGCTGAAGGGAAGAGGTCAGAGACCTACCTGCATACCCTCGTGACTCTTCTTTGACCTGCGGCAAAAACCGCCTACTGCTGGGGGATGGGCAGGTAATCCTCCAGCCCTCCTGTCACAGGTAAAGGTCAGCCACCACTGGAGAGGGGGAAGAAAATCCACTCATGCCCAGGTTTCTACACTATTACAAAGCAAAAGCATACTACTGCTGAGGGAAGTGCAGGAAACTTGCTCACTCCCCGGCGCCCAAGAGACACAAGGCAAAATGCGGCTGCCACAGGGGTGCAGGGGACAAGAGGTTACGGAGGTAGAAGGAGAGCAAGAAACCCTCCAGAGCTAGACCAGAGGTCAACAAACTAGAGCCTGCAGCCAAATTTGGTCCACCACCTGTTTTTATAAATAAAGTTTTACTGGAACAGTCATGCCCACTCATTTATGAACTGTCTATGGCTGCCTTCACGCTGCAACAGCAGAGCTGAAGATGCTGCAACAGAGACCGTAAGGCCCATGGACATATTTACTACCTGGCCGCTGAAAGAAAAAGTTTACTAACCCCTGCTCTAACCATGAACTGAGGAAGAAAAGGCCATCTGCAACTGGGGTGGCGAAGAGGGAGCTGAGAACACTGAGCAAGCCCCACCTCCGAGGGCTCAGCACACAGGGACTACCTATGACTACGGCAGAAGCGAGAGCACCAGAAAAAAACCAAAAAACCTGTCCCCCATTCCCCAAGCAATAAGCAAGAGCCATCCACTCACTGCTGGGAGAGGGGCCATGGAGCAAAGAAAAGCCCCTCAGTGAGGCAGGGCCTGCTAAGAGCTGGCGGTAGAGCAGAAGACTGGAAAAATACCTCTGATTCACACTAGGAACAGGGTAGCCACAGCCCACTAGCAGAGAATCTAAAGCCGATAGTAACAACAAAACTCAAACCCAGCTCAACTACTGACAGGCCTGACTCAGCTCCTCACACTAACAGCCTGACAGAAAAGAGGCATGCCGATTTCTAGGCATAAATATTACTGATGTCAGTCTCTGCTGTTGTTTTATACACAATCTCCAGCATTCAATCAAAAATTAAGAAATACCCCAAAAAGCAAGAAAACACAACCCACTGTCAAGAGTTAAAGAGTCGGCAGGCCCAGATGCAGAGATGCTCACAAGCTGGAACTATGATACACACTTTAAAATAACTATGATTAATATATGTAATGACTTACTAGAAATGGTGGACAACACACATAAAAAGATGGGGAATTTCAACAAACAAATGGAAAGTATTTCTTTCTAAATCAATTGGGAATGCTAAAAATTCTCCAATAGTTCCTTCATAATCTTTTAATATGTATTCCTATATTACCAAGTATGACTTCGGCATTTTGGATACCATACAAATAGACCTGGATGCTCTCTCAAGGATCCTTAGTATTATTTTCAGAACAAAACTAGAAATTCCTTTTTTTTTTTTAAATCTGCCTCTACATGACTAACTCTAGCAAAAACTAACAGTGTGTTATATGCTTTTAGTCTAATTAGCTTATTCCAAGACTTTCCAGAGCAACACCATACTGCCAATGGACAGATTTGTTAAGGCTACATACAGAAGCAACACCAATTACACCTGAGGCTGACACAAAGATGCTACAGAAAAATGGAATTTCTTCCCAAATAGACACATACATCTGACATTGCATTCTCATTCCTGCTGTACAGATATTGTTTCCATAGTAGAATATCCAAAAAAAGCTGTTATATAGAAGGTAAATGAACCTTAGGAGCTGTTAAAAGCTGTAATATATGTATGAGATGCTCCTAATATAAAGTGTAAGAATGATTTTCTAATTAAAAGCACAATACAGAAGTTAAAGTGAGTCTAACATAAGACAGCAGAAGACACTTCTCTCTTAGGTCTCTCCACTCTGAAGGTTAACTGCTACAATTGTTACTACTACTATCATATGGAAATGTCTTCTTGATTTATTTCTAAAATAAGACTTTCCTCATTTTCCAAATACTATTTGGCTTGAACAGCCTCTATGATCCTGGATTGCTTCAGCTTATCCACACAACAATGAGATAAACCTAGGTTCAAATCCTAGCTTTTCACAGACCAGTCATAAAAGGTTCAAGGATTACTTAATAGAGAAAATATCTAAAGAAGTCTGACGGACTAGGATGACTTCTCTCTTTCCTATACACCTATATACCTTTTTAACACTTAGCAAAAATTACCATCTATCCTTATTTGCTTACTTTTTAAAGAAACTTTTTCCTTATTTTTTCCAATTTAAGCACACAACTGTCTCAAAAAAAAAGCTTATTTCAAAAAGAGTACAACTCATAATTGTACTCCGTACACTATGATAATAAACAGTTGCAAATAACTGTTTGTTATCTAAGTGATTTTACTCTCCTGCTCATCACAAATTCCACCTTCCAAGTTGAGGATGCTGTTTTAACTGGGACAAGTCGACGATTCTAGTGACTCTCCACTGTAAAGCAAGCATGTTTTTTATCAACTAAGAAATACTTTTACTGGATCTCTCTTTGGGGCCTGGCTTTATGATAAGCCCTATGAGGACACATGAAAAGAAAACACAGTCCTTGTCTCCAAAGACTGATAGTAAACTTATTAGAATTATGCTCTGAATGGAAGCCTAGAGACTGAGGGTTAGGGTGTCTCTGGCAAATTCTCTGAGACAAGAACAACTTTGCTATAACAACTGCTTTAAGCGCTCGCTTGGATTAGAAAACAGATCTCCAAATAACTTACGAAGGAGAACTTTCAGTAGAATACACACGTGAAGAGCTACTTACCAGCCAGCAATGATATTTATTTTACTTGAAATCTATGTAGAAAGGATAACAGGCAATTCTTATTATCTAAAATCTTCCTCACTCTAGTAAGGAATAAATAGCATATTTGGAGGAATGAAAGTTCTTTTTTTTAAACACACTTTATAGTTCAAGAGATATAGAAATTATAGCCTTTAAAAAAAAACATAGAATTTCAAATGACCACATACAACTAGTTGAGCTTTGCTGCCACCCACCGGACAAAACACAAATAGCAAAGCAACCCTTCTCTGATTTTAAACACCAACAAAGTCTGGCTCAGTTTGCTGGCAGTTTGGAAATAAAGCTTTTATGTGTAATCTGGTGTCTGTGAAGAGTGAAGTTAAGCATTGTGGACTGATTATGGTTTAGTTTCTATTATTAATAGGTTTGAGAGTCAAATTATATTTAATTCAAGATATATTTAGCTTAGAAGACATCAAAAGTATAATTTTACTAAAATGAATGGTTTAAACGTAATTAGTTAACTTCCTCTTAAAACAGTTGAAAAATACTCATTTAAACTATTCCAAATTCAGTCCTGGGGCCGGTCCCATGGCCGAGTGGTTAAGTTCGCGTGCTCCACTTCGGCGGCCCAGGATTACCCCGGTTCAGATCCTGGGCACGGACATGGCACCGCTCATCAGGCCACACTGAGGCGGTGTCCCCCATGCACAACTAGAAGGACCCACAACTAAAATATACAACTATATACTGGGGGGATCTGGGGAGTAAAAAAGCAGGAAAAAAAAAAAGATTGGCAACATTTGTTAGCTCAGGTGCCAATCTTTTAAAAAAAAAATTTTTTTTAATAAAAAAATAAATTCAGTCCTATTTGAGAATAAAAATTGCAACATTTTCCTTCTCCGCCTCTGTCTTTGTGGTCTCTCCTCCTCAGGACCCAGAACTCAGGTTAGTATTACTGGTGCTATTCCTAACACTTTAATGTTATCGTCCTGGCCTGGGAACCAGATCTCTGTTTAAACACTGTTTACTGGGGGTTATGTACAGTGTAAGTTCCAAATCAGTGAGAAACAACTGTTGGAAGGAACACACTTGCTAATGGGTTACTGACTATAAAAGTACTAGAGTAAAACAGCAGACTATTATTGTTTGGTGAAAGTGAAAATATACTCTCAATTCCATAAAGCGCATTAACGTATACAATAAATTTATCACCATTACGTGGGAAGAAAATGCCTCCCAAATGCTCTAGTGGATTCTGGATTCAGACACACACAAACGTAATTGCAATGTGGAAGTGTCATTTAAGACAGCTTTAAGAATAAAGGATGCCATATCCACTAAGTTCAATTATCGAAACAGTAGTGAGGCAAAACAGGATATTCCCAACATCGTCAATTCAAATACTTACTGTGTCAGTCAAAAAACAGCCCCCTAAATCTCAGCGACTTAACACAACAGAGCTTGGATAAACAAAATGTGGTAAAACCATACAATGGAATGTTATTCAGCCACAAAAAGCAATGAAGTATTAATCATGCTATAAATATGAATGAACCCTGAAAACACTATGCTAAGTTAATTAAGCCAGACACAAAGGGCCACATACTGTCTAACTCCATTTCTAGGAAATGTCCAGAACAGGCAAATCCACAGAGACAGAAAGCAGATTAGTTGTTGCCAGAGGCTGAGATAAGGGGAGAGGGAGTGAGTGCCAATGAGTCCTGGGTTTCTTTCCAAGGTGACTAAAATATTCTGAAGTTACTGGTGATGGTACACAACTTTGCGACCATACTAAAAATTACTGAGTTGTATAATTTAAAAAGGTGAATGTTACGATATACGAATTGTATTGCAATAAAAAAACAGACTTTAAAAATATAAAAAATATATAGTAAACCTTTCTTTCTCATTCATGTTCCATGCCCATCTTGAGGGTCTGGTCCATGTCATACTTACTCAGGGACCCAGGTTAAGGGAGCTGCTGCCATCTGGAACACTCAGCAGGAAAAGGGAATCATGGAAATTGCACAGCGGATCTTAACGGCTTCAGATCTTTGGGTACACACCTCACTAAACACACTTCACTTTCATCACAATTCACAGGCCAAAGCACCTGGCCAAGTCTAACTGCGATGGCAGAGAGAAGTACCCTCCTACCAGGTATCCAGAAGGAAGAGAATTGGAAACCTTTGGTCAACAGCATTATGACTAGCACATTTACCTAACGTGTAGTTATCTTAGTCCAAAAGTAGGGTGGCTGCTAAAAGTTTCAACAGAATTTTCCAGAACTAACCAGAATAAAATTTACTAAATTAGTAAACCAATTTTTTTCTCTATAATTATCTATTTCCATTCATTGGTATATCAAAAAATCAGAATTGGAAATTCACATTTTGAGGCTTTGGAGACCTGGAAAAAGGAGAATAAAATAGAGACTTTCATTACCACATTCAAAGAGGAGAAGAGTTAAACACAAGGGGGGAGAGTGGTTTAAAAAAAACTAAGGGAAAATATACTGTCATAGTTCAAACAATCTAGTAGTAAGTAGAAAAAGTATAGATACACGCACAATAAAATACAATAGTAAGCAGAATACTAAGTAAGTTTAGCTACTTAAGTGGCTTTATTAATTTAACAACAAAAAAAACTTTTTAAAGTTATTCAAGTGGTGAAAAGTCACCGTTTCCAAAATGAAAAATAATGTTTTTTTTAAAGAGGCAACAAGTTAGATTATGCTATTTATATAAAAACATTTAGGTTCAAAATTTTAAAATAATCTTTTAAAATCTCTGCAAACAGTATTCTCTAGCTTTTAAGTCAATAACTGGGGAATATGGAACGTTATTTCATATACTCTTCAGTCTCCTCAAAAGGATATGTCTTTTGATAGAGATAAATAAGTCACTCTGATACATAAACTATACAAACCAGCAATTTCAAGATGCCCTTGAAAGATAGAGACTGATGCCCTGAAGGTTCAACTCAGTCATTTATCAACCCTAACACTAAATTTCTCATTATCTGCAAAAAGCCATTCATTCCACACTCTTATTTTAACTCATAAAAAACAATATTTCACTACTAAAATCAGAGCTGCAAACAAAACACTCCTCTCAAAACTTTTTCTCATGGGGCCTGGCATATAATCTTATTCTGTCCCACAAGAAAACTGCCTTTAAAGTCTCTATAGAGATTGCACCAGTATCATACCACATACTTGTAACACTGATTAATAAACTGAATTAATTGAACACTGAATAAATTAATAAAACGCCTAAGCATCTAGAGAACAAAGATTAGTAGTCATAAGAGGCTAATTATGCTATCGTCCCACTGGTATAGGTCAAATTTAGTTGCTGAGCATTCACTCAACAAGCATTTCTTGAGTTGTAACTGTGCCAGGCACTAAGGATAAAAAGACAAGACAGAGTCCCTGCCCTCAAAGGAGAACTTGTGAAGTGGCCAGACGTGGAAGAAGAGACAACATAAGCACTGCTCTAACAGTGCTGCTATTGCCAAGATGCTAGGAATCCACAGAAGAAATTCCAATGGTCTGTTTTGTTGTGAGGGGTGTGCGAGGATTCCAGGAAGACTGCAGGGTGGACACAAATGAGTGTAAGCCTGAGAAAAGAATGAAGGAGCATTTGCCAAGCTGGAAGCAGAAGAAAAAATATCTTAGAATTTAGCTTAAAGGAACCAGATATTTCAGTGAAGCCACTTCATTTTAACGTTGAGAAAATTTACAAGATGATATTAGCATGTTTCATCAAGAAGCATACAGCTGCTGAGTGGCAGAGTTCAGACCAGAGCCCAGGTCCCCATGTTTTTTTCACCAACTCCACCTTGATTTTAATAATGGTTAGACTTTATAATCTTACAAAAGAGATCACTTCAGAGTAAGATTTTTTTATAGGGCCAGACTGCTGAAAACAAAGTAGGACATGCATTGATTCTAAAAATAAACTAAATTCCCTGCTTTTACATCATATATTACCTTTACATTTATCAATATGGTTTTTTAAATACTAACATCAAAAGAGATATCATTCTTGGGACCAGCCCAGCGGCATAGCGGTTAAGTACGCACATTCCGCTCCTGCGGCCCAGGGTTCACCAGTTCGGATCCCGGGTGCAGACAGGGCACCACTTGGCAAGCCATGCTGTGGCAGGTGTCCACATATAAAGTAGAGGAAAATGGACACGGATGTTAGCTCAGGGCCAGTCTTCCTCGGCAACAAGAGGAGGATTGGCAGCAGCAGTTAGTTCAGGGCTAATCTTCCTCAAAAAAAAAAATTAAAAAAAAGAGATCATTCTTAACTATGTTTTAATTTTTTAAAGAATTATCCCTATATTAATATAAAGCAAAAATTCTTTAGTTTTCTAATACACTATATTAATAAGGGTGAGAAAAAACAGGCACTCCGATACACACAGAAGTGGTGCGAGAGTAACGTGGTACAACTTCTGTGAACCACAGCATGGATGTAGCAAATGACATTACTTACAAGACTGATTATTCACTGCAGACTGTTAGTAATAGCCAAAGACTGGAAGTAACCTAAATATGGTTAAATAAATGAAGGTGCATCAATGAAGTAAGGTGCAATGAACTACTATGCATTCATGATAAAGGAGCTCTTCACATACTGACAGGGACCAGTCTCCAAAACCTCAGAAACTTACTCTCTGAACTTCAGTGACTCCTAGTATTAGTACCCTGTGCAGCCCAGCCTGGGCAAGTTACCCTCACATTACCGATAACTGGTCAAGCAAACTCATGCCAGAAAATGTAGCCAAGTGGCCTTCTAAAAACTACCAACTAGACTGAGCTTGATAATACAGTACTACAGTTCCCTCTAAGTTTAAAAATATTTTACAATAACATTCTAAGGATGAAAAGAGCTCTTACAATGCTTACAAAACTAAATACAAGGAAAATCTACTCAAGCAGAAACCACAGTATGACAAATAAATTTAGCAAATCACAATTCTATCAGACAAATTAATGATGTACATGTGAAGGCAGAGCACAAGTATAATACATATTATAAATTCACGTTTGATAGGTAACTTTTATAACCAAGACAAGTAATATATTTTGTCCCTGTAATTTGAACTGAAATGGTTTGCTTTCTGTTTCAGAAGACATTTAGAATTATTTCAGTAATAGCAAAACAATCCTTTTTGAGGTCACTGAGTTCTTTGCTCATCTAACGAAATCTCTGGTACTGCCGGCACCCCAAAGACCACCTGGACTTCAGGTTAAAAACATGATCAAACTCAGATTTCCACTAGAAAAACTTTCACTATCCAACAACCAGTAAATATTTACTCACAAACGTTCATTCCGTAACTATTTAATGCCTAGTATGTACCAGATACAGGACTACGTGCTGCCAAGACAATAACGAAGACGACAGCCACGTTCCTTTGCCCTGTCAGAACACAGTACGGGGAGAGGGGTTGTGGGGAAGGAGAAGAGCTAAACGAGAAATTACAATACATAAAGAACTACAATAACGTACGAGGTATTAAAGAAGCACAAATGAGGGACCCCCTAAATACAGACTCGGGGGAACAAGGCATAAGACGATGTTTCCCAAAACATATGATGTCTAAGCTGCAGCCTAAATGTTAAGTTCACACTGACCAAAAAAACAAGAGGGCAGAGGAAAAGGAAGAATGTTTCAGGCAGTCAAGTTATCACAGCAAAAGTCAAGAGGTAAGACAGTACACAAAATGTCCAAGGAACTGAAGTAAGTTCAGTACGCAGGAGCAGAGAGGTAAGATATCAGGCTACAGAAATAAGCAGGAGTCAGATAATGAAAGGCTTCCTATATCACATTAAGAAGTTTAGACTTTATTCTAACAGGAATATGATAATCAGATTTGTGCTTTAGAAACAGTCACTCTGACTAAAATGCAAGAATAAGTTAGAGGTGTTAAGACTACAGGCAGAGCAACAAGCCAAGACCAGCATTTCAGTAAAACACTGGAAATGATGGTGGCTTGGACGGAGTAGTGGCAACTAAACAGAAGTGGACAACAGCCAAGAGAGAAAGAGGAAGTAAATAGGATTTGGCAATAAACTGGATGTGGAAATTCAGGGAGAAGGTAGAGTCAAGAACTAGTAAGCAAATCATTCAAAGCTATAATGCACAGATCTTAGATTTCATCTATAATTTATAAAGAATGCCTAGGCACTAAACATTCATTTACACTTGTTAAATGAATAAAGATTTTGTATTTAGTGGCAAAAAAAGGAAGAAAACAACTTACACTAACAACAGGAAAAGTATATATTTAGCTATGATAAACATACCTCTGGCTATAATTTAAAAAAAAAAAAGCTACTTAGTGCCACAACTGTTTGGTGTAAACAAGACTAAGATACCTGAGACCACAAGGTAAGTGAGGAACAATACCTAAAACACACCCCAGCACTTGCTAGAAACTGCGGATATTTCAGAACTGCTGGAGCACCTCCTAATTGTGGGTGAACCCTGGTGATCTACTGCCGAGTGGCTTTTTTACACATCATGTAACTCCTACACCAGAACTAAAATACGATCTGGCCCTGGCATAAAGATAGCTCCTGACCTTCAAGCAGTGGAAACTCTGCCGAGGCGGGAGGGGCGGGGTGGGGATCAAGAGGCCGAGTGCTTCCTCAGACAGAAGATTTCCAGAACCTTAGGCCCCAGATTCTACAGCTGGGGTGACATTCATCTACAGAGGGCTTATCAATAAAATGCTGACTTCAGTTGCGTCTATTAGCAAATATTAGAAACTGGTAGGCAGACCACACTTCAAAGATAATTTTTAAAAAGTTCCAGAAAAAAATTAAAACATACATGTTTATCTTATGAAAGTCACCAAATACTGAAGCTTAACAGAAAAGAAGGTTTGAAACAAAAGAAACGTTGACATGGTAATAAATGGAACCAATTAAAGTCTAAAATAAATTCAATCTAAAAATTTCCATAATTTATGTCAAATTTTCAAATTAATAATCTATTCCAAAGATTAGATGACTTGGTCAATATTCATCTAGAAAAATACTTATAATTTTATATCATAATCAAATTAGCAAACCTCCAAATGTATATTACACAAGTTAATTCCAACCAGTCAGAAAATCCCAAAGAAGCAAAAATCGATACAATCGGTTCTTTACCTGCAGCTCCTTTGAGACTCTCTCTAAGTGACTAGTTATCTTTTTAATCAGATCGCTATACATCTGCTCCGAGTGCTGCTGGCATACACATTTATACACACAACTGTGGGAATACAGAAAAACCAAGTTAACGATGAAGCGCTTAATTCAACCTAAGGTTAAAGCATACTTTCAATAGACAGCCACTGGCCAAATAATTCATTCTGGCCTAACAAATGGGGCCAATCATGAATTTTAAATAAAAATTTATCCTGCCCCCATCAGTGTTCAGATGGAAGAGACATTACCACCAGTTACAAATAATCTTTTTTGAGTACTCTATTACACATTTTATCAGTACTAGATACTCTAATATTGGGTGATAATCTGAGAGTCTGACTATGATAACCACTTACAAACCAGCTTCTTTCTCACTCTCATTTTAATGAATGTCAAAACAAGGAAGAGGGAACGATAATTAGCAGAAGGTTTCTAATTCACAAAAACGTTTGCAATATAACCTCTACATGCATCACTTATGTGGAAGGAACAACACAGTTGTCACTTCTTCCTCTTGTGACTGGGCTGATCCCATACCCCAACCCAGTTCCTCACTAATTTGCTGTTTCCATTTTCCAGGAGCTGGGAAACAAAACAACCAAAGATAGTCAGAACTGTGTCAATAAACATCCAGAGATTAAGCTAGGGTCTTCCTGTGAGACTAAAAATACATATTTTTGCCTTTTCACTGACCTCCACAATTTCTGCATTATGTATGGCAGGAGGAAGTCTAATTGAATGGGGTTAACACTATCTTCATTTGGAAACCAATTTTGAAGCAAAAAGTATAAATCAAACCTCCCACCCACAAGTGTGTAACATATAAATAACTTACAGAACCTCATCTTATGTATATTCTATGCATACATAATGTCATAATTCAAGTTGCTATGAACCTCAATTTACCCTCTCAAATTCAGGCAAATTAAATCTCGACTTACCTGTATATCTGTTCATAGGATATGGGGATATAGTCACCAGGACTCTGGGTTAAAAGCTGATCTATGGCACCATCCAATTTTGGCCAGTATGTGCTCTTATAATCTTCAATAGTTATAACATTCATTACTAAAAGTAAAAAGTAAAATTAATATTACTATGTGCCACATATAAAACACACAAATCACAGCAATTTTGCACTCAAATTCCTTTCACTTACTCTCAGATTTCACAATGACACTCTATCACCAAATACAACTCAACCACTATCCCATTTTCAATTTTTAAAAATCAACCTGGTCAGGAATTTTAAACAGCCATTAATTATGATTTAGAAAGGAATTACTATGAATCTGCCCATCTTTAAAAATAAAAACAAAATGAGCAAATATCACGGGTTTCCCTTCCTGGTTTCTGTAAGCCTTCAGTGGAGCGTTCTCAAACATGCACTGACCCTCAATGACGAGCCAAGATGGCCTACCCGTGAACCACAATAAAGTTCTGGGAAACGACGACTTCCAACAATCAATCTTTACAGACACTGCTGGGGAAACCTACCTAAGGATAACACTATGGGGATTAAAGTTCACAAGCGACACTAACAAAAGAGGTTGCTAGAAACTTACAGAGATTTATGGCACCATCAGTACCTCCTGGAGGTCACTGTAGCTCTAAGGCTCTCACTATCTTACACTATAGACAAGCTCCACAGAAAAAAATGCCCATGACCTGGAGGAAAGCTTCTGTCTTCCTAGGCTGGCTCTTATTTCTTCACTATAGGGTCAATAAAGAATTTATAACAGCTGGTCCTAACAACTTTGAACTCCAGGGGTGACAGGTGCTTCACAACAAGGAAATGCTAATGTTAAAAAGAGCTACCTGAAGCACCTAAGATACCCCGGTTCTTATGAACCATGAAAGGAGCTAACAACCACTAGATCAGAAGTTTTACATTTATTTTACCAGAAAATGGGGAAGAGAGGGTTGACTTCCCCAAGAGTACATGGCTAATTACCAGCAGAAGTACCAAGTGAAGCAAAGCCTTCACCTAGCATCTTTCTACCATATTACTGATTTCCAAATCCTAGTCATTCAGGTTCGACATGTTTCTCATATCTATGTATCACCTCTATCATTTTTGTTCAAGATTTTCTTTAAATCAAATCACTTTTAAAGAAAATACTGAACAATTTATTTAAATAAATTTAAAGGACACAAGGAATGAACTACTGTTTACACAACACGGAATAATCTTAAGTGCATTCTGCTAAATGAAAAAATCAGACCAAAGAGGCTATATATTTTAAGATTCTCACTTCTAAGACACTAATAAAGGCAAAACTACAGGAAGGAACAGAGATCAGTGGCTGACAGGGGCTGGAACGTGAGAAGGACCGTCTACAAAGGGAGAGCCTGGGGGAATTTTTAGGACGAACTGTTTTGTATGGAACTGTGGGAGTGGATACACGATGCCATGCGTTGTCAAAACCAACAGAACTATACACCATAAAAGTCAACTTACTGAATGAAAATAAATTAAAAAATCAACCAGAACATAGTGGTAAAGATAGAAATGCAAACTGAGATTCCCACAAATGAATCTAAGTTACAAAAGAATCACATAACCTGCACTGAAGGGAATGGGGAAGAAAGAAATGTTTGACCACATACAAGGCTAAAAACAAAAAGAAGTGTACATGCACGTGCGACACAGACACACACACACAAGGCGGGAGGCAGCCAGGTCCCGGAGGCCTTATGAGCCATGTAAAGACTTTGGCTTATACTCTGAGTAAGACGGGGGCTTCTGGAGGGTTTTGAGCAGAGAAGTGACATCATCTGAGTTTACTTTTCTATAGATCATTCTAGCAGCTGTGTTAGGAATAAACTAAGTTAGGAGCTATGAGATGATGGGCAATTAAATGAAGTGGTGGCACTGAGGTCAAGAGGAGGGGTCAGATTTTTTAATATATTTTAAGGTAGAGCCAAGAAGATTTGCTAATAGTTTGGATGCAAGATGTGCGAGCACGGTCAAGCAGGACTCCAAAGTTTTGGGCCTGAGTGCCAAAGTTTGGGGTTGCTGTTTAATAAGACAAGGAGGATGCAGAAGAAGCTCAGCATGCGCGGAAGTTCGTGCTCCGTGAACAGTTTACTCTGTCCAAAAAGGCCACTGTCAAGACCTACCACTATTTGCCTCAGCGTTGCGTCTGGCTGCCAGAGTTGCTCTGCCTAGAGGAGGAGCAGGTTGGAAGTTCTGGAGAATTAACCCCAGGAGCCACCTTCAGGTAACGACTACAGAGAATTCGCTGTAAACACTGATACCCCAGTGTCTCCCTGGTTTCTCAGCTGAGATAAGGCTAAGGCACATGTGCTACACTGTCTCCCAGAGTGCCCACTGGGATAATGCTCCAGGTGACCACAGTGGTGACCGCTTTACTAGCTTCCTTACCATCTCTGTCTCACATTTCCACTCCCACAGGTGCTTCCCAGAATCACCCCCGTGTGCTTAATTAAAAGTACTTGGGCTTAAAACAAAAAAACGAAATGATCAAAAATAGAAAAGCAGTGTCATTTGCCATTAAACAGAAGGAAATATAGAAATAAATACAATGTTATTAAATTCTAGATAGGTCCTACCACCTTTAAAGGTTCTGAGCCTCAAGCTTGCTTTCCTTCCCTGTGAAAAAGGGAGACTGGCAGACGTTGAGAAGTGTTACACATCAGCTCCAAAATACTACCTTTCTGCTTTCAGAAGAATTAAAAAAAAAATTTGAAAACAATGGAAAAAGAAATAATTTTCTTGCTATGTGAGTCTAGGTTACTGAATCCCCCTAACAGTGTATCACCTAAACCACATCATACACCGGCTCTACACCAAAAGCTGATTCTTAAAGAAAGTAAGTGACATGCTCAGAAAGAAAACTCCAAGTATGAGAAAAGCCAAGAATTAACACACCAATCTCATGGGCTCCTGGTGCTCAGTTCAACAAACTACACCCTATGGCTGCAGGTGGGCGCACTCCTACTTCTCAAGCACAGGCTTCACACGTTAGCAAATCACAAAGTCAAAGACAGGAAGGAGGAGAAAGAACCTACGATGTAAAGTCCTGCAGCTCTAAGTACAGAATGCAGTCCCACCACAGAAGCAGGGATTTCTAGTGCCTCTCCAGTGTCTTTCACGGGGTATTTTCTTTTTTAATGCTCTGCTTTTAAACATCTTTGAAAAGAGACTTTAAAACCAAAATGAAAAGGGCATGAGTCACAGCAGAAAATCTTAAAGCCTATTTCCACATCCAAAAAAAAGCTTTATCTATTTCCACATACATTTTGCCAAATCAGTTGACCGTATATTATAGCTGTTACAGACTGAATGTTCGTGTCCACCCCAAGATTCATATGTTGAAATTTAACCCCCAGTGTGATGGTGTTATGAGGTGGAGCCTTTGGGAGGTGATTAGTTCATGAGTGGAGTCCTCATGAATGGGATTAGTGCCTCCAGAGAGATCCCTCACCCCTTCTGCCATGTGAGGACCCAGTGAGAAGACGGCCCTGTATGAACTACGAGGCAGGCTCTCACCAGACTCCAAATCTGCCAGGACCTTAATCTTGAACTTCCCAGCCTCCAGAATTGTGAGACATAAACAAGCCACCCAGTCTACGGTGTTCTGTTAAAGCAGCCTGAACAGACTCAGCAAAATAGTAGAACACAGACAAGCGTCTGCAGAGCGAGAAGAAGTCTGAAGAATGAGCACTAGTTGGTATATACTCTGAGCCAAAGATCAGGAAGGTTTTTTATACCAATCTGCAGTCAACATTTAAAATGACAATCCAGGAACCTCTAAGATATTTATTTCCTTGCTAAATTCAACCTAATCCCTGATTTAAAAACAAAACAAAAATATATATTAGCTGTTTGTTTTGTTTATTTATAACCTTTGACATACATACCCTCAAAG
Source organism: Equus asinus (assembly GCF_041296235.1). Classification (NCBI taxonomy): domain Eukaryota; kingdom Metazoa; phylum Chordata; class Mammalia; order Perissodactyla; family Equidae; genus Equus; species Equus asinus. The sequence goes on along the minus strand of NC_091791.1, from coordinate 13,723,212 downwards.
TAAGTGTGTGTATGTATGTACAGCCTTGAATTTTAAAACTAGATCCTCTTGTTAAAGAAATGTAATCAATCGCTTTCAATCTGCCCACAAAAAAGCTCAGACTGACCAAAAGAAATATACTATATGGAACCTAAACAAAAATGAAATTACCATTAAATTACTAAATTTTATCTAGGTTAGATTTTCCAGCTTGAAAATAACACACTACTGTTTAAAGAAGGCGTTACAAACTCAAACCCCTATGGGCAGGGTGGACGGGGCTGCACACCCCATGATACAGGAATCTGTTCACCAAGCCCTCCAGGTGATTCCTATGCCTTCTCAAGTTTGAGAATCAGCAGCTAGGACAGCCAGGGGTCACAGGTGTTCCTCTGTTTTCGATTGCTAACATACGGTTTGTTCTAAACAACTTGAATTGGAGAGTCAAAGGTGTGAATGTAGCAAAGAAAAATTTTTAAAGGGCAGCTAGGAACTGTTTGCATATCAAAGACTCATTAATGTTCCACTCTTTCATATCCCTTCTCCCCACCAAAAAAGCCACCCTCATTTAGAATTGATTCCTGAAGAATACAATGATAGAGGGCCGGTCCCGTGGCCGAGTGGTTCAGTTTGTGGGCTCTGCTTTGGCAGCCCAGGGTTTCGACAGTTCGGATCCTGGGTGCAGACACGACACTGCTCATCAGGCCGTGGTGAGGCGGCGTCCCACATAGCACAACCAGAGGCACTCACAACTAGAATCTACAACTATGTACTGGGGGGGGTTTTGGGGAGAAGATGAAGGAAAAAAACAAGATTGGCAATAAATGTTAGCTCAGGTGCCAATCTTTAAAAAAACAGTGATAGCAATTATTAAATAAATGATTAAGCCAAATTTAACAGGCTAAATTATGTCTCAAAATAATGACTTTTTAGATTAACCATAATTAATTACAATTGGATAATCTGACAAAATGGACTAGGAGAAAAGGCCCTGGGTTTTCTATTTAACTCTGGCTAGCGTATGTGATCTAAGATAAAAATTATGACTTCTTGTTGCCACGGTGTGCCCATCTATCAGTAACAATCCAGGACATCTGTGTGGTCCAAAACACTACCACCTGGTGGAACATTCTGCTCCCTCCAGCACAAGGGGATGACTGAAATCTTTCCAGTAATAGAGAGAAGCTGAAGACCAAGATCAAAGCCTGTGGAAGGTGGGAAGCCTCTAGGAATACAGAAAAGGAACAGAGTGGAAGAGGAGAACCAGAACAAGGTAGTGTAATTTTTAAGAAAATTCCAGTTATTCATTTCTCTCAAAAGGAAAGTAACTTGATACTGACAAAGGAGACAGTAATACTTAGCTGCTCCTAAGAGAACGGCCCAGTTAAAAAAAAAATAGTAAAATAAGTTACCAAATATGTTAAATATCCTTTTCCTCAGTAGGGAAAAAAAACACCTGCACCACCTACTCAGGTATATTTTGATTTGTCAACAGAAGAGGGTAGGTAATGTTAAGTCCTAATGAAGCAATTGTTTCTAAAGTAGGCTGGGGCCAGCCCTGGGGCTGAGTGGTTAAGTTCCCACACTCCGCTTCGACAGCCCAGGATTTCGCCAGTTCAGATGCCGGACACAGACACGGCACCGCTCATCAGGTCATGTTGAGGTGGTGTCCCATATAGCACAGCCAGAGGCGCTCACAACTAGAATATACAACTATGTACCGGGGGGCTTTGGGGAGAAGAAGAAGAAAAAAAAAAAAGATTGGCAACAACAGATGTTAGCGCAGGTTCCAATCTTTTAACAAAAGATAAAAAATAAAGTAGGCTAAAACCTCTTAAAGTTGCATGCTTTAGGTGTCTGTTTGGAGAGTTTCTAAGTTTTACTGTTTGTAGTTTGCATAATTCAATTTAAACACTACGGACAATATAAAATGTCTACTGTGAATATAATCTTACATCCATGTAAACATGGTGACATTCATTTAAACAAATAACTAAACACTGATGTCTTATTTTTTTTTAAAGACTTGGCACCTGAGCTAACATCTGTTGCCAATGTTTTTTTTTTCTATCTTCTTCTTCTCCCCAAAGCCCCCCCCGGTACATAGTTGTATATTCTAGTTGTGAGCGCCTCTGGTTGTGTGTGTGGGACACCACCTCAGCATGGCCTGATGAGCAATGCCATGTCCACGCCCAGGATCCGAACTAGTGAACCCTGGGCCACCAAGGCGGAACTCATGAACTTACCCACTCAGCCAGGGGGCCAGTCCCTTGTTATTTTATATAGGTTCTCATTAACACATTCTTTCAGAGTTCTGTGCTTCCCACCCCACCCTCTCCCCCACAAAAAGAAAACATTTTGGTACAGATAAGGCTTGTAACATATTAACTATATGAAACTACACAACCTGCTTTGCCTTGCTTCAAATAACATTCTTTCCCCAAAACACTGTAAAACTTGTATAGAAAATACATTTCATTGTTGTTTTACTGCTTAGAAATCCAACGTTTTCTCAGTTTGAGGAAATGTAATAGAATAGTGGAAACTTCCCTCATCACTACTATCTTAAAAAAATGAAAATTAGCTGCAGCAGCCTACCAGCAAGATTGAAATCTATACTCCTTTAGAATAGTTACTGTTCAACGTCATTCTACAATTACAACATTACACTTGAGCCTGTGACACAGTTCCTAAAATGAACATGTTATGATAGTACATATATGAAAAGGTCAAGAGCTAACAAGACATCCATTATGGCTCAACTAATCCAAAAACTCACAACATTCGAATAGAAAGTATCTGCTCAATTGAGATTACACAGGTGTAAACCATGCTAATTGCAGATCTACCATAGTTTTATAATTCTGTGATTTCCTGCAAGATTTCAAGTTGATCTCTCCATGGCATTAAGACCAGGAAAGTAACTTTGAGGTGGGAGCATAAGGCCATGTGTCCTGAGGTGGAAACACCAATAAGTGAGCTCATCTTGCCCTGCAGGACCCTGAGAAGTTCAGGGCACAAGGACAGGATACAGCGAGAGTGGGTTAGAAGTCAGTGGGTAGCGGGTGAAGACTGGATGCTGGCCTATAGACTAAATAGTGAAAAAGACAAGGGTTATTCTGCACAGAAACTGAAAGATAAAACTTGTGTCTCTGAGACACAGACGTGTGTGCGTGTGTGTGTGTGAGAGAGAGAGAAGCAGAGAGCTGGTGGACAAAATAACAGTCAAAAATGAACATAAGAAATGCTCAAACATCTAACCTGCTTCCTTCTCTTTAATTCTAGAACGTCATCAGGCAGGAGAAATGCAGTTTACTTCCCGCTCCACCTACCCACCCCCACCATTCTGACCAGAGAAAAGTCATCCACGAAACTAATATTTGGCAGTTCTCCAACAAAATAGCCACTCTGCATCCAGTTAGCCTGAAGTGAAAGGCAACAGTGAAACCTGGCCAGGCCCCTTGTAAACACAGAACTACCAATCAGCCTTTTTCACTTTTGAATATGAATAGACAGCTAAGGATCACCAAGATATGCAAAGTCTCAGACATGATAGATCAAAACAAAAAGAAACTGAAAAGATAAAAACAAAGATAAGAGGATAGAAGAAAACTTCAAAAAAAAAACCCTATAATTACTATCCCCAGAGATGTAAGATAAAAATTAAAAACATTGTGATGAAAAACAGCAATCCACATGCTCTCAAAATTAGAAATATAGCCATTGTTAAAAATCCAATAGAAGAATGAAGAAAATACCAAGGAACTCTCTCAGAACATTAAGAGAAAAAGAAAATAGCAAAACATAGTTAAGACTTAGAAGATCAAAACAGGAAATTCAACATTTGACTACCAATAATTCCAGAGAAAAGAGAGAATAGACAAAATGTAAAGGGAGAAAAATACTGACACAAAAATATAAGAAAATATCCCAGAAATTTCCTCCGGGGAAAAAAGGCTACATGTGAAAGAACAAGAATTAAAATGGCACCTGAATTCTCTATTGCAAGCTTACAGTCAATGAAGCAACACTTTTAAAACTTAAGAAAAATTTTCAGTTAAGAATTCTATATTCAATCAAACTGTCAATCAAGTGTTAAAGAAGCATTTTTATATATGCAAGGCGTGAAACTACTATCCACACACATTTTCTCAGGAGGCTACTAGAAGATCTGTTCCACACACACACTCACGACTAAACCAATAAGGGGAAGACACCAAGCCACAATCATTCCAACTATCTGAGAAGTCCCTGAGTGGCAACCATGCAGTGGCCCTAAAGAATAAATAGGAACAAGAAGTCTAACAGCTTCATAAGCAGACAAAAAGAAAATACTAATTAATTGAGCATTTCAAAAACACCAGTGAGGGGTATATGGCAGATCTGATGAAGCCACTGACGTTTTAAAAATAAGTTTAACAAAAGTTATACAAGTATAAACAGGACAACTAATAACAAAGTTCTATGCAAAAGAAATCTGAGACACTCCTGGTCCTTCAGTGAATATTTACATAGTTATAACATAAACATGGCTTATTAATTGAACCAAAAGTTGTGGTATTAAAAGAACTGAAGAGGTAAGGTGTGTAGCGGTAGCAGAGAACTAAACCTCATATTAATAACAGGAAGCCAACAGATAATATAAAAGTGATAAATTAAGGAATAACAATATTAACTCATTAAGACGTATGGATAACTACCAGCAGAAACAGCTAGGAGAATTAAAAGTGACTGACTCTGGGTCACAGGTCTCGGCATAAGAAGGGGCAGGGGAGGGAACCACTGATTTTCATTATGTGTCTTCACAGTTTGAATTCTCAAATTATAAACCTGTATTTTAGTAAGAGCAAAGTTTTGTGTTGTTTTGTTTTAAGGCCAAAGAGTTTGGTGAATCTCAAATCCTCAGAAAGGGAAAAACAAACCTAGTGAAATTAAATTTTTGTTGCAGTATTTCCAATATTCTAAGGCACAGGGAATGAGAAAGCTCAGAGTGTACCGCCTACTGAACCTCTTTACCTGAATGTTCCAGAGACACCTTAAAAAAGAGACAGACGCACACATGTGCAGACATAGAGGCACCTACCTATACTCCTCCCATATCCATATTCTTCCTCCTTCACTCCCAAATTTTGTACCTAGTCCCCAAATATTTCCAAAATCTGAAGCAATCTCTCCTCCGATGCTTTATTTGTTCAGGCCATCATCTCTTGTCTAGACTACAGTAGTTACAACCCCCCAAGTAGTCTCTAAGCCTCCATTCTCTCTCTTCTAACCTGAACACACTAAGACAAATTTTACTAAGTTGAGCCCCTTAATATCCTCAGTGGCTCCTACTCCTACAGAAGAAAATCCTACATCTAATACGCACGCACCTCATATCTAGACCTTTCTTTCTATCTAGGTTTAATTTGTGCCACTTCCTCCTCACACCCTATGTTCCAACAGTAATTTCAACTCTGGATCTTCAGCTCAAGTTGCCCCCTCTGCAAAGGAGGTCTCTTCCAGCCCAACCCTGCCTCCTCAATCCTGCTGACAAAGTTATATTCATTTTCACAAAGATTATTTTTTTCCTCTATGCTACCACGTACATAGATAACTCTACTACAGCATTTTACCATAATGTATAATAATGATCTGTCCACCATCTCCCACACTAAACTCTGTCTCATTCACCACCAGAGGCTAAAATATTATCTTGGTAAACAGAAGACACTAAATAAATAATTGTTGAATAAAATGCCATTCCCGGTCTAGTCAGCACACCTGCAACTACAAATTACAGATCTATAACTCTATAGAGGCTAACAGCCAAATGACAACAAAAGTAGGAAGAAGAATGGAAGGGCAGTTTGCGCTGCCAACACATTACAAAAGGATATCAACAATAACTGTTTTATATACTATTTAACAGTTTACAGAGTGATTACATATGGTCTATCCCTTACAGAGTTACAGTTTAAAGAGGAAGTAAACAGCATTCACTTTCTTTAGGAATTTGGAACTGGAATAAATATTACAATGGTTTTCTCTTACAGTTTCATCAATGTCACTTGGTGCAATACATGTCAAAAGACAGCAAGACAATGTCCCCAATGAGATCTTAGAATTTGGACAATCAATCAATATCATAGTGATGCTTGCTATAGCACAACTCCACTAAGCTAGAAGGCAAGAAGATACCAAATACCACCACAGATGCTACAAAAAGTGCATATTTTAAGACCTGAATACATTACCTGATCCACTTGTAAAACAACCAACCAATCTGGAAACTGGCAGATAGGATCTGATCAAGTAAAGGGCAACTTTATTTATGATTTACTAAAATCAGTTAACATTTTCACTCAATTCAAAAGTCAATTTTAACACACTTTGGAATAATTTAAAAAATAATTTCACTGAGTTCAATTTAAAACACTAGAAGCCTTTGTTCATCTGGAGGAGAGAACCGTTTGGTGCACTGGGTTAATAATTCTCCTAAGATCACGGCACAGTATCATCAGTCAATAGAAGATCCCTCCCTCCCTCCGTCCACCCATTCACTGCCTTTTATCCTCACACCACAGTCCCACCTGCCCCCATCCCAACACACGCAGACAGGGAACCATTCTACTGTGTAATAAATCTGGAATATGAGCAGATGTGACACATGCTACACCTGAGCAGAACCTTTAAAAGCCATTTTGTGTTTCTGTCCACTCTCTTCTCTGTGCCTCTGCCAAGAGTGACAGGACCTAGAAAAGAGCTTGTGTCTCATTCTCTGTCTTCAGAATGAGACAACATTTTAAGAGCCACATCCAACTGTCAGCCGCTAACATAACACGAGCAAGAAATAAACCTGGTTGTTCCTGAAGTTCCTGAGACTTGGGGGCTACTATGATAGAAAGCTGACTAATGTAGAATGGAAAGTTGAACTAAATAATTACACTTCCCAGATTAGATTCCACCAATGAGATAGATTTGACTGAGATCTGGAAGGCCAAGGTGAGGCAAAGGACATATTGCTGCTGGTGGTTGTGGCAGTAAGGTTAGAGACGCGAGAGTTTGTGGCAGCCAAACTCCAAGTTCCAGTGTGTGGTCACCAACTTCAGGGATGAGGGAGGCAGTTGTGACGACGTAAGAACGGCGGCAGCAGCAGCCTCACTGACTCCCACTACCTCTAACCTTTCCAACAATTTTAAAAAGACCTAACTTTCAGTATTAAATCTCTTCTCACTTTGAATACCTAGAGCGGTTTCTTGCACTGAACTGTGACTGATAAAAGTCTTTGGTACCAGAGTAGTTACAGGACACAGACCCTCAAAAGCTAGGAAGCTGGCTTTGGTTTTACGATCTAGTTGGATTTAAAGGCAATGATGACATTACCACCATTAGATAGCATAATACTAATAATATATGCCATGTAGCAGCACAAAGTTACTTATTATTACTTGTAGACACCTGGAATAAAGTTGTTCTTGAAGAAAACAACATGGCAGGCTGCTTTGGCAGTTAATGAGAAATAGACTGTGGAGTGGGTTGTCTGATTCTGATGACAGGTAAAAGTTTTAAGAAAATGATTAGCTCAATGAAGACAAAGCCAAAGAGCATCTATGACTTCCATAAAAGAATCTCTTAATTCTTCCAGGCACAGGGTTAATATAGCCAAAAATCAGAAACAGAATGATCCTGCAAATTACAGAATTACCATATAAAAATAATTCAAACCCTAGAGAGATCTCTTAAGTAAAAGTTAGGACACTAACTGTGAAAGAGGAGGACCCTGAAACCAGAAATGGGGCCAGTTTAGTGGAGTCTGATCAACCCGAGGACTCTGACCTTGCACAACACACTGAGCCTTCCCTGCCTAAGAGGCACCCCTCCTCTCCAACTAACCTTTACATGACTAATCTTCACATGACTGAAGACCCTGCCGTGATATTACCTGAAACCTTGCAAGGGAATGCAGATTCTCCTTATGCCTCACCTCCAGACAGCCCTCACTGCTTCTAATCCTCCAACTAAATCAGATTTCCCAAGGGAACAAGTACTAACGCTAAATGAACAGAAGCCAGCTTACATTCCAAAAGATCTACAGACTTTGGGAGGACTTTAAGACTTCCAAAGACTTGAACATCTTATATGGACAGACACCTAAAGAATACATGTGGGATCAGATTCCGGGGATACTGAGTAAGAAAGAAACATAACTTTAGATAAGACTTAAGTTATCAAAAGGAACATACTTACTAAAGATTCTTTATTCACTGCACTTCCTCAAGAAGCTAAATATGGGTATAAGAGTTTGCTCAGTTAACTGACTAAAACCTGGACTCAATGACAGCCTACATTAAAAACAGCTGTAACTCCTGCTGATAAGAGCAGGATTAACAGTAGATTAGACACCAAAGAAGATATAGCAATAGAAACTATCTGACCTGAAGGGAGGTAAGGGAGTCAGAAACGATAATGAACAGAGCCTCAGTGATTTAGGGTACAATAACAAATGGTCTAATGTGTACCCAGAGGAGAAGTAATTCCGAAAAAACATACAGAAGATTGATAATGTCCCAAGTTTGACAAGTTCTAAAACCCCACAATCCAAAAAGATCAACGAACACTAAAAATAAACATAAAGAAAACCCTACCCCAAGGATCACCACAATCAAACTGCTGAAAACTAAAAGTGAAAACCTTAATAGCAGCCAGAAAAAAGGAAACATTACATAGAGAGGAACAAAGATAAGAATATCAATACTTCATGTAAGAAACAATGCAGGCCAAAGATAATGGAAAGATATCTTTAAAGTTTTGAAAGGAAAAACAGAAAACAAAAAAAATTTGTCAATCTAGAATTCTGTATCCAGCAAAAATATCCTTAGAAGATGAAGGTAAAACACTTTTGCAGACAAACAAAAGCTGAATAAATGAAGGCCAAAATAAACCGCACTGTAAGAAATGTTAAAAGAAGTTCTTATGGTAGGAGAAAAATAAGAGGTGGAAACATGGATCCAAACAAAGGAATGAAGAGTGAGACAAATACTACCTGGGAAATAAAAAAGACTTATTTTCCACTTTTTGATTATTTAAGACAAATTTCATATATGATTCCATTCATCTGAAACATCCATAATAAGACGACCCACAGAGAAAGAAAACAGACTGGTGGATCCCAGAGGCTGGGGGGAGGAAGGAACGGGGAGTAACTGCTTAATAGGTACCAGCTATTATTTTGGGGTGATAAAAAATGTTTTGGCGAGCCAGCCCTGATGGTGTAGTGGTTAAAGTTGGGCACACTTCACTTCAGCAGCCCGGGTTTGGTTCCCAGGCACAGAACTGTAACACTCATCTGTCAACAGCCGTGCTGTGGCCACATCTCACACAGAAGAACTAGAATGACCTACAACTATCGTATGGACAACCATACACTGGGGCTTTGGGGAAAAGGAGAAGAAAAAAGAGGAAGATTGGCAACAGATGTTAGCTCAAGGTGAATTTAAAAAAAAAAAAAATGTTTTGGAACTAGACAGAGGGGTGGTTGCCCAATGTATTAAATGCCACTGAATGATTCACTTTAAAATGGTGAATTTTATGTTACATGAATTTCATCTCAAATTTTTTTTAAAGGATAAATGACTGTCTTAAGCAAAATTAATAACTATTTGTGGGGGTTATGACATGTTGAAGTAAAATTATGATAATGTATGGCAACAATAGCATAAAGGAGAGAAGGGAAGAAATGGAAGTAAACTGATGGTTACACTATACATGAAGCAGTTTACTATTTGAAGATAGACTGTGATAAGTTAAATTTTCACATTGTAAATCCTAGAGTAAGCACTAAAAAAAAAATGAAAAAAAAGAAAAAGACTGCTAATAAGCCAAACTGGAGACAAAACTGAATCATAACAAATAACCAAAAAGAAGATGGGGAAAAAAGGAAATTAAAAAAAAGAACAGAGGGGACAAAGAGAAAACAAACAGGAAAATGATAGATTTAAACCCTACCATATTACTAATGACATTAAACATAAATGGTCTAAATACTCTAATTAAAAGGCAGAAGTTATCAGACTAGATTAAAAAAAGCAAGACGCAACTATATGCTGCATACAAGAAATGCACTTAAATACAGAGGTTAAAAATAAAATGACAGGAAAAGATATATTGTGTAAACAATAACCCTGAAAAAACTGCAATGGCTATCAGAAAAAGCAGTCTTCAGAGTAAAGAATATTACCAAGGATAAAAGATAGACATTCCATAATGATAAAACAGCCAATTCATCAAGCAGATATAACAATCCTAAATATGATACACCAGAGAATTTAGACCCATACATATATGGTCAGTTATTTTTCAACAAAGTTACCAAAGTAACTCAGTGAGGAAAGGATAATCTTTTCAACAATTGGTGCTAAAACAACTGGACATCCATGTGGAAAAAAATGAACTTCAATCCTTAACTACACACAGATATCAACAGATCTATACATAAAAGCTAAAACCATAAAATTTCTAGAAGAAAATAGAAGGAAAAAAATCTTTTTGATTTTGGGGTAAGCAATATTTCTTAGGATACAAAAAGCACAAGCCATAGAAGAAAAATTGACAAATCAAACCTAGTCAAAATTTAAAACTTCTGCAACTCATAAGACACTGTTAAGAATAAAAAGCCACAGAGAAAACATTCACAATACATATCTGAAAAAATATGCATACAAAATTGATGACAAATTCTTAAACACAGTGAGACAAACAATCCAAGGAAAACCCTGAAGAGATTCTCACAAACAAAATTATATGAAAGGCCAATAAGCACATGAAAAAGTCAACAGCACATGTAAAAAGGATATGCAAAATAAAACCAAAATGAGATATCACTATTCACCCTACAAAGCCTAAAATTTAAAAGACTGACAATACTAAGAAGGTGAAGTCTGGCCAGTACAAGTATCAATAAGTATGCAGAGCAACTGGAACTCTCACACCTTGCTGATGGGAATGTACAATGCTACCATCACTTTGGAAAACCGCTTAGCAGGTTCTCATAAAGGTAAACATACAACTAATATATAACCAAACAATTAAACTTGTAGATATTTATATGAAAACCTATGTCCACACAAAACCTTCCACATGATTGTTTATAGTAGTTTTATTCATAACTCAAAGTGGAGACAATCCAAATGATCACCAACAGAAGAAGAGGTAAACAATTTGTAGTATATCCCAAAAAAGAATAGTACTCAGCCATAAAAATAACTGATACATACAAGAATATGCATAAATCTCAAAAACAGGGTGAAGGAAAAAAGCCAAGCAGGAAATTATACAGATTGTATGATGCCATTTATAGGAAAACCTAGCGACAAAAAGCAGATCGGTGGATGCCTGGGGCTAGGGGCAGGGATACTGACTGCAAAGAAGCATAAGAAGTATTTTAGTGATGGAAATTTCTATCTGTTGATTGTTGTAGTGATTACCATCAGAGAGACAGTCCTCCACCGGCCTCTTGCACTCCTACATGTCATGCTGAGTGAGCAAAGACTGCAAGGCCCAGACCAATTACTCTTGAACCTGGGCCATTCTACAGTTGACAACCTTGAAAGGTGAGGTATTATCTTCCTCTGGACAAAAGAGCAGGCTTGCTTACTGCTTTCTATAAAAGCAGTGAATTCCTCAAGTTCAATATTCTTCAGCTGCAACACAAACCCATTGAGGGAGCATCCATCTTGGCCATATGGTGTCACCTCTGGGGGACTTGAGGGGAAAGGAAACCTATGCAAATATGCCGATTCTCATGCTATTTGCTGTGTCATGAATAACATATTTCTTCCTCTGACCCAGGAGTCTCCTGGCTTCTGCCAGCATCCAGTAATAACAACAATGGGCTAGCTTTTAGCTTGCTTTTATCTGGATTTCCCAGATAAAACAGTTACATGGGTCAAAACCCATCAAACTACATAGCTAAAACGGGTACACTTCATTGACTATAAACAGAGGAGGAGGGAAAACAGAAAAAGTGTAGGAGAAAGAAGGAAATGGACAAGGAGGAAAAAGAGCAGGAAGGGAACTGAGTGAGGAAGAGGAGGAAGGAGAGAGGAGGTCAGGATGCCAAAAATTCCTTAGTATGCAGACGAATGAATCCAGACTTATAAAGACACGCATGTTAGAGTATTTTTATCATATCCAGCCCACTCACATACACACTCTTAAACTGTCCTCTGAGAAGACCCTTCACCAAGGAATTGATAAATATATTGGTGAAGGATACAACATCCTTATAAAATGCTGAGGTGGCTATCCTTTGTAGTTCTGGGTTAAAGACAGGCAACACTGACCATTAAAAGCAGCTGCTTGATTTCAGTGGGATAATGGGATTCCCAAAGTGATAAAGGGTAAGTAGAAATACTAACTCCTCAGACATAAAGTGGGGATGGTTATTATAATAGGCAGCAGGGCCAAACGGCTCTCAGAATGGCTTGGATCTCTGGTGGTGGCTAACCATGGTGTCTTTAGGAAAAAAAGATGGGCGGTATACTCAGGTATTACTTGATCTGTATAATGGGAAGAAAAAAGAAAAAAAACAAAAACAAAAAACTCTAAGTATATCAGAGGCCTGACTTAAGTAGCCACAATGGAGAGTTACGGCACCTCACCTAATACCCAGACTGAGCCTGTTCACAGACACAGAGTTCCTGGAATAAAGGAGAAAATGGGTTCACTGAGGAAGGATCCTACAAAATCGCATCAAGAGCATACTTAAAGTCTTCCTCCTAGCCTTTTCCAATAGAACATGCAGCTATTCATCAAGGAGACAGTGCATTTGGGAAACAGAATCACTCAGGCTTTTTAGGGGTTACTCAACGCTGGCTCTAAGCCAATACAAACCCTGACAGAACGTCACTGTAGTAAACTAGTCAGATCAGGAGCTGTAGATGTCACACTGATAAATGGTGTTTTGGCCTCAATCTGTCTCATAGCAGGCTCAGTGGATCCACAGACCCACCCTGTAACTTCCCTAGTTTCTGAATGCAGTTAAAGGCTCCCTAAACTATGGAGTAAGGGCTATCAGTGTAGGAAGGGTCAAGTAAAATCCCTTAGATGTGCCCTTTCCTACCAAAACAACAGCGCATCCCGGTGGAAACTGCAGAGGATGGTACCAACTTCAAAGACTTAAAAGATACAGGGACTGTGATTGTTATGACATTCCGATCTCAGTAGCTTATTTGGCCAGAGTGGAGGAGCTGGGTCTTGGAAAATAACTGTAGAGTATACAGTAAATCACATCAAGTGGCAACTACAATTGTAGTTGCTGTTCCAGATATGGTCTCCTTCTGGGACAAATTAACAGTCCCTGGAATCTGGTACGCACCCAGTAAGGTAACAAAAGCTTTTTTTTTTTTCAATCTGTTCCAAAAACAGACCATCAGAAGCTGTTTTCACCTTACAGATCAGAAGTACACCCTCACCGTCACAGCTCAGGGCTTCATCACTACAGCTGTCTTTCACTATCTGGTCCACAGAGACCAGGCATCTCAACACCTCACAGGTCCTCTACACTGTTAGTCCTACCAGCGAATCCTACAGCCCCATACCCCACCCACACCTGGTACCATCCAGCTTTCTACTTTTTGCCAACCTAACACATGGAAAAAGAAGACACTGCATTACTCTCTTAATTTGCATGTCTCTGATTATTTAATAATTTCAAACATCTCCTTCTATGCTTAAGATTTTCTATTCTGTAAACTACTTATTAATACCCTCTGCCTATTTTTCCACAGGAGCTGCTGCCTTCTTTTTATTGATATGTAGTTCCTTCTCTACTCTAGATATTAATCCCTGGTCAATTTTAGGCACTGCAAATATCTTCTCTCATTCTTTCATGTCTTTCACTGAATGAAAATCTTTAATTTTTATAGAATCAGTGTCATTATTTTTTCACCTTTGTAAGTTTTTGAAACTTTAAGAAGGCCTTCCCTGTCCCTAGGGAAAAAGCTTCAACATAGTCTTCCATTACTTTTCTAATTTTTCCTTTCACATTTAGCTCTTTAATTTATCCACTATCCATCCTGTCTGTGTTAGGTTTGTTTCTTCTCCATGTAGTGAGGGACTCTTCATAAACACATGCCTCCTTTCTCCATTGACTTATGATGCCACCTCTGTCTTAAGTTCCTTAACATATACATGCAAGTCTCTGTTCTGTAATCTGTTCCCCCAGTCTGTATTTCTATACTTGCACTTACCCTAGTTTTTATTACTACAGCCCTGAAACAGTATCTTAACTTCTGATAACGCAAGCCACCGCCAAAACAAATCTTTGATTTAGCTATTCAGAAACTTTATCCCGCCTACCATACAAATTTTAGATTTAGGTTACTGAGTTTGTCAGACAAAGCAGGTGGAATTTTATGCGCAGTTTAATCGAATTTATAGATTAAAATGGAGAAAGCTTTGGGGCCGGCCCGGTGGCGCAGTGGTTAAGTTCGCACGTTCCGCTTCTCGGCGGCCCGGGGTTCGCTGGTTCGGATCCCGGGTGCGGACATGGCACTGCTTGGCAGCCATGCTGTGGTAGGCGTCCCACGTATAAACTAGAGGAAGATGGGCACGGATGTTAGCTCAGAGCCAGGCCTCCTCAGCAAAAAGAGGAGGACTGCCAGTAGTTAGCTGAGGGCTAATCTTCCTCCAAAAAAAAAAAAAAAAAATGGAGAAAGCTTTTTTTTGTGGTTGAGGAAGATTGTCCCTAAGCTAACATCTGTGCCACTCTTCCTCTATTTTCTATGTGGGATGCCACCACAGCATGGCTTGGTGAGCAGTGTGTAGGTCTGCACCCAGGATCCAAACCTGCAAACCCCAGGCTGCCAAAGTGGAGCATGCAAACTTAACGACTCAGCCACCAGGCCAACCCCAAAACTGACATTCTTTTTTTTTTTTTTTTTTAAGGAAGATTAGCCCTGAGCTGACATCTGCCACCAATTCTCCCCGTTTTGCTGAGGAAGACTGGCCCTGAGCTAACAACCATGCCCATCTTCCTCTACATTATATGTGGGACACCTGCCACAGCACAGCTTGACAAGCGGGGCACAGGTCTGCACCCGGGATCTGAACCAGTGAACCCCGGACCACTGAAGCACAATGTGCAAACTTAACCACTGTGCCACGGGGCTGGCCCCCAAAACTGACATCCTTATAATCAGTAATCTTATGCCTAAAGCATGGAAAGTT
Source organism: Equus asinus (assembly GCF_041296235.1). Lineage (NCBI taxonomy): Eukaryota > Metazoa > Chordata > Mammalia > Perissodactyla > Equidae > Equus > Equus asinus. Next base: position 13,708,023 of record NC_091791.1, on the reverse strand, counting down.
TCCCCATTTATTAAGACCCTCTTCTAACTCCTTACTAAAGTTTTCCCCTTAAAGGTCTTGTGTAGTCTTGTGTTAATTCCCAGAGGCTTTATAGTTTTGTTGCTATTATCGTATACAGTATTTGCTTTTGATTACCTTTACTACTTGGTTACTGCTAGTGTAGTAAAAGCTATTAGTTTCTGTAGGTTGATCTTAACTCCAGTAACCTTGCTAATCTCTGACTAGTTCTAATAGCTTCACTCTAGATTCTAACAGTTCTTCTGGGTAAGTGATGTTATCTGCAAATAATGAGTTTTATTGTTTCCCTTCCTATTCTTATACTTCTTATTTTTTCCCTCTGTAGTGTTAGCCAGGACTTTTCTTACCATGTTAAACAGTAACAATGATAGAGGGCATCTTTATCTTGTTACCGATCTTAAAGTGAATGTATCTAAAATTTCTCCATTAAGTATTACTATTTGCTATAGGTTTTTGGTAATGACCTTTATCTAGTTTATCTTGTACTCCAAGCTTGCAAAGAGTTTTTATAATATGTAGTAGCTGGATCTTATTCACTGATTTTATGGTATCGAGAAAATCATGATTTTTCTCCTTTACTCTATTAATGATAAATTACATTAATAGATAAACAGATGTTGAACCATACTTACATTCCTAAAACAAACTCTCTGGATCATGAGTCTTTTAACACATTGTTGGATTTGATGAGCTAGTATTTTGTGTAGGATTTTCATATCTATGTTAATAACTGAGACAGATTATAATTTTCCCATATTGTCCTAATCTAGTTTTAGAATAAAGATTTAACCAACCTCATAAAATGAGCTTAGCATCTCTTTTCCCCCCCTCCCCCGTATTCCCCAGAACAACATGTAAAAAGGAATTAAGTGTTATTTAAAAGTTTGATGCAACTCATTAGATTATCTCAGTCCAGTTTTTGAAAGGGGAGGTCTTTAACTACCCTTTCAGTTTATCAAATATCTATTAGTCAGTTCAAGCTATCTATTTCTTCTGATACCAACTATCAGTTTGTAGTTTTCTAAGAATTTATACAGTTCATCTAGGCTTTCAAATTTACTAACCTATAGCAATTCATAAAATTCTTTTTTAAAATCTCATGTTTGTAGTTATTTCCCATTTTTCACGTATTTTATTTGCATCTTTCTTTCTTGATCAATCTTATCAGAGGTCTGTCTAGCTTATTAATCTTCAAAGAACAATCTTTTGTTTTGGCAAATCTTCCTTTTGTTCCTAATTTCACTGATTTCTGCTTTTAAATTTATGATCTTTTTTGAACTCTTCAAAAGAGTTTTGTTTAAACACTAAAGCAAGCTTCCTTCAGCATTAGACAAGTCACCCTGCCACTCTGTCCAAGGTCTGGTTTCACCACATAAACTTCAACATACAAACTATACGATATAACCATTATTCTCACGTATGAATAATATGGAAAAAAATCACATACAAATCTTACCAACCATACCTACATATGAATGTCTTTGACTAAAGCACTATCTCAAAGGCAAACAAATAAGGTTATGTGCTTGTTCCCATAAAAAACAAAAAGTGTAAGGCTGTGACTACACATGTGAATCAAGGCAGATATTTCCTCTGCACAGCTAATTGGACAATTACTGGTACAGCTTGATAAAATTAGTAACCAGAAATGAAATCTCCAGTTGGTTCAGCAGATGCCACTCAAAACTTACAGTTATTAATAGGAGAGAAAAATCTGGCTGTAATGGTCAACTGTCACCACCACCACTCCCCAAAAAAACCGCTCAGAGCAAAAGCACTTTTTTCCCTAGCTATGGAAGCATACATCCTGGTCAGGGACAGTTTCCGATTACAAAACAGACTATGGTCTTAAATCTTTCTGCCTGCAATCGAGCGTTAAGGCAGATCACTAACAGAAAGTTCAATATTCAACAGAATCTGGGATGTGGACACATGCTGAATGGCTTATTCTTACAAGTGCGGGCTTTGAAAAGTAATTTTATACATTAATAGCTTTAAAACGGTGTCGCAGCTCCCACTGCATTGGTGTTACTCAAGAAGCAACTCACACATGCCCCTACCTATCAGGATGCAGAAGATGTACACCGGAGAAGAGAAAGAACGAGGGGTAGATGTAGGTTAACTTTCTAACTCCTGACTTGTTTAACGCGGACTGGCTAAAAGCACAAGAGCACAAGTTGCCAGGTTTCTTTTCTCTCTGGCTGTAAAAGGAAGACTGAAGGCCTCTCCCTGACGAAACTTAGGGACCCTTAATCTCCCCTCACGTTTGACAGTGAAACTTTAAGGGGGAACGGAGAAGAAAAGAGCTTCCTACAGTTGAGAGCGAGCCGGTTGCGATAAGGATCGCGTTTGCAGAACTTGGGGCTGCGCGCGTCCCGGGCTGCTTCTCCCGGCCAGGTAATACAAGAAGCCAGGGCCGCCCCGGCGCTGGCCGCAGACACCGAACGAGGGGGGAGAGGCGGGGAGGGGAGGAGAGACCCGGGCCTGGAACAAAGGAAGCGGGCTGGCCGAGAGGGGTGGACTCGGCGTCCGGGTGGGGAGAAGGAAAGCCGGGACTGCCGGGGAAAGGCTGGACTCACAGAACTTGGAGGTGGACGTGTTGATGTTGATGGTGGCGCTGGGGGCGGGGGCGGGGGCCGCCTTGGCCACGGCGGCGGCCGCGTCGCAGCTCTTCAACATCATGATCACCCCATTGGCCTCCGGCGGCGGCGGCGGCCCCATCGGGAGCCCCTCCTTGGGGCCTTTCCTGTCCACAGAGACGGCGGGCACCGCCAGCAGCTGGCCCCCCGGAGGCTCTCGGGCAGGGGCTGGGATCGACGAGGGGGGTAGCGGGGGGGGCGGGGGCTGCCGGAAGCCGTCCACGGCGGCCTCCCAGTTGTTGTGGTTCTGGTCGTCCATCATCGCCTCGTAGCTGCCCCCCTCCTCCTCTTCCATGCTCTCCTCCATCCTGCAGGCCCCCAGCACCCGCCCGCCTCACAGGCACCTGCCGCCCGTCTCAACCCCGGGCAGGGGGGCACCGCAGCCTCCTCGAGCTCACATCGCCGGGGGCCGGATCGGGCGCGGCAAGGAGAGAGCGGCAGGCCGGGTCTCTCACTCTCCACTGGGCCGACTCTCAGAGACACGGCTGACGGCGGTGGGCGCTCCCGGGCTGGAGTCTGGGAGAGGCAGCCGTAAAGCGGCAGCACCCCTCACGACATTTTACAGCAGCTTCCAACAGGCAGTTGGAAAGGGCAGCACGGGGAGCGGCCAGGAGGGCACGTGGTGCGAGGAACCAGCCGCGAGAAAGCAAAGCGAGAAGGGGCGGGAGCTGCGAGGCGCCCCCACGCAATTGGGCAGGTTAGCCCAGCCTCGGCGGGCCCCGCACTGACAGGGGAGGGGCGACGGGTCCGGGTGAGCATTCTTCGGCCCCGCCCCCTGGCCCGGCCTCACGTGATAAGAGAATTATCTGCGCACGCGCGTTCTCAGTCTGGTTACCAGGACGACGGGGAGCCGGGAGGTCTGAAGATGCACCCACAGCTGGGCTGGCGGTCGCTGTGGCTCAAACCACGCGTTTCGATGGTGTTTTTCTTGCTCTCGCCGGGTTTACCCGCCTTTCGCACCGCAGAGAGCCTCGCATCCCTGGCCTCTGCTTGAGGACGGAGCTTGGGGGCCACGAGAGGCCCCGGCCCGCACGTTATAAGTGGGTGGGACCGCTCTGGGCAGCCCTTGAAAGTTCCGTAACTCCTCCGTACTCTGAGGCCAGAGATGTTAAACTTACACGTGCCAAGCTTCGTGCAGTATTTCACAGACTGATTACAAATTGGAGATGATGTGTGAGAGTCTTGCGAGGCAAAGAAGAAAGATTATGTAACTAATTTCTTTCATTCCTCTTCATTCTCAAATTGTAGCAATAGCAGTATATTATATGAGAATATACATTATAATTGTTTATTGTGGAGCTCATTCTAGCTACTAGCAATAAAGCTTTCTAGAAAAACCCTTCATTACATTTAAGCTAGCAGATAATGAAGTGTGAAGAATCTCTTCAGACACTGAGATGTCTCTGATGTACTTCAGTGTCCACGTTTGTTTCAGCTTCTCTACATATATTTTCCCAAAATATTCTGCGCTATACTTAATGAAACATTTTTATCAGTCACTTAGAATGATTTCATTTGAGACAATCCTCCGTCATATTAATAATGGCATATATTTTTTTGAATCAGCAGAGGTTTTTAATTTCTGGGCGTAGAACAATACTAATTCTCTGGCCCTGAGACGTTTTGGAAATATAAAAAAAGAAATTTTTTATAAAAGACAATTGAATGAAATGCTAACGGGGAAAAAAAATGTAACCTTTGAATTCTATGCCCAGCAAAAGAAAGGATGGAAGAAGGAAGACAAATTATAGTCTTTTTCGGACAAACAACAACTGACAGTTTGTCGTCAATGGACTTTTTAGGTGGGTGGGTGTGACTGGAGATAGAGGTCTCTACATAAAAAATTGGATACACAAGAAAGATAGAAGAGCCATAAGTGTGTTTCTAACCACATGGTCACAAGATAAGCAAAAGTTAACAGAAGTACAAGAAGAGAAATCTACCATCAGAGTAGGTGATTTTCACATATCTCTCTAATAGATTGCAGTGGGTTGAATAGCAGGCCCCAAAAAGATATGTCTGTGTCTGAATGCCTGGAGCCTGTGAATGTTACTTTATTTGGGAACAGGTTCTTTGCAGAGATAATCAAGTTAAAGATCTTGAGATGAGGAGAGCTTCCTGGATTATCCAGGTGGGCCACCAGTGGCAAGTGTCCTCATAACAGAAAGGCAGAGAGAGATCTGAGACAAAAGAGAAAACAGACAAAAGAGGAGACACAGAAAAGAGGAACAGGCAGTGTGAGCACAGAAGCAGAGATTGGGTGACCCAGCCACACTCCCACCCCAGGGCCCACACCCACCCAAAGCTGGATGAGGCAAGTGGATTCTCCCTCCCATGGAGCCTCCAGAGAGAACGCACCCCTGCCAATGCCTTGATTTCAGACTTCTAGTGTCCAGAACTGGGAGAGAATACACTTCTGTCATTTAAAGCCACCAAGTTTGTGGTAATTCGGTACAGCAGCCACAGGAAACTAATACACAGATCAAAGGGACCAAAACATCTTTAAGGGACTAGAAAATTTGAATAATACAATTACTAAGCCTGATTTAATGAATACATATAGAACATTGTACTCAATAACTGCAGGATGTACATCCCTTTCATGAATATGTGAAACGTTTACAAAAGTTGCACATACTAGGTCATAAAGCAAGTCTCTCTACATGTCTAAAGATTGGTATCATAGCAACCACATTCTCTGACCATTATGTAGTCAAGTTAGAAATCAATAAGCAACAGACATCTAGTAAAGCCCACATTTCTATTCTTCCAATCAACTTATGGGTCAGAAAGTCATAATGGAAATTAGAAAACATTTAGAACTGAAGGGATTGGTATGATAGTAATTGGTATGATAGTAATATAACATCCATCCTAGTAAGGCCCTACTCCCGGGGTTTTTACTCAACACACTGGTCAACACGACCCTTCACGTGTGTACTACCAAAATGATCAATATAAGACATTCATTTTAGCTGTAATTGACTAAACACACCATTAAGGAAAAATCTAATGATGATTGGGCCAAAGCAGTCACTGACAGGGTGCAACTTACCATAAAGAAGAAGAAATACCACCTGCTGAAGGGAAACCAAACGAACATATTGATAACTGGTTGATTTTATGGACATTATTATATCACACTTAAAAGCATATTATATTTTAATAGTTAACTTAAAATCTTCAATGATTTGTTCTGGGATATGAAGATGGGGAATAACATTACTAGCAACCATTGAGCTGACACTGGACAGTTATAATAGGTTAATATTTACTACAGCCTTCAATAGTCACAGATACTAATCTATTTGTTCGGCCTTTTGGTTTGTTTGTTTCTATTTCCCACCAGTCTATGAGTTTCATTAAAGCAGGATAAATATATGTATATATGTAAGTTTGTATACATAAAGAGAAGACTAATTCAAAACATTAATAGCAGTTATCTAAGGATAATGTGCTTCTGGATGGTTTTAATCTTCTTTGTATCTTTCAATGTTTTATATTCTCTACAATGAGCATGTGTTATTTTCATAGTCCAAAAAAAAAATCAAACCTGAAAGTTTAAAAAAGAAACAAAAACAAGATAAAAGAAGTACAGTTTGGGATTCTATACATTAAAATGTTTGTTTTGGCTTCCAGAAAGAGAAATCTCAAGTAAATATTGCTGAAAAACCAAGGCTATTCATGGGCTAACAGACTGATAAGGTCTAGGGAGGGCAAAGGAGGGGCGTGCTTCAGTCAGGGCTCCAGCTCTGTCCTATGCAGTGTTCTTTGACCTGATCTCTTTTCAAGCTTCATCCTCAGGCTTCCAGGAAACTGGCTGCCCCAACCCCAGGCCTCGTATACACGGACAACAATGCCAAGAAGAAGAGGCCCAGGACTTCTGGTAGTTGTCTATTATGAGCAAGCAAGTTCTTTCCCAGGAGCCCTTAGCAAACTCCTTCTCAATGTCTCATTGGCCCATTCCTGAGCTGATCCATATGGCATTTAGACCTGAATTCCAGAGCCATTTACTGGAAAGGGTATAGATTTATTCCTGGAAAATAAGGCCCACCCGTGGAACTCAGAGTGGGATCAGCTTCTCCTTAAGTGCATTAGCTGAGAAGCGAAGGGTGGATATAAGAACAAAATTCGGGGCAGTTTGGGAGGTGTAAATGGGTACTGGATAGGCAACACTGCTCATTATAGGCCCAAGTACCTAATCTTCTGGAGCCCATCCATCACGTAACCTCATCCCAACCTCTCTACTCCCTCCCCTTCATAAATACCTCCCTAATCAATATAGTTATGCAAAATTGTGTATGTACTGATTAGAATCAAGAAAGATATAACGTGTTTATTTAATTACAAAATAAATATGTGACTAATGGTCTATAATAGTTAAAACTTGGAGGGGGTAGGGGCACAGAGACTTTGTCACTAAGAATTAGTCTTTGTGTGGTTTTAAATACCTTCCTGTCACTTTTCGCACAGAATGTTTCATTGTAATCAATATTTTTGAATGAACAAATGCATGACCAGCTTAAATCTACTTGAAATCTTACTCCACATCAACAGTTCTTGTTCCTTTAGTCAGCTCTTAAAACATAACCTGTACAATGAGATACATTTTTCCCTAAGAGAAAGTAAGTTTTATTATTGCCATTTTTACATCTTTTCATCTATCCTACCCTCCTAATTCTTGCATTGTTGGTAAAGGGTAAATTGCTCAGAGGAGAGCAAGAAGAGGAAAGAAAAGAAAAATCACATGAAAAAAATCCACAGATTGTACATGCTTCTTCTAAGTAGTCGAGTAAGGACTAACTGAATAAGAGGAGACTGTGGCAGACAGCATACAGACATGTAGATAATTTATTTTAATTGCTATTTTACTTTTAAATTTACTATTAATTTCGTGAAGACATTAGCATGGAAAACAGAAACCAACTTTGATAAACTACATTAGGATAAAGAAGAATGCCTACTTTTTTTTAATCCCTAGGAGATTACAATGGTACCAATACAGCATTTGACAAAGGAATGACTTGTGGATGCATAATGCAATTGGAAGTCTAACTGCAAAGCTCTTAGAGGGATCTTGATCAGAAGGTAAGAGGGTCAGAGACATGTAAATAACTCAAGCCTCAATAGTTGCACAGCGAGACTCCTGCTTACAGTGAAGACGTGCAGCCACTCGGGGGAGCGTTCTCTATTCAGTATTTCTTTCCATATTGGATTCTGTTCCTTCCTTTTACATCTGAATGTCTGACTCCTCAATTCCATCCTAGCAGGGGAACAGAGATAATGATGCAATTCTGTCTGTAAACCTGGTGAATTTAGGAGCTGAAGGAAATGACTGTAGGCTGAGGGAGGCTGTAGAAAAAAAGCTTTTCCTGCTAGCACCCTGCTGCAGGCCTGTCCCTTTCACTCAGTCATTCACAAATATTTGTGTGTTCAGGCACTGTGCTGGGGCTGCAGGAGGAAACGGACGGAGTTTCTGCCTCTCACAGAGTTTCCGTTGCCCTGAGGTGATGTGTTAAACACTGAACCACATGAGCCAGGCGTGACAAGCCGTATGAAGGAAAATACGAGATGCCGTGAGAGGACATAACAGAGAAAATTATTTTACTTTGGGTAATCAAGGAGAATCTTTTTGCAAAGGTGTATTTCTGCTAAGATGAAAGGATGGGGAGAAGGTAGTCAGTCAACAAGTTTAGAGAGAGAACATTCTAGGCAGAAGAAGCAACAGGACAGAAGGCGTTTGACATCATCTAGGAACTGAAAGAAAGGTAATGAGACTCAAGTGGAGGGAAGGAGAGGGAAAGCAATATGGCATATGGAGCAAAGGTAGGAAATAGCCAGGTTATGCAGGTCCTTGTAAGTTCTTTGAGGATTTGTGTTTCTATCTGAATGGAAAAGAGGTAAGGAAGTGCTGTAAGATGTGACTTACATTGTATAAGGGCATCTAACTGCCTTGAGGGGAGTGGCATCTAGGAAAGGAAAGTAAAAAGAGAGACCAATTAGAGAGTTCTGGCAATATTTCAGGCACCAGATAAGGGTGGTTCGGACTAGAGGGATGGTAGTGGACACAGAAAGAAGTGGTAGACTACAGATTTATTTTAGAGTTAGGATAGACAGGACTTGATACATTAAATATTGAAGGTGAGGGAAAGACAGGTTTCAAGGACGGCTCAGCTGCTCTGATATAGGCCTAGATAGATGCTCATGTTCACCCAAAGCTGGCGTTTGGATGGTTGGTGATGGGAAGAGAGTTGCGTGAGCGATGGGAATAATGGATCAGCCATGGACTCCAAGCTGGATGAAAAAATAGAGACAGATAGGGCCAACAGCTAGAGAGAAGGTAGAGTTGTTTATGGATGAGAGGCCTTTGTAAGGTTGAAGAGCTATTGCAAGGATGTCTGTCCTTAATCCAGAAACCAGCAGGATAGGTGATAACCAAAAGGTAGAACGTTTGAATTAGCAATTCAGTATCGCTTCTCTACATGCCATATCCTCAAAACAACAAGTGACCACTTCTGGATGCCAGGAAGGTTTCTGGGTGGTGTCCACTGACACACAAGACAGTGATATATCAGAATATGGGGAGGATTTGAGCAACAGAAGCACTTAACTGAGAGAGAGGACAAATTAATTAACTTTTGAAATCCTTTCCACTTGGCATTAATGTGCTAGAGTCTTGCATAACAAAGTATCATTTCCCAGTTGTGCCAAGTGCCCATTTCGTGTTCTAATTCATGGTCTTGGATCTACTTGCTGTGTTAAAGCAATTTGATTTAATTCAGATGAGATACATGAGGTGCACTTGAAGAGTTAAGTAAAACAATAAAAGGTCTTCAAGTATGAGTGAATTGTAGTCTTTACTGAAAAATGGAAGTACTTTTGTATTTGCACAATCCTGTTTTGGGTGTGAACTGATGCTTACCAAAGAAAACCATACAGAGTTAAGTTTGTCTGTTTCACTTTTTAAAGTATTAATTTTTTTATTTTTAAAGAAAATTTTAAAGGAAGCAAAAATGTTTGCGTAATATAAAGAAGACTTGTACAAAATTTCCCAGAACTAGCTTCTATAGAGACTATTTTTGGCCATTATAGATCAAAATATAATCTGGAGAAGGATTTTTTAACAAATTAAATAATGTGCTGCTGTTGTTAATTTTCTTATTCTATCCCAGCACTGAAGAACTGGGAGGGAAAATACTTTAAAATACTGTATGGATCTTGATAATTGCTTTTAAGAGACGGTGAAACTCATAATATTGGTGAAAGCAATTTATGTAATGAAATTAAAATATTTTATACTATTTTTGGTGACAGTAATTCATATATGACCTAACCCCATCAAAATGTTATATATTAAACATGATATATTAAACTCATGGTATATCATGATCATATGAACATGATATATTAAACTTGTGATTCATTTCCAATCCAAGTATTGCTTTAAGAATTTAACTGACAATTCCAGTTGCTCCAACCTCAACTCAACATAATTTCTCCATTTTGAAATTAATGATAAACATCCTAAGAACCATAATGTCCCCAGAAGTTTGTATAATTAGTCATTACTCTCAATAGAACACAAATTATGTAAAAGTCTTGATTATAACAACATAATTAGTAATTTACTTACGTGAAGGCAAGAAAATTAACTTTTATGGAATAAATATAATTTACGAATTATGTATGACTTTTTTATTATGTATCTAAATAATAAGCTCATGGAAAGAGCACCCAGAAATACACAAAAATAGTTAAATTCAGTCATCTTTGATATTTTACCATAACTTTACATATATTTCTTTTGTCGTCATATAAAGGTGTGTTTATCAAGGAAGGGGGACAGGATATGTGTTATTTAACAATTTGTTAGCTGGATATGTAACATTTAAATATTTGGACATACAGATGAGCCTTTATTTGCCCTCTTGCTGCAAATATTAGAATTGGGCCTGGTAGAGGCCAGGGACATAAAAGTTCAGAGGACTGGAAGGGATGGCAGGAGTTGACATGGAGGTAAAGGTAATCTAGAAATGAAAATGAGGGGGAGGTAATGACAAGGAGATGGTCACTATGAGGAGGTGACGTGGAAAACTCCAATGGCATGAGTCTCAATGGAGCTTACAAGGGAGAAAGGAAGGAATGGAATGGAACAAATGCCACCTCCTCCCTATTAGAGGAATACAGGGTATGAGAAATAATGTCCCCTTGAGAGGTCACAGGGAAGCTGAGCTCAGGGGACAGCTAAATTTGGATTAAGGCAAAGACTTGGAGGAAATATTTAAAGAAAACACGCATAAAAGAATGTGCTGACTTTGGAGCAGTGAAAGGGGTTGTGAAGGAGGAAAAGGGTAAAGGATTGTGTCAGAGGAGAAGATTACAGAGAAGCTTGGAGACGAGAATTCAGAAGTTTATTCAAAGTCACTGTTTGCACTTTGAGTGATGAAACAGCATTGAAAGATCCAGAGCATCCAATCCCAATGGAGTCTTAGCAGACGGGGACACCTGGGCCTAACACAGTTCATCTGTGGCCTGGAAGGGAGGCCCTTCCTGGGGTTGAAATTCAGGACTGGCCCTCTGCCATCAGCCAGCCCTGGCAGGTGCCATGGGCATATCCGTACTTGGCAGCAGTGAGCACAAAACACCTGGTTTTTCATGGCCAGTCAATCCAGGCAATTCTCATTGGCATTCCAGGTGGTTGGACCAAGATGCTTCATGATCTGGGGGCCAAAAATCTCAGTGGATTAGCCCTGGGCAGAGGCCAGTGCCTTTTAAAGGCCATGCTGATCATCTGGCAGGAGTTGGTATCTATCTTGTCATATTTAAAAAGAGGAAGATACAAATGGGTCACAACTCCATTTACTCCACTCACAGTCGGCACTTTCATACATTAAACCCCAAATTGCCTTTCATATGCTACACCCAAACATTTCCAGCCTTGGCACAGCGGTACCTCCTGCCAGCCAATTGGTCAGTTTTGGCAGCTCCTTGTCGTTATCTAGTCAACAGTATCTGTTCATGAAAATTGCATGTTTTTGCCTTATTGTTTTGTAAAAATGAGTAGAAAATGGAAAATCGGATGATCTGATACCAGTGATTTAAAAAAACCCTGTTAACTTAATTCCGTTTAGACACCGATGGAAACCATTAGAAGAGCTGCTAACACTCCACTCTGTCGGCCATTCACTGGACTTCAGCCAGTTACTTGTGTATTTAATTTCAAAAGAGATGAACAAAATTAAGTTCAAAAGGCAAGAAAATACTGTCAAGGACTGTTGAAAAGAACAATTGTGATCAAGGATTTTATAATATTTTTAGCTTTCTGAGAATGGAACAGCCTCTTATAACTACATGGATCCATTGTTCAACTTTCATGCATTCAGTTTTCCCGACGGTTTAAGGAACATGTTCGGTAAGGGAGCGGAGGCTGCCTGTGCAGTCACCAGAGATCCAAAATGGAAACCTCTCTCCGGAGCACAGTGTCTCCAAGGTGACGGGTTAAGCATTGCTCTGGAGGCTTGACAGCAGAGAAAACGGGAAGGCCATTGAGCCGCTGGCAGAATTCTAAGGCAGAGAGGCAACTAATACTTGTTGTGCACCTCCTGTGTGCCAGGCCCGTACCGGGGGCTCCTTCCACCCAGCGTGTACTGCCTTTCCTCTGGACTCAGAACTAGCCTTAAAACCAATGCTGAAAAAGAGCCTTGGAGTCCTGATGGCCAGAGCATTAGCCAGCTTTTCCATGTGGCCCATGAGTACCACGAATAATAATATTAATATTATTAAGTGATAATAATAGTGAATGTTCGTTGGCTGTTAACTAATTGCTAGATACTGTGCTAAGCATTTTCTCTGGATTATCTCATTTCATCCCCACAAGAACTCTACGAGGCAGAGTTTTTCAGATAAGGAAGCTGAGGCTAAGAGAGCTTAAAGAAATTCCTAAAGTCAGGGAGGAGAGGAACTTGAATGTGCGCACGGGAAGTCTGAGCCCAGGACGTATCCACACATCCACCACACTTCGTTGTCCAGAAGTGGGCCACACAAGGCAGCAGGGGGAAACAGGAGTGCCAAGTGGATGGTCACTTCTGGAGGCAGCCTGGGACAGCAGAACAGTAGAGTTTGGGTTGGGTAATACGCACCTCACAGGACTGCTGGGAGCATTACCTGAGGTGCAGGGGGCCAAGCCAGTTCTCTCTGACGCCTTCTTTCCAAGGCAGATAGATCTCTCAATGTTCCCCAGAGACAACTGGGGGAGCTTGGCCACTCCCACCACAGCCACATGCACTTCTCTCTCATCTTCCAGGCAGCTTGCCTCCTTCGCTGTCTTCTAAAAGGTCCCCTCTTTTCCATCCTTTTCCCTGCCCAGCTGTGCCTTACCCTGCCAACACCACCTACAGGCAGTGCTGCAGCTCAGCCTTCAGGAACACAGGAATGGCAGATACCTCATGGAGAAGCAAAAAGCAATTATTTGCAGCTAGCTTCCTTGGGTCATGATATTGCAGACCCAAACTGGGTTCAGCCAGAAACGCCTAGGCTGTGGGCACACTGGCTCCAGGCATAGATCGTTGGTAGCCCAGCCAATGGCCAATTCCTGTCCCCAGGCCTCTACTAATTTGCTGGCAGGCATCAGACAACCATGGGCTCTAGGAAAGACTACAGGACGAACTTGATTTGCCCAAGCCAATCGTGGTGAGTCCTTAGAACAGTGGTTGACTTACGAAGGGTCCTGTGCTGCAGTCCTGGCCAAGAAGTCATGAGAAATCTACCGGAAGCTCAAGGGATGCAAGGAACAAATGTCTTCTTCTGGGGACAGGGGAAAGCTTGGAGCTGCAGCAGCCATTACAAAACCACTTAGCAACAAGCCTGAGGACAGAAGCCAACATGCTGAAGTTGGTAGAGCAGGAAGGTGGAATGAGCCTGGGTCCTCAAGTATGTTTTGAAAGCAATTGGCCAACCCTGGAGCTGCCTTACCTCCATACTTCTTTTGTGTGAGACTTTCAGGCCCCTGGAGGACTGAGCCTTTTTCAGCTGCATCTTCTCTAACACGCAGCCGAGAGCACTCTGACACAACAGACCAGCAGCATCCAGCTGCCCTTGCCACCAATGGGATAGGTACCAGGTCCAAATCTGCACCAGAATGGGGGTGCCCTGGAAACTTTAGTCCAGTTATTACTACCCCAGACCTGTGGACAAAATGCAAGTAAGTGGGAAATTATATAGTGAACTTTCCTTAAGGCCAGGAAAAGTGTCAAAGCACTTTACAATCAAACCTAATTGAAAACAACAGCTCTTTAATCTAAATTTACAACATAATCAGACTTCTGGTTACCTAATTATAATTAAATTAGATTGGCAGTGTGTTTCATATATGCTAATTAAAAGCACCCAAAGAAAAAAACTGCATTTGGAAACTGCTGTGTCTGTTCACTGTCCGTGAAAGCCAAAGTGTGAAAGGGAGCTCCCTGGGCTGTATATTTGGAGACTTGGGTTCTAGTCCTGCCTCTGCTCAAACTGGCTGTGTGACTTTAGGCTATTCACTTAGCCACTCTGAGTCTTCTTGTCTATAGGATTCCAATCAAATGCGAAGTGTCATCATTGATCCATTTCGCCTGTTTTTGAACATCATACAACTAAAATCATACACAATGCCCTTTTTTTGTGTCTAGTAAGAAGCATACTACAATCTTTTTTTTTGAGGAAGATTAGCCCTGAGCTAACATCTGCTGCCAATCCTCCTCTTTTTGCTGAGGAAGACTGGCCCTGAGCTAGCATCCGTGGCCATCTTCCTCTGCTTTATATGTGGGACGCCTACCACAGCATGGCTTGCCAAGCAGTGCCATGTCCACACCTGGGATCCAAACCGGTGAACCCTGGGCCGCCAAAGTGGAACAGTGCAAACTTAACCACTGCGCACTGGGCTGGCCCCCCTACGATTTTTAGGGCATTTTATTGCCAAAGAAGTGTCAAGCCCAAACCAACAACGATTTTGATTATTCAAGCATTAAATAACCCTTGGGGCCCCGAGATCGCACAGGCAGGAGGTTGGCTTGTGCAGGCTGTACAGCCTCTAACTAGGGCAAACTCCCCAATATTCCCTTCAGATGTGGCCCAGGAGATAACGATCAAGGAGAACTCTCTCAGAGGGTGGAGTCAGGGCCATAAAGAATAATGGACCCCCAGAAATCAGAAGGGGATCTAGTGAGGGAACTTCTCCACCCCTGGTCCCACCTCCTCAGTGCTCCCAGAAGGAGCTCACAGTCTCCAGGGGCCAGCGGCTGCCCGTCAGCCAGTCTTCCACATGCTGAATACGAGTTTGTACCGTCATCATGCTGTTCTGCTCCACTTCTGGGTATTGGGTGTGAAGGTGGGGGGATTCAGATTGCTTGTCCTGTTAGTGTACAAGTCACCAGAGCAAGAGAAGCCACCTCCACACTCAAGAGAGGACTGTGCATCTCGGCTTTGAACTGGATACAGTGACCTGAGAGGTCTTTGGATTATCTCCCTGGGGGAGGAGCTGGGTGTGTTCCGGGGGGAAGGAGAAACAACGGTGCACACAGATATTTAGCTGGTCACCATGGATGCATGACCCCCCTCTGGAGTGTGGAGTTGTCACCAGGGAGCAGCAGCTGCCCTGCTAGGGATGACATTTCCCAGCGCCCTTGCATTTGTTTTAATTGAGGTGAAATTCACATAACACAAAATTACCCTTTTAAAGTGTACCACTGGCTCTTAATACGTTCGCAGTGTTGTGCAGCCACTCCCTATATCAAGTTCCGAAATATTTTCATCACCCGAGAGAAAACTCTGTACCTATTAAGCAATTACTCCTCATTTCCTCCCGCTCCCAATCTGCTTTCTGTCCCTATAGATTTACCTATTCTGGATATTTCTTATAAAAGCAATCACTTAATATGTAACATTTTGTGTTTGGCTTCATTCACTTAGCATAATGTTTTCCAGATTCATCCATGCTGTAGAATCTACCAGTACTTCATTCCTTTTTATGACCGAATAATGTTCTATTGTATGGATATACCACAATTTGTTTATCCATTCATCTGTTGATGAATATTTGGACTGTTGCCACCTTTTAGCCATTGTGAATAATGCTGCTGTGAACATTCCAATACAAGTAAATATTTGTTAGAACATCTATTTTCAGTTCTCTTGGGTATGTACCTAAGAGTGGAATTGCTGGCTCGTTGGTAATTCTATGTTTAACTTTTGAGGATCTGCCATACTATTTTCCACAGCATCAGCCACCTTGTATTTTGGTGGGATCATGTGACTGAGGACTCATTCTCACCAATGACAAGTGAGTGGAAGGATCTTTGTCACATCTGGGCCAGAGTGCTTCCCCACAGTCTTGGCCCATCTGTGCCTGAGCACAGGGGACTCCACGGTTATATGGGAGGGAGGAGCCGCAATATGGAGGAATCTGGGTCCCTGGATGAAGGCTGCCTGACTGGGAACCCTGACACACCATGGTGTAAACAAGAAATAGACTTCTATTGTGTTAAGCTGCTAAGGTTTCAGGGTTTATCTGTCACAGCAGCTGGCATTATCTTAACTAATACATCACTCAATTTCTGTCTTTTAATTTCAAACTTCCTGTTAGAGTTCAACCTGTATGACCCACCCCCACATCTCAACGGGCCTGTATTAGAAACCAGATTCATCATTTCTATCTGGACAGGAATATGTTGATTGCAGGGATCAGAAACCACCCAAACTAGCTGACACAAAGGACGGTTTATTATAAGGCTACTGAGACCTCATGGACTTTTGGAGACAGAAAACAAAGTACATCCAAGCATCGTGCAAATGATCAGATACGTAGCAAGGGGGGAGGGCAGAGGGGACACAGGTGCCTGAGTGCCAGTCAATGGGTGTGTCACAAAGATGCAGGTTGAGGACCTTTCCTATTTCAGTTTTGCACTGACTTACTATATTTAGATACGTTGAACAGGAAACCTCTAGTTTCACTGTTTGACATTTGTTTCCAGGCAAATTCTGGCCCCCAGGCTCCGTTTATCTCCCTCTGTGCTGGGATGAGGGTCCAGATTGCCATAAGGAGCCAAGGCAAGTATTGTCTCCACTTCCTCATCCAGGACCCACGTGTGCTCTGGTCTCTGCTTCTCGCTGGGTGACTGCGCCATGCTCCGTACTGCAGACTGTCGTCTTCTGCTGGCTTCTCCTCCCCCAGACTTGACTCCCCACCGGAGGCAGTCCAGCCTTTATTCCTGAATATCCAGACCTCACTGGCTCTTTGTCACCTCTGAAATCTTAAATTGTGCATGGTCCACACTCATCTGTCACCTGGAATTGTTAGCTTGTGTGGCCGGTTCCCTTTTTAGTAAGCGTTTATCTTATCTCTGCAGGAAGGAGGCAGGGCCACAGTTTCATGCCTGGGTCAGAACCTGGCATTCCCACCTGTCATCTTGTGATCTCAAGCAGGTGATTTAATATCTCTGAGCCTCAGTCTTCTCACCCACAAAATAGGTAGAATAATAGTACCTACCTCAGAGTTCTTGCAAATATTATATATTTTTTTTAAAAGACAATGCAAACAAAGTGCTCAGTAGGGTTCCTAATACACAGGAAGAGCTCTCAGTTCTGATTCTACCTCCCACCTCAGCCCAGCAGGTGCTTTGTGAGTAGCAGATGATAACACTGAGTCAACCTGTTCTCAGACCCTCAGGTGATCAGAATCAGCAGAGGAGCTTTCAGAAAGGTTCTGGGCCCATCCCCCATGCAACTGATCAGAATCCCAGGGTTGGGCGTGGGAATCTGAGATTCTAATAATCAGCCAACTTTGATGCCCTCTGGAAGTCCCCACTAGGCTGGCTAGGCCACCTCTAGTAGAAAATAGGGGGGAAATGCCAATCTTGGCCTAAAGCTGTCAGCCCGCGGTAGTCACAAGAGTTTCTTGCTCACTCCTCCAAGCCCTTGTTCAAGATCCCTCCGCAGAGGCGGTGCTCCCTCCCTCTCCTTCCTAGTCCTTCACAGCCCTTTTCCCTCCCCGACCCCGGAATGTGTGTTTATTTTCCATCATCTGTCTCCCCAGCTCCGTGATGAGCGCAGGGGCATATGCACTGGCCGTGGCTAGCACATAGTAGGTGGTAAATCCATCTGGTGAATAAAAGAATGAGCCAGCCTCTTCCTTAACAGAATCTCCCTTTCCCGTTCCTTAATAAGATCTTGGGAATATTTCAGAGCTTTCGGATCCCTTTCCTTATTAAAACTCAGCCAGTCTGGTTTGGAATGATAATCTCTTATCTGATTCCAAGATCACTCCTTCCCCATCACGATTGGGCTTGGAGCTCTGGGGACTTGAGTGGGGACAGGCAGTCTGCTCTCTCCCTCCTCTGCACACCCACACCTGGGAGTTGAAGGGGAGCTTGGTCTGCCTTTGAGAAAACATTCCCTTCTCCAGCTTGTAGGATTTGGGGGCTAGGAGTCAGCAATTTGGGGTAGAGGACAGAGGTCTCCTGGTGTAGCTGGGGCATTGCAGTCTTCTCTGGATCTGTAGGCTCTGGTTGCCTGGCTAATCCTTCCTAGGGCAGGGGTGGGGGTGGGGGTGCTTGTAGATGCTGGTGGCTTATGGGTGCAGGCATGAGTTCCCCTGGATCCATGGGGGCCTCCACTTGCCAGATCCCTGAGCCAGCAATCTGGATCTAGTCGACCACACACCTAAGCTGCCCCCACTGGCAGCCACCCCCACAGCTTCTTGCTGCTGAGGTCCCTTTGCCAGAGGCAGCCACCTCCCGCCATGTCCCCCAGACACCTGAGAAATTCACAACCTGGGTGTTCAGGGCACACACGGGTTAACAAGTGCCTGCCCTAGCCCTGCCCTTTCTCCCCAGCCCTCTCCCTGCTGCTCAGTGAGGCTCATCGCAGATCAGCACGTCCAGGGCCTGAGCAGTATCTGATCAGATGGAGCCGCGGGCTTCCCCTCCTGTGGGCACCCCAGTCCCTATAAGGGGCTCTTCTACAACCTTTCCCCTTCGCTGGGTTGTGGCACAATGAGGGGAGCAGCCCCTCCCTCTCTCCCACACACACCTTGGGGAGGAAAGGAAATTGCCCTCATGGCCCTCCTCACACAGAGGGACTCCCTGTCCTCATCAGCCTGGGCCCCAGAGCCATAGGGCAAGTCATACTCTACTGCCTGTCCAACAACCAGGCACTTCTCGATCTTCTGATCAAAGCTTCCAGGCTTGGAGGCTCTGCTGAGAGCAATGAGCCCAGGGACTCTGTGAAAGTCAGGCTCCTCACAGAGCGATAGAAATGAAAGTATTGGTTCTTCCCTCCCCTCCTTTCTTCTTCAGTTCTCCAGTGGCCGAAGGAATATAAGCTGAATTGTTGTACACGACTTCCAGGAAGTGGCCCTTAAAGAAAGAGGCAGGATCTTCCCTTCTTCCTGATGGCTAGAGGGCAGACATGATGGCTGGAGCTGCAGCAACTATCTTGGGCTACAAAATAGACTTTACATGATACAGGTACCAGAGCAACAGAGTAGGAGTCTGGGCTCCTGACAATCATGGAATTGCCTTTCTAACCCTGGCCTATCTGTCTCTGGTTCATTTACACGAGAGAGAAAGATACCTTATCTCATTCAAAAATATTTTCAAGCTTTCTGCCTCTTAAAACGAATTATGCATTATGATTCAATATTTTTTTTTTAAAGGAATGCTTTTTTGGTGAGGAAGAGTGGCCCTGAGCTACCATCTGTTGCCAATCTTCTTTTTTTTTTCCCCCAAAGCCCCAGTACATCGTTGTATATCCTAGTTGTAAGTCATTCTAGTTCTTCTGCGTGGGATGCTGCCACAGCATGGCTTGATGACCAGTGTATAGGTCTGTGCCCAGGATCTGAACTGGCAAACCTCGAGACACCAAAGCAGAGCACACAAACTTAACCACTCAGGCACGGGGCTGGCCCGCTGATTCCATATTATTTAGGTGTGTTTATGCACTACTTAAAGTCTCCCTCCTACCACAGGTGGTACCTGCCTCATGCTCTAGAGAAACCTCGCAAGTTTCAAAATTTTGGTTTCTAAGATTCATTAGCTTTGTAACCTTGAGGAAGTTATCCAACATTTCTGAATTTTGGTTTCCTGTTTTATAGATAAGGAAAATAATGTCTGTCTTGAAGAGTTCACCTAACAAACTTTTATTGTCCATCTACTATCTGCATGACATAATGCTAGAGAAACCACTGAGAAAAAGACAGACAAGACCTCGATGTTCCTGGGGCATGCAGTCCAGTGATGGAGAGATGATAAAGCAAGCAAACGAGAATCACAGCAAACAGTTTAGTGTAACAGAGAAGAACAGAGTGTGAGCACCGAGAACTGGGAAATCAGCCCCTCTAAGGGCTAAAAGAGTAACTGATGGAAAGCTCTGGGCACACTGGCCAGTTACTATTATAGTCCTCACCTGGTAGCTGCCAGAACTGCTCTCCTCAAAGGGGAGCCTGCCATTAGCAAATCACAAGTGTGCCCCTCCCCAGCCATGCCGCTTGTGCACAGCTCCTACCAGGGTCATCCAATCTGTGCTCTTTCTGTCCATCTGAGGATGGAGGGAGGCCTCACACAGACTGCCAGCAGGGAAAGCTATTGGCTGCAGACCTTGCCTGGCACAGACCCTCCGCTGAGCTGGCTTTGCATAATGGGTACCACCTGGGTCCCAGGGAGGGCAACTGGCATCAATTAGTTCTCACTGAGCCCAAGCTGGAGCGGCACCTGGCTCCCCTCCCAGGTGATGGCGTTGGAAGCCGCCAGCTCCTGAGCTGTGGGTCTTTTACTCCTAATGACCTCCATTGGTGACCTCTCCCCGATCAGGCAGGGCCCACCAGGCCCACAGCTGCCACCATCATGAGAAACCTGGTTCTCAGAGCTAAGGGATTGGACCCCATCCCCCACTGTGCCTGGAGGGGCCAGATGTGTGCACTGAGGACAATGTAAGCAACAGAGCGACTCTGAAAATTCCGTTTCTAGCTTTCATCCTTAGAATTCATTCAGTATTGAAAGATAGGCCGTCTAGACTCGGTGGTGTTGCACAGAACCTAAGCAGGTACTCTGAAGGCAGACATGGGAGAGACCCGCTGTTTCCAATTGTCTGGTCTTGGGCAAGTTTTGTCACCTCCGTAAGCATTGGTTGCTCTGTCTTAAAATGGGCGCGGCAATCATCGTACCTACCTCAAAGCTAGGGGAAGGAGTAAGTAAAATCATCCATGTCAACACATTTAGGAAATGTTCCAATGTTCCATGTATGTTTGCTATGACCTGTCTTCTTCAATCAACAAATGTTTCGGAGCATCTAATATAAGGGAGGCCCTGTTCTAGCCCCTGGAAACGCAAAGACAAATAACAAAGGATTGTTGGAAGTCCTCTCATCTGGTGACCATCCAGTTTTTAGACTGCAATGCATCTCAACTAGGGGAAAGACCCTATACTTGACTGGCTCACTTTGCTTTTGCCGTGTAACAAACCACCCCAAAACTTCCAGCGATGAACATTCGTACTTTCTCATGACCCTGTGGGTTATCCACGCACTTCTTCTGGTCTGGGCCAGCCTGGCCAGAGCTGGGTGGTCCAGGACAGCCCCATGCTCAGCTGGGATGTCTGCAGCCACTCTCCCCATGGTCTCTCAGTCTCCTGGAGGCCATGGTGGGCTTCCGTACCATGTGCCAGAAGATCGCACAGTAAGAAAGAAGGCAAGCTCCAACTCACAAGCACTTCCCAGGCCTCTGCCTGTGACACATTAGCTATGGTTCCATTGGCCAAAGCAAGTCACAAGGCCAAAGTCTCTATGGGAGGGGACCACCCAAGGACATGGAACAAGCAAGAACAGATGGGGCCATCACTGCCACAGTCAACCACACCGAGCTATTCCCACTTCCCAGATGAGAAAGAATTTGACAATGAAGAATCAGAGAAGGAATATATGGGAACCACACATTATGTACTTCAGTGGTCCCCAAACGTTTTTGATCACATACCCCTGTGTTGGTCAACTCAGGCGGCCATAACAGAATACCATAGACTAGAGGGCTTAAACAACAGAAATTTGTTTCTCGTAGTTCTGGAGGCTGGAGTCCAAGATCAGGGTGCCAGCATCATCGGGTTCTGGCGAGAGCCCTCTTCGTGGCTTGCAGATGGCTGCCTTCTTGATTTGGGCTCACAGGGCCTTGCCTGGGTGTGTGTGCATGGAGAGAGCTCTCTCTCTCTTCCTCTTCTCATGAGGCCACCAATCCTATTGGATTAGGACCCCATCCTCATGACCTCATTTAACCTTAATTACTTCCTAAAAGCCCTAACTCCAGAGACAGTCACATTGGGCACTAGAGCTTCAACACATGGGAAGTGGGGGACATAATTCAGTCCATAGCAATCCCTAATTTTTTTATTTTGCCTCTCCAATATATGCATATTTATGTATACGTTACATACACTTTCCATTAAATAGAAAATTTAAGTAGATAAGTTAAAGGTACAAAGTAATATTTTAAGCATTAATTTTGATGACTCTTTACTATTAATAACTAATATTCCAAGGCACAATGGGATAGCGAGTTTCATCATTAATGACAGTGAATGTAAATCCATCTTTCAAGGAAGCTTCTTGATAATTTTACTTTTGGGGGCAAGGGGACGGACTTCTTGTCCCATCTCACTTTTCCCTCACGATGTGCTAACGCAGAGCTCACACCAGCTACAGCACTTCTGCTAATTTCTTGGTTTTTACCCAGACTTGTACTATTAGCATTGTCTTTAATCCTCAGTCTCTCTACAGCAATCTATTCAAACTATTTTTTCATTTTGTGGGGATTAGTTGAGCTAAAACTAGATTGTGTGCTTTACAAGTCCACTTACCCAGCACATGTAGACCATATTACCTCAAATTCCCCTGAGATTCATGCATACGCGAGGTCACCACCATTGGCCCCCACATTGTGGAGCCCTCAAGGGCCCACCTGTGCTGCGGGTAACATAGAGCCCTCTGACACACCCACCAAAGGAAGCTACTAGTGCCAATCTTAAAAGATTAGGAAAGTATAATTGCTTCCTTACTGTTCTTGCCCCAAAGTTCCACTGTTTTTCCCCAACCCGGTGGATTGTGTTGAACACCCCGACTTGGAGACCATTGATTCGCTTTGTCAAAGACAAATATGAGGTTTTGTATGTGATCTTCAAATTTAAAACAATGCGTTATGCCCAACGTTGGTAACAACGGAAGAGCTAACATAAAGTATCTGGTGAGTAGGGCTTGGTCTTACATAAAACTGGAAGTCTGTAGGATTGTGGGCCATAGGCTCACAAAAAAACTGCAAAGGCTATTTGATATTTGCATGAGTGCGTGGCCCTCCGGGACATTCTCAGCTCCCTCCCCAGACCACGCACTGGGCTTTAGGACTCCAGTCCTATGTTCTGCTAGTTTCCTGCAGCTGTCATAACAAATTGCACAAGCTTGGCAGCTTAAAACAACAGGAATTTATTCTCTCACAATTCTAGAGGCTAGGAGTCTAAAATCAAGCGCCAGCAGAGCCGTGCTCCCTCTGGAGGCCCTGGGGAGAATCCTGCCTCGGCTCTTCCAGCTTCTGGTGTTGTCAGCATTCCTTGGCTTGTGTCACTCTGCTCTGTCTTCATATTGCCATTGCCTCCTTGCGCCTGTCTTCTCCTCTGTGTGTCCTTTACCAGGACATTTGTCATTGATTTAGAGCCTACCCAGATAATGCAGGATGATCATCTCATCTCAAAACCCTTAACTTAATTACATCTGCAAAGACTCCATTTCCAGATAAGGTCATATTTGCAGGTTTTGAGGGTCATCATGCAGCCCACTGCACACATCCTCCCCACAATTTTAACAGGTGAAGGGGGGCCCAGAAGGAGGGTGAGGGCACAGTGTGGACCGGCTTCTGTCTTTTCCTCTCTCGTGGCTGTACAGGGCTTCTCTGAACACCAAGCTCCATCAAAGGAGGCTTCCCCCTGCAAAGAAGCATGTCCTGGTTGTTCACAATTCACTCATGTTTTCCGATGTGAAGGAAATCATTGCAACTTAGAGAAGCAATTTCTTGCCCTTTAAGGACTGTTAAGGCTCCTTCCTCCTGTCTTTCCACTACCATTTCCATGCATTTCTTCTCCCCTAGGACTCTTCAAAGCATTCTCTAGGACACAAGCAGCTTGGTTTCTGATCTCTAGGGATGGAGCCAGACAGCTGGGGTTTTATCAGCGGGCACAAAGGCAGCAAAGCCTGGCCAGCCCCAGGGGCAGAGTTCTGGCCTGACAAGGAAGGGAAGAGTGGACTGGGAGATTTCCTCTTGGCCTCAGAGTCAAACCACTTTCAAGTTTAACCAGGTGTTTGCCCCGTGATCAGCGTTGCTCTGTTTAGCAAATAAGAAGGCAGGACGCCCAGTGGAATTTGGGTTTTGGATAGACAATGAGTTTTTTAGTATAAGTATGTCCCATGCAATATTTTAAAAATCTACTTAAAATGCACTATTTGGAACATAGTTCTATTTTAAAAAATGATTGTTTATCTGAAATTCAAATTTAACTGAGTGTCCCACATTTTGTCTGTCAACCCTACCTATGACCTTCCCTATCTCTCTTCCTCTCCTTCCTTCCATCCTTCCTTCCTTTCTCCCTCCCTCATTTCCTTCCTTGCTTCCTTCTAAAAAGCCTTTGTTTTGAGCCCACTGTCTGCAGAGTCCTTTACTAGGAACAAATCAAGTATAATGCTTTCCTTCAAGGTGTTCACTGCATAGGGCAGGAGACAAACTGGTAACCACTGCCTTTCACCCAGTGGGATTCATCCCCATCCTAATACACGTTCAGACGAACCATTTGGGGGCCACAGAGGAAGGAATAATTAATTCTGTACGGGGTGGAGCCAGATGAGGTGGAAAAGAGGAAAAGAGCTTGGGAAAAGGCTTAGGGATGGGGGCTCTTGGCCTTGACCTTGACGGATAGGTATGAAGCAATGGGAGGCAATGGAGGCGTCACTGTGGCCGGGTTGGTGAGGCAGGAGCTGTGTGTGTGTGTCTGTGGGGGTGCTAGTGGCGCTGATGTCAGGAGGAAGCCAGAAAGGTTGTTTGGAGTCGAGATGCTGAGGAGTTGGGGCTTTCTCTGATGGGTCTTGAGAGACTGACTATACAAATGGACCTTGGCCAGACCAGAGATGATGGTAGAACTCTAACCACAACCTGTGAAGCAACCTGTCCAGGAAGCCAAACGACAGCGTCTGCAGCCATCTGCCCAGAAAGTTCAGGACTCGGTCAATGCCTGCCAGTTTCCCTATTGTTTTGTCCCTGCTTCCAACTCAGGACCAAGCACACAAGAAGCCCCATTTCCAGATGCCCTCCTCCAGCTTCCCCAGGCCAACACCTCCAGGCAGGGCACACTTGAAGACTTCCTTTTTCTTCGCTGTAATGCTTCCCCACTCCCCCGCCTGCCTTTGAATTTCTGCTCTAAATAAACAGCTGGTTTGTTCTCACTGAAAGTGGCCTTCATTTATGTCCTGAGTGTAGTCTATGATATTGCTTTTTAAGACAGGGAGAGGGGCAATGGGAGTAGCTCGCTCTGTGGAAACTCATACACTGATACCTGGTGTCATGACAACCACAGATGCTGGTAGCATTTGGAGCTGGAAAAATCTGCTTTGTGAGGCCCTTTGCAATCCATACACACACATGCAATTTTTCAATGTTTATATTCACCTGCAGATCCCCAAATTCTTTTATATTCTAAAGAAAGGCTTCGAATCTTTAAAGTGAAGTTTAAAAACAGGAGTATTGTTACCCTTAATTTTCTTTTTGAATCATTATTTTGTTTCCCCTTGTGGTAGATTGCATCACTGACTCCAATTTGTCACCCTTCCTTGTACCCACACCCTCAGCCGTTGGACTCGGCAGCACCTCCCACTAAATGGGTGGAGCCCCTTGATGTTGAGTTTGGCCATGGGACCTGCTTTGGCCAATGGGAGATCAGCAGATATGATGCAAGCAGAGGCTTGAAACAGGCTCACTCACTGGGGTTTGGGCTCCTGCTCCTCTGCCATCTCCATGAGAAGAACATGCTCAAGAGAGCCTGCTGGATACAGGAGTGGGGTGAGAGTCAGGTGGAGCTGAGCCACCCCCAGCCACACACAGTCTAGATTAGACAACCACCAGCTGACCCACAGGCCCATGGGTTAAATAAATGGTCCTTTTTTTGGTGCCTCTGAAATTTTGTAGTTGTTTGCTAAGCAGTGCCTCTGTGCCAGTAGTTGAGCATCGCACCCCCTGATTCCAGAATTTCAAGAACATTTTCATTACCATGAATATGTGACTATTCATAGCAAATCCTATTGGTTGCCTCCCCAGATCCATGCCTCCTGCCATTCTTTCCTGCTGGGAGAGCCCTGACTTCTTTTCAGGAGTTCACCCTCTGCCCAGCCCAGACAAGAGCTCAGGGAAGGTGTCCTCTTCAACCGCAGGGAGCGAGTCTTGACTAATCGAAGCCAATTGTAGGTTGCTGGTGTTGTATGTAATCATGCTGTGTTGTATGACATGTGAGAAGTCAGCTAGGGGCTTTCTGGAAAGGCTTCTCTTTAAAAGAAACTCACGAGATGGTGCTTCCTTTTTTTAAGCCTCTAGACTTTTGGAGTTGCTGCTGCCATTTTGGAACCATGAGGGGAGCTGACAACGGGACAGACTAACATTCTGAGGAGGACAGATGAGGAAGATCCTGAGTCCCAGATGTCGCCGAGGAGCCGTCCCCTCGTGAGCCTTGGAGCTGCCCTATCTCGGGGCTGCTTGTTACGCATCCTCGTTGTTCAGGCCGTGTTTCCTCACAGTTTCTGTTCCTTACAGCTCAACTCTTCCTGCCTGATCCAGATGCTTCCTCAGAAGAGGAAAATCCAAGTTAAAGAGAAGGGTGTGTTGATTTTCTTCTCTTTCTTATGTTTTTATCTAGTGATTCATCACTGGGGCAAGGCCTCTAACAAAATCTTTAAAGATGGGCTTAAAAAATGTTTGCTCCCATGCACACTTCCGAAATTTGATTTTGAGAGTTTTCACCATGGCTACAAATATGTGATGACATGACTTCTGGGCCCACCGTGTGACTCTGTGCTGCTTTGCGCAGCGATGTGAGGACCCAATTTCAGAAGCGTAGGCTGATAGGTAAATGTGGGAAGAATCTCACCAAGCATAAGTTCCCTTGGTGGTGGTCCCTCCTTCCAAGGAGGGACTCCCGGGGTCTACTACCCTTATGTGGCCAGGGTGAAATTGACCCTTTTTAAGTAGTGGCAGCTAAATCATATAAAGCAAATGCAATCCACAAGAATGATCTTTCTCCAGCACAACGAGCATATGGTACATTCGCTTAGTATGATCCATTTCACTTCAGTAGACAGTACCTTCAGAAACACATTAAATTGTCATTAGGTTTTATCTAAACTTGTGGATAATTTAGGTCACGTGACTCTCTCCTCCTCTTCCCACGCTGTGCTCAGCAGAAACCGGCTCATGCTAAATTATCATTCATTTTGTTAAAGCAAAACTTCAGGCCACTCTCTGGACTTGCCAAACTTTCTCCCATCCCTGGGCCACGGCCCTCGCTCTTTTTTTCCCCTGGAATGTCTCTCTCCCATTTACTGGCTGGCAACCTCCTCATCATCTGGCAATGCAAAATTCCAGTGTCAGCTCCTCTCTGAAGCCTTGCCTGGACCCCACAGCAATGCTGCACGTGCGGTAGTTGAAGTCAGGCCCACTAGATTTTGGATCCAGCTCTGTCCCCAATCAGCTAGGTGACCTCAGTGGCAGAGCCCAGCTTTTCTGAGCCAAGTCTCAGCTTCCTCGCCTGTAAAATCTGCATCACGATTGCCCCTGCCTCAGGCTTGTGCCCACTGAGATGAGATCGTGTGAGAGGCCCTGGCACAGAGTCAGGGCTCAAATATTTTGGCTATTGTTACTGGAGACCTCCCTGCGGAATCATAAAGCTTTATAGCCACACGGGGCTTCAGAGTAGCTCTTCTCAACCTTCACTGTGCAAACGGATCACCTGGGGATCATGTCAAAATGCAGTGGTTCTGGGGCGGTGCCCGAGATTTTTGTGTGTTTCTTACAATTTCCATGGTGTTACAGATGCAGCTGGTCCCAGGACCGCCCTTGGAATAGCAAGTCTGTAGGAGACTTGGAGCTCCTGCCTGTCTTACAGAAGAGGAGGGTGAGTCCCACGAGGGGCTGCTCCCAGCCCACAGAGATCCAGAAAGCTGCTGAGAGAGGCAGCACAGAACCCAGCCGTCCCGGTGGAGTTCAATGAGAGATTAACTTTTCCATCCTCATCGGAAACAACCATGTGAAGTGTATCTGTGCATTGCGAGTTCCTTTCCCTCACCCCGAGAGCCAGCGCCCCATTTCCTGAATGAGGTAAGTTTTATTCCTGACTCTCAGACGGGAGGAAGAGATGGACAATGTCAAGAACAAGGGCATTAAACTAAAATGAGTGGCGTTCTACTGGGGGAGAAGTGGAAACACATTACCTCAGGGCCCGTGGCATAAAACATAGCGTAGAAGGAGCAGCCAGGGTTTAAGAAATCAGGAGAGTGTGCAGAAATAGTCATTGCTTTGCCAACGTGAGGGAAATACACACAATTCACTCCTCTTTGGGGCGGCATCCGGGCTGACGCGGCTCCACTATGTGGCAAACTGAGATGGGTCCTGTGGCTTTTCCAAGTCTATCCCAGAGTTATTCCTTACTTAAGAGGACATGTCCAACACATCCCACCGTCTGGGGCACTGCCCAAATGCCATCACATTTACCATCACTGTGGGTTCTAATTTTTCCCCACACCTGACCTTTGCTCTCATTTGACTCATCCCAAAGCCCAGTCCTTGCTCCTGGTGCAGACAGAAAGGAACTAACTAAAGAAAACACACAGTGCCCCTCTTCAAGGAAAGCGCTAGAAACTCCCGGCTCCTGAATGCAATCCTTTAGAGAAGGCGTGACTCAAGCCTAAATAAGATCTGATGCTTAACAATCTTCCGTCACCCACAAGCCCTCTTGGTGTCAGCAAAGGTTTTCCCATCAGCCGCTGGAAGGAATAAGAAAAGGAAGCAAATCAAACTGCCGAGTGTCGCTTAGCCCCAAATGGCGACAAGAGCCCAGAGGGGCAAGTGCCTGGAGAAAATATTTCAATTCTTCTGCATCATGACAATAATTATTCCAGCAATTCTTTTTATTTTCTATCAAAGCACAACCAGTAAACTCTCACAGGTCTCTGTGCTGTTTGCTGGAAGTAAAGGACAAGACAAATCGCTCTCATCCTCAGAGAGTTGAGAATCCATAGGAGGAGGAAGAAATGATACAAAGACTAGGAAACAAGGTGAAGAGCAGCTCCTGCGGTCCAAAGGGCAGCAGAATTGCTGAGGGAGGGGAGCATGAGCCCTGGTAGAGCACCACCCTCTGGGCAATTTTCATAGTTAGTTTTGTGGTCCTGGATTCTCCACTCCCCTAGGGATATCTTGAATATGAAACAAGTTGTCTACCTTAAAGAATAAATGAACAGGAAATACTGTGTATAGGCAGTCCTCTGCTTTTATAAATGTGAAAACATGTATAAAAGTAACTGCATAGAAGTGGAGCAAAAGACTGACACATTACACGTGGTTGTTCCATCCCAAACAGCACTGTACAGTTGGGCAGATTATTCACTGTACAAGGGCACCCAGCCAAGAGGGTAGTGGGGACTGACATCCGGCTGTGTACTCTGGTGCAGAGTTGTATTTATTGAGAAAACAAGGAGTCCCTTTTTCTGATTTGCACAGGACACCATATCAGCTAGTAGTGGCCCTGATCCTGAGAGGTTAAGAAATATTTTTAAACTCCAGTCAAATATTGATAGCATTTTCTTTCATGCTGTTTTTTTCTTTGCTGTTGAGTCTATGGTAGATCCACTTAAATCCAATGAGCATGTAAATAAGCCAAAGATTGGCCACTTTGGGTAACGATTTCCATCTTTTAAAGATGGAAATCTCGCTTTAAGCAAGTGATAGGTGCATCTCTCTCATGTGAGCACTTTTTTTTTTCTACTTTTCACTCTTTTTTTAAAACAACACGGGCAAAACGCAATGAAACTTTGCAACAGTCACATGTGTCCTGTTGAACAAAAGCGGCAACTGCTCACGGTGCCCTGTCACCTGGCAGGCAGCACCATCTTGGGTGGCTCAAATGATTTTTTCAGTAGCTGGCGCATGACAGCCTAAATTTGTTCCAGAAGAGGCAGATTAGGGGTGTCGACGCATACGATGCTTCTCCAATCGTCCAGTGGGGGACCCCCTCTAACACTTGCACCAAACGTTAGCCATAGGCTCCTGCTTGATGCTGAGAATTCCTGGCACCCTCCCCCAAGGCACAGTCCCCCGTGCTGTACCCTCTTCTCCTGCTGCTTGGGACGCCTGGGTGCCTGTAAACCCCTGCGTCCATCTCCTGTGCTCACTGCTCTCTCGGCCCGTTTGGCACAGTTCAGAAGCAGCCAGGAATCCTTCCCAGCTCCGACCCTGTGGGATCTGCCCTCTTGCTGGCTCCATCTCCCAGAGGGACCAGGACCTCCGAGGTTATGAGTGGCACTTGCCGACTAGCCTGTCCCCTCCAGGAGCAGACCCCCCTCCGTTGCTGTCTGGTGGAGGAACTCATTTGCCATCCCTGCAGGTCTCCACTAATTGTTTCCTTTTCCCTCCCCCTTTTCCTAATCTGGCCATTCATCCATAGCAGTATCCACTTATTCCATGAACATTTGCCAGGTAACTCTTTGCATGAGGCCCCGCGCTAGGCACTGGGCGATGCACTGACAGACGTGGCGCTGAGGCCCTAGAGGTGGGGGAGGTAGACGACAAACAAATATGCGTGAATAAGGACCAACTGGTGGTGTGAAGAGACTAACCAGAGTGTCCTTCAGAAGAGTCGGGGGAGGGCACGCTCACAGAGAGTCAGGGCCGGCCTCTCTGAGCAGATGACCCCCAGGCCAAGCCCTGAAGTGTAAGAGGGAGTCAGCCATGTGAAGAGCAGGCAAGACAGGTCCAGAGAGAGACACAGCGCGGGTGAAGGTCACAAGGCCTAACCAAAGACTGGGAGCATGTGCACCTGTCTGAAGCATGTGGGGGAGGGGGGAGTGGCAGGAGGGGGAGTGGTGGGCGAGGTGGACAGGGGCCACTCACACAGGGACAGCCTTGTATCCTACAGGGCCTGCAGGAGCCTCTGTGTTCGCGTGGCCCTCTGACCCTGGCCCCATCCACCTTACCTTATATATTCCAATCTTGCTGTGTTTGGATAAGTGGCCCTGAGTCACATCTTCCACCAAAATTGTAGAAATGGTTCCAAATGAATCTCTCTTCCTCTTTTCTACCAAGAAATTAAGAAGGTATTGAAATCTGAATAAATCCCACCAGATTGACTTGGTTAGATCAGCTTAAAAGGAACGCATGAATTCAGGCAACTTCTGAATTGATTCGATTTTGAGCATCCTTGATGCCAAACAATGAGCTCGCTGAAGGTGCCGGCTTTGCTTCAGTGGCTTGGGAGCCCCGAGACCTGACCACAGACAGAGCCGAGGCGGGGCAGGAGGAGCGAGCGGGAGCCGAGGAGAACAGCTCCCCAACAGCCCAGGACGAGCGGCTAAGCTGTCTCAGGTCCTGCCTGTGCTGGGAGACCAGCCACGCCTTCCTGCCTGCTGGGAGGAGAGGCACAGGTGCAACCTTTCTGGCAGTTTCTGTGGATGTCTCATATGCACATGCCCTTTGACTCAGCAGTTCTGTTAGATGCCCCCCGATGGGTATACTCACTGAGGTACAGCAAGACAGCACAGGTGTTTGTAACCCCCAAAAGCTGGAAACAACCTAAATGACTTTCAGTTGGCCAAATCTGGCTGAGTGGATTTTGGTCCACCCATATGATAGACTACTGTGCCGTGATTATAAAGAAGGAGCTAGATCTTTATGGCCTGAGATTAAGACTTCAAACAGTAAATGATACTAGAGATGGTCAGTTCAGTCCAACAACCCATCTACGGAACACCTCCTATGAACACCTACATCTGACGCTATATGAGGCCTAGAGAGAGAGCAGATACTAATGCAATTTTGTCCCTGCCCCCCAGGAAGCAGACACACATAGATAACTCTCACAGCTGCAGGCAAGGGGGAAGTGCTACGAGAGGTGGGAGTAACATGGTTAGGAAGGAAGGGAGAGATTCTCTGTAGCCAATGGGACTGGGAAGGTTTCCTGGAGGAGGCGGGAATGATCTGGGACAGTCCACAGGGGCTGTTCCAGGCTGGGAAAACAGCTTGAGCAAAGACCCAGAGGCAGAAGAAAAATGGGTTTGTGCAGGGAGGGTGGAGAGGCTGACACCCAGAATGCCTGGCAAAGGAGTGGGTGGAGGGAAAGGTGGGCAGGAAAGCCAAGTGGTTAGAGCTGACAGTGGAGCCAGGAGCTGGGCCTGAGAGAGCTGAGTACCAGGCGGAGAAGTCTGCACTTAATTCTGTGAACCTGAAACTTTCTGAGTCAGGGACAAAAAGGTGACAGTCTGGTTTGTAAAAGTCAGTGCCACCTCCCAAAACATCGCAGTGCCTATGGAGCAGGTGCTGGTACAAGGGCCGGGAAGAGCTGGTGAGCAAGCTCATCGACACTGGCCTTGCAGAGGGCATAACAGAGCGGCAGGGCTGTGGGGACGAGGTCTGCTGGGGTCTGACGTGCCTTTTGTCTCTGGGAATCAGCTCCCTGCTCCCTAGAGCCAGGACAAGAATGTCACTGGCCACGAGCCACTGCACTTACCCGCTGGTAGCTGTTCTAGATGACTCAGCTAGGCTGCCTCCAGAACCCACCCCAGAATCAGCCTCTGGTGGTCCCGCGACAGGTAACATGGACAAGGCAGTCCAGGACCGCAGGCAGAGATGTCACACAAAACACCTTCAACATGACTCACTTAAAAAAAACAACCAAAAAAGCAGATTTCCTGTTTGCCTCTCTGAAGAGGAAGCTTTCTGTAACTTCTCAAATCTCTCAGGCCCCAGTGCTGACTCTTCTCTCCCTGAGGAACCCTCGGCCTCAGCCCCGGTGGGAAGTGTCCCATTAAGCAATAGGCATCCACTACATCCAACTTTTCAACAGCTGATTCCAGCCAGCCTTCTCTGCCTGTTTCCAGCCCTGAGAGTATTGCGGAGATTAATCAGAGAGAAGCTGTCTGCAAGATGGCAACCCCGTTACAAGTCTCCCAGAGCAGGGCCCCTGTGTCACTCAGCCACTCATTCCTTACATACTTTCGACTGTGCCAGGCATTCTAGGTAACAGAGCAGTGTGGTTATGGGCGCGGGCTCTGGAGCAAGACGGCCCGAGTTCCTCTCTCAGCTCCACCACTTACACATTGTGTGACCTTGGGCAAGTTAATAAGCTTCTCTGAGCCTTAGGGAAAATAACGTTACCTACCTCGTCAGAGTCTGAGGATTCAACGAGGCATATAAATTTATGAGAACAAGGAATAAGGACACGTACCCACACAAAACTTGTACACAGATTTTCATCATAACAGCCAAAAAGAAGAAACAACCCAAATGCGCATCGACTGAGGAATGGATAAATGAAATGTGGTACGATAGATTATTCAGCCATGGAAAGGAATAAAGTGCTGACACAAGCTACCATAAGGATAAGCTCGGAGAACATTATACTAAGTGAAAGATGCCAGCCTTGAAGGACGGTCTATTGTATGATTCCATTGATATGAAATGTCCAGAACAGGAAATCGACAGAGATAGAAAGGTTAGTGGTTGCCTGGAGCTGGGGGAGGGGAGAACAGGAGTGACTGCTAATAGGTACAAGGTTTCCCTTTGAAGTAATGAAAATGTTCTAAAACTGATTAAGACGATGGTTGCACAACTCTGTGAATGTACTAAAAGCCATTGGATTGTATGTTTTAAATAGGTGAATTGTACAGTAGGTGAATTATATCTCAACAAAGCTGTTTTTAAAATGCCTCAGAATAATGCTTGGCACATATTAAGCGCTCAAGAAGCGTTGGCTAGTATTATTTGGTGCTAGGAAAACAGGGAGGAAAAAGGCGAGCAGATTCTCTGTCTCGAAGCTTGCGTTCGTGGAATCTTCTTCCGCACCCCCTGCGTCGTCTAGCACAGTGCTGGCAGGTAGCCGACATTCACCGTCGTCTACGGTGTGCGTCTGTGAAGTCCAGCCACATGTGAAGGTGCGACTTGGGATGTCTGGCCACAGCTGTCTGCCTGTCCACTCTTGTTCCTTAACACGGCTCACCCTCTCGTGACCCACGCAGTCGACTCACCAGTTTTGCTTCTGGATTGTCTCAACTCCTGACCTGGCTTTGTCTCGTGCTCTCGGAAGTCCCTGACCCCCTTGCTCCCCACCCCCACCCTTGGATTTGACAGTGCATCTGCTTCTCTGGTTTGGACCGTCAGCTCTCAGGGGCAGGCTCTGGGCCCCCGGCCTGGGGATGGGTTGGTGCCAGTGCGGTGGGGACATCTCGTTCTCTGGGCATTGCCAAGGTTCCAAGTGCACCAGTTCTTGGAACTTGAAATCCACCAGAGGGACTCTGAGGGTGGAGGCAAATGAACAGGAGACCTCATCCCCCAGGAGCCACACCCGGGCTCACACAGCCCAGTAACTGCAAAGCTGCATTCTGAAGAAGCTCAGGGGAGCAGGCAGACAGGCACTGTTGCTCCAGGACAGCAAGGCTCTGCCTGCCGCCCCTTCCAACCCAGCTTTCCACAGAGGTGACAACTCATCCCAGCCTGCCAGGGGCTTTCTCAGTTTTAGAACTCAAAGTCTTGCCTGCTGGAAGCCCCTTGGTCCCAGGCAAACTGAAACAGTCACTCTAGTTTCACAGCTCAGTGGGACAGGAGTTCTCCCACCTCAGTGTCCCATGGGGGTCAAGGACCCCTTCTGCTCCTCCTCCCCTTCCTCCTCCTCCCCCTTCCTCTTTCTCCTCCCACTTCTCTTCCTCCTCCTCCTCTTCCTCCCCCTCCTCCTCTGCTTCCTCTTCCCCTAGTAACAGCCAGGGCGGAAACAGTAATAATAGCATCAGGTTAAAGACAGAAAGCCAGACTGGGGAACGTCCCCTCACATCCATGGGGGCAGGGGCTGGGGGATCAGAGAGCTGCAGGATAGCCCACGGTGCCCAGTGGTCTTGAGCGGGGAGAGCTGGCTGGCGGCCAGGAACGAGGTGAAGAGGAAGAGGCAAGGAGGCTGGAGTGGCAGCTGCGTTCCACCAGAGGGCCTGGGCCAGGGCATCCATCCTCCCAAACCAGAGACCCCAAACCAGCTCCCAGCCTGTCTGCAGCTGTCACCTGTGCCCTTGTCGCCCCCAGCCTGTGCCATGATGTACACCTGCCTGGATGACAGCAGTCATCTGTCTCCCTGTACAGGCGGTCACTGGTCATGGAATGAAGCTGGCGGAACAGGGCTAGGCAGCCACAGCTGCGGGCAGAGGCCAGTGTGGCCAGCGCATGGACTCCCAGTGCTGTGGGTTTGGGGATAATGAATCACACACAGGAGCCACACAGCAAAGAGCCACTGAGGAGTGGCCTCCCTCGTCTCTCCCCGTGGCTTTTTCTGTGGCCAGCCTCTCCACCTGGGAGAGCCAGTTGACAGTGTGTGAATTCACGATGGGCCAGAACTACAGGACGAACACGCAGGAGGTGATCAGGGCTTCCGGCTCCAGGGAGCAGGGCGCTGCCTCTGTGGCTCGCTTTCTACTACCAGGTGGGGCCTTGGCCTCTCCTCAGAAGGAGGGGTCAGGAGGGAAGTAGGGGAGCCTTCCTGGCTCCCAAAGGACCACACAGCTTTCGTCACCTCCTCCTCCACCCCTCCTGCCCTGCAATGGCCCAGCAGGGGAGGCTGGACATATCAGGTGAGCTGATTGGCACCTTGGGCCCGAGATGGGGCCTCTCTTACTGGTGCTCCCAATGGGGGATTGGGGTGGGGAGTGAATAGCAGACATCGCGTCCCAGGCAGGGTGCCAGGGACAAGATGGGGGACTGCTTCTCACTGTGGTCCAGTGAGGGAGAGGGAAGAATGAGAATGTGAGGGGTCCCAACAGGAGTGCGAAGGGGAGAGTCAAGGACCCAGGAGATCTGTGAGGGGCAGAGAAGGGGGCTGTGGGGGAAGGCAGCTTGGCCCTCATTAGGGTTGGTGTGTATGGCATCCCCCAGCTTAGTCAACACCACCATCCCCACATCACACCAAGGAGGGGTTTCTTTGAGGTCCTCGGATCCTTTTTTTAAAAACAAGTAGTCAGTGACACTTTAGTATAAAGTCCAGCAGTCAGGTTATCAGGTCCTTCCCTCCTCAGGCCTGGGTGACACCAACCCTAAGTGTCCTTGGGGAGCAGGCCTTGGGGGTCTGGGGACTCTGGGTGGTGGGCTGGGGAGGGGGAGCTCTGTGCAGCCAGGATCCTGCGGTGGGAGAGATGGGGTGCTGGGAGGCGCCATCATCACCTCTTCTCACCTGATTCTCCCTCCCTGCTCCCCGCGTGGGAAGGCTCGTGCCCACCTGCAGATGAGGCACCACCCAGGTCTGAGACCGTCCTAACAGGCAGCAAGTGTCCCAACAGCCAGAGTATTGCCAGCCCCTGGGCTGGGATGAATTGTGTTGCCCACAGGCCTGGGGCTGTGTGGCCAGGTCCCCCAGGGAGTCAGAAGCCTGCCTGTGGCCCCCAGGTTCAGCCCAGCATGGAGGACAAGGTTCCTGCCTCAGTTTCCCTGCCCAGCGCTCCATTGCCCCATGGACCGAGCCCAGCCATGAGACCCCTTTCTGCCTAGTCGGGCACCTACCCTTCTGAGTATTTCTAGCTGCTTCCCTAGAGGCTGGGGCTTGCTTCCCAGCTCCCCAGAGCCTGCCGTTGGACTCTGGACAGTAATTGTTCAGTTGGCCTTGCCAGGACCACACCTGCCCCACTCCCCATGTTCCTGGGGTCTTATTCCTCCCTGAGAGCTTGTCAACTAGTATGGCTATGCCCCCCCCCAACCCCTGCCAGGCTCACCCTGAGCTTGTCCCCCACCTTTCCTGCTCTTTCCATGTGCATTCAGCGGACTAGAAGTTATGGTCCAGTGGCTCAACTGTGGTCACTGCTGCACTGAGGGCAGAGAGGAACCAAAAAGGAGCCAAGGCAGAAGTACCTAGCATCCCTGAGGGACGCAGGCGGTGCTGCTCAGAGGAGCCAGAGCAGGAAGTGGGGCCTGAAGCAGAGCTGGGAAGAGGCCCAATGCAAACACAAACACAAATATGACACAAAAGAGTATTGCATGTGGGTTAAACACCCACGTTCTGGAGTCAGACTTCCCAGGTTCAAATAACCTGTGTGATCTTGCGAAAGTTACTTAACTTCTCTGAGTCTCATCTGAATTTCCTCATCTGAAAATGAGGGATTACGAAACCTTGAAGGGCGGCAATAACAATCAAGTGAGATCACGCATGGCACACAGTAGATACTCTAGAAATAGGGGCCCTTATTTTACTGGAAAATATATACATCCTGCTTTGGGTATCGGAACACCATCTCCAGGAAGCCCCTCTAGGCTTTCTTTCAAGTTTTTGGGGTACTTTTGGGGGAAAGAGAGGACAGAGGAGCATGTAGTAGGGGGGAAATAAAGATAAGGAACAGGAACAAGCATGCATTTTGCCCCTCCCTGGGCTCAGGCCCTGTGCTAAGCCCCTGATATATTCTACCTCATTCTGCCAACCCAGCAGCCCAAAAAAGGGAGAGGTTCTGGTTGACCCAATAAAACAATAACCCAACCTCAGTCACCGGCCCGTGAGCTGTTCCTGAGTGTTTGATGTAGGGACGGGCAAGGCTCAGAAGGAAAACTAGCTCAGGGTTGGCACTCACAACAGCTCCAACGCAAGGATTCAGGCGCATTAGCATAAAGAGTAATTGCTCTTTTCTAAAGCCGAAGGGTGGTGAGCATCTGAACCTCACGCTTTCCTTCTCCAGAACAGAGAGGTGAAGGGAAAGCTGTTTCCAGGTACGAAGCAGGGGCACAGACCTGTGCCTGTCAGAGTGAGGCCAAACTGAGCTCAGATTCGGGTGAGAGACTTGGCATCTCCACCTTCAAAATGCAGCCCACTCATGGTGCTGGGTTACGGGGGAACCAGTGGGGTGGGGTTCTGGAATGATCTGCTTGGCTCTCCGCAAATGGCTGTTTGCCATGGCAACGGGTACTGCAGAGACAGCCTCATCATCTGAGAATCTGCTTTCCGGGGACATTTCAGGCCCCTTCCCCTCAGGGTGCTGGAGCAGGTGACTCACAGGATTCATCCGGGGGCCAGAGAGAAGCCCTGAGCTCCCCAGTTCCCCTTCTGAGTGGGAGCCCACATCTCCCTGTGCGCTTTCTCCAGGAGATTCGGATCCAGGGATGATGGAGGCAAAGAGGAAGGAAAACGCAGCATAGCCTCTGAGAATCCACCAGCCACAGAGGGTCCTTCCCCATCCTGCTCCCACCAGCAGTTCCTACAAAGACACGAATAGACACAGTCCTGCCCCCAGGTGCTCCTGGAGCCCCAGCAGGCCAGGGCAGAGGGAGCTCAGCTGAGTATGGCCCCAAGGAGCACCCACAGGGAGAGATGGAGTCCTGGGACGTTAAGGGGATGGAACCTACTGCAGATTCCACCAGCATCCCAAACTCACTTCTCTACGGTTCTCCCCACCTGTAAGCGCCAAATCCATCCTTCCGATGCTTCAGGCCAAAGGTGGGGCCTAGACGCCTCTCTTTCTCTGACACCTCACTTCCGACCTGTCCCTAAGTCCTCTGGACTCCAACCTTCAAAATATATTCGCATCCTCCCTCTTACCATCTCTGCTGCTCCCGTGGCCTCTCAGCTGGTCTCCCTGTTCCCCGTCACTGCCAGTTCTCCGTGGAGCAGCCAGAGCACGGCCTTGATTTGAAGTCGAATTGTGTCCTCTGCCCCAGAGGGACAGCCACATCCTCGACTTTCAAGGCCCTGCTCCCATGCAGTTTCCCGCCACCGCTGGCCCCTCACCCATCTGCTCTAGTCGCGCTGACCTTCCTGTCTCTTCTCAGATGTCCCCTCTCAGAGGGGTCTTCCCCACCCCCTGTGCTTGCAGGCTGTGCTGCTCCTCCTGTCAGAACAAGCGACGCCCTCAGCTCGGGGATGACGGCTCTGCTGACGGAGCGCCTCACCCAAAGTCGTGCTCCATCCCGGACAGCTCACATCCAACGACCGGTAACGGGGCCGGAGTGGGGCATGAAGGCCTGGCCCTCTCACCCCAAACTGGAACAGCCCTCAGGGGTCATCCTATCTCACCGCCGCCCACAGGACCCGCCGAGGCTTCTCCTGAGACTGGACCACGGCTCAGCGTCTCCCTCTGCCGCTCCTGCTTCCTCCCCTTCCCACCTCCTGCAGGTGCAGAGCAATCACCCCCACGGGACTCGCGGCAACATGAGCCTCATAGGGCTGTTTTACTGTCCCTCCACGTGGGATTCTTATGCCAAACTGATGGGTTCAAATACCAGTTCCAAACTCACTAGCTGTGTAACTTTGGGCAAATTCAATAACCACTCAGTGCCTCAGTTTCCCCATCTGTACAATGGGGCGATATGACAATTAA
This sequence comes from Equus asinus, assembly GCF_041296235.1. Lineage (NCBI taxonomy): Eukaryota > Metazoa > Chordata > Mammalia > Perissodactyla > Equidae > Equus > Equus asinus. Next base: position 13,668,736 of record NC_091791.1, on the reverse strand, counting down.
TGAGCTAATACTTATAAGGCCCTTGGAGCAGTGCTTGGCACAAGGTAAATGGTAAAAATAGAAAAAGGTATTATCTCTTAGCTCCCCCCAAAAAAAGCTCTGTGCTCCAGAGCACAGACTTCCCCCCATTGCCATTGTCAATGGGGGAGCCGCCCCCCAGGCACGCTCACTATCCAGCTCCAATGGCCTCAAAAGGCCTGTTTGTAGATCCATAGAGGCCAGCTCACATGGCCAAAGAAAGGGGTTGGGCAAGGCCACAGGTGAGGTCAGGGCCGGGAGTCTCTTGTTCCAGACGAGGGGGCAGCGCTCATCCCAGGCTGGTCGGTCAGCTCACAACAGAGCAGGGGTGAGAATTCCAGAACAGGGAGGCACCAACATGGGAAAAAGCTTAGGCCCTGGGGCAGCCTGGGTTCCAGTCCCAACCCTGTCACCTGCAGGTGTGTGTCCTTGGCCACGTCACTTAGTTCTCATGTCTGCCAGCGTCTGTACCTCGGAAGCAGGGCCAGCAGTGGTGCCTACGTTCCTGTTGCAAGAGTTGTATGAGTTCATGCTCGCAAAATATCTGGCAAAATGGCTGTTTCATAGGTGGTAATATCTTCCTCCCACCCTATATCAGTCAGTTATGGCTGCATAACAAACACCCCAAAATGTCACGGCTTAAAACAGCAACACTTTTGCAGGTGAAGCTGCCATGTTGGCAGGGCTCAGGGGACAACTCATTATGCTCCTTGCGGTGTCAGCAGCAGTGACATGAATGTGGGGGCTGGAGGTGTCTCAAGATTCGCTCCTCCCCCCGGACACTGGGCTAGGACTGCTGCAGCAGCTCAGTCTCCTGGGGCTTCTCCCTCTGCCTCTGTGTGGTCTCTCCAGCACAGTGACTTCAGGGTACTAAAATCTCTTACTTGGATGCGCAGGGCACCATAGGTGCGTGTCCCAAGAGAGCAAACCATGAAGAAGCTGGATCACCCTTCAGGACCTGGCCTCAGAAGTCACTTTGCCACACTTGATTGGTGGAGGCAGTTACCAGTGTCTGTCCAGTTTCAGGGGAAGGGAACACAGGCCGTACTGCGTGATGGAGGAGTGTCAGCATCACTGCGAGGAGAGTGGGGGTGGGGTGTGTGTTGGTGTGGCCATCTTTGGAAAACACAGTCTGCACCAAGCCCCATTCAGCATGGTTCATGCTAACCCTGCCTCCCTGGAGGCCCAGGCAGGAGCCAGGCGACTCACACTGCTGCAGCCCGGGCTTCCCCAGCTAAAACAGAAAGGGCACATCCGGGTTTAATGCCCCACCTCCTTTAGCTCTTGAGGCCCTGGTCAAGCAGAACCTTCACCAGCCAGAAAGCACTAAGCCTTAGCAGCTAAGAACCCCCAGGCCAGCCTCCCCTGCCCCCACCCCACCTCCACCGGAGCCCAGCTGAGCAGGGCTAGGCTGGCTGTGCCTCCAGTCCCCAGGGGGAGGCCTTCTCCAGAGCCATTTTCATCGCTGCAGGGGTCCTGGGTCAAGGAGGAAGTGGAGCCCACGGGAGCCAGATTTGTGTCCCAATTGTCTTAAAGCTATAAGATTCTTTGGGTTTTAATGCTTGCCATTTACTCCCCATCAGTTGAGATAGAATAAGAAGAATAAAAGAAACCTTCAAATGCCCCCATTCCTTCCCCAGGCCCAGAAGGGATGGCTGGTGAGCACTTAAAGCTCTGCCTCACCAGACAGAGACCTGGGCTGCAGACTCTTCACTAAAAGCCAGGGAGGTGTTGGGGCCAGCCCAGTGGCGTAATGGTTAAGGTCGCCTGCTCCACTTCAGCAGCCCAGGGTTTGCAAGTTCAGACCCTGGGCATGGACCTACACACTGCTCATCAAGCCATGCTGTGGTAGCATCTCACATGCAAAACAGAGGAAGACTGGCACAAATGTTAGCTGAGGGACAATCTTCCTCACCAAAAAAGAAAAAAAAAAACCCAGGGAGGTATAGACGTGGGATTGGCTAGAAACTTGCCAGGAAAATAGGTCAGCATCCAGCAGAGCAAAACTGTTGTCTGCCCCACCGTAGGTTCAAGGGGTCAAGTCACTTTTGTGGAGTGACCATAACCCAGCTGTCACCTGGGGTCTCTCTGCCCCTTAAGATCTAAACTAGGCCCCCTCCCACATCCCAGCTCCAGGCCTCTCCAAAGCACTACATTCCCGTGGTCACTCGGATCTGATCCCTGCCCCCCTGCATTCCTGTTTTCAGCTCATTTTTGCAGCTGGTTCTTTGTGCTCACGTGGCCCCCACCCAACCACGGGGCACAGACCGCGCCCCCACATCTGGTCCTGGGAGGGCAGCTGTTTGCACTGGTGATTTGGAAACACGAAGGGCAGATGGATCCACAAAACAAGATTAAAATTAAATCTGGGATGTGTCTGCTCTCAGAACCTCAGCCATTTCACCGGCCCGGGTGCCAGCGCCTACAGGCTGTGCAGCCTTCTCTTTCGTTACTGGCACCCCTGCGACTTCAAAATGATCCCCCCGCTTTATTATGCAGAGGACTTCAGCCTTCTCCAGCTCCAAACACCCACCAGCTCAGAAGCCCTTCACTCGTCCGCCGCGGCCCGTTCTCATAGCAGCACACGTCTCCTGTGCTCTCCTCCCTCTGCTGCCCCACAGGGATACAGGCACACATTTACTTCCTCTCCCTCATGGGAAGGATACCACGTGTTCCCCCTAAGGCAGCAGGCATCCTACAGCTGGCTGGGATTTTTTTACAACTACATTCCTTCTGTCATGTGGAGCTGGATCTGCCCTGACCAGCCCCGTTCTCTCACCTGGCCTCTCCGGGGATGGGTCTGGAGGGAGAAGACACTGGCCCAGGTGGGGACTGGACTTGTTTGTGAACTGGCCTCTAGCACAATGCTTGAAACCATCAGGGGGCAAAGTCAACATCAATCACAGCCCTGACAAGTTAGGTGAAACCATTTCACCTGAACAGCCCAGCCTGTGGCTCAGGGGGTACAGGATGAACCGCAGGGTTTCCAGATGTGTTATGTCCCCAGTCCTTCACTCCAGGAAAAAGGAAAGGGTGGGTCTGCTGGGACATCTGCAAGAGGGACAGAGAGCAACTGCCCTCCCGGGACGCCCTGGCCCAGGCGTGTGGGCTGCGCCCATCTACCAACACCTTGCCTTTGCTCATCCTTTGCAATGGATAAGCATCCAGCTGGCAGGTCCCTGGGGACAGTGACAAGGAGAAGAAAGGAAGGGTGGCTGACAAGGGGCCAGGAATGAAAGCTGCTTGGCCCAAGCAAAGGCAGGCCACACCTGGAGCCCTCCCCACGGCCACGGTCAGGCTGCCTTCTGTTTGACTGGCCTCCCCCTACTGCTCCGTGCCCAGACCTTCCCGGGAGCTTTCCACCCTCCGTTAGCCACCATCTGGCAGTGTCTTTGAGAGCCTGGAGGGTGGCCAGGAGCTGGCACAAGCTAAGCACAGAGATTTGCTGGCCTGTGTGCTGGGCCTGGCCCCAGGGACCTTGGCTCTGTCCTGATTCGATGATGGGGGAAGGTTCCAGCAGTACTGAGTGGCCTCCCAGGGCTGACAGATGGGCAGCCCTGCGAGGAAGCCACATGGCAGGGCCGTGTTGTTGTTAAACGCAGCTCATTAGGTTTTATCAGCAAGATGCTGCTCGGTTGGCAGGAACACACCTGCCCCCAGCAGGAGCGGCTGCCAGAAACGCCCTGGGAAGACTTTGGAGGGAAGGCTGGAGCCATAGGCTTGCTCTTGGAGCCTGGCACCCTCTCCCAGACCTCAGAGGTCCTGTCTGTGGTTGGGGGGCCTCAGGGACAACTGGAGGGCACTGGCACACTGAACTGAGGCCAAGGAAGCCAGGCATCCCGGCCTCCCCAGGGCCAAGCTAGGGGCAACGCCAAGCCTCTCCACTGGCAGCCAGCTGCCCCCAAGGCTGGACTCTGAAAACAGACCACACCAGGGGCCACAAGCTTTGTAAAAGCCTAGATAGTAAGTAGTTTAGGCTTTACAGGCCAAGAGGCAAAATTGAGGCTATTGTGTCAGTATTTGCATAAATATTTAACATTTAACCATTTAAAATGTAAAAACCATTCTTAGGTCACAGGCCAGCCATACAAAAACAGGTGGTGGGCCAGATTTGCCAACCCCTGGACCACAATCTCCTGGGCAAGAAAGCCAGCAAGAGAGGCCACCTACCGCTCTCCTCCAAGATGGAACCCTCAAATGTGGGCGCCACAAAGGTCTGGGGGTTAGGGGGCCCACACAGCCCCTGTGCACACCTGCCTCTGTCACGACACCTCGCCTGGAGGACAGGACCCACCTGAGTGTGTGTCAGTCTCCCCCCAGCTCTGGCCTGCCGCCCCGTGCCATGCTGAGACCTCTCTCCCTACTCAGGGCCCCCCTTGGTCCCACAGGCCCCCAAGCTGCAGTGTGGCCGTCCTGACATCTCATGGTCCTCACTCACAACGCAGCTCCCCCCATGGGTTTCTGGGGCCCCAAGCTGTGCTCAGTTTCACCGTGGCCCCCCATAACCCCCTCTGCCGTGCCATGGTCAGTGCCAGGCAGAGCTTGTCTTCCCGACTCCCTCTGCCTTAGGTGACCTCTCTCCTCAGTCCATCAGGCAAATCCACTTCTAGTGGGCTGCAGTGCACAAGCCCGGCCACATCTGAATCCTCTTGCACTCATGCTGGGACCCTCACCTACTACGTTATGGTACCAACCCCACCCCATCTTATAGGGAAAGACTAGCTGAAGGAGGCCTGGGTTCGATGCCTGGCTGCAGGTTAGACAACTGGCTGCAGGACCTTGGAGCCAGTCGCTCAGCCACACTCAGCCCCACCTTCCCATCTGCGCAATGCAGTGATCGCCATGCCCGCTTTGGAGACTCGGAAATCAGACGCTCTATGCGGAGGGGTCCAGCGTGGGGCATATACGGCCCGGCACATGTGTGGTCCTCAGTAGCTGCTTACTCGATCTGCAAGTGAAATTTAATTCCAGAAATAGGACGAGCTGTGGAGATGGTGGTGAAGGAACAGCCACGGGAACGCAGAGCGCCCTGATCTGAAGCTGAGGAGGTATGAACGCAAGTGAGGCTGGGGTCCGAACGCCTCACCCCGTTCCTCAGGGCAGTGCCCACTGGCCCATCACACAAGGTGCGGGAGGAGGACCATCTGACCACTAGTCACATGGTGAGACATCAAGACTGAGAACTGTATCTAGCGCCCTTAAACCTCCTCCATCCTTGAGTAGGAACAGACGCTTTCCCTCAGCTGCATCTGGCCAAGGGCTTCACCACCAGCCTAGCTTCAGCTGGGACGGCTTTGGCTGCAAGTAACACCTGAGCAAACCCGGCTCAAACAATAGAGGCTAATGAGGAGTCTGGAGGTTGGAGGTTCCAGGCTGGGTTCACAGGGCGCAGGTCACATCCTCCAAGAGTCCATTGTGTTGACCTCGCCTTCCCGCTTGTAAGATGGCAGCTGCAGGTATCGCTTCCCCAAGCACCAACATCCCATGACCCCAAGCTGGGGGAGGGTGCTTCTCATCTAAATCAAGTCCCCAGAAGACTTTCCTCAAGTTCCAGCGGCCAGAACTGGGTCACAGGCCCAGCCCTAAAACGATCGTTGGCAAAGGAGAGAGAGCTGAGCTGGAGGCGGACCCCCACCGAGGACACGGCACCCATACCTGAGCACATTTGGGGTTCTGCTGGAAGGAAGATGGCGGGAGCGGACGTTCAGTTGGAAACCAGCTGAGCTGCCAGGCCTTGTTGGGATTTTGGGGTTTCAGCTTCTGCATTATTTTTAACTGGAGATATTATACTGTCAAAACAAGTGAGTCATCATGCCCTTCTGACAGGAGCCTGGTGGATTATTAGTACTTCCATCCAAATTCCCAGGGAGACACAGGTGCATGGATGGGACGAGGAAAGGTAACGCTCTGCTGTCCTTGGAAGGGTTTGATGTTATCACACCAGGAGCTGAAACACTGGCTTTATGGAGAGGGGCTGGGCTGGGGAGGCATGTCCCCAAGAATTTGGTAATTAATGGCCTTTATTCATTCATTATGTGACAGGCACTGCACTACGCATGAGAGAAACAGTCCCTAAAACATTAAGGGAAAAAATGAACTGAATTGTCCAGATACTTCGTGGGCTGCCCCAACAGGAAGTGGGAGCTTCTCCTGGCCCCTACTGGTCACTGAAATGGTTCAAAAAGCCTTGAGAACACCAGGCAGGGGACAGGTTACTGGCATTCTGACCCTAGATGAGCTTGGCCTCAGTTTCCTCATTTGTAAAATCAGCATTTGGTGTCAAGGGTCAAGATCCTTGCCTCTCTGATCCTCCGTGACTCAACCTTGAACCATAAATGACAAGCAGGACCTGAGGCTTGAAACCAGCAGTGTCCTGGGTCCTGGTAGTTCCCTCTAGACTGATGGAGATACTGCAGGGATGATGGTGATGGTACCCAGCACACTGAGCACGTGCTGAGTGCCAGGCATTGTTCTACGTGTGTTATCTCGCTTAATTCCCTCAACAATCCTATGGAATGATTACTTTTTTTATGCCCCTGTAACAGATGAGGAAACTGAGGCTTAGGGAGGCTCCTGCCTATGTTCACCTCTCATGGACTAAATTACATTCCTCCAGAATTCATCTGTTGAATCCGTAACCCCTACTGTGAGCATGTTAGGAGATAGGCCCTTTAAAGAGGTAGCTAGAGTTAAATGAGGTCGTAAGGATGGGGCCCTAATTCAGCGTGACCGATGTGCTTAGAAGAAGAGGAAGAGACAGCAGGGATGCAGACCGAGGAGAGGCCATGTGAGGAAATGGTGAGAAGGTGGCCATCTGCAAGCCATGGAGAGAGGCCTCAGAAGAAAGCAGACCTGCCCACACCTTGACCTTGCACTTCTAGCCTCAGAACTGTGAGGGAATAAACTTCTGGCGTTTAAGCCACTCAGCCTGTGGGATTTTGTTACGGCAGCCCGAGGACTAACCCATCACCCCACGGCAGAGCCAACATTGGAACCAGGCAGTCCGACTTCAGAGCCACCTTCTTAAGGACCTCGTCATCTACAATGGAACCCTCTAATTGGAGAGGAGGGTAATAGATAGCCTCATGGCTGGGTCTGCATGTACAAAGTATACAGATCGCCAGATCCCAGCCCCTCCCTCCTTACTCAACAAAAGACAGTCCGTTCAGGACCAGCCAAGACCCATGTTTTGCGTGGAAATCATCACAGGGAAATAGAAGCCAGAGTCCAGTGGGTGTCTAGAACCAGCTGGCTAACTTGTAGAGCTGGGTCCTGCCTACAATGCCTATAGGCACCAAGGGGATTTCAATCAGAGGTTTTAAATGGTATCACCATCTGCTTCCCAGGCAACAATCTTGAATGCTGCCCGAAACGAACAGTCCTGGACTTAAATCGTCTCTTCCCCAGGAGTGGGATCTTAGGCAAGTCACTTCACCCTTTGAGCCTCAGTTTCCCCATCTGTCACATAATCATTCGGGCTCTGCAGCAGTGCCGTGAGGATAAAGAGGTTAACCTGTGGGCAAGAGCTTCGCAGATGGTGTTAATTCAGGAACACCCAACCAGAGGGACAACCTGAAATCCCTTAGCTTCATCAAAGCAAAACTTACAGCTACAAATCCCTTGGCAGGCAGCCGCCAGTCCTTTCTAGAAGGAGCTGGGTATAAATTATAGATCACAGCCTATCAGATCAGCTGCTGTTCTGGTTCTGACCTCCCTGCGGGCAGGAATCTAGGCTGGCTCCCTCAAAGCGCCTCCCAGGGCCCCGGAGATCTCTGCTACCCCTGCAGTGCCTACCTCTTGCCCCCAGCTTTCCTTCCCCCAAAGACAAATGCTCCTTGGCCTAGGGATGAGGGGACTCCCAGAAGGACTCCCAGAAAGCAGCCCTCCCATTGGCTTCCAAAGTTTAGAGCTGGCCACCACCGGAACCCCAAACCCCAGCCCCGCTGAGCACGCCCACTGCATCCTCCATCCCCCAGGAGAGGCTTCATCCCAGGATGGGAGAGGAGCAGAATGCCCTGGGGGAATTTTGTGTTTGATGTTGGGAGCCAGCAAGAGGCTGTGGTAAAAGCAGCCGAGTTTTTATCGGCAGGGCCTGCCCGCCTGAGGGGACCCAATGAGATCCCTTGCTTCCTTCCTGTGGCCGCTGCCCTCTCCACCTTCACTCACACACATCTCGCCCATGTTCCCAGGCCACACGCGGAACTGGGCTTCTCTCCCTTCCCCAGCCCCTCTCCAACGACTCTCCCATGAGGGCTGGCTGAGCAAACTGCGCGTGAGTAGGGGATGTCCAGGTCCAAGCGTTTCTTTACCTGGGAAACCTGGACAAGCAGAGCCCTGGAGCCAGATGGCCAGGACCCCAACCAGCCTCTTCTTTTCCAGCCTCGCGACTTTGGACAAGTTACTCCCTCTCCAAGGCCTGTCGTCCTCGTCGGTAAAAATGGAGACCCACTAATACTCACGTCACCGGTGGGGGTTGTGAGGATTAAATGAGGATGCATAAAAATGAGTGGCACAGCGCCTGGCAGGGAGTAAGCTTGAAACAGAGGTCAGCAAGCGCTGGTGCAGGGCGTGAAACAAGCAGGGCGGGAAGGGCACAAAATGCAGGGGCCCGAGAGTGAGGGCTCCTTACAGTCTGTGGCCTGGGCCCCTTTCTTACCTCACTGATAATACTTGCACGGGAAGCAGAGATACAAAAAGCCCTAAATCACCCAATATTTGCATCAGCCTTCAGGAAAGACAGACAGGTGCAGGGTGCAGTCTGCAGGGGGCGCAGTTCCTGGCTTTGGCTCCACTTCCTCAACTCGGTCCCACCTCTCATCTGAAACGCCCTGTCAGTCGGTCCTTCCCTGCCGTCCTCATCACAGAGCTGTGTGGGAACCCAATGAGACAAGGAAGTGAAAGACCTTTGTAAACTACAGTAGACAGGACCACTCAAAAGATGATGCTCATGCTTAGGATCCTTATTAGGTCCGGTGCGTCTTTCTCCCCTCTCCCTACCCGCTCCTGACAAGTGGAAGTCTCTCCAGGTGTTCAAAGTCTCCATTAAATCTATTCGGTTGCCACTTGATTCTCTTGCTTCATATCTTTGTATTTGAGGAAAAGGAAAATAGCACATGTATCCAAAATATGAGTCAGTCATAAAGTGTTCTGTAGCCAGACCCATTCATCTTGCCTCCATTTTAATTTTTTAACTAAAAACCACAAATCACTGACCACCACCTTCCATGAATTAAATTGTAAGGAAACTTAGGAAACAGCTCGAATTTTAGTCAATATTTGCCTTGGCCATGAAAAAAAGAGCTTCCTTCTCTTGGCTGCCTCTAATCAGGAGTGTTAATTATCTTGGTTACATGCTAGCAAATCAATTATGAACTAACGAAGTTAAAGGAGGTCACTTGTTAAGGAAAACTGATTACATGTTGTCGGCTCTGGGGGATTAAATGAAAAACCACTGTCAAGAAGACAGCTTTAGCCCCACGTTTGACGTGAGGTTGCCCAGCTGAAAGGATGAATAACAAAGGCGCCCGCAGCATCCCCTGGGGGCCTGTGGGACTTGGGCTCACAGGCTGCCGTCACCGCACCCCTTCTCTGAGCTGGTCTTACAAAGACCTGCCCATATTGTCAGCCTGCTCACCCGGGTAGCCTGCTCCAGAGGAAAAGACATTGACCCTAGAGGAGGATTCTTTCCTCATTGGGCAGGGGTGAGGGGGGCTGGGGGGCGGTTGTTGGGGGATGTAGGTGTGTGCATTAGAGAGCGAGCCAGGGGATATACGTAGGTGTGAGAGAGAGAGTGGGGGGATATAGGGGTGCAGACAGTAGGCTCCAGTCCGCCACCCTAAGCCAGCAGTGCCTTTTCGGTGGGTGTCTCCAGTTGACTCCCTACTCTCTGGGGAACAGAACAGGACCCATTAGCAGCTCTGCCCTTCACGTGGGTTTCCAGACGCTGCCTTGGTTTCCAGACGCTGCCTTGGAAGCAGCAGAAAAGCCGAGCTGGGAGGCAGACTGCTCTGGCTTGGTCAGGGCTTGGTTATCATAGTCAGGGCAGACAAGCCTAACAGCTGAACAGCCCACTTTCCATGTCCTCCCATCCTGGAGCCAGGCCTGCAGTGCCGGAAGAAGGAATGGAAGGAGCTCACTGGTGTGAAAGTTCTTTCGAGGCCTTGACTGCCATGCTAAGTGAGGCAGAAATTGCTAGTCATCTGCCAACATTCATTCTCCTGTTGGTCGTTAGAAACAGAACTTTATTTGAAGGTGGCAATGCGCCCAACTGGAAAACTACATTTCCCAGGCACCCCTGCACCTCAGTGACTCAATTCTGGCCAATGAAATGTAAGCAGAGATTGCTGGGTATGATTTCTGTGGAGAACGGAAAGCTGGAGAGCACATTTTTGCTCTTCCCTCTTCCTCTTTTCCCTGCCTGGAATGCAGATGAGATGGCTGGAGCTTCAACACTCATTTTGGAGCAGAGGCAACCTTGAGGATGAAAGCCACTCACTAATAATGGTGGAACGGAAAGGCAGAAGGAGCCTGGGTCCCTGATCACTGTGGAGCCTGGTACCAGCCATGCACCACCTTCCCCTGGGCTTCTGCATGAAAGGAAAAGCAAAACACCTGAGATGATGCGTTTGCGCCACAGTTTTTAATAGGGGGTGGGGGAAGATTTGCTGAGATTGGAATACTATTGCTAACTCATGCAATGGGGAATGTGGCTGTCTTGGTATTGGCAGTGGGTCGCCCCAAAGGTTTGAGTCTCTCAAAGTTCGTCAGGCTGGAAGAAGAAACAACGATTTATGTAGGGGAACCCCCTGCGATAGGGGGGAGCAGAAATCTGGCCATGGTGACTCCGTGCCAGCACTCTGACCCCGTTTTCCGTCTTCTCACTGGCTCAGAACATTCTCACCCCTCTGAGGGTCAAGCCCATTTTATCCACGTGCTCGGGTAAACGGGACCCACGGAGTCTTGGGGGCTTGGGGGGGAGACGGACTGCCAGAGCCCTCGCTTCCTGTACCTCGTCCTTGTCCAGCTCTGCCTGGCAGCTCTCTCTCTGAGACCACTGAGGAGTGAGGCCACCTCCTTCTAAGTCTCAGAAGTCTGTCTGTCTGCCTCTTCGAGAGTCAGGCCAGGGACAGTGGCTGTCAGGAGCAACCTATGCCCACCATGGTAATGGGGGGCCAAGAAAGCGTTTAGCCTCCCTACCTTGGGGCAGCAGAGGCCTTGGAGGTGACCTCACTCCTCCATGTCGTGTATAAGAGGAAAACTGAGGCCCGGAGGGGCAGGGAGGCGCCCAATATCCAGGCTGACAGACGGAAGTCGCCCCCAGCTCCTCCATCCCCTCCTATCCACGCTTATCCCAGGCTGGGGAGATGGGAACCTTCGGTCGTGTGGCCTGTTAAATAAGGATAGGAGAGAACTGAGCCCAGGCTGAGCCAAACACCTCTGTACAACCTACAAAAAGTGTTAACCCAGCCATATTCTACAGCAGCACTGTCCACCAGAAATAAATGCGCGTTACACATGTAATTTTAAATTTTCTAGTAGGTTCATCAAAAAAAGTAAAAGGAAATAGGTGAAATTTATTAATAGTATACATAGTAGTATATATCCAAAATATTATCATTTACACCTATCGATATTAAAAATTATTAATGAGCTATTTTACATTCTTTTTCAGACTATCTCTAAAATCTGCTGTGCACTTAGCCTAACCTCAGTTCAGACTAGCCACACATCAAGGGCTCAATAACCACACGTGGCGAGTGGCTACCATACGGAACAGCACGGTCTAGAAGGGTAGTGGGAAAGCTTCACATCCACAAAAATGCTAAGCGCTTTGTGGACATAAACCTGCAATTACAAATACCAGCCAGGTCTCACAGTGCCTGTCCTCCTGCATTGTCAACACCACTTGATATCATCAATTTTTTAAAAATTGTCCATCTGAGTTTTTAACAGTGCCCTTGTTTTAGTCTGCCCTTCCCGGACCACGAGGAAGACAGCCAAGTGCCTTTTTGTAGATTGATTGCCAATTACAGTTTCTCTTCTGTGAATTGTCTTAGCCAGATCCTTTGCCCATTTTTTTTTAAATGGGCACTTTGACTCTCCTCATTGAATATTTTGAGTGTTAATTCTTTGCCAGATAGGAAGAAAAAGTTTCCTCTGGTTTAGTGGAAACTAAACTTGACAGCTTCACTCTACGTACTGTGCTTTTTGTCAGTCTGACTTCTTGTTATGCCAGTCTTCTCCTTGGGAGCCTCTGGGTTTTGTGACTTGGGCAGGAAGGCTGACACTGTCCAAGATTACGAAAATATTCTCCTATATTTTCTGCAAATACTCTATTCTAGTTTTTTGCTTGTTTAGCTCTTTGCTGGAATTCCTTTCTGCCCAGCGCTGTTCTTAGCACAGCTTACAAAGCGTTCCCGCCCTGTGCCTGCCTGAGAGGAGGAGCCCCGGGGAAAGGGCCCGTTGGGAAGAAACTCGGAAGCACAGCTGGGAAGCAGCCACGCTCGACGGGGAGGGCAGAGCAGCAGCCAGGGTGCAGGCTGGGAGCCCAGGCCTCCGCCAACCCCACCGCCACCAGCAGGGACTCCCAGGCAGATTTTCTAATCCCCCGGAACCTCAGTTTCCCCGACGTAAAATGAGGCTATTAATGCCTCATAGCACAGCCATGGGGACTAAATAGCCTCTCTGTGGCTCTGTTTCCTTCCTTCTAAAGAGGATAACGATGTCTGTCCTCGTCGGGTTGTCGTGAGGATCAAATTAGCTCACACTCCATGGCTTGCAACAACAGCTTACAACGTCTCTCACTGCTCTGTGAGTTGACTAGGCTCAGCTGGGCAGTTCTCACTTGGGGTCCCATGTCCCTGCAGTCAGATGTGGGCTAGGACGGCGCCCATCTGAAGGCCTGGCTGGTGTCCGAAATGGCTCCCTCACATGGCTGGCTGTGGAGGGGCCTGCTGGCGGGGGGCAGGTTGCTTCAGACAGGTGATCAGGGAGGGCTCCTCTGAGAAGGTGACATTTTAGCTGAGGCCTGAATGGTGAGGAGATGGCCATGCAAATGCCTGAGGGAAGCCTGTCTCCTGCTGAGGGGACAGCAATTATGAAGGCTATGATTCCAGAAGGACCTCTGCTGGAAGATCTCATTCCCACGGGCAGGTGAATAAAACAGGCCAGTGAAAAAGGCAGCTGATGCTCTCTGCCTTGGGAGTGGGTGGTGCAGAAGAAAAAGAAAATGCAGTAAAGGGGTGGGTGTGCAGGCAGCCTGTCTAGCACGAGGCTTGGGAAAATGAGCCTGGGGCCAGGATCATTGTTCATCTGGAAAACCACCTCACTTGTTTAGTCAGGGCCTTCTACGTGAATTAGGATACTTCCTCATTCTTCAAGTTTTATTATTGCCACCAGCGACAAGTCAGTGACAGCTTACCCCAGCAGAAACAGTGCGACCGGTAAAAAAAAAAATGCAAGATAACAAGGCTGCTTTGATGACGCAAGCGCAGCAGGCACCTGAAACAACCCTCACTCTGTTCCCTTCTCTTTGACATGAACAGCTGGACTAATGTGAGTTCACTCATCGGATTAAAAATAATTCGCTAAATATCACAGTGGAGTTATTTCTAAGTGGCTTCGGTTACTTTAACAAGATGCAGGGTTGGGTTAACAGTGAGGTTCATACAGACAACAAAAGCAGGGATTTGAAGCAAAACTCCAGATAAATGAGACATGCATTCGTATTTCACTTAGGTGGTATTGTAGCCTGGGTTATTTAGCTATTCGTCCACAGTACTCTGCTTTATGTCAGTGTACATCTATGACCAGAGATGGGAAAGGACCACCATTCTGTTGAATTTTATTTCTTTTTGACAAAAACTGATGATGAGGCTGTCTGAGCTGGGTGCTGAGCTGGCTCTGCAGGGAAATCATAAAGGTGAATTAAGACCCAGCCCCCTCCCTCAGGGAGCTCACAGCCTGGTGAGAGGGGGACACAGATACACAAGCAACTAACTCTTAAGAAAAAGTAAGAGCACACTAAGAGCTGAGAGAGGGAGCTCAATATAGGATGCGGACACAGAGGAAGGAGTAAGTCATTCTGCTGGGGGGAGAGGCAAGGCGGCCAGGCTTATGGAGGATGTGCGCACTGAATTGGGCCTTCACCTGAAGGTTTGTGTTTGTTTTTAATAAAAAGTCAGAGGAAGCCATGTACAAAGGCGTAGGGTCCTAAAGGTCCAAACATCAGAGCCAGGGTTGTGCATCCCCCTAAGGAGGAATTTTGACTCAAGCATTCGGGTTGGTTCTCCATGCTGGATGCACATGACAACCCCTGGGCAGCTTTGGAATCACTCCCTGAGCTGCACTCTGCAAAGAGCTGGACCTGATTGGTCTGGGGTGAGGCCTGGGCAACCATGTAGCTTGAAGAGCTCCCCAGGGTTTCCGCAGTGCCACCAGGTTGCCTTCTTTTCATTCCTGGGGAGAAACAAAGTTGGACTAAGCCGGTGGTTCTCGATGTGAGGTCGCCAGACCACCATCTCCTGGGAGCTTGTTAGAAATGCAAAATCTCCAGGCCCACCCCAGACCTACTGAATCAGAAACTCTTCAGGTAGGGCTCAGGAACCTGTGTTTTCACAAGCCCTCCAGGTGACACCGATAGAGTCAAGTGTGAGAGCCACTGAGCTAATGGTAATAGGACAGTGGGAAAGACGCCCAACTTTGTCCGTCATGGCTGTGCCCTTACATCTTTCTCTAACCCTGCAATAATAAACATTGCTATTTATTGGGCACCTGTTGTATACCTAGTTTATTAATCAGGGTTCTCCAGAGAAACAGAACTAATAGGAGATACATATGTATCGTTTACACATATGGAGGAATTATCAGGAATTGGCTCCCATGATTATGGAAACTAAGTCCCACGACCTGGTGTCTGCAAGCTGTAGACCCGGGCAAGCCGGTGGTGTAACTCAGTCTGAGCCTGAAGGCGTGGGAACCATGAGAGCTGATGGTGTAAATCGTAGTCCCAGGGCCAGGGAAGACCCGTGGCCCAGCTCAACAGTCAGCTAGAAGAAAGAGCGAACTCTGTCTTCTGCCTTTTGTTCTATTCAGGCCCTCGACAGATTGGATGAGGCCCACCCACACTGGGGAGGACCATCTGCTTTCTGAGCCCACCGGTTTAAATGCTGATCTCATCCAGAAACACCCTCACAGACACACCCAGAAATAAAGGCTAGCCAAATACCTGGGCACCCCATGACTCAGCCATGTTGACGCATAAAATTAACCACCACACTTGGTCCACACATCCGCTCCCTTTACTGACACTCTATTGTCTAGATGAAGAATTTGAGGCGCAAAGCTTCTAAGCTTGCAGAAAGCCGCTCTGCTAACACACATGGGAGCCAACACCGGATTGGAAGCTGGGTCTCTCTGACTTCACTTCTGTGCTAGCTCATTTTTCCTTGGCACCTGGCTGCAGTACGGTTCATCAATATTGTGCAGGTGCGGATCCTGGTTAGAGGGGTCTGGGAACCCCACGCCTAGAGAGGGGTTGCAGACTCTCCTGGTTAGGAGAAAAATTCTGCTTGTGCCTGGAGCGCTCTCTTTATGCAGAGAGCATGCTTGCCTGGGAAGAGGAGGCTAGTCTAGAACTCTGTTTAGCCTCTCCCAGCCCTTCGGGCCTTCGGGTGTCATCCTCCTCCTGGGGCAATTTATGTGAACTGTAAGGTATGGATCTCGGAGGAAATAAGCGATAAATAAATGGCCCCTATAACAGCCCTCCTGCTCGTCCCCTGTGGTTTTGGTCCAGTGGGACCATCAGCTTAGAGGCCCCCATCCTACTGAGCACAAATTGGGAGGCTTTCTCCAAAATGTTCTCTTTGAAATGCAGACAAAGCCTCAGAAGGTAAGTGCAGAGATGACCTGTCCAGATGTTCTATGACCTGCCTCTGGGCTGTGGCTGAGCTGGAGGGCTGGGGAGTGGAGCAGGCAATCTGCAGGGGCCCCCGGCCAGCCTGGGCCCGTCCTGCAGGGAAGGTACCTCAGCCGCAGCCGCTCCCCATTGGCATCTGCCCCTTCCCCCCGCCCCGCCCCCAGAGGCCTTCCTGGCTCCGTCTCCCGGAACTCAGTCCACTGGCCTCCAGCCAGGCCAGCACCTGGCAGGTAGGTGAAGGCTCAGTGAGTCACAGCTTCCAGGAAAATCGTGCTCCAGATGAACTCCCAGAGGGCGAAGTTTGGGTCCAGCTGGCTTCCTCAGAAGGCTTGTCCAGGGTGGGTTGTGCCAGGCATGTGAACTGCCATCGGAAGAGAGGTGGGGACTACAGGCCCACCCTGGTGTGGGACCCAGTTTCCAGCTCCTCTCACTTCAGCTCAGTTCTGTGGAAGCCAGGACTGGGCTCAGGAGATCAAGGCCTGGGAACTCTTTTCTAACTTAATGTGTCTCAAACTGTAATGCACACAAAATGTCACCTGAGGTCTCGCTAACGTGCAGGTTCTGGTCCAGCAGGTCTGGGACGTGGCTGAGCCTCTGCATCGCTAACAAGTTCCTCATGATGCCGATGCTCCTGGCCCCTGGACCACACTTGGGTTAGCGAGGAGGCTCTAACTCCGTCTACCGCACTTCCAGAGTGTGCTTCAGTTTGAAGAGGAGACATCGCAGCGGGGCTGCAGATGTGTAAGCAGCATCAAGTGATGCAAATATGAGAGCTTGGGGGTCAGGCAGAAAGTCACTTCACCTTCTGAGCCTCGGTTTCCTCAGCTGTAAAATGAAAATAACTGTTTCATTGGAGTTTCTGAGGAATCAAATGTCCTAAAATTTATAAAGTCTGAGTTACTGCTTTTGACCAATCAGAATATCAGAGATTGAAACATTTGCTTACAGAAGTGCATTCATCCAAGATGGAGTAATGGTTTTCAATATCATTGGACACCAAATAATGACACACAGTGATCCTGAGACACAGGAAACAGCCAAGATAAGACCTACAATGGCCCTAGCTTTCTGCCTTCAGAAAGTTTCCAGACGTGGTACAGAAAACGGAAACCCAAGGAGCCCAGGGGACTCTGAGTTGAAGAGATGGAGCTGAGAGCTGGGGGAGACCCATGTGCCTAGACGTTGGAGGATAGAGTGCTGGAGAGGAGAGAGTTGCACAGAGAGAACTGCAGAGACCAGCAGAGGGTTGCCCTGGGGCATTTAGCAGAGACTGATCAGCACACACATATGAGGACATGACCCACGGTCATGGAAAAACCAGGAGGGCCGTGAATAGCGCCTGTTCCCGCCAACCAGACTGGAAAACTTCACGGACCTTGAGCATCCAGAAAGGTCTTGCCTCAGTAACAGAGAATAATTAACCCCAGTCAGCACTGCTTTGGTCTTGCCTACCAAATTTTAAAACAAGACTCAAAAGTGTGAAACTGTAGTTTAAATGCAACCCAGAAAAAAAATCTCAAGAATTCAAAACTATCCAGCACCCAACAAAGTCAAATCACAATAGCTGACATCCAATCAAAGAAGACTTGAAATAAAGCAGAAAAACATGACAGTAGTGAGGAAAAAAATCAATCAATTGAAAATCATTCCAGAACTCCACAGAGTTAGAATTAGCATACAAGGTCATTAAAACAATTATTATAATTGTATTCCATATGTTCAAAAGTTATGTAGAAACATGGAAGATATTTTTTTTTTAAAGACTGAAATTAAACTTCTAGAGATAAACATTATGTCTCAGATAAAACGCAATACTGGATGGGATTAGCGGAAGATCAGACATTGCGAAAGAAAAGATGAGTGAACCTGAAGACATAGCAATAGAAATTACCCAAAATAAAACAGAGAGGGAAGAAAACAGATTTTAAAAAAATTAAAAGAGCACCAGTGAGCTCTGGGACAACTTCCAGGAGCCTAATATATGTGTAATTGGAGCCCCAGAAGGAAGTAGGGATGCAAATAGAAAATATTTGTTTCTGATTCAGTAGGTCTAGGGTAGGGCCCAAGAACTTGCAATGCTAACAAGTTCCCAGGTGATGCTGATGCTTTTGGTCCAAAGATCACACTTTAAGAGCTACCACTCTAAGGCAGGAGTTGGCAAACTATAGCCTGTGGGTCAAGTCCACCTGCTTTTGTAAAGTTTTATTGGAACACAATCACACTTACTTATTTAAATATTCTCTACGGCTGCTTGTGTGCTGCAACAGAGACAGCAAGGCCTGTAAAGCCTAAAATATTTACTATCTGGTCCTGTACAAAAAAGGTTTGTTGACTCCTGCTTTAGGGGATAAGTAGAGCTCAGGGTCTTTGGAGTCAAAGCACTAGCACCAGCATGTGGCCACTCATAGTGCAGAATCTGACCAAAGAGGGCCTAGCCCAAGAAAGGAGAACGCAGAGCCTCAGCAGCTACTGAGCGTCATATTCCTGGGTGATATCCAAGTGATTTTAACAGGTAGTAGAATTTGGTGGAAAGGAGGTCAGGGCATTGGGCCCCATTTTCACTGGGGACTGCTGGAACTACTCTGCTGCCTCCTTGCAGGCAACCGTCTTGCCAGAGAGCACTCATTCTCTGGGAGGGGCTGGGGACCACTCAGGGCAGCCTCTCCCCACTGATGAGGAAACTTACGTCCTCTTTGCCAGGAATGCTAGTAGCTATTACTGTTGATGAGAAAGAAAAAAACAGGAGCGCAGATGAAATGAGGCTGGGACAGGAAATAATCTTCTTTACTGGGGCCACCCAAGGACAAGGAGTACAGGGTCTCAGGGGCCCCTATCTACCTATGCATCCATCGAACCATCCACTTCATCTATCCATGCCATTATCTAACCACTTATTCTTCTATCCATTCATCCATTCCATCTATCTTTCCATCCACCATCCACCCCTTTCAACCTTCATCCATCTATGCATCTGGTGACCTATTCCACCATTCTTTCATCTAGTCAGCCAAAGAATATTTATTGAGCAGCTATTATGTCTTGGACACTGTGCCAGTTGCTGGGAATGCAGCTGGGAACAAAAAAATGTGGTCCTTGTTCTCATGAAGCTTACAGACTTGTAGAGGAGACAGACAACAAGTAATTACACACAGAGGCACGCACACAAATCAGAATTACAATTGCGTTAGGTGCTATGAAGAAGTACAGGTAAAACCAGTCCCATTAGGGAGGCTAAGGAAAGCTTCCTTGAGGAAATGATGTTGGAGCTGGAGCCTCAAAAGGAGTGGAGTTGGCAAGGCTAAGCAGGGAGAAGAGCCTTCCAAGAATCAGACAGAGCTGGCGTGTGAAGGTCCAAGGCAGGAAGAAGGTGGGCAGAGTGAGCAAGGGGGCGGGGCAACAGCTAAGACTGCAGAGGAGGAGGGACCAAGGGCCGCCCCGGTAGGCCAGGCAAGGAGTTGGGTCTATGTCCTAAGACGACTAGGGTAGCTGTTAAAAAACTTAAGCATAGGCTACATGATGATATTGGCACTTTGAGGCAATCGATGTGTTGTTGTGGAGACTGTGTGGAGGGTGCATTTGATGAGAGCCAGAGTGGAACCAGGTGGACTAGATCAGAAGCTGCCTCTGGGTGAGAAGCAATGGTGGCTCAGACTTGGAGGGAGGGGAAAATGGAGAAAAGTGGACCAATTCTAAATGTAGGCATAGGTTAGGCTCCATGTCTACTCAGAGAGGGCCCAGAAGAAGAGGGTGCTGAGAGTGAGGCTGGGGGTCCTGGCCAGGAAGAAAGGGGCCTTGACAGGCTGCCAAAAGCCCACTCCCTTAATTCACCACCCTTCCAGGTCCTTCCCTCACAATCAGCTGACCCGCCTTGTGCCAGCTAGCGAAGGCTCAGTTCCTGGCTCAGGCCCAACCAGGGTGACCAACCGTCTGGTTCATCCAGGACTGAGGGATTTCCCAGGATGTGGGATTTTCAGTGCTGGTCAACCTTGGCCCAGCATCTGTGTCACTTTATTGGGTGGGGAGGTCAAGAGCCTTGGGAAATGGCTTGGAAAGTATAAGACCCAGTAGCCAGAGTGTCGGCTGAATGCACATCCCCAGGTTCTGGACCAATTGGAACACGTTTACAGAGCATCTAAGAGCCCCATCTCCACCTGCACAGTGTTCTTTGTTTACAGAGTGCTTTTGTGACTAGGGTCTCTGTGGACCCCACAACATCCTTATGGGATGAGGAGGACCAGCCATGTACTATAGATGAAGAAACTGAGGTCTTGGATGGGGCTCGGGGGAGGCACTGAGAATGGTTTGCCTGAGTGCCCCCAACTAGGAAGGAGCACACCTCCTGCCTCCAGCCACGTGGAACCAGGTGTGGCCTTAGCCTAGGGCATTGGTGGGGAGACCAAAGTGTGCCCCTGAGCCTGGACTTAGAGAGCTCCCTGCCTGGAGGGGCAGAGAATGGTGTCCACAAACCATGAAGCCTCAGGACAACCTGAGCTCAGTGGGAGGACAAGAGAGGTTCAGATGCTGACCTAGGTCTGAAAACATTCTCCAGCCAACTTCTGTGGCTCCTCCCAGCCATGCAAATACCTTGAAATAGACACGGGCTTCCGTCAGCAGGTTCTTAGGGGGCAGTCACCTACGAGATGGGTAATGTTAATATACCCATTTCACAGATTAGGAAACTGGCCCACACTGCGACCAGCTAGTTCATGGCTCATATCACTTGGCCATAATTTCATCCAGAACCCAAAGTGTCTCAAACCTGTGCTTCTAAATGACGCTAGGGCACAGATCAGCAAACTCTTTCGGTAAACGGCAAAATAGTAAATATTTTAGGCAATGCGGTCCACACAGCCTGTCGCAGCAGCTTAACTCTGCCATGACAGCACAAAAGCACCTTAGACATTATGTGAATGAGTGAGAGTGGCTGTGTTCTGATAAAACTTTATTTATAGACACTGAAATACGAATTTCATGTTTTATGTCACAAAATATTTTTCTTCTTTTGATTTTTTTCTAACCATTTAAAAATATAAAAAAGCATTTTTAGCTCGAAAGTCAAACAAAAACAGGTATCGGATCGGGTTAGATTTGGCTCACAGGCCATAGTTTGCCAACTTGTGCATTAATCCATTCACATATCAGGCAACAACTCTCCACAGCAATGAGCTAGATGTCTGGGCCCTGTGGGCAGTGTTAGTCTCAGATCCATCATTCACTACCCTCTTGCTCCTCCTTGCTTGTCCTTGGGCTTGGCCAGCTTAACCTCTTTGATTCCCAGATTTGCACTCACCCCTTGGACCTGAACACAGTCAGTACTATCCACTCCATCACCTGCACTCACGTGCCTGGCCCAGCGCCCCACTGACCATGCACTTCCCAGAGAGCAGACACTTGATTGGCATACCTCTTGGAAAGTCAATGTAGAGGCACACATTCCTTTTCAAAGAAAATCATATCCTCCCAGCCAGTTTGCAACCCACAGCCTAAGTGGGGAGCCTGAGGAGGTAAGCCTGTGGTCAGAATGGAACGTTGTAGAAGTCACATTGGTTCTGTGCTTTTCACAAACAGCCCCTTCTGCATTTTATTCTGAAGTTTTCATGTGACACTGAATTCCTTTTCGGCGGATTATTTTAGCTACCAGCCAGTTCTGTAATCTCTATCCCCTGGGGTCAAGTTCAAAGAGAATTCCAATGTGATTAAGTAAACATATGTAAGTAGTAGATTTATGTGCTACTGTGCTATTCTTTGTGATGTTGGCATCGGGGGCAGGGAATTATAACAGCTCCTGTGTGCTCAGTTTATCTCTGAGAAATTAACTCATCAGTCCCCACTGTGGATGAAAGCACTTCTCGGGATATTTGAAATTCAAAGTGAAGCACATTGATGGCTCTATCAGTTGAAGAGGAGGAGATGATTATAAGAAAGGACCGGTGAAGAGCCAGCTGATGAATCTTTGCCGTTCGTGAACACAGTGGTTCACGGAGAGGAGTAGAAGCGAGTCTCAGGTATTTCAGTCAATCATGATGGAGAAATTAAACTGTAAGTGGTACCTGGAGCAGTGGGCTGGAACTGCCCCACACAGGGAGTTAATGGAAACGTGGGGAGCTTTTCTCTTTTAACAAAGTACTTGAGCAATTATCTCAGCACACCCACTGCGCAGGGGGACCACGCATGCTGCTGGGGTACCGAGGCAGTTAGAGGCAAAATAAATTCCCTGACAGCCTTGGCAAGCCAGATGCTCTGGTCCTGATTTGCCACTAGCAACAAATGATGTTTGGGACCCAAACCCCTCCCTAGCCATCCCTTCTGCACCCCAGGGTGCAGAGGCCCTTTAGGAAAATGATTGGTCAACAAATTCAAGTCACAGCCCTATCGCTATGTACAATCCCATTTAATCCTCACAATCACCGGGTGGGGAGGTTTTATCATCACCCCACCTTGTACCTATGAGAATCCGATTTTACAGTTGAGAAAGTTGAGGCTCAGGGAGGTTATCAAGGCACAGCAAGGGCTGGATATCAAGTCAGCCAACTCTGAATCCTGTGCTCTTTTCATTACACCACCGTGATAGGATCCTCGGTATCCTGACATACTCCCATGCCTCAGCCCTCACATCAAACCCAAGCAACCTTTGAGTCGAGATGGGGAACTGGATGGCCCCGGCCTTGAACAAGAAAAAAGGGAAAATGGGGATTGGGCGTACAAAAGCAACTAGAGTCCCACTCAGAAATGGGCGAGAGCAGACCTGCATGGGCACATCTGGGAAACCTAGAGGGGGGTTCCCCTAGCGCTGTATCTGCATGATGGTCCAGTCATGTCTGGAGAGAACCCATTCCATGGGAAAGGGAGCCTACACAGAAGTGTTGGCCCAGTCGACAAATCTGTGGGTAGGGAGAGAGACTCTGATTTCGGTGTGGAATTTGTGGTTTGCTCTGGCTGGTCCCTGAGCTGGCCCCGTGGATTCATGACGGAATTTCAGAGAGCAGAGTTGGTAAGAGAAAGATAGCTTAGCGGGTGCTCATTAAGAGTCAGGTTCCAAAGCCACGCAGCCGGCACCTAGTCCACGAGACCTGTGTAAGTTATGTGACTTACTGAGTGTATTGTGGGATAAAGAAAATGAATGATTTTGCAACTTTCTAATTCTCTCATTCTCAGATCTTTGGCCTGGGAGAAAGAAGACACATATGTAAGAAGAAATCTGGTAAAAATCCTGTAGGCAAATTTGAATAGGAAGTATCAGTAAGTACTCATAATGCATTTTATCTTTAACAAAAGAAAAGAACTAGTTCCGAGATTAATTCACTGAAAAGGTCTAGAAACAATCACCAACCCAGGAGAAATAAGCATCCTCCCACCCAGATGGTTCTCCTGAAATACCATTTCCTGCTGAAAGGAACCAGGCCTACCTGGAGACATGATTGGTTCCAGGACAGGCACAGGAAATACGTAAGATGAGACTAGCCAGGACGCTGTCCAAGACTCAGGGTCATGACAAAGGTCTCAGGGGCCAGTGTGGAGGAAGCTGCCACTGGCTAAAGTTGGGAAAATCTGAGCATCAATAATGACAAAAACCCCCATGCACCAAATATACTTAAATCCCTGTGGTCCACACTGGTACTAAAACAAACTAACTGGTTATTATTGGAGGATGATGGAGAACCCACTCATTATTTTGAAAACTAATGAAATTAAAGCAAAGAACAGATAGCTAATCTTTGACAAAGGAGCCAAGAACATACAATGGAAAGAGGAAAGCCTCTTCAATAAATAGTGTTGGGAAAACTAGACAGCCACATGCAAAAGAATGAAAGTAGACCATTTTCTTTCACATACACAAAAATAGACTCAAAATGTATCAAGGACTTGCACCTGAAACCATAAAACTTCTACAAGAAAATATAGGCAGTACACTCTTTGACATTAGTCTTAAAAGGATCTTTTCGGACACCATGTCTACTCGGACAAGGGAAACAGTAGAAAAAATAAACAAGTGGGACTTCATCAGATTAAAGAGCTTTTGGAAGGCAAAGGAAACTGGGATCAAAATGAAAAGACAACCCACCAACTGGGAGAAAATATTCGCAAATCATATGTCTGACAAGGGGTTAATCTCCATAATATATAAGGAACTTATGCAAATGAACTACAAAAAAAACAAACAATCCAATCAAAAAGTGGGCAGAGAATATGAACATATATTTTTCCAAAGAAGATATACAGATGGCAAATAGGCACATGAAAAGATGTTCAACATCACTAATCATCGGGGAAATGCAAATCAAAACTACACTTAGATATCACCTTATGCCCATTCAAATGGCTATAATCACCAAGACAGAAAATAACAAATTTTGGAGAGCGTGTGGTGAAAAGAGAACCCTCATACACTGCTGGTGGGAATGCAAACTGGTGCAGCCGCTATGGAAATTTTCTCAAAAAATTAAAAATAGAAATACCATATGACCCAGCTATCCCACTACTGGGTATTTATCCAAAGAACTTGAAATAAACAATACAAAGAGACTTATGCACCCCTATGTTCATTGCAGCATTATTCACAATAGACAAGATGTGGAAACAACCCAAGTGCCCATCGACTGATGATTGGATAAAGAAGATATGGTATATACATATGGACCTTGAGGGTATTGTATTAAGTGAAATAAGCCAGACAGAGAAAGACAAATACCATATAATTTCAGTCATTTGTGAAAGATAAACAAATACACGGACAAAGAGAACAGATTAGTGGTTACCAGGGGTAGGGGGTTGGGGGGTGGGCACAAGGGGTGAAGGGGCACATTTATATAGTGATTGACAAATCATAACATACAACTGAAATTTCACAATGTTATAAACTATTATGACCTCAAAAGAAAATTTAAAGCAAAGGAACCAAGCATTTAACACGTCTTTCCAAAAAAGACTATGTCACTGGGGAACCAACGAGTTAATAGAGGGAAGCTGCTCATTACAGAAGTATCCCAGCTAATAAATAAAGAACAATGATAGGATTAGAATGTCACATTTTGCAATCCCTAATAAATTAACAGACTTAATCATTGATCTTCAGTGGCTGCTATATCAGAGAGAGAGAGAGACAGAGACACAGAGACACACAGAGACAGAGAACCAGAAATTATGTGCCTCTGGGAGAACACACCACCACCTATGAAGTAGCATTGACCAAAAAAAAATGAACTTGAGGGGCCAGCCCAGTACTGTAGCAGTTAAGTTTGCATGCTCTGCTTTGGCAGCCCAGGGTTTGCAGGTTCAGAACCCGGGCGCAGGCATAGCACCACTCATGAGGCCACGCCGTGGCAGGATGCCACATAAAGTAGAGGAAGATTGGCACCAATGTTAGCTCAGAGACAATCTTCCTCACAAAAAGAAAAGGAACCTTGAATCTGATCAAGCTTCTAGATTAAACTACCAATTTATAGAAAATACAGCAGAGAAGCTGTTAAAGGACACCAAGGGGATGCAATCAGCAAAACCCAGACTGAGGAAGCTCCACAGGGCAAACAGCCTTGTTTCTTGCACCACTGAATTGCAAGAGGGAAAAAGGAGGTGGAGGGGGAAACAATAGAATATAAGAAACAAAAGAAAAATCAACTAATCACAATGTTGGACTTTTTGTGGATCTTGATTCAAATAAACAAACTTCTATTTATTTTTATTTTTTGACTTTTTTTTATTGAGGTAACATTGGTTTATAATATTATATAAATTTCAGGTGCACACCATTATATTTCGACTTCTATGTAGACTACATCGTGTTCACCACCCAAAGACTAATTACCATCCATCACCACGCAAATGTGCCCAGTCACCCCTTTCACCTTCCTCCCTCCCCATCTCCCCTCTGGTAATTACCAATCTAATCCCCATATCTATGTGTTTGTCTGTTGTTGTTGTTTTTATTGTTGTTGTTTTTAATCTTCTACTTATGAGTGAAATTGTACAGTATTTGACTTTCTCCATCTGACTTACCTTTGCTTAGCATAATATCCATGGGGTCCACCTATGTTTTCAAAGTGGCAAGATTTCATCTTTTTTTTTATAGCTGAGTAGTATTGCATTGCATATATATATATATATACCACATCTTCTTTATCCGTTCATCCCTTGACAGACACTTATGTTGTTTTTTAGTCTTGACTATTGTGAATAATGCTGCAATGAACACAAGGGTGCAATATCTTTTCAAATTTGTGTTTTTGTATTCTTTGGGTAAATACCCAGCAGTGGAATAGCTGGATCATGTGGCAGTTCTATTCTTAATTTTTTGAGGAATCTTCATACTGTTTTCCATAGTGGCTGCACCAGTTTAGATTCCCACCAGCAGTGTAATGAGAGTTCCCTTTTCCCCACATCCTCTCCAACACTTGGTATTTCTTGTCTTGTTAATTGTCACCATTCTCACGGGCATGAGGTGATATCTCACTGTAGTTTGATTTGCATTTCCCTAATAATTAGGATGTTGAACATCTTTTCATGTGCCTGTTGGCCATCTGTATATCTTCTTTGGAAAAATGTCTGTTCAGATCTTTTGCCCATTTTTTTAAATTGAGTTGTTTGCTACTTATTGTTAAGATGTATAGGTTCTTTATATATTTTGGGTATTAACCCCTTATCAGATATATGGTTCCCAAATATCTTCTTCCAATTGTTAGGTTGTCTTTTCATTTTGTTGATGGTTTCCTTTGCTGCGCAGAAGATTTTTAGTTTGATGTAGTCCCATTTGTTTATTTTTCTCTTTTGTCTCCCTTGTCCGGTGAGACATGGTATTTGAAAAGATGCTGCTAAGACCAACGTCGAAGAGTGTACAGCTTATGTTTTCTTCTAGAAGTTTTGTGGTTGCAGGTCTTACACTCAAGTTTTTAATCCATTTTGAGTTAATTTTTGTGTATGATGTAAGATAAACTGTTTTAAAATTATGACATCTATGAGACAACTGGAAATTTGAATGCTAACTTAATATTTGATGATATTAAGAAATGATTATTAATTACTTTTAGGGATGATAATACTATTATAGACTTGGTTTTTTACAAATAAGAGTCCTTAATTGATGCATCCTTATCGCACATGCATACTGAAATAGACTCTGCAATTGAACCCTAAATAGCATTGGCCACTGGAAGACCTCAGGGCCTGGGCTTCAGTGGGGGTGAGGGTGCCTGGCGGACCCTGGGGTACCCAGGAGATGCCTGGTCCAAGATGGCAGATGCCTAGCAGAACCTTGGGTAGCCCATGGCGCCACCTGGTGGGAGAGTACTTGATCCTCAGCAAGTTTAAGTTACTTCATGGGAACTTCCTAAATTGCTTGGGTGGTGGTGTAAGGGGACTAAGATTCTGTGTGTATAGCTGGGGTAGAATCCAGTTAATTGGGATGACTACTTGTGACTTGACTCTTCTACATGCACAGGCTGGTAAGCTCTACAGAAATCAGGTGGCTTAATACTTACAAAAAGGTAACAATTTCTTTCAAAACCTGGAAGGACATTTTCTAGATATTTAAATTTCCTGGCAATTTCCCACGGGAAGAGAGAACCCAATGGCTTCTTCTATTCAAGGTCATTTAAATCCTAGTGTATTTGGGCTTAAATATACAGCCCCTTCCTTTTTCTTAGCGAATTTTCCCCAAACCAGTAGCACTCAAACTTTGGAGGAAATGTAACAAGGGCAGATTTGCCTGTTAAAAATACAGATTCTGGGGGCCAGCCTGGTAGCACAGTGGTTAACTTCACGCTCCTCCACTTTGGCAGCACAGGGTTTGTAGGTTCGGATCCCAGGCATGGACCTATACCACTCATCAAGCCATGCTGTGGCAGCATCCCACATACAAAATAGAGGAGGAGACTTTACGGTGGGTGGGGGAGATGAGAGGGGCTCAAGTAAGAAAGAAGAAAAAAAATAGAGGAGGATTGGCCCAGATGATAGCTCAGGGACAATCGTCCTCGAGTAAAAAGAGGAATATTGAAAACAGATGTTAGCTCAGGGCCAATATTCCTCACCAAAATAAAAAAAAAAAACAAAAACCCAAAAAAACAAAAACCAGGTTCTGGATCATCCACCACCCCAGGCTTTTGTGGGTGGGTCTAAGAGAACCAGAGGCCTTAACAAACGTTTAGACATCCAGGAAATACTATTTCCCTACTCCAAAGAAGGAAAAAAAGAGACCTCTCCCTCCCTTTCCCATTGATTCTAACTCAGGACATTCAAGGCTACCACGCCTCTGTCCTGTTAGGCAGATGCTCACTCTGTGTCTTGATGGTGCTGGAGCCTCATAGAGTGGGCCCAGATGTCAGGTCCTTGACCAAGGTCAGCTGAGGGTCATGACCTTTTCTGCTGTCTTGACCAGTTGATTCCAGGATTTCCAAACTACCCAGCTGCTCTATCTTCCTGTGCATCCAAGAAGAGGGAGGGACCTCTTGGAAGAAAGGTGACTTGGGGATGATCACTGAGGATCGAGTCGGCCCCTTCCATATGCCCCAGACCTTGTTCAGGAAACATCAATGCTAGAGAAGACCTGGCCCCTGTCCCAAAGGGACTCACAGTTTAACCAGCTCCACCCCACATCCTCTCCTCCTCCTCACTTGGCCCTGCTATGGACCAGGCCTTCCCATCTTCTCTGGACCATCCCAATAATCTCCATTCCACCATCAGCCCCGCTGAAGCCCAGGCCCTGAGGTCTTCCAGTGGCCAACACTCTACAGGGCTTGACAGCAGTATCACTATAAATTTTCTGTATGCATCTAAGATAAGGAAGAATCAGATATGGGCTCCACTTGTAAAAACCATATACATAAGAGAATTATCATCCCTAAAAGTAATTAATAATGATTTATTAATCTTCTCAATCTTCCCAGCCTCTCATCTTTCCTAGCTCTCTTCATTCCATCTCCTTTCTTGCTTCAGGAGCCATAGATGGTAGACATCTTCCAGGTGGTACCCAGCCAAAATGAGTCTTCTCCCTGCTGAAGCCTGAAAAGACTGGAATCCCCTTCTGTGGCCCCAGGTAATGATGTTTTCAGAGCACTCTCAAGGGAGCTGCACCAGCTTCAGCCCCAGCCTCAAGTGGATTTATGCTCCAGCCAACAAGAAGTGACACAGGTGCAACAGACGTATAATCTCCATGCTCATCTCAGTCAAAGTGGAAGCCAGACTCCCGAGCACCACAGACAGCAGGGCTAGGAGGTCTTTGCCCTGAACATACCCACTCTGAATCATGGAGGAAACCAGGCCAGCCTGTCCCACATCAAACAGCCCCATGAGCAGCTAGGAAAGGGACCTGACCTTCTGCACTTTGTGGACTCGCATCTTAGACTAATCATAGCGCAATTCCAGGTGTGACTGATTCCATTCATTCCTCACCCGCTCCGACCAGAAGCATTTCATGGCATTCTCAAAGAAGATCCAATTCTACAATGCTTAGTGAGATACATATTTTACTAGCCCTTTGGTGGGAGGACAAGGAAGGCATTTTATATCATACAGCACAAGGTAAAGCTTCATCAACATCACCTTTTAAAATTCTCTCTTCTCTGCAAATGTCCTTCCCAGGCACTGGCCAGCTTATTTCCTTTTGTTACTTCCCAAATTCTTCTACTGTCCTCAGCTCTGGCCTTTTGCCTGAAACCCTATTAAGCAAAAAAGGCATCGAGGATCCATTGTAAGTGAAGTTTGTTCCTGGGTGGGGATAAGGGTCCTCGCCCTCCATCCAGATGCTAGGCTGCTAGGCTGCTTATCAAAATGTTCGCCATAAGTCCCCTCCCTCTCCCCCAAAAAAGTTTCTTTGGTGGAAGGGGGATTATGCTATTGAGAAATTAGGCTAGTTTTCATGATGACACAATAATAATAAGTTGGGTTTTTTCTAGCAATCAGGCACTGTGTTAGGCACTGACATGCACTACTTTATGTAATGCCCCCCAACACCCTTGTGAGGTAGGTACTCCTACTGTTAAGATGAGAAAGTTCAGTCCCAGAGAGATTGAGCAACTAGCCCAATGTCAAACAGCTAGTAAGTCCACAATAAAGGATGACCCAATTTTTAAAAATGGGCAAGAATGTGAACAGAAATTTCTCCAAGTCGCCAATAAGCAGATGAAAAGACACTCAGATCATTAGTCATTGGGGAAATGCAAATCAAAACCACAATGAAACACCACTTTACACCCACTGGGATGGCTATAATCAGAAAGACAGATGATAAATGTTGGTGAGGATGTGGAAAAATCAGAACCCCCACACATTGCTGATGGGAATGTAAAACGTACAGCCACTTTGGCAAACAGTCTGGCAGTTCCTCAAAAAGTTAGATATAGGATTACCATATAACTCAGCAATTCCACTCCTAGGTATATACTCAAGAAAATCGAAAGCGTGTGTTCACGTAACAACTTGTACACAAATATTGAGAGCAGCGTTATTCATAATAGCTAAGAAAGTAGAAAGAACACAGATGTCTATCAACTAATGAATGGAAGAGTAAAATGTGGTATATCCATAAAATGAGATATTATTCAGGCATAAAAGAAATGAAGCCCTGAATCATGCTACAATATAGATGAACCTTGAAAACGTTATGCTAAGTGAAAGAGGACAAACACAAAAGACCACACATTATCTGACTCCATGTGTATGAAATGTCCAGAGAGGACAAATCCACAGCGACAGAAGATAGACCAGTGGTTGCCCAGGGCTAGGAGGAGGAGGAATGGGAAGCTACTGCTAATGGGTACAGAGTTATTTTAGGGGTGATGAAAATGTTCTGGAATTAGGTAGTGGTAATGATTGCAAACCTTGTGCATATATTAAAAACCCTAATTTGTGCACTTTAAAAGGGTGAATATTTTGGTACATGAATTACATCTGAAAGAAAAAAGAAATCAGCTGATAAAAAGCCAGCCAAAAGTACAACCCAAGCACTCTGCCTCCCATGCCCTGCTCCTACAGCGCTCACAATGCCCACGGCAGCCTAACACAACCAGAGCCCCTCAGGAGGGGAATTTTGCTACCCACATTTGCTGCTGAGGAGGGAGCTGCCATTTTCTTCATCACGTGGCTCTGAGGAGGGGCACCACCCTTAAGGCTAGCTGGATCAAGGTGGGTGCCCTGGAAGACCCACAGGCTGGCTGGAAACCTATGATTTCAGTAGCGGGGCTCAAGAAGATGGCCTGGGTCAATCAGATATCTCTCTCTGGAACGTGGAACTGGGAAACGGGACTGAAGAGGTAAGCCCTGAGCGATGGGCAGAGACGACATGAGGGAGACCTGCATTCAGAGTAGCCATTGGCGCTGGTGAATGGGTGGAAATAGGAGGAAGCAGCAACGATATAAAAGCCAAGGAGGGCGGTCAGAGGAGAGAGGAAAGAAGGGGCAGCAGAGAGGCTGTCTTCCTTACTGCCCAATGGCTCTGTGCGCTCTGTGAGCTGTACTGGATTTCCTGTTCTCGGATTCCCACCTGTTCGCACATTCCCACGAGTCCTGTGGTATCTTGACAGTAACCACCTGCCCTTCACCTGAGCTCGTTTGAGTGAGGTCTGCTCTTTGCACTGAAAAGAGCCTGATGACAACACCCAGCAGGGATTTGTAGACCAGGCTGGGTAGACCAGCTCCCCCATGTTCACAGCCTTAGGGATGGGTTCTTTGGTGAGCCACCCTTACAAAGAAAATAGCAGATCTCAAACAGCCTTTTCAGGAGCCCAGCCAAGAGAACATCGGGCCATCTGCCTGATATGCTGCATGTGGGTCTCCAGAACTCATTTTAGATACTGGCCCCAGAAGCCCTTAGACCTGCCCAGCAAAGAGAAGATTCTGTTCAGCGTGACATACATGAGGTGTAGGTTTCCACAGCACTGACCAGTGACCATTTTGGTGTCTTTCTTTACTTTCCTTTGTCTTCTGACTTATTTAATATGATTTAGCCTCTGCAACTCCCTCAAGTTAGCCCCGTTTATGTCAGATAAAAATTGGTGTGGAAGAATAAAGGTAGTGAGACCAGATACCTTATCTGGAGTGACCTTGAACTTCTCACTAGTCTTCAAAGTAAGGAGAAGACATTTCACATCTCACTTTTAATGAGGAAAAAACAGTCGCTGGAAATATTTACCTTTCATCTACTGTGCTGAGAGATGGCGGAGATTTGTCGGCTTTGATCTCTCCTTGTTTAATTACTGGGAAATGGAGTGCGCTGGAGCCAGCGGGATCGTGAAGTCTCAGTCCTGCTGCAAAAGATGGCAACAGGGGACCGAGCAGCCTGGCCTTTCATTTTCCCAGATCAAAGCTAAGCCAGCACCAAGATGGAAGAAGTACCCTGATGAGATGTGCCTGAGGAAGAACCAGGAGGCACATCCCTGACCAGGGGGTTACTGGACCAGCACCTCCCATGGGGTTTCCCCTTCTTCCCTCCCACCCTAAGCGCAGGGTATAGTTCAGGGCACTGCATGTCCTGCTTGAGCCAAGTGTCTACCACACAGCACACGCCAGGCCCCAACTGGAGGCAAGCCCAGGACACCTGTGCACTCACGACCTTATTTCTGACCACTGTCCCCAGTGTCCTCCTTGCACCTGATTCCACCTGTTTTGGACCTTCCAGCCACAGCCTCAGGCTGGTCCTTTCCTGAGCCTCACTTGCACGGCCCTAGTGGGTGCACACTGTCCCAAGGATAGACCAAGAGATGGAAAATGAGACAAAAGCTGGGCTTCTCCATGGACAGACTGCCCATAACTTGGAAGCTGGGATTTGGCCTCAGGGCACGCAGGGGCTGACAGGTAACCATGGGAATGAGGGTGGGCAACATCTGAGGGAGGGCCCTGTCAGGTGTGATTGATAGCATCCGGCCCTCCTTAACAAAGGGGTAACTCCAAAATGTTTGTCGCTGAAATGACAGTGTTGAATTAAACATTCTTTAAGGTCCCTTACCACTTCAACATCATCTGTGTTTATGATTCTATTTATTGAGACTTTCCTGTAACCAGAACTGTGCTAGCTACCGAAGAAGAACCATGGGATGATGATGAGGGTGCTGGTGATGATGATAGCAGCTAACATTTATTGAGCACTCTCTATGTGTCAGACACTGTGCAGAGATTAACTCACTTAATCTTTACACATACCTATAGAGTCAGTACCATCATTAGCCCCATGTGACAGATGAGGAAACCGAGGCCAGAGAAGTTAAGTACTTTACCCAAGTTCACACAGCTGTAAATTGACAAAGTGATGTTAAGATATTAAACTTCCCTTACATTCCAATCGAGGAGACAAGACTAATCCACATGAAACAACATAAGAGGACAGCATGATCTAGGATTAAATTGTGCAGTACAAATGTTAAGCTCTGGAGCAAGAGTCAGAAAACTATGACATGTGGACCAAACAGCCCACTGCCTGTTTTTGTAAATAAAGTTTTGTTGGAACACAGCCATGCCCATTTGTTACATATTGTCTATGGCTTCTTTCACGCTGCAATGACAGAGCCAAGTAGTTGCAACAGAGACCATTGGTCTCTCCAACAGAGACAATGAAGACTAAAATATTCACCATCTGACCCTTTAAAGTTTGCCAACCAGCTCGCTTATGGTGACCGACCGGCTCGGTTGCCCCAGCACGGAGAAAGTTCCTGAGATGCAGGACTTTATGTTTTAAAACCGGTAAAATCCTGAGACAAGTTGCTCACCTTAACTGCTCTAGAGAAGCTCAGAGGAAGGCAGGACCCATGGGAGCTGCAGAGGTGACAGAGGTGGGCCTTGAAAAATGTGCAGGATTTGGATATATGGTGGATAGGACACGGGCAGGGTAGAGGGAGGAAGAGTATACAAGATAGGAAAGGCCAGCAGGAGCCTGGAAGAAGACCAGCATGTGATGTTCGCGGGACAGAGAGGAGAGAGATGGGTCCCCCTGAGCAGAGAGTGCCTGTTGGGAAGCAGAAGGGTCCATTAACTGAAAACTCCACAAAAGATACACCCCCGCATCATTAGTAGCAGTGTAAACTGGTCCCCTGGGCCAGTGTGTAAATATGTACCAAAATGTTAAATGTGCGTGTGCTTTGACTGCCTATGGGAGAGAGATTACATTAATGACCCCACGTCTACGCCCCGCCCTGTGTCCAAGACTTTTGAAACATGACTTTGTAGCTCTTCCCATCTTTATCTCTTGATGTTGAGTTCAGCCACATGACACGCTTTGGCCAATGGGCTGTTAGGAGGCTTGGCTTAGGGGGGACTTGAAAAAGCCCTGGCATGTTTCTGATTTTACTCTTGTTCTTCTGCTTTTGCCCTGAGACCACATCTGGGCCATGGAGCAAAGTTGAGCCACCTAGCTGTCCCAGCCAAGGCCATCCGAGGTCACCTACCTGCATCTCACCTACAGACACGTGAATAAGCCCTAAAGAACAGCCCAGTTGAATCCTGATTAAATTGCCAACCCACACACCTGTGAGCTAAATAAATACTTATTGATTTAAGCTAGTAAGCTTGGGGTTGTTTGTTACACAGCACTATTTTACAAATAGATAACTGATACTGCCTAATCCCTTGCTAGGAACTTATCCTATGCTAATCAGGAAAACATGCAAAGATGTGTGAATAAGGCTATCCCTCACAGTACTGTTTACAATGGTTAAAACAAACAAACTAAAAAATCAAAAAACCTTGTTTTTGAAGTGATCTAAATGCTTGACAATGGTGAATTGGTTTTAAAAAGTTAAGTACGTACAACGGAATGTCATTAGCCATCAGAAAAGGCAACACATATCAATATTCATTGCCATGTGAAAATGTCCCCTTCATGTTCAATGAAAACAATAGATGGAAAAAAGCTTTTAAAGTGTGATCTATTATTTTGGTCAAATTTGAGAGAAAGAGAAAGATACATATGCTAAAATATTAATAGTGATTATCTTAAAGTAGCTGGATTTTTTTCCTTCTTTATCCTATTCTGTATTGTACGAATTTGTAAAATGACAATGTATTATCTTTACAGACAGAAAAAATAGAAATGTCACCAAGAGAACCTTTCTCTCTATATATAAAAACACGGTCTCCCGGTCTTTAGAAACCTCTCCCCAGATCCCCCAGCTACCAACTCCTGGAATGGAGTCTGACTGACCTTTAGGTTCCCTTCCCACTGGCCCAGGAGAATAGAACCCATGTTGGGGGTGGGGCAGGGAGCACCAATCCCCAGGGAGACCTTCTGTGGAGAAGCCAAGGAAGAATTTTCCCTCCCAACTATCTGCAAAGGGAGCAAGGGACTTCGCCATGAAACCAGCCCCAACCAGGTTTTAAAAAATCCTTCCATCCAAGTCATGATATTTTTGGAGTGAGATTTACTTTAGAATATTTTAATAACTGCAACATTGCAACTGGAAGTCCTTTGTAGCTGGTCTCAGGGGCCTTCCTGGGACGTTGCACTTAATGAGGTTTATAATTCAATATAACTACATCTGCATCTTTAATTATGCCTAACATTTAATCTTCAGTGCTCCACTTGAATTGGAAGAGCTAAAATTAGGCCTGCTGTAGTTTAATCTGATAATGAACATCCATGACATTTAGAACAAAAATGTACTCATTTCATTAGAGTGGCCGACACATTTACATTTGCCTGAACTGAACAAATACTCTCGATAGTCCTTCCAACGGTAACAGAGAACACTGTTTTAAACAGTCCCCCTTAGACTCCTGGAACTCGAGAAGCGATGAGGACCTTGGAGGTTAAGTAGTCCAACATCACTATTTGTCCAGGGAGGGTGCTGAGGCCCAGAGATAAAGTCATTTGTCCAAAGTCACACAGCAAGTTAGCAGCTAGAGGATATTGCAGAAAACAAGACCTGGGATCCTTGAATCCCTGCCCAGTGGCCTATTTGTCATTCCTCTACTGCCAGCCACCCTGGCATATCTGGCTAAAATAGGACATCACTCTTTGTTGGCCAAGCATCCCTCTGGGCAACCACCAGCTCCCTTTTTATTTATGGAATCCAGACAAGATGCCATTCAAGTGCCTACGAGGAGCATCACACCGCAACTCAAAACTCAAAGCAATAACAAACAAGACATAAAAGGAGAAAATTAAAAAGCCACATGCTCATAAAAAGCAACACAAATACCTCCATGGACCAAAACCTAAGAAAATAAGCCATTCGATGGCCTGAAGCTTGGGGCCATTTTGGTGCAGCTCTGGAAGGAAGCAGAGGTGGTCAGGAGTTTAGTTCCCTAGGATACTGAGAACCAAAAATGTCCCATTTAACACCAGGGATGGGACCCAGGCTCTTTGATTTAAGCTGGGACAGTGGCTGAAAAAAAAAAGAAATGATAGAATAAGACAATCACAATTTGACAAGCATCATGGTAATAATTGATCAGGCAAGAATCATGAATGGATGCTGAAAGATGCGGGTAAAAATTGGAGGATAAACAAGATATTCACATAGTCTCCAAGACTTCCCCACAAAATGCTAATTACTTACAAAGGGGAAAATACGAACTGTGAAAGTGGAGAAGCCCAGGACACCAGCTTAACCAAATAATCAAAGTTAACATCAGCAGTAACACAAAAAAGCAAGAAAGAAGAAGAGAGCATCACTTCTTGGACACTTTCTGCTTCTCCAGGCTTCCTATTTTGCCGTTAACTCCTTCTCATCTGTATCCATCTGCTATCTGCCTCTGCACCATCTTGGACCATCATCGCTTAGGAGGCAGAGATTGATCTGCTTAATTCATCGGGAAGGAGCTGTTCTGACCCCTCACGTGTGTACTGTAAAAAAATTGGCTTTTATACCCAACTCCTCCTCTGACCCTCACAATCTGAAAATTAAGTAAAATATATTTTCCTCACAATTAAAAAAATGCAAAAACAAAGGCTCAGAGAGATATAGCCATTTGCCTGAAGTCACACAGATGAAAGTAGTTGAACCCAGGTCTCCTGGTTCCAGTGATAAGATGCTGCCTTGGACACAGTGGCTGACTCCTCGACATCCATCCCTCTCTCCCATTGTGTGGCCAGACTTCAGTTTCAGGGACTCACGCTGCCTCCAAGTGGGCCCCCGTTAGTCAGTGCAAATCATGGAATCCCATCGCCTTTCTTCAGTGGTTGGAGCAAGAGGCCAGGTCTATGCTGATCAGCCTGTGCCACTCCCCTGGGCCTGGGGGCCGGTTTCAGCCAATGACACACCATAAGAAGTCTGCTGGGGCTGCTAGGAAATGTTTCCTTATTTTTAAGATCAAGACTAGGAAGTTTCTCTCTTTTCCTGAAATAAATGAGAAAGAAGGTAGCCCTGTTTGCTGCTGGCAACCAATCGACAAAGATAGGAACCAGCCCTGAAATGAAGCTGACACTACAGATGGCAGAAGAGAGAGGTGGAAAGGACCAGGCATCCGTGAGGACCTCATGAAGTGCAGTGTTGCACACCCTGAAGTCGGCTCATCTGTTCATTGCACTCAAAAGCAACGTACCGGGTGCAGGCCTCCTGTCCCCTGAGGCAGCCTGGCAGCCTGAGTGTCCCCCTGAGCTCCACGATAATAACGATACCTGCCTCGCCAGCCCCCACCTTCCTCGAATGGCTGTTTGCTGACTTACTGCAGCGCATCTCTGGAGCTTTCTGAACCTCGCAGGGAAGGCTGCTCTCCAGCGCTATGAGTCTCCCTCCCGAGAAGCAGCCCTAGCGCTGAGGCAGGATGAAGCTTAGCCTGTTCCCAGCACCACCCCCGTCCTCCTCCCCCACAAAGGGCAGCTTTCTTCTGGAATCCACGCACATGCAATTTCTTTCTAACTGTACCAGCAGGTTCCAAGCCTGTTGCTTGGTGCTTCTAGTTATTCACTTGGAATCAGAGCCGCTGGGAAGTCAAAATTAGCCACATGCTACCGGAACGAAAAAGAAATACAGAAGCAGTCCTCTGGCTTCACACAGGCAAGAGTCTGGGATTTTTCTTCTCTTTCTGTGAACACCAGGGCTCGGGGTCCGTGGATCTATGATTACACAGTCATTTGGAAATTCTGTGAGTTGGAAGCAGAACTGTCATCAACTTCCTATAAAGAGAGGCAGCGGGAGAAGTCTTCCAGAGGAGGGACATAGGGGCAGCCATTTGGTTGGAAGCCACTGCATTCACATAAGTTGTTTCTGCACTTGAGGTGGCAAGGAGCAGTGTGTGAGGGAGGGGGCGTTAATGACCCTAAGCCATGCTAGACTCATGTATTAATCATGTCAGCCGGGGGTGGGGGTTCAGAGTTTGTGGGTTTGTTTTTTGGTTTGGTTTTTTGGGGTTTTTTTTTGGTGAGGAAGATTGGCCCTGACCTAACATCTGTGACAATCTTCCTCTATTTTATGTGTGGGATGCCACCACAGCATGGCTTGACCAGTGGTGTGTAGGTCCATGCCTGGGATCCACGCTCACGAACCCTGGGCCGCTGAAGTGGAGCACGTGAACTTAACTACCACGCTACTGGGCTGGCCCCAATTGTGTGCTTTATTTTCTGTATTTTATGATGCTTTGACATTTGGGGCCTTGCTGATCCTGGAGAGACTGCCCCTCCCAGGGCTAGCTAATCCTAAAGACAAGCAAACAACTTGCCTTCGAGTACACTGTTTCTCTGCAAACCAACCAGTCCAACAGCCACACATCCGACCACCTAGTTTATCTAACTCTTACACACCAACCCAACACTTCCCCTGCTCCAAATCATCCCAGGGCCAGTACCAGACAGCAAGAGACCACCCTTATAGCCCAGAGCCCACTGACACTATTCAAACTATCAATACTAAATGTGCTCAAACGTGCCTACCCTGCCTCGCCCATTCCTTCCCACAGAAACAGCAATAAAGGCTCTGGCCTTGCTCTCCCCTCACTCCTTCTGCCATCTGATGCCCCCCACCCCCCAGTGCTTCCCCACGAGGCCCTGCATGGCATGGTATGCCCCTTCCTATGGGAACTGTGAGTAATAAACTCTTCTTTCAGGGCAACTCTCTCCATGTCCGTCATCTTACCACACCTGATTGAAACCGATTAGATAGCAAAAGGAAGAAAGCATTATCTTAGGAATGCCTACCA
Organism: Equus asinus; assembly: GCF_041296235.1. Classification (NCBI taxonomy): domain Eukaryota; kingdom Metazoa; phylum Chordata; class Mammalia; order Perissodactyla; family Equidae; genus Equus; species Equus asinus. The sequence continues at coordinate 13,629,750 of NC_091791.1, read as the reverse complement.
CACTGCACAGTAGGAATTGTTAGCTCCATTTTACATATGAGGAAAGTGAAACTCAGAGGGCTGAGCAACTGGCTGATGTTGATTGACAGGGAGTATCGAGCGTGAGCTAAGCGTGCTGCAGTAGACTTCATTTTCTAGAGCTACAAGAAACTTTAAAGACATTAGTATGTGGTGGGAGAGTTGAGTACTATTCATCAAAATTAAAATGTTTTATTTTAGGAGGGAAATTTATTAGGTTTAGTTAGTGGAATATGAATACATGAAATATGTCAAACGAGTCTATTCAGAGGAGATATTGGGGAGAACCGATGAAATAACTAGAAGGAATCGGCCGGCGTCACTGCACCAAATCTCCTGAGCTTTTTGTTTGCATTCTTACAACCTCCAGAAGAGGTGAGCCAGGTGGGAATGCAGCCAGTGGAGCAGGGGGTCCAGCTGGGACTGAACTGGGTAGCCCCCTTTCCAGGGCATCTCAGTTACAAAATGTGCCGCCCCCAGAATGTCAGCGAGACAATGAGGAAAGCCACATGCAAGAAGTAAGTAGTAATCAGGGGAAGAACAACACGTGCTCTTACTCCGGCTACTCAAAGTCTGGTCTGGGGACCGGCAGTGTCAGCCTCATCCAGGAGCTTGTTAGAAACGCAGAATCTCGGACCCCACCCCAGATTCAAGGAATCAGAATCTTCAGTTAACAAGCTCCCTGGATGATTCACATGCATCTTACAGTTTGGAAAGCCCTGGTCTTTGAAGTTGCACACTTGGGAATGGGGTTGGGGGAAGCTGGGGAAATGATGAGGGTGTGCATAAAGGATGAGCTTAGACAGAGGTGGACTTAAGCCACAAATTAAAGGACTTGCACTGAGCCTGCGTGCTTGGTACTTCTTGGGTACCACAGACCTGATGCAGTTCCCACTGCTTTGGTCATAGTTAGGTTATCAGGGTATTGCCAACTTGCCCTGGATAATTCTTTGTCACTGGGGGGCTGCCCTGTGCCCTGTACGATGTTTAGCAGCATCCCTGGCCTCTACCCACTAGATGCCAGTAGCATTCTCCAAACCCCCTTGTTGTGACAACCAAAATTGTCTGCAGGCATTGCCAAATATTCCAGAGGGAGGGGAGGGGAGGTGTGTATGCAAAATTGACCCCCTCCATTGAGAACCATTGAGTTAGATAAAGCATTTTCACAAACTCATATTGCCTCATCTGTTCTACCTGGAACCAGAAGTACATGAAAAGAAATCACAAGACTTGGCGATGGTAGAGTTTGTTTTTGTGGTCAGGGGTGAATTTGCTGCTGTAGTTGCCTTCAATCTGTCTGCTGCCACCAAGGAAAGGCAAGCCTCCCAAGGGATGGAAGGAAGGTCAACAATAATTGAGAGGGAAGCCAGGATAAAAAGCTATCTGGTGTCTAAGCCCATGTTATTTTCATTGCACCATGCCACCCGAAGTCAGGGGGAGCGGGAAGTGCTCTGGACCATGAGCTATGTGATGGAGGTTCTAATGCCAGCTCAGTCTCTATTGGCTATATGCCTTTGGATGAGTGACTTCCTTTCCATGGGCCTCAGTTTCCTCTTCTGGGTTGACCCAGAAGTCATTCAGTGAAAATCCTAGAAATGAAAAAGTCATCAACTTCACAAGGCTGAATTCTCATTTGGGAACCGTAGATACAGACAAGATTGAGTTTTTTGATTGTCAACTGCTAACGAGGCAGGGAGGAGATGAGTCCCCAGAAGGACCAAGAAGCCTAGTGGGAAGTCCCGCCATTAAAATACCTGGTCCAAAAGAGAAACTGGGCAGTGAGAGCAAGTCTCAGTCAAGGCAGATATTGCCTTCATCGTAACAGGGGCATGTGGATGGCTGGCTGCCCAAGACCCTTCCAGATTGGACATTCTGTGACTCTAAGGCTGTTGAAACCCCCCATCCCCAGGAGAGACTCAGAAACCAAATCATCCCCAGTCCTAGAGTTCTCTTCAAATTATTTGCTAAAACCTAAATAAAACTGGGCCTGTTCCAGGCCTGTCTCAGCGCAGGGCTGCATCCAAAGAAACCCAAACCCAACTCCTCACAGCTTTGGACAGAAACTTGGCTCCGTACAGGACTCAAGACAGTTGCACAGGGGAGGCACGTCACTCGACACACACCGAGGCCGCCCGAAAAACACTCACGTTCCCTCCGCCCAGGCCCCTCCCCCCGGCACGCCTCCTGGCCTCCCTCTGCCACAGCCACCGGCCTCAGCACCAGTAATCCTCGCTTCCTGGCCCCTTCCCAACCAGCCTGTCTTCTGTAGAGCCTTCTGGCTTGCTCCCAGTTTCTATCACTCTCCTCTCCACTACCCACCCTGAGTAGCCCCACAGAATCCCAGTAGCTGGTTCTATCCTCTAAAAGCAAGTTTGGCTGCATGAATCTGAAAACAAAAAGTATTTGTGGCTTTAACACTCAAGGTCTTAGTTTCCTATATCTAAATTCTAGAAGTCAGCAGTCCAGAGCTTGTAGAGTAACTCCCTTGCACCTGCTACTCTGCCCTGTGCCACGGCTGGGAGTGGTCTCTGTTGCTGGGTCTAAGATGGCTGCTGCAGCCCCAGTCTATGGATGAGTGTTCCCAGCCCCAGAAAGGAGAAAAGGGGGTGTGAAGGACCCACACCTACCCTTTAAGTTCACTTCCCAGAATTTTGTTGCTGTTTAGGATGTAGAAGGATGTAAAAGACTTTTGATCCTGTGGTAACAACAAGAAAAACACGGACAAAAATTAAAATCGTACATTTCTACGGGTTTAGCAAAGAATGAAGGATGCAAGAAGCCTTGATGAACTGAATTCCAGAAAGAAATGGGCCCTTCATAGATAAGCAGAGGGCCATAGCATCTTCCCTACCTGAGAAGGGATGGGGAGCTGGTGGGCACACGTGCATGCCACTACAAGAGAGATTTTCCAGGAAGGAGGAGGAAGCAGCCAGCCTCAGCTGACCGTGTAACAGTCAGTGCCGATCAGAGAAACAGAACTACTACGTGAGGTGCAGAATCGGGGATTTACCTCATGGTTTTGACCTTACACAATATGGGGAGCTGGCGGGACAGTCCCCACGAGCTGTTGCCCCTGTAACTAGTACTGAGCCTGAAATCACTAGCAGTCAACCAGACTAGCAGTCAGAAAGGAAAACTGAATGTGGATGAAGGCAAGGACAAATTTGAATCACAAGGATGAACTGGGACCCATGAGGGCAAACTGGAACCCACGTCTGCCACTCACATTTTCCAAACTTAAAGCTGTGGATGAGCTATAGAAAAAGCCGTTACCCGTCGTCTCAGAGAGGCACAGGCAGTTGACCTACAACTCAGAGAAGAGGAAGGGAGCAGATCTCAGAGCCAGAGGAGGCGGGGCTCAGGCGTCCCACACCAACTAGGCGAGCCTTTCTGGTGTCCCCGCTGACCCCAGAATGTAAAACAATAGAGCCGCAGGGTCACTTCTACCTTCCAAGCCTTGTGCAAAACTTCTCTGGTGGCCTCAACTAACCCAGAAGCACAGGGAAGGAAATTTTTGGAAACATAGCTCCAGTTCAGCCAAACTGACAAAATATAGAACTCCCACAGACTGTGTGGGCTGGCAGGATGGGGTGGCGGGTGGAGGAGCCCCAAATGCAAAAATAGATTACTCAGCCCAACAATGCTGCCCCTGTCAAAAATTGTGCCAAGAAAGGAGTCAAGAAGAAAGGGCAGGTAAGCAGAGACAAATCACTTAGCCACACGCAGCTTCACAGTGATCATGGAGACGGGACTTGGGGCCCTGAGGAGCTGAATGCAAAGTGAATCAAAAACCCGTGAAACTGCAGTCCACTCTCCTCCAGCTCAAACACCCACCGGGTAACGAAGGCGGGAGGCGGGTGGACTAGTGACGGTGAGCTCCTAATGAGCACCTCATGAAGGCTGCAGCCCAACCAGACACGAGGAGGAGCTGACCCATCGGCCCCGCACTCCACCTGCAGGACAGAGGATCTGGACGCTCCAGAAAATAAATACACCAAAAACATTATGCTTCCATCTCCACAACAAAAGGTTACAGAACATGCAAAGAAGCAGGAACATGTAACCAAAGTCAGGAAACTCCCACAGAAAGAGATCCATGGGCAAACGTGCTGGAATTAACAGACGAGAAATTTAAATCAAGTGTTATAAGTATGTTACATAATTTATAGGAAAACATGAAAATAATGGCTGAATATATGAATTATTTCAAGATAAAAAGAACAAAAATTGAAAAAAACAAATAGAAATGTAGAACTGAAAAATAGTAACAACACACTGTAGAATTTATAATGTATGTAAAATAAAATATAATACAATAGCACAAAAGATGGAGGGGAGTAAAAGTTTTTACATTATTCATGAATTGAAGGTAGACTATGATAAATTAAGGATATATATTTAATCCCTAGAGAAATGATTGCAAAGGCATAAAGAGATATAGTTAAAAATCCAACAGAAGATGTAAGACAAAATATTAAATAAATACTCGCTTAATCCAAATGATGACAGGAAATAAGGAATAAAGAACAGATGGAAGCAAAAAAACAAACAAATAACAGGAAACTAAATTTAAACACAACCATATCAATAGTTACATCTAATGTAAATGGATTAAACACTGCTACTAAAAAGCAGAGATTGTCAGACTATATACAAAAGCAAGACCAAACTATACGCTGCCTACAGGAGACACACTTTAACTGCAAAGATTAAAAGTAAAAAGATGGAAAAAATATACCACACAAAAACTAATCATAAGGAAGCTGGAGTGGCTATACTAATATTAGACACAGTAGATTTTGTGATAAAAGATCTTAGAGATAAAGGGAGAATCCATAATGACAAAGGGTCAGTTCATTAAAAAGACATAACAATCTTCAATGCATATGTACCTAATGACATAACTTCAAAATGCATGTGGCAAAAATTGACAGAAAAAGGAGAAATAGACAAATCCATAACTATTTTTAACATTATCTCCTCAGAAATTCATAGAAGTCAACAAAATATCAGTGGGAATATAAAAAATCTGAATAACACTATCAACCAACTTGACCTAATTGACATTTACAAAATTACTAATCCATGATACGTCTTAACTTTGTGTGTGTGTGTGTGTGTGTGTGTGTGTGTGTGTGAGGAAGATTGGCCCTGAGCTAACATCTGTGCCAATCATCCTCTATTTTTTGTATGGGAGATGCCGCCACAGCATGGCTTGATGAGCAGTGTGGAGTTCCACACCCAGGATCCAAACCTGTGAACTCTGGGCCACCAAAGCAGAGTGCATGAACTTACCCACTACACCACTAGGCTGACCCCCTTAAAACTTTTTAAATAATCAAAATAATTCAAGTATCTTCTCTGACCAAATGGTGTTAAATTAGACATCAGTAATTTTAAAAATCTAAAAAGTCCCTGAATATCTGGAAATTAAGCAACACTCTTCTAAACAATCCATGGATCAACAAAGAAATCACAAGAGAAATTAGAAAATATTTCCAAATAAACGATAATAAAAACACAACTTATAAAAATTTATAGGATGCAGCTGAAGGAGTACTTAGAGGGAAATTCATATCCTTAAATGCTTATATTAGAGAAGAGAGATTTAAAATCAATAATCTAAGCCTCCACTTTAAGAAGCTAGAAAAATAAGAGTAAAAAACGCAAAACAAGTAGAAGGAAGAAAATAATAAAGAGTAGAAATCAACGAAATAGAAAACATATGAACAATAGAAATATCAGCAAGGCCAAAAGTTGATTCTTTGAATAGATTAATAAAACTGGTAAACCCTAGCCAAGCTAATCAAGAAAAAAGAGAGAGAAAACATATTATTAATATTAGAACTAAAAGAGGTAGGGCCAGCCTGGTGGCACAGCGGTTAAGTTCACACGTTCTGCTTTGGCTGACCGGGGTTTGCCAGTTTGGATCCCGCTGGGTGCAGACATGGCACCGCTTATCAAGCCATGCTGTGGCAGGCATCCCAGATATAAAGTAGAGGAAGATGGGCATGGATGTTAGCTCAAGGCCAGTCTTCCTCAGCAAAAAAAAAAAAAAAAAAAAAAGGAGGATTGGCAGCAGATGTTAGCTCAGGACTGATTTTCCTCAAAAAACAAAAACAAAAAAAGGAACTAAAAGAGTTACATCATGACAGATCCTATGTACACTAAAAGGATAATAAGGGAATAATGTGAATAACCTTATACCAATAAAGCTGACTTCTTAGATTAAATCACAAATTCCTCGTAAGACACAACTTCCCAAAACTGACATAAGAAAAAATAGAAAATCTGAAGTGCCCTGTATCTGTCCAAAAATAAAAGAGTTATAATTAAAAACCTCCCACAAAGAAAACTCCAGGCCCAGATGGCTTCCCTGGTGAATTCTCTTTAAGGGAGAAATAATACTAATCTTATAAAAAGCCTTGCATAAAATAGAAGAGGAAAGAACATTTGCTAACCTGTTTTGAAGAGGCCTGTGCAAACTTACTGCTGAAACAAAGACAGCGCAAGGAAACACAATCACAGGATAACAGCCCTCATGAACAGACACCAAAATTCTCAACTAAATGTCAGCAATGTATAAAAGGGAAAACACATTACGACTCAGAGGGATTTCTTTAAGGAATTCAGGGTTAATTTAACATACAAAAATAATCAATCAACACAATTCACCACATTAACCGAATAAAGGAGAAAATCAGATAATCATCACAGGAGTGGCAGATAAAGCACGTGACAAAATTCAACTTCATTCATTATTTAAAACAACAACAAAAACAAACATAAAATACCTCCCGGCAAGACAGAAACAGAAGGAAACTTCGTCAATCTTATAAAAGATAACTACGAAAATCTCTCAGCAACATCACACTTAATGGTGACGTATCAAACACTTTCTTTTGGAGATTAGGAACAAGGTAAGAATATCTGCTCCCATCACTTCTACTCAATGTTGTACTAGAGGTCCTAGACAGCAAAATAATACAAGAAGTTAACAGAATAAGGTTTGGAAAGAAAGAAGTAAAATTATCTTTATTTGCAAAGGATATGATTGTTTATATAAAAACACCTAAGAAATCTCTAAAAAGTTACTAAGACTGATAAGTAGATTTAGCAACATCATAGGATACATGGACAATATATAAAAATCAGCTAAATTTCTATATACCAGCAGCAAATAATGCAAATGATATTTTAAGAAGAATAAGATCCACAATAGCATTTTTTAAATATTTAGGGGTAAATTTAACAAAAGACATGCAAAACTTCTACCATGAAAATTGCACACATTGCTGATAGAAATTAAGGGAGACCTAAAAAATAAAATGATAAGCTATGTTCATGGATTATAAAGATTCCAGATGATTAGGATGTCAATTCTTGCCAGATTCAAAACAATCTTAATAAAAATTCCATTTTTGTAGAAATCGAAAAACTGACTCTAAAATTCATATAGAAATAGAAGGACCTACATTAACCAAAGCAATTTTGGAAAAAAATTTTGGAAAACTCACACTACTTGATTTCAAAACTTACTATAAAGCCATAGTAATCAAGATAGTGTGCTATTTGCATAAAGACAAAAATATAAATGGAACAGAATGGAGAGTCCAGAGCTGGATCCAAATATATACAGACAATTTATTTGTGACAAGACACTAAGGCAGTTCGATGGGGATTGGGGGTCTTCTCTGATGTGGATTAAGGCTGCCCCAGCTAGAGAAGCCCAAGGTGACCTGGCCTACATGCCAAACTATACGACCCAGTGGACTTTTTTTATGGTATGAATTAGGACCGCCCCAGGGAGAGAAGCCCAGGGCATCCTCACCTGCATGCCGATCTATATGGCCAGATTCGTATCTAAAGTTATATGACCGCACAATAACCAGACCCCATCTGCACTGAAATCATTTAATGACTTTTTACATCATCTTTTCTTTTTTTCCAGTATAAATAAGTCACGTACCCATGCCTTATAAAATTAGCCCTAACCCTCAACTCGGGGGAGCAGCAGGAGCTCTGACTGCCCGTGGGTCCTGTCCCCACGCACCAGCTCTGACTGCCCATGGGTCCCGTCCCCATGCGGCAGCAGCAGGAGCTCTGACTGCCCGTGGGTCCTGTCCCCACGCACCAGCTCTGACTGCCCATGGGTCCTGTCCCCATGCGGCAGCAGCAGGAGCTCTGACTGCCCGTGGGTCCTGTCCCCACGCACCAGCTCTGACTGCCCATGGGTCCTGTCCCCATGCGGCAGCAGCAGGAGCTCTGACTGCCCGTAGGTCTTGTCCCCACACACCAGCTCTGCCTGCCCATGGGTCCTGTCCCCATGCCAGCAGGGGCAGCAGAAGCGGCGGCAGCAGAAGCTCTGACTGCCCATGGGTCCTGTCCCCATGCTATTCCACACTATTCTCTAAATAAAACAGCACTACTGCCAGATCTTGAGAGTCTAAGAAATCTTTCTTTCGACTCCTCGGCTCACCAACCCCGCATCATTCTCAAGAAATTATGCTGAAATAACTAGACATTCGTGTGGGGAAAAAGATGAACCCCAACCCCCACCCCATCCCACACACAAAATTCAGTCTGAGATGAGTCACAGACCCTAGTGTAAAACTAACATTATAAAGCTTCTAGGAGAAATCATTTGAGAATAACTTCACAAATTTGAGGCAGACAAAGAAATCTTAAAGAGCACATGGAAAGTATAAACCATAAAAAAGAAACTTTTTACTTCCATTTCATCAAAATTAAAAACTTTTGCTTTTTTGAAAAACATTGTTAAGCAAGCCACTGACTGAAGAAAATATGTGCAAAATATATATCTGATAAAGGATTTGTGTTCAGAATTGCAAATAACTCTTGCAACTCAATAAGAAGACAACCCAATAAAAAGGGGGCGAGCAAAGATTTGAATAGATATTTCACAAAATAAGGTATATGGATGGCAAATAAACACATGAAAATATACTCAACATTATTGGTCACAGGAAAATACAAGTTAAAACTACCTTAGATGCCATTACACATCCACTAAAGTGGCTAAAATTAAAATAATTGACAATACCAAGTGTTGCCAAGAGTATAGAGCAACTAGAACTCTCATACATTGATAGTGGGAATGTAAAATGGTACAATCGCTTTGGAAAATAGTATGGTAGTTTCTTATAAAGCTAAGCATACAACTTAGTAATTCAAGTCCTAGTTTTTATATAAGAGAAATGAAAACATATATTCACATGAGACCTGGACACAAATGTTCACAGAAGCTTTATCATACTAGCCCCAAACTGGGAACTAATCCACCAACTGATGTATCATTCATCAACCAGTAAATGTATAAACAAATTGTGGCATGTCCATATAATGAAATGTTACTCAACTATAAAAAGAAAAAAATTACTGATGCATGTAATTACATAGATGAAAGTCAAACACAATATGCAGAGCAAAAATGTCAGACACCAAAGAGTAAATCTGAATGATTCCATTCATTTGAAATTTTACAAAAGGCAAAACTAATCTATAATGGCAAAAGCACGTCAGTGGCTTCCCAGGGCTGGGAGTGGGAAGGGAGGATGAAGATTAGCTGCAAAGAGGCATTTAGAGACCTTTGTGAGATGATGGAAATATTCTATGTCTTGCTTGCACGGTTGGTTATGCAAGTACATGCATTTGTGAAAACTCTTTGAACTCTACATTAGAAATGGATGCATCTGGGGCCGGCCCCATGGCCGAGTGGTTAAGTTCACATACTCTGCTTTGGTGGCCTAGGGTGTCACTGGTCCCGATCTTGGGTGCAGACCCAGCACCGCTCATCAAGCCACGCTGAGGCGGCGTCCCACATAGCAGAACTAGAGGGACTTATGACTAGAATATACAACTATGTACTGGGGGGCTTTGGGGAGAAAAAGAAGGGAAAAAAAGATTGGCCACAGATGTTAGCTCAGGGCCAATCTTTACAAATAAATAAATAAATCAGGCCAGAGGGGCCAGGAGCAGAGAGATTTACCAAAAAAAAGAAATGGATGCATTTTATTGCATGTAAATTATGATTCAATAAATTAGACTTTAAAAATATAAGCAGCTCAATTCTAAAATGGGTAAAACACTTAAATAGACAGCTCACAAAAGAATACATATGAATAGGCCGTAAGCACATACAAAGGTGCTCAATAATATTAGTCAACAGAGAAATGCAAATGAAAAACACTATGAAACACCAATTTACACCCACTAGAAGGGCTAAAATTTAAAAGACTGATAATACCAAACGTTGGTAAGAACGTGAAGTAACTGGAACTCTCATACATTGCTGGTGGAAGTATAAAAGAGGACAACCACTTTGGAAAATTCTGGCAATTTCTAATAAGGTTAAACGTACCCCTACCCACTGATCTAGGAAGCCTATTCCTAAAACAAGTGAAAATACATGTCCACAAAAAGACTTGTACCGGAATGTTCATAGCAGCCTTAATCTAATAGTCCAAAACCAGAAAACTCCCAAATGTCCATCAACAGGAGAATGGATAGTAAAATGTGTTACATCTATATAGTAGAACACTACTCAGCAATTTTCTATCGAACAATTGATACAAGTAACAACGTGGATGAATGCCATGAATGCCACAGACACTGCGCTGAGTGGAAGAAGCCAGATGCAAAGGGTGCCTACTGTACAGCTCCACTCATATGAAGTTCAAGAACAGATCAAACCAACCTACGTGTTAGCAATCAGGACAGTGGTTGCCCAGGCTGGAGGCTTGTCTAGACTGGGGCACGGAGAGAGGATGTGGGGAGCCTGCATGGGTATCGGAAATGGTCTTTATCTTGATTGGAGTGTACACATTTGTCAAATTTCATTGAACAGTACCATTAAGATCTGTATGTAAATTATACTTCCACTTTTTTTTTAATAATGAAAGAAAAAGAAAAAAGGAAGTTGAACACACCACTTCTGCCTGGATCTCAATGACTAGAATTTAGTCACATGGCCACGCTTAGCTGTAAGGGAGGCTAGGAAACCCAGTCTTTATTCCAAGTAGCTTTGTGCCCAGTTGAAATGGGGCGGGGGGTGGGAGGGGGGGAGGTTATTTTACTATAGAAGAAAGCCGAGAGTTGATTTACAGGGACAACTAATGGTCTCTGCCATTGGGCAAGCAAGCAAATATATAATTCTTTTTTTGAGGGGGGGGCTCAAGAAGATTTCAAATACTTATAGTTTAGCTTAATAACTCTCATTTTTGCTGTCATGCTACTTTCTGGAATTTTTCAGTGTTTCCTTTTCGTTACTGTAATCAGACAAGGCCACTGTTTCTGCAGTGACCATAACCTTGAGAATCTGCCAAGGGCACACTGGTGACAAATGGAAAGGGGGACAAAGGATGTTGGGTACCAGGGTTGGAAAGGAAAATGAAACAGCCTTGAAAGTGTGAATGAAAACCCACACAGCAGACACGGCATGTGTGACATTGGCCACCTTCCTTTTAGAAGAAACCACCTCCTCTGTGTTTAAAGCTTGACTTGCCTTCCTGTGGGAGCGACACAGAATTTCATTGGTTTTAGCCCATACTGAGAGAGGCAGCGACAGCAGCACTCTTGTCCCTTGAAGTCTTCCGTCCCTTCCTCGGCAGTGCTGGGATGTCTGCCACAAGCACAGGAGACCTTCCTCTCAATAGATAGGCCAGCGTTGACTGCTAACTAGGCGTGTCCTACTGAGCGTCTCATTCCTCAGGCAGGAACGGGAGAAGAACGTGACCATGGGAACCACGCTTGGCTGACTTCCTTGCTGTGCGTAATCCTATACCCATGCTTTCTCAGTTAGACAACAAACATTTCTTGAGCTCCTGCTTTGCCTGGCTCTGGGCTCAAAGCAGGGAACACAGAGAAAGCACAGAACTGTAGCCTGAGCTGAGAGTCAGTCTCCTGTTCTCAGCCCACCTTCTGGATTGAGCACCTTTGCCACTGATGTCAGCCAGAACCGCACCTAAGATCCCCAGTACCAAGCTCGCTGGGGACCACCCCTGTTTCCCCAGCCACTTCCCTATTCCATAGCCCCCACACTGGCCCATACCACCAGGATTTCAGCCTGCTCCTGCCTGAGCCAGACACAACCTCTTTCCCAATATAGACGGATGAGAGATGAGCAGGGTCTGCTTGATGAAATTGGTCGATGGGCTGCCTCCAAGATCTGCCTGGAAGGAGAATGGACTGGAAATTGCACAGTCATTATCTTTGCAGACAACCCTCTCCTCCCCATCTTTTCAACATAATGAATTGCATGGAGAGCTCAGCTGTCATGAAAGCTTTTGAATTCCAGCCCTCCCATCTTCCAGGACATCCTTAGAGGTTATCTCAGTAAGCCAGGTGGAAAAGGAAAAAGAAAAGCTTAACCCTATAAGAATAATTATGATGTATTATTAGCAACTGATGGCAATCTAATGCAGGATTTTCAATATAGACACTGCTGGCTGTAATTTTTCTCTGTCATATGCACACACAAAAAAAGGCTACATTTAATGACTCCAAAGTTCAGAGCAGTTTCTCAAACTAAATTTAGTTCCTTAGAAGCAGTGTCTTCATACAGGGCGTTTTAATAAAATAGAGACACCGTTTGAATGTTGGAGACACTTTTTAGAGTAGACGGAAATGTTATGATTAGTATGTTTATGTGACAAGACCACTAGTTGGCATTAGTGTTGAGTTTATATGGCTGTGCTGTGTCATGTGCAGAAAGCAAAGTAGCACGCAAAATGCAGAACCATAGGATCGCCATAGGATCTAGTCACACTGGGAGCAACTTGCAGGCTGATGGTCTAATTAGTTTCTCTATCCTCAGGCCCTAGCACAACGCACAACGCTGGGCACAAGCAGAGGTTTGATAAATGATTGCTGGCTGGATGGATGGATGGATGGATGGACGGAGACACAACTTTGGCAGTTTATTTTAATGTATTGGGATACCAATCTTGCTACTAAGAGGCTGGAAGCCTGGGGTTATAAATTCAAAACACAGTGATGTGATTGCCTGGAGTATGGGTGAATTGGTTAAAAAGTATCAACACCTGTGTCTGTAAATTAGTCTTTTGTGCCTCTCCTAGTTAGATCTGGAACACAAAAACAGAAATTTCTATAGGTATTTGTTTGCCTTAGCTTGAGCTCCCCCCAAAGCAGACCCCACAATAAGGGGTGAGGTGCCGGGGGTTTATTCGGGAGGGGATCCCATGAAGTGCAAGGAGGAAGGAGGGAAAGTGAGACAAGACAGGGAGAAACATCGATCAAGGGTGTAATAATGAGTGGGGTACCACAGTGGGGTCTCACTGGGGACCCTCTGAGAAATCACATGGACTCTATCCTGGAATCTTCCCAGTAGGACAGAAAGCTGGGCGCTGACCTGCCAAGTCCCATGCCCCATTGGCTGAAGTTGCCCCAGGACACTAACACCCTCGCCCTTCCCCGCATTGAGTAGTGTGAATTCCAGGTGCTAGAGACAGCTTTCAGTCAGAGCACAAGGTCGGCTTGGCCCTCGGGAGGGAAGCGGGGAACTGTCCACCAGAGCTGCAGGTGAGCCAGGTGGGCGGGGTAGAGCCTTTGTAACAGGAAGGGACTTCATACGGGGAATCAGATGCTCCCTGGAAGGAAGCACTCAGGAGCCTTTCCAGGCTGGCCTCCAGGAATGACTCTCGGACAGGGGATCTTTGCCCTGTGAGGTCACCACTGCTGCTACTGTTGCCACCGTGACTCTCCACAGCCAGGAGGCGAGAGCATGGGCTTTGCAACATGGCTGCAGAAACCCTCCCTCTTCCGTGACCTTGTTTATCAGCAGAAAATAGCCTAAAGGGCAGGAAGAAGGCTCCTGCCACCGTCCCCCGTCCAGATCTTGTGTGCCTTTGTCTGATCGACAGGACATGCTTTATGCCCAGAACGTGGGCTCTCAGGGAGGCTGGGGCATGTATTCAGCTTCCAGCCTCCCGAACTGGAAGGAGGGCAGGAACAAGTTTCGGGAAGCCAGTGTAGCGTATCTACCAGGCTCTCTAATGGCCTACCCTCAGCTGTGCTTCCATCGCCATCCGGAGCCCCTCTCTGAGGGGGAACACACCTGGGGCCTCTGCTTTGCCTACCCGTGGAAACTGGTACCAATGACAATAGGAGGACATAAGGCTGTCTGCTCTGCCCTGCAGCCACACAAGGATTCTCTCAGTTTCTTGAAAGTGCCTAGTTCTCCCCAGCCACAGGGCCTTTGCACACACTATTTCCCTGCTAGAATGGTCTCCCCACCTCTCCCACCACCCTCTTCTTCTAGTTAATGTTATCCTTTGAATTGCAGCTCAAACAGCACCTCCTCCAGGAAGCCTTCCCTGACTCCCCAGACTAGTTCAACTTCCACAATTAGCACAATTAGCAATAATTACAATACAATAGAATACAATAATTAGCACAATTAGTTCACTTAGCACCATGGCACTTATGGACTATGAGCTGATATTGGGCTCCGCTGGTCACCATACCCTGTGACAATGTGCCTGTGAATCTCTTTTTCACCTTGGCTTGTAGGTCTAGGCTGAATCTGGTCCAGGCTGACCCTCAGACTGGCTAATCCCCCTCCCCCCGCCCAGCCACAGGCCTTGTTCTCAAAGATGCACTGAAGCTGACAACCATCTTCATGATACTTGCTTCAACTACACAGTTAAATACCCTGACATGACAATTTTTCTTTCTATAAAACAAAGTACACCAAATTCCATCCTGGCTCTGACACTAGTCGCGTCACCTGAAGCAAGTCATTTCACTCTCTGAGCCTCAGTTTTCTCATCTTTAAACAGGGATAATAAATACCAACCTTGGAGAGTTGTTAGAACTAAGCAGAATAACGCAAGTGAGAGAGCAAGCTGTCACCCAGCACCCAGGTGCATGTTATGGCCGTCATCATCCACCTCTTGGGGGCACTTAGGGTCTTCATACGGTTAGTGCATAAGGCCAGGGTGGTTTTTTGGTTGGAGATGTCATTTCTAACTCGTCCTCAGGAGGACGGGGATGATTCTTGAGGCTCTGAACAGAAGAGACAGCTAGGGCTCCTTGTAAACTGTCTTCTGCACTCGTGGACCCAAGGGGCTGCATGGAGCCCACTGGAATGGCAGAGTAGTAGACTCGCCCTTTTGGAAAGCAACGTACAAAGGTTTACCAAAAGCCAGAGGAACATCTCCACCCTTTGGGCCAAACGTTCCACTTGTGGACTATATGCTAAGGGAGTTAATTAAATGGAAGCAGAAGCTTCCTTTGTGCAGATGTTCATTACGGTAGCCCAAGATTGGAAACCCCTCAAATCACCAGCGACGAGGGATCAGTTCAGAAAATCAGCACTCTGAGATTTCGCAGCCCTAGAGGAATAACTGTGAAGTCTCTGCAGAAATGTGGATCATATTTCTGGCAGAAAGTGAAGAGAAAAAGCCATGTTTGGCATGGGGTCACCTGCCATCATAACAGGCAAAAATGGAAAGAGTTGCCTCGGGCAGGGGGAAGGTAAGTGAACTTTTTTAATCTTCTTTTTGATGCTGTGCTGTTTTTATAGGTTTAAAATGACAAGCCTACTGGGCACGTTCTGGCAGCTGACTGGAGTTGAGGCTGGAGGTCTCAACTCATGGAAACGAAGGGCCCCTTCCTCACTTGAACAGTGTGGATGTGCTGAAGTCCGTCCGTCAGATAAGATTCTCTGGGATAGACAAGGCAAATAATATCAAAGAGACTAACCAGTGAGGGGGGAAAATCAGACCTCTTCCAGCCTCGAATGAGGTGGAACGTTCAACATCATTTAAAGGGCCATAAGTCATGATGAAACAGTCTGTGTCCTTCCATCGTGATGCACCAGAAGTGGAGGAGAGCTGCCTTGGGTGCCATGGAGAGAAGGCAGAAACAGCCAGAAATGCACCACCCGTGCATTTTCGTGGCAAGGCCCTGAGAGCTATCTGTGACCTCACAGCACAGCCTCTACAGCTGACTTACTGTGTTCATTCAACTATTTCTCCCCAGGCCTTGAACAAGAAACTGACGCAGGACTGCCGCACCATGAAAATACCCAGAGACAAGCATTGCCCATGATATTCATAAATATAGAAACATTCTCCACCTCAGAACTTGGGAACTCATGGATATTCAGCGCCAGGGAGCTTCAATTAACCGGAATTCCAAGACCCATACCCTGGCCTCTTAAGGCAAGGAAGCAAACACGATGATATCTAAAGGGGAAAAAAAGAAGAAAAAGAAATCTAAACACGTTTATATCCAGTTGAGGGCAGGACACAGTTAGCCCAGTCTCCTGACACTTCTGCCCTTAAATCTGCAACTAAAAATAAAAGTCAATATTCAGGCCGGGGCTCCTTTGGCCTTGCAGCCTCCTCAGTAACACACTCCAGCAGCTAACAGGAAGGTGGCCAGAACTGACAGCTGTCTCGGGAACAGGCAGGAGAGAGCCTGGGTGGGCAAAGAGCGGTTCTCAGGAATGTCCAGGAACAGGAAGTTGGTCCCCAGCACCTGGAAGCACTGTGGTGCCAAGTGTGGGATCCTCAGTTCTGAAGCAATGGAGGTACGAGACGGAGGCCGGTCAAAAGGAACAAAGCCAGGCAGCTTCTCCTGGAACAGAGGTGTGACAGCAGGGGGTGGCCCGAAGCAGGGCAGGTGGTGAGCCCAAGAGGGGCAAAGGGGGTGGGGACAGCAGTCACAGGTTTCAGAGAATCATTCCTGTTCTTATCAGGGCTGAGAAGGCCCTTCACAATGTGGTGCCTGGGAGTTCTGGACCATGTTCACCAGATCTGATTTCAAATATACTCCATTGTCAGGCCATGGGCCCCCGTGTTGTCTGGAAAAGACAGTCATTATCTTAGCTGAGGCTCCCCCAGAAGCAGACTCCGAGATATGGATATGTGGTGCATTGGGGACATAAAGGACAACTGAGCAGAAGAGTGGGGATGTGGGCAGAGGAGGGAAGGCATCTCCAATCCTACCTCTAACCCAGTAAGTGATGCTTTCTCAAGCTGACTACCACCGTAAGCAACTGAAGCTCCATCCTTCTGGGGAACTCTGGGAGCCAGTGTAGACACAAACCCGAGTTAGACTACCTGAAGGGTGAGGGAGCCGGGGCATTTATATCCACCAGTTGCTGGCTGAGGGCACAGGCTAGCGGGTATTCATTCCCCAACATTTCCAGCGAGAGCAGCATGGGCGAGCAAAATGATCTCAAGGCCATAAAACGCCCTCAGGTGCTGATGCTTGGCAATCGGGTCTTCTTGCACCGATGTGGTAGGGATGAGGGGACACGGGCGGGTCATGGTGCCACCAAATTTAAAGGCTGTGTGAGTCACTGATGCCTACTGGTAAGTAACCCTTCTAAGAGTTCATCCAGCTCCACCAACGGTTTCCCCCAGTACTCGGGGACTCGTTACTACCCGCCAAGGCAGCCCAGCATTTCCGTTCTCAGAGAGCTCCCTGGGGTAGGAAGTTCGCCCCCCAGGGAAGTGACGTTGGGATCCCTGCGCTTCCCACCTGCTGGCCTTAGCCTAGCAGAACCACAGGCGGCCTTCTTCCTCCAGGAATTCAATTCTGCTCACCATGGTATTCCCAACTCCGCAGGACGCAAAGCAAGCAAACGCGCTTCAGGAAGAACCCCACAAAGGACTCTTCACGCCAGAGGAAGATTTTAGTTAATTAATACCGAAGTTCAAGTAATCAGGCCAGTCTGCTCCCAGCCCTTCTGGTGAGTGACACTTCTACCGTAGGAGCGGTGGTTAGTACCAGGTGGGCTAAGGGCTGCATGCATTTATCATAAAACACGAGGCTTAAATTCAATATCAAGATGAAAGTCAAACAAAGGCTCCCCGGGAGACAAGGAGCTCCGCTTTCACAAGCCTAGAGTGGAGAATATTGCCTGTCAGCAAACAGTACTTCTAATTTGATTCTGCAAAGATTCCTGCAAAGAGGAAAGCAACGATATGTCAGGAGAATATGGTGTGTATCCACTCCTATATGTATTTTTATCATGGCCACATTCTTCAGGATCTCAGTCATCAATTATTTGTGACAAGCAGCCAATTGTTTATCTTTCAAGAACATTACCACTTACTTCCCTTTATATAGCCTCTGTATATTATTGTGGGGAGAGGATCATCTATTTTCTCCTCCCTTCCAAGCCCTTCCATCATTTACTGCCCAGCATCCCGGTGTAATGTCCTAGAATCATGGGTTTTATGAGACTGGAAGAGAAATCACTTTGTGCTCCCCCCTCACCAAGGGATGCACAAAAGGGCACCAAAACTGGCATTTAATTCAGCCGAATGTCAGGGTCCTGCTAGTGGAAATTCCCCTCTGCATGTTAGAACAGGTGTTCCTGGGAGATACCCAGAGAAAATGGAACAGCTGGAAGCAAAAACATTCCCCCATCCCTGCTCAGAAAATAGAAGCAAGTTTCTGCCATGAAAACCATTTTTGCTTAAAAAACCAGCCTGAAATAATTGCATATTTGTTGGGAATTGACAGTGAGTTTTTTCATGAATTTTGCTATCTTTTGACAGTAGCAAATAAGTAGGTAGAGAAATGCACTCTATTGGGGCTTTTAATGGAAAAAAAAAAGAATCACAGTAGGAAAATTGCACCAAAGAGCACAGCGATACTTCCATACTCAGCTGCACTTAAGGGGAGAAAATGGTCATTAAAGGTAACAGGGTTGTTATAAAAACAGTGGTTCTATTTCCGGGTCTTTCGCTTGCCAAAAGCCTCCGCACGCAGTCCCCAAAAGTGGGAGAATGCCAAATCTGAATTTCTCTAATGCGCCTTGCAAACAATTGGATTTATTCTTAATGGAGCATTTTTACATTATGCGGCATGTAATTAGCTATTAAACGACTTAGGAATAAACGACTCAGATTTGTTGGGCCCGATGCCTGATGAATGGTTTCACGCTGTTCTTTTAAATCAATGCTGTGGTGACTGTAATTTACTGGTGGATTTAAGGGGGCTTTTTTGAGGGGAGAGGGGTTAAAGATCTCCCAGTTTGGGAACCTGAAATGACAATGCAACATTAACTTGATTATAAACCTTTTAACCAACCCACCGTCTCCAAGACAGTTCTGGGCAGCACACGTTGAATTCGATCTCTGTAAACAGGGCTTCAGACTCTCCTAGGCCTACTGCTCACCTAAGAAAACCAAAATAAGCAAATAAAAACAGAAAAGTCTCCCTTTTTCTGTAATGTCAGGGGATTTTCTTTCTGGGGGGGGGCGGGTGGGAAGTGGGGGAGAGGGAACTTGAATTATCAATCGACTGCCATGAATTTGTGAAACTCCTACCATGTGTCCAGGATGGCTGATGCTGGGGTGACAAGGTAATTTACTGAAATCTTAACCTGCATTTTGTTCTTGCTGCACTTTTCACATACACCCACTCCACCCTCCAAGAAGGCAGCCAGGGCCTGAGGACCCCTTGGCTCGAAGAGAGCTTTTGTCCACAGGGCCAGAATACGGGTTGCTGGCAGAAGTCTCTCTCCCGGCTTCTGTGAGAGCCTCAGCTCATTGAGGAGCTGATCCTAGATGATCCAGGAGGTGAGAAGAGAGAGCTGAGTCTCTTTGAAGAGGGAGGAGGAGGAACAGCAGGAAACAACAGGCAGCCCCAACAGTCAACAGCAGGAGGAGGACAGCAGAGGTTGCTTGTCCAAGTTGGGCAGGAAGATAGAAGTTGGTACTTTGTGGATGTAGATTCGAAGCAGCCCAGTGGACCTCTGGAGGAAGTGATTGTGAAGCTCCCCCAGGGAGTGGCTTAGGGGCTGGCTGAGGCACTGGGACTCCCAGGGCCAAGCATGGGCAGCAGTAAAGACTGCAGGAGGCTTTGCTCAGCACGAGACCCCTAGGACATGGGGACAGCACCCCAATCAGGACAGAAGTCCTCTCCAGTGACAGGATTAGGGGCTTAGAGTCAAAGATAATATGATTTAAAGAGATATTGGGGATTTCTTACACAGCCAAGATTGTGAGGGCAACAGTCACGCCCACCACAGTTATTGATCCTGAGCGACGGCCTAGCGGCCTTTGCCTTCTCCAGTCACGCTGCTACCACCCAAACCAAGGGTCAAGGCTGGAACTACGATGACCATGACTGCAGGTGACTCCAGGCCACCAGCCAGCATGGCCTGGAATGACTACCTGCAAGCTTGCCAGAGCCATGAGCTGGGGCAGGACCATTCCTGGGTCCCAAGTCCCACTATCCCTTCCTCCCCTCTTCCCATGACGGTAGGCAACTCCTAGGCCTGGGTGTCTACTGAGATCACCAGTTACCCTGTTCCCTCCAAATCAGGCTCCACCCCAAACCCAGGGCCTTTGACCAGGACCCTGGCTTCATGCTCAGAGCCACAGACAGAGATCCTGCCCTCAACACAGATCCATTAACTCCTTCATTCATTCATTCATTCATTCAATGAGTATTTGTAAATACTTACCACTGTGCTGGGTGCTCAGGGTTCAACAGTGAATGAGACAAAGCCCCTGCCCTCCCAGGTCCTCGAGACAGCTCTTCCTGACTCCACATTACCACCTGCCACCCGGGCCCCATCTCCAAGTGCCTCAACAGCTAGAGCTTGAATCCTGACAGGCAGCCCCAACAGTCAAGTTAGCACCCCACATCTTCTGCTTCCCCTTGCCCTGCCCCCTGATGCTACCCACAGGTCCCACAATGCCTTGCAACACAAAACCGAGTAATGGAAGGGAACAAGCTTGGCCGCCATATTGAAGGGGGAGGGAAGGATCTTGATTACAGTGAGAACAAAACCTAAGTCAATATCTCAATAAGTTATTGTAGCATAAAACAGTTACTGAAAAAGGCATGCAGCATGGGGCACACTCGAGGCAAGAGAGAGCCCTCTGGGCTGGGAGCTGAGGACTGAGCGGAGTGGGAACAGGCAGGTGGAGGAGCCGAAAGCCCCGAGGTTTCATCCTCTGAGATCTGTGCCTTGAATTATGGCAAATACTACGCAGAAGACAGGAGAAAGCAACCAGCTGTTGCTCGGGCATTGCTGATGGGAGTGAAAGAGGCACCATCTTTTCAAAAGCAATTTGTCAAAACATTTCAAGAGCCATAAAAACCTTCTAACTTTTGATCCAGTAATCTTACTTCTGGGAATATATGTGTAAGGAGCAAATTCAAAAACACAATAAGAAGGAAAATAATAGATTGTAGTAAGTGAGTACCTACTCTATGTCAGACGCTATTCGAAGCAGCGTATTTACGTGTTTTCTCACTTATTTCTCACAACTCTATGAGATGGAGACTATTTTTACACCCACTTTACAGATGATAAAACTGAGGCATTAAGAGTTTGACAATTTTTCATGGCAATAGAGCCAGGATCCAAATCTGGAGCCAGTATTCTTAATTCCCACTCCACACTGCCTCCCAAAGATCAAGAGAACAATGCACGTTACCTATAATGGCGCACCAGAGGAAATGTGTTTGATGCCCAGTAATTTGTGATGGTGAACTGTGGGGAATGCCACATGCTACGTAGGCATGGAACTGATTATAATGAAGACTACGTAGCAACTGGGGGGATGTGGAAGGCAGAAGGGAGGAAGGGATGCCTGCGCTGAATCCAGAGGAATTAGTAAAAACAAGCCAGTTTGGTTGGAGAAATACTCAGCTCCAAGCAGAGGAACCCAGGCAGAGGAAGGAGCCTGGTGTCTTCAGGGACCCAGGAGGCCTTGGAATGGCTGAGCCGTGAAGACCAGAGGGGAGCAGTCAGAGATGCAGCTGAAGCAGAGAGCGGAGGCCAATGGTCCACAAATCTGCAAGGACGCAGCTGTGTCTGAGCAAGAGATGGTGGGAGGCGGGATCTCAGAGCCACTCGGGCAGTAGAATCAACAGGGCTGGGTGGAAAATTATGTGTGCAAGTAAGTGACATAGGACTCTGGGTTTCTCCAAAAATTGTTGTGCTAGTCACAGAGTGAGTGAATATAGGAGGAAGAGAGGGGCAGCCTCGTTGAAGATAACCTGAGCTTCTTTGAAGAACTGGCTTATGTGACTACAGATATTCCTATGTGCATTGAGAGCTTGTGTACTTTCCTTTTCTGTATATATGTACATGTACATATATTTGTATGTGTGGATATTCTACTATAATTCAACTCTGGCGTTGGCAGCTCTTGAGATAATACTGTTGACAGAGCCTAGGTGAGATGTACCATAACAGAGGGTGAAATGTGGCCAAGCATGAGTTAAAGGAGAAAACAGACCCTAAGCTTGCTGGGGAAGATATAAGAGTCATTGCATGTGACCTGGTTCAGTGTATAAATGGCAGATCATTTGAGTCACTCAGCAATTCCAGGGACAAAGCTTTAGGTCACCATGGGGACTACCTGCCCTCCCTCCGCTCTTGCAGAGTGGTTACCCAGAAATCCCAAGTAACCAAAGCCCTTCTAAGGGCCATGGTGGACACTAATCAGCCCTACTAATGTCTTCTAGGGCCTAGGCTCTGCCCCTAGAAGTGCCCCCTGCCATAGGACCAGCAGTAGTGGCATCTGAAATGGCAACTTTGCCATGTGGTGTCCCAAGGTCAGCAACATGCCCCAGGTGGAGCTAGGACGTCATCAGCTGATGACTTGGTCCTGCACCCACACAGAGGCCCTCCTTCATTGGGCAGCTGGGGAGTTGGTCCCGAGCTACTCCAAAGAACAGGGCCTGACTTTCCTTCCAGCATCCCGGACCTGAGACCCAGGCTGCTCCAGACCCTATTGCCAGAAATTCTTTGGGAAGAACATGGACACTCTCCACCTTCCCCAGATCATCAGGATGAGAAGCCAGCACCACAGCCCATGCTCCCTGGACCCTGGGCTTCTTTAGAGCCCCCTAAGTTCTCAAGATGTTGGAGCTAGATGGGGCCATGAGGACCACCTGGCCCAACACTTTCCTTTCACTGAAGGGGAGACTGAAGGGAAGAGAAGGGGCTTGATCATCAATACACAAGGGGAACTGGAACCTGAGTCTCCTGACGCCCAACCCAGAGCTGAAGCATATTCCTCACTCCTGGAACTTCTCTCACTTATGCCAAAAGTGCTGGTGAGGATGGCTCCCTTTAATTTCCCAAAATGACTACTAAACGGGGGAGGAGTGGACTCTTTGTGTCAAGACCCAGCCATCTTGCCCCCAATTACATTGACTTATTTAATACACCTTTATTGAGCATCTACTGCATACCAGGCCTGTTCTGAGCTCTGGGAATATAGAGGTGAAGACAACATGGCCCTGACTTCAAAGAGTTGAGGATCTGGTTAGCATTTCTTCTTAGATACATCACTGTTGCTCTCATTAATTCAGTCAACCAACCAACAGTTATTAAGCACCTACTGTGTCCCAGGTACTATGCCTGGGCTCAAAAGCTACGTGCCCAGGGCCTCATGGAACAACAAAGAGGCTGGGCCTGATCCACCTCCCTCCACTGTGTGCTTATGAGCCCTTCCCTTCCCCCTCCAGGCCTCAGTTTCCCCATCTTGAGTACTCACATTTGATCTTTCTTAGAAGCTACATCAGAATGTTGCCCAGAGCCTCCTCCAGACTCTTCTCTTTTCCCTGTTCTTTCTACCCCTAGGCTTTCAACACAGACAAGTGCCCTGGGCCTTGATGCGAGGGGTGCCAACCTGGCATCTGTGATCAGGTCAGGCAGAAGTGACTGATGAAACGGAGTTTTTCCATCTGCTGGAGAGAAAAGCCCTTTCTCCTTCCACCCCACCACGGCTGAGCACCAGGCCCAGAGTCAGAACGTAAGCACCAACCACATGAAGGATCCCTTCTTTCTGGCCAGAGGGGGCCCTGAATGGGGGCGCTGCCCACACAGCCCGCGGGGTGCTATTCTCATTGGGCTCAAAGCGAACGCGGCCCCTGGAGTCGGGCCCTGCACAGCTGTGTGGCTGGACATGACTGCTCGGCCCCTGAAATCACAGGACATGACCCAGACTTTGGGGAAGCCAGAAGAGGGACATCCCAACGCTGCAGGCAGCTGGTGGGTGTAACAGAAGCTGGTGTTTCAGGGCGCAGAGCACACAGTCTGGAGGCAGCCGTTTGAGTCCTGTCCAGGCTGTCTCGGCCGCTAATGAAGACAATGCCGGGAAAAGGGATTTGCAGAACTGGCTGAGGATGAAGGGGAAAAATCAGTTCAGACAGCTCGCTTTAGATCTAATTGTTCCATTTCGCAAATCCATCTGGCTGCCGGGTGGGTGGACCGTGTGTCTGGACCCAGCCCAGGCCGGGGGGAGGCTGTGCTCCCCGGATTGAATTATCCCATCTCCAGGTGCTCAGGGCAACGATTCTGACCCAGGGCCAGAGGAGCAAATGACAGCTCCCGAGTGTCACCACGTCCCCTGTGTCACTGCCTCCCAGCCCACACAGAAAATCTTCACAGTTAATTTCATGACAATCTGTAGCCCAGAAGCCCCGGAGCAGGAATGTGGCTGAGTATCTGACTCGCCACCAATTTCAATTAGAGCCGGAGAAGCAGACAGGAGGCAACTGGAGAGAGAAGACCGAGTGTGGGTTCTGGTCCTTTCCCGGTGACACACCCAGAACGCCACCAGACAGGGCCTCTCTCATCATAAATGGGGCCACAAGACAACACCCCTCTGCTTTTCACTCAGGACCATTGTGCCGATAAGTGAGGACACGCTCACGGCGCGTGCACACACACACATCTTCTTCATTTGGTGGTTGTTTCATCCCTGAGGGTTGCTGGAAGAAAGAGCACTTGACTAGGGAACAGGAGACCAGACATTAGCACTGCCTCTGCCATTTATAGCTGTTCATTATTGGGTAAATCTTCCTCCCTCTCTGGGCCTCATTCTGAAGGGATTGGAGTAAATCAGTGGTTTTCAAACTTTTTCCTCAAAGAAAACCTTCTGTGGAATCCCAGTAAATACCAGAGACAAAAATACAGCTTCTCACGATTGAAGGTGGGGGGGCTTCAGAGCTGGGCTCTCCTCTCCCACCCCAGAAACCACCACAGAGCGCCAGGATGCTGTAGATCATTTGGAAAACACTGAGCCAGATACCCACTTAGGGAGGCCGAACAATGGCCCTGCAAAGATGTCCGTGTCCCACTCCCCAGAACCTGTGAATATATTACATTACACGGCAAAAGGGGCCTTGCAGATATGATTGAGTTAAGGATCTTGAGATGGGGAGATCTATCCAGATGGGCCCAAAGTGATCACAAGGATCCTCACAAGAAGGAGGCAGGAGGTGGGAGAAGAGGTGATGGGATGCTGGAAGCTGCGAGAGAGCTGAAAATGCTGTACTGCTGACTTTGAAGATGGAGGAAGGGGCCGTGAGGCAAGGAGTGTGGGCAGCCTCTAGAAGCTGGAAACAGCAAGGAAACGAATTCTCCCCTACAGCCTCCAGAAGGAATGCAGCCCTACTGACCCCTTGGCTTTAGGACTTCTGACCTCCAGGATAGTAAGGGAAGAAATCTGTGTCGTTTTAAGTCTCTTATATTTGTGGTAAGTCGTTACAGCAGCGACAGCAAACTAACATCCTCATGTTCTATAGTCCTGTGGGGAGAGAAATGAACTGGAGGGAATCCCTCAGCCTCAGGCCTCTGGCCAGTCAGTAGGAAATGCGGCCTCAGAACCCATGTCATCAGAGCTGCCCCATCCCTCCCCAAGAGTGGCCAGTCCTGCTACAAGCAGGGCCCTGGGGACAGCCTAGGGCTGCTTGGCTCCTGGAGGCAGGTCGTTGACTCAGCAAGGAAACTTCCCCCTCACTGGTCCTCCTGAGCCTCCAGCCCCCAAAACGGATGTCCCCGAGACACAAGAGCTTACCCCCTCCTCCCGGGGTTTAGTCCTCATTTACTGATTTATGGTTTTCTCCCTCCTCTTTTCTCAACTTCCTCTGTGGGCAGATTAGAAAGCAACACTTTGGATTTGTTCAAGGACATGAATATCGATGAGTCCACTCCCACCTTCTGCAGATCCACTGGCCATGGCATGTTTTCCAGCCACTCAAACCCGAGCGGCCCTTTGTCCCCCTCCTGTCAGGCCCACATGGGTCCCAGTGGCCAGTTTTGACAGCTGTCAGCCCTCAGCACACACTCACCTATGGGATGACATGGCAGGTGACTCCTGCATCACACCAGGTCAACTGCTGTACAAAGGGACAGCAGCACAGGCACTGGTACCACCGACTCCTAGGAGTCAAGCTGGACAGAGGCACCAGAGGGCCTAACGAGCAGAGGCCGCAGAGCTCAGAGCCAGGGTGGAGGGCGATGGCCCTGCTCAGGGAAGAATGGAGAGCAAGCAGTGGTCCGGCGGTGGCGGGCAAGACCACCACCTTCTGATGATCATCAGGTAGGCAGGGAACAAGGCTTTTTCAATCTGCAACACATGCAATATACCCAGCCAGTCATTTGGTAAGAATTTTTTAAAGAGAACATAGTGTAACTTTGTGGGGGTTTTTTGTGTTTTGTGTTTTTTTTTTAAGATTGGCACCTGAGCTAATATGTGTTTCCAATCTTCTTTTTTTCTTCTTCTTCCTCTCCCTAAAGCTCCCCAGTACATAGTTGTATACTGTAGTTGTGGTCCTTCTGGTTGTGCTGTGTGGGACACCGCCTCAGCATGGCTTGATGAGCGGTGCTAGGTCCACACCCAGGATCCGAACTGGAGAAATCCTGGGTGGGTGAAGCAGAGCACGAGAACTTAACCACTCGGCCATGGGGCCAGCCACCCGTTAAGAATTACTGAGCATCTATGACATGCTAGGGAGCATGTGAGGTCCTAGGGGGACACTTTCTCCTGGCTTCTGATATCCCCTTCCCTGTGGAAGGTGCTCCATGAGCAAACTCTCCCGTGCCCCCCCCCACTCCTCCCCAGAGAGGAGGTGAGAACGATCTGACTGGTGAGATTGGAGAAACAGGTCACACAAGGCCAGCTCTGTCCTTAGTTGTCTGCTCTGCTCCCTCCATGTGACAGTTTGTAAGAGACCCATCCCCATTCCTGGAGGCCTGCACCACCTGTCCCTGGGAAGTTAGCCCAAGCCACATGTGCAAAGACCACCTTATACAGGAATAAAGAGTGTTTTGGCTTCTGTCTGCTGACTCTTCTGAGTTCTTTCTCAGCAGGATCAGACCTTGGGCAGGGGAAGGGGTGTCCCCGGGCTCACTCTCACACTGCACCACTAGGTGCGGGGGTTCAGGTGGTCCAGGTCAGCCTGCCCCTGGAGCCAACAGTCTGGGAATGTGGCTCTCCCCAGAGGCCTCAATCTCGGGTGCCTGCGTCCTGATGCTCTCAATCTGAGCCTAGAGACACCAGAGCCAGAACCCGGGAGGGACACATTGCCAGCTGATCATGTCCGACCTTTCGGGGGTCCCACTGCCTTTGGGGTAAAGCGCCCCTCCGTCAGCTGACTAAAGGCCCCTGCCCTGCTATCTCTCGGCCTCCTCCCGCCACCTTCCACCGCGCCCTCTGTGCAGATGCCAGGGTTCGCTTCTCTCCGCAGGTGCTTTCCTCTCTTCCTGAACGAGCTTCCCCCCTCGCCCTTGTATCTAGTTCCTTTCAGCCCTTCACGCCTCTGCTAAGACATCACTTTCCCCGGGAAACCATCTCCCCTCTCAACTGGCAACATAGGTCCAGCTTAGACGTCCTTCTAATTGCCCACAAAATACTTGTTTTTCCTGTAAAATAGTACGTATTAAATCCCCTACACATTTGGAGACCTCTGTGAGGTGCAGAGACCCCGCAACCCACAGACAAACCAGATTCCTGTCTACACGGAGCCTGCAGCCCAGCAGGGAGCACAGACACTGGAACAGCAAAGTCCTCGAGGGTCCGCTCCTGAGGTGCCTGCGTGAGCTCCAGATCGCGGGCACTTTCCCGGTGTGTTGAATTTTGTTACCCAGCATCCTCTATATGAGGACCCATGTGATAAATTCCTCCTAGGAATTTGTGCCACAGGGAAAAAAAATCGCCTTTTCTGAACACTTCGACTCTTTCAATGAAGATACTAAGAAACCGATCAAATTTCTCTTTTGTCTTGTCTGCCAGGAAGTTCAGGGCCAAATTTAGACCTCAATCACAAGTAATTACATAATTTCTTGTTCTACTATAACCTCTCTTTATCCGTAGTTTTTCTTTCATCTTTCTGTGTCCCTGTGTGTCCACATATGTTTTTACCATAATACCTCCAAGTCTCTCATGGAAGCAGGTGGAACGCAGGCTCTGCGCCACGTGGTGCCTTCTCTCCCCACCCCAGAAGGGTCAGCACCCTGTCCTGCCCCCAGTCCTTCCACCACAGGGCCTCACACTGCAGGCTAAAGCCTCCCCCTGCCCCACCCTGAGCCAGGATAGAGTTCAAGGTCATGAGCTGCTCTGATAAACAGTCTGGCCAAGATGCTCCCGGGCAGCCATGGTGTGTCTCCCCGTCCTGTGTGGCAGAGGTGCTATTTAAAGGGCCAGACCTTCGTGCTTTAACAAAAGCCAGAATGAGAGGGGAAGGAAATGTCACACAAGAGACAAGCGATGTGGAGGAGGAGGAGGGCAGGCAGACCCCAGGAGATCATGGCCTCTCCTCCCTTTATCACACATTCCCCACAGAGAAACTGTGGTGGCCGATGCCCAAGAGATGCCAAGGATGCCGGATAATAACATCAGGGGCCTCGTGTTACCCTCTGACCAAAGTTTTCCCACTAAAGGGTTTCCAGGTAAGGGTCAGCGATCTGAGATCCTGATCCTCCCTCAGACATGCCACGTGGCCTCCCTTTATCACGCTGCATCTCCGAACCCCAGTTTCCCCAGGTCAGTCACTTGGCGGGTCCTTTCTGGGAATCCTGAGTGTCAGTAAAGAGCAGATGGAATCATTGCGCTTGGTTAGGTAATGATCCTGTCATAATATAATCTCTAGCAGGCATACGAGGCCTTTCCAAAATACTGCCACATATTTGCTTTTCTATAAACTGACCCTAATAACAACCCTCTGATGTAAGCAGAGTAGATACCATCCCCATATTACAGATGAGGAAACTGAGACTCCAAAAGGCTAAGTGACTTGCCCAAAACTGAAACTCCGGACTTCTTTCTGAAAGCAGGGACCATGTTTGGCTTGTGATGTCACTCCCCTGACCAGTGCCAGGCACACTGATGGTGGTGCCCAATAAGACTTGGAGTTAAAGCATTCGCAGCCCATGGTTCCCCACCCACTGCCTCCTCTAAAAGCAAAAAAGCTGCGTCAGCACGGGCACCAATCCTAGTACCATCATCAACCTTGGCAGCCTCCTGCCTGACCTCTATCCATGTGGTGGAGGTAGGAAAGTCACCCTTGAGACGTTCCAGCTCATCCTACGATCAAGGGCAATGACAGAGTCACAAAGCACAGGAGCAGGAAGGGACCTTACAGATCATCTAGTGACCCCACTTGGCATCTGTCTTGTCCTGGCTGGCACAGTCTATCATTCACCCTAATTGGGTGGTGGAGCTGGGTCACAAACCCCTGTTTTTTGCTCTTTCCTGGAGATGACCTATTGCCCCAAACACCTCTCTGACCCTTGTGTTGTTACTAAACACCACTAAAGGCAATGGGATGTGTCTGCCACAGACAGGTAAATAGTAGGGTCATTCCATTCCTTCCTTTTTGCACCCACTGGACCTGGTACTGAAGTGACATCTGGCTTGCGTGTGCCCAGCACCCCCATCTGGTGAAAATATCCTGCTGTTCTTTTGGGAGAAGTACCTTTCCCCACTTTTTTTGTGCCTGGCTTGCCTATAGTGGTCTTTCAGCCCCTTTAACACAGGGCTGGACATGTGACACAGACTAGCCAATCAGAATGTTCCATCTCTCTCTGTAGCATGATTGGCTCAGAGATGAGCACATGGCCTACCTTGGGCCTCTCAAAGCCTTCTCTGAGACTTTGCTATATGCTCACTGGTGTAAGAAGGGTCTCTGTTCCTCCAATGGCAGCAATAAAGACTGAGAAAGCCTGGAATTGCTGGAGCTATCTTATCTAACTGCATTAAAAAAAAGCCATCTGCAGGATGAAGCCAACACACCGGAAGCCACCGTCTGAGCCTCCAGACCCAGCCAGGCAGGCAGACAGCTCCTGGGCTTGCCAGCTACGTGAACTGGGGCTTGTTTGAGGAGTGTTTCTGATTCTGACAACAGAAAGTGTGCTCATACAAATGCTTTGTCACTCTAATTGTTTAACAACTGTGATTGCGATTGATTGCATTATTGCCCCCAATTCTTACCCCTCCCTCTGTGGACACCCTTTGTCATGTGATTTTGGAATTATCCCCACCAAGACAGAACATATTTCCCCAGCCTTCGATTTTTCAAAGCTGAGTCGTGTAACTTGCTTTGACCAATAGAGTGAGGTGGAAGTGACAGCATGCCCAGTCCAAGCCTCGGCCTTAAGAAGCCTGGCAGGCTTCACTCGTCCTGGTGAACTGCTCCGCACACCATGAGGAGGACATGCCCTGGCTGGGCTGCTGGTTCTGGAAGGAAAACAAAGGACACTGCCCCAGCTGTGCCCAGCCTAGATCAACCAACCTCCAACCAACTCCCAGATGCATGAGCTACATAAGCACTTATTCTCAAACTGAGGTCTTGAGGTGGTTGTTGTGCCACATAATTGACCAATGCAATGCATCTGTCACTCCTATTCTTCGGGCTTCCTGTGGATGGGAACTGCGTCTTACACCTTGCGCTCTCCCCAGGGACCAGCACAGCTACTGGAAGGAGGGAGGGAGGAGGGTAGGGGGAGACTCAGTTCTCAAACACCAGGTTTGAAGCTCTGACCTCAGGAAAGGAGAGACACACCCATATGCTAACAATGGAGCTCCATTTCTGGTACATAAGATACACTTTGGAAATTCTGCTCAGGGACTACTCTAATATTTTGGGGCTGGTGTCTAAGGACCTATCCCACATGCCATTGTCCAGGTCCTCACTTGTCAGCCTGCCATTTCAGGGGGCCCATAACGTTGTCTTGGCCCATTTCTGCCCCCGTGGCAGTCAGGCGGGATTAGGCTGGTGAGTGACTGGGTACACCGCACCCCCGCGGACCTGCCACAGCAGCCCGCCAATCACACCCAGCTGATGCTTGCCGTTTGCCAGCGAAAGGCGTTTCACAGGGTCTCATTAAAGCTGGGAGGAGGATTAAGAGGCTCCTTTCTTGATTAATGACTTTCTCTGCCTGAGAGATATAATCCTATCTATAACCCCAAATAACTAGAAACAAAATTGCATTTCTACCGAGAAATCATTCAGGACACGTGTTGCACCATGCCCCTAAGTCTTATTTTCTTTACATATTTTATCCAGCTTAAAGGCACAAGATATTCTGATCCCCCAAACCAGGAGTGTTCCACAGTAGGCAATAGCAGTGAGAGGGACTTTCACAGGCTTTTCTACCGTCCTAAGGAGCTTATACTTTTAAAAGCACAGTCACTTTCCCGTAGGTAAAGATGTATATGGGTGTATGTAGATAATGTGAAAATTATTACTAAGATTACTCAGATCCTTTCAGGGAAATAGGCAGGCATCAATAAATCAAAACAAAAGCTTCTTCTATCAACTTGATTGATTTCCTTCTCTGCATCTCAGTTATTGTCAAAAAATTCAGAGGAACATGGACTATTCAAACTGGAAGGGACCTTCGAGACCCTTTAGTCAAAGCCCATAACCTGACAGATAAAGAAAGTGATGCCCAGATAAGGAAGGGGCCTTACTCAGAATTAGGGTCAGCTGACCCCCGGTCCAGTGCTTTCTGTTCTCACACACTGTCTCAGTCCATTCAGGCTGCCACAACAAAAACACCACAGACAGGGTGGCTTCTAAACAAAAGAAATTTATTTCTCACAGTTCTGGAGGCTGGGAAGTCCAAGGCTGGCAGATTCAGTACGTAGTGAGAGCCAGCTTTCTGGTTCACTAATGACCATCTTCTCACTGTGTCCTCACATGGTGGAAGGACCTGGAGTCTCTTTTTTTTTTTTTTTTAAGATTGGCACCTGAGCTAACATCTGCTGCCAATCTTCTTTTTTTTCTTCTTCTTCTTCTTCTTCCGCCCCAAAGCCCCCCAGTACATAGTTGTATATTCTAGTTGTGAGCACCTCTGGTTGTGCTATGTGGGACGCTGCCTCAGCATGGCTTAGATGAGCAGTGCTATGTCTGCGCCCACGATCTGAACCCGCGAAATCCTGGGCCGCTGAAACACAGCGTGTGAACTTAACCACTCGGCCACAGAGCCAGCCCCTGGGGTCTCTTTTATGAAGGCACTAATGCCCTTCATGAAGGTCCACACTCATGACCTAATCACCTCCCAAAGGCCCCACCTCTAAATACTATCACCTTGGGCATTGGGATTTAATATATGAATTGAGGGGGGGAACAAACATTCAGTCTATAGCGCGCACACACGCAAACATTCACACACATTTATCAAGCATCTTCTCTCTGTGAGGATTAGGGGAAGCCAGAGAAGATGCTCATTCAACATCTGTTCCAAGCCCAACCCCGTCTACTGCACAGAGGCTGGAAAGCTCCACGCGGACTCGCCTAAACTCCCTTGCAGCTCGAGCTCCAGGTGTGCCTTAGTCCAACAGTCACGTGTACTTGCACACGACCTTGACTGAGAGTGAAATTGCACAGAGGAAAAGGTGCTTGCGTGAGACTTTAACTTGGGAAGGCATTACACGGAGAGAGAGAGGCGCCATGCGTCCGTTTTGCTGACAGATCCTGGCAGAGCTGGTTCAGTTGCGGAGCCAGGAGCCGGGGCAGGTGGCGTCCTCTTCCAGCTGCTTTCTGACCATGGGGACGCAGCAGCTCCGTTGGCAGCCGAGTCCTACAATGTGGTCTTGGGAGTCATTCCTGGAGGAGAGCCTCAAGATAGTCTCTTCAGCTATCCTCACCATCCTGTGGGCTAGCTAGACTTCCTAATAAGTCATTTCTACCGAGACCACCCAGAGTGGCTTTTGTCTGTCTGTCGCTAGAACCCTAATCAGTAACACAGAAACTTGAATTACTTAAAATATAAATCAGGATTCCGATGTTTTTCTAATCCAGATTGTCCTTCCCACAGGTAGTTCGAATTAGACATGCTTGATCTTATACATGGGCATTTTGTGAAATGTTCACCCAGTGATTTGACACTTTTATACAAGGAGGTAGAAAGGTGCTAACTTGGGTTAATGTGTGGTGGATCACGTGATCACAATTATTTCAATATGCTTTCCAGAAGAGAGTTTCAAAACAGTTAGAATCGCACCTGAGCTCAAGCAAGTAGGTGGGCTTTAATGATCTGGAATCAGGTGCAGAGTGCATGGAGACATCAGTTCAGAACTGAGTCAACAGTATGAGCAGCCAGGCCCTGGATGCAGGAAGGAGTGGGCCCAGGGCTACAGAACAGGACTGTTTCTCTGATGCACAAGCTTTTCAGTCTCCCCTCTTCTGCTATTCACCTCCACATCCGGGACTTGAGCCATCACAGTATCCAATTCTCCTGGGTGGGGTTGGTCGGAGGACATCATGATTCCCAAGCTGGACCAACATGTCTCCCCTCAGACTTAACAATTTGGAGCTGAAGGTCCTGGTGCCAGAAGAGCACAGAGGTGAGACTGCCAGTGGCCACCCACCCTGAAACATGGAGAAAAGGGCCCATTTTCAGTTGGAGAGAATAGATTAAGCATGAGATGAGAGGGAGACATACAGGAGAGAGAGCAAGTCACAGTGGTTTTGAGTATAATTTCAGCTCGGGACCTGGTTGCTATAGCTCTTACCAACCCCATGAGCTGTTACAGGGCCCTTCCCGGCAACAGGAGCCATAAACGCTTTCCTGCTTAGGCCAGTTCAAGCTGGGTTTCTTTAACCCAGAGAATCCCAATAACTGGCCATGAAAGTAGGAATCCAGCACCATCAAGACACTGGCTTCCCCAGAAAGTGGAGAGAAGGAAGAGGGGTACCTTCACCCTGCAGCAGCTTCCCCTCCGAGACGAACAGGCGTCTCAGCTTCCCCAAGACCCACACTTACCTCTGCAGTGTCCCAGCACCCGGACCCTGTTCTAAGTTAATGCATCGCCATGAAAGCACCCACTCATCCACAGTCCTGCTTCCCATGGGCCAAAAGCCAGGCCCTGTCAACACCTTGGAAGATGAGTTAGCACCCCACCTTGGAAGACCTTGGGTTGGGTGGCCATTTGGTGCTCACCAACAGGGCATCCCAGGGAGATTCCAACTGAGCCCCACTCCAGGAAAGGTGGGGAACCCGTAGCAAGCCCCGTGATGTACTCACCACTTTCCTCCTCTTTCCATGCCTTACACAGCCCAGGGTGGGGGGTGGTTTGAGGGATATTTATCACCCCCTATGCTTTGTCTCCCCCCAGGAGGGCAAGGCCCATACCTGGAGGACTCTGTCCTACTGAGCTTGGTTGCACACACTGCAGGAGGTTGCTGGGGAAAACGAATTGCTCTGAATGACACAAGGATGAGAAATTTGAACTTCCAGGGAAACCGAGAACGAAGGCTGGACACTGGGTGTGGGAGGGGCAGAATGGGAGTCAGATTTGGGGGTTCTCCATAGAGAAGAGATTATGGTTATTGAGGGTTTCGCAAGTAAAAGGCTCTGCGCAGTGCAATGTGATCCCGGCCTCGGACCACAGATCTTCAGTAAAAAAGGCCACAGATTTATTGATCTGCTGGTATTTCTCATGGAAACCAGTGAAGGGGCTAAGCTACATTAATTGGGGGACCCAGGCTGGGGCCAAAACAGAGTCAGCTCCCCTGGACAAGGGGAAACCTGACATGGTGCTAACATTTCTACAGGTTTGAATCCAATAAATCTTAATACAACCTAGTCAGTTACAGTACTTTGACTTCATGGGATGTAACAGTTACTTAAAATGATAAAACTAGGTACAGGGGGAAATGTACAAAGCAGTAAGTTTTTTTTAAAAAAAAAAACTTTGATTTGTATGTTGATTATGAATACAGCTCTGAAAATAGAGGCATAAAGACTGAAGGATGAAGTGCAAAAATAAGTTGTATTAGGGTAGGGTTATTATGGCAATTTTCTATTCTTTTCTAAAAATTTCTTAGTGTTGTTTTAAAATCCAGACCATTAAAAGAAATTGGGAAATTCTGATGCAGGCATTTGGCAAGAAGCTAATACGTACAAGGCTCTGTGAAGTGCTCTGATCTTGGTGCACTTTCAAGGAGTTTGCAGGCTAGTAAATTATTTCATAGCTAATTACCAGGAAGAAAGTGATATGTACAATGACTAGAGGAGAAAATAAACCCTCCATGGGGGCACAGAGGAGAAAATATATCCAAGTGGCAGATTGAAAAAGACATTAAGAAGGGAGAAACTCAAAACCTTCGAGCATCATTTCTGAGGACAATGGGAGTCACTGAAGGTATATGAGAAGAGGTGTGCCATGACCAGAACTGTGCTTTACAGAAATACCATGGCATTATGTGTAGAATAGATGACCTAGAAAGAAAAAGGCTATTATAGACCAGGATGAGGAGGGCTTGGCCTAGGAGAGTGCAAGGGCTAAAAAGAGAAGGAGAGGAAGAAAGACAGTAGAGTGCAGGTTATAGAATAGCTTTAAGGGAAGAAAAACCCCAAGATGGCAGCCTGAGTAAGAAGACAGAGAGAGAGAGCAAATGTCTGCGTAAAGATGGCAGGTCTGTTAGTCTACTCAGGCTGCCGTAACAAAATACCACAGACTGGTGGTTTAAACAATAAAAATTTATTTTCTCACAGTTCTGGAGGCTGGAAAGTCCAAGACCAAGGTCCAGCGGGGTTCGGTTTCTGGTGAGAGCTCTTCCTGGCTTCCAGACAGCCACCTTTTCAATATGTCCTCATACAGCCTTTCCTCAGTATGTACATGAGGAGAAAGCGAGAAAGAGTTCTTCTTAGAAGGACACTAATCCCACCACGGGGACCCACTCTCATGACCTCATCTATACCTAATTACCTCTCAAAGGTCCCACCGCCAAATGCCATCACATGGTGGGTTAGGGCTTAAACATATGATTTGAGGGGGACACAATTCGGTCCATGGCAGCAGGGCAGGACTGCCGTTCCTTGGTTGATGGATGGGAGGATGAAGAAGAAATGCACTGTGTGCATGTCAGATAGTAGTGGTCAGAAGAGAAATTTCTTGCATTAAAGGATGAAAGTCAATCAAGATTAGTGAATAAAAATAGAATGTATTAAGTCACAGAATTCAGGGGAAAGCACAGAGGTCATCAAAACATTGTGGGAAAGCAGATTAGATGAGAAGAGGAAGATAGCAAATGTTCTAATTCTTGCAATCACAAAAGTGAGTTTCAACAGGAATGTAGGCTAAATCTGACCGTGTAAAACAGAAGGTTTATATTTCTGCTCCCAGCCAAGGTGGAAAAAGAGGGACCAAATTTACCCTCTTGCCTGAAAAAACTAAAAAACTGGACAAAAAATGTTTGAAACAGCAGTTTTCAAGAGACTAAAGATTATGCAGAGGAAGACAGTGGTCTTGGAGAGTCAGGAAATAGACCAGATGAACCCACAGTGGCCCAGCTTGCTGCCTGGCAGGGGTTTCCAGAGTGCAGAACCAAGAGGGAGAATGTGGGCAATTCAGGAGAAGCTTTGAGTTGAGGACACAGACCTGAGAGTCCAGGAAGACAGAGCAGTTTGGCTTCACAAGACAAAGTACCAGAGAGGAGACAGCTTCACAGAGAGAAAACTCCAGAGACCAGCCGAGGGTCCCCCAGGATCATTCAGCAGAGTCTGATCAGCACAGTGTGGGAGGAAACTACTCAAGGATGGAGAATGTATAACCCAAAAAGAGAAGAGGGAACAGCATCCAGCACTCAACAGGATGGGGAATGGTGCCTGTCCCCTCAGACTGGAAAAACTCATAATTCACCCTTGCTTCCATAGTGGAGAATAATTAACCCCAAACTAAACACAGCATTAGCCCTGCCTAAAAAATCTTAAAAGCAAGACTCGAAAGGATCAAATGTTTCCAAGAAATGTAAGTACATCCCAGAAGAACGCTCCTCAATATTTATAATAATTGAAAACAATGCTCAATAAAACAAAAACATCCAGCATACAAAAGGCAAAAGTCGAATGTCTGGAATCCAATGAATTACCAGGCATGCAAAGAAGCAGAAAATTAACAGCCGTGATGAGGAAAAGAGTCAATAATTTGAAACTTACCCAGACTGACACAGATATTAGAACTACCAGACAGAACACTAAAACAGTATTAAACTGTATTTCATATGTTTGAAAAGTTAAGTAGAGACATGAAAGATATGAAAAAGACCCAAACCCAGAGACTAAAACTATAATGTCTGAGATTAAAAATACACTCAATGGGATTAACGGCAAACTAAACATCACAGAAGAAAAGATTTTTAAACTTGAAGACCAACAATAAAAATTCTCCAAAATGAGAAATGGAAAAAAAAGAATTTTTAAAATGAACAAACTAAGAGTGAGCTGTGGGACACCTTCAAACAACTTAGCATATGTGTGACTGAGTCCCCGAAGGAGATGAGAAAAGAGGGCAAAGACCACAGAAAAAAACATGTGAACAAATCATGGCTGAAAATTTTCCAAATTTATTGGAAACTGTAAACCCACAGATCCAAGAAGCTCAAAGCACCCAAACAAAAGACACGTGAAGAAGATGAGCCCAAGGTAGACTGTAGTCAAATTATTCAAAATCACTATAAAGAAAACAATCTTCAAAGCAGCCAAAGTTAAAACAGAAGAAGAAAAAGACACATTACAGACACAGGAACAAAGAGAAGGATGACAGCAGATTTCTTCTCAGAAACAATGCAAGCAAGAATAAAGTGGGACTACACCATCCAAGCACAGAAAAAATCTCCCGTCTAGAACTCTACACTCTGTGCACTGGTTTTCTATTTCTCTTCTCTATCACAAACTTGGAGGCTTATAACAAAACAAATTTATTACCTCACAGTGTCCATGGATCATGTTGGCTATATTCACATCAGACAAAACACGTTTAAGACCAAAGAATGAAGAACATCATTTCATAATGATAAAGGGAGGAATTCATCAGGATAATATGACAATCCTAAATGTTTATGCCCCTAATAATGGAGTTTCAAAATGCATAAAGCAAAATAAATAATAATGATAGAACTGAAAGGAGAAGTAGAGAAATCCACAAATACAGTCAGATATTTCAATACCCCTCTCTCAATAATTGATAGAACGAGTGGGCAGAAAATCAGTAAGGATATAGAAAACTGAACACAGTCCATCAACGTGACTTGTTGATATTTACAGAGGACTTCATAACAGCTGAACACTCTTTGTGTGTGTGCACAGAATATTTACCAAGATTCTGGTCCATAAAACAAATCTCTATAAATTGAAAATTCAAGTAATACAAAGTATATTCTCCTTCCCCAACAGAACTTAATTATAAATCAATAACAGAAAGATCTCTGGAAAGTCTTCAAATGTTTAAGGACTAAACGACACATTTCTAAAGAACCCATAGGTCAAAGAAAATATCACAAGGGAACTAGAAAGTGTTTGAAAGTGAATTAAAATGAAATACAACATGTAAAAATTTGTTAGATGCCACTAGAGCAATACATGAGGGAGAATTTATGGCACAGGACAGCTATGTTAGAAAAGAAGAAAGGCCTCAAATCAATGGCCTCAGCTTCCACCCTAAGAAACTAGACAACGAAGAGCAAATTGAACCTAAAGTAAGTAGAAGAAAGGAAATAAGATCAGAAATCAATGAAAGAGAAAATCAAACCCAAAACTGATTCTTAAAGAACATTAATGAAATTGTTAAATCTGAGCCAGACTAATCAAGAAAACAAAAGAGAGAAGACGCAAATTACCAATATCAGGAATGAGAATATCATTATAGATTCTACAGATAATAAAATGATTATAAAGGGGATATTATGATTAACTTTATGCCAACAGATTTGGCATCTTAAGTAAAATTGAAAATTCCTTGAAAGACACAAACTACCAAAGCTTAATCAAGAAGTAGTAAATACCTGGAATAGCCCTACATTTATTAAAGAAAATTGAATTTGTAGTTTAAAACCTTCCCTCAAAGAAAACTGGCCCAGATGGTTTCACTGGTGAATTCTACCAAACATTTAAGGGAGAAATAATATAATACCGATTCCACACAAACTCTCTGAGAAACTTGAAGAGGAGAGAGCACTTCCCAGCTCTCTGAGGCCAGCATCCCAAAGTCTGACAGATATCACAAGAAAATAAACTACAGACCAATATCCCTATGAACATAGATGCAAAAAATCTAAACAGAATTTTATCAAATCAAATCCAACAAGATATAAAAATGAGATACTTCATGACCAAGTGGAATTATCCTAGAAACATAAGATTGGTTTAACAGTCAAAAATCAATCAATATAATTCACCATATTAACAAACTAAAAATAGAAAAACCATATGATTATCTCAAAAGACTCAGAAAATGCATGTCACAAAATCCAACATCCATTCCTGATAAAAAAATTCTCAGCGAACTAGCAGTAGAAGGAATTTCCTCAATCTTACAAAGGGCATCTACAAAAAACATACAGCTAACATCATACTTGATTCAAAAAAAAGAAACTTGACTTTTGCCCTAAAATCAAGAACAAGTCAAGGATGTCTGCCCTCACCATTTCTATTTAAAATTGTATTGGAAGTTACTTTGAAAAAGAGAAACAAAGTAGAGACTTATTATAAAGCTACAGTAATCAAGACAGTGTTGCACCAGCATCAACATAAACAAAAAGATCAATGGACAAGAATAAAGAGTTGGGGAAAAGACCACATGTATATGGACAACTAAGTTTTGGGACAGGTGCAAAGATAATGCAGTAGAGAAAGGACAGTGCTTTCAACAAATGGTGCTGGATCAATTGGATACCCATTGCAAAAACATGAACCTTGATCCACACCTTGCAATTCAATTCAAAATGGATCATAGACCTAAACGTAAAAGGAAAAGAAATAAACTTCTAGGTGAAAACAGAGAAGAAAATTTTTGTGGCCTTAGGTTAGACAGTGAGAGATTACAAACTTTTGGGCGTGATGGATACATTAATGGTGATGGTTTCATGATCACTACTCATGAAAAAAAAGTTAATAAATTGGACTTCATCAACACTAAAAACTTACTTTTCAAAACAGTCTCTCAAGAGAATGAAAAGACAAATCACAGACTGGAAGAAAATATTTGCAAAGTATATATCCAGTAAAGGATCCAGTACATGTAAAGAACTTTCAAGCTCAATAATAAAAACACATAACCTATTTTTCAAAACTGAGCAAAAGATTTGAGCAGACACTTCACCGAGGAAGACATAAAGGTGGCAAATAAGCACATAAAAAGATGTTCAACATCACTGTTATTAAGGAAATGCAAATTAAAACCACAATGAAATACCACTACACACATATTAGAATGGTTAAAATTAAAAAGACTGAACTTACCAAGTGTTGGCAAGGATGTGGAGAAACTAGAACTCTTATACACTACTGGTGGGAATGTAAATAGCAATGGGATTTTGGAAAACAGTTTGACAGTTTCTTAAAATGTTAAACACACACCGACCATATGATGCAGCCATTCCACTCCCACGTATTTACCCAAGAGGACTAAGCACATTTATCCATATAAATACTTACACATAAATGTTCATAGCAGCTTTGTAGGTAACATCCCCCAAACTAGAATTAACCCAAATGTCCATCAACATGTGACTGGATAATAAATTGGGATATATTCATATTCATACAATGAAATACTACTCAGCAATAAAAAGGAACAAACTATTGATATACACAGACATGGATACATCTCAAATAATTAAACTGCGTGAAAGAAGCCAGGCAAAAGAGTAAATACTATATGGCTCCATTTGTGTAAAATTCTTTTAAAATGCAAACAATTCTACAGTAACAGATAGCAGATCATCGGTTGCCTGAGGCTGCTGGGCTGGGAGGGAACAGGAAGGGATGGGAATGAGAGAGTAAAAACTTTGGGGAGCAATGGACATGTTCATTTTCTTGATTGTAGTGGTGGTTTCGTGGGTGTATACATGTAACAAAACTTCTCAAATTGTACACTTCAAATATGTGCAGTTAATTACATGTCAGTTATATCTCAAGGAAACTATTTATTTAAAAAAGATTTGACTGAGACTAAACTTCCCTAAGTACCTCTCCTTATGTTAATAACATCTTACTGAGAAAAAACCTCATGCAGGTTTAAAGAAATGTTCACAGGGGTATAGGGGTGTTAGCTAGCTCCAGCCAGAAGGAGGGTCGGGGGAGATTTGTGAGGGGGCTGTGGACGACAGAGGGGTACAGGCTTGAGCTGTGCGGAGCCTGGGTTCTCTGAGCCCCTTGGGTCCTGCAGACCTGTTGACTGTCTCATTGGTGTGACATGGTCAAGAAGATAGTAACCTAAACATTTGGGCATCCATATTGCCCACCTGTCCATCTGATGCCATCCTGCGTGGAAGGCAACCCTCTAGGGAGAGGACGAATGAGTCAATTGTGTTTCTAAACTCAGGTGTTTGAGGGCCCCAGCTGTCTTCTCCCCACTTCCCACCTCCACCCCCAAGTCCCTGCCCAGGTGACTGGAGTTCAGGCCCGCCAGAGAGCAGACTCCAAGGCAATCACCCTACCTCTCCCTGCCACATAGAAAAGTCTCCGTGGCCCCTGTGCATTCACAGAAGTGCTAATGCTTGTGGGAAAGATACTCAGAGCACAGCCCTGGGCTGCTCCATCCTGCCTGATCACACCCACTCAACTGTTTGCACCAACAATAATGGTAATAATAAGAGTAGTGACAATTATTATTTTATTAATGGCAGTTAACATTTACTGATCAATTACACCACGCTTACATGAACGAAGCCCTTCGGTAGGCATCTTACAGCATTGTCTCATTGGATACTCATTACAAATCTCTGGGAGGTGTTCTCATTATCGCTATTGAGTAGGTGGGGGAAATGAGTCTTGGAGAGGTTAGACAGCTGCCCCAAGGCCACATAGCCAATATGAGCACATGTGGGAAAACACACCCAAACACCTAACCAGAGGCCACACTGTGGTCATTCATTTCAAGCCACATCCAGAGCAAGGATGAGCAAAGGGCACCTTCAACAGGCTACCCATGGTTGCCGACATCATCAGGCAGCAGCCAAAACAACCACAGCAACTGCAGAAGGCAAACGACCTATTCCATATCCATGTAACACTAAAACAGTGTTGCTTTCAGCCCTATTTGTTGGGCTGTACAATGAGTTTTGTACTTTTCCTACCAGCTTCTATACTCATCACTG
Organism: Equus asinus; assembly: GCF_041296235.1. Lineage (NCBI taxonomy): Eukaryota > Metazoa > Chordata > Mammalia > Perissodactyla > Equidae > Equus > Equus asinus. Next base: position 13,587,369 of record NC_091791.1, on the reverse strand, counting down.
AAAATCAGGACTTTTCACATCTTGGGCAGGGATTTCCCAAGACACAGGACTTTCAGTACTAAAACTGGGACAGTCCCATGAAAACACAAAAGGTTAGCTGTTCACTCTAAATTAGCCACCTCATCCTGGACATAGCTGCAAGGCCAGACACAGTGGTGGCCAGGCTAAGTCCAGCATGGTCCCCGTTCCCAAGTGGTCACCAAAAGGCTGACATGGAGCCTTAGTTCAGCACACCCCAGCTCAGGTTACTTAGTCTCAGCTCCCTCAGAGCCTTAACTGAACTTCCTCTGACCCTTTCCTGCAAAGGCATGGGAGCTAGATACCAGGCAGATCGTTTGCAGCCATTTATAATTAATTTATGCTGCCTGAAACGTCCCACTAGGTCAGTATCGTTCTTCACCCAGTTAATGAAAGGATTGATTTTAAGGACACCTTTGATCATTAAAAGCATGATTAAGACTTCCTCCCTATTACCCTTCTCAGGGAATGAGCAATGAGTCTCCCCACAGCAAAATGCCTTCAGTTGTCCCAACAAATGCACTTGCTGCAATCTTGTGTTTAATTAGTCTCTTTCTTCAGATAAAATAATCGTGTCCCTGCTCTGGATTTCATTCACAAGATCATTTACTTTGCATATGGCAGGGTTTTTATTGACTCACTCATTTATTGCGGGGCCATATGGTGCACACAGAGCAAAGCAACGATGCGTTAGGCTGAAACCCAGCAGGAGCATGGGAAAAGCCAACACAGTCTGACATCAGTCAGGCCGCCAGCTGACATGTAATTGACTGTCTACTATGTGCCACCAGCCAGGCCCAGGGGCTGGGGATTCAGAGATAAGGAAGAGGCATGGACACTATCCTCAAGGCAGAGTTTTCCAACCTCAGCCCTATTGCCCTTTCAGGCTGGATAATTCTTAGTTGTGCGGGCTGTCCTGTGCGTTGTAAGATGTTTAGGAGCATCTCTGACCCCTACCCGCTAGAATTCAGTAGCACTGCACCCCTCCCTATTGTGACAACCAAACAGATCTTCAGACAGTACCAAATGTCCCGAGGGGATAGAGTTTCCCCCAGGTTGGAAACCTCAAGGTGTTAGCAATCTAGAAGAGCAACTAAGACAAGTACACAAATCTTCATGATGAAGGACATCACGGGATGGTAACGGGAGGAATATGGTGATTGTAAACTGCAGTGCCCGTGGGGGCCAGGATAGGAAGGCCAGGAGAGCAGTGGGGACGTGTCTAATCAGAGAGCACAATCCCGCCACAAGGCAGCAGCTACTGATCAGCTCCAACCAAGTGTTACCAGATACGCTGACATTTCTAGTCGAATTCTGAAATCTGAAATCTATGTGAAATTTCTCAATTTGTTAATGCTTTCAACCAGTTCAGAAATATATTAAATACAATGTAAACTCAAAAAGTAAATAAATAAAAAGATCGAGGGTCTTATTCATCCAGGTGCCCCTTCTGTGTTAGAAAATTGGGCAACCCCTGAGGTGTCCTGGCACTGCCTCTGGCTCTCTTCTACCTCTGGGCATTGGAATCTGTTTCTGGAAAGTGGAAGGTGGTCCATATGATTGAGCTTGTTCAATGGTTCTTGGCCCTGGATGCCCATTCAAATTGCCTGGAGACATTTAAAAGCACATCGATGCAGTGGCCCCACCCCAGACCAAATAAACCATAATCTCAGGGGGTGGGGTCCAGGTGTCCATGTTTGTAAAAATCTCCCAGGTGATTCTAACAATCAGCCAGGCTGGAGAGCCACTGGTGTAGGAGAAGACCCACCTCCAGGTCCTACGTTGATTAAAATCCAGGACTCCAGACTGGGAGTACTTGGTTCAAATCCTCCCTTACCACAAGTAACTACGGGGTCTGGGAGAAATTTAACCTGGGCCTCAGGGTCTCCATCCATTAAATGGAGATAATAACACTACCTAGTTTATCAAGTTGGTATAAAAAAACTCAGAATCTCTAGAGGTGGGTCCCAGGCATTAGTGATTTTTATTTTCCAGATGTTTCTAAATAGCAACCAGGGTTGAGAAGCAATAATTAGGCTTTTGCCAGCTCTAACATTCTGTTAATTCCCCTTTATGTGAAGAGCAAATGAATACTAGACACCCACTAAGTCTGGGACTGAGGTGCCCCGTTGGGATCCCTCAAGAAGGACTGGAGATAAACAGCCAGATGCTGGCTGTACCCAAAGTAAACTCCAAAGAGACACAACACAATCTCCTACACACACAATCAATTAGCTGCTAGGGAGAAGAAGTACCTTGAATATCATTTTAAAGGGACCTGGCTTGTGAGGGCTGCCTCTGCTGACATGAAGGGTCGTCCACCAAAAAAACTCAAAGAGCCCTAACATCCAAACACTGAGTATCTTGAAGTATCTGATCTAGTGTCACACTGGTAATAATTCCATTATTCACCTGAACTTTTGTAACGAGGTGGCTAACTATGGGGCTTCCATCTGGGACACACACATTTATCATTTGATTAGAAAAGATTACCTATTTTTAGATAAAACATATATCCCCTAACAGGGATGGACAGTTATAAATAACTTGGGAAACTCTAGCTGACGCCCAAAACGTCATGATTTAGGTTGAAAGAAAAAGCCTTTCTGATCACTGTCCTTTTGTGGTCCTCAGCACATTTTTCATGTTTACTTGCTGTCACCCCAGGTAAGTGATCACCATGGGTGCATCCCACTTCCTCACAAGCTAAGGCAGGAGGAAGAATTGTCACAATCAAATGGGCAGGATCAAGATTCCCCTGGCAGGGGCCTGGGGCCTTTGCCCTGCAATCAGTTAATTAGCCCACCTCCAATTTATGTTGGACAGCTATTGGGTTAGCCACAGAAATGACTTCAAGTCAGGCCTCTACTCAAGCTGTCAGATGGAAGAAGGTCTTGAAGGAAGCCAAGCCTCTCCTACACTGAAACAGAGCCTGACCCTTCTGTGAGGTTCCTTCCTCCCCCGGCCTTTGAAGCAGCTCAGATAGATTCTGATGTAAAAATCCCAATGACTATTGCTAGAAAATTCTGACCAAATAAGGAAAGTAGTATTGGATTAGACCTTAAAGTATAAAAGAAATATCCATGAGTCCAGAAGTTACTCCCACTTCTAGGAAGATGGAATAGACATACTTTTCCCTATTTCTTCCACTATGTACAACTAAAAACCTTTTATATAGATAGAGGTAGATATAGATACAGACATATCACACACAAGTAGACTGAAAGGTAAAGGGAAGAAGGTAGACCAGCTAAGGACCTTGGTATCCCAGAAATGACATTGTGAGTTCCTTGGGTTTTCTTTTGGCTTCGTATATCCCGCATATGGAGTGGAAGAAGCCAATAACCCAGAAATGTCAACACACACAAACAAAAACAAAAAAAACGCCCCAACAAAAGTCTGCTCTCTCTAGCCAAAGTGCCAGGAAAGAACCAGCCCAACAAGACAGAATACTTTTAGCCAATAACCACTCTACTCCAGGCAAACACCACAGTAAAATTTTTGGTACCACCTCTACCCATGCCAGCAAAGGCCAAGAGGGGAATTTCGATTTCCATCCTCTCACTGCTGTAACAAGGTACCCCAACTCCCCAACCCAGATGATATCAAAGAAGACCAAATAAGGAGCCTGGGCTTTTATCCCATCACTGCACAGTGGTAATGAGCCCCCGCCCCCACCCCTGCAGTGTCAGTGAAGACCACAGGGGGAGTCAGAACTTTCAACCAGCAGCAACAAGGAGCCCTCACCTCAGATATGAGCAAATGCCAAGTAGGAAACCCGGACTTCTACCTCCACCTGGCAGTAACAAGGCAGCGCTACAGCTTCCCCTACTGAAGTGATGTCAGAGAAATCCAGCTAAAGCAAAAGGTTTAAATAAGATAGAGTCTTGTAACATAATACAAAAATGTCCAGGTTTCTGCCAAAAATCACTCATCAAACCAACAAGCAGGAAGAGCTCAAAGTAACTGAAAAAAGAAAATCGATAGATGCCAACACCAAGCGGACAGGAATGTTAGAATTATGTGACAAAGATTTAAAAGCAGCCATGATAAAAATGCTTCAATGAGCAATTACAAATTCACCTGAAGCAAATGAAAAGATAGAAGACCTCAGCAAGGAAGTAGAATATATAAAGAAGAATTAGAAATTTTGGAAGTGAAAAATACAATAACTGAAATAAAAGCTCAATGGATGGGCTCAATGACCAAGTGGGAGACAGGAGGAAAGAATCAGTGAATTGGATGACAGAACAATAGAAATTACCTAATCCAAACAACAGAAAGAAAATAGACTTTTAAAAAAAAAAGAAAACAGAGGAACAGAACCTCAGGGACAGACAGTAATACAAAAAAAGACCTAACTTGATGTTGTCACAGTCCCAGAGGAGAGGAGAAAGAGGGTGGGGCTGAAAAGGTACTCAAAGAAATAATGGCTGAAGGTTTCCCAAATTTAGCGAGAGGTATGAACCTACCAATTTGAGAAGATTAGTGAATCCCAAACAGGATAAACCCAAAGACATCCACATGAAGACACATCATAGTTAAAATTCTAAAAACTAAAGATAAATAAAAAAATCTTAAAAGCAGTCAGAAAAAAATGACACCTTACCTTTAAGGGAAAATAATTAGAATCACAGTGGATCTCTCATCAGAAACCATGGAGGCCAGCAGGAAATGGCACAATATTTTTCAGGTGATAAAAGAAAGAACTGTTAACCTAGAATCCCACACTCAGCAAAAGTACCCTTCAGGAATGAAGTGGAAATAAAGGCATTCTTAGGCAAAGGAAAACTAGGAGAATTTCTCCCCAGACCTACACTCAATGAAGGGGTAAAGGAAGTTTTCTAAACAGAAAGGAATCAACAAAAGAAAAAATTTTGGAACATCAAAAAGGAAGGAAGAGGGGCCGGCCCTGTGACCACGTTCGTGTGCTCCACTTCAGCAGCCCAGTGTTTCACTGGTTCAGATCCTGGGCATGGACATGGCACCACTCATTAGGCCACGCTGAGGCAGCATCCCACATGCCACCACTAGAAGGACCCACAACTAAAAATATACAACTATGTACTGGGTGGGATTTGGGGAGAAAAAGCAGAAAAAAGAAAAGATTGGCAACAGTTGCTAGCTCAGGTGCCAATCTTTAAAAAAAAAAAGAAAGGAAGGAAGGAAGAACATGATAAGCAAAAATATGGGTAAATACAATAAGCTTTCCTTCTCTCAAGTTATCTAAATTCCTTTTGAAAGTTGAAGCAAAAGTTTTAACACTGTCTGATGTAGTTTTTAAATGTATGTAGAAGAAATATTTAAGACAGTCATACTATAAATGAAAGAGGATAAAGGGACAAAAAGGTAAGCAAAGTTTCTATATCTTACTTGAACTAGTAAAATGACAATATCAATATACTGTGATAAGTTATATTTATAAAATATAATACCTATAGATAGAAAAACCACTAAAAAAACTAAACAGAGAGATATACTCAACACTATAGATAAATAAAAACGGAATTCTAAAGAATGTTCAAGTAACTCACAGGAATGCAGAAAAAAAGAAAATAGAGAAACAAAAAAAGAGAACAGAAAACAAAAGATGACAAACTTAGCCCTAGCATATCAATAATTACATTAAATATAAATGATCTAATATGCCAATTAAAAGACAGAGATTGGTAGAGTAGATTAAAAATATTATCCAAGTATATGCTATCTACATGAAATTCACTTCAAATTTAATAATATAGGAAGGTTGAAAGTAAAAGGATAGAAAAAGTATATCATGCAAACATTAATCAAAAGGAAATAGGAGGAAATGCACTATATTACTATCAGCTAAAGTAGACATCAGAGCAAAGAAAATTACCAGAGACAAAGAGGAACATTATATAATGACCAAGAGGACATAGCAATCCTAAAAGTGTATGTACCGCACAATAGAGGTATGAAATAAATGAAGCAAAAATTGATAAACTGGAAGGAGAAGTAGACAAAACCACGATTACAGTTACAGATTTCAGGACCCCTCTCTCAACAATTGATAGAACAACTGGACGGAAAGTCAGCAAGGATATAGAAGAGCTCAGCAATATCAACCAACAGGATCTAACTGACATTTATGGAACTCTCCACCTAACAACAGCAGAATACACTTTTTTTTTCAAGAGTCCATAGAACATACACCAAGATAGACCATACTTTGGGCCATAAAGCAAACTTCAACAAATTTAAAAGAATTGAAATCGTACAGGGTGTGTTCTTCAGCCACAATGGAGTCAAACTGGAAATTAATAACAAGAAAGATAAGGAGAAAATCTCCAAATGCTTGATAACTAAATAACACACTTCTAAATAACTCCTAGGTAAAAGAGGAAGTCTCAAGAGAAATCAAAAAGTAGATTGAACTGAATGACCATGAAAATACAACATGTCAAAAATTTTGGGACACAGCTAAAGAAGTTTTAACAGGGAAGTTTATAGTACTAAATGCATACATTAGAAAAGAGGAAAAGTCTCAAATCAATAATCTAAACTCCCACCTCAAAGATCTAGACAAAAAAGAGCAAAATAAGGGGCTGGCCCAGTGGCGTAGCAGTTAAGTTCACACACTTCACTTCGGTGGCCCGGGGTTCGCCAGTTCGAATCCTGGGCACAGACCTATGCACCACTTATCAAGCCATGCTGTGGCAGGCATCCCACATATAAAATAGAGGAAGATGGGCACCGATGTCAGCTCAGGGCCAGTCTTCCTCAGCAAAAAGAGGAGGATTGGCGGCAGATGTTAGCTCAGGACTAATCTTCCTCAAAAAAAAAAAGAAGAGTGACAAACTACATGTTTAAAAGTCTCTACAAAAAAAAAGAAGAGCAAAATAAACCCAAAAGAAGCAGAATGGAAGTAATGACAAAGCTGGGAGTAGAAATAAAATTGAAAAAAGAAAAGCAATAGAGAAAATCAACAAAACCAAGAGCTACTTCTTTGAAAAGATCAATAGAATTGACAAACCACTAGCAATAGTAACAAAGAAAAAAGAGAAAAGATGCAAATTCTCAACATCAGGAATGAAAGAGAGGATATTACTACAGACCCTGCACACATCAAAATGATAAAAAGGGAATACTGTGAACAACTCTACACAAATTTGACCACTTAAACAAAGTTGCCTACTTCCTTGAAAAAGACAAACTACCACAACTCATCCAACTTGAAAGAGATCATTTGAATAGCCCTCTAACTATTAAGGAAACTTAATTTATAATTTAAACCCCCTCCAAAAAAAGAAAAACACAGAAATCTCTAGATCTAATGGTTTTACTGGTTAATTCTACAAAATGTTTAAAGAGGAATTAACACTGATTTTACACAATCTCTCCAAGAAAAAAGAGGAGAGAGCATCTCCCAAATCATTTTATGAAGCTAATATTACCCTGATACCAAAGCCAGATAAAGACAATGCAAAAAGAGAAAATTACAGACCAATATCCCTCATGAATATAGACACAAAGATCCTTAACAAAATGCTAGCAAATAGAATTCAGCAATGTATAATGAGCATTATACTCTAAGACCAAGTAAAGTTTATTCCATGAACGCAAGGCTGATTCAGTATTGAAAAATTGATCCATACAATCCACCATATGAACAAGCTAAAAAAGAACAATCACATGATCATCTCAATTGATGCAAAAAAAAATCATTTTACAAAATTCACAACACATTCATGTTAAAAACTCTCAGCAAAATAGGAATCAAGGAAACTTCCTCAATTTGATAGAGAGCGCCTACAGAACCTACAGCCAACATCACACTTCACAGAGAAAGACTGACGCTTTCTCTCTAAAACAGCATAAGGCGAGCATACTCACTCTTACGACTCTTCTTCAGCATAACGCTACATGTTCTAGCCAGAGCAATAAAGCAAGAAAAGGAAACAAAAGTCATACAAATAGGAAAGGAAGAAACAAAACACCCTCTATTTGTAGATGACATGATTATTTACATAGAAAATGTAAAGGAATCTACAAAAACTCCTAGAACTAATAAATGATTTCAGCAAGGTTATAGGAGATAAGATAAACATGCAAAAATCAATTGTATTTCTATACACTATCAATGATCAGGTAGACATGGAAATTTAAAAATGTATCATTTTAAAATTGTTCCAAAAATTTGATAGAATTAGGTATAAATCCAACAAAATATGAACAGGACTTGCATGATGAAAATTACAAGATGCTGATGAAAGGAATTAAAGAATTTCTAAATAAAAAGAGAGATGTACCATGTTCATAAACTAGAGGATTCAACACAATAAAGATGTCAATTTTCTCCAAATTGATATATAGGTTTAATGTAATTACTTCCAAAATCCCAGTAAGAATTTTTATAGATATAGACAAGGTTATTCTAAAATTTATATGAGAGCCGGCCCTGATGGCCTAGCAGTTAAGTTCAGTGTGCTCTGCTTCGGTGGCCAGGGTTCCGTTCCCGGGCACAGAACCACATCACTCCTCTGTCAGCAGCCACAGGTGGCTAACACACAAGAACTAGAAGAATTTACAACTATACACAACTATATACTGGGGCTTAGGGGGAGGGGGGAGGAAGATTGGCAATAGATGTTAGCTTAGAGAAAATCCTCTCCTGCAAAAAAATTGGGGGGCGGGGGGGAATCTACCCTCTAAGAAAATAAATAAATGAAATTTATATGGAAAAGCAAAGGAACTCCTAGAACTAAGACAATTCTGACAAAGAAGAATAAATCTACTGTAATCAAGACTGTTGTGACTTCAGGGCCAGCCCGGTGAAGCAGCAGTGAAGTTCGCACATTCCTCTTCTCGGCGGCCCAGGGTTTTCCGGTTCAGATCCTGGGTGTGGACATGGCACCACTTGGCAAAAGCCATGCTGTGGTAGGCATCCCACATATAAAGCAGAGGAAGATGGGCATGGATGTTAGCTCAGGGCCAGGCTTCCTCAGCAAAAAGAGGAGGGCTGGCAATAGCTGGCTCAGGGCTAATCTTCCTCAAAAAAAAAAAAGACTGTTGTATTGGTGACACACAAACACATAGACATGTAAATCAGTAAATAAAATAGAAAACCCAGAAATGCACCCTCACAAACATGTCCAGCTGACTTTTAACAAAGGTGCAAAAGCCATTTGATGAAGGGAAGAGAGGTTTTTAAACAAATCATGCTAGGGCAATTGTACATCTGTAGGCAAAAAAAAAGAATGGATTTCTAATTAAGTCTCATACATTATGTAAAAACTAACTCAAAATGGACCACGGACTTAAGTGTAAAACATAGACCTGTATAACTTTCAGGAAAAAACATAGGGGAAAATCTTCAGGATCTAGGCAAACAGCTCTTAGATTTGATACCAAAAGCACGGTTCATAAAAAAAAACTGACAGATTGAAGTTCATCAAAATTAAAAACTTGTGCTCTGTAAAATACCCTCTTAAGAAGATAAAAGCATAAGCTATTCAGTAGGAGAAAATATTTGCAAAACACATATCCAGCAAAGAATTAGCATCTAGAATATATACAGAACCAAGGGTTAAAAAGACAATCTAATTTTAAAATGGGCAAGGCATGAACAGACATTTCCCCAAAGAGAATAAACAATGGCAAAGAAACACATGAAAATATGTTCAACATCATTAGTCATTACAGAAATGCAAATTAAAACCACAATGAGAATGCAATCTACACAGAAACTGAAATATAATAATGTACACCTAAAATTTGCACGATGTTGTAAGCCAATATGCCCTCAATAAAATAAAGGAAAAAAAATAAGTGAATGTTGGATTTCAAAAATGAAAAAAAAAACCCACAACGAGATATCAATACAAACCTATCAAATGGCTAAAATCAAAAATAGTGACAACACCAAACGCTGACAAGGATCAGAGAAACTGGATCACTCATACATCGCTGGGGGGATTGTAAAATGGTAGAGTCACTCTGGAAAACACTTTTTCAGTTTCTTTAAAAACCAAACATGCAACCACCATATGACCCAACAATTGCACTCCTGCACATTTATCCCAGAGAAATGAAGACTTATGTCCACACCTAAACCTGTACACGAATGTTTATAGCAGCTTTATTCATAATAGCTAAAAAGTAGAAACAACCCAGACGTCCTTTGAAGGGCATATGGTTAAACAAACTCTGGTACATACTATGGTAAACTACTTAGTAATAAAAAGGAATAAACTATTATTATAAACAACATGGATGAACCTTCAGAGAATTATTCTGAGTGAAAAAAAAGAAAGCCAATCCCCAAAGGTTACACACTGTAATATTTCCATTTATATGACAATCTTAAGATAACCAAAACATAGAAATGTAGAACAGATTCATGGTTGCTAGGCGCCCAGGAGTGAGTGGGGGTAGGAGGGAGGTGGATCTGACTATAAAAGGGCAACCTGAGAGATCTTTGTGCGGACAGATGTATATTGTATCTTGCCGGTATCAATGTTAATATCTCGGTTGTGACATTGTACCATAGTTTCTCAAGATGTTATGGTTGGGGGAAATTGCTTAAAGGTTACAGGAGATCACTCTGTATTAGTTCTTAAAATTGCATGTGAATCTATATTTATCTCAAATTTTAAAATTTAGTTAAAAAAACAAAATCACGAGAGGTCTTTGAACTTTTGGAACAGGCTCAGAAAAATAAGAATCTTCATTTGATGCTGTTCTTGTGCAAATAACAGATGGAAACCAGTGGTTGTCTCTGCTAAGACACGTCAATACTTTCATTGAAGGCAAATGGCAATTTCTGCAGTATCTGCTTCAAAATATTGGAGTAGATTTTAATGATTCTGGAATGGATGAGAACATTTGACAGAGGCATTGTTTTAGTTTTTAAATTTTCCCCCAAGGCACAAAGCAGCTTAACAACTCCCAGGGCATATCACTTCACCAACGTCTTTTATCCAACAATGCAGCAAGCAGGATGACTCAAGACGATACTCTTGTGTTAGGGAAAATCCAATTTTGGTGAAGTTCCAACTTTTTCCAATTGAGTCTTTTACTCAGACAAAAGAGGCAGACCGTGTAATGTATTTTCAGGACCTAAGGGACCACAACAGCTTGGTTTGCTCCATACTTCCATAGGTAAGAATCTTGCCACAGGAGATGCATTTTGACTTTTGTGTTACATCATGTTGAATGATTCAAGTAAAATATAAGGCTATATAAACGTTACACACTCTTTCTGTGCTATTTCTCAGCATAAGCTGGTATCAAGGTATAAATATACAGAGGTTCATAATCATAGTGACACCCCACATTCTTAATTCATACCAAAGAAAACTATTTTGGATATTATAATACGTAAATTATGATGATTATAAAATACCAAATACACATTGATTTACATGCTATGTTTTACTACTTTAGTATGAAATATTTTAATAAAAATTTAATTTTTATGGAAAGACAGCCCATGTTCATGGACCAGACTTGTAACTGTTAAGATGGCAACTCCCCAAAATTATCTACAGATTCAACACAGTCTCTATCAAATTCCCAACTGGCTTCTTTGCAGAAACTGACAAAACTCAATTTATCCTAAAACTCATACAGAAATTCAAGGGACACAGAAGAGCCAGAATAATCTTGAAAGATAAGAACAACATTGGAGGATTGACTACAAATCTATAGTATTCAAGACAATGTGATATTGGCATAAGGATAGACATTTGGATCAATGGAATAGGATTGAGAGTTGAGAAACAAACGCTTTTGTTTATGGTCAATTGATCTTTGACAAGGGTGCAAGACCATTCACTGGAGAAAGAATAGTGAGTGTCCTCAAAAAATGATGCTGGGAGCCAGCCCTGATGGCCTAGTGGTTAAAGTTTGGCGCACTCCACTTCAGTGGCCCTGGTTCATTTCCCCATCACCGAACCACACCACCCGCCTGTCAGTAGCCATGCTGTGGTGGCGGCTCACACAGAAAAACTATAAGTACTTACAACTAGGATGTACAACCATGCACTGGAGTTTTGGGGAAGGAAAAAAAAATGTTGTGCTTCAAAGTATAACATCAATAAAATGAAAAAACAATCCACAGAATGAGAGGAAACATTTGCAAATCATATATCTGATAAATGACTTGTATCTAGACTATAGAAAGAACATTACAACTCAGTAACAAAACGACAATTGACCCAATTATAAATTGGGCAAAGGATCAGAATAGACATTTCTCCAAAGATCCACAAATGGCCAATAAGCACATTAAAAAATGCTCAACATCATTAGCCATCTGGAAAACGCAAACCAAAACCACAATGAGACACCATTTCACACCCACTATTCAGCTATTCTACTCCTAGTTATATACTCAAGAGAAATTAGAAACATGTCCACACGAGAGCTTGTACATGAGTGTTTATAGCCACATTATTCATATTAGCCAAAAAGTAGCAACAACACAAACATCCATCAACTGAAAAATGGATAAATAAAATGTGGTATCTCCACACAGTGGAATACAACTGGCAATATAGAAACGAGGTATTGATACATGCTACAATATGGATAAACTTGAAAACATTATGCTAAGTGAAAGAAGCTTGTCACAAAAGACAACATACTGCATGATTCCATTAACATGAAATGTCCAGAATAAGCAAAGCTACAGAGACGGAAAGATCAGTGGTTGCCCAAGGCTAGGGGGATTATGAGAAATAGAGAGTGATTGCTAATGGGTACAGGGTCTCCTTTTGAGGAAACAATAAGGTTCTAAAATTGATTGTGGCTATGACTGCACAACTCTGGATTTACTAAAAGCCATTGAATTGTATACTTTAAATGGGTGAATTACATGGTATGTGTCAATAAAGCTGTTATAAAAATATATAGGTATAATTTGTGCAAAAGGAATCCGTGAGTCCATACTGATATAAATAAAGTATTGAACAAATAAACAAATATATAAATAGGGAAGAATAAAGAAATCTTTAGTGCAAAAGAATTTCAATAATAATTTATGTAAACACTTTGCCCTCAGAGAGGTGGAGCGTAACCCCCCACTCCTTAAGCAGAGGCTGCATACAGTGACTTCCATGCAAAGAGCACAGCATGGAAAGGAGGAAAAAGCCACAGCCACTTTACAGGAGAAACCTAGCCCAGGTGATCAAGGTCAAGACCAACAGTGATAAATCATGGTGCTAGCCCATGTCCTTGATATGATGAGAATGGCAATTTACTTCTGTGGTCTTCCTCCCAAAAACAAAGGGGTAAAAAAAAAAAACAGACAAATCCCAAGTGAGGGACAGTCTACAAAATATCTGATCAGTACTCCTCAAAACTGTCAAAGTCATCAAAACTAAGGGAAGTCTGGGGCCGGCCTGGTGGCACAGCGGTTAAGTTTGCAAGCTCTGCTTCAGCACCCCAGGGTTTGCCAGTTCAGATCCCAGGTGAGGACCTTCACACTGCTTGTCAAGCCACGCTGTGGCAGGCGTCCCACATATAAAGTAGAGGAAGATGGGCACAGGTGTTAGCTCAGGGCCAGTCTTCCTCAGCAAAAAGAGGAGGATTGGCAGCAGATGTTAGCTCAGGCTAATCGTCCTCAAAATAACAATAATAATAAGGTATCAATATTGGTTCATTCACTGTGATAAACATACCATACTAACGTAAGATGTTAATAACAGGGGAAACTCTGTGTGGTATATATGGGAGCTCTCTGTACTATCTTTGCAATTTCGCTATAAATCTTAAACTGTTCTAAAATAAAAAGTTCTTTTTAAATGTTTTCTGAAAAGCAATGGCAGAGAGCTCTCCTCTTTGGGCTTGCAGAAGGCAAAGCTTCAACTTTCTTTCGTTGTCCTATATCTAAGTTTACTTGCCATCAGCTGCTGCTGCCGTGGACAGGGAACTGATCCTACGTCTGCCCTGGCCCCAAAGATTGGTCCCTAGTCCATCTCCTAAAGAGTTAGTGACAACATCACCAAGGCAACTGGTGATGGAAGGAGCTAAGGACAGCAGTGACACTGACCCTTCAGAACAGATAGGCTAGACTGTAGTGGTCATTTTTACCCCTTCTCTGACCATCAGAGCCCCAGAACCAGCCAGGAATAGAGAGAAACAGAAAACACTGAGAAAGGTGGAAACGTCACTGTTGATGAGACGGTCAGCATCATCCAACACATGAGGCACAGAACCGCAGCCGAAGATCTCTCTGGAACATCAGTGAGGTCCTGGGGGCTGTCCAACCTGTGGGCTACACTGCCCCCGGTCCCCATCCTCTCAATAGCACAGTGACATCAGCCGTGTGGTAGGAGACCTGGTAGCTAAAGAAGTGCACAGGAGAATGACTCAACAATCAATTGACCACCCCCATCTCAAAAGTAAAGGCCAAGACGATTTTTTAAAACCTGTCTTTCCTCTCGATCCTGCAGAAAGTGAGGTCAATCAGCTCTCAGGAAAGCAATTTGGCATTGCATATCAAGAAAGTTCCAAATGTCAGCCCATGCGAACCAGTAATTTCACTTCTAGGAATTCAGCCTGAGGAAAAAATCCAAAATGAGGTCAAAGCCCAGGAAACATTCTTTATTTCTAATAATGAAAAATTGCTAATAATTTCAATATCCATTAGAGGAATGACTAAGTAAATTATGAGACATATAATTACAGCTGTATGATAGAATCTCATGTCATTATTAAAAATATTTGTAAAGAGCTTTCAATGGAAAATATGGTGAAAAAGCAGGATATAAAATCAAATTTAAGATATGACCTCAGGGCCGGCCCATGGCAGAGTGGTTGAGTTCATGTTCTCCGCTTCATTGGCCCTGGTTCACTGGTTAAGATCCTGGGCGTGGACCTAGCCCCACTCATCAAGCCATGCTGAGGTGGGGTCCCACACAGCAGAAACAGAAGGACCTACAACCAGAATATACAACTATGTACTGGGGGGCTTTGGGGAGAAGAAGAAGGAAAAAAAAAGAAAGATTGGCAACAGATGTTATCTCAGGGCCAATCTTTAAAGAAAAAAGATATGACCTCGAAATTGATGAGGAAAAACATTTATATACAGTGCTATTATGGTTATCCCTAGGAAGCTGGCGTAGTGGTCATTGAGAGCTCTTCTCTTTTTGAAAATTGTCAATATTTTTCAGATTTTTATCAATGAGCATGTATGGCATTTTTACTTTAAAAGAAAAATAAAACAAAATTTTTAAAGCTTCTTGTCCAAAGTAAAGCGAGGGATGTTGTAGCAGAGGGCTAGTTCCCTCCCTGTATCCGCTTCTTCCTGCTTAAGACAGCCCAGATTTTTCAGATGGGCACAAGGACAGCCAGGTAAAAGACTCATTGCCCTGCCTCCCCGGCAGCTAGGAGAGTCACATGACTGAACTCCCAAGAGACACGAGCGGAGGAATTGTAAAGGGTGACTTATAGGTAAAGTCGAAGGCTTAAACCCTCAGGCTGATGAGTGTTGCCTGGGTCCTCCAGCCTGATAGGAGGGGTGTTACTGGACAGAGTCAGCTGGTGGGGTTTGGTGGCAGAGAGATAAGGAGACTCAAAATGACAGCTCTAGGAACAGGCAACCCCTGGCCCCAGGCCCCAGGGAAGCCCCATCTGTGCTCACGCACTTCAGGGGGCAGTGCTGGAAGCTCCTCTGAAGATTGATTTGGCCCTGGAGGACCTGGAAGCAGAGAGACTAGAGCTTGCTCTGGGCAGCTGGACCGCGTCCTGGCTCTCCCCAACCCCGCCTACTCGGGCAGTCTGTAGGCAGCCTATAGGCAGCCTACAGACTCTCCCGTCAGTGGCCTTAAAGGTAACATCTCTCAGACAGGCTGAGCGCCTGGTATCTTTCCTTCCATACCCAAAGCCCTTTGCTCAGCCTGTCATTTAATAACCAAAATCACAGGACTGCACAGCCAGACAGTTCTCTCCAGGATTACAGCCCTCCTGAAACTTATAAGAAGATCTAGCATTCGGTGGGGGCCAGTATTCATCAAAAATCATGGTGTGTTTCCCCAGTGCTGTATTCCATGCAATGCTATGTTCCAAAAAAGGGGTGAGAGGCGCAGTTTTCCTACGGCTAAATATATTTGGGAAATACTCCACACTCTATCCTTGTATAGGAAATTCATATTGCATACTAACATATTAAAGGCTCTGAAAACTCCTGCAGTAAGGAAAACGTTTATATTTGAGTATTTTTCCACATTATTTAACCAGGAACCCTTTTTTCATACAGCACCTATTAACTTCTTTTAAAACACACAACTGGAAATGCTATCCTAGATTCCTGAAAAATATCTGATTTTGCTCCCTAATTACGTAAGCTTCCCATCTATTGGGATAACATGGATGTTTGTCATTATTACTACTTCTGGAATTACTACTTCCTTTTTTTTTTTTTTTTTAAAGATTGGCACCTGGGCTAACAACTGATGCCAATCTTTTTTTTTTTTCTGCTTTATCTCCCCAAACCCCCCGTACACAGTTGTATATCTTAGTTGCAGGTCCTTCTAGTCTTGGGATGTGGGACACCGCCTCAACGTAGCCTGACGAGCGGTGCCACGTCCGCGCCCAGGATCCGAACCCTGGGCCGCCACAGCAGAACACAGGAACTTAACCACTCGGCCACGGAGCCGGCCCCACTACTGCTTGATCTTGGAGTGAATTCCCTTTTAACTGAAAAATGCACAGTTTATTGCATTACAGAGCCAAGGAGAATCTTTCTTGGAACATTCTATCACCTTCTTTTCTGATTTCATCAGTGTGGTCTGGAGACTATCATTTGCATCTGAACTGTGTCTCCTATTTCAGTTGGAAGGGAGACAAACTTCAAACAACTAGTTCACTCATCCTTTATTCACCAAACACTTATTAAGCCTCTGCTACAGACCAGGATGTGCTGGGCACTTTACACACAGTATTTCAAGTTCTCACAATGCTGAAAAGCACTGTTATTATACCCATTTCACAGATGTGAAACGGAGGCTGGCTAAGACCAAGTTATTTACCCAGGACCTCCCAGATCAGAGCAGGAGCTGCACGGCTTGCCTGATCGGGGAGCCCACGCTCTCCCTCCTTGTCCTTTGTCACAAGTCTCTCAATTATCACCTGACCTGCATTTTTGACACTGCCTGGGTTTCAATTTGGTGTCCCTAATTGGAATCAAATATTTCTGACTCGGGAAATAAATAGCATTAACCAGTGGCTCGTGCATAGAATAAACGAGCGCCTGTCGTGACAGAGGCACTAGGAAGGAGACAGGAGAGCAGGAAGCAAACTCCAGCCCCACAGAGGCCCCGGGACTGCTGCATTGAACTAAAGCAGGGCCTGGGCAGGTGCAGAACCGAGCAGAGCACCCAGGGCCTGGAGAGGATGCACCTAGAGAAAGGCCAGTTGCCCCTCCCCCCAGACTATTGCAGGCCCGCCAGGGCAAGAGCTGGTTGTTCAAGAGAAGGCAGAAATCTCTACATTTTGTGAAATCTACCAAGTTTTAATCATTGGCAACTGTAGTGGGTTGAATAGTTTCCTCCAAAAATTCGTGTCCACCTGGAAACTCAGAATGTGACCGCATCTGGAAATAGGGTCTCTGCAGATGTAATTAAGGTAAGGACCGAGGTGAGATCATACTGAATTGGGTGCCCACCAAGTCCAATGACAGTGTCCTTGTAAGAAACATACTTTTCTCGTGCTAACTAATCTGATTTAATACATGGCCACCTCAAAGATGAGCTGAGGCGCCCCCTCCTCCAAGAAGGCCCTCTGGACCCCTGTGAAAATCATCTCTTCCTCCTCCACGTTCTCAGGGCACTTTCTTTCCGCTTCTGCTAGGGCACTTGGCCCCGTCTGCTGGTTCTAGAGTGACATCTGTGCTCCACTCTCTCCCACCAGCCAAGGCATCCCTGGAGGACTGACCATCATCTGGCTTTGGGTCCCCTGGGGCGCCTGACCCAGGGCAGTGGATGCTGAATTCCCACTTGTTGAATTGAAGTGGTGGGGGGGTGGGGGAGCCTTGACTCCATCACCTGAATCCAATACAGCAGCCTAGTG
Organism: Equus asinus; assembly: GCF_041296235.1. Taxonomy (NCBI): domain Eukaryota; kingdom Metazoa; phylum Chordata; class Mammalia; order Perissodactyla; family Equidae; genus Equus; species Equus asinus. The sequence goes on along the minus strand of NC_091791.1, from coordinate 13,569,315 downwards.
AATGCATCTTCTGCCAGTTACAAGATTCCTGTGAATTGTGTCACGTGGGTGGAGGTTTCAACAATGAGCTTGTCCTTGGCCAGGGCCACCATTCATAGATCCCACCGTTTCAGCTTTGAATTGAACCTCGCATCCCACAGATAAGCTCAGGTCCTTGCTCTGGCCCAACTCCAAAAAAATGACTAGGGACCAGCCCCCAAAACACCTGGGGATGGTTATGTCCTCCCCCAGGAAAGGAGGTTTGAAACTCTCTTTCAATGGAAAACCCACCAGAAGCTTTCTCCCTATGGAGTGGCCACGCTGAGTGGGTGTTTTGTCATTTCCAAGTGGGTGACATTTTTTAATTTGACTTTGCTGGTACCTCTGGCAAATTAGAGCCACAATTACACTGTGACTTAACAGGATTAGTCATGCACACACATCCTGTGCTCACGCTTCTCATTCCCCAGTTAAAGGAAGCGGGGCTGAGGCTGGCGGCAGAGGTCAGAGCACCACCCTCCCTCCTCTCGGGGCCCCTCAGGCAGAGGGCAACAGATTTAACACAGGATGCCAGTGAAATTTGAATTTCAGATAAGCAAAGAATAATTTCAGCATAAGTATATCCCAGGAAATTTTGGAGACATACTTATGCCAAAAAAAAGTATTCAAATTTAACTAGGCGTCCTATATTTTTGTTTGATAAACATAGTGATGCTACTCAGGCAGGATGTTAAAATGCTGAAGCCCAGGATCCCTAAACTACTTCCAGGGAAGGTCCTTATAAATGACAGAAGGAAGATCAGAGAAACCATACATGGAATCATCTCGGCTATTTGGGGTTTGCAAAAAGAATGTCCAAATATATGGCATAAAAAGCCTGATCAGACACACAATGCAATTTACACAAAATCTTTTTCAAGGGTATAATAGCTTGGATAAAACCCATTAGCACACTTAAATTAATTCTGTACTCGGCATAATAATACATCCACTCTCCCTTACTTGTTCTTCCCAGGGGAAATATTTGACGACTTCCGTCAGTCACCTGCTCGAACGCCCTGGTGTACCAACTGTGTGACAGTTATTGATTTTTGATGAATGACATTGCTCTCTCTCTTGGCTATTCCAGCTTTGTTTTCAAACCTTCCTTAATTGTTCGATGATTTCTGAGGGTTTTTTTTTCCTTTCCCGAGAAATAAATGCAAAGTGTTTATTCTCCAAAGGCCGTAAACAGAGCTTGCCGGTCTGTTTTCTATGACAACCCCACTTGATACAGCAAACCTAGATTATCTCTAATGACAGACATGAAGTTTAAATTGCACATTCTGAACAAACAGTGCTCTGCTGACCTTTTATTGAAAAATGGAGTACAGGGTGATTAGCATAATGTGTTATATAAAAGGGAAAAACGTGTATTCGTGTGCATTATGCACCGGCGATTAGCCGCACCACTAGTCTTTAACAAACTGCTCGCCAGGATGGAGAGCTTGGGAAATTAAGATTTGCCATCTATCATTTTCAAATTCAGTAAAGTCTGCAGCAGTAATTGCACTAAACAGTTTTCAAATAACGCATGCCGCTGTTTCTCTTACTTATTCAATTGAGTCTTTTAGCAGGGGAGTAAGAACGGAGAGGAAAATTTTACCCATTGTACCAAAAAAAATAATAATTGTTGGCTCCAATAGCTATTCTGAAACAATCACTGCGTTTTACTCCCCTAACGTAATTCCTGGAGGAAGCCTGGGGTCCTGCCTGTGCCGGTAGCAGCCACCTGGAAAGTGCTCGTTAGCCGTCTGCTGCAGTCGGGGTCCTGGGTGGTTAACCAGAGATGGGGTCTAGGAGTGGCCCACCCACTGGGTAACTGGGACCAAATTCCATGCTCCTATCCACTGCAAAGTGAAGGGCTGGAGACTTTGGGCTCCGGAGTAAACCACTTGGTTCAAATCCTGGCTTTGCCTCTTTCCTCCTCATGACCTTGGGCAAATTACTCCCCTCTCCAAAGCCTGGTTTCCTTTCCTACACAATGCGAATTACATACAATGGGAATTGGGTTCTAGTCATTGGACTCACATTACAGGATCATTGTGAGGGCTAAAGAAAGCAATAGGGGGCCAGCCCCATTGCCTAGTGGTTAAGTTCAGCACGCTCAGCTTTGGCAGCCAGGGTTCGGTTCCCAGGTGTGGACCAATGCCACTCGTGGGCAGCCATGTTCTGGCAGTGTCCCACATACAAATTAGAGGAAGATTGGCACAGATGTTAGCTCAGAGTGAGTCTTCCTAAGCAAAAAAAAAAAAAAGAAAGAAAGCAATAGGCAATAGCCAGCAGGGCCAGCTCTCAGCGACTGCTAGCTGCCTTCACTGCTTAGGGTTCAGGTTCTGGCTTCTATTTCCATGGGAGTGCGTTCACAACAGCACTTCTCCAAATAGTACTTTGAGCTCTAACGAGATACTAGGGAATAAAGTAAATGGAATTCACTTGTTCCTCCAACCACATTTACCCAACCTTGTCTAGGTAGGGACCAACACTGAATATGACAAGGTCACACAGAAGCTGGCACCAGCGCTCTCAGCTGTGTGGCTTTGCGCATGTCTTTCAATCTCTAAGAAGAAATAATCTTTATGTCATTTGATCCTCATAACAACCCTGGGTGAAGGAGATCATTCTCATCATCTCATTTCACAAATGTGAACACTGAGGCACAGAGCGATGGAAAGGTGGCCGTGTGGGCGCAGCGGAGTCTGTCATAACACTTGGAGTTGTCCGAATGCCTCCTCCCTGGTGCTCTCACTTGACCCCCAGCCTTAGGAGGCAGGTATAATAGTGACCCAAGTGTCTTCAGCCCCCCTTGCAGGTGGGCACATTGGTGGGCCCTGTGACCATTGAGTGTACACTGCCAGCTCACACCCACCACCCTCAGCCTCTTTGAACCTTGAACCTTGCTCCCGGGGCTCCCATGGGCTCGAGCACAATCACCCTGCCCCACCTCGGCCTCCCCGCTGCTGCCCACAGGCTACTCGGGGGACACGGCTCAGCCTGCCCCTCATGCTGCTGTTCAGACACCATCTCCCTGAGCACAAAACCCTCCAGGTGCCAGACAGCCCTCACTGTGTTCCAGGCTCAAATGGCACAGGGGCCCTCCTGGTCAGGGTCCCACGTTGTCCCCGGGGCCCCAAGGAACACTGTTTGAGCCCCAAATCTTGCAAGGTTTCCCCAAAGCAGCTACTTCTGTTTCCTGCTTCCAGCAGGGCTCAAAGCCAGTCCTTGGAGCCGAGGATGGGAGAGACAGACAGCATCCTCCCTCCCCAGCGCCCCTCCCGGCCCCAGGCACACTGCGCCCAAAGCTTGTTCCTCCTCCTTGGGCCAAACAGAAAACATCCTTCATGCATATATATTTGTTTAATTTCCTGCCTGCCTAATGACCTCGAATCCAAACAGCCCCTAGTGCAAGACTAGATGGCTGCATTATTATTATCCCCATTTCTCAGAGGAGACACCAGGCTCAGGAGGCCAGGCGGCTTGCCCCGGGTCACCCCAAGCTAACAAGGGGCACAGCCAAGGCCTGAACCTCACAGGGCTGACGCCAAACCCAAACTCAATGTCTTCCCTCGATGCCGGTAAGAGCCGAAGTGCCCGAATCCCATAAGAGCCCAGGAACGGGCCAAACTCTGATTTTTCTGGGTCATCAACTGCGGTGATTTGTATGGGCTCGGTTTCCTTTCCAAGCCCAGGTCTTACTTGCTCCAACAACTGATTATCTTTCAGAACGTAACTGCAAACGGGGCCAAATGAGTGACTCTGCAAAACCTTTCACCTCCAGAGCAGCCACAGGTCAGCAGAGACCCTGGTCACAGACGGCTTCTTCGGTTGGTCCAGGGCTGCCCCTCCCTGCTCTGTGAGCCCCCACCTCCACCTCCCTCATTTCAAGAGAGACACCCATCTCCTCCCAGGAGGAGAGGCCGCCACTGCCTTCCTGAGCAACTCAGCCATTCCCGGCTTCTGCTAGGAAATTGTCCTCCTTCCCTGGAGTAAACCCTCTCCATCCCTGAGAAAACACCAGGTTTCTCCAGGAAGATGGGCGGAACCACATCTGGCTTAGGCCCAGGTTTCCCAATTAGAATCCAGATGTGTGCGACTAGAGCCCCAACCAGCTGCCTCTGAAACACAATTGTCCTGTGAAATGGCAGACGGGCCAGCCCTGAGATTCAGAGCCCTCAAAAGAAGCCACCCCAGCCTCCCAGAGAGCACAGGGCAAGGGTCTGTCCCAGCATTTGGCAGCAGACGTGACTGGAGGCCTGGCCTGAGGGGAGCAAGAGCCTGGGAGGGCAGAGGGGCGTCTGCTCTCCCTTCCTAGGGTAAACCTGTACAAACCCCCGCATCCCAGAGTCCAGCAAGGGGAAAATACTCACCTCACAAGAGAGAAGCCAGGCGGGCAGCACCTTCACCTGGTGACCACCAGGTTAGGAGCAGCAGTGAGAGGTCACATTGGCATCCTTTCCCCCGTGACACGATGCACTGAGAAGACCTCGCCTCTGTGACCTTCTCTCCAAATCCATAACCTCAGTCTACACGTGAGAAAACCTCAAGTCAACCCAAACTGAGGAACATCCTATGAATATCTGTCCACTTCTCTTCGAAAGTAATAAAAGGTGGGGAAAGATGGAGAAAACCGTCCCAGATGGGAGGAGACGCACGACAGCCAAGAACAGGATACGGACACATGACGACCAAAAGCCATGTAGGATCCTGGAGTCGATCCTGGAACAGAAAATGGGCGTCACCAGGAAGAACTGGGGAAATCTGAGTAAACTCTGTAGTTTAGTTAACAGTAAGGCACCAACGTCAATTTTAGTTTTAAATAAACGCACCACGGGTATGCAGGTGCTAACATGCAACTGGACAAGGGCACACAGGGAAGTTGTATTATCTTTGCGACTCTTGGGTAAATCTAAAATTATTTCAAAATAAGACCCAAAGAAAGTGACTGAGTGGAAAATGCATCTGACAAAGCACAGGGACTTGATCTCAAGCCAACTACTCACGTCCACCTGAAGCTGCACAGCACACAGCACAAAAGCCGGCGGGGCAGACATGCAGACCGGCGTTTGACCTCAGCTCACTGCTGACTGGCTGGCTGACTCAATAAACTGCTAGTCTATCAAACAGGGTGATAACAGAACCAGCCCTCGGGACTGTGGCAAGGCTCAGTGAGACGCTGTGTCACACACTCAGCACACTGGCTGGCAGGCCGTGACCTTCCTCACACACCCACTGCTGCGCGTGATAACATCATTGCCAGGCCTTGGAAGGTGGAGGAAGCAACTTTCTTGAAGGTCATAGTTAACTCCCAGCTCAGGGCCACCTGTCACAGGAGGCCTTTTGTTACGGCTTGAATTGTGTCCCCCATAAAGATATGCTGAAGTCTTAACCCCCACTCCCTCAAAATGTGACCTTATGTGGGAATAGGGTCATTGCTGATATAATTGGCTAAGATGAGGTCCTACCAGAGGAAGGTGGGATCCTAACCCAGTGCACCTGGTGTCCTTATAAGAAGAGAAGAGACACAGAGACAGGCACACAGAGGGAAGACGGTCAGGTGAAGACAGAGGCAGAGGTTGGAGTGATGCAGCCACAAGCCAAGAGACACCAAGCATGGCCAGCAACCCCCAGAAGCTACAAGAGGCCGGGAGGGACACCCCACAGGTGTCAGAGGGAGCACAGCCCTGGGGACCTCTTGATTTCAGGCTTCTGGCCTCCAGGCTGTGAGACAGTAAATTTCTGTTGTTTATAGTAGTTTATAGTAATTTATAGTACTTGGTGGCAGCAGCCCCAGAAAACTAAGACAGAGTTTAACCGAGTTTTCATTTTTAAGTTTCAAAAAATCAGTTCAATCACAATGATGTGAACCATGTCCCAATCACTCGGGGGGGGGGGGGTTCCCAAAGTATGTTCTGGAACTACAGGATGTTGATGGGTGTAACGTGTAAAAAAATTATGTAAAAAGAGGTGCCCTGGTCAAGTAATTGGGCCAACACTGTCCTAAACAAAGTTCCAAGGACGTCTTTATTGCAGGACTTCTCAGGGCCTTTAACATGGTAATGAACATCGTGAATGCCCCGGAGGGGATACAGAAGTGGGCTGTCCCACATACATGTGCTACAGAACCCTCTTCTCAGGGTCTCTGGTGGGACTCATTTCTGCAGAGTAGAGTTTGGAAAACTCTGGAAGAGAGAATGCAGGGGTGAAGGAGATGAGGCCCCTGCCTTCCGGAGCATACGGCCCCCGTGGAAGACACGTTTGCTCGCTGTGGGATCATCTCAGGGTCGCTTGGAGGCTCGGGGCCTGCGGGCTGTCTCATCTGCGGACCTGTGGCAGTGAGTATTGTTTACATCTCATTCTGTATCCGAATTCCAGGCAACTGTGCTGCTCGTTGCCCTCCTCAGCCCCCTAGACATACGCACACATTTTATTTGCTGTCCTCCACGGCATCTAACCTCGCCTGATATCTTTGGTTTGATAGGAGAATGATCTGGCACCTTAAACAAGAAGTCAGATTTCCAAACGCTGAGTCATCCACCCCAGGGAGCAGGGCCTGCGGGAGAAGTAGGTCAGCCGGGGGCAGAGCCTGCCCGCCCTGCCCCTCAGCGGGACGAGAACACCCAGCAGAATGAGGACAGCCCGCAGGTGCCCAGGGCTGTCTGAGTGCTTTGTGCGGGTTCGCTCATTTAAGCCCCACAGCACCCTACAAGGATGAGCTATGATACTCTCCATCTTCCAGACGAGTAACTGAGGCATGGGGAGGACAGGACGGATGGCAACCCAGCAACCAGGCCACGCTGCTGACCAGAAACAACAGGTTGATAATCCCAGACACTGCAGCAAGGGACCCCAGGGAGTGAACCACTCATTCATTCATTCATCAAACATTCAGTGAGCAGGCCCTACTCTGCACTGGTGGAGGAGATGGACAAGTCGAGCCCCATTATGAGAGTGGGGAGTCAACCATCTGCTGGGAGGGAGCCCAGGATGCCATGGGAGCACCAGAAGAGGCACCCAACCCAGACTTTAGGGGTGGAGGTGGTCAGGGAGAGCTTCCTAGAGGAAGCAGTCACTGAGCTAGGTCCTGAGAATGAGTAGAGTTAGCCAGGTAGCCCATTTTTTAGCCCAAGGAAGCACATGTGTGGCAGACGAGGCCAGGAGACAGCGAGGGCCTTTGGGGGAACTTGGGGAGGAGGAGGGGCAGCAAGAAACTAAAGCCGGCTACATCCAAGGAAGCTCTCTGACCCACAGCCACACTTCAAGTTAGAAAGTCTGGATTCAAATCTTGACTCCACTTATTTGTAGCTGTGTGACCTTGGCAAGTTAAACAACCTCTCTGGGCCTCAGCTTCCCCATTTGGAACATGCAGAAAGGAACAGTACCTTCCGCCGAGGGCTGTTGTGAGAGTGAAATGAGCTACTACTTACCCAGCACTTGACCTGTACAGAGGGAGCACTCGCTAAGAGGGACCATCAGCGTCATCTGGCAGGAGTCACCCCAGCAGCTGAGCAAAGCATAAAGCTACACTCAGCCCTGCAGACAGGGTCCAATGAAGCCCAGAGGCAGGCCTGGGGCTCCCACAAAGGAGAGGAATGAGTCTTCAAGCTAGTGAGACCCCAGGGAAAGCCACCCTCCCACCACTGATCCAACCTCCATGTTGCCTCCTCCTTCCCCAGATAAGGCCCTGCCAAGAAATTCCACTGAAATGCCAGGAAAGTTCACTTTGAGTTTCTCCCGGTCCCAAACAGAAACACACACGGGACAAGGGAAACCTGGAGCCTGTTTACTTCCTGCCCGCAGGGAAACTGGGCTGGCGTGGGGAGACGCCACAACACCTGCCTCGTCGTCAGGCCAGGGGTGGCCGTGGGCAAGAGGGTGGGAGGTGCGTGTGGAACTCCTGGGCTGGGGGACATCATCTGCACTGGAGGAGGCAGAGGGCAGACGGAGCTGTGACCAGGGGCGTCCTCTCCCAAGCCTGGGGGACATGGAAGGGAAGCAGTTCATTCAGCCCAAAAAATATGTATCTGGACAGATCCGCGAGCTGGGGCTACGGCACCTGGATCACCTCCCATGAAGATTCAGGAAACCTTCCTAGGGGATGTTCAGCCGGACGTGTGACCATCCCAGGCTAGTGCCTGGATCCTTTAAAACAGGATCCCAGAGCTGACCGTCTGCCACCCTGGGATTGATGCGGGAGCGACAGCTCCTTGACCCTTGACCTCCGTGTCCCACGGGCCTTTCAGACTCAGCCACTCACAGTTTTCAGGGACACACCGGCCACCACGGGGAGAAAGCGTGTATTATTCTGATTTACAGAACACTCTGGTGCTCCGGCTTCCGAGCACCCGTGCTTTAAAATGACCCTGATTACAGTAAATCATACAGAAGAAACTTTGCGCTTTGCCAAAAAAGTTGTTAATCTCATTTATTTAGAAAAAGAAAACAACTCCCTGACTCAAGAATGCCACCCACCACATTTAGCAGCCCCACATTTTGGAGTCGTGCCTCACCTGTCAGAAGAGAAGGGGGGCCCTGAGGTAAAAAGCCAGGATGTCCAGGGCAGGACGTGCGGCCTGGGCCTCCGGCCCCCTCGCTCCGGCCTCTGATGTCCCGCGTGGGCTTGTTCCTGTCTCGTGGCATTTGTCCCATTCTGTAACTGAGACAGCTTCTGCACGCTCACCTCCTTTGCCTGCCAGACCCTGCCTCTCCTTGACCTTGAGGGACCCTAAGATGAGTCTCACATCTGTCCCCTCCTGTCTGCCCCAGGCCCCCGATTCAGGCCCCCGGCACCCCTCACCTGGCCGAGGGCAGCCACCTCTTCCCCAACCCATCTTTGAGACGAATTCCTCTGGAGTAAGGGGCACTCACCACCCCAATCATGCCTTGCGCTGGCATCCAAGGGCGTCTGCTGTAGGGGCCCAACCCGGTCACTGGCGCGCCCGTCTCCCAGCATTTTGACCATTTACCAGATACCAAGCCCTTTAGACAAATTACCTAATTTTATCCCCAAAGCCATCTAATGAAGCAGATACTATTCTTATTCTCATTTTCCAGAGGAGGAAACAGAGGCTCAAAGGGGCTAAATCACAAGTCCAAGGTTATACACCCAGAAAGGGCCAAAGCCCCAAGGCACGGGGTTCCCTGTGGCCCCTGAACCCGCTCTTCTCTCCGGTGCCTCCCGGGAGCTGACTGAGCATCTCTGGATTCCTCCTCTTCCCACGGCCTGGCCTCCTGCCTGATGGCGGGACGATACACTTAGTGAGAGCCCTGACGGGGGCTGGGGATGGTGTGTGGGTTTGGGAGGAGCAGCCTCGCGAAAGGTACCCAAACAGAGAAACATGGAGAAACGGGTCTCTGAGGAGATCCGCACAAGCACTGAGAGTGTTCTCCCTGCTCTGAGATTCCTCGAGAGACGGAGTTAGCCTTGGAACGCCCTTCAGTGCTTCTGAGGCCCCGGGTTGCATTCTTTGAAAGGGGCTCCCCCCAGAGAATGGGGCGCACGGGACCCAGGAACAGCCAGGTTCCATGGATGAGGCACCTCGAGCCTGGAGTCTGACAGGGTAAATGCCAAATAGGTGATCTTTCTTTTGGCCATTATTATTAATATTAATAATCTACTCAGGGGCCAGCCCCGTGGCCAAGTGGTTAAGTTCACGCACTCCGATTCGGCAGCCCAGGGTTTCACCAGTTTGGATCCTGGGCACTGACATGGCACGGCTCGTCAGGCCATGCTGAGGCGGCGTCCCCCATGCTACAGCTAGAAGGACGTACAACTAAAATACACAACTATGTACTGGGGGGTTTGTGGAGAAGAAGAAAAATAATAATAATCTACTCAGACTGACTGATCTGTGGAGAAGATGCTCCAGGATAAGCCTCAAAGCCCTGGGTCCCTGGTCTTCTTCCCCACAGAGAAACCCAACTCACTGCATCTGACACTTTTCTATGAGTTTCCACATACCCAGGGTTCAGCCACCCATTGAGAAAGGTGCCTCCTGGCCAGGCCACAGCACCCACGGATGAACCGGCCCATTAGACCCCTGGAGCATGTAGCCCTGAGCAGTGAGGGAAGGTTCTAGAATGCTGATGGATGGACCCCAACTCTCAACTGCCAGGAGTCCAGGCGCAACCTCAAGCCACATGATTCATCCCAAGAGACTTAGAATGCTCACCATCCTGCCATTTCTCCAAATAACCCAGAGACCCAGGAGCGGCTGGGGACAGTTCAGAGAAACGCTGCCTTTTTCCCCCACGGGGCTGCTGCAAGAATTCAGAAGAAAGAAGTGGAACCACCGAGGGATGCAGCCGGAGGCACTGTGGGGGTGACCCACGTATCTGGGACTTTCTCTGCACGTGTCTGTCCCGGGGTCTGTGAAGGCAGGTCAGTATTTTGGGACCACCTCATTTATGTGAGTCTTTGAGACTTATTGGGTTTTGTTCTAGCGACTTTTACTGCTGTTATTTTCCCCTTCAAAAAAATCTCCTGGCATTTCCTGGGGCCACGAACAGACAAGGTCACCCCCACTCCCCAGCCCAGTCATGAAGGACAAGGACATGCCACACGCAGAGGCAGCCACCGGCCCAGAGACCCAGACATACAGGGAGCCACACCCAGTTCTCCACTTTCAGGAGCAAGTGACCCCCCATGTAATGGGGCCTCAGCTTAGGTCCGGACTCAACAAAACCACTGGTGCCTGTCCCCAAGCAGGTCACCTCCATTGGCGCTTTTCTTCCTGCCTCCCAAGTGCTCAGTCTGTACGGAGCAGCTCAGACCTGAGCTCACTGAATTCTAAGGCGGGCTCCACTTCACCGGTGGAGACACTGAGGCCCAGGGAGGGAAAGCCATCTGCCCAAGGCCACGGCGCAATAAGAGATGGAGTAGGGATTCAAACCATACTCCGGCTGCTTCCAGAACCTGCACTCTTTACCTCCACCCGGTCCCACAGGAGATGGGAACAAACCTGCTCCAGGCACCTCAGGGCTGTGGCCTGCTGACAGGGTGCACTGATGCCGCGTGGGGACCCTGAGCAGAGCGCTGCCTGGGTCCCGAGCAACGCCTGCCAGATGGGACCCCAAGCCCAGGCTGCTCAGAGCCCGCTCAGTCCCAGGAACAGGAGGCCGGTGGGCTCAGCCCCCACATCCACCCATGTAGGGCTGCGGCTCTCTCAAGCTGGCTCCAGAGCCCGAGAAGCCCCAGAAAACCAGGATCTCCTGTAGAGGCAGCGACGGCCCTGGTGCCTCTCCCAGGGCAGCTGTGATTAGGAGGACGGGTAACTCACACCCGGACCACACTCCGGGGCACAAAAAGCTAACGATACCCTGCCCGTCCCACTGGGCAGCTTACAAAGACTCTACTCGCCCCGGCGCACCTAGTCCTCCAGAACCTGGTGCAGGCAGTGAGGACTGTCAGATGGTCTGTGTTACCCATGAAAGCACAGAAGCTCTGAGAGGGCTGTGCCCGAGGTCCTAAGTTTTAGTGGAAGAGCTGGCTCTGCGCATCTGCTCTGTCCCTCAGATCGTTCGTTTTTTCCTCCACTCCTTACTGCTTTCCTCAATGTTCCCAAGGGTCTGAGCGCTGGCCCTGATACACTAATCCACAAACCAGTACACTGGAAAGGGCAGCCATGTCCAGCCATGCAAGTCGCACACTGCACAACCCCAGGGGGCACCATTCACATGGACTACAACGTGTGGAGTTGTGCCTTGAACCCAGACCCCACATAGGCCTGGCCCAGTATCTCTCCTGTGAAGTTCCACAGAGCCTAATGTCCCCTGTCCTTGTCTTCAGGGCTCCATCAGTTGGACATGCCACTCAGCCTGGACAGACCATCTCACACAAGAGCCTGTCCCAATCTGTTCTTACTGTAAACCAAGTCCTGCCGAAAGCCAGGGCACACGCCAGGGGAAGTGGCTTGAGAAAAGCAAGGGGCTACAGGGCCTGTGGGGCTTTATCGATGTCAGGTTGGCGGGAAATCCACCCTCCACAGCCACAGCTGCATCTCGCCTGCCTGCCCGTCGGCTCTCCCTTCCAATGGGCCCCGCAGGGCCATTATTCACAGTATCCGCTGCATAAACATCTGCACCAAATAAACCCAACCCGAGTCCCCAGGAAGAGGACTGAAGGAGAGCACAGTGCTGTCGGCAGCTATTGAAACCCCGACACTGGACTGGAACCAGACTCGCACGGGTGATTTATCCCTGCTCAGTTAATCCTCCAGCATCACTGATCCAACAAGAGCCTTGTAACTACGGGGCTTGTTAGCAAGAAGCAGAAAAAGCTAGCCCTGCAGACCCGTAGTTTGGAAGAAGTGAGAAGTTCAGCTTTGAGCCACAGAACTGTCATATTCCTTGTAGCTCCCAAGATGTTGACCAGCATTGAATGAGTGCTAACCATGCGTCAGGTGCATTTTGAAATTCCTTCCATGCGTCACCTCCCTTAGACCTCACAACAACACAGTGAGGTGGCCTCGTCATTGCACTCATTGTGAAGATGGGAATCGGAGGTGAAGGAAAGCCTGATGATGCGCTGGCGATCACCGGGCAGGCTGACTGCAGAGACCCAGCTCTCGAGCTCCGCTTTTTTGCACTCCAATCACAGGTGTGCACCTGTCCCTCCGGGGCCTCCTCTGTGCCACCCACTTGCTAGGTGCCAGGGATATCGGCGAGCAGAATCTGTCACAGGCCTGCCGTGTGGGGAGGCTGGTGGGCGAGATGGGCATCAACCAGTCACAGAGACGATATAAAGCGCACCTGCGGTAAGTGTCTGAGGCAGGCAGTGGGGCTGGCAGAGCGTCAGATGGACCCTTTTGGTCTGGGGGTCAGTAAAGGCTTCTCGGAGGAATGATGAGAGTTGAGGGGTGACGAGTATAGATAGGGGAAGATCAGACCCCGTGGCAGGAAGGCAGTGGGTGTCCCAAGAAACTGGAAAAAGCCCAGGGTACAAAACAAAAAGAGTATTTACTGGAAGATTCCATTTATACAAAATTCTAGAAAATGCAAACTAATCTACAGTGGCCGTGGTTGCCTGGGCTGGGAGGGGAGGCGGGGGGAGAGACGACCAAGAGTGACTGATCTGTTCATTATCTTGATAGTGCTGATGGCTGTGCAGGTATACACGTGTCAAAACTCATCAAATTGCACACTTGGCATGCAACTTATTTTCTGTCCCCTATACCTGACTAGAGCTGCTAAGAAATGAAGACGTAGAAGGCCAGTGTGGCTGGAGAGCATGGACGGGAGGGAGAAGAAAGGGAGGTGAGGCTGGAGGGCCAGCTCAGCCAGACTTCAGAGACCTCTGAGGACTGGGCCTTTGTCTGCGGGCAGGGTCCCAGATTCCTGGGGCTGCCCTAACCAAGTACCACAGACTGGGGGCTCAAACAACAGAAATGTATTGTTTCCCAGTCCTGGAGATTAGACGTTTGAGGTCAAGGTGCGAGCAGGGCTGGTTCCTTCGGAGGCCTTCTCCTGGCTTCTGGTGAGTTGGCTATCCCTGGCTTATAGAAGCATCGCCCCATCTCTGCCTTCATCTTCACAGCCTTCTCCCCGGGTGTGTGTTCAAATTTCCCACTTTTACAAGGGTACCACGCATGCTGGATTAGAGGCCCAACATAGTCCAGAACGACATCATCTTAACCCGTTCCATCTGCAAAACACTCTTTCCAAATAAGGTCATATTCTGAGGTACCAGTGATTAGCACTTGAACGTCCAAATTTGTGGAGGCCACAATTCAACCCACAACACGCAGTTTGGCGAACAAAGAATAACTAAGGGGATGGGGGAGAGAAGATGAGAGCCGGTGAGGAGGCCTGCGTTAGGATTCTGTTCCATCACTTCCCCTGGGAGCCCGGCAGTCCCTTCACCACTCAGAGCCTCTATTTCCTCTCCTGTAAAACTGGGACAATGGACCGTGCTTTGCCCTGATGCCAAGATTGGACTGAGGAAATGGATCAGCGTAAGCATGCCAAGGGCAGGCGCCGTCTGCTCCTGCTGGGCCCCCGGGGCAGCTCTCATTCTGCCCGACCGCTTATGAAGTTGCTCCCAAGGCCAGCCCTATGTGCTCACTTGCCACGCCCAGACACTGGGGACCCAGAGAAGAAGTAAGGTCCCTGCCCACACGTTCCCAGTTAGGGAGGGAGACCTACCCATGAGCACTGCCACACAAGTGTGAAAAAGTGTGCCGGGGCCATGGGAACACAGAGGCAGATCAGCCACCTCCGCCTGGTGCCTTCAGGGAGGGCTCCAAAGAGGAGTCACCTCTCCGGCACCTGAACAGAGACCCCAAAAGAAAACTGTCATGACTCCAGCTCCAAGCCTCAGAGTGGGGGGGGGGGGGGGGAGGTCAGAATAATGGCCCCCATAGATGTCACACCCTAATTCCGGGAACCTGTGGATATGAGACCTTACATGGCCATGAGATTTACAGATAGAATAAGGTTAAGGATCTTGAAATGGAGAGATTACCCTGGATTACCCGGATGGGCCCAATGTAATCACACGAGTCCTTAAAAGTGGAAAAGGAGGCAGAGTGAGTCAGAGATGGGATGAAGGAAGAAGAGGCCAGAGAGGTATGTGAGAGAGACTCAACCCACTGGCTTCAAAGATGCGGAAGGGCCGCGAGCCAAGGCGTGCAGGCGGTCTGTAGAAGCTGGAGGAGGCAAGGAAACGGATTCTGCCCTAGAGTCTCCGGAAGGAAAGAGGCCTGCTCACACCTCGATGGCTACCCTGCGAGACCAGGGTCAAACTTCTCACCCGCAGAACAGTAAGGAAATAAATCTGTGTGTTTTGTGTTGATTTGTATGGCAGCCTCAGAAAACTAGTTCAGGTGGGCTTGTATACTTCGGTCCCCACAAGGGGACGGGCAGGGGTCAGAGGAAGTGAAATCAGCATGAGGTTTCCTATCAGGGGCTCTGACCTTGGTCCCACCATCCCATCAGGGGACCTTAAACAAGGTCAAAGGTCCTCATCATGTCCCCTCCAGCGATTGAGGAGCCCATCACAGCCACATTGCAGGACTGCAGGAGTACTGAGCTCATGATGGGTGAGGCCTCATGTGCTCTGAGCTGTGGTTACTGGTGTGGGACTGGGACATGAGCCAAGGGACCTTGGATGACAGCAAAGCTGGGCTGTCAGAGTTGAAGGGACCTCCCATCACTACCAAACTGCTGGCTTTGCTGATGAGAAAACTGAAGGAGAAAGGACATTGTCCAGGGTCCCCGAGGAAGTTAAAAGCCAGGGCTGGATGAGACCCAAGATCTCCATACATCTAGCCCAGAAGTTAGGGATCTGCCTGGGAATGCTGCAGCCCTCGCTGGAGGCTCAACTCACGGCTCAGCTTTCTGAATGAGCTTTCTGCTTAGGCGTAGAACTCAGACCCCACAAGAACTCTGCATCCTACACTTGCATCCTCTGGAGACCTGGCTGAGAGGCAGCTCACGACCCCACCATGCACCCCCCAATGGGCCACTTCCATCCCAAGGAAGCCACATGCAGCTGCCAGACAGTGGTTAGACAGCTGCCAAGGCTGCCAGCCAAGCTGTCACTTATTCCCACATCGGGTTCAAGAGGCTTGTCCTGCACAAGGGTTTGTTTCCGGCCTCCAGCCAGAAGGGAATAGCAGGCCTTCTGGACAGACCACAAGCTCCGAGGTGGGCTCTGTGCTGGGGTGGAGGGAAAGAACAAATATTGAGAGTCCAAAGATGCAGCTTCCTAGTTAAAGGCATCTTTGAGGCCTCCGGGAACATCCAAATGTGTCCACTGGCGGGATCCTCCCCGCTGAGGCTGACGAGGCCGCCCCACCCTCGGCTCTCAGCTTTCATGTTCAGTTGGCCTTCCCAGTGGGAAGGACATAGAAACGAGGGTCAGCCATTGGCCATGACATTACTCAATGGGGCAAGATGGATTTGGCACAAATGGTAAAGGATTTTCATATGCAGCGTCATTTCCAGCATCAGAGGGGCCAAACCAATGGGGGCCAAGGCACTGTGGCAGCACGGCTGGGGGGACACACCACTGCAGCCGTTTCGTAAGGAAACATTGGAAGATGCGAAGCATCACTCCAGGCAGCCTCTCCTTTCTTTTCTCTGAGCTCCAGGATATTTTATTGTCATCATGTGAAGGTCCATTAGCAACGGTTCTGGAAAATGGCTCTTTCAAGGTCAAGGAGGTACAAGGAAAGGAGCAGAAGGAGCACTTACTCCAAATGCGGGGCTGTTCAGATGCTAACACTTAGAGAAAGGGAGGCATCCAGCTGGAAATAAAGCCACACACCGAGTTCCGGGCCGGGCACATTTTCTGATTAAACAGGAGCAGTATGATCGTGAAAAGAGGCTGCTGTGCTTTGCACCAGACATTGCTGAGATGAAATGCAGGCTAGGATCCACGGAACCCCTGCTGGTTAGATGTCTTCCTCGGCCTCCCCGCCCTGCCCTGCATCTCAGCTTCCGCTTGGGTTCATCCGACGGAAGGGCCCAGCATGAGGTTGGGGTGGAGGTGCAGAATTGAGTCCTCAGCTACGGATTAGCAGGGCCTGCTCCTCGGACCCTGGCCAACAGCTCTAGACCAGGTCCTCTGCTCCAGCTCCAGGCTCTGACACACTCCCTGGCCCTGCCCCTTCCAGCCAGGGTGGTGAGCACCCCAACCCAGGGGGATTTCTTCCATCCCCACCGTCCCCTTTGTGAAACTTCCCTGAGCTCTCTCTCCTCAGGAACCCACTTGGTGCCCCGTCTGTTCCCTTCCAGGACCTAAATGATCTTCCTAGCTTCTCCAGAAATTCTCCCTGGATCACTCCAGCCTCCATCCTTGAGCTACCATGAACACAATTGTTCTTTCTTGGAATGCTAGTTGGGTTTGCCACGCCAGTTTCTGACCTCCCAGGCAGGGACTAAAGCATACACACCACCATGCACATCCATATGGTGCTGCCAAGTGGCTGTCTAGTTGATCTGGTCACAGCTTCAGCGGAAGAACCCTTGTTCCCTGCCAAGTTCATGATACCTGAGGGCAGTGGCCAGGATGCCAGGTGGGGCTGGCACAACCCTGGGAAAGAGAAACACAAGCATGACTGACCAGAGACAACCAGGAGGGGTGGCACCCTCAAATCCTCCTCCCAACTACCAGCCCTTGCTCACCCCCTTGGGCCAACAGCCTGCCCTGAGGCAGGAGGCAGGGCTCTCCTCAAGCTCTGGTTGCTTTTCTCCTGGAAGAAATCACATGTGGTCAGCAAACATCTATTGAAAAGTTATCCACACTGACATCAGGTGACAGGGCCATAAACATACAGGACCTAGACCCTGGTTGGGCTTCTGGCCTCGACCCTACAAGCTTCCATAGATGCAACACCACCAACACGGGGAGGGCATTCAGAGTCAGCCTGACTGGTCAGATCTTGGCTTTACCGCTTAGCAGTTGTGGGTTCCCGAAAGGTAGAACATGATGCAAGGATCTGGGTGCAGGTAATTTATCTGGGACGTGATTCCAGGAAGCGCAGATCCCTGGAAGTGGGGAGGTGTGGCGGGGAACAGAGGAAAGTCAACAAAAGGTGCATTAATGAGCAATGACCACCGTGGACAGCTGGGGCCCAATCCACAGGGAGCCCCCGGGGGGACTGGGCAGATCAGCCTGGAGTTGTCCCACTGAGGGCGTGGAAGCTTGGCGTTTATCTACCAATCCCGCTTCTCCCCATTGGTTGGGAATTTGGGGAATGCTCCGGGGTGTCAACCCCCTGGCACTTCACACTAGCCACGCACCGGGGCCAGCACACTCCCCTGGCCAGAGAACATGCCCAGGAAGAGAGGAAGGAAGCCACCACCGTGCAAGAACTGTCCATGGATGACCTCAGGGGTGAGCCAAGGAGCACATCCTCAGTCACTCACTTTGCCTCTCTGAGCCTCACCCTGAAATGGGCACGACCGAAGTGCTGGGAAGGCTGAGCAGCAGGAAGGGTCACGTGTGCTTTTGGCACGGTGTCTGGCACTCAGCAGGGGCTCTGTACAGGCAGCCTCGTTCTAGAATTACAGTGGTGCCATGTGTACAATGTGCCTCAGAGCACAGAGGTCCAACAGAGACATTCTGACTTGGAGCCTGGAAGACTTCCCAGAGGAGGAGTCATTTAAAGAATGGGTAGTATTTGATGAGCAAATAAAGGATCTGATTTGATAACCCAACACTTCTTTTGCGGGATCAGTGATGCTTTACCTCTGGGAGAGACCCCAGAGGGAACCTAGTGATCCCTTCAGAGGAAAATCGAGGGAACCAGGGCCAGGAGAGGTGAGGTGACTCCTGGTGCCAGGCGGTGCTCATGCCCTCAGCCTCGCAGCTCCCTCTCCTGCAGATGGCCCACGTCCGGCAGATGGCCACAGCAGCCTGGGCGCCATTAGGACAGGTGCCAGTTCTTAAAGGACCAGCTGCCGGGTGCTGCCATCCAATTCTCTCAACACGCAAGAGCCTCACAAAAATGGCCACTTGCAACTGTGATGAAGCCAAGTGTCAAAACCCAGGAGAGGAACATCATATTGCTCCAGGCTCATGGTCCCTGAAATCTGCCACATGGGTCTCATTCTTCTGATTTAAATCCTTTTCATTCTGTAAATATTTATTGAGGCTGTTAGGAACCAGGCACTGAGGACCACTCCAGAGGGAAGACAAACCCCAGTCAATGACAATAATCGGATAGAAGTGTGATGATGAGAAGAGTTAGAGTGCGATGGGAATGCAAATAAGGGAGCAGTTAAGTGTGCCTGAGGGACAGAGGAGCTGATAGCTGAGTTGGGTCTTAACAGGTGCGTAGGAGTTTGCCAGGCAAAAGGCAAGAAGCTTGGGGAAGGACACTCCAGGTGGAAGAAACAGCACGAATGCTCATGCCCACGTGGAGAATAGCCCCAGCAAGGCTGGAGCAGTGGGCGGAGACAATAGCTGTGGGCGTCACCATGGTAGCTCCAGAGGTTTGCGGGCGGAGTCTATTCTGATTGGTCAGCCCCTGTGCTTGTAACAGTTGTTAAATGATTAACTATCATGCCTGTCTGGACAGGGGCTGGGGCAGCAAACTATCAAGGGAGGACCGATAGGATCAAATTCCTTTTCACAGAACAAATGCCTCTTTGAGGATAAGCAGGACCGGCCCGAGGCCGTGGAGGACGCAGGTGAGAAGCAGAGCCAGCCCCCAGCTCCTAGGGCCTGTTGGCTTTACCTACACGGCGCACCGGCAGGCCGGGGTGTCTGGGGAATCCACACACAGCAGTAACATGAACCCAAGTCTCCCACTGCTGTTGAATTACACTCTCAGAACTTGAGCTCCGAAAGTTCCCTCAGAGACCACGAAGTTCACATCCCTTGTTTCACAGATGAGTCACCGGAGAAGGGACCAGAACTAAGAACGCGTTGCATCCCTCAGCCAACGCTGGATGCTCCTCTGTGCCAGACACTGCCCTGGGCCTTAAGGACAGAGCAGAGAACGAAGCAGCCAAGGCCTCAGCCTTGTGCGGTTCACACACGAGGAGAGGAAACGGAAAATAAAAGAATTCCGATTGTGGGAGGTTTTATGAGGGAAATAAACTGAGTGATGCGAAGCAGGGGTTGGCAAACTACGGCCCGCGGGCCAGATCCCACTCCAGGGCTCTTTGTCCGCCAGCAAGCTAAGAACGGTTTTACGTGTCTAAAGCTTGTAAAAAAGAAAAAGAATATGCCACAGAGACCGTACAGCCCACAAAGCCTGGAGGTTTGCTCTCTGTATGGAAAAAGTCTGCCAACTCCTGGCGAGAGTAGGGGCGGCTCTGAACTAGTAAGGTCTGCGCTCCTACCTCGTAACGCGGCCTCTTTCTACTCCCCCAGAGCTGCCTCCACCTCAGGGAGGATAAAACATTGAAATGGTTCGTCAAAAGTTCACCGGAGTTGGCAACCTGCCCGCAGCCAAGAGTCCGGATTTCCGGACGCCTCCTTCCCCACCTGCTGTCTGGGGTCTTAAGTAACCTGGTCCTCAATCTGGCCACAGCTGTGCCTGACCCTCTCCCCAACCCGCAGGCCCAGGAGCCACACAGGCAACAGCTTCTCCCACGGGCCCCCAACCCCTCCGCTCACCTCCGACTCCCGCCTGAACTACTTGGTCAAAAATAGAACCATGTGGATCCCCATTTCAAGGCACCTCCCTGGAAATCCAATACCCAGAAACACTGACTTCTTTTATTTCAGTCAAATACATTTCTCAGTCCAAGGCTCAGAGTTCAACTTTACAAACCCTGGCATTTGGAAACAAAGGAAGAGATGTTTATGTCCAAACAAAATCAAATAGTCACCTCTAGCTCCCCTGGAAGGAAAGTCCATAGGACACATTCCAGCAGAAACTGTGAATGGAAACCCACGGGAAGCAAGAAGTATGGCACAAAGCCCTGAGCTCACCACTCAGCAGCATCTGTGACACATTCCACCACATTTCTGTGCTAAACGGGAACTCAGCTGTCTCTTAAAAAATATCTGTCCCATCAATGTTCAACACAGAGCCTCTCCTCTTACACAGCCCTCACCCTGGAAGGTTCCAGAAGACCATTTTGTTCACAGTGAAATCTGTGTCTCATGGAAAATAAATTTCACTCGAACAGTTAACTTTGAAATTGTTACACTAGCCATTCCCTAACATTAAAATAACTCGCATGTGCACACAAAGGGATACAATAAATTCTTACTATGGTGATGGGGAAACGTCTCGTGAAAGGTGATGGATGGAACAGGCTCACCTGTGATTCCTCCCCGAATCCTATTAAAACCCTAGCAAAGGGATTCTTTAAAGGAATAAATGCACAAGAATATAAAGAGTGAGAAACAGCAGGCACTAAATTTGGAAGCTGGAAAGCAGATGGATAAATGGTAACCGATAGACTAGAAGCCAGAAAGTCAAGGGGAGAAAGCTAAGACTCCACCTGATTCACACAAAAGACCCCCCAGCAGGAGGGAGCAGCTACAGGGCCTCCTGGCCAGAGGGTGAAAGAGGGGTTGGAAACAGAAGGATTAGCTGAGAGTCGACCTAAGGAGAAGTGAGACCTCTCCCATCCCCCATAGTTGGCCAAAAGCCCCTTCTGCCTCCAGAAGGCTGGAAGCTGAGTCTTTGGAGAAAGTGAAACAGGATGTCCACACTAGGGACATCAAGGACCTATGGGAAGGAAGGACCTGAGCCAAAAATAGGAAATCAAATCACAGCTGACACACTGGACATCGAGAGCCACAGTCTTCTTCCCCGACTCAGATCTCAGAGTGCCAACAAAAAAGGAGATTGGAAAATTTCACTGAGGAATCTGATCAAGTCAAAAGAGCTGCGGGAGCTAACATTTGTTTTGTGTCCTCTGAGGACAAATGATAGACAGGTAACAATGTTTTCCCTGCTTTTCTTTCCGGGAACACTTAATTTAGAATTAACTTCTGTCAGAGAAAACAATTGCCTGCACCTACTCTATATTATTTCCCACTGTTGCTATTTCAGAGGGGGAAACAGTACACTGCGTTTGACATGTCTGATTACAAGTTTACAGTCTACTTATGTTTCTGCTGATACTGTTTCTCAAGGCAGCTGAACAAAATCACCCTGCAGCAGGGTCTCCACTTTACCTGCAATTAGTATCACCTGGGGAGCTTTCAAACCATATGGACGGCAGAGCCCCACCCTCCAGAGACTCTGATGCAGTCAGGCAGGGAGGGGTCAGGCATCCTAGTTGTAAAACTCCCCAGGTGATTCTAATCTGCAGCAAAAATTAAAAACCACTGAAATGGAAAACACTAAAAAAGTGAAGCCTGCAGTTGACAAGGCCCCTCATGCAATCAGAGCACCCAAAGAGCATTTTAGTATCTACTTTTAAATGTGACTGGACAGGCAGGGGTCACTAGATATCTGAGAAGAACTTATACTGTGAAAGACAGACCAAAATAATCAAGTACATGAAAGCTACTTGGAGGAAACAGAAATGACTCAGGAAGAGAAAAATCTTTGGGGGAAAGGGAGTATCATCAATTTCTCAGATCTTAGATTCTCAAAGAAATCAGCAAAAATAGTAAACTCATGAAATCAGAACAAGATGCTATTTAAAGAAAACACTCAGAACCAAACATAATCCTATGATAGCAGAAATGAAAACCTCATAAAGGCTTGGAAGTTAAGGAAATCTCTCCAAAAACAGAGCAATTGCAAAGAAAGAAAAATAGAAAATTAGTGGATAACTTCAAGAGGTCCAATATCAAAATAATAAGTATCCCAGAAAAAAACAACAGAGAAAGCATCAAAGAAATAACTCAAGCTGAAGGCCCTGAGTTTTGTAGGAGAGGAAGAACAATTCCTCTACCCTCTAGGTCCTTCTGGCTGGTCTAAGAATTAAATTGACATGAGACAGAATAACGAGAAAAAATCAAAGTTTAATAACTTGTATACAAGGGAGAAACCCAGGAAAACTGAGTAAAATCACAACAGCCAAAGACACCACCTTAAATACCATCTTCAGCTAAAGACAAAGGAGGATGTTGGGGGTAGTGGTTTGGGACCTCAAAGGGGAGGAAGGCAATTCACACGGAGATGGAAATGAAAATGTTTGTTAAATAAGTGTTTGCTGGGCCATCTATAGACAATGGGACTCGAAAGAGCTCTTTTGATAAAGTGGCCCTTGTTAGATGTCTTTCTGTCTACCACACCTGGAATTATCTGTGGTGATAGTTCCTTCCTGAGACAGCCCCTTCTATCTTAACTTACACAGTTAGGGGAAAGTCAAAGTTTCTTTCAGAGAGTCAGTCTTTTGTCCTTAAAAATAATCAAGCCAAAGAGACACATATTGGGGTGGCTAATTCCGATCTCCTCCAGTTCCAGATTGAAAGACTCACCAAACACCAGCATAATGGATGAACATAAACCTACAGGAAAGCACATGATGATTCAATTTCAGACAGGAAAGACTCTACAAGCTTCCACAGGGGAAAAAGGAGAAAAAGTCTACATACCAAGGATCAAAAATTATAATGGCATTGGGTTTCTCCCCCTTAGAAGCTAGAAAGCAATGGAACAACTCAAAATTCTGAAGGAAAAGTATTTCCAATCTAGAACCCTGTACCTAAACTGTCAATTAACTTTCAGAATAGAATAGACAATTTCAGACTTGCAAGAATCAAAGATCTCATCTCTCATCTATCCTTTCCTTTGGAAAGGGTACACAAGAGATAACCCTTACTGGACATGTTCCACCAAAATGAGGAAGACATGGAATCCAGGAAGCAGAGGGTCCAGCCCAGGAGAAAGTCAAGGAAATATCCAGAATAATGTTGAGGGGAGATTCCAGGATGACCACCGTGCAGCAGATCTGGAGAGAAACTAATCCAGATAAAACTGGAGCTTTCCCAGCCTCCCTTGCAGCTAGGGCACAGACCTGTGACCCCAGGTCCACTAGTCAATGGATCCATGTGAGATTTCACTTCTGGGGAAAATGATGTAAAGAAACAGGTGTCAATGAGAGACCCTTGCTCTTCAGGAGAAGGTAGAGGGGGAGGCATCTAACCTTCAGGGTCAACAGAGGTGGAAGACGGCCTCCCTGACATCCAGCCCCGTGGTCTGAGCTCTGTCCCCGGCTGTGACGTCTCCAGGCCTGGCCCTCCCCCTGCCTGGAGCTTCTGGGGCTAGTCAGCATCCCATAACAAATCCTCTCCGAGCTAGAGTGCCGTCTGCTTTTTGCAGCTAAGCACTTGATGCATAGAAGGTGACCAAATATTTAGGACTGAATTAATAATATGCAGAAAATTAGCAAACAAAAAAGGCAATTATTAAGTCTAAGAAAACCAAATTGTAAAAGAAAGAAATGTAATTTCAGGATACTACATGAATCAGCTGGGAACATTATTTGCTTCACCTCATTAATATAAACATTGAAATCTGACTTACAGTCGTAAATACATCAGGAGAGGGGATGGGAGAAGTCCCCATTTCCTTGCTGGCTGTCAGCTGAGGGCCATTCCCGCTTCCGGAGGCCACCCACCTTCCCTGACTCATGGCCCCTTCCTGCATCCTCAAAGCCAGCAACAGGGACACACACTCTCTCCTGCCTCTTCTTCCTTTGTCACACCTCTGACCCACTCTACTGCCTTCCACCTTCAAGGGCTCATGCGGTTAGACTGAGCCCAGGCAGTCAGTCCAGGAGGATCTCCCCGTGGCGAGGCTCTTAACTTGAATCACATACGCAAAGTCTCTCTTTGCCACATAAGG
The DNA here is from genome assembly GCF_041296235.1 of Equus asinus. Classification (NCBI taxonomy): domain Eukaryota; kingdom Metazoa; phylum Chordata; class Mammalia; order Perissodactyla; family Equidae; genus Equus; species Equus asinus. Next base: position 13,545,085 of record NC_091791.1, on the reverse strand, counting down.
TAACACAGTCACAGGTTTGGGGGATCTGGGTCTGGACATGGGGGAGGGGGCCATAGTTCAGCCCGCCAGGGCAGGGAGGCATAAGAATGTTAAATTCCACCTTCCAGAGTAGGAAGTCATCAGTGTCTCGGATGGAAAAATCAAGAAAGAGCAGCATAAACATTGGAACATGGAAGTAGAAACCAGAAGACATTTCTGGAAAAGCAGAAAAATCATTACCACTGAGCAGCAGGATGAGGAGTAGGGGACAGAGTTTTGCAGTTTTTACATTATAAGCCTCATAGGGCACTATTTGATTTTTAACTTTTAAAACTATTTAAACTACGTGCATGGTTTACCTCCTGCACAGAAAACACTCCTGTGTTCTACTTTCAATCCTCAAAGAACAACTTCACCTCTGACACTTTCAGTCATCAAACGTGAGCAGGGTTTTCCCACACCCATCACTTCTGTGACACCAGCTGGGTGTCTTACAATTTAACTCAGTTCTGACACTATCGTAGCGTCCGATCCCACTGGTAAAGGGTTCAGTCCCGTCAGACTGCCCCCACTTCAGGCGCCAACCCCAAGTCCAGTTTGTCACCTGTGCTTCTAACGAACCGGCTACCAATAGGAGGCTCACACGCTAGAGCAGCTCACAGAACTCAGGAAAATAGTCTCCCTACTAGATTACTGCTCTATTATGAAGGAGGAGGAAGGAGACAAATGAACAGCCAGAGAAAGAGATACACAGGGCAAGGTCTGGAAGGGGCCTGAGCACAGGAGCTGCTGTCCCGTGGAGTCCGGGGGTGCCAGCCTTCCAGCCCACGGCTGTGTCCTTGTTCACCGCCCCCGAGGCTCAGAACCCTGTCCTTTGGGAGTTTCACGGAGGCTTCATTACGTAGGCGTGATTGATTAAATCATCACCCATTGGTGACTGATTCGACCCCCAGCCCCTCTCCCGTCTCCTGACCTGGCTTGGAGGGGAGGTCGGGGGTGGGGGCTGAGAGGTCCAACACTCTAGTCGGCTGGTTGGTTCCCCTGGAACCAGCCCCCATACTTAGGGGCTTTCCAAAAGGCCCTCATTAACATAAACTCAGCTGTGGTTGAAAGGGGCTTGCTAAAAATAACAAAAGACACCTTTATCCTCTTACCACTTAGGAAATTCCAAGGGTTTTAGGAGGTGCTGGAACACAACAAAGACCAAATGTATGTTTTTTATTATACATCACAATATCACACCTCCCAGCCCCCTTGACGACCCCTGACCTATGTTGCTCCCAAGTCCTCCCAGTTTCACCTCCAGTCTTAGTACGTTCTAGTGCCTGTGCTAGAAACACTCTCCTCTAGGCCTCCCCGTAGCTGTTACTGACCCCTCTCCCAGACAGTAACCCCACTCTGTGCTCCCACAGCACCTCACACGTCCCCCAAGATAACTACCCACAGTGCCCCTCCACCCCCGCCACCAAACTGAAATTGCATCAGCCCATCTGCTGGAGAAAGCTTATTTGTAGAATGCAAACAAGCAGAGAAAAGCCAACCAGAGATAGAGAGCTCAAGGACCAATGAGAGGCAGCAGGTCATGGGCTGGACATTCTTTCCAGAGGACTTGAAGCTGAGGGGATGTGAAGCCTGGAGGTGCTGCAGCCATCTTGTGACTCTGAGTTTGGGGCTTGAAATAGGAGCCAACGTGAAGAACAACAGGGCAAAGGAAAGAGGCACACCGCGTCCCAGCGATAGCACTGTAGCTACTGCTGTTCCCCTTCCCCGTCTATAGCCTCTGGGATTTCTAGTCCTAATGACAACAATTACCCTGAAGCAGTGGTTCTCAGCCCTGGCTGCCCATTAGAAGCACCTGAGACACCTTTTTAAAAAAACGAAAAGAACTCAGGCCTGGTCCCATCCCCCAGAGCTTCCGATCCCCTGGTCTGGGGAGGAGCCTTCAGAGGATGGGGAGAAGAGAAGGGAAAGGGCGGGAAGAGAAAAACAGCATTCCAGCCAGATCTTCTCATTGTGATAAGCTTGGCCTGATAAAGTTTAGCTCGGTGTTAGTCATGCAGAACAAACACCAGATAAGTTTTCTTTCCTCTCTCCTCCCCGTTCGCCTCAGGAAATGGGAACTCCGTGACATTTTGGTGGAAGGCAGGAGCAGAGGCTATAATGAGAAAGATGATTCTAGAAAGCAAATGCGGGGGACCCTTTCACCTTGGGGAGAAGCAGCATTCCTTCACTCACCAAGTCAGCGGATGTTCTGGAAACAAGAAATGCTGAGCCAGCCCGGAGCCCACAGGCTCTGGGAGGAGATCGGAAGGCAGGAACCGGGCAGGGAGATTTGCCAGAGAGCCACTGCCCCACGGTGGACTCACAGGAGTCGGCCAGGAGGAGAATGGCCTCCGGGGTTGCTGCCATAGCTTGGAGCAGGGAGGTCGAGGCCCAGCCGGGGTCCTGGAAGGCCAAGGGCAGCACACGGAGGAGTCCAGGCCTCGCCTGCGCCAGTTGGACCTGGAGGCCTGAGAAAGCCCTGCTGGGGCCCAGGCGCTGAGGCACCCCAGGCCCAGCTCAGGTCCGAGGGGACATCTTGAATGTGTTTAAAACTGTCTGAGACTGAGTCCCTGGTCAGCCCCTGCTGACCATCGTGTGCACACGCTGAGGTGGCCCCGGACCAGAAGGTGTGAAGGAACTAAAGTTTCCTTTTTGGACTTGACCAGGTGCTTCTCGAAACACCCCCGACACCTGCCATCTGTTTGGAAACTCCGGGGCAGCCGACAGAAAAGCCTGGCCAGGCGGGGTGCTGGGAAGGTTTATAACTTGCCAAGGAGCCCAGTGGCCTCCTCCTGGCCCCACAGGTGACTGCAAACTCCTCAGACTCAGGTGAGGCCATGCTGGTGGCTGCACAGTGCTCAGAGGTGGCTCATCCTGAGCCCCAAGGAGCTCCATTCACAGGCTGAGGTGGAACCCCGCTCGGCCTGGCCCCCGCTGGCCTGGCTGTGGGTGACCATCCGTGTGTCTTCTCACTGTCGGTTCTCCTCAGGCAACCCTGCCTCTTCTCAGCAGGCAGGAAACACTCCCCAAACTGAATCGCTGAGCCCAAGATGGAGGAATTCAGGTAATGAGAGCAAAATGATACAGATAAAATGCGTTTTATTATCGACAGCCCATACCACTTGGATCAAAACAACCCCACAGGTACGTAATATTTTTATTACCTCCATTTTACAGATAAAGAAACTGAGCCCCAGAGAGGTAAAGTGACTTGCCCAGGGTCACACAGCTCATCAGTGGCATTGACTGGAACCAGGAACCTGGTTTCCTGAGCCTAAGTCCACAGCTGCGTCTACCTTTGCTCTGATTCAGCCAGTCCCGAGACCTGGCGTCACAAAGCCCCAGAGAATGCCAGTGCTCTCTCTGGGCGCCAGTCAGCAAGCATCCATGGGCAGTTCAAGCTCTGGCTGCAGAACCAGGGGTCAGCACTCCTCACCCCACCCCGACCTGGCTCCAAGGGATAAGCCCGTCACCCTCCTGGCCCCAGCTCGGGAAAGGAGGAGTTATGCAGGGAGTTTTCGCTGCCCCCGACCCCGCACCAGCCCCTTCGCCCACCGCAATCAACTGCATTTGTAGCCACCCTCTTAGGGGAAGTATAGGGGCTCTGGTCTTGGGAAGAAAACCAGACTTTCCAGAGCTGGGGTCAGGCGGTTGCATGAGATACATGCGAAGAGGGAACTGGCAGGAGACAGCCAGGCTTCCTCGCAGCTGCCCAGGGACGCGGTGCTCGGGCCAGGCAGACAAGGGGGCCAGAACTGCCTGAGTCCCTCCCGGCTTTGGATTCAGCGTGGTCTGGGGCCGAACACCCACGGCGGCAGGGGGCGTGAAGACTAAGTGGATGATACGGTGAAAAACAGCTCACTACAGAATCCTCCAGCTATCCACAGGCTCCCTCCTTTGGGTCTTTCTGCAAATGCCACCTTAGCGACACCTCTGCCCACCTGTCCCAAAGTCGCCCCCCAGTACTCTCCAACCGCTTTTGCTTTCTCTCTCTCCGGAGTGCTCGTCTCCGTCGGACACATTTTCAGCTTATCTTCGCAGCAAGATCAACCCCAGCTTGCCTCTCCGCAAGCTCGGAGAGTCCTCACAACTCTGATGCAGCCACTCCAAGCCCCAGACCTGTTGGGCCATTTTGTGTCCCTTACCCTGGTGGGCTCCAAACCAGTGCTTCTCAAACTTAAACATGCAGAGTGATCGCCAGGGGGGTCTTGTTAAATACAGAAATGAAACCGGCAGGGCTGGATGGGGATTTGGAATGCTTTCCCAGGTGATGCTGATGCTTCTGGCCACGGCCAGAATTCAGGCTCTAGAATTTAGCCTAAGGGCTAATTAATGTTCTTTCCATTCTCCTTTCCTCTCCCCGTCTCCGCCTGTCCACCCTGACCCTTTGCTCACTCGCTCTCTGTCCCCGTCTCTCTCCCTCTGTCTCTCCCCTGCCCTCTCTCTTCCCTTCTCTCGCTGGTGTCCCCTCCTACGCCATTCTCATCTCTTCCTTTCCTTTCCCACTCCTGCCCTCCCATTAGCTACACCAGGAGTTAACTGGCACCCTCAGGCATTGTCCCAACCTGCTGGGCTAAAAGGTCATAACCTCTGATTCTAGGGGGATTCCAGAGAAGGTGCCAGGCTCCCTATTTGCAGAAGCAACATTAAACCAGGAGACCCCCGAACTTAGCTAGTCAGGGCTGGGCTCATCACATTCCCTTCTTAATAACCGCATAATGACTCCTATTAACAGCCCATCAAAGGCAATTACTCCTCTGGAGGAACAAAGGCTCCCGCAAGCCATCTCTCTCTCCATTTGTAGCAAATGCTCTCCTTCCACACCTGCATCCTGACCACCCCTCCACCCCGCTTCTGAGGGCAAATCTTACAGATTTGTCTGCCTCCTCCTGGCTTCTCTCCAGCGGCCGCTCAGCTGACAGCTCCTCACCATCCTGTCCCCGGGATGGCTGGGGACCTGGGGCAATCTTCAGAGTCCTTCCCTCCTTCCACTCCTGAGGGCAGGTTACAGGGGGCACAGAGAGTCATTAGGAACAGACACAATGGGTCCTGCAGAAACTCTCAGAAGCGCCATGTTTACAAGCATATTAAGCAGCGTGGACCGTAAAGTGGGGAAACGGAAATTACCTCCACGACCATCCCCGTCAAATAGAACCCAGTGGGCCACCAAGCAATTAAGTGGGTCCAAAACAATAATAAGCGCTTATATTGAACTTGACTTACTGTGCGCCCACCCCCACACTGAGCACTTTACACATACGACCTAATTTAACGTCACAACAACCCTGTGACAATTGTTATCCCCGTTTCTCAGCTAAGGAAACCAAAGCACGGGTATCATTAACCTATTTTTGCCCCAAACTGAATTTCACTCCACAGCAACCAACCTCTAATCTTTAAGCAAATTTTAGGGTTTTTTTTTTTAAGTATAGACCATGGCCAGTAAAACAAAAGCTTCTAGAAAGTAATTATGAGAACACCTTCATGAGCTTGGGGTAGGCACAGATTTCACAAACACAGAAAGTGGAAGTGTGCAGGCTTGAGAACCAGCAGTGGGTGTTGTTACCCACCTACTCTGTGCGTCTTCTGCCCTGGTGCACGAGAAGGGAGGAGGGCAGTGCACAGAAGCCGCTCGGCGTATGAAGCCCCACTTTATGTTTCAGTTTGAAACTGCTTTTGGAAAAGAGAAAGTTGTAAACTTAAGGAAGGGGGAACCCTCCCCTCCCAGTGCCATTCCCAAACCAGGCCTGATCATCTGGGGTGATGGACACCAGGGGGCGCCCTTCAGTCAACGCGCCCAGCCCTGGCCAGCAGCTCTCTCTGGCTGGACTAAATCAGGCAGCTTGTTTCCCGCTGTCCCCGTCCCAGCTTGTCTCTGGCTGCGGGGTGACAAAGATCAGAATTTCCTGGAGAGGTCAGCAGCTCTGAGGAGGAGAGGCTGAGGACCTCTCCCTTTGTGCTCACGCCGGCCTGTGGGGAGCCCCTGCCCCATGTGACTGACAGTACAACTGAGGTTCGGGGAAAATAAAACGACCTGCCTGAGGCCTCTCAGCAAGTGAAGAGCAAAGCCCAGCCCCAGGCCTGGTGCCCGGAGGCCCCTCCTGCCGCCTCCATCCACCTCCTGCCTGCCCAGCTACCACTGCACTGTCACCTGCTCGCGGGCAACTCTTTGGATCCCAGCTGCCAAGAGGCTCTTTGGGAGCATCAGTATATCATCTACAGACGTAAGTGTGGGCAAATATGTGGATCTGGGGTGAGGGTGGGGGGTGGGCAGTGAAGGGGACCAAAATCTGCCACCCCAAAATCTGCCACTTTGGCATAAGGATTACTTTGAGCTGAAGGCAATTAAGCAGCAAATATAGAAAGAGCGCTCTGCCCTCCCTCTACCAGCCTAAGAGCAGTACGTAACACTTCCCTCCGTGCAGGGGTCTCCCTGCTGGCTCCCATACCAGGGGAGCAACCCTTGTCCCTGGAGACAGAAAGTCAGCACTGAGATGGGTCTGCACAAACAAACTCTACCAAAATAACCCTTATCTTCCATTTGTTTCCCCCATATATTTATGTTTCCACAATTTACTGCCCCAGAAACCCAAACCCCTTCTCCTTTGTCTTGTCTCCGTTCCACAATTGATCACCCTTTGTTAAAATGGCATATGAGTCCCCAGGTCTACCCATTTCTTTGGGTCTTCATTTCTTTTCTATGAAGGCCTCCATGCCCAGAAAAATTAAAATATTAACCTCAAATAGCATTTGTATGCCTTTTCTCCTGTTAATCTGTCATTTGTCAGTTTAATTTGCAGGTCTCAGAGAAGGAACATAAAAGGGTAGAGGAAAAGTTTTTTCATCCCCTACGGAAGTGATGCAGTCTAGAAGGGAGACATCAACAGGGCACAGTTCAGCTGACTGGGGGCCCTGGCTAACGGGTGAAGGGGAGACACCTAGCTAGCCAGGGTGGGGAAGGTAGAAGCTCAGCCACGATACAACTTTGAGGACACGTGGCCAGGCAGGCCTTCCCAGGGACCTGAAGCTGCTGCGTCTTTGCAGGGCCACACCAAGGTGCCCAGTTGGTTCCTGGGAGGGGCAGGGGGGAAGCTCCAGGGCCTTGGGGGGAAAAAGCCCAGGCCAGAGAGTGGACCTGGAGCTGTGGCCCATCTACAGCCTCAACCCTGGGCATGCCCGCATCTAGGACAGGGGAATACACAAACGCCTGGTGGTGATGCTGCAGCTCGCTAAGGTCTCCTTGGAGCAAATAAGGGCCAGGCTCAGAGACAAGGCCTTGGCAAAGGATCCACTGAGGAGACAGGAGTGATTCTGGAGTCCCCACCCCAATGAGTTTGCAAGCTGGGATCAGTGAGCTGCTGTTGTAGACCCGACCACAGGCCCAGGGATCAGCCTGGGCAAGCTCAGGCTCAGAGGCTGGGGCCCGTCACAGATCTATCCGTGGCCAGAAACACCTGCAAGGGGGCACAGCTCCTGCACTCAGGCAGAGCTGGGTTCAAATCCTGGCACCACCACTTACCAGGAAAGATACTCTGTATGATACTGTTGTTGGCCACAAGTCATCATACATTGGTCCAAATCCACTGGATGTATAACACCAAGAGGAACTGTACTGTAAACTATGGACTTGGGGTGATAATGAGGTGTCACTGTGGGTTTATCAGATGTAACAAATGTACCACTCTGGTGGGGGATGTTAATGGGAGAGGCCGTGCACATGTGGGGGCAGGGGGTACACGGGAACGCTCTGTAGCTTCCTCTCAATTTTGTTGTGAGCCTAAAACTGCTCTTTAAAAACAAAAGTCTTAATAAAAATAAACAAATGATCAATCAATCAATCACATGCATCCTATAAGTATCAGAAGCCAAACAAGGAGCAAAGCAGCAAATGACAATAAAATCCATTTGAATTAAAATGTGGGTTTTGTCTCCTCCTTCCTCTTCCTCCTCCTCCTCCAAAAGGATTGTCTCTTAAGTGCTGTAGGTGTGGCTCCTAATCTCCCACACCACAGGGCAAGTCTGCTCTCCCACCCAAGCCCAGCGATGGCCAGGCACCCTATGTCTGAGATGGGAGCCTTTAAGATAACCAAGGCCTTGATAAAAAACTCTTAACAAAATGGGTATAGAAGGAAAGTACCTCAAAATAATAAAGGCCATATATGACAAACCCACAGCCAACATCATACTCAACAGTGAAAAACTAAAAGCTTTTCCTCTAAGATCAGGAACAAGAAAAGGGTGCCCGCTCTCACCACTCTTATTCAATGTAGTATTGAAAGTCCTAGCCAGAGCAATTAGGCAGGAAAAAGAAATAAAAGGGATCCAAATTGCAAAGGAAGAGTAAAACTATTTGCGGATGATGTGATTCTATATATAGAAAACCCTAAAGAATCCACCAAAAAAACTATCAGACATAATGGATTCAGTCAAATTGCAGTGTACAAAATCAACATACAAAAATTAGTTATATTTCTATACACAAACAACAAACTAGCAGAAAGAAATTTAGGATACAATCCCATTTACCTTCACAACAAAAAAGAATAAAATACTGAGGAATAAATTTAACCATGGAGGTGAAAGACCTGTGCACTGAAAACTTTTAAGACATTGTTGAAAGAAATTGAAGAAGACAGAGGAAAGGAAAGATGTTTCGTGCTCATGGATTGGACGAATTAAGATAGTTAAAATGTCCATATTACCTGAAGAAATCTACAGATTCATTGCAATACCAATCAGAATCCCAATGACGTTTTTCACAGAAATAGCATAAAGAATTCTAAAAATTACTGTGAACAATAAAAGATCCTGGATAGCCAAAGCAACCTGAGAAAAAAGAACAAACCTGGAGGTATCACAATCCCTGATTTAAAAATATACCACAAAGCTATAGTAATAAAAGTAGCATGGTACTGGTACAAAAACACACAAACAGATCAATGGAACAGAATCGAGAGCCCAGAAATAAACCCACACATCTAAGGACAGCTGATTTTCAACAAAGGAGCCAAGAACATACAATGAAGAAAGGAAAGTCTCTTCAATAAATGGTGTTGGGAAAACTGGACAGCCACTTGCAAAAGAATGAAAGTAGACCATTATCTTACACCATACACAAAAATTAACTTGAAATGGGTTAGAGACTTGAATGTAAGACCTGAAGCCATAAAACTCCTAGAAGTGTAGGCAGTACACTCTATGACATCAGTCTTAGCAGGATCTTTTTGAATATCAAGTCTCCTCAGGCAAGGGAAACAAACCCAAAGTAAGCAAATGGGACTACACCAGACTAAATCCTGCACAGCAAAGGAAACCATCAATAAAATGAAAAGACAACCTAACAATTAGGAGAAGATATTTGCAAACCATGTATCTGATAAGGGGTTAATTTACAAAATATATAAAGAACTCATACAAGTCAACAACAAAAAAAACAAACAACTCAATCAAGAAATGGGCAGAGGATATGCACAGACATTTTTCCAAAGAAGATATATGGATGGCCAATAGGCACATGAAAAGTTGTTTGACATCACTAATTATTAGAGAAATGCAAATCAAAACCACAATGAGAATCACCTCACACCCGTCAGAATGACTATTATTAAAAAGACAAGAAATAAGTGTTGGAGAAGATGTGGAGAAAAGAACTCCCATACTCTGCTGGTGGGAATGCAAATTGGTGCAGCCACTATGGAAAACAGTATGGAGATTGCTCAAAAAATTAAAAGTGGAAATACCATATGATCCAGCTATTCTACCTCTGGGTATTTATCCAAAGAACACAAAAACACTAATTTGAAAAGATATTTGCACCCCTATGTTCATTGCAGCATTATTCACAATAGCCAAGACTTGGAAGCAACCCAAGTGCCAATTGATGGATGATGGATAAAGAAGATGTGGTATATATATATATTTATATAATGAAATAATATTCAGTCATATACAAAAGTTGTTGCCATTTGCAACAACATGGATGGACCTTGAGGGTATTATGCTAAGTGAACTAAGTCAGATGGAGAAAGACAATTACCGTATCACTTCACTCATATGTGGAAGATAAACAAACACATAGATACAGAGAACATATTGGTGGTTACCAGAGGGGAAGGAGGAGGGGAGAGGGTGAAAGGGGTAGAGGGGCACTTGTGTATGGTGACAGATGGAAACTGGACATGATTAGCCAGCCTGGGGCAGTCACAGACCAAAATCTGGACCTCCTTGCCATAGATCGCAAGAGGCAATGTGGCCTCCTTACATCTGTGAGGCCCTGGCGATGCCACTATACCCTCTTTATCCCATCCTCACACAGTCCTGTGAGGGAGGCAGAGCAGGAACCATGCTCCCATTTTGCAGACAAGGAGATGAAGGCCCAGGAAGATCACATGACTCTCCCTAGACGCCCCCCAAGGTCCCCTGGCCAGAGCTCCCTGCCTGCCCCACACTGCCTTCACCCAGGAGGGGACGGTCTCTCTGTCACAGCAGGCCTTGGGGGCCCTCTTGCACAGCAGACTCAAAGCCTCTCCTGTGTCCACTGTGATGGTGTCCTCTCTCTTTAGCCACAGGATCTCAGAGGTCCCTGGCCTGGGCTCGGGCAATGTGGTAGCCCAGCCATTGCTCCCAAAATGCCTCTGCAGCTGTCAACCCATCCCAAGGACTTTTATTTACAGGACCAGAGTGCTTTCTCCAAGAAACCAAGAAAGAAATGATGTGGGCTGGGGAAGTTGCCGGTCCCCTGTTTCTGTTACCCGCATGTCAGAGCTAAGAACACCTGGAGCAGGTGGAGCCAGCCAGCCAGCGAGCACAGTGGTCAGAGCTGCACTGACTTCTCCGGCAGTCTGCAGCGTGGCTGAGACCCTGACCCAGCTCCAGAGGACAGCCTCGCAGGCTGGAATCTCCCGACTGGCTGTGGTTGGATGATGGGTTTATTTGTATTGCACAGAAACTGGTTTGCATTTCCTCCTTCTGTAAATCACGGCTGGTTATAGAAAAGTTCCAGGGGGAAAGATATTCACATTCCCGAGGGGAAAGCTTAGGACACAATGACCACGACCCCAGAAGCCCCCAGACATTAAAATGCCAGCACTGTCCTTCGGGAGGCGATACCCAGCTCCCAAGCCCTCTGCCTATATTTGGGGAACTGTTGTTGGCTGAACTGTGTCCCCGTCAAAATTCATATGTTGCAGTCCTAACCCTCAGAACCTCAGAATGTGATTGTGTTTGGAGGTGGGGTCTTTAAAGAGGTGATTAATGTTAAAGAGGTCATGTGAGTGGGCCCTGATCCAGTATGACTAGTGTCCTTACAAGAGGAAATTAGGACACAAACCCACACAGACGGAAGACGCTATGAAGACACTGGGAGGAGATGGCTGTCCGCAAGCCAAGGAGAGAGGCCTCAAAGGAAACCAACGCCTTGCTGACACCTTGATCTCAGCCTTTTAGCCTCCAGGACTGTGAGGAAACTCACTTCTGTTGTCTAAGACACGCAGGCTGTACTTGGTTATGACAGCCCAAGCAAACAAATACACTCGCCTGTGGGCCCTGACAAGCCAGAGACCAACCCCCACTGCAGAAGCAAAAAATGCCAGACACTGGCCCAGGATTGGTCAAACGGATGCATCTCCTGGGACTTCAGATGGGGGTTAGTGACACAGAGAAGCAGAGGATCCAGTTTGGTGAGGTCACAGGAATACCTGTTCCCCGGGGCTGCACAACATCCAGCTGCTGTGACCACCTGTCTGCAGTGGGCACAGGTGTGCTGGCGCACCAGGCCACCCTGCGGTGCTTCCCACAGAGCACTGAGGATACGGTGTCTTGCCAAGGTCAAGTCAGCTGCACCCCTATTGTGCAGAAGACTGGTACCCTTCAAAAGGCCCTGGCTGGCACCGGGGAACCCGGATTTCAGTAGTGTTCCCACCGCTCCCTAAGGAGAGGGGCTTATCAGCTTATCAGTTAGGAAATGCCTCAAATGTTTGTACAAACTGTGTGGTTCAGTATTAACCACACAGTTTCCTCTTGCTTTACTCCTGGGGGTCTGGGATTTTGGTACGTGCTAGGCAGAGTGTGCCCACATAACTGACCCCCAGTAAAAACCCTGGACTCCTAGGCTCAGCATAGGAGTGTAAGTTCCCTCGTATGTACACTCACGCCTGCTCTCTAATCTGGAGGCATTCACGTGTCCGGCGTGACTCCACTGAGAGAGGCTCTTGGGAACTCACGCCTGGTTTCCTCTGGACCTCACCACATGCGCCCTTTCCTTTTCCTTTGTATCCTTTTGCTGTAATAAATCTTCACCATGAGTACGACTATAGAGCTGAGTCCTGTGAGTCCTCCCAGTGAATCACTGAACCTGAGGGTGGTCCTGGAAACCCCCCACACACCCACCTACACATCCCCCATCAAAGATGGCCCCTCCATCCTCCATTCATTTAAGACATGTTCTTCTCATGCTGTGGATCCAGACCTTTGTCCCAGCTCCAGGGCTAGGTGGCCTGGGGAGCCTGCTAACCATCCAGGTCCCTGGGGCTCACCCCTACTCTACTCAGTGGGTCTGGAGCCAGCCCAGGAAACGGGGCAGTTGACAAGGCCCCCAGAGGGTTCAGATGCCCAGTCAGCTTGGGAAGCAGGGGTTCAGAGGAGGACACCCCCTAGCCCAGGTTGTGGACATCTGAGGTTCAGGACCCACCAGCCACTGACCTGAGGGGATCTCTTAGAAATATTGTCTCCTCAGGGCTCCATTTCCCTCCATCACCAAATGAGGAGTTTGGCTCCAGTGTGGGGTTCTTAGTCTTGTGGTGGTCACAGATCCCTCTGTGAATCTGACGAGAGCAACAAACCCTCCCCCTAGGGAACACACACACACACACACTTACACACACACAGATATACCTACACACACACACAGAGGCACAATTTTGTCTCCAATTTAGGAGCCTTCCCAGACCCCACATGAAGAATCCCTGGACCAAATCACCTCTAAGGCCTTCCATCTCTCATGCTCTACGATTCTATCAACAACCCAACCATGCAACAAAGCCCCTTCTGTCACCTCAGACCCGTGAACTCAGGAACCAGTATTTTTTGCACCAGTCCCCTAATGTCTGCAAAATTGCAAATGCCAAGACTAACTGTCTCTCTGGAGTGGTACACAGAGAGATGGAGGGTTATATCAAGACAGTTATTAAACTTCCATATTCAGACATGCGAAGTCAGGACCCACGAAGAGCCCTTAGAAGCCACTCAGTTCCCAGGAATCAGATTTTTGCTGCTGCAGCTGATTCTCAACATTTTTCCTCAGGTGAGTGGAGGTTCGGGTCCTGCTCCTGGCTCAGCCCTGAGTCACCACAGGTCTCGGCTGCCTGTGAGTGCAGGCAGAAAGTAAAGAAGGAGAGAGATGCGGGACAGAGTGGATGTCACCTCCTCCCGCAGGCCCCCAGGCACAGTTAATTCCTGCCTCCTCTGGGCTCAGGCAGCACTTTGTGTTGGCTGCTATCACGGCCTCTGAGAGGGTCTGGCCGGTACCTGGCTCGTTGTGGACTGATTTGCCTTCCCCAGAGTGTGAGCAATTTAAGATTCAAATTCACCTCTGCATCCCAGGGCAGAGGCCCAGGAAGCACGGTGTGGAGGGGAGAAGACTATCAGAGCCGCCTCCAGGCTGCCACGGCTTCCCTGAGAGCCTGGACATCTTGGGAAATCGCTCCCCTTGGCTCCAGGGGGAGCCCATGACCAAGCACTGGTCAATCAGAGCACCCAGTCATCTAGACACAGTGATGGGTTCACGGGTGGGCACGTGACATAAGTCAGACCAATGAGATTCAGTCCTGGGATTTGTGCTGAAACTGTCAAAAAAGAGGCATTATCTTCCCACGGGGACTCTGAAGCTGAGTGGACAGAAGCTGGATCTGCAGACGGCCATCTCTGCTGTGGGTGGGGGCATGTGCCTGAGATTGAAGCCAGATGAGAGGACAGCAGTGCTAAGCGATGGAGAAAAGGCAAAGTCCTAGATCTTGTTTGAAGTTTTAGATCCAGGATGTCTGAAGCCAGTGTCACTCCTGAGCTTCCCAGTTTCATCGGCTGATCAACTCCCTTTTGGTTTGAGCCAGTCTGAGATGGGTTTCTCTCACTTGCAACCAAGACTCCTGGATAAAACTCCCAGATTCCTAACTTCCCTCTGACTTATTGAGAACATTAAAAAGGATACGTCACAGGGCACAGGGGCTTGGAGGACTCAAGCAGCCAGGGACTGGAGCAGCTAGGGCCCCTCAACCACCTCTCCCTATTTTTATGTAGCCTCTACGTGTGATCTCTGCAGGACAGAAGCTTCATGGTAGCCAGACAGTATACGTTGGCTCAGGATTCCCAAGGCACATGGGGAGGTGGGGAGGAGGGACACCAGATGGAAACTGGATCACTTTTTACAGCCTAGCCTCAGACACAGGCATCACCCCTACTCCCACTGTATTAGTCAGTGTTCTCCAGGGAAACAGAACCAACGGGAGATAGAGAGATGATAGCCAGATAGCTAGATAGCTAGATAAATAGAAGAGGAGATTCATTAAAGGAATTGTCTCATACACTTACGGAAGACAAGAAGTCCCGCTATCTACCGTCTGCAAGCTGGAGACTCAGGAAAGCCAGTGGTGTAATTCAATCCAAGTCTGAAGACCTGAGAATCCGGGAGCTGATGGTGTAAGTCCTGACAGGAGTCTACAAGCCCAAGAACCAGGAGTTTCAATGTCCCAGGGCAGGAGAGGATGGACGTCTCAGCTCAAGGATAGTGAATTCACCCTTCCTCTGCCTTTTTGTTCTATTCAGGGCCTCAAAGGATTGGATGATGCCCCGTTGTACTGGGGAGGGCCGTCTGCCATACTCAGTTCACCAATTCAAATACTAATCTCCTCTGGAGACACCTAGAAATAATGCTTTACTAGCTATATGGGCATCACTTAGCCCAGCCAAAGTGATACATAAAATTAACCATCACAGCCAAGTTCTGTGTTTTAGAACTAACTCCAGCCCATACTCAACAGAAGAGATCATAGACTCTGCCACTGGGTGGAGGAGTCTCAGGGACACATCGTAAGAACATGTGAGATGGACTACATTCAATACAGCTGTGATTGGAAAATACAATCTGCCTTGTCCCCTGGAGAAATAACTCTGCTACCCTAACATAGCCTTCCACCAGGTTACCAGCGGCCTGTGCACCAGAGAAGGAGAAATAACCAGACTTCTACCAGATTACTGGACACTGGCTCTGAACCTACACAAACCAAGTGGCCATGGCCCTTTGATGAACAGAAGATATGCACAGGCTCAGCCACACCTACTTCCCGTCCTCGAGGCTCATCTGGCTACAGACATGTCACCGTTCCCCAAGGGGACCAGCCAGTGATCTGGTGGCAAGTTGATCACACTGGATCACTTCCATCATGGGAGGGGCAGCACTTTTTTTCCCATTGGAACAGAATCTCTAAATATGGATTTGCCTTCCCTCTGTCCATGCTCCTGCTAAAACTCCCATGGGTTACCAAATACCATGGACTTACCAAATACATCAGTCACCATCACGGTCTCTACATGGGAGCCAGCGTAAGGAAGATCAAGGGTAGTCACACAAATCAAATTAAAATACGGGCAGGTCGTAGAATTAATATTTTATCTTCAACGATCTTAGACTGATCAAGGGTCCTTTTTGGCAATTTGAAACCAGCAGATGTTATGTTTCAGGGAAGAATTATTCAAAAGAATCCTGCCCCATCACACCACAATCCAATTTATTATGAAAGATTAGCTGAAGGAAAAATAAAACACTCTCTTATTTATTATAGGAAAACATTTCTTCAACTGTCTGCCAAGCTTTCAACAAGTTGCAGACCTGGAAACATGTTGACCATTTGATTTCATTTTTTAAAAACCCATCATAACTTTTATTCTTGCAGCCACACTGAAAACAGTGCCTATGGCCCAGGGTTGCATCACACTAAATAAATCTGGACTTTTCCTCCGAGCTGAAGCTGTGCACAGTCAAGAGTCCTGGCAGGAAGTCAGCTTTCCACCCCTTCCAAATGGACCCCTGTCTGGGCGGTCACCCCATTACCACAAGGGGACCCACCTCTGGCCTCCTGGCCAGTTCCTGGCTGCCCTCCAAGGGGCCAAGACGCACTCTGATGTCAGCTCTGTCTCCAGCAGGTGCCAGTGCAATGGCTGTGGGCCCTCTCATTCCTCTGGGAACAGCTCGGTCTGATCTCTCGGGCGGTGGCAGGTCAGAACCAGATCATCGAGGCAATGCCGAAGCCCAGCCTCATTCCTGAAGTAGGAATGTTGGCCGGTGGGGTTAGATCTGTTTGTTTTCTTAAAAAGTCTCCCTGCAAGGTAAATTCAGACCCAGCTCGTCCTTGAGTAGAAGTGTTAGCAGCTGCAGAAAGGGTCTCGAGATGGCCCTCCCCACTCATCCCTCCCCTGGTTCACTCAGTTACCCTTCACTAATTGGGACCTGTGGTCTCAGAGCTGTGAGCCAAAAGACGCAGGACGGTCCTGAGGAGGAGGAGGACCGTGGCAAGTGGCAACAATGTAGCACAGAAGTATAAATATGAGTTAGTAACTCCAAGGAGGTGCACTGGCTGGGTCAGCGAAATTGTACTGATGAGGTCTCCTTCAGATGCAAGGAACAGAATCCCACATCAAACCAGTTCAAACAAAAAGGAGATTTACTGGATCACCTAGCTGGGAAGTCCAGCAGTATCTGCTTCAGGTATAGCTGGATCCAGTGACTGAAGAAATTATGTCATTCGGGCTCTGTCTGTATATGGTTTTCTTTGGTATAGAGGTGCTCTTCGTATGCAGGCAAGATGGCCACTGGCAGCTGCAGACTCACAATAGGTGAGCAGTGACAGTGAAAAGAGTGCTTCTCTCTTGCAATATTCTCACATCAATCCCAGGGAAGAGTCTGATTTGTCCTATTTGGGTCACATGCCCATCCCTGAAGCAATCTCTGTGGCTGGGGGCGTTGGACCCTGCGATTGGTCAGCCTGAGTCATACGCCCACCATGTGGCAGGGGCAGAGCTGTGACTGACAGCACTACTAGGACCACAAGCGACGAGAGATTTCTCCAGAGGAGCCCAAAGGAGTGTGGGAAAGCACACTGGGCAGATGAACTCACTTCCCCATCAACGGCCGAAAGCTTCACTGAGGAGGCAGCACAAGAGCTGGCCTTGAGGTCTGGACAGGATTCACTAGGGAGGAGTGAGGAAGACAAAGGGAACAGGTGTGGGACAAGAGTGACCCCAGAGTGGCTGAGAAGGAGAGAGCTGTAGACTGAATGCTTGTCGCCCCCAAATTCATATGTTGAAACCTAATCCCCAAAACCTAATGTGATGGTAATAGGAGGTGGGCCTTTGGGAGGTGACTAGGTCATGAGGGTGGAGCCCTCAGGAATAGAGTTAGTGCCCTCATAAAAGAGGCCATGTAGGGACACAGGGAGAAGACGACTGCCTTTGAACCAGGAAACAGGCCCCCCCAGACACCAAGTCTGCTGGTGTCGTGCTCTTGGACTTCCAGCCTCCAGAACTGTGAAATAAAGGTCAGTTGTTTGTAAGCCACCCCGTCTCTGGTGTCCTGTTATAGCAGCCAAGCTGAGACAGAGAGGAAAACAGAGGAGACCCCCCCCCCACCCCCAGAGCCCCACTCACCCGCCTCACTCCATTCCAACTCTCACCTCTCCAGGGCCATCATGATGTTTGAATCCGGGGTAGGGGCAATGGGGGGGCAGTGGTGCGAGGTGGAAAAACAGACTTCTACTTGGGCTGTTTTGAAAATGGAGTTTGGTTCTTAAAAAAAAAAACGAAAGAAAAGAAAGTGGAGTTGGGCACCACAAAATCCCAGCTGAGAGTCAGGTGTGCTAGATGAGGAACCCAGCAGGACGAAAGAGGCAGAGAGGGCAGGTGTGGCCACTGAGACCCTTCTGGCAGGTGGACCTGGTCCCTGCAGCGAGCTGGCTGCAGTCTCCAGGGACAAGAGAGAACAGTCATGGCTGGGTTTCAATTGCAGAGGCGGCAGCACCGATGAGCCCGGAGCATAGGATTTGGAGTCCAATATCTTGGGTTTGAATTTTTTGTATTCTTAAAAAATAAGTAAGTATATAACTATGCCAAAAAGCCACCCATAATTCTACCCCCTGAAGATGACCACTGTTAGCAATTTTATACATATCCTTCTATACTTTTACATATATTCTCTTACACATTTCTCTTTTTTACACAAAATATATAGAGGCAAACATACTTAGCAAATCTTTCATTTAATAAAATAAAAGGGGGAAGGTCAAACTGTTTCGTGACCTTGTTTAACAGTGACGTACATTAACATTTTTCCTACCCATTGCGGGCATGGTTATCTAACAGTGAGGAATCTGAGGTCCAGAGGAGGCTAATAACTTGCCCGCTGTCATCACACAGCAAGTTGCTGGTGGGTCAGAAAGCCTCCCCAGCTCGGGCTCACCCGGGGCCCTTTCCAGCTGGTGACACTGCTGCGTTGTGAGCTTCCTTCTGAAGGAGACACTCATGTTCCGCATGGGGGCCTGCGGCTCCGGCTGCATGCAGCAGCTAGCGGAGGTGGTGCGACCATGCCTCAGACTCCCCCAACTATCCCAGGGCTCACACGCCCTCAACCTACGGCAGCCTCCGGGGCAGCGACCACGGCTTCCCGGTCAGGACCCTGGACCCCACCTCCCAGGAGCTGCCACTCCCGCCCTGCAGCTGGACCCGGTCACTATGCAGAGAGATGGCCCTAGAATTTACCTCTGGCCAAGAGACAAGGTGTGGTCGGTTCAACCAAAGTCCATGGGTACACCTGGAGCACGTCCAGGCAGTCAAGGACTCATCTTTGAGTGTCGGGGGACACATGGTGTATTTTTCCTGTGACCAGACAATGAGTGCTCTTTGGCTCCAGGAAGGGAGCTATGCATCCGTAAATGTCACAGCAGTGGACATTGGGGGCCCTGAGGATGCATCCAGCCTCCGGGGAGGGAATTCCATCACCCTGAACCTCCCCAGGGAGCGGGGGAGGTGGAGAGATTAAATCACAGTAGGAGACACACCCAGCAGGGCTGCAGTCAGCTGAGGTGGAGAGGAAAACCTCAGCAGAGTCAGGGCTGGCGGGTGAAGAGCACTGGCTTTGGAGTCTATTAACCTGGGCTAAGTCCCTTTCAGCTCTTGCCTGCTGTGTGACCTTGATGTGTTGCATTCCCTCTCTGAGCCTCACTCTGCACATCTATAAAATGGGATTCCTCATAATCCCTAGACCCCCGCAGAACAGAGACCATGACTGTGCTCCCCTGACATGACTTCCAACATGGACAGCGCTTCAAGACGCTTCGATTCTTAGATACGTGTAAAATTATCATCACTGAAACAATTGTCGTCTTCCTTTAGAATTTTTCTAGAAATCAGAGATTTCATCTGAGTTGAATTAAAGTGTGACATTCTGGATTTCTCATTCCACCGTGTAGCGACCCCTCTGAAGACGATGAGGAAGTCCTCCAGAGAGCCAATGAGTGGCCTTTAAGACAGCCCATGTTTCCTGATCATGTGATTTCTCAGCTCCTCCTCCTCCGTGCAGCCCCCATTCAGTTTGCCTGCTTGTTCCTAAGCACCTTTGATCTGCAGGCGCTGAGCTTCCCTCACCCAGCAGACGTGTGCAAGGTCCCGTGAAGTGCCAGGCACTAGGATGGGCACCAAGGGTCCTTGACTCCAGAAGCCCCCATCTGGTGAGGGGAGCAAACAGAGAGCAGAGGTCAATCCTACCTTGTGACCAGGATGTAGCAGGTACAAAGTCCCCAGGCACTCGGAGAAGAAACTGACCAAATCTTCCCCGGTGGGAGAGGGAGAAGCCCTACCAAAGGGGAGAGCTGAGCAGAGCCTTGAAAGCCAAAGAGGAAGGCAGGGTGTTCCCGGCAGAGGAAGCAGCTTGTGCAAAGGCACAGACGTGTGACCATTCACATCTAGTGCGGAGGTGTGGGAGGGCTGGGGCAGAGGCTGAGGCCAGAGTATAAATCAAGACCATTAGCATCCAACCATCACAGAGACCGCCGGAGCAGGACCAGAAAAGGACCCGAGAATCCCCTCAGGTCCCTACCTATTGGCTGGAGCTGACCCCAGAAGCACCCCCGGGCCTGCTTGGAGATTCAGGAACTCAAGGTTCGGCCTGGGCTTCGCAGCCAGGTCCGCTCTAGGCCCAAACACACCTTTTCAGGAGCCTCTGACAGCCTGCTAGAGGCAGCACATGCAGACAGGCCCCTGCCCTGAGTGCACCCTTCCAGAGGGCAGTGGATCCCCTGGCTGAACACGCTAAAAATAAGCTCGGGTAGATTTCCAGACCAGACTCTGACGCATTCAGACCGAAAGGATTCAGAGATTTGCACAGGTGATGACAACGAAAACATCCACAGGCTCCTCCAGTTTTCAGAGCGCTCTGCCCCGTCAGGGATTCAGCGAGAAAGGTTTGCCCACCGAGCACCAGCAGCAGGAGAGCAGAGAGCCTGACACCAGCCCTTAAATCCACCACGGGGCATGTGTATAGGTCCTGCAGAGAGGAGGCAGCTGTACGTACACCGGTCTGGAAAGCTCCTCAGACATATTAAATGAAAAAAGCGAATCACAGAACAACTCATATGACTGCAAATACACTAAATTTAAAAGAATGTGGACATGTGTGTGTGCGTGTCCATGTAAACGCATGGCCAAAGGACAGGAATACCTCACTACAATGCCACACAGTAGTATTATTAACCCTATTCTGCAGATGAAGTTATTAAGGTTCTGTGAGGTTACATAACTTGACCACATGGCTAGTAAACTGTGGAACCGGGCTATAATAACCATGACTAAGATTTAGAAGCAAATTTTTAAAAAGAACTGGTATAGTACATACTCAACTCATTCATTCATTCATTCAACAAACATGACTTGAATGTGTGTTGTGTGTCTGGCACTACTTCCACCTCTGGAGATAAAATCATGGCAAATACAGATGAAGATGCTATTCTCATGGCACATGTACACAGGGGTCGCTTCTAGGAAGGAAACGATGGAGGGTGGGGATTGGGGAGATGAGGGAAAATATTAGCCTTGTCTATATTGATTGAATTTTTCATAATAGGAATTAACCCACTAGTTGAGTAACTCAAATTTATTTGTAATATTTTCATTGAAATACTACCTTTGTCTTTGGGGATATTTAATCTTCAAGCCTACTGCTCAACTCCTAAAGTTTACTTCTAATAACTTTCGTTTTAATTACTATAACAGTAATGTGCTTTCAGGAAAAATATATACAGATAGATACCACTGGGGGACTTTCCCATGCACCAGCCACTATGCTAAACCTTTGACACACACCATCTTGTCTGACCCTCACAACTACACTATGAGGTAAGAACTATGCCCATTTTATAGATCAGTTTTCAACCAGGGGCAATTTTGCCCCCAAGGGACATGTGGCAAAATCTGGAGACACTTTAGCTTGTCACATTGTGGGGAAGTGGGTGGTCACTACTGTCATCTAATGGATAGAGGCCAGGGATGCTGCTAAACATCCTACAATGTACAGGACCACCCCCAGAACAAATAATTATCTTTCTTTATGCCAAAAAATGTGAATAGTGCTGAGGTTAAGAAACCGTGTTGTAGATGAAGAAACTGAAGTTCAAGAGAATAACTTGCCCAAGTCACACAGCTAGCGTGGCAGGCAGAATAGTGGCCACCCAAGCCTGTGAATATCTTACCTCACATGGCAAAGGGGAATTAAAGCTGGAGATGGAATTAAGGTGGCTGATCAGCTGATCTTAAAATAGGGAGCTTATCCTGGATTATCCACTGTAATCACAAGGGTCCTTCTAAGTGGAAGGGGGAGGCAGGAGGGTCAGCATCAGAGAGACGTGATATAAGAAAGAGCCAACCTGCCATTGCTGGCTCCGAATATGGAAGGTCTGTTTAACTGCAAAGCCTAGCCCTTGACACTGTGCTAGAAGGGGGGGAATCTCTCATAATCCCACAGCCCAGGGAGGACCATTGTTAATGCCTTGGAATTATTGTAACCATAGTTACAGATTTATATCATGAGTATTCTCCTATGTCATTAAAAATTAATAGAAATATAACTTTCATTGACTATATAATAGTTCCTCATATGTATGCATCATTATTTAACTGCTTCTTTTTATTTGGCCATTTAGTTGTTTTTCATTCTGTACTATTACAAACAGCCCTACAATAAACAATTTTGCTTGAATTTCTGACTGCATCTTGGGTCATTTCCTTAGAATAGATTCTTAGCAGTCGAATCATTGATCCAACAGGTGTGAATATTTTGATGGGTTTTTTTTCTGCTTTATCTCCCCAAATCCCCCCTGGCACATAGTTGTCTATCTTAGTTGCAGGTCCTTCTAGTTCTGGCGTGTGGGACACCACCTCAACGTGGACTGACAAGCGGTACCATGTCCATGCCCAGGAACCAAACCAGCGAAACCCTGGGGTGCCACAGCAGAGCGTGCGAACTTAACCACTCGGCCATGGGGCCGGCCCCTGAGGTTCTTAACTGATATTGCCAAATGGCTCTCCAAAAAGATAAGTACAGGAAAGAATCCATTTCAAATTCTTGAAAATCTGAAAGATATTTTTAAATCACTTGATAAGTGAAAATAGTCTCTTGTTTTAATTTGCCTTTCTTTGGTTATTATCGGAGTTGAACCTTTTTCTCATATATATTTAGAAATGTCATTTATGAATCATTTGTTCATGTTCTCATATTTCCATTTATGTGTTAATTTTCTAATCAGTTTGTGTTTTATATATATCAATAGGAACATTAAAAATAGTGACCCAGTGTTCTCATATTTATCACACATCTATATTGGAAAATATTTGACATCCCTATTTGTTTTGGGGAAGTATTTGCCAGAAATAGTTGTTTGTTGTTGCCTTTTAGTATTTGTTGTTGTTAATGTTTCATATATTTTTTTCATGTCAGATCTATCGCTTTTTCCTTTGGGATTTCATCCATCATCCAAATGCTTCAAAAGATCCTCCCAGTTAAGAGATGGGATAAATGTTTACATGCATTTTCTTTTCTTCTACATTGTGTGTGCATGTAGTTTACCTTCTTAAACTTAATTCTTTAATTGATAACTTCGTTATGACCATGAGATGCTCACCAAGAGGGCAAAGTTCCCTGTGCCTTTTTAAAGTTGTAAATAGATGAAAAAAGCCAAATGACCTCAGGAGATATTCAAGTTTAGACAAGAGCGAGCCCAAATATGACACTAAATTATAAGCAACGTTGCTGTAATCCAGCAGGGCCCTGAGCGGCATCCCCTCTCCACAAGCAGACCCATGTTCAATTTTCCCCTCCCACTCTGAGACTCCCCAGTGTTTATCATCAGAGTAGATGCTGATGGTTTTCCTGGACTTCCTCATCCCACCACACCACGTCCAACCTCACGAAGAAGCAAGAGTCCTAGCCCTGGGTTCCCTGTGCTCCGCTTCCCTATCCATGCCCTGTGACCACCAGAAGGAAGGATGGAAACTCCTCAGGCCCACCTTCAGCGGTCTTTGGTGCCTGTCTCGGTGGAGAAGCTTGATCATCAAAGAGGCAATGGATTAGAGCCTGGAGCAGAACGTCCCAACGGCAGTCCGCTCAGCTCTGAAGTGCGTCATCAGCAATATCTACCAATAATAGTTAAAGACTAAAGACTGACAATGATTTACCTTTTGTCAAAACTTTTTTTGTTTTCATTAAGCATTGAGTAGATTCAAAAGACTATCTCAAAAATAAGGGTAAGGTATAAAGAATAACCATAAGCGGCAACTACCTGTAAACTGCATACTTTGCCATCACCTTTAAATTTCCCTCCCCAGTGCTACGCCATCCCCACACCCCTCATAGAAAGACGGCCCCAAACTTGAGGTCAGTTCCTTAGCTCTTCTCTATGGTTGGACCACATATGTTTGTTCCCCTATACAATATTGTTTAGTTTTGTGTGCTTTTTAGCCTTATCTAAATTGAAACAGAATATGTATTCTCTTGCCTTTTTTTCTTTCAACATTATCTTCCTGATACCATGTTTTCTTATGTAGCTATAACGAACTCATCAATGCTGCTCACTGGCTTCTATTAAATGAACATGCCACATTTATTTATTCTTTCTACTGCTGACGAACATTGGGTGTATTTCCAGTTTGGGGCAATTAGGAATAATGCTTCAGGGAACATTTTTTCAACAACTTTATTGAGGTATAATTTATATAAAATTTACCCCTTGTAAGTATAATATAAATGTACATAGTAGTGCAACCATCACCACAATCCAGTCTTAGACCATTACCATGACCCTAGAAGTTCCCTGGGGCCTATTTTGTAATCAATCCCACCCACCCATCCACAACCCTAGGCAACCACTGGTCTGCTTTCAGTCTCTATAGTGTTGCCTTTTCTAGACGTTTCATACAAATGCAATCATACAACATGTAGTCTTTTGCGTCTCTCTTCTTTCATTCAGCATAATGTTTCTGAGCTTCATCCATCTTGCTTGCATCAGCTCCTTTTCATTGCTGAGTAGTATTTCATTCTATGGATAAACCATACTTTGTTTACTGATTCACCTGTTGATGACATTTGGGTTATTTCCAGGTTTTGGCTAATATGAATAATGCTGCTAAGAGCACTTGTGAGCAAGTCTTTGTGCGGACCTTTGTTTTCATTTTTCTCGGGTACATATCTAAGAGTGGAATGACTGGGTCATATGGTAAATTTACATTTAACTTTTTAAAAAACAACGAAACTGTTTTCCAAAATGGCTATGCCATTGTGTCTTCCCACCAGAGTGTATGAGATTTCCAGTTTCTCCACATCCAAGTGGCAAAGTCACTTGGTTTTGCCAATCTCCTCTGTTACACCCACTTTAGTTTGGTAGGTAGCATGTGAACATTCTTAATCATGTTTCCTGGTGCACCTGTGCAAGAGTTTCTCAAGTGTGTATATCTGGTTGACTGCTCAGTCATAGGCTACGTGCGGCTTCAATTACTAGACAGTGCCAAGCTATTTTCTAAATAGATTGTACCAATTTCACTCCCTCTAGCAGTGGATAAGAGTTCCAGTTCCACCACATTCTTGTTAACATTTGATAGTGACAGAATATTTGACTTTGCCAGTCTGGTGGTATAAAATGGTATCTCATTTGGTTTTTATTTGCACTTCCCTGACTGTAATCTTGTATATTGACCCTTCAAATTTCCCTCTGCTCTCAGTGACTTTTCACACTTTCCACCAACTTTTCTGCTGGGTTGTATATCTCATATCAAATTTTTAGGAGTTCTTTTATGTATATTCTGGGTGCCAAGACTCTCGTCAATCACATGTAGTATTGCAAATAGCTCCTCTCAGTTTGTGACTTGTCTTTTTACTTACTATATGGTGTCTTTTGAGAAATAAAGGTTCTCAATTTTTATTAAGTAACATTTATTAATGTTATAGTTAGTGCAGTTTTTTATATGTGTGTGTCTTATTTAAGAAATCCTTTCTTGCACTGAAGTCATAGAATATTTCCCTATGTTGTCTTCTAAAAGCTCAAGTTTTGCTTTTCACATTCGTGTTGTTAATCTACCTGAAATTGATTTTTATCTAAAATGTGACGTAGGAGTCTATTTCTTTTTTCTTTTTCCATATGGATTCTCAATTATCCAAACACTGTTTATTGTAAGTCGATCAGAGATCAAGTTTCCAACACAGATAAAGTTTCTTTGTACGTGTGGTTCTGGTTCTAGGCTACTCAATCTACGGCTCTCAGTAGCATGTGGTCTGAATTACTGCAGCCTTATAGGAAGTTTTATCTTCAGCAAGGCTCCTACCCCTACCCATTTAGTGCTTTTTCTTCAAGAGGGTGTTGGCTTTCTTGGCCTTTGTTTTTCCACGTAAGTTTTAGAATTGACTTGCAAGTTTGACACACAGATGCACACACACAAAGTTAGGATTTTGATTGGAACTGCATTAAATCTATAGATGAATTTGGAAGAACTGACAACTTTCTAATAATGAGCTTTCTAATATACAACATAGTATCTCTCTCCTATTTAGGTTTTCTTCAATAAAATTTATAGTTTTCTCCATAAAGGTCCTGTACATACTTTATTAGATTATTAGAACTATTTTTTCCTCAAATAAAGAATTTATCTGTAAAGTCATCTGGATCCGTTTTTTTCTTTGTGGGGAGATTTCTTAGTGCTAGTATAAATGATATAGTATCATTTATGTTATTGGAAATATACCAACAACAAACATTTTTTGTTTCTGTTGGTATATTGTAATGCAATTACATTTTTTTTTTTAAGGAAGATTAGCCCTGAGCTAACATCTGCTGCCAATCCTCCTCTTTTTGCTGAGGAAGACTGGCCCTGAGCTAACATCCATGCCCATCTCCCTCTACTTTATACATGGGACGCCTACCACAGCATGGCTTGCCAAGCAGTGCCATGTCCGCACCGGAGATCTGAACCAGCAAACCCTGGGTCACCAAAGAGGAACATGCAAACCTGACTGCTGTGCCACTGGGCTGACCCCAAAATGCAATTAATTTTTGTATATCGATTTTGTATCCAGCAACCTTACTAAATTCTCTTATTTGTTCTAACAGTTTTATTGTAGTTTCTCTTATATTATCTACATAGGAAAATCACGTGATCTGTAAATAATGGCAGTTTTGTTTCTTCCTTCCTGATCCTTATAATGTTAATTCTATCTTTCTTGCTACACTGCACTGGCTAGGACCTCTGAGACCTCCAGCACAATATTGAATAAGAAGCATTAATTATAATATTTGCTATAGGGTTTTGTAGACTTGCTTCATCAGACAAAACTTTTTCTAGTTTTACAAGAGTTTTGATTATAACTGTATGTTGAATTTATCATGCTTTTTCTGCATCTATTGAAGTGGTCATATCTTTTTCTTTCTTTTACTATGTTAATGTGGCAAATTACATTAATTGACTTCAACTGTTAAACTAACATTCCATTCCCCAGGTAAGTCCATCTTGGACCTGATATCTTTTTTTCTTTTCTTCATTACTGGGTTTGATTTGCTGAAATCTTCTTTCAGATTTTTGGATGTATGTTCACAACTCAACTTAGCTTGTAATTTTCCTTTCTTATGTTTTGTATCAGGTTTTACTAGCCTTGTAAAATTAATTAGAAAATGGTTCTTTTTCTAAACTCTAGAATAGTTTGTGTAGGATTGAAATTATTTGTTCCTTGAATAACAGAACTTATCTTTAAAGTTGTCTGGATCTGGTGTTTTCTTCATGAGGAATTTTTAACTCTGATTCAATTTATGTAATATTACAGGACTATTGAGGTTTTAAAATTCTTGAGTTTTCATTTTCCAGCAATTTGTCCGTTTCATACATATTTTCAAATGCATGAAGCATCTAGACTCACAAAATTGTTCATTTGTGTCATGTCTTTTATTCTTGATAAGTCCTGCCAAATAAGTTAATTTTATTAGTCTTTTATAAAAATCATCTTTTGGCTTTGTCAATGATCTATCATATCTTTGCTCTCCATTTCATTAATTCTTTCACTTATCTCTATAATATCCTTTTTTAGTTATCTTCTGTTGTTGATTTCTAACGAAATAGAATTGTGGCTGAAGAGTCCTGTGTGACACCAATCTTATCAAATTTGTTATTACTTGGTTGATGGCCCAGAATCCAGGTAACTTTTATAAATGCTGTATGAGTGCTTGAAAGGAATGTAAATTGTGCAATTATTTAAAGCAGTGTTTATACATAATTTTATATAATTATACATATATGTATGTCTATATGTGTATATCTAGCTAAAGTCAAGCTTGTTCATTGTTATTCAGGTCTTCTCTATTCTTATTGATATTTTGTCTGCATTACCTAAGAGAGAGTCATTACCTCTCCCACTAAGATGGCAGATTTGCCTATTTCTCCTTGTAGCTCTATCAGAGTTTTCATTCATATACTTTGAAGCTAAATTATTAGGTATATACTAGTTTAGAATTGTCTATCTTCCTGGTAAACTGAGCTTTTTACATTACGTAGCCACCCTTTTATCTCTAGTAAAGCTTTCTGCCATAAGGCCTATCTTGTCTGTTGCTGGCACAGCTGTGTCAGCTCTCCTTGGTTAGTGTCCACTGGCCCGTCATCTTTCATCCTTTTATCTTTAACCTTTCTGCATCCTTATGTTTTATATGTGTTTCTTATAGTGGATATATAGCTGTTTTTTAAGTCCAGTCTGAAACTGTGTATTTTAATAGAACCATTTAGTCCATTTACTTTTATTATAAGTAATTTTCTGTTTGGATTTATTTCAACCATCTCATCGTGTACTTCCAATTTATTCTGCACTGCCATGATGATTTTTCCTTCTGTGGTGCTTTCTTTTGTAATGATTATTTTTCCCTCGTTCCATTTCTTTATATCTACTGTTTTGGAAGTTTTCCTTTTTTAAAAAAGTGGTTCCCTACATAGTTTAACATACATACTTAACCTATCAAAATCTAATTTTAACTAATATTGATGTTCAGGATTTTCTTCAAAATGATCCACAGCATGGGAGATGGAGTGAAGAACAGGTGTGGGGACAGATAAAATAAGATGAGTCATGTATTCAGGGGAAATTGGGTTAGGCTTCATTATACTATGACCTTTACTTTTGTCGTGCTTGAAATTGGCACAAGTTAAAAGATATTAAAGTTCGAATCTTCACCCTCCTCTTGAATAATACAAGGATTTGAGAGCACCTCGCTCCAGTCACTCCCTCCTGACGGGCACGCCACTGTTGCCAGGTATTTTTGCTGGACTTGGCTGTTTGTTTTAACCACAAACTAAATAACATCATCATTATTCTTCTAAGTTTGTTTAAAGTACCCCACACACTGCTTCCTTTGCTTACCATTTCCTCTTGCAACTCTGACCCTTCCCCTGCAATCGCTTTCCACCTGCCTGAGAGACGGACACACACACACTCACACCCTTCTCGGAGGGCTCCCTCACCCCGCAGCCTCCCTGTACTGTGTCAGAGGAAATCTAAATTCACCAGCCCAGCTGACCTCGGGATTTGCTAAGGTCTTGGGACCCAAGACACACCTGAGCATGTTGGTTGGAGGCCCCTTGCCAAGGGATCCCACAATCCTCTGTACCCTTCCTGTGGGAGGCCAAATAATGGCCCCAAAAGATGTCCAGATCCTAATTCCCAGTACCTGAGAATACATCACCTTACATGCCAAAGGGGAA
Source organism: Equus asinus (assembly GCF_041296235.1). NCBI lineage: Eukaryota > Metazoa > Chordata > Mammalia > Perissodactyla > Equidae > Equus > Equus asinus. The sequence continues at coordinate 13,515,751 of NC_091791.1, read as the reverse complement.
TTAAGGTTCCAGGTGGAATTAAGGCTGCTAATTAGATGGCGTTAAAATAGGGAGATTAGCCTGGATTATCCAGGTGGGTTCACTGTAATTACGAGGATACTTAAAAGTGGAAGAGGGAGGCAGAAGGAAAAACAGAGACAGCAGCGTGAGAAGGACTTAACGTGCTGTTGCCAGCTTTGAAGAAGCAAGGGGGCCGGGCGCCAAAGGAATGCAGGCAGGTGGCCTCCAGCAACTGGAAAAGGTAAAGAAACAGCTTCTCCCCCAGAAAGGAACACAGCCCTGATTTTAGCCCAGTGAGACCCGTTTCAGACTTCTGACCCCAGAACCATCAATTAGGGAGCTTCAGCTCAATTAGCGAGACACTACGGAAATAAGTGTGTGTTGTTTTAAGCCACTATGTTGGTGGTAATTTGTTACAGCAGCAGCGGGAAACTAACACAGCTCCCACCAAAGCCCCATCACCTGCTTGCTTGCCTGTGGCCCAATTATGGAGAAAGCCCCATGCTCAGAGGGATGTCAGTCTCAGTCACCACTCAGTCCCAGGTGTCAATGGTGAATAAATGACCTTTAGAACTGGAAAGGACGAAGACATCTCTTAGGCCACTCAATTCTCTGAAATGAAAGAAAACTGACGTCCAGAAAAGAGAAATGACTTGCTCGGGGCAACTCAATTTACACCAACCTAGGCCACCACCCTGCTTTCTGGTCACTAAGCCATAGAAGCTCCAGGACAGACACATCTGCCAGCTCATGGACAGGCACCTCAGGGCACCAGAAACCCCTAGGGAACTCGAGACAGCTGGGATAATGTAAGGGCAAGTGAGGGAAGACTGGGAGATGTCTAAAATGAGCAGTCTTAGAAACGTTAATCCCAACGGAGCCACCAATCCACCTGTAACCACCAGGGCGGAACTGCGCCCGGCACCCGCCTGGTCAGCTCAATGAGGAGGCGCTTGCACCTGAGGCCTCAGAAAGGCTCGCAGGCACCTGGCTAAGAGCCAATGTGAGGCCTGCTTTCAGGAAGCTTAGCGTTTCACACCTCCACCCAGAGCCAAAGCTTTGAACTTTTGGGCGAATCAGGAAAAAGCACTTCTTCCACAGACATCTTTTTCCATCCATCAGAAAATTGTCATAATATACTGATTCCACTAGAAAAAGATACTTTAGGGCTGGCCCAGTAGCATAGTTGTTAAGTTTGCATGCTCTGTTTCCGGGGCCCAGGGTTCGCCAATTCAGAACCCAGGCGCAGACCTCTGCACCACTCATCAAGGCATGCTCTGGCAGCATCCCACATACAAAAGAGAGGAAGACTACCTCAGATGTTAGCTCACGACAATCTTCCTCAACCAAAAAGAGGAAGGTTGGCCACAGATGTTAGCCCAGGGCCAATCTTCTTCACCAAAAATAAATAAATAAAAAGATACTTCACTCCAGATCTGCCAGAAAACTATTGTAGATTCACTCATATACATTTTACCATGTTTATGAAATGAAAGCCTCCCCCTTAGATGGGAAGCTCTTGTGCAGGGCACAAGCTGCAGAACCATACACAGCGGCCCTATTGGCAATCTGGTCTCATCCCCTTCACTGACCTCATCTTTCCCCCACCCCCACCTCAGCCCTCAGACCCACTGGAGAAAAACCTTGACCTTAGAGTTCACCATTTTATGTAGAACTCCTCCACTAGGGGCCCCACCTTTCACTCCCTTGCAGACAGCAGGGGTTGAAGACAAGAGAAGGCTGATGGCCATTTAGGGAAGCACATGAGGAAGTGAGGGGGCAGGACATAGTGAATTCTAACAGAATGACTGTCTGTGGTCAAGGAAGCGCGGCGGCTCCCAGTACAGGCCTTGGAGAAATGCCACCCACTAACGAGCTGGGCACACTTTTAGCCTCCCCAAACCTCACTTTCCTTCTTGTGAAATGGGTATCATAGGGCTGCTGGGAGGACTGAAGAAATGACAGGAGTTCCTGTTCAGCGCCTTGCAAGGGCTCCCACCTGCAAGCTACAATGATTCATTACTATTATCATCAGCATCACCAGCCCCAGGACATCTGCCTTTCAGGCTGTCAGCCTCCAGGCCTATCCTACTTTAAACAAAATTGGGACAATCCAGATTTCTAACAGAAATCACAGGGCTGGGAGGAGAGAGGGTGTGTCACAAAGAGAAAGCATTACTCCTGCACTAAAGGACCCACCACTGGATAAACAGACTTCTAAACGGAGTTGGGGGGCCACCTCTGACACAGTGGGGAATGTGCCCAGTTGTGCCCCCACCAGATCCTTGCATGGCCTCTTCCTGCCCCCTCTGACCCCTCCTCCTGGCCAGGCTCCCCCATCTGGGCCCCAGAAGCCCCGTGGCCAGAGGATAACCACTGCATCTGAGAGGGTGCAGGCCCAGCTTTGGAGCGAGGGGGACACAGGGTTAAGCCTGAGGCCTGCGGCTCACGAGCTCTTCAGTCTTCCCTTTACCTCTAACATGAGGCTGAGGCAGCCGCCGCCTCCCGGGGCAGCTGTGAGGGGCTGGAGGATATGGGAGTGCTGTCTCAAGCACCTGGTCTGATGGTGGCATCATTACGATGACTCTCAGCTGGGAGTCAGTACTCAGCACGAGGCAGCGTGGATGAGGGACGAGACACCATAAAGTCCCTGTTCTCAGTTCTGTGTCCTTCCAGCCTTTGTCCACACGCACACACCATTCAGACATGGGGGTCACCTCCCTCAGGCCAGAATACTGTATCCTACTTTTTTGACAGAAGTGCCAAATGCATTTTTTTTCATAGTACTACACATTCCAATCAGAATGAATTCAGCTGCAAGTAAAAACACTTGGCTTGTAGTGGCTGGAACAATAAAGACATTTAATTATCTTGTGTAACAAATCACCAAGTCATCAACAAAAATGTCCCGAGGTTTTTTTTTTTAATATGTAACTTTTGTGGTCGGCCACCACCAGTTTGCCAGCTTTTTGTCCTTAAGACTTGTCACCTCAGGGCTGCCTCAGTTCCACAACCTGCTGGTGACCAGAAGATGGTGAGGCTCCTGGTCCTTCTTTTTTTTTTTTGAGGAAGGTTAGCCCTGAGCTAACATCTGCTGTCAACCCTCCTCTTTTTGCTGAGGAAGACTGGCCCTGAGCTAACATCCGTGCCCATCTTCTATTTTATATGTGGGACACCTGCCACAGCTTGGCTTGCCAAGCAGTGTTATGTCTGCAGTGGGGATCCAAACCGGTGAAGCCCGGGCCACCGAAGCAGAACATGCGAACTAAACCGCTGCGCCACTGGGCCGGCCCCTGTTGGTCCTTTTTTTTCTTTTTAAACAATGGAACAAACTCCCCGCAGAGTCCTGACAGACCTCCCCTTATATCTCAGGCACCAGAACAGGGCTACCAGCCCTCCCCTAACTCAACCATGCCCAAGGGAAACGGGATGTTTCTGTGGGCTTCCCCCGTCACAGCTCATCCTCTAAGGCAAGGAGGGACTCGCCCACAACTAGAGTAAGTCAGCAAGAAGGGGAAAGTGGCTGCCACTTTACAGGATTAGCCCCCTTAAGATCAGAGGAAGGAGCTGGAGAGCAGAGTGCTTAAGTCCCTCGTCCAAGGCCACATGCGACTTTGCAGAAGAGCCAGGATGAAAACCAGCAGCCCATCCCTTGAGCACGTGGCTTCTCAACTTACTGTGGTCAACTCTAAGTCCCCAAGGGGCAGGAGTCCCATCTCCAGGACTCTCTAAGCTTGGCCAGAGGCATGATATGGAGAAAGTCAATGCCATCACAGAAGAGAGCCCCCACGGTGCCCAGATGCCCCTCACCACCTCCCAGCCCCAGGGCTGGGGAGCGAAAGCACTTCCTGTCCCTCCACAGAGCCCAGCAAGCAAGGCAGCAGGAGCCCGGAGCCTGACAAACAGCATCTCTGTAGCTGCCTGGACACCCGCCAACGTGCCTCATTCCCCAGGGCTGACCTCATGTTTCTGAAGAGCCTCAAGACGCCCGAGGCCTGTGTGCTGCCTCTCGTGGTTCAGTTCTGCTGCCAGCAGAGGAAATGGCCCGCCTGGAGGCTGGGGGCAACGGAGAGGTGGAAATGCAGAGCCCAGGCAGTCCTCCCAACAGCCACCCCCACCCTGCCAGAGCCTTCTGCCTGTGCCACACAGGCCCTCTTCCAGAAGAGACTGAGCAAGACCCTCTAACCTCTGCGCTGAGGCCTGTCCTGACCTGTCTTCCTGCCCCCACCAATCTGAGGGTGTCCCTTGAAGAAACTTTCACGCTCTGGCTATTTCTGTTTCCTTTCAGACTTCTGGAAAGGGAAAAAAGGCAGGCAGGCTTCATCGAGGTGCTAAGAACATCTCTGAAGTCAGTTCCACCACCTCAAAGAGAGCTGGAGAGCTCATGGCCAGGCTGAGGCCCGTGCTTAGTGACAAAAGGAACTGCTTATTTAACCCAAAGCTGGAGCAGGCACCCACTCGGAACTTTCAGTGGTCACTAACAGCAAAGACTCTCAGCGTACTGGCCAGAATGGGCTGGGACGCACCAGCCTTCACACACTATGCCTCCACTTCCAGACATTGTTTACCGGGCCAACACCGACCGCAGGCAAGGCCGATGGCAGATCAGGTGGGCGGCCTGGGGAGGCAGCCTGTAGCTAGACCCCCAGGACACAGGAGCTCCCTTCCACCTCTTTCCAGGGCACCTCCATGCCATGATCACCACCCACCCACGCTGCAGCTCCACATCAAGGCATCTGTTCTTATTCCGGTTCACTTAGAAGTTTTATTCCCCTCGTAAACCCACAAAGGCTAAAAATCACGTGGGGAGAGGGAAGAAGACCTCACTTATTTCCTTCCTCTCTTTGGCCTGACCAAGGGGGATCAGACACGGGAGCCAGCGGTTTTAAACTTTCCTTGCAGAAGTTTTTCTCAGAACGGTGGCACTTACTCCTCAGAGCTTGAAAAGCCTGCATACCTTGAAAGCATGCGGGCTGCAAGGCTGCGCGAACAGAGTGGAATTTTCCATTTATAGAATAATAATCTTCATACCACTCTAGGGGCCGGCGTTTTCATGGTAAGAGCTCAGAGTTCAGTGTCAGCAAACCTGCACGCGTCTGCAGGGGCCCCACGCCATTCGGGCTCTTTTATTTATTTTTGGTGGGAGAGGGGGAGGAAATAAAGGAATGGCTTTTTAACTTGAGTGCCAACACAAACTTGAAAAAGGAACTGGGTTGGCAAGTGCAGAATATTACTGTCTGGTTTCAGGACCTAAATCAACCATTAGGGAGTAGGAGGTGAGGAAGAGACAGAAAAACATACCTTCAAGCCCTCACGCGGACAGGTGGCCAGCACAGGCATCGCGTTACCGCCTCAAGTCCTTCCCGGTGCTGCCACCTGGCCCCTAGATTGCTCCCGGAGGGCAGGGGCCCAAGCCAAAGGCACATGGCCCCAACTCACTGCTCTTCTTTCAGTTTGCCCTGGTTCTACACTTGATTTCTGCTGATGCAGGCACACTCATAGTCTGAAATATCTTCAGGGACCATGGTGTAGCAGGAAGGCCACCAAGCCAGGTGTGATGGGGCCTGAGTCCTAATTCTGGCTGTCACATATTCACCGTGTGACCTTAAAGAAGTCCTTCTCTTGTCTGGGTCTCGTTTTCTTCATCTGTAAAGTAAGATTGGATTGAGTGATCCCAAAGGTCCCTCCCACTGCTGAATTCTGATTCACGCATTCATTCTAATGTTAACTGGTGCCAGCACTAGGTTCTGGGCATCCCTGCCAGGCCATTCTAAACCCACTGGGCACAGGCAGATGCGGGAGCATGGCTTCACGCCTAATGAGGGCTGCCGGCACCAGCCACCCGTCTCCTTGTTTCAATAGCCATAGCACGTCCAGAGAGGGGCAGGAAAGCCCTGCCCCATGGAATCCCTCTGCCTGCCAGCCTGGCCACCACAGGGGGCACTTTCCCGGGCCCACAGAACCCTGCAAGGAACTTCCCAGTACCTAAAACCTTTCCTAATTTTCATTTTTTAAGAAAAAGTGTTGTTCCTTCTGCTAGGAAGGGCATGACCACCTCGCATCCTCCTAATCAAAACTCTTTTGATTTTTTTTCTATCTTTACAAAAACATCTTATTCATTTCAAAGTATTAAATTGGGATACTGAGTATGTTTTGTTTTTCAAATTGCACATACACCCCACATGTTAATACAGCCCCCCGGGGATGAGGAGCTTCACACACACACACACACCAATCACTGTCCGAGGGCTGGAAGATTTTCTGGCCCAGTCCCCACCCCTACCTAAGTCACCAGCTAGTGGCCACCCAGTCTCCGAACACCTGTTGGGAAGCGGCTGCGCGCCCGCCGTGGGAAAGCGCTGCGTCCCTCCACTACTTACGAGGGCAAGAACCATAACCTCTCCGCACCTCAGAGGTCTGTGCAAGGATTTCACCCAGTTGAAAGCTCCCCAAAGCACTGTGCAAACGGAAGTTACTGGGTTGTTGGGCCGCTGTGACTTGAACACTGCATCCTTCGATCGCGCCAAGTCCTGCCTCCCCACAGCTTTTCTTGCTGATGCTGGTGAGAAAGAGGGAGGAGGGGAGAATGGGCTTCTCACTTGAAAGTTGGTCCTGGGGCACTGAGGCTGGGAGGTGGGTGCGTGAACCTTGGGGCATTCCCCCACAGCCATGCCTACTCCGGCCCTGGCGAGTCTCACCACCAGGCTGAGGGAGACCGAGGCCCGGTCACCTGTTCCAAACCCAGAGCACAGCACTCAGGCGAAGACCGGGCCCAGCAGCCGTCCCCCTGGGTCCTTCAGCTTCTACTTTCCCCTCCCCTCGCGTCCCAGCTGCGCGGGCAGGGCACGCCCCCTCCCCGGATTCACCAATCAGCGTCCGGAGCGGCGCCCGTGGCGCAGGGGGGCCCTGGTCGGCAGCCAATTAGCTCCGGGGCCCGAGGCGGCGCCTTGCCCGCCCCCTCCCAGAATGAAAGCCGCCCGCAGCTGCCGAGGCTGGCGCAGCGCGGGGCGCGGGAGCCGCGCGGGCCGGAGCGGAGCGCGCGCACTGGCCGCCCGCCCGCCCCCGGCGCGCCCGCTTCCGCTCCGCCTCCGTCCTGGGCGCAGGCGAGGTGGCCCGGGCGGGGGAGCGCAGGGGGCAGGGCCGCGGCGGTGAGGCCGGGGGGCGGGGAGGAACGGGGCCCGATAAAAGGCGGCGAAGCGGCCCCACCCCGCGGCAGGCCGGCGGGCAGGCTCCGCGCGTCCCTTCCGTCCGGCCCGCGCCGGCGGCGGGGAGGCGGCGCGCGCGGCCCGCAGCCCGCCCATGGAGGCTTTCCCCTGGGCGCCCCGCTCGCCCCGCCGCGGCCGCGCCCCCCCGCCCATGGCGCTCGTGCCCAGCGCCCGCTACGTGAGCGCCCCGGGCCCGGCGCACCCGCAGCCCTTCAGCTCGTGGAACGACTACCTGGGGCTCGCCACGCTCATCACCAAGGCGGTGGACGGCGAGCCGCGCTTCGGCTGCGCCCGCGGCGGCGACGACGGCGGCGGCGGCGGCGGCTCCCCGCCCTCCTCTTCCTCCTCGTCCTGCTGTTCTCCCCACGCGGGGGCCGGGCCCGGGGCGCTGGGGCCGGCGCTGGGGCCGGCCGACTACGACGAAGACGAGGACGACGACAGCGACGAGCCGGGGTCCCGGGGCCGCTATCTGGGGGGCGCGCTGGAGCTGCGCGCGCTGGAGCTGTGCGCGGGCCCCGCCGAGGCCGGGCTGCTGGAGGAGCGCTTCGCGGAGCTGAGCCCGTTCGCCGGTCGCGCCGCCGCCGTGCTGCTGGGCTGCGTACCCGCCGCCGCCGCCGCCGAGACGGCGCCGCGCGACGAGCGGGCCCCGGCGTGGGCGCCCGAGCCCCGGCTGCACGCCGCCTCGGGGGCGGCCGCCGCCCGGCTGCTCAAGCCTGAGCTGCAGGTGTGCGTGTTCTGCCGGAACAACAAGGAGGCGGTGGCGCTCTACACCACCCACATCCTGAAGGGACCCGACGGGCGAGTGCTGTGCCCGGTCCTGCGCCGCTACACGTGTCCCCTGTGCGGCGCCAGCGGAGACAACGCGCACACCATCAAGTACTGCCCGCTCTCCAAAGCGCCGCCGCCGCCCGCCGCCCGCCCGCCGCCGCGCAGCGCCAGGGACGGCCTGCCGGGCAAGAAGCTGCGCTGAGGGCCTGGGCTCCGCTCTGCTGCTCGCTGACGCCGCCAGGGTCGCCGCCTGCCCACCCTCTCTGTTTTGGTCTGCGCACCGTCTCTCCCTCGCTGTTGGGGAGGCTTGGAGCTTGGGAGTTGGCTCAATTTGGAAAGTCGTCTGTTTTTTTCAACGCAAGCCGGCCGGCCGTAAGGAGTACTTTTCTGTCCAAGAGCGGTTGAGACTAGACGCTGAAATCTTGATTTCTCTCTCGTTTCTGGTTTGTGCACGTCCAGACGGTGAAGGCTGGGTATTCCACGTACTGAAATACGGCAATTTAGAGGCGCTGTTTATTTACTATACGTCGACCTATTTTAGATGCGCATCAGTATGAAATTGTCTCATTCTAATCTTGGATGTTTAATTTTACGAATGGAGGCACTTTACTAGGTCTAGAATATTTTTTTAAAAGCCTCTTGACTGAACTTAAAACGGGATTTTAAGGAATGTCGGCAAAATGACTTTTATTGTTTGAAACAATATTTCTTAGTTGTCCTTAATCATCTATTCTAATTTCAGGTGAAGCAGGCCCCTAGTGGCATCACCGTTTTGAGAAGTTTGAAGGTTCAGTATTTTCCAGTATTAACTTGGATGGGTATCCTTCCTTGTGGCTTGTTTCTGTCCTGGCTGGAAGTGTAAAAATGCACAATCTGTAGCAGGTAGAATACAGCTCCTCATCCTTTTATGTACCAGATCTTTATTACTGAACTAGCATTTTCCACCTTTAAAAACTGTGCCAAGTTATAATCATATTGTGTATACACTTGGAAATGGTGCTGTTTAAAAAAAAAACTTGTGTATTTATACAGTAACAGTATATGAATTCATTAATCTTGCCTATAACTTTTGTTACTTGGCCTTTTGTCTATGCACCCACCCCCCATGTGCAGTCTTATAAAGAGACTTGTAATATTAAGATCAAACAGGAACAGCATTAATTCACCCTGAATTGCTCAGTTTCAGGGTTCTTAGCTCATTCCAGCTGTTGCCTCTCAGACTAAATGGAAGATTGGAAGATGGAATCCTTTGAGCTCTGGAAGGTTAATGTAATAACCTCTATTCAAGAGGGTTCCACACTGGGCTGTATCGGCTTTAGGCACATGCAGTCCTCAAACCAGAATAAGCTACTAATTAAAGGAACTAATTGTGGAGTGGGGCTTGGAGACAAGGAACGCAGCCCCTCTCATATTCCCATTCTCACTGGAAGACCTGTTTCTGGAATCCCACGAGTTATCCATAAGTGAGATTAAACCTGATCCTTGGGCAAAAGTTCTTAACTCCTACTTTACCTCCCACCCTACTTTTAAATCCACCATGCCGAATGCCACAAAACAGAAGTGAATTAAGATGAAAGCATCTGAAATACACAAAATGCATCACTGAAAATTCCTGCAAGAGATTGGCTCTGAGTATATAAAGATCTCAGTAGGAGAGTTTAGAGCTATTAGAGGTTGAACGTCCATGTTAAACAGCAAACTCCCTCCACAGCAAGCTAGCTGGGTTTGAACACTTCTTTGAAGGTGTAAGAGAGGCTGGGGCATATAGCACTGGACAGCTGTGAGTCTTCTGGTCAAAGGAAGGAACATCAGAACAAGGGGGTGGGGCAGGCAAACTGTTTCTCTGCCAGGAAAAAATAATCAACTCTCGCTAGTCTAGCCCCAGACCAGAGAACTTCAGATATGACTAGACCTAAACTTAAGTAGCTCAAAAAAACCATGTAATTACTTCTCGTTTTGCTAGGAAATATGCCAGATTAAATTATTTTGCTTTTTGGGTGGTTTTCAGGACAATACGAATTCCTGTGACCAGTGGGAGCACTGCTGTGTTCTGACTTTTCAAGTCACTATAAACACATCGGTGCGTTCTCCAGGACAGGAAGACGCAGGCAGCTACTTGGCATTTTTAAAAAGAGCCAAATTACAGACAGTTCCCAGGTCTCAGGGATGAGGTTTTTAACATCTTCAACATGAGAATCCCTCGGTGAGGGGATGTGCTTAATATGAACTGGACATTCTGACACCATTACTGTTTCAGCTGAACTGGGAACATGGTGAACGTGGAGTTGAGATCTTGAAGCCAGGGGATTACTGGGCAGGTATCCAGAAGACCCTCAACTAGTCAGACAACCATTATATTAAAAAGCACTCGGGATCAGCGCCCCTCAAATTTGCCTCAGTTTTCCAGCTAACATAAAATTCTGGGGGTTAAAAGATGAACAGAATACTACTACAGTTAATTTTCTACAGACCTCTTATTAAAAGTCTATCAACCACATTAACACATTTAAAAGGAACCTTAGCATTCTCAATCTGAAACAAACTTGCAAAATTAAATTCAAGGTAAAGAAACCCAATTTTTCAAAGTTTAAAAGCGACAAAATTACCTTGCTTTCCTAAGAACATGCTGCATATTTGGCTAAAAACAAAACGATGTATGGAATCCTCAAAAGAGCTTTACCAAATCTAGAGCGACAGATCAACCTGCCTGTCCTGTAGAGACATTTCCAGTGGCTTTTAATTTGAATTTTAATCATCCTATGAAGTCCTTTTTGGAAGCTGCAGAATTATTTACTTTGATTACAACTTTTGGCACAGATTTATAAGTAAGCCAAAATTATATCACAAATATATGTGTACTTCAAAGGAAAGCAAAGTTTCAGAGTTAGTCCTAACTTTCTAGTCTGTTCTTAGCCACAACTTGAAGAACATTCCTTCCATAATGTCCCATATATTTCAACTAGACCTGTAAAATTACAAATCAATATACAAATTCTTTGGTAAAAAAACAAAACGCAAGTAGTCGCTAACAAAAAATCCCACGGAGATGCATGCCACCCGCCTCCTGATAGCCACTACGGAAAAACTAATGGGACAGAGTCTTTGTTGGGCTGCTGTCTCTACCCTCAGATCTCTCCATATTAACAGCAGTGATATTCTCATTTAAAAATGCAGAAGCCACGGGGAACATGGAAGACATTTTAGCACAGCAGTGAGTAGGCTGGTTGTTAGCTTTCCTCTGACACCTGTGCATAAATACTAGAGGATGAGGGCAGGGTTGTGAGGCCTGAAGAGTAGAAACCCAAGAGCAGGATCACACAGAAGCAGAGCTGCCTGTGCTGAGTCTCAGCCTGTGCTCTGGATTCCGACTCGCAGGACAAAGACTTTATTTGGGAGGACAGTATGTCTGGGAAAGTATCTGGGCAGGAAGGGTGGGTGTGCACAACAGCCTGGAAACCTAACCATCAGACGTGCATCCATAACTCATCTAAGCAATCAGCTTAAATGAGCTGTCCTGTTGGGGCCTGTGATGTCACAGGTACAGTCCCCTACTAACTTAAGACTCATAGCGGGGCCAGCCTGTGGCGCAGCAGGTTAAGTTTGCATGTTCTGCTTGGGGCAGCCGAGGATTCGCCGGTTCAGATCCTGGGTGCGGACCTACGCACCGCTTGTCAAGCCATGCTGCAGCAAGCGTCCCACATAGAAAGTAGAGGAAGATGGGCACGGATGTTAGCTCAGGGCCAACTTCCTCAGCAAAAAGAGGAGGATTGGCAGCAGATGTTAGCTCAGGGCTAATCTTCATTAAAAAAAAAAAAAGACTAAGAGCAAGTACTGCCCCAAGTTCTTTTACTCATTACAAAAGAAAAGGCCCTCTCCTCACAAAAGACCGTTAAGACCACTTGTTGAAATACCAGATATTAAGAAGGTTAAATGTTTTAAAAAAGTGGTTTCCATCACTGGTAACGTCAAACACAAAAAGCTGCATCTGATTAGTGAAAATAAAAAAGCATCAGCACTCCCTCTTCTGGCCTTACAGCTGTACCAACAGGAATTCTCACCACTATGAGGAATAATGTTAAGTGCCTACAGCCACTATAAATCTGCAACTCACATTCCCTGATGTTATGATTTTTCTAATTTCAGGGGAAAATCTAAAATGGTACACCCACACACACATCACGCATAAGAGCTCACAGAGAAGACTACGGAGTTCCTCGATTAATAAAGGAGGACATCTGAGGGGAAATATCCTAGCCACATTTGCTTTCTGTTATATTTAGATTATCTTTGATACAAAACACTGAGACAATTAATAACACTGGCAAAATAGAAGTAAACTCAACTGAATATGCAAACTCACCATTAGAAACAAAACACTGATTATAACCACAAATCAACACTGAGAGAAATTCGGTAAGTATTTTATTTATCATTGAAGAAAAAACACAGCAGCAAGTTCTGTGTTGGCTTCAATAAGACCATATAGTTAATCTTTAACATAGCTACTACACTCCAAAATTGAAGTCAACAGTCATTACTACAAATTACTTGTTGAAAGAATCTATCCTGAAGAGAAAGGAAATTAGGAAAAAGAATTTAAACAATTCCTCCAAACCACACATTTATAAATATTGTCATATTTAAAATGCTTGAAAGGCATGAATTCTCCATTAATGGAAAAGCAGTTTGCTATTGGCAACAGAAAAAAACTCAGCAATAGTTTACCAAAAGCTTTGAAATTTAAAAGCTCTAACTGTTTTTGGATTCACACTTGAACAGTTCTTGTCATTAATAATGACTGCAAATTGCTTTATACTCACCTTCTCTCAAGTAAAATCTAAAGAAAACCCCACTGTATCCAACATTTGTAATGTTTACTGCATGTATAGTGAACATAAAAACTTCCTAAATGTAGTTAATAGTAAATACCTCAAAGTACCTAGAGGTAATGTCTCAACTGCTAATGGTGTGACAACTGTTCCAGCTCCCTGCTTTAAAAGTCTTCAAACATATTTTCTGTAACAGAATCTTACCTCATTCCAAATTAATATCAGATATTTCAAAATCAAAAGAAAAAATATCAGTTCTATACCCAAGATACAGGTGTTACTCGATACCTGAAGGATTCACATTTCAAATTTATTTTTTAATTTTTCTTTTTTGTAAACAAATGATTGATGAAATAATGCAACACCTTAAATTCCAGAAAATGGCATGGTTTTCCAGCTTTCTGTGGATACGGTGCATGATCAATCTATTATATAGGATTAATACAAGTTCATGCTTTTTGTGTTATGGTGAGACAACATTAAAGAATCCAATTTAGACTGGTTGAAGCACAAGTCTAATGATCCGCGAATGTGATCAAACCTATGTGACACATGAGTTCGAACCCATTATCTTGAGACTTAACGTCGTACCGTGGTCCATCCATCTTCATCAGTCTCATTTTTAGTACGACGAAGAGATTCCCTATCTTTCTCAGCTCTCCATGAGGCCTTCTCTTTCTCGCCATCTCTTTCTCGGTCTCGGTCTCTTTCTCGGTCTCTTGAAAGAGCTGGGGGAGGAACACGACGAGGGGCGTCCCGCTCTTCCGCCCGCTCATCTTTCCTGTCATCAGCACGTCTCCAAGAACTTGCTAAAAAGTTTAATGAAAAGAAAGAGAGAGAGAGAATAAGCCTGTACTGTATTCTACTGGCTAAGACTAAACAAAACTTAAACAAAATGGAATGCCTCCAATTACTGAGAAATCCTGTACTGCAGATAATGATATACAATCTCCATTAAAAACCAATAAAAGCTAAATATATTTCAATCATTTTGATACAACTTCAAAACAACATATGGACTTTAAGAGAGGTAATTCAAATTTACAAATGAGAAGAAATCACTGGCCTGGGAAGTGTCTTGATTGGTTAAAAAAAATTTACGATAAGGTGACAGAAATCTGGCTGGCTGAAAATTTTAAAATAAAAAGGATTTTTGGCTCTTATTGAAAAAATTTTCACATCAAATTAGCCATTAGAATATTTTTCATAATGGCTATATAACAGAAGAAATACCCTTTTAATCCAGTTGTACAAAGAAAACATTAAAAGCTTGTAAGACAACTCCTTACTTAAGTGCAATGGTCATTTTAAACATTAGAAGTATTTTTTACTAAAGTTTCAATTGGTACAATTTAAGAGAAAGAATGTTTTACACTTTGTGCCCATCTACCAGAACCTTACTTTTAAATGATAGAATGCTTCCTCGTTTACATAAACATTTTAATCAATATATATTGCTTACTATCCAATTTAATCAAGTCTACCACTATACTTTGAATTTAGAGATAAGCTAACTTCACACAGCAACCATGGAGTAAGTTTATGAGAACTGTGAATTCTAAATTGAATAAATATCTATTATTTTTGGTGTTCATACAAATTTATGAGGTTATTAAACAAAACCCAAAATTCCCCCAGAAATTATGCTTGTCCAATAGTTCACAGTTGTGTAGAATATCCTTACCTTCTTCACGTTCTGATCTCAAAGGAGGTCCTCTTCGGTCTCTGTCATCTCGTCTTTCTCTCAGATCACGGCGATCATCTCGCTCACGACGACGGTCATCCCGATCCCTATCGTCACGGCGACTCGAATCTCTCCAGCTAGAAGATTCTTCAGCTGGTCCTCTTCTCCAGCCACCTTCATCCCTGCAGGCATTCAAAATGCTATGTTAAGTTCTGTTGTTAGACTACACGGGTAATTATAATATGAACATATATAACATGAATATATCATATCCAAGTTGGTGCTCAAAAAAGTTTACAAATGTAACAAGGATGAAGTTTAAACTCTTAACTTGATCTCAATCTGATGCTGCAGGTGTGGAGGTCAAATGAGGACATCTGGATCTGTGCTGTCCAACACAGTAGCCATTACCCACATATGGCTACTTGAATTTAAATTAACTAAAATAAAACCAAGACATGCCTTCAGTAGCCATAACTATACTCCAAATGCTCAACAGCCAAACCTGACTGCTGGCTACCATACTGGCCACTACAGATATGGGGCGTTTTCATCCTTGCAGAAAACCGTATTGAACGGTGCTAGTCTAGACTTATTAGCACAGAGCCACTTTGACCAGAGGAAGCAGGCTAGAACTGTTACTACTATTAAAAGTAAAGGGGCTTTTAATAATTTAAGGGCAATAAAACTGACCTAAGCCACAGGGAAAAAACAATGGACTGGTAAAGCTACCTTGACTGGTTCCATTACCCAAGAGTTATACAACCTGTAGACAGCCACACAGCTCAAGCCTCTACTTTCTCACTTTAAGAGGGAACTGGTTCAATTAGATGACCGCTAAAATTTTTTTAAAATCTACACTATGATTCTAATAGATAAATTTCAGAGGGGTGGCTAAGAAGCACCATTTCCCAAAAATAGTTGGGAATACACAGAACAGTATTTAAGAGAATCTTAACTAACTCCACAAATAGTTTTAATGAGTATCAAACCTGGGTCGTCTGAAGCGATCCTCTCGATCCCCATCTCTCTCTCTGTCCCTTTCTCTCTCTCTGTCTCTGTCTCTATCTCTTTCCAGGTCCTTGTCATTCTCATCACGATCTGGATTCTCTCTCTCTCTCTCTTTTTCTCTATCCCATTCACGTTCTTCTGATGGTCTCGATTCTCGAGGTGGACCCCAACTCTCTTCCCTGGCTTTTTCTTTCTCTCTCCATCCACCTATTTTTTAAAGAAGCAAAAGAATTTTTCCGCTCAAGAAACAGACTGAAAGATCTTAATGTTGACATCAATGCATCACCATTCTAAATGTGGATTTAAGACACACCAACCTCATTTAAAACAAAAAACTAAAACCATTTATCACATTTCACAGAATCACCAGCTCCTATTTATGACCACCTATCATTGTTTTTCTAACTTACAGGAACATATAACATATAAGGAACTTACACAACCTGCATTAAGTGTTCTGTATGCAGAGATTTCAAGTATAAAAATCTGATCTGATGGTAAACAGACAACTCATTTAAGCAAAAAATAAAGGATGAGGGGTAGAATCTAGATTATAGAGCCCCATTATGAGTTCATTTGTATCTTGCAACATTTTCATAACCTTTATAACCAAAAAGACCATCTTTTCATATTCCTGCCCTCCCCCATTTACCACCCATTCAGTCAATGATAAATCCTCTGACCTTTCCCAGTATCTCACTTAGCCACAGGATGTCCCAATCTAGAAACAAACAAATGAACGAACACACACACATACACACACACACACACACACACACACACAAGGGCTAAAGGAGCAGAGATTTCAAATTAAAACATATTATATCTGCAAGGCTATAATTAGTACTCTCACCAATATTTATGTTACCATGTGTCACAGCACTAGTCTAAACCCTCTGCCTGTAAATTCAGTCCTAGCCACAGCTCTAAGTAGATTATTCCACACTTGCTAAAATTTGTAACCCAGAATTAACATTTGAGGACTTTTACAGTCACGTGCAGACACATGCAGAGTAGCAAACTACTTGAGTCGCCTGACAAGCAGGTTCTCAGCTGAGGTCCAACAAGGCAACACTGTGACTTCTTGCTGCAGCTCTCACGTTTTAAACAAGTGTCCTTTGGGTGGTCTATTTTAGTGCCACATTTTCACATTTTTGTGCCTCTTTTTGGTGATTTCACTGCTTAAAATGGCCCGCAAGCATAGTGCTGACGTGTTGTCTAGTGTTCCCAAGCACAAGGCGGCAATGGACGTGCCTTAGGGAGAAAACACGTGTTAAATAAACTTCATGCAGGAGTAAGTTACAGTGCTGTTGGCCGTGAGTCCAATGTTAATGAATCAATATTATATAATAAATAAGGTACCTTTAAACAAAAACACGTAAAACAAGGTTATATATTGATTGGTTGACAAAAATGTTGTGACTAGAGAGCTCAGAGGAACCTAACCTTGCATTTCCCCTAGGAGCAATGGTTCAGTATTTACAGCAACTTTATAAAACATAACTATCATGAATTAATGAGAATCTACTATACTATCATCTCCATTTTACACGTGGCACAGAAAAGTTAAGTGGCTTGCCCAAAGTCACACAGCTTGACAGTAGAATGAAGTGAGACTAGAAGAGACAGAGCATACCACAGAATGACTAAGGGTAAAGGCAAGGAAGCTGCTCACTGAAATTTGCATTTAGAACAGACTGCTCTGGTTATTGTACAAAGACAAGAATTAGAGGTGGGAGAGCCAGCAGAGACCAGTAGCAACAAGAGTTCAAATTAAGAATGATGGTGGTCCAGACCCGAGTACACATGTAGGGGGAACAGAGAAGTGGGTGGATTTAACGAACATTGAAAAGGTAGAATTGAACTAAATGATTTAACATAAAGAATGAAAAAGAGAGCAAAGGAGAACTCTCAAATTTCCAGCTTATACAACTGGATGGACAGTGGTGCCTCTGGAGAAGCAGCTATGTGTGTATGCGTGTGAATTCAGACAGGTTGAGTTTGACGTGTCAGTGACACTTCCAGGTAGAGACGTGCTCTGTGCAGTATGCAGGTGGAAATGTAGGTCTGAAGGTAAGGAAAAAAGCCATCTGGAGAAGATAGTAACAGAAGTCACAAACTTGTACACAATTGCTCAAGAATAATAAAACATGAAAAGATAAGCAGGCCCAAGACTGAGAAAGTAAGGAAATGAGCTCCTCCCATGAACATAATCCCATGGCTGGCAAGAGCACAAATGTTTACTAAGTATATTTTGTTTGTCATTATTTATCTAGAGGAGGAGGCTGGTCCAGAACAGAACCTAAAGAACACCGATAATTAAGAGTGGGCACAGGAAGAAGAGAAGCAGCCAACAAAGCAGAAAGAAAACAAAGCACGTGGCATCACTGAAGTAGAAAAAGGGGTGCAGTTATTTGTTTTGGCGTGTGGGATTATTTCAGGTAAGCTTTTGGTCACTACAGATATTCAAGAGAAAAAGACCAGTTTATGTAGAAACAAATAATACAGCCCAGTCTCTGTCATATAGCCATTAAAATTTCACTTTTTTTCAGTTGAAAAATAGTATTTTGTGAGCCAGCCCTGATGGTCTAGCCGTTTAAGTTCAGCAGGCCTCACTTTGGTGGCCCGATACAGTTCCCTGGCGCAGAACCATACCACTCGTCTGTCAGTAGCCATGCTGTGGCAGCAGCTCACAAAGAACTTACAACTAAATATACAACTATGTACTGGCGCTACGGGGAGGAAAAGAAAGAGAGGAAGATTGGCAACAGATGTCAGCTCAGAGCGAATCCTTCCCGGCAAAAAAAAATTTTTAATTTAACAACCAAAATATAAGTAGTCGTTTGAGCTGTTCCTTGTTTGAAATAACCTACTACCTATCATCTATAGAATAGTGGAGATTAGCTGGTGTAAAATTTCACTATTTGTAAACACACCAAACAGAGTCTACAAAGCATCCAATCCAGTTTTCTGAATACCAGAATTTTACCTGGTTTGACAAATGGTCTCCAGGGACCAGGTCTTGAGTCGTCACCCCTTCTGGGCATCCGATCATCATCAACCCGTCTTGAGATCCGATCGTCATCCATGTTTCTCCAAGGGCCCCTGTCATCATCTGCACCACGCCTGGAAATTCTATCATCATCAGTACTCCTCCAAGGTCCTCG
This sequence comes from Equus asinus, assembly GCF_041296235.1. Taxonomy (NCBI): domain Eukaryota; kingdom Metazoa; phylum Chordata; class Mammalia; order Perissodactyla; family Equidae; genus Equus; species Equus asinus. Next base: position 13,497,087 of record NC_091791.1, on the reverse strand, counting down.
ATCGTCATCCAACCCACGCCTGGGACCCCGGTCATCATCCAACCCACGCCTAGGACCCCTATCCTCGTCAGCATTACGCCAGGATGACCGCTCATCATCAGCACCTCCTCGCCTCGGCCCCCGGTCCTCATCCATCCCACGTCTTGGTCCTCTGTCCTCATCGGCTGTTCGCCAGCTTCCTCTGTCCTCATCCAGTCCTCGTCTAGGTGGTCTGTCATCCTCCACATGACGCCAGCTTCCCCTGTCTTCCTCACCAATTCGTCTGGGAGGCCTGTCGTCATCTGCATTACGCCAGGAAGGCCGGTCATCGTCTGCCCCCCGGCGAGAGAACCGATCTTCATCAGGAGCACGTCTAGGGCCTCTGTCATCATCCATGCCACGGCGAGGAACCCGATCATCATCTGGTCTAAGGGAAGACTCTCTCTCTTCATCATCCCCCAAACGCCTTGGTCGATCCTCATCTCTTCTATGAGGCCTCTCCTCATCCCGCCCTTCTCCACGTCTCCACTCCCTATAGAGCAACAAGCCAAACATCTTTAAGAGTAAAATTTCTAAAAAGAAAAATCCTTTTGGGAATTACTTAACTTGCTTTTAAAAATCACTTTAGCCTAAATTAATTAATCCTGGTCCTAAAAGAATATGTTCTCCTAATAAAAAATAACATGAAATCCAAATGTTACATGAACAAATAAACCAATAAGCAGACAACTGCCTTAAAAAGGTATCTGCACTTTACCAGAATTACCTTGGCAGTTTATAAATCTGTTACTATGAGCTTTCAAAACTTAATTTCTATGTAGGATATGACCAGCATTCTCACCTATCATTAGTAGTCATTTTAAAGGATGGTTTGATCTACTTAAGAAATTTAAAGGAAAAGAAAAATACATTATGGAACTGTTCATACTCTAACCTAAATACTATTCAATTATCGAATAAAAAAATCTAAAGCATGTATTTCTCAAAATGCTTAGAAGTCAGTAATTACAACAGTGTTGAAGTAAACAATGAAAAACATTTGGGTAAGAGACATGCACATAATTCTTCATGGCTTTCCTTTCCCCACTCCTACAGAATGAACCAAATTAGAAAACACTAACAAGAGATTAACAGGACCCTATAACTAGGTAGTACTATTTTCCTTAACTCTACTTACTTCTCTGGTGGGCCTCTTCTCCACTCAGAATCTACTTCAGGTCCTTTTCTCCATGTGCCTTCTGAATCTCTATCTCCCCAACGAGAGTCCTACATTGACCAAAGTTAATAAGAGGCGCTACATTGGCAACACTTATTACAACTACTGGTATTACCATTCAAACGTTTTTGTACTTACATTAATATTAAAATAATCTTAGGTCCTTAAATATAAGTTTTAAAATTCTGTTTCTTTTTTAACCTGAAATCAGACTGACAGTACAGTGAAACAGGTATTCTCATGTATTGTGGGTGGCTTTATAAATTGATAAAACAGCACTTGAAAGCAATCTGGCAGCATGCCCCTGGAAGTGTCTACATATTTCCTTTGACCTAGAAATTCCCTTTTGAGAGTATGTGAAAAAAGCCCAGTGCCCCAAAATGTACATCATAGTACCTACTAAACAAACAGAGATAGAGCAAATGCAATGTCTAATAGGGGATGGTCACATTAACAGTATTACCCTCTTTAAAATATTATGCTGTTATTAAAAACTATGGAAACAATGTGAAGATAGTCAATACCCTGAAAGTGAAAATGTATATCTGGTACAACCTTTGTAACAGGCAATGCCTACAACATTAATCACTGACACCTCAGACACAGCTTGACTGCTCCTACAAAGGGTAACAACCTAAGGGCACAAATCAGATAAGGAAGATCGCTCAGAAAGATCTAAAACTAGATCTAGGGGTGGGATTGGGAGGACTAAAATAAAAACCTAATGAAGCTGAGAATAACTACAATCCCAAGTAGGTATACAAGAGGATCATTATTTAAATTTTAAAGAGTATCTTGGCAACAAAACCCTCTAACAACAACTAACACTAACAAGCAGTGAAGGACAAGAATGGTGAGATGATAAATCATCTGCCATCACAGCTCCTGACAACTCTGTGTTGTCTCTTATAATGGGGGTTGTTTAAGAGACTTTCCCAAGTGAACACTGTGGGAGAAAATAGGAACTCAACTGTCACTGTAACCTATGGTCACTACAATGCAGGGAAGGTCAGTGCCCAGAAGATCAAGTTTCTCCCACCCTGCAAATTAAACTCAACAAATAACTCAAGCTATTAGATTTTACTACAAATATTAGAACCTCAAAAGAAATTATAGGAACAGCTATGATAGCCTTTAAACAAAGAGAATTCTAAAAAATTAACGTGTTCGCCCCCAATTTTTAAGTCAGATGATATATCAACAGCAGACTAGGCCCTGCTGATGAACATATAAATTGCACAGGAATCTCAGAACCAGTTACAAAAGGAGAACAGATGAAAAGAACAAGTGAAACCCTAAAAGATACAAAGAACAAGACTTTGAAAGGTCAGAATAAAGGAGAAAAAAAATTCCCTAAGCTAAAAAAAACTCAAACTTCTCTAAGCTAAGTAAATTGAATCCTCTGACTGAAAGGACGCATGTGCAAAAAACAGTCTTGGTGGTAAACTCCCTTTACCCCATAGACAGAAAATTCTAAAAGCTTCCAAGGAATAAGAGTATCTACAGAAGTAACAAGACCAAGATTCTCATGGTCCCCCTGACGCTGTTCACCGTGTACTAAGTGAGCACAGGTCTCTATACTTCTGAGGGAGGAGGATGCTGAACTGGCCAAAACACTGAACCATTGTTCAACTGTAACACGAAAACAAAACCCCTCGTGAGACATATACAAAGACATTCTGGAAAAAACTTAGAAGACATACAAAACAAAAAAATTTATCTGCAAGGGGGAACAAGGGATACAGTGTAAACATATCTGAAACTAAAACATGTTTGCCGATATGGCTGTAAAACTGGTAAATGAGCCCTAAAGAGAGAACATCTTTTAATCCCCTGAGGCAAAAACATTCACCTTTTTGAAACAAAAGGTAAGTAGAAAAGGCATGTTCAGAGTTTCGGTTTGTTCTAAAGAGACAGAAGAGTTCTCAAAATTTAGAGACTGTGGAAGTTTAGATAGATTTTTGGAAAAAAACTGATGGTAATCACTAAAAGAGTAGAGAAAACAAAAAAGAACCAAGAAAAGTTCATAAATTTGGCTTAAAAAAGGAAGCGCTGGCAGGGACATGTAAGCAAATAAAAAGCTCCAAACCAAACATTAGGAATAAAACCAAATATAATAGTTACCACGTTAAATGTAAATATATAAAATTAAAGACTCTCCAATCGAAAGGGAAGGTGGGGAAGGAGGGAGCACAGAACAAAAACAGAAGGTTGAAAAACAACAAAAGAATAAACACAGGCAGATTTGCAGAAACTAAAAGAAAAAAATCAGAAACCCATAATCATAGGTAAGTTACCTCACTTCCTTCAGAAGATAAGGTAAATTAACAAGATGTAGCAAATTATCACAACAGCTCTTATTTCATACATACACACAGAACTTTGTACCCAACAGAAAGGAATATTCATTAAGAAATCCGACGATGTTTTGGGACACAAGGGAAAAATGTATTAAATTCCAAAAAATCAGAAATCATACAGGCCATATTCACAGTTAACAAGAAAGTAAACAGAAATTAACCAGAGTAACAAAACTAAAAGGAGTTAACAGAAATTAACAAGAGTAACCAAACTAAAAACCTATCTACATACATCATAAAACAAACTGGAGACTACAGAGATAAACAGCAGGTCCTCCAATAAAGATAAGCATCTGATGCAGGTATGGCACAGATAAACGAGCATAGAAAAGGCAGGCAAGAAATCCTCCAGTTACTTACCTCTTACCTTAAAAACTAAGCAATATTGTGTTTAAGGGGCAGCATGGGCACATCCCAGGGAAGACAAAGAGCATGCAGGTAGATGTCACGGACACAAGATAAGGCATAAAACTAGCTCAGAATAGCTAGAGTACATGTGACTAAGAAGAAAACGGTAACAAATGAAGCTAATAAAAAAAGCAGTAACCATGAAAGGCCTTCACTGCTACGGCACATTCTACCTGTGGCTCTAAGTAATGAGTGAATGTCAATCAAAGGAAGGTTGGAAACCCAAGAACCAGTGTAATGATTAAACATGCATTATGAAAAACCAAGCAGGCCACAACATAGAGGACAGTCTGATGCAGAGGGGAGATTATGATCAGGGGGAACAGTAAGGAGGGCAGTAAGTGATACAGCCAAAGGAAAAATCTGAATTCAGGCAGGAACGTAGGGATAGAAAGGAGAGGGGAGCGGTAGATTGATTAAGTGGGTAACATTGCCACCAATCAGGAGAAGGAATTAAAGAGACATAAGACAGGAGGAAACACCAGTCAGTTTTACATGAGTGCATATTATAAATAAATATTTAGAGGGGAGAGCCTGTTGGCAAAGCAGTTAAGTTTGTGCACTCCACTTCAGCAGCCCAGAATTCTCTGGTTCAGATCCGGGGCACGGACCTATGCACACCACTTGTCAAGCCATGCTGTGGCAGGTGTCCCACACTTAAAATAGAGGAAAATGGGCACGGATGTTAGCTCAAGACTAAATTCCTCAGCAAAAAGAGGACTGGTGGTGGATGTTAGCTCAGTGCTAATCTTACACAAAATAAATAAATAAATAGTATTATAGAGCAGCATTTGAACCACCCAGGAATACTGTTAAAACGCAGATTCTGATTCAAAAAGTTTGGCATTGGACCTGAGATTCTGCATTTCTAACAAGCTCCCAGGGAACGATGAATGCTGCTCATCCACCAGACTCATCTTTGAGTACCAAGGAGTTGGAGAACTCACATCAACCTCTTAATTCACAGCAACTCCTTTCAAGAAACAGAACAGTCTCTCTTCTATAGCCCTAATGAGTGTTATGAGAAATACTTAGTCTCATAAGGTTGTTCTTATAAAGATTCTAAACTGAAGCCTAGAAAAAATCCCAGCTTTGCTAAGACATGCCTAATTTTGCCCCCTGGGGACCCTTCTGTCTTTGGGAAGACAAAGCAGTACTAGACTTTAAAAGAAACGTGAACGTAACCGATTTAAAACACCAACCCCAGACACTGACAGATGCACTCACAGATGTATCATGCAAGAGAGGTGACGGATAAACACATCACATAAAACACAACGTCTACACTCACCTTTCTAGAAAGCGGATCATCACCAAGTCTTCTCTCTTCCTCCCTACGCCGTTCCCTTTCTTCAATCTCCATCTCCCTCTGGCGTTTTTTCCTTTCTACCTCTTCTAATTTCTTGACCCGCTCCTGATATTCTCGAAGCTCTTCCTCGCGCTTTGCCCGCTCAGCACGCTCTCTCTCTTCGCGCTCTACACAATGCATTAGGTTATAAAGTATGCCTCCTACACGCACCTTTCCCCTAGGGCTAGATCTACTTTTCTGGTATTAAACACGTGACACAATGTAGGAGGAAATTCTTTTTAAGAATTTTAAAACAGTTTACAATCAGCTAAAGGGAAGAAGACATTCAAGGAAACAGCATTGTGCCACTCATATTAACAGTTTTGTAACGACTTAAGAATATACTAGAATCCCTTCCCAACTCCTGAGCATCTGGGATTCCAGACAAAGGAAACTGACAGGCTTCATCTAGAATGTGTTCCTCAATAAATGCTACTACTACATAGACTACAGTGATAAAAATTAAAAGGCAATACTGATTTTTGAAAGAACATCAAAAGTGTGGAAATCAGCTGGCAGAGGATGTGACATCCTCATATAACAAACTGCGGACAACTAAAAGTTACATTCTCAGAACCTGAGAACTGGTTAGTTGCAGTTAAGAAGCCAATGATCCTCATTCCCCCTTCCTATATACTCTAAATACGGTTGCTCTGAATTGGACCTGACAGCACCCTTGTGTCATCAGACCTCAATCTTGGTCTGTAGGGTCGGTTACCTTTCAGCATTTGTTCTTCTGCCCTTCTCTGCTCCTCCTCTTCCTTTTCTCTATAGTAGGTTATTCTGCGTTCTTCTTTACGTTGCCTTTTACGTTCTTCCAAGCGATTATGCCTTTCTTCTGCTAATCGCTCTTCAAACTGTTTGAGTTTTTCCTGTAATTGAATGGTTACCAAAGGGGGGGAAAAATCAATTTTTTTGAAGAGCTACAAACTAGCAGTAAGTTAAGTTTACAAAAGCATCACAAGTTTCTTGGAAGCACAGAAAACAACTCACAAGTATAAGAACCAGAGTTTTCAAATGACTAAAGTTTTTTCCACAGTTTTTAAATTATGAATTGCAGACAACATTATCTATTCCTAGTGGGTCTATTTTTATACAAAATAAACTGAATCATTAAATTAAAACCTAAGAGTAGGATGCTGATCAAGGATTTTCCTTTCCGAATCAAACAGTAAATAAAGGCTCATACCAAAAGCAATTTTTCTGAAGATGATGATGATTAGCCCTGAGCTAACTGCTGCCAATCCTCCTCTTTTTTCTGAGGAAGACTGGCCCTGAGCTAACATCCGTGCCCATTTTTCTCTACTTTATATGTGGGACGCCTGCCACAACATGGCTTGACAAACAGTGCCATATCCGCACCCGGGATCTGAACTGGTGAACCCCGGGCCACTGAAGCGGAACGTGCGCACTTAACCGCTGCACCACCAGGCTGACCCCTCAAAAGCAAATTTTATGCAGTCCACTTTGACCTTCAGAAAAATTTGTTTATAGTGATGCTTGACTACTTAGCCTACAAAATATTTTCAAGAAATTTCCTATTAAAATGTTATTTAAATGACCATCACAAATGTTAGCTCAAGACAAAATGTACCCATGTTAAAGGAGAATTCTTAAGGCAAAACAAAAAAGCTCATGAATAAACGTTTCCCGTTTTGAAACCAGCAAGCTCACCTCATAAACAGACTGCCGTGCCGCCTTGAGTCGCATTACAAATAAATCTCTGTCTTCGAGCATTCGGGACATTCGATTCTTATGTTCAAGAGCCTTTTCGCGTTCCAGCTGCATAGTAGTAATCTGCAAATACGTAATACAAAGTCACATTTCAAAGCACTCATTATCTGATTACTAATTTACCTCAAATTCCTGAGATCATCTTGAATAACTGTAAGAAGCTCCTTTGCCCTTTCCATTTTCCTATAAAAATCGAAGGCTAACTCATCCATGCCAACACGTCCTTGGCAATCAAGGACAGAAGATGGACGAAAGAGTCTTGGGGCTTCTATAAGAAAGTTTTTGTTTAGCCTCATGATACCACAAATTTTTATAAAGACAAAACTATAATATAATGGTAAAACAAAATAATAAATACCTCATCTTAATAAGCACTATGGTTTACTTTTTAAAGGCATTTTCCTCAAAAACAACTGGAGGTAAAAGCAAGATAAACTGCTAATATAAGGCGGCTTTTCCTTTGGTGCTACAAGTGAAAAAATTGAAGGCTTCAGGGCAGAGACTGCAACAAATCATCTTAAGTATTTTATTTGGTCTGCAGCACGTTTCTTTTCCTAATTTTATACATTAAGAGAATCAACACAAAAATTCCAACTTCTAAAACCACTGGAAGAACTGGCAACACCAGGCCCAGAATGACAACAATCCGATGGAACCAAGAGGCTGCATTCTCCACACTGTGTCCCCACAAATGCAGGCTGTCTCCTTGCCTGTGACTTTCTTTAAAACCAGAATACAGTCACTCATTTTTACTACAAACTTGGTCACTATAAGCAGTTAAGTCACAAAAGACCACATACTGTATGACTCCATCTATATGAAACACCAAAAACAGGCAAATCTAGAGATAGGAAGATGAGCGGTTGCCTATGGCTGAGTTGGTGGAGGGGAAATGGGGAGTGACTGCTAAGCAGTACAGAGATTCTTTTGGGGTATGTTCTAAAATTAGATGGGTGCACAATTCTGTAAATATACTGAAACCATCAAATATACACTTTAAATGGTAAATTAAAGGCTGTTTTAAAAAAACGAACTTTTCACAGCTGTTCTTTGTATTTTACAAGTTTCATTTTTAAATCTCTATTGTGAAAATTTCTATCTGTCCACCAATGGCTGATATGCTGCCATTAAAGCACCATTTCTGGCAAAAGAATACAAATCAATCAATTTTGAAAACCTGGTCCCATTACTGGTAGAGGATTTAATTACAGCTTACAGTCTAAAAATATTACAACTGAACTAAACACTTACTCTCTCTTCTTCTTGTTGTTCCCACAGATCCATGTCTTTAATTCTCTGCTCTTCATAAGCACTCTTTATTAAAGGGATTTCTTCCAAACGTTTAGCTCTTTCAAAATAGTCAATCTGAATGACATGAGAACAAATGTAATTTAAAAGAAAGCTCTTTTAACTTGGCGTGTTAAAAGTTTACCAGTCTTTTCATTTACCTTCTTTTCTTGATTCTTTAGGCGTTCCTGAAGTTCCTTCTTTTCTTTCTCCAGTTGTTCAACCTGTTTAGCCATGATGAAATCTGGATCCAATTCTTCAAGGTCCTGAAAAGTAATAAAAATGCACCATCATTAATAAGACTAAGAAAGAAATACATAACAGTCAATACGGAGCACTGCTTTCTAGAATCAAATCCTAAATTACTTGTTTTTTACAATGCGTAAATGTTTGAACAGGTAAATTTAAGCGATGTAAAAATGTTTCACAATAGCCTTAATTCCATTTGATGGTGGGAGAAAAACTATGGAATCTTAACATCTGTTTCTCCTTCCTCCAATCTACATGCACCCAAACTCCATTTTAACAGAGGTTAAAACTGCACAGAACCGTTAAAAACAAATGCTTCCTTCACAGATTATAGTTAGTGGACCAGCTGTACCAAAATGAGTGAAAATAACCAAATAACCCAAAATAAACCAATAAACGATTAAGGACTATGCTTCTAAGAGATGTGGATAAAACTGAGTTTTTAATGACTAACATGCCACCTACTTCAATATCAATATCTTTGAATGCTTTGGCACCCAGTTCCGTTTTCTTGATCTGCTCCAAACGCTCACGAACAGTTTTCTTTTTGATTTGTTCATGTTCCTGTAAGATACGCTCCTTCTCTCTCTCCTTTGCCTCCTGTCGCAGCCTCTCTTCTTCAGCCTTCCGTACTTTCTGGAGTTCAGCTTCCCTCTGCTCCAATTCTTCTTTCTCCCGCTGGATATTCAGACTCTCAAGCCGCTCTTTCCTTTCCTCAATGGTCTGACGGCGAGCCAGGATGCGCTGATGCTCTTTTCGTGAATTTTTAAGGTACGCAGTAACAGCCAACTGATGCTGTTCTTCTTTCTCTTGCTTCAAAACCAAATGGATTAAAAAAATCTTTTTAAATGATATACCACAGTAGTAGGCATCAAAAAAAAATTCTAAAGAATCCTGATACATTACCCTTATATGTGTTTGCATTTAGTAACAGAAAATGACTTTAATCTACTGGTTCCCCAAACCAAATACTATGGCGCTACTACTTTTCAGAGTCTTTTAATAGCAATGACATAGCTGAAGAACCTTTATTTGCTAGGTCAACTTTTCTCTGCACCAAATCTACTTTAAAGTGTTCAAGCCAAGGAGGAATACTACCAGAGCTCACAAACAAAAAATAACTTGTGCAAGAAGGAAAAGTCCCATCATAGTACTCTCTATTTGGGGAATCACCACATCTGTGGTCATTGTTTCATATAACAGTACTCATATTATCATATTACCTGTGTACTGTTATTATTTTACCCTATGGGAGGCAGCTCAATGACCTATCTACCTGATAAAGACACTTGATAAAATACCAAAACTATCAAATACAATTGAACAGGAAATATGCAGTAAATCCCTTCTCTTAGACATCATCTCAAATCTTTTTGTGAAAGACATAGCACAGGACCCCTGAAAAACTCCATATTTCATTTCTCCCAAAGATGCATACCAGTATATGAGCTGGCTTAATGACTTCAAGTGCTTTTGCAAGTACTGAGGACATGGCTGTCAGCTGATTTCTTATCTGTTCTGAAGGCATGCTTTGCAAATGAGGACCAATTGGAGCATCTTCTCGAGTAGCATAATTCAAATCGGATCCAAAACTAAGGGTCCGAGAAGTGTGGTCAATACGAACCTTTGAAAATTAAATGATATTATCAATAGTAAAATCTATACACAAATATGAAGTCATTCTACAAATAACTTTGTTAAAAAATTTCCACTGAATTTGAAGGAAAAAAATTAACTAAAGAGTGCTATATACAAAAGCTAGAAGATTCACTCAGTAAAGCTTTAAAATGGTGTCACTGTACCAAAGCTGAGAAACACAGGATATGTGTGTTTTTAGTCCTCAAAGGACTCCACCTCGGCGTCCCCTTACAGCACATACCTGCAGGTCACAGTGCCTGGCTGCATCTACTATGGCCCGTTCCAGTTGGAAAGCATCAACAAAAGGAACCAGAGAAGTCAAACGAGAAAACTCAATGCTCTGATAAATTTGTGCCACCTGCATAAAAAACACAAGGTTAGTAATAATAGCTATCACTTATCCAACAGTTTTTTTGTGGAGTCTCTTAACAATCACGGAAAGTAGAAATTACGCCCATTTTTCAGAGAAAAGAAACTGGAAGCTCTGAATGTATGTTAACAGCACCCTGGGGGAGCTGGAACTCCAATCCAAGGCTATCAACCCTAAACCCTACGCTTTGAACCGTCACATTATAACATTCCTCAAAAGCATCATCTTTTCAAATCCTAGTTTCATAAAACAAAAAAACCCTAAATGGTCATATATTTGTAGATAAACGCCTGCTACTTACCTAGTTCAACTGAACACTTTTTTTATAAAACTGTCTGAAGGAGACTGGCAGCATGACTATTTAGTTATACCGCTAATTAACCTTCAACTGTTTATATAGCACATAAGAAATAACACTGCTCACATATACGAGAGAAAGCAGGTCAATGAAATGTGCACAAATACCGAAGTGAACATACAGTAACCTCCCCCCATGAAACAAACGGAAGACAAAACAGGAACATTTAAGCCATATTATAAACCTATATTCAAACTCCAGTAAGAAGTCAGACTAAAATATGTTAAAATCCTGATAATATCCAGTGTTAGCAGGAAAAAAGGCTTTCTCATTCACTACCAGTGCGAGGGTCCACTAATCAAATCTTCTGAGGAGCTATTCAAGTTTTAAATGTGTAAACTCTATGACTAACTCCATTTCTTATGCACAGAAAGTCACAGAAGTAGGCAAAGTCACATGTTGGAAGACGCTCACTGCTACATTCTCTAATGGCAAAAAACCTAGAAATACAGATTTCCATCAATAGAATCTAAATAAATAAATCATGGTACCTTTAGACAATGAAAAACCATATAGGTATTAAAAGCAGTAAGGGAGACCTACAATGCTAACAACAGAAAATGTACGAAGATAGTGTTCAACAAAAAAGGAGGGAAAAAAGCAGTTACAAATTATGTGAAATAATTCTGTTCTTCAAATCAAATAGATAAACAATAAGACTCATTTCAGCAGGGGGTAGAATTTGGGGAAGGTTTCACTTCCTAGGACATTCCTACATATTTCACAGTTTTGCAATCCAAACAATCAAGGGGAGAAATTCCAGTTCTTACATAAAACATTCATTTTTAAATTTTTACCTGCTGCAGAAGACGGAGTATGGTGTTGTTTTGCAGCTGTGGGACATACTGCTGCAACTCTGGTTCCTTTTCAGGTTGTTCTCTAACCCAATTTAGAACCTATAAAATCCATTAAACTGAAATTATACTTTCTACATAACAGATACTAAAACATCTGTGAATCTTTCTCAATTTCCATAACATACAAAATTATCACACAATGCGAAGAAACACAAAATGTAAAATGAAGTTATTGATACTTGTCTGAAGGTGACTGACAGCAATGGCTAAATTAGTCATGCTGCTAATTTACCTCCAAAGGTTTGTTTAGCACATCAGAAATATCTTTTCTCTTGACATAAAGAAAAAAAGACAATGAAATGTGCACTGAATTCAAATGCATAGGATAATACTTCTCTCTTAACAAATATAAACACAACCTTAAACTGCAACAGGGCCAGCTACATGGTAATATAACTGAAACTTACATACAAATGCTTACCTTTGTGACTCTCTCACAGAGTTTCAGTGGGTTAAATTCTACTTCCAGCCAGTTGTAAAGGTCTTTCACTTCTGGGACAACATATTGTAGCACATTGAATCTGACCTACAGTAAGCAAAATAAAAGGTTTAATCGCTGAAGGAAATTTTCCAACTGGGATTTTGAAATGAGTATAAATTAAAGAAAAAATTAGGATTAGTAATCTGGAAAATGATTGAAAAACTATCTAGCCTCAATCTCTCTCAAATTTACCAAAGAGTAATCCAGGACAAATTGAGTCTCTTGCCCCAAATTATGCAGCCACCTACAGTGAAAAGCCCCATGAGAACTTAGAAAATAACTGTACATCAATAAAATAAAATATTTATGAAGACAATTCATGTGGCCAACATTAATTTATTATCGAGTAAAATACCAGGGTTTACAAATACCTATCACACAAAAATTATCATGGCAGCACTATTCATAATAACCCCAAACTAGAAAAAACTCAGGACAATTGGGGATAGGTTCACATAATGTATAGGAATGGTCAAAGAAAGAACAGCTATATTCAACACATGAACAAACCTCACAAATATAATGGTGAGAAAAAGCATTTCACGTATTATTCCATTTATATAAAATTTAAATTTCATATAAAATACACAATCAAGAAAAATTTATCTGTGGTGTTATAAATCAGGACAGTGGCTATTCTTGGGGATAGACATGGGAGAGTGGTGATGGAAACAACTTTTATGATTTGTACTCTTTTTTTAAAATGTTATAGTTCAATAACATTTTAAGTTTACACTTGAATAGAACTCAACTTACTTTCACAATAAAGACGCTGCTTGCATAACTTTTCTTACAAGGAGTAGCATAATTTTATAAACCCAAAACCTGCCCATAACCAAATCTTATCTTATCTATGCTTTAACCTAGAATAAGTACTCTATGTAACGTTTATCCTTCACACATGCTGGGAACTGGTAACCCTAAGACAGAGTAACTCCCCCGACACAGCCAAGACTCCAAAGTACAGGAGTATGTACCCATACAGACGGCATCGCAAGACTGAGGCAAATGGTGGCAGATCCCATCTCCAGGAAAGAAGGGTGTCCACAGACTTGAGCGCTCTAGTCTAAATCTAACTCCGATGCAAAATGAGTAAAGACTGATGTCCTACCACACCTGAATACTTCCCTTAAGTGCCCTTATCCCTTTACTGGAATAAGATGCGGTATAAGCATTCAAATAAAATTCCCCCAGACCTATTTCCATTCCGATCAAGAAATTATTCTAGATTCTCCATTTAGCATCCCCTCCCAATAGGTAAGGTGCTAAGACAGGCTATCATAATCCACTAAAGTATATTTCTCACTAAAATTGATCATCAGCCTTGTGAACAGTCTGTCTCTTATGAACTTAATTAACTTGAATCTGTCCTAAAATAATGAAATCATTCCCTTGGTACTTGCAAATTCAGTTATGTCACCCAAAGCTCAAGTCTCAACCTTGGATATATGGTGAACTCACCAAAATTTATAAATGCTTCTTGGCAGTCAGCTAATCTATTCACCTGACACCAACCAGTACCCTTCTTATAAACTTATAGACACTTATCTGTGGGAACAATGAGGACCTAAATCTGGATGTCCTGGCTGCGGGCCCAAGGCTCTACAACACTGATCCCTGGATCATAATCATACAGACCAACTCTAACACCACGGTGTGGTATATACAGACCCAGGCTCAAGAGGTAAGGATTATACTTCCAGTTTGGCACACTCCTTCAGTATTTAAAAAGAAAGAATTTTTTAAACATATTTGCTAGTAAGACCTCTTCCTAAAGACAATGCTGTTTTTATTACACTTAATCCTAAGCAGTCCCATAAAAACTTGCCAAAACACAAAGCTGATTTTTGTGGGCAGTGGCAGTAGAATAAAACACAGAGGTGTACAAAGACAGAGATATACTGTTTCTTTTTAAAAAGTTGACTACAAAGGGAATCTGCCTTAGTACCACAACAGAGAAATATGTCATAAGAGAAAACCGCTGCTATAAAGACAACTACTAGTTCTTACCTAACTTGACCAATTCTGCCAGAAAACTGAGGCCTTTTCTCTAGTCCCTGCCCCTTTCTCTCTTGTCCCAAGGTAATTTACTGGAGGTCTACCACAGTAACCACTAAGTCAGACCACTGTGACTCAGAATCCCTAAAATCTAACCCTCTCTGGAGTACAAATTCCATTTCAGTATCACTCTTCTGACATGTAACAGACACTCACATGATAAAGTTCCACTAATCCAAAGATTCCATCAAGGTAAAACACTGTAAACACACTCGCACACACAAAGCCTAGACTTCTTGTTCTGAAACTGACTTAGTACACGTAGTAGTTGAAACCTGGAAATGCGCATTTCAGAAAGTACTTCACCCACCACTTCATCACATAGCCCAGACCAAGAGCCACTGCTTTAGTAACACAAGTTTAAAAGACACAAGAGTTGGAAACACTTTAGTTGTCCAGAATCACTTCATTCTTTCCTAGCCTCATCATCACATTTCCAACATCTGTCAGCTTCATTAGTTTTCCTGTAGTCCCCTGAAATGCCCATCATTACTTTTCCTCTTACTGAGTGATCCATACTACCCCTCAGAGCTAGTCCAAGTCTCATCTACTACAGCAAATTTAACTCCAGCTCACCCACTAGAGATTAATCACCTCAACTGAACACAAGTGCTGACTGACACCAGGGGTTCTCAAACTTGCCAAAGCATCAGAATCCCCTGGCAATGTATCAGAATTCCCAGCATTTAATCATGAATTATAAAATCTGACAAGTTTTCTGTTCAAAGCTGTAAGAATGCTCAAACTTATACCAACCATATCATTAATAAGGCCAATGCGTGTTGGCGGGGCTTGAAGACCTAGCAGTGTTGCAAGGCGACGCTGTTTTTCAACTATAATGCCGTCCATATCCAGAAGTCGAGCAATATCAGTACGCTCAGGAGTGATAGGGATGGAAAGAGTGGCCAAAAGGACTCTAGTAGACATTCTGGAGAACAAAGTTACAAATTTGTTAAATTTGTAAATGTTATTTGATAAGCAGAAAGACATTTATCTTTGATTGGTAAGATATGGCAGTGACAGAACATGTACACCACCACAGTGAACTGTATTCATAAATATTATTCATCAAAGTATGAGAGAAATTAAGATAGAAATGGACCTATTTAAAATGAATACTTGGGGGCCAGCCCTGGTGACCCAGTGGTTAAGTTCTGTGGGTTCCACTTCGGCAGCCCAGGTTCAGTTCCGGGACACAGACCTAGACCACTCTTCAGTGGTCATGCGGCGGCAACAGCTCACATACAAAAAGAGGAAGACTGACAACAGACGTTAGCTCAGGGCAAATCTTCCTCAGTAAAAATTAAATAAATAAAATGACTCCTTGGAGAGTCAGAACTTCATCCACCCACTTACTACTGTCAATGTTTTCTCACTACAGAAAAAGATTATGGGTTAAAAAGCAGAAAAAAACACATTTGCATACCCCATACTTCCTTACAAAAACAACTAAGGCAGCTTTAAAAACTAAGGGGAAAAAAGGACAAGAAGAGGAAAAAAATTACAAGGACCATAACACAATTATGGGAGGCGGTGGTAAAAACTAAATTTTAGCTTCCTTAAAACACAAGAGGAAAGTCAGGTTGATTCAGGGAACTGTTGGACACTAAGGATTATGGGCTCTGTGGCCCAAGAGTCAAGGACTGGAATCTCAGCTTCACCATTCCCAAGACTGGAACCTTAGACAAGATAATTTTCTGAGTCACAAGGCTGTTGTGAAAATTAAGCAAAATAATGTACATAGAGCTAAATATAGTCTAATGCTTATTATTAGTGTACTATCTAAAGAGAGGGTACAGGAGTACTTTAAAAGAAACCAAGTTAAAAAAAAAAGAAACCAAGTTTTTTTCTTATCTCAAAGACATGGATTAGCTAAAGAATGAATGACATAATGAACACTGTCCTCAAGAGTTTCAAAGAAAATATACCAGAAAAATTCAGTTGGTTGGTTGGCTGGTTCCATGTAGTGCTGCAAAGCTAAAAACACAAAAAAATAGATGTATATAATTTTACTAGGGGCCAAAATAATGTGGTCTACTAGTAAGAGAAAAGAATGGTATATGCGAGTCACCTAAGTCCAAGAAATGTATAAAAACCAAACACGGCTGAAAGAAATAGGCTTTGTGTAATGCTAAAAAAAGAAAAAAGTCTTAGATTGTTATGTTATAGACCCTTTTTTTAAATATTCATCTATACACACACCCCAAATATTCTAAACAGTTAATATTTTATAATCAGGAAAAAAAAGTGACTTGATGGAAGTATTTATTTTTTTTTCTACTTTGTTCTAAGAATAGATTCTAAATATCTACATGTGGACAGAAAGCTCACACCACAACACTGTCCTTTCCTAATATTTAATTTTTTCAATTGGGCTTTCGATAGAGTTGCTTATGGGACAAAAGATAGTTACTTAAGGCCAAGAATACTGCCTGAGAAGAACAACATCTGGAGGTTATTTTTGGTTGTCACAACTGGAGGGACTGCTACTGGCATCCAGTGAGTAGACACTAGGGATGCTGCTAAATATCCTAAATGCACAGTCCCCCACAACAAAGAATTATCTACCCCAAACGTCAACAGTGCACAGGTTGAAACTCTAACCTAGAACATATGCCCATACCATTTAGGTGGAAGATATCTGTTTCAGAATTTCAGTATTATCTGACTATGACATTCTTACCTTTGCATCTCTTCTTGTGTAAGATTCTTTCTCATTTCTCTAGACAGATGATAAAGACGATGGAGTGTAGATGCATGAAAAAGAGCATTTCCAGATTTCCAAAACACAGTTGAGACTTTGTTATAGTAATTTGCCATCAACTGAGGTTTAGGTGGTTTTTTAGACAAGGAAAATAGCCCATGGATATCTTCCACAGCTTTGAATGCTTCCTAAAATTAATAGTATAAATTAGTCACTGCATTCTAAACCAAAAAAAAACCCAATTGAAATCTGTTTACAAAACCTAAAACAGAAAACACTTAAGAATAAAAGTGGCAAATAAAATGCTTTCATGTACACTTCTTTATATTCATCTAATATCTGAAATATTTCAGAAAACTGCTATAATTATAAAAACACTAAATCCTTAAACTTCTTAGAGCAGACCAAAAAAAAAAAATGTGTATATTATCATACCACTTGAAGGAATATATAGAAAAAGTCTGGAAGGACATACAATACAAGATAGAGGTTCTTTCTGAGTGATAAGATAATCGATGAACACTTTCTTCTTTAGACTTATCCATTTTTTTCTATAATGAGCATGTTTACTTTTTTCAATAGAACTTTTTTTTTCCTCTTTAGTTCATCAGGTGGTACTTAAAGGGTGTCCCTACAGAAAAGGAAAATATATGGGGAGAAGCGGGAAATCAAATCCTATTTTCACTTGGCTGAAAAACTATCAATTTTCAGTTTCTTCCTCTGTAATTTCAATTAGATTTTTTCTCATCAAACATATAAAAGCTTCAAGTTATGACTACAAAGTCATGTGAAAATGCCTTCAAGGAATTCTTAGAGTAAAAAGGCCAAGCAGAGGACAAGATTCTCAACACCACTGAGATCTCCAGTGTAAGATATTCACCAAGCATGAGTACTAAGCCAAAGCAACACTAAGAAACCTAGGAGACAATCTACTGTGGCACTTCTCAACTATGTGCAGCAAAGGTCAAGTTTTTTTTTTAATTTCTAATCTGTCACCACCAATACTTTTATAAAATACAGTAAAATTACTATAAAAATAAAATGGAAAGACAAGCTCAGTTTTTTCAAATCAGAGTAAATAGAAAGTTACCATAAAATTCTATTACAAAAACTTTGTCAATACATATTCTCCTCTATACTTATTTCATCATAGACCAGGAAACAGTTCACAGACTGGACCAGGCATTTTAACCACACTGAGCAGCACTGAGGATGAACTGTCTTACATGGAAAGAAACTGGGTCCAAAAGAGATTATAGATTTGGCCCAGATTTCATAGCAGGCGATGAGAACCAAAACATTCCGAGATTTCCCGTCCAGAACTCTTCCTACTCCATCAGACAACCTTAAATTCCTCACCTGTCTATTAAAATTAACCAGTAGATATCAAGATGAAGATACTCATTAAAGGGGGGAAAAAAAGTAATACTGGCTATTATCACTACGAAGGGAAGCTAACAGTTCACAACATACCTGCCACAATTCCATGCTGATAGCACTGTCCAACTGAACAAGCCTGGTTTCCAAATGCATGGACTGGCTCTCAGGATTATTAAGATTGATTGCTGTACTTTGATTATGGTGGCGTTGAATCTGCGACAAGTGCATTCTCAAATTGTCACACAGCTTACGAAATTCAGCCTTACGGGTATATTGGAGGCAGAATTTGAAAGCTATAAGCATAATTATAAAATATTATTAGGTACTTTCTATCATCAACTTAAGTATTTGAACAGGTTTTATTTCACATATTAACATCAGTTATTTTAAAAAGATTTACCAAACTCATCATCAGTCTTTACAAGTGATCAGTCATAACACATTCTGTATGCCCTGATCACCTTTTGGGCATAGTCATCACTCCTGGCCCAGGACTAAAACACGATTTTGGGAGAGTTTACAAATGGGAAACTATTCAAATTTAGGTCTAAGAGGGACTCTCCTTTCAAACACCTATCACTTCAAATTCGAAAAGAGCAAAAAGATTCTAGTCTGAAATACAATGAATTTTGTTATCTAACTTACATAGAAATCAACAAACTTCTGTACTACTTAAAACTGCATAATACAAATTGGGGGCTTATAGTAACCTAATTTCAACTGTGTATATAGATGTGTACATGAACCATTTACACCATCATTAAAACACATAGTAATCTTCTACTGTCATATATGCAATACTAGGATAAATTTTTTGGAATTCCTTTGCCCTTCTTTAAAACAAAAAAGAGTATTTCTATTTCAATAGGCTTAAACAAAGGGATGCAGTTTAACCTCAAGTTAATATTTGTATCAACAGTTATTAAAAAGCCCAAGTTTACTTGCGTTAAGTGAAAATTCACATATGCTAGCCATATAAACAAAATGGAACATAGGTTCTAACACTCCTAGTAAAATATCCTTAGTCACAAATCACTTAAAACTTGAGTAAACAACGACAACCATCCCCACAGCAAAAGGAATGGTGACACAATCTCGTGCTAAGGCCAAAGTAAGATAAAGCCAAGAGCCAGTCTCAAGTCACATGTAGTCACACACATCCCAGTCACATACAGTTAAAAGGCTGCACTGACAGCAAGGTAAGTGACAGTAAGGGAAAGAGACAAGATCAGGAAAAGAATGAATACAGTTCTTTGGATTAAAAGTGTATGCAGTATAACAATTGGATACTTTTTATGATGATCCTGAATCACCAAAAAGGCTTAGATCTATATTCAGTAGTACTGTTTAAGAAAGGAAAAATACGTATTTTTCATGGAATCATTTAAGTCCAGACATTAAAAAAACCTTAGAAACTCAGTGCACCATTAAGTAGCTTACCCAAGAACATGCAGTAGTGGAGTCAAAAGTAGGACTCAAATTTACCAGAAAGCAATCACAAAGTTTATTTTTTCAGTCATCTGGAAAATTCCAAAATGACTTTAAAAGGTCTTTCAGACATCAATGAAATACATTTGATATAGAATTAAGTAGTAAAATAAATTTCTTATAATCACTTACTTAATATTCAAATGAACACCAACCTTACATCAAGGATAAAAACTATGTAAAATAAGTACTATGGAGAAAAGAAGGTTAACTTTACTAGTTAATCTTCTGCAAAATCTATTCTTAAGTCAACTTTTCAAATCACTTCTCGTTTTACCTTGTTGGGCAATATCATGGTAGAGACGCTCTACTCTAGAATTGTTTCGAAGAAGGTCCAAACACTGTCTATATGATTCCCACAGGAATTTAACCCAAGGAGTTAAAAGTAATCTGTCGGTACGATCCTGAGTGTCTTCACCACTTACAGCACTTAGGAGAACACTACAAAAACATTAAAAGTTGAAAATAGTTTTAGACACGGCTTCCTACTTGGCCATATGATTAAAAAACCAAACCACTAACGATCATTATAAAATAGTGCAAATTCTTCCTACAACTTTGGACACACTGTAAAGCTGTCACTTAGTGTCCAAGTATTTGAATTCCCAATCTGTACCACAACCACTTAAATTAGCACACACCCTCCTATCTGAAGGTTGCAATTTTCCATTTTTATGAATTTTGAAAAGTACATGACTTCTTTGGTTACTATACATTCAAAATTTCAAAGATAAGCATTCTTTCTAATACCTACTTCAAATGGAGATGACGGGGATACATGTAGAGAAAAACACTGAGAAAAACTTGCTCACACTCTAACCCACATACCTCTCAGGAGTCTGAATATTATCCAGGTCTTCTATGTCTAAGACCATCTGCTGGGACTCTTCTTTAGCAGCTTCAGTCTTCTCCTCCGCCAATTTCAGATAGGCCCTAACAACATCCTCTAGAGATTTGATGTTCACCTAAACCAAAAAAAAAAACAAGTTAAAAACACTTTTCCCAACCATGAAAATTCTAGAAGCAATTTTTACACCATATAAAATACATTAACTTTGAAAGGTAAGAGTAAACTCCTCTGAAACTTTCTAAAAGCACTTATCAAAAATATAAAACCCAGCTCTGTTCATACCTGTTGACAAATGTTCTTATACTGGTATAATCCTTCTTTAGCCAAGTGGCTCTTGCGAAGATCCACGCAAAGTTCCAAGTATTTCAACATAATTGGCTCGTGTATCTTTTGCCATGTTCTATGTTTCTTACTTTTCATAACATCATAAAGAACGTCCAAAGCGGGCTGCTTTTTGCCAACCTCAAGAAATTCTGGAAAAGTAATTCAGGAGAATTAAAACCAGTTATATATATTATACAAAACTTTAAATCTTGTTTTTTAAATTGGCTGTTTTAATTTCAGAACTCATTACCATCTCTTTTTATGTCACATTTAGGTCACATTTATTTTTGACTTCTAAAGCTAAGCCAAAATCATCCAAGATAAAACAATGAAAACTGGTACTATCTCAAAATACAGTCTACAGGTAAAACTGGATTTCACTCAATTCTACTGTACCAATCGTGTCTTTTTTTTTTTTTTTTTTTTAAAGATTTTATTTTTTCCTTTTTCTCCCCAAAGCCCCCCCGGTACATAGTTGTGTATTCTTCGTTGTGGGTTCTTCTAGTTGTGGCATGTGGGACGCTGCCTCAGTGTGGTTTGATGAGCAGTGCCGTGTCCGCGCCCAGGATTCGAACTAACGAAACACTGGGCCGCCTGCAGCGGAGCGCGCGAACTTAACCACTCGGCCACGGGGCCAGCCCCACCAATCGTGTCTTTTAAAAGCAATTTTAAAGTTCCAGAAATTGAAGTCATGAGGGAAAAAAATCTCCCTCTGCAAACGCAGAAAGATCAAGTATGATTTCAGTCAGTGATGTGGCTGATGAAATTTTTGCTAGTTCATGCTAAGACTTGATGCAGATAAATACACTGCCTGCCTTTGTTCCCTTAAGATCAATCGACTACTTACATGGGTCTATTTCTGGGCTCTTTATTTTGATCATTCTCTATCGATCGATGTGCCTAGTCTTTTGCCAGTACCTTGCTGTCTTGATTACTGTACCCTTAGAGTAAAGTCTTGAAATCAGGTACTGTGAGTGCTCCAACTTTGTTCCTCAATATCGTGTTAGCTACACTAAGTCTTTTACTTTTCCACATAAACTTTAGAATTAGTTTGTAGGTATCTACAAAACAGCTCACTGGGATTTTCATTGGGATTTTACTCAATCTATGTATCAGGCTTGGAAGAACTGACAACAATATTTAGTCTTCCAATGCATGACCAGAGAATATCTCTCCATTTATTTATCCTAGTCTAAACATGAGAAAAACATTAAGACAAATCTCAAATTGAGGGACATTCTGCAAAACACCTCACCAATACGCCTCAAAACTGCCAAGGTCATCAACAAGAAAATTTAAGAAACTGTCACAACCAAGAGGAACCTAAGGGGAGACAACAACGAAAGGTAATGTGGTTTCCTAGAAGGTAATGTGTAGATCCTAGAAGGGATCCTAGAACATTAGAGAAAGCTGAAGAAATCTGAACATACCAACTTTCGTTCGTAATAATGTATATCAATATTGCTTCATTAGTTGTGACAAATGTACCATACTGCTATAAGATATCCATTAATAGGGGAAACTGTGTAGTATATATGTGAGCGCTCTGTACTATCTTTGCAATCATTCTGTAAATCTCAAACTTCTGAAATTAAAACTTTATTTTTAAAAGCTGGGAAAAAAAATCTTAGAATGTGGGGCAAAGAAACCTACCCCTACCACATTACTTCTGACAAAGATGAAAATTTAACTTATTTTTTCTCACCTTTTACTTCTTCTTTGGCATAAACACTTAATAGACGGGGGGAAAAGGACTTACTTAACCTAAGTCATCTGGTTATTTTCAACTTAAAATTCAGTAATTGCCAAATTTCACACAAAAAATCTTCCCAATGAACATATGAAAAACAATTTGGGCAGACTAAAACATCAGTTTACACTATTAAAAATGTCTTAAAATACTACATCTGTTTTTAAAAATCATTGTTTATTTTCTTCCTAAGAAAAAATCTCTGACAAGGAATTCTTTTTCCTTAAGAGTTAAGGTAACAATGTGTAGCATTATCTACCATGTAACTCTGTGCGAGGCAAAAAATAGGCACAAACGTCCCTTATCTGGGGGTTTTACTAGATCTACAGATTCAGTAATGTTCCATTATTTCTTCTTCCAACTATCACACTGTTAAGGAATGTTGCTTAAGAACATTCCTTCCTCCAGGAAAACTATAAATGATATTCCAATTCTCTAGTACATTAAAAAGTCTGCAACTGGACAAATCACAAAACATACTGAAATAAGTACCCAACATCCTACATCATGCCATTTATATCAAATCATATTTCCTCACATGCAAATGAATACAAACCCTTTCCCTTTACTACTTCAAGTTAATAATCTCAATATTAATCCTGCCATTATGGGATAAAGTCCATTTTCAGTTGAGTCAATTTTATTACCAAAAAAAAAAAAATCCTACTAAATGAAACAAAGATATAACACAACTAGATACTTTGTTGGAATAGTAAGCCTTTCCTGTTTTAAGGGAAGGATCTCCTTAGCTTCTTCCTGGAGCATGCACACAAAGCTTATTTACTAAAATCCAACAGTACTTTAGGTGTTTTTCACAACTATTTAACAAAATCTCTATCAACCAAAAATTTGGGAGTCAATGTTTTTAGTTAAATTTATCCTTTACATTAAGAATTTCGAGGCAGCAGTACTAAGATGACCTATTATATCCAATTCCCAATCTTACACGGATTTAAATGTTACACTACTGTACACAAGCATTGCTAATATGCTTTGCAACGTGAAATATGCAGAAAGAAAGTTAAAGTTGAGAGCTGGCCTCAGCACAGCGTGATGACAAAATCCTAAACTGTCTAAAAATAATTCACCCTCCCAATCTCTTATTTTTAAATGTGAGATTGTGATTTCTTACAAAAACAAAAGATCTTGTTTAGGGACAGAACTAAAACTATTTTTCACTTTCAAAACAGACCAATCAATCAAAATTTATGATTCCAAATCCCATAGTCTCAACCTCTGAAACAGGTTCAAACAAGCCAAAGCATTAAGAGGTATTAAAAATAATAAATACATTAAAAAATAAGTTTTCATAGCAGACACCCCTGCCATCACCAAGAGGAAAAGAAAACGTGGCTACCAGGCAAGAATGTTCGTAAAAGAAAAAACTGGAATGGGAACAAATTTATCACGATAACCTATGACGGTGAGTTTCTGATTTTACCCTCACTTACATACAAGGAGGATTTAGTTCCTCTGAACTATCTAACCAGGAAAAAACAGAAACAACTTTCACAAAAGGTTCTATTGCAATGTTTAAAGAAATGTTCAGTTCCAGAATGACATTCTTGAAATAAAAACTAAAACCTGGAATTATAAACTATATTACTAAGACGGCGGCGAGCATTCTGAGCTTACCTTTCAGACACAATGACTGAAACTATGTATCTATAAAGAAAAAGTTTAGGTCAGCTCTTCACTTTTACTAGTTTATTTGTGCAACAGACCAAGTAGATAAGCTATAATGTTACACAATTTGTGGATTTAATAACTATTTTTAAATCACTGGTAATAGAGTGCAAATATTAGGCTGTTATAGGGTCAGGAACAACTAATTTGCCACTACTAACAATATAATCTAGAAAAAGAGCTTCTTCCAAATGCTTTTGGGGTATGAATTTCTCACCTGTAACTGCTAGACCAAATTCTCACCTTCCTGAATAATTACTGCTTCCAAAAATACCGTTCTCAGATACAAACTCAGGGCGACTTGAAGGATTATTCCACTTAAATTTATTCACATTTTATTAAGATAATGTAACGGATTAGGTCTAAATGTATTTGAGAACTTTAATGCCTGTATTTGAGGTTACAAGTTTTAGATAAAACATTTAGATAAAATATTATTTCCATTGAACGAAATGTTTTTATCATCCTATTTAAAGTTTTGTAAGCAGTGCCATGTGCCATCCACATTCCACTCTGACACTTTGAGAAGGGATCTCTCATTCACAAGATCAAAGGTACAGAAATTACTACTTGAAAGGTACGGCATTCATCTCTACCACAGAAACACCCATCCTACAGCTCAAAAGGGATGCAATGAGGAATCAGTACAGCCTTTTTAAAAACTACACAAAAGTTTAAAGTTTAAAGCTATTGAATACGAAGTCCACATGCAGATTCAGAAGGGAGGAGTGATGAAACAAGGCCTGAAGGGTCCCCTGTGTACTGCTCAGGGCATGGAGACTACAGCGCTTCAGCCTGTTAGCATGGGGGGAAATGCCTGTTGGTAAAGCATCCAAATGACTGCAAAATAGATCTACAATAGCGATTAGAGCAGTAATTTCACCCAAGCCATTAAATACACTACAACCCTAAATTTGAAACATCAAAAAAAGAAATTTTTCCTAACTTTGCTACAGTTTATTTTGCAGAAATAAACTTCCATTTCACTCTATTTTCTTTCCTATAAATTAATTAACATCCTTAAACTTCTGGCCTGTTCTAACCATTAGATCACTGGTTAGAATGAGTAGTGATCGATCTGAATTGTAGTTTTAACTGTTTTTTATTTGTTCCACAGAATGTGGAGTTATCCTACTTCAAACTGTTACCCCGCCCAAAACTGTTACTTTCAGTTGAAGTAACAACCATGTGACAAACACATCTTTGGCCCTGACAGATTACCAGCAGGATCAATTTTATGTAATGACTAAACTTGACCTTTTCACAACAGCAGTTTTCAGACAAGCTAACAAAATAGGCTGCACAAACAGAAAACTGTTAACAGACACGGAATATCCATCTACAACATGGATAAGACCCAAAACTTGTTTGGGTGGAGGAAGCGTGAGAATAAGAGCTGTGGACGCCCTAACACTTAGAAACTGTTAGACTACAAAAAAGAAAAAAAAAAAAAACAAACAAGAAAGTTTTGAAAGACCAGACACAGCACAATACATTTGCACCCTCATAATGCCAACGTAAAAAACGCCTCTTGAACAGAGCGGGACACGCAGAAGTTTTCCCGAAAGCGCCCGTGACTTAAGTACACATACGGAAATAAAAACCGCAGGCAGCAGCGCTGTGGCGAAAAAACGACTGATCTAGAAGCCAAGAGACCTTGGTTTTAGTGTCCTGGCTCAACAACTAACTCCAGGAGTGACCTTGGGCAAACCATTCTCTCTTTAGGCCTCAGTTTCGCTATCTTTAAGAGAGAACCTGAAGTCTCTCTCTTACACTATTAACTCCGTTCCAACTTCCTCTGATTCGGAATAGACTTTTGGGCTGCCAATAATCAATGCCAGAAAAAACAGGAAAGAGGTTAAATAGGTCAGAGTCCCCGAAGCGGCGACACAGGGGCTGGGGGAAGGGTAGCTGGACCCTGACCCAGGCAAGCCCGGCGCAGGATTTTGGGGGGCGGAGGAGTCTGCAAGAGGGCCGGAAGGTGGGACTGCTCGGCTCCGGTCCCGGCGGGAGGTGGAGCCGAGCTTCTCGCGTGCATTGTCCCCGGGAGGGAGCCATGTTTCCTCCTCCCCGGCACTCCCAGATGGCGGCCGGGGGTGCGGGGCCTAAGCACACGAAAGCCCCGTGGCCTGGAGGGCCCGGCGGAGGCGGACAGCGGGGGAGGAGCCGAGGCCCCGGCAGCTCTGTCTCCGCGGCGCGGCCCCGGAGATGCACCAGGAGCGGCGGGGGGAAGGAACGTCCCCCAGGGCGACGGTTCCCGGCTCCGCGCCTCTCGCCCCGGTCGGCTGGAGCGAGAAGGGGAACCATGCGCCGCCACCGGCAGGGCCGGGGGCGGGCGAGCCGCACTCGCCTCCCCTCCGGCCACAGCCGAGCGGCGGAGCAGCGGGAAGGAGGCCCGGGCCCCACGACCTCCGAGGCCTCGGCGGCCCCAGCCGGCCCGCCCCGATCTCCTACTCACCGTTGGCGCGTTTGAGGGCATTTTCCGGCCTCTGGAAATACGCCGGCATCTTGGCGGCAGGCTCCGCTCACCCGGCGTCAGCGAACTCCTCAGTGGCCCGGGCCGGGAGAGGAGACCAAGGGGAACCAGCGCGAGGTCCCACGCGCCTCGCCTGCAGTCGCCCGCGCCCAGCCGGCCAGAGACGGAAAGGAAGAGACCACGTGACCCCCGCGCCGCGGCGCCGCCGCCGCCCGGGCCCCGGATGTAGGGGGCGGGCCTCTGCGCGCGCACCGCCCCTCCCCCGCGCGCAGGCGCGCTGGCGGCACGCGAGCCGGCTGACGTGGCCACGGCCGGCGTCCTCTGCGCGGTCCGCTTCCCTTTCGGGATTCAGAAGGGACCCTTTGGGAGGTGCTTCTCGGACCCCTTGCTCCTGGAGCGAGGATCGGGGTGAGATTTGGGTCAGAGTGTCTGTCCGAGGAGAAGGCGGGCGTCTGTATAGATTGGGTTTTCACGGGATTTACGCGGAGTCATGCAAAGTGACCATCAGATCCCATCCGCCTGGGGAATGGGCTGTCTTGGCTAAGTGAAAATGCCGAATTTATCAGTTTCACGGAAATGCAGTGAGCAGGTGTCACTAAGCCGGCGCTGCTCCCCTCTGGGAAGTAGTGGTGACTTGTCACATGACGGACTAGCATGGAGACGAGGGACTTAAGTAACTAAATAAGCTTATTCCATATCTAGGTAAAATAAAAAAGTTGGTGACACAGAGATTGCCTGAGGAATGGGACCCCTCAGAAAAGACGAGTTTTGAGCTGAGACCTGAAGGATGGGGGCAGACGGGACAGAGCATTTTGGCAGAGGGCAAAAGCCCTGCGGCAGAGCAGACCTGCATAAGGTTTGAGAATACTTAGGAGTGTGGTCGTCTTTACCTTCAGCTTCACCAACAAACAAAAATGAGTGTAAGTGACAGCAAAATCGGTTTATGACAGGCCCTTTGTTACCGTCTTTTGTTATTAACAATGTTAATGTTCAAACATTAACTACTGTACCTAGAACTTAAAAGCCATTTAAACCGAATCTGATTACTCAAGCCCTTGGTATGAAATTAAGATGAGTTCAGAAGGAAAAATCAGAAAGCAGCAGTGGAATAAATTGTTGCAAATTTATTACACATTTTGTAAAAATGGATGCAATATGTGAATTAATGCTAGTACTGCATTTATGAGCAAAGAAACCACAGGACATACATGCAAAAAACATTTCTCCCTCGTTCCTTCTGCCTCGGCAGAGAGGTTTTTCTGTTTAACTAGATTTATCACTGTAAAGCAAAAAAATTGAGGAAATACAGACATAGGCAAAAAGTAAATCACAAGTTCTAAAAAAAGGTTATTTTAAAGTTAATTTCAGAGAATTCATTCTCCAAAATGCTTAGCCCAATCTAAATGTCTGAGCCTACTCCCTGCAAAATGAGAGCCAGACAGGGTTGAGCAATGAGTACTAAGAAGCTGTAAGAACTGTTTTATGGGGCAGGATCAAGAGACTCATTTGTGTATATAATTATTAAGTCAAAATTAAACAGCTAAACAGAGCAATTATGGCTTTTAAATGCTTAGATAGAAAACTATT
This sequence comes from Equus asinus, assembly GCF_041296235.1. Classification (NCBI taxonomy): domain Eukaryota; kingdom Metazoa; phylum Chordata; class Mammalia; order Perissodactyla; family Equidae; genus Equus; species Equus asinus. The sequence continues at coordinate 13,468,499 of NC_091791.1, read as the reverse complement.
TAGTAGGCCACAGAGAGATGTAACAAAATAAAAGGAAACTTGCCCTAAAAATCAGGAAAAACTTTCCAACATTCTTACCTTTCCATTATCATATCTCAAAAAACAAAGTAAAATGACCTCATTGATTATTACTCATTATTTGGTAGAACTAAAACAAGATAAACACTAGAAAATTGGGAGGTAAAATGAAGTCCAATAGCTCTACATTTTCATCCTTTTCTCTTTCAAGTTATTCAAAGTATATGAAGCATTTGCTAATATAATAGCCAGTGATCATTTAAGTGCATTAAGTATATTTAGAGTCTAGTATTTGGGAATGAAGAAATGGTATAATGTCAATTTCCAGGATAAATTCACCTATTAAATTCAACCAACAGAACCATCCCTGATGGCCTGGCAATTAAAGTTCAGTGTGCTCCACTTCAGTGGTCCAGGTTTGGTTCCCAGGCATGGAACCACACCACTTGTCTGTCAGTAGCCATGCTGTGGCAGTGGCTCACATAGAAGAACTAGAAGGACTTACAACTAGTATACACAACTATGTACTGGGGCTTTGGGAACAAAAAAAAAAAAAAGAGGAAGATTGGCAACAGATGTTAGCCCAGAGCAAATCTTTCCCAGCAAATAAATAAATTCAACCAAGAGCCATAGTGTTAGATGCTGGGTATGAAAAGATGCAAGATGCCTGCTTCCAAGGACCTGATGATTCACTGATGAAGATAGGTGAGTATGAAATGAGGGAGAAGATAGGATCTATTGTGGGCCCGGAGAAAAGCATAATTACTTGCTGTTGATTAATGCTCACTTAGTAGAAAGCAAGCAACCTGAATATGCTGGAAGCCACTGTAGAAAGTGGTAAAAGGATGTGATCAAGCTGATGAAGGCTTTTTCCCTAATCAAGCCAGTTTTATACTACATAGGACTGGATAATTTCTCTGATACAATGTTTTGGAGTTTTTTTTCCAACTTGAGTGGAGTAAATAAGATTCTCAAAAAAGCAGTTATTAGGGGCACAACAAGGTACTACATGATACATATTCGCAACACAGTATCTTACAGCTTTAAAACAAGTATCACATTATACAGTTTACAAAATGCTTTCACATTCATCATTTTGTTTACAAAAATCCTGTAATGAAGGTGTTTGTACTGATGAGGAACATAAATTTCAGAGAGGTAAACTAAGGTTCACAGTCATACATTCGTTCAACAAACCATTTTCAGGCACAGGAAGTAAGCACCAGATAGGTGGGTGAATGCCAGTGAACAGGACAGACTTGGTTCCTGCCTTCTCCAACTTCTCAGTCTTGAAAGAGGAAAGACTTTGAACATTTAGCAGAAGCTCTGTGAAGACGGAGACACCACTTCAGTCCAGGCCCCTATCATCTCTACAGCCCCTTCTCTCACCATACTCAGCTTCTTTCAATACCTTAAACAGCCCTCTCTCCCACTTCCAACCCCATATGTGCCATCGCTTCACTTGGAACATTCTTCACTGCCATCCACTCTTTGCTCTGACAACAGCAACCTATTTCTCCTTCAGGCTAAATGTCACTTCCTCCAGGATTCTTCCCTGGCCCCAAGATTAGTTTAGATGCTGAGGCAGTGAGCACCAATAATGTCCTGTCTTAGTACTGATCATCCTTCAGTGTAATTACTTGCAGACTGTAAGTTCAGTGGAAGGAAGGACCATATTTGTGTTATTCGCCGTTGTTTCCCCAATGCCTGGCAGAGCATTGGGCAGAAAGGATGCTCTCAAAAAGTGCTGGAGAGAGAAATGAATGAATCCCCATATAACATTTATATGCAACAGTTTCCTACTGTACCTGTGGGGAAGTAACAAGCTTGAAAGTCCAGTGTGTGTCGTCTTTGATTCATAGAGCATCTCCCCATCTACACGTGGTTCTCAATATACTTAAGCCCCAGCATGCAAATGTTAAAGAAGAAACAATAACGTTCTTCACCCAAAGCTCCTAATTGCATTGGCTCTGAACCTCCTGGTGTACCAAAGTTCATTTGTGATTTTCTGAGGTCAGTGTTCAAAGATATCATGCATTCCTACACCTATAGATCCCCCCCTCCTCTCCATCCCACCCACTGTTTCCTGACTTACTCCTGCTAAGACTCCAAGCCTCAGCACAAAGGCTTCCTCTGCACAGCCTTTCCTGCCAGCTAAGGCTGACTTAACTGCTCGTTTGCTTGTGCTCTTTGCTCAGGCCACCCCTGAGCACTCTGCTGCCCTGCAAGGGGTGGCTGTAGTCCTTCCTCAAACCACTAGCATCTGGAGGTGGATCAGTGACCAACTAGCTCTTCCCACTAGTAGCTGCTTCCAGAGCATTCTCTTTCTCTCTCTCTACCCCTAAACTCCAACCTTTGCAGCTCACACCATCAGACTAGACCACCAGCAATTCCTCCATGTTACAGTCCCCTATAGGCATCTACAGGTCCCAGGTCACACCCCCTCATTCCTTGACTCTTAGTTCTGGTTCCCTGTCGCTCTCCAACACTACCATCATAAATATCAGTGGTTTCTATACCCGTGTAGATGATCCTGCCAATATCCTGGCCACCTGGCCTTCACGCTTGTGTCCTCTACCTTAACCTCGGTCACTCACACATGCTGACACCCTGGAAGTCTAGACCAAGAGTCAGCAAAATTTTTCTGAAAAGGGCCATATAGTAATATTTTGGGCTTTGTGGGCCAGGAGGCAATGGCTTCAATTCTTGGAGCAGCTGTTCTTGCTTAAAGGGTAGTAGTCTTTCCCTATTTTGCACATTGCGTTTAAAAATGTCAGGACCATTCTTAGCTCAAGGCCGTATAAACACAGGCAGCAGGCTGAATTTGGCCCGCAGGCCATGGTTTGCTGATTCCTACCCTAGACCTTGTCATACCAACTTTCTCAGTTTTCGCATCTTGATTGCAAGCATCTCACTTTCTGGCCCCCCACCTCCTATGGTTAATTCTATTGTGCCCCAAACCGGTAGCACTGCTGCCTGGCCAGGACCTGCAGTCCACTTACCAATCCTACTTCCTTTTCACTGCTCCTCATCCCCCATGTCCCCTGTTTCCTCCGTACCCAACTTAGATGCCATCATTTAGTTATTTTCTTGCTTGGCTTTCCTTTATTCTACCCAAAACCCTGGCAAAACCCCAACCCTGGCCAATCCAACCCTCCACCTGCTCCTTGCCTGCAGCCTAATATGACTGGAGAAAAATGCACAACCATGTCGACAAGCCTCACTTTAAATTCATGACCGTACGCCTCAACAAGCACCGCAATGCTGTTCAGCTATTCTACTGCCTTCCCTACGCCATGTCCTCATTCTCCCAGATGACTCTTTCATACTTTTTCTCTGTCCAATCTTCTCCTCTCAGCCGATGTCTTCATTTTCTATAGCACTGCAAACAGCGGAGCAATTAGAAGAGAACTTGGGCACTCTGCCCTCTACCCACCCACCTGCATCTGTGCTTGTACTTCTGCCTTCCTCCTGTTGCTCTTCAGTCCATGCTGCCATTTAAAGCCAACCACTATATCCTAGTGCATTGGATTCCATCTCGTCTCACACTCGGTGTGGACCATTCCACCTCCCTGAGACACTTCCTTTGCCTCACTTCCGGGATCACCCTTTCCTGATTTTCTTCCTACCTCTCTCACTACTCCTCCAGCTCCTTTGCTGATGTCTCGTCATCTCTCTGACCTCTAAGGTTGAAAAGTCTTACAGCTCAGCCCCTGGACCTCTTCCCTCCTCCAACTACATTCATCTCTCGGTAGCTCATGGCTTTAGACATCATCTCTATGCTTATGTTACAAAATTGTATCACCAGCACTTGGCCTCTCTCCTGAAAGCCAGTCTCACACCCAGATGCCTACCTGACACATCCATTAAATGTTTAAAACACAACATACACCCAGCCTTCCTCAAATCAGACTCCTGGTCTCTTCTGCCTCCAACCTGCTCATCCTGTCATCCTCCCCGTGTAAAAAATGGCAACCTCATTCTTCTAGTTGCTCAAGCCAACAGTGTTGGAGACATCCTTAACTCTACTTTTTCTGTCACATCCCCACATCCAATTAATCCATTAACAAATCCCATATCTACCACAAACACAGCTATCACTCTGGTCCAAGTCACTGTCATTTCTCATCTGGAGTATATAATAACCTGCAAACTTGCCTTTCTACCTCCCCCTGGCTCCCTTCTCTTTGCTCTCCATGTAGCAAGCAGGGGAATCCTTTTTTTTTTTTTTTTTCAAAGATTGGCACCTGGGCTAACAACCGTTGCCAATCTTTTTTTTTTCTGCTTTATCTCCCCAAACCCCCCCTGAACACAGTTGTATATCTTAGTTGCATGTCCTTCTAGTTGTGGGATGTGGGACGCCGCCTCAACATGGCCTGACAAGCGGTGCCATGTCTGCGCCCAGGATCCGAACCCTGGGCTGCCGCAGCGGAGCACGCAAACTTAACCACTCGGCCACTGAGCCGGCCCCAGGGGAATCCTTTATAAACAAAAGTGAGGCGATCCTGTCAGTCCCCGATCAAGACCCTCTTGTGGCTCCCCAGGTCACTCTGTAAAAGTCTAAGTCCTCATAATGGCCTTCAAGGCCCCACACAACCCCTTCCCCGCCCCTCGACCCTCCCATGCCATGCCAGTGTTACCTTTTTGGTGATGTCTTCTCTCACCTCTTTGAAGTAATAATAATCCCCCTTCCTCCTATACTTTCTAGCACCTTTCTCTTATTTTCCTTCATAGCATTTATTTATGTATCACCATCTGGTCCCTGATATATTTTGTGAGTTTCTTTCTTTATTGTCTACCCATGTAGAATATAAGCTTCATGAGAGCAAGAATCTGTGTCCTTTTTGTTCAACTGCTGTATCCCCAGCCCCAGTAACAGTGCCTGGGACAGACTACACACTCAATAAATATTTGTTGAAAAATGACTTAATTGATTAAAGCAAGCCTCCTATATTATAATTGCTCACTGCATGTTGGTCTCCTCTGTGACGCTGGAAGTCCCTTAAAGGTAGTGACTGGGACAGGTCATCCTTGTGTATAGACAGTGCCTGGCATGTGGTCAACACCCAGCAAGCGTGTGTTCAGTGTATGTTTCAGAGCACCTTGATGATTCCAACTACGTGGTAACAAACAAGGTCCGAAACCTCAGAGGCTTGCATTCTTAACTGTGAGAGTGTCCAGCTGGGGCTGGAAATCTTTTCAACAGTGGCATACCAAGGGCAGATGTGGGGCGCACTGTGCCTGGGCCAAGCCGTTCTCAATGTCCCTTTGGGTTCTGCAGATTTAAAGCAGGAAATTGGAATGCAAATGCAATTGAGTATATTTTTAGCAAAAACATGTTCTGGAGTATTTGTTATTTATTGGGAGAAGCGCATCTTACAGTCAGGAGTCTTTGCCCATTAATATTCTGCCGGCCTCCAGGAAAAGGCTGAGGGGAAGAAAGGGAGTACGTTTGTGGGCATTGGCACACATACACACACACATGCCATTGCTGGCATGCCACAAAGCCCCGCTTCCACTTGGGGGTTTAGTGGGTTATGCCCAAAGCTACACAGACCAACTAGGGCCCAGGAGCAGAATGTAAGACACTGTGCAGAGTGGGTTGGGGTGTGGTTTGAAAAGAGGCTTCTCTGTTAAATGTGTTAAATATGATTAGAAGGAACCCTGGAAGCACAGGGTGTGGGCTTTCATCTCAGGTTTGTAGATATTAGACAATCTTCACATGGACCTTTTCATTGTGTCATCTTCTCATGGAGCAGCTGAAATGGCACCTCCTCAGAGAGCCCTTTCCTGACCACCCAATCTGAATCTAACGACCACTCTATTTTAATTCTCGGCAGAGCACTCATCATGAGTTTTCTTTGTTTCCTTGGTTACTGTCTGTCTCACCACACTAGATGATAAGCTTTAAGGGGCCAAGTTTGTCTTGTTCATCACTGTATCTCCAACTCCTGGAGCTATGCCTGCCACAGGGCAGGCACTCCGTAAATATGTGATGTGTGAATAAATAAAGGAATGGAGACTGTGATAGGCAAAAACCTAAGCTATCCCCCAGACTCCCACTCCCTGGTGTACATGCCCTGTATAATACCTGGGGCTGTAAATATGAGCGGGTACCACTCCTGTGACTAGGTTATGTTGTATGTCACAGCTGACTTTAGGAAAGGGAGATCATCTCACTGAGCCTAACCAATCGCATGAGCCCTTTAAATCTGGGTCTAGAGGTCATAGGCAGAGTAAGAGATTCAAAGCTTGAGTGGGCATATGGAGGGAGCCACATGGCAAGGAACTCCTCTAGGATCTGAGAGCAGCCCCTAGCCAACAGTCAGCCAGTGAATGGAGGTCTTGATCCTACAAATGCAAGGAACTGAATGCCGTCAACAACTTGGATGATTGTAGAGGCAAATTCTTCCCCAGAGCCTCCAGAAAGGAATGCAGCCTAACCAACACCTGGACTTCAGCCTGGCAAGACCCCGAGTAGGGAACCTCGTTCCATTCTACCGTGCCTGGACTTCTGATCTACAGAAGTGTGAGATAATGAATGGGTGTTTTATACCACTGAGTTTGCAGTAACTTGTCATTCAGTAATAGAAAAGTAATACAGAGACCTTAACAGTTTTCTCCATATTAACTCATAGAGAAAGAAGAATGAAACACTAATGGAGTCTAGAATTCTAAAGTGACTTTGCCTTGCATGAAATGAAAACGAAGGTACAGCTCAATGGAAGAAAAGGGCAAGACTGTAAGATTTAACTATGCAAATTCAGACTGTTCTAGCAAAAGCCCCGTCGAAGGACTCTAAGACTATGAACATGTTGTAGTACTCCACACTGGTGTTTTTAGAACTAGGGGGTCTGTTTCATTTCCTAGGGAACTAGGATTATAAATACATCTCAGTTCGTGCCATAAGCATGCCAGATTTGGAGTCAGACATGGCTTCAAACCCCAGCTTTGCCATTTACCAGCACTATAACCTTGGGCAAGTAATCTCTCTGAGCCTCAGTTTTATTATCTGGGAAACAGGCATGATGAGGTCACTGTGAGGTTTAAATGAGATATTACATGTAGCCTTCTTGGCAGTTCCTGACACAGCTCTCTAGAAGTCATTTTCACATATATGCATATAAGAGGGACAAAATAATCAATGCATGAAATATTCAGAGCCTCTTTCTGCCTCCTCAACTAAATATATCTAGTTAGTTAATTAAAATATTAACTCAGCTAAAATATTCTAATATTGACTAATGGTCATTCCCCTTTCCCTCTGCCTTTTTTCTATTTATGTTTTATTAGGAACATGGGGTCACAGTTGGGAGGACAGCTGGAGAAGTTGGGTAGGATATTCAATTAGGAAAGGGCTGAGATGCGAGAAAGAGGACATATAGACGGGTGGAAAAAAGGCTACTGGGGAAGAAAAGGAGAGAGGAGAGACGAAGATGGCAACAGGAAGAGTTATTTGTAAGGAGAGCGGAGGGCGATTTCAGAACCTGTGATGGATGAATGAGAGAAAGTTTACAAAAATATGGAGGGAGTCCACATCAGTAGAAACAAATGATTGAATTAATGGGAGAGTGTGGACAAATTTCCCGTGGAGAAGAATTGCAAATAATTCATGTGGATGCTTTGCGCTTAAGGAGGTGGAACATAGCCCTCCACTCCTTAACGTGGGCCGTGCACAGTGACTTCTATCCAAAGAGGACAGTATAGAAAGGGGGGAAAAAAGAGCCACTTTACAGGAGAGAAACTCGACAAACACTACCTCAGCTGGGTGATTGAGGTGAACACCTTGAGGTGACCTGGATACGATGTGATGAGAACAGCTCTTTACATCCTTGTTCTTCCTCCCAAAGCACATAACCCAAACCAATCACAAGGAAAACATCAGACAAATCCTAACTGAAGGGCAGTCTACAAAACTTCTGGCCAGTCCTCCTCAAAACTGTCAAGGTCATCAAAAACAAGGGAAGTCTGAGAAACTGTCACAGTCAAGAGGATCCAAAGGAAACGTACTGACTAAATATAGTATGTTATCCTAAATAGGATCCTGGAACAGGAAAAAGACATTAGGTGAAAACTGAGGAAATCTGGATAAAATATGGACTTTAGTTACTAATGTAACAATATTGGTTCATTAGTTGTGACAAATATACCATGCTGATGTAAAATGATAATAGAAGAACCTGGGTGAAGAGGATATGGTAACTCTCAGCACTATCTTTGCAACTTTTCTGTAAATCTAAAACTATTCTAAAATAAAACGTTTATCCAAGGTTTCAGTACCAAAAAAACTTTTTAAATAAAACATAATAAAAGAAAACATTTAAAAACAATGAGGGGAGGGCCAGCTAGGTGGTACAGTGGTTGATTTCACACATTCCACTTCGGCAGCCCGGGGTTCACTGGTCCAGATCCCTGGCACAGACCTACACACTGCTCATCAAGCCATGCTATGGCGGCATCCCACGTACAAAATAGAGGAGGATTAGCACAGATGTGAGCTCAGGCCCACTCTTCCTCAAGCAGAAAGAAGATTAGCTACAGATGTTACTTCAGGGCCAGTCTTCCTCACCAAAAAAAAATAAATAAAAAATATGAGGAGAAAGGGATTTTAAGATATATCACTGTAGGCAATGAATTCCATCTTTAATGTTCTTTGAAAAATGCAAATAAAGATCAGAATTCATTTTAATTGCATTTTTCTTGCTGAACTGTTTCTTTTAATGCAACACAGCTTCAAAGCTGGGCTTCTTGGAGCCTAGGATCTACTCAGGTTCCAGTATCAGCACCCTGAAACTTTGGAGAACACAAGAAGGATGACTTCCTCTTGGGAATGTTCTGGAAGCCTCACATAGGCTGGAAGCCAGTTAACCATCAGGACAGAGTGTCCAGGCAGTTGACTGAAGCTCCTTGCAGTGGTGACTTCCCCAGTCCCCAAGCAGGCCTGGCATCCCCTTAAAAGAGCTGCCACCCCAATGGCTCTCTTGGCTGACACATACCTAATCTCTGATTAAATCCAACTATTGAAACAGATAAAAAGAAGAGCCACATTTGGCTCACAGGGACCTGGGAACTGGAACATCTGTGGAAGATGTTGGGGTCCCTCATCCACCCACTCAGACAGTATGGGCGTTTTCCAAATCTGCATCAGTGCCAACAACTTCTTACTCTTCTCCTGGGAAGCAAGGAGCAAGCCGGCTGTGCAAACAAGACACAGCAGGCCTGAGCCTGCTATCCTTGGAAAGGCCTGCTGGTGAGGTAGGCCCCAGGCTGCTGATGGGGAACTTGGATTTTAAGAGTGCTCCCACCATTCCCAGAATTGACAGAGTGGCTGACTGTGCCTAAACTATTTGTACAAACAATGGGGTTCATGCTGAACACCTGTTTCCTTCTGAGAGTCTGGAATTTTGGTACATGCTAGGCAGAAGGTGCCAGGTGACTGGCTCTCAATAAAAACCTGAGTCTCTAACAAGTACTGGGTCTCTAATGAGCGTCCCTGGTCAACAACATTTCATATGCTGTCACAACTTGTCGCTGAAGGAATTAAGTGCGTCCTGTGTCACGCCACTCAGAGAAGACTGTTGGAAGCTTGGGCCTCTTTCCTCTGGATGTCATCCCATGTGCCTTTTCCCTTTGCTGATTTGACTTTGTAAATAATAGTCATGAATAAATCATAGTCACAGATCCTGTGAGTCCCCCTAACAAATCATCAAATCTGGGGGTGGTCCTGGGGACCCCCTACACAAAGCTATCTGTATAACATTAGCATAAAGATTTTTCTTGATTCACACCTTCATTGGGAGAGGCACAGGGAAGGCATGATTAGCTCCATTTGATCACTGAGAAAACAAGCACAGAGCAGATAAGCAACGTGCTTAAGGTTTCGCAGCTAAGACAGGCAGAGCTGGGATTAGAACTCCGGTTGGTCTGTTTCCACACCCCAGCTCCTTCCGCCTGTGACCGTGCAGCCCTCAGCCTTATTGCTTAAGCTTAGGAACGCCTCCCCTCTCCCCACCTTCTACTTCTTTCCTCTTAACTCTGGGAACCTGTCTGGCAGGTCTGACAGCACCAAGAGGTGATGAAATGGAAGGAAGGAGGGAAGGAGATGTCAATTCCAGTCATCCTCCCACCTCCCCGTAGATAACCCGTCACCCTATGTCCCAGTCCATCCAAGCCTGGCCACAGCCTTCATTATCCTTCCCTCCCTGCACCCACCACCATCTAACTCAGATCCTTTGCTCTAGTATTTATTCGTCATCGTCTTCATCCTCATTTATTTTCTGAATGCCACCTCTGTGCCAGGGACAAAGGCATCTACGGGCCTTGGCCACTTGGGGCTGCTCTCTAACTTATTTGTTTTGCTTTTTTGTTTTGAGGAAGATTAGCCCTAAGCTAACATCTGCTGCCAATCCTCCTTTTTTTTGCTGAGGAAGACTGGCCCTGAGCTAACATCCATGCCCATCTTCCTCTACTTTATATGTGGGACGCCTACCACAGCATAGCTTGCCAAGCGGCACCATGTCCACACCCAGGATCTGAACCAGTGAACCCTGGGCCGCCGAGAAGCGGAATGTGCGAACTCAACCGCTGCGCCACCAGCCGGCCCCTGCTCTCTAACTTATTGATTGAGGAAATACTTAGAGGCCTACCCTGGGTCGGGGACTGTAGGAGACTCAGCATGAGCAACCCCAGCAGGAGCAAGGAGAGGCAACAAACCCGAGACAATAAACCCAAGGCTCTAAGACTTTTTGCCTTTTTTTTTCTCTTTCCTGAAGTTTGGCTCTCTAGGTCTGAAATCCCAGAAGCAATAGATGTGGTCTGGCCTTCCCTCTCCTCATTTCTGTCTTCCCACCTGATTGTAAGGTGGTCACAGGTTGAACTCTGCTGTGGTTATCTCTCTATCCATCTCCCCAACCTTTAGCCCAGGCCACAGCCTGTTTTGCAAATGTTTGCACACTGAGCAAAGGAAATGGAGTTTTACTGATCCTACATTCTTGCTAACTTAATGGAAAATGACTCCCTAAGCCCAAATACCACAGAAAATTATATTATGTATCTTGGGCTAAATGTATCTCTGTAAGATTCAACGAATGACCTTGGTGAAGTGGGAAGAACAGGAGATCTGGGGTCTACGGATTTAATGTACTTTCTCAATTTTTTCTGTTTTCCATGTTTCATCAAATCTAGAAATGCCATCAGTGGTGAAACACATCATTTTATGTATCATTAAAAAAGAAAAAAAATTTCTAATTATAATCTTTGAAATCCCCCGGTTTCAAAGATTTTTTTAATCTGAACTATTGGAAGCAATGATATACAGTATTTTAAAAATTATGAGATAAAAGTAAAAGGAGGAGGAAAAATTGCTGAAGCCTTACCCACTGAAAGAAAACCACTGTTACTAGCATCTGGATATTTTTCAATGATATTTTTATAGTTAAGGACCATGTCTAGGACATTTAATACATTTACGTATTTAATAAACATTTATAAATATTTGTAAATGTATATACTTATATATTATACCTTTCTAAATATTTATATTTGCATTTTTATTATACAGTTTCTATGTGAACATATTCTCATTGTAAAAGAGTGAAAAGCAGCCAGGGTGCACACTCCAAAGCTTCCTCCACACCGTCCCACACACCCTGCCTCTGAGGGAGCCACTTTCAGCAGTGGGTACACATCCCTCCAATCCTATATATATTTATATATCAGCTTGGGGTTTTACACATAGATGGGATCACAGTGAGTTAATGTCAACCTCACTCTCCTTAATAGCTTCATAGCATTCCACAATATGGACTATACCATCATTTTTTTAGTTTCTTCATTATTAGATATTTAGGTATTTTCACATTTTCGCTATTACCAGCAGCACTGCATGAACATCCTTGTGCGTGAATATTTGTGTACATGTGTATTTCCTAAAAGTAAATTGCTGAGTATGCACTTTTCCGTTTTGATAGATACTGCCAAACTGCCTTCCAGAAAGGCTTCATTCATTAACCTATCTTCTTTAAACACATAAAAAACCCGTATTGAACCAAGCAGGGTATTTCCCAGTAAAATTGATATGAACTGCCACAAACTTAATAAGCACTTATAGTCATGTTGCTTTTGTCTTTTATATTAAAATCTAGAGCAACTACCTGCCTTATTACCAGTGGATTCAGTATTTCCTAGGGGTTTCTTTCCAATTGTCCCGGACCCCAGGGGCTTACTCGCGGGCCAACATACAAACCCAAGGAGATTGTGAACTAGTTCTGGGCCCTTCTAACTGTGACTCTCGAAGCATCATAGATCACTGCTGAGGGCTGAGCTGCAGCCTCAGGCTCCCTGTGATGCTCCTCAGGGCGCGGCTTCTTGTGCTTGTACTTGGGGGAGGGGGAACGCTCTCCCTGACTGGCTGACGAACTCTTACTCTGATTCTAATACCCAGCCCCCCTGGGGAACCATCTGCCGCAGGAACAGTATTTTAGGGTTGGTTCCAGGATCCATCACTCCACACACACAGACCCCCTCGTCCCTTTCTCTCCTTGGAGGTATTGGGATCCCCTCGGGTGTTGGGCACATTTTCTCTTAAACTCCCCAGACACAAAAGGATGTGACTGTATGTCTTAATCCCAGACAAGGGAACAATTGCCCGTCCATGGAAGACTGTAAGTGAACTCAGGGGCCCAGGCCTTTACTGCAGAGAGAAGAGAGGGTTAGCTCTAATGATTCAAAGGTCATTTTTTTCAAGCTTCTCTTTTGCAAGAGAAGAGAGGGAAAACCCCACAGAAATATAATCTCCAGCAGGGCGCTCCATATACATGGATTACAAACTGCCTTAAGAGTAGCTGTATCGGTAATGATCCTAGTAGATTGGATGGCAGTGCCTTTCACCAAAAGCAGGTATTTGAGGTGCAGATTGATGCAGGTTGATGTATCGTCGAGATTGTTAAATGGAATCCACTGGAGGATCGATTTCCCTTGTCAACGCTTTGTCTGTAGAACCTCGCTGGAGATCGCAAAGGCCAATGAGACATGAGAGCAAGTGTCTACTTGGCTTCCAAACTGATTCTGAATCTGCCTCCCCTCCTCAGCCCCCAATACCTTTGTATTTTCTGTGACAACTAGAAACATTAACAACTCTTTACCACCACAGTAAGCACAGGGAATGCAAAGGCACTGCCCTCCCGGAGTTCAGTCTAATGGGAGAAACAGAAGGGCTACACACACCTAAGTAGACCTCAGTCCTAGCTCTAGGGCCAAAGGCTTCTAGATTGGAAGAGGTAGAAATTCATTTTGCCTGGGTTTAGGGAAGAGACGGTATTGGAGCCTTGATGATGTAGAATTTCCCAAGGCAAACAGCAGGGAGAACAAGGAGACTTGTTCAAAATACAGCAGCACCGTAATGATAAGGTAAAAAACAGGAAACAAAGTGAATGTCCATTAACAGGCAATGGAACTAACCATATTTTCATGCAGAAAATGTCACTCAACAGTTAAAATTACTGAACCAGAACTGTAAGTATTAATTTGGTTAAATCTTTTTAACAAAACATAAAAAGATTTTTTTTTGAGCAAAAAAAGCAGTTTACAAACTAACGAACAGCATGCTACAGAGTGGCAGGCTTTGTAGCACAGCAACCTGGTGTGGGCTGGAGTGCCAGAGTGGGGGTCCACATCCTGACACCACCACTTGCAAGCTGCGTGATCCTGGGCAAATGGTGCCACCTTTCAGTCTTCTCACTGTAAATCGGGGATCATAATAGGACTTACACATAGGGGCATTGTGAGGATTTAAGGAAGTAATATGAGTCAAACACTTAGAACAGTGCCTGAGGCTCAATAAATGTTAGCTAGTGTTGCAGTGGTATAAAGTTTTCAAAGGAGAACAGTATTTTGTTGAGTGAAACACATACATATACCAAAGTTTAAAAACACATAGGAAGTGGCCGGCTGGTGGGTGAGTGGTCAAGTTCACTTCCTCAGCCCGTTTTGCCAGTTCGGATCCTAGGCACAGACCTTTGCACTGCTCATCAAGCCATGCTGTGGCAGCGTCCCACATAGAGGAACCAGAAGGACCTACAACTAGGATATACAACTAGGTACTGAGGCTTTGGAGAGAAAAAAAAAGGGGAGGAAGACTGGCAACATATGTTAGCTCAGGGCCAATCTTCCTCAAAAAAAAGACAAAAAACATAGGGAAATGACAATCACCAAAGTTAGAACAGTGGTTACCTCTGTGGGATAGGGAGGGGAAGGAGATTAGGGAGGAGAAGGAAAGAGCTTCAACTATATCTGTAGTACTTTACTTATTAAGCTGAGTGGTAACGTGTTTTCCTTAGATTGGTATGTATGTATGAAATATTTCATATTAGTACTTTAAAAAAAATATCAAACGAGATGGGGTTGGGATTGTACTCCTGTAGACACCAAAGACCTTCCCTAATTAGCTTTGTGTGAGTTGAGGCTGGAGGTGCAGAGGATGCAGGAGGGATCCTGGAGCCGCCCAAACAGTCTGGCTCCTTCCCGTCCTTCAGATCTCGGTCCAAACATGCCTTCCTCAGAGAAGCCTTCCTTGACACCCATTTTAAAGCAGCACACCCCCATCCTCTAACACACTGCACTATTTTATTACAATGGGTTTATCACTCTGGGCAGTTTTAGTATTATCTTACTCGGTAACTGTCCGTCTTCCCCCACTGGAATGTTCCGTCTGTGTCAACACTATATTCCCAAAGTCATCGTAAGTCCTCAATTATTTTTTTTGTTCTCGGGATGGATGACGAATGAATGAATGGAGACCCTTCCTTCAGCCCCAGGAGGCCTCTTTTTAGCCTGACTGGAAGGCACAGGTAGAAAGTGGAAAGCCTGAGGAGCACAGTGAGGATCGGAGAGGGTTGAGGAGAAGGCGGATGAAGATCTGGAATAGAGGAAATGAGAGCTCCTTCTGAGGGTGACGAGCCAAGGGCGGAAGGTGAGCGGAGGAGCGGAGGAAGTCTCTGCGACCGGGAGGGGGCGGGGCCTCCAGGGCTGGGGCGGGGCCTGGAGGAGGGGGCGGGGCCGGAGCCTGCGGGTTGGGGCGGACCCGGGGGAGGGGCGGGGCCTGCGAGCGGGGGGATGGGAGCGGCGCGCTGAGTCGGCGGCTGCGGCGGCGGCGGAAGATGGCTGCGGCTGAGGCGGCGGACACTCAGCTGATGCTCGGAGTCGGGCTGATCGGTGAGGACGCAGGCGCCCTGCCCCGCAGACCCGTACCCCAGTTCCGCCTCTCCCTCCTCCCGGCCGGGGCGGCCCCTGCTCCCGCGGCCCCCGGCGCCGCCCGGGTGGGGAGGGCGCGTCCCCTGCGTGTTGGGCCTGGGCGGGGGGCGGCGGGGCCCGGCCTCCTTGGCGCGGGCGCCCGGCCAGCCGCCCTGGGCTTGTCCGCCCGCGGCCTCGCGTGGGCCCGCCCGGGGCGGGCGGCGGGGCGGAGGGACCCCCGGGCCTCCCAGGTCCGCGGAGGGAGCTCCTCCAGGACGCCCCGGGCTGCAGACGAGCCCGGACGTGGAGGGTGACCGAGCTCCGGAGGCTGCAGGGGCCGCTGCGCGGGCGGGGCCCCGGCTGGGCTGAGAGCCGCTCGCGGGCCGCGCGGCGAGGGGACGGCAGGGCTGGGGTCCCTCGGAGCGTGGAGGAGCCACGCGTGACTGCCTGCCCGGCGCCCGGCTGGCCCCGATGGTGTGATCGAGCTGTTCGAGGCACGGTGACCAACTGTGCTGGTCCCGGGTGCTGCGCATTATGCAGGGATTATCTCCCGTTTAACTCCTACTATGGCTCAAGGGGGTGTCGGTAACGTTTGGTGCCCACCTTGCCGGGGAACAGATGGAGGCCCAGGGTGTTATTTGTGCACGGACGCACGCCAGGCAGTGGCGGAGCCAGGATCAGGATCCTTGCAGTCTAGCCCCAGAGCCCCAACTCATACCAGTGAAGGACTCCTGCATCATAGGACCTCATGCATGTAGCAGGAGTGTCTACATAATCACATTCGGTGGATCCCTGTTGGTTTTCAGGAATTACTGGATGAGGAAGTACGTTACGACTTTAGGACAGCCCGAACGTGTGCCTGAGCCGTGTGCGGTGTTTCAGGGAACCATTTGTCCCATAGGCAGTAAGCGAGCACGGGGCGGTTCGAATTTGGGTCTGTCGGCTCCCTGCGTGGCATTGTCCTTTGAAAAAACGTTATTCTGTTGAGATTTTTACAAACCCCTCAACACTCCCTCTGTTCCCCTAGTGTACAAGAAGATGGCTTGGATTTTGCAAAACTAGTGAAAAGTGATAATTATTTTCAATGTCTCAAAGGAGTGCATTTATCTGGGAACGGCTTCCTGTATTCGTTTGTAATGTGATGTTAGAAAGTGCTTCACAGCAAAACCTAAGTACCTCAGGCGTCTTAGTCCTGCTTGAAGGTGCTTCTGAATTGAGGCTGAGTTAAACTGACTTTTATCTGGTAACAGCAAAGAAAAGGATGACTTATCATGTTTTCAACTCAGCAGGTTTTTGATTTTTCATGTTGATGTGCATTTAAAAGGGATTTGCTTCCAAATAATGGGGAGGGGGTGCTCCTCCCTCCTATGAGACAAGGAGGGCCAGATGTTGATAATTGCTGAAGCTGAGTGATGGAGAGGGGTAATTCATTTTATTATTCTCTCTACTTTTTTATATACTCGATATTTTCCGTAATAAAATTTTTTTTAAGGCTATAGATGAAAATCTGGATTCTTACTGCTATATATGCAGTAACTCTTTCTTGAAAGTTTAGGCGGTTTTTTCCTGGAGTTTTTATTATTAGTATATCGCTCCTATTTGTTATTGAGGTGTTTGATGATGGAACTACATATATGACTGGATAATCTTTATTATTACTATTATTATTAAAATTTAAATATAGAATTTGTACAATCAGTATGTAACATGATTTAAAAGAGATTTCACCATTTTCTTCATCTCCAGTTATTTATTTATTTATTTGTTTTGAGGAAGATTAGCCCTGAGCTAACTACTGCCAATCCTCCTTTTTTTGCTGAGCAAGACTGGCCCTGAGCTAACATCCGTGCCCATCTTCCTCTACTTTATATGTGGGACGCCTCCCACAGCATGGCTTGACAAGCGGTGCCATGTCTGCACCCGGGATCCAAACTGGCAAACCCTGGGCCACTGAGAAGCAGAACGTGCAAACTTAACTGCTGCGCGACCGGGCCGGCCCCCATCTCCAGTTTTGTTTTTAACAAACTTTTAAAATGTATTTGTTAAAGATCCTTCTAATTAGGTAAAAATGTAAAGTAATGATAAGTTTACGAGAATTTGTGTGGGAGGAGATAGGAAAGACCTCTACCAAACCTGTAAGGCTAAATTTTCATTTATGATTTGTTATAAAAGCTTTTTACTTTGGTAGACTAAAACTTAGAGTCAGGAAAGCTAGATAATGTGACCAATAGAAGTAGGTAGGAATTTGGGGTCTCGTGTGCTCTGGGTTGCTTTGTAAAATGCATGTTAGAACTAATTCCGCTAGGTGCTTCTGAGTCACCAATCAATTCACTTCCTTGCTGCTGTTTGACATTCTCACAGTGACCATCTTTCCACCATAGAAAAGGACACAAATGGAGAAGTTCTGTGGGTGTGGTGTTATCCTTCCACGACAGCTCCTTTAAGGGATCTGCTGCTGAGAAAATGCTGCCTTACAGATGAAAACAAACTTCTCCATCCCTTCGTCTTTGGTCAGTACAGAAGAACATGGTTTTATATCACAACAGTTGAAGTTCCAGATTCTTCAGTTTTGAAAAAGGTATGACTGCATAAAGGTCAAAAACCCAAAAACATTTAAAGTGATATAAAATTATTCCAGTCACTCTCAGCTTTAGCCTTTATCATTCACAATACACCTTTGAAAAATATTAACTCTGATTTTCATTGGGAGTGTTCTTTCTCACGTGTCGCTCTCGTTCATTCTGTAAATATTGGTGGGCATTGTCTGATTGACCCTGTGGTTGATGTAGGGGAGCCTTTCTTGGATTTTGCTCTGAGGGAGTAGAAATGTAGAAGCAGTTTCAAAGTCTTGGCTCTGATTAAAGGTGGGCAGAAGCATTTTTCCATAATTAAGAACTATTTCAAAGGATATAATCATCTTTGGCATAGTTAAGACAACTTTTTTCATGTGTTTGTGGATGGTAAGAATATATTAAGAATAAAAAGAATAATTAAGGAAACTCATGTTTCAGTAGGCTTTCTGTGTGTCATTTGACGTGAACAGTATCAGTGTGACATGTTGGAAACCAGTATCTGGTCGTTGTGGACTTTCCCAGTCCCAAACAACCAGCAGGTTTTCTCGAAGAAAAGAATGTTGGAAAGAAGTGGGCTCCTGGTGTGTATCTGGGTGGAGACTTCTCTTTCCTTTTCAGGGCTAATTTTATAGCCAATAATTGGACTGTATGAAGCATGTCCAAGATACCAGTTTAAATTTAAGGAGTTATATTTAAAATAACAGGAACTGTTAGAAGTTTAAGACAAAACAGAGTTTCATAATTAGAAAATGTAAATTTGCAAAAAGATAGTTTTCAATGTGTTATAAAATCTTTGGTTTATGTTCATTTAGTTCTTACTGAAAAGTCTTGATGTATCCTCAAGTAGATTGATCCATGTTTTGCACTACAGACTGCCAAATTATAGCAACCTCGATTTCAGATCTCTTTTTCAGATTTGAAAAACAGTAAGATTTAGAGACAGTTCTTATACTTTGAAGTATGATTTTTAAAAGTGTATTTCTCAGGTGCTTTGCTTTTTATATAAAGTTCTGAATTTTGTCTCATGAGAATAATAATTATATGATTATTAGAAATTTATGTTTATAATAATAGAGGCCTATTAAGAAATGAAGCTTATTGTGCCCTTTAAATTATATGGCATTCTACAGAGAATTGACTGTTTGGGGAACTGTGTGAATCTTACTGAGACATATTTTTGTTGTTTTTTATCCTTCTATTTCATTAATTAAAAATAGTTGGTAAATTATGTCTGTATAGCATTCCTAGTTCTGCTTTGATGAGGTTTCAGGACTTTAAATAAAAACTCACATTTTTGATATTCGAAATATTTTTGTGGTTTTGAAAAAAATTTTTAACTAAAAGTATTACATTCTTATGTAGGAAATTAAATATATGTATATACAAATACACATTTTTATATGTACATAAAAGTATAAAGAAGCAAGTGAGGACTTTGTTGAATCTGGGTCTTTTCCTTTTAATGTTGGTATATCTTACACAAGAGGTTTGTTAGAATATGGTAATAAAAATTAACTCTATTAAAAGTATCTTTAAAATGTATACTTTTTTTGTTTCTTTTGGACAGGTGACTCATTTTTCTATTGTCCTGACTGCCAAAGATTTTAACCCAGAGAAATATTCCACCTTCGCTAGGATATTGTGTAGGTCTGTATGAAAACTGTATTACATGCTAATGTACAGAAATGAAGTTCTTGCTCAATCGTTACATAGCAGATTTCTACACTCAGGAAGCAAGTTTCAGCCCTGTCTCCCCAGCTTAATTTTTAGTGGCCCTTCAGAGACTATGTTATAAAGAGGCACTTTCTCTTCTGCTTCAAAGATACTCCTCTTCTTATTTGGGAAAATGATGGAGGGGAGGAGAAAAAGCAGCTGGCACAACTATTGTAGTTCCTGGGTATTTTGAGTCACTTGCCACTTTCGTCTTTTACTTTAATTCACTCCCAGTCTAGAGCTTTCCTTAGCAGGATGGATAAGTTAAGTGCTTTATGAAGTGGTAAGCTGGTTCATATGTGTCAAGGTCTGTGTGTGGAGTCATTTTTGGGGAAGTTAATGGGCATTTTGAATTATACCAAAGCACAGGGAAACATTTCCTAGCTGGAATCTGAGGAGCTGAGAAACTCTGACTAATTGGTTAATTGTGATGCAAGTAGACTCCTTTATTCCATCCCATTTGTTGAAAGTTTATCTAAAATATACCAGTCTACTTTCTTACCTTGGTGAATATACGGACTAAATGAAATCTTTCTCATATGTTAGAGACGTTGGCTTTTTCTGTAATGAAGGCTTTCGCAGGGTTTTAGTTTAGTTTTTTTTTTTAATAGTGTTACTACATAGCATTATAATTCTAGGTGTTATGTATTATCTTCGGGCTCATGCCCAATAGTAGTTTTTTTGTGGGGAGGGATAAGGGGGGTTTTGTTTTTCTCACCGTAAGCCTGATAAATAGCTGTCTTTTCGCCATTTTTATGTGCACACACAACATAGTGTAAGAATACCTTCTCATTACCTGAGAGTTTCAGTTCAGTTGTATTCTGACAAGATGCAGTTTTACTGTTTTTGCAGCCAGCTACAATAAGAAAGACTTCTTGCTGTCACAGGATAAATTCCAAGTATATGACTCACTGTGGAACAAGAACAGTTGTCTGCTAATATGGCACTGACACGGAGAGATTATTATTATTGCTCGGAGAGATGCTATCCAGAAGCTGTGACCTAAAAACACTGCAAAGGTGTTGTTGATCAAACACTGGACTCCCGTTTCATTTGATTGAGTCAGAGTTAGGTTACTTAACTGAATTCCCCGAGAAATATTCTGGGCCCAGAAGGCAAGGTTGCTTTAGATCCCACTTCCTGCCCAGGAGGAAGCCCAGAGCGTTTTTCAGCTTCTGCAGAGCTGTGGCATTGTAGCATTCTAGATTCTCTTCTCTTGTCACAGTGCAAGAGAAGGGAGGACTCAGAGTTATTGCCGGCCACCTCCTCTGCCCACTACCTCTTACGGCACTCAAGTACTTGCCCTTGCCTGTGTACACACCCGCGTGCTCAGGCACACACATGCTCCCTCTCCCGACACATACGTGTGTGTACACATACACACCCGTAGACAAGCACATTTTGATGATGGTGAGGTTACCATGGAGGTGCTCCCTTCCATTTCTGGTGAGAGTGGCAGGCAGGTGTGCCTTCACAGCATGCTGCTCACCATGGCAGTGGAAGCCCGCATGGATGGGGGGACTTCATTCCCTCTGTGGGGTCCAAATCGTCCAGGCCAGGTGGCAGTCTATGGATGTCCATTTGAATAAGGTCCCCTGGGTTGCCCTTTGTAGTTTTCCTCAGGAGTGATTTTTGAGGGATTCCTCCCTCTGCTCCATCTCTCATGGCCCAGGGTTGTCATCTTAACCTACTACTCATGTTTCTCTGCTCCATTACCATATATTGCTTTATTTTGTAACTTTAATGGTGTTTTTATTTTTTTTGTTGTTGGTGGTAATGTAAGCACATAGTAAAACAAAAAAATACAAACAGCACAGAAGGGTGCATAGGGTAAGTGTTTCCCTTCCCCTGTTCCCGGCCTCCAGTTCTACCTTCTGAGCCCCCACCCCAAGGCAGCAACCTGGCCTGTTTTCTTTACGCCCTACGGAAGACGTTTTCTCCATATGTAAGCATGTGTGTGAGTTCATGGGTTTGCCTGTATTTTATATATATGATAGCTTACCATACTCATTGTTCTCTACCATTTTTTCTTAATCTGTGCATTAAAAAACTGATGATTGACAGAATTTAGTAAGTGGTTAAAACATTTGCTTTTTTTCACTTAATTTACAATAAATATAAATTTCAAGTGATCTGTCTTAAAAAATGATTTTATTTTCTTCCCAGTTTTCCATCCCTTCAGCTACTAAAAGGCCCAAGTAGATCCAGTCCTGCTTCTGAAGCAAAATTTAGATTTGCTTACTCACAGGAAGAGGTCAGGGGAAGGGCTGGTTTCACACGTGAGCTCTGAACGCAGCCAGCTTCCTGTCAGCATTTTCTGGGAGTTCTAGCTTAATGATGAATGTATCTAGTGTGCTTTTATCACCAGAAACTTAAAGGAGCTTGATTTTTTAATTATCTAAATATAGCCACCTCTGGGAACTCTGATAAGTATAGGTTCTACAACTAATTACTGCTTTGTCTGTGAACAATGCATAAACTCCTTTCTTGTCAAAGGAAATCCCAGCAATAAAACAGAGTTGTTATGACTAAGAACACCTGTTGTGAGTGTAAAACATAAAAAGAGATAAGTATACAATATTCTTGAGAATAATGAGGCCTCAGACAGTCCATAGTTCATTCTCTTGCCTGAGTGGACTATAGCAGGCTTCCCCAGATGTAAAGAGAGAGCTGACTTCAAAGAATTGTTAAAGATCTCTCAAGTGGTTTTTTTTTTTAATACATTTTATGATTAAATTAAGGAAGTAATCATGTCATGGAAAGATTCAGGTGTTCAGAAGTATATTAGCAAATTGGCTTAGATTCCTTAGAAAGTACCCATGCCTGGCGTTAGTGTATTTCTCCATGTGGTTCATGCTAAATAAAAGCACAGTTGCTTTTTGTCCTTTCTTACAGAATGTACCTGAAACATGGGAGCCCAGTTAAAATGATGGAGAGTTATATCGCAGTTCTCACAAAGGGGATATGCCAGAGTGAAGAAAATGGCTCTTTCCTTAGCAAGGACTTTGATGCCCGAAAGGCATACCTTGCAGGCTCCATCAAAGGTAAAAAAAACAAAAAAAAAAAGCAAAGCAAAAGAAGAAACAAAAACCCATCCTAGGTGATTCCATCCCCACAACAACAAATCCCCGAGCTAAGGACAGTCTCTCATTAGACTCTGCTATTCCATATTTCCATATATTTTCATCTATATAATATTTGTTTCCTATACAGGTGGGTAGTTCAACTTGTACATTTCCTTATTTGGTTAGAATTCTGTCATAGGAAATCAGATTTTTGTGGTGCTCCTTTCCATATGATTCTGACTGTTAATATAGAAATGCTCTTTCACCAGTAAGCTTAATTTCATGGCTCGAGGTCTCCACTGACTTCCATGGTTTTTCTTTCCTTAATTCTTAGCAGGTCCCTCTTGCACCTGGAGAACTCAAGCCCCTGACCCAGAGTTCCCAATTAACTCCTCGCCTTTCTCTCCTAGCTGGAAAATCCAAAATGGCAGACAGCCCAGGGCTAAGCCGCAGACCTGGGGGACCTTAAAAGGGAGGAGAGGGGAACTCTGAGGGCAGTGCTGGCCTTCGTTCTCATCCCCCCACCGTGCCTGTCTTTGCTCTTGACCCCACTGTTCCGTATGCTTTCTAAGCATCCTGTGTTACCTTGAGGTGTTAGGTATTTGTCAAGTTTTCTGAAAAGGAGGTAAGTAACGACGGGGGGAGGGTGGTGTCAGTGAACGTTTTTTAAAACTTAAGAAGTTTTCACGACACAGAAAGATGCTGGTTCCCCTTCATATCATTGGTTGCACTTTCTTTGAGTCTGGCGTCATGTATTCATCCAGCGGAGGGTCCCTTGGGAGGCAGGTGTAGGCAGCTCTCACACCCATCCTGGTGAGCAGACATGTGGATAGATAAACCCCTCCACCAAATAAGGTGCTTCGGAACTTACAACATTTGTCTGAATTCTCTGTATTGAACATAATTTTGCATTCATGTGATAAAAATTCTTTCCAATAAAAACTGTACGTCCTTATATAATATTTAATGCAGTAACAGTACATTGTCTTTTGTTTTTAGACATTGTATCTCAGTTTGGAATGGAAACTGTTATCTTACACACAGCACTGATGCTAAAGAAAAGAATTGTCGTCTATCACCCCAAAATAGAAGCTGTCCAGGAGTTTACCAGGTATCATCTCTAATCATTTGAAAGTGTAAGCTTTGTTGGCAGCCAATTTGGAGCATTCAGTGTCACTATGTGCTCTGTTCTGTCCCACATTTGGTATAAAGAGAACGTGTTAGTCGGGGGGTGAATTATCATTTTGGTCTAATGTTCCAGTTTAGATTTAGTATTTCAAGGTCACTGAATTTGGACAGATTTTTCTTTAAATTTAGAAATATGAATATTTTAGAGCAGAGAGTTTGCAAACTTCCTTGCCAGAGAATAAATATTTTAGGCTTGCCATATGGTCTCTGTCCCAAGTACCCAGCTGCCGTGGGTAGCTTGAAAGCAGCCACAGACAATGCGTATGTAACTGCATGGGCCTGGCTGTGTCCCAGTAAAACTACGCGCAAAGACAGGCAGCCGACCCATGGGCCACAGTTTCCTGATCCCTGTTTTAGGTCACTTGTTTCTTGTGTTCAATTTTACCATAGACTCTCTTATTTTTATAATAAACGTAGATTTTTTTTTAGTTTTTTTCTTTGCCAAATCTAACTTGCTCTTAGGTTCTATTTTAAAAGCAAGAGGAACTAGCATTTATGCTGTGTTTACTGAATTCCAGGCATTGTATAAGTCACCTTAAATTATTAAATTTACTCCTGACAAGAACCTTGCAAGGAAGCATTATTAGCCTGTTTTATGGATGAGAAAATTGAGGCTTAGAGAGGCCATGTGGTTAGGTAATGGAAAGAAGAAAGGCTTGGTAGTCAGAAAGATCTGGGTTAATGTCCTAGGAGGGCAACTTATTATCTCTGTGACCACATAAAGGATACTTAATGTTTCTGAGCCCCAGTTTCTTCATCTGTAAAATGAAGATAATGATGCCCCTCTCCTAAGCTTGTTTTAGGATTGGAAATAATCTGTGCCAAGTGCTTAGTATGTTCCGTCCTCATAGTGTGCACTTGAGAAATGATTATTGTTAGACGATTGTGATTGCCTCAGATCTCAGGTGAGAGGGCCAGGATTCGTACCCTGCTCTGACTCCAGAACTCAGTATTTTCCCACCCCATTACCCTTTTCCTCTACATTCTTCCCTCTGAAACTGGGGTGTCCACAGCTTCTGAGATACATAGCAGGACACCAAATGCTTCACGAAACCACAGATAAATTTGGTGCATCTTACCACAACAGCTGTTTTGCTGGCAATTTTTTTTGAAGAAAACCTATTTTGTATAAAAACAAACACAAAGTGGTTTGCAAGTTTGACTGGAATTTTAAATATAAAATGAGAGACAGCAAAAAAAGTGTCTTGCTTGCAGGGCTCGCTTTGGCGTTTTCCCTCAGACCCGGTCTCCGTGCAGGCCGCAGAGTGAGTGTCTGGAGGAGACCAGAAGTGTTGCTCTGTGACTCCATGGAGAGCTTTTGAAACTTCACCTCGAGCTTCTTGTAGCTAATCTGACCCAAAAGCAGAGTTGAAAGTGTTGCAGGACTTTAATTTGAAGCCTGGAGGCGTTGGCACAGTTAGGGGTTGGTCTCCCTTCTGCCTCTGATAGCTTTACGACTCCACCCCGGTCACTTCGTCCTCGGGAGGGCGACGGAAGGGGGCAGGCTGAGTCCCTGAGGTGCGGGCCAGCAGCCATTTGAGTTCTCACCTTCGTTCCCCAGGACCCTGCCTGCCCTGGTGTGGCATCGCCAGGACTGGACCATACTTCACTCCTACGTGCACCTCAATGCTGACGAGCTGGAAGCCCTGCAGATGTGCCCAGGTAGACCACAGGCTCCCAGGGGAGGACAGACTCGGCTTAACCAGGGTTGTCGTGGTTTCGTGTGTGTGCATGCACACACTCACATTTCTCAGGGGAATACTGATCGTTTATTATTTCTTTGGCAAATGCAACCAATTTTTTCTTCTTAAAAAAAGGTTTTTTAATTAAAAAAAATTGTGGTAAAGTACACATAAAATTTGCCGTATTAATCATTTTTAAGTGTATAGTTCAGTGGCATTAGGTACATTCACATTGTTGTGCAACCATCACCAAAATGCAGTTTACTTTTAATTTTGTAAAGTTCTTATCTTAAAAGGTTCCCTGTTATGAGGCCGGCCCTGTGGCATAGTGGTTAAGTTTAACACCCTCTGCTTTGGCAGCCCAGGTTCCTGGGTTTGGATCCCAGGGGCAGACCTACGCCACTCATCAGCCATGCTGTGGTGGCAGCCCACATATAAAATAGAAGAAGATTGGCACAGATGTTAGCTCAGGGTGAATCTTCCTCAGCAAAAAAAAAAAAAAAAAAAGGAGTTAAAAGTTTCCCTATTAGTGATTTGATTTAGATTTTATTTTGAGCCTTTCCTTATTTTTTCTCAAAGAAAAAAATAAGTTATTTTTAAGTGATGTTGTTATACTTGTATGATAATTTTCAATAATAAGATTCTGGGAATAATTTAATAATACACTATTACTTATGCCTACAGGAATCATAACTTTATAGTGATACCGTTTTTTGTCCTTGTTTTCTTAAATATAAGGCCCTATATACTTCTGTGGTCTTAAAAGTTCCTTTGATAAGATGATGACGAATAGATGCTAGGGGATTTTGTTATTGTTCCACTGTGAGGTACTTACATATAAAATAATATGTAATATTTCTGCAAGTTATAAAAAATAAACACTTGTGGACTCACCAGAGAGATGAAAAAGTAGAATATTGTCAGTACTTGGGAGCACCCAGTGTGCCTTCTGATCTCATTCCACCGTTTTTCCTTACTCCCCTCCTCTGGCCACATGCACGTAAACACATACCTCTAAACAACAGATGGGGGGCCGGCCCTGTGGCCGAGTGGTTAAGTTCACGCATTCCACTGTGGCAGCCCAGGGTTTTGCTGGTTCGGATCCTGGGCGCAGTCATGGCACCGCTCATCAGGCCATGAGGAGGCGGCGTCCTGCATGCCACAACTAGAATATACAACTATGTATGGGGCGCTTTGGGAGAAAAAGGAAAAAGTAAAATCTTTAAACAACAGATTGTTTAGTTTTACTAAACTAACTTTGTGTATATGGACTCACGATGGATGAATTCTCCTGTGGCCTATTGTGGGGTTTTTTGTTTTGTTTTGCTTAGTATTTAATATTTTTCTGGAATTCATCTGTGTTCATGTGGATATCTGTAGTCTCATTCATTTTCGTTGCTGTATGGGATTCCGTTAAATGCTGTACCATAGTCTGTTCCTTTGGACTTTTCTTGTTAGTCACTTTTAAAACAATGCTGCTATGAGCATTCTTTTTATGGGTCTCTTGGTGCACATATGCAAGATTTTCTCTAGGTTATACACTGGGGAGTAGAATTTCTGGGTTATAAGATGCAGATCCTCAAGCTGCTGGATAATGCCAGGTGTTTTCCTCAGGGATTGTACCAATTTACACTACCACTAGTAGTGTAGCAGAGATCCCATTGTTTCATGACCCCAGTAACACTTGGTACTATCAGACTTTAAAGTCTTTGCCAACTTGGTGGCTATATAGTGATATTTCCTTGTGATTTTAATTTGCATTTTCCTGATTCCTAATGAGGTTAAGCATATTTCTGTGTTTTTGTCGTTTGTGTTTCTTCTTCTGCAAAATGACTGTTATCTTTTACTCATTTTTCCATTGGGTTGGTTTTTTATTTTTAAGATTTTATTTTCCCTTTTTCTCCCCAAAGCCCCCCAGTATATAGTTGTATATTTTTAGTTGTGGGTCCTTCTAGTTGTGGCATGTGGGATGCTGCCTCAGTGTGGCCTGACCAGTGGTGCCGTGTCCGCACCCAGGATCCAAACCAGTGACACCTGGGCCACTGAAGCAGAACGCATGAACTTAACCACTTGGCCATGGGGCCAGTCCCTGGGTTGTTGTTTTTTTTAATTGATTCATAGAAGTTCTTTATATATTCAGGATATGAATCCATTGTTGGTTATATATGCTTCAAAATTATCTGCGTTTGAAGACTTTTTTTCTTTCTCATCTTTTGATGAATAGAAATCTTAATTTTAATATGTTAGAATTTATTAGATTTTTCTTTTATGATTTTAGTTTTTATATTTTAAGAAAATTTCTATTCCAGGCCAGCCCGGTGGTGCAGCAGTTAAGTTCGCACGTTCTGCTTCGGCAGCCTGGGGTTCGCCGGTTCAGATCCTGGGTGCAGACATGGCACCGCTTGGCAGAAGCCATGCTGTGACAGGCGTCCCACATATAAAGCAGAGGAAGATGGGCATGGATGTTAGCTCAGGGCCAGTCTTCCTTAGCAAAAAGAGGAAGATTGGCAGTAGTTAGCTCAGGACTAATCTTCCTCAAAAAAAAGAAAAGAAAAAAAAAGAAAATTTCTATTCCAAGAGTAGAAAGATATTCTCCTGTATTTTCTTGTAAAAATTTTTTTCTTCCCCATTTAAGTGCTTAATCCACCTGGAATTACTTTTTTGGTAGAGTGTGAGTTTGGGATCTGATTTTACTTTTTTCCATTTGGATAGCCACTTGGCCCAGGAACACTTATTAAATAGTGTCCTCCTTTCTCCAGTAATCAGCAAAATCATTTCTATCATGTGTCATGTTTTCTCATACATGAGTGATTCTGTGTCTGGGTGCTCTGTGGTAAGCTTTTGTCTCTGTTGCTGTTGTGTTTTACATGCCTTCACCTGGTAAAGTAAAACTTTAGCAATGATGAATTGGTCCTCAAAAAATTTTTTTCTTTTTAATTGAGGTAACATTGGTTTATAACATAAATTTCAGGTATACATTATTATATTTTGATTGCTGTGTAGGTTACATCATGTTCACCACCCAAAGACTAATTACCATCCATCACCGTACACATGTGTCCAGTCACCCCCTTTGGCCTGTCTCTTTCCCCCTTCCCCTCTGATAACCACCAGTCTAATCTCTGTATCTATGTGTTTGTTGTTTTTGTTTTTATCTTCTATTTATGAGTGAGATCCTACAGTATATGACTTTCTCCGTCTGATTTCACTTGGCATAATACCCTCAAGGTCCATCCACGTTGTCACAAATGGCAAGATTTCATCTTTTTTTTATAGCTGAGTAGAATTCTACTGCATATATATACACACCACATCTTCTTTATCCATTCGTCCCTTGATGGGCACTTAGGTTGTTTCCAAGTCTTGGCTATTGTGAATAATGCTGCAATGAAGGTAGGGATGCATGTATCTTTACACATTCATGTTTCCATGTTCTTTGGATAATTACCCAGCAGTGGAATAGTTGGATCATGTGGTAGTTCTATTCTTAATTTTTTGAGGAATCTCCATACTGTTTTCCATAGTGGCTGCACCAGTTTGCACTCCCACCAATAGTGTATGAGGGTTCCCTTTTCTCCACATCCTCTCCAACATTGTTATTTCTTGTCTGTTAATTATAGCCATTCTGGTGGGCATGAGGTGATATGTCATTTTAGTTTCGATTTGCATTTCCTTGATAATTAATGATGTTGGACATCTTTTCATGTGCCTATTGGCTATCTGTATATCTTCTTTTGAAAAATGTTTGAATCTTTTCCCCATTTTTTAGTTGGGTTGTTAGTTTTTTTGTTGTTGAGATGTATGAGTTCTTTATGTATTTTGGATGTTAATCCCTTATCAGATACATGGTTTGCAAATATCTTCTCCCTATTGTGAGGTTGTCTTCTCATTTTGTTGATGGTTTTCTCTGCTGCGCAGAAGCTTTGTAGTTTGATGTGGTCTCATTTGTTTATTTTTTCCCTTGCCTTGTCAGACATGGTACTTGAAAGTATGCTGCTAAGACCGATGTTGAAGAGTGTACTGCCTGTTTTCTTCTAGAAGTTTCATGGTTTCAGATCTTACATTCAAGGCTTTAATCCATTTTGAGTTAATTTTTGTGTATGGTGTAAGATAATGGTCTGCTTTCATTCTTTTTCATGTGGCTGTCCAGTTTTCCCAGCACCATTTATTGAAGAGATTTTCATTTCTCCATTGTATGTTCATGGTTCCCTTGTCAAAAATTAACTGTCCATAGAGGTGTGGGTTTATTTCTGGGCTCTCGATTCTGTTCCATTGATCTGTGTTTCTGTTTTTGTGCCAGTATCATGCTGTTTTGATTACTATAGTTTTGTAATATATTTTGAAATCAAGGAGTGTGATACCTCCAGCTATGTTTTTTTTTTTCCCCGTGCTTTTTCTCACCAAATCCCTCCAGTACATAGATGTATGTTTTAGTTGCGGGTCCTTCTAGTTGTGGCATGTGGGATGCTGCCTCAGCATGGCCTGATGTGCGGCATCATGTCTGCACCCAGGATCTGAACCGGCGAAACCCTGGGCTGACGAAGCAGAGAGTGTGAACCCAACTACTTGGCCATGGGGCCAGCCCCTCCAGCTTGGTTCTTTTTTCTCAGGATTGCTTTGGCTATTTGGGGTCTTTTGTTGCTGCATATAAATTTTAGAATTCTTTGCTCTATTTCTGTGAAAAATGTTGTTGGAACTTTGATAGGGATTGCATTGAACCTGTAGATTGCTTTAGGAAATATGGACATTTTAACTATGTTGATTCTTCCAATTCAAGAGCACAGAATATCTTTCCATTTCTTTGTGTGTTCTTCAGTTTCTTTCAGCAATGTTCTATAGTTTTCAGTGTACAGGTGTTTCACCTCTTTGGTTAAATTTATTCCTAGGTATTTTATTCTTTTTGTTGCAATTGTATTCTTAATTTCTCTTTCTGCTACTTTGTTGTTAGCGTGTAGAAACGCAACTGATTTTTGTATGTTGATTTTGTATCCTCCCACTTTACCTATTCATTTATTATTTCTAAAAGTTTTTTGGTGGATTCTTTAGCGTTTTCTATATATGAAATCATGTCATCTGCCAATGGTGACACTTTCCCTTCTTCGTTTCCAATTTGGATCCCTTTTATTTCTTTTTCTTGCCTGATTCCTCTGGCTAGGACTTCCAATACTGTGTTAAATAAGAGTGAAAGTGGGCATCCTTGTCTGGTTCCTGTTCTTAGAGGGATAGCTTTCAATTTTTCTCCTTTGAGTATTTTATTAGCTGTGGATTTGTCATATATGGCCTTTATTATGTTGAGATATTTTCCTTCTATACCCATTTTATGCAGAGTTTTTATCATAAATGGGTGCTATATCTTGTCAAATGCTTTTCTCTGCCTCTATTAAGATGATAAATTTTTTTTTTTTTTGAGGAAAATTAGCCCTAAGCTAACGTCTACTGCCAATCCTCCTCTTTTTGCTGAGGAAGACTGGCCCTGAGCTAACATCCATGCCCATCTTCCTCTACTTTATATGTGGGACGCCTATCACAGCATAGCTTGCCAAGCGGTTCCATGTCCGCACCCAGGATCTGAACTGGCAAACCCTGGGCCGCTAAAGTAGAACATGGGAACTTAACCAATGTGTCACCAGGCCGGCCCCGATCATGTGTTTTTTATTTTTTGTTTTGTTAATGTGGTGTATCATGTTGACTGATTTCCAGATGTTGAACCATCCCTGGAATAAATCCCACTTGATCATGGTGTATGATCTTTTAAATGTATTCTATGCAATTTGCTAGTATTTTGTTGAGGATTTTTGCATCGATGTTCATCTGTGATATTGGCCTGTGATTTTCTTTTATTGTGTTGTACCGGTCTGGTTTTGGTATCAGGATAATGTTGACCTCGTAGAATGAGTTAAGAAGGTTCGCCCCCTTCAGTTTTTTGGAAGAGTTTGAGAAGGCTAGGTATTAAGTCTTCTTTGAATTTTTGGTAGAATTCACCAGGGAAGCTGTCTGGTACTGGGCTTTTATTTTTTGGGAGGTTTTCATTACTGTTTTGATCTCCTTACTGGTGATTGGTCTATTCAAATTCTCTGTTTCCTCTTGCTTCCATTTTGGAAGGTTATATGATTCTAAGAATTTATCCATTTCTTCTAGATTATCAAATTTGTTGGCATATAGTTTTTCATAGTATTCTCTTGCAATCTTTGATATTTCTGAGGTCTGCGTTTTAATTACTCCTCTTTCATTTCTGATTTTATTTAAGCCTTCTCTCTTTTTTTCTTGTTAAGTCTGGCTAAAGTTTTGTCAATTTTTTTAATCTTTTCAAAGAACTAGCTCTTAGTTTCATTGATTTTTTTTCTACTTTTTAAGTCTCTATTTCATTTTTTTCTGCTCTGAGTTTTATTATTTCCTTCCTTCTGCTGATTTGTGGGCTTTGTTTGTTCCTTTTTTTCCAGTTCCTTTAGGTGCACTGTTAGGTTGCTTGGGATTTTTCTTGTTTGTTGAGGTAGGCCTGTATTGCTATAACTTCCCTCTTAGAAGCACTTTTGCTGTATCACATACATTTTGGCATGTCATATTTTCATTTTCATTTGTCTCTAGGTATTTTTTTATTTCTCATTTGATTTCTTCATTACCCAGTTGTTGTTCAGTAGCACTTTGTTTAATCTCCACGTTTGTGGCTTTTCCAGTTTTCTTCCTGTAGTTGATTTCTAGTTTCATACCATTGTAGTCAGAAGAGATGCTTGGTATTATTTCAGTCTTCTTAAATTTATTGAGACTTGTTTTGTGGCTTAATATGTGATCTATCCTGGAGAATGTGCCATGTGCCTTTGAAACGAATGTGTATTCTGTTGGTTTTGGATGGAGTGTTCTCTATATATTTACTAAGTCCACCTGGTCTACTGCGTCATTTAAGGCCAATGTTTCCTTATTGATCTTCTGTTCAGATGATCTATCCATTGGTGTAAATGCAGTGTTACAGTCCCTGCTATTACTGTGTTGTTGTTTCTCCTTTTTTGTCTGTTAATAATTGCTTTATATATTTAGGTGCTCCTATGTTGGGTGCATAGGTATTTACAAATGTTATATCCTCTTGTTGGATTGTACCCTTTATCATTATGTAGTGTCCTTCTTCGTCTCTTGTTACCGTTTTTGTTTTAAAGTCTATTTTGTCTGATATAAGTATTGCTACCCCAGCTTTCTTTTCATTGCCATTTGCATGGAGTAACTTTTTCCACCCCTTCACTTTGAGTTTGTGAGTGTCTTCAGGTCCAAAGTATCTCTCTGGTATGCAGCATATGTATGGATCTTGTTTTTTAATCCAATCAGCCACTCTCTGCCTTTTGGCAGGAGCACTTAGTCTATTGCCATTTAAAGTAGCTATTGTTAAGAATGTACTTATTATCATTTTTTTACTTTTTCTCTGGCTGTTTTAGTAGTTCTTCTGTGTTCTTCTTCTCTTGCTCTCTTCCCTTGTGGTTTGATGGCTTTCTTTAGTATTATGTTTGGGTTCCTTTCTCTTAATTTTTTGTATATTTATTAGAGGTTTCTGGTTTCTGATTGCCATGAGGTTCATAAAGAATAACCTACGTAAATAGCGATCTATATTAAGTTGATGGTCTCTTAAGTTTGGCCTCTTGCTGAAAGCTCTACTCTTTTACTCCCCTCCTCCCACATTTTATGTTTTTGGTGTCATATTTAACCTCTTTTTTTGGTGTGTATCTGTTACCTTCTTATCATGGAAATAGATAATTTTAGTATTTTTGTCTTTTGACCTTCATATTAGCTTCATAGGTGGTTGATCTGCTACCCTTACTGTATGTTTGCCTTTCCCAGTGATTTTATTGTTTTGTGGGGTTTTTTTGATAATTTTCTTATTTGTGTTCTTTTCTTTACCACTTAAGTAAATACCTTTAGCATTTCTTTTCAGGCTAAAAAAATTATTTTTATTCTACTCTTCTGTAAAATCCAAAAAGTCTGAGAACTATTATCTTAACACCAGTTTCAAAGGTCTGCTGATTCTTGAGTTGCCCTGATTCCTTTGGCATTTATTGTATCATATCTGAAATTGGCAGATGATGATACTGTTTCCACCATGTTACCCTGAGAAACCCGGGTGTTTGATTTTGATTTCTTGGAGACGAGGACCTAAAGGGAGAACACTGGTCAAGGGAGTCCTTGCCACCGTCCGCCTTGTCTGTCATTCTGGACCTGAATAGCAGCAACTCAAAAGTAAACGCTTTACCTCAGCCTTCTTCCTGACACTGGAGTCTAGTTTTAGAACATTTTGAGTTGTAAGTTCCTTCAGGCAGTTGACCGTAATGTAGTCTTAATAAATACCACAGGGCACAGCTAATGCACCCTGAATAAATAAAGCAGTGACAGAAAGCAGCTGATGAGCTTTCAGACCCAGTTCTCTCTTTTTGTGTATGTGTAAGGAAAATTGGCCCTGAGCTAACATCTGTTGCCAGTTTTCCTCTTTTTGCTTGAGGAAGATTGTTGCTGAGCTAACATCTGTGCCAGTCTTCCTCTATTTTCTGTGGGATGCCGCCACAGCGTGGTTTTGACGAGTAGCACTAGGTCCACACCTGGGATCTGCATCCGCAAACCCTGCCACCAAAGCAAAGCACGCAGACTTAACCACTATGCCACTGGGCTGGCCCCCTAGTTCTCTTTTGATGTGTTCACAATATGATGTCTTCCTCCTGCAGTAATGTTGGTCCTCTTTGTGACGCAGGTTACATCGCTGGCTTTGTAGACCTGGAGGTGAGCAGTAGACCAGACCTCTATGACGTGTTTGTGAATCTGGCAGATACTGAGATTACCATTGCTCCACTTGCGAAAGGTTAGTTCTCTGTTCTGTTCTGTTCTGTTGTTGACACAAGATGTAAGTCAGGCAGTTGTATTCTTTAGGCTGATTATCTACAATCGGTACTTGAGGGCCTGCGCAACCTGCTCTGGCAACGCTGGAGGGATTCTTCTGTGTCTGAACACAGCACTTATTCTCATAGACCAGCCACGTTAGTGATACAGCCCGGGTGCTTCTGCTGCACAGGATAAGTTAGTAAGACAGTCTGTTCACCTTGTTTCTCCACTGTTCTGTTCAAACAAGGTGTATTAATTATCTATAGCTGCATAACAAATCACTTCTAAACTTAGTGATTGAAGATAACAAATATTTATTATCTCACAGTTTTGATGGGCAGGAATCCAGGAGCGACTGAGCTGGGAGGGTCTGGCTCAGGGTCTCATGAGGTTCGCTCAAGATGTTCCCAGGGCTACAGTCATCCGAAGGCTTGACTGGGATCAGAGGATCCACTTCCAAGCTAACTCACATGGCTCTTGGCAGGCGGCCTCCCCACATGGGCCTCTCGAGTGTTCTCATGATGTGACAGCTGGCTTCCCCAAGAGCCAGTGATCCAAGAGCCAGAGGAGACCACAGTGCTGTCTATGACCTCGTCTCAGAAGTCATACACCATCACATCCTCCATATTCTACTTGCTGGAAGCAAATCATTAAGGGAGAAGAATTAGGCTCCACCTCATGAAGGAAGGAGTATCAAAGAGTAAACGTGAACATTTACCACTACTCAAGGGTCCAGTATGACTCCTGTGTGGAAAATCTTTTTGAAGGCTGTCTCAGTAAGCACAAGGGATAAATGTATTCTTGGAGCTAATCAAGAACGGGTTTTCTAGGGGCTGGCCCCATGGCCTAGTGATTTAAGTTTGGCACACTTCATTTCAGCGTCCCAGGTTCAGTTCCCAGGCATGGACCTCCACCATTCATCGGCGGCTATGTTGTGGTGGCAACCCCTATACAAAATAGAGGAAGATTGGAACAGATGTTAGCTCAGGGAAAATCTTATTCAGCAAAAAGAAAAAAAAGAAAGAAAGAAAATGTGTTCTAGTGTCATAGTGTCGTCTCTGTGAAACTTTAAATTGTTCTAAGTTACAGCTATATAAAGTGGTAAAGATTGGGTTAAGTGTGTGTTGAGTCCAAGGCATTACTGAGGCATTGGTTTAGAGGGGAATATAACAGCTTTTATATTATCCTTTCTTTTTCTCCTTAAAGTGAGAGCAGCTGAATGCTAGTTAGGGATTTTTGTTAGATAGATTCTGATTATGTGAGATTTTATCTAGTAATTTCAAATTAATAGAACCAGAACTAGTTTTCTTTTCTTTTCTTTTTTTTTATTTTTCTGAGGAAGATTAGCTTTGAGCTAACATCTATTGCCAGTCTTCCTCATTTTTTTGCTTGAGGAAGATTAGCCCTGAGCTAACATCTGTGCTGATCTTCCTCCACTTAATATGTGGGTTACTGACACAGCATGGCTGGCGAGTGATGTAGGTCTGTGACTGGCATCCAAACCTGTGAGCCCGGGCCATGGAAGCAGAGTGCAATGAACCCAACCACTATGCTATGGGGCCGGCCCCCAGAGTTAGTTTTCTTTTAATTTGTGTTGAAATTATAAACATATAATGCATGCTCATGGTGAAAAATTCAAAATACAGAATCAGATCTTTAGGAGATACTGCCTTTTGTAAAGCCAAAGCGACAGAAAACTAGCTTCTGCCAGGGCCACTTAAATTGCTGAAGCGCTAGGACCAGCCATGTCCCTGCTGCCCTCTGTTGCTCTGAGTGTATAAAATGGGCTCATCCTGGTCAGCACCATCCAAATGGAGTTTCTCCCTTGGAGTGACAAACAGAAATTTCTGTTATTCTCTTTGCTGCAGAAAATAGCAATATGTATAATGAATGTGTGGTTGTTTCCTTTGCTCGTTTCTAAGAGCCTTTACAGACTGAATGTTCTGCTGGCTTCTGTAGAGCTGACAGGAAGTGCTGCTTTTACTGTATCCCCACCAGAAAGATAAACTTGAATTCTTAACTGTAAAGACCTGGACAGGCTCCTGGCTTCCAGTCACAACTTATTTGTGGTCAGAAGTTTTCATTAGGTTTTGTCTAGAAAGAAAAGATAAAAATCCTTATGAGGTAGGTTGAAGGAAAAATTGGGTTTGGTATTGGTGTGTTTTTGTTTTGGACATGAAGTGTACAAATCATGATTATGTCTTATGTCCTAGCATGTCATCATATCTGTGTTTAAGAAATAAGACAGAACATCCAGACAGAAAATCAACAAGGAAATTATACAATTAAATGAAAAATTAGACGAGATGGACTTAATAGATATATATAGAACACTTCATCCAAAAACAGCAGGTTACACATTCTTCTCAAGTGTGCATGGAACATTCTCAAGGATAGACCATATTTTGGGAAACAAAGCATGCATCAATAAATACAAGAGAATTGAAATAATATCAAGCATCTTTTCTGATCATAATGCTATGAAACCAGAAATCAACTACAAGAATAAAGCAGAGAAAGGTGCAAAAATGTGGAGACTAAACAACACGCTTCTGAACAAACAATGGATTATTGAAGAAATTAAAGAAGAAATCAAGCATTATCTGGAGACAAATGAAAATGAGAACACAACATACCAAATCATTTGGGATGCAGCAAAAGCAGTCCTTAGAGGGAAATTCATTGCAATACATGCTCACCTCACTAGACAAGAAAAAGCTCACATAAGCAACCTCAAACGACACCTAACAGAATTAGAAAAAGAAGAACAAACAAAGCCCAGAGTCAGCAGGAGGGAAATAATAAAAATAAGAGCAGAAATAAATGATATTGAAACAAAAAAGACAGTAGAAAGGATCAATGAAACAAAGAGTTGGTTCTTCGAAAAAATTAACAAAATCGACAAACCCTTAGCCAGACTCACCAAGAAAAGAAGAGAGAAATCTCAAATAAATAAAATTAGGAATGAGAGAGGAGAAATCACAACAGATACCAATGAAATACAAGGGATCATAAGAGAATACTATGAAAAACTATATGCCAACAAATTGAACAACCTAGAAGAAATGGACAAATTCCTAGACTCCTACAACCTCCCCACACTGAATCAGGAAGAAATGGAGAATCTGAATAGGCCAATCACAAGCAAAGAAATAGAAACAGTAATCAAAAACCTCCCCAAAAACAAGAGTCCAGGACCAGACGGCTTCTCTGGAGAATTCTACCAAACATTCAAAGAAGATTTAATACCTATCCTTCTCAAACTATTCCATTCCAGAAAATTGCGGAAGATGGAGTACTCCCTAACACATTCTATGAAGCCAACATCACTCTGATCCCCAAACCTGGTAAGGACAACACAAAGAAGGAGAACTACAGACCGATATCACTGATGAACATAGATGCAAAAATCCTCAACAAAATTCTGGCAAACTGAATACAGCAGTACATCAAAAAGATTATACACCATGATCAAGTGGGATTTATACCAGGGACACAGGGATGGTTCAACATCTGCAAGTCAATCAACATGATACACTACATTAACAAATTGAGAAACAAAAACCACATGATCATCTCAATAGATGCAGAGAAAGCATTTGACAAGATCCAACATCCATTTATGATAAAAACCCTCAATAAAATGGGTATAGAACATATAATAATAATAAAGGCCATATATGACAAACCCACTGCCAACATCATACTCAGTGGACAAAAACTGAAAGCCGTCTCTCTGAGGACAGGAACAAGACAAGGGTGCCAACTTTCACCACTCCTATTCAACATAGTACTGGAGGTGTTGGCCAGAGCAATTCGGCAGGAAAAAGAAATAAAAGGAATCCAAATAGGTAATGAAGAAGTAAAACTCTCGCTGTTTGCAGACGACATGATCTTATATATAGAAAACCCCAAAGAATCCACAGAAAAACTATTAGAAACAATCAACAACTACAGCAAAGTAGCAGGGTATAAAATCAACATACATAAATCAGTAGCATTTCTATACATTAACAATGAACTAACAGAAAAAGAACTCAAGAACTCAATCCCATTCACAATCGCAACAAAAAGAATAAAATACCTTGGGATAAATTTAACCAAGGAAGTGAAGGATTTATACAATGAAAACTACAAGACTTTCTTGAAAGAAATTGATAATGACATAAAGAGATGGAAAGACATTCCATGCACATGGATTGGAAGAATAAACATAGTTAAAATGTCCATACTACCTAAAGCAATCTACAGATTCAACGCTATCCCAATCAGAATCCCAAGGGCATTGTTTTCAGAAATTGAACAAAGAATCCTAAAATTCATATGGGGTAACAAAAGACCGCGAATTCCTAAAGCAATCCTGGGTAAGAAAAACAAAGCCGGAGGAATCACAATCCCCAATTTCAAAACATACTACAAAGCTACAGTGATCAAAACAGCATGGTACTGGTACAAAAACAGGTCCACAGATCAATGGAACAGAATTGAAAGCCCAGAGATAAAACCACACATCTATGGACAGCTAATTTTCGACAAAGGAGCAGAGGGCCTACATTGGAGAAAAGAAAGTCTCTTCAACAAATGGTGCTGGGAAAACTGGACAGCCACATGCAAAAGATTGAAAATTGACCATTCTTTTTCACCACACACCAAAATAAACTCAAAATGGATCAAAGACCTTAAGATTAGGCCTGAAACAATAAGTCTTCTAGAAGAAAATATAGGCAATACACTCTTTGACATCAGTTTCAAAAGAATCTTTTTGGACACTGTAACTCCTCAGTTGAGGGAAACAATAGACAAAATAAACAAATGGGATTTCATCAGACTAAAGAGCTGCTTCAAGGCAAGGGAAAACAGGATTGAAACAAAAAAACAGCCCACTAATTGGGAAAATATATTTACAAGCCACTTATCCGACAAAGCCTTAATCTCCATAATATACAAAGAACTCACACTGCTTAACAACAAAAAAACAAACAACCCGATCAAAAAATGGGCAGAGGACATGAACAGACATTTCTCCAAAGAAGATATAAGTATGGCCAATAGACACATGAAAAAATGTTCATCATCGCTAATCATCAGGGAAATGCAAATCAAAACTACACTAAGATATCACCTTACACCCGTTAGATTGGCAAAAACATCCAAAACCAAGAGCAACAAATGTTGGAGAGGTTGTGGAGAAAAAGGAACCCTCATACACTGTTGGTGGGAATGCAAACTAGTACAGCCACCATGGAAAACAGTATGGAGATATCTCAAAAAGTTAAAAATAGAAATACCTTATGACCCAGCCATCCCACTACTGGGTATCTGTCCTAAGAACCTGAAATCAGAAATCCCAAGAGTCCTTTGCACCCCTATGTTCATCGCAGCATTATTTACAATAGCCAAGATGTGGAACCAACCTAAATGCCCAGAAACTGATGATTGGATAAAGAAGATATGGTATATATACACAATGGAATGCTACTCAGCCATAAAAAAGGACAAAATTGGTCCATTCACAGCAACATGGATGGACCTCGAGGGTATTATGCTAAGCGAAATAAGCCAGACAGAGAAAGACGAAGTATATATGACCCCACTCATAGGTGGAAGATAACATATAGACAAGGAGAACTGATCGGTGGTTACCAAGGAAAAGGGGGGGTGGGGGGAGGGCACAAAGGGGGAAGTGGTGTACCCACAACAAGACTAACAATAATGTACAACTGAAATCTCACAAGGCTGTAATCTATCATAATCTTAATAAAAAAAAAAAGAAATAAGACAGAAATGTGCGGCATTGTCAGTTGCCTTTTGAAAATTCCACCTGTATGCTCTTTCACGTTTTCAGATAGATGGCATGATTATTTTTTATTATGTAAACTTCTAAATATTCATACAACATATTCTTCTTGATCTCACCAGAGGCCATGACAATGGGCAAACTGCACAAAGAGATTGGTCAGCTAATTGTTCAGTCTGCAGAAGATCCAGAGAAATCAGACAGCCAAGTTATTCAGGTAATTCTTGATATTCTGACTTACTCAGAGTCCTGAAGCGGCGCCACTGGGTGGCGTGTGGCAGACAGGTGCTCGCTACCTGCGGTACCCACAGACGGAGTGAAGTGACTGGAGAGGCCAGCGGGTGGGGCTGCCATGGCTGGTCAGTTATCAGGCTTTGGGAACACATATACAGGGGGCTGGTGCTGAAGCCAAGCTTTCATAGTGAGAAATGTAACTGCCAGGTGGTCCGAATGCTTTTCTGGGCTGGCCAGTGCATTGTCTCCTCCTAGCAGAATTTTCATGAAGGAACAAATTGTAGAGAGGAGGTTGCTGCTGAGCGTGGGGAACTAGATCAAGCATCTTAATCTAGCTTTGATGTGTTGTCTCCAGGACATCAGTAAGCGTATAGTCAGACCCCTGCCAGACTTCGCACTCTAGTACCACACGCTGCAGGGCGGGTTCCTCTGTGGGGTCTACGTGTCAAGCTCACCAGAGTGTCATGTGGCCCCTCTGCCCTCCCCTTGCCAGACTGGGGTGCAGATGGGTTTTCTTTATGCCTCTCCATGTGGTGATGGAGCCCGCCTCTGCCCCACAGCTCACCCATCTCCTATCCTGTCTGCTGCCTGTGTGCATGGTGCCTATTCCCAGCTCCTTGCTCCTCTCCTGCGGGGATCCTTCCAGCCTCGCCTCTCCCAGACCCTGCCTCATCTAGACGCTTGTCTCATAGCCTGGGAGCTGGGGGCCAGGAAGGATTGTCTCCCCCTGTCTGCACCTGTGCCTCCTGGGGGGCACCTCTGATAAGCAGGCCCTGCTCACCTGGTCAGACCTGGCTCTTTTCTTCATTCGCCCATTCATTTACTCAGGCAATAGTTATTGGGCACTGACTCTTTGTCAGGCATTGCACGGGCAGTGGGGTTACAGGGCGAGCAAAGCCCCCGCCCTTGTGGTCTGTGTTTTAGTGGAGCAGATGGACAGAGAGTAATATACACAACAGGATCGTTGTGAACCGTGATAAATGGATGCTGTGACAGGAACGAGGAGCTGAGGTCGAGAATATTACAGAGCAGGTCAGAGCCCTCTGAGGAGGTGATGTGTGCTGAAGGGTGCTGGTGAGAGGGGTCCCAGCACTTGACAGGGACCCGCCAGCAGCACTGCTCTTTCTGTCCAGGGCTGGTGGCCCGGCGAGCTGTGGCCAGGAAGAGTGGGTGGGTCTTGTCCTGAGGACCTGAACGCTGAGACTCCTTTCCCACTACGTGGCTCGTCATTGGCCATCCATCCCTCCATCAACCTTAGAGTAAAAACACTGATTCTTCACAATGTTGTGAATTCTGAGTTTTGAATTGTGTTTTTCATGGAGTAAAAATGATACACAGGTGACTCTGTATAAGGTGTGATGAAGGGGACCGGCCTGGTGGCACAGTGGTTAAGTGCGCACATTCTGCTTCTCGGTGGCCTGGGGTTCACTGGTTCGGATCCCAGGTGTGGACTTGGCACCGCTTGGCAAGCCATGCTGTGGTAGGCGTCCCACGTATAAAGTAGAGGAAGATGGGCATGGATATTAGCTCAGGGCCAGGCTTCCTCAGCAAAAGAAGGGACACCAACAAAGTGTGATGAAAGTGCTGGTGTGCTGTAGGGGTTCAGAGATATTTGACTGACTTGAGGATGTCAGCAAACCGAGAACAAGACGTGACTTTAGTGAGAGCTCTGGTGAGTGCTCAGCCATCCACAGGAATGTCAGCCAGGGAAGAGGATGAAGCCTGTGGGGCAGGTGCCGGGTTACTTATCCCAGGCAGAAGACGACTTTAGGAAGAGGTTCGTTCTGAAAACAGTAGCAGGGTTCCTCAAAAGGTTAAACATAGAATTACCATAAATTCAGCAATTCTCCTTCTGGGTATATATCAAAAGGAATTGCAAGCAGGGGCTCAAATAGATATGTGTACACCCTTGTTCATAGCAGCACTATTAACAATAGCCAAAAGGTGAAAACAACCCAGATGTCCATCCATGGATGAATGGATAAACAAAATGGTGGTGTATACAGATAGTGGAATATTATTCAGCCTTAAAAAGGAATGAAGTTCTAACATGTGCTACAACATGGATGGACCTTGAAAACCTTATGCTAAGTGAAATAAGCCAGACACAAAGGGACAAATATTGTATGATTCCACTTATACGAGGTACCCAGACTAGGCAAATTAACACTGGCAGAAAGTAGAATGGTGGTTACCAGGGGCTGGGGGGCGGGGAGAAGGGCCTTGTTATTTCGTGGGTACACAATTTCATTTTGGGATAATGAAAATGTTCTGGAAATGGATAGTAGTGATTGTTGCACAACACTGTGAATGTACTTAATGCCATGGAATTGGACACTTTAAAATGCCTCAAATGGTTTTAAAAAAAATTACCCATGATATTGATTTTTCTAAGTTTATTTCATTTTCCCTAATTTATAATAAAGTTAGTCTGATAAAATTTTTTAAATAGCAGGAAGAATTCTATTCAAATCAACAACTATTCAGATTTTTTAATGCTAACATATTGCATATTTTCCCATTCTATTGAAGGATATCTCCCTAAAAACAAGAGAAATCTTGAGCAACCTGGCACCATTTTCAGAAGTTTCGGGTGATGGAGAAAAGCTGGTTCTCAATTTTGAGTTGCTAAAGCAAAGACGATTTCCACCTGCAACGGAAAACTTCCTTTACCATCTGGCAGCAGCCGAACAAATGCTGAACATCTGACCGGGGGCAGGATGCGACACTGCCGGCGGGGAGCAAGCTCGTTCACCGCAGTTATCTATTAACTATGTAAAATACTGAAAGTAGCAAAGAAAATGTTATATTTTTAATGATTTATTTGAAAGTATTAAGATCTGACCTGAAAAAGCACTGAAACATGAAAACACTTCTGATTTCCTCCTCTGATTAGCTTCATGCCTGTATCCATGTTGGACCAAGTGCTGTAACTACCGTATATAACGTTATAGCACGGCCCGGTGTCCTGGAGTAAGAGAAAAAAGCTTGTCAAGTTCTCGCCACATCCCAGCTAATCCGAAAGCCTTCGTTAGTCTAAGTCCCAGTTTGTCTCATTGTGTAGCCACAAACTAATGGTTTATTTTCAGAAAGCTGCCTGAGATTTTGCTTTGTATT
This sequence comes from Equus asinus, assembly GCF_041296235.1. Lineage (NCBI taxonomy): Eukaryota > Metazoa > Chordata > Mammalia > Perissodactyla > Equidae > Equus > Equus asinus. Next base: position 13,425,034 of record NC_091791.1, on the reverse strand, counting down.
CTTCTAGGAAGAACCTTGATTCCTCATGAGGAACTCTACTTTCTGAGCCAAACTACTAAGTTTTCTGCAGAACTGTCTCGAAGATCATTCGAAAGACCCTGCAGTTGCACTTTCTTGTAAAAGAAAAAAAAATTTTTTTTCTTGGCCTTTGAACGTTTTGCCTATATTATGAGGGTTTTGCGTAGATTTTATACTTGAGTAGACAACTTTAATAATGCATATTTATATTGTCACAGGGGTAAGCACTTGGCAAACTTAAACCATTAGTACTCTTAGTTAACCCTGTTGCTAGCAATATTCTTTTGAAAAAGATGCGAGTCCTTACATGGTAGAGTAAAATAAGAAGCCCATTTGAATATAAACGTCTGACGAAACAGCAACTTTATGCAGTTGGGAAGAGAGTGTGAGAATTGACTTCTTGCAAGGGCCCAAACCAGAGGATGTCTTCAGACAGCTTCAGTAAAGTCATGTGGCCACATATGAAGGTAACCATTCTGGTTCAGTTTTGTACCTCTCGCATAATTGGAGACCTAAAAATTGCAAAACAAACATGACGGTCTAAATTATGTACTTGCTATTTTATTGTATGTATTCATATTAATTATGAAAGGTTATTTTACACTCAGTACTGTTGTCCTCAGAAATCTTACCCAGAAAAACATTTGCAAAAAAATCTCGTCTTTATTGGATCTTTCATTTATTCTTGGTGTTAGACGTTTGTTAAGTGAAAATTAAAAATAGCCTCTCCCCCTCCCTCCTTGGGTGGCGGCAGGGGAAGATCTGAAATGAGATGTTTACTAAGGCAAACAATTGAAGATTAAATCTGCACTTTATGAAAATGAATACTAACATCTTTTTCTCCCTTGTTTTTTGTATTACTACATTAGCTAATGATCAAAGTTGTTAAAATTACAAATTTATGATACAGAAATAAAATGAAAATATTTTGATACTCAACAAAGTTTTGGGCCGATGAAGAATTGTGCTCTCTTTTTCTGATTCTCTACACTCCAAACAAAAGAAAAAACCCTTCTGTCACCTGTGGATGCGCAGGAGATTATTAATCCCTGTTTGCAAGTTTAGGGTCCAGGCCCCTCCTCTCCCTGCCCCAGCCCCCCTCCACCCCCACTTCCAAGAGCCGGCTAGCGTCAGTGTCTTCTCCTTTGAAAAGATGCCCTCACATCTCCCTTGTCATCTGTCGGTGGCTGAGCTTTCGCCTGGAGCCTTGACACATTTTCTTCTTTAATTTTGTTTGGTGTAAGCCTGTGGCTATATGGAGCCATCTCATAGATCATTTTTATTGATTTTTGTCCATTTAAGCTATTGTGAAACTCTTTTTACCAAATCTGGAGCTAACCATCCTTCTGGCCGAGGGAAAACTGAAAGCCACGGGTATAGTCTTTGATGATTTGGGGCAGAGTGTGTTGGAAACATTCTCCAGGACACAAATGTTTGGATGCCTAGTGTGTGCTGTGCACCGTGTTGTATCCTGGGGCTTCCTTGATACACAAGACACAGTTCTTGCTCTCATGGCACACAGTTTAGGGGGGCACAGGGTCAGCAAGCAGGCCATTGCACTGCAGTGTGACAAGTACCAGACACCATGTAAGTGCTTTGGGAGCACACAGTAGGAGGACCTAATTCACTGCTGTGAGGCTTCCTGGAGGGAGTGACTGATGTCCAAGGCAGACCTGAAGCATAAGCAGTTTGCCCAAAGCAGAGGGAACAGCTAGTGTGAAGGCCCAGAGAAGAGACCACAGCCCATTTGAGAACTGGATGTTGCTCCAGAGGAAAGAGATGAGTAAGGTAAAGGCTCTTGCCTGCTATAGCAGGGAATTTGGACTTGAGCCTGACACACTGGGAAGCCATTTAAGCCTTTTAAGCAGGTGTGGTTTAGAAGAGCAAGCTGGAGCATGTATTGGAGGGAGCCAGGCGGGGACGAGATGAGTAATACCAGCAGGGGATGCTGTTGGACTGCGCTGGGGTAGTAGCAGTGGCCACGGAGGAGTAAGTTCTAGACTTGAATGGGGGTCGGGAGGGAGGAGTAAGTCAGGGGGACGCTGGTGATCCTGATGCAACTGGGTAAGTGGTGGCGCCATTTCTGGAGAGTGGGAGGGAAGATGGCCTCCAGCGGGCATCAAATGGCATACAGTGCAGGGGAGCTGGATGTGGGCCCAGTGACGGGTCTGAGAACCGGCAGAGTGGCAGTACAGCGCCTGGGCGGAGCATGGGTGAGTGCAGTCTTAGCAGAGAGGGGGAGGAATGAGGCAGGTGACTGAAGCAGTTCAAATGCTACTGGGAAGGAGCAGAGGAGGCTGGAGCCGGAGGGGACATGGAGGCTTCAGAGCAAGGCCCTGAGGACAGGAAGGGATGGCCCCGGCATGGCTGCCCTGGCGTGGAGGAGGGAAGGCTGGCTGTAGTGGCGGGAGCTCAACACATATGGTGCCAGGGGCTTCCGCTGCTGGCCAATGGCCTTTGGCCATTTCACGGTGGAGGAGGCAGGGTTGTTTCCCAGTGAAGAGAAAGAAGGAGCTGGGTGGCGAGTGGTGAAGATTTTAAGTAGTTGTCCAAAACGGGAGTAAGCTAGTAGGGAAATAGGCCTTCTCTGGGGGTCGGAGGCCTCAACAGCTCACCAGAGTTTCATGTTTACCTGGAGATGGGCTAGTGGTTTAATGCCTGTGCCCTGGGCATGGGGGACCCTTCTCCTTTATTTTTTCAAATACTCAACTTTAGACAAGTTTATTAGCAATTTCACAGAATCCTCTCACAGGCTGACGAGCAAATAGAAAATCGAATCGTACACCACCCATCCCCTGAGCAACCCCGTGGGTTGAGTCACACAGAACAGCCTCCCATTTCCTACTTTCATCCAGCTTCCCAATCCCAGGCATGCCGGCCTCGAGATGGTCCTGGTAGGTAGACGCCGTCCCGCGGGTGCAGACACCTCCGGGGTCCAGAAGGCCTCTGGCAGAGTTCTCGAAACGGAAACCTTGTGAAGCGGGTTTTCAAGCAGGAACCAAAGAAATCCACCTCCCACTGCCCCCTACACCCCTCTGTTATAGAAGAGCTCTGGTTCTTGCGTTGCAGACTGAATTTCCTTCTCCAGCATACTGCACTGTATCTGAAAAGCAAAGTTAAATTCTTAATATTTATATTACGAACTTTTCTTGCCTTAGAAGCCAAGTTTAAAAAAACATTTTCAGAAAGCATCTGTTTCATAGTCCAACTTTTTCAAAGATGTCTAATCTATAGCAAAAAACCTAACTTCTTAAAAATTTTCTTACGGAAAACTTCCAATAGAAACAAATGCAGAAAGGATATGATGAACCCTCACATATTCGTCACTCAGCTTTAACCGTTCACTATCGGCCACTCTGACTTCACCAAGCACCTCCCATACCCAGCTGTGGGCTGTTTTTACTGGAGTATTTTAAGGCAATTCCCAGACGTGGCACTTCACCTACAAACACTTCAGTATGAAATTCCAAATGATAAAAACTTTGACATATAACTACTACGCCATTATCACACCTAACAAAATTAACAATAACCCCCAATACCCGGCCACATCTCTAGTCTAGCAGCCGCTGTGCTAGCTGACACTGGCAGGCGGAGGCAACTGATGGAAATGGAGCTGCCCTGTCCAGGTCGCTGAGGGTCCAGACGTGAAAAGCGCTGCAGCCCGTGGTATGTCTGAGGAGATGTCCTAGGCCGGCGCCTAGCCGAATCCCCCACAGCCTCAGGCCCTCTCTGCAAGTGGAGGTGGCCACACAGGCAGGACAGGGAGGTGGGGCCACCACTGGCCCAGGACCACCATTCAGCCACCCCAGTACCCGCCTTGGACCAACAGGGTATTTTCAAGGTCGGCAAATGCCAAGACTTGCTGGCGGGGGCGCAGTGGGGAGAGGAGGCTTCAGAGGGAAGATGGACTCCATTTCCTGCCTCCACTCTGGCCTCTGAGACTCCTGCCCCCTTCAAGCCTTGCATGACCCACCTGCTGCCTTCAGAGTAGAGCCTGCATCCTCAGCCTGGCACTGCAGGCCCCGCCTCCTGGCCCCAAGCATCATACCAGTCACAGTCAGCCACATGTACCTGGGCACTATGGACTCCTCAGCCCTCCTGCACCCTCCACTGGGAATGCCCTCTTCCCTTCCCCAACTCTGCCAGTTCAGATTCATCCATTTCCAAAGGCTACCTCTTCCAGGCTTCCTGGATCAGCTGGCAATTCTCTTCTTTCCCTATCTTCCCATAGCCTTTCAGTCATGTTTACTTTCTATCACGTGACAGTTGTTTCCATATGTGACACATTTTCCTTCCCACAAAAGCCTGTGGCAGAGACTGCCATCTGCCCCCAGTATCTGTGCTCTTCTTCCACAGCAGCGGGATTTCAAATAGGTCCAGAATAAAGACCTCACTCCCCAGCCTCCCACGCAGTAAGGCCTGGGCACATGACTAAGCTCTGGCCACTGTGCCACGTGGCCGCGTGGAATGAGAATGGTGCCATCCCGGACCCTGAGGATGAGGGCTAAACCCTACGGATGCTGGCGTGCTGAGCTGGAAGGAATCCAGTCCTGGAGGAGTCCGAGAGACACAGCTGCGTTAGCTGGACCTTATGTGAATGAGAAATAAACTTCCACTTTGTTCAAGGCACTGCTGTTTTGGATCTCAGTTACAATCAAACAGAATCCTACTGAGCCTTCCTTCTGGGGTTCTCCATCCCGGCCACTGGCATCAGGCCTGAGCCAGAAATCTGGGTGGCCCCTGGATCCCTTTTTCTTCATCACTTTTACCACCAATCTGAATGCTCACAAGTTCTCAACTTGTCCAATTCAAGGATTTCTGTCTAAGTAACGACCGCTGACGTTCTCTGAGCCCCCAGCACCTCCAGCCAGTATATTCCCATAACCTCCCAATGCTCCCAGCCTCCAGGACCGCCTCACCCACAGTGAAGGATCCAGAGCGTGGTATCTCTAAACTACAACCTCAGCCACTCCCCCAGACACACTTGCCTCACTGCCTCCACAATCAAGTTCTGCGACCTTGAGGGGCTTGTGAGGTCCTTCACCGGCTTGAGCCCGGCACCCCTCGCCGTGCCACTCCAGAGCTGAGCAACCTACAGGGGAATTTCCCCTGAGTCTCAGATGCTTCATCTGTAAAAGGGGAAAGACTACCCTGCAGAGTTGTTTTGAAGACAAGAAACTGACTGCCTGACACAGGGCCCAGGACACAGAAGGTGCTGGATAAACAGAAACCACACTGGTTAGAAGTGAGAATACCCTGTAGCTTCCTCTCTCTCACACTCCAGCCATCTGGACCACTCGGAGTGTCCCAGGTGGGCCGTGCCAGAGCAAACCTGCATGCCTGTGTACAGGCTGTTCCCTTTGCCTACACTGCCCCTCCCTGGCACATCCCCGCCACTGCCCCCATCCCAGCCATGCTGACGCTGCCCCTGTTGTGCCCACAACGCCCCTGTGCGGGTCTTTGTTCCACCGCAATCCCACTGCAATCCCACCGCATCTCCAGTGGCCTCTAGTGTGGGAGTCTCTCCTTGCTGGCCGGAGGACCCAAGCACGTCCGTTTAGCCCCAGTGGCTGTCTGACTCAAGAAGGCCAGTGAGTGGCATTGGCCTGTAGTGGGGAACAGAGAATAGTAGTGGTGAAGGGGGAGAGGGCCGCCTCTCATCCTGACCACTGACAGGCTATCCTGGATCCAGCCTCTCCAGAAGATGCGCAACCTCACACCCGCAAGGACCCCAACACAGACAGAGGCCACTAGCTGAGGACCAAAATGATACTACAGAGTAAGGAACCAAGTTACTCCTGACACCAGAAAACGAACCCACTCCCCAGAATGACAAATCCATACGAGACAAACCGGAAAGGGAGGCCTTTCCTTTGCTTGGATCTCCCGAAGACCACTGCTCCATGCTCAGCTGGGCTCTGGGGCTCCCCCACCCCCCACTTCCCCTCTCAAAGCCTGTGGTGGCCACGTGTCACTGCTTTTTCACAGCTGCTCAGCCTCGACCACAACTCAAGGCTGGGACCCTGTTAACTCACTCACCGCTGACCCCAGCACCTAGCGTCCATCCGCCAGGGCACGCCCACAGTCATTGTTTGTGGAATGAATACGAGAGCCCAGATCGCGGTGGTGGGAAATCCCCACAAGATTTAAAGACGTCAATGATCTAACCTAGAGATAAGCCACTCGCTTCACTCTCAGAGCACCAATGCAATGGGAAGGAATTACTGGCAAAAGGATTCACATTTACTGCAATCTTAACGTAACAAACTGTGTTCTAACAAGTAGGCCTGTGAGGATTAAAAATATTTTTTTCTTCTAAAATTTATTTGAATGAGATGCTGTCCACCCCTCCTTCCCCGCCCTTTATGGCCCCCATTGTGAGTATAGCCATTATCTAAATAACTTTAAAACTTCTATGTTAGGTGCTGGTAACGTTGCCTGAATTAATCGTTTTATAAACCTAAACAGAGAATTTGGGTTCTGAACAAGATCACTCCACAAATACCAATGCTTTTGAGGACACGAAGGATTTTTAAGCTTAGTGACAGAAACAAGCATTTGAAATTTTCAGCCAAGAACTGCCAGAAATTGCTAATATCTACTACATCAATCACGTCCTTGACACCAGCAACGCCCTTTTGCAGATACGATTATCTTCATCTCTTTAACAGAGACAGAACCTGAGCCTCAGAGGTTTTCAGTGAATTGACCAAGGTCAGGGAGAAGCTGGGAATCTGAACCCAGGGCGTCTGCCTCATCATAAATTATAAAATATCCCAGCCCACAGAACGGCGCCGTCCAGTACTGCACCCACTCGCCTCATGTGAGTACTTAAGTTAAAACTAAATTGAACTTAACTTAGAATTCAGTTCCTCAGTCACGATGGCCACATTTCAAGCGCTCAACAGCCACAGGTGGCTAGTGGCTTCCACAGTGGACAGCACAGATACAGAACATTTCCATTACTGCACAAAGGTCCATCGGATGGGACATCACCAAAGAATATTATGGAATACTTAAAATATCGCAAGCGTTTTTTTTTCATGCCCCAGAAAAACTTTCGAGACACTGTTAAAAAAAAAAATAGAATCCAAGACTGCACAAGCGAGCTGGGCGATGGGATTATATGTAAATAATGTTGTTTTGTTTTATACTTTGCTAAACTTTGCAGATTTTTTTAGAAGGAGAATAATCTCTTTTACTCTTATCATGAGAGGGGATAAAGTTATATTTTTGAGAAAAGAAGGGAGCGCTTACCCGTCCGGTTTGCGGGAATATACTAAAGGAGACTGGCACCATGAGCCCCATCACCAAGATGGTACAAGACAGCTTTAAGGTCCACAGTGACCATGGATACTGCTGGAAAAACTGGGTCCTGTAAGAGACAAGGGGACAGAGCTTTGTTTAGAGGCTGGCCCTCCACTCCAATGGTGGCCATTGTCTCGCATGCAGCTATAGGCCCACGCCTGGTTCCCACTCACCCAGAGAAGTGGAAACACTAGCAGCTCATGACAGAGCACTTGCTACGCGTCAGGCCCAGGGTTAAGCATTTCACACCCATTTGCCCTTTTTTTTTTTAAAGATTGGCACCTGAGCTAACAACTGTTGCCAATCTTTCTTTGTTGCTGTTCTGCTTTTTCTCCCCAAATCCCCCCAGTACATAGTTGTATATATATATTTTTTTTAGTTGTGGGTGCTTCTAGCTGTGGCATGTGGGACACCACCTCAGCGTGGCCTAACAAGTGGTGCCATGTCTGCACCCAGGATCTGAACCAGCAAAACCCTGGGCAGCTGAAGTGGAGAGCATGAACTTAACCACTCAACCACAGGGCCGGCCCCCCATTTGCTCTTTTGATCCTCCAAAAACCCTATGAGGCTTGTGTTACCATCACCTCCTTTATACAAACAGGAGAATACAGCCACTGACCAGCTCAGTCCCTTGTCCAAAATCCCCCAGCTCAAAAGTGAGAGGTCAGATACTAGAGCCCGTACTCTCCACCTGGGCAGTGCTGACACGCATGTGACATTCTGAGCCTGACCTTTAAGAGTGCAAGAGACAGACTGGGGCTGGCCCCGTGGCCGAGTGGTTAAGTTCGCGCGCTCCACTGCAGACAGCCCAGTGTTTCGCTGGTTCGAATCCTGGGCGCGGACATGGCACTGCTCATCAGACCACGCTGAGGCAGCGTCCCACATGCCACAACTAGAAGAACCTACAACGAAGAATATACAACTATGTACCGGGGGGCTTTGGGGAGAAAAAGGAAATAATAAAATCTTTAAAAAAAAAAAAAAAAAAAGAGTGCAAGAGACAGTGTGGGAAGATGCAAAGAATCTCAGCAAGGAGTCAGAGACCCGGGGTTCTGGGGTCCGGTTGGGGCTCTGCCACAGACTGACCATGTGCTCTCGGGCAAGTCACTTTCCCCTCTGAGCCTTGGATTTTTTCAGATGCAAAAGGGAGCAGTTGAGTCAGGGGAGAGACTGAAGTCACTCCAGCTTGGATACTGTCATGGCTGTGGGATGGCACACGGTCCTTCTGGGCACCCCAAGGCCTTCTGGGAAATGAGGACCATATCTCCCCACCATGCAGCCGGCACCATTACATAGGCCTCAAGAGGCAGACCAGAGGGCCCCAGCTTTCCCAGCAGCCCCAGCTCTGAGGCCAGCCAGAGTGGTTCAGGAAGACCCTGACCGAGAAGTCTCCATATCCATCCAGGTGGATCGACGTGGGAAGTAACAGTTGGCTCGGCACAGGATGCAGCTACTTCCTGAAAACGTGCTCCTTATGTGGTCCTAGCAGAGGCTTCCCAGCTCCCCACGCTGGACAGAGTGGACTGGTCAGCAGCACGCAGGAGACCCCACCTGGGCCAGTAGAATCCTTCCCTAGGAGTTTCTGAACTGAGTGGAAGACGGTCTTTGCCTCCCCTGGGATGGGGAGTGGCTGGCTGCGTGGCTATTTCTCATCAGGACCCTGTGAGGAGACGAGCTGGGAGGTGTCAGGAGAAGCCAATGTGTGGCAGGAGAGAAGGAAGCTGACACCCATGAAGGAGAAGAGAGGGCTGTCTCTGCCCTGGAGCTCCTGCTCAGCCACCACAGGCAACGCTCCCTGCCTGGACCCGGTAATGAAACCAGCACATCTCCCTTCCGTCTAAGCTACTGCAAGTGCGCTTCTCATACTGGCTGATCCCCGGGCCCTCCTCCGCACAGGCCATCTCTTCTTCTCAAAAGGGATGACAGTCTACTGATCCTGGGCCTCTTAAGCTAATTTAACACATGCCTGGCATGAAGGGGAAAGAGGCTTGAGCAATATTCACAGCACCTCCGAGCTGGGAGAACCTGCAGATCATCCAAACTCATCATTCTAGAAGGGCAGAAACCTGCCTCAGCAGGTGCTGGGACGTGCCCAAGAACACAGAGCTGACGAGGACAGGGCCTGGAGCCTTCCAGGTTTGCTGGAATAAGCACACCCGGATTTCCATGCCAGCCCCGAGTCAATCCTGCCATCTTAACTGTGAGGAAGAGAGTTTAGTAGGAAGATTACTGAAGCGACTTCTTCCTGCCCCTCCCACCAAGGTCAGGATTTGACAAGTTTTATAACGATGTTGACTGTCAAAATATTTATTCCTACCCAGGGAGATGAGTGTACCTCTTACCTTTTAAAAAAATAGGAGAAGACTTCGGGGATAAAAGCTGAGGTCCCAAATAGCACTGCTCTGGATGTGGCTGTATCCTTCACAGCCTAGTGGAAATAAAAGAAAGCCGCTTAGCACGTGGAGGAAGATGGTTTCCAGGGATCCTGCAACTCACGACAGAGACAAGCAAACAGCAACTCTCCTTTCTCACTGAGAAAAATAATGCATGTGGAAAGAGGTGGAGGACATGCACAAGTATGGAAGATGGCTGGGGTAGGTGCTGGGACCAACTGGAAACACGATTTACCTCCCCCTGACTCCATAATGGTCTCCATCAGTCCATCAACCATCCCAAACAAAATACTCACGAAGTACAAGCAAAGGCAGCTTATAGACATATCTTTGCTTAGAATCAAATGGAAATCCCCTTGGTGGAAATGCTGGATTTACGACTAAGGACAATGCCATGTTTTCCTTTCAATCTAGGACCCTGCCACTGGCCTCCCTATCCTGAACAGCTCCTCAGTTCTTCCTACCCCTTCCAATGGAGGAATCCTCCAAGAACTCAGCTCCACGTGCACTGGCACGGCATCACACCCACACATAACATGCCCCAGTCCACCCGTACGCATCCATCTTTTGCTTGTGTAATTAAAAGTGTGCTATAAAATTTTATTTTGCACAAACGCGTATGTAGAGTTTGTAACATTTTTGTCATCTTTTCTATAACATACATTACTCTCCATATTGAACATTTAAACATACGCACAAAATCATGTGTCCTCAAGGGCAATGTAAGAGACTTGCAAGGAAAATTTTGATTGTAGATGACACTTGCAAGTCAACTTCAGAATCCAACCCCTGGGTAAGACACAGCTTCACAAACAGCACTGCTCTGCACAGGAAGGACAGACACGCTCCACCATTCCCTCCCCCTAACTCCATTCCTTCCACTTCCAGTGTCCCCTGACTTTGCTACAGCCTACCTTCCAGACTCCTCTCCTGAGCCTGGCAGCCCTGCTCTCTCCTTCTCACGCTAACGCTCAGCCCATCAGATCGCCTGCAGGGAATGCCTCTCCCCTATGAGGACAGAGGGAACCATGGAGGGCAGCTCTTAAAATCAACTTTCAGGGGCCAGCCCGGTGGTGCAGCGGTTAAGTGCACACATTCCGCTTTGGCGGCCCGGGGTTCGCTGGTTCAGATCCTGGGTGTGGACATGGCACTGCTTGGCAACCATGCTATGGCAGGCATCCCACATATAAAGTAGAGGAAGATGGGCATGGATGTTAGCTCAGGGCCAGTCTTCAGCAAAAGGAGGAAGATTGGCAGCAGTTAGCTCAGGGCTAATCTTCCTCAAAAAAATAAATAAATAAAATAATAAAATAAACTTTCAGGAATGTTAAATAAAATTGCTTGACTTCAGGAAGAGAAAAGTGGCTGCTGAGTGTGCTGTGTTTCAGCGTCAGTGGGGTGAGGCCAGCCTCTCCCTGTCTGTCTTGTGTGCCAGGGGAAGACACTCCAAACCAGACATTGTCACAAGGAAGCGTTACCATTTGCGACTGGGTGGCTTACAAGTCCAGTCAAGAGAAAACAACATGGACCAGGCTCCTGAAATCTGATCAAAGGTGCCCTATTACAATCAGATATTGCTGGTTACGCAGTTTCTGAAATTTTAGCCAAAGAAAATAAACCTTTCGGTGACAGGGAAACGATAAAAGAACACTCATGCTTACGCACAGTTGCAGACACTTCATTCTTAAGAGAAAGATAAACTTTTTTTTTTTAAAGGAGACCATCAAACCTTTCTTTTACCCTAAATGGGCCTTCCTGCAAAAAACGAACTTTCTCCTGGTGAGAGGGTCTAGGTATCTCGATAGCCAGCAGGGCCTGAGGCTGCCTCCGCAACGGGAGGCTGAGCGTTCCTGGAGAGAAGGGACTCTGACTGCTGAGGGTTTGGGCCTCAGTGCCTGGCACAGAGCCTGGCGGGCCGGAGGTGCTGAGGAACACCGTGTGGAGGCAACCTGTGCTCTCACTCTTCTCTCCAGCTGCGTCAATAATTCACAGCAACGCTAATGCCCTGCAGTTAACGCTGAGTTGAAGAGAAACGCAAACACCTGTCCACACAAAGAGCTGCCCATGAATGTTCAGAGCAGCATTATTCATAACGGCCAGAAACTGGACTCAATCGAAATACCCATCGCCTGGGGAGTGGATCAGCAAAACTATGGTACATCCATACGATGGAATACAGCTCAGCAATAAAAAGCAACCAACTACTGATAGATGGCACAGAGGATGGACCTCGGAAGTGGAAGAAGCCAGACACAAAAAACTACTGGATGATTCATTTATAAGACACTTCTAGAGAAGGCAAAACTATGAAGACACAAAGCAGATGGGCATTTCCCTGGGGCTGCGGGGTGGAAGCGACTGTAAAAGGGCAGGAGGGAAATGTTTAGGGTGATGAAAATTTTTTTGTTTTTTGAGGAAGATTAGGCCTGAGCTAACTACTGCCAATCCTCCTCTTTTTGCTGAGGAAGACTGGCCCTGAGCTAACATCCGTGCCCATCTTCCTCTACTTCATATGTGGGACGCCTACCACAGCATGGCTTTTGCCAAGCAGTGCCATGTCCACACCCGGGATCCAAACCGGCAAACCCCGAGCCACTGAGAAGCAGAACATGCGCACTTAACCGCTGCGCCACTGGGCCAGCCCCCTGAAAATGTTTCTTTTTTTTTTTTAAAGATTTTAGTTTTTCCTTTTTCTCCCCAATGCCCCCCAGAACATAGTTGTATATGCTTTGTTGTGGGTCCTTCTAGTTGTGGCATGTGGGACGCTGCCTCAGTGTGGCTTGATGAGCAGTGCCATGTCCATGCCCAGGATTCGAACCAACAAAACACTGGGCCGCCTGCAGTGGAGCACGCGAACTTAACCACTCGGCCACGGGGCCGGCCCCTGAAAATGTTTTAACATTGGACTGTGGTGATGGTTGCGCAACTGTTACAATTTACTAAAATTCAAACTATATCCTCACAATGGGTGACGTTTATAGTATGTCAGTTATGCCTCAATAACGCTGTTAAAAACATCCCTTTAGGGTGGTTCCTTAGGCAGAGAACCTTCATTTCAAAAAGGAGGTATTTTATTTCTGGCAGCAATTTCTCCCCTGGTTACTTGTAATTAGCATGTCCCTACTGTAATTCATTTAGAAAGGCGGACACCATTTTCAGACTTGCTACTAAATGGTCCGGTAGAAATATGGTAGCAGCAATCCGATGGTTTATAGTTCAGCTTTGTGAATCACTGGTAGGGTTTAGAGTAACATGTTTCATGAGCCGAATAATGATGAATTTACCGGCTGAGTGAGAAGCCATCTTTTCTGACCTCCTCCTCCACCGACATGTGGGCAGAAGGATGTCTAGCCGGCTCAGGGAGTCCCCTTGAACGCTGATCCTGCGAGAAGCTGGCACAGCCTGTGCTTTGAATCAGGGGCTGTTCCACGCTGCTCCTCAGGCCATTTGCAAACAACTGCCTCACATGACAATTCTTTGGCTAAAGCACTTCTCAGAGACCAAAAAAGATCTCACCTGCTGAAAATATATTTTTTTTAAAAAGTCCACACCCAAAATGAAACTACCATAGGCTATTCCAGGTTCTTAGAACTGAATGCACACAGAAGCCACTGTGTTGAATTAAGCAAAAGAATATACTATTTAATGATAAAACTTATTAAAAACTAAGGTCTTTTAGAAGAGCTCTGGTCAGAGCCCTGGATTTCCTTAGGCCATCCTTGACAGCAAATTGGTCCTTAAAGATGAGGACTATATGAAAATCTGCTGTGAGGTGGAGAGGCAGGGCTTCTCTTAAACCCAGAGAGGGTGTCCACTGACTTCCAGGAGTACAGAGCAGACTGGGAGGGTAGAGGCTGGGCTTGCAGAACAAGATCTCACACTCAGAGAGGGGCCTAGCATTTGGCGGAGGCCCATCTGTAATGGTCAGTCTCACGCGTCAACTTGGCTAGGCTATCGTCCACAGTTACTTAGTCAAACACTAATCCAGGTGTTGCTATGGGGCTGTTTTGTAGATGTGGTTAAAATCTACAATCATATGACTTTAAATAAAGGAGACTACCCTCCATAGTGTGTATGGGTTGCATCTCCACCAGTTGGAAAGCCTGCAGAGCAAAATCTAAGATTTCCCAAAGAAGAAATTCTGCCTCAAACTTAGCATCTGCTCCTGAGTTTCCAGCTTGCCAGTCTGCCCTCCACATTACCAAATTACCAGCCCTATGACTGCATGAGCCAATACTCTATCTATCTATCTATTTATCTATCTATCTATCTATCATCTATCTATCTATCCATCTCTGATTGGTTCTGTTCCTCTGGAGAACCCAGACCAACGTGCCATCTTTGAAACATCAGGATACAAAATGTAAAATCTCTCTCTCAGCATAATGAGGGAAGACAGGATAGGAAAGGTGGAAAGGAGACATGAATTTGTTACCAGCTCTCAAACAGAAAATTCAACTCTTTACCCAAAAGGCAAGTGGCTACGGCTCCATAGAGTCCCCCTACCTTTGTCCCGGCTTTTCTGGAATAGCCTATGACATTGCCTTCCTTGTCCATGACCTCAATCCCTCGCGAGGGCTCAAAGCTTCGGGATGCAATAACATTCACTGCACTGACCTGGGCTGTGGATGTAAAGAAGAGAACACACAATAGAGGGATGAGTTTTGGTCCAGCGAAGGGACATCTTTTCTGGTGTCAGCCTCTTTCCTGCTGGCTGTACTTGCCTGCCCCCTGGGTGGCTGACATGTGAGAACCAAGCTCTCTCCTGGGGCTGTGGAGCTGGGGTCAGAACGGCTGGCGACTCGGTCTTGGATCCTGAGTCCAAGTCAGCACGAGGTTGCAGCACCCCTGAAAGTCCAGCCCGGCTCCCTGACAGGATTCCAGGAAAAACCCTGGGATCCTTGAAATATGCCCCCATCTTTGTTTAAGCTGATTTGACCAGGTTTCTGTAACATAATTTTACAGATTTACCACTGACAGCATTCTGCCAACCCTTCAAATGGCTACGATTCCCAAACCCAAATTTGGAGTGTGAACTAGTGAATCTGCAGGCTGGCAAACTGCAAACGGTGAGTTAGCGCCTCTGCCACTCCCTCTGGAGTCAGCCCGCCGGCTGGAATCACTTACACCACCACTTCTTCCAGTGTGACCCCAGGAAAGTAACTTAACCTCCCCCTGCCTCAGTCTCCTCATCTATAAATGGGAATAACACTTCCTATCCATAAGTTGTTGCAGGATTAAGTAAACTAATACATGCAGAAGGCTTGTACGATAGTCTTTAACACGTAATTTGTGTTTCCGAGTTTGTGTTCATCCTTTGGCAACTAAAGCACTATCTACAGAGAAAACGTCACCCTTCAAACCAAAGACTTAATCTGGGCCTGGGGGTCCCGACAAGCTGCAAATGGAGGCTATCATCAGCCACGATGTGGCCAAGGGACCTGGGTGTCCCTGAAGATGGAGGAAGGCTCAAAGATGACAGAGACGCATGCTTCCTGCTTACTGAGAAAGACGACGGGCAGGGCCTTTCTCGTCAAGATGTTATTCAGCGAAAACCTCAACTGGAGGAAACGAGGGAGTAACTAGAAAATAAAAGAGAAAAATCATTATCGACGGGACCAAAAATCAGCTGCACAGACGCCACAGCAGAGAGCTGGCACCGAGCTCACTCCCAGGACGGCGGGACATGGCAGGTGCTCGCCGTGAGGGCTTTAATTCTTGCAACACTGTGGTGCCTTCTCTGATCATCAGAGGAAGCCACGGAGGCTCAGAGAGGGCACCTAACTCGTCCAGAGTCACTGAGCCGTCAAGGCTGTGAGCCAGATGAGCCAGGCCTCCCTGACTCTAAAATCTACCTTTTTAACATGTAATTAATGTACAAATGTAATTAAAATCTACATTTTAACATTTTGGATGTCCTGACATCCAAAGCAATGTACAAGTTGTATATTTGTATGTACAAATATATATACATATATAGACAATGTATATTTCTATAGCATAAATTTATTTTATAAGAAGATAGTATTGAGCACATGCCTAGAAACTTGGAATATTCACATGATTATGGGAGGGGCGAAAGGATTACAGGTGACTTGTATTTTCTTCTTTATGTCTTATACTTTCTAAATTGTTTAAGTTGGAACATAAATTTGTAATCAGAATAAAGTTGTATTTTTTTTTAAAGATTGGCCCTGAGCTAACATCTGTTGCCGATCTTTTTTTTTGCCTCCGTCTCCTCCGCAAAGCCCCCCAGTACATAGTCGTATATTCCAGCTGTGAGCACCTCTGGTTGTGGCATGTGGGACGCCGCCTCAGCGTGGCCTGATGAGCAGTGCCATGTCCGCACCCGGGATGTGAACCAGTGAAACCCTGGGCTGACGAAGTGGAGAGCGTGAACTTAACCAGTCGGCCATGGGGCCGGCCCCAGAATGAAGTTTTTTTGATTCTGAGGAACGAAAAAGAGTCAACAGATTTTTAAAATACCTACTCCAAAAAAGGTTGAAGAAGCAATTACTCCTGTTCCTAGTAATATACTCTCATACGGCTGCCGATTCTAAGGAAAAGCAAAAGTACATATTTAGCAAATGCCACAGTTTTACCCAGTAAGGACAATTAAACAAAGAAAAACTTCAGATATGAAACTGCGGACCCTCCAGGCCTCGCAATACTCACGTAACTTGCATTTCCGTTGATGATGTTGAACGCCGTGGTGTAGGTATAGAAAGAAACCTGCAGCAAGACAGGCAAATAAGTCACACTTTGGTTCCAGTCAACAAAATTCAGTAACCATGAAACAGAAATAATTGCTACCTGAGGTAAAATCATGGACTTCAGATTTTTTACTGACAGCAGCGACAAAAATACCTTTAAAAAAATAAAGTAGAGTTATAAGTGTTTTGGGGGAGGGAGAGCTCGTAGGAGCAAAGAACTTCCCAGGGGAGAAGCAGAGCCAAGCCCCCCAGGAGCTGGGACAAGGGGAGGAGGGTGTGGACCCGGGGGGGCCACTGGTCAGTGGGCAAGTGATGCTGAATGAGCACCCAGTGGGCACCGGGCAAGCCCAGGAGCACAGCGGTCCCTGTCTCCAAGACCTGCAGTGGAGTGGGGCAGCTGAGAAGCATGCACTTGCCAGGGGACGCACACACAGGGCAGATGTGGAAGAAGTGACGGAGAAGTAATGTCACTTTGTCAGAGCACCTTGTAAGAGCCAAGGTGGGAAGGCCTGGCTGGGAGACAACTCCAGGTCCCAGGTGAGGGCTTGTACTGGGAGAGGGCTTGGGGAGAGAAGGTGACGGACAGTTACGTGGGCTTGTGGCAGGGAGCAGGTCTTAATTCACCCATCTCCTCGGGAGTGCTTTGCGCACAGTAGGTGTTCAAAGAGAGGATGACCTTGTGACACTCTGGACCTTCAAGAGGCCCAGGTGCCCAAATGGATAAGTGGGAGGTGGGACTACATGAATAGAAGACATGGGTCAGAGGTGGGGGTCCATAATCATCTATCAGGCAGTCACGGGACAGGGGTGGGAGCCGGAGGACACTGCCGCCAAGGTTATGGGATAGGTGGACATCTTCCTAAACTCCTGGTTTCGTAATGGTGAGTAGCAGCTTACTCACCATGGGCGCCGTGAAAGGCAGGAAAGCTGGCAAAGAAGAGAAGAGGGTCAGTGACTGCAGCTGCTGAGGCAGAGAGAGGCTGGAAAGGGGCACCATTTTTTTTTCTAACAAAAATAATAACTATATATGGCATAAATTTAAAACAGCACAGTACAGGGACCTGACAAGGCTCCCTCCAGCCTTCCTGGTACTTCTTACAGAAGGCAAGCGGTCATTTGCTCCAAGTTACTTGTTCATCCTTCCACATGAATTGAATACATCTGGGATACCGTGATTTATAATAAGAAATACAGTCACAAGCCTCATAATGACGTTTTAGTCAATGGCGGACCGTATATGCAACAGTGGTCCCATAAGATTAGTACCATATAGCCTAGGTGTGTAGTGGGCTGGACCATCCAGGTTCGTGTAAGCGCACTCCATGATGTTCTCACAAGATTGCCTAATCAGGCATTTCTCAGAACGTATCCCTGTCACTAAGTGACGCATGACTGTATATATTTGCTCCTTGTCCCTGTTCCCAGCACAGAGATCCCCAAACCTTTGGAATTTACTGAGAAGACTGATAATGTTGAAAGGAGTATCTTTTGTTATTCACAATAAGCCCCTTTCAACCACACCTGAGATAATAAGGTGACTTTTAGAAAGCCCCTGAGGATAAGGGCTGGTTGCCAGGGGAACCAACCAGGTGATTACTCGGTTGGAACTTTCAGCTCCCCCACCCCACCTCCAAACGACCAACTGAGGTGAGATGGGCTGGAGGGTGGGCTAATCACCAATAGTCAATGATTTAATCAGCCATGTGTATTAATAAAACCTCCACTTTGGGCCAGCCCGGTGGCGCAGTGGTTAAGTTTGCACATTCTGCTTCCGTAGCCTGGGGTTCGCCGGTTTGGATCCCGGGTGCAGACATGGTACCACTTGGCAAGCCATGCTGTGGTAGGCGTCCCACACAGAAAGTAGAGGAAGATGGGCAAGCTGTTAGCTCAGGGCCAGTCTTCCTCAGCAAAAAGAGGAGGATTGGCAGATGTTAGCTCAGGGCTAATCTTCCTCCAAAAAAAAAAAGCCTCCACTTATAAATACTAACTGGCATGGTCTGGAGAGCTTCTGGCTTGCAGGGCACTGTAGGTGCTGGGAGGGCGGCGCGCCTGAAGAGGGCAGGAAGCTCCACACCCCGTCCCCCATACTTTGCCCTATTCATCTCTTCCACCTGGCTGTTCCGGAGTGGTATCCTTTCATAATATAATCTGTATTATCTGGTAAGTAAACTTGTTCTCCTGAGCTCTGTGAGCTGTTCTAGTGAACTAATTGAACCCAAGGACAGGGTCACGGGAACTCTAGTTTACAGCAGGTTGGTCAGAAGCACTGGGGACAACCTGCACTTGGGACTGGCGTGTGAGGTGGGGGCAGTCTTGTGGGCCTGAGCCCTTAACCTGTGAAATCTCATGCTAACTCCAGGTAGACACATCAGAACCAAGTAAAAATTGTAGGACTCCCAGCTGGTGTCACAGAATTGATGGGTGTGGGAAACACCCATTCATCGGGCATCAGAAGTGAAGTATTAAGAGGAGAGTGTGAAGAAGAGAAATAAGAGTATTTTTCTTTCACAACATCTATCAGGACATACGAAAATTCTCACTCTCTCTCTCGCTCTCGTAAACACACAGCACTTCTCTATACATATAGGATCACTATACACTGTTAGTATTTCATTTTTTTTCTCCTTAATACTAGTTCCTGGAGATCATTCACTCATATTAGCATGAAGGATTTACTACACTGCTTTTTTTTTTGGTCAGGAAGATTTTTTTTGGTGACAAGTGGTATAGGTCTGCCCCCGAGATCCGAACCTGAGAACCCGGGCCGCCAAAGCAGAGCACACTGAACTGAACCACTACGCCACGGGTCCAGCCCCTACCTCACTCTTTTTAATGAATTATTTAACTAGAGTCTGAATTGTTGGATATTTATGTTGTTACCAGTTTCCTATTTATAATATAGAGAGAATTTAATATTTGGAAGGACCCTATACAATCATGGATTTTATTCCCCTCATTGTAGTTAAGATACAAGAGAGAGAATACCAAATGGAATGCCTAATTCTAGCACCTAGGAACCATCAGTGAAATAATTGGCTCTGTTCGCTGGGACATGATGGAGCAGGGCGGGATTCACCCCCAGGCCTGTCCCACCACTCCCAAAGCCCGGATCTTTCCACAGGACTGGACACAGCTCTGGGCCTCAAACCTGCTCTTCTCCACTTTCCACCCCAGATCCTGCCAACATTCTTTTTAAATCTTTTTAAGACTCATCATCAGAAATCCTTCTAGGAAAAAAAAAAATTAAAATAAGGCAGGCAGAGTTTTGCAACTGTTCCAAACCATGTCTTCCCAACCGACTTCTGAAAATTAGAATCGACTCACCTGAAGGTCGAAAAGGAACGGGGATCAGTTTGCTGCTGTCAGGATGCACGGTGGACTTCAGAAGGGTAGACACAAAGGTTAGTCTGACCTTTGGTTTTGTTCTTTTAGGAGACTAAGAATCAGGAAGGGGCTGAAACTTACCAGACTTCTCTTCCAAGCTTCTTGTATCTAAAAAGAGAAAAAGAAAGCCATAGCTTTTGAAGGTGGTGTGGCAGCGAACGAAATCTCCTCTCCGTTGCCATTTCTGGAGCTGCCTTGCTCTGCCTTTCAGTGATGGCCAGAACTGTTCTCTATCATGTGGACAGAACAAATCGAAATAGAATCAAATGAATCAAACGAACAAATGAACTAACCAGCAAAGAGATGATCCACATAAAGTAAACAACCAGAACATGAAAAAGTCCTCAGTCTCTGACTTTGGAGAGAACTCGAGGCCGACACCCGCCCTGCCCCTCAGGTGAGTCCTGGATCTGGCCTGCCGCTGGCTCAGAGCAGAGAGGCTGTGTGCAGACCACACACCACGGCGTGAGCCAAGTCACTTGCAACAAAGCCAGGATGTCAGCCCAAAGGCCCCAGAGAAGTTTTCAGAAAAATCAAGTTAACTGTATGAGCTTTCCCCAGGCTGCTGCATGGGACTGATGTTTGGCCTCCAGAAAGCCCCACACATGCAAGACAGATAACAAGTACTTGGTTTGGGTCTTTGGGCAGGTTGCAACCCTACCCCAGAATGCTGCCTCGAATGGGAGATAGATTCTGACTTCGGAGGCCTGCCTGGATTCTAGACTTTGCCAGGGGGTTCAAGGAATCGGCTATGGAGGATCCTCCCTCATACCCATTGCATAGGAGGAACCCCATGCTTTTTTCTCCTTAATAGTAGTTTCTCCTACTAGCATCTAACACTAATCTGGTTTATGAGAAGGAATTCTAACACATTTCAAAAACTAACCCAGGGGCTGGCCGGTGGTGCAGCAGTTAAGTGTGCACGTTCCGTTTCGGCGGCCTGGGGTTCGCCGGTTCAGATCCTGGGTGCAGACACGGCACCGCTTGGCACGCCATGCTGTGGGAGGCATCCCACACAGAAAGTAGAGGAAGATGGGCACGGATGTTAGCTCAGGGCCAGTCTTCCTCAGCAAAAAGAGGAGGATTGGTAGCAAATGTTAGCTCAGGGCTAATCTTCCTAAAAAAAAACTAACCCAGTTTTGAAAAGCAGATCCCCTGGGCAGTGTTTACAATGACAAAATTCCACTTGATTTCAGATCACGCAAGCAGAATCACCTGAAGGCACCGCGCCCAGCCTTGACCCAGGCACACGCGGGCACACATACCCTTTGGTCCTCCACGTCATGTCTGGATGCATCTTGATTTGTTAACAATAGTTGCCTCGATTTTTCTATTTTTTCCTATAATCAGATATAAAGAAATCAAGCCATGATCTCAACATCGTTCAGACTGGTCCAGATACAGGAATCACATGTTCATTGTCACCTGATTTCAATACAACATGTAGCCAAGACTCTCTACTCTGGGTCTCCGTTAGGACAGTCCCGTGTGTCATTCAGATTTAGACCCCTGGCTTCTTAGATCCAGCAGCTTGCCCACTGGTGCTGCCATCTGTCCCCATTCCTCTCTGATGTCCACTGTCTCAGTGAACCATACACCATCCGCCTGGCTGTGCCAGTCAGAAACCTGCAAGTCCCTGCTCTCCCACTCACCCCCACATCTAGTCAGTTCAGCCTTATTTCCTCTCTTCTTTTCTATTTAATTTGAGAAAAAAAATGAAATATAGAAAATACAAAGAATGATTACATGCTCATAATCCCCTCACCCAGAGTTAACAACAGTAAACATTCAGTTATATGTGCTTCTCAATTTTTTTCCAAAAAGAGCCACCACCCCCAGTCTCATTTCCCTCCCCATCCTATCAGAGGGAAACACTGTTATGAGTTCAAGGTATAAATTTCCAGTCCCTTTTTTAATATTTATACATACACGAATACATATGTCCATAAACAAATATGTAGTATTGGTTTTTTATGTTGTAATTTGCATAAATGCTGTATTTATGTATCTTCCTTTTCCACTAAACGTCACAGATGTTTTTCCACTTATCATAAATATTGCATGTTTCCACTTAATATCATATGTTGATAACTAGATCACTTTTTTTTTTTGAGAAAGATCAGCCCTGAGCTAACTGCTGCGAATCCTCCTCTTTTTGCTGAGGAAGACTGGCCCTGAGCTAACATCCATGCCCATCTTCCTCTACTTTATATGTGGGACACCTACCACAGCATGGCTTGACGAGCAGTGCCATGTCCGCACCCTGGATCTGAACTGGCAAACCCCGGGCCGCCGAGAAGCTGAATGTGCGAACTTAACCGCTGCACCACCCGGCTGGCCCCTGGATCATCACTTTTAACAGCTAATCAGTATTCTGCTGTATGAACATACCACACACTATTTATCTATTTCCCTGCTGATGGGCACTCAGATTGTTTCTTGTTTCTCTCTACTGTGAACAAGGCTGTGTGGAAGGCCTTGAGCACAAGGATGGGAGTGTCCCTTTGGCTCTGGCCCTGAGGATCATTGCAGGTGACAGGGTATCTCCTCCTCTTCGTCCCTTAGCCACACCTGGTTCAAACCCTCATCTTTCACTTGGACAATTAAGCATTCCCTGAACTGATCACCTTGCCTACAGTCTGGTCCCCTCTGGTTACTCGCCACTTGGCCAGCAAAGACACCCTCTGAAACAATAACCTCACCACTGGCCCTGTCAGCTGAGCGCAAACCCTTCTCGTCCGCATGGCACCGAACGCCTTTCAGGAACTGCCTGGGGTCGGCCCAGTGGCGCAGCAGTTAGGTGCCCACGTTCTGCTTTGGCGGCCCAGGGTTCGCCGGTTCAGATCCTGGGTGTGGACATGGCGCCGCTTGGCAAGCCATGCTGTGGTAGGCGTCCCACATATAAAGTAGAGGAAGATGGGCATGGATGTTAGCTCAGGGCCAGTCTTCCTCAGCAAAAAGAGGAGAATTGGCAGCAGTTAGCTCAGGGCTAATCTTCCTGGAAAAAAAAAAAAAAACAAACCCCAGGAACTGCCTGGTTCCCCCCTTGAAAAGCTCCAGTGACTGGGCGACCTGCTCTCCATCCAGGACTTTGCGTACACAGGTATACCTCTGAGATACTGCAGGTTTGGTTCCAGACCACTGCAATATAGTGACTCACACGAATTTTTTGGTTTCTCAGTGCATATAAAAATTTATGTTTACACTATACTGTAGTCTATTAAGTATGCAATAGCATTATGTCTAAAAAAGAATGCATGCACCTTAATTACAAAACATTTTAGGGCCAGCCTGGTGGCACAGCGGTTAAGTGCGCACATTCCGCTCCAGTGGCCCGGGGTTCGCCGGTTCGGATCCTGGGTGCGGACATGGCACTGCTTGGCACACCATACTGTGGTAGGCGTCCCTCGTATAAAGTAGAGGAAGATGAGCATGGATGTTAGCTCAGGGCCAGTCTTCCTCAGCGAAAGAGGAGGATTGGCAGCAGATGTTAGCTCAGGGCTAATCTTCCTCAAAAAAAACCAAAACAAAACATTTTATTGCTAAAAACTGCTAACCACCATCCAAGCCTTCAGCAAGCCGTAATCTTTTTGCTGGTGGAGGGTCTTGTAAAAAATGCAGTATCTGTGAAGTGCAATAAAGCAAAGAGCAATAAAAGGAGGTACTAGTCCCCGCTCCCTCTCCGCCTTCCCTCAACACTCCTCCTGCCCCGGACAGAGGGAGGCGTTTCCTCTGTTGCTGACTCCTGGTACTCCCACCCCTAGAGCTCTAGGTCAAAGTCTGTGACTAGCTTTGCCAGTGTGTCTTCCATTATCAGGGGGTTTCTGATCCCCTTTGAACCACCAGCACCCGGCCTGGGGCTTGGTGTTACCTGTTAAATGGATGTCTGCTTTTATGTATCACCCTTCCAATCTAACAAGCTCAGTCGGAAGGAATACAAACATGATAATATTTATGGATTCTGTTATTTCAACTGCTTTCCAAAGGGACACACAGTCATCATGTTTCAGAATAAAATGTGAAATTCATTATCTCTGAAAACAAGAAAATACTTACAATTGAAAGGACCAGATTTGTAGGATCCAATAATTCCATCCACTGAAGAAATCTTTGAACAAAAGACTTAAGAGGGGGAAAAGCGCCAGAGAGGTTAACGGCAGCAGAAAAACAAAGATTTATGGTAATAATAACGGGTAACATTTCTTTTGGACCCTAAGAGGGCCCTGGACTGTGATCTGCCTTCTACCTACAGCATCTCCTGGAATCCTTACAACATCCCCATTTTACAGGTAAGGAAACTGAGGCTTAGAAGGGCTCAAGACGGTATTCAAGGAAACTCAGCCAGGAAATGACTCAGTAGCCTGTCCTCTTAACCACTCCAACATCAAATTGCTTTTGAGGTTTAAAAGCCTACACTTAGGGCTCAAATGGGCCTACGTTCATTTCGCACATATGACCTTAAAGCAACAACCCAGAAAGGTCTCAGAATCTGTTTCTCACCTCTCAGGGTTGGTGCAAGGCTTAACTCCAGTCATAAGCAACCCCATACCCCAGCGAGGCCTCCATATAAGGCAGCTTGGTTCCCATGTGGAGAAAGAAGGCATGGTTTGCTTCAAAAAACCCCCAAAGTTTGCAGCGGTTCTAGCTTTGAGGCTCGGCTCTGCTGAGGCAGCTGGAGCTCCCTGTGCCTTCTCAACTTCACCACCTCAAAAAACCAGGCTAGGCCCTACTTCACGTAAGAGAACACCCTAGCATTGTGCTGTCCCATTAGTCACATGTGGCTATGGAGCCCGGGAAATGTGGCCAGGCCACATCGACGGGCCCCATGTGTAAACTACACACCGGATTCTGGAGACTGTACAACAAAAGGATGTAAAATACTAATAATTTTTTATATTGATTACATATTGAAATGTTAATATAAATGTTAATATTTTGTATGAGGATAAATACAATTTATTATTATAAATTAATTTCAGCTGTTTCTTTTTACCTTTTTTAATGCGGCTACTAGAAAATTGTAAATTGCCTGTGTGACTCCCATCATATTTCTATGGACACGGCCTGGAGGCGGGGTCTGTGTTACTTCCGGTCCACCCAGGCTTCCCACAGCCCCGAAGTCTCGCTCTCTGACTGGCTGAGCGTACCGAGGTGGGGAGGCTGGGGCCTCCTGGGACCTCTTCCTCTCCAACCTGATGCTCAGCAACAGCCTAGGCAGCAGAGTGCACACACTTGCGAGGGGGCACTGCTTCTCAGGGCGATCTGAGGGTGACCTTGTGGCGACCCTCCCTAGCCAGGCCTGGGGCAGGGGTGACACACAGTAACAACTGTGGCCGCCGGCATCCGGCAAGCTTGGGTTTCCCCTCCGTCCCTTACTGGGGTCTAAGGAAAGGCGAGTGGTGCGACCACGTGGCCTGCCCAAGGTCACCTGGGCCAGCCGGCGACTCCCCGCGGCGCGGCACGCCCTCCCCGCCCCCAGCCCGCGGCCCGGGCCGTACTTGGCGTTCCGTGATCCAGAAGCGCACGTTGGGCTCCATGCGGGCAGCGGCGCTGCTGCACCCGGGAGCCGCCTGGCCCCAGCGTTTCCTCCTCCTCCTGGGACCTACGCAATGGCGGGAGACGCCGCCGCCGGACCAGCCACGGAGGAGGAGCCGGGCGGCGGGCCCCGCCCCGGGCGCGTGCGCGCCCCCTGTTCCCGCTCCCGGGTTTCGGCACTCCGGCTCGTGGGTGTCACCACCGGCCAGCGCCACCGGGTCCCACGCCTTCATCCCCGGTCCCCGCGCTCCCCCTGTTCCCGTGAGCCCACCCCTCCCACAGACCCGTCTTTCCAAACTTGCTCCTTCCCTAAGGGTAGCCGCTTCCAGGCCCGGGGGGTGGGGGGGGGGGGGGTGGGGGGGGAGCTGGGGCTGGGGGGGTCACCTAGGGGAACCCCCATATTTCAGTACACGCCGAGAACACCCCACATCTTACGGGGAGCACGGGCGCGCCCAAGATTTGTACGTTACCCTCGAAAATCCCTTCAATTGCCCTAAAAGTTGAGTGTATATGGTATTGGGGATGTTAGGACCAGCTACATAATTTTCGCAGCCTTGTAAAAAATGAAAATGTGGTGCTCCTTATTAAAAAAGAGATGAAGAATTTCAGAAAGTCTGGGGGCCAGCCCGGTAGCATAGTGGTTAAGTTCTGCACCCTGCTCCTGCTGCCCAGGTTGGAATCCCAGGCAGGACCTACCCCATTCATCAGTCATGCTGTGGAGCTGTCCCACATACAAAATAGAAGATGAACACAGATGTTAGCTCTGTGCAAATCTTCCTCAAGCCAAAAAAAGGGAAGATGGGCAGCGGATGTTAGCTGAGGGAGAATCTTCCTTACCAAAAGAAAAGAATTTCAAAAAGTCAACATTAGAGCATTAAACCAAAACCTGGGCCTTCTAAGTGTGGGGCCCTGGCCCAGCCTGTGAAGCTGGCCCTGCATATGGTGCCTTCTCTCTCGGCCCAACAGTCGTTCTCCAGCACTGGGGCAGATCGAGTTCTTCTGTGGAACACCAGATCAAGTAGGGTCCATTTGTAGAGAACAAATGCACCTTCCTTCCTCCTGCTGCCCCTTCCCTGTGCCCGCACTGGGGTGGGTGGGGGGTTATGCGTGTTCATGAAGCCGGTGTGGATGTGTGGGGCGCTCAGGGGTCCTCAGGAGTCCCGGGTCAGGGACCCAGTGCCACCAGTTACTTAGGTGTGTGACCCTGGTCAAGTCAGTCTCTCCAGGCCTATTTAGATAATCATCTGTAAAATGAGGACAATAGTACCTATCTCAGGGGTTTTCTTGAGGATCAAGTGAGATAAAACATGTCAAAGCCCTCAGCCATCACTGGGTCCATTGGTCGTGCTCAGCTGGGGCCAGTAACACCCAGCTGGCCTGTTCTCTCCCTCGCCTTGCCTTCCCTTCCCTCCAGGAACAGGACACCAGCTCACGGTTTCCTTTAGGCCCATGTGAGTTCGAGGTTCCTTTTGCTCAGCTCACCTGGCTCACTTTTCTATTGCCTTCACGAGTTTTTCCTCCTCCAGGAAGCCTTCCCTGACACCCATAGCTGGGTGAGGTACCCCTCCTATGTTCCCCTTATGCCCTAGGAATGCATCTTTTGAACCATAGTATTTGGCACACCCGTATTAGTCTGTTGGCTCTACCCTCCAGTATGTCACAAATCCAGCCCAGCTGACCTCTCTGTTTTCCCAGCCCCCTCAGGACCCGTACAGTCTAGTCTTAACAAAGGAGCCAGTGATCTCTTAGAACAAGTTATGTAACTCTTCTCAAAACCTCCCTGGTGTTCCCCACCTCAGAACAGAATCCCAACTCCTTAGCCTGCCCATAAGGCACTCTGGGCTCTCCATTACCATTCTCCTCTTGCCCACCCGTCACATAGCCCTTCAACTCTTCATCTACCCCAAACCCACTCCTGCCTCAGGGCCTCTGCACCAGCCATGCTCTTTGCCTGGAACCTTCTTATTCCCCTAACTCCCTCACTTTCTCCATGTTTTATCTCATTTGATCCTCATCAAAACCCTGACACAGGTACACTTACTGCCCTCGTTTTACAGATGAGAAAATGGACCTGGAGAGACTGACTCTCCCTTAAGGCCTTCCCTGATGACTCTATCCAGAACATCCGCAACCCTCTGCTCTAGCCCCTTGCTCCACTTTACTGGAATGCTTCCAAACATTCTCTGTATTTTTATTATGTTTATTGTGTTTCCCCCTCTAGAACGTAAGTGCATGAAGGAAGGGGGTTGTCTTTTTTTGTTCACTCGTGTGCCTCTGAAACAGCAGCTGGCATACGGTAGGCACTCAAGGACTTACTGAAATAATGAACAAAGGCTTCCGTGTCTCTCTCTCGCCCCCTACACTGAGCTCCTTGGGTGTGCAGCCAGCATCTTATTCCTCTTTTGGGCTCCAAGCTAAATGCTCAATAAATATTTGTTGATATAATCAGAAGGAAAACTAGAGCCCCACAACATAACCTGAACCAACAATGAATGGTGTTAAAACACAAATATTTTAAAATATGTTTATTTTTTATTATATACTTTCTATTGAGCACTTCAGAAAGGAAAATAACTACAATGATTTCAAAATGTAATACCTGGATTCAATAAATATCCTTCATAATTACACCCAATCAATATCTAGAAATGTATGTAGACATTAAGTCAGCTAACAAAATAAGTAAAATATCTATATAAACTATAAATCTCAGGAATGGGGACCATGCATGATCAGTTAAGTCACTTTGCCACCATGTTTCTTTAAAAATATGATTCACATTTGTTTCAATCACATATACATCCATTGCAAGAGTTAAATTAGACCCCTGATGCTAACAACTTAAAACTATGATTTTTGTTACCTTACAAGAAAATTCAGTTTAATACAAAGAAATTCATGAAGAAAATTTCAGGACCCTTGATCAGAAGCTTTCAATGTTTGTACTACTCTGCTGTACACTAAGGTTCAAGTAAGACTAAGAAAGAAGAGTGTTTCCTTTTCCCATTGAAGACATGATCCAAGACACAGGTGAACTAGGCAATCTACATAAACTAGCTGGCCATCAATACGTTACCAGTAAAGGACTTAAGTTAGTAACTAACCACGTTTAAAAGGTTTCAGCCAATGTTACAAAAACAAAACATTTAGAGTAATATTTATGAATACAAACATAAGTGGTTTTTTGCCTTCTGTAAATAATAATCTTTGAAATGCTACAAGTGAGTTCCAACTGTGGCTCTTTTCTGCTGTGAGAAGCTGCAGGTGCACGTGGGAGGATGTGCTAATTTACCTTCTCAAAGTATTCTTTGGAAGCGGTGGGATGCGGCTTGATCTGAAAATACAACAACATTTCACTGAGTGATGGACTGTATAGTAGCCTCAAAACTGAGCTGAAAGTTCTCGATTTTAACCTATGTTCTTTAACTTTTTAAAGACTGGTCTGTTCCCTTAAAAATACATGGATGAAAGTTACATTAACAGTCTGCCTGGTGCCTGGTCCCACCCCCAACCCCCACCCTTCAGCTGCTTCACCCACTGGCACACCATCAGCACCCTTGTTCCAAGGGTGGACTCCTTTTGCGGATACTCCAGGCCAGCAGCCCTTGAGGCAGTGAGGGCCTGGGACCCTCTGTGGGGGTCCCACTGTTTTTGGGAAAGAAACCTACTGTAGGAGAATCCGGTGTCCAGTTTGCAGGGCAGACTTCTCCATGGGCTTCCACATACTGGAATGCTTTCACCAAGCGGAGGGTCTCTTCCACGCTTCGGCCCACTGGGAGATCATTGACACTCAAATGCTTGATGACTCCATTGGGGTCAATTATGAAGAGCCCTCTGCATCAGAATGTATCCTTGTTAGTACCTCAACAGTACCAGTGCTAGAAAAACTAACTTCTACCCGCTCTGTCTTTAATTCTCCTTAATAAAGCATTTACTAAGTGCTATCATATGCTTAAAAATGGGGTTTTCCTTGTTGCACAAAAAGCTTATCATCTCTTATTGATGATAGGTGCTTTAACAAAAGGAAGACTGGACCAGGCCACCATGGCACTATGGTCACATTTACAAATGTGACCTGAATGTCACCTGAATTTCACACAGTATCTGAAAGTCACTGAACTACAGCGAACAAACGCTTCTTTACTTATTAGCATTCTTTGGGCTGCTGTACCAAGTCTTGGCAAGAAACTATAGGCAATGGGAAAGGACAGAGATATATTTTATCTATATTCAGGAAATATGAAATAAGTGAACCCTTGGGTAAATGGGGGGATCCCATGGGAAAATCTTTGCAGACAATCTACTACCCTTAAGTCTATGCAGAGCAGAAATCTAAACACAAACCAAGCCTGTCGCTTATCACCCAGCAGCACTGTCATGAGAGGCCTGGCCCTGTGGCCCATGTTCATCTTCTGTATAAGGGTTGGTGTTACTATGACATTTCAGATGTGTTTAACTCACAGGTTTTAACAGTTTGTCTTAAGAGGGTGTGGCTTTCCAAGTGTTAGTCACTCAGGGAAAAGCTGAGTTAGAGAAAACTCACAAGGTAAAAAGGTGGTTCTTCCTCCCTGGGCCAGGCCCTTAGGGGTGTAGGCTTTGAGGCCTGATAGGTCCTGGCGCATGCTCCTGGAGAGTGGAGCCAAGCTGAGTCCATGGTGCAGATACAGATGCAGAGCTAGGATGGAGCAGGGCCCACGGATCCAGAAAGAAGCCTTATCTTATAAGCCAGGCTCGGCTCCTCTCCTCTCCCTTGTCAATCCCAATAGTGAAACCAGCAGGGAGGTAACTGCAAAATTAGCAAGACTCTACAGGGAAGGGGATCCTGGGGGGAGAAAGCCAGCACTCCTCTTCTCCTTCCCTTGTCACCTCTGTCAAAGCTAGACTTTGGTTTATTAAAGGAAGACAGTAATCTTCTTGGAGTCAAAAAGGCCTAAGCTCCACGGTGGCTCCCAGAGCTAAAATTCCAGGTGTAACCCACAAAGAAAACAGACCAGAGGTCAGCTACAAGAGGGCAGGCAAGTGGATTCAAGCTGGCCCCCAGCAAAACTGTGAGGCACATCAAAGTGGGGTCCTTGCCTGCTTCCTGGAGGTAAGGTTCCGCCCAGTCCCTCCTTCACTCAGCAGCCATCAAGATGCCAATTCTGAGGCCTACGTTCTCATCCCTCCCAGGAAGGTGGCATTTGAATGTGGGACTGTTAAAGATGGAAAGTTTTCGCACTCAAAGGAATAAAAGGTTAACCACAGAATGAATGAGGACAGAAAATACATTCCTGGACACAGCAGCTACCAGGATCTGTGCTAAAAACTTCAGCTGCCTCACCTTATTTAATCCTCACAACCAACCTGGGAAGTACATTCTCATTTTAGTTTTGGGAAAACTGGGACTCAAAAAGATTAAATAGGGGCCGGTCCTGTGGCCGAGTGGTTAAGTTAGTGCGCTCTGCTTTGGCGGCCTAGGGTTTCACCAGTTCAAATCCTGGGCGTGGACATGGCACCACTCATCAAGCCATGCTGAGGCGGCGTCCCACATGCCACAACTAGAAGAACCCACAACTAAAAATACACAACTATGTTCCTGGGGGCTTTGGGAGAAAAAGGAAAAATAAAATCTTGTTTTAAAAAAAAAAGGTTAAATAACTTGCCCAAAGTCATATAGCTATTAAGTAGCTGAGTTAAAAAAAAAAATCAAACTCCAATCTGATTCCAGGGCTCGTATGAGATCTTAACCATTCCAGGATACTGACTCCTACCTTGCTAGACGTCCCTTCTCCAAACACTCTGATAGCTCCGCTGCCAGGAGGATGCCCCCATGTGGCTCCCAGATGATCAGGGAGAGTGGAGCAGTGTAACCATCAACACCTGATATCTTTCTTCGGAAACAGACCCAGCATGGTATGGGGGGAAACATGTCCTAGCCATTTCCGAAAGGCTGCCAATCCTCAAAGGAGGCATCCATCAATGCTTATTAAAAGACTAAAATTAAGGATTTTTGGTTTTAAAAATGCTTTACCAAGGTCTTTATAAATCCCCTAAGAAGTAAGATGATGCTAACATGAAAAGCAATTTTAAGTTCATAAGAAACAGAATCTTACCTTAGTGCAAGACCAGCACCTTCTAACAGCACACCGTAGTCTCGGGAAATTTGTTTAGTTAAATCTGACAAGAGCGGGATGTTCATGTGGCCCAAACCGCCATTCTAACAAAAACACAAACATGACTGGTTGTTATACTGTGCGTTCTCACAACACTCTCGGCCAGGAAACACGATGTCAGAGGCCAACAATAATGGCAATAGGGAGCACTAACTGAGCACCAACAATGGGCCAAGTGCTGCTCTAAGCTCTTTCTGTTAAGTCACTTCCTCCTCCCAACTATCCTCAGTAGAGACTATTATCATCACCGTTTTACAGATGAGGAAACAGGCACACGAAGGATAAGTAACTTGCTCCAAGTCACAGCCAGAAAGGGGCAGAGGCAGCATTTAAACCCAGCTAATATGAGAGATCTTTGCTTTTCTAATCCTTTTTTTAACTTTTCTTTTTTTTGAGGAAGATTAGCCCTGAGCTAACATCTGCCACCAATCCTCCTCTTTTTTGCTGAGGAAGACTGGCCCTGAGCTAACATCTGTGCCCATCTTCCTCTATGTTATATGTGGGACACCTGCCACAGCATAGCTTGACAAGTGATGTGTAGGTCCACACCTGGGATCTGAACCAGCAAACCCTGGGCCGCTAAAGCAGAACGTGCTAACTTAACCACTGGGCCACTGGGCCATCACCCCCTAATTCTTTAAGTATTCTTTTAGTTGAAGATTAATTTCTGAAGCATAAAAATGCAAGAGTAATAAAAAAAATACTTTGAATCATTTGATAGTGATAGTCCAGGGGTACAGCTGGAAATTTTGATTCTCCCAGGCAAG
Source organism: Equus asinus (assembly GCF_041296235.1). Taxonomy (NCBI): domain Eukaryota; kingdom Metazoa; phylum Chordata; class Mammalia; order Perissodactyla; family Equidae; genus Equus; species Equus asinus. The sequence continues at coordinate 13,392,761 of NC_091791.1, read as the reverse complement.
TTTCTAGGCAAGAATCCTGATCACGCAGAACAATGAAATCAGAGAACCTAACCACCATCCCACATGCCACGCAGGGTATGTGGGATCTGCCAGGCAAGAGGGGAGGCAATGGACCTGAGCTGTTCTCCCTGCCCTGAGCCCACTCTCTGTTACCCTTTGTACCCTGGAAAATACCAGGGGAGGGGGAAGTAAACACATGCAATGTCAAGGGAGATATGGACAGAGTTTAACAGAATTTGCCAGGAGGTTAGGACTTATGAATAGCCCACTTTGGACTCATCACGCATTAACAACTTCTAGGCTGGTCTTTTATGGGATCATTTCCGTTTTTAAGACGGTAAGTGCAAAGGCAGGGTGAATGATGCTCATACCTTCCGTGGGGTGTTTATCCAGGCAAGATGGCTGAAGTGGGAGTCCACTGAAACGGCGACAACTTCACAGTTCACGTCGTGAAACTCATTGGCTTTGTCACTAAAAGCAACAATCTCTGTAGGGCACACAAAGGTGCTAGGAATAAAGGGCAGAAGGAATAAGGTCCAGTTAAAAGAAATGATTTATCATCTTTCTATTTAAGAGTTGTATCAAAAAATGCAAAAAATGAGAGTAAGCAGGGGGAGGTATATTCTAAGAATAAAAAAACAATTTTAGGGGCCAGCCCTGTGGCCAACTGGTTAAGTTCATGCGTTCCACTGCGGTGGCCCAAGGTTTAACTGGTTCGGATCCTGGGTGCAGCCATGGCACCGCTCGTCAGGCCGTGCTGAGGCAGCATCCCACATGCCACAACTAGAAGGACTCACAACTAAAAATACACAACTATGTACCAGAGGGGTTTGGGGAGAAAAAGGAAAAATAAAATCTTAAAAAAAAAAAAAGATTTTATTTAAATAAAGTAGCTTTACAAGAAAATTCATTTTATTATCCTTACTTTTCTCATTTTACCCCAGACCTGTGAAAACTTCCTCACAGACTGGCTTACAGGAACCAGTGCTCCACAGCAGATAAAATAGAGCCATATTAAAACCCTACCCCATTAAAAGGAATGCCATTCACCCCTAAACTTATCTCTTGTACATTAGCTACAGATGCAGGCTGTATCGACAAGGTCATCAGTGATAAACGGTCAGCAAAAACCTTGCCCTTAACGAGAAAACCCAGAGACAGGAAGTGTCAGCGTGGAAGCAGGGATCTCTGCTCACACTCAGAATGACAGTACAGCATCGTAGAAATTACACTTACAAATCCAAGGGATAGAAGAAGAGCACCAAATATTTCCCCTTAAAGTCATCAAGGCTTAGTTCTTTGAACTCTCCCTTGACAACGGCTGTCCCCTTAAAATAGGGTGCGTGCTGGGTGACGGCAGGGGCATGGTATGAGGAACCTGAAAAAAACCACACACATATATAGTCCAATCACTAATCAAGCACCTATTTGATTTTATTTAAACCTCTCGCAATAGTTAATCAGTAGTATAAATTAATTAAAAGATTCAGTTCAACTGTAGATCTTAGCTAAGTTTTTTTTCGTTCCATAGTTCTAGATTGTACAAATTCAATTCAAAGTGCTTTAGAAACTAAAACAAGAAGACAGAAGATTGTAAGGATGCAATTAAGGAAGACATGAGACTGGAGGTGGGTTCTAAATATGGTTCCGATTTTGCCAAGTCCAGATGGGACAGGGCAAACGGCCTAGAGGAAGCAACGGAGGTGTGGGGAATAGCCCCTGGCACAGTTTGGTTAGAACAGAGAGAAGTGCTGTGTGTGGAAGCAAGAAGAGTGGGAGGCAAAGCAAGGATGGCTGAAGGCCACGCCGTGAGGGCCCTTAAATATCAGGCTGAGGGGTCTGTTCTTCAAACAAGAGATAAAGGAATCCCTGGGGGATTTCATGGAGGAGCTGGAAGAGGAGTGAGCTGTTCTTAGGAAGATGACTCTGGCCCAGGGTGGGTGAGGGGAGCAGGCGGAGGCGAGACCGATGTTAGGAGGTGATTTCAGTTATCAAAGTGAGAGGTATGGAGGGGAGGGGTGTGGTAGAGAGAAAAGGAAGAAAGGAAAGGACATGAGAGATGTGTCAGAGCTGGGGAGGATTCGCCTCTACCTGGGGACACGGGACAAAGGAGATTAAGTGTCAAAATGCCTAGGCTCCAGAGATGTCGGAAGTGGGGGTTTGAGACAGGTGATGAGGAAAGTTTGAAACCCACAGCATCAAATCACTACTAGAAATTTTATAAAGTCCCAGAATAGCAAAACGTGAAACTTTTTGGAATATTTCACCCACAAACAAAGGCTCTGCTACAGTATATCCCCCAAACCATTACATGTTAAACGTATGCTTGTTTAAAAAGTGGGACAGGGCCAGCCCAGTGGCACAGTGGTTAAGTGTGCGCATTCCATTTTGGCGGCCCGGGGTTCACCGGTTCGGATCCAGGGTGCAGACATGGCACTGCTCATCAAGGCATGCTGTGGTAGGCATCCCACATATGAAGCAGAGGAAGGTGGGCACGGATGTTAGCTCAGGGCCAGTCTTCCTCAGCAAAAAGAGGATTGGCAGCAGTTACTCAGGATTAATCTTCCTCAAAAAAAAAAATAAAAGCTGGGACAAAGCCAAAGGAGGCATTTTCAAATACCATTCATTATCTGAGGCTGATCTTAGTAAATTCCACATTCTAGAGAATGGAGTAAACCTCAAGAAGTAGCTAGGCTTCATTCAGCTCATGGAGGAGTCCATTAGACTGGTCTAATGCGGCCAACTGGAGCCAGCATGCAGGTTTGAATCGAAAAGCCTTTAGATGATCTGCAGTCCATTTCCAGTCATCTCACACCCCTTCACACACAGCAGCCCAGAAGGCACCTGAGACTCCCTGCCCCTCCATGTTCCTCAACACAGAGGATCAAAACCTCTGGCAACCAACAAGCAAATGTGACACAAGGCAGTGTGTGATTCTCAACCCTCGATGCACATTAGAATCACTTGGTGAGCTTTAAAAAAATCCTGACATCCTGGTCTCACCCCAGAGATTGCCTTAATTTGTCTGGGGTGGGACTGGGGCAGTGCTCTGTTTTTAAAAGTTCCCCAGGTGAGTCTAACGTATAGCCACGGTTCAGAGCTCCCGTCCAGAGACATGGTTCATGTTTCCATTACCTAGGACAAACCAAGGCGTAACAACACTTACTGGTGCTAAAGGCGAGTTTCGCTTGATTGAAACCAGACCACAATACATTTGTCAAGCACGTTCTTTGAGAAGCAGCAGGCCTAAGGGCTGCAGAGGCAGCAATGCCCCAAGGAATGGCGCTCACGTGTCGGGCAATCTAGAAAGAGAAACACTTTATATTAGGAAGTAGTTCCAGAATGGTGGCTGAAGGTTGGCCCTGCTGAAAGGGCATCAGGCCAATGGTGGCCTCAGCTGTCCTTGTTCCTATGAACCACATACCAAACCCACAACTCTAAGACCATGGATTGAGTCTCCATGTTTTTAACATCCCCTTCTGCTTCTTTCTCCTTCAAGACTGCAAGGAGGAGGAGTACCGGGGAGATGTTAGTCAAAGATACAAAGTTGCAATTATGTAGGAGGAATAAGTCTAGAAAATGCACAGGCATGTTGAATATACTCAATAATAATGTACTGAACACTGGTAACATGCTAAGAAAATACATTTCAGATACACTCATTACACACCAAAAATGGTAACTACATGAAGAAAGGTTAATTAGCTTGACTGTAGTAATCATTTCATGATGTGTATATAGATCAAATCATCATGTTGTACACTTTAAACACATACTATTTTTATTTTAAAAATATACAAGTGAAAAAAAAAGACTGCAAGGCAGAGGAGAAAATTATAAGAACATAAAGACTCCATTCTCTTAACAGCAACACAGACGGTTCAAACAGCAAGGGCGCTAGGCCAGGCCCCTCTACCAGCACCACCTGCTGAGAATGTTTTCCCACGTCAAGGTCCTCCTTAGACACGACAAGGCCCTTCCAGGCCCTCATACAGGCAAACAAGTAGAGCAAAGTTCAGCTTCTGGGCAAATCTGGACAGGGCTCAAGGCAAATGTTTGCTCAACTTCAGGGTCCAGCATGACTCAGGAAGAAGAAAGAGCCTGCGTTGAACCCGCCACGAGAAACGGGAGAGTGGGAAGCAAGAGGGTACCAGGCTTTGCTGGCAGAAAAGCGCGGGGACAGACGCGGGGCCCCGGGGGGGAGTGCCTTTTGCACGCTAGCTCTTTGGTTTCCATCCAGCATGTAGCGGACGCTCACAGCAACGCCTTGATGAAGGAGGCACCATTCTTTCTACCTTAAGGTGAGGAAAGTAAACTGAGGTTCAGAAAGGCGAAACTTGTCCAAGGTCATAGAGTCGGTCACAGAACCGGGACCAGGGGCCAGGTCGCCTGCCTCCAGGACCAGGTGCTTAGGTGGAGAGGGGACTAGAGACCTGCGGTTCGCAGCCAGGAGGGACTGGGGAAGGGACCGCAGGAGGGGTGGGGGAAGGGCGGTGGAGGAGGAGGCCTCCAGGTCCGCTACCCGCTGACATCCTCCAAGAACGGCGAAAGGCCCTCAGGCCGCAGGGGAGCGGGATCCCGTCTGGGAAGCACGTTCCCAGAGCCACCGCAGTGTCTCCGCGCCTGTCCCCCAGCCGGCAGCCACTCACCGGAGCCCGGAGCAACCTTCCCACCGCGGCCGCCATCTTCAGTGTGCGCGGGAGCCGCGGGAGCCGCGGGGCCGAGGGAGAAGCGGCGGAGGCGGAGCCTACGGAGAGGGCGGGGCCTCGGCGGGCGGGGCGGGGCCTCGGCGGGCAGGGAGGGGACGGGGTCCCGGTTGAGCCACAGCTTCCTGGCCTTTAGGGGACCCTGCATGTGTAAATGTCCCTGTCGGGTCCCTCGGCCGGATTCTGAGGAGAACATTACCGTTATGGCTTCGGAGTAGCTGAATACTTGGGGAAGCGACACTTTGTCTCCTTGTAACCCCATCCTAAAAAGAAGTAATCCACTCGGGGAGGTAGATATTTATTTCCATATTTCCTACTGACTTTTTTGTTAACCTGTGTGGACTACTGTTTCTACTATTTCTGTAAAAGGATCTCATTCCTATTTCAGTCTCAGATAGAGTCTTCTGGCTTCTGCATGAAATGAAATTGTTAATGCAATTTTAGTCCGTTAGTAAGCCAAGTGGGTAAGACATGTGTCCAGCAAACCTTTGGGATGGTGTTGTGGGCTTCCCTTTTGCCCTCTTTTCCCAAAATTGGGAGAATTGGGACAAATTTCAAATTTGTTTTCTGTCGATTAGTAAAGCTAAGTGCTCAGTAGTGAGCCTGGTCCTTTGAAGAAGGCACCAAACATATATAAAAATCCCACACTGGCCTTGCAGTAAATGTGACAGACCACAGCCTCTCAGTGAGTGTTTTCCAAACACCAGTCATTCCATTACCAAATGAGTTCCTTGAGTCTGCATATCACCTGCATATTATTTACTATTTTCTTTGAGTTGACTCAGTTTTTAAAAACATAAGTGAATTTATTTGAAAGAAAATGTTAAATAACTTAAATGGAAAAGCCTTATAATTTGCTATAAATAGCAAGCAATTTAAAATGGATACATTAAAACAAAATGTTGTTCAGTATCAACTAGATACAGTTGCCTGCTGAAAGTGTGAGCCTTTTGTTAAAAAGGGAGGATGAGAGGTGGTTGCAGACACCCTGGTATCACGTGAGACTTCTCTTTGGTTAATCAGGATTTATTTTTTTTATTTTTTTATTTTTTTTGAGGAAGATTAGCCCCGAACTAACATCTGCCAATCCTCCTCTTTTTATGAGGAGGACTGGCCCTGAGCTAACATGCGTGCCCATCTTCCTCTACTTTATATGTGGGACGCCTGCCACAGCATGACTTGCCAAGTGGTGTCATGTCCACACCCGGGATCAGAACCGGCAAACCCCGGGCCACCAAGAAGCGGAACATGTGCACTTAACCACTGTGCCACCAGGCCGGCCCCTAGGATTTAAAGAGCATTAAAAAGACAGTATCTTTCTCACTTTGGAGTTTGATGTTACTTATTTTTCTCCCCATGCCCACAGCAGTGCATTTCCTAAAATCATCGCAGGGACCGCTAGGGACAGCTTTGGAAAGGACTGCTTTAGAAGCACAGGGCCACCGGTTTCTTGACCATGCTCCCAGCACCTGCCTTGTGTTTAATTAGTGCTCATTACGTGTTTGTTGAACAGATGTTTGAAAAGCAAAAGGGATCATAGTGTTGGAGCTCAAAATCATGCTATAGTCTATAATGGAAGCTTATTCGGCCATAAAAAGGAATGAAGGATTGATACTGTAACATGGATGAACTTCAAAAGAGCATTATGTGAAGTGAAAGAAGCCAGACCCAAAAGCCACATATTGTGTTACTCCTTTCATATGAAAAATATAAAATAGGGGGGCTGGCCCTGTGGCCAAGTGGTTAAGTTCGTGGGCTCCGCTTTGGTGGCCCAGGGTTCACCGGTTCAGATCCTGGATGCAGACCTGTGCACAGCTCATCAGGCCATGCTGTGGCAGCATCCCACAAAGAAGCACTAGAAGGACCTACAGCTAGGATATACAACTATGTACTAGGGCTTTGGTGAGATAAAAAAAAAGAGGAAGATTGGCAACAGATGTTAGCTCAGGGCCAATCTTCCTCACCAAAATAAGAATATAAATATATATATATAAAATAGGTAAATCTGTGGAAAGAGAAAGCAAATTGGCAGTGTCAAGTGCTGGGGGGCAAGGAGACTGACGACTTAATGGATACAGGGTCTTCTTTTGCAGTGATGAAAATGTTTTTAAATAAGATAGAGATGATTGCACAACATTGCGAATGTACTAAATACTACTGGATTGTACACTTTAAAATGGTTAATTTTATGTTATGTGAATGTTACCTCAGTTTTAAAAAGAAGTAGACACCAACAACAAAAACAAAAATCATGCTACAGTCTAGCCCAGTGATTTTGTCCACGAGAAAACTGAGCCTTTTAGAGATGGAGAGACCCTCCCAAAGTCATATAGTATAACCATGGGCCTACTGGGACCAGTTCAACTGACCCCATCTTATCAATAAAGTAATTAAGAGTTGTTTTTCAGGATCTGAGAGTCCCCACTTGTCCAGCTCAGGCCAGTTGAGAACACCCGCCCATCAACTGGGCCCATGCAAACACCTGATGAGTGACCCTTTTGACGTCAAGCGGCTGAAAACTCCTCCCTCAGATCATGGTAACGCTGCCATTTTGTGAACACGCATCCTATAAAGAGCCATGAAGCTTAACTAGGCTTGCGCGGATCATCAATTACCTCACTTCTCCTTGCCTCCAATCATCTATCTCCACACTTCAGACCACCCTGCCTTTCGACCCATAAATTTTGCCCCAAGCCCTGGGTCGGGGAGACAGATCTGAGAGCACATGCCTCCTGTCTTCTTGTAGATGGATCTGGCGATAAAGCTGTTTTCTTTTCCCAAAAGCTGATGCTGTAATAATTGGCTTTTTTTATGTGCATCGGGTAGGAGAACGCCATCTTTGTGTGGTAACAACAGCTGGTCGGAAGCAGAGGCAGGACTAGAACTCAGAGCCTCCCCACATCTAACCCACCAGTATTTGTGGCTGACTTGGAGTTCAGCCTCGGCGCCATTTCACCAGCCATTTTGTTAGATGACATTATGTCTACTCTAGTCTTCTCATCTTTTCCCTCACACTGCAGACTTTATTTATTTATTTATTTATTTATTTATTTTTTGAGGAAGATTAGCCCTGAGCTAACGTCTGCTGCCAATCCTCTTTTTGCTGAGGAAGACTGGCCCTGAGCTAACATCGGTGCCCATCTTCCTCTACTTTATATGTGGGACACCTGCCACAGCATGGCTTGACAAGCAGTGCCATGTCCACATCTGGGATCCGAACTGGTGAATGCTGGGCTGCCGAAGTGGAACGTGTGCACTTAATCACTGTGCCACCGGGCTGGACCCCCGCAGACTTTAGATACCAAGCTGCCAGAGCTTGAGCCAGGAAAAGCCACAGGGTACCTTTCTCTTTTCATGTTCCTTAGACCTGTAATCCTCTGCTCCATACCCCTTGTTTTCTCCTCATTTTGGGGGGCACCTCTCTCTCTCTCCTATTTTATGCACATGTAGTCTAGTCCCCACACACTGGCAGTTTGGTTCATAACTAAACTTCACTATAATGTACAGCGAGTGCCAACCAAAGCAACAGGACCCAGTGGATCTTCCCTCGAGAGTAGCCTCACTCAGCCTCATTTCAGTTTTAAAGTTTAGAAGCCTTAATTAGTCCTGTCTTGTTGGCTGGGGCTCTTTAGAGCAAAGGTAATATTACTTTCTGTTTTCCCTTTAGCCCCTCCCGCTATTGCTTCCTGTCAGTTATTTCAGTTACTGCTGCAGCCTCCCCACCCCGAGCCCATTTCAGCCTCTGGAGCAACGCACTCCTTTCCTATTTAGGTCCCAGGTAGAGCCTTCTGGGGTTGGATGAATTTGCATCAATTAACAATGTGATTTTAATCACTTAGTAAGCGTATATTGAGTGGATCACACAGGCAGTGCTTCCAAGGATCTCACATGTATTCAGGGAGTAAGGACAAGATCATAAAAACAAAACAACCCACCAAGCTCCAACATTGAAAGGGGCATGAAAGTGTGGACAGCCTGGGTTCAAACTCCAGCTCTGCCACTTAGTACTTACCTCTCTCAGGCAAGTTGCTTAACTCTCTGCCTGTTTTCCCATCTGTAAAATGGGAGTGATATTAATACTTCCTCCAAGGGTTATTGTGAGGAATAAGGGAGTTAATATTTTAAAAGCACTTAGCTCAGTCTGCAGGCACATAGTAAGTACTATAAAGGTTTGTTACATTAAATAAAAGAGAAGTCCAGGTAACATGCTATGCGAGTTTACAGAAAGAGACAAGAAGGGTGTCATAGAAAAAGTGCTATCAGAGGACATGGATTCTGTCCTTGAGGGAGGAATGGGGGAAGACAGCAGATAGCAGTAATCGGTGACCTTTGTCCCTTTGGTTTGTCACTATTCGCAGCCAACATCTATTGAGAACATACTTTGGGGCCAAACTCTGGGCTGAAGGCAGTATCTTATCTGGTCTTCACACAACCCCGTGAGCCAGGTACTGTTTTGAATTCACCATCCCCATTTCATAGGTGAGGATACTGAGGCTGAGGGAGGTTTAGTAATTTGCTCAATCTCTCACAGCTAGAAAGGGAAGGAGCCAGGATTCAAACCCCAAAAGCTGATGCGGAGCCCCCATTCTTAATGTTGTCCCACCTCCTGCAGTATTTGTTGGAGCGTCACGTACTCAATGGGGCTTTCTAGGAGATGCTACTAAAAAGGTGGTCTGTGTTGGAGCATGGGGGAGTATTAGCCATCTATCCTTCAGTGAAATGTCCCCAAATACTCTGCTCCTGTACCTTCTGATCTTTTGTCTGAGCAGTTCTAGTGGGTTCTGCCCTTGCAATTGATGGTCACCATTTTGGGGACTTGCTTGGTGTTGTCCACTCCATTCTCACTACTTCAAAGCTTTAGCAGTGAGCACCGAGCTAATGTATGCAAAATGCTTAGGGGGTACTTGGCACAGAGTAGGGTTAAATAGATATGTTATTATTCTGCCCACAAGCAAACATGCTACATTTTCTAACAACTGGCACAGACTTTGAATACATTTTATTTTTCTCAAAGTGATGAATTTCCTCTTCGTCCTTTCCTTCAGGAGTGAAGGATAAGGCTTTTGCAAAAGCACTGATCTCCAGACAGGCTCAAATTAGGCTCTTCGGGAAGCTAGAAGGACTTGAAGTCAAGGAAAGGAAGATGCCACGTACCTACCTGCTCGTTGCAGTTTAATCTTTTCTGCCTTCAAGCCCCTGCTCCGAGGGGCCAGCCCAGTGGTGCAGCCATTAAGTTTGCACATTCTGCTTGGTGGTCCAGGGTTTGCCAGTTCAGATCCCGGGTGTGGACCTATGCATCGCTTGTCAAGCCATGCTGTGGCAGGTGTCCCACATATTAAGTAGAGGAAGATGGGCATGGATGTTAGCTCAGGGCCAGTCTTCCTCAGCGAAAAGAGGAGGATTGGTGGCAGATGTTAGCTCTGCGCCAATCTTCCTCAAAAAAAAAAAAAAAAAAGCCCCTGCTCCTGGACTATGCTCTTACTCAGGAAACCTTGAATTTTTTTTCTTTTAAAGCTAATTATGAGGAATAAGGATGACCACAATGGTAAGACACTTATCAGACCCGCATTGTAGGGACACTAGCCGATATGCCCTATAGCAACCATGTGTTGGGCAGGATGCCAACCATCTGGGATTTATAACAATCCAGGGCCTGGCCAACCCAGATCTTAGCTTATATCACTCAAAGAACATCACATCTTGAAGGAACACAGAGCCCTTCAATGTGAGCTCCTGTTCCTGGGAATGCTGGTCGTACAAAGGACAGTCCCTCCTGGCAAGCATGTAGTCTTCATTCCTCCGCCTATATAAACAACGCCCACTCTGCCCACAGTAGCGGATGCACAACTCCAGCCAGCCAGCCGCTCTTGGACACTCCTTGTACGTAAGTCCCAATAAACCTATATGTCTTGTACGCCATCTCTGGGTCTTTTTTTTGGTCTCTCTGCAAACTATCCTGCACTGCTTGTGCAACTGAGTGTGCAGCCAGACATCCATCTACCCGAAAAGGGTCTTAGTTATGATTAGAAAGAAATCTTGACCACTTCTAAGATTGATGCAGATTTCAGTTTCTTACTTCTTGGGTATCCAATAGCTTGGTACAATTTTGCAAAAGTTCTCTCTGTCATATGGAAAGAGTTAACTTCTACTGTATTAACTTGTGTCTACATTTTTTATATTTTCCTTTTGATAGATGGTTTAATTTTCATCTTAAGAATTTACCACCTTTGCCTTTCCTCTCAATGTCAATCAAGCTAGGACATTTTGTGATTTTGATCTCCATAAATCTCGGTCATTCCAGTCAGTCTTCACATTGGCATTTTAGGCATGCCCAACAAAGCATTACTGTTTCCCTCACGCCAAGCAGAGGCCCAACACAGCAGCCCAATTCCCAGGTCTTTTGGCCATTGGAGAGGAAGTCTCGCTGCTCATCACTTCTTTCCCAAACAGGAAGCTGAGGCAGTTGCCTGTGGTTAAAGAGCCTTCCTCAGGGGCTGGCCCACTGGCATAGTGGTTAAGATCACACGTTCCGCTTCGGTGGCCCAGGGTCTGTGGGTTTGGATCCTGGGTATGGACCTACATACCACTTGTTAAGCCATGCTGTGGCAGCATCCCACATACAAAATAGAGAAAGATCGGCACAGATGTTAGCTCAGGGACAATCTTCCTCATCAAAAAAAATTTTTTTTTTTTGTAAAAAGAGCTTTCCTTAAGTTACACAAGGATTCCTCGGCTCAGGGACATTTAGAACCGAGAACTCTCCAGTGGACCTGTTGGTCTCCTGGTCTGCTGATCTCTGGCTAAAGGCTGATCCTCCTTGTCTTAAAGGGGATGAAATACCCTAGAATCTCAGGCCCAGAGGCCCAGAAGGAATTTCATACGTGAGCCTTCCAACGTCCTGTTCAGAATTGCCAAGTGAGTGGCCTCCAGCTAATCTCAGGCTGCAGCCAAACACCTCCCCTGGAAGGACAAGCAGAGTCCTTCATTTGTTCATTCCAAGAGAAGACAGCCATGGTTCGTATTTGATCATCAATATCAGCACTGTCCTGCCAAGTCTGCCCCGACCACCTCACCCATGTGTCTGGGTTAGAGAACCTTCCAGGTGCCTAGAAAGGATTATACAAATGCCTTTCTCATTCTCATTGCTCTTGTCATATCACACGGGAATTCTCTATTGCCTTCTTGATGTCTTAACCATACTGTGAGCCTCTTGAGGGTAGAGCTCACGTCTTACTCATCTCTGTGGTCCCAATGGCTGTGCTAGTGCCTGGCTCATAGCAACTGCTCAGAAAAAGTCTGTCGAATGAATAAGCAGTGGCTGACATGGTGGCCAAAATGTTCTTTCCATACTCATGCTGGGAAAAACATCTTTTTTGATTCAGCTTTTTTATTTTTTTATTCAGCTTTCTCTAGCTGTCACAACAAGAACACAAATTTTTCCCCTAAAGGAAAAAGACAAACTGACTTTGTCCTCATTACCAAAAGAGTAGAAAGTAACTGAAATTCTCCCTCTTGAGTTTGGGAGAAGAATTTTTGGACCTAGTTGAGAGAAAGGCAAATGAAAAGATATATGCTACTTTTTATGATGATTAGGAAAATAGCTCCCTGGAGCCACAGTTAACATTCTGGCGGCTGGGGCTACAATTAGGGATGGCAGACATTACCCTGGGTTTTGCTGAATTCTTCCTCTTTCCACGGCAAAAAGCATTCATTTTTTTTCCTTCTTTTCCCAGTGATGAGGAGCCCCAGATTCGGTTCTCTCCTGGGTTCAGGGAAGATGAAGCCTCAAAGCTGAGCCATGTCTCCCAGCAAAGGCTTCTCTTTTGAGCCTAACCTCCTAGCTGTCTCCTGCATGACCTTATGCTGCTGCAAGTTGATCTCCTCCAAGGCAGCCAGCAGAGTGATGGAAGGGGTCGACTTGTCCTCACTTCAAACCCCACGGATGCTTTCCCCTTGCAGAGTCTGAGGGTCTCCATGTAAGAACTCTCACCCCTCAGGCTTCTTGTGAAGCTGGAGTGAGAGAGCCCTCCAACAGGCCCTCGGGTAGTCAGTGTTCGCAGGTGCTGTGCGGTCCCCTTCTCTCTATCCCGCGGCATACCTTGGCTTTCTTCTGAGCCTTTCCCTCCTTATCTTTGTTGCCTATCCCCAGCACATCCCTTGACCTTTTTGGTTTTTTTTTAATAGACTTTATTTTTTAGAGCAGTTTTAGGTTCACAGCAAAATGAAGTGAAAGGACAGAGAGTTCCCATACTCCCTGATCACACACATACACAGCCTCCCCCACCATCAACATCCTGCACTGGGGCAGTCCATTTGTTACAATAGATGAGCCTACATGGATGTGTTATCATCACCAAAGTCCACAATTTACATTAGGGTTCACTCTTGGTGTTGTAGTCTATGGGTCTAAACAAATGTTTGAGGACATGGAGCCACCATTGTAGTATCATACAGAATAGTTCACTGCCCTAAAAATCCTCTGTGCTCCCGCTATCATCCCTCCCTTCCCCTGACCCCCGGCCACCTGTCCCCTTTCAGAGCTGTGTCTCCAGTCCAGCCTGCCAACATCTCCACTCGGATGTCACTTACACACTGCAAACTTAACAAACACAAAACCAAACTCTTGCTTTCTCTTCTCAAACCTATTCCTCAATGCCATCCCCCCACCCACACCAACCAGCACCTAAACAATACACTGTCTTCTATCCACCTCCACCGCCACCACCTCAGTCCAGGCTGCCATCGTTTCTCCCCTGGAATTCTTTCACAGCTTCTCGGGGTCTCAGCCATCAACAAGGCCTAGGTCACTTCTTTCAAGTGAAGTCTATTTTAAAGATTTTATTTTTTTCCCTTTTTCTCCCCAAAGCCCCCCAGTACGTAGTTGTATATTCTTCGTTGTGGGTCCTTCTAGTTGTGGCATGTGGGACGCCGCCTCAGCGTGGCCTGATGAGCAGTGCCATGTCTGCACCCAGGGTTCGAACCAACGAAACACTGGGCCGCCTGCAGCAGAGCGCGCAAACTTAACCACTCGGCCACGGGGCCAGCCCCTCAAGTGAAGTCTATTTTAAAAGTGGAAGAAAACACAACACAGAGTCCAGGCCACTATGTCACGTGTCTCTGGTCTCCCTCAGACCCTGCTGCTTCTTCGGGCTCCAGAGATTCCCAGCTGCCCACGCTTGCACCTCTGTGCTGAGGCCTTTCTATAGAACTGGGGAAGGCTGCTCTGCCCATCTCTACAGAAAGGCAGAAATGGGAGAGCATTAACCCCCTGGCCAGCAGCCCTTGCAATAACCAAGTGGAGGGAGTTGGTGTACAAATACCCCACCTCTTGGGTAGACTAGTTGAGGTGTGTTTCCTAGAGTTTCCCTGCAGATTAAGTTCTAGCCACCTGTAGAAGTTACTTTACACACCTTCATCTCCTGCTTTCCTGTAGGATTTCCCCTCCCTCACCTATACTACCTGCACATCCCAAATCAGCTTCTTGCATTGAACCTTAGTCTCAAGGTCTAAGAGAACCCAAACTAAGGCACAGCACTACAAAACTTGTAACACAAAATGCTACCCACAGACTGATTTTAGGATTTAGGTAGAAATATTTAGTATTGGTAATACCCTCCAGACCAGGAGAGCTGGTCATGGGAACCAGGCTGAAAGGCAGAGGATGGATGTCATCTTCTTCAGTCCTGTCAGCCTCTCTCTGTAACAGTCCATAGACCTTGATCTGGAGACATTGCAGAAGTCCAAGCATGAGCCCACCCGTCTGCCTCCTTCCCCTCTTGCCCGCCCATGATGGGCCCTGCGGCTTCCTAACCCGCTCTCTGCCTCCACTCTTGCCTCCTTCCAACCCATTCTCTGCTCAGCAGCAACCGTGGTTCTTCTTCAAACACCAACCAGGTCATTTTGTCTCCTACTTAAAACTCTTCAATGGCTTTCCATTTCATTAGAGTAAAACCCAAATTTGTATAAGGCCCTACACAGTCTGAGCCCCTGCTTCCTTTCAGACAACTCACTTTGGGCTCCTCCCACCCGTTCCTGCTCCAGCCATATTGGTTCACCCCCACTTCCCCACCCCCAACCCCCACCTTGGCACACGCTGGGCTCTTTGACCAGAAGGCTCTCCAATCACTTCTGTCTGGCTTCTCCTCCTTATTAAGGTCACAGCTTAGCTGTTATCCTCACCAGGAGGACTTCCCTTGTGATTGTGTCTGTTATCCTGTCTTGGCTCTTGTGTGTTTCCTTTGATCAGAAATTACAATTACAATTACTTTATCTGTCAGTTTACTGGGTATTTATTGGGCTCCCTCCCAGAATAGAAGCCCCAACGGGGCAAGGACCTCATCCATCTTGTCCATTGTTCTCTCCCCAGCGCCTGGCACAGTACCTGGCCCATGCCAGACTCCTAGCAAATTTAGATGAATCTGGTTGAAGACCTGGCTAAAAACTCATGATATGCAGCCACTTGTGACCTCCCCAGCTGACACTTCCTTTCCCTAAATGCCTTTGGCAGTTACCATCAACATAATTCTTTTGGTGATCAATCCTGTGTGTTTTATCACAAACCTACTGTCGCCTTGAACTATTATTTGAGTTGTGTTTTGTTTCTTAATCATTTCTGATGGCTATCCTAGTTTGTAGATTGAGTAACTGTTTACTTCACTTCTTAAAGCCTCTCAATACTTGAGAGTGTATTTTCTAAGAACAAGGACATTCTTCTGTATAACAACCACATTACAATGATTAAAATCAGGGATGTTAACATTGACACACTATTGTTGAATCCATAGTGCATGTTCAGATGTCATCAGTTGTCCCAACAATGTCCTTTAGAGCCACACAACCCTGCCCCACTCTCCCATGTTCCAACCCAAAGTCACACATCGCATTTAGTTGTCTGGTCTTTTTCGTCTCCTTTAATCTGGAATAGTTCTTCAGTCTTTCTTTATCTTCCTTGACCACCATTTTGAAGAACACAGGCTGGCTCTTTTGTTGAATGTCCCTCAGTTTGCTTGTTTGATATTTCATCATGATTATATACCAAATGTTCAGGATAAACACTGTTGGTGGGAATACCACTGAAGTGTTGTTCCATGATTTACTTAATCCATCTGCTATTGTTGGAGATTTGTGTTGCTTTAAGTTTTTCTTTATATTATAACCAATATTGTGATCTTTATACATCCTCATAGCTAATCTTTGTACATATTCTTATTTGTTTCTTGAGGGTGTATTTCTAGAAACAGAACTGCTATGGCTAAGGGTTGTGTGTGTTTCTATGATTTTTGGTATGTTTTGCCAAACTGCCTTCCAGAAAGGCTGGGCCAGTTTACACTCCCTCCAGTGAGTGAAAGGGGTGGTTTCTAGGATATTTTGCCAACACTGGACCCAAACAGTTTAAAATATCCTTCCTTCTGCAGTCTGTACTTCTCACGTTGGTCTGTCTTCTATTCCAGTTTCTTTTATGTGTGACTGGTTGGTCCTAAGAGCCTAGAAGCTGTTTAAAGGCAGGGCTTGCATGTCTTATTCATCTTTGTGGTCCCACAGTGCCTATCTATGCTTTCTACTTAACAGTCACTCAATAAATTTCAAAGGAAGGAAGTAACAACTGATTGAATGATGATAACTTGTATGATTATTAGATTCAGCTCTGACATGCTGGGCTACCAAAAATGTCATCAGCATTGGCATCCCAAAGTCCAGCAACCAGAGCCCCTACCAGCCCAGATTAGCAAGTGGTCCAGCCTTTTACCAACCTCCATTCCTAGGACCTCTCTGGGGCCCCAAACAATCTCCACATCTTGTCCATACTGATCCCAGGCATGCTCTTCATCTCAGGCATCCACCCCACTGCAGACAACTGCTCTGGGCTTCTCAGCTCCCCTCTTGCCCTTGCTCCAGCAGCTTCTCTGGGCTGCTGCTGGTCTTCTTGTACCTCTGGGCCCCAGGGTGGTTACATGCCTTTCTTTCAATTCCCCAGTGCCAGCTAAGACAAGTGATACATATATATTTTTTTAGATTGGTACCTGAGCTAACAACTATTGCCAGTCTTCTTTTTTTTTTCCTGCTTTTTCTCCCCAAGTCCCCGCAGTACATAGTTGTATATTTTAGTTGTGGGTCCTTCTAGTTGTGGCACGTGGGATGCCACCTCAGCGTGGCCTGATGAGCGGTGCCATGTCCATGCCCAGGATGTGAACCGGTGAAACCCTGGGCCTCTGCAGCAGAGCCCACGAACTTAACCACTTGGCCATGGGGCTGGCCCCCAAGCGATTGTTTTAAAATGAAGGCGTGGGGATAACAAATTGGAATTGTAATGCAGACAAGGCAAACGTAAGGCAGGATATGAGCTGTCCTGTTTGTACATTCTATCCCATTCCTAGCTCCTCTGGGACCTGTTAGGGACCACTTTTCTCCTTTGCAGTACCCCTGCTCCTTCATGTTGCAGGGATCTGCTCACTTGGGAGGACACCTTATGGAGCATCCTTGATCTTGCCTCTTTTCCCTCATCCCAGCCCTCCCCCACCTTCCTACCTCCCACTTCTCCCAGAAGGAGAAGGATCCCCAGCGATTAGCCTCCCCTGATGAAGACATCCTTTTAAAGTAGTATGCAGCACAGTTTAACTCCTCATTATTTCCAACTCTCCATTCCAGAGTAGGAGGTTAGTTTGATTTTCAGATAACTGAAAGCCCCTGAAAGTGTTTCCCCAAAACAAGAGAGCCTTTCCCTCAGATGAATTTTTCCTCTACCTCTCCCATAACAACAAGAAAATACTCTTCGCCTAAATAGTTTGTGACCCCTTTTAGTCATCAACATTTTAGAAATATTGGTGCCAGAACACAAAGCACACAGCCTGTACACTGAAACTTATTGTTTTCGAAGCATTATTATGGGCTGCATCTCCCCGTTCTGTTAAGGCTACTTAGCTGAGGGGCTCCAAATCATGTGCAAGGAGAAGCTGCTTTTCATTTCCCCGAGGGCTTGAGATGCTGGGGGCCAGAGAGTGAGAGGTTGAGTAGAGGTAGGACAAAAGGTTGTGCTGAAAATGAAGACACTGTTCAGTTTTTGTCCTATGGTCCCTCCCAGTGGGAAAAATGACACTTCTCAGGGTGGAGGGAGGATGAGGGGGCTGCCGGAGGGGAGCTGCTGGAGCACTTCACTCCTGCCTTCCCCTGACCTGCCCAGGTCAGTGGGGTGGCACGGCTCCTAATTTGGAATTTCCTAGCGGGGAATGCTTATCATGGCTCAAAGCCTCTTTCCTGCAGAGAAGCCCCACTGTGCCACCCCCATGCAAGACAGTCTCCTGTTCTCCGTCCCCTTCCCCCTCTCGTGATTCTTTCACCGTGCTAATGCTCGGGTCCTGTATTTGTTGATTTCCTTCTCCTCGCCTCTGCCTCTCCCTCTATCCACTCATTTACTCCCCTGGACTCTAGGCCTCTTGCCCCATTCTCTCTTTCATGAAAGATGAGTGCCACTTGGCAAAAATGCTAAACCTTTCCTGTCATTCGAGAAGACCATGCAGGAGAGTGGAAACAATGCCGCATAAGGAGTCAGGTTCTGGTCTTGGAGTCCCAACTCTGCATCTCTCTGGTCAGGGGTCTTTTTTTTTCTCTGGTCTGTAATTTCCTTATGTATAAAATTGGAATAATAATATCTACCTACTCACCAGGTAGTTTGTCAATTGTTGGTCAGCACATGAATAGCTGACATCACTTGGTCTAATCCAAGTACCCCTCGACTATTACTTGGATTAAACATTTTTCTTACTGAGGTAAAATTCACATAACATAAAATTAATCATTTTGAAGTGCACAGTTCAGTGGCATTTCGTACATTCACAATGTTGGGGAGCCATCACCTTTATGTAGTTCCAGAACATTTTCGTCCTCCCATAAGAAAGCCCAGTACCTATTAAGGAATTCTCCCTGCTCCCCAGCCCCGGACAATCTGACCACCATCTGCATTTCTGTCTCTATGAATTTTCTGGATGTTTCATACAAATGGAATTACATAATATTTGTTTTTGGTGTGTCTGGCTTCTTTCACTTAGCAAAACATTTTCAGGTTTCATCCACTTTGTAGCCTTGTCCTTCATTCTTTTTCTTACGATTGAATAATATTCCATTGTGTGGACACACCACACTTTGCTTATCCGTTCATCTGTTGATGGACACTTAGGTCGTTTCCACCTTTTGACTGTTGTGATAGTGCTGTTGTGAATGTTTGTGTACAACTTTTTGTGTAGACATATGTTTTCAATTCTTTTGGGTATATACCTAGGAGTGGAATTGCTGGATCATATGTTAATTCTGTTTAACTTTCTCAGGAAGTCAGATGTTTTTTAGGAAAGAAAAAAGAATGTTAAAAAATCAGGGATGATGGAACTATTCTATATTTTGATTGTGTTGGTGGTTACACAAGTGTATACATTTGTCTGAATTCATAGAACTAAACACCAAAAAGAGTGAGTTTTATTTTACCGTATGTAAATTTAAAAGGTAGATGACAAAAAGAAAAAAAATGCTCATTAACTCTTTAAAAAAAATCATTGTCTCATTGTTACAGCAAAAGATTGGTAATAATAAAAATATTTATCAGTGGATGACTAGTTAAATAAGTTATGATCCAGTCATTCAATGGAATGAATATCGTGCATCATTAATAAGAACGAGCTAATCTTCTCCTCACCTTCCCCCAAACGCAGAGATTAGACTCATCCCAGAGAGGAGAGGATCCGTTGGAATCCCAGCTGGATCCTAGAGCACACAAGGGTTGTGGAGCTTGCGATATAAGTACTGATGGAAATATTCTATGACTCAAGAACTACTTTAAGAGCAGAATTCCCTTTGTAGCACAAGGGAACTGCTTGTGTCGTGTACCAACTGGCCTAGCAGACGCATGGACTCATTTTAGACTACAAAATGTGGAACCTGAGGCTTCCTTTTGCCATTTCGAGGCTGGTTGCAGCTCTCCGGAGTCCATGCTAGATGGCATCCTCTCTCTGTGGAGGAGACCATGACAGCTGTGTCGAATGAGTTCTCCAACCTGCCTGTTCCGGCACAAGCTCATTTCTTTGGCACAGGAACCCACGCCTTTGCTTCTACAGGGGGGAATTAAGCCCCCTGTAGAATCAATTCAATTGGGCAAATGAGGTACTATATTCTATTTTATGTAATTGTCAAAAAAGCAGTCTGTGCAAAGCATTACATTTTTTTTTTTAAAGATTTTATTTTTTTCCTTTTTCTCCCCAAAGCCCCCCAGTACATAGTTGTACATTCTTTGTTGTGGGTCCTTCTAGTTGTGGCATGTGGGACACTGCCTCAGCGTGGTTTGATGAGCAGTGCCATGTCCACACCCAGGATTCGAACCAACGAAACACTGGGCCGCCTGCAGCGGAGCGCGTGAACTTAACCACTCGGCCACGGGGCCAGCCCCCAAAGCATTACATTTTTTAAACTCTGTGTATTTGTTAGATTCCTTTTAGCAGATAACTGGCTAGCTGAGACTTCAAGGAGGGAGCAAGTATGCCCTCCTTTTATTGGGTCAATTAAATATTCACCTACCTGCAATGGCCTATCTTAGGAGAGTAAAAGCTTCATATTAAGATCTCAGAGGTAATTAGCCCCAGAGTCTCTGAAGCAAGAGAGAGTTTATGTTACTGCAGCATGAAGGTGGAAACTGCTGGAGCCCATCTCACCTATGAGTCATCTGGTTTTAAGGGCTCCTAACATTGCATTCAATTCACCTCAGCTCCTCCTTCCCTTTAGGAAGCAGTTCTACCTTTGTTGTCAAGACGGCATCCACATTTCCATTGCAGGCCACCGTGCTCAAACAAAGGAACCCGGCTTCAGTGTCATAGCCTGATTGATGCTAGTCATAAAAAGACCGTAAGTGATGGTTTGGATTCTTTCCTTATCCGTATTAACAGAGAATCATTGGCTTTTAAGCAGATTACTGGGGAAGAGGCCATTTTTCCTCCTCCCATTTGAAAATGCAGAATTAATTTTTATACTTTTGCTGTGTAATTTCCTTACCAATTTGAACATTTTTCCTCTATCTAAATCTATCTGACTGCTCAGCACTGAACCAAACAAAAAATGTCCGGCTTTTCATGCACCATTTTTTGGGGTAAATGTCTTGTGTTTCACTCAGTCTGAAAAGTGAATTGAAATAGTCTGCTTAGTTTCCTTGAAAATTGTGTGATCAGTTTAACTACTGGGCTGATCGCAGGAGAGAACCAGATTTGAGGATGGAGGCACAGCCAGAGAGCTGGAAGTTCCTGGGACTTAGAGACTGCCTGTGGCTTTCTGTGACGTTCACCTCTGCTACCAGGAGGCCAGTCTCCCCTACTTTTCCCTTTTAATCTCTGATCTGGCAGGGATGTAAGAATTTTGATAGTTAATTAGTATGGAATAACTAGCACTCCAGAAGCCTAGATGGGGCTGAGTCATGCCATATTTGCTCCAAGTCAGCAAATATTGCTAAATGCCCACTATACATAAGGCACTTACTAAGTCCTATAGAGAAGGGGATCGAAAGATGAACAAGACACATTGCAGGTCTTGGAGGAGGGAAGGCAGACACTTACCTAAACAACCTGCCTCCACACCCACTCACAGCTGACCTTGGGCAGCAGAACTAACTCTCTAAAGCTCAGTTCCCCTATGTATATACAATGGAGGCGACAACTTTGTAACAATTCAGGGCCGAGGTAAATCTACTGTGGGGACCCTCCTAACTGAACACACACCAGGAAGGAGGCCTTTCTCCTCACTAAAGAAGACCACGTGAAACTGTTACAGAGCTGCCAGGAGCTGGGAGACCACGTGTGGCTCCATCAGCAGACATGTGCATTTCAGCAGGAATCTCTTGCCTGAACTCGCAGTTAAGAACCCAACAGATGACCCTGTAAAGTCTTGTTACCCAGCTGGGTGTTTAAATCTCTACAGGTCACGATCATCTGGCAACACCAGGGTGAAGCCTCCCACCAGATTTTTTAAGACCAGCTGGTTCATCTTGAAACTAAAGGCTGCTAGGGCCCCATGTGTTGCTTGGAGGTCAGTTTTTTCCAAACTGTGATATTTCTACTACTCCTCACATTTCACAAATATTATTGGTTAGGGTGAATAAAAGTTTTTTTAAAGTGATATGACTTTAAAGAAAAATATTAAGAGAAGAGCGACAGGTGGTCTATAGCATGGCAACATTTTTAATGTCAAATTTGGTAACCACTGGGGCTGGCCTTGCGCCCTAGTGGTTAAGCACACTCCGTTTCAGTGGCCTGGGTTCAGATCCTGGGCACACACCTGCACCACTCATTGGTGGCCATGCTGTGGCAGTGACCCACATACAAATAGGGGAAGACTAGCAACAGATATTAGCTCAGGGCAAATCTTCCTCGGCAAAAAAAAAAAAAAAAAAAAATTGGTAACCACTGGGTCCATTAATGAAGGGACTTACAGGGGAGGGAACATAACTGGAAACCTCCAGTTACCTCCAACCCCACTTTCAGCTCTCATTTCTCCTCTCTCAGAATCTTCCTAGATGCCTGGGATCACTTCTTCCTCTCTTTCCAAAGTCCTTTGTGCATGTGTCCACAGTGGCCCTTATTCCATTTTATCCCAGTGGTTGGCCTCCCAGTTTGCTTTCTTTCCTAGCTGTGAGCTTTCCTGGGAAATCACCTTTGTATTCCCTACAGTGCTTGGCACAAAAAGGTAAACTCAAAGAAAGAGAGACTAACTGGGAGAATGAAAGCACTGTCTCCACCTGTTTCCTGATGATTAGAAAGCTGTGAGGCAAGGGAAGGGAAGAAAACTCCAGCCCCAGCACTATTCAGAAAGCCAGTTTAATTATTCTGGCAGAAGCAATCTGAATATAAGGACAAAGATAGGTCTGTGACTTTCCAGAATACTCGATTTCTACTCACAAGAACTCTGACTGAGCATCTTTATCCACGGGAAACAGGTGCCGACAGAAGACTGAGAAGATTCCCTGTTTCTTTTGCATTTCCTGCTCAGCTGATCCTGAGTGGATGTGGAAGTCAGCATTTGTCTTTGGCATATTCCCATCCCTCTCAAATTTCTCCGCTCCTCCATTTGGATTTCCATTCTTGCTCTTAGCTAGCAAGACTCCCTACTTACCCACTGATATTTAATGGACGACTCCTCATTGAACCAAATCCATTTTTCAAAAGGACTTCCAGCTGTTAATGCAGTTAATTGAAAGGAATGAAGCTACAGTGGTGGAATTATGGACTGGAATGGAAAATCCCCTTAAGTCTCAATCATTTAGCCAACTGCCTGTTTTGCCTTCTTACAATACAATTTAAGTTCACTTTGGCAGCCAAACAGAATAATTGCAACCAAGTTCTGCTGGCCAGCCTGAGCTCGCCAGAAATTAAGTGCATAGACTCTGAGTCAGACTGCTAGGTTCAAATCCCAGGTCTTCTATTTTTTAGTTGTATGACCTTAAGCAAGTTACAAAACCCCTCCTAACCTGCTGACTTCATCTATAAAATGGGGCTATGTTCTCTACCTCATCCAGATGTTGTGTTCGATGAAATAATCCACATAAATCACTTAGCGCAAATCTGGCACGGAGCTGATGTCCAGTAAGTCTAGCCATCATCACTCCATTCTTGCATTGGAATGTCCTAATTTCCTTATAGAGGCACGGATACTTGAAGTACAACCATTTAATTTTGTAGGCAGGATGCACTACCGTGCAGCAGAGAGAGAAGTAGATAAGCTTCCGTTTGCTGAATAACCATACAGAACCCACTTACTCTCTTTGGGTCTGTTTCCCACCTGTAAAATGAGGTGGGACAGGCAGGGATTTCCCAGGGTTGCAAACTCAAATGTCTACAGAGGCCCAATAGATAAAATCACTGGTGATGTGGGCTGGGTACAAGACAGTAGAGAGCAGTGGGGATTACGGTTAACTGTAGAGCTTTGCTACTCAAAGTTGGTCCACTGAACAGCAGGACTGACAGAACATTTGCATTTGTTAGAAACAGCAGAATCTCACCACCCACCTTCGATCTGGTGAAACCGAACATACATTTTAACAAGATTCCCAGGTGATCTGTGTGCACGTGAAAGTTTGAGAAGGCTGCTATGGAGCATGAGCCATCGAAAGGCATTCAACATTTTTTTTTTTTATGTCAGCCAAATAAACTTTGGGCTGCATTAGGCCTTAGGCTGCCAGCAAGTAGAAAGTGACCATTGTAGTTGGTGAGCTCTGAGTGGTGCCAGCTCCAGGAGTCTCTCTCTGAGAGAGACCCTTTCCTTATAAGTTAGGGGTCTGGACACATGGGTATGTAGCCAAGACCAAGTCCGGGTTGCTTAGAGCAATAATTCCTGGAGCAGAAGAGGCCTAAGAAGTCATCTGCTCAGCTCCCTGGCTTCTGACAGGTAAACTGTTATTGCCCCCACTTTGCAGACAAGATAAGTGAGGCCCAGGGAGACACACTGACCCAGATCCAGACACTCGGAAGTGGTAGTGGTGGGAATTCCCCATTAGGAAACTAGACTATCCTGTACTGTTAGAATCAATGACCATTCTGGTTTCCAAGGCCTGGAAGGTCTATTAATTTCTTTATATTCTCCAGCGCTTAATAATCATTCTCCGTTTCTCTTGGCACCTCCCTGCCACTTCCTGGCAGCCCCGGGGACAGAAGGTTTCCTCCTTTTGCACAGAGAAGGCCCAGAGTGGGCTTCTGAAAGGATATCCGGCCCGCAGGATGCAGAGGAGGCAAAGGCCTCATTGTTCCTTGGGGCCAACCGGCCCCTCCCCCAGCCCAGGGGACACTCCTCGCAGACCCCGGGCGACCCGAGGGCCCATTTCCCAGGAGTAGGGCCTTCAGAAGAAGCAAGGAAACGAGGCCGAGTGCAGATCTGGAGTCTGATGTTCTGAGCATACAGTGGAAAGGCGCTAAGAGCCCCAAGATAAGTAAGCCCGGAATGTGAAAACGCATTTCCAACACCGGCTCAGCGCTGTTACTCATTAACGCTCCCCACAGCCGGCTCGCGCGATTCCGTCTGCGTTTTTACTAATTCGAATGAGTTTGGTTGTAAGGAGCCTCCTTGATTTGCGGGCCCCGCGTGCTGGGAAGCAGTTTATTTGCAGAACGAGCCGCTTCCCACGCCCGGATTCCCCGAGGCCAGGCGAGGCGGGCCCAGGCGGTCCGGGGCGCCGTCCTCATGGACTCGCCGCCGCGCCCCCACGCCGCGGCCGCCGGGGGGCGCTCGAGCTGCGTGGCCACCGACGAGGCAGCCAGCGCCGGGTTGCCGCCGACTCGCAGAGCCCTTCGCGCCTTCGGAGGAAACAAAGTACACCTTTGTCGGCGACGGGAGCGTGTGCGGGGTACGGCGCACAGGAGCCGGCCAACGCGTGCGGGGCTCGTCTTGCCTCTGGGCTGCAGCCCCCGCGTGGGCCCGGAGTGGCCGGGGAAAGCGGGGTGTGGCGCGCGCCCCGCGCGGGCTGACCTTCTTCCCACCCTGAGCACACCCCAGGGGGCCAGGACCCGCACCGCCGCCGCCGTGGCCTGTGGACTTTGCTTTCCGGGCTCTCGGCAGGGCGGGAAGCAGGCTAGCCGGAGCCTGGGGCGTGGGCGTGCGAGTCTGGGCCCGGGGACTGGGGGCTCCGGCTTGGCCGGGCTGCTTTTAATTCGCTCGTCGCTCTTCGCAGCCCCGCGCCCCTCGTCGTTCAGGAGTGCACCCGCCTTCACCCTCCGCGCGGGTCCCGGGGCGGGTCTCGGACTCCACCAGCCCCGCGACAGCGCGGCGCGCCGGGAGGACTACAAGTCCCAGCAGGCCCCGCGCCGCGAGCGCCGAGGCAGGAGGCGCGGCCTGGCCTGGCGCCTGCGCAGTGCAGCCGCCCGAGCCTGCTAGTACCACACCCCCGGGAGGGACGGAGGGGAGGCAGAAGCATCCGAGGCATTAAAGCATCCGAGGAAGCCGGAGGGGAGGAGAATGGAGTGACAGAGAAACGCGGAGGGTGGGGGGTGGGGGGGAGACTGTTGAGGGAGGGGGGGGAGGGGGGACACAGAGGGAGGAAGAAGCGGCGGCGACGGCTCCTCTTTGCAGAGGGGGAAAACTCCGAGGGATAAGAGCAGGAATAATGCGGTAGGCAAGGCGGGCTGCTCGCTCCCGGCTCCGGCAGCAGCGGCGGCAGCCCGAGCAGCGGCAGCAGCAGCGGCAGCACCCCCAGGCGCTGACAGCCCCACCGGCCGGCTTCCTCGCTGACCGCCGACTGTCAATGGAGCTGGAAAACATCGTGGCCAACACGGTCTTGCTGAAAGCCAGGGAAGGTAAGAGGCTGGGCTGGTGCGTGCCTGGCGCATTCGCCGCGGGCCGGGGTGCGGGTGTCGGGCGGCATGTGGGCTGGGGCTCTGCGTGTGCAGGATGCCCGCAGTGAGTTGGTCGCGAGCAGGACACCTCGTAGAGCTGCTCTGCAAACGCTTCAGGGTTCCTGCCCTTGGGCTCAGAGAATCTGGACTTGGGTAGAGAAGGAGAAACGTCGAGGTTGCAGAGGTTAGCATGCTAAACTATCCTCTAGTTTCCAGCTCTAACCTTACTGAGCGTGCCATCTCGGCAGTTGTTGAAAGGTCAGTTGGAAAAGCATTCATTCAGGAAGAGATGGGCAAATATGCAAATAAAATAGCTTTTCGAGTCGGCCCAGGATGGTTCTGTGACTGTGAATTGGTGTGTGTGCGTGTGGCGGGGTGGAATTAGCAAAAGCCAAGTCTTTGCTTGCGCAGGCTGAGTTCATATAGGCTATTGCTGGAAACCATCCGCTGGGACTGTTTCTTAGGGAAATCCCGTTGTGTGGAAGGAAGCCTTTTAAAGGCAAAGTAAGATGTTGAGGAATTAGCCTGTTCATAGAATAACGAGAGGCTGGCTGTACAAATCACCTAGAAAATAATTCAGGATTTCAGAGGTGGGTTTTTTCCCTTTGGGGAAGGGCGGCGGTGGGGGCGGGGGAGATAACTGAATTGTTTAATTTTGGCTCAGTTAGGCAAAGAAAGGTGCGTCTGTGCTTAGAAGCGTTTTAGGTGCGTATCATTAGATTTCCTGCATTTAGCTGGCAGGAAGTATCACCTAAGTGGAGTGGGTAAGATCTTAAGTCAGAGGTATAAACACACACGTTTTGACCCTTCCTTGAGATGAAAGGAAAAAAAAAAAAAAGTGGCCCAGAAACTTAGATGCTTCCTAAAATGATTGTGTGCATGTCAACATACACTTTTAGGAACACCTGGAATTTATGTAACATCTGTTTTGCCAAGATTTGAGCTCTGGCGTGCAGACTTTTTATAAAAAGGGAAGTGGTTTTCCCTCTCATGGGAGGAGGCTTTGACACCCAAGGTAGAAGGCAGCCTAAGTAAGGTCTTGACTTCAGAAGGAGATTCGGGGAGCAGCCCACGAAAATGCCATACCTCCTTAATATTTTCATTCACCCACTTTGATGAATGAAAGGAGAATTTCTGGCCAGCAATAAAACGATTCATGTTTATCCAGCCGGTTCCATCACCCTGTAGCTCTGTACACGCTGTGCGGGTGGGTGATGCACAGCCCAGCAACTCCCCCCAGCGTTCACGTCGTAATTTCGTCGTCTCTTGTCGCTTTAAAGCAGCCGCCTAGAGGGTTTGCTTTGAAAACCCTAGCAGAATTGAAAATATGCAGGTCTGTCCCCCCATTGCTCAGCTTTGGTGTGAACAGATTTGTAGGAGACGCTGTCACTTGGCGACTTCAGGTTCTAAGGCCTGAGTTTTTTTCTTTTTTCCTAACCTGAAGTTTTAGCGAACTGGATCATGGTGGGGGCTGGTGGGCTTTCCCGTCTACTGGGCAGTGCGTCCTGGAGGGGAAGAAGTGGAGAAAACAGCCCACCCCCCCGACCCCGCTCGCAGGCTTTGCCGCCGCCACCTAGTGGTGGGACATGGTTGTACATCTTAGGGCTGGGGGCTAGGAAAGTTTTTCACCCTCTCTCCATTCTGAACTTTTTTCCGGGGAAATCACTGGATATGATGGTGCTGGTGGCTTTGCAACTTACACTGGTTTCTCCTGCTGCCCGAGGAGTTCTGTTTTCTAGATCTACTGCTGTACACGTTCGTTTTTCTGGGGCATGCTTTCTTCTTCCCGCAGCCTTTCGTTGCTTCTTTGAAAATGTTTTGCTTGGAGTAGGCAAGGTGTTATCAATTTTACCCCACAAAGTGGTCTCCCCAGTTTTTTTCACCGAAACGAACTCACCGCCTGATATTTTTCTTCGTCAGGTTAACAAATTGGTTTTTTTCGAGAGAGCAGCCGGCTGCAGGCTTGCATGGAATGACCGAATTACAGTGATTAAAAGTGCTCAAGAATGTGCCTTTCACTTCCTTTTCCTTTTAAAGTCTTTTCAATTTCTCTTTGAGAGCTTGGTAGTCATCTCATGGTGAGAAAATAGCTCTTGACGATGCCTTTGAAATGGAGAGGGCCTTGCCTGTAAGGAAACGGAGAGACTGACACACGAATGAGAAAAATTAATCACTTACGTGGAAACTTCGTTTTTAAATTTGATTTCTCCCCCTCTTTCTCTCTTATATCTAAAGAGAATCCACGATTTTAAGTGCTTCCACTTTCTTCTTGCTGTGGCCTTTTAAAGATTTGAGGACATGTATTCTAATTAGTGTGGAAGCTTTTAGAAGTAAAAGGAATTTATTTTTCTCTTCTCAGTTCTCGTATACTTGAAGTCATTCTTTTAAATTAAGTAATTCTTAATTCAAATAAGCATATTATCCAAATATTCAGAAATGAAAGTTCCAGTTAGTGAAATATCTAACATAAAATTTACAGTATCTTAAAGAATCTGAATTGTCTAGAATGTTTAAAAACACTTCTTACTTGAAAATTCTTGTGAATGGTTACAGATGAGAAATAAAATTGGTGAATGTGAAATTTAATTTGGTTCACTTAACAAAATACATTGTAAACCATTTAAAATGTGGCTTTCAAGTAAAAGTCACATTTATCCCGAACAATAGAGAAACAGGCCTTGAAGAAAGACAAACACACTTTGCAGATGCTGTGAAGGAATTTGTAGTTGTCCGTGCTAGTGGGTAATTTGGGCCTATCTTTTGTTATTGTTATACATTCTTAAAGGCAGATGGCTTCTAAATTTACTGTAAATTCAAATTCTTACCGTAATAAAACATATATAAAATGGAAAACACGAATATAGCAATAATAATAGAAAATCTGTAAGTGGATTAGAGTAAAAATGATTCATCGTTAGTAATTAGAAAACATAGCAAGCCAATTGCACCTTTGTGACAGTTGTTTTGAAATAAGAAAAGATAGAGATCGAGGTTCAAAAATTCAAACCACCCAAATGTCTTTTGTGAGCTATTTATTTGTCCTGGTCTTATGAGAAAACATCGACTTGATCACTCTTAGGCACTTTAGATTGCTCTCCTAAAAACTGGTTAAGGAAAAAGAGAAAGAAGTTGAGACTGAATTCATGCCAATTTATGGAAATGAGCTAAGTGATTAAGCGTTTAATGAAAAGAGAGCCAGACTAACTCCATCCATCCATTTACATTTCAGAATCTCAGAAAATTGGCAAGCAAGCTAGTGTTGAAATAATAGTAGTGAGAAAGAGTGTTTGCAGAGTGCCTTTTGTGTGTTTCTTTTTGGCTTTATTGTTGCAGGAAAGGTTTTTGTGTTTTTCTCATGTTCTGGATCAGTTGCCTCACTCTTGAGTGAACAGTGGTGAGAGAAATTTTGCAAGGGCCCCTCTTTCCTTTCTTCACAGGCCAGCGGTAGCCATATCTGATCAATAAAGAGGACAGAGGGAGTACTGATCACATTTTCCCCAAGCATGATAGTAGCAGGCACTGAGTACAGGAACTGAGAGGTCAGAAACGTAATCACTTTGCTGTTGGTCTCAATCCCTGAAAACCAGAATATGTGAAAATCCTTTTCTTAGATAACTCTGTGACTTGTTGGCCTAAATCTTCCTGATGATCAAGATTAGGGACCTGGGAAAAGGTGAAGCTCTGGTGAGCAGAGGCTAGGGAGGCCAGGAGGAGGGAGGGAACCCATATCCAGCCCACCAGTGAGGGGCAGGTGCTGCCTGGACAGACTCAGCATTCCACAGCAGGGCTGAAACCTGTGCCCTGTTTCCTTTTTCCCTCGCACCCTAGTTTGTGATGATGAAACTGAAACATCAGGGTATTTTGTTAGTAGAACATTCGAGTGTCTCTGAACCTCGCAGCCCTCTTACTGCTATGGCGGGCAGACTTATTCCACCCTATGCTTCTCCCCTCAGTCTTACCAAACAGAAAGGGAACAGCTTTCATCCTGGTGCAGGCAGCTCGGTGTGTAAAAGCTGTCTGGCCCGGTGAGTACAATGCTGTTAAATGAAGCTGCCTTTTATTTTTTCCAAGTTTCTTTTCAATACTAACAACTTGGAGGTGGAGAAACCAAAAGCAATGTTTTCAGAAGGCCTTGCTCTCTTACAGAAAGATTTCAAGTGATGATTTTAATTAATCCAGCTGCCGGTTTTTAAAACCATCAGATAAATGCCCATAAGACTCTCATCTTTCAGTAGCTTAGCTGCTTCTTGTCAGATTCTGAACTCCAAAAAGCTTGATTCTTCCAGTGCCCAAAGTAATCCTTGTTTAAATTATGTCTTCAGAAGCCGTAACTCTTGCAGTGGCTTGCTAAATAATACCCTTTGTGTCTGGACTGAAGATGTCAATAATGTCCAAGTGAATTTCAGGAAAGAACCCAATATATGATCATATTCACCTTTACCAAGAACTGTTCAACCCATACCTGGGAATTTTCAGTGTTCTTAGGAAACCATCCAGGACACAGGCAATATTTAAAGTCAATGTATTGCCAATATATTTGTGGCTCAAGGTGAATCATTATAATACCTTGTTTTTTTTTTTTTTTTTTAAAGATTGGCCCTGAGCTAACATCTGCTGCCAATCTTTTTTTTTTCTTCTTCTTCTCCCCAAAGTCCCCCAGTACAAAGTTGTACATTCTAGTTGTTGGTCCTTCTAGTTCTGCTATGTGGGACGCCACCTCAGCTTGGCCTGATGAGCAGTGCTAGGTCTGTGCCCAGGATCTGAACCGGCAAGACCCCGGGCTGCCTAAGCCGAGCGAGCGTGCGAACTTAACCACTCGGCCACAGGGCTGGCCCCTTGACATTTTTGAGATAAAAAAATCTCATGGTTACAAAAAGATATCACTGAATTAGATCATGCAACTCAGAGGTGAAACTTGAGAAAACAATAGAAGGTGACTACAAAGAGGTGACACAGAGAAAAGGAAATCAGAAATTTCTTCAATCTTAGCTCTTCCCAGCCCCCACACCTCACATGAAAATAGCATAGTGAAGACGAAGGGTTTTAAGATGTGATTTCAAATGATTAAAATGGATTATGTGGGCTTAAAAGGAGTGATTTCTGCTTTCAAACACATCCTGGTATATTTCAATGAAAAATTTTGTTTAAAAATATCCCTAAATATTGAAGAGACTTTAATCAATAAATCAAACTTCTTAAATTTTTTTCTTTTTGAGGTAAAGACAATGTTGTTCCATTTAGTACCATCCAAACACTGGAGGAAGCACTCCATTTTGTATAAATCGTGCTGCTTTTTAAAGAGAAAGTATTTACCAGACCATGCCTCCTGCCTCCCCACCCCCACAGTTTCTCATTTTGAGAAAACCATTCTTAAATTGCCATCTTACAAGGGTAAAATCATTCATTCATTCATTCAACATTTGATAGTTGAAGGACCCTGCGGGAGGTGACATCCTAAATGTTAGAGAGATGCAGCTAGAGGTGGGTGAAGACTGGGATTGGGCATCATCAGTATCTTCTTAGGCTTTTAAACTGGTAAATCAGATATTAGTAGAACCAGATTTTTTCCCCCCAAAGAGCTGAACTGACTGTGGTGTGACCTGCTTGGCTGGGTCCACTGTACCAGTTCTGCTGTGCCTAGAACTTGGGCAATCGCTGGAGGAACCAAAATATGATTTAAGGATAATTCAAAGGTCCTACTTGAGGGATAGGCCCAAATCTGGAAGGCAACTGCTAATTTTATGAGACATTGTGTTTTGATGAAGGTCAGTTCCTGCAAATGAAAACCACTCGAAACAATGACAAGAGGACCCTTTGGTTGAGGAATGACAAGATCCCAGAGGAAAACTGGTGTGCAGCGGTGGTTTCCAGGTGGAACTTCCGTGGTCTTTCTAGGGCAGCGGCTTGAGTGGGGTTGATGGGCCACAGTTCTGGAGCAGAGATGGTGGAGGCCACCTTCCTTTCTGGCTTTTTGTTAGAAGTGGTTTGAACATGTCCTCTGATAGAGCCTGTGACCTAGAATGACCTGAAAGGGTCAAGGTGTCTAGTCCTCTAAAGGTCTGCTGTCCCACATGGTAGCTACTAGCTGCATGTGGCTATTTAACATTTAAATTAATTAAAATTAAAAATTCAGTTCCTTAAGCGTGCTAACCACATTTCAAGTGCTCAGCAGTCACATGTGGCTGGCTAGTGGCTACCACACTGGATTGTGCAGATATAGAACATTCCAGCATTGCTGAAAATTCATTTGGGTGGAGCCCCTGTAGAGTTCTATACATTGAATTGAATAAGAGTGTGATAACGCTATAATTCTGACATGACGATTGGGGGACAGTAAAGGAGAGGGGGAGGGGAAGAGACAGAGGAAGCCACGGGGGAACTGGAGTTGGGGGGTGAGGCTTAGGACTGAGTTACTTCAGAGAAAAATTCAGTTCAGGGAGGATCATAGATAGTGGTGGTGGTAAACCACCCATATTTCCCTTTTTTTCATATCTTATTGGGAAATTTGCTTAGATTGAGCAACTGACTTTCCTAATTCAAACTACATGCATATTATTGATACACACAGAGCCCCATGTTCCTTCTCAAAACTCTTGATGTAACGATATTTTAAAACAATCATTTTATTAAGAAAAAAATAAATTGTGTGTTACAGTAAATCCACAGAAGGAAGGAAAAAAACGCCTCTTTCTACAGACCTCAAAAAGGTGCTCTAAAATGAGAGAGAAAATAGATGTAACAAATTTGAGGGTTTCCATTTCTTCTGAGCAGGACAGATTGAAATAAGATCATGAAGAAAGCTGTCAAAAACACACTGTTCTCGTACAGCATGGTGACTATAGTTAATAATACCGTATTGTATACTTGAAATTTGTGAAGAGAGTAGATCTTAAGCGTTCTTACTGCAATAAAAGAAAAAAGGTAACTATGTGAGGTGATGGATGTGTTAATTAACCTGATTGTGGTAATCATTTCACATGGAGTACGTCTATCAGCTCATCATGTTGTACACTTTAAATATATGCAATTTTATTTGTCCATTATACCTCAATAAATCTGGGGGGAGGGGGTGCAGGGAACCAGAGTCTGCCTGTCCAGCCTCTCTGTTGACTTTTCCTGATGAAATTTTATATCATGTTCAGAGTTCTAAAAAAGAACTCCACAGAGAGTTTGAACGTAGTCATATTAAAATTATAGCATTCTTTAAAACAAAAACCAAAAAACAAAGAAACACACTGCTCCTGTCTCCACTTTACAATGATTTCTCCTTAAAGAACAGATTAGTGGTTACCATAGGAAAAGGGGCTGAGGGGAGGGTGAAAGGGGTAAAGGGACACATGTGTATGGTGACGGATAAAAACTAGCCTATTGGTAGTGAGCTTGATGCAGACTACGCAGAAACTGATATCTAATCCTGCACACCTGAAATTTACACAGTGTTAAAAGCCAATATGACTTCAATTTAAAAAAATGATTTCTCCTTAAAGACTGTTTCCTGCGAGATTTGAAACATTTTAACGATAACCCCGTTAGAACACACTTAGGAAGCAACGTAAGCGTTTGAAACAACAAAACAGTTAGTTGCTGTTCTTTTGTGTCTGAAGCAAGCAACTCTACTTGAAGTTGTGCCAAAGAGTCAATTGGTAACATCCTCCTGACAGAAGTCACTAATAAATCAGGGTAATTTCGATAGGGCCTGCCTTGTCTCTAGGACTTTGTAATCTGGGCACTATCAATATTTTTTTAAAAGGCAACGATGAAATGAACCTCAAAGGACAACTTCCGGGGCCTGTGCAGAAAGCAAAAGAAACTGAGATAACCAGATAAGAACATTCCTGGGTCGTGAGGTGGCTGGGGCAGCAGAAGCCTGAAGGGCGGCCAGCGCTGTGGCTGCCCCAAGCCTTCCCAGTGAGTCTGCCCATCTCTTCTCCACCTTCCAGAATAGAGGTTACCCCTGGTTTACAGATGGGGAAACCGAGACAAAAGAAAGGGTGTCAGTTGTTCAAGGTCACTTGAACTGTGGACTCTTCTGGAGCATCCCTCCAAAGTCCTTTAATATTCCGAAATAAAACTTTCCTCTCTCCTATAATAATGTAAGCCGAAAAACCAAACCCATTTCTCAGGGCATTATGGTTTCTAAATGTAAATGTTTGTGAGGTTGCGATTGTGGAAGAGAAAGATGGTCTCCGTCAGATTTCCTGGGGAAAGGGGCAAAGTGGGAGTATAATTGCTCTTCCAGACCCTCATTTCAGCTGAGTGCCAATTTGAGAGCTGTTGGATAAAGTAATTCCTACTAAGTTGTGAATGACTACTGATAGGTGAATCCTCACAGTAGGCATTTCCATTTTAAAAGCAGAACTGCTTATCGACTGAAATGAATCTGTGACCGTGGAGGGAAGATCCACACACACTGTGCATACTGTGCCTGCATGTGTGCGCACACACACGGCTGGGTCCTTTCTGGAGCCTAGTACCTGTATCCTTCTCCCTGCATCCCCCTCCCCCACCCCAATACTGACACATGAAAAAAGCAAGGTCAGCCTCCTGGCCCTCTTCTTCCTCCTGGCAGGGCTTGGAGAGAATCTGAAGTAGCCAAAAAGTTGCCCCCAAGGGACAGGGCGTTAAACCAGATGGGTGGTGCTGGGGACATGTCCTTGGCAGCAGTGTGACTTCCTTTCCTAGGCAGAGCCAAGACAGGGCACCGGGCAGGCCAGTTCCTGCTGGCGTTGGCTTACCACATGTGGGTCACATCCACCCATGCCCCCTTCCTTGGAGG
This sequence comes from Equus asinus, assembly GCF_041296235.1. Taxonomy (NCBI): domain Eukaryota; kingdom Metazoa; phylum Chordata; class Mammalia; order Perissodactyla; family Equidae; genus Equus; species Equus asinus. The sequence continues at coordinate 13,357,938 of NC_091791.1, read as the reverse complement.
CTTGCTAGCCCTTGGGAGATCCTTGCCCTCAGGCACCTCTGTCTGATAGTGGCACCTCAGGTGTATGTTCCTGCCTCTGCAGTTTTCTTTCTTTTTTCTTTTTAATATTTTATTTTTCCTTTTCCTTCCCAAAGCGCCCCCCCCCATACATAGTTGTGTATTTTTAGTTGTGGGTCCTTCTAGTTGTGGCATGTGGGACGTCGCCTCAGCATGGCCTGACAAGTGGTGCCATGTCCGTGCCCAGGATTCGAACCAGCCAATCCCTGGGCCGCTGAAGCGGAGCACATGAACTTAACCACTCGGCCACAGGCCGGCCCCTCTGCAGTTTTCTTAATAAAAATGTTGGGGGCGAGGATGAGAGAGGTGGGGGAAACCCCCCAGATGATTCCTCTGCCGGGTTGCGGGCCATCCATCCCCTCTCCCTCCCAAAGAGAATGTGTGAAGTGGTCTTTTTCCCCAGAAAAGCTCTCTCGGGGTTCACCCTTTCCATTTTTCTGTGGTAACATTGCCGATGTTTGCATTTGGATACCATATCAACCCATGCGCGTGTGCATGTTTTACATTAATTTAGCAATTTTACTTTTCAAGAACTTTGTGAGCTGAGAAGACTCAGCATCTGTAAACTTGAGATGCTGGAGGGGAGGCAGCATGATGTCACTGCCTGGTAACGAGGGGACAGGAAGTCAAGCCTTTGATCTGCTCCTGCCGAGAAGGTGAAGCTCTGAACTTAACCATTTCAGGAGGGGAAGGGGAGCGAAGGATAGAATTACCCAACACGGGACAGAGGGAGCCCGCCAGTGTAATTGGTCTGCATATCTGATAAAAGGGCTTGTGAAACCTCATTTGAAAATGGAATTCCGTCTCGGCATGGGTCATAGCACCACTTGTGAAATGGAAACAGGCTGGAGGAGGGTCAACGAATAGCCCAGGAAAAACGGCTTTATAGTGGTTGATGCAGAAACGAGCTCTGCTTCCTCTTCATGTTGTCTGCGAGTGCGCCCAGGAAGAGCTTGTTGGGGTGTTCAGATAACATCCTGTGAGAAGGAATGCCAAACTCTAGGAAGATTAGTGGGGGAGAGGTGGGGACAAAGAATTGGGCTGCGGATGGCAAAGGATGTCTCAAGATCCAACTTTTCTCCAGCTGAGTCCTGTTGTGGGTTGATGCCACCAGCCCTAAGTCTCAGATTAGGGAGGGTGTCTGTCAGATGAGTGTGTGCCTGGAGCATGGTAGGTGTTGAACAAATGATTCCAGAAGCTATGACTGATCCGATGTCTAAGTTACATGGAGGAGAGGGGGAGAGCAGAGAGAGTAAGATCCTCAAAAAATGGCCTTGATGTCACAGTAGACAGCAAATTAGGAAATGATTCAACACAGTTAAGAAAGATTAACTGGGGGTATAGGGCAAATTGGAAAATGTTTTCCAAATGTTTGTCTTAACTGTGAAAAATGTCTTGCAAACTCCCCCACCCCCATCCCCAATTTGGAAGTGGTTTGTTTTAGTTGTTTTGGAAGAAATAAATATTTGCATTAGACCAAACATTTGGGGCAAACAGTCCCCCCCAGTTCTGAGGCTCTGTGTGGGTTGGAGGAGATGTGCATGCTGATAACATTCATACCTTTTTTGGCGAAATCGAAGGTAGCTTAGGATACAATCTTTGTCTGCTTTTTGCGTCACTACTAGAACGAGGCTGAGCAAATGGAAGGAGAAGAGGAAGCCGGACAATGATCCTTCCAGACCCAGGAATGGCTGATGACCTGGCATTTGAAAGATGTAATCGTTATAGAAAAATTGCCAGTCTGCTCATGGGCAAAGAGACTGGATCCAATTAAGACAAGGAAAAACGTATGTTAACGCAGAGAAAAAATTTCCAAACAGTCAATTCTGTAATCCTCTCTGAAGAGGAGGAGGCCAACATGATGGGGCTTTCTAGATGAGGCCAAACCCTGTGATATATAATAATTAGTAACCACTGGTTAGTTCGCCACACACTCATTCTCCAAACCACTAACCATTGCTCGGGACGGAATGCCCCGGGCCTAGATATTTGCCCCAGATGTCTTCCCATCAGTAGTATCCAATTAGAGGGATTTTTAAAATTGAAGCTTAATTCTCTATAACATAGAGCAGAATGTAAATGAAAGAAAGACCGACCTGATCTCCTCGATGGTTCAGCGTGTTACCAGGTGAGGGCTGGTCTTTGGAGACAAGTCAAGGACACTTCTCAGTTTACATTTTGTAACTATTGGGTGGCTAATGATTTTATATCATGGTGCCTGGTATTCTCGCTGGTCCTTTTGGCAGCTTAAAACATTTTAGGAATGACTGTGAGGGGGTTGAAGATTTGAGAGGCCCATTCAGAGTCAAGTTCTTCCTGGGCAAGCACTTAGAAGCGAACCTGTGTCTGCTTATAATTTCATTTACCCAGGGTGGGCCTTTCACTCTACATATCTGCCTGAAATATGAGAGCTTGGGGGGTTCCATGGAAGCCAAATTCTGATGGGAATAGCTCTGGATTGGCTTCTGCATCTTCCCCAGTGTCATAAACCCAGTATTTAGTTAGTACCTACTGTGTACTTGGCACCATGCTGGGCTCTGATGGGAGAATAGGGTGAGGAATGGAGGCTCCCATCTTTTTTCTAAAAGAATCCTTTAAAAATTACAAAGTCCTCTGTGTCCATTGTTTTATTTGATCTTTACAATTCTGTGAGGTATAGTTATTTTTCCCCATTCTGATCGATGAAGAGTCGGAGGCTCAGAGAGGCACCCTGCTAGTTCCAGAGCCTGAACCCAGCGCCAAGCCCAGTCTCCACGTCTGATATTCCCTCTGTTCCATCACAGCTGCTGCCCTCAATAATCTTACCAGCTCTCGCGAACCTCAGTACTAACCTAGGAGACATTTGAAAAAGAATCAAGTGTGCAGCTGTGACTCCCAATTAAATAGGAGTCATCCTATCTAATTTTTAAGATTTTAAAAAATTTGCACAGGCAATGCTTGCTTGCTAAAGAATTCAAACAACAATGCCAAGCATCAAGAAGAAAGTCAAAATCTCCCTTCTCCCGTGTGCCCCTTCTGCCCGTTCCGTCCCTCAGAGATAATTACTGGCAGCGTTGAGGGGGCTGTTTTTCCAGTTCTCTCTCTCTTTGCGTGTGTGAACACACAGCTACATTTTACACAGATAGGGTCCCAGCGTACACTCTGTTCTGCAGCTGTTTTCATTCAACAATATGTTGTAGAGCCTCCCCGTATCTGTGTTTATAGTTTCCCATGGAATGGATCGGTGTTAGGAAAAATTGTGAAAGACTTTGGAAGCGGAGTGCCGTTTCCATGCAATGCTGGGTGTTTTCTAGCTGAGGCTTAGGGGCAATCCGGTTCTAAAGGGGTCTGTGTCCTTGACTGTCTTGAGATAGTTTAGTTTAGTAACATATTTAACCAAGCCCCTATAGTGGGCCCTTTAAGTTTTCCAATTTTTAAATATATTGTAAACAGTGTAGGAATGTCCTCCCCATTGTACAACATCTTTATACACTTCTTTGAAGACTCAGTTTTTATTTCCCTGTGGTGGTATCTGCCTAATAGTACTATCCCTCTCTTTTTCCCCCCTACCCCCCACTTGGGAAGAATAGTAATAATTTCTGAAATGGAGGTAAGTGACCCTAGGGATGTACAAAGCACATTTTATTATGAGAAAGGAGCATGATACACATGAAGACATGTGATGTAACATTCTTGAAACCTTTGGGATTTAACACCCCCCACCTCTGAGGGTTCTGTCATCTTTTTGATGGTATTCAAAGCTTGGATTAGGGAAATCAAATTCAGTTAGAGACTTGGCAATGACTTTCTTTGTAATTGCCCCTGGGTTTTGCATGTGTAAATCTGTCAGGGAACACAGGCTCAGATAACAAGCCCACGGCTTTGCAAGGGGGCCCCATATTTCACTCCTTTGATCATCACCACAACCCAGACCTGGCAGCTCTTATTATTATTCCAATTTGAGAAAGAAAGAAATCAAGCTCAGAGAGGTGAAGTGATTTTCCAAGCTCACACAGCAAGGACCCATTCCTCCCTCTGGCACTAACCCATTGCATCTTTTCCCATCTCTAAGGACCTTCACGTTTGGCAGTACATTGCGCAACTCTAGGGAGGCGTCGTTCACCTCACTGAGGTGGGAGATTTGTAAATGTATCTTGGGGAAGGGGGCGCCTTTACTAATTCTCTCAAAGGCGCTGCATGTGCTGGTGTTGGTTCCATGTAACGTCTTTCAGTCCTGTCTTTTATCTGGTACAACATTCTCTGGAATTCTGTGGGTTCTTCCATTGGTGACTCTTTGTCTGGAGGTTTGCATGCGATTTACCTAAGTGAGTCCCGCCGTGAGAACTGAAAGGACAAATAAAAGTGGTACAATACAAAACAAGTCCCCGGCCCCACCTCTCCCTCCAGAGAAGCTGGGTGTGAGGGCGTAGTCCAAAGTCTGGGGTCTTCAATATGTTCGTGACTGTTGGAGGAGAGAGTGGTGTTTTCTTCCTGGAAGCATTGGTAGGTGTGTAGGCTCAAAATCCGGTGGCTCATGGCTGCCTGGAAGCAGCACAGTGACCAGAAGGAGAAAGGCTGCCCGGTCACTGGATGAGGAGTCTGGACACGGCTGTGGGCGCCCTGCCATCTCAGAGGGCAGGAAGGAGCTGCGCACACCGAAGCCAGCTCCTGTCTTCCCCAGAGGAGGGGTCTGAGGACCAAAGGAAGCACATTGGGTGGCAGAAGGCAGTGCCCGAGCAGAAGCAGGCCAAGATTTTCCTGCGAGGCGGTTCAGCAGCTCCAGTGGTGCCGATCCCCAGGCTGCATTAGTTCCCTAGGTACAAAGCACCACAAAATGGGCAGCTTAGAGCCACAGAAATTTATTGTCCTACGGTTTTGGAGGCCAGAAGTCTGAAATCAGGTTGTGGGCAGGCCACGCTCCCTCCGGAGGTGCTGGGGGAGGATCTGTTCCAGGCCTCCAGCTTCTGGTGGCCTCAGGCCTTCCTGGGCTTGTGGATGGCTGTCCTCGCCCCATATTGCTTCACATGGTCTTCCCTCTGTCTCTGTGTCTAAATTTTCCCTTTTTCTAAGGATACCCATTATATTGGGTTAGGGCCCATCCTAATGACCTCATTTTAACTTAATCACCTGTGTAATGACCTATTTCCAAATAAGGTCACATCTGGGGGACACAACTCAACCCGTAACACAAAGCCTTGCCTGTGATGTTCTGAATCAGAAGCTCATGGGCGGCACCTGGGCATCTGTATTTTAAAAACTCCCCAGGATTGGCCGGGCCTGGGAAATCCTGCCCTGAAGACTTCCTGACTCTGTTCTGAGATGATCTTGGAGACTCTGCTCCAACCTGTCTCCCCACATAGGACTCTCTGCAGCTTCCCTGGCAGTTGGTTTCTGCTTTTGGCTCAAATCTTTCTGGTGCTGGAGAACATACACCTTCTCTCAAGCAGCCCATCCCATTTTAAACTGCTGGATTAAGAAAAAATTTAAAAAAATTATTAGATAGGGTTCTTACTTTACCCACTAAATAGCAAACTCCCTGAGGGCTGGGGCTAGGGTTTTTTCTTTCCTTGTCTCTCCCTGGGCCTCACCAAATGCTGATGGTAAACCTGAGTCTGCAGGTCAAACTCAGATCTGCCTGGTGTGGTAGTAACCCATTACATCTTGGTTTTGCACTTATTTTTTTGGTGAGGAAGACTGGCCCTGAGCTAACATCTATTGCCAATCTCTCTTTTTTGCTTGAGGAAGATTGTTGCTGAGCTAACATCTGTGGCAATCTTCCTCTTTTTTTTTTTCTTGTATGTGGGACGCTGCCACAGCATGGCTTGATGAGCAGTGCATAGGTCTGTGCCCAGGATCCAAACTTGTGAACCCCGGGCCATCAAAGCAGAGTACACGAACTTAACCACTACAAACCTGGGCCGGCCCCCTGGATCTGCTCTTTGGAGGCATCCAGAATGAACACGTCATCCTTTGCTGAGGGCGAACTTCTAATATTAGAAGACAACTGTGATGCCCACTGTCGAATTGAGAACACACCCTGGGCTCTAGATTCCCAGGTTGGCATTTTCATTGCACATCGTGTTTGAGTAACAGACACATTCAACCTAGGTTCAGAGTCTATTAGCAGATGGGATTGTGGTGTTGCTAACATCTGGCAAAGCTCAAGAACATAGCTGTTTAATTACTCACCAGAGGTGGGGTCAAGACACCCACTTTTTTTCTTTTTCTTTTCTTTGCAAGGTAATATGGTATATTTTCTTGCTGTTAAGTGTACCAAGCTAAGATGTTTCAGTTCCCATTGAAATCTCTATTAATGCCTCCAGTGAAAAGGTGGAGGGGAAGGGAGAATGTGCCACTAACATGCTCTGTGAGCTTAGCTACAGTGCTTGACCTCTCTGAGCTAAACTTTTCTCAGCCATGTGAATGTGCGCCTTGGCCCAGGTGATTTCTGGAGCTCTTTTCACCCTTCAGATCTTGAGAATTTGCTGGTGTATTTTCCACTGATAGTAATTGTGGGTACTTCATAATAAGATTAGATGTTAATTTGAAGAGCAGGCATTGCACATTAAAGTGAAAAGTACCCCAAGGAAAGAGTTAGAGTTGGGAGGGGTTACACGTGTGATAGAAATAAACAGGAAAAAAAACCTGCTGCTGCTAATTTAACCAATGCCTGCAATCTAAGAAAGGCAAATGCGTGATTCTAATATTTTTTTTTAGTGGATTATAGAAAGGAAAATTAAATCAAAAGTCAAAAATAAACAGCTTGATTGTTCTGTGCTGTATTATCTTAATAAACAGCCTTCCTGGAAAGTTTAAAAATACACAGTGTTCTGTCTGGCCAAAGAAAACAATAAGTAAATACTGTTGAGAAAATGTAAGAATTTTCCATGTAGGGATGAGTGATGGAAACACTGTCATGTGGACGTGGAGAAATCCCATAAGGAGTTAGAGACTGAAAAGCATTACCTACTTTTCAAGGCTTGAGGTTGGGGACACTGTTGTCACCCACCGGGTAAGAGGTTAGAGATGGGAATGGGCATTACCAGGCATTCTTGTGGGCTCCTGGCAAATCCTGACCCACTTCTTCATTGGCTTGCAACGTTTGGTCTAGACGCCCGCCTTATCTCTACTGGTGACACAGATTTCATGGTCTAGGGTGACACTGAGGATTGGTGGCTCTCTTCTGCTTAAGTTTTCTATAGCTGGAAGTGGCAAAAGGTGGAGACTGGCAATTCGGGTTCTGACCTTCCTTTGTTGCTAATTTGTCTGAGGTCACAAAGCTAGTAACTTAGCCTCTCTGTCTGTCTTTATCATCACATCAGGATAATGCCCTAATGATTACAGAGACCAAATAAAGAATATAAACAAAATAGAAAGTCCAGATACAGACCCAAGTGTTTATAAAAATTTAGTATATAATAAAGGAAGTGTTTCAAATTAGTGGGAAAAGAATGGCTTACTCAGGAAATGGTGTTGAGATAACTAAGTAATCATTGGGGAAGACAAAATGTTAGATTCCTACCTTATACTAACCAAAATCAATTATAGATGCATTGAAGATTTAGATTTTTGGTGGGGAGGGGGTGAGGAAGATTGGCTTTGAGCCATGATCTGTGCCAATCTTCCTCTATTTTTTATATGTGGGAGGCCGCCACAGCATGGCTTAATGAGTAGTGTGTAGGTCTGCACCAGGATCCAAACGTGTGAGCCTATAAACTCCGGGTTGCCAAAGCAGAGCATGTGAACTTAACCACTACACCACTGGGCTGGCTCCTGAAGATTTAGATTTAAAAAAATTGAAACTATAAACATTCTAGAATAAAATGTAAGTGAATAGTTCTCATAGTTTTGGGATGCAGTCATAAGAAAAAAGATTGACATATTTGACAGTGCAAAATAAAAAAAGTTCTCTGACAAAAGAGATCATAACAAAAGTTAAGTTAAAAGTCAAGTGACAAGCTGGGAAAATAGCCTTAATATATAAGATATTGTCATAAAAATCAATCAGAAAGAGGAAACATCCAGGAGAGAAATGAGCAAAGAAAATGACAAGGTAATTTGCAAAAGAAGGAACAGCTGGTAAAGAAGACACATTAATTAGGCAGGAGTCTTGGTTGCAAGCAACAGAAATTCAATCTGAACTAGTACAGACAAATGAGAACTCATCTGGGGAGATAATGGGGTATCTTGCATGTTAAAGGGAGGGTGGGAAGTGTGGGGAGCAGAATGGCCTCAGAACCCCTGTAACCTGGAACTGGAATATTACCAGCTCTCTTCATCTCTCTCTCATCTGCTTCTCTACCTACCAGCTTCCTTTTTTCTTACTACTTTCTCCATATGTTGGGGAAACATGTTATGGTTTTACATCTTACAACTTCCACCAGTGGAGAGAGACTGGTATTTTCCTTCCCAATTCTGATTTGAAAAATCCTAGGGGATGACTCTGCTTGGCCTGTCTTGTATCAGTGGATCACTCTGGAACAATTAATGTAGACTGCAGGCATCAATTCTTAGATCCTTAGATTGCAGGCCATAGGGGTGACATCATAAGAACATGGTGGCTCTGGTTACATACAGCCAGAGAGGATGGGGGTAGTAAGTGGAGAGGTAGTTGCTAGGGGAAAAAAGAGGGTACTGCTCAGACAGATACTATATAAGGGTCCAGTACATATGAAAAGGTGCTCAATCACACAAGCAAGCAGAATCTTATGTACATGCAGAATCTTAGATTGGCAAAAATTTGCAAGATTGATAATGCCTTATTAAGGAAGTGTGGGTAGCTAAGTTCTTTCAAACATTACACTCCCATTACTTATAGGAGCACAAATTGATAAGTCTTTCCTCAAGGACAATTTGATAATATATACGTCAAAAGGCTTAAAATTGTGTAACCTTTGGTCTTGAAGTTCCAATTCTAAGATTTTTATCTTAAGGAAAAAAATCAGTGCACAAATGATATGCAGGAGGTTGTTCAGAGAGGGTGTTTATAATAGAAATTGGCAACAATTTCAATGACCTTCACTAGGGGATTGATAAAATGAATTTTGGCATATTCAAATAAGAGACTCATATGCAGCCATGAAGAATTATGGAGATCTGTTCTTATTGACACAGAGAGATGATCATAACATAGTGAACGGGGGTGAGGAAAACCTGGGTTTTGTACAGTGAGTGTGCATTACACTTATAACTAGAAAAACAAAGATATTTCCATTTTGAGAGGGAGGATGACCATTACTGCCTTGTAAACGGAAGCCCACTAGATGGGACCATAAAGAAATAAAATGCGTAAAAAAAATTAAAATCCAGGCCCTCTGGATCTCACCGAGGGTTGTCCTCCGTAGCATTTCCCCATGAAAATCGTAAGATTATTCTAACCCTCTTGCTCAAATCATTCTTGAAATTTTTCCTTGGACCCATTTGTTGACTGACTAGCTTGATTGAATCTATGTAATAAATGGCATCATGGATCTGACGCACTTTTTTGATTCTGCTAGATGATGCCACTCTTTGTCTTTCAAGTTGTGGATTTGATTTTTGGTTAAAGCCTACCCTTCTTTATTGTCAGGTTTGGTGCATTACACAGGCAGGCCCTCTGGGTGGCAGTTTTGGAGGTGGAGTCGGGGGCAAGAACAGAGAATAGGACCCTTCCTAGAGCTCTGGAGTAGGGCTATGGGTTTGTCTAAAACCCCCAGGGCACCGGCTTTGTCAGGCTGGGTTCTTCTGGGTGTACAGGCACGTGTCTTTGCTTTAACAGTAACACAATCATTTGCTTATTTTATCCTCATGTGACAGTTGGTGGGAGGTGAGCATTTTGATTCTTGTGTGAGAAGCTGGGCAGCTGATGAAGAGAGAGACACTGTGATTGGAATCCTGTCACCAGGGATGTGCCCAGAGGGGACTGGACTCCTGTCAGCTCTATCTAGTGAACTCATGACCAACCAATGAGCAGGGATACTGTGGGATCACAAAATGAGAAATCAGAGTCAATGTCACCGACATGATTCAAGCACCTCCCGGGGGGCATGTAACACAGGGTGAGGTGCTTTAGGAACGTAAGGCTGAAAGACACGGCTCCTCCCTTTTAGGAAGTTCCAGTCTGGTGGGGGAGGAACAGGTCCATGGCCAACTGTAGTCTAAGGTGGAACAGAAGTACAAAGGCAGTCCTGATGGGGGCTTCACAGAGAGGTGGCATTGGGGCTGAGCCTTGAAGGCTGGTGGCTGATAGTGTGAAGGCACCATTAACAGAGCCCCTACAGGGCGCCAAGCTCTGTAAAGGGGGTTTTATAGAGATGTATTTTTCATTACAGTGTGATGAGCTAGGTGTCATTGTCATGTGCACATGACAAATGCGACAGAGAGGCTAAGTACTTGTCTGAGGTCACGCAGCATGTAAGCGTTGGAGTTTGGATTTGACCCTAAAGCCAGTGTTGTAGGGAGAATTCCACCTAAGGAAGCTACGGGGCTGAGATAGGTTCCCGGTAGTGGGGAGGGCAGAGCCAGATGGTGGTGACTGGGGGTGACAGAGTGTCAGGTGGTGTTTGCCTGGAGCGTGGAGTAGCTGGAGGGAAATGGGGAGGGAGCAGGAAGGCTGGAGAAGTGGCCCACCGTACCGAGAGGTCTCCAAATGCCAGGCTATGTTGGAAGTTAAATTTTTAGGCAAAATGGAGCCACTGAGAGTTTTTGAGCAGAGGAGGCTGATACTGGCTGAACTGGAAGACACTGGATCTGGTAGCAGAGGTGGTGAGGCCAGCTGGGCAGTAGTGCTGAGAAATATGTGGGGGCCGACTAGGGTTCCGCAAAAGAGGGGATGGGATGGATGGGAGGGGTTTCGGGGAGGCTGAATCTATGGAACCTGATGGGACGTGGAGGTGTTTGGAAGGACAAAACGATTGACTTTGAACCCAGGCGACGCTGCTGGGCGGCTGGGTGATGCTGCTGGCTCTGGGAAAAAATGCAGGAGTGGTTTGGGCTTTGAAGGGAGGAATGGCCAGCACAGAGCCTTGGAGGCTGTAGAGAACTTCCAGCCCAGAGGCGAGGATTCAGGAGGTGCCAGCTGGAGCAGCAGCTTTGAAGGACGTGGGAGCAGATGGCTCTGTTGTTTTTCCCGGCCCACTCCTTCTTCTTCTGGTGACAGCACCTCCATTTTCCTTGGGGCACCGCTCCTCCCCCGTGTTCAGTCCGCGAGGTTGGGTGGGGATGACTTCTCATTGGCTCCACCGGTGAGCATGTGAGCCAGCCCTGGCCAATCAGAGCTTCTCTCTTTGACCTCAGGGACAGGTTCATGGATGAGGATGTGATTCATGGTCCAGAAAAGGACTGCTCCTCTGCTGCTAGGGTTGCCAAGCTGGTGGCAGGGAAGCGTGGAGCGGCTGGTGGCCATTGCCACAGCCTGCCTCAGAAAAAAGGCACGTGAGGGAGAGAGATTGATTCCTCATCTCATTGTTTGATTGTTGGTCTCTCGCCATCCAGGGAGCCAGATGTTCCCCCTTGGGCTTCCTGTTTGGGTGGACCGATGACTTGACACTTACAGTCAAAGGGTGCTGACTCACTCTGGGTTAGATGCCATGTCTTTGGCGGATACCTGCCTTAAAGGGCCCGACAGGGCAGGCCCGGAGAGGTGGGGTGTGGAACAGGAGGAGCTGCCCTGAGTCAAGGAAGGCTGGGTGAACTTTCGTCCCAGACTTTGCCTGGGCGTAGGGGCAGGTGCATTTGATGTCTGCCACAAACAGTCCAATCCCCAACCTGGCTGCTCTTGTGGGACTCCAGTTGTAGGAAAAAAAAAAAAATCAGGAAACAAGTAAACAAACATGCTGGTCACCATGGAAATGTGAACCCAAGGTGTTAGGAATAATAGCAGTGTGTGAGTGCGGAAGTGGATGCTGTCTACACAGACATTGGTTTGATCCCAAATGTTTCCTCGTGGGAGCCTGGACATGTCCATAGAGAGGGGAATACCTCTGATAAGCCGTGGTTTCATCATCATTAAAATAGCTATAAACTTAATTCGGTGCTTATGCGTGCCAGGGCCCTACTCACAACCTGACTTTGAGGTAGATACTATTTTTATCCCAGTTCCATAGATGAGAAAATGGAGGGTCAGGGTGATTCCTTAACTTGCCCAGTGTTACAGTTATTGATGGAAAAGTCAAGATGAACCCAGGCCCCAGAATCCGTGCCCTTTCAACCATGTTCCGCTATGTCGCACTGGTGTTGAAAAAAATATTAGTAAAAGTAGCTAATACTGACTGTACGTGTCTTATCTCATTGAGTCCCTACCACAAACCTGTGAGGTACGTACCACTGGTTAATCTCATTTTATAAATGAGGAAACTGAGGCACACAGGATTTAGGAATCCTCGCCAAGTTCCACGGTCAGTACGAGGCAGAAATATATTTTGAGGTTATTTTTTTCAGATGGATTTGGAAATGCTAATGTGCCTTAAATTTAATTTGGAAGCCCAGGATGGGTGATAAGCGTAATTTCTAAATCTGGCTCGCATCGATTGTGATGTTCTTCATGTGTAGATTTCTGTTAAAGAAACAAATCAGGAGAGTGAACATTGTGGACAGAGAATAACGGCAACTCGATTTGTCTATTATCTTTGGAAAACCATATCTTGGAATCACTAACGTACATAATTGGAAAATGTTGAAGCAAAGAGTAAGGTTTAAAAACAAAATCACACCGTTAAGTCTATGTAAATTAGTTCCTCGGTGAACTACTGTTTGTGGGCTGGCTGGACGTGTTACAAATACTGTGGAGTGGGAGTATGTGACTTTTTTTTTTTCATTGAGGGCCCATTACAAGACACACTCAGGCTGCTTAAACTCCCCCAAACTTGTGAATTGGTTCCATAACAAAAGGCATGAATCATTTTAATAGGAAGGTGCAGGGACATCTGCTTGAGTAATTTCTGATGCTTCTTTTTTCTTTTTGAAAATGAGTTATATTTAGGATTTATTGTTAGAAATAAAAGTGGAGTTGGGGACTGGTGGCCTATAAGCTTCAGGAGAACAGAGTCTGTGCCTATTTATTGCTCTTTCTTGTGTGTCTGTATATAGTGGGTGCTCAGCGAATACTTTTTGAATGAATGATGAGCCCAGGAGCACCTGGATTCTGCCCCATGCCAGGCCCACTTCTCTCTAGGAGGTACCTGAGGCTGGCAGATGGCCAAAGGCTAATGGGAGCTTAACAGCAAAGCTGGTTTGGGGGCCCAAGGTGGAGCTCTGGGCAGCTAGACTGAGTGGCCCAGTCTGGGAACCCAAGAACCCCCCTCCTTCTCAGGCTCACCCCCATCCCTGCCAGAAAGGCTGAAAGTCCCTCTCCACTAGGACAGGAGGAGATGGAGCCAGGGAAATGCAGGCAGAAGATTCAGGAGGCCTCAGGGCCTAGCTTGGAGCTGGCTTATGCTGCAGCCAGACAGTGGCCCTGGGCCTGGCTGCTCCCACAGGGTATGACGTTGGGCATTGTGGTGATCTGCCTGGGGAAACCCTGCTTCCACCCTCTGGGATCTCCAGGTCACCTCTGGGGGAGGCTGTCTTAATTGAGCTTTTTTTTTTTTTTCTTTAAAGATTTTATTTTTCCTTTTTCTCCCCAAAGCCCCCCGGTACATAGCTGTATATTCTTTGTTGTGGGTCCTTCTAGTTGTGGCATGTGGGATGCTGCCTCAGCGTGGTTTGATGAGCAGTGCCATGTCCGCGCCCAGGATTCGAACCAACGAAGCACTGGGCCGCCTGCAGCGGAGCGCGGGAACTTAACCACTCTGCCACGGGGCAGCCCCCCACGAGCTAACTATTTATTAGTTACTTAAGTGTGCTGTACGCTGTACTAAGTACTAAATACATCCTCAGTGGTTTTTTCCTTTTGGACTTCTATTTCACTTTTTCCCTTTCCGTTACATGAAAAGCGATACTACCTCTACTCCCATTCTACAGCTTGGAATGCTTTGTTTCTTAGTCCTTATAGGGATCCTATTAGGATTGTGCTAGGCTTATCCCATTTCACAGGTGAGGAAATTGAGGCTTAAAGAGGATAAGTAACTTGTCCAGCATTGCGTGTCTTCTCAGCTGTTTAAACCCAGCAAGGGAATGTGACTCTTAAACTTGCTCCTCTTCTCCTCTGGGTCTAGGGCCCACACCTCTGCCATGAGTTTGGGAAAGAAGGTACAGGTCTTTGTTTTGTAGGATTATTTATTTGAGTGACAGGTTTTTGCTCAGTTACAGGGGCCTGTGAGCTAGTTAAGGGCTTTATGCTCAGTGTATATTTTTATTGGGAAAAGGCCACCACCCATCATATCTCTTATAGATCTGTTTCAGCAAAACTGTGTGTAAAATGAATTTTTGTAAAGTGAATTCGAGTAAAGTGAATCCTATTTCCAGATTGCTTCTGTCCTAAAAGATAAGATCCTTCCTCGAAAGTGTCCTAGAAGGCACGGCCTGCAGGGGAGCTGGGCTTTGAGGAGTGTAGGTCTGGGCTCTGCCTTGGCCACATGCCCATCCCCATGCCTGGCTCTCCCCCACCCCCTCGGCCGTGGGTGCTGCTGGGGCTGTGTTCTTTTGTGCAGATAGTAACAGTGCCCAGTACTGGGGTCCTGGTTGTGGCGGGGGCTATTTATCATCTTGTCGGGGGGTTGCAAACTGTTTGGCCTGCACAATATTTTAAAAATTAGAAAATTTCACATAACCTTCCTGATTTAAGACTTTTCATAGAAAATTGGAAGTTCTGGCTGTATTAGGTAAGAGTTTTTACATAGTGACATTTGTCTAAAATTGAATATTGCTTGGCTGTTTTGGGGCAAGGTTCCAGGCTCTACATTTCACCACAGACCCCCCCCCCCCCCAATTCCCTCTTGCCTCACACCAAGTTCCTTTTACTCAATTATGTCACCAGACTAACCCTTGGGTTTGGGACCCCTGGCCTTTTCCATAGAGTATTTGCCTTGCAAACTTTGTTATGTCGTGAAAACAAGTTCTCCTTTAAAAAAAAAAGTTTTGCAGAAGAGGGTTTACTTAAAAGGCAATTTCAGCAGACACTGATTTTGCTCATTGAATGCCGAGAACTAGCAAGAACCCTATATGAATGCTTAGCAGTAGGAAAATGTTGGAACGAAGGAGATGGCAGGCATCGCCTAAGTGGAAGGGCTTCCTTCAAAGGAATGAAAAGTAGCACACAAAGCTGGGTGACGGAAGCACTGTTCAAGAGGAAGACCCTTAAACTTCAGGGAGACTGAAGGAGGAGGGAGCTGGGGAGAGTAGGATGGGGGTACAGAGTGAGGGGAGAACCCCCTCCCCCTCCCCCACTCCCTATGGGAACATTCCACCGCAAAGGAAATGGAAGTAAGTGAGCTGGGAAGTACCCAAGTTTAAGCTGGAATGATGCTGTTTACAAGTTCTTACAGGAAAGACTATTATGGGTGAGCTCCTAATGAGTTGTCTGTCTGTCAAGAGTAGAGAGGCTGGGGTGGGGGAGGGGCTGGAGTTGAGTTGGAAATGGCTCTACACTTTGCTTCTTGCATTTCCTGTCCTTCCATTTACAATCTGCTTGGGGATTAAAAGGCTTGGGGGGAGGGTGCTGAATTAGGGAGAAAGGAGATCTCTGTGTGTGTGCGTGTGTGTGTGTGTGTGTGTGTGTGTGTGTGTGTGTGTTTCTGTTTCACGTTCTGAATATTTTCTGGGCCCAGAGAGGGTTTCCTGGTCTGCAGAGAAGATACCCCTTACAGTGGATGGAGACTGATGGGCGGGCCGGCTCGACCTCATTGGTTTCCTGGGTGGAGGGTGGACTGGAAGGAGGGGTGCCTGGCCCTGAAGATCTCAATTAAACTTTGGACTGGCTCACCCAGGGAGGTGGCACACGATTTCCTCTGGAGGTTTAAAATAAAGAGCAGAGAGAGATTGATTCCTCTAGAATGATGGGTGTGGCCCTGCCTGGCAGGTGGGATGGACCCACTGATCTCCCCAGCCTTCTTTGTTCTGAGACTGACGCTCCACCCCTTACCCGCCTGAGAAATTTCTGGGACGAGAAAGGTTTAGTCTCAGCACATTAGAATTACTGCTAGAAAATAAAGATCCTTAAAGCCGGATCCTTTGGCTTCTTGGGCAAGCAGAAAAACACTCACTTTCTGTTAGGCACAGGGAGTTTGCACCAGTGACATGAGCTCCGGTGTCAGAGAGTGGAGCAAGGAGAATCTTACCCTTATTTACAAGTGGACAGCTGTTGACTCTTTCAAGGCCTGACATTGATGTGCCCTAATTCAATTTACTATCTGGAAATGGTTCGACACGTTCTTCCGGGCTCCACTGGAGATATGGTGACCCCCCCCCACCCCCAACCAAGAAGGGTGATCATATGGCTGGTGTCAGGATTAATAGTGTCCCCTTTCTTAAAAGCATCCCTGTTCGGACAATAAATTACATAGTCAGTCTACCGTGAAAGAGCAGAAAACCTCAGCAGAAAACTTTGTTTTGGAGGGGGCATTCAAACCAAGGCATTTGAAAAATGTGATTTTCCGTTTAAATATGTATGTTTTTTCTTTGTTGTAATCTAAATGACGTGACAGCCTTCAGAGCCTACTTCTTGCTGGAAAGAGAGGAAGGAAGTTTTGTTATTGAGAAACTCATTAAAAAAGCCAAGTAGAATGAAATGAAGGAATCAGGAGCTTCCCAGTGGGGGGCCCTAATGGCTGGGGCTGAGGGGCTGAGGGAGGTCTCAGAGCTGACTCTGTCAGCATGGGGCAGGCCCCTAAGGAGCCTGATTTTCAAAGGAAGGAGGGTGCAGAGGTCCATGACTTGATGCTGCACATCTGGAACACCCAGGAATGCAGATGCCCAGGCCAAAGGACGCTGAGATGGGAGGGAGCAGGATGGTATCAGGGCTCTCAGTCCTTTGCTGGGGCCACTTGGTCCATCCTTAACCCCAGTTGCCTGCAAGAGTGCGGATTAAGGATTGAAAAAAATCTGGGCTCTAATCACTTCTATAATAAACTGAGGCATATTAAAAATTCTCAGTTTATTTAAGCAAAATCCGTTCAAATCGGGTGGTGATAAACCGGAAGTGGTAGGAGCGCTCCAGGTTAGGAGCCAGGGAAAAGACTTCTCCAGAGAAAGAGCGGAAGCAAAGAAAGGAAGTTATTTGATTGGCTGTGGCTTAAAGCCCAGCTGGCTGTTTGTGATTGGTTGTCCTTAGCGTTTTAATTTCCTAACCTTGAGGCATTTATGGGCTTAGATTTTGGTTTGCTTATGTAGGCGGCCACGGCATTAGAGCCACCTTGGTCTAATGGCCTCCTTGTTTAATTAATTTAACACTTCCTAGGTGGAGTGACCCATGGCAAATAGTTATCCTCTTTCAACCTCAGTTTTCTAATCTGTAAAATGGGGATGATACCATCACCTGTCTCCAGGGCTTCTGTAAAAACCAAATGGAGGAAAGCAGAGGAAGTCAGTAAGCTGGGATGGAGCCTGCCAACGTGAGGGCTTGGCTTTGTGACTCCTGTATGGTCACAGGGACTGCTGTTTCCTATGGGCAAAAGGGAGTAGTAACCCATGAGCACCTTCGTGACAGGGACACCTGACAGATGGCCTTTAGTGCTCTCTCTTCCCAGCCCTGTCAGCAACTGACAGAGTCAATGAGGCTTTGCCAGAATGTTCAAGTAGCTTTTCCTAACACAGGTCCTTCTTCAAATTCTGTCCCACAGTGCTAACCACAGACTTCTTTGGGAACATTTCTTTTGCCAAAATGAATCTGGCATAGCTGTAGAAGGAGGTAGTGTTATATATGATTGCGAAAAATGGCATAGTGGCTGGCACATAGGGTATATTCATTCATTGATTCGTTCATTCACCCACCCCACACACGAGTACTCAGGCCCTCTCTGGTCCCAGGCACTAGGGCGATTAGGGTGGCTGGGGAGACATGGTATGTGGCTTGATCTGGAACTTGCCTTGTTGAGGGAAAGCCTGCAAATAAGACAAGTAACTTACAATCTGTTAAAGAAAAAATAAAGACTAAGAGGCCAAAGATTGACCACTAAGTGGAAAAGTTTTACTGCCAAGTGGGGAGCCCGGCACACAGAGTCTTGGCTGTGAGGGATGAGGTCTAGGCGGGGGAGGAATGGTATAGGGCTTTCACAGCTAAGTGCCCACGAGCTGTGTCTCATTGACTCTGGGAAGGTAGTCTCGCTGAGCAGTGGTGCCTGGCTGGTGATACCTGGGCTTGTTGGTTAGGTGGGCACCTGGCTGGCTGGAGGTGGTCTCCTGTGTGACAAGGGCTGCCCATGGCATCATAGCACCCGCCCTGTTGTGTCTGCTGCACGAAACATTTGCCTAGTCAGGGTTATGGCACCCTGTGAGGTCTGTACTGGTGTCAGTGGGCTGGGTGGCCAGGTGGGGGTTTGACCCATCTCATGGGTTATCTACCCATTGAAGATGAAAATTAAGGTAATGTAGAAACATGAAAAATAATATATGAACTCTTACATGCAAAGAGTAGAACATGAAAAGATCACAACTGTACTACTTAGAAAGCCTTTGGTAGCAAGTGACAGAAATGCAAATCCAACCAGCTTAAACAAAAATGAGAATTTATGGCCTCATGTGCCTAGCAATCGAGGGGTATTCCTGGATTTTTGGATCTAAGGATTCCAACAGTGTCCCTGGGGTTCCTTCTGTCCCCATCTCATAGCTCTGCTGGTCTCTCCTCTACTTAATTCTTGGCTGGTCAGGGGGTCCCATAGCAGCTCTTTTAGCAACCCCAGTGCAAAGAGAGCATCTTTTCTGAAAACCAGCAGGAAAGTCCTGGAAAAGATTCTTTTTGGCAACACGATATCACTTGATGTTCTGTGGCCAGAGTTGGAGGGAGGGAAGGATGGTGGGAGTCATGTGGAATGGCTGTTAGAGAAGGGGAGGAAGGCAGGAATGCCACGTAAGTGAAAACTGCAACTGTCCACCCAACCATGTAAGAATAAGGCACCTCCTAGTAGGACCAGAGACTCATCAGTACCTTAAATGCCTGAATGGTAGGAGCTTGGATTTTAAAGCTGCTTCCAGTGACAAAAATCGCAGTATTTGAAAGAGAAGAATCTGACCTGGGATTCTCCTTCCTGTCCCATTATGTTTGGGGCCAAAACAGACATATACTTCTAAGCCTTGATCCTATATACCGGGGTTTAGCAAACTTTCTGTAACGAGCAGATAGTAAATATTTTAGGCTTGTGGGCCATGTGGTCTCTGTTGCAACTACTAATTCTATCATTGTAGCTTGAGAGCAGCCATAGCCTAGGCCTAAACAAATGGACAAGGCAGTGTGTCAATAAAACTTTATTTTTAACAGGCTTTGGGCCAGATTTGGCCCTCAGGCGTTATCTTGCTGACCCCTGATATAGATATCTGAAAATTTTATATTCTACAGGCCATAGACACTGCTCTAAAGTAGACTGTCTATTTGCAAACCACATATCTGATAAGGGATTAATATCCAAAATGTAGAAGAAACTCCTACAACTCAGTAGCAAAAATCCAAATAACCCAATTGAAAAACAGGCAAAGGACTTGAATTGACCTTTCTCCGAAGAAGACGTACAAATGGCCAACAGTATGAAAAGATGTTCAACATCACCCGTCATCAGGGAAATGGAAATCAAAACCACCACGAGGTATCACTCCACACCTGTTAGGATGGACATTATCAAAAACCAAAAAATGACAAGTGTTGGCAAGAATGTGCAGAAATTAGAACCCTTGTACACTGTTGGTAGAAATGTAAAATGATGTGGCCGCTATGGAAAACAGAATGGAGGTTCCTCAAAAAAATTAAAAATAGAACTACCATATGGTCTAGCAATCTCACTTCTAGCTATATAGCTAAAAGAATTGAAATCGGAGTTTCGAAGAGGTATCTGTACTCTCATGTTCTTTGCAGCATTATTCACAATAGACAAGAGATAGTAACAGCCTAAATCTTCTTTGTTGGATGAGTAGATTAAGAAAATGTGTTATCCATACAATAGAATATTATTCAGCCTTAAAAAAGAAGGAAATCTTGCCATATGTGACAATATGGGTGCATCTTGAAGGCATTGCGCCAGATGAAATAAGCCAGTCACAGAAGGACAAACACTGTATGATTACACTTCTATGAGGTATCTAAAGTAGTCACATTCGTAGAAACAAAGTAGAATGGTGGTTACCAGGGGTTGGGAGGAGGAGGGAAATGAGGAGTTGCTGTTCGATGGGTATAAAGTTTCAGGGATGCAAGATGAAAAAATTCTAGAGATCTGCTGTGCAACATGTGCATGTAGTTAACAGTGCTGGATCATACACTTAAAAATGTGTTGAGGGTAGATCTCATGTTATTTTTTAACCACTATGTATAAAGTAAATTATATAACAGTTTAATTTCTGTTCCTAAAGTGATGGGGAATATTTAGAAAACATAAAATTGGTCCTATTGCAAAAGTGAAGAATTAGGCTTGCCCTGTCCAAAGGGTTGTAAGTAACGTCCCATCAGAAGTTTATCAACTGAGGGTGTCAGTCATGGTCCCATGGAAGAGATGGCATCTGGAGCCACAACAAGATAGATGGCTTGGTTTGAACACTGGCTTGGACAGCTTTGTTTTGCCAGTTTGGGCAGTGGATACAATTATATCATGAATTTGGCATTAGCGTGGCATGCCTAGGTGACGTTTGAAGTCCCCTCCTGGACCCTCCAAATGAGGTGTTGCTTGGGATTGAGAACAGTCATTGTTTGGTCAACAGAAGGCCCCATGGCTCTGATCGGAATGTTACCCAAGAGGGACCCGTCTGCTCACAGATTTGAATGTCAGCACCTTCAGACTTGGCTTCAACCAGCTCCTGTTTTAATTGGCACAGAGGGACTGGCTGAGGGCCCCACTGGGGTCTGCTCCAGATCTGAGAATGAGTCTGGGGTCCTGGGGTCAGAGATGGGATTTGGGACCCTCTTATTTTTCTGCAGTTGTGATTACATGGCGCTCGGAGGCAGCCTGCAGTGCAGGGTCTGTGTGACCGTGCTGGGACATCCACTCCAAGCCTCTCTTACGCACGCCAATGAAAGGCAGAAACTCTGAGAACATTCCATTCGAATAAGATGCGTTTAATAAGAGGAATGGAAAATGGTAAACCTGGCTTGGGGAAAGGGAATGTGCTCTTTCATGTAAAACAAACAAACAAAAAATGTGACTGTGGGAAGCATCCAAAAAATAAGATGACCTGGAGGCTGGATTTAAAAATTGGCACTGAGGGAAATCTCATTTCCCCAGTCGAAGACTCCCCCTTCAGCTGTGCTCATGCCAGTGGAGCAAACCAAAATAACTTCATAAATTAAAGTTTATGCAGGCAAGAGAGCTATGCCTGGAATATCACACACCAGATGAAAACCTTGAAGGCTTTGTTTACAACTGACATCCTTGGTTTGAAGGTTAATGGTGGCTAGAGAAGGTTAGCTTATGCACTATGTGATTAAAAAAAGTCACTGTTGATAGTCAAAGAGAGACATAGCTGTGTTTACTTACTATAGTTTATGTCACCTTTGTTTGCTTGTTTGTTTTTCCCTCTGGAAAGAATGTCTTTGTCTTGCTGTAATTAATTGTAACCAGCTTTTGTTTAGATCGGGGTACATGGAAACTACTCGGAGAGCTCAAAGTATGTTGGCAAGGGATGTTTTGTAACTAGGACCTCAATTTTTTTTCCCCTTTATTACACAAGTAATACCAGGATGCATTTGGGATGTAAAAGGTTCAAACCATACAGCAGCATACATGCCCAGGAAAACTCGAGACTTCCCCTCACTGCTCCCGCCCCACTGCTCTCCCTGCCACTAAAGCTTCCTGTTCTTTCTAGATCTTTTCCTTGTGTGCACTGTTTATGCGTCCATGAACAAGTGTGTACATTCGTATATGTACACGTACATAATTAGTTTTATTTTTAATACATAAATAGGGTCATGACACATGGATTCATACACTACTTGCTTTTTCATGTAACATTCCCAGAGCTGCTTCTGGTGGGTCCACGTGTGTATGACTTTTTAATGCTGCAAAGCATCCCATACGGTGAATGCGTAATTTATTGAACCATTTCCCTACTCTTTCGTTTTGCTGTTAAATGAAATAATGATACCATGAGGTCGTGAATGTGCCTTCTGGAGCTAGACTGCCCGGCTTTGAAATGGGACTTCACTGACTGAGTGAATGACCAACGGCAGGGCTTGGCAAACTACGGCCCGTGGGCCAAATGCACCCTCCTCACATTTTTTGTATGGCGCGCAAGCCAAGAATGGTTTTCTTACTTTTACATGGTTGGGAAAAAAGTCAAAAGATAAATAATATTTCCTGATATATGGAACTTATATTAAATTCAAAATCCAGTGTCCATAAATAAAGTTTGGTTGGAACACAGCCATGTTCATTTGTTTACCTATTGTCTGGGGCTGTTTTCGTGCACCAGCAGCAGAATTGAGTAGTTGTGACAGAGACCATCTGGACTACCTAAAATATTTACCATCTGGCCTTTTACAGAAAACATTTGCTGACCCCTGACCTAGGCCAAGTTACTAATCTCTCCAACTAATCTCAACTTTCGTTTCTGTAAAATGGCGATAATTATAATACCTACTTTGTAGGATTAAGTTACGTAATACATATATGAAATAAATATCACGTATAGAATATGCCAGAGGTATCATGTATCAAACATACGTGTATAAATTACGTGTGAGACATTTAGAACTTTGAAAAGGCTCAATAAAGGTGAGGTACTATTATTGCACCATTGTTATTATTATATAACTCTTTGTGCACATGTGCAAGGAAATCACAGAAGCTCGGAAGTGGACTTGATGGTGAAGGAGATGTGATAAGTGCTACCAAATTGCCTTCTGGAAGGGCTTCACCAAGTTTTGCTGCCACCAGTGGAGTCTCTGTTTTTCCACATTTTTGACCACGTGGGATCGGTACTCATGGAGTAGATGAGAAAATCCAATCCGAGAAGAGTTGAGTCCTGATGGACCCCATATAGGCTCTTCCGAGGCAGAATTGCCCCTCAGAGCGCTGTGCCCAGACTTCTGGGTCGCCTCTCCCTGGAAAGCTTTCTCCTCGAATCAGCACATGCTCACCATTTGTTCTCTACCAAGCCCTTGACTCGTAAATTCTCATTTTCAGTTTTCACAACCAGCTCTATTTTACAAATGAGGAAGCTGATGGGCTCAGAGAAATTAAATAACTTGCTCAAGGACCCAAAGCTAATAATACAGAAGTAGAGTTTGAATCCAGTTGTGGGGGACTCCACAATGCTTTCTCTTCCATTCCTCTACTTCCAGGAAGGAATAAGGAGACATCAGACACACTCACCCTCTATCCTCGCTTTTCCCAGTCAGCATCTCCATAACTAGGTAAGAGCTACAGGAAAAATTTGAAGTGAACTTTGAAGGGAGTGGCTTAATCATGGCTGACTCTCTCTTCTCCTTCCAAGTACAGAGAATTTGTAATAGTGTCTGTTACTATATTTTTCATGCTCCAGTGTCATTGCCTGTGCTGCTCAGTCATGCTGAGAATGATGCAGTTCTAATAAATAACCCTCCTTTGGGTGAAATGGCTATTTTTAGGCCTCTCCCTCTCCTCCTGTCAAGGGCCTTTGCAATAGCATTGCTCGTGTTCCCTTAGCGCACATGCAAACGTGAAGCAAATTTACCCAGATATTCTTGACCTTGTGCATAAGAGGAAAAATGTTTCTGTTTTTGTGTGTGTTTTCAGTGACAAATATTTGCATTCTCTCCTCCCCTTACTTTTTTTTCTTACATTGACATTAAGAAACAACAACGAAACGCTACTTGCTCCAAAATTTAAAAATTAGGATCTTAACTTGCATAGACAGTAGTGAAACATTTGACAGAATTTCCTGAAGGAACCAAGAGCTGTGATCCCTTGATTAAAACTGTGTAAAAACAAAAAGAAGTCTATATCTGAAAGACGTTGTAAGAGTGCTTCTTAATTGAATTAAAAAGACAGCCCACGTCAGATGTTTATGGCATCACCAAGGCCTTTCTGTGATGCTTAAACTCTTTAAGAACATTCTGAGAACTTTGTCTTAAGCCTGTCTTTACTATGGATTATTTTCCTGAAGGTTGGCCTTCCTTTCTGCAACCCAGTTACTAATAGTCATTGTAACTGATGAAAAGCTGAAGCTTCCTTTCTGATAGGCTGTGAACATTTATTTGAAGTTGTAATTGTCATATTCCCCTGTTATTTTCTTGCTGTCTTATGGAGTCATTGTGCAAGGGGTCTAGAGGAAAGAAAATAAAAGAAAAAAACCTTTTTCTAGAAGGTGTGTACCTAAAGCAGGGTTTGTTGGCTTTGACACTATTGACGTTTGGGTCCAGATAATCCTTTGTGGTGGGGTTGTTCTCTGCATTGGAGGACGTTTAGCAGCATCCCTGGCCTCTATCCCTTAGATGCCGCTAGGACCCCTGTAGTTATGACAACCAGAAATGTTTCTTCACATTGCCAAATGTCCTCTGGGGGCAGTGTCACCCTGGTTGAGAACCACTGCCGTAGATCTTGGTGGCCTTGAACTGTCTCCCGGCTCCTTTGCCCAGTGTGCGTCTCATCCTCAGCTCTCCCATGAGTGGGAGCTTTGTTTTCTTTTTTCCATCCCACCCTCACTGCCTCGGGATGTTGCTACATCTGGACAGGTGTGCCAAGCGCCACTGGGGCCCAGATACCTGGAATAAGGCATGTTAGTTGGAGAGCAGCAAGCACTCTCCCTGGGGCGGGGCGGGGGGGGGGAGGTCCCTGTTGCTGTTGATCTGCACGACGTGCTGGTGCTGCTAGGAGCAAGTAGGCGAGTAGCAAGACTGTCCTGGAGACAGGTGTGTGGAAGAGAAACCATCGGGTCTGTGTGGGGTAGACCCTGACAGCCCCAGCCTCTGGACCTGGTGGCATGGGCAGCTGATGGATCACCGTGCTCTGACCCCTGGGCAGCCCAGGCCTGTGATACGCAGAGAGCTGCCCTGTTGTTTCCCTCTGGTCAGGTGAGGGCAAAGATGATGAAGGGAGAGGCTCTCCTGGATCCCGGGGAGCAGGAAGGAGCGCAGCCCTTTCCCAGGGCCAGGGAGTTGGTGGCTCTAGGATCATCTCTCTCTGGCACTCATGGCTCCACCAGCCCCCAGAGCACGGAGACCCAGTGCAGAGGGCTAACTGGGGAGGCCGGGGAAGGGTGCTGGACCGGCAATCTTGAGGGCCAGGTATAGTGTCAGTTCTACCCCAGGTAGCAGTGACCTTGGGCAAATGTTACCCTCCTTCTGCTCCTCGTGTTTCCCATAGAGCTGCCTTCCAATTAGAGCATTCTACATTTCTATTTTTTTCCTGACTTACAGGCAAAGGTGGTGCTGCTAAGAGATGGATTATAGCCTTCCCAAATTTACTTTTAGTTGTGAGTTCCTCATTGGGGAGTGGGGTCAGTGAGAGGCTTGGGGTCGTTCAGTAGTTTTTGCCTTATGTTTATGCGGTCTTAGAGGAGACCCTGATAAATAGCCTTCCTCTTCCTTGAACAGATTGAGAAAAGAGGCCATGGTTGAAGATTGGAACTTTGGAACTTGCCCAGACTTATTTATTTATCCAGTCATCCTCCTCCCCTGGGGCCAGTAAATCAAGTGTCCTAAAGGCCAGGAGTTCTTAGGGAAAGTGACAGACACTGGAAGGCCAGGGTCATGGTCACTGTGGATTGCAAGGCCCTGGCCCACACCAGATAGGGGCTGTTAGCCTGGCTTTCCTTGACACTTTCCCTCATTGCTTTGGGCCGGTTTCAGACCCTGGCTGTCCTAACCAGCTGGTGTGGGGGTACTGCACCATGTCCTTCGACAGCCTGGGGGTGATGCCGTGGTGTCCGCACCATCCAGTGCCCCTCTGCACTCAGCTCTGGGGGACTATTCAGATTACAGTGGCCCTTGATGGAGTTCCCAAATTCCAAAGAGAAGCATGGGGGATTGGAGAGCCATGAGCTATCTCAGGCTCAGCATTGCATCAGAAAACAAGTCACACCAGGTTGCTGATGTTTACTTCTCCCAGCTCAGTGGTCTCCACAGCCCCTGGACCCTGCCTGTGGGAGGCGTGTGGAGAAGAGGGACAAGCTTGTGTGCACTCCCCCTGCTCTTTTAACCAGAAGCTTGGAGTCCTCCATGCAGCTGCTCTATTTTATGTGCCCAGTTGACTGAGTCCAAGCCCTGCATGGGCCTGTTCCCCAGTGTGCATGGACGGCCTGGCCTCTCCAAGTCTCGACCAGCATCCTGGGCTTGGTCCCCTGCGCACACCCAGCCTCTCTGGGAGGTCATACCTCGCCATAAAAGTGGTGTGAGTGGCCAGTTCTTTCTTCACTGTGGCTCTGGGCAGCCCAACCCAGCTCTCGGGTGGATGCGAGGCCTGAGATTGAATTTCTTTGTGAATGATGACACAATTCTGGAAAAATGCAGCATCTCCCGGATGCAGCTTCTGGAACTTTGCCGGGGGAGGGGGGCCTGGAGGGTGTTTGGTGTTTGGGCTCTTGGCGGTTCTTTGCCCCAGGGGTGTGTGCATGATGTGTGCGTGCGTGCATGTATGCTTTTTTGCAAGGCACACTTATTTTTGAGTGCTCATGTGGATCGTTTTTGGGAGTCCCTGGGGGAAAAGGAGAAAGTACAGAATGCTGTGACACCTGATGGAAAATATGCTTCATTTGACAAAGCTGGTGTGTCTCCTCTAACTCTTGCCTTTAGACCAAAACAAACCCCAACTGGGGAGGATCAGCCACACACGGGGCCTGCTGGGCTGGTGACCGGCCCTCCTGAAATGGCGCTGTCTTAATTCTAAATGCCTTTCAAAAATGCTTTCAAAATCATACAGTGTTTGAGTTCCTCTAACTCAAGGCCTGAAAGGTCATCTTGGCCAAACAGCCCATTTTAAAGGAAGAGGAAACTGAAGGCCAGAGAAGACGCATGACCTGCCCAGTGTTGCGCAGCTAGAACTTGAATCCTGTCTCTTGGTGCCCAGAACAGGGTTTTGTCTATTCTTGTCCTACTTTAGTCTTCAGACAGTATGTTGTGGCAAATTTTAGACATTTTTTTTCCCCGCTCTGATCTTATTCATTCAACAACTCTGACTGTCACACACTATTCCAGGTGCTGGGGATATAGTGGTGAGCAGACCTGGTCCTTGTGCTCAGGGGGCTCACAGTCTAATGGGGAAAATCGCCGTGAATGAGAAACTCTGTGTGGGATGCAAGCAGAAGTGGCCTGGCTGCAGGCATCACTGGTTGGTCGTTACCCCCTCAACCCAACCCCCCATCCTCCATCCTCCTGGTCCTCTCTGCTCTTTGTCCTTGGGGTTCAGAGAATTTAGGAAACTTGCCCAGGGTTGGCATGGTTGGGTCGAGGCCTGCGTGGGGGAGCCTGCACTGGGCCACGGCACGCCCACCCCTCCGCACTCCTGCTCCCACCCCTTCCCGCACCGTCTGAGCTGCTTTCCTTCACCTCTGAGGTGGTGGCTGTGTCTGGGTAATGAGTGTTTTGCCTTTGAGCCCTTTCTTTTCTTTCCTTTTTTTTTTTAAAAAAAAAAGAGGTATAATTCACATACCATAAAATTCACCATTTTCAAGTGTACATTTCAGTGATTTTTAGTACAGTCATGATATTGTACAACCATCATCACTATCTAATTCCAAAACGCTTTCATCACCCCAAAAAGAAACCCTGTACTTGGGATCAGTCACTCCTCATTTGCCCCTCCTGCAGCTCCTGACCTGTGTTCTCGCTGTGGATTTGCCATGCTGGACATTTCACATAAATGGATCATACAGTCTGTGCCCTTTTGTGTCTGGCTTCTTTCATTTAACATAACATTTTCAAAGTTCATCCATGTTGTAACTTGTGTCAGTACTGCATTCCTTTTTGTGGCCAAAGAATATTCTGTTGTGTGGATGTACCACATTTTCTTTATCCATTCATCTGCTGATGCCCTTTCATTTGAACTCCAGTCACAGCCCCCTGATGTCTCCTTGGGTTCTCCAGTGAGTGTTTGGAAGTTGTTTCTAATTTCTCTAGTGGAAACTTTGGTCAGTGTTCTCCCCTGGTAGTCTGGCTATATGGGACATATTTCCAGGTGGCCTAAGGAGAAGATAAAGCAGTGATTCTGAAATCGGAAGGAGAATGTCCTCCCCCTCAGTTCCCCAAATCTGATTTAACTCCCCTGGCGGCACTGTTACAGGTGGGAGTATGTCATTTCTCAAGAGCATTGGGGCAAAGTGACTGAGCCCACTGATAAAAGGATGCTGTCAATGGGATGGGCTCCTTGAGCGGCTTGGGTGCGAGTCTGTTTACAGCCATGCTTGGGCCGTGGTGGAGATGGGCTATGGCACAGCTATCCAAGAGCATGTGTGGGGTCCTAGCTCAGAGTGTTGCCTTCATTGACTTTTCTTTTCCCCATTTATTTCACTAAGATATAATTTATATACTGTAAAATTCACCTTTTTAAAGTGCACGGTTCTGCACATTTTAGCAAATATATACAGTCATGTAACTACTCCCACCATCAACATTTTCATCACTCCTCAAAATTTCCCCAGACTCCTTTGCAGTCACCTCTTCCCCCTCCCCCCAGCCCCCGGCAACCACTGGTTTGCTTTCTGTCCCTATGTCTTGTCTTTATGAGAATGTCCTGTACATGGAATCGCACAGAATGTAGCCTTTTGTGTCTTTTTTCACTTAGCGTAGTGCATTTGGATTCATCCGTCTTGCTGTGTGCATCAGTTTCCTTTTATTTCTGAGTAGTATTCCATTGTTTGTTTATTCCCTAGTTGAAGGACATTTGGGTTGTTTCCAATTTTTGGTGATTATGAATAAAGCCACTATAAACATTCATGAGCAGCTTTTTGTGTGAACGTAAATTTTCATTTCCCCTGGTTAAATATCTAGGAGTAGGATTGCTGGGTCATATGGTAAGTGTATGTTTAACTTTATAAGAAACTTCCAAGCTGTTTCCCAAAGAGCTGTAGCATTTTGCATTCCTACCACTGATGTTTGAGCGTTCCTTATCTTTTGTTATGTTTTAGTCCCCAAAATTGATCACAGTCAACATATGCTTGGCTTTTTTAGTTGCAAGGAGCTAAGACTCACTCAGTTTACCTTACCTGTTTTAGTTCCCCCCATAAGTAGATTCCGAGACAGTGATTTGAGTATAAGTGGTTTATTTTGGGGGGTGGTCCCAGAAAACACCAGCAGGGGAGTGGAGAAGTGAGAGGAAAAGGAAGGAAGCCAAGAGAGGACATGCCGTCAAGCAAGTTACCATTTGGGGCAACTCCTCCTCTATCCCACTGGGAACTCTGAGAAACAGTGCAGAACACACGCTGAGTTCTCCCCACCTGAGGGTCCAGGGGCTGAATTCTATAAACTGTCTCCTGGCAGTCATTGGCTGAGGGCTGCTGCCGGGGTCTCGTTCATTCCCTGGCACTTCCAGCCACCCTGTGTGCGAGGGGAGCTGGTCTGGGCAGATGGTGGCGGATGAAGGCATTTGGAAGTCAGGCCGATGTGTGACAGTGAAGGTGCACTCTCCTCAGGTGGCAGCGTTTCCTTCCAGTTGCTCTCCATGTTCCCTCTTTCATCATGGCTCTATCCACTCATGGCCTCCTTGTCTGCTTCATAATTTCACCTATTGTGTCTCTACTTATGTTCCCACCACCCACTAACTGACTCTGTTGAGTTCAGACTCCCAAAAGAGAGAAATTGGTTGGTGAGTTAGTCACTGCCTTTCTATTGGGTAAATCCCTCAATTTAGGTCATTGTGTAGACACACTAGTTGTCCATTGGCTGCCCTTGGGTCAGGTGGCCTGGCCTGGGCCAATCAGGTGTGACCAAGGAGGTGAGTCAGAGAGTTTGGAGCAGCGCTGTCCACTTGAACCTTCTGCGGTGATGGAAACGTTCTCTGTCTCTCCACTGCCCAGCAGAAGCTGTGATGATGGAAACGTTCTCTGTATCTCTACTGTCCAATAGCACCTTCCACGATGATGGAAACGTTCTCTGTATCTCTACTGTCCAGTAGAAACTTCCACGATGATGGAAACGTTCTCTGTATCTCTACTGCCCAGTAGAAGCTGTGATGATGGAAACGTTCTGTGTATCTCTACTGTCCAATAGCACCTTCCACGATGATGGAAACGTTCTCTGTATCTCTACTGTCCAGTAGAAACTTCCACGATGATGGAAACGTTCTCTGTATCTCTACTGCCCAGTAGAAGCTGTGATGATGGAAACGTTCTGTGTATCTCTACTGTCCAATAGAACCTTCCACGATGATGGAAACGTTCTATATCCATACTGTCCACTTCAGCAGCTGCTAGCTGCATTTGGCTGTTGAGCACTTGAAAGGTGGCTGGTACTACTGAGGAACTGAATTTTTAATTTGGTCTAATTTTAATTAATTAAAATTTAAATTCATATAGTGGCTAGTGGCTACTGTACTGGACAGCACGGCTCTAGAACATGGGCCGAGAAGAGGTCTTGGCCTCTTCTCTCTAGCATACAATGTGATGTAACACTCTCTTGAGATCATTTCTTTAAAAAGCCAATTAATACCCGATTCAGAATCTTTGTGATCTGATTCTGAGTCTTTTAAACTCTTTTTTCCCATCTGCTTTGAAAACTGGAAATACCATCATTTTAGGCAATGAAGTTAAAATCGACCCAATGATCTGTTGGTATGGTTCTGTTATGAAGCTGCCTTTGCGGTATTTACATTTTATTCTCGGAAGCTCACTTTAATTCTGTAACTCACTCTGACATTTATGCTACGCCTATTTTGTGTTGTCAAATGTACGTGTGTGAGTTACCAATTTCCCCCCTCACACTTGGAGATACTTGGCAGCTGGTCAGGCTCACCAGGAATTAGGGCTGAAGTTGTCTCTTGGAATTCAGAAGCACAAGTGGTGTTCCTGACAGTAGCTTAAGTGTGAATTTCTGCAATCAGAGCCAAATTAGGTTCTCTATTGCCTGAAGATTATATACGAATGTCTTAAACTTTCCTTTTAATATTGCTTTGCCTTGGCTTCAGGAAATGACCAAGAGACATCTGATTAAAAATATTTTGGAGTCATTATAATGAGATGGCGCTTCAAGGAGCATTGAATGGAGACTCAAGGAACCAGGGTTCTTACTCAAGCTGTGCACTGATCCGCTTGCTCTGTGACCTTTAGCCAGTAACTGCTTTTCTGAGCATTGCTTTCTTCATCTGTAAATATAGGGTTTTGGTTAGATGTTCATTTTACAAATGTTCCAGGGAACACCACTGCAGGAAATGTTAATAGATATATCTGAGAAAAAATGTTCTGTGGTCAAGTATGTTGGGAAATATTACTTACTATGTCTCCTTCTTGGGTATTCCCAGTGCGCCTTGTTATAGTAAAGGTTCTGAGAAGTCCTGCAGAGGAATAAAATATATCTTTTTTCACTGTATTAAGCAGGTTTCCCAAAATTATTAGAGCATGGAATCCCACCTTTTTTTTTGTGGACCATCTCCTGGCATCTCGTAGAATACTGTTCTATAGACTCATCAGTTTGGGAAACAGGGATAGGTGAGTCTTAAACGTTTTTAGCTTAGAAGTCTGAGTCTTTGGCTAAGGAGGAAGTTAAGTCTCTTTTCCATTATTCTCTTAGCTTTTCCTTTCCTCTCTTTCCCCTCCCTCCCCCAAGTACTAAAACCTGGTTGATTACTAACTGTGGGTTTTTCTTTGTATATAACACACAGTCTGAGAGAGATGGCAGAAAGCAAGCTGCAGAGAGACTCACTGCCTTGCTTTTCTCAAAGGTGATGTGTCCCAAGAGGCTCTCTGTTTGTTAACGTGTTGAGCTGCTTGCGTGCTGCCTCAGGTGTGCTCCATTGGCATTTTCAACTTGTTTCTGTGTCATCTTGCAGCCTGCGTCTTCTGAATTTCAGCAAGGTGGCTGTGATTAGGTACGTCTCTTTCCATCGTGATTGACGGAAACTCAACTCGAACTGCCTTAAGCAAAACAAACAAACAACAAACCAAACCCAGGGAATTTGTTGGCACATGCACCTGGCATGTGTAGTCCTGGGTGGGGCTCAAGTTGTGTCACCTGGTGATTGTCCTTTTCTGTTTCCTGTCTCCCGGCTTCCAAAGCTCCTGGCTCTGCTTCTCTCTGAGTGGTGGCTTGTTTCTTTCCTACCACAGCTCATCTCTTTCCCCATCGTGGGAATGGATGGCCAGCTGCTAAAGTCCTTAAGATTTGCCATCCTCACAAAAGACAGACCCCAAGCCCCAGCACCCATATGTGAAATGTCATTAAAGCATGCTGATCAGCCTAGCTTGGGTTTTGTGTCACACCTGGAATTGGTCACTATGAACAGTGGTTTGGGTTCTACAGGTCATATTGCAGGTGGCAGGGTGCTGATTGGCAGCATAGTATAGTAAGTGGCCTCGTGGCCAAGGGTTCCCTGGGCAGTCATGGTGTGAAGTGCCTCTTTGATCTTCAGTTTTTACAGTTGGGCTTTGGAATTTAAAACCTGGTCAGACTTTAGGTTTGAGTCCATAACTTCAACAGAGGCCCCTGGAGTGAGAGGCCAGAGCTCGACCACCTGTATAGCTGTGAGGCCACTGGTGTGTTGGAGAACATTTAACAACCAGCTCTCTGGAAAGAAAAATGTCCTGATTTGTAGTATTTTCCAATTTTCATGGTGTAAATATTCCCTCTGTGGCCTATTTCAAGTTACCAACCTGACTTCTCTCAACAGAAAGATGGGAAAAGATGTTTGCGGTTGGCATGTGCTGGTGTAAGCCAGCTCCAGCACAACACGGTGTGAGGTCCCTGAGAAGACTGGAAGTCCAGGAGAGATAATCAGGTTGGGCCATTGAGGGGAAAGATAGAGCAGGACCAAAAGAAGCTGAAGCAGAAGAACCATGTGCATTCAGCAGATGGTGGAGTGGAAGCCAAGAGTGGAAGTTGGGGTCCTCTTTGGATTCAGATGACCTGGGTTTGAATTTCCATCCACCACTTAATAGCTCTCTAACCTTGAGTCATTCCCTTAGCCACTCTGTGCTCAGTTTGCTCGTCTGCAAAATGGGGAGAATATTGAGGCCCCCCCCCCCGCCATTGAGATGATGCATGTGTTGCATTTGGCATAGGGCCTAGCCCCTACCGAGCAATTAAATATTAGAGAGGCAAGACCTTTCTCTTTCTGCTGAGGACACAGCGAGAAGATGACGTGTGCAAGCCAGGAAGGGAACTAAATCTGTTGGCACCGTGATCTTGGACTTCCCAGCCTCCAAAACTGTGAGAAGTAAATTCCCGTCATTTAAGCCGCTCAGTCTATGGTACTTTTTATGGCAGCCGAGGCTGACTAAGAGATTTGGGGTTCTCAGCCTCCATCAGAGTGCCTGGGCTCCACTGTGACGGAAGTGGGGAGGCCTTCTCCACAAGGGCATGTGTGTGTTTCCAGGCATTCTGGATCCTCCAGGAAAACCCTGAGCTCTGCAGTTCCTAGTCTAGGGCCACTGGCTGGTGCCCTCTGAGCTGCACTCAGAGCACTGAGCTCCTGCGAGGAGGCCTCTGAGGCTGCTCAGGCCAGGTTCCTGTCTCGGGCTGAAGTCTAGGCCCCTGGATGGAGCCACCTTGGTTCCCTCTCTAGGCCCCAGAAGTGGAGAGTTCTCTGAGGACCCCACCCCCCAGCTGAGCCCAGGACCACCTGGAGACAGAGGGCATCCCTGGCTCCTCGTAGGAGGATGTCCTGAGGAGAAATAGTTGTGCCCATTGGCTCCAGAAAGTTTATTTGAGGCTGCTGTGGGCCTGAGCTGTCTGAGTTCTTAACCTACTTTTAGAGACAATGCTGGTTGTTTTTACCTAGGAGAGCCCTTCCCAAATGCTCAGCCACCATTCAATGGGATTCTCCTTTCCTTTCATAACTTGTATGCTTTCAAAGGTAGGGAAGTTTAAATAGTAAAGCCATAGGGTCAGCCAAGGGGACACATTATCTAACCCTTGTGGCTGGGATGGGAAGCAGGGAAGGATTCTACATGGAGCCAAAGAGGCCTAGCTGCTTTTTCTTATTGGTTAGCAGGTTGAGAAATCAGAGGACCTTTTCTGCTGCTTTCCATGAGGCCTGGATTTGGCCAGTTTTGGGGGTGGGGTAGGGCTGGAAAGATGTGTTTCGTTATCTGCTCCTGGTGTAGATGGCCCCTCCTGCTAGCTCACGAGTCTGGGGGCTGGGTCATGATTCCTAAGTAGGTTGGGCATCGGGCTGCAGGCTTTCTTACCTTGGCCAGACAAGGGATTCCCACCCTGGGCTGGGCAACCCTTCCCACAGGCTGGCAAGGGCCTGGAGGCTGAGCTGACTGTGCCCTGATTTAGGGATTGAAGATGGTGGTAAGTTGAGAGGTGAAGTCTTAGACACGGTCATCTAAGAGTGACCTTTGTGCCCACTCTTTGCAGTCATGGTGAAAGAGTGAGGCTGTTCAGGGGGAGTACCTGGTGGGAAAGAAGGAGGCAAGGAGGCCAGAGACTCAAGCCAGGGCCTGGGTGCCCCCATAAAGAGGTAGGGCTTTAGCACTAGGGAGCCAGAGAAGGGTTTTTGTTTTTGTTTTTGCTAAGAAGACTCACCCTGAGCTAACATCCATTGCCAATCTTCCTGTTTTTTTTCTTTTTCATGTGAGCTGCCACCACAGCATGGCTGCTAACAGACGAGTGGTGTGGGTCCACACCCAGGAACTGAACCTGGGCTACTGAAGCGGAGCACGCTGAACTTAACCGCTAGGCCACAAGGGCTGGCCCCAGAGAAGGTTTTAATGAAGGAACAACTGGTGGTTTAAGAAGCTGACCCTGTGGCCCCAGGTAGCCTTATGAGCTGCAAGGGTTGAACCCACACCTTGCAAACCATGAGACAGCCTTTTTCTTTCTTTTTGTGGCGTACTGCTCTGATTTCAGCATTTCTCAAACTTTTCATCCCCTCTCTAGTCCAGGTCTAGGGACGGCCTAAGTGCTCCAGACCCTCTTGTTGGCAGTTACCCCAGAGGCTGTGCTTGGAATGTGACTCATCTGTGAGGACTGTGCGCGTTCTTTTCAACTGGCCGCTCTGTGCTGCTCGCCTCGTTGAACTCACCCATGGGTTTTTATGCACCAATGTGGCTTAAGTGACTTCCAGTTTGACTGGTTTGGCTTCAAGGAGGGAAATCCCATGAGCGCTAACTCCCATGAAGGGGGGTTTATTGCACAGATACAACACGCATCTCAAGGTATAGCCCATGAGGACTTGAAATGGACCAGAAAATAAGGAATGAAGGTTATTCTTTCCATATTTCAGGGGCTGCTTGCTGACTTAGCACCTGACCCAACATGGCAGGCTTGTCCCCCAGACTGTGTGATCCTGTGGTTCTCATGCCCCCCAGCTGAGTGCCCCGAGCTCTCAGGGTCCCTGGGACAGAGAGCTCATTTGTCCTCTTCAGGCTCCAGGAACCAGCCAGCCAAGGGATGGGAGTCTCTTGGGTCAGGCGTCCATCCCTGTCCAAGCAAGTACATGGTTGGCACTTCTAACTGACAATCAAGATGGGCAGGAGTGAGGCCGGCCCCATGACCGAGTGGTTAAGTTCACGCACTCCGCTTCAGTGGCCCAGGGTTCACCGGTTCAGATCCTGGGTGTGGACCTATGCACTACTCATCAAGCCACACTGTGGCAGCATCCTACATAGAAGAACTAGAATGACCTACAACTAGGATATACAACTGTGTGCTGGGGCATTGGGGAGAAAAAAAAAAAGAAGATTGGCAACAGATGTTAGCTCAGAGCCAATCTTTCTCACCACAAAAAAAAAAAAAAAAAAAAAGATGGGCAGGAATGGAGGTGAGGGTAAGGGGGATGTCTTGGGCCATCCCCTGCCCAGGACAAGCTGCTCATTGTCTTTCTGCTGCTGTTTGGCAGAACCAATGCAAATTCATCTTGCTGCTCTTAGAAGGTGCCTTTGCAGCGTAGGGAAAGAAAGCACTTGACTAGTCTTGGGTTCTACAGCAAGTAGGTCCAGCAACCACCTGTGGGTGCCTGAGTTTTGTCCTCCGTGAAATGAAGAGGTCAGATTAGATGGCCTCTGGGAATGTCTTCAAAGCTGTGGTTTTGATTGAGAGCTTCGCCCTGGCTCAGCCAACAAATGGTGCCATGGGACTAGGGAGGCTGCTTGAGCAATGGGTCCTCCCTGCCCCTCTGCCCAGCCAGGTCCCAAACCCTAGATGCTGCCTCACAGGAAACGGGCTCCCTTGAGGCTATGAATAATAACCAACTGAATTTCTGCAGACACAAGGAAGAGGAGAACAAGGTGCCCTAGTTTGTGCTGATCCCCAAGTGAGTGTCCTTTCTGAAGCCTGCCCAGGTTTGGGACCCGCAGGGTCTGTCACCAGGTGGCAAAGGACAAAGTAGAGATGACTGGTGTCAACTCAGGCCCTCTTCTGCACCTTGGCTTTGCCCACACCCCCTGTGTGCTCCCAGATGGAGAAATTCTCTGTTTATTGTTTCTCTCTCACCTACTTCTGAAGCAGCAGATGGGAAAATTAAATTAGCAAAGTCAACTTTCAAACAGCCTTTGTGTTAATCAGGTAGAAATAATTAGATTATTTAGAAACAAAACCCAACGCGGTGTTTTTCTGGTTTTGGGTACAGTGTATTTCTGTGCAAAGAAGTCAGTTCACCATTGGGGAAGTCCAATTTAGCTTCCCTCCGCCTCTCAGCAGACCCCTGTGTGGGTTTCAGCAGATGGTCCTGATGTCTGAGGACCTGCCTCAATTGGTGCAGCCCCATCAGTGAGCTAGACCCCCCTGTGCTGCTGTCATTGCACAGGAGGGGGTGTGATTTTGTGGTTGGAAGGCCGAGCGGCCTGGGCTTGAATCCTAGCTCTTCTACCAATTAGACTGTGACCTCGGGCAATTTATTTAATTTCTCCGAGCCTCTGTGTTTTCCTCTGTAAAATGGGGATAATAATTGGGTTGTTGAAATTTAAACCATTAACCCACAGCGTGTGATAAATGATAAATGCTAACTAAGCGTGTGCCTTTGTCATCATTGTCATCATCATCATTGTCATCATCTCAGGACGTGGAGGAGAGACCGGGAATGGAGGGGTTGCACTGTCTCTTTAGTCCCTATGGAGTGCTGTCCTGGCCCTTCTCTAGGGCTAGACCTGAAGGTGGCACTCATCAATCGTCCGCAGAGGCCTGGGCCCAGCTGGCCCCTTCCTGGGGTGATTTAGGAGTGGATAATAAAGGCAGTGCCCTCAGCTGGCAGCCAAGTCTCTGCGGACCCTCCAGAGGGGGAGGGGGTCCTGGTCCTTCCTCAGGGTAAAACTGAGCCCTTGGTCATGGATGGATCATAACTTTACCTCATTTCACGTTCTTCCGGGCAAGTTTCTGTTTGTTCTCTAATGAAAACACAGAAATGAGCCGGCATCATTTCTCAACAAAGAGGGACTTTTCACAGGAAGTTTGTAGACCTGACACCTTCTCCTTGCTTGCTGTGGCGCGTGGCCTCTTCTCTGACAATTGGTGTGGCTTGCTTGAGAACAATAGACAATAGTCGTGGCCGGCTTCCTGTGAGCAGGAAGAATGGGCACAGGTGGGTGTCCGGAGGCCCCAGTCCCCGAGGAAGGATTTCCTGAGAGCGTCCTGTAGCCTCTGACCGTGTGCTCGGGGATTCCTCACGGTCTCCACAGCCGTGCGTTTGGCCCTGTAATGAGGGCAGTCAGGGCTCCCCTCATTGGGGGTCCCCGTGGGCAGGCTCTGTTCTGAGACTTTGCATGCTTTAAGTCGTTAGTCCTGAGGAGGTGATCAGGACTGAGTGAGCTGCCAAATTCTGCTTTCCAGACCTCTTCCTGGGAACCATCTAGAAGAGGCTCACCAGCCTCAGACCTGGGATGTTGACCTTTGGGAGGGAGGGGGCCCTGCTTGCCCTGCCCCTGCGCACTCTGCCAGCTGCACTTCGCGCCAGTTTCCCTGCCTCTCTTACCCCTGCCATTTGGCCTCCTTTTAGTTCCTTGAACGGGCCTTCCCATGTGCTGGTCCCACTGCCCGGAACCCCTCTGAGCTCTCCTCTGCCCTCACCCATTCCCTTCCTCACTGACCTTCGGGTTCAGCATAAACGTCACCTTCTCAGGGAGGCCTTCATTTGCTGTCCTAATAGCTGGGCTCCTTTACAGACCATTGCCAGCCCCATTCTTCTTCCTTTTTTTTTTTTTGAGGAAGATTAGCCCT
This sequence comes from Equus asinus, assembly GCF_041296235.1. Taxonomy (NCBI): domain Eukaryota; kingdom Metazoa; phylum Chordata; class Mammalia; order Perissodactyla; family Equidae; genus Equus; species Equus asinus. The sequence continues at coordinate 13,319,633 of NC_091791.1, read as the reverse complement.
GAGCTAACATCTGCCACCAATCCTCCGCTTTTTGCTGAGGAAAACTGGCCCTGAGCTAACATCTGTGCCCATCTTCCTCTACTTTATATGTGGGACGCCTACCACAGCATGGCTTGCCAAGCTGTGCCATGTCCGCACCCGGGATATGAACCGGCAAACCCTGGGCCGCCAAAGTGGAACGTGGGAACTTAACCCCTGTGCCACCCAGCCGGCCCCCAGCCCCATTCTTCTTAATCACAGCCCTCTATTCATTTCTTTCTTTCTTGGTGCTCACTAAAATTTGTAATTGTACATTCGTTGGTGTGCTTGTGTGTTGTCCACCTCCCAACTGGACTGTAAGCTGCCTGGTGCGGGCCCGGCCCCTGCTGCCCACTGCTGCATTCTCAGCACCAGCCCGGCTGGAAGACCTTCGGATGCTTGGTGAATGCGTGGAATAGTCAGTAGGGGCGTGTCTCTAGGAGATTTTTGGAGGTTTCTTCTGAGAGGTGTAAAGTTGAGAGTTAAGTATGATTTTTGTAAGTCAAACAAAGTCAAACAAAGGCATTTTCCAGCTCAGACTGCAGTGTGCCTGGCCCACTAGTTCAAAGAAAAAAATCACTTCCTTCTTAAGAAAGCTCTGGAAATTTCATTTGCGTTTGGACGAATTGGCATGCTGGGCCTCTGGAGCAATACAAATGTGGAATTTGAACTCTACCCTACCTTAGAGAGCAAGGCTGAAGTGATAGGACAAAATGCATTTAAATGTCATGAGTGTTATTATTAGTTGTAATCTTATCTTTGTTAATAATAATAACAGGACCCGCCTAGAAGTTGCTGGATAGCAGACAGGCGCTTTCCTAAGCTCACGGTCAGACAGGACTGTGGACCCTGGGGAGGCTCCGACTGACTTGTTGACACCCCTGTGAGGGATGGAGTGCTGGCTGGAAGCCCCACCCTGCTCACGCGTGTTCGGCCACATCCTCCATGCCCTTTGGGGCACTGGTCATTCAGAGAGGCGCCATGGAGGCCGGTGGCCTCGCAGGCACTGGCCTCACCTCTTTACAGGCTCTGTCACCCCCTCCCCCTACAGCTGCTAGCACAAGCAGAGGGTCACAGGTTTGGGAACTGCTAGGCCGTTTCTCTTTACAGAGATCTTTCTGGCCTTTCCCTCCTATTGTTTGCTGTCCCAGTGACTTGCTGAAACAATGTGTTTCCTACAGATTTTGTTTGCCTCCATTGACTTCTTTGTTTTGCTCTAGTAAACAGACATTTAGCATGTACAGATCTGTGCACTTGACAAAGAGAAATCGGATCCCTGGACCGGGCGGCTGCACTGAGTCACCAGCTCCTGGAGCCTGAAGACCTTGGATGGTCCAGAACTCGTCAGTGACTCACACCATCAGTGCTGGCCCGTGTGTGCGGAGGTTCAGGTGCCAGCCACGGAGATGGAGGGGAATGTTGGGCCTCCGACTAGTCAGGGGGAAACCCATGTTTGAGAACTAGGTTAGTGGAGATGGAATCCTGGCCCCAGCACTTCTCTGAGCTCTGTGGCTTGATACGGCTGTGTTTCCTCATCTGGGAAAACAGTACCTACCTCATAGAGTTGTTGGGAGGCTTAAAGAAGCTAGTATTTGAAAATCATCTAGTACAGAGCCTGGTGCTAATATGTGCTAGCTGCTTTTCCTATTTGTCTATTGGGCCCTGTTTTGTGACCACTCTCAGAAGTCCTATTGGGAAAGGCTTTTGGTGGACCCTCTTGACCTAGAAGTAGAATGGAGGAGTTCATCCCTGTAGGCTGATGTGATCCTCCTGGATGTAGTGCTCATGGTCTGTTCATCAGAAATGGTTCAGAGTGTTCTGAACTTCTACCTTGTATGGGATGCATGGATGCTGAATGGGACAGACCTGAGTTTGTACCCTGGCTCCTGCTCTTAACAACTGTGTGAAATTGAACATGCTACTTGTCTTCTCTGAGCATTTCTCATCTGTGAAATTGAGCATGCCAAATCCCTGTTTCGCAGGGGGGCCGTGAGCATCAAGTATGCCTATGTTTGTAAGGTGCTTAGGTGGGCCTGGCACAGAGCCCCACACAGTGGATGTGGGGTGGGGTTTGCCCTGACCGATGAGCTACACCTGAAAAGGCCAGTGTTCAGTAGCCTTAGAAAGGGCATTGGAAGTACAACAGAATCTTGAAGAAACCGGAGTGGTGGGTTGGGGAGCAGAGGAGATGATCAGTCTTTAAAACTCCTCAAGGCCTGACCCTATTAGGTATTCAGGATTGTCTGTGTCATTGTGGTCCAGCTCATAGCACTGGAGTGACAGGAGGCAAGACCATTCTGGAGAGACCTGAGCTGCCCTGGAGAGAGTGGATTTCTGTTCCAAGAGGGCTTCAAGCAGAGTCTGGATGGCCCCTGGGAAGGATAGGGATGTGGCAGTTCATCTTAATAGCCTTCAAAGTCTTTTCTAGTCTGGACATTCTAGGATTCTTGTATAGAACCAGAGATAATCCTCCCCTTCAACACCATGCATGAACCAATCCCCATGCCTTGGAATATGAATGCAACTAAACTGGGGGTCACTTTAACTAGATTTAAAGGCCCAGTCAGAGAGGAGGTTACACAGGGTCATGGGTAGGCTGAATGTGAGTTTCAGGAACGGGGCCTTGATGGCTCCACCCTAAGCTCAAAGGAGGCGATTATGAGATGCATCCACGGGTTCTTGTTCTGAGGCAGGTGGTGTTGGGTTCCATGGTGGACATCTGTGGCCTGAAAGGGACTTTGATGTGTTCTCTTCCCGATGGAGCTCCATTATGGAATTCTGCTGCCTACTTATCAGGAGTTGATGACCTCAAGAGCATGCAGACTACACATGACCATTTAAAAAGAATTTTAAGTAAATTCATCCATAAGCAATCCATGTGGCCTTTAATGGATGTTGGGGGCTGGGGGCCAGCCTCAACACTCCAGCCCCAGGCTTTCTCAATCCTGCCCAGGGTGCCCGAGGTGTTGGCACCTCAGAACACAGGTACAAGTGGACCACTACTCTGACTTGCATGGTGGGACTTCTTTCCATAGGCTTTGTCCCCATTGACTACCTAGTTTTTGACTCTGGTTTTGGGATTTGTTTGATGGTGGCAAAGTGACTGAGCCATATACTTAGGTTTTTTATTTTAAGACAATTTTTTTGGAGCAGTTTTAGGTTCATAACAAAAGTGAAAGGAAGCCACAGAGTCCTTTTGTACCCCCGTCCCCAAAAGTGCATAGCCTTCCCCACTGTCAGGATCCCCCACGAGAGTGGTACATTGGTTACAACTGAAGATTCTATCTGACATATCATAATTATTCAAAGTCCATAGGGTTCACTCTTGGTGTTGTACGTTCTATGGGTTTGAACAAATGTATAGTGACATGTATCTATCGTTATAATATCATACAGACTAGTTTCACTGCCCTAAAAATCCTCTGTGCTCTGTCTTTTCATCTATCCCTCCCTCCGTCCCCTGGCAACTACTGATTTTTTTTTTTTTTACTCTCTCCATTGTTTTGCTTTTCCAGGATGTTATATAGTTGGAATCATATAGCCTGTAGCCTTTTCAGATTGGCTTCTTTACTTAGTAATATGCATTTAAGTTTCCTCCATGTCTTTTTGTGGCTTGATAGCTCATTTTTTTCAGTGCTGACTAATACTCCATTTTCTGGATGTACCATAGTTTGTCTATCCATTGTCCATTATCCATTTATCCATTGTCTGTTATCCATCATGCATTATCCTTTATCGATTAACCTACTAAAGGACATCTTGGTTGCTTCCAAGTTTTGGCAATTATGAATAAAGCTTCTAGGAAAATCCACATTTAGATTTTTGTGTCGACATAAATTTTCAACTTCTTTGAGTAAATACCAAGAAGTGCAATTGCTGGATCATATAGTAAGAGTGTGTTTAGTTTTATAAGAAACCACTAAACTGTCTTCCAAAAGTGGCTGTACCATTTTGCATTCCCACCAGCAATGAGTGAGAGTTCCTCTTGCTCTGCACTCTCATCAGCCTTTGGTGTTGTCAGTGTTCTGGATTTTGGCCATTCTAATAGGTGTGTAGTGATATCTCACTGTTGTTTTAATTTGCATTTCCCTGTTGACATATGACGTGGAGCATCTTTCATATGCTTATTTCCTTGGTTTCTTCCTTGGTGAGGTTTCTGTTAAAAGTCTTTGGCCCATTTTCTAATTGAGTTGTTTGTTTTCTTATTGTTGAGTTTTAAGAGTTCTTCGTATATTTTGGATAGCAGTCCTTTATCCAGATGTGTCTTTTGCAAATATTTTCTCCAAGTCTGTGGCTTGTCTTTCACAGAGCAGAAGTTTTTAGTTTTAATGAGGTCCAGCTTAGCAATGATTTCTTTCATGGATCATGTCTTTTATGTTATGTCTAAAAAGTCAACGCCAAACCTGGAGTCATCTAGATTTTCTCCTATGTTATCTTCTAATACCTAGGGCTTTTCAATGGTGTCACCGTCATCTCTCGTTGAGATTTTTGGGGAGCCTTTTCTCAATCCTGTGTGTTGTGTTTCTCTCTAGCTAGTTAGAGTGGGGTGTATGTCTTAAGTGAGAGAGCCCTGAGGTGCTCTTGGTTGGAAGCGAAGCTTGGTTAGCCTTTGGCGTCTGATCAGGGACTGGCTCCAACCCAGCCATACCGCTGAGGAACAGGACCCAGGCGCTGGCCGATGCCCAGATTATAACACTGACCTGGCGACAGGGGAGGCCAGTGGTTTCCCCTGGGGCTCAGGAACACAAACACACTTATCTTTGCCCTGTCTGACCCTGACCGGGCTGGAAAATACGAGCCGGCAAGGGGTAAGCGTTCCAGGTGGGGCTGCACATCGCTACGGAAGGGGAGGCACAGGAGCAGGAGGCGAGCAGGGAGATCCCGAGCGTGCTGTTCGTGGTGTGGCTTCGTTAGGCACTGAGCCGCGGTGCTTCCTTCGGAAGGTCATTCGCCCATTGGTTCTGCGAGTCACCCTGGCATTGGAAAGGGGTGTCTGGTTTGTCGGAAACCTAGGAGACTCAGGGACAGGTCTCTTTAGGTGGCTGTTCTTGGCGGTTCTGTTTCAAAGGTGACACCATTGTGCCTCCTGAAGTGCAGGCTGGATATTTTTCTCTCTAGCCTGTTGCCTATACCTGGGGCAGAATTTTTGCCTGTTAAAAGAAGTTACCATTTTAGGTTTCTCTGTTGTCGCCTTGGCTGCTGACGAGGTCTTGCATCCACATCCTTTAACACAGCTGGCATCCTCTGGATGGGCCCTGAGGACTGGGCTGCAGCCCCAAGAACACTGGCAGGCGAATCAGCACCCAAAGGTTCCCTCCCCGGTTCCAGCTCTCGCTAGGTGGCCTTGGGCAAATCTCCTGGCTTCTGTGGGCTGCAGGTTCCTTCTATTACAAGGAGGTTGCTGTGGAATTGCAAAGACCCTTTTGATTTACAATTCTCGGAGAGAGCAATATTGCGAAGTGGTTAAGAACCTGGGATGGAATTTGCTTCAGCCACATGCTAGCTTCCTAAGGCTCTCGGTTTCCTTGCCTGTAAAGTGGGCTAATGATGGTCCCTGCCTTGCTGGGATTGGGGAAGATGAAGCAAGATAGATACTGGAGCATAGTTACTGCCACCGTGGTAAGACGCAGTAGGTGGCAGCTCTTCCCGTTATCATCGTCCCAGGTGACTATCACATGGAGTGGGGAGCAGGGTTCCTGACTGTTGCTGAGGTTACAAAACCTGCCCAGATAAGCACCCAGAGCAAAGTGACGAGGGCACACAGTTGATCAGCATCTTTGGTTTCTCTTCTCCACGCAGTGACCTGGCCAGGTGTGTGAACGTGCCCTCGTAGACACAGGTCAGGGCAACCTGGGAGAGGTTCCTTTACAATGGGCAGGATTGGATCTGTGACCGCTGATCGCGTTACCACTTCCTGGAGACAACCAGTCCTTTCAATTTTGTGTTCGTTCATTTCTTTAAACTTTCCTGTGAAGGAGACTTGATACCGAGGAAGGAAAACATGCATACGGTGAGCCCTTTATTTCCTGTGATAAACGATGAGCTTTGGAACTGGGGTCAAGTCTGAATTCTCCAAGGCAGAAATTTTTTTGCTGCCATGATTTTAAAGTCACCACATGCTGTGGTTTTGGCTGCTGCCCTTTCTCTCTGATGATCCCAATGAGATGCCAAGAAGTTTGATGGCTGCCTTTGGAAGCCATTCAGAAATTACTTATTGGAATAAAAATGCAACATTTATTGGGGGAGAGGGCTGAGCATGTGTAAAAATGGGTATTATGCGCCTAGTGTCAGCATCAGACTGGAAGAGAAGGCTGGGCGATACTAAAGATGCAGACAGGCGTGCACCTGTCCACAGCGGTCCCAGCGCCCACTGGTTTTGAGAATCCCCCTGGTTGGGGTGTGAAGTAAGGCTTGGTGTCCTTCCTTCTCCTCAGGTTAGCTCTTAAACATATGTTTAACCCCAGAGATGGGATGTGCTGAGGTTTTGCTAGAAAGGTGTGCGGCTCAGATCCTGTTGTACAAGATGAGTTTTTAAAGTGAAATCAAAGGGTTTTTGGTGTTCTTGAAGTTGCCTTTGACATTTTCTCAACACAGCCAGCAAAGCCTGATACAAGACTCCATCAGGATGTGAGATGAGTCCCAGACTGTCAAAAAATCAAAGCGGGGAGGGACTCTTGGGACGATGAAGTCCTCCTTTTACGTATCAAACAACCAAGGCCCAGAGAGGGTGAGTGGAAGGCATAAGAGCACACAGCTAGTTAGCACTAAGTTGAGACCTGAACCCAAGTCTTAACTTCTAACCTAGGACTCTTCCATGAATGGCCTATAGCTTGTTGCAGGTCACAAGCTTTAGCCAACGATCAATTATTAATGTATTCATCATTTCTGTATCAATTTATATTGGGAAAATGAAGTTTATACCATGTGATGTGTTCTTTTTCTTATTTAAGTGACAATCATATTACAGAAAATTTTCTACTAAGAGTAAAATCCACCAACCATCAGCATTTTGGCTCTTGTTTCTTTGCTGTCTTCATTTGTGCTTGAGTATGTGAGTGAGAAGAGAAAGAAAAGGAGAGCCCCACAAAGTAAATATACAAGCAGATATAATTGTAATAATGTCAGGCCTATCATTTACCCTGAACTTAGTGTTTTTTAGAAACTGAGTTGGAGTCCCCAGATGGCCATATTTCCATCCCTTATCTTTGTGACTTGGGAAAATGTATGATTCCTTGGCCAAACCTCTGGATCATGTGACCAAGTTTTAGCCTCATCTGGTGAACATTTTTAACGTAAATGTTCTCAAGTGAAGAATTAGGTGGTGATGGGCCCAGAAGGTGGCTTGGTTGGGATCCTCTTGCTGGACACTGTCCATGGGTTACTGACACCTGGGTCAGTTCATCCAGACCCGTGAGAAAGCTCACAGACCACCACACCAGGATGTAGAAACCAAACGACTGGCTGACTATGGGAACTTCTCGCTTCCCAGTGGTTCTCCAAATTAGTTCCGGAAGACGTAAAGGGGTTGCCAGATGTCAAAGTGAAAATCATGACGTTCGCACGCTTTCTTTCCCAGGAGGGATAATTGACGGTGTTGAGACATGATACCCATGTATATTCTGTAAATGGACAGAAGTGGCAAGTGGGAGGCGGTAGCCTGGGGTCTCCGTGGCTCATCCTCATCACTCTGCTCCAGGGTGTCAGGAAGACCCGCACCCACTCCTTTTCTCTCCTCTGTAACACCCCCACCCAACTGGCCTTCCCTCTCCAGCCTGGCACCCAGGAATCTGTATTCTTTTAAAACCACTTTATTGAGGTATAATTTACAGACAGTAAACTATACATATTTATAATATATGATTTCAGAAGTTTGGCACATATCCTTACACCTGTGAAACCATCACCACAAACAAGTTGGTGAACATGTCCATCACCCGTAAAAGTTTCCAGACGCCCCTTTATAATCCTCCCCTCTCACCCCTCCCTGCCCTACTCCGGACCCCAAGTAACCACTCATCTTGCTTTCTGTTACTATGGATGAGTTGAGATTTTCTAGAGGTTTCTATAAGTGGAATCATACAGTAAGTACTCTTTTTTGTCTGGCTTCTTTCACTCAGCAGAGGTATTTTGAGATTCATCCATCTTGTTGTGTGTATCAATAGTTCACTCCTTTTCATTGTCGAGTTGTATTCCACTGTATGGACATACCACAGTTAGTTTATCCAATCACCTGTTTGGACATTTGGGTTGTTTCCAGTTTTTTTTGCTATTACAAGTAAAGGTGCTGGGAACATTGTATACACGTCTTTGTATGGACATATATTTCCTTTTGGGCAAATATCTAGGATGGCATGGCTGGATCATATGGAAGGTATAGGTTTAACTTTTCCAGAAATTGGCAAACTGTCTTCTAAAGTGATTATACCACCGTACAAGGAATCTGTTGTTTTTGTGTGTGATGAAGATTGGCCTTGAGCTAACATCTGTTGCCAATCTCCCTCTTTTTGTTGAGGAAGATTGTTGCTGAGCTAGCATCTCTGCCAATCTTCCTCTATTTTATGTGGGACGCCGCCACAGCGTGTCTTGATGAGTGGTGCTAGGTCTGCACTCAGGGTCTGAATCTGCAGACCCCAGGCCACCAAAGTGGAGAGAGTGATCTTAACCAGGATACCACCTGGCCAGCCCCAAGGATTCTGTTTTTAAATAAGCTTCCCCAGGGCTTCTCCTATAACCTTTTCCTTCCTGAGACCATCTAATGTCCCTGTGGTTGGCCCTGAGTGACAGGTCTTGTGAGCCAGTCTCCTCTGCCTGTTCTCTCAGAGCTAGCTTGGCCCTGGCCCCTCCCTGCAGCTGCCCCTGTGCTGGAGAAACAGAGGGGGCAGCTCAGACTCTTGCTGTCTATGCACACCTTCAACCCACCCAAGCCCTGGCAGATGAATTGACTTTCTATCGGGTTGACAAGCCATGTGGCTGGGGACTGCCTTATCCAGTGCCACAGTGTCCCACACAGAAGTCTTAAAGACGTGGACAACTATGGCCTCCTTGTGAAGGTTTGGATGCCTTGGAGGTCATTTCTCGGCTGACTGCTGGATTCACGTGAACCTGCTGAAGGGACAGTCAGGTGTCTGACGTTCCTGAAGAGGTGGGTCGGAGCCCCTCTCCCTGCCTCCTCTCAGCGCTTCTACCCATCAACCAGCATTTTTTGGCTCCCTTAGGTGCCAAACTCTGAGCTAGGTGCTCATGGTAGAAAGATGAACAGGGTGGTTCTGTGCCTGTGGAGCTTAGCATCTGGGGGAGAAAGGGCAGGAGGAGCAGAGTTTCTGATGAGAGCAGGCCCAGAAGGGGGCAGACTCGGTGCTTCTGGGGACAGTGGGGGTGGGATGGTTAAGCCAGACTGGACTGGGTGGCAGCAGCAAAGGCTCTTCACCCCTGTCCATGCACACTCTTTTTTTGTTTTTTTTCTGTTTTATCTCCCCCAACCCCCCGGTACATAGTTGTATATCTTAGTTGCACATCCTTCTAGTTGTGGCATGTGGGACGCCGCCTCAACATGGCCTGACGAGCAGAGCCATGTGCGTGCCCAGGATCCGAACCAGTGAAACCCTGGGCCGCTGCAGCGGAGCGCGCGAACTTAACCACTGGGCCGTGGGGCTGGCCCCCATGCACACTCTTTGTGGCATGACATGGCTCTTGAGGGGTGGTGGCCTGCCCTCCCCTGGCATTCTACGGCTAAGACCAGCTCGAGCCCTGGAGGGTAAGGATTGTGTTCCAGGCCGTGTGCCAGCTCCAACACGCCCATCCATTGCTGCTTGGTTTTTTCAGCAAGTACTCTCAGTCGAGAAGCTTGCACTATTTTCTGGGGGGGGGCAGTGAAGTGGAAGGGAAGCATATGAAAGAGCAGCCTCGGGAAGGTGTGAAGTCTCTGTTGTGTTACTGGAGAAGCTGTGGGCTGGTTTGCACACACCTTGTGCTTATGGTAGTGGAAGGGGCTATGAGTCCCACCACCTGGCTGCGCTGGCTCTTTTGATCCTATGGCCTCCCTTTTCTCTTGGATTCCTGCTGTCCTGAACCCTACAAACCTGGGGCCTGAGAATTACACCAGGGCCAGAATGGGCAAAGACCTGAATGCAGGAGCTGGTGGTGTTGGGGCTTTACCTGTAGGCAGTGGGCAGTCCCTGAACTGTCCCCAGGGAGCTGGGGGCATTAGAACCTTCATCTCCTGGGGCTTGTCCCTGTCCATGCAGAGCAACTGTTCCCAAGGTGAAAAGGGACTTCATGTTGGTGTGGGGACAAGTTATGTTTGTAATGAGTTATCCCAAGCATGCTTTGTCTGAGTGTTAGCAGGCAATGATGATAGCCGGTTAGTGCCGGGACATACACACAGTCAGTTCTCGGAGCCTGTGGGCTGGCACGTTTGATGCCCCCAGCTCACAAGTGGGCTGTTTCTTGTTGGCTTTGCTACCTGCAGGGACATGAATGTCAGCTTTCCATGGCCAAGAGGTGCCCACCCATCCATCCCTCTGTCATCGTTCACAAGTGGTTCTGACAGCTCTGGTCCGCTGTCGTCTGCTCTCCAGGTCCTCTGTCTTTGTAGGTTGGTACCCGTTTTATTCTCTCCCTGTTATCTAGGGGTCAGGACGGAGTGGAAATAAATGTGTTGTTCTCAGCTCCGCCGTGCTTGCCTGGAAGTGCACCAGCTCCCTCCAGGTGTTGGACGGTGGCTCCTCTTGATGTCCTGGTCAGGGCACCTGCTATGGCGGCCCATTCACAGCCTAGTGAGGAGAGTGCTCCTGGAATGGTTTTCTTCTTTGGTCTTTTGTGTGTGTGTGTGTGTGTTAAAATATACATAACATAGAATTTACCATTTTAAACGCTTTTAGGTGTACAATTCAGTGGCATTAATTACATTCATGATGTTTTGCAACCATCACCATTATCCATTTCCAGAACTTTTTCTTCATCCCAAACAGAAACTCTGTACCCGTTAAACAATAACTCCCCATTCCCTCCTCCCCTTAGCCCCTGGTAAGCTCTGTTCTACTCTCTGCTTCTGTGAATTTGCCTATTCTGGGTACCTCACATAAATGGAATCGTACAATATTTGTCCTTTTGTGTCTGGCTTATTTCACCTAGCATAATGTTTCCCAGGTTCATCCATATTGTAACCTGTATCAGTATCTCATTCCTTTTTATAGCTGAATAATATTCCATTGTATGGTTATACTATATTCTGTTTATCCATTCATCTATCAGTGGACACTTGGGTTGTTTCCGCCTTTCAGCTGTTGTGAATAACGCTGCTATGAGCATCAATATACAAATATCTGTTCGAGTCCCTGTTTTCAATTCTTTGGGGTATATACCTAGACATGGAGTTTCTGGATGATATAGAAATTGTATGTTTAATTTTTTGAGGAACTGCTGAACTGTTTTCTTCACAGAATGCTTTGGGGGCAGTGATCTCCCACTGCCTGTGGGATGACTCCCCTGTGCCTGACCCTTGAATTCAGGGCTTTTCTCATTCTGGCTCCGCGACAAGGATCTGCTCCAACCACACTGATTGGCCACCAAGTCCTGCCTGCCTCTCTTCACCTCTCTCCCGGACCTAGTGCAAATCCTGCCTACACCAGCTCCTTTGGAAAAAATTGCCCCTCCCTGCTGTTCCCCAGGCAGTTCTTGCGGGATGGACTCAGTGATCTGCGGTCCTAATTTACCAATTAGCTTGGGTTAGTAATCTCTGCCCTGCAATACTCTTCTGCCCTCTCTTCTTGCTCCTTAGCTCCCGTTAGGTTTCAAGCACCCAGCCCGTGACTGCCAGCCTGTGTACAAGCCGCTGCTCTGCAATCGTCTTCCCCATGTGGCATCCTCTTCACAAGGAGGGATCTGGCTGGCCCCTGGCCTGAGTGCACTGAGCTGAGCCTTCCATGCTGGCAGGCAGCCCTGGGTTCCCGGGTGATGATTCGCTGCCTCCCCTCTTGGGCCCTTGCCCATTTGGAAGTGTGCCCTCCAGCGCTGCCATCCCTAAACCAGGCCATCAGGTCGTCTGATCCCCTGTGGTGGCCGAGAAGCCTGGCTGAACACTCCTCCTGTGAACTGGTGACGGAGAAGCAGGCAGCCACTTGCTGAGCTTCACGAGAGGATGCGGTAGACACCGAGCCTCTTATTTCTGAGGGTTGTCTCATTGCACAGAAAACAGCCAGAGTAGCCTGCCACCCAAGCCAGAAACCCAGCATCATCTCTCAAGTGTGTCCTACTTCTCATTAACACTGGTGATTCTCCCTCTGAAATATCTGTCCGTGTCTCTTTCTTAAATAATTGATGTGGCTTCCCACGTGGTCCCTGCACATCTGGTTTGCCCCCTCCGATCGGCCTGTTTACACAGCACAGTCTTCCTAGAGTTGACATCCAAGCTGTACACTGCGAACCGTTGACTCACTCAGAGCTCCTCCCCGTGCAGATTTTGGGCTCTGAACTCCTTCAGTTCTGAGTGTGCACCCGGCTCGCCTTCTCACTCTCTTGTTTCGCATGTGCCGTTTCCTGGGCCTGGAACATTCTCCCAGCTCTTTAGCAGGCCCATTCCCACTTATGCCTCAGGCTTCAGCTTAGATGCCACTCTCCAGAAGACGCTTCTCTGACCCCTGTTCTGTCATCCCCACAACTTGTACACCCGCTTCCCCTTGCAGCCCATACTCACCAGACTATCTTATAATGGTCTGTTCTCCTTGTCTGTCTCCATCTCCAGCCAGCCATGTCTTGTACCACTGTGTCCCCAGCTCCTAGGCCACGGCCTGGGCAGGGCAGGGCTGGAGAAATGTGTGCTGTGAGGTTGGATGGACTGATGGGCAGATGGACTTACAGACAGATAGACCAAAGGGTGGATGGACTGATGGGTGGATGGACTGATGGGTGGATGGACCGAGGCCCTCTGTAGGTCCAGGCCCTCACCTGGAGCATGAAGGGTGGCCCCAGGGGGTCTGTGACAGGCTGTGCACAGCTTACTAGGGTACAGTCAAGTGCCCTCGGAGTTGTCAGTGGGGTCCGGGATTGGCAGAAGCCCTGGAGGCTTTTAGGAGGCTTTCTAGAAGCATTTGAGCTGCTATTGCTTGGCAAATAAGATTGAGTGTCTAATCTTAAAGACAGTTCTTGAAGAAGACAGGTCTATGGGAGGGCGGGAGGAGCCAGCATTGGCGTGGTCTGGTGAGCCAGGCCGCTGACCTGGTCCAGGCCTACTGCAAAAGGGGGTGCCTCTCGGGGCCTCTTGAACGGGGCAAGAGGCCCGGCCTGTTTTCGATCTTTGGTTTTGTTCTGCGGCTCCCAGTTCATTAAAAAATTAAAAAATTTCACAAGAAGTTTACAAACTTTATGGTATTTAAAACTACTTACCCTTATTAAAATGGTGCTTTTAAAACAAAGACTGCATAGCAACTCTACTTACAGCATAATGGCAGGATTTATAAGAAATACTGATTCATATAGTGCACTCCAAACAGGGTGGAGCTCTGATGGGACGGAAGTGTCCCTTATCCCTGTGGCCGAGCTGAGTCACATTTGGAAATGCTATCAAGGATTTGACCTTGATACTTCTGTGAAAGTGAGGCCAAGTCCCCGCTTCTATCCCCATCTCCTTCTTCCCACCCCCACCTCTGGGCCCTGCAAGTTCTTGTCTCAGGCTGGGAAATGAGGACATGGGGCGGGGCTGGGGGGACAGAGCAAGTCACACACATTCCAGGGGCTGGGAGTTGCCAGGTTTCAGGAATCTCCTGGGGCCTGGGGTGCAAAAGCTAGTACCTGGAGAGGCTTGTCCTTGGGATGGAGCGAGCTCTGATGCCTGCCCTCTGGGACCGGCGCCTGCTCTGCTGTGGCCTGTCTGAGCTGATGGTTTCCATGAGCTCTCAGAGTCGTAAGCATCTGTCTGAGCTGAGCATCCCACCCCTCACTCTCAGACGGGACCATGAGCCCCCCTCCCGACAACGTGGCTTGCTCAAGGTTGCACAGTTAGTAGCAAAGCTCAGATGTGAACCTGGTTCTTCAAGGCTTGAGTCGGCGGTGCCTCCGGCAGGAGAATGTTTCTGGATCATCTTTGTTTTCCCCAGGGCTTAGCACGAAGCCTGACTTGTCATAGGGAGATCAGTAAATCATTGTTGAGTGAATAATGGCAGCCAACATTTATTGAGTGCCAGGAGCTGCGGTAACTGCAAATCTGTGTGGTTTCATTGAATCCTCCCCCAGCTCTGGGCTAGTAGATACTTTTATCTCCTGTGTGCAGATTGGGAAAGAAACCTGCACGACATCAAACAGCTAGTAGATGGAGCTGAGGTTCAGACCCAAGTAGTGGATCAAAGCCACCGCCTAACCCAGTGCTGTCCAGTAGAAAAATCATGGGAGCCCCCCGTGAAACTGAATAGTTTCTCATCCCATTAAAAAAGAAGGAAAAGAGAAACAACTGAAACTCCTTTAATAATGTATCTTATTTAGTCCATCTATGCAAAATATTATTGTTTTAACATGTCTATATAAAAATGAATAAGATATTTGACAGTCCTTTGTTCATGCTGAGTGTTCAAAATCCAGCGTGTAGGGGCTGGCCCCGTGGCTGAGTGGTTGAGTTCACGCGCTCTGCTGCAGGCGGCCAAGTGTTTCGCTGGTTCGAATCCTGGGCACGGACATGGCACTGCTCATCAAGCCACGCTGAGGCAGCGTCCCACATGCCACAACTGGAAGGACCCACAACGAAGAATATACAACTATGTACCAGGGGGCTTTGGGGAGAAAAAGGAAAAAAATAAAATCTTTAAAAAAAAAGCAAAAAAAAAAATCCAGCGTGTATTGTAACTTACAGCACATCTCAGGTTGGACTAGCTGCATTTTGGGTGCTCAGTAGCTACCTGTGTCCAGTGGCTTCTGTGTTGGGTGGTGCAGCTCTGGACCACTCTGCTAGTCAATGAATGAACATTGGGAGTTGTTGCCCTTTGGAGCTGAGGGAGCATGAGGAAGTGGTAAGAGGGAGTAACAGATAGAGATGGGAGGGCAGGCCTGAGCATGTGTGTTGGTTCCTGAGAGCACTCGCTGGGTCTCTCCCAGGTGTGGGTGCTGGCTGAAGTTGCCACCTCCGATGTCCCACCAGGGGCTGCCCCTGATGATGGAGCACCCCGCCCGCCCTCTGGGAGCGCCTGCACAGGGCTGTACAGAGAGCAGACACCCCGAGCGTCCAGCCCGTCAGCTGCGGGGAGGCCTTGCTGGTCTGCGTGGGGATCTGGCTCTGAGCCATGTTGCTTTTGGCCATAGGCGGTTGCAAAACTCCCAGAGCACAGAACAGGTACGATGTGTTCTTCGGAAAAGGTTATGAGGTTTCAGACATAACAGAGGTTCTGAGTCTACAAATAGAGGAGTCTTGGGGCCCGTGTCAGGGGTGAAGTCATCAGACCCATACATCATGGGGTCGACGCTGGCTGACGCATTTCAGGCACCTCGGGCTTGGAGGCGGCCTGTAGCTGGGGAGACTAGAAATTACAGACCCTGGGAGGATATGGAGGGGGGCAGTAAAGAAATAGTGTGTTCTCTCAAATGGGTCTCAAATGAAGAGGGGTAAGGCTGTCGCTGAAAACATTTCCTGGATGGGCCCTAAGGTGCCGTGGGGGGAGGGTGGGTGGTGAGGAGGAAGCTTCCTGGGCCTGGCTCCCCAAGGCTTGATTCCTGGCTTAATTCCTGGTTGGAGGCAGAGATTGGGGGAGTCTGTGGCCAGTCTCCTCGCAGATGAGGTTTCTGAAAAGGTGAGTCGGGACTGAAACAGTTAAGGCTGGCCAGGGGAAGCGTTCTGCTATGACTTGATTTATGGCACTGGAAACATTTCACACCGAGGACCATCCACTGGCCAAACAAGTCTTTGGGCAAAAGATCCAGCAGGATAGATGGATGCTGGGCCAAGAGGCCCTGGTGAGCAACTGAAGAGGCAGGCCAGCATGGCTTATGGGGGCCATGGCAGAGTGTGGGTGGTGGCAGGCAAAATATTTTAGCACTAAAGAGAAACCCCAACGATTTGATCAAAGCCACATCCCCCCGAGGCAGGAGCGGAGGAGCAGAGAGCTGCTTTATGCCAGGCTGGGCCAGAGCGGGGAGGATGAAGTCCACATAGTGGGCCCTGTGGCCCAGTTCAAGTCCTCACTACATAGCTTCCTGCTGGAAAGTCCTTGGGTGAGCCTGAGCCTCAGCTTCCCCATCTGCAAAATGGAGCTGATAACCCCTACTTTCCTTAAAGGTTCAGATTAGATGCTGCACATGTGGAAGCGCTTTATAGTGCAAAACAAACCACCCCACAAATCCAGAGGCTATTCTTTTATTAATCCCACTGTGCATACTTTATTTGCTCTGTAGCCTTAAGGTTTCATGGTATTGTTTTGTCCAGATTTTTAAAACTTTCCACTTTGACAGGTGTCAGCTGTCCTCAGGGATGGAGAAGATGGTGTAAGGGAGCCCCACTACCCTTCAGTCCTCTTGAGCGATTCTTAGTATTTCATCAGGGCCATTTTGAGCTCACCTAATAATAATCCCTTTAATTGAGTTCCCAAAGTGCTTTAAGTCCTCTGAAATAAACCCTCAGTGGACAAATTACTGAAAAATCTGCCCCCTTGCTTGGAAAAAAGTGTTTTTGTATGTTAGGTTGTTTGCACTAACATGCTCACTGTCATCGGCTTTTCAGCAACAACTAATTGTTCAGGGAACAATGTGGAACCACACTTGGGGCCCGGAGGACACTCCTCGACTTTCGTTAAACAGTAAGGGCAAGGTCAATTCTCCTGGGAGTTTGGGGGCCTCTGTTGACTACGCTTTTCAACTTGCTGTAATTTGAAGGGAAAGGATTGTCCTGGAGTCTAAATGATTATTTACAGGAGAAACTTGGGAGTGGCTGGCAGGAGTAATGAGGGAGCTGGGATGTCTGTTGTCTCTGTTAGCCTGTCTCCGCTCATTTCAGCCCGCCATGCAGGCGCCCCCCTGGAAGTGGCCACTTTGGGGGACAGTCACCCATTCCCTTGCCTGGGTGTAGAGGTTTTGGTGGGGAAGGTGGGGATGGTAGGGAGGTGGGGGAGGTGGGGAGGTGGGGAAAGTGGGGGAGGTGGGGAAAGTGGGGGAGGTGGGGAGGTGGGGGAGGTGGGGAGGTGGGGAGGTGGGGAGGTGGGGATGGTAGGGAGGTGGGGATGGTAGGGAGGTGGGGGAGGTGGGGAGGTGGGGAAAGTGGGGGAGGTGGGGAGGTGGGGGAGGTGGGGAGGTGGGGAAAGTGGGGGAGGTGGGGAGGTGGGGGAGGTGGGGAAGGTGGGGAGGTGGGGAAAGTGGGGGAGGTGGGGAGGTGGGGGAGGTGGGGAGGTGGGGAAAGTGGGGGAGGTGGGGAGGTGGGGAAGGTGGGGAGGTGGGGAAGGTGGGGAGGTAGGGAGGCAGGGAAACTAAAGAGGTGGGGAACGTGAGGAGGTGGGGTGAGGGCTGATTGGGCTTGTTTCCATCTGTTCTGGCTCCAGACACCTGTGTGTAATTCAGGCTTCTTGACTTACTGGGCCAAACTTACTCGGGGTGGTTGTGAGGGTCACCTGGAAGCTCCATGAGACGTCATGTCTGTGTGGTTCACTCCTCTGTCCCCTGTGCCTAGAACTGCATCTGGCACTTAGTAAGTGCTCAATAAATTTATGTTGCAGACTAGGAGGGAGGGGAGGGAAGGGAAGAAGGAGAGAAGGAAAAGCTACAGGGAAATGTCATTCGAAGGCCCCCAAGAAAAAAAGGCCTGTTTCCTCTGGGCTTGGAGTGCCTTCTCTACTTTTTCTTCTTGTAGAAATTGTATTCCTATCTTGGGCTTAGCTCAGAGGACATTTTATCTTTTAAGATGTTTTGGACTTTCTCTGGCAAAATCCGTGGCCCCACCCCTGTGCTCCACACTGCTGTTCACACCTCTGTAAATTCTAGAAGGGAGAATGGTCATTGCTGTGCTTTGTCAAGTGCCAGGGGCAAGCTGATCACCGGACATGCACCTACGAGGTAGGCATTATCATCTCCGTGTTACTCTAGGGGACACTGAGCTTCAGAGAGATGAAGCGACTCACCCAGGTAGACCCAGCTAGTGAGTGGTGGGGCTTAGATCCCAGCGGAGCCTTGTCTGACTCCAAAGCCCTGCTCAGAGCCCTACTTCTCCCTGCTGCCCCTCCTCCCCCGCCACCCGGTGCATCCAAATCTTTTGCTTTTGGTTTCTTCTCTCTGTGCTGGGTGGTCCTCTCAGGGAGGAGCATAGCCTGTGCCTGTGCCCCCTGCTCCCACGGTTAGCATAATCGAATGGGCGCACATCTCTACGGCTGGCCACACAGCACCCGTGTTATGGACAGCTTTGTGGGGTCTGTTGCCCTCCCCATCCTGACTGCCTGCAGAGTCCCCAGGATTTGTGAGCCCTGGGGAGCAGGGACAGGCCTTACTCCAGCCCTTGTGCAACAGAGAGGGGCACACAGCAGTACCCAATGTGACTGGCAGAAGATCTATCCGGGTGGGGAAGGGGGAAGGAGGGGGTGGAGGGGCTCTGAGCACCCGCATGTAAACTGCATGCGGACTGGGGCCTGTCTGTCTTGCTGCTTGTAGTCATGCGCCTGTTGCAGGGTCCCGCACATAGTGGATTTTTAATGAATATGTAAGGAATGTGTGAATGACCTCGGAGCCCAGCTTCCCACCTTCCCTAGAGCTGGCTTTGTTGCAGGTTTCTAGTTACTGCTGAGAGGCGGTGGGCCAGGCCGAGGGACCACCCTGTGTGACCCCATCCCCTGAGTGGATAGCAGCTCTACTGTCCCTCACTGCTCCTGCCTGACTGCAGCGTGTCTCCACGGCGTGGCTGGGTGGGATGAGCATCCTCGGTAGGGATGGGCTGTGGGGGCCTCGTTTGTTTCCCAGGGCAGCTGGGCTGGCTGCTCTGTTCTCCTTCCCCTCCTCACCCGCCCGGCCTGTGTCTCGTCTCCTGGACACTTGTGTCCCGAGTGGCCAGCAGGCTGGTCATCTGGAGAGGGGGACACAGTGTCCGAGCTACTAATCTTGGCCTCAGGCGTGCCCTTGAACCGACCCCCAGCAGCACTTCAGGTCACATTCCCAGAGAGCCTGCAGATCAGGGCTGAGTCTGTTTATTTTCCGAGATTTCAAAAAACATGCCTTTTTTTTTCCCCTCTGACCTTAAACAAAACTTTTTTTCCTGCAACACTTGTATTTTTAACTTCATGAGAAAATATGGTAAGGGAGCATATTTTCTTTTCAGAACTGTTGTTTTAGAAGATTTTTTTAATTAAAATAAAACGATTTGGGAGATTGGGAGAGTAAGATATTTTTTTTTGGTGCCATTGGGGGCTACTTGGAGCTGATTTTTCTGCCCAGAGCTACATGTATGTGGCCCTCGCTTGAAGATTCGAGAAGTTTCTGCAAATTGAGGCTGCAAGCTGTTTTGGTCATTGTTGAGATCAAGGATTTCTGGGCACCTTTTCCTCTCCTTCTGAGGACCCAGGACTGGACCAGCTGAGGGCTGGAAGCAAGCTTTTCCCTTCTGCGGCAGGAAATGCTTAATATCTTTGCTTTTGGGAGCTGGTATTCTGGGTAGAGTTTGGAGCAGGGTGGAAGGCAGCACCTGCTCTGCTTATGGCTGTCCTCCCAGTGTGGGGTCAAGGATGGCAGCAGCCTGTGGGCTTATTTGCAGCCCCTGAATTCTCACCAGGAGGATGTAGGATCTGAGGCCCAGAGAGGGTCAGTGACTTGACTATAGTCACACAGCCACCCAGGTAGCCATGAGCAGAGGCCTGGAGGGGAGCGGTTTCCCTACATCCTTAGTCTTTGTGCCTGATGCCCCCTGGTCCTCCTGAGTCTCCCCAGGGCCCAGCAGCAGTGGTCGACTTCCTGGAGGTGGTTTCCTTTAAGCATCAGCTGAGCTCCCTCTGGCCTGACTGGGATAGCCTGGTGTGATTCTCTTGTTTTGGATTTGTACAACTGTGTTCTTTGTTCAGCCCCTATTGGGGTCAGGGAAGTCAAACACTTACATTTCAGGGATCCTTCTAGAATTTACAACCTGTAGTTCAACAAGTACTTTTCAACTGGAAGGCTGTTCTGTGCTCAAGAAAAGTAGAAAAGCTGATTGCTGCCTGCAAGGAGCACTTGCTTATCAGGGAAGGTTGAATCATGAGAACCCCCAAGTGCTGAACAGTTTCTGGAAGGATGTCTCTGTCCTCTTCCCATCGCCTCCATCCTCTTCTCTACCTCTACTGCCACTACCTGGTTCAGAGTCTCCTTCCTTCTCTCGCCTGGACTGGTACAGTAGCCCCTGAAATGCCTCCTGGTATTGCCAACGTCATGTTGATTCTAAAACTTGCATCTGACCATGCCTCCCCTCCACACACTGGCTCCGACGTCTACCCCGGCCTCCTGCCCCTGTCCAGCAGCCCACTGCAGCCCCTCTGCCTGGAATGCCCTCCCACCCTCCTCTGCTTTGGGGACACCTACTTGTCCCTCCAGGTCAGGATGAGACATCCCTCCCCTGGGGAGCCTTCTTGATTCCTTGAGCTTGGTTTTCCAATTCTGTGCTTCCACGGCCTTCTGTTCACGCGGCTCCCGTAGCCTCTCTGTTGGGCATATCATCTGCTTCCTCGTCTGTCTTGTCTTCTGGATGGGACTCCCCTGAGGAGGAGGGTTTCATCCTGGTTTTCCCGGCAGCAAGCCCAGTGCAGTACATGTCAAAGATGGGAGTGTGTGTATTCAGTAAATGCACCCAGCGTAGAGTGTGAAGGATTATGAGAGAAAGCAAGAGGGATGGGGAACGGGGTCCCTGGTGCCATTAGTAGGAGAGGCTTTGCAGAGGGCTGAGTTTGGGTTGGCCTTTGAAGGGTGATCAGACATTAATAGGTGAGTGGATCTGGGCCAGGAGAGCGGGGGTCTCAGGGAACAGCGTGATGGAGCCCCCGGAGCCGGCTGTGGGCAGGTGAGCAACGCTGGGGAGTGGCATGATGGGGAGTTTTTCTCCATGATCTTCAAGTTTCTTGTGAATTGATCTCTTCCACTTTCTGCAGGCTGGCATCAGAGGCAAAGGAGGGTTCCTTGGGTTTTTCAAAGTGACACAGTTCAGCAGGAAGCTCAGTGAAATCCGTGCTGCCTTTTCAGCCACACGCCAGGGTTAGGGGCTCAGCCTGGCATCCTTGGAAAACAGGCTTCTGGCTGCAGGCTCCTTTCGGGTCATTTGTTCAGGTCCTGGCTAGGTAAGTGGCTGTGACCTGAATGAAGGGTGCCGCCAGCAGCGTCGGATGCAACGGTGTGACCACAGCTACCGTGGGCCCAGTGGGCACAGAGCTGCTTCCCGGAGCCAGGAAGGAACTGCCTCCGGAGACCTCCTTCTCGGCCTTCACAA
Source organism: Equus asinus (assembly GCF_041296235.1). Taxonomy (NCBI): domain Eukaryota; kingdom Metazoa; phylum Chordata; class Mammalia; order Perissodactyla; family Equidae; genus Equus; species Equus asinus. The sequence continues at coordinate 13,298,221 of NC_091791.1, read as the reverse complement.
TTGCCTGGAGCCTTCGCTGCGTGCTCATCCGCTCATTGTTTGGGGTTGCTGCCTTGGGCCGGTAGCTATTTTGGAGGTCTTTCAGAGAGTTCTAAAAAATAAGCCCCAAACTAGGTTCTTATTCTCAGGGGTTAAGTACATTGGAAGTCGTGCAGAAACTTAAGGAGGCCGTTCGCCAGTGGGGGCAGGGTGGGGCTCTCAATTATATTGGCTTTATGGTTTACGAAGCGCTTTTACTAACTCGATTCTGGGGAACAGTGAGCACCAGCTCTGAGCCAGGCACGGCAGTATGTGCTTTGGGGGTCTCATCTCGTGTCCTCTTTTGGGCAGCCTTATGGGCAAGAACTGCCTTATTTTATAGATAAAGAAATGAAGGCCCAGAGAAGTCCTGTGTCACCTGTTGTTGGAGGTCCTGCGGCTAGGAAGGAGCTGAAGTGTGAGCCTCACTTACACTCCTCTTTGGATCTGACAGCAATTTTGTGAAACAGGTCAGGAGAGGGTGTATTTTTATCTCCCATTTAACAGATGAGAAAATCGAGGCCCACAAAGTCATACAGGGGCGCCTCCATCCTGAACCGGCTCCTGGCTTGTGATGCAGGGCGCTTTCCTCTGGCCATGCTGCCTGTCTTATCAGCACACTGATGTTCCTCTGGCATGGGGTGGTTGTAAAACCTCCAATGCAGGGTTTGCGTCCAGCGGAAGAGCAGCACTGGGTGCACAGCAGGTGCTCCCTCTGTGTAGTAAGTGATTGTTGTCCCTGACCACCCCTTGCCCTCCTGGAGCACGGCCCATGGGGCTGTCGCTCTGGTGACCCTTGACGATGGGCAGCAGCAGATTAGTATATGTCAAACTGCCCGGTGCCAGGCACGAGGCGGCAGCAAATCGGCTTCTTTCTGGTGAGAGGGGTCAGTATGCTTCCCTCTCCTCACCTCCCACGGCGGAGACCTTGTGCCAGCTCCTGGCCACCCCTGGTGGTGCCCAGAAGCCCTGGCAGCAGTCAGTGCAGGAGGGCGTGGTGCAGGTGCTGCCCTGTCCCTCACTGCAGCAGCTCTGCAGTATGGTACCCAAGGCAAGAGTGGGAACAATACTCTATTGTTATATTAAACCTGAAATAGACACCGTTGGTTGCAGGGCGTGATATGTATCTATTATGGGCTAGTAATGACAGGAGCTGTGTCTTTTCAGATGCTTGACAGCCACCTGCTAATCCCCTGGGGTCTGACAGCAGCAGCGGTTTCACCCCTCTCCCCTTTGTGCCCCGAGACCCTGGAGCAGCCGAAGGGGGGCCTGGGGCTTCATGGTTTGAGAACAGGCATTTGTACTTGCCCCTGGCCCTGCCTCGGGGAGGAAGGGGCACCTGGGTCTGGGCAAGAAGCCTGTGTGGTGGTGAGAGGACATTGCACAGACCCAAGTTCTCATCCCAGCTAACATTTATTGAGTACTTACTGCATGCACGTGCCCTGCTTAGCACCGTATGTGTGAGGTCTTGTTTGATGCTCACACTGCCGCTTCGTGAGGTCAGTACTGTTTGCTCGTTTGTCCACTCACTCATTCGTCAAGATTATTGAGCACCTCCTGTGTACCAGGCACCATTCCAGGTGCTGAATGATGAGGCAGACAAACTGCTTCCTCCGGGCGCTGTGCCCTGGCGGGAGTTCTCCAGGGCGGCAGAAAGCAGCAGTGTGGGGATTCTTCCCCAGGTCACAGTCCTGACGAGCAGACGGGCCTAGTCCAGGCCTGTGCTCCCAAACACGCTGTTCCTTGTCCCACTCTGACCACATCTCTCTCCGAATGCCTCTGTCCCCTCTGGAGGTCCCAGGTGCAACCAACTTAGTGTTTCCAATGGGCCTTGTTGTGGGTTTTGTTCTCTCCAAACGGTTCTGCACTCAGCCTCCACAAATGGCCTCTGGGCCTGTCCAGACTCCCTCTTGTCCTCAAATCCTGTTACCAAGAACGGTCAGATCAGCTTCTGCAGTGTGCCGCCAGGACCCCATCGCCCTGCCCTGGCTGTGCTTCACCCCTGCACCTTTTCAAGCTCTGGCATGTTCAGTCACTGTGCCTTTGCACATGTTGTTCCTGTTGCCAGGAACACTGTTTACGCCCAGCCACACTCCCTGCTTCTGGCAAACTCCAGTCTTTGCTCAAACAGCCCCTCCCCACCATTGGAGCCTTCCCCAACTGTCCTGGCAGACTCATGTGCACCTTTCCAGAACTTCCTGTTGTCTGCACGTTCCACCTCCTCGAGTCTGCCTCCCAGCACCCTGGGCACTCCTAGGGCCCAGAGACCAGGCTGTGTCTCCTTGTCCATCTTCAGTGCCCAGAATGGCGGGTGTTTATTGACCAGAGGGGAGAATGGATGCATATTGGAGTAGGTTTCTGACAGAGGCCGAGATGCTGATCCTTGGGTTATCTTTCATGCTGTGATTGACAGAATCCTGTTCTCCTTTAAGGAGCCTTAAGCCCATCTAATTCTGTAGTTTCCAAACTGTTTAAATATCTTAGAAACCCATTATTCAAACAAAATTGCCCCACTTTTATGGTTCCTGAGGGGGTCCCTGGGGCATCCTGCTGTGTCCTAGTGAAACAATTTGAAAACCACTGGTCCAGCCAAGCTCTTGTTTTATCAGTGAGGATTGGAGAAGGGAAGGAGTGAGCTGATGGTGCCTCCAATCTCATGGTGACATAGTGACAGAGCCCTTTTCACTGTGCCAGTGTGTCCCCCATTAAATTGGCGTTTGGTTTATTTGAAGACGAATGCGTTACCTTCCATAGGACTAACCACCCGGTCCAGCCTTCAGTGTGGGGTCAGCACTGCCAGCGGTTGCTAGCAAAGCACAGTGAACCTCAACAAGAGGCAGAAGCCAATGTGGAGCTGACGAAGGGAAGAGGTTGTCCCTGATGTCACCTGTACAGTGGTGCAGCTTGGAAACTCATCGTCCTGGAAAGAGGACAAGCTTCCCTCCACTTCCGCCAAGTCGTAGGATGGCCTCACCTGCCTTTCATTTCTAGGAGAGCCAAAGCACTTGTGTTTTAGGACACTCACTCTTATGTTCATATATTGACCAAGAGGGTCACAAAAGACTTCCAGACAATTTTGAGGAGGAGTAGTGTCTGTGTAGGAAAGCATGGAAACCATAACGTACTGCTGGATGTGTTTCCACAAAGTGTACGCTTCGTGGAACCCCCCCGCACCCCCGCAGCTCCATCTGCCCCGAGGTAGTGCTAATACCAGGGCTTAGTTTTGCTGCCCTTTGACCTGCAGGTGAGTGGAATCATCCAATGTTGGCTCTGTGGCACCCAGCTGCTTTTCTCACCACTGTGTGTTCGACGTTCAGCCATGTGGTTGCAGTCGGTTCGTTCTCGCTGCTGCGTAGGAGTCTGCCGCCTTCCACACACCTGTGATGTTCACGGCGACCCCGTGAGGTGCACGGGGTGGGGATTGGTCCTCTAGTCTTATAGAGAAGGAAGCCCAGTCTTGGGGAGGTGAAGCAGCCTGCTGGGTCACGCGGTTCAGCAGAGGTGGGCTGGGGCCCCCCAGGTAGATCTCCCCCAGATAGATCTCCCCCAGATCTCTACACCCCAGACCCTGAGACACTGTGCCGAGAGCCGCCTCCTCCTATTCAGTGAATGTGCTCTGGCACTTTCCCCTCCAGCCTCATGCAAACCTGTGCCGCAGCAGAAGTAATCTCTGCATATTCTTCTGTCTGTAGAAATGGAGACTCTCTCCTTCGCTCCTCTGGAAAATATCTCGCATTCCCTGGAAGTCACGCTTGGACGGCCGACTGAGGGATGCCGGCCTCCTTGACCTCACCCTCCTTCCAACCCTGTAATTATCTGGGTTGCTTGCCTCTAAGCCCTTCCCTATTTAGCTGTGATTCTCAAACTGTGAACCCAGCTAGAACCCTCCAGCGGGGTTGGCTGTGCTGGGAGGTTGCCTCAGGCAGTCATGTGGGGAGCCTTTGCCTCAGTGGAGGTGGAAGCATACAGGAGAGGGGCCCACTTTGTCTAGAACAATGCTGAAGGCAGGCCTGTCCCTTCTCTTGCTATAAATCCCGCTTCTGCTCTGCCCTGACTAATAGAAGCCTACCGGGAACATTCTGTGCTCCAGCTGCCCTTTTCCCTTGTTTTCAAATGGGGCGTCTGTCATCAGGGAGACCCACTCAACCCCCACCTCTCCACTGCTCTAAAGGTTGAACACCCTTCCACCTCCTGGAGAAGTCTGGAACTGTGTCTCTCTGAGGAGCTGGGAATGAATCTTGGGTTGAGTGATGGCTCAGATGCGGGGTGGCTCTGGGACCTGTCCTATCCAACAGCTGCTGACGAAGTGACGTGGTCTTTCTGGGAGTAATTTGTCCCTTTGCCCTAAAAATTGCCAGTGGCTCTCTCTTTGGTTCTCCGAAAGACCCTGGCTCTCCTTCTGAGTTACTTTGACCATGTTTCCTTACCAAGTGAATCCTGGGTTTTCTGAATTCCCACTGCTGGTTTTGCTTTTTAGCTAAGCCCTAAATGGCAAACATGTAGCATGCATGGCATATTCCCTCTGCCTGTGCCAGTGGCAGACATTGCTAATCAATTAGGGCCCTCCTGTCCACTGAGCCTGAACCGTCTCGAGTCCTGGAACTCCAGGCAGTTGCTGCCATCTGTTTGGAGCTCACAGGCCTAACGAAAGCTTTTTGCAGCTCCAAGTGGTGCAAACACAATCCTGTTTTCTAAAGCTGAGGAAACTTGATTTCCTATGAAAGGGCCCGGAAATGAAGGAAAGAGGCCTTTTTGAAGCATTTATTAGTTGCCTGGACTTTTTCCCTTTGCTGGTGGGGGTGGCAGGGATGGGGGATGGGCATATCTTGCCCAGTGGGTATTTTTTTTTTTTTAAGTCACTCTGCTTTTTATTCTCATTACGCCAGTGGGTATTTTGAATTCAGGGATCCACATTCCTTTAGGATGTCGTTGGCTACTTCCGGAATCACACTTTCAAGGAGACTTGAAGATAGTAAAATAAGTAACTGGGCTCACTCCCAGCCTCCTGAGGTCTCACCATCATGGATTGTTAGTAGAGCCCTTAGAATACATCCAACAGGGTAAAACGGGACTTGGTACAGGTCCTGTTTGGAATAGGCTTACGTCCTGCTTCCAGGGGGAGACCCCAGCTGGCAGGAGGGAGGCCCTTCCTGGGTTGAGGGCAGCCCGAGGGCTCCAGTCACTCTCCTCGCGGCCAGCTGTGGTCAGGTGTCCCTTGCTTCTCGCCCCGATTTGATTTCCAAGGCAGAACTGCGGGGCTCACGTGGAACTCCAGCGGTTGCTCCCTGCGTCCCACCTTTGCTGCCTGCCCCTCCAGTGCACTTTGTTCTTACGGCTGGACTGGCTGTGGTGCGGCGGCCTCAGGCCAGCCTACCTGGTGGTTTAAAACCAGACTTAATCAAAATGTAAATACTTCTTGGGGCCAGAAAGCAGGTCCGTCCAGGTGTTTGAGGAGAGGCTGCAGAACAGGGAGCCAGTGAGAGGGCAGGGCCTGCAGGCTCCTTCCACACAGAGGTCTGGGGTTTCCTGGGGCCTCTGCCAGGGCCTGTAAAGGAGCCACCGGGTGGGTCGCCTGGGTGACTAATGCCCTGCCTGCCCCGCGCTGCTGGGGACGCTGTCACTGGGGTAAAGGTTGTTCTGGTGGCAACAGCATCTGCTCCCTTCCTCCTTCCTTGGTCCCCCCTCCCCATCCACTCACACCCCCTCAGAGTCAGTGACAGGAGGTGACATTTCACACGGGGGAACTCAAGGCTCAGAGGGGGTCTGTGACCCTCCCAAGATGCCTCAGTGTAGGAGGATGGTCACATGCATTCACGGAGGGCTAACCGTGTGCCCTACATTGTTCTGGACTCCAAGGATGAGAAGTGACCAAGGCAGATGTCGTCCCTGCCCTTGGGTGGGGGTGGTGGACCGGCAGTAAACCAGGAAGCAAGCAAGATCTTGTCACGTAGAAAGAGTCTATAAATATGTAAGCAGTAATAATTCCTGATGGTGATGAATACTGTGGAGTCAATGAGATAAAGCAGGAGTAGATGAGAGAATGAGACAGACTCTGCAGGTGGGTGTTACTTTAGAGGGGGGCCCAGGGAGCCTCCATGGTGGGGAGCCAGCCTGGGATGATCAGGCAGGGGCACAGCTGGAGCAAAGGCCTGGAGGTGGGAAGCAGCTGGAAGTGTACATGGGAACTGGGGGAGGTCAGGAGGTCTGGAGTGGAGTGTGGACCTGGGGCGTGGCAGGGGCTGAGATGAGAGGCAGGCAGGGGCAAGTCGGGCGAGGCCTTTGGACGTTATGCTTCGTTATATTGGGAGGGCATCGGAGGACGTTAAGTGAGGGAAGTCCCGTGATTTGATTTGGGTGTGGATAACTGGCTGCTGGGTGGAGACGGTTTGAAGGGGGTGGGAACGGAGGTGGGGGAGCAAGGAGGAGGCTGGTCCAGTCAAATGGCAAGAGAAGACGTTGGCCTGATCCAGGGTGGCAGCCGAGTTGTTGGACGGATGGGACAGGTGTTTGTTTTGCTGGATACCCACAGACTTGGAGATGGGCCCGGTATGGAACGTAAGATAGGAAGGGCAAAGATCCAGGATGTCTCCTGGGTTTGGGGTTTGACGAGGTATCATGTTCCCTGGAGTCGGGGGAAATTGGAAAACTCAGAGTTTCGGGATAGGTCTGGACTGTGTTTAGTGCCTGAGAGGCAGCCCTGGCTGATGGGCCCGGGGAGCAAGGTGTGGCGAGTGGAGGAATGAACGTGGAGAGGAGAAGCACAGGGCTGGTTGGTCGCCGGTGACGGTGACAGCAACAATGGGACAATAGTGAGAGCTGCTGTTGATTGAGCGCCCTCCATGCACTAAGCTAAGAGCCGTGCATGTGTTTTCTGTTATTCCTGACAGCCCTGAGCAGCTAAGTGAATCTAATTATTCCCGTTTCACAGATGCAGAGACGGGGCTCAAAGGGCATTTGCCCCAAGGTCACGCAGCTAGTGCCTGGCTGATTTTACCAACAAGCCCCTGATTCTAGGACTTAAGTCCTTGTCCAGCACCCAACACCGTTGCCAGTGTACCACGCTGTCCCCTTGCCGGCTGCACACCGAGGGCCTGCCCTGTGCCCCATCCCTGTCTAGGGGTGGGGCCTGAGAACTGACATTCCCTCCCAAGGTGCTTGCTCTGTGCATGCAGATGAGGACCGCAGGGAATTTGCAGAAAGGGCAGTTGTGCCCCAGGCCTGCTGGGAGCTATAGGGAGAGGTGACATTTGAACTTACTCGGGCAGGGGCTTGCAGCTCCCTCGGCCACCACAGCTCCCTCTGCCCTGCCTGCCTCACCCCAGCACCTGCAGGGGCCCCCCTTAACCAGCTTCCACCTGATCTGCCGCCAGCACGTGGGGAGCAAAGCTCCTCCATCAGGTTTGGATGAACTCGGAGGACTCCCTTAGGGTCCGAGGGTGAAAATCATACCAGGAGGTCATAGTGCCAATTTTTCCTTAGCAGGGAGGGCGGTGATTGGGATTCTGAATCCCAAGAGAAGAGGGTGTGATGTGCCTACATTTTCCAAACCTCAGTCCCAGCGCCCTGGCCTTATGGGGACAGAACGTGGGACTCTGGGACTGAGCCAGTGGAGTTTGGTTTCCCTTTCTGCCGCCCTCTCCACATCCCTCCCTGCCCCTCAAAGAAGGAATTGCTTCTGCCTTGTTCAAATTGTATGCCCACCCCTAACATCCTGCCTGGCCCACTGCAAGTTCACAGGAAATACTGGCTGCTAGGTTGAGTGAACGAAGGAGTGGATTGCCCTTGGTCTTCCATGCTTCTCTGTTGCTCGAGACCTGTGCTGTCCAAGTGAGTAACCACTCACCACGAGTGGCCGTGGAGCCCATGACACGTGGCCAGTCTGAACTGAGATGTCCTTTAAGTGGACAGTCATGTGCTGCAGAATCACATTTCGGCCAGTGACAGACCGCATATATGACGGTGGTCCCCTAAGATTAGTGCTGTGTAGCCTGTGTGTGTAGTGGGCTGTGTCATCTAGGTTCCTGAAAGTGTACTCTAGGATGTTCACAGCGTGACGAAATTGCCTAACAAAGCATTTCTCAGGACGTATCCCCGTTGTTAAGCAACGCATGACTGTGTGGTGTATACTGGATTTCAAAGACTTAGTATGAAAAAAATGTAAAATGTCTCATTAATAATTTTTTATACTGATTACATATTGCAATGATGATATTTTGGATATGTTGGGTTAAATAAAATGTTATTAAAATTCATTTTCGTTGTGTCTTTTTCTTCTTTCTAATGTGGCTACCAGCCAGTCTAAAATGGCCTTTGTGGCTCACATTATGTTCCTGTGGGACAGTGCTGGCCTTGACTGAGGTGTTTGTCTTTGAAAGGCTGAGAGACCTGGGTTGGAATCCTGACTCTCCCATCCTGACCGTGTTACCAAAGGCAGGGCTCAGAGCCTCAGTTTCCTCCCTTCTGAAATGGGCGTGGAGAGTCAGATCTCACGGGCTAGTGTCAGAATTAACAGGAGGAAACAGGAAGTGCCTCGCGCGCGCGTGTGTGTGTGTGTGTGTGTGTGTGTGTGTGTGTACGCACAGGCACATGTGCGTGCCCAGGCTGTTCAGCTCCCTCCACCTCTCAAAGAGGCAGGCTCTGATCTCTGGGGGTCTTGGCCAGGCCACGACTGAGCCCTGCTCCTGGGACGCAGAATACAGGCTGTAATGATGAGCTGGAGGAGAGTGAAGCAAAAAGAAAAATCAAATCACTGTGCCCCAAGGGAGCAGATCCGTCAGAAGGACTGAGCGCATGAAGACAGACAGGCTTCCTTCCTCGAGCCCCCAGGGCGGGGAGCACAGGAAGCAGCCTGAGGCTGTGACCGAGCCCCACCCTGGGCCCCTGGGGCTTTCCCCTCCCCCAGGCAGTCACAGCCTGCGCCCTCTGTGGTGCTGGGGCTGGTGCACGAGTGCCCTCCAGCAGCTCTGCGTGAGTGTAAGTGTGTGTGTGGAGGGTGGGGTTACTGCTTTCACCCCCATCCCCAGGGCTCGGCCTCCTTGCCCTTGGAGGGGATGGGGCAGGCTCAGGGCTGGGATGGAGTTCGAGTCCCCCTACCCCCACCCCCTTGCCCTTGGCGGCAGCTTGGGAAACTCCCAGGATCCATGCAGGCTGAATGGGTTCCCATCCATTTCCTCTGTTGGTCCTCCCAATCCAGCAAATATTAGCCCATTTCACGGAGAAGAAAATGGAGACCAGGAAGGGAAGCAACTCGCCAAAGCCACACAGCTAAAAAGGGGTGGGTGGCCAGGACCTGCACCTGGGTCTGTGTTGGGTGCCTGGAGGGTCGACCTCTGACACCGCACCCGACAGTTCCTCAGCAGGAGGAGCCAGGATGGCCTGGTGGGGAGACTTGTTGCTGCTTGTCTTCTTAGAATATCATCATTGACCATGTCTTGGTCTGTCCATGTGTGTCTGTCTGTCCCTGTGTCTTCAGCCTGCTTCACTGACTGCGCCCTAAGCCTGCCTGGTTAAGGCCCCTGGGACCTTCCAAAGCAGGAAAGAATGGCTCACCATTCCTCAGTTTCCTCACCTGTCAGAGCGGGACCTTCCTCGTTGGGCTGAGGGGAGATCGGCTTATAAAGAGCATCGCTCAGTAACAGCAGCTAACAGGTGTTATTGTCATTATTGCCTTGGCTGCTCCCCAGGTTTCCGTACCCAGCGCATTCTCTTGAAGCTTTGGAAACAGAGACCCTCAGTGACTGGGAGCGAGTGAAGGCACGTTGCCCGGCCCTGCTCCTTGGCCTGACCCCAAGGCTGGGTGTGGTTAGCAGAGGGGCTGGTCCCTTCCAGCCATACAGGGATGCCAGGGGTGAGGTGCAGCCCCTGGCCCAGCTCTTGGAGTTCCTAGAGCAGCTGCTCCTCACAGCCCGGTGTGGCCGTGGGGGCTGTGCTCCCGAAGCCTGTGTGTGCAGTGGGACCAGCCGTCTGGCTGTGGGGAGCCCCGGGAAAGCCCAGAGGCAGGTCTCCTGAACGTCACCTCGTGCTCAGCACGGAGGGCCTGGCCTAGCGCCTCTGACCTTCCAGCCCCCAGGGCCCTCTGCTTCAGGGCTCAGGGCTCTCAGAAGCTGCGCGAAGCCAAGGTCCTCTCCCAAGGGAACCCTGCCCCTTCCGCCTGCAAGGAGCAGGCGGAAGATGTGCCTGTTCATCTGTCAGAGTCCTGGATGGAAAGCAGCACAGCATGGCCTGCTTTCCGGGTGACACCTCCACTCACCCATTTACAGACACTTACTGAGGTCTACTGTGTGCCAGGCAAGCGCTGTCCTGGTCACTGGCCACTAGGCAAGAGGAGCAAAAGGGACTCAGTCTCTGTCCTCTTGGATGGGAACTCAGTAAAGACACAAATAATGAAATGTGCTTTGACAGAAAGACTGGAGAGCGGGGGGAGAGAAACGTGGAGACATGACTTTTGGATTGATGAGGAGGGGCATCCAGGGAAAGATGTGATGCTGAGTGAGACCTGAAGACTTGGTGATGTGTGTCAGAGTGCTCAGGGCAGCATTATTTGTGATGGTAAAAATCTGGAAATAATAAGCTATGTGTTTCTCAACAGTTAGTGGATGAATGGCTATTTTTTTTCACAAAACCTGTGGGTATATGTGTTTTTTAAAATTTTTATTCTTTTTAAGCTTGAAATATTTCAGTAAAAAAAAAAAATCTGCAAGTGCATATCTGGCAGAGGGAATGGCATGTGCAAAGGCCCTGAGGCAGGAAATAACTTTCCCAATGAGGAAGCAAGTGAAGGCCTGGCTTTTGCCCTGGAGGTCACCCACTTTGGGCATCTCTCAGCTGCCCCTAAGACTGTGGGGAAGGCCCTTTATTGAGCCTTCCTGGGGGGGATCAGCTGGAGGACAATATGAAGGGGGAAGTTGAACCATTGGGGGCAGTGCTTGCCTAGGCCAGATTTGTGGGAAAGGAAGGCCTTTGGGGTGAGTCAGCCATCTTTGGTTGGAAGCAACAGAGCCTAGTTGAGCCTCTGCCAAGGACCGTGGTGATTCCTCTCTTCTTTTGCGGAAGAATTTGCCTGCTAAACAGGCCATCTGTGTGAGGTGAATCACTGTCTTCCCCATTTTGTTAATCACAGACACTTCTGGGCAGGTCTGTTCAGGCTGAACTGCACACACTGATGAACTTCAATGCCCAGCCCAGCAAGCTGAGCATGTGCTTCAGCATTGTGTCCATGTGCGGCTCTTCTAGAACTCTCTGAAACTTGGTCAGGGGCTCCTGGACCCTGGAAGCATGGATTTCAGATTGAGGGCCACTGATCTGGTGCAGGAGTCGCTTTTCTGATGTGGAAACAGAGGCCCAGAGGGAGAAGCGTCCACTCTGAGGTCACACAGCGAGGGAAGGATGCCAGGGGCCCGGCTGACGTTTGCAGCCCAGAGTTCTCTCTCTTGGCCCTGAACGTGGGTCTTGATGTCCCCACCAAGGTTAGTCCTCAGTCCTGCTGACCTCTCCTGGGGAAAGCCGAGTTGTGTCTCACTGGCCCTTGAGCCGGGTGGGTGGGGTGGGAACCTCGGGGGTGAGATTCTGGCTGGGGCCGCTGTACCTGCAGGTGCTTCCTGCAGACGTTCTGCTTGGGAGCACTTCCCTCCCCCGCTGTGTGACTCGCTGGCTGCAGCATCTTCCAGCATGTGCTGGGTGCAGGGCAGTGTGCAGGGCGCTGGGGGGGCCACGGCCTCCACCCTGGTGGACCTTCCTGTGGGCTGGTCTGTGTCAGGGGGTGGTTACAGGGTACCGGGGCGGGGTGCCTGAGAAAGTGCTGTGTGACCTGTGTGACTCACTTCTCCTCTCTGGGCCTCTGCCTCCCGACTCGATCAGTGAGGGGCAGGGCTGGGTGATCACCAAGGTCCCTCCCAGCTCTGACATCCATTAGTTCTGAGTCTGGTGGCGAGGAGGGAATAATGACAGCCCTCTTTCTCTGAGCTTTCTACTGTGCTAAATGCTTTACGTCCATGAGCTCATGATTCCTTTGTCTGCGAGGCTACAAAGGAGTCAGTTGAAGCACAGAGAAGTTGAATAATGCGCCCAGAGTGACACAGCTAGTAAATGACACAGCTGGGATTTGAACCTAGGCAGTCTGACTCTGGAACATGTGGTCAGGCTGAATAATGGCCCCCCAAAGATGTCAACCTCTGAATTCCTGCATCTTGTGAATATGTTACCTACATTGTAAAAGAGACTTTTCAGATATGATTAAGTTTAAGCTCTTGAGATGGGGAGGTTATCCTGGATTATGTAGGTGGGCCCACTGTAATCACAAGGGTCCTTATAAGAGGGAGGAAGAGGGAGATTTGGTTGCAGAAAAGGAGGTCAGAGAAAGCTTGAGAAATGCAGCTTGAGAAAGACTTGACCAGCGATTGCTGGTTCTGAAGATGGAAGAAGGGAGCACAAGCCAAGGAGTACAGGGAGGCCTCTAGAAGCTGGAAAAGGCAAGAAAACAGGTTCTCCCCTGGAGCCTCCAGAAGGAGCCAGCCCTGCGCAGACCTTGATTTTAGCCCAGGGAGACTGATTTCAGACTTCTGAACTCCAGAATTTTAAGAGAATAAATTCATGTTATTTTAAGCCACTAATTGTGTGGTAATTTGTTAATAGCATCAATAGAAACGAAGACACCCAGGTCCTACTCGCTCTCTCCTTGTGGCCAGCTCTCCTTTCTGTGTTCATATTTGATTCTGAATTCCTAGGGGTAGAAATCTGATCTGCCAAAAAGAGCCCTCCTTGACCATCCTACAATGAAAGAAGCATTTTAGATGAAGACTTTGTAAGGCCACGGCTGTGCCCCTGTTTACTCTGCTGTGTAATGGGAGTTAGGAGGGGGAGGTACAGAGGGAAAAGGGCCACGGGGGACCTGGGACCCCAGCATAGACCCTGCCTCTGTAAGTCCCCAGCTCTACCTCCCCAGCCACTGCCTTTGGTCTGCTGTGCGTGATCACCTACGGTGGGGTCTGCACCCTATGTCTGGCACATCTTTGTGGGCCAAGCAAGCACGGTCAGGGCCAAGGTCTGAGGCAGCAGGTGGTGCTGTGTTCCAGGTCCTTGCAGGGAACACAGGCGCCCTGGTTCATCCTCAGGTACCAGAGCTGTGCTCATGCTAGAAGTAGCCCACGGGTTTTACTGGGTCAGGAATTTAAACAGCTCTTAAAGAAAGCAGTGCTTTGCGTAGAGATGCCATCTTGAGCTGATTTTTAAGGACAAAGTGCCAGCTCTGTAGAACCCAAGGTGAGGCCCTCTGGTCCCATCCCCAGACTATGGCTTGACTGCCCTCAGGTCCATCACAAGGACCCCTGGGACCTAAGATCTCATCAGCCCAGCTCCTCATCTGGGGAAACTGAGGCCCAGAGAGGGGAAGAGACTCCCTAGGGTCACATGGGAAATTAGTTAATGGTTTCCTTGATGGGAATTCCAAGCTCTGAGATGATAAGGGATTTTTCTGGGCTCACATTAAGAAAGGGGATTCATTCATTCATCCATTTAACAACGTTTTATTGCGTACCTACTTGGTGCCAGCTTTCAGGGAGTAACCTTCTAAGGGATGAGAAGGGGTGGATGACAATCGTGGCTGACAATATCTTATCAAGTTTAAAAGATAAATGAATAAAGTAATTTCAGGTCATTATAGTTTATAAAGGGAATAAACAAGACCTGTTGCTGGGGAGTGTCCAGGAGACAGGGTAATCAGGGAAGGCCTCTCTGAGGAGGTGACTTCTCAACTGGAAACCAAAGGAAGAGTCATGGGGAGAGTGTTTCAGGCAGAAGAAACAGCCAGCACACAGGCTCAGAGTCAGAGAGAACTGGTGTATTTGAGGAACAAAAGGCAGCCCAGTGCGGCTGGTGCAGGGTGAACCAGGAGATGAGGCCAGGGAGGGAGGCAGGCAGGCTTCAGCCTGCAAGGCCTTGTAGGTCATGGCGAAGAGTTCAGGTTTTGTCCCAAGGGCCGTGGGGAGCCGTTGGAGAGGCTAGAAGTGGGTTCCTTTTATAGAATGACCCAGGCTGCAGCATGGACAGTGGGTTGGACAAGGACCAGATGGAGGCAGGGAGGCCAGCCAGGAGGCTGCTGTGGTCATCCTGTGAGAAGTGATGGTGGCCTGGACCAGGGCAGTGGCCATGGAGGGGAAGGGAGATGGTAGAGTCAATGTGTCATTTGGAAATGGAGTCCATAGGACTTGGTGGATGGTCGTAGGTGGAAGACTGTGTGAGTTAGCTGTTGCTGTGTAACAAATTGCTAAAAACTTAGCAGGTTAGGACAGTAATTAACATTTGTTATCTCATGGCTTCTGTGGATCAGGAATTGGAGAGTTGCCTAGCTGGGTGGTTCCGGCTCAGGGTCTCTCATGAGGTTGCCGTCATCTGAAGGCTTGACTGGGGCTGGAGGACTCGCTCCCAAGGTGGCTCACTCACAAGGCTGGAAAATTAATGCTGGCTGTTGGCAGGAGGTCTCAGCTCATCCCCACATGGGCCTCTCCACAGGGCTGCTTGAGCGTCCTCACACCATGACAGCTGGCTTCCCTCAGAGCGAGTGAGCCAGGAGAGCAGGGCAGGGGGCACAGCGACTTTCATGACCTAGCCTTGCAGTCATACTCCATCATTGCCACCACATCCCATTGGTTATTGGTTACCCAGGTTCAGTGTGGGAGGGGACTACACAGACATTGAATACAGGAAGCAAGAATCACTGGGGCCATTTTGAAGGCTGTTTACCAGAGGCCATGGGGACGGTGGAATTGGGGTGACACCTCGGTCCTTTGGCCTAAGTGGCTGGGTGAATGGCAGTGCCGTTTACTGAGAGTCAGAGGTACATGTTTTGGGTGAAGGCAGGTAGGAATCAAGAACTCTCTTCTGGACCCCCATTTGAGAGCCTTCACCTCTGCATTAGGTGCCTCTGTGCTGCACTGGTTTGGGACTGCTGTGGCCTCAGACTTTGGGGGAACTTTCTCAGGGCCCAGTTCTCATCCATCCCTTGAACTAACTCCATATCAGCCTCGTGGACTGGGAGTTAAAAACCAAGTGTTCTTAGGTTCAACTCCCAGCTTAGCTACTTAGGGGCTGTGTGACCCTGGACCAGATACTTGGCCTCTCTGGGCTTGTTTCCTCACCTGCAAAATAAATCCACTTTGCTATGATGTAATGAGACTCAGAGATAATGGAACTGAAGCTCTCAGGCCAGGGCCTGGCTCACCATGACCTCTGTACCTCGGACCTCCCAGCCCTTCTGTGTGCACTGTCACATCGACATCACAACGTACCCAGGTCGCTGGGTGGATTTTGATTGGGAAGGATTTCTTGAGTCTGTTCAGCTTCTTTTAAGTAGATGATGCAAAAATTCTGGGGACAGCAGAAATAGTTATTACTCACCGGGAAATGCAAATATTTTAATGAATATCCTGTGAAAAATTGGGACATTTTTTCATGAGCAAATAGTCCTGTTTATTTCTCTAACAAAACAGCCACAGTTGTGCTGCAGAGGCCAACTTACAACTGCCAGTGGCTTTGCTCAGGGGTCAGCTCGCCTCCCTCTCTGCCCGCTTTCTCTTCTTCTCCAGCCCAGAGAAAACATGGTGGAGACAAAAGTGACCGCGTTAGGGCTTTGCTGAGAGAAGGGGATTACTTCTGCAGTGAAAAGGTAATTTTTGTGGCCAAAGTCTCTCAACTATGAAAACCGGTGTGGGCAAAAGCATAGTAAACCCCAAAATAAGTTTGAAAAATGTCCTTTCCAAGGAAAATCATTTTTCAGAAGACCATTAGTGTTTGCAAGAGGACGGTGGGGGAGGGGGACCTGCCTTCTCTTGGAGGAAATGTTCTCTCAACTCCTAAAGAGACAGAGGAATAGAGGAAAAGGGAGGAAGCCACAGGAAGGGGAGGCTTGGGGAGCAAGAGGGCTTCAACTCATCTTGGTGCCCAGCTGGTGCTGACTAAGCACACACTCCATCCAACCCTTACAAAGGCCATTTGGTTATTATACCAGTTAGAAACTGTGACTCAGAGAGGTTGGGGAGGTGGCTGTTGTCACTCAGCTCGTGGACAGAGCAATCAGAAGTCCAGCCCTGCCTGTCTGATGAGAATCCCCACTCTTTCCACACTGCCCGAGGAGGAGGGGCTCTTGGTTCAAGGTCAGGATAACCGAACAGGGAGATGGGAGGAGACACACGCAAGGAGGGGGGCAGGGGAGGCTGTGCGTGCCCTGCCTCTCCCAGGGAAGGTGGTTGTGTTCCCATTTTCAGGGAGGAAAACGAAGGCTCAGAAAAGACTGTGGTGCGTGATGTGGGTTTTCTGTTTTGAAGTCCATTTGGAAACCATCTCTTCCCTCTGGTCGTGCCTCTCCATCTGTTCATCAACGATTTAGAGAGCATTTACTGTGTGCCAAGCACTGTTCTGGGTGCTTAGGAGACAGCAGGGGAGATGGAAATGTTCTGGAACTAGCTAGAGGTGGCGGTAGTATGACATTGTGAATGTTCTAAATGCCATTGAATTGTTCACTTTAAATGGTTAATTTTATGGTCTATGAATTTCACTTCAATAAATTATTCATTGGAAAGAAAAGTCGTCAGGGTCAACTGCATGGAGAAAGTGAGATCTGTGCAAAAACCTGGAGGAGGAGAAGGTGTTCACCCTGAGGATGTTTTCTCCTAGGGAGAAGGAAGGTTCCAGGCAAAGGGAACAGCAAGAGCAGATAGACTGGGGCAAACTAAGACCCCGGGGCCAAATCCAGCCTGCTGCCTGCGTTTGCAGTAAAGTTTTATTGGAATACAGCTGTGCCCATTTGTTTACGTATTGTGTGTGACCCAGAGACTCTGTCTGGCTCTTCTTAGAAAAAGTTTACCAACTCCTGAGCTAGATCAAAGGCCCTCAGGTGGGAACATGCCCGGGGTGTTTGAGGAACAGTGAGGAGGAGAGTGTGGCTGGAGTGGAGTGAGTATGGGAGTAGTAGCAGGTCAGAGAGGTAACAGGGGCCAAATCATGTAGCCTCCTGCACGACTTCCCTGTGGTACCCTCTGACAAACATCAGATGCCGACATCATGCTGATGGGGAAGGGGTGTGTGTGTGTGTGTGTGTGTGTGTGTGTGTGTGTGTGTGTGTGTGTGTTGGGAGGCAGTAGTGGTTGGATGGAAAGATGGCTGAACTTGGAGACAGAAGCCCTGGGCTTGAAACCTGCTGTCTGTCCCTTGTTAGGTCTGTGTCCTTAGTTCTCTCATCTACAAAAGTCGTGATGGTGGTGGTAGTGGCAGCAGTGATGGTGGTGATGATGGTGGCAGTGGTGATGGTGGTGGTGTGATGATGGTGATGTTGACAGTGGTACTGGTGAAGGCAGTGAGGAGGATGGTGGTGATGATGATGGAGATGATGGCGACGTGGGGGTGCGGGTGGTGATGATGATGGTAGGGGGCGTGATTGGGGAATGGTGGTGGCATCGTTGGTGGGGATGGTGATGATGGTGATGTTGATAGTGGTAGTAATGGTGGTCATGATGGTGGTAGTGGGGATGGTGATGGTGGGGATAGTGCTAGTGATGATAATGGCTACATTTAGTGAGTCCCTACTCTGTGCTAGGAACTTTGCACATTTGGCTCTAATCCTTAACCCAGCAATACAGATTGGGTAACAGCATCCTACTTTGCAAGAGAAAACACGGAGTGTCCTAAGCAAGGCCACACAGCTGGTGTGTGGCAGGGCTCAGATAACATGCAATGATACCCACTTATCATGTTGTGATGAAGAGGCCTCCAGGCGGTGGGTGTATGAGTTCCTGGTAAACAGCCCAGCTGTCACTCAAGGGCGGCAGCCTTTGGTTGAGGTGGCCCAGTCATAGCACTGCCCTTGGCAGCAAAGGTCTCCTGGGAGGGACTGTCCCTCAGACTTCACACCCCCTAAAGCCACACGAGGAGCCTCCTCTGTCTCAGGTTCAGTGTGCTGGGGAGGGCCATGTCTCCCCGTGCCCAGGGCAACCAGTTACCGTTCCTAGTATTGGTTTGGGTTTTCTTAATTTGAGGTTGTGGGATCCTTCTGGTTGTGGCTGAGGTTTTTCTGTTCTGGAATCCCAGCTGTGGTGTGGCCGTGAGGAGGGGCCCGGAGGTGCTGGGACCTGCCCGCAGGCCCCACATGCCCCGTGCCACACCCCACGCCTCACACCGCTTCAGCACTGCACTTCCTCTTGAGAACGTACTGGAGGTTTTAGGTTCTTGTAGCTGACAGCTGAGGCACCACAAAATGTTCTGGAGTCAGGACAACTATGTGTCTGCCTCCCTACATCCCGTCCCTCAGGGCAGAGCTGGCTTCGAGGCCTGGAGTGTGCTAATGTCCTGCTCCCCTCTGCCCACCCTCCTGGTAGGGTCCCCTTGAACAGCGGGAGCCCCGGCTGAGCAGCTGAGCTCAGCTCCCGGAGGCATTAACAGGGCCTGGAAAGGCCTCCAGTCCCTCTCTACCTCCCGCTCCTCCTCTTCCTGGCTTCACTGAGTTGGGCAGGTTGCTCCTGGGCCTGGCTGCGCCCGCACCAGAGGACCAGCCTTCTGGACAGAGCCTGGGGCTTGATCCTGTATTCTGGGCCCATCCCTTAGGTCTCTGACATGGTACGATGGGTCAGTGCTCACTGTGCGGTGAAGGTGGTGGTGGTGTCAGGCCGTGGAAAGCAGCCTGGGGTGGGGAGAGCTTCTGTGCCCCCTAGACCTGCCTTCTCCACTCTCCTGCCTACCCCTGGGGTCCTGTGCTCAGCAAGGATGGCGCTGGACACACTGGAGGACAGCAGGGCTACCTGATGCTTCCTGCCTAGAGGAACCGTGGCCTCGGGCTGCCTGGCATAAACGGGACAGCTCCCCTCTCAGAAGATTCTGGGCCAAGGAGCCTTTGGCAGCCTCTCGTGTTGTGTTTTCTTCTAAACATTTCGATCAGCGAGTAGTTATGGGGGCATCTCCACCTGGTGCCCCCAGATCCAGACCTCTCAGCTCAAGTACTTTGGGACAGCTTGGTGACAGAGGAGCCCAGGGCAGGAGCAGATGGAAGCAGGAGTCACCTGGATTCAGGGGGCATCCAGGAAACTTCACAGAGGTGGGTGCCCTGCAAGTGCTGGGTATTTCCAGAAAGTGAGACTCACAAAGACAGAATGAGGCCCCAGTGTTTGCAAGCTCTGCCCCCCACCCCCACCCCCCGATCAGCTTCCTTATTATCTGTCTTACCTACAAGGAACTTAAAGAAAAGCTCTTATGAAAAAAGGTTCTGATGCCCTGTCCTGGCACCCCCACCCCCCACCCCCAGGTCCCAGATGAGTAAACTGAGGCCAGGGGGTGGTGCCTTCTCCTGCACCCCTACCGGCCTGTCTGCCTTTTGCAGCGATTGCCAAGTACCTTGGGTTGGAGAAAGTCCCCTGCAGACTGAGGTCACGGCAAGTACACTTGGCTGGAGTCAAGTCCCTTTTGAAAAGGCTTGAGTCACTCGGTGACGCAGCCCCAGATTGGGTCCTATAATTGGGATCTCGCCTTGTTTGGGGCTGGATGAAAAGAGACTTTGAATCAGTGAGATGCCACACACTCACCTCATCAGCTTCAGCTGGGGGTGCCACTCTGGCGGTGGCAAAGGTAATGGAGCCCAGGTGGTTGAGACAGAAATATTGGTGGCGAGGAGGCCAGGGCGGGGAGGCAACAGACATGGGAAAACTACCTCATCAGAAAAACCGGCCTCCTCCACTGTGCCCGTGGCCTCGGACAACACCCACGGCCTCCCCATGGTGGTATTTTCTGGAAAACCAGCCCTGCTGGCAGCGCCGTAGAAACCGAGTCCTGACAGCTCACCTGGGTGGAAAGGAATTGAACAGATTCTTTAGCCCCACAGACGTCACAGGCAAAACTATAACACGCCTTCCACTTGACCAGCGGAGAGGGGATGAGTCATCGGCCGCTTGCGGCTGGGAACACAGAGAGCCTTCCGACAGACAGTCACTAGGCTGCTCAGAACCTCCCAGACCTGGACCAAAATATGTTCAGAGCAGCCCCTCCAATTTTCCTGGTCTCCCCTCTCCAAACGAGACCCACTTTGCAACGTAATTTGGATTTCTAACAAATTTGGTCCCTCGCATTAGACTGAAACTGACCTCTCCAAACCTCATGGCCCCTTGCAACCCACAGGCCGTTCCATGGGAGGAGCTGTGAGATGGCAGGAGGAAGGGGCCCTGGCTGGGAATCCTGGGGCAGTGGCAGCCTTTGCAGCTCTTCACGCCCTGTCCTTGTGCTTTTAACTAACCAGCAGTGCTCCAAACTGTTCTGGAAGTGAGGATGTTGTCTCTGTGGTCTCTCTCATACTTCCTCTGTTTATGCCTGGCGCCACTCTGGGGGCTTCCGCTCTGAGCTTGCAGCCCTGGGGAGACCCACTGCTCCCTCGGCCCCTCTGTCTTGCCCCATTGACCAGGACCAGAACTGATGGGCTGTTTCAGAATCTGGGCTGGCCCACGACATGCGGCTTGGAGACAAAAGATGTGTTGGCTAATCAGATTTGCTCCTTGGGACTTTAGGGTCAGGATTCCGGCAGACGGGCAGTGAACTGGGCTGCAGGGTCCTGAGGACTTGGGGGCTTGACACAGCTCTGATACTAGCTCCCTGGAGCAAGCGCAGACTCTACAGGTGAGAGTGAGGGCCCACAAGACTGCCCTCCCTTCAGACTCCAGCTGCAAGTTTAGGGGTCCCCAGGCCACATGCACTTCTGACCAACTGGCTACAAATTCCAGGATGCCCCCCACCCCCTCGGGTTTGACAGTTCACTAGAATGACTCACAGAACTCAGGAATGCACAATACTTAGAATTACAATTTTATTAGAGAAAAAGGACACAAATCCAAACCAGCAAAAGGGAGCAATTCTCATGGCAAAGTCTGCAAGGGACGCATCGCTGTCCCGGCACACTGACATGCAGTCACCAACCAGGAAGCTCACCCAAGCCCGGAGCCCAGAGTTTTTGTTGGGGTTTCATTACTTGGTCGTGAGCGATTGGATCATTGCCCACGTGGTTGAACTCAATCTCTAGCCTCCTTCCCCTCCCCAGATGTCAGGTTATTGTCACCTGGGTCAAAACCCCAACCTCCTAACCACATGGTTGGTCATTGTGCCATGGCCAGCCCCACCTTGAGTCATCTTGTTAGCATAAACTCAGGTATGGTTCTCGGGGCTGGCCCACTCCTATCCCTCGGTGAATTCCAAGGACTTAGAGGTTACCTCGCAGGAAC
The DNA here is from genome assembly GCF_041296235.1 of Equus asinus. Lineage (NCBI taxonomy): Eukaryota > Metazoa > Chordata > Mammalia > Perissodactyla > Equidae > Equus > Equus asinus. Next base: position 13,276,964 of record NC_091791.1, on the reverse strand, counting down.
CAGGGACAAAGGCAACTTCTTCCTTGTACACCCACAGTCAGTGAGGGCCTGTGCAGAGGGGATGAGCCTGGCCTGGCCTCAGAGGGGCACGTGGCAGAGCCAGGTGCAGAGACACCTCAGCCCCAGGTTTTCCGTGTCTCCGGGCCTTCCTATTCCCGCAAATCCAGCTACTCTTGGCTGCCTCTCTTTGGATTCTTAGAGGCCCCCATGATCCTGGCAATAATCCCCTTCTTTGTGGGTCAACTTGAATGAGTCTCTCTTCCTGCTGACCTTGGCTGAGACTGCATCCCCATCACGGTTTTCCGATTTGGGTAGAAAGTCTGTCCAGAGAAACATGGTCTGTGGGAAAACAGCACCCCGACCCTCCTCAGGGTCCCCAAAACTCATCAGGTCCTCTGCAGATACCAGCAAGCCCATCTCCAGAAGTGATTCTCTCCTCTCTGGGATCCACAAAACAATAAAAGTCCAAAGGCCCCCGGAAGGCAAAGGGGCACCCAGTAGATGTGCACTGATGGTAAGGGCAGGGTTTGAGCGGAGTCCTGTCCAGCTTATTAGGGAGCCAGACCAGGGCCTGGGGTGATAGACCGACGGATCTGTGAGGCTGTCTCTCCAACCTGGACCCAGAAAGGTCGTTGCTGACTGTGCTCTCCAGCATCTCCCTTGGACTTTCTGGAAACAGGAGGGTCCTCTTACAGTTTGCCCTCTTGCCCCGGCTCATGCGTGGCCCAGTAAGTGGTGTCGGGGCTGCCAAGTGTCTTTGCGAGAAGAATGCTTGACTCATGTCAGGCAGGGGACAGGGACCTGGGTTCTTGGTAGAGCCCAGGCTCACTAAATTTTGGAGCTGGGAGGAGTATGTTCAGTCAATTTATCCAAACCCTTGTGTGTTTCTTCAGACTGTTTTTGGAAGTAGACAGGGCAGAAATAACAAATCACAGAGAGAGCAATTCCCAGAAAGAGTGGTCCTGTTGTCCCATTTCCCACGTGATGTTCAAGGACTTCCTCTTGATTTAGGGCAGTGGTTCTCAAACTTGAGTGTGATCACCTGGAAGGCTCGTTAACCCCCAGATTGCTGGCCACCACTCCCAGAGTTTCCTGTTCAGGAGGTCTAGGGTGGAGCCCAAGAATTTGCATTTGTGACAAGTTCCCTGGTGACGTGGAGGCTGCTAGTCCAAGGATCACTCAGGAACCTCTGATTCAAGGGTGTGAAGGAAGGTCTTTCTAACAAATGCGAGAGGCGTCCTCAGCTTCTCCCAAGGACCCTTTCTCTCATCAGTCGCTCATTTGTCACCAGCGAGGAAAAGAACGTTAGACTAGGAGTCAAAACACCTGGGTCCTGGTTCAGGGTGTGACACAAACTGCTTGAGTGATTTGAGACTCTGTGTCCTCATCTGTCACATGGTTTCAGTAAGAGGCCCTACTTCATGGCGGTTGGTGTGAGGATTAAACGAGATGATGCCTTCAAATTGCTCTCTGACCCTGGAAGTACAAGAAATGCCACAGTTCTTTAATTTCCAGATCAAACAGGCCATACTGTAAGATTAATGAGAAGTCCAAAGTCAATGGCTTTGTCCCCCTGCTTCCAAGGTTGGAATGAGAAGTCCAGGGGCTCAAAGGACTCCAGCAAATGAGACCTCAGACTTTTGGGGTCACCACTGCTATTGATTTTGTCCCTGTCCTTCAGAGGAGGGGCCCCTGCTGGCAGCTCCACTCCACTGTGCCAGGCTGGTCCTGGGTCCCAGGGAGGCTGGAGGCTCCTCACAGCTCAGAGTCGCTCATCATGGGACCTCCCCCCATCCTCCAACCTCCTACCTGCACTGGGGTCCAGCTGCCACAGGGGCAATGCCTTCCAGAAGCTCAGGCCCCCTCACACTCTCCCCCTGGAGTACGACATGGGTCCACCTTGCTCTTCTCCCTCGTTCTCAGTGCCAGCTCATTTCAGTCCTCTGCCTACAAAGCTCAAACACCTCCCACGAAAACAGTACAAGCAACAAGAATAACAGTAAGCCGACTTCTTCCCCCACAATGACAGTTTTCTCTTGGCAGTTTTTTTGGAGTGATCTTTTTATTTCTCCCGGGGGGCATCCGCAGGAGCAAAAGAAAAGCCACTTAGGTTCTCAGTCACTCACCCTGTTATGAGTGCTTGGCCATCCTTAAGAAAGGGTAGTGACTTATTACTTTGCTTTTTTCCCCTAGTCCCTCACTCCAGCCCCTGCTAGGACTCGCCACCTGCCAGAGGAGTCCCCAGCCCTCTCTGTTGGCTGCTCTCCCTCCTCCTGCCCTGCCACCCCCTTATCACACTTCCCCTAGGCCCCCCTGGGGAGCACCTGCACGAGGCCATTGCTGGCAGCCAAGGGGGACCCTGGGGACTGGAGAAAGCAGAAGTGATTTGATGAGCAATTTCCTTCCTGGAGGCTGCCCCCTCCTAGGGGCTCAAGGCCCTGAGTCGGGGGAGCGCTGCATCCTCCTGTTGCCCACCTCTCTCCAGGTTTTGCCTTAGACTCCTTCCCACACCAGGAGAGAGACCTGCCCCCTTGGTCTTTGGTGCCTTCCCCCAGAGCTGTGAGCCGGCGGAGTTTAGCCCATGTCCCCGGGCCCAACATCTTGGCTTCTTCCCACCTCTGGCAGGAGCCCTCCCACCTGGCTCCAGGCCTGTGTTGCTGCCACCCCCTTCCTGGCTGGAGCCACCCCTCCTCCATGCAGCCCCCCACCTGCCAGGCCACATTCCCAGCCATCTTGCTTATCTCTGCTCTTTGAAGCACGGAACAAGCTGGACGTCCATGCAGGCAGGGACTGCATCCTCTCCGCTGACTCGTTTCCGGCACATGGAAGGTACACCATGAGCAGCAGGGGGTTGGCTGGTAAAGCAAATAAAGCCCAAAACTGCTCGAGACAGGAAATGACTGCGATGGGGGAAGATATGTGCTCCTGGTTGGGTGTGCGGTTCATTCACTGGCCCTGTTAATTCCTCTCCCTGAGCCTCAGGTTTCTCCTCTGTGAAATGGGGCTAGTACCACCTTAATGAGATAGAAAGGTATAGCACCTGGTTCAGTGCTAAGCCCAGGGGCTGGGAGTCAGGGTGGGCAAGTTGTCATTTATTTCTGCAAACAATCGTTTACCTAGTCGGTCAACATAACTTCATGAAGCTCGCAATTAACCGGGCACTGTGTTTGCTGCCCCACCCTCTGGAAGGACACTGAGCAGGTCTGGGCTGAGCTGGGACAGGGCTGTGGGCCAGACGAAGGGGTCTGCCTCTCAAGGGCAGCTCTGGAAGGGGCATCAGAGCTGGGGCTTGAAGGAGCAGGGCTTCAGCAGGCAGAGGGATCAGGAGCTGCTTCTGTGAGGTCACAAGGGGAGAGGAGGATGCACACAGGGGTCAGAGGTGACACTTGCATCCACTTGGCAAACACTGTTTGAGCATCGACACTGGGCCAAGGAGAGAATAACGGAGAGCAAAGCAACTCAGGTCCCTGCCCCCACAGTCTGCTGTCAGAGCAGGGAGATGGTGGATGGGCAAGTAAACCACCAAATAGGAAGATGTTAGGAAGTGAGAAGAGCTGGGGCTGGTGCCGGGAATCTGGTAGTGACCTCATGCGTAAAGGCTGGACACGTCAGTGCAAATGTGCTGAATGTTGGGAGAATGGACAAGCGAATCTGTCCACTGATGAGTGTGTGCGAGAGGGAGACAGACTGCCCGACCAGGCAGGGCCTCCCAAGCACTGTTTAATGGCAGGTGGCAAAGGCAAAGAATGGGGCCTGCTTCAGCTACTGAGGTCAGAGAAGGCCCTGCAGGATGACCACCCAGTGCACAGGACAGCCTTGAAGCTGGGTGCATTCCTAAGACTTGAAGCATGGATGAGAAACATTCAGAAAAGTAGGAAGAGATGCTCCTGACAGAGGGGACAGCAAGTGCAAAGGCCCTGGGAGCAACAGCAGGGAGGGAAATAAAGTTGGGGAGATGATGACCAGATGGCAAAGGGCTTTGAACCTGACCAAGGAGAATTGGCTGACCTGTGGGTGATGGGCAGGCCTGGAAACTGGCCATCTCAGCTTCTGGGGCCTGACTTGGCCCTGAGTAGGAGGAGGTGGTGGCCCTAGCCCTTTGTAGGCCTGACACCCCTCCCCGGCGGGGCCATAGGACCAGGACGTGAAAGGAATTTCTGCAGCAGCCTGGTGGGCCTGGCCACCTCAGGATACTGAGAAACAATCAAATCCGACTGAAATAATAAACAGTACAACACTTCAGTCATGAAATATGCAGTCCGGTAACCCAACAGCACCCTGAAGAGCCGGCTCTTTGTCTGGAACGTGACCACTTTGAGGCAGGTTTTGTCTGTTAAGACATGGAACCTCACCCGAGCCTGTCTGAGTTATGGAGGAGCTACATTTATTACACAGGAGTTTTTGAGGAACTGGAGGTCACGTGTGAGTGGGGAGGCCATTGAGGACCCCTGTGGCCGTTTACGGGACACCCTGCTGAGAGTGTCCCTGTGTTTATTTCCTGTTGCCACTGTGACAAATGACCACAAACCCGGTAGATTGAAATGACACAGATGTTTTATCTTACAGCTCAGGAGGTCAGAAGTCGGACATGGGTCTCCCTGGGTTGAAACTAGGGTGTTCGGAGGGCTCCGTTCTTTTTGGGCTCTTGGGGAGAATCTGTTTTCTTGCCTTGTCCAGTTTCTAGAAGCTCCCTGCATTCCTCTGCTTGTGGCCCCCTTCCATCTTCAAAGCCAGCAACGGCCGGTCTAGCCTTTCTCACACTGCATCACTCTGAACTGACTCTCCTGCCCCATTCTTCCACATTCAAGGACTCTTACAGTTACACTGAGCCCACCGAGATCATCCAGGATGATGTCCCTGTCATTATCCTAATTGTCTGCAATCGTAATTCCCCTTTACCATGTAACCTAACGTACTCACAGGTGCCAGGGACTAGGACATGGACACTTTTGGGGAGCATTATTCTGCCTACCGTAGTCACTGTCCTGTTCTGTGGGCTGAGGGGGTAAGGAGTAGGAGGAGAGAAGCCCCAGGTGGGCCAGGAAGTCTGCGTCCTTGGCCTGGGGGCAGCCCCCATGTGACTGTGTGGCACCCACCCTCCCTTGGTAACTCCAGCCTCCGCCTCACACCCTCCAGGTGACCTTGGCTTACCTTTCCCACCTCCCCCACGACCACCACTGTTGTCCCGTTACTAACAAGTCACCCCCAAACCCTGCACTTCTCCTGAGTGTGGGTCAAAACGGTCATTAAATAAAGCAGCGTTTCTCCACCTCGGCACTGTCGACATTTTGGATCATTCTCTGCTGTGGGGAGCTGTCCTTTGCATTGTATGATGTTTAAGCACGTTCCTGGCCTCTGCCTACTAGATGCCAGTAACACCCCACCCAATGTGACAACTAAAAATATCTCTAGACGTTGCCAAATGTCCTCTGGAGGACAAATCACCAGGGGTCAAGAACCACTGAAAAAAAGCCTTTGCTGTCTGTCTGCCTTACTAAATCGGGCACCTCAAGACAGTGACACCCTGTCTCTTGCCCATCCCCAGGTCCCCAGCACCTGCATAGTGAAAGAATGAATGAATTGAATAATTAATGAATCTGTGTTAATTTCCTTAATAGATAAATCTATAAAAAGTATGCAAACTTTTGTGTATGTGTGTAAAATCAACTCCTGCTTTCTGTAGACTGGCTATCTGAGAGTCACCTGGAGAGTCTTCTAAGTCATATCCCAACGGAGAGTTGGGGTGCAGCCTGGGAGTCTTTATTGTCAAGAACGCTTCATCAGTTCCTCAAAAAGCTGGAATTACCATATGATCCAGCAATTCCGCCCCCAGGTATATACCCAAAAGGATTGAAAGCAGGGACTCAGATGTCCACCGTGGCATTAGTCACAATAGCTAAAAGGTGGAAACAACCCAAATGTCCACCAAGTGTAGTCTATACACGAAAGGGAATATTATTCAGCTTTAAAAATGGAATGAAATCTGATGCACACTACAACATGAATGAACCCTTGGGGACATTATGCTGAGTGAAATAAGCGAGTCCCCAAAGGACACATATAGTATGATTTCACTTATATGAGGTACCCAGAGTAGTCAAATTCATTTCTTTCTAGAGACAGGAAGTAGAATGGGGGTTCCCAGGGTCTGGAGGGAGTGGGGAGTTATTTAAGGGGTACTGAGTTTCAGTTTGGATGATGAAAAGTTCTAGAGATGGATAGTGGTGATGGTTGCACAGCATTGTACCACTAGAATGAATGCCTAAAAATGTTAGAATGGAAAGTTTTATGTTGTGTATATTTTATGACACACACACACAAGTACTTCGTCCTAGCCAGATCTGGGAATGACTTTTCAGTAGTGGGAATCGGGGGGTAGAAAGGGATACGGACTAGATGACTTCTAATGGCCCTTTGAGGCCTCGCAGCCTGAGAATGGCTGAGGTGGGAGCACCTGACTTGGCCACCTCAAGTTCTAGGCTGATGGCAGCCCTTCTCCGGGGGTGCACGTAGTAACCCCTCTGGAGGCCAGGCAGGCCGCCTGAATGCAGGCCACATGGCCTGTCCACGAGGGCAGCTGCTGCCCAGCTCCTACTGATTCTTGCCATGTGGGATGTCTGGTTATGGGAGAGAAGTCCTGAATCTGGATTCGTATGTGAAATCTCCTAATGTTTAAATCTTGACAGCTGGTTCAGTGAAGGGGCAAACAAGCGAGCAACTCTGCAGCCTCGGGTCTGGGTTGGCGTCTTTTCTTGGGGCTCGCAGGCTTGGGCCCCACCTAGAAAGATCCCCATTCTGGCTCCTCTTAGTGTTGCTGTCTCACCCCTGAGGTCTGATGCCAGCTTTCTCTTTGATCCCTGAGAACTTCCCTTGCTTTCAGTGCCGAAAGGCAGGTTTACAGACAGAAGGGCGAGGGTGAGGGCCTTGGTCTGGATTCCGCTCCGTCTGGGTCTTGGCTCTGCTATTTATGAGCTGTGGGGCTGTAGGTGACTTGCTTTTTTTCTTCCCTATGCCTCGGTTTCCTTATTTGTCAAGTGGGAACAGTAAGAGTTCTGCCTTGTAGAGTTAGAATGGGGGCTCCAGGAGAGGGCACGTGCCGGGCTTGGCCAGTGGAAGGGATCTGCAGTGTGTGCATGCGTGTGCACGTGTGTTGGCCCCGGGCTGGAGGAAAGAGGAGTGTGGAGTCGGACAGGCCATCAGCTGGTGAGTTACACAACCCCGGATGTCTGTTTCTTCATCTGGGACGGGGGCCCAGTGATTTCTTCCTCAAAGAGTCATTCTGAGGATTAAACAAGATAATGTTCAAATGGTGCCTGACCACTGTACGTGCCTGATACACATTCATTCTGCTCCTCGGAGTCTGAGGCCTTTGCCCTCTGCGGAGACTTGAGAGGAGGTAGCTGGGGCTGGTTGGCCAGGTTGAAAACAGGAGGGACAGAGAGCAGAAAAATGGTCCTGGTGTCCTGCCCCTCCTCCATCGGCTCCCTCTCCTACTTCCCAGCCCACAGGGTGAGGGTGCTGCTCCCGCCCTCAGAATCCCATCCAATCACTGATCAGGAACATGGCCTTGGCTTCCAGAGCAGCTTAGATAAGTCAGGCTGTCCCATTCACTGAGACCACTCTGTGCCTGCCCTCAAACATGCTGGGCTGGGGGTGGGTGCAGAGCCGAGCTCCTCCGGGGTCCCTGAGTTTACTGGTTGGAGAGAGGGGCCTTGCTCTGCCCAGACCCTTTCTGAGGGTTCAAGACTGGAGGGGCTGCATGCCCACCCAGAGCAGGGTGCCAGCCCAGAGTGCAAAGGCCCTGCCCAATACCCTACGTCTCTTTAACTGAGCTCCAGTCTTCACAGGTGCTTGGGGTGTGGATTGCATGAAGAAGGGTGAAAGGCCCTTAAAATCCTGAGACAATGAGGGGCCTAAAGGGCTATGTGACCTTTGGTGAGTCACTGACAGATGGTATCTAAGGGCCACCCTGGGGTGAGGTGGGTGACAGTATCTCAGTCCTTGGGGTTCCTGGCCACATGACACAGAGGTGCATCCTGGTCCAAGGTCTAAGGCCCACACGTTGCTGGGCTCAGGGACACCTAGGCCAGAGTCAGCGGGCCTTGCTGTTCGCACACCTGCACGTTCTGACGTCTGTCCACTGTCACACAGATAAGGAGTGGTGGTGTTGATGGGAACGCCCTGTGTGTGCACCTTACTCAGCTCTGTGTGTTCATTGCATATTTGTCTTCATTACATGTGCATATTCATTATGTGTTCATATTCATTGTGTGTGTTCATTAAATGTGTGTCCATTGTGTGTCTGTTGTGTGTGTGTCCACTGTGTGCGACCCTAGTGTGAGTGTGTCCATCATGTGTGCACCCTGCAGAGGATGTGAGGTGCGACAGGGCCCTTCAGGAGTCCTTCCAGCCTTGAGAAATGCGTCCTCTGACCCCTGGGGTTTGTGAGGAGGGAGAAGAAGGGAGTACCCAAGACAAGTGGAAACTGAAGTCCTCGTCCCCAACATCTGGCCTCCAGTTGGGGAAGGGGACTCTCCACAGGGGACAAGAGGACAAACTGAGGCAGTGAGGGAGCCACAGTGCCCTCACTGTGGGTCTATTCCACAAGGATTTCCAAAGTCTGAAGGGATTATTAAGTCCAACAGGCCTGGCCCCTGCCGTTGGAAGGTTATGGTCTAGTCTGGGGCCGGATACTGGGGCCCTGTGGGGCTGAACAGCGGTGGGAGATACCAAGGAAGAACAGGGCTTCTGGTGTGGGCGCAGGCATGGATGACTGGAGGGGCTAGCCGCTGCTGCTGGTGGGGAGCCCAGGCCCAAGCATGTAAGAGGAGCACGCAGGCCTGATGCTGGCCAGGGGGAGTGTGTGTGCCTGGTGGGGTTTGGAGTGTGTCACGGGCTTGACCTTGAGCCCCCCAGCTCTAGCTGTCTCCCAGCCCCTGAAACTGGTAGACAGGCTCACTGGGATGGGATGCAGCTCTGGAGCCTTGGACAAGACCAGCATCAGCCCAACATGTTTTTCCCCCATCTCTGCAGGGGGCGGAGGAAAACGCAAAGGGAAGAGCAAGAAGTGGAAGGAAATCCTGAAGTTCCCTCACATTAGCCAGTGTGAAGACCTCCGAAGGACCATAGGTAAGCCGTCCAGCCTCCAGGGGGCGTGGGGACGGGCTGCGGGGGGAGCGAGGAGCCTGTTAATTGCCAAAAGGTGAGTCAAATACAAATAGGTTGGAGCTCCAGGCTGACATTTTTGCTAATTGACATAATGATGCAACCAACATTTATTGAGTATTTGGTGTGTAGTGGGCAGAATTACCTCTCGATTACCCTTTGAGGCAGGTGTTATTATTTTATTCCACCTTTTAGGTGGGAACCCGAGGCACAGAGTGATTCTGTAACTGGCCCAAAGTCACACAGCTTGTGGGAGGGTGATGGAAATGGGCCAGGCCTTCTACTGAGCCCCCCCTCGTAGCTTCCCACCCTTCCTTCCTGCAGCCGGTGGGTCCTGTCGGGAGCAGCCCCAGCTTTGGGAGCCGAGGGTGGGGTGAGCATCCAGGCTCCCTTTCCTCTTGCCAGGGATGTTGATGCTCACTGAGGAGCCACCCTGCTCAGTGGCACAGCCCAGTCCTCCTTATCCAGCACTCACAAGGTCAGGTGCCTCCAACAGCTGAGGGGGCTTGTCTCCAGAGGGGCCGGCACAGCCAAACAGGCCGAGTGAGGTCCATCCCTGGCCCCACTCAGGATGTGCTGTGGTGAGGAGACCCGGGTGCCTGGCAAGGGCCCCCAGGGGGTGGGGGTGATGAGATGGTCATACTGATGGGGGCCCTGGCCCTTCTCCCCCGTGTGCTCTGGGGTAGGGCACCCCCCTACCCTTGCCCCCCACTGCATGAAGGCTCCTTACCTGCTCCTGACTGTTGGAGGACACAGGGAGTGCTGGATGTAGGATGGCTCTGGTACCCAGAGTTCTGCAGGCCCAGCTGCTCTTGCGACTCCTGCATGGAGCTTTGGATGAACTGCCCTGTGCCCGCCATGGAAGGTGAGGCCACTCATGGATATTTAGCTTTTCTGAATGGCTTCTCCATGTGGCCTGGCCTCCACCAGTTTGCCTGGCCAACTGGGACTTACATGGCATCCAAGGCCTGCTCAGTTCTGGCCCTGGGGCCCACCCTTCAGATTTTTTGGCTCCACTGTGACAGCAGGTAACAACTGTTTGTTCTGTGCACCCCACATGCCCAGCGTGGAGTTGGAGCTTGCTTAATTTGCATTTATGAAATGAAAGGAAGCTACCTGCACCCACAAAGGCAGATGTGAGCAGGTGAAGAAGGTAGGGTGCTAAAGGATGGAGAAATATCCTCCAGACCCACCTTCCATCCTTAAAACCTCAGGTCAGAATCCCCATGGTGTTCTCGGGGCTGAGAGTGGAGTTGACCTAAGGGATCAGGGCCTCTGAGTCCAGACAGACTTGGGGTCAAACCCCACCCTCTCTACCAGCCACCTGACAAGTTACGTAGTCGTGCTGAGCCTGTTTTCTCAGCTGGACACAGTGATCGTGAACCCAATCAAATGAAACCATGTGTGAAAAGGGCATCGCTGGAGCTCTCCTCAGGAGTCCAGGACCCACTCCGCTCAGCACTCCAGCTTTCTTCCTAGAATGCCCCACAGCGCCCACCCTACTGGGCCCCTCCTGTGTTGGGGTCTTGGGTACCCATGGCAGGATGGGAGAGAAGATAGCCTCTTCTCCTGGGGCTGGGAGAGTGTAGGGGAGGGTTTTGCCACTGATAACTTACAGGTGGCCTTCAGAGAGGGGAGGGGAGGGAGAGCCCCCCCTGGAGTCTGGCCATTACCTCCCCGGGAGCATTTTGTTCTTCATGCTAATTTAGGCTTGAATAGGGCCTAAGGGTGTGGATGGGGTGGGGACCTTGGTTGCCACAGTCTTTGCACACCCTGGGGAGCCAAGCCCTGTTCTGTGTCCTCTTCGACCAGAGTGATCAAGTTTGCTGACTACCAGAATGCCTTTCGGTGGATGCTGAGCCTCGCCTTTCCTCAGCAGACCCCAGGGAATGGCTCCCACTCATCCTCAGAGCCAAAGGCTGATCCAGGAGAGATTTCTGAGGTGTGGATTTGGAGGAGAGAGCTTGAAATCGGAGGAAAGGACCCTCCGAAGGGGGGATCTGTGCAGAGAGGCAGGGTAACTGCATGAGGCCAGGCCCCCCTGGGAGGGCTCTTGGGAAGCCATTGCTTCTCTGCCTTTGGGTAAACTGCCCGCAGGTGGTGGTGCCAGGAATGCCCTGTGTGGCCCAGCCAGGGCCGAAGGCCACTGACTCACAGAAGCCTCCTATGATCCCTGAATTTAAATTAGCTCCTAGCTGAGGTCTTCCAGAGCATCCTGTCCCCTTCTGTTGGAGCCCCCTCCTCGGCTATTGTTTGACATCTGTTTACCCCTCAAGTCTGAAAGGCTCTTTGGGGAGGATCTTTTAAATCCACCACTGTGTACCTGGAGATTCACAGCGGACATTGGTTGCATGAATGAGCGAAAGAGAGAATGAAGATGTGTGTGTAAGTGAACCCTAAGCTTATACAGTGTTTCAAATAAATGGATGAGTGTTGCAAGGGATATGAAGAGCATTCACATATCTGCCATCCAGATAAAGGAAATCTTAGTATTTTGCTATATTTGATTCATGTGTTTCTTAAAAATATAAAACATAAAAATATGAAATGTAGGACTTGTGGTTCCAGACAGGATGGAGTAGATGCATTGTTCTCTATCCTTCCCACGAAGGACAGTCAAAAGCTCTGAACAGTATACTATAAGGCAAACCTAGGAGGATTCTGAAAGGTGGCGAGAAGGCAGACTGGTTGGGGCCCTCGGGATGTGAGGAATGACATACCAGGATGCTCCTGGGTTTTCTTTTCTGCCTCCCTTAAGCCCAGGGACTAGATGCTGGAGAAACTCAACCTGGAAATGCCAATGGGTGCAGACAAAAAAGGATTCCCGTTCCCCCAAAAAAGCCTGTTCTCTCTTGCCAAAGGCTGGGGAAAGGGGCAGCTGGCCGAGCTGGGAAGTGGTTGGTACAGCTGGACACTCCAGAACTGTCACAGTGCTATTGCCCTTCACACCAGCTACGTGGGTGCTTCCTGGATGCCTTCTTACTTGACCTGGTTCTAGGTTCAAAGACACTGTGCATCCTTCCTCTCCAGGCCTTGCCTCTCTGATACACAGAAGCTGATCCTTTGAGGTGAACAAGCCCTGCTGAGGCGTGATGCCCCCAGACTCCCAGTACCCCTCACTCTAGCCCTGCGCCCTATGAGGCTTCCAGGCGTTGCCCCAGAAGTACCACAGATGCCCCTCACCTTCTAGTTGGCCTGGCCTCACCCTCTTCACTTCCGGTTTGGGAGACTCAGGAGCATAGGATTCGCCTCCGAGCTTTTCTCTGTCCAAGGACCCCACCCCAAGGGCCCCATCCCCATCTGTCCCTCTGTGTCTGTAAACAGATCTCTTGGCAGGGCCCACCCCCCTGGGAGGGTGTGAGAAACGTGCGTGCTGGCGTGTGAAAATGAATTCTTCTGTTCTCCTGGAGGGCATTGAAAAGACTCTGTGTGTGCGAGGGCAGTGTGAAGAGAGGCCCGGGGAAAACAGGAAGGCCGCCATAAACCAGGGGGCTGCCGCTCGGGCGACAGCCCAGGGCTCGGGCCCTCCCGCCTGTTTACAGTCCGTCGCCCGGTGTTTGCCCGGCCGCTGCTGGGGTCCTGCTGGAAGGCTTTCTAAAATAAAAACCTCATTTCTTTTCTAGACCAATACACAAACCAAACAGTGGCGAATGCTGCATTTATTTTTCTTGTGGACACATGAGCTCACTTTCTGAAGCTCTTGGGGAAGATGTCCCGGGGCAGGCTTCAGGCCAAGGTGACAGGGTCCCTTTGGGCCCAGAGGGCAGCGTGGTGGGTGCAGTGGGAAGGATGGAGCCCACCAGGCCCCGGGGCGCTGCCCCCTCTGGATTGCCCAGAACAGTAGTCAGTTGAAGCCTCGCCCTCTGTTGCCCTCAGCACTGCCCTGTACAACCACAGGCCATTTCCTCCCAGCAGCCAGGGGACTTTGAAAAATGAAAACTGTGCCCTGTGAATCCCCTGCGAAACCACTGCAATGGTTCTCCATCCTGCCTGGAATAAAACCCAAACTCCTTACCATGGCTCACGAACACTTGGGCCATTAGGTGAAGCCCAGGGACGCCCTCTCAGAATAATGCTTTACACATATAAAATAAAATACCTAGGGTTACAAAGGAAACCAATTCTTTTCAGATACAGTTATTACATACTTAAAAAATGTATGAGATAGGGCCGGCCCCGTGGCTGAGTGGTTAAGTTCACGCGCTCCGCTGCAGGCGGCCCAGTTTTTCATCGGTTTGAATCCTGGGCGCGGACATGGCACTGCTCATCCAGCCACGCTGAGGCGGCGTCCCACATGCCACAACTAGAAGGACCCACAACTAATAATATACAACTATGTACTGGGGGGCTTTAGGGGAAAAAAAAAGGAAAAAATAAAATCTTTAAAAAAAATGTATGAGATACGACATATATGTGCTTCTTTGTTAATACTTTAAATAATAAGGTCTGGCAGCTAGTCTAATAGTTACTGTAATTTTGAATTTGCAATGAGCATACATGATATTTCCAGATATCTGCCACAGCGGTGATATGAATGGCTCTGTGATCTCTGTCATTGATGAGTCCCAGCCTCTGCTAACATTTCTGTGGGTTGTTCTCCGCATTTGTGGCTTCAGGAAGTGCTCATTTTCAGTTAGAGGTTGGTGAAAAGCGAGACTACACTTTTCTCCATCCGAGTCCATGGACCCCCACATCCTATCCAGGGCAATGCCCTTCCTACTCTGCCCTACGTGAGTCGACCCTCACCTTTGTCTCAGATCAGCTCCCTCCTCCTCCATTCACAAGCTGCACTGGTCACTTTTTTGTCCTTCGAATACCCCAAGCTTGTCTCCAGCCCTGGAGCCTTTGCACCTGCTGTTCCCTCTACCTGGAACGCTCTTCCCCACATTTTTTCCAGGGGGCCTTTAAGTCTCAGCTCAGATACTTCCTCCATAGAGAAGCCTTCCCAGCCAGTCTCAGGAAAGAAACCATGCTCTCCCTCTAATTGCGTCTTTCACATAGTGCTGTTTATTAACCTTCTTTGGCCGTAACTCCATCTGAAGTCATCCTTTGTTTAGTTGTTGGCGTGTGTATTTTCTGTCTTCCCCACTGGACTGGATGTCCTGTGATAATAGTGACTGTGTCTTGTCTGGTTCACCACTAGAACAGTACACAGTAGAGGCTCATTAAATACTGCGTGAATAAAGGAGGTGAAATTGGAAATTAGAGCTCTTTCAAAAAATTTGACATGTGCTTGCCATACCCAAATGTAATCTTAGCCAGTGGTTTAAACTTAAAGTCGTAAAAGTTTAGACTTAGGAGGCACCTTTGAAAGCATCTGCTTTAACACCCTTTCCCCACTTCTTGCTAGATACATGAGGAAGCTTAGCACAATTACAGGACTAGGGCTACAGTCTCGCATCTACTAAGTGGGGAAGGCAACTTGGTGGCTCCTGGCCGAGGCCGGTTTCCCCCAAGGCTGCAGTTTGACTAATTCTCACAGTGATGTCGGGTTTCCACGAATCCACAATTCAAGGAACTGGAGAGCATCTTGTCCAACCACCCATTTCAGACCTGAGTAAACAGGCTCCAAGAGAAGTGACTTGCCCAGGACAGTCTAGCTCCCTGGTCATGAGCTACAGCTTTCTACTCCCCAGCATCATATTGACTCACAAACATTTTGGGCATCAGCCCCCAGCCACGACTCAAAGCAGAGAGACTCATTAGGTACTCAAAAGGATAGATGTTCCTGTCTGTCTCTCTCTATTTTATTTCATATGCATGGGTCGCACGTTCATTGAGCACTGGTTATGTACCACCCACTGGGGAGATGGACCTGATTCATGCTCCCCCAGAGCTTACTCATAGCTTTGTTCAGGAGACTGCTGAAAATAAAGAGGTGATAACAAATTGAGAAAGTTCCATGATAGAGAAACAGTTTGCATCAGGGACTTCCCTGGAGGAAGTGGCATCACTCTAAACCTCTGGGGCATCTCTTTGCGTGAGCTCCCTGAGGGCCTAGACCATGCCCTTTCCATCTTGGAGTCTCCATTGCTGGCACAGTGAGTGGATGGATGAATGGATGGATGGCTGGATGGAAGGATGAATGGATG
Organism: Equus asinus; assembly: GCF_041296235.1. NCBI lineage: Eukaryota > Metazoa > Chordata > Mammalia > Perissodactyla > Equidae > Equus > Equus asinus. Next base: position 13,261,707 of record NC_091791.1, on the reverse strand, counting down.
GAGGGGTGGATTGGTGGATGGATGGATGGATGGATGGATGGGTAGATGGATGGATGGGTGGATGGGTGGATGAATAGAATGGCTGAATGGATGTTGCCCTCCCTCCTCCCTAGCCTGGAAACCATAGCTGTGATTGGCAGTGATGAATATTAAGACAGAGATTCCTTGCCACACATATCTACTTCCAGTGTGAGCGCCAGACATGAGTAACTTATTTTAGACAGTCTTGGCTGAGAGCAGACAGACCGCAAGAGGGGGAAGGGGTTCTCTAAGTCTGCTTGACGAAACATCAAATAATGACATTATTAGTTAATAAGCTAATTGTTCATGTAAGATAATTAGAGGGCCCAAGTCAAAGAAGTTCTCAGAATGCCCAAAACTTGGAAGGCAGAAACGTCATTGTGAAGATAAAAGATTGTTGAGGTCTGCAAATATTTCTCAGTGACGCAGAAAGTTCTGTTGGGCAAAAGTGTGGCATTTTTATTTATTTAGCTCAGGCTCATTGCGTACTTTATTCTTTCATTAAAAAAAATAGTATGAGGGGGCTTGAGTGAAAGACTTGATTATTCCACTGTTTGGCAATATTTCTGTAGGAACTGTCCAAAAGCTATATAATAAATCAAGGCCCCCCCCCCCCCCCATCCCTGGCGGGACTGACGTTTATGAGGAGGCTGTTCACAGAGTGGCTGCTGCGCTGCCCCATGCCCTCGCGGACAGACGGGCCAGGGGAGATCTCGTATGCCTTATGGGAGAGCCTCTTGCCAAAGCCTTAACTCTTTCCAGGAGCAGAAGCTCTAAGCTGTGGCAGATTCCTAGAAGAAAATGTAGTATCTTAACATTAAAGAACAAACCCCAAACTGTAATAATGTGAAGACTGCCTCGAATTAGCCAACTACTTGATTCTTCATTCAGCATTGCTCATGATCTTTAAACAAGAAATCAGCCTACCAATATTAGTTGAGTCCCTACTATGTGCTAGGCATTGTTGCAGGCACAAGAGCTGTACCACTGGCCCAGTAGCAGTGCAGTCTTATGGAAGGACCTCAGTCATTGGCACTAATGTCAAAGGGTAGCTCTGCTTACTCCCGGCTGTGTGACGTTAGGCAAGTTTCTTAATTTCTCTGGGCTGCAGTTTCCTTGTCTATAAAAGGAAGACACTAATCTCAACCTGGTAGAACTGTTGGGAGGGCCAGCAGAGTGCCAAGCACACTCCATCGTTGTCATCATCATCATGGTGCTGGTGGTATGAGGGCAAAGGTTGAGGATGCTTTGGGAGGGCTTCAGTTTCCCATAGAAGCTGAATTGGCTGCAAAGGATGAATGAGGCTAGCTGTGTTGGTGTTCACATCACGTGGGTCCAATGTACCAGGGACCCCTGACTTGAGGTCATCTGAATCCTACCTTTCCTTGAGCCTTCAGCCTCCCCTTCCTAGAGGCCCACCCTGATTCCTGCAGCCCTCAGCCCTCCTTCCTCCCCTTGTCCCCACAGCACACCTCAGGAAGCCCATGATGTCGCATTCTACCCAGACCCCTGGCCTGATGGGTTTCTTTGCAAGGACATATGGATGTTCTGGAAGGTTTCACCCCAGAGTCCTAACAATTGTTACCCCTGGGGAAGGTATGCAGGTCAGAGGGGACATTAGCTTTGTCTGCAAGCTGGTTTTTTAAAAAGAGAATGAATTGGCGTGTTATTTGTATAATTAAAAGTTGAATGAATACAGTCGGATCCGCTACCTGCTTCCACAGTGGGGCAGTAGGGATAACGACACCATTTTCCTCTTTCTTGTTGACTTTGTGTCCCCTGATGAGCCTGTGGGCTCCAACAGGATGGATGGCAGGGGTTTGGAGGGAAGCCCAGGCCTGAGTCAGCTCAGTGTGACCCTGGACCCTGTCCCTGGTGTCTTCAGCCTCTTCCTAGGCTGCTCAGCTCTGCTCTCTGACCAGCAGTGGCTCCGTAATCCATCCCCCAGTGGTCTCCTGCCTGCACACCGTCAGTGCTCAGTGAGTGGAATGGGGTGCCTTGGGTCCTCCCCGGAAATGTGGTAGGTTTGTGATGCAAACAGCCTCCCTGTCTGCTCACCCCTCCTCAAGGACCACTGGTCCCCTGACATTGCCAGGCACAGATCAGGATCTGGAAAGGAATTTGGGCTCCTGGGCTAAGTCCCACCCCACCTGAGGTCCTGCATGACCCAGGCTGGCATGCAAGCTCTTGATTTCATTGTCAGAGAAACCAAGTCTTTCTTCAGACGTCATTCCCGTCCTTGGGGTGATAAGGGCGCGTCACGTCTGTCGTTCTGCCACTTGCCATGATCCGATAAGGCACAGCATCTGCTTGTCCTTGGAGGGTGAGATAAATTTAGACGTGTCGGATTTAGAGCATCAGGTGACCTGTTTGCAGCTGTAGCTCTCAGGAGGGAGAGGGCGGCCTGGCTTGTCTGTCCACTATTTTCTGGGCATTAGTCTCACCTCTCCACCATCAGGAGCCACTTGAAGGCAAGGGGCCGGTCCCTGGTGCCTGGCATAAGCTTGAGTGCGTGCGAGCTGCTCAGTGATGCTAGGCAGTGGGTTTCGAGTCTGGAGCTTCTTAGGATGGGGCACTGATGGGGACTTTATAAGACAATCTAGAATTGTGGTTTTCAAAGGCAGCTCTGCAGGGAGCACGAGAGAGCCAGAGCAGGCTACCTGGTCAGGGTTTCTTTAACATTTTGTATTTGAGCTTCTGTGTGAGATTTTATTCCAGGGTTAAAACGAGGTTTGAAACCCTCTGCTCTAGTCCAGGTCTCCCCTTTTCTAGGTAAGTAAATTGAGTCCCAGAGAACAAGTGGCTTGCCAAGGTCTCCCTGTGACCTGACTTCCAGGCAGCCTTTCCCCCACTGTCGTAGTCTCCTCGGGCTACCTTAACGAAGGGCCACAGGCTGGGTGGCCTGAACAACAGAAATTTGTCATCTCAGAGTTCTGGAGGCTGGAAGTCCAAGATCAAGGTGTCGGCAGGGTTGGTTCCTTCTGAGGGCTGTGACGGAGCATCCATTCCATGCCTCTCTCCTGGCTTCCGGTGGATTGCTTCCACTCTTTAGCATTTCTTGGCTTGTAGAAGCATTCCCTTCGGTCTCTCTCTTCATCTTCACGTGGGCTTCTCCCAGCGTGTGTGTGTCTGTGTCCAAATGCCCCGTTTTCATAAGGACACCCATCATATTGGATCAGGGTCCACCCCAATGACCTCATTTTACCTCAGTTACCTCTGTACAAACCCTATTTCCAAATAAGATCACATTCTGAGCTACTAGGGGTTAGGACTTCATCAGATCTGTTTTGGGGGACACAGTTCAACCCCCAATACCCACCTTCTCACATGGTCTGTGGAGGTCAAGTTCGAGGGCCAGAGGTTGCTGGTTCCCACCAGGTCTGGGGGTGGCCCTTTCCCTCCCTCCTGAACCTGACTCAGGGTTCACCCTGCAGGCCCCGGCTGCCTGCTCCCCACAGGCCATGGGAATGTCTACGGGAGGATTGACTGCTTTCCAAACCATGTTGCATGGTGCTTCTTCATCCCCTCTTTTCGTTGTTGTTGTTATTGTTCAAGTCATCATCATCATAATTGGTAAATTATTTTGCTAGAAAACATAGAGAAAATTTTAACGAAAAGCCATCCATAGTTTTACCCCTCAGCTGTAGCCACAGTTCAAAGCTTTCATGTGATTCCTTCTAAGCTTTTCCCCTGTGCACATGCCTAGGGTTTTGTTTCTTAACTTTTTACTTAATATAATTTCAAAAATATTTTCCCACGTCATTGAAATTCTCCGTAAACATGATTTATGTGTTTCCATTTGATGCGTATGTACGAGCGTCAGGCACTAGGGAGACACCAGCGGACAAAACACGGAAATTCCTGCTCTCATGGGCTACCCTTCTCTGGGTGAGTGAGAAGACGTATGGATGATGGGGAACTAGCCTGTTGCCCTCCACCCAGCATTGGTCTAGGCCCCCAAGCTATCCCCACCTATGGCTTATTTGCTTCCTTTAGGCAGATTCTTCCTTTAAACTATCTTGAAATTAAACCCTTACCCATGAGCCCAGCATGAACCTGATTTTTTTTTTCTTTTTTCTTTTGGTGAGGAGGATTTACCCCTGACCTAACATCTGTTGCCAATCTTCTTCTTCTTCTCTTTTTCTCTTGAGGAAGATTAGCCTTGAGCTAGGATCTGTGCCATTCTTCCTCTATTTTGTATATGGTATGTCTCCACAGCATGGCTGATGAGTAGAGTAGGTCCATGCCTGAGATTCAAACCCACGAACCCAGGCCGCCAAAGCAGAGCATGTGGAACTTTAACCACATGGCCACAGGGTCAGCCCCTGAGCCTGATTTTTAAAGGCTTCATCTCTATCATGTGTATATATTGTACTGGTTTTTTTTCCCTAGTTTTTGTCATTACATTTAGCCGACAAACATCTTTGTATTTCATTGTGGCATTGTGATCTCTGGCTCAGAGGTGAAAAGCCCACAGTCTTTTTGAAGGCCACACTCATTTAGCTAAACCTGACAGCGTGTGCAGTGGCTTCCTCTGGAATGTTCTGTTTCCAGCTCGCGTTTGCGTCTGCAGACGCCATTAACCTGAAATGTGCGGCTGATGGACAAAGCAAGCGAGGTTTGGTGAGCGCCTCTGCCCTGCTTGCCAGCCCTGATTCACTGCCGTCGCAGGCATGAGAAGGGCTTTTCTGTCTGTTTCAAGGCCTGTCGCCGAAAACAGGGGAAAAACAAGCTGGTTTATGCAGCAACGGGGACCTCAAACCAGCACAAGAGGCCAGCCGACCCGCAGCAGCCTGAGCATGACAGAGTTCTGCCCCATAAAGAGACGCTAGGACAACACTTTTAATGGTCTCTGCCCAGACTCTACGGAATTTATTTCCCGGGCTTCGTCTGCTCAGCAACACCTTGGCGGCATCTCTCCCAGTGTCTGCCTCAGTACATTAAACACCCCTTGTTCTGAGTACCTGGAGCAAGCACCCAAGAGAGAGTAAGAAGAAAAAATGTGAGTGGAGGATATTTGGGGCCAATGTAAACTTTTCAAATTAAAACAACAAAAAAACCAACCAAAGAACAACAAAAAATTTATCCCCTAAAGAGCTCCTGTTGACTTCTAGCCGTGGCACTTTCCAGTGTTAGAAAGGAAAATGCAAAATCAGGAAACATTTTGAATGCTGTTCTTTGTTTGTTTTTTCTGTTTCACGGTTGTGCTGTCCTTGCATCGTCTTTAAAAATTACTTTTTCTTGGTCAGGGAGCCACTCACCGAGCACAGCTGTGTGGTGCCAGCTCAGCGTCTGATCCCGAGCTCACGGCCCCTCAGCCACTTGCCCGAGAGGATGCCAGCAGTGGTCTTGCTCTCACTCCTTTTGGTTGAACAAGCAGCGGCCCTGGGAGAGCATCAGCTCTGCTGTATCCTGGATGCTATCCTGTTTTTGTGTGGTTTTGTCCTCATCCTGCTCTACTGTCGACTGAAGAGCCAGGTGCTGAAGGCAGCCATAGCCCCCGATGAGAAATCAGATGACATTTACACGGGCTTGAGTACCCTGAACCAGGAGACTTATGGGACCCTGCAGCATGAGAAACCGCCACAGTATCTTTAGAACAGACGCCCTTGGTCACATCCTCCTTCTGCTCCTCGTTCTCCTCCCAGCCCTCATGGTTGACATCACATATGTCTCTGAGCCGTTAATGGCAGCTGACTCTCTCCCTGTAATGACACTTGCCCCCCATTAATGGACATCAGTGTTCCTCCTCCCCGTCAAAGACTTATGCTCAGATGCTACTCATTAATGTTTATATTCCAGTCAGCCCCGCACCCCGCCTTCTCCTCTTCCCCATCCCTGACTCGCAGTAAACAGTGGAAAGGGAGGACCCCCAATAAAGCCACCACAGACTGGGGGGAAAAGTTACTTTTTAAATTATATTTTAGTTCTTTCTTTCTTTATAAAAATAATATACATTCATTGATGAAATTTTCAAAGTATAATCTAAAAAGAGGAAAATAAAAATGGCCAATGAGTTAACCACCGTTAACATTTCGGTCTGTGGCCCTTTCATCGTTTGTTCTGCTTCTAGAGAGCGGATTGCACCACCTGTCGTTTGCCACCCTGCCCAGAAGTCAGATGTCATTTTAAATGGAAATACGTGCTTGCAGAATCCGCACCGGACTGGGAGGCGGAAGACTTCAGTTCTCGTGCCCCCCCTTGATTTTGTGGCCTTTGGAAAGTCACTTAACCTCGATTTGCTCATCTTTAAAATGGGGATCCAGTCATCCCTACCTTAGTGGATGACCCAGTGGCCAAAGGAGTCACTGGCGGAAAGTGCTTTGTGAAGTACTCTGCAAGTAGTTGCTGGCCATTTTCCATGTGGTCATGTGACTCTTCTTTTGGACAAATGGCTGAAGCCATTTTCCTGTCTTCCTGGTGAGCTCTGACCCTTCCTTCTAAAGCCAGCCCTGTGTCTGGTCTTAGTGAAAATCACCATCCTCCCTCTGGCTGTGAGAGGCCTGGGAGCCCCCTTGCCCTCTGCCCCGCCACCCCACCCCCTGCTCTTTCCCTCTGCCCAGCGCTCAGAGCCAATCCCTCTCCAAGTCCAGGCAACTTGGCCTCCATAATATGTCTTGAGGGGACCCCTCTGTCCCCATCCCCACCGTTCCCCTCATCCGGCTACCACCCTCTGCTGCCTGAACTCCTGTGTCGCTCTAGACTCCCTCCGAGCTCATCTGTTTCCAGCCAAGCTCCATGCAGCAGCAGGAGGCCCTTTGTAAAATGTCCATCTGATCATGCCACCCCCGGCTTCAGGAGCTTTCCATTGCAGTCAAGATGGAGCCAGAGGTCTTAGCAAAGCTAACCAGGCCCTGCCTGACCTGTCATTGTTTACTGCTCCAGCTTCACCTCCTCCTGCCCGTCCCGACTCAGCCCTTCCTTCATATTTCCTCACTTCTCCAGGCTTTGCTGGGCCCACTTCCCTAACTCTGCCTGGTAATCGACTCAACCTCGGGCCCCTGCCTTGCAGGTCGCTTCCTCCAGGAAGCCTCTCCTGGTGACCTCACCTGGTCGGGTTTGGTCCTCACCCTGTGGCAGTCTGAGGAATGGCGTCCGTCCTCTGCTTGACAACAGGTAGAGCCTGGGTCTGCCGGGCACTGCTTCCCCAGCACCCAACACAGGTGTCTACGCTGCACCAGCCCTTTCTGAATCTTGATTTTCTTTCCTTGCTCAGATATTTTTGTCTTAATCTTCCCAGATCCTGGAATGATTGCTGATGTGTCTTATTTTTCTCTGTGAGTTCTTTTAAAAGGCCCTGAAAGTGTGTATGGAGAACAGTCTTTGCTTTGTCAATTCTGAAGTAGCTGCTTTTATCAGAAATGGTTCAGGGCAGAGATATCCAGTTATACCCCCTCAGGACAGTGACCTCCTTTTCTGTCCCCTTCTGGGTCCCCAATTGACTCAAGGGGCGGCGAGGGAAGGGTGCATGCTGCCAACACAACAGTCACACTGGCCCTTCTGGCTATTAGAGCTTGACTGGTGGGCAGAGATGGGCACAGAGGTGATGCTGCTCCAAGCCTTTGGCTGAGCCCAGCTTGGGGCAGAGCAAGGTGTGAGAATAGCTTTGCCAAAAGACTCCATCATCAGGCTTAGATGTCAGCAACCCTGGGAGTGCCCGGCAACTGTAGGCACTGTGCTTATGCCTCAGGCAGGTCCCCTGGGACAAAGCTCTTGAGGTGCTAACCCAGCTCAGCCAGTCTGGGATGGAGACCACAGTGATGAGCATGAATTCTGGTATTAGATGGACCTGGGTTTGAGCTAGGCTCTGTTCCTTCCTGACGATGACTTTGGGCAACTCATTTAACCTGTCTAATCCTCAGTCTCAGTCTCTGCAAAATGAGAACAGGAGGGTCACAAGGATGAAATGAAGGAATGAGTGGGGGAGGGTCTGTGCAGGGCCTGGCCCACAGTGAATGCTCACGGGCAGCTGCCTCATTGTCACTTTCCTCTGCACCGTCACTTTGTCAACAGTCCCCGTCGGCTCAGAGCTTTGTTTCTTGATTCCCCCAGGTGGTTGCCAGGTCCTGCTGGTTTTAAGTTTATCTGTTCATTCATTCATTCATTCATCTGTTAAGCCCTTACTCTGTGCCAGGGCTCCGGGGAGCTGCCAGGTGGTGGGGAGCTGCTTTCAGGAGTGGCTCTTGGCAACATAGGCTGGGCCACATTTATTTCCTTTATGTAACGTGAATATAAGCCTTTTCTCTTAGCCCCACTCCCATCCCTCACATCTCTGTTTACTAACTGCCAGCAGATTTCGAGTTCTGGATGGTACCCCCTTGCCCCCTTAAAGGGCATCTCATCCATCCCTCTGCCTCCAGGCAGGAGGGGCCTCCACCATGTCAGACACACAGAGCCAGTCCCATCCACGAAGCCCTGTTCAGCTTTCACTCTGGGCAAGGCCCTGCAGAGGGTCCCAAGGGGGTATGGGAGACCAGCTCCATCCCTTAGGGAGCTGTTCCTAGTTGGGAGAGAGGGCAGAAAACACACACGTGACACTGGGTAACAGCCATGTGAAAGTGGGCAGCTGTCAAATGTCCATCCTCAGTCCTAAGTGCCCAGAGGTGGGGTGGGAAGAGGGCAGAGACATCCATGTGGGATGGGAAGGTTCCAGTTGAGTAGGTGGGAGAAAGAAAGGATTTTTGGGGTCAGCAGCAGGTTCAGCATCATCAGCATCCTCCAACCAGCAAGCATTTCCTGGGCACTTCTGTCGCCAGGCATTGGGCTACTTGCTTTACAAACACATGCTCGTTGGATTGTTACAGAACCCTATGAGCCAGATGCCATTTCTCTAACCCCTGTTTTATGGAGGGAGATGCAAAGGTTCAGAGAAATTAGTAAATTGCTCCAGGTTACAGATCTCTGGAAGAAGCAGAGCCTGGATTCAAACCTGGGCCTGAGTCAAGGCCGTGCTGGCTGTGGATTTCCACTGTGTTGGCCATGACACCATCCATGCCATCAGCCTGAAAGGTTAGGTCTTTATCCTGCAGGTAGTAGGGAGCCACTGCATGTTCATCTCTGATAGCCCCTCTAGCTGTCCTCAGGGTGACAAGAGAGCGAAGAGAGGCCGTGGACAGAGCAGGCTTGGCCTCCCAGGCGATATGAGATTCCTTCACTTTTTCTCCAGATATTTATCATTTACCTACTGTGTGCCAGGGAGAAATGACACAGTGTTTCTCAGGTACCCAGCTCAGGACCTGGAATGTACCATAAATGGCCTCTACTTCTGAGGATGCTACACCGTGGCTCAGGCAGGAGGCAGGGGCGGCTGGAGCTTCTCTCACCTGCAGCACCAGGCTGCGGGCAGGTTTCTCTCTGTGATGCTGGTCACAGGATGCCTTTCACATCACCTGTGAGGTCTCCAAGCTGGCAGCTTTTCCCACTGCCTGCCTGTCTCTTCCCGCCTCTTTTTGGGGGTAGTTTCTTGCTCCCCTGCTGCCTGTCCTCTCTCCCTCCTGGCTGCAGGGCATTTTGGGAGGTGGCAGATGGGCATTAATGTCACACTGGCCATCTCTTTGCCTATGCTGTGCCCGGAGCCCGGCCGAGAGATAATCTGAGGCATGTGGCAGGTGGGGCTTGCAGACTCGAGCTGACTCGGGGGTCAGAATGTGGGTATGATGTGCAGAAGGAGCTCCCTACCCCTAATGGTCCCTTGGCTGCCTCCTCTGGCCAGCCAGCCCTGAGACTCATTCTCTTGGGGCTTTTGCCACCCTGTCCCCATTTGGCTTTAACCCCAAAGGAATCATTCTCAGCTGAGCTTGCCTGCTGCTGTGTTGACTTTCCACCCACCCCCAGCTTGCACGCTCCCAGAATCCCATTTCCTGCAGTGGCTTTATCAGCCTCACCAGGTAGAAACCTCCTGTCCGCAATTAGTGGATCTGCTCCCTCTTCTCCATCCTACTGCCTTGACACTTATCACCCTGCTTGGACTGGTGCAGTAGCCTCTTTATTGATCCTGTTTCTGGCTGGTTTCTTTTTCCTTCCTGCCCATCCAATCTGGCCTTTCTGTTTGCTGTTTGTAGCACTCAGAAGCTTCTTAACTTTTCTGAAGACATCAAAGTTAAAAGTCCTAGCAGGTGTGACTGGCCCATCCACTGCCCATGGGACAGAGTCCAAACCACCTAACCCACGGGCAGGGCCTCTGACCCGGCCTGATCTCTGCCCGACTAAACTTGGTCTCTGACTTGCTATATGAAGCTACCCAGAGAGGGCCTCTCCCCATAACTCACCACCCTGGACGCCTTCAGGCTTCTCATGCCCTGGGGTAAACCTCTACCAGCTTGGCGGTTAACAGCGTGGCCCTTCAAGTCACAGCGTCAATTCCTTGCCCTGCTACTAGGAACTGTGTGACTCTGGGCATTTAGCTTAACTTCTCTGAGTTGTAGATACAGAACAAAAATGATAATGATACTGGTATGTTTGATCAGGTTTTTACTAGGTGCCAGACACCGCAGCCAGCACTTTGCATTACCTCTTTACATCCACCCCATAGCCCTAAGAGGGAGGTGCTCTTTTTAGGCTCATTTGGCAAATAAGGCAATCGGGGTTTGTAGCAGTGAGGCCCCTTGCCCAAGGTCACACACTCTAAGAAGCAGAGTTAGCCTCAGGGCCTGTCCGAGCGCCAGTCCTCTGCCTGTAGCTATGGGGATCACATCACCCGCTTTCAGACTGGGAGGTTTAAATGTTTGGAAGCCGCTGCCCAGTGCTGAGCATCCAGGCAAGCTCAGTAAGTAGGTTCTTCCTGCTTCTAGTCCTTTGGTCACACTGAAGCTGCTGTCCTCCTCTCCACCTGGCCAGGTCCTGCCTCCAGTGTCAATGGACCCCTGCCCAAAATAACACCCTCACCCCCACCCCACGGGGAACAGAACTAGCCTCCAGATGTCTGTTGTCCTAGAAGGTGTGTGATGCCCTCACCACCTTTGTACGCCTGGCCCCTCCTCCAGTGCCTGCGCCTCTGTGGGAGCTGAGAAGGTATCCACAAAACCAATGAGCCAGCCAGGGAATCAGTGACGGAGGGAAGCAGGGGAGTGAATGACGAGAGGGCATCACCTGGAGGGACCTGAAGAGAGGTCTTCTGGAGCACACCTGCACAGCCGTGGGCAGCTCTTCCCTGGATCCCATGTAGCTCACCCCCAGCCTGGCAGCCCCATCATCACACCTCCACATTTGCTCAGTTGTTTCCTGACCGTGACCTCCTGGGTCACATTTATCATTTCCTGGGACAGAAAGGAAAAAGCCCGATGGAGCTGGGTCTATGGGAGGCGAACACTCCTGTTGGAGCTGGCTTCCCACATGTGGGCGTTGTAATCAAGCCTTGGGCCTGTCCGTGGAGCCTGACAGCTCTGGCTGCTCTGCTCCGGGAGTGGCCTGAGGTTTCTGAGACACGTGGGCTGGGCTGTAAGGCTGGGGCACCTCCACCAGCTGACATGCCACCTGGCTGACCGTCAGAATGCCATCAGAGGGCTGGCTGGCTCCTGGGCCCTGCTGGGAAGACCTCACAGGGAGTAGGGGTCCTCCCTGCTCACCTGACCCCCAGGCCCTGGCAGAGGCCACTGGAGAAACCAGTTCACCAGAAAGCCGGATAGAATGAGCTGTTCTCTCTTGTTTTCTCCCAACAACAGTGCCTTGGAGGACGGAGCTGGCCAGCCTCCTCTCAGGCTTGAATAGGGGTGTTGGCTAGAATCTTCCTCCCAGGACTGGAAGGAGGGCAGTCTTGCAGAGACTGGACTGATTTGCTGTGCTGTCTGTTGGATTCATTCGCCCCACCTCAGAATCAAGACGTGGTTAAGATTTCTGGGAACTGTTTCATTTTGGTTGACTGCTCAGTCCTGAGGGCTGAGGTACAGCCGGCCTCTGGCTCATCTGAGGGAGACCAGGTTTGTCTGCCTTGTCTCCCTCCGGCCTTCCGGAACAGTCCGCAGGGATTCCCTGTTGTTGATGGGACACAGATTGTCCTCCTCAGCCTAGCATTTGTGACCCATTGTTGTATTATGTGCGTGCGTGTGTGTGTGTGTGTGTGTGTGTGTGTGTGTGTGTGTGCTTCCCCATTATCACACGAAGAACCCTGAAGGCAGGCTGCTGGCTGTCTTCTCTCTCTCCCACCTCAGTAGATCTCAGGGGAAGCGACTCTGACCTGGAGACAAAACTCCAGGGGAAGGCAGTGGAGGGTGGTGGAGAGTGTCCCAGGCCAGGGGCTGGATGTTCCTGTTCCACACGGCCCCTCGTTCCCAGCCACATGCCTTAAGCCACTCAACTCTACCTCTCTAAGCCTCAGTTTTGGTTTTCTTTTGTTTTCAATGAAAAGACTTTATTTTTAGAGCAGTTCTAGGCTTGTGGGGAAAATGAGCAGGAAGAAATGAGAGTTCCCATATATCCCCTCCCAAAGCGTCAGTTTACTCACCTGTGCAGTGGGGACAGAGGCCCTCCTTGTTCTTACTGCACTGGCGAGTTGTACAGAAACCCTCACCTCCATTTTGTGATGACACAGCTGAGGCTCAGAGAGAAGGGACTGGCTTGGGGCCGAAGTACGAAAGCCCAACCCCGAGGGTCCAGCGGGCAGCAAGTGGGCAGGGGGATGGACAAGCTGCTGCCACTCCTGCCTCCTGCTGAGTGGGCAGTGTGGGTCATCAGGCCTTGTAGGGAGTGGAGAGTCTGCTCAGGGGCAGCTCTGATCTCCGCCACCTTGGTTTGCAGCAGAGAGTAACGCTCAGCCCCTCCCGGCAGCCACCAAACTTAACATCTGTCCTGGTGGCTCCTTCATTCCTTTATTTGGTGAGTCTTTGAGTGCTGACCAAGTGGCAGTGCCAGGAGCTGGAGATCTGAGTTCTAGTCCAGTTTTCCTACTAACAAGTTGAGATTCTTCCTGGACTGTCGGAGCTGGAAGACCTCAGTATTGTGCTAGCCTCGCTCGCTCACTTTGCGGGTAGGGAAACTGAGGCTCCACAGAGGAGTGGACAGGGAAGACTGAAGGCTGAGGATGGCAGGAAGCAGGGAGGGACCCGATCCTGCTGGCTTAGTGGCCAAACACTGTGGGCCCAGGAGCTGCCTTAGCTGAGGAGCCTGGAAGGCCCCAGCGGTGGCATCTCATGCGTGGGGTGTGGGGTAGGAGCAGTTCTGGGCCTGTGGCATGAAGGGACCCGTTCTTGGTTCCTGGCCTCCTCACATCTTGCCTTGGAGCTAAGTCATTACTTGCCAGGCAAATAGGGTGGCTGCCCTGCTCAACAGCAGCCTCGGAATTAGGGAATGGCTCTCTCCTAGGATCCTGAACCTTCCCTAGGAGATGAGGACAGCTTGGCAAGCAGAGAGGGCAGCCTCAGCTGTACCCACGGGGACGGCCAGGCAATGCCAGGTGGCACTGTCCCTTGTCCCGTTCTGTTCCAGTGTCCACCCTCCCCTTCTCCACACCTCAGAGTGACACCCCAGGAGTGAGCTCCTCTCTCACCCACCTGACGCTGTGTCTGCCCCTCAAGGTCAGGGGCTGATCTCAGTTCCCTGTGTCCCAGCACATGTCTCAGTGCCTGGACTCCAGGGGTGCTTGTTGTGTGTGTGTTTGACGAGCAGTCCTGAGCCCCGCCACTAACCACCCACCCACATCGCTCTTTGTTCAGACCGCTGGGAAGCCCACAGCCAAGTTTTATGCCAAAAGTTTAGCTCTCCTTCGTCAGACGTCCTGGAGGGAGCTTGTTTTATTCTCCCCTCCCTCTTTGCTGCTTATTTCCTATTCTTTGTCTTTCATTGAACAATTGAGTACATGCTTTTATTGGAAAATGCTGTGGATCCTTTTGGGAAGTAAGCAAGCAATAGATAAGTCAGTACATTAGAAATGAAAAGGAGTAAAAGCCCTCCACCACCCCCCGCCCCGGGAAGCAGGTGTGCCTGAACTCTGTCCCTCGTCCCTGAAGACCGGGCGGATCAGCACCTGCCCTGCTGACTTCGAGGAACATGTAAGCAGAATGCATTCTGACAGGCCAACGTGCTGGGCAGCACCAGGCCAGTGCCTGCCCCGGGCTGTAGAAGATGGGGTTACTCAGGCAGGAAGATGCCATGCGCCTCTCTGGAATTGGCTGTGGAACAACGGCTGGGCACAGCTGGCCAGCTTCCCATTTCAGCAAAACTGGCTGAGAGCTTGGCTAGACAGGCCATCGGAAAGTGCCCTGGAGGGGAATTAGACATCACAAGTTATAGCACCGGGCGGCAGGCCAACCACGTGTGTTGCTTTGCTTCTCCGCCCTGGTAAAGAGATACAATGACTGAGCATCCGCAGCCAGCCGAGACAGTGACAGTGTCCAAAAAAGGAGATAGCTCGCTTGAGAGGTATGAATAGGAGGCTGGGGGGGGGGGGGGGAGGTGACCAGATGACTCGGCTGCTCTGCACACTCCCTCAGCCACTACAGGAGAGCTGCTCTTGAGGTCCCAGCCACCAGCAGGAGACCGATTTTTTGAGATGTTGGCAAGAGATGAGAGTTGAGCAATCTCCCAGCATCCTCCGCTCCCTCCCTCCCCGACCCCTGCCCTCGGAAGAGAGAATTTGAGAGAAAGAGCTCTAGGCGGAGAAGTTAAACATGGTCCATTTGCTGTGTTCAGAGAACAGCTTGTGGCTAGGAAGCAGAGAGAGAGGAAGGAGGGTGGTGGTGGTCCGTGTGGAAAGGAGGCAGGGAGGGAGCTGGTGGGCTGGATTAGCAGTGGGCCAAGCCTGGTCTTCCATGTTACAAAGATGCAGACAAAAGGGAAGATGGCAGCTGAAGGCAGCGGTGTGGCTTTGGGAGATGGGCCAAGGTGATGCGACATTAGAGTATGTTTCCAATGGTTCTGGAAGGAAACCAGTGTCTTTAAAGCCAGACTGGGTTAAGTTCTTTGCTCTTCCACTAACTTGCTGGATGGCCTCAGGCAAGTCTCACCTTCAGGGACCAGCGGGTAAATAAATAATACCTCTGGGGTCTCTATGAGCATCACCCAAGACATGTATGGGAGGGCCTTGTCCTCGGGGCTGGCACCTGCAGGTGTAGAGCATGTCTCCCTGGGGCTCACGATGGCCGTCAGAAGTGGGTGTTGGCTCTGTCTGTCTGCAGTCCCAGCGACAGCCTTTCTGGGGTTATCAGCCAGCAACCAAGTTTTTTCCCAGTTAGGCCTGAATGGTGAAAGCCAGCTCTCCTGCCCGGGACTGATGCAGCTGCCATCACCTCCTTTTCCTCTGAGTTCCAGGGATTCCTATGCTCCTTAAAACCACCACCTGCCTGTGGGGTTGTTCCGGCCACAGGCTGTTGGCTGTCACTGAGTGTGCCTGTCTTCACTCCCCGTTGAGGCTGTGGGCTGCCATGCAGCTTGCAAAGCTCTTTGCACACTCCCTGAGCTCATGTAATCCCCCAACAATCCTGCGGGTAAGTGGTATTTTCATTCTCGTTTTATAGACCAGGCTCCCAAAAGTTGCCTAAGTCGTGCATTTACAGGCAAGGCCCGGCCTGCGACTGCCCACTGCTGCTTCTCCCGGCTTAGTCACAGTTATGACCACCACATGCTCATCCCAGACTGGGGTGAGGACACGCTGCAGATGGGGCTGGACGGTCAAGCCCGTTCCTGCTAGATGAGCTGCCCGTGAGCCGCAGCGCCTCTTTCATGGGGATCCCCAGCTCCAGCACCTTCTGTATGCGGGTGTTTAGCTCTCTGGTCCCAAGGAGCCTGCTGCCGACACCTGTCTCATTTTTTCACCGCACCATTTGGCTGTGGAACGGTGAGCTGGTGGGAGAAGTGAGTTACCTCCCAGTCTGGGTTGGCATGAATTTGCCAAACGAAACATTTTATATTTGCCAAAAACCATTTCACTTGGTTACTTCTTAACAGGCCAAGTGCACCATTTTCCATCAAAACATTTCCATCGTTCAAAAAGTGTCACCAACACAGAAGCTGGGTCCTGCTGCATCCCTGTCACAGCTCACATTTCATTTGGGATCGGGTGTTTTCAGAATGTCACCACCTCTTGGTTTGCGTAAGGACTGCGCTCCCTGATGGAAAGATTTTGCAAGAGTGTTTTCAGCTGTCGAGGTGGTGCAAAACTCCTTCAGAAGGTTTTCTTTGTCCGGCTTAGAGAAGAGCCCCTTTTCTGTGAAGTTCCTGCCACGTTTCCCGGGCCAGCACAGGTCTTGCCAGGGCGCCATGAAATGGATCAAATCCCGTTACAGCAAAAGCCATTTAAGGTTCATGGAAATGTTTGTGGAAACAATTGCAGCCTCCTCTGCTGACAGCCCACTTTTTGTGTGTAATTTTTTGATAGAACATGCACCCAGCGCAGTAGAAGAATTTGGACGGCCCTCGGAATGTGCTGGAATGGAATTTGGCTGTGCTCTCTGTCCAGGTCTCTGATATGGCTGTGAGAGAATGTTCGTCCACTCATTAGGCAGATATTCAACTGGCTCCTCGTATGTCCCAGATGCTGGGCTAACTAGAGATAAGGGCAACCCGGGCCCCGTCCTCAAGGAGCCTAGTTGATAGGGAAGAGGAGATACATGTGCATTTCATTCCTAAGTACATCGGCACTACATCAAGAAGGCTGGCGGCACACCTCGGAGTGTGTGAGATGATTCTTGGCGGTACACAGATGAGCTGCGGTTATGCTTTTATTTTAATGTATGTCATTAAAAAACCCAGTAACAGCAGCAGTAATTTCCCAAGTAGTATTGCTTAGAAATGCTAAGTTGAAAAAAGGTGGGAGGGAGGGTCAATGAAAACCCAAGTTAAAGGAAAATGTCAGGTCAGTACTGTGAGACTGCTGACTGTTACCGGTGGTAGATTATGGTAAAGGTGACGGTAAAAAAAATCATGACAGTGGCTCACGATTGGCCAAAGTCTGGAAAAGTTAAGTTCAGGTTCATGGCGTGCAGATGGGACACCAGGGGCTTTACCTAGGTTATCATCCAAGCCTCAGCAACCTCTGGGAGATGGTCATGTTACCATGACAACTGACAGCTGATGAAACTGAGGATCAAAGAGGGGAAATGATTTGCCTAAGGTCGCATGTCCAGTAAGTAGAAGAACTTGGATTTGAACCCTGGTCTGTCTGATTCCTGATAATGAACTCTTAACCATGACCTTAGAAGACAAATTACTGCAGTTGGTCAAATAAAGGAGTGATTATTACCTCCCTAGGGTATAATCCAGGAAAGCTTCCTAGAGGGGGTGGCCTTGACTGAGGGGTAGAATTTAGCAAGGGAAGTTTGTGTGGTAAGGCAGAGTATCCTACAGATCTTAACCCGTGATCATTGGCTGGATGGTTTGGGCAACATGTTTTTTCCTCACATAAATGAAGTCTCGAGGTAGGCTGTGGGTTGGCTCTTTGTCATCAGGGACCCAGCCTCCTTCTATCTCTGCTCTACCAGATATCTCATGGTCCAAGATGGCTGATGCAGCTCCAGCCATCACGTTCTTGTTCTAGGCAGTGGAAAAAAGAGAAGAAGGAAAGGATAAATGTGTTTTCCTTTCAATGAGTCAACCACCTTTAAGAAGCTTTTCTGGAAGCTGAAGCTAACAGCTTATCCTTATCTCATGGGCCAGCCTTGGTTATAAGGGAGGCTGCCCACTGTGTGCCAGGCATATGTGAGTGGAGGACAAAAGTCCTTCCTCAGGTTGCTTCCAGTGGAGTGAGCTGCTTCTGGTTGAGGCTGTAGAGGGGACAGCAGTTGAGTGGGAGGACAGAGCCTCCTCTGAACTGGGACTTGCTTCTGGAGTGGCCCCACTAAGCTTGGTCTATTGGATTGTTGAGCACCTTTATTTGTTGTTTAATTGGAGTGTAGGCTTGCAGCAATTAGGCAGCCACTGCCCGCCGTCCCATCAGCCCCTCTGAAAAGAGTTCTTGAGTACAAACCAAGCCAGCTCCCCATCCTTCCACCCTCCCATGCAATTAGAACAGGAGCCACGCAGCAAGCTTTTCACTGCAGCCCAGCAGTGAGTCCTGGGCTGTGATTGAGAGCCCTGCGTGGGGCTCACAGCCCCCAGGTGAGTGTGGGGTTCTGTGCAGCTCTCCGGTAAGTGTGAGACCTGGGACAAACGCTGCCTGGGCGCCATCCTCCCTCTTTCATCGCCTGCCTCCGGGCCCTTGGGGGCCTGGGTTTGCTTCTCACTTCCCAATTCTTAGTGCCAGAAATATCAAGTTTGGAGAGTTTTTTAGAAATCAGTGATGCTTCTCCGAGTTGCCAAAGTTGTTTTGGGGGTTCGTTCACGGAAGGTCTGTGTGAAGCCCCCTCTGCTGGGATTTGGGTTCTTTTGGGGTCTGGAATGCTCCCCTTTCACTTTTGGGGAATTTTTCACTTTTTGTCAAACTGTGGAAAGAATGTTAGGGCTAAAATGGGCGCTCGGGGTGGGCTCAGTCCCCATGTCTCCATTTTCTGGATCAGGACACTTTGCTGCAGCTGGTTAGAGGCAGGACAGGGGAAAGCGAGCTTCCGAGCTTCGCACTCCAGGGCTCTGTCTTTGTCCTGTAATTACCTCGAGGCAAATAGAATTGTAAAGAGGCTGGAGAGATGCTTTCATATGGCGATAGAAATCAAACCGCTATTAATATGCTAATTACAACAGGTTCCTATTTACCATTTAAGCAGGTCCTGGAGAGCAGCTCCTTGGCAACACTCTTAGACATTCTGTTCTTGAAATAGACAGTCCCTATTACTTTTTAATGAAAGCTCTAAATCCTGGCTTTCGCAGTCTTCAGCCAGCCTTTTTCCTTGGATTTAGCAGGCCCAGCACGCCCAAAATGAAGGCTGGGTTGGGTGGGGTGAGGAGGAACTGACGCAGGCAGCTCCATAAGATGTCAGTGGATACTGGGGCCCTGCAGGTCCCAGGCCAGTTACCTGCTAATGTCATTATACATCCAAGCATTATTTTTAGCAGTGGCATCACTCACTCCTAAAACCAGTTCTCCTGGCTTTGTTTTTAGATTGTAGGATGCAGGTGCCGATTGGAAATGTCTTTTTCTCCCCACATCACTTTTGTCCTCGAAATACCCGGTTTATGAAGAAAACAAAATGGCAGCCAGACAGCCGAGGGCAATATGACTATTTGTTTGACGAGTGCCTTATTTGCTTTGAGGGTGGATCCCAGGGAAGCCACACCCCTTAGCTTTCTGAGGAACTGGGTAGGGCAGGAGGCCTCTCCGAACTGTGGGCTTTCATTCACTGGCAAACAGGAGAGTGAGCGTTTTTCTAATCTGGGATCAAAGACATCCAATGAGGGACATGAGACTTTTCTGAAGAGCAGGCTGTAGATTCTAGAAAAATAATATGTTGGCTAATGTTTTATAAACCTAACAAATATTTAAGCACCCACTTATGTACCAGACCTAAATTAGGCACTAGAAATACATTGGAGAATGTTCCAGTCACCACAGCTGACAGACATAGTGACATAAAACAACCATTTATTCTGCTCACAGATTCTGTGGGTCCGGAATTCAAAGAGGGTAAGGCAGGGACGGCTTATTTCTGCTCCACGTTGTTTGAGGCCTCAGTTGCAAGTCTTGAAGGCTGGGAGCTGGAAGACTAACCCACTCAGATGTCTGGCAGTTGATGCTGGTTGTTGATGGGTCCCCAGTTCTTCTCCATGTGGCTTTACCATGTGGCTTGGGCATCCTTACAACATGGTGGCTAGTTCCAAGGGTGAGCATCCCAGAGATCGAGAGCTAAGCAGAAGCTACATCCTTCTTGTGACCCAGCCTCAGAAGTCACAAAGCATCACTTTCACCATGTTCTAATGGTTGGAGTAGTGACAAGCCCCTACCCAGATTCAAAGGGTGGGAACATAGACGCCTCCTCTCACTGGGAGGGGTGTCAGTCACATTGTCTGAAGAGCATATGGGATGTATGTATATTTCACAATAAGAGAGACTAGGGAATATGAGCAAGGAAGAAGAGGCTATAAAAAATGGCAGAGCAGATCTGAAAAGAAAGGAGAATTTTTAAAAATGAAAATTTAATAAATGAAAGTAAAAACAGTGGACACATTAAACAGCAGATTAGACTTGGTGGGTGAAAATTAGAAAACTGGAAGATGTAATGAATAATTGAATAAATGAACTAGAATGCAGCCCAGAGACATACAGAGATGGAAGTTCTAGAAGACAAGGTAAGAGACATGGAGGATACAGCGAGGAGGTCTAATACACACTGACTTGGTTTTCAGAAGGAGATGACAAAATAGGAAAGAGGTGCTATTTTAAGAGATAATGACTAAGAATTTTGCAGTCTTTGATAGGTATGAAACCTCAGATCTAGAAAATTCAATGAATACCAAGCATGATAAATAAAAATGTCATAAAATAAATATAAATTAAAATAAAATAAATAAAAATAAGACACATCAGTGTAAACCTGCAGTGCACCTAAGACAAAGAGATCATTTGAAAAGCAGCCAGAGAGAAGAGCAAGCTTTCCTATCTGGGGACAGTGATGAGTCTGGCAGATGGCTTCTCAACAACGATTCTGGAAGCCAGGAAATGGTAAAATATCTTCGATGTGCTAAGAGAAAGTGACTGTTAGCCTACACTTCTATTCCCCGTTAAAGCACCTTTCAAGAACAAGAAGAAAATTACAGGTAGAAGAACAAAGCTTGGATAATTTTCCACAAATTTACTTCACAATAGGACGTTCTAAAAGATGTACTTTAGGCAAAAGAAAGTACCAGACGGAAGATCTGAGGCACAAGATGGAATGATGTGCAA
Organism: Equus asinus; assembly: GCF_041296235.1. Taxonomy (NCBI): domain Eukaryota; kingdom Metazoa; phylum Chordata; class Mammalia; order Perissodactyla; family Equidae; genus Equus; species Equus asinus. Next base: position 13,240,946 of record NC_091791.1, on the reverse strand, counting down.
AAATTTAGGTAAATGTTTGGCTCTATTTAAACAAATACTGGTTGTATAAAATAATGTCTCAATTGAGAGATTTAAAAAAAACAAGTTAGAACTAAAATGTTGAACAACCGGAACACGTAAGCCGGGAGGGATGATCAGAATTAAAACATTTTTCGGAAGGAAAGTAAAGATGTTGATTGACTTCAGATTTGTTATGAACAGACAGTATAACTTCAAAGCTGGTAGAGCAGCAGTTTCTGAATGTGGACTGTGACCCTCGGGGGTCCCTGAGACCCTTTCTGCAAGGTCAAAACTCTTGTCATAATGATACAGAATAACTGATAATAATAATTTTTGCCCTTTCACTCTTATTCTCTCATGAGTGTACAGTAGAGTTTTCTAGAGCCTACTTGACATGTGGTGACATCATCACTCTGACAGTTCACAGAATGTATGCTTGGGTATTCTTGTGTTTTAAATTTTTCTCAGTTTTATTTTCTAATGTGGAAAATATTAATAGATATAACCCACATAAACAAAAGCTGTTTGGAGTCCTTCATCATTTCTAGAGCTATAAAGATGTCCTGAGTCCATAAAGAGGGGGAAAGAAGAGAAACAGTGAGACTTGAAAGACAATCCTTGTGAAATAGCAGTTCCTGAGCTCTGAGAAACAATTGGTGCTCTATAGTTATCCTACATTCTAAGATAACCCAAGATAGAAACTTAAATACAGAGAACTGACAAAGTAAAGTACTAATATATTCTGCAGGCCTGAGAACCTTGATCTGGAAGAATTTCAAAACTGAGGATCATGCTCCTCCTGTGTTATAGCAATGCCTAGTGAACAGCAGGGATATTACAACCCAGCTCTATGGGGTAAAGGACTGGCGAGAGTCAATGCTGTGTTCAGATTAAAAAGGATGTAGAAAAGAGCAAATTATGCCAGGCAGCCTATGACATTATAATGGGTTAGACAAAACAGAAATTCTCAGGGTGCAGAGGGCAACTCAAAAAAGACATAATCACAATTCCATTGCCTGTATACCCTCTTCCTCAGGTAGATGGAAAATTGTGGTCCATCAGAGAGCCTAGAGCCGAGACTAACATCAGGATCACCTTGGAACTTTTAAGAAATGAAGAGTTCCAAGGCTTTACAGAATCAGAGTCTCTTGGCCCAGAATTTTATGTTTTGAAAAAGTTCTCCAGGGAATGTAGTCATATTTGACAATTTCTGGTCCAGAATGGCTCTGCTAAGGATGATTTCTGCCCCATGGAAACCATGTTGGGCCTGGAAAGCTGAGCGTCGTGTCTCGTCCGCGCCAGCGCCAGCGCCAGCCTGAGCTCTCCCAGTGGGTGCTGCTCTATTCCTTCCACTGCTGTCAATGCCTAGGTTTGGGGCTCCGAGCCCTGGACTTTAGACCATGTTCACAGCTCATGCCTACTTGGTTTCTGGCATTCTGTCTGATTTCTGCGCCTGGACTAGGTAGAGCCCTGTTTGCCTACTTTCCTGATGCCCAGTCAGATCAGCCCTTAAGCATGCCTGGATGTCTATTCTCAGGATTGCCTAAATTCAACTTCCAACAGCCTTTGCGTTTGTCCAGCTCCTCCTCTCTCCTTTGACGCCAGGCTTGTTTCCATTTGTGCCCCAGGACCATCGACAGGGAAGAGCTTGGAATAGAGAGAACTATTGAAGATAAAAAACAACAAAATGGGACCACAGCCCTTCTGTGTGCCAGCAGGCTCAGCCCAAGCCACCACTGATCCCTGTTTCCGCAGTTTTCAACACAGTCTGTGGGCGATTTGTCTTCTCATGTGGGAACCCTTCTCAAAACTGACAAAAGGAGAAAGGCTTTGCTTTACCAAAATTTGGTCTGCCAGCCCCCGCTCAGTGCTGGGCTGTCTCATGTACCGCTATGGCATTGTCAAAGAAGACCGAGCCCCGGGACAGTGAGCTTCCACACCCACAGAAAACAGCACGTGGGGGAGGCGAGGCTAGAGAAGGAAACCTTCTTAACAACCAGTGAGGTGTGAAAGGGGCTGGGGGCCAACCAGAGCCTGGAGTCCAGGCGGAGTGAAGTGATGCCAAATGCCTCGCCCTATCCAAGGTAATGAAAGTGATCTGTAAGTGATGTTTTTTTTCCTCCTAGTTAAATGACAGAGCAGGGCTGGCTAAGGAATAGGATCTGACCAACTTGACCATAAATGCAGGTAAAGCTTGTTTATGTTCCAAAGATAAAGCAACAAATAGGAGACCCAGGTGGGTCGTGGCCTTCCACTGCATCTGAAGCTGTTCCCTCCCTCTGGGTAAATTCCCTGGAGTCTGAGACCATCTTAGCACAACGAGGAAGTGCTTTCAGAGGGAGCTCTGTTGTATCTGCTGATCGGTCCCCTGGAAGATGGAGGCTGAGGGACCACATGGGAGGATCCTAGTGTATGAGTTGGTCTTTGGGGTCAGGGAGATGTTGGAAAGGCCATGGCCGCTAACAGGGTCCCTCCAGCGCTGGTGGGGAATGTCCCATTCTGGTGTACACCTTACTTCTGCCTCCTGAATTCCTGCTCCTCTGGGGAAAGCATTAGAGTCTGGACTGTCATCGGCTTGGCTGCCCTCCAGAGACCTGCGTTCAGGTGCCAGGGAAATTCTGACTAAATCCGTTCAGCGATAGCAATAACAGCTCAGACTCAGTGCCCCCTGCGGCTCCCCTCCCTGTTTGCAGCTCTGCATGCGTTTCTTTCCATGTAAGTGAGGGTCCCGCATTGCTTCCCCGTCTCTCGTGCCCCTGCCTGCCCTTGCGGCTGTGTGGTGACCTTGTGTCCCCTTTGTGTATCAGAACTTCTCCATCTTTAGTGCCACAACCATCAACAGGGTGATGGGCTGGTGGGGGGGCATGCTTCTTGACTAGGCCCCCTTGGCCCCTTGGGGACTGGATTTTGGACAAGGTGTCGAGGCAGCCTTCCGAGCCGGGCCGGGCAGTGTCTGCTGAGCAGATTCCGGTCCTCTTGGGGTAGCTGCATCAGTCACGGCCCAGTGGGAGAGGCCTCAGTGTGGAAAGTATGTGAGCCTTGGATGATGCCACTGATGGCCTGGAATGGCTCAGCCCCTTCTTTCCAAGGCCCCAGCTGATTTCCCCCATTGTGTAGTGGAGAGGGAGCAAAGGACCAGCTTGCCCCAGTTCCTGGAGCACCAGTGAGTGTCCCTGGGCCAGGGGTGGCGAGGGCTGGGAGGCAGCGTTCCGGGATGGCTGCCCAGCAGGCATGGCTGGTCCTGGCTCGGATGCTGTGCCCACGTTAGCATCTGGCTGTCACTCCCATGAGCAGCAGGATCCTCATCCCCATTGCTCAGCTGAGGCAACAGATTGCGCTGCCACGTAACAGACGCTCTGCCCACAGCAGCTGCTCTGATCATGTGATTTGTCAGGGGTTACCCAGGGGGTGAGTGGTGGGGCCTGGATTGAACTCATGTCCATCTCATGCCCCAGCCTGGGCCCTCCTACCCAGCACCTGGCTGCCTTCTCATGGCCTCCACAGGCATCTCAGGGAGGCAGGCAGGGCAGAGAGAGTTAGTAGCCCCATTTTACAGATCAGGAAACTGAGGCCGAGTGATTTGTCAGCGATCACTGAGCTTGCGAATGGCAGAGTGGAGCCTCGAACCTTGCTCTTTTGCTCATACACCTTGTATCAGTCTGTTCAGGCTGGGTGGCTTAAACAACAGAGATTTATTTTCTCACGGTTCTGGAAGCCGGAAGTCCCAGGTCAGGGTACCGACAGTGTGGGTTTCTGGTGAGGCCTCCCTTCCTCGGTTATAGATGGCTGCCTTCTCCCTGTGTCCTCTCATGGCCTTTCTTTCCTCTGTGTGCACAGAGAGAGCGAACCATCTCTGGTGTCTCTTCATCTTCTTATGAGGACACCAGCCCTCAGGTTTCCCACCCTTATGGCCGCATTTAACCTTAGTTACCTTCCTAAAGGTCCTGTCTCCAAATGTAGTCACACTGAGAGTTAAGGCTGCAACATACAAATTTGGGGGGTAGGCACAATTCAGTCCATAACATTCCCTGAGCCCCTTCTACTGATTTGGGCCCCCCAGATCACACTAGGAGACTGACTGCTGTTGTACGTATAAAAGGAGTCATTTGGAGCCCTGCAATAGGGCTGGAGCAATCTGAGAAGGCTTCCTGGAGGAGGTGTGTGTGTGTCTCTTGGTATGTGTATGTGTACATATACTCTGGGCTTGGGTAGCTGGCCCATTTGGGAATCTGGCCTATTTCAGGGCAACCCCACCTGTAGTCCACCCTGGTGATTCAGATGAGTCGTGGCTGTCTTCTAGCAGTCACTTTCTCTCCATGGATGTGGCCAGAGGGGACTGTTTGGTCCCTGCTTGGCACAGTAAGGCAGCTGTAGCTTGATGCAGCCATCAAATAGCATTTCCAGGTCTTCAGTGTGGAAGGGAATGGAATTCCCGGTGGGCAAGGATGAGCAAAGGAGGGCAGAAGTCGAGCTGAGAACCTGCGGCACCCTTCTTCAGCAGAGAGAGACATGCGTGTGGCTGCCGCCCTGGCCGCTGTGCCCTGGCTGCTGAGGGAGGTGAGCTTTCTGTGAAGATGAGCTGTGTTGGGACAGTAGGGTGTGAAAGAGCCCTGGCTGTACGTTCTCTCGCCTTCCTCACCCAGTGTCTGTCCCCCTTCCCTTCTCAGACTCACATGCTGGATGTGGCTGTGAAGGGCATCCTCGCTGTCAAGTGTGGAATTTAAATTTCTGCTGTGCCTGTGTTTCTAGAATGAGGGTGATATTCTCAAGGCAGAGATTTGGGCTCATGTACCAAGTCCTATGGGGTCCAGAGCAGATATGGGTTCTGGGTAGGGTTGTAGTAGGTACCCAGCCAGAAGGCTGGAAGGAGTGCTGAGGGAGGCTGGGGAGGCTGGGGAGGCTGAGGGAGCTTGAGAGGCTGTTCTTTTGGTGGAACTTCCTGTTTTTCATGTTTCCTCTGTGGAGGCTACCAGGCCAGGCCCTGCCCCAGACAATGTGTGAGCCCATTTTTGGGTGCAGAGCCTATCTTTAGCTTCTCTTGTGTCTTTCCCTTGGGCTTAGCACACCTGGGCCCCTGGTGGGCTCCAAAGGGGTTCAGTAAGTTGCTTTTCGCAGTTTAAGCCACAGGCTGGGGGGGAGGGAAAACACCCCCTTCTCGGCTCCATACCGAATACCTGAAGCGCGTGCAACCCCCTAGTTAGGAGATGGACTGTCCATCCTCCCCCATCTCCCATCCCCCATCTTCTCCCTCGGCACCTGGTCCGGTGCCCTCTGCTCTGGGTCATGCTCTGTTCCCAGCCCCTCGGCTCCCTGCCTCCCCGAGGGAGGCCCCTGGGGGTTTCTGAGCCTGCGGCCCCACCACTTCTCTGGTGGGAGATGGTGGCTTCCTCCTGAGGGAGGAGCAAGTTGCTGCCCTCCCTCCCTCTGATTCCAAGGACAAGTCCCTCTGGGGCGGCAGAGAGGCCTCCCAGGAGGGTCTCCTGGCCAGGCAGGTCCCGGCCTCCACAGTGCCTGCCGGCAGCACCAGGCCTTTGCAGCCAAAAAGACCTGGACTCAGACCCTGGTTCTACTGCCACTGTGTGACCTCAGGCAAGTCCCTTAGACCAGCTGTGCCCTGGTTTTCTGTTCAGTGGACAGGGGCGGGACTTTCCATCCCACGGGGTGGCATTAAGTGAGAGAATGGAGTCTTCAAGCCTGGGGCTCTCAGGGGGTGCTGAAGACATGTGTGCCCCCGACAGCGTGAGTGTCCTGGCACCCGGGGTGAATGTTAGCAGACAGCCACAACATTTCTCAGTGTACGGCCTCTGCTGCTCTCTAACTGCCTCGATGCGGAGGCCTCATCTTCTTCATGATTAAAACCTACCCCTTTTCCAGCAAGTCCCAGCCACCATTCATTCATTCATTCATTCATTCTGCCGTGTCTGAGAACCTGCCCTGTCTAGGCTGTGCTCTGGGGAGCACAGCCGTGAATCAGAGCGGGATTGTGCTCTGTTTCCAGGCTGAAGGTGGGGAGGGAGGTTAACCAATAGTCACTCAGGCAGATTCCAGAGGCCACCTGTCTTGAGTGCTCGGCAGAGAGGTGCTAAGAGCCTGGACGAGGGGTCCGTGCTGGGTGCCCAGCACTGGGTCAGGCTCAGAGGGGATTCCGAATTGAAAGGCAGCTCTTGCCCTGAGGAAGGGCGGGCACCAGCTGCAGGCTGTCCCCACTCTGTGCTCTTTCACCAGCAGAGGCAATGACACTGCAAGAAGGAAGTCAATATTTAAAAAAAGAAACGTCAGTTCTTTGGAAGCCCTTAGCAGCCCTGTACACAATTTTGTGTTTAGCCACTTAAATAAAGCTGTAGCTCGAGGTCAGAGACCGCCTACAGGTCTGCCCCTTGAGCGCACACACACCACCCACCTTCCCAGCCCTTGTAAGTGAAGGCGGTGTCATCCCAGGTGTTGGCACTGCCAGTTCAGGGCTGCCCTTTGCCTGTGCCCTTGGGGAACCCCAGAGACACTTGAGTGTGGTGTGGCCAGGTCAAGGGCAGTTTGCACGACTCCTGCATCTTGGGGAAAACAAATGTGGTTCCCAGTGTGCTGCCTTGAGTTCCTGGAACCAGAGTGTTTATTTTATGTAATATACAGCAAAAACAGTTCTGTTGACTTTAGAACCTTCCAGCATCCAAACTATAACTCTTGCTAAAATACTCTTTCAGTGTGGATTACCCGGGATATCACAGGGAAGGAAGACTAAATTGTGTTTGACAGGGAGGAACAATGTTTCGCATTTCAGGTCACCATCTGTAGAACTGAACACAGGCTTTTTGAGACTTGCGTACCTTAATTCCACCAAGGAAACAGACCTCTGCTCAAGTTCGGGGGCTGCTGGAGGAGCATGGGACCCTTGGTGCCTTATTACAGCACCGTGGGTCGTACCAAGGGAGTTCGGGTGGGTGTGATGTATTTGAAGCAGCACTGAGGCCTCCCACGTCGTGTGTGGTGGAGGGATGTCTGAAACACCACCTGATTTAGTAGATGAGGCTCAGGTGGGTGAACATCGGTTCCAGTTAACGCTTCTTGGCTGCATGTGCTCACACTCTCCTGGTGGGGCAGTGAAAGGGGTGGGTTTTGGGGATTTGGGCAGGAAGAGTGGCTGCTCCTTATAATAATGGTGGATAGACAGTATTTACTGAGGGCCTACCATGTGCCAGGCATGTGCTAAGCACCTTGATTGAGCCGTACCTATGAGGTAGGTCATATTGTTATCTCCATTTTAGGACCAAGAAAGTGAGTCTCAGAAAAAGTGATACAGCTAGTTCATGGGCGGATTGAGCAAGCATAGGTTCAGCTGCTGTAACAAAGACTGAGGCTAACAATGGTCTAAACAAGGTAGAAGTTTATTTCTCTCTCATGGAACAGTGCTTGGGAAGGGGTCTGGGGCTGCTATGGAAGTTCTGTCTACGTGGCCATTCAGTTCCCAGTCTCTTCTGTCTTTAGGGTGTTGCCCTCCTCTACATGGTCCAAAATGACGCCCCACTGTGTGTGCATTCTAGTCTGTGGGAAGAGGGGACAGTGAAGGAAGCGGCACACACCTTTTCCCTTCAAGGGCATAACCCAGAACTAACTTGGACGCATTATTTCTGCTCACATTCCATTGGCCAAAACTTGGTCACATAGCCACACCTAGCTGCAAAGGTCGTTGGGAAATGCAGTCTTTCTTTTGGGTGGCCATGCACCCAGCTAAAAGTGGGAGTTCTATTACAACAAAAAATGTGATGAACAGACATTGGGTGACTGGGATATGAGTCCAAGTGGTCTACAGAGTTTGTGCCTCTCACATCTCCACCACCTCTCATCCCGGAGGAGTTCTAGGTGAGCTCCAGGGAAAAGAGCACAGAGCTGGAGCATAAGCTCCTTGGGTGCTTGGGGGAGTAGGTGTTTCTGGTGATCACTTGATCCTCTGGCCCAGCACAGCGCAGGTAGGTGCTCAGGGAATCAATCCTAAAGGGAGGTCGAGAGAGAGGGAGCTGGCCTACCAGGTCCAACCTCAGCTACATTAGTTGAGCAAACCTGGGTTCAAATATAAAGGGGCTGGAAACTGCGGTGACCAAGCGCTCAAAGACAGCTAGGTCTAGAATTCCCTTCCAGGGTGGATCTCCCGGCTGCTTTGCTTTGGACCAGAGGTTCGGGGCATCCTGTTGGCTCCCCTGGCTTAATCCCCACCATGGGCAACATCTGTGACCTGTGCTTCCAGAATGGAAATTCAATTCCAAGCCCCCTTTGGGAGGAACTGGATTCTCTCCGTGCGGTGGTCGCTTGGGCTGTGCTGTGTGCATTCCCGATTCGGTTCCAGCTACACACAGGTCCGGTTTGTCAGCTCCGGCCCCATGCAGACTCTGTCTGCGAGGGAAGGTCTCTGCCTGCCTCCCACTGTGCTCCAGCCGCCTACTTTAACTGGGCTGACTCATCCAGAACAAAACGCAGTTACGGCCTGACCTTTCAGAACCCAGGGCCCCCGTTAAGAAGTCCTTGGAGGGCTTTCCGAGGCAGCATACTGACTGTGAGGAGCTGAGAGCTCCTCTTTCCCTGTTGCTCGCTACATTTTCTGAGCAAAGCTTCTCTCCATGCAGGTGCTCAGAAGGAAAAATAAGTAAGCATCGGAGGTTCCAGTGTGGAATTTTTCAATCATCTGAACATTGTTCTTGGCAAGGAATAATTTAAAGCAAACAGCTATTATGGGTTACATTTTTAGACCAGTTAGAAATAGGGGTTTCACCACAATGGTATTCTTTGATCATCCCAGTCATCTTTTTGGTCTTTTTCCCAGTTATGTATCTTGTGCTAAGTAACGGAGGAGGATACCTATTAACCTTGAGCATCAGTTAAATATCTGTCAAAATGTCTGTTTCGCACCCAACAGAGGGAAGAAAACAAGCGTTACCAGCGAGCCATGCTCTAGGCTGAGCCCGAGCTTACGAGATCTAGACAGTTAGGAGATATGTGAGCCTCTTAAAAAAGAAAGAAGGGACGAGAGAAAAGCATGTGTTTTGGGCACTGCATGCTTCTATTCTGTATTTGTATAGCTGAAAAAGCTTTAGTTTAAAATAAGTGTTATTTGGCAAGAAGTGGTACTTCATGCTGGCAAATTGTGTTCTTTTCCTTAGATAAAAATGAAAATGCATGAGGCATTTTGCTTTTTTCCCTCCTGATAATTAAAAGCATCTACTTGGCTCCATGCGGAGATGGCCCTTGAAGATTTATATGAGACACCTGTGTGGCATCGATCACAGGCCTGCAGGCTGACAGAAGCAGCTACACTTCACCGTGTTCAAAATGCCAGGTCCTGGAAGGGAGTTTTGAAAGGCTTCACTGGGGGTCTCTGTGCAAGACCTGGAGTGGGACCCCTGCATGGGAGTCTTTGAATTTTCATAAAGGACTTCCCCTCCCTGTTCACATTGATCCAGGGCCTTAGAGCAGCTGAGGAGACTAAGCAAGCCCTGGGGTGATGAATAAGGCAAGGCCCCACGCACACACCTGGGCCTCAGTTTCCCCATCTGGGTGATGAGGGCATTAGACTAGGTTTCCTTCGGGTTTTCTGCAAGGTCCACGACCATGCTCCCTTCAACACGCGCTTCCTCTGACTCTGATGTGATTGCTTGTGAAGGACGAGCATGTCAGTGTTGTGAAGGGGCTCCATTTCCTGTGTGGCAGATCTTTTCATTAACTTGACCCAACACAGGGAGAGATTTGGAAACCAATATGTTAGGATATAGCCAACAGCTAGCAAATTGATGAGTTAGATCGTTAATCTATACATTCGTTCACTCGTCAAATGTTACTGTGTGCTGGCTTTGGCCAGGCTCTGTGCTAGGTGCTGGGGTGAGGGAACAAGGCAGCCTGGGCCCTGCCTACTCCAAGTTGGGCCCAGCGCTGTTTGGGTTCCTGTCCTGTTGGCTTAAGGACTTGCCTCCATGTAGGTCCGAGCACAGGAATGTGCTGTGAAATGCAATTCCAACACCCTATTAAAAGCGAAGCATTTGCTTCTGGACACCGAGGACTTTAAGATTTCTACCTTCAAGAAGCAAGGGATTTGTTTTGACAAAAGAAGTGTAAACAGGATCCTGGTGAATAACGTTTCTCATGACTGCTCCTGCTTTAATCAATTGTATATTTATTGGTGACCTCATTAATGTCCAGACTGTCCTGGGCTCTGCTGGGCATGCAGAGGGGGTGGCAGTGGAGAGAGGGAATATACAGCTCAGCCGAGGAGGCTCGGCCAGCTCTGAGGACAACAGCCAAGGGAATGAGACAGCATGTATGTTATGCAATCACAGGTGTGGTGCAGGCCGTGGAGCTGAGGAGCTCAGAAGCGGTGAGGGGGCGGCAAACTCGGGTCAGGCGTCCTGGAGGAGGAGAGGAGAGAAGGGCGTTCCAAATAATTCTTCTGTGCTGGCCCAGCCTGTGGAGTGTAGATGTCCAGTTCATAGCCAGCCGTGAGCTGCCATGGCTTTCCCACGCCTGCCCCTGGAGGCTGGAGCTCCTGGACTTGGAGTGCAGAGCAGCCCCATCCCATGGAAATGGAATGACCAAGAGGCCATGGGTACATCCAGGTTATCGGGGTGCCTCTCTCCCCTGTGGGCCCCTGGCCTTGCCAAATCGTGCCATTGGTGGACATCATCCACCTCTCAGTGTCCCAGGTGCTTGCCTGCTGCTGCCATGGATCCCTAAAAGCTAAAAGATGCAGAAGAGTTGTTCTACTGTCAGGAAGATCTGAGTTCAAATCCCATCTCTGCCTCTTGCTAGCTCTGGGACCTTGTGCCAATCCCTTCTCAGGACCTCATTTTTTGGCGTCTAGACAATAACTAATAAGCTCACCGGTTTCACAGGCCTGTTGTGAGGATTGCACGAGACAAGCATGTAAAGTGCCCAGCATGGTGCCTGGGATATAGCAAGCACCCCATCCCTATTAGCTGCTCTTGTTTCAGCTATTGTTATGCTACAACAGGTGGCCAAGTGGGAAGGCCACTGTCTGACCCAAAGGCCATCTCTTTCTGAAAGCCAGCTCTGCCAGACCCTATAAAAATGCAGGTCTAAAATCCCGACGGCCCTGAGCTATAATTCAGGTGGCACAGTCTGAATCGAGACTCCAGCTTTCTCTATGCTGGTTTCTGCCAAACAACATGCCTCTCCCCTGTTCCTCATCTGAACATGGGCATTGGGTGAACTCCGTGTGCCTGTGAGTATATCCATCTCTTCCTTCTCCACATCCATCTCTTCCCACCTCCAGCCCCTCTTGGGTCTGGGGCTGAGCTAAGCAAAGATGGCCTGAAGGAAGGAGTTGACATGGTTTCACCTTTAATTACCCAAGACCTGGATCGGGTTCCAGTGGGCCAAGCCCTTGATGCTCTGTTCCTTGGACAAAGAGTTTGGGTGTGTCATGTAGCCAGTCGTCTGGGAGCCATGATGAGGCAGCAGGGGGAAGTGGAGGTTTATCTGAGAGAAAATTCCAGAAGCAGAGAATAACTGCCACCAAACGTTTGTCCTCTATCCCAAGAATGAGGACCAAGGTGCAGGTAATACAGAAAGACAGGTTTGGTCTCAAAGTAAGAATGGACTTTTAACATGGTTGACAAAGAGCATTGGACACTTTGTAGGCAAAGGGCTTCCTGTCCCCAGAAGTGCGCAGACCGAGGTCGGCTGAGCATCTGGCGGGGATCATTGAGAGGATGGGCGTGGCTGGGGGGTCTTCGGACCCTGAGACCTCAGGACTTTCGGGAGACGGCAGCTGCCTCCACCTTCCCAGGCATTCACTTCTCACAGGCTGGCGGCACAGCTGTGAGCCTCACTAGGCCCTGGCTGGTGGCCCAGGAAGAAGCAGGGCCGCCTCTCTGCGCGGAGGCTGCTGTTTGCCTTGGCCCCCACTTGCCCAGCCACTTCCTGATCCCGCCCTCTTGTGGCTTTTGCTTCATTAGCTCATAGCTCCCGCTGAAGCCAGTCCCCAGGGCCCTGGACAGCAAGGTGGGCCCAGCCTCCAAAGCTTCAGAGCCCCCACGCATCCCTGCTCATTTCCCCAGCCGGCCAGGGCGGCTCGCAGTAATGATGGGCCAGGCATTGCTGTCCAAGGGTAAACCGGAAGCACTAGAGAGAGACTGAGGCACAGAGAGAGGGAGTAACGACCCTAGCCCCCACAGCAAACTGGCAGGGCTACCATGGAAGCTGAGCCCCAGACCCCTGGAACAGTGTGCTTCCCACGCCTTCCAGAAATGCTGTCTTTAAGCTCATGCTCGCTCTGTTCCCGCTCTGGCCACAGTGCAAGTGCAAGAGGGAAGGCAGCAGGAAGGGCTTAGAGACCCCAGTAGTCTGAACTCTACTTGGGGCTCTGATGCTGGAGAAAGGCCCCATGCCCTCTGATGTCTCCACCCCCACCAGGCTTCTCCCTGTGGAACTGCCAAACTGGGAGGCAGGGGCATTTAAGCTCCTCTCGTTCGTTCATCAGCCTCATTTTGTAAAAGGGGAAACCGAGGTCCAAAGAAGAGAATGACGGGCCTGAGGTCATACAGGGGTCAGAGGCGGAGCTGGAGGCAAAGTCCTGTCCCCTGGCCCCAGCCCCGTGGCCCTGGCTGAGCTTTCCAAAAAGCAAGGGAGTCAGGCAGGGCCCCGCGCTCAGGCTGCCTCGCTTCTGGGGACTCTGGGCCCATCACGGCTGCAGCGCGCTGCCTGGCCCAGCCTCGCCGCGGTCAGGCACCTGGAGACTTCTATTTCCCTTGGACAGAAGCCCTGCTAGGAGCAACTCTTTATCGTCTAGTTGCTTCGGGGTGACCTTCATTTCTGGGAGATTAACACTGGGGCGTGTCAAGGGAGTGTAGGCCTGACATCGCTACCCCCTGGTTTGGGAGCATGTGGCCTCGGCGTCACATCCATCTGTCGTTTGTTCAGTCGTTTGCTCATTTTACACACACACCTGCGCTCCTGCTCCGGCCAGCACTGTTCCAGGTGCGGGGGGTTGAATGAACTAGGCTTACAGTTAATGCGCTACTGGGATCACCCGGGAGCTTCGGGAACTGCTGACACCATCTGCAGAGATCTGATGCCATCGGCTGGGTACGGCCTTGGTATCTCAATTTCTAAAACTGCCTGTGTCCGCATGGGAATTTCTTTTCAAGGAGAAAAAAGCTTTGTAGAAAGAACGTGGCCATAGGAGGATAGCGTCCCCAGGATGGCTGTGAGCAGAGTGGCAGTGGTTCTGGGAAGGCCCTGGGCCTCCGGGAAGGCAGCAGCATTCACCATCAACTGAGGCTTTCCCAGGGCCTGGCACCACAGCGGCCCGAGTCCCAGCTCGCTAGAAGGTTCTGCTGCAGGCCAGGCAGGGTGAAGTTCCCCAGCCCTGCCCCTGAAGGGGGACCTGTCGCGGTCACAGCTCCTTGGCTTTGCAGGACCTTCCTAATCTCAGTGATTCTGCAGCTGTGTTTTTAGAAGAGTTGTTTTCCCCTCATTGTAAAAATATTGAAAATCTAGAGAAATAGAAACAACCGCAGGTCACACATCGGTATGTTTCCTTTTTGCCCGGCATTTTCAAGAGCCGCCGCCGCGGGTGTGAAAGGTGCCTTTTCTGCTGGTGTCTCTGGGTTCTCCGGCTGTCTGTGTGCTAGCAGGGAAGGAAGCTGTACCATCGCAGAGCAGCGGGCTCAGACCTGGGTGGTTCCAACCTCTCATTTAGAGATGGCAGGTGAGAGAGCCAGGCTTGGAACCCAGGTCTCAGTTCTGTTCCTGCTCTTTCCAACATGCCAGCCTCCGTCCAGCCAATGCCTGCACAGTGTGCATGTCTACCTGGCCATTCCCCGGGTCCACCTATACCACCCCACTCCTCCATTTACCCACCTAATTCTTTGTCTCATTCCCACTGCAGGGGAATATCTGAATTCTTTGCTTCTCTTGCCCTTGAGGATAAAACAGATCACACTGCCTGACTCCGGGGCTCTGTGGTGACGGCATATGGCCCATGTCCTGTCCAGCTCAGCCCTCAGCACTTTCCCAGACTCCCAGGATTCCTGGGCTTTGACTGCACCCAAAGGGTTCAAGCTAGAGACGCGGACCCGCATCAAAGTGGTGGGGCTGGAAGGGGCTTCTGCACTGGAGCCTCCACGAGCACACTTCACTCTGCCTCTCCTCTTCCTTTCACAAATCCACAGACAAGAACCCCCACTCCTAATTCCCTCCCTTCCCCACCTGACAGCCAGCCCCAAACACCCTGTAACTCAGTGGTTTTCACATGTGGCTTGTCCAGGTGCCACCAACCTTTGTAAGAGCCAGGCTTAATAGTTTTGATCCTACAGACAGGTGACTAGTACCAGACATTGAGTAAAACTACAGACCAGAATGAGGGGGACAAAAGGCACAGGAAGATGAGGCTTGGTTTGGGTGTGTTTGTGTAATGTGCCATATGTCATTTTTTATTCACACAAAAACATCTTTCTTCAAGTAATAGGAACCCACTCAGCTGTTGCTAACCAAATACCAAATGTTTCCCTTTTCCTCTCTTGCTCTTTCCAAGAGGCGGGCTGTGAAGAATTGCCGTTATCCGTGATGCTATCTTGCCTTTCAAACGTCAGAGAGCTTTTTCCTCAGAGCAAACGCCCAATTGTTTTCTCCAGCTTTGGCAGGAATTTTGAAGAGAAAGCTGTTTTCAGATCACTTCTGTTTATTGTTTTAGACCTGGACTGTGGCAAAGTGAAGGGCTCGTGGCCTCTGTCTAGTCCAGTCTCCTCTCATCTCTTTTCCTAAATTGCCTTTGGACCTATCAGGACCCCCCTCAAAAAAAAAAAAAAAAAAAAAGGCCAAAAAACCCCTGGTATTTCAGTAAAACAATGTTAAGGAAAATAAAATGAAACAAAACAAAATAAAATCAGCCTCCAGTTGGTAGAGAGATGGCTCCAGGAATTGCTTTTGGACACCCCCATCCCCCCATGGACAATAAACATGTGGTTTCATTTCCAAGGGCTCCGGTGTTAGCGTTTCCATTTCCTCAGGAAGCTGCATTTCTTGCTCTTACTTCTGAAATGGAACGTGCATTTTCATTGGCCCGAGTTCAAGGAGTGCCTGCAGCAACAACGAAAACAGCCCCAAGCAGGTTTCGGTCATCTACACCCCGCACCCGCCCAGCCGTGACTCTTCCTAGCTCCCCATCCGCTATGGATTGATGCCAACTCTCCAAGCCGGGGAGGAAGGGGTGGTGGCCTCCTTCACTTGGGGTTTGTGGCCATCGGAAGGGAGCCATGCTGTCCTCACTGCCTGTGTTCTGGCCCTCAGTTGGGAAAGTCTGGTTGCTCTCCAAGCGTCCACATACCACAGGCTCCTAATTAAGAAAGTATGTTCCCATTTCATGTCACTCGAAAAGAATGAAAACAGTGACAGCATTTATTTATCTTCGCTATCAATATCATTCCTGTTTCTGCGTCCGCTGGGGGTTATGAGCCTTGAAGGAATTGACTGTGGGTTGTGAGATTTTAACCTCGGCCATGTGCTGTGGGAACACGTGGGGCTTCTCTCTGAGAGGCAGGCTCCAAGGGAGGGAGACAAGGGCCAGCAGAGCCCTGGCCCCTGCCCTCCTGGAGCTTGGGGTCCCATGGCAGCCACGGGAGGAGTGACTTTTGCCTTCTTTGGTGCTGATGTGGAGTCAAGCCCCCTTTCACCAGCTGCCTCCCATTTTCTTGGTGAATCTTCCGAGAGGTAAAAGCCACTACATCTCCAGTCTTTTAGAGGAGATACGGTCTGTCCGAATGGCTAGGGTTTATGGAAGACCTGCCACATGCTCCGACGGGGCTGGGGGCTCACATATGTTATTAATCCTTGGCGGCAACGGAGTAACTGATTGCTGGACCTCAAGTTAAGGGACTTGCCCAAGACCAGAAAGCAACTCAGCCCACTTGGGCTGCTACAACAGCATACCACGCACTGGGTGGATTATAAACAGCAGACATTTATTTGTCTCAGTTCTGGAGGCTGGGAAGTCCAAGATCAAGGTGCTGGCAATTCTGTGTCTGATGAGGATCGACTTTCTGGGTCATAAACGACTGTCTTTTCGCAGCGTCCTCACCCGGCAGAAAGGGCGAGGGAGCTGCTTTCAGGGGCCTCTTTTATAAGGGCACTAATCCCATTCCTGAGGGCTCCACTCTTATGACCTAGTCACCTCCCAAAGGCCCCACCTCCAAATACATTGCGGGTTAGGTTTCTACATATGAATTTTGGGGACACAAACTTTCAGTCTGTAGCAGGTGTCCTTAACAATGGGCCTGCGATGGTGATACTGTCAGTGTCTTATTATGAGAACAGGCTAGGAGACGAGGGGAAGCTCTCCATGAAGCACCCGAACATCACAGGTGGTGGTGGTGAGGACGGAGCCCCTTGTCTTGTTGCACCCTTTGTGGCTGACAACTTGGTAAGTGTCGTGCCTGACCTGGGTAAGGCAGACTTGGAAGGGACTAGCTGTGCCTAGACCTTCAGGACATGTGTGTTGCTTCTCTGTAGGCATGTGCCTGCATGCTTGCCCGGGTATTCTCAGTTACATTCATTACCAAGTACATTGACCTGCTGACCCCCTTACTTAACATCACGTGCTGATTCCTGTCCCTTTGTGCCTCACCTTCCACCCCCAAGGAACTTATCACTTTCTGTGCATTTTCTTTAAGCCGTTTTCTTTTTTAAAAAGTATTGTGGTGGGGCCAGCCTGGTGGCATAGTGCTTAAGTTTGCGTGCTCTGGTTTGGTGGCCCGGGGTTCGCAGGTTTGGATCCCAGTTGCAGACCTGGTACCTCTTGTCAAGCCATGCTGTGGTGGCATCCCACGTAAAGTAGTGGAAGATTGGCACAGATGTTAGCTCAGGGCCAATCTTCCTCATAAAGAAAAAAAAGGTATTGTGGTAAGAACATTTAACATGAGATCTACCCTCCTAGTAAATTTTCAGGTGCACAATACAATATGGTTAACTAAAGCACAGTGTTGTATGGCAGATCTCTAGAACCTAAGCATCTTGCAAAACTGAAACTTTAAACCCATTGAACAACAGCTCCCCATTTCCCCCTCCTCCAGTCCCTGGCAACCTTACTCTCTGCTTCTAGGAGTTTGACTCTTTTAGATTCCTCATATAAGTGGAGCCATGCTGTATTTGTCCTTCTGTGATGGGCTTATTTCACTTACCTTAGCTTCCTCCGTGTTGTCACATATGGCAGAATTTCCTCCTTTTTTAAGGCTGAATAACATTCCATTGTATGCATACACCACATTTTGTTTAATCCAGTCTTCGGTCTGTGGACATTTAGGTTGTTTCCACATCTTGACTATGTCACAATAAACATGGGAATGCAAATATGTCTTTGAAATCCTGATTTCAATTCTTTTGGATAAATACCTAGATGTGGGGTTGCTGGATCATATGGTAGTTCTATTTTTAATTTTTTGAGGAATTGCCATATAGTTTAAGCCACTCTTGAAGGTCTGTCACTGGCTCCCTGCAGTGGTCACAGACCTGGCCCTGAATTCTTGCTCAAACGCACCTTGCCCCATGCTTTGCCATGCCCTCTTGGTCCTCCAGGCTTCTCACCTGGGGACTTCCCTCCCTGCTGTGGCTTCTTGCCCTTCGCCCAACCTCTGGCCCTGTTTCTCTGGCTTTGACCTTCTTCCCCAGTGCTCGGCCTCTCCCCTGTGGCCTTGCCATTGGTGGCCCCGTCACTCCCATTCCCATCTACAGTGTGCTCTCCCATGGGTGCCATCCCTGAAACCTACCCAACGTCATGAGGGCAGTCTGTGCCTCCTCTGCCGACACACCTTCGGGGACATTCCTGGCAGTCCTGCTTTACGCGGTTTTGTCTATGGCTGCTCTTCCCAGCCCTGTCTGTGAATGTGCCTCCCTCCTGCCTCGGCTAGTGAGCAGACTGCTCAGGACAAAGGTGAAGCCTGTGGTGCCTCTCTCATCTGCTTTCAGGGCTGCCCACGACAGGGCCCAGGACACAGTGCACAGTCGGGGCCCCGCCAGTGTCTGTCAACCTACTAATGGGACTGTCCATTGGGAAGAAGTGGTTCTGCCTGAGGCATGGCTGGAGGTCAGTGTGTTGCAGGAAGGTGTGGCAGTCCTGGCTTCCCGGGCCAGCTGTAGGCATGCTTGGGAGTGTCAAAACCTTGAAGGAACAAATGACACGTGGTTTCTTAAAGCCAGTTGCATCCAGCTCCCCACCAAAGCAGGATCCCAGCCACACAGGCTGCACCCTCCCTGCACACGCAGCAGTGGCTCCCAAAGTGGTGACCTCCCCTGTAGATGCCTCCCCACTCCCCACCTCATCTTCACCCACCTTTCTGTGCACTGCAGTTCAATCATTTGTGCTCTAAAATCATCGATCCGTGGTAGGGCAGTGAGTCCATTCCAGTCTCCTTGGCCTTGGAGTCCAGACCTTTCCTGGCTTAGCCCAGCCTGCCTTTCAAACATGTCTCCCACCACCCTCCTGGGTGCAGGGCAGGCCCCAGCCCCTTCCTGGGGGCATTCTGCCCCTTGATCAAGGGCACAACTCAGTGTCCTAGGCTTAGAGTGGGCTTTCTAGACCCTTCCCCTTTCCGGTCACCTTCCTGTAGTCATGGGACTCTCTGTTACTGTGACCAAGGCCAAACACAGTCACATATCACAAAGACCACGCCCCCATTCTTGGTCTCAGCTGACCACCAGCTGTTAAGTCCAAGTCTGTTACTGGATCATTAATCTGCCAATGGGTATGACGTATGTCTCCTCCCACTCGCTCATCCACGCATACCCAGGTGTTGAATTCAATAACAGTCTTAAAATTGAAGGAACCTTCTAATATCAAAAGGCAGGAAACCGTGGAAGAGAGTTTGCTGAATGAATGAAAGACCCAAAAGAATAAAGCTAGAATGATTAGGTGATTAGTGGATACTCTGAGGCAGGGGGGCCTGGTGCCCCTCATATCTTACATCAACAGCCTCTTTCTGGCTTGGAGGGAAAGACCAATGAGGCACATGGCCCCATGCAGGATTTTCATGTTCCAGAAGAGCCAGTGTGTATGTACATTTGTGGACAGTGTATGTGTGCCTGTGGGCACAGCATCCCAGGAGACGGAGAGATTCAGGGACAGAGAGGAAAGGCTGTGCCCTGTGTCCTGGACACTGCTCCTCACCAATCCTAACAGACCACGCTTGGAGAAGAGTTGTGGGCAGGGCCCTTCCAAGCTGGATTTCAACAACACGGCCGGCCTCTGTAGAAACCGATCAGAAAGGGTCTCCTCCGGAGCTGTATTGTAGAGCTCCTCGTGCTTCCAGCTTCAGCATTGTCGGACTTTCCAGAAGTGACACGCACCTCTAGTTTGCTTTGATGCATCAAGAACTTTGATTTGCGCCTCCTCCTGTCACCTTGATCAATCCCCAAATTCATGTTCTTCCTTCTGTGTCCTCATTCTCCATTTCCAAAGGAACTGCAAACGTTGCATTTTGATTTTATTGTTGGGGGTGGTGCTTCCTCAGAAGACAGGCCCATTTATCTGTATTTAAGGCTGAGAAAAGAATTCGAATAGATAATTACTGATCCTTTTATTTCTTCCTGGGCTTCTGATGAGTGGCTTTCTTGCCTGGAATCCTCTGTACAGCTGGGAGAGACATGGAATTGAGGTGCTGACAGCTTGTGTTGGAATCACGTGGTGTTTACTGTGCTGAGAGTGTGTGGCGGCCTTGTTTCCATACTGACAGCAAATGCCATATGGGGAGGAAAATTCCTGTCAGATGAACCCTTAAGGAATCACAATATGGTACACGAAATCTCATAATTGCTTTTGGAAGTGGGGAGGGGCACCTTGCTCAAATCATGTAAGCAGTGCGGTACTCTCTGCCATAATTGAAGAAAATTGGAGTTTGACACAAGGTAATTTACTTTCCTTCTGTGTTTGTGCTGGGGAAGTTCAGTGGATTGGGAAAGGATGGAGAAGTTGGTTTTCCTCACCTCGGGGGATCAGGTTGAGTGGGAGGTAGCAAGAAGAGAATGCAGTCTGTGTCTGCAGGGCATCATGCTAACAGGTGCGGGCTCCAGACCTGTCACCCTCTCGGCTCCCTCCTTCCCAGATTCCCTACTGTGGCTGACGATAACACTCATCTCACTTGACATTTTATTACTGTCACTTGGGATCTTGTCTGCTCACGCACACCCCACGCCCGCTTTCCAACAGAATCCAAGCTCCCTGAGGGATGGGACCGCATCCCAGTCTCCCCACCCCCATCGATGCTGGCACACATTGAGATGGGTTAAATGTTTTTTGGAGTGGCTATTCGTGAAGCATCCATGCATGGAAAGGTAGACTGAGTTAAGGCAATAGTCCAAGGCTAGTTTCGGTCCCCAAACGACGTGGGGAGGGGGCCAAGAGGCAGACTTGGAAGGTGGCTCATCCATGTTGATGAAGTATCCACTGAGGGGAGAATGAGAGATTTTCGAGTGCCTTCTTATACACACTATACTTAGAACTGGTGAATTCCTACAAAAATAGTCCCCGGCCCTTAGGCAGTTTACACATGATATCGGAGTGGGCTGTAAAACTACGCAGCCTGTATGCCTGGTCACTGCTCTTTCAGTTGCAAGAGACAGAAACCCAACACCAACTGGCTTAAGCAAAGAGTCTGTCAGGTAAATAAACGTGCAGCCCCCGGGCTGGCCTCGGTCGGCTGGCTTAAGGTGCTCCTATGACTCGAGCACTGGGTTCTCTCTTCTCCATCAGCTCCGCCTTCCCCTGCTTCATTCTCTGTGGCTCTCGCTGCCTAGTGGAAAAGCCAGTTGTGGCAGCTCTTGGTTGACTGGCCCTAAGCCCTCGTCATCCCAGAGAGGGGCAAATGTCTTTCTCAGAAGTTCTAGCAAAAGCCATGGAAGGACTCCAAGGCCCAGTCAAGTCACACACCCTGAACCTATCATTTGGGCCAGAAGACAGGAGGGCTCTGATTGGCTAGAACTGAGTCATGTCTTTCTCTGAGCTTATCACTGTGGCAGAAACAGAGACCTTATTGTCTGGGACTAAGTCGTGTGCCCATCCTTGAACCTATTGTGTGGTTGGGAGACAGGGTGCTCTTATCGTCTAGGATGGAGTCATGTACACATCCCTGAGGCTTGGGAGCAGTTGGCTTCCTTACAACCTTGGGCTGGAGTTTTACAGACCTGGGGAGAGGAGATTCCCTGAAGGAAGGGGGATGGAACAGACCGAAAAACCCATATCCATGATGATACAGATGGTGTTTATTAAACATTTCCTGTGGGCCAGGCTCTGGCCTGAGTCCTTTCTGTGCATTATCTTATTTAATCCTCATGACAGTCCTAGCAGATAGGTGCAATTACTGTCTCAGGTTCACAGATGAGGAGACTGAGGGATAAGAGTGTCAAGTCAGCTGCCCCATGTCACACAGGCAGTGAGTGGTGAGGCTGGGATTTGAGCCCAGGTGGTTTAGCTCCAGAACGCATGCTAACAGCCTCCACCCTCCTACAGGTAACAGCTCTGCTCCTGTGGGTGAACTCTTTGGGTATGAAAGTGAGTTGACATGATGGTTGTGTTTTAATTCCTTTTTGTATTTTGTATCTCCAGAGAGACCCCCTCTAGGGGAACGATTGTCCTGGCTCCTCCACATTTGGCAAGAGTATAGTCATTCCTTCCATCTAGGTAGCTCTCCTAACCAAGGACTAACTCACTCTCTTCCTAGTTTCCCCACAAAGTCACTTGACCATTTCCGGTGCAGCCGTAGGATCAAAGGGCCAATGTGCAGTGCTTAAGAGGGTTCGAGGCAATGAGTCTCAGTCCTTTTAGCGTCTTTTTGGCCAGAGAAAGCCTCTTGCAGAGGCTTCAGCATCATTGCAGGAAGAGCCAGAAGGGACCCTTCCATCTTACCTCCAACATATGCCTACATTTTTCAGAGGAAGACTGAGGCCTAGAGAGGTCAGTGAGTTGCTTGAAGTCACATAGAAAATCATTGGCTAGAACCCTAGTCACTGGGCCTCCAGGCTTGGAGTCTTGCCTTGCATTTCTTTTCAGAACTCTCTTGGCTACTGAGTGGCTGAGGGTTGGTCACTTTCTGTCTCCATGCCTATAGCTCCTTAGCTTGGAAATGCAGGGTTTTAATAATTTGAAGCATCCTAAGACTGGGCTTTCCTCCAACTGGGCAACAATGAAATTATTATTATTTTTGCTGTATCCATTAGCATGCTTTGAATTACAAGGAACTTTAAAATCTTTTCATACTGCCCTAAGCAAAGCTCATAAATAAGCTTTTCAGATGTGATTTGGGCTGCAGGCATGGTTTGATCCAGAGATTCATCACATCACCAACTCTATTTACTTCTTGTAATTTTCCCAGCTCTGACTCCTCCATGTATCAGCCTCATCCTCACAGCGGCTTCTCTTGCAGTGTCAAGAACACTGCAGCAGACCCTGACCTCACTCAGGCACCACAGCATCCAGAAGAAGAGAGAGCACCTCTGCTCAGCGTGCCCAGCGTGGTTCACTCTGATTTTACCGGCTTGGGTTACATGCCTGCCACCCTTATCCAGTCACCATAATCAGGGAATGTGACATGCTGATTGGCCAGCCAAGGGGTGGAGTCATAGTCTCTGGAACTGCTGGCCTCTCCATATAGAAATCAGGGCATTGGAAAGGGAGGGGGAGTGGGCTGGGGAGTAGAGGCTGGGCCATAACTGACACTTTGTTCTCCACTGACCTGGTCCCCCCTCTGAGTCTGCAGAGCCTGGAAATAAATAAGGGGTCCTGAGAGTTTGCCAGTCACCTTGTTTCATCCATCTGGGGCTCTGGATCCAGGTGTGGGTTGATGGACCGCCCCGACTGGCCCTCTCCTGGGTCTGACCACATTCTTCTCTTCTTCTCTCCAGAAAGAGATTACTGCAGTTTATGTGACAAGCAGCCAATTGGGAGGCTGCTTTTCCGGCAGTTCTGTGAAACCAGACCTGGGCTGGAGTGTTACATTCAGTTCCTGGACTCAGTGGTAAGTCCCTGCTTCTGGGAGGAGGCCCTTTGGTCCTCTGTGATCAGCAATTGTTTTCGTCTGGAGGAAAAGACAGACCATGTGGTTTAGAAGGGTGAAGAATAAACTGGTTGCTTAAGAAACTTCCACTGCAGACTTGGAGAATGCAGACTTGTCTCCATGTCTACACCTGCTGGGTGACCATGGTTAGGCCACCTTCCTCTCTGGGCCTCGGTTGCTGCTGCTTTAAAGTGAGGCTGTGTCAGTTCTCTGATTCCCGGAGCCTGGGTTGTTATGCAGGGGAGCGCCTGAGGAAGTCGGGCAGGTTTCCCAGCACCCCAAGGTAGTTCTCGGGTTCCACGACCCCTTCCTGAGCAGAGAACCCATTTTCTAAAGTTCTAAAGCTTGTGTGTGTATGTGTCTTTGTTTACTGTCTGCTTCTCTGCCAGAATGCAAGCTCCCTGAGGCCAGGACCCTGGGCTCACCCCTGCTGTATGGGGCGCATACAGGCATTCAGTAGATGTTTGTGGAATGACCATGTGTTGGCTGTTTCAAGCCAATCTGACAGCTGCTGGCATCACTGGCTGCTGGCATACGTGCTCTTCCTTACCCCATGGGGACTTCCTTCAGACGTACTGGTCGTTCATTTGTTTAACAAATGCTGATTGATCTGCAGGGGCTTTTAGGATAGGATGTAGGAAGATGCAGGAGTCCCTCGGCACTTGCCCAAGAAGGCAGGGCCCCTCAGCCTGGTTCACTGCTCTTGGGGTTTCTATCAAAGGAAGGTGGACAAGGGGTGGGGCGGTGAGGAATGGAGACCAGTCATGAAAGGAATGGGGTCATCCAGGCTCCCCCTCCCAGGGCAGGGAGCCAAGATGCTGTGGTTTCCTAGAGGCCCTAATGCCATCTTTGGCTGCAGCCATTCCGACCTCTGTCTTGGTTTGTGGGACAGCCCTTTGGGGCCCAAGTTTCTGTGTCTGCTTCAGGGTCTCCATGTGGATCTCTAGACCAAGACAAACTGCCCACTGAAGGTCTCCATAGGAAGTTGCATGGGACCCCTCAAAGTCAACGTGTGCAAAACAAACCCAGCACCTTCCCCCAGGTCCCCACAGCTACCAGCTCTGATGTATTCTCTGTTCCAGGGACGAGCACCTCACAGCCACCCAAACCTTGAAATCCTTCCATTGTCTCTGTCCTCTCCCACTCCCCTCCTGATCAAGGACCCTGTGCTTGGCTCCTTGGTCTCTCCCAGAGCAGTTCCCTCACCTCCTCAGCCTCTGCCTTGGTCTTAGAGCAGGTTCTTGCGCATCTCATATGTGGTACGACAATTCTCAACCTTGGCTGAACAGTCGAAACACCAGGGGAGCCTTAAAAAAATACCAGTGCCCGAGCTGAAGCCCAGACTCATTAGTTTGAATCTCTGGAGGTGGGGCCTACTGTTTTCATAACTTTTTATTATGGAAAATTTCGAACTATAAAAAGTAGAAATTGACAGAATACTATAATGAACTCCCAGGCACACTTCACCCCACTTCAACAATTGCGAACTCACGGCCAATCTTGTTCCACCACATCCCCCCTCTTGTAGCATTTTGTAGCAGATCTCACATTTATTATTTCATCTCTGAACATTTCAGTATGCATCTCTAAACAATAAGGGCTCTTTAAGAAAAAATACAATACCGTTATCACAGCTAAAAAAAATTCTTTACTATCTTCAAATATTAGTCAATATTCAAGTTTCTGATTTTCTCATGCTTTTTATAGATGCGTATTTTAACAGTTTATAACCATCTCCCCTTGTTTATGCAGGAGAGCGTCCCATAGTCTGATTTACGCTCTCACTCCCATGTGTCATCTGACAGATTCCTCTGTGTTTCTTGTAAATTGCTCATTGGATCTAGAAACTTGGTCAGATTCAGTTTCAATTTTGGTGGGTGGTGGGGACTGACTTCATAAGTAGTTTCATATTCTTCTGTCAGGGGCTATATGGTATCTGGTTGTCTTTCTTTTTGAGATGGTAGTAGCCATTGACATTCAATACCTAAATCTGTTGATTAATTAGGGGTTGCAACATGGTGACATTCTAAGTCTATCATTCTTTCTTCATTTGCTAACTTTCCCGCGTCCTTTCGATTACTATTTGGTTTCCCAGTGGTAAAGTTCATATGGGAAATGCTTGACTCTTTTCCTGTATTTATGTTTTCAAAGTACCCAGTTGGTTCACTAGCATCCTCCAATAGTAATAACCAGTTAGAGTTTCAAACATGTGGATTTAAAAAAGAATGTGTTTTGATGCATGATAGTCATTATCCTTATTGGTGCTCCATGGTCTCATCATTGGCCACTGGAGCCCTTCAGATTGGCTTCTGAGCTCATGAGAGGACCCTTAATCACTGGCAGCCACCTTGCTGTCTGGTGTGATATGATGTTCTGAGCTCATCTTGTATGTTTCCTGCCCTAAACCTGGAGTCCGTCATTTCTCCAAGGAGCCCTGGTTCCTTTTACTGAGAAATGCTACTTGGAGACCACAGTTTGGCACTAGGGGTACCCATTACTAGATTGGCCATTGTTTGTAGCAGACATTGGCATGTTTCAAATCTCCCAGGACTGTACTGTGTATCCAGGGTTGGGAATCATTGACACCAGGATAAAATTGAAGTTCTGTGGCTGACTTACCAGACCTTCCACTGATGGGCCCCTGCCCTCCCTTTCATCCTTGGAGGTTCCTCTGGGTCTTTCTTGAGCCCTGCATTCTGGCCCCATCACTGCTTGTGATGGCTCTGACTTGCCAGGCTGATTGAAGCCTCTTGGCCCCGGCTCCCTCACTCTTGCTGCCTGAACTGCCTCCCCATGTCCTCTCTGCTTGGTGAATACCTGCTCATTCTCCTGCTTTCTGCTCCCAGAAGGCTTCCCTGACCACCCTCTCTCCCTGCTGTGCCCTCTGCTCCAGGTGCTTGCTCCGACATGCACCTGAGTCTCATTACTGTGCCATTCTGACAGAATGGCATCTTGCCTGAGAGCACAGGCTCCAGAGACAGACCAGCTGGCAGTGAGACCTTGGGCAGGTGCTTAACCTCTCTGTGCCTCACGTCTTCATCTGTAAGTGGAGACACACTTGTATCTGATGGTGGTAGAGGCATTGATGAGTTCACACTGCTCAGAGCAGTGTCCGGCATGTCACAGATGCCCAGTGAATGTAATCATTAGGGTTTACTTGGGTGCCTGTCTCCTCTGCTAACCAGAAGTCTCTTTGTAGCACAATGTAATGTAGCTCATCATCTCTGAATCCTCAGCCTACAACGCCTCACCTGACAGATGGTCAGTGCTCAGGATGTGGGCCCAGTGGAGGCGGTGACTTGCCCAGGGTCACACCAGAAGTGAGTGGCAGAGCTATGCCTGAACCCAGGTCTCCTGGCCCCCAACCCACTGCTCTTTCCTCTACATCATGCTGCCTCTGAGGTGACGTGGATTCTGGCAAATTGGATCAGGCTTTCTAGGGTCTTCGGTGGGATGGGCTCTTTGTTGAAAGTAGACCTACCATGAATCCTTTTGCAAAGCAATCCCTCAGCGCCCCCACAAGCCTGTTTAGTGATGTACTACTTCTCCTAGATTGCATTTTCTTAAATCAAGACCCAGAAATCTGAAAAGCCAAGACTCCTTGATTCTGTTCTCAATCCTACTCCCATAGCCAGGCTGGGAGAACATTGGGTTTTCTGTTTCGTTTGTGAACTGGCAGACCCACTACATGTCACAAGGATTCCCCTCGTCAGGGTCTTTGTCGCCATCAGACTTGGGGGCTACTGGCCAAGATGTATCCACAGCCCCCAGCCCAGCCCACCTCAAAGTGCCCGGAGTGTTCACAACCCTATGTGGCCTGTGAGCCCTTAGCAGGACCTGGGTCTTGTTTTCTTTTCTCCTGGGTTCACAGAACACCTTGACCCTGGCAAGGCCTTCACTTGGAGCAGGAAGAGAAGCCCCGGGATCATGCTCCTGGCCATTCTTTTAGTCTTTCATTCGTTTAAGAAAAATCCTCTCTGCCAGGCACAGTAGCAGGCCCCTGAGATAAACCACTGAATGAAATGGGCCAAGATCTCTGCCCTCATGATGTTTACATTCTCTCCAGGGAGAGAGAGGCCATAATCAAGAAGCATAATAACTGAGTATCGATACAGAAGGTTAGAAGGTGATAAAGGGGATTGAAAAAGAAAACTGGAGCATGGAAGGGAGGTTGGGAGTGTGGAAATGGGGACACTGTTGTAGGATTAAGTAGGGCGCTCAGCAGAGATGTCTCTGAGAAGGTGATGTTTGACTGAGGCTTGGAAGGAGTTGAGGGAGTTAGCTGGGTGAGTATGTGGTGGAAGACATCTCAGGCAGTGGAACAGCCAGTGCAAAGGCCTGCAGGCAACGGTGTGGTGGCTGGAGTGGAGGGAGCAGGGGCAGAGGGATCTAGGACAGGTGTCAATCATGCAAGACCTTGTGCCATTAAAGAACCTTGACTTTGGCTTTGCGTGAAATGGGGGAGCCAGTGGAGGGTTTTGAGCAGAACAGCGGCATGGTCTGACTTAGGTCCTTTTAAACGACCCTCTGGCTCCTGTGTTGGGAACAGACTATGGGGGACTATGGTGGGAGCGGGGAGCTCTGATAGGAGGCTCCCTCAGCCGTCCAGGTGAGGGCTGATGGTGGCTCGAGCCAGCGCGGGAGCAGTCGGCAGTGGTGAGAAGTGGTTGGATTTGGGGCATGTCTTGAAGGCAGAGTTAACAATATTTTCTGATGCCCTGGGGCTGAGAGAGAAGCATTATGGATGACTTGAAAAGGTTGACATGGGCAACTGGAAGGATGGAGTAAGGGTAGGGCTGTGGGGGGCTTGAGGGGGGAAGATCAGGAGCTCCATTTTAGGCACCCTCAGCTTGAGATGACTATCAGACATCCAAGTGGAGACGTTCGAGGGGAGGTGGGTGTTCAAGTCTGGAGTTTGTGAGAAAGATCTGGGCTGGAAGTAGAAAATTCGGAGTTGTCAATGTATAGCTGGTATTTACAGCCATGGGCTGGATGAGCTCACCAAGGAGATGAGTGTG
Source organism: Equus asinus (assembly GCF_041296235.1). Lineage (NCBI taxonomy): Eukaryota > Metazoa > Chordata > Mammalia > Perissodactyla > Equidae > Equus > Equus asinus. The sequence continues at coordinate 13,212,892 of NC_091791.1, read as the reverse complement.
GATGGAGGAGAGATGGGGACAAAAGACTGAATCCTGGACCAAGGCTGCTCCCCATTTGGAAAAGGTGAAGCATCAGCAGCTTTGGGACCTGTTTAGAGAGTTGATGAGGCAGAGCGGGGCAAGGCTAAACCCAGGAGCCAGTGGAATTTTCCAGCCACATGTCTTGTTAGACACTTATAGTCAGTTTGAGAAGAAGAAAAAAAAAAATCCAATGGATGCCCATTTTCATTCTGGTCGTGCAGACGTTCCCTTGTGCTGGGCCTGTACCAAGAGCTTTTTTTTGGAAAGGAAATGTAAGTCTGGCTCTGGTGCTGACGCAACAAACGCTCTTTACATATGCCTTAACGAAGCCGCCACTCGCAAGAGGCTGACTCCGTCCTCTCGTGTTTTTGTCTGCATCCCTGGGAATTAGCGAGGCCTTTTCATCACCCACCTTGACGTCAAATGACCAGCCTTTGGAACACCTCTTTTACGCATGGAGACTTTATTGAGTTTTCCAGGGCTGGCGCAATTCTCGTCTGAAATACATTTTTTCTTCCATCCTGACTGGAACTCCGAGGAGGGAGGAGGTAGCGGTGTCCTGGTGTTGCATACCGCCCCAGTGCTCTCTGGCTCAGCCAGCACCGTCCACATGGTTCCCACCTCTATGCTGAATTTCTGTCAAGTGGAGTTTATTAAAAATACCCTGTCCTCACTGGGCTCTGATGTAGCCCCCAGGAAAGGCTGCTTTCCTGCTCAGTCCTAATGTCTGAGTTTCTCAAGACCAGTAGAAGACTGTGGCTGTTTTAAAGTGGGGCCTGGATGATCCTGGGGGCAGCAGAATGGTTTGTGCATCATTCATCACAATGCTTCTGGGAGCCAGAGAAAGACTCCTGTGCAGCCCTCCCACAGAGAAATGGAGTCAAGGCTGTGACTAGATTTGGCTTCTGGAGGGTGAAGAGAGTTTGCCCAGCTGGTCAGGGGATCGGAAGGGGTTCCAGGCTAGTGTCAACCTCCCCGGGGCCAAGAGGGTCTCGTCATGGACTCCTTAAAGATTCATGCACTGCTTCTCTAACCTGTTTTCTGGAACTTTGATGGCACACCAGATCATTTGAAACCCTCCTGTCCCCACATTTGGGTGCAACTTAAAATTTTCAGGTCTCTTCTCTTTGGGGTTGGGGTTTGGCAGATACTCAGCCAGATTCACTCAGCACATATTTATTGGATGTCTCCAACGCGTCACACTCTGTTCTAGCAGTTGGAGACTACAGGGTGAGCAGAAGTAAGTTCCTGCCCTCATGGAGCTTGCTTCCTTGTTAAATGATAAATCGAAAAATAAATAAATAAATAAGGAAGAATTTTTAATGAAATGATACTTGGATACCTGTTAAGTATTCATTATCCATTGCTGTGTCAGAAATTACCTCAAAACTGAGCAGCTTGAAACAACAATAAACATTTATTATTTCGTAGTTTTTGTGGATCAAGAATTTGGGAATGGTTTACCTAGGTGCTACTGGTTCAATTTCTCTCAAAAGGTTATGTCAAGATGTTGGCTGAGGCTGCAGTCATCTGAAGGCTTGACTGTGGCTGGAGGGTCTGTTTCCAAACTTACATATGTGGCTGGCAGGTTGGTGCTGGCTGTTGGCCAGAGGCCTCGATTGTTTTCCATGTGAACCTCTCCATAGGACTACTTACGTGTCCTCATAACATGGGTGGCTTTCCCCAGAGTGAGTGATCCAAAAGAGTATATAGAAGCTTCAATGTCTTTTATAACCTAGTCTCGGAGGTCCCATAATGTCGTTCCCCTAATATCCTCCTGGTTACATAGGTTAATGCTCTTCACTATGGACAGAGACTTCTCAAGGGCGTGACCATCAGGAGACTAGGATTATTGAAGGCATCTTGGAGACTGATGACTACAAATATGAGGTTACAACAAATGAAATCTCACGTCAGGAAATGCTAAAAGGCACTCTAAGCCATTCATTAGCCCAGAACTATAGAAAATCACTTGAAATTAGAGGGCTATGACCCGGCTTTAGATATGCCTGGTTATCCTGAAATTTTGTTGTGAAATGATGCCTCACCAGGGAAACTAAGTATTCTGCTTCTCTTATCTATGAGTCATGCCCAGTATTTCTCTTTGTCTTTCTATCACTGCTGTGATCTTCCCAAAGAGGGAAGGTGGAGCGTGGTACTCATTCTTCAGATGGACATAGAGACCCCCAGAGCAGTTGGTGATGCCAGACCCTGGGAGCAGGGTCATCTTGAAAAAGTACTACTTACAAAATATGTTCATATAGTGGATGTCTATGGGATTGTCCAGTCTCCTGGGGACCCCACCCATACTCCAAAACAACGTGGCTCTCCTAGAAGCTACCATGTTCTTAATGATGTCACCCTCAAATCATAGTTGATTGGAGTAAGGGTGAGCCTGTGAGCCAATGGAGGCCAATGAATCCTTTCTCCGGGATTTCTAGACTTTAGGGGAAGTCCTTCTCTGGTAGAGAAGGCTTAAAATAAAAAACCTGGGAGCCATTGACTGCCATGTTTCCTACTTCTGAAGCAAGCCAGTCGGCACTGAAGATGAGGCGCGCACACACACTCACGGATAAGAGTGTGTTCCAGAAGTGCTCACATCCCTGGTTCCTGGTGCTTTGGGCCTGGCTATTCCATTCTTCCCACAGTTTGGTTGTTCAATGCATTCTTGGATTTCAGGAGCCAAGAGGTTACAGTTTTGCTTGAGCTAGGTTAGGTTGGGATTCTTTTCACTTAGAGCAAAAGAGTAATGGAGAGTCGAAGACCTTTGCCTGGTGGCCTTATGAGCCTTGGTGGGGAGAGAGGACAGAGAGAGAATTCTGGGAGTGGGGAAGGAGGAGAAGCAACGAGGCAGTGCAGGGGTGGCGGTGGGGGTGGGGGATATCCACTCAGGGCTGAGACTCTCAGGAGAAGAGTGATGGGCAGACAGGAGGTGACGGCATGGCTATGGGACTCTGAACAGCTGCTGGTAAGCTGATCACCTCCACTGGAGAGAGGGGGCAGCACCCCTTTCCCCCTTCCTTCTTTTCAGTGTTTGCCCCAGCCAGGACACGTTTCACAAGCTGGTGGCTGTGGTGCTGTCAGTAAGGGCTGGGGTCACTCCTACCACTCTCATCTATATCCCGACTCGGCCAGGGATCTGCCCTTCCTTCCCTTCTTTCTCTGGTCCTGTCCCATCTGTTGTCCCACAGGAAGCCAGTGAATCCCCTCCTGACCCAGGCCCAAGAGGGCTCCTCAGATGGCAGGCAGAGATCAGAGAACAGTCCGTCTGCCCAGGTGGGCACAGGCTTTGGGGCTGACCAGGCCCATCTGATCTTGGGGCCCCTGGAGGACACTGCCTTCTGCAGGGCTTCTTCATTCTAGCTGGGGAGCAGGGAGGGTGCAAGGTGAGTGTCCACCCATCCGAAGCATTGTTCAGCATCTCAGTCAGGGTCCTGGCAGGGATTGGGTGGCCCGCCCACATGGGAATGAAGGAGAGTTTAATGGAGGGCTATTGACATAGTGCTACCTGCTGATGCCATAGGTCTGAGCCTTCGCCACCTCTAGACCTGAGGGGACAAGGGAGAGGACTGATAGCTGGATCTTCAGAAGAGGGTGCAGGCACCTGTGGTGCCCAGACAGAGAGGGAGCCAGCAGACAGCTACCCCCCCCATCACTCTCGCCTGCCCTGCAGCAGGGGGCAGGATGGCTCCGGAGGGGTAGGTGCGGGCCCCCCAGCCTGCAGAGTCAGCACAGGCAAAATGCCGAAGCCAGTGTGGGTGGAGCTGGGTGTTTCTCCAGAAAGGGCTGTGGTGAGCATCACTGCCAGCCAGGCACGTCACTTGTCCCTGCCGCGAGGACTCTGGAAAAGCTGACCACATCGGTAATTACAGAATCCAGAGGTGGCAAGACCTCATAGCATCTCTGACTTCATCTTCTTGTCGGGGCAGGAGAAGGTCTCCCGGGAGAAGGAGGTGACATCTAAAGTTAGTCAGAGGCTGAGAGGAAGTCAGCTCAGACTCCCTGCTCTTCAAACCGGTGCCGGCTGCTTTGAAAACGTGGTGGGTCCCCTTGACCGGCTTGCACTCTTCGTGTTTGTAAAAATCATCAGAGGGAAATGTGTTTGAAGAGAGAGGATGTATTTTCTGAGACTGATGATGCAATTAGAGCAGGCCAAGAGATGAAATATTAGGTTTATAAACTAAAATGTACACAGATGTTTATGCCTTTTGGCAGACACAGGTACATAAATAATTATTTTTGCCTTAGACTCAGTGTAGTATTCTGCTCTTTGTGTTGGCGCAGCGTCTCCTCCCGCGGCCGTTCCTGTGTTTGGCATAAATCACAGTGCAGAGAAGAGACTCCTTAAGTGGGGGCTCCCTCGGCTGGCACCTTGGGTGTATCTGGGGAGGAGAAAGGCACTCCGAGGGGATTGGCCTCGGTGCCCTTCGGCTCTCTGGCTGTTAGGGTTGAGCTCTGGGCGGGAGAAGGTTTCAAGCGGTCATTGCAGTGGAGAGGATGCTGTGTGTCCCCTCTGCTGGGGGAGGGGATAAGGCCCCCCACCCTCTCTGCTGGGAGGGGACTCTCTTACAGAGGGAGGTCACAGGGGCATCCTTGCATGTGGTTGACTTCTCTCTTCATTGAAGTCATTGTCTGGCTGCCATTTCCCGAGCGAACTCCAATTGCAAAACTCTAGGCTGCTGGCCCAACCTCTTATTTGCTGCTTAAGTTTTCTGATTCAAGCTGATTTCAGCAGCTTTTGCCCACTACCTGGGCAAGGGTTTTCTCGTAGCAGTGGGCTCCCGGGTGGTCCCCCGCCTCGGGCAGTGTGATTGGCCTGAGCTCTGCCTGCCCCACTGGGCTGCCATGGTGCCTTCTCTCTGTAGGTGGCCTCTCAGGATGTGTCCCCCAGGAGACCCTCTTGGGGGTCCCTGCGGAGACATGGCCTGTCACTCGAGGTGACCTAATCAGTGTGGAAAGCCCAACTGGAAGCCTTCTGTTGGTTTTCTGCCTCCCAACACAAATGCGCTTCAAGTGGTGGTGACCTGACATGGACTCTCAAAGAAAGGCCTTTTGATCCAGCCCGGGGATGCCTGTCCCCGTGTGCTCCTGGCTGCCTCCCTGTGGAACCGTGGCGCCCAGCCGCCCAGCCGGGCCTCTGCTGGGAGGCAGCTGACCTGAAAGTGATGTTATTTTTTTAACGTGGGTTTTAGTACCCAAAGCAATAATATTTTCAGCTGGTTATTGAGGCTGATTAGTGAGCCTTAGGCCTCCATTTGGTTAAAAGAGCCTCCTTCACGGATATATTTTGGGACAGTGCAAATCCAGGGTTCTGCATGGATTGAGTTACCCCAAAGTTGGTCGGCCATTTGCCCAGGGCCTGGGCCTTGCAAAGCATTCTGGGTAAATTCCCATGGTGCCAGACCACTGGGCGGGGTTTCCAGGGGAGCAGGGCACCCGGCACCTCTCTCCCCAACCTAGAACAAGGGTGGTCAGTTGTGCCTTAAGGCTCTCAGCCCCTTTAGAGACACAGCTCCTGGCCTGTCACTTGCTAGCTCTGTTGTATTTGAACTGGTTACTTGGCCTCTCTGAGCCTCAGTTTCGTCCTCTGTAAATTGGGAAGAATAATAGCTACCTTATAGGATGAGCCTATAGTCTACTCCATTCTGTGTGTGGGTGTGCGTGCATGCCTGTGTGTGAGGTTGGGGGGATTACTGGAGAGCACAGAGGGAGGAAATAAGAGGAGAAACTCAAGAAGAAGAAGCCACCTTCTCTCTTTAAAGGGTCTCAAGAAAGCATCAATCAAATCAAATCATCAAGAAATGATCAGTGCCACCAGGCCACTTGAGGGTGAGGAGTCATTGGCCTCTGGGGAGAAAGGCTGTCAGGCAGGTGGCCCAGTGGAAGTCAGGAGGCCTGTGCGCCTGTCCTGGCTCTGCTTCAAGCAGCTGTGTGACCTTGTGCCAGTACTTTGCTTCTCTGAGCCTCAGTATCCAGCTCTGTAAAGTGAGGGTGTTGGAATCCTTCCAGAACCACTATCCCATAGCCTTGTGATCCAAACAATCATAGTGTTAATGTTTCTTCCTTGGAGAAAATCACTGAATCTTGATTCTCCATCAGAAGAGAAATAGTAATACAAGGAAACTCACTCACTTTGGAGGCACACGTGCCTGGCCACCTCTGTGGGCGTTCCAAGCACAGCCCACGCTTCTCCTTTTTCCAGGAGGGTCTTCTGGGCTGGCCTGGGGTTAATTGTACCCTAGACACTGGGTTTGAGAGGTTGCCTTGAACTGGGCCGGGAGGGCTGGGGCGTCTGACTCTGCAGTGAGATGGCTGGAGAGGGATCTTCAGTCTGTCTGTGCTGATGTCATTTCCTCTGTCTCTTTAGAAATAGCTGTACTTTTGGACTGAGGCTGACAAATCCTTGGGTGGTGGATTTTGAAACGGTCATAAACAATTGGCAATTAGTTCCCTTGTCTAAATGAGAAAGGCAGGCTTACCCAGGCTTCTCATTTGCTGGAGGCCTTTTCATCCACTTGGCAAATGCATCAGATGTGAGTGAAGGAGCCCCTCTGGGTCAAGGAAAATGAAAAGGTCCGTCTTTGGGAGGCCTCGCTGCTCCAGAGCTGGGTCCCTAGCTTGGCCGGCCATCTGGAGTCCTCAATTCCTTGGTGTTGAGAAAGAGCTCTGCACTTGGAGGTCCAAGTCGCAGCCCTGCCACCTCCCCTGAGTGACCCTGGGCCGCTCTGCTGGACCATCTGCAGATGAAGGCCTACAGTGGTAGCCCCTCCCTCCCCTGTCACTCCCTGGGCTCTTTTGAGGTTCAGACAAGAGCATCTGAGATCTCTGTATGTTCACTTTGTAAAGCAAAAAGCTGCAAAAGGTAAGGTGTCCATATTATTGTTTTCTCTTGTGAGGTGTAATAATGACAGTGGTGACAATTATGGCAACTGTTAATTGACTGTTTTATGTGCCTGGCTCTGGGCTCAGAGCTTTATCACGTTCTAGCTGCACAATTGTGCTTCTTCCATCTGCATTTTATAGAGGTTAAGGAAGTTGTCCAAGGGCATGCAGCTTGTGACCTAAGGCAGCCTCTGGGGCGAGTGGGGACTTCCAGTTTGGTGGCTCATTATTTTCCACTGGCTTCCTTTGATTTGTCTAAGTCAGTGGTTCTCGACCCCAACTGTCCAAGCGCCTGGCCCCTGTGGCCAGCAGATCTGCCTCAGTTGGTGTGGGGTGGGGCCCAAGCACCAGTGTGTGCTCCCCATGATTCTAATGTGCGGTCCGGGAGGAAGCCACTGTTCTAAGCACATGTCCACGGATGGTGCAGAGGAGGGTGGACGGGACGTTCGGGCTCCTTAGCCAGGTCTTCTCCCCTCTCTGGGCCTTAGCTTCTTGCCCTGTGGGAGGAGGGGACTGGTCAGGTGACCTCTGAGGTGTCTTCTCCAGGGGCCTCTAAGGCTCTGGAACTATGAGAAGCTCATGAGCAAATCTATTGTTCTTTTCCTTCTTCTGTTTTAGGCAGAATATGAAGTTACTCCAGATGAAAAACTGGGAGAAAAAGGGAAGGAAATTATGACTAAGTACCTCACCCCAAAGGTAAGAGGCTGTCCAACCCCACAGCAGGAGGAATGGGAGGCCGAATCCAGGAATATGGGCCCCAAGTCTGTGCCAGGCCACGTGGGTGCCCAGCTGGTGGCTGCCATTGGTCTCTAGAGATCCAGAATTCTCATCTTCCACCAGAGGGTGCATAAGCCTGGCAGGGCCAAGGTGGGTGGTCCAGGCCTGGGGTGAGGAGACCTACTTCTTGGGGGCCCAGGCCCCTCTGGGGGCCTTCATGCTGCCCATTGCCTACACCCAAGCATTTATGGCGGAGGCAGGGGTCGAGGGTGCCCAGAAGAAAGGGGCACAGCTGGGGTGGTTCTGAGAGGTTGGTGTGGAGGGGAAGGATCTGGGGGTGATCAGGATGGAAAGGGGTTGGCTGAAGCTGTGTGGTAGAAGCAACGTCAACTGAATTCGTAACAGAGTGCAGAGTACTCTGAATTATGTTCTGGAGTATCTGAAGGGTGAGGGGCTACGCTGACCTCACCTCAGGAGCACCCCCTATGGCTGAAGGAATAGGGGCAGCGCCACCCCGGGGTTCTGGAGGTATTGCTTCCCTGGAACCTGTGTCTTCTTACGCCCCACATAACAGATAAATGTGTTCTCCATCCAGTTCAAAGAGCCTGGCCTGAGAGACTGGGGTTCTTCTCCCAGCTGTTCTACCATGCGATCAAGTCATGTTCCCTCAGTGGGCTTCAGTTTCCCTTTCTTAAAAGTGGCCATCCCTGCCAGACCCACCTCCTGGAGGCCTCAAGAGCCTCAGATGAGACCCACATGCAAACAGCTTTGGGCGTGTCCTACATCCCTGTGGGCCAGCCGTGTCTTCGTCCTCACCCAGGACCTAGACACTGTGCGTACTAGCCCCCCAGGAAGCTTGCTCCACATGTCCCAGGCTGCTGGTGGACTGAGGTCACCACAGCCTGTGTGGTGGGGTCCTAGCCATCCACGCACAATGTGGCAGGAGGAGGCAACACACAGGCAGGCAGGTCAGGAACCGGCCCCACCCCTAGCTTACCATGTGACCTTGGTCTTCCTCTCTCCGGGCCTCAGTGTTCTTTGCTATAAAATGGGTGAGGCTTGACCAGATAATCTCAGAGTGTCCCTGCAAACTGGACAGTCACAGAGTCCGTCCTCTCCAAGCCCACACTGAGGGAATGACAAGTGATTCACAAGACAAGAACCAAACAATGAGAAACAGAAGGTGAGAGATGCTTCCAGTCAGGGAGAGAGGTATTGCCAATGAGATGTAGAGACTCCCAGGATGTGACCTTCAGCCCCTGAAGAAAGGCAGCCCCTGACCCACCTAAGATTATTAATCAATCAGTTGATTCTCATTTAGCTTAATTCAAAAGACCCCCACCGCCTGCCACCTCGGGGACGCTAATCCCCATGGCCCGTGTCCGTTCATGATTGACTAAAGCTGAATGCAATTAGACATGGACGCTGCAGCCGCACAGGCCGACTTCCACTCAGGCAACAGAGGTAGGATTATGGACAGAAGGAATCCAGGTCCCACGCAGCAGCTCCTCCAGCGTCAGGTGGGCTGCTGAAAGCCTGCAGCCCCCTAGTGAAGGCGTCCAGGGTGACACGAGAGGCTTAAAGCCACTGTGGCTCCTTTGTTTAAAATCAGGCCCTCTCCTGTCCGCGGCACAGAGAGAGTCTCTGTATTTTCATAAGTTTTGTCTACCTGACATAGAAGTCCCTTGAGGTGAGTAAGCCTCACCTTGATGTTCTTCTCAGCAAAGGTCGCAGGGGGTGCTCGGCAGCTCTGGTCCTGCCTCACCCGCTCAGATGTTATGGAGGTCCCACGGGCCTTGAGTGTGTGGGGCTCCACCACCCCCCGGATGAGCCCTTGTTCAGGAGTAGGTGTGCTTCTCTCCAGCAGGCGGCCACTGGGCATCTCTGTGGGGGCCAGCCCAGCCTCACACCCAGAGGTGTCTCCTGTGTCATTACTCCTGCTGAGCCACCACCCCGGTTGTCATCCTCTCCCTGCTTCCCTTTGCGTTTCTCTACCTCCACTTCCATCGTAATCATATGCTTCTCTTTATGCGAAGGGCAAACACTCCCGGTGCTTTTGCACATTTCAGAAATGAAAGGGTCGATGCTAATAATATACCTCCAGCTGCTGAACAGGGCTGGCTCGCTCTGTACAAGGTGTTGCCCGCTCTATCTGTGGGGCCAGTGGGCAGCGCTGCCAGGCTTTATTCCAGATAACAGACCTCACTGGCATCTGTGAAGGTTCTGAGGTTGAAAGTGGTCAAGGAGGAGACGTCTGAGCAGGGTCCCAGTTCACCCACAGTTGCAGCTGATGACATGTTGTTGAGCCTGTGGGCGGATCATTTTCAATCTGGCCACCACTTGAAACAGAGTGAACACCGGGGGCATGGACAGGCACCCTGAGCTCAGAGGAGGGACCATGCTGGGGGATTGGTTCCCTGGAGGCAATAAGAACAGGGGTGTGCCAGGCACCTCCTTGGCGTTATCAGTGACGGTTCCAGCCTCCATGACATGAGAGGTAGATGGCCTTGTTTACAGACGGCTGCCAGGGCCCAGAGAGGAGAGTAACTTGGTAAGACAGCACAGCTAATAGAATCCTCAGCTGCCCTCAGTAAAGGCCGTTTCACTGTGGCTCAGCTTTGCCCATCGAGCTCTCCATTTGCACCCCCTTGGAGCTGCCTACCCACTTGGGTTCCCCCCAAATAATGAAAACTAATATGCATTGAGGACCCACTGTGTGCAGGCGCCACTCCACTTAGTCCTTACTCTCCCCACGTGATGTGGTTTTATTGGCTTCATCCTCCGGATGAAGAAGGGGAGACTCAGGAGGGGCTGTCACTGTCCCAGGTCCCACTGCTGGGATCAAGCCCTGGTTGGGATGATCCTGGAGCCCTTGGTCTTTCCCCTGTGGGGCACTATCGTCTTCCCCCTTCCCTGTCCCCTTGCTGCCCTCCCGCTGCCCCCACCCTGGTGCATCTACCAGCCTGGCTGTGATGTGCAGTGAGGATGAAGTGGTTCCTGTGCCTGGCCTTGCTGGCTCTTTTGGCCTATCCAAGGGCTGCTGCGTGGGGCTGCTTCCCTCTCTCCCCCCAGCCGACCTTGTCCAGAAGCCTCTGCTAGCAGACCCCAGGCTGGGCCCTGCAGACGTCCCCAGCCCTGCTCAGCACTGCCTCCAGCTCCCGGAGGGATGGGGCCCACACTCCCCATCAGCTCATACGGTTTTACAAGTGCCTCAGAGCCTGCCAACATTTTTTCCTTAAGTACTCCTCAATTTTTAAAATTTAAACCACACCGTATGTTATGGCCCAGGGGCCTGGGGGAGGTGGTCAAAGCGTCCCGTGGGCCAACTGTTTTCCTACAATAAATTTTGCACTGCCTTCCCAGGCCTTCCTGTAGTCACTCTCAGAAACCTGTTTTCCTTGTCAGTGCTGCAGATGCCCCAGGTGCTGGGGAACGAGAGGCCAGGACAGCAGCCGAGCTAGTGGCTGAGGCCCCAGCATTGGCCCTGAGAACTTAGAACAACTCCCAGACATTGTCCCCAAACCCAGATCGCCCTTACCTTGAGGCCCGTCCTCGAGATGCAGCTCACGTGTCTCAGCTCCTAGCAGCATTTTCCAGCGGGTAGACTGTAGATGTGGATCATTTGAGAAGCTCTGTGAAAAAAACACCTCTGTGGTCAACTTCGTGGGGGCAGTGCTGCATGCCACGTCTCCCCCTTGTAAAGATTCACCCGGCGTGTGAGCATATTAAAGGCTCACAAGTCTTGCAATAAAGAAACCTGTTTAACTGCTAAGAAAGCATCTCCCAAACTTATTTGACTATAAAAACTTTTTTTTTTTTTAATTTCACCTCCTGCTGAATACATCTTGGGCTGCAGAACACATCCAAGAGTCTTCACGACCTGGCCTCCTCCTGCTCCAGCATCCTTTCTCCCATTTCCTCTTGCACAGCCCCCACACTGGGCTCCAGCCCCGCCATTTCCCAGTTTCATCTTGACGTCCACACCTCATTGCCTTTGTTCAGGCTATTCCCAGCAAGTCCCTTCACCTGGCAGGTGCTGCCCCCTACTCCTCTTGCTCCCTTCTGTGTCCCTGCTCAGCCCAATGCCACTGGCTACACAGACCACTCCTACCTCTGGTCAGGGGCCATCGCTCCTACCTGGACGGTTTCTGAGCTCACTGGCCTGTTGTGCTTCTTGGGTCTGTGTGGTGAGTGCTTCTGTGCCCCGGTGAGGGGTTCTGAGGAGCCCGCCTCTCAGAGGGGATGACAGCACATCAACAGATCAGTCGAATGCAGGGTGATGGGAGCAGTGGTGGGACTGTGCACAGGGAAGTGGTGGGGGGGGCAGGGATGGTCCTAAGAAGCTGCCCCTAGACCAGTCTGGGTGAGCCAGGGAGGCTGCTGGGAGGTGATGCGGCTGAATCCAATTTTAATGTGGTGAGGAGGAGGAAGCCAGGTACAAATGAAAGGAAAGGAGAAGGGCCTCTCATGGGCTAAGGTATAGAGCAGTGGTTCTCACCCAGGGATGTTTTGCTCCCTGGGAGACATTTGACAGTGCCTGGAGAGGTTTTTGATTGACACAACTGGGAGGATATGCTACTGGCATCTCATGGTAGGGACCAGGGATGCCACTGGACATCGTGTGATGCACGGAACGGCCCCCACAACGAGAACTGTCTGGCCCAAAATATCAGTGGTTCCGAGGTTGAGAAGTGTTGGTCCAGAGGTGGGGAAGGGTGTGGGGTGGTCAGTTTTGTGGGAGTGGAAAGGGCGGGCAACTGGGACCTTGTGGGCAGCAGGGCCTGGAAACCACGCTGGGGAGTTCGACGTCATCCTCACGGCAGTGGGGAGCCGTTAGGGCTCTGAATGCCATTTGCGGTTTAGGATGATCCCTCTGACCACACGGAGGAGAATGGGGAGGGGGAAGGCCTGGAAGCAAGAGCATCCAGGGAGCTGCCACAAGGGCCATGGTAGCCATGGGGACGCACAGGGGGGCAGCCGCGGCCATGGGGATGAGAGGTACAGGGGCCCTGGGAAATGTTAGGAGGAAGCTCTCAGGGGACAGCCAGGTGTGCGAAGTGAAGGAGAGCGGGCAGGAGGAGTCCCAAGTGACTTCCTCGTTTTCATCTTGAGTCACAGAGTGGGTAGAGGGCCCCCGCGAAAGACAGAGCCTTTAGGATGAGGGTCATTGCTGTAGGTGGCAGGGTTGTTAGCTCATTGGGCAGAGACGATGGCATCTGCTCTCTGTGTTCCCTGCCCCAGCACAGTGCTGGACACATGGCTCCCAATCGTCATGAGTTGGTTTGAATGAGACAATGAGGAAGCCCTGGGAAGCTTCCTTTCGTGGGCCCCTCATCTCTCCTGCCTCGTGTCTCTTTCTGGGGAGCCGACGCTTGGCTGGCTTGTGTCCCGTGGTGTCTGACATGGTATGTTTGCTGGGAGTCTGGCTGGAAAGTCCCTGCTTAAAGTTAAAGCTTGTGCCCGGAGCCTATTTCAAACCCCGGCCTGAAGGCTTCCACCCCCAGAGGCCAAGTCCACTCCTGGGACGCTGCCGAGAATCCCGCATCAGTGGCCCATACATGGCCAGCTCTGCTCTGGGGGCCCATCAGAGGACACCGGCCCGGGGTGGGCTTTGGAATGGGCTGAAAGCTGTTGGAGATCTAACAGACAGGCAGCAGAGTGCCGTGAGAAGGCGAGTTGTAGAACCCAGGTAGACCTGGGTTCCAAGCCACACTTGGCCCCTTTCAGCTGCGTGGCCTTGGAAAAGTTTCTTCTCCTCTTGGTGCCCCAGCTTGCTCACCTGTCACGTGGGTGGGTAGTGGTAAGGGTCAGAAATACCAGCAGAAACTGGTACATTAGACTCTCACTCAGCAGTGGCTGTCGTCTGGCTTTCCCCTCCCTTGTCTGTGCTTTTGAAATCAGGCTGTTGAATGAGGAAATCATTCAGACACGAACTCCAGCTGTGGAGTTGTGAGAGGCCGAGGAGGGGTCCAGAGGGCCCCCAGCCGCAGAGAGCCTGCCAGAGAGACTGGACTCATTAAAAGGCAATGCATTAGTCAGGATGATTAATACGAGCTGCCACAACAAACAACCCCAAAATCTCAGGGGCTTCACACAACAGAGGTTTCTTTCTTATGCACAATCCAACCGGGGCTTCAATTCTCCCGGTGAAGACCAGGGGTGTTGGCTGCTTGTGTGGCAACACTGGCTTGAAGATGTTGTCTCATGGCCACTGCCAAAAGAAAAGTGGGGGGTGAGGGAGGCACACGAGCTTTTACTGCCTTGTTAAAGCTCCAGAGGCCAACGAGGGAGTCTGGGGGGGGGGTTCAGGGCGGCAGATGGAATGTTGCCTCCTCCCTACATCACAGTCCCTGACCCCCAAACTGAAAACATTGTATGGCAAGCTCGTCTCTGAGACAGCCATGTATGTGGCTTGTCCTATGGATATTCTCCTGCTTGTCAGCTCAGAGAAGCTGCCCAGAGGCCCCCCGGTCCAGTTAGACATGTGTGCCGGGCTCTGTAGCGATCTGGGCAGCTCACCTTCCAGGTACCTGCAGATCAGAAGTGATACAGGTGGGGCTGGCCCAGTGGCACAGCGGTTAAGTCCGCACGTTCTGCTTCTCAGCGGCCCGGGGGTCGCCAGTTCAGATCCCGGGTGCGGACATGGCACCGCCTGGAATGCCATGCTGTAGTGGGCGTCCCACATATAAAGTAGACGAGGATGGGCACAGATGTTAGCTCAGGGCCAGTCTTCCTCAGCAAAAAAGAGGACTGGCAGTAGTTAGCTCAGGGCTAATCTTCCTCCAAAAAAAAAAAAAAAGAAGTGATACAGGTGACAGGTGTTCTGGGAGCAGGATTGCTTTCAGCTGGAGTGGACCAGGAATTATTGTTAATTATAATAATGATAATAATGATAGGTCATCCTGAAAACAGTATTATGTGTTGTCTGTCGCTACAGATTTCATTTTTTAAATGCTGGCTTTATAAAGATATAATTCATATGTCCTAAAATTCTCCTTTTTAAATTGTACAGTTCACTGGTTTTTAAAATATTCACAGAGTTGTATAGTCATCAACACCATCTGATTCCAGGGCGTTTTATCACCCCCAATAGAAACTCCATACCCATGAGCAGTCGCTCCCTATTTTCCTTTCCACCAGCCCCTTAACCACTAATCTACTTTCTGTTTCTATGGATTTGCCTATTCTGGACATTGCAAATAATGAGGATCATACAATATGTGGACTTTTGTGAGTGGTTTCTTTCACTTAGCATGTGTTTTCAAGATTCATCCATGTTGCAGCTGTATCAGTATTTTGTTCCTTTTCATTGCTGAATAATATTCCATCGTATGGATAAACCATGTTTTATGTATCTTCTCAACAATTTGTGGACGCTTGGGTTGTTTCCACGTTTTGGCTATTATGAATAACGCTGCTATGAATGTTCATGTACAAGTTTTTGTGTGGACGTATGTTTTTCATTTCGCTTGGGTATATACCTAGGAGTGAAATTACTGGGTCATACAGTAACTCGACATTTAATCATTTGAGGACTAGCCAGACCATTTTTGAAGCGGCTGCACCATTTTACATTCCCCCCAGCAGCATGTGAAGGTTCTAATCTCTCTAGATCCCCACCAACACTTGGCCTTTTCCGTCTTTTTAATTTTATTTTTCTAGTGGGCATGAAGTGGTATATCTCATTGTGGTTTTGGTTATATTTCCCTAATGACTAATGATGTCGAGCATCTTTTCATGTGCTTATTGGTCATTTGGATATCTTCTTTGGAAAGATATCTATTCAGATCTTTTGCCCATTTTTAAATTGGGTTGTTTATCTTCTTAACGCTGGATCCTAAAGAGTTCTGTGTAGATTCTAGATACAAGTCCCTTATCAGATATACTATTTGCAAATATTTTCTCCAATTCTGTGGCTTGTGTTTTTACTTTCTAAATAGTGTCCTTTGAAGCCTGAAGGTTTTTCATTTTGGTGAAATTCAAATTCATTTTTGTTACTTGTCTTTTTTTTTTTTAAGATTTTATTTTTTTCCCTTTTTCTCCCCAAAGCCCCCCGGTACATAGTTGTATATTCTTCGTTGTGGGTCCTTCTAGTTGTGGCATGTGGGACGCTGCCTCAGCGTGGTTTGATGAGCAGTGCCATGTCTGCGCCCAGGATCCGAACCAATGAAGCCCTCGGCCGCCCGCAGCGGAGCGCGCGAACTTAACCACTCGGCCACAGGGCCAGCCCCTGTTACTGGTTTTTAAATGACTTGTTTTCACTTTGTCTTATCTCTCCTTATAAGAAACACTCTGGGTTTTTGGGAAAAAGGCGTATATGGGGACAAAGTAAACAAATCGTAGTGCACATTAGGTCCATGAATCTGTCTTCCTCTAGAGAACCAAAGCCCCATTGCCTGTTGCAAAGAGCAGGGCCAGGCCTGGTCCTTCGCAAATGTTCCAGCCCTTCTGTGGGCCCTCTGTGTCCAGCACTGCTATGGCATCTTACAGACCTGCTCTTGAATCTTCCCAGCAACTCCCCAAGATGCGTATTAGTGTCCCCATGTTACAGGTCAGGCAACCGAGGTTTGGAAAGGGAAGAGGCTGGTTTAGAAGAGTGGAGGCAGGGCTTAGGGGGAGCCTCTGAGTGTTCTGCTTGGTGGTGTGGTTTGTAGAACATCTTGCCGTGGTTCATTTTAATTGGGCTCATGAGCATCTGTGCCAGGTCTCCATCTTTGAACTGCTCCACCCCAGTCACTAGGCCTGGCACGTGGTACCCAGGTTCAATGTGGTTTTACTAGGGAGTATCAGTGGAGCCCAGGGGAAGCTTAAACCAGCGGAAAGGGCGTGCGTGGGTTTCCTCTGACAATGAAGTAGACAAGTGGGTGGGAGCAGACCTCTGCCATGAATGGGCTTGGCATCCTCTGTGGGATGCTGGGAATGCCCCAGGGCAGGCCGCTCTTGGAGAGCGTTTCTTGCTGGAGGCCCGTGGCAGGATATTTTTCTCTGGGCCCTCCACAGACGCATGCCTCTTTGTTCGTATGAACAATGATAGGGTAAAGAAGGCAGGGAAGTTTGTTCTTGTTAAGGGGAAATTACCCATCAACCTGAGTTCCTGCACAAAAGAAATCTATTCCTAGTACTTGTTTGGCTCTCCGGAAAACATCCACCTGTTAAAAAGTAAAGAGCTTGAATGAAAGGAAATAATAATTACTCCAAGTTCCTCTTTCTCTGGCCCCCTGCTCGCTTCAGTGGCGCCTCCTGTTCCCCACCCAGGCAGCAGCAAAGGGTTCTGAGCTAGCCCAGGCAGGCTGGCTTCTCAGCAGGGGACAATTCCTCTGCCTCTGAGGCAATCAGCAGCTTCAATCTTTGTCCTTAGGATCACATGGGACCCCAGTTCTGCCACTTTCCTGCTGGGCATCCTTGGAGCCTCAATTCCCCCATCCGAGTATGGGGATGATAACAATGGCACATAACGGGCTCCTGACCGTTGGTCATTCTCAAAGCACCTTCGCCGTTTTGCTCTATCTGCATACCACACTTGCAGTGATTTATATAACATTTTTCTTTAAATCAACTCATCTTTTAACTGAAAATAAAATGAATTTTAAAAGTAGACTTCGTATCGGGAACATGCCTGGAAAACCAGTATTGATTTGTCGTACAAAAAAGTAACTGGGAAAACTGACATCAAATCGCAGCTAGACATTCTTTTGCCTCCCTAAGGCCCTGAGCCTCCTTTCTGTTTGTTTTGAAGGGAGATTAGCGAGTATTCGAGATGTGTTAGCAAGGTGATAGCGCCACACCGAGACTCTCTTTTTGGTGATGGGAAGCTTGAAGGAGAATTGAAAAGGGAATACCTTTTTCATCGAGTGATTCGATCTTATTTAAGTGTGGCCCTGCACTTCCTAACACTGTCTTATCATCTTTGGAAAATGCTGGGCTGACTACCTTACTTCCCAGCTGTGAGGCATTTTATAAGTACTGGCCGTTGTTGGGAGAGACAGCGTGACCTGCAGCAGAGACAGTGGACTGGGAGTCAAGTCCCTTCCCAGGTCTCTCTTCTTGGGGTCTGTGGCCTTGAGGGAGCTGGCGTGGAGTCCACCTAACCATCTAGCGAGCCCTTGGTCTCCAGGGCGGCCCAGGCTCTGGGTGGCCTGGGCAGATCCCTCCCTTCCATGTGCCTGCCCATCCAGCCACTCGCTCAGGACCCAGCCTTTCATCTCTGCTGAGATTGCTTGGGCCTCAGCTGTCTCCCAGCGCCTGGAACAGCATCTCTGTCCTGTCATCCATGAATCTGGTGAGCTTGGAGTCCATCTTTGCTTGAGCTCCTCCTGAGCAGGGCCTGGCTGGGCTGGCTGGGCAGCGGGGCCATGCATCCTGGCTCTTCCCAGTTCCTGCCACAGCACTGCGAAAGGACTCAAGGCAGGAGAGGATTGAAAAGAAAACTTGAGAAAGGAACTTCCTGGAGTTTTCTCAAGAAGCAGAGGTGAGGGCAGGGGCTGGGCTTCTTTTCTCTTCCATTTTTGGGAGCAGCAGAGACAGGAATTCAAAACAAATAAACCCACATCTGTGCTTACTCGCTATCCTGGGGCAAGACAGAAGGGAGCTAGCATTTATTGAGCAACTACTGTGTGCCTGGAGCTTCACGCTCCATGTTTTACTCCATCCTCAGAATAGCTAACTCAGAGGAGAAGAAATGGGGCCTCAGAGAGGTTAAGTAATTGCCCAAGAACACCTAGCTAGGGCCAGAGCAGGGAACTGAACCCAGGCCTGCCCTCTTCTTGATACGGGCTTGGCGAGCTGAGGAGTCGGAAGAAAGGTTTCTTGGATTCTCAAGGTCTGGTAGTAGTGCTCCTTTATTCAGAGAGTAGCGTAGGGACAGGACCCATGGGCAGGGAAGGGCTGCAATGGGTTGAGGGCAGGGCTAAATTTATAAGGAATAGGTATGTGAGTTATTTCTTTATAAGACAAAGGAAAGATCATGTAAAAAGTCGTTAAAATGGTATCAGTGCAGGTGGGGTCTGGTTATCTGGTGATCCTATAACTTTGGGTATGAATCAGATCGGATCAGGTCAGGACGTCCTGTGCTTCCCGGTGGATGATATAGATCAGTGTGTAGGGCAGGACGCCTTGGGCTCCTCTCCCTGGGGCAGCCTTGATCCTCATCATTCTCACTCCCTGCACAGACAGATGCCTCCTCCTCGGGCCTCGGCTTCCCATGGCTAGAGTGAGGCGGTTGGCTTGGAGGCTGTCTGGGAGGCCCCCTCCACTCTCACCGCCTATAATAATGATACAATCTGTAGTCCCAGCTCTTACTGTGTGCCAACACTGTTCCGAGGGCTTTAAATAACTCACTTAATCTGCACATCTACCCAATGGATTATTTTCTCCATTTTAAAGATGAGGAGATGAAGACACAGAGAGGTTAAGTAACTTGCTCAAGGTCACACAGCTGGGGTCACACAGCTGGGGTGGGGGAAGCCGAGACTTCACTCTCTGCCCTTGACCCTACCCCAACCTGCTCTCCTAAAATAACCCAACCTGGCTCGCTACTTCTCATGTCTCCTCTTAACTGAGGGATTATTAATGACTCAGGAGCACTCACCAGGGAGCTGTGGTGCTGTTTGGACAGGAGTGAGGGCTCCTGGGCCATTTCACATGCGCCCCGGTGTCTAGCAGCTGCATCGCTCCCCATGGAGGGCCCCTGCTGCCCCAGCCGCCTCTGAGTCAAGGCCCGGGACTCTAGAATTCCAGGTACATTAGGAAAGGATCCAAGAGCACATCTCAGGGACCGTTCCTCCAGTTCACCCCAAGGGAAGGAGGACACCACCTAGAGGGGGCCGTGGCGCCCCAGGGAATCTCAGGGGCCATCCCGTGCAGGGCCTTGCAGACAGCGTTAGCTGCAGTTTCCAGTATGCAGAGACACAAAGATCTGCTGTGGTTAAGCAGCCTGGGAGCCAGACACCCCCCCCTCCCAGGCCCTGGCTCCGAGAAGAACGCTTATGACTCCATGGAACCCAGTTTTAAAACCACCGAGCTAAGCCGAACTCCTCATTTCCTAGATGAGGGAACTGTGGCCCAAAGAGGGGCTGGACCCTCCAGGGTCACATGGTTTGGAAGAGGAGACTGGAACGTTCCTCACTGGGCTCCATAGCCCTGTGCTAGAAGCATGGCGAGAGGGCACCGAAAGCAGTGCTTCCTGACCTTGTTTTCCAGTCCCTGCTGTGGCTGGTCTGCACCGGGACCTGCATCCCTCCGAGGCTCTCATTCCTTGGACCAGTACACGTCTAAATGCTGAGCCGTTGGTTGTGTCCGAGCAAAGCAGAGAAGGCCACTGAGGCTGTGGTTCCACCATTTGAGCATCTGTGCTCTTTAGGTGGAGATGCCCCTGAAGAGGTGGCACTGAGTCATTAACGCTCTCGCTCTTTTACTAAGGCTGGGTTTTAATGGGGGAGGTGGGCAAAGTAATGTTAATTTAGCACCTACTGTATGCTATACGCTTTACACCTCTATTTCATGCCATCTTCATGGCAGCCCTGTGTAGTAGACACAGTTGTCCCCTTTTTACTTTGGGCAGGGGTCTTTAGCTACTGAGAGTGAAAGCTGGGAGAATTGAAAACAGGGACTCAGACACTGGGACGCAAACGTCCACGCCAACTTTGATTTACAATAGCCAAAAAGTAGAAACAACCCAAGTGTCCATCCACAGGTGAATGGATAAACAGAATGTGGTATATCCACACAATGGAATATTGCTATTTATAGCCATAAATAGGCATGGAGTTCTCACACATGCTACAGCAATGGATGAACCTTGAAAACATTGTGCTAAGTGAAAGAAGCCAAACAGAAAAGGCCACATGTCGTATGATTATTCCACTTGTATCGACTATCTAGAATAGGCCAACCCATCAAGACAGAAAGTAGATTAGAGTTTACTGGGGCTGTGGGAGGAGGGAATGTGGAGTTACTGGGTACAGAATTTCTGTTTGGGGTGATGAAAAAATTTTGGAAAAAGATGGTGGTGATGGTTTGACATTATGGATGTAATTAATGCTACTCAATTGTCCACCTAAAAATGGTTTAAATGGCAATTTTTAGGTTACATATATTTTACCACAATGAAAGAAAAAGAACAACCGAGAAAGCTTGGAGCTGAGACAGAACCCAGTCTATCTGATTCCAGAGCCTGTGATCTTTCTCCTCCACCGTGTCGTCTTTTCAAAAGTTAACCAAAGACAAAAATCCCCCCAGATCAGCTTCCCAGCGGCTGCACGAAAGAGCAAGTCTGGGAGGGCAGGTAGGCTGACGTCTGAAGGACCTGCTCGCTGGCCGCTCCCTCCTGGCTTCTGTCCAGCTACTGGCCCCGAACCTAGGCATCTACTTCCACTTTGCGCTGTGTCGTTAGCAAGTTCTCATGTCGCGGTCTCCCCGTGCAGCGTTTTTAACAACTGGGTAGTTGTCCTTCAAATAGACATACTTCTGTTCCTCCCCCAACCTTTCCTGGAAAACAAATTCTCTTTGCCCGAAGGCTGATTTCTTTTCGGTTCCTCCTGACATCCTTGAGGCTGATGTGCCAGCTGGGGCTCCTCAGAGCAGGCTCATCTGGGTCGCTTTTCCTTTTTCATGACCTTCCAGGTCAGAAAATTGCACGTTCCTTTGATGCTGGTGGAGCCGGCTCTGCCTCCGACCCCCGATCCTGTGTGTGTATAGTATTTCCTGTCCAGAACCCCTGTCTTTAAAGTGGCTGGAGACAGAGAAAGGTGCAGGCTTCCTGAGGACACCCCCACCCTGTCCCTACCCAAGTTCCGCTCCGGGTGGGCAGCAACATTGGTCTCTGGGGTGCCTGTGCTCCGCCAACCCATCGTGTGGCCTGACAGGCCCTCCCCGTTCGTGGGCCCTGGGCAGAGAAATGACATCATGGGGGGGTTGGCTGAACTCCCTGGATCTTAGGAGATTTCTGCCCCTCCTGCACTCCCAAGCCCTGTGGAATGAAATCTTCACTGGAGAAAAATCTTCCAAGGCCAGGATATTCCCAACACGATTTTAGAGTGCAGCCGATTTGGAAGCTGTGGAATGGGAGGGTGTTCTGGAAGATGGAAACTTGGCTTGGCGTGCCCTTGCCTCTCACACGCAAAGAATGAAGAACACTCCCACTGTGAGCGTTCCGCACCCCAGCCCCTTCGCACCAGAGCTCGTTGCGAGAATTACCTGCACGTGGCTGACCCAGAGCAGAGTTGGCTGGATTCAAACCCCTCGCCAGGAAAATCCTGCTTCTCTGGGTTCCAACAGCCAGTTCGCAGCCTGTGTAAACAGTGTCATCTCCCATCACACACTTGGGGCCATAGGTCATGACCAGGGATTATTGAATTGACAGAGCCCAACTGGCCCCGTCCAGGCACATTTTGTTTCGTTAATTATCCTTTTCTGCTTTTGACGTAAAGAGTCAAGGTCTGGGTCAGGGTTGTTTGTGTATTTTCCTTTCTTTCTCATTAAAGTTGCCCAGCTCTCAGGGCCCCTAGCTAAATTCTGCCAGTGTTTAAAAATGTCCTCTCTCGCTTCCTGACCCCTAAAAATCCTTCATCCTGATTTCTCCGAAGCCTTGAACAGCAACGGAAATATGGGTTAAGATCCTTTAAGCCCCATCTGCTTTTCCCTTCTTGAAGAGTTGTGGCTATTTCTCAAGGGCTGTGTTTCTTCACTTTGCTGACCCAGGGAACGTGACACAGTGTGACCTAGGGTGGCCAGGGCAGCAGGGGCACCACTGGAAAGGGCTGGAACCCCGTGAAGAGGCAGGGTTTGCTCAGAGTGCTTCTTGGCCTCATGGCCCCTCACACGGTTGGTGATCTCTATAAGCCTGCTGTCTGTTTAGGGTCCTCAAAGGCAATCCTGCCATCTTAAATTTGTCCAGAAGTGTCAATTTTGCCATAGGAAAACACTGATTCTTTCAGAGCCCTGATCTTCTCAAAATACTTCCCAGTGTGCAAATGCCAGAAGTCAAAGGAAGGAAGCAAGAGTCTTCCTCATTGTCCAGCCAAACCCCCTTCATCCTGTGCGCCTTGGTCAAACCTCACCTGAGTCATGTAGCGACCTGTGTCTGATGAGGCCACCTCTCTGAGTTCTCCCTCCTGGGGGCTGAAAGGCTGCAACACACTGGGCTGCCCACAGTCCCCACCAGCCTTGAACTCCTGCCATTGGCCAAGTGAGTTGGTCTATGAGGTCCTTAGGGTGGAGCTCATGACCTGGGCACAGAATGGATGCTCAGGGAACCAGTGTGGCTGATGGACTGAATCAGCTGGGACCCCAGCTGGAGAAGCAGCAGGCTCCTTCCTTTCCTTCTGGACACAGCAGTAGCCCCACCTCTTCCTCTGCTTGCAAAGACAACTCCCATCCCTTGCAGTGTCTTCCTGGCCTGGCAGAGTAACCGGCCGTCCCCAGGGTCACCCCCAGGTTGGTGTGAGAGATCACTGCCCAAAGAGTTAAGGAGATGGCAGTGTGGTTGCGTGTGTCTGTCGTAACGGGATTGTGGGCCTTACAGACGACGCTGGGCTGTTTCCCAACACAGTGTCACTGCTTCCTCATCTCCTCCAGCCGTGAGAAGCCCCAGAGAGCCCCATGAGCCCCTCGGAGTCTGGGTCTTGGCGTTCATCACAGAAAGATAAAGGTGCAGATCAGGCTCCATCTTCCTAAAGGCTTGGTGGCAGTCGGGCAGGAGGAGGACTCTTGGGTGTCCCTGTGGAGAAGGCCCCTTTGAGAAATGAGTGCTGTCTGTTGGAGAAAAGAGAAGATCAGTGTTTTGTGGAGGCTGAAGCTTAAATAACTTGAGGAGTGTCCTCTTTAAGAAAAAGAATAGAACGTAAGGTACAAAAGTGAGCATTTCCTGAGACTGGAAAAAGAAATCACAACAAATGACTGGAGCCTTGGAGGTGCAGGTCCTTTTCATCGGAGATCTCAATTTATTGGAAGTGCTTATGTAGAAATGTCTCCCCACTGAAACCTGGCTTCCTCTCCCACCTAGAAAGTTCTGTCGCTCCCAAGACTGCAAGAAAAGGGCCCCAAATCCTAAGCAGAGGAAGCTTAAGAGTGAATCACCGCTGACTGGAGACGGAGCCCACCCTGATGGGAAGCAGCGAGCATCACCTCCCCTTAGAACTTAAAAGAAGCACAATGGAACTTACCATTTTTCCAGCTTTTACCCCAAGGACCTCCAGCCACCTGCTGCCTGAACAGCCATGTGTCTGCCCAATGGGGCTGTGTCTGGCACGGTGCTCAGGCCACGCCGTCCACCAACCGGGCTAACCACATGCATGCTCAGGAGGAGTTGGGGCTGTTTCGGCTGCAGGAGTGAGACATCAGGCCCAGAGTGGAGGAAGCCACGGCCCTATGACACTTCACGCACGGGCGTTGGGCCATTTATTTTCCCGCAATGATCAAGGAAACAACACCCTGCCTTTTTCCTTTGGTTCTCTTCTTGTTTGGGGCCCGTGGATTGTGTCTGCTGCCTGGCTGTGAATGGAGAGAAGAACTGCTCCAGACGGACACTGGGCACACCGTAGTGGCTTTTCCACATGGCACTGAAGGTTTTGATTAAAGAGGTGGAAAAATGGAGCTTTTTCTTCTTGTCAGCCAGGCTGTAAATCAACCTTGGAGTAAGGAAATGCTGCCCAAGGCTGCTGTTCGGGGACCTCTCTCCTTTGTCTTCTGGTTGGGATTGTATAAGCAGGTTTAATTTCAAGCCAGGATTTGGGGTTGGAACAAGCCCCCATTTGCCCACCTCCTGCCAATCCTGCTTTCTTCCCCCAGTTCCCATCCCTGGAGTCGAGCAAGCTGGGCTGAGTTAGTTCACGGAACTCAGAACCAGCCAACTGGAGGGTGTGGGGAGAGAAGCGAGGACAGAGGAAGCCCCAGTGACTTGGGCAGCATTTGCAGGGTCCTCTGAGCGTCTGGCCTTGACTCTGGTTTCACAGATGGTGACTAGTCTGGATTCTTGGCGGCAGGTGGTAGATACTTAACTCCCGGCTGCTCAAACAGAGGGGGAATCTATTGAAAGAGTGGAGGATAGGATCCAATGAAACCAGGCACCTGAGCTGAGGAATGCCCCCTCCAGGCCTTCTCCCAGGGCAGCTCCAGCTCCTCCCCCAGCCGGCCGCCCCCAGGCCTCCAGCCCGCGGTTTCTGCCTGAGACAAGCACTGACCCTCCAACCGGCGGGAATGAGAAAACCCCAAAGGAGAACTCTGACTCGTCCAGGTGTCATGAAGGCAGGGAGGAGACCAGATGGCCTCATGAAGGCTCTTCTGCTGGGCAGACTCCCTTGCTCTCAGCCTCCCTGTCCCCTGCTCTGGGAGTGCACGTGCGCACACACATATTTCGCAAATATATTGAGCGCCTAATCCATGCCAGGAGCATCATCAGTGCATTTCAGCAAAGTGGACTGGAGAGACGATAGGCTTGGGAGCCAGGCAGGCCTGGGTTTGAACCTCAGCTCCACTGTTGTGGATTCTCTCTCCGAGCTCGGATCGGGTACTCGCTGCTCACAAGCATGGTGCTCCACTCTGCTGAGACAGGAACAACAACATTCCCGCCCCTCAAGCTCTCTAAGGCTCAGTTTCCACATCTGGGACTCTGGAACAACCAGTCCCACGTTGCGGCATTGCTTTGGGGAGCAACAGAAGTATACATTTGTGGGGAAACTCACGTCGAGGGGCCAGGGACTGTCAGGTCAGCCCCTCTCCTGGGGGCCCACCACTGCCTCCAGGCCTGGCTCCTGCTGGAGGCTGACTGCCTCCGCTGCCCCCACCCACGGCTGGCCCTGGCACTCTGTGCACAGAGCTTCCCGCAGCTGATGCAGATCCCCTCATGAAGGATCGAAGGGTGGCTTGGGTATGGCTGTGGGCGTGCGTCTCCCCTGTTCCTGTCCTGGAGGAGAAATAGGGGTAGCCCCCTAAGAACGGTTGCCTCCATCCTGGTGTGTGCAGGGCAGGCAAACCCCCAGGCAGCCCCTCGTTTAGGAGGAAGGGGACCCCCTTGAACCCCTTTCTTCCAGAGTGTCTTGCCTCTCTCCTGCTCAGTTTTTCCTGAAAGCCAAGTCTGTCCATGTAGGGAAATTGCAAATAGTTTACATGGGGAATGTCAGCTATCCACGTATGAAAATATACACATCATTAAGCCCTAAGTACTTGCGTCTGGAGATAGAACGGACCGTCTCCTGGGCTGACCTTTTGTCCACTGACGGAACCGCTGCTAATGAGTGGGAGCTCCTTGGTGGGATGTTTTCATATGTTGAAGTGAGGCGTATGTTGGCCATTAGCCTGTGTGTGTGTGTGTGCACATGTGCGGGGGGTATGTAGGACAGTGCAATATAAATAGCATTTGCCAAAACATGCAGAGCCCACTGCACGGCATTATCCAGCCCCCATGGGCATCCAAGGAGGGCTTGCTCTTCAAGGCCACAGTCGTATCCTCCTCACACTATCCGAGAAGGACTGTGGCGTCCTTGGAGGACGTGACGGTGCTTGGGCATAAGGCTCTCTGACCAGCTTGCCTGGGTTTGAATCCTGTCTTTGCTTCCATGCTCTGTGTGACCTTGGGCAAGTTACTTAACTTCTCTGAGCCTATTTCTGCATCTGTAAAATGGAGATAATAATAATAAAACCTACCTTGAGAGGATTAAAAAAGATAACCCCACGTAAAGCTCCCAGGACTTAGCATATGGTAAGTGCTTAAGAAGTGGCAGTGATGATGGTGATGACAATTGTCACTGGGAGGTGGGATTGGGTGGAAGGTCCTGCCTGCTCAGAGAATCATCTTGGATGAGGTTGCGTTGGAAGCGGGTTCTGAAGACTAGCTGGGATTTGGATGTGCCATGATGGAGTGGGAAGGGCTCCTTCCAAGGGAACGAGCAAAAGCCCAGTGGTGGCTGGAAAGCCAGAGCTTGCCCAGGAAACAGCGAGTGTCAGGTGAGAGCACTGGCAAGCAGAGGGCAGGAAGGGGAAGCAGGTCGGGGAGGACATTGGGGCCAGGTCTAAGAAGACGTTGGACTTAGTCCTCTGGCAGTGGGGACCAACGATGCCGTGTGGTGCAGAAAAACTCCCTTAGGGGCCGTTGTGTCAAATGCCAGAGCAAGTGGTATCAGAGACCTGTGAGGGGCCTACTGAGTGCTCCAGGCCAGAGAAGAGACTTCCTGAAACCAGGGCAGTGAGGTGGGGATGGAGAGGAGGCGTGGGTGGGAGGGATACCAGGGCTAAGATTGCTGTGCGTGCATGCTGCCGTCTGTGAAATGGGGACTAGTTGGTTTTGAGTGGGGCCAGTGAGACCAGAGCTCTATCCTTCCCCCAGAGCCGGCTCAGGACCCCTGATTTAGAGTCTGTGCAGCTCAGATCCACTCCCCAACTCTGAGGCCCACCATGAAGCCGCTCCAGATATCGATCCCGGCTCTACCATGGGCCAGCAGTGTGATGTTGGAGGGGTCCCTTCTCTCAGTTTCCCCATCTCTGCCATGAGTGGTTGAATCAGTTAAGCCTTCTGTGATCTCTGCTCCATCTCGGGTCCTGGATCTCTGAACAAGTATAGGGCATGTGTTTCCAGAAGGCCCTGAGGGTGGCACCAGGGGCGCCCACTTCAGGATTATTGATGACTACTGAGGAGGTGTTGGGGGTGGTTCTGAAGAACCTTTCACGGCCCTTCAGTCATGCTCCATCCCTACACGCCTCCAGGGGCTGTTTCCATTTCCACTCTGACATCCTGAAACAGGAGGCCTTGAAGTCGGGAGAATCTTTGGAAACAAGGTCCTCAGACATGTGGAGATTCTCACTGATGCAGGAAATGGTGTGCCTTCCTCCTGCCAGTCATCGCGGTGCAGAGGGAGACAGCAGTGCCCAGGGAGAGCAGGTGCAGCCGATGGCAGCTGCACTTGGAATGCCACCCCTGGGGCTGATTCAGCAATCAGTGGCTGCCCGGGGAGAGAACCAGCCCCCAAGAGATGGCAGCACACCCCGTCAGCTGTTCCGGCTTATTAACATTCTCTAGATGAGTCCTCCCCCCTCTGAGCTGCACCCCCTACTGCCCCCTGCTCACTCCAGCCTCCAGGCCTTGTCCCCAGCAGTCCCCCTCCACCTGGAAATCCAGCCTCCCCCTCAAGATCCAGCTGTCTTCCCTCTCCAGGTCTCCCTCCCAAACTGATCTCGCATTTTTTCTCTCAACTGCTATTGCAAAGGCCACACTCCTCAGGTCTGAGATGAATCACTTGGTAATTATTTCAGGTGTGCCATCTGGCCTCCCTACTCTTGGAGGACACGGAGGCCGGTCTACCTGTGGGGTGTCTGTGCCAGGAAGCACAGGGGCCTGGGGGTTCAATAGCGCCACCTTGTGGATGACTGCTGGGCTGGCCTCGGCAGAGCTGGGGTTGGGCGGTCAGCCTGCCCTGGGGCTTCAGTCCCTCTCGCTGCATAGCCACTGAGGGTGGGCGTTGGAACATCCGAGGGAGGCAGAACCTTGGGTGTGGTGGGTGATCAGCACATGCTTCCTGGACTGAGGACTGAGTAAAGCTCCCCTGGGGTGGCTTCCTACCCAGGCCAGGCCCGTGTCTTCCCCACCACCATCCCTCCCTCCCCAGCCTGCCTCAGTGTCTGAAATGCTCCCGACTGTCCTGCTTGGGTTAAGCACAGAAGGCCCTTGTGAAGCTGCAGTTATGACCCGAGAGGGGCGAAGCCTTGAGCAATTGCAGCACCAGGAGGTTCTGGGGTGGTGTCAGCCTTCCCATAGGTAATCACCATTAGCCTGCAGGTCACCCCAAACCAAGCACATGCTCGCTCCAAAGCCATCGCTATGCAAACACAGCTTCACGACAATCCTTAGCTCTTCTATCCAACCAGTCTGCCCCCCAACTAAAATCCTGAGGCCTCTTTAAAATCCCACGGCCACCAGTGCATTGAATCATATACTGGTCGTCAATACCGTGCCTGAATATGGCGGAGGTTTTGATGGAGCAGAGGATGAGAGAGGTCTGGCTTAGGCCACGTGTCGAAGTTTAGGGTCACAGGCAGTGGAGGCTGCATGAGGGCTCTGAGAACTTAACAGGAGGTTGGGGACCAAAGGAAGGAGAGGGGCTTGGAGAGGAGTGAAGATGCAAAGCCCACTGGACCGCTCATCCATTTCTAGGGGCTGCCTGCTCCTGTTCACAGTGGCCTGAAGGGCTCTGCTCAGTGCACTGTGGTGCCCAGGAAAACACCTCCGCAGCCTCCATCTCTTGTTGCCCTACAAGGTGCATTCTGGTTAACACAGAGCGCAGGAGCTCCCTGGATCCCCAGAACCTGTGGCGTAAGTATCAGGAACAGCAGAGAGGGAGTCTGGGCCATAGCGGGAAGGAGGTAAGAAGGAGCGAGCGCTCTGAGAGATTCCTAGGAGGGACTACAGCCCACCAGGCACATGCTGCGTCTGTCCTACCACTGGAACTGCTGGCAGCCTGGCCCCGTCCGAGCGCGGCCCCTAGTTCCTCTGGTGTAGGAGATGGACTCAAGGTCAGCTTCTCATTCCACACGGGCCAGTGGAGCAGGCTCTTTCCCCTCCGGGGGAAGGAGGCTCTTATCCGGAGGTACAGACTTACAGAGAATAGAGAAAGCACAGCCAAGCTTTAATGCCACCGCTGTCCCACCCTCCAGCCTCAGGGTGGAAGAAATGAGGAGAAGCCTGAGCCGCAGAGAGAAGCCAGGTGCAGATTCTTTTGCTCCAAGCGTGAGTTCAGGGGTAGGACAGGTGGCCCTGCAGCCCACACTTCCTCAAGGAAGCCAAGTCCTTTCTCGTCAGGCCACAGGGGGAGAGCTCTCTGGTCAGTGGTCCCGGGCAGATGTAGCCATGTCCCCGAGGCATGTTTTACTATCTTACACTGTCCCAGGTGTTGGCTATGGAGCTCTCCTTAAGGAAAGCTGGGGGTCATCCTGACTGTCCTTCTGGCAGGGCTGGGCAGACTGGGCACAATGAGGTTAGCCAGCTGGTTAGCTTCAGCTTCCCAAGACCGTCAGGAGGCCAAGCACTCGTGGCGGAGCCTCCGGCAGAGAAACCCTGTGTCCAGTCCTTCCTCCAGGCCCCGGAAGCCATGCCACCAAGAGCTAATTCCACACGTTTGAAAGGAAACTTGGTACCTAAATTCACACTGGTACTTGTTAAAGTCAAGGCCTGCCATCTGGAGGCTATTGAGTGACCAAAGAAATAAAGTGTCACTTCAAAGTACCGCTGGCCTGAGGGGGCCTAGGCCCCAGGGGGAGTTTTACCAGAGACCTCCACCAAGACGCCTTCTCCCGGTTGCTTTCAGCTCTGCAAATCTCTAAGGGCCTTGGGGCCTTTGGTTTGGTTAGAAATTAGAGGAACATCTTTAACAGGGAGGAGGATGGTATCCATCCTTCCTCCCCACCCTGACCCTAAGCTTCATCCCAGAGGGACAGTCCCTGCTAGAGAGAGCCACAGTGTGCCCAACCCTAGCCCTCCTGGCACACCTGAGTCCTCAGTGCAGTGAGAATGGCAATCCTGTCCAGAGCCCGCCTGGCCTCCCTTCCCCAGCCCACCTCACAGGCCCCCTGGGACCACAAGGGGTTCGCTTCCTGGAAAGAGATCTGAAATGGCATAGGATTGTCCTGGCTCAAGTCGCAGGGGCTAGATTGCAGGGGGCTGTGGTTGCTGGGGCTCCACAGCCCTCTGAGCATCCTTTTTCTTATGTGATGTGGCAGACCTTGCATGCAGGCTTCGGAGAACCTTGCACTGGGTCTCCCTTTGAAACGAGCTCCCCTGCATGGAGGGGCAAGAGCAACACCCTCTGCTTCCATTGATGCAAATAACAAACGTCCGCTGAAATGCCCCTTTGAGTAGGTGCTGGTCTCACCCTCCTGGCAGGTTTGGGTTTCCGTTCCCAACTTAAGCTGGCCAACAGCTTCTTATTGCCTTTTTATTGGCAAAGGTGTCACTCCCTGGAGTCACTTGAAAGGGGTTTTGGTTGGAATCGCTTAATCTCTTCATGTTGAGCCAAAGGCTGAGTTTAAACCTGTGGTCGTTAAACCAAACGCATTATTACCCGCTCATTAACTCCCGTCAGGGCTTGGACTGTGGGCAGCATCCCCAGAGCCCTCCCGCCAGCCAACCCCAAAGAAGGAGAGTGGTGTGACTTCATGCGCACAGCTGGGTCCCTCCTAGATCCTGGACAGCCCCTCCCATCTGCTTAGGAGGAAGCCGAGTGGCTGAGAAGGGAGCCCAGTTGGCTGTCCTCTGTGCAGGTGGGAGGGCCCGTGAGGAGGGGGAGGTCTGAGGCCAAATGCTGCTTTGCCTCTGACCTCATCCTCTGTGAAACCTTTCCCAGATGACCCCACCCCGCAATGATCTCC
Source organism: Equus asinus (assembly GCF_041296235.1). Lineage (NCBI taxonomy): Eukaryota > Metazoa > Chordata > Mammalia > Perissodactyla > Equidae > Equus > Equus asinus. Next base: position 13,181,923 of record NC_091791.1, on the reverse strand, counting down.
CCCTTCTCCGAACCCAGCGGCTCATTGCCCTGAGCTGCGTCATCTTCCGTGTAAGTTCTGCCTGCTTCTGCTGCTGGAGGGCCTCACAGTGCCCTGGTCAGCCCCAGGGCTAAGCTCACACCTCAGGGGCCTCCTAGGAGATGGTGTGGGTGAGGGAAGCACAGGTGGCCCAGACGCCCCACCACCTCCAACCAGATTCGCTCTAGACCCACCCAACCTGGGTTCAAATCCCCTCTGTCACTTACTGGCTGGGTGACCTTGGGCAATTGACTTAACCTTTCTGAACCTCAGTTTCCTCATCTGCGAAGTGAGCATCATAATAGTATCTGCCTCACGGAGCCTTAATGAAGATTAAATGAAATAATGCATGGAAGGTATTTCATTCAGAGCCTGAGCAGAGTGGACTGCAATATTGGTAAAACCATTGCTACCCATTATATTATTTCTATTGGTTTTAAATATTGGGTCTACCAATAAATTTCATTTGGAAGAGGAGAAAAGAAGTTCGCTACTGAAAGAGTTTGAGAGCCGTTGAGTTCCAACCAGTTCATTTTATACACCGCCACAGATAGCCAAGAGAGGCAAAAGAACTCTTCTGTTAGGATATTACTTTATTTCACTTAGGTCTTACTGGAGAAAAAGTGCTTTGAGGTCGAGGACCACACTGACTTCACCTTTTAACAGCCCCCCACCCCGCCCCCATGTGCCCCACACTGGGCTGGGCCTACTGTGGGCAAGGGCGCCCTCCCTGGGTGAAGTCTGATGACAAAGTGGTGGTACATCTGAGTGCATGCAGGTGTGCAACTCGTCTGCCTCTCCTGAGGTCCAGGAAATGCTTCTGTTTCTCCCATGGCCCACCCACTCAACATCTCTCGTCTTTGCTGACCCACCTCAGGTTCAAGGGCATTTCCTGGCACAACACATTGTGCCGTCTTGCTCAGTAACAAATATTACCGCGGGCACCAGTTCTGAGCCGGGCACTGGATCCTGCAAACCATGGTTGTATCAGCTCTCCTTCTGAGGCAAGTTTGCCCATGGCCTTGGGGTTTGTTCTAGTATTTGATTGCTCTGAAGTAGCCTGCAGTTATTCATCCCCAAGAGACTCAGCTGCCAGAATTCCCGAGAAAGTTCCCCAAGTCTTAGAAGCAAAAATCCTACAATTATCAATTCCCAAATCTCAAAGGACCCGTAGGGCGTCTCTGGAGCATCTCCTTCCTGTTACAGAGGAGGAGATGGAAGCACAAAATGGCCAAGGGCTGAGTCAGACCAGAGCTTGGGGCTCCTTCTGCCATGTGAGCATCTTTTCTGCAAAAGGAGCAGCAGTTGCCCCAGAAGCCAGTCCTCTGGGGGTTGCCCTTCTGCAGTCTCATTCAGCAGATTTTTAGTGTGAGGAGGGCAGAGAAGGGCAGAAGCTGGGGGGAGCCACCACTGCCCAGAATTGGTGACAGCAAACAAGCCTGCTATTCTGTGTAACTGGCTTGCAGCATTTACCATGACAGCAGCTCCCCCACACCGGAGGCCTCCCCCACCCAGGGGCTGGGTGCCTCTCAGGCCTTGCTGGGGAGGGAGGCGCCCCGTGGGCAGGGGAAGGCCTGCAGAGAGGGCAGGGCCTGGGAGAGAAAGAAAGAAGGGAGGAAGGAAGGAATGTGGGCATTCTGAACCGTGGGGAATAGAAAATGAGCCGCTGATTTCCTTCTCCAGGGCTGTGCCAGGCTGCCGCTGCAGGCTTCCCTCCACCCCCGGGATCAGCCCCCCAGACACCACCCAATGGGCTTAGCAGAGTAACCAGCCCCAGGGTTGCATTTCTTTCTTTCTTTCTTTCTTTTTTTTGAGGAAGATTAGCCCTGAGCTAACTGCTGCCAGTCCTCCTCTTTTTGCTGAGGAAGGCTGGCCCTGAGCTAACATCTGTGCCCATCTTCCTCTGCTTTATATATGGGATGCCTACCACAGCATGGCGTGCCAAGTGGTGCCATGTCTGCACCCGGGATCCGAACCGATGAACCCCAGGCTACCGAGAAGTGGAACGTGCACACTTGACCGCTGTGCCACCAGGCTGGTCCCCAAAGGGTCGCATTTCAATAGCTGGGAAGAGAAAGCAAGCCTTTCAGATTTTAGTGTTTTGGGAAAAAAGATGTGTTTACACCCTGTCTTTCTGAACCCACTTCCAGCAATTTTCTGAATTATCCCTGTGATTTATTAAAAACCCACCTCGTGGCCCAGCTGGTTAGCGAACAGCTGGCGGAGGGTGTGTGGCGGGAGGAAGGGATGTGGGCGTGGGCGGGCTGCCTTCTGGCTGTCCCAGCACCTTCCCAGAGGTGGCTGCTGCTCCTGGGTAGGACGTGGAAACTCTCAGAACTGTCCTTTCGAACTTGAAATATTTAGGCCAGGCAGCTTAACCTAGAAGGAGAACAAAATGACAGTGGTCACGTTGATTGCACACTTTCTACTACTGGGCCAAAGGCCTGGCCTGGAGCTGTCTTTGATTCCTGGAGAAACTATTATTCCTGATCATCTTCCTGATGACTGAGGCTGAGCAGTCAAGACCAAAGTTCTCCAGCTACAAGCAGCAGATCTGGGGTTTGAACTTGGGTCTGCCCACGCTGAAGCTGTACCCATTATCAGTGTTCTGCGGATGAGGGCAGTGAGGCTCAGAGGAGTCATGTGACCTTCCCGAGGTCACACAGACTGAAAGTGGCAGAGCCAGAAATCTGACCCTCAGTCCGGGCTTGTTCACCCCCTTCCAGCCCAGCCACCTGCCGGTGCCACCAGACCCAGGAGTGGGCGGGAGGGGGAGACGGCTGCCCACCGTGTGCTGGGGCAGGGCGGCTGTGTGCCCCACGCTTGTGGGCAGCCCTGGCCACCCTGCCCTCCCCCTCACTGACGCCTCCTCTTCTCTCGTTCCCTCCAGTCCTCAGTTTTCATTGCGCAAGTCAGCCAGGACCTGGTCTCCCAGGCAGAGGAGAAGCTCCTTCAGAGGCCCTGCAAAGAACTCTTTTCTGCTTGTGCGCAGTAAGTGCTCCCACCCGCCTGGGCTCCCTCCCTTCCCGGCTGGGCATCAGGCCCCTCGGCCACCTGGAGGGGCTGCCGCTAGCCTCCACCTGGAACGCTGGGTACCGGGGGCAGGTCTTCAGTGGCCCAGAGCCCCAGCCAAGCCACCCAGCCGTTTGTATACTTCTTATGAAGGGGAACAGATACCAGGCTGCCAAGTCCAAAGAAAACATCTGCTTCCAAGAGTGTTGAAAGCAAGTGGCTCTGCAGGCTGTTGAGACAGAGGAATGTGCAAAAATGTGACCCGCTCTGGGTGGTTTGGAACTTCTTCCCAGGCCCCCCAGTTCCCACCACTGCCACCAACCAGAGCGGGTGGCGCTGCTGCTGCAGGAGAGGGGCTGCGGGCTGCCTTCTCAGCCTCAGCTGGTCACCTGTCTGCAGCCTGCACAGGGACCCTAATGGAATGTGAGACAAGTTGGTGGGTGTGGTGCCAGCCGTGCATCAATTAAGCCCCTACCTGTCCTGCACACACATGTGCTATGAAAGCGAAACACACACATGTCTGTGTGCCTACACACATACCACTCCCCATGAGCTGACACACGCACACACACAAACATACATGCACGCCAAGAGCCGTCCAGAGCCAGATCACCCCACACAACTGGATGAGTCTAGGAGCTCTTTGTGTGCCCTTGTTCGGCTTTTGCACCACAGACATTAATTGGGTGCCTGCTGTATGCTTGGCACTATGCTAGGTATTGGGAGGATACCATGGTGAACAAGAACCCAGTGCCACCTTTAATGGAGCTTACTGCCAGGCAGGGAAGACAAGACAGCCAGCGCCCCTAGGCACTGGGAGCATGATGATAAGAACAGAGAGCCAGCTTGGGGCTCAGCTCTGTGTTAGGGGCCAAGAAGAGGCCACTGTGAGCAGAAACAAACCTGGTTGCTGTCCTCTTGGAGCTGGTCGAGGGTCAGATATGACAGTGGGCGAGGTCCCTGAACTGTCACCCTGACCCTCCAGGAGTGCCCATCACGGCCTCCCATGCCAACCCCTGTTTCCAAGTTTGGCAGGACACAGCCTCCAACATGCCCCTACTCTGCATGTCCGCTCCCTCTCCTGGGTCCCAAGGGCCTGGGCCGGATTGCTCAGCAGTGCCACTTTTCAAAGGGAAGAAGCCTGCCCTGCCTGCAGCCAGGTGCTGAACCCTCCAGGGGGACCACAGCAAGTGACCAGTAAATTCTGCTGCAGGGACGAAAATCTCCCAGGCACTTCGCTGGTTCCAGACCAAGTCCAGAGCCTGGGCCCTCAGGAGTCTCCTCCCGGCTCTGCTCCCCTCCACCCACCGCCTCCGAGTCCCAGCCCCTCCCCTGCATGTGGTTAAGTCTGACTGTTCTCATCGCAGCTCATGTCCCTTCTTCAGAGAGATCTGTCTGACCCCCCAGGGACCTCACTTGACTCTAATTCATGAAACAGGTCCCTGGGGTCATTTATTTAATGTTTGTGGTTTGTGACCCCATCACAATGCCAACTGGATGCTCCCTGCTGTACCCCAGAGCCCAGAGCAACACCATGGCTGGTGCTCGATAAATATTGACTGGTGGGATCAGGCAGTCCATCTCCACCAACCTTTGCAGAATGACGGGCCTCTGGCCCCTCGGGCCGCATCTGCCCCGTGTGTTTGTGTTTCCAAAGTCAGGAAATGAATGAGGTCGGGTGTGACTCTGCTGGATATGGCTCTGCCCATCTGCTTCGAGATGGAGATGATAAAATGGTCCTCTGTTTGTTCCCTCTGAGCCAGGTCCGTCCACGACTATCTGAGGGGAGAGCCTTTCCACGAGTACCTGGACAGCATGTATTTTGATCGCTTTCTCCAGTGGAAGTGGTTGGAACGGTGAGCGCTCCTTTGGCACACCCCATGCATGAGTGTGTGCCAATGTGTGTATGTCGGGGGGCGGGGGGTGTACAGGTTTTTCACCTGAGAAGTCATATAAAAATCAGTTACCTCCATGGGCCCAAGGTTCAAATAAAATTAACCATCCTCCTCCTGTTAATTAAGTTCTTTTGTATTCTTCTAGAAATGCTGTCTGCTTATTAAAGTGCACACACACAGGCACCCACTCATGTACACATACGCACAACATCTTGTTCCTGCTTTTTTGGTTCACTGTCCGGGAATTCTTCCTCTGCCAACAAATAGAGAGCTGGAATGCATTGTACCTGCCTTATTTAAGCCAATCCCCTATTGATGGGCATGGAGGTTGCTCTCAATTTTGTGTGCATCCTTTCCTAAGTAATGAATAGCTATGTACATATATCTTTATGTACTTTTGCAAGTAACATCCGTAGAAATTCTTACTAGAAGAATTTTGGAGTCAAAGAGCCCTGTTTTAAAGCTGTGAGGGGCTGCCAAATTGCCCTCCCCAACAGCTGCCCTCACTGCAGTCCTTCCAGCGCCCCACTGCCCACTTCCTATCAGCTTCTTCAACACCGTTCTTGTGTTTTCCTGTCTGGCACATGGGCAATGGGATTTCCATCTTGTTTATCTTTCATCTCCACTAATGGGTGAGACTGAGTGTCTTTTCACGTTCTGTTTGCTGCCTTATTCGCTGCAAAGTGCTCTCACACGCACGGTGGTGACAGCCAGGCCAATGTGGCCTCCACGTGACTGATGAGGCAGGAGAGCCACAGAGGGGATGTGGCTTGCCTCGTCCCCCAGCAAGCTAGTAGTGTAGCTGAGGGGGGACCCTGGCCCGGGACCCCCAGAGCGATGCTCTGCCTGCCACACCATTGCAGGATTTGCAGGACAGAGCGACGCCTGTGTTAGGTCCCTGCTGGGCTAAGCTGGCAGACGAGATGGGAGCGTCCCCTTCCAGAGCCTGAGCTGCCCTGTGCCCCTGAGGCCTGGCACCCACGGCCATCTGGGCACCTGTGGTGGGACAGCAAGGGGCCATCCTGCTCCTGCATGGATATCCACACCTTCGCTGGCCGAGTCCCCTGCCGACGCTTTGAAGCTGCAGAACAGGGACCCCCTAAAAGCCCCATTCATGGCCCTTCCCTGCCCACTTTGGGGAGCCCAGAGGAAAACCCTGCTCTGCAGCCAATGGGGGGACACTTCTCCCACCCTCACTGGCCGGGACGACAGCAGTGGACGGCATTCTCTATTGGAGCACTGACTGCCACCGGCCACCTCGCACACGCAGCTATGGCTCAGCCTGAACGTCCTGCTGAGGGTCCTGGCGCCTCAGCCTGGTCTGAGTGCCAGCCCTGCCTTCTCCAGGGGGGCCTGGGGAAGGGCTGCTCAGCTCTCCATGCCTCAGTTTCCTCATCTGTGAAATGGGGATAATAATAGTGCCTCCTTTGTGGGCTTGGGGTGAGGATGAGAAGAGATAAGCATGGCACATGCCTAGACAAGGCCGGTGCTCAAAAAAGCTCAGCTGTTCGGCCCCAGGAAGTCCGCTGCCGAATGGAGGTGCTGTGGTTGTCGGCGCGATCACCAGCATCATCGTGGTCCTCATCCTCATACGTGGGATCCTGGGAGGAGCAGCTGACCCGGGTCAAGGGTCGATCCTGGTTCTGATGATCCCAGGACAGTCTGGTGGGGATGTCTTCATCGGGACTCACCCCCCGTCCTGGGGCTCTGGGCTGTGTAACATGTGGCCCCAGTCTGTGCCTACCTCCCTTGGGTGGCACTGTGGGGTCAGGACGTAGAACGTGTGCTCTGCCTCAGACTGCCTGGACTCCATTTCCAGCCCCACCACTTACCCTCCGTGACCTTGGGCAACTCGCTTCTCCTCTCGAAGCCTGAGCATGTCATCCGCAGAGTAGGGACTGTAATAGTCTCACTTCCCGAGGCTGGCATGAGGATTCCATTAGTCCCTGTGCAAGGTGCTTTGAGTGTTGGGGAGTGTCACCATAAAGACTCCTGTGTCCTTTATTCCTAGAGTTCTAATAACGACACCCGACTCTCACACAGAAGCTTACAAAGCAGTCTTTGGATGCAAATACCTTTTCAGTATCTCCATTTTACTGAAGATGCAAGGCTCAGAGAGGTTGATAGGTTGGCCCTGGATCACACAGCAAGGACCTGGCAAGGCTGCAGCCTGAACCCCAGGCCCCTCCCTCAAGTCTTTCACCCTTAGTCCACCTGGCACTCCTGTTCCAATAGAACCCTTTAGCTGTGGCCGCTGGCTTTCATTTTACTTGTCTGTACCAAATACATGAAATGAAGAAATGGACTTTTAAATCCATGTGCAACTGTAAAGAAGAGATGCCTTTTTGAGGCCATGAAGTTGTTGAAGCCGGTGGGGCAGGACCGTGGCCTAGACGTGCGCAAATGACTGACAGCACAACCTCCTTCCCCATCTCTCTTTTTTTTTTTTTTTGCTAACAAGATCATGGCCTGTTCATGCTGTACTGTTGAAATATTAAAGGGATTTTTTTTCCCTCCCAAGGTTAACCAAGAAATTCCTCGGAAATTGTATTACCCTCGTTTCCCCTAGCAGAGGAGTTCTGCGGTAATGTCGACCGACTGTTTGTTCTCCATGTATCGTAAACTGTTAGGCGCAATGCCTTCATGTGGTTTCGAGGGCAGCTGGAGGAAACGCTTCCCCGGGCCGCATGGCGGGTGCTGGCGCATGGCAGGTTTCTCTACGGCCGGCTGCTCGTGTGCAGAAGAAAGAGACATGGCAGTGGAGAGTCCTGCAGAGGGCCAGCTCTGTGCTCCCCACGGGGACAGGGCCCCGCTTTCTAAAGAAACACCAGGAGAGAGAGAGCGGGACACAGCACAGGACTCCAGACAGGCATGCCAGGGAGAGCCCTGGGGTTCTCAGGGCTGTCCTAAGACATCAGTGTGGTGCCAGAAATGCAATTGCCAGTGAAACCCAAATCCTCCTCAGGACCCAGCAGCGAGAAGAGTTTCCATGAGAGAGTCACTCAAGAGCTCCTGGGTGACTAGAGGCTCACTGGTCTTTCTTGAGCTGACCCAGTTCTTTGGGTCGATTCAGTCTCACTTCAATCCCTGCCCTGGTCGTTGGGGTGTGGTTTGGAGCCATTCAAAAGAGTCCTGGAGATCTAAGAGCCATTTTAACATTGCAAAAGTTGGTTGTTCTTTATCCATTAATCAACTGACAGACATTTAGGTTGTTTTCATATCTTGACTCTTGTGAATAATGCTGCAATGAACATGGGAGTGAAAATGTGGTATGTATACACAATGGAATATTACTCAGCCTTAAAAAAGAAGGAAATCCTGGGGCTGGCCCAGTGGCATAGTGGTTAAGTTCATGTGCTCTGCTTCGGTGGCCCAGAGTTTGCAGGACCCCAGCCACAGATCTACACACTGCTCAACAAGCCATGCTGTGGTGGTGTCCCACATACAAAATAGAGGAAGAACAGACAGATGTTAGCTCAGTGATAATCTTCCTCAAGAAAAAGAGGAAGGTTGGCAACAGATGTTAGCTCAGTGCCAATCTTCCTCACCAAAAAAAAAAAAAGAGGATGATGAAGGAAATCCTGCCATTTATGACAACATGGATGAACCTGGAGGACATTATGCAAAGTGAAATAAGCCAAACGCAGAAAGACAAATAGTGCATGACCTCACTTGTATGTGGAATCTAAAAAAGTCAGACATAGAATCAGAGAGGAGAGTGGTGGTTGCCATGGGTGGGGAGGGGATGGGAAATGGGAGATGTCGGTCAGGGGTACCAGGTTTCAGCTATGCAAGATGAACAAGTCCTGGGGATTTGACGTACAGCATGGTGACGATAGTGAACAGTATTGTATTATATACCTGAGATTTGCTACGAGGGCTGATCTTCAGTGTTCTCACCAGAGAATGAAAGAAAGGAAGGGAGGGGTAACTCTGTGAGGTGAGAGAATGTTAATTCGCTTGATTGGTGATCATTTCCTGGTGTATACATATAGCAAAACATCAAGTGTACACCGTTTGTCAATTACTCCTCACTAAAGCTGAAAAAAGGAAGAAAAGCTGATTATTCTTAGCCACACAGGCCAGCGATGAAAAAGCCCAAGCTGTCTGCAACATGGAGCCCCTCACTCCACCTCAGTGACCACTCATGTACTTACTCCAAGAAGCCCCACCCCGGCCTCTGGTCAGAGGTTCTGCAAATGGCTTTGGCCAACTAAAGTGGGGAGTCAGGACACAACTCGGTGATTGCTGCATAAATGCTACTTTGGGCAGACAGCATCTTTTGGTGTGCTGGAGGTATGGGGGAAATACAACACAGGGGCCCTCGCTGGTGGAAAGGCTGGGAACCGACCGTGGAAGATTGCCAAGACTCGACTTAGAGACGAGCAGCCTGTGACCCTTGAGGAGGCGGGTCTTCTCGGGCTCTGCCAGGCACTGTGTCCCGCAGAAGGGAATAGCCCCAGGCTCCCGGTCACAGGGAGGTGGGGACAGGGTGCAGGCCGAGATGCGCAGGTGTGGGGAGCGCTGCAGTCACCTTCCCGGCCTCCCATGGCTTCTGGCTCCTTCCCCTCTGCCTGCGGAGACGCAGCTTCCTTCTGACTTCAGCCGCATGACTCGCCTTTGGGAAAGAGGGGAAGCACACGGAAACTGGGAAAGAAACTGCGAAAGTGCGGTGAAGCAGCTTGGGCGCATGTTTTTCAAATCATCTGCTCTTCCCTCCAAGTAGTTGCTTGCGCGTCTCTCAGGCTGCGGGGCGCCACGGGCCAAGGCCCGGGATTTGAAACCAGCCCCAGAGCAAGTCCCGGAGGGTCCGGTAGGCAGCCACGGTTCCCGGGGGCCCCAGGGCCTGGTTTGGAGGGCGTGGCGTTGCGCCTGCGCCGGCTGCTTTCAGTGCTGCCCTGGTCTGTTTCTTACGGATTCTGCGTCTTAACGCCATGAGACCAATGTTGGATTCTTGCTTTTTTCCAGGCAACCGGTAACCAAAAACACTTTCAGGCAGTACCGAGTACTGGGAAAAGGGGGCTTTGGGGAGGTGAGTGAACATCCACATTTTCAATGGGAAGTTCTGGCCTCTGGCCCCCTTCTCTGTCCCTTCCAGGTTGGCCTAAGGGGTTCTAAGCAGGGATCCCGAGTGAAGGGCTCAGTCGTGCGCCCCCTGGTGGAGAGGGAGGGTGAGGTGCAGGGCCCTGGGGAAGGTCAGGCGTGTCTAAGGTGGGAAGGGAGGGTGTGGAGCCCTGCTGTCTGCGGCAGGGCGGGTGAGATAGCGGTGCCCTTGGAGCCAGCCTCAGGCAGGGCTCAAGCCTCGAGGGGAGAAATGGGCACTCTCGATTGTGTTTGGAGGGAGAAATGAGGGCCCTAAGCGACTTGGCCAGATGATACTGTTAATATGCACTGTTATCCTTTATCTGATCTCCCCAATACGTGAGGCAAGCCTTGTTATTCCATTTTAGAGATGAGGAAAGCTGAGGTTCAGAATGGTTAGGTGACCCAGCCAGGGCCAGACAGCCAATGAGGGGCTGAACTAAGACCAGACCCAAATGCCCTGGTTCCCATTCCTCTGAATTATAAAGTCAGGGATCTTGGGGTCTCCCATCACTACCCCCAAAATAAGCCTCTCCTACCAGCACCTAGGGCTTGAAAGTGCCCAGTAGTCAATGGCTGCATTGGGTTGGAAGCTTGCGACAGAGAAAATCTAGTTGCCTCTGAGAGAGAGCCGGTACTTTAGGCCTCGGCCAGTCTAAATGTTGGCATAGACGGCTGATCCTGCGCCTGCCAGGGCTACGATTCACCTAAGGGAGGAGGAGGCAGGGCAAGGTGGCGCTGCAGCCAAATCTTGAGGGCAGGGTCCAGGGCAGCGTGTGTCGAAGGCCAGGCGTCATCAGCTCCTGTGGCTGGGAGCACCTATGAGGCCCGGCTCTGGCCCCGTCTGTTCCCAGCCCTGGAGACCCAGCATCCTGGCCTTGCAGGAGCTTCGGGCAGACTTTCCTTCACGTGCTGGGCTTCTTTCTTGCATCTCAGGTCTGCGCCTGCCAGGTTCGGGCCACGGGCAAAATGTACGCGTGCAAGCGCTTGGAGAAGAAGAGGATCAAAAAGAGGAAGGGGGAGTCCATGGCCCTCAATGAGAAGCAGATCCTAGAGAAGGTCAACAGTCAGTTTGTGGTGAGTGTCCCGGCCCAGGCACAGGCCACCCTTCTGGTGACCAGGGCCTCTGTCCCTTGGGAAGGGGGTGGTCCTCCAATGTGACAGGTCCTCAGAAAGGCAGCCAGATGCTCCCTCCATCACAAGGCACCTCGTGGTCATTTGTGGCTGACTTTATCCTGTTGTTGGAGCTGGCCTGGCTGCCCTCGGCCAAGTGAGGCCAAGCCTTCTGTTAACTCCTCAGTGGACAAAACAAGCCCACCCTGGGCCCAGCCAAGGAGCTTTGTTTCCACAGCCCCCCGGTGGGCTGCTTTCATCACAGTGAGACCTTGGTGTCAGTGGCTTAGAGAGCTCCCTTGTGTTTATATCTGTTTGTTACTCCATCTGGGCTGGGCTCTGCCACAGTGACAAATTATTCCCCAGCTCCCAGTAGGTGCAAACAACAAAGGCTGTTCTGCCACTCACATAGAGCGCAGAACGATTGGCCAACCTTCTTCGGCTTACAGCTACACCATCCGCAGTCTGGAAAGTGAGTGCTGGGGGTCTGCACAGGGACCTCCACTGCCTCGGCTGCAGTGACATCCTCACTTCCGCCCACAGTCCATTGGCCAGAACCATTCACTGCAAGGGATGAGCCAGCCACAGGGAGGCAGGGAAATGTGGGTGTTTGGTCAGCTCTAAGTGTCTCTGCCACTGGTTATTATAAAAATTAGTATATGCACAGGTGAAAATCCAACCAGCGCAGACAGGTACAAAATAAAAACAAAAGCCTGCCTGTTTGAGTAACCATTCCAACGTGTTTGATTCATGTACACGCTTTATTACTTTTAGCCAGTGGGATCTTACTACCAAGTGTATGTTGCCATATTTTTCGCCTTAAATTATAGATCTTTTTCTCTATCCAGGCCTAGAGCTGTACCTCTCTTTTAAGCTGTGCTCCATTCCCCTGAAATACAGGGAAGAGATAAACCGTAACCTGTGCAACCAGCCCCCCCAGATAGATTGTCCCTGGTTCTTAAGCCGCTGCAAACAAGGCGGCTGTGTCGCTCCTTGGACGTCTTTGGCACAGTTGTGAGCGTGTCTGTAGGGTGTGCTCCTGCTGGGGGAATTGCTGTGTCAGAGGGTGTGTGCATTCCCATTTGGCAGCTGTCCCTAAATGGCTTTCCATGAAGGTCACTCCAATTAAACTTCCACCAGCTGCGTGTGAGGGCAAGAGATGCCGTCAACCTAGTGCTTCCGTCATTCTCCAGGGAGGAGGGGGTTTTATAAGGTGATGCTCAGAGGGAACAGAAGTGTGTGTCTCTGAGTCTCGTCCCAGGCTGCCCCCACTGCCAGCCGCGTGCAGGGTGAAGGTGTGGGCAGTGCAGTGGTGTTGTGTGGAAGGTGGCGGACAGGCTAACACCAGCCATCATTTGGGCCCTAGGCTTCTTTGAGTCCAGAACCTTCCTCTGTGCTGCCAGCCTCCTTTAGGAGGGACCACTGGTCACTACCTCAATGCTGCCCATGGAGCCCTTGTCACTAAAGGAAGGGGCAGTGCTGGTTCTGGTCAGGGTTGGTGATGGTGGGACCTGCTTGGGGAAAAGGGCCATATGCTTGACAAACCAGGGATGGCACACGTTCAAGGGCCTGGACCTTGCTCGACTGTGCCCCGCCCAGTGCCCCCCTGGCAGGGAGTTCCCACAGTGCCCTTCCTCAGCCATCACCTGGGCAGGTGTGGGAGGGAGGGGCAGCAGCAGCAGTTGGCACCGGAGCACGGTCCTCAGAGCTCTCCTACCCGCGGCCGCCGTTCTGTCTCCTGTCCTTGGAAATAGCTCCTGTGGTTCCTGACATTTGCATGCAAGTTTTATGGCCCACCCTGTCCCCAGCCTAGCCCATGGTGGCCAGATTTCATTGGTACCAGCTCCCTAAGTGGAGAAGGACGAGTACCGCCCAGTGGGACCTGCTGAGACCCTGCCCTGCCCCTCTCCCACCGCCGCATGGCCTCCGTCCTTGGCCACTCGGGTGGCTGGTCTCCGCCAGCAGGGACTAGATCCTCTCTGTTGATGGTCCCTTTGACCAGGCACATCCTGCATGCAAGAGGACGCAGTCTTTGCCAAGCTATGTTCCACTTCACGAAACCCCACTGTTGCTGCAGTAGTGAGCCCTGAGCCCCGAGGGCATCTGGACCTTGCTTTTCTTGACTGGCCAACAAGGCCACACGTCGTTTTCACCATCTGATGCACACACACATGCTTTTGTGGTGTGAACACACGGACACCGTCCTGTTGGGACCCCTGAGAGGGCAGGGTCCTGGCGTGTCCTCCCCCCTTGCCTCTTCCCCTGGAACCACTGAACTGGAAGGAGTGAGTCCTTCAGCATCCGAGAGGGGCAGTGGGCAGGGGCCCCTGAGGCCATCTGGGTGCAGGGGTGGCATGAAGGTGCTGCAGCTCCCCCACCCAACCCTCCCGCAGCTTCGAGGACCCTGGGGAGGAAGAGCCAAAGCAGGGGCAGCCGCAGAACCTCACCATGATGCTGTCTCTGCTCCCAGGTCAACCTGGCCTATGCCTACGAGACCAAGGACGCCCTGTGCTTGGTTCTGACCATCATGAACGGGGGCGACCTGAAGTTCCACATCTACAACATGGGTAACCCCGGCTTCGATGAGGAGCGGGCCTTGTTCTACGCGGCGGAGATCCTGTGCGGCTTGGAGGACCTGCACCGCGAGAACACCATCTACAGGTGCGTGGACGGCTGCCCCCTTCCCTGTTGAGGTCTGAGTGTGAGGGGGCCGACCCTGCTACACCCTGGATCTGCGGTCATCCCGCCCCGGGACTCAGGCCTGGTCATCACCCTTGTGGGTGACGGTGCTTGAGTCGGGCAGACTCCCACTCTGGAACCGAGTAAATGAGGTGGGCTGCTTAGGGGGGGCCAGGTGTGTGAAGTGATGCTCCCTCAAATTTGATGAGGATGGGCCATGGCCCCTGGTCCCCTCCAACCCAGCACCTTGGGAAGCTCCGTGGAGCCTGGTGGCCGTGATCTGGCCAGGCCTGGGAAGACTTTGGTAGGCCCACCATCACAGCAGACGTCAGAATGGACTCTGTCCGTCCCACAGCGTCCACCTTTCTAGGGCCAGGTGTCCAGGTTCTGGGGGCAGTGGCCTTCAAACTTGCCTCACAACCCTCCTCAAAGAATTTTGAAAGTCTCTGTGCCCTCATACATTCTAAGTGGGCATCTGAAATAGTCCATCACATGTTTAAATAGTGGCTAAGATTGCTATTTTGAAACTGGAACGGTGACATCACATTTTTAAAGGTAACCAGTGGAATCTAATTGCCGTAGCAAATTGATTTCCACCGTCATCCGTCTAAAAAAATGCGTGAAAACTCTTTAATGGTGAGGAATTTCCTATCATTTTCTTCTCTACTCCCCTCCTCCCCACAGAATGTTATTGTAAGGTAATATAGTTTTTGCCTAAAAGTCTTTCATTGATCAGCATTCGGTGTTAAAATAGTTTCTTCTGTTGAGTTGCCATTATAATTATTATTGGTAGACCCAGTTCTGGGCAGGCCCCTGGGGTGCTGACACCCTGGAGCGGGGCACCATACTAATATTCAGGAGGGAGGAGGAGCCTGATTTACTCCTTGAGTTGGGGAAGAGAGCTATTGAGAAAGGGCGGGTGGGAGGGGAGAGCTGAAAGGATGCCAGGACAGGGCACTGTGATGTTAAGGGTCCAGAAATGGGTCCACTGGAACCCGGCAGCCAGCACACCCCCTTGCCCCCTTTGGAGAACTTTGGCCTGGAGCTTCTGGCAGAGAGCATCTTGGGACCCCAAAAAGGTTTTGAAAACAAGAAGGAATGGTCTTGAGGACATGCCCTGCCCTCCACACTATCTCCCCATTTGCACTTTTGTTTTCCTTCAAGGGAGAAGATAGAAACATTTCCCTAAGGGTTGAAAAGAGAATTCAGCACTCGATTGCCTTTCATTTAAAAAAAAAAACCGAACAGGTGGCCCTCCAAGTCCAGCTCCTCTTCTAGGGAGGAGGAGAAACACAGGCCTCTCTGGCCCCAGCTGCTTGCCCTGGCCTCTCGGTGGAGTTGGGTTCTGGCCCACGCCCACTAGCTCTCACCAACCTGGTGGCCCCTGCTTTATTGAGATGAGGGCTCCTGCCCTCATTTGGAGTTGTTAACACATCAAAAGAGTGCAAATGAAACAGCAACAAAAGTATTTTGTAATAGGTAACTACGTATAAATACCAATTATCACTTTGTGCGTTGCCCCACAGGATTTGGGTACATTAACCACTCCCCATGAGGACAGCTGCCATCAGTTAAATAAACAAAGCCAGTTGTGGAGAGTCAGAGCTTCAGTCCAGATGCTGTGTATTGTTTGCCCGACGGCTTAACTGAGTTGCACACACTATTGTATTGGCTTCTCTTTTACACGTGGAGAAGACCTTTTACTAGTAAAACCACACGCTTCTGCCGCCTCTCTCCCCTGCTGAGAGTGGAGAAGTTCCCTTTCTTGTGAGCATGCTTATGTCATCAAAGAGAGGAGAGACAGGGACAGGAGGAGGTGGCTGCACCTACAGCTGTGCCTTCTGGCTGTGCTTTCTCCCAGGCTGTAGCTCAGCTGGAGTTGGGGAATGTGCCAGGCTTCTGGGGGCCCCATCCCAAAGGCGTCCTTCTCCTGGGATTGCCATCCTCTCCCCTACCATTCTCTGCCCAAATCTGCAGCTGCTGCTTTGTTCTTAGTAACTTCCCTTTCTTCTTTCCCAGGCCCTGCTCTGCCCTCAGGGCATCCCAGAGCATCCTGAGACCTCAGGGTCTTCCCAGCCCTGGAGGGTTCTGTTACCACATCCTCCAGAAGTATTCTCAGCCCCAGGGGCTGTCAGCATGTGGACAAGTGCCAGGACTAGCCTGGGCCTAACCTCCTTCCCAGTCACCCTCCAGAGTCGGGAAGATGCCTATGGCAAACAGTAGCATTTGTTTTAAATTACTAGGAGAGAAGTTAACCCAAGATTGTCTTGACCCAGAGAGAGACCAGACAGCCTGAGCCAAGAGACGGGAAGGAAGCACTCAGGCCTGGTTGGCCCAAAGGGGTCATCCCAGATGTCCTTAGGCCCTCGCTGCCCGGAATGCCCACACTCACATGCTCGTAATCTTTCCCTTTCAGAGATTTGAAACCTGAAAACATCCTGCTGGACGATTATGGTAAGTCAGGGAGCAGCCCGGGAGATCCTTTTCCAGCTTTGTAGCCGAGGTGAGCATCGCAACCCACAGGGAGCAGGGGGCCTCCCAGCGGAGACTCTCAGAAGCACTGACCCTGGGCCCGCGGGAGGGCAGTGGGCAGGTAGGGGAGGACCCGCTCCCACTCCTCAGTCCTGGGTACCTGGGAAGGCAGTGGGCATGGATACCGCTCCTGCTTGGTGGAGAAGCAGTGTGGCTCGGTCAAGAGAGAGAGAGAGCACTGAGTGAGGAGTCCAGAATTTCAGATACTGGGCAAATACTTAACTCTCACACAACTTCTCTGCACCTCGTCTTCCTTGTGTGGGAAATGGAAACAGTGGGTCCTGCCCTGCCTGCCTCAGAGGGTAGAGGGTGGTGGCGAGGTTCTGGCAAGGGAGACCGAGGGGAAATTGCTTTGTCAACTACGGCCAGCTGTGGCTGTGTTAGGGGTTGTCATTGGTGCATCACCATTGTTACTTTCCTGTGTGTGTGTGTGCATGTGGGTGTACACACCTGGATGAACAGCTACAGTAACCTTTCACAACTGTGTAGCCTGTCACGCCTGGGAAATGGCTTTCACATCTTTTGCACATCTTTCGTCTGACTAGATCTTCCCTCTTCACTGAGGGGCAGGGCCCACATCCCTGCACCCATTTTACAGATGACAAGATTGAGGCTCAGAGGAGCCAACCCACCAGAGTCACCCAGCAATATCAGTGGGGAGCCGAGGCCAGAAGACAGGTGTCCCCCGCAGCATGCCCCAGACCCCAGGCAGCCGCGGGCAGAGGGCAGGAAGAAGGGGAGGCGGGTCGTTGGTGACCTGGAGAGAGGTTTGAGTGAGATGCTACCAAGTGGAGGGACAGGCAGAGGGCCCAGGGCCCCCCGCCCCTCTCGGACAAGCCCAATGCCCTTGGGGTACCCTGCTGGTCTCAGAATCATGCCCACCGCTGACCTGTGGCCCAACAGCTGGATCTGCGTGCTTTTTTCCCTGGGTCCTGCCTTTGTCGGGTGCTGCTAAGCAGGGGAGTCCATACAGCTTGGCCTGGCGGGGGCCCTGGCATTGGGCCTGGCTGAGGTCCGTACTGTGGGGCCCTGGCGTCCGTAGATGGGGAAGAGGGCAGTGTTCCTTCCTGTGGGGTCAGATGTGGCCGTGTTCCCCAGGGTGGGCTGCCAGGCAGACAACGGTGGGGCACAGCTCTCAGCGTGGTATCTCTTTGGCCTTCATGGGTCAGTCCTGAATGGGCATCCACTTCCATCTTCCAGTCTCTGCAGGGCCCAGATGTCTTCCCTTCTTGTTTCTCCAAAGGGAGAAAATTAACAACCTCCAAAGACCAACAAGGCAGGACAGGGAGCTGCTTCCCAAATTGCTTTGTAATTTTCCCCCATAGGCAAATGGTTGGAAAATGTCAGGAGAATCTCACATTTTTCCCATGAAGCAATCCCAGAATCAGGCCAAGGCGTTTTGAACTTTGTGACTTGGGCTTTCCGAGAAGTTCATTAGGGCATTTTATGAGCAGGTCGGCCATTTTCCAGCCAAATCTGGGCGTCCTTTTGCATCTTTGTGTTTTTCTCCTGCAAAGTAGTGATTTACCCACATCCTCTGACACCTGGACCCTCTCAAGGGTCCACACTCGCCCTGAGATGGCTGGTGGGGATCCCAGTCTTCATGGGACAGAAGAAAATGCAAGGGCCTGCGTGTCTTGCCCAGGGGCATGCAGCAAGTCTCGGCCCTACCCAGGGTGGGCCAAATGTCCAGGCCACCGAACCAGGAACCCGCTGACTCTGCTCTCTCCCCTCAGGCCACATTAGGATCTCAGACCTGGGTCTGGCCGTGAAGATCCCCGAGGGAGACCTGATTCGAGGCCGCGTGGGCACCGTCGGCTACATGGGTGAGTGAGGGTACGGCCCCTCCCCAAGCCCACCCCTCAGAGCCCCTGGGCTCTTTGTGCAACATGCATCAGAAGTGGAGTCACGGCGGGAGGTGGGCGTTCTTAGCCAGGGTGGGGAGCATCGGGGCCCCAGGGAGCGACTTGACTGAAACGAGCTCTCTGCAGCCCCCATCCCCAGTGCCACCTGCGTCTCAAAGCCAAGCCACTCTGGGGGTCAGTGGCCAGAACTGGCAGGCAGTGCTGCTTGTGAGGAGGTGAAATAGGGGTCTGGTGAGTTGGCAGACAGCCTTCAGGGAGACCCCTGAGAGGAGACATGCCATTAGGAAGGGCTCTAAAAGGAGAGGAGCACACCTATGACACAGCATCTGTGTGTCACCAAGCACAATCCTAAGGAGACACCACCTCCCCTGAGGCTCCTCAGAGACCCTGGTCCTTGGGGCTGTGGGGAAGAGAACTGGAGCCACACCCAGTCCCCTGGAACCCTCCTTCTGATCAGGGACATCCCCTGGGCTTCCTCCTGCACACCTCGCACACATGTGCCCACTCACCCCAGGATGCAGGGGCCTCTGGAAAGCTCTAGGGGCCAGGGGTCTTGCTGCCCTCTGCCAGGTGTGTGCCAACAGCACATGCATAGGATTCCTTCCTTTGTCCTTTTCAGAGGGTCCTTTTCAGATTGCACAACATTTGGGAACCCTGGGGTGTGTGTCTGTGTGTATGTCCATGTGAACCCTAATAGACGGATGGATGGATGATAGACAGATTATGGATATAGATAAATGGTTGGTGGATAGATGATTGGTGATAGATGGATGGGTGGATGGGTTGATAGATGGGCAGATGGATAGATAGATCAATGGATGATAGATAGATTGGTCTATCTGTGCGCCTTTGTGTGCATCTGCGTCCGTCCTCTCTTGTGCGGAGTTTTGCACACGTCTGTTTGCATGGCCTGTATTGTGTGCAGACTGGTACATGTGTGGATTCTTTGCCTCTGAATGTTTGTGGCCTGCCTGATGACATGGAACTCTCTGTTGCATTTCTGTGGTGAATCCATAATTCATTTTATCAAAGTAGTAGGCGTGTCATAGTGAGTGGCTTTGTGAATTCCAGATAAATTTAAAATCATCTTTAATTTGGGTGGACACACCTTCATTCGTTGATAGGAATACGTGTGTAGCACCTACCCTGTGCCAGGTGTCGTACCTGTCATTAGGGACACAGCAGTGAGTAAGGCAACTCACATTCTAGTGGGGGAAACAGCAAGGGAACAGGCCACTTCCATCCACTGTGGTCAAGGTTCTGAAGCTATTGTCAAAGTTCTTCAGGAACACTGAGGGGAGCGATCAGGGCAGGCTCCCTGGAGGAGGTGGCATTTACAACAGCTGAGGGAAAGAGTGTCCCAGCCATGAAGCTCCAGGCCTTCTGTGAGCAATGCCGTCGCTCCTTGGAGCAGGACTCCTGAGGCCCGGGTGGCATGAGTCACAGCCCTGACTCCATGCGCCCAGGCTCTGTCCTGCCACCAGCTGTCTCTCAGCTCCCCTCGCTCCCCTCTTCCACCCCCAGCTCCGGAGGTCCTGAACAACCAGAGGTACGGCCTGAGCCCCGACTACTGGGGTCTGGGCTGCCTCATCTACGAGATGATCGAGGGCCAGTCGCCATTCCGCGGCCGCAAGGAGAAGGTGAAGAGGGAAGAGGTGGACCGCCGCGTCCTGGAGACCGAGGAGGTGTACTCCCGCAAGTTCTCCGACGAGGCCAAGTCCATCTGCAAAATGGTGAGCTCCAGGGGAGCCAGGCCTGCCCAGGCGACTCCCCTGCAGGACAGCAACTGACTCAAGGGAACTGGGTCAGGGCACACAAGGGTGTGCGCGGGGAAGCCACCAAGCCAGAGGAGCAGACGCTCCCGGCTGCTGTGGACCACGGTGGTCTGCAAAGACTTCTGGGAGAAATCCTGGGGTGGCAGGGCAGCCCCCTGACAAGGAACAAGGACTGAGGTGAGCAGTGTGGCACCCTCACATCCGGCACGGGAGGGAAGGAGATGATCCCAGTTGGTGCCCCAGATATGAAGGGATCGTGGGGCAGCCCCTGCCCCTGGCCTTTGGCCTCCTGCTCCCTCCAGCTCCGGACCCGGGGCGCTGGCTTGAGGCCAGGGGTGAGGCGGTGGGTGGTGAGACTTCAGTCTTTAAACATCTCATAGCAGAGTTTTCCATCCGCTAGATGAATGCTGGTCCCACCAGCTCGCGTCCTGCCTGACAGCATCTGCGAATAGTGAGATTTGACCCATCCATGGGCAGGGCGCATGTGGGAGTGACCTTCAGACAGGCTGGGTGTGCGGGGCCAGATTGGGGCCTGGAAGCCAGAGGAAGGAGTGACAGGAGCCACCAAGAGTGGAGCTGGGAGAGAGTCCAACCTGGACCCCTCCCTTCCCCTCGGCCCAGATGGGCTCACTCCTGGCCAGGGGCTTTGTGGGGAGATGGCCACTGCCCGCTCCTGTCCACTCTCAGGCTCCTAGATCCCACCCGTGGCTCCTTGGGGCCTCCTCCCCCTGATGCCAGACACAGCTTTGCTCACCCCACCGCAGGCAGCTGCCGCCTGCTGCCAGCCACAGGGCAGCTCCATGCACCTGTGAGCCCACGACTTCCTTCCTCTCCCTGGAGCGCTGCTGCACCTGGAGCAGCAGACGGGCGGCTGGACGTGGGTGGGGGCTGCCCTCCCACCCCGCTCTGAGTCGTGTGCATGAGCAACCAGGCTAGAGTGTAAAGAAAAACAGGCCCAGGGAGCTGAGTAAGAGAGCGAAGCTTCTGTTTCCAGAAAACCCGTGTCTGCACTGCTAGGGTCCGGGAACCGTCTGGTGTAGCTCCCCACCCGGGAGGCCCCTCTCCTGGAGCCGTTCAGCAGCTGCTTGACCACTTCCTCTCACCAGCTTCAGTCTGACGTCACAGAGCCATGGGGGGGCCATATCTGCCATCTGACCACTTCCAAAAGAGGAGAACCACAGATCTGTCATTTACATGTGTGAGAGACACCGCGGGAGGGACAGTGTGCACACTGGCAAACACACCCCCAGCCACATGGCCTGGGGGCCAGCCCACAGCTGAGCACTCGCCCATGTGCCTGCAGCCTCCGTGAAACCCAAGTAGTCACGGCAGCCAGAGTTGGGGTTGGGGGCCAGGAGGAGCAAGGCAGCAAAAGGCAGGTAATGTGGGGTCCTAGGGATGTTTGATAATGAGGGGTGGGGGATCCTTGGTTGTGTCGCAGTGAGGTGTCTATCCAGTGGTGTCAAAGTGGACAAGGGATGGAAGAGGGAGGCGCAAGCATCATCACGTGACCCCGATCAGGGCCAGGGATTCAGAGAAGTAGGTTGTGAGAGACCCCAATAGGGACATGGGACGTGCTGAGAGGACAGAGAGGCAGAAAGGGCCCCCTCCCTGCCCGCAGAGACCCGATTTGTCATCCGACTCTGGGGTGCCAGGACTGGGGCACTACTGTCTCTCTGCTGCCCCCTGGTGGCCACCAAGGGAAAGTCGGTGGCCCAGCCTAGGACTCCAGGTGGACCTGGGCCCCTTGGCGCTAAGTGTCAAACCAACGTCCCCTAATCTTTATTCGCTGGAAGAATCCCCGGGATCCTCTAGCCTTGCTCCATCTTCTTACAAATGATCCTGGGGTCTTGGGATTCTGGTCTTGGGCTTCCTTTGTGCCCTTAACCACAGCCCGTCTGGTTTGGCAGCCAGGCTTCCCCTTTCCCCTCCAGTGGACGCCAGCTCAGGACCCTGTAGGGCTTGACCGTAAGGAGACCATGGAGGCCCAGGCCCCACCGGGTAGTTTCTCTGCTCCGGCAGCCCCAGCTCTGCCTGCCAGAGAAGGAGGTCCACAAACAGCAAGGAAGCCAGTCCCTGGACTTCAGATGCCGTCCCCCATTCCATCTTGGCAGCCATGAGACCCTCCTCACTGCCCCTGGGGTCCAGAAATTTGTTCATCTCACTGCCTTGTTCCCTGTGTCCAGTCCCTAGGCCCAGAGCTCAGCCCCACCTTCCGTAGGCCCCTGCTGAGTCCTAGAACTGGTCTTTCCCCACGCCCTGCAGCTTCCTCCCTCTGGCCCTGCAGCCATCTCAGCCTTGCTCGTTCTTGCAGCCCATCTCTAGTCTTCCTCCTCCAGGAAGCCTGCTCTGCCTGCCTCCCTTGCCCACCTCACACCGTCTCTCCCTCTCGCTTCTCCTGATGTACACTGACATCATGGTTCAAACTTTTTACCTGATACGCAGGTGGCGAACAGGCCACGTTGTAGGTGGGTGTTTAGTTTTGCCTGCACAGTGTTTTACAAACAGATGGATGGTGGGCTAATTGCCAAGATTTAAAATTGGGGAGATTTCACATAAACACCTGGATTTTATGTCTTCTCTTGAAAAGAGCAGAAGCCCTGGGCACTGACTGACATTCCTGCCTGTCAGGAGCTGATGGGCAGCCAGGCATGGCCCGCCCAACCCTCCCCTTGCCTTTACCGCCCTCATTTGTGTCATCTGTCTGGCCAGCCCTGCAGGCTCTGGGGTCTGCAGCCGGGAGGTCCAGCCCCTGAATGAGGAGTCCTGCTTCTTTGGGATTTCTCAGAACAGGCAGGAGCCCAGGCCCAGCAGAGCCTGGTTCCTGAAGCCTTTGTAGAAAGGCAAAGTCCCTGGAGAAGAGAAGTGGAGGCCCTGAGCCACCAGCCCATGGGCAGAACACCTGGGTGGTCGGTGGACCAGGAGATGACACCATAAGGGACCCTCTCGTGGCTTAGTCCTCTCCAGGCTGACCTGGTGCTTGCCCTGCTGCCACCTGTGATTCCTTTGTTTGAGGGGGCTTGGGGCTCAGTCCCTGTGAGCCTCTCCCTCCAGACCATGAGCCCCAGGAGGCCCACCTGCCTGCCGGCTCTCCATTGCACCCCCCGCCCACTCGGGCCAGCCAGAAATGCATATAAAGGAACGTGAGCAGAGGGCACCAGGGTATTGGGGAAAGAAGGGGTGGACTCCCTTGGAGGTGCAGGCCACCCATCCTGATTTCAATCTCAAAGCAAACAGTAAATTCCAACTGTGTACATGGTGCAGTGCTCCGTGGGCAGGGAGAAGAGAGAAGCACAAGGCAGGGACGCTGGGACTGCGGGGAGGGGTCGAGGCTGAGGTTGGTGGGTCATCTGGTGGCCCTCCCCCGTGGTCTCCCCCTCCTGCCCTCCTGACCTTTGTTCACACCTTCCTCCCCTCTGGCCTGGCTGTCTGCTCCCATTCCGGTGAGGACACTCCTACCCCGACCATCCCTGGCTCCCCACTACCCTGTCCCCCTACTGGACATGGCCATCAGGACCCTCCATCACCTCTCCCTGACCAGTCCCCTTCACCCTGACTGGCCCCTACACGCTCATCCTTCACTGAAACTCAGACAGGTGTTGCCCAAGCCACTCTGCAGGTTCCGACCACCCTGCTCTTGCTGGCACAGGTCCCTCCACCTGGTGCCGAACCCACGAACCCGGGCCCCCAAAGTGGAGCCCGCAGAACGTTAACTACTGGGCTACTGGGCCGACCCCTCCACCTCCCCGATCTTTCAGAAGCCTGTCTCAAATGCCCCTTCCCCAGGAAGTTCCCCGACCCCCCAGCTGGCAGCCGGTTCCTATCCCTTTGCCACCATGGTGTCGTGTCTGTAACTGCCTTGACGAGTGCTCTGAACGTGATTCCTCTTGGCACTATGGTTGCACCTAGTAGGTCCTAGTGTGCTTGTGAGTTGAGTAACTGATGGAGAGGCCTCCAGGCGTGCGCCCTCCCCTCTGCAGCTCTCCTGGAGCACAAGAGGTAACTCTGATTCGGCAAACGTTGCTGGTGCCCAGGATGCCCCAGGGAGAAACAGACAGGATCCCTGCCCTCCCGAGGCTGCAGGTGTCTGGGCACACGGTGACTGCGGGACCACAGAGCTCGCAGCGGCTCGGGCGGCAACCCTGAAACCAGGCCTGAGCAGGGTCAGGCAGTGTCCGCTGGGTACCTGGGGGGTGGCACAGGCACTGCAGAGGCTGGAAGAGGGACGTCTGGGGCGGCTCAGGGACACACGTGTGACAGGGAGGTGATTGCAGGTTCTCCGAGGCCCCTCTGCCCCTCGGGCCTTTGGGCAGAAGGAGAGGCCCACCAGGCATGGCCTCATGGGGCTCTCTCTTGTCACAGCTGCTCACCAAAGATGCAAAACAGAGGCTGGGCTGCCAGGAGGAGGGGGCCGCGGAGGTTAAGAGGCACCCCTTCTTCAGGAACATGAATTTCAAGCGCTTAGAAGCCGGGATGTTGGATCCTCCCTTTGTTCCAGACGTGAGTAGCCTCGCCCAGCGCGGATTGAGCCTGTGGTCTCATTC
Source organism: Equus asinus (assembly GCF_041296235.1). Lineage (NCBI taxonomy): Eukaryota > Metazoa > Chordata > Mammalia > Perissodactyla > Equidae > Equus > Equus asinus. Next base: position 13,157,408 of record NC_091791.1, on the reverse strand, counting down.
TCAGCCTTTGACTTAGTCCAGGGTCCGTCCTGGGCCCTGGGGCATGCGCTGACGAGACTGTGGGCAGGAGGCAGCCCCTCCCCTCCGGGAACAGACACATTGCCAGGTCTGGGGGTCCCTCTGCTCTCATCCTGGAGTCACCTCCTCTCTGAAGCCCTCATCTCCAGAGCTCCAGGCACCCGGAGCCCAGAGGAGGCCTCCCCCACTGACCTTGAACTCCTGGAGGGCGGGGCCGGGCCAGGTTCATCTCTGAGTCCTGGCACAGAGCAGCCCCCAGTGCGCATTTGATGGACGAGTGAGATAAAAGTTATCCCCACCTTAACAACAGCAGCTTGTGGTTATGGCGCCGAGCGCTTGTGACAGCCCCGGGCCAGGCGCCTCTGTTATCCCCGCTTTCTAGGTGAGGAAACTGAGGCCTACAGGGGATATGTGACTTTCCCAAAGTTCCTAAGCCCCACCGCTGGGACCACAGCCCAGGCCTCTCCAGCTGCACCCGCCCCCCACCACTGCCCTGTCACGTGACAGGGCCCCGCTGAGCGCCTCCTGGGACACCCCCGAGGCACTGTCCTTGGCATGCCCTTGCTCTGGCCATGGTACCCAGCATTTGTTCTGTGGAGAAGTGGACCAGAGGCCACAGAGCGTGGCCCCAAAACAGCCCTCGTTCTGACAGAGACGAGTTTGGAAACATTTCCACCATCCTGATCCTGTGGGCTTTAGGGAAACAAAGAATATCTGACTGTGGAGGGAGCTTAGGGACAAGTCTTCTGTCCCCCTGCCTCAGCACGGCCTGAAGGAGATGCGGGGTGACCTGCGGGATGTGTGAGGGAGTGACGGCAGGAAGAAGCCCTGGACTCCCAAGCTCTCGTTCCGCCCCGCCGGGGTCCCCTGGCACCTCTGAGAGAGGGCAGCACAGCTTCCCAGGGGAGGGGGGTGGCCTCGGGAAGACGGCCCGTCTGCTCCGCCATCAAAACCCCAAGGCCTGACTGGGGGACACGCGAGTGGGCAGGGCCCCGTGCGACCGAGCGCTCTGCCTCCCTCAGCCCCGAGCCGTGTACTGCAAGGACGTGCTGGACATCGAGCAGTTCTCCACCGTGAAGGGCGTCAACCTGGACCACACGGATGACGACTTCTACTCCAAGTTCTCCACGGGCTCCGTGTCCATCCCGTGGCAGAGCGAGGTGAGCGGGGCGGGGTCGTCGGCTTCACCCTGAAGAGGGGAGTGACGAGGACAGAGGAGGCACTGCTGGGTCAGGCGCCCCTGGGGCCTGGCCTGGGGCCTGGCATGATGTGGGCTGAGAAGGAGTAAGAGGCGAGACAGACACCACCCGTCTAGATGACTGTGAGAAGTTTGGCTGGGGAAGGAGAGGAAAACAGGGCGGTGGCTGGAGGCACAGTGGAGATGAGTTGCGCAAGGTGGAGCTGGTTCAAATGAGATGGAAATGATCGGGGTGGGGCTGAAGCCCTGAAAAGAGGGAGGGTCTGAGCATGTGGGGTGACCTGGGCTTCAATGAGGTGAAGGAGGAGATGGCGTATTGGTTTGGTGGCTGGAAGATGAGCACAGCCCCAGGACAGTTTCTGTTTTCTCAATGAGGGCGGCATGCAGGGCCACCAGGAGAGGCAGCGGGCAAGCGGGGAGCTGGCTGGATCACAGCCCCAGTAAGACGGCACCCTCCTACCAGGGTGGAGGACCTGGTAGGACCAGGTTCAGGGGACGGCGTCTGTCCAAGGCTCCGCCGCTGGGATTCCTCTCCACCCAAGATGACGGATGTAACCCCTCATGCCGCATGTCATTTTGCACCACTTTTGCAGATGATAGAAACAGAATGCTTTAAGGAGCTGAACGTGTTTGGACCTAATGGTACCCTCTCACCGGACCTGAACAGAAGTCACCCTCCAGAACCGCCAAAGAAAGGGCTGCTCCAGAGAATCTTCAAGCGTCAGGTGAGAGACCCCCCTCCCGACGCCCAGCTGTCCTGGCTCAGCTCTGGACCCCTGGGCCCAGGCACTTCCACGCGATGGAGACCAGAGCTGCGGAGTTCTATCTCCTTGTGGGGCTCTGGAGACTGGGGTCAGCAGTGGCCTGGAAGGGACAAGCAGCCTGTGAGAAGGCCCCTGAAGCCTACTGGCTGATGGGATCCCTAGGGCAGAAGGGCAGGACCAGCCCAAAGTCCACCCTTCATCAGAGTTTCTCAGCTTCGGCACTGGTGAGGTTTGGGTTAACGCTTTGTCGCGAGGGCTGTCCTGTGCGTTGGGCCGTATTTAGCGGCCTCCCTGGCCTCCACCCACTAGATGCCAGTGGCACCCCATTCCCTACCCCGCTCCCATGGTGCCAACCAAAAATGTCTCCAGACATTGCCCAGTGTCCTCTGGGGGTAAAATGCCCCTGGCTGAGAACCACTGCCCTGCGTGGCCATTATAAAGACTAAAGTTATGTAGGTAAAGATTTAACATAATGCAGAACAGGGGACTGTTGGAGAGGTGATCCCCACAGAACCTCATGGCTCCTGGGCTGGGTTGCTGCCGTGCCCTCCAGCTGGCAGCCAGAGGAGACTGTACCCCTTGGGAAAAGATGCTCTTCCCTGGATCAAGGATTGGCATGGACCAAATGGAAGAAATGTCCTGGGACGGGCCTGGCAGGCCTGGGAGAGTGAGGCCACCAGGGCCCCCACCTCAAACCACAACTATGAAGGTGACCACAAAGTGCCCCCTCTTGGCCTGGCCCTTCAAGAAGCCATGGCCCCACTGCCCCCATCCTGGAGCCTGGGAGGCCGCTATTCCTCATGTTCCCCCGCCCCAGGGAGCAGCCCCTCTCAGGACGATGAAGAGGACACCGCAGGTGCAGCTCAGGGCCCCAGACCCCAGGAACCCCAGCTCCCTCCCCCTTTGGTGACAGGGGTGAGGTGGCTGTTCATGGTGCTCCGCTGTGGACCAGGCCCTGTGCTGGGCACTTTTTGAAGGCGTCTCTTACTTAATCTCCACAAAACCCTGGGCCTTCACTCAACAATTCATTCATTCAACCAATATGTATTGGGTGCCTACTGTGTGCTAGGCTGTTATCTAAGGACTTGAGATGCATCAGCAGGCAAGACTGAGATCCTTCCTGGGCGTCCTAGTGAGGTGTGAGCCCAGGGTGGGCTACCATTACCCCATTTCACAGATGAGGAAACTGAGGCTGGGCAGGATCGGAGATAGCAGGGCAGGGAGCACAGATCAGGCACATGGAGAGAAAATGCAGACTGAGGCTTTGTTGTTGTTTTTTTGCCATTTTTCTAAACGTTTGCCGTTTTATCTAAAAACTTCATGTGAGTTTCACATCCTCGTCCGTAATCTACTCATGTTTGTATACTATAGAAATATCATTTTCAAATGCTTCCATCAAGTAAAATTGAAGTTCCAGAAAGAAATGACCTCCCCCTCCCCATATGTGGCCCAGCCCCAGGACGGCCCCAGGTCCTGGGATGAGCACTTGCTGTGGAGGCTCACGGACCCGGGTTCAGATCCGGCCCTGACCCCTGTTTGGGTGGCAGTTTACTGAACCTCTCCCAGCCTCCATTTGCCCCTCCGAAGGATCGGGTGCCTGGAGCTGGGAAGAGGACTGAGGGAGGTATAGGACGGTGGCCTTCAGCACAGCGCCCGGTGCCACCGCCACCGAGGGAGCAGATGCTCCAGGTGTCTCTCCTTCTCCTCCCTGCAAGGTGAAGGGCCTATGCCCACGGGGATATCAGGGAGTGTCAGGAGTACTGAGAACAAGCCCCTGGTAGAGCCCTTTGCACACAGAGCCTCGTTTCATTCTCCCCAGTGCCTGTGCAGAAGCGGCTCCTATCCCACGTTACAGGTGAGGCAACCAGGGGCTTCCGTAGCTTGCCCAAGGTCACTCAGCTAGGAAGTGCAGACTTAGGATTCGAACCCAGGCAGTCTAACTCCGAGCCTGCAGACTTAACCAATATAGGTATTGTAGGAGGGGCCACTTCTTCCTTGCCTTGGGGTTCTTTTAATTTCATAGCTCTTCCCAGGCACCAGGTAAAGCTCTCGGCCCCAGGAGGTGCCTCTGGACCTGGGTCTGCAGGGGCAGAAGGCCAAGGTCAGCAGAAAGGAAGAGGAGGCGCTGGGAAGCAGCCCCTGACCAATGGCTTTCAGACTTTCAGACTCAGGGGCCCCTGTGATGTGTGGGCCCCCGGGCTTGCCTCCGCGAGGACTGACTTGCTTTCTCTCTCGATCTCTCTCTCCTCTCTGCTCATTCCCTCTCAGCATCAGAACAATTCCAAGACTTCGCCCAATTCCAAGACGAGTTTTAACCACCACATAAATTCAAACCATGTCAGTTCAAACTCCACCGGAAGCAGCTAGTTGCGGCTCTGGCCTTGACATCCATGGTGGGACCAGCCCAGACCCTTCTCATTAGAAGCGGAACTTGGGAGCGGTGGGGTTTCGCTCCAGCTGGAAGCACAGGAGCCTCCAGGAGCCGGGGAAGGAGGCCATTGACCCCCTCGACGCAGAGCCTCTGGTTTCCCCAGAGCTTTCCACTCAGGTCTGTTTCCAGAGGCGGCCCTCAAGCCAGGGTGGATCGGATTGGTCTCTGCCGAACATTGCAATAGGAATCCAATCGGATGCCACAACTTGCACGTATTTTAATAGCGTCATAACTAGAACTGAATTTTGTCTTTATTATTTTTAAAGAAAAGTTTTGTAAATTTCTCTATTGTCTCAGTTTACATTTTGTATATTTGTATTTAAATGAGAGTCAGACTTCCAGGGTGTATATTTTCTGTGCAGCCACCGTTAAGCCATGTGTTGTAGACATTTTAGAGGGGGAGGGGGGATTTACAAAAAAAAAATGTGACTCAAGACTTCCAGAGCCTCAAATGAGAAAATGTTTTTATTAAATGTAGAAAATGATTCACGTTTCACCTGGAAAGGATTGGTCGTATCCATCTTTATAACCTTTCCCCCTCACTGGTATCACCATGCTATTGGCTTGTAACAACCTGAATTAGATGCTGAAAGACACGTCTGGGACTTCCCCCCCAGCCACAACGTCCTCTGTTGGGGTCCAGGGAGTCGGCTGGGCTGGCTCTGTTGAGATGTGCACTTTTCCTTTAGGGCACACAATGCCATTGAGCCTTTGGCCTCAGCCTCCTCTTCTTTCTGGAAGGTGGCCCATATGTGGAGCTGGCCGTCTTCAGCTCAGTGGTCTCTGGGCCTCTTTCTTTCTGAACACGTTCTGACTGCTAAAGCCAGTATATTTCCAAGAGGCTCATGCTTGGGGATTTTCTTTTATTCTATTTTTAAGAGCAGCATAGTGATGATAAGGACTAGTCATGGAACCTCAATTGTCCTTATGGCCCATGGAAGCTTCAGTGAGTGGGGGTCAGTGGACCCCATCCTGAACGAGTCTGGAGCGGGGGAGCCATGGCATGCCTGGGGACTCCCAGCACATTCCTTAAGTGTTTCCAGGGTCACAGGCTCTTGAGAGCTTCACGGGACCCCGAAGATTCGCTGGCCCGGGTGGCACGGGTGGGGTTGGCTCTCTAAGCAAATGGGATGCTTGAGGAGAGCCACGCCACCAAAGAAGCTCAGGACAAGCGCACTGTCACTTCCTAGGAGAGGTGGGGCAAAGATGAGCTCTAATTTGGCATCTCAAAATTTTAGGCACAAGTAGCCCCAGGAAGACTTGGTGGCTTTGCCAGACCAGCGGCCTCCGAAGTCAGTACCTGGGCCTTTGGAGCATGGCCATCCAGTCCCAGGGCCAACTGGCTTCCTGCTGCCGCCTCCATGAGGTGACAAGGAGCAAATCGGCCCTTGCGTCCCCTTCAGGACGGGGTGAGCAGTTGACCTCTGCTCCCCCTCTTGCCTGAGTCCCTGGCGACTGAGTTGGCCTCAGTCAGACCTGGTCTCAGCCACCTGGCAACTGTCGGGGTGTCTCCAGTGTGGGCCCTGCACCACCTGCATCCTGTTAAAATGCAGATTTCTGGGCTCCACCCCCAAGCCCCTGGAATGGCATTCTCTGGGCGGGGGCCCAGAAAACTGCCTCTTTAGAAAGCCCCCCATATCATTCTGATGCACCTATAGTGTGAGAGCACTGCCTTAGGCATCGGGGGGCTTCCAATGGGGCCATCTGGAGGTGACCCAGGCAGCTCTGGGGACAAGCCCTTAGGGAGGAGAGAGTAGTGAGCATGTCAACCTCATGTCCTGATTTCCATACCCTTTCCCCAAACTTCGCCAGCGGGTCCCGGGGCCTGCTGCCAGAAAAGGGCCCTGACCTTCGGGGCTGATCATTTGAGGTCATTTTGCAAACAAACGGGGGAGAAGAAACATCGGGCTTCCCTCAGATCCTTCAGCGCGCAGTAGGATCTTCTTCAAGACCAGCTCTTGTCTCACAAGGCTGCTTCCGTTACCTTTCTTGGGCCAAATACAAAAAAATACAAACAGCCATATTCAGTTCTTGCCAAGGAAGTGGAAAGCTCTTTGGCCAGTATTTTAAGGTCCCCAAGCTCTTGCTGACTCTCCTCTCTTAATAAAAAGGACAGTCATCTTCCTGGGACAGTCACCAACCCAAGCCACCACCCTCCTGTCCAGAAGTTTCCTCCATTTGACCCAATTCACAGCAACTCAGCCTTCACCAAGGGAACTCATATGGAGAAGTAACCTCTTTATGCCTCAAAGCCATGCACTGTCCATTTGCAGTGGAGCGTCCTCAAGGAGCGAGAAAGAAAACAGACATCAGCTCAGTGTGTGTCTGCATCGTGAGAGCGCAAATGATGCTAAAGCACAGGTCTTGGGTGTGACTCTTAAAATAACTGACGTCTTCCTTCACATTCGCCGCCTGTCGCCTGTGAGTGCCCATGGGCTGTGGGGTCAGTCACTGGCCCTTTCAGTCCTGCACTTCCTTTTGGCCCATTGATTTGTACAAGAGAAGGGAAGCCTTTCTTTAGAACAGTGCCTGAAAATCAGCGCCCCCTACTGAGTTCCTGAGTCATGGTGGGTCCTGTCCCCACCCCTCACCCCCAGCAGCTGCTTCTACTCCCATTTGTTTTCGATAGCTGCATTTTTTTTTCAGAGATTGGCCCTGAGCTAACATCTGTTGACAATCTTTCTTTTCTTCTTCTTTTCCCCAAATCCCCCCAGTACATAGCTGTACATTCTAGTTGTAGGTCCTTCCAGTTGTGCTGTGTGGGATGCCGCCTCAGCATGGCCTGATGAGCGGTGCCATGTCCGTGCCCAGGATCCAAACCGGCGAAACCCTAGGCCTTTGAAGCTGAATGTGAGAACTCAACCACTCAGCCACGGGCCGGCCCCTATAGCTGCATTTTTTAAAACATATTTTTAAATTTAAAAAAAACCTTCCCACCCATCCACCTGTCCAGGATGAGGCATATTTGGACAATGAGTAGATTTGTCTCTTTTTACTGCATTTGAGCTCTTCACACAAGAGCCTTTCTTTCTCCAAGCGTGGCATTTTTCTCACCAGACGGTTGCTGACTTTGTGCCTTTGAGATGAGACGCAGGGTCTTGCAGAAGCGTCTCTGCTTCCACTTTTCAGGAGACAGGCTGCTGTTCCCACTGGGACGGGGGTGGTCTGTGCCGTGATCACCATGACAAGTGTTTATCAAGCCCCCTCGGGGGCTCCCGTAACATCACCCATGCTGTCACGAAGATCCGATCCCCACCTTCACAGAGGATGGCACCACATCTCTCATCAGCTCGTTCCCTACTCTTGCTAGGCCAGTAATATCCCTTTTTAAACCACGAGGCTTCAAGAGCTGCTCGCTGGCACGGTCGCTAAGGATTGCTATGTCTTGAGCAGCTCCAGGAGGGTTTTTTTGTTTCCTGAAATGCACTGCTCTTAGCCAGGGGGACACTCAGTCCTCGCGGGGCTGGCAGAGGGAGGTCATACTGCACAGAAGAAAGCAGCGTGGCCTTGGTTATACACACACCTGACAGCCCGCTGGGACACATGTCGGTGGGTGAGTTCTGGGGACACGCATGTGGCCACTGCCTTGGCATTGAAGGCACAAGTAGGATGCGGCCACCTGCCCTTGAGCCTAGCAAGCCCTGATGATGCTGGAGACCTGCCCTCTGAGAAGCAGGGGAGCTCTGTGCCTCTCCCGGGAGCCCCACGCACCGTGGAAGCCATGTTTATTCTTCCACACCCTGTCCTTTCCCGAAAGGCTTGGGTCATTGGCTCGTTTCCCACCAACTTTCTCAAATGAGCCGCTGCCCGGACCTCAGTCCGGAGGGAGCGCCGTGGCCTCCTTGAGCCTGGCATCCCAGGCCTTGCTGAAGGGCACAGTTGCCTCGTGGACCACTTGAATTCTCCCAAGATGAAGAGGAAACGCCGTGGGGGTGACATCCAGCTCTCCTCTTGGGCTGTGGGGTGCTCACCTACCCGTGGGAGCACCTGTGCCCTTCCGAGGGCCACCTCCTCCTGCTGTCACCTGCTCTCATAACCTCCCTCTCTGAGATGAGACCTCCTAGCCTTTGTTGTGGAAAGAGAATGAATGTGAGATCTTTGTGCGTTTTGAAGCGACAAAGCTGTGAGTCATGAACAGCAGAAAGCTCCCTTCTTTCTCCCCACAACAGACCACGATGGCGAGGCCTCGTCCCCGAGGCCTCTTCCCCTCCTGCTTTCACGGCCGCCCAGCCCGGCTCTGGAAGCCCAGACGTGTGCAGGTCAGGCACAGGTGGCTCATCTGGTCTGACTTTTAAGGCTTGTGCTGGGGACAGTGGTTTAAAACATCTGAAAAGCTAGCTCTCCCTAGGAGGGAAAGACGCTTCCCAAAAGAAGAATCTAGATGTCTTTCCCCGGTCCCTCAATAAGTCATTTTTGTAATAGATCAAAAGCAAATGTTCTCGATTATAAGAGCTTAGTGGCTGTTGGTAGTGTTAAAATAGTCATCCTTCTAGTATCCAAAGGTTTATATTTTTTTTCAGGGAAATTTTAACATTGATGAATGAAAATAGTTCCATTTGAGGGTCATTCCTGAAGACACCGGCTTTCGTACTCCTGCTGCTCTGAATCTTTGTATGTTCTGTCTAATATGTCACAGTGCTGCTGTATCTTGATCAAACCACTGTTGTTGTTTTTTTAAGAGAAATAAATTCCTTAATGAAAATAACGTTGCGTCTTTCCTCCTGCTGAGCTCTTGTTCTGTTCCTTCCACATGTGACAGTTGCCCCTAAGATGCCATCACCTGCTGCTGCAGCCTTGAGTTCACCCTTCCGTCAAGTGGATGGCTCAGCCCCTCCACTGACCGCCCCCCGACCTGCCCACACATGGCCCAGCTCCAGTGGGCAGGGCCTAAGGATACCACCTGAACCCCCTCCAGGTCGATTTGCTTCTGACCCCAAACCCAGCAGACAGCTCCAGAAGTGTCCCAGCCATGTGGCACCAACCGGACTGGGGTGAGAAGGGCCCTAGTCAATGCTGGCAGCCAGACCCAGACATCAGACAAGACGTTCACACCTCCCCCTGACGTGTGGTATGTGAAAGAGGTCATAACTCAGGCGTGGGCTTTGTAGAGAGGGGCTCCTCTGGCTGTTCAGCCTTCACCGAGCCAGCAACACGCTGGACCTGGGTGACCAGCAGGGCAGGACACAAGTGCCTCAGAACCCAGAGTCCCAGTCTAGGACCTGAGACCCCTTCAGACCCCTTCCCCTGCTTGGCTTGGTGGTAAAAGAATGAGGGGGGCTCTGGGCTCAGACAACCTCTACTGACTGTATGACCTTGAGAGGCCTTAACTCCGAGCCTTGGTATCTTCATCTGTAGAATGGGCTGACACCTGCACAGCGGGGCTACTAGAGGATTCAGGGAGAACACGAGTGACCCGCAGCACAGAGGCCCTTGCCCAGGAGGACACAGTCAGCCCAGTTGTCTCTGGACACCTTTTGATCCTTGACCTCAGGAGGGGGCAGCGTCCCAGACCCACACTCATCTCACACTCAGCTCCTGGTCCCAGCCTGGGAACTGGGCACACATCTCCGTCCAGGCCCCAGCTGTGGGACAGGGCCTGAGGCTTGTTTCTGCCTGACTCCTGGCGCAAGGTCTGGAGCCTGTCTCACACGGGAGGTAGGAATTGCATAATTCCATCCCCTGGGCTCCCAGAAACAGATGTCTTTCCTAATTAAAGGAAAGGATTGAGGAGGATCCGGCTCACTGGGGGACTCAAACTGGAGAGAGAGAAAGAGGCTGGTTGGCATTGAGGGTGTGGTGGGAGTGGCTGTGGCTGGGAAAGGCTTTCTCCCGGGATGGGGGAAACCTGGTCAGCTGAAGAGCTGAGGAACCTATGGCGAAGGGCTTGCTGACTACCAGAGAGCCTTCACTGGGAGAATATGGAGGGGGTGGGAGAGACGAAGTGCTCTGAGCCTCTGAACAGGGCTTCCCATCACAGAGATGGGAAGGACCCTTCCTCACAGGGACCATTCTCTCTGAGCCTTCTCCCACCCTTCCAGAAACCTCCACTGCCTGAGCCAGCCGCCCAGGCCGAGAAGCTACTGTCATCCCGGGACATAGGGTCTGAGGGGGAAGCTCCAGCCCCGCAGCGCCGACCCACCCCAACATTGACATCCCTCTGCCCAGCAGCTTCAGCCCCTTCCCCGGCAGACAGGGCAGGCTCGGGGCAGGCAGCGCCCATCCCTGGCCGCCTCCACTCAGCCAGGCCCCTTCCCCTCCTCTCACTCAGACAGCCATGCATTTGGTCAGCGAGGGCACCGGAATTCTCTCCAACTCATTCGTTTCCAGGAAAGGCTCAATGAGGGCATCCCAGGGCGCCAAGGAGCTTCAAGTCGCTCTCCCTCTGGGAGGGGGTCCACAGGGGTGTCGGGATCTACCTGCCATCCCTGGGGACCGTGATGAGCAGGGAAAGTGGGGAACAGGCTGCCAAGCTGCAGCAGGTCAGGGTTCCCAGCACCACTCTGCCCAGTACTTCCTCAGGCCAAACGCTGCCCACTGGTCAGAGGGTGGGGGGCCCCGGCTTTGCTGCCTCATCGGGGGAGCAGCGGGAAAGCGGCCTTTGCGTTGGCTCGAGGGCAAGTTTTCCTCCCTGGTCAGCCATCCAGCAAGCGTTAATCGGGCACCATATGCCCACAGCCCCTGCCCTCTCAGAGATTCATTCCAGGGGGCATCGGCCACTGGTACATAAGCCAGAGGCTGGGGGACGGAGCAGTGCCGCTCACACTTCCAGAGCACATACTCACTCGGCACTTTGATAAACTACAGATTCTGATCTGGGAGGTCTGGGTCCGGGTCTGCATTCTGCCAAACTCCCAGGAGAAGCTGCTGGTCTGCGGACGACCCTTTGAGGAGAGAGGCCTTAGAGAACCCCACACCAGAATGTCAGGCTGAGGGCTGAGGTCAAGCCGGGGCCTCCATTCCCAGGACGCCCCCTCAGGCCCTGCATTCAGAGGTGACGTCTTACAAATACTGCATTGGCCCTGCCCTTGAGGCGAGTTCATACGACTGATTCTCAAAGTCTGGCTCCCCCATCAGCAGCAGCTAAGATACGTAAATTCTCAACCCCCACCCCAGGCCTAATCAGAAACTCTGGGGTGGGACCTGGTAAGAGGCCCTTGAGTATGGACTGCCAGTTTACAAAGTGCCCTGTCTCCTTGGAATCTCACTGAAACCCGCGACCTCCCGACCTCCTGTGGACAGCTCTTCAAGCTGAGACGGCCTAGGGGCGGGGTTGAGGCTCTTAGCTATAAATGGGAAAAAGCATGTCCAGCTGGCCACCTTTGCTCTTCCACAATGGGAGCGAGGCTACAACAACATATAATGATATTGACTTATATTTTAAAAAATGAAAAGAGAAACCAAAACTAAAAAGGAAAAAAATGTTACTTCTGGGAGAGGGAGCCAACAGGGGAACAGGGTGAGGGGACAGATGTAGGAGCCAGACTTCCCTGAAGGTGGTTTGTCCTGTAGATTTGACTTTGGAAGCAAGGATCAAATAAAAGACAAATCTGGACTTAGCGAGGAGAGACTTTTATTCCAAAGGGTTATTGCAAAGAGGCTGTTACCACAGGCAGGAGATGTTGCCGAAGGGGGCACACTTTGACCAAAATCTGCAAGGCCTCAAGGGTTGGGCAAAAAGGGGTTTTCTCTATGGAGCGGCATAAACACGGCTCTTCTCCTCCCACTTCCCACACTGGATCCTTGTAGAAGAGAAGGCTTTACCCTGAGGGCAGCCTGTTCTCAGGAGGGGCTGTGTGCTGGCTCAGGCTGAGGGTGGGCCAAAGTTCAGGGTCCTGGAGGAAAGAGAGAAACGTGACCAAAGTCTGGTTCACAAGCTTCTGCTCTGATGGATCAGTGGGGACCGACCGTCCAGCTAATCATCTATGAGGCAAAGGATGGGAATTTGGAGGGTCTGTTTCTGGCCTGATCAGAGGTAAATGGGGGAGGGGGGCACCCGTGGGTCTTATCTAAGTCCTGTGGGGAAGGGAGGTTTTTGCAGTAAGCTGTTTTTCCACAACACGAAAGGGTGAGAGGGATTCCTTTAAGCATCACTGTTTTCCAGGGACACAGGGTTCAGGCAAAATCCAACACTGTCACCTGTGAATGTTTTCGATAATCACAAAACAAAACTAAAAGGTTTAAAACAACCCCTAAAGATCAAGACAGTAAAACACAAATCTATGTGGATATGCAGTTGGTGGCATAATCACAAAGAGAACGTTTCCATGACTTTTAAAGCACAGAAATGTGATGGCGCATTCCTATGGGGGGACATATCCTAAGGACAAAAATAAGTGCCCCAAATTTTTTTAACTATTTTCACTAAACATATTACTAGTAATAACATGGTATTATTATTCTGCAACTATTATATATTATAGCGTAAAACAAGTAATTATGTCAATGTCATTAAGAGCAAAGATTTTCAATGTAAGGAAAAATAAATAAAAATATAAAATCAAAGAAGTTAAGTAAAAGCCTTTTAATCCAACACAAAATAAACCTTCACTTTAAAAAAGGTGTATCCATGAGAAGTAACGACCAATCTGGTGGCAAGGAGTAGTGTGGGGACCAGACTGTGGCCTCAAATACCATTTCCCACTAAAAGCAGTGAGGGCTTCTGGAGAAACAGTGGATTCCAAGTCTGGAGGAGGAAATGCCCAAGAGGAGCCCAGAGCATCATGTCATCCCAGAAAACAAGGAAGTTGTCAAAGACTACTCAGGTCGTGTCCAAAATACTCAAGATCAACTTGAAGGAGTTCCCAGTGCCCAAAAAGGGGACAGTTGGAGGATTATTAAGGATAATAAGTACCATAGATTAAAACACATCAAATGTGCTTAAATTGAGGAGTTCATAACACTCAAAACAATAGTTTCTTAAAAAACAAAAACCCCATCAGTCACCTTTGGAGGATTCTAGAGAACTGGCACATTATTTTGAAAACTAGTAAATAATGGGAAAAAATCAAGTCCCATTTGTTATCCAAATAGTTGATGGAGTTTATGCCAGGAATGTAAGGTTAGTTTAACATTCCAAAACCAATCAGTGTAATTCACCACATTAACAGAACAAAAAATAACCAGATGATCATCTCAATAGATGAAGAAAATGCATTTGAGAAAAAAGACCCAGCAGTCATTCACGATAAAGACTCTCAGAAAATTAAGGATAGAAAGGAATTTCCTTAACCAATTGATAAAAGCATCTACAAAAAACCCTACAGCTGACATCATATTTAGTAGTGAAATTCTGAACACATTCTCCCAAAAAGTAGGAAAAAAGTAAATTGGAGGGTCTAACCAATGTAATAAGGTGAAACAACAACAGCAAAATGTTTTAAAGACATAGAGATTAGGAGAAAAGAAGTTAAACTGTCTTTATTTAGAAATAACACGGTTGTATATGAAAGAAATCCAAAGAGATCTACCAAAAAAAAAGAATCATTAAATCTGATCAATTCAGCAAGGTCTCAGAATACAAAGTCAATATTTAGAAATCAATTATATACTTATATATTAGCAACAAACAGTTGGAAAATAAAACTTAAAAATTAATAGCATTTGTAAGAGCATCAAAAAACATAAAATACCTAGCGATAAACTTAACAAAAAAATGTAAAATACCTCTAAACTAAAACAAAAAAATTATTGCTGAGAGATATTAAAGAAGATATAAATACGCCATGCTCGTGAAGTAGGAGACTCATATTGTAAAGATGTTAATTTTCCCCAAGTGTAACTATAGACTCAATGTAATTCTAATCAAAATCCCTGCAGGATTTTTTTGTAAAAATCGATAATCTGATACTAAAATGTATATAAAAATCTACCACCAAACTCAAAACAATCTTGAGAAAGAATAAATTGGAGGACTTACAGTACCCAGTTTAAGACTTGCTAGAAAGCAATAGTAGTGATCAAGACGGTGTGATATTGGCATTGGCTAGACAAAGATCACTGGGACAGAACAGACAGTCAATAGACCCACACTTATGTGACCAATTGATTTTGACAAAAGCGTCAAAGCAATTCAACCAGGAAAGGAAAATCTTTTCAACAAATGATGCTGGATCAACTGAACATCTGTATAGAAAGAACTGAAAAATTGATTAAGGGTTTTTTTTTTTTTCAGTTATCTTTTAGAGGTACACACTGAATTAGTTATGGATGAAATGATATTGTCTTGCTTTTGCTTCAAAATAATTGGGGAGTGAAAAGAATGCACTGGGGACAGCAGTGTGGGGTATAAATAAAACAAGATGGTCATGAGTTGTCAAAGGTAGGAGATAGGCTCGTGGGGGTTCATTATACTGTTCTCTCCACTTTTTTGTATGTTCGAAATTTTCCACAATAAGGAGTTACTTTAAAAGAGAGGTTATTCTGGATGCTTTACGTGGGCCCCATGTAATCGCAGAGTCCTTAAGAGCGGAAGAAGGAGACAGAACAGTCGGTGTCAGAGTAATGTGATGTGAGAAAGACTTGACCAGCCATTGCTGGCTTTGAAGTTGGAGGAAGGGACCACAAGCCAAGGAATGCAGGCTTTAGAAGCTAGAAAAGGCGTGGGGCTGGCCCCGTGGCCAAGTGGTTAAGTTCACTCTCTCCTGCGGCAGAGCAGGGTTTTGCTGGTTTGGATCCTGGGTGCGGACATGGCACGGCTCGTCAGGCCACGTTGAGGCAGTGTCCCACATACCACAACTAGAAGGATCTGCAGCTAAGATATACAACTATGTACCAGGGGGGATTTGGGGAGATAAAGCAGAAAAAAAAAATTTAAATAGAAGGTAGAAAAGGCTAGAACACGAATTCTTCTCTAGAGCCCCTAGAAGGAACACAGCCCTGCCCACACCTTGCTTTTAGCCCGGTGAAACCCTTGTCAGACTTCTAACCTCCAGAACTAAACGGGTATTGTTTTAAGCTGCTAAGTTTGTGTTAATTTGCTACAGCAGCTGTAGGAAACTGGTACAGGGCCGCCTTGTTCACAGTATCCCCAGAGTGTAGCACTGGGATCAAAGAATGAATATAGGGGGATGGCAGTAGCAACTGTTCCATATGCCATCTTTGGCCTCTGTGGCACCAGCATCAGCCCTTGTCCCTGACTTTCCCTGGTGGAGCAGTCTTAGGGCACAGTGGCATGGGCCATCAGCATGTCTGAGTCACCAGGCTCTGTGTGAGGTCAGACTCCTGATGGCTGATGCTCTCCAGGCCCCAGTCCACTCCTCTGACCAGCTGTCATGGCGCTACCACAGCTGCACCAACATCTCAAGGCTGTCCTGGGATGCCTGGCCGAGGTGGCTCCTTGGGTCCATTTGGAGCCCCTGGGCTGGGTCTCTTGGCCTCAAGGCTCCTGAGGGCTGCCAGCTGTGTGCCGACATAGCCCTTCAGGGTCTATCTGAAAGTCTCTATTCATCTTTGCACAACTCCTTGTGGAGTAGGGCCAGGGGAGCTTCTGGGGCTTTGGGCTAATGTTGGGTCTGTGCTTTTTTCTAAATGCCTGGGGATTTGGGCCCATGCCCAGAGCTCTAGAAGTCCTCCATGCGGCATCCTAGGAGGCGGGAGGAGGACAAGAGGAGAGCTGCCTACACAACCCACTGGCTATGTCCCAAACCTTGGACATAAGTGCAAGAGAGCACAGCAAGTGCTTCGAGGGCAGGCGGGTTAACAAGCCCGCCCAAGAATTATTTTTGTTGGCTTTATTGTCACATACAATAAAATTCAACAATGTTAAGTATACAATTCAATGAGTTTTAACAAATGTCTACAGTCACGAATACACCACAGTTGAGATAGAGAACATTTCCATCATCATGATCCCTTTGTAGTCAACTGCCTCCCCGCCCCTCACCTCCCAGCCCCTAGGAACCACTCATTTCATTTCTGGCATGTACTTTAGTCTTTTCTAGAACTTTGTATGAAGGAAATCAAGCAATATTCAGTCTTTTGTGTCTGGCTTCTTCCACTCAGCACAGGGCTTTTGAGCTCCCTCCACGCTGTTGTGTGTATCAGTAGTCTGTTCCTTCTTCTTGTGAGTGGTATGGCATTGGATGGATACACCACAATTTGTTTCTCCATTCCTCAGCTGGTGGTCGTTTGGGTTGTTACCAGCTGTTCCCTATAATGAATAAAGCAGCCATGAATATTCATGTGAAAGCCTTTGTTTGGACACAAGTTTTCATTTCTGTCAAGTAAATACCTGGGAGTAGAATTGCTGGGTCATACGGTAAGTGTATTTCTAACTTTGTCAGAAGCTGCTAAACTTTCTTCCCAAGTAGCTTGGTCACTGTGCATTTCCACCAGCAATGCGTGGCGTTCCAGCTGCTCTGCATCCTTGCCGAAACTTGGTGTGGTGAGTCTTTACACTACCCAAGAGAACGTAGCTTTATCTGACTTTGCCATTTGCCTTTAATTAAAGACTCGACCCTATGAAGCTATACGATGACTTGTATATCTTGTGTGGCAAAGATGCAAATAAATTCTATCCAGGACAATATATAACTCTAAAGGCCATGGGTTTTAATGCCCTGTAGGACATTAACTAGGTTGATCTAATATAGCACTTTTATTCTGATATTCCCCCTTTTTTATTAATAGAAAATTTTTATAATAGATTTTGTTTTTGAGAGCAGTTTTAGGTTTATGGAAAAATTGGGCAGAAAGTACACAGAGTTACATATCCACTTCCGCCTCCCCACCCCCACCCCCAGGACACACAGTTTCCACTATTATTAACGTCTTGCATTAGTGTGGTATATTTGTTGTAATTGCTGAACCAATATTGGTACATTATTATTAACTAAAATCCATGGTTTACCTTCGGGTTCTCTCATTGTGTTGTAGTGTTCTATGGGTTCTTTGACAAATACATGATGCCTTGTATCCACCATCACGGGATCACACAGAACAGTTTCTCTGCCCCCAAAACCCACGTGCTCCACTATTCGTCCCCTATCCTCCCCCAGGCCCTGTGACATTCCTTCCTAAATGACTTTTTAGGGGGGGGAAGATTAGCCCTGAGCTAACTACTGCCAATCTTCCTCTTTTTGCTGAGGAAGACTGGCCCTGAGCTAACATCCATGCCCATCTTCCTCTACTTTATATGTGGGATGCCTACCACAGCATGGCTTTTTGCCAAGTGGTACCATGTCCGCACCCAGGATCCGAACCAGCGAACCCTGGGCAGCCGAGAAGCAGAACATGTGCACTTAACTGCTGCACCACCAGGCCGGCCCCCTAAATGACTTTTAATACCCAGTTTTACCCTTTGAACTAGTTTACTTTCCTTCTGATTCCCTCATTAAGGAGTTTGCACTTCTTTAATGCATGTTTATTCTGTATTTGCATGAAGTCATTTATTTAACGTTTTGAAGATTATACTTTACAATGGAAGAACACAGGGAAAATGACGAGAGATGGTGTGTACTTCCCAAATACAACTCTTTGTACATGTTACTCTCTTCTTCCCACTCAACTGTAAGAACTGGGAAGGCAAGGCCCCCTGATCTGTAGCCTCAGAATATAGCACAGAGCTTGGCGTAGTGAGGGCGTAATAAATACTTGTTGAGTGGTTGACATGTTTTTTCAGTGTTCCCAAAGCTGTGGTTTGGGACTTACATAACAGACTCAAGAAATGTCGGAGATTGGGTCCAGCTGCCTTATAAAGCTATTTCCAGATTTGAAGACTCTTAGAATAACTCACAAAACCCCCCAGTTCTCCCTCTCTTTCCCGCATGTGACATAGCAAAGGCATCTCAGGTAGAGATGCACTAAACATTCATGTGTACCACTCTGTGCTATATGATGCTAGGCATTGAGATAGAGTTGGGAATAGCATCAGCCCCTGCCCTCCAGGAACTCGCAGTCTAGTGAGTGGGGGAAAGATGTGCAGAAACAAAATTGTACAAAATGTGAGAAATGCAGTGACAGACGGGCTCCGGGAATTCTTGGAATTCTGAGCAGCAGCTGGCCAGTCTCCCTGTAGTGGACTGTGGTAACCAGTGTTTGGCCAGCCTAACAAGCTTCCCTACCCTCTTCTGCTGATCAAAGACACTGTCCCTTTAGCCATGAGGGTGGGCACATGATCCAGGCCTGGCTAACCATAGTACCCCATCCTTTGGCAACACAACTGGCTCAAGCATATTGACTCAAGCCAGGCAGATCAGCGTCCTCCCCTGGAATGGATACAGGGACCCTTTGGATGGATACAGGGAAGCTTCTTTTGCTGTCTGCTTACCAGGCCAAGGCTGCCAGCTGCCATGCCTCCTGCCCCGTGGAGCAGGGTTCCCTGCAGCAGCAGGGAATGAGGTCCACATACAGAAAGGGCAAGCCCCAAGGCTCTGGTCTCTGAAGCATTTTTCTTGATTCTGTCAGCTACCCCAGAGTCCTTCGCAGGTCCATGAGCAGATAACCCCCACCCCTTTTATTTTTTAAATAGTGTGAATTCATTTTTCTGTTACTTGCAACCCAAGACTCCCGCTCCAATACACTTCCTTTCATGAAATCATAACAGCACATGCACTCTCCTTTGATGGTTGGGCTGAGAACCGCTGGGGCTGGCGGCGATACTGAGCACATCTGGCCTGGACTCCACAGGATTCGGGAGCGTGGCTGGGTGTGAAATCCCAGGCCTGGTGAGCTACGTTTGCCCAGAATCCTGCTCAACTTGGAAAGGGGCCCTGGACAGTTTGCCCTGAGGCACGCAAAGGGAGGCTGTCACCTGTCCTGACATCCGAGAAAACCAGGTCGCCAAGGCCTGGAGTTGCTCTGCCCCATCCATCAGCCACGTGGGGTACGAGGGTCATTTGGCCCAGGCCTCACAGCCATGGGGCCTCATAGCCCAAAGCTACACCTGCGAGACCAAAGGATGGTTCATGGGGCCAACAACTCCGAGTTTGTGCCCCTTTACTGACCAGACCACGTGTCAAGCACTACGGATATTTTTTAAACTAATTCTATAATTACACTGTAAATAGCACAATTACATGGCAATGTATTTTGCGGGTGTGTTAGAAGTGAAATTTGTTCAGAGTAACTATTTCTTTCAATTCCACCAGTTGTTTATCTTTTTGTGGCATTCTTTATTTTCTTTCATCTAAAAGCTTTAAAACGACCAGGTCTAGGCCTCTCTCCCTCTAAGAGGTTCTGGGTTTGCAGAGTCTCTCCGAAGGGTGCCACCCCCACCCCCCCCCACCCCCGCCACACGCACACAGCCCCACCCAGCCCACCAACCCCACCTGCCCTGACTCCACTAGGAACCATCTGAGGCTTCAGGTGGACAGTTCCACCTTCCCAACATTCTCCTGTCTGAATCTCCACCAGGTCAGAGCCATAATCCACCCGAGCCAGGCCAGCTAGTGGATGGATGGATTTCCCTCTAAGAAAATTATTCTCAAGTACCAGATTTTTCCTGTGGGTGACTATGGTCTGGTCTTGATTTGCTGCCAGCTGCGTGACCTAGACCTTTCTCTAGCTTCAGTTTTCCTGTCTATAAAATGGGGAGACTGGACAAGCCCTTCCCTTCCATTCTCAAGCTGGAGTACAGAGTTGTGATGGCAGTATGCAAGGCATGGTGACCACAGGGGACATTTTCCTGGAGCTTCAGATTTGCTCCATGGTGACTAGTTTAAGATATTATTTTGCTATATCCATAAACCACTAAGTTATGGAGAGGAATTCAAATTTGCATAAAATTGTAAGATAAACAAGTGATTTTGAAAAATGTTTATACTTGCCTTGGACACTTAGGGCAATGGCTCTGACTCCCTGCAAGTGTTCGGGTCTCTTTCCGGTCCATGGGCGACAGAGAAGCACTGAACTTGGGTGAGGGGGCAGTTCCTCCCCGTTCCAACAATCAGCCAGACTTCTGCAGCTTGTTCTGCTTTAGCCTCCCACCTTGTTTCCCTTTTATTTTCTCCTTTATCTGAGGGTTGTCATCTCTAATAATAATAATGAATGAATGAAGGCTCTACAATCCCAGGAGTACTATGTAGATTGTATTCTACGTACTCCCTGGAGTTATGAAATCCAGATGCTCTATGACGGATGGGTGGCTGCATGGATAAACGAAAGGGTGGATTGCAGGATGGATGGATGGATGGATGGATGGATGGATGGATTGATGGTTGGATGGATGGATGGATGGTTGGATGAATGGATGAAAGGGTGGATGGATGGATGAATCGATAGGTAGATGGACAAACGGATGGATGGTCAGCCGTGGTCCTGTGAACAAGATATGCCCTATATGCAGACCCAGTGGCGGATACTTGGTTGCAAAGGGAGTACCCAGGCAGAGCAGACCTTCCCAGAGAGTCTTCAGACCTTTTCCTGGTGTCCTGTGTTTATACAGGTGGCACTTGGCTCAGGAGAATCAGGTATGGAGGGTGGCCAGTGAACCAGGGCCCGCAGCCTGACTGCTGAGCATTCGTGTGAGGCCCGTATCTGCTGCAGTGATGTGAGAATAGAGTAGATGTTCTGAGCTGTAGTAGGGTTGAGTGAGCCCTGGGCATGGAGGCAACTCCATTTCTGCCCTAAAGGATCCAGTACAGACATTTGGGATCCAATGAGGGCTCCACCAATCCTCCTGGGTAATCACGGCGAACTGCAGAGTGGGGAAGGGGCCTTAGAGTTAGGGTTAACATCCCCCTAGGAGCCAGAGAACCCTGGCGGAAAGGAGAGGAGCTTGGTGCTCAGTTCCCAAGCAGAGATTTACCTGCAAACCTGGGCACAGCCCAGGCCGGGGTCAGGGGAGGGGATGGTTTTGCGGGAAGACTCCAATCAGCCCTCCCATGACCTAACCCCTAGCCCTGCTCCTGCTGCTCCCACCATCATTTGTGGGCCCCCCGAGGCAGCCGCTGGCTCCCCACCCAGCTCCTGGGTAGGACTGGGCCCTGAGTGGCAATTAGCTGTTAGTGCCGCCAAGTTGATTCCAGCTCCTGGTGACCCTGTGGACAACAGAGCAAAGCTCTGCCCGGTCTTTTTGCGCCATCCTCTCCTCTTCCAGCGCTCTATCAGACATGCTTACGTGAAATTATGTTCTGTAAAGAAGAAAGTGTTGGACGAGCTGTGCCCTCACCCCTTCCTCTGAGCCCGGGCGTCCCCAGCCTCCTCCAAGCTCACAGCAGCGGTGTGCCCTTCAGGCCCATGTGTTCCCTTGGGAGCAAACCTCCTCCTCCCTGCAAGGTCCTGAAAGGCACCGTGAGGTTCACCAGGGCTCACAGGGACCCACTCGAGATGTTTGCTGCTTTTTCTGAGAAGCCAAACATGTCCCTTAGCAGGGAGCCACACAGGAGTCTGTGCATTAAAAACTTCCCTTAAAAATGCTTTCCTTGGGGCCGACCCCATGGCCAAGTGGTAAATTTGCGTGCTCCGATTCGCCGGCCCAGGGTTTCGCCGGTTTGGATCCTGGGCGCGGACATGGCACCACTCATCAAGCCATGCCGAGGCTGCATCCCACATGCCACAACTAGAAGGACCCACAACTAAAAATATACAATTATGTACTGGGGGGCTTTGGGGAGAAAAAGGAAAAATAAAATCTTAAAAAAAACTGCTTTCCTTTTTGAGCTACCAAAACCCACCCTAGAGGCAGTAACAAGTTTGGGTCAGCTCCATTAGCCGCACAGAGTAGGGCAGGCCCCGAGACGCTAAGCAGCCTGGCACCAGCGGGGTCACACAGCGGACAAGGAACCAACAACCGAGCATCCTCAGTTCTTCCGCAGCCCTGGCCCCGCCGGCTGGCACTGCCCCTCTTTGCTCCACACGTGACTCCAGCTCCCACAGCACAGCAAGAGCGTCCAAAGGCACAGGGCTCGGGGCCTGCGGGGCTGGAAGAGTTCTCTCCTGCAATCAACAAAAGAGAAGTAACGTTTATCAGGCACTCACCAGGTACCGGAGTCTCTTTATCTTCACACACAGCCCTCATAAAGGGAGGCTGGAAGGCTCAGGTGTGCCCAGGTCACTAAGGTAACAGGAGGCAGAGCTGAATGAGATTCAAGGGCGGCTCCCAAACCCTGCTCCTTCTCCTCTAGGCCGGCAGCTTCCTTGCCTCGACTGGGAGAACACCCATCAACCCACACTGGGCCCCACAGTGAGCAGACTGTTCCTTCCGTAAAATGGAGAGGAGTAGGGAGGGCGGACCAGGCCTGGGGGGTCTCAGTTTTTAGTGAGCACCAGATCACCTAAACCCAAGCTGTCCCAAGCCTGGTCTTCATACCAGCAGCCTCGCTTGGGGGCTTTTTGGGAAGGGAGGACCTCAGGTCCCACCCAGACCTGCTGAGTCCAGATCTGCAGCTTAACGAGATCCTGGAGAAGCACTTAATGACATTCAGATTCCCAGGTTCTACCCCAGGGAGTCCAAGGCAAGGACCCAGGAATCAGCATTCTTAACCGGCATGGAAGGCTTCAGGTGAGAAATTCCTGCTGGACCTCGGGCTCCAGAGCCCTTTGGGGAAAGCCCATGGATGGGTGGCGGGAGTTCCCGTTGTCAGCAGATGGACAGATGGTGCAGCAACCACAAGGGAAAGGGCTCTTTCTCCTATAATGAGGAGAGGGTGCCTTAATGGCCCTTCTGTCTCCGTTCTCTGGAGTGTTCTTTGGAAGTTGTGGGTGACTCCTCTTCTGTCACTGAGGTCCTGGTCAAGTGCAGGTTGCTGCCTGCCCTGTGGTCAATCCCAGAAAGGTTCTGTCTTAGCCAAGATTTTCTCCATTGCAAGTAAGTGCGAAGGAGCTTAAAAGAAAAGGGAAGCAGAGAACCTCACGGAATTCCAGGACAGGAAGCGCTCTCCGGGGCTGGAGCGTACTGATCAGGAGGGGTGCTTCATCCTGCCCAAGCCAGAGGGCTCCTCTCCTTGGTGAAGAGCACAGGCTCCAACCCTACTGCTCATTACAATCACTTGAAGAATTTCACAACCATGTCAGTGATCAGAATATCCAGGGGGAGGGCCCTGGGGTGGCGTCTTAGTCTCAGCATCTTTGGCTATAAAATGGGGATAATAACTGTCCCCACCCCATAAGGTCATTGCAAGGATTTCACAAGGTGACCTGGCAGGAGCCCTTCACCCAGCGCCTGGAGGTAGTAAGAGCCCAAGAAGGGCTGGCTATTGTTACTGTTCTCCTGAGTCACCGGTACAACCCCCCAGCAAGGCGGAGGGTGCCACCCCATCACAGAGGGCAGCAACCTGGTTTGGTTGCTTAAGTCACTCACCCAGTGTCCCACAGCTAGGAAGCCCCAGACGGGGCTGGGATTTGAGGCCTGCACTGTCTGGCCACAGAGCCATGCTCTTCCTAGCCTAACCAGAGTTGAGCATCTGTAGTGTCGCCTCCTATATGTGAGCTCTTTGGACCCCACTGGCTCTCCCTCCACAGCCTCACTGGCCCTGACATTAGCCTGGACGCAGTTGGCCAGAGAAGGCTCCATGGGCCCCGCTCGCCCTCACTGCCCTCGTGGGCTCTTTGCCAGGCTATTCATCTCTTCTGGCGGCTTTGCTCGGTGCTAGAACTGAAGGACTCATGTGGCCACAAGAGAGACAGGAATCCTGTGGAATCCAAACTCAGGAAGATAAGATGAGACCTCTGGAAGTCTGAACCAAGCTGCAAGGTGGCACAGGGCCCCCGGCCCCCCAGTGCTCCAGGCCCCCCCTGCAGTGGCACACCTACTCCCCACGGGGCAGTCGGCTGCTCTCCCGTTCTCACCCGCCCACCCCACCCCAGACCTCAAACGGCTGCTCCTGGAATCCCGAGAGCTCATCAGACTCCTGCCTGTCATCATCTCCTGACCCTCACGGCCTCTCTGGGTCACAACCTTTCAGCCTCTGTCTCTGCTGCCAACTGCCCTGGCTCTCCACATGTCCACTCAAGTCCTGAAGGGAGAGCTCTAGGAGGAGGAGAGCTCCTGGCACAGAGTGGCTCGGCGTGGGCAGAACTTTGCCCCCCCAGGCCATCTCACAGGTTGACCACCTGCCCCTTGGATGCCCATCTTTGGTCCAGTCCTGATGCCGCCAGTGAGAAGAGGGGGTAGGGAAAGTGGACTGGAGTCACGTGCTGCCAAAAAACGTTGCCCAGGGCTGCCCCCTCCAGCAGGGCTCTGGGCAGTTTCCCGAACCTGGTGCCCCGATACTCCACCCGCCCCCTCCCCATAATTCCCACCTGCTATCTGGAAGCCGAGAGGGTGGACGTGCAGTAGCCAAGACAAAAAAACGCAAGTCCAGTGGGGTCTCCTAATACAAACGTTATTTTCATTACTCTCATCTTTAAATGTTTCACCAATGTAACATACACCAATGCGATGCAGGCCACCGAATACGACAGGTGTTAGCAGTTGCTAACCCAGCCTTCCGCACCTGCCAGCCGCACCTACAGTCCCGCCAACCCCTTTTAGACTCTGCCCTCCAGAATGTAAGATCATAAAGTTGTGTTATTTTAAGCCACTAAGTTTTTGGCAATTTGTTATAGCAGAAATAGGAGACTAATGCAATAATTGATATTAACAGATTCGTTACATTAATAATATCTTACGCTCATACTGCACTTTACTATTTATCAAGTATTTTACATCCATGTCTCCCTGACTAGATCGTAAACTCCTTAAGGGTATGAATTGCCTTTTCTACTTCTTTTGTACCCCAGGAGTGCCTAGCACTGCCCTGGGAACTCAGGGAAGGAGGAGGGGGGAAGGGAAAGAGTGATGCTGACGCAGTACGCATTATGTCCCAGGCACTGTGCCGAGCATCTTATATGCTTTATCTCATTAAATCCTCACGGTCCTTAAAAAGGAGAAGAAAGAATCTATTTTATAAGTTCCACATTTACACGTCCTCGTGTTTCCCTTGTTTATTTCCTTTTGGGCTTTGCGGGTTGTCAGTAAAGTTCCATTTGAAAACCGCTGCCGGCATCCTTTCGGCCAAGGAAAACACAGAAATGGGAGCTGCTTTGCCGACGCTTGGCCAGAGAAAGGCCAGGCCGGGGTGGCATGGGGTTGAGATGGGGCTTTGAGCCAGGAGAGCTGGTGCAAGAACAGGCCCTGCAACCTACTGGATCCACAATCTCTGGCAAGTTACTATAATCCCCAAATCTAAACGTCCGCCTCTGTAAAACTCACGGCACATTCGCCCCACAGACGTCCACTGAGCTCCGACTATGTGCCAGGACTGTCACTGGCTCTAGAGATACAGCGATGAACAAAAAAGGCGGAAGTCCCTGCTGTCACGGGCTTACCTTCTAGAGAGGGTACGGAGAATAAATAAGACACGTAAATAAATACATAGTATGTTTGTCAAAAATGCTAAGGGAGGGGCCGGCCCTGTGGCCGAGTGGTTAAGTTTGCGCGCTCTGCTTCAGCAGCCCGGGGTTTCGCCAGTTCGGATCCTGGGTGCGGACGTGGCACCGTTCATCTGGCCATGCTGAGACGGTGTCCCACACGCCACAGCTGGAAGGACCCACAACTGAAAAAAATATATATACAACTATGTACCGGGGGGCTTTAGGGAGAAAAAGGAAAAAAAGAAAGAAAAAAAAATGCTAAGGGAAACAAATGCCCGTTTTTTAAAAACATCTTTGAATATTTTTTTTAAATAAGATTGGCCTTGAGCTAACATCTGTTGCCAATCTTCCTCTTTTGTTTTCTCTTCTCCCCAAAGCCCCCCAGTACATAGTTGTATATTCTAGTTGTAGGTCCTTCTAGTTCTGCTGTGTGGGACGCCACCTCAGCATGGCTTGAGTGGTGCCATGTCTGCGCCCAGGATCCGAACTGGTGAAACCCCAGGCCACCAAAGCGGAGCTCACAAACTTCACCACTCAACCACGAGGTTGGCCCCAACAAATGACTTTTAATAGGTGAAGCCTTAAGTGAGCTGTGGTACAGCCAATGTGGTAGAATGCTATTCAGCAATAAAAAGGCAGGAACTATGGATTCACACAACAACCTGGATGGATCTCAGGGCATTATGCTGAGGCGAACAAAGCTAAATTCAAAAGGTCACACGCTGTGTGATGCCATTTATGTATCATTCTCAGAAAGTTAAAATTATAGACATGGAGAACACGTTAGGGAGTTGCCCAGGCCGTTGGGAGAAGGAGCAGCCGTGGCTGTAGGAGGGAGCATGAGCGAGAGCTTTGAGGTGATGGAACAGTTCTGTGTCTTGGTTGCAGTGGTAGTTACACACATCTACATGTGTATAAACATGGCATGAAACTGTATTCACGTTGAACCAATGTCAGTTTCCTGGCTTTGATGTTGTATCATGGCAACGTAAGGTACAGCATTTGGGGAAACTGGGTGAAAGGTGCATGGGACCCCTCTGTACTATCTTTGCAACCTGCTGTTGTCTACAATTATTGCAGCAATTGTCTATAATTATTTCAAAATTAAAAGTGTTTTTTAAATATGTAAGAAAATAGAAACTAAAGCAGGGAGGGGTAGGGACGATGTGGGCAGTGGGTGTTGAACTTGTACAAAGGGCCTAACAGTATGTAACTACCTCAGAGGGCAGCGGGCGGTTTAAATGAGATATGACATGAGCCCAGAACACTGCAAATGGTCAGTATATGCTGGATTCTTCTTCTTATTATTAGAGAGTTTAGTGTTATGTTTAAGTTTTTTTTTTAGTATGATAATATTGCTGTGGTTATGTCTTTTTAAAAAGTTCATAACTTTTGGAGATGCGTACTGAAATATTTATAGATGACATGATGTGAGGTCTGAGATTTCAAAGTAAAACAGCCGGCGGAGAAGTAGGTGGAGTGTGGATGGGCAGGACAGGCGACGGTTTGAGGCTGGGCGGGATGTCCCTTGAATTCCTGCGGGTTTGTGAGGTCAAGACCACACTCACGTCCTGAGCTCCCGGTGCTGTGGAGGAGACGTGCCTTGCCAATAGGGTGGACCCACATCTTTGTGGGGGGTCTGTAGGAGGCCATCTGAAACGCCCCCCCCCCCCCCCCCCCCCGCTCCTTTCAGGTTGAGGCCACTTCCTGGTTCGCTGTCTGGAGCTGGTTTTAGGTTTCATTCTGTTTTGTTCTGTAATGATCCATTCGCTAGGAAGCCAGGTTCTGAGAGAGGGCGGCACAGCAGAACACATGCTTTCCCCAAATTTGTTTTAGCTGTAAAATCTTTTCTCCCTCAAACAGATGCTTATGAGGCTCCCAAATGTATGAAACGGACAACCTTTCAACATTTTTACTGTGCCGTCTCGGGGAAAGTGCTTCTCCTCACTGGGCTGTGGTTCTTTTTTTTTTTTTTTGAGGAAGATTAGTCCTGAGCTAACATCTGCTGCCAATCCTCCTCTTTTTGCTGAGGAAGACTGGCCCTGAACTAACATCCATGCCCACCTTCTCCTACTTTATATGCAGGACGCCTACCACAGCATGGCCTGCCAAGCAGTGCCATGTCCACACCCGGGATCCCAACAGGCGAACTCCGGGCTGCCGAAGTGGAACGTGTGAACTTAACTGCTGCGCCACCCAGCTGGCCCCTGGGCTTTGGTTCTTTATTTTTAAATTTTTTAAATTTATGTTATAACAGTTTATAACATTGTGAAAATTCAATTGTACATTATTGATTGTCAGTCATCACATATATGTGCCCCTTTACCCCTTATGCCCACTGCCCAACCCTGTTCCCCTCTGGTAACCACTAATCTGTTCTCTTTATCCACGTGTTATTCTGCCACATAAGAGTGAAATCATCCAGTGTTTATCTTTCCCTGTCTGGCTTATCTTACTTAATGTAATACCCTCAAGTTCCATCCATGTTGTTGCGAATGGGACAAATTTGTCTTTTTTATGGCTGAGTAGTATTCCATTGTATATAAATACCACATCTTCTTTATCCAATCATCATCGATGGGTGCTTCAGTTGCTTCTATGTCTTTGCTATTGTGAATGATGCTGAAATGAACATAGGGGTGCATAAGTCTTTTTGAATTGTTGATTTCAAGTTCTTTGGATAAATAGCCAGTAATGGGATAGCTGGGTTGTATGGTATTTCTATTTTCAATATTTTGAGAAATCTCCATACTGTTTTCCATAGTGGCTGCACCAGTTTTCATTCCCACCAGCAGTGTGTGAGAGTTCCCTTTCTCCACACCCTTTCCAACATTTGTTGGTTTTTGTCTTGGTAATTATAGCCATTCTAACAGATATAAGGTGATATTTCATTGTGGTTTACTTACATTTCCCTGATGATTAGTGATGTTGAACGTCTTTTCATGTGCCTCTTGGCACACCGTATACCTTCTTTGGAAAATTGTCTGATCACATCCTCTGCCCATTTTTTTGATGGAGTTGTCTGTTTATTCATCGTTGAGTTGTATGCGTTATCTATATATTTTGGAGATTAACCCCTTGTCAGATATATGATTTGCAAATATTTTCTTCTAGTTGGTGGGTTGTCTTTTTGTCTTGTTCATGGTTTCCTTTGCCTAACAGAAGCTCTTTAGTCTGATGAAGTCCCGTTTGTTTATTTTTTCTTTTGTTTCCCTTTGGGCTTTGGTTCTTTTACACAGCACTTTACAGTTTGGTTCCAACTGTAAAGAACTGTTTGGCTCCAAAAGGTAGGCAGGCCAGATGAGGTCATCCCCACGTTGGAGCCAAGGAAACCAGGCACAGAGGGTGCTATTATTTGCTCCAAGTCATATGGTTGGCGAGCAGTAGAGCCACTTTCTTCCTGTGTCCTTCACCATGTCCAGTGGAAGGACGGATAGGTGGTCTTCCCGACTGCAGCCCTAAACTCCGAGTCCAGTGACCCGTGTAGGTGAGACGCCAGTGTGTGCTCAAGCCAGTCGGAGGCAGACAGCCCCAGCTGGAGAGAACCTCCTGGTTCAAGAGTCAGTCTGCCCACTGGCCACCCAGGGGACATTCAAGGGACATTCAAGGCGCCCAAGTTTCTTGGAAAGAAGGCACTTTGCCACTGCCCTCAGGCTTCTAAGAAACAGCGGCCTGTGAGAGGGGTCTTTATTAACGAAGATGATAACAGTTGACAGTATTCATCAGGTCATGAGCTTCACATGCATTTCTCACTCGATCCTCCCAACCACCCAGACTGTTTGGGTGTCATTGTGATTATCATCCCTGCTCTATAGACAGGGACACTGAGGTTCAGAGACTGAAATAACCTACCCAAAGTCACACAACCTGTCAGTGACGCGGTGATGGAAGCAGGACTCAAAGCCCAGTCTGTCTGATTCTGTGGGCTACATTTTTTCTTTTCTTTTTTAATCTTACTCAAAATGAGGGCTATACGTACTACTCTCCACCTGGCTTTTTTCACTGAATGGTGCATCTCGAAGACGGTTCTGTATCAGCACCTATAAAGATGCCTCATTGCTTCTTATCTGCTCAGTATTCTGTATGTATGGCCGTATTGGTTCTTTTAACCAGTCGTTTATACATGATCACTTAAGTGGGTTCCAGAGATTTCTTTCTCCAAATACTGCTAATGCCAATGCCCACACTCAGCCAGTACTCCACACTGCCCCTTGTCCAGCAACGTGGCCACTTGCCCTCTCTGGGCTCAGAGTCTAAGATTCCTTCTAGTCCTAACTACAGCCTCTGATCCTTCAGTTGGAGAAGGGCTGGAGCAGGTGTTCTTGGTCCCCCTGGCATTGTAGGAAGTTCCTACAAGAGGGTATGAGGGCCAGTAAAGGGTCCGCCGGTCCATTTGCCCTCCTCCGGGCATAACTGTGTTCAGACTTCCCAGAGGTGACATGTCTGGCTTGCTTCCTCTCTTGCAAGAATAAACACACACGGCACATGCAGATGGCCTTTGTGCCCTGACCACCTTTTCCTGCCCTTCCCCTTGGGCCTGAGTCTCTAGTCCCCTTTTCCCGTTTTGTAACCTCAGGCCAACTTCCTTCCTTATGTTCCCTCTGCAGAGGGCTAATGGTGTCCCAGGGTGGAGCAGATGGTGACCCGAGCCTCAGGGTCAGCTCTGCCTCTCATGGGAGGTGGCCCTCCGATGGCTTGGGACTCTGCATTGAGGAGGGGGCTTCTGGTAGGCAGCAAGCCCTGGGCCTGTGACAGGAGTCACTTGGGCATGAAGTGATAGCAGGGCAATGAGGCCACAGGCAGGTTGGGAAGTCACCCCAAACCCAGAAGTGACCCCTTTCTCCAACCAAATCAAATAAAGCACTAATTGAACCAAGCCAAAGCTTTCACTAGTCTTCTTTCTGCTTCTACAAAGCTCAAAAGAGAAGCAGGAAAGAGAAGCGGAAGGCATGCATCCTTCTCAGTCTGATGCTAAAGAACATGCACCTTGGGAGCAGAGAGAACTGGATTTGAATCCTCGCCCTGGAACACACCCGCGACATGACCTGGAGTAGGAACCCAGGCTAGGCCTCAGCTTCATCAGTTGTGAAATGGGGACAAGAATACTAACCTCGTGAATTGCTGTGACAAGGCATGAGGCTTTGGTCCCGATGCCCAACGTGTTAGTAATGCCGCTGTTGGTCTTAAGTCAGGTTCTCTAGAAGCAGAGCCTGAGCCTGGAAATCTTGTGCAAATGATGTATTGAGAGACTGAGGGAAGCAGGACAAGCAGTGGAAGAAGCTGAGCAAAGATGTGGTTTCAGAAGTCCCGCCTCAACACGGTACCCCGGGGAGCTCTGGAGCTTACGCTGCAGCAGAGAAGTGCTCCTGAAGCTGGACTCTTAAAGCCCTGCATCAATCAGCCGTTGGCCACAGGCATCAGGGGAGCCTCCAGAGAAGAATGCAGGTTTGAGTCCTTAACAGCCAAGCTCTGCAGCACCTGGAGTGTGGGTGCGCCCACTTGGTGAAAAGGCATCTGCGCAGGGCACGAACAGCATCTGCTAGGTTGTATCATCATCAGTAGGAGTGGCTCCCTGGAGCACTGAATTGAGGAAGATTGTGAGGCTGGATGGTGGGTTGGTGGAGAAGAATGACTCCATCGATTAGTGATGTCTGCAGTGGGCATGGGTGGCAGATAGCAGGAAAGTGTTTGCTCATAAACTTGAGGACCTCCCAGCCCTTTCCAGCTCTGCCTGTCTAGAATTCTAAATGCTGACCCATCACTCGTTCACCACACATTGAGTGAGGAGCTGCTGATGTAAAGTACTGGGCCTTTGCAGGGCCTTCAAGAAGCATTTTGTCCAGGAGGGAAGAGAAGACATGAGCATCGAGAAAAAGTACCAACTCACCCATGAATGAGCCAGGGTAATAAGAACTAAACCCTCACCGTGACCGCCAGCCACTCAATAAGGCCTGTCAGGAAGGGCCGTGTTTCCCAGCAATTCAAACGCATTCTCAAAACTAAATCCAAACAATTCAGTCCCTGGGTTTGCTTGTTTCCTCGTAACATATGTCCAACTCTTTGGCTGCCCCATTGTTCTCCAGGTGCCGTACAACACATTCATTAAGAGCTCCAGCTTTGGACACAGAGAGAGATGGGACTGAACCCTGGCATGCCGCTTACTAGCTGTGTGACCTTAGGCAAGTTACCTAATCTCTCTGAGTCTGTTTCTTCATCTGGTAAACTGATATAACAACAGCAGCTGCCTCGTACGGCCAATGTGACATTTGCTGAGGTGAGACATGGCAAGGAGGACATATGTCCCAAGTGCAAGAAGTGTTTCTGCAGAAGTGGGGAGAGTATAGGAGTAAGAGAGGCTGGTGGGATGGCCCCAGAGACTGGGAAAGGTGAGGCCACCGCGGCTACCTTCTCCTCTTGCTTTCTCTGCCTCTTTCTCTTTGCTGTCGGTCAGGTGTCTCCTGCCGCCCCCGGTGACGTAAGAGCCCAGCCCCCGCAAGCCATGATCTTGGCTCAGTCAGGTGCGTCTCTGAGTCTCTGTGTCCTCAGCACTGACGGGGCTGCAACAGGAGCCTGGGAGGCAGGTCCCCACTGTGGCGGCTGACAGGGCCCCTGAGCCCCAGGGGAGACCCTCAGTGCAATCCCAGACCTGGAGGGGCTTAGAGAGCCAGGCAGGGCCAAGAGGGTCGTGCACCCCCGCTGTCCCAGCGAGAGGGACAAGAGTGGCAGCTGGAAGGAAACTCCACTGCAGCCAGCTCTCCCTCTGGGAAGCCCCAAGGAGGGAGGCAGTTTGTGGTGAGGGGTGTGTGCAGCTGGGCTGGAGGAAGCCTGGGGGTCCCTGAGCCCCTAAATGCCCTTTACCCCTCC
Source organism: Equus asinus (assembly GCF_041296235.1). Classification (NCBI taxonomy): domain Eukaryota; kingdom Metazoa; phylum Chordata; class Mammalia; order Perissodactyla; family Equidae; genus Equus; species Equus asinus. The sequence continues at coordinate 13,124,842 of NC_091791.1, read as the reverse complement.
CAGTGGCCTCCAGGGAGGAGAAGGGTTGGGCTGTGTTCATCGTCCATGCTGCCTCCTGTGCCCCGGGGACGTTCTGGGGTCAGTACCTCCAGAGACTCCACCTGCCTCCTCGGACAGTAGCTGGGAGAGGCTGACAGGAGGCACAGGGCGAGTCTCACATGCCCTCCCCATCTCCCTTGCTCTCTCTCTTCCACAGTCTCTCTCCCACCCTCTTCGTGCCTCTGTGTGTGTCCGTCTCTGTCTCTGCTTGTTTCTCCATCCGCGGTCTGCTTCTTCTATCTGTCTGTCTTTGTCTCTGGCTCCCATCCTCCTCTGTCACTGCCTGTGCCTGGCACTCTCCATCTCCTGAGCTCTCCGTCTGTCTTTCTCTTACACGCTCTCCCTCCTGCCCCACTTCTCTGTAGCCCGCCCCTCACTCCCAGATTTTTCTCTCTCTGAAAAGAAGTCCATTCCCCATGTACCAAACCCAAGCCCTCTGAGGTTTTGGGAAAGTGGAGTTTGGGGACCAGAGGCCAGGCCTCCAGAAGCCGAGCAGAAAAGCAATCGGCAGCTCCCCAGAGGCCACGGCCCGAGAGCCGCGGCTTTGACCACCCTTCATTTGGCCTATTTAACGTAATTGTTTCTAACGTGTCCCACATGGAGTAACAAACAACCAATCCGTCCTCTCCCCCAGGGCCCTTTCTTTCTGAGGAACTTTGTCATCCAAGAGCTTCTTGTCTCCAGAACAGGGAGGATAGAGCTGACGATCCCAGCCAGTAGGCTCTGACGACAGCCAACCCAGCTGTCTGGGTTTTCCCACAGCTCATCCAGCCCACCTTGGTTTGGAGTCGGCTGTGTTTGGCACACACTGGGCTAGAATGGCGTAATGTGGGCTGGAATGCCCAGGGGCCATGAGGATGGCGTGTTAGAAGACCCTTCTCATCTGCAGAAACCTATTTGCTGCCCTGGCTGGGACGGGGAGCAGAGGGTGGTCCCTGGCAGAACGTGTTGCCCAGCCCTGGCCCTCGGACCCCGGCTGATGGTACAACAGGCCTCAGATTCAGCTAGCAGGGTTGGGTCATGTTCCTTCCCTCTGCACCACCCTGTAGCATCTGGAGCCACCTGGCACAGTAGACCGATGCCCCAGGCACCTCTCAGCAGCTGGCCAAGACCTTCCAATTTCACCCTTTTGCAATTTCCAGGTCTCCAGCTGTCCAGCCCCATTTTAACTGGAAGTAGGTTGGCCCAGAGCTAACCAAGCGCTTCCAGCCAACTTGCTCACCACCCAGCTTTTGATTCTAAAGCCATCTTTATGCCAGTCCCACAAAAGGAAGCGCAAACCAGCAACAACAGGATGGGGAGAAAACAGCAATAGTAATGTGCTGGACTCAGTGGATTTTTACACCAGGTCCTGGGGGGGGTCCAGAGAGGTTCTTTTGTGCAGGCTGGTCTCGCCTGTGACAAGGACCGAGCATCTAGGCTGAGTCACTGGCCCAGCTACAGAGGCATCCCCTTCCCCGTAGCCCAGGACTCGCTGAGCATTCCAAAAACAACAAGCGGATTTGAGGCTGGAAACTGTAGTTGAGCGATTTTGTTTGTGTTTTTGTAAATAATACACAAGTATTCATCCAAGTGAATGGGATAGGCTTAGACAATTTAAACATAATGTAGCGAGCAAGGGCAGATGACGGTGACGATCGCTGGCTCCGTCCTCGGGGGGCCCAGGCTGCGGGCACTGTTTTCAGAAGCGGCCTTGTCCTCTCTGTGGCTGGTCTTAAAGTCGGGTGTTGAGGCCATTTCTAAAGGACTGCGGGGGGTTTAGTGGCAGCATATCTCTTTGCAACGTAATTTGTGGAAATTCTGAAAGGCTGAAGAAGGAATGAATTTTAAAAACAATCTTTGTATTCTCTAAGGAAGAGTGTATTTGAACTTTATCCCTGTCCTCCTAAATTTGCTTAATACGTGTTTTTCTGTTCTTTTTTACCCCATTCTTCACATACCCACTGCCCAGGTCTGAGTTCGCCATTTGCGCAAATTCTCCTATTTGTCCATTGCCCAACAGAGGATGTGTTTCTGGTCTTTTAATGAACCCCCCCTGGTCCTATGAATTAAATAGATAGATAGATAGATAGACAGATGGAGATAGATGATTGATAAGGAGAAATAAGGTATCAACATCTATGATAGATATCAATATATAGATAGATATTGATATCTCTATGTCTATCTATTTATATCTCTATCTATCGCTCTATATCTATATCTATCAATCAACATATAAATAAAGAAAACAGTCGTAGACTAGGAATTCAAGGCTCTGTCATTCATCTGCCCAGAAAGCCCTGATGGTCTTCAGTCACATTAGAGTCCACCTGTGCCTGGGCGTGCTCAGTGGTGTGCTGGTAAATGCTTAACAACAGGCTCCCAGGGGAGAGAGGTGAAAAGCCCTCATTGTAGCATTTGCGATTTCTGCAGTGTAAATACTCCCACCACAGCTGGTTTCACACTACCCATGTGATGGTACTGAATGTGGAGTTGGGAAGAGATGCACATAATGGGCTCTCATGAGCTGTACTTGCTGCATCCAGCACAGCACATGGGAGATCATTATGGGGTGGACACAAATGGCAGGACGTCCCCGTGATTCCCTCTTCTGTCCACTGCAGCTCCCGGGGTTTGGAGGCACTTTCCTCCCAGCCAGCTTTTACCCTTTCCCCTCATCCTGTTCACCCTTCTGCCCCTCCCTTTCCTCCAGCAAGTACAGACCAGAGGGTCAACAATCCGTATCAATCCACGGACTGAAGCCAGCCAGAATAACATGCCTTTATTTTTTAAAAAACAGAACTATAAACCAAACCAAATAAATGTATTGTTTTTTCCAGATATGTAAAAAGAAAATACATGATTGGTTATTGAACGTGGAGAGTGAAAGAAAGGAAATGGGTGGTGGCTCCTGAAGGAACAGACCACCACTGAAGCGGTCAGGGTGACACTGGCTTGAGGGGCCCCAGCCCCGGAAGGTCGTGGCCTCTATCTGTGAAGTTTGCGGTTGATGGGGTTGGAGATGGCCTCAGGAAAGGAAGGAAGAGGTAAATGTGGGCTGTAGCGGGTCAGCTCAGAGCCCTGGGAGGTCACAGAAGGAAAGGGAAGGCCACTGTATGTATGTAGGCTCAGGTAAAGGGACCCCATGCACCTTCAGAGAGTCTCCGAGTAAAGGAGGTCACATCAGAAGATCACTTACTGTAGAGATTCAACTCTACCCACTTGAGAGACAGAAGCGACCATTTCAATATTTGAGGCAATTCCACCCACCGTCCCACGCAGGGAGCATATTTCCCCTGAGTCACATGAATCTGATCAGCTGCTCTGACTGCCCGACTCGGTCAGAGCATCTCATGCCATGTGATTCTGGTGTTGAAAGATGTGCTTTTTTCACCCAACCCGGGCCCTCCATGGAGGCCAACCAGTGGGCCAGGCACTTGTCCTCAGACCCAGGAATCTGTCCCCACCCTTCAACACAGTGTCTTCCAGGGGGTCCCAAGGGGAATCTTGACTGGTTTCCACCTGCAGCAAAGGAGCAGGGAGAGGGGGATGATGAGGCTCACGGGACCCAATGGGGAAGGCGGGCGGAGTTAAGAGACTCTTGGGGCTCAGGACCTTAAGAGAGTAAAGGTCAGACCCAGCTGACCCAGTCACCCCCATGCTGACCTTGCCTTGTCCATTGCAAGGCTGAACAGCTGCTGCCAGGACGCCCTCTTGGTGCTTCTTGAGTGAATCCTGGGGCTTTTCCAGGGGTGGCCACCCCTGCCCCGCCTCACCCTCTCTGCAGCTTTAGCCCCTCCCCACTTCACGACCTGAAGCCCCTGGTGAAATGAAGAGTATAAGGTTCCCCCTTAGAAAAGTTGGGGACCCCTGAACTACATGTCTACTCTTTCCCCAACATATGAGGGGCTTTTGGGTGGTGTTCAGACAGAGTTAAACAATATAAATTGACATCCTGGAAAAAAGTGATTTTCTCTCCATTTATTTTTAAGTCTTTCTGGTTACCTTACAGGGAAACTCTATAATCGTCTGCTCGGGCTGCTACACAAAGTCCCACAGAGCGGGTAGCTTAAACAACAGAAATTTATTTTCTCACTGTTCTGGAGGCTGGAAATCCAAGATCAAGGTGCCTGCAGAGTTGGCTTCTTCTGAGGTCTCCTTGACTTGCCAATGGCCGCCTCCTCCCTGTGTCATCACGTGGTCTCCCTCAGCCGTGTCTGGGTCCTAATCCCCTCTTCTTATAAAGATACCAGTCAGATTGGATTTGGGCAACCCCCACCCCCCCCCCCCCCCCCGCCCCGGCAGTGACCTCATTTCAACTTAATCTCCTCTGTAAAGACCTTATCTCCAAATACAGTCACATGCTGAGGTCCTGGGGTCAGGACTTTAACATACTAATTTGAGGGGGGGCACAATTCAGCCCATAACACCTCAGTTTAATGCTAATAACACTCCATCTCTATCTTTTCTCATTTTTCGCAAAGAGAGAGAAGATCTGAGGCTGAGAGACTTTGGAGGCAAGAGGACCTGAGTCAGAGTTAATCACGTCACGTTTCCATCAACTGTATCTTTACATTGTCTTCTAGGACGTATGACACAGATCTGCTACTTATAACAGTGATTTTATTTTTAAAAATAAGTACACTTAAGAAATGAGCAAAATTTTCAGTGTTACAAGGTGTGTTATGAAGGTGGGACACAGAGGACTGAAGTTTGGGGAAACGTGACCTGGCTTAGCAGATGTGACTGGGTTGCTCCCATGGCGAGTTGCCCAAAGTCTCAAGACTGGCTGTGTCAGAGCAAGAACTGGGACCCACGCCCCACCTCCAAGCCCAGAGCCTTTCCAGCAGACCGAAAGCTATGCCAGTTGATGTTTGATGCCACGCTCACGGGCAGGGTAACTCTCTGGCTTGGTGTCCTAGTCCACCCAGGCTGCTGTAACAAAATACCATAGACTGGCTGGCTCATAAACAACTAACTTTTATTTCTCTCAGCCTGGAGTCTGGAAGTCCATGAGCAGGGGGCCAGCAGGGTCGGGTTCTGGTGAGAACCTTCTTCTGAGCTGCAGACTTCAGACTTCTCACTGTGTCCTCACATGGCAGAAGGGGGAGGGATCTCTCTGGGGTCTCTTTCATAAGGGCACAAATCCTATTGATGAGAGCTCCACCCTCAAGACCTGATCACCTCCGGAAGGCCCCACCTCCTAAAAGCATCCCCTTAGCGGTTAGGATTTTAACATGGGAATTGGTGAGGGACACAAACATTCAGACCATAGCATTTAGGGAGCACGGTCTTACAAGTCTTGACCCCACCACTTCCAGGCTGTGACACACTGGTCACGTTCCTCGAACTCTCTGTGCCTCTGTGGCTTTATCTCACGGGGTTGTGGTAAGGATGAAATGAGCTAATACGCATAAAGCGCTTAGTTTAGTAGCTGGTCTGCAGTGAGCCCTTGGTTAATATCAGTTTTTGATCACGACCATAAAAAGAATCATGGAACACCTTCTGAGACAACTGAATCCCAGGCATGTGTATTTATTTTTAAAGAAAAAAATCTAGAAACTAATATCCTGTGAGCACTTCCCATACAACCCTAGCACATATAAGCAGTCACCCTGGGGAAGGAATGAATGAAACGAGTGAACAATGAACGAGTGGGCAGTTTCCATCAGATTCTCCTGGGGCACGTGCTAAAATGCAGGTCCCTGGGCCCATCCACAAACAGGGACTCTCTGGGAGGAGGGCTTGGGAATCTGCTTAACAAGTGCTCTGGGTAATTCTGATGCACTCTACGTGTTAGAACCACTGACCCAGAGCCAAACCTGTCTACCTGTACAGCCTGTGGGCCGGTCAGCCTGTAGACAGCCCCAATGGGGCTCCCTGCTAGCTACTAGATAAAAACAACCTTTCTCAAAATTGTACATTGTTAGAAGCATCTTCCCATCATTGACTGTAATACGGAAATGCAGCGTGTTTTGTTGTTGCTTTGTTTTGTTTGTTTAAGTCAACCTTTTTATTTTGAGATAATTGTAGATTCATAAGCATAGAGATCTCACGTACCCTTCACCCAGTTTCCCCCAATGGTGACATCTTACAAAATTCTAGTACAGCACCACAACCAGGATATTGACATGGATGCTGTCAACATACTACACACATCCATCACCACAAGGATCCCTCATGCTGCCATTTTATAGCTACTCCCTTCCTCCTGCCCCACCACCTCCTTAATCCCTGGCAGCCACAAAAAAGTGGCAGAAAGGGAGGCCACTGCAGAATGCACCTGCTCTCAGCCACAGAACTGGTTGGCTGAGGGCTTGGCAGCATGAGCCAGGGGGGCTCCTTGTTTTAGGAAAATACTTGAGAGCCAAATCTGTTAACACATTGGCATTGCAAGGGAAACCTTCAGTGGGGTGTGCGAGAACGAGAAATCTACAGAGACCCACAGGTGCGGTGGGAAGGATGCAGGGCTGGGCATCAGGGCCCCACGCTCTCTGCCGCCTCTGCTGGGGGCTGGGGAGGGCACCCCACCGGAGGTCACGTGATTTCTGCCTCTCGGCGTAGGAACTGAAGGAATAAAGAGATCAGTCAGCCCTCCCCACCCTAGACCTCCGTGATACTTAAAGTAAGTTTTGCAGTTAGTAGCACCTTGGAAACTGTTTTGTTGACATTAAAGAAAAAAATAATCCTGTGAACTGGTTCCACCTCTGAAGAAACTCTGTGGTTTCTACAGCCTGAACTTGAGCAAAACCGGAACATTAGAAAATTCTTTCCTTCTGTTGCATCTCTTAAAATCTTCTGATGCAACTCCTGATCTATTCCCGTTTCTGTTTCCAGACAGAAAGCTAGGTAAAGGAGGTTGTCTCCAAAAATACATTTTATTGTTCCTCTTTCTCCTCCCTCTGTCCCCTTCCACCACCCTCGCCTCCTCTGAGATCCATAGAAGGAAGGTTCTTTTTTTCTCTTCTTCTTCTCCCCAAACCCCCCCAGTACATAGTTGTATATTTTAGTTGTAGGTCATTCTAGTTTCTCTATGTGTGCCCCTGCCTCAGCACGGCCTGATGAACAGCGCCATGTTCACACCCAGGATCCAAACCAGCAAAACCCTGGGCCGCTGAAGTGGAGCGTGAACTTAACCACTGGGCCACGGGCCGGCCCCTGTAGGAGGGTTCTTGTTGGAAGAGTGATCTGCAACCAGTCTCTCTTTGAGATGAGCTGGCAAGGAGTTTGTTTACCTTTCGTTTTCTAACCTCCAAACACCTCAGAACCAGCACCTGCAATTTTCCCTAATGTATCCTTTGAACTTGCTGCAGGTTAAACCATAGAAGGTTTTATTTCTCAGTTGTAATGTATGTCGCCTTTGCCCACCCCACGCTTCCAAGAAACACCCGGTTCCTCTTTTCCTCCCCACCTCCCAACAACAGCAACAAAATGGAAATAAGAACGTCAACAGCAGCGCCCTTCCTTGGCTCTATGTAAATACCGGGGAAAGAATAAAGCCCGGCCCCCTCGCCCTCCTCCCTTTCACGTCTGAGCTGAGGACACCATCAACAGCAGCATGCTGAGGGGCACACGAGCGCATCCAGGCGGGACAGATGTAATCAGCAGCATGATTTCTTTGTGTGTGCAGAATAGATAGCAGAATGCCACCACCCACGGGATGCTTTGGCAAATGTACTGTCACTCATTTTCCCAAACAATTCAATGGGTTTTTAAAAAGTGCCTACAACAAGCAAAGAAAGGCCCAGGAAAAAACAGAATGACAATTCAGCCTTGAGTTCCCAAGTGACTTGAGAGTGGCTCTGGGCACAGGGAAGCCAAACCAACCTGATGACTCTTCAAACCAAAATTCAGATGGATGGAGAGCCTGGTGCTCACGGGGCAGGCAGTGGGAAGAGCCCCAGATTCACAGTCAGAACAGGGGAGCTGAAATCCCCCATGTTCCTCATGCGGCTGTCACACACGGCCCTCGTACTTTCGCTGCAAACATCTTTGTGTAGACGTCCTTGCCGCAAACATTTTCACTGCAAACAGTTTCACGACATAACAAAATTAAAAAGACTTTATTGCAAAATACAAAATATTTGAACACATTTAAAATGTGAGTGGATTCCTGGTAATGCTGAGCAAATATCTGACTTTATTTTGTGGGTTGTACCTAAGCACTTGTATTTGGAGTCTTCCGTTCATAATATTATACATTTTTATTGTTTTGCATGTTGATTCAGCTCCTTGTTCAGCATCCATCACACTTTTTCTTTTTGGCTATAATTTCTTCTTTCATTAAGAGAGGTATCGATTTCCAAATCCAGTTTCTAACCTAGGGTGTGTATATGCCGGGCTTTGAATCGTGTTGTGAAAAGCCTTCTACACTGCTGTTTGTTCTTGGCATATTGTCATATGATAGACGTGCCAAACTTCTATGGGAATGTGGAGCTAAGATTTATGTAATATGAAAAATGGGAGTACTGCATCAACGGAGAAGTGAATCCAAACTGTCAACCAGTCATTTAATCTTCTACAGCAAATTTGCCTTAGGGCCAATTAGTTATGCAGCGAAAAATGTTTGTGGCAAAAATGCTTGCAGCAAAGATGTCTACAGCAAAGATGCTTATGGCGGAAATACAGGACACGGTCACCTAGGCCTCTGAGTCTTACTTTTCCCATCTGCTTAATGGGCATATTGATACCTATGTCTAGACTTGTAGTGAGGCTCCAAGGAGATCGCTCGGAAGAGTGGGTGCTTTGTGATCTGTAGGGTGGAGATTGTTGTTTAGGCTGCCAGAGAGGCAGTACCATTCCTAAGGCAAGTCAAGTTTCTAGAAGCCCCTGTAAGCACACTCTACAATACTGAGCATTGGCTCTTCCACAGCAGCAACCCCAACGGCCTCTCCTCGTGAAGCCAAGGCTTAATAAAGTAGCCCTTATAAAACCCAGAACCTGCTGGCCCAGTCGCAGAGCAGCTGTTTTCCTTTTCCTCCTCCCAAAACCCTGAAGGAGATCCACGTACTAAGTTCTGGGAGCTTGTTAAAATCCCCGTTTCTCTCCCACCCTCGTCCCTCACCCCCGGCAGGGGCCCCGGCACCTCCCCTGCTTCTCTCTCCCTTCTTCTCTACTTTTCTGCATTGTGTAGCTCAGTCTCACCTCTCTGGGCTAGAAAGAATCCTTCCTCTCATGTGTGGGGCGTGATCCAACCGGCACTCATGGGATTCTCGAGAGCAGCTGGTAACAGAGGGAGGTCCCCCCCCCCTCCCGGTTAATATTTATTATTCTGTTGAAATTGTTTTGTTTGATGGTGTCCTCGAAGCTCTCGAGGGCTCAAACTTAAGAGCTTGGGCAAATGTTGAAACAAATTGTGCCTTTGGGTTTTTTTGTTTTTTTTTTTATATTTTTTCTCTCCTAAATCCCTCTTTTAAGCTCACTTCCTGCTTTCCCTCAGGGTGAAACGAAGATGTGAGCTCCCATCTTTCTTGAGAAGCATCTTCCAGAGCAGAAACCCATGGCCTCTCAGAGTTGAAAGAGGCTCTGGGTTCAGCTGGTCCAATCACCGGTGATGTGCAAAGGCCCTGTTGCACCTCCGGCAGGTGACTGCCCAGCCTCTGCTTGAATGCCTCCAGGGAGAGGCATCCACACAGTGCCTGGTGTACGGGAGGCACCCAATGTGTTTGAGTGGTGGAAGTTATTAAAGAAAACAATTTAACCTTGATCAGTCAGGATTCTGATGGCATCCTTTCACAACTGCAGCTGTTTCTAAGAAGGAATGGAAGGCCGCCCAGAGCACAGGCCACGGCTGGGCCTGCTGACGGAGGCCAGTTCAGGGTGCAGGTCCGCCAACCACTTACCCCCCAGGGACCTTGAGCAATTCCCTCGGCCTGTGTCGTCCCCACTTCTTCATCTGTAAAGTGGGGTTAATATGCCCTGCTTTGTGGCCTCACCAGCTGCTTTCAGTTTCAGCGGAGATAATGTAAGTGTGAGCTGGGAAGAACTTTATAAACATACGATTTGTTCTTATTATTCTTACTTTTTTTAAGGAACAGTGAAAGAAACCATGGAAAGGCCCCCCAACATTTCAATTTAGAATTCTAAGTAATTCACCAAGGAAATATTGATATTTGCATAGAAAAAGAGCCCCCAGTTCTTTGGATTTGGGGAAAATGGCCTCATTTGGTGTGAAACAGGGGAGGAGAGAACACAAGGTGGCGTCAGTCAGTAGCCCTGGAAAATTGCAATCACTGTTGAAATCTGCCCTGAACTAAGTCATGCCCTGAAGAGACATTGTTTATGTTTCTCTCCTCTCACCCACTAGAGGAACTCAGGGTAGGGCCGGCCTTGTTCACCTCTGAGTCCAGCACTGCCGTGAGATGTACTTAACCAGCGCCATTCAAGAGAACAGGTTAGCAAGGGGCATTCACAAGGCCACTGAACTCACTCTATTGGCTGGATCAAGACCCAGACTTTGTTCATTGAAACTTTACTTTCTTGCCTTTTTCCATTTTCTTCTCTGAGAGTGAACTCTGTGTCAGAGATGACCCAAAAGGACTTGTCCTAACACAGTAGTCTTGGAATTACTTAGACCACCAGGAATGCTCCTTTTTAAAACAGATGCCCGAAACCTACTGGATCAGTTTCTCTGGGGTGGGGCTCAGGAGTGTTCATTTTAATAAGTTGCCAAGATGTTTCTGAAGTCTAGTAAAGTTGGGACGCACTGCTGCAGGTCAGGAGGTGGTGTTCTCGTTCGCTTCGTTGAGACAACCCTGTGCTTGTTCACTTTGCCTTCAAATCGCTTGTAATCTTGCCGCTGAAGTTACGGGATACTGTACACATGTTATGGTTCCCGAACTGCCCACTGAGACACCCTGATGCCACAGCACACTGACGGGAGTACCACAGGATATTTTAAATTTTCAAGGGAAATACAGTGATAATTGAAACTGTGAATTAGCTCAAGGTGGTTCACGGTTTCAACATTAGATACTACATTCTTTTTGATGGAGTCATATCTTTGCAAAGTTGGGTTTTCAGTGGTTGCTGTGATAAAAAATAAGCACCACACGAAAATCATTGTGGGATGGGTGGTGACATCAATCTGATTTCAAGGTATGAGAAGCTGTGTGGTGTCCACAGGTGCCCACATCCCATTACTAAGTTAATCTGGTGATTTCTGAATGAAATAGAAATACACTTTTAAAACTCCAATTTTTATGTACACTATTTTTTTTCAGTCAGCTGCTAAGTTGTTAGACTCACATACTTATGAAGTTGTTTGGACCTGTGTAATAAATGGAATTGTTACATTTTTGTTTGTTTGTTTTTCTTTAATGTAAGGACACTGTGGAAAAATTTCTGAGACGACAATGATATCGTGAACTGGGAAAATCCAGGAGCCTCTGGGCTCACGGGGAAGGTCAGCATAAGGAATGTTCCTTCCTTCTCAGAAGTGAAGGAAATACAAGCTAAATGACACCAGGAAGAAAAAATAAAACAAATTGAGAATGTAGGGCGTTTAACACTATACTTAGCCTGGTTTCTTCAAAAAGGTAATGTCACTACATAAAACATAAAAAAGGTTAGGAGACTGGTCTAAATTGAGAGACATTACAAAGCCTGCTCCTTGCTTGGATCCTGGTTTGAAAAAAGGACGTTTTGAAGCGTTCTATAGCTTGGGAAGTTTGCATATGGAGTAGGTGTTAGATGACATTGGAAATAATGATTCATTTTATTAGATGTAATACACGCCCTTATTTTAGGTGAACCATCATGTCTAATTTTCTTTAAAATAATTTGGCAAAAACGTGAACAGATGGAGGAAACATGGCAGAGTGTTAATAATTATTAAATATAAACAATGGTTTTCTTGTAATTGTACTTTTACTTTTCTGAATGTTTGGAAATTCTTCCTATAAAAAGTTTTTTTTTAAGTGACAGGTTATTGGTAAACTGAGCAATACAACTTGTCAGCTCTGAAGAAGCAGGGACGTAAAGATAGGGACAAATCCTCCGAAATTCCTCCCGACTTTGCCACAAAGTTTACAAAGGCAAAATGGCCCCTTGGCTGCTAAAAAATTTGGGAAGTAACTAATTTCCCTAATGGAAAAAATGAGAAGAAACTCTCAAAGAGCTCTCTGCATGAAGGAGAGGCCTCTTTTTTCTCACTCCACACAGCTGGACGAGGAGCTGGGGACAAGGTGTGGACATTCTCCATCAGCTGAGAACCAAGACATGAAACATGGAAGGTAGAATGACAAGCACACTGGGGGCCCTGAGTTCCTCGACATCCCACCCCCAGCATCACCCTGGTCCCAGGGTGCAGGTCGAACGTTCCTCTAGGGTGGACCTCTTCTTAAAAACTGTCCCCCAGATGCTGGCAGTGTTCTGGACCAGGACCTCGTATAAACATGGACATTATTGAGCTGCTCACTTAAGATTCGTGTGCTTTACTGAACATCAGTCATACCTCAGTGAAAAAAAAAGTCCATCCCTTGCCCCCTTCTCGCCCGCCGAAATAATAATGCATCCCAGAGAGCTGGAGAGGAAAGAGTGAAATTTTAGCCTCTTATCTTGGAAGCTTCAGAAATAATAACTACATTTCAGAACAAACACCAGAGATAAAAGATGAGGATTTGGAGATACTCTTTTAAAATCCAGCAATGGGAAAGGGAGAAATTTAATATCTCAACCATTTTAAATCCTTAAGCCTCTGTGCACACAGCCAGTCATTTCTTGATCTCTTTGTTAATATGTTTAACTTTCCTAACAGGCAGTTTAGTCCTGCAGTTTTTTAAGTAATACACTCACATCAAAACATTGTTTCCAAGTGTTTAAAAAAAATTAGCCGTTTAAAAAAATTAGACTTTAGAAATAAATGAAATGAACAAAACAGTCTTCCGCTGATGGCCTGGTGAATATCTGCGGTCTTTGGGGCCAGCAGAGGCCAAGCTGGGGGCGGGGCGGGGCGGGGTGGGGGAGCGGATAGGACAGGAGCCGGGGTCAAGAACCGGTGACAGGAAGAGAAAGAAAACCTCAGCGCAGCCATGGCGCTGTGGGGGCTAGGAAGGGGCAGCTGTCCCGCCTTCTTGCCTAGTCCCAGCCCCTGTGCCACTCACACCTGGAAGCTAGGGCGGCTGCCTTGGTCACCTGGCACACACTTGGCAGTTCGAAGGCTGCCCCATCCCTGGACCTGGGCTCTCGGAAGCTGATTAGCACAAAGACCCTTTTACAGCCGGACCTGGAAGGGGGCGCCACAGGGGGCCTCTCTGGGGGGACCCCCCCCTCCCCAGGTGGTGCCCAGGGCCTTAGGGGGTCCTCCCTCGCTGCAAGGGCCCTCCTAGCGGGGAGCCCAGCTGCTCTCTCCCTCCACGGCTCACCAGCGCCCCCGTGAGCCCGAGCCAGGAACTTCAGGAAGGTTGTCGCCCAGCGAGTTGCTCCTCTGCCGGGAGTCTGGGGAGCTCGACACAGAGCAGAGCACGTGGGCAGCTCCTTCCTGGGAAACCATCATTCTCACATGCCAAGAGAAAGTCACCGAGGATACAAGCGGCTCCCCAAAGGACATCTCCTGGATTCCCTTCCCCTTCTTCAGATGCGAATGCCTCCAGAGGGGACACACAGCTTCTTGTTTTCATTGCTTTTCCCTCGTCAGCGACCCTCTCTCAGACTTCTGTCCCTTTAACTTGGCCACTTGGCTAGACCAGGAAGCTCGCTCCAGGTTGGCAATGGAGCCATCTCTCAGCCTTGTTACGCAATCCTAGGCCCACTCGGGCCTCCCCCTCACCTCCCTGGCTGCCCTCGCAGGTCCTCCCAGCCTTCACCCTCTCCTGCCAGGAGACCTACCCACTTTCCACCTCAGTCATCTGAAGGACATTCAGATTCAGCTCCCTGACCCCGGATCTCTTCTTGTGGCCACTCAAACCATGATGATGTGGAGGAAGAGCCCCAACCAAGGAGTCAGAAATTAGCCCAGACCAGGAATCTGCCACACCTTCCCTGTGTGACCTTGGACGGACCACACGACCTCTCTGGACCACAAATATTTATTGACCCCTTATGGGCTAGGTACTGTGCCAAGTACATTGCATGTGTTATCTCATTGAATCTTATGTTGGGACCAATGTCATCCCCATCAACAGGGGAGGAAACTTCGGCTTGGAAAGATACATGACTTGTCCAAGATCACGCAGCAAATAAGCGATGGAGCTGGGTTAGGATTTAGGCAGTTAACTCCATGATGTGATCTTAACCAAAACTCTCATGCTAACCAATAGTAAAAAATAATAATAATCAAGATAATTGAGAGAGGCTCTCCACTGCTAAGATTCTGGGGAAAGCTGCAAATTTAGTAAAGGTGGACCCACATTTTCATGTCTCTAGGTCATGGACAGTGACCTCACCCACCTAGGAACTCAGAGAAATACTCCCTCTGGGAGAGGCAGACACAGCCCTCCTGGGAGACCAGGGTGTCAGCTCTATAATCCCAAGGATCTGTAAATACAGATATTCACAAGGCAGCCTGCGGCTCTGTCTCTCTTACCCTGTTCTTACGAGGGTGAGAGGGGCGACATGTGGACCAAAAGCCACATACTTGCAAAGGCATCCTTCCTCTGGAGACCAAGCAGCAGCGGATTCCTTTCCTGGGAACATCTCTATCAAGTAGACATCTGTTACTCTTAGGCGATCTGTATGCCATAACAGTTTAAAAAACAGAGTTTAAATGCTTAAATAAGAAGAAAACAGTTTGCCCACGTTGCAAAACAGCATATAAACTGTGCTGGAATTAGCACAAGGGAAACAGTCATCTTTCCTAGATAATCTCGAGATTTTTTTCTTAATGGTGTATAATTATGTTTATTGGCATGGAAAGATGGTCATAATATACTGCTAAAGGAAAAAAAAAACTAGTTGCAAATAGAAAGCCAGACTTTTTAAAGGAGCATTTGACTCCACCTCTCTGGCTGGGGGGAGGCCCCCTCTGCATGTCCTGCAGAAGAAAAGGAAGAATGAGCCAAGATGGCGCTGAGTGGTGGCCTGCTCCCTGAGAGAACAGAGACTTCCATTTCTAGCTGAAATGGCCAAAGATTTGCCTGAGCTGAAATGTGGCCCAGCTCAGTGGAGTGAAAGATGGTGGGCTGTGGGTCTAAAAGCCCTGGGTTCCGGAGCCACGGCAGCCGGGTGCAGGTGCAGAGCCTCTGAAGGTCAGGTCTGCACTGATACAGTGGGAGCCACGCCCACTGCACAAGCTCCCTACCTCTGCAGTGCACCTTGCCCCGTGCTCAGCCCATGGGGGACGCTCAGGAAATAGTGGGCCTCTCTGGTCCTCCCAATTCTGCATTTTTGTGACAATCACAAGGGTTGGCCATTAGCCAGGGGCAACACTGAAGTGCCAGGATGTGACTGAGATCAACCAAAACTTGAGATCCTGACAAATTTGGCATTGATTCGCTCACTCAGGAAATATTTATGGAGGTGCCTCTGGGCCAGGCACCAGGCTCCCCTCTGGGAACATCTCGAAACACACCCAGTCCACGTCCTTAAGGAGAGAGGCCACAAACCGGTAACAGATAAATAGCTATGTACCAGTGCTCTGAAGGGGCTGGGAAGGGGCATAAGGGCAGGTGGCTGCTTAGCAGGGTCCTCAGGAAAGACCTCTCCCAGGAGCTTACAGTTGGCCTGAGACTGGAAAGAAGGGAAGGAGCTGACCATGCCAAGGTCAGGAGGAGCCAGCCTGTGCAGAGGCTGCAGAGAGCAGCACCCATGCCCTGCTCAAGGAGCCACAGAGGGGCAAAGGCAAGGTGCGGCTGGGCTCTGCTCTCTTGGCCTTGTGGCCGTGAGGCCATGGTCAGGATCTGAATTTCTACGCTGAGAACAAAGAAAGGCACAGAAGGGGCTTATGCAAGTGAGCAGCATGGTCAGGTTTCTGCTTTTAAAAGATGGATACTGGATGAAGATGGGGAGGGGGCGTGAATGAGGAGGACTGAGCAGTGAGGAGGCTGTGACAGCCACCCAGGCAAGGGGTGAGGGAGGCAGCTGGGTCAGGGCCTGGGGCCGTGGAGATGAGAAGGCATGGACGCATCCAAGCTAGATTTTGGAGAAGAATCTAGAGGGCTCACTGACAGATCAGACATAGAAGTGCAGGAAAGGGGAGTCACTCGGGCCACTTCCAGCTGCCCCTACACAGTGGCTTTGTGGGAATCGGGAAAAGGCCCCCCCTTTCTCCAGGGGGATGCAACACGATGAAACCTTCCATCCAGTGAGGCCACAACCTACAAGAGGCCCCAAGAAGAGGGAGCCCCAGGTTTCTGCTCGAGCAACTTTGGACTTGCAAAGCTAGCAGTGCCTGTGGGAATCCAGGGAGAGCCCAGGGTTCTGTCCAAGATTTGGGCCCCATTTTGATGGTGATTCTGCCCTGCCCCCAGCTGTGCACGAGGGCACACCCAGGCACCAGCCCTTTTACAGTGCTCACGGCATTGTATGCAACCAACCTGGGGAAGAAACACAACTTAAAAACCCTGGAAGCTAATGGTACAACAAGACTATTTAGCACTTATATAAATGCAAGTTCCAGAACATCTGCAGCCAAAATGAAAGTAAATAATGACAGAATGTGAGTCATGGCGGTGCTTGCCTCATAGTCTACAAGCTTGTAAGCAAAGCATGCTCCCGAAAGCAGAGCCGGGACCTGCGAGTTGGGTACCAATTCATCAGCTCCCAACTCCGTAACACAGGAAGGGACGTATGTCCTCATCAGCAAAACCATAACGGGAAACTTCATTAACTAATTCTTCATTCTCTAGAGTTCACCCGAGACTGGAATGAAAAAGCTTCTCCTTGTAAGACCAGAGTACTTATTGTCGTGTTTTTCAAAAAAAATCACCACCAGTGTCAACACGAAGTTTAACATCCTGATATTTAGGGGGAAAACAAAACAACTGAGCTTGTAAACTTAAGAGATGAACACAACCACCCAGTGTTTCCCATCCGTGTCTCTCCCAGGGACCGATCCCTTTCTTTCTGGTAACAGAGCGTTTGGTAAAGACCTTGTCTCATCTGACCAGCTGCTCCCTGCAGGCAGAGTTGATGCCTCCTTCTGTCATCCCTGTAGCTAGCATTTGGCCTGGGACGTTGTTGGTGCTCATTAGATATCTGTTGTGTAAGTAAATGAGCATCTTCGCCAAAAGGCAAGTATTCACCCCAGCTATGGGTTTCCCTGGGGCCTGTCCAAGCAGAGGACAGACCAAAAAGGGAGAAGGGGTCAGGAAACAAGGTTTGGTTCCAGCCTCAGAGTCTACTGGCTGTTCTCCCACTTTTTAAGGTTTTATGTATGACGCAATGGGAAAGAGGCACTTGGAAGGCACTCTGCAAGTGTGAGGTGGTCCCCACCACGCCTTCCAGGGTCATTCTGCAATTGAGACGGTGGGACCATGCAGGACTCTGGACCACAGTTTACTCTGAGAAAGCCAGCTGGGTCAGCAGAGTGGATTTGGAGGTATAATTAATGACGGCAAAGTCACAGGGGAACATGTCTCCCAGGCCATGTTCTCCGCACGTGGGAAATGGAGATCAGGGCACAAACTACAGAGCTAGCAGATAACACAGTTATGTGAGTGGCCTGTTATAATGCAATAGGGAATGGTGGGGCCTGCGGCCAACTGGAGATTACACTCATGCTCTGCCCAATGAACTTGCATTGAAAGCTTTAAAACACATGCTCCATCAGACACAACATCTATGCCCTGCAGGCTGACAGTCTGAGACCCTGCAGGCTGTTGTATTCACGTGTTTTTTATTCTGATGCTTTGACATCTAGGGCCTTGTTGACTCTCCAGGTACGGTCCCTCCCAGGGCTAGCTAATTCCTAGAGACAGGAGCACGTCTTTCACGTGCAAACTAACCAATCCAGAGCTCTGTTGCCACCCTCCTCCTTTACTGGGCTCTCACACTCTGGGCCACTTGGCCTCATGACCCAGAGCCAGGTGCCAGACAAGTAGGGACAGTCCCTCTGCCCCAGCGCCCACGGAAATTATTCAGACCAGCCAATCCTAAGCCTGCTTACCCTGCCCTGCCTTTCCCCAGGAAACCACAATAAAGGCTCTTGCCCACGTTTTCCCTGCTCCCTCTGCCTCCTGACCGACCCTGGTGCTTCCCCAGTGCCCCTGCGTGGTTCGGCATGCCCCCTCCTCGTAGAGACTGTAACAAACTCCCTTTTCAGTGGCAGTGCTCTCCTGATCTGTTGGCCTCGCCAGACCTGAATAATAAAACCTACATGTGAAACTCCCCTAGAGCATGAATCATCACAGCTGCTGTGTTCCCCCTGCTGAATCTCAGCACCTGACAGTCCTAGCACATTACAGACACAAATATTGCTCAGTAAACGCATGGATGGACAGACAGACACAGGGGGAAAGTGAAAAGCTGGTAGAAGCATCTATCCGGCTATGTGGGTTCCCTACAGTGTCACTCTTGCAATGGCCTCAGGAAGCTGAGTTCTGTCCATGCCTCGGTTCTGCAAGTGGCATAGACATAGGCAGCCAGGCGGGAGGAAGCTGGAGGAAGTGGTGTGAGTTCACGCTGGTAGGAGTCAGCTGTGGTTTAAGTTATAGGCCCACCACCCCACTGACATTCAGCTTTTCAGGCAGCTCCTAAGCAAAGGCTTTGCTTTTGGTCGAAAATCTTCCTGCTATCTCTGGCTGTTTCCTTTATTCAAATGCTTATAAAGAGAGCGCCACCTCAAAGGGTCTCTGAACTCAGAGGTAAAAGGGTAAAAGCCAGAAAGAGGGTTCTCAGCACACCGGCAGCCTCTGGGACCTGCCTGCACAGGCTCTCCAAAGGGAGCCCTGAGCGGGTTGTTCAGCTCCATGGTGCCCCGAAATTACACTCTATCTGCAACTGTGCCATGGGGTGGGTCTGCATCCCTGCACTTTTCTAGTTAGGAAACTGCAAGCTGAGCTAGAGAACCCATGCTGTTTTTAATCCCTACTCTTAGAAGTATATCGATCTACTCTGCTTGAAGACGGACTGAATTTCTCGGATGGCATGGCCCTTCGGTGTCATTCTCAGCATCACTCTCTCTCGTCCCAGGCAGAGAGAAGGTCCGTCTGGGATGTCCCAAGGAAACGGAGAACCCCCTGTAGGGGGATCGAGCATTTGCCACTTCTAATGAACACTCAGTTGGATGACTCCGTTCTCAGCAGCGAATGGCTCCCTGAAGGCCATCTTTTCCCAGGCCCAAGATGGAACGACAGGAAGCATTCACTCATAGTGAACGGACAATGAGGCTAGAAAATCTGGGGGAACCACCCGAGAGGTCACACTAGGGGATGGTCATCACTAGGATGACCATGAGAAGTGGTTCACCCAGAACAGAACCAGCTCAAGCCTCTTATCCCAGTGTAATTATTAAACTCACTCCTCTTCTCTCTCAAAAGTATCCTGGTTTGATTGATAAATTATGCAGTCACCCTCAACATCAGGGAATTCTGCAAATGGGAAAGCCTGAGTCAGAAGGCTCACAAGTAACAGAAGCTGGGTGCTTTGTGTGCACAAATGGGAGTTTAAGGTTTGGCAAACATGCAGGAGCAGGTCGGGCAGCAGCAGATGGCGGGAACAATTCGCAGAAGGGGACTGTGCCTGACCTCGTGCTCTGCTGGGCTCCCCTCTAAAAGGGCGCGGGGTGCCTGGGCCGAGCAGGACTTCGCTCACAGCCTCTCCACCCAAGAAGAGGCTTTCAGAGCCAGCATGTCTTTCCCTTGTTGAAGTCTCACACCCGGAGGTAACCAGTCCAGCAAAGGGTAGGTGCACAGAAGAAAGGGTTCCAATGTCCCCAGAGGGGCTATGGGAGAAGGGAACATGCCACCACCTCCATCATTGGCACGGGCTGTGTGCCACATCCCGTTCAACATCACCTTGAGCTGCCATGGGGACTCTGAACAATTCCCCATTTGTCTTTCTTTCTTCCTGGTTGAGATCTTGTTTCTGTCAAGATGAACTATTTATCTGTGTTGCAAGAAATGTCACAGATTGTGGGCAAAACCAGGACAAACTCACGCACAAGAAATCAGAACGATCTGCTGAGGCTCACACGCAGCTCCCCAGATCCGTAGAGGCCGGCAGTGATGAATTTCCTTTCCCTACCACTGAACTCGCTCTTGAGAAGTCTTTAAGCCAAGAGGTGCCCAAGAGACAACACCCCCGGTGGCCTGAGTTTGTCAGATCAACTCATCCTTGAGCTGATTCGCCAAGTAAATCTGTGGATATCACGACCCCTCCCACAGAGGCAGGGCAAAGACTTAAAAGGTAAGAGGCGGCTATAAGTTTCACCTGGTGGCCTCACATGACGTTTAATAAAGCTAAAAAATGCTTAAAGTGTCCAGTGTTTAAGGACTCTTTCCACCTTTTTTTGTGCATGTGTGTGTGAACTAAAACTTCGAAGCTATTCATTTTTTTATGTAAGATTAACCATCATGCAAAACTTACTGGTCAAGCAGTTAATAAAATACACATATCCCACTGAAGGGTTTTGTACATTTCGGTCCTTGCAGATAACAAAGCAATTATAAACCCTGCACGGTCCTGAGAGGGAGTTCCTCTGCTTCGGAAAGCTGCCAGTCCCATTGGCTCCCCGGGGGGCTCATGTGTTATAAATTCTTGAAGCTCTTTTAGCTGCACTTTGAGCATCGGGTGCGTCTTCTTCCTCTTCCTCGGTTCGCTTGTGTTTTAAAAACAAGTCAGACTTCAAGAAGCGGCTGTAGCTGTCATACTTCATGAGGTTGAAGATCTAAGGAGGAAGAGAAAAAGAGTCTGAAGGATGAAGCTAATCAGGCCATGAATCATCCTCTTAAATATTTATTAAATACCTACATGCGCCAAAGAATACAAATACGTGCAAAACACACACAAAGAGAGCTAAAGTCAGTCGTGTGCTAGACGAGGCGGATTTCCTGGATGTTTTGGGTCATTATGAAATAATCTCAATGGAGTATTATAGCTCAGAGAGTCACACGAGGAAATCTATCTTTATTTTCCACGGAAGTATAGATTCACAGAGCACTGATTTGTACCCTCGTATCAAGAAGTCCTTTAAGAATCTCTACTTTATTTGGATAGATAATCCAGGGACGTATTTCTCCAGGAATTTGAGACAGCGAATAGAAACAGCTCCTGTAGAGACGGTGGTGTTGTAAAGGCCACTATCCTATCAGATGATGCCAATGTCGTCGAGACCCCCAGATCTGGCATCCAAGATCTCAAACCAACCTGTTATTATGCCCAGAAACAAAATGGGGCTTATTCAGTGCAGGGCCGGGGAGTGAAATTATAGTCTTAGCAAGGAGAGGCTTCGGGCACAGCCCTAATTAAAGGAAACAGCAGTCAGCTGCAGAATGAAAATCCCTGCATACGCACAGCACGCACACAGGCCCTGGAGCACGTCTCTGGGCAAGGAACGATTCTAAGGTATGCTTGTCAGGTGCGAGAGGAGGACCCCTGATGGAGCCTAAGCTCCTGGATTTGAGGACTGCCACCTGCCGCACTGCAGGTCCTCAGAGGGTCGTCCCCCTCTCTTCTCAGCCCCAGTCCCTATTCCCAGCATCCCCTCTCCCCTACTCTATCCTATGCCCCCCTCCTCCCTTGCCCTACAAAAGGGGTGGGGAAAGGAGATAGAAAAAGGGAAGCAATTTCTGGCTGTCAAGGGGACAGTCTCATTTGAGAAATCTCTCTCTCCCTTCCTCTCTCTCTCAGGCGTTTCGACTGAACTTTCAGGACCTTCGGCAGACTAAAAATCCACACCTGCACCCTGCTGCCCTCACTTACTGCACTACCATGCTACCGTGGGCTCAACCAGTGGAAAGTTCCAGAGGTGTCTAGAATGTCACTCACTGCCAGGTGGGGTTATCAAGTGGGTGGCAAAACCCTGACATCTTTTAAATCCGCCCTCTCCCAACATGCACACAAACTATTTTGTAAATTAAACATCTGACGGAGTCTAAGGACTCAGAACACCTGCCTGGGTGATGGGAGAATTGGAAACTTCGGTCTTTCCACCTTCATTTTCCCGAGACAGCTTCAAGCACAGGAGAACTGCCGAAATCATTTTGCTCTCGGCAGAGTCCATAACCCAGGGAAAGATTTAGGACTTTGGGTTTTCTTTAAACTTCAAAACTGCTGCTGCCCTTCCCCCAGTGGCCTTCCAGTCCTTTCCAACCGTTCAGATAGACCACACCTCTGTAAGCCCCACCTTGCGCCTCTCAACAGCAGTTACCTATTTTGTAGCAATCTGGTAATCCTAAACTTATTTGCTGAGGTTTGGAGAAATTATTAAAAAAAAAAAAAAACCTCCCAGAAAATACAAAAATCATAGCCAGGGGTGAGCTGGAAGATGAGAAATGCCATTGTCATTTTGTGGGCTCCTACAAATGTGCTAAGCAGGTGTCACCATCCCTCACCACCTGTATTATGCAGCCCTTCCAGGCTTGGGAGCCCCCAAAGGGAACTTGGAGATGCCCACCTGGTTCAAAGTCTGGAACAGATGCTCAAAGAGTGATGAATGAAACCAGCTCCATGAGTGCCCCTCCTGGCACCCAGCCCTACACCCCCTCCCACACCAGGTCCACAGCAGATGGGACCCACCACTGCCAGCAGGATGCGGTTCGACCCAAGCGTCTCATCTGAAGTCTCTGCATGTGGGAGTGGAACATCCTGTTTGCCTGTGGTGGCTCTGAGGCTCACACTTCAAAGGAGAGAAAAAAAGGTCGGGGCTGGAGGCACCCAGAGCCAGAGGAGGCGGGGGAGGGAGGGCAAGGAGGTTCAGCTGAGGAGAAAGCTCAGGAGAGGCTCAGGGGCTGCAGGGCTCTCAGCCTCCAGGAGATCCCGAGAGACTGCAGGCTCTTCTCCCCCTCGCACTCCAATGGTGCCAGCAAGCTCGAGGGGAGGGGGCTGCGAACTATTTAACAAGAGCATAAGGGCCCCTTCCTGCCGTGGGCAGGTATGAAATGCCCCTAAAGTCCTTCAGGCTGGGCTTCCTTCTCCAGGAGCCCTCGCCACCTCCTGGTGCTGCTGCGGAGTCACTGGGAGACAACTGCAGCCATCAGACTCCCCGTGGCCTCATTTTCAAGGGCTGTGAGTTGCCGGATATTTCTGTGCAGGGCCTGGAGAGCAGACTTCCCACTGGCCACTGGCCTAGAAGCCCAGGGCAACAGGGTGCTCCTAAGACAGGGCCCTCACGGGTGGTGCGCAGCAAAGACCGGCTTAGAGGACGGAGAACGCTCCTAAAAACCTCTTCCAAGAAAGTGGCCAAAGACAGTGCACCCAGCTGCTGCCCACAGCCTTATTTATCACAGGGTAAATGGCCACAACAAGGGTCCAATAAATGTTCACCCAGCGAACGAACAAAAACCACTCAACATGCAACAACGGAGGGCTGGCAAAATAAATCAGGGTAGTGCCAACACTGTCAAGAGCGCCTTCTAACCACACACCAGGCAGGATTGGGGGGCTACAATTCAGCCCCTAAGAGTGAGCAAAAGAGGCAGGTGGGATGCAAACACTGGCAGTCTAGCTCTGGAGCCCACACTCCTAACTACTAGGCTACACTGCCACTTATATGGCAGACTGATAGGCAGTCATTAAAAATGAATTCTGCAAAGAGAGTTTAATACGGAAAATGTACGTGAATGTTAAATGGCTGAACACCAAATTTTGAAAATGCCCTATACCTAAAAACGGTGATGTCAAATATGTTATTTAAGAGTGTGTTTGTATGTATAAATGGGAAATAAATATCCCAAAGGTCAGTGTAGGGGGTTGAACGGTGTCCCCCCAAAATTTAGGTCCATCTGGAACCCCAGAATGTGACCTTATTTGGAATCAGGGTTAGTTGAGGATCTCAAGATGGCATCATCCTGCCTGGAGTGGTGTCCTTATAAGAAGAGGGAAGGACACACAGACACACAGAGGTTAAGAGGGCCATGTGAACACAGAGGCAGAGATCAGAGTGATGCAGCTACAAGCCAAGAACACCAAGGATTGCCAGGAGCCTCCAGAAACTAGGAAGAGCCAAGGAAGGGTTCTTCCTTAGAGCACCCAGAAGGAGCTCAGCCACCAACATCTTGATTGTGGACTTCTGGCCTCCCAAACTGTGAGAGAATAAATTTCTGTGGTCTTAAGCAACTCAGTTTGTGATAATTGGTTATGACAGCCCTTGGAAACTAATAGAGTCTGCTTATTGATTTCACCTCACTGCTACTTGAGCACAGAAAATGAGATGGCCCTAGGGGCTCCAGAAGATTCTACAAAACCAGGACTCTCTGATGGGGAGAACCAGCCTCACCAGGGCTAGACTGTGACCCCGACCTGACCAACACATCTCAAGCTGTCTGCAGGGAAGAGAAAGAGGAAGGGGGAGACACATCTGGGATGCGGGGTGGGGCTCCAGGTGGGCGGAGGCCATCGGCACAGAGCCATAAAGCAGCCGGTTCTGAGAGACAGGCAGCCGACGAAGCAGAAAACTCAAGTTGGCAGCTAAGTTGCATTCCGTGCCTTTTTTTTTTTTTTTTTTTTTTGCCAAGACAGCTGTGGCTCAGCAGGTTTCGGGTTTTGGCAGCCCCACATCTGTGAGCTGCATGCCCAGACTGTAAACTGTTTAGCATGGTCGCCTGGGCATCCAATCCTGCAGGCCACTGGAGGTGGGACTCTCGGTGAAAAAGGAGAAGGGAGCCTTTCCGCCAATGTGCAGCTACGCACAAGGGCCCCAACACAAGGCCATTACACAGCCAAGGCGCCCCTCCCTCTCCAGAGCCCGGCCAGTGGGTGATTGATTGGGGCTTGCCTTTCTGCAAGGGAAAATATCCACGCGGTGCTCCAACTTGAGAGTGTTCAGAATTGGCTGCTCCGGGAAAGGACCCCGGCCCTGAAGCATCCTCATCTGCACAGAGGACGAGCAGCTTAACCAGCCTCGAAGGCCCCTCCATGAAGGCTCCAGCGCTGTCTCAATTAAGTGCATTTCAAGCCTAATAAATCTTTTAAGACTTCTCAGAAGACAAGGACCTTAAAAGACCTAAACTCCACATGCGTCCTCCTTTCTTTTCAAAACTCTCCACCATGTTATTCCAACTGGGTACAAGGAGGAAAAAAATAAATCCTTTAATGCAACAGAAAGGTTTTTAGTGGGATTTCATATCTGTTTCAAGAACTAGGTTTAGTTCTTAGGTGGAAATTGCTGAGAGAAGGCGGCAAGCGCCGCTGTCTGAATTGCGGTTCTAGAATGTGCTCTCTCCCCAAGCCCCTGGACCGTAGACATGCGTTCACACCACACAGACAGGAAGTACGGAGAAAGCAGCCCACTCCCTCCAGCCTCTTTCAATGAAATGATGACAGAATCAGCTGGGCGTCGAGGAGGCTGTTGGGGCAGGGCACAAACGGGATGTCCCCAGCCCTGAGTGGAAGACTGCCTCCCCTCTTCTGAAGTGGGAATGGGGTGCACCCAGGAGAAGGACTGAGGGCAGCTGGCAGAGAGCAGGTGACAACACAGGACAGCTCAGGCCAACCCTGTCCCAAAGCGCCAGGGAGGGCCACTGGAAGTTTCTGTCACCCTGGACAGTCCTCCCGCTTCCTGGACAGGTCTGCCAGAGATGGACGATGTGCCGGGATGGGATCAGAACTCCAGAAAGAGACAGAGAGACCCCTGCTCGGGGTGAAATGCCCTTGCAGGCCCGTGGGTCCAGTGCTGTCACACGGAGGGAGGGCGCTTTGTCCACTTTTTCCTGGAGACCATAATACTCAAATCCAAGGCCCAAATGACACGCTTTCTACATGACGCGAAGGTATTTTAATTTTGCCTTTTGCCATCAGGAGGAGAGTTAAATGCTATTCTGCTGCCCACACCCCACTCTTCTTTCCCTAAACACCATTTTAAAGTTAATTTCAAATTTCAAATCCGCTGCTTCCTGCCCCACCCCTCAGAAGGCAAATGGCTGCGGCAGACGCAGGCAGCCAACTTTCCTTCCATTTGAATGAAAACCCACGACCTGCCCTTTCTGACTATGCACGTTGGAAAATGCCAATTTCTGGACTGGACTTGATCTTTGGGAGCAAATGTCAGCTGGCACCCATAAGACCGAGGCGTCCAGAATCCCGAGCTCCAGCCGCCACTGCAGACGTGGAGAAATAGGGGGTTGGGAGAGGGTGTGGACCCCTAAATGACCCCAGAAGGCACAGCAGCCCCTCCCCCACCTCTGGGTCCTCACCAGCTGGTTCAGCCCATCTCACTGATGTCTAAAAAGGAAGTGTTTTCACTTCTTGGGTTCTGGGGAAATTCAAAGAAACGACACTGCTAAAAAGGAGCCGACGTATGGGTCTTTCTCTGTCAAGGATGTGGCTGGGAGCACTGACATCTCACTGAAGTCTTTCAATTTTTTTTAAGCACCAGAGGTTGAGGACTTCCTTTTCAGTGGAGAAGGCCTCCTCCCCTCTGCCTTCCCCAGACCAGACTTAGCGCCAACCCCGAAGCCTGGGTGAGGGTGTCCTGGCAGCACACGAAATCCACTTCAAGCGTAAGATTTACAGAAAAAGAATGAGTGCACCTGCTCCCCGTCAAACCCACGGCCCTCTCTTTCACAGCCCGAGAAAGCAACGATCTCAAGGTCCCATTTGCAAGGACCTTGGCCCTTCCGCCTTCTTCAATCTCCTTGTGGTTCCAGAGTGAACGACCAAGCTATGCTGTGGAATTCCAACCGGGGGGCCCGGAACAAGAAAGGTGTGTGACTGGTGCCGAGGAACTCGCAAGAGGAGAACTTTGTTTTGAATCTTTCAAATGGCACAACCTCAAGTCACTGAGCAGATTTCAAAGTGTTCCATTCTTAAACATTCAGGGAAGGGTCTGGAAGGACATCCTTGAGTCACCAAGGGAGTAAGCTGGAAGGGGCGGGCCTGAGTGATTTTAACTTTTCCCTTCATACCCTCCTGGGGTGTGTGAATTTTCTTTTCTTTGTCTTAACAATGAACACGTAGTAACTTAGCAATTAAAAATAATTTTAAAAATTCACTTGTCCAGAATTCCGAGCAACGCAGTAATGGGTTGTGCTCGCGGCTCGTGCTGGCTTGGCTGGTCTGGGGCTGCCCTTCCTCCCTGGAGTTCCCAGCCATGTGGGTTAATGGGACACATGTTCAGGCCACGGAGCTGACAGGGCCAGCACAGAGTGAAGCTGTAATTTCTTGTACAAAGAAAAGCATGTTAGCCTGCTGTGACTCATACGATCCCTCCATGTTGCAGCCGACTCTCAGTGCCTGAGTAACTGACGGGAATGTTCTAGAATCAGCCAGGGCTGGAGGTCCAGGAAAGCACAACTGAGCAAGCGAGACAAAAGTGGGAAAGGAGAAGGAGGTGAGAGCGTTGGTTGGTCTTCAGATGCCACAGGCAATGGTGCTGTCCCAGCATCCATGACAGGAAAATGGCGGCACAGACCAGAACGGTAAGAACAAAGACCACCGCTTGCCTCTGAGCACCAGGTTGAGGCAGGAAGAGCCGGCTGACCCAGAAGCCCTGGGCTCAAGCTGTGTCCCCCTCTCCAGCTCAGATGGGCTGCCCTCCCACAGAGTGAACATTCTCCCTGTAAGCAGAGGTGCCAGGCCCACCTTCCCCAAGACTCCTTGGGAGTCAATGAGACGCACCCCGGAAAGCACCATGACAACTGTGCAGAGCTTCAGTCTTAACGTCTCCCGGCA
The DNA here is from genome assembly GCF_041296235.1 of Equus asinus. Taxonomy (NCBI): domain Eukaryota; kingdom Metazoa; phylum Chordata; class Mammalia; order Perissodactyla; family Equidae; genus Equus; species Equus asinus. Next base: position 13,097,116 of record NC_091791.1, on the reverse strand, counting down.
TTCACCGAGGTGCAAAAACGGCCACACACCTCATTGCTGTGTTTGGTGGGGCCCTGAGGCTCAGTGGGAGAGAGGCAGGTGAACTCTGCTACTCTGTTGGAAGTCACATTAAACCAGGTTTCTCGATCTCGGCACTGCTGACATTTGGGACCAGATACTTCTGTGTCGGGGGCCTGGCTTGTCCCTGGAGAGTCTTTAGCAGCATCCTGGGCTCTACCCACTGGGTGCCAGCAGCACCCCCACCCCAGCTGTGACAACCAAACATGTCTGTAGACATTGCCCAATGTCCCCCAGGGGCAAAATGGCCCCCAGTGCAGATCTGCCATGTTGGCTAAGGTTCATCTTCCTGTCGCCTTCTAATGGACGCGCACAGGGAACCCCATAGAGCGCTGACTGCAGCCAGGCCCGGCACTGAGCGAGCCTTCACAGGCACCAGTGCATTTCATCCTCACAACCGCCTTATCGTAACCCGCCTCTCACAAATGAGGACGCTGAGGTACAGAGAGGGCTCGCATCTTGCCCAAAGTTTCACAGCTACTAAATTCTAAAGTCAAAGAAAAGAGAAAAAAGGCAGGTCTAAGAAAATAAGGTTGTGGCTGTCAGGGAGCGACTTTTTAACATCGAAGAATGGAAGCCACACCAGGAAACAGGACCCACCTGGGGGGGTCAGATGGAGGCGGGACTGGAACATGAGCCCCCACTTCCCTCTCCTGGCTGACGGACATACAGAAATAATGACAGTGAATATGAGCTCAGTGTCCAGGAAGCGATGGGCGGGGAGGAAGAGGGAGGGGCAGGGGGCAGGCCATCTGGGTACAAATGAGCCACAGTCAGGAGGTCGTGGGTTCCCAGCTGACTGTCTAGGAACAGAGATGGCTCTGTACCGAGCCATCCACATTCTCTTGCCCAAGAGATGAGGGATGGGCACAGCCAGAGCTGGGAATCAGAGCCAAGGTGCTCAGCTTTCAAGAGGACCAAACTTTATGAACCCAACTGGCACATTCTATAAATAGTCACCGTTCAACATCCTTGAAATTAAACCAGTTACTACAGCCTTAGGGCCTAACCCTAGCCAGTCCCTCCCAACTCAGCTTCTACCACCTTCGCCACTCACTACACTCCAGGCCACACTGACCTCCCCCAACACATCCAGTGATTCCTACCCCAGGGCCTTTGCACTTGCCATTGCTGCTCCCTGGAAGGTCCTGCCCCCAAGTCTTTTCCCTTGACTCCTTCTTGCCACTCAGATCTCAGCCACCTTTTCAAGGAGCCCTCCCAAACCACTAGACCCAAAGTAGGGTCACTCTTAGTCTATCACCTGTTGAATGTCTTTGTCTGTCCCCGTGGAAGGACAGGTGCTCAGTGCACACACAGCTCCTAGCACAGTCCCTGGTACACAGTAGGCCCTCCGTCAATACTTACAGCATAACAGAGTGACTGAAAGAGCAAGTCCACACACCACCAAAACAACCGGAACTGAAACAGACCCGCCACGACTGGACCAATAACAGAAAAAACGACACTGCAGGGAAGGGCAATTCATGGAAGAAACCAACTCTTTGTAAGGTCGCCTCCTCCTTCCGGCTTCCTACAACTTAAATTCGTCCACCAGCAGCCTTTCACTTGCAGCCAAAATACCCAAGAGACACCCAGCCCCGGCTCTCCTGGCCTTACAGCACCCACGGGGCCAGGTCAGCAGAGCCGAATTCAAGCAGAGAACCAGCTGCCACTACATGAATTTTCCACGGCACAAAGTTTTAAGCCCCCAAACTTCTCTTAAGACATCGTTTCGATGAAATGCCTACTAAAATGTCTAACGCATTTTCCACAGAATACGCTGACCACCATTTACGTTGTGCTCAATGCTTTGGGGCTGTTGGGATCATTAATCATGTCACATGGGATGCCCCAGTGCAGTGTGTGGGCTGCGGGCCCCCACGCTCAGTGGCTCCAGATCACTGTGCTGTGGTTTTGGGTTCAGTATTGTTTTCCTATCTCCTCCCTGGATGTTAGCTATCGCTTCTTGCTACCCATCACTGTGCAGCCTCTACTCATACTTCGAACCTGCTGTGAATGAAAATCCAGACCCTGTTAGAACTCGGTGTAGACTAGGAATAAACAGGACCTGAAGGAAGACCCAGGAAGCTGTCCTTTCAATAAGATTCATGGGTGTTGGGTCAGCTAATTTGATGCTCAGGGAGGATTTTCACATCCTTCTAGGTTCCAGTTTGTGCCCCAAAGTCCACCCTGACCTATCGGCAGCCTCCAGGGTGCAGAGCACTGCCCCCCAACCCCATGAGGAGGGGCTGAGGCTCCTCCAAGTTTTCCTGGTAAACAAGCGTTGGGGGCACAGAAGCAGCCTGCTCAGACAGCTCGGCGGCGAGAGAGCCAAGCGGTGCTCAAAGGCGCCAAAGCTGCTGAGGAGGCTTTTCGAAGTTCTGTGAAATCCTGTGGTTCCAGACATGCTCCCCTCAGCTTCACACTCCTTCCTTTAGGAAAACAGGGCTCTCGGGGGGCCCTTTTGGGAGCAGAGAACCACAGACCGTGCTGAGCACACAACTTGACGGTTACCGGCAAGGCCCCTGAGAGCAGAGTTTTCCAGAACAAAACAGAACCCAGAGCCCCTGCACGGGGACGCGCTGTGGAGTCAGCTCAGATTCCCAATGCCTCGTTTTCCCTCAATTATGCCTCAGGAAGAGAGTTAGTGCCTCTTTCTCCCTCTCGAATAAATGGCTTTGAACAGCAGGGGATAAAAGCACTTTCTTTACATTAAGCGCTTTGAACCGCACTGCGCCACATTTGTTATCCGTGTGCCTACGCGTATTTACAGGAAAAAAGATAGTCTAGAGAGCAAGAGTTATCTAGTGGTTATCTCCAGCTATGAAATCATGGATTTTTTTTTTCATCTTTATATTTTGGTTTCCCAAGTTTCCTTCGTTGAGCGTGCACGACTTTTCTAGTTAGGTAGGTAAAAGTTATTTTTAAAATATTTTTCTTTCTCACTTAAAAGAACTCCTCCTCTGTCCCTTGCGTCTCCTCCTTCCTGTGCCAGCCCCCAATGTATGAGTCCAGTCGGGTGTGCCCAGGTCACAGAAGTCCCACTCCATTCTGAGATGTGTCACAGGCCTCACCGCAGGAGACGTGGGTCCTTGGGAGCCCCCACCGCCCGGAGACCCCACCGCCCGGAGCGCTATGGGTTTATCTCATCCTTCACCACCTTGGCTCCTGCAGCCCCGGAGACGGCCTGTATTCACAGGCCTGACCAACCCATCTGCTCCGGCTGTCTCCTGGCGCTTTGAGGAGCAGTGGGAGGCTGCCTGGGAGCCTGGGGGAGGTGCACAGGCTGTGATGCGCCAGAGAGAAGACAGCGTTCGAAGGCAGGTGGACGAGAGTGAACTGGCCTCCAGCACGTCCTCCCACCTGTGTGACTCTGTGCTAACAAACCACTTAGTCTCCCCAAACATTGCTTTTCTCGTCATCAAAATGGGAATAATAATCCTCACTGGGGATTAAACGAGATGATACATGCCAAGTGGGCATCGGGCACAGGAGGGCACCCCTGCACGGTAAATACTGTTGTTATTGAAAAGAACAGAGGGGCTTCATAGAGGTTCTCACGCTGCACTTCCAAGTATCATAGGCAGCTTTTAAAAGATTCTGAGGTCCAGCTGGGGTGGATATCCCCAGGTGCTACAGCCACAAGAATTGCCTTTTGACCTTACATTCTACTTACTTTCTCTCCACAAATCCATGTCCATGGCATCCTTCCTATTGGCTCAAAATCACCACCTCCAGGAGGCCCTCAGCAAGTCTCCCGTGCTCACTGGAGTTGGAGTTCCTTCAACACCAGTTGAAATTTGATTGAGAATTCAATGTGGAATTTACACTTGCCACTGTATCAGTTGGAAAACATTCTCAAACTATTTCTCATATTTGTATTTTCTACCAGTATATTTGTTTGCGATCTGAGCAAAGATGAGGCCTCCTGGATGCTGGGACATGCTGTGGGGTCTGTGCACACTCCAGGTGATCAAAAAAAGGCCAACTAGTGCAAGGGACCAGTGGTTCTCAGAGTGTAGTCCCTGGGCCCGCAGCATGAGCATCGCCCGGGAACTTGTTAGGATGGCACAGTCTCAACCCACTTGGGAACCACGGCATCTGAGGGTTAACTCTGGGGGTGGGGCCCAGCGTCTGTCTTACAAGCCCTCCAGGTGGGTCTAGGCTTGCTCCCCGTTCGAGGACTGAGGAATTAAATTAAAAGCTAGTCTCCACCTGTGTACCAAGGAAGGCCTTTGCTCCTCGATAAGGATGGGGCCAGCAGAAGTCTGAAACTGGTCTGTGTTCCTTGTCTCCAAGTGTTTATCTAACATTCGCAAGAACAGAGCACACCGTGAATGGTCAGATCTGCAAATTCATGTCGAGAAAACCTCTCCAGTGCGGTCTCCTCCCTCTGCCTATGACTGCCAGCATTCCTTACAAGAAGATTTGCCCGAAAACTAAAGTTGATCCCTTACAGGTCATTCGTTAAACCTAATTTTCCCTGTTTTAAGTGGAATATGCTGCCAGGCGTTAACTTTTCATTACGATTCAGGAGCCTCATTATGAACTAGCTCATGTATGGGGCCACCAGAAGTAGGTGGCAATGTTTGGATATTTGCACAAAAAACAGCCCGGGTTCCTGGACACTTTGAGTCCTTGGGCTTGCTTTCTAGTTTTTCTCTTTTCCCTACCTTCAGCAGTTTTCACGTTGCTCCCTCAGTGTGGGCTCTTCAAATAGCCCCAGCCTCCCTAACCTGGGCTGAGAAGACAGAGAACACTGCTGGTTGGGGTTGTGTGGAGGCCAAGAGTACACAGGCTGAGGGAGACCCCTCTGGGTCAAATCCTGAGCCTGGCACTCCCATCCTCTCTCTCGCCAACGCTGGCTCCTCAGGGTGCCTCAGTCTGCCCAGCTGGATGGGACGGCTTCTAAGGGGGTCTAATATTTAGTGTTTTGCTGAACTCCTCCAGGCTGGGAATAAATGTCAGTTTTCAAATCAAGGTGCAGGTGTGGAAGTCAGTTTACCTGGTCCTGGAGCTTCTGGAACATCAGCGGGTGTGGTTCTTCCAGTATCTTCTCATTGAGCCGGGACTGCCCCTCGACGTTGACTTGTGACGATGCCTTGCTGGACAAAAAGGTCATGTAGATCTCCTTTGCCTTTTCCTGCATCTAGGGGAGACACAGAGAGCCCGTTTGTTATCTGTGGGCACTGCACTTCCCGGTCTGAGCCTAGCTCTCTGCTCCAGCCAGACCCAGAGGAGCTGCTGCAGGAAGAGAAACGGCTCTGCAGTGCTGGGGGCTTTGGCTCCAGAGCTAAGCTCGATCTGGCGGGGCTCGTGGTCAGCCTAAGCTCCCACCCCCGCCCCTTCCATGCATCTGTAGCCACATCTCCTGTCACGAAATGGTTACAGTACCCATTGAGAAATGACAGAAAGAATCCTGGCCCAGAGTGAGTGACATTCTGTACCACTCAGGACCATCCTGTGACTTCTCCAAATTAAGGACTCGTGGGAATACTATTCAGCCATAAAAAGTATGAATGAAGGAAGTACTGACCCATGCTCCAACGTGGATGAACCTTGAAAGCGTTATGCTAAGTGAAAGAAACCAGACGCTAAAGGCAACATACTACATAATTTTATTCATATGAAATATCCAGAATAGGCAAATCTATGGAGACAGAAAGATGAGTGGTTGCCTAGGGCTAGCGGGAGGGGGCAATGGGCAGTGACGGCATCATGGGGAAGGGGTTCCTGTTTGGGGTGATGAAAAAGTTCAGCAACTAGACAGTGGCAATGGCTATACAACAAGGTGAACGTGCCTAATGCTGCTGAACTACACCCTTTACAAGGGTTAAAATGAGAGGCCCCAAAATGGCTAAAATGGTAAAATTCCTGTTATGTGTATTTTACCACAATAAAACAAAATCAATTTAAAGCATGCAGACACAACCCCACCAGGTATCAAGCACCTACTGTGCTCCAGGCACATGCTAAGTGATTTACAGCCATGGTCCATTTCCCAAATCCCTGAGCATCCAACAAAATGCCATTTCCTGTTAGCGCCACTTCCCAGAGGAGGCAACGCAGGCTGGGAGAGGCAACGTGACTTATTAAGGAGACTGCAGGGAGATTAGGACTGATCGGCTCTAAGGCCTCCTGTTTCGGTTCAGATCCACGCCTGCGAGATACGCCCCCCCCCCCCCCCCACCCCCAGGTGGTGGGGTTTGTCGGCATTCCAGGGCAGGGAGCTTTTTTCAGGTAATGAGATACGAGGGTAAGCAAGGGAGGGGACATTCGCGGCCTCCCTGAGGGCCAAGCGCGTCTCGCCCGGAGAGCATCAGCCCCCAGCAGGTCCGGATCAAGAGAGGCTCGTGTGCACAGCTGGAAAAGGCGCGCCCAGCAGGCGGATGTTGCACCAAAACCATCCGTGGCTGGCGGAGGAACACGCCCCCTGTGAGTGCTGCGTCTTAAAAAGAGCGGGCCTCCTTGAGGGGCCGGGTACAGGAGCCTGGTCCTCCAGGGCGGACCCGGAGGGTTCTCTTTCTTTTTTTTGAGAAAGGAGATGTCGTGGACTCGCACCTCCCAGCAGCAAAGATGGGGGCTGTTTCTCTAAACATCAGAGCCCAAGAATTACCTCACCCTACAGAGCAAGCCAGACAATAAACGCCTCTGACATGCAGTCGCGGAGCAACGAGTTGTGGGGGGGAGCGAGGGGGCTTCCCGGGGCCTGGAAAACTGCCCTTCTCTCCAGGGAACCCCCCCTGGGGCCCCGCACACCCTGAGAACTTGCTAGGAAATCCCAGGCTTTGAAACCCTTTCGCCTTAAGGAAACTACCAGAAGGCTCCAATACCTAGTGCTTGAAAGGAGGGGGAAAGCAGTCCTTTCACTTATTTTGGTTCTGGGGACTAGTTGGCAAAGGGCCCCAGGAGGCTGAGGTCTGACGTCTCCTGTCCCCCAGAAAGAAGGCCTTGACACGACCTGCAGGAAGACTGCCCAGGTGGGGGTCAAGGCCCAGGCCATGGTGTCTGTTCCGGATCAACCATCAACATGAACAAGTAACTGATGCCAGACTCAAAGGCACAAGGAGCATCTTAAGATAAATATGGCTATTCCAAGGGACAAGTCTGGAGACCATCATGGAGACCCAGGCCAGCCACAGTGTGGGGCTGCTTGCCTCTCAAAGACCCGCCCCCCCCCATGAGGCCATGAGCCTCCCTCCCACCACCCTCATTCTGTCAGGAGGGAAGATTTTTGGAAAACCGCTTCCTGTTTTAATGATACTTCATAAAAGCAGAGTTTCAGCCAGTCAACAGGATGAGCAAACTCCATGAGAGCTCAGGAGGCAGAAATCACTTCAGGTCCCCCCCGCCCCTTGAACAGTCACACACACACGTTTTCCAGACAAATCCAAGCTATCTTGGGTGGTTCTGAAAAGCAGAAGTGTGATGAGTAGCTGGAGGCGTAGAGTTGGGGGCGGGAGGGGCCAGGAGGAGAGGAAGCAGGTTCTGGGGGGTGGGGGGCGGTCTGTAGGTCAACAATCCTGGCTCAGCCCTACCCTCCAGCCCCCAGCCAGCCCTCCTGAGTCCCTGTCGGGGAGCAGCGTGGGGTCCCTGAGGCACGCAGCCCCGGACCCACCTCCGACTGACACCCCGAGTGATGGCTTCAGCCGCAGAGCTTATCTGCACCCGGATAGGAAGCGTGACTGAAAAGGGAAACCCCGGGCCTGCCGACCTCAGGCCAGTCACGGGAAGGCCTGGTGTCCATGCTGAGAACACAAGAGAAAAGAAGAACCAGCCTCTCGAGTTATTTTGGTAGATTTTCCAGAGCTTTGTTAACCCTGTAATAGCTCCTATCAGGATAGGAACAGAACATCCACCCACGGGTGGAGCTGCCCAGGTCTGTGATTCGGGGTCTGTGATCTGGAAGGGCAGCCGGCTGCTTCTCCGGCCCTTACAGCCTCCACCAGGGCACATCCTCTGTGGAGAGCAAATGTGCCTGGCATGTGACCCCGTCCCAGAAGGTGCTGGAAAAGGACCCTGCCTGGGCCCATGTGATGACTCCTGACCTCAACCTGAGGATGGCCTGTGGGCGTGTTTGCACCCAGAGGAGCTCCTCCCTGACACCCACAAGTCTGGGGCTTTCCTTGCAGGCCAGGCAGTGCCTCAGCCATGATCATGCTCAGGCAGGAGTCAGCAGCTGCTCTCAGCAAGCGCGTGCGCAGAAGCAGCAACTTCTTTTCAACATCAGCCCCAGAAACAGACATCAAGTCAGAAGGGCAAGGGCATCGACAGTCCGAAGCTCAGAAGAGAGTTGCTTTGTATGTTCTGGTTCCTCTCCCTCATCCAATAAGCTTCAACTTTTCCACTGGGAAAATGAAACAAAACCTCCTTTTGCTCCACCTATAGCTAACGACCCTCCTCCGCACCATCAACTTTCTTACTGAAACATCTCAAAAGAAAAGCATGCACTTTGTGTCTCCGTTTTCTCCTTCCCACCCACTTCTCAGCCCACTCAGGCTGGCTTCCGCCCACCTGCCAGGTTGGCTTCCCACCAGCTCACGATGTCCTCCACCTAGCTAAGTCCCTCAGACCTTCTTCTGGACTGCTCTCTGCCCCTGGCCCTGCTCACCTCTGCTGCCCTCTCAGGGTTCTCCAGCACCTCCCTGTTTCTATCTGTCTCCTTTGCCAGCCCTTGTCCTTCTGTCCGCCCCCCCCCCATCAATTCTGAGGTTTCCCAGAGTTCTGCCCTTGGCTGACTACTTTCCTCATGACATGCTCCCCCAAGATTTCAGCTGAATCCTCTCTCCCAAGCTACCGACCATATAGCCAACTATTTCTAGAAATGTAGGCTTGGATGTCCCACAGACACCTCAAACTTGACACCAAGGAAAGAAGTGGTCCCCTCCTGGTCAGCAAGTCCTGCGGTCTCTACTCCAGGAAGCTGGGAAGCGCCATCCTCCGACATGTCCCTCACCCCCGCACCCTGCCTGTCACCGAGTTCTGCTCACTTTGCCTCCTGCACGTATGTCCATCCCGCCCATTCCCCTCACTCCCGTCACTCTGCCAGAGATGGACGATGGGAGAGGACACAAGAAAAGTGGAGGATCAAGCCACTACCTTTATTAATAGCAGCCTCAGAAAGAGAAGGAGGCAAAGAAAATATCAAGTAAATGATTGGAGAATATGTTCCAGAACTGGCTCCAGAAATAGAAAGCAGATGGAAGGATAGTGAATGACCCCACACAGAGCAACACGAACAGCCCTCAGCACCTGCAGGTTGGGGAGCGAGTGCCAACAAGAGACGTCCAAATATGGCAGGAACTCAGGGGCATCGGGTCACCCAGGTGGCAGGGATGAGGAGGGCAGCAGAAAGAAGTCGTAGACCCCCAGGTGCTCGACCCCCAACCCTGAGCTGTTACCTCCCTCCCGTCTCTGTCTCCCTCTCCCCAGGAGACTGGAGTTTTCTTCTCTAAAGAAATTGACGTGGCGAAGCTACAGAACAGAGGATGGTGGCAGGGATGTGGTACCAGACTGACTGTGAGGGCTGAGGGGAATCCCGCACACAGACCGCCCCCGCCCCCAGCAAGTTTCTCCCAACCCAGTTGAATGGAGATGTGTTTGCTTTATAAACGTACTGGGCTTGTGGCCACCAGGAGGAGACTGGAGGGTCCTAGTTTAGAGAAAACAAAAGCAGAAAAAATTCAACAGAAGGATTTGAAGATAAAGTTGAAATCTCCAAAGAGAAGTAGGAACTAAAAGCCAAAGAGATGAAAAAATAGGAAGGAAAAAAAGACAGAAGGAAGAGCTCAGTCCAGGGGAGCAGAGCCATCATCGGAAAAGAGAGCGGAGAAAAGGGAAGGAAAGAAGTTACTAAAAAATAATGATGATGATCCTAACAACTAAGGACATTTCCCAGAACCATAAATTTCCAGATTAAAAGCCTCCACAAAGTGCCCACACAATGGATGAACTCCACACCCTCCAAAGCCTCTGACCGTACAGTTTTAGAATATTGGTGATGAAAAGAAGATCCTGAGGTATTCCAGAGAGAAAAAAGCAAAGAAAACAAAACAGCTTACATGTAAAATACTGCTTCTTAACAAAAATGGAAGACAATGGGACAATGTCTTCAAAATTATGAGTGAGTTTCAACCTAGAATTCAATTCTGTGCTCCATCAGATTATCAATGAAGTGGGAGAGTAGGGAAAAAAATAACATTTTCACTCAACAAAATCTTTAAATGTCTACCTGCCATGTCCCATTTCTCAAGAAGCTATTGATTCACCAAAATGAGGGAATGACTCAGGACAGAGGAGGACCTGGGCCCAGGAGGCAGGAGAGGGGCAAAGGGGATGGCCAGTGGTAACAAAAGAAGGCCAGGGGACGCCCCAGTGGGAGCTGTGGTCAGAGGACCCCAGTAGGACTGTCCCCAGGGGAACCCGGATGAGAGATGATCTGAGAAGCCTGACCCTGTGCAGCTCTGTATTGAGAAGCATTATAAAGGCTATCAGAGAGGGTGAAATAAGAAAAGCAAAAAATGGTCCAAGAAGAAAAAAATGTAACGGTAGCATCCTCTTTGGCTTAGCAGCGAACAATAAACAATGAATTATTATTATTTTTTTTTAAGGAAGATTAGCCCTGAGCTAACATCTGCTGCCAATCCTCCTCTTTTTGCTGAGGAAGACTGGCCCTGAGCTAACATCTGTGCCCATCTTCCTCTACTTTATATGTGGGACGCCTACCACAGCATGGCTTGATGAGCAGTGCCGTGTCTGCACCTGGGATCTGAACTGGCAAACCCCGGGCCGCCGAAGCAGAACGTGCACACTTAACCACCAAGCCACCGGGCCAGCCCCAACAATGAATTCTTAATAATAAAAATGCAGTAGACAGGGATGGAAGTAAGTGGAACCTCGGTTATAGTAAGAGGAAGTCAGTAGATAACATCTAAAAGTGATGAAGTGAGTGGGGAAGGAACGGAAGCTCACGGCAGGCCAGTGCCAGGCCCAAGACCACACCGCAAGCAGCTGAGCTCCGATCGGTCTGGCCTGGACCTGCCAAGTCCACGCTGAAAGGCCAAGGTCGGAAAGAGACAGCCCAACCCAGAGGGAGAGGGGAATCTTTAAATCTTTAAATGCTGGTTCAAGTCACTCTCAGAGCCATGATTATTAGAAACTTTGCACCACACCCCCACTTCCCCACCCCACCCCCTCAGTTTGGTTTTTAGAAATCTCTACAAGCTTCCGTGTGCATTTCAATCCTGGTCACATAGGAAATAGGCCCAAGATGCATGTGCTGGTGAATGAATGAATTCAGGAGTAGCCAAAGAATAAACACCTAGTTGGAGCTTTTTCTGGGGTTTTATGAGACATACATGCTGCTTTGTTTTAAAAGATAGATAATTCATGGGGAAGAGGCACTTTATGGAAAAAACTTAAACCAAAAAGAAATTGCAAAGGGAGAGAACTGTTCTGAAAGCTGACTGCTGACTATGAGCACCTGGAAGGGACAACCATCACAGGAACCCCAAGGAGGGTGGGGTGGGGGGTGTCACCCTCCCAACTTCCTAAAGCCCTAGCATCCCCACCGTAAACGCAGAGTCAAGACCCTCCCAAACGTGAGGGGCTGCTTTCCTGCCTGCCAGGGGGCACAGCCCAGACCAGGGAAGACAGTGAAGACACGGCACCGTTCCTCCATCTGGAGCTTCTGAGAACATGAGCCCCAACAGAAGGGACTGCAAGGTCCCCTCTTAAGTCCATCCCTAAGGCACCACTGCAGCACGAGGTGAGAGGGAGGCCAGGACCCCGCCGGTGTCGGCTGATTTGGGTGGAGAGAGCTGTGTTCTAGGCACTCGGATGCAGTGGGGGAGAAGACAGACAAAGACGTCAGACCTCATGGAGCCCACACAAGAGAGGGAAAAGCAAATAACACAGACGATCAATAAATAAGTTACGTGAGGTGCCACATAAGTTGCTAAGTACTGGGGAGAGAACTGGCTGGAGAATCCAAGGAAAAGAATGAAAAAGCCCACCAGCACAGGTCCTGTTTAAAACAATGGAGGTCAAAGAGAGATTCGCATCCATCCCACAACTGCCTTCATTCACCGTACAGATAAACCCTTGACAAACTCCCTGCTGGACCAGACGTGATAAGTCTGATTGTGAAATTCAGTTGGGCTGACTCTTCCCACGCTTACATCCTCCTCCACTTTTTAAAATTAGTGACTTAGAACTTAGTCCTGGTTTTACTTCCCCTGCAGCCAGACGCACTAGACATACACAGGCCCTGGAGTCAGAGACCTGGGTCTGCATCCTGGCGCTGTCTGCGGCACCTGGCAAGCTGCTGCTTAACCTCTCAAACCACAGCTCCTGTATCTGGAAGGATGGGAATCGCCATGAGGCCAGTGTGATACCCAGACTCAGGTCTGGACACCGCCGGCCTCACAGATGCTTCCTCCCTTCCCACTTACCTTCTGCATTCTCAGGCTGCTGACAGTAAGGCAGCATTCGCTGCACCGAAGCAATCATCAGGCGTGTTCCAAGCCTAAGGACACAAACCTTCAAGGAGTCCTATCCTGGGTGACAGGTGTAGGGGTGCATGGAAGGGCTGCCAGACTCCGGAAGCTCTCTGTAGGACGTAGATGGGGCGATATGACCCAACACCGTGGCTTTCCAGGGTCCACCTTGGCCCCCAAGGTCTCCTTGTGTAGCCCCATCTCCCTCCCTGCCTCCAGCACAGCAGAGGCAGCCTGCTACTCAAGCACGACTTTCCCACCATCTGGTCTTCCTTCAGCTCTTCTCTCTAGGCCTTCCTCCCCACATGCTGTTCCCTCTTCCAGGAACACTATCCCCACCCCCAACCTCTACTTCAGGTGTCAGCTTAAAAGTCACTTCCCCTGGGGCCTTTCCTGACGGCCCCCTGCCTGTGCTCCCACGGAACCCACACTTCCCATTTCTATACTTGTCACACTTGCAAAGGCTTGTCTTGGCTTCCCTTCTCGATGCCTGTTCCCAAAAGCTCATCTGTCTTGTCCCTGTGTGTCCTGTGCTTTTCACCAGGCCTGGTCTTCAGCAGGCACTCCACAAAGATTGAGTGAACTCAAATGAACTGAGGGGCACACCAACATGGTGTGCAGGGAAAAGGAGTGGGCAACCCCAGAGTGCTGGTTCAACTCCCAGCTCGGCTGTGGGGGGACCTCAGGTTCCTGATTTGTACAATGCAGGGGTGAGCTGGCTGACCCATATGCCCCCCTCACCTCCAACCTGCAAACAAGAAGGCAGAGGAAGGGCAATTGGCCCCCCTGCTTCACCCTGAGCTAGGACTTCAGGGTGAGGCCAGATGAAGCAGTTGCCAAGTCCGGCATTTATGGGCGGTTGTCCCCAGGCACTCCTGCCTGAAGGGTGGCAGCCCTCAACCCTGCTTTCCAAAGCGGGCCCTCCCACCAGCTCACTCACTTTTCCCCTGAGGCTGTTCACCAGCCAGGAAGCTCTGGCAAAGGCACCCAGGGAGGAGAAGAAGCCAGAAGGAAGCAAATGCCAAGGGTCATGCCCAGGACAGCTGTCTGAGCCGCCCTGGGGAACTCAAGCTAAAGGGACCGTCTCAGAATCCATCCTTGCCCCTACAGAGAGGAAGGTGGGAGAGGGACAGCCACACGGCTCCCTCCTGGGGGAGGTGCGCCTGAGCCCCAAAGAGCCTCTGAATAAACCAACGATGGACGTTTTCCAAGCTGTTGTCGTCAAACACATCATGACTGACGCCCCCGTGGATTTCAGCTTCTGGAGACAGAAGCTCAAAAACTGGCAGCCCCCAAGCCACATCTGCCCATGGAGGTGTTTTATTTGGCAGGTGAGGCTTTACATTTTTTAAAAATTAGTTCCAACATTTTAAAAATCAGACAGCTTCACATAAGAATCCTAATGTCCAGATTTTCTGGAAAAACAGGCAGCACTGGGCTAAAGATGGGAGAAGACACCTTAGGAAGAAAGGCCCCTCAGGGTCTGAAGACAAGGGTGGGGAAGCAAGGACCTAGGTGGGCAGAACTCAAAGCAGGGAAAGCCTAGACAGCTACAGACCCCAAGTGTTCACTGCCAAAGTCAGTGAAACAACGAGCTGCAGCCTCTGGAGGCAGGGCAGGCTGCCCCCTGATGGCCTCAGTCCCCACCACTCCCTATAGCCTCACACCAAAAACTTCACTCATGCACATTACTTATGGGCCCCTGTAGGCATTTAGCTGGTAGTCTCTTAGAAATACACAGGCTCGGGCCTCATAAACACCCTCAATCCACAGGCCTCCTTCCTCATAATCTCCTCTGCCTCCCTGTACCCCCAACTTTCCATGGCAGAAAGTCCACTGACATTGGGATTAAAGGCTTCCTCCCACAAAGAGTACATATCTACCCAGGAGAACAGTCAGAAACTTTCTGTGTGGGATGCCTGCCAACTACAGGAAGTTTTGGAAGATCTATTAAATAACTGAAGGTCCATCTGATTCGCGCTCTGCTTTTATCACTACACATCTGCTTATCATTTTACTACGTCTGCACCAAACGCCCGACATGTCAGATGCCGGGGGAAGAAGCATTCTCATTACTCACACGTGAGGAAAAACTCGTACGCGATGATAAACTCTAAATGACATGAATCGTTATTTTTGCTTTAAATATTTGTCCATTTGAACAGCTCCATTTAAAAATGGATTAACACTCTTTTTAAAATTATTAATATTTGATCAATGCAAGATACCTACTCTGAAGCTTAAATCTTCCCCCCAATCCAGTATGGACCAGATTTCTTTAGGCAATCTTGAAATCTATTGGAAAGACAGCTGTAGCTTTATAAGGAGGAAAAAACATCATCAAGAATGTGATTACAGGGGCCAGCCCAGTGGCGCAGTGGTTAAGTTTGCATGTTCCGCTTCAGCGGCCCGGAGTTCCCGGTTAGGATCCCGGATGAGGACTAACACACCACTTGTCAGGCCATGTTGTGGTAGGCGTCCCACATATGAAATAGAGGAGGATGGACATGGACGTTAGCTCAGGGCCAGTCTTCCTCAGCAAAAAGGAGGAGGATTGGCAGCAGATATTAGCTCAGGGCTAATCTTCCTCAAAAGAAAAAGAAAAAAAAAATGTGATTACTGAGAAATACCTGCTTCTTATCTTGTGTTTTCTTGAAATCTTCACATGCGAGCCAAAATAACACATTTTCTTCACTGAATTCCTTTTTTAAAAATTCCTATGGATAAAAAGAAGAAAAAATATCAAACAGTATTCTAGTTTAAACAAACAAACAAATAATGCTTTTCCCTTCACAGCCTGACGTGGCCAAACTTAACACACGAGCATGGTTCCATCACCCTGTGAAAACTCCATCCTCAAAAACAAAGTGTATGTTTCATGTTAAAGCTAAAATTTCATATGCATTTGAACTCAGTGGCTTTGACGTTGTGAGGAAGAGTAAAAACGAAGCAAGAATCTACTCGCAATTCTAAGCTGACAATAAATTACCAAAAAGTAAATTAAAGTGGAAGATATATTAGTTCCTTGTAGACAGTGTTTAAACAAAGTACATTCCTCTAAAATCAGGCCCATTTTTTTTTTAAACAAAAGAAAAGAAAACATATTAAGCATGTCTAAAAACGCCATGATGAAAACTATTTTAAGTTGGAGGTGTGTTTTCTCTTTTGGCACTGTTGGGGGGTTAGTGGCACAGCCTGCTATTCAGCTGTGCACACAAAGGTGTCCTCCCTGAGACCCAGACAGGGCTCACAGTGGCGTCGTGTCCAGGGATGTTGGTTGCCCTGCCCCCGACCCCCTCCCTGGGGGCTGCAACAGGGAGGCACCCAGAGAGCACTTAGCCCAGCCTGACCCAAGACTTCAAGACAGGAGTCGGCGGGACTCAGGCAGACACAGGGCATTCTTGAAATTCACATGTGGTTCTTCTAACTGACACCTGGGGTGTCTGCTGGCCAAAAAAACTATGGCTAGGCAGCGCCAACATCTCCCCATCCACCAGCTCTCCTCTTGGAGTTCAACTTCACTGTGCCAGCTGTTGTCCAGCCTCTCTCACTCTGCTAACAATGCATCCTGAGCATCTCTGACACACAAGAAGACAAACCTTCACATCAGAGGGAGCCAGACCACCCCTCCCGGGTGTCCCAGAGCTGGGAATCCTTTGTAGATTCTGCCAATGAGCATGGGACCACTCCCCCATCATCCCCCACCCCCCAACTATATAAAAAACAGAAACGGTCTGTGTACGCCCCTCAGTGCTGGTCCGTGGGACCAGGGAAAGCCTTTCCCTCTTGAACTTGACAGGTGAGAATTTCTTATTCTCGAGGTGGGACAGACAGTGTTAGAAAGTGGCCTGTGTCTCCCCCCACCAGGCACCTAAACTTCTTCACGTGTTGCATCAATCCCAGTCAACAAGGAAAAAGGCAAACCCTAAATCTTTTCACGCCTTCTGGGTCTTCGAGCAGATTCTCCAGAGAGGCCGCCCACTTGGCTGTGCTCTTGGGGTTCTGGTGGCTGCTGCTGGGACTCCCATCGCTGTCGTGGATGTCTGCAAAGCAAAATCAGACTGTGGATGTGGCCCCAAGATCCGGTCATTTAAAAATAGCTGCCTATAATGGTCATCAGCATCAGCATCACCACTGTGGCTAATATATATTCAGTTACATGCCCCAATATATTTGAGACACTTAACACAGTGAACTCATTCTAGTCCTGACAACAACTTTATGAAGTAAGCGCTACCATTCCCTCCATTTTACAGATGAGGAGAACTGAGGCTCAGAGCTGGGAAGGGACATGTCACTTCCCAACACTCCCCATACATCCTTCCCCCACCCACATGTCCACTCGCCAACTCGAAGGCAGCCCTCAGTCTCACTCAAACCCTCCTCCCAGGGACCAGGACTCAACAGCAACTCCTTCCCCATTACACTTTGTGCAGTCTTACAACGGTCACGCTGTGTTGTGAGTGTTTGCATGACTGGCCCTCACGAGTCTGAAAGCTCCTGTATATCTTGATCTTGCTTGTCCAGCATGTAGCTCATTGCCTGGTGCATAAGTAAAAGTATGTACGAGGGGTGGGCCTAGCGTGGGGAGAGGGAGGGACTGGCTGCAGGTGCAACATGGAAGGGGGCTGCCAAAAAACTCAGGCATCAAGATAAATATTTTCATGCAATATTTTGAAAAATCAAAATTAATGCAAGAAAATTCCATAGTGGGGGCCGCCCCCTGGCCGAGTGGTTAAGTTCGTGCGCTCTGCTTTGGTGGCCCAGGGTTCCACCGGTTCGGATCTTGGGCACGGACATGGCTCTGCTGGTCAGGACATGCTGAGACGGTGTCCCACATAGCACAACCAGAGTATACGACTAGGTACTGGGGGGCTTTGGGGAGAATAAAAAAAAACGATTGGCAATAGGTGTTAGCTCAGGTGCCAATCTTAAAAAAAAAATCCATAATGAGCAAAAATATCAAAGTTTTAAATAAACAGATTTTTCCTTTTGCCTCAGGCTCCAGTAGCGCTGGCATCACCCTGTGACTATGTGTGTAGAGGGAATGAACGCATGGCTCTTTGTTCCTGCACGTCTGCTGCACTCTCTCACTCAGACACCTAAAAAGCCTCTGGACTAAAGGAAAGGGGACAGGGCACCTCTGACTAACACACTTTGGCGACTTGCCTGAGGGAGGAAGTGACAACAGAAATACTCCTCAGTCTACAGAATTTGGCCCCTTCCCGGAATCAAGCAAAAACCGTGGAATGTCACTTCAGGTGGGCCCAGATTCCAAGTCTAGTGTGGCCGATTCAAGCTGTATGACCATGGGCAAAATTCTGTGTATGATGGATAAGTCCCTATCTTTCGGGTCATCCCAAGGATTAAAAGAGAAAGCACTCAGGACCTACAAGCTGACAGGAGACTCTCAACAAACCTTGGTTCCTCTCTCCCCTCCCTTAAAACAACGATCTATCCAGTGAATGATTTTTATAGCTAATACTTTTTCTCATTGCCTTTTTTTTTTAAAGTAGAGACATATTTCTATAAAGAAAAGTTTGAATCTAGAAGAACATAAGCTTTTAATTAAGAAATCGGCAAGCAAATCACTTTAAAAGGAAAAAGTGTAAAAGTCTTATAAAGATTACTTGCTGCAATGCACTAAGTTATGATGTGCTGGGTGACAATCAGAGCAGCAGTGGGACAGGACTGATCAAGTTAAGAAAATAGCATGCATCTGCACAGCTCCTGGCACAGAGCCGTGTTCATTTACACTGCCATTCTCAGAGAAATGCAAAGTCAGAGCCTGCCTTCTCTCAGAGGAGGAAAGAACCTTTCTCCACTGGAACCCAATCATAGGCTATTGGGACCACCCCATCTCTAACATCTAGACTTAGCCAACAGGTAAAGAAATTTGGTTTAATATGAAATAAAAACAAAAACAGAAGAAAAAAGAAAGATTACTTGCTGCAGATAGCTAGGGGGGCCACACAGCTTAGAGTGTTTTTGGAGGAAAGTTGTATCAGAATACACCGGACTTAAGGGTAACAGCCTCCGCGATGGCTCACGTTCTGCTGGGGGTCAACGCACATGTTAACTTCTCAAGTAGCTGAGACTCCGTTCCCAGCATCTGGGAAAACTACCCCGATTTTAGACACTCAGTGGCTGACGGGCTCAAGAAAGCAAAAGCCAGAAGCCCAGCGGGGGACTGTGTTTCCACACTCCTTGGTGATGGAGCATATAAGAGAATTATTTGGGACAAATCCATTCCTTTAATTGAGAAGGAAACTCGCTCGCACACATTATAAATGGACCTGATGCTTCTGTAAAGTGAATCTCCAGTTCGTGGATATTAAGTTAGCTCCCTGCTCTCTGCAAATGCTACAGTGGCAAGCTTCTGAACACTGAGTTTCTTCCCACCGAAGTATAAGTGAAATTAAAAGATCGTTATTATCAGAAATTTCTGCAACAGGGTTCATTCTGCCAAGCTTTTCACTAATTTACTCTCCTGTTCTTCACTCGGAGAATACAGTTGGACAGTTTACTCCATTTCCCTGCAGATCTTCTCTTAAGTAAATAAATGTAGAGACACAAGTTCGCTGTTCCAGGAGCGATCTCAGGCAGCCGCAAATTTCTCTTGCCATCGCAGAACAACTCCTTTGCCCATAAGTTTTCAACCTTGGCCTGAAAGGATTCCAAAACTCAACCTTCTTTTCAATAATAAACCATACCTCACTTGGGTTTTCACTGCCTCTCTGTCTCGCAAATAAATAGACTCAGTGGGTTCCCATTTAGCCAAAGGAGTGCTGTGGTTAACCAGATCTTCTGGTTCACTGAGAGATAAGATGGCTGCCCGCCCCCCGCCCCACATGAGATAAGTGCTACTTCACGTCACCCTTTATTTTACACTCTAATCATTTTGCCTATTAGGTTTCTGTGCCAGCTTTCATTTGAACACGTTTTACAACTCAAAACTCACTAATCGGCTCGAGTTCCCTTATTTTATAGACTGAGAAATCAAGGTCGGGGAGGTAAAATGACCCACCCAAGGTGACCCAGCTCAGGAACTGCAGGATGGAACCAGCACTGGGACCTACGTGTGAGGGCAATGGTGCCCAACAGGGTCACCTCCACCGAACCCCGAACCCCAGGGCTCCCTGGGACATAGGAGTTTCAAATAATGGCCCTTCCTTTCAATTCTCTCCTAGGCTGCCATGGCCCCACCATCAAAAGCCATGAAATACATTCACAGCTCACACTGTGACAGAAGGGCACAGAATTTTCAGGGCTGGCTCAGAAAGCACACCAAGACGCAGCCACCTTCCACAGCCGTGGTTACTGGATTCTGGCTTTGGTGCCCCGGGTAAAGGGAAATTCCTTCTTACCTTTTTGCCCACCTTCTGCCCCAATAGTCCGTACTTACTTTAAGAATCTTCTGCCCACGTTCCATCTGTCACGTGTTTTCACTTTTCCCAGAAACATTGGTTTGAATTTTTCCAAGACTTCCTGATGGTCTTTCAATTTTGATTAAGGCTTTTGGCCATGCCTTTTTGTCTTAATCCTTCTTGACTGGCATCAATATAAATAAATCTGGATGGAGCAGCGTTTGCAAACTCCATTCACTTAATGGTGCCTCTCTTTTTCCAAGTCATTATCCCTGACCTCTAAGGGACTGAGCAGAGTTCCCCTCCATTTGCCACGCCCCAGAGACTGCCCCTGAACTCGGGGCATTTCCATTACTCAGGTCTCCTGCTCAGACTTCCGCTATTCCCCCAGGCACGCAAGTAACGGCTTGCTAAGCTATCCGAGTTCACTTTAAATGTTACAATCGGTCCCAGCAACTTATAGGAGAAAGAAAGAACCTCTCTCCATAGCAAGAAAGTTTATTTCTGAATTTAAGAATAAAGCAAAACCAAGAGTTCCGGGCTTCCCAACTCCTGGCACTTGGAGACACAAAGCTCCCATACTCTTCTTTCCTTTTTCATTGATAAAAGTTTCCATTTTAGATGGATTGCACAAGAAGATGGGTTTGGAACGCACAGGTGGCAAAAAGTTAAACTCATTTTTGTAGCAACTTTAAAATCGCTCAAGTTAATAAGGAGCTGTTGGTGAGAACCACAGACAATTGTTTGTTTCAATTTTGTCCAGCTCTGTTTATTTTTGTTGCTGTTCAGTTCAACTGCAAAACATTTTTTGCAATGAAAAAGATTGTTTTTGGACCTTCTGGGCTCTTTAAAGCACTTTAGACCTTCATATTTTTGCAGGCACAACACTTATTTTTCAATAAATTTATCTTCAGATTAATCTGTCATTGGCTAACAGTAAAAGTTAACACGAGTTGTTAACAACGTGCTGAGTACTGTTCCAAGCTTTTTCTATGGGTTAAATCATTTAGTTCTCACAGTAACCCTCTGATGTGATTAGCATTATCCCCACTTCACAGATGAGGAAACTGAGGCACAGTAACTTGCAAGGGTCACCCAGCTAGGAAATGGTGAATCATGGTCCAGGCCTAGGCAGTCTTGCTCCAGAGCACATGCTCTATACCACAAGGTTCTACTGCCATTTTTATTTTTAATATTTGCCAATCTTTACATGCACAGAGGCCAGAACACAACAGCCATGAAGAGAATGACTACAGTTACGCTGTGGGAAAAGACTGAGAAAACCAAGGGTCCCATTCCACACAGACAGAAACTCACCTAAGACTGGGCCGAATCCTCTAGCATGCAGACACAATGTACACACACTTTCCATTTACGTTTATGCTGTTCTATGTGGTTTCTGACCTCAGTAAAAGCCATTATTCTGATGACTGCGCAGCATCGCGGTGCAGATGGCTGAGGCCGGTTGCTTGCAGCATATTGCGTAATGCATTATTTATAGATGCTGTGATGTCATATCTATCAGAGACCTTCTCCAGACATTAATTCCTTGAAAACCCATCCTCAGAAGGCATCTGTGACACTCATCGGAACCAAATGCTTACAGCATGGATTCCTGCTATTAGTCCGCAGGAAGGGCTGGGTGACCATCCTGCATAGATAATTTCCCCACGTCCAAGAAGATCTTGGTCAGATCGCAATATCCAGCTTCCTCAACAGCAGAGTCAACTGACATCCTCAAGCACCCTCAAAATTCACAACATTTTAAAGAAAACAAACCAAACGGTCAAGCCCAGGAAAAGGCAGAAATGTTAACCCTAAATTCTAACGTAGCTTTGCTACAACACCACACACGCAACACGCACGTGCACACACACAGAGTACTCCTTTAAAATACTCAAGGAAAGCGCACAGCCCACAAAACTTATTTAAAACTGCATGTCACTTATACCACATCAAACATATTATATTAAAACAAAAAGGCCATCCCAACTTAGCAGCAGAGGATCAGTTTGTTACAACTGGTGACCAGGCTCCAGAGAAACCGGGTCATGGAAACACTCGATCTAAACATTACTTAAGTGTTTATGGGCTCCTCAGAATAGCTTCTGAGAATAACTACCCTTCAGGCAGGCAATTCCCTGGGTAGGGAGGTTTGCATGACCTTCCATTAGCATAAAATTACAATAAAAATGAAAAAGTTTTAAAATAATCATAATAGTAAGTATCAAAGACCAGAGCAGGCAAACAGGTTGCAGCCGGTTGGCTCGGCTCAGAAACGGCATCAGGGCAGTTCTCACACGCGGTCTGAGGCCTCAAAGAGAGCCAAGCGCTCAGGCGGCACCTCCAAAGGTCACCTGCCACCTGTGCATGCACACCACACTCCCCCAGCCCCCGCTCCGCCCTCCCAGCGCCCGGGCCGAGGGCGAGCCAAGGACATCTGCCACAGGGCTGGGGGCCGCTCCTTACGGTCCATGCTCTGGGGTCCACTGCGGAGTCCCACGCAGCCAAGAAATCCGCTGCCTTCTCAGAGACGTCTTGTGTGAGACAGATGGGGGGCTGCGGGGCTCCCGAGCACCCTTGGGTGCAAAGCAAAAACAAAACTCAACATCCTCTTTTGAGCGGACTAAACAACAGATGGCCACTGGTTTCCAGTTTCTACCAGAGGGAAGGAAATAAGAACGCCGGACTATTATTCGCAGGCTCCCTGGAATCCTCACTTTCTAGGCAAAGGCCCAGAAAAAACAAAACTACCCAGGAGCTCGAGTCTGGGGCGCAAGTGAAGACCCTGCCATCATTTTTTTTCACTTTCCAGAAGCCTCAGTACTTCCTCTGGGCCCTGACACTCACACAGAAATGTGCCCTCACTCTCCCCTGGCCCTACCTCGAGCAAATAAATGACTTTTCCCTTCAGTATCAGTCAAGTAAACTGAGCGTTCCTTGAGAGTCAGAGCTGTGCCTTCCTCGGGGCCAGCAGCATCCGGCACTCACGTACAGATCTATACTGACAAATGACTTCTCACGGATGGGGGGTTCGGAGGGCAAGGCAGAGAGGAGGGGGACGGCTGTAACAGCAACTGGCATTTGTTGAGCACCTACCATATTCCATCTCAACTTCACAACAACTCCGGGAGATTGGGCCCATTGGTAGCCCA
This sequence comes from Equus asinus, assembly GCF_041296235.1. Taxonomy (NCBI): domain Eukaryota; kingdom Metazoa; phylum Chordata; class Mammalia; order Perissodactyla; family Equidae; genus Equus; species Equus asinus. Next base: position 13,074,040 of record NC_091791.1, on the reverse strand, counting down.
TTTTACAGACGAGGAAACTGAGGCACAGAGAGGTTAAATAACTTTCTCCAAAGGAGCAAGTAAGGAAGTGGACGAGCTGGGATTCAGCCCTAGGCTGTCTGGCTGCAGGGCCTGGAAAGCGAAGGGCAGCGAGAGATGCAAGAAATGAAAGGCGGGGCCGTTTTTCTCACGGAACTTAAAATTAATTCAGAAGATGAGACCAGGAGTTCCCAGATGGCCATCTGCCCTCAATGCCAAAAGCTGGCATGAAGTTTTCTTCCCTGGTCCATTAAGAAATGAGATAAGGATAAGGAAATATTTACCAAGTGAGCTGTGTTGACAGAGTAAGGACAATCTTGGATTGTTTTTTAAAAATAGATAATTGTATTTATTTGCATGTAGAAAATTCAGGAGACACAAAAGGGTGCACAGTGGCATAGGTCTTCCTCTCGCCTCTGACCCTCAGCTACGCAGCACCTCTCCCTGGAAGCAGCGACGTCTAGAAGACTCCTGCACATCAGGACACTCCTTAACATGAGATTTCGTCTTTCCTACGATTTGGGGTGTTAAACCATCCCTTCGTTTGTGAAATGATAAAGACAGTTGATGGTGGTGTTGTTTGTTTTTAATGTCTTCACTGGAGCAAGGAAGAAAGGAAAGGAGGGAAGAAGGGTGGAAGCGAGGCAGGAAGGAAAGAAAAGTCGTCAGCTCTATCTTCGTTCTCTAAATCAGTTTTAACAAGGTGACTAGATGGATGCTGTGGGAGGTCATGCATGTAGCTCTGGACTGGGGTCAGAGATTTGAGTTCCCTGGTCTGTCCCTTCCAACATGGGAGGCTCCAAGGCAGTCCTGCCCTTTGGTGGGCTCTGCCGCTGCCCAGGGAGAGCCGAAATGGACAGGTGCCTCTCAGGCGCAGAGAGGGAGGGAAACAGGAGCGGAAGAGCGGGCCTGCTGGAGCAGGGAGGACCAAGGACGGAGGACACCCTCCGGGAGCGAAGGCACGGAGGTGGGAATGTTCAGCCACCCAGGGGCAGAGTGGGGAGCGGGGACGTGGGACCGGGAGGGAAGGCAGACCAGATGAGGGGCCCCTGACGCCGCACACGGGGAGAGCAAAGCGGGCCCACAGGCAATCGGCAGGGCCCTGGAGGAATGGGAACCTGCTTGGAAGGGAAATTCGTCCCCAGAAGTCTGCAGGGGACTGTTTCACTCCACTGCACGCCTCCTGACAGCTCTTATCGAGGAGCTGCTGCCATTGCCTGCCTGGGCCCCCTCTGCCCCTACTGCCACCCCAGGCTGCTGCAGTGGAGAGCTATCTGCGGGAAGCAGAAGAAACCGGTGAGTAAATTTAGTACATACAATTCAAACAGCACGTTTAAACAGAGCCCAGCGTCAGGGGGCCGAGGGGTTACTCAACCCCAGGGAGGGAAGTGACTCAGTTCACCCAAGAAGCCCTAGGATGTGGCCCAGCCAGGCACCTGCTGAGGTTTCCAAAATTTCTAACAGTGAGGAAAGGCAACATCAGTTCAAATGCAAAGTCAGTGAAGGCAAATGAAGCACCATTAGCACCTTGCACCCACCAGTCCACAGGCTGCTCTTGGTGGCCTTCAGAGCCGGTACCATGGACCCACTGGCTCATGGGCTGATCACACCTGTATAAAACAGTGCCCCGTGGCCCGGCCCGGCCTTCTGTCCCTGCTCTGCTCTCCTGAACCCGCAGGCCCTGGCCAGTGACGCTCTGCAGGGAAAGTTTCCCAGGCGGCCAAGACTGTCCTGCTGCTGGGTTGTTAAAACAAAGACATTAAATTGCTATGTCAACTGTCATCTTTAAATAAAAACTTAAGCCCAGCCATAAATCTGAAACTGGTCCCAAGGGTTTAATGGGATAATGTATAACAGGCCCGGGGGGAGGGCCGAGGCCTGCCCGGCGGCATGGGGATTCCCCCCACAGGTCACCCCTCGGTCTGGTCGCAGCGGGTGGAGGGCTGTGGCCATGGCTCTGCTTGGAGGTGAGCAGCATCCCACTTCTATCATCAACAGTGCGAGGTGCTGTCGGGGGCAGGGTGGGGGACAGAATCCTTCCAGGGGTCCTCAGAATTCAATGGCATAACAATCAACTCGGGGGCTTGTTGAAAATGCAGTCTACTCTCCCTCCCCCCCCCCCCCCCCCCCGGGTCCCCAGACTGAATCACTGGGTCTGGAGGGTGACCTGGAAAGCTGCATTTTATCAGGCTCCTCCCCCCTCCCACGTGGTTTGTGAACACACTTGGAGAAACCTCAAAAAGGAAAATAAGGGACTCGCATTTAGAACCGTGGAATCAGGGGTTAGGAACTCCACACCCTCAGCTGACAGACACTGCCTCCCATAAGATGTTGCTGAGAAGCAGGAAGACTCTAGAGCCAGAGGTGCTGGCAGGCAGGACTGCGGCCAGGTCCAAATCAGGGGTCCTGCAGGGGCAGATCCAGCTCTTGTGGGGCCAGAAGCTGATCCGACTTAGAGAGTCTCTTTAAGAAAAATAATTCAAAATTACCACACTCAAATAAAATTCAGCACAGGGCCCTGTGGATCACTTGGCCAGCTTCCCAGGATCTCCGCCATGGGGCCACATTCCCCCTTTCTCAGTGGGCTGCTTCTCCCACTGCTGAGTGGTGATGACCAAATGGCAGGGGTTCATGTGTCCTTTCCCATCGAGGGGCAGACTTTAAACCTAAAACTCCTACAGAAATCAGGCTCTTGGGGGCCAGGCATCCAGTACCAATCCATGACGTTTAGCTACTGACCTTTCCATCAGCAACCTCCCCACGTTTCAGCCTAAAATTTGCTGCCCTGGGAGAAATACACTCCACTAGTGTCCCTAAAACGGCCCCAGTGTTTCTGGGGTGCAACCTCTCCACACACCACCCCCCCAAAATCATGTATGTCCTATAATGTGGCTGTTCTATTTGGAAGACTTCAATCCCAAAAGGATCCAAAGCACCGAGTAACCCATGCCGGGAAGCTCACAGCAGCTCTGTTTATAACAGGAAAAGAGGGAAAAGATAACAGCTGACTATTATTACTCATGTATTACATGCCAGGCATTGTACTAGGGACTTCATATGTTTTAGTGTACTTAATTCCACAACTCTACGAAACCCACTTTACAGATGGGAAAATGGACGCAGAGGTGAGCTGGTAAACCAGCTCTCCTAGGAAAAAAGAAAAAAAGCTTGATTCTTAGCGTTTGCTGATTTCCACGGTGTAACTATTCAGCGATAGTCAATTTCAAGCTATCTATGATAGAGCAACCAGTTTCCAAATTTCCCAATAATTTAGCAATTGGCTCAGAGGTTGAGTAACTTGCCCAAGGTCGCTGAATGATAGACTCAGGGTGGGAACCATTCTGCCCAGCTCTCCATAGGCCTGTGAATACCCAACGACAGGCAATGGCTAAAACGCACACCCACAAGGGGCTCTCTGACCCACAGGAAACACGGCAAGGTTTACAGGACCACTAACATTAATAGAAGCTCCTTACAATAACGCTACGAAGTTCTACTTTATTACAGTGGAAACTCTACTTTATTAGAGATATTAAGTGCAATGATTTGCTTAATTTGATGGAGGGGAAACCAGCTCCACTGAAGTGCTTGAAGAGGGGTGACTATTTTATTCCCATGTTGCAGACGTTATCTGCAAAGACACAGAGAGGTTCCACAGCTAGTAAGCGGTGGAGGTGGGATTCAGACCCAGCCAGTCCGGTTCCAGTCCATCCTCTTAACCACAATGTTCCTCATAAAACATATTAGGCGAAGAAGGGACACAGACCAACACGTACAGATTCTTAGCACTGTGCAGGAGTCACTCCTGGAGCGGGAGGCGGCAGAAAAACCTCTGGACTCCAGAGTCAGGCCAACCAGGGTTTCAAAGATTCTCCATCAACTCTTAAGAGTGACCGGGGCAAGTTACCTAACAGCTCCTGGCTTCAGGTCCCTCCTCTGGAAAGTGATGATAACAATACCTATCTCACAGGGTTGTCGTAGCAGTGAAGAGAGAATTCACAGACCCGGGTGAATACAGACCCGGGCCCACTTTAAGCATTCAAGGGGCCTCGGCTATTGATATGAACACAAAGGGTAAGATAGTTGGAATCAAGGGCACAATTTCATCTTCACCGTGGGTTCTTTATCCCATCAAATTGCTCCAAATTATGGCTCAGGCTGGTCCACTGTGACAGCCAAGCATAATCCTCTGTAATGTCAGTGCCTCCCTGGCGCCAGTTACTTCTCCACCCTGGTGTTCGCCCTCCGTGGCGGCCCCACAGCTCGTCTCCGCCGCGCAGGACTGAGGGCGCCCGGCAGCCCAGGCCCAGGTGCCAGTCGGATGCGCGGGGTCCAGCCGTGCCTCCTCTGGGCGCGCGCGGCCATCATTTGCACCAGCGCCCGCAGCGGAGGCGGAGAACTCAGGAAGGGGGGGACCCCGCGCGACGTTCTGCTTTCGGAATCTAGAACCCATACTACCTCCAAAGTTTAGGGGTGTTTTGGATCTCCTTTTTCTCCCAGACCATCACTAAAATGAAAACTGCTGTTATTTCCCCTTTTGGCCAAACTTCCTCCCCGGGGTGCCTCTCGGGGCTCTGCGCTCCCGCCGCGGCTGGGACCGCAAGAGACGCTGGATCAGGCGGGGAGAAGTGGCGCGGTCAGCCGGGGCTCCCGTCGGGGCGGCATCGCCAAGCCGCGCCCGAGTCCAGGAGGGAGGGTAGGATGCCCCAGGCGGGCAGCGCCGGCCGGGGCGGTTCCTCGCAGTCCCTCGGGGCGCCCCGATCCCCAGCCCACGGGCCCCGGGAGCCGCTTACCTGACGGCGGCCGCTTCCTGCTGAGCCGGCTCACCGCGCGGTTAAACATCGCCGCGGGCGCCCGGGGGAGGAAGGAGGAGCAGCCGGGCGGCGCAGCGGCTGAGCCGGAGGAAGGAGAGGAGGAGGAGGCCGAGGAGGAGGAGCCGCTTCAGTACCGCCCCGGCGCGCCCGGCCCCCGACCCGCCGCCCTCCTCCCCGCCAGGCGCCGCGTGGCGCGCTCGGTGCGCCCTGCCCGCCCACCCACTCGCCCAGCCGGGGGCCTTACGGTCCCGCCCGGGCCAGGGCGGACCCGGGAGACTCCCAAACGCCGGGATCCGTCCCCGCGCTCGGGATGGAGCGCTCTCGCCTGCAAGGAGCGCACGCCGCCCGGGATTTTGGAACCCTGCTTCAGGCGGTTCGCGCGTCTCGGGGCCCCCTCGCAGCTTCGCGGGACTCGCCAAAGAAGCTGCCCTGGGCCCCGCCCCGCTCCCAACTCCAGCGTCCATCCCAGTCCCCCGCCCTCTCCCTGCAGCTCCCAGGAACAGGCAGGGCACCCCGGGCGCACCGCGCTTCGTGGCTCCACGCGCTTTCGCGAGGCTGCAGGCGGGGGTCACCTTCCGGTTCACAGACCGGGAAGCCCAGGCCTCACGGTTGTGCAAAACCCGGGCGCGGCCCACGCCTTCGCCTCCTCGCCCCCGGGATCCAGAGTCTCCGCGCGCCCGGGCCTGTCCGCCCTGCGACTCCGTGGGCACTGGGTTTTCCCATGGCCGCGACTGCCGGTGGGGCGTCCCCGGGGTCCCGGCCGCGGTGCCCGCGCGCCAAGCAAGCCGAGCCGCCGCCGGTGGGCGCCCTCTCCCGGGCCGCGCCGCGCGGGCCCCGGAACTCGGGCACCTTCTCCCCTTGGCCTTGAGGCTCCGGGGGCTCACCTCGGGGGAATTTTGCAGGAACCTCTTGGGTTCCAGCGCGGAGGGATGCCTCTGCCCCCACACACCGCCTGGTCGGGTACACTTCTAATAACTTTGGGGACACGTGGCGCCCCTTGCGGCAGGGCTTTTGCGCTCTCAGCTCGGGCCCGCTCTGCGCTCTCGTTCTGATTTCTCCTGCCGCCGCCGGTCACCTGCTCAGCGCCGCGCGCTCCTCCCTAATCTTTTATCTCATTTCTTCTGCAAAATAGCCCAAGAGGGGGTGTCAGCCCCATGTTCTTGAGCATTTGGTTTGCAAGGAGTTGTCTTTCTGGCGATGCTTCTTTTTCTCCTCGTGTATCTGGCTTTGTCTCTAAATTGGCCTTTATTTTTAGCTGTACTAATTGCTATTTTTCTAAACCGCTCCCCAGTCGTCGCCCCCCGCCCCCCCGCCGACCCATCCTTTTGCAGGATTTTCACTAGTTGGCACTTTCTTTTATGTGTTCTGTTCTGCGCTTCCCGTTCCGCTAATTTTTCCTCCCTCCCTCAACCCACCCCCTCGGTCCCAATTCCACCCCGTCGCTGGCCTTCTATGGTTGCTTCTCATTTCTCTCTCCTCTTCCGCCCCGAGTCTTTGTAAGTATTTCTAAGCGCTCTCCCTCTCTGCCGCCGAGAGCGGCTTTTCTGGCTCCTGAAGGTTACAGGGGTTTTCAGCTGCAACTCGAGAAGACCACGGTCGCCAGGAACGGGGAACCCAGCGGAAAAGCTCGATTTTAAAAACGTCTGCCCCTGTCGTTGGCCTGCCCGGGCGTGGGCTCTCCGCAAGCTTCCACTCCGTTGTAATGGGATCGAGCTGATACTATAGGCAGCAAAAGTAGAACTTTTCAACTCTGGAGCCAAATGAGGTCGCTGCATTCTCATAACAATAACAAGGGAATTTGTGCAACACACCCCGCCAGAAAACTTCTCTGGAGACCGGCGGTAATTACAAGTAATTCTAACACAGGAAATAAGGAGACCGGCACAGTGGGTAAAAATTGGACATAGGTAAATGTTATGCCAGTTGCCTGGTCCACCCTCGCAGTGTCCTGAAAAACCCTGGTGTGGCCTAGGACGCGCTTATGAATCCCTCTTGAGCTAAGGCAGCCAGGCCGTTCTGAAATGAAGGGAAAATAGAACAGCTTCAAATCACTTTTACTGTGCTGTTGGCTTATCAGATGCTGAGTAGAAAAATAAAGACCCATGGTTAAAGTTTAATGTACACAGTTTAAAATTTTTGTTTCAGGACATCAAAAGACTGTCCTCACAGTTCCTAAAGCTTGCCAAAAGAACACACACACACACACACACACACACACACACCCACACACCCACTCCCCACGTGATTTAGTTCTGCCTGCCCGTGGTCCCTGGGCTGGAGGTGCTTGCCATCTACACAGCATCGCCCACTTTCCTGAGCTCCTCTCAAGCCTTCACAAACAATGGTAGCCAATCTGGGCAAGAAGAGAACAAGCAGTTTGGCCCCTTCCTTACCTCTGCTTGTTTCACCTGCTGTCTCACAACTTTCATTCAGACCAGACGAGGAGCAGAAGCCCAGGATGTCTTCCAGCAAAGCAGAATTTCAGAGTGATCACTGACTTTTTAGAGTTATTTTTTTATTCTATTCAGAAACTTAAAAAATTTACTAAGCTGTGAATATATTATAGAGTCTCACAGAATAAAATATTTTATATAAAATATATTTTAGAGCCTCTTATAAAGAATATTCTAGGCTATTTGAGGCGGGTGAGATATAAAATAAGTAGATAAATAAGTGCCTGACTTGGAGTCGAGAGACCTGGATACCAATCCCCGCCATTTAGCAGACCAGCTGTGTGTCCTTAAACACAGCCTCATGGGACTGGACAAGGAAAGGATGCCACCTACATTCTAAGGGTATGTGTTCACCAGCAATAAACGACACCACCTGGCACAGTGCCAGCACATGTAGACATGCAAAAGCGTACTGGAATCTGAATTACTCTCACTCCCCTTACGACGCTGTTGCAATACACTTTACGCACTCTGAAAAGTGGCATTTTTAAAAGAAATTATGTGAAGTTGGCAGGATTAGTAAATGTGATGCAGCTAATACACAGTGAAGGGAGGAAAGTGCATTGTTACAACCTCTCTGGAAGGCAAGAGAGGAGAGGTCATATTTGGCAACATGTATAAGAGCCTTCAAAATGTTTATATCCATTGGACCAGTGAATAATTCTACCACTGGTAACTTATGCCAAAGGAATAATAAGAGATGCAAAGATTTATGTGTAGACTTGAACATCATAACTCTTCTTTTATCAGTGCTGTTTATAGTAGCTATAAATGCTCATTAGTGGAATTACTAAATTGCAGTATATTCCTATGATAGAATATTTAACAGTTGTAAGAACTGTGTGAAGAATATTTGGTGATGAAGGAACACGCTTATGATGAAGTCTTCATTGTAAAAATCAGCACACACATATAGAGAAAATTTTCAGTGGGCGAGAGGAGGAAATATAGTAGATTCATGTATAGAAAGCTTACGGGAAACTATACCAAAATGTTACTAGTATTTCTCTTTAGATGGTGGGATAATGGGTAATTTTAAACTTTCATTATTATATTCTCCTGTTTTGCAAAATTTCTGTAGCGTATATCTTTTAAGTTGGGGAGAATCAGTAGTTGGAAACTGGTCAAAATCTCTACTGGGTTTAATCTACGAATGTTTAAGTCCCCATTTTTACATTTAGTTTTTCTTTCTTTAAACTCTCAATTTCCCATGGAAGCAGCAAGCAGACACCAACTGCTTTTCCCGTCTTTGATCTCCCTTGCATTTTTTTTTTTTTTTTGAGGAAGATTGGCCCTAAGCTAACTACTGCCAATCCTTCTCTTTTTGCTGAGGAAGACTGGCCCTGAGCTAACATCCATGCCCATCCTCCTCTGCTTTATACATGGGACACCTACCACAGCATGGCTTTTGCCCAGTGGTGCCGTGTCTGCACCCAGGATCTGAACCGGCAAACCGTGGGCCGCCAAGAAGCGCAATGTGCCAAATTAACCACTGTGCCACTGGCCCAGCCCCCCCCCCTTTGCATTTCAAGTCACACATTCATGGCGTATCACAGCTGGAAGGATCCTTGGAGATCAGCATATTGTACTGCAGATCAGGAAACTGAGGCCCAGACAGCTTTAGCTAGGACATGATGCTGGGTTTCCTGAGTCCTAGGCAGGTGGTCTTCCTAGGACAGCACTTTGTATCTTGTGCCATGCTGCATCCATGGAGATGCACCTAAACAGGAAGATCTTTCTGTACATTTAAGATTCTAATTGGGAACAGGGCAGATTAATCACATCAGCATGCAGTCATACTTGTATTTCTCCAATCTCAAAACAAAAATGAAACTCCGCTATTGCCCTATTTCACTGAAGCACTTTTCAGCAAAGTGCCTCAAATGAGTTGTCTGTACTCAGTCTTCCATTCCTCTCCATCCACTCTCCTAAACCCTCTCTGGTCTGACTTCCATCTCCACCACCCCACTAAACTGCTCCTGCAAGGTCACAGTGACTCCCACCTTGGGAAATCCAAGGGTCAGTTCCATCTCTGTCTTACTTGACCTACTATCAGTATTTGACCCTGTTGATCCATCCCTCCCCCTTGAACCACTTTCTTTCTCTGACTTCCAGGACACTATGCTCTCTTAGTTTTTCTTCTGCTACATTTGCTGTTCCCACTGCCACCCCTCCTAACTCTTAAAGGTGGGCGCCACATGTTTAGTCTTTGGATCTCTTCTCTTCTCTTGCACACTTACTCTCTTGACCATCTATCTCATCAAGTCTCATAGCTTTTAATACCATTTTTTTTTTAAAAAGACTATTTTTTAGAGCAGTTTTAGGTTCATGGCAAAACTAAACAGAAGGTACAGAAAGTTGCCAGATACCCCTTAACCCCCAACACACACAGTCTCCTCACTATCAACCGTCCCCACCAGAGTGGTACCTTTCTTACAACCAATGAGCCCAGATGACATATCGCTATCACTCAAGTTCATATTAAATACCATTTTTATACCATAGAACTCCCACATTTCTGTCTCCAGCCTGGCCCTGCCTGCTTGACATCTCTTCTTGAATACCTGATAAGACATCTCAAACAGAGTGTGTCCAAAATGCATCCTCCTCTTCCTGCCCACACCGGCTCCACCTGTAGCCTTCTCATCTTGATTAAAGGCGGGTTCACCCTTCCAGTGGCTCAGACCAATTATCTTGGAGTCATTTCTGCTCATCCTTTTTCTCACACCTCACATCTACTCCATCAAGTAATCCTGCAGGTCCTACCTTCAAAATAAACCCAGAAGCCCATGCTTGCACCATCCCTATCTCCACAACATCACCCTCGTCCGAGCCACCACCCAGTGCCTGGATCACTGCAGCAACCTCCTCACAGGTCTCCCCGCCTCCACCCAGCAACCAGAGTAAACAAAGGAAGTCTCACCGTCTCAACCCTCTGCTCCAAACAGCACTGGCTCCCATGTTGTCCCAGGAGAAAGTCCAAGATTTTATAAAGACCGACAAGGCCCCACGTGCCCAAGACCTCCTCCAATCCCCTCTGACTGCCTTTCCCACTTTCCGCCCTCATCTGCTCCTGCCAAAGCTCCTCTTTATCCCTCAGCGCTCCCCCACCCCCGCCCCCACCTTGTGACCTTTGCACCAGCTGTCCCCTCTGTCTAGAACACTCCACCCTGGGTATGCACGTGGCCCATCCCCTCGGTTTCTTCAGGTCTTTATCGCAATGTCACCTCATCAGTGCTTAAAATGGCGGCCCCCGCCCTGTCCTTCCACGCCCCTTTTTCCTTCATCCCTGCCGTTTCTCCATAGCACATATCACCTTCTAATGTGCTATATTTACTTATTATGTGTGTTGTCTGTTTCTCCCTACGGTCCTACCTTCACCCTGCCTTCCATTCACCCTGGAATGTGAGCTCTGCTGTCCCAGCGCCCAGGAGAGGGCCTGTCACACAGGAAGCACTCAACAAAAATGTGCTGATGAATCAAGAGAAGAAATAGTTAGCTCCTCTCTCCCGAAACTCCACTAAGATGACAGAAAAGGCATTAAAAATAAGATGGTTTTTTTTTTTTTAAGATTTTATTTTTTCCTTTTTCTCCCCAAAGCCCCCCAATACATAGTTGTATATTCTTTGTTGTGGGTCCTTCTAGTTGTGGCATGTGGGACGCTGCCTCAGCGTGGTCTGATGAGCAGTGCCATGTCCGTGCCCAGGATTCAAACCAACGAAACACTGGGCCGCCTGCAGCGGAGTGCACAGACTTAACCACTCGGCCACGGGGCCAGCCCCAATAAGGTGTTTTTTTTTAAAAAAAGATTTTATTTTTTCCTTTTTCTCCCCAAAGCCCCCTGGTGCATAGTTGTATGTTCTTCGTTGTGGGTCCTTCTAGTTGTGGCATGTGGGACGCTGCCTCAGCGTGGTTTGACGAGCAGTGCCATATCCGAGCCTAGGATTCGAACCAACGAAACACTGGGCCGCCTGCAGCAGAGCACGCGAACTTAACCACTCGGCCATGGGGCCAGCCCCAAAAATAAGATATATTTTTATAATAAGGTATAATCCCACCCGGACAAGGTTTACAGGAATGGAGGCAGTAATGGAGAAGAGATTTCAACCAACCTGAAGCAGATAGAGAGGCAGAAATTGATTTAAAAGGAACTGCAATCCATATGCAGGCAGCTGGGTGCTGGGAAGGAGGCCAGTTTACCTTGTGAGCCTCAGATGAGCCCCAAACTGAAAGGCACAGGGCACAGATAGCAGGGCAGGCAAGAGATGGACACAGGGGTGAGATAACAGTCTGTATAAGGGGACTCGGGCACCCTTCCACCCCAGCCCAGGAAGCCAGAAATTATTGTGAGAAATATGGAAGCACAGAGGCTGTGGGCGTAGGGACCCCTGGCCGAGCGAGCTGAGGTGCAGATGAGGCTCTGGGCCAAAGGAGAGTGAAGTGAAAGTCTATGTCTAGAGCTGTGAGGCTCCTTCCCCTCCCTGCGCCCAGAAGCCCAGCAGCCAGATGTGCTAGAAAAATTTAATATCTCCCTCCAAATAAATAAATAGATAAAACACAATAGATATTAACATTTAGGGGTTCCCCAAAGTTAGCATGCCCAATCACAGAGAAATACACTGTCCTCATGCCTCTTCCACATTCATACAGCTTTTGACACCTCCCTCTCAAAAGGAGGGGTATACAAGATCACAGACATTTAAGGAATGCCTCCAACATGAGAGAGAGAGACGAAAGTAAACAGAAGATAAGAATTCAGGGGAAAAGCAACAGAGAGAGTAGAATAAGTCTCTTTTTAAACTATAATTATCTTAGAGAGAGAGAAGCTATTGCGCCCATAAAACAAGAAAGAAAGGTTGGAATATAAAAAACAGAGAACAAAATATTTCAAAAAAGGCTTGGAAGAAAGTTGATGAAATCTCCTAAAAATCAGAAGAAATGAAGAAATGCACAATAAGACAGAAAGAAAAAAATTAGAGAATCAGTCCAAGTAACAGGAGTTCCAGAAGGACCTTAAAGAGGAAATAGTAGAGAGGAAATTAAAGATGTAATTCAAGAAAACTGCCCAGATTGAAGAAAAGATCTCCAAACTGAAGGAGCCCACAAAGTGGGCCTATAACAAAGTACACCAGCGTGAGACTTCAGAACATAGACAATTTCCAAAAATCTTACAAAGAGCACACTGCTGGTGGGAATGTAAAATGGTACACCCACTTTGGAAAGCATTTTGGAAGTCCCTTAAAAAGTCAAACATACACCTAACATATAAGCCAAGCATCCCGCTCTTAGGTATTTGCCCAAGAAAAGTGAAAGGATACGTCTATCCAAAGACGTTACATGAATGTTCATACCAGCTTTATTTGTAATATCCCTAAACTGGAAACAACCCAAATGTCCATCAACAGTTGAATGGATAAACAAACTGTGGTACAACAGAATGAATAAAAAATAATGAATTATTGATATATTCAACAATATGGATGAATCTCAAAACAATTATGCTCAGTGAAAAAAGACAGCCCCAAAGTGGTACATACTGTGTAATTCCATCTAGGTAAAATTCTAGAAAATGCAAACTCAACCATGGTGACAGCAAGTAGATCAGTGGTTGCCTGTGGATAACTGGGAGTCGGGGTGGGGAGTGGGGTGGGAAGGCTGGATTTCAAAGTGACACGAGGAAAGTTTTGGGGTGATGGATATGTTCATTATCTTGATTGTGCTGATGGTTTCGCAGGTGTATACTTATGGCAAAACTTAAATCATATACTTTATGTATATGCATTTCATTATATGTCAATTATACGTCAATAAAGTTGTTTGTAAAATCACTTATGAGTTGAGAATGTAAAATGGTGCAGCCCCTTTGGAAACTGCTTGGTAGGTCCTCAAAAAGTCAAATATGGATAATAAATAAATAAATAAATTCACAGTATAACTCAGAAATTCCATTCTATATATCTACCCCAAAGAAATGAAAATAAATATCCACACTAAAACTTCTACACGAATGTTCACAGCAGCACTATTGATAATAGCCAAAAAGTGGAAACAACTCAAATATCCATCAACTGATGAATAGATGAACTCATGTGCTATATCCCTTTAATAAAATATTATTTGGCAATTAAAAATGATGAAGTCCAGATGCATGCGACAACATGAATGAACATAAAAAATGTTATACTACGTGAAAGAACTATCACAGAATACCACATAATGTATGATCCTATTTATATAGTAAAGTCCAAAATAGGCAAATCTGTAGACAGAAAGTAGCGTAGTGGTTACCTAAACCTGGAGACAAGGGGAGAATGGGGAGTGACCGTTCACTGATAGGTACAAGCTTTCTTTCGGGGATGATGAAAAAGTTCTAAAATTAGATTATGGTGATGGTTGCACAACTCTGTAAATATACTAAAAACCATTTAATTGTAGTTTTAAATGGGTGAACTCTATGGTATATACATTATATCTCAACAAAATTCTTCAAAAATTTTTTTTTAATTTACAAAGATCAAAAACAGGTCACATACAAAGGTTTAGAAATCAAATTGTCACTGGACTTCTTGGAAAGCTGCTGGAGTATATGCAACAAAAATGAGAAAATGCAAAACGAGAGGGAAACGCAGGCTCCCAGGAACAAGGGACCCAACGTCAGAGACACAGTCCCCGCTGGTATGACGGTTGTGCGGCAGAGCAGGGGAAGCCAGTCCAGGCAGAAGGATGACAGTGAAGGCTCCAGGAGCCTCATTCGATGAGTCTGAACGTTCACAAATTGTATTGACAAGCATTTGATAACTCTGTTGCTGTATGTCGTTAAAATTAGTGACAAGTATATAGAAAACTAAGCAAAGAAAAATCCGGCAATTAGTAACTCCAGGAAAAAAAATTAAAAGTACAAGAAAGAAAACAATCAATATATGCTATTTGTGGTCAGCTTTGACAGTCATAATTAGTAAACATTATTAACTGAAAACTTTGATATATTTGGGGGAGAGGGACTGAGGAGAATGAAAAGTAAGAAAGCTAAACTCTCATCTACCACATGGGAAGTCAGCAGAAAAATCCCGAAACTGTTGCATGAAGAAACACCAGTATTGTATATTGTTCATGATATATGGGAGTAAATATCAGAAGAAACAGCTAAAACTAAAAAATGGCGGCCTCTGAAGAATCAGCAGTATGCCTAGGAGAGGATGGTGAAGCGGAATGCTACTTTTCATTGACTTTTGTTACTATTTGACTTTTTAAACTATTACACATATAGATCAGTTTAATGAAAATAAAAATTAATTTAAAAAAATTCTAGTAATCACCACATGGTGAGTATATAACAAAAGAGGTAAGACTTGGTGATATCAACAGTAATAGTAACAGCTGGGTTTCACTGAGCACTTACCCCATGCTCGGCACCATTCTAAGAGTATTTTAAATACTGTTCTCACGTGACATCCCCCTGGAGGGGTCTCAATCCTGGGACTGCCTCTTGTGGCAGTTGGATCACCAACTGCAAGTAAAACTGTGGCTCTTCGTGGATTAAAAAGCACATTCACACATATTTGCATTTGATCTTCAGTAAACCTTGTGATCTAGGAATTTATGGATGTAGAAACTGAGTCTTAAAGAGGTTTGCAGAACTGCTCAACATCACAGGGACAAGTGAAAATGGAGGGCTGGAAGTCAGGTCTCTCGGCTCGCAGTGCTCCTTGCACAACTGCCTCACACCCAGGAAAAAATGATTTTTAAAATCACTGTCCCAGGGGCCAGCCCGGTGGCACAGTGGTTCAGTGTGCACATCCCGCTTTGGTGGCCCGGGGTTCGCCGGTTCCGATCCTGGGTGCAGACATGGTACTGCTCGGCAAGCCATGCTGTGGTAGGCGTCCCACATGTAAAGTAGAGGAAGCTGGGCATGGATGTTAGCTCAGGGCCAGTCTTCCTCAGCAAAAAGAGGAGGATTGGCAGCAGATGTTAGCTCAGGGCTAATCTTCCTCAAAAATAAATAAATAAATACGTCACTGTTCCAGCTGTTACTCTGTAACACTGTTCTCTTGCGTTATTTTTAAATGTTAAAGGAGAAAAGGGTTTGGCATTTCCAAGAATCTTAACCTGGATTTCACTTCAAATCTAGATATTAAAAAATCCTCTGAAAAGCAAAAAAAAAAAAAAAAAAAAGTGCACTTGCGTACACATCCTCACACATAACACATCTCAGGCATGACCACAACATAACAACAATGTCTTGGGGGTTTTGAACAATCGTACTGCAACATCTCCCACTAAGTGTTGTCCCAGCGTGATCACGCAGACACAATGAGGCAACCTGGCAGCCACCACTGCTCAGTCATGTCCAAAAACGTCTCCTTTGGAATGTCACATTCTCTTGAGAATTTCTAATAGTGAACAGTATCTTGTGGACCTAACTGGTTTTTGGAAACTGCCAAAACCTATCTGATGAAAATCTGCAGAATGAAGTGGGAGATGCAGCAGAGAGATGCTGGTGGGGGGATGTGAGGCACAGCTATAAAACAGTTGGGCCGGTTTACTGGTGTGACTTATAAACCATGCCCGAAAATGGCTTCACAAGAACCAGCATTTGGGAAAGGCTTACAGATGACTACTTTTTAAGACAAACACACATGTCACATTTTGGATATATGAAATCTGGCATGATTAGAAGAGAGTCACTTTTACAATAGCATTAAGTTACATTACTAACGTTTATGGCCATCATATAATACACTCACAAATGTTTCTTACTACTTAATAAAAACAATGGACATTTTGTGAAGTCATCAGCCCCATAAGACAGAATTCAATAAAAAAATTTAAGAAATTATTTTTTTAACCAAAGCCTAATTGATAAAGAAAAATACAAAAGTTTTAATGGTTTTTATTAAAAGTCTTCTGGTTATTCATCTATGCTTATAAACTAATCTCTAAAACTCTTTAAAATGTTTATAAAAATCATAAAATCCAACCAAGAAATAGTTAATCTTCAAAAGATAGACCATTTATCAAGATGTCCCCATTACGATTTGCAAATACCTTTTGATCAGTCATCAAGTTTCACCTAAATGCTATTTTATACTTGTTTTACCTGTGAACGTAGGAAATGTCAAAAAAAGGTAATAAACACGTAAGTCATCTGACAAAAATGCAGAACTGCAAATCATGTTGTTCTCGCTTAAATTTTAGCCAGATGGAAACTTTCCTGAATCACCACTTCCTCGATATACATTGACCAAGTTCTCAGGAAAGTACTTTGGCTCACAAGTTTAGTATTTTTATCAGGTGTTAAAGGAGGATTACACGTGAATTTTTGTACCCTAAAGAACACTGAAAGAATATACAAAGTCATAACTCAGATTTTGAAGATACGTCAGGTGAAAAATACATGTGTGTACACACACATATGAACACATAATTATATGTGCACATGTGTGTACGCATGTGTACACCTATCTACATATTTAAATAAGTTTGTAAGCAAGCTGAAAAGCAGGCAGGGTTGTTGGCACCACATCAGCTACATGAATGCATTTTAGAGACAGTCTGCACAGCTTACATCTCTCAAGAGTAGGCATGAATTCTACACAGAGATCTGGCAATCATCAGATCCAAAGATTTAAGCCCAAAGATCTTTCCATAAAAAGGAGTTGCCTTTATGGGGAGGCAAACACCACACATTCCTGGTTATCTGGATCATGAGATGATCTCTATGGATAAACACAGGAGAATCCATTAATGATACCGAGTTTTAAATGCTTCTAGTCATAAATACCAAAATACTTTAATAACTGTAAATCCCACACATTTACATAATAGGCTGTAAAGCGCCATTTTGGATCCAGCCCATATTTCGAAGGGATTTATGGACACAGGTGAAATTTGTTGCCAGATCCTATTTACAACCTCAAGCAATCTCGCCAGCTGAGGCCGAGCCTATTCTCAGCCACCACTACCCTTAACCTTTTTTAGTCAGGGCCACCAGAAAGTTTTTCCACCCTTAACATAAACAGCAGTAAATTCTCCAAGGGCAAACAAACCATTCTTTACTTTATAGGCTAAATGGACATGTGGCAGGTCGAGGAATACAGACTTTTATCTGCTACGTTCTGCAGGCATTTAGAAGCTCTTAGCATTGCTGAGATTGATGATCCACCTTGTTTCTTCAAGGCTCATATGTTTATCCCACTGGATTAAAAATGCCAGTAGATTAAAATCACTTTATGAGAAAATCCACTAATAAACTAATGATTAGCTGAGACCTTAAACTCACCTAACATCTTAACTAAGTTCTGTCATATAAAATAGTCACTTGATGAGGCAAAGACGTAGTTTCTCAAAAGGAAACTATCTGAGAACGGTTACCTAACAAAAAGAAAGCTGAGTCAGTTTACACAGAGACTCTCATTCTGGCAGAGGGAAAATGAGAAAAGTTTAGAGAGCAGTGACACACCTGAAAAGAAAATAGTATCTAGGCCCAAGCAGTAAGGATTGTTTATTTTTAATGTGACCTATAAAATAAAAAAATTATATACTTTATTGTGGTGAAAATATACAACATAAAATTTTCCATCTTACATTCACATTTATATATATTTACATTTGAAACAGATCTCCAGAACATTTTCATGCTGCAAATCTCAAACCATACCTATGAAACAATTGCCCTTTCCCCCTTCCCTTCAGTCCCTGGTAACAACCATTCTACTTTGTTTCTATGAATTTGACCACTTTAGATACCTCATACAAGTGGATTCATACAGTGTCTTTTTGTGACTGGCTTGTTTCACTTAGCATAATGTCTTCAAGGTTCGTCCCCGTTGCAGCATGTGTCAGACTTGCGTTCAAGGTGGAATAATATTCCCGTTATGCATATACATTTGGTTTACCCATTCATCCTTCGACGAACATCTGAGTTGCTTCCACCTGTTGGCTATTGTGAACAGTGCTGCTATAAACCTGAATGTACTAATATCTCTTCAAGCTTCTGCTTTCAATTCTTTTGGATACACACCCAAAATTATCATACGGTAGTTCTATTTTTAATTTTTTGAGAAACGACCATACTGTTTTTCACAGCAGTTGCATCATTTTACAATCCCACCAACAACGCACAAGTGTTCTAATTTTTCCACATCCTCATCAACACTTGCTATTTTCTGTTCTTTTTCTTTTGGATTAAAAAAATTATAGAGGAGCTGGACTCATGGCCTAGTGGTTAAGTTCAGCACGCTCTGCTCTGGCGGCCCGGTTTGGTTCTCAGGCTTGGACCTATACCACATGTCAGCGGCCATGTTGTGGTGGGGACCCACATACAAAACAGAAGAAGATTGGCACAGATGTTAGCTCAGGGTGAATCTTCCTCAACAAAATAAATAAATAAACTTTTTATACTCACAGTAAAGCTTTCAGTTTAAGTTACTGAAAATTTTTTTTGAAAATTGCGGGGCCAGCTCCGTGGCCGAGTGGTTAAGTTTGCTGGCTCTGCTGTGGCAGCCCAGGGTTGAGATCCTGGGCACGGACATGGCACCAATCGTTAGGCCACGTTGAGGCGGTGTCCCACATCCCACAACTAGAAGGACGTGCAACTAAGATATACAACTGTGTACGGGGGGTTTGGGGAGATAAAGCAGAAAAAAAAAAAAGATTGGCAACAGTTGTTGGCCCAGGTGCCAATCTTTAAAAAAAATTGGAAATTGTTTAAACATTTTTCAAGTATTTAAAAATGTATATAGTTGACTACATCTTTGTTCCCAGAAGTTGTAAAATGTTAAGATCTTTTTGTTAATTTTGTATTTCTACTTAACCTTTCTTTTGAACACCCTGTCCTTCTTCTCGTCCATCAGGGAGCAGATGAGTAAGAGTCCATTCCACAGTAAGCCTAGTAACAGCGGACAGTGGTAGAGAAGGGGAAGGGGGCACATGCATGACGGGGGCAGAAGGGAAGATTTGCATCCAGGCTCACTTCTCTCCTGGAGATTTCCTTTCCAACCACTGCCACAAGCACCTTCAGGAACACCAACAGGAGCTCCTGAAAGGAAGACAACTTGCCTGTTGCCAAAAACAGCTGAGAACACAGAGGCTGCCATCACCAGCAGTAGCCACCTTGGCTGCTAGAGGAAGCTCTCAATGGCCGGCGTGACTTTGGGAGATATCCAAGCAACAAGGCGAGAGGCACAGCAACTGTGCCTTGGAAAACAGGATGACCTACACTGCCTCCTTTATCCATGCACTTATCTTATCCTAACAGATATAACCAGACTGCTGCTCTGACTCTGTACATAATGCATGTTTCCATTCAGTCTCCAGCCCCACTTTATTTGCCATTAAGACCTTTGTATAACGGTTTTCAAATATACCTCATATATACTCACTCATTCATTCAACAACTATTCATTAAGCATCTATCTAATACATAGGCATTC
Organism: Equus asinus; assembly: GCF_041296235.1. Lineage (NCBI taxonomy): Eukaryota > Metazoa > Chordata > Mammalia > Perissodactyla > Equidae > Equus > Equus asinus. The sequence goes on along the minus strand of NC_091791.1, from coordinate 13,054,324 downwards.
TGAGAGCAGTAAATGAGACAAAATTCCTACCCTTGTGGAATTTATAATCTGGTAGAACTTCATTAGTCAAACAATCACATAAATACATATGTCTATTGTTTTAAGGACCAGAAAGAAAAAAATAAAAGGATAATCAAAGTATAACTGAGAGATCCTTAACTTAGGTGTGGGGATGAGGCAGAGTCAGAGAAGACTCTGCTGAAAAAAATGATGAGCGGATATAAATAGCCAGGTAGACTGTGGTAGAAGAGCTTTCTAGATTAAGAAGGCATATGCAAAGGCCCTGAGGTGGGAAAGCTCAGTGAATAAAAGGAACTGAAAGATAACCAGGGTGACTGGAACTTGCTGACAAAGGAGAGGGAGAGAAAGGCTAGACAGGTGGTAGGCAGGCAGGTGTGCAGGACTGTAAACCAGGACAAGGACTTGGGATTTTATGGTAAGTTCAACAGGCAATTACTTAGGCATTTTCAGGCTATGTGTTAGTAGATGTTTTTAAAAAATTAGTACAACTGTTAAAGAATAATCTCTAAGATTTATTAAGTGAAAAAAGAAAGGTGCAGAATAGTGTATACAACATGCTGCTATTTGGGGGGAAAAAGGGAGGGAGAATAAATGTTCACATGTAAATATGTATCTCTGGAAAAATACAAGACACTGGTAACACCGGTGCCTCCACAGATGGGAACTAGATAGCTAGAAGAGATGAGGGGCAGGAACAATCTTTTACTGTATATCTTTTTGTATCTTTTGAATTATGTATCATGGTTAAGAATTACTTGTATCACAGTAAATTAAATTAAAAAGTCACGCTGGCTGTTGTGTAGAAAAACTAGAAGGGTTAAAAGCTTAGGTAAGACAAAGGTAAGATACCAGAACAGTTAAAATGAAAAAGACTGGTAGTATCTAGTGTTAGCAAGGTGGGGAGTAACTGGAATTTCACATGCTGCATACTGCAAATTGATGCAATCATTTTATGAAACTGTTGGTGTGGGGGATTGGAATTGAACACCCCAAAATGTGTCTCTTTGGCACAAAGATTATTTTGGCCTGGTTACTTTTAAAAACTGGAGACATGAGAGAAACTCTGGAAAGAGGAATTTACTTACCCTTTGTAAGAGACATTTACATTTGTAAAGGAAATCTCCATCTGTAAAGGTGTCTCCCTCTCTGTACCACGAAGAAGGGGGTATGACCTTATCTCCAAAAACTCTTATCAATACAGAAGGCAAGGACTTAAATCTGCGGGATAACCTTACTCTTGTTTACTATGCTTCTCTGGTAATCTCCCATAACTGACCCCTCCACCCCCAACATCCTCCTTTGCCTTTAACTGAGGATGGTATTTAAGATGAGCGCCTCTGCCATTTTGGTGAGTTGCTCAGTTTTCCTGAGTCTCTCTCATGTATACACGTTATAAAGCTTTGTTTGATTTTCTCCTGTTATTCTCTCTCATGTCAATTTAATTCATAGCCTGGCCAGAAGGACCTAGACTGGGTAAAGGAAATGTCTTCCTCCCCTACACTGGGCAGCATCTGCTAACACTATCAGACACATAACCTACAACCCAGAGTTCCATTCATAGGCATACACTCAGTATCTATGCGAACTCACATTCCCCAAGACATTCATAAAAATTCATTACAGTACTATACATAACTCCCAATGGAAAACCAAGTGTTTAATTAAGAGTAGAATGAGTAAATTATGGCACATTCACACAGCACTACAGCATTGAAAAACTCAGGTACATGCAAGAAGAAACTCATAGTAACCAGAACAAAAGAATATATACTGCTTAATTCCATATTTATATAGTTAAAAAATAAACAATCTAATCTATGGTCACAGAAATCAGGCTAGTGGTTATCTTAGGGGAAGAGTGGAGGCTAGAGACTAGTAAACACCACAAAGGCTTCTGGGGTACTGGCAATGTCTTATTTCTCAATCTCAGTGCTCATACATGAATGTGTTCACTTTGTGAAAATTCAGAGTTGTGCACATATGTGTACTTTTCCGTGTAATGTTCTAATTTTTAAAAGTATATATACCAGGTAGCAAGCTCTTGCAGTAGTCCAGCTGAAAGAAGATGGTAGTTTAGACTAGGGTAAGAACAGAGAGTAGATGAAGACAAGATCTACAAAGTCACATGTTTTTGTTTTTAGCTGTTTCCACTTTTGCATTTTGTCACCAATCTAGTAAATGTAATAAAACCATCAGCAAATTTAATGCCAAAACAAACTATCTGCTTGAAAGAGGTAATAAATTTGAGTAAGGTTATAAATACTTTAAGTAAACGCAAGTAATTTCCAGACATATTAGAATTTAAAATCTTTCCATTTGACAGCACAATTAGATTCAGGGCACATTTAAGACCAAACCAAACTAAGAATATAGACTGATAAGGCCTTCAATAAACATTTACCCTTCATGACAGAAGGGCAAACCAAATTTTAAATAACACCATTTTAATTGTGCACTCACACGAGGAATACGAGACCATGAAAGACCAACTGTTAAAATTACCACCTGCAGTTTTCTTAGGACTGCAGCAGGTCTTTTATAGGGTAAGTTGTCTTATCATTCTCACTTAAACAATTAAGAAATTTCCTTCTATTATAACCAGTTTATCAGTAAATACGCTGAAGCACACACTGAATTTAGATGTCTATGTGCTATTTATAATTGCCGCCACAAGAATCTCTCCCAACTTGTCTGTTAGACTCAGATGCTGTCTGTCCAGGAACCCAGTTCTGCCTTGCTGGTAACCCCTTTTCCCAAAATTAAATAACCCTCCCCAAATTATCTGGCACCATGGCCCAGTATAACTCACACTCTTGGAGTGCTATGCAGGAGCAGATATGGTTCCTACCCGGTGCACCCAGGTACATTATCATCAGGAGTGCATCCTAATCACTTTTGAAAGATGCTTGCAAACTATACTGGGTAGCAATCACAGAGATCATGAACTCCAAAAAACTAGTTTTTCTAGAAAATGTCTGACCATGGCCAATAGGATTTTCTTCCCCTGATAACTAGAAGAGGAAAAAAGGAACTCACATCAATTGGTTTTATTTGAGATTACCTTCACACACAACTGTGGAGCCTCAGAATCTGCATTTTGACAAGCACTCAGTTGATTCTGATCAAGTTCTACTCAAGGAAAACACCAGGTGGTGTTCTGATTTTAAGAGGGAAACTAAAATACATGTTTACTTTCACTTCCTCAGTCGCATTAATGCATTCAGCATTTATTGAACATCTATCATATGCCAAGTACTGTTATCAAGTCCTAGGGTTTGTGTAGTTACCAAAAGAAAGTCCCTGCCCCCATGGAGCTTACATTCTAATGGAGGGAAACTGACATAACTGAAGATAAAAAAGTAGCGAAGCAACCCAGGAATGAGGTTATCCATTTTAAAAAATAATACAGACTCCTGGTTACAATAAACTAAGTGTGGATTTTGAGGGATCTCCTAATTCCATCATTTTACTGAAAATGCTCAAAGGCACTATTTTAAAACGGCAGCATTTGCCCAACATTCTAATACACACGTAGATACATTAATAAATAAAAAACACAGCTTAAAGGAAATTGAAAAGAAATGATCAGGTCCAGTAAATAAAACAAAGATGATGGTAATCATTTATTTTCAATAACTTGAGAAGTCTCCTAGTCTTGATAAAATGTGCATAGTCTTAAACTAGTAACATATTAAATATCAGCACACAAGCCCTGATTACCATGCATGGCTTACTGCAACTGCCCAGGATTGTGTATTCCCAGGTCAGTGCTCTTCTCAATCAGGGACTTCTCACCGCTTCATCACTCTAGTCATCTCTCCTTCCCGAGTCTGAATCCTCATTAAACAGGTAACAGACAACCAAGTAGGAGCTGGGTCATATGTTAAAATAGAACCTAGCCAAAGGAAATCAGTTAAAAATATTTTTACAAGTTTAGTCCTCTCCAGAAAGAATCAAAGATTCTTACTTGGGCATTCTCAATTTTGTTTAGCTATGTTGAGACTCATAAGTTAGCTTTATTTTTGTGTGCAAAAGCAATCATATATACCACATATGGGACAATTCAACTCACAACTTTTAACTAGTAAAATGAACTGAGAAAATCTGAAATTTATACAACATTAGTATCAATTCTCACAACAGGCACAGTTGCATATGGCTACATATTTCATGCCCATCTTGTCCAGATGGTTTTGGACTTTTCTTCATTGGTATACCAAAACTCAAGGAAGAAGGAATATAGGAAAAGAAAAGTAAATAAAATCACAGTTGGACAAGTTATGGTATCTACCGGTTGTATACAGGAAAACTTGGTTTACCTCAAAAATGCAGTTCTAGAGGTTCTAGAGTACCACCTGACAACTGGGCTTTTCACAAACTCTTGTCAGTTCACAAGAATGAAGCAGAGTCAAACAGGAGGTCCACCGGCAAGCTAAGCCCAGCTGCAAGACCAACAACTGGACAGCTCAATCACAAGATGACTTTGTAGCATACAATGATCCTGGCTTTCCTCTAACAGTGATCCAACAGCACTTTAGTTTTATTCATGTTTGGCAAACTCTCCAAACTGACTTCAAGATACTACATGTGGATCACTCTCTCAGAGGAACATCTCAGAAAAAGAAGGGTTAGTGAATTTCAAAAATAAATTCAACAATTTGGAAAAGTTAAAGTTTAGCATATGTACTAGAACTGAGTTGGAACATTAAGGAAACCATTTATTGAATGTACACCTTTGGTCAACCATTACCCTAGTTGACATTGTTTAAAAATGAAACTATGAACGTTCTGTGGATTAATCTCTCTTGCCTGGAACAAAAGCCTAACTCAAGCCTAACTCGACAAAAGGGTCAACTACTCTTAGTGCTCCTCCCTCTTTCTTTGCCTAAGATAAAAAATAACCAAATACATATACTTCTCCCTCCTCCATTTCCTAGATAGAAACTGAACTTCTTCCACATTCAGGCAATGCTAAAATCAGAAGTCACTCTTATCCCTAAAAGAGATATTTACACAAAGAACCTTGTGAATTAGTTTCTGGCCTCTCTGTACTAATTTTCAAAATAGATGCAATTTAAGTAGACGGGAGCCCAGGTTTCACATTAATATGACATTTAAATACCACATTAATTAACCACAATTTGGAATAACACATTTTTTACAAGTCATAATTATTCACATAATTTCCTTGTTTAAAAATGGAATAGGGGCCGGTCCCACGGCCAAGTGGTTAAGTTTGCACGCTCCGCTTCAGTGGCCCAGGGTTTCGCCAGTTTGGATCCTGGGCGCAGACATGGCACTGATCATCAGGCCATGTTGAGGCGGTGTCCCACATGCCACAACTAGAAGGACCACAACTAAAATATCCAACTATGTCCTAGGGGGACTTGGGGAGGAAAGAAAAAATGGAATAGATGGCAATCTAATTCATAGTAACCTATGTGAATAAGTAGGATATTTTCTTACTTCACACAGCAGAATTCATATTTAACAAAACCTGCCTACATCTGTACCACCTAAGAGAAGGCTAACATAAACTGGTAAGTCTAAGTTTTGTGTATTTCCAATACACACTAAAAACGCAAATTCAATGTTTATAATGTATTAAGTGGAAGCTCAAATGCTGACTTTTTTGGGGGCGGAGGGTGAGGAAGACTGGCCCTGGGCCAGCACCTGTGCCAATCTTTCTCTGTTTTATGTGGGATCCCACCACAGCATGGCCTGATGAGCAGTACTAGGTCCACACCCGGGATCTGAACCTGCGAACCCTGGGCTGCCAAAGTGGAGCGTGCAAACTCAACCACTATGCCACCAGGCCAGGCCCCCAAAATGCTGACTTTTAATAGGTAATATTTAATTTGAGCATATCTACAAGAAAAGTGTCTAGATAATTTATTCTTTTTCTACTTTTTTGTTGAGTGCATCTTTACTTATGATACTACCAAAGATCAAAATAACCGCGGTAAAATAGTGGTTTCCATTATTTGTGGACTCTAAAGTAATAGGATTTTACTATATTAATATTCAACAGAGCCTACAGTTTTAGAAGGATGCAAATTTCTTCTCCTCCACATACAGAAATTAAGTTTTAATTCAATAAAGCTAATGGACTTTTAACACATACCGAAAACAGAAATAGATCCTGAATATATGTATATTCCACATACCTTACTAACAAAAGAAAACAAAATTGCTTATTTCATGGCAGCCTTGGAAGGAATAATTATATAATAAACGACAATAAGAAAAAGCCACTTATCATATAGTCTAGTCTTTATTGAAAGACTTACTTCAACTGTGGTTTACAGCTTTGGCTTAAATTGGCCAGTCATTTTAGCCTCTCACTGCCAGCAGACATAAAAATCAAGTGGGAACGGCACGGGGGAAATACTAGTAGAGAGATTATTAGAGCAAAGATGGCGGTCAGAAACACAGCACCAAAATAAACCTCAAAATAATTACGAAATAAGAAACATTTTCTTGCATGCCAAAGGATCTCTGCTGCTGTTTTTAATGAACGTGGAAAAGGCAATGATTCTCAGGCTTAAATTGGATCAAGATAGCACTAACTTCGCTTTGTGCTTTAAGCGTCTGGAGTCTGATAGCCTGACAGTTGTATTCTAAAATGGTGTATTTCATTTGGATAAGTAGTTTTATATTTTAAAAACCATTTAATATGAAATAACTTTCATTAAGTGAACTGATCATGAAATCTCGTTCTCTTCCAGATTAAGATGAAGGACACTTCAGTCATATGTTTACTATGGCAATATAACTAATCTGGATAATTTTATTAAACCATAGAATATACAACCAGGAAACACTGCAGTGGTATTTAGCTGTTATTGCAATAAGCTATTTAATTTACTGGCAGACCAAAGAAGGCAAACTGAGAATTTAATAGGCTTTTATCAATATATATTAAAAAAAGTCTTTAGTTGTTCAAGTTTCACATATAGTCAAGAAATTTTTAACTAGGAGGCATAATTGATATGAGTGTTCTCCTTAAAAAATATAAAGTAACTTTTCCATAACATCCCCCAAGACACTAACCATGAACAAAAGAAATAAGGGTAAATTTGATAACAGAAGAGGGTAATACATGACTACTGTGGTTAAAAGTAAAGTGCCATAAAAAATTTGGCCCAAAGATGAAGAACTTCAGACGCTGTGAATTTTCCTGTTTAATGCATTTGTCTGTATTTCTAAATGGGGGAAGAAGGAAAATAACACGAAAATTATTGTGGCCACCACTTTATAAAACCATCATTATTTTAAAGCTAATTTTAAGACTTCAAAAGTTTAAAAAATAGTAATTTGTGGGTGCTTATTGCATCTTACTGCTTAACTGTGAAGGGTTTTCTCATTTTGGTGCCCAGGCCTGAAAACATTTCAAATACACTGCCTAAACATTTGCACCCCCTAGCTGTCAGAATTCAAATACATAAGATTTTCTCTCTTTTACATTCCTGTTACTACGGAAATTTGAGGCAGGTTTATCCACACAGCCTGAAAAATACCTCAGAAGCAAACTTCAATCTTAATGTCTACCCAAATGATTCATTTACAAACTCCACACACACAACTCAGCCCTGCTCAGGCTGCTCATCCCATGCACACCACCCACAGGGAGAAAAAATTAATTAAAAATCAAAGTCACAACTCTGTGTACTATTTAAGCTGAATATCCAATTATAAATTGGTACAACAAACTGTCTAAATAAGATGTTTTAGCAATCTTGTTAAAAAAATTCTTGGGCAAAATATATCTAATTTTAAAAAACACCCCAAGATTTTTAAAAACACTTGTACTATACAACTTATAGGAACCTTGAAATAGGTTTACAAGGTTTTAATTAAGGTATTTACATACCAAGTCATGTAAAGCAAAAAAAAAAAAAAAAATTAATTTCCAGTGACATTTTAAAATGTGCTAACGCATCAAATATTTCTATGAAATTAAAATTAAGGCTTTTTCTGTATAGTGACTTGTATAGTTTTAATTTTACATAGTAGCCACACTTGGAACCGTCAGTCTCAAACACTCTTACCAGTCCATTGCATTCGATGCAGTGGAGGGCGCTAAGTGTTACTTCAAATAATTACATTGCTTGCTACTTCTATGTTGAAGCATGCTTTTTAAACAGTGGAGTTATTCAATATTTACAATGTATATCATTTAAACTTCATGTAAAAGCACAAGTATGACTGTCTGACTTTAATACAAACACCATACTTGGAATTTTCCCCCCAAAATGAAATGTAATTTGCTACAGTTTTAATAATCAACACTTTTTAAAGTTTTAAAAATATGTCAATGTGGACCACCAACATTCGCTCAAGTAACTCAGACAACGCTGTTCCTTATTTAGGCTGCAAAATTTCTTTGTCAGTCTGGCTTCAGTTTCTTTAGTCACAGAGAAAGTAAGTATTTCCTCCAAAGCGACTCCAAAATCATGCATTTCTTCTCAATATCACACTTTTTTCTGCTGACTTCAAATCTGGTCCACCTCAGGGGAGGGGAGGGGAGTATCAAGGTTCAGGATGAACTTATATGTGATTCCCAGTTTTTCACGATCCTCCCTTTTTTGCTCTTTTAAAAACACAGTGAGTTAAAATACTGAACAGCAAGATAAAAATGGAATAGTATCTAAGAATCAAAAGGTATTACCCATTTCTCCTATTATATCAAAATTTGTAGTCAGACTTGTCTTTATTGACTTTATTTTAGTTTTTGTACACAAAGAAAAATCATGTTCATATCCATCATGAACAAAAACTTAAAAAGGCAGAACTAGAAGACATGGGTCCTTCACCAAAGCAAAGCTGTGCTAAAGGTTCCAAACATTTCAATTTTTAAAATAAATATTTTCATTTTCCGATGTCTACTTTCATGTCTTCAGAGTGTCACAGGAAACTGAAGCTATCATGAATTACAATTTTGTTTAGAGTCCCAGCTCACTGTGTTTGGTAACTTGCCATACCATATCCAGCTTGGTTAGGAGGAGGTATTACAGGGGGAGGAGCTTGTCCTTGGGGAGGCTGAGCACCAAATCCACCCATCCAAGCAGCAGAAGGTGATTGACTTGGAAGGAAAAAAAAAAAATCTTCAGCAAACACAAAGAAAAAGTTACCTATACATTTATACAAAAATCAAGCAGACCCTAATCATAGAATAGACAATGACAAATTAACATACCTACAGTAACAGAGAGTAAAGAAATGATATATATCCACACATGTAGAAAATCTATTTCAAGTTCTTCAATTTCTGTTAACCACAACTTAACACAATGACTTTTCTGAAGAGTATCTCAAAACAGACTTTTTAAAAAATGACAGATGATTCAACACCCATCATATACTGCACACATGGTTTATCAATTTAAAAGAAATTTTAAAAACACAAGTTCATACTGGAAAGAGACGGAAGAAGGAACCAGTGAAAATAAAGGTCTGAGCTGGCCTAGGGGAAAAACATGTGTAAGGGACCAACCTACTCTATCAACAAAGGAAGAAAAGCACGCTACTTTGTAAGACATTAATCTCTGTGACTTCTCACACAGCCAACAGGTATAAATCACTAAATTTCTGAACATATCTAGACAAAGATCTTTTCCATGCAAAAATAAACACGTAGATAAAATAGCATATTAGAAATGTAGGGAAAAAATGTAAATCAAATTTTACCAACTGCTTATAGAGATAGTAGGACACACCAAATGTTACCCCAACCTCCCTTTTCACCTAGGTAATAGAAAGCAAATTTTTAGCATCATAAATCACTTTTCATAAGGTTTCTACAATGCTTATAATGCCAAATAGTTCAATGTATTTAATTTAAATAAATTCTCCCTAAGAAAACACATTTTCTAGTTTCTTTTGTCAGAACCACATCTATTTCTATATTGGAAAAACCCAAACTTACTCTACTCCAAATCCTTGTTGATTCCACGGTTGCCCGTATACTCCATAAGGTGGCACTTGCCACCCATTTGCCATATACTGTCCATACTGTTGTGGGTTTCCATAAACTTGGCTCCACTGGCCCCACTGACTATAGTCAACCTAGGAAAAAGCAAATTAATATTTTAGGGAACAAGTAAGAAACACAGTATTTGAAGAAAGTGGGAGACAAGGAAGAGAAAAACTAAGTAAGCACCCTTATGTGAATAGGACTCTGTTATTTATCATTGTCTAAGTTTATTGGGGTGGTGACACCTGTGAAAAGAAAGTATTAAGATTCAGTTAATACCACAAAATAATCACTTTTGAAATAGCATTAATAAAATCAACTGAAAGCAGCTATATGCTTTACTTTTTTGTTTATTTTACAGTTTCTAAAGCTTTTATGTAGATATGTAAGATGGAAACCTTAAAAAGTGCTATGAAAAATCGAATTACCTGTTGGAAGTTTTTAGTCATATCAGGAGATTCTTTACCCCAATAGCATTTAACAACATGTCCTTCAATCGTAGTACCATTCACCGAAACAATGGCATGGGCTGCACTTTCATGGGTTGAAAATCTGAGAGGACGATAAAAAGGTTTCTTGTCTTTGATTTTTTTAAAAACTTAACATAGTAAATAATACAGAAACACATTAGTTTATAACTGTCAACTTGGTATTTTCCTAAAGTACATCATGTAGGTAAAGTTCGACATTGCAAAGAAGTAATAAAATAACCAACTCTGATACCTGAGGGAATCAAATAAGATGACAAAGGAATGGATCGAATGTAAGGGTGATAATACTACAGGTAGAATTTTACCTGACAAATGAATAGCCCTTCTCTGGAAAAACTCTTATTTCCATAATTTGTCCAAATGGTGAGAATGTCTGTCTCATAAGCTGATCTGAAAAACAAAAACATACAAATAAAATATTTAAGGCTGTTTATCATGAAACTGATACTAATAGTGATGAAGCTCCACAGAGAAAGAGACCAGAAACCCAAACACTACACCTGTTAGCCCAGAAGCAATTCCTCCACAGTACACAGTACAGTTTTTTGGACTTGACTGGTTTACTACATCTTCAAATCTCAACTGCTTAGTGTTATCTATAAGCAGAAAATAAAAAAAAAAAACATTGACAGTTATACAGTATAAAACTGATTACTACAATACTATTAAGATATGCCTCACTGGGGGAGAAAATAGAATTTTTTTCTTGATGCTATGATCTGATTTATAAAATCAGCTGATTCACAGCTCCAAATATACTTATATCGAAGCCCAATTATTTCTTTTATTTTTATTTACTTTTTAATTTTTTTTTGAGGAAGATTGGCCCAGAGCTAACATCCTTGCCCATCTTCTGCTACTTTATGTGGGACACCTGCCACAGGATGCCTTGATAAGGAGTGTGTAGGTCAACACCCGGGATCTGGAACCAGCAAACCCAGGCCACCAAAGTAGAGCGTGTGAACTTAACCGCTGCGCCAGCAGGCCGGCTCCCCAATTACTTTTAGATAATTAAATTCAAGATGAAATGAATCATGCAATGCTAATAAAATTTAAACTTTAAGAAATTAAGACTACACTAACACACGATTTTGTGAAGTACTCATAATCTGAACGTATACAGTAGACATAACTTACTTTCTTGTGTACTTTTAGGTGCAGGTGGTTTGCGTGTGGCCCAATTGGTTCTGATTTGACGACCACCCAACCACTGACCTCCCATATGCACAATTGCATTTTCTGCATCCTATGGAGAAAAAAGAGAGAGAAAGAGCAATTATAAACACAGGCAACAGTGATACATAAGACCTAGTAAAATGAAATAAAATGCTGGCACTGCTGTATCCAATCAATCTTATCAGTAAATGAATTCACTAAGCATTCTAAACAAACAAAACTGAACTTAACATCACAAAGAAAATGCTTTGAACTTGAGGGATCATAAAAGCTATTTTTATTTACAGATTTCAATACCAGGACAGCGCTTAAGCATCAAAGAAAATTTATCATAATTCAAATACGCAAGGAAAAAATCACAATCCTACTGATTAAAAGAAAGCAGAAAATTCCACAAGACAAAGTTGTCTTCAAATATCTTAATTTTACAGTTGATCTGTGATGTAACTTTTACTGAAGAATATATAAAAACTCTAATATTAAGGTCTAAATCACCTACCCCTAAAAATCTATATTCTAGTAGCAATGGATTATTACTATGACACAAGATTAAAAACTCATTTTAAGATGGAAGACTTCTGCATTATGATTTAGAATGCTATAAAATTGCTGTCAATAAAAAATGAGTTTAGATTATCAGAATTAATGCGAATTTGCAATGAAGCTAAGCAAAGAGTAGACTCCTGTCCTTTATCTTACTGCTTCAATAAAATGTAGGTAAGTTACATTGCTGAAACTGTGCTAAATGCTAATACCAAAGCTCATTTTGTTATCTGACGTTACAGTTAATGCAAATGCTTCGCTATTTTGGTACCTCTTCTTAAAGAATACATGCAAAAACCAAGATGAATTGCTTATATTTTCATTTACATAATTTGTTGTAGTCATTAACATCCCAGCTATAAAAATACGGATAATTAAAAAATTAAAACTAAGATTTTCATGGTTAAGACTAAATATAATTTAACTTCTCTCCAAATTTGGAGATTAGCTCATTAGCTTGAGCTTTACTTATACATCTTACCTTCACCAAAGCATAAATGCAACTTTAATACTCTTCCTTATAATCAGCCTAACTTTTCCCAGCTATTTCCAAGCTCGTGAAAAAAGAATGGATTATATTGAAACAGACAAAATTACATATAAGTTTTGTTCACAGTTAAGATCCAAGAGTATTCTTCAAGTTTCAGATTAATGACTAAATTTTGTATTAAATTTGAGAAGAACGTACCAGTTTGTTATAAAAAGATACAAAACCATAGCCTTTGGATTTTCCAGTTGCCATGTCTTTAACTACTCGGGCATCCCTGTGAAAAGAAGCACAGCTAAATGAGGGAAGTAAGAGTCATCCTCAAAATAAAAACTAAAAGGAACCACACACACTGTATTGTGAGCATTTTTTTAAATAAAATTCCAGTTAGCCCTAATTAACTACAGCCATTCCTGAACTCTCCCTAACGCTTCTTTACCTGTTAGAAAAAAGCAGTAGGACAAAAACATGTAATAAACATGCAACCTAATCAAATAGCCTGTACTTTCTAAACTAAATGCTCAAATTTGAAGATTAATAGGAACAATATTTTCCTTTTCTAATATTCTATTGGCTAGTGTCCTCTAAGGTTTACTGGTTCTATAAATTACTGTAACAATGCTAACTACTTTACCATGCAATCTCTAAATAGTTAAATGTCTTCTGCCTAGTGATACAAAATATATGAAATATTAAAAAATTGAAAAAGAGGAAAAAATAGGAATTAAAAAGGCATACATGGCCTGTTAACAGATTTCTTTATTTTTCTTGGTCAATTCTCTACCATCATTTTGGAGTTTGGGCAGCTGTAAATTTTGAAAAATTGACATTTTCAGAAATTTAAGAAAGGAGAATAAAAAACTAACAACAATGCTAAGCACACCAGTACGAAAACAACAAATTTACACAGAAATTTTAGTGAGTAAGTTAAAATGATTGGAAATATAGAACTCCACTGAATATAGAATGTTAAAATGTAAATACTAAAATATGTATATATAAATAATGTATAATAAGAATAAATAGAAATGAGAAAAAAATCTACAACTGAGTTCCAGTGTGCACAGTTCCTTGCAGTTAGCCTTCAAGATCCTGTCCATTCTTATGAGCAATTCTGCAAAATAACCAGAATGCTATTACTTTTAATTGTGACTTGGACTTTAGAAAAACTGCAGGTCTCAGGTATAAATAAAGATTGAAAAACAGCAACCTGTATTATTTTTTATACTGATTTTTAAAACAGTACTACTTACCACATTTAGAGATTAAAAAGCAAAGCAAATACCAAAATAGAAAATTAAGAATTAAATCTTTCAAATAAATTAAATCTACAGAACAACAAATTGAATAGAGAAAAATATTGTTGTTCTTAGTTGAAACATATTCCTGTAAAGTAGTACTAAAACATTTAACTCAAATCTACAGGAAATAAATACATAAAATCAAACTGATTTTAATCAGAAAGATAAATTGTGATAAACATTTTATAGAACTTGTAACCACTTTTAATTTTTCCATATATTTGATCAAGTACAATACAGTGAAATTAGAGCATAAACTTTGTTAAAAATCAAACCACATTTGGCCTTAACTAGCAAATTCAAATGACACTAACAACAAAACATCTACTGATTAATCCCACATTTATGGTTCACATACTGAAACATTTTAATACTATAAGAATATTACTTTTCAGCTAAAATATCAAAACACATTTCTCATTACAATTAAACATGTACATTTCCAATTTAACCACAATATACCCAAGGATTTACCTACTTTCCCCCATTTATAAACTCCTCCTATAAAAGTTTAATACACAGTATAAATCACGTTTATTTTTAACTCATTATCTTTAACCACCAAATTTTTAAAACATTTGACAAAAAGCTGGACTTTATAATAGGTTTTACTACCCAAACATTTGCTTCAGAGATAACAAACAGAATCACTTAAAATTTTTTAACATATTATACACAAGATTAGATGAAAACAAGACCCCAAAACACTGAAATGACATTAACATTTTCAACATCTACTAATCAAAAAAATAAACCAAACAAATAAACAACAAAAAAAATCACACTAACTAGGGAAAGAAAATCCTAATTCTGATACAAGTTAATCATATACAATTTTGCCTATCACTATTGAGTATAGTATTGATTATGATACTTACGATATTTTACCAAAGGGGGCAAATGCTGATTTAATATCTTCTGTTGTTATTTCTGGACTCAAATCCCCAACAAACACATGGAAGTGATCTGAAATCAAAGCATTTGGTAATCAAATCCTCAGGAAGTCAGCTCCTAACCCTTTTTCAGGCAACACTAAGGGAAGAGACCCTGTTCATGTTGGAGGCGCTGCCAGGATCACTCAGAACTCTTCCACGTTACAACGCAGCGGTAGTACTTACTGGAAGTATCTTTTTTCTGGCTACTTGGTGTTGTTGCCCAGTTTACTTTGACCTCCTAAAAATAAAGATTATATTTAATGAAATTATTAGGCATGTCATTATGAATCATAACACTTACCACTTATTAAATCACTTATCAAGCAGGATTATCTTTGAAAAAGTACTAGGCTGAATAAAGCAAAAACATCACTTGGCAGAGCTGCATATTTGCTTAAAAACTTGCTAAGAAAGAAAACCACTAATCCGACATGCAAATACATATACTCATAAGGTGCCATCATTCTTTGATCTTACCTTTCCCAAAATTTTTCTCCCATTCATAGCAGCTAATGCAGCAGCTGCATCTCTGTGTTCATAAAATTCCACAAAGCAATATGGGTCATTGCTTGTATGCTGCAAAACAGAAAATCCAACAGAAGAGTTGACCCTTCTGCTATCGGGTTGCTGAGAAGAAAATCCAGGAAAAAACATTACTGACAGCTAGGAATGTACAAGGTGAGATTGCATAAGCTTATGAAAGCCTAACACTTTAAAAATAAGATTTACAGCTACACCTGACTGTGCACCTCAGAATACTGATGTACTCAAACAGAACTCAAAAACAGTATAGAATCATGACTATCAGTATTAAATCAAAACATAGAATTCTGGCAAATTATGTTAAAGATAAAACAGAAGTTTACAGTAGACCAAACAAAACCTCGAGTTCAGATTTGAGAGATAAGGACCACTCCTTACCACTGCTCTTCTCTCCCAACATTATTTTCAAAAGGATGAATTCTATTTATGCATCATAATCCTTCATAAACTGTATCCCATGACTATAAAAAAATACAGAAATGAACCAACTTTACAAACTTTACTCCTCATTGAAAAAAGGATTAGTACTACATATGATGAAGCAAGACTATGTATTTCTTTTCTGGGTAAGGAAGGAATGAGAATAAAAACAGAAAAATTTCAGATTTATAACCAGCTATTGAAACGAATTCCTTATCTTTCAAAATACTCTAATGCACTGGAGATTCTATATACTTTGAATTTGGTCTTCCAAAGACCAGAAAAGTACACTAGTGATCAAGAAGAGAATTTCTGAAAATGTGTCTGAATAAAATATTTCAGCACAAAGCTACAATTTTATATCACAAAAACACCAATATAAGAAATCTTTACTACATATAATCTAAACCACCATGCCTGACAGTAGTTGGCCAATGGGTATTTCTAAAGACAATGAGAAAGTAAGTAGTACTACTTAAGTTATAGCAAGCATATCACCTAACAACCAAAACGGAAAAGAATTTTATAAAATTACAATCTATACTGAATAGCTACACAACTGTACAAATATATTTTTCATGTAAAGTCAAAAACATTCATCACTGTTCAATGTGAAATGTCCTAAAAAAAGAATATTTAAAGTGTGGAATTCTAGTTGCGCTTACAAGGGATAAAAATACCAGATAAAATAAAGATCTTTTCAACAACCACTGTTTTTCATTCCAGCAAAGTTTTAGAAGAAAAATCCAAAGTAAGACGCCTAAAACAATAGTGGTGAAGCAACCAGAAGGCATTTCCTTGAGGGAAAAAAAAAGTGTGATCATTAATAGTAACAAGAAAACTATGGGCTCTCGTACAAAATTCTATTGTCGTAGCCATATGAACACTCTTCTTATGAGGTAGAGAAAGGAAATGGGAGAAAAGACTCCAAATAAAAATAGGTACTTAAATTTCTTCTTGTAAAAGAGTTCAATTTACCAGTGACATTCACTGAAGAAAGGAGTTAAAGATAAATAAGCTAAAACTGTGCTACTCAATTATTCCTTTTACTCCTACCTCTTCTGCCCTGATGGTCTCTAAGGAAAACACTGATAACTGTAGCAAAATATACAGGGGTGCAATGGTAGATCTATGAAAACCGGTTTTAGTAAACTAGTCTACTCATGTATACAGACTTCAAGTTTATTTACCTAGTAGTACGCCAGATCCTATTCAATGCATGTAGTCCATGTACACAGACACACACACATTTACATATTCACATCACACCGCATTTCATCCAAGACACCACTGATTTTTGTCACATTCCAACGGCCAGAAATGTTAAAATTTTTCTAATGTTTGCCTTTGAATCAATATATACATGTTATTATAATATATAGGGAAAGCTAGAATCTAAAGTAAACAATATCTAAAGTAAAAAACCATACGACAGGGAAAAAAGGATTTTTCATATACTGAAATGAAATTTATGAAAGGAAAATAAATGCCTGTATAGTCTGTACTGGAGTTCATGCCCTTTGGAAACTTTCCATGTATCTACCACCACCAAGTGACACTGTGAAAATCAACTGTGTCCTTACCTTAGTGTTGTCACCAATTTTTGTTGGATGACATAAATGTCAAGACAGAGAAATACGAGATTTTAAACTATTTACAAGTTCAAATGTAGGAGTTGTAGAATATGGATAAATTATGAAAATTCATTTCAAATCCCTCTACCTCTTAAACAGCTGATTGTACACACAGGTTTTTAAAAAATACTATTAAAATAAATCTTTATCAAAAATTTTCTAGTGACTCTATTTTCTCACATCCCATTTTTTCCTAAACCCACTCCAGTCAGCTGCCAACCCAATCAGGCCCTTGAAAATTTGTATTGAGCTCACCAACAACCTCCTTGCCACCTCTGTGATCCCTCTTCTGTCCTCATCTTGACTTTCAAGCAGAATTCAAAACAGTTGACAATTCTCCTCCTCCTCTAAATATTCTCCTTTAGATTCCACCCTACTCTCTTGGTTTTCCTGTTTCCTCATTGGAAGATCTTTCAAAAGATAATTCTTCCTCCTTAACTCAAACTCTAAATGTCACTGTAAGTGTGGAGATGCTCCAAGGTTCAGAACTAGGCCCCTCTATTCTTCTCTCTCAGCATTCTCTCTAGATCTCACCTAGTCTCATGGCTTCAAGTACCACTGCAAGCTGGTATCATTAGCACTGATCTCTCTAGAGTTCCAAACTAGTTTATCCCGACTGCCTCCATACAATGTCCATTTAGATGTCTAATGTTAAATTTAACATTGCCAAAACTGAACTCCTGATTCCCATCAATCCCCCCATCCATCCTGGGCCTCCCTCTGTCATGCCCATTTTAGCAAATAAATAGCATTATCATCCACACAATTGCAAACAAGAATTTCAGGGTCCTTCCTGATGTCTTCCTTTCCTTTATGTCCC
The DNA here is from genome assembly GCF_041296235.1 of Equus asinus. Taxonomy (NCBI): domain Eukaryota; kingdom Metazoa; phylum Chordata; class Mammalia; order Perissodactyla; family Equidae; genus Equus; species Equus asinus. Next base: position 13,035,977 of record NC_091791.1, on the reverse strand, counting down.
AGAGCCAATCCAGTCCTATTGATTCCACCTCCAAAATATATCCCAAGTTTATCTACCTCTATTTCTACGCTACCACTCTAAAGAAGACCCCCATCATGCCTCACCTAGACTAATGAAATAAATCCAGCTGGCTTCCCTCCTTCCATTCTTGTCCTCTATAATCCATTCTCCATGCAAAAGTCATTTTCCAAATAGAGTCATCTTAAAAACACAAATCAGAGTACCTAATTACCCTGCTTAAAGCCCCACTGCAACCAGACTAAAATCCAAACTCCGTCGTGGCCTGTACTGCCCTAGGTAATTCCAAACCTTGCCTGCCTACCTCTTTAGACTCATTTCCCACCCCTCCCCTCCACTCACCAGGCTCCAGCCATCCTGGGTTTTGGTTCCTCAAATACACCAAGCTCATTAGCAACTCAAGGCCTTTTTATTTGGGGTTCCCTCTGCCTCCAGCTCTTAACATAGATGGCACTATCTTGTTATTCCTCTCTTTCAGCTCGAAAAGACGACATCTTCCTTCACCACCTAACCTAAATAGCACCAAACCTCCAACCATCATCACAGAACTGTCTTATTCTCATCATAGCTCTCATTCCTATCTGGAATTATCTTGTTTATTTGTTTATTAATAATACACTCACTAATACGTAAACTCACAGGTACCTCGTTTGTCTGGCTCTCCATTATATCCCCAGTGTTTTAAATAGTGCCTAGCACAAAGTACATTTCTGATTAATGAAAGAACAAATGAATAAATAATCAAAGACAAGAAGGAAAGAAGAGAGAATATACCAGAATAGAATGAATATCATCATTACTTAGGAAAAATCAAAAGGCTAATTTGCTTAACAGACTTTTAAAAGCTCCCCTCTGTCTCAGGTTATAACACAAACCCCTTAACAGAGCATGTGGCCCCTGCTGAACACTCCTGCCTCATCTCCTGGCATCTCTTATGACTAATCCTATTCCAAACTCCAACCATGCTATGGTTTCTATCTTTCCCTCTCTTTCTCTCTCAAGCACTCCTGCTCTCTCTGTTTACCAGACTGGAGCAACATTCTTCTATCTGCAATCCCTTCTTCCTTGAATTTCTTTCTATCCAGTTTCCATTACTACCCTTTTTGGTTTCAGCCTAGACACTGACTCCTCTAAGAAGCCTCCCCTGACCTAAGATTGTACTGGACCGATGTGCTCCCACAGTACTTGAAGCTGTGATTCCGCAGCATTTATTATCCTATATCGTTAGTGCCTATTAACTACTCTGCCTCCCTTATTAGACTGTAAAATTCTATGGGGCCAAGAAGCGTCCTACCCACCACTGTATCCCTAGCACTTACCGTAGTATCTCGTACACAGTAAATAGTCCAAAAAAATGTGTTGATGAATAAACAAAAAGGAAGAAAACAAACTGAAACACAAGTCACTGGGCACTGCTACACAGTGTTAACCAGGAAAGTATAAAAAGTAAGTTTTCTTTGAAAAAAGGAAAACAAAATTATTACTCTAACAATTTAAATTCCTATCTACATAAAGCTGCTCAGTCATTAGCACTTAGAAAAAACACATAAGATGCTTGGTGCTGCACTATACACATAATAATCTAATGTTCTCTTACATACAACAATTCCTAACCTCTAAATATATACTATCTCAACAGGGAACATTCTTAGTAGAATTGTATGAAATATCACCTAGTTTTTCAACACTCTGAGATAAGCTCTAACAACTTTCTACAAGCAGAATCACTTGAAGATAACTACATCACGAAGAATGACCATTTGAGACTAAGAGCACAGAAACTTTGTCTTCTCAAATAAAACTCCATACTAAACCGTTTGTCAGCCAAATCAAAGTAATAAGTCAACAAAACAAACATGAATCTCTCCATCAGAATAACTTCAGGCTTAAAATGATACTTAAAATTGATACTAATAAACTCATGTATCTCAAAATATTAAACATCACGCTGTCAGCAGGTGGAACTGGGAAGACCTTACCTCTGTTATCATTTTACAGCTTTTACAGGGTCCAATCTGACTGAATAACTGAAGTATAAGGACTTCTGTCACATCTCTGGAGAGGTTACCTACGTATCTGTACAAGAAGGAAAAAAACAACATTATCAGCAATTTTCCTTCAGCTTCTGGTTTTAACACGTTATCATTTAACTCATCACCTTTTATTTCATATTAACTTCCTGTCTTCAATAAAATTTTTCCAATTAAGCCTGATCCTAAGAAAGTAAGATTAACCCTTACTTAGGAAAGCAACAATTGTTCTTAGGCCGCTAAAATACCACTTCATCAGACTTCATAAACAACAAACCAACGTGACCTTGCATACCTCAAAAGCATACTATTCTGTATCCTATATACCATTTTTTTCATCTTGTTAGAATAAGAATTTAAACCAGCCTCAAGATAATTCCAATTTCTAGACGGGAAACACAATTTAAAATAATGTATAACATACACACAAATAATACCACAAATATTCACTAAAACACCTGATCAAAAAGAATCACAGAGATATATTATATCTAACATAGATATAAGGTGAGTTTCTCTTAGACGCTCAACCAAAGCCACTACATGAACAAAGAACAGAATTAAAGTCATAGCAAAACGCACAGAGATTGGAGGGTTTTGTTTTGTCTTGCTAAATGAGACTGTTATTGACGATGTGTCTCCACTGTTTTGTTTCAGGAGAGCAGGGCAAAATTATAAAAGTTCCTAGGTCTAAAATGCATCAGAATCAACAAAATGTATCTTTATGTAGACAACAAATGCAGATTTCCTTAGAAATTCAGAGTAAATTTAAGATAAATCCAGGTATACTTTTGACTATGCATATTCAAAGATTCAGGATTTTTTTCTTTAATTACGAATTATATTGTAGTTAAATTACAAATATGTATTTTATATAAGAAATTTAAAATACAGACAAACAAAAAAAAGAAAAAAAAAAGGAACACCACTCCCTAGAAATAGTCATCTTGATTTCTCTTGTACCCCAGATTTATCTTAATTTACCTTAATAAACTGCCAAACTTTTAAGTCTTTCTGGTACTCAGTGTATAATTCCTAAAATTCACATCTGTTATGAACAATCTCATAAACCAAACAATATCTGTAAAATTAACATAGTTTCTTCTGGAAAGTAAAAGGACGTAGTTTTATTTTCCTAACTATTATATATAACATCTGGAAACTGAGTACTGAGACCAAAATAAGCCTTGCATCTATGGTTACCATATTAAATATATAACGGCTTTATGATGGAACACTCTGAAAGAGAAAAACAGACTGAGAAAGGTAAGGTTAAGTGTAAAAAAAAAAAAATTATCTGATTAAGAATGAGTAGCAATTTTCCAGTTCAGCTAAGAATGTCACTGGAACAGGCACTAACAGTAATTTTAGTTTACACGCTCTACAACTGAAACACAAGTGCAATGTTACTTAAACAGAAGACTAAACCCGTGACAAATTGGTTTAGGTCCACTATGCCATCTTTTCCTTATACTTAAAGTAGAGCAGACCCATCAGCAGGCCATGAAGTGACACACTTTTTCCAGCAGTAGTGAAAGGTTACAGGATTATGAGCTGGCCAGACAACTGCCCGTCCCTTTTTAACTCATAGGTGTTTCGAGCCTGTATCCATGGAATAATTTATTTTTGTATAAGGTAGACCTATCTATAAGGAAAATGAACAAGTTACCTGGTCTCCTAAGTCTTATACCCATCTAACCTAAAGTGCTAGTTAGCTCATTTCTAAGAGAATAAAAGAAGAGCGGCTAAAACGGATTTTCATGCACTGAAGCTAACTAGTAACAAAGTTAAAACAGAATTATCATTTTAATATAACAAATCTTAAATGATTTACATAGTTTTAAATTTGTATTACTATTTAAACATTAATTTGTTCAGGAAAAACTGCAAGGGCATTAACTACCTTCCAAATCTAAGAGTCACAATTAAAGCTGTTACTGTTTCATAAGATTTTTATTCCAAGTCAACCTATTTCCAATCTGTTATAGATTCTGAAGAATTTCTAGAGGCACATGTAGTTATATTAATTTACATTTCAAGCACTGATGCCAAAGAGCAAAATGTTACTCTAAGTTTAGAATGTCATGAAACACTTAGAGAAAAATCCAGTTTTAAGGTTTCCTATGTTTCAAATATCTCCACTGAAACTTCAGTGGTAAACAGCCAACTAAACTCCAAAAACTAACATAAAAAAGGCCTTAAATAATAACACGAAGAACATCTTAATTTACCATGATAAAAAGGATATAATTTCACCTAATTTTACCAAATCACAGATTGCCTTTTCCTTTACTCAGAGTTCTATAATTCATTCATTTACATACGCCTTCATTCATAACCATAAATATTTTATAGCTTTAAAATATTGTACTTTACAACTTAAGTACCTCTACATTATCATAAAATTATGTCCCAAATTCTGTCCCAAAATAAATACTAACAAAAATATTTAAGACAAATGTTTAACACTCGATCTGGTAAGAACAGCTCTTGGTAGTACGCTGAAATGATATCTGTTTTCTTTCTAAGTTATAGTTTCTACACTTCACTTTCTTTCTGCTCTGGTTATGAAATAGCCAACATATTCTAAAGTTCCAAGTGTGTAAACATAAAATTTCTATTTGAAGAACATATACAAAATAACAGAAAAAGACAAATGGCTCAAACTCTTGTATTGGGAGGTCAATTCAAAGAGGAAACACTTAGGAAATTCCAAAACGATTTTTCACTCAAGTAAAAAAGGGCATACCTTAGGTCTATTTTGTCTTTTAAGAACAAGAACTGTAGGAACTAAAGCATTAAAAATGGAAAATGATGCCTTTATCTCTAGTATCAGGGTTAAAATCCAAATTGAGACTAGAAAGTTGGCAGTTTCACAGTGGGCAAAAGTTCACATTGCCAAACTACTTCCTATGTCCAACTGGACAGAATTTTAAGTTAAGAACATCATGCCTTTCAGAAGACTAATCACACTTTTTCAACATTGAATGCATTCTCACCCTGAAAAGAAGAGCCCCACCCCGGCTGAAATTGCCAGCACTTGTGTTACAAGATACTATGGCTAAATTTCTATGAAAGTAACATTTTTGCTTTTGTTCTTGACAAGTTCCTATATAAGAGAAGATTTTGCAACAATATCCTTCAATGGGCCTTTAATGAACTACTCAATTTGTCAGTATTTCATTCTAGGAAGGAGGCAGATCAGAAGAAAGGTGCAGGAGATACAAGTCAATCGACCAACTACATGAGGGATATCGACACACATACACTTTAAAGAAAACAGAAAATATGATTAAATTGAACGAGGGGCATAATTGCAGACACAATGTAACCAAATCCATGTATGTATAGCTAGTAAATTTTATAATGGGATTTAATAGTATTTTCTTCTGCTATTGCCCTTAGATGTTCAGATTATACTCTATATCACTGGCTTTTTTCCCTCTTTTGAGCGAGCCTCCATCAGGAAAAAAGAACAGCCTTAAACATGGTATTGCATAACATGGTATAATCCCAGATCCACAATTCCTACTCATTTTGGTGCATCAGACAGATGGAAAAAATGAATTAAACTACAATAGAACAGCATTATAATTTAATGTCGTGTTACAGATTCCAATAAACCAGGGATCAATCACTGCACTCAAAGCCACCCACAACACAAGGCTGAAACCTGGTCCTATAAGGCGGGTGTCAGACAGTCCACTTCCAACACCAGTATTATACCGCATGATCTTGTTTATTTATTTATTTCTTTTAGATCACAAGATACCCAATACACATTACCCCAAAATAAATGTTAAATGAGAACAAAGAATATCAAAAAACAGACCTTTAAAGCAACTGTATGACAAATAAACTTTAGGTTCAACAACAAATTCTATACCACTTTAAATACCATCAAATAAATTAGTAATACTGTAGGTAATGAATATTTAAAGACCTACCTAGGCTATAAACACCATATTGTTTTCTGATGATAGAACCATATGTCTTAGCTTGTGTGTGTCTGCAGGAAAAAAACCTCACTAGTAACACACAGGCATTTTAAGGAAACAGTTTAAGATAAGCTTTGTTAAGAGCACATTCTTTTAAAACATACTAACCACTTGAAAACCTAATCCACAGATCACAGTGTAAAATAAAAGAAGGACCTCCATAAATAAACAAAACAAAACCCTACTAGATATCAACCTCTAAAGTCATGTTCAAAGTTTTCATCGTGTTACTTGTATCTAAAAGAACCCTTTGAGGAGAAATATGTAAAACGAACACACACAAAAAAACTAATATGCATTATTTTCATTAAAATCTGACAAAAATCCCAATTGTGAAACATTTGCTTTTATCTCAAAATTTTACATTTGAAAAGTTTAAAAAATAAATAAAAATCAACAGACAGCACCACATCTGACAATCATGTCTGCCTATAATTTTAAACCAATCAAGACTTTTAAAAAACGGACTTAATACTAATTTAAAGAAAAGAAGTATAATCAGTGTAAAACATTCGATACCTCTTACGTTCCAGGCAGTGAACTAAGTGCTGCAGGGGTAAGACTTAAGAAGATGCAGCAGTCCTTGTCTACAAAAAAACAAAACCCTTCCCATGGAGAAGAGTGGGAGAAGGAAAAAGAAGACAGAATAGTAAACAAGTACTGACATACGGGTACAAGAAGCTCAAGATATTTCTTTACTCATATGTATACACGTCACATTTTTCGATAACTGTAAACATAGACAACTTAAGTGTGTTCCAGAGAAAGAACAGGAGACGGGAGGAGGTAAAGGTAAGAAATATGTGACAAAGTTAACTTATTAGTCTACCGGAGAAGGTCTAAGGTAGGACAGAGATGAAGACAAGGTAGATGCAAAGATAGTTATACGGATTAAAGGTACTGAAACAGCATGTTATTTAGCACTGCAAAACCAGGAATTCCTCCTCATAAGGAACAGATAGGTACAGTCAACGAGAAATGTGCCATAAGAATTTAACAATTATTCAGTAGCTATTATGATCAATGATAACATTTCAGATTCTTAGACACAATGTAACTTTTATCTTTGTTAAGCACATGCTAGCTAGGCACTAAATCCAGCTTTCCCAGATGCTTCCATCAAAGTACACATCACTAACTAAATACCAAGTCTTGGCTTCAACAGATGTTCAAGTCTGTCCCAATTCTCTCTTTTCTGGGGAAAGAAGGCAGAAATGGAAGACAGAATAAAACATGAATATAAAAGTTCTACTAAGTAGGCTTTTCCTTCAAGCATTTGATGTGCTTAAATTGGCCTCGAATTCTCAAAACAGGATGACAAATACTTTAGTGAGACATTAGAGAAATACGAATAAAGAGTGCAAGGCCCTCCCCCCAAAAAAGCAAAACAAAAAACCAAACATATATCAATAGTGAATACAGATATCTGTTTTTACTGAGCGGACTTTCTTTGGTAGGAGTAAAGAGATGAGAAGCTAGTCAAATTCCCTTAGTATCCACGCACATTTATCTATCCCCCCAAAAGTAATTTCCCCATCAGATAGCAGAGCCAAGTGAACTATGATCATATCAATACCCGGCAGAGGCAAGAGAAAACACAGCAGCAATCTGACTCCGTGTACTCGAGGTACGTGTGCTGAGCTTCCAGAGGCTAGGAAAACCGAGGTGCCCAACTTTAAACATTTATTAGAAATTACTCAGACTTAAAAAAAAAATGCAGGAAAAAGAAAGGAGTGCCACACTATCCGGAAAGGAATGCAAATGCTGAGTCATCACTCTTCATTAGGAAAGGAAGGAAAGTCGAAAAAGCGGTGGGAAGATGGAATTCATTCATTAGATGGAGCTTCAGGTAAAAAGCAACAGCAAGATAGAAGAAAAAGCGCTCAAAAGACACACATCGAACAGCGGATAAAGACATCATTTTATCCAACTCCGAAGGTCTCGAAGCACAGACAGATTAGGAAGGGGTAACACCAAAAGAGCAAAAGCAGTTTAACAACTGGTTGTCAGTCTAGCGTAGGTAGCGCTCAAAGTAAACTTCGTTATCCAAGAAGGGAAAGACGCTCCGGCAGCAAGAGGCATCCCATTTGCACTTCAAAAGTAGCGGGCGCTTGGCGAGTGTTTCTGACAGCGTGGGCGGGGGCACGTGGGGCAGAAAGAGTAGGGGCTGGAGTGGCCGCAGAGCGTCCGGCTTCCTCGGAGAGCTCAGCTTGGGAGAAGAGCCGGGAGCGACTGGAGCTGGGGACGTGGAGGGCGTGAGTGCTAATTCAACGGGTCCCGCAAGGGATGCGGCTGCGGTCCCACCCCCAGACCCACCCCCACCAGGCCCTGCCCCCGTGGGGACCCGCAGCTCTCGGCCCAGCCCAGGGCCCCCAAAGCAGAGGGAGAGCAGGAGCTCTCCCGGGCCTGACAGCATCTGCGGTGCAGAAACCCGGCCTGGGAAGGGTGTGCAAAGAAGGGCGCGAGAGGGGAAGGTCGAAACAAGCCCCAGACCCCAGGAAGTGACTGTGTTTGGGGGAAGGGAGGGCTTCCTTCCCAAGGAAAAGGGGACAGAGGAGGAATGCACTTCGCGTCCGCGCCACCGCGGCCAGGGAGCCGCCGAGAGTCCCGGCTTCGGCCCCGTTCTCCTGCTCCCTCCCTCAGCGTCCCGCGGCGCCCGGGCCTCTCGGCGCCTGGCACCCCCCGTCCCGGGTACTCACAGAGTCCGGGGCTGCCCGTCGTCTTCCATCATGGTGGGTGCGACGGAGCGATCCCGGGACAAGGGGGAGGGCAGGGCTGGGGAGGGGAGGGGGTGGGGAGGAAGGGGAGGGGGGCTCCGGGCACCGGCTGGGGACAGAGGAAAAGGCACCGAACCCTGCTCTCGGGCTCTCTCCCCCCAGCCCGCTCCGGACACTGCGCTCCAACCAGGAGGAGCAGGAGGAGGAGGAGGATGAACAAAATGGCCGCCGCCACCAGCCAGGCAGGAAACGGGGCAGAGCGCAGGCGCGGCCCGCCAGGTCACCCCTCAGGCCAGCCGCGACGGCCTGCAAAGGGGACAACTGAGGGGCGAGAAAAACGGGTCGCCGAGAAAACCCTGTGTCCGGTCACGACGGACCACGTTGTCGCTGTGCGCCAGCTGGCAGGCCGAAGCCCAACCAGCTCAAGAACAGATCGGGTAAAAAGAGAACCGCCGTGCAGCCGAAGTCTCTGGGAATTGTGGTCCTGGAAGTGAAAGAGGCAAACACTTCTCCAGCGGACTTCTGGGAAATGTAGTCCAAAGGAGACGGCCAAAGGAGACGGCCGGCGCCCGCGCCGCGCTGGGACGCGAAGACGAGACTTGTGGGTAGTGTAGTCGTACGTGAGGACGTGCGGCGACCAGGAAGTCGGCGTGCTGGGAGGGGAGGGGGAAAATAAAAGCGACGTTAAAAGGCGGGGAAACGAAGTGGGAAAAACACTGCCCGGGAAGTAAACTACAGGTCCCAGGGTGCCTCGCGCTGGGGGCTGTCCTAGGAGTGCTCCAGGCATTTTAAGGCTGTTTAGTTGGCTCATCCTGAGCTGCTGCTCCGCCTCCGACTGGCCCTAGAGCGGTTTCTTCAACTGCGGCTAAGGCTGTGTTCTGACTCCGCGTGGTGTCCCAGCCCGCAGGCCTTTCTGGTCCTCCTCTACTAATCAAAACAACCGGCCCACGGTCATCAACCGCCGCCCCGCGCGACGGGCCGGAGGAGTTGGTGGGACCTGGGGCCGGCGGTGAGCTGGGAGCTGCGCTCGCCACGGCCCTTGGGGTTTCCCAGGGGTCGGCTGAGTCCTCTGGGCGCGTTTTCCCGCAAATAGGTATTCTCACCCTAGGTAGCCTGCTTGTAGATGAACAAGTTTTAGAGGTTTCCCCATCCATGGTCTCATCGAATAAGGGAGTAAGAAGGGCAGTTCTTCATTAAAATCGAGTCATTGTACGGTGCGGTGATGATGCCCTCCAACGACCTTATTTAATTATTAGAGTGAAAAAAAATCTTTGGGCAGAGACTTAAGGTTTTGTTTACGGACATCCATCGTGTGGACGGGGAAAGCGGTCTTGCTTGAAAATGGGGGAAGCCGTGTTCAAACTGGCTCTGTTGCCCTGTGGAATGTTTTCTCACTGAGGACAGTTCTCGGTGCGCTTTTTTCCCCCCCGCACCTAAGCGTCTTCAAGAGAACGTCATTGAGTTCGTCCCCGCTCTTGTAGTTTAGTGAAGGGTGGTGTTGGGGAAAGATTTTTCAGCCTGTTGCCCGAGCTTAAGGGTCCCAGTTAGTGCCTTCAGAGTTGGTTCTAGAAACGTTACTGAGGACCGGACTCTGCAGGCGGCTGTGCTGTTGGTACCACTGAATCCTAATCCTGTAAGGGTGGTCAACTGCAGCAAAAGCGTTGTAATGTTGATTTGAGGAGGTGACGGAGATTTCAACCTGGAAGTCTCCATAGAGAACATGACAAGGGACTTGAGCCTCATAGGAGTCAGTGGGAACAACAAAAGGGCACGGAGGTCAGGATCCTTGCTAAAGTATATAGTAGTTTTTTGGGGAGGGGGGAGCAGGGAGTGCGTGGAGTGGGGGTCCTGAGAGCTAAGAGAGGTGGGCAGGGGCTTTATAGAACCATATTGTTAAGGACTTAGACCAAGCTGAGGGGTTGAGCTTTGGCTTCGAGACAGTGAGGAGTCATTCAAGGGTTTAATTTTTTTTTTTAATAGGACCTAGGTATACAATTGGAATTATCATAATCCAGTTCATCATTGATCCATGCCTGGCCCCACTGTATTAGTTTCCTATTGCTGCTGTAACACATTTAGTGGCTTGAAACAATGGGAATTTATTATCTTGCAGTTCTAGAGATCAGTTTTCCTGGGCTAAAATCAAGGTGTTGGCAGGGCTAGTTCCTTCTAAAGTCTAGGGGATAATGGATTCCTTACCTTTTCCATTTTCTAGAGGCTGCCTGCCTTCCTTGGCTTTTGGTCCCATCTACCATCTTCAAAAACAGCTAGCATCTTCTTTGCTCTCTGACCTGTTTCTGTCCTCACACTTCTTTCTGACTGGTCTTCCTGCCTCCCTCTTACACTTACAAGGACCCTTTGTGATTACATTAGGCCAGGATAATCTCCCCATCTCAAGACTCTCAAGTCACATCGGCTAAGTCCCTTTTAACATAAGGTAACATAATCAATAGTTCTGAGGATTAGGACATCGACATCTTTGGTAGGCCATTATTCAGCCTACCACACCCATCTTTATTAAGTTACTTTTTAGCCCTGAGCTAACATCTGTGCCTATCTCCCTGTATTTTATATGTGGGACGCCTGCCACAGCACAGCTTGATAGTGTGTAGGTCCGTGCCTGGGATCTGAACCAACGGGGCTGCCAAAGCAGAGCACATGAACTTGAGCATTCCACCACCAGGCCAGCCCCTAATTTAGTTACTTGTAATAATGTAAGAATAGCTGTAAACTCTCCATCCTAAGAAAAGTTACAATGACAGAAATTTACAATTGGATGTATAGTTTGCCTCCCCCACATGCTAACTCATCCTCCTGTCTCCCCTCGCCTTGGGTAACCGTCATCCTGAATCCTGTCTTTACCATTTCTTGTTTTCCTTTTTACAAAGTTTTATTCCATATATACATATATATACCTAAAAAGCGTGTGTGTATAAACATATATTTTTTAAATTGTTTTTAAATGTAATAAAAAGAGTACGTCCAGTACACACCTATAGAATAGCTAAAATCCAAAACGCTCCAACACCAAATGCTGATGAGCATGCAAAGCAGCAGCAACTCTCATTCATTGCTGATGGGAGTGCAAAATGGTGCAGTCACTTTGGAAGACATTTTGGCAGTTTCTTACAAAACTAAACTCCTAGGTATTTACCCAAATAAGTTGAAAACTCATGTTCACACAAAAACCTGCACATGAGTGTTTACAGCTGCTTTATTCATAATTGCCAAAAGTTGGAAGCGAACAGGATGTCTTTCATTAAGTGAATGAATAAACTGTAGTACATCCAGACAATGAAATATTAGTCAGTGACAGAAAGCCACAAAAAGACATGGAGCAATCTTAAATGGATATTGCTAAGTGAAAGAAGCCAGTCTGAAAAGGCTACAAACTGTATGATTCCAACTATGTGACATTCTGGAAAGGCAAAACTATAGGGGTAGTAGAAAGATGAATGGTTGCCCCGGGGATGGGGGGAGAGGACCAGGTGGAACACAGAGCATTTTCACAGTGGTGAAACTATTCTGTATGGTGGATCCCCTAGAGCTGTACAACTCAAACAGCAAATCCAAATGTAAACTGTGGACTTCAGTTAATAATAATAATGTTTCAATATTTAATTGCAGTTGGTTCATCGATTGCAACAAATGTACCACATAAATGCAAGATGGTAATAATACTGGAAACTGTATTCCTGAAACTGCTCTAAAAAATAAAGTCTGTTACAAAGGAAAAAAATATGCATTTGTATTCTTTTGAGGCTTTTTTTCCGCCGAATGTAACATGGGTAAGACTCAGCCATATTTTATGTATTTACTTCATTCATTTCGCTGTTGTATGTCTGATTTCTCATTGATGGGCATTTGGGTTGCTTCCAGGTTTTTACTGTTATGAACAGTGCTGCTATGAACATTCTCATACATGTCTCCTATTATAGATGTGCGAGAGCTTTCTTTAGTCTATTTAGGTTTTTACCTAAAAGAAGAATTGTTGGGTCACAGGGTATATGAATATCCAATTTTAAAAGATAATGTGAAATATTTTTTCCAAAGTGAATACACAGATTTGCACTCCTGTGAGCATTGTGTAGGAGGTCTTATGAATGGATCCACAGTCTATTCCACACTTGCTTTTATCAGACAGTTTACATTTTTATCAGTTGAAGTGTTGGCTCAGCATGGTTTTAATTTGCATTTACCTAAACAATAAGATTGAACATCTCTTCATATTTATTAGCCATGTGTGTTTCCTCTTCTGAAAAATGGCTGTCGATATCTTTTGCCTATTTTTCTATTAGGTTATATGTGCTTTTCTGGTTGATTTTTAGGAATTCTTATGCCAATCCTTTCTCAGTTATCTATACTGAAAATATCTTCTCCAAGTTTGTAACTTGTTTCTCTCTTTTTAAAATGCCTTTAATGAACACAATTCTTAATTTTAAAGTGGTCAAATCTATTTTTGGATGTGTGTGTGTGTGTGTGTGTCCTGTTTAAGAAATATTTCCCTACCTCAAAGTCTGAATTATAGACTCTAAAAGATAGTCGCCCGTATAGTCTTCTAAAAGTTTTAAATTTGTATTTGACATTTAAGTTATTAATCCACCTGGAGTTAAATTTTGTATACATGTATGGTAGGGATCCAATTTCATATTTTTCCATATGGATAACCATTATTTTTTAACTCCGTTTATTGAACCGCTTCCCCCAACCTTTCCCAATTGATCTGATATGCTCCCTCTGTCATTATGCAGATTGGGTTCTCTAAGAAGAAAATACCAAGATGGAATTCAATGCGCAAGAGATATATTGAAGAAAACTCTTATAAGGGATGGAAGGAGGAGGAACTGGAGTAGGCCAGGATGCCCACAATACAGGTTGGGCACGTGTAAAGAGAGAAGGAAGGAAGGAGGATTGGCTAGGAATTGCCTCAGACTCGGTATGGCGCTTAAAAATGTCTTGGCTAGGGCACTGGGGAGACCCAGAGCAAAGATTGCACCTTAAAGGAGTCCTATGTGGGCAGAAATGGCCCCGCCATCTCAGTCACTGGCTGAAAGTGGCCCTGGGAGGGAGCACGGTCTTTGCGTGAATGCTGCGGTGGATATAAAGTTGCTGCCATGGGCTGGCCTGGTGGCACGGTGGTTAAGTCCACACGTTCCGCTTCAGTGGCCGCGGGTTTGCTGGTTCAGATGCCGGGTGCAGACATGGCACTGCTTGGCAAGCCATGCTGTGGTAGGCGTCCCACATACAAAGTAGAGGAAGATGGGCACAGGTGTTAGCTCAGGGCCGGTCTTCCTCAGCAAATAGAGGAGGATTGGCAGCAGATGTTAGCTCAGGGATAATCTTCCTCAAATAAAGTAAAAAATAAAGTTGCTGCCTTCTGACCTGGAGAAGACCTGGAGGCTGTCCACTAGCCACACTCCTTGCAGCAGGTTCTCCTGGAGGGAGGTCTGAATAGGGCACATTCATGGCCACCAGAGTCACATGCCAGAGTTTCACATGTGCACCGGTTTGTTTTGGGGCCTCTATTCTATTCCATTGGCCAACTTCTCTATGCCTGTGCCAGTACAAAACTATATATTCATAATAAATTCTAATTCTGGTACAGTTCGTCTCCTCCTTTCTGCTCTTCTTTAGAAATGTCCTGGCTATTCTTGGTCCTTTATTCTTCCATAGGTAATCAGAGGTTTTAAGCAAAGGAGTAATATCAGATAAGTATTACAGCAAGATAACTCGAGCCGTTGTATGAATTATTATAGGAATGAAAGATTTCAGGCTGAGAGAGCTTCTGAGACATAATTTCAATAGTCCAGGCAAGAAATAAAGTGGTATAGATTGAGTGGACTTAGGCAGTAGCGATGAGAAAAGACAGGGGTTATGAATACAAGACAGCAGGGAGGCAAACGGGTGGGAGAAATAAAAACCTGAGATAATTCCTATGTTAATGGCTTGGCCATCTGCCCAGATTGTGGGGCCTTTCACCAAGTCAGGAAGTACAGGAGGAAGAACAAGTTTTAGGGACAGTTAGTTTGATTTTGTATTTGCTGATGGGGGCATGTATTTAAAGCTGCCCAATGTACAAATGAATATAGAGGTCTGGAGCTCATATTGAAGCCCAGGCTGGCTTTGGGAGTAATAAATCTGTAGGTGTATGAGAGAAAGTATCACCTGGGGAGGGTTGAGAACGTGAGAGGACACTAACATATAAGGAGAAGCCAGACAAAGAGGAACTACCTAAAAAAGATTGATAAGGAATAATCAAAAGGAAAGGCTGTTATCCAAAACCCATTAGGATGGTTTCTGTCAGAAAACAGGAAATAACAAGTGTTGGCAAGGATGTGGGGAAATTGGAACCTTTGTGCACTGTTGATGGGAATGTAAAATGGTGCAGCCACCATGGGAAAGAGTATAGTGCTTCCTCAAAATTAAAAATAGAATTACCATATGATTCAATAATTCCACTTAACATATATCTGAAAGAGTTGAAAACAGAGTCTCAAAGAGATACTTGTCCACCCATGTTCATAGCAGCACTATTGACAACAGCGAAAAGGTGGAAGCAACCCAAGTGTCCATCGATGGATGAGTGGATAAACAAAATGTGGTACAGTCATGTGCTGCATAAGACGTTTCAGTCAACGAGGGACTGCATGTATGATGGTGGTGTTACCATGCCAGGTTTGTTTTTACCTGCTGCCCAGAAAGCCAAACACCAAGACAACGAGGTTTGCAGCAGAGACAGAGTTTAACCACAAGGCAGCCATTCAAGGAAGCAAGAGCATTGAGTCTCAAATCTGCTTCCCCGAAAATAGGGGCTCAGGGATATTTATGGGATGGGGGAAGGAGGTCTGAAATGTGGAGATAGACGATTGGAGGTGAGGAAAAGTGAGATAATTGATGATCTGTGCAAGCGTAGTCAGACTTCATGCCTCTTCACAGGACCCGTGTTCACAAAATGGTGGTGTTAGCATGATCCAAGGGTGGAATTTTTAGCCTCTTGATGTGAAAAGGTCACCTGTTTGACAACTGCCTGGGCCCAGTTGATGAGTTGGTGGTCTCAACCAGCCTGGAGTGGACAAAGGGGTTCTAGTTCCTGAGAAAGAGCTCAAACATCTGCTTTCATGGTGACCCAGGCTCCAGGGAGATGTTGTCTATAGGAGCCTAGTGGGAGTTGATAGCATACTGCCTAAACAGCACAGCTAAAAATGGGTGGGTTAAACAGCTAAAAGCTATAATCAGTAATTGCAAAAAAGGAAAAAAACCTTTACTTCCTAGCTACTTAATCATCAGTGGCTAACTCTGACTCTCTGCCAGTTTCAATTGTCTCGTTAGATTGGTACTATATAGCCTAGGTGTGTCGTAGGCGATACCGTCTAGGCTTGCGTAAGCACTGTAGGGGAGGAAGAAATTTTCCTCTACTCTTGTAGGTTCTTCTGGCTGGTCTAAGAATTAAATTGACATGAGACAAATTAACAGAAGAAAAACAAAAAAAGTTTAATAACATGTATACATGGGAGAAACCCAGGAAAACTAACTTGCCAAAATGGCCAAAGCCCTCACCTTAAATATCATCCTCGGCTAAAGACAAAAGAAGATGTTGGGGATGGGGGCAGTCAGGGACTTCAAAGGGAAGGAAGGCAATTCATAGGTAGGTGGAAAGGGCCAAACGTTTAGAAAACGAGTGTTTGGCTACACAGAAATAGAAGAACACAGAGGGGAGCCCAACAAACAGGCTTTTCTAGGTTCCTCCCTGTCTACCATCCAGTTCATGTTATGCTAAGGTGATAGCTCACTTCCTGAGACAGGTTTTTAAAATCTGAATTCTTTTAGGCAGTTAAGGGGGTGGTAACAAGAAAACTTTCTGAATCTTTTGTTTCTTAAAAATAATCAGCCTAGGGGGCCAGCCCTGTGGCCAAGTGGTTAAGCTCGCACGCTCTGCTTTGGCCCAGGGTTTCACCCATCAGATCCTGGGCATGGACATGGCACCACTCAACAGGCCACGCCTCAGCAGCCAGTGCTTCGCTGGTTCAGATCCTGGGCGAGAATATGGCACCACTCATCAAGCTGTGCTGAGGCGTCCCAAGTGCCACAACTAGAAGGACCCACAAATAAAATATACAACTATGTACCAGGGAGCTTTGGGGAGAAAAAGGAAAAACAAAATCTTTTTTTTTCTTTTTGAGGAAGATTAGCCCTGAGTTAACTGCTGCCAATCCTCCTCTTTTTGCTGAGGAAGGCTGGCCCTGAACTAACATCCATGCCCATCTTCCTCCACTTTATATGTGGGACGCCTACCACAGCATGGCGTGCCAAGCGGTGCCAAGTCTGCACCCGGGATCCGAAGTGGTGAACCCCGGGCCACCAAAGCAGAATGTGTGAACTTAACTGCTGCACCACCGGGCCGGGCCCAAATCTTTAAAAATAATAATAATAATGATAATAATAATAATAATAATAATCAGCCTAAAATAATCGTCATGTTAAAGAGACTCATTTTGGAGTGGCAAATTCGTTCCCTTTCAGTACACTCTATGATGTTCATACAACAACAAAGTCAACTAGCGATACATTTCTCAGAGCATAGCCCCATCGTTAAGTGACA
Source organism: Equus asinus (assembly GCF_041296235.1). Taxonomy (NCBI): domain Eukaryota; kingdom Metazoa; phylum Chordata; class Mammalia; order Perissodactyla; family Equidae; genus Equus; species Equus asinus. The sequence goes on along the minus strand of NC_091791.1, from coordinate 13,018,615 downwards.
CATGACTGTATATACAGGCAATAAAATATTATTCAGCCATAAAAAGGAAGGAACTTCTGACACATGCCACAATATGGAGGAACCTGGAAGACATCATGCTAAGTGGAATAAGCTAGTCACAATGGACAAATATTGTACGATTTCACTTACATCAGGTACATAGAACAGTCAAATTCAGAGAGACAGAAAGTAGAATGGGGGTTGCCAGGGCTGGGGAAGAGGAAATGGGAGTTGTTATTTAACGGATAGAGTTTCAGAGTGGGGTGATGAAAAAGTTCTGGAGATGGATGGTGGTGATGGATGCACAACAATGTGAATGTACTGAGTGCCACTGAACTGTCCACTTAAAAATGGTTAAGATGCGGGCTGGCCCAGTGGTGTCAGGGTTAAGTTCACACGCTCCACTTCAGTGGCCCGGGATTCGTGGGTTTGCATCATAGGGGAGGAAGACATTTCCTCTACCCTCTCGGTTCTTCTGGCTGGACTACGAATTAAATTGACATGAGACAGAATAACAGGAGAAGATCAAACAAAGCTTTGTAACATATATACATGAGACAGAGCCAGGAAAGCTGAGTAACTCACCAAAATGGTGGGGGCTCTCCTCTTAAATACCAACTTCAGCTAAAGACAATGGAAGATATTTAGGGGGGTGGTTTGGGCCTTCAAAGGGGAGGAAGGCAATTCACATGGAAATGGAAAAGTGAATGTTTAGTAAATAGAACTTTGATAAGAGTGGGCTTGGCAAGACTCCTCCCAGTCTGCCAGATACCCAGAGTTATCTATGGTAATGGCCTGTCCTAGGGACAGGCGTTTATTTTTATTTTATTTTATTTTATTATTTAATTTTTTTGGAGGAAGATTAGTCCTCAGCTAACATCCTTGCCCATCTTCCTCTACTTTATACGCGGGATGGCTGCCACAGCATGGCTTGCCAAGCAGTGCCATGTCCACACCCAGGGTCTGAACCCGAAAACCCCGGGCCACCAAAGCGGAACGTGCGCACTTAACTGCTGCACCACAGGGCTGGCCCCCCTAGATTTCTTTTATTCACTCCTTTTCACTGGCTGTCAAGGCCTGCCAGAGGAAAAGTGGATAAACTTGCCAATGGGCGCAATTAAAGCTTACAGTTTCTGACGTCCACTGGGCCCTTAAAGCTGCTCAGTGTTCCCTTGGTCCCTCAGTTTTCTCCTCTGTCAAATATACTATATAAAATAGCACCACAGGATTGCTGTAAAAGGTCAGTGGCATAACACATGTAAAACATTTGGCTCAGGGCCTGGTGCAAGGCACTGAAGAAAAGTCGCTTTCATACACAAATTCTTCCCGTCTTTTTTTTCCAAAGATTGGCACCTGAGCTAACAACTGTTGCCAATTTTTTTTTCTGTTTTTTCTCCCCGAATCCCCGCAGTGTGTAGTTGTATACTTTAGTTGTGGGTCCTTCTAGTTGTGGCATGTGGGACGCCGCCTCGGCGTGGCCTGATGAGCAGTGCCAGGTCCGCGACCGGGATCCAAAACGGTGAAACCCCTGGCCGCCAAAGTGGAGCACGCAAACTTAACCACTCAGCCTCCGGGCCGGCTCCTGTTCCCAGGTCTTTATCTCTCCACTTCCTGAGCTCCGTACTTGAATTTTAAATAACCTCCTGGGCTCTTTACCCCCCTTAAAATTCCACCTCCGAGTTTCCTAGTTTGATGAAAGATGTCATTCTCACAAGCTACAAACATCAGCCATCTACTCCACCACCTCTTATTCCCTACATTCCTTGGATCGCAGAGTCCTGTCCATTTCCTCTCTGACTTATCATTTAAATCTGTCCCCTCTCCCTCTCTCCTTTACCACCTGGGTCTATAATTTTCTTCAATTGTTGGAATACCTTTCCTTCCTGGTTCTTCATGCCGTTATTCTCTCCCCATTCTAATACACTATTCATTTTGCCACTAATCTTTCTTTTCCTTTTTCTTTTTTTTAAAAATTGGACTTTGCACAAAATTTGATTTATCTCAATCCTTGGTTCGCAACACACTGGCATCATTGGTCCATGTGTAGCCCTTTTTATTTTTTTTTATGTTTTAATGAAATAATGAACAACCATGATCTTACCATCTAACCTAGGAACTAGTACATTGATAACAACTTATAGGAACTTAGAGGTTTCTTTTATTTGCCATTCCTCTACCTTCTCCCCACAAACAGATGTAAGCCTTATCCTGAATTTTGAGTTTACCATTCCTTTAGTTTCTAAATTAGAGTTTTAATGTATATATGTATATTGTTTAGTTTTCATTTTTATAATTATAAAAAAGTATATAATGTTATATGTTGTCTTGCCTTTTAAATTCCTTCATACCTGTTACCCTGGCTGAAATTTTTTAAAAAATCTGACAGTACCAAGTGGTGGACAGGATGGGAGCAACTAGAACTCTTATGTTACTGGTGGAAATGCAAAATAGTATAACCGCTTTGGAAAACATTTTGACACTTACTTATAAAATTAAACATACACTTACTATATGGATCTAGCTATCTTCAAGTTATTTACCCAATTTAAATGAAAACTTATATCCACACAAAACCCATGTGGCAATGTTTATAGCAGCTTTATTAATATTCACCAAAAACTGGAAATATCTTATGATGGTTAATTTTATGTGTCAACTTGGCTAGACTATGGTGCCCAGCTGTTTAGTCAAACATGAGTCCAGATGTTGCTGTGGGGGGTATTTTGTACATACGACTGACATTTACAATCAGTTGACTTTAAGCAATGGAGATTACCCTCAATAATGTGGGTGGAATTCATCAAAACAGTTGACGGTCTTAAGAGCAACAACTGAGATTTCCTGGGGAAGAAGGAATTCTGCCTTGAAAACATACCTAGAAGTCCCGCTTGAGTCTCACCCTGCTGGCCTGCCCTACAGATTTTGAACTTACCACACCCCACAATCACATGAGCCAATTCCTTTAAATAAATTCTCTTTCTTTCTAGAGAGACAGATAATGGATGGATATAGATATTGATAGATGATGTAGATATATGGATGTGTGTCTGCATGTATATGTATCTATAGCCTATTGGATCTGTTTCTCTGGAGAACAACAACTGATATGCATCCCAAATGGCCTTAAACTTCTGAATGAACAAAGTGCTCCATCATCTACACAATGGAATAACTCTTAGCAATGAAAAGGGATGAAATAGGCATGCAACAACAGGACTGAATCTCCAATGCATTTGGCTAAATGAAATAGGCCAGATTCAAAAGGCTACATACCATATGACTCCATTTAGATGAAATTCTGAAAAAGGCAAAAACTGTAAGGATGGAAACAGATCAGTGATTGCCAGAGGCTGAGGGCTGGGGGAGCTGACTACAAAAGGGTATGGGGAGATTTCGAGGTGTGGTAGAACTGATTTATAGCTTGATTTTGTGATAGTTACGTAACTGCATGTAAATTACACCTTCATAAAAATATGCTAAAAAACGAATAGGAGGCAATCATGTAAAGAAAATTACTCTATTGAAAAGGAACTGCATGGTAACACAAACCCACTTACTTTTAAATGTATTAATGATATATAGAGATTGAGAATAATTCTGCAATATAGTAATTATCTTAACAATTATATGTCATGTCCATTAAATTTAATTAAGATATGTACCCTGTGTAAATTAAATATGCTTTGATTTTTAAATTTATTATTATTATTTTTTTAAGATTTTATTTTTTCCTTTTTCTCCCCAAAGCCCCCTGGTACATAGTTGTATATTTTTAGTTGTGGGCCCTTCTAGTTGTGGCATGTGGGATGCTGCCTCAGCATGGCTTGATGAGTGGTGCCATGTCTGTGCCCAGGATCCGGACCGGTGAAACCCTGGGCCACCAAAGCAGAGCGCGCGAACTTAATCACTTGGCCACAGGGCTGGTCCCAAGATTTTTTAATTTAAATTGTTAAGAAATTTATACCAAAAAAACCCCACCAATAAACTGATAAAAGCAAACAAAAAAATCCATGTTGTTGCATGTGGCTGTAGTTGACTTTTGCTACTGTATAATATTCCATTATGTGACCATTGCAATTTATTCATTCTTCTATTAACGCACATTCTGTGCTGTTATGAATGGTATTGCTACAAATATTAAATAAAGTATTATTTAACAAAGTATTTATCCTTTTCCTGAAAATCTTCCACTATCCGCATCGCCTATAGGATAAAACCCAAGAGGACCCTCGTGGCTGCATCAGTAGGTTGTCTTGGACTCTGGCTTCTGTCTGCGTTCAGCCAATGGGGAGCACTGGCCAGGCTCGCCAGATAAAATACAGGCCACCCAGTTAAATTTGAATTTCAGATAAACAACAATAGTTTTTTAATGTAAGTATTTCCCATGTAATCTGGCCACTCTCATACTAGCAAGGAGGAGGAAAGCGTAAGAGGCTATTTATTCTCCCAACCTCCTGCCTGCAGAGCTGCTACAATGGGCTGGCTCCGTCCCCAAAATCATAACTCATGTCCAGCAGTCCTCAACATACAGCTCAGCAGGTTCTGGTAATTCGTCCTTCTTCTTGCTCCCTCAGGCCTAAAAGTGGTAGTTAACAGCTTCCAGCTATAATTAGTACCAGGGGACTGGACCAACTGCTCCTTCTTGCTCTTCCTACACCCGCCCACACTTTTGTAAATAGATCCTTGATTGAGTTCTTTTCAATTCCCCAGTTTAGGTGTGTTGTCTGTGTCCTGCTGTACATAGATGAGGCTGTTCCCAGCTCTTTGAGACAGAATACATAGATCTTTCCTTTCTTTCTTTCTTTTTTTTTAAAAAAACATTGGCACCTGAGCTAACATCTGTTGCCAATCTTTTCTTCTTCTCCCCAAAGCCCCCGAGTACCTAGTTGTATATTCTAGTTGTGAGTGCCTCTGGTTGTGTGTGGGGGACACCACCTCAACATGGCTTGATGAGCGGCGCCATGTCCGCGCCCAGGATCGGAACTAGCAAAACCCTGGGCAGCTGAAGCAGAGCCGGTGAACTTAATCACTTGGCCATGGAGCCGGCCCAGATCTTTCCTTTCTTGACCCTCCCACAGCAATTTGTGTATACTCTAGAACCCCAGAGAAGGCCAGAGTACAGGGCTTCTCTGTCGGGTCCAACGTATCAGATACAGTTAAGCCCCTCTGATTCTTATTCTCCTACTAGTTGGTCAGTATTATTTCCTTTGGGGCAGGGAAAAAACTGTTCCCAGGACCTCACACCTTCCTTTCCACTGCGCCTTTGGTCTGAGCTCTGTACTCTGAGCTCTCCAGGCCTTTGGTCTCTGAGACCACAGGAAACCTTTCTCTCACAGTAAGACCAGCTCTTGCAACTGAAAGGTGTGGCTTTCAAGATCACTGTCTTAGTTACATGTTTGAAAAATCCACTCAGAAGCTCTGTGAACTTCTACGACAGGCTTAGCCCCTGACACACTCTCCCCTGAGACCAGAAACGTTATTGTTCTTTTGGATGAGGGCTGAGGGGCAGTCAGAAAATATTGGGATAGAATAAAACCTCAGTTACCTCCAAATTTTATCCCATTGTGTAGTACTTAGTATAGTAAAAGTTCAGTGCAATTGTGCTTCAAAAAGATTAGGCAAGAGTTAATAATAATAACAATAGTTATCCCCTGTTGAACAGTTTATCTGGGCTGAGCACTGTGCAGATTACAGGTCTCCAACAAGCCTGCGAGGCTGCGAGGTTTGTTTTGGTTCCCACCCTGTACCCTGTGATGCCAGGGCCGGGAATCTGCAGGCTACGTTTCTCCTTTGTCAGCTGGCCAAAATGGGGCCCCAAGACAGAGTCTGGAAGGCAGAAGGAGGAGAGAAGGGACTCGTTCCTTTCTATTTGCTTGCTGATTCCCTCGGAATGGCAGATTGGTGCCAGTTTCCAACTTCTTTCCACATTCCCAGCACAGCCAGGGGGCGCTCACTCTTCACATGTCTGAGCCCCAGTTCCACGAGACCCCTCCTCCAAGCTCCCGAGGTAGCAGCAGTAGCTAGGGGGCCCTTCCTCTAAACTTGTAGGTTTTTGTGATTGACTGTTACACTAATGACCCTTGCTGGATCCCGTCTCCTGAAATCCATGCACCCCTGTAGTCACCCTCCACCATGACTAGGCCAGGTGACCTGCTTTGGCCAATGGGACATCAGCAAACAGTCAAGCAGAGGCTCAATGAGCACTTGTGCTTTGGGACTTCGTTCTCTTGGACTGTTGCTGTCACCATCACATGAGGGAGCCCAGTGTAGCTTCCTTGAGGGTGAAAGAGACAGAGAGAGAGAGAGGCCCACCCACCCAGACGTCCCAGCCTACCTCTAAGCTTTGGAGTGATTTGTGAAGCCGCAGTAGAGCACTGAAGCAGTTCTGATAATCCCAACCTCTTCCCTCCACCAAGGGGATGGTTACCGCTTCCTACAGCTGTTATCTGTAACCTCGAAATACCCGTTTTGTTTGTTCAGTCCTCCCATACGTGTTTAACAATTTCCCCGTGTTCCCCCTGTTAAATCGATGAGTGTAATTTCTGTTTCCTAACTGGACCCTGACTTATACAGTATTATTAAATCCATTTTACAGATGAGAAAACTGAGGCTCAGAGAAATTAAGAAAGATGCCGAAGGTCACTGCTAATAAGGGCCCCAGGCTGACTCCAAAACCCTTGTTATACTTCGCATTAACTTCATTAATCTACAGCAATAGCTAATTGTGCTAAGTAAGACACCGATTGTTATATGTCATCCTTATTATGATGACGACCATTTGAAGTTGATGTTACCGTAGGAAGGGTTCTATTCGCCATCGGGAAGGCTCCAGCTCGTGAGCCAGCAGAGGGAGCTCTGTCCCTAGGACCCAGCCAGCAGTTGGCTGACCCAGAGTGGAGTAAGAATAACAACAGCCGTCTGGATCAAAGGGTTTGGACAAGCGCTCCAGCATAGGACACTGTAGGCTCCTGGGAGGGAAGGGAAAGGAAGAACTGTGTTGATTTAAATTTAAAAATATTGAACTGGAGCTGCCCAGCTGAAGCCCACAGTCCTCCAGGAGGAGGCATTCAGGGTCCCTTCCTGTCCTCCTCCCACTTGGCACCTGATTCCACCCTGATATTAAGAGGAGTTTCTCTGGAGTGGGGCGCATTTGCCAGTGGACAGAGTTACTAAGTAAAAGGGACCTTGGGTGTGGACTGGTTCTCTTTCCTAACTCCCTTCCTGTAAAATAGTGACAGGAGTAAGAAAGGGCAGGCTGCGCCCTCCTGGGAGCAAGCTGGACCATCCTGCCTCTTCTGCCGCCTCCCTTCCTCTCCCGTCCTGACTTGCTCCAGCTCTGTGCTCTGACCTGCCTCAGCTCTGTGCTCGGCTCCAGGGCCTCCCTGGCTCTTCTTGCTCTCTGGGTACATTCTCCCTGATGGTGATGGGTCTGTGTGAAACTGACTTTTCGTCCCATCACAGCAGCAAAATCTGAGACTCAAGTGTGAGCTCTGGGGGAGTAAATACTAGAACTTAGAAGCTGTAAGCAAGTCTCACAGCCCAACCAACCAGGGCAAAAGGGGCAGCACCTGTCCAGCCCAGCTTACCCCTCTCGCTGCACTGGGGATTGGAGCAAACCACGATCCCTTGGCCTCCCAGTTACCTACCATTGCCACCTGCTTTGGAACTAGGTCTAGGTAGAAGTGATAGGCCAAAGGTGGAATCTGGGCATTCCTGACTTCCCCTAGCCAAAATGCCATTTTAAAACATCATGTAACATATAACACATATTAAAGAATATGTATAACATATGACATTGTCAAGCATAATAAAGTGAATTCTTAGGAACCCAACCTAAGAATTAGCCTATTACCCACCCCCAGGTATCTACCTATATGCTTCTCCTCCTCATGGCCTATCACTCCACCAGAAGTAACTTAGGATACTCTGAGTCTGTGCTTCTAATTCCTTATTTCAAATACTAATTTACAGAATTGTATTTGTTCTTTAATAACATTGACACTTTTTAAAAGTTTAGGCCCTCAATTTGGATTTGTCTTATTGTTTCCTCATAATTATATTCAGGCTAAATATTTTTGGTAGGAATACTGTATAGGTGAAGTATTGATCCCCAAGGCATCCCATCAGAAGCTCCATGGTGTTGGTTTGTCCCATTATTGGTCATATTAAGTTTGATCATTGGTGTAGATGTTGTCCACCCGATTTCTCCTTTGGAAAAATACCTCTTGGGCCGGGCTGGTGGCACAGCGGTTAAGTGTGCAAGTTCTGCTTCAACGGCCCAGGGTTCGCCGATTTGGATCCCAGGTGCGGACATGGCACTCCTTGGCAAGCCATGCTGTGGTAGGCATCCCACATAGAAAGTAGAGGAAGATACACAGATGTTAGCTCAGGGCCAGTCTTCCTCAGCAAAAAGAGGAGGATTGGCAGCAGATGTTAGCTCAGGGCTCATCTTCCTAAAAAGGAAAAATACTTCTTACTCTTTGTAATTAGTAAGTAATCTGTGAGGTAATAATTTGAGCCCATGTAAATATTCTTTTCCCCAACATTATTTCACCAGTGGTTTTAGCATCTATTGATGATTCTTGCACAAATCAATTCAGTGGTTCCAAAATTTTCTAGTAACTTCTTTTTTCACCAACCATTCCTCCCACTGCTTCAGTATTTGATTTGAGGTAACATCCTTTTATTCCCAGTTAATAACCATAAGGCAATCAAAAAGCTTATTCGCATATTTCACCTTCATTCTTTACTTTATTTTCTCTCAGCATTTTGAAGATATTGTCTACTCTTTTCTGGCTTCTACTATTGGTAGTGAGACATCTTCTGGCAATCTAATAGTCATTCCTTTGTAAGCAATCTGACTTTTTTCAAGAAAATGAAAGCCCCGACTTGAAAAACAAATGAAACTTTAAAAAATGAAAGACATAATTGCTTAAACTTAATGGACAGATTAAACACCAAATTTGATACAGATATTGAGAAAAATGAATGAAGTGGGAGACAGATTTGAAGAAATTACCCAGCATGCAGAGAGAGAGAAAAAAGATGGAAAATATGAAAGAAGTCATGAGATATGGATGAAAGAATAAAAAGTCTAACACACATTAAGTTAAAGTCCAGGAGAGAACAGAGAGAAAGAATGAGAGGCAATATGGCTGAGAGAAGAGAAGGGGCTGAGAATTGTCTAGAATTTGAAAGACATGGATCCTCAGAGAGAGATGTATCAGTTAGCTAGGGCTGCCCTGACAAAGGACCACAGACTGGGCAGCTTAAACAACAGGAATGTATCTTCTCACAGTTCTGGAGGATAGATCTCTGAGAGCAAAGGATTGGCAGGGTTGGTCTCTTCTGAACCTCCCACTGTGGCTTGCAGATGGCCGGCTTCTCCCTGTGTTTTCACATGGTCCGTCCTCTGTGTGTCTCTGTGTCCCAGTACCCTCAATTATAAGGAATCGGGCCCATTCTAATGACCCCATTCAACTTAATCACCTCTTTAAAGACCCTGTCTCCAAATACAGTCACATTCTAGGGTCCTAGGGCTTAGGACTTCAACTCGTGTACTTTGTCAGGGAGGGGTACAATTCAGCCCATAACAATGGGAATCACGATATATAACAAGTGTGACAAATAAAAAGAAATCCACATCCCAACACAATATAGTGAAATTGCTGAATGCCAAAGACAAGGAGAAGGTCTTAAAAGCAACCAGAGAGAAAACCTACACTGGCTTAACAGTGGACTGGCTCCCCGCCAGGCCTCCTCAAGGCCAGTGTCTAACAGCTGTCAGACTCAGCTCCCAGCCTGTCTCTCCAAGAGGTCCTGCCCTGAGGTTTGCCTTCTCCGAACTTACACACCGCTTGTTTAGTCCCAAGTATGTGACGTGCTCTTATTGTTCACCGACAGCAGGGGGCCACTGGCGAAGGTCACCAGGTAGAGCCAGACCTTAAGTCTCTCTCCCACACAGACGAAAAATGAAAAATCCACTTGGGTTACATCACTGCTGTAAAAATCACATGTGAGTTGAGGTAGCTTAAAACTGGCAAGTGCGGTCTGGTGGAATGTCACTGTGGGAGATGGGTCAGCCTGAGAAAAGAAAGGCGGCATAGACTACATAGCTGACAGCTTTGCCAAGGCTCCCAAAGGCAGGTGTCTGTGGTGCCAACAAAATCGTGCCTGCTGCCCCTGACTGTAGTGCCCACAGTCACCAGTGCCTGAGCCCTGGCATCTTACAATTTAATTCATCCTGTGGGGGTGTTTTGTCTACCCAGTGAGACAGGTGTCTGCCATAATGTGTCCTATAACCTCTACGGCACCAGACGTTTGTCTCTGTGCTAGGCAAGTGCTCAATAGGTGATTTGATGAGTGGGTTGATGGCAATCCCTGGAGAATCTTGGTGTCCTGGAGCCTACAGCGGGCTCTGGTCTGCTGGAGGGGATTTATAACTCAGGTGTACATCCACTGCTGTAGCCACTGCCTCCACCACCATCATCTCTTGCATGGAAAGCAGCCGCCGCCTTCTCCACTTCTCCCTCCTTTCAATACATTCTCCACACAGCAGTCAAGCGATCTTTTTGAAAAGATAGGAATCAGACTACATCACTTTTTGCTTAAAATCTTCTGTGGCCTCCCGTAGCACTGAGAATGAAATCCAAACTCTTTGCTGCGGTCTCTACGACGCTGCAAGATACGGGCCCCATCGGTACAGTTTCTTCTCCTCTTCTTACTATGATCCAGCCACCTGGACTTTTCTCAGTTCACCAAACACACCAAACTCTTTCCCACCCCAGGGCCATGGCCCTTGTTCCTCCTTTTGCCTAGAATGGTCTTTCTCAGCTCTTCCTGGAGTTAGGCCCTTATCTTTCGAGTCTCAGCTCACAGGTCCCCTCCCTAAGCACCTTTGGAAAGCGGAGTCCCCAGTTACTCTGATTCATCGCTGTTCATTTCCTTCTTGGCGTAATCATCGGCTCTACTTAGTCTCTATTTATTTTGTTTGCTTGCTAGTTTATGTCAGTCTCCCCAACTAGAATCTAACAGGACAGGGACCCCGTCTCATCCTGTTGTCCCTGTGTCTCTAGCTCCCAGCACAGCACCTAGTGTGTTCAGCAGGCTTCACATGCCAGGTGCTATCTGGCCTGGGCCGCTGGACCCTGGAGCAGAATTCTTTTCTTACATTCCAAGGGGACCCAATGCTCAGCTGAATCATCAGAGCTGCTGCTCCGGCCCAATCCAGCTCAGCTGCCAACCATCCAGCCTGCTCTCAGAATTTAAATTGACCCCCGGAGCCAAAAGTAGTTGAAATGCAGAGCTAGCAACAGTTTACCTTCATAAATTCGACTCCCTGTTGTTCATGGTATTAACTCCTGTTTCAGGCACTTCCACTTCAATTAAGACTTGGCACACTTCAAAATACCACTGAACAGCGGGACACTGATTGAATTTGAGGTGCCGGGAAGCCAAATGGAAAAATAATAGTAAAACCACTGGTCCTTTTATATTGTAGTTAAAAGCTTGAATAAACAACTATTACACCTCCTTTAACGTTCTATTCGATTCCAAATTAATCTGGAATAGGTATAGTACCTTACACTGCTCTCACCCCGCCCCATCGAGCGTGGCCAGTCTGGCTCACAGTTCTCTCGATCTGAGCTTCCAGTTTGTCTCTCAGCAGCACTGTTGGTACACAATGCGGGTCAAGTTCGTAAGATTTGTAAATGTTGAAAAGGATGTTTGAATGATTCAAATGGTTGTTTGCGTGTATTTCCAAATATAAAACCTTTGGACAAATATGTAATTATCTATTTCAAATGCTTCCTTTGATCATATAAATTATGGTACACCCATTCAATGAAATACTGCCCAGTTATTTAAAAAGAATGTGGGAAATCAATATGCACTAATGTGGAAACAGGCCCAAGATGATTAAGTGAAAACAGCAAGTTGCAGACCGGCCACATTAATGTCTCTGTGTGCATGTGTATGTAAATATGTTTTCTTGTAAGCGTGGAGTATTTCTGGAAAGAGGCCCTAAGTCATCCTGGAAGTAGAATGTCCAAGATGATAATCGCTGATGACTGCCAGGTGCTTGCCCTCTGCCAGGCGTTGCACCAGGCAGTTTTCAAACGCCTCCACTGAGTCTCCACGGTAATTCCGAGAGGAAGGTTTTGCAATCTCTCACTTACAGATTGGGAAACTGAGGCCAAGAGAAGTAAAGTAACTCAACTTCAGCGTCCTCTGTATTTGAGGTGGGTGTTTTTTTAACCTTGAATCTGCATGACTTCATAAAAAATAAACTCATTAGTAATTTAAAATCTTTACCTCTCAGATTTTGAAACCAAGAGGGGCAGTGGGAAGGTTCGGTCCCAACAAGTTCTATTATGACAGTGAAGAAAACCCAGGCTGCGTCACTTCTAGCCAGGTGCCCTTTTCCCGGCAGCCTCGTAAGGAGGAGGTGATCAGAAGCTGCTGGAGTCATAAATCATAAGCAGAAGCAGGAGCACAGGAAGGAGAAAAGGCCAGCTGGCGGCCCTTCGGGGTCAATCGACTCTGGTTTCCTAGGCATGTGATTATGGAGAAGCTGATCCACTGCCCACCACGGTGACATTAAGGGAGGCCTCCAAACTGAAGGGTAGCACTGTCCCCCAACTAGCCTGAACAATTCAAGATTAGCCACTGGCTGCAACCTTGTATCAGGGCACCTGGAGAGAATCCTTATTGTTACACACTCATTGTGATGCCAGACTTCATATTAACACTTCATTTGACACCCCCCACAACAACCATGAGCTCCGTGATCCGCAGTTTAACAGCAAGGAATCTGGCACTTTGTGAAATTCAGTAATCTAAGTCCCACAGCAAACTACAAGGTTAGGACTTGAACTCAGGTCTGTCAGACTCCCTGTTAACTCCCACACTGGGGTTCCTGGGTGAGCTGATGGCGGCCAGGGGTCACAAGTTTCATATGTTCAGCACCCCCTTACTAAGCACCCTTCACCCAAATTGTATAGGACACAAAAAAACGAAAAAGTGAAGGCTCCTGACTCATGAGCCAGCCTCTGTCTGCTCCCAAGTCTTCCATGCTGGAAGAACGTTCAGCAAAGTGGCATCTGCTCTCAGATTGCCCTGTTGCCACCTGCCTGATGACCTCTGGAACTGCCCAGAATCGTGTTCCTGTGGCCTACACTGAGACCTTCCTGGATTGATTACTGTGTCCTGGAGTTTCCCCTGGTCTCTGGTGCCTCAGCCTCTACGAACTGGCCATCCTGCCACCCATTGACCTAATTCTCACATTGAAGCCCCATTGCACTGCAAAGGTGGAGTTGGAAATGTGAGTGCTTGACCTCTATGCATCTGGGAGGGCTTGTCACACTCTGAATTCATGCCTTAGAAATCTGATGTCTTAAAGACAAGATCCTGGGGCAGCTCCTAAAGGACTTTCTGAGGCTAAAAATGATGATGCTAGACAAATGTGTCTCAGCTAGCCTGCCACTCCCTTCCTTGCACTTGAATACTGAGCTGCCTGGAGTCACACACACACACATGCACTCTCACACACACACCTTGTTTCAGAACTTTGGGTCTTGGCTTGCTCTTCCCTTTCCTGAAATGCCCTTCCCATTTTTCTTCACATGACTGACTATTACTTAGTCTTGGAGATGCAGCTTGGATATCATATCCTCAACCCCAAACTGGGCTAATGTTTTCATATCACCAGGGTTTACTGCCTATTACATTGAAATGTGTCTCGCCCTTCGGGCTGCAAGTCTGTAAGGATGGGGCCCAGGTTTGGGTCCCCTGCAGTTTTTCAGAGTCTCACCTGATGTCTGTCATGCTGCAGGCGCTCAGAGCAGGTATGTCGCTCTGTCCAGCGGTCGTATTCTCAGCCTCCAGGTGGCCTCTTCATTGTGTCGTGGCCAGGTTCCCATTGTGCAGACTCATTACCTAAGTGCCAGGGCTTGTAAGTCTGCCGCTTATCTGAGGTTCATCTGCAAGACGCTGTAATTGAAACAGCTTCCAGGATGGAAAAATCACTTCTAGAATTTAATTTCCAAGCTTGCGGCCTGGATTGTTCAAGCTGATTACAGGAAACGGTTGGAGTGCTAATTGCTCTCTATGCTGAATCCAGATGGGTATGTTTACTAGGCTGAGAAATGTTAATTCTGTCTTTGGCTCAGAAATGTCTGGCATTCACTTTAGAGGAAAATAGAAAAATAGGGTAGTACAGCCAGCTAGGCTCAATTACACAGTCACGTGCTGCACAACGATGTTCTGGTCAGTGACTAACTGCATAGATGACAGTGGTCCCAGATATTAGCACCATACAGCCTAGGTGTGCAGTAGGCTATACCACCTAGGTTTGTGTAAGTACACTCTATGATGTCTGCACAACAGCGAAACCAACTCACTTTGCATTTCTCAAATTGTGTCCCCGTCCGTTAAGCCATGCGTGACTATATTTCTCTTAAAGAAAATTTTTTGAAAACATGGTAGGGCGGGTGGTCCTGCCAATTCTGACCCGGAGCTGTTGGGGGAACTTTGCCGTTCAGGAGATGGTGTGCAACTGTCACTGATTTTAAAAGTTCAGCAAAAGAATTTTGAGCAGTCAGTCTTTAGTACCACGACAAGGCTGGCCAAATGTCGAGAGGGCCTGAAGGCTGACGGAGGAGCATGCTAGGGGGAAGGAGCAGAGGTCTGAATCTGTTCTTTTCTGAAGCGTGTAAGTAAGAGTGTGCATATGGTCAAATGACAACAGGAGGAACAATAGCTCACACATTTACTGAGCCCTGGCTTCTTGCCGAGCATTACGCCAAAAACCTTACATTCTTTATGTCATTTGATCCAACAATTCTTTGAGGTAGACCCCAAGATTATCCCCATTTATAGTTGGGAAACCAAGTCTCAAAGAGTGACTTGTCCAAAGCGGCGGGCCTCCTGTGTGCTTTGCAAACACTTTTACGACTTTGCAAATTTGTTTAACCCTCGTTTGGCGCAACAAACCAGCCCTGCCTCTGGTGGCCACCCCTGTCCTGTGTAAGTTCATCCGGCTGAAAGATGGGCAGTTGCTCCCCAGGCAATAGGGCAGCAGGGGCTCTTTTTCCCCCCAGTAAACATTCTTCCACACAGTGCTCAAGACAGCAAAGACAACAGATCCATTAATTAAGTGAGTGACTGGCCACCTGCCTGCCTGGTCCGAGCTCTCTGAGATTCTGTCTTCGGTTATAAGTGCAGTTAGCTCCCGGAAGAGGAATAGAGCTTTGTGAAGCCCTGTGGCCCTGGCATGGAAGCATTTCTGGGTCTCCCATAGCACCTTCTCACAGATGCTAGGGAGACAGCAAGGAGGGGAGGAGTCCCTCTTTGTCAATCAAGAATGCCACCTCCTGATGCTGGCGCCAGAAGAGAGCACTGAACAACCCTCTGGCTCCTGAGCTCAGCCCTGTGACTCATCCCCATGGCTCCTGCCTTGCATACGCTGTTTGTGGAGCACTGTAATTAGTTAATGAACTATCTGAATGATATTCCTCTAGTCATTCAACCAGCCCCATCCTCAGAGTGGTAATTGTATTTGAGGTTATTTAAAAACATTATTGTATCCAAATAGAGTTTACATCAGCAGATGGCATGGTTAGTAATCCTGCTATCCCTGGTGTTTCTAAATTGTGCTATAAACTGCCTGGTGAGTCGTGCAAAACGGCTGCTCCAACAGCGAGTCCCTCTCCCCCACCCCAGTGGGGCTTCTCTGCCAGAAACAACCACCCGTCTGAGAGGGGAAGTAGTAAAAGCAACTCGTGGCCAGCATCCAGTTGAACTTCGTTTAGAACAGACTGTTTTCCGAAGAAGTTCTCCACTAATTTGATCATCATCTTTAGATGTGAACTAACTCTTCCTTATCTTTACTTTACAAGAATATATTCTGACATTAATCTTGGGCTGCCTTTCTTTACAACCTTTTTTGGAAATATTTGAGTGATACAGTTAAAAGCATGGGTGTGGCTCCCTAAGCATTTCCACACCTCCATTTCTTTGTCTGTAAAATGAGGATCATCACAGTGACAGTAATGAGAGTTGATGTTTTAGTGCTTGAACATGTGTCAGGCACTCTTCCAAGTATTTTACACAAATTATCTCACCTGATCCTCAGGCTGCCTCTGTGAGAGACCATTATTATGAGGTACTGTACCTAGGTACTGTTATTATCCTCACCTTTCACATCAGTAAACTGAGTCATGGAGAGGGTCGGTAACTTCTCCAAGATCACTTCCCTGCAGGTAATGGAGTGAGGATCCAAATCCAGGAGACCGATGATTCTAGTGCCTACGCACTGAACGCTCTGCTACTCTGCTTTTTTTGTAAGGTTGTGAGGATTCAGTGCGATTCATTAAATAAATATTTACTATGTGCCAAGTACTGTTCCAGGTGTCAGAGCTAAGGACGGATTCCTGCCCTCACGGGTATCACATTCTAGCAGGGAAGATTATCCATTTAAAGCTTTTAGTGCAACACTCAGGACAAGGCCAGTGCCCAGTTCTGGGTATTAGGGCTCTAGAAATTTCTGCCTAGTATTTTATTTATCTATGTACACGTTTTAATGCTCCCACTAGATTACAAATTCCCTGAAGACAAGATTAATTTCTGCTTCCTTTCTACATGTCTTTTAACTCCTTACACATAGTAAGAAATCAGTAAGTATTTGTTGAATAAGCAAACCTATTGATTCTACATGTATGTAGAAGAACTGAAAAAAGTGCTTTATCTGTGTATCACTGCAAAAGTTCTCAAGGGAAAATCTATAACTGTAAGTATATCTGAGATGTAGAATTATGTATCCACGTCAATCGCTAAGAGGATCAAATAAGATGTGTATGGAAAGCTCTTTGAAAACTGTAACACATCAAGCATATGTAACATGTTATTGGTATGTACAACACAGAAAGAGATTTCTTTCCCTCCTTCTATGCTTCCAGTGGAGCAAATGCTAACTCCAGGGTATAAACTGCCCCTGGGATGTGGATGGGAACCCACCAACCACGCAAGGCAGCAGTGAGTAAATAGCAAATATTCTCACATAAGCCAACACAGGGAATTTTTACCGTAAAGAAACGAAAAGGAATATTAGTTGTCTACTGCTGCATAACATCTTACCCCAAAATTTAGTGGCTTAAAACAACAGCAAACATTCATTTCCTCACATAGTTTCTGTGGGTCAGGAGTTTGGGAGCAGCTAAGCTGAATGGTTTGGGTGCAGTGTTTCATATGGTCAAGATGTCAGCCAGGGCTGCAGCCACCCAAGGGCTTGACTGGGGAAGGAGAGTCCCCTTCCCAGGTGACTTACTCACAAGCTGGTGCTGGTTGTTGGCGGGAGGGCTCAGATCCTTCCCATAAGGGTCTCTCCACAAGGCTGCTTGAGTGTCTTCACAACATGGTGGCGGGCTTCCCCCGATGAGAGCGATCAAGAGACCAAGGCAGAATCTGCAATGTCTTTTATGTTCTATCTTGGAAGTCATACACCCTCTCTTGTGCGATCCCTATTAGTCACAAGAGTCAGCCTTATGTGATGTGAGAGGGTACTATCGGGGTGATCATGGGGGCTCTCTTGGAGGCTGGCTACCATAAAGGGGAACCGGGGCTCAGAAATCAAGAACATGGCCACAGAAATGCAAATCAAAACTACACTAAGATATCACCTTACACCCGTTAGAATGACAAAAATATCTAAAACTAATAGCAACAAATGTTGGAGAGGTTGCAGAGAAAAAGGAACCCTCATACACTGCTGGTGGGAACGCAAACTGGTGCAGCCACTATGGAAAACAGTATGGAGATTCCTCAAAAAATTAAAAATAGAACTACCAGACGATCCAGCCATCCCACTACTGGGTATTTATGCAAAGAGCTTGAAGTCAGCAATCCCAAAAGTCCTATGCACCCCAATGTTTATTGCAGCACTGTTTACAATAGCCAAGACGTGGAAGCAACCTAAGTGTCCAGCAACAGACGAATGGATAAAGAAGATGTGGTACATATATACAATGGAATACTACTCAGCTGCAAAACAGAACAAAATCATTCCACTTGCAATAACATGGATGGACCTTGAGGGAATTATGTTAAGTGAAATAAGCCAGCGAGAGAAGGACAATCTGTGTATGACTCCACTCATATGAGGAATTTAAAATTATGGACTAAGAACAGTTTAGTGGATACCAGGGGAAAGGTGGGGTGGGGGGTGGGCACAAAGGGTGAAGTGGTGCACCTACAACATGACTGACAAACATTAATGTACAACTGAAATTTCACAAGATTGTAACCTATCAATAACTCAATTAAAAAAAAAAAAAAAAGAACATGCCCACAGCTGGGCCTCCCCGAGACAAGAGCTGGACGGTATCCTGGAGCCAAGGCAGCTCCAGGCACTTTAGTGGCAGGTATGCCTAAGTCTTTTCTCCTGTTCTCTCCCTTCGTGTAACTCAGCCACACCCCTCCTGTCTTCTCCTGCCAGTTCTTTCCGTGCTTCTTACTTCATATTCCTAAAAGCAGAGCCTGACGGCTCAGTTCATCTTTTTTCCCAGGTCATCACAGGTCATGAGCCTCATAAGGTTGGTTTCTGAGGATCCATTCTTCACCTAGACATTTGCGGGGGGCAAGGTTCACGTGGTCCAAAACATAGATGCCTTAGTACAGGGCTGTGGTCAGGACACTCTCTCTACAATGAGATAGTGGGTGGGACAGAACTCAGGAAGCATAGCCTGTCCCCATTATAGCTATTCCTCACCAGGTGTTGTGCTGAGCGGAGGGGCCACAGGTGGAGAGAAGGAAAAAAAATGAAGACAAATAAATTGATCCCTGGCCTCTCTGTTTAGAGAGGAAGACACCCATAAGCAAATAATTATAATTGGTGCATAATCAGGCTATAGTAGAAGTACATGGATGGCACTATGGGAGCAAAGAGGTGGGGATGATTCCCTCTACCTGGGACAGATGGGGAGGACTCCCTAAGAAGACTTCTGCCAGGGTCTTGAAGGATGAGATGGAGAGGATCCAGACAACAAAAGGGAGAACGGCATTTCTGACAGGGAGGCACCCGCGTAGGATATTTTGGGGAAGGTGAGACTCTGCAGTGGGACTGCAGGGCAGGGTGGATGGGAGATAAGCAGGCAAGGTTAGCTGGGGTGACACTGCCATGGGCTTGGTGGGCTCGGTGAAGAAATTTGGCTCTTCCCAAGAGTAGCAGGAAGTCCTTGAAGGACGTGAGACAGGAATGAGAACTGTGGGTGGCTCCAGGGGCTGACCTGACAGCAACTCTGGAATGGAGGCCGGGTCCCAGGCTTCCTTTGAAGTCTTGTTCAAACACGCATGCATCCTTCCCTCTTCAGGTTCACGAGGGACCGTGTATGAAATGAGGAAAGCTGTCATCTCCATCACAAAAGACCTCTGTGCTTGTGAGGAACGAGTGACTGCTCCTTCACTGGTTTCCATTAATAGCAATCCCTCCAAATATAATTCCACAGGCAGCCACATTAAGCAAAGCTTCATTCAGCACCAAGGAGGCCACATCTGCACAACGAAAAGATGTAATTGGAAGCTTAAGAAAAGGCTTCCTGTGGGTCCTCATCAAATTACTCCTCATCCTCCTGCAAACAACCTCCCAACCAGTTCAGAAAATAATGCCTGGAAAAGAAACCCCCTATAGCAGTTCAGGCCCTACCAATAAGCAGCTTACAGCAGACTCAAGATTCCTACATCAGTGAGCGAAGTCCAAGTACACTGTTGTGGGTTTTGTTATTTAAATGTCTAGGGCCAATTTGATGTCCTACAGACCACATTTATAGAGTGATTTAAGAGGCAAAAGCAAGCTCCTGGACTTTCGCCCTGAGAAATGTGTTGCTTTGGTGAAGTCTGCCCATGGGCAGGAGGACCATTAAGTTGCAGAAGCCCCTGGAAGCTGCACGGCCTATGGTTAAGAGCGTGCCTCTGCAGCCGGCCTGCCTGGGCTCACATACTGGCCCTGACACTTTCTACTGTGTGACCTCGTGGTAAGTGACTTGAGCTCTCTGCACCTCTGTTTCTCATCTGTGACACAGGGATTGTGTTAGTCTGTTCAGGCTTCTATAACAAAATACCACAGACTAGGTAGCTTATAATGAACAGGAATTTATTTCTCCCAGTTCTAGAGGCCAGAAGTCCAAGATCAAAGTGCCAGCATGGTTCCATTCTGGTGGAAGCCCTCCTCCTGGTTCCTAGCTGTCCCTTTTGCTGTGTCCTCGCATGGAGGAAGGCGCTAGCGATCTCTCCAGAGCCTCTTTTATAAGGCACTAATCCCATTCATGAGGGCTCCACCGTCATGATTTAAGCACCTCCCGAAAGGTCCACCTACTATTACCATCATCTTTTTTTTTTTAATAGATTGGCACCTGAGCTAACAACTGTTGCCAATCTTCTTTTGCTTTTTCTTCCCAAATGTCCCCAGTACATAGTTGTAGATTCTAGTTGTAGGTCCCTCTGGTTGTGCTATGTGGGGCGCCGCCTCAACATGGCCTGATGAGCAGTGCCACATCCACTCCCAGGATCCAAACCGGTGAAACCCTAGGCTGCCAAAGTGGAGTGCGCAAACTTAACCACTCGGCCACGGGGCTGGCCCCTACCATCATCTTTAGGGATTAGGATTTCAACCTACAAATTTTGGGGAGACACAAACATTCAGACAGACCACAGCAGGGACGATAACACTAACACTACCTTTTCAGGGTTCTTGAGAAGATTAAGTGAATTAATCCACGCGGAAGATTATGAGTGCCTGGCACATAGAAAGCTCGATATAAGTGTTTGCTGGTCATCCCGTCCCCTGCTCTGTTATTACTGCCAGTGACTGGGAGCTCACTCCTAATTATTAGCAAGTTTTTCCCCATCTCAACCTTGATCCCACCTCCTTAAAAGTTCCCATCATTCACAAGATTTTCATTTTCTTCTGTGACTTCTGTATTTGCCAACTTTTATAGAGTGTATATAAATTGCTTTTGTAATTAGAAAACAATAAATTTTTAAAAATTCTAACCACTAAATCTTTCGAGAATAACATTTTGTGATTTTGCGAATAACATGTATTCACAAAATCTAGTTCTGCCCTTTATAATACCAAGAAAGAAAAAGAGAAAGAAACCTAATTGTTGGCCTCCTCTCCCTCATTAGGTTGGTGCCTGCATCCAGCATGAGCACAGTGTGGCATCCCTTGTCTTTGGGACCTGCCTGCTATTTGCCCGTGCCATGAGCTGCCACTAACTAGCAAATGCTTTTCTCTACTTTCCATGCACACTTACCTTTACCTGCCCAGTGCTGTGGGTGCAGAATACTGTGTGGACTCCCAGGGGCCACCAGGTCTGACCCAGTGGGTACAGGCTGCCTCACCATGAATGCAGACACCACCTGCTCCAGTTCACGGGTCGGTCTTGGCATCTTGAGGCCAATGAACAGTACGGGATAGCTGGATGGGTAATCCATAGGTTTTAAATAAAATTAATCTGGGAAACAGAGGAACTTTGGGAAATCATAACAGATTTTCCTCAAGTGCAAGTGGGTTAAGCTCTGGCCTCTACCCTGTAAGAACAACCCTAAAGAATGCGAGGAAAGGCCAGATGAGGACTTGTTGAGTGAAACGCTGCATTAACATGTGAGCTTAAAATTTAAAACACATTTTCAAACGAGGATATATCTTGTATATTATTTATGCATTTAAAAATTATTAACATTTTAGGGGCCGGCCCGGTGGCGCAGCAGTTAGGTGTGCATGTTCCACTTCAGCAGCCCACGGTTTGCCGGTTCAGATCCTGGGTGTGGACATGGTACTGCTTGGCAAGCCATGCTGTGGTAGGCGTCCCACGTATAAAGTAGAGGAAGATGGGCACGGATGTTAGCTCAGGGCCAGTCTTCCTCAGCAAAAAGAGGAGGATTAGCAGCAGATGTTAGCTCAGGGTTGATCTTCAAAAAAAAAAAAATTATTAACATTTTAAAAATCCAAACATTAACAAAGGAAATGGTGCTAATTATTTATCTCTATTTACTAAGAATAATGCTTCTTTTTGTAAGTGAAAGATGATAAAAACTGAACCAGTTTGGCCTGTTGGGGTGAATAGCTGCTGCCTAGTAGAAGAATGTGATCTTTAAACACAAATAACAACCAAAAAACATCATTAAGGAGGCCAAGTTTCCAGAGGGATCTAAGGAAAGAAATGAAAAGGGCCCTTCACATTTAACAACCCATTTTGTATAAAATGGAAATGGTTCTAGAGAAATGCTCTGAGTAGTTTGTGCCCCACAGCCTTGGAAGGGGAAGGAAAAATGTGTATTCAACACAGCAACAAAAGACCATGTGTCCAGCAGCCAGGGATGGCACACAAACACCAAAGTCAGGAAAAGCTTTGGTTCTAGAAGACATTCTCCAATCAGCTAGACACTCCCAGAAGGCGGGGAAACCCTGTGTCTGTCAAGTAGACCCTTGTATTTTAGTCCTTAACTCACAGTAGTAGGTGTTCAACAAATATAGGGGTCCTAGTTCAAGAGCAAGGAAAGCTCTGATGACGCAGCTATAATAATATATCATATTTTACAGTTAATGGTGATTTAATGTTATTTTATTCACATCTCATCTCTGGGCGATGGGTCTCCAGATTTTCTGTTTTTCTGCATTGTCTGAATTGTTTATGAGTATGTTTTTTGAAATGGAAAGTAACAATTATCTCCCTATTGGGAAAAAAGTAATTCCCATAACCATCATCACCCATTTCTTGACCCCCTTTGGAACAAGACTGGGAGTTAATTTTGCCATAGATTATAATTCAATAGGAAGACAAAGTGAATTCATTCATTCCACAAATGTTTATTCTATACCAACTTGTGTTAAAGATCTAGGTGGGAATGGGGAACATGTATGTTCAAAAAACACCAGTTTAGAGCCAGCCCTGGTGGCCTAGTGGTTAAAGTTGAGCGTGCTCTGCTTCAGCAGCCCAGGTTCAGTTCCCAGGCGTGGAACCACACCACTCACCTGTCAGTAGCCATGCAGTGGCAGCGGCTCACATAGAAGAGCTAGAAGGACTTAAACTAGAATATACAGCTACGTACTGGGGCTTCGGTGGGAATAAAAAAGAGAGGAAGATTGGCAACAGATGTTAGCTCAGGGCTAATCTTTCCCAACAACAACAACAAAAGTTTATGGCCTAACACGGAGACAGGCATTAAACCCACCAACAAGTGTTCAGTTGCCACTATGACAGCTGCCATGGGGAAGGCATCTGGTGCTAGGAGCACCTGTGTCTCCAGGATCTGTCCCCTACTTAGGCTCCACACATTTCCTCTTGCTATTTCCCCTCCCTGAGGGCCCTTCCTCCTTCTTCCACCTATTCAATCTTGACCTTGCTTTGGAATCCTGCTCAAGTCTCTAGTTCCTGCTCAAGGCCTCCCTGACTGCTGAGGACCTTATTTCCTCCCTCCCCTCAGCATCTCTCTCATCCTGTGTTATGTCAGATACTGCCTTGAGGATCATGAAACTCACTAGTAGTTGTATTAGTCAGGGTTCTCTAGAGAAACAGAACCAAGGGTGTGTGCATGCATACATGCATGTGTGTGTGTGTTTATAGAGAGAGAGACAGATTTTAAGGAATTAGCTCACACAATTGTGGAGGAGTAAGTCCAAAATCTGCAGGGTAGGCCAGCAGGCTGGGGACCCAGGGAAGAGTTGCAGTCTGAGTCCAAAGGCAGTCTGCTCACAGAACTCCCTCTTTGCTCAGGGGACATCAGTCTTTGTTCTATTAAGGCCTTCAACTAATTGGATGAGGCCCACCTACAATAGAGAGGGTAATTGGCTTTACTCAAAATCCACTGATTTAAACCTTAATCTCATAAAAAAAAAATCTTTACAGAAATATCCAGAATAATGTTTGACCAAACACCTGGGCACCATGGCCCAGCCAAGTTGACACACAAAATTACCCATCACAGTAGTCTTATTTCCCTAACTAGACTCTACTGTCTTGGAAGGCACAGGTCAGCTCTTACATGTCTGACTCCTCCCACAGGGCCGTGCTCAAGGATTATCATCAGGAGGTATCCAATAAATCCCCAAAGAGTGGAAGAATAGAACAGTGAGACTTGACAGACCCCCTGGAAGCCACCTCGTGTGCCTTCCGGAAACAACAGAGGATGTGTGACCAACACCTGCCTAGTCCCCAGAGTGCAAAGCACGTGATGGCAGAGACACCAAAAGCATAACCCTGGTCCTTCTCTGTTCTGAAAACAACTTTTCAGCCATACGCAGTCATCCCTTCCAAGATAATAACAGATTTAGATAGAAATGTCCGTTCAGTAGGGTTGGAACTCAGCACAACTCCAGTGAGTGAAGACAAAAGAACACCACGAAAGCATGTTGTGGCCTAGGGAGAAATTTCTGACTATCTTTTTATGACATATGTATCTGTTTCAAGCTTCATCTTTCTTCCAAGCCTATTACTAATTCATGCAACAGACTCCCAACTCTTGTCCTCCGCCCCCAACCAGGCTTAAATCAGCCCCCCAGAGACAAACCAGGCTCAGAGGAGGGGCCTAATGCTTTCTCAGCCAATTCACAGTCCAGGCTCAAATTTGCAATTCTAAACCCAGAATCTAATTTCCAGGCTTCCCTTGGTTCCTGAGAAGGCTGCTTAGGCGGCGGGAGGGAGGCCCGGGCCAGAAATCTCAAGCACCTGGAAAGGTGGTAGGTCCTCAAGCCATTTTTCAATGCCAGTCCCCATCTTCATGTGTCCCATAACTATCTGGTGCCCTTATTAAATTCCCTCTTCTGCATCTGTAAAAATCTTTTCATTGTTCCTCTGCCCCGGTAGAAAAATGGGCAAAGGATAGGTACAGACTGTTCAAAGGAAAGAAATTCCAAATGTCTCTGAAACACATGAAAAGATGCTCAATTACACTCACAATAATAGAAATGAAAATTAAAAGTACAAAGAGAATTTATCAGATTGGCAAAGATCAGAACGTTAGATAATGCAGTCTGGTACAATTGTGGGGAAACATGCACTGTGAACACTGCAGGTGCAAGGTAACCTTCTCTGAGCTCCTTGGAGAGTAATTTGGCAAAACGTCTCAAATTTTAAGATGCACTGGTCCAATGACCAAGCACTTCCACTCCCAGGTATTAATAGATGTACTTGTACATTTGTACAAAATGACGTATGCCCAAGAATATATATTGCGGCATTGTTTGTAAGAGCAAATGACTGGGAACTATCTAAATGTCTATTAATAGGGGACCAGTTAAATAAATTATAGAGTGCTATATAGCCACTTAAAGGAATAAGGAAGGTCTGTATGGACTGATGTGGAAAATTTTGCAGGGGTATTGTTACGTGAAAAGAGTGAGGAGACTGCCAGTGCATATGATGTGCTAGCATTTGTGAGGGGGAAGAACGCATATATGTTGGTAAATGCATGGAGGACCCCTGGAAGAACACTCAGGGACCTGGGGATACAGGTGAGATCTAGAGCAGGGACCTGGGAGGCTTGGGAATATCAGAGAGAAGGAGGTTTTTTTTTTTCTGTGTACCTTTCATAGGTTGAATTGTGACCCACAAAATTCACATGTTGAAGTCCTCACTTTCAGTATCTCAGAATGTAACCTTGTTTGGAAGTAGGGTCATTGCAGATGTAATTAGCTAAGATGAGGTCATATGGGAGTAGTGTGGACCTCTAATCCAATGTGACACATATTCTTACACAAAGGGGAAATTTGGACACCGAGAGGCACCAGGGAGAACACTGTGTGAGGACGAAGGCAGAGATTGAAGTGATTCTCAGCAAACACTAGAAGCCAGGAGAGAGGCATGGAACAGATTTTTCCCTTGCTGTCCTTAGAAGGTACCAGTCCTGCAGACACCTTGATCTTGGACTTCCAGCTTCCAGAACTATGAGACAATAAATTTCTATTGTTCTAAACCACCCAGTTTTGGCACTTGGTTACAGCAGCCCTACCAAACTAATATAGTGTCCTTTGGTGCATTTTGAGTTCTGTATCCAGTGCATGTAGAACCAACTAAAAATTTTTTTCAACACAAATGTCCCTTCCTCCCTGAAGCCTTCCCAGATTCACTAGGCAGAGTTGATTGCTCCATCTTTTGGGCTCCTAGAACATTTTGTTTGTATCTCTGAGATAGCATTTACCACATTGTAATGTAATTTAACTCTTCGCAGGCTCTTGCCTCCACAAAAGGGGCGAAGCCTACATTTCTTTCATCATTATAGTCCCAGAGCCTGGCCCTCAAATGTTTGCTGGAGTGAATGAATAAATGGGTAACTAGGCATTTTTTATTCTCTTCCTACATTTCTATCACTATTTATTGATTTTTGGCTTGATCAGCTATGAATTCATCTATGTTTAGTTGGAGTGACATGACTAAAACCTGACCATAAGATTTGGAGGATTTTGATAGGTGGAAGGGAAAAAAAAAATCATTTCAAAATACATAAGAGTATCACTTCAACTGAGTTGAGAGTTTAGTACTTCTCAGGGGTGACAGTTCCTCAAACAGGAAAAGGCTTGATTTTTGCCTGGTGGGGAAAGGAGCAGTCAAGAAAGACCTCCTTCTGCACTCCTCTGCTTGACGAGGGACAAATGAAACAATTTATCAGTCACGCTCCAAAGGGTGATTCTTGCTACGAATTACGGAAGTGACATGTGCGTTGGGTGATAAAGGTTGACAGTATGGCTGCCGTCTTCCTTTCCTAGGACTGCCTTAACAAAGTACCACAAACAGGGTGTCTTAAAACAACAGAAACTTATTGTCTCAGAGTTCCGGAGGCCAGAAGTTGGAAATAAGGTGTTGGCAGGGCCATGTTCTGTGGGAGACTCTAGAAGATGATCCTTCCTCTTCCATTTCCTGGTGGTTGCTAGCAATCCTTGGCTTGTTAGGTATCACTCCAATCTCTGCCTCCCTTGTCACATGCCTTCCCTCTGTGTGTCTGTGTGTCTCTGTGTCGAAATTTTCCTCTTCTTACAAGGATAGCAGTCATTGGTTTAGGGCCCACGCTAATCCAGTATGACCTCATCTTAACTTGATTACATCTTGCAAAGCAAGGTCACATTCTGAGGTTCTGGGTAGATATAAAATTTCGCGGAACATTATTCAAGCCAGTATAGCTGGGCAGCTAGGACTCACTGAGGACAGAGGACCTTGCAGTTAAGCAGAGGCTGTGGAATCAGACAGACGTAGTTACATATCCTGGTTCTACCTTTTGGTCACCCATGTAAACTTGGGCAAGTTACTCAACATCTCTAAGCTTGTTTCCTCATCCATGCAATGGGCTTAATACCTCCTAGGGTTGCTGGGTGGAATAAATAAGATTAGATCCCAAGGTGCTTACTACAGTGCCTGATATTTTAAAAAATTAGCTTTTAATGCTAGAGTTCCTATTTCGATGGTTCCTGCCATCCTTCTAGAGGAGAACACAGAGAGTTAAATAGCAAAACAGGATAGTTTATGATTAAAGGCCCAGATTCCTGGTACTGGCTGTACCTGCCACCGGAGTCCAGAGAGCACAGGGCGGCTGGATTTGAGCAGGAACAGACTTTAACTTTTAATAACAAACAGATGCAGAGTTAGTGCTGAAATCTGAAACTGTGCAGCTAAGCTGTATTGGTTTTCTCCCTCCCCCTCCACCAGGGTGTATTTCTAGAGCTCGTCATGGAGGTCTCCGTAGCATAACCAGACCAGACATCTTCTATTCCTCTCTCTGCTCTAATGTATTCTGCCTGTGACCCCTCTCTCTTGATGCCCTTGACCATCGGGACATTAGAGAGAGGCCATAGTGCCCATACAGGTGGCCCTGACTTCCTCTTGTTTGGTCACCCACGGTGGGAGGGTCCCCTCAGGTGGGGTTGGCTGGTGAAGGTGTGCACGGCTGCATGTGTCAATCTCTGAAAACATCCCAAAGGCAAATAAAAACGACTTGGGATGACCAATGCTTTGCACAGATTGGGGAGAACTAGCTGTTTTCCTGTGCCAGCTCATGTGTTCCATTAGAAAAGGATTAAATCACGCAGGCACTGAAGTCTTTTGGGTGCCATTTTCATTTAGGACTCGCCATTGTAGCGGGGCCTGAGTCATCTCTGTGACCTGTGCTACGAGTCAGCCAGGCCAGTCTACGTCATGGGCAGGGCTCACTCGTGATCTTCCAAAGCGGCCCTCTGCTGCCCTGTTTCCTCGGCATTGAGAAAAATTATGTGCACAAAGGTTTGCTTCTGAATTGTCGCTTTTCAAATTTTTTCCTTGGAGACTAGTGAGACTAAGCCACTGATTCACTTATTATATTTACTGAGTGCCATGTTAATAGCATGGGCTCTAGAATCAATTGCCTAAATTCAAATCCCGCCTGTACAAATCATGAGCTTTGTGATGCTGAGCAATTACCTAGCATCTCTAAACCCTAATTGGTTCATCTGTAAAGGGAGAATCACAATAATACCTACCCATAAGGCTGTTGAGAGGATTGTCCCAGGTTTGGTTCCTCGGGAAGTGGACTGTGAAACAGAAGTTAGCAAGCAGGACTTTATGAGGGAGTTCTCTCAAGAGTAAGACCAGCAAGGGGAGAGCAGGAAGCAGGAAAGGGCAGGGGGAGTTGAGCGGGGATGCAGTCCCACAGAAAGCAGTGGCCAACCCCAGAGGGCGCTCTGGAGCTGGGAGAGCACAAGCACCGGATGCTGAGCTGGACCACCTGGGCCAGGCCCTCACGCCCTTCAGTAGATGCAGGCTGCCCCTGGAAGGAGGTGCGACCTTGGGCAGGGCAGTTTCCTTCAGCTGAGCCAATTGGAAACCACAGCTGAGACTGGTATTTCTGAGTATTCCCAGCAGCTGAGGAATAAGTCC
Organism: Equus asinus; assembly: GCF_041296235.1. Classification (NCBI taxonomy): domain Eukaryota; kingdom Metazoa; phylum Chordata; class Mammalia; order Perissodactyla; family Equidae; genus Equus; species Equus asinus. Next base: position 12,989,720 of record NC_091791.1, on the reverse strand, counting down.
CTCATTCCAAAGGGCATCACAGCCTCCGCCACAAAGATTAAATCAGATGGTCCACATACAGCCCACAGCACAGTACCTGGCATGTAGTAAATGCTTAATAGATAGTGGCCATTACGATTGTTGTTTTTGTAACTGTTATTTGCCAGGTACTGTGCCAGAGGCTAGGGACACAGTGGCCATCAAGATTCTGCTCCTGCCCTCAAGAAACTCAACCCATAAGCAAATCAGACCATCGAACAAGCAATCGCAATGCAGTGTGCTTGATAGGGCGGCACAGGATTTGTAAGGGAGCATCTAGAAGGGACACATGACCCAGACTAGGACAGTGAAGGAGAGTGCTGGCAAAGGTGATACCTGGAGATGAAGAGGAGTCAACCGGGCAAAGGGAGTGCGAGGTGCTGCAGGTTGGGGAGAAGGCGGAGGAAGAATGTGTGCAGATGAGAAAGCGCAGTGTGTGCCTGAGAGAGTTCAGCAGGGCCAGCGTGGAACACGCACCGGGGAGAGGGAGGAAGGGGCCAGAGTACACCAGGCCAAGGAGTGTGGACTTGGACATAGAGAGGGCGATGGGAACCATTAAACCATTCTAACCAGAGAGAGGATATGGTTCATTTGTACTTGAAAAAGGTCACTCTGCTGCCATGTGGGCAATGGATTGGACACAGACAAGATTAGAGGCTGTTGCCAGAGTCCAGATGAGAGATAAGGGTGACCTGGATCAGGCTGGTGGCGCCAAAGAAAGAGTGCACAGAATCAAGGAATATTGAGGAGGTGGAATCTACAGACCTGGTGACGACTGGATGGTAAGAGAGAAAGGAGAATCCAGGGTCACAGTTAAGCTTCTGATCTGGGCAAGTGAACTCTCAAAGGCCTGGTGCCCTAGTCTGCTTGGGCTGCTATAACAGAATACCTCAGACTGTGTGGCTTATAAATAACAGAAACTTATTTCTCACTGTTCTGGAGGCTGGGAAGGCCAAGATCAAGGAAGCAGCAGATTCAGTGTCTGGCAGGGGCCCTGTGTCCTGGTTCACAGACATCTTCTCACTGTGTCATCATATGGCAGAAGGGTCAAGGGAGCTCTCTGGGGTCTTTTCTTCTTTTTTTTTTTTGGTAAGGAAGATTGGTCCTGAGCTAACAACTGTGCCAATCTTCCTCTATTTTGCATGTGGCACGCTGCCACAGCATGGCCTGATGAGCAGTGTGTAGGTCCACACCCGTGATCCAAACCCACCAACTCTGGGCCACTGAAGCTGAGTGCTTGAACTTAACCACTATGCAATGGGCAGCACCTGGGGTCTTTTTTTTTTTTTTTTTTTTTAAAGATTTTATTTTTTCCTTTTTCTCCCCAAAGCCCCCCTGGTACATAGTTGTATATTCTTGGTTGTGGGTCCTTCTAGTTGTGGCACGTGGGACGCCGCCTCAGCGTGGTTTGATGAGCAGTGTCATGTCCGCGCCCAGGATTCGAACCAACGAAACACTGGGCCGCCTGCAGCGGAGCGCGCGAACTTAACCACTCAGCCACGGGGCCAGCCCACCTGGGGTCTTTTTTACAAGGGTGCTAATCCCATTCATGAGGGATTTGCCCTCATGACCTAATCACTGCCCGAAGACCCCAACTCTATTAGCATCATATTGGGGAATAGGTTTCAACATTTGAATTTTGGAGGGACACAAGCATTCCGTCCATAGCACCCGGGGAATGAGAGTCCTAAGACCTAGAGAGAAAAAAGCCACCAAGGACAGACATCTTCCTCGTTATCCAGCATGGCTCAGAGGAGCCTCTTCCAGCCAGCACTCCAAGATTTATGGCTCCATTTTAGACAAAAGCATTTGAAGCCCCTAGTGGAATACAACTCTCAGAAGCAGCTATGGTAATCCTGGAGGAACCTGCTTCCTCCCTGCTTCTGTCTAGCAAAAAAAAAAAGCCAGGAAAGAATGCTCTCAGTGTTTAAACTGTAGTTGAAGTGGAAAGCTAAGTGAGCAAAGGAAGAAGATAGACATAAAAATTCACTTTGGATTCAATCTTCAATAAACATCAGTATTTATTGAATATGGATTCTGGGCCCAGCCCGGTGCTCAGAGCTTCAGATATAAGTAAGAATCAGATAGACACTGACCAATGAACTTGAGGCTCCAGCTCCTTCAAAAGTAATATTTCTGATGGTAAATTAGTACACTGGCATTTGGGTTTATACATCAGTCTCTTGTGTATTTGTGACCTGAGTCAGTCCCTGTAGCTTAATCACCTCTGTGTTTTCACAAAACTGCATTTTTGGACTTCAAAGCTGATAAGTAAACCTATGTAAGTGGGAACCATTCCACCGGAAATAATCAGCAGGCCTCTCTAGCATTTGCTCCAAAAGGAGTAATTTGAGGGCAGAAAGAGACAAAAGGTGTTGCGGAGGGTCCCCGGGTATTCTCTGAATTTGAGTTGGAAAGTTGGACCCCACAATAGTGCAAGGCAGCATCTCAAAATGTTTCTGGGGGAAGGAATGAGTCTGCAGGCCTAAGGATCTAAAGTGGAAGCTCTGAAACGTTCTCTATCTGGAGCACCCTCTCTCTCTCCCAGAGGAATGGGGATGCCCTGTTGAGGCTACAAGTGCAACCACCACTGAATCAACCAAACAAAACTTTTTCATGCATCGATTTGGTCTCCACTTCCCAAATAAGGTCAAGATTGAGGATAGCAAGAATCAGCCTCCACCATAAAAAAGACCAAAACCCCAAAGGATGTGATTTTTCTTTAAAGTTGTTCACTGCAACGAGAGTTTCTATATTTGAGATATGAGGTCCAGGAGCTGATGCAATCTTTCTTCGTTGGGTTTCAAAAGGCAGGCAGGTGAGTTTCCATTTGCTCTTCCATTTTCTCCCTGGCTTCGTTATGGTGTCAGATCAACATTCCAAACCTCCTTCTGGACAGCGGTTGAGCCTGTGAAAAAAAGTGATTAAAACGTAACTGAAGGACGCCCGTGTCCCTGAGTATCAGTATATGAGGGAGCAAAGCGGGTGGGGGTCGGGGGCAAGGCTCTAGTTGAAGACCAAGGACTTTAAAGGCTAACGATGACTTTGTTTTTATACGAAGGAGCGGCAGCAGGCACCGGGCTCGCGGACTCTGGGTCCCGGGAACACCCACGCGGCTTCAAGAAGAGGGAGCGAGTCTGGAAACCGAAACCGGCCCTGGGCGCACAGACGATGGCCTCGGGGCTTGCTCGTCCCGCCCGCTGGCCGCAGGTGCGCGAGCACCCCCACCCACCCCTGGGCGATCTCAGCCCGGGGACCGCCCCCCCGACCCCCAGTCTCCTGTCGGGGGGCGAGGGAGGCGGGGACAGAGGTGGGGGTGGGGGAGCGTGGGGGTGGGGGAGGGTGGGGGGGGCGGCCGGGCTGAGGCCCCGCCCCCGGCCCGCCCCGCCACGATTATAGCCAATGACTCAGGGCGGAGCTCCGCATCCAGCTCGCGCCGCCGCCAACTTCTCTGGATGGGACCAGAAGTTTCTAGCCGGCCAGTTGCTACCTCCCTTTATCTCCTCCTTCCCCTTTGGCAGCGAGGAGGCTATTTCCAGACACTTCCACCCCTCTCGGGCCACGTCACCCCCTCCTTTAATTCATAAAGGTGCCCGGCGCCGGCTTCCCGGACACGTCGGCGGCGCGCACGGCTCTTGCTCCGGCCGCAGCCAGTGAGCGACTCGGCGCCTGGAGACCAGGCACCCCGCGACCCAGCACCCCGAGACCCCGCACCCCCGCACCTCGGCGGCCGCCCCTCCGGGCCGACCCCGACCCAGCATGAGCGCTGCCACCCACTCGCCCATGGTGCAGATGGCGTCCGGCAACGGCGCCAGCGACCGCGACCCCCTGCCCCCCGGCTGGGAGATCAAGATCGACCCGCAGACCGGCTGGCCCTTCTTCGTGGACCACAACAGCCGCACCACGACGTGGAATGACCCGCGCGTGCCCCCCGAGGGCCCCAAGGTGAGCCAGGCCCGTGCTGCGCCGGCCGGCGGCCCCCTGGACGGCGAGGGTGGGGGACGGCGCCGGGCTGCGGGGACGCGAGGCGCCCGGCCCCGGAGGGCGGTGAAGGCCACCTGGGACGCACGGTCCCCCGGCGGACGCCGGCTTCCAGGGCTCGGCCCGCGGCGCCCCTACGAGCCCCTCCGGGCTCGCCCTTGGCCGGCGTCGGGGCGAGGGGGAGGGCCACGGAGGGGACTGTCCTCCCCGGGCCGCATTTGGTTTCCAGGGGTCGGCCCGGGAAGTGCGACCCGCGCGGTGGCGCCACGTCCGGTCCACCAGCTCGATTCGAGGGCCCGGGAGGGGCGGGCGGCCTTGGTCAGCGCCGAAGGCCCGGGCCAGGCCCCGCCGCGGCCTCGGCCGCCGCCCGCTCCCCGGGCTGAGCTCCCGGGTTCGCTGTGCTGCTCGCGCTTCCGTGGGCGCCAGGGGCCGGTTCGCAGGCTTGGGTGGTGGTCTCGTAGGAATTTGACCCCCGAAGGTCCCCCACTTGGTTGAGGGGCTTCTTGACTTTGCTCTCCAGTCTCAGGCGCAGAGTGACTCAGGAGAGTGATGTGAATACATTCCTTTTTTTCCCCTTTTCTGCGTTTGAAATTAGAATTGTATTATTGCTTGAAACCGTTTTCAAGAAGAATATGTTCTAGTGTGACTTGTTTAAAAACAAGATGCTCTTCTTCCAGGCAGTTTCTAAACCAAATACGTGAGACTGTCTCATAGTTGGCCATTGCCTTACGACATTGCCTCACACTGGCGAGAAAGAGAATGATTTTTTTTTTAATGGCATACATTCCCTTCCTTGTTATGGTATGAAAATACCTAGGGTTTGTTTCTAACACACAAATAACTGAATAGTAATACTTTTGTGAATACAGCAGAAATATGCCTCTTTTACGTATATGCAAGGATATGTACTACTTAACCCTTAGGAACATGAAAATTTGAAAATACAAAAATTTGAAATGTCTGTTAATTTAAAAAGTTAGAACTGTACTACTCTTGTAATTTTCCGTAAATTTGAGCTTTTTCAAAATAAAAGTCTTGGGAAAAAGAAATACACGTAAAGAAAGAGTAATGTTATGCTGTCTGGGCAAAATAAACATAAAAGCTGTAAAGAGCCAGTAAGTTATTTTGAAGATTTAAAAATTCACAAAATTAAAAATGCTTTTTACATCATTATTTTAGAAAAAAGATCTGTATTATACACCTTCATTTTTATGTGCGTTTTTCTTAAAACTAGTGTTAACACTCTGGTGCCCAACAGTGAGACATTATATATTCAGCAGCTTACATTTACAAGAGATTAACTGTGTATTTATTTCTGAAAATTAGTACAAGAGGCTGTACTTAGCTGGGCTGGGCATACTTATATATTCTTTTTTGTGTGTCTGGTCAGCCCATTGTTGGGTGAAACTAATGCTCTTTTCAAACCCCCCCTATTACTGCAGTGTGCATAGATGTTAATCTTTAGCGTAGTAAAAAAAAAAAAAACCCAAAAAGCTATCATTTTGAGGCTTCCTTCCTATAGAGACAGGGATGGTCAGAGTCTGCTGGCATCCTTGGTTATGCGTGAAGATCAAGTTTGAACATATCCACTGTGAGTGCAGTACGAGACCCAGATTGCCAGTAGTTTGTTTTCAGTGTGAAACTCACCCAGCAAGTTGAGATCTTCGGTTACCCATCTGGTGGATGGGTTAGGCTGTGGTTTCATTATCCCTTTCAAGAGGGGAAAGACAGGTGGAGTTACTGTTATTGTTCCCCACAAGTAGAAAGTAAGAGCTACTGAGTCAGAAGTCTGACGCTGGAAAAGTTGATTTGAAAATTTAACAGTCAGAATTTTAAGGTTGAAAGCTGCTTAAAGATGTTTTAGTTCAACCTCTTTATTTTACTGAGGAAAAACCCCAGAGAATTCAAGTGTGTTTCCAGTGGTCACTCAGCTAGTACTAACAGCAGACAGAGAACTGGACCAGAAAATCCTAATAACAGGCAGTGTATCTGTTCAGAAGAAGGTAGAAGTGTCTTGAATTTTTATGAAACTGTGAAGTGTGCGGGCTGGAATAATTGATTATTTTTTGTGTCCTCCTGACCACCTAGTGTGGGTGGGTAACTTCTGTGCTGTCATTGCTTGGTAGTGGCTGGATGTGACTAACTCAGGAAAAGACTTCTCTTTACCAAATTAACTACTTGAGATTTGTCAGCATGGCACCAAGACGTGAGGAGAAAACATTCGCTTCATTAGCTCTTTGCACTGCCTTGCTTTACAAACACGTGCTTTGATACACACAGAACATCTGGGTGACTAATTTACTTTCACTTATATGAAGTACACCTCACTCCAGACTAAATACAGTGGAAATTCAGTATTACTTTATATCAGAAATTGGTTTCTTATTGTATAACGAGAAAAGGGTCCTGGTGTATAATGTGGAATGTGAAAAGGGTCATTTTGGAGGACCTGGGCCGAGAGGACCCTCCAAGCATCCTTACCTTCAAGAAGGGATGTTATCAGTCAATAAAGAGCTATTCATTGAGCATGAAAAACAGAGGAAGGCCTCTTTTGGGGAACACAGCTTCTGGGTGTTTACAGTTTAACCATTTTGGTAAAGGAATGACTTTTATGGAAAGAAGAGAAAGACTAGAACTTGGTGTTTTATTTAGTCTTATCCTCTGTCCTCAGTTGATCGTCCCACATTCCCCTGAAGTGGTTAGAGTGGCTCTTTATCCACTCCCCCCCCCCTTTTCTTTTGGTGAGGAAGATTAGCCCTGAGCTAACCTCTGTTGCCAATCTTCCTCTTTTTGCTTGAGCAAGATTGTTGCTGAGCTAACATCTGTGGCACTCTGCCTCTATTTTGTATGTGGGATGCTGTCACAGTATGGCTTGATGAGTGGTGCATAGGTCTGCACCCGGGCTCCCAAAGCAGAGCGCATGAACTTAACCTTTGTGCCACCAGGCTGGCCCCTCATTATCCCTGTTTTGGCAGAGGGAGCAAGTGAAAGCAAGTGTCTTGCCCTTCATTGCAGAGGCAGGACAGCTAGAGGCAAAGACAGTGGGCTTTATCCAGTTCCACTCTGAGCCACTGAACCTCCCCACCTGCAGCCTTCCTGGATATCGATTTTCTGCACACGTGGGCTTCCTGCTAATCCCCTGGCAAGTTCATACCAGTCCAGGCCCCTTCCCTGGCAGAGAGGGTGGCGTTGGCTTTGGAATCAAGAGATGCTCAGTTCCGGTGCAGCCGCTCCTCTGGGGTGTCCTCACTGAATAAACAGAGGCTGGATACTTTGGAGTATGTCGCTGGGCTGCCCCCTCACAAACCTCGCCGGGACCAGAGGGAGACCCCCCTCCGTCAAGGAGCAGGGCTGTTCTAGCTTTGCGGAACTCGGAGGTCACCAGCACAGATTCCTAAGCCTGGCAGTCTCCAGGGAAGCCTTTTAAGAACACAGATGACCAGCTGCGTCATCCTGCTACCCGCCTGCCACCCCCACCCCCTGTTGAATCTGAATCGCTCAGAAGGGCCCAGAAGTCTGTAAGTCAAAAAATGATGATTCTCATTCAGCCAGACTGAAGGACGGCATTCCCATTTTGTAGGGGCAGTGCGTGGGGCCCTGTGACATAGTGTATGCCTGCACGTAGGCCCTGGACTCCCTCAAGTGGCACCTGCTTAACATCTAACCTACAGAGCGTTTGCCAGAGCCTCCGTTTTCCTTCTTGGTGAAACTCCCCGGTGGCTGGCCTCTGGGAGTGTGAATGTGGGGGTGGCACGGGGATGGATGGAATCGGCAAAGTGGCAGTGCCTGGTGTGGGGAGGTGGTCAGACTCAGGGTGGTCCCAAGACCCTCCTCTATGCAGGAGGAAGCAAGCCAGGGGGTTTCCTTCCTGTCTCGCTCTCCCAGCACAAGCTCACTGTAATAATTTGACAGATTATACGCAGGCCCTGTGAGAGATGGGTAGAATATCCTTTCAGAGGAAATTGGAGATGTTTTGAGTTATGCTTGAAGTAGAGACACCCATTTATTCTGCTTCAGGTTCAGCAGAGCCTCCTGAATTTTCTTGAAGATGAGATCATTTTGCTTTTGGCAGATCGATTGCAAGCTCTTATGCCTCCCAGCAGAATCAGAGCACAGTCAGGAAATGAGTGGCCGTTCTTTCCTTTGTATTTCCAGCAAGTTGCAGTTACGGCAGAGCAAATTCCTTTGCCACTGATGACCAGTGATTTGTTGGGGATAGAGAACATGGCCAGATGCCTTAGGAGTCCAGCTCATCCAAGACCGTCATTTTCCCCTCTAAAGAACAGTCTGTGTTTGGCTTATGCAAGAACTGGTCCCCTGTTTTGTACAGTAGGTTTGCCCTTTGTGAGGGTAGAGTTGGTACACAGGATGGTGGTGGCATTTGACGTTAGCCAGGGCCGGTGAAGGCTTAGCTGTTTGATGCTCTTAGGGCTGGTTGTGAGTCAGAAAGCTTCATACCACCCATGAGGCTTGATTAGCGCTGTCCTCGTTTCTGGAATGACACATGGTTGCCTTATATAAACCACTCTACATGTTTATTACTTCCTATTGGCGTTTTAAAATGATCTGATGTTTATCATCAAAAATAGGAAGCCATGCATAATCCAAACCTGCTCTTTCTCCTTCACATTTGTGCTGTTTTAATGTTGTTCTTAAGTATTTAAGACACCTTACATAGAAAAACTGGGAGCAGAAGACAAAGGCCTTGCTTATGAGGAATCTCTGAGGACCCCCTAGTGCTAATGAACGCTAAAGAAAGCTCTATCATACCTGACTGTGGAAATCTGCAGCCCTTCCCGGCTCCCCGTTGCCTGTGAATCAAGCCTCCAGCCCCAGGGTCTTCCTCTGCCTCAGTTCTTAGATTCATACCTGGACTTCGGAATCTAAGCACATCCCCTCCTTTTGCAGATGTGGAAGTGGATCCCCCCCCCTCGCTTGGCATTGTGTGACTCTGTGAGATACCTGGTGTTACCAAGTCTTTGCATATTTCTACAAAGATTTCTTTGGGGGCCTTGGCAGCTTTTCAGGAAGCCAGGCAGTTTGTGAAAGCTTAATCAGAGAGAGCTTCTTTAGGAAGGAATGAACCTAATATTTTTTTGTCTGTCAACGTGTTTATATATATGTGCCAGACATTGGTGGATGCTTTTACAAACCTTATCTCTTTAAATCTTCAAAGCAGTTCTCTAAGATTGAACCTACTAGGTGCATCTTATGCGTGAGAAAATAGACTTGGAGAGGGGATGTTCTTGACCTGAGGCCTGTCAGTTATGACAAAACAAAAAGAGTCTTGTGGCCAGAGGTTTACCCCCACTGGGGAAGCCTGAAAGACTTGCCCAGAGTGGGCCAGGCTGTAGTCCTTCATACTCAGAGCCCGCCAGCCACAGCCTCGGGAATAAACAGCCCTGGGTCTGTGTCTGTACAGCTGATCGGAAATGTTGGCTCACTTCCTGAGCCTGGGTCTGCACTTAGGAGATGGGCCCAAGTCTTCCCTCCTTCATCCCATCTGAAATTTGCTGAGTGCCTGCTCTGTGCAAGGCATGATGTTAAGTGCCATATAGAGGACAGCTCTGCCTGCTTCAATGCCATTCTCCGTGAAGCATTCCTGCCTGTCTCGGGTTAGAAGCAGGCTGTCCCTGCTCTGGACTCCTCATTAATTTAATTTGAATCTTTCCTCCAAAAGGCAGCACTTTTCTGCTTTGCCTTGGGGTCATGTCTCCGTGGGCTGAGAGTTCCGGAGGCAGCGTCTGCATCTGTTTCATCTTTCTGCCTCTCAGTGCCTGGCAGGATCCACAGGCTCAGTACAAATCGAATGATTCTGTGTGGAGAAGAGTAAAACGTGGGCCTGGGCTCCGGAGTGGACGGGCGGTTAAAGAAAAGGCGCCCGTGTTGAAGCGCAGACTGGAGTGTGTGTGTCGAGGGAAGCCTTCTCTTGGTTCCCACGTGCTACACTGTTGTCCTGGTCTCCCAGATGTCCCGTAGGAGCTGGTGCCTCTTTATCGCATTTCTGAATGGCCTTTTCTACACGAAGAACTTCACTATTGATTCCCTGAGTTCATCCTCACGGTCTGGAGAAGGTCTTTTCTGTCCCTACCAGTGACACAGCATCTTGGAGCAGGCCTGCTGGAGAGCCTGGGCGCTGAGAGCAGCCAGATGCTGCCGATCCACAGCTGCGCCGAGGGCAGCCCTGGCACTCCCTGAGCGTGGTGAAAGGAGTCTCTCTTCAGTTTTGCGTTTTTCCCGTGTGGCCAACAGTAAGGCCAGACATTGCATAGTGAAGCTGCTTATTCACTGTCAATTCAGAAAAGCCCCGAATTGCAGATTGCCCACTGCCTGCATCAGGAGCCTGTAAACAGCTCGGCTTGGGGCCAGCCCGGTGACGCAGCGGTTAAGTGTGCACGTTCCACTTCTTGGTGGCCTGGGCTTCACTGGTTCAGATCCCAGGTGCGGACATGGCGCCGCTTGGCAAGCCATGCTGTGGCAGGCATCCCACATAGAAAGTAGAGGAAGATGGGCACTGATGTTAGCTCAGGGCCAGACTTCCTCAGCAAAAAGAGGAGGATTGGCAGGAGTTAGCTCAGGGCTAATCTTCCTCAAAAAAAAATAATAATAAACAAACAAACAAAAAAACCCAGCTCGGCTGCCCCAGAGCTCCCAGCACAGAGCTGTGTCCCAGCGATTGAGGTGAGATTTTCCACTGAAAGTTCCTTAGCATCCTGTTGGAGAACAGACATTTCCTATTTCAAAATAACTGCTTTGGTGTTCACTAAAGTAGAATTGTAGTTTTTTTCAGTTATTTTAAATTCTTCTAGGACACTGAATGAATGAATGAATAGTTTAAAAATCCAAACAGCGGGAGGATAGGAAATCACATGCGTGTGCAGAAGAGAAGGCAGCCACTTGGTTTTTTGTATCTTCCGGATTCGTCCTAGACCCTGGGCGCATGTGGAGTCTTGAGGCCGTGGTGACTCAGAATGGAGCCGAGTGCCCTCACTCTCGCTGTCCTGCCTCAGCCAGGCAGTGACTCAGCACCGAGCGCTGGCTCCCTGACCCGGGGCGCACTCGAACTGAATGTTCCAGGTCTGAGCCTCAGCCCAGCTCGACTGGACCAAGTGAAATGCTTTCCCTCCTGCTGCGTTTTGCCCCAGGAAGATGAAGAGTTTGAAGACATTAGCCACAAACCGTTCTCATCACACAGTGTACGGATGGCGCAGGAGTCATGAAAGGATGATAATAGCGAAAGGCAGTCCCTGACCTTGGCGTCAGACACACCTGGGTTCTGGTGATCTCAGATACTCACCGTCTCTGAGCCTCAGTCTCCCCTTCGGTAAAACAGGCATCCAGCAGTACTTTCTAGCAAGGTTGTGAGCATCAAGGGGGCTGGTGCGTGGAAAGCGATGAGTCAGGGCCCGGCCTGACAGGTGTGTGTGGTCCATGGGAATGATCACAGCCTCCTGTAAGAAGCGGAGGGGGTTCACAGAGGGGTGTTTGGCTTCCCCACATGGTAGACAGTTTTGATTGGATATTGGTCTGTCTGCTCCCAGATAGGCCTGAAGTCTCTCTGAAGCAAGGCCTCCTCTTATCCCCCTTGTACCACTTTAGCTGGCTCTCCTTCCACCCTCAGCACCCTTCCCTGGAGTTCCTGTGCCCCTCGTGAGGGTGGTATGTAGCTGGGCAGTAACTCGGTGGTGCAGCCCAGGCGTCAGATGAAGGCTGTTGGCTTTCTGGAGCCTTAGCCAGACCTGCAGCCCACAGCCCCATCACCTGGAGACTCGTGCCTGCTCCCTCACCCTAAGCAGGCCAGGGGAATTGTGGCTCCTGCCCTGTGCTGTACGGGGTGCTGTGTTTACCCTCAACCCCGACTCCTTGAGGGGAGAGTCTCTACGAATCTCTGTGCAGGCCTGAAGACTGCCAGCAGGAGCTAGGTGCCTAGTTGGTGTTGGGGGGAAACTGAGCCATGTTAACGAGGGGCCAGCCATCTGCACAGCCATTCTGGACTCAGCTCTAAGGGGTGGAAATGTCACCATGGAAGGAAGGAAAGGGAGGGGTTTTCTAATTGTCATGGCCCTCCCTCGGAGGAGTATGGTTGTTGGAGGAGGCATGCTTTGAGTAGTTGCTTAGGGTGGGGAGGAGAGTCCCCCCCAGGAATTCCCTCCAGGGCAGCCAACATCGGTCAGAGATGGTCTCCCCTTGCCTGAGCTGCAGTTGATGAACTGGAGCTTTTTTCTTTGGGGAAATTGTGTTTTGTACAAAATGCATGGCTGAAGCCTTGCACGCTGATGCCAACAAACACTTGCGTGGTGTGCATCTAGCAGATGGAAGAACCAGGTGATTCCACCTTAGTGCGAGACAAGGCCTTGAGAAACCCATGGAAATGTACCATGAGGAGGTTTCTTTGAAATCAGACAGACTTTGCTTCCCGATATGGGAATTTCACTACTTTTCCATCTGTGATTCATGGCTTTAGATTTATTTATTTAATTTTATTTTTTTGAGGAAGATTAGCCCTGAGCTAACTACTGCCAATCCTCCTCTTTTTGCTGAGGAAGACTGGCCCTGAGCTAACATCCATGTCCATCTTCCTCTCCTTTATATGTGGGATGCCTACCACAGCATGGCTTGCCAAGCGGTGCCATGTCTGCACGCAGGATCCGAACCGGGGAACCCCAGGCCGCCAAAGCGGAACGTGCGAACTTAACTGCTGCGCCACCAGGCCAGCCCCAAGGGCTTTAGATTTATTAAAGCAGCTGTCCCTATTCTTTTTCTTTTTTTCTGAAGTGGAAGTAGGTAGTTTTTAATTTCCCGGAAGCCGTCAGTTTAGGAGCTGAGAGTCTGGTGACTGGGGTTCTTCACCTGGATCTGCAGTGACTTCCCATGTGACCTTGGGCCACATCTGCTACATGGAATCCTAGAGAAGGGCTTCAGGGGCTGGGAGGCTGGGGAGGCTGGATGCTGACTCTGAGCCCCCGGCACTCAGTCCAGCAGGGGAAATACCCAGCTGTGGTCAGTGGTGCCTGGAGGCCCCTTACATGCCCTGATGGGGGGTGCAGTGAGCATGTTGGGGAGCTAGCAGTTCATGTTCTGCTCCCAGGTGGATCCTCCTGCCCCAGCCTGGCTTAGCTTTTTCCTCTGGGCCTCGGGCATGAGTGCAATTTCTGATGTGATGTGAGCCACAATTAGTGCAAGTGGGTGCTTCTCAGCAGGGAGTTTGTCCACAATTCAGGCCGCTTCAGAGGAGCTGCCTGGGGCCTGCTGGAGGGAGAGGGGAGTTTAGGGCTCTGGCCCCTAGAGTTGTTGTTAGCGGTTTGCTTCCGAGTTGTGAAACTTTAGATAGTTCTCAGCAGAGAAAGTGGCATCCTTGCTAATTAGTGCTTTTAAGACTCTCAGATAAAGGGGCTTCTAACTCTAACAGGCTCATTACCAACTTGATGAGACCACTTAGGAATTAGACACAAATTTACAGTTTTATAAACAGTAGGTCCACCAACTGTTGCTTGAGAAAAGCTGGTCCATCTGTGGAATAAAGGAACATGATAATGTAGGTCATGGAGCAGCTCAGGGTTTATGAAGACTTTTTCGTGCCTTATTTCACTTAAATCTTGCAAAAATCCCTGGGAGGCATGGGGATTTTTACAGCTCAGGAAACTGAGTCTTAGTAGCAAGGAGTCCTGTCTGAGGGCACGCAGCTGGTGAGCAGCGGGGCGGTATTGGAGCCCCGGATGCAACTTGAAGACAGGGGCTCGTGCTGGGTCCTTCCTCCCTGTTTGGGCTCAGCTGCAAAAAGAAGCAATGTTGAGTTTCATCTTCTAAAAACGTTTTCCCCGGTAGAAACACACAGGGACACCCATCTTAGTAATCCCAGGACAGAGTATATATACTTTAATAAAGGGCGCATCAGATAAAGCCTCCAGTCACCTGGGACCAGATTGCTTACGGAGTTGGTGGGCAGCACAGACTCTTGTCTTACCAGGAGCACAGTAATCGCACTTCAGTGAATATAGACTTCTCTTATTATTCAGAATTTACCCAGTCTCCATTATGTGCCCCAAACACGGCTGGGAACAGTGGGATCACTATCCAGTGGGAACTGAGGAATTTTAAGTTTGGCTGTGGGGATGCAAATAAATGTTTATATTTCAAATTGGCAATAATAGTTGATTCATTTCTATGGCCTGTAATAACCAAATGGGAAGTTTTGGTAGGATGTTGAAGCTCAACTCTATTTGTATTTTAGAAAGCAGTTTTTCTTTTGTTTTCTCCCTAATAGAGCTCAGCCAAGCCACTTAATTTTGATGCAAGTCCTAGATACACGGGGAGTTTCAGGATTCCTATTTCCCTCCATCTTTTTTTCTTTGTTTAGACGCTTAGAAATGTCCTTGGTAAAAGTCAGCACTTGACCAGTGTGAAGGCTCATCTGGCCTAAAATCCTAGTTAATGGAATCTGTATCCTGCTTGAGACCCAGGGCTGTCAAGGCGAGTGCTGTGGGGCAGCGCTTAGAGTGACCTTTTGTTGCTGTTACCTTCCTTCAGACCACACTGGCGGGAGCTGGGCTTTGTAGGTGTTGAGCCCATCTTTTGAGAGCACTGTACCATGGAGCGGAGGTGGGGGCTCACCCAGGGGCTGTTTTCAGGGTTCAGAAGCCACTCTCTGTATAGGGAACCATTTATGGGTGGGTCAAGGCAAACCCTGCTCTCCAGTTGTTCCCAAAGCAGCTAAGGCCGTGAATGCGTGACACCCCAGCAGAGTGGTGGGCATGTGCCTGGCACGAGACCAAGGACTGTTGTTCCTGCCCTACTTTTATGTTCCTGCCCTGCTTGTAAGACATAGGAGTCCTTCCCAGGGCTCAGCAGCTTCCTCCTCTTCATTTGGTACGTGAAGCTTTGGGGCACCTTGACTTCCAGCAATTTCTGATGTGATTTAACTGAGTGCAGTTAAGAGTGGTCATTTTTATATTTCTGTGACATCAACTTTTCCTTGTTTTTGAGCTTTATGTAGGTGTTCAGAGTTAATCAGAGGCCACAGAGAATGTCAGAGCTGGAGGGAACTTCATTTAGCTCCGTTTCTCAGTGTAGTTATGGCTGGGCTTCAGCACACACCTACCGAATCAGACTTGGTTGGGGTTGGGCTTATAGTCTGCATTTCCTTTGCCTTTTCTGAGTGCTCCTCGTGCTCCCTAGAGTCTGAGAACCACTGCTTTACAGAACATCTGGGCCTCCGCTTCATTTTACAGCTGAGGAAATTAAGGTCTAGTGGGGGGATGTGAGCTGTTTATGTAGCACACATCCTTAGGGGCGGATCCAGGGTTCAGACCAAGCACAGTCTCTTTCTGTGTCTCCTAGCTGTCCCCTTAGTGCCCACATTGTTATTAAAAACCGGGAGCGAAGTTTAGACGCGCTCTTAAGCAAGCAAGACTTGTGTAATAAGCCTAAAGTCTCGCCCAAACTTAGAACCTGACCCCAAGGCTTTTCTCATAATAATATCTTGTACTTAATAAGGCACATTTTGGCTCATCTGGGGTAATTGTTCCTACTTTTTATCTTGGGCATCTCATGGAGTTGTTTGGTGCCCTCTGAGACACGCCTCAGGATTTCAAGGCAGTGCACAAACAAGGGAGAAGAATTAAGGAATTCATTTTATAAATAATGTGATGAGATAAGCCATGAACATCAGGACGCTGGCTCTTATTTCCTAATTGGATTTTATAGGTATGTATTTCAGATGTCTTTGCCCAAAGATAAGGATAATGAGCTAAGCTGCCCTGGAGAATGGTTCCTGTGGTACCATCATCAGTCCTTGAGAAGCTGCAGGCAGACCGAGCCGGGGAGGCAGGCTCACAGTTGTCTGCAGTCACTGAGGTTGTGGGCCTTGTCACGTGGTCACACAGGCAGAACCCAGGAAGGCGGATTCCCCAGTCCCCGTTGAAGTCAGTGGGGCGCATAGTGAGTCTTACATGGAAGATGCTGCTGTAAGCAGAGGGCTTTTTCTGGACTTGTGCTTGAACTTGAGAAAACTTCTTACAGAACTGATGAGACATGTTCTAGTCATGTTCTAGGATAAATCATAAATATTACACATTTTTTTTACTTTTTTCATTTAAAAAATATCTTTTTTTTTTTTTACTACATTGTGATGAAAACACCGTAGAAGATAGAAAGGGCAATTTAACTCTTTCAGGCAGTGCTTTTTATTGATAAAAGCTGAAGCATTTGCTATTGACAGGGCTCTAATGATAGCAGAGTAGAAACATTAGAAGGTGGCGTCAGCATTCCTGGTACAGGCCTTATTGTGGGTAGGAGTTTCATTTTTGGTTAAAACTATTCATTCACTTAGAAGTGTTTAGTTTTCTATTCTGTAAAAGTGATGTGGTTTTCTTTTTTTCTTTTTTCGCTTGAGGAAGATTCGCCCTGAGCTAACATCTGTGACAGTCTTCCTCTATTTTGTTTGTGGGATGCCACCACAGCATGGCCACCAATGAGTGGTGTAGGTCCACATCCAGGAACCAAACCGGGACCACTGAAGCAGAGCGTCTTGAACTTAACCACTCGGCCCCGGGGCTGGCCCCTGATGTGGTTTTTTAACTTACCTAAAGCAGTGTTTTTCTAAACAAGACCCCACCAGAGTAGAGGGGAGGCCGGCCTTCTTTTACATGTGAGGCTCATGGAGAGATGTGTGTTTTTCTTTTTAAAAAAACTTGTTTTTTTTTAAGATTGACACCTGAGCTAACATCTGTTGCCAATCTTATTTTTTCCTTTTCTTTCTCCCCAAAGCACCCCAGTACATAGTTGTATATTCTAGTTGTGGTCCCGCTGGTCGTGCTCTGTGGGATGCTGCCTCAGCATGGCCTGACGAGCGGTGCCATGTCCACACCCAGGATCTGAACCAGCAAAACCCTGGGCCCACATAGCGGAGTGCGTGAACTTAACCACTTGGCTGTGGGGCCGGCTCCTGTGGTTTTTTATTAAATGGCATAAATGGGTTGTTAATTCACACAGAAGCTGGAGCGCAGACCTCAGGACTGTAGGAGAACCTGCCTCCAGGCCGCCTTTAACCATCCCTGCCTTCCAGTCTGTGCCAGCTCACAGCATCATTTTTAGTTGGTTGCAGGCTCAGAACTCGAGTCTTGGTGATGGCCCCTTCCCTTCGCTCCTCCTCCTGTCCTGCCAGCCATGGCAGCCTTTCCATCTCGCCGCCTCGGTTTCCTTTCCTTTCCATTGCCCTCGGTCCTTGGTTCGCCCTTACTTCCTTACTCTCATCCCTGACTTCTCTCGTTTCCTGATGTGTCCTAGTTTCTCCTTTCGGTTCCTCCCACATTGCTGGGGCATCTCTTGTCAGCAACTCTCAGGACAGTGGACGTGGAGCCTCACTTGCAGCTCAGCCCTCTGGGCTCCCAGCCTTATCTTCTTCAGCTCAGGACTTACCTTCTAGTGCTACCCCCTTTCCCACCGCCACTCTGACACCCCCGCCCCCACCTACAGTGACCACATGCTTTCCTCTACTGGCCCAAACGTGGCACTTCTAAGCCCCAGGTCGAATATTGGCCCTAGGAAGCAGTCTCTGCTGTCACAGTCCCTTGGGCAGGCAGAATTGCTCTTCATTATCTCTTCTTCCCTCCTTCCTTCCTTTTTCTCTTTCAACTGAGGTACAAAGTATATTCAGTGAGATGCATAACATGCACAGCTCTTGGCAGGCCAGCTCCAGTGCCTTCTGGGTTCATGGGCTTCCCCCAGGAGGAACCAAGCCTCAGCCAGGCCCAGCTAAGGTTTCCAGACCCTGGAAGATTCTGAGTTGGAGGCGCAGCTCGCAGCGGCTGTGCAGAGATGGTGGGGTTGGCAGCTCTCACCTGTTAAAACCAGATAGTGTGGGTGGCAGGTGGCAGGAATGAGCAGCGTGGGGGTGCCAGGGAAGTGTATAGTTCAATAGATTTGTACATAGGTATACATCCATTTACCACCACCCAGAAAAAGATTTAGAACATTCCCATGCCCTCAGAAGGTTCTTTCAAGACCCTTGCCATGCATCACCGTTTCCGTCAGGGGCAGCCACCATCCTGTCTCCAATCACCGTCAGTTAACTTTGTCCTTCAGTTTTGATTCCTTTGACACTTTGGGGTCTGAGTAGCATAATCCCCTGCTGCCTTAGGGAGGGAACTCACATGCGTTTCGACCTTTTGGGCATCCCTCTTGATATGTTCTCATAAAACCTCACAACAGGCCTGTGGAGTAGATATTGCTAGCTCCATTTTCTAGGTAAGGGGATTAAGCCTCACAGAGGTTAAGAGAATTACCCCAGAACTGTTACTAGTAGAGGTAAGAATAAACTTGCACCCTGTCTAGGATGGCGCCATCCTAGCTAGAAAAGCCCATGGTGTTCCCCATCTGCAGGGCCTCCCATGTTCTCCGGGTGGTTTTGCTTTCTGGTCATTTCATGGAGCCTTACACCATCTTGTAAGCCCCTCACTGGCAGGGGTTGTGCCTTGCTGCTTTGGTAACCCCATGGTACCCAGCAGCTCGGTAGCAGGATGTTTACAGGAGGTGGTCTGTGGATGAGGGCTTGCTGACTGCCCAGCTCCGTGGGCTGTGCAGAAGGCGGGAGGCTTTGCGTGGTTGGGAGGAAACAGTGCCCCTGGGCAGCCAGCAGACAGATGTTCCAGGACTTGTCCCTGCCCCTGCTTCAGGCTGGAAGGAAGAGTGCCCCACTGAGTGGATACAGTGCCCGCAAGACGTGTCAGGAGTCAGTACTGAGCAGCACAGGGTTTCTGCAGTGCCTCTCGCTGCCTGTCTCTCAGCAGGAATTCGGTTCTGAATGTGAGGCCTGGACCCACTCCCTGCTCTTGGGTGACCTGACAGTTAAAGCAGGCTAAAGTAATGCCGCCGCCCTGAGCACGTGGGTATTCTAATCTGAGAGTGCCTGTCTGCTATTGTCCCCAAGGACACGGTGACACCCTTGCCTCTCCTGTATGCTGGAGGCCCTCCCGGGGCAGGGTCTCAGCAAGAGGGAAGCAGTCAATGGGTCTAAAAGGGCTAAATTCCAGGGTCAGCCACCTGGTGCACACAACTGCAGAAACAAGGCAGAACTACAGTGGTCCATCACTCAGAAGGCAGGACAGTTCCTGGCTGTCCGTACTTGTGACCCATTTTGCAGCAGTGGGGATTACACCGAGAAGCTCATGGATGCTCAGCCTCTGGCGTTTGTTTCCAGTTCAGAGAGAGGCCTCCTTAAGGAGGGATCACTCTCCTTCCTCATAGTTGATCCACTCAGATGTGTGTAAGTGGCGCACATCCATAGCCCCCTCCGCTGTAAAAGGACCCTCTAGTGTTCAAGAGATAGGACTGAAAGCCTTGGGGGTCCCTGGCTCGGGTCGCCCAGCTCTACTTGGTGAGAAATGACATTGCCCGGTGAGTGACTGGCCAGCCTTGTTGTCTGAAACAAGATCTTTCTCTGTGGTACATCTGGAACTTGGCCTTCTCAAGGGTCCCAAAATAGCTAGGCTGCTGAAGGGAGAACTTCATGAGAGGACATAAGAGGGACCCCAGCCGCCTGGCCAAGCAGGCTTTGTTGGCATCGTAAGACCAGCACAATTAATCCCCGGGTTTTTGTCCTCATCCTGTGCTGCTTCTGTATTCCCTGTGTATCTCCCTTTCTTGCCGCTTGTTCTGAAAGTGTTTCTGAGGAGGCAGCCTTCCCCTGCCGCCCTTTCTCTGCAAAGATTTCCAAGCTGTGGCTTGTGTTTGGGTCCAGCACAACTCTGTATTGTTAGGAAACGTGAGGACCTTTTAGGAAGCAGAGAAGCTGGCGATAATCTAGCGAGTTGGAGTTGAATCCTCCTCACACCTTCTGATCTGGGTCTCTGAAGGTTTGGGAGACAGGCACTGGCTCTCCTACGTACACTGCTGCCCGGTTGTCAGCCAGAAAAGAAACCTGTCGTACCAGTTTGGGAAATTGGGACCTCTCTTGTGCTCAACAGATACCTCAGCTCACCGGCTTTTTCTTGATGCCCCTAATTCTTAAACTGCTGGCCAGACAGCTGCCTCCATAGGGGAGGAGGTGACTGACAGAAGAGGGGGCGCAGCCATGCTCCCTGTGCTCAGCCGTCCTGTCTGACACTGTGGGGTGTCACCCTCGAAGAGGGGAGCACCCAGCACCATCCTTTTTCCTTTTCAGGAGCCTTTCATTCCTGGTTTCTAACCAGTCTGTGTTTCTTCTCTTTTTCTTTTAGGAACCGCCATCCTCGGCAAATGGCCCTTCCCGGGAGGGCACCAGGCTGCTGCCCACTAGGGAGGGCCATGCTGTGTACCCCCGCCTCCGACCAGGCTACATTCCCATTCCAGTCCTCCACGATGGCGCCGAGAGCCGGCAGCCACACCCTTTCTCTGCCTTTCCCCAGCCTGGGACGCAGCGATTCCGAACCGAGGCAGCCACGGCAGCTCCTCAGAGGTCCCAGTCACCTCTGCGGGGTGTGGCGGAAGCCACCCAGCCAGATAAACAGAGTGGACAGGCGGGGACAGCAGCTGAGGTGGCGCAGCCCCCAGCCTCCCACAGACCTGAGGTAAGAAGAGGCCCGGCATGCCGGCCTGTGGGGCACGGCCTGGGAGTTCAGACTGCTGCCCGTGGCCTGGGCCGGGTACCTGATCAGATGCAGGGCATCCGGGCCTGGCCTGCAGCATCAGCGGTCACCCAGCAAAGACAGCCCCACATTGTTGCCCTGTGTTTCACAGGTGTTTTTTCCAGCTGGGCAGGGATCATGGCTGATTTTTGTAGTTAAGGAATTGGAGCTCATAAGGGTAAACAGCTTGGTCCAAATACATAAAGGTGGAAGTGGCGTTGCTGGGGCTAGAAGCCCGGCCTTTTGGCTCCTCATTTGATGCTCCTCACTCACTGGGCGCTCTATTTCAGAAACACAGAGGTACCCTGTTACTTTGTTCAGTTCAGTATTTACTGATAAGTGTTAACTGCCTGGAGCTCTCCTGATGTGAAAATGAGACAGCGTACCTGCCCTCCCAGGGTCCCACAGTTTAAAAAGAAATCCAAAATAAGGAGTCAGGAAGGCAGCGGGTTTATGATACGCTTAAAAACTTGAGTGTGCGCATGTCTGAAGAACAGTTCTTCGTCCGGTTCTTAGATTTGAGGGCAGTGGACCCAGCAGGGGCCTGAGCACTAAGCCCTCTTGTGTTTCCCATCTGCACCCTGTCCCGTTGTGCCCACTGGCACTGTTCTAGAGCACAGAATCTAGCTCCTCGTCTGCACAGGAGCGGGGGTAGCCTCCCTTGGCTCTATTCTGGATCTGTTTGGCTTCACTGCCTACTTGGGGGTGACAAATCATTGTTAATGTGGGACCCCTTTCTTGGAGAAGCAGTACCTCTATTTGTAATGTTTTTGTTATAAATGTCAAAAATGACACATCAATCAGAAATACCAACAAGTTTGAGCTAGCAGGATCCTTAGAAGCAGCTGGGGAAATGCCTTCCTAGTTTTCTAGGTGAATAGAGGGTGACCCAGCAGGGAAAGGGGCCTGCCTGCCTTGGACCACACAGGGGACGCAGTTCTCAATGCCCAGCTGAGTTCTCTGTAGATTAGCAGGGAAAGGGTTGAGGAAGGAGGGAGTGGAGTGATGAATGCTAGCAAATGGGGATGTATTGAGCACCTCCTGTGTTTGGCACTTGTGCTAAGGCACATATACAGATTATGTTACTGAATCTCCAAGCCAGCCCAGTGAGGGAGGGGGCACGCTTTTCCATGTTTTAGATGAGGCTCAGAAAGCTGTGGGGCATTTAAGAATTTGAACCCAGGCCTCTTGACTCCGAGCTCCCAGTCTTGAAAACGGAAAGGCTCACAGCTGGGAGGTCCTGTTAAACCTGTTGCACTGAGCAGGCGCACAGTGGAGGCGAGTCGGAGGGCCAGGTTGAAGGTTGTCTCAGGGCCAGGCCTCTACCCTTGTGTCTTGCAGCGATCCCAGTCTCCGGCTGCCTCGGACTGCTCGTCCTCATCCTCCTCGGCCAGTCTGCCGTCCTCCTCCGCACGGGGCAGCCTGGGCAGCCACCAGCTTCCCCGGGGCTACATCCCCATCCCCGTGATCCACGAGCAGAACGCCACCCGGCCGGCAGCCCAGCCCCCCTCCCACCAAGCCCAGAAGATCCACTACCCGGCTCAGCAGGGTGAATACCAGACCCACCAGCCCGTCTACCACAAGATCCAGGCGGATGACTGGGAGTCCCGGCCCCCGCAAGTAGCATCCCCATTCCGGGTGCCTGTCCGAGGTGCATCCAGCCGGGAGGGCTCTCCAGCCAGAAGCAGCACACCAGTGCACTCTCCCTCGCCCCTCCGTGTGCACACCGTGGTCGACAGGCCTCAGGTACGGGAGCTGGTGTCAGCACACTGGCCACAGCAGCCTCTCTCCAGGGGCTGAGGAGCTCCATGCAGGTGCCCTGATTCTCCCCTCAGCCCCACCTAGTTTACACACCTTATCTGGGGGAAAGTGAGATCCTGGAAATGGCAGGTTGTCAGCAGAAATGCAGGACGAGGGCTGTGAACCTGTAGTACTTTCTACAGCTTTTGCTCATTGTTCATTGCAGCTGCCTTAGAGGCAGAGTGCCAGCCACCCTGATGGGAAATGGCTGGGCAGAACCTGGGGGTCTGGTGTCTTAGTGCCCACCACACCCTCTGAGGACCCTTCAGACCCCCTCACAGCCCAGTCACGCCTCCTCCAGGCAGCTTGTCGCCTTCCTCACTGATGGCCCTTCTCACCCTGCAAGCCTGTTTTGTCATTCCCACCGCTGAGCCTTTGCTCATGCCAAACCCCTCCCTGAAATGTCTCTACAACCCAAGTTCTCCCCATCCTCCAAGGAACACGCTGGTCTTGCCTCTTCCGTGAAGCCCGCTCATCCTTCTCACGGCGTCTCCTGTGAGTCCCTTACAGTTCAGCATGTGATGATTTTGTGCATTTCAAAAGTGTTCATATTCTCACTTCAGCTTGGCTCTGAGCTTGGGGACAGGGACTGTGTCTTACACTTTTCTTCTCCTTTGCGGTAGAGGACCAGATTGCCTGGCTGATGAGCCAGCCGGCTGAGTGGATGGGAAACCTTCCGGCCTGGTGAAAGTTACAGGCACGGGTCTGGTCCACTCATCCTTCATTGGAGACACGTGGGGGTCTGGTTCCTGGAGGAGGAGGTCATCTAGTTTTATCAGCTTGTACCTTAGCAGTAGAACATTCTGCAACCCTGAGCCTCCTCTGGCTGTGACTTGAGCAGCTGAGTTAATTCTCTGCCACAGTTTTAATTTTTTTAAATTTTTTAATTTTAATTTTTTTTTTTGAGGAAGATTAGCCCTGAGCTAACTACTGCCAATCCTCCTCTTTTTGCTGAGGAAGACTGGCCCTGAGCTAAAATCCATGCCCATCTTCCTCTACTTCATACGTGGGATGCCTACCACAGCATGGCTTTTGCCAAGCGGTGCCATGTCCACGTTCAGGATCCGAACCAGCGAACCCCAGGCCACCAAGAAGCGGAACATGCAAACTTAACCGCTGCACCACTGGGCCGGCTCCTCCGCCATAGTTTTTAGAAGAAAGTCCTTCTGTAAACAAATACAGGGTATCTTTTTACTATAAATAGTGACACTGTCCTGGGCCCTCTAAGAGATCACTCTCCTTTTACTCTTATTTTTTTAGCTTTTTTATTTGGAAATAACTTGCACCTTACAGGAGAGTTATACGAATCATATAAAGAAATCCAGTATGCTCTTCACCCATATTCACTGTTTATTAATATTTTCCTCCATTTGCTTTGTCATTTCTTCTCTCTATATATATCACCTATATATTTTAATTGAGATTTAGTTGTAAATATCATGCCCCTTTACCCATAAATACTTCGAGTATTTTCATAAGAAAAAGGCATTCTTGTTCACAATCACTGTGGAATTATCAGAATCAGAAAATTTAACAGTCTACAATGTTATTGTGTAATACACAGTCCATTTTCAAGTCTCCCTTATAGGAATTTGCTCCTGTGTCAGGCTGTAATCTGGATCATGAGCACTGCGTTTAGATGGCATTTCTCTTTAGTCTCCTTCAATCTGGAGCAGTTCCCCGGCCTGCCTTTGCTTTCATGACCTTGACATTTTTGAAGAGTACAAGCCGTAGAGTACCTCCTCTTAGGTATTTCTAAAGTCACTTCTCACCCAGCCATTGTTTTAAAACCCACAGAGAGGCGTGTGGCTGGTTCCTGAGGGTTAAGAGTCAAAGTTGAGGATGTCTGGGTTGCAAGAGAGTTTGGCTGGAAAAGGAGGTTGCTGGCATCAGAAGCTAAGTGTCCACAAAGTCCTCACTCGGGCCCAGTAATCCCGGGAAAGAGGTGCCCACTTGCAGAGCTGGAGGCTTCCCCTCCTCTCTTTCCCATATATTTCCTTCAATTGCTGAAACAGTGTTTAATCCTATTTCCACTTCCCTTCACCTTGTTTGTTTGTGTGGCCTCCCTTTATAGCTTGTTCAAAGATCCCTTTTTGGAGGCTTGCAAAGATGTGACCTAACTGAACATTCATTATAGTAGACTTCAATAGTTTAAGTTGGGGGTACTTTAAAAATAATGTAGTCTGGGGCTGGCCCCATGGCTGAGTGGTTAAGTTCGTGCACTCTGCTGCAGGCGGCCCAGTGTTTCGTTGGTTCGAATCCTGGGCGCAGACATGGCACTGCTCATCAAACCACGCTGAGGCAGCATCCCACATGCCACAACTAGAAGGACCCACAACGAAGAATATACAACTATGCCCCGGGGGGCTTTGGGGAGAAAAAGGAAAAAATAAAATCTTTAAAAATAAAAAATAAAGGCGACACTGCTCTTATTTAAAAAAATAATAATTATGATGATGTAGTCCAACTCTTACTTCCCAGTTAATGAAATTAGGATGTGTTGATATTTTTAAAGGAATTTTAGATATTCACTTAAATGCTGGAAGAGACAAGATATTTGTTTTAGGCATAGCTCATTTAAAAATATTTGGCTATAGAGCCAGCCCTGATGACCTGGCAGTTAAGTTTGGCACACTCTGCCTCAGTGGCCCGGATTCAGTTCCCAGGTGGGGACCTACACCACTCGTCTGTCAGCAGCCATGCTGTGGCAGCAGCTCACAAAGAAGAATTTGCAACTGTGCACAACCATGTCCTGCGGCTTGGCGGGGGGGGGGGGGGGGGGGGGGGGGGGGGGGGGGGGCAGTGCGAGCAGGAGGAAAAAGCACGAAGATTGGCAACAGATGTTAGCTTAGGGCAAATCTTCTGCAAAAAAAAAAAAAAAGGAAAGATAAATGCTTGCTGTTTAAAATATATGTATTTGGCTGTAGTTTATGTCACATTAAAGAGTGTCTCAGCCTGCGCAGCCAGAAGTCAGTGCGGAGATGCTGCCCAGCTGAGTGTTAGCTCTGGTGCAGATGTGCCAAGCAACATTCTTACAGGGTTAACTATTTTGCACATCTTGCTTATTCTCAAAAACTATATCAGTTTGGGCAGAAACCACTAGGCTGTCATAAGTTTAGGGGAGAAGATTATAACTTTTCTAAAACAGGACGTGGGAAGGTCACACCCTGAACAGAGGCTGTCCACACAGCATGAAGGGGGACAAGTGGCAATTATTCCTTCATGGCTGCATTACCTGAGCGTCTGACTCACCCAGGGCTTTGCTTTGAGTTAAACTGGCTTAGCAGTCAGCATGAGTTTTTGGTATTTCCATTTGAAAATACTGGTTTTCTTTTCATTGCCCTAGGAATACCGTCTACCAAAAAATCCAGTGAGAGGTAACAGAACAAGGTGATGAATGGAAGCATAACAAATGGTTTGGTCACAGAGATGATTAATACCATATTTTTATTTTGTAGCAGCTGTTGGTTGACTTTGAAATCTCTTTTATACTGTTAAACTTTGCGAAAGCCATTTGCCAGTTTCTTTCTAGTCAGTCATAGCTGCAAACAACTGCCTGTGACTCTCAGCCAATTACTAAAAATGTCTTTGTGTCCTTGCCTCTTCTCAGCAGCCCATGACCCATCGAGAACCTTCACCCGTTCCCCAACCTGAAAACAAACCAGAAAGCAAGCCAGGCCCCGTGGGACCAGATCTCCCCCCTGGACACATCCCGATTCCGGTGATCCGTAAGGAGGCAGAGTCCCAGCCGGTCTCCCAGAAGCCCCCACCTCCCTCTGAGAAGGTAGAAGTAAAGGTTCCCTCTGCTCAGGTTCCTTGTCCCCCCAGCCCTGCCCCTTCTGCTGTCCCCTCGTCCCCCAAGAGTGTGGCTGCAGAAGAGAGAGCAGCCCCCAGCCCTGCCCCTGCAGAACCCGCACCCTCAAAACCAGGAGAAGCTGAAGCACCCCCAAAACATCCGGGTGTGTTGAAAGTGGAAGCCATCCTGGAGAAGGTACAGGGGCTGGAGCAGGCTGTGGACAACTTTGAAGGCAAGAAGACAGACAAAAAGTATCTGATGATAGAAGAGTATTTGACCAAAGAGCTGCTGGCCCTGGATTCAGTAGACCCCGAAGGACGAGCTGATGTCCGTCAGGCCAGGAGAGATGGCGTCAGGAAGGTTCAGACCATCCTGGAAAAACTTGAACAGAAAGCAATAGATGTCCCAGGTCAAGTCCAGGTTTATGAACTCCAGCCCAGCTCCCTTGAAACCGATCGGCCGCTGCAGGAAATCATGGAGATGGGGGCCGTGGCAGCAGACAAGAGTAAGAAAAGTGCCGGACATGGAGAAGAGCCCCAAACTGAAACCCAGCAGGCAGAAGCCAAAGCAGCAGCAGCTCCAGACCCCAGCAGCACGGCAGACACAGCTGGTAACCCAGCAGCACCAGCCTCCACGAAATAAGCAGCAGACGCGGGAACTGGGAACTGATGGTTTGCTTTAGGGAATTTTAAGTTGCATGCATTTCAGGGACTTTAAATCAGCTGGTTTTTACTATTCATAGCCGCTTGGTAGGCAGTAACTGGGGTGGAGGCAAAACACACTAATAAAAGGGCTAAAAGGAAAATGATGCTTTTCTTCTGTATTCTTATTCTGTATAAATAAAGAAGTTGCTTGTTTCAAAAGTTTAACCCCATCGCTTGTCGTTTTGGGGCCCTCTCTCTGCTCGGGCCCGCGTGGTAGTGAGCCGTCTTCCTAGAGCTCTGGACTGAAGGAGTTTTAGTAGGTCGATGGGGAGTCGACTTCCCATCATGTAAACATGAAACCCATTTTTCAGAAGCGTTGCTGTTTTAATGGGATGATTTTCGTCTCATAGCTAAAATACTTAACTTTAGATAGAAGAAAATGTGTAAGGAGCCATAGGAATATCTGTATGTTGGATGACTTTAATGATAACATTTAAAAAAAGGAAAATAAAGTAATAATATAACTCCAAATGTTTTTTGTGGTTTCTAAAACTTTGAAAAGAGTGGCAGCATTAAGTAAGGATAAATGGCAGGCGCACTTAGAAGCCTGCTCTGGGATTCATAACATCTCTACTGGCCCAGCTCACAAGAGAGTGAGTCTGGGTCGCTTTTCACTCTCAGATTGCAGGTGGAAGCTGGGAGGACTCAGGGCTGTGAGCTCAGGTCAGGGGAATGTGCCCGCCGCACCTCTCCAGACTGCCCCAGCCAAGGTGCCACTTGGGCAGCCTTTCTGCCCACCTGGCCTCAGGCCTCCCAAGGGGCTGAGATGGTTCACAAGTGCAGAGGAAACCAGTTCCCGGTGTTGCCTGAGGCTAGCCAAAGTGTTCTGTGGAGTCTGGGTCACTGGGGGTTGGGAATGTGTTGTGTGAGTGTCTTGGGGTCATCTTTATCTGACACTTCTGAGTCACCAAACCAGTCTGGGTTTATCTTCTCAGATTGGGTTCCTAGAAGCCACTGGGGTTAGGGACCAGATGCACTCAGGAGCCACTGGGTGGGAGAAGAATCTTTCTGTGCCGATGGTTTTTAAAAGCTTGGGAGGGACCACAGCCCTGGAATGTGCTAGATTTTGGTTTTTTAACTGCTTGCCAAATAAACCTGAAAAGGAAGAGAAAGGCCTGAGACCTCGGGACGCCTGGGGAGCATGCTGACTTTGAGCCCCCGAGCTGAATTCCTCATGACTGTGTTGAGTTTAATATTGGTGCCTGACGGTGCCGCACGAAAATACACGCTGGTGTTCTTGCCACTCTTAGCTTGCTGAGAAAGGTTGAAGTCATTCCGGTGGGAATCCGCCAGCATCATTCCTGGGTGAACTCATTTGGGGAGTACAAGCTGACGGTTAAAGACACACCACCGATTCTAGAAACTCAAACGTGTAAATAGAAGAAAAAAAGCCTACTGGATTATTTTTAGAATGAAATGAAGGTAAAGAATATGACTGTTTTTGTGACTTGGGCAGCTATTCTCAACGGACCTCAACATTAACCCTTCTTGAGTGGTTGCTGAATTAGGCTGATGTTATTTTTATCACTAAACATCATCAATAGGTAGCGCTTTACTGTGGTTAAGGATACTTTCCATCATCCACGTTAGATAGTACGTGGCTGTCAGGACAGGAGTTCCCTGGCCTGTGTTAGTGG
Organism: Equus asinus; assembly: GCF_041296235.1. Classification (NCBI taxonomy): domain Eukaryota; kingdom Metazoa; phylum Chordata; class Mammalia; order Perissodactyla; family Equidae; genus Equus; species Equus asinus. The sequence goes on along the minus strand of NC_091791.1, from coordinate 12,961,183 downwards.
TCCCTGGGCCTTGTTTGGGGGCAGCAGGCTGGGCTCTTACTAATGTAACTGTCTTGGCCCCTGCAAGAGTCAGGGGATAGATATCCAGCGAATCTGCCTAGTGTCGGGGGTTTGGGCTTATGTAATATGTAGTCATTTCAATGCTCTTTAAGAGAACATCACCCTTTAGAACAGAGGCTTGAATCGGAACTCCTGGGTTCAAGTCACAGCTTCACGTAATAGCTCTGGGACAGTGGACAAGTTATGCAGCCTTTTCCTTCCTGGTTTCTTTAGTTGTAAAATGGGGGAGAAAATCATTAAATGAATTCAGACATGTGAAGCAGTGAAAGTAGTTGCTGGCACATGACTAACGTTAGCTGCTATTACTGTCCTCCGTGTAACAGGAGAAAACAGGGAATGACTTGCTCACAGCCACAGAGCCAGCAGCAGAGGCAGGATTTGAATCCAGGTCCACGGGACATCAAAGGCCATGTTAGTCTCACCACAGTGCACCATCTTTAACACTAAGTGGGCTGTGGTGTCCCAGAGGGGAAGGACTGGTTGAGTGCCACAGAAATTTGAAAATAACCTCTCACCTCTTCCTAGGTCAGGGCGTTTGTTTTTTAATATATTGTCTCAAAATCCTGAGATTACTCCTGTCTCCCAGATAAAGCAAATGACTCGGAACTAGTAAGTAGTGGTGCCTACGCTGAAAGTCACTTGCATCCTCAATGCTGGCAGCCCAGATCCCTGGGGTGGTTTCCAAAGCTGTCTGGAGCACCCCTCCTTCCTCTCACCTCAGCATCCACACCCCCCCTGCCAGGGGCACATGGGCAGCCTGGATGGCCAGGAGGCCCTTAACACCCCTTTGATTTAAGATCTTTGGATTTCAAGGCTAAATTGATGTTTATTCAGAAATAAACAGCAGCATTAGTTGAGGAGAGTTGAAGGCCAGTTCCCTCGCCCCCTTTCCCTTGAAATCCCCAGATGTGTACGGTTGGGCAAGTTGTTTCCTCTCTGGACCTCTTTCTCCACATCTGTGAAAGGTGGGCACTGACCAAGGCCCCTCTCGATGGTCTGGATGATGCTGGTGCGTCTGCACTTCCTACTGTCGTGTCCTCTGCACTTGCTTTTTCTCCGCTATCCGGTGAGCCATGCAGCGTGGCTCTCCATGACGGGCTGTGCATTCCTGCGACTCCCATGTGAGTGTGGCCGGTCTGCCCGCTGTTCTGTAACATTATACAAATGTGATCATATGCCAAGGGACAGGATCCAGGGTTGCGGTTATTTTGGGATGTGCAAGAGCCTGTGGGAAAATGCTGGAACATGTCTGAGTCACTCAGGCAAATACCTTTCTTTCCGTGTTCCGGCATGTTTTGAACTTTCAGGCGGCACAAAAAAAGCTCCAGCAGGTGCACACGCCCTGTGTTGCGGCAAGGCCTTCCTGAGCAGCCCTCCCTGTTTGTCGGCTGTGCCACCACATCCTCCGAGCTCTGAAGGGCTTGAGTGCCAAGGGCTGAGAGGTGGGGCTGGATTAAACCCTTGCGGGCCCCAAGCATGGAAGTAATTGTGGTGCCTCCTCACATAATGTGATTCAAAATAAAAACAGTAGTAAGCCCCAAAGAAGTGTAAGGATGATCTGAATTTGCCGTGTTACAGTCTGTCTGTTGCTTTTAAAAAAATTATCAGTTAAATTCCTCCAGTTCTGTGTGTAAGTGCTTGGCGTGTCCCTGCTCTCCTGATACTCAAGCTGCCCGTTGCTCAGTGCTGCCCACTTGAATCACTGGGGACTGGGAAGAGCTACTTCAGTCCCAGCAGGGCGAGGAGAGTCCAGGACCAGAGGTGGTAGCAGGAGAAGCCAGCAGTGGTGCCATCTGCACTTGGTAGAAGGGAGGGGAGGCAGCCACAGGCCATCTGCATGGGTCCTCCCTAGACTCGGGAGCCCAGGACAATGGGGCAGAGTTCTGGCTGCAACTGGATGTGTGAGGATGTGTGGAGGGGACTGGAAAAAGTATTCCAGGCAGAAGGGGCCTTTTTCTAGAACACTCCTTTTCCTGTCCTTGCCTGCTCTAGCCAGAGCTTTGCTCTGACGTCCTGTGTTGTCACATGGAGCCTGTGCTTTCTCCGGGGCCCTGCTGCTGAGAAGGACGGTCTCCTCTCATCCAGAGAGAAGCCCCACCACCAGCGCCTCGCTTCTCCTCTGCCTCTTCCTCTCCCAGCTGGCTCCTTCCTTCTCCTTAGCCTACAAGGTGCAAACCAAAAAGAAACGTTTCCTGCTTGCTCCTCAGCTTAACCCCTTTGCTATCAAATATCCCAAAAGAGCCAGCTGAAGTCACCCCCACCCCACCTCCCAGGCACACCTCTGCCCTCTGCCCTCTGCCCTCTGCCTTCCCCCCCACTGCATCTGTGGATGCAGTGCTGCCCTGGGTGGTCGTCTCCCAGCGCTCCTCCCCATCAGTGCCGCCCGGGCTCACTGTCCTCCCCGCCCACTCTTCAACAGGGACGTCTCCCAAGCTCCCTTCCTCAACCCACTGCTCTTCTGGCTTTGTGATGGTTAGTTTTGTGTGTCAACTTGGCTAGGTGACAGTACCCAGCTGTTTAATCCCACGCTATCTAGGTGTTGCTGTGGAGGCATCTGGTAGGTGACCTGTGGTTAACATCTACAATCAGTTGACTTTCAGTAATGGAGACTACCCTCCATAGTGTGGGTGGGCCTCATACAATCAGTTGAAGGCCTTAAGAGCAAAAACAGGTTTCTTGGAAAAGAAGATATTCTGCCTCAAGACTGTAGCATCAGCCCCTGCCTGAGTTTCCTGCCTGCCAGCCTGACCTACACATTTCCAACTTACTTATCCCCACAATCACGTGAACCAATTCCTTAAAATAAACGTCATAAAAAGATAAATACATACATATACATACGAACACACACATACACACACTCATATTTATTGTGTTTTTCTGGAGAACACTGACTAATACATACCATTTACACTCTCACTGGGTCACGGGGTTCCACTTCCCAGACCCCAGTCACCTCTGGGTCTATGTTTCTGGTACCCTCTTTCTCCCGATCACCAGACTTATATGCACAGTTGCCTACAGGGCACACAGGAAGGTGAAGAACCAGCTGATATCCTCCAGGAACCTAGAATTCAAATTCCGGGGTTCTTTCGGGGCTCCCTCAGCACAAGCCTTCCCTGGGGTGCCATCTCGCATGCTCACAGAGGCCACCAGGTGGAGGAGTGGCAGAGCCAGCTGTCACAGTGGGGGGGTGGGGCCAAGGGCAGACACGGGCTGCTGCTCAGCCCAGCCAGTGGTTGCCAGATGGGGACGTGGGGCCAGCATTGTAAGAGCTTTCCAATTTTCAAGACAGACCAGAAATCTGTTCATGTGAAATCTCTCCATTTTTAAATATTTTTAAATGTTTTAGAGAACCTGGGCAGGCCCCACAAAACCCATCTGCGGGCCACGTTTGGCTTGAGGGCTGCCAATTAGTGAGTTCCAAGTCCTGCTGTGTGGTAAATATTTACTTCTGTCTCGAGTCCCTTCTGTCCTTCCCTCTGCCCCTGTGAGTGTCGAGAGCGAGGACTGTGGCGCTGGGTTCTTTGACCCTTCTCAACGGAAATAAAGAGTCTGGGCGAGCTCAGCGAAGGGGTCTATTGGATAATCAGCATGAGGAGTTCAAACCCCAGGAAAGCAGGTCAGCAGAGTGCTCCGATGGACCCGCTCCGAGGTGTGTGGGTTCAGATGCACCTTCTATCTCTTTCACAAAACAGTGCATGTGCAGGGAAGAGGAAAACAAAAAAACCTTACAACTTGATTTCATATATGTTAAAAAGAAAAAAGGGGATAGAGCACATCTGGGCTTTCATCCAGATGATACTTGAAGGTGACATAAACGAGAATTCCTTGGTTACACCTCAAACAAGTTCAGAGATGCTGACATCATCTATGTGTGGAGGGAGGCAAGGACCAGGACTGTTGAATTAGTCCCTCAGTCTCTAAGAAATGCAGCTGGGAAATGTGACAGCGAGCTGCCCTTTCTCTCTTCCTGCTGTGGATCTGTCCAGCTGGCATCTTCAGTCATGAGACGTGGGGCTGCAAGGTCGCTTTGTCGCAGGCGGAAGATGGCCTGCTCAGCTGCTGCCCAGCACAGCATGGATTTTACTGCACTGACTGAAAGCCTATGCAGTTTGCTTGCTGGCTCTGCCTTTTAGACCAGGGGGATGGGGTCCCAAATGTCTGTCCACATTCTACTGCACCCTGCTTAGGTTAGTGAGCCTGTCTTCAAGGTCCCCCCCAGCCCCTGACCCATCAGTTCTAAAGAAGTCCACATGCTGCTGTCAGGTCCCCTCGTGTAAATGAAACTCACATTCGAATCGCTGTGCCTCTTTTTACTGATCAGAGGTATTTTGAGGGTAGTGGTTGAGTCAGCTCTGGTGTCAGATGGGCTGAGTTCCAATCCCAGCTTCCTCACTCAGTAACTGCGACCTTTGGCAAGTTCTTACACTTTTTCAGCCTCGGTTTCTCCCTAAGTTAAGTGGTGACAATAAGAGTACCTAACTCTACGTGAAGTGACATTTAATCCTGAGGACGACTTGCCCAAGACAATGAATGGGAGCGTTGTTTCTACTGTCCTTCTCTTCATACCACCGATGACAAGGAGAAAAGGGCCCAGGGACAGGTCCAGGGTGTTGGTCCTGCTGCTCTCCAACCTCAAGATGGTATCTGGGCAGAGTTCTGGGGAGTGGTAATCGCACACCACTCCTGTTTCTTCTCTGCCTGCCATCTCTATGCATCTCTGCAACCTCCTGCTCAAGTCTGGAGGACATCTTTTCACAGTGCGTTCCAGGCAGGGGTTTTACACTTGCAAGGAACAGGGAACAGAGACTGCCTTAAAGGACGCCAAGCAATGGGACTTACTGCAAAAGATCTCTGAGCCCTGGAACCCAGGAAACACTCAGGCCAGGCCTGGAAGGGAGCATGAGCTGAAGAGGCTTGGATCTAGAGTGGCCCAGGGTCTGCCACCAAACTAAGCTGCCAGCTCTTCTTCCTGAAACTGCTCTGTTCTCCTCTCTCCACCAATGAGTAGGACATAAGAATCAGGGCCCATGATGCCATCAGGAAAGCACTTAAGTTGGCAACCACTGGCCATTCCAACTGTCCCGAGATGGAGCCTTCAGGGAGAATGACCTCTGCAAAGTGAGACCAGGAAGCAGGGTGGTTCCCAAGCGCTGGAAACTGCTGTTGGTAAACACAAAGGAATATAGAGCTGGGGCACACTGACCATCAGTGGCCCGGCAGTTGGACCTAACCACAGCAGTCACCCTTCAGTGCCCCTCAACATGTGTGTACGGGAGGGTAATGACCTGGGGGGCAGTCCAACTCCAAAACTGAGACACAAAAAGGGTGATGCCCCTTTATACATTTCTAAATAAAATGTAAGCAAATTCAGTCCTGAGTGGTGGGGTGTTGAGCTAGATCTGTCTAGATGGGAGGGCCAGCACCTGACCTGGAGCCTTAAAGGCACACGTGCTTGGCCTCACGTACCCCACGTGTCTTCCTACCATTCTCCCACTGTACAGGATGGGTGGGACAGAATAGACAAACTTCCAGGAAAAAGGCCTAGGTCAGGAATCAGTTACCTGGCAATTCACAGTAGACAAGCTCTGGGAATGTCGATAATGCGCCGCTTTATGGCCTACAGATTCTTGGGACTGTAGGTTCAAATGACCACTGCAGTGTGGGAGCACTGTGAACAGTGCAGTTAACCCTCAAGCTCGAAGGCTGTTGAGCTGATTTCTTGCCTTCTGGGGCTCAAGGATGCTCTTCTGCCAGCTTTCAGCTGTGTGAGGCAGAGAGTTCTAGAAAGTTATAGGAGAGCTTTAGATATGGTGGCAACCGCATTGGTAGCAGTGAAATCATACAGCTTCAGATCTTCTCATCCCCTTCCTCCTCCTCTAATCCCTCCCTCGAGACACAGCTTCTTCATACTTGGGACTTGGGCTTACACAGGCGCTCCACGGCCATGTGGTCTCTCTTTATAGCCGAACCTTTTAGCTTCCTCTTCCACTGTTCACTCTTTGATTCTCTACATGTCTTTTTTTTTTTTCCTTAAGCCTTGAGACATAATTCACATACCATACAATTAACCCATTTAAATATACAATTCAATGGTTTTTAGTATATTCACAGAGTTGTGCAACCATAACTATAACCAATTTTAGAATTTCATCATCTCAAAAAGAAACACCATACTAATTGGCATTTACTTCCCATTTCCCTCCAGCCATTGGCAACCACTAATCTACTTTCTGTCTCTATAGATTTGCCTATTGTGGACATTTTGTATAAATGGAATCATACAATACATGGTCTTTTGTGACTGCCTTCTTTTACTTAGCATAATGTTGTCAAGGTTCATCCACGTTGTGGCATGTGTCAGTGCTTCGCTGCTTTTTATTACCGAAAGGCATCTATTGTGTGGATATACCACATTTTATTTACCCATTCATCAGTTTATGACATTTGGGTTGTTTCCACTTTTTGGCTAATGTGAATAATGCTGCTATGAACATTCGTGTACAAACTTTTTTGTGGACATGTGTATTCATTTCACTTGGGTATATACCTAGGAGAGGAATTGCTGGGTCACATGGTAACTCTGTTTAACTTTTGGAGGAACTGCCAGATTGTTTTCCAAAATGGCTGCACCATTTTACATTGTCATCAGCAGTATGGGAAGGTTCCAATTTCTCCACATCTTATTCTCTATATATCTCAGCTGAAATTTGTGTGTGTGTGTGAGGAATATTGGCCTTGAGCTAACATCTGTTGCCAATCTTCCTCTTTATTTTTTTTTCTCCCCCAAACCCCAGCACATAGTTGTATATCCTAGTTGTAGGTCATTCTAGTTCTTCTATGTGGGATGCCACCACAGCATGGCTTGATGAGCGGTGTGTATGTCTGCACCCAGGATCTGAACCATCAAACCCTGGGTCTGTGAATTGGAGTGCACGAATTTAACCGCTCAGCCACAGGGCTGCCCCAAGCTAACATGTTTAAGAGCACAGATTTGACAGAAGCTCATCTCTTAGTACCAGGTGAGGTATTCACTGACTAGCTCATGGACGGTCTGCCTTGGGTCAGATACTCACCCCTGGTCCAATCAGCTAGGGCCAGAGTGATGAAGCAGAGTAATGTAGTTCAAAACGGCTACCAGATGCACATCCCTTCAGCAGAGCATCTGGGGCAGAGAAGAGATCTGAATGACATGAGTCCCCGAAGGCAGGGCACTCGAGGAGGATACCAGCTTCATCCCCGGGCCATGTGCACAGAGAGGGCGCTTGGCTAAAGAAAGAAAATGGTACTGCTTCTCTTGGGACTCTAAACAAGACGAATCAGGAGACCTTGTAACTAGTTTGATCTGCTTCAACCAACACGTTGGGGTCCACATGCAGTCGAGTCTCTAATTTTTCCAGTTAGTTCTTGGAGCATCTGCGCGCCCTTATGAGCAAGAAGTCCATTCTCCGTTGTAAGCCCTATCCCTCCCTCCCTGAATTATTCAAGAACCTCAGGGGCGCTCACTCAGGTCAGCAGGAGGCCCTCCTGCTGCAGGCGTGGGCAGAGAGAACAGGAGGTGTGACTCGTTCCCAGGCAGTGCTTCCGAGGCACCTGCAGTGTTGCTGCTGAAAGCGGGCCCTTCTGTGTTGGGTGGACACTTGCTCCTTTTGCAGAGACCTTTCCATGAACCCTTACTAAACTCCTTACTGCCTCCCTGCCATATTTCCACCCTCACACCATGCCCCTGCTCTCCAGTTCAGATTTCCCGCACAGAGTTTCTCTCCGCCCTTTGGTGTTCTTTTCTGTCACTGAGCCTTCATCTATGCCAACAGATTTTCCTGTTTTTGAATCTCCGAGAGAAAGGGCTAGAATCTGGAGCTTTTACCCCCAGGAGGCTCCTTGACTGCTAGACAAGTTTATACTCTTTCTCCCTGGCAGAGATATTGAGGGAGGGGCAGCCTTCATCCACGCTTTAGAAAGCTTTACGCCACTTTCTCCTCAGGGCAACGAGTGCCTGCTTGCCCTATGTTTTCATAACTAAAAGAATCCACTCCAAGACTCTTGCCCGAATAACCAAAGTTCTAAGATGACTCTGGGTCCACCCCCTGACATAGAAGCAGCTGGCATAATTCAGAAATTTCTCCCGATAAATGCCCATTTGCATTAACATTTTCTGAGAGAATTTTGACAAATTTGGGTCATAAAGTTCTTTCAGACAAAAAAAGACAGAAAGATCATTATCCCAAATAAATTTTTAAACCCTCAGAATTTAAAAATATTAAAAATATAGTAACTCTCCCATTTTGACATTTTGTTCATTATACTAGTGAACAAAAATGGTCAAGATAGAAAGTAGAGAGTTTAAAAATAAAATGACAGGGCCGGCCCAGTGGCACAGTAGTTAAGTGCACACGTTCTGCTTCGGTGGCCCCAGGGTTCACAGGTTCAGATCCTGGGTGTGGACATGGCACTGCTTGACAAGCCATGCTGTGGTAGGCATCCCACATATAAAGTAGAGCAAGATGGGCACGGATGTTAGCTCAGGGCCAGCCTTCCTCAGCAAAAAGAGGAGGATTGGCAGTAGATGTTAGCTCAGGGCGAATCTTCCTCAAAAAATAAAATAAAATAAAATGACATTTCATAATCATTTCATGAACGGTTTTAAGAATCAAGTTTCTTAGAATGACAAGAAAGGGAGAGAGAGAGAAGCAGGAGGAGGAGGAAGAGGAAATGAGGGAGGGATGGAAGAAGGAAGTGAGTCCCAAGAATAACTTATTAATTAGTACAAAATATAGCTGAAATGATTGATTTGGGATAAATGTGGCGTTGTTTTTTTTTTTGAGGAAGATTAGCCCTGAGCTAACATCCTCTTTTTTGCTGAGGAAGACTGGCTCTGAGCTGACATTCATGCCATCTTCTTCTACTTTATATGTGGGACGCCTACCACAGCATGGCTTGCCAAGTGGTGCATAGGTCTGCACCCAGGATCCGAACTGGTGAACCCCAGGACCACCAAAGCAGAACAGTGTGAACTACGCCACTGGGCTGGCCCCTCAATGTGATTTTTTTGGTGATACATTGGAATGTGAAACTCAAAATCTTTCTTTAGAGCCAAGGCTTTACCAAAGTTATTTGAAGGTTGGAAATCTCCAGGGGGATTAATTTATGAGTACAGGTTAAGGCTGGCAGCCTCTGGCCTTAGGGGACTGCGGCTGTTAAATTAGGCCCTGTTAAATTAGGCCCTGGAGTGCTGAGATCCAGGGTCTTCATCCCAGCATCCCAGTAACTCACTGTGTGTTTTGGCAAGCCTCTTTGGCTTGGACTCAAGAAATTCTGCTTCAGTTCTATGATTCTTAATAAAGGATTCAAAGGCACAAACTATTAAAATCTGAAGTGAGGTATTTCCCTCACTGACCAGTAGGGGGCGACTCATGACTGTGCCTTCCATTTTTACCCCAGCCCAAAGAAATCATTTCCTGCTTCTCAGGAAGTTATTCCTATGATTGTGGGCTCCATTTCAGAATGAATTACTACTTTCATGGTTTTTTATTTCTTATAGTACAAGTGATACCCTAATAAAGACTAAGGCCTTGTTTGAAAACCCAGTAAAGGAAGCAAGTGCAGGACGGGCAGCGTGCTGATCTAAAGGTTGGAACACAGCTGGGCATTCATTCACTGTTTCATTCCATAAATAAACGAGGCACTCCCACTTTCTAAAATTAGGGAGATTCGTGAATCAGGAATAATCTAATTCACAATCCGATTAGCGTTCCATTCTAATAATGGGAACTAACCACACCCGTCTGAGATCTGGCCCAGTCACATCTTGGTTGGTCTTCCAGCAATGTAAGCCAGACTTTGGGGGAAAAGGCAAATGTTCTGAGCACTTTAATGCCAGGCTTATTCTTTCATAAGGAGCAGGGTCAAAATAATGTTGAGAGGAAAAATAGAATTTCCTTATGAGACTGGACAAGTTTACCCTTGTACGAGAATGGAAAAATTAATGATAAAGCATGTTTATTTCTTAGATAACTAGTAAGAAATAGCCCTCCACTCCAACTCTTGCTGGTGACAATAATTATGGGAAATCAGAGCCCTCATCCTTATTCTTCCCCTTGGGACCAGAGCTGCCCCTCTCCATGCAGAATGGGCAGCGTATGGGCAGAGAAGAAACTGAACATCATGGCAAAGCCAAAAGCCTACATCTGAAAGGCTCAAGAAAAGAGTGAGAGGCAACTTCATTCCATGGAGAGAGGTGGGTCCAGTAAGGCAGATTGGCGGTTCAAGCTTCCTGTCGAGAACATCTGGAAAAGCTGGACAAAACATATAAGACATGTGTCTGAAGGTGAGCTTACCAAGGTGTTGAGGATTTGAGAGCCAAGATCTTGGAGAGAAGAGTTAGCAGAGAGATTAACTTTGAGGCAATTGCCCATTCTCAAGAGGCAGAGAAGCTTCCAGCATCTTATGCTAAGGGTACAAAAATTGGAGTTCGGGGCCACCAAGGAGGAGGAGCCCAAGTAAACAGCTCAGGCATTCAGCTAGGATTTCCAAAGGGCCTCACCGAAGGGGGAGGGGTGAAAATAGAGATCCCCCACGAAGACTGAAGCCCAGCTTCCAATCAGCTCAGTTTTGATTGGATTAAGGCAGTTTCTCAACCTCAGTGCCATTGTCATTTTGGGTCAACTAATTCTCTGTTGTGGGGCCCGTCCTGTGTATTGTTGGCTGGTTAGCAGCATCCCTGGCCGCTAGCCACTGGGTGCCAGTAGCACCCTCTCCCTAAGTTGTGACAACCAAAACTGTCTCCAGACGTTGCCAAACGTCTCCTGGTGGGCAAAACTGCCTCTGGTTTAGGAGTTCAAGGGTAGCTGCCCAGACCCTAACTGCCCGCCAGAAGCAAAATAAATCTTACCATCATCCAGAGCCTCAAATTATATCTATAATTTTTTATATGTTATATCCAGCACCTAATAAACAACATACCTTCAAAATAGATGACAAAATTGACAGACATAAAAAGAAAGAGATAAATCCACAATCATGGCAGATTTTGGGACACATTTCTCAGGAATTGACGGAATAAGCAGAAAAAAATCAACAAGATTTCAACCACAGGGTTAATAAGTTGTGAAGAGGGGAGAGTTTCTGGAGGGAAAGAACAGGGCCTCAAGTCTAATTACATGAGAGAGGGGCTGGGAGGAGAGGGGCATGAGAGAAGATGGACAGAGATGGAGAGAAGAGAAGCGTCTTTGTTATAGACGCTTCCTAGAGGCCTAATGCTATAAGACCTCCCCACCGTGGGCAGCACAAGGGAGCTGTGTAAGTGCAGACATTTCTTTTGTTCCTTCCTCTAAAGACTATACTGGCTGCTCTGTGAGCTCCACCTGCACCTTTGGTCCACAGCTGTGGCCTGACATAGTTCAGTGATGTTCGAGTTAACAAAGACTAGCAAGGCAGGCAAAGGGGTGGTGAGCACTTTCTGATCAACTGGGAGGGTGTCTCCAACTGGGCTGCGGCTGAGTTCTCCTCCTCTCCCACCTCTGCCATTGAGGTACCATCAGGTGTCACCAGACTCAGAGAGGCCTATTGTCTGAGGGCAGCCTCCAAATTGGGAGGCAGTGAACTGAATATCTGATTCCTGTTCTCACTCTCCCTGCCATATTTTAGCAAGAAGTACTCCAGGACACAGAAGAGGGACCTGTCCCGCCTGGGTTATGCAGGATTTGTTGATAAGTGCTATGTGGCAGACATTATTCTAACTGCTGCCAAGACAGAGAGAGTAAGACCGGGATGTAGAGGGGGATAAGAACTACCCTTTGCCTTCAGGGAGCTCCCCTCGGCCTAGCGGGGGTGAGAGGGGTGAATGAAGCAAGTAGACCAATATTTGAGTGCAGTGTGCTGGGGCAATGCAGGACAACATGGAAGCTGCTAATAACATGCAGATGTAATCAGGGCTCTTATGAGTGGTTCACAGAGAGAGAGGACATTAGATTAGGGGCATCTAGTTAAGACTTTGAGAATCTTCTGGGGAGCAGGAGTAACACGAACAGAAACCTGCAGGTGGAAAAGTATGAAGTGCATTCAGGGAAATTTGTATTCAACAGTGATTGAGAGCCTACTGTATACCAGGCACTGTGCTCGGAGCTAGACGTACAGCAGCAAACAAGACTTGGTCCCGCCCCACAAGTTGCTTAGGGTTGAGCTAGTAGCACAGACTGACAAGGAAACGGGTAATTTCAGGGCCTTGATGGGGAGAAGTTCTACAGAGAGCTCTCTGGAGTAGCCGGAGCATAGAGTATATGCACAGGAGTGGGAAATACATCCACCAGGTATGTAAGGGCCATATTATGCCTTGAAACTCAAGAGGAGGCCTTGTGCCAAATTTGATTGGCAGTAGGGAGCTACTGAAATCTATTGAGCAGAGAAGTGGCACATTACACGTATAAACTCACTAGACAAGGGGCTGTCTTGTGCTTGATTCCTGCTTTCGCCAGGGCTGAACCAGAGGTCAAGGTGGAACGGACAGCAGCACGTGTGTGATAGATAGGATGGATCTTGAGGCCCGAGTTCAAGCTTGTGGGACACGGGGGTCCCCTGTCAGGATCCATCCTACCCCCAATCCCTAGGGAGATCAGATCCCTGGCCCGATAGACGGCCAAGGCTCAGCAGCTGACACCCTCAATCTTTCTCTGGGAAAAAAAATTGTTTTTAAGCATGATCACTATAGAGAAATTACTTTTTTTTTTTTTCTTTTTCATACTTATTCCTTCTAGCTGGAAAGAATGTTAGAGATTTTTGGTGCAACCCTCTCATTTTCAGACGTGGACATGAGTGTCCGCAGGTAATGGCAGATCTCAGAATAAACCCAACCACCAATATGGGCATCTGATGTTGTGGCCTGCTTGCCATTTCCCCTTCTGCTAACAGAAGAACCTCAATTTACTTTGGGGAAACTTTGGTCCTGCAATTTCAGCCCACGTGGCTCAGAGGGGCCCGAATTCCCCCGCTCTCCATACTGTTTCTCAGGCCTGGCTAATCAGAGCCCCGTGCCAGCTCCGTGGCTTTTGCTGAAGCTATGAGAGTCTGTCTTTTTCTGGAGAACCAGGAGCTTCCAGGGGTCACCATGCAGAGTACATGCCGAAATGAAGTCAACCAGAGGAAAACAAAGCTGGGAGGTGGACAGAGACCAAGTTCTGATAACATAATTTGAACTCCAGGATCCAACCATGCCTGACAGATACCTACACCTGGACTTTTCAGTGTGTGAACCAATACGTTTTCTTATTTGTTTTGTGTTGTGTTTCACTTGCAACTAGTCTGAACTAATACATTGCTGACTTGCATTCCTTTCTCCTTCTGACCCACAAATGTTAATCCTTGGGTTTGTCAGCAGGGCCACTTAGGTCTGTGACACAATTCCTTTCCCCATCTACTATTGCCTTCTGCCATGAAGACTCTCAGAGCAGGATGGTGATGGCACCAAGGTGTGAGGGAGGCAGGTAGCCGTGGTTCACCAACGAAAAGGAGGCTCGGTTTCTAAAGACTTGGGCCCGGGGCTGGCCCCGTGGCGGAGTGGTTAAGTTCGTGTACTCCGCTGCAGGTGGCCCAGTGTTTCGTTGGTTCGAATCCTGGGCGCGGACATGGCACTGCTCGTCAGACCACGCTGAGGCAGCGTCCCACATGCCACAACTAGAAGGACCCACAACGAAGAATACACAACTATGTACCGGGGGGCTTTGGGGAGAAAAAGGAAAAAAATAAATAAATAAATTAATTAAATAAAATCTTTAAAAAAACAAAGACTTGGGCCTGCATTTCAGCATAAATCTCAGTGGATTTCTGTAGTGACATCAACGTTAGTAGAAATACAGACAACTTATTCAAATGAGAAACTAACCAAGCTGTACATAATTCATCATTTTTGCCTCTTGTTTTCAAATATATATATATATATATCTGTGCATGTGTGTGTGTGCAGGTATACATACTGTATGTATATGTGGATACGTGTGTGCATATATAGATAACACATATATGTGCACGTTGCATATGGACATTCTGACTTTAGAAGTAATGTACTCCCATTGCAGAAGATTCAGAAGGCAAAAAATAGATAATGAAAGAACTCTTCCATAATGTTAATATCCAGGGATAATCACTATTGGCATTATGTTATATTTCCCTTTATTATTTTTTCTCTGTGTGTATACTTTGCAAAATTATAAGGTCGGATGTTCAATTTTGAGTATTGTTAAGTGAAAAACCAAGATGTAGAAAGAAGGTGAATGGCAGCATTTATGTTATATTTATGTATATATCTTACGTTAGTGCTCTAGGTCTGGGAAATACGTATCATATTATAGATAGAGATTTTCTCTGGAAATGAAATACAGAAAACTTTTACTTTGTAAGTCCTACATTTCTATATTCTTTGAACTTTTTGGAAAAACCATGGGTTTCCTTTGTAATTTGAATAAAGATAAATAGCAATTTCTTTTGTATAAATTCCTCATTCCTTAACATCATCTATACAGATGAACATCACTATTTTTTCCCCAACTTATCTGTTAGAACCACTGTTTATAATGTTTAAGTGAGCTGTATCATAGAGCACAGATATTAAACGATACAGCTAGAAACAGCCAGAATGTAACCAGCTCTGTCTTTGAAGCTCTGTGTTAGAGCTGGGTGCTGCTCTAATGCAGCAGTAACGGACAGCGGTCAAATGCCTCCGGGCAGTGACTTAGCAAGTCTTTGAGGCATTTGACACAACATATTATACAGTGATCCCAAGCTGCTACAGGCCTGACAGAATGGCTTGGTGGATTGAGACACAGCAGAGGGTCATTATGGCTCCTGAGGCATGATCAGAGGGGCAGCTGAGAGAAGACCCACTCTGTCCTTGGGAGCAGAGCCCGATGCATCAGTGCCAATGACACTGAGCTCACGGGCTCTGTTTGAGGATGATCTCACCATCCACCTCTTCTGAGACCTTGCATTATCTGTTATGCCAGCTCTCTTGTGTGTCCAGCTTTTCTCTCTCTCGTGATTTTCCCGTCAACTTTAAAATATCTTTAAGTCCCCTCATCACCCTATCCAGATATTGCCCCATCTCTCTCCTCCCTTGCAAAACCAAGCTTCTTGAAGGAGTTGTTTACACTCGTCACCTCTGCTTCCTCACTTCCTGTTTTACCCAAGTTCCTTTGGAATAGAGACCCATCTGGGTGCCTCAAGGGAGCTGCCTCTTGTAGGGTCACACTGGAAACCACGTGCAAATCTGGGGATAAGACACTGAAGCACAGCTGGTCCCATAGAAACTTGGCATAGGGACTGCAAGCCCGTCAGGATCAGATGCTTCTCATCTTTTCTCCCCTTTTGTCCCCTACCTTCTCCTCCTCTTTCCTTTCCTCTCTATGTCTCTCTGACTGTCTCTTCCATTCTCCCCTCTCTCTACTTCTCATTGAGCACCATCCCATAATGATCACTCCAGCTCCAGTCAACCTCAGGATCTTTAGCCCAGCTGCCACTGTCAATAGACAGAGTCCCAAGAGAGATGGAATCTAATTAGTCTGGTAATTTCTTCAATTGAGGAGACAAGTCATAGGTCACTACCCTTATATTACAGGATATGGCTATTTAGGGCCACAGGATCACGGACTGGGCAGCGTCCCTGAGAAGGGGCTGTGAAGGGGGAGAGCAGGCCATGAGAAGCATCTTTGTTTTCCTCCCATTCACTCTTCATCCTAAGGCAATTGGCTTATGTGCTCAGCAGCCCAGAGGCCGCTCCCACTGAGATCATACACAACATCTTTGTTGTTGAATCCAATACATAGTTTCATATCTTTCTGTATATCAATGTTCGGTGGCTTTTGAAACTGTTGGCACTTCTCCTGCTTCCTATGACTTCCATGAAATTTATACACCTTAGTTCTCTGCCTACTTCTCTGGCTGCTTCCTTCTAGCCTGTCTTGTGGGCTCCTCTTTCTCCACTGCTCCTTTTAAAGTTGGCCTTCCTCTGGGTCTGGATTTTTTTTTTTTTTTGAGGAAGATTAGCCCTGAGCTAACATCTGCTGCCAATCCTCCTCTTTTTGCTGAGGAAGACTGACCCTGAGCTAACATCTATGCCCATCTTCCTCTACTTTATATGTGGGACACCTACCACAGCATGGCTTGACAAGTGGTGCCATGTCCACACCCGGGATCCGAACTGGCGAACCCCGGGCCACCAAAGTGGAACGTGCACACTTAACCACTGCACCACCGGGCCAGCCTGGGCCTGGCTTTTGCTTTCTTCTGCAGAGTCCTTTCTTCCTTTCTAGCCCCTCTCCAGGCAATCCTGTTCTCCCACACGGCTGCAATCACCTGCTCTATTCTAATAGGTTCCAACTTTATCGATCTGCCCGACCTCCTCCCAGACCCCTTAACCACCTGGATGTCCCACAGGGACCTCAAAGTCATTGTGTGTACATTTGTGTGTACAGTTGAACTCACCACCTTCTCTCTCAAACTTTCTCCTCCCCTGATATTTTCTACTTCAGTAGATGGTGCCACCCACTTGCCCAATACTCAATGCCTCATACTCAATGCCTATCTCCTGTCACTCTCTGCACCCAACCAAATACCAAACAAAAGAACCAACAACTCCTTAATATATCAGAGACCCAGGATTTCACTTCCTAAGTATCTCTTTATTTTTTCTTTTTCCCTCCTACCAACACCATTGTTCCTTGGGTCATTCAAACAGCCCCCTAACTGGGCTCCTCACCTTTAGTTTTCAATCACCCCAATCCAGTGAGCCCACTATGACCAGAGTGTTCTTTCCCTTCCTTCTTTAAAAAACAAATATAGTTGTAGTACTTTTATTTATACACAAAGACCCAAACCACTGTAAAAAATGGAGGCAGGACTGCTTTAATATAAATATATACTTTTATTACTTATAAACTTCTTATTATGCAGAATCTTGAGCATGCATTGAAGAAGACAGAATATTACAATGTTCCTGTGTTTCCATTCTCCCAGCCCAACGCCCGTCACCCCAGGCCAGGCCTGCTGCATTCTTATCCCGGTTTACTCCTCCTTCACATAATATTTTGAAGCAAATCCCATATATCCTATCATTTCATTCATAAATATTTCAGTATGAATTTCTAAAAGATAAAGATTTTTTAAATACTATTATAACACCTAAAAAGAATTAACAATAGTTCCTTAGTATCATTAAATATCTAGTGTGCAGATTTCTCATTATCTCATAAATGTCATAAGTTTTTTAAAAATTAGGATCAAATAAGGCCATATATTGTGATTGGTTGCTGTGTCTTTAAATGTCTTTTAATCTGTTGTTTTGCCTTCTATCACGTTCTTTTCCTTGCATTTTATTTACTGAAAGAAAAAAAGAAACGTGTTGTCCTGTAGAGTTTCCCACAGTCTGGGTTTTGTTGATGGCATCCCCATGGTGTCATTTAACTAGGTCCTCAGTCTTCTCTATTTCCTATATATTGGTAACTGGACTTAAAGAATATCTTAGTCAGGTCGGGCTGCCATAACAAAATACCATAGACTGGGTGGCTTAAGCATTAGAAATTTGTTTCTCACAGTTCTGGAGGCTGGAAAGTGCAAGATCTGGGTACCAATATGGCCTCTGTGAGGGCTTCCTGGCTCACAGACAACTTCCTTCTTGCTGTGTCCTCACATGGTGGAGAGACCTCTGATCTCTCTTCCTCTTCTTGTAAGGACACTGCTCCCATGGCGCGGGCTCCCCCTTCATGACCTCATCTAAACCTAATCACCTCCCAAAGGCCCCGCCTTCAAATACCATCACTCTCGGGTTAGGGCTTCAGCATAGGAATTCTGGGCTTACACAAAAATTCAGTCTATAACAGAGAATACCTTTTTTTGTTAGTAGCATCACTGTATCAGACTCTTAATATGCTGGGTCGTAAGGTTAATTAGGTTTTCCTTAGCAGCTTAAACTTCCTAGACAAGTAGATCTTTCTAAATCTGATTATGTCCTCCCCTACTTAAAATCCTTCAGCAGTTTCCCCATTTTCCTTAAGCTAAAGTTCAAAGGAGTGATCATGTGATTATACCCTGGCCACTGTGATTTGCCAGTGGGTGAACATGTGACCCACTCTGGGCCAGTGAGAGCCCTTTACCACCTTTTTTTGCTAGAGCTACTGGGAATCTCTTTTGCTGTGGTCTGACCATAAATAAGGCTCAGAGAAATTCTTCTGGAATTCTCTTGTTTCCTTGAAAGGACTTCTCACTAACACAGCGGTTCTTAACCCCAGCTCCACAACTAGAGAGGTTTCTGTTTTTTAAAGATTGGCACCTGAGCTAACATCTGTCGCCAATCTTCTTTTTTTGTTTCTTCTTCTTCTTCTCTTCAAAGCCCCCTAGTACATAGTCGTACATTCTAGTTGTAGGTCCTTCTGGTTGTGCGGTGTGGATGCTGCCTCAGCACGGCTTGATGAGCGGTACTAGGTCCACACTGAGGATCCGAACCAGTGAAACCCTGGCCCGCTGAAGTGGAGCACGTGAACCCAACCACTCGGCCACGGGGCCAGCCCCGAGATGTTTTTGTCTTTTGGTGAGGAATAATGGCCCTGAGCTAACATCTATTGCCAATCTTCCTCTTTTGTTTTTCTTTCCCTCCCTAAAGCCCCAGTACATAGTTGTATATGCTAGTTGTAGATCATTCTAGGTCTTCTGTGTGGGATGCTGCCACCGCATGGTCTGACAAGCAGTGCTAGGTCTGTGCCCAGGATCCAAACTAGCGAACCCTGGGCCACTGAAGCAGAGGGTGGGAACTTAACCACTCAGCCATGGGGCCGGCTCCCAGAGAGATTTTTAAAAGTACACGAGCCCACGAAAGAAGCCAGACACAAAAGGCCGCATATTGTATGATTCCATTTCTATGAAATGTCCAGCATGGACAAATCCATAAAGAAAGTAGATTGGTGTTTTCAGGGGCTGGGAGTAAGGAGGAATGGGGAGCGACTACCAGTGGGTCTGGGTTTCCTTTTGGAGTAAGGAAAGTATTCTAGAATTAGATAGCCGTGATAGTTCCACCTCTTTGTAAACACACTAAAACCACTGAATTGTACACTTTAAAAAGGTGCACTTTATGGTACGTGAAGTATATCTCAATAAAAAAATACACAAGCCCAGACTCCACCCCGACCAATTAACTCAAAAACTCTGTGGGTGGGGCCCAGGCACTGACAATTTTGTAAAGCTCCCAGCTTATTCTAATGAGCAGCCAGGCTTGAGAGCCACTGTGAGTAACACGCCTGCTCTCTCTCTTCCCCATTCCCTCCTCTCCCAGGACAAGTGAGAACCGGGGAGGGAGCTTTTACTGTGCTTGCTTGACTTGAATCCCTATCTCTGCTCTCTCCCTTTCTCTTTCTCTTCCCTCTCTCAGATCAGTCCAGCAGGGAAGATATCAAGGAGTCCAGTGATGGCCATAGGTCTTAGTCTCTGTCATGGACTCACTTGTGTCTCCCCAAAATTCATATGTTGAAACCCTAACCCCTAATGTGACTGTATTTGGGCATAGGGCCTTTAAAGAGATAATAAAGTTAAGTGAGGTCATGAGGGTGGGGCCCTGTCCTCATAAGAAAAGTAAGAGACAGCAGAGGTGAGCTCACACAGGAAAGGCCATGTGAGGACACAGCGAGAAGGCAGCCATGTGCACGCCAGGGAGAGAGGCCTCAGGAGAATCCAACCCTGCCGACACCTTAATTTTGGATTTCCAGCCTCCAGAACTGAGAGAAAACAAATTCCTGTTGTTACACTGCTGATCTATAGTACTTTGTTATAGCAGCGCTAGCAGACTGACACAGCCTCCAATCCAGCTGTTTCTGTAATAGAGCACGGGGGAGGCAATCACATCATCTGTCAACAGTGATAATTTTTTTTTTATTGAGTTAATGATAGGTTACAATCTTGTGAAATTTCAGTTGTACATTAATGTTTGTCACTCTTGTTGTAGGTGCGCCTCGTCACCTTTTGTGCCCACCCCCCACCCCACCTTTCCCCTGGTAGCCACTAATCTGTTCTCTTTGTCCACATTTTAAAATTCCTCGTATGAGTGGAGTCATACAGAGATTATCCTTCTCTAACTGGCTTATTTCACTTAACATAATTCTCTCAAGGTCCATCCATGTTATTGCAAATGGAATGATTTCGTTCTGTTTTGCAGCTGAGTAGTATTCCATTGTATATATGTACCACATCTTCTTTATCCATTCGTCTGTTGATGGGCACTCAGGTTGCTTCCATGTCTTGGCTATTGTAAATAATGCTGCAATGAACATTGGGGTGCACAGGACTTTTGAAATTGCTGACTTCAAGCTCTTTGGGTAGATACCCAGTAGTGGGATGGCTGGATCGTATGGTAGTTCTATTTTTAATTTTTTGAGGAATCTCCATACTGTTTTCCATAGTGGCTGCACCAGTTTCCATTCCCACCAGCAGTGTATGAGGGTTCCTTTTTCTCCACAGCCTCTCCAACATTTGTTGCTATTAGTTTTAGATATTTTTGTCATTCTAATGGGTGTAAGGTGATATCTTAGTGTAGTTTTGATTTGCATTTCCCTGATGATCAGCGATGATGAGCATCTTTTCATGTGCCTATTGGCCATCCGTATATCTTCTTTGGAGAAATGTCTGTTCATGTCTCCAGCCCATTTTTGGATCAGGTTGTTTGATTTTTTGTTCTTGAGTTGTGAGAGTTCTTTATATATTATGGATATTAAGCCTTTGTCAGATATATGACTTGCAAATATTTTTTCCCAGTTAGTGGGTTGTTTTTTTGTTTCAACCCTGTTTTCATTTGCCTTGAAGAAGCTCTTTAGTCTGATGAAGTCCCACTTGTTTATTCTTTCTATTGTTTCCCTTCTCTGAGAAGACATGGTGTCCGAAAAGATCCTTTTAATATTCATGTCAAAGAGTGTACTGCCTACGTTTTCTTCTAGAAGCCTTATGGTTTCAGGTCTCACCTTTAGGTCTTTGATCCATTTTGAGTTTATTTTGGTGAATGGTGAAAAAGAATGGTCAATTTTCATTCTTTTACATATGGCTTTCCAGTTTTCCCAGCACCATTTGTTGAAAAGACTTTCTTTTCTCCATTGTATGCCCTCAGCTCCTTTGTCGAAGATAAGCTGTCCATAGATGTGTGGTTTTATTTCTGGGCTTTCAATTCTGTTCCATTGATCTGTGCACCTGTTTTTGTACCAGTACCATGCTGTTTTGATTACTGTAGCTTTGTAGTATGTTTTGAAGTCAGGGGTGTGATGCCTTCCGTTTTGTTCTTTTTTCTCAGGATTGCTTTAGAAATTTGGGGTCTTTTGTTGCCCCATATGAATTTTAGGATTCTTTGTTCTAATTCTGTAAAGAATGTCCTTGGGATTCTGATTGGGATGGTGTTGAATCTGTAGATTGCTTTAGGTAGAACTGACATTTTAACTATGTTTATTCTTCCAATCCATGTACACGGAATGTCTTTCCATCTCCTTATGTCATCATCCAATTCTTTCAGAAAGACCTTGTAATTTTCATTATATAGGTCCTTCACTTCCTTAGTTAAACTTACCCCAAGGTATTTTGTTCTTTTTGTTGTGATAACGGTGATAATTTTGTCTCATCCTTTCTAATCGTTATGCCTCCTATTCTTTTTTATCTGTGTTATTGCCTCTAGTATTTCACAGATAAATACGATGTTTGCTGTTCATCTCTGATTTCTGTCTGAGTTTGTTCAGGTGGCTATAACAAAATACGACAGACTGGGTAGCCTATAACCAACAGAAATTTATTTCTCAGTCTTAGAGCCTGGAAATCCAAGCTCAGGGCGCCAACATGGTTGAGTGAGGGCTCTCTCCGGGTGGCAGACGTCTTGCTGTGTCCTCACCTGGTGGAAGGGGCTAGATTGCTCACTGGAGCGTTTCATAAGGGCACTAATCCCATTCATAAGCACTCCAGCCTCATGACCTAGTCACCTCCCAAAGACCCCACCTACTAATACCACCATCACTTTAGGGGTTAGGATTTCAACACATGAGTTTTGGGAGGACACAAACATTCAGACCATAGAAGAAACTTTTCTTTAAATTAAGCAGTCTTGACAAACTGTCTTGTTCCTGCCCACCTGTCTAGAGACTTCTGTTGTTTTCTCCACACACTCACTAGGCTGCAAACAAAATGAACTACAGACTGCTTTCTGGACTTGCCGTGCTCTTTCATGGCTCCACGCCTTTGCACATCCTCTTCTTCATCCCAGGAACACCCTCCCCAACCTTCAAATGTCTGACAGCTTAAAGAGAACCAGATACCGTTTTAATTCCTCTTTATTTCCTCTTTAGACCCAGGACATAGAAAAGAAGACTCCTGCTTCTCTCCCCATTTGGGAGAATAGCAGAGGAAACTTTCTCATCACGCTTCCCCTCCTTTTTAATTGCTTCCTCCCAGGGGAGAGGGAGATGTGATGGGACCACTCTCATCAGTGGGTGGAGTAACTAACTGGTCTTAAAGGTCAGGTCCCAGGCTCCACCCTTCTTTCACTTCCTGAGTTAGCACACTTGACAGGCCACCCTCCTGGGGGAGAGGGAAGTGGGGATCTGTCGTTCTTTCTTCTTGGATGCCTCCACTGTGACTGCATGGGCAGGTCCACTGACCCTTGCCTTCTGGGTCCTGCTCCATTCAGTTCAGTAGAGAGAGAGGAGGCCTCTGCTTCCCTTAGGCCTAGGTTTAAGCCATGTTCAAATCTTACTGGAGCTTTGTGTGAAGGTTGGTTTTCCCACTTGGCTAGAGATCCTTGGACATATGCTCTGTTGGTGTGCATCCTGGAGTTGGAGGGGCAGGGTGACTCTCGGCAACTCACTGGGTGCCATCTTCAAACATTTGACAGATAAATGAGTGAACTGACTTATGTCCCTCAGCCTTTCCCTCCTCTAGTCATAGACTGTTTACTGACTGCCTTCTAGGAGCCAGGTGCTAGGATCTCATTACATCCTCCCAACACCCCTACCAAATATGTGTCATTCCATTTTCTTTTTTCTGCTTTTTCTCTCCAAAGCCCCCCAGGACATAGTTGCATATTTTAGTTGTGGGTCCTTCTAGGTGTGGCATGCAGGACACCGCCTCAGCGTGGCCTGATGAGTGGAGCCATGTCCATGCCCAGGATCCGAACCAGTGAAACCCTGGGCTGCCAAAGTGGAGCGTGTGAACTTAACCACTCGGCCACAGGGCTGGCCCCTATTTCCATTTTCTAAAAGAGGAAATCCTATTTATCATGACTGTATAAACTCTCTGAAGGCAAATCTCTGCTTTAAAAAAGTAGCAGCCGCCCATTCCTCACAAAATCTGGCTCCAGTCTCCAGTCAGTCCTCATTCTGGCCCACTCCTCCACAGCTCAGAAGCTGACGCCCCTCTTTGTTGGCCTTATACGTTATTGATCTTGCTGAAACATGCACGCTCCTGCCTTAGTTCCTGCATTCATTCAATCACAAGTATTTACTGAGCACCTACTGTGTGCTGGGTACTGAACCAGGTGCTGGGAACACGAGAGATGCTCAAGACAGACACGGTCCCTGCCCTGAAGGAGTTTTCCTTTATCAGGTCAACAGACTTGGACAGACACAATGAGTGCTACAAAGGAGAACTGCGGACTGGTTGGGTGTGAGACAGAGGATGTAACCTAATTTGAGGAGCCAGGGAAGGTTTTCCTAAAGAAGTGATCGATTTAAGCTCAGGACTCCGTGTGCTTGCTCAGGCTGCCCCTTGGGCTGGAATGCCCTTCCTGCTGATTTTCTCTGGCACCCATTCCATCATTAAACATCCAGATCCAGTGAAATCTCCAGAAGTCTGTCCTTGATCTTTTTGTTAAAACACAAAATAAGAAGATGGTAGGAAGTTAAAAAAAAAAAACTTTAGAAATAATTTCATCATAGGGATAGACACTGTACATTGTCTCCCAATATCTTTTCTTCTCTTCTTCCTTGGTAATAGAAACCTAAATTTTAGCTGAGCCTTTGGCCACTCAGACTAAAGACTATTTCCCCAGCTCCTTTGCTGCTAGGCTTGGCTGTAGGATGTAAGCAGAAGTAATGAGTGCTACCTCAGAGATGTGTTCTTAAAAGGAGAGAGTTTGGGGGCTAGCCCGGTGGCACAGCGGTTAAGTGCGCACGCTCTGCTTTGGCGGCCCGGGGTTTGCCGGTTCGGATCCCAGGTGCGGACATGGCACTGCTCATCAATCCATGATGTGGCAGGGGTCCCACATATAAAGTAGAGGAAGATGGGCATGGATGTTAGCTCAGGGCCAGTCTTCCTCAGCAAGAAAAAAAAAAAAGGAGGATTGGCAGATGTTAGCTCAGGGATGAGCTTACTCAAAAAAAAAAAGACCGTGAGCTCCTTTTTCTCTCCTTCCCATCCCAATGCTCAGTGGATATGAAGACTACAGATCCAGCTTTGATCATGAAGTTGAGGGCCACCTTGTAGGGTGGTGGAAAGGAACCTGGAAGTAGCCTGGGTCTCAGATGCCCAGAGAAACACTGTATTAGTTTCCAGGGGCCGCCATAACAAATTACCACTAATTGTGTGGCTTAAAACAACAGAAATTTATTCTCTCACAGTTCCGAAGGCTGGAAGTCTGAAATCCAGGTGTGGGCAAGGCCATGCTCCTCTGAAGACACAAGGGAAGAATCCTTTCTTGCCTCTTCTAGCTTCTAGCGGCCCCAGCTACTCCTTGGCTTGTGGCAGCGTCACCTCAACCTGTGCTTCTGTGTTCACATGGCCTCTCTGTGTCTCGCTGTCCTTTCCTCGTCTTATAAAGACATCAGTCATGGGATTTAGGGCCCGCCCTAAATTGAGGATGATTTCATCTTGAGATCCTTAATTACATCCGCAAGGACCTTATTTCCAAATAAGGACACATTCTGAGGTTCCACGTGGACATGAATTGTGGAGAGACACTGTTCAACCCACTACACCCACTATACAAATTCTAGAATGCCTATACAAGCTGCTCGACGGAGGAAGAAAGACTGTTCTCTCTTGTTTATGCCATTATAATGTTGGGTCTCTGAAGCCATACCCTAACCATTAGAGTCATTCTGCAGGGCATGCCTGGCGGAATCTGCTGGGGACTGCTCTTGGGTGACTGCCTGCCCCACTCATGGCAGTGGCTGGAGGGTGGCGGGACCCTCTCCCAGTGACCATATTAGTGGATTATGAATGGACACTTGACCGAAGCTAAGCCAATAACATCCTCTCTTCAGGGGATTTAGAATTGGACTGAGAGATAGCCAATGTCTGAACTTTTCTCTTGAATGGAGGAAAAATAAATGTGTGGGTTGTGGGACTTCCGTTTATCATGTGGAGAGAGAGAGAAAACTAATCTCTACATGGGAAAAAATAAAACATACATTCAAAGAGAGGAAGAAATATGAGTCTGACGGGGAGCCTGGATAGTTCTCATTCTTGGCTCCAGGGCTGTTAGGAGGCTTGGCTGCATTTGAGTTCTCAGGTTAAAGGTAACCCTAGTAACAGGTACTGAGTGCTTAGTATGGGCCAGAGCGCCTGCTCCAAGTGCCTTACCTGCATCATGTGGTAGATGGGCCAGGTACTCGACCTTAGTTTCTTCGACGTTTCAGTGGCTTAACCCAACACAAGTTTATTTCGTGCCTCACATGAGTCCTTAGTGGTCAGTAGCCCCTTGTCTCTTGTACCTTTGTTGTCTGGGATAGGTGGCCTGCAAAGTTGCTGGAATAGAGGAAAGAGAGATGGAGGACGTACAGCCACTCTTCTTTTGATTGTTTATTTTATTTTTATAAGTATGTAGCATATCTGCAGAGTTTCAAAATTCAATCTACAAAGCAAGGTACATTCAAATAAATCTAGCTTATAGGCCTGTCCCCTCAACCCTATTCTCTCCTTTCCACTAAAGTTAACAATTAAAAAGTTATGTTTATTTTTCTTTTTAAAATATATTCAACCATGTGCATAGAGTCCTCTCCCTCCTTATTCAAAGTTATATACATTTTCTCTACCTTGCTTTTTAATTTTTCTGGTTTTTAAAAAATTGTGGTAAAATATACATAACACGAAATTTACCATCTTAACCATTTTTAAGCAGACAGTTCAGTGGCATTAAGTACATTCACATTGTTGTGCAACCATCACCACCATCCATCTCCAGAACTTTTTTCATCTTCCCAAACTGAAACTCCATACACATTACACAGTAACTCCCCACTCTCCCCTCCCTGCTCCGCCTGGCACCCACCACTCTACTTTCTATCTCTGAATTTGACTACTCTAGGTACTCCATATAAGTGGGATCATACAACATTTGTTCTTTTGTGACTGGCTTATTTCACTTAGCACATGTCTTTGAGGAGGTAGAGCTGCTCATCAGTCCAGAAGTGGCACATGTGTTGCAATCCGTTGGCTGCTCACATGGCCCCAAATGAAGTGCAAGCAAGGCTGGGAAATGCAGAGGAAGACGTGGACTATTTGGTGAGTACTAGGTTTCACGAGACATACTCGTGTCACATAAGTTCTGTTTTTTTGTGTAAGCTAGCTTGAGTTGGTTGCTGTTACTTGAAACCAAGGAATTCAAATCATCTCAACATCTGGTGAATGGAAGAAGCTCAAAACTGGGAACTTTTTATTACTAACTGGTGATATTTTTGTGCTGCTTTTCAAAATTGGAATTATAGGATGTTGGCATTAAAAGAACCCTGAAGGCGAAAGACGTATACAATGAAAACTTTAAGACATTACTGAAAGAAATTGATAATGTGATAAAGAAATGGAAAGAGGGGCTGGCCCGGTGGTGCAGCAGTTAAGTTCTCATGTTCTGCTTCTCGGTGGTCCGGGGTTCGCCAGTTCGGATCCCGGGTGTGGACATGGCACTGCTTGGCACGCCATGCTGTGGTAGGCGTCCCACGTATAAAGTAGTGGAAGATGGGCATGATGTTAGCTCAGGGCCAGGCTTCCTCAGCAAAAAAGAGGAGGACTGGCAGTAGTTAGCTCAGGGCTAATCTTCCTCAAAAAAAAAAAAAGAAATGGAAAGATATTCCATGCACATGGATTGGAAGAATAAACACAGTTAAAATGTCCGTACTACCTAAAGCAATCTACAGATTCAACGCAATCCCAATCAGAATCCCAATGACATTCTTCACAGAAGTAAGACAAAGAATCTTAAAATTCATGTGGGGCAAGAGAAGACCCCAAATAACCAAAGCAATCCTGAGAAACAAGAACAAAGCTGGTGGCATTGCAATCCCTGACTTCAAAATATATTACAAAGCTATAGTAATCAAAACAGCATGGTACCGGTAAAAGAACAGGCATACAGATCAATGGAACAGAATTGAAAGCCCAGAAATAAAACCACACATCTACGACAGCTCATCTTCAACAAAGGAGCCATGAACATACAATGGAGAAAACAAAGCCTCTTCAATAAATGGTGCTGGGAAAACTGGACAGCCACATGGAAAAGAATGAAAGTAGACCATTATCTTTCCTCATACACAAAAATAGACTCAAAATGGACCACAGACTTGAAGACCTGAAACCACATAACCACTGGAAGAAAATACAGGCAGTCCACTCTTTGACATCAGACTTAAAAGGATCTTTTCGAATACCATGTCTACTTAGATAAGGGAAACAAAAGAAAAAATAAAGAAGTGGGACTTTATCAGACTAAAGAGCTTCTGGAAGGGAAAGGAAACCAAGATCAAAATGAAAAAACAACCTACCAACTGGGAGAAAATATTTGTAAATCATATATCCGATACAAGGGGTTAATCTCCATAGTATATAAAGAACTCACACAAGCGAACTACAAAAAAAAAAAACCCAGTCAATAAGTGGGCAGAGGATGTGAACAGACATTTTTCCAAAGAAGATATACAGATCGCCAGTAGGCACGTGAAAAGATGCTCAACATCACTAATCATCAGGGAAATGCAAATCAAAACTTCTCTTCAATATCATCTTATGCCCTTTAGAATGGCTGTAATCACCAAGACAAAAAATAACAAATGTTGGAGAGGATGTGGAGAAAAGGGAACCCTCATCCACTGCTGGAGGGAATGCAAACTGGTGCAGCCACTGTGGAAAACAGTATGGAGATTTCTCAAAAAATTAAAAATAGAAATAGCATATGACCCAGCTAACCCACTACTGGGTATTTATCCCAAAACTTGAAATAATCAATCCAAAGAGACTTATTCATCCCTATGTTCTTTGCAGCATTATTCACAATAGCTAAGATGTGGAAGCAACCCAAGCACCCATCGACTGATGACTAGATAAAGAAGATGTGGTATATATATACAACAGAATACCACTCAGCCATTAAAAAGATGAAATCGTCCCATTTGCGACCACATGGATGGACCTTGAGGGCATCATGTTAAGTGAAATAAGCCAGACAGAGAAAGACAGACACTGTATGTATGATTCACTCATACGTGGAAGATAAACAAACTTATGGACAAAGAGAAGAGTTTAGTGGTTACCAGGGGAAGGAGGGTGGAGGGTGGGCACGGGGGTGGGGAAGGGGAGCACTTATATGGTGTATGACAAACAATAATGTACAACTGAAAGTTCACAATGTTATAAGCTATTATGACCACAATGAAAAAAAAGAAAAAGAACCCTGAATCCAGGGTCGAGGTGATCTTCTAACTTAACTTTCTGTAGACCACATATCTACTGCCATCAGCATTTATTAGACTAAGTGCATTGAGCACTTATGATGCATCAGGAGCTGTGAGGACCGGGGAGACACAACACTGAATAAAGTTTGGTCGCATTCTAATCAATGGAAAGCATTGTCTTCCCTCTATTGATTATAATTACTTGTTTGACCTATGACCTAAATGTTTTATTATTAGATTGTGCTCATGAGGGAAATTTATGAGTAAACCA
The DNA here is from genome assembly GCF_041296235.1 of Equus asinus. Taxonomy (NCBI): domain Eukaryota; kingdom Metazoa; phylum Chordata; class Mammalia; order Perissodactyla; family Equidae; genus Equus; species Equus asinus. Next base: position 12,932,191 of record NC_091791.1, on the reverse strand, counting down.
TGAGTAATTTTTGAGTTGTATAATTTCACTTCCTTTTTCTTTCTCAACACTTTTACTCTTGGTAATACATTTCCCCTTTTTTCTTTTCTTCTTTTCTTTGTCTTTCTCTTTTTTGTAAAGTTAAAGAATAAGGATGCCACATTTCACAAACTTTCGTGACATCTTCTGCCAACTACCCAGGAATGACTCCTCAAAAATTTGAAGCCGCAGACTAACTTTTCTAAATCTGTACTTGATGAGCCAGGGTCTGGATTTGACATTATTGCACAGCACAAGAGATCAACAAGCATGGCAGTGATGTGAAAATTCCAAAGATGGAACCAGAGCTGTGTGGAGGTAATCAAGGCACCCGGGTTCCAGTGCTGGCTCCTCCCACAAATTAACTGCATCACTTTAGGCAAATTCCTTAAATTCCCTGACCTTAGCCCTTTATCTGTAAAACGCTGTCAAACTAGCTGAAAGTCCTTTTCTCCTTAAATTTCTATGCTTTTGTGATCTAGAGAGAACCACAAGGAAGACAGAGTCAAACAGCTGGGACAATTAGGAAACTGGAGAAAGGAAAAAGAAAATGATGGAAAAGGAAAATTCCAAGGACAAAGAAGACAATATAAAATAATTCAGAAAATGAAGAAGTAAAACAAGGTAAAAAGGAGGAAATGGGAAGTTAACGTTTTCTTGGAAGTGCAAAGATAAATGACGTGAAATTTCATTTTTAAGCCTGAGGAGAAGAAGAAATCTGGTTATTTATATTTCTCTTGTATTGAGATGAAATCTTCTGGAGTTATAATGACTTGCCTCTCTAGGGTTTAGCAACTCTAAAGAAAAAAAGAGAGCCGATATCTAGTAGTTACTTTGAGCTATAAACTTGTAAAACTAGCACGCGGTAGTTATTGAGTGAACAAATGCTTTTTAAGGGGAAGGTGGACAAAGAATGTTGTAGGGTAAAATGAGACAATGTGGGAGCGCCCACAAATGAATCGTTCAACTTTGTTACCAGACTCAGAAAGAATGACTACATTTCATGATTTCCTCCGGCCACACAACAAAGCACGATACAGATGAGGAGAATAATGCTTAGCTCACAGCCGCCTGACTCACATGACAATGGGCCCCTGTTGTAGGGTATTGTATGAGAGGCTTATTCTGATTCTTTTGGTCAGTCAGAGGCAACACTGCACAAACAGAAACAGCAGCTCCTAAACAAACCATTGCTTGGCGCAGAGGGAAGGAAGGAAGCTTCCATTCTGGGCATTTCCCGCCCCATTCTCTCTCCTCTTTCTAGTCCCAGTTGTCTTGCTTTTTGGGTCAGAAATAGGCTGCATCTGTCTGTGGCTTATGCTTTACTCTCCTGGGCCTATGAGACCTTGGCAAGTTCCTCGTGGGCTCCGCCTCTCATCTTCCATGTCCCTAAATAGGGTCAATCATATAGATTAAGTAGACCTTTGGTGACTACCACCCAATTTTATGCAGAATGAAAGCTCAAAAATGTTAATTATTCTTATTATATGTTTTTTCCCCTATGGAAATTCTTTTCCTTTCTTTCTAAAGAGTAGATGCATCATTTAGAGGAGACCATCCCATTTTTGAAGACATTTCCTCTGAAAAATGCTGTTACCAGCTTTAGGGACGGGAATGTGAAAATTTTGTAATGGAAAAGTCACACAAGATGTTATAGATAGATTATGTGTGACAGTAAGTTTCAAGTCATAGAATCATGCATCTTAGCAATGAGAAGAACTCCTAGAAAGCTTATTCAGAAAGAAATTCTGGGCTATTTCATTGGTAAACACGGTGTTATCTTCCTTTTTTGCCTGGAGAGACGTGGATTTTGGTGGTTTTGAGCATATTTACCCCTAGGTAGCAATATCCTGTTCTTAAACTGACTGTTGTGGGTTGAATTGTATCCTCTCAAAAGATATGTTCAAGTCCTAAGCACTGGTACCTGTGAATACGACCTTATTTGGAAGTAGGGTCTTTGCAGTTGTAATCAAGCTAAGATGAGGTCATACTGGAGCCCTGATCCAACAGCTGGTGTCTTTATAAGAGAAAAGTTTGGACACAGACACACAGGGAGAACACCACGTGACAATGGAGGCAGAAACTGGAGTGGTGCATCTACAAGGCAAGGAAGGCCCAGGATTGCTGGCAACACCAGAAGCTGGAAGAGGCAAGGAAGGATCCTCCCCTGGAGCCCTTGGAAGGAGCATGGCCTTGGCAACACCTTGATTTTGGACTTCCAGCCTTCAGAGCTGTGAGAGAATTAATTTCTGTTCTTTTAAGCCACCCTACACGGGTAATTTGTTACGGCAGCCCTAGGAAACTAACACACTGACCAGATGACCACATCTCTTTGATCCCTCTCTTATTCTAATCTGTAGAATAGGACTAATTCTTGCTGTCAATAGCTTTGAGATTTCTGATGGATGCTTTAATACAGTTATTAATACACAGTATTTTTATATTAAAATAATACAGATTTGCATTGGGGAAACTTTCTGACAACAGAGTTGGTAAGCTCCCAGGAAAAAAAGAGACATTCTCTCTTCAAGTCCTCTCCTGTGCTGCTCCATCCAGGGCTGCTGATCCTGCAGGGAAAACACAGGCATCACCGAAACCGTCTGTAAATGCTGCTGTTTACTTCCTGCTAACTCAGAAGAAAGCTACGTCTTTCAAGTATTTTGAGCTCTATAGAGGCTGCTGTGGAAAATTAGAGGTAGCATTTTATCTTTCTTTGCCTCCTCTTCTTTTTTTTTTTTTAAACCGACTTTCTGTTCCTCAGAACTTGTTTTTCATATCTTTTCTCTCAAGCCCTCCTCTCCTTGGCACCTGACAATAATTCTTGTTCTGATGTCATTGGTGATTCCACACCTAAGGAAAGGTGGTATTTTTTCCATTCTGTCAAGAACTCAGCTATTTATTTCAATCCATTCATAGACTTATAGCAGAGAAGGATATTTTGGTTAAGATTCCCTTTCTTGTTAGGTTGTAAAGATGAGTGTAAATGGAATGCATCCCCAGCACTGTGGGGTTTTTTTTGTAAATATGTGAAAATGATATAAACCGTGTTGACCTCAAGCTTTTTTTCACACCTCTCACTACCACAGTGAATTATATAGAACCTGCAACTGACACGAAGCTGAGGACCCGAAAAAAGATCCAGTGCTTAATTACATCACCGTTAGTGATGAGCTCTCTGGTCCCGTGCTCTCTAACTCCAAAACAGGTTCTGCTCTGCCTGTTGAAAGAGCAATCCTTTGTTCTGGTGCTAGAGATATTTCTGTGTGCTTACACTCCAGCTTCAGCATTAACTTTTCTCTAGAGAATCACCAGCGTTCTTTTTCCTCAAGCCCTAAAGAAAAATATGAATAGCTATTTGGTTTTATTTTTCTACGCTTACAACCCTTTGGCTCTCATTCTGTCTCTGAAATTTAGACTTTTGGTTGCCCATCGTTCACCTTTTTTGTGTGCTTTAAGAAGAAGATACTTTCTCATGTTAGTTGTTGGTTGTGATTGAGGTTTTTATTTTTATTTTTTTTAAGATTTTATTTTTCCTTCTTCTCACCCAAAGCCCCCTGGTATATAGTTGTATATGCTAGTTGTAGGCCCTTCTAGTTGTGGCCTGTGGGATGCCACCTCAGCATGGCTTGATGAGTGGTGTGTAGGTCTGTGCCCAGGATTTGAACTGGTAAACCCCTGGGCCAGTAAAGTGAACCCTGAGTGTGCGAACTTAACCACTCAGCCATGGGGCCAGCCCCGAGATTGAGGTTTTTATAATTTTTTTAAAAGCCCATGATTATTCTCAATCATCTTGCTCATTCAGACTCTTGGTGCTATTTTTAGCATACAGCAAATCTGTTGTTTTAGATTAGATTAATAATGCAACTAGGGGGGCCTGCCCGGTGGTGCAGCGGTTAGGTGCACACGTTCCGCTTCTTGGCGGCCCGGGGTTCACCGGTTCAGATCCTGGGTGCGGACATGGCACCGCTTGGCAAAAGCCATGCTGTCGTCGGCGTCCCACATATAAAGTAGAGGAAGATGGGCACGGATGTTAGCCCAGGGCCAGCCTTCCTCAGCAAAAAGAGGAGGATTGGCAGTAGTTAGCTCAAGGCTAATCTTCCTCAAAAAAAAAAAACAAACTAAATTTCTCAACTCTGTTTTTTCCCATTTTCACAGTTACGATATTTGCAATATGTCTCTAAAATGATAATTTTTAATAGGTACTCTCATTTATCCAAGAACTTTACAGAGTATGTCAATCATGGGTAGATTGTTGAGAGTATCCAGTTTATATGTGTCCACATGATTTCATGTTTCACATTGTGCTTAGAGAAAGGATTTCACATCTTGTAGGGTGATTGCAGGGACCCCACGGTGGGTAGGGGAAGATGGGAAGAAGAGAGGAGAGTAGGAAAGCTGATGATGAGATCTTTGGCTGGTGTTATGAGCTAAATTGTGTCTCCTAAAATTCTGGAGCTGAAGTCCCAACCCCCAGTACCTCAGACTGTGACTGTGTTTAGAGACAGGGCCTTTAAAGAGGTAATTAACGTAAAATGAGGTCATATGGGTGGGCCTAATGCCACAGGACTGGCGTCCTCATAAGAAGAGGAGATTAGGACACAGACAGCACGTGACAGAGAGACAATCACGTGAGGACACAATGAGAAGACGGTCAATGGCAAGCCAAGGAGAGAGGCCTTGGGAGAAATCAACCCTGACAAACCTTGATCTTGGACTTCCAGCCTCCAGAACTGTGAGGAAATTAATTTCTGTTGTTTAAGCCCCCCAGTCTGTGGGACTTTGTGATGGCAGCCCGAGATGCTAATACAGCTGGGTCCTGGCCACAAGTCCCTCCCTGCTGTGGGGCTCAGCGTGAAGGGCAGTGGGAGGGGCATGGAGGAGGACAGGTGGCCATCACTTGGGAGATCTGCTTGGTACCACTCTGAAAGCTCTGAGCATGTCGTTATATATGGCCTGGCTGGCAGAGATGGACCCCTTCTTGAGGGTAGGGAAGGGGAAGCGGTGCAGGTAACAACACACACTCCTGGAGCAGAGGGAGACGGCTGCGAATATTCACACTATAATAATTTGGTTGCTGTCGTACTCAACTCCCTGATGACTGATGTTTTACCTTTCCTTAAGAGTAAATAAATCTGTACTGTCTAGAAATAGAAGGAAACAATACAATTAATTTGTACAGGCTTCAGTTACTCTCCATATGGCTTTTCTTTCTGAGTGACATGAGGAGTTGATGTATTAAAAGGGGCAGTAAAAGAAAACCAAACCATCCAAAGAAACTTACAAATCTCCCTTGGGCAAGTATTCTTGATTGAATAGTATTGCCCCAAAATTCATGTCCATGAGGAACCTATGAATGTGGCCTTGTTTACAAGTAGGTATGATTAGTTAAGATGATGTCACACTGGATTAGAGTGGGCCCTAAATCCACCATGACGGGAGTCCTTATAAGAAAAGGAGAACCGAGAGAGAGACACAGACACAGAGCGGGAAAAGGCCATGTGACAATGGAGGCAGAAATTGGAGTGATGCAGCTGTAAGCCAAGAAATGCCAAGAATTGCCAGAAGTTACCAGAAGCTAGGAAGAGGCAAGGAAGGATCCTCGCCTACAGCCTTCAGAGAGAGCACAGGCCTGCCAACACCTTGATTTTGGACTTCCAGCCTCCAGAACTGTGAGAGAATAGATTTGTGTTGTTTGAAGGCTTCCAGTTTGTGGGACCTGGTTACAGCAGCCCCAGAAAATTGATACAGGAAGTGAGCAGGGGAGGGCCAGGCACAGTGTTTGATGGCTCGTGTTGTTCAGTAGCTACAGGTCCAAATAAGAGACTTCGCACCTGTGGAAAAGACTTCACACACTTATCTAAGTGGGAAAGTGTCTAGCACAGACCCTCAGAAATATTTCTCCCTTCCTTTCAAACACACTACACAGTAAGTGGAAACCACTGACTGAAGTTCCATGAGGACATCTTAGGGGACCCATTGTGTCAAATAAGCTAACACATAGAACGAGCTTTGGAACTGGAGAATGCCTCATAAATTGTGAGGTGATTATGGTACCTCCAGTGTAAAGATCTATATTCTGAAACATCAGAATAGCTGCTCCGGGATGTAAAATCAGCTGACTTTTGAGAAATCTTTCCCTTTGTGAGAAGAATTATCATTCAACAATAGGTACACGAAGGTAACTATTGGAACTGAAATATTATCTTAAATCTTTCAGATGTAAACTTGAAATACGATGCCCTGGTTTTAAGATTTTTTATTTTTCCTTTTTCTCCTCAAAGCCCCCAGTACATACTTGTGTATTTTTAGTTGTGGGTCCTTGTAGTTGTGGCATGTGGGATGCTGCCTCAGCATCGCTTGATGAGTGGTGCCATATCCGTGCCCAGGATTCAAACTGATGAAACCCCAGGCCGCCGAAGCAGAGCGTGCCAACTTAACCACTCAGCCACGGGGCCGGCCCCCGAAGCCCTGGTTTTAATGTTTAGTTATGATATGCTTGTCTTTTCTGCCAAAAAGGGTTGTGGGAGGATTAGCGAGGTACTACTTGAAGCTGATTGTAAATGAAATAGCTTCGTTCCTAGGTAGAGAATTATTGAGCGGCTAGTGGTATGGTGGGAATCAGGCCGGATTAAAATTGTCAGGTTGGTTTCTGCGAGGCCTGATGTCAGAAGTTTGCTGCCTGATCCTAGGCAAGTTGCTGCAACTTGCTGAGCCTTCATTAGGCTAGATGATTGCTAGAATTCTCTATCATTGCCCCATGAGTGGGAACAGGGGGCACTGGCCCCTGCAGTGGGTTGAACAGTATCCCCCGAAAGCTATGTCCACGTCCTAACACTTAGCCCCTGTGAATGTTTGAAAATAAGGTCTTTGAAGATGTAATTAATTTAAGGATCTCTGGATGGGATCATCCTGGTTAGGGTGAGCCCTAAATCCAAAGACCTTAACATCCTTAAAAGAGATAGAAAAGGAGAAGATACACAGAGTGATACACATGTGAAGAACCATGTGATGACAGAGGCAGAGGTTGGAGCCGTGCAGCTTCAAGCCAAGGAATGGCAAAGATTGCAGAAGCCACCAGAAGCTGGGAGAGAGGCATGGAACGATTCTCCTTCTGAGCCTCCACAAGGAAGCAACCCTGGCCAACACCTTGAGTTTGAACTTCTGGCCTCCAGAACTGTGAGAGAATAAATTTCTGTTGTAAGCCACTAAGTTTGCGGTAATTTGTGGAGCAGCCCTAGGGAACCAACACAGTCTCCTACAGGACAGGAGGACCCTGGCACGAGCGGCCCTCTCCACTGGTCACCCACAAGTCATCACCACCACGTCTGATTAGAAGCCAGTGCTGCCCATCTTTGCCAGACCAAACACATGCAGAATTCTGTCATGGGTTGTCTTAGTTTCCTGTGGTAACTCAACACGCTTTTGCTCTCTTTCAGTTCTGGAGCTCAGACGTCCAAAATCAACCTCATTGTGCCAAAGTCAAGGTGTCAGCAGGGCCTTGCTCCCTTCGGAGGCTCTAGGGCAGAAACGGTTCCTAGCCTTATCTGGCTTCTAGTGGCTGCTGGAATTCCTTGGCTTGTGGCGTATCACTTCCATCTTCAAGGCTTCCATCTTCAAATCCCTCTCTGCTCTGTCTTCACATCGTCTTCTCCTCTGTGCAAAATCTCCTCAGCCTCCTTCCCAGAAGGATACACGTGGCTGCATTTAGGGCCCACCTGGATAATCCAGGACAAGACCTTTAATCACATCTCAAGACCCTTACTCATATTTGCAAAGACGCTTTTTCCGCAGAAGGTAACATTCACAGGTTCCAGGGCTTAGGGCCTGATATCTTTGAGGGCTATTGATCAGCCGCCTCAGGGGTTTAGTCTGTGCTTTCATTTAAACGTCAGATAAGCAACCTAAAACAGTCCAGTAATAGGGCTGGAAGCTTTGCCTTCATCTAACTTACTCTTTTCCTCCTGCCACTCAGGGTGGGGTTGGGGCCTCTCAGTTTGGGCTTTCAGAGAATATTCTGAATGGATACTACCTGTTCCCTCAATTCTCTCTCTCTCTAATTTTTGAGTGTCTGTCTCCTGCCCTCCTGCCCCTTCTAGTCTGATGTCTCTGAGCCCCTATTTTGAAAATTCCAACCCTTCCAAGAGGTTGGGATCTGCCCTCTATCTCCCCAAGCATCTACCACTTCAGGCTTCAGCCTGATGTTACTGAGGATATTGCTCTGTTGGCTCTACAGGGGGTTGGGGGAGGGAGCTCGGGTTGCTATCAATGAGGGGAGGACTGTGGTGCCTTGCTTGCTTCCAGGGAGTTCCTTGACCAGGAATGGCTGTGGTCAGGTTCCTTCCGAATCACCCAAGGGCAGGCACACTTTGCTACATTGAGTGTAACATTTCTTCCAAAGACATCTTAGACTAGTATCACATGATGAAAACATTTTCTTCCTATTAATAGTACTTTTGAATCCACTCCTGGAAAATCTATAACCCTAGCATTATTGAATCAAAGAATTCTTCCTAGCTCTATTTTCACTCTAAGGGCTCCACATTAACGGGAACAGCTCTCTCTGAGTCATTTGGGATGAATGGTGCTATCCTTGCACACACTGTTTCCGATCTCTAAATTTATCTCTTGATAGAAGCGAGTATGTGTGTGTGTTCTCCCAGCTACATGACTGTGAGTGGATTAGAGAATTGGAGGTAGGAGAAAGTACATCTGAGTTTAGAAAAGGGGGAGGGGCTCAAGTGACACAAGAGAATGATCAAACACAGAAGGACACATCAAGAGAAGACAAAGAACAGGCCCCAAAATTCTCCTAGAATGTTCTTTTATGCTAGTGTTGGGAGCAATGTTTGTGGCACTTAGAGCTTTTTAAAATATGGAGGGTCCTTTTTAGAAAGAAGACTACAAAATAATGAATGTAGAATTAGGTACACGGCCTTGGACAAAACCCCACTGTCCTGAAGCTCAAGTTTCATCAGCCTCAGGGTGAGTCCTCTGTCTCTGGTTGGGAACCACAGCCAATATGCACCTTCTAGTTATATGATTAATATCCTTTATTCCTATTTACCAATGATGTGATTTGAGCTGAAAGCATCTGAATCACATATATTTACAATATATATGTAGAAAAAAAATATATATAACATGTTAGGAATCTGTCAAATAATCTGAGATCTAGAGAGGAAAAATTTACACATAAAGTAGATTTTTAAAAAATTACAAAATAACATTTCTAGAACACTTTATAGTTTAGGACACTCTTTCAAACACTTAATCCTGACAAGAAACTTGTAAAGGAAATTTTATATTATATCCCCGTTTTACATAGGGAAACTGACCTTGGAGAATTAGGAGATTTGCCCAAGCACATACAGCTTAGGTTGATAGGGGAGGTGGGCTGGGAGCCAGGGCTCAACACTTCCCAGCATTGACTGGAGGTTGCGGGGTGGGGTAAACACAACTGGCAAACACTTCTGCTTCCTGGGGTTGGGGGTGGTGGTGTGTAGAGTAGGAGAGAATAAGGCAAGAGAGTTCATCTAAACTGCCTGCCTCTCCATACTGATCCTTCCTTCCTGTCTCTCTCCACCTGCCTTGGATTTCTGAGCTTCAAGCTGACAGGCAGAACAGTAAGCAATTTGCTCCAAATAGGCCCCGTCGGCAGAAAACAAGGGACTGGTGGTGCTTTGGGGAATGCCTTCAGGTCTAGAGCTTGTCGGTCTCTGCAGGCAGATAGCAGTCCCCAAAGCTTGCTGTCGTCTGAGCCAGACACTCAAGTTCCAATCATGAAACCACAAGAGAAGAAAAGTCCAGATACTAGTCTGTGGCCTTTGAATGTAAGGGCCCCACAGGAAATTTCTACAGGCCACATGTTTTTACCATTCAAAATGAAAATAGTTTTACTGAATCCCCAGGGGGAAAAGGCTCACGCTGAAGCGATGGGACAGATTTGTTAGAATCTGAGTTGTTCCCAGCCTGTCCCCTTTTTCCCACTGCTGGAGAGCTTTCTGGCTTAGCCTTGTGCTATCTCTTCCCCTCTCCCACCCTCCAAGGAGGGTGGGCTTCCCAGGGGAGATAGCCCTACGTGGTTTGGTCAGATTTCACAGCAATGAGAGGAAAGAGAGAAAGGAGCCTGGAGAAGAGTTTGGAGAGAAGTATGGGGTTATCTGTGCTGCGTGAGGACAATGGCCAGAAGAAAAGAAATAAGACATAAGATTTTTAAAAAACATACAGAGGGCTTTACAGTATTTGAGAAATACACAGAAAAGACTTGAGTTTTCTCAAATTATTTTTAATTGTATGGAATGGATCTGTTTTTTAACTTCAATGCTGCCCTGAACTGAACCCCCCGAGCTGGAGCTTTATAAGCATGACCCCAGCAACCTAGAATTCCCACTTGATTAAACTGGAGAGCAGCAATGAGACAAGCCATGAGAAACCACACACTGCTTGCAGCAACTTAAATGTGAGCATCCTGCTGTATTTGAGAAGCAGCAAGAATGCTCTAATCCTGAAATTAGAGTGAGGGCCAAATTCTGAAAATATATTTGCCACATTTGCAATGGGTCTCTGGTTACCCATTATGGGCCTCCTTAAAAACATCGACTTGGAGACGTTGCAATCACATTCTGCTCCCGGCTGCCTACTCCCTGTGCTCACCTGGGGGGAGCAGTCCAAACACCCTCCCCCAACACACACCCTTCCCTCTGCTTCTTCAGGCTCAGTGGAGACTTGCTGTAAGATGGAGGGGAAAAGAACGGAGCAGCATTAGGAAAACCAAATCCTGTATTTCCTTGCCGCTAAGTGCTGCTCTTACAAAATGGTGAAACACTGTGGGCAGCCTTTCCAAGGATGTACCACGTTTCTACAGGAGTAATTCCCCTCGCCCCCTGCCCTGTTGTTTTCTGATACAAAGCATTCCTTAAAAAAATCTCTCACATGATTATCTAACAGAAGGCATTTTTGACAATTGTTATTGATTTACCAGGGTACAGGCCTTAACAGGCCATCAGCCTGAGAATTATGATTGGCAGAGAGAAGAACAAGCCACAGCTGCTGCTGTGGTTTAGAAAAGGTGCTAAAGAAAAACTCCGCTCTTTATACTCCATTTAAAAGAGTGTACCGTGCAGAAAAACGGCTTATCTGCCTAACCATACTTCCCTTTGACAGCACTAAGGTGTTAGGAAAGCTCAAAAATATTAAGCAGCATATGAAGAATGAATAAACACGTCTATGCCTTGGACTCCTGGCTTGTTACGGCAAAAAGTTCTAGATCCTTAGGCACGAAATTTCCTAAAAATATTTGTGTGTGTGTGCTGGAAGAATGAACTTTATACACACACACACACACACACACATTTAACTAATCTTTTTTTTTAAATTTAAAGTATTAAATTTACATGGTTATAAAAGTCAAAACAATGTACAGGGATATATAATGAAAAGGAAAAGTTTCTAACCTCCTTGCGTTCCTGACTCCCTGTGCTGCCCTCCCCCTCCTTTCCATTTCTCAGAGGTAACCACACTTCCTGTGTTTTCTTTCAGAAATCTTCTGGGCTTATACAAACGTACTTTCTCTCCCATTCTCCCCTTTTAAAAACCAAATGGGATCCTTTAAAACACTATTCTGCAACTTGGACTTTTTCTGTGTAACACTATACCTTGGATATTTTTTTCAAATTAGCATATTTAGAACTAATTTTTTAAACCATTTTTTAAAATTGACAAGTAAATGCATGGCAGAAAGGAAGTGAGAGACAGCTGGCTTTAGACAAATATGAAATTATCACTGTAAAAGGCTAATTATCTTCCCTCTGGAGGAAGAAAGATCAGATGCAGAAAACACATTTAATTTTCTCTCTCCCACACATGAAAGAAATATTATAGCTGGTTTAAACAATAACTCGGGTCCTTGACAATTTTATCAGGCCATCCAACGAAAAAGCCAGTACTTATTAACCCCCCCAAAGTACAGCAATGGAGGAGAGATGGTCTTCTCCATTGAACAAAGGGATTTCTCTCATTGAGATCAACGCGACAGTCTCCTGAGGAACTGTACCCGTTTGTTCTATGGTGCTTCTCAAGTGAACAATTTTATATACGTCAAAGTGTTCCAAAATGCTCGTTCCAATTTCCAGTCTTGATGAAGTTATGGCAGGAGGGAGCACAAGTGTACTAGCAGACAAATCTATGAGAAATTGGCTGATGATTACTCAAATGTAAAAATTTGGCTTGTGAATGTCTTGGGTCCTTAACCACCCCAACTGCTGACCTAAGAAATTAGCAGCCTCCTGGCAGGAGGAATACGCATTTTAAAAAATCTCTCCTTTGGGAGATTTCTCATACACAAACAAGACTGAAGAAAGTTCTCATAGACAAACAATACATAAGACTGTGAACAAGTATATGAGAGATGATGTTAAAAGTCAAATTTCACCAGAGGACTCTAGAGTCTAATCAGAATCCAAAAATTTCAGAGACAAATAATGACCCTGACTTTGAAGGCCAAATCGATAATCAGAGTTGAGTCATTTACCGTCATTATTTGTGTAAGTTTAACTATGTGAATACATTTCCTCATATTCATTGATTTCAGAGCTGGAAGAACCTTTAGCGACCATCTCTTTTAATAAATAAGGAAACTGAGACTAAAAGACATTAAATGGCTTGACTGAGATCACACAGAACTGGTTAGAACCTAACGCCCTAGGGAATATACTTAAATTAATATAAATATACCATACATGTAAAAGAAGGTATATAATATGCATGATGGTCATTCATGTTTAAAAACAGAACAGTATCACATGAACTTTCCACCAAAACCTGAGTGACACTATCCATTCCTTGAATTAGGAAGCTGGAAGAGAATGATGAAGGCTGGCAGGTAGCCACAGGCCAAGGATGGAGAGGCCAGCCAGGGAGTGCAGAAGCTGCAGGGTTAGGAGCACCAGGCAGGCAAGCAGGATCCCAGGTTCAGGAAGTCCATAGCAAGAACAAGGCAAGGCAGCTGTAGCAGGAGACTGGGGACGAGATGTCTGCCAAGGACAGAGTATTTACTCTTGTCGCTCATTCTGCTCAGCCAGGCCAGGGCTCTTACCTACCCTAAAGCTGAGTATCCATTTAAAGCGAAAGGGAGAGAGCAGCGTGCATCTGGGTCAGACAGATTCCAGGAGCGTCTCTCCTTCAGGTTTTTTCTCTCCTAAGGACTCTGCTTGTTAACTCTGGATTTACAGGTAACAACCCCAAGCAATGGTATCAGTTAATGATTGACTGCTGTTTTCTGGCAGATTTTTCCAATTAATTTCATTTAAAACAGTGATGCTTAATCCTGGCTGCACATTAGAATCCTCTGGAGAGCTTAGAAAAAAAAATACTGATGCCAGAGCCCACCCTAATTAAATTCTGGTTTGATTGGTCTGAAGTCTAAGCACTGGTTTGTCTGAAAAACTCCCCAGGTGATTATGTTAGTTAGCCAGGGTTGGAACCATTGATTTAAAACATCAGGGAAAGTTCCAATCAACTAATCAATGGTTTTAAAACAGTTACAGCAGCACTGTTTTCTTCGCATCTGGCAATGTGTTCCATTACAAAATAATGAAATAATTTGCATAACATACTTGGTAGGGTTTTCTCATTATCTATTCATTTTTGCTAAGGAAAGTCAACATATGGCTGAATTCGACAATAAATCTGAAACTGATGGTTCCACTGAACCTTCTTATCACCTTCTTATCTCCATTATCTTCTGTGTCCAAATCATATCACAAAAATTTGATGTGGTAATCACTGGGCTTGAGCTTTATGTTGAGGTGTCTGGGCAGCCCAGGAGGCATGGTACTTATCAGAGATTCCAGGTCATTTTGTCATCATGGGACTTTCAGTGCTATGGAAATTCAACAGAGAAATCAGTGTGGGCTGGAATAATTAGTAATGTGGAACTCCTTCCTGCTTTTGGGCCTTGTCTCTTTTATCTAAGCAGGTTACAAGTATTGCCTCCCTTTTCTAGTCTCCTACCGCGTCTTTTTCCTTTCCCTCTAAAGCATTAGAAAAGGCAAGAGATAGGAGTAGGAAGAGTCACTGATTTATAAAACGGGGAGTGTAATTAAAGGTCATTTAATTCAACCACCGCCTGAGACCAAGAGACTTTCCCAGGATCACACAGCTAGATCACACCTGGAGCTAGGCCTGGACCTGGGAGCCTGACTCCCAAACCCCATTCTCTTCAAGAAACCACCTGGCCTTTCAAGATAGACAGCTCAGACACCCGGGAGGGCTTCCTCCTTCCACAAGAGGTTCTCCAGCCATCTTATCCTCGTCAAACTGGGCCCTTTCCACTTCATTAACTGAGGTTTTATTCAGTCTTCTCAGACGCATCCTACTTAATACGGGGCGCAACAGCTTCTGAACTTTGCTCCCTTCCTCCTCACTAGAGCCCTGTGCTGCTAATACTTGTGTATCTTCTATTGTTACATGCTCCTCGTTGATGTGCATTTGTTGAATGCCTGCTGTTGTCAAGCGTCATAAGGTTCTAGGAGGAAATACCCAAACAGAAGACGCCCCGCTCTGCGCAGAGCCCCCGCAGCCAGCCCCTCGGTCGCATTTCCTGGCTAGCCTAGTCTGGCCCTCTGCGGACAGCTCAAACCCGGGAGGAGGGAGTTTCACGCTGGATTGGGGGTGTCGGCCTGGCTTTTCTCAGCGCTGGTGACAGGAACGAATAACCCCCAGCATGGGTGGGGAGGCCCCATGAGCAGGCCTCTGCTCCGAAGGCTGCACGGAAGGAGGGCGGCCAGCCTGACTCAGCCGCCCCGGGGTTGCCGCTGGTGAGAACGGCCGGGGGAGGGGCCTGGGAAGAGCGGGAATTGCGGGGAGGAGAAGAGGGAGGAGGAAGGGCCGCGGGGACGAGCCGCGCGGGAGACCCGGGAGAAGCCGGAGAAGGCGGCCGGAAAGGGCAGCGAGGAGAGCAGAGAGCAGAGAGGCGGAGGGAGGGGGAAGGGCCTGGGGGACGTCGGGGGAGGAGCCAGGGGAGGGGGGGCCGGGGAGGAGCCGGAGCCGGGGCGGGGTCGGGCAAGGGGCGGGGCTGGGGGAGAGGCGACAGAGGCCGCGCCGCCGCCGCGCGTTCTACGGCCGCGGGTCCGGCCGCCGGGCGCTCCCTTAGCCGCCGCTCCCCGAGGCGTGGGCTCTGGCGGCCCCGGCCGACGAGGACGCCCCGCGCGCCCCCCGCGGGCCGCCGGGGTCGGGGGGCCGTGGAGACGCGGGCGCGCCCGGGCCGCCAACGCCGCCTCCCCCGGCGCCCGGCGCCGGCATGGAGCTCTTCCAAGCCAAGGACCACTACATCCTGCAGCAGGGCGAGCGCGCGCTGTGGTGCAGCCGCCGCGACGGCGGCCTCCAGCTCCGACCCGGTGAGGCGGGCGGCGCGGGCCCGGCGGGCGGGCGGGCGGGCGGGGGGCGAGGAGGGGGCGCGGCCGGGCCCCTCAGCCCGGGCAGCCGAGCGGGCGCCGCCTGCGGCCCTGCGCGCGGGGCGGGGCGGGCGGGCGCGAGCTGTCAGTATTTCCTGCCCCTCCGCGGGGGACAAAGGGCCGGCGACCCTCTCCCTGCGAGCGCGCCTCCGCGCCGACATGGCTCTGGAGGGCGGTCGGGAGAGCGGACCCGCCCGAGCCGAGGACCCCGAGACGGCGTCGGGCCGGCGCCCCCCGGAAAGTTCGATTGAGGTGCGCCTGGCCTTGAGGGCCTCTCAGATGTCCTTCGCGGCAGGTTCTGGGTTCGAATCCCGATCTCAGACCAGAAGCGATCGCGCTGGTTCGGTGGAACGTCCTGCCGGAGCTTCACCCCCTCTTGACATCTGTGCGCTTCTGGTCCCTTCTTATTAAAGGCGTGAAATCGTTCTGGTTACCTCACAGGCACCCGGCGTAAAGCACCTTTTCTTTCATTTCAGTAGTACAGCTAAGCTGTATTGCAGTGTTGAACTTCGAGTGTTTTTATGTGACTCGGTACTGTGCGAAACAGGATGTATTGTGGGTCCGTGCCTGGGTGTCATGTAAGCTGTTATGAGCTGCCCGAGTCTGCACCGATTAGTTTGCGTTGAGAAAACTAGTTCACAGTGGTGAGTTATAAACAGAACGGTCCAGGGCGCGTTTCCTTTGTGAGGGGACTTGGTAGCACCTCCGCCTCTGAGGTTGCCTGTCCTTTTTCCTAATCGCCTCAGATCTTTCATTTTAGGGGAAGTGAGAATAGAGGGTTTTTTTTTAAGTATGCTTTTTTTTTTTTGGTGAGGAAGATTGGCCCTGAGCTAACATCAGTTGCCAATCTTCCTCTTTTTTATTTTTTTCTCCCCCAAACCCCAGTACATAGTTGTATATTCTAGTTGTACATCCTTCTGCTTGTGCTATGTGGGAGAGGGCTCAGTATGGCCTGATGAGCGGTGCCACGTCCACGCCCAGGATCCGAACCTGCAGACCCATCCTGCCCAACTGGAGCGGAGGAGCTTAACCGCTGGGCCTTGGCTGCTCGGAGAATAGAGTTCTTTAAAGAAATAGAGCATTTCAGTGTACTTGTAATTCTTATATGTAATCTAGACAAAACTGTAGGTGTTAACTGAAAAGTATAAAAGGTCCAAATGAGCTTTTTTGTATCATGACAGCGAACATTTATAGGATGGTTTCCAAGGACGTGGTTCCTTAATATATTATTCCCAAACCTCATAACAAGCTTACAAAGTCGGGGGTGGGGGGGGGGGGATCCTCTTTTTCAGGTGTGAAAGGTTGAGTAATTTGCCTAAGGTCATGGAGAGGGTAGAGCTGGCCCCCAGAACCTGGCAGGGCCCAGTGCTTTCTTATGGAGGCCTGCTAGTTAATTTGCTAGAGCAGGGAAGGAGATCTTATTGTTCCTAGGCTCTGGGTGTATTTTCTTGCTGTTACACTTTACTGCCTCTATTCAGAATAGAGGAGAAACTGCTGCACCCAGGTAAGGGTCTTGATGATCTTGGGGCAGAAGTTGTTGTAAATAGGCTAATTTTGGCTGGTCTCCAGTCATTCTCTTCTCTCTGCTTCTCCTGATTTGACCATTTGCCTGGCTCTTCCCCACACTTCCTCGCCAAAGTTTGGGTAAGGCTTCAGGTGCAGCTTAAAGAAACGTAGGTTGAAAATTCCTAGGCTGCCGAGGAGCCAACTCTTTGGATTCTAAGAGCTTATCTCTTCCAGCCAGGTGGAACTTGAGATCATCTCCATCCAGCTCTTCGGCAGGACACTTTCTGCACCTCATTTCTTCAACTACAAAGTGAGGATTGGGCTTTTTAGACCTTGTACATAGTGAAGATGTTTTTTAAAACAATACCAATTTGTTCATGTACGTCTTGGAGGACAAGAATTGACATGTTGCATGAAAAATGCTCAGGAAATCTCTGGGTGGTCATCTGTGTATTCGGCGGTGAGTTGAGGTGTGTATAAATAGAGTGGACTGGGTTGTCTCCATTTGTAGGGCCGCTGTCTCCTTTCTCTTAGCCCCTAAGATTGACAGAGATGATCTAAGCTGGTGGAATTATATGGAACAAGGTGTGGCCACCAGAGTCCTCTGAATAGGACGGGCTTTATGTGAATTGTGTGTCATTCTGTTTGGTTTAAGTTCATTTCTTGTACACAGTAGGCTCTCCAATCCTGATGGCTGCTTGGGGATAACTTATTCCCCTTAAGTGAAGTGAGTCCACTCTTCTAGGATGCTGGCTGGGGACTTACCCTTCAATGGAAGCATTTAAACCCTTACTTGTGAGCTGAAGAAGCTCAGATGAGCCGCAGAATTAAGCCTTCAAGGAGTATTCACAGAGTAACCTGGGCCTGCATTTTGGCTTAAGCCATACGGTTTGAATAACTGTTTATATATCCAAAGTCCACATCAGAAGTCAAGTTAAAAACTTTTTTCTGAATGAAATGGCTGTAGTCCTTGCAGTTAAGTCTATCTCACTTCTTAGGATGTTGCAGATCACAGACTGAAGTAGACCGAAAGTCTGGAGGAGGGAAGAGGCCATTGTAACCATTTTGATGTGCAGGTGTGTAAGTAGAGCCAGTGAAGAAGGAATCCCGCGCACTGGACTTGACCAGATAGTTTGTCCTGTCTAGCACTCAGGGTCCTTTCTAAAGAATGGCTGTTTCATAATGGTATTTTAATTGGGTAAGTGCCTTTCCGGTCTTTTTCTGTAGAATCATTTAAACGTCTCTTCATTTTATTGGACCTTTCCCCTCTACTTTTATGGCCAGTTTTGCTGCTGTTTGTAGTGAAAGCGTTTAAAATCATTCGTTGTTTCCTATTCGATATTCAGCTGAATAGGTTACTGACCAAGTCCTTTTCTTTTCCAAAGGGGAGTATTATGAGGCCAAAAAAGCCTGCGGGCATTGTGGTTTTTGTATTTGTGGCTATTGAACAACCTGAAACAGGACTTTTCCTCTTCCTAGAGATATCAGAAGAATCGGTATTGATATTTAAGGTTAAAATGACCATTTCCTTAGCCTGGAATGTTTGTAACTGTTAGCCCCCTTTCCTGCCTACTTTCTTCTGTTAAGACCAGCTCAGATGCCACCCCTGCCCTGTGCTCACCCTAGCCTGCATCCTTGGGGCAGGATTATTGGTCTCCCTTATTGTGTTTCCAGGTGCTTTATACATTTAGTACACACTTTGACCGTAGCCCTTCTGCATCATTTAGTAATAGTTTGCTTCCTTCTTCCCCAGTGGACAGTGCATCCCCCACGGCAAGGCCTGTCCTTTCCTCGTCTCGGTATCTCTGGGCTTTAGCCTGCTTAGGATGCAGCAGGCATTTTTGGTTGAGTTGAGCTGAATTAAATTTAAGTCCAAGTTTTCTCTCAGTAAAATCATTGCCATAAAAATAGGATGTTGAGTTATGCTTATTACTCATTTTAGGCTCTATTTTGAATATCTTCTAATTGGGGCGGAAAATCTCTGTCCAGCTGAGTGAGAAAATAGGAGGAAAGGTGCGTTTCCACTTGTGTTATTTTTCTATCTGATTTAGCATCTCCTTTTTTTTTAATCTTTGTGGTAGTATTTATTTTCTTCTTTAATATTATTTAAAGTTTTTCGGTTCTCTTCTAGCTGAATAGTTGAGTATTATTTTTTCTGGTGTTTCCATTTTTTTAAGGTTAGTGAGTAGTCCGTATTCATACGAAGCACTAGTTTTTGGTGGATGCTTATGTCTATTGCAAGGTAATACCACCAGAAAAAAATATTTAGGTGGTTTTATTTTCTACCAGGGAAGATGATGAAGCACTGTGTAAACATTCAGTAATCTCCTGAGAGAGGAGTTTTACTATCTGAGGATAAGGATTGTAATTTAAAGACTTGAAAAGGAATATAATACAGTCCTCTGTTGGGGAAGGGTGATATGGTCTTATCTCTTCAGTCTTAAAATTGTTTCCACTAGTCCTGTGGCTTTGTCTGATATGACGGTGTTATATAATTTACTGCTGCGTCCTGTGTCCTTCTATTCTGAGGCTGAGTGACCATGAAAGATGGTAAAGCATCTGTCGGAGACATAACATTCATAAGCACGTAAACTATATAGAGAGAGATGATACTCTGATGAATGCCAGTGAACATTTATTTTGGGGGGGATATTAGCCATCAGAGTTCACAGAAACATAAAAAAGTGTTCCTGTTCTTCTTAGTTATTTTTTGACAATGAAATTATTTTTAGTATGTCATGCAGTTAACTTTTTTGAATGAGAAGTTATAGTTATGGAATTGAAGTTCATGTAGCTTCTCTCTTCAGGAGTCATATTTTATGAAACTATTCAGTTTATTTAGAGTTTTATGTCATTTGGTATTTACTTTAAAAAAAGATTTTGAACTTAAAAAAATCATATTTGCTAAAAATTCACAAATTACTGTGACAAAATCTAATAGGGCGTTTAATTTAAAAATTAATTATTAAATATATTGTAAAAATCTAACCATTTTTGTTGTTGTTGAATAATCAGGTTTTTTCCTAGTGTTTGTAGTCTTCACTTTCTTTAAAACAGCTCACCAGTTTTATACCCAGAACTGCTTTTTACCCTATATTTTGTATTTCTAACAGGCTAGCAGTTGGACTGAACAGGTCTTTGTTTATTTTTATGAACATTTATTTTTATGCTTACAAGTAGAAAAGACTCATCTTTCCAAAGATTTTTCCCCTCTTCTTTGGTTTTCAAAAAAGAAAAGAGTCTTGCTAAGGGGACTGATGACAATTTTTGGAATTGGGGTTTCCAGATTGAGGGGAGTTTTTGTGCATATTTTGTCGTTTACATTGTCAACTGAGATTAATAGTAGACATTAACAGTAGCTTTTATTATTGAGCATTTTTCTGAACCGGACACTCTTCTAAGCCTTTGATATGTACTGTTTAATTTTATCCTCACAATAAATCTCAGGAGGTGGATTTTATTGTTATCCTCATTTAACAGACGAGGAAACTGAGGCATAGAGAAGTAATTTATCCAAGTTCACAAGGAGGGAGAGACAGGCTTCTAACCTCGTATGACTCCAAAGCCAAATTTTCGTCAATGTTGGCAAAAATATTTTATAAACCTTCTACCTTCTTGACTGCAAAGGTATAGGTTTTATATTTTTATGAATAGTATCTGAGCTGTATCTTTAGCTATCATAGTCGTTGTAGTGTAGCCTATATAGAGAATAAAATAGTCTCTCAAATGTAATAGCACACACATTGAGGAAGGATCTATATAGAATGAGAAGGCTGATAAGGAGACTACTGGTTTGTTCTTTGACCCTACACCTACCCTGACTCCTTTCTTGCAAAATTAGTTTATATAGTTACAGGGAACGTCATTATATAATAGATTGACTAGTTGTTTTTCTAGTTCTGGTCAGTTTATCCGGTTTCTCTTCTTAAGTTTTTGGAACATCTGCAGTTTGGGAAGGGAATAGATGTAGGGTAGATCTTTGAACAGAAACATTGATATGTACTGGATGGGAACTATTTCAGCCAATGATGAGCAACCCAAGGCCTTTCCAGTCTAGCTTTGCGAGAGTCCTAGATCCAATTTCACAGGCATCCTTTCAGAGCATAGAAAGCAGAGAAGGAATGTGTGGAGAAAAAGTCTTTAGGGCGACC
This sequence comes from Equus asinus, assembly GCF_041296235.1. Lineage (NCBI taxonomy): Eukaryota > Metazoa > Chordata > Mammalia > Perissodactyla > Equidae > Equus > Equus asinus. The sequence goes on along the minus strand of NC_091791.1, from coordinate 12,911,064 downwards.
AGCTTCAAAGAAGGAAGGAACCTTTGTAGAAGCACAGATTCCTGGATGCTTGTGTTCTGACCAGGCCATAGCCAGCAGAGGCCAGGACTTGCGAAAGGCTGGCTTCAGAGGAGAGGCGATATCAAGGCCTGTTAGGGTAGAGGATGCAGGTGCCTGAAACCAGGGTGCCCTGACAGCTTGGTCTTTCGGGAACCTGGCTGCGTTGGTGCTGCTCCAGGATGCCCAGCAGCACGGCTCCCCCTTGTCCTACCTGCCCCGCCTAAAGCCGCCCAAGCGTGGAGAAGAAGTAGGTTCTTTGCCATATCCCCAGCACCTGGCCCACAGCAGGTCTTCTGTAAAAATATATTGAATGAATTGAAATCATTGTAGTCCCTGGTCGACCCTGTGTACTGTGAGCAGCAGAGGGGTTGTTGGGAGGATTAAATGGAGAATATAAGAACAGGAGACTAGAATGCTGTTTCTCTTGCCAGCTAAAAAAATCGTGCCACTTTCTCATTGTCATTTTATTCAGTAAAGGGGAGACTAACTTTTACGTCTGTGGGATTCAATAAATCTGTTCTCTGTTTAAATGAAAATAAATGGGACCTGAAGACATTTTATTTTCCTGTAACTGGCTCTTAGGCAGAAAAAAAAAAGTTGCTTTTTGCTGATTTTCTTCCTTGTCATTGATGACAAAATTAGCTGATGTGTTTGCAGATAGATGCTAGACTATTGGAAAATCCAACGAGTTTGGCTCTGCTATTGATTCAGTGAGTTCTCAGTAGTCTAGCCTTAGTGTGGTTTTATGGGGATTTAAATGTGTTAGATCTTTATAAGCTGTATTACTATCTGTGTATCTTTTTGTTAACTGTTCTGTTTGTGTACAAATATGTTTTAAAATATAACCTTTTAAAATCTAGTCTTGCAAACCTAAGTCTGAGAAGTAACAGCAATGTCATAGAACCTCTAACAAATAATTACTCATGGGGCCGGCCTGGTGGGGCAGCGGTTAAGTTCGCACATTCCCCTTCTCGGTGGCCCAGGGTTCGCTGGTTTGGATCCCGGGTGCAAAAATGGCACTGCTTGGCAAAAGCCATGCTGTGGCAGGCATCCCACGTATAAAGAGGAAGATGGGCCTGGATGTTAGCTCAGGGCCAGTCTTCCTCAGCAAAAAGAGGAGGATTGGCAACAGATGTTAGCTCAGGGCTAATCTTCCTCAAAAAAAAAAAAATTACTCATTAACTAGTCTGTCATTATCATTATGTGTTAACTGACCATAATTGAGCTGAGAAGAGCATTTGAATTACAGTATGTTTAACAAAATAGAGAAATAATATTTTTTATTAGTAGTAGCTGTTGATAATACATTAAGGAATCACATAGAAATAGTATTTTGAAAGTGAGGATAAACACTGAACACTTAGCGTTATAGTACTATCACCACACACACTGGGAGTATCTTAATTAAATCCCATGCTCTGCTAGCATGACTCATTTTGTGGTTGCTGTGAGACCCTTAAAGGAACTGCTCTCATTCACAAAAAAGCATCCACGCCTGCCTGCCTGCTTTATAAGGCTCTTGAGTGAAATACGGGTTGATTTTAGGTCAGTGTTCCTTGGTGGTTTTTCTTTTAAGTTGCTTCATTTTAATTTCAGGTTCTTTCAGGTTTAACTTTGCATTTCTTACACTTGATAGTGGGATATGTAAAAGTACATTCATTTTCTTTATGCATCCTGTTCGCTGAAACAGCTTTTCACTTACACTGCACTTCAAATTCCACGGTTTCTGCAGCGGTCAGTATATGCAGTTTGAAACAGTCATAACATCTAACCGGTAGAGAATTTTAAGCATGCCATAATGTTTTTAATTATAGTAGTTTGCATGTATCATATTAATGATGCTTCACAGTATCATTATACACTGCCTTTCTGCCTTATGCCTATTTCCATCATAAGATACCTCCCCCGTCCTGCCCCGGGGAGTAGTTGTGGTGGGCAGATCAGAGGTTAGCAGAGTAATAATTTGCTAGTCTCCTTCTGGGCGGTTGTGCTTCTTGACTTCCAGAATTCATGTCTAGTAGCTAGTGCCTTTATTCTGTCCCCCTTTGCACCTTTCAGCTACTACTCCCTTTTCTCAAAGCAGCCGCCCCACCTCCCCCATCTAACTAATTTGGTATTCTATTTCTTTCTGCTTCCAAATTATATCAAGTCTGAAATTCTGTGAAGTAATTTATTCTTTCAACAAATATTTATTGAAGACCTGTCTGCTGGGCATTGTGCCAAAATAAAAAGATGGCTAAAACAGTCTCTACCCTAGCAAGAGTGTGGACCGATAAGGAGAGACCCAACAGGATGCTAGAGTGGCAGGTGCTGCGATAGAGCTCTAAGACAGTTCGGTGAGAGATTTGAGCTGGGGCTTGAGGTTTGAGGTCTGTGTGTGTGTGTGTGTGTGTGTGTCTGTCTGTCTTTTTTCCCCAAGATGGTGAAAGCCTAATGAAGAAAATGGGAAGAAAAGTGCTTTTTTATTTGATTCTGTGAAGTTTTTTCCAGCTGTAAATAGGCTGTGATTGTTTCTCTCTGTGAAGGGAAAGGCCTGGAAGAAACTGGCTGTCTGCATTTGTGGACTTTCATGGACTTTTTTTGTTATACCAGAAATAACTCTCTGTATGCACAATGCCTTCGTTCTAATTGGGTTCTCAAAAAAAAAAAAAAAGCTTATGAATGATTGACTTTTAGGAATGAATAGTGCCTGACTGGCCAGATTGAGATGGTACTGGTTTTCCCCTGTACCCGCTCCCCTCCCAGGACACTGTGCTGTGGCCCCTGTTGTTTGATCTAAAAGCAGTTTGTTTGAGGCCAACTAAAATGGCAAATCCTAGACCTGATGGTGGGTTTGAAGGCAGAGCTTTTTGTTGGCAAGGACCTATGGCGGCAGAATGACTCTACAGCAATCCTAGATGGAAGAGAGTAAGTTAGTTTTGAGCAAAGTTTTCAGGAAAAGCTATGAAATTATTTAAACACCGGTGGGGAGAAAGGTTGCATCTCTTTAATGATCGAAGTGCTAATTTTGTGCATCTTGTTTAAGAGCTCTAAAATGAGTTAAGGAAAATACCAATTGTTAGCTTGACTATGCTCTGATTTAGCTCTCAGAAACCTATTTCTGAAAGTTATTTCAAAGGACAGTTTTGGGGATAGCAAAGGCGTGAGGGATATGTCCCAACATATTACTATGTTTTTGGGTGTTGCGTGATGAATTTATTTTCCATGGATTTATCTAATCCTTGTTTCAACTGTTTATATTTTTAGCTTCTTAAGGTAATGAGTTTGGAAAGTCGTAATTTAAGCTGTACTTCCCTTCATTTATTCCCAAACTATGTCTTTTAAATGTGTGTCTCCTAGGCCAGTATTCTGAATGTACTGTGAAGTCCACACCTTTCATAATCTTATGGTCCTCTCGGACCTAATGATGTCCTCACCTTTCAAGAAACTCTTTCTCTTTAGCTGTCCTCTATTCTTTTTTGAGTTGCAGTGGGTCTTTCTTGAGATGCGACAGTTAGGACTTTATGCTTCAGGTGGAGAGTCAGAACTTTTAGTTTGGATATTGTAGAGTTTAGAAAATGATTTCTAATGTCCTTCATGATCATGATCAAAACTTTGTGACCCTCTTGCTGCACTGTAATTAGATCCCCTTTTTAATAGAAAAATCTAGGAATTCCTAAGATCCATTTCCTAGGTGGTATCTCATCTTTTAAGTATTCTATGGGTTATTTATTTTTTTAAATGCAAGGCCTCTTCCCCCCGCCTCCCCCTTTTTGGTGAGGAAGAGTGGCCCTGAGCTAACATCTGTTGCCAATCTTCCTCTTTTTTATGTTCTTTTCTCCCCACAGCCCCAGTACATAGTTGTGTATCCTAGTTGTATGTCATTCTAGTTCTTCTATGTGGGATGCTGCCACAGTGTGGCTTGATGAGTGGTGTGTAGGTCCGAGCTCAAGATTGGGACTGGTGAACCCCAGGCTGCCGAAGTGGAGTGAGTGAACTTAACCACCTGGCTGTGGGGCTGGCCCCCTCGGGTTATTTTTTTAAGTGAATTTTTTATACTAGCTTACGCCAGCTTTTCTGCCAACTCAGTATATTATGAGATCTTTATGCAGTTTATGGTACTTTATTACACGAAAGAGTTTAAAGTTGTACACGGCACAGGCATGGTCTTTGAATCAGACTGATAGGATAAAGCTAAGCTGCCGATACAGGGTCCATCTCGTAACCTATAATCATTTAGATCAGAAATTCTCAGCCTGGCTGTACATTAGAATAACCTGGGGGAGACTTACAAAATACCTGTGCCAGGGCCCTGCCCTAACAAGTTGAGTCAGACTCTGAGGAGTGGGGCCCAGGCATCAGAGTTTTATAAAGCTCCCAGATGATGTAATGAGCAGTCAGCATCAACAACCATTGAGTTGGAGTTCACACTGAGAAGTCACCAGCTGCTAAACTTCTAAATTGGACCAGCTCTTTAGCTTGCTGAATGCTGGAAAGTAATTACCATTAGAGAGTTCAGAGAAAGGTGTATCAAACTTTGCATTTATAAGATGACACCTGAGTCAAATTAATCCTCAACCTGTTTTCCTGGCCTGATTAAATTCTGAGACCCGAAACATGGATAAGCTAACAATTGGAACTTTCAGTTCCTCATTTTAGAGCTGTTTTCCTCATCTGTTTGACTTTGGTGATTGTCTTTTCAGAGCAATAATATCCTTTGTCTTTAGCAGGAAATGAAACTTGGATCCAATTATTTATGCATACTCTGGCACCTTTTCTTCCCCCATGACACAGGTGAAACTGCCTATAAACTTCAGCAGCTGTGCAAAACCCAGGCTAGTTCTTGGGCTAAGGGTGTGCCATCACTCTGGGCTCTTGGAATGAATGACTCATGCCCAGCAGGCACACAGTACTTAATCACTTGTTTTGTGTGTATCAGGAGGAAGAGGGCATATGAAAATAGAAGCCATGTACTGCCAAATGGATCTGAAATAAGGGTGGAAATGTTGACCTAATGGGTCAAACATTGAGCTTAAGCAAAATACTTATGTCTTTGAGTGTATGTTACTTTAATTATTTCACTAATTAAAATTTGGCGTTGTTTCTAAAATGTTATACTTTTGTAATTTGTAAGGAACTCTACTCTTTACTAGATAACTTTGATAATCCTAAATTTTAAAACTTGTTTGCAAATTTCAAATGTTTCTCTTTTAAGTTTGTATGCCACATTGGAATATACCTTTTGAAGGAAGGATTAGAAAGCAATCTGTTTGTTGGAGCAGATCAATCAAATAACTGTTTTTTGTGGAAGAATGATATAAGCCCACTGGTCATTTTCTCTGCTATTCCGATGCCTTCCACTTCAGAGTAACCATTAATACTGGTGACATGGTCTCCATTACTAAGCATAGTTGCTACATATGCTTAGACTAATATCATCTACGTCCACATGGCATCTGTACAAACAGACTCTGCTAACGCCAACTTGTTTTATTTCCTTAGTGAAGAGTAACAGATTAAAAAAATACACATACACAAACACATTTTGAAGTGTCTCTTGTGTGCCAGGCACTGTACTAGGCAGCAGAGGCACAGCAGTTCACAGAGACACACAGAGCCTCCCTTCTTGTGCCAGTTATGTCGCCTGCTGCAGGCCTACCTCTTATTTTTTTTTTTAATGCTTTTTTCCTCCCCAAATCCCCCCAGTACATAGTTGTATATTTTAGTTGTGGGTTCTTCTAGTTGTGGCATGTGGGACGCCGCCTCAGCATGGCCTGACGAGCGGTGCTGTGTCCATGCCCAGGATTCGAACTGGTGAAACCCTGGGCTGCTGAAGTGAAGCCCACGAACTTAACCACTCGGCCATGGGGCGGGCCCCAGGCCTTCCTCTCTTGTCTCTTTGTTGGTATGAGAAGCCATGGGCACCTACTAGAGATTTTAAGATACTTTAAAGTTTCCCAGAATTTTTAGGTAAGTCTTTCATTGTGAGAAATCATGCTCATCATTTATTATATTTATTGAAAGATAAATGCTTTTATTAAAAGTGGCTGTATAGCAAAGACTGGTGTTTGGGGGTTTCCTTTAAAAACAATAGGGGCTGGCCCCATGGCCAAGTGGTTAAGTTCACACCTCCGCTTTGGTGGCCTGGGGTTTTGCTGGTTTGGATCCTGGGCCTAGACGTGGTACTGCTCATCAGGCCTTGCTGAGGTGGCATCCCACATAGCACAAGCAGAAGGACCTACAACTAGAAGATACAACTATGTTCTGGGGGGCTTTGGGGAGAATAAGAAAAAGAAAAAAAGAAGATTGGCAACAGATGTTAGCTCAGGTGCCAATCTTTAAAAAAAATAAATAAATAACTGAAAACAATAAAAACTTAAGATGTTAGTCTTATTAAAAGTCAGTGAAGGGGCTGGCCCCGTGGCCGAGTGGTGAAGTTTGTGCGCTCTGCTGCAGGCGGCCAAGTGTTTTGTTGGTTCGAATCCTGGGCACGGACATGGCACTGCTCATCAAACCACGCTGAGGCAGCGTCCCACATACCACAACTAGAAGGACCCACAACGAAGACTATACAACTATGTACCAGGGGGGCTTTGGGGAGAAAAAGGAAAAAATAAAATCTTTAAAAAAAAAAAAAGTCAGTGAAGAGCCAGCCCTGTAGCCTAGTGGTTAAAGTTCAGCAAGCTCTGCTTCGGGGCCTAGGTTCGGTTCCTGGGAGCAGAACCACACCACTTGTCTGTCAGTAGCCATGCTGTGGTGGCTGCTCACATAGAAGAACCAGAAAAACTTACAACTGTACACAGCTATGTACGGGGGCTTTGTGGGAGGAAAGGAAGAAAAAAAGGAGGAAGATAGGCAACAGGTGTTAGCTTAGGGCGAATCTTTCCCTGCAAAATAAAAATAAATGAGTAAATGGAAAAGATTTTTTAAAAATTCAATGAAAATAAGCAATTGGTAGGAGAAATCCACTCTTGGGTTTGCTCTTTCATGCTTGCTTTTACTCGTTTATTCATTTGGTTCAGTAACTATTGAATGAGTGCCTGCTATGTGTCAAACACTGGGCTAGGCCACAAGTGTACGGTGGTAAACGAAATAGGCATAGAATTACATGAACTGATAGAAGCATTGAGACTTAGTAGTCTGTCTTTTAAGTGGTTAGTTGAAATGGTACATTTATTATAATTATTTATATATTAGGAGTTATTTCTACCTTTTATTTATGTTTTCTATTTATTGTGCTTTTTTCTTCTTTTTTTTTCCCCCCACCATCTTTTCCTGTCTTCCATTGGATATGTCGAATTTTTGTCAGGTATCTTTCTGTTGCTGATTAAAAGTTATACATTCTTTTTATATTCTTCTATGGTTTCTCAAGACTTAGGACTCGGTACTTATTTTCTCATACGTAACTAGAGTTTACCTATATCCATGTCTTTTTCCCAAGCTCTGTTTTTACGTCTCTTTAGACTCTTCCCCGTCTGGATTCTCTGTCTCTCCAGTGTCGGTGACATAGAGGAGGGAGGAGCTGGCCGTCGTGCTTGGTTTGCTGGTTGGACTGGAACTGGGTTGCTGGGACTGAGACTGCCTGTCTGGTTTTGGGCTGCATTAGAGCTGTAGCTCTATTTTTCATACTGTGAGGAAACAAAATTCTGGGGTCGTATCTTGGCGTTGAGATTTTCATAAAACGGTATTACCCTGAGAAGGCGTTCAGGAATGATGGCCTTACCATAAGATTTAGTAAGTCAAAAGCATATTGAAGTTGGGTTTTTGTCTTTTTAATCTTTTCCTTTTTTTTTTTAAGGCCATATTGTAGACCCTTGATGTAAATATCTTCGAGGAGATTTATCAAGTGGTAGGAATCTGGAATTTTAAATGCATATGCATTTCCCAACTTGAGATGAAAGTTATTGAACATTCACATGCCAGACGTTGAGCTGGACACTTTTACATAATTCTCCCATTTAATCCTCATAAAAACCCTAGAAGTTAGATGAAATTCCCATTTATGACAGAGGAAACCAGAGCTGAAAGGGTTCAGAGACTGCAGTAGAGCTCCGACTCTCCTCCTGGGATGCCGAACCAGGCTGTGCCCACATCACACCCACATGTCTTGACTCTGTCCAGCCTTCCAGTTCCAGAGTCAGCCCCAGGCTGCCCTTGTCCATACTCCTGTCTGTTACCTGAATCTTTGCCCTTAGGCTTGTGCTCTCCTGTCCGTCCTCTACACACTGGTCCTTGTGTTCAATCTGAAATGCAAATCTGCCCTGTCTGGAGATAACAGCTCCTGAATTTACTGTCTGTTCTCCTCCAGAGCTGGTCCCCAGGTTCTGGCTTGTGCAGCTGGAATAATGGTGGCGCACTGAAAGCGCCATACAAATATAAAATGAGAGTGTTAAATGTTCATTACCTGAGAATTTGGTAGGGAAACTTTTGGTGGTAGAGGTATGTTAGAAAGAGCCCTGGACTGGGAGTGGGAAATGGTGTTTTGATTTTGACAAGCTGTGTAATGTTGGTCACTTTACCTCTGCCAGCCCTGATGCCTTTATCTGAAATAGAGCAGATGACTTTAGCTTTGCCATTTTAGATAGTGAACCCTTCTAGCATGTTTTCACTGCAAATTATCTGACTTCACTTTGCCTCTCCATTACATATGATACCTTTATTCCTCTATTCAGCATCTTGGAGCCTGCTGTGTACCCTGCACTGGGCCATAAAGCTAAATGACTCTAGGTCTCAGTGAGTTTCCTGTTCAGTCAAGGAGACAGGCAAGTCAGTAATTAGGTGCGTTAAACGGAAAGAAGGTGCCATGATGGAAATGTGAGCAGGGTTCAGTGGGGCTGCAAAAGAGATCCTCCTGATCAGTTCTACTGGGTGGGTGGAGTGGGGAATGTGTCAGGGAACACCCGTGACCCTTGTTCTGAGTCTGGAATGAAGAGCAGGCAGAAGTGGGTGTGGAGCAACATTCCAGGCCCGGCCTGTGCACACTTCTGGGTGACTGAAGGAAGACCAGGATGCCGGGGGTGGGAGGCAGGAGGAGGGTGGACAGGACCAGCCCATGCAGGGCCTTACAAGCCTTTCCAAGGAATTTGGACTTTGTTCCTAAGGCTTTGGGGAATAGGAGAAGTTATACGATAGGATTAGCAATGTTCATATTTATTCCTTTTTATGCTTAATATATTTCTTTCACAATATTAGACAAACTAGACTTTAGGGCAAAGAGCGTTATTTGAAATAAAGGCATTTATTACATCCTGATAAACAGAGCAGTTCACCAGGAAGATATAATAATCCTGAATCTGTATATGCCTGACAACATAGTCTCAAAAAATGTAAGGCAAAATTAAGAAGGAAAAAATGGAAAAAAATACACAAAGCATAAGATTTTTAAAAAACAAGGCTTCTCTCAGAAACTGTTAGTTTAAGCAGTCAAGAAATTAGCAAATACATAGAGGAGTTGAACAAAATAATCAACAAAGTTGATGTTATGAGCCCTTACCCCAAAGTTAAATAGTGTGTTCAAATGTTTGAGGTCCATAGTGAAAAATACTTAAAATCATGACCTGGTGAACACATACATATATGTATGTTCCAGAAACAAAAGTTTCATGAAGTGTTTCCTTTTCCATGGTGCAGTTTTTCAATTTTCTGTTCTATTCTGTATCATTGCTCTTACTGTTTATCTTCTTATACAAAATATAAAGTGGATTTTGTGACCCACTAATGGATTGACACTCTTTTTCTTGAAAATACTGAGTTAAAAAAATATGCTTTTCAAGCACACATAGAACATTTACAAATTGCCGTTCTGGATTCCCCTCACCATGCCAAGCCTCTGCTACCCCCATGTTCCCCTCTGTTGTTCACCCTGCTAAAGCAAAGATAACTTTAACTCCTATTTTTACTGAGTCAGGGCCATCTGATACATTCATCTGCTTCTTGTCTCCATTTCTATATTTAGCCTTTCATCTTTTCCTCCATTCTTAGAAAACAGTAGTGTCCTTCCTTTCCAAGGTTAACTATTACACCTGTACTTTTTTTTTGAGGAAGATTAGCCCTGAGCTAACATCCACTGCCAATCCTCCTCTTTTTGCTGAGGAAGACTGGCCCTGAGCTAACATCTGTGCCCATCTTCCTCTACTTTATATGTGGGACGCCTACCACAGCATGCCTTGCCAAGGGGTGCCATGTCCGCACCTGGGATCCGAATCGGCGAACCCTGGGCCACCAAAGCAGAACATGTGCACTTAACCGCTGCGCCACCGGGCCAGCCACTACACCTGTGCTTTTGATTTCATCATCTTCTATTTTCTTTTCCTCCTTTAATATCTCCTCTGGTTCTTACATCTAGACATTTCTCCTTGATCATCCCATCATGAACTCGGTCTTAATGGATTTACCTGGTTCTCTCTCTGGACCTCAAAGATTATCAATGACTATTGTTTTTAGTCATTAGATCACAAAACTTGGTCATCTTTTTAGTTTTTTTCTAGTTAAAATTTTAATTTTCTTGAATGGCTGATGTGTTCACTGGTTTGAAATGCCAAAGATGCAAAAGGGCATTGAGTTAGGAGGGTCTCACCCCATTATCTCCCGGCTGCTGTATACCTTGTCTTTCCTTTCTGCCTTGCTTCCTCTTCCTCTTCTCATCCATGTCCTTATCTTCTCCCCCTCAGGAGAGAATAGACGTTTCATGCCATCTTTGATTTACTCTCTACCTGTCCTTGGTATAGCTTCCTTTGAGGTGTTTCGCGTTCACCTCTTCCTGGGCATTCTTCAGCTCCTGCCCACCCCACTCCCCAAGCTAGGCTAGCTCCAGGTCCTTTCACGTCAAGACTCTTGAAATACCTTCTAGTTCCTTTCCCTGCACTCAATCTCCACTTCCTTTCAATGCCATCAGCGAATCCCTGGCTGCAGTCTTGTCCTGTCATTATCTGCCTGCCGTGGTGTCCAGGAAGTGCAGGCTCATTGGTGTTTTATTCAAGTCTCTCCACAGTTGGCCTCAGTTTACTTTTTCCAGTTTTATCAATTCATTTCTCCACTATACCCGTTGGTCGTCTGTTCTAGACTGTTCGCTCCTTTGTTTTTGTATCTTTTTAGCCTGATACAGTGCCTGGTTCCTGACAGGTACTTGGTAAGTGTTTCTCCGATGAAGGGACAAATTCCAGAACAAACCTTGAACTTTCTTTCTTTCTATATTATTTTCTTGCTGCTTTCCTTATGCTTGCAGTTCCACTTCTATGTAACTGTCCCTGACTGCTTTAGCTCTAACTTTTTCTTCCTCTTCCATATTGCTAGAGCTCATTTGGTACCCAAGGGGTAGAGTCTTACAACTGTGGTCTGTTCACCTGAGGTCAGAGTGCAGGGTACAGATAGCTGGACCTCTTTCCTGCCCAGGGACTTCTGTGTTGGCAGATGTTGAGACTTGGCCTGCCTATTTGAAAAGTCAGATAGGGAGCCTATATGACTCCCTATTGAAAAGAAATCAGGGTGTTTTTAGTCTCTACACCAATGTGAATTCCAGTGGGCTTAGTTAGATTTTTAAAAATTAACAATGAGATCAAATTAATAAATACTTATTGATATTGGATAAGGAATAACTTTTTAAGCATAAAGATAATGAAAAAATGATAGATTTGTATAAAAATTTAAAACTTTGAAAATATTTGCAAACATCTCAAAGAGTTTATGTCCTTAATATAAAAAGAACTCATAAATCAATAGAGAATATAATGAAAAATCGTTAGAAGATATGAACAGGAAAATCATAGTAGAAGAAACATAAGCAGCCAATTTTATAATTAAATGTTTAATCTTACTAGCAAGGAAAAGAAAATAAACATCCTATTAGGCAATAGATGCAATCAAATTAGCAAAATTAAAAAAGAAATTCTAATACTGACAAGAGTACTTTAAAACAAGCATTTTCATATGCTTTTGGCAGAAATTTAACTTGCTTATAACCTTTGTAGAAAGAAATTTCGTACTATTTGGAAGCTTTAAAATTTTTTTGTTTTTACCTACTAATTTTATTCCTAGGAGTCTATCGGAAGATATTAATTAGGGAGGTAAATACAATATTTGCATGGCGTTCATTTATCACAGTATTTTTTATAATAGAGAAGAACTGGAAATCACCTAAATGCCCAGGAGTGAGGAAGTGCTTTCTTAGGTGGAAAATTATGCAGCTGTGAAGTTATAATTTTGAAGAGTATTTTGAAGACTTGAGAAAACACTCATGAAATGTTATAAGAAAAAATTAGCATATAATGCTGTATTTGCAGTATTGTAATTAGGTATGCACACAAACGTATGACCTGAAATGTAGCAGAATAATAATGTTATCTCTGGGTGGTGGGATGGGAGTGATAAAATATTTTTTTCAATTTTATACAGAGTTACTTTTATAATAAGAATGCATGTTATTTAAAATGTAAATATTGTCTTATGGATTAGTTCCATGCATAGCTTCTGAGAGGCCCTGTAGCAGGAATGTTTAAGAGCACAGGCCGTGAGTCGTGCAGACCTGGCTTTAGGTCACAGCTCTGCCCTTGATCCATTGTAGGACAAGTTACTTTTCGAAGGCTCCGTGTCCTCATCTGTAAGCTGGGACCCTGAATACCTAACTCACACAGTTGTCAGGATCAGAAATGATCATGTGTATAGCAGCCTTAAAAACAATTCATTTCTTATTTACTTTTATTCTTGCATTAGAGTGAAGTCAACTTTTTTTTGCCTTCCATTGAATATGTCATTAACAACAAAGATGTTCAAGATACAATAGTCAAAATGCAAACTAGGGGCCAGCCGGGTGGCGCAGCGCTTAAGGATTCGCCGGTTTGGATCCTGGGTGCGGACACAGCACCCCACATATAAAGTAGAGGAAGATGGGCATGGATGTTAGCTCAGGGCCAGTCTTCCTCAGTGAAAAGAGGAGGATTGGCAGCAGTTAGCTCAGGGCTAATCTTCCTCAAAAAAAAAAAAGAAAAAGAAAAAGAAAACTAATTTGGAGACTAAACTGTTAAGTCTGTAATTACCCCATGAGTTACAGATTGATTATAAATTTAAATAAAATTTAAATGGTAATAGTCAAAATGTAATTTAAATTTTCTGCTAAGAGAAATATTGTTTTCATTCTTGCTAATCTTTTCCACCTGTTGAATTACTACTAATGTTGCATTTATCTCCGTGTATGTAACAGCCTTTTGCAACCTGGGTTCCACGTGAGAATAAGTGCTAATGTCTTCAGGCATCCGTTGTGTGTAATGAATTAGCTTCTCTACTATGTGTCTAGAATGGTAGCAGTTATGTGCCATTCTTGGGAGAATTGAGAAGAGAGTCATCCAAATCATTGTTCCATGGTTCGGATGAGGAACCCCGATTGGGATGCCTGGCACACAGCCAGCACTCAATACGTGGAAGCGGTTCCTATTGTTTTTGCCCTAGATGTCACATATAAGAACACTGGCTTTCTGGATTTCTTTGTTTGGTATAGGCTTCTTTGGGAAAGGGTATTTTCCAGAGTGTGATCCAGTAAGTGGACCTCTCTGTGGCGGTTTCTCAGGCCTTGTCTTTGGATCTGGGGCTGACTGTGGCTATGGGCCTGCGATACTCCTCTTATTTGCCCTCCTGGAGTGTACCAGCCTCTTTCCTCCACTGCAGGGCGCCAAAGTACTGCCTCCCATCTGAGTAGAGTTTCAGAATGTCAGCTCTCTCCCCATAGTTGTCCCTGTTCTTAGTCTTATTCAGGCCTCAGATTTAATGCTTTTTCACAAATTGCTTGATAGTAATGTATTCAGTTCTGGATGTTCATAACTGCTCTTTTGGGACATTGATCATTTTTTAATATACTGCTAGAGTTATTGTTTTAATATGATTTCTGATGAATATTTTCTCATGACTGTGTCTTATTTTATTTTAGCTACTGACCTACTTCTTGCCTGGAATCCCATTTGTTTGGGGTTGGTAGAAGGTGTTATTGGGAAAATTCAGCTTCATTCAGGTATGTTTCTGTAACTCCTTAAACCTGTCAAGTTTAATGTGGCATTCTGACATTTTCTTCTTTGAGAATAAATGTAGATTCTGTTATGGCTTTGATTCCTGTGCCTTAATTTTGGATTTGCCCAAAGTGTGTATATTTCCATATAAGTTTCATGAAATAAAACTTGAGAGAAAGGGAGGCATAATATTACAATCCTTTCTTCCTATAAAAAACAAAAACCAAAAACACAACTTATCAAATGCCTACTGTGTGTCAGGAATTGTGATAGTTGGTAGGACACCACAGTGAGCAAAAACTGACCCATTCCCACCCTCATGGAGCTTACAGTTTAGGAGGGAAGACAGACGTCAGTGAGTAATCATTGAAATAAGTATATAATCGTTTGATAATGGTGGTAGGTGCTCTGATAGAAAGATACGCCAACTGCACTGATTTCAAGGGAGAGGATAGTAGGAATAGGTAGGCAGGTGGCAGACCAGGACTGGTTGGCTTTGGATCAGCTGTCCGTTCCTGATGCAGTCACCTCTGACCAGGGAAGAGTATGGGCTTCTTAGTATGCAAATTGCCTTTCCAGGGCAGGCAAATTGATGAAAGGTCTAGGTCATTCACCAAGCTTTCACTTGGAAGGACAGGCACCTGTGCCCTGGGCTCAGAGGGAATTTTGTTTTTGAGAAAATGGATGTTATATAGGCAGGTTCCAAAAAGTCCTAAAGAAGACTAAATGAAATATTTTACACAGTAAATTTAAATGTTTTTCCTTTGGTATCAATTTTAATATGAGTTATGAACTGTGGGAGGCTTTACCATTATTGCTTTGTACTTGGGAGTATAGCTATCTCTGTAATCTTACCTTTTTAATTCTTTTTTTTGGTGAGGAAGAGTGGCCCTGAGCTAACGTCTGTGCCCATCTTCCTTTATTTTGTATGTTGGTCACCACCACAGCATGGCTTGATGAGTGGTGTAGGTCTGTGCCCAGGATCCGAACCTGTGAACCCTGGGCCACCGAAGCAGAGCATGCTGAATTTAACCACTATGCCACCAGGCTGGTCCCTGCCCTTTCTTATTCTTTTAAGATAAAATTATTGAGCATTTTGGAGCTAGGTTGATTTCTGGATGTTATAAATAAGGCATATATTACTAGAGATGATCTAATTTTCTTTTGTTAGATTCTTTGGTTGTTTTTAATATGGAATTTTTTTTAGATAGGAAAAGATGTTTATCACAGCTATATGGTATAGGTTGTTGCAAACAAACACATATATATCTTCCACCCAGATTAAGACATGAATCATAACCAGTGTTTTTGGAGCCCTCACTCTGCTTTTCTCCAAGTGTATCCTGCTTCCTTTCCTTCAGGAGAACCTGCCGTTTTGCGTTTTGTACTTATTCCCTCGATTTTCATTATTGCTTTTATTACATACCTATTCCTAAACAATATGTTGCCAGTGTTTGCTTTGGGGGATTTTATATAAATGATATTAAACAGTTTGTGTTCTTTCACTTCTTTTTTCCCCCACTCAACTCTTTATTTTTGAGATTTATCCATGTTGATGTATGAAACTTGAGTTCCTTATTTATACTGTTGTATGAATATATCATAATTTGTCCTTTTTCCTGTCATTGAGTGATGATTTTTTTTTTAAAGATTGGCACCTGAGCTAACATCTGTTGCCAATCTTCTTTTTTTTTTCTTCTTCTCCCCAAAGTCCCCCAGTACATAGTTGTATATTCTAGTTGTGAGTGCCTCTGGTTGTGGCATGTGGGACACCGCCTCATTGTGGCCTGATGTGTGGTGCCGTGTCGGCGCCCGGGATCTGAAACTGTGAACCCTGGGCCGCTGAAGCAGAGCGCACAAACTTAACCACTTGGCCAGGACCTGGCCCCTGGGGGATGGTTTCTTTTTTGTTATTAGAAATAATACTGCCATGAGCATTGTTGTATATTCTGTCTTTGGTAGTTTTTTAATTCTTTCAATACAGAGTAGAAAAGACATTGTGTAACCAAGCTAAGTATTTTAGTAACTCTCCCACCTGTCCACATTTACATATGTTTTTAATTCATTTACATACTGACAGGATAATTTCTGAGTGTTCTGAGTTAAAATTCATTTTCTATTGTTTAAATGAAGTGTATGAAACTTTTGATTTATTTTTCTTCAATTTCACTCTCATCTTGGAGCAGTGAATAAATCACTGAAATCAGTCAGGAGACTGGATTCCAGCTTTATTTATTAGCTTTGAGATATAGGGGAAGTTACTTACCATCCATTTCATTTGTCTACCGCTGTGTGACAAGCTACCCCAAAAGCTAACGCCCTAAAACAACAACAGTGTATAACATCTCACGAGTCTGTGGATTGGTGGAGAGGCTCTTCTCTCTTCTGTTGGCTGGGTCATTTCACATGGCAGCGTTGAGCTGGGGGTTTGCCTGGGGTGTCTCAGTTTTCTTTCATGTAGCGTCTCTCTCCATGTATCTCATCTTACAAGGCTTCTGCTTTGCGTCCTCAGTCTCACTCAGTCTCTCTCCTTGATGCCTGGATATCCTGTCAGGGTGGTGGCTAGAAGACAAGTCCCACTGTGCAAGGGCTTATCAAGCCTCTGCTTGTGTCACTGAGCTTGCTAATATCACGTTGGCTACAGGAAATCACACAGCCAAGCCCAGAGCCAGCATGAAGGACTTCACTGGGGCGTGCCTTTCAGGAAGAGTTCTTTGGGGCCACAGTGTCCCTGAGCCTTTACTTCGTAAGCAGTCAAACGAGTAAAAATAACTGCCCTCTTTTTTTCCCCAAGGGTGAGGTGAGTCTCAAATGAGATAAATATACCTGACAATGCTTAATAAATTATAAATCACTATTTTATCAAGACTCTTTTGTTGCAGATACAAACCTATCAGCTTATGCAAAACCAGATTTGTATAAGGAACCTAAGGGACCAAAACCAAGAAGTGGACACTGTATGAGATCTGAGAGTACTTTTTGGGGGGGGCAAGTGGTATCTGACCACCACTTCTCCCTGTACATCTCCTTTATTCTTCTCTTCTTTTTGGCTTTCTCTGTTTCTGTGTAAGTAGGACAGAATTTCTGCTCTTATGTGATACTCAAACCAACTTCAGCCCTCAAACCAACTAAGATCTGATGTTCTCTACAACCACGGGAGACTGACAAATATGTTACTGGTTGATGAGTTTATGATACTGTGAGAGTGTGGTCATCTCTGTGGTCAGTCCCCGTTTGTGTGTACTTGCCCTTCTTGCACTGCCTGCCTTTCTTTGGACCAAAAACAAGTGGTTGGTAGGCAGTGAGGGTACCTGTTATGTAGGATGAATTGGAAGAGGGAGAGGTGGGGAATAGAGTGAACTGGAGAAAGAAAATATAAAAAAAAGGAAAGAAGGGCAGGGAAAG
Organism: Equus asinus; assembly: GCF_041296235.1. Lineage (NCBI taxonomy): Eukaryota > Metazoa > Chordata > Mammalia > Perissodactyla > Equidae > Equus > Equus asinus. The sequence continues at coordinate 12,893,650 of NC_091791.1, read as the reverse complement.
TATCTCAATTTTTCTCTCCTAATCTCTCTACCTTTTTTTTCTCTTGTCACATCACTCATATAAGATTTGACTGTTAAGAAAGGGAGTGGGGAGGAAGCAAGGAAAATCTTTTCTGGGCCCTCTTCTGCTCTTGTTTCCCTCACCCACAGAGAGAGCTGCAGCTCCACCCTGGTGTGTCACTCCACCCCCAGCTCCTTGCCCTCTGAGCATCTGTCTTACTCTTCTCTCCTTCCCTTTCTTCATCCTCTGTCCTGGGACGCCTCATCTCCTCCTCTCCCCTCCCTGTGCCCCGTTAAAGCTCTTGCTCTGGCCACACCATCAGCTTGGCTGATGGGAGGTGTGCTCCTGGTATGTATTAGAACTGAGAGAATCACTTTAGGTGCCTTTTCCCATGGGAGCATCTTACCTTCTGGGGGTAGAGGAGGAGGGGTATAAAATGTCTGTGCTTAAACTCACTCCTGTTTCCCTCCTACTTATTCTCTACATATTCATGCACAAATTTTTGTTCTTGCCTAGTGAGATGGGAACATAAATTTATTTGAACAGATGTCATTGACAGTCAAAAAATGGCGTGGGTGAGCCCTGCCACTGTTCCTGACTGTCACTGAACTCTGAGCTCTGTGGAGTGCAAGCAGGCATGATTTAGGAGCCGTCTTAGTTTGCTAGGGCTGTCATAGCAAAGTTCCCCAGAGGGGGTGGCTTAAACAACACAAATTTATTTTCTCAAAATTCTGGAGGCTGGAAGTCCGAGAGCAAGGTGTCAGCAGGGTTGGTTTCTCCTGAGGCCTCTCTCCTTGGCTTGTAGATGGCCACCTTGTCTCTGTGTCTTTCCATCGTCTCCTCTCTGTGTGTGTCTATGTCCAGATTTCTTCTTATAAGGACACCAGTCATATTGGACTAGGACCCACCCTAATGACCTCATTTTAAGTGAATTACCTCTTTAAAACCCCTGTTCTTTAAAGTAGGGTCACATTCTGAGGCACCTGGGGCTTAGGCCTCCAAAATATGAATTTTGAGGGGACATAGGTCAGCTCATGACAGGAACCTAATGTCCACTGGAATGCTTATTACAAAAGCGTGTCAAAGAGAATTCCCACTATTGCTCCTTAATCTCTCTTTCACAGTGAGATAGGCCATTCTCCGAATAGCATTGCCTGGGCACCTGCCTAGAGCTGGACTTACCCCGAAGATCACACCGTTGCCTTGGGGTCAGGTTACTTCATTTAAGCCTCAGTTGCCAACTCTAAGTCAAAGATGGTTGCACCTCCTTGATACAGTTATTGCGAGATTTAATACAACTCAAAGTGCTTGGCATGGTTCCTGATAGAAGTAAGCATTCTATAGGTGCTGGCTATTATTTTTTTCCTTAGTTTTAAAAGTAACTTAGAGATGTCAGATATTCCACTAGAGAACCATGTAAGTTCTATCTATACGATTTTGAACAAAAATTAAACTTGGACTGTTTTTTCCAAAAATGTTAATATTTGCTAAAACTATGATGATATTAACATGTCATTAAAAGACTACATAGTGGGGATTATAAAAAGTAATGTTTTTAGTGGTAAAATATTAGTAACATTAGTGAAGGTTATATTTCATAATCCACACACTTCTTTTACAAAATGTGTGGTGGAAGAACTTTAAAGTTATTTGGCTGTGGTGTCCTTTGCTAATCATTGTCCTTCCTTTTAGCAAGTGCTGCCAAAAATTGTTCTACAGCCCTGGTGCCTAGGGAACGCCGTTGAGATCCGCAGCTTTTTCTTTGGTGTGGCGGCCTCTTCTCCAGACATTTGCAGGCAGGTGCGCGCCCAGTCAGCGTGTGCTGTAGTTCATCTCCCACAACTTGAATGGGTCTGACTTTGGTTTGATTGGTTGGGGTTTACTAATGAGGAACAGAAGGTAGAAGTGACATGTAATGTGTTAAATAGATGAAAGAAAAGTAAAGCTCCATGAAAAATCAGCAGTTTTTACTTCTTATAGTATTCAGGAGGAAATAAGAATGATAGTCAAATTCTTATCACAACTGTAATTACACATTTAATTTTTTGTTTTCTTCTTTTTTGACTGTTCCCGCTCTGGAGGATAAACTCCAAGACGGGGGCTGTGTCTGTCTTGCTCATTCCTGTGTCCCCTGGTGCAGGGGCTATTCAAAAAAATTCAGCAAGTGTTTATTGAACAGATATTTATGGAGTGCCCACTGTGTGCCAAGGCCTGCACTCGGTGCTGGGAGTTGCAGGGCAAGCAAAACCCAGAGCTTTGAGGAGTGTGGAACTGAATCCTAGAGACAGATGTTAATTACCCGATCACATAGTTTTATCATTAGACTTAAGCTTCTGAAGAAAAATGTGGGATGTTGTGAAGCACATGACAGAGGGCCCTGATTGGTGGGGCTGGGGGTCCTGGATGGAAGGCCTCCACGAGGAAGTGATGTCTGAGTTGAGGTCTGAAAAATGAGTAGAGATAATCTGCACTGGCCAGGGTGATGGGCAGGGGGTGAGAGGAGAGATGGTTGTTGGCCGAGTAAGCGGCTGTGCAGAAGCCCACATGATTGATGTTTTTCCTCTCTTTATTTTCTGTAATGTTGGGGGGAGAGCCTGTCTTCACACACATATCTGTGAAAAGACTGCTTTAGGCTGGAGACTTGAAACGGATCATAAAACCTCTTTAAATTAAAGATTTTGAAGATTGAAAAGAGCATAAGCTCAGTTAGGGTAAGACGTATCTGAATATAAAAAGCAAAAGAATATAATCCATGATATATTCAGAAATAGTTTGAAGAGAAAATTGTCAGGAGTCTTGCTTATTTTGGCAGTGGAGGCTCTTGGTTTAGTAGTTAAGTGAATTACTGCCTGTAGTACTGAACAGCCACAGTCCACGCAAGTAACTCTTCATTAAAATGCTACTCGCCATCTGCTGTTCCTCCACTTTTGATGTGGAGGAAGATGTCTCAATCGTTAAAATGATAAAGTGTTTTATGCATATGGTTTAAAAAGTGTGATTTTAGTCATCTATGACACCTTTCTTGCTATGACACTAATGACATGAAATATTTTATATATTTTAGTGATGAATGAGTTGAGTGTCACTAGCATTGCTTTAGTACTTTTCCTAAAAAACCATTGGAAAACCCCACTCCTCAGGGGCACTGGAGAAAAGGGAAGAGGGGCCTGGCAGGACCCCTGCGGAGCTCTCAGCCTCTGCTGGAGGCCTTCTTCTTGGCATGCCTTTAGATATTGCTTCTGTTCAAATACGGTTTTAATTGTCTGTGTACAACTACACTGTGAAAGAAGTAGATTGTTTTATTGTCTACTGACAGCTCACCTTATTAAAAACATGTAAAGATTGTGATGATGGTTGTACAACTCTATAAATTTATTAAAATCATTGGGTTGTATACTTAGAATGGGTGAATTTTATGGTTTATAAATTGTATCTCAATGAAACCATTAAAAATATTTAAGTCAGAAGATAGCATTTATTGTAGCTTGTTGTCATTCTGATTTTATTCTTAATTAAAAAATTTGAAACATCTACTTTTTGGTAACTTACAGGTGATTTTTTTTCATGTACTGAAGTTGCTTTGAGGGAAGTATTCTAAAGAAACAGTATTATTTGTGACATAAAATTTCTACCAAAATAGAAATGATCTAAAATGTAATTCAAATACAGTCATTTTATATGCATTTTGGCATTCATGAGGATCTCAGAAGTATTTATTTTGGAGGTGAGATTTTCTTGGTGACTAGATTGTGGCTAACCCTTAAAAGATTCTTTAAGTGTAGTTTAGCTGACCTATTCTATTAACGGCTCTAGGTCTTGGAAGAAGGCAGTATGTGGTGGGAGAGATTCCTTTCTTTGGCATCTTCTCATCATCTCTCTTTTTTGCTTCCCTCCTCTTCCTTTTCCTCTGGCCCCAGGCACCTAGGTGCTGAATGGCCTTTACCTCCTCTCTTGGCTCCCCTTAGCCTGTTCCATCACTCTGTGCTTCAGAATTTTCCACCACCTCCCTTGTCCCTAATCTGAGCTCCAGTCTCCTTGGTGCAGATGCTTCCACCTCCCAGGTAGGAGCAATGCTTGAACTAGGCAGACAAATGTGAGCCATAATTCTGAGCTCTCCCAAGGTCGGCAGATGAGCATTCTTCTTATTTCTGAGCACATCGCTAACTGGCTGATTTTTATATTTTCCGGCAGAGAGATACTTTAGACGCAGGCCAACTTGCCTCTTCTGCTATTCCACTGTCATCCCATTTTTCTAGTTATAAACCCATTTGTCCTTAAACTCCAGTTGTTTTGCCTCAATGATTCCTATGGCAGTGATATTAAAAGATTTTAGCATCAAAAAGAGAAGAGGATTGTTAAGGTGAGAGTGACTGGCTGTATGTATGGGCTACCTATAAAGGTGCTTTCTATTTTTATTTCCTCCTTTATATTCTTCTTGAACTTTCTATCTTATTGAACATTTTGAAGTGATTACAATCAAATTATTATCAGGTCTAATTGTGTTTAAGAAAGGAGATTCTTGATAAATATAATGAGTTCTCACTTACTTAGATGTGACCAATATCAGCCATCCAAGCAGAAATTGAAGGTCATTCATTAGATTGACTTGGTTATCAGGTTGTTACAGCCTGTGGGCTTGGGTCCCCTAATCTGGGGGCAGATCGTCTCCAACCTTGAAGCGTACTTATGTCACTTCTCAAAGCAGTAATTTATCTTCATGATGACAAACCTGCATCATGAATAAAAATCCCAATTATACTTAGTATACTTAATGTACTTAATAGGAAAGTATATTATATCTGAAAGTTTTCAATAAACATATAAGAAAACATGTTAGCTCTTTAGGAGGATAAGCTATAGTTAGCTGGGAAATGTACTTTTATATAGAAATTATTGCCCAGTGATCCTTTATAAGTTAGACTTTTCTAGTTTTCTAAGACTATTATAGATACAAAAGGTTTTGTATTTTTATAGAGTATAATAGATTATTTCCTTTTATGGCAGGTCACTATTAGAGATTTTATTATTAGGATGAATTTAAATTCATCCTAAGTATCACAGGCTAAGCTGAATATGTTTCTGATTCCACCATTTGATACTTTTGAAATGGAGCCTGTTAAAACTGTCTCTTTGGGGCCGACCCGGTGGCATAGTGGTTAAGTCCGCAGGCTCTGCTTTAGAGGCCCGGGGTTTGCCAGTTCAGATGCAGGGCACAGACCTGTGCACCACTTGTTAGGCCACGCTGTGGCAGCCTCCCACATAAAGTAGAGGAAGATTGGTACGGATGTTAGCTCAGGGCCAAATCTTTCTCACAAGAACCGCCCCCCCCCCCAAACAACAAAAAAAACCCTGCCCCTTGCCCTAGATGCTCTCCTTATGAGTCATTGTCCATTTTCTGTAAACCCAGACTAAGGAAACTTTAGTAGGTAACAGAGCAAGCAACCAAGAAACATGGAGTAGTTACTGTGTGTGGAAGATGAACAAATAATAATTGGCTCGTTAGTCACTTGAGAGCATCAGAAGCCCGATGTGATGTGCTTTTAGCTTCCTGACAAGGAAAGAGCAGCACTACTGTGGTGGTAGTGTTATTGTAATTCCTCTTACTTGGTGTACAGTGCTCCCTGAAATACGTTCAGGGATGCATGGTGCTTTATTTCCGTTAGGGAAAAAAAGCATTCTCTTAGTGTAGTTTAAAAAAACAGAAATGGCTTTAAAAATAACACAAAAAATTACGTTAAACATACCATGAATTTATATGTTTAGTAGAAATTTAAATTCACGTGTAAGTTTGCATAACACCTACTTTATAGGCTCATGCTCATACTCATTTAAAAGTGCTAACTGGCCAACTAATAGCTTATGCAATGGATATCATTGAAGTAGGTTTTATGCACACTTTGGTCTGAATTTAAATTTCTACCAAAGATTTGTTTAAAAAAAAAAAAAGAATTCTTTAAATTGGAACATAATTTATCTTGAGATAAGCTATTAAGATATCTGAATTATTAGATTCTCTTAGAATGTATAGTTTGTTATATAATATAATGGATAATTTAAAGATATTTCATATGTTTAAAAAAATGAGATCAAGAGAAACTAGTCAGAGATTCTGTTTCTGACAGCAACAGACTAGCAGTATTTGAAGAGATAATAGCCAAGAATTTCCTAAAATCAACTATAAATACAAGTCATAGTTTCAAGAAGTGCTTTGAACTACAAGGGAAGAATAAAGAAAACCACACTTAGGCACCTCATAATAAAACTGATGAAAACTAAAGACAAAACATCCTAAAAGCAGCCAAAGAAAAAATACACATTAAATTCAAAGGCATGTAGTAAGCCTTGATAGAAATAATGGAAGCCAGAAGACAGTGGAATGGTATCTTCAAAGTGTCTGTCTAGAATTTTATACTTTCAAAAATTAAGGAAAATGAAGACTTTTGAGACAAACTGAGAGTATTCATCACTAGCAGTATCTACACTAAAAGAAATACGAAAGAAAGTTCTTCAGGAAAAAGGAAGATGATTCCAGATGGCAGTGTAGAGTTGCAGAAAGGAATGAAGATCCATGGAAAGAGTTAATATGTTGGTAAATTTAAATGAATTTGGCTTTATATGAGGTGTAAAATTAATGCTGAATTAAAATATATAATGATAGTAGCAATAGGGAGTTAAAAGAGGTTGGTGTTCTAACTTCCTTTCACTGTCCAGGAACTGGTAAAAGTACTAGTTAGAGTTCATGTTATCATCCCCTACAAAATAACCACTAACAGAATAATAAAAGATTGTAAAAAGTTAATAAAGGGGGAAATGGAATATTGATCATTTAAAAATTTAAAAGACAAGAAAAGACAGGTATGTAGAACAGGTGGGACAAATGGTAAATAGATTCCTAAATATGTTAATAATTACATTATATATGAATGGAGTTAATAATTAAAAAAACAGGTTTTCATACTAGAACACCAATAAAATCCATCTATAAGCTGCTTTCAAGACAAACACCTTGGTTATGTGTGTACAGAACAGTTGAAAGTAAAGGGATAGAAAAAAGGTAAACTGTGCATACACTACATGCTGAAAACTGATGCAGCCATCCGAGTATCAAAGCAGACTTAAGGCAAGAAGCATCGAGAGAGACATTTCAAAAATAACAAAAGGTTCAAATCACCAGGAAGGTATAACAGTCTTACGTTTGTATGCACCTAAACATGACCTCAGAATATATAAAGAGCAATGAGTCATTTGGCTTAAATATATTAGTTCAGCCAGTCAGTTTGAAATGACAGAAACATGTAAGTATTCTTATTGTCAGCTTGACCCAGAAGAAGGGAAAGATGGGCCAACTATAATCTCCTTTCCTAATTCTCTTTTTCCTTCTTTACCGACATATCTCCATCCTCCGATAGATCTGTTGCAAATACAGACTCCTCAGTGGCTCTTTGAGGCATAATTTGCAGAAGCCCTTCAAGAATTTAAATATTTGTATTTGAATATCATGTTACAAGCAACTTTGGAGTGTATGGTATCCACCTGTGTCTTTGGGATAGTTTTTTTGTTTTTGTTTTTGAGGAAGATTAGCCCTGAGCTAACTGCTGCCAATCCTCCTCTTTTTGCTGAGGACGACTGGCCCTGAGCTAACATCTGTGCCCATCTTCCTCTACTTCATACGTGGGACGCCTACCACGCATGGGCTTGCCAAGCAGTTCCATATCTGCACCCGGGATCAGAACCGGTGAAACCCGGGCCGCCGAGAAGCGGAATGTGCGAACTTAACTGCTGTACTACTGGGCTGGCCCCTTTGGGATAGTGTTTATTGGCATGTGGACATAATTATAAATTCTACTGTGCTGGCTCCTCCATTCGCAATTGGCTGTGAGTGTTAAGGCCGCGGGTGCTCTCCACTTTGCGGTTTCCCAGCCTCTCCTCCCGGAGCTTGAGGAGTAGGGGTCCTAGGAGAGGTGAAGGGAGGCTTTGTCCTCAGGAACATAGTCCGCTGTTTTGGGGCAAGCTAAAGGAGGTAGACACGTGAGAGTTGATAGCAGACCCACCATCTCTTTTTATTTTACCTTTGGTCGTAACATGAATGTTTAGAGAGAGATACAAAGAAACTGGAAAGTGTTCAAAAAAGCAGTCAACACAGAACCTACAAAATAGATTATGGTTGTATCCTGCAAAAATAAGCCCCTTTTTTTCTCTCAAAAATTAAAATCTTTGAGGGGCCGGCCCTGTGGCGCAGCAGTTAAGTTCGCACGTTCCGCTTCGGTGGCCCAGGGTTCGCTGGTTGGGATCCCTGGTGCGGACATGGCACTGCGTGACAAGCCATGCTGTGGTAGGCGTCCCACATATAAAGTAGAGAAAGATGGGCATGGATGTTAGCTCAGGGCCAATCTTCCCCAGCCAGAAGAGGAGGATTGGCAGCAGATGTTAGGTCAGGGCTACTCTTCCTCAAAAAAAAGAAAAAATTAAAATCTTTCAAACTATCCTATTGAACCGGTTCAAATTAGAACCAGTCTTTGGGGGCCCAGCCCCGTGGCTGAGGGGTTAAGTTCGCGCGCTCGGCTTCTGCAGCCCAGGGTTTCGCCGGTTAGAATCCTGGGCGCGGACATGGCACCACTCATCAAGCCACACTAAGGCGGCATCCCACATGCCACAACTAGAGGGACCCACAACTAGAAATGCACAACTATGTACTGGGGGGCTTTGGGGAGACAAAAGAAAAATAAAATCTTTAAAAAAAAGAAAAAAAGGAACCAGTCTTTGGAAAAGGTGAGCCAGAAGGAAAAAGAAACCCAGAAAAGCAAAATCATTTCCATACAGATGTTTTACTCCCTTCAAGTGTCTGGCACATAGAAATATGTGCTGCATATGTGTTTCTGTCAGTAGGAGCTCTGTTAACTGAAACTCACTTAAACCTATTTACCAGATTAACCAACATGCCCGCCTGTTGGTGGATGCCTAGATGCTCTGAAGGCTGGTGGCTGGTGGGGGACTGGGTGGGAAGCCCTCCTCCTTCCTGTGGATCGTGGCGTGTGTTTTTTCCCAAACTTGTTTATACCTGTTTTACTCTCTATTGTAATTACATAGTTGAAATAAGCCCATCAACTATAAGTGCAAAAAGAAAGACTTCTTGTCTCTATGAAAGCTAAATTGACTATTTAGGAAAGACTAGATAAAGCTGTATTGCATAAAAAAAGAGTAAACAGCACTGAATACCCATCAGTGGCTCATTCTCAAAGAAAAGCTCTTGGAATGTTTCATATGAAAAATAAAGTTAAAAATTTTTTTTTTTTAATTATTTTTTAAGCTCTCAAGTTAAAAGGACTAATGCCAAGAATGGTAACCAGTTGCTCTGCATCTCTGATAGTCTCCTTATATGAGAGAACTCACAAAGTCAGAGTTGGTTTAGATTTAAAGAATTTCCATGGAGGGGAGAGTACTGGTCAAAGGGAACCTTAGTTTTATCTGTAATGTTTACTTTTTTAAACAAATGGAATCTATTCATATATTCCCTATATAATTAACATTAATGAAAATGAAAAGGACTGCTGGGTACTCATTGGTGGATCAAATGCTTATCTTTTCTGTATGTTGGTAGGATGGATAGCCGTGTCGAGAAATAGGTAGATGCAATACTTCCTAGAAGTGAGGTCGTGAATAGAGCAAAAACATTATTTTTACTAAAATTTGATGAAAAATATTTTTGATGGAAATCTTTACCCCACAATTGTTTATCCCTTTTTAATGAGTCAGTTACTGTATTGGGCAAACAATTGAATCTTTTCCAGGACTATTGTTTTAGCTTACTTTTCAAGATAATCGCTTCCTACTCTGTTTTCTTAGCTTGCTGGGGAAGTCAGATTTCCTTGTCTGTCTTTTCCTGGAGAGCCAGTGTTACAAAATTGACTTTTTTCCCTATTGTAATATGTTTAAAAAGTTGAAAAACTATCTTTATGCCAAAGGACCTTACCAGGCTAAATTACCTTTGCCACTTGGTTACACTGCGTGTCCGTATCTCAGTGTGGCAGCTTTGACTAAGGCAAGTTTCTTTTCCTGCTGGGTGATGTAAGTGAATACAATAGCCTGCGTTGGTACTTTAAAAAATTTTACTACGAAAGTATGCCTGATGGATACTGGGATTGCTAAACAAATAGTGATGCATTCTATGTTTTTTTTAATCTCAAAACTCAAACTATAAAAAATATATTTGGATCATTTAACTCTGTAACTCACATTTTCCTTCTTGCCAGACTTTCCAAGCTTTTGGGGGTGGTGGTTGTATTTTGTTTGACCTAAGGCAGAATAATTATAGGAATAGAGAGTGCTGTTATTTCCCATGAGGTTTTTTGTTTGTTTGTTTTCTAGACTCAGTGATTTGCCTGGAAATATCTCAGCGTCCAATGCAAAATTTTCATTTTCTTTCTATTGTGATAATTTTAATTATTCCTTTGAACAGTACTCCAAACAGCTACATCTTTTCACTATTGTTGGTAGATTTCAAGAACTGATAGGTTGTCCTAGCTTAACCTCTGTCTTTGGCAGAAAATACACTTTTTAGTTTTTTATTTTCTGCTCCAGTAAGAAAACCTCCTAACAAGTTCTTTTGTTCTTTAGAAGGAGTTTTTTTTTTTAAAATTGAGATGTAATTCACATACCGTGAAATTCAACCTTTTAAAGTATACAATTCACTGATTTTTAGTAAATTCACAGGTTTATCATATTCCACATATCATATTTATCTGCAAATATTTCAGTATGTATTTCAACACCATTTATTGACACGCTATCCCTTCCTTCTATGTCATTGTTTACTAGATGCCCATATACGTGGGTCTGTGTCTTTTCTGTTCTATTCTAGCATTCATTTGTCCCTTCCTATCCCGGTACCACATTGTTTTATTTACTGTAGCTTTGTAGTATGCTTTGCTATCTGGTAACATTAGCTCTTGTAGTAATAACATGAATTATAAAAATTACTGTTTAATCCTCATAGCTACTCTCTGAAGTAGGCAGTTTTATCCCGTTCTACAGATGAGAAAACCAAGAATCAGCGCAGTAAGTATTGTGCTGTGGAGTGATGGAGCTAGAATCTGAGTCTGCCTTCTGACCTCCAAGTCCAGAACCGGAAGCCTCTCTGAAGAGGGAAGGCCACTGTTTACAACATCCTTTCCTGTTTTTTGAGATCATTTACCTTATATTTTCTCAGATGTAATCTTCATTATAACTCCCGAGGTATATTGAAGTTCAATCTGTTATATTTTTTTTGAAGAAGCCCCTGAGTTTTTCACATTTTTTCTGTATGAGTACCTAACTAAACTGTAAAAATATGCGTATTTTATTTTAAAATGTATTTGAGTTTATAAGTTGAATTTCGGTGTTGGCAATACCAATGTTTTTGTGGAAAAAGGTATATGCCTTTTGGTCTCCAAGTGAGTTCGCGTATGGGGTAAAACCTCTGTGTTTGAAAGTTAATAACTTTGTATTTTGGTGCTATACCATTAAACGGTTTGTTGGAAGGACATTTATCACATTTGATGATGCACATTGTTTTTGTCATTGCTGTAATTTATTAACTCATAATTTGCAGTGTTAATGTGGAATGAATCCAGAGTAAACTGCAGCAAGAAAGCGTAAGCCAGGAGGAGGGCTTCCTAATGTTGGCTTGTCGGTCAGCTGCCAACACTCTAAATTGTTCAGTGTAAAATAGGAATTATTCCTGTGAGGTTAAGAGACCTGTGGTAAGGATTTCTTTCTTTCTTTTTTTTTTTCCCTGCTTTATCTCCCCAAATCCCCCTGCTACATAGTTGTATATCTTAGATGCAGGTCCTTCTCGTTGTGGCATGTGGGACGCCGACTTAACATGGCCTGACGAGCGGTGCCATGTCCACGCCTAGGATCCGTACTGACAAAACGATGGGCCGCCACAGTGGAGTGCACAGACTTAACCACTCAGCCATGGGGCCGGCCCCAGGATTTCTTTTTATTTAACAAATGTCTTGACCTTCAGCAGTGTGTTATGTGCTTTATTATGTGTTAGGTTTATTAAGTGTTAGGTGCTTGGTAACCTTGATCCATCCATGCCTGAGACACATCTCAGCACATGGGAGGTCCTCGGTTAATGTGTAATGATAATGAATAATGAAATAGCCTGTAAGAGTCTTGAAACTTTGGAGTAAATTTATACCCTACTTTATAAAGAATTATGAAATGTTTCCAAACATTTGCATTTATGAAATGCCTAACGCACATCTTCAAAGCACTGTCTCTAAAATGAGAGTTGATTAATATTGGGGAAAAAAATAGGGGAAATTGAAATACTGTATATCTTTTTAAAAAATATTTTTTCATATGGGAAATATATACCCATCATGTTACTTTTCTATAATAAGAAATTCCTGAAACACTTGCAATTATTTTTATTTTTGGTGCTAACTAGGTAGTAGTTTTGTAAGACTGTAACATTATAACCTGAAAAACTGATTTTGCATGCTGTCTTTCATAGACTGTTTCTCATTTAATTAAAAATGTTCTGTGTGAGAAGTAAAAATTTGGGTTGGAAAGATAACTACTGGGCCTCTGTGTTTTCTTTCCTTCTTTCTCTTCTATTTATTAAAGATTTCTTTTGTTTTAACCATCTCCCGCCCCTGCTGCCCCCATTCTCCTCAATAATATTTGCTTATTTGCTCAGTCCTAGTGTTTACACATAAAGTAGTTTTGGAATTGCTAACCCATACCCTTCTTTTTTTTTGAGGAAGACTGGCCCTGAGCTAACATCTGTGCCCATCTTCCTCTACTTTATATGTGGGACGCCTACCACAGCATGGCTTTCCAAGCGGTGCCATGTCCTCACCTGGCATCCGAACCAGTGAACCCTGGGCTGCCAAAGTGGAACGTGTGCACTTAACCACTGCGCCACCAGGCCGGCCCCCTAACCCATACCCTTCTGAAAAACAAATTCACTAACCAGAGTGCAATATTGTATACAGTTCTTTTTGTCTTTATCCTTATAAAATACTGTTTTTCAAAGTTAGTTAGATGAGCTTTTCTTCCCTGTCTCATATAGTGTGGTTATATTTTCCATCTGTAGCAGAGTTGGGTTACTGTTTGCATTCATTTTGGGTTCTCCTAACATTCTGGTTGATTTGAACTATTTATTTTTGAGGAGACGTGAAACATTACCATGGTTCTAAGAGAAGTATACAGAAGGGAAAAACTCAGAGAACTGTCATTTCCCCTGATCCCATGTCATTCCTGTTTCCCCCTTCTTCCATCCCATTTCTGCCTACCCCCTGTAGGTAACCAATCTCATTAATTTCTAATATGTCTCTCCTCTTGTCTTTTTGTACAAATGAGCAAATAGATGCATATTTTCTCATATCTTCTTTCTTACACGAAGGGTGGCACATTCTAGATACTCTTTAGTATTTTAATTTGGTAATATATCTTACCATATGATTATATCCTTATTATGTATATTAATAATATATCTGTTTATCCACTTACGATATCCAGGAAGCACTCCTTATCATAGAGTGAGGCTAATTCCTTTTTCACAGCTGCATAATCCTCCACTGATTGGATGTGCCATAGTTGTTGGTTTAACCAATCTCCTATACCTGGGCAGTCAAGTTGTTTCTGGTATTTTGCAGTTACAGACTGCAGCAATGAATAGACTTGAGTGTTGTACTCTTGTGTTGTGTATCTTCAGGGTAAATTCACAAGAGTAGGATTGCTAGGTTAAAGGGTAAGTGCATATGTTTTGTTGGCAGGTATCACTAAATTCCCCTCCAGAAAAGTTGTATCCATTTGTGTTCCCCCCAGCACTGTATGACAGTGCCCATTTTCCTGCAGCCTTGCTAGTGAATGTGCTGTCATATGTTCTTATTTTCCCCAATCCGATGGGTGAGAACAATACTACTACAATTTAGTTTATGTTTCTCTAATTGTGAGTGAGATTGAACATCATCTCACATGTTTAAGGGCCATTTCTGTATCTTGGTTGTGTGCTTTATTTTGGAGGGTTGTATCTAATGCACACTTAGTGGTGGTTAGGTTGTTCACCCCAGCTTGCCAGGACAGGAGCACTTTATAGATACCAGCCATTGACTTTTCTGTTTCAGATCTTCCATGGTGGCTTATTTTAATTCGGCAGAAAGCATCGGTGGGCAAACTTCCAGGAGATCATGAAGTCTGTAAAGTTACCAAAATTGCTGTGCTGTCACTTTCTGAAATGGAACCTCAGGATCTTGAGCTAGAGGTAAGGTGAAGTCTCAGGAAACTGTATGGAAACTTGATATAAATATTATAGTAAATATGAGGATTCGGTTTAATAGACCAGAATCATACAATTTTAGAGCTGGATAATATCCTTAAAGTAATTTAACCCTGTGGTTTTCAAACCTTACTTTAGTAGTGGAACTTTTGTTTGAAAATCTGTGAAATCCGGTCTGTAAGATGCATAAAAGCAGGGCTACTTTGGTTGAGGTGGTGACGGGGGGAAGAGCTCCTTGGGGCCCTGCTCACGTGGCCTCTGCTGGAGAGCCACCTTCTGCTTCCAGGGGCCCCAGGACTCTGCACAGTATAGTTTGAAAACTCCTTTTTTTGGAGAGGGGGGAGTCGAGAAGATGAGGTTTAACTTTTTACTATGTCTTCTTTTCTTTATATTTCCTGAGATTATTCCAAGCATGTATTTCTTTTGTAATGTTTTTTTTTAAGAAAGAAAAACCCCTGATCTAGTGTGATCTTTTCATTTTCCAGGAGGAAACCAAGCCCACATTATTGACTTAAGGCCAAAATAATCAGATTGCCCGGCGCCGGTGTTTTTCACCACACTGCGCCACCGCCTGGTAGAAGTAACCCATGAAAGTATTTGTATCACGTCTGCTATTGGTGTGGGGATGTGGCTTCTAGGGATGTCACACTCTGCTATAGTCCCAGCTTATCTTGATCACTATGTGATGTGCCAGGCAGGCCCTGAGGGTTACATGGATTATCATATTTAATCCCTTGGACCGCCCTGTAAGGTGGGTACTGTTAGGATTCTTGGTGTACAGATGAAGAAAGGAGGCGTGGCAGGAGTTAAGTCACACGGCTGGCACATCGTGGGGTCTGGATCCGGACTCAGGCTGTCTGGTCCTGTAGTGCTGTGCTGAGCTGCCTCCCTGTTATCCGAACAGCAGGGAACAGGGAAGAGCACCCACTCCCCCACAATTCAATACATATTTTTCCAGGCTGGGTTCATGGGGAAGAAGTTTGGGGAGAGGGTTAAATTGTTTAAAAAAAACAAGAAAAAATAGTTATTTTTATGCTTCAGGTTTTATGGGAGTTTGACTATCTAATTTTAAGAAACCAAAATTAAAACAAATTTAAGAAGACACTGATATTCTGTTTGTTACAGGAACCCAAAGAAGACTAGAGTGTGTACTTCTCGTTTCCCTTTATTGGTACTGGAGCCAGAACACTCTTTACTGCTGCTCATTCAGAGACAAATCACTTAGCTGGCAATTAGGTGGATTAAAAGCAGGTGTTAGCAGTTTTTGTTTGCATTTTATTTTAGGGAAGAGCAGCCAGTCTAGCAAAAATGGTATTAGTTTACTAAGCCAGTAAATTTGTCATCAGTGTCTTTTGAATGGCTTTGCTGACAAAGTGAAAGATCAGTATGGCTTTCTGTCACCGACCTTTGCCTTGAGGGTGAGCACCCCTTGGGCTGGCTTTCTGGTTTGAGCATTAAGCCTGGGGCCCTGGCAGTTAGATTTAGAGCAGGGGACCAGCTCATCCAGCACCTTGTCCACTTGTCAGTCATCAGTTTGCACGTTTGACACTCCCATCCCTGGGGAAATGAACTGTCACTCCTCATCCAGAGGGGCTTGGGACCCTTGTTGGACTTTTCAGGGAGGTTTTCTGATGCCCTTTGTGGCCACCAATCTGTAACTTTTTTCTTTTTGGTGAGGAATATTGGCCCTGCACTAACACTTTCTCTTTTTGTTTGAGGAAGACTGTCCCTGCCTAACATCCATGCCAATCTTCCTCTATTTTGTATGTGGGACCCTGCCACAGCATGGCTTGATGAGCAGTGTGTAGGTCTGTGTCTGGGATCTGAACCCATGAACCCCAGGCCACCAAAGTGGAGCCTGCAAACTCAACTACTGTGCCACTGGGCTGGCCCCTGTAACATTTTTGAGACTAGTATAAATGGAGAGGAGAAAAGCTTTAGGAAATGACATTTACATGGAATTTTTAAACAAAAAAATGTGAATATGGTGAAATCTTAAAGGATTTTTTTATTCTTCAAACTTTTCTCTCCCTTGATACACTCAAGTGAAAGAGATTATCTTCAAATAAAAATGAAAATGAGATTGACTATTTTTACAGTACTGTTGGACTGTATAAGCTACAGCACTTATCAGGGGCGTTAAAGATATGGCCCATGTTAATTATTGAAACTGGGTGGTGACCCTTGTTAATTAGGGGTAAATGTGATTACTATAGAGAAAGTATTTTTGGATCCTATTTTAGGGAATAGTTTGGTACGCCTTTCTCTCAGGAGAATATAATTTTAGAAATTTGCACCTAAAGCCTTTTGTCCTGTCCTTTTTATCCAGTTTTTGGTAAAAGAGCTTTACAACAGTGAACAATAGGAGGAAGAGCAAAGAACAGCTATGTTGAAAATCACCAGTTGCTTTCTTATTTTCTGACATGTTAATTTAAATCTTTGGTATCATTATTTCAATTTCCATATAACTTTATTTAAAATGAGCTCTTAGAAACTTTAGTTTTAGGCTTTTTAAAAATTACACAGTAAATTGTAAATGGGGAGAAGAAAAAAATGTCACCACTTAGAAATAATCATTGTCAGTATTCTGCTGAGTTTTAATGGTTGTTTCCGTTTGCCCCAAGCTCTTTGGAGGACCACTGTTACTTTCAAATCTTCGGAATAGTTTTTATTTGCTGCATTTTTACAGATTTTTTTCCTACTTAACTCCTATTTTTCATGAGCATACATATCTTTTACACATAAAAAGACTTTTTTTAAACAAAACTGATTCTTACATCATCTTGGTATGTCTTTCTAATTTGGATGCCTGTGCATCACTTTGAATACCCACTGTTCTCATCCTCTCCCGGTAGGACCCTCGGGCTCTTTAGTGTGGCCACTGTCCTCAGATTTGCTGGGTCCTCGGTCTGTCTTCTGTAATTGGAGCAGAAGCAATTTTATTTCAGAGTCTGGAATTAGTAGACTTTCTAGTTTTCTGCCTCAGTTGTCTTTTTACCTCAAGTATGTGGCTTGTTTGCCAACTTTTTCTTTATAATTCACATATTACTGTACAGTTCACTCATTTAAAGCATATAATTCAATGGTTTTTAATATATTTACAGAGTTTTGTGACCATCACCACAGTCAGTTTTAGAACATTTTCATCACCCCGAAATGAAACCCTGTACTCACTAGCAGTCACTCTTCATTTGCCTCCAGACCCAGCTCCCTCAGTCCTAGGCAACCACTAATCTGCCTTCTCTCTCAAAGTTTGCCTATTCTGAACATTTCCTATAAATGGAGTCATGCAACATGTGGCCTTTTGTGACTGGCTTCTTTTACTTAGCACAATGTTTTCAAGATTCCACGCTTGTTGTAGTATATATCAGTACTTAATTCCTTTTTATCCCATTGTCTGGATAGACCACGTTTTATTTTTCCATTCATCAGTTGATGGACATTTGGGTTGTTTCCACTTTTGAGCTGTTATGAATAATACTGCTGTAAACATTTGTGTACGAGTGTTTGGTGGCCATTGTTCTCTTTTCTCTTGGGCGTAAACCTAGGAATGGAATTCTGGGTCATATGGTAACTCTGTGTTTAACCTTCTAAGGAAGTGCTAGGCTGTTTTTCAAAGTAATGTGCCATTTTAAAAAAATGATCTATACAAAGGTATACAGAATCTGTGGGGTTCAAACAAATGAGAACATAGATGTTCTTTCTTTTGAAAAAACATCCTTTAAAGTTTTATAGGCTTGCCATATCTGCATATCTTATTTGCTGTATCTCATTGCCTTAATAGATCATCGCATCGTTTTCCATATTTAGTTTCCCATTAGACATCTGTTTGAAGTTTCAACTCCAGATGGACATAGATAGATACCAACTTTTAAAGTAAAATCATTTATTTTCCTTTTCTTAAACAGCACAGCATCAGCCATTAATCTTGGTTGTGAAATGCCAGTTGGTAGAGCGGTGGAACAAGTAGGGGAGCCCCATGGGGCTTGTGGTGGTCGTTTTCTTTTTGAGATCCTGTGTATCAAAGTTGTGATAAGAACCAAAGCACATGCTACACAGAACTGGCTGGGCCTCTGGAAAAGGGAAGCTGATCCCTCTGTCAGCGCTACACGTGGTAATCCCAAGGGCTCTGTCTAAACAAAGCATCTTAGGACTGGAAGGGATCCCAAGAAATAGTTTTCTTTATCCCTGCTTTTTGGTAGGACTGAATTTAACCGTTTTTTTAAAGAACAACTCAGCAAAATAAAAATTCTGGTTTATTGTTGGACAACATTGTTTCACTCATATATCAAACAGGCCAAAAAATATAAACAGCAATTTCATAGACAAAAAAGGAAAAAAACCTTTTCTCTTTGATCTTTTTAACCATCTCATACAAACCAACCACTCATAGTACAGCTAAGTACATATGCAAAGAAAGTTACTGGAATGGTTGGAACTGAATTTAACCTTTTTAAAAAGATAATGGTCTAGGGGCCGGCCCGCTGGTGTAGCGGTTAAGTTGGCACGTTCTGCTTCTTGGTGGCCCAGAGTTCGCTGGTTCTGAGCCCGCGTGCGGACATGGCACTGCCTGGCAACAAGCCATGCCATGGTAGGCATCCCACGTATAAAGTAGAGGAAGATGGGCATGGATGTTAGCTTAGGGCCAGTCTTCCTCAGCAAAAAGAGGAGGATTGGCAGTAGTTAGCTCAGGGCTGATCTTCCTCAAAAAAAAAAAAAAAGACAAAGGTCTATACTTTCTTTCTAAAGGTAACTATATGGAAGATTCTAAAATATCCATTGAAAATGTTATATTTGAAGTGATTTTAAATTTCTATTTAGAAAAATCAGTTGTAAAAAATAGAGACTTGAAGATAAGATGCTGTAGTGAGCGTGCTTTGCTATACAGATCACAATCCTTATCTGAAACATTTGGGGCAATATTTGTTTTAGAATGCAGGTTTTTGGGGGTTTTCAAAAGGTTATTCCATGTGTTCTGTTTATACCCAGTGAGTCTGGGGTATTACCCCACAATATAGCACATTAATATTTCTTGAAGATTATATGAATATTCATACAATGGGAGGTAAATGATGACAATCACTAGCCTCATATCAGTTCAGGGTGTAGTTTGCCATTAAATGAGTTTGTAACAAACTTAAAAGTAAATTTTCAGGTTTCTGAGTTTTTTGGATTTTGGAGTTGTTGATAAGGAAGTTAAAGGATATTGGGTCTATATGAATTCTGTTCTAAGCCCAGAAAGGATAGATAAAAAAAGAAACAAGAAAAATAAGACATTGCCAGACCTAGAGAGAAGCAGCATCTTCATGGACCGTAAATGTAACAGTAGATTGAACTGAGGCCATAGGCTCCTGGGTTCTGGATCCAGAAGCAGGCAGTGGCAGGTGGAGATTTGGCTCCTACACAGTAAAGGGAACTGAAAGGGCTACATGGGGAATGGGAGCCTGGAGCCATGCTTAATACTTGAAGCCTGGAGCTGGAGTGGGGCTCCCCAGCTTGTCAGAGGAGGCTAGTAGGTTGTCTGCACTGAGTGGGGTAATTGTGCATAAAGAATTCTCCTATCTCATAAGCTAGTAGCGCTTCCCTTGAGAAACACTGATCTCGGCAAAAGATAAGGATCTGAATTAACACAATAACAACCAGCATGAAGTAGTTGGGGTTGATAGGAGAGACTTTCGGAAGGAGAGTAATGGAAGATGACTCTAAGGTTTCTTGCTTAAGTGATCCAGTGGGTGATGTAGTTGTTGCCTGAGATAGGGCATACCAGAGAAGGAACAAGATTTGGGAAACAGATGTTGACCAGTTTTGGAGATACCGAGTTTGAAAGACTAGTCAGTAGTGGGGAGATGTTATATTTTTGGATAATGAGCTCAGAGTAAAAGAATGGAGTTAGAAATGTGGAGTTAAACCTAGTGGTAGTTAAAATGAGAGGAGAGTATAAAATTTTCTAGATAGATCATGAAGAACAGGAAGAGAGCTAAAGATAGAACACTGGGAACCACTATAATCTTTAGACACAGAGATGCCAACAAAGAAGACTCAGAAGGAAGAGTCAGAGGTGAGAGAGGAACCCAGAGAGATTGACGTCATGGGGACCAAAGGAAGAGATGGCAGGGAGTGATTGTTAGTGTCACACCCTTGGAGTTAAGGGTTATCCTTTTCAGAGTTGAGGAGGTCCTTGTTTTACTCTGCCTGAGTAGTTTCACTGGGCCTTCACTCTTTGACCTACCCCAGTTAGACTATTTGTTGCTAGTGTTGTTGAGTGGATTCTGACTCCTAGTGACCTTGTGGACAGTAGAGTGGAACACTGCCTGGTCTTTTTGCGCCATCCTCTCACTTCCAGTGCTGTGTCAGACAATGCTCCACTGCTATTCATAGGGTTTTCATGGCCAATTTTTTGGTAACTGGGTGGCCAGGTCCTTCTTCCTAGTCTCTCTTAGTCTGGAAGCTCTGCTGAAACCTGTCAGCCATAGGTTACCCTGCTGGTATTTGAAATACCGGTGGCATAGCTTTCAGCATCACAGTAACATGCAGCTGCCACAGTGTGACAACAGACAGACAGGTGGTTTGGTTCCCTGACATGGAAACAAACCCGGGCTGCAGCAGTGAGAGTGCCAAATCTTAACCACTAGACCACCAGGTCTAATCAGGCTATAGTCTTCACAATTCCAGTGACTGTGTCACTGTTTGTACCCTGCTAACTCACAGAGAGGATTCCATGGTTGAGGAATAGATTTAAAAAAAAAGATTCTGGTAAATTTGAATGATATTAAAGGTGGTAGGAAAGGGACTAATTGGGAGGGGTGGGGGATAATGGAGCAAGGTCCTGATCCTAGAAGAGACACAGCAGGAAACCAGCCTTGCAGAGAGAAACAACCCCAATCCTTGTGAGAATGAGGAAGCTGTGGGTGCAGACTAGATATGCTGCTAGAAGATTACTTTAGAATAGCTAGATCTTTAGAATTGTCTTAGGTATATTCCTGGGGGCAAATTTTGCTGCCTTGAGTCCTCTGAAGGAATAACTGAGTCTGACAAATGTATAATACCCTGTTTTGGATGTTAAAATTGAAACAATCTATAACTCGGTTTGGGATATCTTTTCAGATTTTTTAAAGAAAGTGTTATTAATAAGACTAGGTAGTTACTAACATTCTGTGTAAAAATGGTTAACCAACAATTGTTCAGTGCCTCAAGCAGAAGCAGCAGCAGGGGACTAAGGGGAGAGTATCTTTTTAAAATGGCTCCTCTGCTGCCCCACTGAGTCTGCACCAAGGGAGGTGGGGATGTGTGAGGTATGTTCATGGAAGAGCGGAGTGATGGTTTTCCCAGGACTGCTTATATGCCTTGTGTGTGGATCTGGAAGTTGCCACTAGCATCAGAGCCCATTCATTCATTTAGCAAATATTTATTGAGACCTCCTATGCTGAGTACTGCTGAGGCACTAGAAACGTGTGAGTCAACAAAGCAAAGATCCCTGCCATTATAGAGCTTACGTCATAGTGTGTGTGGGACAGACAATTAACATCAACATCATAAGTTATATTATGTCATATGTTGGGAGGTAGTAAATACTATGGGGAATAAAAGTTGAGCACAGTAAGGGTTGGAGAGGGAGTGGCCAGCGTTGGAGATTGTGGTCAGGTATCTGGGGAGAGGGTGTCTGGGCAGAGAGTACAGCTAGAACAGAGGTCCTGAGGTGGAAGCATTCCTGACATGGTGAGAAATGGCAAGGAGGCCAATGTGGATGGAGTGGAGGAAACAAGGGTAGGAGAGTATAGGAGATGAAGGCAGTGAAGGGAAGATGAGGGCTTGGTTTGGGACTTGTTGAGTTTGGGGTGGCTGGTAGAAATGTTGAGATTTGTAATGCTAGAATTTGGTGAGAGAGCTAGGCTGGAAATATACATTTGGGAGGGAAGAGTTGGCATATAAATGGTATTTGAAGCCATGAGACTGGATGAAATCACTGAGGGAATAGTGAATGCAGGTAGACAAAGGGGTCAAGGATTGAACCTTGGGGTGCTAAGACAGTAAGAAGTCAATGGTCAGAAAGGAGCCAGTAAAAGAGATGAAGAACGATGCGTGGAAGCCAAGTGAAGACAGTGTATCAGAGGATGAGGGAGTGAGGAACTGTGTCAGATACTACTGAGAGGTTAAGATAAGGGCCAAGAATCCACCACTGGGTTTAGCCAAGTGGAGGTTGTTGGTCATGCTGAAGACAGCAGTTTAGGTGAAGTAGTATGGGGCCAAAGCCAAATTGGAGTGGGCTGGGGGGAGAGAGAGGGATTGGAGGTAGCGAGGAGGACAAAGAAAGAGGACACTAGCTGGCAGAGGGAGAGACTTCAAGTATAAGTGACAAAACTCTCCACTTCCAAATTTGATAAAACAAGAATGCCCCCCCTTAAAATTTCCTTTTTTTCGTTTTTTACAGGGAAAGATTCACCCTGAGCTAACATCTGTTACCAATCTTCCTCTTTTTTTTTCCTCCCCAAGGCCCCAGTACTTGGTTGTATATCCTAGTTGTAAATTGTTCTAGTTCTTCTATGTGAGCCGCTGCCACAGCTTGCAAACTGACAGACAGACAGTGTGGTTCCACGACTGGGAAGTGAACCCAGGCCGCCAAATTAGTGAAGACTCAACTTTAACCACTAGGCCATCAGGGCTGGCTCAAAAAAATGTTGTAATCAAAGCTTAAATTAGCTTTTGTTCTCCTCATTAAGGTTTTTGTTTTCATCCTGTTTATTGTCTAGTAATAGTTATTTTGTAAGTAAGACACTAATAATAAGCATTTAGTAACTATTAGCTCGTAACAGGAGTCTGCCACTTGGTGTAGCAATAAAATTAGTGTTGAAAAAATAGAATTAGTCTGCATATGGTTAATAGAATCCTTGTGTACCTTTCTGAATATTTGCTTTGTGTGCTGAGCCACATGAAATTCTCTGTAAAACTGTTGACTTTAACCGGCTAGTTGCCCTCCTCTTAACACGTTGCCATCCTCTTCCTCCCTTTGTTAGTTGGACTGCACATTTCCTTGCAGTTCCTACCTACTGCTTCTTCAAATTTAACTAATCTCTTGCCTCAAAGAGTACGTTTTTATGCTGATTTAATTAGTGTGTGTGAGGATAGGAGGAGAGAGCGCAATTGAAATGTCCAGCTTTTAAGATTCCCAGTAGAGCAGACTCTTGACATCTTCTCAACCAAAACACTTAGTTAACTAGCATGAATGAGTATTTAGCACAGGTAGCTGTAAAGTAATGCCCCTGAAGCATAGCACATGTGTATTTTGCAGTATTTTTAATCTTAGATGCCAATTTCCAAAGCATTAATAAACCTCAACCAGAGGATTTTATTCTTCAGTTATATTAGATAAGAGCTTACCATAATTACAATCCTAACCTGAATTTTCTGCCCCTAGATCCTAAGTATATCCTGTCCTGAATTCTTTATCCTCTACTGTAGCTTTCTAATCATTGAAACCACAGCTGTGTTTTGTAATATCAGTTGTCTACTTGTGATTTTACTGACTCTTGAGATTTACTTTTAACCACAGTGCACGAGCAGTAGCATCCACTTTTGCACTCATACTTGAACATTTAACAAGCAGATATTGATAATAATGAATTCTCTCTCTCCCTACTTATTTAGCTCTGTAAGAAGCATCATTTTGGAATTAACAAACCAGAGAAGATTATACCATCTCCTGATGACTCAAAGTTTCTCCTGAAGACCCTTACGCATATTAAATCCAATGTATCTGCTCCTAATAAAAAGAAAGTAAGAATTTAATTGATATGGGCTTGGAATTTATCTTTGATTAGTTTTAAATTGAGTAATTTTCTGGCCAGTAAGCATATTTTCAAACCACTTGTCCCATTAAAGTGCTGTTTCTGCCTGGCCTTGGGGTTATTTTCACTTCTTCCCTAGGAAGTTGTATATTATCCACATAGTGCTTTACGTGTAATTCCTGCAATAATAGTAGATTCATTTCTTACAGGTTAAGGAAAGTAAAGAAAAAGAGAAGTTGGAGAGAAGATTACTCGAGGAATTGCTGAAGATGTTCATGGACTCAGAATCCTTTTACTATAGCTTGACCTATGACCTGACCAATTCGGTGCAGAGGCAGAGTGCTGGGGAGAGGGACCTCCGGCCCCTCTGGCAAAAGGTACCTCTCACAGCTCAGACCAGGGTTTGCCCTCAGGACAGTTTATGACCTGTTTGGCTTCCGTAGGAAAACTGAAACAATGTGTTTCTGAACTGTTTTATTCTCTGCCTTTCCCAGGTTGATGACCGATTTTTTTGGAATAAGTATATGATACAAGATCTTACTGAGATTGGTGTAAGTAGTTGTTTCTAAAATATTCTGAGTTAGTCATCGTTGTTAAGCAAATATTTTTTAATTGTGTTAAATTTAAAATCTCGCTGTAATGTTTCCCCTATAGGATGGAATTATTTAGCTGGGGAAAACGAAGGCATTATTTTAAGGCAGTTCACAGTACCACAGCCTAGCCACAGGCCAATCTTTTAGCAGGTTCTCATAGGATAGTAGTAATTTAAGGCTGGGGAACTCATGTCTACAGAGTTCCTGTAAAGGAGCTATTTTTTATTGCTCATTGGAAATGTTGAAGCCCAGTTTTCCTTTAATGATACCAAGTCATTTATCTTTCCTGTTTCCTCCTCTAGCGGTTGGGGCAGACAAATCTCCAAGGACATTCTGAGACTGCCAGTATTTGACTCAAGGAAGACAGGGAATATAATGAGATTATCGCATGAGATTCCTTCTGGTTTCATGATTACTTTCTGCTTTTAGTCTGTCACATGTTTTGGAGAATTATGACTGTCCAAGGACAATTAATTCATTTATCCAGTCAGTCAACAAAGATTTTTTGGAAGGGCTGCTATGTGCCAGTTACTGTTCTGTACACAAAGTGGGCAGATAGCTGAGTAGTGTCACATATTATCTTTTTCTTAACCTTTCAGAAATTTCAAACCTTTTTCTTTTTCTCCCCCTTGGTGGCAGTTACTATAAATGATTCTGACTATCTGGTGGTGTCTAACACTAGGTATCTATCCTGCCTCTCTTGTGAATGAGGCCTGAAAATGTTCTCACCTCTCTTTATGATGCTGATCAACTATGACCATCAAAACTCTGTGGGTAGGGGATTAAAAATAAGGGTGTCTATAATGCGTATTTGTCCTATTTGCTGACATATTAAGTTCTAATATGTTTTGCAGAGTTTTTTCAGATACCCAGTTAAAACTGATGACTTGCAATAAAGGTGGCATTTGACAACATACATTTCTCTGTTCCTGTCAAGAGTTTTGCATTTATTGATAGAATAAAAATGCAAATAGTGGGAATGGTGATAAGAATAGTGAATGCAGGTAGACTCTTCACTTCCCTATTTTCAACTCTAACCACCTTCCTAAGATCCTATCCTCATAGGCTCCATGAAACAAAACAAAACTGTGAAGTAGGACCTAGACAATATGATTATGGAAGAAGAGATGAGTTTGAAGTTGATGCTGAGGTTAAGGCTAGATTCAGCCATCGAGATAGGAGAGAAAGGGGGACGAAGAACAGCTCTCTGGAGCATTTTTTGTCGTCTCCTGTCCCTGCATACAGTCAGTTGAGAAATGTGAGTCTTCTTAATCTGAAAGACACAGAAGAGGAAATCTCTAACTTTAATTAATACTCTCTTAATTATGTTTGATGACTTTTTAAAATAAGATATTTATGGAAAGGCATTTTTTTTTTGATTCATTTACCACTTGGATTTTAGCTTGGTGAAGCAAGTTTTTTTTTCTAAACTAGAAAATAGAGTAGACCTCTGTGTTTCATAATAAAGTGATGAGAGTGGTTATATTTTCTTAAAGGTTTAATACACTTGGGAGTTAAAATCAACCATTAAGCTTTATTTTCTTTATACCAACAGAAATAATCACAATAGCTACATTTGTTAAATACTTACTATAAGGCAGGCACTGTGCTAAACACTTTTTACATCTTACTCATTTAATCTTCACCACAACCTTACAAGGTAGTAGTTTTTTGTGTTTCACAAAGCAGAAGGTGGCAGCGTGGTGAGGTTAAGTGATTTACCTGAGAGAGTTAGTAAGTGCTGGAGCTTGAAGTTGTACTCCGCGGTCTGGCTCCTGTGCTGTGGTTTTCTCAGGAAGCTCTTTTTGAATGATCACCATAAAGAAAAGGAAAGGCTCTCCTCTCCACTCTACCCTCTCCCTCCCTCCATTCCCTAGTGTTCTCCAGTAAGCAGAAAATATGGTTAAAGAATGGAAGGTTTCTGCTTCTAATAAACTGACAAATATGTGTTAGCCACCGTTGGGGTTTAAGAAAGTAGCCGTGCTGACAGGATAGAAACAACATGATGTTCATATTGTTTTCAGACACCAGATGTGGACTTCTGGATTATCCCCATTATCCAAGGTTTTGTGCAGATTGAAGAACTTGTGGTTAATTATAATGAATCATCTGATGATGAGAAAAGCAGCCCAGAAACCCCCCCTCAGGAGTCTACCTGTGTAGATGACATTCACCCACGATTTCTAGTGGCTCTCATTTCACGCCGAAGTAGGCATAGAGCAGGTGAGTAGAGGGCTGTGAGAGCGTGCAGATCACACCCAGCCGGAACAGAAAATCTGCCGATGAGTTGAAGTGCTGATGACAGTAATGGATTTGGAGACAGTTGGTTTCGAAGTACTCAGTGACTCTGCGATGTACTTGGGGACCAATTATTGGAGAAAGGTGAATGGGGAAGAGTTAGAAAAGGAGAAAGAAAGGAGGTTTGTATATGGAGAAGAGAAGAAAGTCACTTGGGATGTGGTTCTAAATCCCAGCGTTCCCACTGACGGCCTGTATCACAGTAACCCATCCTTCCCGAGTGCCAGCACCTCTGGGAAAACCTTTCTCTTTCAGTTCGCAGGAACTATCTTAGCTTCAACTTTTAAAAAGCAATGATGCTATAGTTACGATTTTGGGTAAGTGGATACTGTTCTGCTTGGCAGTTGCGCGTTAGATCCCCAGGGCTATTCTGAAAGACGTAGATTTGGTTAAGAAGCATAATCTAGTTAGACTAAGTAATTTTTTAAAAAATGTTGGTGTTTTCTGTTTTAATTTGCTTATAGGAATGCGCTATAAACGAAGAGGAGTGGATAAAAATGGAAATGTTGCAAATTACGTGGAGACTGAGCAATTAATTCATGTTCATAATCATACCTTGTCATTTACTCAAACACGAGGCTCTGTGCCTGTCTTTTGGAGCCAGGTTGGGTATCGATATAATCCAAGACCTCGGCTAGACAAAAGTAAGCATATCAATTATTTGGTTTGCAGATGATGATTTCAGAGGGAATACTTTAAAAAGTGTTAGGTACTTTATAGCTTTGGATTTGCTTTGCCAGATCCTTCATTCAAAACAGTAACTCATATAGTGAAATTTAATAGAAAGTGATATAATAATAGTAATAATGTTTGTTGACAATTTTAGTAATTTAACAATAAAAAAATTCCCCAACAGTAGAGCAAAACATAGCTTGTTTCAGATTTTAAATTATTGTTTCTTTGAAGAATACTTTATTGAATGCTTAATTTTGGAAAAGGGTAAATGTAGCCAATATTTGTAGAAGCAGGAAATAACAAGACAGCATTGACAAAAAGTAGATAAAGTGCCTTTACTCAAGTGTCTCACTGTGAAAGTTTTGTTTTAAATATTGGGGGTTTAATTTTCTTCCAGTATTTTAAATTGAGCACTGGAATAGCTAAATCATGTTAATCTAATTAGATTACTGAATGAAGTTGATTTAAAAAATTGTTTACAGAATATTTTTCTCTCAAAACCTAATTTATATTCGTGAGATTTCAGTAAAACTTCAACTTTTAATATCCTTTTTTTTAGAGGATTTTTATTCTTTTGTTATAAACCACATGAAACCTTTTCTGACAAGTAGGCTGGATATGCAAATAATACATGTCATAATTTCACAGTTTACACTTTATGTTTCAGTTTAGTCTAATTGGGAAAAAAAGAAATCAGAATATTTGGCTTAGCATTTCATTTTAAAATATAGGTATTGGTTTTAGAGAATCTTAGTTCCATTTGGGCTGTCATTAAATTATTTAAAAGTAAGAGTAAAGATGGAATAGACACTAATTTCTGTCTTAAACATGGGAAGGAAAAATAGATTTTGTATCACTTCTTTGTAGGTGAAAAGGAAACTGTTGCCTATTTCTGTGCTCATTTCGAAGAACAACTGAAAATTTACAAAAAACAGGTGGGCTTTGATCTAGTAACAAAATGTTCATATTTAGAAATGATTGTGTATCTGTTTCTTTAAATTTCACGAAAATAACAATGTACTTTTCATAATTAAGCAAAATGGCATTTGTCATGAAGTTGAAGAACACATAAGCTAAGAGTATTCTTAATATTCTTTAAGAATTGTCATTGAGTCAGCTACTTGAGACTGTTTTTAGATGAGATTAGTCTACTGTCAGTTAATTTTTATAATCTGAGAAGTACCTAGAGCAAGAAATCAAAGGCATCTCTCAGTACCACATACAGTTCCACCTCCTAGAGATAACAGTTGGATATGTATCTTTCAATATTTCTTTCTCTGCCCACCTTTCTTATGTATTCATACACTCATATGTATGAATGTGATCATATAAACAAGAATCAATTTAAAACTCTTATGTGAAATACAAGTTCAGTAAGATGACCAGATTTCAAATACAAGAGTAATATAGAACAGTCAGTAACTGTCTTATCCAGTAGCAGTGACCAGTCTGAACGTGTAATGCCATGGGATGCATTTTTCTAACAGCAACAAAAATAAAAAGAGGAAGAAATAATCTAGAATCTAATAAACATACAAAAAAGATACCGTAAATATGGGGGAGGGGGAAGAATTACTGAAGAACACAAAAGAAAACCTGAATAAATGGAGAGAAAATACCATGTTCCTGGAAGGAAAGCCTCAATATTATTGAATAGACTCCAGTTCTTCCAAAACTAAGATATAAATTTTGTGCAGTCCCAGAGAAGGTCCCAGCAAGGAAATAAAAAGCAAACCCTTAGACTGAAAAAAATTATACAGTTTGATAATAAGAGATAAAGGCAAGTATTTGGGGAAATCAGAACTCTCACACATTGCTAGAGGTGAGCATGAGTTGGTACAGCCGGTTTGAATGGTATTATCAATCAAAATAAAATATGCTTATATTTTTAGCCCAGTAATTTTGCTTTTTGATATCTATCCTACATACCATATACAAAAATCAATTCCAGATGGATATTGATCTAAATATGATGAGTTAAACAGAGAAAAAGGTAGAATATATTTTTCACCTTGGGTCTCAAATAAGACTTAAAAACTACCAACTATAATGAAAAAAAATTGATAAATTTGACTTTACTAAATTTTAAATTTTTATTAAAACTTTATCATTTGTTATTCATTGAAACTTTGTTAAAATTAAATAGGACTTAAAAAGCACCAACTATAATGAAAAATTGATAAATTTGACTTTATTAAAATAACTTCTATTTGTTAAAAGGCACTATTAAGATAATGTAAAGGCAATTTATGAAGTGGGAGAAGATATTTAAGATTTTTTAATACATATATATGACAAAAGACTCATATCTAGAGTAGTATAAAAACACTCTTATAAATCCATAAAAAAGATGTATAACCCAAAAGAAATCTAGAGAAAAGACATGAGAAGACTCTTCATGAAAAAGCATACCCAAAAGATCAATACACGTATGAAAAGGTGGTCCACTTCGTTAATCACCAGGGAAATGCAAACTAAGACCACCACTCACACATCTGAATGGCTAAAATTAAAAAATTGGGAAATACCAAGTTTTATCAAGGATGTGGAGCAACTGGAACTCTAATACAGAGAAGTTTTAAATCTTCCTGAGAGAAATGTGTTCAATCAAGGAAGTATGTACAGGAACATTCATTGCAGCATAAAAGCAACCTTGATTGTTCATCAGGAGGGCAGTGGGTAAGTAAAGCAGAGCACATCTAAAGTGTTGAATACAATTGCTTAAAAATGATGTGGTCGATCTGTGTGTACTAACACGGAAAGATCTTAAAATCACAGAGTGAGAAAAGAAAGCATATGGTATGTTACTATTTAAAAAATCCCACAAAACAAAACTGTCTCTTATATATATGTACTTGTCTTGCATATATATGTTCTCATACATCCATGGCATGCACATTTATATGGGAATGAATTTATGTGGGCTGAAAGGGGATGCCCCACACGAGTAACAGGAGGTCCCTCCAGGGAAGGCTGTGGGCCTGGGTTGTGGTCAGGAAGGATTTGACCTTTATCCACGTTGGAGTATTTTATGATGTGAATAAATTCATGTGTTAGCAATATGTGTAATTATAAATAGCATTACAAAGAAGAAACCACAATTTAAATGTAACACATAATCATTGTAAAAATGGAAACAATACTGAGGTGTGTAAAGGAAGCAGAAGAAATAGCCTCATCCCTGCTCCCTGTTGTCTTTAAAGATCTGTTTCTACACATCACTTTTATAGGCGTATATATTAAACAGACACCTCCTCGTTTCCAGCAGTACCCTGACAGTGTTCACTCTTCCACCCTTATCCTCGAAATTGCTCTCTGGGAGACGGGCCCACGGTTGGTCTTCCTCAGTTGTGAGGGCGCCACTGTTGCTCTTGCCAGTGATTGGTTGGTTTAATTCTGTGTCTGTTCGTTGGCAGTTTGGCCAGTGAGGTCTAGTGTGAGGGGAAGTCTGCTGGGAGGCTTCTGGGAAAGATTTCCTGCTCTAATAGAAAGAGGTACAGGAACCCACAGTCTCTGTGGTGATTGTGTCCGCATTTGATGTGGTACTGCTACAGCTATGTCAAGACCATGAAGGAACTAGCCTGAGGGTTGACCAGTACGCTGAGGATGGCAGAACAAAAAGATGGAAAGAACTGGTATCGGTAACCACCGAACTGTGCAATTCTGGAACTAAGCAACCTCCAGACTTCTTGTTCTGAGATTTGAGTCAGTGATTTGTCATTTGCAGCAAATCTTGACACATGCGTATATACACATTCAATATTTAAGTCAAAAGAGGGCTATACTATGTGTACTATTATTCTGCAATTGTTTTCATTTAATATCTCATGGCTTATTATTTAACCATTTCTCCACTGGTGGACCTTTAGGATGTAATTTTTGCTATTATAAAAATTCTCCAGGAAACATGTCTTATATATTTTGGGACACTTGTGTGCTTTATAAGATGAATTTCTAGAAGTGAAATGGCTGGATCAAACAATGTATATTCATTAAAGTTGATACCTACCACTCTGTTGCTCCCCAAAAAGATCACACTAGTTTACACTCTCAGCACAATGGGAGCCAGTGCCCATTTCCCCATATATTCACCAATGCTGTCTATATTTAGTATTCAATTTTTGCCTGTGTATAGGTGAAAACTAGTTTTCTGTTTTAAAATTTGCATTTCTATGATTATTAACAAAGTTGTGGTCTCACGTTGATTGGCTATTTGTATGTTTTCTCTTGTGGATTTCCTCTGTATCCTTTACCCATTTTTTTCTTACTGAACGTATAGCACTCTTTATATATTACTGGTTTTTATGTTGCAGGTATATTCCCCTAAGTAGTCCTTTGGTTTTTTTCACCTTTGCTTATACTGTCATTTGTTACAGGTTTTAAATTTTTATGTTGTCACATCTGTCCACCTTTTTTTAATGCCCTCTGGTTTTTATTTTATGCTTAGAAAGTCATGTCCCATCCTACAGTTATGGAAACATCATCCCAAATATTCTTCTAGCTTTTTGTAACTTGAAGAAAAAGCATTTAGATCATTAATGCATCTAGAATTTATTTCGTGTATAATGAGATGTAGGGAGCTAAAGTAATTTTGTCCCCCCCATGTAGATTCTTATCCCAATACCATTTATAGAATAGTCCATATTTTTCCCAGAATGATATTGTTATCTTATCTTAGATTCCTCAGTGTACATAGGTCTGTCTCTAGGCTCTTTATTCTGTTGTATTGAGTCATTTATCTGTTTCTACACTAGTACTATATTTTTATATATATAAATTTATATATATAAAATATATATATTATAAATATATATATTTAATTGCTATAGATTTAGAGTATGTTTTGCTCTCCAGTGGGACAAATCATCCTTTATTACTAGTTTTCACAGTTTTTTCTACATATTTACCCTTCTAGATGAACTTTAGAATTAACTTGTCAAGTTCATAGATCTTGATCGAATTTTGATTCAGACTGTGGAATATATTAATCTGGGGAGACTTGACATCTTTACAATATTGAATCTTGCCGTCTGGCACCATGATATGTCTCTCCATTTATTCAGGTTTTCTTTTATGTATTTCAGCAAAGTTTTATAGTGTCCAGTATGTAGGTCTTGTATCTATCTTTCTTTCTTTCTTTCTTTTTTTAGGAAGATTAGCCCTGAGCTAACATCCACTGCCAATCCTCCTCTTTTTGATGAGGAAGATTGGCCCTGAGCTAACATCTGTGCCCATCTTCCTCTACTTTATATGTGGGATGCCTGCCACAGCATGGCTTAACAAGCGGTGTGTAGGTCTGCACCCGGGATCTGAACTGGCGAACCCCGGGCCACCGAAGCAGAATGTGCGAACTTAAGCGCTGCGCCACCAGGCCGGCCCCTTGTATATTTCTTTAAAAATTATTCTAGAAACTTTAAGTATTTGCTATTATAAAGGACCTTGTTTTCATTATGTATTCTAATTGGTTATTGTAAATAAATAATGTATAAAAAAGCTGTTAATGTCATTGATGTAAACAGTTGTATAAACGTAAATGTAACAAATGGACATCTAATTTTATCAGGAAAAAATTGATGCTTGAGTGGATTAATTTCTAAGTATGGCTATGAAATATTTCTAAAACATAATTCCAAATAAATTCATTAAAAATCACATTATCAGCCTAACATCTGATTAAACTGAATTTTTTCTTTCTCTTTACTCTCACAGGTTATTATTAACTTGGTAGACCAGGCAGGCAGAGAGAAAATTATTGGTGATGCTTACCTGAAGCAAGTGTTGCTCTTTAACAACTCACACCTCACTTATGTTTCATTTGACTTCCATGAGCACTGGTAAGATGGCTTCCTGAGAGGAGTTTTGATCAGTTGCAATGTTTGTGGTAGATGCTGCTACAGGGACCTTAGTTTTTCTTCTCTTTATTGGGAAGAAAAATTTCTTCTTCTCATCATTGTTAGAAAAGGAAGGAGAATCATTTGATTACTTAGTTTTAATTTTCCTATGGGTTTTATTTTGGCTAAAAATTTAATTATTCCTGAAATATTTTCAGTCTTTCTCTTCCAAAATTACTTAAAGACTTGAGTTCCATTTTTCCTTTTGTTATTCAGTTAACTTCTGGAGCTTTTCCTTTCCACTTTAGTTTGAGCCTGTAGAAGTAATAGTCTTCTTACTTAAAAATCATCCTGCTGTCTCATCTTATATTCTGTTAGTAATACTTCTTTCCCTGTGGATAGAGTTCACTAGAGTTTGCTCTTGGAAAACAACAGTTGGTAAATCTTTTTGATGGTAACTTGTGTGTATTTTGAAAGCAAGTTTCTCGTGTCATAATCCTGGCTCTAACGTGGGTATTGAAAATTTGGTGGTAGAGAAGCTTCTGATGCCTGGGATATGTTTCAGTGTATTCTTAAGTATATCTTCTTTCACAATGCAGATTAGTTATAAACATTTATAAAATTGCTTGTATAATTTATAGTAGTGTTAACCTCATGTATTTATAGTAATAATTTTCTTTAAGTTTTCCAAGCAACCTTAAATATCATACCTTAAGTTTAAAAAAAAGAAAAGAAAGTCATTAAAGACTTTTTTCTTTCTTTTGGCATGTATTTTAGCCGAGGAATGAAGTTTGAGAATGTTCAAACACTAACAGATGCCATTTATGACATTATTCTGGACATGAAGTGGTGTTGGTATGTATTTCATAAGTCCGTTTGACAAACTCTTGGTCTGTGATATCATATTGTTTGTCTGGTGCCACTAAGCATTAAAATAATAGCAGCAAGCTTAGAAAGCATTTTTGTTTTTCTTGTTTTGCTTCCCAACTCCTGTTCTCCTTTTCAAGAGAGTGTTAGTTATTAGGCAGTGTTAGCTTTGAACAGGGAAAAGGTGTCAGATGGTTGGGCAAAATGGAATGGAATGGAGTAAGATCCTCTTTAATTCCTTCTATTCCTCCATGGTCTGCATTCCTCTTTCTCCTCTTTCACACCATCCCTAATGTGAGAAGGAAGGATTAGAGGTACTTGGTCTCAGTTTTCAGTCATTTCAAAATTATCCGAGAAGGGAAATGATTCTCAGATTACAGGAGGGAGATGTAGGAAGAAGAAATTGGCTTAAAGGACAGAAGAGAACATTCGATTAGACTTTAAGGCTGTGGGTGGCCAGAGAAATTAGATGAGCAAGGCATGCTGCATGACTCCTCACTGGGTGGCAAAATGAATTAGTCTGTTCAAGCAAGTTTAGATGCATTTCTACATGGAGTCAAAAAGGAGGGACAGGATGGTGTTTTAAAGTGCCTTCTGGTTTTAAACGTGTAGAAAAGCATAACTTAGGGTTATGTCAGGTCTGCCTAGCAGTTGTATGAGTTGGGGCAAGTTACTCTTTCTGCACCTCAGTTTGTCTTTTTTCAAAATGGGGGTAAGAATATCTTCCTTGTCAAGTTATTGTGTAAATTAGCAACAGTGTCTACAAGGGACTCAGTAGTGCCTGCCGTGTCACAATATTCCAAGCAAATTGATAACCAATGCTGCTGTTATTATTGTTGTATTTAAAGAATTGTGGTTTTGGAAAAACTTATTAAAGTATTTCGTATTGTAAAATATTCCCATACTGTTTTTGAAAAGGGTTGATCAAGCTGGGGTGATCTGTAAACAAGAAGGGATTTTTCGTGTTAATTGCATGGACTGCCTGGATCGCACCAACGTGGTCCAAGCTGCCATCGCACGAGTGGTCATGGAACAGCAGGTAATTTGGAGTCTGTTGGATTGTAAATATTCATTTCCATTTTTATTTTCACATGTAAACAAATAACTAAAATCTTTGTCCTGTAGAACATTTACAGCATACAAACATCCTTCTTCCATCAAAACCCGGAAAGGTAACCTTAACTAGAAATAAGTTGAACCAAGTGACATTTTCTTAAGTACTCTTTTCAAAAATGTGAAGTCCAACATTTGAAAATTTATTGGGTGGAACTGTGTGTTCATATACCTTTTATTCTTGACATATTGTGAGACTTGGGGCAAGTTACTTTCTGCACTTCAATTTTTCTTTTTTTCAAAATGGGCATAATAATATCTTCCTTGTCAAGTTATTTGACAAGTTATTTTCTCTCAGCTCCAAACCTTCTGTATTTGGGGCTGGGAGTCTGTACATCACATTTTTTTTTTTTTTTTTTTTTTAAAGATTGACACCCGGGCTAACAACTGTTGCCAGTCTTTCTTTCTTTCTTTTTTTTTTTTTTTCCTGCTTTATCTCCTCAACCCCACACACAGTTGTATATCTTAGTTGCAGGTCCTTCTAGTTGTGGGATGTGGGATGCTGCCTCAATGTGGCCTGACGAGCGGTGCCATGTCCGCGCCCAGGATCCGAACCCTGGGCCGCCGCAGCGGAGCACGCGAACTTAACCACTCAGCCGCGAAGCCGGCCCCATGTACATCACATTTTTGCTCGGCTGGCCAGCTCCATGTCAGGCTCTTCCAATAGGGGGCGCTAAAGGAAGACCACGAGGCTGGAGGAGTTAAAAGGGACAAGCTTCTTCCCCTGTGTTGTATTCTGTCAGTGGTGCCCTCTCTGGGGCTGTTGGTTCCTTTGACCCCACAGAACCAGCCTCTTCCCTTTATGCCCCAGTTGGTAGCAACTGCTTCCTGCAGTAATGATGTCTGTTACTCAGTATCCCCTTTTAGATCTTTCAGTCCTCTAACACCTGAGAAACCAATTTTCAAGGTGGAAGTTCCTAGCATGGTTTTTCGGCTTTTTCTTTTTCTTTTTCTTTTTGATAGAACCTAATGACTGGCCTTTGAGGATGTCAGTCTGCTCCTTCTAATGTATCATTGAAGTAGCCAGGCTTTTGAGCCCAAGTCGTGGCTCTTCCACATACTGGGTGTTGACCCCATGCAAAGAACTCAACCTCCCCAAACTCCTGTCTCCTTATCTTTAAAATAGAAGTAATAAGAGTATTGATTGTATAGGATTGTTATGAGGAGTAAATGAGATAATTTATGTAAAAAAGCTCTTAGAACCCTAGCCCTAGCATATAGTTAGCATTTCTTCGTCACTTACTGTTCTGCTACTATTAATATTATTGTTGTTTCGATGTGCTTTTTTAATAGTTTCACTTCATAGGCAAATTTAAAACAAAGACAAAATGTAATATGAGCCTACCCATTAAAAATTACACCAAAACGGTATAAATATTTCATTCTATCTATTCACCTGTAGCAGTTCATAAAACTCTCTCTCAAGTGGTGCTTTATTTTGAAAAAGTCTGAAAACACCCTTTCTTTTATTTAAGGGTCCTAAATTGTATATGAACATGCTTCCTTTTTCTGTATTATATATTTTATGCTATGGTTTCTTGGCTCATATTTAGTTAATCCACCAATGTGTTGATTTTAGCTGAAAAAGTTAGGTGTGATGCCCCCGGAGCAGCCACTACCAGTGAAATGCAATCGGATCTATCAGATTATGTGGGCCAACAACGGTGACTCCATTAGCAGACAGTACGCGGGGACAGCTGCTCTGAAGGTAAATACCTGCAGCGAGCATTGGTGGATCATTCTGTGGGACACACAGTGTGGTTTAAAACCAGCTTTGTTTTTGAGAGAAAGATCGGTGAGCTATAAGTGGTAGGTCTAGAATGTTAAGCTAAGGCAGGGGTCACATATTCGAGTTCCTGCTAAGGCCAGGTGATGTGACTCACGCAGGCCACCCATTAGATTAAAGGGAGAGATGGGGCTGTGTGGCCCTGAGGAAGAGCATATGTTGTCTCAGGAGGGTGCTGTTCTGCTACTTCCCCTGGACAAAGGCCCAGTGTTGCTAGATCTTGCAGTTTTTCAAGGGAGTTTGGAAATTTGGAATTTTATGTGAGAGAGTTGGCTTTTAAAACTTTATACAGACAAAGCAAAACATGTCTGTTGATGGGATTTGGTCTCTAGTATGATAATTTGCCTCCTCTGAAATTTGAATCCCAGCCCTGCCTCTTACTAGCTCTGCGACCTTGGGCAAGCCACTTAACCTCTCTGTCTGTCTTCTCATTTGTAAGACAGGAATAATACTAGACCCACTTCAAAAGACTATCTTGGGATTATATGAGTTAGTGCATGTGAGGGCTTAGACCATTCTCTGGCACATAGTAAATGCTGAAGAAATACTTTATCATCTTTTGATGGTTGTTATAAATAAGGTCTTTTGAGGATCCAACAGAGCTAATCTTCATAGAACTTAATTTAAATGAAAAATAGAGTCACTGGTCACTAAATACTCCCTGTGTGGGCAATAGGAAGTGATTGAATTAGTTTAAATTAGGTTTATGTTAATTTTCCTTCAAGCTAATAGTACATCTCAGGATATTTCTTATAACAAATTTCTTATAACATCAAGGGCTCAACAGGCATCAGATAGTCCATCTTTTCGTTTAGTGATAAATATAAAAAAACTTTTTATTAATTAAGGAAACTTAACTTTAGAAGTCCTTGTAGAAGTTATTGTTTAAAGAGAAATACTTCTTATGCACCCAACATTGGAGCACCTAAATATATAAAGCACACACTAACCGAACTAAAGAAGAAATAAACAGCAATACAATAATAGTAGGGGACTTTAATACCCTATTTGCAACAATGGATAGATCATCCAGGCAGAAAATCAATAAGGAAACAGCAAATTTGAACAGCGTTATAGATCAAATGGACCTAACAGACATATACTGAACATTCCATCCAATAACAGCAGAATACACATTCTTCAGAAGCATACACAGAACATTTTCCAGGATAGATCATATGTTAGGCCACAAAACAAGTCTCACAAGTT
Source organism: Equus asinus (assembly GCF_041296235.1). Classification (NCBI taxonomy): domain Eukaryota; kingdom Metazoa; phylum Chordata; class Mammalia; order Perissodactyla; family Equidae; genus Equus; species Equus asinus. Next base: position 12,855,224 of record NC_091791.1, on the reverse strand, counting down.
CAAGAAGATAGAAATTATATTATGTATCTTTTCTGACCATAGTGGTATAAAACTAGAAATCACTAATGGGAGGAAAATTGGAAAATTAACAAATATGTAGAAATTAAACAGCATAATCCTGAACAACCAATGGATCCAAGAAGAAATCAAAAGAACAATAAAAAAAACTTGAAACAAATGAAAATGAAAACACAACATACCCAAACTTATGAGATACAGCAAAAGCAGTTCTAAGAGGAAAGTTTATAGCTATAAATGCCTTTAAGGAAAAAGAAAGATCTCAGATAAACAATCTACATTCTATCTTCAGAAACTAGAAAAAGAAGAAACTAAGCCCAAAGTTAGCAGAAGGAAGGAAACGATAAAGATTAGAGTAGAAATATATGAAATAGAGAATATGAAAACAATAGAAAAGATCAGTGAAACTAAAAGTTGGTTTTTTGAAGAGATAAACAAAATTGACAGACTTTTAGGTAAACTAACCAAGAAAAAAAGGACTCAAATGAAATTATAAATGAAAGAGACATTACAACTGATAGCACAGAAATACATAAAATCATAAGAGACTACTCTGAACAATTATATGCCAACAAATTAGAAATTTAGAAGACAATGGATAAATTCCTATAAATGTACAACCTACCAAGACTGAATCATGAAGAAATAGAAAATCTGAGCAGACCAGTGAGTAAGGAGATTGAATCAGTAAGCAAAAACCTTCCAACAAAGAAAAGCCCAGGACAAGATGGTGTCACTGGTGAATTCTAACAAACATTTAAAGAAGAACTAACACCAATCCCCTTCTCAGTCTTTTCCAAAAAATATAAGAGGAGAGGACACTCCTAAACTCATGTTATGTCAGGCCCTGATACCAACACCAGGTGAATACACTACAAGAAAAGAAAACTACAGGTCAACTCCCTGATGAATATAAATGCAAAAATTCTCAACAAAACACTAACAAACCAAATTCAACAGCACGTTAAACCATTAAACACCACCAAAATCAAGTGGGTTTATCCCTGGGATGCCAAGATGGTTCAACATACACAAATTGGTGAATGTTACATACCATATTAATAGAATAAAAGATAAAAATCATACAATCATCTCAGTAGATGCAGAAAAAGCATTTGACAAAATTCAACATTTTTTCATGATAAAACTCTCAACAAATTGGGTATAGAAGGAACATACCTCGACATAATAAAGGCCATATATGACAAACCCACAGCTAACACCATACTCAACAGTGAAAAGCTAAAAGCTTTTCCTCTAAAATCAGGAATAAGACAAGAGTGCCCATTTTCACCACTCTTATTCATCATTGTCCTGGAAGTTCTAGCCATAGCAGTCAGGCAAGAGAAAGAGATAAAATGCATCCAAATCAGAAAGGAAGAAGTAAAATTGTCTGTGTTTGCAGATATGTATAGAAATCCTAAAGACTCCACCAGAAAACTGTTAGAACTAATAAATGAATTCAGTAAAGTTGTAGGACACAAAATCAACATACAAAAATCATTTGTGTCTATAAACTGACAAACTATATACTGACAACAATCTGAAAAAGAAAACAATCCCTTTTACAATAGCATCAAAAACAGTAAAATACTTAGGAATAAATTTAACCAAGGAAATGAAAGATCTGTACACTAAAAACTTTAAGACATTGATGAAAGAAATTGAATAAGACACAAGTAAATGGAAAGATATCCTGTGTGCATTGATCAGAAAAATAAATATTGTCAAAATTTTCATACTACTCAAAGCTGTTTATAGATTCAGTGCAATCCCTATCAAAATTCTGGTGGCATTTTTCACAGAAATGGAAAAAATCAATCCTAAAATTTGCGTGGAACCACAAGACCCCTAATAGCCAAAGCAATCTTGCGAAAGAAAAACAAAGCTAGAGGCATCACACTCCCTGATTTCAGCTATATTACAAAGCTATAGTAATCAAAACAATATGGTACTGTCATAAAAACAGACACACAGACCAATGGGACAGAACTGAGAGCCCAGAAATAAACTCACACATATACAATCAACTAATATTTGACAAGAGAGCCAGGAATACTCAATAGGGAAAGGATAGCCTCTTCAATAAATGATGCTGGCATTAGTCTTTGGGTGGTGAACGTGATGTAGCCTACACAGAAATTGAAATATGATGTACACCTGAAATTTATATAATGTTATAAGCCAATGTTATCTCAATAAAAAAAGTAAAAAACTAAAAATAAAGTTCTTGAGAATATAAAAAAGATGTTGGCAAAATGGGATATTCACATGTAAAAGAATTAAATTGGACCCCTATCAAAATGGATTAAGGACTTAATGTACGACTGAAACTTTCCAGTTTACTCCCACAAGAAAACATAGGAGAAAAGCTCTGTGACATTAGTCCTGGCAGTGACTGTTTGGATGTGACACCAAAAGCATAAGCAAGAAAAGTAAAAATAAACAAGTGGGACTACATCAAACAAAAAAGCTTCTGCACAGCAAAAGAAACAATCAACAAAATGAAAAGACAACCTGTAGAATGGGAGAAAATATTTGCAAACCATATATCTGATAAAGGGTTAATATCCAAAATATGTAAGAAACTCATACAGTTTAATAGCAGAAAAACAAATAATCTGATTAAAAAATGGGCAAAGGACCTGAACAGACATTTTTCCAAAGAAGATATACAAATAGCCAACAGGGACATGAAAAGGTGCTCGACAGCAGTAGTCATCAGGAAGTGCAAATCTAAACCATAATGAGATAGCACCTGACTCGGGTTAGAATGGCTGTTATCAAAAAGACAAGATAACATGTTGGCAAGGATGTGAAGAAAAGGTCACCCTTGTACATCGTTGTGGGAACGTAAATTGGCATAGCCATTATGGAAAACAGTATGGAAGTTCCTCAGAAAGTTGATGCCACATATGGGGCCGGCCCAGTGGTGTAGCAGTTAAGTTTGTGCACTCCACTTTGGCAGCCCAGGGTTCACTGGTTCAGATCCTGGACACAGACCTGCGCACCACTTATCAGGCCATGCTGTGGCAGGCATTCCACATATAAAGGAGAGGAAGATGGGCATGGATGTTAGCTCAGGCCCAATCTTCCTCAGCATTTTAGAAAAGGATTGGTGGCGGATGTTGGCTCAGGACTAATCATCCTCAAAAAAAAAAAAAAATTGATACCATATGATCCAGCAATCCCATTTATAGGTATATGTCCAAAGGAAATGAAATTGGTGTCTAGAAGAGATATCTGCACCCCATGTTCATGTGGCATTACTCATAACAGCCAAGACATAGAAACAACCTAAGTGTCCAATACTGGATGAATGGCTAAAGAAAATGTACTCTATTTGTGTGTATTTGATGGAATGTTATTCAGCTATAAAAAAAGAAGGAAATCCTGCCATTTGTGAAAACATGGATGAAGCTTGGGGGCTTTACGTTACATGAAATGAGCCAGACAAAGACAAATACTACATGATCTAACTTATATGTGGAATCTAAAAAAGCCAAACTGATAGAAACAGAGTTGATTGGTGGTTACCAGGGGATGGGGGAAATGGGGAGATGCTGGTCAAAGGGTACAAACTGAGTTATGAGATGAATACATTCTGGAGATCTAATGCACAGCATTCTGACTATCGTTAACAATATTGTATACTTGAAATTTGCTAAGACAGTAGATCTTAAATGTTTTCACCACACACATGTACAAAAAGGAACTATGTAAGGTAATAGATATGTTAACTAACCTTGTTTTTTTCTTGGTGAGGAAGATTGACCCTGAGCTAATAGCTCTTGCCAATCTTCCTCTTTTTTCTTTTTTCCTCCCCAAAGCCCCAGTACATAGTTGTATATTCTAGTTGTAAGTCCTTCTAGTTTTTCTATGTAGGACGCCACCACAGCATGGCTTGATGAACAGTGTGTAGGTCCATGCCCAGGATCCAAACCGGTGCACCCCAGGCCACCAAAGTGGAGCATGAAAACTTAACCACTATGCCACCAGGCTGGCCCCATTAACTAACCTTAATGTAATGATTTCACTATATATACACATATATGAAATCATCACATTGTACACCTTAAACTTATACGATGCATTGTCAATTATATCTCAATAAAGCTGGAAAAAAATATTTATTTTTTTCCTTTGATATTAAACTTCTTTGGACACAACATTCACGTCTCTCTTCTGTAATAGATTCTTATTGCCAAATTAATATTTCCTGTGAATGACTTAACTAATTGGCAACATGTTCTTCCTAAATGGTCAGTTTTAGGACAAGGCCTATTTCTGACATTGCCTTGGATAGAAATAGTGGGGTTGGGATAGGGTAAAAAGAGACTGTACCTTACTTGCCTTAAGTTTAAATCACCACCTCTTCAGGGACTTGCTCTGACACCTTTGTTGTGAAAAGCACGGGAAACAAAACAATTAAATCTTGATTGGCTCATTCTATAGAGATTGTCATGTGCAGCAAGGTACAGAAGCCTCTGCTCTCTGCATCCACGCATCCACGTACACAGGTGCTCTCTCTGCATCCACACATCCACGTACACAGGTGCTCTCTCTGCATCCACGTACACAGGTGCTCTCTCTGCATACATGCATCCACGTACACAGGTGCTCTATACACATGCACACACACGCAGCTACATACACAGGTGCTCTATACACACACATACACATGTATCCATGTACACAGGTTAAATTCCATTATAATAAACTCTAGGGAACTGTCCACTTGTTCCCACTTCAGAAATTTGTGGGTTTTGAATATCATACCAGTTTGTGGCTTGAAAATCTTTCTCTTGTTTGTTATGTAATAAGTTTTGACCTGTAAATTCTAGAAATTCTGTACTTTGCCAAGAATTGCCTTACGTTAAAGCACCATGTCTAACATAGTATGCTTAGTTAGTTATTTGACATGCTTGGGTCAGAGTCAAATACTAGTAGATAATTTACTTTAAATACATTATTTGGAAATTATGAAAGCCTATAGAATCCCAGTCTTGAATTGAAGGCCCACATTGACTTTGAGAACATTGTTCCGTTTGAATAAATTGTCAAAATGACTTTTTTCCTTGACAGGGTGACTTTACAAGGACCGGAGAAAGAAAGTTAGCAGGAGTCATGAAAGATGGAGTTAACTCAGCAAATAGGTATTACCTGAATCGCTTCAAGGATGCTTACAGGCAAGCTGTTATAGGTAAGGATCATCAGTGCCTTTCTTACTTTAAAATTTGTTATTCCTTCCGTGACTAACGTTTTACAGAAAACAACTTCATTAACATAGTTCATGTTTTATAATATACTTGTATTTTCAGATTGAGCATCTTACCCAATAAAGCAAATTCGAATTCAGATTAGAATTTGAAAATTTTTTTAGGCTGGAGCAACAAAAGGAACCACTCATTTCCTTACGTATTTGTCAGTTTGCTATTCATGTAACAAAAGGCAGGGTTAAGGCTCCTGGAGTATGGAATAAGGTACCCTAAAACCTCTTCAACTGAAAACTCCATGTTCTATTTGTTTTTTCATTACTCAAGGCTGAGAGATGTAACAAGATGATTTTCTTTCCCCATAAGACATTTATCCTATGTTCTTGCTGTGGACAAATACACCATCCTTTGTAAGTATGATTTAATAGGATGTTAAGGTATCAGGTTTAGAGATTATCCTAACCAATTCTTATCATTATTTAGAAGAGGAAATGGAGGGTAGACTGCTTAGTGGAATTCATGAGTTGGCATGTGTTTTTGTTTTTATTTCTGCTGAGGAGGATTAGCTCTGAGCTAACATCTGTGCCAGTCTTCCTCTACTTTATATGTGGGTTGCCACCACAGCGTGGCTGACAAGTGGTGTAGGTCCGCACCCGGGATCCAAACCTGCAAACCCAGGCTGCCAAAGCAGAATGCACCGAACTTAACCAGTATACCACGGGCCAGCCCCATTGGCATGTTTTTAATTTAATTTTTGTGAAAGTATTACCTTATGGAATTAACATCAATGTACAGTGTTCTGGATTAGAAACAAATATAACACCTTGTCCTGGGAATATTTTTAAAATCCTATTTTTTAACCTGATTATTTATCATACGTGAAATAGAAGGGCCTAGACACAGGCTAGTTAGGAATTTGAGGAGTCTTGTGTAAAGAAGTTTGGCTCAGGGGCTGGCCCCGTGGCCGAGTGGTTAAGTTCATGTGCTCAGCTTCGGTGGCCCAGGGTTTTGCCAGTTTGGTTCCTGGGCGTGGACATGGCACTGCTCATCAAGCCGTGCTGAGGCGGCGTCCCGCATGCCACAACTAGAAGGACCCACAACTAAAAAATATATATATATGTATGCAGGGGCTGGCCCCGTGGCTGAGTGGTTAAGTTCGTGCGCTCTGCTGCAGGCGGGCCAGTGTTTCGTTGGTTCGAATCCTGGGCGCAGACATGGCACTGCTCATCAAACCATGCTGAGGCAGCGTCCCACATGCCACAACTAGAAGGAGCCACAATGAAGAATATACAACTATGTACCGGGGGGCTTTGGGGAGAAAAAGGAAAAAAATAAAATCTTAAAAAAAAAGTTTGGTTCATTTGTCACAGATAGTGTGTGTGTGCTGACTCGAAAAGTGGGTTTTAGCAGTTTATTCAAAGAAAAATAAGATACCTTCTGTTGGTTGATCTAGTGACTCATTTATGTCATTGAGGACCCAAGTCTGTCCCTCTCTCAGTTCGACCATCCATAGCATCAGCTTCATCCTGATCCTGAAGCTGGATCTCTTCAAGGTTTAGAAAGAGAGGCTGGTGGCAGTCTGGATTATTGCTCCCCCTTGTAGGGCAAGAGTTTGGCAGATCTGTCACAGAAGCCTCCCCTGGTCTCATTGTCCCAAAAAACTATAGGGAATGGTGTTATAATGATTTGTTAAAGCTTGAGCCTCATGCCGCACCAGGAAGAAGTTAGCTTGTCTACTCAGATCCTTTGCCCATGTTAAAATTGGCTTGTCTTTTTATTATTGAGTTGTGGGAATTCTTTATGTATTCTGGATACAAGTCCCTTATCAGATAGATGATTTGTAAATATTCTCTCTCATTCTGTGGGTTGTCTTTTCACTATCGTGATACTGCCCTTTAAACACAACAGGTTTTAGTTTTGATGATGTCCAGTTTGTTTCTTTTTTTTCTTTTGTTGCTTGTGATTTTACTGTCATATCTAAAAAGCATACCTAATCCAAGGTCACGAAGATTTATGCGTATGTTTTCTTATAAGACTTTTATTGTTTTAGGTCTTACATTCTCTTTTATTTTTAAAAATGTTTTAGTAAACTAAGATGATGATACATATTAACACTTTCTACTCTAGATTTGATGCAAGGCATTCCAGTGACAGAAGATCTTTATTCCATATTTACCAAGGAGAAAGAACATGAAGCTTTGCATAAGGAAAATCAGAGAAGCCACCAGGAACTAATTAGCCAGCTCTTACAAAGTTACATGAAGTTACTGCTGCCTGATAATGAAAAGTTCCATGGGGGTTGGGCCCTCATTGACTGTGACCCCAGGTGAGTTGGAGTGGTGTCCTGGTAACTAACGTGCTTAAATTTCTGATGTTGTTAAGGTGTTGTAATTAATGCTAGCAGTTGTCCATAGCTGTGGCCCTGGATGCATGGCACAAGGCAGTTTTTAAATACAGCACTGGTACTAGGGCAAGCTGGCCGAGGCACTCACCTTGAGTGCCAAATTAAGGAGGCACTAAAAAAGTCAGGAATGAAGAGAAATATTTTAATGCAATATTTGACTGAAAAAAATTGCAGCTGGCTGCATGCGTTTTCCCCACTGCCGGAATCTAGCTTTCTTTGTATTAATGCACAAAACTGAGTACAGCAAGAGGTGCAACGATGCTAGTCACTTTGATCAGTTGTAAAGTGGTCCTGGCCTTTCATAAAAAAAATAGGCCAACCGGTGCTTAAGATTGTTTTAACAAAAATCATCCAGTTTTAAGTGGTTCTTCAAAATATCAATGAATGGCAGGATCTAAATTTATCTGCCAGATTGAATGCTTGCTTTTATGCTGAAATCTAAAATTATAATTTTCAATATTATGAATCAAACATTTCAGAAAACTGTAGACCATGTTCTGAGAATAAAAAGCTCCATTTAGATTTTATCTTATTTTAAATTGCATATGTTTTTAATAAAAAGGACATAAAACAAGCTTGAACAATTGAATGCAAGGTAGTATTTACATATATTAAAATTAATTAAAAAACAATATTGACTGTAGGTTCATAGGGGAACATTCCATACTTTTATTTCCTGGATTGTTTTGATAGTCAATACTATATGTATGTATGCAATTTGTGGACTCTTAAAATAAGAGATGAGGTTTTCCTTACACGCAACTTAGCAGAAATTTCTGTGCTCTTATAAGTCATTTGGTAAAAATTTTTTTGATTCATGTACCTTAGTGTTTTTTTCTTTTTTTAAAATAACGGCCGTCCAACTTAATGCAGCACCAAAAGAAAAAAGGTAGTACTCTTAATTCCCATTCAGAAATATCTGCATGTAGCACACCTGCGTTTTGCTTGAGTTTTAACTTTGCACTTCAGTTTTTTAAAGGTCATGATTGTCAGTATCATTTTCCTTAGATCAAATATTTTTATTTGCACTTTGGAGATAACTGAAATAGGGAAAGACCAAAAGGTTCATTTCCAAAGCTATTTTGTAAAGTCACATTACATCTGATTTTATTTCCAATCCTGTAACTCTTGTGTAAAGTGGGTATCCTGGGTTAGGAGTATAAAAAAAATGTAAAGTGTGTTCAGCTATGCTAGGTGAAGCTTGCAACACAATTTGGGTGAGCATGCTTATAAAGTGTCAGTAGAATTCTCTTGCATTCAAGAAAAAGGTGCATGAAAACACTCAGGCTTCTTTCTGACAACTGGACTCACTGGTACAACATAAATTAATGATACTATGTTGTACCAAAATAATAATGAAACAAGATGAGTTTTCTAAGATTAGGTCTTTAAGAAATCCTTGTTGGGTAGTTAGATTTCCAAACCCCATAATAAGTTTCCAGCCACCAAATGCCTACTTCAGAAATACAATTGTGCTTCAGTTTTCTCTTTTTTTCATTAACGTGATGAAATACTTCTCGTTTTTTCTGATTTTTCGACTCCCACCCCCCTCTACTGGCCATCAATTGCACTCCTCATTTTTCTTTAATCCTGCACTATAAAATTTGGCTTTCTGCTAACAGAGAGCCGGTGACTGTCCTCTGCTCATCTTTGGTTAAATCTCCTGATGAAGAATAACTTACATCAGTAGCATATGCTAGACAGCAAGTGTCACTGCATCCTTCCCTTTGCTTGTTGGCCCCATTTGGGTTATAAAAAGCAGAGCCCACACTTCCTTCACTGCAAGTTAAGCTTTCAAATTCCAGTGCATTATCAGGTTTTCAGTAAGTGGTGTTACTCTCAAAGATTATCAATCTCTGTTTCCAAATAGTCTCTCATTTCAAGACGGATGATGAAACGTTTGAGTGCTGCCATTGCTGTGCTTGTAAGTTCATTTAGCTCTGTACTTATTGCTGCCTTGTCTGTAGGTCTTACCCTGGCCCAGGGCTTGTGCCTGGTGGTCCTAATCAGGGGAATTAGTGACCTACGCACTCCTTAAACACCAAGATCCTTTGTGCTTGTGGCTCTGTCACTGTGGGTCTCAGCCCAAGCTTTCTGTTGAGTTTGCCCTTTAGTTCCAGTTTTGCTGCTGCGTCTGCTGCTTCCTTCTTTTGTTTTCAGATATTTCTTTGCTCAGATTCTTGAGTCGTGGTCTCTGGCTAAGTCTCCTATCTCTAACTTATTCTTGCATTCCCTGCCTTTCCAGATGTCACTGCAAGATGTTTTGTCTTCTAATTCTGTCTTAGATGGTCTGTTGTTAAACTTGATTGTGAGAGTATCCCTTTGCCTATTTTACTTGCCAAAGCATATTCACCACTGCCATCCTTGCCCTCTTCTTCTTCCTCATGGTTATTGGTGGACAGAATAGGCCCATCAGAGTCAGAGTCATGGGCATAGTGATGCCCTTTGACCTTCATCCTATGGGACAATGAAAGATGCTGAAGATTGTCCCATCAGCCCAGGTCTCCTTGGCTGAGATGCGGCCTTCCCTGTCTTCTTGGTGCTAACACGTAAGCCAGTGCTGAGTGAGAATGGTTCTGTGTGTTGATTCTTCAGTACAGACACTGACTTAGGTCTCGGAGAGATGGGCAGGGAACTCCACTGCTAACCAGGACAACAGGAGTGTCTTGAGGGAATGACATACTGATTTTTAAGAAGAGGAGGGGGGATGGGGGCAGTGAGAGCCACAGACTTGTGGAATTTATCTGTAGTCTGCTCCTTGGTGACAGGGACAGACTGCTCAGGTTTGAGACTTTTCACTCTGGTCTCGGAAGAATGTCCTGTAAGGTTGACCACACCAGAAGTGGTTGTGTTTGACAACAGTTGAGGCATTAGCTGCTTGCTAGTTTTTTTCTTGCTCTCTGTGGTTCCCACTGTTATTGTTTTACTAGAAACTGCTCCTTTGAAGCTTTGGGACAGGATGATGTGGATGGAGTAGGTAGTGAAGCTGATGCTTTGGAACCAGTGACTTTGCAGGTCATGTTTTGGCTTGGTGGCTTGTGTAGAAGGCTGGGGCTTGCCTACCAGGAGTCTTGGTATCTTTGTTTTAATTAGAGGCACTTCACCATGATGTGGCTGGTGCCAGCGTGGGCCCCTGTGGGAGGCACAGGTGTTTAGGTTTGGGCCTTGGAGGAGCTGGAGCAGGAGCTACCAGTGTTTCACAGTGGTCTTCTGTCTTTTTCTCTTCTGCCTTTTCTTCTAGAGGGGGTGCTTTTTCAGATACAGAACTATTACCATCTTCAGATTTCACTGCATTTTCCTCTCAGGTGGATTATTCTCTGATGGGTATCATGTGCCCATTCGAATTTCTAAAGTTAACTGTGTGTTTCCATCTTGATTAGACAGTTCTTTAAGAACTCTCCTTATTAGCCCCTCTCTACTTTGTCTTGTGGTTATCATCCTTTTTTTCCCTTTTCTTTTTAAATTAAGGTAACATTGATTTATAAGATTATATAAATTTCAAGTATATATTATTATTACCATTCTTTCTAATACTGCTGAGATTTCTTTAAATTTGCCTCTGGTACTTTTCTTCATTTGCAAGGCTTACAGATTTTCCAGATGGTAGATAGTTTTCCCTTTGTCTTGAAGGGAGATGTTGGGAACCTGCTCTTGGGCTATCTCAGTTTGCTATAGAACCTTTGTACAGTCAGTCAGCTGAGTTGGGGATGTGGACCTGGAACAGGCAGACTGGTGAAGGACAACCAGAGGTATGGCTGTCGGGGCTCAGGTCCCTGGACAGCCAGCTGTCAGTGGGCTTGGGGGCTTTAGCAGTCGGCGCCTGCCTGCCTCCCTGAGCCATCCACTCCTGTGCTTGTGTGTTATGTATGGTTTTTAAAAACACACTTATTGAGATATAATTCATATATTATACAATTCACCCATTTAAAGTATACAATTCAGTGGTTTTTAGAATATTGAGAGTTGTGCAACCATCACCACAGTCAATTTTAGACATTTTTATCACCACAAAGAGAAGCCACAGACTCTTTAGCTGTCACTCTTCTATCCCCCTACACACCCCCAGCCCAGAGCAACCACTAATCTACTTCTGTCTCTCTGAATTTGCCTATTCTGGATATTTCATATAAATGGGATCATATAATATGTGGCCTTTTGTGACTGACTTCATTCACTTAGCATAATATTTTCATGGTTCATGCATCTTGTAGCATGTATTAGAATGCCATTCCTTTTTATGGCTGAATAGTATTCCATTGTATGGATACACCACATTTTGTTTATCCATTCTTCCATTGATGGGCATTTAAGTTGTTTCTACCTTCTGGCAATTGTAAATAGTGATGCTTGTGAATAATCACGTGTAAGTTTTTGTTTGAACATATGTTTTTCTTTTGGGTATATACCTAGAAGTGGAAGTTGCTGGGTCATGTGTAATTCTGTGAACTTTTGAGAAACCACCGAACTATTTTCCACAGTGGCTGCACTATTTTACATCGCCCCCAGCAATGTTTGAGGGTTCCAGTTTTTCCATGTCCTCACTAACACTTGTTATTTTCCATTTTTTTATTGTGGTCTGCTAATGAGTGTGAAGGTGGTATCACTGTGGTTTTGATTTGCATTCCCCTAGTGACAAATGATGTTAAGGATTTTTTCTTGTACTTGTTGGTCATTTATATATGAAATGTCTTAGAGAAATGTCTATTCAAATCCTTTGCCCATTTTTAAAATAGGGTGTGTGTCTTTTTGTTGAGTTGTGGCACATGTTTTTGTAAACAAAAGTTTTACAAGGACTAGGGCTGGGGTTAGGCTAATAAGACAGGGTTGTCAAAGTGCAGGATCCGGATCCTGTCTTTATTTAAAATATCAGTGTTTTGTTCATCATGATATTTTTGCATTAGTTTGGTTTTTTAAAATACCGCACTGAAAAATTATCTTGATGGCTGAGTTTTTTGGCACCCCCTTAAATTTTCTGCTAGAGACCGGTCCCTCACTGGTCTCACTGCAGTCCCAGCCCTGTTTAAATATCTGACAGAAAAATAGTCTTGGCAAGCAGTTTACAAGGAGCCCTACGCGGGGCAGCAAGGGCTGCCGTTCCCTTCTTAGCCTCCCAGCTCTCCCCTTGGAACTGCCCAGCACAGCCCTGGCCGGGTGCTTGGTTTCTGCCTCCTCCGTGCACACCCGGTGCCCCCTCGCGGCCCCGGCCATTTTCTCTTCTGACACGCGCACAGCTCAGTGTATTAACGCGTAGACAGCCTCCGGGCGCTCCGGCCCCTCGGTGTCAGTCCCTTGAGCCCCCGCGGCCCCAGCTGCCGCAGGACGAGCTCCGCCCGGAATGACAGGCGCCGGAGGTGCGCAGCGGCCGGAGGGGGTCCTAACCGCGAAGGGAGGTCGGCGCCCTGTGCGCGTACCCTCGGCATCTCAGAAGCCCACTCTATCTGTCCGGCTCTCTTTGACCCGCTTTCCTACCCCGAGAGTAGATCACTTCTCTACCGCGAGCATGCGGCAGCCGCGCTCTTAGGCATGTGAGGGTGCCAGGGACAGACGCCTGGTTTCCGTGTTGCGGCCTGCCCGCCAGCGTCCCTTCCAGCGGCGGGGACCACTCCGTCACTAAGGAGCGTGCCAGCTCTCTTAAGGATTAGGATCGGGCAGGTGTCCGAGACCTGCGGCCACCTCGGCGCCCCTCGCAGGCGGGCTGGGGTCAGTCCCCTCACGGGAGGGGAGCTGGGTGCGCAGGGCTTGCCGCACATGCGTGCCGGGCGCGTGCCGCGGCGGAAGTGGGCGGCCGGAAGTAGGACGTGTTCCTGGGCGGGGCTTGGCGCGGAGGCGCTGCAGTTGTCGCAGTCGCCACAGTCGTCGCAGTCGCTGCAGACGTCGGGTGGGGTGGTTTTGAGTGAGCTTCGACTCATCGACGGACGGGCGGACAGACGGACTGACGAGATGCCGCGCTCGCACCGGCCTCCGCCGGCTGCTCAGCGGCCCGCCAGTAACGCCGCCGAGCCCAAGCCTGAGGGCGGCAGCCTGGCGACGACTTTTAAGATTTTTCTCCTTTTTGCAGGACTTATGGTTAAAGTTCCTGTGGGGTTATATTTTTCCTGTAAATTACTCCTTTTCCAAAGTCTCCTGTTGTTGTCCCCTGACGATAGTGGCTTTTACGCAACCATTGTCGCAGTGGTGGGGCTGCATGTGGTCCTGTCCGTTTTCGTCTTCATAGTGTGGAAGGAGGGCTGGCCCGACTGGCGGGAAAATAAGGACGAGTAGAGCTCTGGCGAGCTGCAGATGGGGGGCGGGGGGCTGAGGGGGTCTGTCTTTTGCTGTTCGTGCTACAAACCGTGTCTGTGTTTGGGGGGGGGCGGATGGGGAGGGCGACTACTCACTGCAGCTCAAATTAAAGTACAAATGGGGGGGGGCTGACGTGTTTCTCGACCGCCTTGTCGTGCCAAGTGCTTTCCATTAAGGACATCATATTTTCGACTGAGGATCACGTTTGACTGATGTAAATATCAATACCGAAGTAGGAAGCTAGGATTAAGTTACCCTAATTAGTAGCAGTAGTAGACTTTCGTGTTAGCATGTGTGTCGTGACGTAGTTTTCCTGGCTTGGCTCGAGCACCAGTTTCCGAGCGCACGTAAGTACCGCGCGAGCTGAGGTGCCCCGGCGGCGTCTCTCTCTCTCTCTCTGAAGCGGCCAGCATCGCGGAGTCTGTGCTTTGATTGATTGGTTAGTGCTCACATTTTGGATCAATCTGCGTACTCCGGTTCTGGCATCTCATCATCTCACTCGTATTTTTCGGCATATTCGAAGTGCAAATTTAGATGAATTTGTTTTAGATTAAGACTGTTGAGTTATGCTGCAGCGAGGTGCCAGGGATGTAAAACACTGCGGTTTAAGAATTTGGTAAATTTTTCTCTGCAGAACCGGTTGAACAATGACCTCATTCTTATGCAGATGAAGTGGGTGACTTAAATTCCATCTGCAAATGATTTTTTTCCCCTGCTGTTTACCATTTGTTTTTTCAGTAGCGTTTTGGTAAGTCTTGGCAAATAGGTGTGAGATTCTAAGCAGAAATGTCCACTCTTACAGTGCAATTTGGGGACCAATAGAAGAACGCAGATTAATTTCCACCTTTTGATTGCAAAGGCTGTTATTAACATTAGAGGAAAAGTTTTGAGTTCAGATTCTGCCTCTGTTGTCTGTTATTAGTAGATTTTATGCGTTGACCATTTTCTTATTCGCGACCTTACAAATACGTGTATCTTACTGTAGTTTTGGTTTAATGGTTCATCAGCACTTACTTAATGTCTAACCCTTATTCTGATGTTTGATTTTTGGGTGGAGGTAAAATAGGGCAAAATGGATTTAGAAAGAGGAAATGTTTACTTGTTCCTTAAAAGCCAAGTAAATTAATCTATTGTAAGAAAAATGCAGAGTAGCTTTGGGCTTGGTTCCACTTTTACTCGTAAATGTTATATTTATGTAGAATTCTTTCAAAGGATGCATTCTACATGAGTGTAAAAATATCCTAAATGTGCAGTGTGGTTTTGAAGGTTGGGTCATGTGAGAGAATCTGGACAATTTCTCCCTTCTGATCCCGCCCCCCTGCTCCCCCCCCCCCCCCATTATCCCGTTTCCTGCCTGCTCCCTCCTCCTTGGCTGCTCTCACTGAGGGGCCTCTCAGCTCCATTCCTTCCCTCTGCCTTTCCCCACTCCTTCCCAAATTGGGTCGTTTTATTTTTTCTCTTAATTTCCAAATGGATAGATTGGATGCATTTAACATCAGAAGTAGGATTCATTGATTATTTGATTTGTTTTGTTTTGTTTTACCTTGACCAATCTTTTATCATTAGTGGCTCTGCTGTAGGAGTAAGCTTGGCAAAAATGCAGATGAAAGTGAAAATATTTAATTCCCGGTGTTGTGTTTGTTTAGCCTCATCGATGCTACTCACAGAGATGTGGATGTGCTGTTACTGCTTTCTAACTCTGCCTACTACGTGGCCTAGTAAGTTGCTTATTAATTTAAAGCTTTTAATTTTGTTTTTTAAATTTGGGTAAATTTTCTTTTTAGAATTTATAACAAAAAAATTTTTAAGAATATGGTTTTCTACTATATTTTAAGAAACTTCAAAGAACCTCTTTACATAACTGTTACATCACTCTGACTTCCTTTTACTAAGTTGAAAATGTGATTTTAGAGTTAGAATCAGCACATTTATCTAATAATGTTTTTAGCATTTAGTAGTAGTTTCTGTATATCTCCCAAGTTTTGATGTACTTAATATATTTTTATTATTAATGACCACATATCATTGTTTTTATTACTATACCATTGTTAAATATTTCCATTGTTAGGCATTGGAATACTTCCCCTTTCTGCTATTATGAATGATATAGCTGTCTTTGTGCAGATAATTTTGTGTGTGCATGCACATGCTTGCACTTCTCTTTGGTTCCAAGGTTATGATGAATTTGTATGACTTTTGTGGTTTATTGCCAGGTTGATGTCTAGCAATTAACAATGCCACTAGCAAAAATACACATCTTCCTCCTAGCCTTACCAGTATTGACTTTTATTTTTTTCTAAGTAAATATTTGCTTTCTTTTTGGTCTTGTGTGAACTGTCATTTTTTTAGTCATTGTCCCAAGTGCCTCGTGGCATTGACCATATGAATTTTTCATTCTTGATTTTGGATATGAGATTTATCTGTTGTATTCACAATTACAGAGCTTCAGTATATGTATGTATGTGTGTTTTTCCTTTCTTTTAGGTTAAGTTTTAGGTTTGTTGGTTTTTTTGGTAAAAGTTTTTATAAAACTGAAATTATTTTTGCTTTGTAATTGATTTCTTCTAGTGTAAGATCTATACACTGATTTTCCTTTAGCTATTGAACTATATATGTTAATCTCATTTCATCTAGTTTTTAAAATATTTATGTTCAACTCTTTAGAATGTATTGTGCTGTGGATGATTTTAACTACATAGTAGTTGCTACTATTATATCTCAGCTGACAAGCCAAATATGCTTTTGATTTTAATCCTCATTTTACTCCCTTTCCCTTTATCTAGTTATGATGATGAAGTTGATAAGGTAAACCAGTATCAACGGCTAAGTCTAGAAGACCTGGAAAAAATAGAAATAGGTAAATTTTAACATACTAACCAAGTCATAGAATACCGTTTCTTCCATGAGTGGGTCAAATTATTTAAGCAACTGGTAACATCTTATTAGAACCAGAAAGGAATATCCCTAGTAGTCTTATTTCTTTTTCTTTTTTTAATTTAATTAATTTATTTTTTGAGGAAGATTAGCCCTGAGCTAATATCTGCCACCAATCCTCCTCGTTTTGCTGAGGAAGATTGGCCCTGAGTGAACATCCGTGCCCATCTTCCTCTATTTTATATGTGGGAGGCCTACCACAACATGGCTTAATGAGCGGTGCGTAGGTCCATGCCCGGGATCCGAACTGGTGAACCCCAGGCCACCAAAGCAGAGCAGGCAAACTTAACCACTACGCCACTGGGCCAGCCCTCTAGTAGTCTCTTTCTTGACGCCCTTCTATTCTTTAGAGATGAGTGATGACTATAATCTAATAATAGCTGTATTGTTATTACTTACCTTGTGAAGAGAAAGTTGAAATATTTGAGACTGAAGGTGTTTTTTGTAGCTTCATCAAACCAAATTGTCACAATAAGCTTGTATTTTGTGTGCTTTCATTTAGATTATGAAGAAAATGTGCTAAATACCTGATTGATGATTGTGTTGGTCTTTTGAAGATATAGAAGAAAGTGAATGTTATGTGAAAGATTTACACATATTCATTTGGGTCTTTAGGTCCTGAACCCACTCTTTTTGGTAAGCCAAAGTTCTCCTGCATGCGATTGCACTACAGATATAAGGAAGCAAGTGGCTATTTCCACACGCTGAGAGCTGTAATGCGCAATCCAGAAGAGGATGGAAAAGGTAATGAAGAGATGAAAGTATTCAGTGATAACTTTTTATCTGCTCTCATAGGCCCAAATGGAATTGAGACAGTACATACCATGACCAACTGCATGATTCTGGAAATAGCTTTGTGACTTGAGACCTTGAAAAAGCAGCTTTGTTCCCAGCAACGCAGGGAGATTATTTGAACTAATGATGTAGTTTGGGGCAAGGGAATCCATAATGGGAATTCTCAGTGTGTTTGGCCATATTGTTGCCAGGGCTTTTCCCACCACATGTGCTTCTTGTGAATAGTAGTCAGGGACCATGCGTCTCCTGTTCACATCTATTGCCTTGGCATCTAGCCCAGTGTTTGGACAGCTGAATTAGTATAAACTTTTTATTCCAATTGATTTTGTTCTTTTGTTCTTTATTTACTTTTCTGTTAAAGAACATTTTGAATTAGTGGGGGGAGTAATGAATAAGTAGTAGTTTTCTGTAAATTGTGGCAAATAAATTTGTATTTAATTGTAAAACCACAAATTTCATTTAGGGTTGTGAGTTAGAACTGCTGTTGTTTTAGTATTTTTTGGAGAAGCTGGCAAGCATTTATATTTGGGTTTCAGATACCCTTCAGTGCATTGCAGAGATGCTGCAGATCACCAAGCAAGCCATGGGATTAGATGTACCTATAATTGAGAAAAAACTTGAGAGGTGAGTTATACTACTTTGATTTTCTCTCAAGAATAAGGACATTATCATCCAGTCTTATTTCCTTAGAAGTATTTGTAAGGGGAGGAGAAATCACATGCTGTGTTGGTATTTAGAGAGGGAAGTATCAAATTTCTGTGGATCAAAAGAAAATACTTTTTGTTTAAATTATGGCCACAAGTGATATATTTAAAAACTCTTAAATATACTTTTAAGAGAAGGAACATTATATTTAAATAACTTTGTAGAGAATACAGCCAGTATGTTTTAAACATACTGTAACTGAATTCAGCCAAATTGGAATGTGTGTAGACAGCTTTAGTTAAGGTGCTGTCGATTCCCATTTATAGTCGCTATTGCCTTTGCCGGTTTAGATTGTGGATATGATAGATCTTTGCTGCCCTAATGGTAGCCATTTAGGCTGTGGAGCCTTTGAAATGCGACTAGTCTGACTTTTGGGCGTGGACTTTTTGTTTTTGTTTTGAAGCAAATTTATTCTCAGAATAATGCACAAAAGCACAGGTTGAGGCTATTCTTGGCAGGTTTCCCTCCCTTCTTCCACAGCCTTCCCCTCCTCTCTGAATCCCATGGAGAACACAGTTGAAGGAAACATGCAGTAACAATGATCAGCTCTAAAGACAAGGGTTTGGTACAGAAGAACTCAATATAATTAATCCAGTTACTGTGAAGAGCTTCACTGAGTAGGATTAAGGTATTGCAGATGTAGTGTTTCCACTCGGTGACTCTTCAGTGCACCACAGGACCTGCTTGAGGAAGACAGCGCATGCAGGACACAGCTGTAGCCCGCTTGCTTTGTGTGGGGTTAAAGTCACATAGCCCTGCTACCGGGTCCCAGTCAGTGCCTAGGGGCAACTTGTCAGTGTCGGTTACAAAGGCTTCTGCTGCTCTGTTGTAAAATGCTACGCATTAGCTGTTTCAGAGACTTAGTATGAAAAAGAATAAGATATCTCATTAATCATCTTTAATATTGGTTATACTGCAGATCGTGTACTATGTTTCTCCTGTACTGTATTTACGATCCATGGTTGGTTGAATCTGCAGATGTGGAACCCACAGATACAGGGGGCTGAGCTAAGGGACTTGAGCATCTGTGGATTTTGGTATCCTGGGGGTCCTGGAACCAATCCCCTACAGATACCGGGGGACAACTGTATGTTGAAGTGACAATATCTTGTCTATACTGGGTTAAGTAAAATACTATTAAAATTTAACATGCTTTTAATGTGGCTGCTAGAAAATTTAAAATTACATATATAGCTCACATATTTCTCTGGGACAAGAGCATCAGCTATTCTCAATCTAGCATCAGCTCAGAGGGGTTATCAGAATTTATCAATTAGCAGTGCACTGTTTTCAAGAAATTGGGGCCAATTTAAATAGCCAAGTCTTCAGTTATATTAATAATTGGATCTCGTATATTGAATTCTATGGGGAATTAACATTTTTCTTTTCTGATTTGTAGGAAGAGCAGTAAACCTCATGAAGACATCATTGGTATCAGATCTCAAAACCAAGGCTCTTTGGCCCAGGGAAAAAAATTTTTAATGAGCAAATTTTCATCTCTAAATCAGAAAGTGAAACAGACCAAATCCAATGTAAATATTGGCAATCTGCGAAAGCTAGGAAACTTTACAAAACCTGAAATGAAAGTTAACTTTCCAAAACCAAACTTAAAAGTAAATCTTTGGAAATCAGACAGTAATCTTGAAACCATGGAAAACACAGGTGTGATGGATAATAAAGTCCAGGCAGAGTCTGATGGGGAAATGTCTTCAGATAATGACTCATACCACTCTGATGAATTCCTCCCAAATTCCAAGTCTGATGAAGACAGGCAGCTAGCTAGTTCTTTAGAGAATGTAGGCCCAATTGACTATGTTCTGCCTAGTTGTGGTATTATTGCTTCAGCACCTCGAGTAGGCAGTCGATCCCAGTCTGTCAGCAGCACTGATATTAGCATTCACGTTCCTTCAGAGGTTACTGTTGCTCATGGAAGTGGGCTTGGAAAAGGCCATGAGTCTCCTTTGAAGAAAAGTCCTTCAGCTGACAACATACACATACTGACTGGCTTTGCCAAGCCTGTGGATATTTACTGCCACAGATTTGTACAAGATGCACAAAACAAAATCACCCAGCTCTCGGAAACCAGGTCTCTTTCTCAGCAGGCTAGTGAGGAAGGAAATCGAATGACCAATCAAGTTTCTAATGAAGAAACCCAATCAGGATCAGTGGAACAGATACCTTCTCGACCATCTCAGTTAGATGTGTCTTTTTCTGCAACAGGCCCACAGTTTTTGTCGGTTGAACCAGTACATTCAGTGTTACCTCAAAAGACCCCTGGCTCCGGATCCAGCATGCTTGAACTTGAGACAGGGCTTCATGTAACTCCTTCTCCAGAGAGCAGCAGCAGAGCAGTCTCTCCCTTTGCAAAGATTCGAAGTTCCATGGTCCAGGTTGCTAATATTACCCAAGCTGGATTAACCCAGGGGATAAACTTTGCAGTGGCAAAGGTTCAGAAGAGCCCTGCGGAACCTGAAGTGGTTAATGAAGTCCAGCAAAATGAACTTAAAAATATATTTACACAATGCCAGACACGAATAATTCAGATTTAGTTTTTAGCCACAAAGAATCCTCCTGTGGCTTTTATTTAATCCAAAAAGGGAGGTTTCACGTATTAGGCTACTTTAACTTGTACTGTCTTTGAATCTAGGGATCACAAATTCTGTTTATTGGGAAAGGTTTTAAAAGGAGTCTGAACCTGAGCAGATTTCCAAATTTGAAAGCCAGGACGACAGGAGTGCATCATCCTAAAATGTGTAGACCTGAGTAGCTTATACACTACAGAGCAGTTTCTCTCTTTGAAAGTAATGCAGGAATAGCTTACTTTGGGACGTAACTTGAACCTTTTTTGGGGTGGGGTGGGTGGGTGGAATGTATGAAGTAGACACTTACAGGATGGATGTGGATACGTTTAGGGGATTAGCATTTTTCATAATTTGTTTTCTGTTCACTTCTGTGTATTACCTCTACAAGGTAAGGTTTTTAGTGACTAAAGTGTTACTGGTAAGGAGAAGCATTTGAATATAAAAAACTATTTGTTTAGTTTTGACAGCTTAACGATTCCTTATGAAGAGTTGAGGGTTATTGGCACTACAGTCAAGAAATACATGCCCATTTGATCTTAATTTTCCCCATATTCTACTTAAATGAGTTAAAAATATTCTGCCACCTTGTACATCCTAGAATCTAGGAGCATTAGGACTTGTCAGTCAGAAAACCGGAGACATGAGATATGAATATCAGCACCTATTAAATTTTTGTTATTTTTTCCAGAATGTAAGAAGGTACATTTATTGGATACTGGTAATTCTTGAAGGCAGGCTTCAAGTTGCAGGGGACATAAGTCCTTAACATCTTGTGTAGACTGTCACAACTACTGAAAATTTAGTCTGGAGCACGCCTGTGCTAAAACTGGTTTTATGACTGTAACCCTGACCCCATGGAACCAGGGCCTCTTCCATAAGCCCGTGCAGTAAGAAAGTTGCATATTTTATTCCAAACAAGTATTGGTTTGTCTAGTATCTTTATAGCCTTACCGTTGAAGTGATTCTCAGCTAAACATTGTCTGTTGTAACTTTGATAAGTGTTTCCACTTTTGTTATTTATTAGTAGTATTTTTTTGAAGTGTCAAATCTGGTGACTTAAATAAAATACCATTGTAATTTAAAGTGACAGTGTGTATGAAAATTCCTTGAATAACATTTTTAAAGAGAAGGGTTTGATTTTAAATCAGATTAAAGAATTCCTAAGGTAAGTTTGCTATAACTGAACACTTGGTCCCACCCTTTCCAAATATTTTACTCTTTTGAAGTGTTTTCATGACTTTAAAAATGATGAAATGGATCACAGACCATCAAATTTTAAAACCCAAATATTGAAACTGAGTGCTTTATTCTACTCTTACCAGGTTTTTTCTGGGTCTTGAAAACATTGTGTCCCACGACATGAGAGAAAATGTAAGCCAAGATCATGTGATAAAGTGTTTAAGCACCACAGAAATTAGTTCTAAAGTGATTTTTGAAAACTAAAGGCGGCAATGTTTAGTTCCAATCAGGGTAATAGAGATGTCTGTCCAGTTTCCTGATCATTCCATTAGGATTGCCATTGCATTAGGCCAACAAACTTTAATGTCCACGTGTGTAGACAGGGGAGAAACGGGCTTCTGAAACCCAGCATTCCAATCTCCTGCCTCCCTGAGCGGGGCTTCGGTCGGGCGACGCCAGGCTGCACGCCTCCCGTATTTAAGTCTGCCTCTAGTAAGGGTTTTCCACCAAGAGGACACAGGATCTTTTTCACAGTGAGGATCATGTGTGATGAGTCATAATTCATGAAAAACAGCCCAAAATACTGGTAATTTGGGAAGTTTTATTTATTTGGAAGAGGGTTTTCCTTTCAAGGGAACTTTTCTGCAAGACCAAGCAAATTATGAACTCTTTGGTAAATTACAGTTCACGTTGGCACAATAAACACAGTAGCTAATCTACTCTGCTGAATTTTATTCTTACAAACCCACTTGAGCCTTTGTTTTATTTCTAAAATTTTAAGGAAGGTCTAGGCTATCAGTTATAAAAATGAAAACCAGTTAGAATTCTAAATATAAACAGATTATTTACATTAGTTTATAAAAATAGATTTGAATTTAGGAAAAGTTAAACAACCAGTAATTTTCACTTCAGTTCATCAGGCATAATAAATTCCTTGATTTTCAAGGCTGACCCTGTTTCCTTGGTTAGCAATGTCAATTTAGGCCTTGGCGGGAGGGGCAATTTAAGGAATCCTTTAACTGATCGCTAATGTTTCCAACTAAGTAAGTTACTGACTAAAAGAAATTAATCTTTATATATAATCACTGATAGCTTAAAAAAGTAGTGTTCTAACCTTTCCAAAGATTCCTGATGCCACTGTTATACTATATAAAGTCACTTTCTAGCTTATGGGTCGATATTTTTGTTCCTTTACAGTTTTAACATAAAAGTGTTTAGTTGGTCTGGGGATAAACCTAGCTACAGTTTGACCAGGGAGTTCCTGGACTAGCAGATAATGGTACTTGATCTAACACATCTGGAACTAATTGGTAAACTTATAAAATTCAAAATCCAGTACAATCATCAAAGCAACTAAATGACATTTATTAGGAAAAGAATTAAAAACCTTTTTTTTCTAAAGGCGGCATTTTTTTAAAAAAGTTTACTATTTTGCTCTTTTCATTTTTGGGCAAAACAACTTCATAAGGCAGCCCCCTTAAGTGACTCCCATAAAACAGTGGTTCCCAAATTCACTGGGGTGAAATGAGAAAATTAAGGACAATATAGTATTTTTTTTTCTAAAAGCTACATTTATTCAATTTAAAGGACTCTCTTGTTTTGAGATTGTCCTTTTATGAAAAAAGAAATGGTGATGATAATACAGTGATTTCTTCAGATAACTTGGCAAAATAAATTGGCAACCCTGTCAGTCCCCCAAATTTTACAAAATATTACTGGTCCATGAAATCCAAAAGTCTGGGAACCACTGCCATGAAAAAAGGTAATTTTGCAGGCTGTTAACAACTGTGAAATGGAAAAAAGCTGCTATGGTCAAATGTTTGGGAAATGATACTACAGAATTTCACATGGTTATGTGAATTAATGGCAAGTACACCCCATTCCCCAAACTTGGACCACCAAACACATTCAGACCCACTGTTAACTGGAAAGACATAAAAATCTGAAGTGAACAATTCCTCTGACTTCGGAATTGTAACAATTTTCTTCAAGTGTATTTGTCATTAGCATTTCAACAGAGTTGGGCCTATGACTTAGCTGAAGCTAAGGAAATGGTATAATCAGCAACATTATCAATATTAAACTTTTAATATCAAATACATTTTTATACATCATTACTAATTTATATAATTATAAAACAAACTTCAAAAGCTCCATAAAATCAGTAAGGTAAAAGCCCTTACTGAATATTATTATATAAACTTCAGATGTTACCAGGCTTGATTTCAGGAAAAGTCATTGGTTTTTGATAGAAATTATCTACAAAACAACGTGGTATAAATGATATTTGAATTTTACAATAATGTGGCTACAAGTTGCCCATTACTCTTTCATAGGTATCAGATCTTTAGAGTTCATTTCCATTTACACATTTCTGTTGTTGAAGCCTGGTTCTTCTTAAAGACTCTAGCTGCTTGGCTCTCAGCCACCGTTCTCTTGACAGCGTTGTCTGACCAGCACTGAGAGACAGAAACCTGGTTTGAAATACAGAAACAAGTTTAAGTCTAGACCTAGAATAATACCTTTTGATTTATCTGTCTATTTTTAAGACCAAGGAATACTGGGTTAGGAGACAAAACTGTCCGGCTAGCTACAGACAAGTCAAGAGCCAAGTTAGACTTGTACAAACGAATCTTTTAAGAGTCAAATTTGG
The DNA here is from genome assembly GCF_041296235.1 of Equus asinus. Classification (NCBI taxonomy): domain Eukaryota; kingdom Metazoa; phylum Chordata; class Mammalia; order Perissodactyla; family Equidae; genus Equus; species Equus asinus. The sequence continues at coordinate 12,830,456 of NC_091791.1, read as the reverse complement.
AGGGTGATGCACTCTTTGAGGCTTAAAGAACAAGAAGCATGCCTGTTCCACTAAAGTGATCACTGGCCAAACACATTCCCTGTCAATGGGCCATTTGACATGGTGTTTTATATAAAGGAAAGTGTTCGTTTCCATTTTTAGAAGTCTGCCTCAGTTATTCCTAAATAAATTAGAAGACTTATCCACAGCTTACTGACAAGGCAATCATGGACACACACTACTCACCGAGCTACAATGAGCAGCTGGTGGAGATCGTCAGCAGTGATGCTCTGAGGATCATTCTTCCGCATTTCCACGAAGTCATCTTCAACTGCCTTTATCAAAAGAGTACATTGACTTAAGAACTATTCCCTATGAAGAAATGACAATTGCATTTTGTAGGGAAAAGGAAAGTAACATCGTCCCTTGATTGATGTAAAAATGAAGTCCGCCCTGCCTCTTAGACAAATGAGATAGTATGGGTGAAGGGACTGAGGACCAAACTTTACACATATAAATAATTCTACTGATGGAAGTATTCCAAACAAAATAACAAAACCCAGAATCATTTGAGAAGGCCAGGCAAACAGATATGTCAGCCACCTGCATAGCAAACACGATGCCTTTAAACACAAGGAAAAGTTGACATCAGTGAAAATGGCAAAGACCTCTGAAAATTCTCTCCACCATTAAAGGGAAAAAGAACAGTAGCAAAAATGATCAAAATCAGCTTCTTCAAAACTCTGGAAATTCAGTAGAAAGGCTCAACAACAGGTATGAGCAGGCAGAAGAAAGATTCAGCAAACTTGCAGATAGGGTAACTGAAATTATCCAGTCTGTGGAACAGAAAGCAAGAAGAATGAGGAAAAATGAACAGAGCCTCAAAGACTTGGGGGACGCCATCAAGTTTACCAACATACATATAATGGGAATGCCAGAGGAAGAGGAGAGAGAAAGGGGCAGAAAAAATTAAATGACTAAAAACTTACCAGATTTCTTGAAAACTCTCCAAAATGTGCGTTAATCTACACATCTAAGAAGCTCAACAAACTCCAAGTATGATAAACTCAAAGAGATCCACCTAGGCACATCACAGTTAAAACTGTGAAGAGCCAAAGACAGACTCTTGAAAGCAGCAAGAGAAAAATGATGCATTGTGTACAAAGAATCTTCTCATCAGAAACTAGCTGACTTGTCATCAGAAACCATAGAGGCCAGAAGGTGGTGGGAGGACATGCTCAAAGTGCTGAAAGAAAAAGCCTATGGAGCAAGAATGCTACATCCAACAAAACTAGTCTTCAAAAGTGAACAAGTCAAAATATTTCCAGATAAGCAACAACTTAAGACAATTTGTCACAAGCAGATCTGCCCTACAACAAATACTAAAGAGAGTTCTTCAGGCTGAAATGAAAGGACACTAGACAGTGACTTGAAGGAGTTACTTCAAAGGGAGGATCGCTGGTAAAGGTAACTACACAGGTAACTAGGAAAAGCAGTGTCAATGTCTTTTTCTTTATAACTTTCCCCCTCTGATTTAAAGATAAATGCAAAAAGCAATAGTTATAAATGTGTTGATGGATGTCTAATGTATAAAGATGTAATCCGAATGACAATAAAGCACAAAGGAGAAGAGAAGGCATGGGATACTACTGTGACTAAACTGGCATTAGATGCTTACAGTTAAGATGTTAGTTGTAGCCCCTGGGGCAACTACTGAGGAAAAGAGTATTGTAAAAGAAAAGAGAAGGAAATTAAAACAGTACACTAGAAATATCTATTTCAAACAAAAGAAGAGAATAATGGAGAAAGAGGAACAAAAAAGACAAGACATAGAAAACAAATAGCAAAATTACCTTATCAGTAATTACAGTAAATAGAAATTGATTACATATTACAATTCAACAAAGGGAAATGCTTTATTTAAATATACCTTGGTTATTTCATCAGATATGCTATAATCCAGGAACCTCAAAAGGGTCAGATAAATGCGGAATTTATTCAGCACAGAAGGCAGCACCGTTGAGAGAAGGCTGTTCATGTACTCTTCCATGTTTGGTGGAATGAGCTGTGGCTGTAAGTGGATCTGGCAATCTGCCTAAAAAGAGAAATAGTACACAGTATTTTCCAAATTCCTAAATTAATCTAAATTTTCAGGAGGCTGCATCATCTCTATCAGCCCCTAAGGGAATTAGAAAATACTATTTATTATGGGGGGAGGTCACTTTTTTTCTTTTTTGAGGAAGACTGGCCCTAAGCTAACAGCTGTTCCAATCTTTCTCTATTTAATGTGGGACGCCACCACAGTGTGGCGCGATGAGCAGTGCTAGGTCCGCACCTGGGATCCGAACCTGCGAACCACGGGCCACCGAAGCAAAGCACAGGAACTTAACCAGTATGCCACCAGGCCAGCCCTGGGAGGTCACTTTTTAACACTAATTTCCTTGCAGTATAACTACCTCAGCAACAATTACAAAAGTTAGCCCTTTCTTGATTAGTCAGAATGTTTCCTCAGTGGCATCAGTAAACTACAAAAAAAGGTAGCCAAGCTCGAAAAAGCAGCTAATGACAATGTTTCAGATGTTTCCTTAATCATGTAATGTGTACTCTATATCTTACTGAACTGCATTTCTAGAAACCACATAAAGCAAATCACACTTTCCCACAGAAAACTTACCAATGGGCCATTTCATTCTCATTCACAGGTGGTTTCTCGTAAATCACAGGTGAACACTATTATACAGAGACACTATATACCTTTTACACAATTGGGCGTATTTTTCATGATTAAAAGACTCAGAATTGAAAGCTTTCTTCATTAGTCACTCTGATGACTTACCAGAGCATTTCATCATAAAGCATAAAAATGATTACCAGGTGATTAGGAACATTTTAAAAGGAACTCTAAAATATTTCTCACATAAGATGGGCAGAACACAATAGGACAGAGGCAGCAAGAACAAAGGTCTGGATGTTAGCAGGCAATTTACAGACAGCTTCTACTTTCCAGGCCTCGGGGTGGGAGTCTCTGCTATCAACACCTTTCTTCTTTGTTTTGTGATTTGCTGATACCTGGTTCTTCATCCCAAGGCAGGAGCAAAATAATCAATTCCCTTATTAACAATCAGCAGCCACAATTTTTTAAGCAAGTTTAACTTATTAACAATAAGCATTACCAAGAAACAAAACAAAAATATAGATCTCTCTCCTAGGTAGCCTCCCTCCATTTTAAATGACCCGCCGTACCGGCAGGAGTGATCGCCCCTCGGAAGTAATGAGAACATTAATATTGCAGGGGAATTCCATCTGGTGATAGCTGAAGTCATAATCCACCTTCTGCCAAGTTATCAGGTTGCTCAGGGCAGCCACATTGTGCACGCCTAGAAAAGCAAGACAGTGATTTTTCAGTGATTTGATTTTAATCACCCAAACAAATTAGTGTTGCTGATAGTAGTTCTAAGATATGAAGTTTCTACTGCTTTAAAAAAGTCTATGAGGCACTGTCTAACTGACTCAGCTAAATATTCATTAGGTAATAGGCTGCACAGACAGTATCTGTCAAGCTAGACAAATAGGGTTCTGGGGCCGAGGCACCCCCAAATCTAATTAGTAGCATGTGGTGTGCAGCTAGGTGTTAAACGAGGTTCCCAGTCAGTATGACGACTTCCTCTGTGGTGTGTCCACGGGGCTAAAATAATACGGCAGAACTGAAACTATGTTTATACATAGGAATAATGTTATGAATTTTAATGATTTTATCCTCACCTCTGCCCTAAAGGTACCCAGTCTACATGATTTTTAACTCTTCTTTACCTCTTGAACTTCTAACCAGCAAAATGTCATCTTTATTCTCATTTGAGCACAAAGCAATCTGCTTCCTTGTGACATTATTATAACACCTCCGGCAACTGAGGTCAGGTAAAACCATTCAGTCTACGAAGTAGTTTTTTCAGATATTCTTTGAAAAAATTTTCAAACTTCACACTTTGGCAAAGAACGTTTTATTAGATCTTTTCTACACTTTTCTTTTGAGGTAATATATGACCAAAGGCAAAATTTCCAAAGCCTTTAAAAAGCTACTTTCTACTTACTTGTTCTATCATTGTACTATTTTCATAAACTACGACAAAATACAGTTGATGTACCCAATTTATTAGTTTACAATATCCACTTCAACCAAATTCATTTGGCAAGGCTTTATCTTAAAAACTTGTGAAATGTGAATTTTGTTCACAGTTCTTCTTTTAAAAAGTCATTACCAGTGTGGCTTTAGTGGGAGGTGAGAACCGGAAGGGAAGTGTCCGTGCACACACCTGGGGTGTCTAGCTGTCCCTGCTCCAGGAGCGTTTCATCGATGACGAGGGAAGTGTTGCTGGGCAGCTGCAGGAGCCCGCTGACCAGGCGGTTGGCCGTGTAGTCCTTGTGGGGGATGAACTTCAGATGGTTCATGTTCTCCAGAGTCATCTGGAGACGGAAAGACTGCACAGAGAAAGTTCTCAGTGAGCAGTGAACGAAGCTGCCCGTTTCAAGAAAATGGCTATTTGGGGTTAAACACTGTTTTATATGGAAAGAAAGATCTTATCAATTTCTAAGGGAGGGGTCTCATGGTTTCTTTGAGCTCTTAGAAGCAAAAATCATCTGTATAGCCTAAATAAGAATTTCACTGATTCTATGAGCTGCTTTATCTCAACTGTTCTGTTACGTATTCTTCTAATTTTAATTTTACCAGTGAACCAGAAACAAATGATAGACAAGTGAGAAACATATATCAAATACCCAAAAGCTTAACGTCTTTAACCTATGACAGGTAGTAAAACAGAAAATAAAATATTTACTCATCCAGATGGGGAGAGAGAAGCTTAATTTCCCTCCATGCTCCTTGAATTAACATCATATTCATGCATCATCGACTCCTGCACACTTTGAACAAAGTGTTCTGAGAAAGACCCAGGAGCAGACAGAGCAGGCTGGGTTGTGGCCAGTGCTGTGGGTGTCGGGACTCACCCAGGCCACGTGCTCCCTCTGCGGCCGGGCTCACCAGAGCGGAATGTCTGCCTAACCTACGTGCACCTCCTTCCCCAGCTCCCTGAGCGCACCGGGCTCAAGCGCCCTGCACCGGCTTTCCCCTCCCTCTCCTCTTCTCTCACTCCAGCCTAAGAAGCAGTACGTGTGACAGGGGTGGAGATGGGTGTCAAGGAAGAGATAAGACATATTTTCAAAATGTAGAGGACTTTTGTACTTTGGCTCCGTAATTCAAAGAAAAGGGGAGGGGGGGAACATGACCACATCACAGGTGCAAGCAAACGACCCCTAAAGCAGCAGAGCCTGTTGAACTAAAGGGTGGCACAGCAGTGTCTAGCTCCATAGGAGCATAAGCAGGCCACTCATCCTTATCTGTTGTGAAAACTAAACAAGATCTTCAAGAGGCAAGTGTTCAGAAAAACTTCAGGGCCAGCTAGACATAAACACGAGAGTAATGTAAGGGAGTGGGATATGGTAAAAATGAAACAGTAAAAAAACAAACCCACAACAAAGTGATGTAGAATAAAAAGAACAAAAAAGGAGCCGGCCTGATGGTGCAGCGGTTGGGTGCACACGTTCCGCTTTGGCGGCCCAGGGTTCGCCGGTTCGGATCCCGGGTGTGGACATGGCACCACTTGTCAAGCTATGCTGTGGTAGGTGTCCCACATATAATGTAAAGGAGGATAGGCACGGATGTTCGCTCAGGGCCAGTCTTCCTCAGCAAAAAGAGGAGGATTGGTGGCAAATGTTAGCTCAGGGCTAATCTTCCTCAAAAATCAAGAAAAAAAGAAATACCTTACACCATGCTTGAGCACCTTCCTCGAATAACTCTTTCATACTTAAAAGTATCATTTGTGTCTTAAGTATGTGCTACTTAAATCTTGGCCTCACAGCTTTGACTGGCCCTGGGCTGCCTTTCAGACCTCACCTCCTACCCTTTGCCCTAGTGCTTACTCCGCATCCACCACACCAGCCTCCCTGTTCCTCAAACATGCCAGGCGCGCTGCTGCCTCAGAGCCTCTGCACCTGTGCTCCCCGCAGAGGATGGACAGTTGCCCCAACACAGCTGCCCGGTTGCTCCCACACTTGCATCCAGTCTCTCCCTGAACTCCACCCTACCGTAAGGCCTTCTCTGACCTCGCTGTAAGCGTCAGCAACTCCCCCGGCCCCGCCCCGCACTCCAGATCCCCTTTCTCCTGGGCCTTTACTGTTCCCCATGGCACTTCAATGACAGACCACATATTTACTTATTGTTTGTTGATCCTCCACCACAATAATTTAAAACCTATTTCCGTAATTCTCAAAATGTGGTCCAGGGAACTCCCACGGAATTGCCAAGACCCTTTTATGGGGTTTATGAGTCGAAATCATGCATGGATAAAAGGTCCATTCAGCGTGCAAGATGGGCCAATGAATTTACTACAGCAGAGCAGGAAAAACTCACTGAAGATAAGATTTCATGTTTCACACTTACAGCTATCCTTTAAAAGAATGCCACATGGACAGTTTTGGTCTAGTATCAAAGAATAATATCCAGTTATCTGAAAAGGCTATTAAATCAGTCCTTCCTTCGCCAACTACTTTGCCATGCGCGTGAGGACAGCTTTCCTTAACATGCTTCAGTGAAAACATATTACAACAGACTGAATGCAGAAACAGACATGACCATCCACCCAGTTGTCTTCTGTTAAGCCAGACGTTAAAGAGACTGGCAAAAATGTAAAACAATGTCACTTTTATCACTAATTTTTTTGTCAACTTTTATCATTAATTTTTTTTTGTTTGGGAAAATATTTTTATAAAAATATTTTACTTGGGGCCGGCCCCGTGGCCGAGTGGTTAAGTTCATGCGCTCTGCTGCAGGCGGCCCAGTGTTTCATTGGTTCAAATCCTGGGCGCGGGCATGGCACCACTCATCGAGCCACCCTGAGCAGATGACACATGCCACAACTAGAAGGACCCACAACTAACAATATACAACTACGTACCGGGGGGCTTTGGGGAGAAAAAGGAAAATAAAATAAAATAAAATAAAATCTTAAAAAACAAAAAAAGGGGAAAGAAATGTCTCCTTATAAAAAAATATATTTTACTATGTTCATATGCAAGCTATTTATTATTTTCAATGAATATGTTGATATATTTTTAGTTTCTAATCTAATATGGTAAACTAATGATAAATACAACCCACATAAAGCACACCTGAGTCCTCCATAATTTTTTAAGAGAGTAAACTGAGTCGAGGGGAGTGAGAACTGCTGGGCTGTTTGGTCCACCGCTGCTCTGACGCGCCTAGAAGACGGCTGGCGCTTACAGACACTCAAGAAACACTGGTTACCAGAATGATCCACCGCGACCGCTATACTCCCAAAGCAAGAAGCAACCAGCATCGCCAGTCACACTACTAGTCAGAAACCACTTCCCCCGTTCCCAAGATCTCCCCACCACACAAACACTGCCTTTCAGGCGCCCTGACAAGCAGAGGTGGCGCAGCTTTCCAAACGGGCATTAAAATCGGGGCAGTGCAGCCACAGATCTTTATTACCTCAGCTAAAAGGAATATGGTCCTATAATTTAGAGTTTATTTAGATTTAAGATTTTAATGCGCACAAAGGATACCAAATTGCACAAACAAATTGGCATTAACTGAGAGTACAATTTTAAGGGAGTTAGCGCAATCACGTTAATTGGAGACTTACAGAAATTTGTGGTAAGGCAATAAAAGTGACATGTTTAGGGGGGAGTGCATATTAAATTATGGAATTTGGCAGGCTTTGTTTCCCCTTAATGAGGTCTATTAAAATCTCAAAGCTAAATATTTGGGTTGAATGAAAGACAATTAGATGGATTTTAAAAGTGTGCTTAGGTTTATAATACGTATTTATATTGATCTTACTGCTGGAACAAGATGTTGAATAATTCGATATAAGTGTTCTGTGAAGGTACTATTCCGCGGGCAACCACTCAAATTAACAGTAAATTTTCCTAGTGGAAGAACATCTCTTCTTGTATATCTAGAAAAAAAAAGATCAACCAATAAGATATTCAGGTGATTTCCTGATTTCCATCAAAAAGCAAACAAAGAAAAATTAGCTTAATATTGTCATTAAAAATAAAGCAGATCACTCTGGTTATTTATCAGAATCACAGCAATAAAAATAACAGCCAATACTTATACACGAGTGCTGATCACGTGCCAGGGACTGTTGTGAGTGCCTAAACGCTTTCTCTTTAATCCCCAAATACTCCGATGTAGGTATTACTATCCTCGTTCTACAGATGAGAAATCTGAGGCACAGAAATTTTAAGTAACACGCCCAAGGTTGTAAGCCAGGAAGTGGAAGAGCTGGGATTTGAACACAGACGGTTTGTTTCCAGAGTCTGTGCTCTCATCATTACGTACTACTATCTCAAATCCTATCAGAGGAGAGATTTACAGGACAAAGATGTTTACTGCAGTGTTATTTATAATAGAGAAAAACTTAACATGTAGGGAAATGGTACAAGTGTCTATAATGAAATACTGTGCAACCATAAAAAGTTCATGAAGAGTTCTGATGGGAGAACGTGTAGCATAAGTCAAATGGTAAGATCCATGCAGGGATGCATACGCACGTAACCAAGAGAAGAGGATACGAACGTGTTCCAAAGTGTCATAACTGAGATCAGCTCTAAGTGGTGAGATTACAAACAATTTCTGTTTTCTTCTTTATGCTCTTGGAACTTGTTGAAGGCACACATGTTACTTTTGAAATCAGGAAACAGAGAACTAGAGTGAAGTGAAAGGGAGAGGTGCTCATGTCCTCACACAAGTGAGACGTGCACACGATGGACCTCGCTGACCGTCTGCAGACAGAGCCTCAGGAAGTGTAAAGACACAGGAAGTCAGAATGCAAAAAAGACCAAATAGCTCATTTTACTCATCAGCCAGGTTCTTTATCTGATTTTGGCTCTTAAAGTTAAGAAGACATAATCAAAATGCTAAATGTGAAACTGAGAAAAGGTGACAAAGGAATTTGTGACTTGGTGTAACACTTGTTACTCTGAAGAAAAACCACCTGATGTTGAGTCTTGTAGACTAAAACACACAAATCACCTCAGAAACCTTCCCGCTCTTTTCCACTTCCAACAAAGCCCAAACCTCCCTTAAGGCCCATGAGGAACAGGGCACTTACACTGTGGAGATGAGATGTAATATAAGGTACTCAGCAGCCAGGCTGTCTCCCAAGAGGGCATGAGTGAGGAAGCCAAGCAGTTCTGCTCTGACTGGAGACAATTCAGACATGAAACCTGAAACAACTGGAGAAGGAAGGGAGACCAGATTCAGAACACATGCACCAGTTCCTCTCGAGTGTCTCAGGCTAAAAAAACAACTCTAGGGAACGAAGCCCTGCAAGTCAGCAGGCGACCAGCACAGACTTAAAACACTGGCCAGCAAGCGATGCCAATCTTCAAACCACGACGGCTTGGACACTTGCTTTTGCCTCATTTTAATGAAGAGAATTAACATAAAGGAAAACGGGGCAAAGAAATGGCAATCATTAGGGAAACTTATTCTGACGAACGAGGACCTGACGCAGCTCCACCGCGAGCACACGCCACGGGCCACTCCCGCACACACGGGGTGGCAGTCTGGGTCAGGAGGCTCCAGCACTTACACTTACAGGTTTTGCTCTCCTCCTTGTTAAGGCAAGCAGGCAGTAACGGATTGATGTGCTGCAACTTCTGGGCTAAAACCACGTGAATTCTTGGCACCAAGGAGGCAGGAGGGCTGTGCACTCTCTGTTCCTCAGCTGTGTCGGTGCACTCCATTGGATCCAGGAGCGAAGAGGCATCCCTACGGAGAGGATAAAGGTTCCCTTCATAGATGCCTCAGTTGGACAGATGTAAAATACTATACATCTCTGAAAAGCAAATCAGACCAAGCCAACAACAGTTCCATCTGCATACCTCCTTAAAGAACAGGAAATGGCTCCTCATTCATTACATCGCACAGATTTCAGGCTAGTTACGTCATATTATGATATAATGTATGTATTCTAATCTTCACGAACAATAACATTTTTACTCAGTTGCTGTCACTGCACTAAATGGGATATAGTATGTCACTTGAGTTATTTCAAAACACAGATACTCTGGGGCCGGCCTGGTAGTGCAGCGGTTAAGTTCGCACGTTTCGCTTCGGCGGCCCGGGGTTTGCCGGTTTGGATCCCGGATGCAGACATGGCACCGCTTGTCAAGCCATGCTGTGGTAGGTGTCCCACATATATATATATAAAAAAAAAAAAAAGTAGAGGAAGATGGGCATGGATGTTAGCTCAGGGCCAGTCTTCCTCAGCAAACAAGAGGAGGATTGGCAGCAGATATTAGCTCAGGGCTGATCTTCCTAAAAACAAAACAAAACACAGATACTCTTTATTGAGCTCTCACTAGGACATCAAATATGTCATAGCATGTCTCAAAAACCATCAGGAATCTATTATTCAGTGTGTGGAGAATCCATTCATCTCTATCTTGCTACTTTTCTTTCCTAAATTTTATTCTTACATATACCTCACTTGAATAGTGACAAGCAGTGTAATAAAGTGTGAGTTCTTCAGATTTGCTAAATAAATTAGCAGATGATAGATTTATTGTGAGATGATTGAAATAAATGACTGAAATGTTCTTAGATGTTCAGACTTTACAGACTGACTCTACAGAGTAATCAATTCATACTACCGTCTTCCTTAAACACGAGAACGACAAGGACAATCTTTCCAGAGTGTGCACCCAGCGCTGGGCCATGTTCTTTGCTTTGCACACAAACTCATTAAAGCTGCACAACCACCCTCATTTACGATGAGGAAACCAAGGCACCGCAGAAGTGAAGCCTAAGGTTACACAGACAGTAAGTGGCCAAACCAGGACACCAACCCAGGCCATCCGGCTCAGTCTGTGCCCTAAGCTGCCTCCATAAACGAAGTCACTAAAGCAGGAAAATCGCAGAAACAGCCAAACAAGCGGTTTTATATACTCTTATTAAGGAATTGCTACTGACATTTATTTACAGTTGCTTAAAATTTTTGTTTTGCATCTTTTAAATGTGAAAAAACACATACTTCCTGAGGAAAGAACACAGTAACCTCGGAACACAGCACTCTGATTCTGCACCCTCATTCTAAACACAAAGAACCGCAAACGAACACTGAACTCTAGTTACGAGGTTTGTTTTCTGCAGTGGCATGGGCTACAATTCTGAAGTTACTTTCTGTGTATTGTAGGGCTGAGCAAAGGAATACACTGAGGATAATGGGAGTCAGGTTTCTTTCTATTAGAAATGGGAGTTACAAATACGGAAAGGAGGAAGACTAGAACTGACATCCATGATGCTGAACTGGAAGCAGAAATATGGTGTGAACTCATGGTTTCTGATATACAGACTTAGAAAGATATACATATGTGTGTGTGCGCGTATCCTAGCCCTGCCCACCAGAAGGGCACAGAAGCAATGCCAACCCAGTACCAAGGAGCAGACCAGCACTTAGAACTCGATTTTTAATAGAATTCTGGACTAAAAAAAAAACTGGTCTTCCTTGGAAAAATGGCTGATATTGGGGATGGAGCATGGCAAGTACAAGATGAGGCTGAAGTAGCTTAATATGTAAAAAAATATATGTTCAAAAATGATAAGGTTGTCAAAAAGGACCCAGAGCCTACTTCAAGTGGTTCCCACTAGCCAAATGTGGGAAAATTTGAGTCTCACAATAAATAGTAATAACAGATTAACATCCATACTGATATAAATAAATTACTTGAATAAATAAATGGGAGAGAAAGGAAATCTCTCTTACAGTAGAATGCGAATAAATAAATGTAGAAGGAATGACTGAGACAGAAAATCGCCATCACAGTAATAATAGCTTCAAGCAAGAATCCTAAGTGGGTGAAAGTTAAATGAGAAACTGATACTTACATAGTCTCAAAGTATTTTCCTTCAAATTACTCATCTCAAGTATTTCCCTTCAAATTACTCGTCAATTAAAAAGTGAAAAATAGTAACTTTATAGGAGGGAAACCTGGTAGACATCACCTTAAACAAGTGATCCAAATGAACATCACCAGTAATGCCAAAAACCAACATCACATGTCAAACGCAGAACCTGAATCTACTCACGAGGAAACATCAGACGAACCCAAACTGAGAGAGATTCTATAAAATAATTGGCTTGTACTCTTCAAAAGTGTCCAGGCTCTCTGCTCTCTGCCATGCGAGATGACAGAGAGAAGACGGCCGAGAGAAGACAGCCATCTGCAAACCAGGAGATGGGCCCTCACGAGACATGGCATCTGCCGGGGCCTTAATCTCAGACGTCCCAGCCTCCAGAACTGGGAGAAACGAATTTTTTGTTAAGTCAAAAGAGAGTGTCAAGGCCATGAAAGATAAAAGAAACGGTGAGGATTGTTCCAGGTTAGTGCAATGAGTGAGCCTACGGATCCTGGACCTGATAAAAAAGAGCCTGCCAGAAAGAACATGAAGAGACAAATAGTGAAATTAAGTGTGGCCTATGGGTTAGTGTATTGTGTATTCATGGTATATCTCCGAATTCTGATAGCTGTACTCTGATTAAATATGAGAAAGTCTTTGTTCTCTGTAATATGGACTCGAGTAGTTAGAGTATGATGGAGGTATGTTGTACGTAACTTACTGGCAAGTGTTTTCAGAAAAATACATGTACGTATAGAAAAATCTGTGTAGACAAGAGACCCCAAATGAACAACACAGCAAACGGGGCATAAGTATTACACAACTGGTAAATCTGGTTAAAGGGAAAAAGGGTGTTCTTTCTAACTCTCCTCCACCTTTTCTGAAAGTTTGAAATTATATCAAAATTAAAAGTTAGCAAAGAAAGCAAATAAACTCACCTTTCATCATTATTCAGTATACTTAGCACAGGATCCACGGACAGTATGCCATATAACTCAAGAATATCGTTTACTTTGAAACAATCCCAGTCTTCATAGACCTAACAAGAGACCACACAAAATCCCGCTGTTAGGACTACGTAATACCAAGCAAGCATAAGATGTCAGTGTTGAAGTAAAAGTAATAAGAATAATAAGAATAATATCTTAGGATTTTAGAGCAAGAAATGGACCTTAAAGCAACTCCTTTATTTCATAAATTGAGATTGAGAGACGTAAGGTACTTGCCTAAAGTCGTTCTGCCAGTTAGCAAATAAGTTAACAATTAAAACACAGAATTCCTGTCTCCTAGACAATGTCTGTTTTCAGTATACCACACTACTCCAAAAAACAGGCTTCTCCCAAAGGATGATGGTCAACTAAAACTAGAAACATGTGTTATGGGGCTGGCTCTGTGGCCGAGTGGTTAAGTTTGTGTGCTCTGCTGCGGTGGCCCAGGGTTCGGATCCTGGGCACGGACATGGCACCGCTCGTCAGGCCACGTTGAGGCGGCATCCCACATCCCACAACTAGAAGGACCTGCAACTAAGATACACAGCTGTGTACAGGGGGGTTTGGGGAGATAAATCGGAAAAAAAAAAAAAAAAGATTGGCAACAGTTGTTAGCCCAGGTGCCAATCTTTAAAAAAAAAAAAAGAAACATGTTATGTCAAAATCTATTAACCACACCAAGAGAAGGGGGAAAAAAGCCCAGACTTACTAACTTTGGGGTTATTCACAGACTATCCAACATTAGAGGATTAACACAAAACTGAAAATGGCCACCAGGTTTTTCACAATAAAAAAACAAACTTCCAGAGCTGTCTGTCGTGATGGACTTTCGTAACTGTCAAGCCTCCTACTGGCAAGACCTAACTGTGGCATGGCAAGAAAAATATCATGAATCTGGCCCCCGTGTTATGTAACTCAAGTGCCATTTAAGTGAAAATCACAACAAATACGAATGGAATTCTCAATGATCATTTATTTCTGAAACTTGCATCAGTTATTCATTTATCAGGATTAAAAAATTAGAGTAAGCAAGACAGGAGAACAAACTATTAACAGATTTTTTTCTCCTATTTTATTTTATATCCAAGTGAGAAATGGATTTTGATAAGGGAAGAATGGTAAAAATGAAGTAGCTATCAGGAAGTGAGAAGTGATCCAGGAAGGAAGTAGACATGAACTAAAAAGCTGCTCCACCTTATGTTTGAAACAGTCTCTGATTCTTTAAGAATGCTGTGGCAGGCAGAAGAACGGCCCCCCAAAGACATCTCCATCCTAACCCCAGAATGGGTGAATATGTTACCTTAAAGGGACTTGCAAAAATTAAGGACCTTGAGATGGGGAGGTTGTCCTGGATTACCTGGGTGGGCCCAACCTAATCACCCAGGTCTCAAAAATAGGAGAATCTTTCCTACCTACGGTCAGAGGGAGGCGTGACTATGAAGAAATGGTCAGAGAGATGCATTGTTGATGGCTTTGAAGATGCAGGAAGGGGACACAAGCTAAGGAATGCTGGCGGCCTTGAGAAGCTGGAAAGGCAAGGAGACAGATTCTCCCCCAGAGCCTGCAGAAGGAATGCAGCCCTGCGAGACCCTGATTTACCCCCAGGGAGATCCATGTTGGACTTCTGACTTAAAGCCTGTAAGGTGATAAATTTTTCTTGTTTTAAGCCACTAAGTTTGTGGTGATTTGTTACAGCAGAAAGAAAAAACTAATACAAATGCTAAGAGTTTTTCATTTTAATTTCCGAGACACATACACATCTATGTCAACGTCAGGTCTGCGACAGGCTTTATTACCTTCACAAGGCATGCAGGACCATTCTCTCCTGGCAGTGGAAAATTCAGATCAAAAGGAGAAGAGAGGTTCAGCGAGTTCAGTTGTTGCCCAGTAGAAGCTTCAGTTTCTAAACGTTTTGGCTCTCCACACCATTGAAGACCACCAACACTCCCTAAATTCAAAGGAGAGCATTGCACTTAATCATTTCTCAGGCCTTCTGGAGATAAAGAACATTCCTAAAGAGGCTTTCAAGTTTGATATAAATGATGTTTCTGAGCTTGCAAACTTCAAGTTGTTACAGTTTTTAAGGAAATAACACATACTAACAAAGCTCTTTGACCTATGAAGAAAGCAAAAATTATTAGGAAAACCTGAAAATTTAACAGTTTTTCTCCCTACAATAAAATGGCAACAAAATTCCCCCACCAAATCTCACGGAAGTATTTTTAATATTTAATATGGTTACTTTGACATCTTTGCCCTAAGGAATACACGGTCTACTGACAACAAAACCACCTGGGTAGAACAAACTTTTGTCTACTTACCAAGCAGAATAAAACTATATAGCAATAAATTCATTTATCAAACACTAATATCCACTACGTACCAGGAATCAGACTAGTTGTTGGGGATACAAAGATGATTAAAAGATAGCCTCTACCCGTTACATGGTCACAGTTTAGGGCTGATAACTAGTCAGAATCAAAACAAAGCCTGCCATACCAGAGTACTGCTCAGCAATAAGATGGAATAGACTATTATACACACAGAAACCTGGCTGGATCTCAAGGGAAGTGTGCTGAATGAAAAAAGCCAATCGACGAAGTTTATATACTATATGATTCCATTTATATAACATGCCTGAAATAACAAAATTACAGAGTTGGAGAACACATTAGTGGTTGCCAGGTGTTAGGGACTTGTGGGGAGGGGAGGCAGGAGAGGTGGGTGTGACTGTGAAAGGGCAACACAAGAAATGTGGGTAATGAATCGTCCCGTATCCTGATTGTGGCAGTGGTCACAGGAATCTACGTAGGTGATGCAACTGCACAGAACTAAACACATCACACAGGAGTAAGTGCACGTGAAGCTGTGAATTCCGGATAAGGTCGATGGGTTGCATCAAGAGCCATGGCCTGGTTATGATGTTCTACTGTAATTATCTAAGATGCTACCATTGGGGGAGACTGGCTCAAGGGTAGACAGGGTCTCTCTCTACTATTTCTCACAACTGCATAGGAATCTACACTTTTCTCAAAGAAAAGTTAAGAAACATATACAGCTTAGAAGACTGCCTAAACCCAACAAGCTAGCTACAGTTTACGTAAACAATGCACTCAATGTACAAAGAGCCCTGCAGCGTGACATTCAAACAAAAGGGGTCAGAAACAGAAAGGAGCAGCAATTGCTTAAGTGCTAAGAAAGAGAATTACCGTATGTCCTGGATTCTAACATGTCACTTACTGTTATGATACACCATTAATTTTAATAAACATTTGGGGGTAGGTGGAGAAAAAGAAAGAAGACTTTTTTTTTGGCGTATATTTTACTGTAAAACATCTAAGTTTAAAAACATTCAAGTATGCCTTAGCATTAAGGAAACACAGTAATAGGAACTTATAAAGTAGAATAACATATGGTTAAATGAAATTCATTAGTAAATCTTTGTTTACCACTGATTGTCACGCTTGCTCTTTCAACCCAACCTTACAAATACCAACTAACTAGACTAATTTCTTTTACCTCCTCTCCCTTTAACTTGCCCTCTGATTAAAGGAGCTAAAAAGAAGTGACTGGCACATAAAAGGAGAAATAAAGACAACCTTATCTACTCGCTGGAATGAAGACGTTCACTGCTCATAAAAACTGTGACTTGGTGAAAGCAATAATGATACACACCAAGTTGGAAATCCTCTCACGCTCTCAGAAAATTTCAACTTTCGGTCTCCTTGTTTTCATCAGAATTAGTTGTATCTTAAGCATGTTTTAAGCAATAAACCACTATAAACCTATGTAAACAGGACAAATAGAACTGTGACTCTTCTAAGGGTTATCTGCTCTAAAGTTTAGGAATAAGCAATCTAGCGCAACCACGACTTCATGCTTTGCCTCTGATAACCTCAGTCTTACCACTACTCCAAAAAGAAAATTAAGAAAGGATGTTTTCAGATATAAATAAATCATTTTTAGGATAAAGTACTATGCTTCCATATTACTTAAGAGCAGAGACAAAAATAAATATGAAGAAAGAGAAAAGACTTTTTTCAGCTAACCACTTGAGACTCTCAAACTGACAGCCGAGCAGGTCCCCTCTCACTAAGTGACGTTAATAGCTCCATTACAAAGCATAATCTGACCGAAGAGTACTGTGAAAACTCTCCAAACTGTCTATAATTCTGGTAAACTTGAAAGCAAGGCTGTCAAATCATGCCAGCTCATAAATCTAGAGCTATATCACACAACAGTTAATTCTGAAAATGAACCTTCTGCAAGAGAGCTGAAGTCTACAGACAGCCTGTTGGCACACGCTACCTGCTTGTCTGGCACCGGCATGTTGGTCTTTCTGTTTATTGGGCTGTAGGTCCATGTCTTCATCGTCTTCGTAACTCCTCTTGTGACGACTGGGCGTGTAGGATGTTGAAGGACTGACTCGAGCTTGGTTTGCATTAACATAGGCGTTAAATGAAAGGTTAAGAAAAGACTACCATCAACCGAGGAATAGCCTAAGTTATGCTAATTATATGACTAACAAAAGATGACTAGTTTGGCAATTCGGTTAAAAGAAAAATGTGTTTTTAAAAAAAGGTTGGACTTCCAGTTCTGGTCATGAGAGCAACAGCTCAACTTTACGCCCCTGCCCCTCCTGTAAGGAGCGATGAAACTGGGCAGAAGACAGGAAGCAACTGTGCTCAGTCACTGGACAACAGGGAGCATGAGGTTATGATCCTTGAATGAGAAACACGCTGGGTAAACTCCACACTCTCCCCAGCTCTCTCTTAGGAGAACTCCTAAGCTGCAACAAAGAGAAGTGGAGGCCTGCTCTTGTTGGGTAGAGAAAACAGAGTAAATAGTTCACAGCTACTGAAAGAACGAGAATTTGCAGGACAGAACTAGAAAGGAAGGAGTTGCAGACAGAAGACCCAGAAATCTGTGCAGGTTCCACTCAGGTCTTTTGCTGAGTACAAAACTGTGGATGCACAAGTCAAGATTCCTTAAGGCCTAGCAGAGAACAGCTGCTGGTTGGCTGGGAGCTAAATGGAGATTCTGGAAGTTGTGCAACACTAGAACTGGACGCTGCTGAACATTCCGGACACTCAGGTAAGACCCAGAAATAGCACATCTCATGAGTAAGGACTATGTCCTGCACAGCAAGGCTACTCCACACCCACCTTAAGAAATCCCAGAACCAAGCCTTGACAAGAGGGAAGTGATCCACTTAAATCACCTGCCTGTCAGAACAAAATGCAACATTCTTGAAGACAAAACCAAACTTTCCACAATGTTGTATATCAGCATACAATAACACATTATTACTTATGTGAAGAAGCAGGAAAATACGACCTAGAATCAGGATTAAAAATAGTCAACAGAAACAAACCCAGAGATGACCCAAATATTGCAGTTAGCAGATAAGGACATTAAAAAAAAATCTAGAACTAAAAAAAAAAAAAAGGACTGAGCCTCAGTCGCCTGGAGGAAAATAACAAGTAGTCTAACAATCACGTGACTAGAGCACCAGAAAATGAGACAATGATGAGACTGGGGACAGAAAAATATTGGAAGAAATAAAGGCTGAAATCTGAAAAATATCAACCCACAGACCCAAAAGGTAAAAAAAAAAAAAAAAACCCAAGCCAGATAAACACACAAAAAACTCACATCTAGGCACATCACAGTCAAACTGGCAAAAACCACAGAGAAAGAGAGAACATTAGAAATCAAAGACATTACACACAGGGGAACAAGGACAAGATGATGCTAGCCTTCCCTTAAAAAATCAATGGAGGCCAGGAGTCAGGAGAACAATGTCAGTAAAGTGTTGGAGAGGGAAATACCTGTCAATCAAGAATTCTATATCCAGTGAAAAGATCCTTCAGAAATAAAGGTGAAATAAAGACATTTTCAGTTGACCCAAAGCTGAGAGAATTCATCACCAACAGATCTGTACTTAAAAAGAAAAAAGCTTAGTAAAACAGTTCTAGATAAAAAACAAAGAACAAAGAGAGCTGGAAATGGTAAATGTGTACACAAATATAAACGATGTATTTTTTTTCTCATTTCTCAATTTATGTGGAAGACAACTGTTTAAAGCAAAAAAAAAATAATATACTGTGGATTCTATAATTTAAGTACAAGTAAGTGTTGTGTATGACAACAGCAGCATAAAGAATGGGAGGGGGTAAACGGAGGTACAGTCTTGCAAAGATCAGGGAGCAAAGAAGAAACCACAAGGGAAATTAGAAAATATTTTGAACCGAATGATAGTAAAAATAACAAATCAAAATTTGTGGAATGCAACTAAAGCAGTGATTAGAAAGATACTTATAGCCTTAAATGCTAACATTAGAAAAGAAGGAAGATTTGAAATTAATGATGTGAACATTCACTTGCAAAAGCTGGAGAAAGGAATTAAAACCAAACTAAAGAGTAAGAAAATAGAGCAGAAATCAATGAAATAGAAAACAGAAAATTAAAGTAAAAAAGTTGGTTTTTTGACAAACCACCAGCAACATGACCAAGAATAAAAGAGAAAAGGTAATCAACACTACTGGAAATGAAAGAAGAGACCACTGCTAGATATCCCCCAGACATTACAAAGAAAATAAGGAAGTAAAAGCTTGATGTTATTGACATAAATTCAACAAGTGAGATTAAATAATTTTGAAACAATTCCTTGAAGGCTACAACTTATCACAAGTGACACAAAATAAGTACTAAAAAAATTGAATTAAAAATCTCATGAAGAAGATGCCTGGCCACAAACTGGAAACAACCCAAATGCTCATCCAATGGAGGTGATAGAAACGAACACCACTGGCAATATAAAGAAATGAACTACTGATAACACATGGATGCCTCTCAAATGCACTAGGCTGAACAAAAGCGATGAGACAAAAACTGTACTCTATGAGTCCATTGGTACGACATCCAAGAATAGGTAAAACGAAACCAGAGAGAAAGAAATCGGATGGTGGCTGCAAGGGAGGGGAGTGGTGACTAGAAAAAGGCACAAGGGAACTTTCTGGCACAAGTTCTTTCCTGTGACTGGGTTGTAAATTAGACGGGTGCAGGCACCTATCCAAATCACTGAGGTGTACCCCTAAAGCCTAGCATTTCAGAGCATGTGAATTATGCCTAAAAAAACTACTAGCTAAAAAAATTAAACAAAAAGAAGCCCGAGATGGTCCACAACCTCCTTCAAAAGAACCAACATGTTGTTTTCCCTTGATAAAATGAGAATTAGTTCTAATTTAAAACTATTTGTTTATTTAATTATTGCAATTCTTTTTCAGTACCTTTAAATCTCCCTCAATCTTTTTAGTAGCATTTCACGATAGGAATGTGCCATAATTTTATCATTTCTCAGTGATGAATACCTAGGTTGCTTTACAGGTTGTCTTGTTTAGGACAAATGAAACACGTTTTATTAAAATAAAGCCAAGCTTTGTAAATGAAGAATCATTTTTTTTTCCCCAGCAAACTTCACTGAAGTAAAAAGACTAAGTTTTTAACAACTCAGAATGTGAATTGTGGTCTTTTCAATTAAGAAAATAATCAGGAACCAGTGAACACGTAAGAAAGGATATTTCTTTTACCCAGGTGGATTCCCCAGGCACTGGGACACAGTAGAAAGTCTGTCTTTCCAAAGTGGTGGTTCGTGGAGAGTTCACATCAACTTCTTGTTGAGGCTATGATGTGTACAAAAAGTATTTTTAAATTTTATTAAGAAAACAACATTTTTAAAAATTAGCAACCACATTTTCATATTACTTATAAAACCAAGCAACTACTAAATCCAAATTACTATTTTTTAAAGGAAAACTAATATAAAATAATTTCACACACAATAATCAATATGCCACCTTCTCTCAAATCCAGAATACACAGCACTCTAGGTTACAAAATTAAATCCTTTTTAATAAACAGGATGCTTTCAAAGACAAAGCACATGGTAATTCCACTCTCTTTTGCACAGAAAACTATCAAAATCAGCCTATAAAATAGGAATTTAATGAAATACTCATTACCAGGTATCTCTGAGATGAGATTTAAGAGTCAGACATTATTCCCTGGAAAAGGCATATTCTGTGTTTCAAATATACTTAGAAAATCCTAAGAGGTAGAAAGGGCCCAAGATGTAGCACTAAAAATTACTTTAATAAACACGTATTACAGGGCCGGCCCCATGGCTGAGTGGTTAAGTTCGTGCGCTCCACTTTGGTGGCCCAGGGTTTCACAGGTTTGGATCCTGGGCGCGGACATGGCACCGCTTGTCAGGCCATGCTGAGGCGGCGTCCCACATGCCACAGCTGGAAGGACCCACAACTAAAAATATACAACTATGTACTGGGGGGCTTTGGGAGAAAAAGCCAAAATAAAATCTTAAAAAAAAAAATTCTAAAAAAAACACCAAAAGCGTGTATTACTTTTATAATATAAATAAATCCTCTTAAAAGCAAATAAAATGTATACTCCATTTTGTAGGGGAAAAAAAGGAGCCAAGAGACATTGAGTCTGAGCCTGAGATAAAGTGTTTAAGCTGGGTTTTTTGTTTGTTTCCTTCTTTCCAGGCCCAAAGTCCCCTTTTCCTGGCTTGGTGCTTTTCCTTACGACTCTATTGCACAAACTCTCTCTGCCTCAGTAGTGTCACAGATGGAGAGCCATAGCTATTTTATTTTCCCATTTTCAGATGCTGAGGTTACGGAGCCACAGTAATACAGCATGACTGTGCAGTAGAAAAAGTTGTGTATTAATACAAATCCGTCTTTCATGAGTCCATTACTCTAAATAGTGGGAAGAAGTTACATTTTTGTTTAACATAATCTTTGCGGCAACCTTTCAAATTAGGGCTGCTCTTCTGTCGAGACTGGCCCGGTGAACTAGAACACTTTATTCCACCACGAACAACTTCTACTGCTAATTAACGGGCTGGTATGGGGGTTTACAGATCAATCTCCTGAGGTTCGGGTAAGCAGGAGTCCGACGCCCAGAATGTAAAAAGCCCCAGGTAATCCGATTAAACTGAGATTCTGGATCCGCAAAGCACAGAACTAGACCCAGAATGGGGGTAACTCCACCGAGGTCCCCCCATCTACCCAGGCCCTGCCTGAGCACCTGGCTCGTCACCCCCCACCTGTGATAGCTGTTTTCTTTCCAACAAGTGCCATTACCATTTGTGTGCCAATAGAATCACATGAGAAACACACAAAAAGCAAAATATGGGAGACACTTTTCAGTCAATATATTTACTTTGACATGCTGTTAATCTTGTTTTTTTTGATTTTTAAACTAGAAATAAATGTTAAACTTGCCTCAGTTACAATGTCAGGCATGTTGAACAGGTGTCTGAATGAAATTAAATTTAATTCTGCATGTTGTTCCTCTATTATCAGAAAAGCAATAAAAAAGCGCAAGTACACTGTGGCTCCTCTATAACTGCTTTTCTAGTAAGTTCCTAGTCAAGACCATCCCTTTCACAATTATAATTCTATCCAGTGTTCCGCCTTCTTCCCTCTCCCATTATTGATATGTAAAAGAGTTTCTATTACTTCCTTTTATCAAAGAAAGCTTAAGTTTATCAAAAACTTTT
Organism: Equus asinus; assembly: GCF_041296235.1. Taxonomy (NCBI): domain Eukaryota; kingdom Metazoa; phylum Chordata; class Mammalia; order Perissodactyla; family Equidae; genus Equus; species Equus asinus. The sequence goes on along the minus strand of NC_091791.1, from coordinate 12,807,916 downwards.
TTTCTCCTAGGAAAAGAGGGCAGGATTTAGTCAAATTTAATTAAGCAAGCGTTGAGCCTGAAATTAATCTCCTACTTTCATTTTAAAAGAATTTATCATAACCTGTAATTTTTTAACCAAGTATATAGACAATTGGGAAAAGCAAGGAATTAGTTTTGTCAACTACAATATTCCACCTTCTAGAGATTTTTTGAAGATAAAATATCTTATCAGAAACTCTTAAAGGCAAATAAAGAAAACATTTCACATGACTTCTTAGAACTTATTTACATACAAGACACATTTAAGATCACCAAAGAAACGTCATAAATTCTCTGCTTAGGAAAAAATTCTTATTAAAAATGTTTTATAGATCTTAAGGATACATACCCCACACTCCGCTACATCTCTATATTTTCCAAAATGAAGAACCTATGACCCAAAACAAAGGACAACAGTATTGCATCAGTATATCTGAATCGAAAGTACCATAAACAACGCAAGGGCAAAATCAACATCATTAATCAGAAACAGAAAGTTTCAGGAGAAAAGTAATCCATACCCGTGTTTTCGTGTTTCGGTTGACCGTTTCATAAACCCCCATATAAAACTCAGGGTCAAACATATCCTGAATCATGCAGCGGAACTTCACAAAACTGTTAGGTTTCAAATAATGAAGGGGAACTTCATTCAGTGACGGTACCTGAAAGGAAGAGAATCAAGTCAATAAAATACTCCATCTACAGAACAGAGAGGATATATCCAGACCCAAACTGCAACCCCCACACACAAAACATCAAGCCCCGCCAGGGAGCCAAATGATCTCAACGGTCAACACAACATAACTGCTGGACAAAGCACTTTCTGAGTTCTTGCAAGTTTGTATGAGAACCGACTATTACGTAAAAGGATGCTTTTCCTTCAGAACGCTCTTCAGTTAGCAGAAAGGCATTTGCTTTGTTGAGTTCTTCTTTTAAAACTACTACCTGCCAATTCTTTTAAAATAAAGGTAATAAAGATAATCGAAGCTCTCAAATTTAATTTTCTTAGAAAATAATATAGTCAGTTACTGCCACCTAGAGGCACAAACATACAAGCATTTAACTGCTTGGATTTAAGTTAAAGCTGCAAAAGAGACCAAACTCTTATAATATAAAAGTATGCACTTGAAGCAGAGGGCAGTAGACATTAAATTACATATTCTTAAATTATATACGGATTACTACTCCTACTGAGAGAAACTGGAAGGTGATCAACCCTCACCCCCCACCCCTAAACAGCAACAAGCTTACCCATTTAGGAGCATTATTTTCCTTCAGCTTTTCCTTAAAATATTCAATTACTTTCTTCTCCCAGTCAGAATTAACTCCATTTTGCGCTGAAAGAAAACATAGTTTTCAAAGCTAAAGGTACAATACACAATAGACTATGCTCAGGTGAGTCACACATCAGTGTGCCTGCATCTGAGGCACCGCTCAAGCCACTTGAGAAGCCGCCCTACTTGGGGGCTGGGTACCACAAGTCAGGGTGATGCTGACCTCCTGCAGGCTCTCAGGAGCTAACAACCTGGCTGAGAGCATCCACAGAATGAGATAGGTTACCTAGACAAAGCAGCAGATGAACCATCATTTGTAAAGCGCACTGCTCCTTGAAAACATTTTATATAAATTTTAAAAATCTTTACAACTACCCTGAAATGGAGCAGAGGATGTTTTGTTTTAACTTACTTGGGAATAATTTCAAACTTTCAAAAAAGCCACAGGAATAACACAGAGAACACCTGTATCCTTGCCCCATCTGCTGTATCATTCGCGCTCAGTTATTTTTCTGACCCACTTGAGATGGTTACACACATCATGTATTTTTACCTTTAAATATTTCAATGTATGTTCCCTAAGAATAAGGAGATTATTCTACATAACCACAGTACTGATATCAACCTTAGGAAATTCAAAATTGATCCAATAATGTCATTTAAGCTAGCATTCATATCCCAATTTATCATCTGACCCAATACTATCCTTTATTGCACTTTCTCCCCTTCAGTGCAGGACCCAGTCTAGGATGACATATTGCTTTTAGCTATCATGTTTCTTTAATCTCCTTTACTCTGGAACAGTGCCCCAATCTTTCTTTATCTTTTATGACACTGATACGGCAGAAGAATACAAGTCCTTCAAAAAAAAGAATGCTCCTGACTTTGGGTTTGTCTGATGTTTCCCTATGATTAGATTGTAGTTACGTGTTACCAGTCAGACTCCTACATAAGCGATGTTGTGTCCTGGTAAGGGTATCATCTAGAGACTAGATGTCCATCTTCCCCTTACTGATGATGTTAATTTTGATCACCCACTCAAAGGGATAGCCTATTTCTCCAGTTACTTTCTTCCTCGTACAACTATTAAGAAATCTACAGGAGACACTCTAAGACCTTGAAAATAATTTTCATGAAACTTCTCTCTGCCCTCAGAAGATTTAGCATCCGTCGATGATTCTTGCAATGATGATTGCAAAATGGTGAGAAAGGTGTTTTTAATGTCCTGTTAAAGATAAGAAAACCAAGGCTTTGAAAAATTATGGAAATTGGCCAAGACCAAAGAGCAAACTATCTACAGAATTAAGAATAAATATTTTCGGGGCTGGCACAGTGGCACAGTGGTTAAGTTTTGCACATTCCGCTTCAGCCGCCCGGGGTTCACCGGTGTGGATCCTGGGTGCGGACAGGGTACCACTCGGCAAGCAGGTGTCCCACATATAAAATAGAGGAAGATGGGCACGGATGTTAGCTGAGGGCCAGGCTTCCTCAGCAAAAAGAGGGGGATTGACAGCAGATGTTAGCTCAGAGCTAATCTTTCTCAAAAAGAAAAAAAAAAGAATAAATATTTTCGTGAGTGAGAACCACTAAACCATAGCTGGTCAATACCTCCACCATTTATATTCATCATGCAGATGCTACAGAGAGAGTAAAGGAATTCTGTCTATATTTGTCATAAAATCCTGCTAACACCATGCTTTAGCAGGGCTTCCAAACACTTTTACTTAAGTGAGCAAAGGCTAGTTCTGAAAAAAGAGCGAAGGGGAAAAACTCCTTCGGTGATTCTGATGTGCAATGAGAGTTAAATCTACCAGCAGACTGGCCCTCACAGCGTGGTTCCTGGACCAGCACCATTAGCACCACCTGAGTAGGTGTTAAAAATGCAAATTCTTCAGTCCATCTCAGACCTACTGAATCAGAAACTCTGGAGATGAGGCCTAGCAATTTGTGTTTTAAAATACCCACCAGGGGGAGTGCAAACTGGTACAGCCACTATGGAAAGCAGTATGGCATATCCTCAGAAAATTAAGGATAGATCTATCATATGATCCACGTATCCCACTGCTGGGTATTTATCCAAAGAACTTGATAACACAAATGCATAAAGATACTTGCACCCCTACTTTCATTGTAGCATTAGTCACAATAGCCAAGACTTGGAAGCAACCTAGATGCCCATCAAGGGACGAATGGATAAAGAAGATGTGGTATTTATAAACAATGGAATACTACTCAACCATAAGAAATGATGAAATCTGGCCATCTGTGACAACATGGATGGACCTTGAGGGTACTAGGCTGAGTCAAATAAGTCAGAGGGAGAAAGTCAAATACCACATGATCTCACTCATAAGTAGAAGATAAAAACAACAACAAACAAACACATAACAAAGGAGACTGGATTGGCGGTTACCAGGGGAGGGGAGGGCAAAAGGGGTGATTAGGCTCACATGTGAGGGGATGGACTATAATTAGTTTTTGGGTGATGAACATGATGTAATCTAGACAGAATTCAAAATATATTATGATGTACATCCGAAAGCCATATGATGTTATAATCCAATGTTACTGCAATTAAAAAAATAAAATAAAATAAAATACCCACCAGGTGATTCCGATACACTGAAGTTTGAGAACCACTACTCTACAAGATGCATGCCAATAAATGATTACTGAATTGGGGAAAAAACAATCAATTGGTGTTTTTGCTTCTAGTCAAAATGGATGTTTAAAGAGAAAACTGACACGCAGCCATGACTGCCACACCAACACTACTATTCTGACGGCATTTGTGTAAGAAACATGAAAATGCCACACAACAGATGATGAAGCTACATCAAAGAGGGATTGGGAAGCAGTTAAGTTACTACTAACTAACTAATGTGTATACAAAATAGTATGTAAATGGCCAGCTTACAAATATCTGGTACTGCTGGGCAATTAAAGGACTGCAAAAGATAATTCCACAAATACCCAGAATGCACCAATAAATGTCAATTATTTACTAAGCCTACCGTGTGCCCAGCATTTCCTAGGTGCAACGAGGACACTGAGAGCTGAAGGAACTTAGAGCTAAGATAAGCTACGGCTAGAAAAAGAGCCAAAAGTAAAGAGGAGAAACCAGTGTAGGGCAAAGAATCTCAGAGAGGGCTTCTGAAAGAGGTGTTGCTTGAGCCAGGCCTTGAAAGGAGGAGGACTGACTCGTGTCAAGGTGGAAGGGATTGGCATATTCTAGATGGACAGCACTCCGAGGGAAGAAACAGTAATGAACAAGGACAAGGATGGCCACTACCTGAAACTCAAGTACACGGAGCACTAAGTGCCTGGAAGAGAATAAAGCCAATGAACAAAATGAAGATGAGGCCATGCCTATCACAGGGAGTTTTCAATGCCAGGCTACAGATTTGCTCTCTATTCAGACTATCAACCTTTACATTCCCAAGGCCTAGCAAGGGCCTGGGACATAAGAGCTCTGGATTTAGGGAAATTAACATTAACTAAGCACAATGTAGAGAAAATAGGTTGTTTTGCAAGACTAGTATTCACTTCTCCTTTTTCTAATGACGGTGCCTGTTTTTGAGGGAAGAACCCCTGCACCCTCACTGTCTCAGTCCAAGGCCTCAGTGGTTCTGACAACTGCTTTAGGGGTGCGCCAATCAAAGACAATCTCGGGAGCCAGGTTTAGTAACAGGGTGCAACATTGCAGGTTATAATCCTGAGGCCGCATGTGGCCACTGTGACCAAGGTCTGTCTGAAAACTATGCCATCCCAGAGGAAAGTGGAGCAGAGAGGCAGATTGCTGTAGACATGGTGTAAGTATTTGGCTCTAACTGAGCCTGACGTTAACTTACCCATGAATTCAGTCACCTGAGACCATATATTCATCTTTTGGGGATTAAGTGGAATCAAGCTGGGTCACTTGCAACCAAGAGTCCTGCTTAGCCTAGACATCACTCTATCATGTTTCCCATGAATTCCTGGGCATCTGAATTTGAGCACCACTGCATACAATCTTCCTCGAGTTTAGGAGTCAGGGAAACTGAGGAACAAAAAATATACAAGTTTTTACACTCGTAACAGTTTATGAGGGTTCTAGTTGTTCCACCTCACCAATACTTGGTCTTGTCAATCTTTTTAATCCTAGTCATTGTGCTGGTTATGCAATGGCTTCTCTTTGTGGTCTCAACATGCATTTCCCTAATGAGTAAGGATGTTGTACAGCGCTTCATTTGTTTATTGACCGTCGCAATAACTCCCTTCGTGAAGTGACTACTCACATTTTTAAAAAAGCTTGCTGCGGCATCACTTACTGTGCTAGTTCTCTGTGTATTCTAGATGTCTTTTGTCAGATATATGTAGGGCGAGCATTTTCTCCTAATTTGTAGCTTGGTTTTTGACATTCTTAATGGCGTCTTTTGAAGACAAGTTTTAAATTTTGATCCAGTCCAATTTTCCAGTTTTTTCTTTTATGGTGTCTCTAAGATCATGAAGATCTTCTCCTACGTTTTTTATTTTTCACATTCAGGTCTGTAAATCCATATCAAATTAATGTTTTTGTTTATAGTGTTGACGTAAGGGTCAAGGCTCATTTTTTCCCAAAAAGATATCCACTTGTTCCAGCATTATTTAACGAAAAGACTTTCTAGCACTAATTGCTTTGGCACTTTTGTCAAAAACTCAACTCACTGTATTTATGTTAGCGTATTTCTAGATTCTCTATTACATTATACTGATCTATTTGTTGATCTTTATGCCAATACCATACTGTCTTAATCACTATAGCTTGATAATAAGTCTTAAAGTCAGGTAGTTAAGTTCTTTTAACTTTCTTCTTCAACTTTAATTATTCTAGATCCTTAACATTTCTAAATAATTTTGAGGAACAACTTGTCAGCTTCTACGTGAAGTCTGCTGAAATTCTGATTAGGGTGATATTGAGTATATAGATTAATTTGATAAGAACGGACAGCTTAACAATATCAAGTCTCCCAATCTATAAACTCTCCCACAGGAGAGAACATCGGGAAGCCTCCAGACTCCATCCGGGTCTTTTTCCCGTAGGATCTGGCTCTGCAACCTTACCACACTGCTGTTATAAATCTTAGCCAAGAGTCCAACTATAAAGAGTCACATAAGTCCTTCTAATGAATCTCCAGACATAAGGGTGGTCTTGGAACCACAGCTCCTTTCTTTTTATTGCCGAGTCGTCTTCCACTGTACAGCTGAACACAATTTGTTTCTCCATTTACCTGTTTAGATTTAGATTGTCTCCAGGTTTTGATAACTATGAGTAAAACGACTAACAAACATTTGCATACAGGTTTTTGTATGAACATAAGCTTTCATTTCTCTAGGGTAAAAACCTAGGAATGGGACAGCTGGGTATATATATGGTAAATGTATGATTAACTTTAAGATTCTGCCTTTTTCCAGAGTCGCTGTACCATTTTGCATTCTCACCACCAACATATAAGAGAGCCAGCTGTTTGCATTCTTGCCAGTACTTGGTGTTGTCAGTATTCTTTTGGTTTATTTTAGCTGTTCTAATAGCTGTGTGAGATCCCATTACGGTTTAAATTTGCATTTCCCTAGAGGCCAATGATGCTGAACTCTGTTCATGTGGTTATCTGCCATCCTTATATCCTCTCTGGTGAAGTGTCCATTTAAATCTACTTAAATCTTTTGCCCCTTTTAAAATTGAGTTGTTTAATTACCGTTGTGTTTTCTTTCTACATTCTGGATACAAGTCCTTTATGTGATATATAATTTTCAAATATATTCTCTCAGTCTATACCTTGTCTTTTCATTCTCCAAACAGTATCTTTTGTAGAACAAAAGTTTTTAATTTTGATGAAGTCCAATTTACCAAATTTTTGTTTTATGCATTATGTCTTTGGGATCGTGTCTAAACAGTCACTGCCAAATCCTGGTTCATGAAGATCTTCTGTTTACTTCTAAAAGTTTTATTCTTTTAGATTTTATACTTAGTCCTATGACCCATCTTGAGTTAATTTTTGTATAAGGTATGAGATTTAGGTTGAGATTAATATTTCTGCATAAGAATGTCTAACTGTTCCAACATCTTTGTTGAAAAGAATATCCTTTTGCCATTGAATCGCCTTTTGTACCTGTCAAAAGACAATTAAGGGGGCCGGCCCAGTGGTGCAGTGATTAAGTTCGCAGGTTCCACTTTGGTGGCCCAGGATTCACCGGTTGTGATCCCTAGTGCAGACCTATGCACTACTTGTCAAACCACAGTATGGAAGGCATCCCACATATAAAGTAGAGGAAGATGGGCATGGATGTTAGCTCAGGGCCAGTCTTCCTCAGCAAAAAAAAAGAAGGATTGGTGGCAGATGTTAGCTCAGGGCTAATATTCCACAAAGAAAAAAACAAAAACAATTACGGCAACAGGATGAACCTTAAAAACATTAAGCTAAGTGAAATAATCCAGACAAAAAATGACAAATATTGTACGATTCTACTTATATGAGGTCCACAGCATAGGCAAATTCATAGAGACAAAAAGCAAAATAGAGGCTCTGGAGGGAAGGTGGAGCTGGGGTGGGAAATCTATTTCATCTTGAGTGAGTTTGGATAGTACGTGGTTGTGGCAGGAAAAATAATGCCCTCCCCCCCCCCCCCCCCCGCAAAGATGTCCACATCTTAATCCCAGCACCTATGAATATATTATGTTACATGGCAAAAGGGAATTTAGGGAGAAGATGGAATTAAGGTTGATAACCAGCTGACTTTAACACAAGGAGATTATGTGATTTTCTGGGTGGGTCCAAGGTAATCACAAGGGTCCTTAAATGTGGAATGAAGCAGAAGTAGTCAGAGTGAGAAGATGTGAGTAGAACACCACCTGCTTTTCTGGCTTTGAGGATTTTTAAAGGGGGCCACAAACCAAGAAATGTTGGCAACCTCGAGAAGCTGGAAAAAGACAAGGAAACAATCTGTCCCCTAGAGCCTGCCGCAAGGAATGCAGTGCTGCTGACAACTCCATTTTATTCCAGGGGGACCTGCAGCAGACTTCTGGCCTCCAGAACCGTAAGATAAGAAGTTTATATTGTTTTAAGCCACTCAACGGGTAGTAATTTGTTACAACAGAAATAGGAAACTACTACAACGGTTTTTGAGGAGTTGGTCCACTTCATCTCAGTTGTCGAATTTGCATCCACAGAGCTGTTTGTACTATTCATGTCCACAGAGTCTAGACTCTATAGTGGTATCTCCCCTTTTGTTCCTGAAATCGGTAATTTGTGTCTTCCCGTTTTTTTTTCTTTGCCCGCCTGGCTATAGGTTTATGAATTTTATTGCTCTCTTGTAAAAAACAAACAAACAAACAAGCAGCTTAGGGTTTCATTGATTTTCTCACTTTTTCTTCTGTTATCAATTCAATTTAATTCATTTTTGGTCTATCTTTATTATTACTTTTGTTCTGTATGATTCAGATTTATTTTGCTCCCCATTTCTAGTTTCATAGAGTGGAAGCTTAAATTATTGATTTGAGACCTTTCTTCTATTCTAATAAATGCTTTAATGTCTCTTAGCACATCTTTGGCTGTATCCCACAAATTTTGATACGCTGTGCTTTCATTTTCATTTCATTCAAAATATTTTAAAATTTCCCTTGAGACTTCTTTTGGATCCATGGATTGTTCAGAAATTCAAACTTGAATTTCTAGTTATCTTTGTGTTACTGATTTCTATTCTAATTTCATTATGGTCGGAGAACATACTTTGATGGTTCCAATTCTTTCAGGTTTGTATTTGTTTTATGACCCAGGAGGTGGTTTATCTTGGTGAACGTTCCATGTGCACTTGAAAAAACGTGTATTCTGCTGTTGTCAGGCAGAGTGTTCCACAAGTGTCAATTAGATCTACTTGACTGATGGTGTTTTACAGTTCTTGCTGATTTTCTATCCACAAGTTCCCTGGAATACTAAGAAAGGAGTAGTAAAATCTCCAATGATAATTGCAGATTTTTCCTTTCACTTCTGGCAGTTTTTGCTTTGTGTGTATGTGTGTGTGTTTTTGATGAGGAAGATTGGCCCTGAGCTAACATCTGTGCCAATCTTCCTCTATTTCATATGTGGGATGCTGCCAGAGCATGGCTTGATGAGTCATGTGTAAGTCCACACCTGGGATCCAAACCCACAACCCCCAGGCCACCGAAGGGGAGCAGATGAACTTGACCACTATGCCACTGGGCCAGCCCCATGCTTCGTGCGTTTTGAAACTCTCTTGTTAGGTACATTTACATTTATGTCTTCCTGGTGAATTAACTGTTTTATCATTATGTAATGTGTCTCTTATGCTCTTCTCAAACAACTTCTCTTAAAAATATTTTAAAATTTAAAAAGAAGAATCCAATTAAGAGGAAAACAGCAGACCCAAGAAACAACAGAATTAACTCATGAATGTCACGGGGGGAAAAAAATCCCAGTATGACAACTAAGCAACAAACCTAAAAAGCAACTGACACAAATTAGAGGAATAACTGAGAGGGCTCATTGAAGAACAGCCACAAAAAGATAACAGTTTTGAGTAAATAAATGATATGAATAAAGTGCTGGAAGAATTTAGTGAAAATGATGACAAATTTCTGTTCAATAGGGAAAAGAAATGCAAAAATACAAGTAAATTAAATTTTAACACTATTGCTTAAGAAAATAAAATACATACGTATCTGACAATATAGCCTCAAAATACATAAAGCAACTACTTTCAGAACTAAGGAGAAAAACAAATCAAACAGCAATCACAACTAAGAGACTTTACCACAGCCCCTTCAGAAACATACATCAAGCACAAAACACAAAATCAAACGACATAGCAGGTACGAATAAGATAGTTACTAAGCTCTCTAATATATAAATATCCAGACATAGAGTACACTTTTCAGTACACGTGACATTCACAAAAAGTTCTACGTGTTAGTCACAAAGGAAGCCAACAAATATCAAACGTACAATATGTTCTCTGAACAAAATGCGACACGGTAACAACTCAGTAACAAAAGGGAAGCTTAAAACAACAGCATCCTCACGTCTATAATGATTTAAAGCAAACAAACCATATTAAACAATCCTGAGTTTAGAGAGGAATTTGTACAGGTAATTATCAAATACTCTCAGATAGATGATAAAGAAAGCTATACAGGTCACTATTTGTGAGATACTAAATAAAGTGCTGTTTATAGAGAAAGTTACAGATTTGAATACATTTATCAAATGCCAAGAAAGAATGGAAATAGATGAGTTTATTAGTATTCAAGTTAAGAAGCTAGAAAAAGAACAATAGAACCCAAAAAATAAAAAAGGAAATAATAAACTTAAGAGCAGACATCAAAAACACCAATATAAATAATAACAACATAGACAAATTTTTTGCCAAGACTGTTGAGAAACAACAGAATGATAATGCAAAGAGTGAATAAAATCATACTAATAAATAAAAACAAGAGGATACAAACAAAACACAAAACTTAGTTTCTTTTAGAAAAAAATAACTATAGGTAATAGGAAAAATAAACTGAACACAGAGAAAATGCTAGAGATAACAGAAATACTAAAAACTATGTAAAATATCATGAACTATAAACTGACAATCTTGAAAATTCAGATTTAACTTTAAAACAAGATTAGCAAACTGAGTTCTTATTTTTATCACAATTTGGTCAAAGAACACCGTATGTCCAATATCATTATGAAAGAAACAAAATAAACAGTAGCTAATCCTTCTTCTCAATCCCATGAAGTCCTCAGTCCAGAAAATCTTGCAGTTTCAGGCCAATTTCACAAAAGATAAAGAAGCAAATTTCTACATAAACTATCAGTTAACTGAATCCAACGAAGCATTAAAAAAGAAATCAAGTTCAAATTGTACTTGAATAATAATGCAAGAACAGTTCATCATCAGAAAATCCACACAACTAGAAGGACCCACAACTAAAACATACAACTATGTACTGGGGGGATTTGGGGAGAAAAAAGCATTAAAAAAAAAAAAAAGAAGATTGGCAACAGTTGTAAGCTCGGGTGCCAATCTTTAAAAAAAAGAAAATCTATTAGTGTAATCTAGCACATTAAAGATTAATGGAAAAAAAATTACGTTCTCAGGGGGATACAGAACTAAGCACTTGATAAAGTCCAAGACCTATTTCATTATGAAACACTATAAATTATGGTTTGATAGTAAACTTAGGAGTATAAGAGAAACCATTTGACCTTGATTCTTGAAACGCTGTCCTCAAAGCAAAATAATTTAATGACAGCGTTACACTTCCTTCCCTCCTGGTCCAAACACCCTAGTAGGTCCTGTAGGGAAAACAATTATACAATCATAATATTGTAAATGCTACTCACTGGTTTTTAACCTTTATAATATGATCAGAGCACAGAGAATGTAAATATCACAAGCTTTGTAATGCACAATGACACAAATTAGGTACAAGCAGTGGAGGGCAGTATAGAGACACTAATTTCCTCAGTGAAAGACCTGAAATAGTATCTAAAGCAGTTGGAGGGAAAAAGAGATTTTAGAATATGCCTTTAAATCTAAAAGGAAGGCAACAGAAGAATTATAAACAATGTAAGTGAGAAACCAGAAGCTTTCCCACTAAGCAGGAACAAAACAAGGATGTCTCTTCTTACCACTCCTTTTCAACATGGTACTGGAGTCCCAACTAATGCAATAAGACAAGAAAAGGAAATAAAAGGTATACTGACAGAGAAGGAAGAAAATAAAACTGCCTCTATTCACAGATGACATGATTTTCCATGTAGAAAACACAAAAGAATCAACAATAAAACCTGTTGGAACTAACAAGCTATTATAGAAAGGTTGCAGGATGAAAGGTTAATATACAAAAGTCAATCGCTTTCCAATGTACTACCAACGAGCAAGTAGAATTTGAAATTAAAAACACACTACCATTTATATTAGCACCCCCAAAAGTGAAGTTCTCAGGTATAAATCTAACAAAATATGTGCAAGATCTCTATGAGGAAAACTAAAAAACTCTGATGAAAGAAATCAAAGAACTAAGTAAATAGAGAGATATTCCATGTTCATGGATAGGAAGACTCAATATTGTCAAGATGTCAGTTCTTCCCAAGATGATCTATAGATTCAACACACTCCCAATCAAATCCCAACAAACTATTTTGTGGACATCAACAAATTGATTCTAAAGTTTATACGGAGACGCAAGACCCCAAATAGCTAACACAATATTGAAGAAGAAAACAAAGAACTCTTAAAACTCAACAATAAGAAAATTAACAACCAGGGCCAGTCCTCTGGCTGAGCTGTTAAGTTCATGCGCCGTGCTCCGCTTTGGTGGCCCGGGGTTAATCCTGGGCGCAGACCTAGCACTCCTCATCAAGCCATGCTGAGGTGGTGCCCCACACTGAGGAACTAGAAGAACCTACAACTAGGATATACAACTATGTGCTGGGGGCCTTCTGGAGAAAAAAAAAGAAGAAGATTGGCAACAGATATTAGCTCAGAGACAATATTCCTCACACACACAAAAAAGGGGCAGAGACCTGAACAGACACCTCACCAAAAAAGACATATAGGTGGCAAATAAGCATATGAAAAGATGCTCCACATCATACATCATTAGGGTAATGCAAATTAAAACAAGATACCACTACAGTGCAACATCCAGAACACTGACAACACTAAATGCTGGAGAGGATGTGGAACAACAGGAACTCTCATCACTAAGCACTGGCAATTCTAAACAATGTCAGTGATAAAATATTCTTCCTTGAAAAATCTTTTGTTGGTCTAAATCCTAAACAATTGTGGTTACTGCTGAGTTTTAATAATATATGTGAAAGAGTCAAATTAGCACATTTTCACTACTTACCCTTTAATAAACCCTACTTTTACATAGAAGTTAATCTGAAGAATCCCCAGTTACACACTTGGCTCCCAACACAGACAAAGCTACAAGCATTTGTGTGGATGGTAAATTTCTAAGTGGTCCAGAACAGTCCAAACTTGCTTAGGGCATCGTCTCCTCCAATCCCTGTGGTAGAGTCCTACTTGTGTACGACAGAGTTGAAATAAACAATAACACAGTGATCGTAAAGGTGAAGACAGAGAACCTGAGTTACTTCAGTTCTATCTTCTACTCAACAACTTGGGGTTTTGTGTTTAACATTTAAAACTGAAATAGCTCAAAATTCGTGATATACTAGGTGTAAATTTTAGCTCATGCATGAAATATTTTACTGAATTTGAATAATATCTTTAATACTGAATGTATTCTTTTAATGTTAGTTGCTTTAAAACTAAAGAATAAATCAAGAAAATACATTTGTAACATCAGTGGAACTATCTGGTGGTTATCTAATTTGTGTCTTTTGCAGATGTTTCAGTTTTATTAAAATTCACTTATTAGTTACCAGACAATTGCTTATATAAAATATTATTATATCAAACTAAAACCTAATGACCAAAATTCAAACTATTAGGTAACTATAAATACTATTGAGTAAATAGTTGAGCTTTTTCGTCCTGCAGGAACTTGGGAAGTTAGTCTTAATATAAAGAATTCATTAATTATATAATTAACACAAAATTATTCAAATCTTAAGTGTGGTACACATACTAACATAAAACATGAACACAGTAGAACTCAACAATAACAAAAATTCCAAAAAGGCAGGCGGGAAGAAAGTGACAGAAGCTATGTGTAGATCTATTTTGAAATATATAATATCTTCAGTTTTGCATATAGCTTTATTTTATGATTAGTACTGAAAATAATTGTAGTATAAAGAAGGGAGGTATTAAAAAATGATGCACTTAGAGAGCCAAATATCCTGGGTATGGCCCTGGAGTTAAGCAGCAGTCTCGCTCTAAAATCTGTAATCTTTATGGTTCTTTATTGTCAAAAGAACTAAAAGCACTACATATTCAACGCAATCGCTATCAAAATGCCAACTGCCTCTTCTGAAGAAACGGACAGGCGGATCCTAAATTCATATGGAAATACAAGGGACCCCGAAGAGCCAAAACAATCTTAAGAAAGAACCAAGTTGGAGGACTCACACTTACCACAAAGTTACAGCAATCAAGACAACATGGTACTGGCATAAGGCTAAACATATAGATTAATGGAATGGAATTGAGAGTTCAGAAATAAAGCTATACGTCTATGGTCAACCGATTTTTCTGACAAAGGCGCCAAAACCATTCAGTGGGGGAAAGAATAGTCTTTCCAACAAATGGTGCTGGGGAGCTTCCAGTTTGCTGAACCCAAGTACATGCTGAGAAGGTAGCACATTCACGTTCCACGGAGACAGAAGCTCCTCCACGAGGGACCCTCCCAGACCCTGCCTATATACCTCTTCACCTGGCTGTTCATCTGTATCCTTTATAATGTATGTAAAAAAAACCCCAAAAACCAAATAGTGCTGGGACAACTGGATATCCACATGCAAAAGAATGAATTTGGACCCTACCTCATACCATACACAAAAATAACTCAAAATGGATCAAAGACTTAAATGTAAGAACTAAAACTATAAAACTTTAGAAAGGTCAGAGGTGTAAATCTTCGTGACCTTGCATTAGACAATGGTTCGTTAAATAGGGCACCAAAAGTATAAGCAACTAAAGGAAAAATAGATAAATTGGGCTTCATCAAAATTAAAAACTTGCATCAAAAGACTATCAAGAAAGTGAAAAGACAATCCACAGAATGGGAGAAAATATTTGCAAATCATATCTCTCGTAAGGGTCTAATATGCAGAATATATAAAGAAATTCTTGTAACTCAACAACAAAAAGACAAAACCTCAATTTAAAAATGTGCAAAGGATTTGAAGACATTTCTGCAAATAAGATATACAAATGGCCAAAATGTATATGAAAAGATGTTATTATCATGACTTATTACGGAAATGCAAATCAAAACCACAACGAGATGCCACTTCACTCCCACTGGGACGGATATAACTAATAAAACAATGAAACATAACAAGTGTTGGAGAGGATGTGGAGAAACCGGAACCCTCATGCATTGCTGGTAGAAATGTAAAATGGTGCAGCTACTCTGGAAAAGAGTTCCAACATAAAATTACCTTATGACCCAGCAACCCCACTCCTAGGTATATTCCCAAGAGAATCGGAAACATAAATTCACTCAAAAACTAGTACATGAATATTTATCGCAGCACTATTTACAATACCCAAAAAGTCGAAACAATTCAAGTGTCTACGCGTGGATGAATGGGTAAACAGAATGTGGTATATCAATACAACAGAATATTATTTTTGGTCATAAAAAGGAACGCAAGCACTGACACATGCTACAGTATGGATGAATCTTGAAAATACTACGCTAAGTTAAAGAAGCTAGACACAAAAGGCCATGTGTTGTATGATCCCATTTATATGAAAGGTCCAGAATAGGTAAATCATAGACAGAAGTAAATTAGTGGTTGTCAGAGGATGGGGAGGGGGCGATTAGGAAGGACTGCTACCAGATACGGAGTTTCTTTTTGGAGTGATGGAAATGATAGTGGTGATGGTTGCAGACCATCGTGAATATAATAAAAACCACTAAATTGTACATTTTAAAATGGTGAATTTTACGTTATGTGAGTTACATCTCAATGAAAAACAAAACTATAATTAGCAACAGTTAAAAGTGGTGACCTCAGTGGGAAAAGAGCATCGCTTTACTCTTCATTTAATATCATCATTTTTTTAACCATGTGCAAATTATTCAATAATATAAAAATTCATATACATGTACATATATATGCCTTTTGCCATGGCCATCCAATTGATTCTTCTCTAAGAAGTTCCCCCACTATTGAGGAGTGGGCCTCAACAGTCATGACTGTCCTACATAACTCTATGCCCTGGCCATAGCTGACTGGTCCGTGAGTGGACCCCTGACTCCACGCTGGGCCAATCAGATTCTCTAACCCTGGAATACGGTATTAAGATAAAGATGCTAACTCTGTGGGTTGGAACTGACAACAAGGGAAATTAGGAGCTGTGGAGCAGAGAAAGATAAAGTTCCTGTGCAGAGGAGAATACAGCCTAAGGGCGAAAAACTGAGACAGGTTGCTTGGATTCCTGCTGGCTTTCCAGTCCCTGATCCCATTCTGCAGCCTCTTGGGATACCAAGCAACCTGCTGCCTTTGGGTTCTACAGCCTCATAAGAATTTTTTTTTTCAGTGGCTTACCAAGGGCGGGGTGGTAGGAGAGATCTAAAGTGGGTACAGACAAAAGCAGGTGAATTATCTGTTTAGAATCACAGGGACAACAAAAAAGCAGATGGACTTTTAGTCGATTTTATTATTGCTTTAAATTCTAAAATGCTAGTGATCACACAGAGCTCCCTGCCCTCCTCCACACCACTGCCTTTCTACAAGCTAGTCTAGTCTAGTCCTGTTCAATACAACCAAAGGACCTCGGATACAGCCAAAAATAACGATCTTGACCCAAGCAACAGTCTAAAGAGAAAACAGGGAAGGAAATCAGAGTTGAAAAGCATTCCCACTTGCTCTGAAATTAACAGCAGTTATTAATCCAAGTAAAGAAAATTTCCTTTTCTTAAATAAAAAATGATTAAAAGAAAAAGAAGCACACAAAACTTTTTTCCCCCCAAGATTCCTGCCTTTGTTAAAGGGAAGCAATTTGATATGGGTCACTAAATGAACAATCACTGTGGGGACTGAGCCAACAGCATTATGCACATAATAGAGCCCAATAAAGTAGTCTTCAATCTTAAGCCTTTGGACCTCAATGTCCTGTATATAAAATCTTTTAGAAACTGGAACTGAAACATTAAAGGCATTTTATGAAGGCTTATTGGAAAAATTTACATATGAACAACTGTAATATGGCAGTTATAAATTCAAAAAACAGACTGGTTCACAAAGATGAATTATGATTCATATAGTTATGATTGGCCACTATGAGAATTTCAAAGTTTCTCATCTAAACTAAGAAGAATAGGATTTGCATGTGAAAGTTAACTCATACCTGGTCTGATCACATGCTCTGAACCCATATAGGGTCTACCAGGACTGTCCTAAGTTTGAGATTTGTGGTCACAGTAACCACCCCAATTTACACCACTTCTGATTGATGATCAGTTTTTCCACTGCCTCTGTTCAACAAATGTTCATTGAGCACTTTCAATGTGCAAAGCGTATTCTAGAGAAGGAGGACATACTGGTGAATAAGGCAGACACAGGCCCTGAATTTCCAGAGTCAAAGATAGCAAAGGAACCCAAGAAACAAGTAATTTGGACGATATGCTTTACATGCTAATTTCCAGGACACACAGGATCCTGTAGTGACATGGAGCAGGGGGTACCTAATTCAGGTTCCCAAAGGAAGAGTAAGACTTAGCCAGGAAAGTGGAAGTGGGATGAGAAGGGGGGACCTGGCAAAGTTAACAGCCTATGCAGAAGGTCTAGAAGCAAGGTTCAAAATCAAAGAACTGAAAAAGGGTTCAATAAGAGGGGGAATGCAGTGATGAGGTCTGAGGGCTAGGGAGGGGTGGAGCCAAGAAAGGCCTCATAAACCACAAAAGACTTGCATTACTTTTCTACCTGGGGGAAGAATTGATTTAAAACAATTTCCTATTAAACCAAAGAGTCTACAGAGTTTAACACCTGACATACTTCTCACACAAACATACCTGTAATGCTGTTATTATAAAGATATTCAATATATTCACAGTGATAGAAAATATAGCAAAAATACATACTATACTTCAGAACATCTTCTACAAAAAAACCATGACTGTAAGACAGTATTTGTTTCTCCTCTATAAGACACAACCTATATGGGATTAAGACATTTTGGGGGAACTATATCAACAAGGTCCGGGTCCCCACAACAACTCACAAAATTTAGAAAATACTGTAAAGCCCATATTTTATATCTAAATTATACCCTTTCAGTACTATGAGGAGATATCCCCCTTAGGATCATACACTTAGGAGACAAAATCTGACTCAAATACACCCAAATGTGTATCAAATATAAAATCATTGCATTTATCCAGCAAGATTAGGGTACGGGGTAGTTCTCACAAATTTTCTAAATATCAGTAACTGGAACTTCACCCTTTAAGCACCAGAACTTTTTCCTTTTGAAGGATTTTTCCTAAAAAGTATCTATCTGTCTGCACCCTCATAAATCCACTGTTCAATTTAACCTTCACTCCATATCTTGGGGCCATTATTTTGGACATCAATTATAGGTTTCAGGATTCATTATAAACATCAATTACTAGCATTTAGTGGAGGGACATATTCCCCTTTCTCAAAGCACTCTTGATATATAGTGATTAAAAAAAACACATAACACAGGTTTTCTTTTCTTCTTTATCAGGCTGTCAGTGTCATTGGCTACAACCCGGCTGCCTACCCAGGCCTCCTAATTTGCTGTCTCTAGTCGCAGCCTGGGAAACCAGATTGATTAAACTAATTCAAATTATAGGGAAAATGAGTAAAGAGTTGCTAAGTGTGCCCCTCCTACAAGAAATACATTTTACGCCATCAGTTTTGGCTGCTGGGGACTATCCAGCTTCTTCTTAGGAGTCCTCACTAACATCCCACGAGGTTTTAAACGAGCTAAGGCCAATCCAGAACTCTAAGTTACCTTCCGACAAGTCAGGTGCTACGATCTTAACACGGTGATTTCTGTCTGGGTTTGCCTCCACCACTCCTAACGCAAAAAGACATGGGGGAGGGGGTGTCAAAATGCCCAGTTAACCATAAAGAAACCTAAATTTTCCTTCGTACCCTTCGCAGAAAAGCAGCACTAACAAGAACAACTGCCACCAAAATTTACTAAGCTCGTCCGCAGCATTCTAAGCTCTTTCTAGGCAGAAACTCGTCTGAGCAGTTCGACACTCCTTGCTAGCTCCGACCAAGAGGAGATGTACACCAGGCAGGTTTTCCAGCCGCCCTAACAGAAAAATTAAGCGATGACACGAAATCTTATCTCGAAAAGAGAGGATGTGTGTAACAGTAGTTAGAACCAACTTCTGCCGCGAGCGAGCACTCCCCCGACACACCGGAAGTTTGGAAATACCCTGCAGGCTTCCCATCGGCAAAGTGCTGTGCCCTCAGCCCATCTCTGCGGGCCCTGCCGACGGGCAAGGACCTCTCCGGCTACGGCCGCCCGCGGCTCGGCCCCGCGTGGGGACACCCAGGGGAGCGAGGCCGTCAATCACGGCCGGCCGCCGGCTCCCCCGGCATAACCTCGGCCGCTCGCGAACCGCGAATCGGGCAGGTGGGAGGCACCTGCGGCCGGGCCCGGGGCCGGGCGTCTCGGCGCAGGCCCGCTGACCGTCTCGGCCGCGCGAGCCTCGAGGTAGCCCCGCGTGGAGCCGGGCCCGGGCTCGGCAAACTCGGCGGCCAGCCCGGCCCGCCCCCCGCGCCGCCACTCACCGAAGAAGCCCTGCACGATCCCGAGCGGCTGGCTGAGCCAATCCTCCCCGCAGGGCATCTCGCCGACGGCCCGGGGCCGGCACGGCCCGGCGTCCCGCGCCGCGGCTCCTCCTCGGGGGCTCGGCCGCTCCTCGCCCGCGCCCTCCCACGCAGGGCGAGCCTCGGGACGCGGGCCGCCCGGCCTCCGCGCGCCTCCGGGAACGGCGGCTGTGGCGGCGGCAGCCGGGGCGCTGCTGGTGACGGGCAGGCGGCGCGTGCGGGCCCCCAGCCTCCACTTCGCACAATGGCGGGAAATAGGCGCCGCCGACCGCGCTGCCTGCGACCTGGGTGGAGCTCGCGCGGGGAGGGGCGCGGGCGCGCGCTGCGCGGCCCCGCGGGCGGGCGGGCAGGCGGGGAGGCGGGGGTCCGGCGGCCGGGGGCGGGCCGCGGCGGGGCGGGGCCGAGGCGCGGCGGCGGGCCGGCCGCCATCTTGGAGTCGGGCAAAGGGGAGGGCAGGCGCGGCCTCGCGGGGGCTGTCGCGCGCCGAAGCATCCTTCGCATGCCCAGGGCGGCGTGTTGCTGTTTGTCGCCCTGTGCCATCGTGAAGGAGGAAACTCCGAAAATCTGGTTTATTTATTCACAACAAGGCTTTGTCCAGGTCGGAGGCCGCAACAGCCGGAAAGCACAAGCCCAGGGAGACCTGGGAGTCATCTCTGGGCAAAAGTAGTGGGTGAAGCAGCCTTCGGTGTCCGCCCACCTCCTCCTGGTGATTTTTCAGTTGTTAGCTGGTGGCACCTTGTTCTGCCACAAGCCCAGCTGGGCTAGGGCGGCAGGATATCTTGCCGAGAGACTCAAGAAACGACCGGGAGACTGCGGACGAGACATACAGATTTATTGGGACTTTCTTAAAGGGAGAATGTCCGGTGGCGGCCGGCTGGACGGACATGTGCACCCCCAACCGCCCCCTAAGAGAAGCTTGCTTAAGTAGGCGGAGGAACAAAGGATGCATGCTTGCTAAAGGGCTGTCCTTGGTGCGACCAGCGTCCCCAGGAACAGTAGCTCACGTGGAGGAGCTCTGTGTCCCTGTAAGACGCGATGTTCTTCTCCTGGGATAAGGGAGAGTCCGGGCTGGCCAGGCCCAGATCGTTACAAATCCCGGTAGCTGGGCTGCCTGCCCAGAAGGGAGCCAGAAGGACACATGGTTGCAATGGGCCTGGGGGTTTCTGCTGAGCAAGCAAGGCCCCAGCCCTACACAACTCTTTTCTCTGGCGCCCTGCCCGAAACCCTCTCTAGTGACTTGGACGTATCTATTTAGATAAAGGGGACTTTGAAAGACCCCAAGCTCCCTTTGCTGTCATCACAGGCACTGTAGTAGAGGGACCAGTTCCTCATTGAGAGGCAGGCTCCGAACTGCGAAAACGCATGGTGATCTGCGTCTGTTTGGAAGCCTGAACCAGCCAAGGGGCTTTGACGAGGCTCCTGCCCAACGTGGATATGAGGAGACCCTCAGAATGAAGATGGTGGCATCAGCACATACAAGTGGTCAAATCTACGGTGACCTTTTAATGAGGAAATTTGGAAAATGTCCAGCGAAACCGTGTTTCCCCTAGGCCTGGAAGGTACCTGAGAAAACCCCAGTCTCCTCAGCTGAAAATAGGGCATGTTCAAAGGAGGAGGATGGTCTGGAGTCTAGAAAGTGGGGAGCCGAAGAACAAGAACTGAACTGAGATCTCAGGCCGTCTTTAGGGTAAAAAGGTTTCATTTATATTTCTCGTTGTGAATTAATTAATTGGCATACTGGATTATACATGTGGCTCTTCTGAGTTTGGGTGAGCTGAGAAAATTGAGTTTCAAATCCAGGGCATTACCACAACTTGGTTCATTCCTTCCTTCCCTTAGCAGAGAGGGTTGCCAACTCCCTGGTATTGAATGGAGAAATCCCATATTTTAGCTTCGTGGCTATTAATATGCAAATTAAATGTAAGACATGAAAATGTCTGCTTTTAAATCATCATAATTTCAGATTTGCTTTATGTGAAATTGCAGCTGGACACCAGTTCAGCAAGGGCTAGGAACACTTCAGCTTTTGGTCTTTCCCTCTGAACAGTATTTAGTGATTTATAAACAAACAATTGCTCAGATTTTACTTAAAGAGATACTGTAGTCATTCTGAGATGTAATTATTTTATAATGTGAATAATTTCACCCTTTAATTTTTCTGTGGCAAGACATTTTGATATGACAACTAAGTAGTTATGAAAATGTAAGAGGCCAGGGGATGGTGCATGAGGGCATATCTCTATGGCAAGATTTTTTTTCCCACCACCAGTAACCCTAACTGCACTTCCACCCCTACCCAAGTCTGTATTTTTTAAGGAAGGCATTAAGTAACCCTGTCTGCAAGTAGTTATTGAGGGCATTGGAAATACTGGGAGGAAGAGAGAAGAGTCCATCCCTGCCCCCATGAATGTACAGTCCAGTAGGAGACTTATTCCTAAATAATTATTCATTTACAGCCATGATAGGTGCCAGGTAAGAAAAAGTGAAGTTCTGTGAGGGGAATGAACAGCACCATCTATTCTACTGAGGAGAGGTGTGGGGTAAGGGGGAAGTATGCTTTGAGCTTTCCTGAAGATGTGACATTTACACTAGGACTTGAAAGGTAAGTAAGAGTTAGCTAGGGGAAAATTGTGAGGGAAAAGTGTTCAAAGCCTAGGAAAACAAAACATGTATAGAAAAATTAAAATAATCACAATTTATTATATGACTTGGCTATTAATAGTATTCACAAAGTCATAATAATGGTAAAATTTGAATGTTGATCCAAACAACATTATAGTTTAACTTTATTAGGAGGCTAGGGGTATGAGAAGGATTCATACATGTGATGAGAACAAAGAAGATCAAAACAGAAAAATCCTCATCTTTCATCTGAGAAGTCAACACGTAATGCAAAGGGGAAAAAAAGGAAAGATAAGAGTGGCAAGGTAATCATGTTAATTTAGAAATACAGAAATACTGAAAGAATCAGTTGAAAGAGTTGAATGTAGTTGCCTCCAGGGTGGGGTAAATGTTTCTTTTAAACGTTTGCTAGTTTTCTATGTACTTACTATTAATTCAACCCTGACTGCACCAGAATTTCCACTAGATTGTAAGATCCTTGAAGCAGTGATTTTGGTATTTGTATGCTGTTTCATTCCCTGGCAGCGAGAAGAGTGCCCAGCATCTCATATGCACTCAATAATTCGTTGCTGAATGGATAATGCACACCTTCCATCAATTGCCTAGATCTCTGCTGTAGACAATGAGACACATCAAGTATTCTGTATACTTAATTTTCTGGGACATCTTTCCAGGCCTTTTGACCTATTCCAATATGGACTTGTTGCCTTCTACTTCTGGTGGCAAAACTGTCTTCCTAGGATCTCCTACCACCGTTATCCTAAAGATTCTCTTTTCTTCTTTTATCTTTTCATTGAGACTGAAAAAAATCTGTTCCCTCTTTCTTCCATAGGTGTAGATAGGTTGCCCAGGGAAGAACTGCATTTGCTAGCTCCAGAGGTGTAGCTGAGGCTGGTTGCCCAGCTAGGGACTACATCTTTCAGCCTTCTTTGCAGCTAGGTAGGGCTGTGTGATTAGGTTCTTATCAATGAGCTGTGAGTGAATGAGATGTCTGGCACTTCCACTTCAATTTCTTAGGAGGAAAGATTTGGCCCTGGAGGTGTTCTTTCCTTCCTGATAGTGAGATGGTGATGACTAGAATGACCTTGTGTTAGAGACAACCTGGATTTTTCTATGAACCCTGCATTCTGAGGTCTCTTTGTTACAGCTGCTGGCCTTACTGTATATAACTCAGAAATTGCTATCAGCAGTGGGGTGTTCTCATAACAAACAGAAAGGAATGTGGCTCTAGTTTAAGTGGTTGGATAGTGGGTGGCGACAGGTGAAAGACAAAATGCCCAGTGAAGGACAGGATTTTATTCAGGTTGTTGCAATAGGAATGTTCATTCATGAACATCTCAAAGAAGAGGGTTAAAATTGGAGGTTTTATAAAACAAGGAGTCATTGAGGATGGGCAGAGGTGGGTCTTATGTTGGAATATGCAACAGCAAGGTGGTCCTTTATAGTTAGCCCTTTCTTGGAACATAGAACACAAAAGGAAGAAGGGATTTCTTTTTTTTTTTTTAAGCTTCAGTGCATGGTTGTGTATCCTAGTTGTTGGTTTTTAGTTCTCTATGTGAGCTGCCGCCACAGTATGACAACTGATAGATGAGTGGTGTGGTTCCATTACTGGGAAACAGACCCAGGCCATGGTGGCGAGAGTGCCAAATTTTACCACTAGACCACCAGGGCTGGCTCAGGGATTTCGTATCTATCACTGTTTTCTGAGTACTTGAGTGGGTACAACAAACAGGGAAGTTGGACTCATCGATCAAGTCCTGACCTTTTTGGGCCAGTTGCTGCAGAGTTTGTGGATCAGAGTTCTATTGTCAAATATAGTCTGGTCATTGTTTGTGTATTCAGTCTCAGAAAAATTGTGCAAGCCACATATGTAATTTAAAAGTTTTTAGTAGTCACTTTTGTTAAAAAAAAAATATCCAACCGGGTAAATTTAAAGATCAAATTGGCTTTATTCAGTGATTCATGAATCAGGCAGCATCCCATCTAGGAAATAGAAAGCAGCTCCGCTGAGCTGTAGAAAAGGAAAAGTATTTAAAGGCAGAAAGGGGGTGGGAAATGAAATTATTAGCAAAGAATCCATTGTTTCAGCAAGCTCGCCCTTCTAAGGGGAATGGAAGTGGCCTATTCAGTGGATTTCCTCACTAGTGCTGACCTGGTAATTCCAGGATGACTGGTTAAAGGTCGCATTCCTGGGAGAGGCTGAAACTGCAGTTAGGTTAGGTATTAAGTCTTGGTTTGCTGATGCGGGGCTTAGCACAAGTGACTCCATTTTGGGCCTGTTGTTTCCTTTTTAACAATCACCCGCTTTGATCAGACTCTCAGCTTAACTGAGGGATGTGATCAAAATGTAAGGAGACATTCAGCTACTGCTCTGTGGTTCCTGCAGCTTTTGTTGATCCTTTGTGTGGTATTTATAAGTCATGATTTTTTTTGCTTAGTCTCTCTGATATTCACACGTCACAACTTCAGGTTCATGATCTTTAAGTCAGTCATTTTCTTCATTCCTTTTCTGATGTTCCACTATTAGGGAGATCATTTGCTTGGTGGTTAGTGACTGTGAACATGCATTTAAAGCTTTTGAGAGACTACAACACACTAGGGAAATTATTATAATTATTATAAGCAGGATAATTAACAGTGTATGGAGTGCACTTTGGAGCCATGGTCCCCAAGACCCAAACCCTTACTCAAATATGTCCCAGAAAGACTTTGTTGAAGGAGTCACCTGTTTAAGCCAAGTGGCTTGCTCAGCGATCTTATCTAACTGAGTTTCAACTTCTCCAGAAGTGTTAATTCAGGTACAGCAGGTGGTGTTGGCCACAGCGTAGACACCTCCTTGCTCAGCTAAAAGATAATCAAGGGCTATGGCCAGAGAGTCTAAGGATTTGTGTTGGACAGCTATCATTTTAGCAGATGATTCCACAGCACTTTAAAGAGTTAAGGAGAGGTTCCCAATCATAGCCTCATTTACATTTACTCCTAACCAGGTATGTATGGCCCTGCCAAAGGAAGCGAGTCCTGAGTCATGAATGCCTCCTGGTAATTCCTGTTTGAATCTGTTGCCCAGGACTGGAAAGGTGACAGCCATAGAGGCCAGTAAAATTTTAAGAGTCTGTAGGCCACACTGGCAGTTTTATTCTGGTTACCCTTGCCTTGAGTCCTTTTCTTTGCATGGAGCCTAGACACAAAGTTCTCTGGGTTTGGGGTTATTAGCCAGAGATAGGTAGATGGACCAGGGGGGTTCTAGGATCATGGACAGATCAGAGTTTTTGATGACAAATCCAGCAAGCTGAAAGGTTACCACCCTTAGCAATGGCCTAGGAGATATGGGTGATGGTGTTATCTTTCCAGGCCAATGCCAGAGTAAAAGGAAGAAAGAGAAGAGAAGGTTTCATGTTTAAAGTATGAAGTCTTGGGGGGAAGCAGTCTACCTCAAAGTTAGCTAGTTTTCTTCCTAGTCCGTTTGATTTGGAGGTCTCCAGTGTTTGCATAGGACCAGATGTCAGGTAGAGCCTACTTTTAAGATCTAAGTTCCTGAAGTTTGGCTGCCATCTGGGTGGTGAGGAGGACTCGATATAGTCCCTTCCAAGGAGGTTCAAGGGCAGTCTTTGTTCGTAGTGATTCCAATTCAAAAGTGTGGCAGAAATTAGAAATGTTAGTTTGGGGAGTTGTAGTCAAATATTTGAGAGAAGAATTCAGGATCCAGTCCAGTTTAAAGGTATATAAGAAAACTTTACAGACAATTAACAGGATCAGAATCTAATACAAAGGTGTAAACATAGTTTTTCTCTACAGTTATCCCCATTTCTTTTTTCCAAGGATAATCACAGTAAAACTAAATTGTTTGCATTAAACATGGCCTGATTATTTACACAAGAGAAGCAAAAATAGAGATTGACCATATCAATTCTTTTAAGACTGCTTTGCTGGAACTTTGTAAGCAAGGTACTAGGTTGGTTTTTCCACGGGGCTTTATTGGCTCTGTAAAGTCAGCCATAGTTCCTTTAAACTGTCTGATCATATCTGAGTCTATGCATATCTCTTTCAAATATGGCAATCCAGTCAAAGTCTTGGTAATATAGCCTGTGTTTCCAATTGTGTCCTGTTACAAAGAGGACAGATTCTTTTTTTTTTTTTTTAGATTGGCCCTGAGCTAACATCTGTTGCCAATCTTCCTCTTTTTTTCCTTCTTCCCAAAGCCCCAGTACATAGTTATATATCCTAATTACAAGTCATTCCAGTTCCTCTATGTGGGACACCACTACAGCAGGGCTTGTTGAGCAGTGTGTAAGTCCGCGCCCAGGATCTGAACTGGCAAACCCTGGGCTGCTGAAGTGGAGTGTGAGAACTTAACCACTTGGCCATGGGGCCAGCCCCAGGAGAACAGATTCTTCTTGAACTTATGCCAATAACTAACTGTATTGCCGTGAAAAGAATAATTAAGAGTTTCTGAATTTTGGAGGGATCAGGAGGAAGAAAAGGTAAAAATTTCGTTTTTGTTTACAGTGGTATACATTCCACATTGTTGCAAGTCATAGATAGCTTCAGAGAAAAGGTTTCCTTAAATCTGGAAAAACAAAACATTAAAGAACCAGCAGTGTTTCAGACAACGAGTCATAAAAATTATAATCATCCTCCTCAATTCGTGTTATTAATTCTTGTTCTTTTTGAATCCGGTTTTCTTCATTAGTTCTGGACATTCTTACCCAGTTCAGTTTTATAATCTTAAAGTTATCAGAAACCCGTACTTGTCAAAATTATTTCCATAAAGCTCCTTGAACATGAAGCACTTTTGCAGGAACACTTTTGCAAAGCATCAGAGTAAAACAATAACTCTGTAAATGACAAAAGACTTAAAAGTGCCTATTATTAAAGATCTGATGAGAGTTTGTTAGAATGGAATTGACAAGAGAATTTGCTGTGACACACAACACTTCAAGATAATAACTGGAATTATGACTGGTAACATTATACCAATTACTGCATTACTGTCCAAAAGAAGGCCCTGTGTATACTACCACCACTTCCTCCTATGGACCCTTGGACTGGAGAAAGGGTTGAGCCAGAAGACCTCAACAAATGGGGACTGTGGACTGGGGGCTCCACATAAAGAGGAACTGTGAACTGCCACGAAGAGCCCCCAGTGGATCTTGGGACAGAATCAAGGGCTGGGGTTTCCAATCAAATGGGGAATTGCAGACTGAACCAAGGGCTGGGGACTCAAGTTCTGAATGGAAGAGTCTGCCAGCTCATGCTGACCCAGGCAGCCCTGGAATGGAAAGCCAAGGAGATCAGGAGCTCAACGCAAAGAAAGTGCAGCTCAGAACTGAGAGGAACTTACCCTGGCCCTTGGAAATGGCAAGAAAGACAGTGCTCAAAAGGTTCTTGGGGTACTACACTTGTTTCTTGTCGTCCCCGAATGCCATCAGAAGTTTGCTTTGGATCCCATTGTTTTCACTAAATCTGTTAAAAAAGAGTTCAACTGAGTAAGTTTAAAGATCAAAGTGGCTTTATTCAACAATTCATGAATCAGGCAGCATCCCATCTAGCAAATAGAAAGGAGCTCCACTGAGCTGTAGAAAAGGACAAGTTTTTACAGGCTGAAAGCAGGTGTAAAATGAAATTATTAGCAAATAATGCAATGTTTCAGGCAAGCTCGCCCTTCTAAGGGGAATGGAAGTGGCCTATTCAGTGGATTTCCTCACTAGTGCTGACCTGGTAATTCCAGGATGACTGGTTAAAGGTCACATTCCTGGGAGAGGCTGAAACTGCAGTTAGGTTAGGTATTAAGTCTTGGTTTGCTGACGTGGGCCTTAGCACAAGTGACTCCATTTTGGGCCTGTTGTGTCCTTTTTAACACATTAAAAGAAGGAAAAAGAAACAGGTAACATCAATTTTAATAATATATTTAACCCAACATATCTAAAGTATTATAATTTGAACAAATAATATGAAGTTTATTAATGGATATTTTAGGTTTTTTTTAACTAATTTTTTGAAATGTGGTGTGTATTTTACACTTACAGCACATCTCAATTCAGATAGCCACATTTCTAGCTCATTAGCCAAAAATGGCCAGTGCTACCAGATTAGACAGCACAGGAAAAATTGGGGCCTTCAGGTATTGTAAAAGCTAATCAATTCATTATTCGAATTATAGGAGGTAAGAATCTTGCTCAAAGGCATTTTCAAGGGTCCTTGAACACTTTTCAGGTAAACTAAAGAACTAGCCCTGTGGCAAAGGCCAGATCAAGGCTGTAGCTTTGCCACCAAGTCTATTGTTTCAGATGGCCTCAAGTTAACCACCATTAGGCTGAGAGAAAAAGAGCTCAGGTCAAAGAAGTAAAAATCACGGAACTAACTGGAAATAAAATACCGGGATCCTGGCCTGAAAGTCTGCAACTGTTCAAGCCTTAAAGCAAACTCATACCAGCAGGAAGTAGGCTGCCAAAACTGTAAAGTATCCAAAAAAGACATGGTTCCCAATGCCACTTCAGATTTGGTTGTGAAAAATCATGGACAAGGAGAAACCTCCCAGGGCACAGAGCCAAGGCCACAGAGGACTGTGGTGTGGGGAGTTATTTCCAGAGGGCCAAACCATAGGCAGCCAGGACTAAATGTAAATGTTCTTCACCGTTAGGGCAGGGAGTATCTTCCATTTATGCCCAGCAGGGTTCAGTCGTTTCTATGGAATGGTGATTGCTGTTTTCCATTCCTCCTTTTTCCCAGTGGGAGTCTCCATTGCAATTACCCTGTTCTTGGTCTACAACTGTCTGTTGGACATCTTATAGTCATAGCTCATGAGGAGCCACATCCAGGCCTGCTGGAAAGGGCTGAACTGCACCCAGAGATCCTGGACTTTTAAGCTGGATGCAGCTGGTTGCCTCCCTCAGGAAGTGAGTAAATTCTGTATTTGGGGAGAAGGGTTGGCATTTGGTGGCCAGAGGGTCAGACTGTGGTGGTGACTGCCATTTGCCCAGCAAAACCTTCTTCCTCCATAGTTATAGAATGGTAGTTCGGATGTGGCTACTCTGGTGGGGCCTGTATTTCCCAGCTCTTCCTGCACCTAGGCGTGCCTTTTGTCAAAGTTCTCACAGTGGAATGTGAACAGAAGTGACTCCTACAACTTCTGCCTCACTTGTTAACATGAGACATTCGTGCCTGAACTGCTCGGATCCCTGCCTGTTGCCTTGGCTGGCAACAACTAGAGAGAGGCTGTGGAGCCCCTGTGTTGAAGACAGAAAGCTGGTCACCAACATGTACTCTTCTGTGAGTGAGAAATGAACTTGTATTGTGTTTGAGTCATTGCATTTTGTGGGCCTTCTTGTTAAAACAGCTTGCACTCCCCAGTACACCTGTGTTGGATATCATGTTTCCTATATCCCACGGAGGAAGACTTTCTTAGCCTATTCCTTTATTTGGGTGGAGCACTTCCTCCATTTGCTTTCTTAGAAGGTGTGCTTGAGAGGCAAATATTTTAGGAGCTGAATTGCTTTGCATTTGACCTGTTTTTATCTTCTGGAAACTTTAAACATCTTCTTTTTGTCTCCAGTGCTCTGGTGAGTGTCTATTTTCAACTATTGTGTGGGGTACTCAACCCTTTAAATCTGGAACCTTGTATTTTTCATTTCTGGGAATAAAAATTTTTCTTTGATGATTCTCTCCCCTGCATTTTCTCTGTCTCTATTCTTGGGAGAACTCTTAATATTCAGATATTGGATTTCCTTGCCCGGCATTCCAGTTTTCTTATGTTTCTCTCTTAACTTCCACCTGTTTGTCTTTTGGCTTTAGTTTTGGGGAAATTTCCTCATATTTATCTTCCTTCTTCTGCCTTTCTTTTTGGTCCCTGTTTCTGTTCTTCCCTTTTTAAAATAGCAGTTGGATCTTGTGTTTTTGTTGCAGATCCTCGTATCCCTCCGAGGATATTATTGGTAGATGTTTTAGAGGTTTTTTCTTCCTGTGTGGGTTGTTTCTTCTAAGTTCCATTTCCTGTTCTTTTGTGTGTGTCCTTTCAATCTCTTATCTTTCATGTTAAAGGACTTTCTCAACTATGTGGTCATCATATTTAAAGTGTGGGGACTAAAAACATGTTGGGGAGCTCAGAGCATATAAATGGGGCTTGTTGATTGTGAGCTTAATTATGGGATGATCTGGCTGGGCTGTCTTATTGGGGAACCTTGATTTCA
The DNA here is from genome assembly GCF_041296235.1 of Equus asinus. NCBI lineage: Eukaryota > Metazoa > Chordata > Mammalia > Perissodactyla > Equidae > Equus > Equus asinus. The sequence continues at coordinate 12,777,320 of NC_091791.1, read as the reverse complement.
GTATCTCTATGTCTTTCATTCTGATGCCCCAAAGAAGATTCTTCTAATCTCCTGCCTAGAGATTGAAGATCTGGCAGCTAGTGTCTTTGGAGCTGAGGGGAGAAATTGGTCTGTGGTTGTGGGAGAGACTGTTTTATTATTCAGGATGTAAATATCTGCTTTATCTTCCTTGTTTTATCCGCTCCAAAAAAAACTTAGTCTTTTTCCCTAGAAGGGGGATGGTCAGTAGTCCAGTTATTCAGAGTGGGGAAGGGCCCTAACTACTTCTTAAACAATTTTAACCAATCCTCCTAATACAGGACCTCTCTCTCCAGCTTCACTGCCACTTCCAGGGGTAAGTGAAGTTATCAGGTCCTAACCCTTTTTGTGATTCGATGGTGCAAATAAAATTGCCTTTGGGCTTTCCCCATTACTGCTTTGCTAATCATCTACCATTGGTCCATTTTTTTTGTGCCTTCCAAAATCTTTTTGCTGTCGAATCCTCTCCCATTCTCTTCATCCTTATGGGTTTATGCTTAAAAAACTAAACAAATTCTATGTGTTTTCAACAGAGTTTCAGCAGGAAGAAAATGAAGATATATCTGTTCAATATGACATCTTTCTCTGGAAATCAGTCCTATTTCTGTTTATTCTCGTTGCAATTGCTCTAATTTGAGCCACCATCATTGCTTAGCTGGTCCACTGCAGCAGCTTGCCAACTTCCAGGCTTGCTCGTTCCTTATCTATTTTATTACACTGAAGTCAGAGTGGACTTTCTACAGAGCATATGTTATTATTTCTCCACTCTCCTTTAAACCTTCTTTGACTCCCTTTTGCTCTTTTTTTTTTGAGGAAGATTAGTCCTGAGCCAACATCCACCGCCAATCCTCCTCCTTTTGCTGAGGAAGATTGGCCCTGAGCTAACATCCGCGCCCATCTTCCTCTATTTTATACATGGGACACCTGCCACAGCATGGCCTGATAAGTGGTGTGCAGGTCCGCACCCAGGATCTGAAATGGCAAACCCCAGGCTGTGAAGCGAGTGTGCCAACCCAACTGCTGCGCAACCGGGCCGCCCCCATTGACTCCCTTTTGGTCTTAACTTATAGGACCCTGCAACATCTGGCCTTGGTCTGTTTTTCACCTTCATCTCCCAGCTTTCTCCCAGCTGCTCACTGGGGTCCAGCCATACTCTAACCTACGTTTCTCTTAATACCCAAACATGGGCTCCCAGGGTATCCCTACACACTGTAACTTTATCTAAAATTCTCTCTTACCACTTCCTCCAACCTCTCCCCTCCAAGCTTTTCCAGTTAACTTCTGCTCATTGTCTATCAGGTCTCAGCTTCAATTTTTTTTCTTCAGAAAAATGTCACTTTCATGTCACTCCAGACTAGGTAGATCCTTTATTAATCGTCTGATTGTTTGAAATATTTGCTATCCCTCCCCACGGGAAGGTTATACCTGCCTCCCTGGATGGTGTCAATATTCCACGTAACACACTGGGAAATTCTATGTTATAACTTTTATCACACTTTATTGTTATCACGTGTTTAGTTGTCTGTCTTCCCTACCAGACTGTAAGCTCCAAGTAGGAAGGGTCCTGTGTCTATGTTATACACCATAGTACTCTCAGAGTTTAGTATACTGCCTGCCCACGCATAATCATGACAAAGACACTCTCCTTGACCAAACTCTTGCATGGCTTCTAACAGCTTAAGGCCATGTCCCTAGGATGACACCTGTCCCCCTTCAAATGCCTGCCTGAGAAAGCTCAACAGTGCCAGGAGAATTTACTGTGTGGTCTAGCCAAAACCTGGTGATAGGCACATAGCCCCTCAACTCCCTCTTCAAGCAGTGACTTCAGAAAGCTTGCAATTATAAATCCTTCCTCCGGCCTTTGAGATATAAATATCCTGTCACACAGAACTTCTCAAGGACCTGAGAGCTGTCTGGTCCCAGCCTGGTGGGTACCTTGCTCTAACTTGTAACACTGCCTGTCATAAACATAAGAGAATTTGTTTCTTCCCCAGATAAGTGCTAATTAACAAACCCAGGCGGCCTGGTCACATGGACCAACACCCCTTGGCACCCTACAATGCCTCTGCCTTAGCACACCCCAGTCTTTAAAAAGCCTCCAGCCTTGTGTTTTGGGGAAATTAAGGTCAGTTCACTATGTATCCTCTTCCTTACTGCAGTAGTTGTTACTGAATAAAATCTATCCTTGCTGCTTTAACTAGTGTCTGGCTTTATCTTTGACGGCAAACACACTAAATAGTTATCCGACTTATTAATAAACAAGCTCTTATATAGGTGTGAACAGCTGAGGGAGGAGTTTCATTATTTCAAAGCTGCTTTTGGGGTCTCTTTTATCTCCCTCTCCCAACCTCCAAGAAGCTGCTTATCTGTTACTTTTCTTTCATAATCCCTACCTATATGAAAGATGACAATTATATCCAAATTATCCGCAGTGTATTTGGGGGTTGAACTAGTCAGATCATTGTAGACAGATACAGAAAGTTATTCAGAAAGTCAGACCCCTAAATTTCAATTCCCCAGTTTCTCTTTTAAACATTTTTTTTTTCTCTCTATGGCTTAAAAACTTCAAAAGTTTTACCATTTTTATTTTTGGGCCAATGATAAGAGTTCAGTTCAGCGCAGAAAGACACGTGGGCGGGTTAGACGTGACTGCCAGAGTGGATGAGTTTGGCGAGGCTACAAACTGCCCACACACCTCTTCCTCCCTCCAGCCGCGGACAGCACTCTGCTCCTGCGGGCTTTAGCTGTTCCTCCAAAATCTTTGCCAGTTAAACGCTCCTGTGGGTACTTTCAGGAAGCCCAGAGCGCCCCCGCAATCCGTGACTTTCAGTGTCAAAGCACGCCTTGATCCACAGCCCGCGGCGCGGACTCTCCCACGCTCCAGCCCGGCCTCGGCCCCCGCCTCCGCCTCCAGCCGCGCCGGGCCAGTGGCTCAGCCTGTCACGTGCTAGGACTCGGGCGTGAAGCCGGCGACGCCATGTTGACTTCTGGCGGCGCCAGCTCGGGGACAGGCGAAGGCGGCTGACGCACCGGCCGGCGTCCCGGCCCTTCTGCGCAAGTGCGGAAGTGTGCTGGCCCCGAGTGTGACTGGTTTCCGGCCCGAAGTGCCGCACCAGCTGGCCGGAGACGTGTAACGGACGGTGGGCTGTGGCCATGGCCGAGAGGAAACCTAACGGTGGCGGCGGCGCCGCCTCCGCCTCCTCGTCGGGTACTAACTTACTCTTCTCCTCCTCGGCGACGGAGTTCAGCTTCAACGTGCCCTTCATCCCGGTCACCCAAACCGCCGCTGCCTCGGCCTCCTTGCTCTTGCCCGGAGGTAGTAAGGGGGTGGGGGGGTCCGGTGGGCGAGTGTGTGCGGGGAGGCGGGCAGGGGGCGTGGGGTGACGAGGGTCGGACCGAAGGGTTTCCTTCTGCCTCGATCCGACCCTCTGGGTAGCTGGCCAGGGCCGTCCGTGGCCAGGTTTGCGTGTCCCGGGGGCTGTGGGGTCTTGGAGGCTGGGGCCAGGTCGTGAGGCTTGCTCTTCGTCGAAGGAACCCTGTGTCCCGAGCGCTGGGCGCTACTGCGCTGGCGTTCCACAAGCTTTTGTTGAACACCTACTGATGTGCCTGGTGCTCTCAGGGAATGCAAGTAAATTAGACAGGGCTCCCTCTCCTAGGATACAGTGGGAGATCTCTTAGGGTAGACAGCGCCCCTCTCCTGGGGTAGACATGTAATATTTGCAAAATAGAGGAACAGAATGCCATCCTCATCTTTCAAGGCAGTGCATCATTTCCTCTAAGGACCTGTTTCTTGTTCTCTTAGGTCCCCACTCCTCTGTGCACCTTAGCTCTTTGTTCGTATCTTGATTATCGTCTAGGGGGATTGCTTTTTAACGATTATATGGCATACCCAGAGAATGGTGTTTAGGAGCATAGACTGTGTTTCAGCCCTGGCCCTGCCAGTAACTTGCTGTGTGACCTCAGGCGTGTTACCTTACCTCTCTGTGCTTCACTTTCCATGTATGTACAGCCTCATAGGGCTGTAATGAGAAGTGAATTAATTTTTGTAAAGCAGTGAGTATAGTGCCTGGCACTTAGTGTTTAAATATATAAATGTTTGTAAAACAGACGTATTTGCTTCTCTATTTGGACTGTGGACTTCTTGAAGTTTACAGCTATGACTTATTTACCGTTTTATTTTTAGGATCTTGTTTAGTGCTTAGCACAGAGATCCTCAGTAAATGCTAAATATTTTCCCATTGAATAATTTCTTCTGGCTTGGACGGCTAAGGAAAGTTTCAGGGAGAAAGGAAGGGGGCAAACCAGAGGCCGCCATCCGCGAAGGTGCTCCTTCCCCTGTGTTGTGTTTCCTCTTGGTGCTTATCACGACCTCATGTGTATGCGTATTTGTTTACCTTATCCCGCTAGAGGGTAAGCTCCGTGAGAGCAGGGACGTATGCCTAGAACAGTGCCTGGGGTGCTGTAGACCAGTTTTTCAATGGATTTTTGTTGAATGAATGAAAGGATGGAAGTCAGGAATATGTACGTCTCATTTTGATGGTGTGGCTGAACGGTTAAGCATTCCCATTTTTGGTGAAGGACTAGTCTGGCTGGAGCCGAATGCTGTGGGAAGTTGCAGGAAGAAATAAGGCCACACATGGGGTTTTTGTCGCTGTCAATTAATGCTAATTATTTTCATTGTCAAGTACAGGATAACTATACCTGTCTTGAGAACTCTTGTTTCTTGGAGATAGCTTACTTTTTAATGAGAAAATTAATAGTTCATATAATTAAAATTCTGTAGCAAATCTTTCTGCACCTCTAAAAGAGATTTGGTCATTAGAAACCCAGAAAATTTTCCGGAGACAAAAGAACTTGTCTTGTTGGAAGCAACAGTTAACCATGTCAGTGAAAGAGACACATAGGAAGCAATTCCATGCATTCAACAAACATGGATTGAGCAGCTTCTGGTTGCCAGGCCCCGTTCCACGTGTCAGGGAGACACAGAAGAGCAGATTGCGTGGCCCTCAGTGACTACACGGTACACACACACCCTGTCCCCAGCTGTGTAAGCAGTTGTGATACAGGTTAATAACGGCTGGGAAGAGGGATTGGTAGGCTGCTGTGAAAGCTATGGCTGACGGGGGGAGGACATCCCTTAGCCTGTCAGGGCCTCCCAGAGGAGGTGATTCTTTTTTTTTTAGACTTTTTTTTGGGAGATTAGCCCTGAGCTAACTACTGCCAGTCCTCCTCTATTGCTGAGGAAGACTGGCCCTGAGCTAACATCCATGCCCATCTTCCTCTACTTTATACGTAGGACGCCTACCATAGCATGGCTTTTGCCAAGCGGTGCCATGTCTGCACCCGGGATCCGAACTGGCCAACCCCGGTCTGCCGAGAGGCGGAACGGGGGAACTTAACCGCTGCGCCACCAGGCGGGCCCCAGAGGAGGTGATTCTTGAGCTGAAAGTTGAAGGATACATAGAAATTAGGGAGTCTGCAGAGACAGGCATAGATAAAAGCCTGGAGGTGTGAAAAAACCTGCCGATTTGGCAGTATTTGGTGGTAGGTGCTCACATTGCCCCGCCCTTGCCCTCTCTCCCTGCCCCTCCACCAGTAGATCAGTGTGACTAGAGTGTGTGCAGGGGAGTGGCTCGAGGGGTCAGTGGGGACCAGATTACAAAGGGCTTCGTATACCATCCTGAGGATATGGGTGTGAGGGAGCCTTTGAAGGACTTTAAATGAGGCATTGAAATTAGAGGTGTGTTGCAGAGAGACTGGAGTTTTTTGAGGTTGTGCCGGAGTAAAGCTGACTGTAGCGAGAGCGGTCAGTCTGGAGGCCACACTGAGTCAGGCAGCAGTAGACAGCGTTCTAGCCCTAGTCAGCCGCACTGGGTGTGAAGAGCAGGGAGCACGGTGAGGTTTTTAGACTGTAAAGTTGTTGGGAGTTAGTGACTTACTAGAGGCCGGACTGTCGGCACGGAGGCCCCTTCCCTTCCAGTTTTAGCCCCAAAGCCTAGTTCCGTGCCTGGTGTATAATGGATGCTGTCCACATTTCTTGAATGAGGATCTGAATGATTAAAAGGGTATGAGAGGGCGGGAGGAGTCTGAGACACTAGAGTTCTGGTTTGAGTGGATGGATGTTGGCAAACTTCTGCGCTGAGAATGAGATGTGGCAAAAGGAGCACATGGAGGGTGACAGTTAAGATAATGAATTCAGTTTTAGGCTTACTGAGGTTGAGGTATATGTTGCTAAGTCTGCCAAAAGTATTAAGGAAGCAGGTGGAAAAAAAGTTCTGGACCCTATGAGAACAGTCTCGGTTTGAGACAGTTGTGTCGACCCAAAATAACCAGTGACCATTGTCTAGATGAGAGAGGTGAGTTTAACCAGAGCCACAGGGAGGATTATCACCCAGGGAGCCCTTTTCCAGAAAGGAAGAAAGAGTTCCAGGGAAACACGGTTTCCTTACAGTCTTATGTCTTTTTAGAGCAAGGAATGCACGTTAAATGCACCCAGGATACATCTTCATAAATGTCTCAAAGAGGTGTTTAGTTGCCAGTTAGCCGGTCAACATGACCCTGATGTTGGGAAGGGGAACTTATTTTAGGAGTTCTAATACTGGAGTTACCAATAGGGCGTGGGAGGGGAAGCATGCATTCTTAGCTTGAGAGAGTGTGTTCTTTCCTTCACTGGTTAAAGCAGATGTACAGTGTGTGTTTGATAGGCCGAAGTCAGGGTTTTTTTAGTTCAAGCCAAATCAGTGTTGAATCAGAGTAACTCTACCCCATATACCCCAATATGTGAACATCTCTTGTCAGTTGGGAGTGTCACAAGTATCCAAGTGCTCATTAAAGTTGTGGGTCTCCATGCCAAATGTGTCCACATGTAATTAGGAAGTGCCCCTGAGGTGAGGCTGGCGGTGTGTTGAGGTCAGTATTTCATTTGTATGATGCTGGTCGGAAAGAAGGCTCGTGGATCAGGTTGATCCCAAGTTCTTTAAAGGATGAAAGATAGCACCGAGGTTTTTCCATGCTTCTAGTTGTTGAGAAAGGGGACTACAGATGAGTCCAGTGCGGTTCATGGGACTGAAAAGAAAGGGTGGGAGCTGGAATGTATCAGAAAACTAGAAGGATACAAGCAGATTAAGGGCCTTGTGCAGGAAGTGATGTTATATTTTTAGTTAGAGGAGTATTTTGAATAGTGGAGCGTCTTAGTTCAGTTGATGCATGTGAAATACAATGGGAACAACATAGAAGCTCGCTAGAAGTTCTGAGCCCAGTGGCCTCCTTCAGCAGAGGCCAAGAAGGAGCCTGGACCTTGAAAGAAGGCCCCTGTGGCAGTCTCAAGGGCAGGGGTCACGGGGTGCCTGTGTGCTGGGTGTGGGTCCACCCGTCTGTTGGGCTTCATGCCTCCAGCTGTAGGAGATAAGAGGAAATGAGATAGGAGAAGGAAAAGATTAGGAAGGGGAGGAAAGTTTCAACAAGCTAAGGGCTCATGAAAGTTTGGTAAGGAAGAGTAGACTGGACTTTTGAAGCCATGTGGAGGGAAAATGTTTTTATTTTACAACTTGGTAGCAGAAGACAAGATAAATACTTTGGTGTTGATAATTCCCGCAGTGAAGATCAATTTGGGCAAAGGGAAGTGAGGAGAACTTCCTTTGGTTAGAAAATGACTTTCTAGCAATTTGATACTCTCTGACTGATTATCTGGTTGTGATACTGTGTGATTTTAGGGATGGCAAGTAATGACTGACGTACTTTCCCTTGGGAATGCAAATACCACGTGTTCATTTGTACAATGAGTGCTTTGTAGGTAAGAGCTCTGACACACCCCTTCTCGTCAACAGTTAATAGCTATACTTTAGTTTCTTTTCATTACTGTAGAAACAAAGTTATGTATTTTTGGGTAGTGGAAAAATATTTGAATTACTTCTTCCAGGAAAAAAAGCATTCAAAATAACATGTAAAAATAGTAGGTATAGATTTTGTTTCTGTTTTTAAAGTCTTCTATATACAAATATGTATAATATATATTTACAAAATAAATAATATATAACTATTTATATGTATTTGAAAAGTTCGGAAGGGTATGTACCGAAATGTTAACAGTGTTGACAGTGATTGCCTCTGGGAGGTGGGCTTATGAATGAATTAGAATTTTTCTCTCTTTTTGTTGTTTCTTATTCATATTTTCTAGTTTTTCGTTTCAAAGAAAAAAGTTTTCGAAAAAGTTTTTCATTTTTTTCCTGTATTGCAGAACTGTAACGACAGAATCAGAGGTACAGTTGCTAGGTGTGCAGTGTGAAATCCTATCTATAGACCAGTGGAATGCCCTCTAAACCCTGGGCTCTCTTATTCCCTTTCAGAGGACTCCACAGATGTTGGCGAGGAGGACAGCTTCCTCGGTCAGACTTTGGCTCACACGTCTACCCCGCAGACATTTAGTTACTTCTCTCAGGTATCGAGCAGTAGCGATCCTTTTGGGAATATTGGACAGTCGCCGTTGCCAACTACAGCAGCATCGGCTGGACAGTCAGCATTCTCCAAGACCCCGACTGCTCTCCCTTTTACAACGGGATCCCAAGATATGTCGAATGTGTTTTCACCGTCCATTTCGAAGGCTCAATATGGTGCTCCACCTTCTTCACAGATGGGAATAAATACTTATCTGCCTTCTCAGCCAAGTAGTCTCCCGCCTTCAAATTTGGGGAGCCCACCCCAAGGAACACCGCAACAAGGATACAATCCATATCGCCATACCCCTGTGAGCAGCAGGGCGAATCCTTACATTGCACCCCCGCAGCTGCAGCAGTGCCAGACACCAGGCCATCCCACTCCTCCTCCACCCTCCGGACCCCCTGTTCAGATGTACCAGACGCCTCCAGGAGCTTCGCCACCGGTAGGGAGACATGTTTTAGATCCTAATTGTTCACTCTAATTTTTAATCTCTCTCTCATCTTAGCCTATGTTTTTAAAAACACTGTGCTTTTAATAATCCATATGATGACAAATTATTTTTAGAAGCTATTCTTTGTAAGTTACATGCTTTGAAGTAAACATTCTTATAAAAGTAGCTTATTTTAGTGGTTCATATTTTAGTTTATGTGTCTATTTATGGAAGTAGTAATTTATTTTAATGAGTTAACTTATGTCAGTATTTCCAGATTTTAATGTAAGATGCCAATAATAAATGTCACTCAGGGACATGTGAGGGTTGAAGCAGTTATTAACAGACTGCCAGCTTCTCATTTATTAATTATACTATTCAATCAGCCACTCAATTACAGGGACTAAAATTGATTACTCAGTAGTTTCTTTTATTTACATTTGTGGAGTTTGAATCTAGACAGCCAAACTATCCCGGGAGAGTAATGGAATAACATTTGTATTGGGTAAATTTGATGAAATTCCCTTATGCTTTTTTTCCCAGCTAATTCAAGTGACTTCCAAAGGGCAATCGACTGAATCAAAAAAGGGAAATGATTAAAAGGAAGAATTGAGAACCCAACCCGGTGTGGCAGAGATAGCAGTATTATAAGCAGAGTGTAACCTATCTTATCTTTGGGGATAGAGAATGGGCTCCGTTTTATCGTTTAATTTAAATCACATTAATACACAGACACTTGATAATGTTGGATTTTAGCATATTGGAAAATAACTAGACTCATAGCATGTAGTATGGTTAATAGTTACAGTTTTGCTAATTAAATTTTTGAAAAGATTTCTAATTAAGAATTTAAAAAAATGGTAATTTCAAATTTAAAGAAAAGTTTCAAAAAAAAATAGCACAAAGAACACCCCATTACCCTTAACTCAGATTAACTGATCATTAACATTTTACCCCATTCCTTCTATCATTTGTGCACGTGCACACTGGCACAAGTTTGAGCATTCTTTCTGTCTCCCTTTCTCACTCTGAATATGTGCAGTTTGGGGGGAAAACATTTGAAAGTCAGTTAGATACATTATGATTCTTTACTCCTCGATACTTTAGTGTGTGTTTCCTAAGAATAAGGATATTCTTTTATATAACCACAGTACAGTTATCAACTTCAGTAAATTTAGCAGTGATACAATATTCCAAAATGATTTTTTTCTTTTTTTTTTTTTTAGTGAGGAAGATTGGCCCTGAGCTAACATCTGTTGTCACTCTTCCTCTTTTTGCTTGAGGAGGATTGTCCTTGAGTTAACATCTGTACCAATTTTCCTCTATTTTTTGTATGTGGAATGTTGCCACAGCGTGGCTTGATGAGCAGCGCATAGGTCTATGCCCAGGTCCAAACTCCTGAACCCTGGGCTCCTGAAGCAGAGCGTGTGAACTTAACCACTATCCCACTGGGCCAGCCCCCCCCAAAATGATTTTTGATTAAAAAATTTTAAAATAATTGTATTATGGCTTTAAAAGTATTTCCAGTGCAACAAATTTGAAAAATGCAGAATAATCAAAAGAATAAAAATTGCCCCTCTATCACCTCTCTTTTCATTTTGTTATGTGTCTGTCTTATCTTTTTCTAGACAAACATTCTAAGTGTTTTCTAGACAAACATTATATGGCTTTTGTGAACATGTTTTTAGATGTTAAGATTTTTTCCAAAACATTTTTAATGGCTCTAGGGAATTCCACCATTTGAGTAAAAAATAATTGGTTTAATCAGATTTCTGTTAGACATTTAGATTGTGTCCAGTGATTTTCAAGTATGAATAACCTTTTGGTGTACATCCTTGTACATAAATTTTTGCTTGTTTTTGCAATTATATCTTTAGGATGAATTCTTAGAATGTCTGGCTCAAGGAATGTGCACGTTTTAAAGATTAAATAAATCACGGAAGACGTATTGCTAGATTGAGTTCTGTAAAGGTATTAATTTACTTTGCTATCAGCGTGAGAAAGTCCATTTCACTTCATGACTGATTTTGGGTTTTGTTAGATTTAAGAAAAAGTTTTAATTGCTTTGGGGGCCTAGTTATTAAACGAAATAGTTGCCCGGAAGTCTATGTAGGATAATTATTACTAATGTCAGTTTGGGTCTGAAGCAGATACAGAATTGTTCCCTTGCACAAACGTGATGGTCCTAACTTTTTTGTCCCCTCCAGGTTCCTCCTGCAGTGCAGTCAGGGCTGTCCCCTCCTCCACAGCAGCAGGCGCTTGCCAGACCTCTGGGTCCCCCCGTGCAAGTGCCACCTCCTTTTTTACTTCAAAGCCAATATGAACCTGTTCAACCCCATTGGTTTTACTGCAAGGAGGTAGAGTACAAACAGCTATGGATGCCTTTCAGTGTGCTGGACTCTCTGAATCTGGAAGAAATCTATAATTCAGGTAAGCACTGATCATACATCATTTCTGTCTGCTTTTAGGAAGAAAAGAAATAAAGGATATTTGTCCGTGGCCTGCTTTTTGTGAATGTCAGTTTCCTTAATCCTTGTAGACCTCACCTGACTCTGTACCTTAAGATGGTGCTATGAATACAAGTCCTGAGTTATTTGAGCTAGATATTTGAAGAAATATTTTAGTAATTTTCTTCTTTAGTTTAAAAATGTTTTAAATCAGAGAAATAGAGTAGTTCATGTAATCCAGGTTTCAATTTTCCTATCCCTTATTTATTTATAGTTAGGCATTTGTAAAGTATTTCCTCTGGAACTCTTGTTCCTGAAGATGCTCTGAAAGAAATGTTCCACGGTCAGGTGAGTTTTGGAAATGCTTTAACTACATCCACCTCTTGAGATAGACAGTGCACAGGAGTGTGTTAAGGCTCTGAGAAATCTTGCAGTATAGGAGTATATTTCTTTGTCTATCTTGATGATATTTCATCATGGGACTTAAAAATCACCTGTTAATATCTTTAGAAACGTACTTCATGGAGCATTGCTGCTTTGATTTAAAAACAAAATCCATGAGTTATTTGAATTATTTTATGATTATGTTTTTAAAATTTTGCCCTGGCGGTTTCTTCTTCACTTAAGAAGAATCATAATTTTGAGCAGCACAGATTAATCTTAAACTTCTATTTTTAAACAAAAATGAGCTTAATTCTTTTGTCTTTAAGCATTACTGGTCACCGTATTCATTATTTCTTACTTTTAAACATGCCTCGTGACTGTCGGGTTAAAATGTGGGGTTTGTGCTGCAGTCCAGCCAGACCCTGAGAGCGTGGTCCTCGGCACGGATGGGGGCCGCTACGATGTTTATCTCTACGACCGGATGAGGAAAGCCGTGTACTGGGAAGAGGAGCCGGCGGAAGTGAGACGCTGCACGTGGTTTTACAAAGGGGACACAGATAGCAGATTTATTCCCTACACAGAGGAGTTCAGTGAAAAACTGGAGGTGCGTGGGCTTTATTTATTCCTTTATGCTTTTCTTTAAAACGAAGTAGATCCTTATACATTGGAGCCTCACATAACACCACTCATGGTGGAGCAGACTTTATTTGCAAGGGACCTGTCTTGATCCTGTTCACGAAGAAGATCGCTTTTTATGTGGTGCCATCGTTCATGAGGTGCTAATTGTGGCCTCAGTGTCTCAAGGCAGAATGTTTTCAGGGGCACCTCACAAACCTGAGAAGCTATTTGTATCAAACCTTCAAAAGCACTTAGTTTGCTGGGATCTGTTGTTGACAGCACGTGCCAACCGTATGGACGCTTTTCAGATTAATTCACAGTGAAAGGCTTGACAGTAACCTCTGATTTATGAAAAGAAATACAAAATAGAATGGGAACAAATGTCATGGGACTTATTAGCCATTTTAAAACTGATGGTTAATGTTTTATATAATTGTGTTAATTTCTTGTGATAATTATACGTAGTAGTTGAGTATTAAATATTTGAAATAAGTTAAATGAATTCAGTTGCATACATGGGAAATGAGATATAGAACATTTTAGGTACTATTTTTTAAAGTAGTTATTAAAACTTGGATAACCAACGCTAACGTTAAACATTAAAACAACACTAATATTAACATTTAAAGGGGCTCTAAAACATTAATCTTCCCTGGATTATATTTTGAATAGCTTCAAGCAAGGACTTGTGTTCTGTTTAGCAGCTGACAGTCAAGTTTAACAGCTGACTATTAATTACTAAATTGTTTTGTCCTCAAAGAACATAATAGTATAATTAATAGAAATAAAAAAAATCACAATCTTCACATCCTTTCAAACCAAATTCTGCATTCAAAATGTATTTTCTTTATCCATATACATATTTTTCTAATAATAATATAGATTTTTTGTGGAGTATATTTTGCTTTTTAAAAAAAATTTATAAATGTAATTCTTACTTGTTATAAATTGTGCCTGCTCTGGAAATATTAATCTCTATAGTAGTGACTATGAAATACTATTCGATACCCAAATCAGTACCAAAAGGCGAGTGTTGGTCTGAAGTAAGAGATTAGTTTGAGTTACGTAAATTGGAAAAAAAGCTTGTTGAGAGCAGAGGCATCAAATTTTTCTCTTTTCAACCTGTAGTAAGAAATACATTTTACATTTGAGCTTTAGTACACACATTTTGCACACACACACACATACACATATGTATATGTATATTTATTTACCAGAAACAGTGGTGTTTGGTAAACTGGTTTTCAGGGAAGAAAAAACCCTGATTTGTAGCATTTGCTGATTTCCATGGTGTAAATACTCTCACCATGGCCAATTTTAAGCTATCAACATCGTGTTACTGGACACAGAGTTGAGAAGAGATATGTGATCAGCTCTCGTGAGTTGGTGTGAGCCAGCTCTAACAGACCACTAAAAATAAAGGTCCATGGAACAGTACTTACCCTTCTAGGTGTCATTCACTTTGATATTTTCCATTTCACTTAAAACATTGATTTTACAGTTTATTAGTGGTCATGACCTACAGTTTGAAAAACACTGATTTAGAGCAGAATCAGAACCTAGTTAATAAGGAGCAAAGAGTGAAAAGAGGGCATAAAATTAATTTTGTTCTTGGGAATACTAAATATCAGGAGGCATCAGTCTCCTAAAACATAATTTTAGTTATTTGAATAAAGGAAAAAACGTGTAAAGGAATGCTGATATGTATAGCTTAACTTTAGACCTAAATAGTTAAGCAAACAAATGTGTACTATAATTTTTGGTACCTTCAGTAGGATCCTACTGAAGGTATAATGTCTCAAAGCCGAATGTTTAGTCCTATTATTTTGAAGCTAAAGTATATATTTTCAAGTCTAAGCAGTATCTGAAAGTATACAGTTTATCTTAACTGTATCTGATTATAAATGAGTAACACTGGGTTTGCGAGTTGGGTAGCTATCCACGACGGACCATCTGAACAGCACATGGCTGTTCTTAACCTAGGGAGACCTTAGCTCCTGGTTAGCCACTTCCAGGAAACTAAACCAGATCGGGGAAGAGGAAGAGCAGATTAGGAAGTGAGAAAGCCAGTAAGAAAAAGAGAACCAGCTGCTACGTATTGCTCAGTATTGTGTGGGTGATCCTATCCTGTCAGCACTAACATAAAACAACAGAACAGTTGGAAACAGAAAACACCTTTAACTTGATGATGACGTGATTGTCTACATAGAAAATCCTGGTTACATAGAAAACCAGGAGAACCTCTCCCATTGGCATTGTGAGTCTGTGGATATAAAATCAACATATACAAATAAATAACATTCCAATACAATAGAAATAACAAAATAGAAACCGTAATAAATACAAAAGATACTATTTATCACACTAACAAAACTACAGGCTAAGTAGGAAAAAAGTAGAACAAAAGATATATGTGAACTTCATGGAGAAAAACTATAAAACAGATTTGAAGGACATAAAAGATGATCTCAAGAAATGTAGCTAATAATTATGTTCATAGATGCACAGTCTCAGTATAATAAAGATATCATTTCTTCCCAAATCATTTTATAAATTTTATGTAATCCCAATCAAAATGACATCAGGGTTTTCTAGGTAAAATTTGCAAACTGTTCGTAAATTTTATATGGAAAGTCAAAGTGTCAGGAGTAACCCAGACCATTTGGAAGAAGATATGTGGACACTTGCTTTACCAGACAAGGTGTATTATAAAGCCGTGGATTGCGAAGGGAGTATGAAGAAATGAAAATAATTCTTAAGATGGTGAAACTTTTCTTTCTTTAAACATTTTTGTTTGTAATCTTGCTTTTAAAAATTATAAATAAATATGTTTAAAATTTAAAAAAGTAAAGTGAGGAAGAGGGTCAAAGGGATAGAGGCTGGTGGAGAGGAATTGTTACTAAATGACTGTCCAGGAGGCACAAAGAACCCTTTCTGTTTTGACCTGATTGTCGGGTAGTCATTGTTATTAATTTTGAAAAAGACTTTGGACAGTGGGTGTGCCAGAGGTTCCCCCTTACTTCATCCTGAATCTCTCTCCAGGAGGCCCTCGCTTTTGCCTTGTAGACAGCAGAGTAGTGCATCTGGAGGAAGAGGAGGAAAATGGTCGAACAGTTAAGTCTTTGGAGTCAGAAAGTTGTGGGTGGGCGTGAACTATAGTTCTTACTTTGCTACTCAGCAGTGTGTAATCTCGTACAACTGTGAACTTAAAATGTCTACTAGGGGTTGAATTGTGTGTCCCCCACTTCCCAACCCCCCAAAAAGATGATGTTGACGTCCTCACCTCCAGGACCTCAGAATGTGACCCTGCTTGGAAATAGAGTCCTTGCAGACATTATCAGTTATGATGAGATCATACTGGAGTAGAGTGGGCCCCTAATCCAAAATGACTGGTATCCTTGTAAGAAGACAGCTCGTTAAGACACAGAGGGAGAACAACACATGAAAATAGAGGATTGGCGTGATGCATCTGTAGGCCAGGGAACGCTAACGATGGCTGGCACAGCACCAGCCCTAGGAAGAGGCAAGGCAGGAGTTCCCTCTGGGTTTCATAGGGCGCGTGGCCCTGCCGACGCCTTGACCTCAGGCTTCCGGCCTCCAGAACTTAGACAAATTTCTGTTGTTTTAAGCCACTCAGCTTGTGGTACTTTGCTGCGGCAGCCCTTGGAAAATAATGAACTGTCTAAACCTTGGTTTTCTCCTCTATGTAGTGGGGATAGTGTTATTTAGGAGTGATTGAGAGTATTGATTGAATGAGGTAATGTTTATTAAGTAGTAAACAAGTATGGTAACCAGTTGGCATATGAGAGCTGCTGTTACTGTTATTTTTATTACCATCATAGTTATAATTTCCTTTCACACTTTCTCTCAATGTGGTGTAGATTTGTCTTATGTGTTGTTTCCATTATTGCAGGCTGAATATAAAAAAGCTGTAACCACGAATCAATGGCACCGTAGATTAGAGTTTCCAAGTGGAGAGACAATTGTTATGCACAATCCAAAGGTAATGATAGTAACATATTAAAGTGTTAGGTTCATTTTAATAATTATTTTGCTGAATGTGTTTGATAAATGTTCATTTTTATTAATTTCTGTAGTGGGGATATATTCATTACAAGTGCATTGCTTTTAAAGGCTTACTATAGTTCACCTTGATTGTAGAAACAAAAATGAATTTTAAAGTTTTCTCATGAAATTTTTGTTTATGACAGCATGTTAACTGAAGCTTAGTATGTACCACTGAAGTTGTTTGATAACATTTTTGTACTTGATCTGGGCTCAGCAGACTTCTGTAAAGATAGAGGAAATACTTAAGGCTTTTTTAGAGGCCCTGTGTTTTCTGTTGCAGCTGTCAACTCTGCCATTGTAACCCTGAAAGCAGCTACAGATAATAATGTAAACCAATGAATGCGTCTGTTTCAATAAAACTTTATTCATAAAAGCAAGTGGTAGGCCACATTTGGCCTGTAGGCCATCCTTTGCCCACCCTGCCCTTGATGGTCTGTTTCAACCTTGAAAGTAAAACTATGTCCTTCCTCTTTTTATTTATATTGTCTCCATGAACTTTTCTTGTTTTTTTAAGATACTAATTAGTGGTGTTCTGATTCTCCCATTTACCATCCTTAATCTCTCTGAGTTCCAGGTTCCTTACCTGCAATAAGATTTACCTCCCAGGGTCACATTTTTAGATAAAGTGAGGTTATTTATGCAAAAGCATCTAGTATAGTGCTTGGCATACAGTAGTTTCTCTTTTATTTCAAAGAAGTGTAAAAGAAAACAAAAGTAATCTATAACCTAACTATATCTGTAGTCCTTATTGATATTGAAATAAATAAAAATAGAAACATATTCATATGCCAACAAAATTTAAACAGTATGAAAAGGTATCAAATGAAAAAAGGCTCTTAGCTCTGCATTCCCCCAATTTTTCCTCTTGGTGATAACCACTCTTGACCTTTTCCTTTGTTTTTTTTAACCTGTTGTTTTTTAGACAAACACAAAAATTTTGCATACCATCTTGGATGCATTTTTTTTTTAAGAAAAACTTTTGTGTGACACTGGGCTAAATATAATATAGTCATGTGCTGAATAATGATGTTTCAGTCAAGGACAGACTACATGTGGAACAGTGGTCCCTTAACATTGTGACCCAGCTGACAGATTCCTGTAGCCTAGTGATGTTGTAACTGTTGTAAGCTTGTAGCACAGCCAGAGACTGCGTGTATGACAGTGCGCCCGTAAGATTAGTACTGTATAGCCTAGGTGTGTAGTAGGCTATACCATCTAAGTTTGTGTAAGTACACTCTGTAATATTTGCGCAACAACGAAATCGCCTAATAATGTAGCTGTCAGAATGAATCTCCGTTGTTAAGTGGCATGTGACTGTACCGATGTGTTTGTGGCGATACTGGTGTAAACAAACCTGCGCTGCCAGTCATAAAAGTGTAGCACATAGAATTATGTACAGTATATAAGACTTGACAATAAACGACTTTGTTACTGGTTTATGTATTTACTATACTGTACTTTTTATTATTTTAAAGTGTATTCTTTCTACTTACAAAAAAAGTTTACTGCACGACAGTATGCTGTGTTATGCTGGGAGCAACTTCATACACCTCCTGTTTACCACATCTCTTGATTGCATCATTTTCTCTTGTGCTTGATTTAATCCAATGTTGTTTTGTTCCTCATGGCACCTAAGTGTACAAAATCCCCTGCTGATGTTGCCGGTAAGAGGCCGCGTTGTAGAAATGAAAAGTGATTAAGGACTATGAAGGTATAAAATCATGATGGTTATTGCTTGCCAGTGAGGCATGTCCCATTCCACCATAGCTACGATCTTGAAAAACAAGAAGAAAGTGACAGAAGCTGTTAAAGGATCTGCTTCATTGATAACAATGAGACTAACAAAAATTCGAGAAGGGTCTATATCTGACATGGGGAAACTTCTACTGACGTGGATTGAAGGCCAGACACAGAATTGTATCCCTTCCAGGACCTTGATGATCATGGCCAAAGCAAAATGTTTGTTAGCGATGTTGAGAGAAAAGGCTGGACCATACTACAATGTCGAATTTACTGCTAGCTCTGGGTGGTTTAAACGATTCAGGAGTCGTTATTCATTACATCGTGTGGAAGTGAGTGGTGAGTCTGTGAGTGCTGAAGTGAAGGCAGCTGAAGCATTTTTGGAAACTCTTGATAAGCTGAGTTTGGAGGAAAATTCCTTGCCAGAGCAAATATTCAATATGAATGAAATCTTCCTATTCTAGAAACAGATGCCTGAAAGGACTTTCATCTGTAAGGAAGCCAAATCAGTGCCAGGTTTCAAGGCTTTTAAGGACAGGATAACAGTCTTGCTTGGGGGCAATGTTGCAGGCTAGAAATTGAAACCCCTTGTGATCTGGCACAGTGAGAACCCCAGGGCCTTTGAGCATATCTGTAAGCACACATTTCTGGTGTACTACAGCAGCAGTAAGAAGTCATGGATGACCCAGCTCCTCTTCCAAGATGCCCTCTTGAACTGCTACACCAGCAAAATGGAGAAGTACTGTTTGGAGAATAACAAACCTTTCAAGATTTTGCTGATTGTTGATAATGCTCTCAGGCATTCTCCTTTCATTGGTGATCTTCATCCCAATATTAAAGCGGTATTTCTCCCTCCAAACAGCACCTCTTTGATCCAACCCATGGGTCAAGGAGCTATTGCAGCCTTTAATGCCTACTACCTGAGGAGGACCTTTGTAGCAGGCTGTTGCTGCAACTGAGGAAGACACTGAGAAGACTGATGCAATTCTGGAAGGATTAGAACGTGTATGACTACATCAAGAACCTTGCTTGGGCTTGGGGTGATGTCACCAGGAGTATACAAATGGCATCTGGAAGAAGTCACTCAAGAGGTTCGTCCATGACTTCAAAGAATTTACCAAGGATGAAGAGGTTGCAAAAATCAACAAGGCTGTAGTTGAGATGGCAAACAACTTTAACCTGGGTGTGGATGAGGATAGCATTGAGGAGCTCCCAGAGGTGGTTCCTGAGGAACTGACTAAAGAGTTGTTGGAAGTGGAACAGGAATGCATGCATAGCTGCAGAAGCAGCAAGAGAAAAGGTAAATGAAGGAGAAGAGAAAGAACCGCCAAGAAAATTCATTGAAGGGTTTAGCAAAATCTTTTGCAGACTTCAACAAGCTCCTTTAAAAGTTTGAAAACATAGGGGCTGGCCCCGTGGCCGAGTGGTTGAGTTCGCGCGCTCTGCAGCAGGCGGCCCGGTGTTTCGTTGGTTCGAGTCCTGGGTGCGGACATGGCACTGCTCATCAAACCATGCTGGGGCGGCGTCCCACATGCCACAACTAGAAGGACCCACAACGAAGAATACACAACTATGTACCGGGGGACTTTGGGGAGAAAAAGGAAAAAAATAAAATCTTTAAAAAAAAAAAAAAAAGTTTGAAAACATAGACCCCAACACTGAAAGGTTTTCATTAATAGAGAAGAATGTTCATGGTGCATTATCTGCTTATAAGCAAATCTATGATGAAAAAAAGAAACAAACCAAGCAAACCACCATGGACTTATTTCTGAAGAGTGATACCTTCTCAAGAAGAGCCTCAGGCAGGTCCTTCAGTATTCCAGAAGAAGACATTCTTCTCACAGATGACAGCTCCATGCACATTATTGCCCCTGAAGACCTTCTAGTGGGACAAGATGATCTGGAGGTGGAAGACAGTCATGTTGATGATCTTGACCTGTTGTAGGCCTAGGCTAATGTGTGTGTTTGTGTCTTAGTTTTTAACAAAAAAATTTTTTAAGTAAAAAAAATTTTTAATTTAAAAAATAGAGAAAAGGTTATAGAATAAGGATATAAAGAAAGAAAATATTTTTGTACAGCTTTACAGTGTGTTTTAAGCTGTTATTACAAAAGTCAAAAAGCTGAAAAAAATTAAAAAGTTTATAAAAGTAAAAAAGCTACAGTAAGCTAAGCTTAATTTATTATTGAAGAAAGAAAAATTTTTTAGTGAATTTAGTATAGCCTAAATGTATAGTGTTTGTAAAGTCTGCAGTAGTGTACAGTAATGTCCTAGGCCTTCACATTTGCTGCCACTCACTCCCTGACTCAGAGCAAACCTACAAGCTCTTTCATGTGAGTGCCCTATACAGGTGTACCATTTTTTATCTTTATACTGTATTTTTACTGTACCTTTCTATGTTTATATGTGTTTAGATACACAAATACCATTGTGTTACAGTTTCCTACAGTATTCAGTACAATAACATGCTGTGCAGGTTTGCAGTTTAGGAGCAGTAGGCTATACCATAAAGCCTAGGTGTGTAGTGGGCTATACCATCTAGGTTTGTGTAAGGACACACTATGATGTTTGCACAGCCACAAAATCACCTAACGATGCATTTCTCAGAACATATCCCCATCGTTAAGTGACGCATGACTATACAGTTGATTTAAAAATATATGTCTTCCTCAAAAGTAATGGGCAAATCAGTTTTTGGCATTCAAATTGAATTTGTATATTAATTGGGAATCTTGCTATTTAAAGGATTTTGCCTTAAGTGTTTCTGTAAGACAAAGATTCCTCTGTTCAAGGTAACTTTTCCTTAATTTCTTATGTGTAAACCTAGATTTTTATATTACATTTTTAAATCAAGATATATGACTTCCAATTTGGTTGTGTTATTTTCCACCATAATCATTTGAAGGAATGGTATTGATTTGCTTAGTTTTAATGGTTAATGAACAATTGCAGGACTCTTACAAAATTGGTTTTGGGAGAATAGTATTGGTACTTGATTTATAGACCAGCCATACTATGAAGTAGTTTATTATGTATTGAAATAAATTATTTTTAATTGTAGTAGAAATGAATTTGGTAATGAGCTCTGTCATAATCCTTCTCTTGTATCTTGAAGGTTATTGTTCAGTTCCAGCCTTCATCAGTGCCAGATGAATGGGGAACCACACAAGACGGACAGACAAGGCCCAGGGTTGTAAAGCGTGGAATTGATGATAACCTTGATGAAATTCCTGATGGTGTGTATAGTTTGTTTAGGACCAAGATCATTTTTAGACTTCTCTATTTTAGCCTCGTTTTTTAGAATGATGAAAAAAGAAACAGTTATTAGGATTACTTGCCATAACATGCAGAAATCAGCCAGGTTGGCACATATTTTTCTTTTTAATTTTGTTACTTTTATATATATTTACTTTTTAATTTAAAATTTTGTTGATATACAAACCATGTAATACAGATTTTAAAATATGTATTGTTGTAAAGCAGCACTTTGCTTGTTGAAACTGCTAGGCTTTTGGCAATATTTTTGGGCTTGTTTTGTCATGCCTCATCTTATTTGTATTACTTTAGTGCAAAAGTTGGCAAACATTTTCTGTAAAGGGCCAAATAGTAAATATTTTAGGCTTTGCAGGCCATGTGGACTCTGTTGCATCTTCTCAACTCTGCCATTGTATTGTGAAAGCATCTATAAGGTATGTAAAGAAATGGGCATGGCTGTGTCCAATAAAACTTTATTTATAAAAACAGGCAGCGAGCAGGATTTGGCCAATGAGCGGTGAATTGCCAACCCCTGCTCCAGTGTATGTGTTTTGGTTTCTCCTATTATACTATTTAAAGTATGGATTTTATTTTGACAATTACATACTTCGTGTTTGTTTTGTTGTCTCATGAAATTACAAAATAAATGTACTCATATTATGAATCTGAATGAAATAACTAAAGTAAAATAGTACATTTAACTTGGAGATATTACTGTATTAAAGGGAAGGATTTTGGGAAAAGATTTAAAAGTTTATATTGGCAAATTGCGTCTCCATGTGGGGCTGAGTGCCCTGAGGATTTCCGAAGAAATCACAAGGTTATGGAGCCTCTATACCTACAAAACTGCCGGTTGTCATATCCTGATAGCCTCTGGGATCAGAGGCTGCCTGCTTCCTCCACTTGGTTTAGTTCACTGTTATTTCCCAAGTGGACTTTGAGCTGTTATTCTCATTTGAGAGGGTAATAGGATTATTAGCCTTGAAGGGTCATGAATTTCTTTGGCAAGTTTGTGATGACAAAAGAGATATCTAGAATATTGCTATTCAAGTAAGAAAACCCAAACAATTTCCCATCTCATTGTATGTATGTATGTATTTCTTTTGTAGGGGAAATGCCTCAGGTGGATCATTTGGTGTTCATGGTACATGGCATTGGACCTGTGTGTGACTTGCGCTTTAGAAGCATTATTGAATGTGGTAAGTGGTAGTCATTTTATTTCATGGAATGATTTGAGAACTAATAGAAGGACTTTTAAATGTTCATTTTTAAGATAGTTTCCAGCTGTATACTACTGGCTGAGGGACTGTAAGAGGAGATTTAAATGATTACTGTGAAATATTAATTTGTACTTGATTTGCTCTTATGACATATGTAACTCATAAAATTCTGGGCTGTGAAGAATCAGAAGGGCTCCTGGAAATAACTTAGCCTCTCTGACAGACGTCCTCTGCCTGAGCACTTCCAGCAACTAGGAACACCTGTGCGTTGAGCCGATTTAAAGTGAATTAGTTGTGAGAAGTTGTTATTGGAACTATGACTCTGCCTGGTCTATGTAGATTTTTGAAGTTTTATTTTTATGTCTGTGTAATAATAGTTAGTATTTATTGAATACTTGGTCTGTGCCAAGTGTCTTGCATGTAGTGCATCATTTAACCCTCACTGTAAGCCTTTGGGGTCTAGGTGCTGTCACTGTTATCCCCTCTGTAGGTGAGCAGCTGAGGCCCAGAGGGTGAGCTCGCCTCTCCCATGTCGTGGTCTGTGGGTTCTGGAGCAGGGAGCCTGTGGTGGGCAGTCTGCTTCCAGAGTCGGTTCCCATGCTGCCCTGCTGCCTCCCAGTAGTCATAGTTAAACTCACGTTTTTCAGTCATTTATACATTCCTCTAAAATAATGAAAAGTTGAAAAGAACTTCTTAAAGGTTGGAGTTTTTTATTTTTGGACTAATTTTGTCATCATTTTTTTTCCCCTTCAAAAGTTTGTGTTAAAAAATACTGGCATATTGGCGGGAATTGCTGGTTACCTATCAAACTAGGAAAATTTAATCAATTTAATTTGTCTTCCCTGATTTTTTTTTTTTAAGTGGATGATTTTAGGGTGGTTTCTCTCAAATTGCTGCAGACACACTTCAAGAAAGCTTTAGATGATCGGAAGGTCAGCAGAGTAGAGTTCCTTCCAGTTCACTGGCATAGCTCCTTGGGCGGGGATGCCACGGGCGTTGACAGGTTTGTGGATTCTGATGACTTTTTAGATTAGTCGAGCTTAGATTCGGAATTCAAACCATAATGTGAAGTAGTTTATTATGACTTCAAATACATTTATTCAACAAATTTATTTTAATTATATGCTTGCTCTGATATATGATTCAATACTGGCTGTTAGGTTTATATGCTGCTTTTCTGTGTGTGTGTGTGTGTGTGTGAGCGTGTGCATGTGTACGTATGTGTTCCTATTGTAAATATTTAAGAGAATCAAAGAAATTTAAGCTGGTTTAAAAATACTATTCTAATCTATAGTGGTTTAGACTGGGGCCTGTCCTGTATATCGTAAGATGTTTAGCAGCATCCCTGGCCTCTACCCTCTAGGTAACAGTAGCACCACCCCGCCCAGTGTAACAACCACCAATGTCTGTAGTGACTGCCGAATATCCTCTGGCAGTAAAATTGCCCTTGATTGAGAACCACTGATTTAGATTATGGTTCCTCAGTGGAGACTCACGTGGCAGGACAATTCTTTGTCATGCCATGGTGCTGCATCCATTGTAGGCCGTGTGGCATCCTTAGTCTAAAGGCCAGCAGCACTCACCAGTAACTGTGACAACTGAAAATGGCCCACTCAATTTTGAATGTTCCCAATTGAGAACCACAGATTTAGATAATATTTATGCTGAGACATAGGGCTAATAACACATCTGGATTTTAGTGAAAGTCATAATGTTTCAAGGCACGGGTTTAATAAAACTGCAATTTGTAATCCTACAAATAACATTCTATGTTATTCCATGGTAGGCCCTATTATGAGGGTGTTTTCTTTCTCTGGATGTTCATAAACCTTAATATGGCCATTCTCAAATCAGGAAAGATTTTCATTCCATGCAGCTCCTTTCTTGCCCCTTGCTACATTCTCTATTGTCCTTTGCACCACGATTTTTGTCAGGTACTCTGATTTCCTATTAAGTGGAAGAAAGATGGAAGAGTAGGCTTTTCTCTTTAAAAATAAAATTAAAATCTTTGCATGCGCCTTATTTTTATGATAACTCTTCAGAGAATCCCGAAATTCATAGTACAGTTATAGGCACACAAAACAACTTCTTTGCTTTATCTTGATTTATTTGTAATAACTCTGGCTACAGAATCAACTTATAGTTAGCGTATGGGCTTCTTTTACTCGTATTTTCAGAAATAAAAATCTAAACTTTTAAAAATCCATAGATTTAAGATGGCTACTGACTGAATTTACTCTTTTTTCTTTCTAAACAGGAATATTAAGAAAATCACTTTACCAAGTATTGGTCGGTTTCGTCACTTTACCAATGAAACCTTGCTAGATATTTTATTTTACAATAGCCCCACCTACTGTCAGACGATTGTGGAAAAAGTAGGAATGGAGATAAACCGTCTGCATGCACTCTTTATGAGTCGGAACCCAGACTTCAAAGGAGGAATCTCTGTTGCTGGTCACAGTTTAGGTAAAACTGTCAAACAGCCACATTTCAAACATAATTTTTCTAGCGTTATCACTGCTTTCAGTGTGAGTGACCATTGTTAGTGCGAGATTTAGAATTAGAGATTTTAAGTTTTGTAAAGGGTAGACACGAACGCTTTGAGTTTAGATTATGCCATTGATACTTACCTCTCCTAGGAATTACCTAAGAGTGCTTTATATTTTAATTTATTCTGCTGTTTGGTAAAACAAGAATATTGATTGTCAGATCTTAATTAACGTCTAACTTTTGTATGACTTCTGCCTACAGACTTTGGGAAAAAAAGTAGGAGAATTTATTTAGTGTTATAAAAATATCTAGAGCATTATGAAACAAAATGCTTCTTTTTCTTAGGTTCTTTAATATTATTTGACATCCTGTCTAATCAAAAAGATTTGAATTTATCAAAGTCTCCTGGGCCTTTTGCTGTTGCTAATGGAGTTGTGAAGCAGCCACATTTTCAGGAAAAACAGGTATGATCCAATTCGCATTTAGATTTAGAGTTGGAGCTGAACAATTTTCCAAAATCTGAACTGTTTCCTGAAATGTTTTATATGTCAGAATACACTGAGGTTTACAAGTGTAATGGAATCATGTGGCTTGTTGTTTGAGTTTCTCACTCTTCTTCCTTATGGATTATAAATTTAAATGTGAGAGAAAGTTTATGGTTTAAAAAATATGGTAAGTAAATTATTTTAGGAAATGGGAGCATGAATGATTTGTTAAATTTATATACTTTTTCAGAATATTCAAACTTTGGATGACACACTACCTAAAATTATGATTTGTCTATAGAGCACAATTCTTTAAAATTTTTTGTGGATCAGGAGACATTTTATGGGAGTTTTTCTGAGCTTTGCAATGTTCTTGACTTTTTTTTTTAAGGCTCCTGAAGAGCCAAAGCTGACTTTGGATGAATCTTGTGACCTTGATGTTGAAAATGAAGAAGTCCTAACTTTGCAAGAAACTCTGGAAGGACTTAGTCTCTCTGAATACTTTAGCACTTTTGAAAAGGAAAAGATCGATATGGAATCTCTGGTACTGATGATCGTTTGATTCATTTTTATTTAAAATTGTTTTTCTTTTATAAGATTGAAGATTAACAATGATTTAAACACTCTTGCGTCACAATATATTCCAGATAAGGCAGAGACTTAAATGTTTAAAAAATTGAAAAACACAGGAGTTTTTTTTTTTAATATAATTTGGGAAGGCTTTTCTAAGTATGACACAAAACCCAGAAGCGAAAAGAAAATTTGCATAGCAAGAGAAGCCATAAACAACATCTGGAGGCCAATGATAGATTAAGAATATTTGGAACACACATTTTAGACAAAGGGCTTATTTCCTTACTATTCAAAGCTTCCACAGATTAGTTACACAAGGACCATTAGCACAATGGGAAAATAGGCAAAGAATATGAACAGATGATATATAGAAAAGGAAATAACAAATGGCTTCTTGTCATATGAAAACTCATGGGAGGAATGCAAATTAAAAGTGCAGTGAGATTTTTTTTTTTTAACCTACCAGTTTGGCAAAAATAAAGAATTTGATAAAATACTGTGTGGCCAGGATGAGGGGAAGTAGGCTCTGTGACATGTTGTTCCTGAGTGTAAATTGGTACAACCTCTATGAAGGACAGCTTGGCAATATCTTTTAAAATATGAGAAATACATACCTTTTGCCCCAGCAATTTCTCGGCCAAGAATAATTCCTACAGAGAAATATGAGCACAAGAATATCTATAAGGATACTCATTGCAGCACTGTTTGTAATAGCAAAACTGAGCAACATCTTCTGTGTCCACCAGTGGGACACTAGTGAAGTCATTTTTGGTGCATCCACATAATGGGATACCCTGCAGCTGTTGAATAAATGAGGCAGTGTCAGAGATATTGGTGTAAAATGATCTCTAAGATATGTTATAGGAAAAGAGCAAAGTTCAGTCCTGTCTGCATAGCAGGCTGCACACACACAGTTAAACATGTAGATACTGTGTGTGCATAAGATATCTGTGGAAGGAGGGCACGTTGCCACCAGCTGCTGCTGAGAGAACTGGGTGGTCCGGCCAGGAGTGCAGGGGAGAGGCTTCATTGTATGCTCGACTATAGCTTTTGACTTTTGTATAACAATGTGTATTTTCTGTTAAAAATTAATAGAATGATTTAGATTTGAAGGCCTAAGATTTTACAGCCTAAATTAACCCATGATTTAAAAACAAAAAATATTAACTTTAAAAGAATTGACTGGATCTTAGATTGCTTTAGATGATATGGTTTCTTGTTATAATTTTCCTTATTTCAATTTCAGTTCATCTGTCACTAGACTGGATAATTAATGTGCTTGTTTGTTTACTTTTAAAGCTTATGTGTACAGTTGATGACCTGAAGGAAATGGGCATACCCCTTGGACCCAGAAAGAAGATAGCTAACTTCGTAAAACATAAAGCAGTTAAATTGGTAAAGTTCATTTCTGTCTTATAAAAGAAGCTAAAACTCATATGTGACTAGCATATTTTTTGTTAATGCCGTTATGATTTGGCCAGCTAGTGTGCTCCCTGCCCAAGGGCACGGTGGTGGAGTTGATGGAAGCCCAGACTTTGGCATCAGCCATGATTGGATTTAAATTCCAATTAGGGTAGCTGACCATCCCGGTTTTCACAGGACTGAGAGAATTCCCAGGATGAAGGACTTTCAGTTTTAAAATTGATATTTGGGGATATCCTGGTGCAAAAACTAGGTTAGTCCTGGACAAATAGATGAGTTGGTCACCCTAATTCCAGTTCAACCACTTATTAATTACATCTTCGTGAGCAATTTGCTTAACGTTTTTGATCCTTGGTTTCCTTCATTTCTAAAATAGGAGTGATGATACCTGCCTGATAAATGTTAGCTCATTTTCTCTCTTCCTGAACCTTCTGACCTTCTACAGAGATAAGGACACCCCCACTAAAATCTTTTTAAATACTAATCAAAAAGCAAAAATACAATACAAAACAAAGTAACAGCTAAAAAGTATTTTAGAGAGAAAACAACTGGGAAAAACTCAACGTCTCTTTAATTTTCGTTTGTTAATCAAATTAATTTTGCAGTGATTTTCTAAAGACTTAATTAGAAACATTAGCCCTTAGGGTGGCTATTTTATTTTATTTTTATTGTTGTTAACATGGTCTTTGTTGATCCTTCCATCTTTTGGACTACTGTGGTTCTTTTGTGTTATGTATTTAGAACTTAACATATGCCACTTTCTATGTAATATGACTGTAAAGTCATAGACTGACTTATTATGGTTAACTGAAGCAGTTGAGTTAGTCAGCATTTTATGAATATTCTTTGGGTCAGGCCCTGGGCTCAGTTTTGGGGATTTGGAGATGAGCTGAGGGTGTGTGGTCTAGTTCAGGAGAAGGATTTGCCCATGGTGATGACGCATCAGTCGTGCAGCGGAGTGCTGTGCGTGCGTCAGAGCCGGAGGAGGGGCGGCAGTTCTGGCCTGGGCAGAAGGGGCTGGGGTTGTGAGAGAAGACTTCCCCGAGGTATTGATGCTTGAGCTTGAAGGAGAGGTGGGATCAGGGAAAACAGCCTTGCAGGAGCGGGCTTGTGTTTTCCTCTGGCTGAAATAGCACATGAGCTGGTAATAGGGTGGGGCTGAGGGTTCCGGAGGCCAGAATGGCAGTTGTGGAAGTTTGGATTTTTCTCTTGTAAGAGAGTGGTTTCTGGCCGTGAAAGTCATGGTGCTTTTAAACAGACATCCTGAAATTGCTGACCTGCTTCTATCGCAAATCGTGATTAGCACCAAATCGTCCCTTCAGTCTAAATTTTAATTTTAACTTTAGAAATTTTAAAATTTAAAAATTTGTGCTATAAGCCGTATTTAATTTCAGTATCTGTAATCAATTTTTGAAAATATTGACTCCTTCCTAATTTTTCCAGTCACGTTTGCTTTCCTTTGCCATCAGCTAGGGCCTACTGGTTGATGGAGTACTAAAGGAAAAAAGAAAATAGGAGCAGATCTTCAAGTTGAGACAATTCTGTTATCAACTTGATTTTTAAAATTTTATTTTTTTGTGAATTAGGCCACAGTTTCATTTTAGCGGCAGTAAACCGCTCTCAGCTTTTGAGGGGACATTGAGAACCACTGCTGTAGGGCAGTGCGGCAGTGGGGACAGTTCCTTGATGGGCTTGTGTTTAGAGAGTTCGCTTGGTTACTGTGCAGAGCTGGAGGCTGTCAGGCATCTCTTAGAGTAGTCCTTGTGATTCTGCAGCAACTCAGTGAGAGATGGTGGGGTGTAATAGGAAATAGAAGAGACGGGTGCAACTCAAGAGAATTTTAGACATAGTGTTTTTGATATGTAGTTGATTGAAGGTAATGATGAAGATTGAGTTGAGAAAGAGGTTATTACCTCTGGCAGTTAAGTTTAATTTCATTTTTTCTGTACATGGAATCATTGTATAGTTTGTTTACAAAGAGCTCTTCACTTGAGGCTCTCAACAGCTCTGTGAGGTAGATCCCAAGGTGTTAAACTCTGATGAACTCCGTGGTCAAACCAAAACCAGGACCCGAGTGTGCTAGTGTCGTTCCTTTCTGTGCCTAAGCACACGTGTCTCCATGTGCACATCAGTGAAGCACAAGCCTATAAAAACCCAAGAAATGAGAAGCTCTGTTTTCAGGCTCTACATCATGTCCTTGATTGTGTTCTGTAATAAAAGGAAAAAAGTAGAAAAGTATTCTGTAGTTCTTGAAAATTTTCTAAAAGGAGCCTGGTTTATACAGCGTAGTTGCTTGGATATATAAGTTATGGCATATAAGAATGTTTTGAAAGGAGTAAAAATCTATAAAGTGATCTTATTTTTTAAATTCAAAAGTAATTGCCTCTGGATGAACCATGAAACTTCTCAGTCGTGTTGCATTGATTGCTTTATGGTTTTTACAGATAACAAGGGCTGCCAGATCAATAATAAGATAATACGGTGTGTCACATTGATTTACTGTAACTGAAATAATGGGATCAGAATTATCCAATTATTTTATAATAAGGAGATCAAGTATTTGTGGCCTGAGTGCTTTTCCCCCCTTTAAACCATCTTAGTGATTTTCATTTAAGGAATAGTTTTAATGTTTGGAATATTGATAGTCAAGTATGTGTGTGTAAGTTCACTTCACTTTAAAATTATTGCATGTGTCTAGGGGAAATGAAAGTGTGCAATAGCACAGTTTATAATCTGTTTAGACAGCTCTCTTAGCAATGTAGGATGTTAAGTCCTATGAATATAAGGGGAAGTACTTCTGAGTTGAGAAAACAAATTTAAACTGAAGCACCCTCCACATATTCTTATTTTGGATTTTGGGTTTAATCTTGTGCTGCCTCCAAAGGGCAGAGATAGCCAAGATCCAAAATGTTTTTGGTGGAATCAGTTCCAAGCTGGCTGGCAGAGAGTTTTCCTTTTTCTGTGTTGCCTGTTGAATTAACTAATTGGACTTGTTTCCTGATTTCTTAGTATTTGGAATTCATTAATAGACAAGATCAGTTTGGCCAGCTGTTTTGTTTCGGCACTGTTGGTAGCTGTTTAAATAGAGCCTTACACAGTCGTTCACGGCCTGGGGAATGAGGGCTGCTGACACACGTGCTTGTGGGGATGGCCGAGTCCACCTGCGACACACGTGCTTGTGGGGATGGCCGAGTCCACCTGCGACAGCTGTTCACGTTCCCTCACATTGTCGCTGCTGTGTCAGGGTGTGATCACAAACCAGTGTGAGTGGATTTCCTCTCATTACTACAGAGACACACCTGTTCCATAGATGCTCCCAAAGCTTTTGCTTACTTATTTATGGAAATGCATAGATCTTAAGTGTTCAGTGCTGTAAGTTTGACAATTTTTGCACCTGTGTAATCACCACCTAAAGCAAGAAAGAGAACATTTCTGTCATTCGTAGTTCCCCCATGCTTCTTACTAGCCAACTTCTCCTACCATTCAACTACGTGCTATTCTGATTTCTATCGCTATTGAATAGTTTTGCCTGTTCTAGAAGTTCATATAAATGGAGTCAACCCTTTGTACTCTTTTGTATCGGTCTTCTTTCACTCAAAATAATGTTTTTGAGTTTCATCCAATTGTTGCATCATTTGCAGTTCATTCCTCTTTATTTCTGAGTAGTTATTCCTTTGTATGAATATTACCACAATGTGTTTATCTGTTCTTCCCAAGATGCTTTTGAGGAAAACTTGTCAGTGGCTCTATGCAGATGTAGTGAGTGTAAACACATTGAGTGAAGAAATGTCTCCTAAATTACACATCTTTATAGGAAGTATGTATTTTACAGTTACATAGTACTTCTAAACTGTGTACAGTTGAGATCATAAAGGAGGAAGTTGACATTTTTTACTTTTTATTATTAAAATTTAAAATTATATAGGAAAGTAGAGTGAATAGGATGATAGCCAATATTTAGATTTAATTGTAGCTGTTTTGCTGTATTTTTTTCCTTTGGCTCTTAACCTTTTATTTTCTTAAGAATTTTAAAGTAAATTATAAACATCATTTCTTCCTTAAATATTTAGTGTGTGTCTTTAAAAAGGACGTTTCTCTAATCACCACAGTGCTGTTGTTGTGCCTCAGAAATGACTAATCATGCCGTGACACTGAGATAGCATGGTTCGTAGTGATAGCTGATAACTGAACTTTTCCTCAAGGTTGTGTTATGAAATGTTGGTATTTCACAGGAACAGAAAAAAGCAGCATCAGAAAAGAAGGCAGTGATGGCCGCTTCGACAAAAGGACAAGAGGAAAGTGCTCAGAAAGCTAAAGAAATGGCTTCTATCCCCTCAGAATCTAACGGGTCCAAGAGGAAACTTCCAGTTGGTGCTTACGTTTCTTCTATGCATGTTGATTATGAGTCTTTTGAAGTTGGCACTGGACAAGTAAGTTTACATATTGATGAGGGCTGTGTATTTTATGTTGGAATCACATATTTTTATTATTTGGATTGGCTTTAAGTTCTTGAAATATTTATTTAACATTTATGGGGGAGTGAAGAAAACTGATTTTCTCTTAATAAAAATTGTATGCTTCTTTCATAATGTTCAGAATAAGGGATTGAATGTGTACTGAACATGTATTCTAACATTTGAAATTGTCTTTATTTCAGTTTTTCCACCACTCGTAATTTTGTGGCGTTAGTCTCCCATAGCCTGTAGCAACAGAAATGGTGATAGTTAGAAAATTATATTCACAATATACTTAAGTTTCTGTGAGAGAAACTTGCTGCATTCACTCAACTTATGTGTTTTAGTATTCACAATTCTTCCCTTAGGGAAAAATTCCTATAAAAATTGACCAAGTAGTTGATCATGCTGCGTTTAATAATATACTTTAATATACTTGTATCTCAGTGGCTTAAAAGTATTGAAATCTTTTTAGACAATGGTACTTTCAGTGTATTTATAGTTGTGCATGTAAGGTTCCATTGTCATAAGTGTGTTCATGACTGATTTAAAGAAGGCAGAAAATGGACATGGATGTTTGCTGTGTGCCTGTTCAAGCTTTTAAGCCCGATTCATCGATAAGGATTGTATTTTAAAAATCTCTCTCTCTTTTTAAACATGAGCAAACTTGAACAGATTCTAGCAAATAAAGGCAGATATTTCCTCACCTAACTGTGAAGGATCAGAGTGTAGAAGATTTGTGGAACGAGAGGCTCCATGCCACCAGGACACTGTCACTGCATGCCCCTCTCTGGGAGTTGACTTTCTTCTTAAAACTGGAACTATGGGTGTCGGTGGCCCTTCACTCATCTCCTTCCAGCTTTGGGACCACAGAGGAAAAGGAATCTCCCCAGAGAGGTCCAGTCAGGGAAACTTCAAGGAGAGATTTTACTTGACCTGGTTTAAGTCACAAGACCATTCTGGACCAATTCTCATTGCCTGGGGAAGGGGGCACAGGCTGATTGACCCAGTGCAGTCACGTGCTCCTCTATGGTGGGTGGGCAGAGGTTGGCAGGCAGGATCTGTTACCCAGAGGGTTGTTGGGCAGTCCAAACAATAGCCCCCGTGTGCATCATTCACTGCCAGAAAGCCGAGAAATACTGATCAAGCAAAAGAGTGAAAAAATAATCTCGTCATCTCCTTTAGCAGAACTCAGCACTGTTAACTGTTTGACAAGGCCTTCTAGACTTTTATTTGAGCATATATTTACATATTTTAACAAAAATGGGAAAATACATATAATGTTTTGCTAAAACATTATTACTGCTGGGGCTGGCCTGGTGGTGCAGCGGTTAAGTTCACACGTTCCGCTTCGGCGGCCCGGGGTTCGCTGGTTTGGATCCTGGGTGGGGACAGGGCACCGCTTGTCAAGCCATGCTGTGGTAGCTATCCTACGTATAAAGTAGAGGAAGATGGGCATGGATGTTAGCTCAGGGCCAGCCTTCCTCAGCATAAAGAGGAGGATTGGCAGCAGATGTTAGCTCAGGGCTAATCTTCCTCAAAAAAAAAAAAAAACATTATTACTGCTGTTTTCAAACAGTATTTTATGAATATATTCCCATGTCAATAAATATTTCTCTACAACTTCATTTTTAATGACTGGTATGTTTCACTGTTTGGAAAGATAATGATTTTTTCTGCCATTTACTGTTATTGGATGTATTAATGTTCTAGAGCTGCCATAACAAAATACCACAAACTGGGTGGCTTACAACGGCAGAAATGTATTGTCTCACACTTCCGGAGGTGGGAAGTCCCAGACC
Source organism: Equus asinus (assembly GCF_041296235.1). Lineage (NCBI taxonomy): Eukaryota > Metazoa > Chordata > Mammalia > Perissodactyla > Equidae > Equus > Equus asinus. The sequence continues at coordinate 12,743,480 of NC_091791.1, read as the reverse complement.
TACGTGTCAGCAGGGCCACGCTCCTCCGAAACTTAGAGAGCAGACTCCTTCCTTGCCTCTTCCTAGCTCCTGGTGACCTGCCACGTGTTCCTCGGCTTGCAGCTACATTGCTCCCGTCCTCCATGTCACATGGCGTCCTCTGTGTCTTCACGTCATCTTCCCTCCGTGTGTGTCTGTCTCTGTGTCCAAGTTTCCCCTTTTTATAATAACGTCAGTCATATTGGATTAGGGCCCACCCTAAAGACCTTGTTTTAACTTGATTACCACTGTCAAGACCCTCTTTCCAAAGAAGATCTGAGATACTGGTAGCTATCTTTTTTGTGGGGGACACAGTTCACCCATAACATTGGACATCTAGGCAGTTTCTGATTTTTCACTCTTTGAAGCAATCCAGTGATGAACAGTTGTAAACCCATTTTCTGTGCACATTCTTTATTATTTCTTTCAGTTACATAAGTAGAAGTGGGATAGCTGGGCCAAAGGATGTGCACTTCAGAATTTTGGTAGTTACTTCTACTTGCCCCTGGAAAGGTTGTGCCAGTTTACACTCCCAGTGGCAGTTTATAAGATTGCCCGTTTCCTTCACTAGAATTGGTATTTTCCTTCTCCTTTAAAAATATGTAGTATTCTTACGTTTGTAACTTTCTTCTAGAGAAACAATTTTTGTACATGAAAATAGGAGATTTTTACTTTCTTTTTAGGATTTTATTTATATCTCTGATAATTTTATAGGGAAAATGGTATCTTACTGTGTTTCTTTGAACACTAGAGAGGTTAGATATTTTCTCGTATATTTTTTAGGCATTTTTATTTTGTGAAGTGCTAGTTTTACCTATTTTTCTATTGAGTTTCTTTTATCTTTACTGATATTTAAGAGTTCTTTACATGTTAGGGATGTTAGCCCTATGTCATATATGTTGTAAATACTTTTCCCAGTTTGTAATTTTTGTCTTAATTTTCTTTTTCCTTCTTTTTTTTCTTGGAGCTGGGGGAAAAAGCATAATCTTGAGAGCATCTCCTATGTGGCCCTAATTAGTAGCAAAAACTATTGAATTTGCGGATATAAGGGCAAGCTGAGGGATGTGAAGTCTAGACTTGGTTAGAAGGGGCAGCCTAGTGTAGTAGAAGGAGCGTTGGATTTGGCATTAGACGTCTTCATTCTGCCACTCACTGGCTGTGTGCTGTTGCGTAAGTGACGTCACCTATCTGAGCTTCACTGCCTTCATGTGAGAAGCGGGCATGATTCTGGCCGTACCTCCCTCGTTCAGTGGACCTGTCTTAAGCGCTTGGATTATGTCATTCATTGTTCTTCGAGCTCAGGATACTGAAATGATGACGACACACATCCTGCCACTGAGCAACAAATGGAAGAGCTTTGTGAACGGCAGAGTGCTACATGAGTGTAGGCACTTTCTCTTAGTCTGGGCAGTTCTCCCTGAGCTGAGAGCCTACGTGCAGGCTGCTCTCAAACAGAGGCTCTTTTGGGACAAGTCATTTTTCTAATGGAAAGAAATTTGCCTTAACACGTGAGGATGGTAGTTAAAATAGAAGTAACAGTCTTTGGGTGCTTAAAGATGCCACGCTCTGTGCTAAGCACTTTTTGTGGATTAGGTTATTTATTTTTCAATCACGTTATGAGTTTGGCATTGTTATGATTGCCATTTTATAGAAGAGGAAGGTGAGGCTGAGGCAAGAGAGGTTAAGAAACTTGCCCCAGGTCGTACAGTAAGGAGTGGAGCCAGGATCCAAACCCAGGCAGTTTGAGTCTAGAATCTGCAGTTTTAAGCACATTTCTAACTATAATAAATATAATATTTACTATTTACTGTATATATTATGCTATACAACAAGTAAAAGTATAGCCAGAGGTTGTGATAGTCTATAAAGATTTTAAAGGGGCCGGCCCCATGCCGAGTGGTTAAGTCTGTGCACTCCGCTTCCAAGCGGCCCAGGGTTTCACAGGTTCAGATCCTGGGGGTGGACTTGGCATCACTTGTCAGGCCATGATGAAGCGGCATCCTACATGCCACAACTAGAAGGACTCACAACTAAAAAATATACAACTATGTACTGGAGGTATTTGGGGAGAAAAAGCAAAAAAAAAAAAAGAAGGTTGGCAGCAGTTGTTAGCTCATGTGCCAATCTTTAAAAACAAAAAGATTTTAAAGAGGAATTTTTTAATCCTTTGGCGCCAGCAGCAGCTGTCCGTGTCAGTGATTATAAGCATCATAAGCCACACCTTGAGGGGTACTATCTGTGTTGGGATGTTTTCAATTAAGTGCAGTTCCAGCTTGAACTTTGGAATTTTGTATTATGTGACATTGGAATGAGCATCTTTTATTGTTTTTTGATTCTTTCTAGGTTTCTGTTGTTTACAACTCATTAGACTTTGAACCAGAGATTTTCTTTGCCTTGGGATCTCCAATTGGTATGTTTCTTACTATTCGAGGAGTGCACAGGATAGATGAGAACTACAGGCTTCCCACCTGTAAGGGATTCTTCAATATTTATCATCCAGTGAGTGAATTAAATTTGTTTCCTATTTTGAAGAGCACCTGTCCTCTTTATCCTAATAGATTCTCAGATTCTTATTTCCTGGGAATTAGTACTCATTTTGATTTTGTACAACTCAGGTGGCTGTCCTAATAGATATAGTATGATGCTTTCCTGTAAGTTTTTCTACCGAAAAGCCTTTGTCAAGGAAATAATTCTGTTGCTTTGCTTGTGAAGTAATTTTACTCACAAACTTGAAAGTTATAATTTGAATAATGTGTGAAAGAAAAATCAAAATCTCTGGTTTCCCAGTTGTCTCTTTTCTCACCCAAGATATATAACTCAAAATAAAACAGCTTTTCATAAATTTCTAATTCTTCTATTTATAGCTTGATCCAGTGGCCTATAGATTAGAACCTATGATTGTTCCAGATTTGGACCTAAAAGCAGTTCTCATTCCACATCATAAAGGCAGAAAAAGACTTCATTTAGGTAAAAAGCAAATACTATAAAAACTTCCTTCCTGTCATTTTGTAATCTGTCATTTGTAATGAATTATGAAAATTTTAACACAAAGTCCTTTCTGACAGAATTAATGTTATTTGAGTGCTTACTATGTTTGGAACCTGTTTACTAAATATTTGGAGGAGCTATAAAGAAAGTTATGAATGCGTTCCTTCTCCATGATTACTTTCTCCTTGATAACATTCTAACTGTTGAAATAATTAGGAATGGGGGAAGTTGGTAATAAAGTGATGAGATGCATAGATTTTAATAGGATTTTGTTATAATTTTTGGAATTGGGAAGCAGAATAACATTTGGACTAATGACCAAACCATCAAGAAATAAATTTGATGTTATCTAAGTCAAGTGAGCATTGTTAGTTTCTTGCTAACTAGACAGTTTTTTCTATTAAAAAAATTCATTAAGCGTTATGGATTGATAACAATTCCAAGTAGGCTTTAGGTTTCTCTTATGCCTATTAATGATGTATGTTACTTATCTATAGATTTAAAAAGTTGGGTGGAAGGGATGGGAGTGCAAAGGAGGAGAGAGGGAAAAGTGGTCATGCAGTCTTATTTTAAAAGTGTTTCCTTCTTTTTTGCTTACTTCATGCTTTTTAAAAATACTTAACTTTTTTGAAGTTAAAATGAGAAATTTGGTACTCGAAGACCTTGAATTAAAATATGATTTATTAGACAAAAGTAGAAAAGGTGAAGGGGCAGGAGTTTCTTCATTTTTAAATTGGAAGTTTAAATTGTGGTTATATCAGAATCTCGACTTCTCAAAATGATTTCCACGTTACAGATGAGAAAAGTCATCATTTTAATCTTGTAGGCCCATATTTTAACTTACAGTTAAAAAAACCCCACATGACTGTGCTTACATTTTCATGGTATTTGAACTCCTTTTTTTTTGGAGGGAGGAAGTTGATAGGTTTTGGCTGGATCAAGTTTAGTCATTAAAAAAATTGACAGAATAAGATTCTTCAAAACATTTGAACATGCTGCGAGTTCTTGGCTGATAAACTCTGTATATTTGACATTTAAAAGAGGAATAAGAGGTCTTATCCTGTCTGAGAAAATAGTATTAACTTTTGTTTTAATTTTTGTTGTGCAGAATTTTACCCGTGACCAATAACTTGATATGTCATCTTAATTTCTTTAGAGTTGAAAGAAAGTCTCTCTCGTATGGGATCTGATTTGAAGCAGGGTTTTATTAGCTCTCTGAAAAGTGCTTGGCAGACGTTAAATGAATTTGCCCGCGCTCATACCTCTTCAACTCAGTTGCAAGAAGAATTAGAGAAGGTAGCCAATCAAATCAAAGAAGAGGAAGAAAAGCAAGTAGTTGAAGGTAAATGTGACATTTGAGGCATTTTCCAGTACAAATGTTACTTGTGAACATCACACTTATAAATTACTTAATGATGCTTTTCCATTCTAGTCTTCCTGGTTAAAATGCAGAGGCTCTTCCTGTAAAGGAAGATCTGTGTAGATAATCTGTACTTCAGAATGCATGTCATCTTTTTTTACTAGGTTTTTGCCTAAGTTACTGAGCTGTTTACTCTGCAATCTTAGAATTTTGTTGAGATTCATAAGCCAGAGTGGAATGTCAGAGTTGAGAGGCGAGTTTGTATTCAGGCATTTTGAAGACCCACTCTGAGAAACTATCTTGCTGATTCTGTTGTTGAATGAGCTGTGCCCACTGTGGACTTCACATGCAATGTCAGGTCGTTGTGCCGTGATGTTTTCGACTTTTTCAGATTCTAATTCTATTTCCTTTCTTTCTACAATGCTCTCTCACCCCTTTTCTTCAAAACTTCTGTCAGCTCGTTGGCTCTTTCTCCTCTCTCTCGAGTAACCAGCCCCTCTTCCCCTGGCTCTTTGGAGGAATGGGAAGTGAGCCTGGTAGCTCCTCAGGTTGCTACGTGTGTCAAGCAGTGTTCTCATTGAGCCCAGAGAGTCAGCTAAAGTCAAAGGATAATGATTAAGTGATTGACTTTGATATTGAAATGGTTTAAATTCTAGCAGAAAAGATTGTTGAAAGTCCAGATTTTTCCAAGGATGAGGACTACTTAGGAAAGGTTGGAATGCTAAATGGAGGCCGCCGAATTGACTACGTCCTTCAAGAAAAGCCAATAGAGAGTTTTAATGAATATCTTTTTGCTCTTCAGAGTCACTTATGCTACTGGTAAGTATTTTCATCTTTGATAACATTCGCATGGCCTTTAGGTGCTAGCACATTCAGCAGTTTTAGACTCTTTTGGTGATTTATCATTTGTTATGGAATATTAATTTGAATGCCCGTATACTCAAAATCAATATTTTCCCCCTTTAGTTTAGTTTCCACAAGGTGGCAGTATGTCATCTGCCTTTGGCCAGAGGCCTTTGGTTCTTGCACACTGCTGTTGTAGGGATGGCTTTCACAGAATGCGAGTGGTAGGGCCTTTGAAAAGCCATCCTTTCATATATCCCCCTGTCAACAAGGAGAATTGCAACACAGTTATTTTGGAGCTGAATGGTATCCATCCAGTTTTTAAGGACAGCGCTGAGATTACACTACTTTTCATTCGCCCTTCTCAGGTAGGGTAGAGGGGAACGAAAGCAGCGCTTTCCACCTTTATGCACAGAGGTTAATTTATCCTAATTGTCTCTTAAGTAAATATTCGTTTCTTTTTGATAGGGAATCTGAAGATACTGCCCTGTTATTACTTAAAGAAATTTACCGAACAATGAACATTAGTCCAGAACAGCCCCAGCATTGATTGGACTTCACTTTCACTGTGTGAGTTTATCTTACTTTGTGTATAAAGTCTGAATGTTTTATTTGGAAGTCTTGTGATGGAGTTGATGTTGACTGTAATTTTCTTTTTTCCGTTTCTTCTGTTTTTTAAAAAAATTCAGAATACAGACGTTAAAGAAGAGAATTGCTTTGCAGTCTACATTTCTGACTTGTTAAACAGTCTATTTCTGCATAGAATTTGAGTTCTTTTATTTTCATTTTCTTTTTAAAATAGATTCCCAGGAATGTCAGTTAGGGATTCCTTTGTTTGTTGGTAACAGAACCAGATTCATATTACCTTAAACAAATAGAGGTTTATTTTCCTTATGTAACTGGAAGCGTTCGTCTGTTGAATGATGCCCCCGGACACCCAGGTTTTTGCATCTTTTCACCTGCATGTTGGCTCTTTCTGCCTCATAGTTACAAGATGGCTCCCATAGTTCCAGAAAGCATATCTACAGTCAAAGCGTAAAGGGGGCGGGGAGAGCAGTATTGCTTATATATCCCTTTTAACTAGGAAAGCAAAAGCATGTCCAGAAATTCACTCATGCCTGTTGACTAAGCCTATGTCCCATGTCTCCCCTTAACCCCAAGTTGCATGAACGATTGTAAAAGTTTTGTTTTAATCATTCCCAGTCTTTATAGAGGGAAGGAATGGAGAAAGGGGTTAAACCTATGATGAATGAGCCATGCTGTAAGTCGACCCCACTCTGTATTCCTCCCTGTCCTCCTGAGACACCTGACACCTATTTTTCCTCACTAAATTATGCATCACTTTAAAAACTAGGTAATGTGTTTTTTTAAAAGTTAGAAATTTTAAGGCCTTTGAAAGAATGGAATACAAAGTAGTGAGCTCTCAATTGCTGAAATCAAAAGTAGCTCCTGGCACCTTTTGATTTTCTAATATTATATAAGTTCAACCTCCCCCTTCTTATTTTCTGAGAGAGAACCATTTTTAGTAGGATTTCCTTACAGTAATTTTCCTGAGCATGTCCAACAAAATATCTATGCATGTTAAAATAAAGGGATCTCATTAAATATATTGTTCTTCAACTTAATGTTTTTGATCAACCATATAGCTTGCACAGCTTTCCATATTAGCTTGTGTAGCTAGTTTTCATTCTCTTTAACGGTTACATAGTAATCCACTGTATGGCTACATCCCATCTTATTTAGCCAGTTTCCTGTTAATAGACATTTAGATCATTTCCTAATGTATATTAAGGAGTCTTAGTTAATCGAGTAGGTAAGAGGTCTGAAGAACTATTTTATAATCAGACTCTTGATACAGTTTTATCAGTTCTCAAGATTTCTGATATTATAATATTAAAGTAAACTAAATGTAATGGCAAAAGCTACCACAGTCCAGATTTTCAGTTATTCATAGTTATTCAAGTGGTTGACAAGTATTTATTGAGTACCTGCTGTGTACCAGGCACCAGTTTTCATGCTGGGGATAAGTGGTAAACAAGATGCATTCTCACTTTTAAGGAAATTATTTTCTACTGTGAGCAGATCGACAGTAAAGCTGTACTCTACCCCATAAATGAATTTCAGATATTGATAGGTTCTGTGGAGAAGATAAAATAGGAGCATGTGGGGAGTGATGGGGTTGCTTCTGGGAAAGCCTTGCTGGGTTGATGACAATGGAGTTGCAGTGTGAGGGCTGAGAAGGAGGTGGACGTCTGAAGCTATGGGGAGAACAATCCAAGCAGAAAGAAGGGCAGCTGCAAAGGTGGTGAGATGGAAGCAGGCATGTACTGTGTTTAAGGAACAGAAAGCAGACCAGTGTAGCCAGAGGGCTACGCTGAAGGGGAGGTGGAGGGAGATGAGTCATACAGGTGCGTGGGCCTGATTGTGAGTGATCTGGTAAGGCATTCACATTTCACTCTAAGTGTAATGGAAACAGTGGACGTTTTTCAGAAGAGGAGTGTATGATTTGGTCTATACTTTAGAAAGATTGCTCTGGGTATTGGGTGGAGGATAGACAGTTGGGCAAGAATGGTGAAAGGGAAAAGAGTTAAGAGGCTGGTGGTGACCTTGACTAGGGGTATAGTGGGAGGAATGGTCAGAGATGATTGAATTCAGATCTATTTTGGAGGTACAGTTTCAGACTTAGGATGAATTTATTGTGGGGTATGAGGGAAAGAGAGTTAAGGATGACTCGGGATTTTGATGTGAGCAACTGGGGGGATGGTGGTGCCTTTTCGTGGGAGGGAGCAGGGCTTTGGGGGAATAAGGGGGCTTTGGAATGAGTAGTTCTGTTGTGTCAAGTCAGTAGTTGATGATGTTGGTCTGAAGCTCAGAAGAAAGCTAAGAGCTAAAGATGATAACTTCAGACTCATCAGCATATACTTGCCATTTGAAGCCACCCACTGGGCGCGGTCACCTAGGAGGAGTCTGTAGGTGGAGAAGAGAAGGGGTCTGTGCAGAAGGAGGAGCCAATAAAGTGAAAGAAAATCCAGGGGCTTGTCATCTCCAGGAAGGTGAGAGAAGATTGCTTCAACGAGAGAGCAATCAGCCGTGTCAGGTGCTGCTGAGAGGCCAAGTACGAGGAGGACCAAGAATTGCCCATTGGCTTGAGGAGGATGTAGGACATCATTGGTGACCTTGAGCAAAGCTGTTTTCGTGTCATGACAGAGGGAAAGTGTGTTGAGGAGGGGTAAGGGATCAGAGAGAAGAGTTTTGCTATGAAGGGTGATAGAAAAAAGATATCATTTCATGATATTAAGGGGTGTGTGTTTGCTGATGACAGTGATACATTATTGAGGGAGAAATGGGTAATGCGAGAGCAAAAGGAGATCATTGTTGAGGGAAATACTTGCAAAGGCAGTGCAGGCTGGGGCCAGGGCAAAGGGAAGGGCCCAGCCTCAGAAAAGGAGCAGGGGTGCATCTTTCATGGTGCTGGAGGAGGGCAGAGTGGGCACAGGGATGGAGAGTGGGCGAAATTGTGGGAAGAGGCGGGGTTCTCTGGTTACTTGAGTGTCCTCTCTGAAGTGTGTGAGAAGAAGGTCACCAGTCCAGGGCTTGTGGGAGGCGTGAGGAGAGAGGAGCAGAATGATACTCATCTCAGAGCGTGGAGACGGGAGTTTACCAACAAAGAGTGGTAGGATTGTCCTGCAGGCTCGAATGTGCATTTGATATTTGGTCATAAATTTGAAGTGACTACAGTGAGCACAATTGCCTGACTTCTCTGGCCACTTGCCCGCTACTTGGGTGAGGTTTCAGAGTAAGCAGACACTTGGGTTTACTAGGATTAGGGTTTTGCCAGGTGAGCAAGACAGAAGACAGAGGAGCTAAGGGAGGTGATGGAGAGTGAAAAAAGAAAGAGGTCCATGGTAGGATGAGGTCAGAGAATCGCAGGAGAGAGGCGTACCCTAGTGAGTGAGCCAAGGCTGGGATGGGAGGTTTGAAGTGGGGATCGCTGAGGCAGCGCAGGGCCTCGCCGTGTCATAGGATCCAACGTCACAGGACCCAGTGTGGGGGCTGTTACATCTGCTAAACAAGTGCTCTGTGTGCTGCAAAAGCAATTTAAAAAAGGATGCAATAATAGTGCCTCATACAGAAACCTTAGAAAATAGGTAGAGTGTTTTTGTTTCTTATTAACTTATAATTATGATATTTAAAGATACTAACCTTTGTCATTGCAAATGTTTTTTCCAGTTTGCCATTGCCTTTTCTTTTTGCTTGTGCTTTGGATTTGGGGGAGGGAGATGTGGAGAGCGTTTTTTGAAATATGTAGGCCAGTCTTTTAAGGTTAGTATTTAGATAATTAGATTTATTTTCTTTTAGTTTTAAATGGTTTTGTTTTTCATTTGACTTTATAGTTTAGAAGAATACGGTATAAAGAAGGATTTAGCTTTTTTCTTAGTTAATCTTTTTTGCCTGTGCTGTCTATTGAATAATATATCCTTTGTCGTTGGTTTGATGTTTTTATTATATGCTGTTATTTGACATTTTTTATCATATGCCCGATATTTATTTTCTAGGCTTTCTGACATCTCTTCCGTTGACTTATTTATCTGCCACATTTTACTGATTTCAAGTCAAATATTTTCCACATTTTAGCATCTTTAAAATTGGGATGCATCTTAAAATCACCTGTTGCCTGGGTGGAAGTTGAGTTCTTCCCAAGATGGTCTGTATTTTCTTCTGCCAGTCACTAGGGGGCGCTACCAATCTGAGTCGGCCTCAGCTAATTTCTCTGCTTGAGATTTTCTTGGGCTACACTGGTAGTGTGAATCCAGACCATGAAATTTGCAGGTCTTGTCCCATTTTCAAGGAAGAGGTGTGGAGACTTCTTTGCCATCCCTTCTGCGAGAAGAGATATTTTTCTTATCCCTCATTGAGGCTGTAGCCATTTGTTGTCCTCCTTTTTATGAGAGTCTGTCTCCTTTTAGACTCCCTATCCTGAGCATCTTTTCTTTGCATGGTACATGAAATAATGGTCTGCCTTACAATTGATGGTTTATTATATTCAGTGAAATATGGTGTTTAATAATTCTAACTTTATAGTTTTGACTATCTGGCAGTGCAAGTTGTTGCTATACCATAATCTTGGCTATTATTCCAAAAGAATTTTGAAGTGATTTAAGTTCCCATGACATATTCTCGCCACAAAAGAAACAAAACCCAAACAGTATAGTCCTAGGATTTTAATATCACCTACTATGAAAAACTAAGAACTTTTCATTTCACACGTAAATTTGTTCAGTGTTCATTGTTTTATTTCTTCTTACACTTGGTTGTAAAATTTAGGCAAGAACTTAAGTTCCTAATACTGTACTAATACTATAAAATAATTAATTTAAAATATTAACAGTTGTTCTATCATGATTCATTCAAGTATAGATCAGTTTTGCTGAATAATTCTTTTGGGTTTATCTCCTTTAGTCCTTTTTAAAATTGTTCTTTAGAAAGCCTCAGATTAACTTAGCAAAAATTTGACTTTTTACTTTCTGTGCTGATTTTGTTAGGAAGATGCTCATGCTAGTCAATCTCCCTGAAGGTCGCCTGCTGCCTGCATCCTGTCGGAGGGCCTGTCTGATGCCCGGGGACCTGTGCTCACAGGGCGCGTGCCGCAGAGGCCCTTTGCAGTGTGTTTGGTCCAGTTGAGCGCCTGGCAGTGTGTTGTTTTCCTTCAGAAAGAAACAGCAGTGCGCTGTTGTATTCTTGCTGTAAGTTTGTGAAGTTCACCAGGGATCCTTTCTTCTTTTAAAGACTTCCTTATCTTTTCAGAGAGTTGCAGTACGATTACGTTGCTGAGAAGATCCTCAGAGGACGTTCCCAGCTTGCTCCTGTGACGGGTGACAGAGAAGTGATTCATCGACAGTTGCTCAGATGTGATTCTCAGATGTAGGGATTCATTTTAAAGAAAACATACCGAACAAAAAGACAGTGAAAAACCAGTACCACATTTGGACAGAAGAGACGAGAAATGTAATCATCACAATGATGCAGTTAAAAATTCCTCTGATCAGTTTAGTTGTACAGTTGTCAAAGTAATGTGTGATATCAACGAAGAAATACCTGTAGCATGCAGACGTTTGTTTCTGTTTCTTAAAAAATTATTGTCAGTAGGCTATTAAACTTGCATTTTTTTAAATTAATGTAGTATGTTCTTTCATTCAAGTATGGACTTCTTGAGAAACTATAGTAATACGATTTTTAAAAAATTTATGTTCTTGTTTAAATGTGAATTGTAGTTCTGAGCTGCTTTAATGCAGGGTCATTTGTATTTGTTAAGAGGAAGTAACCAAGGGCACTTATTCCAAGTAGAATCTGAGCTGCTTCTGGAGCTTTCGGGCTGTTGCTGAGAGCATGGCTGTGGGAGGAAGTGAACTGTCTCCTGCTGCCCAGATGTCCTGGGAAGCCTTCTCCCAGCTTGCCTGTTCCTACCCGGAGGGCGCAGCGACGGGAGGGGTTCCATCTCCTCTAACGTAGCCGTGCGGTCGCCTCACTGCTGAGGTTCCAGTTGACGTGAGAACCAAAGTAGAGTTTGTTTGGTTTTGGGGTTTGTTGCTTTGTATTAATTTCACTTATACCAAAGTGTTTGAAAGTATGAAATGTATTGTTTCTAGACTATAAATCTACTTCACGAAAAGACTGTTCTGTAATATTTCACTTTGTTTTACTATAGCTTCAAATTATCTGAAAATAGTTTCCTAATACTACATGGGAATGCTGAATTTCCTTCTTTTGTTATGCAGTAGAAACATTTTACACTGTTTACATAGTTCTCATGGAACATAGAATCTTTTGAAAGCAACATATGATACACATTTTTTGTGTATATATTCTAATTAGTGTGAATAAAACTGTAACATCAATGCATTTTTTTAAGCAGCCAACTTCTGTATTTCTCTTGTCTTCTTTAAAAGTATTCCTATGAGTTCAGCGTTTCTTTACTTTTCATTCTCAATACCTGCTATATATAGTTAATATGTAGCATTTGCTCCTAATAATAGAATTAAGACAGTAGAATTGTAGAGCTGCGGTGGACCCCAGACAGTATATTCCACCCACCTCATTCTGCAGCTGAGGACATGACACTGAGAGCCTTTCTCAGGCTTCTTGGGGGCAGATCTGGGCTGGAGTACAGTTTCACTGACTCCCTTTTGGCCTTCATTTCTCTACACCAGTACTACTATTTTTCACTTAATTTCCCCAAACTAATCAAATAAAGAACAATGAGGGTTATTTATGTATATTTTAATAAAATCCAGTTTGATTTTTCCATTTACAAGTGGTTGTGTCTGCGTTATTGAGCCTGCATTTTCTGAGCATCGGGCAGAGGAGAAGGAATACCTAAACCAATGTCCGTGGAAGAGACGTGTGCCAGCTGAGCTTCAGGAGTCTTGTGATTTTAACACTTAGGGGAAACATAAATTAGAATTTTTTGGTGATGGCCTGTGGACATATATTTACACCACTCTTCAATTTCTTTAAAAATGGGGCCGGCCCCGTGGCCGAGTGGTAAGTTCACGTGCTCTGCTTCGGCGGCCCAGGGTTTCGCGAGTTCAGATCCTGGGCACGGACATGGCACTGCTCATCAAGCCATGCTGAGGCGGCGTCCCACGTGCCGCAACTAGAGGGACCTACAACTAAAATATACAACTATGTTCAGGGGGGATTTGAGGAGAAAAGCAGGAAAAAAAAATATTGGCAACAGTTGTTAGTTCAGGTGTCAATCTTTAAAAAAACAAAAAAAACGCCACAAAAAATAGGTCCTTTGAGGGCAGAGTCTGCATTTATTAGCATATTGTTCACTATTGTAATCACCACGCCTATCTCAGAGTCTTGTCACATATAAAGCACTTTCCAAATATTTGTTGAATAAAAGAATTAAAAAAAATCGAAAACATTATTTAACACTTGGAAGACCATCCAGATCAGTGGTTTGCAAGTTTTTAAAAGCAGCAGAGGGGCCAGCCCTGATGGCCAAGTGGTTAAGTTCACGTGCTCCCTTTCGGCGGCCCAGGGTTTGCTGGTTTGGATCGTGGGCCTGGACCTTGCGCTGCTCATCAAGCCACACTGTGGTGGCGTCACACATAGAGGAACTACAATGACCTACAGCTAGGACATAGAACTATGTACTGGGAATTTTGGGGGGTAAAAAAGGAAGATTGACAACGGATGTGCGCTCAGGGCCACTCTTCCTCACCAAAAAAAACCAAAAAATCCTTTTTCAAATAAAAACTTTCACCAGATTTTGGTATATAAACTAGATGAGAGTATAGCCGCTGAGTAAAGCTTGACCACCTCCTTTCCCCTAGGAATAGTGCATCTACTCCTGGAAATCTTGCACCCCAGTCCATAATCTGGATTAATGTTCTCATTTTCCCCAGGTGCAGAAAGTCAAGTTGCTAGTTATTCTGAAAGGGTTTCATGTGCAGAGTTTGGGACAAAAATTCAAAAGCATCGGGCTGGACCTGTGGTGTAGTGGTTAAGTTCAGTGCATTTTGTTCGGCGACCCAGGTTTGAGGGTTTGGATCCTGGGTGCAGACTTACACCACTGGCCAGCGATGCTGTGGCAGCGACGAGTATATAAAGTACCACATATAAAGTACAGGGAGATTGGCATAGATGTTAGCGCAGGGCTAATCTTCCTCAGCAAAAAAAAAAAAAAGCGTCTGTATGAAATTGAAGGTCAGAAAGTCATCATGAAACTGATGATGATAACCTAGGCCTGGTTTGTTAATATGGTATATAACAAAAGGAAGCTACTTCCCAAGTCTGACAGATCTCTGTCTCTTGATTCCACCAGAAAAGGGTGTTTTCTCAAATCAGAGTGTTGATTATAATGAAACTACAGATATAATCTGTATATTGATTTTTGAGGTAAGTATGTTATTGGAAAGGCGTGACCTACATAGAGCTTGAAAATGAGGTTGGAGTGTAGATCCCACTATCCTAGGAGGGATGACCTATCTGTTGGAAATACTAACAACCTTGGTCTGACTAGACAGAGTACTGGAGATAAGACTGTCCCGGAGAACCCAGGATGAGTGGTCTTGATATTTATATTACCATTGTTTCAGGTTTTTATGACAAGGCCTCTAACTACCTTAGTGTTTACCAAGCAACATTCTGGTGGTGACTTGGTTCCCCATGTAGATTTTGCCATCTGAGAAGAGGGTGAATTGAAGTGCAGACACTGCGTGTTTGGGTTTTCTTTCCACTTAGAGTTCTCACTGCATTCTGGTTTAGTGTGAGTCAGTTCCAGGGCTGCGTGCTCCAAGGGGAGGGGATGGAATTCAGCTCCCTTACGAGCCGAGGGGCTGACGTGGCATTCCTGCTCCTGCCATAGCACTGAGGCTGCCTTTGAGCCACCTCCCTGCAGAGCACTGCAGGGACTGCCAGCTGACTTGTCTCCTTGCTCTTTCTGTAATACTGACGTGGACTAAGGCTGCCCCAGGTAGAGAAGCCCAAGGTGACCTGGCCTACATGCCGAACTATATGACCTGATGAATTTTTATGGTATGAATTAGGACCGCCCCAGGGAGAGAAGCCCAGGGCATCCTCACCTACATGCCGATCTATATGACCAGATTCGTATCTAAAGTTATACGACCGCACAATAACCAGACCCCATCTGCACTGAAATCATTTAATGACTTTTTACATCATCTTTTCTTTTTCCAGTAAAAATAAGTCACGTACCTATGCCTTATAAATTTAGCCCTAACCCTCAACTCAAGGCAGCAGCAGGAGCTCTGACTGCCCATGGGTCCTGTCCCCATGCTATTCCATACTATTCTCTAAATAAAAGAGCACTACTGCCAGACCTTGAGAGTCCAAGAAATGTTTCTTTCGACTCCTCCGCTCACAGACCCCGCATCAATACTTGCAACAGCTTATCAGTCTCGTCCTGGTATTTGACCTCTAAATTGAGCTTACCAAAAACTGGGTAGCATAATAAAGAGCTCTGGTGCCCGCCTGCCTTCACTTGTGTCCAAGTTCTACCTCGTAGTTCTGAGTCCTTATGCAAGATTTTCCCCCCTAATCTCTCAGCAAAGTGTTTTTCTATTCTTGGTCAGGTTACTCTTTCATGAAATTTCTCAACCCCCTAGTGTTGTGTGATGCTGAAATGAAAACACAAGTGAAGTGCGTCTAACAGAGCTGGACACATAGTGAGCACTCCAAATGTTTGCTCCTTACCCTTGCTGTTACTGCTCTTGTAGCAGGAGCACTCAGGTTCAGAGAACACCCAGCCCTCCGTTGCCAGGTCACCGCCACTCCCTATCCTCCCTGGCTCATAGCTGAGAGCTGCGAGAGAGAGCCTGAGCCTCTGCTCACAGGGGTCGAAGCGTCCGCTGGTGTGTGGTGTGGGAGCCTGGAGGAGGTGCAGGTCATTGAAAGGAGGATGGAGAGCTGTGGAGCCGTTGGGGGTGGGTGGGGTGGAGATGGCTTGGGGACAAGGATGGTAATACTTATTTCCCTGTCTTCCTGCAGGCCAGTGGGACTCTGGAAGCACCTTTGAATAAATTCTGCGTGCCCTTGTTCTCTTCTCTAAGCTCATTTTGGAATAGGATCAAAACAACATGTTTTTCCTTCCTAAATTCTGCCCTCTTTTCTCCCTGATCTTTATTTTCCTGCTTTAGAACATCAACTCTTACAGATTTTCCCAAACCCATTGGCCCCACAGAACATTTTGAAAATGACTTTATGTTGCTGTTAACGCTAGCGGGAGCTCGTGAGATAATGCAGCCTCTTCATTTGATCCTTCTTTCAGTCTCAGACCAAGTGAAGTGAGTTTGGGCAGTATACAGATGTGATATAGTAGCCAGTCACAATGGATGTTCAGTATGTGAAATCGTAGGCTGACATATAAAACAGAGTGGGGATTGTCAAGGACCCGTCCGTGAGATAGTAGCCAATGCTCAGTAGTCATTAGGGAGTGAGCGGCTGCTGTTCAGGTTCTTGGACAGGTGGAACTGGTGTACTTGGGATGACCCACCATGTTTTTCTTTCATTTCTTTTTTTTTTTTTTTCTTTTTTTTTTTTTTATTAATGTTATGATGGATTACAAGCTTGTGAAATTTCAGTTGTACATTTTTGTTAGTCATGTTGTGGGTACACCACTTCCCCCTCCGTACCCTCCCCCCACCCCCCCTTTTCCCTGGTAACCACCGATCAGATCTCCTTCTCAATATACTAATTTCCACCTATGAGTGGAGTCATATAGAGTTCGTCTTTCTCTGACTGACTTATTTCGCTTAACATAATGCCCTCGAGGTCCATCCGCATTGTTGTGAATGGGCCAATTTCGTCTTTTTTTATGGCTGAGTAGTATTCCATTGTGTATATATACCACATCTTCTTTATCCAATCATCAGTTTCTGGGCATGTAGGCTGGTTCCACGTCTTGGCTATTGTAAATAATGCTGCGATGAACATAGGGGTGCAACGGACTCTTGAGATATCTGATATCAGGTTCTTAGGATAGATACCCAGTAATGGGATGGCTGGGTCATAGGGTATTTCTATTTTTAACTTTTTGAGAAATCTCCATACTGTTTTCCATAGTGGCTGTACCAGTTTGCATTCCCACCAACAGTGTATGAGGGTTCCTCTTTCTCCACAACCTCTCCAACATTTGTCGTTCTTGGTTTTGGATGTTTTTGCCAATCTAACGGGTGTAAGGTGATATCTTAGTGTAGTTTTGATTTGCATTTCCCTGATGATTAGCGATGATGAACATCTTTTCATGTGTCTATTGGCCATATTCATATCTTCTTTTGAGAAATGTCTGTTCATGTCCTCTGCCCATTTTTTGATCGGGTTGTTTGTTTTTTTGTTGTTAAGCAGTGTGAGTTCTTTGTATATTATGGAGATTAACCCTTTGTCGGATAAGTGGCTTGGAAATATTTTTTCCCAATTAGTGAGCTGTTTTTTTGTTTCAATTCTGTTTTCCCTTGCCTTGAAGAAGCTCTTTAGTCTGATGAAGTCCCATTTGTTTATTCTTTCTATTGTTTCCCTCAACTGAGGAGTTACAGTGTCCGAAAAGATTCTTTTGAAACTGATGTCAAAGAGTGTACTGCCTATATTCTCTTCCAAAAGACTTAATGTCTCAGGCCTAATCTTTAGGTCTTTGATCCATTTTGAGTTTATTTTGGTGTGTGGTGAAAAAGAATGGTCGATTTTCAATCTTTTGCATGTGGCTGTCCAGTTTTCCCAGCACCATTTGTTGAAGAGACTTTCTTTTCTCCATTGTAGGCCCTCTGCTCCTTTGTCGAAGATTAGCTGTCCATAGATGTGTGGTTTTATCTCTGGGCTTTCAATTCTGTTCCATTGACCTGTGGACCTGTTTTTGTACCAGTACCATGCTGTTTTGATCACTGTAGCTTTGTAGTATGTTTTGAAATCGGGGATTGTGATTCCGCCGGCTTTGTTTTTCTTGCTCAGGATTGCTTTAGCAATTCGTGGTCTTTTGTTCCCCCATATGAATTTTAGGATTGTTTGTTCAATTTCTGTGAAGAATGTTCTTGGGATTCTGATTGGGATAGCATTGAATCTGTATATTGCTTTAGGTAGTATGGACATTTTAACTATGTTTATTCTTCCAATCCTTTTCTTTCATTTCTTAAAGAGTGACTTTTAAACGGCTTTATTATGGAAATTTTCACATGCTCAAAAGTATGGAGAATGGTCCAATGAATCCCCGTGTCCTCTCCCCCAGCTACAATGGTAGAGTCGGGGATGGCCTCTGAAGAGGTGACCCACAGAACAGCAGCGGTAGCCAGGTGAGAAGGGAATGAAGTGTGAGGCGGGAAAGAGCATCGCACACTTGCGCAAGTGGAAGAAATGAATTGTTTTGCAGGAAATGCAAAAAAGAACTCTATGAGTGTGTTGAGTATGATTTTCATTGAAATTGTCTTAAAGACAACATTTCTAGCAGTGCCTTTTCTTTTTGTAGCCGCTTAATAGTGCTCACTGTTGTTGAAAGGAGCACAGTGGGGAATATTGGAAAGTGCTGGCTACCTACTCAGCTGCATTTCTTCCCTGTGCTCCACAAACCTGTGCCCAGCTGTTTCTCAGACCCATTTGCCTCTCTTTCCAGGGTATGATTATTAGTCATGATTGGTCACGAGTTGCAAAGCTGTTTTGCAGAGCACTGCTGGCTCCTGGAGAAACTTCGGGTGGACGAGGCTGTTGCAGTTCTCCGAAGGGTACTCCCGGGAATAGAGCTGGGGAGGGGACCTCGTGGCTTTTGGCTGTCGCCTTTTTCAGGCACTGTGCCAGCTCTGGCTCTCTCATGTAATCCTTACAGAAGCCCGACGCGGGTGGGTGTTATCCACCCCACTGTACAGCTAAGAGAACGGAGGCCCGTAGAAGCTAACCATCTTGCCGGGACCACACAGTTAATGGCAGGGCAGAATAAAGTGCCCTTAGGCCTCAAAAATCCAAACCAAGTGAAGCCTCTACTATAGAAAGATGTCTTTTCACATACTTGCAAATCGAGTGCCTGCCTCTATTTGGAAACACCTGGGCAGTCACAAAGCCCGTTTCATATTTATGTCTATATTTTTGTGCAAGCAAAAACATTTTCAAAGACAAGGATAAATTTTAGGAGATGTGGATTATAATTTGCTTTGTCGTCTTTGCCTAAAGTGTTCTTTTTGTGGAGCGGGGGTAAAAGCCTTAAGTCAATGAAGATTCCCAAATACTGCCGTAAACAGAACCTAGACGTTTGCATAACTACCCTTTAAACTGAACAGGGACGAATAAAGGCAAGATGGTCTGTTGCCCTTAACAAAGAGTGTGGGAAAGTGTCCTAGGCCGTGCGCCCACCCTGAGTTTCTCGGGGACGCCGCCAGCTTGATTGCTCCTCGTGGGTTGGTTCTCCGTTCCCGCTTCCATCACCCAGGTTTTCCGGACGCCCGGGAAGCCGAGAGCCGGTGCTGGCCCCGCAGCCGTCCCGGAGCCTCCGCGCTCCCAGCCTGTCCTCACAAGCGTCCCCGGCTGCCCCGCCGCTCCGAGGGGCTTTCCTTGTTCAGAATTTCATGCCCTGCCTTGTTTCCTTCCCCCGTCTCTCTCCTGCCTTGCCTTCTACTCCCTCCATGTGAACCAGGGCGGTCATTCATTCTCCCAATTTGCGTTCCCTTTGTTGGCTGCGCGGCCCTGAGCATCCTCCCGCTGCCTCCGCAGGGAACCGCCTCCAGCTCCTCTCCGGAAACCCCGAGCGGGCGCTGCCGGCCCCGACCCACTGCTGCTCAGCTGATACTTATTAATATCGATTTTACCCTGCTTTGGTCTCGGGCGTCTCATTCAAAAAGCACAGTTCAACAGGGGAAAATGGCTAACGAGATTCCATTCTTTGCCTTCAAAGGATGTTAAAGGGAGGCAAACCCAGAGTCCACAGAAACGCTAACAAGAACGCCTTTCTTCTCTTCGCTGGCACCTGCGGCCTCTGCCACACTGTCCTCAGCCTGGCACCCCTCCCCAAACAAAACGGGAACGTTAGAATGGAGGAATTTCTCACAGTTGCATCTTGGCCCATGTGGACATCCATAAACTAGAGAAAGCAACAACTCCCCCTCCTGCTTGCTGGCGCCCGGGACGCCCCCGTTACCTGCGCGAGGAGACAGCCGAGGGCAGCAGATGCCCGCCTCGAAAACACGCGGTCACCTGGTGAGGCGTCTTTTTTAGGCCAGAAATTCACATTCACTTTAAGCATCTGAATTCAAAGCTTTTTGCTCCTCTAAATAAAAAAGGACTTTAATACAAAGCTTTCCCTTTGGAAAGATATAAAATTTTCCCCCCAAACCATCATTCTGTCAAAACACGTATTTTAGTTTCTTTAAATAATATCCACGATAGCTTTTACTAGGTAGACTTTTCTGGATGCCATCCAGAAATCCTTAATTTGCCTGTTTTGAAGCCTTCCTTTTCTGTCATTCTCACTAGCACTCCCTTTATGCCATGCTTGGGTCGTGTGTGTGACAGGGACATTTTATTATTTTTTCCGCATTCAGGTGGGCAACTCTTCAGAATCGTGCATTCAAAGCACAGTTGGATTGCAAAGTTGCTTTTTCCCCCCTTGAGACTATGTCTCATCTCTTTAGTTCAAACATCTTCCACCTAACTTCTTTCAAAATTCGTTTTCTGATGCCACTTTTCATTTTCCAACAAATTTCGGAGTAAAATCTTAGATGTCTCTCCATTTTTTCCCCTTTCCCAGATCAGTTTGTCAGCGTCAGAATCTAGTAGGCTGTGGTCTCTGCATGGCTGTGTAGGACTGTCTCCTTCTGTCATCACTTTTTATTGCCTGGGTCCTGTGGAGTTTTATTCTCTGTAAAATGACCATATTTTGTTAGCTGAAAATGATAGTTTATGTCAACTCTTATCAAGTATAATGAATTTTGAATTGGCAATTTTGAGTCTCAATAAGTCTCCTCCAGAGGAAACATGTAAAGATTAAGGTTCCGGAATCCTGGGATTGAATCCTAGTCAAACCTGTGCTGTTCATATGCAGAGAACTGAGTCCCGTCTGCTGGCTGCATGTCAGAGCCGTGTGTGCCCTGCTTTCTTTGGTGCTGAGAGAACAACATCGACAGTCTCCTCCTTGGCGTGCCTTAAAGTTCTGGAAAACTTTCTTGAATAGCAAGAGTGATCGTGTGCAGTAAACCCATTTGCCAAGCCCCAAAGGGAAACGAAAATTTAAAGAAGTTTTTATTTTGTAGATGTCGTGTGGTTTTGTATAGTGCAAATCCCAGCCAGCTTAGAAGCGGTCACTTTTTATTTTTAGGTCTGGAATTCAGTCTCCCACCCTTTTTCGCTGTGGGAGAAATTGCTTCACAGATTTTCTTATGGCAAGCTTTTAGCAACTTAAAAAATATGAAAAGGACATGAACAGGTAATTCACTAAAAAAAACCGTAGTCCACTTGAAATAAAACGTTCATCCTCATTACTTATCCAAAAATACAAATTAAAATGTAAAAAGAAGGACCTTGTTTTTAGCTGCTCATAATGGCAAATTGAAAAAAAGATGGGCACGTAACTTCATAATATTGCTATCAGGGTTATCAGTTGGTACGTCTTTTCCAGAAAACAATTTGATGTAGTATGTATCAAGAGCCTTAAAATAATCTGTACCTTTCGACCCAGTGATTTCACTTTCAGAAATAGTCTTTAAAAAAAAAAACTGACAAAGATTAATACACACCAGATTATTTATCATGGGAGAGTTAGAGTAAAAACCTGGAAACAAGTGTTCAGTGTAGTTACACAAAATAAGAAGGTCAGTTTGGGAAGAAGTTGAAGGAGAAGCGGGAGGGAGACTTGAAATGTCACAGATCTCTAGCCTTGGCCACAAGGAGTTGTACTGGACAATAAGAGCCTGTGGACAGGCAGTGCATGTCTGTTTATTTCTGTAATTATAAAAGCAGCCCAAATGGGTCCCTATCAGTGGCAGGCTGGCAGCATTATCTGTTCAAGGGCAGCACATTAGACAGAGGCAGTGTCCTAGCACAAAATGCCACCTGAAGTATAGAGCGGTCACTCATATATAAACCCACCACGCCAGGGGGGCAATGGATGTGCATGGCTTGAACCTGGCTTGAGCTGGGGGCTCAGGAATCCTCCTAACCAGTCCCCAGCAATCCCAGGACTAGAGGGGAGGGGCGTGGTCATGGGTGCAGATAATGACAAAGCCAGCACTGGGGTCCCGCCTCCTGAGTCCAAGTCCATTTGTGTCCACCTAGAAAACTGAATAACAGCTTTATATGTTACTTTAAAGTTTGTGGCATTTGGAATAGCACAGGCCCGTATTACGATGAGGAAACTGAGATCAGACAAGTGGAGTGACTTGTCCAAGATCACATAGGTTAAGTGGTAGTCAGAGTAGAGAAAGCAAAAATTTAAAAATGAGATGAAAATTCAAGATTTCACTTGTAGCTTATGTTCCTCCAATGTTTGCACAAAATCTCTCAATATGTTGATCAAGATTCTTTTTTTAGTAGACTTGGAAGGGAGAGGAGAACATTATCTAAAGAAATTATCTTCTCTTTCATGTGTGGATGTGTCTCCCACAACATCCTTACCTTGTCTTTTTCTGCCCTGTGTAACTATTGATAACGTGCCCCTGGGGGCCTGGGATGGCTGTTTCTTCACTCAAGCGGTTTTTGTAAATGTCTGGTTTTTTTCTCTGTGTTGGCTGGGGCCACCTGCCTGTCCAGAACTCCCGCTTTGGTGCTCCGTGCAGGGGCCCACATGCAGGGAACAGGTACATGGTAAGGATGGACGTCTAATCTGATGTAGAATACGGAGCCTTTAGCTTTATAGGCTTGAGTCAGATCCACGAGAACTTTCAGAGCATCTTCAGTAGTTACTGATTATTCCTCTTATTGAATGTACTTTCCCTTTGGCAGAAGGCTTTCGTGAGCTTTACTGCATTTGATCTTCATGCTTTTTAAGGGAGGAAGGCAGCACGGGGATGGCTACCTCCATCCTTTTAGATGAGAGACGCCACTTTCCCAGAGGTGACGTGACTTGTCTAGAGTGACTTGGAGGAGTGAGTGGCGAAGCTGGGACTTGAACTCTAGCCTTCCCTCTCCTAGTCCATTCCTCTTTCTGTGGCACCATTTTGCTTCAGTATGGAAATATATTATTTATCAATATGTTATTGGCAACTCTGGTAGGCCATAGATTGTGTAAATATCAAATAGCTCTTGGCACCATGTTCAATTAGAAAACTTGGAAAATGTGGAAAGCATAAATGAGAAAATAAAAATCTCACATATTCCACCCTCATGATTTTGCATTTTTTCCTTATAAAAATGGGATCACGAGCCGGCCCTGATGGCCTAGTGGTTGAAGTTTGGCTCTGCTCTGCTTCAGTGGCCCGAGTTTGTTTCCCAGGCGTGGAACCACACCACTTGTCTGTCAGTAGCCATTCTGTGGCGGCAGCTCACATGAAAGAACCAGAAGAACTTACAACTTTACACAACTATGTATGGGGAGTTGGGGGGGAAGGAAGGAAAAGAAGAAAGGAGGAAGAGTGGCAACAGATGTCAGCTTAGGGCAAAGTCTTCCCCTAAAAAAAAAGGATCACATTATAATGTTTGGAACTTGCCTATTTCATCTGTTATTTCTTGAATTTTCTATATGTTATTTAAAAAAATCTATCAAATTAAATCAATTCTCACTTAACCAATCACCTATGATTTGGATTGTTCCCAATTTTCCAAGCATACATATATGTATGTACACATGCGTGTGCATTGGTAGAAAGATAAATATGTCAGCTAGATCAAGCTTTTGATGAGCCTCCTTTCAGAGAAAGCTTTGTGAATATTTGAATTAGGTTTTATTTTTTATTTTCTTTTGAGGAAGATTAGCCCTGAGCTAACTGCTGCCAATCCTCCTCTTTTTGCTGAGGAAGACTGGCCCTGAGCTAACATCCATGCCCATCTTTCTCTACTTTATATGTGGGATGCCTACCACAGCATGGCTTTTTGCCAAGCGGTGCCATGTCCACACCCGGGATCCAAACCGGGGAACCCCGGGCTGCCGAGAAGCAGAATGTGTGAACTTAACCGCTGGGCCACCGGGCCAGCCCCATGAATTAGGTTTTAAACTCAACCACTGAACATGTAAGAGTTCTCTGAGGTCAAATGAAATGCCACGTTGCTAAGGAAATAAGACTTTCTTCACTTGATTTTATTTGTGTCTTTGTACCCCCCCATTGAAGGCTCAGAATCACCCTCAAGATTCTGTTCCCCGAATGGCGGTGTTGGTGTCCACCAAAACTGTACGTTAAATGTAGATTTAAATCTCAGCTACTTAGCTATGTGGTAAAGCGGTTTTTCTGTTTTTCAGCCCAAATTAATTCTGCTAAAGACCTAAAAATTTTTTTAAATAAAACACTCAATTATGGGAAAGTGAATTCTGTAAGGCATTTCTCTATTAGAACACAGTGGCCGCTTAATCACCTAGCAGTGCTTTCAAGTCTGAATCACCCAGAAGTAGATTGTTTCCCAAAAGGCAGTGTTTGTGTCTAAATCCACAAACTAGCTTGACCACTGTTTGCCATTTAAATGTGGCTTGCACATTTACACATCATGTAAACCTAATAAGCCAGTTTCTGAACCTTTCTGAATCTTCTGGAAAGGCTTTATATTTCACAAAGTTTTGAATTATCTTGTTTATGCTGTGTATGTGATTTGTATTGCGTTCATTTGTTTTCATTCAGATACATATGTCTTACTTTAGTACTTGGTCTGATTCATATAGCCAGTGTTAGCAATATTTTAAATTCCTTTTGCAGTATCTGTGGCATTTCAGTTATTTATTCTTATTTAAAAATGAAATTTGCCCTTGAACATAAAACTCTAATTTCAGAAAATACAGTTACTGGCTGTAGGTATTGTTTCCGCACAAACCTGTTCAGATTCTCTAATTTACCTTCCTAAGGCTCTTAAATCCAAATTATGCATATGAGAGGGCAGGGGGAGAGCCGAGTAGCCCATCCAGTGTTTCCTCTTGCCAAGCAATCTCGTCTTCCAGAATATACTTGTTTCCTTGGTGGCTTGTTTCTCCACCCAATTTTCAGTACCCAATTTATGACATTTTTCAGTGACTATGCCATGAGGGTAGATTTCCACTTTCAGTAATGATAGACTAGCTTATGGTACATCAACGCTCCCACTAAAAACAACCAAAATATAATCTGTAGAAAACAATGTTTGAAGGTAGCAGAGACCTACCAAAGAAGCAAGGATTTGGGGGACCAAGATCCCAGAGAGAAAGGGAATGCCACAAAGTAGGGCTGACATTTGGTGCCACTTCTCCCCTTGAGGTAATTGCCAAAGCAGAAAGTAGCAACTGAGATGCTACTAAGGTGACAGCAGAGCTTCTGGCATTTTTTGGGGGGATTGGGGGGGGGACAAAAATTATAGTTTAAGGTACACCAAGGAGGAGGGATTATGATAAATACCCCAGGATTTCCTGGGACTTCTGACAGTCTAGTCCCTCAGATAGGGATGAAACTGAAGTAGAACAGCCCTCCAAAAGCCGAAGCCCAGATTTAAATCAGCTTAACCCCTGATTGTATTAAGGTGATTTACCCCTATCTGAACTGCCTGAAAGAAGCAAATCAAATTCTTTTGGGAAGAAGATAACATCACCCATAGTTTCAAATATTTTGTGTAAGTTTTCATACACCCTGTCTAATTTACATGACTGAAAAATCAAAAAGCACAGTAAAGACAGACCTATGGTAGATCCAGACATTGGAGTTATTAGACACAGACTTTAAAATAACCGTGCTTAATATCATCAAGAAATTAGATGACAATTTGGAGCCTTCTGGTAGAGAACTGGAGGTATCAAAAGAACTGAATGGAAATTCTAGAACTGAAAAATAGAGTAAGAGAATAAAAGAATTCATTGGTGGGTTTCACAACAAATAAGACATAGTTGAAGAGAGGAATAGTGAATTGGAAGGTAGGTCAGAAAGAAGTATACTGAAGCACACAGAGGAACACGATAGAAAACACAGGGAAGAGAGTAAGAGACATGGAATATGATGGAAGGTCTAACACAGTGTAATTGGAGTCCTTGAAGGCAAGAGGACGGAGAACAGGGCAGAAGCACTATTTAAAGAGATAATTAACAAGGATTTTCCAAAACTGATGAATGGTTTCAAGAAGCACTATAAATCCTAAATAATATACAAAGAAATAATAAATAAATAATAAATACAAAGAAAACCACCCACTAAGGCACATCATGGTGAAACGTTGGGTGGCTTTAAATCATTACTTAAGTCCCTACTTGACAAGAATGTCTTCTACTGAACAGACCTTCACCTAAATGGGCAAGCAGTATGCTATGAATTTCCACAACTGCTTCCACACTTTTGCCTTTGGAATTCTTACCAGACACATCTCTCTTTGGGATAACATTTTCCAAGGACCAGCTTTTGCCCTTAGTACGGTCACTGTGCATCCAGACCTGGTGTTCTCCTCTTGGTGTACTTTTGTCTATAATCCCAGGGGAGAAACGCTCAGTGCCTGCCAGAGACTGGCAGGTCTCCCACTGAGGGGCTGGATGGGGTGTAGGGTAATGGCTAAGAGCACAGGCTCTGGAAACAGGTTGCCCTATGCTTGTTCAAGTCTTTGTTCTTCCACTTACTCATGTAATCTCACCTCTTGAAGCTTTAGTGTCCTAAAATGTACAGTAAAGATTATAACAGTCACTTGTACTTTTTAGGGTTGTTATGAGATTTAAATGAGCTCATGGATATAAAGTGTTTGGCATATAGAAAACAATTAATGGGTGGATTTATTTTTAAATCTCCTTGACTCGTTTCTTCAGCCTGGTTGGTAGCCACGTAGTTCCTCCTTAATAATCCCTGAGGCTTCTTCCAACTTTTTGTGCCTGGTTTGCCCCAGTGGTAACTGAACATGAAAGGAGAGGAGGTGATGTAAATCTTATATCAGAGGAGAGAGCTTAAAAATTGATCTCTTAAGTATGTACAAGAGTTGGTGAACTTTACCCTTCAAAGGAAGACGTGAACATTAAAGTTTGAAAAGTTTCTGAAGAGCCAGAGAAATCAGACCTTGATAGGATCAAATAAACCACCTGGATGGGTTAACAGAATTTTCTCTTCATAGTAAACTTTACTCCTCTCACTACCCTGACCCAATTTAAATTTGGTTCCCATTTCTGCCGTAAAAAAATTGATGCATAAAATACACCATCTTCTCTATTAGAAAATTCTTTGATAACAATTCCCATTAATTGAAACTTGTATATTTGATTCAACTGCCTGTCTACTACTGTTCACTTCTTGGTTAATGCATTTAAAAATATATTCACATGAATTCATATATATTTTCTATAATTATTTACATAAACACACACTAGTTTTTTACTCCAGTTTATTTTACTCTCATTGTAGTCCATCTCCCTCTTAGGTAAATACATGTGTATAGAAATCAAATTGTAATTTCAACTACCTTGCAGAAAATTGGAAATTAAAATAAATTTCATTTAACGTCAAAGACTAAACCCCACCACTGTTAGCATCACCTGCGTGACATTTTGGCTCTCCCTGTTAGCAGTGAGGAGCATTCAGAAGAAATGAAAGAATTAGCCACATCTGCCTTCCGTGGAGCACCGACTATGTGTCAGGCACTGCAGGAAGCTGCTGCCATGTGGGACCTCATCTAGTCCTTACAACCCCCTGGGGAAGCCTTTACTTCAGACCAAGGGCATCATTGACACTTTTTTTTCACTAGGCAGAAATTTCAGTTTAATACGAATATAAATTTGGGCACTGAAATTGGTGGCAACGTTCACTTATGAGGTAGCCTTCTCTTACGAGGTAAATGACCCAGAGAACATTTATGTGCTGGGAGAAAACTCATGGTGAGAGAATGTGTAGATATCTTCCTCTTTCCCAGCCTGACTTATAAAACTCCACTGCTGCCGTTTGAAGAGAGTCTTGGCTTTTGTGATGCGGGTTTAGATTCATTCATTCATTCCACGAAGATTTACTGCAAGCCCACTATGAACCAGGCTCCATGCTGGGCACTCGGGGTGCAGCAACAAACAAAACAGAGACCCCTGCTCTCGAGAACTTACATTCCAGTGGGAAGAGAGGTAGACAATAAACAATAAACGTAATAAATAAGTAATATATAGATCTCTGGTATTCTAGAATATGATACATGCAATGGAAAAAATAAAGTGGGTTAAGGGAGATTAACAATCTGGGAGGGGTGTTATAACTTGGAAAGGGTGGTCAGGCCTGGCTTCATGCACAGGTGAACTTGAGCAGAGACCAGGTGGAGGTGAGGACATGAGCCACACAGAGAGCTGGGGCGCGAGCGCAGCGGGCAGAGAGCACATTGGGGTGAACGAAGGCTCAGAGGCGGGAGCACGCCCGCTGTGATGAGCAGGCTGGGGAGGAGGTGGGGAGGGAGCGAAGGGAGAGAGGTCATGGCCTGGCAGCCATTATTAAGGCTTTTACTTTATCCTGAGAGAGACAGGAGCCACTGGAGAGATTTGAGCAGTGGTGTGACTTGATGGGATTTATGTTTTAACAGTCCCTCTGGCTGCTGCGGTGAGAAAGGACAGTAGGGCCTATCAAAGCATAGCTGGATTTTCCCAGAAACAGACTCTGAGAGGGAGAAAAGCGTGCAGGAAGTTTTTGGGGTGTGCCTTCTGGAGGAGCTTCTGTGGGGAAGTGGGGAGGCAGGGGAGGCAGAGGTCTTAGTGTTGCAGTGGCCGCACTGGCTCAACGGGATGGCCTTTGGGGATGTTCTGAATTGAGGCAAGAGCCCCAGGCTTTATGTCCCTATATCCACCAGTCACAGGATGTAGGCTGCTCCCAGGAAGGGGGCATGAGCTATGGCCAGGCAGCTTGCTTCCTTGGAGGGCAACCCCTCAGGAGAGACTCAGCTGAGAGCCATCAGCAGGTGATATTCCTGGCAGGTGGGGAAATGATGCTTTGGTCTGAAGGGCGGCTCTGGGTGGCACTGCATTGGTGTCCTCTACAGGACAGGGGTGGGAGCAGGGAGACCACATGGAAGGCTCCTACACGAATTCAGGTGAGAGAGGGGTGGCCTGGACCACTGATGCTGCAGGGCAGGGGTGAGAAGTGGCTGGACCCTGGACCTGTGTGAAGGTAGAGGCCAGAGGATTTTCTGTTCGATTGGGCCTGGGTGGGAGAGAAAATAAGGGGTAAGGATGACTCCAAGGTCGAGCAGAGAAAGACCAGTCCAGAGAGAGGGGGAGGAAGGAAAAGCTGTCATCTGAAGGGTCGGTCAATATATATCATAAAGAGGGGGCTCCAAGGGCTGGAGGTAGAGGAGGAACCGTGGGAGAAGGGGTCTACGGAGGGGCTCCAGAGAAATTGGGACGATGAGAAGAGGGGATGTGAGAAATCCTGCTGGAGTTACGAATTGGATTTCTCTTAATATTTTTGGAGAGGCTCAAGTTAAAAAAAATAAAAAAGAATTTCTTTTAAATTACTTTTGCCTGTTTGGACTGTGTGTTTTTCTACCCCAAATGATTAATCTAACCTAATCAGGGCGCCTTTCCCTTTGCAGTGATTGGTTTGGGGATGGTCACGTCCTGAGTCCTGGCCAATGTGATGGGGAGAGGCAGCTGGCTATGGTGGAGGTGGGATGCTTCTGGAAGGCTCCGCCCTTGGATGTTTTCTGACCCTGATCCTAATCATTGCAACAGTATAATGGCTGCTCTGCCCAGTGCTGGTTGTGCTTCATCTCATTTACCTCTAATATCAGCCCTGTGACCAGGCATTGTCATCTCTTTTGACACAAGTGACAAAACTGGGAGTCAGGGAAGTTGGGAGACTTGACCATCCCTAGGTCACACATCTAGTAAGAAAAATCACACTTGAAGCCTGCAGGCCTGTCTCAGAGTAGACGCTGCGTAAATGGCATCAGCCCATTAGAATACAGACCCTTCCTCGGTGCCGGGTAGGAGTGTAGGGCCGTTGGTCCAAATTTATGTGCTTTGTGAATTCACTTTTGATTTTTTTTTTAAAGATTGGTACCTGAGCTAACACTGTTGATGATCTTCTTTTTTTTTTTTCTTGTTTTTTTCTCCCCAAATCCCCCCAGTACATAGTTGAATATTTTAGTTGTGGGTCCTTCTAGTTGTGGCATGTGGGATGCCACCTCAGCATGACCCGATGAGTGGTGCCATGTCCACGCCCAGGATCCGAACCGGTGAAACCCTGGGCCGGTGAAGTGGAGCGTGTGAACTTAACCACTCAGCCGTGGGGCCAGCCCCCATTTTTTATTTTTATGTTTTTTCTTTTTCCTCCTTCACTGTGCAAGGGCATTTTTAATTACTATCACCGTATCTACCTGAATCACAGTGTAATAGAAAGAACTTTGAAGACTTGGGTTTGAATCCCAGCTACACCATTAACTAGCTGTGTGACCTTGGGAAGGTTACTTAACATCTCTGAGCATTCGTCTCCTCATGGTAAAGTGGGGATAATAATAACAACCTCAGAGGGTGGTTTGAAGATTAAATGAGATAATGTATATAAGGTGCTTATTAGCACATTGCCTGGAACACAGTCAGCACTCAATAATGTTAGATATTATTATCACTGTTATTGTGTAGATGGCCCATCTAAGGCAGATCCCATGTCTACCTAAGAGGGTTTCTGTGAGGCCAAGTGAAATGAAGTATGCAAGAGTGCTTTGCAAATGTTATTATATTTTTAGAGAAAGTCAGCTGTATGGGAGGAATTTGCTGTACATAAAATGAATATATATACAAGATATGTGTGCCTATAGGACTGGAAATCTGGGCATGGGGAATAGAAAGAATAGCACAAAAGAGCAATAGGATGTCATTTTCTGCAAGTTCTGGGCCATGGGTTGCTATGGATCTTCTGAAGAGCTGAGGGTTTGGGAAGGTGCTAAGAATAAGACGAGAGGGATTCCTGCAGGGGATGTGCTCATCCAGAGAGGAGGGATGGGATTTTTCTGGAACACTCTCAGGAAACTGCCTGGAAACTTCTCTCCTGGAAGTGGAGTCTGGCCCATCACAGGGCAGGTCCAAAGCTTCAAGGCTCAGTACCAAAGGGAGGTAGAGCCTGGGTGAAGGCGGGCAGTGTAAGTGAAGGGACCAATCAAAGGGCTTGGGTGGGGGGGGAACCGCGTCTAAGCTACAGGGTCAGACTTGGGGGCAGTGATGTGGGGCAAACAGCTGGGGAAGTTGGATAGGAAATCGGGCCAAGAGCAATGGTTCTGCATTGAATTGTGGTCCTGGGGGCACGATTCACCTAGAATACAATGTAAAGTGCCCTCCCACCAACTCTGCTCCTGTGTGCCACCTCCATGTACCACCCTCTGTGTGCCATGCTGTGGCCCTGGAGTGGAAAGTTCCTAAATCAGGGAATCTTTTACAACACTGTTTACACTGAAGTTCAAGCACTGCATGCCCGAGGACCACTGAGCCCTCCATTTTGATGGTGATCCTTGAAAAAACAAACAGACTCAAAACCATAAAACTCCTAGAAGAAAATATGGGCAGTCCACTCTTTGACATCGGTCTTTTCGAATACCATGTCTACTTGGACAAGGGAAACAAAGGAAACCATAAACAAGGGGGTCTTCATCAGACTAAAGAGCTTCTGCAAGGCAAAGGAAACCAGGATCAAAAGGAAAAGACAACCCACCAAGTGGGAGGAAATATTTGAAAATTACAAGGAGTTAATCTCCATAATATAAAGAACTCACAACTGAACAAGACAAACAACCTGATCAAAAATGGGCAGAGGATGTGAACAGACATTTTTCCAAAGAAGATATACAGATGGCCAATAGGCACATGAAAAGATGTTCAACTCACTAACCATCAGGGAAATGCAAGTCAAAGCTCCAATAAGATACCACCTTTTACCTGTTAGAATAGCTATAATCACCAAGACAAAAAATAACAAATGTTGGAGAGGGTGTGGAGAAAGTGAACCCTCACACACTGCTGGTGGGAATGCAAACTGGTGCAGCCACTATGGAAAACAGTATGGAGATTTCTCAAAAAACTAAAAATAGACCTACCATATGACCCAGGTATCCCACTACTGGGTAGTTATCCAAAAAACTTGAAATCAACAATTCAAAGTGACCTATGCTCCTCTATGTTGATTGCAACATTATTCACAATAGCCAAGACGTGGAAGCAACCCAAGTGCCCATTGACCGATGATTGGATAAAGAAGATGTGGTGTACACACACACACGCACACACACAGACACTGGAATACTACTCAGCCATGAAAAAGACAAAATTGGCCCATTGACAACAGCATGGATGGAGCTGGAGGGTATTATGTTAAACGAAATAAGCCAGACAGAGAAGGACAAACACCATATGATTTCACTCATATGTGGAAGATAAACACACAGACAAAAAGAACTGTTTAATGGTTACCAGGAGGAAGGGGGGTGGGGGGGTGGGCTCAAGGAGTGAAGGGGCTCTCTTATACAGTGACTGACAAATAATAAAGTACAACTTAAATTTCACAATGTTATTAACTTTATTACGACCTCAGTTAAAAAAAAACGCAAAGCAAAACAGACAGGGTTCATCCTGGGTAGACTCTAAGGTGGTGACGCATAAAGAAATCCTTTGGATTCAGACTGATTTGCGTTGAATCCTGATTCTGGACAATTTTTCTTAACCTTACTTTTATTTTAACAGATTTTTTTTGTTGTTATAAAAATTCAAATTTTACTGAGGTAATACTAGATGTCTTAGTCCATTTGACCTGCTATAAAAAACTAACAGAGACTGAGAGGATTACAAACCACAGAACTTTATTTCTTACATTTCTGGAGGCTGGGAAGTCCAAGATCAAGGCACCGGTAGATTCCGTGTCTGGTGAGAGCCCACTGCTGGTTCACAGGCAGCCGTCTTCTCACTGTGTCCTCACATGGTGGAAGGTGAGAGGGGACTGTCTGGGGTCTCTGATATAAGGACACTAATCCCATTCATGGGGGCTCCACCCTCATGACCTAATCACCTCCCAGAGGCCACACCTCCTAATGCCATCACATTGGGCGTTAGGAGTTAACATATGGATTTGGGGGGGAACGTACATGTTCAGCTCATTGCACCAGGTAAAAAGTGAATTTCTCACTCTATCCCCTCGTCCCAATTCCTGTCTGATTCACATTTCTTCAGTGGAGTTTTCCAGTGCTTCCCTAGCATTTTCTGGTTTCGGTTGTTGCTGTGAACGGGATGCTTTTTTAAAAAACAATTTCAAATTGTATATGGTCAGCACATGGGAGAGTATTGATTATTTTTCATTGATCTCATGTGCATCAGCCTCACTCCTTGCTCTTACTGGTGCTAACCGTTTTCAGCTGTTTTTCTTGGGTATGCTGAACATTAGTTTTCTCATCTGCAAAATGCAGCTAATGTTGATCTTGCAGAGCTTTAATAAGGATAAAATGAGATAAAGTAGGAAGCCCAGCTTAGTGCCTAGCTCAGTGGAGGCTTGATTAATACGAATTTGCATTCTCACTATTGTCCTCATGATAAGATCTTTCCTGTATGAAGCCATTCACGGATGCAAAGAAATGGATCATGGAGAAAAGAGATTTGATCAGCAAAAGGTTCTGCTTGCAGCTGCCTATGCAGAAAGACCGACATCAATCAAGGGGCTACCAAGAGTTTTTTCTTTTATTTTATTCTTTAACAAAATTTTAACTGTGGTAAA
The DNA here is from genome assembly GCF_041296235.1 of Equus asinus. Classification (NCBI taxonomy): domain Eukaryota; kingdom Metazoa; phylum Chordata; class Mammalia; order Perissodactyla; family Equidae; genus Equus; species Equus asinus. Next base: position 12,709,982 of record NC_091791.1, on the reverse strand, counting down.
ATACACGTAACATAAAACTTACTATCTTAACCATTTTTAAGTACAATTCAGTTGCATTAAATACATTCACATTATTGTGCAACCATCACCACCATCCACTCCAGAACTCCTTTCATCTTGCAAAACGGAAATAACTCCCCGTTTACCCCTCCCCCAGCCCCTGGCAACCACCATTCGACTTCCTGTTTCTATGAATTTCACTACTCTAGGGACATTATACAAGTGCAATCATAGAGTATTTGTTCTTTTGTGACTGGCTTATTTCACTTAACATAATGTCCTCAAGCTTCATCCATATCGTAGTATTTGCCGGAATTTCCTTCTTTTTTAAGGCTGAATAATGTTCTATTGTAGGTGGATACTACATTTTGCGTATCCATTAATTGGTCTGTAGACACTGGAGGTGCTTCCACCCCTTGGCTGTTGTGAATGATGCTGCTATGAACAGGTGTACCAATATCACTTTGAATCCCTGCCTTAAATCTTTTAGGTATACATACCACGGGTTTTTCAAAGCTATAGAGCATTGAGGACAAAATTCCTGTGTGCCTTCTGTGGTGTCAGTAGTCCTGGGATGAGTGGCCTGATTAGCACACACTTCTTCTTAGCCTGCTGTGACAGAAAGGAGGTGTCTGCACCTGACTGTGTCACTGTGTGTTGAGCTTGCCAAGTCCCCACCGCCTGCCGTCTCAGCACTCGGGCTGCAGAAGGTGCTGGACGAATGCGAGATTTGCTACTGCTGTTGCTACTTTCAGGACTTCCATAAATACACATTTTTCTATTTTATTGTGTAATTCCAACCACTAAAATGACCCTGGAACAACATGCAAACTGCAATAAAGCATCAACATTTGGCTTCCAGGAAAATAAAAATGCAGCAGGAAGAAACAGCAGCAGGAGAAAGAAATTACTGGGGAACACTCACGTCATGAAATGCCTCGGCTGTTTTTTACATTTCCTGCCATTGTTTAAACTCTCGGTGTTATTCAATGCAGCGCTGTTTGTAATGGCAGAAGATTGTAAACAACCTCGATGGGTATCATTGGGAGATGGTTAGATAAATCACAGTCCTCCACACCATGCGATACTGGATAGCTGTAAAAAAGAGTGATCAACCTCTCTGTAGAGAAAGATCTACCAGGCATTTTAAGTGAAACAACAGAGGCAAAATGCTGAGTAGACTGTATAGCATGCTGTCCTCTGTGGGGAAAGGGAGCAAATAAGAATATGTGTGTGTGTGCACATATAATACGTTCTTACACTTGCTTGTATATGTAAAATGAAACTCTGGAAAGATGCATAAGAAACCAGTATCAGTGGTTTATATGGGGGGTGAGGGAGGATTTTCATAGTATTGCTCTCTCTATATTATGTATTTTTTATTTTTTTTGCTGAGGAAGATTGGCCCTAAGTCAACATCTGTGCCCATCCTCCCACTTTCTATATGTGGGATGCCTGCCACAGCATGGCTTCATAAGTGGTGCTAGGTTGGTGGCCGAGTTCTGAACCGGTGGACACTGGCCACTGAAGTGGAGCATGCTAACCCAACTGCTCTGCCACTGAGCCAGCCCCTATTTTTTTTGTTTTTGAGCCCTATGATTATATCACCTATTGAAAATAAAGACAGGGCTTGTATTTTCCCACCAGCCTGACCATAGGAGAGGCTTAAAATCTAAATTAAGCTCATTTATAGGCAACAAAGAGTTGCACCATTTCTTGCAAGAAAAACAAATCTCTGTTACTGACTGTTGAGAATTTATCTGTTGGTCAAGGAAGCAATAGCTTCTTCCGATCTCAACCCTGGAGATGCCGGAGAGGGGATAGGCAGGGGACAGTGCTCAGAGCCTCACTCGGTGACTGACCCTAAACTCTTTGGAGAAGGGGGAGGGTTGGGTCCAGGGCATGGAGTCTGCAGTTGGGCAGAGCAGGAAACCAAAGCCAGGATGGACTAGGACTGGGTTTTACTCGGGGCTTTTTCTCTCCCCGGCATCGCCCTGAGTGAACCACGTGGTAGCTGGCAGGCGCTCCCCAGTGCAATAGCAAACCTTAGCTTGTTTGGCTGGGCCAGAACTCAGGTTGCTCAAAACCTTACAATCTAGAGCAGCTCCTAAACAAGCAGGCAAACGAACACACTGATTGAGTGTCCACCTCCGTGAGACCAGAGCTTCTACCACTGCCCACCCCAGAGGGTGCCCAGGTGGGAAGTGATGAGGATTTTTAGGCTGCTTAATTTTAAAATGGCTTATGATGAGGATTTTTAGGCTGGTTAGTTTTAAAACTACAGATGAGATTCAGGCTCCAAGGAGTGGAATTTGTTTGCCCCTTTGTTGGGAAACATTTACATTTCTAAGGGAAACCTCTATCTGTGAAGATGCCTCCCTCTCTGTGCCAGGAAGAGGGGGGGATGGTCTTATCTCTAGAGGCTCTTGGTCAATGCCAGAGGCAAGAACTTAAGTTGGTTACTGTCTGGCAACCTCATGTAACTGACCCTCCCCCCCCACAAATCCTCCTTTGTCTTTAACCGAGGATAAAATTCAAGCGGTGACTTCTGCCATTTACTCAATCCGGTTTGATTCTTATCTACCATTTTAACTTTTTTACATATTCTTTGCCTTGTAAAGAGATAACTCACATACCTATGCCTTAAATTTAGTTCTAACCCTCAACTGGGGGCAGCAGAAGCTCTGACTGCCCATGGGTCCTGTCTCCATGCTATTCCACACTATTCTCTAAATAAAAGAGCACTACTGCCAGATCTTGAGAGTCTAAGAAATCTTTCTTTCGACTCCTCGGCTCACCGACCCCGCATCAGGAAGTGCCTGAGCTGGAGAGCCCAGGTAGGGGCTTTCTGTCTCCATACCCCATACACATATGCCCCTAACACTATACCCTTGAAATATATAAAGCAACATGTGATAGAATTAAGATGAGAGAGAGAGAAATCGAGAATTATAATTGGAGGTTTTAACATGTACTCAAAAGCTGATAAACTAAGCAGAAAAAAATAACCAAGGATATAGAAGAGTTTAATAACATGATTGCTTAACTCAGACTAGCAGAGATAAATTTGACTTTACGGTTAAGAAACACAGAACATGCACAGAACAGGCACAGAGCTATTGATGTTCTGTGCCACAAAGAGAGTCTCGGTAAATTGGAAAGAAGTGGCTTCATGCAGACTATGTGTTGTGGTGGAAAGATAATAAAATTATTAATCAATATCAGAAGGTGTGGTAGGAAGAATAATGGCCCCCCAAATATGTCCACACCCAAATCCCTGGAACCTAGGATACGGCACCTTACGTGGAAAAGGGACTTTGCAGATGTGGTTAAGGTAGGGACCCTGAGCTGGTGAGGAGCATATGAGTCCTTAAAGGGGGAGAACCTTTGCCAACTGAGGGCAGAGGGAGACGTGGCTATGGAAGAACGGTCAGAGAGAGGCAATGTGAAAAGGACTCACTCTGCCATTGCTGGCTTTGAAAATGGAGAAATGTGGCTCCAAGCCAAGAAATGTATGTGGCCTCTAGAAGCTAGGAGTGACCCTCAGCTGGCAGCCAGCAAGGAAATGGGGGGTCTCAGTCCTACAACAGCAAGAAACTGAATTCTGCCAACAAACTGAATGAGCAATGATGCGGGGTCGGTGAGCCAAGGAGTGGAAAGAAAGATTTCTTAGACTCTTAAGATCTGGCAGTAGTGCTGTTTTATTTAGAGAATAGTGTGGAATAGCATGGGGACAGGACCCATGGGCAGTCAGAGCTTCTGCTGCCGCCGCTTCTGCTGCCCCCGCTGGCATGGGGACAGAACCCATGGGCAGGCAGAGCTGGTGCGTGGGGACAGGACCCACGGGCAGTCAGAGCTCCTGCTGCTGCCCCGACTTGAGGGTTAGGACTAAATTTAAGGCATAGGTATGTGAGTCATCTCTTTACAAGACAAAGAATATGTAAAAAGGTTAAAATGGTAGATAAGAATCAAACCGGATTGAGTAAATGGCAGAAGTCACCGCTTGAATTTTATCCTCGGTTAAAGACAAAGGAGGATTTGTGGGGGGGGAGGGTCAGTTACATGAGGTTGCCAGACAGTAACCAACTTAAGTTCTTGCCTCTGGCATTGACCAAGAGCCTCTAGAGATAAGACCATCCCCCCCCTCTTCCTGGCACAGAGAGGGAGGCATCTTCACAGATAGAGGTTTCCCTTAGAAATGTAAATGTTTCCCAACAAAGGGGCAAACAAATTCCACTCCTTGGAGCCTGAATCTCATCTGTAGTTTTAAAACTAACCAGCCTAAAAATCCTCATCATAAGCCATTTTAAAATTAAGCAGCCTAAAAATCCTCATCAAGCAAGGAAACGGATCCTCCTCTGTGTTCTCCAGAAAGGAATACAGCTTGCTGACACCTTGACCTTAGCGCATGAGACCAACTGTGTCCAACTTCTGACCTCCAGAACTGTAAAATAATAAATTTGTGTTCAATTTTGTTGACTTTGTTACAGCAGCAAGAGAAAAATAATACAGAAGACTAGCTGAAAACAAATCCCACGTGACTGGAAATTCTAAAATATACCACAAAAATAATTTCTGGTTTGAAGAAGATATAAGGGTGTATTAATCATTTATTGTTGTGTAACAAATTATCCCAAAACTTAGGGGATGTTTATTTGGAAAGTGTTGTTCTTAAAAAAAAAGAAAGAAGAACTAGAAACCCAGAATAGACCAATGAGCATCAAAGACATTTTAACAGCAATCAAAAATTTCCCTTCACAAAATAATGGGGACCTGACAGTGAGTTCTACCAAACTTTCAAGGGATACTCCTATTTTATACAAGTTTTCCGGAGAATAGAAAAAGAGGGAAAGTAGCCATGCTCATTTTATTCAGCCAATATAATCTTGATGTAGAAACTGGATAAGGACAGGGCAAGAAGAGAAAGGTACACAATTTCAGATACAGACATAGATGCAAAAATCTTAAGTAAACATATTAGCTAACCAAATTCAGTGGTGTGTTTAAGAAGGAACACATCATGAACAAGAAAGATTTATCCCAAGTATGCAAAGATGGTTAACATCAGAAAACCTTATCAAAGAATGTGGCAGACGTTCACGGTGGCTCACTTATCAACCATCCCCTGCCTTCTTGCTAACCTCAGTTTTATTCATACATGTAGGATGATGTCATGCTCAAGGAAGGTGTTTCTTTCTCCCAGATGTTTGGCCTGAAGCATGATGCTTTGAGCCGTTCATGGTAATCCTATTACCCGTTGTTGTTAATTGATTAGAGTGGGTATATGACCAATTCTCACCAACGGGGAAGGTCTTTTGGGAAAGGGAAAACAGAGGGCAATCCACAAGTGTCCCCACCCTCCTTCACCCTTGCTTTCTACCTTAGGCTTCGGACTGTGACCCTGAGGGGACATGTGAGAGAATTAACCAACCTTGGTATCTTCCTCCTTTGGCTTTATTGAAATGTGAGATAATAAATCTCTATTATTTGAGTCATTTTAGTTAGTCACTCTATTACTTGCATTCAAAAGCATCATGATTCAACATAATTTTATGATAGTAATAGACTTAAGAAGAAAAACAATGATTGCTTCAATATATTTTTTAACAAGCACCTGAAAATGGGTAGCCACAAAAAAACACTACAGTAAACATCCTATGAAATCGAACTATAGATCTTGACTGACACAATAAGGTGAGGAGAAGAAACGAGGCCTGAAAAATATGACAGCATCTGCTCTCGTCTCTCCAATGGCTGTCATTTCCTTCTTGTTCTAGAATAGTCTTTGCATTTTAGCTGAGGCCACAGGCATCTAGAATAAAAACTAAATTTCCCACAATCCATTGCAACTAGGTATTTTTGTTTATTTATTTATTTATTTTGGTGAGGAAGATTTGCCCTGAGCTAACACCTGTGCCAATCCTCCTCTATTTTTTGTACGTGGGGTGATGCCGCAGCATGGCTTGATGAGTGGTGTGTAGGTCTGCACCCAGGATCCGAACCCACGTACCTGGGCTGCCAAAGTGGAGTGTGCTGAGCTTAACCACTATACCACCAGGCTGGCCCTGCAGCTAGGTTTTGACTAGTAGGCTGTAAATAGCAGTTGTGATGCAACTTCTGAGATGTTTCTTTTGTTTGTCCTGCTCCAGGGAACGTGGACATGATGCCAGGAGCAACATTGAGGAACATGAGGATGAGGGACATATTCTAAGGCTGGTGCACTAGCCTGGGACCTACGTGATTGCATGACCATCCTACCAGACCCAAGCTTCCCATATCCTAACCTTTACAGGAAAGAAAAATAAATTTCTCTTTCTTTTAGTCACTGTTATTTTATGTCGCTGTTAGATGCAACTGAACGTAAATCATAACTAATACAGAATTGAAGAGACGAAATTGTCTTTATTTTTAGATGGTATGAGGGTTTATATAGTAAACCCTAGAAAGTAAATAAAGCATTAGAACTAATAAGAGAATTGAAAGTTCAGCAAGTTTTGGGGCACAAAATCAGTATTAATAGCACCTTCTACTCTAGATCTCATTATAAAATGCAAAAGAAAATAAGATACCAATTAAAATAGAAAAAAAAACCCCACAAACCTATAAATTTTCAAGGAATTAACATAATAAAGAGTCTCAGGACCTTTATGAAGAAAAATTTGAAACTCTATTAAAGGCTATAAAAGGAGATGTAAATAAATGAAGAGCTATAGATGGGATGACAACATTATTAAACTGTTGATGTTCATGTAATTAATCTACAAGTTCAATGCAGCTCCAATTAAAATTCCAAGAGTATTTTTAGGGGACTTACTAAACTGATTCTACAAATTAGATAGACGAATGAAGCTTCATGAATAACTGAGACATTTTTGGGAAAAAAGGAGCAAAGAAAGGAGACTTACGCTTCCAATATTGACATACGTTATAGGACCCGGCATAAACACAGGCCCAGCGGAAGAAAAGAGCGTTCAGAAGTAGACCTGTCTAGGGGAGCTTGGTATTTTACAGAGATGGGGAAAGATGAGTTATTTGGTAAGTCATTTTGGGAGAATTGGGTTACTATCTGGAGAAAAATAAAGCTGGATCCTCATCTCATACCATATCCGGAAGTCAATGCCTGGTGGGATAAAGACCTAAATTTAAAGATAAGATTGCAATACTACAGGAAAAAATGCAGGCTACTCCTTGCCATCTTGGGTAGGGGAGGATTTCTTTCCAGGACCCTCAAAGTACATACGATAAGGGAAAAAAGAGATTTGAATACATTAAAAAATAGACTTTTTGGGGGCTGCTGTTAAAAGGTGAATGCCATCATCATTGAATGAATAGGTGACAGCTGGTAAGATATATTTGCAACATCTATGGCTGAAAAAAATCAGTTTCCAGAAGGTAGAGAAAAACACCTAAAAATCAGCATGGAAAAAAACCAGAAACCACATTAGGAAAAAAAAAAAAGTAGGGGGGAGGATTATATGAATAGGAAAATTACACTGGGAAGATTGAATGAATAATAAATATAAGAAGAGATGCTCAACCTCAATGAGAAAAACACAAATTTAAATATTAATGAGAGTCCACATCCATCAGACAGGCAAAAAAGAGAAAAGAGTCTTCATGACGCTGTCACTCCGCCGTATGAAACCCTTCAGAGGTTCCCTATTTAGAAGACGAGCTACACATCTACAAGGCCTGTATGACGGACCACAGCTCTCCACTCTCCTCCTTTGCTTCCTCACATTGGATTTGCATTTTAATATGACTCTAATGACTATGGTGATTGGAGACGGAAGATACCAGAAGCAGAAGGATTAGTTAGGACACCATCGGAATAGAACAGGAAAGAGATGCCTAGAATGGGATACAGAGGAGGTGTCAGAGTGAAGAAATCTTGAGAAGGAAGGATATGCAGACCTATTGTTGAGGGACAGGGGTGGTTGTGAGTGATTTCTAAGGTTCAGCTTGGGAACTCATTGCATAGTGGTGCCATTCATTGAGACTGACAGGAGAAAGTGTAGTTTGAGGGATAGGGCACTGAGATCCGTTTTCGAGAGGTTGGAGCTGAGATATCCATAGAGAGGGAAGAGATCAGGAGGAGATGGACAGTCACAGGTGGCCATGAAGGCTTGGAGTTTAGAAGAGCGATGTGGCCAGAGGTGTTGATTTGGGTGTCATCAGTCTATAGGAGATGGTTAACACCATCGGATACAGTTAGACTGTTGCCTGGATCAGAAAGCACAATACCTTCCTTTTGTTAACAAAGAAGATGCTTTCTAACTACTGTCATGAACACATCTTTTTTTTTTTTTTTTGCAGGAATAGGGTGATCCTCTCCCACCCAGTTCGACCACATGTTCGGTTTTTTTGGTTACATAATAAAATTCCCCTCTTATTTTAGAGAGTCAGACTTCACATGTTTGAAAAATTACTGATTGAAGTTAGTGGTGAAAATTATGACAGTGGAACAGATTAAAGTAAATTGGTATACCTGGAGATTCAAATTCACGACCTCAGCCCCTTTAGGACTCTGCTTTAACCAGCTGAAGACCCAACATCTGAATATCTGGTATGGAAATAAGCGAACCTGAAAGAGAAAGAGCCTTCTGAATGTACTCGGTTATTAGACGACATTTTAAATGAGTTGTAGGTTAAATTGATAATTATTGTTAACATAACTTCCAGGCTATTGATCTTCAGGAATTTATGATCTAGGGTTACTTTCTAGGAGTGAGGAATGTACAAATTCAAGTTGCAGAGGTTCCAGAAAAGTGCCATGAACTAATTGGAGGCACTTGATATATGAACTATTGTGACATAATAGAAGCCACTGGTCTGATTTTTCCTTGGTTAGTCTTTCAGTGTAGACTTCAGCTAAATTAAGAAACCTGGGATTTGGAGTCAGAGGTAAGACCCAGCTCTTCCACTCACCAAATGTGTGTCCTCTTAGGCTATGTGCTCTTGCGGTTTGAGGATGGCTGAGGCAGCGCCAAATATCCAGAAGCAGCAAGAGGGAAGTCTTTCTTCCTGCATCTGTGTGAGTTATTAGGAAACCTTTGTCAGAAGTCCAAAGCACACTTCTCTTCGTGTCTCCTTGGCTAGAATTACACTGCATGCTCCGTCCTAAGCCAGTGATTGACAAGGCAAAGGCAGTGATTATGTTGGGCTGACCATGCCTCTCACATGTCAAAATGTCGTGATCCTGTGTCTGGATGTGGGTCTATTTGTATTCACTTTCAGTTGGCCCTTTCAACCTGCAGAATCATCCTTTAGATTGTGGAAAATGTGGAAATAAGTTAATTTTCTTCCCTTTGGTTTTTCTATACTGTCCTTCTGGCGCTACTGTTATGGGGTGTCAGACCTCCTAGACCGGTCTACTATTCTTACTTCTCTAATATTTTTCATCCTTTCGTCTTCTAAAGTTTTTCATTTGGCTGTTAAAAGTTTAATTTCCAAGAGCCCTTTTTTCCCACTTCATGTTCATTTTCATAGCATCCTATTCTTATTTCACAGAGATAAATTATTCTCCTATTGCTCTGAGAATATTAAATATGGCTTTGAAGCTTTTGCTCTCTTGTAGTATCTGTTTCTTCCAAATTGCTTTTTTGCTGTTTTTAGTGTCTTTCATGTTAAGGGTTTCCTCAAATATCCGGTAATTATTTTCAAGATTGAGGCACTAAAACCCCCTGTGTGTGGGAACAAACCCCTGGGCTTGTTGAGTGCGAGCCTCCGCATAGGGTGGGGAATTCCCACTGGGGAATTTCTCCCCGCTCCTGAGTATCTTTATGTCTTTTCTCTTGAGTTGGCCAGAGAAGAATTCTTAATTCTCCTTTTTGGGGTATAGAAGCCTGATTTCCCCTGGGTTCTGAGTCAGGGAGGAGAGCTGAGTGTTTCAACATTCAAATGTATTCTCTCCCTCAATCTTCTTATTTTCAGTATGTGTCCCTCAACTATGGTTGGCACCTCAGTGGGTTTTACCCACTCCAGTGAGTACAGCTCCCGTTTCCTGCCAGGGTTGGGGAGGAGCAGCTGCTGGAACGCACCGAGTTGGGGAGAACATCTAGCGGATCTCACTACTACTTTTCTTCTTTTTAAAATATACTTTATTTTCTGAACAGTTTTAGATTTAAAAAAAAATGGAGAAGGTAGTGCAGTGTGCCATATACCCTGCACTCAGTTTCTCCTATCATTAGCATCTTACATTGGTATAATATATTTGTTACAATTAATGAACTGATGGTACGTTATTATTAACTAAAGTCTATAGTTTATTTAGAGTTCCTTAGGTTTTTTTTCCTAATGTCCTTTTTACATTCCAGGATCCCATTCCAACTACCATATTACATTTAGAAACTCTCACCCAGTTTCCACCATTGTTAACATCTTGCATCACCACAGTACATTTGTCAAAACTAAGAAACTGACATTGGTACATTGCCGTTCACCAAACTCCAGGCTTTATTTGGATATACCAGTTTTTCCATTAATATCCTCTTTCTGTCCCAGGATGCAATCCAGGACACCACATTGCATTGAGTTATCACATCTCCACAGCTTCCTGGGGTGACAGGTTCTCAATCTTTCCTTGTTTTTCATGGCCTTGACAGAGATCTGGGCTATATTGAAGTTACTTTTGTTTGTTGGGCTGTGTTTCTTTGACTGTGACACTGCTAGGAAGTTGAACCACAGGAATTTAAACTTTATGAGGTTTACAGCACTTATCCCATTTGATAATTAGTTTTACATTTATTTGTACAATTATTTGGTTGTCTGCCTTCCTCACTAGCCTGTAAAATCCATGAAGGTAGGGAATATGTCTGCTTTTGCAAATCTAGCATGATATCTGGAACAGAGTGGTTGTTCCATAAATATATATTGAATGAATATATTCATTCATACATGTAGGCACACATATATAGTTAGTGATCCGTAAGTATTTTTAATGAATGAACGAGTCTCAGGATTCCTCAGAGGACTTAGAGTTATACCTTAATTATGGCAAGTCCTAAACAAATGCTATTTTCCAGACACACTGCCAAATACTTTATCTACACTAGCTAAATAAATATGTATACAATTCAGTTACATAAAGTAAGAATAACAAATTTCTAAGACACAATTTTCTACCTCTGCTAGATGAAGAACTCCTATTTAGTGCCTGGGAATAATTCCTTTTAGTCAAGCCTAATGCAGTTAGAGGGAAAAGAGCTGCCAGAATGGGCACAGCAGCTGCTCTCCCAGAAACAGCACGCTGTGGAAGTACAATGTATTTGGGCGCCAAGGAGAGGAAGGAGAAATTAAGCCAGGTTCTCAGGAGCAATGTATGCAGAGAAAGACATCACAAGTTAACAACACAAGGGAGGAAAATACAAATTTCTAGGACTCTCCTCTGCCTCTTTGAAATGAAAGCCAAGTTCAGAAACCTTTATTCTAATTAAATACAACTTCATTTTAATTCAGTGCAAAACAGTCACCCATCTCTTAACATTCAAATTTAAAATTTTCACTCTTTGATATTAATATTCATATTACTATTGGCATTTTACTTAAAATGCTAAGTGCAAATCATTTCTTGGACTTTTTTGTGGTGGGGAGAGGTGGAGAGGGTGATGGCACTATCGGAGAAGTTCCATCCTAATGGAACTTGGGAAATGAGAAAAGCTGAGTTGGTGATGTCTATGGCTGAAAACAATAATGCATTCTAGTGGCAGCTCAACTGACATTATTATTAAAGTCTTTATGTTATGCTTTGTTTATAATTTAGAAATAATAATAAACTGGAGTTGGACATTTGGCTCCTGTCCCAGATTAAATAACTTGAATGTTTATCTATGGAAGACACAAAGAATTAAATTTTAGATCTGTATATTTATCTAAATGCAGTAAGTGGCAGTTTTATTGTTTTGTTTTGTTTTGTTTTGAATAGAGAAAAAGTAAAAATGTTTTTCAGAGTAAAGTACCAAAAAAGTCATTAAAGTGAAAATTCATGATTGGGACTCTGTAATACATTTTGCTAGTGGCGATATAGACCAATAAATCAGATCTGTTTGTTCACTATTTTCCGTATTTTTCAGCAGGTCACAAAAAATTCAGCTTTAAATATGTCTGTTTTTATCTCTGACCTTCTATGGGAAGAATTGTTTGTGTCCATAATTTAAATTATTTGCCCTCGTAAAATTTTCATGGCCTTACCTCCAGGTCGCTGTTCCATGAAAGGGCTGATTCATTTATTCATCTACTGTTTCTAGACGTCTAGCGTTGGATTCGCAATGATTAGATCAGTGTCTGACATATGGTGACATTTTATACCTATCTGTTGAATGAAGAGATGTCTGCATGCACATAACATCATTTTGAACGTATTCCTAAGACGTGGTCGCTTGAGATGGCTAATTTCTTTCACAATATGCTCTCCCTTTCTTTGATGGTAAAAGAACTTTTGATTTGGCTCCACCTTTAGAAGGCAGGCACTTCTCTGTCCTTGCTGCCTTTCCTCCTTTTTACTGGTTGGAATGTAGACAAGATGTGAGCCATTGTGGACAGACAGAGGCCTGAGTCGGGCAGACTCACAGACAGAAGGTGCCTGGATTCCGCCCTCCAGGCTCACCCTCTGCATCTGTACCATTAAACGAGCGAGAAACTAACTCCCGTGTTGTTTGTCATTGTTCTTTGGAGATGTGTCTTACACGGCAGCGAAATCCATCTTCCAACCATGTGTTTCTCAAGGCACTTAGCTCTAGAAGGGATGAGAAGAGCAGTTCTCAAATAACCTTAACGTAAGTCAGAACGTGAGAAGTTATATGAGACAGTTCAACAAACGCGCTGAGGGTTTGGAGGAGGGAGCGTTCACATCCATCAGGGGAGCAAATTAGGTGTGCTTTAGGAATGAGGACGTCTGAATTTTGAGAACAGCATTCCTCTAGAGCCTGATGGGCATGGATGTTATTACTCGTGGGACCCTAACTGCCTGGCTTCCCTTGTCTGTCTGGCACAGAGTTGCCCGCAGATTCGGGAGTAAGCAGACAGATATTCTAGAGGACCTGGGGGTGTCAGTACCGACTCAGGCCCCCTCCCCCTCAGAACAAAGACGCTCACTGAGCTTTCTCTAAGTAAATGAATTATGGCCCTCGAAAATTAGCAAGGTGGTAAACAGCTTGGGAGTCAAACTGACATGGGATTTGAATTCTGCTCTACCACGTACCAGCCGTGAGACTGGGCAGAAGACTGGGTAGTTCAGATCCGGCTCTCTAGGTTCAAATCTCTGTTCTACCACTTAGGAACTAAGCAATCAAGGCAGTTTGTTTGACGTCTCTGTGACCTGATTTCCTCATGTGCAAACTGGGGATAATAGAAGTACCCACTTCCTAGGATTGTTGGGAGATTAAGTGGGAACTCCTGATAATATTAAGTCATTAACACGCACTTAATGCTGAGTATGTGCCAGGCTCACAAATATATTTATACATCTATTTTTTTTTTAAGATTGGCACCTAAGCTAACAACAGTTGCCAATCTTCTTCTTTTTTTTTCCCTCCCAAGCCCCCCAGTACATGGTCGTATATTCTAGTTGTGCCTCTGGTTGTGCTGTGTGGGACGCTGCCTCAGCACGGCCTGATGAGCAGTTCTAAGTCCACACCCAGGATCCGAACTGGCGAAACCCCCGGCAGCCGAAGGGGAGCACACGAACTTAACCACTCGGCCGTGGGCTGGCCTCTATATATCTATTTAATGTATATAAAAAGAATAGTGTCTGGTATACAGTAAATAATAAATATTACTATTATTGTTTTTAATGACCTAACTTCTTGTACTTAATGGCCTCAGTTTACTCAGGTGCAAAACAGAGATAATAATACTTACCTCCTTGTCCTCATTTATAAAACAAGGACCCCTTAGAGTCATAAGATTGGGTCTATCCAGCACTTGCAAAATGCCTGGTAAATAGCAGGGTCAATAAATTATTAAGCACCTGTTGAAGTAAGTCTCTAAAAAATATTTCCCCACACAATTTTTTAATGTACTTTTAAGGCAAATAAAGAGCTATGTACACTTTTGTTAAATGCAGGCTTGGGGAGGGAGGAAGCCATGGGTGTAAGTAAAATAGTAAGTGTTTGGCCTTTACACTATGCTGCGTTAGCTGTCTTCGGAAGGATGCTGTGGCGAGATATGGAGAATTCCAGCTGTTGTCAGGGAGAGGCAGATAGAAGTAGCTACTCTTTACTGAGGCCTTCTGTGTGGTTTACCAGAGCCCTGGGAAGTGACTGCGTCTCTTCTGACAGTCAAGGCAAGTAAGGTTCAGAGAAGGTGGCTTTCCTGTCCACGGTCACCCAGCTGACCTGTGGCAGATCTGAATCCACAATACACACCCCTTGGGAATCCCGTTCTGGCTTTAGTGCCAGTAGCAGGGCCAAGGAACCAAGCAGGAATGGTGGGCAGTGAGCTTGGCACATCCTCTCCGGAGGTCCCTGCCCATCTATGAGTGTCAGCAAATTCCCTGCGCCTCTGACAGCCTCTGACTGTCCCAGAAGGTGCCCATGAAAATAACCCCAGACCTTGAGGTGGTCCCTCAGGGGCTCTTCCCTCTGGATCTTCCGGGTCCTGGTCATTTCTCAGCTCTTTAGGGACAAACACCCCCTCTCGCTCCTCAGCTAGAGTGGGAGAACTCTCACCGCGGTGTCTCCCAGCGTGGGTGCACCCAGTCTCTTGGTGTCATCAGGAACATTGAAATTGGAGGGAAGAGGGCTCTGAGTTGAGCGTGCATCTCAGGAGCTCTTTGAAAGCATGGTTCTCATTCTCTTGCCTTTCCAAGTCTTAGAGAGGGTTGTGCCCGACGGTGAGGACCCTCTCAGTTCCAAACCACCCTTGCTGCCTGCCCTGTTATTTCCTGGCTTTTTGTGTTGCAAGGGACAACGTAGAAGGTGCCCAGCATCCCAGGTGGGACAGCTCAGGCTCTGTTCTCTCCACTCCGGGATTTCTAATCTATCCAGGGCTCTGCCACCAGCCTTCAACACTGTCTCTGCTGGGAGCAGGACCCAAAGACACACTCCTTCAGCTTCCTCCCTTCCTTTCTGGCTCCCTGCCTCCTTCCTTATCTAGCTCTGGGGTGAGGGAATGGGTGAGGGGTGGAGAGGGCACTGGATGGGGGCGCCACTTCTGCCAGATAGCACCTCTTTTCAGACATTTTCTGTTTTTTACATGGGCTATGCCTTTTGAGCTTAGAAGCAGATAGTTTATTGACTCCGTACTCTGGACTTAACCTGATCACAGCCCCTGGGACATGAACATGGTCCACTTTCCATCATCCAAAGAGACCATGGGTAGAGGAGCATGGGGCCAAAGTACATGATTCCTATCTCACAAGGTCATCCTGCTACATTTCTTTGCTTGGAGCCTGTGCATGTGTGTGTGTGTGTGTGTGTGTGTGCACATGGGTTTGCAGCTTCTCTTTGCCTCATGAGTCCTTAGAGTGATGAGACAAATTTCACCCAGTTGCATAACTTTGTACAGAAACTACATTGTGACTATATGTTTCTACTACTTAGTAACCATTAGGATTTAGCACGTGTGAATTTTTCTGTGTTAAAGAGTTTTTGAGGAATTTTCCCAAGCACCCATAGGCCATCTTTCATATCAAGAACGTACATCAGTTTGTAGGATTTGGGACAAACCCCAGTAATAGGTTTCACGAGTGAGGATGGCGCATTGTTCAGCCACATGATCTAGTGCACATGTCTCATGCGCTCTACTTAGAGTCTATTCCAGATAAAGCATTTGAAGCTCCAACAGCCCCAGCCTGGGGCATATCACAAAATAGGACTTCTCTGGAGGGATTTGCTCTTTGCCTGATGGTCTGTAGTCATCGTCAGTAGGACACATGCTTTGAGTCGCAATCTTCTAAACACAGCGGATGTGGACATTTGAGACATTTGGGACAATTAATGAGCTCCCCATACCAAGCAGACCAAGGCATGAGTTCAATACCCAGCTGGGGCCCTTTTGAGTCACACTCCATGCCGACACTCCCACTGGACTGGCCACTGAACATGGGAGGGATGGTCTCCAGGACACTAGATGAGAGCAAAAGTCTACTTTCCTTTCTGGGAGAGAGAACTTCTCATGGTGATGTACAGAGAGGACCCCTGGGAAGCAGATTGGTCTCTCCAGGCGCTGCCACCATGCTCAGTAATTCCCACCCTGTCACAGCAATACTCTGTGTGGTGCTGGTGGCTGGCTGAGTAGGTGCTACCTGCATGTGCGTTCATTTAAAGAAATGAAAGATGTGATGTGTTTCCCATCTCGACGTTCGTAGTTGCATGTTCGTACGTGTTCCAAACTTGCACTTGAGCAGCCTCTCAGAAACTCGGGAAGGAGCTCTGCGTTCGCTTCTAACTCTCTGAGAAGTTTTGGTGGTGTCTGGAAGCATCTAATCTCTCCTGGCAACGCATCGTTTGCAACACTACCCAGTGCCTAAGAAGGATGGGGGCAAGTATTAACACTGACTTGGCCACTGACAGAAGAGCAGGTAACTGACTTCCCAGGGGCTCTTAATCCTCTCACCAGCTGGACTTGTCCTTTCGCTCACTCTCTTTCTTTCTCTCTCTCCCTCTCTTCCTCTCTCCCTGACATCCTGGAGGGTGAGCTCAGTGTTGCTAGAAACGTGTTTTTAAAGTGTAGTTGGAAATCCACATCTTCCTGTGAACTGTCCCCAATTTGTTTTTTTTTGAGGAAGATTAGCCCTGAGCTAACTACTGCCAATCTTCCTCTTTTTGCTGAGGAAGACTGGCCCTGAGCTAACGTCCGTGCCCATCTTCCTCTATTTTATATGTGGGACGCCTATCACAGCATGGCTTCCCAAGTGGTGCCATGTCTGCACCCACGATCCGAACTGGCGAACCCTGGGCCACTGAGAAGTGGAACGTGTGAACTTAACTGCTGCGCACCTGTCCCCATTTTTAAATTCAGGCAATTAACTCAATTTTCCAAAACTCCATGCGGGTGGGAAAAAAACACATCTATGGGCTACACTGGGAGTCTTTGGCACTGCAGGTGAGGACAAAATTCCAACTACCTATCTGTTTACACTGTCTTCTCAGAGATTTAAAATCTCTCTCTGAAATCCCCAAGTCCTTATTTTGCCTGTGTCATGTAATTTATGGGCCAATCAGCTGAGTTGTTATATTAAACTCCCTTTAGCTGGCCCTCTAACAGGACTGAGAAGCTGACTCTAAACACTCAAAACAAAAGGTGACTTCTGTTCTTCTGGACGCACTTTTAATGTATGCTAATGGGATTTCGGTTTAAGGAATGAGTTCCGTGGTCTTGTAAAGAGAGGCAGAATGGAAATTAAACTTGTAATGGAAATATCAGTGGTCACATTTACCTTCTTAACATAAACTCAAACCTAAATTGATATAAGAGCGTTATGATGTCATTTATCTCTTTGAACAGAGTAATAAAATGGTAGCATGAATTATAAAACGAAAAGCTTGAGCAGTTCCTTTTCCCATTATTAGAGTCTAAAGCTCCTTCTTTTTCTATGTGAAGTAAAGAGGACAATTATAGAGAAAAATATCAGATGCTCCCTCTATCCCCCCAATACATAGCTTTCTCTTGCTTCCTCCGTACATTCTAGAGCTACCCACAAGGTCAACAGGAAATGTACTGTGGCTCATGGCTGTTAGCATTTTCTGGCTTCTCACCTTTTTTTTCCCAAGGGATTAACCGGTTCTCAGGACTAAGAGCTCTCTAACAGCTATGAATGAGTCTGATTCTATAAGGGTGATAAGAAAAATGAGTGAGTGGAATCTGGCTATGGTTGCTGCCCTCACTCCTCTATGTTCTTGTCGCTGGAGTGACATGTTGTGATAACAGCCATTTCTTTGATGAGAAGTTCTTTTCACAGCAATCTGGAGGCTCCGAGTGTTGGTAACTTGGTTCCCAGACCAGTGGAGACTTCAAAATCCTGCCCTGCGTCGAAGAGTGGCACGTTTCCCTTCCAAAGTAAACTCAAAATAGCTGACAATTAGAAAAAATTGCTAATTTGGGGGAGAAAATAGAGCTTAATAAGATCTAATTCCTCATGATCTGCCGTATTACATTTAATGTGAGGACAAATCATGTATTAGAGGGTCACAGAAACTGTTCCTGGGGATCATATTTATTTCTTCATAGTTCTTCATGATAATCAATTGGAGTTTAAAAGTCGTGGATGTTTAGGTTGAATTTGTTCCTGCATATGTCTCTGTTGGTAAAGGCAATCTAATAAATGCAAGGTTCCTATTACCTTCCAACAAAGATTCTCTTGTTAATATCTTTTAACTCTATCATATTTCTAGAAGGCACAGGTTCTTTTCTTTTTTATTGTGGTAACATTGGTCTATAGCGTTATATAGATTTCAGGTGTACATCACTACATTTTGATTTCTGTGCAGGTTACATCATGTTCACCACATAAAGACTAATTACAATCCATCACCAATACACATGTGTCCGGTCACCCTTTTCATCCTCCTCCCTTCCCCTTCTGCTCTGGTAACCACCAATCCAATCTCTGTCGCTATGTGTTTGTCATTGTTTTCATCTTCTACTTATGATTGAGATCATATGGTATTTGACTTTCTCCCCCCTACTTATTTCACTTAGCATAATACCCTCAAGGTCCATCCATGTTGTCACAAATGGCCGGAATTCATAATTTTTTATGGCTGAGTAGTATTCCATTGTGTACATATACCACATCTTCTTTATCCATTCACCACTTGATGGGCACCTAGGTTGCTTCCAAGTCTTGGCTATTGTGAATAATGCTGCAATGAACAGAGGGGTGCATGTATCTTTATGTATTTTTGTTTTCATGTTCTTTGAATAAACACCCAGCTGTGGAATAGCTGGATCAGAGGGTAGTTCTATTTTTAAGTTTTTGAGGAATCTCCATACTGTTTTCTGTAATGGCTGCACCAGTTTGCACTCCCACCAGCAGTGTATGAGGGTTCCGTTTTCTCCACATCCTCTCCAACACTTATTATTTCCTGTGGTTAATTATAGCCCTTCTGACAGGTATGAGGTGCTATCTCATTGTGGTTTTGATTTGCATTTCCCTGATAATTAGTGATGTTGAACATCTTTTCATGTGCCTGTTGGCCATCTGTATGTCTTCTTTGGAGAAACGTCTATTCAGATCTTTTGCCTATTTTTTAATTGGGTCATTAGTTTTTTTGTTGTTGAGATGTATGAGTTCTTTATATATTTTGGGTCTTAACCCTTTATCAGATATATGGTTTGCAAATATCTTCTCCCAATTGTTAGGTTGTCTTTTCATTTTGTTGATGGTTTTCTTTGCTGCGCAGAAGCTTTTTAGTTTCATGTAGTCCCACTTGTTTATTTTTTCCCTTGCCTTGTCAGACGTGGTACTTGAAAATATGCTGCTAAGACCGATGTTGAAGAGCATACTGCCTATGTTTTCTTCTAGAAGTTTTACGGTCTCAGGTCTTACATTCAAGTCTTTAATCCATTTTGAGTGAATTTTTTATATGGTCTAAGATAATGATCTACTTTCATTTTTTTGCATGTGGCTGTCCAGCCTTCCCAATACCGTTTATTGAAGAGATTTTCCTTTCTCCATTGTATGTTTTTGGCTCCCCTGTTGAAAATTAGCTGTCCATAGATGTGTGGGTTTATTCCTGGGCTCTTGATTCTGTTCCATTGACCTGTGTGTCTGTTTTCGTGCCAGTACCAGGCTGTTTTGATTACTGTAGGTTTGTGGTATATTTTGAAATCAAGGAGTGTGATAAATCTAGCTTTGTTCTTTTTTCTCAGGATTCCTTTGGCTATTCGAGGTCGTTTGTTATTCCATATAAATTTTAAGATTCTTTGTTCTATTTCAGTGAAAAACGTTGTTGGAACTTTGATAGGGATTGCATTGAACCTGTAGATTGCTTTAAGGAGTATGGACATTTTAACTACGTTATTTCTTCCAGTCCAAGAGCATGGAATATCTTTCCATTTCTTTGTGTCTTCTATTTCTTTCAACAATGTTTTATAGTTTTCAGTGTACAGATCTTTCACCTCTTTGGTTAAATTTATTCCTAGGTGTTTTATTCTTGTTGCAATTGTAAACGGGATTGTGTTCTTAATTCCTTTTCCTGCTAGTTTGTTGTTAGTGTATAGAAATGCACCTGATCTTTGTATGTTGATTTTGTATCCTGCAACTTCACCATATTCATTTATTATTTCTAAAAGAGTTTTGGTGGATTCTTTAGGGTTTTCTGTATATATAAAATCATGTCACCTGCAAATAGTGACAGTTTCGCTTCTTCCTTTCCAATTTGGATCCAGTTTATTTCTTTCTCTTGTCTAATTGCTCTGGCTAGGACTTCCAATACTATGTTAAATAAGAGTGGTGAAAGTGGGCGTCCTTGTCTGGTTCCTGTCTTAGAGGGATAGCTTTCATTTTTTCTCCATTGAGAATGGTATCAGCTGTGGTTTGTCACATATGGCCTTTATTATGTTGAGGTGCTTTCTTTTTATACCTATTTTACTCAGGATTTTTATCATAAATGGAAGCGTATCTTGTCAAATGCTTTCTCTGCATCTATTGAGATGATCATGTGATTTTTATTCATTTTTTTAATGTGGTGTATCACGTTGATTGATTTGCGGATGTTGAACCATCCCTGCATCCCTGGAATAAATTCCACTTGATCGTGGTGTATCATCTTTTAAATACTGTTGTATTTGATTTGCTAGTATTTTGTTGAGGATTTTTGTATCAACGTTCATCAGTGATATTGGCCTGTAATTTTCTTTTTTTGTGATGTCCTTGTCTGGTTTTGGTATCAGGGTAATGTTGGCTTTGTAGAATGAATTAGGAAGCTTCCCCTCCTCTTCAATTTTTTGGAAAAGTTTGAGAAAGATAGATATTAAGTCTTCTTTGAATGTTTGGTAGAATTCACTAGGGAAGCTGGCTGGTCCTGGACTTTTATTTTTTTGGAGGTTTTTGATTACTGTTTCGATCTCCTTAATGGTGATTGGTCTACTCAAATTGTCTATTTCTTCTTGATTCAGTTTTGGAAGGTTGCATAATTCTAAGAATTTATCCATTTCTTCTAGATTATCCAATTTGTTGGCATACAGCTTTTTGTAGTATTCTCTTATAATCTTTTGTATTTCTGAGGTGTTTGTTGTAATTTATCCTCTTTCATTTCTGATTTTATTTATTTGAGTTTTCTCTCTTTTTCTTGGTAAGTCTAGTTAAAAGCTTGTCGATTTTTCAAAGAACAATCTCTTCATTACATTGATTTTTTTCCATTTTGTAAGTGTCTATTTCATTTATTTCTGCTCTGATTTTTGTTAGTTTCTTCCTTCTGCTGATTTTGGGCTTTGTTCTTGTTTTTCCACTTCCTTTAGGTGCACTGTTAGATTCTTTGAGATTTTTCTTGTTTGTTGAGGTAGACATGTATTGCCATAAACTTCCCTCCTAGAACCACTTTTTGCTGTATCCCATAAATTTTGGCATCTTGTATTTTCATTTTTGTTTGTCTCCAGGTATTTTTTGATTTCTTCTTTGATTTCTTCATTGATGCAATTGATGTTCAGTAGTATTTTGTTTAATCTCCACATATTTGTGGCTTTTCTGATTTTCTTCCTGTAGTTGATTTCTAGTTTCATACCATTGTGGTCAGAAAATATGCTTGGGGGCTTGCCCAGTGGTGCAGTGTTTAAGTGCACATGTTCTGCTTTGGCGGCCAGGGGTTCACTGGTTTGGATCCTGGATGCAGACATGGCACTGCATGGCAAGCCATGCTGTGGTAGGAGTCCCGCATAGAAAGTAGAGAAAGATGGGCACGGATGTTAGCTCAGGGTCAGTCTTCCTCAGCAAAAAGAGGAGGATTGGCAGCAGTTAGCTCAGGGCTAATCTTCCTCAAAAAAAAAAAAAAAAAAAAGAACAAGAAAAGATGCTTGGTATTATTTCAGTCTTTTAAAATTTATTAAGACTTGTTTTGTGGCCTAACATGTGATCTATCCTGGAGAATGTTTCATGGCATTTGAACAGAATATGTATTCTGCAGTTTTGGGATAGAATCTTCAGTATATATCTACTAAGTCCAACTGGTCCAATGTGTCATTTAAGGCCCATGTTTCCTTATTGATCTTCTGTTTGGATGATCTACATGTTGGTGTAAGGGGAATGTTAAAGTCCCCTACTATTATTGTGTTGCTGTCTATTTCTCCTTTTATGTCTGTTAATAATTGCTTTATATATTTAGGTGCTCCTATGTTTGGTGCATAGATATTTACAAGTGTTATATCCTCTTGTTGGGTTGTTCCCTTTATCATTATGTAGTGCTCTTATTTGTCTCTTGTTATAGTTTTTTGTTTTAAAGTCTTTTTTGTCTGTTATAAGTATTGCTACCTGTGCTTTCTTTTCATTGCTATTTGCATGGAGTGTCTTTTTTCATCCCTTCACTTTCTGTTTGTGAGTACCTTTAGGTGTGAAATGTTTTTCTTGTATGTAGCATATTTATGGGTCTTGTTTTTCTATCCAGTCAGCCACCCTATGCCTTTTGCTTGGAGTCTTTAGTCCATTGACATTTAAAGTAGTTACTGATAAGAATATACTTATTACCACTTTGTTACTTTTTTTCTGGATGTTTTAGTAGCTCTTCTCTGTTCCTTTCTTCCTCTATTGCTCTCTTCTTTTGTGATTTGATGGTCTTTTTTTTAGTATTATGTTTGGGTTCCTTTCTCTTAATTTTTTGTGTATTTATTATAGGCTTCTGGTTTGTGATTATCATGAGGTTCATATATAAGAAGCTATGTATATTGCAATCTATATTAAGTTGATGGTCTCTTTAGTTTAACCTCCTGCTAAAAGCTCTACTCTTTTATTCCCCTCCTCTTAAATTTGTGTCTTTGATATCATGTCTAGCCTCTTTTTTGTGTGTGTCTTGGTTACCCTCTTATCGTGCAAATAGATAATTTTAGTACTTTTGTCTTTTGACCTTCATATTAGCTTCATGTGTGGTTGATCTGCTACCTTTATTGTATATTTGCCTTTACCAGTGATTTTATTGCTTTTTTTGGGGATAATTTTCTTATTCCTATTTGTAGTCTTCTCTCTTCCACTTAAAGTCCCTTTAGCATTTCTTATAAAACTGGTTTCTTACCAATAAACTCCTTTAGTTCTTGCTTGTCTAGGAAACTCTTTATCTCTCTTTCCATTCTGAATGATAACCTTGCTGGGTAGAGTATTCTTGGCTGTAGGTCTTTTCCTTTTAGCACTTTAAATATATTGTGCCACTCCCTTCTAGCCTGTAAGGTTTCTGTGGAGAAGTCAGCTGATAGACTTTTGGGGTTTCCTTTCTATGTAACTTGTTGCCTTTTTCTTGTGGCTTTTAGGATTTTTTCTTTATCTTTAATCATTGACATTTTAATTATCGTGTATCTTGGTGTGGGCCTCTTTGGATTTATCATGTTTGGTGGTCTCTGTACTTCCTGTATCTGGATGTCTGTTTCCTTCCTTAGGTTAGGAAAGTTTTCAGGTATTATTTCTTCACATAGATTCTCTGTCCCTTTCTCCTTCTCTTTTCCTTCTGGGACACTATAACACAGATGTTAGTGTGGGTCCCAGGGGTCCCTTAGACTGTCCTTGTTCTTTTTAATTCTTTTTTCTTTTATCTGTTCAGCTTGGGTGATTCCCTCTAGTCTTTCATTCAGCTCTCTGATCCATTCTTCTGTCTCATTGACTCTGCTACTGAGTCTCTCTGGTGAATTTTTCATTTCCAGTATTGTATTTTTCATTTCTGATTGGTTCTTTTTTATATTTTCCAATTTTTTGTTGAAGTTCTCACTGAGTTCATCCCTTCTTCTCCAAAGATCAGTGAGCATCCTTATAACTTTGTTTGAACTCTTTGTCAGGTAGATAGTTTATCTCTGTTTTGTTTAGTTCTTTTTCTGGGATTTTGTCCTGTTCCCTTACTTGGAACATATTCCTTTGTTTTCTCATTTTGCCTCTTTCTCTGTGCTTATGTCTGTGTGTTAGGTAGGTTAGCTACGTCTCTCAATCTTGGAGAGGTGGTCTTATGTAAGATGTGCCTTATGAGGCCCAATAGTGTGCTTCCCTTTCATCACCAGCTCCAAACAGGGGAGGCTGGTCCCCCTGGTCAGCTGGTTGTAATTCTCAGCTGCCTGTGGCTGCTATGGTCCTTTCAGTCACTTTATCAGGCATGGGGAGCCCCAGCACAGTTGACTGCAAGGTCTAATAGCACTTCCTATTGCAGATTTTCTGTTAAGTGTGTAGGCCCCCAGCATGGCTGGTTGCTAGGCTCAAGGGCTTGCAATTGCTGTAAGCCCCTGGCCTGCAAGGCTGTTGTCAGCTCTCTCAGGGTTGCAGCCGAATGGAGCTGGCCCCAGGCATGGGAGCACCCAATTCTTTCAGGCTTTGGAAGGTGAGGTGATCCTCTATGTGGCTGTTAGAGAAGCACAAATCTGCTGCAGCTGACAAGTCCCACCATCTACAGGGCCACACACCCTGTCAATACAGTCTTGCCCTATGCGCATACCCTGACCCACTGAAGTGGACCCAGTTGCCCCAATGCAGAGGCCCCACACACTCCACCAGTGTAGGCCTGCCCCTCATGCACTCTCTGCTCTGCAGAAGCAGACTCACTTGCCCAGCTGCAAAGGTTCCAGGCACCCTGCCTGTGTTGGCCCACAACTTGCCTGTGCGCTTGCTGTTGGGTCGGACCGGTCCCTAGGGCACACTGCCTGCCCTAGCTGAGTTGGATTAAATCAGTGCTCTAAGTGGGTGTGGCAGACCCCTGCACTAACAGGCCAGGGGAAAAACTCCAATGATGTCTGCCAGTGTCTGTGTCAGCACACCTGTACGAGATCACAATAACGGCTGCCACCAATGTCTCAGTCCCTGGACATTTCACCTCTCACTGAGATGCACCCAGAGCCTATCAGGTGAGTCTCTTTTCACCAAAGGAATCTTTGGTGTACCAAAGTGTACCTTTCTTTCTGGTGATTTTAAGTCGCTTTCTGAAACAGGTGAATTTGTATGTGGGCCCTTTAGGAGCAGGCTTTTTACCCCCCTTATGTCCCTTAGCTTTTCTGAGAGTATTCCCTATTGTTGTTAATAGCCAGTAAAGCCAGGTATTATGACATTTGTCTCGGTTGTGCTGAGTTCAAAAGCTGCTTATTGTGGTAACACTCCCCCACTCAGATCCCCTACTCCTCCAGGGAAGGCTTCATACCTTAAGGTTGCTCCCAGCCAGCTGTGAAGTGTTGTGGCTAGAAGCTGGCTTTTTTCTGTCTAGAAAGGAATTTCTGCCTCTTCCACCTCAGTCAGCACTGTCCATTTTTGTGGGGGTCCCTTTTATTCAGTTTTCAGTTGTTTCTTAGGGGTAATTGTTCCAAGAGTAGTTGTAAATTTGTTGTGTCTGTGGGAAGAAGTGAGTTCAGAGTCTACCTATGCCGCCATCTTGACACCATCCTCTGCCACCACAGTTTTTTAATTGCTGTGTGTCCCTACTGCAGTACATATTGCTGCTAGTACAATAAGAAATGATTTTAGGAAATATATGAATGATTTTTTCTGCTTTTTCTCCCCAAATCCCCCCAGTACATAATTGTATATTTTAGTCGTGCATCCTTCTAGTTGTGGCACATGGGACACTGCCTCAGTGTGGCCTGATGAGCAGTGCCATGTCCACATCCAGGATCCGAACCAGTGAAACCCTGGGTTGCTGAAGTGGAGCATGCAAACTTAACCACTTGGCCACGGGGACGACCTCTACATGAATGATTTTTAAATTTAAATGGCTATATGTCTATTTTAAATTTAAAGTTGAAATTTAAAGTTGAAAATATATAACTAGCACACCAAATCAATGAATTCAAAGATATCATATAATCCTTTTGAAATAAAGTAGATGAGTTAAATCAAAGTATTAAGTAAATAATGGTTTGGTTGTACAGGAATATGGCAAAAGTCACACAGATGGTACAGTAATGACTGAAGCACGGGAAACTGAATTAATGGAGTCTGATTGGGTCTTTCAGCGTGATACTATCTTTTAAATTTAAAATTGCAATCAGATTAGGATTAGACAGACTTCAAAGGTCAGCATAGATAATCCTAATGATTTAACATCTTGGGGACAATGTCCAATCGGCTGTTGACCTCAGTTTCCCCTTTTGCTGTCTGCTCTATCTTTGGTTGTATTCTTGCAGGGCACCTTGATTTTAGTAATAGCGTAGGCTCTGGACTCCTGACTCTACCACTTTATTGTTGTGTGAACTCAGATAAGCTATTTAACCTCTTTGAACCTATTTTACTCACACATAAAATTGAGAAAAAATAGTACCTTGCTTGAGAGATTCTTCTTAAGATCAATCAATCAAAACACATCAAGGACTTAGACTGACACCTCAAGAAACAGTGAATAAATATTAGCTGTTATTATTTCATGTTTCTGAAAAGTTGTGTAAAGATAATGGTTTTATGTAAAATTTTATCTATGATGCCACAAAAGAACTTATTGAAAAGAAATGCTTGGTGAGCTCCATTGTGAAGTAAACAATTACTGTGAAATGTGCTGCTTTTTAAGGTCTGCATTTTGGATAGAATGGGTTTAAAGTGAGGCTGTTCTTAGAAACATTTAAATCCCATAAGGTTTGAAAGGCCTTTCTTTTCACTGGTTCTCAGTATGACTTGGCACAAAGAGAGTTACTTCAGAAGGTAATACAAATTAACACAGGATTCTTGAAGGTAAATATTCTAAACTGTACATGGAACACTTCAGGAGGACAGTCTGTGGATCCAGAGGAAGAACTTTTACATTTCTCCTGGGAACCTTTCAGAGGAACTCTAGGTCAAGGCCCTTGGAAATGAGTTTTTGGCATCCATTCTCTTTAGCACCACCTGAATAGAATGCAATTTCATTCTTAAAAAGGTTTGTAAGATATCAAATCCTTTGCACTTAAGTATGTCATATTTTCTTACTTGGAAGAGTTTTTTGATTGCAGCTATTTAGATAGAGCTGTACGTAGAATCCTAGCATTTTCAGAGTTGGAAGCAACCTGAGGTATTTGTCTCCTCCCTCCTGTTCCTTTTCTCTCTCACAGAGCCCTGGAGAAGTTCTCCAACTTGTCCGAGGTTGCCCACCTAGGTGGTGTCAGGCTCATCTGGGAAACAAGGACAAGTAACTCAGCAGCATCCCTGATGGAATTCCTCCCCTGGACTACAAGCTTCTTGAGAGCTATAGAACTGCATCTTCCTCACCTTTGTGTCTCCCATCTTCCAACCAATATCTGGCACACAGTAGGTCTTCCCTAAGAGTTTGGTGGATTAATAGAGATCACCTCCTGCCCACCCACAGGAGACCACTGATGAAATTCTAGTGATAATTAGATAACAATTATATGATTTCCACTTTGGAAGAATCTTTTTCCTAAAGTCACACGCATTTTATTTGTAAAGTGCTTTTTCAGCTATTTCCAGTGAATCATGTCTTAATGTGTTTTAAAAATTATGATCTATGGGCTATTTACATCAGAGTCTCCTAGAGTCCTTGTTAAAAATGCAGATCCAAACTCAGAATCTTGGCGGTGTCTCAGAATCAACTTTTGGAATCCCCAGGTGATTTCAATGTTTGCTGAAGTCTGGGGACCACTATGCTAGGAATTTTTTTTTTCTGCTTTATCTCCCCAAACACCCCCTGTACACAGTTGTACATCTTAGTTGCACGTCCTTCTAGTTGTGGGATGTGGGAAGCCACCTCAACGTGGCCTGATGAGCGGTGCCATGTCCGCACCCAGGATCTGAACCCTGGGCCGCCACAGCGGAATGCACGAGCTTAACCACTCAGCCACGGAGCCGGCCTCCACTAGGAATTTTTTAAAAATTTTTATTTATTTATTTTTAAAGATTTTATTTTTCCTTTTTCTCCCCAAAGTCCCCTGGTACATAGTTGTGTAGTTTTAGTCTTGGGTCCTTCTAGTTGTGGCATATGGGATGCCACCTCAGCATGGCTTGATGAGCGGTGCCATGTCCGTGCCCAGGATTTGAACTGCCAAAACGCTGAGCCGCGGAAGCAGAGTGTGCGAACTTAACCACTTGGCCACAGGGCCAGCCCCATGAATTTTGTTTTTAAATTGATGTCATAATAGTTGTGAAATTTCAGTTGTACATTATTATTTGTCAGTCATATGTGCTCCTTTACCCCTTATGCCCACCCCCTCAACTCATTTCCCCTCTGGTAACCACTAATCTGTTCTCTTTGTCCATGTGTTTGTTTATCTTCCATATATGAGTGAAATCATATGATGTTTGTCTTTTTCTGTCTGGCTTATCTCATTCAACATAATACCCTTGAATTCCACCCATGTTGTTGCAAATGGGATGATTTTGTCTTTTTTACGGCTGAGTAGTATTCCATTGTATATATACATATACCACGTCTTCTATATGCCTTCATCAGTCGATGTGCACTAGGGTTGCTCCCATGTCTTGGCTATTGTGAATAAGGCTGCAATGAACATAGGGGTGCATAAGTCTCTTTGAATTGTTAAAGTTCTTTGGATAAACACCCAGAAGTGGAATAGCTGGGTCATACGGTATTGCAATTTTTAATTTTTTGAGAAATCTCCATACTATTTTCCATAGTGGCTTTCCAGTTTGCATTCTCACCAGCAGTCTATGAGGGTTCTCTTTTCTCCACAACTTCTCCAACATTTGTTATTTCTTGTCTTGGTGATTATAGCCATTCTAACAGGTGTAAGGTGATATCTCATTGTAGTTTTCATTTGCATTTCCCTGATGATTAGTGATGCTGAACATCTTTTCATGTGCCTGTTGGCCATCAGTTTATCTTCTTTGGAAAAATATCTCTTCATATCCTCTGTCCATTTTTTGATTTGGTTGTTAGTTTTTTTGTCGTTGAGTTGTATGAGTTCTTTATATATTTTGGAGGTTAACCCCTTGTCAGGTATATGATTTGCAAATATTTTCTCCCAGTTGGTGGGTCATCTTTTTGTTTTGTTCATGATTTCCTTTGCCTTGCAGAAGCTCTTTAGTCTGATGAAGTCTCATTTGTCTATTTTTTCTGTTGTTTGCCTTGCCTCAGTAGATATGGTATTTGAAAATATCCTTCTAATACTGATGTCAGTGAGTGTACTGCCTATATTTTCTTTTAGGAGTTTTATGGTTTCAAGTCTTACCTTCAAGTCTTTAATCCATTTTGAGTTAGTTTTTGTGTATGGCAAAAGATAATGGTCTACCTTCATCTTTTTGCATGTGGCTGTCTAGTTTCCCAACACCATTTATTGAAGAGAATTTCTTTTCTCCATTGTATGTTCTTAGCTCCTTTGTTGAAGATTAGCTGTCCATAGATGTGTGGTTTTATTTCTGGGTTTCAATTCTGTTCCATTGATCTGTATGTCTGTTCCTGTACCAGTACCATGCTGTTTTGATTACTATAGCTTTGTAGTATATTTTGAAGTCTGGGATTGTGATGCCTCCAGCTTTGTTCTTTTCCTCAGGATTGCTTTAGCTATTTGGGGTCTGTTGTTGCCCCATAGGATTTTTACAATTCTCTGTTCTATTTCTGTGAAGAATGTCATTGGGATTCTGATTGGGATTGCACTGAATCTGTAGATTGCTTTAGATAGTATGGACATTTTAACTATGTTTATTCTTCCAATCCATGTGCGTGGAATATTT
The DNA here is from genome assembly GCF_041296235.1 of Equus asinus. Lineage (NCBI taxonomy): Eukaryota > Metazoa > Chordata > Mammalia > Perissodactyla > Equidae > Equus > Equus asinus. The sequence continues at coordinate 12,680,260 of NC_091791.1, read as the reverse complement.
TTCCATTTCTTTATGTGACCATCTAGTTCTTTCAATAATGTCTTATAGTTTTCATAGCTTTCACCTCCTTGGTTAAATTTATTCTTAGATATTTTAGTCTTTTTGTTGCAATTGTAAATGAGATTTTATTCTTGAGTTCTCCTTCTGTTAGTTCGCTATTAGGGTATAGAAATGCAACCAGTGATTTTTGTAAGTTGATTTTGTACCCTGCAACTTTGCTGTAGTTGTTGATCATTTCTAATAGTTTTCTGATGCAGTCTATATATAAAATCGTATCATCTGCAAACAGCAAGAGTTTCACTTCTTCATTGCCTATTTGGATTCCTCTTATTTCTTTTTCTTGCCTAATAACTCTGGCCAAAACCTCTAGTACTATGTTGAAGAAGAGTGGCAAGAGTGGGCACCCTCCTCTTGTTTCTGTTCTCAGAGGGACTGCTTTCAGTTTTTCCCTGCTGAGTATGATGTTGGCTGTGGGTTTGTCATATATGGCCTTTATTATGATGAGGTGCTTTCCTTCTATACCCATTTTATTGAGAGTTTTTTAAATCACAAATAGATGTTGGATCTTGTCAAATGCTTTCTCAGTGTCTAGTGAGATGATCATGTGGTTTTTATTCCTCAGTTTGTTAGTGTTCTAGGAACTTTTAAAAAGAGTACTTATATAGCACCATCTTCCAAATAATTTAGAATCTTGCATCCCAAGCACAGAATTCAGGAAGAGTTCTTTACTATTTTAAATAGAGACTGGACACTTTCCAGTAGGAATGGGGGGAATATGGCAGGACATTTCCCTTTCATGTTCCAAGCAGGGTCTGCTTTGAACCAAGTTGTCTGGAGCCAGGCTAGACACTGGTAAGTGCCTCTAAGACAGACCAAGGCATTTGGGACAGGAGGAGCCCCAGCCTTTAAAATGGACTTTATTTGCATAAACCAACCACTCCTTCTGGAAGTGCTGTGGGTTGTGATGTCTCCCACGGCTGCACTTCCTCTTGTCGTTAGAATCCCAGGACCTCAGGAACACCACTCCCCCTCCCCTGCATTTTTTATCTGCAGCACAGACTCCATGGCCATGGCTCCGATTTGCTTCCCGTCCTGGTCCCCGCCTGGAATATAGGGTCTCCTGTACGTTCGCTCTTTGATTTTGGGGGTTCTAGTTGCCCAGACTGTCTGCTGATTGGATAATGAAAGCAGCAAGCATTCACGGAGCACTAAAGGTTTCCTGTGCATCAGTTCACTTAATCCTCACAACAGATCTGTGAATTAACTACTGATACGGTTATCCCCATTTTGCAGATGAGGAGACAGGTTCAGAGAAGCTCAAGGCCCCTCAGCTGGTGAGTTGCAGCGCTGGGATTGGAATGCAAACACACCTGATTCTAACTTGTTTCCCTACCTCCCCACGTTAGACTGTTTTGGCTGGCCAGCTTACGTCATCCCTACCCAGGGGCTGGGGGACCAGTCCTGCTGCACTCTCCATCAAAGCTGGGTGCCCTCTGCACAGGAGGTGCGTCCTCCTGTTGAGAAGGCACCCTGGCTCCCTGTGTTGAGAGCTACCTTTAGGTGGAGGTAGCACAAGGGTGGACTGGCTACTCAGAGGTGTGCTCTGCAGCAAAGCCAGGAGGCCCTGATGGGGCATCCCCTGGGCCTGCAGCTTGGGAGCTTGCACCAGAACTTCCGTGGCAGTTCCAGAAAACAAGTCGGGGGAGGCAGAGAAGAACTGGAGTCAGCCGCCAGAGAAATGGCGGTTTCTCAGGTAGGTCCAGCTGTCCCGAGTGAGGGGGGTTCCTGCCCACTGCCAAGTCTGGAGTGGGTTTGTGGGCAGCCCACTGTGGACCACGGACTTCTGGCCTGGGCCTTGGGGGACCAAAGCCAGTGGATTCATTCAGCTGTGACAAACTGTGCAGAGAGCGGGGGCTTGTGGTCCCTGGGAAGGAGAGCTAGGTTGGCTGTCGGGGGGCGTCCCTGGCAGGGTTGTCCAGGAATTCAACGTCCACACAAAGTCTGTGCACACCACATTTCTGCTGATTAAACAACACAACCACGTGAAGTGGCTCTATCTACGTGTGAGAGCTGCTTGGGGTGAATGTTACAAAGCTGTTTTATGCATAAGGGTGAGAGAGCCTTAAAACCGTGGAGAATTACCTAGAGACAGAAGGACCTAGATGGCCGAGGTGTCAGAACTTTTATTTTTCCTAACTGACTCTGGGGGATGTTGGAAAACTCCCCCAGTGAGAATCTGGGGGCAAATAAGTGTTAGAAAAATTATACTGGTACTTTTCATGAAGAAAACGGACAGGTTCTAGCACGCTAAAAACCAAACCTTTCATCTATAAAGGAGTTGCATTCTACTTGGCTATCGTAAAGAAGAAAGGATAAAAATAGCCATTTTCATTAAGTCTCTGCACATTTTCCTCGTTTCTCCTTTCGTCTCTTGCTCTCAGGTTTACCGTCCCAGCTGCCTTGGTTAGTTCACGATAGTCACTTGATTTATTTATTTTTGTTTGGACCCACTCTGCACCACTCCCTGGTCCCAGCTTGCTTGATGATCATAAATACTGATGAGCTCACCTATCTTTCCTACTGACAACAATAAAGAGGAGTAAGTATCCGGATGTTCTCTCTGTCCCTAAATGTCTGCCCCCAAAAAGCCTCAATTCACCAAATACAGACTTTGATTGAAACAAGCCATCCTTGGACAGTTCTGAAAGGGGAAGTATCAACCACTCACTTATTAGTAAGAAATACATTATTTTTCTTTCGATGCCAAGTTGGAAGCTACATGGAGGAAGAGATTTATCTATTTATGAGGTGGAGAAGAAGGTAGGGTTGGGGAGGAGGAAGGAGTCATTGTGGCACACAGGGGAGCTTTATGAGAATTCAGAATGCAAGAGAGAATCGCTGGCGGTTCTCAGGTGCTGGTGCTGGGGTCCAGATGGGGGAAAGTGGAGGCTGAGATTCACTTTGGCCCTTTCGTAATTTAGTCTGGAGTAAAAGGATCTTCTTTAATTAAAGAATAATTGTATGAATTCTACAATTTCTGCTCCTTCATATGTATTTATTAGGAAATAATCCTGAAATAGCCTGGTGGGACTTTCGTTCTTCTTTCCTTTAGAGAGCTGTCTAGTGGCGGAAAAATGTTGCCCAGCAAATTGGAGGTCTTGCGGAGGGAGGTTTTTGTTTTGGCCAGCTGTGCAGCTAACCTTTCATCGGGTGGCTAATTGCCTGTGGGTCTCAGGAGCTGAAACTAATTAGAAATCAAGAAATTAGAAATCTCAGTAAATGGGAAATTCTGAAGGTCTTTAGAAAATTTTTGTTTCCCTCCCAAAGCAAATTTTGCTTACATGCACCTCTTGCTGTTATAAAAGAAAGTCTGATCTAAATGCCCTAAGGGAGGTCTCCAACACACGTTAGGAGAAGAAAATAAGTTCCAGGACTAAGCCTTAAGTGTGATACATTTTATGTTAAACGCACACACACACAGCTACAGATCCTCTGTATGTAAATATATGAATAAGTGTCTGTAAAGTAGTTAGCCCATGAGGCTGTTATGAGGATTGAAAAAAGATGATGGGTAGAAAATGCTTAGAACAATGTCTGGCACAGTGTAACTGTGTCACGAGTCTTAGTTATTGCAATGCTGTGATGCACTTAGAACGATTTGTACCGAACTTGTAGCCAAACTCCAAACAGTGGGTGGGGTGGATGGATGACGAGGATTCTAGCTTTATCTTGAATGTTTAAATACTTTTGCAATAAAGAAATACGTTCACAAATGACTTGTATAATTAAAAATTAATTTAATAGATCCTTAAAAACCCTCAGATATATTCAGACTAAAAATTTAAGAAAGCTATCAGAAGCAGTGCTGCCCTCAGACCTGGATGGAGGGGATGCTGCCCTGAGCCCTGTGCTTTAGAGAGATCTGCATCACACACACACACAGAGACACACAGAGACACACACACACGTCAAAGAACCAGTGGGCAGCTCTGTGCTTAGGAGCTGGTATTCAACACGGGCACAGTGTGAGTCAAGCCCTCAACATCCGCTTTTGTGGCCGGCTCTGTTCAGGCCCCAGGGAACGTTTTTCCAAGTCTCTCACTCTATTTTCTTGCAACAAAGGTAACTGGCCCCAAATGCCGTGAATGGCGAGGGTTTTGCTGATGCCTGTGTTGGAGCTGCTCTGGAGTGTAGGAATGATTTGAGCAGTAGAGCACTGAGCTAAAGAAAAGACAATTTAATTAATTTATCTTTAATTAACTTACAATAGATTCTTGCATAAAGAGTTATTGTTTCCCAGTGGAGCCAAGCGTGCATTTTCTTGCTTCTCTTTGTGTTCCAATTCTTGGTTCCAGAGGTCCTCATAAATTAGCACAGTATTTGCAGTAGTTACACCCCGCAACTGAGGAATGTTTGCAATATTAAAACAATGCATGTAGTTCTTAAACTTGTGTATATGTAGGTCCAGATATAACGTGTGTAGTGTCATGTCTATTCTTCATATAGGCAACTAGATGAGAATTGAGTGCTAGAATTATGAATAGTTTTACTTCTATAAAATATATTTAATAAGCTTTGATTGCACTTTCAAAAAATTAAATAAAATTTCAGCTTTAAGTACTTGTGATTTAAATATTTTGCATTCATTAGTTAAAAATTGTGTTTTGCCTGTCCTTACCCCCTCCCCCTGCACACACACTTTGGAATAGTTTAGAAGAAAAATAACCTACTTTAAAAATATAAAAATAATTTTAATTTGTAAATTCTGATGTTTTCTTTTAACTTACATTTTTAAATGAAAATTTATTTCAATTTTGTACATTTTGAATATTATTACACTTTGATTATTTAGTCATTTAGGCATGCTATCAGTAACACGCAAATTATGTGAAAATCTTGATTGTAAAAATATAGTTATGTTACTGAAACGAAGTCAAGAAAAAGAAAATTTCTATCATTATAGATTTTGACTGCATTTTCTAGAATTTCAAATATATGAAATCATACAAGATATCTGTATGTTGTGCCTGGCTTCTTTCAATCCGTATAATGTCTTTGAGATTCATTTACATTGTTGTGTGCATCAGTAATTTGTCCATTTTATTGCTGAGTAGTACTCCTTTGTACGGATATACTGAGATTTGTTATCTGTTCATCCATTGATGGGTATTTGAGTTGTTGGGCTCTTATGAATAAAGCTACTTTGAACATTTGCATGCAAGTTTTGTGTGGGCACATGCTTTCATTTCTTTTGGATAAATAACTAGGAGTTGAATTGCTGGTCCTTATAGTAGCTGTAGGTTAACTTTATAAGAAACTGCCCTTTTTTTCCAAAGCATGTCATTTTACACTCCCATTAGTAATGTATAGGAGTTCAAGTTGCTCCACATCTTTGTCAACACTTGTTACTGTCAGTCTTTTCAATTTTAGCCGTTCTAGTGGGTGTGTGGTGGTATCTCATTGTGATTTTAATTTGTATTTCCCTAATGACTGATGATATGGAGTATCTTTTCATGTGCTTATTTGCCATCCAGACGTCTTCTTTGGTGAAGTGTCTGTTCAAATCTTTTGCTTGTTTGTCTTCTTCTAATGGAGTTGTTAGAGTGCTTTATATATTTTGGATAGACAAATATTTTGCAAATATTTTCTCCCAGTCTGCAGCTGGCCTTCTTATTGTCTTAACAGCGTTTTTTGAAGAGCAAAAGATGTACATTTTATTCTATTTTTTGAGGAAGATTAGCCCTGAGATAACATCCGCTGCCAATCCTCCTCTTTTTTTGTTGAGGAAGACTGGCCCTGAGCTGGTATCTGTGCCCATCTTCCTCTACTTTATATGTGGGATGCCTACTACAGTATGGCTTGATGAGGAGTGCTAGATCCATGCCCGGGTTCCAAACTGGCAAACCCTGGGCTGCCAAAGCAGAGCGCACAAACTTAACCACTATGCTGCTGGACCAGCCCCCAAAATATGTAAATTTTGATGCAGCTCGATTTGTCAATTTTTGAAAATAGTTCCTGCTTTTTATGGCTTACCTAAGAAATCTTTGCCTAACCCAAAGTCACTAAGACTTTCTCCCATGCTTTCTTCTAAAAGTTTTATAATATAGCTGTCACATTTAGGTCTGTGATCCTATTTGAGTTATTTTTTCTGTATGGTTGAGCTAAAGTTTGAAGCTCTTTTTTTTTTTTTTTTTTTGGCATATGGATGACCAATTGTTCCAGTACCATTTGTTGAAAAGATTGTTTTTTAACCATTGAATTCCCTTGGCACTTTTGTTAAAACCCAGCTGATCATATATTTACGTGTCTAATACTGGACAGTATTTTGTTTCCCTGGTATCTATGTTTATCTTTTTGTACACGCCACATTGTCTTAAATGACTGAAGTTTGGGAAGATATTGTAACAGGAGAATAAAAAGCCTCAGGTCCCTCAGGAATAAAAATCTAATGAAAGAATGACCAGTGGCTGCTGTGTCTTTTGGGGCATTCCATATCACACTGATGATTCCATTTGCAGTGAAGAGAATTTCTGTTGTGGGATAAACCTTCAGTTAAGTTTTTCTGTAGGCTTCTAGGACGCCTGTGACATCCAAACTCAGGGGTACCTCTCATTTAGGGGTACCTAAAATAAACCAAACCTTGGACACTTATCCTGAACTTGGACATATGAAATGGCAGGAAGTTAGTGTTTGCTGCCCATCAGAGACGGATGTTAGGGGTTAAGTTGCAATTTCTCTACAGAACTAGTTCTCATCAAGTAAAGAAAGATGAGGTACCCCTCTTGCTGATATGAGAAATAAAAATATTTATTGTCGTGTTTACCAGATACCTCAGATCCAATTCTGCTGTCTTTGATTGACAGTGTGACCCTTATCCGCAATGCATTCCACTTACAGTGAATAGGACAACATAATTGTGTGTTTATTTGCCACCTGCCTTCCATAGAGGCAGGTTGAACCCAGGAGCTGAGTACAAAGCTGAGTCGGGTCAGAAGGGCATCAGTGTTCATGGTCTGAATCTATTTCCCAGAGCATATGGTCTACCTCAGGAGACAAAGAATGATTAACCAAGTCAGCCCTGTGTTCCTTTGGAAAACACAGAGCGGGAGTCTGGTCACAGTGGGGCACAGGGAAAGGTGGGTGGGTTGTATGATATCTTCTTTTGCAGGTTACCTGAGCCTGGGCTGTCCTCTTCCCCAACATCAACATGGAAGATGGAGAGTTCACAACCATTTCATTACGCTTATTAAAGCTGAATTGTTTATACTTCAGTTAGATTTGCCAAACCATGTCTCCCTTTGGTTTCCATGTGAATAGATTTTTGCTGCCTTGAATTGTTCTATACTTCATTCCTTCACCAATCAGTCCATTACACAAATTCTACCCCAGTCTTCAAGTGGCAACGTGGTAGCGCTGTTGACAAGGCCGTGAAATTTGGAGGCAGGCACTCCTGTTGTTTCCTACCTGTCCTGATACATCTAGGCTTCCCAAGGTGCACGTCTGGGAGGCAAGGGCACTCTCTGTGAAAACTATCTTGTGATTTGTATCAAATAGTTTATTCCGAAGGCATTTTTTCCCATTATTTGTGAAACTGATTAAGACCAGCTGCAGTAAAATCAGGAAACATCAAAAATCGGAAAGAATCATGGTAAAAAAAAAAACCCCAAGTACTAAATTTATCTTAGACTATGCTTCCAATTAATTCATGTCTCAATAAAAATTAATGTGTACCTTCGTTTTCCCCCTCAATAAGAAAACTTGGTGTAGGTATACATAGGTGTGTGTTTGTATGTGGGCGTCGGCGTAGGCGTGTATGTGCGTGTGTTCATGGTCAGGGGCTCTCCCCAACACAGATGTTAGCACTGAAATTAACCTTCAAGATGACTTACTTCAAACTTTTAATTTTACAGGCAGGGAAACTGGGCCCAGAGAGGTGAGGTGACTCTCCCAAGGTCCCACAGCCTCTATGTGGCAGGGTCCAGAGGAGCTCAATGGTTTTAGTCTTTTGAGGGGTCACCTTATCTAGTGTAAAATGTGCATCACACAGGCTTTTAAAATTTTATTCATTTATTTATTATTGAAGTAACATCGGTTTATAACATAACATTATATAAATTTCAGGTGGACATCATTATATTTTGACTACTTGCCATCTGTCACTCTACACACCTGCCCCTTCATGCCTATTGCCCTCCCCCTAACCATTTTTCCTCTGGTAACCACCAGTCTGTTCTCTGTATCTATGTGTTTCTTTGTTGTTTTATCTCCACATATGAGTGAAATCATACAATACTTGGCTTTCTCCATCTGACTCATTTCTCTTAGCACAGGTTCTCAAGGTTCATCCATGTTGTTGCAAATGGCAAGATTTCATCGTTTTCATGGCTGAGTAGTATTCCATTGTATATCCACATCTTCTCTATCCATTCATCCATCGATAGGCACTTAGGTTGTTTCTAAGTCTTGGCTATTGTGAATAATGCTGCAATGACCATAGGGGTGCCTATGTGCCTTGGGCATGTGGGTGGGTGGGGCCGATCCCTTGTATGGCTGGTTGCAAGGCTCAGTGGTGCAAGCTGGCTGCAGGCTTCCTGGTTGGCAGGGCAGGTCCCCCGGGGAAGGCTGTCTGTCCTGCCTGGCTGTGCTGGATTGCCTCAGGTGCTCTAGGGGGAGGGTGGGGGGGAGTAAAGGGGGTGGGCAGGCCCCTGGGCTGAAAGGCTGCAGGGAGGATCCCAAAATGGTACCCACCAGCGTCTGTGTCATCAGGACTGAAATGGCTGCTGCCAGTGTCTCAGTCCCTGTGGGGGACCTAAGCTGCCTCCTGCCTCTTCAGGATCAGCTTCAAGCTTAGCATCGAGCCTCTTTGACCAAAGGACTATGCACTTGTCTCTATTTTTGTGCTGGTTTCCAGATAGAGTGAGTCTCTGCATGGACCCTTTCAGAGCTGGTTTTCCTTCTCTTGAAGTTCTATAGTCTTCCTGGGCATATTCCCAGACGGTTTTCAAAGCCAGGTGTTTCGTCTTTCCTGTGCTGGATCTAAGGGCTGGGGTGCCTCATGTGGAGCTCAAATACCCCTCCCCTCCGGGGAAAGCTCTGTAACTTTGACATCGCCCTTGGCCATGAAGCGCCTGGCTAGAGGGTGTTGTTTTCCTCAGCAGGGCTATGTCCCTGCCTGTTCCATCCTTCTGCGTGTCGTCCCTTGTTGTGGAGGTTCTTTTCGTCCGGTTCCCGGGTCTCTCCCAGAGGAAACTGTTCTGCAGGTGTTGCAGGTTTGTTGTGTCCGGGGGGAGAGGTGAGTTCCGAGTTCTCCTGCGCCACCATCTTCCAGACTCTCCAGAATTCTCTAGGCTTTGTTTTAAACTGTTTCTTTTTAAAAAGTTGTCTTTCTTCTATTAGGATCTGGCTGGCCATCTTTGTTACAAGGGTTCACAGCTATTCATCTGGATGGTGTTGTCATATGTTTCCTGGTGACTTACGGCTTCTGGCTCAAACTGCCTGAAAGGAAACAGATGACTGTTCTGTGGCAAAGAAGATGAACTGCGACTCTTTCCGGCTCGTGAGCTGCCAAATCCTGCTCACCTTAACCCAGTCCTGCCTGTCCTTCCAGGCCCAGCCCCCTCCTTTGGCACCCTCCCTCAGCACCATGGTGGTCATCAAACACCTCACTGATGGATAGGACGGACTTCTGTAAGAACCATTTCACCACATGTTGTCAAGCACTGTCGACTGTGTGGAAAGGTTTGATCTCATCAAAGATCTTGTAAGACCCTAGGAGGCAGGAGGTCAGGTCTCTGTGTCCCCGGCAGGTGAAGACAGGGGCTCGGGAGCCAGTCTAGGTTATAGTCCTGGTGCTCGCCACGCTGTTAGCTAGGTGATCTGGGCAAGTCTTGTAACCTCTCTGCTTCTCAGTTTACTTCTGTAAAGTAGGGGATAATAGTACCTACCTCACAGGAGTGTTGTGAGAATTAACTGAGTTGATATCCACAGAGGGCGTGCAGCAGCACCTGACACATGGCACTTAGCTGTTGGGAGTAGAGTCTAGTCTCAGGAGAGTCTCTGTTTGTTGGCTGATTTGAATACATATTCACACGGCTAATTCCCTTACCTTTAACTTTGGCTTGTAAGCTCCGCACGTTAAAAGTGGATATGGTTGTGGAGAACATTCCTAGCTACCCAAACTGTTAAAAGATTCTCTCTGTGTGGTTCATTAGAATTCTAACTGCAGTGGGGTTTGCCTTGAAATAGAATCTTTAAGCACAAGGCCATCTGATAGTGTCCGCTTGAAGATTACTCTTTATAGGTAATGCTTTTCCATCTTTGAACTGACCTTTTAATATAAGCATGTTATCAGTTAAGAAGAGTTTAACAGCACATTAAAATGACAACTAATTTCAATTCATTGGAATAGATCTTTATTATATTTGATGCATAATTTGAATTTTATGGCCAATATAAAAGGTTAAATCTGATAGGTAACTGAAATAGAATATGCGCTTCACAGGAACCTAACTTTTAAATTTTAATATACCTTGGTGTAATTAATAAAACATTTCTTACAGCAGAATTGCACAACTGGATGCATCCAAGAGCTCGCTGAGTGTCAAAGCACATCAAGCTACTTCAATCCGGACTTCAAGAATAAAATTGTTCAGATTGTAGCGGCTTGTAAATTCCTGGCATTGGATAAAGGAATGTGTTCTGTCTTTGGAAGAAGGAATAAACATTTTCTGCAAAGCAAAACTTATTCTTTTCTTTTCACCTACAAGAAATCCAGCCAAAGATGATGATGTGTATATTCATGGACATTCTTGCTTTCCTGCTTGAGAGAACGATGACGGGGCTGCTGGCACCGTGATTCCAGCCTTGTGGAGAAGCTTGCCTGAGAGCATGGAGCCGGTATGCAGGGAAAAGCAGAGAGGGGAGGAGATGGTCCTGATGGTATTCAAATCTCTACATCCAGACCCCTCTTTCCTTGCTCTGCGCACACGAGCCATTACACATGCACTTCCCTTTTTTCCTTCCTGAACTAGTTTGAGATGTTTTTTCAGTCATTTGCAACCAAAGGACCTTAAGAAATACAATTTAAAGATATCGTTTAAAGATTTTGTGAGAAAGAGCCCTAAAATGGAAATGCTATCTGCCAGAAAAGCGCAAACTTAGCTAAGCTTGCTCCAATGAGCCTGTCTTCACCCGGCAGGTAGTGATGCATGTGTGCAGGGACAGCTCCTATCTCCCAGACCACGTGGAGATGCCGGGCTTGGGCATGATTTTCCAGGGGACCGCCCTGGATCGCCACAACGGCAGGCACAAGCTCTAACCTCCCTTCGTTTGTTTTTCTTTTCCTCTCATGGGCGTATTCTGACCATCTATCAGATGAATTTAATATGAATTTTACAATGAATTTTTAATATGAAATTTAGTATGAATTTACAAAAGAAAAGTTTTCTTGACTTCCTAAGAACAAAGGAACAATGTAGAATAGTGTGCTTTCTCTAAGATTACACAAGGAGAGCTGTAATAACAGATGAGTATCTTTTCCAGTTGCCTGCTACATTGCAAAGAGTTTGAAGCTCACTTTGCAACATCACCGAAAAACTCTCTGCCCTCAGGTGATATTCAGCACGCAGGAGAATGGCCTCATGTGGCACCTGCAGGTCACTTTCAGCTGCAAAATAACAATACGTGGCTACAAATAATCAGGGGCTTCTTATCTCACACAACAAGAAATGCAAACACGGGGCTTTAGGGACTTCTGATGACGATGACATCATCAGTCCCTGCTACTTTCTGCCTTTCAGCTCTGCCATTCTCAGCTTGTTGCTGACTTTTCTCCTAGTTGTAAGACAGTCTTGGGATCTTGCACTTCTGAATGTGACAACATTCAGAAAAGGGGAGCAGTGTTTTCTCTCTTGCATTTTTTATTGGGAAGGAAAACTTTTCTCAGAATTCCCCCACCCCCTAACCCAGGCCAACTTTGCCCCAATCCTAATGGCCAGGACTGAGCCCCACGTTCACATTTGTACCAATCCCTGCAGGAAGAATTGGATTCCCACTATGGCTTACTAATCAGCATTCACCCCTGGGGGCTGAGGACCGCCTGCGAAGCCCAGGACTCTCAGTACCTGAACAAAACTGGGGGTCTATTAGCAAGGAAGCAGGCGCAAAGGCAGCAGAGTCTGCCATAGCACTTGGGGGCCATTGATGGAAACCCCAAAGGCCCTGATGTCAGCTTTCCCCAGCAGCTGCCCCACAGCTCCTCAGGGTAAGTGGTGAGTGAGGAGCTGGTAAAATATCAAAACTTAGGGGGTAGTTCTCAGAAGAAAACTGATAGTGTTAACAATTTAATATACTATAATAGGATTTGATAGAATATCTTAAATGTAGTTTATATGATATATTTCTATAATATATGATATATAGCCTATATTTAATATACTAAAAATAAGGACTTAAAATTAATGAACTAACCATTGAACTTGAGTTAGTAGGAGAAAAGTAGAATAAACTAATAGAAAGAATGAAAAGGATGGCAGTAACAGTGTAAGAACAGACATTAACAAAAGAGAAAACATTAGAATAACAATAAAAAACATTTTTTTTTTTAGATTTTATTTTTTACTTTTTCCTTTTTCTCCCCAAAGCCCCCCGGTACATAGTTGTATATTCTTCGTTGTGGTTCCTTCTAGTTGTGGCATGTGGGACGCTGCCTCAGCATGGTTTGATGAGCAGTGCCATGTCTGCGCCCAGGATTCGAACCAACGAAACACTGGGCCGCCTACAGCGGAGCTCACGAACTTACCACTCGGCCACGGGGCGAGCCCTAGAAAAACGTTTTTTAATAGAGAAGATTAACAAAGCCAATTTGGTTCTTGGAAAAAACTAAAAAATTTTTCAAACTTCTAATAAGAATAGTCTAGAAAATAACAAGAGAAACACAGATAACAAGAATGAAAAATACTAGAAATGCAGACATTTAAATATAATAATATAAACCACTTTAAGCCTATAAAATTAAAGTTTAGATGAAATGGAAAAATCGGTAGAAAAATATAGCCTACCAAAATTGATTCAAGAAGAAATAGACCCTGAATAGTTTTATAATCTAAGAAAATTGAACCATTTGTTAAAAATCTTCCCACAAAGGCTATTCCAGATGGTTTTTACTGACACGCTCTATCAGACATTCAAGAAATAAATAATTCCAGTTTTATACAAATGATTCCAGAATATAGAAAAAGAGGTATAATCCTCAATTCATTTTTTGAGTTGGATAATTTTGATTACATAACCTGATAAGGACTGAATGGGAAAGGAAAATCACTCATAAACATAGCTACCAAAGTTCTAAAGACAATATTAGCAAGCAAAATCCTGCCTCAATTAAGTGTGTAAATCATGAACAAGTTGAATTTGATTTAACATTACAAAAATCAATTAATATAAATTATCATATTAACAGATTAAAGGGGAAAAGTCTTAGGATCACCTCAATACACACCAAAAAAGCACTTGATGAAATTCAATGCCTGTTCACCACCAAAGCTCTTAGTGACGCCAAGACCAGCAATGCCGGCTCGGCTGGCCCACGGGCTGAGAAGCAACCTCTCAGGATGTTCTCTTGATGCTCGGTGGAAAGCTGGTCCCAGAACTCCCCTCTCCTTTCCCAATTTTCACCATTACATGGTTGTGTGAAAGTCTTGTACCTCTTTACATGTAATGATCTTTTATTTTTTTAAACAAAAATAGGCACTTGTTATCTACACTGTTCTTAGTTTCATGTGACGTACTATGGACATATTTTCTCTTCACTATCAATAGGTCTACTGCGGGGGGCCAGCCTGGTGGCACAGCAGTTAAGTTTGCACGTCCCGCTCTCGGTGGCCCGGGGTTCGCTGGTTCAGATCCCAGGTGCAGACATGGCACCGCTTGGCAAAAGCCACACTGTGGTTGGCATCCCATGCATAAAGTAGAGGAAGATGGGCACAGATGTTAGCTCAGGGCCAGTCTTCCTCAGCAAAAAGAGGAGGATTGGCAGTAGTTAGCTCAGGGCTAATCTTCCTCAAACAACAAAAAACAATAGATCTACTGCACTCTTTAATGGATACGTAGAATTTCATTGTATGTAAACCATAATTCGTGGACTTTGTTAAGAAAATATAATTCAGCAGCCTGAAGACTGAGTGTAACTTTTAATATGTACAGAATCATCATTGAGTTGGATGGAATTAAACCCATATAACAGAAGAAACTGGGCATTCAGTAGATTTCTGCCCCTTAAGGAAAAATTTGAGCTCCTCTGGGCTGTAAAATCATCTCCCTGTGAGTTGAGATTTGGGCAAATGTGACAAAAGCAACTTTTTTTTGTGTGTGTGTGAGGAAGATTGGCCCCTGAGTTAACATCTGTTGCCAATCTTCCTCTTTTTGCTGAGGAAGATTAACCCTGAGCTAATATCTGTGCCCAATCTTCCTCTATTTGGTATGTGGGACGCTGCCACAGCATGGCTTGATGAGCAGTGTGTAGGTCCATGCCTGGGATCCAAACCTGCGAACCCCAAGCCACCGAAGTGGAGTGCGTGAACTTAACCACCATGCCAGCAGGTGTACCCTGATAAAAGAAACTTTTGAAGGTCGTCTTTCTGTGTATGAGTCCAAAAGTGAGAGAGGAAGGTCACCAATGCTTCTGAGGACATGATCCAGTGGAGAGAAGTTGACCACAAAGTCCACGAACACAAGGTGCTTTCATTCTAGAAAAATCTTATAACCACTCCAACTGTCTCTTCTCCCTTGGGAAATTTGTTGGGATGTTTATTTCAAACGACACGATCTGTGATCCCAGTTTGGTGGACTGACTTGTGGGGCACAGAGCGGCTGGGCAGGCATGTTCGTGAGTGAAGGGCATCCGGATGGGTGGGGTGAGAATCCAGGTCCCAGGGCACAGCACCGCACTCTTTGGCAAATGACTAGGGCTCTCTGAGCTTTCTTTCCTCAGCTTTAGCATGGGTGGGATGCTACACACCTAAATGGTGTTTGCCAGGCTTAAGTAAGACAAGCTTCCCTGCCCACAGAGGGACGAGTTTAAGAAAGTAGCAAACATCTTGCTGTTTTGGGAATGTTACTCCAGGGCAGAGTTTTTAAGTGGAGTCAGGCTGTGTTCTTCCTTGTGCACATGCCTTCCATCAGAGCTATGATAAGTAAAGTATCATATAACAATTTCTGGGCTAACCCAGCTGTGGGCTGCTCATTTTTCCTTTTCACTGAGTTTCCCCCCAAGCCTCTCCTCAAAGCAGCACTGGGGCAGCCACTGGGAAATTCCCAGGGGAGACTGAAGGGGGGCTTGAAGCACCCCCACCCCATAAACAACTTAAAAATCCTAATTAATTAATTAATTAGATGTTTCTATCCTGTGTCCAAAGTCTCTTCTCTCTTGCCCTACCACTAGGGGTCTCTCCTTCACTAGCTCGGCTTAACTGGCTCCGCCAGGTGAAAAACTGCAGTTAACAGACCATGCCCTCACCTGAAAGGAGTTTAGTGACCCTATAGTGTTACTGGAGCATAACTTTGGGGTTTCTCCATAGTCACCCACACCAAATTCTTAGCAAAATGTATTTTCAATGAGAGATGTCATGCCAGTTGCTATGAGATAATGTTTTCCCTCCATCTTTTTGCATCAGCAACATTGTCTTGGGCCTATGAAGCTGGCAGGAGCTTTTTCCATCACTGCCAGACTCCTGATGATGTTGCATCTGTCACCTTGGCCACCTCCGGCTCTCTGAAGTTATGTGCAGCTGCTACCGGTTACATGCAGATCCCTCTTGGGCCATATCCAAGTTCTTCATGGCTCCCCCCACCCTCCCCAAGCACTCGCCCTGGTGTTAAGGAATTCACTGCTGAGGCTTGAGTGCCTGTGTGGTGGGACCATGGCTTACGATTTATGTAGCTCCAGGACCGAGAACAGTGCTCATGCAGGGCAGGTGGGAACAAATCCATGCACATCCATGGACCACTAAGTGTTACATATCACCCTCCACATAAACCTCCTACACTTTCTTGCTGTGGCAGGTGTATTAGTTTGCTCAGGCTGCTGTAACAAAGTAGCACAAACTGGGTGGTTTAAACAGCAGAAATTGTCTTACAGTTCTGGAGGCCAGAAGTCCAAGGTCCAGGGCTCAGCAGGGTTGGTTCCTTCTGAGGGCTGTGTGGGAGAATCTGTTCCAAGGCTCTGACAGCCTCTGGCGGTCTGGTGGCAGTCGTCGGTGTTCCCTGGCTTATAGACCCATCACCCCATCTCTGCCTTCATCTTCACGTGGCCTTCTCCCACTGTGTGTATCTATGTCCAAATTTCTCTTTTTGTTTAGGTCACTATTTATATTGGATTAGGGCCACCTTACTCTAGTATGACCGCACCTTAATGAATTGCATCCTCAATGACCCTATTTCCAAGTAAGGTCACATTCTGAACTACTGGGGGTTAGGACTTGAACCTATGAATTTGGGGGACCCATAACAACGGGTTACCAGTTATAGTTACTTTCCTCTGTTTTCACTTCTCTGTTGCTCTTTCTCCATTTATGTTAGAAAAGGTTGAAACATATAGATTTCTGTAAAGTATGAACACAGCTGAGGAGGAAGAAGGACATGCTCCTCACGTTAACATAGCTTATAATTTTTGGTTTTGTCTGAAAATGATGACCGAGGCTGAGCATCTTAGTTATCAGATAAACAATGCTATTCCATCCCGACCTTGTGTATCCATGTGAGTAAACCACATTTTCTGTTTGGAATCAGTGAATTGTTTGCATGAGAATACCTCATTTTAGCTGTGTGTCTTTGTTAAGTGTAGTGGTATCTTGTGACTGGAGGGACACAGCTGACACAGAAGTGATAGAAGCAGCAAACCTTTTCTCCAGCGCTCACTCTGAGGTGCTGCTGTAAGTACCGGAGTCGCCCAACCGCCCCACAACCCCGCCAGGAGGCTGCTGTTAGAAGCATCCCGTTGACAGGTACGGAGACGATGCGCACAGAGTGGCCAGCAGGTGGCGCTGGAGCTGGATTTGAATCCAGGCGATCTGGTTCTAAGCTCGGAGTGGTCACCAGACCTGGGAAGGTGCAGGGTGATTCTTTTTTCTTCTTTTTTCTTTTTTTTTTTTTTTTGAGGAAGATTAGCCCTGAGCTAACTGCTGCCAATCCTCCTCTTTTTGCTGAGGAAGACTGGCCCTGAGCTAACATCAGTGCCCATCTCCTCTAGTTTATATGTGGGCCACCTGCCGCAGCATGGCTTGCCAAGCGGTGCCATGTCCACACCCAGGATCTGAACCGGTGAACCCCAGGCCAGCAAAGCAGAACATGCGCTCTTAACCACTGCGCCACCAGGCCGGCCCCACAAGGGTGATTCTGACACCTCCCTCTGATCCCGGCCATTGCCCACATCCTCTTGGGGGAATACAAAGCCCTCGGAGGAGCACGCGTATTTTCGCAGTGGCCCTTTGAAGAGCATGGTGCTGGGGCGGAAACTCTTGCGTTTGGCTTACATGGACAGTTATTTTTGCCACCTGCATTTCTGGCCGAGAAGCTGTCCTGATCAGATGCAAAACTCGGTCGTGTGCCCGCCAACAGTGCTGCTCCACGTGTGACAGCGTAGAGCCTCGGGGTGTCAGGCAGCTGTGGCATTGGCCCCGCGCACACTGACCCTAGGAGTGTCACCTCTCCATGCACCCGGTGGAGCTTGTCCTCTTTGGCAGTCCCCCGGGCTTCTGGGCCTCCGCCAGCCTGTGCTGCTGCACTCTGGGCAATTGTTCATTCTCAACAGCTCCCTCAGGGTTTGAGGCAGAGAAAATAAAAGGAGCTAGTACCTAGGACTGAATTTGGCAGAGGAGAGGCTGGCAGGAGCGAGATCGGTACCCACAGTTTAAATGCACGGAGGGAATTTACCCACCGCTCCGCTGGAGTCAGCGCCGCAGTGCCCTGCGTGGCTGCGCCAGTTGGGGCTCCAGGAGCGTGACAGACAGACCGACACTCCTCTTCGCTGGGAAACAAACACGAAAGCTTGGTCTCCACCGTCACCGCGAAGATGCACGCATTTTACTCGGGAAGACAGAGGGAAAGAGCTGGTTGTGGAGGACGTTTCTGCTCCCCTGGCAGTGACAGAAAACATGCTCTAAGGACCCTTAGTCAGGGACGCAGCAGAGGGATGGGGCATTTTCTGGGCCAGGAAGATATGCTTAAGGAAACAGTAGACCTCTGTTTTCTTTTTCTTTTTTTAAGATTTTGTTTTTCCTTTTTGTCCCCAAAGTCCCCCAGTACATAGCTGTATACTTTTAGTTGTGGGTCCTTCTAGTTGTGGCATGTGGGACACCGCCTCAGCATGGCTTGATGAGCAGTGCCATGTCCGCACCCAGGATCCAAACCAGTGAAAACCTGGGCCACCGACTCGGAGTGCACGAACTTAACCAGGTGGCCACAGGTGGCTCCCAACCTCTATTTTCTTATTTGCAAAATCGGATGACACTTTCCCAGAATGGCTGGGACCAGGAGTGCGGGTTTTGCAGCTGCAGCACTGGGTTCCCATCCAGCTCTGCTGCTTCCTGTGTGAACTTGAACATCTCTAAACCCAGACAATCTCTCAGCAGCCGATGAGAGAAATACCTGGGAGTGGGCGTGGGGAGAGATCTCCATGGGACCTCCTACTGAGGATGAGGACCTGCATTCTCAGTGCTGGAGCGTGATTTTTTAAACTGAGCCCGTATGGCTTGGACTCACGCTGCCTGGCTTTGTGTGGATGAGACAGAATCTAGCCAGAGCAGATTCTAGAGAACAGAACTGGTTCTGCCTGGAATCATGTGAAGCCGATCAACAGTGGCTGGTCAAAAAATTGCATGTAGGACTAGAGCCTTGGGAAACCACAGCATATTAATGGCTTAATTTAGTTTTGTGAATATCTGCAGACACGCAACGTGATTTTCCATTGTTACCTTCTCACAATGCTGTATCTACCTGTGTAGGTTAAACTCAGCGAAGGCTGAAGGATTTAAGAGGTTTATTCCAACTAAAATTGATCTGGGCTCTAATCTCAAGTGGGCCAGGTCAACTGCAGTCATCGCTGACTTGGAGCAAGTGCTGTCTTTGTAAAACGTTCCTGATTTGGTTTCCCATTGTGAGTCCTCTTGTGTTACGTTTGCCTCATCTTCTGGGACTTGGTTTCAAATTTTACAATGGTTCTCCACCTTATCCTCCATTCTGGCACATAGTAGGCACAACAAAAATTGGTTGACAAGCCAATGGAGTGAAATTCTAAATATGGTGAAGATGGCAGCAACTCCAGGACTGAATCAAAATTAGGTTCTGCTCAGTCAGTCTCTCATAGCAGCCTTTTAAATTAAAGAGTCTAGGGCTCTTTTGGGATCAGGGACGTCTCTGAGAGCCGGATGAAGTTTTCAACCCTCTCTTTAGATGTTGCTTATAAACACAACATTTTGTAAAAATTCCAGAGAGTTCACAAACTCAGGTATTCCATCTCTGGTTAAGAATCTCATTGCAAACCTCTGTCTGTCTCTTGTTTCTTGATATGAATGGAAGTCCTTAAAGAGAGGAACGTTGTGTTCATGGCTTGAGGCAAGTAGAGATAAACTGTGAGTATCTTATTATTTTGATGGATTCCCTCCCCGTTCTCCCTAGGAAGATGTACAGAAAGTTCTAGAGTGAGGAGAAGACAAATATAATGGTATCCAATCTTTAGGGATTGTTTTTGTTTATTGACTTTCTAATTGTCAATTTGATTTACAAATGTTTATTTTCTTGGTGGATTTCCTTCCTTCTTCTCAAGAAAGACAACAGTCAGAGATTTGCTGGGAAACCCCAAACATTCAGAGTGTGAGTACTGAGTGCATTCTGTGCCTGCATCTCCTGAAAATGGGCCCCAAGGTAAAAGGGTTTTTGGAATAATCACATATGTTTCCCTGTCAACACTGACAAATTACATTTTCTCCCCCTTCGATATCTAGAAATTTCTAAATGAATATGCTGCACGAATGTAGCTTTCAGGTTCGCATTCAGCTTCTGCTCCCAACATTGCATAATTGCTTATGGATCACTTCCTATGTGCACTCAGATATGTCCATTTTCCAGCCAGTGTCCTGTGCAAATATTCAACCTGAAGAAGAGTGTGTGTAAGGAACGGCAGTGTGTTCAGATAACGCTCCCAGATCATCCTGTGTGGAAAGAATTGCCCTAAGAATCACACCCAATGTTTCTTCCAATTCAGCTTTGAACCTGCTTAAGCCTTTGGTACCATACTGATCATGGGCAGCAGAGTTATGTTACAGTCCTGATAAACCATTTTACAAGTCAAGCAGTCTTGAACTCTGGGGAATTACTTTCGGGGGAGGGCAGGGAGGCGGTAGGGCCCTGGGCTTCATAACTGATACATCTCTCTGGTACAGTGCTTATCCTTAGAGTGGGCTTTTGTGCAGGCATGCTATATAGCAACTCTCGTGAAGCCTGAACCAGCACGAGGAACTTTCCAGTGTTCTCAGATTTCCTGATCTGGTTAAAACTCAGACCTGTCTCTCCATGGGGAGGTTGGACCCTGAGTATGGAGGCAGGTTTCTGCCTTCAGATGAGCTTGTGGCTGCTATGGTGCACAGTGCTCCCAGGAAGCTGAGGAGCCGTCTCTGGTGAGGGGACAGCTTTGATCTCCTGACCCAGAGACAGACGTAACAAACCACATCTTTAAAGAAAGAACCTTGGGAGGGGTTGCCATTGCAATTTTTCTGCACAGGGAGTGGGGGTAGAAGATTGTGGCTGGGGTTTTCCTGCATAACGAAACCCACAGTTCCTTGATTAAATCCATATCTCCTCAGAAGGTTATGAGCCATCCAAAAAATTTTATGCTTCATTTTTGAGTGCTGTGGAGGACAGGAGGCCTGCTCTCATAATTTCGTTTTTATTAGAAGCATTTATCACACTGTCCTAACTCTTAGTTTTGTATTAAAATTTCCACATGGCATTTTTTTTAAAGACATAAAGTAAATGCTTTATGTTATTGCAAATTTTTTTTAGTGAAGTGAAATTCACAGGGCATACAATTAACCATGGTAAAGTGAAAAATTCCGTGGCATTTAGCACATATACAATGTTGTGCAATCACCACCTCTATCTAGTTCCAAAACATTTTCATCACCCCACAAGGAAACCCTGGACCCATGAAGCAGTTGCCCTCCATTTCCTCCTCTCCCTAGCCCCAGGCAACGAGCAACCTGTATTCTGTCTCTATGGATTTATCTGTCTGATATTTCATATAAATGGAATCATGTGATACGTGGCCTTTTGTGTCTGGCTTCTTCCACTTAGCATGTTTTCAAGGTTCATTCACATTGTGGCATGTATCAGAACTTCATTCCTTTTTACAGCTGAATAATATTCTATCGAATGGCTATGCTGCATTTTGTGTATCCGTTCATCTGTTGATGGACATTTGGGCTGTTTCCACCTTTGATTGAATGCTTTCTTTTGGAATTAGACAAAAGGGCATAGGACATTAATGCGGCAACTCCCATGACGGCAGCATTTTCTCTTTTTGGAAGAGTCATTCCATGGTACACATAGCAAGAGAGTAATGATAATTCTACAGGAGATAGAAAGAGAAAAAAGTTCCTGTTAATTGGCAAGCTGGTGGTGAAGCCTGGCGTGGCTCTGCTTAATTGCCCCTTAACTCACTTTGGTTCTCAAGATTAATTAGACAAGGCATAATACACACTAATTAACAATATTTCCAACACTGCCTTGCTTCACAATTACCATTTTTAAAAATCATCAGTAGTTTAGTAGAACTTAAACATTTCCTTTCATTTATGTACTTGCCTCCCTTAAAACATTTGTCTTTATTTCAACAGTTTTTTTTTCAAGTCAACTTTCCTCAAGCAATCCTCAGTGAAATTCTACAAAGAAACCACATTTTCTGTCACTTATGGGGACAGAGAGTCAAAGGTGGAGGAAACCCTTAGGCCTCAGTTTCATTTCCTCTAAGGACAATATTTTTCAGTGTGTGGCATATTCCAAGGCCTTACCATGGAGACCTTTTTCTTGAGGAAAAATAGGAGCTGACTTATTTTCCCCCATTAAATTTTGATATCTTTTTTCATTCATTTAAAATACCTGCACTTGGCGCTTTTAGGACTTTTGTTTTTCTGACCTGTTCAAGAAATCTACGCTGATGAGAACCAGTCAAGCAGATTGCATGCTCAGAATCAGACATGGTTTTTTGACCAATCTATGTCTGTTTAATCTGAATGAAATTTTCACCGGACGTTTGTTAGAGCATTGCTGTAATTTTTAGGGAAGTGTCCACAGGAAGCCCAGGTGGGGTTGCACAGAACAGTGCCGCTGTCTACTATATCCAGAGGGAGCCCTCAAGGAGTCTTCCTTATCTTCATAAATCTTGGTGATTTATAGTTTGCATATAGTCTCAGAGAGTGCAGACCTCATGAACCCCAAGGTGGTTTGCTTTGCTGCTGGTAATGTAGTTTTCAAACGTATTGCTTTCAAGAGGTTCCTAATGTGGTCTTAGATATATGATCTTATGTCAAATTCCAGTGGAGAAGTGAGGAATAATTCTCTCCCAATCACTTAGCCTCAGGTTCCAGCTTCCAGTCTTATGACAGATAACAAGAGAATAATGAAAGAAACAAATATTCTTAGAGCAATAAAAAAGTTGCCTAGGAACATAATGAAATGTAGTCCCTGGTTTTTAATCAGTCTTCTCACCATCCTTTTGGGTCCTCATCACACCCTCTCTCAGTCCATCTTTTTCTTAGGCACCCATTGATACGGACTGCGGGTGATTTAGGATCTGATATCCTTGGTTCTGAGCTCTATCACTTGCCATCTGCATCCTATTGAGCAACTTGCTCAACCTCTCTAAATATCAATCTCCTCACCTATAAAATGGCAATAATTCCTTGGGGTTTTTGTGAGGATTAAGTAAGATCACACATATAAAATGCTTAGCCCAGCCCCAGCTACTTAAGGGTGCAGTAAAAGGTGCTACTTATTGTCGTTTAAATAAATATCAAGCATATCATTCAACTTCAGTCTTCGAGAAAAGCATCTTGAGATCTGAAATATATGAGATGGTTTCTAATTAAGTGTTCATGTCACCAGATAACATCGAGTCCATGATAACGAGCGCAGCCTTAAATTTCAGAGCAGCATAATGTTGATAAATGGAGCGATTCCAGGTTCAAATGGGAAATCTGCTTTGCTGGAGGAGAGTGTGCCAGCGGCTCTAAGGCAATGAATGTGTGTGAAATTGACTGCTGAGAAACAGGATTCCGTGGGCAAGAACAAATGCTCAGGAACTTAAAAAAATATGTGGTTGACAATGATTAATATCCATTACAAAGGTCACCAGCAAGAATTTACCTTCTTGAATAATTCGTAGATGTGTCCGACAGACATTTATCCAATTCCCAAGACCAAAGTATTGACAGCGGAGAACAGAGTCCCTGTCCTCAAGGAGCTCATGGTCCAACTCTGTACAGAACACAATGGAAGCACAGAGGTGGGGCACCTGACTTGGCAGGGCCCTGAAGGCCTCCTGGGGCAGGGAACCCATGAGCTGCGGGCTGAAAGAATGAAAGGGGATGAGCCAGGTGTGGTTGGAGAGGGCAGTGTCCTTCCAGTGAGCTCTCTGTCTGCTGAAGAGAGCTTGAGCAATTTTTGTTCGTTGTAGTCAAAAGAATATTAGTTAGAAGAGACAATCTAAGGAAGTGGAGTTAATTGTTAGAGGAATCTGAAGTTAAAAGAACAAAGTGATCCAAAGAAAAAAAGCAGGAAAACCAAATCAGCATCCAAGGAGGGAGATGGGCCGGAGGCTGACCGCCGGGAACAGAGGTGGGGACTATCATGGGGAGCTCGACAGCCTGGAGCCTTTGGTGTTGCTAGTGCATAGAGAGGGAGGCTGGGATGGTGACAGATGGACAAAGTGGCAGGGGCTACACGTACAGGTCTGGGACTCCGTCTATGGATGACGGGAAGTCATGGAAGGGCTTTACACACAGGAACTATGGAGTCAGATTTCTGGGCACAGTTAATTCTTTGTTTTAGCTTTAGAAAATTGCTTCTCCTTCATTCATTTCTCTCCCTCTCCTTTTGTCCTACATGTTCAGTAGGATAATTGAGCAATGAAAATAAAATGGTGGTTTCTCTCCCTTGCACTGGAGGAGTGATTGCAACTTTGCGAACATCTTCCATCTGCCGTCTCCTGGGCTCCTCCTGGGGAGAGTGTTGTTAGCTGAGCGATTTGGGAATGAGTTTTTGAGCCCTAAGTCTGGGAGGCCACCTCTGGGACAGTGCTGTTGACTGAGTTTATGTGACCCACAGCAGGTGCGTGTAGGCACAAGGTCAAATGTCATTTATATGACTCTTTGCTTTCCTGGAGCAGGTCACTTACTACTATAAGGCAGATGCTGATTCCTTCCCAAGTCTCACTGTTTAAAATTGGTCCCTTTCTGCATGTTCCCAAGACCCTTGTCAATGCTGGTTTTCTTTCTCATGGTAACTGCTCCTTTCTGGCATCTTGACATTACCAGCTTTTTGGGCGAATTCTGCGCCCATGGTCCCTGGTCTGTCACCCAGCCTCCAGTGCCTTTCATTCCTTGTAGACATGGATTTGGTCTCCTTATTTGATTATTTATGATCCTTTGCTCTTCTCATTTCTCTAACAATCATCTCTGGCTCATTAGATGTTTTTTCTAATTAATACCTTTTGGCTGCAAGTAACAAAACCCATTTGAGCTAGTTTCAGCAAACAGAATTCTTTGGAAGGGTATTGGTGTCTATGGCAGAACCCAAGAAGAGGGACATGACTGGGCCTCTGCATGGACTAGAGCCAGGGACCCTGGATCTAGAAAATTGCTGCCAACAGCTCCTGCAGCTTGTAACTCCCCTACGTCCTCCCAAGTAAGGCTGAGCTGCCTCTCTGGTCTCATTCCAAATTCCTGGGGTAGAGGCTGTTGGTCTGTGGTCAGTGGATGGGAGGGAGGTTATTCTGTGTGAACAAGGCTGTTCCCATTGCAAGTCTATGGATAGAGAGGAGGGGGCAATTCCTCAAAAGTGGTACTAGGCAGAAACCAATTAGACCATGAATTCAACCATGCGAAATTACAGTTTGGCTATGTTTTTAAATAGAGGCTGGAAACTTTCTTTTTTGCTGGCATTTGAGGAGAAGAAATTATTGTCTTTTCTAAGTCTTGTAAAAGTCATTGAAGTTATTATATTTATTCTTCTCTTTATTTTCTTTGCATGGATCTCCTTCCTCTTGATCCTTCCAATCAAAACATTCTACAATCCTTTCCCTTGGTTCTTTCTCATGACTTTAAACTTAGAAGTATGTGCATTTGTGTGTGTGTGTGTGTTTGCAGACTGAGTTGAACCTGGTGTTCAGACATGTCTGAGCATGTGTAACAACAGATGGGCAGAGGGCTATTGACTGAAAGAGGAGGGAGGAGAAATTTTTGCTTTGGAGCCGAAGGAGAGCCTGGGTTGAGGAGGACAGTGAGGCTCATGCCTGGCATATTTGCCTCCAGTTCAGGTTCAAGAACTTATTCTCAGCCCTGTAGAGAGTGCGGCTGCTGGCAGAAGCTGCAGGTACCGGTGAGGTCCTGGGGTGCAAGTTGCACTTCAGTGTATGGTGCATTGAGGGGCGCCCTCTTCCCTCTCCTGCATGGAACAGTGTGGCTCAGGTGCAGTGAAGACCCCAGGGTCTTCAGGCAGCTTTGTCTTCTCGAGGGGAATAGGGCGGAGAGCACCAGGTGATGGCACTCTTGGCATTGACAACGAACGCTACTAGTTGGTTTGGGTACAGATGGAAGAAACCCGCATCAAACTGACTCCAGCACAAAGTGGGACTGACTGGTGCCTGTTCCTCTCCAGTCCGGGGACAGATCTTCAGGTGCAAATGGATGAGGAGGTTCAAACGCTGGTGCTCGGGCTCTCTATCTCTCTGAGTATTGGCCTCCTGAAGAAGGTCTTCCTCTACCTTTCAGGAAACGTTTTACATCCAGTTTCACATCCTTCCGTGGTAAGAAATTCAGTGAATGATACCTTTTCTCTCCCATTATTTATGGAGAAGAACTCTGAGCGAGTTCTTGCAGCAGCGCCCACTCCTGGACCAATCACTGTTGCTGGGGAATGGGGGTCTGTGGTCAGCTGAGTCCAGGTCAGGTGCTGAGTCTTGTAGCTGTGGGTACTGAGATCATAGTGCTACCAGCACTACAGGGAACCGGGGGCGGGGGGAGGGGGGGCCTGTGCAGACAAGACGCATTTCCACTATAGCATTATCCACAAGGACTTGCCACGTCAAGTGACTTTTTGGATAGCAGATATCAATGAGAAGAGGAAGAGGGTAATGTTGAGAGGACTGTACAGGAGTACACATGAAATGCCACTAGGGAGCCCCAGAAATGCGGAAGGGGCAGAGGTCCCACACTAGCCTGTGAGATCTGAGTGATTATTGTAATCGGACTCCACTGGTGGCCAGCCACACTCTGGGCAGCTGGGAAATGATGCTCACTTATGGCCTGGGCTGTCTTCGTTTATGTAATCCCAGAGCACAGGAAAGCACATTTATTCAGAAAGCGTAGATGAGTGCTGTGAGGGTTGAGTGCACATTTGATACTTGTGGTCATAAAAATTTGAAGCATGTCTAGTCATCCCAGCCATGTGAGTCTCTCTAGAAATGTTCCATGACATGCTTGGGTTCAATGGGGGTGGGGTTTTGCTAGGTAAATACAATGGAAGGAGAGAGCAAGCAAGAAGTTAAGAGTATTGCAAGGGAGTGTTTCTAGTGCTGGACAATGGAATTCAGACTGGCCAAGGAAGTGAGGATAGGATGGGGGCTCTGGATAGTGAAAACACGATCAGCTCAATGGATTGTACCAGATCATTGCTAGAGAGGGAGTACTAGAGAAGAAGAGTGGAAGACAAGAGGGGGTGGCTAAAGAGTTGGATGTTTGACGTTGAGATTTTGAAGATGGCACCATTATTGGTGATGATTCTAGTTGTGAGGTTGTGGTGTGGTAAAGGAAAAGATGATTGAAACTAAGATTAAAAGAAAAAAAAATTGATCATCAGACTGTGGGGTGGGTCATCCAGGTGGATGTTGAAATCATTGAGAATAATTATAACAATAATGGGAGGAGAAAGGGCAGGAGACAAATGCCAAAGTCATCAGTGAATGGGGAAGAGTGACCAGGAGGTTGGTAGGCGAAAACCATAAGGAATGGTGAAGTCTGATAATGGATGCTCTGTTCCCAAGAGCTTCAGCACCTCCAGGCTGTGGGATGTGAAGCACAGAAGGAAAAACAGCCTCTCTTGAGAGGGCTGCAGCCGGGGCTGCCTCCTCATGGTCACGTTTCAGAATGATCGTTGCACAACATTGTCATCTATATGAATGGCACCCTCTGAACTTTCTCAAATGGTGGCCTTGACTTCGGGGAAGGAGTATGATTAGAGGCCATCTGACTCCTTGTTCATCTGAGGAACAAGAAAGAAGTATTCCAAGAAAAGGTTGAGGCACTTGGGGGTGGGTTGATACTGGATGTGAGTAGGAGGGTTCTGGAGGGCAGGGAGAGGAGAGGTGAGGGTGCAGGGTGGATGCATGGAGTAGAATGTTGAAACTTATCTGGAGCACGCCAAAACCAGAGTTGCCCGTGTAAGAAGCAGCTCTGTTACAAATCAGCAGCTGCGACTTACAGCATCCAGCCTAACGTGTTTGACTTGGTGCTCGTATTAGAAGCCACAGTGTTTTCTTTGTTGTTGGCATCATGGAACATCTTTTCCAACAGGTCATCACATAGACTTCTTGCTCGGCTTGAGTCCTGGGGGGGTGACCTTAGGAATCACAGAACCAAACCCTGGGAATGCCATGAGGTTTGTATTTTAAGTCAGGCCACCCAAATGTGCCCCAATAGCACTGTTTTTCTGTAACATGGTAGCAAACTGCCGAAATCTTAACTTTATTTGTATAGATTCCCTGCCTTGTTCCAGAAAAGATATTAGACCCTCTATAATAATATACCTAGTTTAACAAGATTAAAAAAAAAAGATGAGCAGAGAAATTGAGATCAAAGGAAAATAAGGGTACGAAGAATTTGATGATGCCCAAGGCAAGGTTAGCTCATAAAGTGCCCGTGGTGTGATCCTGAATGTGTGGCTTTGAGCTTCTTAGCATCCAAAGCACAGGAATAAACAAGATTCATGGCACGTAAAAGATTAAAAACAAACCAGTGGTTCAGAGAAGCTGCAGCTATTATTACTGAGAGCTGAGAAATTTCTCCTGTGGGTCTTCAATACGAGGCCCAGTGTGATGTGGCAAATAATGTCTTCAAAAACATTCATATGGAATATGGGATAATATATAATAATGAGCTTCCCAGGGCTGTTTCTCATAGTATCTTCCAATGTGGTCAAAAGTATAGTGAAAAACTACAGTTCAGTAAAAACTTTTATATAGGAAGCAAATCTGGTTCAATTATTCTTTCTAAGGGTCTGGACGACTCCAAAGGTTGCATTGAAAATGAAAGGAAAGAATAGATGGCGTGTTCTCCAGGCAGTCCTCTATCAATATTCTCTCTCTCAGTGAAGCGAGAGTTGGTAAATCGAGGCTAGCTGTGAGTTTGACGTTTTGTCCTCTGACAAGCAGAGACATAGCACTGAATAAGCCACCCTTTAGGGGCAGATTCCTGAGGTGCAGGTGGGGTGGACATCCTTTTACGAAAACTGGGGAGTTGGACCAGGACCTGCTCCTGAACTGAAGGCTGGCGCGCCTGCCCATGGAGGTGGATCACAGAAATATACCTGTCAGCAGGGCCAACAGTTTCCTTAGAAAGCAATTCTGGATCTGTTCTAACACACGGATAATGAGTGATTAGAGCCCTAAAGTTTTATGTCGGTCTTAGCTAGGAAAACTTGTAAAGCAGGTTCATTCATTGTGCTCAGTGTTGAGGTCCTCTCTGTCCTGACTGCTAATGACAGAGACAAGCTCTTTGCCTTCTTGGAGCTTGCTTTCTAGTGGGGAGGAAGATGGAGGGTAATGGAGGGTAACGGTGTAACTGAATAAATCAATCAAATGATAATTACAAGTTGTGCTAAGGGCGAGGAGGGAGATAGGATGACACGAGAGGGGAGGTCATTACATTAAGTGAAGTGAGAAGGTCTTTCTGAGGAGAAGACGTTTAAGCTGTGACCTGAATAAGACACTGGGCTTGCAAAGCTCCGGGAGAAGAGCCACCAGGAAGAGTCAGTGACAGAGTAAAGCCCTGAGGCAGGAAAGGCTTGGTGGTGGACGAACCAAGGGCAGACATGTAGCTGGAGCTCAGGAGCTCTGGGAGAAGGAGTGAGAGGAGGCAGAGGGGGCATGTTGGAAGAGGCCTCGAGTGGGCCACAAGATGGTCTTAGTTGCCTCTAACTTCAGCACCATGTCTTATTTCTATAGCCACCCGCTTCCCTTCCCCTCCTCTGCCATCCTTAATCCCTTGTAACTAATTTTAAAAAACACGAATTGTTACACAGCACATCTATTGATCTGCAATTCGCTTTTTTTCTCTTAACAATTAGGGCCAGAGAGTTCTCCACATTAGTACAGAGATTGATCTGGGAATGCCTAACCACTGCATATTATTCTCTGCAGGGTGGGTCATAACTATGGTAGGACTTGACCTTTTTTTCACATTTTGGCTCTCATCAACAAATGCTGCATTGAATATCTTTGTGCGTTAATGCCCTTATGTGTGTAGGATCGAGTCCTAGGAATGACATTTCTGTGTCCAAGGGTATGTATATTTTATTGATAGATACTGTCAAATTGCCCTCCCAACAGGCCGCGTTGGGCACACTCTCATCAATGGTTTCTCAGAGTGGGAAATCCTGCCTATGGAGTGGTTATTAAAGGCTGGGGGCAAGATTTATTTCCTATTTTTATTAATTTTCTCCCTTTGAGTGGAGCAGGGTCTCAGACAGTACCTTGTTACACTGTGGGCAGATTCTTTTTGTAGTAACCTAGCTTTTCTACGAGCATATTGATTTCCTAAGGCTGCCGTAACAAAGTACCACCAACTGGTGGCTTAGAACAACAGAAATGTACCTTTTGTCTTCCAGTTCTGGAGACCAGAAGTCTAGAATCAAAATGACAGGGGCTTTCAGCTGGAACTACCATCTTCCAGTAATTCACCAAGATGACCAACACAAAGGGAAAGAGGCGAGGCGCTCACTATATGTTCTCTAGGCCTTAGAAGACATGGAGTTGTTCCTTTGGCCACATACATGTGAATCTACGAGAAAGGGGATATTATCGACAGCAAGAGAATGGGCACTGTTCAGAAAGGAGTACCCCAGGAACGTCACCATGCAAAGTGGGAAGAGTCCACAGTGTGACCCAATGCTGTTGGTGGTGTTGTAGGCAAACAAGGTAAGGGCAAGATTCTTGCTGAGAGAATTAATGTATGTATCCAGCATATTAAACAGTCTAAGAGCCAAGATAGCTTTCTGAAAGGTGTGAAGAAAAACGATCAGAAAAAGGCTTCAACGTGTCACAAATAAGAAAGCTTCACCCTAAAACACATTAATAGAATACTTTCTTTTCTCACTCTGGACAGCAGAACTTCCCACCCCCAATGTGTAATTGCAGGTTCCACTTTTGACCCAGCCACTCAGAGATAGACCTTTAGTGCTTTCTCTTTCCAACTGGTATTGTGACATGTAGCACATTTACAAAGAAGTTAGCCAAGGTGAGATAAATTCAGGAGACTGTGTTCAGACTGGGCAAAACCAGATAAGGATTCCCCTGGAGAATTCTCCCTGTCCAGTAAGGCCCATCTGGTCCAGGTAAGAAAAACTTTGGCTGAGGCCTTTATGACAATGACATAAGTATGAGTTGAGACTAACAAGCCCGTACTCTGAAATAGCAATCTTAACAGAGCTCTCTTATGTGCTAGGCACTGACCTAAGCACTTGACCTGTATTAACTCACTTAATCTTCACAAAAACCCTGCAGAATAGCTGCTATTAATGACTCTAATAGTCAAGTACACTGGGGCACATCTTTGAGTCACGTTCAGTTCCTGCCTTTTAACTGGTGGGTGAGCCCGGTTCTGTTTTCTCCTCCCTACTCATTTTAACTCATGTGAAGCAATGAAAACTTAATTTCACAACCAGCTGCTAGTGCTGGTGTGAAAGTGGTTCAAGGAAACCTAGCTTTTGAGCTGTTGCATCTCTGTAAAGGGCTAGAGAGCTATCCCTTGGCCATGTCAAAGTTCTACTTTATAATGAACTCTGACATGTGGAAATTAATGAAGACTACCCAAATGAGGATGAGCAAAGGCTATTTGTTCAAGGCTTGCTATAGCCAGAGAGTCAGCCTCCCTCACTAGCATCTGGCTGAGGCTCCAAGGCAGGCAGGGCAGTGGGAAAGTTTATAGTGAAAGAAAGGGAAGGCTTCAAGTGTTCTCTGACTGGAGGCTGTTGGCCTGGGAAGCTGGAGGCAGGTTAACTAGAAGTGGGAATTTTAAATAATTGATTTGAGAAGCATATTTGGCTTTGTAGGGAAGGAGGAAAAATCTTTTTCCTCTTGTCTATCTTAGGTTCTCTGATTGGGGCACTGTAAATTAGACTAACAAAAGAGAGATTAACAAGGGAAAAAGCAATAGTTTATTAACGCATGTAGCACACATCAAGAGGGAGAAACCTCAGTGATGAGCAACTCAAAGAGGGCGGTTCGAACTTGGGTTGATACAGCATCTTAACAGAAGAACGATGAATCTGTAGAGAAATGATGAGACAAAAGAAAAGGATTTGCAGCTTCCAGGGGCAGTAAACTGCGGGAAGGTAAATATACGGGGGAACTAATGGAAGGTGAGGCTTATTTGTGGAGGTCCATCTTGGCGCCAGCTTTCCATCTTCTTCGTGGCCATAAAACTTCCTTGGGAGAGGCGATTTATGGCAGCCCTCATTTCTCAGAAGTTTCTACTGTTAGTCAGATAGGGAAAATCCGGGAAGGCTTCTTTCTGCATCTGTTGATCCTCATTTGCCTCCAGCTCAAAATAATCATTATGCCAAGAAGGCATATTTTAGGGTGGCGTATTCTGTTCTCCGACAGCCTTCTCTGCTAGGTCCTGACTTGGAAGCTGGCGCTCATGGACCAAGTCCTGATGGATCAGGACAGATTACTACAGAAGTTATGGATCAGAGTCCTACCATCAGATATGGTCTGGCCCTTGTTCGTTTGTGTTTTCCATCTCTCAAATGGTATGTGGTGGCATCTGATGGTGTATCAGGAATTTTCCTTACTTAGGAGGTCAGGCAATAACCCTCAGCCTGTGTGAAATGATTTGGGTCTAAGTCAGAGTCTCTTCTTGCTGCACGTGGTCCTGTCTTACTGCGTTTGCTTGGCTTGCCTTGGGGCCCTGATTACTGTGGAGTGACTTGAAGGACCACACTTGTATCAGTTTCTTCCTGTGACAGACTTGGCTTCCCTCCGGTCTCATCTGTAAGAGAATCCTCTCCATGGCTGTGTGATCCTGGACCTCTCTGCCGCTCCCATCCAAGCCCACTATGGCTACCGGGAGCCTTTTTCTTTCCACATGGGGCAACGTTCTCCTAGATGTGGTGCTGAAAGGGCAGCTTTAGGACCCCTTGGGAGATTCTTGTCCTGTTCTAAGGAAATACAGATGCCTGAACTCTGGGTTTTATGCATGGGACCTTGCTGTTAAATCACCCACGCTGAGTGTTGTAGGACCTATACTCGCATTTTGTTGCAGGTTTTTGTTTTTCCTCTGCTTTCTTCCTTGCTGTGATATAAATGAGTCTCTCCAGAGTTGCTCTGACACCCAGTGTGTTGAACAAGCACAGGCCAGTGGTGGGGAGCCAGGGAGAGACCCAGGAGCATAAACCCTCTGTTTTTTGTCCTCTGGTTGTCGCCTCCCTCAAGATGCAAAGTTTGAATACAGCTGATACATTTGAGATTTTCAGAGCTGGAAACTATTTGAAAATGATTCTGCTTGAGGAATAAATGGCAGATTTAAGTCAAAGAATGCTTTAATTCAGCCAGCATTTATTGAAGCCTCCCTGGCTCTGGAGTGAGGGTGGTGGGTACAGAGCTGGCAAAGTAGGTCAGGACCCTCAGGGCGCCAGGATTTGCTTCAGGAGAGAGACACAAACACCAGTATCTGTCTGATCTCAGGGACCGTCTTAGGGAAGAGGACCAACTTTCTAAAAGCCAGTTGGCTGAAAATCCATTCTCAGGGTGGCCAATTAGCCAAAGTCCAATTGCCTCAAGAAAATAAAGCATTATCGTGTGAAGATTGGCAGTTATTGTTTTGAAAGGAACGTTTTTGTTTTGGCACGTGGTGGCCTGCAAGATCTTGTCAGTGCTGGGGCTTGGTTTTTGGTGAGATGTTGGGATTCAGATACTAGTGACGATGCTGAATTTTATCTGAGCCTTGTACTTCCAAAAAGCAGTGCTGATTGAGAAATCTCCAGCCTTTTGTGTTCTGAGAAAGGGCTAACTGCAGAGGACCACTCTGCTCTGCATATGCCAGCATAGTCCAAGATAAGGGCCGCCTCTACCCTTCCTCATGACTCCTGTGGGCGTGGAGGATGACTCCCTCACCTACTTGCCTCTAGGAAACCCCAGGTTTTCTTCCTCTTCTTTGGGATGTTCCATATAATGAACATCTTCCTGTGGCAATAGCTTGAATAAAATCATTGCCTTAATTGTTCTGGGAATTCTGTCTCTCACACTAGGTAGGCATCAGCAGAGCCTGGCATGGGTTGGTCAGATGGTCAGCAAGGAGCCTCAGGCAGCACGTCGTTTGCAGCATCTGTGAGCTGGTGTGATGTGCAATGAGGAAGTCAGCCGGGAGGTGGTGGGCATCCAGACCTGAGAGGGGCATTAACTGGAAGGACTGATGTCTAACAAGACTAGGCAGTGCTCCAGTTGTAGAAAAACCAGGAACTGAGCTTTCTAATGGGCAGTATTCACAGCCATGCTTAAGCCAAATGTCTGGCTAGAAAGTGAGTGCAAATAGACTGGTTCACCATTGAGATGACTCCTTGAGTATAGCTTTCAGATTTCTACCTAGTGCCAGGTAGATACAGACTTATCAACTTAAGAATTAATTGTTAGTTGGGAGGAAACATGGGGCAGAGAAAGATTTTTTTCCCCTGAATAACTGAGATGATTTCATTCAGGCTATTGTAATACAGAGAAATGTTCGTTAATGAGGGAACATCTGAAAGAAGAAGAAGAAAGATTGGGGTTTTATAAAATAAGGGAGTCCTTGAGGAAGGGTGGAGGTGGGTCACGTCTTGGAATATGCTAGAGACTAGAGGTCCTTGCTGGTTAGTCCTTTCTCAGAACACAAAGCGTAGGGATTTCTCAACTGTCGCTGCTTTCTAGGAGCACAGGGCTCAGGCACGGTGAGACATTGTCACTTCCAACCTACATCCTTTGAAATGAAAAACTGGTTACCATCTCCTTTCCTGGTACTTTCAATTCCAAGTGTCTAGACAGCCTTCAGAAAAGTGTAAACATTACCACAGGGCTGACATAATGTATTTTTTAAAAAGTTAAATTATGTTGTTCCCTGGAAACTCAGCTCTGGCACCTGCCTTATCTTCCAGTAAATGAATCCTTTGTCTCCAAATGCATAGTGATTAAAGCTTTTCCCTATATATAATGATTTCTTTAAAAAAAATCATCTTCACAATTATCCTTTCTTTAGAATGGAATGAAAGTCATTATGGTTAAATTCACAAATCTTTTCTCTATAATAGTTTTAACCAGAGTTTACGTCTCTAAATTCTAAGGTGCAACAAATTGAAATTCCTTTGTAATTAAAGGTATTTTAATTCTCCTTGTCTCTTTGGATGAGTCATCATCTATTCAACTTGAACCTCTGGGGCATTCACAAAAAAGTCAAATTAGCCGAAGGTACAGGATGACAATGATTAACCCATCCATGGCCTGGGAGTCAGCTCAGAAAGCTCTAGTCCTTTATCTGTCATTGATGAGGATTATTTTAGCTAGGACAATTTAACATTTAATTTGTGCCCACGTTGGGAATCACTGTGTCCTCATATGGAACTGACATGACAGCTGAGCATCCACAGCTCCACCCTTCTGAAACTGAGGAGTCGGCTTGCTGCCTCTTGTAAACCCTATTGAAAGGAGGCACAAGGCCAGGAGACAACGTCCACAGAGATTTGGATTTCATAAATGTCTCTGCTTCATGTTTCTCAGACAGGCGCATGGGGATTGGAGTGAGCTCACTGGCCTTAATGTCCCAAGGCCTGGGCTCTCCTTCAGAGCTCTACTCTTGTGACCAAATAAAGGAGTGAGAATGAATAATGCATGGCATATGAAAACTCTGGACTCCTCAGGAGAGCAAGAGGGAGTCCAGGGAATGAAACCTTGTTTGTATTTAAAACAGAGAACATGTTTAACGAGTGGTTGAATGTGTTCTGCTTCACTGGATCAGAGGCTGTAAGACGAAGAAGCCCAAGTCCTGATCCTGGTGTTCTTGACACAGTGCTGACCGCAGGCCAGTCACTGTGCCGACTGTTTCATATTTAGTAGCTTATTTCCATTTTTGCATTGTCTGGAGAAAGAAATGCTTCCTCCCCCTTTTCTAAGTTCTTCTGGGTTGTCTAAGAATTAAATTGACATGGAACAGATTAACGGGAGAAAATCAAATCTAATCTCATACATTTGAGAACCCCAAAGAGAGAGGTTCCCCAACAGCCAGGCAATTGAGGTTTTCATGCCATCCTGAGCTAAGGGGAAGGGAGCAAGGGTCTGGGATTTCAAATGGAAGGAAGGTAATTCATAGGAGAATGAAAAGAGTAAATGTTTGATGAACAAATGATGGCTGGGCCTCCAGGAACAAGGGGACACAGCGGGCTTTGCTGAAACAGGCCTTGCTAAGTTTCCCCGAGTTGACCACACCTAGCTCCTACACTTTGTTGATGTGTCTCGTGATAGCTCTTCTTCCTAGAACAGGCTCTTCATCTAAATTCTTTTAGGCAGTTAAGGCGGAGGTAAAAGAAAAACTTCCTCATGCAAAAGAGACATATTTTGGGGTAGCAAATTTTGCTCCCCTACAGCATCGACACCGTGAAGTGGGTGGATATTACCAATCCCCTGTTCAGATGAGGAAACTGAGGCTCGGAGAGGTTAAGTCACCTGTCCAAGGCCAGGTACTTAGTAAAAGGCATAGCTGGGATTGGAACCTAGGTCCCTCTGACTCTAACTTCCATTGAAAAATTTTATCTGCAGTTGGGCTGGGGAGTTAATGAAGTAATATGAAAAAGTAACTGGTAACTCACAGACTATATGATAAATGCTATGAGAGTTCACAAGTGGAGAGAGAGTCGTGGCTGGGCGAGGTGGTGGCAGAGAGCATGCTACAGGGGGGTGTCTGCACTAGGCTTAATCAGAGGAGCAGAGTCAAGTGTCCTCTTCAAGGGCAGAAGGTGGGGGATGGATATTCTAAGCCAGTGGTTTTCATAGTTAAACATGCATCAAAGTCACCTGGAGGGCTATTCAAAACACAGATTCCTGGGCCCCAACCCCAGAGATTCTGATCCAGTGAATCTTGGGTAAGGACTTGGAATTTGCATTTCTAACTAGTTCCTAGGTGATGCTGATGCTGGTGGTCCAGGGGCCACACTTTGAGAACCACTGCTCTAAGCAAAGGCAAGAAGGTGTAGAATTATAGGGTATATTTGGAAAACAGTAATTTGGCCAGTTGGGTTCCAGTGGAAGTTTTGTGCAAGGCAGGGCATTCATGGGGATGAGGCTGAAAACGTACTTTAGAGCCACAGGCATTCTTATTGCTTAAATGAATAGTTTCAAAATGGAAAGAAAAATCAAGGTACTGTGTCCAATCATAAGGGAAATTTCAGTTGACATGCATTATGGGGCTGGGCCGCTAGTCCAAGGAGGATGAGAGATGCATGTAGCAGAGCCATCCCAACTGAATCCAGACTAGAATAGTCATTTATTACCCCCAGATGTATGAGCAAATAACTGATTGTTGTTTAAGCCACTGAGTTTTGGGCTTGTTTGTTTACTCAGCAATAGTTTACTGATACCTCCTCTTTAAAACACATGTTTAATTTGAAGTTACCTTTGTTTAGGCTGCCTAATCAAAACGCCAAACTCATTATTCATTTTTCTTTGTATAAAAGAATGCCGGATGAAACGTGTTATGCTTGCAAAGTTTGTGAAAACCTTCTGCAAAGGGCCGGTACATCGCCCAGACAGTTCCTTTATAAGAGGATCTGCTGCAGCCTCTGAGCTTTCTTCACCTCTTCCTCTGTGGTTTCCTTGATTTCAGGATCAGGCAGAGCTCCCTCCTTTGGCTGGGACTTTTTCTTGAAGAATTTAATGAGCAGTTCATCATGTTGTCGGCTCATTGATTAAGAGTGTCTTCAGCATGAGAGAAGATCATTGTTATGGAAGTTTCTCTGCTCCTGTCTATTCCTCCTAATAAACTGGGGGCAAATGAGAACCTGAGCTTGAGGAGAGGAAAGGGAGCTGTTACAGCAAAGAGTGGTTCAGGCCAAATAGTGGTTTAACATTTATAACACACTGCACCTTAATTTTTCATAAATACTATTAGGTTGATTTATCACTTAGGTCCTTGATTTGTTTCCTCTTGCTGGTTTCAGAGATCAGAGTGTGCCTCTGGTAGGAGCCCAGTTTGTTGCCTATGAGAGATATCAATGAGCTCCTTGGGGTTACTGGGAAACACGGTTCATTCTGGAAGCTAAAAGACTTCTACATTCTCTGTTCCTACTAACAAGTCTCTCCACCCTGGTCTTTCATGGGAGTACAACATTCCTGGGTAGCAGCTTGGTTAACTGTGGGCTCCGAGTACCTGAGTAAAACTGACCCTCATGGACTTCTCTTTTCTCCAGTGATGCTGTGTCCAAGTGTCCAACCATACAATCATATCTTTTGCGGGTTCCTCTTGGACCTTCCTCAATCCTACTTCATAAGGATGTCCTTTTCCTCCCTCTCATGGAAGATGTCAGGAAAACATGACTATTTTCTACACTGGTACTTCTCAAATTTCAGCTCCTTAATCGCCTAGAGAACTTATTAAATCACAAATCCTTGGCCTTACCCCACAGATTCTGATCAGTGGTTCTGGGCCACGCCTGAGAATTTGCATTTTTTTTGGAGGAAGATTAGCCCTGAGCTAACATCTGCCACCCATCCTCCTCTTTTTGCTGAGGAAGACTGGCCCTGAGCTAACATCTGTGCCCATCTTCCTCTAGAATTTGGATTTCTAACAACTTCCCAGGCAATATTCATGCTGCTGGTCTGCAGACCTCACTTCAAACTACCTGCCCTTTGAATTCTTATCCAAAATTCCTTCTCACTCATTTCTCTGAGCTGTTTTCTTCCCGTTCTCACATGTTTTGTCATCACGAAATCCGTTTCTGACAGAGGAAGCTCCAACTTCCGGTAGGCTCTTGAACTCCCAATAGTCTTTAATCAGTTCTCTCTCAGCAAGTGTCTATGGGATCAGGGCCTCAATGGTGAGCATTTTTCTTCTCTGTGCAAAGCTCATGCCAAATAATAAGAATATTGAGAAATTTATGGTATTTCTGCTCTCAGAGGCTTTAAAATCTAAACAAGAAGACGGTTGTTCAGTAAAAGATTAACCTAGCCCAAAGAAATGTTTGGCCCTTTCCCGGCTCCCAGGAGGTAACCTCTAAACCCTTGGAATATATTGCCGGGTGAGAGAGTCTTTGTTTACTTGGGGCCTTGGGTCAGACCAGATAGTCTATGCTAATCATGATTTATGATGGGGCCCTTGAGCCACGTGGTATCAGGTTGACCTCTGGAGAGGCTGGAGACTAAGGTCAGTCACACAGGTGGTCAACCATGCGTACATGACCAAGCCCCCCAAAAAACCTGGACGTCAATACTGGGATGAACTTCCCTGGCCACCAATACTCTGTGTGTTGCCACACACTGTTGCTGGGAGAAGTTAGCACTGTCCACATGATTCCACCGGGAGAGGACAACTGGAAGAGCCTGGACTCTGCCCTGTGCATCTTTTTCATTTGCTGATTTTAATCTGAATCTTTTCAGTGTAATAAACTGTAATCGTGAGTATAAACACTTTTCTGAGTTCTGTGAGTCCTAGTGAAAAATTAAACCTGAGGGTGGTCTTGGGGCCCTCCCAAACTGCAATAGTAACAATATGTAACAATAATAACCAAAGATAAAATGTGCCAAGTGCTAATGAGAAGAGGAAGTGGTAGGTTTCAGAGGTACTCGCAGAGGAATTGCACCTTTGGTGGAAAGGGCTGGGGAGGCTCTGGGAGGAGAGAGGTCTGAAGGTAGCCCTTGAAGGGTGGGTGACACTAAAACAATAAAAATACCCTAAAGCATTCATTTTCTAAAAAATGTTTTGATAATACAGAAAAGCATGGCGGAAAAAATGGAAATCACCAATAACCGTAATTCTAAAAAACATCAGCAACTTGATATGTTGTTGAATTTTCATTTGATCTTCTTTCTATTTGGATAATTGTTTTAAAGTCTTTAGTATAAAAAATTTCAAACATACAAAAAAGTAAAGAGTAGAGTATAATGAGCCCCTTATGTCTATCACTCGATTCTTAACTTGTGGCTAATCTCATTTCCTTTATATCCCCTTTCATTATAACCATCCCCTGAATTATTTTGAAGCAACATTATAGAATCCCAGACATTATTGGAGCTCATTTGTAAACACTTTAGTGTGAATCTCTAGGAGAAAAGGACCCCGCTTTTCAAATATACCGTAATACCATCATCGCCCACACCCAAATCGGCAATAATGCCTTAAAGTCATAAAACACCCAAGTAATGTTTGTATTTCTCTACTTGTCCTATAAAATTCTTTTTTTTCCCTAAACCATTTGGGTCAGGATCCAAACAGGATCCACACCTTTCAAGTGGTTAATATGTCTCTTAAACCTCTTTTTTTAAGAAAAATCAGCTTTACTAAGTGAGAGACTGAATAGACAAATAAACAACGGCCAGACCACACATACGAAAACAGAACTTTGACCCACAGCGTGCAGCAATCTGCCCAGGAAACCAAGCCCTTATCTACAATAAACAGCCCAGGAAGCCAGCCTGAGCTGTAAGTCAGCCTTGCAGGAAGTCAGACTGCTATCTCTAGTGACAACGCAGGAAGCCAAACAATAACTTCTGTAACAGTTGGTCCAAAATGGCCAGCACTTGGTCAATAACTGACAGCTTCCCTAATTTTTGTCGCTGCTTCCGACTTAGGACCAATCAGAGAAAGCCAAATATGCTCCTCTAACCAACTACGCAGGACGCCCCGCTTCTAGTTAGCCCGCCTGCAGCTTCCCCAGGCCAGCAGCCTCCAGTCAGGGCACATGTGAGGCTTTCTCTTTTTTCCACTATAAAGCGTTCCCATGCAATTGCCTGTCTTTTAGTCTCTGCCAAATGCAAGTGATGGTGGCTGACTCCCTTGCTATGCAGCGAGCTCTGAATAAATCGTCTTTGCTTTTTCTCATTTAGTCAGTCTTCACTTATTTCCGCAGAAGGTAGAGTTTACGTATAATAAAAAGCATCCATTTTAAGTTTACAGTCTATTGAGCCAGGTGACCATCATCTCAATCAAGATACAGAACATTTTCATCACTCCCAAAAGTTCCCTTGTGCGTCTCTGAAATCACTCCCCACCCTCCCTCAACAGCTCCCATCGA
Organism: Equus asinus; assembly: GCF_041296235.1. Lineage (NCBI taxonomy): Eukaryota > Metazoa > Chordata > Mammalia > Perissodactyla > Equidae > Equus > Equus asinus. The sequence continues at coordinate 12,639,469 of NC_091791.1, read as the reverse complement.
GCGCGGATCAGTTATCTGTCATCGGGACTCTGAAGGCAGTTCTTTAATAAATCTCCCTGGTCATGGCCCGCCCCACCCAGCTCTTGCACTTGGTTTTTCTCTTCTGCCACTTGGAATTCTCTAGGACTCTTGGGATGAACCTCAGGACCCTTGGAGGTGCGATGTTCTTTGTTCTGATTTTTCTATTACTCTAAATCCATCTGCTGTCTTCCTGGGATTTAAAAAATTTATTGCCTTTCTTGTTTTCCTGTACTGTCATGGTTTTGTTGTTAAAATTTAAAAAACGCTGTAACCTGTCAAACTCAGTGGGGATATAAACAAGAAATAATTTTTATTTCTTTCAGTCATTGCCTCTAGCTGTACTTTGTCAGTTTCTTCTTTCCTGTCCCTTAATAAAGTCTTGGGCAAATTTCTTAATTTTACTGTTTTCAACTTAGTCTGGTCCTGGCTAGAAATTTAATCCATGGTTGATTAACACTCTTCCTCCTCCTCCATCCTGTGGCTCCAGGGACCTGAAGTGTGGTGGAGACAGGAGCCTGATCTGCTCATGAAGTACATTCTTTCCCTGCGTCTGATTCTTCCTGAACTGGGAGCAGGTGGGAGGGACCGTGGATACAGAGATCTGATGCGGTTGACTGCCTGGGAGTGGAGGAAGACATTCTGGCTTTGCTCTGGCTTGGAAAGGTCCTGTCTGGGGAGGGTAGCCTCCTTTAACATGGGGTCTCCCTGTAGAAAGTGTGTGGTTTTCTCAAGGGGCAGCGATTTCCTGGAGAGAACGGCAGTGGCCTCTCCTATGAGTCCCTCCCGGTGGTTTAGCTGTATGGCTGGGGGAGGGGGTCAATTTTCCCTAAACATGTGGCTCAGAATTGGGGAGGCACAGTTCCTCACTGGGAGTTTGTGGTACTATGAGCATGAGGGAAAGGAGGTTAAATCAACAGACGCCCAACACACGTGTTTACAGACCTTACCTTTTGAACAATTGCTTAGAGAAAAGGAGAAGAAATTTTCCCAAAAGAAAATGGTATGGTCTATATTAAATTCCTGATTTTTAATCTGCCCCTAATATGTGTTTTACTCTTCTAGAGTAATATGGTTAGCAAAAAGTTTGGGATTTAAAATTTTAGAAGCTGCAGTGTTTTTTGTTTTCTGATTTTTTTTTTTAAACGCTACAACATCCTTTCTTCCATAAAGGCAATGGTGAGAAAACATTTAGATTTTGTTGTTACAGTTTGAGAGTAATCTCATGTTTGTATTAGAGCTCGTCTCTGCCTGGATTATTCCTCTTTCTAGACGTGACTTGTAAATTGCCTCTAACTGTTTACCACGTCTGAGAGCCCGAGTGGTCTCTGTCTCTCTAGTCTCTGTCTTAGACCTGTCTCGGTAGAGACATGGCATCTTTCCTTCTCTATTTCTCAGGCCGTCATTAAATCCAAGACTGAAAGTCTGTCCAGGCTTATGGACCAGGGAGGAATTTCTTTTTTCTCAAAAATGAAAGATCACGAGATTTTGCTGATGCTAGAAACACATTTAATAAAGGAGCTTCTCCAGATGGTTGAAGGTAGGTAGTTTTAAGTTCAGAACGTTTTTCATTATAATTTCAATACCATGCACAGGTTTCAACTGACACTTCGGGGAATTTACAGATCAGACGCACTGCAATCTGCTACCAGGCCTCACGGTCGCTAGGTTTTATTGTTTTAGAAATGTCATAATGACTACTGAGAAGCACTAATTGCCTACAGTTTGGTGTGATAGAAGAACACAACACATTTGTTCTGCCCTCTGGACCCGTGTTGCACAAAGACATTTTAAGGTACGTAAGAAAACAATCACATATTGTTCTAATCTCCATGGCATTTGCAAATTATTTTTCTTAAATCAAAGGGCACTTTGAATAATTTTTTTGGCATTTCAAATGCTCTAATGAGAGTAGCAAAATATAGTGTGAAGAGCAATGGACTGGATTTGGATTCCAATTTTTATCCAACTTCTTATAGGCTGTATGAGCATAGTCAATTTGTTCAAACTTTCTGGGTAAGTTTCCTTTTCAGTGAATAAGGGAGTTGGCCTAGAGAGGTTTTAAAGTCTCTTGTAGCCACAAAATCCATGGATTGTATGTTGTATATAAAAAATTAAGAATTAATTATTCTTATCATCTTCTTGTTTATTAAATAACAAGCCTGTTTTATTAATTTTATTCTTTAGCATTTTATATTTTTTTATATTTTGAGAGGGATCTGCTATGCCATTATGTTTTCTAATTTCTTATTGCTGGTATAAAGAAAAGTTTTGATTTAAGTATATTTAGCTTGCCTCCAGTTGTGTTACTGAATGCTTTTTATTCTAATAGGTTTTTAGTTGAAATGCTTGGATTTTCTGGAAATAAAATCTATAAATAATAATTTTAGAACCTCAATAACAATGTTGAAGAATAGTGGTGAGAGAAGGCGTCCTTCCTTATTTTTAACTTGAGTAGTATGTCCTTGTTAATATGATGTTTACTATTGGTATATGGTGAATACTCTATCAAATTTAGGATTTTTTCCTATTTAAATTTTACTTATAATTTTTATGGAAAACTTTTCTGGCTATCAAAATATCAATAATTCTACCAAAATACCTGTATGGAGTTTTTTCTTCTGTAACCTACTGATACAATGAATTACGTTAGTAGATTTCCTGATGCTAAACAATCCTAGAATTTAAAACCATCTTAAAATCCTGCTAATAAACCTAAGTCGATCATTATGCTTAAAAATATACTTTTAAATTTGTTAATATATTATGTAAGATTTTGCCACTTATATTACTGTTACTCATATGACTAGTAATGTAGATCTATAATTTCTTTGTACTTTAAAAAAATCATATTTTGAATCAGGATTATGCTTACTTCCAAAAACAATGTGGAAAATGTTTTCATTTTCTTTTGCGTTCTGTAATAGTTTGAATAGTGTAGGAATTAGCTGTTCTTTGAAGGGCAGATAGAGTTTATGGGCAAAACCATTTGTGACTGGTTCCTATTGTAGTGGTGGATGTTTGACAATTGTTTTTCAATAATTCTACAGTTATTGTTCGGTTCTCTACCTTTTTTTAGTCTGCTTTGTAACTTGTGTCTTCCTAACAGTCACCGAGTTCATCTTGGTGTTTAAATTTGTTAGCATATGCAGTCATTTTCATTAATTATTTTAATGGCTCCTGTATTTGTAGTCTCTTTCCTAATATTTACGACTTTCCTGCTTTGTTTTTTCCCCCATTTCTTGAATTGTTTTGCTGGCGGTCTGTCCTTTTTCTTCAGCTTTTCAAAGAAACTACTCCTGGTTTTCCTTGTAACATATTGAAATTTTTGCTGGATTTTAGACAGCAAAGGACTTTTACTTGTGGGATAATTACTTATTTGTTCCACTAAATGAAGGATATTCTAAAAAGGTCACTTGTTTCCTTGTCTAGAACCCCTACCTTGGTGCTCCTAAGTAGAATTTGGAAGAGAGTCAGCCCGGGGACTAGGGGCAGGGAAATCAACCCGAGCTGGACTGCAGACGGCTTGGAGGGGGCACTTTGTGAGTTTGTGATCGATTGGTATACAGTCTAGAGCCGATTGCTGGGGAGAGACACGCTTGGCAGCTTGAAGGCAGTGCATGTTGTGGTTAAGGCTAAAGCTTTGGGATCAGACGGACCTGTACTTGACTCCCGGCTCTGCCACTCACAAATGGTGTTACTCTGGGCAAGTCGCTTTGTTACTGTGTCCTCATCTACTTGTTTGTTTAGGGAGGATTAAATGAAATACGATATGAAAAACTTTTAGCTCAGTGTCTGACCCGTAGGTAACCTCAGTGCATGGTCATAGCAGTGGTGGTTGTTATTAATCTAGTATCTGGTAAAATCATAGAGTCTCAGTTTCTCATTCCCAAAAGGTAAAAAGGTATCCTTTTGAAGCTACTCAGCAGGCAGACTTAGAAACGCTTTCCTTCTAGCAGCGTGAGCTATTTTCCCATATTCTGCCAGAGTAGGGCAGACTTAGACGGCCAGATGTGGGGATGCTGGCCTTCCTGTGCACGTTCTCAGCTAGCTCATCGAGGTGGGCTCCCTCAATGATAGATAACCTTGCACCCACCCCTTGAATTCAGCAATAACATCTGGGTAATAAGGCTGTACAGGGGGAAAAGGTGGTGTATATATCACTGATATATGCTTCCCCGACCTGGGTTATTAATTTAGGATTTTTGAGGTTTGACATGGCAATTTATGGAGTCTCTTATGCTCTCTTTAGAATGGCAAAGGAGGACACAGGCCTCTGGGCCCCTTAAGACAGAGGATGAGGTGGCAGCCAAATTTCGTCTCCAGAAAGGTTTTCCACCTTCACCTTTCCTTCCACTCCAACATAGATGGGTACTGTGCTCTGTGCCATATCTGAGGGAGACAAATCGGGAGAGGTCTTGGAAACATGCTATAATGTTGGAGCTTATACATCCTTGTGAAATCTTACCTCCTGTTCCATGGGACATGCTACTTGGCCAACAAAGTCTCTTCATGTTTCTCCTGCTGTTTCTATTTTCATCCCCTGGAGATTGTTGGGCCTCTGGCTATTGGTGAATCCTAGGACCATAGCAGCTTGCATGGTTCTCCGCAATTCATGAAGCCCAACACCAACATTGTCTCGCTGGTTTCTTAGAATAACCCTATTGGGTCAATAGAGCCGGTAGAGTTATTGTCTCCATTTCGTAGGGAAACTGAGACCCAGGGAGGCAAAGAACTTTGCCCAGGGTCACACTTCGAAGAGCTGAAGCAGACCAGAGTTCCTACCACTAAGTCTATGGCTGCTTCCGCCTGCAGGTCAGTGCCGCCTCTGCGGGGACCAAATCGCAGGTCAGAGATCTCACATCCGAAAGTTTTCAGGGCTGCCTGCCCAGAGTCCCCAGCATGGCTCAGTTTTCTTTAGTGAAAGAGAAGGAGAGAAAAGAGATGGAGAGGGGAGGGAGAAGAAGGGGACTGAGGGAAAGGGAAAGGATGGAGGGAGAGGAGGAAGAGAGAGAGAATGAATACACTGACTTCTCAAACGATAGAGACTTTGTCCTCAGTTTAACCTCTTTAGCTGCCCGAACCTTTCCCGGAGATGCGGTCTTTCGGTGCTCCTGATTTCTGATAGTTTCTCAGAAATTCCCCTATGTGGTTTAGCCCTTCATATCCTCTCCTGGCAGAACAGACAATATAAACGTAAACTGTCACCATCATTGCATGGGACCCAGGGGAAAGAGATGACATTTTCTTGTGAGACTGAGGGGAGCAGAAACAGATGTGCGGAAGGGTTGTTTTGCAAATCAAATGTTGTGGATTGATTTTTACAGTCTAAGGAGAGAAAAATGTTTACTGAGAGGGGGTGGATAATGTTTCTTGGGTTGTTCTTTCTGTGCGAGGAAGGAAAAAGAGGATCTAGCCCATGGTCCAGCTTTAGGTCTTGGTGCCTTTCCTCCCTGACCCAAACTGATGCTGGGTTTTGTGCTGCAGAAGGAGCCGTAAAGCTGGCAGTCCCTTTAAAAAAATGTGTCAGTCTCTGGCTCATTTTCATAAAATGGGCAAGCATTAGTTTTCAACCAGGATGATTTCCTCCCCAGGGGATAGCTGGCAATGTCTAGGGACAGTTTTGGTTACCACGGGTGGGGAGGCACCCCTGGCATCTAGTGGGTGGAGGCCAGGGATGCTGCCAATCATCCTGCAATGCACAGGACAGCCCCCACAACAAAGAATTATCCAACCCAGCATGCCCGTAGTGCTGGGGATGAGAAGCCTTGGCCCCGAGTGAGACCCGACATGAAACAGTCACCCTGGAAGTCTTAGTGGAGTGGTTGGGTGATGATGTGTTCGCTGGTTTTGAGTGGGTCAACTCTGGTTAGCATGATATTTTGGGGTCAATTTTTGTAATTTTTTTGGTCTTATTATCTTTTTAAAATCCACAAGTGGGACATGATTATATTCCTACTGCACAAGATTCAAACAATACAGGAGTGAAGAGAGCAAAATGTGACTGTTCTGCTTAATTTTCTCTCTCCTTTTTACCCCTTCCCTCCCATTCTCTCTCCCCTCTCCTTTCTGGAAGCCACGTTCTAGGTGACTTCACTGTACACATATATTATTTTTCTCCCATAGATGGGACCATTCCATAGATACTCTTCCATGACTTTTTTTTTTTTCACTTAACATCTTGTAACCAGGGGCCCTCTAGGACCGGTTCAACTGACCCCATCTCTTATCAACAGAGTGGTTAAGAATTGCCTTTCAGAAAATCTGCAAGGTCACATAGCCAAGGTGTGTGCAAAACAAGAAACTGTGACCTGAAATGACCTCAGAACCAAAGATCCTCTTTCCCACGCAACCCAAGGCCTAGGACACTTGCAAGTCAGATGCATATCAGAAGCGAGGGGTCCCTCATTCAGGAAGAGCCAGTGTTAAAATTCCTTCCCCACCTCATCAAAGATGTTCAGAACCCCATCATAAGAGTAGAACCTCATCATAAATGTTTAGAACCTTATCATAAATGTTTAAAACCTTACCATTAATGTTTGAAACCCACCAATCAAAACTTGTCCCCCCAGCATTTTTGTGGGCCTGCCTGTTCTCCCCAACCTCTTAAATTTCACCCCAAATCCTGAATCAAGGAGACAGCTCTGAGGGCCCCCTGTTACCCCTGCAGATCGATCTTGCAGAATGAAGCTGATCTCTTTTCCCAAAGGCTGATGCCATAATCAATTGGCTTGTTTATGTGCATCGGGCAAGTGGACCCCAATTTTGTGCAGTAACAATTTTAGTTAATAAACTTCTAGGCTGTTCAAAGTTTCACAGTAAAAAGATGGTCTCATATTGTCAAAGTAATAGACGTAGCAATACTTTATGGCACTCACTCTGTGCCAGGTAGGATTCCAAAGGCTTTGTACATACCTCCTTTAATCCTCAGAAAACAGTCTGAGTTAGGTGTTATTTTATCCCCATTTTATGGATCAGGAAACGGAGGCACTCAGAGGCAGTCTGGCTGAGTCCTTGCTTTTTACCCTGCACTATCCTGTCTGTCCAGAAAATGATTATTTGGGAGTTGGGGGTACTTTGGTTACATCCACGGATGTGATATTGTAATATAATAAGAAATATTTATTTAGTCTTTGTCCGTGGTTCTTGGCACAGAGCTCCTAAAACGCTTGTGATTTCCTGAGTGATAGGAGCATCTTTTGTTGTAATATTTGGTCTTAGTCCTCGGCTCCTGACACAAGAGCTTCTAAGACCTTGGAATTTCCAAGTGTGGAAAGAGAATCTTTTGTATGCTAATGAGACTACTCGTGACTGGGGCCTCCTTGAGAGCTTCAGGATGGGGCTGGTCTGCAGAAAGACCAAGACATGACTAGGAACTTGTAACTTTCCTCCCTATCCCCCAGCCTCTTGGGAGAAGGGCTGGAGATTGAATTAATGACCAATGGCCAATGATTTAATCAATTGTGCTTATGTCATAAAGCCTCCACAAAAACCACTAAGCAGTGGGATTTGTAGAGCTTCTGGGTTGGTGAAAACACTGAGGTGCTGGGAAGGTGGTGAGCCCGGAGAAGGCATGGAAGCCTTGTCACCCTGCTTCTCCCTCACATCTTATCCTATGCATTCCTTCCACTTGCCTGTTCTTGAGCTGTATCCTTTACAATAAACTGGTAATAGTAAGTAAAGAGCTTTCATGAATTCTCTGAGCCATTCTAGCAAATTATTGAACCTGAGGGGGGCGTCGTGGGAGCCCCTGGACTTTATCGCTGGTTGATCAGAAGTATGGGTTGCCTAAACTTGTGACTGGCATCTGATGTAGGGGCAGTCCTGTAGCATTGAGCCCTTAACGTGTGAAGTCTACATTTAGCGTCAGAATTGAACTGAACCGTAGGCTACCCAGTTGGTGTCTGGAGAGTTGAATTGGCAGGTGTGAGGAAAACCCCCACACATTTGGTGTTACAAGTGTTACGAGTGAAAATCAGCTCAGAATGGGTATTCATTGAATGCCAGTCACACGCTCAGCACTGTGCCAGGTGTCCTTGGTCTCCAGGAACTCCTGGTCTCAGAGCAATAACAGACAGGAAGACAGATGACAGTAGGATAGAGCAGTTCAGTGTGGTAAGTACAGCAATAGGGACAAACTTCTAGAGACAATAGTCACCACTTGATTTATGCCCCAACTCCAGGAGAGAAGTCCAGAACCATTCCTAATTAAAAACTGTCTGTCCTTATTAGTCAGCTTTTGTGTCTCTGACTTTTGAAGCATGCCTAATCATAATTTGCTTTACAGTCTTGCTCCCAAGTTTTATAGCAGGAGATGTCAGTAATCAGAATAATTCTTCAGGCTTTGTAAAATGGTAAGGTTTGGAACGCCACTGTCTAAACTTTTCATATCCAGAGCAGCATGTTAGAAAGAACTTCTCATTATTTTCTAAATTTCAAATGTGTTTGCTAAATATATCACTCCTTTGCCTTTCTACCTTGAAATGTCATATTTCTCTTTTACCAATGATGACTTTTCAATAGTCTAAGAGTTCAAAACACGTGGGCACCCACTAGAATATAATCCAGTTCAAGAAGCCCTTAGTTATCTCCAGGTGGGTGCCAGGCACTGTGACATTTGCTGGGGAGGAGCTCACAGGTGTGTTTACAATGTATTGTGGCGATTGGGTGAGTGACATGATAAAGACAACACACGGAGGGTTATAGGAGTCCAAAGTAGGACATGGAAGCATGTCCATGCTCTAGGACTGCATCACGTAGGGTGACCAACTGTCCCTGGTTGCCCTGGACTGAGAGATTTCTGGGCTGCAAGATGTTTAGTGCTAACATCAGGAAAGTCCTTGCAAACTGGGCCAAGTTGGTCACCTTAGCATCGTGGATTAGCAAGAACACTGCACTTCCTGCGAGCACTCTGGCCAAATCAGTTAGCTACCTATTGTTAAATGGGGGACAGTGGACAGATGACCACTAAGTCTTTGGAAATTATGAGAAAGCAGCTCTAGTTGTTCAGACTCCTTGAAGGAGTCCTGACTGCACCTCTATTGCTTATGCTATGGGAAAGTTTCAACATCTTCTATGCCATTTTAGCTACTTTTATTGTTGTAGGGCTGGGAGGCTGGCCCCTGAGAGGCCTTCCCAGGCAGCCGGACTCTGGGGAACCTGCTCCTAGCCTTGGCTGGCAGGCCAGCTGTGGAAGGCTGACCGTTGCTCTCTGGCTGACCACTAGTGTATTAATTTGTCATATGAAATAGGACTACAAGAGAGATGAACACCTGTGGCTTCTGGCCTGTGTTCCCTGTAAGGGTAAATTTACAGTGTATTAGCGGGGATATAGGTTCAACTGAATGAGACAGAAATCCAAATTTCCTAGTAGTCCAAATGTGATAAAAGTTTAGTTTCTTTCATGTGAAAGTCTAAGTCCAGAAAAGACCTTCAGTGCCCAGTTTCCTTTTATTTATTTTTCATCATCTCTTGGGTGTGGCTGTTACTGTGCAAAGGGCTTGATCTGCTTGCCACAGGACAAAGCTAATCCATCAAGAGGCAGAACAGTGGTAGAGAAAGGACTTTATTGAATGATGAGCTAGCTGATCAGAAGAGAGTGGACTAGTGTCCTAAAGCACCATCTTAAGAGGGTGCAGAATCTTGAAGCAGTGATATAGGGCCGGTGGACTACAGAGGAGGGCAGTCAGGAATGTTGATCATCTGGCGTTGCAGACTGGAAGTTGCCACACCTGGCCTTCCAGCTATCATCGATGATGGATACCAGTATAGAATCTCTGTCCAAAGATCACCACATTCCTAAGGAATGCATAAGAGCGAAGTTATCTCCTTTTTGCAGCTGGAAGGTATATGGTATGCATGGGTCAGAAAATACACAGAGCATGCATATTTCCAAGAGGATGGCTATCAGTTCATCTAGACTATATGCAGGCTTAAGTGTTCCCTATGGGGAAGAGAAGCAAAGGTTATAGTGAGTTATAAGATGGCTTCCCTTAGGCTAAATCTGGTTTGGCCTATAACATGGCCTCATCCACATAGTCCAAGAATGTCCCCTACCCTGTCTAGTTTACAGCCAGTGGGAAGGGAAAAAAGGGGAAAGGAGGAGAAAATGCATTTCCTCTGTGAGGTGAATCCAGAGGTCACACATAACTCTTCTTACATCCTGTTGACCAGAACTGAGTCATGTGGACAAGGCTGACTGCAAGGGCACCTGGGAAATGTGGTCTTTAGGTGTAGGTGGCCATATATCCATTGAGATGTTTTATTATTAAGAGAGGAGGGGAAAATAAGTATTAGGAAGATAATAGAACTGAAGAAAGAAGTGAGGGTTAGATGTTTAACAGCGTTAGAGCCTTTAGCATCCACCCCAACAACAGGCATATACCAGCCTTGGGATCACACAACGCAACACACAATTGTGTGGACCATGTTGCTGTACACCCATAGGGAGTACTTGGTGCACACTGCCCGCCCTTTCTGCCATTTGTTTTTGTGTGTTGTAGTCTGTCCAGCTTCTTCCTTTTCAGTATAGAGCCAAGAATCCCTGCCCAACATGTAGGGGCCTGGGGTTTGATTTTTTGATGGAATGACAAGTACTTTCCACTATAAGCCCCACAAAGCCAAAGATTGTCTCTTACTTATACTGTCATAGATTGATGTCTGGCATATCCCAATGTAATAGATATTTGTTAAATTAGCAAATCATCTTCCTTCCTCCACAAACCTAGCTTTATTGAAGTATAACTGACAAATAAAAATTGTGTATATTTAAGGTATACAACTTAATATTTTGCTATACATATATATACTGTCGAATAATCAGCACAATCAAGCTAATTAACATATCCACCACCTCACGGTTACCGATTTCTTTTTTCCTTTTCTTTGTAGTGAGAACATTTAAGATCTACCCTCTGAGAAACTTTCAAATATATAATACAGTATTGTCAACTATAGTGACATTGCTATAGATTAGGTCTCCAGAACTTACTCATCTTGCATAACTGAAACTTTGCACCCTTTGGCCAGCATCTCCCCATTTCCTCCATCTCCAGCCCCTGGCAACCATCATTCTACTCTCTGCTTCTATGAGTTTCATTATTTTAGATTCGTATGTAAGTGAGGTCAGGCAGTATTTGTCTTTCTGTGTCTGGCTTATTTAATTTAGCATGATGTCCTCCAGGCTCATCCACATTGCAAATGGTAGGATTTCCTTCTTTATTAAAGGTTGGATAATATTCCCTGGTGGATGTATATCTACCACAAGCAAATGACCTTTTATCTTCTGATCTCTTCACTCTAAGGAGTCTTAAGCCCGCTCATTCTATGGCAGGTATTTTCCCTGTAGACCCAGACTTCATTTACTCTCCTTCCTCCTGACCTTGCAAGTTAGTCTCTAAGGCAAACTTCAAATATCTCTCTTCAGATTTCACAGTTCAACTCTGAATGTGTTTTGGGGAACTTTGGCATTCTCTGCCCTTATTGATTGCTCCTGCAATAATTTGATGTGCCATTTTCTCTTGAATTAAGCTCTTTTTGTTTGCTTCTAATTCCCTATGTATCAGAAAGTCTAACTTCGTCATTAAGAAGGCAGATTGAACAACATAATGTCCCTGAGTGTTTGACGTGTCTGACTTTTATTGAGGCGGCTGAATTGTCTAACAGCATCCGCAGGTCTCCGGCATTTGGGAATGTAAACTTTTTCTGATACTGTATTTGTAGGAGTAGACCATACAGGCCTGAATTTCCTTCCTCAAAGGCATGTTTGGAAAGGATGCTCTTGGTAGGAGAGCCACTTTGCGAAGCTGTTGGGTAAGCCTGGAGCTTGTTTGAAATGAAATCTGTATGAGATTGTGAGGAAGACACTGTGATTTGGGCTTATAGGAACAATGTCTGGTGTGAGGCTCGTGGGCTGCATCCTGATGTGGGAGAGGGTGAAAATAATTACCAAAAATTTACATATTGTTGGCGTGGTCCTACACAGATGGAACTCATATTCCTGTATTTTTTCTAGATTATTCATGTTAAAAAGTAGTTCTCTATTTCCTACAATGGAGATTTCTCAGAGTAGCTGGAAACCGAATATGGGGAGTGGAGGGGGAGTGGGAAGAAGTGAACAGGAGGGGTAGGGGCGTACAATCGAACCACTGAGAAATCTTTGCCAGATGGCTCTTGCACAGGAGCTTGGAGAATTCGGCTTTAATGAATAAGAATGAGGATTGGGTTTCCCGGTCCCTAGGTGACTGGAGACATATTTTTTTCATTTACACTCCTAATCATTGAGTGCTTATTGTGTGCAAGGTGCTAATTAAATTTTGATTAAAAAGTTGCGAGTCTCCACTTTCCAGCAGTTTACAAGATAGTTAGGGAGAGTGCACATGACAGACCCAGAAGACTTATTTTCTATGAGCTCATTGCATTTGCTCTGATTTCTCAAAGTTCCATTTGTTTGCTTCAGCTCTTGGTTAGTTTTAGTTCAGAGCTAGGTTTAGCTGAATGTGGGCAATAATGGGAGGGACAAAGTCTACAAGTCATTTATTCCAAATTGAAGACTGAAGTAGACCATTCCAAAGAAGTCTGGATTTGTATCTCTTGTGAGCCAGTGGACATCTTCAAATGCCCCTGAATCCATAGTGATTGTAACATTCGTGGAGGTCTTCTTACGTGCCAGGCACTGTGCTAAGTGCTTACATGGGTTATATCATTTAATCCCTACAACACCTTTGGGTGGGAAGTACAAATTTTGGATGCATTTTACAGATTGAGAAGAAAGTTAAACAGCTAGGAAGTAGCCGGGTCCGACTTCAAACCTAGGAAATCTGATTTCTGAGATGGCATGCTCAAACACCTTGGTAGACCGTTTCAGGGAAATAAGTGGATCTTATCCGTGGTCTTATTAGCCATTGAATTATTTGAATGAGCTCATTCTACAAGCCCACAAGTGAACAATAGCAAGTTATTCTGAAATGTTAGAAACTATAGCATCAAAAGAGAGCTGGCTCTTGTTTAAGGGAAATAGACCTGTAAAGAGTGAAGCTGGGGCTAGAGCTAAATATAAATAAAATATAACCCTTCTCAAAAATCTCCAAGGCTGATGGGGAAAGCCATTTAGGACCATGCAAAACAGGATAAAACAGTTGAGGAGTCAAAGTGTTTTCAGGCAAGGATTCTGCATGGCCAGATGGAACAAATGGCTCAGAGGTACATGGGGCATGAATCAGGGCTTAACCAGCTGGTTGCCTGCTGGGGTGCTCAGCTGGAAGCAGAATGTCTGACAGGTCCTTCACTTGTCTGGCTGGAGGTTGTCCTCCCAAGGCCAGAGAGAGAAACACACTGGGTTTTTATCCACATCCCAGTGCTGGGGAGAGATTGGATGGTGAAGTGACAGCGGTGGCAACCTTGAGAAAAAGATGTGAGTCTTTGGTGCCCTCAAGGGTGATATTTGTGTGCAGAAAAATAAGTTCTTATTCAGCATTTTAGGTTCAATTCACACATCTTACTATTTTAAGTCTAGCAAATTCTAATAATTGCATATTTAATTCTAACCATTCCTAAGATGGAAAGATATGTACCCACTAAGGAAATTAGTATGTCATCCTACACAATTTTGGGAGCTGCCTTTTCAGATTGCTTGAGCTAGCACAATGACCAGACCTAGATCTGACCCTGCTGGATACTTGTCAGGACCCACTGAACCCCGTGTTTATTGGGATGTGTTGTCAAAAACTCTACAACTTCAGGAGAGATGCGGTTACCTAGCCTGTGTCCCTGGTTTCAAGTTGTACCTTGTGCATTTCTTCGTTCTTCTGTCTACATACAGTCCCACCCAATTTGATGGCCTGATTGGATTTTACGTTTCATTCGTTCTTAAAATACATGAGTGTCTTCCTGGGGCCAGCCCGGTGGCATAATGGTTAAGTTTGCATGTTCTACTTTGGCAACCCAGGGGTCATGAGTTAGGATTCCAGGTGCAGACCTACACACTGTTCATCAAGCCATGCTGTGGCGGCATCCCTCATACAAAATAGAGGATTACTGGCACAGATGTTAGCTCAGTGACAATCTTCCTCAAGCAAAAAGAGTAAGATTGGCTACAGATATTAGCTCAGGGCTAATCTTCCTCACCAAAAAATATATATATTATATGAGTGTCATATATATATATATATACTATCTTACTTTAAAGACCTTTGACATTGAAAGAATGTTGTATTTTTTCATATAATTCCTAAGATCGTACAGCTCTTGTAGATTTGAAAATGATCTCTGACTGGCTTTGTGTATTTGATCACTGCCTCCATCCTACAGATATCAGAGAAAGGCAGGACATAAAGTGCACACTGTAGACTTGAATGAGGTGATTTCACAAGTTTTAGAGAAAGCGTAGGCACAATTCCTATTGTCAGACCCCAAGTCAACGTAAGGAGGAAGGAAATGAAAGCATCTAACGCCACCCCAGAGAGAGCTGGTTTTTGCTGACATGGTATTTGAATGAATGGCCATCTGTAAAAGAGGAAAGGCAAGGCAGACAATTGAGTAGGACACTATAAAGATAGTGTCAAAAAGATCAAAGTTGAGAATGATGTGATATTTGAAACAAAAATGCCAAGGACAAAAGGATACTTTTGTTTTGTTTTGAAACAAAAATGCCCAGGGCTTTCTAATGAGATGCAGAGCAAGAATGGCAAAGATGGTTTGGGTTCATGGGTGGTGTTAGTCAGGCATTACTCTGTAGCAGGTGTTTGAGGATTATCTTGCTCCATGGGTAGCTTTTTGGTGTGAGCCTTAACCACAAGGGAACCCTTAGGAGCACATAACAAAGCCGTCACTCCAGGAAGAAGATTTAGATGGGAGGAGTACAGGAATTTCAAATAGAATGGGTTCTGACAAACCACTTCTGATCTTATTTCCTTTTTTCTAACAGAGTTAGGAGACCCAACTGTCAATTACCTAGTTAGAGTTTAACAAGGCATCTGACAGGGAGATAATAATCTCCAGACAGAACAGAATGTTGTGGCAGGGGTTAGTATAATTACGTGGATTCATAACAGAATCACCACTCAAAACATATGGATTAATGGACTTGGTCTCCCTGTGGAAGATTTCTAACGGTGGCTACAGGACACTGTCAAATATTTAAAAATGCTGTACTTGGTATTTTCATTTCAAAGCCCAAATGTTAGAATGCACAAATAGCAAAATGAAGGAAAATAATTTGGATGAAAGAATAATTTTGGAAAGATCCCATGGATTAAGTTATAGACCAAGACCAAAGTATTTCTTGCTGTATTTAATGTGTAGAGCAGGCTGGGGAAACAATAGACCTACAATGTTACAATGGCTTATGCACAATAGAAACTTACTCTTTGTTCACATAACAGTCTGGGATGGATGTCCACGGTTGGCTGACGACCTTCCGTGAGGACCAGGCTCCTTCCATCTTGTGGCTCCTTCCATCCCCAAGGGCTTCATTCACATCTACCTTTAGATTGCATCCAGAAGGAGAAGAGCATGCTTCCTTTTTTATGCTTATTTTTTTTTTTTTTACTACAGAATATTTTAAACATATATAAAAGGAGAGAGATACTAAAGTTCATCTCAAATACTCATCATTTAGATTGATGGTCAATTTAGGACCACTCTTGTATCCTTCTACCTACTTCCTCCTTCCCCTCCCCAATTAGATTATTTTGAAGCCAACCTCTGCCATTGTATCGTTTTATACATGTGTGTATCTCTAAAAGACAAGGACTCTGTTTTTAGAAAGCATCGGTACAACATCATTATCACTCATAAAATACTGACAACAGTTCCCTAACATCATCAACTATCTATATCGAATATCTATTTGGTGTTCAAATTCATATTCTGATTCATCTTCTCTCTCTCTCCCTCTCAACAGTTTGTCTGAATCAAGGAGGTACACACTGCAGTTGGTTGATGTGTCTCTTAGGTGTTAATCCATAGGTCCCCCATCCCCACTTTTGTCCTTTGTAATTTACTTGTTGTTAGGTCGTTTGTCCTGTAGAGTTCCCCCCAGTCTGGATTTTGCTGATTGCATTTCCACTGCATAGTTTAACATGTGCTCTGTATTTCTTCTGAACTGATAATTATATCGAGAGTCCTGCCCAGATTCAGGTCGATTTAGGAGGCAAATTGACTTCATAGATAGTGGTGTATGTTTTGACTTTTGATATCACTGTGTAAATTCATTATTTCATTAAGGGTTTGTAAAGTGGTGATATTCTAGTTCTATCATTTCTTCCTCATTCGTTAGCCAGAGTTCCTCTATAAAGAAAAGTATTTCTCACGGACTATTTGGTTACTCTGAGGTCATACTTATGTCTTAAATACCTTGAATTCTGTTCACAAGTTGGCTAAGACTGTCACATGAGACCCCAGAATCAAGCTCAGGGGAGGCTGGGAAGTGGAATCTAGCTGTGTATCTGGGAAAAAAAGGGAATGGATTTTGACCAACAGCTGGCAGTCTCTGCCACAATTACAAAAATGAAGTGAAATTTGCCAGTGATATGGTTAAGGTCCGTAAACCCCAGTGTAGGGTGGGAGAGACATGGTGAGCAGCACCACAAGTGGAAAATACTCAGAGGAGTTGGTTGACCAGGAGCTCTGTGAGGAAACTGGGCTGTAGCTGCCAAAAGAGCTGACAAAATCCTGGGTGGCACCACCGGCAGCAGTCTAACGCTTGGGGAGCAGTGACAAACCATGCAGGTGCGAGAAGGCAGTCAGGACTCAAAGCCACATCCCGGGAGGAACTGTTGGCAGAGCTGGTGATGTTTAATCCAAAGACTCTGATGGGACTTGAGAGGATTTTGAAGGGCTGTGTCCTGGAAAAGGCGTAAGACCGGATCTGAGTGGACCTAGGGGTGAACGAGAAGTACTGGGGAAGAAGTACCCAGAGGCAGATCATGGTTGAATACAGGACTCTTTCCTCTTGTTTCTGTGATTAATTTTAGTAGTCGTAACTGTGTTATGGTGGAATGAGCTGCCTCGGAGAGACTGTGGCTCCTTGGTTCTGGATGGGTGTGAAGAGGGATTCAGGCACCACTTGACGGAGATGGGGGTGGGAGCTCAACAGTGCATGGTGGCTGCACCTGTTCCTTCTGCCCCAGAAATGCTGAAGATCGAACAAGCTGTGAGAAATCTCATATGTGTTAACTGAATGGGACTGCATGTTCAGAAAAGGACATGTGGTCCACAGGCAAAAGTATATATTTAACCATTCTGTTGTAGGCAAGTTTTTTTTCATTTCTCATAGAAAGTCTTTTGAGTGAACTTTTTACTTAGAGAAATAAAAAAAATTGAGGAGAGGGGTTCGAAGTACACTTGATAGCCAGTTATTTTTGAGTGTGATTTCCAAGGCCATTTGCTTATTCATTCCTTCTCCATGGGGCACGCCCAAGTGCCAGCTCTGTACCAGGTTCAGGGGACAAAGGTGAGGAACAGGTGGCACTTGCTCTTGAAGCTCGTGGTTGGAGGGAGAGGCAGATGTGCACAGGAGTAAAGATGCTGCCATGTGGAGGAGCGTGTGCACAGTTAGGGAGTGAGAAGGAAGGATGGACCAGGTGGGCAGGGACGCTAGCGGGCCTCTGGGGGGTTTCAGAGAAAGCTTCACGGAATCACATGGGGGAGATGCCCTAAGGAAACCTTGAAGGCTGAATGGAAGTTAATCCGATGGTCAGGGAAGGGCATCCCCTCGGAGTCCCTTCTCTGGGGACACTTTAAGGAGAGGGAGTGAAGATGTGAGCGTGGCCTTTTCAGGACAGGGTGGTCCAGGAGCATGATTAGCGTGTGGGACCTGTGCTGGTGAGACTGAAGGTGAGACTGGAGGGGCTGGCAGGGGTCTGGACCTGAAGCGCTGGGGGAACATGCTGACGTCTGGGTTTCTTCCTGAAGACCTCTGACTTGATCCTTTGGGCGAAGGAACCCTGTGGAACCCTAGGCTGGGAGTTGGCATCCCCTGATTCTGGGTCCTGCTCTGCAGCCATCCCTTCTGACCACACGCAGCCCCCTTTCCTGTGCTCAACCTCGGTTTCTGCATCTGCAGTTCAGGGAGGGTGAATTAGGAGAAACACGAGGCTGGTTTGGAGTCAGATAGCCTGGGTTTGAATCCTGCCTCCAGCTCATACTCACTGTTATTTAACCTGTGTGCCACTTAATTTAAAATGGGAATAATAATGGGACCAACCCCAAGGGGTTATTGTGCAGATTAAATGAGAGAATCCTTGTGAAGTGGTTCCTTTTCACAGTGCTGGGCTGTCACTGAGCACTAATTGCTCAATGTGTGGCAGCCGTTCCTATTGTACTAAGTGTTAAGATTGACAGGTAACATTTCTGACCACACGACAGTGTGTGGCAGCAGTTTCTAGTTGGGCTGGAGAAGTCTTGGATTCTTGGACACACGCAGGGGCTGCCCCGAGAGAAGCCAGTTGGGCAGAGTGCTGAACCCCTTTTATTGTACAAAAACGGGGTTCCACCTACCCGACGTGCATTAACAAGCTAATTAATTATGGCTTCAGCATCTGGGAAGAGAAATCAGCTTTATTCTGCAAGGTCAACCTGCAGGGAGGACAGGGGGCCCTCAGATCTGTCTCCCTGATTCAGGATTTGGGGCAAAATTGAAGAGGTTGGGGAGAAAGGCTGGCACGCAAGAACGCTGGCGGGACAGGTCTTGACTGGTGGGCTTCAAGCATTTACGGTAGGATCTAAACATTTGTGATGAGGTTCTAAACATTTATGGTGAGGGGAAGGAATTTTAACACTGGCTCTTCCCGAGTGACGGACCCCCCACTTCTGATAAGAGTCCGACTTTTAAGTTCCGGTCGTCTCCCTGGGCCTTTGGTTCCGCGGTCATTTCAGGTCAGGATTTTTTCTTCTGCTCCTGCTCTGACTGTGTGACTTTGCACATTTTCTGAAAGACAATTTCTTAATGACTGTTGATAAGATGGAGTCAGTTGAACCGGTCCTGAGGGGCCTGCAATTACACCTCCCTCTGTGGGTTACTAGAGCAACTCCCCTTTCACCTGTTTTAGATACCAGAGTTTCAGGAACATTTACATGAAAAGCAAATTGGCAACATAACTTAGAAAACCACTGCACCAGATGATATCTAGTTTTCCTTTGGTTTTAAAATTATATAATTCTAGGATTTACAATTGTGAAGAGGATAGGTCACCTTTGGCTCCTCAGTTCCAGTTTATAAATTCCTCTGTGTGCTTCTGCTCCCTTCCCCACTACTGTTCCCTCTCCTGGCTCTCACTGCCTCATTCCACAGAATATCTCCATTTAAAAATAGTTCTTTACCTTATAGCTATGATAACCATGAGAACCTTATTTATATCAGCCTCCTGATAAAATCAATTCCCACTAAGATGTTAATATCTGATAACAGCTAAGCATTTGTTTTTAACCCCTAAAAGAAGCAGTCTAGAGATGCGATCCTTTCTACCCAAAGGAATAAGTCTCGAATGGGGATTTTCAGACTCAGGCTTGGGTGGGATGTTTCTGGGGAAGAGTAGCCTTTCGAATTTCAGCCTATCAGCAGTTGCTGCCTCAGGTGGGATTTGTCCCTTTTTCCACCAAATGTGCCACGTATGCGGAGTTGAGACAGGTGTGTGTCATCTAGGCACCAGTGTTTACTGTAGGGGAAGTTCTGAGCCTCATTTAATTAAGTGTCTGATTGTTTCCCACATTCTTACTGTGCAAGAAAACATCAACTAATAGAATGCCCAGGAGAGTACAACCTTCCTCAGTGGACCCCAGAATCAAGCTCCATGGTATTGGTGTACCTACGAGCATGCCTTTCTTTCAAAGCACCAGAAGGGGGTCTGGGGCATCTGGTGGGCACCGGTAGTGTTTGCTGCAGATGTCCCCGCACACCATCCTCACTGCGCAGCTGCAATGGGCTCATTCATGTGGTTAGAAACCTGTTTGACACATCGGTAGCAGACGGTAGGTCATCCCGTGCGCCTTTCTGGGGATGCTGAACCAGGACGGCAGTGGGATGGAGGACAAAAGCTGAGCGTGCTCTTCACAAAGCCCGAGAAAGAAGGCGGCTCAGCTCTGGGCTGCTTATTCTGTTGAGACTAAAAGAGCTCCAGGGGAATTCGTGCTCTCCCCGTCGGGCTCTCTCCCTCCCGGGCTGTGGTCGTGCATTGAGGGTGAACGGGGGCCGGCGTGGCGGGAGCCGAGACCCCGGGAAATCTCTGGGACTGAGGACCGGATGGTGTTTAATTCGTTATGGTCTGTGCTCCCCGCAGCCGGCTTCGTGTATCTTTAGTGAGAGTCTACAGGCCTCACCCGTGTCCACTTTGCCTGACTGACTCGGTAAGACCAAGAAATCGGTCTTAGATGTGAATCTCTGAAACTCATCACGTATTTGATGTAGTTCCGGGCTGCGTAGCGACTCAGGGTGAGGGGCTTGCTTATCCTGCTCGCTGTGCATTGTGCCGATAGACGTGTCCAAAAACGTCCTAGTGTGTTAGTACCCACCGTTGCTGGCTGGGTGTCACTAACGTGTCAGCTTTACAAAAGTTAAACTTCCCATGATTTAGAAAAGGGCAAACGAAGCAGTGAATCTTCGTGGAGTTTCTGGATTGTTCTTCGGGCCCAGGTTGTCTCTCTAAGACCCCTTTGCTTCATGCCCATGATTGAGTGTACTTTCCAGGAGAGAAGTTGTCTTTGAAAATAAATTTGCAGATCTTTTTGTCTGAAAATTAAAGAAAAAATTCTTCAGGAAATGAACAGTTTAAAAGGAAAATGAATAAAAATTAGGATATAGTATCGTAGGAGTAAGCTGGACTAAAATCTTGTTTTTCTCTCACATAAAGTCTGGGGGTAGAAAGTTGAGGGTTGGTATGGTACTTTTATGAAGTTGCCAGGGACCCAGGCTGCTCCCAGATCACTTCTCTGGTGACCGTGGTGTGTGGCCCTCATCCTCACGTTTATTACAGCTACCAGAGCTCCTGGTTTCACATCTGAGTTCCAGGCAACAGGGCGGTGAAAAAACGGGCATGAACCTCCTTTAAGGTATTTCCTTGGAAGTCTCACGTCACTTCCATTTATGCGTCATTAATTGGAACATAGTTACATGATCACAGCTAGCTGCAAGAGAGGCTGGAAAATGTGGCCTTCTAGCTTGTTAATAGTGTACACAGCCAGAAGTCAGATTTGCCAAGCAAAGAAGAAGCAGCAAACGGATGTTGGGTATGCAGCTAGCAGGCTGTACCGTTTCCAGATGTTGCCAATTCCCTGGGGCATTGGCTCTGGTCTCCAGCTGCTTCTCTGTATCAGGTGCTAAGCAGCCTCCGTGGTGGTACTTGGGACTTGGGAGAATCATTACCTGTGTTTAAATAATGTGTCCACCTGGCTGCTTGCCTTGGACTGAGAGCTGCCCATTGGAGAGGTGGCCAGATTGCAAATCCACACCTACAGTCTAGAAGTTGGAACTTTCTACTTGGAGCTTTTATTTGAAACCACTCTTTGGTTTCTCTGTCTGTGGAATCTTGCTGTGTCGGGTCTCTGCAGACCGGCAGCCATATGGCCTCTCATGGCGCCAGTCTTGGTTTTGGGGGCTCTGGATGGTGGGTGCTCTCTGAGCCCCTGCAGAGGGAATTTCTGGGCTGCTACATGACTCACATTTGATGATGGATCATTCCCTCCAAACTTTCCAAATTTGGAAGTCCGAGAGCCATATTCATGTGATGCTGCAAAAACTAGACACAAGCTTAATTTTATAGATACAGATTGCCAGAAAGTTCCAGCTTGGCCTTGCTTTCCGGTTTTATTCCTGGGATAAAACTTCTGTAAACAGGGCTTCTGCACAACTCCAGGAGGGCAGCTCCTACAATGCTTCATGATCCTGTTTCACTTTCCTGCCCCCTCACTGAAACCCTCACAGGGTTCAGGGGCACCCAGAGTATACCAATTTTCTCAAGCTTTGCTGCCATTGCGCCTGCCATGTTCTGTGGGAATGTTCTGGTTAACCCACTTTCCTCCTTTATAGTCTGTTCTAACTTTCCCTTACTTGCAGTTCCTCAAGTAAGAGCTATCAGTCTCCTGGGTCTTCATTTTCCCATCTGTAAAAAGGAAGGGTAAGCACAGATGTCTTCAAGGATTATGAGTCTGCTTCTAATACTACATTTTGAGCAGGAAACACACCACAGGAAAGAAATTTTATTGTCTGTTTTCTAGAAGGGGGAGAAGCAAGGTAAATTGTAAGTGAATGATAGACAATAATAACCATGACTTACTGATCTCCGGAAACTAGGCTAGGCATTTTATACATATCATTTCTCTCTTTTAAATAACAGCTTTATTGAGATATACTTCATGTACCACACAATTCATCCATTTAGAGTGCATGATCCAATGGTCTTTAGGATATTCACAGATATGTACAACCATCACCACAGTCAATTTTAGGATATTTCCATCACTGCAGAAAGAAACCTCATCCCTTTGGCTACTACCTACCTAGCCCTTTTCCTCCCCAGCCCTAAGCAACCACAAATCTACTTTCTGTCTCTATAGAACTGCCTATTCTGGACATTTTATATAAATGGAATCATATAATATGTGGCCTTTTGTGTCTGACTTCTTTCACTCATGTAATGTTTTCAAGGTTCATTCATATTGGAGCATAACAGTACTTCATTCCTTTTCATGGCTGAATAATATTCCATTGTATGGATGTAGCACATTTATGTATCCATTCATCAGTTGATGGACATTTGGATTGTTTCTACCTTTTGGCCATTTATGAATAATGCTGCTATAAACACATACAAGTCTTTGTGTGGATCTATGTTTTTATTTCTTTTGAGTAGATACCTAGGAGAGGAATTGCTGGGTCATATGGTAACTCATATTTATCCATATTATGTCTGATCCTCCTAAGAATCCTGTAAGTCAGGAATTATTATTCCCATTTTACTGATGATAAAACTGAGGCTCGGGGAGCTTAAGCATCTTTCCATCAAGACACAGCTTGTAAGTGGCTGAGCCTGGATTTGAACCCAAGTCTTTCTATTTCCAAACCTGGGGTTCTTTCTGCTGTGCTCAGCAGCCAAGGGTTAGCTCTGTTTCTGGTCTTGCACGTGTTGATGTAGGAAGTCTTCCATGAGCTTGTGGAATCAGCTTCCTACACGCGGCTCTCACCTCCCTTAAATCACAGGGCTGCTCTGCTGGGAAGTGCTCTGTGTAAAGTCCAATGTGAACTGGACTTAAACAGAATTCCCTTTCAATAGTGATGTTTAGATGTTTGGAACATGACCAGGCCACTACCTCAAGTGTAAGTACTTTCCTTACAAATACCCAAGTTGCAAGTTGCCCATCGCCGACTGTTAACTGCATTTTCATCCTCTCCACTCTTCCTTCCCCTGTCAGATCTGATCCAGCAGCGGCTACGCCCCGACTATAGGAACAAACTCCTGTTTCCTCTGCTCCGCTGCCGCTGCCAGATTGTTATTACACTAATGCGCCACCCTCCCCCCCCAACCCCGACACTTCTTGGCAGCTCTGTGTACTTCTTGTTGAGTCGTTCTGATTTTCACCTCTAGGAGAGCACTCAGCAGGTGGCGCAGACTAAGCTGACTCTACCGTTGTGTGCTCAGGAGTCACTGAATGGAGGTTCCAGTCATAGGAGCAAAGATAGGTAGAATGTGTGGTGCAACTTCAGAGGTCAAACTATTTAACTGGATGGATTTTTTTTCCAGAACATTGCTATGTGTAAACAGATGATTTTGCTAAAAAAGCTTCAAAAAGAAATTCATAAGGATACTTCGCATTATGTGTCATAGTACCCCTCTCTAAGGAGCCAGCTGCTTTGCTAATATTTAGGACCATTAAGTCTATGAGCTGAGGCAGGGAGGTGACAGGAATGTTAGGCAACCTTATTTTCATTACGGAATTTATGTGAGGTAAGGAAAATTGACATAAGCCTATCCCAATGCGATATTTTAGCATTGTAGCGCATTTCCTTCCAGTCTTTTTTTCTTTATGCACAGGATTAAAAACAAGTCTAGTTCTAGGCATACTGTGTACATAATTTTATATCACCATGTTCCTTATTATAATAATATTATATGTATCATGATTTCCCCCATGTTATTACATTATTTTTATGGCTATTTTAAATGGTGCCAACATTCGATTAGATATAATAATTTACTATATTATTTGCCTCTATTGGACATTTAGATTGTCCTTTCTGTATTTAGGATTATTTTCTTAGGAGAAATTCCCAGAGGTGGAATTTAGAAGGATCTCTGATATCTGTCACCAAGCTATTTTCCAAAAACAGTCGAGCCTGTTTATACTCCTCTTGGCAGGACGAGAGCCCTGGTTTCACCACATCTTCTCCAGCCTAGCCTGGCTCGTTCAAGTGCCGGGGGTAAAGTGGTGCTCAAAGAAAAGATAAAAACTGTCCTGCATCTCTGGGGAGGTGTCCTGGGAAGGCCAGAAACTCATCTGGAGGAGGGGGAAACTGGGATATGTGTATAATAACAATTCGTATCAGTTATGCTGGAGGAAAGACGCCCTCTCTCTGTTCTCTCTGTAGAAAATGACGTAAAGTCATGGTCTCGCGGAAGGGTGAGTAAAGACCACGCAGCCAGCAATGGAGGAAAGTAGGATTGTAGACGGATGGCAGGCAGTTAGGTAATAAAAACTGTGGTTTTATAAATGGGTTCTGGGTATTTTCCAGCTTTTAAAAAGTCATAATTTGTCATTTCTTTTCTCATTCTAAGTATCCAGTTTTGCACCTAATTTTGTATTTGCATTTTTATTGTGGCAAAAAGCATCTACCCTCTTAACACATTTTTAAGAGTACAGTACAGTATTGTTAATGATATGCACATTGTTGTACAGCATATTTGCATTTTAAAAATTATTTTTCTGGAAGAATGTCCCCCAAATCGTATAAATTTCAAGGCCCACAAACGTGAATCTGCCCTTGTCCTCAGAACGTCCCCATTGTGGCTGTTTCAAAAACACATATTTCTCCATATTTTCTTTTCTCTTCTTTTTTCGATAACAGTTTTATTGAATAATGTAAATGTAGAAAACTGTCATGTTTTCAAGGGCCTCCATGTTGTAGCACATGTCAGTTCTTCATTTTTTTTTATTACTGCATAAGATTCCATTGTATGGATATATCACATTTGGTTCATCAATTAGTCAGTTGGTGGATATTTGGGTGGCTTCCACCTTTTGGCTAATGTGAATAACATTGGTGAACATTTATGTGCAAGCCTTTGTGCAGACACATGTTTTCATTTCTCTTGCGTAGATAGCTCAGAGTGGAATTGCTAGCTGTCTGTTTCATTGAGGACCCGCCAGAGTGTTTTCCAAAGTGACTGTACTATTTTATCTCACCAGTCCTTGCCAATACTTATTATTGTCTGTATTTTTGAATTTAGCCAACTGAGTGGGTATGAAGTGCAATTTTCCTCCATATTTAATTGATACTTAATTTATATACTTACAGCTGTTTCATTGGGGCTTCCATTACACCCAGATTGTAGGAACAAGAATATATTCGTATTCTGAATACATATAATATAAATTTAACATAAATAAATTTAAACGTGTTTAAATCCTCTTTGAGCCCTTGGCTCTATTTATTCAAACTCAAAGTATATTATTGGTGTATTTTATTCTTGTAGTTTTAAATATCCAGACAACGTATAGACCCCTTTCTTTATATTTCATTGCAGGGCAGTCCTTTTGAGCAAAGAATATTCCATCCGCCCCCACCCATATTTCCAGCCCAGTCCATCTTATTTTCATTACTACTAATTTCATAGAACTGTTGTGAGAATTAAATGAGATTAGATATGTTAAATGCATAACACTGTAAGTCTTCAATAAATATTAGCTAAAAAACCCCAGACTGATTGTGCTGGTTGCGAGGAGAGTGGCCTCAGATCAGGTCAGTTCCAAATCTTTTGTGCCCAGATTACATCAACAATGTTGAAATAGGAAGTATGTCCTTAAACTCCCTCCTGAGGCTGGTTTGCTTCGTTGGCGGGAGTCTAAACGTCATCTGAACGGTCGGAGTCTTCGGTTTCCCTGGCAGGCTAGGTCCACCGGAGCCAGAAAGCCTGCAGCCGTGAAATCCCCACTTGTTGCCTGGGGTCCCAGTCACCCTCTAAAAATTTCTTGAGGTAGAAGAATTTGGGGGCTTGTCTTGGGGAGTATTTTTTGCAGCCTAAGCCTGGGAACACTCCCTACGTCTTCTGAATCTTTTGCTTTCTGAAGATTAACTGCCAGCCATAGTCTCTGTAGCTGAACTGCCTATCCAACCTTTCCTGCAAAGACAGCTAACCAAACATCGCCTCTAATGATGCTCAAACTGTGAAAACCTAACAAGACCCATGTGGGAACTTATCACTGTGAGGACAAACTGAAAAATTTTGTTGGTATTTTCTGAAAGTGCATGCACATACTCCTATTTAAAAGAAATCCTTGTTTCAGCAACCAAATGTACAATCTCCCAAATTAAGCTTGTAAATACTTTTAAACCAGTCACCATTTATTTTTTTTTATTGAGTTCATAACAGTTTACATCAATGTGAGATTTCAGTTGTACATTATTTCTTGACTGCTACCACATAAGTGCTCCCCTTCACCCCCTGTGCCCACCCCCCAGCCCCCTTCCCCTGGCAACCATTGAACTGTTTTCTTTGTCCATATGTTTGTTCATATTCCACATATGAGTGAAATCATCTGGTGTTTGTCTTTCTCAGTCTGGCTTATTTCGCTTAGCATAATTCCCTCCAGATCCACCTATGTTGTTGCAAATGGGATGATTTTGTCTTTTTTTCTGGCTGAGTAGTATTCCATTGTATATATATACACCACATCTTCTTTATCCAATCATCAGTCAGTGGGTACTTGGATTGTTTCCATGTGTTAGTTATTGTGAACAGTGCTGCGATGAACATAGGGGTACGTATGTTACTTTGGATTGTTGATTTCAAGTTGTTTGGTAAGATACCTTGTAGTAGGATAGCTGGGTCATATGGTGGTTCTTTTTTAGTTTTTTGAGGAATCTACATTCTGTTTTCCATAGTGGTTGCACCAGTTTGCGTTCCCACCAGCAGTGTATGAGGGTTCCCTTTTCTCCACACCCTCTCCAACATTTGTCATTTTTAGTCTTAGTGATTATAGCCATTTTAACAGATGTAAGGTGGTATCTTAGTGTAGTTTTGATTTGCATTTCCCTGATGATTAGTGACGTTGAACATCTTTTCATGTGTTTATTGGCCATCTGTATATCTTCTTTGGAAAAATGTCTGTTCATATCCTCTGCCCATTTTTTGATCAGGCTGTTTGTTTTTTTATTGTTCAGTTGTGTGAGTTCCTTATGGAGATTAACCCCTTGTCGGATATATGATTTGCAAATATTTTCTCCCAGTTGGTGGGTTGTCTCTTTGTTTTATTCTGGTTTCTTTTGCTTTGCAGAAGCTCTTTAGTTTCATGAACTCCCACTTTTTTATTTTTTCTTTTGTTTCCCTTGTCTGAGAGGACACAGTATTCAAAAAGATCCTTTTAAGTTCGATGTCAAAGAGTGTACTACCTATATTATCTTCCAGGAGTGTTATGGTTTCAAGGCTTATCTTCAAGTCTTTGATCCATTTTGAGTTTATTTTTGTGTATGGTGTGAGATAATAGTCTACTTTCATTCTTTTGCTTGTGGCTGTCCAGTTTGCCCAACACCATTTATTGAAGAGACTCTCCTTTCTCCATTGTATGTTCTTGGCACCTTTGTCAAAGATTAGCTGTCCATATATGTATGGTTTTATTTCTGGGCTTTCAGTTCTGTTCCATTGATCTGTGTGCCTGTTTTTGTACCAGTACCATGCCGTTTTAATCACTATGGCTTTGTAGTACATTTTGAAGTCAGGAATTGTGATGCCTCCAGCTTTGTTCTTTTTTCTCAGGATTGCCTTAGCAATTCGGGGTCTTTGGTTGCCCCATATGAATTTTAGGATTCTTTGTTCTATTTCCATGAAGGATGTCATTGGGATTCTGATTGGGATTTCATTGAATCTGTAGATTGCTTTGGGTAGTATGGACATTTTAACCACGTTTATTCTTCCAATCCATGTGCATGGAGTCTCTTCCCATCTCTTTATGTCATTATCAATTTCTTTCAGTAATGTTGTATAGTTTTCTTTGTATTAGTCCTTCACCTCTTTGGCTAAATTTATTCCAAGGGACTTTATTCTTTAGTTGCGATTGTAAATGGAATTGTATTCTTGAGTTCTCTTTCTGTAAGTTCGTTATTAGAGTACAGAAAAGCAACTAATTTTTGTAAGTTGATTTTATACCCCAGAACTTTACTGTAGTTGTTAATTATTTCTATTAGTTTTCTGATGGATTCTTTGTGGTTTTCTATATATAAGATCATGTCATCTGCAAACAGTGAGAGTTTCACTTCTTCCCTCCCTATTTGGATTCCTTTTATTCTCGTCTCTTGCCTAATTGCTCTGGCCAAAACCTCCAGTACTATGTTGAATAAGAGTGGTGATAGTGGGCATCTTTGTCTTGTTCCTGTTCTCACGGGGATGGTGTTTAGTTTTTGCCCATTGAGTGTGATGTTGGCTGTGGGTTTGTCATATATGGTCTTTATTATGTTGAGGTAATTTCTTTCTATCCCCATTTTGTTAAGAGTTTTTATCATAAATGGCTGTTGGATCTTGTCAAATGCTTTCTCTGCATCTATTGAGATGATCATGTGGTTTATATTCCTCAATTTGTTGATGTGGTATATCAAGTTGATTGATTTGTGGATGTTGAACCATTCCTGTGTCCCTGGTATAAATCCCACTTGATCATTATGTATGATCCTTTTGATGTATTGCTGAATTCGGGTTGACAAAATTTTGTTGAGGGTTTTTGCATCTATGTTCATCAGTGATATTGACCTGTAGTTTTCCTTTTTTCTGTTGTGCTTGTCAGGCTTTAGTATCAGAGTGATGTTGGCCTTGTAGAATGTGTTAGGAAGTGTTCCACCTTCCCTAATTTTTTGGAATAACTTGAGCAGGATAGGTATTAAATCCTCTCTGAAAGTTTGGTAGAATTCCCCAGGGAAGCTGTCTGGTCCTGGGGTTTTATTCTTTGGGATGCTTTTGATTATTGTTTCAATCTATTTCCTTGTGATTGGTCTATTCAGATTGTCTGCTTCTTCTTGATTCAGCTTTGGGAGGTTGTAAGAGTCTGAGAATTTATCCATTTCCTCCAGATTATCCATTTTATTGGTATATAGTTTTTCGTAGTATTCTCTTATAATCTGTTGTATTTCTGCAGAGTCTGTTGTTATTTCTCCTCTTTCATTTCTGATTTTGTTTATTTGAGCTTTCTCTCTTTTTTCTTTGTCAGTCTGGCTAGGGGTTTGTCAATTTTATTTATCTTCTCAAAGAACCAGCTCTTTCTTTCATTGATCCTTTCTACTGCCTTTTTTGTTTCAATAGCATTTATTTCTGCTCTGACTTTTATTATTTCTCTCCTTCTGCTGACTTTGGGCTTTGTTTCTTCTTCTTTTTCTAATTCAGTTAGGTGTAATTTGAGATTGCTTATTTGGGATTTTTCTTGTTTGTTAAGATGTGACTGTATTGTGATGAATTTCCCTTGTAATACAGCTTTTGCTGCATCCTGTATGAATTGGCATGGTATGATATCATTTTCATTTGTCTCCAGATATTTTTTGATTTCTCCTTTAATTTCTTCAATGATCCATTGCTTGTTCAATAGCTTGTTGTTTAGTCTCCACATCTTTGTCCCTTTCTCAGTTGTTTCCTTGTAATTAATTTCTAGCTTCATAGCATTGTCATTGGAAAAGATGCTTGTTATTATTTCAATTTTCTTAAATTTCTTGAGGCTTGCTTTGCTTCCCAACATATGGTTTATCCTTGAGGATGTTCCATGTGCACTTGAGAAGAATGTGTATTCTGCTGTTTTTGGATGGAGTGTTCCATATATGTCTATTAAGTCTAACTGGTTTAGCTTTTCATTTAATTCCACTGTTTCCTTGTTGATTTTCTGTCTGGATGATCTATCCATTGATATGAGTGGGGTGTTGAGGTCCCCTACTATTATCGTGTTATTATTAATTTCTTCTTTTAGGTTTGTTAATAGTTGCTTTGTGAACTTTGCTGCTCCTGTGTTGGGTGCACAGATATTTATAAGTGTTCAGTCTTCTTGATGGAGTGTCCCTTTGATCATTATATACTGCCCCTCTTTGTCTCTCTTTACCTGTCTTATCTTGAAGTCTACTTTGTCTAATATAAGTATTGTGACACCTGCTTTCTTTTATTTGCCATTAGCTTGGAGTATCATCTTCAATCCCTTCACTCTGAGCCTGTGTTTGTCATTGGAGCTGAGATGTGTTTCCTGGAGGCAGCGTATTGTTGGGGCTTGTTCTTTAACCCATCTCTCCACTCTGTGTCTTTTTATTGGAGAATTCAATCCATTTACGTTTAGGGTGATTCTTGATGTATGAGGGCTTAATGCTGCCATTTTATCACTCGTTTTCTGGTTCTCCTGCATTTCTTTTGTTTCTCGTCCTGTGTGTTTTGGTCTACTCATTGAAGTTTTTTATGATGTGTTTCTTTGTTTTCTCCTTATTTATTGTTTGTGTCTCTGCTCTGCTTTTTTGTTTAGTGGTTACCATGAGATTTGTATTCAGAATCTCATGTATAAGATAGTCCATTTTCTGATGCCTCTTATTTCCTTAGTCTAAACCAGTTCAGTCCCTTTCCTCCTCCCCTCCTAAGTTGTTTTTCTCAAATCTCATTCTATCTTGTGTTGTGAGTTTGTGGTTAAAATGACAAGATTATCTTTGTTTTTGGTGTTTTCCTTCCTTTTATGTTTAATACTATAATTCAGTATTTGCTGTCATATTCTGATTCTGTCTACCTATTTATCTCCTTACTCCATGCTTTGTGTTTCCTTTCTGCCCCCCCCCCCCTTTTTTCAGGTATGAGGGCCTTCTTGAGGATTTCTTGTAGGGGGAGTCTTGTGGCTATGAACTCCTTTAGCTTTTGTTTGTCTGGGAAAGTTTTTAGTTCTCCATCATATCTGAAGGATATTATTGCTGGATAGAGTATTCTTGGCTGAAAATTTTTGTCTTTTAAAGATTTGAATGTATCATTCCATTTTCTCCTAGCTTGAAAGGTTTCTGCAGAGAAATCTGCTGAAAGCCTGATAGGGGTTCCTTTGTAGGTTATTTTCTTCTGCCTTGCTGCCCTTAGTATTCTTTCTTTGTCATTCATTTTTGCTAGTTTTACTACTATATGCCTTGCAGTAGGTCTTTTTACATTGACATATCTAGGAGATCTGGAAGCATCTTCCACATGGATTTCCCTCTCTTTCGCTAGGTTTGGGAAGTTCTCTGCTGTTATTTCTTCGAACATGCTTTCTGCTCCATTCTCCTCTTCTCCTTCTGGAATACCTATAATTCTTATGTTGCATTTCCTCAATGAGTCAAATGTTTCTTGGAGACTTTCTTCATTTCTTTTTAGTCTTAGTTCTCTCTCCTCCTCTGTCTGGATCATTTCAACATGTCTATCTTCGATTATGCTGATACACTCCTTTATGATGTCCACTCGAGCATTCAGGGAATCCATATTTTGTTTTATCTCTTCCATTGTGTCTTTCATCTCTAATATTTCTGACTGATTCTTCTTTACAGTTTCAATCTCTTTTGTGAAGTAGTTCCTGAACTCGTTGAATTGTTTCTTTATATTCTCTTTTACCTCATTGGGTTTTTTGGATGATAGCTATTTTGAATTTATTGTCATTTAGATTACGTATTTCTGTGTCCTCAGGACTGAATTCTGGGTACTTGTCATTTTCTCTCTGGTCTGGAGATTTGATATAATGTTTGATATTGCTAGAGGAGGTTGATTGGATCTTATGCATCCTGATATTATTTGGTTGCAGTTACTGCCTATCACCACAGAGTTGGGGTCAAGAGCCATGTATTCTGTGCCCTCCACTCCACCTGGCTGAGTGGAGCGAGAGAGGTGGCCAGCCAGTTGGCCACCAGGTGCTTGAGTGAAGAAGTCATCTTGCACATCTGTCCCAGGCAGTGGAGTGGGCTTGGAGCGGGTAGGGAGAGGGGTGCTTTCTCCTATGTGCTCTTGGGGTTTTCTCCGTCTGCTCTCACTATCTGTTCTTCTTGGGTGTTGGCTTGATGAGGTCACCCCCCGTGAAAGCTCTCACCCCAGTAGAGGTCTTCCCTCTAGGCTTCATGGCCCTCAGGGGTCCTTGATGTACCTATGAATGAATGTCCCCTCCCCTGTTCCTTCCCTCTTAGAGCCTCCCGTGGTCACGGATCACAGTCTTTAGGGGAGGAAGCAAAGATTTCTCTTACCCTGTTCCAGCTCCTTCAAGGAGGGCTCCGGCCTCTCTGCCCTCCATCGTACGGCTTTGTATCTTTCCGAGGATTTTGTGTTGTGTTTGGATGTCCTCTATTGGAGTATGGATACCCTTTTTCATTGTATGTTGGAGGGGAGAGATTCTCGGGCAAGTTCACTCTGCCATGATGCTCATGTCGCTCCTCACCAGTCACCATTTCTTGATCACGTTCTGTGGGCAGAGCCCTGTGCTGGCTTTACTGGGAGGGTTAGTGAGATGTAGCTTGTATAAAAACCGTGGAACCTGGTGACCTCAGCCTGCAAAAAACCATGTGTGAACAATAACAGCCAGGCAGAAAAGTATAAATGAAAGCTGTTCAAATCTTTACCTAGTCTCTCGAGACATATCAAAGGGGAGAAGAGAGTCTTGATGTGTAGGCAAACTTAAAAATTCTTTTTATATACCTCTTTCACTCACAAGCTTCTTTTAGACCAGATGGTGGCCCTTCAAAAACCTCTCTGTCTTCCATCTCTCTCTGCCTCCAAACCTTCCCCAGAAGTCTAGTGCATGCGTTTCTTCCCTTGTCCCCGTGCTTCCACCATGGCGGTCCCAAGACTCTCTTTCTCCTCTCAATGTTCTGTTCCTCCTGTTCACTTCCTCTTTACCTGGTCCTTCTCATAGATGCTTTTCTCCAAAGACGGCCCTAAGGGACCATGCTTTCAGGTTCATGCCCTTCTGTGGCCCCTTCTTCTTGAATCAGAAGCTGGTCCTGTCACTGACGTGTAACCAATGGAAATGTTGGTGATTGCTTTTGAGGCTGAGTCAGACAAAGCTCTGCAGCTTCTGCCGTGGTTTCTTGGAATCTTCTTCTGAGGAAAGCCAGCTGCAGTGGGTTAAATAGTGTCCCTCAAAAATTCATGGCCACCCAGAACTTCAGAAAGTGACCTTACTTGGAAATAGGGTCTTTGTAGATGTAATTAGTTAAAGATATCAAGATGACACCATCTGGGGTTCAGTTAGAGTGTGTCCTAAATCCATTGACTGGTATCCTATAAGAGGAGAGGACACAGAGAGACAAAAGAACCATGTGAAGATGGAGACAGAGACTGGAGTGATGCAGCCAAGGACTGCTGAGGATTTCTGGCAGCCAGCAGAAGCTAGAAAGAGGCAAGGGAGTCTTGTCTCTCAGAGCCTCCAGAGGGAACCCTGCTGACACCCTGATTATGAACTTCTGGCCTCTTGAACAGTGAGATAATGAACTTCTGTTGTTTCAAGCCACCCAGTTTGTGGTAATTTGTTATGGCAGCCCTGAGAAACTAAGACACCAGCTGTCATGTAAGAAGTCTGACTCCCCTAAGACCATGATGCCCTGAAGAAGCCCCACCTGGCTGAGTGGAGAGAGAGAGGTGGCCAGCCACCAGCTGCATGAGTGAAGAAGTCATCTTGAACATCTTCAATGTCCCAGTTGAAGTTTCCATTGACCCCAGCCCTGGCCAACCTCTGATTGTAACTGTATAAGAGGTCCAAGTGAGAGGAGCCCCTTAAGTCCAGTAAAGACACAGAACCATGGGAGGTAATACAAAAATTGGTTTTAAGCCATTCAGTTCTGTGGTGGTTTGTATGTAGCCAAGGTCTTGATACGGGACTTTCCTGCTGAGCATTGCCGCCTGAAAAGGAGGTTCAGCCCTCCTCATCTTTCTCGTGAGAATGAGCTCCAACCCCTGGCCACCTTGGAATTCAGATGAATAATATTCTCTATGTCTTCCCAAATATATACAACAAACTGGTTCCTCTCTTTAGCAGGGTTACAACCTAATTGTAGGGGCAAACCTTAACTTAAGAAAACTGTTTAGAACCCTTTCTAAGCTTCATGACAAAACTTCAAAATTACCTGCAAGGCAAGTATGGGGAAGACACATGGTAAAGTTGAGGAAGAGGTCCCTCTGGAAGGACTCTGATTTTTGAAGAAGGTGGTGGGTATGGATAAGAGGAGCTGGAAGGGCACTTCAGAACGGGAATGACATGTGGGTTAGTATTATATAGCATTCCTTCATTTGAGGAACAGACTGAAGGGAAGTCCACCAGACTCAGAGTGGCTGCCATGGCCATGCCCTCTTCAAGAAGATTGACTGCAGGAAGTTCGTGTATGCAGCTTCCTACCTTGTGCCATGTGACCCTGTTTCCTTGGCTACCACTGATCAGCCTAGGCCTTCAAGCTCTGGCCAAAGGCCAGTATCACTGATGAGAGTCCAACTTGAGCTCCTGACCCTCAGGGGTCCACAAATGGCCTTTAGTGTGTATGAGCACCCTAAAATGGTGTGCAAAACTTTCTATTTCCATTCATGTGTTTTTCTGGTCAGAGTATCCAGACTTTTATCACACTCATAAAGGAGGGGGGGCTTGGCCCTGAAAGATAAGAACTGGGACGTAAGGAAACAATATGAGATATATTGCATGCACGTATTGCACTCTTGTGAAAATGCACACATAATCTTGATACTCATTTTGCAAGAACACACACGAAAAGATGCACATTAAGCACTTTAGAGTGGTTGCCTATGGTAGGGGTATGGAGTAGCAGTGTGGTTTGTAGATAAAAAAGGAAAAAAGAACCAGTGTGTAAGCCAGTGGTGACTTTTCAAGTGACCTGGCTCAAGTGGTCAGTCGGACACCCCATCTTGGAAGACGTCTAGCTGACAAATCAAATCCTTTCTGCAGGGAGGTTTTTAACATGACACATGCAGAGTGGCATAAATGGAGGCAATCACAGAATGAAAGATGAACATGGAGGAGCCCTGGGGAGGGAGAGCAGATGCCTGCTTCTGCGGAGGTGACAGGATGGATGGGCTGTCAGAGCTGTTTTTGGGACACTGCAGTGACTAGAGCTAATGCAGAGAAGCTGCCTCATATGCCTCCTTCAGTGTAGTCTCGCTGCAGGCCTGGGGATGTGAGAGAGGCTCCAAGGACTTATATTCTAGGTTACTCCAAGATAACAGCAAGACAAGTGATGCTCAAGTGTTGAGAAGACTGTGAGCCTGTGAGCGTAGGAAGAGTCCTGGGGCCTCAGGAAGCCAAATACCTTCCTTCTAAGCCAAAATCCTTCCAAGACTATAGGTTTGGCATGTTTCTGTGTCCCTGAGCCTTGGCAAGCCACATGGAAGGGTGTCTTGTTCCTGCCCCTTGGACTAATGTGGCTCGTTAAAATGCATCAGGTTGAGTGACTACAGAAATAATAGCCCTTCTCTCAGGCTCCCCCAAGCAGCACGTCAGCTCACTGTTGGCAGGAGGTCTGGAGAGCTCTTCCAACTTAGAGGCAATGTTGTAAAATGTGCTCCAGGTCGAAACAAAAGTTAGACCATTAAGAGAATAATATTTCTCTGTGGAGGGGCTGGGATGCACAGCTGGGACTCCATGCTGGCACTTGTCTGTTTTGGAAAAAGAGGCGACACGTTTTTGCCCACATAAATTATACATCAGGTTAATGACAAAGTACTTATTTCCAGGCTCGATGGAGCGACGTGGTTCCTGCCTGTGGCGGCCCCCTGAGATACAAGCTGCCATTTAAGCATCCTTAATTAGTGGTGTGCTGTGATGCAGTTTGTTATGAGCTATTCCCAGCTCTCTGGGGCAAGTCCATCTTCCATAACACTCGCTATTCTCTACAATGTTTTTTAAAGTTGAGAGAAGTTTGATCCTCTGAAATGTTCTTGAGTTCTCAAGAGCAGAAACATGATAATGGACCTCAATTCAGTTAAGAAAAGGCAAGATCATTAATGTCACTTTATAGTGGTCAATGTGGCCCACCAAGATGTGGAAGGACTTCATATTGTGACCCAACCTCTCACTCAAGGAGATGGATTGAGTGGGATAACTCTGGGCCTTTGGGATCTGTTGGACTGAGGTTTGGTTCTTGTTTTGTTTTCTAGCTGCGTGGTCTTGGATTAGGTTGTAAAAGCATACTGCACAGTACTTGGCATGCTTTATAGGGTCAATACATGTTGGTCGTTATTATCACTATTATTAATTTGTAAAGCCCTCAGTGCAGTGTCTGGTAGGCATTCCAACAGTGTTCTCTCTTTCCTTCTCTTGTATCTTGGACAACTGGCTCTCCTTTGCCTAACATGGGGAATCATAGACTCTTGGGCCTGGAAAGTCCCACCTTCCACTTGAAGCATAACTTCTTGAATCCTTAGCATCCTTGCCAGGTGGTCTTATAGACTCTTCTTGAATACCTATCATGATGAGAAACTCACTCCCCCCCAAGGCAACCTACTCCTTCCTTGGGCCGCTCTGATGCAGAAATTCAACTCCATCAGGAAATCTGTCTTCTTGTTCCTACTCTGATAAAGAATCAACACACATTTATTGAGCAATAAATATTCATCGTGTAGGAGGTACCAGTAGAGGATACAAAAGTTTAACCGATGCTCCTTGACCATAAAGGAGAGTAAAGAATTACACCCAAAGAAAGAAAAATGGAATGGAAGGGAGTGTTTGATGCAAAGGGAGCCATGGCGGCTGGTCTCCCACATCCCTGAGCTTCGGTGACCTGGACGACTACAGGAAGGAGGCAGGGAGACTGGCTTTCCTGATGGGATCTGCATATCCAGTATCTCAGGCTCCTGGGTCAGCACAGAGCATTAAGAAGACTGTTTTTTTTCATTTATTATTTAAAAAATTCACCTAAGGATTATGACTGTGGTGTGTCTTAGCCTGGGATCTCTAGAAAGTAGGCTTGAAGCAAAGCTTCCAGGCTAACGCAGGGCTGGCAGACTTGGGCCTGTGTCACTTGTTTTTGTACAGTCTGTGAGCGAAGAAACCCAGCAGCTCAGTGATTTAAATCAGGCATTGGCAAACTATGGCCCATGGCCCAAATTCAGGCCTCTCACTGCCTGCTTTATAGGACCCATGAGCTAAGAATGGTTTTCCCATTTTTAAACAGCTGAAAAAACCGAAAGGATAGTATTTTGCAACATGTCAATATTCTATGAAATTCAAATGTCATTGCCCATACATAAGGTTTTATTGAACAGTCCTGCCCACTCATTTACAAGTTGCATCTACGTTTGCTTTTGTGCTACAAAGGTAGAGTCGAGTCATTGCGACAGAGATTGTATGACCTATAAAGCCTGAAATATGTACTGTCTGGCCATTTGCAGAGAAAGCTTGCCGACCCCTGTTCTGAAGCTTTATTGGTGAGGAAGGGGCGAGTGTGAAATCCCAAGGAGAAAAAGAGACCTGAGAGAGGGAAGCAATGACAGCAAACACAACTGGTGTTTTAGAGAGTGGGCCAGAGTTTGTAGGAAAACACAGCAATGTAGGACATTATCAATATCCCCCACCGGAGAGTAAATTTATTACAATCGATAAACCTACACTGACACGTCATTATCACCCGAAGTCCATAGTTTACTCTTGTGTTTAAGCTTCACTCTTGTGTTTTACATTCTATGGGTTTGGACAAATGTGTAATGACAAGTATCCATCATTATAGTATTTTAGAGAGTAGTTTCGCTGCCCTGAATGTCTTCTGTGCTCTGCCTGTTCATCCTGTCCTCTCCCTTAACCTCTGGCAACCCCTGATTTTTCTACTCTCTCTATAGTTTTGTGTTTTCCAGAATGTTATATAGTTGGAATCATACAATGTGTAGCTTTATGAATCTCAAAAAGATTGAGATTGAGATTCATATCTCACTTAGTAA
This sequence comes from Equus asinus, assembly GCF_041296235.1. Taxonomy (NCBI): domain Eukaryota; kingdom Metazoa; phylum Chordata; class Mammalia; order Perissodactyla; family Equidae; genus Equus; species Equus asinus. The sequence goes on along the minus strand of NC_091791.1, from coordinate 12,601,367 downwards.
TATGCACAGAGTTTCCTCCCTGTCTTTTCATGGCTTGATAGCTCATTTCTTTTTAGTGCTGAATAATATTCCATTGTCTGGATGTACCTTAGGGAATTTATTCATTCACCTGCTGAAGCACACCTTGGTTGCTTCCAAGTTTACTTTGCCTCTTCTTCATAGCCTCAGTTTCCCTTATGTTAAATGTGGGGTTGAACAGTCACCCTTACGTTTACTTCCAGCTCTAATATATTTCTTCCAGAATGCCCAGGCCAAAAATGGACCCAGGCTGACGTGGCATTGACTCTTTGGCAATGGGCAATGTCCACGATGGGACAAATAACTGTGGAAGCATTTTCAGTGCAACTTGAATCACTTGGATGATTGTTGCTATTTTCTGAATTTAATAAGGGAGCCCTGATGCCTAGGAATTATGACCTGGCAGCTTCATTTCTTTAGTGGTAAGGTTTTTGTTGGAAAAAAACCCCAAAGCAAAAAAAAAAACAAGTAAAGTTTAAATAAGAGGATAACACACTAGAAAGCCAATGTATTTTGCTAGATGATACATAATCCAGAAACAATCTGAATGGATTTAACCCTTTCATGGAGATGGTTTATAGTATTTGTGATTGCTGTTGCCAGCACTTGTAAAATGATAAGATTTAGCAAGGAAAGGAATAGGTTTGCCTGTTTAGCAAATAAATCAAATAACTCCCAAACTGAGTCAACAGCTAACAAAGAGAACAAGCAATACAGGAAGGAAAACAAGGGATAATGAAAAAGGCTCTGGGCAAGCACGCAACAGCGAAGTGAACAGTTTCCTGCAGAAGCGCTTGTCTTCAAATAAGAAGTGGGTTTTGGGGGCCAGGTGACAGCAACTGTTAATCCTGGTGATGGAAAGGCACGAGTCCCATTTCCCTTTGCAATAGATGACAAAGATAATAATAATGGTCAACATTCCCTTGTTCCAAGCCAGGCGCTGGGGCGAGGACTTCTGGTGTGTTAACTTTCCTGAAATTTTTGGCTGATCTCCTTGGTCTCTGATCTCCAGCATCACTGCTCTGTGCCATGCAACATAGCACCCCTGCCTGGTTCTCCTGCTATTTCACCTGTGCCAGGTGTGTTTCCTTGGTGACTCTGTGAACAACCTGAGGGAGAATGTGTCTGACTCATGTGTACTGTCCTTGTCAGGCCCAAAATGCAGTCTCAAAATGGATGTGATGGAATAGCTTGTGGACTCTGTTTATCTACTTGTGATACCCGACATTTAGGAAGGGCCGTGTGCCAGCCCCTGGCCTCAGCACTTTATAAGCGTGACCTCGTCTCATCCTTATGGCAGTCCCAGGCAGTAGGCAATTTTGTCTCTAAGTTCCACGTAGGGAGCTGAGGATCAAAGAGGTTATGCTACCTGCTCAAGGTCACAGCCAGAAAATGCTCCAGGTGGATTTTGGACTGCCCAGCTTATGTTCTTCACCACCAGGATACACACTTTTGCTTGGGGGAGCCCTGAAAGAGGGAGTAGAGAGTTCTTTTGCAGTTAATAAAGGGCTAGGGTATATTTGCAGGAACTTTTTATCAGGCCCTGGAACTTAATCCTAAACAGTCTCCTGTACTTTTGGCTGAAAACCTATTACCTGGGGGTAGTTTAAGAATAAACTGAAGTGGAAATGACACCTATCACTGGCAAGGTGGAAGGACAACGCAATGGAGAAACAGAATGAAAAGAAAGTTGCAGAAGTCATTGTGTACTTGTTTCACTTAAAAACAGGCAAGTTGTGCAAAAGCATTCTAAAGGATCCACATAAAGTGTGTGCATGTGTGCAAGTGCAAGTACGTTTCTGCACAATGCATAGAAAACAAGCTTGTGGGTTCCAGAAATGATCCAAATGATAAATGGTCTCTGTCTACATATATCGTAAGCAATGGTGCCAAATTATTTGGATGAGGTTGCTAACAGATGTGATCTGTTGAGCTAAACAGATATTAATTTTCCAGCTCTTTGACCTGCTGATAAATTATATCCTGTTGGAGATACATCACAAGTTACAGTAAAAGCTCATGCTGCACGTGATTGTCAAGACAACTCAAATGAGATGAAGACTCTCCTGCCACATATGTTCTTTGGTTAGAAAATATCCACAGTGCTTTTGGTATTGTAGTTTAAAAAAAGCTATATTTTATATGACACGGTAATAAAGGTATTTATTATACTTCAAATCGATGTATTAATCCCCATGGGTTATTCAGTATTTTGAGCCTTTTATCATTTCTGGGACCGGTTTTGGGATTTCTGACCTGCTTCTGGAACAGTGCTTTTCTCTGGCACTTCTGCAGCATTTTTTGACACCACGTACCTGGCTTGAAAAGTTGCTAGGCTACAAAATAAAGTTGCTTGGGGTGGTCTAAAATACGTGCTGCTTTTGTGTGGCGTATAATCATGATTTGGAGTTTCCAGTGATTGAAAAGTTGCTGTCATCTCAGCTGATGCTTTTTTCATCTCTGAAAATCAGATCTCTCAACTTCGACACCGTTGACACGTTAGACCAGATCATTTTTTTGCTGTGTGTGTCTGTCCTGTGTGTTGTAAGCTGTTTAGCATCATCTCTGGCCTTTACCCACTGGATGCTAGTAGCATCCCCCAATTGAAAAACCCAAAATATCTCCAAACCAAATGTCCCCAGGGGCAAAACGTCCTCGAGAACCACTGATACAAAGCTTCAGGAAGTCAGGTGTTTGCAAACCTCTGCATGGTGCCCTGATTTGACGCATAGTTGCAGAATATTTCACATGTGCTTTCTCTTTGCAGAAGCCATTAACATAAATATTCTTATTTGTAATTCTGGCAACAGCCTGGCAGGGAAGATTAATGGAGGGAAAAAAGCAAAAATATCCTCCTGTGATATTGCAGTGTACTGAATTACAGGCTATTGAGGTGTCAATAAAGGAGACATGATAAACGGAATAACCTTCAGTTAAATGTGGTGTTCCCGGAGGATGCCTGCTCTTTGTTTTGCAGTGTCCCTCACTATAGCTTATCCTTCTCAACCTGTTAATTGTATGTTTCTTTTTAACCTTCATTGATGTCATCCAGTGTTGCCTCCCTAGTATTTCATTTTCTGTTCTTGTAATCAGTAAAGCCTTGCTACTCATTTGTCATTAAAAGTGTCAGTTTGTTTTCATTCCATATATCAGGCTGACTTCCTGCTTGGATGGATGGAAAAATCTATCTCACTTTGATGGAGCTAAGATTATGTTGCTATTGATCACTGTCTTTTGCATGGCAACTCTTGTTCAAGTAAAATCATAAAATTTTAGCCTGTGTAGGTGAGCAATAACACTAAGGACAAACACAATATTTATTCTATTAACAGGCTGGGCATACTCTCTTCAACTAGACCCCAGAACACACCTTTTGGTTTACACGATAATATACTTTCTGTGAGTGTAAGAAATTTACGGTTCTAAAGAACTACTCCAACTTCTTCACTTCAAATAAAAAAATAAGGTCAGATGAGAGAAAAAGGGACACTGTCAGATCATATAAACAGATAGTTCCAGAACTAGGACTAGAACCCTCTGTGGAAGATTGCAAGGATGGCTCTAATTCAGGGGTTGGCAGATTATACCCCTCAGGGCAAATCTGGTCCGCTGTCTGTTTTTCTAAATAAAGTTTTATTGGAACATAGCCATGCCCATCAATTTACTTATTATCTATGGCTGGTTTCATGCTATGCTCACAGAGTTGAGTAGCTGTGGCAGAAACAATATGGCCCATGAAGACAAAAATATTTCCTATATGGCCTTTTACAGAAAAAGTTTGCATATGCCTGGGCTAATTCTTCACTCCCTTTGCTCTGTAATGTTACAGTGCCCCTTCACTCCTTCCCCACTTCCCCACTCTGAGCTCAGCCACATGACCTGCTTTGGGCCTGCTTGCTCTTGTGCCTCTGCTGTCACCATGAAATGTGCCTGAGCTGGCCTGCTGGAGGACGAGAGACACGTGGAGCAGAGTCAAGTCATGCCAGTCCTCCCAACCACGGCTGGCCGAGATCACCTGTCAGCTGGACAGCCCCAGTGGCGCGGGCAGCCAAGATCAGCAGAGCCACCAGCCAATAAGCAGTGAGTGCCTGTTATTCATGTCGAATAACCATGGTGTATAAAATGGATACAACTCTCTTGAGAATTGTGTGGTATTTAAGGACTCAGATTTTAGAGATGGAAAAACCTGGTGTTGGGTCCTGACTCTGCCGCTTTCTTTTTTTTTTTCGTGGCTGAGGAAGATTCACCCTGAGCCAACGTTAGCTGCCAATCGTCCTCTATTTTGCATGTTAGCCACCACCATGGCATGGCCACTCACAGAGAGTGGTATAGGTCCGTGCCCGGGAGCTGAACCCCAGGGCACCAAAGTGGAACACGTCGAACTTGACCACTAGGCCATGGGGCCAGCCCCTGACTCTGCCACTTTTTAGCTGCATGACCTTGTTACCTCTCAAATCTCTCGCATTGTTTCTCAGATCTCTCTTTTTCCACTGGTTGTAGCAGATATTACTGCTTTCTTGACATCTGGTTCTCCTCACCTCTGGACAAACAGGAAGATTGTGTTTCTCTGTCTTCTTAAAGATAGGCATGGCTCTGCGACTTGCTGTGGCCAGCAGACTGTGGGTAAAAGCAACGTGTGTCCCTTCTGGACGGAAGCACTAATTGCTAATGCTCGCTGTCCCCTACTTCTTCCCCTGATGTGGCATCCCCTGTGGAAGCGTGGGTTGATAGGGAGATCAATGCTAGGCTGCCACATGGTGGACAGGTTCCCCAGGGAGTCATCTGGACTCACAGTGGACTTTGCATGAGCAAGAACTCAACTTTAGTTAGGTAAAGTCGTTGGAATTTGGGGGGTGATTATTACCACAGCTGAGCAATTAATTTTTTGAGAGCATTAATTTTTTTCTGAACTAGAAATGACCTCAGATGGAGAAAGTTGTGGTGAAGAGAATGGCATCACTGTGAGTTAATCGATAACGATTTATGAGAGACTTTCTGTGTGCCGAGGAGTAATCGGGAAAACAATGCCACTCCTGGGATCAAATCCAGGAATTGCCATTCAATAAGAGGCACGACCCACTGGAGTCGCTTCATCCTTTCGATCCTCAATTTCTAGGAAAATAAGGATAAACCTGCGCCCTTTCCAGGGTGTTATAAGGGATTCAATGAAGTAATATTATGAAGAAGTATCCAGAGTCTTGGATAAACTGGCAGGACCGTTATCTGCAAGGCAGACAAGATGGAATCTCCTGGGTCCTGGGTCAGGCTGGGACACATGACAGCCCAGTTGTGCTATGGAATCTGGGTTCTAGTTGAGGAGAGCCTAGGTTACTTCGAGGAAAGGCTGAGAAGATGTGCAAGAACTCCGAGTGGGCGTGAAGGTAATGAGGCCAGTGATGGGGGAGTGAGGACAGCGGAGGGACACAGGTGGGTGCCTGAGGAACCATGAGGGGCGGAGTAGAGGCTGAGTTGAGGGCCTTGCAGTCGAAGAGGCCTGGGTTTGAATGCTGGTTCTGTCTGACTTAATTGCTGTGTGACCCTAGGCAGCTTGTTTAACCTCCCAGGGCCTTAGTTTCTTCATCTGTGAGAAAGAGATAACAATAGTATCAACCTGGTAGAGTTGATGTGAAGAGTAAATGAGAGAATACCTGTAAAGTACATGAGGGGAGTATTTAATTATTGGGTACCATTCTTACTTTATTATTGGTGTTAATGTACAAATTTAGGGGATATGCAGGCATGCCCAATTCAGGTGATATCCATGTAGTATATACCCACCTGGTACACATGGCTGAGATTTCTTAAAAGGAACATATGTGGGGTGGGTGGGTAGGGTGGGCAACCAGCCTGTTGCTCGGCTAGTGTGCTGGTGAGGCTACTCAGCCAGTATTTAGACCTTAGGGGAAAGTATTTTGGAAATAGACTGAACTTGCCGAGTTATAATAAGTTCCTTGCCTCATGATGCTCAACAGAACTAAGCCCTGTGGGTGCCATGAAAACCAAACTACCTCATTTGGTCCTGCCCGACTATCTCTATAAAGGATATGTGAGTGCCTGCTCGTGAACGCCTATATCCCCCAGCCCAGAGGAATTCAGTGAGGACTTGAAATTAGAGATGGCTTTAAAATTTTGACTTCTTTTAGGTGAGGAACAAAAAAGGACAACTACTTTTTAATTTATTCTTTTCTAGTTGCATAAAGCTAAGAATCCTGCACAGATTAAATTACGTGGTAGTTTCCATTTCTGGTTGGGCAATGTTAGCAATATGGAGACCATGAAAAAGAACATTAGATTTTATACACGATGTACATGTTCATCCAAATGCCTCTGGCCCCTTCTTTTAATTGTTAAGTGCCTCTGGGGTTTTAGCTTATTGGAAGGATCAGGAAGCAATATTCTAAGTGGGCCAAGTTCCAGAAAGGGAGGATGAGAACAGGAAAGGTTTTTTCCCTTACATTTCCCTGGCAAGTTCCCGTGGGATGCACATAGATAAAACCAACAACTTAGAGCTAAGCAAGGACTAGCAGATGCTGGAAAGGCAGAACAGAGGCCCCTGCTGAAGGCTCTGAAGTGGTTCTCAACTCAATAGCTACCGGTGAGCATTTGGGGGGGCCCCTTTCAAGTTTACAATAAGATTCTGGGCAATAAAGTTTTATACCACTTGATTAAAGATGTTGCAATTAAATTGGCTTGAAACCAAGAGTTAGTGTGTCATGTCATTAGGAGAAAAAAATATCTTTTCATAACAGGAGAAAGACACCCTGTGAATTAATTTTCCAGGCATTTATTCTTGCTGTGGCTATTGCCCATGCCTGAGAGCCAATTCAAAGAACCGAAATGATGAAATGAAAACTCCTTGTGATTTTTAAGCTACTCTGATGGGATTGCACGCACTTTGGAAGTCTTTGAGTCTAGGCTTATTCCTCTCCTTTGCTAAGCTGAGAATATATTCAGACAAGACATTAAAATACTTTCATGCTTAAAGCATAAAAGCAGATGTGGCTCTGGTTATGTATTGGATCCATACGCAAAACTCCTACCACCAGCCACAAAAGAACCTGTTATCATCTAGGAATTCAGATAAGTATTTTAGAGGATATTCTAAAAAAGTAAGCAATATTATCAAATACAAATGCCTCATATTTGGAGATAAGACTTCTAGGGACAAGTTTTATTTTTGTCCTTTTATTTTGCCTCTCTTCTTTATTATGTTTTTTCGGTTGTTTTGGGGTATGTGACCCCTTTGAAATATTTTTCTAACTTGGTCTAAATTTTAGATGAAATCATTTTGCTTAGGGGATGCCAAGAATGGTCTTGGGGTACAACTTTCTTTTGTTCTGGCTTCAGAAAATTCAGAAGATATTTCAGCATTGCTGTGAAGCCTAATTATTGTGATTAAATTGCTTTAAATTCCAAGAGAAAAGCATCTAGATAAGTATGAAATTGTAAGCTGAGTTCTCGTCCCTTGTAACTCAGTGGAAGTGTGTACACACAGTCACTGGAAATGAAAACTTGTTGGCTTTCATACTGTCTGGCTTTTCTTCTACCTGCGGCCAAGACATTAAAGTGTGTGTGTATGTCCGAGTGTGTGTGTCTGTGCACCCACATGCACGTGAGTGTATGTTTGCATATTTTCAAGGAAAGGTTTGTTTTGTTAAGACAGAAATTCAAGGAATCTCTTTAACTGGCCTGTGATTGTTACAGACGTTATCCTTGCTTTCCCCGTTCTGTACCTTAGATCACAGAAAATGAATTCAATGTAGAAAAACTCAAAGCGATTTGCAATTCTGTGCTCGATTAATTGGTTTTTGAAATTGGAATATGATCCTAAGGGAACGGAAGTGGGGTTTATATTTTGAGTAGCCTTGAGACCCAAGCTCTGAGCCAGTGTTCGGAAAGGCTTTTTGGCAAAGCCCTGGGGACACCACTGCTCTTATCATCCCCACTCAGGACGGCTTCCCAGAGGTTTCTGAGACCCGGAGGGAGGCCAGAGGCAGCACAGCGCTTGGAAGAAAACTAAGGCACACGTTGCATAAATATGAACATCAGTTTAAAGTCTGTGATTCATACTTTAATTAAGAGGCTCTTAGGTGTAAAACTGTAAAGATAAAAAGTGAAACTGCCAGAGATATTTGGAGTTCTGAATACAAGCAAGAAGTGCGATAAATAAATGAAAAGCAATAGGATATATTGGAGTATATGAGGAAGCCATGTGGTTTAAAACTAATTTGGCCTGACCTTGCTCTTCCAAAAGGGCCTGTCATGGCCTGTTGAGCATGCATTGTACATCTGCTTTAAACGTTTACGCTGTCTCAAAGACAAGAATGATGCCCTTAAAGATAGGGATGTAACATCCCCCCATATCGGCATTTCCTTAAGGAGAAGCATCTCTTCCCGGAAACTAAGGCTTAATTACTGACTTCTTGTGCTCACCTTGTGACCACTGACCTGCTGTGCCAGCTAAGCATCTTGTGATGGTAGTAAAGAGATATTCCTGTCATATATGATGTGTACTCTTTGTTCCAAGACAGTCTATAACCACTTTGTATACCCCACTTCTTTGGTGCCCTCCCTTCCTTGGGAAGGAAGGCCCTGGGCTGTAGTCCTCAGACCCAGCTCATAATAAACTCACCCCAATTTTGATTTATAGACTGATTATGGATTATTTGTGTTGACAAGTGGCAGATTCTGAATTACTGCTTTCCCAAATACAGTGAATGCTTTGCTCTCGAGTATTTAATTAGCTTTCAGCTCTTCCTTTGGAAGCCATAATGAGGCTCCTTTCATGATCCCAAATGAACCAGTTTCTTTGCCAAGTGCTTGGCTTTTGGTGGCCTTAGGAAAGCTACTCCCAGCCCAGGTCTCATCGCAGAGGTCATTTATCATCAAAGGAAAGCAGGTTTCCAGTATTTTTGGAGCTGACATCACTGTGGTTGGTTTGATTTTGTGACTGTGTCTTGTTCTGCCATCTCTGGAGCCTTCTCGAAAAAGTGCCTTATGTGATTGACCCCTTTTAAACCTTCACTTTAATTGAAATTATGTCGAGGTTGCTAGCTTCTAAGTATGACTCCCTTTTATGTGATTTTAAATGCTCTAGAGTATCATAAACCTAGGAGCAGAGCCACTGAATCACAGAGGAGAATTTTATTTATTTGTCCTTGTGATAATTTGGATTTTTCCCAAGAATTTGTATTTTTTTATTTTTTTAAAATGTTGCCGTTGAGACTCCTTTATTTGAGAACTGTTATAGTAGTCACTATTCTACCCAAATTAGTCTTTAACCTTCTCGAGGGCAGAGCCGGTGTTTTTAGTTTTTTCAGTGAGTAAGGTCACAAGTGTCCTATGGAGAAGACAACAGCATTTATTCCTCCTTCAGGCGTGGGAGGGGGACAGCCCCGAACCTGCACAGTGTGCTGGGACCCTTGTCCCAACACAGGGAAACTGAGGCTCCTGATGGCCAGCTGAAGCTGAGGGCAGACACCCAGCTGCATCATGCACCAGTGGCAGGCAGGGACACCAGCCTCGCACCACAGAGCTGGAGACCAGGCCCCAGGAAGGGCAGGTGATGTGTGCCTCCAGCCCTGGCATCCTGCCTTCTGTCCTAGATGTCCCCCCTACACCCACAACCCCAGGGTTCCTGCAAGGGGCAGGGACATCTGAGTAGCTCTGGGCTTGGGCAGGCTGGGGTTCAAACAGCTGCAACAGGGACTAGCTGGGTCACCTGAAGCACATCTCTGTTCTCCTCAGGCTCCTCTCTAACTGATGATGTGTTCTCACTTACCGACACGCCTGGGGCTCTGGCTGGACCAGGGCCACGGAAGGCACTTCCCAGTGGTGGGAGAAGTGAGGTGGATGGACGGGGGATATGAGGACACTCCTATGTGGCCTGTGCCGCGGCCAACAGGGTGAGGTCAGGCCTTGAGGCCACACAGCAGGGTCGCCTTTCCCTTGTTGCTGGGCTGGCCTGGCTCTATCAGCAGCGGGGAGGGAAGAAGAGGCCAGGGCGGGCCTGAGCTCTCAGCCTAGGGAGGAGAAGAGCCTGCCCACAGACCATGTGGGGCAGCTGGGGCTTGGGGAGCCAGGGGTCCGATATAGCACTATGACCCCGTCACTGAAAGAGGTGGTCCAGACAAAGGCAGCATGTGGACAACTGACTATAGGAGGAGGCTAGTTGACGGGTAGGCAGAGAAGTGGCCAGTGGTGATAAAGGGCCAGGATGGATTTCCACCATGGTCTGAACCCCCACCCCTGCCCGCTGCTCTGTCTGAGGGGCATTTCAGTAAGAAACAAAACATAAGTTCTCTCTCTAGGCTCCTAACTCCGGTCACAACACCACTATGTCCAGAGTGGTCTCAGCCTGGCTTAAGACTCTGCCCAAACCGGGCTCCCTTTTCCACCTCGGGTCTCAGGGTGGTGCCTGCAGATAGGTGGGAAGGTCTATCAGAATCTGAGCTGCACTCTTAGAAGTCCCCCACAGCCTTGCCTGGGAGTCCAGGTGTCCAACATTCCATGAGCTAAGAGGGAAACAGCAGTTTCAGGACTGGGGACATCACAACAACAGGAGTGAGAGCCCATGACTTTGGCTCACACAATCTGGCAGTCTCCATTGGTTCATAGGTTCATAGGATTTGAGAGTTGGAAACACTGTAGAGGTTTTCTAGCCAGTCAGTCCTCTGACTTTAGGAGAAACCCAGATAGAAAGTGTCCACGTAGAATGAGAATGGTAAGTGCTAGAAGAGAGAAGTATGTGGTTCTGTGGCAGCAAGAACTCTCTGAAGAGTCAGGGAAGGCTTCAGAGAAAGTCATATTGAGCTGGATCTTAAAGGCTAAGGAGGAATTCATTGTAAATAAAAGCGAGTGTTGGCCATTCCAGGTAGACATCGACTCGTACAGAAAGAAAGAGGCTCCGTGAATTTCCCCTCCCTCCCTGTCTTTCTCCCTTTCTCTCTCTCTCCATCCTCTCTTCCTTTGGGAAAAGAGTTTAGAGCCATGGAGCTACTGGCATCTGAGTGACCTTGAAGTGGCTTTGTCTTTGGAGCTTAGCCAGGGGTCATAATCAACTCAACCATTCTCCCAAAGTTTGGATGATCTCAGAGGTGGCCTTGTTGGGAATGCAGCAACCTGGCCTGAGGGTGAGGAGGCCAAGGAGGTGAAGATGGGGAGCCAGGATTTTGATAGCTAAGAGTCACAGCAATTTTTTATATGCTCATTTTGGAAGGAGGTAATTCTGCTATGCCAGCAGAATGTTTTAGATTCTGTTCCAGCACGTGTTCTTCTGAAGGAAGCTGACAAACCCTGCCTTGACAGAAAACGGGGCGTCCAGTAGCAGGCACTACAGATGTTTCATCCTACAGCTTTTAGGATTCTGGAAACTTGGACAGCTGAGTCCCTGCAGAACTGGGGACCACAGGTGCACGTGCTGTGCTGGCAGAGGTGGGGTTGGTAGACTTGAGCGGGACGGCTGGGAGAAGGCAGTGCATCTGCCCAAATCCTGCAGGTGCTGCCTCATCCTGAGCGCGCTCCTTTCCCTTACACTGCCCTCTTCTGGGTTCCTCCGTGGTTTGCCACCCCGGGGCTTGCTGCCCGGATCACTTACTATCCTCTTGACGCCTGAACGAAGTACCATCACCCTGGCTGAGTTAGCAGACTCTCACTGAAGATTTGGGGTGATGGGGGGATTACGGCACAGAACAGAATTTGAAATAACTACAGAGACAACAGTGGGCACACTGTCCTCAGCTGCCAGCCCCATATTCCTCCCTGGCTCCTTTTCATAAGTTCTAGGGTCTACTGGGGTCTGCTGGATTGCTCTCCATGCCCTCCTCCCTCTTCCACCCTCCAGGGAACACTCAGTCAGCTCTTCCCTGGGCTCCCCCTCCATGTCAGTGCAGGCCCTGCTGCTGATGAAGCCCCCTCAGTGAGCTTTCCTGAACCATTCCTCTCACAGTGAGCACCACCTCTGCCCTCGGATGTGAGAACAGCGGTGGTGGTGGTGGGGTGTGTGTTTAATCCCAATACTGGATAAAAGTTACAAGTTAAAGACAACTGGTTATTATTTCTAGTCTTTACCCCAGTTTCATCCAAAGCAGGCAGTCATTCTTTTTCCAGAATCTTCACCTTAACTTTGGTTGGCTTCATCCCCTTTCTCTACTCTAATCCTAATCTCCTGGGGTTTATGCACTTGATGAGCACTGGAAATACCCTAGGAAAGAGGAGGAGTGTGTACGTATCTGTGTATGTCTTTGTGTGTGTGTATGTATGTGTGTGTGTCTTTGTGTGTGCGTGTATGTGTGTGTCTTTATGTATGTGTGTGTCTCTGTGTTTGTGTGTGTCTTTGTGTATACGTGTGTGTCTGTGTGATCTGAGGTGGACTCTGGGGTGGAGACCCTACAACCGAACACTGCACTAAGCAGTGGTGCAGGAAATAAAATCTAAACCCATCAGACCCCAGAAGCCTGGGAGAAGCAGGTGGAACGCCGGCCTGTGCTGGATGACTTTCCTCCTGCTCTAGGACACTGGCTCTTTGTCCTTACGAGCCAGGGAGCAGGAGTGATTGCACCCCAGGGGACCAAGTGGAGCTCTGGGCCGTGATGACGGGAGGCTGCAGGTTCCTGGGCTTTGGCGGTGTGGTGTGGTGGGTCTGAGGGCGCCTCTCCTTGGGCACTTCTGTGAGTTGGGAGAGTAGTGAGTTGAGGTGGGACCCGGAGGGCTTGAAGGCTTAGAGCAGTCGCAGGATATGGGCTCAGGGAGAGAAAGTGAGAGGGGCACTGACAACAAAGTCCCCCCCGGGAGGGAGGCAGGAGCTCAGGGCAGACCTTGGCCGGTGCCTGAACTTGGAGGCAGACCGGGCTGGGCTGCCTCCTAGCTCTGTCATCTCAGGGGCCCCTTTACTAGCTGGGACTCTGGTTCTTCAGCTGCACAATGGAGAGTTCAGTGTGTGTCTCAGAGAGTTTTCCAGAGTGTCGCATGAGGAAGTGCATGGGAAATACATGGAAACTGCACAGCGCTCCAGGTGGGAGGAGCCATGTAGCTGCCGGGGCATTCTTCTTACAGTCTTTTAGGGCTGGGGCAGGACTCTCAACTTCTTCTCAATTGTTTTCCTTTTCTTTTCCCTCTTTTTCCCCCTTCTGTTTATCCTCTACCTCCCACTGCCATTGTCCTTTCTTGCTTATCCACTCTTCTACAAGTTAAATATCTCCTCCTTGGGTAAAACTTGTTCCTTAGGATAGGATCTTGCGTCCTTTGATCTACCCTATCTTCTGATGCAGCTGGGATATTCCATTCTCAATCCTCATGGTATGTCCCAAGACTGGAAGAGCAACGTTAGCTCTGGAATATGCTCTCGGAGTACTGGGTGGGTACTCTCAGTGTAGTCATTGCAAAGATTGTGACAGGATTTCCCAAGGTGTGCAGGTAAAGCACTGGCCCCTGAGATGCTCTTGGAGATGGATGCAGTGAGTCTGGGAAAATGCTGCATGCGTTCTCCACCTCCTGGCAATTCCCAATGCACATTGGCATTTTAAAGGCTCTGAGAAGTCCTACAGTGAAGAAACCTGTTTAATGTCTGTTTCTGCAGTGTCTAAAATGTATTTACTCAGGCAGTGTATTTACATCCAGTAGTTCTAGGGCTCTTCATTTCTACCCGGGTCTAGGTAGCTTCATTGCTTGGTAGGGCTTGTCAGCACTCAGCCTTCAGAAATGAAAAGCCAGAGGCTTTTGGGGGCTCAGCACAAGCTGAACAGTTCTCCGCACTCTAACCGTTCTTTTGAGCACATGAACATGAGTAGAAGGTGTGAGCGAAGAGGTGTCACCACGACTGAAACTGACTAAAATTCAGATGAAGTCTGTCGTTCTTTATTTAGTCGCATAAAAAGATTTCTTGTCACGGTGTTCTTTTGTCTTTTACTCTAAAACTAGGTGTTTCTTACTGAGAAGGAAACTTATGCCACAACTTCTAAAAGTCTATAACTTCTGAAAGAGGTTCTATGCTTTCCTTTCTTTCAGATTTTTCTCTTTCTTTCTTTTGCACATACACATTATATATTTGTAAATTAATGAAGAACGTCATAAAAGTAGGGAAAGGGAAAGGTGGCTTATAAATATAAACTCTGCTCAAAACAGAAGAAAATAAATGCCTGATTAATGTAGTCAGGTAAAACAGGTTCTTAAAAAAACTGTTAAGAAGAGAGCCCAACTCTCAGAATTAAGAGGTAGAAACACCACTCTCTGTATTGACAAAGAGCAGAGTTTATCGTGCCTCCCTGTTGGGGAGAGATCAAACAAGGGTATGAACTAGATGTTACTTCCACTCCATGCTAGGCCATGGCTTGCATGGCCCTCAACAGGCTGGTCTCCATTTTGAATAAATTCCCATGAACTTTTCGTTCAGGAATAAACATAACTGGGATGACTCCAGAGAACCCTTCTGAATGAGCCCTACATCAATGGAATGATGCTTAACGAATTCCCAACCCAAGGAAAGCACTGCAGGAGACTAAATGGACCAAGACATGCTTCCTCTCTCAAGGGGCTTATTGTCCAGGAGGGGCTGAAAGAGAAGGAAAGAAAACCCTTCAGTCCAAAGAAAACAATGGCATATGGAGCACAAGGGAAGTAGCATTCATGACATGATAGAGGATCAGGGACGGCTTCACGGATGAGAGCACTTGGAATTGAGCCTTGAAGGATGTGTGGTTTCAAGAGTTGGCAGAGGTGGTGGTGGTGGTGGTGGTGGTGGTGGTGGTGGTGGTGGCACCAGCCGGGACAGAGGACACTATGTGCAAAGGAAAGCCCAGGGAGGCATGTTAAGGGAAAAGTAAACAGAGACTGAACTGTCCATTTTATAATAGATTCTAGTGCAGATTTTTAATGTATAGGAATAATGTGAAATAAGACTGGGAAGGTAGAGTGTATCTTTATTTTGGATGTTCTTGAATCCTGGGGAAGAGCGAGGAGAGTTTATTCATTAGGAAATGGGTGCTCACGGAGGGCATTGAAAGGGTGTTTTGCAGCCCTGGGTAGCCTTGAACACCACAGGCAGCCGTCCTGGCTTAACCCTTTGGTCGGCTTTCTAATCATAAGTCAGTCATTCAGGGACAGCTTGGAGAGAATGGCGAGAAGACCAGTTAAGAAAAGTAGACCAGGCTAGGGATACAGCAGCCTGAACCAGGGCCAGGGCAGTGGGAATAGAAAGGAGGAGCCTGCTCTGAAAAATGTGCTGGGAAAGGGGTCTTGTGGGAGAAACCAAGGCTGAGTGGGCCATTGGGTTTGTGTCTGGGAGGAGGTGAGGCAGAAATCAGGGAGCCTGGAGGTGCTGTTTGGAGGGATGGTCATGAGCTGAGCTTGCACAGATCAAGCCTGAGGGCTGAAGCAACGTTCGGAACAGCCGTCATTGGGTTTCTAAGGAGGAATAGAGTCTGTGTGAGTGGACTAGGGAGCGAACAGGGAGAGAGCCCAGAGCGAGAACGATTGAGGGCTGTGGTCAGAACCATGGTGGGAATGTCTTCCTGTAGAAAGCTGGTCAGGGAAAATGAGAAAATAATGAGAAGGAGAAAAGCAGTGCAGAGAGGTAGAAAGGCAGCCAGCAGGAAACCAGGTCTTGAAAAGTAGGGAGGGAGAAAAGTTCCATAAGCATGTGTGGATTGGTGTGTGTGTGTGTGTGTGTGTGTGTGTGTGTGAAATCTCTCAAATGCTGCCCAGAGACCCAGGCAGATGACAGCGGAGAATGGGTTTCTGGATTGGAGTTTGGCAGGCCTCAGGGGGCCGTGCCTGGAGAGTTCAGTTTCAGAGGGTGGTAGAGGGAGAATCGGATTGAACGTGATGAGAAGAGTTGTAAGTCCCCTTTGGAGACGTATTTTTGATCTTTCCCTTAAAAAAATGCCTTCCATTTTCACAATATCATTTGAAAATCTGGCTGGCATATTGCAATGACAAAAATGGGCGATGTAGTAAAGTGAACAAGTGTAGGTTAGCAGATCCAGGAGACTGTTTTATGCACTGGAGAGTTATTTTTCAGGCATTTCATGGTGTCCAAATGGGTTAATGTACCCCTGAAAGGTGAATCAATTACTCCTTGTTGACTAGCAAGCTTAGACCAACTGTTCCTGAAACCTTAGGGTACATTAGCTGACTAGATTCTGTTATTCATAGCAGCTGTGTGTTGGATCAGCACTCCTCCATAAGACCTGAATTCTCAGGTCAAATAACTCTTCACAGCTGCAAAAGTGTACCATAACTTGTAAGTGATCATTAATTTGATAAAAGATATTGAGTGTCTGTCTAGTGAAAGTGATCTTTAATGTAAGGGTAGCATTTGTGAGCAGACTCAAATGTCCTGTGGCTCACACACCAGAAGACTTCTGTGTCTTGTAATTGTCGGTCTGGCAATCGGCAGCAGCGACTTTTTCAGAGAGGCATGTTTTGTGGTTAACTGGGTGTCCCTTTCTTTCCAGGCCATGGGAAAAATCTAATTATGGTGTTCTTGAGCTTATGGTCTAATAACAGCAAAAGATAATCATTTAAAGAGGATTTTTTTTTCTGATATTGTCCTGATCTCCACGTAAATTGCATCTTTAAGGTTTTATAAACATGTTTTGTATAGAAATAATAGTAAAACTATAATTTATGAAAGCATTCTGTCATTCCTGATCCCTTTTTACTCCATTCCACTCCTCAACTTTAAAGCAGTTAGAATTTTAGCTCAGAAATGCAGGGAAGAAAAGAAGGTGTGAAGAAATAGGCCTGACATGGCCTCCACATCCCACCTGTGGACTTACCAGGCTGGCAGCACAAGGTGAAGGATGGAGAGCTGGTCCCTGGCTTTTCACACCCTTTCAAGTGAACCTTCTTACTCCCAGAAACTCAGAATTCCAGACTGCTTCCTCTCCTGGAGTGGATTATCTAGCATGAACTACTGAAGACCCTCACGGCAGAGGTCCAACCATTGAACACATGGCCCTGTCCTTGTGTTCTAAAAGAAGGGGGCGCTATCTTCCAAAGACTGAGCTCAAACAGGGGGATTTGGGGCTGTAGTGAAGTCCTTCTTTCATGGGACAGTTTAGAAGGTTTTTCTCTAATGAGAATATGTCGACTCCATCTATGAATGTGATTCCAATACTACTCCCCAGCACTTCCTTACACTGGACATTGGAAGGGAGAAGTATGTATGTTTACATCCTTATTACATGTGGCAGAGTAGAACTAAAGCCACAAAAAGAAGGCCAGAGCTCTAACTGGCTTTCTTCATCTTGACTTCAACTCTTGAGAGGGCATATCATGCATGTTTAATTAGAGTCTTCCTTCAATTCCCATTATTAATTTTTAGGAGAGAACATGTCTTAGTGAGATACGTCCAATGGTGTATTGGTAAATGTTCAATGACTCGCTCTCCAAAAAAAAAATGTGCTTCTGACAACTTCCGTCGTGTAAATACTCTTTCTATGGCTGATTTGGTCTACCAATGAGATGTCACTGAATGCAGAATTGGGAAAAGCATACATTCAGTTCTTGAAAGTGGATACAAACTGGTTCTTGCCTACCACTGGGTGTGTTTCTTCTACTGCCAGTCACAGTGAGGAAGTAATGTTTATGAATATCCTAGGAGAGAAATCTCATATTTTTGGAAGTGTTATCACACCAGGTTTGCTTTTCCCTTCTGCCTGGAAAGTGAAACACCAAGACAATGAGACTGTAGCAGAGAGAGAGTTTTAATCACAAGGCAGCCATGTAAGGAAGTGAGAGACTGAGTCTCAAATCTACTTCTCTGAAAATGAGGACTCAAGGATATTTATGGGGTAGGAATGCAAGGTGGTGTGAAATGTGAATATAGATGATTGGAGGTGAGGAGAGGTGAGGTAATTGATGATCTGCACAAGTGTAGTTGGACTTCATGCCTCTAAATATTACATATGTTCTCAAAATAGTGGCGTGAGTGTGATCTGAGGGCGAGATGTTCAGCTTCTTGACATCAAAAGGTCATTTAAAGGACATCTGCACAGGTCCAGTTGTTGAACTGGTGGTCTCAACTGGCCTGAAGTGCACAAGGGGTTCTAATTCCTGAAAAACAGCTCATACACCCATAACCAGGGTGATCCAGGCTCCAGGGATATGTTATCTATAGGAACCTAGTGGTAGTCAGATAGCATATTATCTAAACAGCACAGTTAACAATGGGTGGGTTAAACAGCTAAAAGCTGTAATCAGTAATTGCCAAAAGGAAAATAAACTTTAGTTCCTAGCTACTTAATCATCAATGGCTAAATGTTTGCAGTTTCAGTCCTCCTATTCTTTGGTCATTCCTTATTCTTGAGGGATTCAGGGTGATGACCAGTCTAGCTACTTCCTGCTGAATTGGGGCATTGATCTGGATTAGAGGAATGAAACTGCTTAGCACTCCTTTGGAAATGTTCTCTTGTTTCTGGCTTCAGCTTGTCATTTTGTATTATTAGAATTTTGTACCTTGCTCAACAGTTTTGAGACAACATCTAAAGGCACATTTTATGATCAAGTGTTGACTAAGGATAAGAAGTATGGACAAGCCAAATTTTAACAGTCCCTGAAAAATAGACCTAGCTCTAGTGGAGCCTCCATCTCATCTCCAGGTAGGGGCAGACAGCTGGTCTTAGTTCCCGATAGTCTTTTGTTTTACTGGGTATGCATCAGAGACTGCAGCAACACCCTATACCCTGATCTTTCAGTTGTCATTGATGATGACTATCAACATAGATTTGCTGCCTGGAGGTCATCATATTCTTAAGGAACTCAAAAGAACAAAGTTATGAACTTACAGCAGCTGGGAGGGGCCATAAAATCTACAGAGCATGTCTGGGTTAGTTAATCAGAGGTCATTCAAAGTTACAATATGGTTTCTTTTCTACAATATGGCTTCCCTTACGTCAACCTTGTGTTGAGCCAGTCTCAGAAGCCAGAGAAGGAGCTTTTTTTGATAAACGTGGTCTAATTGTTGAGTGACGTCAAAAGTAAAGCACAAAATATAGGGATATCAGTATAACTCTGATATTTTCAATTTTACAATGACTACAAAATACCAAATAATGAGGCCCAATCCCTTTTCACATAATTTCACTATCTGCTTCCCAGTCACACCTAAGTGTTCACATTGCTCAAACATGTCTTCCTTTTGCCTACAATGCCCTTCCCTTCCCTTTTCCCTGGCCACCTAGAAACCTATGCTCATCCTTCAAGACGCAGCTCTGGTGTTACTGCCTCTCATTATTCTGGCCCCAGCAGGCCAACTCATCCTTCTTTCCTTGGTATTCCCATTACACTCTTATCTTATTGCATCATAATAGTTTGACTCTTTGTATTTCCCACTGGCCCATGAACTTCTTGAGGCCAGAGGTTGTGCCTTCACTGTCTCCATGTTCAATAAGGCCCAGCATGATTTGGGCTTTGTCCACTTCTCTGGCATCATCTCATGCCCCACTCTTCAACACGCTCCTCACTTTGGCCATTCTGGACTTTTCTCATCTCCTCATACATGGCATGCTCTCTTCTGCTCCAGGGCTTTGGTCTATATTGCCACCTCCACCTGGGATCAGCTTCTCCTCAGCCTTTGCTCAGCTAATGACTGCTTATCCTTAGGTCTCACCTCTTCAGGGAAGCCTTCTTCCTCGCCTAGACTAAGTGAGGTCTCCTTGATGGATGTTCCCAAAGCAGTCTGTTCTTTTTATTGCTGCACCCAACACATTGGTGATTATTTAATGTCAGTCCTTCCTGCTAGACTTGCAACTGCTTGAGGACAAGTTCCTGCGTCTGTCTTTTTCATCATTTTTTCCAAGCCTATCACAGTTTAGGAGCTCTGATATTTGCTGATGGATTGATTGCTGGAGAAATATTCAGCTTGGCTACCTGAAAATTAGAAGCTAAGAAGTAATTTCAACATCCGAAGAAGACCCAAGAGTAAAAGTCAAATCTAGGAAGGCAACTTTGTCAATGGAGAGTTGGTGAATCATGTCTATGAGACAAATTAATTTAATTACCTGGCGTGGCTGCTTCATTTGCAATGATTATTCATTCACTGAGCTGGCTAAATTATGCTCTTCTCATTCACCACCTCATTTTACCACCCTGGAAATCAGAGATGTAGATCTCTCGCGTGTTCACAAGAATGAATTAAACCTCCTTTCTAATACAATGCAAGCCTCTGTGCACAGAACGATTGTTCAGCCACTCTCTCCGGCCCTGAAAGGTCATTCTGGGAAAAGGAGAGCAGGCGCTTACTCTGCTCCTTATGTATTTCCTTTGTGAGTTGAAGATTAATGCATAGACTTCCCTCCTTCGGTTCATTTCATTTGTGAGGAAAAGATTCAAGCACTGAATGTCAGAGTGAATGTAACATTTTGACTCTCCTTCCTCTGAGAGTTGGGCTGCTCTAAGATGCTGTGAGGCCCTGGGCACTGCACATCTGGGGAGAGGGGTGGCGTTCTCTGAAGTTCTGCCTTGTCCCCTCCACTCCCTCTATACCCACCTCCGAAAGTACCTCAGGCTCCGCACAGGCAGAGATGGTCGTGCATCCTGAACCCGGCTCCTCTCAGCTGGCAGCAGTGTGACAGCTTGGTTTAGGTGGGGTGGAAAGTGTCATGTTTTACCAAGTTGGAATTAGAGGAAAGCTAATTTCCTAGCCTAAGCTCCCTACAACAGGAAGACTCCCTGCATTGCCAGTTCCTGACTCTTACCAAATGGAAACTAGGCTGACCCAGTCTATAGACTTCAAGCCACTTACATGCTCTTAACAGTGAGACTTTCCTGCCCTGGCGACCTCTGTAGCTTATTAAAATTCACTTATGTTCTGATGGCTCTTCAGAACAACACTCATCTTTTCTCTGCTGCTCTCTCTTCAAATCAGCCAGAAGCAGCTTTTATTGAGCCCCATTTATCCTCTGGGGCCTCTGAGTAAAACCCCAGTGCTCCCCCTGCCCTTGAATTTAACTACTCTCAACCCCTCCAGAACCTTGCACTTACCCCTGTTGTAGCTCGCATGCCATGTGATTTGTTCCCCCAAGGGACATTTGCCAATTTGGGGAGACATTTTCGGTTGTCACACTGGGAAAGTGCAACTGACATCTAGTGAGTAGAGACAAGGGATGTCGCTAAACGTCCTACAATGCATGGGCCAGTCCTCACAACAAAGAAGTGTCTGGCCCAAAGTGTCAGTAGTGCCGAGGCTGAGAAACCTGCTTGGATGCTATCAGAGATACGTCACAAGCCACAGTGTAGCATTTACCTGCCCATGAACGGAGCCGGACAGAGTGCTAAGCGTGTGGTGTCTCCTGTGCCCAGCGCAGAGCTGGGCGCACAGTGGGCCTTCAGGGATGCTGACACCAAGACACAGTCGCCAGCTTGTGGAATCCTATCATCACAGCTGTGATTTGATCTGTTTTTTTTTGATCCAACCAAGTGAGCAATGGGAATCTTTTGGAGCTGATATTTTACTCAGCTTTTTCATTGTTAATTACTTTCACTGTCTATGGAAAAAGGAAATAAGCTATTTTTTCCTTCAAAAATAGGGGAAAACAAAATAGTGTTTTTTTTCTTTTCGTACTAAAAGACTATGACTTTCTGCAAATTAATAAAGCTGAATAATCTTATTACCATCGTGCAACCACTTTCTTTGCAGTTCCAAGAAGAGTCCCAGAAGCAGTATTTTCCTAAGATGTGAACATGGTGCTATTTGTGGTTAGACCCACAGGTCCTCTCTGAGAATGTGGGTGCTTGGGATTCTGACAGAGCGTGTCCTGTCCTCTCAGGGAGAGGGGAGAGTGGCCTAAGTCTGTAGGTCATGCTAGAGCAGTGAGGAAAACGGGATGCTGCAAAGCTGTTATTCTGGATTATTCAGAACTTGTAGATATTTTAAAATGCTGTAGAGGGATTGAAGAGCACAGAGAATAGGAAAGTCTAGCAGGGGTTTCAGTTTATGAATCACTCTACATTTTTAAAAACATTAGATGTCATGGTTTTATCTTACTGCTTTTGAATATTGAGCTGGCAACATGACAGCTGATGACATTGCATCACTTGGTCTCCAAGTGGGTTACAAAGCAAGGTAAACTTTTGATTGTTGAAATTATAGCTCTTCCCTGGCCAAGAAATTCTAGATTTCCAAAAGTATTAAATCTTATATTCTGCGTTTCCTTCTGTGACAGTCAGGTACTAACATGCCATCTTTGCATTCGAGCCTTTAGTCCAGCTCCCCCTGCAGATGAGGAAGAGGGGAGAGTGAGAATCCAGTGACTCACCAGGAACCCTACAGGGGCCATCTCAAGCTCCTGAGGAGCCTTCAGGAGAAGGGAGAGTGGTTGAAGAAATAGGCTATCATTAGCATTTCTATTAGTGTTTTTCCCAGAAGAGGCAATTCGATGGGAGGCAAGGCACAAAGGAAGGCAGGAGTGTGGGTTGTGGTGTGATGATACGGTCAGATTTATTATTATTTTTATAACAGCTTTATTGAGATATAATTCACATATCATACAATTCACTCATTTTTTTTTAAGATTGGCACCTGAGCTAACAACTGTTGCCAATCTTTTTTTTTCTTTTCTTTTTTCTCCCCAAATCCCCCCAGTACATAGTTGTATATTTTTAGTTGTGGGTCCTTCTAGTTGTGGCATGTGGGATGCTGCCTCAGCATAGCTTGATGAGCTGTGCCATGTCCGCACCCAGGATTCGAACCGGCGAAACCCTCGGCTGCTGAAGTGGAGCGCACAAACTTAACCACTCAGCCATAGGGCCAGCCCCCCCAGTTCACTCATTTAAAATGTACAGTTCAATGGTTTTTGGTCTGTTCACAGAGGTGTGCAACCATTGCCACAATCAATTTTAGAACATTTTCTTTTTTTTTTTTTAAAGATTTTATTTTTTTTCCTTTTTCTCCCCAAAGCTCCCCAGTACATAGTTGTATTGCGGGTCCTTCTAGTTGTGGCATGTGGGATGCTGCCTCAGCATAGCTTGATGAGCAGTGCCATGTCCGTGCCCAGGATTTGAACCAATGAAACACTGGGCCGCCTGCAGCGGAGCGAGCGAACTTAACCACTTGGCCACCGGGCCAGCCCCAGAACATTTTCTTTTTTTTGTAATTGAAGTATAGTTGACATACAGTATTATGTTAGTTTCAGGTGTATAACACAGTGATTTGACATTTATATACATTACGAAATGATCACCATGATCAGTAGAACATTTTCCTCAGCCTAAAAAGAAACCCTGTATCCTTTAGCTATCACCTCCCATCGTCTCAACCCCTCCACCGTCCAGCCCCTTGGCAACCACTAATCTAATCCACTTTTTGTTTTTATGGATTTGCTTATTCTGGACAATTTGTTTAAATGGAATCACACAGTATGTGGCCTTTTGTGCCTGGCTTCCTTCACTTTGTGTAATGTTTTCAAGGTTCATCTGTGTTGTAGCATCGATCAGTACTTCATTTCTTTTTATGGCTGAAAAATATTCTATTGTACGGATATACCACATCCTGTTTACCCATTCATCAGTTGTATGCAAATCACCCAGCAAAATCCCCAGGCGCCTGATGAGCACTTGGTGAGGGAAAGGATGAAACTGTTCATTCAACACGTGTTTACAGGTGAGTTACTATGTGCCAGGAGTTGGAGATTTTGAACAAAACAAAGCTTCTACTCTTCTGGGGATTAAGGGTGCATTGGGAGAGACAGACAGGGGACAGATGGATATGTAATACGTTCGGCGATGGCAAGTGCAAGGAAAGTGACAAAGTGGAGTGAGGAGGACAGACAACTTGGGAGAGTCGCGATTTTACACATGAACGTAGGTTCTTTTCCCTTCCACCATCCCGTACTTCCTAGGGAAGGAGCAGCAGAGTTGGGAGAGAAACCAGGGTCCCTGTTTGCCGAATGGTGCCTCTCACGTTTTAAGATTAGCCTGGCTACGAGTGGAGAGCAATCTGGTCCACGCTTCTCTGCTTTTCACATGATTTCAGTTGTCCCTGGAGAAGGTACTAATCTCCCTTTCTCTTCCTTGCACACTTTCTATCCTAAACTATAAATAGTATACACGGAAAGCTCAATCTCATTTTGCCATATGGTGCTTTTGTGGCCACTGAATATTCCCTTTTTTATTAATGGAACGTAATTTTTATCAATTAATTGTGGAGGAAGCTTGCTTGTGGTGCCTCCTCTGAGACTGGCATTTACAAGCCCCCGGAAGATTATGTGGTGCTTCTGGAGCCTGCCTCATGCCCCTGCATGCAGGAACGGTGGCTGTGAATGGTGTGCTGCGCACGCAGACACATCACAGACTGCTCTGAGTAACACCTACCTCAATGTCTTAAAGAATGCTGTTTCCTTCTCTCTACCTCCCCTTGCAATGCTGACAATCTGGTTTTTAAGAATTAGAATGGGACTTTGCAAAAATTGTGAGAAGTAGGTTGTTAGCAGAGAGTTTTCAAAAAATTGATTATTTCTTCTCTGACTACAGATATGTGTGTCTGAGATAACTAGCAATGAGAGGTTGAAGTCCACTTAGGAGAAAATAACTTTGTCACCATAACATTCTGTTTTGTGAAAATATCTTTTCCTCTTAAAAATGTAGAGCTGAATTCACCGAGTCTTAGTCTTGTGCCACGGCCTTTAGGACTGGGGGAATATGACATCTGGCGTTTGGAACCGCTAATGAGACCCCCTAGAGTCAGCAGAGTTGGATCAAAGCTCTGCTCTGTGGGTCTAGGATGCCTGAGGGGCTTCCGGCTTTTGTCTAGGGGGCCGTCTGGGGGAGTGAGCACTCCCTGGGATGAGCTATCCATCCAAGTGAGAGCTGCTTACTGCCTTGGGGAGAAACACAGGCAGCGGGGCTCATGGAAAACCCGGCATCTAAGGTTGCATTGCATTTTCCCTTTATTTAACTGGTTAGGGTCCTTGAATTGGAAAGTGAGACTGTGTTTATTAACAGTCTTTGAGTAACCAAGGGCCAGGTTCTGAAGAGGGAATATAAGCCCCCCTAAAGAGAAATAAAATCAACCTATTTATAATAATAGGTATTGCCACTATTACTGATAAAGCACCAAGGTGGATAAAAATCTATTCACCAAAATTGTGTATTGCAACAGTCTTTATTTTGGGTTTAATTTTATTTAAAAGAAAAAAATTGTGTAGGTTATACACGTATGTTGTTTTAAAAAATCCAAACAGTACAGATGAAAGATAAGCAATGAAAGGTAATTCTCCCTTTCACCTCTGATTCCCAATTCTCCTTCCCAAAGACAAATAGAGTTCTGTGCATAATGTCCAAAAGATGTGTGATGCATTTTCAATATTGCAACAATTTCTAAATGATAACCTCCAAATAGCATGCAGCCAGCCAGGCCTGGACCTCTATCTGAGCATCACTGCTCTCCAGCGCTACACCTCGCTCCAGAAGCCTCTGTCTTTTCCTCCTTCATAAGGCTGTTAGCATCAAATGAGAGAATTTTTTGTAAGTCTCAGGGCCTACTCATAGTCAGAGCCCAGTAAGCAGTGGGTATATTAATGATTATTTATGATTTATCTATTAAATTAGGGTTGCCCTATAAAATACAGGACTTGCAGTTAAATTTTCAGATAAACAAAAAATAATTTTTTAGTATAAATATGTCCTAAATATTGTATGGGGCATACTTGTAATAAAAAAGAATGTCATTTATCTGCAAGTCTAATTTAACTGGGTATTCTGTAGTTTTATTTGTTAAATCTGGCAACCCTACGTTAAATGCCAGACTTTGAGCTAGGGTGTGCAGAGAAGAGCATTCTGGAATGTTAAAATGTTAGAGTTAAAGGAGACGTTGGTCTAATTGAACGCCCTCATTTTACATGCTATAAGGCTCATCCTCAGTGCTCTGAGTTCCAACCACCCTATCCAGTTTCTTAACTACAAAAGCAATGTGAAAGCAGAAGATTCTGTACCTGGGTCTAACCTCAGGCCCAGTCCATTGCTGGCTACACTCATTCATTCTCTACTTCTCTCTGCCTGCTCCACCCCACACCCTTCCTTTGTAAGTCTGGAACCGAGACAGCATCTTTAATCATGGCCGTGGGATTACTACAGTGAGGGGAAGGGCAGTGATGGGCGAGGAAGCCCATTTAGCTTGCTCTGGGGCAGAGTGATGGGTCTTAAGATGATTGTGGTGGAGATGGGAGGGTAGGAGGCAGAACGTTTACCCGATGACAAATGTCTGGACACAAAGGGACATTTTTGGTCAATCTCTCAGGATTTATGAAACCCTGACAGTTAATATTTGGACCCACCTGGGTGGTGTCCTCCCCTTCTCTTTCTCAGATAGAATAAAACATGAAATGTTGGTGAACGCTGCAGGTTCAGAGGAGGAGGAAGAAGTATTTGACATTTGGTAGCTGAGAACTCAGCATAGCCCTCTCTTAAAAGCACGTTGTGATTGTGGTTTTCATGAATAATATGGACACCAGGTAAACATCTTGAAATGGGAAAAACGTAAGTAAACCTCCCTTTTCCTAAGAATATGCCACCCAATAATTTAGATCTCAAAATATTTTTGGGGTTTAATTTTAGTAAGAAGACCCTTCTCTTTCTTGTGCTGTCTGACTCTGTCTCTGTCTCCTTCCTCTCTGCAAGCCCCTCCTTCCTTCCCCTCCCTTCCACCCCAAGTCATTTTGAGAGCACCTCTGGGTTTCGAATAAGCTTCAGTTTTCATAAAGCCCAAGAGAAATTCATGTCATTGCATTGATTGTATTATATTCTTTCCAAGTGGCAGCCCCGAGAAATAGACAGTAAGGGAATAAATGACTTGGAGGCTGTTGCTTTCCCCATTCTCTCCCACAGAGAGGATGTCCGTGGTCACCCAATGGAAGCCATAAGATTGAACGTATCTATGGCCAGAGGGGAAGTGCCTTCTAAGCAAGCGGCTGCCCCAATCTGCTGAGGGGTGCACTGATGAAGTGGAATGGGAGGAGAGGCCTGATTTAGGGCATGAAACAGAAAGGAACAATAAAAGACATTTCATGGTACTAATAAGTCTGAGAATGATTAGCAAAATTATTTTGATTTGTAAATTATTTTGAGAGCTTACATATTATTTGATATTTAAAGTTTTTCTTCCTACTTCCTTCTGATTGTAATTATCAGCTTATTGGGGAAATTGTTTTATTTTGTAATTAATAAAATACTAAGGTTAGTTTGGTCTCTTAAAAAGGTTTTGAATTTTTTAGTGAGTGTTTTTTTCATACTCCTCATGAGACTTTTTTTTTAGGATGAAGAAAAAGTAAAGAATTCCTTTTAGGGATGGTAGATGCAAAGATGATGTGCGCAGTGAAATATAATCTATCTTTGTGAATTCTGGAAGAAAAATCTGACTGATCAGCATGGGGTTGATATGGTATAAAACTTCCAAAAGCCTCTAGGCGAGGAAGACATAAGAATCATCAGCCTATTACCCTTGGTAAGTTTGGAGTTTAATAAAGTAAAACATGATCTTCACTTGATGTTACCAATTAACTAATCTTTGGTATACTCAGTGAACTTAACTATTGCAAAGCCATGATTTTCTTCTGTAAAAACCAGGACAAAGGTTGAGCATCTTGCTCCTTAATTTATCCTCGATTAAAAAGTAAAAGCAAGAGGAAAGCATTTTTTGTGCATTCGTCATTAATGAAAAAGAGGAAGCATCTGCATATAATAAGAAATAATCTGTTTAAGAGTTGGTTTCAGCAATAACTACTGGTTATGTGACCACCAGTGTATCATCTGAAGAATTAGCGAGTTATTAATAAGAGTTAGGGGCTACTTTATGTGATAAGAGATGAGCCATTAATTCCTTATAACCATAGGCTACAGAGATTATGTGTTGGGCATGTTCTTGTTTCATTATAGTAACTCAGATATAGATGTATTATGGTCCCAATGTTATTTTTACTTTGGAATTTGTAAAAATTTCTAATTTCACCCCAAGATAATTTAGATCTAGCATTCATAATTTTCCTTGGTTTGTTAGAAATGTTTTCTTTTAAATATTAATCTTCAAATATATAAAATAAAGAAGCTGACTGGCGTTAAAGGGAAGAAAAACTATTAGTAAAAGATGATGAAAAGCCTAAGACTGTTTGTATGTTGTCTACCTGGATCCTCTGGCATTTGTATCATAGTTATTTCAAAGTTCGAGTCTGACAGTTTCAACTGCTGGGCCATCTCTTTGTCTGTGTCTATTGAATATTTCTTCTCTTGTTTAGGATCACATTTTCTTGATTCTTTGTGTGTATTGTAATTTTTTGATGTATGCTAGGTATTTTGTGTAAAAGAATAGTAGAGACTAAAGTAAACAAAATTTACCTCGAGAAAAGAACATTTCCTTGTTCAGGCTGTGAGAGCATGGTGGTTGAGTCAGTCTTCCTGTACCTGAGCCAGGTTTGGGCTTTTTGGCAGCTTTGCTTCAAATATTTTGAGAGTGGGATTAGGGTATTCTCTTCTGTGGGGCTTGATCTGACCACTGCTGAGATCCAGAGATCTCTTTGTTTATTACAGCTGAACTGCCTGCTTTCTTTCTTTCTTTTTTTTTTTTTTGAGGAAGATTAGCCCTGAGCTAACATCGGCCGCCAATCCTCCTCTTTTTGCTGAGGAAGACTGGCCCTGAGCTAACATCCGTGCCCATCTTCCTCTACTTTATATGTGGGACGCCTACCACAGAATGGCTTGTCAAGTGGTGCGTAGGTCCACACTGGGGATCCGAACTGGTGAACCCTGGGCCACCGAAGTGGAACATGCGAACTTAATCTCTGTGCCACCGGGCCAGCCCCCTGAACTGCCTGCTTTCTTGAAGCTGGGAGCACTCTCTCTGTTTTACAGCCCACTCCTAGCTTTTCGGGCTTCTACTTAGTTCACTTTGTTCTCCAATCCCATCCTAGACATTTTGCACGCAGGGATATTTCTCTCTATGAATCTAGGAATGCTTTAGGGAGGTTTCTTTCAGCTTTTCTCTCCTGCCCCCGTCTGTCCAGCTGAAAGCCCTTTGTGTCTTGAATTGCTTTTTTTCAGCTACCCTGGTCTTCTTCCCACTTTTCAGGGGTTGGCTCCCTTGCAGGAGGAGGCCCTCTGTGTCTTGGGAGAAATTCCTCTCAGTTCTCCTCTGCCCGAGCTTTTAGTATCCTGCCCTGAGCACTCGGTGAGGACCTGTGCAAAAGGATGGGCAGGCAGAAGCAGACCTTCTCTGGGGCTAGGACTCCTGGGATTCTAATCTGTCGTTCCAGTTCACTCGTGTCCGTTAGAAGTTCATTCAAGGTTTGGCTAGTTCCTCTCTACTCCCACCCTTGGAGGATTCATTCTTTTCTTGCTGCTCAGCTGGGGAGAGGAGCAGCTGTGGGTTTCTTTATTCCTCTGAAAGGCTGGTCATTATCTGGAGTTAAAGTTTAGTTTACTATGCATCGATAGCTTATCCATCTTATTTGGTTGTTAGACAAAGGGTAATGGTCTCTCGCATCTTTCTACATAGTATCTAGAAGGAAAATCCCTCCATATTATCTTTAAATACATCAAATAAACTCCCACTTTGACTTCTTAGAATGTTCTGTTGTCCATGTTTAATGCTTCCTCCTCTCTATTAAAATACTAGTGGATTTTTTAGAACCAGATCGAGTCCCATCTCCTGCGCGAAGCCTTACCTAACCACCTAGGACAGTGTCGCTCTCACCTCTGAACTCTTTTAGCGCTTAATCTCTCTACACCTCCCTTGGCATTAAAAACATGTAGGTGGGGGCCGGCCCGGTGGCGCAGCGGTTAAGTTCGCACGTTCTGCTTCTTGGTGGCCCAGGGTTTGCGGGTTTGGATCCTGGGTGCGGACATGGCACCGTTTGGCAAAAAGCCATGCTGTGGCAGGCGTCCCACACATAAAGTAGAGGAAGATGGGCACAGATGTTAGCTCAGGGCCAGGCTTCCTCAGCAAATAAAGAGAAGGACTGGCAGTAGTTAGCTCAGGGCTAATCTTCCTCAAAAAACCCCCAAAAACACATGTAGCTGTGTTTTTTAGTTATTTTGCCTGGATGTGTCATGTTTCCTACCCAGCAAGTCCCCGTTTTGAAAAGTGGGGTATGTTCACAGCAGCAGAATTGGTGGACTTGTATATTCAGTGATTTGGCCCCAAAACACAAAGGCACTAACCACTGCTTAGAAGAAGCTAAAAAGTTAAAAACTTTCCCTTTGAAAAAGGAAAGCAAAAGTGTTAATGTGGAAAACAAAACCTAGCTATTTTATCATCATTTGTGCCTGGGACCACAGTAAAAAGCAGAAAGGAGTTATTAATCAATCTGCAATCACCTGGACAGCACAGGAAACAATAAAGCCAGCAACATGGTTCTAATGGAAAGCACACCAACCAGGTCTATTTTATTTCCTTTGGAAACAGTGGCCAGTGAGAGACAAGGGGAAGAGATGAATGTAATCCACTGGGAGTTAGTAATATTATTTCTCTTTGATTCTTTCTGACCTAATCAAGGGTTGTGGCAGAGATTGAGAATGAAAAGTCCCCACACTCTCAAGAAAAGATGGACAGTTTTATACCTGTGGTAACCAGTAAATGGCAGAACTGGCTTTAAATCAATCAACGACAACCTGCTTCAGTGAACATATCCCTGAACGCCAACCAATCGGTGACAACCGTGTGCTATGAAAGCCAGTCAGTGCGCAGTGGACTCACCCCGGTGAGCACACTTCTTAGACTGATGTCAGCCCACTCCAGCACTTGCAACCAGCACAAAATACGTTTCTGAGGCTGACGTCTTCCTGCTCTTGCATCTTCCCCAAAACTCTGTAGAAGATCAGCGGTTAGCTTTGCTCAAGGAAGTCTCATGTGACCAGCATAACTCTTCCTTCTTTAAGTACATAATCAATTCAGCATTTTAATTTTGGATTTTAAATGATTGGTCTCATCCTTTGATATCTTTTGGCAGGTTCCACCAAAATAATTTTGAAGACTCTCACGTGGTAGCATTCTGTGGCTTCCTTGGGTCTACAACATGTTTACTGGGCCACTTGTGCCCCAATTTTAATTATCCTTTCCATTTACTGCCGGGTAAATCTGTTTCTACGGTGAATCGGGCTCTAACAGGTTTCAGTGTTCTTGTTGCTGAATTTATTTTGTTATCCTGGGATTTGTAACCAAACAAGCTCTGACTTATTTCAGTGAACTTTGGTTGCTGAAGTTATTTTGGTATTCTATGATTTGTATTTTAGAATTTATTTAAGAAAATTATTTATTTAAGAAATAGGATATCTTAGGATTTATTTAAGAAAACCAGACCTTTTGGTTTGTTTAAAAGTTAAAATTTGTTTAAAACATCAGACTTAAGTATATGTATAAAATCAGTAGAGGTTTTGGTTTATCGTTGTACTATTGGGTAAATATTTTTACCATTAACCTGCTTATTCTTCTACTGATTGCTTTGTTTTTGCATTAGTTTGACTATCTGTACAGTAACATTGAAGGTATTTTTGTTACTTCCTGGATTGTCTTGTGTCTGTTCATATATAAAGAAGAGCTCCACAGAGAATGAGTGCAGGCACAGGCCCCATAAGTTTCCTATCTGATCTAAACCAACCTTGAAGACAAATGGTTGGTGGTCTGTTAGATTGGTGGCCAATTTGTGCAACAGTGATTGGTTAAACTTTGCCTTTGCTCCTCTTTAGAATCTTCATAAAGACACGGTCAAGTCGACTGGAGACTATTTTGTTTAGTTCGTATTCTGGAGTCAATAGCTATGTGTTAGTCTCCTGCATGACCTCTTCCTGGGCCTCTCTCGTTAGTCTACTCCAATGTTTCACTCTCCTCAAGATGAACTTGTTTTCTACATGAAGTTGCTCTGTAATCTTAATGTTTGTACTCACTTTGGTGAATGGCAAACATATATTTGATTTAGAATAACAGTGCCCATTTGGGGAAGTTTTTGACATGTCAAAAATAATACATTTAAGGACTCTAGAAACATTAAGAAATAATAATAACATTCAAAGTTTCATTGGTCAACTACTTTAAAATTGATAAACAAAGGAGCCCACTAAACAAAATGCTAATTCCAAGTTTATTCTCTCTCAAAAAAGCTCAGTTCATTCCTGTTCAAACCACGGGGAACCCACGTCCTTGCACCTCCCTATCTCTGTGTTATCTTTGCCATCCACTTTACAGGCTTTCTCTTCCTTCTGTTCCTTCCTCTGACCTCCTAAATGAGTTATCCTTTCTTGAGGGTTTTCTCAAGAAAAGTACATTCATAGATTATCACATTATAAAATTGCTAGACCCAAAGATTCATGTATAGAAGTTGAGTTTAAGCCAGGGTCTAGAGCTAAGCTAACGGGTATAATTTAAAAAGATTTAAACCTCAGTGATGCAGAAATTTACTGCAGGATTTGAGATTTTATTAGAAACTTATTGTCCTGAACTATCAGCTCTGCACCAACTCATTCGTTTGATTGGTAGCCCCCTCAGAAGGGGAAAATGTTAAGGCACAGGGTGGGAAAGAGGAAGAGGATTTAAATAACCCAGCAATGCATAATTTAACAATGGCCTTGAGAGGGCGAGAAAATAGGCAGCGCATTCCATTAGGCCACTGCAGAGCCTTTCTCCAAGAGGAGCCTGGATGAAGATTCAAATTGCAAACCAAACGGAGATGAATCAGTAGGAGACTTAGAAAGGGCTCTGAGAAACTCTGAGGCCGTGTCCCGCTGGACCCAGCAGTCGAGCAAAGGGAGCCCTGCCCTCGCCTTCTGTAAACGAGTCCAGACCTGAAACAGAGAGTTTAGTCATAAATAAATAAATTGGAATAGAAAAATTGCCAATTGAAAAATCTCCTACGTATGGCCGAATATCTTAGGAGGTAAATAAGCTAGACATGAAAATAAACTTTTGGATCTCTAGGTAAAACGACCCTTGAAATAAAAAAGAACAAAAATAAGACTGAAAGTCTATGAATAGAGAGACCTGTATATATTTGCAAGCAGAAGGGCCTCTAGAAGAACCAATGCTCCTCGCTAGCAAAGAGACAAAAGCTCAGACGTGGGGTCACCCACGGGAAACATGAGCACCCCAGAATTTCCTCTCCTTCCTCTCAGCTTCCAAGAGGGATTGTCTAAAGATATGGAGATAAGAATCAGCTCTCTGGTTAACATAGTTACCACTAACTATATCTACCATTGATCCCACTGCCCTAGAGTAGCACATCCCCCAGAGGGAAAAGTTAAAGTTGTCTGAACAGCACTCCTGGTCCACAAGCAACGGTGGTTAACACTGCTGATGCCTTGGCTTGAACCAAGGCAGTGGCACCACACTGTGGTGTGGTCGCTGCATTCCTCAGTGTCCTGCAGGCACAATGAAAAATACTGCCAATTTCCCTTGAGAATGTCCTTAAGTGGAGTAAAAATGATAAATTTTATCAGATCGTGGCTCTGAGTGCATATCTTTTTAATAATCAGTAAGACAAGGTGGCAAGAACACACTTCTGTTGTTATATCAAAGTAGGATGATTGTCCCAAGGGAAAGCGCTGTGCTGTGCAATGATTGTTTGAGTCATGACTAACCTAGCTGCTCCTTCTCAGGGAATGCCATTTTTTTTAAATTAAATATATTTTAATTGTTTTAAAAAATAGTAGTTCCTATTTCAAGGTCCATTTTGATGATCATAATTTTCTGTTCTTTGATTACACTTTGAATACTATTTGACTTAGCTCATGCAAATTGACCCACATTCTTTTTTTAAATACATATTTATTATTATTACTATTATTTTTTATTGCAGTAACATTGGATTATAACATTATATAACTTTCAGGTGTACATTGTTATATATTTCAGTTTCTGTGTAGATTACATCATGTTCACCACCCAAAGACTAATTACCATCCATCACCACACCCGTGAGCCTAATCACCCCTTCCACCCTCCTCCCTCCTCCCTTCCCTTCCCTTCTGGTAACCACTAATCCAGTCTCTGTTGCCATGTGTTTGTTTATTGTTGTTCTTATCTTCTGCTTATGAGTGAGATCATATGGAATTTGACTTTCTCCTTCTGACTTATTTCACTTAGCATAAGACCCTCAAGGTCCGTCCATGTTGTCACAAATGGCCGGATTTCATCATTTCTCATTGCTGAGTAGTATTCCATTGTGTATATATACCACATCTTCTTTATCCATTCATCCCTTGATGGGCACCTAGGTTGCTTCCAAGTCTTGGCTATTGTGAATAATGCTGCAATGAACATAGGGGTTCATGTGTCTTGATGCATTTGTGTTTTCAAGTTCTTTGAATGAATACCCAGCAATGGAATAGCTGGATCATATGGTAGATCTACCCTTAATTTTCTGAGGAAACTCCATGCTCTTTTCCATAGTGGCTGCACCAGTTTGCACTCCCACCAGCAGTGTATGAGGGTTCCCTTCTCTCCACATCCTCTCCAACATTTGTTGTTTCCTGTCTTGTTAATTATAGCCATTCTGACCGGAGTGAGGTGATATCTCATTGTAGTTTTGATTTGCATTTCCCTGATGGTTAA
The DNA here is from genome assembly GCF_041296235.1 of Equus asinus. Classification (NCBI taxonomy): domain Eukaryota; kingdom Metazoa; phylum Chordata; class Mammalia; order Perissodactyla; family Equidae; genus Equus; species Equus asinus. The sequence continues at coordinate 12,566,824 of NC_091791.1, read as the reverse complement.
TGATGTTAACATCTTTTCATGTGCCTATGGGCCATCCTTATATTTTCTTTGGAGTAATCTCTGTTCAGATCTTTTGCCCATTTTTTAATTGGGTTGTTGGTTTTTTTGTTGTTGACACATATGAGTTCTTTGTATATTTTGGATATTAACCACCCCTTATCTGATATGTGATTTGCAAATACCTTCTCCCAATTGTTATGTTGTCTTTTTGTTCTGTTGATGGTTTCCTTTGCTGAGCAGAAGCTTTTTAGTTTGATGTAGTCCCATTTGTTTATTATTTTTATTGTTTCCCTTGCCTGGTCAGGCATAGCATTTGAAAAAATCCTGCTAAGACTGATGTCAAAGAGCGTACTGCCTATGTTTTCTTCTAGAAGTTTCATGGGGGAATTCCATTTTTAATTGAAAGAAATAACTGACAGACAAACTATAGTTATTTAGACTTGGGCATTTGGCATATATTTGCTCAAAAACAAACCAGGAGAGCTTGTTTCTTAAAGGAAAACAACTGACAGAATTTTCTATCAATGATAAAATTTGAGTTTTCAAACGAAAATTAGAATTTTGGAAAATTTGCATCCATCATCATGAGTTTGCTGGCTTCCCAATACTTTAAGACTCTTTGGTCGGGATCAGGGGTGGTATTAGCAAATGTAATTTTTTTTTGGATATTGCATGATTAAATGTGCTAACATTTGTAATATCTATATTACTCGGTGAACTAATATTTCCCAATGCAGGAAATGACAAAATCATGCATACGTAAAATATCCTTTCAATATACGATAGGCCAATGAATTTTAATGTAGCAGAGTATGAAAAGTTCATTGATATGGTATCAGATTCCACTTGGTAATTAACCTTTCAGAAACTCCTACTTGTCAAATTTGATGTGGTATCAAAAAAGAATACCCACAATTACGTGAAAAGACTATTATAATACTTGTCCTCTTTTCAGTTATTCATATTAGACCAGATTTTCTTCGTATATTTTGCCCAAAACAGCATCGAATAGGTTGAATACAGTTGTCTTCTATTAATGCAGTCATTAAAAAGCTTTGCAAAAATGAAAAATAATACCTCTCTTCTCTAAATTTTTTGTTTTGTAAAATACGGTTATTTTTCATGAAAGTATATTTCTCTTAACATGTACTGGATTTATTATGGTTATTCTAAATCAAGTAAATATTTATAAAATTGCTCAGTTTTAATTTGTAATACAGTAAATATCAATGGATATAATCCACACAAGCAAAAGGTCTTTGGGATCCTCAGTGTTTTTTAAGAGTGTAAAAGGTGTGAGAACCAAAATGTTTAAGATAAATTCAAGGGCAAAGTCAAAAGAAAGCGGTGCTGACCAAGGACTGAAAATCAGAGCTTCACAAACAAAACATAGTCTTTAAAAGAATCAGCAACAGGGTGAGGGTGTGGCCCACCCGTGAGGGTCTCTTCTGCAGCTGTGGTTGAGGAAGGACCCAAAGAGGAAATTGAGAATTTAAAAAGTCTCTATACTTTCAGGGAAAGACTGATAGTTTAGATTGATGATAACCAGTAAACACCATACCTAGTTTTAAATGTTTAATCAGCTGGTTTCAGTAATAAAGCACTGGTAACAACTAAACACCAAAAACTGAGTTTAAACCCGTCTAGTCATGACTCCTTGCTCTGGTGAATGCACCTCAGGAAGCCAACCAATCAGCGACAGCCTTGAACTTTGAAAGTCAGACAAATGGTGGTGGGTTCACTTCAGTAGACAGGATTCTAAGACTGACATCAATCTTCTATGGCTGCAACTAACACAAAACACATCTAGGTCTGACAGTGACCCCCTTCAGCCTTGGTAACCAGCACCAAACACGCTGCTGTAAACCAATACAATACATGCTTCTTAGGCTGATGTCATCTCACTCCTGCCTCTGTGATCAACGCAACCCAGTGTGAACTCTCCCCCCCCAAACCCTAGGTAAGATCGGCAGATTGTTTTGTTCAATAAGACTATCCTCACCAGTTTAGCTCTCCATTAGTTAAATAAGAATAAATTCAGCCTTTTGGTTTTAGATTCTGAGTGCTGATTTTGTCCTTTGACGTAGTTGATCATCATATCCATATTCTCATCTTCCTGGGTAAACGCTAAACTACATTTCCTAGTCTCCCTTGGGTTACACATGGGCATGTGTAATAGTTTGTTGAATGTGAGTGGAAGTACTGTGTGTCATTTTCAGGTTTGACCTGTAGAAATCTCCCACTCATGAACCTTCATGTTTATTCTCCTTCCTTGGTATGATACAGATCAGCACAGTGACCTTAGAAGCCAAAAATTAGTAGATGGCAGACCCACAGGATGGAAGAAGCCTACCTGTGTCAACTCAGGTCTTTCAGGAAGCAGATGCCAGGAAAGGATTAGAATTATTGGGGGAAATGCCTGTGAGGGATATAAGGGAGAGAGAGCATGAATAGGCAGGGAGAGCCTTCAGATTGAGATACAGGTCTGACATTTGTGATTGGAGAAGGTTCTAGAAAAAGGAATAGGCAAGAAGAGTCTCATACTCCGTTTTAGCCATCCATTGGGCAAGAAGAACCCAAACCCAAGTGGGATGTAGGGCAAGATAGTCCTTGTAAGGTGGTGGTCCAACTTCTGAAGGTTCATGGTGGTAATCTGGGAAAATGTTCTAGTGGAGTGGACCAGTCCTCAAACCCCATGTAACTGTTCTTTCTTGGGCCAAACCTAGTACCACCTGTGTCAGTTCAGCTTCTTCAGGAAACAGACGCCAAGACAGAATTAGAAGTGCAGAAGACTTATTGAGAGAAGAGCTTGTGAAGGATGAAAAGGAGAGTGAGTAGGTGTATGCAGGAGAACCTTGAGACAGTGATTCTGGTTGGAAATCTATCAAAGGAAAAAAGGAAGAAAGGAGGGTTTGGTAGGAAGGGCCTGGGACTGAAGTGCAGTTCTGAGAAGATCTTGGTGAGGAGAGCCCTAGAACAAAGATTGCCAATTAGAGGATCCTGTGCCAGGCAAAAGGGTCTGGTGCTAGAACCTCTGTTGTGCTCAGTAATTGTTTAGGAGCATCCCCAGGAGAGCGTGGCTTGGGTATGAAAGCCGTGGATCTGCTGTAGAGGTGCAGCAAATAGAGGCTATCAGCTAAATATGCTCCTCATAGCAAGTTTTCTCTGAAAGGAGATCTGAGTGATGGCATCTCTGTGGCTCCCACAATCCCTGAATCATGATTTGAAGGAGAGCTGCCTGCTGATTAGCAATGCCCATTTTCAACTGAAGAGAGTAAGGCATAGTCTTCTATTATTTTAATGGACTGAGACTTGCTGATACAGCAGCTAGTGTTATGTAATTAATTCGAAGTATTGTGGTAGGCAGACTCTAAGATGGCCACCCATGATCCCCACCTTTGGGTATCATGCCTTTGTTTATGGGCTTGATGTAGACTCACTTCTAATGAATAAAATATGGCAAAAGTGATGGGAGGTTACTTCTGAGATGAGGTTACAAAAAGACTGTGACTTCTGCTTTCTTCTTCTCTGAGCCCTCACTCTAGGGAAAGCAAGCTGCCATGTTGTGAGTAGCCTATGCAGGGACTCATGTGGCAAGAAACCGATGCCTCTGATTAACAGCCAGCAAGGACTTTGGTCTGCCCAAGGTGAGCAAGCTTGGAAATGCATCTTCTGAGAGCTGCCAATAGCCACGTGAGGATAAACATCCAATAAAATCCACACAGAGCACAATGCAGTTAGTGGACCAATATTGATCTCTCCCACTCAAGCCTTCAAGTTCCATGCCAAGATCTTGATTGCAGGGTGAGAGACTTGGAGCCAGAGTCACCCAGCTAAGCTGTGCCCAGATTCCTGATCCACAGAACCTATGAGATAATGAATGTTTGCTGTTTTAAGCTTCTAAGTTTTGGCATAATTTGTTATGCGGCAATAGATTTAAAAATACGAGTATATAAGTGTTATTATGGTGAGATGGATTCCTACTAAACATTTGGCTGGAAGGGAGGTTAAGACGGCAGAATTTGAGAACTGGATGGAACCTCAAGAGCCGTGTACTCCAGTGGTTCTCTTTCTGGCTGCACATTAGAATAACTCATGGAATTAAAAATAAAATAAAACTGATGCTTGGACTCCACTCCAGACCAATTAAATCAAATTTCTGGAGGAGAAGTATGGCCATCAGCATTTTGAAAAGGCTTCTGAGGTGACTGTAATCATCAGCCAGAAATGAGCACCATTGGCTCAAGCTGTGATTCTCAAGCTTTAATGTACAGAATAATTATCAGGGGAGTGGGGCCGTGGTTCATTTATAATGTGGGTTCCCAAACAGGCCCCCAGACATTCAGAGTCGTCAGGTCTGGGAGGGGTCCAGGATTCTCCACATTTAACCCGCTCCCAGGTAATTCTGATAAAGATGGCCTGTGAACCACACTTTGAACAGTCCTGGGCTGATATTGTAATATAAGTCAAGTTTGTAATAGTAAGAGTGTTGGCATTACAATGGAAAGAAAGATTCTGATTCAAGAATTAACAAAAAGGAGTTGTTGACAGGGTTTGGCAATTGCCTGAGATGAGAGAAAGAAAGGAGCCATTGATGATTATGAAAGTGTAAGCCCAACGACTGGAGAGTGATGGAAATGACATTCTTTACAGCAGCAGGAGAACAGAAAAGACAAACAGTGGGGCAGGAAGATGATTAGTTGCGAGTCGCGGTTATTGAGTGTAAGGGTTAAGGACAAATGAATAAGAGATGACCTACTTTGTCCATAGTACCAAGTAATTTAGGCTCCCAGACTAGGACTGGAGAGCCGGGAAGAGAAAAACAAAATGGAAAACGACTTTGAGTAAAAGAAGCAAGAATAGTATTACAAATGTAGCTTGAAATTTGCTAAAGAGAAGAACATAGGGTTTATGTAAAATCAGAAAAATAATTATACAAAATGCAGGTTGGGAAAAGAGAGCCAGGAATGAAATATAAAACAGAAATCTGAGAATAATCATGGTTACCCATAAACTGAGTTTATATATAAAGGCATATGTTATGGAAATAAAAATCTCTGAAATCGTTAGAAGGAAACTCTAAAAATGTAACCACAGTCTTTTTTTTTTTTTGAGGAAGATTAGCCCTGAGCTAACTACTGCCAATCCTCTTCTTTTTTTTACTGAGGAAGACTGACCCTGAGCTAACATCCATGCCCATCTTCCTCTACTTTATACGTGGGACGCCTACCACAGCATGGCTTGACAAGCCATCTTCCTCTACTTTATACGTGGGACGCCTACCACAGCATGGCTTGACAAGCGGTGCCATGTCCATACCTGGGATCCGAACCGGCGAACCACGGGCAGCCAAGAAGCAGAACGTGCGCACTTAACCGCTGCGCCACCGGGCAGGCCCCACAGTTTTATATTTTTACTTTAATTTTTAAAATACATTTTTATTTTAGAAGTTTTAAATTTACAGAAAGACTGTAAAGACAGTACAGAGAGTTCCCACATACCCCACACGAAGTTTCCTCTATTATTAACATCTTACATTAATATGATACATTGTTTACAATTAATGAACCAATGCTGATACATTATTGTGAAGTAAAGTGCATACGTTATTCAGATTTCCTTAGTTTATACCTAACGTCCTTCTTCTGTTGCAGGATCTCCTGCGGGATACCACATTACATTTGCTTGTTATGTCTCTTTGGATTCCTCTTGGCTGTGGCAGTTTCTTGGGCTTGTTTTGATGAACTTGACAGTTTTCTTGAAGAGTCCTGGTCAGGTATTTTGTATAATGTCCTTCAATTGGGATTTGACTGATGCTTTTCTCACGATTACACCGGGGTCATGTGTTCTTCTGTGGGGGCCACCACAGAGGTAAAGCGCTATTTTCATCATGCCTCATCAACGGTGCGTAAACTATCAACATGACATCACTGGTGATGTTGGCCTTGGCCATCCAGCTGAGGGAGGTGTAAAGTTACTCTTCTCCCCACTGTAAAATGACTCCTCTTCCCTCCATTCTGAACTGTCCCCTGTGGAACGAAGTCACTACATGAAGCTTCTCAGGCTGTCAGGACATGGGGTTAGGCTCCACCTCCTCGAGGGGAGAGTAGCTACATAAATTATCTGAAATTCTGAGATTTGTCTCTTCCATTTATTTTTCTAATTAATTATTTATATCACTATAACCTTCTGGATATTTATTTTATCCTTTGAGTATGATCTAATACTTATTTTCTTGCTCAAATTTTTCCAACTCTGGCCATTGGGAGCTCTTTTAGTTGACTCTGGGTCCCTTTGGCATAACCTCATCATTGTGGTTTTCTTTCTTTGTTTGTTTTTTTTTTTTTTTTTAGCACTTCTTTACTTTCTGGCCCTGCAGGATACTCCAGGCTCATCTTGTCTGTCTCCTGCCCCAGTCCTAGAGTCAGATATTTATCCAAGGCACCCTGGTTCCTTTTTTTGGAGAATGGTCTTAGAAACCAAGCTCTAGGTGTTAGGTGTACTCATTGCTACTGAGTGTCATTACTTCCAAGCCCTCTCAGCTGACAGAACAAGAAAATATTTTTGTGTGCACTAACCCATGCATCTATAAATATTTCCATGGGTAACCATCTGTATCTTTATTAAGCTGAACCTGAGTTCATACTGATGTCTCCAATTCTGATCTGTTGCCACATGCATCGTTCTAGCTACCTCTCTGTGTATTTTAATCTTACAGTTTTCACAGATCTTCAAAATAGGCTGAGAAGGGATTGATGTCCTCATTTTGCAGATCAGAAAAGAAAAGTTGAAGCTAATATAACTACGTGTAAGAAGTCTCATATTATTTGGAGTATATTAACTTTTTTGAAAAAACAAACACGCCAGTTTTTGCTTTTTTGAGAGTTGCAATGGACTCTTTCACCTAGAAATTTTTGATTCATTCTATTATTTTCCTTAAGTTTCTGTTTCCGTCATATTTTTTTCCTTGTACATGTTTCTTCTCTTGCTTGCCCAAATATTTCTCGCAATTAACTTTGGAATGTAGCCTCTTTTTAACACACGGAGACTACATATTCTTTTATTTTTATATTTCCAATTTTACAAACTTTGCTCTATAAATTTTGTTGCTTCCTTTGAGCCAAAGCAATAGCATTTTTATTTGAGCAATAAGGCATTAATTACTAAAATGCTCATGGTCAACTGGATATAATCTCAGGATGTTCCTTAGAAAGTGAATCAAGCTTTATAAAAGAAGAAGCAGTGAATAGATTCTTTCTACTAAAAGAAGCCACAGTTTTTTGTCCCCAGATGTGCTTTATGAATATATCATTGTATGAATAGGAAGTAGAAAAATACCAAGGGCAGCCATCTTTGAGATTTGATACTGTTTAGAGCATCCAATACAATCCTCTTAGAGTTTAAGGATCATGGACTTTTACTGTACAATAGAATTAAAGGAAAAATTATAAGAAAATCTATTACGATGATAAAAGCTGTTTATTCAGTTCAATAATTTGGAGATATAATTTTGTTGCAATTAATTTTGGAAGCAGGATGGAAGACAACACAAAATGCCTAGCTGGACATTTCATGAAATATAGTAACTTTTAACCTTTGGAAGCTCATGGTTTTGAACTTATATTACTAAAACTGGGAAGTGCAGTCTAGCTCTTAGGCAGGAAGATTCAGTGGTTTCCATGTGTTATAATCCTGTTTTTCCTGGCTGAGAACCTGAAGGTCATGTTATTGCTTCTCTCTGTGATTGATTCAAATGTCCATCTACGGCTTCTCAGCTCAACATCTTCCAGATTCTTGGAGGAAGATGCTGACTGATTCTCCAGAGTAGAGAGTACATGAAAAGTATAAACAATTCCACTTTCTCCAATAGAAATGGACCCTTGTCTCCTTCAATGATGACAAATGCTGGGACAGTAGATACAGCTGGGCCATAATCTATTCTTAGGTATTTCCAAGAGCTGTTGCCTTCCAGTGGCCTTCGAGCATTTATGGTCGTTTGTTATGAGATGGCTGCCTCACTCTCTGTGCTCCTGATACATCTCTAATTGAGGCCACTTAAATCTGCTTCCCTCTAAAGTATGGGATCACTCTGGTTCCTGTTCAGGAAGGCTTTTAATCCTGTGTCTTGGAACACAGCATTAGGTCACCTTGGCCGGGGTCCAGGACTCTTGTCCTCCCCCATGGTCTCCCCCTGCTGGCATATGCAGGTCCAGTGATCTGGTTCCCGTTTTGTCCCATATGTCCAGATCTCTTATTTTGTTTTCTGCCTGGTAGTTCTATATAATAGTATTGTGTGCAGAAGGGTATAAAGTGCTTCTATATGCATTGCCTAATTTTATTGAATTATGTGTATAGTTTTGGGTTTCAGATACTGTGGTAAGGAGAAGGGACAAAGAGATGAGTACAACAGTCTCTGCTCTTAAGGAGCAGAGTTTGGGAGACAGACATATGAACAGACATAAACTACATCACTTTTCAGAAAGTACAGAACTCTAATAGTAGAGATAAAAACCAATTCAGGTGTACGTCTTGGATTATTATTATCAGCATCCACGATTTGTAGGTGAGAGAACTGAGACTGAGAATGGCTGTTTTCCTAAGGTCTTGTAGCTTATAAATGGCAGAGCTGGGACTTGAACCAGGGACCCTGACGTCAGTACCCCATTCGCTTTAACATTGTCCTGCTTTTCTTCATCTTCTCTCTCAGGAACATCAACTTTCAATTCTAGATGCTGGGAATGCCTGGATTTCTGCTTCCATATTGATGCTAACTGTGGGCTTCTGCTTACTGCCAGAGTCTTTTGCCACTGGGCCCCACCTTAGTAGCAAGCCACACCTGATGCTGATAGCACCTGTTCAATGAATTCACCTGACTCTTTATTCTTCTGAAACCACAGAGCCAATTAGTAGGCTTTCCATGGCAGCTGGGGATCCAGTTGCTGCTCCCATGGGGGCCTTCCCTTTCTTGTTCTGGAGCTCAGATGTGGGCCACAAAACAGTTTCTTCTCCAGCACCAGGTCCAGGGGACAGCTCCAAGAAGTTCTCCACTGGGAAACCTTTAACGTCAGTTTGGTGTTGGACACAAAGTTGGCAAAGGACAGACCTTCAAGGGTTTCCTGAATTGCGTTGGGACATACCACTTAGTGTTTCACCTGAAATAGTCCTTTTAGGGTCCAGTCTGTGGCATAATGGTCAATTTTATATCTTTGGTTGTAAGTAAAGAAAACAAAACTGAAATTGCTTAAATGCACAAGACAATATATGTTAGCTCTCATAATTTGCAAATCTGGGAGTACACCTGGCTTCAGGTCTGATTTGATCCAGAGGCTTAAATAATGCCACCAGGAATAATGCTACCTCTTAGACTGGCTTCTTGACATGATGGGTGAGATGGCCACCCACAGCCCTGGACTCACACCCTGTAACTTAGTCATCCTAAAGCCCACAGTCTTCCTTGACAACACCAGCAGCAATGTCCCAGGGAGAGCTGATTGCTCTGACTTGAGTCTGTTACATCTGTCTGATGAGGTTGGTTGGGAGGGGCTGTATCCTAGCAGGCTCCTCACAGGAAGGAGGAGCTTTAGTACCAGAAGGAGGAGGCAGTGGCGCTAGAGAGACACAATAACAGGGGTACCCTGTAGCTGGCGTCCTTAGGGTACTCTCGCCACCCACAAATTATCCGAGGGCTGTTGCGGGGTGGAACCATCATCCGCCTTGGTAGTGCCTGAACTCAGCTTTCCAGAAGACGCAGCAAAAGCCACAGATTACGGCTCACCTACTTCCTCACTGTCCCTCTTTCCCAACAAATAGGTCCCAGGGACCTGTATGCCTCCTGGGTCCAGGAATAGCCTGGGGTGACTGAAAATCTCCAAGGATTGATATACAAACAACATCCTAGCACTGAGTCCAGGTTACATTTGTACCCTTATCTCTACTATGCCGAGAGTGCAGTCTATTCTATAATGGCCTCCCAGAATGTGGAGTAAATCAATGTTTTTGAAGAAATTGAATGTGATAAAAACGGGCTCTTCCTTTACTTTGCAAAGAAATAAGATCCTGTTATTCAGTTGATCCACCTGTGAAAAATTCCTTTGTGTTTCATTGTGCAAGAGACGAGTTTCACTTGGACTGTAAAATTCATATGCTTCCCAAACATTCATTTTGCAGCAGAACAAGTGGGCAGCTCACAAATGCAATCTCTGCCAGTAATTTCTTTCCTCTATTGTTTGTTAGTAACTTGATGCTTTTATTTAAAGGAGCTTCTGCTGAAGCTGCTCCTCCGTGATTTAATTCAACATTGACAAATAATACTGGAGGTCTCAACAGAGACCTGATGGCTCCTTTCTGGTCAAGGCCCACACTGGTAAAACACAGGGGCCAGCAGGAGATGCTTCTCTGGATTAATTAACCCCATTGTCTAGTAGTACAAACTGAGTTATTCTGTCCTCCATCTAGTGCCAATAGGATTTGGCATGTGGCTGCCTGACTCCTATGAAAGAAACAAATGCAGCCCAGTTTTGTGATGGGAAAAAGTCTCTGTGGCCTCCTGTGTCCCCTCTGGTGTTCCTATCTTCTTATCGGGAGATGTCAGGATCTAATTGCAGAAACCTGCCTCAAATGCCCTCATTAGGAGGTGAGAAGGTTTCTCAAGGGTTCTAAGAAGTGAGGGAAATGGAAAGTCGTGCTTACTTTCAGGCAGCCAGCAGCATAATTGGGAACGGCGTGTTCCCATGAAGAAAGTTCTGCTTAGTTCTTAGATGTAGGCTTCTTGATTAGTGGATTAAATTGAAGACGTTTTCAGGGTAAGGAAGAACTTGTGGTCTGAAGTCTTGCATCCACGTTAGCCCTTCAGCACCAGCTCCAGCACCAGCGGCAACAACAAAGACTGCCACCATTTGCCAGAATTCGCTCTGTGCTGGGCACTCTGCGAGGCATGCAGAGTTAACTATTTTTCAACCTTATTCTGTGAGGCAATGCTGGAGGGGTCTCTCCTTACCTTCACCTGGCTTAAAATGTCTGCAGAAGGAGGAAGAGAAGGAGTTAGCATCAAAGAACTGCCAACGATTCCACCTGGAAGAAAGGGAAGCAACTTTTACGGAGCCTGGCACTGGGCTAATGTTTACATAGTGACCACACCGCAAGATAGCACAGATGTTGTTATCTTCATTTTACAGAAGCCGAAACCAAAGCTCAGCCAGGTGGCGTAATTTGCTCAAGGTCAAACAGCTTTCAAGCTCAGTGTACAAACCCGAGCCTGTCCGAACGCACAGCCCGCCTTCTTTCTGCTGTCGCATGTTTCCAGGGATTTCACAGGTTAGGCACCGCTGTGCCTGTGATCTAATTACAGTGCTGTTGTTATGACAGTTCTTCTTCAGGTGTGAAGACATACCTTCTTTTATGATATTAAATAAAGAACAAATGGCTTTTTAACACAGTCACTCTTTCCATCATTCTGGGGGAAATGTTTTCGGTGGCTGAGGAGCAGCAATGACGTGGGGCATCTTTGGACTTCCCTCTGCAGTGATTTCTCCTCTCATTCCGACCCTAATAACAGGGACCTCAACCATGCTGAGGGGACTCTGGAGCTGTAGAACTGAGGGGCTTAGAATTCAAAGCTTTTGGGTCAGAGCCTGTCCCCATCTGATTGTCATTAGAAGAGGACAAAACAGCATCCAGAGTGACTGGATAGGGAGAGGTGGCTCCTCCTTCCGAACCCCTTCCCCACCTCGGACTAGGTGAGTAGCTGGGTCAGCCCATCCTTCCTGGACCCGCGTTTTCACCTCTGTGCAGAGCCATCTCTGATCACCGATTGAACATAGCTCTGTAGACATATCTTCCTCCTGAAAGAGTCAGCGGCTCTCTTGTCTTCGCCCAGCTCCTTCCCAAGACCTTTCCACTCCCTTCTGCCCAGGCTTGAGATGACCTTACCTCCTCACTCTTTCTACGTATGCACCTCTTACCTATTTTCAATTTCAAGGCATCTCTACAGAATTTTATGAAATCCCAAGTGAAGAGGCTGGTGAGATCTCTGTTTAGAATCTTCCCCTGGCTGCCCACCTAACTTAGAATCAAGTCTGAACTCCTTACCAGAGCATGCAAGCCCCTCCTGACCTGGCTCCTATGCCTGCTCAGATCTCATCTTATTCCCCTTGCACTCTGGCCACCCTGGCCTTCTTATAAACCCTCCCATCTTGTTCCCAACTTAGATCTTTGAACTTGCTCTTTCCTCTCTGGCTTCTGCCCTCCAGATGTTCAGTTCCTCTCACATTTTACTTCTTAGCTCCAAGAGAACCACCTCAAGGAACCCTGCTCTTAGTCCAAAGGAGCCCTTCAGTCATGAGCTGTCTTATCATCATCATCCTATTTTATTTATTTATAATACTTATCAATATCTAAATTTGTCTTATTCATGTATTTGTCTCATCTCCATGAGCAACACTCTATTGCCAGGGCCAAGTACAATGCCTGGCACATAGTAAATGCTCAATAAATATTTGTTGAATTAATAAAAAAAGATGCCTGGAAGATAGTAGGTTTTCAATACATGTTGTTGTACGAATGACTGCATCCTTTTCTAAAATGATAGCCCTGAATTCCTAGAGGGTCAGAGATTCCTTAACCAAGTGCTTATAGATCAAAATAATTTTGAGAGCCACCATTTAGGATCCCTTTCTCCTTAGAGTCAGAGAGGGTCTGTGATGCAAGCATCTCCAAAGGCATCTGTCCAGCTTCCCTCTAAGTTTTGAATTATCCTTAGAGCAGGTTTGAGGAGCCCAAACACTCCCAGGGAGAGGGAAGTTTCCAGCTCCCAGGACGCCTCGTTAATCTTTGGGCAACCTCGACTGTTAGAAAGCTGATCGCACACTCTGACCCATTTGTTCCATTCTGAATCCAGGGGTTATGCCAGCTGAGCACCAGGCCTGTGAAGGGATAAATTCCTGTTTCCTCACCCTGCACACTTTGGTCATTGGAAATATTTCACTTGAGCTTTATACTCTACCTCCTTTCACTTAATTTTGTCTAAAATGAAGTAGAAACGAGCTAGTTCACTTTAAAGGCATACATGTCATCTGTTAAGTGCAGAAGGCTTGGATTAAAAAATATTTCCAATTGCTTGAATATAACAGAATCTCCTTTGAAAATTCTTTTCCCCCTTGAAGTCTTTTTCCTAAGTCAGTGTGTTTTGAAGTCACTGTCATGCTATTAGCTGTTTCTGATCAGTTGTCCGTGTGGGAATTATTTAGAACATATGTTCTTATTACTAGTATAAATGAAGGACATTTTGAAAAGAACCCAGGGGAATACAAACACAAAATCTTGCTTTTGGTGTAAAACATACTCTTAAATTCAAGGCAACAGAGAATAGCTTGCAAGCCGATCAATGCCAGATAGATAATCTTCCCTTTAGAATTTTATTGTCCTGTTCTTTAAAAAACACCTTTATTGGAAGAGCAGTGTGTGGTCTAAAGCACCTATTATCATCAGCCCTCACATCAGAGCACCTGATTATCCTATCAGCAGTTAGATGCTCACTGACCTTCAGGACCTGATTTGGAAATTCTGGCATAAGGGAAAGGACGGAACACGAGGTGACGCTGGGGAGCCACATAGAGACACGTGGCCACAGTTTATTTTCGTTTGTGAAATTGAAATGAGCCCATCTCCACTGTCACAACATGAGTCTCACAAGACAGGCTGAGATGACATATTTAAATGCACATTGATGCAAGTGAAACATGCTAAACACATCGTCGATAACTTAAGCAAAAGTGCACAATCCATCCACAGTTAATCATGCCGTCTGAGCAGGACAGTTGTTTGACAATATACACAAAGTAAAAGAGCCTGTGTAGAAAAAGTCTAGCCACAACAACTCGATGTAGGATACATTTGGCTCTGGAATTGCATCAGCCAGTTGCAAGGATTGAGCTTTGCTTCCAGGGGGAAGGACTAGCCAAGGGAGAGCGTCACAGTGGAATATAGAGAAAGGAGCACTGGAGGAGGAGCCCTTGATTTTACTCGAGTCTACTTGGACTTTACTGGGACTTTGGGTAAGTGGCTTGGCCTTTCTGTAAACCGTTATAAATGTGAGTCAGTGGTCTCCATTCCTGAGCTCCAAGACGATGCTGGTGAGGACCCACAGAATCGGTGTGCCTCTGCAGAGCTCACAGAGAATGAATGTTGTACCAGGAATATCATCCAGGGCCATAGTTTCAGCTGTCACCTCCATACGCAGACCTCTGTTTCTAATGCAGGGATGTCCCTTGAGCTCTATTTCTGCATTTCCAGCTCTCTACTGGGTATACCCACCTGGAGGCAATGCTAGGATCCTGCACACAGCAAAACCCAAATCAAAATAACTACCTGCCATCTACTCTTCACAACCAGCTTTTTCTCCCGTCTCCTTATTTCTACCCATGGCATCACCCTGTTCAGCCAGCCTCCAGCTCAGAAACTGCTGTCTGACCATCGTCTTCCTTGCCTCTCTCCGTTTTTTCACTTGGCCATCCAAGATCCTTCTGTAACAAAGTGTCCAGTTCTCCTACCACCACCTTAGCTGTCTTTTCCTAGACATTGACAAATAAGCTCCAACTTGAGCATCTTTTCTTTTCTCAGAATAAAATTACACTCCCTAGCTTGGCATTCAAGATCTTACATAATTAGGCTCTCTCATCGATTGAATCCATCCTCCCACTGCTCCCTTATTTGAGTTCTCAGCTCTAACCAGCCAAACCAGAGCCTCCTTGCTATTCACCACACATACTAGTCATTTTTTTCACCTCCAAGATTTGTTTCCTGCTGTTCGTTTCTCTGGAGTACCCCGTTCCCCATCCCCAGCTCTGCATCTCAAAATCTTATCCATTTTTCAAATTCCAACCCAAACATAACCAGCCAGGCAGCCCTCCTTGATTCCCCACACTGGAAGTGCGGTCTCCCTTGTATGGTGCAGGGGGAGCGGACGCTCTGGAGTCAGGCAGAGCTGGACTTGAACCCTGCCTCTGCTGTGACCAGCCGTGGACCTTAAAGCTCAGTTTCCATATCTCTAAAGTCAGGATAATAACACCTCTGTAGGATTTTCATGACATAGTGTTCACAGAGTTTCCAGAACAGTATCTAGCACATAGATGGAGGCTAATAAACGTGCACTTCATTCATTCTCTCCAGACTCTGTATTCTTCTTCCTTTGTAGCCTCTGCACTGGCATGCACCCATGGGGCTTTAGGTTATGGTTGTTTCGGAGAAGCGTTATTAAGAGGCATTCCAATTCTGGCTCTGTGCTTGTGAGCTGTATGGTTTGAGGCACGTTACTTTACCACTCTGCGCTTCAGGTTTTTCATCAGTAAAATGGGGACTATAATAAAAGTACTGACCTCTCAGGGTTCTTTTATGAGGTAACACGTGGGTTTGGCAAACTTTTTCTGCAAAGGACCGGATAGTGAATATTTTAGGCTGTGGGTCGTGTGGTTTCTGTCACAAATGTTGGACGCTGCCATTGTAGTGAGAAAGCAGCCAGAAACAATACATAAATGAATGGGCATGGTTGTGTCCCAATAAAACTTTATTTACAAAAAAAGATGGTGGGCTGTATTTTACCAACCCCCTAGTTAATATATACACTGCTCAGAACACAGCCTTGTGCTTAACCACTGTGAGCGGCTATTATTGTTGTGGAAGGCACTCATTTCCTTTACTTGACTGTAAGAGTCATAAGAGCAAGGCTCATTCAACATAATCCCTGTGGTTGCAGAATAAGGGCTGCCCCCAAAGGTGTCCACATCCTCATCACTAGTACCTGTGACTGTGTTAGGTCACATGGTATCTTAGTGAGTTCAGACTGCAATAACAAAAATACCATCGGCTGGGGGGGCTTAAACAATAAACATTCATTTTTCTCAGTTCTAGAGGCTGGAAGTCCCAGATCAGGGTGTCAGCACGGTCGGACGCTGGTGAAGACCCTCTTCAGGTTGCCGACTTCTGACTTCTCACTGTGACCTCACGTGGTAGGAGGGGTGAGAGAGCTCTCTGGTCTCTTCTTACGAGGGCACTAATCCCATTCATTGGGGCTCCACTCTTATGACCGAATTACCTTCAAAGACCCCATGTCCAAATCCCATCGCATTGGAGGTTAGGATTTCAGCATACGAATTTTGGGGAGGGAGGGGACACAGTCCATAACACGTGGCAAAAGGGAATTAAGGTTACAAATGGAATTAGGCTGCTACTCAGCTGACATTAAAATAGGGAGATTATCCTGGATTATTCAGCTGGGCCCAATATAATCAGAAGGGTCCTTAAAAAGAGAAGAGGGAGTGCAGAAGAGGGAATCAGAGAGATGGGATGGCACATGAGAAGGACTTAGTTTGCTGTTGCTGGCTTTGCAGATGGAGGAATGGGGCCATGAGCCAAGGAATGTGGGAGGTTTCTACAAACTGAGAAAGGCAAGGAAATGGATTCTCCCCGAGAGCCTCCACATGGATGGACCCTGCTGACAGTTGCTCTTAGCCACGGGACGCCTGCGTCTGATCTCTGATGTGCCGGACTGTAAGATAATAAATTGGTGCTGTTCTGAGTCACTCCAATTGTGGTAATTTGTTACAGCAGGAATAGAAAACGAATACAATTTCCCATGTGCCTGGTGCAGAGGGCACACACTATCCATTTGTTGAACGGATACACTTCTTATTCCTGTCTCACATCTGGGCAAGGAAATAATTTGGCAGCATGTTAACAGCACTGATGCCCTCATAAGGTATTATCATCAGCTATTTGTCGTCACACAATCGCGGAACTGCCAACAATTATTGTCCACAAAGCACCACAGACAGTGTCTGCTTTTGGGCATTCATTTCCTCTTTTCTCTCTACAATTTCCATTTCATAAATTTTTACTAGCCTCTTCCCAGGACACCATTTGAAACGTTATTGTGTAATACTTCATCTCTCCCCAGACTTCGCGGTTTACAAGAAAATTGCTTTGCCTTTCCCCTCCATTTCTACTCTGTTTTAATTGTGCAAAATGGAATTTGTTGATTTTAGAAGTTGCCTTTTGTATTCTAAATATGCCTGTCTCTGCTCTTCCCCGTAGCCAAATGGGAGCATTTTTCTACCCTTCTGGAATTTTCCCTGACCTCTTTTCCCTGATGCCCAGAAGAAAATCACTAGATCATCGCCTGTGTGTTTTTGGAAAGAATCTGTGACAATGGTTCTTAATTTTGTATGGCTTAAGACAGACTAGTGTTCCCCACGAGACAGAATCTGGTCTTACTTGGAGCCATCTGGGTGTTAAGTGGCTCCTCCTGTTCCCCATTAAATTGGCTCTTGTAACAGCAGAAGACAGGCTGGAACAACATCTTCTCTGCAGTTTACTGGATTGTAGGTGTCCCGAAAGGGCAAGTACTCTGGGCATTGTTCCCTTGGCTGTAGGATGAATACTTACTCAGCCACACTATTACACACCATGAGAGGTTACAAAGATGAAAAAGCTACTCTCTCTGTCTTCAAAAGGCCGAGACACTAGTGAGGAATTGATTTACACGTGATGGACCATAATACAGCTTCGGGTTTCTCCTCTTCTCCTCCTGGCACCTAGCTACACCACATTCGCCAGCCTAAGGTAGGGGTGACCATAGGGCTGAGTTCTAGCCAAGGAATTTGAGTGGCTATTCAGGGCGCCCCCTGCAGGCCTGGCCGTGACAATCCCAGCATGCTCTTGCATGTTCTTTTCCCTTGCAGGCTGGAATGGACTTGACCCCCATGGTGGCCTTTGCAGCCAGTGCTAAAGAGGGCACAGCCAGGCTGTGGCGGAAGATGGTCCTGCTGTCCGGTCCACCTGCCCGGGACTGTCATGTGAGCAAGAAGTAAATGTTGATTGTGTTTGAACCATTATATGTTTTTAGTTTATTTATGACCATAGTTGTCATTACCCTAGCAAATACATTAGGCAAGACAACTCGAGATAGTATAAGTGACATTTTAAAATTTTAATTGTTTTGTGTTTATTTCAATGTTTAACGAGAAAATAAAACTGGCACACCAAAACCATGATTTCATGGGTGTTATTACTTAGGGCATGACTACTTAAAGTAAGTATTTAAGTTAAAAAAAAAAAAAGGTAAATAGTGGTATTAGTAGTGTGTCTGTGGCCAAAAATGGATGGTCAGACAGTGATGTGGGGGCCATGGGGCTGCCATACTGCCTGTGTCTGCAATCTGGGGGATTCTTACCAGGTTCTATGTCCTTAAGTTCTATGTCCTTAGGTAATCACATTTGGGCACTTGCAGTAATTCAGGAGTTTATTGCTTAGTTCTTTTCTTGTGGGATTTTTTTTGTTTTTTTTTTTTGCTGAGGAAGATGGCCCTGAGCTGATAGCCACTGCCAATCCTCCTCTGTTTTTGCTTGAGGAAGATTAGCCCTGAGCGAACATCTGTGCCAATCTTCCTCTGTTTTTTCATATGTGGGACACCTCCACAGCGTGGCTGGTGACCAGAGATGGTCTGTGCCCGGGATCTGAACCTGCGGACCCAGGCTACTAAAACGGAGCACATAGAACTTTAACCACCTGGCCACCCTATTGCTTAGTTCTCGGCGTTTAGTCTCTTTGCAGTGACTTTCATTGACAAATAAAAAATCAACACAAAAGGAGCAAATATCTTCTTTTTTTTTCTTCAAGGGGGTTGCAGTGGGGGAGCTTCCTGAGTAGTCGGTTTCCCTCCCCCCCTGTTTTGGACCTCAGGTGCAGCTTTAAGTTGGATTCTTTATTATCCCTGTCATGGGACATTGTCGCCATCAGTCTAGGTAAGGCCTGCAGGCTTTCCTTTGTTTTTTACACTTCATCCCCACTCTTCCCCATTCCCTCCCTGCATTGGCATCGACTCTAATGGATTTATATATGTCCTTAAATGTATATGTATCCTTGGAAATAATTAGCATTATTTTATTTTTATTCATTAATTTTTTTTGTAAGGAAGATTGGCCCTGAGCTAACATCGGTTGCCAATCTTCCTCTATTTTATGTGGAATGCCGCCACAGTGTAGCTTGATGAGCGGTGCCCAGGATCCGAACCTGCGAACCCTGAGCTGCCAAAGTGGAGAGTGCAAACCTAATCACATCGTTAGCCCCAGTATCGTTTTATATGCATTTTGATTTACCTAAATGCTACAGTACCATAAATCCTGCTGCATTTCTTACTTTTTTCTTCAATGCTGTGTTTTTACAATCTGTTCTGGTACTGAATGCACATCTAATTTGTTGTTTGTTTCTGCAGCATAGCATTCCATGGCATTTTCTTTCTACACTTGTCTTAGGCATCTCCCCAAGTAACAGGTGTTGCAAAGTTGTGTGTTCTTTTGTTACATGATCTAGCACAAGAAAGATCCTGGTCTCTGTCTTAGAGAGAAGCCCAGTCCTTGTTGAAAAGTACAAGAGAGCAACCAAATCGTGTGTGCCGCAGCAGTGGGATATGATGTGGGTCGCATCTTAGAGTTGTAGACAGAACTAAAAAGGGCCTTAAAGATAACAGAGTGCAGGAGTTTTCAGAGTTCCAAGGTGATTAAGCAAATACTTAATTTGGATATAACTTTTAAAAGTATAATTTTACCTATTTCCAAATGGCATGGATGAAACTGTACACACCTAAATGTAATACGTATCAAAACTTAACACGAAGATTTCAGACTGAAATGTCTGCTGGAGTCAGGCAAATAACCACAATGAGAGAAGTGGTCTGTGTGTGGCTATAGGGAGGGGTAGGGACTGAGGCAAACCAGAAGGCACGTGACCTTTAGAGGAGGCAGTCACTGTCGGGTTCTGGCCAATGCTTGCCAGGTGGGAGTATGGGCCCAGGGTGGTTGAATCCTTTGATTTTTCAAGAGAAAGTGGAAATTCCTACTTTCACGGGGAAATCTCATTTTATAACCCTCTGCCGGCTGAAAAGAAAACACATTCATGGGACAGATACAGCCCAGGGGACATCAGTTTCTGCCCTGAGCTAGGGAGGGAATTTCTACTGTGAACTAAACTAGGATCCCTAAGAACCACAGCTGTCTGCTTGGAAGGGGGCTCCTCCTGTCTGGCTGCTTCCCTGCAGTCAGGAGTTCTTGCTGTACAGCTGGACATGTGAACAGCGACGGTTTGTGCCATTGCCTCCTGGGCATAGATTAAGTCCCTGAGAATACAGATTCCTTGGGTGTGGGTGTGCTCCCCCTGGCATCTCTCTAGCACGGATGGCCTGTCTGCACCTGGATCAAAGCACCAGGGACTCCCTGCTCTGCTCTGTGGTTAAGGCTGCCCTGTAGTTTCCTCCGGAGCTCTGAGTTGCACGAGGGCTGATGCCCAAGCAGTCTGGCATTCCCTAAGTCTTTGCGGGAAGTGCAAAGAAAACCGCTCACCTTGAGCAACACTCTACTTGTTCCTGCCTTCACTTACGTATCTGCACAGTGGAAATAACAAGCTGGTTTGCGTTCCCCTAAAGCAGATGCTGAGACAAGCATTTGAGAGCAGATGGTGTGTTTGGGAGTTAACATCAGGAAGCACGGTGAGGAAGTGGGGAAAGTGAGACAGGGAAGGGAGACGAGGCCGCAGAACGCGTTCATGAGTGGGTACCTCTGCGGGCAGCAGGGGCTCCATCCCACGGGACCCTCTGCAGAACCTCTGAAAGATCTCGCTGGCAGAGGACAGGCGGCTGAGCCGTTGTCCTTGGGCTCTCCCTCCCTTGGATTGAGGTTTGTTCAGAGGAGGGGTGGTGGTGGTATTAAGTTTCTCACTCTTCTGGGTTGTACCCGCTTGCAAGTGAGCCAGTTGCCGTGGGGTCAGATGACAAGAGGTGCTTGCAGCGCTGAGCACGGCAGCGTGAGCTGTCTTCATGCTGGAAACGGTCTCCCACAGCTGCAGATGAGCTCAGGTGGGCCAAGGAGATATGGGGTGGAGCAGCAACATCTGTCTGCTCTACAGCCCCAGGATAAACCGAGAGTTGTGAAGAATAGGTGAGACAGGATTGTCTGGGGAGAAAGGAGAGCTGGACGTGTGATTTGCTACCGGAGATGAGACTGCCTCCACCTCTAGGCTTTCATCTCTGTCTTTTCTTTTTCTCTTGTCTCCTCCGTATTCTCTGTGGATGACCCTGGGTCTTCCAGAGTGTTCACATGGAGGTCTGCACTCATCCCAATGGGCCTCCAGGGGCCGCAAGACTATCCTGATTCTTTGGCCAAGACCCCTGGAGGATTGGGAGCATCCCGTAAAGGCCCACTTGTTAGAGGAGCATCAACACTGGCACACACTTAGTACATGCAGCCAGAGCACCCACAATTTCAACCATTCAAGAATTACCTTAAGCTTCCATGATGTGGAGCAGTTCTTAATTTTACTAAAGCAATAGTTGTTGAATTAGTTGGGCTGAAAGAGTTGCTTATGGGAGCAGGTTAGAAGGTGAGGCATCCTGGCCAGCTGCATCATAGATATTTAGTGTATGAGTCCACTTAATCTTTGCAACAACTCTGTAGGCAGATATTATGCGCTTTTATCAATGAAGAAATTTTATATCTGAGTGGTAGTCAAAAACACGAGTGTGGGCATTTCAGAAGAGCTCAGGATGCGTCTCTTTGGAATGTCAAGAGTCTGTTCCTCAAGATAAATGAGTCAAGTCTTAGAATGCGATTTCTGATTGGTTGACTATAGTTGAGTGGCGAGCTCTGTTGAATGGATTCGGAATGGGCTTAGTTCAGGAATTGAGCTGTGTTGACTTTGGAACACCTGCCATCAACAGGGGAGAGAGACAAGGCAGCATCTGTGCCACATTTTTGCCTTTCAGTTATGATTTTTATTTATAATCACAACAATGTAAGTCAGTGCTCAAAGCCCTGAACATAATTTGTAAACGAAAGAATTTTGCAAGAAACTAATAGCCTGAAAAATTCTCTGAGCCCTAAAGTCTATGATTTGAAACCAAAGCATTTCACGTGAACTTTCATTAATTTAAAAACCTGCGTTTTGCCCAATCTGCTTCCCTGAGCTCAGAAATAGAAAGGACATTATTTTTGTGAGCTGGTAATTGTAGGCGCGGGGTTTAAAGCCTCGGCCAACTCAGTTTACTTGACTGTATTCCACTTTGCTGTGCCCTGGATCTGACGACAGATGCTCCTCAGCGAACTGGCGGAAATGGGGTTTTGCAGAAATGACCAAAAGGGGAATAAGAAAGAATTGCAAGTATTAAAATACGTAGTAGAAGCAGTTAGAAAAGTAAAAAACATAAATACAAATTTTTATTTATAATTTTATCATTTATCTCTATGTAAATATAAACGTATTTATAAAGTTATAAATATAAAATAGTATTTATATTCACAAATACAAAACATAAATAGTAGAAACAGTAAGAAAAGTAGAAAAGCAGAAACAGCCAAACTTCTGGCCTGAAAGTTTGAGATACTTTCCGGGGAAATCCTTTTAGATCTCGAAGCCTCTTGCTTTGATAACAGGCTTACACCAATGAGAGGTTGAAAGCCAAGAGCAATTGTTTAGAAAAGCCACAAGTGCTGATTTTACATCACAGGCTGGAGAAGTCAGCCCCATGCTTTGCCGGGAGCACGTAAACCTCCGAATGTAAGATTTCACGTTGCGGCAGCCTCTTTGGGAGCAGAGGTGTCCAGGATTGGGCATTGTGGTCCTTCAGGTTCAGATGGTGGCTTCTGGGCTGATGGGCAGGAGGTGGGATGTCCCCTTTCCACAGGTTTTGAGTGATATCCAGGGCTCCTGCCAGGAACAAACACATTTATTCTATTTATATTAATTGAGTGGTTAATTTATTTATTATTCATCAGTGAGTTAGTGAGTCCTTAGGAAATGTCAGGCACTGTGCTAGCCATTAGGAAATAAAACAGGTGCATCATTGTTCTCCTGGAGGTCACCATTTAATAGGAGGGGAAAAAAACCAAAACAAGGAAAGAAACAAATTACTGGGCCATTTTCAACTGTTACAGAAACAGCAGCTGGGGGTGGGAAGTGTGTGGGGGAGGGGGGCTAAGAGAGGAGGGAAAGCCTCTCTCAGGAGATGACATTGAAGCAGAGATACAATACAAAGAAGCTGGCAGGGGAAGAGCTGTGAGCCAGATGAAAAACACATGGAAAGCCTGCAAGTCAATTATAAGAAAAACTCGTGCATTTGAACAACTCTGGATAATATCATGGATGTAGCAGTCCTTGGAGACAGACCTGAGCTTCTAACCCATCTTGGCCACTTATTCACCATGTAGTCTTAGAAAATGACAACTTCTCAGGGCCTCATTTTGTAATCCTGTAGGGGTGTGATGGGATTAGAGATAATGATGTAAAGTGCTTAACTGGGTCCCCGGAGCTGCGGTTCTCCGCTTTAGAGGCTCATTAGAACACCCAGGAAGGCTTTGAAAATCCCGGTGCCAAGGTTGCTGCCCAGGCCAATTACACCGGGATCTTCAGGGTCGGGGCCCAGGCACCAGAGATCGTTAGAGCTCCCCAGGGGATTCCAGCGTGCAGCGAGGGTTGAGAACATCCGAGTGAGCACGCGGCGTCCAGCTCCACAGCTCAGCAGCATCTATACCTATTATTTGAAAATCTGGAAAGGATTGAATCTCCCAAAAGCCTGAACTTTGCTTCATCTCTCAGTCCCTCCTGGCTTCCGGTGAGTCGATCCGCCGTGATTGTAGTTTGAAGTTCAGCATTCACAGCGGGAATTTCTGAAAAAACTTCCTAGTGAAGTATCATATACATTCACGTCCTAAGTGTACAGCTTGAGGAATGGTCACGAAGTGAACACCCGTGCGTAACCAGCCCCCAGGCCAAGACGCAGGGCGTTAGCATCCCCCCAGGAGCCCTCGCATCCCCTGGCGGTTACCACCTTCATCCGGGCCCCCCAGGTCGTCACTAGACTGACTTCTTATTAGTAAGAAGTCCACACTGGGATTCGAGTCCGGGTCGGCTCTATCATCCAGAAATGGATGAAAAGATGTCTTCCTCTGTGAGACAGAAATCAGCCAGGGGCACACCAGACACCGCAGGGCTACCAGCCTGCCATTTAGGGGTTGATGGTGCTGACAGACTCCGGGAAATACTTTTGGGCGGGAACGAAGACCCCTGCTCACTAAGGAAGCTCTGCGGTGGCTTTATGTGCTGGCTTCTGGAGTTCTTGACTCACTTTGGTACTGCCTCTACCGCCTCCCGGCGAGGAGATGGCGGGCAGTTGAGTAGCCTCTCCCAGTCTCAGTCTTACCATCTATAAAATGGGATACCAAAGCGTCCAGGTTCCCATCTGATAGGCGAGGATGGAATGAAGCACTGCATGTGAATGCCTTAGTCCAGTGCCTGTCTTACAGTAAATGCTGAATAAAAGCTAACTGGTGTTTTGACACGAATATTTATAAAATTCCCATGGAGAATCTGTGGTACGATCTGTGAAATAGGCAATTGAGCTCTTTTCCTCCTCCTTTCTATTATGTTACCTTAAACCTCTATAGAGTTTGCATTGGTTTCTTTTTAAAAAATTTTTGATAAAATACATATAACAAAGAATTTACTGTCTTGACCATTTCTAAGTGTACAGTTTAGTAGCGATATTTTCACATTGTTGTGCAACCAATCTCCAGAATTTTTTCATCTTGCAAGACTGAAACTCTACAGCTGTCAAATAATGACTCCCATTCCCCCTCCTCACACCCTCTGGCAACCACCATCCTACTTTTCGTCTCTGAATTCGACTATGCTCGATACTTCATATAAGTGGAATCATACAGTGTTCGTCTTTCTGTGACTGGCGTTGATTTTATTTAGCATAATGTCCTCAAGCTTCATCCATATTGTAGCATGTGTCAGAATTTCCTTCTTTTTGAATGCTGAATAACATTCTGTTGAATGTACGTAACAGTTTTTGTTTATCCGTTCATCTGTTGATGGACACTCAGGTTGCTTCCACTTCTTGGCCATTGTGAATAACGCTGACATCAACAAGACTGTACAAATATCTCTTTGAGACCTGGCTTTGAATTCTTTTGGGTATAAACCCAGAAGTGGGATTGCTGGATCATATGATCGTTCTTGGTAGTTCTACTTTTCATTTTTTGAGGAAACTCCATGCTGTTTTCCATAGCGGCTGAACCATTTTACACTCCCATCAACAGTGCACAAGGGTTCTAATTTTTCCACATCCTCGCCAATGCCTGTCATTTTCTGGTTCTTGATAGTAGCCATGCTAATGGGTGTGATGCATTGGTTTCTGTTGAAAACCATGCATTTTCTGCCTGGTTCCAAAGCCCCCAGGCCTCACTTAGATGCCACCTGTGTTGGATGGAAGAGGAGGGCAGTTGATGACCCTTGCAGAGATTTCCAGAGTGGCCACTGGAATGGATGATGGCAGAACTGAAATTCTTCCTGCGAGGTGTTTTAAAGGGTGACAGAGCTCACAGCAAACGATGTGAGTTGTTTGGAATTCACTTGATTGCGTGTTTGAGCTCAAGTGTTACAAAATCTGCCATCGGGGAACATTGTCGAAAGAAACAAAAATCTTCAAGCCCAGAGGCTATTAGCTTTTATACAGATGCTATTTTTTGAGGTTTAATAATATTTTTCCAGTAGTTCATTGGGATCACACATTTGCTAAGTATAAAACAAGAACTACAGATTGGTCTATCCTGAGTGTGTCTGTGAGCCCTGAAAACTGGGGGGCATTTATTTATTAAATGTGTCTTTTTTCCCTGCTTACAAAAAGGTATTAGTCATCTCAGGCTGTCATAACAGAATACCACAGACTGGGGGCCTTAAACAAAAGACAGTTATTTTCTCACAGTTCTGGAGGATGGGGAGTCCAAGATCAAGGTGCCAGCTGCTTGAGTTCCTGGTCAGGGCTCTGGTCCTGGCTTGCAGACGGCTGCCTTCTTGCCATGTCCTCACCTGGGGGAGAGAGAGCGAGCTCTGGAGTCTCTTCCTCTTCTTATAAGGACACCAGCCTTATTGGGGCAGGGACCCTTATCACCTCAGTTAACCCTTATCCCCTCCTCACAGGCCCTTTCTCCAAATACAGACACGCTGGGGGTTAGGGCTCCAACATATGAATTTTGGGGGGATGATACAATTCAATCCACAGCAAAAAGTAATAAATGCTTTTTGTAAAGAACCCAAACATTGCAGAAATAAATAATGTAGAAATTGAAAGCCCCTCATAATTCCATCCTGCATATAAAACCATTGCTGATAGTTGGCGTAAGTTCTTCCAAATATTATTTGTGTGTGTGTACTAACATATTTTTGGTAACATGTATTTAAATGCTGAGCATCAATGTGGTTTTTACAGCGACTTCTCAGTGAGAGGGCTTCTCAGTCTGCTTTTCTTGCAAGAGTGGGACTCGTGCCACAGCCAGGGTCCCAGGAGACTCAGCCAAAAGAAATCCCAAGTGCATCCAGACACGGCAGCATCTGTGGGAGGGAGAGTCTGACTGAGGCAGAGAAGCTAATGCACACACCAGCTGTCATTCTGCTCTTTTAAAATGTCCAGGCTTGGTACTCTGTCTGCTTTCTGAAATCATCACTGATCTGATGATACATCCTCTAACATGTTCTGTAATAGACGTATGACGTACTCACACAATGCCCCGTTGAGGGACTGAGTTCTGCCCAATGAGCCCTTATGAACTGAGACCCACTAACAAGGGTGAGTACCCACAGGCCTCTGCCTCATCTCTCAGACGGACCTGGTCATGACCTGGATGTGATCTTCCTAACTTGCCTGTTTTAATGTTTTGTTCTGTGGTCTGCCTGTCCGTGTTGGGGTCCTAGTAAGATATCCGGGTGATTCTCATTATTCACGGTTATTATGGTCTATAAAGTTGCTATGAACACTGAATTAGCAGATACCGAACTGTTGTGCCCAGGAGAAATTCAGGGTTAGGTTCCTGTGAGTCTCTGGTAACAGAATTTTGTTAACCAATTAATATATAACCTTGTTTTATGTGTGTGTCTGTTTAAAGACACCTATTTAACATACACTGTCGATTAAGTGACATTGAATTCACGGCAAACAGCACTATGACATTCATGCCTGAAGGAAGCTTGTCCAACAATTGTATTTTCTTTTTTTGTTTGTTTGTTTGTGAGGAAGATTGGCCCTGAGCTAACACCTGTGCCAATCTCCCTCTATTTTACGTGGGATGCCGCCATAGAGTGGCTTGATGAATGGTGCTAGGTCTGCGCCGGGGATCTGAATGTGTGAATCCCTGGCCTCCGAAGCAGAGCATGCAAACTTAACCACTACTCCACTGGGCCGGCCCCAGAATGCATATATTTTCTCTAAGTCACATCACAACCTTCTTGCCCATAGGAACACCAGACTGCTTCAGCACCAGGCCGTTATTAACAGTGAAATCACCACAAAAATCACAAAAATGTAAAAAAGTGGCTTTAAAGAGGAGACAAAAAGGACACTTGTTTACAGTATGAGAGCTGCCACAAGAAGGCAGAGGGTAGCGTTGCTTGATCTCGGCTGGGAATCTGCATGTCTGGTGACTCAAATAGCTTGCTGCTCTGTGCATGTCCATGAATGATCATGAAAGGGCTGCGAGTATTGATCTTGGGGTTACAAATAAATTGTATCAAGGAGGTGAATTTGCAGATATGGAATCTGCGTGTAAAGTGTGTCGCACTGTACCTCCAGCTCGGGGACGGGGAAACCCTGGAAAGAGCAGCAGTAGGCACCAAGGGCACTGGGCCAGAGCCAGGTGATGAGCTGGGATCTAGACTGGCTCTGCCCCCACTGAGCTGTGTGGTGATGGACAAAACCCACGCCTACTATGAGCCTTTTTCTCCTCATTTATAAGCAAGGAGATTTGACTGAAGTTACATCTGAGATCCTTGTTGCCTCTCACATTTGGTGATTCTGAGTTCTGCTCTCAGGGAGAAGCCGAGTGGGTACAGCATGAATCAGCATGTTCACCTGCTGCCTTGTGTTAAAGAGATGATCCCCTTTCTCTCCGTGCCACCCCTATGGCACTGTGTTTTCTCACGTCAAGATCTGGGGCCTCAAAAAAAAGTGCAGAAAAAGCTTTTCATACCTTGACTTGCCAAGAAATATCCTAGATTGCAATGCGTCAAGAGCAAGATGACAAATGAGAGTTTATCATATAGAAGGAATGTGCAATTCTAGAGTCAAAGCCGTCTTTTCTAAGAGAAGGAGCAATTGAAGGCATTTTTAGCATGACTCCAGGTTAATATATCAACAGAGGCAAGTGCTCTGGTTAACTCTTTATAGTAGAAGCTATGTAATCTTGCACAGCAGGTGAAGTGGCAAGAATAACCTGGCAATGTTTTCAGAGGGAAAATGTCCAAGAGAACTACAATGCCATGTTTATTGTGAAGTGAAATTACTTGTGGATGAATTAACAACCAATCAGCTCGTGGATATTCAGCCAATAATTTTTAATTAGAGTGGGAAATGTTGTCATAACACAGGTTTATTAGATCATCAGTTAATTAAATGAAATATTATGCAGTAGGAATGCCCATTTTTCCTTCTCATAACTATGAGAGAAGGTGCCAAGGTTGGGCTGGAGTTGAAGGTGACCCTTCCAAGTAGGCAAGTGGGAAAGCCACCCAGGGCCATCCTGACATCCATGCTTCCTACCATATTTTTAATTAACTTGGTTTGGTTCCCACCGGAAGGTGGAGAAAATCCCTACTGTGTTAGAGTGCTTTATTTTTCTTCTCCAATCAGAACCCAATTTATCACTGCCAGATAAGAAGTGAAAAGGTCGTCTTCTCACTTTGAAATTTCTGAATCATTTAATAGCTAATTTGTACTGCTAATTACTACCTTTCACTCCTGTAATTATTTTGAAATATTGTCCTTCTGCTATTATTAAGGGGTAAGGAAGGGGACAATAAAATATGGCCCCAAGTTCCAACTGGTTAGCCTGGCAATTGAACCACTTTGAAATGACGGGCAGAGAAGGACTTGCTATTTCGCTCCACTTTGTTGGATTGGTGACAAAAAATCAACAGCTGAAACATTATTTGCATTTTCCCAATCTGGAACTACTTTTCATTAACATTTTGTATGGTGACTCTCCTTTTGGCCGAGCACCAGCAATAATGAAGTTAAGCACACTTCCTCTGCTATTCTAATTACTTTTGTGGTCCCCAGATACACCTGAAACACCTGTAGGTTTAATTAACTATCCACAGGCCTTCTGAAATCAGCTCACCAACTACGTGGCCAGAGAGCTTAGAAGAAATCTTGGTCCAAAGCTGAGAACTAATTAGATGACATCTTGAGAAAATTTTCAATGTCATGATTCTGGGATGAAAGTTCTGTGAACACAGCCATGTCGGCCCTGGGTTTAAGGCATTTGAGTGAAATTTTACAGCTTGACCTTAGACAGACCATCATCTTGACAGGACGTAAGCCCAGATTTCTCCCAAGCAATAGCTAGAGGGTCTGGATTCATTCCTTTAAATCCAAGGGCTCTTTTGGTTCTTAAGAATGCCCTATTTATGATCAGATATCCCCAGGAAGCCCAGCATTTTAAACATTTATCAGCTACCACCTCCCCAGGGGATCTAGCTTGAATGGGGCCCCAGTGAGGGTCAAGTGGCCTTGGAAAGAGCGGAAAAGTTGAGAACGAACTTACCCTGCTCTGTAACTTTGCCCAGTGTAAACCTCTGTCATAACATTTGATGGGGCTACTGTGATGTCTTTTATTGATGCACTTTCCACATTATACAAGTTTATTGGTTTTATTCAAATGGATTGAGTTGGTGACTACTAGGTGTATGTGGAAAGAAAAAATTGGTGTAGCTAGGCCAGGTGGAGGTTTGAAAGTGCAGAATCTGGGAAGTCCAGTTTGCGGTACCTTAGAAGTGATAGGGCTTAAGGGTTAACATAGTATGGGGTGGAAGTGACAGCATCAGAGAACGTAATATCTTTGATTGTTTTCCAGCATTAATCATGACCATCTGTCAGCTGCAGAGAGGCCTTGTGGCGTTGTGGAATAAGTATAGGATTTGGAATAATAAATATAATAGCTACCACTTGCTATGCTATTGCCTCTAAGCTGTTGCCGTGCCCAGTTCTTTAGAGGCATCATCTCACTTCCCCGCTCTGAGGGAGGTAGCATGATTATTCCATCATGACAAGGTGGGTAAGGAAATTCTACACAGTCACACAGCTAGGAAATGACAGAGTTACTGGACTCAAGTTTCAGACTCAAGTTTCTTTGTCTCTAGGGCCCACATCCTTAACCAAAAATGCTGCTCTTTCAAGGGGTCCAGAAAGTTCTTTCTTTGGGCAACAGGAAAATGAATAGTCATATTGTAAGTCATAAAAGGAAGTCTTGTGTGGATTAGAAAATCCAAAAAATGTTGAGGAATAAAGGGCTTGGATATGTTGCCTCTGGGACTATCGGTCTTCCAAGCCTGCTACCTCGGTGTGCGAGGTGCTTCCAGCCCCAGCATCAGTAACCGTATCCTTCTCCATCCTGCTAACCCACGGCGTTCAATCCAACCTGCCTCCAGGGAGACCTCTCCCACGAGGGTTTAGTTATTGAAGTAAGAGGACACCCTTCCACCTGGTCTCCTAATAATTTTCTCTAACACCATCATCTCATGGCCAGCGTGTATGTGGTGCACCGGGAAGAGGCTTGAAAACAAACTGCTTTAGTCCCACTTTTAAAAATAAGTTCATAGGCTATGTTTTAAAGAAGTTTTAGGTTTACAGAAAAGTTGAACAGAAAGTACAGAGTCCCCACAACACCCTCCTGGCCCCAGTTTTCCCTATTATTAGTGTCTTGAGTTAGTATGGTACGTTTGTTACAATTGGTGAACCAGTATTGATATATTATTATTATTAAGGTTCATAGTTTATGGCTTCATTTTGTAGTCCCATGGGTTCTGACAAATGTATAGTGATACATGTGTACTCTTACAGTGTCAGGCAGAACAGTTCCACTGCCCTAAAAATCCCCTGTGCTCCACCTCTTCACCCCTCCCTCCTCCTCCTGGAGCCCCGTCAACCACTGATCTTTTTACCGTCACTATAGTTTTGCCTCTTCCAGAATGTTATTTGGAACCATACAGCATGTGGCCTTTTCAGACTGGCTTCTTCGACTTAGCAATATGCATTCTAAGTTTCCTCCATGTCTTTTTGTGGCTTGACAGCTCATTTCTTTTTATCATTTAATAACATCCCATTGTATGAGAGTGTCACAGTTTATCCATTCACCTACTGAAGGACATCTTGCTTGCTTCCAATGACTGGAAATTATAAATTAGACTGCTAAAAAAATTTGTGTGCAGGTTTTATGCAGATGTAAGTTTTCAACTCATGTGGGTGAATATCAAGGAGCAAGATTGCTGGATTCCACGGTAAGGCTATGTTTAGCTTTGTAAGAAACTGCCAAACTGTCTGTCGAAGTGGCTGTGCCGTTTGTATTCCCACCAGCAATGAATGAGGGTTCCAGTTGCTCCACATCCTTGTCAGCATTTGTTGTTGTCAGTGTTTTAGATTTTGGTCATTCTAATTGGTGTGTAGTGGTATCTCATTGTTGTTTTAATTTGCATTTCCCTGAGGAGATGATGAGGAGCATCTTTTCGTAAGCTTATGTGCCATCTATGTATCTTCTTTGATGAGGAATCTAGCTCTTTTGTCAACTTTTAAATTGTTTAGTTTTATTTTCTTATTATTGAATTTTAAGAGTTCTTTGTATGTTTTGGATACCAGTCCTTTATCAGGTATTTATCTGGCAAATATTTTCTCCCAGTCTCTGATTTGTCTTTTCATGCTCTTAATGGTTCCACTTTTTAAAGATACTTAGGTTTCTCTTGCTGGGTCAAATATCTAGTAGTGCTTTCAAGAAGGCACTGACCTCAACATTCTTTTTCTCTACAATTTCTTTGGCTGAGCTGTGTCTGCTTTGAGTTTTCTAGTAGGCAGCTCGTATTGTATTTTATAAACAACATTGTGATCAGTTTCTCTTATGGAGAAAGAGAGTTTAGGAGTCAAAATTAATTAATGCAATAAGTACTGATTAAACTTCTGTGATGTGTCTTGTACCCAGGAGGGCGCTGGGGAGATGATAGTGAGTAAGGCAGGCAGAGTTCCTGTCCTCAGGGAACTTACAATCGAGTGGGAGAGACACAATGAACCAATTGCAGCCTGGTGTGGAAAGGAAAATGGAAGAGCCTGGGCACTGGCAATTGTTCAAAGCTCCCAGAAGAGTTCAGTGCACAGTCAGGGTTGAGAATCACTGTCCTGAAGGGAGGGGATCTCTGCAGGACAATCCACTTCTATGTTTGTCATGACATCACGTTTTTGAGTTCAAGCAGGCTCTGTATGTGTGTGTCTATGGACAGTTGCACGGAGACGTACATTTCTGGGTATACAAACCGATTGTACTAAATCGGGTGTACTTACATGCTAGCTCTTGCATGCTGCAGATGAGGATGCATCACACTTCCCTGTCTTCTTTGCTGGAGCTTGTAGCCAAATCTGCATCTCGAGGTAGGGTGCCATAGGCCTTCTCGCTGCGGCATACCCGTGTTTTGATTGTCTGCTCAGGCTGGATCTTCTGTTCCAATTTATATTTTCTCTGGTTCTGTTTTTCAGTTTATATTTTTCTATTTTACCCTATATTGTATTTGGTATTATATTGTATTGTAAGCCTGTGTCAAATCCTTTGTGGAATAAGGCTAGATATGAGTAAATAAACTGAATTTGATAACATCATGCCAGGCTCTTGGTAATGATTTAATAAGTGTTTACGATTGAATCAATGTGAAAATATTCTCGAGGCATTTCAGAGGATAGGGAGGTGTGAGCCAGCTTGAAGCCCAGCCACCTGCCATCATAGCCCCTCTCCACGTCTTGATGCCCTGGACTTGCCTTTGACCTGTAACTACCAAAATCCATAGGTGCTAGAGGAGAGGGCTGATGAGAACTCCTGTTCTTGAAGCTTTACGCCCACCATCCGTGGAGAGAGACCAGCTAGACAGTGAAATGCATATGGTTATTGGAGCAAAAACTCATCATGGGCCTTCGCAAGAATTTCTAATGGGAACCTTTCTGCTGATGACAATTTCCAATGGCTGCCTCCACCAGCCTTGGACTTTGGGGCCCCTTTAGAGGCTGATGTGGGGTTACAAATCATTCATTCATGAGTCAGAATGACCCTTCCACTTCCCAAGAGCAGAACTTCCATCAACAGGGGTTCTAACATGTTTTTTCCTCCTATCTTTAGCATCAGATGATACTAAGTGGCATTTTAGGAAATATGCTCCCTCTCACTCCTTTCAAGTTCATTTCTGACTATTAACAGTGGTTGTCTTAGGGCAGAGGGAATGGCTGAGAACTTACTTTAATTGTATTCCCTTTCGTACCCTTTTAATTTCTTCCCCAGGTGCAAATATTCCTTTCTCCATAATAACAAAGAAAAAGTACATCCCAAAATCTTATTTTTAAGGCCTTTAGATATTCCTAAGTGACATACATAGTTTCTCATATTGTTCTTGCACATTTAGACTCTCTTGGTCAACTTCCGATTGCCTTTCTCTTCACTTCTTTTTTAAAATTGAAATATACATATTGAATTCTCACTTCTGCTCTCAGGAGTAGAACCCCTAACATTCAACCTACATCGAGTGAGATGACCAGATGGGAGGATTGTCGTTTGGATGGTTAGCTGAGCTCCTTAACAAAATGCCCCACTGAATTGCAATTTAATACAACACCTTCTGTTTTCCTTAAGGGTTGTTATGAGTGATATCCGTCTTGAGGGACAGTTTTTACATCTTGAGCCATAACTTCACTGGAGATCCTGTCAGTTAGATTACTCTGTGGTCCTTGAACTACTCCGTGTTACGTTATAGGAAAGTCTCCCTCCCACCCTCCCTTCTTTTCTTTTCAGAAGATGTAACATGATTCCTTTAATCAGTGGATGATGTTTCCCATTTTTGCCTTGGCTGATAGGAAGCTCAAAGCTAAGTTTCATACTCAAGGCAGTAATCATCTTATAGTAAGCTTCTTGGAGGATATCTCCCATGTGGCCATACGATTTTCTTTTTTGCTTCAATCACTTTATTTGAAAATCTACTTAGTGATTTAACATCATGGTTTTCTTCTTGCTCAGGTAACTGATGAGGCCTAGAGTTGCCACAACGCCTGCTACATATGATTTCTTATTGTACTTTTAATTATGCTTATGTAAAAATATATCTTTTACTATGAATTGTCCTTCAGACTTTTTGCACATGGACAGGGGGATAAAGTTTATGTAAGGCAGCAGAAATTTAAAATGGAACTGTGGGAGGGATTTGTTTCTCAGTTTTTCTTGTTAGGTTACCCTGGTCAATGCTTGGATCCCTGGACCGACTCTGCTATTTTGGAAGTGACAGCTTCAGCCGCCTCTTGGCCTTCAGAGAAACTGGCCACTGAAGCCACAGCTCGGTGCCCTGGGTGTGGAGTGTGACTTTGGAAACCTAGAATCTGGCTTCCAAGTTAATTAGTGACTTGGAGTTTTGGCTTGTTCAGAGACCAGATTGCATTGCTGTGCCTGGAGGCCAGTCCTGGACGGATGTTCCAGGGAGTGACACCTGGGTTGTAGACCAGGTAAGCAGAACCTGTGCCCAGAACAGGTGGCCTGACCATAGAAGCTATTGTGAAAATGAAGTTGCTTTTGAACATAGAAGGGGGTGTTGTAATCAGTGATGCCTGGAGAACAGGGCTAATCATGCGGCTGTTCTGGGAGCCATGAATCTCCCTGGAACACCCTTTTGGCTTGATGAACCGTTGTCTATGCAAACCTACCACTTTTTGAAAGGACCACAGCTATGCTGCACATGTGCTTGGGGAGTCCCCACTAGATGCATCTGGATGTGTCCGGTGAGCAAGATGTGCTCCTGCTCTTGAGGAGACAAGTGTGCATGTAATTCAGGGCCATGCAGTGGGACGTGTCCCGTGGAGGTGCATCGACAGAGTGAAGGTGTGCACAGAAGAGGAGAATCAGTTTTTCTTAGTGCAATGGAATAAAATGTGTTCTGAAATTTTAATATTTTAAAATCACACAAGTCACAAATGAATAAAGTATTACGGAAAAATTGTATATGATAGTATTGAGAGTACACACTGAAAATCTTGACTTCACTGTCCTCCTTCTCCGGTCTCAGCCCCTCCTGAGAGGTTTGGGGGAGGGCTGCCAATCCTTTTCTCTGGGTTTAAATGTGGGAGGCAGATCAATGGTTGAGCGTGTAGACTTTAGACTAGTCAGGCCAACTGGGTTCAAATTCTGTCTCGGCTAGTCACCAGCTATGGGACCTTGGTCTGTCTATGTCTCAGTTTTCTCATCTGTAAAATGGGGATAATAATAATCCTTTCCTCATACGATTGTTGTAATTGCTAAACGAGAGAGAATGGGTAAAATACTTATGAAAATCTTAATAAAATGGTGGCTATGGTTATTATAATGGAAACTTTCCAAGTGAGTTTGTGGGACCTTGAGTTCGAGGAGTGGGAGTGGGAGAGGAGAGGGGAGGCGGGCAGGATTTGAGAAACACTGCAGGTGTAGAATTGAGTGATTTTGCTGCCATTTGGGTGTGTAGGTGAGGGTGTAGTTTGGGGCCAAGCTGAGTTGTTGTTTTTCTGGGACAGGGAACATAGGAGCAGGTTGGAGGTGAGGGGGAGGGAAAGAGATGGAGTCGGAATTTGGTTTCAGACATTGCAAGTTAGACATACTTGAAGGAAGGTCAGGTGGAAAGTTCTAGCATGTAGCTAAATATTTGGATCTGAAGGTCAAGAGAGGGTTAGGTCTGGAAATGGGATTTTTAGCACTTTTCTAGGGAATTTAAATGTAAATAGAGAGTGGCATGGGAGAGTGAGGTATTTCAATTTGTGTCTTTTTTTGTGTGTGTGTATGAGGAAGATTGGCCCTGAGCTAACATCTGTTGCCAATCTTCCTCTTTTTGCTTGAGGAGGATTGTCGCTGAACTGACATCCCTGCCAGTCTTCCTTTGTTTTGTATGTGGGATGCCGCCATAGTATGGCTTGATGAGCAGTGTGTAGGTCCACGCCCAGGATCCAAACCTGTGAACCCTGGACCACCGACGCGGAGTGTGCAAATTTCACCACTATGCCACCAGGCTGGCCCTTCAATTTGTGTCCTTTAAAGTCATAGGTTCAACAGCATCATCATGAAAACTCCAAAGTCTTTAGTAAGGAGTAAGGGGATATACGGATGGCTTTATGTGTAGCCCGTCTGAGCAAACTCTCAAATGTGCTCCCACATATATGGGCAGGTAGCTACTGTTGCTCTGTTTTTAAGATTATATCGAGGTGCTCTCGGCTCACCTTGATCAAAGGGCGTGAATATTGATAAGTCTTCTCGCTCAGAGTGTTCAGGTAAGTCTACATGCGTTTGTACTCTCTTATATTGACATTTAACTAATAAACAGGAAGCCAGGAAAGGATTAACATAGAACGTGTGCTGTTGGTTATGTCCAAAATATTTATCTTTGAGGTTTGAATCTCCGGGTGGGGTGGATGCACGTTATTGAACCTGAAATGACTCAACTGTGATATTTGTTGCCTTGGGTGTTGGTGATGGGGTAACAGGTGACACCATGTTTTCAATGTTACCACGCAGTAGGGGAGTGTGTTTGGAGCAAGAATTATATCTATATCTCTTATAGCTGGAATATATATTGGAATATATTATATATAATATTGTATTATATATTATATTATAATTTATTGTTATAAATTATATGATTAAATGTTATATATTGTATTTTATATTACATGATATAATTATATATAACATATAAAATACAATAGTGTATACAATATATGAGAATATATAAACTATATATGTTCCAGTTATGGCTCCCTCTCCGTTGTCCTTTGGGTTTGGGGTTGTTACAGATCTGCTGCTATTGCACTACCCCTTCTGGTTGCCTTAGCCACACCCTTGTGAGTAGTACCTATGTACTAGCCTATGTATTATCCTATTTTGAGAGTGCTGTTTCCTTGTGCTGAGTTTTCCCAAGGAAGGACAGCAGAGGACAGTCTTCAGATGAACTCGGTATCCCTGCTGTTCCTCTTTTCCAGACCTTGTGACAAGTTAGATACCAGGGTAGTTTTTCAAGGTTTTAATGCTGGGGGTCTCTGGGGGGCAAGATTTGTGTGGGACCAAGGGCACGGTATTGGGCAGAAGAGCCAGCTCTGGGAGATGTTCCGGTCGCTGCTTGCAAACTGGAGCCACTCCAGTCAGAGGAAGAGCCGCTGGGAGGATCTGAACTAGGGGATGGGCTGTGGCAGCCACGAGGCATTTGCAGGGTTATTTTCTCTGTAACCCTGTCCTGCAGACCACGTGGGGAGGCCAATTCCCAAAGCCTCTGCTATGTGACATGGACACGGGCCCCTTCGTTTCTGCATTTCATGCTGGCTGGAAGCTCTTCTCCTTGTTCTCTCATTTTCTTTCAAGAAGACTGTCTTTAATCTGGGTCATGGTGACAATTTTTTCCAGTTCTTTGTAGGAAGTACTTTCAATAAATCAAGAACAAGTCAAGCTCACGCTGCCAGAGCCGGGAGGGGCCATAGAGATGCTGTCATGCAGCGCTTCTAATCTTAGCCAGTTGGCAGAACCCTGGGGTGCTTTTAGAAATCCCTATCTGGGGTGATCTGGTGCAGAAGCTCCCAGCCAGAGGTGACCCCAAGAGTGTGACCCCCCCCACAATGCCCACTGCTCTGGTAATTTGCAGAAATCTTAGGCATAGCTTTGGACTTCCCACAATTTGTAAGTAGAAAAATACCAGCTAGCATCTGGGTCCAATCCCCTCATTTTACAGATGGGGAAACTGAGACCCAAAAAACGAGATCACATCCTTGGAACCATACAGCTTGAATCAGGAACCAGGTGTTCCAGCTCCAGTCTGCCTCCCCTAGGTGTCTCAGAGTCAATGAAGCTTGAGGGGAGGGCTGGCGAGGAGGACATCAGGCCCATTCAGGTATCAGCTTAGTTTACCCCGGTCCATCCCACAGAATCTGCTCTCCAGTTCGCATATGGGGAGAGGGGAAGCTGACTTCTTCCACTTCTAGTGCAGGTGTCACATGCCGATGAGACCACCTCTCTCAGTAGCCAAGTGCACTGAGGTAGGCAGTGAAAGGACCGTATAGCATAAAATGGATAGAAATGAGTTGAGATCATCCCTGTTGCATGCCTCCCATCTTTTAAATTTTATGTTGTTGCTGTCTAATAATTCTCCTTTCCAGCAACCTATCAGGAAGCTACCAAGCAAAGCAGCACCTTTTGGGACAATAAAAACCACCTTTGAATTAAACCCTTTGAATACATATGCTTTTCAGAAAGGGTAGTAGTTCACTGGCTAATGATATGTACTTGGCCAGTGAATTTTACACTGTTAATGAGGTAGGTCAGAAGAGCTATTTTTAAACGGTGTTAGTTATGAATATGAGACGCACATTTTTGGAGATAAAAAGACTTTATTTCGATGAAAAATTGAAATGAGAAGAGACTGGGAAGAAACACTGATAAGCCTAAAGGCTCCTGGTGTGGTATAAATGTTACTGCTGGTGACAGAAAGTTAAATGAGTTTGAAATAAAAATAATTAATTTCATTGCTTCCTAGTTAAAGAGACTGAGAGCATAGAGGCTCCATGGGTCACTGTGAGATCTGTAATTTAGTTGTAACGGATTTCCATAAATGGGATTTAGAGCTGGATTTTATACATTAAGAATGGAGTGCCATGGATAGAGAACAGTTCTAATTTTAATTACTTGGGCCTTTACGGTCCGTGTGGTGAATATTTAATGGCTGGGAGTGGAGAGCTGTTGTCACAGGTACCATATATTCATTTCACTTGACTGCTGGGTCCCTTGGTCCCTTTTTCTTCCAGTTGGAAATCCTGTCTAGAGCACAGACTCTCCTGTTGTCCTCAAAGTCTGGTTTTCTTGGGCACTGAGGCTGGCATTTCTTGTGAGTTGGTTATGGCAAAGATATCTCTTGCTGGCCTGACAAGAGGAGAGGATTTAACTCTTCTGGGTATTGGTGCTTCAAATTAAATAGTGGACTCTCTACTGCTCTGAGCATAATTCTCCCAGGAACGTCTATGCCCCTAGCCATTGTTCATCTTTTTTTCAAGCTTTTAAATTCTAGTGCAAATAGTTTTATCATTTTCCTATTATAAAAATAATAACGTTTATTATACTTAAAGAAATACCCATAGACTTTCCAACCAGAAATATCTGCAGTTAACATAATATATTGGTGTGTAGTTATACAGGATTCTTTCTTATGCTTAAGGATATCTAAATCTACATATATATTTAAACATAAGCATGGTACCCAACAATATATGCACTTTTGAATCCTGCTCTTTTATTCAATGTGCTGTGGACATATTTTGTTAATGCTATGATTTTTTAATGCCTGCTTTGTATTTCATTGTACAGATGTTTTGTAATTTATTAAATCATTGTCTTAAGGGTGAATGTTTGGGTTATTTTCCGTTTTCATTACAGTCATGTGCCGTATAACGACGTTTCTGTCAAGGATGGACCGCATATAGATGGTGGTCTCGTAAGATCAGTACCATTCGGCTTAGGTGTGTAGTAGCTTATACCATCTAGGTTTTGTAAGTACATTCTCTGACGTTCACACAGCATGGAATCGCCTAACTGTGTGTTTTTTAGAATGTATCCTTGTCATCAAGCGGCGCATGACTATGTTAAAAACAAGGCTGCGATGTTTTTCCTTGTATTTGCGTCCTTACAGACTTCCTTAGGACAAATTCTTAAAAGAGGATCTTCTGGGGAATAAGTATGCAGTCTTTCAGGCTTCTAAAACATACTGTTCTACTGCCCTCCACTCAATTTTTTAAACCTTTGCCAAGGGAATTGGGAACTCGTTGTTTTAATTTGCATTGCCTTAATTGTCAAGGTTTTTGTTTTTGTTTGCTCCATTTGTATTTGTTCTTTATTTACCAGGAGATCAGCTCACACAGGCTGAGATTCTCATCTGTTTTATTTATTCTCTATCTCCCGTTCCCAGAAGCGTGCTTAGCACATAGAAAGAGCTCAGGTATTTATTGATTGTTGAATGAATTACCTCTTCTGTCCTTTGCTCATTTTTTTTTCTCGAAAAGGTGCTCGTCTTTTTACTATTGCTTTGGAAGAGCTTTTTATATACTAAAGATATTAGCTCTTTGTCACATACAGTGCAAATATTTTCCCAGTTTGCTTTTTATGTTTTAACTTTGAGAATTTTTCTTTGTGCATTTTGAAATATTTATTTTTTACAGGGTCAACTGTATCAACATTTTCTTTAGTATTCCTTTTCCAATTCAGCTTGAGAAAGGGCTTTCTCATTCTGGAATGATCAAACTGCAACCTGGATTTTTTCTAGTTACTTTCATTGGTTTCATTTCAAACCTTTAATTTATTAATCTACCTGAAGGAGTTTTGATGAAACGTAGGAATTTACTTTGAATTTTTTCCCCAAATGACTTGCCAGTTGTCACAATCATCTCTCCTTCTCCTGTGGTAAGACCTTTGAAGACAGGGAGCTGGAGGGAGGGAACTAACGTTTACTGGGGGCTACTGTTTTCCAGAAATGGGATGCTTGCTCTGCATGTTTTCTAACGTAACCCTACAAGGTGGAAGTTATCTCCAGTTTGCAGACTAGGAGATTGAGGCTTAGAAAGGCAAGAAGTTTGCCCAAAGTCCCTTAGTAAACTCCAGCCCACAGGTCCCCAAGCCCCTACTCATTCCACGGCATTCCATGGCCTCCTCCATCCCAGCCTCTGCGTATGTTGGTGCCGAGGGGGCGGGGCCTCTGCCCAGTAGTGGGGCTGTAGGCGTTTAATGATGCTAATAGCAGATCCTGCTAAGCCATTAAAACATGAAATTCTCAAGTTAAGAAGTATAGAGAAAAGTAGTATTTTGGTGGAGGAAGCAAGGATGTATTTATAGCCTCCCTTTCTACTCCTAATATCTGGTAGATCCCCAGACAGACTTTTCTTGGCTCCTGGACTTGATGTTGCTAAAGAGAAGTTCAGCAGTTGGAAGCAGAGAGGAGACATTTTAAGCACTTAATGTGGAATGAAGGTTAACGTGTGGAAAATGAGGATAATGATTATTATTTAACGTGTAAAATGCATTCCAAGTCATAAATGTTTGGCAATTCTAGGACGGCAAGCATTATTATTTTATTGTTAAAACACAATTTGCTTTGTGGAGCTGAGGCCGGGCACTTAAAGAGCTTGGTTATTAAAGAGCCATGTTTTGTTCAATAGCTGTGCTTTGTGTGTAGTTTTTATGTAACAGCAGTATTTTACAATCATGCTCTTGCTAAAGTGTGAGCTAAATGTGAATAATCATTTGAGCACACTTTTAATGATGCTAAGAATTTAAATTCTTTAAGGGTGTTAATCACTGACAAGGCAACACACTTATTAACACTTAAAGCAATGTAAAACAACTGTGCATTTTTAGAACCTTGTGTTTATGCATATTGGCACAAACCTCCATTTTTGCATTCATTTATCTTAATTATTGGGCACAGTTAATTTGAAACATGAATGTCGACAAAATAACTAATAATCTTGTGTTTTATAAGAATAAAATATATGTTGTGTATCATGTATTTTATTTTCATAATTATAAACAATATATAATAAATAATACAAAATAAATGAGATAGATAATATAAAACAAATACTATATAAATATCTGTATAATTTAAGTATATTATAAATCATATAAAATATAATATCAATCATAATTGAGTTTTAGAATTGAAAGATGATGTGGTGTCATTTTTTGCAAATGTTTTCTCCTGGTGTGGCTTGCTTTTTCATTTTCTTAACAGTGTCTAAGAGCATACATGTTAATTTTGATGAAGTCAAATTTATCATTTCTCTTGCTTTGTAGTTAATGCTTTTTGTGCTCTAGGAATTGGTTTGCTATACCACGATTGTGAAGATTTTCTCATATATTTTCTTCTACAATTTTAATGGTTTAGCTTTTATTGTTAGGTCTATGATCCATTTCAGATTAATCATTGTGTATGGTGTGAGGTATGTGTTAAGGTTCATTTTTTTCCACATGGGAATCAAATTGTTCTAGTACCATTTGTTGAAAGATTCTATTTTCCCATTAAATTACCTTGGTGCCTTTATCAAAAATCAGTTATGTGTATGTGTAGTCCATGTCTGGACACTGTATTCTGTTCCATTGCTCTCT
The DNA here is from genome assembly GCF_041296235.1 of Equus asinus. NCBI lineage: Eukaryota > Metazoa > Chordata > Mammalia > Perissodactyla > Equidae > Equus > Equus asinus. The sequence goes on along the minus strand of NC_091791.1, from coordinate 12,524,567 downwards.
GTATATGTCTTATGCTAATATTACAATATCTTTTTTTTTTGCTGAGGAAGATTTGCCCTGAGTTAACATCTGTGCCAATCTTCCTCTAGTTTTTAGTATGTGGGCCACCAGCACAGCATGGCTGCTAACAGAGTAATGTAGATCCCAGCCTGGGAACTGAACCGAGACCACTGAAGTGGGGCATGCTGAACTTAACCACTAGGCCACTGGGCCTGGCCCTACAAATCATAATTACTGTAGCTTTTTAATAAGTTTTGAAATCAAGTAGTTCAAGTCCTCCAACTTTATTCTTCTTTCAAAAATTGTTTTGGCTATTTCCAGTATCCCATATAAATTTTTGAAGCAGCTTGTTGATTTGTACAAAAATATATACTGGAATTTTTATTTTATTGTGTTGAATCTGTGGATCAATTTGAGAGGATTGACATCTTAAGAGCATTGAGACTTTAAATTCATGAGCATAGTATATTTTCCCATTTGTTTAGGCTTTCTTCAATTTTTCTCAGCAATATTTTGGAAATTTCAGTGTATGGGTCTTGTAAATCTTTGATTAAATTTATCCCCAAATACCTTATATCTTCAATCTGGTATACAAATGCTATTTTTAAAAATTTCATTTTCAATCTTCTTTTGCTTATACAAAAATAGAAATGATTTGTGCATATCAATCTTGTATTCTGAAATATAGTTATATTAATGAATTCTAATGATTTTAAGAGAAATTTCTTAGGATATTTTTATGTAGATAATTATGTTGTCAAATAAGGACAGTTTTATTTCTCCCTTTCCAGTCCTTTGCCTTTTATTTATTTTTCTTATCTTATTGCATGGCTAGAACTTTCGGTACAAAATTAAACAGAAGTGGTCAGAGCAGACATCCTAATCTTGCTCCTAATCTTAAGAGGAAAGCATTTATTATTTCATCATTAAGTATGACGTTAGCTGTAGGTTTTTGTAGGCATCCTTTATCAGATTGAGGAAGTTAGAATTTTTATCATGAGTGGTTGTTCAATTTTGTCCTATTTCTTTTCTGTATGTATTAAAATGATCATATGGTTTTTCTCCTTTATTGTATAAATATGGTGAATTACATAGATTGATTTTCAAATATTCAATCAGTATTGCATTTCCAGGGTAAACTCCACGTTGTCGTGATGAAATACTGTCACTTTCACTTATTGCTGAAATTTTTTTTTTAACATTTTCTTGAGGGTTTTTGCATCTATGTTCATGAGAGATATTAGTCTGTTATTTATTTTCTTGTAATGTATGTGTCAGGTTTTGGTATCAGGTTTATGCTGGCGTGATAAAATGAGCTGGGGAGCATTTTATCCCCCTCTGTTTTCTGAGAAAATATGTGTACGTTTGGATTATTTCTTTCTTAAAATTTGCTCATGTCTGGTAAGAACCTCTTGCTCATGGCAAGGAGTAAACTTGCCAAAGCTGCAAAGGTGTTGAAAGTAGACAATGCAACTTGATGGATGAGAGCAAGGCAGCTTATTACTTATAGCACAGCCACAGCAGGAGCATGCCTTGCCTCAGGTCCCACATGGTGAGGTGATGGAACCAGATGGTGGCTACGCATGCAATGGTTGTGCTGTAGCTGGAAATCCAGGGCCAAGGCTCAGAGCCCTGTTTAACAAGAAGCAAACAAGCTAGTCTCCTCCCCTGGGGAGGGAGTAATCCCATGGTAGTTACTCTGTGTTTGCTTTGACCTATTTAACTGCCTGGTGACTGGTTACAGAAACTGCCCCGTGTTAGGGGATGGTTAGGCCTTGCAGTTTGGCACACTTAGCAGGGACAAGCAGGGGTGCTCAGGGCCCGTGGCAGGTGCCTCTCCAGCAAAATCACCTGGCAATCTTCTCGCAAAGTTTTCTTTGTGAGAAGGTTTTTAATCACAGATTCAATCTCTTTAATAGTTATTGAGCTATTCTGATTTTTTATTTCTTCTTGAATCAGCTTTAGTAATTTGTGTCATTTAAGGAATTTATTTCATCTAAGTTGTCAAATTTTATTGACCTTAAGTATTTATAATATTCCTTTTTTATTCTTTTAATATCTATAGGATCTATAGTCATTCTTAATATTGATAATTTATACTTTATTTTTTTGCTTTATTAGTCTTGCTAGGGGTTTATAAAGTTTGAGGATTTTTTTTTTCCCAAGAACCAACTTTTGACTTTGTTACATTTAAAAATTTTTTTAGACTATTCTCTATTTCATTGATTTCTGCTTTTACCTTTATTCTTAGTTGGTGTTTAATAAATTCTCCTGTTTCTAGCTTCTTAAGGTGGAAACTTTGATCACTTATTTTAAATGTAGACACTTAAAGCCGTAGCTTTCCCTCTGAGCCAGTATAGCCACATCCTACAAATTTTGATATTTTGTGTTTTCATTATAATTCAGTTGAAAGATTTTCTAATTTCCTTGTGTCTTCTGTGATCCATGGGTTATATAGGAGTATATTATTTAATTTCCAAATATGTGGAGTTTTTCTAGATATATTGTTTTTATTAATTTTATTAATTTATTTTAGTTAATTTCTAATTTAATTTCATTATAGTTGGAAAACTAAGATTTCAATCTTTTGAAATTTGCTACAACTCATTTTATGGCCTAGCATATAGTCTATCTTGGTGTCCAGTCTGTGTGTGCTTGTAAAGAATGTGTATTTTGATGTTGGTTTTAGTGTACTGTATATATTAATTAAGTCAAGTTGATTTATAGTATTTTTTCAGATCTCCCTCCTTAATGAATTTGTGTTTACTTTTTCTATCAATTGCTGAGATGTGGATATCAAAACCTCCAAATGTGATTGTGGATTTGTCTTTTCTCTCTTTAGTTCTGTCAGTTTTTGCTTTATATATTTTGAAGCTGTGTTATTTGGTGCATACATATTTAGGATTGTAGGTCTTCCTCATGAAACAATTCTTTTATTGTTACAAAATGTTTCTCTTTATGTCTGGTAATACTTGACTTCTTGGCATTTTTATTGTTTGATAGTAATATAGGCATCCTAGCTTTCTTTTGATTACTGTTTGCATGGGGTACTATTTTATATCCTTATACTGTGAACTTGTGTCTTTATTCTTACGCCCATAACAATTGATAATATTGCTATTTATTTCCTATTTGTCATTTCTGATTCTTGTTCCTCAGTTACTCCTTTCCTACATTTTTGGGGGATTGATAAAATTTTTTTTTTTTTTTTTGAGGAAGGTTAGCCCTGAGCTAGCATCCACTGCCAATCCTCCTCTTTTTGCTGAGGAAGACTGGCCCTGAGCTAACATCTGTGCCCATCTTCCTCTACTTTATATGTGAGACACCTGCCACAGCATGGCTTGCCAAGCGGTGCCGTGTCTGCACCCAGGATCCGAACTGGTGAACCCCAGGCCACTGAAGCGGAACAGGCGCACTTAACCGCTGTGCCACTGGGCTAGCCCCTGATAAAATATTTTTTAGTATTCTATATTATTTCCTGTATTGGATCGTTGGCCACATTTTTTATTATTGTTTCTTTAGTTGCTTAAGGCCAACAATATGCATCCTTAACTTATCAAAGTCTTAGAGTTAATATTGTTCCGCTTTGTGCTTCAGTTTTCACGTTTTTACCTGACACTCTCCACTTTCTATGCCATTCTTTCCACCGAACAAATGTAAGAACTTTAAAAAAGTTTAGTTCCATTTACTCACACTCTTTCCTTTGTGCTATAGTTGTCATATATTTTACTCTTTCATAATTATAATCCATAAGTTACAATGCTATTATTTTTGCTTTAAACCATATTTTTAGGACTTTTAAGGAAATCAAGAGAAGAAAAACACAGTCTTTTGTATTTACCCACATATTTACCTTTGCTGGTATTCTTCATTCCTTTCTGCAATAAGTGTTCATTTCTCTTCAGTCTGAAGAATATCCTTCAGCCTTTTGGCTGATGAATTCCCTCGACTTTAAAAAATATGTTCATTTACTCTAATTTTTGAAGGTTATTTTCAGTGCATATAAAATTCTCAACTTAATGTTTTTTTTCTTTTAGCACATTAAAGGTGTCATTCCATTCTTTGGGGAATCCATTATTTCTTATGAGCAGCCAGCTGCTGTTTATATTATTGTTTCACTGTATATAATGTGCCTTTTATTTCTGGCTGAATTCAAGATTTTCTATTTATCTTTGACTTTTAGTAATTTGACTATGATGTACCTAGATGTGGTTTTCTTTATATATATTCTGCTTGAATTTTCGTGGATCTGTTGCTGTTTTGATTTTTAAATTTCAGGATTTTAAAATGTTAGTGTTATTTATAATCTACAGTATCTTTGGTAGTTTTTTTCTATTCAAATCTTTTTGCTTTTTCTGGTGGGGAGATGGGGCAGTTTACTGGTGGTATTTTTGCTATTGTATTTTGAATCTTTGTCCTTTCTATCTTCTTCTCTGTAATAAAATTTACATCTTTGTTCCTTTTTAAAAAAGGGAATTTCTAAGTGTTTTCTATGTCTCTGTTCTCAGTCATGTTTATTTTCTTTTTGTAGCTTCTAACATAGCCTTGAGAAAAGCATCTTGGTGAAGATATTTTTTATTTATTTTCTGAGCTCTGCCACCAGCTTCCTTTTCATTTTCTCTTGTCTATCTCTGCTTTGTTCTTTTGTGTGTCTTATTTGAGCCTTTTTCAGAGAGAGGTTAGGTTATCTGTCATGTTTTTGAATTTCTGTAGAACTATTTGTCCAAACTCTGTTTTCTACGCTAACTCTTCTGCTCATATATATTCTTCATCTGCTTTTCCCACATTCTCCTCCTTTCTCTCCACAACTCCTCACCCTCCTGACTTTTTGTTGTTTTGTGTTAATTTCTTTCTTATTACTACTCATCTTTATACATGAATTTCTCTTTCCTTGCCATATCTGTGCTGAAGAATAGTAGGGCATCGGTGTGGGCAATGAGCTAGGACTATTCAACTTATTGTAGGACTGTTTTCTTGAATGGACAGCACGTTCTGTTAGGTTTTCTGTCCTGGGGATGTATTTCTCTTCTATTTTTGGCATTGAGGGAGCAGCGTACTCATCATTGAACCCCTCAGGTCACAGGTCTTCTGAGTCATGATGTAGATAGAGATCCCTGCCTTCCCCCTTTCCTTCCCCAGCCCTCCAGAAAAAGCATCCTGGGCCAAGAGGCTGGGACATATATTGTCAAAATGGCACATTGCTTGGTTCCTTCTTCATATCCCTCTCCTCTGCCATTCTGCACTGATCTACTGAGACGCTACAGGAATATCACTCCTTGTTTCTCACAGGCTTGCCAGGAACACCGTGTTCCTCCTCCCCCGACTCGGTGTCCAATGGGCAAATCTTTCAGTAACACTTTTTGGGAGATCTGTGACCTGCTCTTCATCTGAGGTGTTATCTATTAACTCTCAGAGTCCTGCTGCATCTTGGCCTATATTTTACAGTATTTGGTAGTTATTCTTCAAAATCCATATTTTGGGATTATGGCCATTACCTAGTTTCGTTGACAATGGAGTTTTCTTCTTTTTTCTTTGTTCTTCTTTTAAAAGTAACTTTCTGGTAGTTTTCAAGGTAAAGCATAAATTACAAAATGCCTTTCCTTTGTCATATCTAACTGGGAGTCCACATATTGGGTTTCAAATGGCTTTTGTCTAATTAGTTGCTATAAAAGGCTTTAAAGAATAAAAGGCTCGAAAAAAGGGCAAATGCTGTTGCAGCTTCTGAACAAAGTATTTAACTATTTGTGATTTTGTTATTTGGTGAGAATAATCTGTTTCTCCCTCTAAAATTTGCGTAGTGGCAATTCTAACTATAATCAGCTCCTGATAAGATGTATGTCACCCATGCCTTTATTCAAAAGGTATTTATTGAGCACTAACTATATGCCAGGCTAGTTGCTACTTCAACAGGGCAGCGTCAAGACAGGGAATGTTCGGATAATGGGGGTGACTGTCTGTAGTACCTTGTATAGAGTTGACACTCAGCACACATTGACTGGTTTATGTATATTACAGTGATTGATTTTGGAACATGAAGGATAACATCCTCCCTCTGTTGTCTGCGGGGTCCTCACCATTGACAGTTTGATGTCAGGATCTGATTTTCGCTTGGTCACACTTTGAGATAACTTCTAAATTTTGAACTTCTTGAAGGTGACAATCACATTGCCCTAAAACTTCTCACAAAATTGGGACACTCCTATAGACTCTGGGGAATCCAATACTTCTTTAGGGCTGATGACAGTGGTGTTCTGGATCTGGGACAGAAAGACTTCTGAATAGACACTGACTGACTTATGTAAATGAACGTTCATAAGCACTTGACCGTTTTTCCTAGTGAGCTGGGTTGCAAAAGGGATTCCTTCTCAGCCATTTTGTCTCAGTTCATTTATCCTTTTATCAGTCTTGTTTTTGCATCCTTTTCTTTATTTTCATTACTTTCTTCTGGTTGTTTTCCATATGTCTCTTAAACATTCTGCCCCAAACTTTGTTGATATCCTACTGACAATAGTCTGAATTCAATTAGAACCCGAGAGAAACATTTACTCCACTTTCAAAGGAAGAAAATCGGTTTCTTAGAATGCACTTGGCTTCTAAGTAAAACACTGAATCATTTCCCCAAAAGGGTGAAGGTAAACAAGTCCCTTAAAACCTTTAAATGGATGGCTCAGCTTGCCATTAAGTAGGCCGTGCATGTGAAGCAGGAGATAAGAGTGCCTGGGGAGGTAAATCTTGCGATGTGTCACTGATTTGAGTTAAACGGAGTGGTGAGAGGCTGTTTATCCTCACAATGAAGTAGGTGGCACAGCGAATGCAGGACTGTTTAGAGCTCTTGAGCGGTTTATGAGTTTTTCTACACCAGGAGGTAAGGCAGGTGCTTAAAATTACTGAGGTATAGCCTAACCAATTAAAGAATCCTAAAGTGAGAAGCTTCGATCAGTTGCATTTGGAAGAAGAGCTGACAATTAAACTGTTAGGCCAGGCAGATGACAGACTGAAACTTCGAGTGGCATCAGTCAAAAATATAATATTTATACCAACCAAATTTGAAAGAACATTGTCATGCCTGAAATATCTGAACATATAATATCTCTCGCAGCACAGAGCACAGACTTGATAGGACCTCCTCATTAGACAGCTAATGAGGATTTTTAAAAATATAGTAGGAACATGGAGTGTGGTCAGCAATGATTTGAGTATAGTTGGAAAATGAGGCAACATGGAAAGGAGAGCTGTGGGTGCTCACATAAGCCAAGTGTTCTAGCGAGGCAGCCGTTGTATATTAAAAGGGCCAGTGATGTTTTCTGGAAGTGTAGCTACTCACTGCGTGTCCTCTGCAGGGTACTTACTGCAAGGCTTCATCCAGAATTTGGAGGGGTCCTCTCTAATGGGACTTTGAATTCCACGAGGAATATGTTGACCAATCTTCTCTAAAAGCATGCTCAGTTTCTTCCTTTTTCTCTTCTAGAGCTGCCAGTCTTGATTCTCCTGTTTCTGATTTACACATTTTGTTATTTCTACATTGAGAACTGGCGGGGTTCAGGGCAGGCCGCCCCAAGATGCGCCACTCTGGTATGCGGACTATTTCGAGCTGAAGACAATAAACGCTCAGACTCAGCAAGAACATTCGACCTTTCCCCCCAACTGCCTAAAAGAAATTCAAAATAAAGCCCTGTCCCCAGGAAAGATCAACACCATAGATAACTTTGGGTTCCGGTAGACTGGAAGGATCCTTGCTAAGCCCACTCTTATCAAGGTTCTATTTACCAAACATTTGCTTTTCCATTTCCATGTGGGTTGCCTTCTTCCCCTTTGAAGACCCAAACCACTACCCCAGACGTCCTCCTTGTCTGTAGCTGAAGATACTTAAACAGGCAGCCTCAGCCAGTTGGCTGAGTTGCTCAGTTTCCCTGAGTCTTTCCCATGTATACATGTTATAAGGCTTTGTTTAATTTTCTCCTGTTATTCTGTCTCATGTGAATTTAATTCACTTTCTGGCCAGAAGGACCCAGAGCGGGCAGAGGAAATGTCTTCCTCCCTTACAGAACCTCCTTCTATTACAATGGCAAAGACATTCAAATCCTAAACAAATGTCATTTGAGCATGTGGGCAGGTCTTCCATGGATTATTTATAATAATTTAAATTTCAGAATGAGTGCTGCAAGCTTAAGGCGACTTATGCTGCACCTGACCTCTGAAGAGCTCTCACTGTATGAGGTCTCCAGGTTCTGGAGATGCCTGAAGATAGTACAATTTTCGTAGTTACAGGAAAAGAGGTTTATAACTCAACCTGGGGTAGGTTTAAGTTTTGGATTTCAGAGCTAGATTTTAGAAAGAACTCTCTCCATCCTTATCCATCTTTATTTTCTCCACTCCCAGGAAGGACCCTTGGGACGTCATTCTTCAGGCAGGACTTGCTGCATCAGGAAATTAGCAAGGGTTATGAGTTTTGCTGGCTCTGGTCCTGTTTTCCCAGTGAATATCAAGGATGCTGGCGGCAGATGGGCAAGGGGTCAGAGGTTGGGGCTGAAAGGGGGGTTGGAGACACACATACTCTGGAGAAGTGCACGGGAAACAAGTGGTCATTTTGCTTCATGGTGTTTAAGATTTCATGACTGTGTTAAGCTTATAATTACATGTGTGGCTTTACATTAGCTCAGAGAATTACTATCACCTTTCAGTTGAATAGTTTTTTTGTAGATTCTTCTAATACATCTCTTAGCAGGTACTCTAGCAATGGAAAATTTTATTTGAAAAATAATCTCAATGCAATCTGGAGCTTCATGTGTATTGGAATTATCTATTGATTTCACTATACACTGATCATATTTTCACTACTTTCTATGATAAAGCTAAATGCAATTGCTTAGTTAAAAGTTCTCTCACCCCACATTAGGTATAAATGTATTTTTAAGTTTCCTAATAGTCACATCTATAAAATCAGTAACTTTCATCATTTCTTCAGTTTACCTATGTGGGGGATCAGAACTGACCACTTCAAAATGTGTCTCCTTGCCTGGATTATTTTTAAGAACAAAAGTCTCTGAAAGGAACTTTGACCTTCCCCCAACTGCCTAAAAGAATTTAAGATTGAAGGCCTGTCCCAGGATGGAGCTAAAACCGTAAGATAACTATAGTATAATGTAAAATAGGTGTGATAGACAGAAAGGCACCAGCAAGCCCACTTTTATCAAAGTTCTGTCTCTCTGGTCACATTGTAAACAAATGGCCCAGCAAACACTTGTTTAACAAACGTTTGCATTTCCATCTCCATGTAGATTGCTTTCCTCTCCTTTGAGGTCCCAAACCGCTACGCCCAACATCCTCCTTTGTCTTTAGCTGAAGATGGTGTTTAAGGTGGTGGCTTCAGCCATTTTGGCGAGTTACTTAGTTTTCCTGGGTTCCTCCCATGTATATATGTTATTAAACTTTATTTGATTTTCTCTTGTTATTCCATATGATGTCAATTTAATTCTTAGATGAGCCAGAAGGACCTAGAGGGTAGAGGAATAGGTCTTCCTCCCCTACACTTGGCTGCTGAAAAATCCATCTCTGTGTGTATTGCGTGAAGGTTTTCAGACCTGGTGTCTGATTTGGGGTTGACAAGGAACCGTATCCTTGGCAGCCGCAACAGAGTGGGCTTATGGAAAATTCTGGATAATGTTATAGGCAGGACCTATTTCATTTTTATTCTTACTTAACATTCCAGTGACTGCAGTTGTTGATATTTCTTAAAAAATGAAGATATTTCCTTAAAAATCCTAGAATATGATAATATAGACATGGCTTTGGCAATAAATGGAGTGAAAAATGTGAAGACTCAGGCAAAATTTTGGCTTTTGTATCACTCAGAGTTCTCTAGAGAAACAGAACCAATAAGATATCTATATCTGTCTATACAGATATATAGGAATTGTATATCTATGAGATACAGGATATGTATCTATAGAATATCTATATATGTAGGATATATATCTACATATCTATATCTATAGGAATTGGCTCACGAGATTATGGCAGCTGAGAAGTCCCATGATCTGCCATCTGCAAGCTGGAGGCCCAGGAAAGCTGGTGGTATAAATTCTACTCTGAGGGCAGGAGAAGATGAGATGAAATGTCCCAGCTCGACAATGAGACAGACAAACAAATGGGGGTGAGTTCTTTCTTCCTTTTTGTTCTATGCAGGTCCTCAAAGGATTGGATGCCCCCTCACGCTGAGGAGGGCCATCTGCTTTACTGAGCCCCCAGTTCGAATGCTGATCTCAGCTGGAAACACCCTCGCAGACCCACCCAGAAATAGTGTTTAATCTGGGCACCCTGTGGCCAGTCAAGCTGACACATAAAATAAACCATCACAGCTTCTTTTTGATGGTCTAAAGTAGTGTTTTGAATTTCATTTATTTATTTTTTAAGGGAAGTCTTCTTTTATAACCTAGAATCAACTTCTGTTAGTGTTGACTTTCCATTCCATAGTATTTCAAGGAGATCATAATGAAAACTTGCTCCATCTCAGGTTAAACATTGGTTCTGGGCTGTGTACACCTGGCGCACAGAGAAGTAAAGCACCGAACAGTTGTCCAGTCACTTAGGTCACTGTAGACCGCCAATGTGGATAATCTACTATGGTGCTCGGGGAGAGGGGGGAAGAGTTTCAGAGTCCCTGGAATGACAGCAACACAAGAAAGAGGCAGCAACTGCAAAGCCGCCTCAGTGTAAGGCCGCGGTGGAAGTCTCCCAGACTCCTCACTCCAGCAGGTTTATTTGCCTGCGTATCCAGGTCAGCCAAGTCCTGGGAAATAAGAGAAGGTTTTTGACCAGGTAATGCTAACTCATATTTGTTCTCTCAACACCTCATCTTGGGCCTGTAGCCTGTGGGGAATTGTAACTATTTCCTTCCTACCCATGCTGATCTCATGTGCCTTTTCTATTTCAGATCCACTGCCCTGGCTGGTGCCCAATTTCATGTTGCCTGCTTGCATCCTGACTCACTCCTCCAGGGAGATCTTTGATTATCAAGTGTGTGTGTGTGAGTGTACGCGTGTGCACATGTGCCCATTAGGGCCACTTACCATCAGTCTATTTGCTGACCTACCAATTCAGCCAAAACAGCCAATTTTTTATATTTCCTGGTTCCTTGTTTTTGTGCCTTTCAGGAACCCAAAGATTCCAGTCCAGACAATGGAAATGGCGAGGCATTGTGTAAGGTTATGACACTTCCCCCACACCAGCCTCCTTTCAAAGACTTCCACTCTCTGCAAGGCAAATGTCTGAAACATCTTTCTCTCCTCCCTAATTGGACCCAGTTCCTTCTCTATCCCCAGGACTTATATCTCAACTCATAACCACGGAACATTGGAACGAAGTGAGATCCATAAGCAAAGTGTGAGATTCAACAAAGCAAACATCATCCCTCAATTTCTGGAGACAAGCCAGTGAGTCCCTGTCCTGTCTGATGAGAAGCAGGTGCAGAAAAAGCTGCTCTAATCAAAGCTAAATGCACACATCTTACTAAAACCTGCGAGTGCTGTGCTTTACAATACCATAGTTTGATGGTAAATGCAAATGATGAAGAGAACATTAGATGCACTTCATTGAAAAGGGTGTTGCTGCTCAGTCATAACTAACGATAATGAAGCGCCGGCTGAACGCTAAGTGCTAATACACGATTGAACTGGAGAGCCTCCAGCTGCCCCCGTGATAGTCTGGATGCAATCGGAAATAGATTAGATTCTCCCCAGACCGTGCTAGGACTACACTAAGAGCGCTTTGTTGAAATGTATGTGACAATGTTCCTGGTATGGCACGAGTAACATCTTGGTTTGATGATGTGTTAATGTTGAAAGTGTGCATGAATGTTAATTTTGATAGTGTTTCCTGAAGTCTGAATGCCATGGGGGTTTACCATTTTCCTACAAACCATTCCTTGGTATAGTTAATTCTTGTTGGAGATTTTTTAGTAATTAGATTAGAATATTAGATTTGATTAATCATCAAAAAAGATTCCAGTCCAGGGTAGAGGTTAAGATGAGTGTAGGAGTCAGAATCACCTGGATTTGAATCTCAACCCTACCCCTTGTTGGTTGTGTGATCTTAAGCCTTAGTTTCTCTTCTGTAAAATTGGGATAATAACAGAACCTTCTTCCTCCGACTGTAGCGAAGATTAAAGTAGACCATGCACCATTCCCATAATGATTGAAAGAGCCAGATGAACTGCACCTCCAGAGCCGGATTATTCTGGTCTATCTAAATTTGATTTGAGGAAGATAAACCAGAAACTTCTGCTTTGGACATTTAAATCTGGGATGACTTTGCAAATGGTGTTAAGGTCTCAAATGAAGTCCAGTCCATCTGAAGGTGGTGATAACACTCCGGGATTCATCGAGTTCTTTAGACTGTAGACTCCACTGTTTGGCTCATATTTGCATGCCCCGGACCTAGCACGGTCCTCGGCCTATAGCAGCCATGAAAAACACTAGTCTCTCTGCCTCCAGTTTTGCCTTCTTCCTAATCTTCCTTTACTCTCTTGCCAGAGTTTTCTTTCCAAATGCAGATCATAACCCGTCTCTTGCTGCTTACAGCGATCAGGAAGGGGGCTCTCTCTTTGCCCTGGGAGCACCAGCTGTTTGGCTGGTCTCAGGCCAGAACTGCGGGGCCCAGCCCAGTGGTGGAGCTGGGAGTGGAGGATCAAGAACGGTTGCCAGGGTCCCAGCAGGAAATGGATGTCACATTCAATAGGTGCAATTTGGGAAGAACTTAATAAATGGGTTATTTGCAAAGATATAGGGAAGGATTTAGGGAAACCAGCAAGGGATAACACAGGACCCCAGGCTGCCGTCACTGTCCCTATGCCTGAAGGGGCAAGGAGCGGGCAGTTACTGGAACTGGAGCACCTCCTGACAGGAGCTGTGGCCTTTGGCTGTGGCACCTGACGGAGAAGGAGCAGGGGAATAAAGCCCCGACATCACTTTCCTCCTGCCTTTGTTCTCCTGTAGGTCAATCCCGTGGGGTCAGGCCAACTGGAAGCCAGAGCACCAGGGAGCTGTTAACACAGGCCCGACTGGTCGGCTTCCCAGGGCCCAGAGCAGGGGTGGAAGGGTGGAGGTCGGGTTTGGAGGGCCAAACCTGAGATACCCAGCATCTTAGGTAAGTAAGTAAGGGTTCGCCTTACTTGAGCCCCATGGAATGAGCTCCTCTCAAGGAAAAGAGGTCAGAAAAGCATGCTGGGCAAACGGAAACAGTGGGTGTCTCTGTTCTTTACGCTGAGAAGATACTGGAACCAGCATCTCTTGACATCGAGTCCAGTGCTCGTCCACTATGGTTTCCTGAGATGTCCTGTGACCAGAGATGTCATATTTCATCAGAGACTCTTCAAAACTTACACCTGAAACTTTATAGATGCCTGGCTTTTAAATGCATATAAATGATTTAGCTTCTTTAATTTGGACCTTCTTTATAAAGCGAAGCACATTTTTAGCTATTTTTCATGTATCTTCCACCTCCTATACGTAATTTATACTACTTAGAATTAAAAAACTGCCTATTGAATGCCACAGTTTTTAAATCCATCTTAGATAAACCTCTGGGTATAATTTCACCTCTCTGGTGTTCGATCTATATTTTTCCCATTGAGTCCTTGCGTGCCCTCTTTTATAAAGTTTTCAGGTCACAATTGAGGGCCTTTTATAGATACTCAATTCACTCAATCACTTTCACCTTGTGTAGAGAGAATTAATCTGCTGAGTTTTCCAGACATTAGCAATACATAAAAATCCTATAATAAAGTATGCTATCATCTCTTTTTGAAAATGAGTAATGAGGCATGACAATTTCTTTCTAAAGCAATAATCAAGAAAGAGAGCCCTGTGTTTAATTCATTATGTGAGCCCACAGAAAGAGCAAAGGAAAAATAAATATTTTCACCCATTGCAGTCGACTGCAAGCCTAAAATTATAGGTTCTTGCTTCTTGGACTTAATTGCTATCACAAAGAAACACAAGTTGCTGTGATCAGATATCTCATGGATACAAAAGCACGAATCCTTGACATTTTGGAAAGCAATGTAATTATCTTTGACCTAACCTGAACTGATTTTCTCTCACAGGGATTTTTTTAAATATCAGAAACGAAGACAAACCCAAACCTGGGGAAATGTAAATGAAAGTCCTATTATTGAAAGACAGTCGGTAATAGATTGTAAGAACTTAGGTCATGCCCTTTCGCAGGATCCACATTTATAGTAAGTAATGAATATTCTTATGAACATCAGGACTTGGTTAATTTGAAAGTCACTTTCTTAATACCAAAAATTTAACCTTCAGGCTTGATGGCCTGTTGTCAGAGTCAGTATAGGTTGGAACACGATCTGGGTGGGTCCCAGAACCAGCCCCAACTGGGCAGGAGAAAGACCTTCTCCCAAGATCACAAATAGCCCAGGCAATGAAGCAAGCTGTGTGGCCACTGGGGTGGGGAGGGGAGTCCGACCCTGACCCTCCAGGTCCGAGTCCCAGGGGAATTGCTGCTGCATCTTGGGGTCATCTTCTGACTCTCTCCTTGTTTTTAACGTCGTGGTTTCATTCATTTTTCATCCTTTATGAGCTCTGTAAAAATTGTGAAATATTTCAAGCAGGCAGAAAAATTAAGAAAATAACATGCCTATGCTCACCATACACGTTTCTTAAATATTATATTTTTGCCATGGTTGCTTCAGTTTTTTTTTTCTTTTTTTAAGAAAGAAAACCTCCTTCCTGGAGGGGAGCCAGGCAGGATCTCCCTTCCCCGCCTCCCTGAGGTTATTCACGACCTCGTGCAGGGTCTTTCTCCTGTTGTCTGCTGTTATTATTATTTCCAGGGCCCAGCCAGCCCATGTTCTTAACCACCATCTATTTCCGGGGTGCTGTTTACCAACCCCTCTTTATTATTGGGGCTGAGCATCATTTCATATATTTTTTGGCAATTCAGGCTCCCTCTTCTGGGTTGCGTTTTTTTTTTCTTATTGATTTGCAAGGATAAAATTTGTAAGGATTCGTAAGGATAAAATCTTTATCCTTACAAATCAATATCTCTAGGTGACGGATATTGATCCTTTGTCAGTGAAATAACTTGCAAATATCTTCAGCTGTGGCTTGCTCTCTAACTTTATTTACAGTGCCTTTTTTAATAAAGATCTTTAAAGTTGTAAAGTATTTAACGACACCAATCTTTCCTTTTATGGTTTATTGTCTCTGTGTTCCTTTAGTTCCAGGCTGGAGAGGGAAATGCTGGAGAGGTACTGAGTCCATGGCCTGGGCCTTTCTGGCTGGGAGATGGTTGGTCATTGAAGCACCAGACGGTTCTGAGCAACGCCACAGGCTGGCAGCGGAAGTGTCTTACTATTGTGTCGGCCTGTTCACCTCGTGGCACGAGCTGCATATACTGCAACACAGTTTGAAGCAAAGGTCTGGAGGCCCATGCTGTCCTTGGAGTTCCAGGACACCCGGAGAAGGCAGGCTCTCAGCTCTCTAACCACAGCACAGAGCCCTCCGAATGAGCGCCGGGCATCGCCCCAGCGGCCACCGCTCTCCCGTGTCCCCAGTGCCCCACGGTTCCCTAGTGCCTGAGCTGGAGTTCAGGCCCACGTCTGGCTGATCCAGTGCCTGAGCACCACAACTCCAGTCTGCTGCAGTGTGCGGGAGCAGGCATGATTTGGGGGCCAAACTTGCCGTTTGAGGGCTCAACCAACAAAAGAAAAGGCCGACTTCACTTTTTAGAAGCAATAGGAAAGATAGATCCAAGTGTCCTTGGGAAAAAGCCTTTATAAAAGCAACCGAGCATCTCTACTGACAATATGACTTTCTGAGGCAATCCTAGAAATTCATTTATGTAATCAGCGGATGACTTCGCTCCTGCTCCTGAGCAGCTCCAGGCTCAATTCCATCTGCACGCTCAACAGAGAATCTGATGGCCTCAAATCAATGCTCCGAGCCGGGGGGCCCGGGCCATCTTTCTGTCTTCAGAAGCATTCATATAGCCTCAATATTGCAAGGGACGAGGGGCTTTCTGTCCTTCCCCTGCTCGTGGTGGATCTGTGTGAAGACAAAGATTTCATTTCTTATCAGCCTGCGTGTCTTAACAGGCCCAGCACAGATCCGGTGCTGACTTGCCTGTAGTCAAGCTCCCCATTACGTTTAAGAGGGCCAGCAGCTCATCTTTGCTTATAAATGAAGTGTGGCCTTGGTCTGGCATCTCAGCGGCTGTGGGGATCTGTAGTGCTCTCTGTTCCATGTCTGAACGTGCCCTGAAGTGTTACCGAACAAGATTGTGCCACGGTTTGAGTGCTAGAGTATAAGATGACCTATACGCCCAAACCCTGTGATTTGATTTTGCTTTCAACAGGTGAAAGGAACCTAACATTTGTGTATTTTTTCTTTTTTCAATTATCATTATTACTTAGTGTTATGGGAGACTTATGGAAACAAACAAAAATGGATGCTGGTATCTAAGATTGATTAAATAATGAATGCAGTGAAAAAGCGGGATAATACAGGAGAAATAAGTAGGAAGAGAGGAAGGGTAAAGTGGGAAGACTGAGCACCAATGAAACCAAGATTTCTTCTTGGAACTTTCAGTCACGTTTTCTTACTGGCTTCTTAAAGGACCTCACATTTATTGAGAGCCTTCTCTGTGCCACTTGCTTCCCTGACAAACCTCTCACAGCCCTGGGAAGGAAGAGGTGTGCTGCCATTTTTAAAATCAACTTTAAATTTTAGAGCAGTTTTAGACTTATAGAAAAATTGCACAGATAGTGCAGAGAGTTCTGTTTACTCCAGACCCTGTTTCCCCTTGTTAACGTCTTACACTAGTGTGGTGCCTTTGTCACAATGAGTGAACCAATACTGATATGTTGTTATTAACCAAAGTCCACGCTTGATTCGGATTTCCTTAGTTTTGTATTCAAGGTCCTCTTTCTGTTCCAAGATCACATCCAGGAACCACATACGTTTAACCGTGATGTCTCCTGAGGCTCCGTCTGGCTGGGACAGTTTCTCAGACTTTCCTTGTTTTCGATGACCTTGACAATTTTGGGGAGGACTGGTCATATATTTGTAGAATGTCCCTTAATTGGGGACATTAATTGCCTGATGTTTTCCTCAAGATTAGACTGTGGGTTTTTGGGTGGAAGACCATAGGCGTAAAGTGCCATTCTTGCCACATCCTATCAAATGTACTCAACTTTTGCTGATGAGGAAACTGAGTTTCAGAGAGAGGCGGTGACCTGCCCAAGCCTCCAGGAGGGTCTGGTACCTGTTGGAACCTGGCTTTGTCTGGTCCCCAAGATGCTCCTTTCACTCTGTGTCATGGTCCTCTTGCAGGACCTGAGGGGGCAACCAGGTCCCAGAAGTGCGGTCCCCTCCCTCGAAAAGCTGCCTCTTCCCCTGCTGTGCCCTGGCCCACCTGTCTTACTGGTATAGGTGTTTGGAGTTTGGGGGAGAGGTGGGAAGGTGGCAAGGTGTGTCTGGAGTGGGGATGGGGTGGCAAAACCAACTAGAGAAGCCAGATGTCCCCTCTGCCCTCCATTAAATGCCAACCGCTTCAACTGTGTTTCAGATTAAAACGTCTATTCCTCTCAAGTTTCCATTTAATTTGCCACTCTTAAAGCAATAGTTCTCACAGGGTTATTATCCAAGGCAGTGTTTTCCCCGGCTCTAGTCCTCTGAACCCACCTCTACAATTTCGCTGTATTTCTATTCTGCCTGTACTATTATTTACTTAAAAAAAATTAGCCTATCCCAAGCAATAATAACTGTGAAGTCATAGATTTTGTGTGCCAGTTATGTTTTTTCCTGGTGCACATGAAAATAAATACTGAACTATTAGTAACAAACCTTCATCCTTTATGCCTACCATCCACGTGGAGACCATCAGTACTGTGGTATCACGGCCAGGAAATGCCGAGTCATCCGATGAGGGGGCCGGGGAGGGGCAGTGGGCTCCTTTATTTTCCTTTATAAATTAAAAAAAAATTTAAAAGTCAATGTGCATATTTTTTGAAAAACCAGTAGCACAAGACTTACAGAAAAAGTAGCAGTCCCGCCTCAGAGCTCCCCTCCAGAGAGAACTGCTTTTAGCTGTTGCTCCTGCCCGCTCCTCCATCCTTCTAAACACTCTGTTTGGCTGACACTGTTGGTGCCCTGCCTGGACCCCGTGGGCTTGCCACTTAGTGCACAAGGCCTTGCTTCTAACCGCCAGCACCTGTGTTTCTTTGCCTGGGGGATTTCTCTTGCCCTAAGCCTGCTTTGTCACCTACAGAGAGGGTGGAAAGTGCTGGGGAATTAATGTGCTTGGGAGCACCCTCACCAGTGACTTTCCTGTACGAGTACCCGGGTTCCTCAGCCTCCTGTGTGGGGCACCGCCACTGCCTGAGCTTTATGCCTGCTCCCCAGGTTCCCCTGCCGGATGAAGCTCCAGTTCTGAGCTGGAGAAGCGGTATTACCACTTGATCAGCCGCCTTCCCATCGCCAACTCGGCTTCCTACCTCGCCTCTCAGGTCATTGTGTGCAAGCCTTGATTTCTTCTCAGCCTGGAAACTTGTTCAGCGCAGGGACAGTGTTTTCCCCACAGGGTTTGGTGCAGTGCCTGTCATCTAAGAGCCACTTAACAAATGCTAGTTGAATGAACAGCAGGCTCTGGGGGCTGGGAGGAAGGGATTTCCTGGGCTGGTTTATACCTCGTGGCCCATGATGCTGCAGCAGCTTTGCTCTCTAACTGTATTTTACTTGAGTTCCTTTGATTGCAAGCCATAGGAGCCCACTTTGGATAAGTTGAGAGAAGGGAATACATTGGAAGGCTGCTGTGAAAGCTCACAGACTTGAGGGGGGGCAGGAGCCAGGTGAGCTCCGTGGTGGAACGATGACCACAATTGGGGTAACAGTTGCTAACACTGCCTGAGCACTCACTACCTGCCAGGCCCTGGACCAAAAATTCCATCTCATGTAATTTTCACGGCAACCCCAGGATCACCTTCATTTTGCCAATGAGCTCCTTGGGGCACAGGGGTCAGAACTCAGGCTGACTCCGGAGCGTCCGTTCTTAACACACAGTGATGTCTCAGCATTGGGAGTTCTGGATCAACTTTCCACCTTTGAGACTCAGCTATGATCACTACCTGTCTCTGTCTCTCTCCTTTCTAAGTTTCAAGTTCTTAGGAAAAACCATTAAATTGGCCCAACTTTGATCAGCTCTGAACAAGTGGCAGAGTCAAGTGACAGAAACCTGGCCCTAGGGGGCCCATCCGGTGGGTTGAGACCATTCCCAGAGGAGGGACGATGGCATCTGGGGAATAGCTCCCCACCCCAGCAGGTGTCTTTCACCTCTGTGTTTACACTTCTTATGTGCACGTAATGATTCTCACGGTATGGTCCCTGGACCAGCTGCATCAGCATCATCTGGAAACGTGACAGAAATACAATTCATCTGCCTCATCCCGGACCTGCTTAATCTGAAACTCTGGGAGTGGAGTTTGGATCCAGAGGTCTTAGTGTTTACCGTGTGTTTGACTTTTTGTACTTCATGTCCCTGGATATTGAAAATAGAGGCTCGTTTAAGGCATCCTCAGAGCCTTTGCATTAATACATGTATTGTTAGGGTGCACTTGGTTGGCAGGAGGCCAGCTCTGCTGTCTGCTCTATTCCTTCCTATTTCCTCCTAGCAGGTGGCTGACGATATTTTCTTAATAAGAACAAAACCTAAATCAGAGCCCAATGGTCTACTTAAATCCTAGTAATGAAGGTATACAGGTCGGAACCTCTCCAGTTACAAAGGACAAAAACAAAGAACTTAAAATTTGTCAAATCCCAAAGAAATTTGTTCACTCATGTGTCTGAAAACTTTAGGAATTACTTCTAATCTCAGGTACAGCTGGATCAGGGGCTCAAATGATGTCACAAGTGCATTTCTCTCTCTCCCTTTTCTCTGGTTTCCTTTTGTATGGTTTTCTCTTTCTGACTGCCTCCCCAGAAACTCTAGGCTTACATGCACCTCCAGCTTGCAATCTCAAAGAAAGATCCTTTCTCTGCCAGTATCCATATTGCTCTCTCCAAAGATCTCTGATTGGCCCTGTTTCGGGTCATTTGCCCTTCCTGGGCCAGTTGCTGTCCTCAGGATCTATGCCCCCTACAGTGGAGGATGTAGGGCTCCTTCTTGACAGAATCATGCCCACTGGAATTGGGTTAGAATCAGTGATGTGTTCCTAGATATTTAACAACCCTCTCTGGTGAAGGGGGATGGGAAGCCCTAATTTGTGTCATTTGCTGATTTCTGTGGTGTAGCTATTCCGACCATGGCTGATTTCAAGCTACCAATATGATATCACTGAAGGTGGCGTTGGGAAGAAATGGCCAGTAGCACACCATTATGTAGTATTTCCACCATACATATGCACGGATATAAATGACTTCAAGAGCACAGATAATTGTAAAGGGTAGTGAAATAATTAGGAAGTGATGAGTTTTGAGTAATCATTGTCTTTGTTTTTCTATAATTTGTTCAATTGTAAATTTATGTAACTTAGTTTTTAAATAATGGCTGTGTTTTAACAAGTAGCTCACAAAATTCCTGGAAATTTAATGGTCGCCTCTCTCAAGCTGGCACAAGCTAGCTGCAGCACACCACTGGTCAGAATCCAAGAGGGCAGAAAAAGAGTGGCGTGTCCATTCTCCTTGCCATTTTCCCTCCCACTCTCTGGTGGGGACAATATCAAATTTACTCCCGCGTGCTCCTTCAGGTGGCTCATCAAGGTCAATGGGTGTGAACAGTTTAGCACTCCTGGTCCTTGGAGACACCCTGGCCTGCAGCCACTTGTTTTTG
Organism: Equus asinus; assembly: GCF_041296235.1. Taxonomy (NCBI): domain Eukaryota; kingdom Metazoa; phylum Chordata; class Mammalia; order Perissodactyla; family Equidae; genus Equus; species Equus asinus. The sequence goes on along the minus strand of NC_091791.1, from coordinate 12,503,726 downwards.
AAGAGTTCCTTGTGAAGTGGAGCTCAGATGTGGGAATCGAGCATTATTAGCTTTTGCGCATAAGGGATAATTCAACATCCATTTCTCAGTCAAGATGCAGAGCATGACTTTACTTCAGTCTTAAATGTGTTTCACAAAGTTTGAACTAAGAAGAAACCTAACTTCTTGCCGAAGCCCAACTCGGCAGAATGGAAAATTGCTTGTTGACAGTTGTTTTCACTTCTAAAAATCCACATGAGGAAGAAGGAATATTGAACACGCGCCTACGAATCCTTTCTTCATTGTTCACAGAATCTCGCTATTCTTGAATTTTCTGAGAAAAAGTAATATTGCACCCACTGTTTGCCCTCCTCCCCCCTATAAAGCTTCCTCCAGCTTAGAGGGGCTGAGGCTGGAGGCAGGGAGACCGGTGGGGAGCGGCTGCACCCGTCCAGGTGAGGGAAGATGGAAGCCTGAACTTGACCGTGGCAGTGGGGATAGAGAGAGGTGCCGTATGGCAGGCTGAGCCGGAACATGGAGCCACTGACCTGGCTATTGGCTAGAAGAGCCAGGACGGTGATCTGCGTGCTTAAAAAATGTAAATCATGTGGGTATGAAGGTAGTGTACACTCCCCTAAATTTAACGTAGTTCTTAGGACAAGCTACTGAACACTAAGAACCCAGGAAACTACTTCGTGACAAAAGTCTGGTCCACCCCAACCCCGACTAAGCAGCATAAAAATTTCATTTGTACATTGTATACGGTAGGATTTGCAGATGAAAAAAGGGACGAAGCATTATTTTACTGGGACTGTTTTTCAGTCGGTGAGGTTAAGAGAGTCGGTGGCTTAAAAATTAATGCATCCACAGTATGTGGTATATCTCAGTAAATATGGGACCACTTGGAGATGGTTTATTGCCTACAAGATACCTGGTAAAGGTCAACACTTAGACATTCAATCCATTTTAGAGACTGCAATCAAAGAAAACTCCTAGGGCAGCTTGCTTATAAAAGACTATTAATGTAACAAAGCGATGTTGCTTTCCTCTTGAGTTGGGTGAAACCATCAAACCATCGCTTCTATGGAAACTGAGTCACCTTTTCATCTAGAGAACAAAGTGGTCAGACAGGGACCAACCTAAGGTATAAACTCAAAAAGGGCATCCAGTGTTTCTGCCAGAAGCAACATGGCTCCAGCTAAAGAATGTTCGCGTGGTCTCTATGAAAGAGAAGTTGAAGGATGAAAGAACAATCGTCTAGCGCCTTTGAGAAGCTGTTGAAAGTCTTCTAACGTCAAGCAAAAGCACTGCAACGCACATCACTGTACACCACCAGCAAATACCTTTTGGAGGCACCCCGCAACGATCTTCATAAAGGGAAACCTTGGGAATATGGAAATGTACCAGCAACATCTAACAGATCAATGACTGAATTTTTGTAAAGTGGCAGTTACATCTTTTCTTAGATCTTACTCATTTCCAACAAGTTAATGAATTAGTGTCAATTTTCTGTTTTCAGATTTGGCTTTGGGGTCCCTGTAAATTCTGCTTTTGCAACAACCTGGTTGGATATTAGTGTTACTTTATATTTATTGACCTACAACTCTCACTGCTTGCCGCTGGCTGGGTACCAGGCAGTGTGTTAGAATTTTATCAGCATTTTCTCTGGGAGAATCATGACGTATTTCACATATGAGGTAAGTGAGTCTCAGAGAAGTTAGGTAAACCCCAAGGTCAAGAAGTGATGGCTTCGGACTTTGAACCAGTATGACTCACCCTAGAATTTGTCCTCTTAATTACTACCTTATCTTGGTTGCCCTGTTAAATAATAATGATACCCAACATATATACTTTACAGTGTGCAAAGTGCCTTGCCAAGCATTATCTAATTTGAGCGTAATTCCATGAATGTGGTGATTTAGAATTATGCTTAATCTCTGTGGTACTTGTCTTAATTATTGACCTTTATTCACAGAGGGAAAGTGAAATGGTTGAGTTCCAGAGTGTGGGGTGTGTGCACCATCACCTGAGATGACGGTGGTTTTAGTGGGGCGCTCTGACTCTGTCCCTCCCGAGCTGTCTGCTCATTAGGAATCACACCCAGCTGTTAGGCTCCACTAATTCCTGGCTGATTGTTCTATTGTTTTCAACAATGCCCTGGGGCATAAATTGCTCCACAGTCTGATCCAATTTAATTAGGGAAAGGGCAGTTTTGGAGGCCAGTCTTTGCAGTTTGTTCTGATCCCAGGAGGGCTTTTCTTAGCCATCTCTTTCCCTGGTTCTCTGTGGTGAACTAGCTGGCCGGTGGTCTAGCTTGCTGCTCTTAATTAAGAGGTGCTCCCAGCCGTCTCTTATTATCTTATGACCAAAACCACCATTGTTTCCAAGAGCACCCTTAGTCTTGAACTTCCCCACACTGTGTTTCAAATAAAGTTAGTTCCTTTAGGGAAGACTTCTCCCCTCGAGGCAAAATTTCTCAGCCACTAATCCAGGCTCTGGGTGGGCAGTAGTCTCTGGTCTTCTCAGCCTGCATCTCTCAGTGTGGAGCCTCTGCCCTCTGAGTGAGCTGGGGCAAGGGCACCTGGGGCCCCATATCCTTGGCCTGATGAGTCTGGGACAGAGCATCCATCCTATGAGTGGGGGACGTGCAGAGGAAAGGAGCCCCTGATCTCTTGACTGAGCTCCCCAGGAATAAGCCTCTTCCACTGGAGTTGGAAGGATGAGAAATGCTGGCACCCTGCTCCTCCTAGTCCCCTGTAACCCTTGTTTAGGAGCTGAGGGCAGAGGGAGCCTTCTTCTGTGCCCAAGTTGCCCAGAGTGGATGAGTAGGGGTGGGAGCTGAGCTGGCTGTGACAGAGGGAGTGGCTGTGGCTCAAATGCCACAGACTTGCAGTTCTTACCAAATGATATTAGATTTTCTGGAATAAATGTTTTCTCATTGGCTATGTGCCCTTAGGACAATTCTCAGAGACTTTAAACGATTGTTAGTTTGTTTTAAAATACTTTTCACCAGTTATGCTTGTTTCATGGGGGAGTGAGTCCCCAGAGCTCCTCACATTGCTATCCGGGAAGTGAAATTCCCCAGTATGACTCTTGCCATCTACATTTTATAGAGGAGAAATCTGAGGCACAGAGAGGTTAAGCCACTTGGCTAAGGTTACACAGTAAATGGCAAAGCTGTGATACAAAACCACGGAGTCTGACTCCTGAGTTTGCACTAGGCCAAAAGGAAGGAAGTTTCTGCAGGAGACAGCACATCTGTATCTTTAGGTGGAGGAGATGGAGAATGAGTAATTCTTAGGAACTGTGATAAAAACATTGATGCTCACCCTGACATGTCTGTGCACTGAGGCCTCTGCCACCGCATGCTGACTTTCTTTGATCAGCCTCGAGGCATCCTCAGGGGAGCCTGAGCATGTCCCTTTCTGGCAGGCAGTGGAAATGGATTCTGCCTAGGCCAATATTCCTGTCCCTCTGCGGAATGACAATCGCCTGGCCGAACTCTCAGGTGTTTCTGTATATCTGACATCTCTGTCTCTGCAGTCAGGGATTCAAGCTGAATGGAAGCTGGTTTGCTTCAGCTCTTCCGGGCAGGCTCTGATTGACAGGCTCCTCCTGAGATGCCTCCCACCCTGGCCACCTCCTGGCGCCTGCCCCGGGCCTGTCTTTCATCACCAGAACGTCTGTTCTGTGCCTTCCTTCCTCCCTCCAGGCCTTCTATGGAGAGAGCTTGCAGATCCCTTCAACTGAGCTGTGTGCCGTCACAGCGTGGAGCACACTGTAGGCCATTCAGTCCTCCCCTCCTGGAGATGCCAAACCTTCCCCAGTGAGGAGAACGCAATGGTGGGAATTTCAAACCACCAGGCGACTGCTGGAGAAATCTTTCGGGGCGGGCAGAACTCTGTGCCACCTGCCTACCTCCCAAATCTTGTATTGCCTGCTTTCTAGAGCTGCCTAGATATCGAATTGCCATCGCAGCAATGCACGTCCAAGGCTGCTGTCTTGAACTTCATCCTCAAATTTGTCCTTTCTGTGGTCTTTCTTCCTTACTCTTAACACCTGCCTCTCCACCACTTGCATCCAGCCCATCAGCAAGTCTCCTATAAAACAAGTTTCAAATGTCCTCCTTCCCTCCAGCTGCCACTGTCACAGGCCGCCCCCGTCCTGCATTGAGACCACCGCAGTATCCATCTAATTGGTCTCCCCACTTACGCTCATGCCCCCTCCCTCGTCCATTCTCCACCGCAGCTAATCATTTTAAAAAATGTGAATCAGATCATATTTCCCCTGTGTACAAGCCTTCCACAGCTTCCCATGGCATTTGGAACAAAATCTCAACTTCTTACCACGGCCTGCAAGGCCTGTGGGCTCCAGCCCCTCACCACCTCTCCAGCCTGGGCCGGCCTACCTCTTGCCTCGCTCCCCCATCTTGCTCTCCTCTTCCCACACGGGCCTTGCTTCAGTTCCTCTGCCAAGGGCTTTGAATGTGTTGTTCCCTCTGCCTGTGTGGTAGGCAGAGGGGCCCCCAGAGACGTCCATGCCCCAATCCCTATAACCTGTGATATGTTTTCTTGCACCGCAAAAGGGACTTCGCAGGTGTCCTTAACGCTACAGAGCTTACAACAGGGAGAGCGCCCTTTATCGTCCAGGTGGGTCCAGTTTAATCACATGAGCCTTTTGTAGCAGAGACTTTTCACCAGCTGGAGGCAGAGGGGTGCAGTAGACGTCAGAGAGGTTGGAAGTGTGAGGACTCAGGCACTGTTGCTGGTTTAAAGACAGAGGAGACAACAGGATGCAGATTGCAGGTGGCCTTAGGGGATGAGAGAGGCTCCTGGCTGACAACCAGCAAGGAGATGAGAACTCAGCCACAAGCAAGCAAGCAAGTCCTGCTGACAGCCTGAATGAGGTGGGAAGCCAGTTCTCCCTCAGAGGCTTCAGATAAGAGCCCAGCTGGCTGACGCTTGGAGTGTGGCCTTGTGAGACCTGGAGCAGAGAAACTGGCTGACACCCCCCCCCCCCCCGATTCTGACCTACTGAACTGTGATGCAAAATGTGTGTTGCTCTGAGCTTCTAAGTTTGGTAATTTGAACGGCAGCAATAGAAAACTGATACAGCCCAGAATGTTCTCTCCTCCCCACTGCTATTCTCCTGGGTGACCCCTCTCGTGCTTCAGGCTCAGCCATTCCCTGACGAGCCCGTCTAACATAGGCCCCACTGTTATTCGCTGTCATGGTCTCCTATTCTTCCCTTCCTAGCACGTTAATCACGCTCGGCCTTGTATACTTTGTGAGTGGTGGTTTAGCACAGGTGAGCTGGTGCGATGCATGCAGGTTCAAACGCCAGCTCATTTTTATTTGCTACTTGTGTGACCTTGGCTGAGTCATTAACATTTCTATATGCCTTAATTTTCTCACCTGTAAAATGGGCATAATACTAACTTGGAGGGTTGTTGTAAGGGTTAAATGAGCAAATATTTATAAAGCATGTGGAACAGTACTTGGTCCACTGCAGGCTCCGATTACTGTAGTTATTAACTATGTATTTGTGTAATGGCCTTTGAGACCCCAGGTTGGCAGACGACTGCCAGCAGGTCAAATCCAGCCACCACTTGCTTTTGCAAGTAAAGTTTTATCGGAGCACAGCCAGGCTTATTCATTTATGTAATGTCTTCATTGACATATGGCAGTTTTGGGCTATTAAGGCAGACTTGAGCAGTTGTGACCATGTGGCCTGGAAAGCCTAAATTATTTATTCTCTGGCCTTCTACAGAAAAAGTTTGCTCTAGACTAAGCCCAGGAGGGTCGTGGCCACGTCTGCTTCGTCCGTCTCTGTATACTCAGTTCTCAGCATACTACCTGGCACATAGCGGGCAAGCGATGCAGCAAGTTGAGGTGATAACGGTTGAATTGTGTGTGAAGCCAGGAGCCCCTATCCAGGTAGGAAAGAATGTGGGATCCATCCTTGCTTCCCCTGATTAGCATTAAACCCTGACTGCAGCATTGTGCACAGTCCTGCTGCTTCAGAATCAGCAACTCCACTCGGTCCTTGCTCCAACCCGCCTCTTTACCAGCCTCATTAATGCTCTCCTGCTACGGGGTCTTGGGCTTTAACATGAAGTGCCATTTTTACTTTCTAAATTAAAGATGCTTTGTGGCTGCAGTTAATAAGCTCAGTGTCATTTAGCTGTTCATTTCCAGCATCTGTACCTGAGATGGGCTGTCTGGGATGTTTTGGACGTCACATCGTCAAATTGGCCAAGTCATAAATGGTAGGAGTCACGGAACACACAGAGCTTTAATGAATCTCTGATATGAGCCTTAAATTGCCCCTTAAGGAGCTCTAAACTGCCCCTTTGGAAACCCGAAGATAGCACAAGGCTTTGAGCTGTGCCGCTGGAAAGTTTTCAAGTGTCTGAAGTTTGCATCAATTACATCAGCGCCCTTCCTGCAGCTGTGTTTTACGGACCGGTCTGCTGCCCTCCATCCTGACAGTTTCACATTTCTATTCTCATTCTCTGTGATTATCTCACGGGGGCTTTCAGCATTTTTTAATGATCAACTATATTATACCAGCAGGGAAAGTAGGTTACCTTTTCATGAGGTGAAAAGACAGCTGATTACAGATGGAGCTGTTTGCCACCAGGATCAGCTGTAGCAGCAACAACCCAGTTGGTGTGAGAGGGCAGAGGCAAGCGAGGCCTCCTTTTCGAGTACTGGTGCCCAAAGTCCACCACTGGTTCAGAATTCCCTGGCATCATGCACTGTCTCCTTTTTTTATCTTCTGCAAATATTTCTTTGAGTCATAATATAGTTTCAAAATTCCATGCTTCCGTCTTGAGTGACTCGGGCAGGTAAAAGTAGAGCTATGCGTGTTGGGGGCCATTTAAGGATGGAGACTATGGTTGGGGGATCGGAGGGAGGAGAGGGAGGGGTGGGCGACTGTTTTACAGCTGTTTTCTTTAAAAACCCTTTTGTCCTAGCTGGGGTCAGCCTGGTTGTGCAATCATGGTGGGCTGGGGTTATTTTTAGGAGATGAGAACCCAGATATCTGTGTTTGTGCCAATCATTCAGGAAGATTCAAGCATCCACCTCAGCCTTGAGATGGCTTTTGTGTCTCTCATTCTCTTCTCACCTAGCAGAACAGGTGAGCTGAAGGTGGGCAGTGGTCTTTCCATCCGCTATTACCCAGGGCACCAGGCAAGAAACCTCAGCCTCCTCTGGGAGGGTGGGCAGCCCTCTGACCTTTCTCTGTTGCTTTCTCCTCTGCTTCCCAACTTGGGGAAGGGTTCCCGACTTCCCAGAGCCAATGGTGGTGGGTGGGTAAGGTGACAATAGTACAGTTTCTATGTGAAAACTTTCATGAACCAGCCTTAGAGCACAAGAAGTCTCTGCAGATAGCACCTAGTTCCCTCACATACGTGACCTCTAGCATAGACGCATCTACCCAGCCTTCGGTGCATCCGTTTACCTTTATGGGCGTTAAAGCAGTGTTTACTTCCTCCTGGGACTGTGTAAACAAGTTAATATGTAGAAAGGGCTGCGGACTGTCTCTGGCCCATATTAAGTGTTCAACAAGTGTTAACACTCCTACTTGTACTGCTCTTATGGCTGCTGTTATATAATTTGATATCATGCTTTTTCATTTTATATTATGAACATTTCCCCGTGTGTTTAAATTTTGGGGAGTTATTACAACATTTGTTTTAGTTAACAATCTTACTGTTTTTGTTCCAATTTCTCATTATTCTATGTAAAATTTTGATAAATTACTTCATAAATATGCAGATCCAAAAAAATATTTCAATATGATGGGTTTTTAGAGGTAAAATCGCTGGGTGAAAGAGTGATATTTTTGCCAGCTCATCTTTCTTAAATGCGGTTTATGAGAACGTTTATTTGACCATCCTTGCTAACACCCACAAAGATTAAAAAAACCCAAAAATGTTGCAAATTTGAGTGACAAAAATGGTTTTCTTGTAGTCTTAATGTGCATTTATTTTATTACTACTGATGTATGACATTATTTAAAAAGTTTATGGGCCAACCCCAGTGACCTAGTGGTTAAGTTTGGCGTTCTCCACGTCAGCGGCCCAGGTTCAGTACCCGGGCGCAGACCTACACTGCTCTGTTAGTGGCCATGCTGTGCTGGTGGCCCACATACTAAAAAATAGAGAAAGATTGGCACAGGTGTTAGCTCAGGGCAAATCTTCCTCAGGAAAAAAAAATTATTTTTCTGTGACTTGCCTGTTTATGTTCTTTGCTCATTTTTCTGTAGTTTGGCTTTCTTGATTTAGAGGAATGCTGTATGTATTATAAATTTTATAAATTGCATTTACGTGTTATAAATTTTAATTCTTTGCAGCTATTTTCTCATCTCCCCCCTAGTATTTTAATGTTGCTTGTAGGATCTTTTGTTGTCAAAGAGTTTTAAATTTCTATGTGAACAAATAGGTCAGGCTTTTCCTTTGTAGCTTCTGGCTTTTGTGTGTTTCTTTACTCTGCCAAGGTTATAAAAGCATTGGTTTATAGTTTCTGCTACGATTTGTATAATCTATCTAGATTTTGTGCTCAGCTGGTATAATGTAGGTATATTTTTATTTTTATACAAATGGATGTTTAATTTCTTCAGTGATAGTTAGTTGATTGTTTCATCCCCACTGATTTGAAGAGCCACCAATATCTGATATGAAATTCCTATTACTATAAGAATCTGCTCCTGATCTCTCCGTTTAGTTCTGTTATCTGTTTGTTCATTGCTATCCTAGAGTCATATTATTGTCTTTGCTACATTTTTATTAACACATTTGGTGAGGAAACTGCCCTTCATTGTTCTTTAAAATTATTTTCTTGGAAATTTTTGGGCATTTTCAACATGAATTTTAGTATAACTTGACATAATTCATAAGATGTTCTTGGGATTTTGATTGGATTTGTATTGAATTATAGATAAATTGGTGAAGAGCTAAAATCTTAACAATGTTAAATCGTTTAATTCAGGGTAATTATATTTCTCTCCTCTAGTAAAAACTTCTAGTTGTACTCCTTTTTGCCTCGTATGTTTCCTGATCAATTTATTCCTAGGGATCTGACAGTTTGCGTTGCTTCCGGGAATGGAATCTTTCCCCATGACATTTCTAGTGACTTTCCTAGTGGATCTGTTGGCCTTGGATCTGTTGGCCACCTTCTGAAGTCTCGTTGTGTCTAATGATTCTAAGTAGTTCTAATATTAGTTGATTCCACTGGATTTTCTAAGTTGGTGAACATATTGTCTTAGTTATGACATCAGATTTCTCTTTTTCCGATATTTGGACCTCTTGTTCTTTTTCTGTTCTTTCTGCATTGGCAGGGACCTCCAGTACAATATTGAGTAGCAGGGCTAATAGTGGGCACTTTTATCTTGTTTCTGATTTAATTAGATCTTCTCTAATGTTTTTATCATCAAATATGAAGTTAGTAGTAAGTTTCTGGTAGATAACCTTTATAAAGTTAGAAAACTTTCCTCTTATTCCAAGTTTGTTAAAAGTGTCAATGGGAGGGGCTGACCCCGTGGCCAGGTGGTTAAGTTCCCGCGCTTCCCTTCGGCGGCCCAGGGTTTCGCTGGTTTGGATCATGGGTGTGAACATGGCACGGCTCATCAGGCCACGCAGAGGCAGCGCCTCACATAGCACAACCAGAGGCACTCACAACTAGAATACACAACTAGGTACTGGGGGGCTTTGAGGAGAAGAAGAAGAAGAAGAAGAAGAAGAAAAATGTCAATGGAATACGTGTTGAATTTTATTAAACGTTTTTGTCATTTATCGAGATGTAGTTTTTTTCTTTAACTTGATAAAGTGGTAAATTACATTAGCAAACTTAATGTTGAGCCATATTCTATTTTCCTGGACTAGGCCCTTCTTAACCATTTTGTGTCAGGACACTTGAATTTGATTTGCCAGAACTGAGTTTAGGGTTGTTGCATCTGTATCCGTTTTTGAGATGGTCCTATAGGATGTTGCATTAGTGTCCCGGGGCTGCTATACAAATTACTCTTTTTCCAAATCAGGTCATGTTCACAGGTTCGGGGGACTAGGACGTGGACACATAGTTTAGGGGGCCACCATTCAACCCCCTATGGATGTGTTACTAGTGCCGGGCATGTGGTGGGATTGCATTTCTTGGACTCCTTGGGGATGGGTCCAGCCAAGTTAGTAGTTTGGGTCTATGAGTTGGAAGCTGTTTCTTGTTCTCTTAGGCCCCTACTCTGATGTGCACACCTAGCTCTTTGTCATATCTGTATTATTGTCTAAGTAGCTTGCTTTTTAATGTTTATGTGGCATAACCCAGACTATAGTGTTTAAAAGCACAGACTGTGTTCTGCTCCCACCCCTCACAATAACTTGCTGTGTGACCTCAGGAATGTCACTTTACCTCTCTGTGCTTCATTTTCCATAAATGTATAGCCTCTGTGGCTGTAATGAGGAATGAATTAATTTTTGTGTATATTTCACATATATATGCTGTTTTGTGTTGTCATTTTAGGTTGAATTCATTAAGAAACATTACCAAGTCTGTAGCAAAAGCTAATTTCAACTATTGAAAAAGGTAAAAACCATTTTTAGCTGAGGATCATACAAAAATAGGTAAAAAAGCCAGATTTGGTGCGTCGGCCATGGTTTGCTGACTCCCCGTCATGGAGATGCTGGGACTCTGCCTTCCTGAAGCCAGTCTGTGTATTCGTGTGTGTGCGCACCTGCAGCCCGTCTGTATATGCGTGCGCGTGCGCACCTGCAGCCCGTCTGTATATCTGTGTGTGTGTGCGCACCTGCATCCCTTCTGTGTATGTGTGTGCATGCGCACCTGCAGCCCGTCTGTGTATCCGTGTGTGTGTGCGCACCTGCATCCCTTCTGTGTATCTGTGTGTGTGTGCGCACCTGCAGCCCGTCTGTATATGTGTGTGCGTGCGCACCTGCAGCCCGTCTGTATATCTGTGTGTGTGTGCGCACCTGCATCCCTTCTGTGTATGTGTGTGCATGCGCACCTGCAGCCCGTCTGTGTATCCGTGTGCGCGTGCGCACCTGCAGCCCGTCTGTATATGTGTGCGCGTGCGCACCTGCTTTCTGGTTTGGATTTGCTATCAGAGCTAGCTTTGAAGAAATAATTGGGAATTGGGGGGTCTTTTTCTATACTCTGCAAATTTATAACACAGATATTGTTTATGGAGGTTTAACGGAACTATCAATTAAGAAACTTCTAAGGCTGGACTATAGTTTAGAATATATTTTTGACTGCTCTTTCAAATTCTTTCCCAGTGGTAGGACTAAGTAAATTTTTCTGCCCCTTAACTTTTGTAATTTTTTTTCTAAGACCATGTTGTCTATTAAAGTTGCCACCAGCCATATAATAATTATTTAAATTTAAATTAATTAAAATTAAAATAAATTCAATTCCTCAGCTGCGCTAACCGTATGTTATTGTTCAACAGTTTTATGTGGCCAGTGGCTAACATATTCGACAGGGCAGATACAGAATACTCCCATCCTTGCAGGAAATTCTGTTGGACAGAGTTAGAAATATTAGCATTTTTATTGGACTTTCCAGTTTTTGGCATATGATTTCACATGGTCTTTAAACAAATAACTTGAATCTCTTCATCTGGAGTTATGTTGCTTTTTGCATTCCTAACGTTGTTCATTCGCATCTTCTTTCTCGCTTTTTGCCGGTTAGAATCAGAAATGTCAAAAGTTCTTCTCTATCATTGGTCTTCTCAAAGAATGTTTGGTTTTATTGATTTAGTCTATTATTTAAAACATTTAATTTATATTTTAATTTTTATTACCAACACCTTTTTACTTTTTGGAGTATAATTTTTAGTTCTTTTCATCTAATTTCTTGATAAGGTGCTTGCTTGCTGCATTTCCTTTCAATCATTCCTAGTTACTGATAAATACTAGATTTTGAAGCTAGAAATATTCCCTAATGCATTTGGCGGCATCCCATGGGTTTTGATATATAGTGTTTTCATTCATTTCTAAATAGTTTGTAATTTCATTTTGACAGCCTCTTTAACCAAGGATTATTTAAAAGGGTTTAAAAATTCTAAGAAAGATTTCTTATTTTTCTTGTCATTAATATTTAATTGTATTTCTTTGTGGTCAGGCAAAGTAGATTGTATAAATTTCAGTCTGGGGAAATTTTTTTCTAATGGCTTATGTATTAGTTACCTATTGTGTAACAAATTACCCCCAAAACTTCGTAGCTTGAAACCATAAACATTTATTATCTCAGAGTTTCTAAGGAACAGGACTCTAGAAAGAGCTCAGCTGGGTGCTTCTGCTTGAGGGTCTCTAATGAGGTTTCCAGAAGCTGTTGGTAGGACTCTTAGCATCTGAGGATTTGGCTGGGGCTGGAGGAGCAGCTTCCATGGTTCATTCACATGGCTGCTGGCAGGAGGCCTCAGTTCCTCATCAGGGGGGCTTCACCGTATAGCAGCTGGCTTCTCCTAGAAGGAAGGATCAGAGAGAGTGAAAGTGACACCATACAGCTTTTTATGACCTTGTCTCTGAGTCACATACCATCATATCCACCTGACTGTGTTCCTCAGAAGGGAATCACTAAGTCCAGCCCGTACGCAATGGGAGGAGCCCTCACAAGGGTGAGATTACCTGGAGGTGAGCCTCGCTGGGGGTCGTCTTGGAGGCCGCCTCCCACAGCCAGGTACATGGTTGATTGTTGGTGCTAGTTCACGTGCTTTGAAAAGAGCGTTTTTTGTCTCTGTCTGTTGGGATGTGTTTCATACAGATTGTGCTAAGTCTTCAAAATTATTTCTCATTTTTGTTTGCTTCATCAGTTGAAGGTCTATTTCATGTACCCTTGAAAAGACTGTACATTCTACATTTGTTGGGTGGAATGTTCTAGAAATGTCCCTGAGGTCAAATTGTTAGCTAGTGTTATTCAAGTCTTCTGTATCCTTACTGATTTTCTGTCTACCTCTTCCATCAATTACTGAGAGAGGAATGGCAAAACCTCCACCTGTGGTTGTGGATTCATTTATTTTCCCTTTAGTTCTGTCAATTTTTGCTGCATGTGTTTTTAAGCTCTCTTATTAGGTGTGTCACATTTAGGATTATGTCTCGATGAATTGACTACCTTATCATTATGAAATGATTCTCATTTTCTCTGTAATAGTCCTCGTCTACTCTGGCTGATTGTTATATGTAGTGTTGGCATGGCATATATTTTTCCATCTTATTTTCTGCCTGTCTGCATTTAAAAAATTTAAATTCCATCTCTAAGAGCATAAAGTTGGGTCTTCCTTTTTTATCCAGACTGATAATCTCTGCCTTTTAATTGTAATGGTTAAGATCAGTTGATTTTAGAGACAGATGTATTAAAATCTCCCACACTGATTATGCACTTGTCAATTTGTCTCTTTTTTTTTTTCCTCTAACAGATTTTGCTTTACACATTTCAAAGCTAGGTAGTTATGTATCTCATGTACTTAGCTCCAGGTTATAGAGGCCTAAAAAGCTCGGGCTTAAATAGACTAAGGGTTTATTCTTCTTTTACATAAAGGAAGTCTGAAGCTGGCCGTCCAGGCCTGGTGTGGCAGCCCCACAAAGTCAACAAGGACCCAGGCTCCAGACAGCGTTCTGCTCCACCAGCCTCGGGATGTGACCCCCATCCTCATGAACATGAGAGGGTTGCCAGAGCTCCACTCATTACGTCCAATTCTCATGCTGGCAGAAGGGAAAGAGTGAGGGATAAAATAATGCACACTAACCTCACCTAGTGATTTCTGCTTAAATGTCATTGCCCAGAACATGACCACTTGAGTCACATGGAGGTCAGGAAATAGATTTTAATAGCTGGGCATACGGCAAGCCATTGTCTTTCTGCAGGGCTGTTCGCAGCTTCCAGTCTGAGGCCTAACATTACTGCCATTGTAGATCAGCCTCTTCAGGGTGACCCAAATTCACTTCTTAGGTTTCCTTGGTAATGGCTCATGGGCATCTTCTGCCCCTCAGCCTGTGCCCCATGAGGCTGGCCTTGCCCTGCACCTGCCCTCTCCTAGCAGCCGGGCACCTGCTCTCTCTAGGCGACTTTTCCTTTCTCCGCTCGTCTTTCTTGGTCAGTTTAGTCCCACATGCTTTCATCTTCCAGTAATTCATCACACTTTCTGGTCTCTGATCGATCCCTCCCCACTGTGCCCACCATGCTTTTATAGACATGTTCTTTTAGAAATATAATTTCTGGGGCCGGCTCCGTGGCCGAGTGGTTAAGTTTGTGCGCTCCGCTGCGGTGGCCCAGGGTTCAGATCCTGGGTGTGGACATGGCACCACTAGTGAGGCCATGTTGAGGCGGCGTCCCACATCCCACAACTAGAAGGACCTGCAACTAAGATGTACAACTGTGTATGGGGTGGGGTTGGGGAGATAAAGCAGAAAAAAAAAATAAGATTGGCAACAGTTGTTAGCCCAGGTGCCAATCTAAAAACAAAAAAAAGAAACATGATTTCTGTAATTTCAAGGAATTTTGGAAGTAAGTTTTTGCTTGGATGTTTTCCTTTTTGCCGGCTCAACCCCACCTAATCACTTTACAGATTTTTGTGTGGTCTTTCACAATTTTTCTCTTGCTATAGTGAAAGGGAAATTTTGTGCAATATGTATTTCATTGTGTTATATAGGAAAGTTATTAAATTTTGTGAAATTTGCATCCAGTTATTTTCAGAGTTTTGGTATTATTACCATAGTTTTCCAGGAGCCTTCTTGGGTTTTTTGAGAGAGATAATCACAACTTCTGCAAATAATTTTTCTTTTCCTTTTCAATACCTACACCTCTTACATGTGTTTTAATATTTTAAATGGTTTTTAAAGTGGAAGAGTATCAATCATAAGTTCAATATGAGGTTACTATTCTTTTACTTTAAATTAGGGCAAAATCGCATGGGGCCCAGAGTGTGAACTTTCTCCTGCCTTAGTTTTATTCAGGATACATTTGCTAAAACCTGCTTTCTCCCTCCATGCGTAATGACTGCTCGTCTGTTTTTCTTTTCTTCATTAACAAAACAAAACAAGGTTCTAGGTGGGAGTGTTATTGTGGATCTTGTTGGAAATGGGCTATTTTAATACTTGAGCACTTATTCTTACGGGGCGAAATGGATGCCGTGGCACCCAGGGCGGCTTTCACACAAGACGATCAAGTTTGAAGGGCTCTGCCCCGACTGTAGCCGAGTTCTCAGTTCTCTTCTTAGACCTTATCACAGCCAGACTGTGCTTGGCCTTTAGGTTTGGAAGCGAACAAGAAAGCTCCAGGATTTTTATCTGACTTTCCCTTGACATGAACAGCAACAATTCTCCCCCTGCCCCCTCCCCCCTAACAAGAACACCACCAACAAATGAAATAAAATGGCCTTTGAAGTGTCATCAGCAGAAATGGACCTACCTGAGTAGGAATTGGAGTCATTGACTTCTGGGGTCTCAGCTCCAAATTGATCCCTTTTGCCTGCTCTGTGAAAATGGACCTGGGCCCTTTAAATATTTTTCCTGAGCCAGCAGACGCTGAAGGTTTGTCAGTAGAGGGTGCTGGAGAAACATCGCAGGAGGAAAGGGTTTTGCCTCCTGGATCTGGTGTGCTTGCTTGGCAGGCAGCTGTAGGGTGCATAGCATCCACCAAGCTTCTGCAGTCTTCACAGATTCTCCACGCCCAGCTCTGCAGTGCAATCAGCCAGCAGCTGCCCCTGGCTCTTCTTCCTCAACCAAGAGTGCCTCTGGTGAGACCCCTCCCGGTGAGCGGGCTTCCCCAGCATTCTAGACCACCCCCACTGATGTCTTCTCTGCCATCCTATGAGCCACAGCTGTGGCCTTTCTAACACAGCCCTGGGGTCAGATCTCAGCCCTGGGGTTTGCTGGGGGATGCCATGTCTCAACTCTAGGAGTAGTGGCTTCTCCTTCTATCTGCTACGCCTATGTTCTTTAAAGATCTTTTCACTTTTTATTAGCTGGTCCCTGGTAAATCTAATCCCCTTTTATAGTTAAGACTTCTTTATAGTAATCTTTTACTGTTCAAATTACTACATGGTTTCTCTTTCCTGATTAAATTCAGATTGATTTGGAAATCTTCCCAGTTAGACAACTAACCTCTGGTCACTGTAAAACAGATCCCTGGGAATTTGAAAAGAGAAGAGAAAAATGACAAGAGCACAGAATGGGAGGAAAACAATCAGCGTCTTTATTTCTCCAGAAAGTCACTGTTTCTGAATTCAGAGCGTTTATCTCAGGGGACTCTTACTCACCTGTTGAATTCAGATCTACAATGGAAACCAAAACAAAGGGCCAAAGAGCTGTCCCTGGGCTCCGCCCTCTGCTCTGCCTCTCTCTTCCCGGGCTGCCATGATGACTCCCAGGTTTGCGGCTGTAGCTCCAATTATTCTCCTGGGCCTCAGCCCACATCACCAGCCTCCTCTTGGAAATTTGAAAGTGGAATGCATCACCATGGTCTGGGTTCAAGTCTCCATTCTGCCACCCACTCCCTACCTGACTTTGGCCTCAGTTCTCCCATCTGTCAAAGAGGGATAATATGCCTATGTCAGGGAGATTTCATGATGATTACATGAGCGAATATGCATAAAGGGCTTGGACTGTTGTTGACCTGCGGTGAGCTCTGAATCAATGTCACTGTTCTATTGCGGGACCTTTTTCATCTAAAATCTGCAATCATCGTATTTGTTCTCTTTGCATTTGTATTTTTTTGATTAATGATCCCAGTCACTTGAATCTAAAAATACAGTGTCTGCTTTCTGTCTCTGACCTCCCTATCCAATTAGCCTCTAAGCCAGAAGATTCTTTCTTTTCACCGTCTCTTAACATGCGTCCTTCCTCATTCTTCCCTCCTTCACCAACCTGGCTTCTGCTTGATCTGTTTCAGTAAGTTACGCTGGTCACCCGTCTTGTAATTCACTCCCCCACTTGTATTTTGCACAATGCAGGGACATTAACCTTTCTGAATCATGTCATTCCCTTGCTCAGCCTTCTCCATTGTCTCCTAATTGCCTCAAGGAAACCATTCAGACTCTTTCCTTGGCACGCAAGGCCCTTCACTCTCTGGCTCCAACTTGTATCCCTAATTATTTCTCTACCTAAGTTTTCTACTCCAGGTAGAAGTTCTGTTTTCTGCTTCTCCACAAAGCAATTATGCTTGCTTTTTCTTTTCTTAAGCTTATTTCCTCTTTCTTTCCAATCTGGTGGGAAAGTCCTCTCCCTTCCTCCTCTTTCCGTCTCCTGTTTTTTCCTAATCTTGCCCATTGTGCCATATCCAACCACAGCCCACACTGTCCGCACTGCCTTGGAGAAGAAAGATTGTTCATCAAATATGCAGCCTTCCAGCGATATCCCTTTATCCAGCTGTCCCAGCTTCCTGACAAGTTTCACCAAATGATCAGCAAAGATTTACAGACCTCTGACAGCAGAAATAGTTTTTCAACTTTTTTGGTATCTTCTAGAGTACCTTACCCATTTTTAGCTGTGCTTTACAAATTAGATTGAAATACCATTTTCTTTACATCACATTGATTTTTAACCTTTTGATCGAAAGTCTGTTTCTTTTAGTGTTTGTTCATTAGTAATTCAATAATTTTATCTGCGACCCTTCAAGCAATAGCACCTCTGAAGGTTTTGCAAGAAAATGGAAGAAAGGTGCAATTTCTCCAGTTTGACGTTGTTTTTCTTTTTCCCTGTGTGGATTAGCAAAAGCTAGCTAACATCGGAAGCATTTTAGTCTGAATCACAGAACACCTGAGCTCTGAAAGGCAAAATTAGATAGTTACTGGTGTAGGTACAGATTAAAAAGAAAACAGGAGAGATTGATAATTACAGAGAACATATTTAAAGTTATGAGGTGAAATGAAATATCGAAGAATTTTGGACTTCTGGCAGCAGAGTCCTTTCAGTTCCTAAGGAGACATTAGAAAAATTGCATTTACAGGACTTCTTGTTTGCATCCGATAATCCATTTACTCGACTAAATTTCACATCTCGATGGTTACCATTTGTGAATATGAAAATTATCATTTGTAAATGAGTTCCAAGGGCCAGCGTGCTGAGCAGTATTACTGCAGACAGGAGAGGAGCCTGGGTTTCTGCTGGCGGTGAATGCATCCCGTTTAAACGTGTTCTTGGTAATTTTCTCAGAACAGGTGAGGCCAGGGGCAAACCTGATCTCTACCAGGACCTTGAATCTTCTTTGTCCCGCTGCCATGTTGATCTTCACCTTCCGACAGGAGCTGGAAGGTCCCTCTGGTGATTTTGATTAATAAAATCACACCAGGTAATTTCCAAATTAAGTTTTATTGGAAGCTTATAGATTTTCACGGAGAAGTCTAAATTTGGGTGATTATGTTGTATAATTTTGGTTATAAATGGCTTCTGTGCTCGGGGCCAGCTAGGATGCTGACAACTGACTTTAGGGAAGTCTTTCTACTGAGATTAATTCAAAACAGGATGCTCCAGGCAAACTCTCGGCAGGTCGTGTTGTTTACTGGACTGGAGCAAGTCTCCTGGTTGCTCTGGGGCAGCTGGAGCATCTTCCACACAAGGAGCCCTTCGCTATCACCAGAGGGAGAGGCCGAAACCAGCAGAGGGGAGAGAGAAGCAGGGAACCAGGCAAAATTCTGTCATGTACAGCTTTTTATGTATTATCATTAAATTTTATACCTGGGGAGCTTGGAATTATGGATATAAATGTCAGGATTTTTAGGAAAGTCTTTCTAAAACCTTCGTGACCAAGGAGAAGGAGTCATCTCTAGTAGAGAATTTTTCAAGTACGGACATATTGATCATAATTATGAAATTCAAGCATCTGAGTTGTCAAAGATAGGTTTTGAATTATGACTTAAGCTCATTAAATAGATCAAACAAGTAAACTCTACGCTGATGAAAACACATAAAACACTCATCAAATGCAGTCTGGATGCCAGGATTACTCAATGAATGGCTCCCCCGAGGGAGGTGCGTGGACTCTGGGACTCTGGTGTGAACTCTGTCCTGTGACATCTCCATCAGTCAACTGTGTAGGATGAGGAGGTCATTATTTTCTAGCAATTCATTTATTTCTTTATTTGCCCGTTCATTACTGAGCTGGGTCCTAGAAATACAGAAGTGAATAAAATGTGAGCCCCGCCCTCCAGGAACTCACGTCTAGTGGGAAAGGGCTCATAGAAACTGTTAACCTAGAGATAAAGAGCCGAAATGAGAGGCAGAGAGGCGTTTATTTTGGGATCAAAGAATTGCAACTCCGAGAACACAGATTCAGGTAGAAACTCAAATAGTGTCCTGCTAGGGAGTAAAAGTCAGGGGTTTTTAAAGGCAAAGAAGGGAGGTTTGCATTACCAAGGATGTTAATTGGGGTTGGTGGCAGAAAGCTAATCTTGGCTAAACAGAATTGATTGCTAAGGCTAGCTAGAGGGAGGCCAAAGTCTGTCTCTGTAATGAGCTGCAGGTTTCTTGCAGTGTCACTCAGTTCAAAAGTTCATGTTCTGCTTGATGCGGATGTGCGTGTGACCCATTTCCTTAATGTCTTCCCGGCTCCGTCTTAAAGCCCTTAGACGTAAGTGACTCCTGTTTTGTTTCACATTTCACAAAACAAATCGCTAGAGTGTAGTGCAGTAAATATTGAAATGGAGATGTGTACCAAGAGCCATTGGAGCACAGAAAAGGGAGGTGAATCAGAGAGGGCTTCCCAGAGGAGGTGACCCTTGAGGTGACATTAAGTCTGATTGTGCGCTTCTATGAAATGAGTTGAAAATTAAGTAAAAAGGTATGTAGACTTATAGAACCATCATTTTAGAGGTTATTTCTTCATTTTACAAATGGGAAAAGTGACAGAGAGAGTGATTTATCCAAGGTCACAGAGCTAGTTTCAAATCCCTAATAAGGCCCTTCTCTCCATATTTTGAGCTTCAGAATCCAATAAGATAGGACTTTTCCCTCTCAACTGTTCCACTTCATTATCTAGTAAGTCTTCTTTTGTGGGGGAAAAGAGTGGATTAAATTCAGTAAATTGGCATCGTGGAGAGAAAACAAGAACGCAAGCGCAGTCTTGGGTCTCATGTTAGCTTCCTGTGGCTGCTGTAATAAAGGACCACGAACTTGGTGCCTGAAAAGAATGGAAATTTATTCCCGCTTGGTTCTGGAGGCCAGAAGTCTGAAATCGGTATCACGGGCTGAAATCAAAGCATCTGCAGGCGGCTCCCTCCGAAGGCTCCGGCTCTTGCCTCTTCTAGCTTTTTGGTGACTGCTGGTGGTGTTCCTTGGTTTATGGTCACATCGTTCCAATCTCTGCTTCCATCTTCACATCGCCTTCTCTTCTGTGTGTCTGATCCCCTCTGCTTCTCCCTTACAATGACACTTGTGACGGCATGTGGGCCCCCCCCAGATAATCTAGGATAATCTCATCTCAAAACCCTTAACCCCTTAATTTAATCACATCTGCAAAGACCCTTATTCCAACTAAACTGACACTCTCAGCTTCTGGGATGAGCACACAGACAGAGCTTGTCCAGCTGTTAATCAGCCTCCCATAGGTGGCATTAATGAGAGATGGTATGAGAAAAATGGAAGTGATAGTTGTCTATTTTCCTTTGGCTAGACTTCAACATGGATTATCCATTCATTTCTGGGTCTCATGTCCTCAGAGGGAGGGAGGGAATCTGAAGCCGCTCAGAGCAGGGTAAACAGGATAGTGAAGAGCTGTTTCACCAGGAAAGAACAGTGTGACATTCATATGGAGAAGAGGAGCCTCAAGGCAGCCACATGGGGTCTGCGGGAAGTACTGAAGATTGATGGGTGACGTCTGTGAGTGGGGCTCTCTGTGACATCTGTGAGAGGGTAGCTGGGGCTTGGCTCTGCGGCTTTCTGTCACTGCCAGAATGATCTTATGAGGCAGAGTCCTGGGGAGGGGAGATTGGACGAGCTGACTCTGTCCGACCAGCCCCCAGTTCCTGTGATTTCATCCACCAGGGAGCTCAGCCCGTCCCCTCAACTCAGAGGACGGGGACTGGATGCTGGCAACTTTGGGATGCCCAGGGATTTTCCACCTGCTCCAGGAGAATTATGGGCATCACAGATTTTGGAGGGAAAAAATGACGGGATTCAACATATTTTTCACAAAAGTCTGTGTGACTATTTAAATGTAATCACTGAAGAAATGACTCTGATATAAAAGTATTAAGTATATTTGGAAGTGCTTCTGTACTAAGAATTACCTCTTGCCAAAATGATTTTTCTAGTGTCACTGGAGGACATTACAAAGACTGCTTTCCCGAGGCCACAAACGATTTCAAATAGAAAAACTGTCCATATAGAAGAAATCAATTATTTAAAACAATGTATGTCCAGATACATAAAAATATACAACTCAATATAAAACTCGATGTAACGACGTACATAAAAACTATATATAACTATATGTATACGTATATACACATTTGTTGTTCCAGAAGATCTCAGATTTTGGTCTTCTGTACTGAAAGCCGCCTGCTGTTTCTTCCTGTGCATCTATCTATCTTCTACCAGCTAGAATGACTCATTCACCATATGCTCGGTGCTCAGTCTAGGTCACGGTGTCTCTTGAAGTAATGATTTGGAATGATCTCTGTGTTGTCCTTGAGGCCATGCATCTGGAGGATGACAAGGAAGTGAGAGATCTTGGATCTTGGCTAAGAGACCATTTCTGGGTGCCCCTAGTGTTGGTCTAGAGGCCGTAGTATAATATTCATGTGGTTGCACCTGGTTAGGTTCAAATTTTAGCTGTAGAGAGGCAAACAGTGAGGACTGGCTGTCCCAGCAGGTAGAAAGACTATTAGGATGACCCGGTAATATTCCACCAGCGTTACTATGTCTGTAGAGGAGGCAGCCCTACCTTGAGACGGCACAATTCCTGAGCCCAAGGGGTCCAACTCATTTGTTTGGTGAACTTTTTAGTGAAGCATCATATACCTATAGATAAGGGCACAAATTCTAAATGTACAACTTGAATTTTCCTTAAGTGCACTCACCCTCCAGACGTTCAACAGTGTTGATTAGAACATTTTTGCCTGTTTTTGTATACTATGTAAATGAGATCATGCCCCACGCACTCTTGGTTGTTCAAATCAGAGTCTAATAGGGTCCACATGTTGCAATAAATTGATAGGTCTCTTATCTGTTTAATCCATGGTTTCTCTCCTCTTTGTCTATCTTATAAATTGTTTGTTGAAGAAACACATGAAAATTTCCTTCTCTGTTTCCCTCTTCTCTTTTTTCTCCCCACAGGGAAGCACTTTCGAGTATTTGTATTTAGCCTTTGAGATATTTTTATGACTTAGAGGCACCCACACATACATAAAATACACATATTTTGTGTGCATGCCTTGGTGCTCTCTGTATGTTGGAGGATATCGATCCACCCAGTCCTTCTAACTTTTGTATGGTGATTCCATGGGATGGATTCCTGAGCTGCAATGTATCCCAAAGATGCACATTTAGATGTTATTTTTCTTCTCTAACTCTGACTATGGAGCATGCTGGAAAGGCAGGCTCAAAATCTTTCTGTTCTGTTGGCATGGACCCGATAGAAATAATAACCATTAGTATTTGTAGAGTGTTTTATTCTTTACTAATTTTTTTCATACCTCTTTTCTTGTAGAACTTTGTAACTTAGGAGTTAAAAATATTTTTGTTACTTGTTCGAAAGTATAAGTATAGGAATGAAAATTCTGTTTCAGAATTATCATTACTCTGATCTGTTTTTAAGCATTTATCTACCCAACTTGTAGTGGCAATGTTATCAATACTTCCATTGGTGGGAACCTCCTGTGAGAAAGACGTATTGCCACCCAATGGCATAGAGGGCAATGGGTGAGGCAGCGAGAGATACGAGCCAGCATCATGGGGGCAGAGGCAAAGGCTGGTCATGTTTGGCAAGAGCCAAGGAAGAAGACAGTTTGCCCTTGGGGAGCATAAGGACACATGAGGTCTAATCAGTTCAGAAGCTAAAACTGGGAAAACTAAGGCTGACTCTACCTCTCTCATACTGTTGCTATAGGGCTGCACCCACCCCCATCCCCATGGCCAGGGTCTCAGATGCTGTATCAAGAACCAGCTTGTTCCACCTGACATAACTGCCACGTGCAAGGAAGAGCCAAAGAAGTCAGTCTAAATTACTGAAAATCCTGAATGCTATCCTACTAATATAATAATGAATTAGATTGAACCATATGGGATTGCCAATATTTGTCCACTTTTGACTTACAAAAATGCCAAATTTGTTATATACACAGGAAAGAATGTTATTTGGCCTTAAAAGGGAGGGAAATCCTATCACATGCTACAACATGAACGAACCTTGAGGACGTTATGCTGAGTAAAATAAGCCATTCACATAAAGAGAAATTGATTCCAATTTGCCTGTGATTCCACTTAAATGAGATACTTAGAGTAGTCAAAATCACAGAGACGGGAAGTAGAATGGTGGTTGTCACAAGAGAGGAGAATGGGGAGTTATTGTTTAATGAGTACAGAGTTTCAGTTTTACAAGATGAAAAAAGTTTGGAGATGGATAGCAGTAATGGTTGTACGACAGTATAAATGTATTTAACACCACTGAGCTGTGCGCTTAATGATCAAGATGGTAAATTTCGTTATCTATATTTTATCACAATAAAAACATTGGGGAAAAAGTGCCAAATTTCATATTTAGTACAATCTTACTTAGTCATATTTCTAAGTGCAAGAAACAACTTAAACTAGGATAGCCATTTTTGCTAGGAATAAATAGACTAGCTACTTTACCTAGTAAATAGGAGACCGAGTTTAATGAATGGAAAAGACTGCGTTGCCACATTTATTTTCTGGAGTTAAATAATTTTGAAGTGTTGGAGATGCACACAAATAATTGGCACTTGAGTAGTTTATTCTTTCTGTAATCACAACCTCTCTAAAGGGTGAGCAGCTCAGTTGTCATCTGTACACCGGGAACGATAGCACCTGCCTTGTAGTCTAAGAGTAGATGCTCAGAGTTCGACAACTAATATTGTTAATATATCAGTAATGGAAAAATACAGTTTAAATTTGAATTGTCAGTTAAAGAAACTGCTGTAGAAGAAATCGTTTAAATCAAACTCCCTCAACAGATGACGGTAATACAAGAGCATTTAAAAAAAGACTCTTTGAATAGATAAAAATTCTGGAAAGATGATGTAAGTATGCTAAGTGTATTATTCATAGACTTTTCTAGAGCAGTGATTAAAGATGTCTCAGGTGACATTAATGCTGAGGCCTGAAATTGCACAAGAGGTAAGAGGTGGCTGATATGCAGCATATTTGTGTATCAAAGCTATTATGTTTTAATGAAGTCTCGCAGGTAGTAGGAGAAAATCTACCAGCCTATTGTGCTTTCTTTTTCTTTCAGAATTTGGGTTTCCAAGAGCTGTTTTTCTCTCTCTATGGACCCATCCGTCTCTGGCTTGTAGAGCAGAATCATTTCCCTGTCTCTGTCTCTTTCCCTTTCAACCTGTTGTCTACTCTACAGTCAGAATGACTTTAAATAACACAATTCTGATCACATTACTCCCTGATAATGTGGCTTATCAGTGTCCACACAATAAGCCCTAAAGCCTTAATATCTGAATGCAGGCCTGCCATCCTCCCTCAGGAGAGAGGTGTAGTGAAAGAACCTCGTCCACGGAGCTCGACTGCCTGTGTTTGCGTGGGAAGAGCTGAGAAGGGTGCCTGGCACCAGGGAGGGTGCAGTAAGATTAAGCTGTGATGGTCTGTCTCTGGCATATCTTCCCGTCTCATTTCCATCCTTTACCCCTGCACATAATCCCCCATCATCTTTATTAACACTCTGGATGCTGTACATTTATTATCTCACTTAACCCTCACTGCAACCCATACGGCTGGGTTTTTAAATTAACTTATTTTACAGTGAGCCCTTAGGCTCACACCACATTGGAATCAGTTGAGGTACTTTGTAAATGCTGATGCCTGGATCCCACACCTAGAGATTCTGATATAATTAGCTTGGAATGGGACCCAAGCACTGGTTTTTATTTTTTAAGCTTCTGGGTTGATGCTACATACAGGTAAAGATGCAGACTACCGAGTTGCGTGATTTGCCTGACGTTTTCCCAGTTCATAAACCCTTGGTGGCGTGAGGATGAACTCAGAGCCTGCATTCCGCCCCCTGCTGGCTGACTAGTTGCTCCACCCTTGGGCTTCCCATTTCAGGCCCTGGTATCTTTGTTGCCACTGTTCCTTCCATTCCCTGGAAACCCTGTTCCCTCACTTGTTCACCTAATGCACTTTATCCTCTTTCAAATGCCAGCTCATGACTTGCCTCCTTCCCAGGTCAAAACAGTCATTCCTAATTTTGGGCTGCTGCTGTCTGCTCTTGGGCACGTTATCACATTGTACTACAATTTGTTCACTAATCTGGCTTTCCTTCTGGACTGTGAGCTCTTTGCAGGCAGGCCTGTCTCATGCCTTTTGGGGCCTAGCACATTGACTGGCACAGTAGATGTCAAGAAGTATTTAATGAATGAACGAATGAGTGAATGACTGGTCTTAAATCAGGTTCTTCCCATAGAGGAATTGGATACCTGTTCAGAGTCGCTAATTTTTTCCTCTGGGTGATTAAATTTTTTCCCCACTTTCCTCATAAGTAACTGGCCCAGTTCTTTTTTTCCCTCTGGAGAGCTATGGGGAAGAGGAGTTCTAAAGGCCTGTTTTGGATAACATCAGATGCATTCTTTTCCACTTGAGTATTTTGAAGGTCAAATCCTCAAATGTGCTTTTAGGAAATGAGTCTGAATCTTCACTTTTCCTTTGGGTCTTTGGGGGGAGAGGGGACGATAGAAATGCAGTTTCCTGGCACGTCGTTCAAGAAAGAGTCTGAACATCTTCCTTTCCTGAGAATTCCAGAGTCCCAGAGAGAAACTATAAAGAAGAGCAAGTGGTTCGGGAGGAAGAAAAACTGGATTTTTTATGCTTAAGAACCGAAGACTGTGTTGGCGCTTTCGCCTGTGTCCTCTGGAGTCCTTACTCCCCTGACCTCTGTCTGTAGGAGAGTCCGCAGCGTTCCGTGGTTCTTGCAGCTCTGAAAGGTTGCTGACTTAAGGGCCTTTTGATCAAGGGGAGGCCCTGAAAAGCTAAGACACTAACTCTGCTTGGAAAACCCAGTTAAAATACTCTATATATCCCCAATCAACAGAATATTTTTCTTTTAACTGAAAGATTTATTATGATTATTCTGTTATTTTTTTAAAGGAAGAGTTGAAATGGGGACATGCAACAATGATTATTTACTGTATCTGAAAGAGAAATTATGTTCTCTTCAAGTTTTCATCCTGAGAAATTGATTCTTTTTGTGTGTGCAACCATCAGGGATTACGTTTTTGACATGGTAAAGAATATTTTCTTACTGTGTTGAATATTCACTTTACCAAATTAACACAGACAATGAATAAACATTAATGAGGATCTTAGAATCGTTCTTCTCTCAAATCCTCAGGGTGTGTTTGTGAAAAGCTGATTATTCCAACTGCCTTAATAAGTTCTAATTCTTCTAATAAAACAAGGGTGTTGAGAAAGAGCAGCTTGAGACAAGTTTTAAATAAATGAATCAGTTTTCTGTGAAGGTTTTAAAGGATAATTTTGTGGCATTCAAATTTTAAAAGGCTGTTGGAGCTGTCCAGTGCCACTAAGGATTTCTTTTTCTGCATTAAGACACTTTGGTTGTCTTCATAAAGCGTATTAGAGAGGTTTGTAGATCAGAGGGACACCCAGCTTGTGTTGATGGGTCTTTACAGGTAAAGTTATTAACAATCCCTGCTGGATGTAGAGAAGGCCGAATTTTGGGTGCTTAGTCATCCCTATACTGTTCACAGATCCATTTCCAGCTCTGTGATTTAGGCCTGGATGGAGACATTTGGTCCATCCATCTCCATGACCTATTTTGTATCGATTTTTCTTTTATCTCTTTTTGGGGAGTTGACAATTATTCCTAGGTGGGTAGCAATAACTCCCAAACATATGCCTCTCGTGTTCTAGTGAGTTATGTTTTTACCACCAGCAGACTGGGGCCAATTTGGTTTCAACTTTATGGCTAAAACAGAGTGGTTCTTGAGTCCCCTGAAAGACATAAGGAAGAGAGATTCAAGGAAGAACAGTTTGGCAAATGTGTTCTCCACATCGTAGTGATCCAAAAAGTATATCTTAGCCCAAAGCACCGCTCCCTCCTGCCCAGAGACTAATGTGCTTTCTGGGGAAGACAGTCTCAGAATGGGTCTCTTGGATTTCTATCAATCATGAATTGTTATAGTTCTTTTGGTAACTTTTCTCACGTTAGGCTTCTTCTCCTTTTGTTTGTTTTTATTTAAGGCCACATACCTGGTCTAGGTCCTTTTAGCACATTATTTACCTTTAAGATACAGTTCCATTAGCATCTAGAATTTCCTCTGGAATTCTCTAATCTTTAATCAATGGTGTAGTAATAAATAATGTTTAATGATTTTTTTTTTAACAGTAGAAAAGTTGGCTCCTGACTGTAAACTCTTTGAGAGCACGGTTAATGCCCTGTTTATCTTTGATTTCTCCAGGCTTAACAGAGTTTTTGGAATCCTTTTGGCACTAAACAGGTGTTTGTTCAATAAATGAACAAATCTTATTGCATGGCTGATGTTGAGGAAAAAAATAACTTCATTTTATTGTTTTTTTTTTGGGGGTGTGTGTGTGTGTGAGGAAGATTGTCCTCAAGCTAACATCTCTTGCCAATCTTCCTCTATTTTTTATGTGGGGTGCCACCACAGCATGGCCTGATGAGTGGTGCTAGGTCTGTGCCTGGGATCCAAAACTGTGAACCCCAGGCCACCAAAGTGGAGTGTGCAAACTTAACTACTATGCCACTGGGCTGGCCCCTAAAATAACCGTTTCTAAAAGAGAAAAATAGAAGTGGAATAGACATGTTATGTCTGTGGGAATTTTCTTTTATCTGCACATGATAGAATCTGTGGTGGAAAATGTGAGGCAAGTTGCATGAGGGTCCTTGTCCTTTCTTCCCACTCTGTTCTTTCAAAGGCACCTCCCTTAAATTCCTTGGTAAAGAGGAGAATTGTAACAGAAAATTAGTCAGAAGTTGACTTCTTCATCCCCACACTGGATGATAGCATTTGTGTAAAATACAGGGATGTGACTAATTGTCGCTGTTTGGATTTAGCGTCTATCCAATCGTGTCCCCTGGCAGAAAGAGCCTAGAATGTGGCAATTGCCACAGGGGTGTGTGTGTTTCTGTGTGAGGTGCTTATGCTTGTAACTGGGGGTCGTGGGAACCACAGGGAGATGGAGCAGGGCGGGTAGCATCTTTCAACAATTTTTAGATGTCTGCTTTTTAGAAACAGGCAAAATTCCTTAAACATTCCAAAAATCATTAACATCATTAAACAAAGACTATCTTAACTATTTTGTTTAACTCTGAGACTCTTCTAGTCATCTAACCTGCCTGGATTGAAATTTCTTTCTTAATTTCTATGGAAAACAGATTTATATGGCTACGTTAGACATGATCAAAACAAATCCCTTTTTCCTTAGTAGTTTAAAAATAATGTGACTTTGTTTTTGTAAAAAGTATATGAACTCATTACATTTAAATAATCAGACAATACAGAAAAATAAAACATGAAAGGTAACAAATCATTAAAAAACCTTACCACCCAGAAATAACCAGCTTTCATTAATATGTGACAGATACAATATGTACACACAGAAAGTGACAGATGGAGAAAAATAGTTTGAGAAAAATAGGATTATAGTATATTTGCTTTTTATTAACAAAAGTATTAAATTTCAGTTTGCTTGAATTTAACTCAAGAAAAAAGGGAAATAAAATGAGAGGAATTGCTTGATTTCAGAACAATGTCTCTGTGCTACCGCTGATGAGATTGTAATAGCTCTGTAGCACCCTGCAATACCTCGTCGAAAGCGGGGGCCTTACAAATATTTGCTGAATGCGGATATGAATATGTTTCTGTATTATTTGTTTATGAGAATTGATTTTTCTCAAACTGGGATAATAATTCAGCCTTGCATGGCCTTGAACTCAAGGTCGATTTTGTGTTTGTTCATGGATTATTAATTCTTTTGCAAACATTCATTGAGACATTATTTCTCAGGCACCAAGCTAAGGGCTGGAATACATGTCAGCTTGTTACCCCTGCCCCCCTGTGAGTTGCTCTAGGCCTAAAACCTCCTGTCAGACCTGACTTTGCCCGTCTTTACCTCCTTTGTGGTTGCCCAGCCCCTCACTCTGGGACTCCAGCCACGTTGGCCTCTGCTCTTCCCCTTGAAAGCTCCTTCTTGCCTCGAGGCCTTTGAGTAGGTTACCACTTACACTGAGTGCTATTCCCCATCTGCTGGCCAGTGTGAGGGTAATTTTTTGTCTCAGCTTTACTGACCCACAGGGTGCCCAGTTAGATGTTATTCTGGATGTGTCTGTGACAGTGTTTCTGCATGAGATTAGAGTGTGAATCAGTAGACAGAGTAAAGCAGATTGCCCTTCCCTGTGCAGGTGGGCCTCAACCAAACAATTGAAAGTCTGAAGAGAACAACATGCTAAGAAAGGGAGAATTTGCTTTCTCTGCCTGACTGTCTTCCTTTTTTTTTTTTCTTTTCTTTTCTTTTTTTTTTAATTTTAATTTTTTTCAGATGTACATCATATTTTGAATTCTGTATACATTACATCATGTTCACCACCTGAACGCTAATTATAGTGCATCCCCTCACATGTGACCCTAATCACCCCTTTTGCCCTCCCCCCTCCCCCCTTCCCCAATGGTAACCACCAGTCCAATCTCCAATGCTATGTGTATGTGTATGTTTTTTTTTTTTTTTTGTCGTTTTTATCTTCTACTTGTGAGTGAGATCATATGGTATTTGACTTTCACCCTCTGACTTATTTCACTCAGCATAATACCCTCAAGGTCCATCCATGTTGTCACAAATGGCTGGATTTCGTCATTTCTTATGGCTGAGTAGTAGTCCATCGTGTATAAATACCACATCTTCTTTATCCATTTGTCCCTTGATGGGCACCTAGGTTGCTTCCAAGTCCTGGCTATTGTGAATAATGCTGCAATGAACATAGGGGTGCAAGTATCTTTATGCCTTTGTGTTTTCAAGTTCTTTGGATAAATACCCAGCAATGGAATAGCTGGATCATATGGTAGATCTATCCTTAATTTTCTGAGGATACTCCTACTGCTTTCCATAGTGGCTGCACCAGTTTGCACTGCCACCAGCAGTGAACACTGACTGTCTTCACGCTGGGATATTGCTCTTCTCTTGCGTTTGGACGTGGACTGGAGCTTACACCATTGGCTCTCCTGGATCTCCAGCTTATCAACCACAGATCTTGGGACTTCCCAGACCTGAGCCAATTCCTAATAATAATAAATAAACATATCTACCTCTACCACTCTCTCTCTCCTCTATCTAAATAGATAAATAAATAACCTATTGGTTCTGTTTCACTGGAGAACCCAAAATAATACATTCAGTTTCTCTCAATTCCTCCCTCAGCTCAAATATCTCTTCCTGAGGGAAGCCTTCTAGAACCTTCTAGAACAAACTGGATCCCTTTGTTGTACATACTGTACTTTGTGTTTATAGGATTTTCACAGTGGATAATTACATATCTATTTATGTGATTACTCTGTTGTTTTTCTCTCCCACTGGACTCTAAGTGCCATGTGGGCAGGATGCCTGGGTCCTCACCGTCATATCCCCATTGCCTAGCAAGTCTCGGCCATGTAGGAGCTAGTTAATAAACATTTCATTTTTCATATAACACGTAGATGTTAAATAAAACATGGTCCTTCTCCTCAGGGAGCTTATACTCTATTGAGGGTAACTGAATCAATTATTGCAGCAGAGTGTGAAAGTGCTATGAGAGATGTATGCGTGTAGACGTTTGTAGGCAGTTTTGAAGGTTTGGTAGGGAGGTGCCGGACAGTGAAGTGTTTGTGTGTGTGGAGCTGGTGGTGATGGGAGGAATGGCATAAGATGGTGTGGGGCACAAGCACTGGGCGGAGCCACTGAGTGTAAAAACTCAAAAACATTAAACCGAGTGACATGTTCAGGGACCTGCAGGTCATCCAATATGGCTGAAGCCAAAGTTGGATAGAGGAAAAGGATGAAGTTGAAGAGGATTATGGGGCAGAATATGAAAGACTTCAAATGCTCCTGAAAACTCATGTTGCACAACATAATTAAAATGTTTTCAAAATGGAATAGAATCATTGCATTTAGAAAAAAGTGTACACAGTATGAGAATTTATTTGTGAGTTGGAAGAGGTCACTTGATTTGTCTTGCTAAACATAAATAAATCTAGTATCTTGTAGTCTCATGTTTCATTCTGATATTTATATGGAGTCCTGAAGATAAAGCTTGTTGTAGAAAATTACAATTAAACTTGTGGACAAAGCATTTAAAAATTAAATTTAGGTAACTAGCCAGAGAGATAATTTGGATACCTGTGTAAAAGACAAAAGTAGAGGTGAAAATTACTTAATTAATTTTTTCTTGTAGGACTTAAAAGAATTTTCCTTTTTGCATTGAATAGAATTTTTGTCGTGATAATTTAGAGGATTCTAGCATTATTCTGTGAAAAATGAGCAAAATAGATCAGTTGGATTACAGACCTCTAAGTTAAGTGGAAACCCTTTGCATGAAAGGATATCACAGAGGACGGTGATGGTGTGTGCTGTGTGCTTATTGTTTATCGCTTCTGATTAGTGGGCTGTTGAGCTACACTTTGCTCTTCTTCTATTTACTGGGAGAATAAGTTTCAGGAATGTATTAAATTGCTCCTCAGTATTTTCTGCCATTAACATTCTTTTAGGAAATACAGATTCTCATTTTGGCTCTGCCAATGACTAGGGTAGCTAGACCCTGGGATGATAAATGCAGATTCCTGGGCCTCACACTCAGACTTTTGGTTCAGAAGGTCTAGAATGGAGCTCAGGAATCAATTTTTTAAAAGCTCCTAACTAAGGGCCTGAGGTTTTAATATATACTAGAGGGTAGGAGGCAAAATCTCAGGCCCCTGCAAGATAGAGCAGTCTGCACAATGCTGGGAGCCATGACATGGGGTATGAGAAATTCCATTCTGCCACCTGGAGAAGCAGCAAGAAAGCTGGGCCTCTGTTTGTTGTGGTAGATGGGAAAATAATCCTCTGTGAGAAAATGGACACTGCTCAGAGTACTAGGACTCCCGGGGAAAAAAATGTCATTAAAGATAAGCTCTGCATTTAAAAAATGAAAAGCTCATACAAGAAAGAAAACACCGCAAAGGAGAATCATCACACTGGAGAATTTATACCATGATAACTAGAGATAGTAGCACAGTAAAATGTCCAAAAAGATAAAAGAAATTCTAAGGTAAGAACAGGGAATTATGATAAATGAATAGACAGATTTGAAAAGGAACCAAATAGAAATGATGGAAAATAAAATCCAGCCATGCAGGGGGAAATCTCTCAAATGATGAGTGAAAATGTAGATTAGACACAGCTGAAAAGAGACTGACTTAACTGAGAGAAAGATCTGAGGAAATTATGCAAGATGTAGCACAGAGAGATAAGGAGAAGGAAAATTTGAAAGAGAAATTAGAAGATATGAAGCAGAGATTGAAGGAGTGTAGAGTCTCCAGTAGGAAAAATAGAAAACATGCACAGCAAGATATCAACACAGTAAAACAGCAGCACATGAATGTCAAAGCAGAAGTCATAGAGGCTGCCAGAGATAAAATATAGATTATCTACAAGGAATGACAACAAACTCATAGTAAGGTTCTCATCAGAAATAATAGATGCCAGAAAACAATAAAATGATGGTTTCCTAATGCTGAAAATAAAACGCAGTCTAGAATTTTAACACCCAAACTACTGTTGAGAAGAGATGATGAAATAAAGACATCTCAGGCATACAAAGACTGAAAGTTTGCCACTCACAGGCCCCGTTGAAAAATGCCTGACATATTTCCCTCTTGCTGAAGCACAATACAGAAGGAAAGAGAAGGATGCAAGAGGCAGTTGATGGGGAGATTGGTAAGAATGTTGACAAATCTAAATAGGAGTTGGCTTGGAAAAGACTCATTTGTGGGAATTTTAAAACAAAGTGAATCTAAGAGCAGACAGTGGCAGCAAATATATCATAGAAGGAGCTTAGGAATTTGAAATTAAAACATTCTCGGGACTGGCCCCGTGGCTGATTGGTTAAGTTCTTGGGCTCTGCTGCAGCAGCCCAGTGTTTCGCTGGTTTGGATCCTGGGCACGGACATGGCACCACTCATCAGGCCACGTTGAGGCGGTGCCCCACACACCACAACTAGAAGAACCTGCAACTAAGATATACAACTATGTACCAGGGGGATCTGGGGAGATAAAGCAGAAAAAGAAAATTCTCAACTTTGTATTAATTGTGAGCAGGATGCAGATACTTATTAACTTTAGATCTGGTTGATTAAATGTGTTTACTGAAAATTTAAGAGTAACTGCTGGAAGAATGAAAATAGGAAGCATGACTTCTAAACCAGTATATGGAAAAAAGAAGAAATAAATAAAACTCAAAACAATAGAAGACAAAAAAAAAGCTGAAAACTATGGTAAATAAAAAACACAAAATAAGGTTGTAGAAATAAACTAATTATATTAGTATTCACAACAAATGTAAATAGATTAAAATCATCTATTCAAAGACAGACTCAAAAAGACACTAAATTAGATGAAGTAAAATCCAGCTTAAAAGAGAGACATCAAAAATATGTCTACCACAATGAAAATGAGTGATATGCATCTTCATGTATCAACATAGATAAATCTAGAATAAAATATTGAGTGAACGATCCCAGTTACAGCATAGCTACAGTACTACATCATTTATGTATATTTAAAATGTAGACCAAATACAATATGTTGTTTACGGACACACGCATATACACTAAAAATGTAAAAATACATATGAGAAGGGAATACATCATGTTTAAGAAAATAGTTGTCTTTGGAGAAAAACAGAGGGAATGAGGCCAGGGAGGGATACAAAGCATACTTGAAATATATCTGTAATGATTTTTCATGTAAAAAAAAATCCAGAGAAAACTTGAAAAATGACAAAATGCATAAATGATCTAGTGCTGAGCGCTTGACTGTTTTAATATATTGCTTTTCTGTATGTTTGAAATTTACAGCATTATTTCAAAGCTCTAGAGTGATTCTCTTGTGCTACTATGTTTGGGAGTGAGTAGAGCAGATGACCCCATGTCCCCTTGTAGTTTGAATTTTGTTCAAGTCCAT
Organism: Equus asinus; assembly: GCF_041296235.1. Classification (NCBI taxonomy): domain Eukaryota; kingdom Metazoa; phylum Chordata; class Mammalia; order Perissodactyla; family Equidae; genus Equus; species Equus asinus. The sequence continues at coordinate 12,469,387 of NC_091791.1, read as the reverse complement.
GTTATTTGAAGGTTGCCTTGTTGATGCTTATGTAGACTCTAGTCTCTTTGTGTTTCTGGAGAGGTTCATAAAGATTGGGCCACAAAACTGCTGAAGTCTTAAAGGGAGCAGTTTAATCTTGGGCTGTCACATTGAATTGGTGGCTTCTGTTTGAGCCATCTGTTCCAGTCATAGTGCACTGCATCCCGTCCTCCAAGCTTGGCAGGGTCTTATTCCCATCATTATCCCTCAAAGAGCTCTAGATTGGAATTTTAAAAATTTCAAATTGGATATGAGGGAGAAATTGTGGGTAGGTGAAAGGCTGTAGATGACATGTTTTCACTCGTGGCATTTTTCATGGGGGAGGGAAGGAATGTGTAAAAGTATAATTAGATGATACTTCAAAGTTTTGCCCAATAGAGCTATATAGATATTTTTTTTTCTCAAGCCGAATTATCTCCATTTCTTGCCAATGTGTTCTTTTCAGTTACTCTTAATACCCCATCCGGAATTAGAGATGGAGGAAATAATTGGGTCAGCTCATCTTTGCTTTGCCAACGCAGGTGTTTTCCAACAACATGTTTTCCATGGTGGTGCCCAGTTCTTAATAACAAGCTTGTGCACTGTGCAATTATTTTGATAGTAGAGAGAAGATGATAAACAGTGTCTGTTTTGTGCTACGTGAGGCCTTTCATCACAGCTGTTATGCACAGCATCTTTGGGAAAACCAATGAATTTTCACATCTGCATTGAAGACCCTTCACAAACTCCCTTGCAAATCAGGAGTGAAGGATCTGGATGTTTTGGGGGATAAGCAAAGCTTCAGGTGGCCTTGTTTTCGAAGTCTTAGCTGTAGCCACATATGGTGTAGCCATGGGAAGTAGTATAACCATAGTCTTAGATATTTCGGGACAACCTTGATCAGACAGTCTGTCCTGTGGTTCTCGTAGTACTCGACAGATGATGGTCATTGTCAGCATAATTTTTTCTGAAACTGACCCAGCCCCCTTCAGATGTGGGTGATGTGCCTCTTAGCACCTGTGCTTATTATTTTTGTGGCATATATCATTTTGTATTGTAATGACCTAGTCACTTCTCCCATTATATTGAACTCCTTGAGAACAGAGATTGTGTCTTGTTTGCCCTTATTTCCCCAGGATCCTAGCACAGTACTTGGTGCATAATTGGCATTAGGTGAATATTTTTGAAGAGATGAATTAAGCCTTGCTATTAGGTCTTCATGAAAGAGAGGCGGTTGTAATGCCCTAGTCTGTTAGGGGTACAACGGTTAGGTGGCCTAATTAGTGCTGTCAAATAACTTCAGAAAATGCACAGATTTTACTAATTACCTGTTCCTTCAGTAAGAATTTAAGTGTTTTGAGCTGGTGAGGTATGGTTTTGGAGGTCAGGGAGGGTACAAAAGAGAAGGCAGGGAACATAACAGGCAGGGGAGATAAGACAGAAACCAAATAACTAGAGTAATGAGGTGTGATGCTAATTGGGAATGTTGACAAGGACATTTAAACAGGCTAGAAGTTGACAGTAGTTTTTGGCTAGTTCGAAATAAATTGGTAGTATCTGTTTACATAAGATCTCCTCAGTCAGAGTTTTAAGAAGACAATAAGTAGCATCCCTTTTCCCCCATTCATGGTTAAAAAAATATTTTAACATGTGCTTTCAAATAATAAGAACACTTTCCTATACGACTACAAGACAATGATTGTATCCAAGAAATTCAAAATGCATACAAAAATATTATCTAACATAATATCCATATTCCTAGTTATCCAAATAATATCCTTTAGAGCTGATTTTTTTCATACACTGCATTTATTAATTATGTCTCCATAGTTTCCTTTAATCTGTAACAGTTCCCTTGTCTTTCATGACATTGATACTTGGAAAGTCCTGACCAGTGTCTTGTAGAATGTTCCACAATCTGGATTTGTCTGTGTGTTTCCTTCTGATTAGATCCCATTAAACATTTTTCCGCAGACTACCACACGGTGATGTTGTGTCTTTCCTGTTGTTCACATCAAGAGGCACAGGGCAGCAGACTGTCCCACTGATAACAATGATAAATCTGACCACCTAGTTCTAGTGTGCTTCACCAGAGGACTCCATTGTAAAAATACCATTTTCCCTGTGTAATTCATAATCTGTGGCTTGATGCTTTCAGACTGTGTGAATATCCTGTCCTCAGTAAGCTTTTACCCCATGAATTTCACTCAAGGATTTTAGCATCCATAGATGATCCTTGCATGAATCAATTATTGCATCAATGATTGCAAAACAGTGATTTCTAATTCTATCCTCCCTTCTGTATTTATTAGCCCACATTTTTCTATGAAGAAGAGCTCCTTCACTTATTTTTGAGTAGTAATATGGATTAATGGGTTTATTTTTAAATTAATGTGTCATTATTCTTTTTGATGCCTAATTTGTTTCAAATTTGGACACTTGAGTCCCTTCAACTGACTCCTGTGTTCTTTTGATATTGTCCCTTCGTTCTTTGAGCACCTCTTTGATTTTTGGCCCAACCAGGTGGTCCAGGCTCGTTTTATACATTTCCTGCCCCGGATATGGAATCAGCCATTTCTCCAAGGAGCCCTGGTTCCTTTTACAAGGGAATGATATTTAGAACAAGAACTAGACACAAAATGTGCTTATTGCTACTAGCATGTCTTTGATTCCAGACTCTTCCAATGGACAGGGCCAGGGAAAAATGTATATTTTAACTCATGAATTTATGTTGATACTTTTAATTCAAACAGAACACCATAGGATTCTCGCTCACTCTCTGTCATTCTATATTTGTATCTTCCTTTTCCTTTTTGACAACTGATTCCCGCCAAATCGATATGTTTATGAATTTATTCTTTCTTTAAATACACTAACATCACTACCAATAACAAACCTACCAAGTAAAGTCCAAGACTTTTTGGGGGCAGTTCTTTTTCTTCTTAAAATATATCTTGCTGGGCATGTGCAGCCAGAGGACTCCGCTAAAAAATTACTTGAATTAATGCTTTTTCCTTGTGGCATTCTTATCAACTTGGTATACAGATACACTAATTTGTTTCTGTTTGTATTTAATTTTAAATTTTGTTTTTCATCCTGTTGGTTTAATATTAATTTTGAAAAAGAAAAACAGCTGCGTGGTTCAAAAGTCAAAACTACACAAACAGTATAGTCACAGAAGCCTCCTTGCCATCTTTATTCTTTGTACCTCTACTCCTACTCTCCCGGTAGATAACTAACTTTTTACTAGATTCTGGTAATCCTTATGCTTGTTTATGAAGAATGAAGTGAATACATGCATGTGTGCTTATATGTGTGTATTCTTCTCCTTTATGCTTATGCAAAAAGTATCACGCTCAATTCCTTTGAACCTTGCTTTTCTTCATTTAATAATACATCTTGTAAGTTATTCCATATCACTTTATACAGACCTTCTTTTTTTAAATGGCTAATATTACTCTTTTATGTGGATATACCATAAGTCTATACAACCAATCTTCTGTGGATAGGCATATCGGCAGTTTCCAATATTTTGCTATTTCATAAAACACAGCAGTGAATAATTTGTGCATATGCTGTTTCTTACTTGTAGAGGTGGCTTCTCAGGGTAAATTCTGGAAGTGAGGTTCCTTGGTTAAAACTTGCCCACTTGAGTTGAGTCAATTTGAAAGAGAAATCAGGCAGATGGAGAAGAAAATGTCAACTTTATTACTCTTAGGGCAGTTGAAAAACATGGCTGAAGTGCGTCCTATTGTAAATCCCCAGATTAGGCTGACTTAAGCACCTAGTCCAGGCCACTCTGGAAAAATGTGGGTCATCTCTTCATGGGCAAAGCCTCTACTGCTAAGCTTACAGCTTTACCTGGGGAGACAAAAGCACTTACACTCTGCAGGAAGGCAGATGCCAAGGGAGAGCAAAGGGGCAGAGTCACGAGGCCCAAGTCTTTATCTCAACCCTACCAATCAGCAAAGTCTCTTCTCCTCCCACAGGGAGGAAAACTTGAGAGGCAGAGAGGCCAGGAGTGTCACTCCAATGATGTCCCTCCTCATGGAAACATGAAGACGGAGAAAAAGGTTCCCCTTTCCCAACACTGTAGCCACTAGCATCAGAGTCCTTTAGTGGACTCTGGTAGTGAGTAAGGGCTAGGAATATCTGAGGAATGGACAAAAATGAAAGAGCAAAAACCAGTAAAACCTGGAAAGCTTAGAGACTGCTATTCACAAACTCAGTTGAATGGCCTAAAGAAACTCTGTACCAGTTTCCCTCTGCTTGGGAATCTAAAATATAAAATTCTGGTGCATCTCTGCCATGACGGAATGTGCAGGGCGGGGATGGGTTGATCCCCTGGACACCACTGTGCTGGAGGTTGTGTTCTCTGCTCTCATGTTGCGTGTCTAGGATGATCTCAGGGAGGACTCATCATGTTACCCATGGGTTCTATTTAAAATTTCCTGGCTCTGTGGGCGGGTAGGTGGGGTTAGGAGGAAGACCATATTCCTTCTTGTCTGTGAAGTGTTGCTGAGGCATTCAGAATAGTAGGGGGACAATTTTTGGTTTAAATTCTCCAGGGGCCGGCCCTGTGACTGACTGGTTAAAGTTCCACGTGCTTCACTTCGGTGGCCCAGGTTCTCGTGTTCAGATCCTGTGTGTGGACCTACTCCACTCATCAGCCATGCTGTGGAGGCGTCTCACATACAAAATAGAGGATGATGGGTACAGATGTTTGCTCAGGTCAGTCTTCCTTCAGCAAAAAAAAAAAAAAAAAAAAAAGAGGAAGATCGGCAGTGGATGTTAGCTCAGGGTGAATCGTCCTCATAAAAACTAAATGAATTAACTAACTAACTAAATTAGTTAATTCTCCAGAGGCAGTTTGGTGAATAGCTATGCTTTTAAATATTTTGTATGAAGGAGGGCAGTGCTTTGAATTGTCAAGTTTGTACATTTAAGAATACCAGACTCCAAAAGGGTTTTAAGAAAATATTTCCACGTTTTCCTTTAGATTAGAATGTTAAAAATTAAACCTTTTAAATAATATTTCATTGCAAATATGAAAATTCATACCTAGAACCTGATGAGGAGGAGATTTTGGATTTCTGTGAAGTTTTATTTTGAAATATATGAATTTTTTTGACTTATATTGTAAAAGTTGAAACCTTAGAGAAATGTAAAGGAGAAAGTCAGAATTCTCCACAGTCCCACACCTCAGGGATGATCTTTTATATAGTTTGGTATAGAGCCCTCCATCTTTTTTTTCTTTCTGGCTGGTTGTTCTTTTCTTATGATTGGGTTGTTCAGTCACATTCCTTTTCTTTCAGTTGTAGAAGCCAATAACTTTCCCTTTTTTTCCCTAACCTAGTTTGAATTGTTTCTTGCCGCTTATACTCAAAAGAATCTTTACTAATGCATATTTTTATGGTAATAAATATTGTCCATTTCTTTCATTGGGTAGAGTTCATTGCTGTATAAACACATGTTTTTAAAATCTCCTATTTATAACCATTTGTATTATTTTGAAGTTTTGACTTTCGACAATGCTGCAGTGAGCATCTTATATACTTACACAGTTGTCGACTATATCGCTAGAGAAAAATCCTGGTAGAAAAAACTGAAAAGTTTCAGACATTTTGGAGATCATAGATTAGATCAAATTAACATTAAAAAAACTGTATCAATTTATACTCCCATCATTAGAGACAGATAGTACAAGCGTCCTCCCAACTAGATGTTATCAATAGTTTAAATCTTTGCAAATACAATAGGAGAAAAAGAACAGTTTATGGTTTTAACTTGTATTTTAAAATTTTTCTGTGGAGGAGCACTTTTTAATTTTCTTATTACATACAGAAAGACAAAGGTAAGGATGATAGTAGATTTCTTGTTGGAAGTGATACAAACCAGAAGACAGTGGAACAATATCTTAAAAGCACTGAAAGAAAATCTATCAACCTAGAATTCTATACCCAGTGAGACCACTCTTTAAAACAGAAATGAAATAAAGACTTTTTGAGATAGCTGAAAGAATTCATCAGTAGCAGACCTGCCCTACAAGAAATGTTCAGGAGGTATCATGGGCAGAAGAAAGGTGATACCAGAGGAAAATCTGGATCTACACAAAGTAGTGAAGAGCACAAAAAATAGTAACTATGTGAGAAAGAATAAAAGACATTTTAAAAATAATTGTTCAAACCTCTTTAGAAAATAATTGACTGTTTAAAGGAAAAAAATAACAATTATATATTGTGGAGTTTATAACATATGTAGAATTAAAATACATGATAACAGTAGTACAAATGCCATAAGGGGAGAAATGGAAAGCTATGGATGTAAGAGTTGTATATTATATGTGAAATGGTATAGTATTACTTGAATGTAGACTATGATAAGTCAAAGATGCATATTATAAATCCTAAAGTAGTTCCTAAAATAATGCCCAAAGAGTTACAGCTAAAAATCCAACAAAGGAGATAAAATGGAGTCATAAAAATACTCAATACGTTGAAAACAAGGCAGAAAAAAAGGAAGAATAAATGATACAAAAGACTAATAGCAAGATCATAAATTTAATCCAACCCATATCAATAATCATATTAAATATTTTTGGTCTAAGCATACTAATTGATCTAACACACACTAAAAGGCAGAGATTGTCACATTGGATAAAAAAGGAAGATCAAACTATATAAGAAACTAACTTGAATTATAAAGATATAAATGTGTTAAAAGTAAAAGGATGGGAAAGATACGCAACATTAAAGTTAATTTTAAAAACTGGAGTGGTCTTGTTAATATTACACAAAGTAGATTTTATAGCAAAGAATATTACCTGGGATAAAGAGGACCATTTTATAATGATAAAAGGGTCAATTCGTTAAGAGAACATAACAATCCTAAATGATCAGGCAATTAACAACAGAGCTTCAAAATATATGAAGGAGGGGCTGGCCCCGTGGCCGAGCGGTTAAGTTCGCGCGCTCCGCTGCAGGCGGCCCAGTGTTTCGTTGGTTCGAATCCTGGGCGCGGACATGACACTGCTCATCAAGCCGCGCTGAGGCGGTGTCCCACATGCCACAACTAGAAGGACCCACAACAAAGAATATACAACTATGTACTGGGGGGCTTTGGGGAGAAAAAGGAAAAAATAAAATCTTAAAAAAAAAAAAAATATGAAGGAAAAAATGAAAGAACTACAAGGAGAAGTAGATATATCCACAATTATAATGAGAAATTTTTAAGAGTTTATCTCTTAATAACTGGTGGAATAAGTAGACAGAAATCCAGTTGGGATATGGATTGCATGAACAGTTCTATCAATCAACTAGGCTTAATTGACGTTTATTGAGTATTCCATCCAATAAAAGCACAACAGACATTCTTTTCAGAGTATTCAGAACATTTATCAAAATAGACCATATTCTGGGCCATACATCAAGTCTGAATAAATTTTAAAGGATTCCTAAGATGTGTTTCCTCTGATTACAAAGGAATTACATCAGAAATGAATACTATAAAAATATCCGGCAAAGTTCCCAGATATCTGCAAACTGAATAAAACCCATCTAGATAACCCATGGGTCAATAAAAGATATCAAAAGAAAAATTGAAATGTACTTTTAGTTGAATAAAAATGCAAACACAACATATCAATATCACTGGGATGCAGCTAAAGCACTGTTTGGAGGAAAATTTATAGCATTAAATGCCTGCAGTAACAAAGAAGGAAGATTTCAAATCAGTGATATAAATGTCCAACTTAAGAAACTAGAAAAAGGAAAGAAAAATAAGCTCCCAGAATAAATGAAATAATAAAATTCAGAGCAGAGAGCAACTAAATAGAAAAAAAGTTAGGAAAAACAATGTAACGAAAAGCTGATTCTTTGAGAAGATTAATCAGATTAATAAACCTCTAGTCAGACTGAGCAGAGAGGAAAACAAAGATAAAAATTACCAATTTTCAGAATTGGAGAGGTGACATCACTCCTGATTCTACAGCTACTAAAAGGATATCATGGGAATATTTTGAACAATTTTATGCCAATAAATTTGACAATTTAAATGGAAAATTCTCAAAATTCACTCAAGAAAAAACATAATTCTAATAGCTCTATATGTATTAAATAATTTGAATTTGTAATTAAAAGCCCTCTCACAAAGCAAACCCAGGCCTAGATGGCTTCACTGGGAAATTCTCTCAGATATTGAAGGAAGAAATAATATCATTTCTACACAAGGCTGCCACAAAACGAAAGAGGATGAAATATTTCTCCTCTCATTTTATAAGGCCAGAATTTTTCTGAGTCCAAATCTTGACAGACATTACAAGAAAGAAAACTATAGACCAATGTCTCTCATGAGAATGGATGCAAAAATTCTCAACAAAATGTTAGCAATTTGAATCCAATGATATATGATAAGGACAATTTATCACTTCCAAGTAGGATTTATTCTGGAAATACAAGGTTGATTTAACATTTGCAAGCTAATCAATGTAATTTACCATATTAACAGACTAAAAAAGAAAAACCATCTGGGGGCAAGAGGTACACAAAAAGCATTTGAAAAAATTCTAACATCCATTCCTGATAAAACTCTCAGCAAGTTAGGAATAGAAGAGAACTTCCTCAACTTGGTAAAAGTCACCTACAAAAAACCTGCAGCCAGCATTATACTTAATCATGAGAGATCAAATGCATTGCCCCCCAGATGAGGAACAAGCCAAGGATGCCTGCTTTTACAACTGTTATTCAACTGGAGGTTCCAGTCAGTTCAATGAGACCAAACAAAAAAAAAAGCATCTAGACTGAAATGAAAGAAGTAGAATCATCTTTATTCACTGACAGCGTGCTTATTTATACAGAAAATTGATGGAATTTACAAAAATATTTTTAGAACTGATGAGGTTAGCATGGTTGCAGGATACAAGGTCAATATACAAAAACAAATTGTTTCTATAAAGTAGAAACAATCAGAAATTGAAATTAAATAAAACAATGCCATCTGCAATAGCATAGAAATATGAAATGCTGAAGGATAAGTCTAACAAAAGATGCACAAGGCCTGCAAGCTGAAAACCACGCCGAGAGAAATTACAAAGGACCTAAGTAAATGGAAAGTTACACTGTGTTTGTTGGTCAGAAGGCTCAATGCTATGTCAGTTATTCCCTAAGGGCAATCTCAATTAAAACTCTACCACGCATTTTTTTTCGTTATTGCTGTAAAGATTGATAATCTGATTCAATGCAATTCCAACCAAAATGTCAGGAGGCTTTTTTTGTAGAAACTGACAAATGGATCTCAAATTCACATGGAAATGCAAAGTATATAGTGTGATTAAAGCAATTTTGTTAAGCGACAAAGTTGGTGGACTTATACTACCCTACTTAAGGCTTATGTTAAAGCTACAGCAACAAAGACAGGGCGGTGTTGACATCAGGACAGACAAGCAGTGAACGGAACAGAATAGAGTCCCGTAATAACGCACGTATATATGGTCAGCTGATTTTTGACAAAGATGCAAAGGCAATTTAGTAGAGGGAGGATAGTCTTTTTCAACACATGGTGTTGGAACAATTGGATATCCCTATTTCAGAAATTAACTTGGATTTCTATCTCACACCTATAAAAAATTAACTCAAAAAATGAATCTTAGACCTAAATGTAAAACTTAAAATTTCCTGAAGAAAACGTAGCAGAAAATATTTGTGACCTTGAATTAGGCAAAGATTTCTTTAAAATGACACTAAAAGCACAATCCATAAAAGAAAAATTAATAAATCAGACATTGTCAAAATTAAGAATTTCTACTCTTCGGTAGTCACCCTTAAGAGAGTGAAAAAATAGCTACTGACTGAGAGAAAATATTTGCAAATCAACATATTTGATAAAGGATTTATGTCCAGAATGTATTTTAGAAACTCACAAAACTCAATAGCAAAAAAAACCAATAAAAAATGGACAAAGATTTGAGAAGGCACTTTGCCAAAAAAGAGAGTGACAAATAAGTATATGAAAAGAAGCTCAACATTAATTGTCATTTAGGTAATTGCAAATTAAAACCGCAAGATGCTGTTACACACCTTTTATTTATTTATTTATTTATTTATTTATTTTTTGAGGAAGATTAGCCCTGAGCTAACACTTGTTGCCAATCCTCCTCGTTTTGCTGAGGAAGACTGGCCCTGAGCTAACATCTGTGCCCGTCTTCCTTTACTTTATATATGGGACACCTACCACAGCATGGCTTGCCAAACAGTGAACCGCTGTGCCACCAGCCCCTACACAACTTTTAGAATGTCCAAAATTTAAAAAGACTGACCATATCAAGTGTTGGCAAGGATGTAGAACAAGGATGTGGATCTCTGATGCACTGTTGGCAGGAATGTAAAATGGTAAAACCACTTTGGAAAAAAGTCTGGCAGTTTATTTAAGAGCTAATCATACACTTGTGACCCAACCACATAAGTCTATACAAAAACTTGTACACAAATATTTACAGCGACTTTATTTGTGACAGCCAAAATCTGAAACGGCCCAATGTCCACCAGCAGGTAAATGGATAAACGTTTACATGTGGGATATCCATGTAATGGACTAGGACTCGGCAGTAAAAGTAATAAGCTAATAAAACATGCAACAACATGGGTGACTCTCAAAATAACGAGGCTGAGTGACAGAAGCCCGGCTGAAAAATAGATGATAATGGTGTGATTCCATTTATATAAAACTCTAGAAAATGCAAACCAATCTAGAGTGACAGGTTTCAGGGACTGGGGATGGGTGGGGGATGGGAGATGGGCAGAATGCAAGGGAGGATTATAAAGGGGCGTGAGGAACCTTTTGTGATGTGTGATGGATACGTTCATCATCTTGATTATGTTTTTGATTTCATGGGGGCGCATGTATCAGAACCTATAATATTGTACTCTTTAAGTATGTGCAGTTTATTGCATGTCTTTTATACCTCAATAAAGATTTTTTTAAAGCTGGCACCAAAAAACCCAACATTAACCATAGGTGCCGTGATCTAAAACGTGGCCTTTGGTGGTTGACACACCTGGGTGCCAAACCCAACTATGCACTTTGGACAAATTTATTCTTTCTGTAAGTCTCCATTTCTTCATTTTAGAGGATAGTAATGGTGAATTAAAAATATATTCTACATTCAAAATGGGGATGATAATACCTCTCCAACAGAATTGTGGTAAGGCTCAGATAATACTAGTGTATATAAATTACCTACAGTTGTGGAAAAGGGAACCCTTGTCCACTGTTGGTGGGAGTGTAAATCGGTTCAGTTACTATGAAAAACGGTATGGAGGTTCCTCAATAAATTAAAACTAGAGCTACCATATTATCTAGCAATTTCACCTCTGGGTATATATCCAAAAGAAATGGAAACAGGATATGGAAGAGATATATGCACTCCCATATTTATTGCAGCATTATTCACAATAGCCAAGATCTGGAAACAACCTAAGTGTCTGTCAACGGACAAATGGATAAAGAAGATGTAAGATAGATATATATATGATATACAGATAGATATCCATGTGGTATGTAGATATCTATCCATCTCTACATAGACATATATATGAATGTTGTTCAGCTGCAAGAAAAAAGGAGATCCTACCATTTGCAACGACATGAATGGAGCTTGAGGACATTATGTTAAGTGAGATAAATCAGACAGAGAAAGACAAATACCATACGAAATTACTTATATGTGGAATGTAAAAAAGCCAAACTGGTAAAAACAGAGAGTAGAATGGCGGTCACAAGGGGCTAGGGGTAGGCAATACGAGAGCCGTTGTTTAAGGTATGAGCTTACAACCAGTAGATAAATAAGTCCTGGGGATCTGATGCAAAGTCTAGAGATTATAGACAACAATGCTGTGTTATAAACATCAAACTTGCTGAGAGAGTAGATCTAAATCATTCCCTTCACAAAAAGGAAATAATCCTGAGATGAGATAGAGGTGTTAGCTGACGCTACAATGGCGATCTCAGTGCAATGTAGAAATGGATCGAACCACCGTGTTGCGCACCTTAAACTTATACAATGGTATATGTCAGTTGTATTTCAATAAAAATCGTCTGTATTACCATACTACTCACTGGTCAGCCCTTTCTATTATTAGTAGTAGACATTTGGAAACCAAAGGGCTAACTTTTAGGAAAAACACTTCCGGCTCTGTGGGGGATCGGTGCAGTGCAGTAAGTACAAACGGAAGGCCCCAGGGGGCTGGTTTCTGTGAGCGATCACGCCGCATTTTGACATTAAACCTGCTCACTTCTGCTCAGAAACAAGGCTGCAAATGTGCCTCGAAGCTTTGTTTGCAGAAAATACAAGTTGCTCTTGTACCAGGAGCCATTCCCTTTGGAATCTCTGCATGGCTGGATCGGTCCCTACGAGTTCAGTAAAATAAGTTATAAACAAGCTTCTCTTTCAGTGGCGGAGTCTAGTCAGCTGAAAATGAGGCCAGCTTCCAGAGGCTATGATTCCTCTGCTGTGCTCATCTCGCCTTGTTCCAAAAGACACATCCCATGAGAAGGGGTGTGGGGGTTGGTGGAAGCAGCATTTAACACAGACAGCGGAAAGGGAGATGACAGATAGTGTAAGCCTGACCCCCTGGGGCCTCAGGAAGGCTGTCCGTACTTTTTACATTTTAGAAATTGCAGTACTTGAGACAGCACCTTGGATAGAGTAGCATTTGTGCCAGATTTGTAGGAATAATAGCAATATGCCATTTAAGATTATTTCACTTGAGTACACTGTCATCAAATTTTGCTCCTGGTACCAGAGAAAAATGACTGCTATAGAGGAGAAGGTAAGCTTTTTTTTTTTAATGACTGACAGACTTTTTAAAGTTGTTTACAAATTATTCTATAATGCCTTCCATCGGAGTGTTTTTAAGGCCAGTCAGCAGAATTTTGTAAGGCCGCCATCGTATTGTTACTCTTGTGTGTTTTCCACAAATAACTGAGCCAACAGCATAGATGAGAGCCTGCTCAGTCCACGTCAAGACGGCACTGCCTCGCTCAGGTCAGTTACACAGAGATTCCGTGCTTTCTGGGATGACCGCGCGGAGGGCTCTGTGAGAGTGAGGACAGAGCTTGACTGTTTATGGTCACATCCCCATAGCAACAAGCCCGGAACCTGCCCCTTCCTAGGTGCTAAATCAATCCTTGTTGAGCGGCTGATTGATCTCTGAAGCCTGCTACTCTCTCAACTATTTTTTTTTTAAATCTTCGTATCATTTATCTGTCCATTCGTCTATTACATCCCTTCCTCTGTGAAAAGTGCTTTTCATGTATTCATGCATTCGGTTCTCACAATAACCCTATGAAGTGGGTACTATGATTAGCCACATTTTACACATAAGGAAACTGAGACACAGAGAGGTTAAGCAATTTGCCTGAGGTCACACAGATAGGCAGTCGTGGAGCTTGTATAACATTGTGGCATTTTCTATGCCTCAGCCTCGTTCATTCATTCACTTTTATAAAGACAGTCTTTCTCCAAGGCCAGGTCCTTGCAATGTGGGAAGAAGTGGATTAGGATAGACATTCTCTGTAAAGACTTTCTCTGGTGAAGGCCCAGAGGAATTCACCTCCATGCATGTGTGCATGTGCGTGCGTGTGATGTGCATGTGTGCATGAGTGCATGTGCGTGTGTGCATGTGTGCGTGCGTGCATGTGCGTGCGTGTGCATGAGTGCATGTGCGTGTGTGCATGAGTGCGTGCGTGCATGTGCGTGTGTGCATGAGTGCATGTGCGTGTGTGCATGTGCGTGTGTGCATGTGTGCGTGCGTGCATGTGCGTGCGTGTGCATGTGTGCGTGTGTGCATGTGTGCGTGCGTGCATGTGCGTGCGTGTGCATGAATGCATGTGCGTGTGTGCATGTGTGCGTGCGTGCATGTGCGTGCGTGCATGTGCGTGTGTGCATGTGTGCGTGCGTGCATGTGCGTGCGTGTGCATGAGTGCATGTGCGTGTGTGCATGCGCGCGTGTGTGCATGTGCGTGCGTGTGCATGAGTGCATGTGCGTGTGTGCATGTGTGCGTGCGTGCATGTGCGTGCGTGTGCATGAGTGCATGTGCGTGTGTGCATGCGCGCGTGTGTGCATGTGCGTGCGTGTGCATGAGTGCATGTGCGTGCGTGTGCATGAGTGCATGTGCGTGTGTGCATGTGTGCGTGTGTGCATGTGCGTGTGTGCATGTGTGCATGCGTGCATGTGCGTGCGTGTGCATGAGTGCATGTGCGTGTGTGCATGTGTGCGTGCGTGCATGTGCGTGCGTGTGCATGAGTGCATGTGCGTGCGTGCATGTGCGTGCGTGTGCGTGAGTGCATGTGCGTGTGTGCATGTGTGCGTGCGTGCATGTGCGTGCGTGTGCATGAGTGCATGTGCGTGTGTGCATGTGTGCGTGCGTGCATGTGCGTGCGTGTGCATGAGTGCATGTGCGTGTGTGCATGTGTGCGTGCGTGCATGTGCGTGCGTGTGCATGAGTGCATGTGCGTGTGTGCATGTGTGCGTGCGTGCATGTGCGTGCGTGTGCATGAGTGCATGTGCGGGTGTGCATGTGCGCGTGCGTGCATGTGCGTGCGTGTGCGTGAGTGCATGTGCGTGTGTGCATGTGTGCGTGCGTGCATGTGCGTGCGTGTGCGTGAGTGCATGTGCGTGTGTGCATGTGTGCGTGCGTGCATGTGCGTGCGTGTGCATGAGTGCATGTGCGGGTGTGCATGTGCGCGTGCGTGCATGTGCGTGCGTGTGCGTGAGTGCATGTGCGTGTGTGCATGTGTGCGTGCGTGCATGTGCGTGCGTGTGCATGAGTGCATGTGCGGGTGTGCATGTGCGCGTGCGTGCATGTGCGTGCGTGTGCATGAGTGCATGTGCGTGTGTGCATGTGTGCGTGTGTGCATGTGCGTGTGTCCATGTGTGCATGCGTGCATGTGCGTGCGTGTGCATGAGTGCATGTGCGTGTGTGCATGTGTGCGTGCGTGCATGTGCGTGCGTGTGCATGAGTGCATGTGCGGGTGTGCATGTGCGCGTGCGTGCATGTGCGTGCGTGTGCGTGAGTGCATGTGCGTGTGTGCATGTGCGCGTGCGTGCATGTGCGTGCGTGTGCATGAGTGCATGTGCGTGTGTGCATGTGCGCGTGCGTGCATGTGCGTGCGTGTGCATGAGTGCATGTGCGTGTGTGCATGTGTGCGTGCGTGCATGTGCGTGCGTGTGCATGAGTGCATGTGCGTGTGTGCATGTGTGCGTGCGTGCATGTGCGTGCGTGTGCATGAGTGCATGTGCGTGTGTGCATGTGTGCGTGCGTGCATGTGCGTGCGTGTGCATGAGTGCATGTGCGTGTGTGCATGTGTGCGTGCGTGCATGTGCGTGCGTGTGCGTGAGTGCATGTGCGTGTGTGCATGTGTGCGTGCGTGCATGTGCGTGCGTGTGCATGAGTGCATGTGCGGGTGTGCATGTGCGCGTGCGTGCATGTGCGTGCGTGTGCGTGAGTGCATGTGCGTGTGTGCATGTGTGCGTGCGTGCATGTGCGTGCGTGTGCGTGAGTGCATGTGCGTGTGTGCATGTGTGCGTGCGTGCATGTGCGTGCGTGTGCATGAGTGCATGTGCGGGTGTGCATGTGCGCGTGCGTGCATGTGCGTGCGTGTGCATGAGTGCATGTGCGTGAGTGCATGTGTGCGTGCGTGCATGTGCGTGCGTGTGCATGAGTGCATGTGCGCGTGCGTGCATGTGCGTGCGTGTGCATGAGTGCATGTGCGTGTGTGCATGTGTGCGTGCGTGCATGTGCGTGCGTGTGCATGAGTGCATGTGTGCGTGAGTGCATGTGCGTGCGTGTGCATGAGTGCATGTGCGTGTGTGCATGTGTGCGTGCGTGCATGTGCGTGCGTGTGCATGAGTGCATGTGCGTGCGTGCATGAGTGCATGTGCGTGTGTGCATGTGTGCATGAGTGCATGTGCGTGTGTGCATGTGTGCATGTGCGTGTGTGCATGTGTGCGTGCGTGCATGTGCATGCGTGTGCATGTGTGCATGTGCGTGTGTGCATGTGTGCGTGCGTGCATGTGCATGCGTGTGCATGAGTGCATGTGCGTGTGTGCATGTGCGCGTGCGTGCATGTGCGTGCGTGTGCATGAGTGCATGTGCGTGTGTGCATGTGTGCGTGCGTGCATGTGCGTGCGTGTGCATGAGTGCATGTGCGTGTGTGCATGTGTGCGTGAGTGCATGTGCGTGCGTGTGCATGAGTGCATGTGCGTGTGTGCATGTGTGCGTGCGTGCATGTGCGTGCGTGTGCATGAGTGCATGTGCGTGTGTGCATGTGTGCATGTGCGTGTGTGCATGTGTGCGTGCGTGCATGTGCGTGCGTGTGCGTGAGTGCATGTGCGTGTGTGCATGTGTGCGTGCGTGCATGTGCGTGCGTGTGCATGAGTGCATGTGCGGGTGTGCATGTGCGCGTGCGTGCATGTGCGTGCGTGTGCATGAGTGCATGTGCGTGAGTGCATGTGTGCGTGCGTGCATGTGCGTGCGTGTGCATGAGTGCATGTGCGCGTGCGTGCATGTGCGTGCGTGTGCATGAGTGCATGTGCGTGTGTGCATGTGTGCGTGCGTGCATGTGCGTGCGTGTGCATGAGTGCATGTGCGTGTGTGCATGTGTGCGTGAGTGCATGTGCGTGCGTGTGCATGAGTGCATGTGCGTGTGTGCATGTGTGCGTGCGTGCATGTGCGTGCGTGTGCATGAGTGCATGTGCGTGCGTGCATGAGTGCATGTGCGTGTGTGCATGTGTGCATGAGTGCATGTGCGTGTGTGCATGTGTGCATGTGCGTGTGTGCATGTGTGCGTGCGTGCATGTGCATGCGTGTGCATGAGTGCATGTGCGTGTGTGCATGTGTGCGTGCGTGCATGTGCGTGCGTGTGCATGAGTGCATGTGCGTGTGTGCATGTGCGCGTGCGTGCATGTGCGTGCGTGTGCATGAGTGCATGTGCGTGTGTGCATGTGTGCGTGCGTGCATGTGCGTGCGTGTGCATGAGTGCATGTGCGTGTGTGCATGTGTGCGTGAGTGCATGTGCGTGCGTGTGCATGAGTGCATGTGCGTGTGTGCATGTGTGCGTGCGTGCATGTGCGTGCGTGTGCATGAGTGCATGTGCGTGCGTGCATGAGTGCATGTGCGTGTGTGCATGTGTGCATGAGTGCATGTGCGTGTGTGCATGTGTGCATGTGCGTGTGTGCATGTGTGCGTGCGTGCATGTGCATGCGTGTGCATGAGTGCATGTGCGTGTGTGCATGTGTGCGTGCGTGCATGTGCGTGCGTGTGCATGAGTGCATGTGCGGGTGTGCATGTGTGCGTGCGTGCATGTGCGTGCGTGTGCATGAGTGCATGTGCGTGTGTGCATGTGTGCATGAGTGCATGTGCGTGTGTGCATGTGCGCGTGCGTGCATGTGCGTGCGTGTGCATGAGTGCATGTGCGTGTGTGCATGTGTGCGTGCGTGCATGTGCGTGCGTGTGCATGAGTGCATGTGCGGGTGTGCATGTGTGCGTGCGTGCATGTGCGTGCGTGTGCATGAGTGCATGTGCGTGTGTGCATGTGTGCATGAGTGCATGTGCGTGTGTGCATGTGTGCATGTGCGTGTGTGCATGTGTGCGTGCGTGCATGTGCATGCGTGTGCATGAGTGCATGTGCGTGTGTGCATGTGTGCGTGCGTGCATGTGCGTGCGTGTGCATGAGTGCATGTGCGGGTGTGCATGTGTGCGTGCGTGCATGTGCGTGCGTGTGCATGAGTGCACGACACATGCCTTGCTCGGGAGGGCATGATGGAGAGAGGCATAGAGAACAACCACAGGATCCCAGCGAGAACTTGGCAGGGACTCTTTCTGGAAAGGTAAGAATGAGACTTTTCTGAGATTTAAAAAATTCCGTTCACCTCTTGGATGATAGCATTCCCCTTGAAGAAGATTAACATATAACACAGCTGAAAATTCTCTTAAAGCTGAGAAAAAGTATTTAATAACAAATTTTGACCCTTGAGCATTAAGTATCTATCAGTGACTACCCATAATCAACTCGATTTTGCTTTTCTGTAGCATTAACTGTGATGGTGTTTGGATTTTAAGGAAAAAATAGAGTAAAAGCAGGAGTGATGATCCTAACCCATATCTAATTTCTAAAACTTCTGTGGGTAAACGTCTCTTAATAGAGATGGTTTGGTTTTGCTGATGGCATAATTTCAGTGATGAATAATTCAAAGAAGCACGCAGTGAATGTTAGCTGAAGACAGAAAATACATCTTTGAATTCCTGTTCCTTTTATGGGCCTTCAGAAACAGCCACCTATCCATGTAAAGCCTCTCTCTAAGGGAGAAATGGGCACTGTTCTTAGGCTAATGGAAAATAATGATGGGCTCAGTGTAGCTCTTTTCTTGGAAGTTCAAGACAGAGATAAGGCGCTGAACCCCTCCACGTCTCTGCTCTGGTGTCTGGGATATTATCAAATGAGGGATGTCCAAATGGCAGGCTCTTACAGGGGAAGTCAGCAATCCGCTGAAGCAGTACTGGCCTCCGCTGTGTGGATCCGGAAGGAGAACCAAAGTGAAAACTGACAAGGCGTCATTTCATCCAGCAGACCACGCAAGTGCAAATTCCAGCTTGTTCTGCTGCTTTCTGGTTTCTCCACGCCCAGAATGAAAATTCTTTTGCCTTCTGGATTCTGAGACTGTGAGGCAGCCATGCTCGCTGGAGTAGAGCTGATGGGAATTTCATGTCATTGATCAAGGAGCCCAGCTGCCTTCTCCATTAATTAGGAGGCATAAAGCTGCTCCCATTTTAGCTGCCCCACCTTCAGTTGGTGCAAAACTCCCTTAAGTGATTTTCTTGCACTTTGTGAAACACACACATAGATACAGCTGTCTATACAGAGGTGAACGTGTATACCTGAATCAAATAGATGAATATCTTTCTCTCCACATGCCTACTGGTTCCACCTTTGCTATCAAGCTACCAAGTTCTCTCACCTCTGGAATATTTTAGGAGCCTTTTAATCTGATGAATTGGCACAGACTGAGAGGAAATGGCAGGGGCAGTGGAAGCTGAGGGCACGAAAGAAATGTTTGCCGGTCCTCTGAGCAGCTGTGCTCAAATGGGCGGGATGCTCCCTTTGCTGCAGTGAGTGTTTGAAAATGCGGGGATGTTTCTGATGGTCACGTGACTGGTGGCACCACCAGAACCTACTAGGCAGGAGCCATGGATGCAGCATGTCCTGTAACGTGGAGACAGTCGTATAAACAAAGGCATGCTGTGTTAGTTTCCTAAGGCTGCTGCAGCAAATGGCCGCAGACTGACTAGCTTAAAATAACGTGAATTCCTTGTCTTATAATTCTGAGTCTGGCGTGGGTCTCACTGGGCTAAGGTCAAGGTGTCGGCAGGGCTGGATCCTTCTGGAGGCCCTGGGGAGAATGTGTTCCCTTGCCTTTTCAAGCTTCCAGAGGCTGCTGGCCTTCCTTGGCTCACAGCTGCTTCTACCGGCTACAAGGCCAGCAGAGTAGCATCTTCAAGTCTCTCTCTGACTCTCTGAATTCTGCGTTCCATTGTCACATATCCTTCTGACCCTCCTGCATCCCTCCTTCTCTCATAAGGACGCTTATGATTACATTGGGCCCACCCGGATAATCCAACATGATCTCCCCATCTCAAGATTTTCAATTTAATCATATCCACTAAGTCCCTCTCACTATATAGGTCAAATATTCATAGGTTCCAGGAATTAGAGCTTAGGAATCTTTGGCAGGGGGCATTATTCCGCCTATCACATATGCCTGCCCCCAGTGCAAAAGTGAGTTTGGACTTGACTGGCTGAGGGTTAGGTGATCTTTTCTTTCCGGTGATGGCAGGAGTCTTGTGTCTTTCTGGTTAGAGGGACCTGATGATTTGGCAAGAGCTTTTGACCATTGCGTGGGGAATGGTGGGGCTTTCTAGGCCAAATCCAAACTCTCCAGCTTCCAAGGGTTAGAGTATCAATCATCCTTAATACTCCTTTGCCCCATCTTTCTCTCTGAAGAATCATTACGAGTTCCTGGGTGTTTTTCAAGTCTCAACAGTGTATCTTTGATTGGAACCCAACTGAATTTCTCATTCTTCCCAGGAACAACCCCCATACTCTTTGTTCATCCCCCAGCCCAGCAGGCCAACTCCTTATTGGCTTCATTTCCATTCCTGCTCAGCCACTCCTCCCCCATCTACTTAAATGCAATTTCTCTACCTAAATTGTTGGTGGTTTTTGTCTTCTTCTTTATGCTTTGTGTAATATTCATGTTTTTTCCAATAAGCACTTTAATAATTAGAACCTCCTTTATCAAATTCTCGAAATAATAACAACTAAGTGCATTCTACTTGTCTTCTATGACTTCTCAACTTTACTTTCCAGGATGAACCATGTCTTTTCTTGGCGCTCCAGTGGGTCTTGTATTCCACCTCTCCTGTAGCACTCGTTCATTCATTCATTTGCAGCAATTATGTATTGAATGCCTGCTATGAGCTAGGTCCTGCGTTGTCACACTGCATAGCATATATTGTTTATATTTCAGTCTCCCCTTGTAGGCTATGAGTTCCATACGACGTATAAATTTATGCTCACTGAATCTCTAAAAGCTATGCTTTAATGCACAGATATCAAGTTTACTACTAGACAGGAGAAAACACATTTTTTAGGAGGATGACAAAATTTATAGCTGCTCACGGAGTTGGCTTGCTGATATACCGTATGATAACATGACTATGCAATTGCCTCATGGTTGGTATGACATGTTGGGCTTGAGATATCCATCTGGATTTTGGTTTCTCAGGCTAGATGTTTTTATATCATTTTCTGAGGTCAGAATGGCCAGAATGATATTGAGCCCCTGGTCAAAGGGCCAGCTGATGAGACCTTGATGTAGCTCTGGGGGTGAAAGTCAGTCAGGGAGCTGCCCAGTCCTGGTTCCAGCCCCGCCCTCCCCTAGGAGAGCCCTTCTGCTGGACAATGTGTGGATAGGTGGGGTCCAACAACTGGACCCAAGGGACCAGGGGCCCTCTTGACAGCCTGGACCATTGAGACTCAGGAAGGCTGAGACCTGTCACTAGAACCCAGCGCAATGGGACAGGCCAAGGTCTCAAGACCCCGAGTCTGTGAGAGTCATTGTCCCCCTTTCCTTATCCTCTGCCCTTTCCTCGTCCCGCATGCTTCACCCTCTGCAGATCTGCTGGGTGGACTCTTGATCTCTCCATAGCCTCTCATCAGCCAGCAGGCTCCTTGTCTTCTATTCTCTTCCCTCTGTCCCTCTCCATCCTCATCTCAGCTTTGTCTTCTCTTCCAAACATTTGCTGAGAAGCTACTCATGTGTCAGGCAGGCTGTTTAATAGGCAGTGAGCGGCCAGGTAATTAACTGATTGATTTATTCATCTACTTACCATATGGGTATTGAGGAGTTGTCATGGGTCAGACATTGGGACTAGCATGTCCAGAGGATGGGAGATGAGAGAGAATGGCAAATTTGAGGAACTAAAACAGGTCCAGCATGGCTAAGTATAGAGTAGGAAGCCGGCGAGAGCAGTGGTGAGAAGTGATGCAGGAGGTGTGGGCAGCAGCCAGGACCTGCAGGGCCTTGAGAGCTGTTTTGGACAATAGCCTAGGAGCAGTGGGAAACCGCTGCAGCATTTAGGCCGAGGAGTGACATGATCAGATTTGCATTCTAGAAAGCTGGCTTTGCTAGAACGCGGACCACAGATTGGGGAGCGGCAAGAGTAGAGGCCTGGAGACCATCGAGGTAGCTGTTCTCTGAGCAGCTGAGCTAAGAAGGTGGACACAACTAAGGTGGGGGTAGAAGGGAGAGAAAGAAATGCAAAGATTAATGATGGGAACAATATTTAGGAGTGGAGCCCACCGCCCTTGAGGACTGATCAAATTGGGGTCCACAGGAGTGGAGGAGGGTCCCTACCTCGGAGGAGCTCCCAGTCTAAAGTAAGTGATTCCCAGTCTCTGGGGTGGAATAAGGAGCAGATGCCAGGAGGGCCAACATGAACCTCTGGGGAGGGGTATGTGGTTTAAAAAATACTTTAAAATGCCTATTTTAAACATAATCTGCAGAAAGTGAAGTCCTACAAAATCTTGGTTGATGAGATGCATGGAAAAGCACGCAGGACTCATGGATTATAAAATGTGTCCAAGTCCTGGCTTGGTAGGAAGCAGAAGATTAGAACAGATTACAAAATGATGGGATCCATGGGCAGTCAGGACACGAGGAAATGCTATTGATGAAAACCTCAAAAGTTTCTTTATTCTATAATGGAAACAAAGCAATATTTGGGAGGGTGCCCCCTTTGTTTCAAGGGCCCCCTTTGGTGAGCCCTTCCGCAAGATGAAAGTCAAGGACCAGACCTACCCCATGCTACAGGGGGCACCTTACTTATGTATTGGACTTGGGATTCTTTTTTTTTTTCTTTTCGCTAGGAAAGATTCGTCCTGAGCTAACACTGGTTGCCAATTTTCCCCTCTCTCTCTCCTTTTTTTCTCCCCCTTCCCAAAGCCCCAGTACGTAGTTGTATATTCAAGTTGTAAGTCCTTCTGGTTCTTCACTGACAGATGAGTGGGGTGGTTCCACGCCCAGGAATCGAACTTCAACCACTAGGCCATCAGGACTTGGGATTCTCGTAACTTTGAAATAAAAGATACTTCAAGTTTTCACATTCACTGTGTGGCCAGAGATGGAGGCATGATTTGTCTCTGGGGTGCAGGGCTCCCCACTTTAGGGGAAGTTACTATTTGATGCATCTGGCTCTGCAAAAGATGAAACAACAGCTGAGTCTGGAATGGGCAAGGAGATATCCTCTGCATAAGGACGGTGACTCCACGGAGAGTACAGGCGACTGCAGAGATTTTGTCACACGAAGAGTTGGCTTCAGGGAGAAGAGAAATGACCATGAAGGGTTTAAATGGGGATTATGAGTGAATGCCAGCAACCTGGCAGCTGTCTGGGGGCTTAGGGAAAAGAGGTCCATGAGGAGTCCCCATGAATTCTTTGGTCCACAGGGCTGTAATAGGATTCTCCCCCGGGATTCTATTGCGTGCTCCTTAAACTCTGGTAACAGGCCTGCGTTTGCGGTTTCTGAGGCTGTATCCATGACGGGGGACTGGGCGGATTGTGGAGAGCTGGGGTAGCCTGGCAAAGCAGAGAAGAGGCAGCCACGTATGATGGGTTAGAAGCTGGGGGCAGAGGCGAGCTCTGGAACCCGTGTGCACTTCCTGAGTATTCTTGGGGACATGGAGCGAGGGGCTTTTGTAGCATTGTGTGTGGGGGAGCTCAGGTTATTATTACTTAATTACTGGTTATTAAAGGAAAATGAGCTCTAGAGGGCCGTAAAGCTTAGCTCACAGAGGTTGCCATGGAGGACTCCCGGGTGACAAGAGGAAGGAGTCACCAACTAAGCTTGAGGGAGGCATTGCAGAAGGAGCGACATTTTGGTTCCCGGAATTACTTGTGGGTTTTCTGGCTGGGTCCAGTCATTTTGTCTTTCACAGGAATACGGACCCTCAGGACTGACTCAGTCTTCCAGCCTTTGAAGACTCGCAGCAAAAGGAGCCAGAATCTGCCTTGAACGCAATCAGAATAATGATAATACAATATGGAGAACTTAGACGCATTGAGTACTTCTGTGCCGAGTGTTGTGCTGTGTGCTGTGTGTGTGCGATCAAACACTACCCTGTGAGGTTGGAGGTGTCCCCCTGCACAGATGGCAAATGGAGGCTCAGGAGAGGGAGAAGGCCGCCTGGCTGCCGAGCGGGGACTGTCTCACTCAGATCCTGAAAGCAGGTTTAGGTCAGATGAATTGACCGAGATTATTTGCTCAGGATCTGGAAAATTGAACCAAGACTAGGAGGCCCTCAGCTCCAAAGCTGGGGCCAATTCATTTATATCTGAGAACTGAACTGTGGTCCCAGGGCCCTCTGCTGGGACCCCCTTCCACGATCCCCACCTTCTGTCTTCATCGCTAACCAGCTGCTCAGGTGTCTGCCCAGGTTAAACCCTGGTCACGATGAAAGTGTTCATGTGGGTGGGCTCAGCCCCTGCTGCCCACAGGAAGGCATCCTCCAGGAAGCCTGCTGCTCCGGAGTCCATTCCACTCATCTAGGTTGAGTTCTGCCTCCCAGACTCTGGAGGCCCAGGGGCCCTGCACTTGGCACAGCCCAGATAAGGGTGGGTCCTGTGTACAGGGTGATCCACAAAGCGCTTTCCAGCTCCTGCATGAAAACAACCACAAATCCAGTCTTACTTAAGGATGTTGTGAATTGAGTCCCTTTGGCGCCCTTGTGAAAAGACCATTGGCAAATCATGAACTACAGGAGCTGATCTGCACTTAGAATGCTTACTGCAAAATTAATGGACCTAGTTAAAACAGATCTCCATAAAATATAGATGCCCACAGTCCTAAGGCGGGAGATGGAGAGCGATCTCCGCTGTGGTATGTAATTTACTGAGGCTGTAAGTTCACAAGACGCTTTGCAGAATGTATAAAAAGATGAGGTTGCTGGCCTCAAGGAGCGCGAGGCTCACCAGATGAATATCGCTGAGGGTCCAAGTTCAAATACACGACAACCTGTGATCGTTATTGGAAATACTTCGGGCAGAAAGGCTTAAAGACGGCTGTTCGCTTTGAGGAAGTGTTTAAAGGAGATTAAGAATGATGATCTCGGAAGAAAGGCTTAACGTTAACTTAGAGTGAAAAGGAGACGTGTGTATGTCTTAAATGCCTCAGAGACAAGGAGGCGTATTAAATGTCAAATTAGAAGACAGGTAACCAATGATAATAAATGCCTGCGTCTATTAAAATGTGGCGGAAGTCTGCCACGGGCTTGGTGAGGCATAGATTGCTTCTCTTCTAAACAAATTACCTTGCTTATGTCTTCTCTGGGGGCAAAGGCTGCACATTTGGAAAGGTTGTGGTTAGACATTTAGGTGAACTTCCTGGCGTGAGGTAAGAATTTTAGACATGAGAAGGATCGGTGCTTAACACAACCACCCCCCTGGAAAGCACACACACTTGGGCCTGAGCTGTTGCACTCAGGGTCTGATGAATTATAAACCTCTTCTCCCGCCCCTCCTCACTTCCATACCGTCTCCTTTCTAGAAGTTTTGAAAAATTAACTGGCACTTGATCATGCATCATCTGATAGACATGCGTCATCTAATAGATGTGACTCATCTCTAAATTATATTATAAAACCTCAGAATATATGCCTTCTGTTACCGTTACCTGCTTCAATCCAGGTTTCCATTTTGAAAGCTGAGGTTTTCCGACAAATAAATATTCCAAAGCTCGGGCTGGGCTGATAGCCCATGAGCTCACTCCAGCTGAGATCTCCAGTGTCTCCAAAAAAGGAAAAAGAGAAGCTCATTTCTCGGGGCTCTCTAGCTTAGGGAAAGTGCACATTAGGTTTTCCGGGCGCAGGGTCCTATGCATTGCCCGTATCCTGCCATGTTGAATTTGGTGCTTGCAAATGAGTCCTCAGAATTGGAATCATTAATAGGCATCAAAAGCTCTGGATATGGGGGCTGGCCCCGTGGCCGAGTGGTTAAGTTTGCACGCTCCGCTGCAGGCAGCCCAGTGTTTTGTTGGTTCAAATCCTAGGAGCGGACATGGCACTGCTCATCTAAACCATGCTGAGGCAGCGTCCCACATGCAACTAGAAGGACCCACAATGAAGAATATACAACTATGTACTGGGGGGCTTTGGGGAGAAAAAGGAAAAAAATAAAATCTTTTAAAAGAAAAAAAAAGCTCTGGATATGGTTAAAAAGCAAAAGGAGCTAGCAAGCAGTGCGCATGCGTGTCCTCCTCCTCGTGTGTGTGCGTCCGGGCCCTGAAGCTGGAGGGCGGCAATGGGTCCCCTCCTGACAGTCCCGAAGGTGGTTCAGACTGGCAAGGTGCCCCCTGGTGGGAAGCCAACAGGCCACTGGTTTTTCCTCCCTCTTCTCTCTCTCCTTTCTCTTTTTCTTCTTCTCGCCTCGTTTTCTCTCCCTATCTCTTTCTCCTGTTTCCCTCTTTTTCAGACATTACAGTTTGAGGGGTGGGTTGGTGGCTTCACGTCGTGGCCTCAGGACTGCCCTGCATCGGGCCCTCCCTTCATGTGATTTCCAGCACTTGGAGCTCAATGGTGGAGTGCATCCTGTGTGATGGTTAATTTAATGTGTCCACTTGACTGCGCTAAGGCATGCCCGGAGAGCTGTGAAACATTTCTGGGTGTGTCTGTCTGTGAGGGTGTTTCTAGAAGAGATTAGCATTTGAATTGGTAAACTGAGTAAAGCAGATGGTCCTCTCCACTGTAGGTGGGCATCATTCAATCTATTGAGGGCCTGAATAGAGCAAAAGCCTGGAGGAAGGGTGAACTCACTCTCTCTGCCTGAGCTGAGACATCCATCTTCTCCTGCCCTTGGACAAGGGGGCTCCCAGTTCTTAGGCCTTTGGACTTGAACTGAATTATGCCACTGGCTTCCCTGGTTTGCAGATGGCAAATTGTGGGGCTTCTTGGCCTTCACAACCATGTGAGCTAATTCCTATAATAAATCTCCTCTGACATATATCTCTTATATTCTATTGATTCTGTTTCTCTAGAGAACCCTGACCAGTACACTCTGCTAACATTCAATTGTTAACCAGCCTTTGGTCCCGAGAGCCAGCGTAGATCTCCTTGGTAAGATGGCTTTGGCCATCTAGAGGATCTTTGTTTCCTGAACCTAAATGACTTCAGAGAAAGCTATCCACTGACACTGCCACCAGCTCCCGGGGGACATGTACCCAGAGAGAACGAAATAGCAAGAGAGCCCTGTTTGGTCCCCATGCCCAGGGCTGACATGGCCTGGCTGCTGTGTGGGCAGAGCACATCCACCTGCAGCTTAGAAGAGCGAGAGATGAGACCTCATAACTGCAGCTCTCACTGGTAACTATGGCTTGGCCTAGCCACGGAGGCCAAACACTAGGCCTAACAAAGTCTCCTCTCCACTAGGGGCCGACGGGCATGGAGCACGATGGAGAGCCCTTGAGTTTCTTCCACTAAAGGCCACTAAAAATCACCCGCCAATATTATTTCTATCTTTCAGTACATCTGCCCTTTTTCAAGGGTCTCTCTTACTTCTACCATGCCTGAAGGTGCCTGAGTGTGAATTCACACAAATCTAAAAAATTTGAATACTGTATGTTTTAGATATTGTTATGACATATAATTAACCATTGAAGTCAACATGTTTCTAACATAAGTTTGTAAGATACTAAATGCTGGGTTCCATTTTCCCTTGTGTACATGAAAAACAATTTCGCTAGCCCAATAACGTTTTGAGACATTATCTGAAATCAGATTGCTTTGCCAAGATTGTTGTAAATAGTCGAATGTACACAGCTTCATCTTCTAAAAACTGCAAACCTAATCTGTTCTATGCAATTAATAATAAGGGCATGGACCTTATTACTTTGAATTTCCACCAATTTAGTGTTTGTGAAACTTCAGGGGTGAATTACTGGTTAGAAACCAGGTGTCTTTGTACCTTCTTGCTTCCTTCCCATTTCTCCCATCCAGCCAGGTGGCGGCTGTGCCCTTCCAGCCCTGAGACACTAGCCAGAGCAGGTCCTGCAAAGCCCACAAGCAGTCCTCTGCAGAGGGGCCTGACCCCTCAGCCCTCGCTGGCTGTATGAGTTTCCTGTGGCTGCTGCAACAAATGACCACAACCAAGTGGCTTAAAACAACACGCATTTAGTATCTTCCAGGTGTGGAGGTCAGAAGTGCCACGTGAGTCTCACTGGGCTGAGATCAAGGTGTCAGCAGGTCTGCTTTCTTCTGGGGCTCTAGGGAGAATCTCTTTTCTTGCCTTTGACTTCAAAAGGTCACCCACTTTTCCCTTCTTCCAGCTTCAAAGCCAGCAACTGTAGGTCGAGTCCTGTCCACCTTAAAGTTCTCGACACTCTCTTCTGCCTCCTCTTCTTCCACTTTTGAGAACTCTTGTGATTAGATTGGTCCTTCCTGGATAATCTCCCCATCTCAGGGTCAGTTTATCAGCAGCCTTTGTTAATTCCCTTTGCCATGTAAGGTAACAGTCACAGATTCCAAGATTAGGATGTGGACATCTCTGGGGGACATTATTTTGCCTATCACGCCCACCCAGGCCTGCTTTTGGCTTTGGGTTCCTGTGTCCTCCATGCTGCTCAGTCTAACTGTGCTGGCCTCCTAGATTCTCTGCTTCTCAGACGTAGGTCACTTTCTCTACCTGGCAGGAGAATTCTCTCGGAGTTGGAGCACGAGTAGCTGAAACTGGGGAAGCAGGGTAAACTTGAAAAGAGCTGAGAGACTGGAGGGGAGGGGGTTCTGGGCCTTTGTGGGGAAGGTGGGAGGGGAGGACCTGCTGAGGGTGGGGCCTGTCTTGTGTGGGAGGTGCCCTGAGGCTGCGGTGGAGGGCGTGAGAGTGTGTGGGGCAGACGTGAGCCTGGGCAGATGTGAGCCTGTGCAAACCACCTGGGTACTCTGCAATGCCAAGAGCCCACTGCTGAATAATGACGCCTTCACTGTGCTGGCCCCGAGTCGGCAATGCCAGCCTACCCATCTGTTCCTACAGACCCACACTGCAGTGTATGCAAATCACCGAAAAGGCACAGCAAACATTCGGGTTATGAAGTGCAGCCCGACAGCAGTTTAACCCAGGAGAATTATTTACTGAACTCTGGAGGACTAGGGACTGCATGTGCCCCTTTCCCAGTTACAGCAAAATCTATTCTTGGCTGAAATTGATGTCTGATTTTTCCTTCCACACTCTTACATTCCTGGAGGTGACAAATAGTCTTTTGGCAAATACTAAATCTCTGAAATCCTGCTGACTGCGGCCTAATTTCCTTCTCGCACATTGACAAGACTCCCACAGCACAGATTGATCCAGCTTGTTTACAGTGGGGTTGAGCAATTGATTTTAATTAAATCCTCTTTTTAGAAATCAGGATGTGTCCATTTTGGCTCCCCCTCCCCTTTCTCAGAACGTTAATCAACTCGTTAAGTAATTTCTTCCAATTTATGGGTCCCAATTAACCTCTCTCTGAAGATCCAGAGAATTAAGTGAGACATACTGTTCATTTCCAACAACCTTTAGTCATTAATTTTGAATCCTCACATCCAAGATTCAGGGAAATTATTTGATGAGACTTTAGACTGTTTCCCAGTGTTTTCATTTGGCATTTCACATGTCAATAATTGGCTTCAGTCAGTGGGTGAAAGTGCTTTGGACTAGAATCTTTGTATTGAAAGCAGTCGTGGAGAGCCCCTGGGGCCTCTTATCTCCTCCACTGCTGCAATTCTCTCTCGGATGGTTTCTGTACGTCAGTGATCTTCAAACTTTAATGTCCGTGAGAACCACATGGAGAGCTTGTTAAAACAAAGTATCAAGGACCCTGATTCTGATTCAGTGGGTTGAGGTGGGGGTTCAAGAATTTGCAATTTTTTAAAAATTATTTTTAATAAGAATTGTGTATATTTAAGGTATATGTCATGATGATTTGACAAACATAGTGAAATGATTGCTACAATCAAGCTAATTAACATCCATCACTGCATGTAGTTAATCATTTTTTTCTTTTTTGTAGTGGGAGCACCTGAACTCTCTTAGTAAATTTGCAGTATTCAATACCATATTATCAACTATAGTCCTCATGCCATACATTAGATGCCCAGATATCCCACGTAACTTCAACTTTGTACCCTTTGATCAACATTTCCTCATTTCCCCCACCTCCTCACCTCTGGCAACCACTGTTCCATTTTCTGCTTCTATGTATTTGACTGTTTTAGATTCCACATATAAGAGAGATCATGCAGTTTTTTTCTTTCTGTATTTGGCTTCTATCACTTAGCATAATGTCCTCCAGATTCATCTACACTGTCACAAATAGCAGGATCTCCTGCTTTTTTAAGGCTGAGCAATAGTCCATCCTTTATATATACCATAATTTCCTTACCCATTTATCTGCTCACAGACACGTAGATTGTTTCTATATCTTGGCTCTTGTGGATAATGCTGCAATGACATGGAAGTGCAGATACCTCTTTGAGGTACTGATTTCAGTATCTTGAGAATTTGCATTTCTAATAAGCTCCCAGGTGATGCCAATGCTGCTGGTTTGAGGACTACACTTTCGATACAGCTTCTCTTGACATAATATTTTGGACAGCTGTGCAAGGAGGAGATTTGATGGGCTGTGGGATGGGAGGCAAAGTAATTCTATGTCACCAGCCGTTTTAATATCATAAATGGTTTGCCTAATTGGCTACTTCTGGGGGACTCTAGGCAGAAACACAAGACACTGGGTCCCAAAGAGGGTGGGAAAGGAGAGATGGAGGTGAGGTTAAGAATAAAAGCAATAGATAAACTTCAATGGATAGATTAGGAAAGTGCTTGGAAAACTCGTGGATGATTTGTGGATGTGATAGGGAATGAACATAGAAAATAAAGAGAAGGGAGAGATTTATGGAAGACTACATCAGCTTGATAAACTGCAGGAGAGTAATGATCCGCACTATAAATTATGGCACAGTTCTCTTGAATTTGAAGCCCAATTTTAGTATTCTTTCCATATGTTCTTTTGATAGTCATAGTTTATCTTTAAGCATAATTTCAAATTTTCAATGCCATCTCTACAAGGCTTTGTATAAATGCCAGTAGAGCCGGGCCAAGAAGGAGAACCAAGCAGGACTTTTTAGTTCAGGTAGTGACTTCCCCAGTTCCCTACCTGGTTCACTTCTAAGTCTTTTTTTATTCCCATTTTTTTCTGAGCAGCTCTATCTGGAGCTGGAAGCTTCTCTGGGCTCCCAATATTGAGTGGCTATGATATAATTCCTATTAGAATATTGAATGTTCACTGACCCTTTCTTCTCGGCTCTCAAAGAATAAATTATGACTGCCCACATGTTCTGGGACTGAGTGTTTTTTAACTCGCAGCAGGATGATAGAAAAGCTGTCATCCATGCTTGATTCATTTCACGGCCCAGCAAGGCCACAGGTGCCTCACCTTGGTATTGCTAATTCAAATCACACTGCAAAGGAGCAGATTGGGTGTCAGTCTTGCTTGTTAAAGAGAAGCAGAGCATTCCCAACACGAGCCAAGGGGCAGCGGCTTAGAGACTCTTAGGAACCAGGGGAAGCTGACTCTAGAGCTCTGACTTTTATTTCCTACAGTTTTATCTTAAATACATTTCCTCTTTCTCCCTCCAGTTGTGAGCTTCTACCATGCTTTGAGGCTCATCTCAGAGTGCTTTCTCTGAGAAGATTCAGCCACTCACCCAAGAACAGTTTAGCGCTCTGTCATCTGGATCACCCTACAATTTTCTTTTTGTTTTTTTTAAAGATTGGCACCTGAGCTAACATCTGTTGCCAATCTTCTTTTTTTCTTCTTCTTCTTCCCAAAGCCCCCCCAGTACATGGTTGTATATTCTAGTTGTGAGCGCCTCTGGCTGTGGCACGTGAGACACCACCTCAGCGTGGCCTGATGAGCGGTGCCATGTCCATGCCCAGGATCCAAACTGGTGAAACCCCGGGCCACCGAAGTGGAGTGTGTGAACTTAACCACTGGCCATGGGGCCGGCCCTGGATCACCCTACAATTTTCATTCATATCTCTAGCACAGTGGTGGCCTCATTGTTTTATGCTGTTTGCATTTCTGTGTTTCCAGTTCCTAGCACAGTGACAGGAATGTAGTATTTATTCAATGAATGTTATTGAGTGTACCCATTCATCCATGTTCAAAACGCATAACGTAGATCTCAACACACCCCTTCAACCTGACCAACATCAATGACTAATGGCACAAACACTCAAGTTTAAACTTTTCATCTAGATGCATTTGGCCATCTATAGGCAGAGTCCAACACTCTTAAAAAAGGGTCAGTGTAAGTAGACAGAAGGACAGAGGTGTCTGGAATTAGACCGGGATTCAAATTCCAAGTCTTCTCTTAGCCATGTGAGCTTGGACAAGCATTTCTCCTGTCTAAGGCTGTTGTCTCATCTGTGGAATGCGACAGAAATAACATCCTTCATGAGCTTAATGTGAGGATTGGATGAAATAAAGCATGTAGCATGTTTGGTTTAGTGACTGGGATTTCTTAGCCTTAAACAATGGTGGCTGTTCTTAACATGACAGCCATGGAGCTTAGATGCCTTCCCATCTTAAAATCTCATCACAGACTGACAACAAACACACACACACTCGTGTGCACACACACACACACACACACACACAGCTTTTTTTTGGTATAGCTCAAGCTATTTGCTTTTCTACCCAGATTACTTTCAACTAATTTGTTTTTAGCCCAGTCCTAAAAACGTTTAAGAATGACATGCGCTTTCATTTTATTTGGGCTTTAAAGTTTGCTGTGGTTTTAAGAATACTTCAGCAGTGCCTTCCTGTGCAAAATGAGTCTATCTCTCTAATGTATGAAGCGTCCCATTGCTCGTGATTTGAGACTACTGGCTCCTACTGGGGATAATACTCATTCCCAGGGCCAGGGTCAGGAACCAGCTGCTCTCGGTTCTCTCCTGGGGCTCAGATGGACTTGTGACTTCAGCCGTCTGGTGCCTTACAGGAAAATGGCAGAGTAATGATGGTTCTGGGTGAATCCATCACTGACACTGAAAAAAAAATGACTGAATAAAAATCAGCCAGAATACAGCAGTACAGATCCTCTGCAACACAATTCAGCACCAAGAGTGTGCCCTGAGCGGGGGTTGAAACTGTTCCTCTTTGTGTGAAAAAGTCTAGTGTCATAGCACGCCAGATTGTTAGACCTAGAAAGAAAATCTGTTGTCCTCAGGACACCCCCATTCCTCCATTTCACAGATAATAAAACTGAGACCCGGAGAAGAATGGAAGTCGATCACCCAGTGGGTTAGTGGGAGAAACAGCAAAATGGGACCCAGATCTCATGACTCCCCTGGTCATTGTTTCCATAGAGTTTAAGGCTCTTTGGCCTAAATAAAAATCGTTTTGAGCTTCCCCATAGACCTGGATTCCTATGAATACCAGAAGTGAAGACAAAGGAAATCAAGCTCGGATGACATTTTTCTTCCTTCGCTAAACTCTTGATCTTTCCTTTTCTTAGATACTGGGTCTACCTTGCGTTCTGGTTTCTAGCAGGGGAAATAGCACGTAACCTCTCTAGATGCTTTATCTCCTCTTGTAGACTCAGCATCTTGGCAGGGCTGCAGTCTCTCTTTTTATCCCCCGCAGCCACTTATCCATATGGTGCTCTCGGCAAACGTCAGCTAACGGGGTGAGTGAGAGAACATGTGAACGTGCATTTCTCTTCCCTTGTTTTTATAACATCTCATCAGATTTACTTCAGCATTGCTCTCATATCCTATACCACTGGAATAGAAATAATTTAATGTCGCAATGCTTTATAGACTAGTGCTGGAAACTTATGCTCTTCTGGGAATTTGAAGCAAGTTACAGTACCCCCAAATTAAGTATAAGTGACGTGTAAATTTTTATGTTTGTAAGTTTTTATGACTATAAACATTCTTTGAAATGTTTCCCTTTCCTCACAACAAAATCCATAGATTCTATGCTTTGCATTTTAGAATGATTAAGATCTTTATTGACATTTTTATCCTGTTTGAAGTTAAGAATATTACAGCTTAGTGCTTAAGAGAAAGGACTCTAGAATCAGACTGATTCTGTTCAGATGCCTTTCCCAACTTCTTACCCTCTGCACACTCTTGGGAAGCTATTTAATCGCTCCCAAGTTTTAATTTCCTCCTTTGTAAGGTGGAGAAATAATAGGACCTACTTTGTAGGATAATTGTGAGGATTTAGAGAATTAAGGATGCAAAGTAGTTAAGTCATATCTGTCACATAGAGAATGTGCAATAAGTGTTAGCTGTGATGATGATCATAATCATCAAACATAATAATTGCAGTCAACTTAGTATGAATATCAAAGAAAAAAGTGACATTGAGTAGGAGACTTATTCCTGAAAAATTCGTCCCAGATATTTCCAGCAAGCTAAGAAATTATTTCCATCCTTGTGTTGGCTTTATATCATGTCAACGTAGGTAGAACCAAGTTTCCCAGAATTTCTTGCTATGACTGGTTCTGAATTAGGGTTGGCCCTAAGAGGATCTTGCACAAGATTTAGGAGCAAAAGTGAAGGGGCGGCCATTGGCTTCTGGTCAGTGTAGAGTGGACTTGGTGGCCCTTCACCTTGTTACTGGCTCACTTTATTGGTGCAGGGCAGCAGGAGAGCCCACAGCTCCTTAACCTCCCACCAAACCTTCTCCACAAGCTTCTCCAGGTCTTGTGGCAGGCGCATGTGCACCTCTGTGGCAAGGGGCACCAGCTTCTTGTGCTGGTCACCACATCATCAGGGTTAATGCTGTGAGAGACAGACACACATTCCAGTTTGTGTTGCAGGTTTCAGTTTGTTCTCGTGTGTTCTAGATCATCTCTGCAGTTTCCATTGTATCCTTGATCTCTCCCTCTTCATGTCCAGCTTTCTTCCTGATTGCCGTCCCTGCCAACCTACAGTGACTTCAGACTCATCACGGATGCAAAGTCAACAGCCTTCCATAGATTTCTTCACCTGCTCCCGTGGTTTTATAGGTGACTAAGTAGTTTCTACCATAGAATATTTTAATGAAAATAAGGAGTTTAATGTGTTTGATTGGTTGTTTCTAAGTGTACTGGATAACTTGAAGGAAGTTGCTCTTTATTACAGGTATCTACCAAGTGGTACAGGGCAACACCAAATGCTTGCCCACAGGCCATCAAGTGACCTTGTGACCTGAGCCACCTATCATGAACTCGAGGTTGCCCTCCAAGCCATAAATCTGAGTGTGCATAGCAGCATTGCATCATGCAATGTAAGTGGTATATATGAGATTGGGCTTGAGCAAATGAAATGTATCAATAGACTCCTACTCATGGACGTCATTGATTTGATCATATCTCCATCATCCTGAAGCTACTGACCTGATAGACATTGAATTGCTTTTTTGAAGATCCATTTACAATGCCAGTTGGGTGAAAAGACCATGTAGGGTTGGGGTAATATGCTCTAAATCAGGAGCCAATATACTGTTTTCCCTATAATGTTCACAGAACTGGGAATCAAGAAGTGAACATGGGAATGGCTCTTCTCGCTATGATCTCTAGTGACACAAGAGTGAATTTCGCTTCCCATCTCTGAGACTTTGGGTCTGCTGCTCTAGAGGTCTTAGTGCCCAAGGGACAAATGGTTCCACCAGGAGACACAGCAATGGTTCAAATAAATGGGAAGTTGAGGATTCCAGCCAGCCAGCCACTTTGGGCTCCTCATGACAGTGAGTCAACAGGAAAAGAAGAGAGCTTCTATTCTGGCTGGGCTGAGTGATCCTGACTATCGGTGTTGCTTCCCTGTATTCGAGATAAGGAGGAGTACCTCCTGGTACCTCTTAGAACTCCCATGTCCTGTGATAAAAGTCAATGGAAAAACACAATGATATGATTCTTTCAGAACTTCCAATAGTCCAGACCCTTTAGAATCACAGGTTTGAGTCATCTCACCAGGCGAGGAATCATGACTAGCTGACATGCCTCCTGAAGGCAAAAGGAATATAGAATGGGTAGTGAAAGAAGAAAGTTATATCAGCTTTGCCATGCAATCGTCAGCACCTACAAACATAGGTTCTTTACCTGCCACATAAGAGGAGCCAAATAAAAACTGGAACGTAAGGCTTATGGCAAAGAAATGGTTTTTATTTTGGGTGATATCAGCTGGGAGACAAGAGTAAGCCCTCAAATTTCTCTCATTTAACCTTGTCTCCCTGATAGATGGGAGGCCAGGGGTTTTAAAGGTTTGAGAAGATTGTGGCTGCTTGTAGAGAGGGGAGGAAGTCAGTGGCCTTGCTGTTTGGAGCTTTCGAACCAGCCTGCATTTGACCTTGGGAGGCTGCTTACAGGGAGGAGGATGATAAGGGAATTTGCAGGTGGGTGACCTTGGCTGTTTGTCTCCATGGCGGATAGTGGATTCTGGAGCTGGAAAGCCAGGGAGTAAGCAGGGAATGAGTGCCTTGGTTTTAACCCCATATGTACTGGGTTTAATGTAGGGGAACTGATATCAGGGCTGACATCATGATCAGTTGCAGAAATAAGTTGCAAAAGCTGTAATGGTTATTCCCATGTGTATTAATTATTTTCTACCTCCCTTCCCATTCCCCTACCATCTTACATAAGATGTGTTAATAGTAGTTAACTTTATATCTCAGTATTTAAGTTATAGAATATCAAAAGGAGAGTGTGACTCAGTGAGGAGAGGAATGAACCTGACCCAAAGATGGTCATATGTTTTTAATTGTTCATGGTATAGATGCACAAAATGAGGTGGAAGTATGATTTGGCTGTCATCTTCATTTGGAAGTTAAGAATGGTTGAAAGAGGTGTGTGTGGATGCCCAGTTGACAAATGGTGAACTATGATGGCTTTATACCGTCTCAGTTTACCTAAGCTAAAACGATCAGTAACTTTGCAAAAAATGAGATAAAATTATTAAACATTAAGTTGCTATAGATAGTTTTTGCAAAGAGACAGTGTTTAAATGAACAAATAAAATGAAACTTTAAAAAGAACATCACAAGTATTTTGCTGGAGTCTCCCAAGTATTAGGAAAAGGAAAAATCCTAATTCTGTTTAATAAGTACCCAGAAGATGAAATAAAACCTGATCAGTTAAGTTTTGGCAAAGGAGACTGGCTTCACTGGGTTCTGGATTGAATGGAGCATTGTTTCAGAAGTCTTGAGGAACAAATGGAGCAGACCTGATTCCCCATAGTCAGAAGGCTGAGCTGAAAACGGTTTAAAATCCAGTGATTGGAAGCAAAGTCAGGACTGTGGCTGAACGTGCAAGTCTAACATTGACCGTGGACCAGAGGCTCAGGGTGAGGGACGTGTAAGTGAGACTCCTCTCCTCCTTGGCTGGTTGGGCCTTCTCGAGTCTTTAAGGAGGGCTCTAGCTGTCCTACAGATTGTTCTCCGAATGATAAAAGTCAAAAGGAGGAGAAAGACTCTCTTCAACAAATGGTGTCAGGAAAACTGGATTTCCTAATGCAAAAGAATGAAGTTGGATCTTTATTTTATACCATATGCAAAAATTAACTCAAAATGGATTAAAGGCCCAAACGTAAGATCTAAACCCGCAACACTCCCACAGGAAAATATGGGGAAAACTTCTTGACATTGGACTTGGCAATGATTTCTTAGATATGTCACCCAAAGCGCAGGCAACAAAAGCAAAAACAGACAAATTGGACTAAATCAAACTTTAAAACTTTTGAGCATCAGTGAACAGAGCAAAAAGGCAGCCTAGGGAATGGGAGAAAATATTCACGAACCACGTATCTGATAAGGGGTCAATATCCAGAAAATGTAAGCACTCAACAACAAAAAAATCAAATAACCCAATTAAAATATGGGCAAAGGACTTGAATAGACATTTCTCCAAAGATTATATACAAATGGTCAATAAGCATACAAAAAGATATTCAACATCACTAATCATCAGAGAAATGAAAATTAAAACCACAAAGAGAATCACCTCACACCCACTAGAATGGCTAATCTAAAAAACCCAGAAAATAACAGAATGCTGGTGAGGATGTGGAGAAATTGGAGCCTTTGTGCACTGTTAGTGGGAATGTAAAATGGTGCAGCCACTGTGAAAACAGTATGGGGTTTCCTCAAAGAATTAAAAGTAGAACTGCCATATGATCTAACAATTTCACCTCTGGGTATATATCTAAAAGCATTGAAAGCTGGGTCTCAGCTATTTGCATACCCATGTTAATAGCAGCATTATTCACATATCCAAGAGGTGGTAGCAACCCAAATGATCAGTGATAGATGAATAGATAAACAAATGGGGTGCACCCATAGAATGGAATACCATTCAGCCTCAAAAAGGAAGGAAATTCTTACACGTGCTACAAAATGGATGGACCTTGAGGACATTACGTTAAGTGAAATAAAGTAGTCACAAAAAGACAAATGCTGTATGGTTCCACTTATATGAGGTATCTAAAGTCGTCAAATTCATAGAAACAAAGTAGATTGGCATTTACCAGGGGCTGGGGGGAGGTGGGAGGGGGGCTTGTTGTTTAATGGGAACAGACTTTCAGTTTTGCAAGATGAAAAAGTTCTGGAGATCGGCTTTGCCACAATGTGAATATATTCAACCCCACTGAACTGCACACTTAAAAATGGTTGAGATGATAAATCTTATGCTGTGTGTTTTTTTACTGCAATAAAAAAAAGTGAGAGAGTGTTCACTGGACTTTGCTCCTCTCGCGGTAAACCTAAAGAGAAAGCCTTACAAAAGTCTTCCATCTGGTAAGCCTCAGGGAAACCATCAGAAATGCAACAATTCATATGCAAAACAACTTGCTCTGAGGCATCTCACCTTCTTTCTCCAGCTGTTGCTCATCTTGAAGAGCCTGTTTACCAGGTACCATCTGCTGGCTCCCAGAACCCTTTTGTCATCTGTGCCATAAAATTTTCACCATCTCGAAGTCAACTAGAAGTAGCTGTCACTTCTTTGTACTGAGGCCAGGAAACAGCTGGACCCCGGTAGTTTCCAGTGATCAAAGCATTTCGGATATTTTGATTCATACAAGACCCCGTGATCTCACCTCCCATCAGGTTGACTCGACTCCGATGAGCACAAGTGCCACAGTCCTCTGTAATTCAAATTTGGAAAATCACCAAATGGTGAGCCCACAAATGAAGTGGAGTAAACCTTGTCAAACTGACATCCTTATCAAGACAGAATGTCTGGAAGCCAGCTAACTGGATATACTAACTGACCAGAAATTCCCCCTGCATTCTGTTTCATTCATTTAACAAACGTAAATAGTATGTACTGTGTTTAGGTACCTTCTGTTTTATAAATAGCAGTTCATTTAATCCTTACAACAACCCTATGAGTTAGCTATGAATATGATCACGTTTCACAGATGAGGAAATTGAAGTACAGAGAGGTGAAGAAACTTGCCCAAGATCACGCAGCAAGTAAGTGGTGAATCTGAATTCAACCTCAGGCAGTCTGGTTCCAAATCCATGTTCTATAGGTGAGAAGAAAGGGACAATCTCAAGGAAACAGATAGACTTTAAAAATCAGTTACTGCATTGGGATTAGTTTACTTTCATCAATTTCCTTCACCAGCTACAGTATCATCAATAAAAATGATCATTAAATACTATTTTCGCTAACACTGATTGAACCCCTACTGTGTGTCAAAGATTGTGCTTTTTCCACACGTTTGCTCACATCCTATGCTACAAGTGCTGAGTTATTTATTGTCTTTCACCCCCTTTCACAGATTGCAAAACCGAGGCTCAGAGGAAGATAATAATTTTCGGAAAGTCCCACTTTGGGAAAGGAGAGGAGGTATAAAGAATCATGGCCAGATCTGCCTGCTTTTGGAGCCTGTGCCACACATGAAAACTCTGTAAGAAATAAAAAAAAAAAAAAAGGGCAGTCCTGTACTTGCATACCTAAGGAATACATTCTTGAAAAATAGGGACAAGTGTTAGAAAGAGGGGTCACCAACTGGAACGGTGGTCCCACGAGAGGAGCGAGCTCCACTCCTCCGTCCAGCAGGTGCTGGGGTCTCCAATGGAACACTGCTCTGAGAGTGGGGGGCCTCCGCCTGTGCAGATTGCCTCCTGCAATCTTGGCTGAAGTGCTTGGCAGTGGCTTCCCCATTCATTCATTCAACATTTTGGGAGCACTTGCCCCGTTCCAGGCAAGGTATCAGACGCTGGAGGTCTCTGCCTTATAAGGTGTCTTTTGAGGATTAAATGGGATAATGCGAGTAAAAGGCTTCGTATAGTGCTTGGCCCACTGTAAGTGCTCAGTAAATCCGATGATTAAAACACCCAATCCTACTTCCAAATTACACGTGTTCTAGATCCAGACGGTGGTAGACACCAACTGGAAATGCAGACGCCCTCACAACACTTCCTCCAGCAACAGGCTCTGTGATCGTCTGCATTGCACAGGGGAGGAAACTGAAGCATAAAGAAGTCAAGCCATTTGCCCAGGGTTTCACAGCTTAATGAAAGCCACTCCCCAGAGCTGACTGATCCCAAGGCGGGGATGCCTCTGTCAGCCACGCCCACCCAGCAGCACCTTGTGGGAAATGTAAACTTATGTGGACATTCGCAAACAGGGGAGGGTGATGGAGGTGAGATACCCGGAAGCTCTCAGAGGCCCCTGGGCCCCTTCCACTGCATTTCCCGCAGTGCCCAGTGCTGCTGTTCCTAAGCCCTGGCCGCTCAGTTCTGTCTTTGGTCCTGCAAGAAAACTAAAATCCTTCTAGAAACCCTTCCCCTTTGCTTTTCATTTCGCCAGAATTAGATTCTTTATTTGCAACCTCAATAATCTTAATGAGTATACCTCTGCTGAATGAGAAATTCGAAGGATCAGCCTGGACATTTATTTTTGGAAAAGCCTGCTGGAGTGACTCTGCCCACGGATAAGAAACACGGTCCCAAATGATTGAGAAACTCTGCCTCATGCATATTTAAAATTCCTGACTGCAATATGACATCTCTGCATAAATTGAGTCCAACTAATTATTTGCAATGAAAATATATTGGTCTCGCTTATAAATGCTCTGCGTCAGGTATGGGTATAATTTCATTTATGTGACTCTGTCCTTCTTGGAAGGAAATGCCCTTTGAATCAATGGAATTTAGCCAGCGGTGGCTTGTCTGTTGCAGTTCATAGTCCGAACACCACAAGCAAAACAGGCCTTAATGACCCTTATTTAGAGATAAGAATTATTGGCTGCAGTAGGGGCTTGCTATAGCAAATTAATTCTTTGAGGTTAAAAAAAACAAAAACAGCCTGGGTTCCAAGAGATAACTGAGTAATACACTGCACAGGATATATTTAGGTAATTAGCCATCTAATTTAGTCATGCCTTGTACAGATAGATTTCTGTGTCTAATAAAATATAACAGCACTAGGCTATGTGGGTGGTGTGGCAGAATCATTTACTCTTCAGTATCCATTGCATTGTCCCCGACCTCACTCTTTTCCCAGCCTCCTGGCAGTTAGGTTTCTTGTTCTGACCAATGGGTCGTGAGTGGAAGTGACAGATGTCACTTCTAGGCTGGAGCATTTAAAAGCCTGCCTGCAGGGGGCCAGCCCCGTGGCCGAGTAGTTAAGTTCGTGTGCTCTGCTGCAGTGGCCCAGGGTTTGGCGGGTTCGGATCCTGAGCGCGGACATGGCACCGCTCGTCAGGCCATGTTGAGGTGACATCCCACATGCCACAACTAGAAGGACCTGCAGCTAAGATATACAATTATGTACGTGGGGATTTGGGGAGATAAAGCAGAAAAAAAGAAAAAGATTGGCAACAGCTGTTAGTTCAGATGCCAATCTTAAATAAATACATAAATAAATAAATAAATAAAATAAAAGCCTGCCTGCAGACCAGTCCTGGTGGCCTAGTGGTTACGTTCAGTGAGCTCTGCTTTGGTGGCCTGGGTTTGGTTCCCAGGTGCAGGCCTGCACCACTAGTCTGTCAGTGGCCATGCTGTGGTGGCAGCCCATATACAAAAAGAGGAAGATTGGCAACAGATGTTAGCTCAGGGCAAATCTTCCTCAGCAAAAATAAATAAATAAATAAATAAATACCTGCAACCCTCCAGCTCTCAGATCCCCTGACTTAACCCGGAAACTATGTGCTGAAATGGCAGTGTCACATGATGGAACAGTCTAGATAATCAAGTCATTCCAGGAAAAAGTCACCAGTTCACAGTAGACTTTACAACAGCAAGTTGTAAACATTTGATGAGCTAAGTATTAAGCCATTGAAAATTTGGAGCTCTTCTTTTGGACCACTGCCTAGTGTTATCCTGACTAACATGGTAAGTAACTCCTTTTCTCCAGATCAAGTTTTCTAAACTTTGGTACTATTAACATTTTGGGTCAGATAATTCTTTGCTGCGGGAGGTGGAACTGTCCTGTGCGTTGTAAGATGTTTAGCAGCATCCCTGGCCTCTACCCACTCAAGGCCAACAGCACCCACCCCACCCCCACTTGTCATGACAACCAAAAATATCTCCAGACATTGTCATATGTTCCCTGGGGGGCAAAATCACCCCTAGTTAAGAACCACTTCCCTAGATAATGAATGAGCTTTATGTTCAGTGTATTAGTCCTGCCATCTTCTCTGTGCTGGGTAAAATATTACCACCACTCATCTTCTACTCCATGACACAGCCTGAAGGACACTGGTAACCTGTGATTGAGACTGAGAGCTTGGGCAAATTACAAACCTATTGCCGAGTTTTTTGGTTGCAATTGACAGAAACTAACTCTGA
The DNA here is from genome assembly GCF_041296235.1 of Equus asinus. Classification (NCBI taxonomy): domain Eukaryota; kingdom Metazoa; phylum Chordata; class Mammalia; order Perissodactyla; family Equidae; genus Equus; species Equus asinus. The sequence goes on along the minus strand of NC_091791.1, from coordinate 12,426,967 downwards.
TTAACTTAAGCAAGAACAGAAAGATTCGTTAGGAGGAGACTTGGGAGGGTTATAAAAGAAAGGGAGATTTGAACAACTGGGTGTCTCCAGGGATCTCAGCAGCAGACCTCACAGGCTGTCCCTTGATTCCAACAGCCTTCTGCCTCAAAGTTCTCTGCTGGATTCAAATTTCCGGGAGACAGAGAGTCTGCCTCTCGCTTTTAGCTCAGGGAGGTGGTGGCAATACAGGAGGCAGCAGCATCGTGTGATCCACGGCCTCATCAAAACCAACTGTGATATGGGAGGAGAAGTTTCCTAAGGGAGAGGGAGACGCCAGTATCAGAAGAAGAGGGGAAGGAGACAGCGCAGGAAGAAGGAGCAGGTGTCTACACGGGGCCTTAGTTTCTGAATCTCCAAAGCGGGGATGATAAACCCTGCCCTGCTTGCTTCACAGTATTTTTGAGGATCAAATGAGATGAATGTGAAAGCAGTAAATATCAGAGAGAAACTTTGAGACGTCAGAAGTGAAAGTGCCCAGGACTTTGTGATCACAGGGTGCTGCCATAAAGTGATAAAGCTTTCTGGGACATGCTAGAACTTTCTCATTCCAGTGGTTGGTTATAGCCAGAAGCTTTGGTTTTAGGTACAGTTTCATGGCACTTTAGGCTCCTTAGGACATCTCTGGGAGTGATGAGGAGCATGAGAAACTTGCATCTGCTCTTTCCCTTCTCTGGGCCCCAACATCAGACGGGAGAACTAGGCTGTCGGGAGGTCGGGCCATGCAAAGCAATGCTGTTTCCCTTTCTGTTTGGAAAACCACTCTCCCATCCTATTTTGCTTGCTTCCCTTCCGTGGAGCACAGTATACAAATGGTGATAGAGTCAAATGAAACCACACAGTCTAATCCCTTGGGACAAAAAGAGGAATAAAATAAAAATACAAATGCCAATAGGAGGAAGGTAATTTAAACCCAACCCCAAATCCTGAAAGCTATTGGAACTAGATGAACTTACAAGAACCAGGAGAAAGGGCCAGAGAGGCCGTAGGACTGGAAGTCACGGCCTCTGCAGATCTGATTTGGGGTCAGTGCAGAGCAGAGAATGTTTACCTGAAATCTATTTGGCTCAAGACCTACAGGGAGTTCGATGATTTCTAGACAATGATAACATGAGATAAATGAAAGTCGTTATTGTTGTCTCCAAGGTAGGGGAGATGTAAATGAAGCTAGCATCAGCTTTTCCCGAATCCTAAATGTGTTTACATTCATTTGGAAGGACCACTTTGATTCAATTGTGCTCTGTCACTCATCAGTAATCCCGTCAGCCCAAGTTCATGTACATAAATTGCAAGCTCCGGGGAAGATGTGCTTTGTAAATTCATTTAGCCGCAGAGGCAGACAGGAGGCCATCGCAGTAAAACTATGCTGGTGGAACAGCGGCAAACATCATTCTACGGGTATTTGATCAATCTATTGTGGAGGCAAAGAACAATTGCTACGAGAAAGCATGTCAAAATACATTAGGGACCGGGCCTCTCTGAGAACTAGAGCCCGAAGATGCTGTCTCAGGCCTGTGAGTCCTCAGACCAGGCAGGAGGCTTCCTGGGAGAGAGAGAAAGATGTCCAGTGAAAGACAAGAAAACTGATATTATTTCACAGTCCATATCATTCATGTCATACCTGGCTTACCAAGCTTCTTCAGTTGCTCGTTGAATGAATGCCTCTTGAGGGCCAACTGTGAGCAAGATGCTAGGGATGCAAAAATGGACAGAGTCCCTGCCCTCAGAGAGTTCATGGTCTGGTAGAGCAGACCACCACTAGCCAAAAAAGTCACCCAGTGAATATGATACTGTAATTGTGACAAAGGTTGTGGAAGGACGGGCTCGTAAGGCTCTCGGGAATTATAATGGAGGAATGGTTTATTGGGTAGGTCAGTGATGACTTCCCTGAGGAAGAGAGGATTTAATTGAAATCCCAAAGGAAGGGTAGCAATTAACTGGGAGGAAGGATTTGGAGGAGGGGTGGAGAGAGAGGCCCGTATGTCTGGGTTTCAGAGGGTCGGTGAGTATGCTGTGAGATGGGGTAAGAGGTTAGTAGTGTCAGGCCACACCGTGCCCGGTAGGCCAAGTACAGGGTTTTGGTCTTTATCCTATTGAAGGGTATTGAGCAGGAAAAGACGCAATGAGATTTACATTTTGAAAAGGTCACTTTGTGACATGGTGTGTGCCATGGCAGGCTGGTATCAGGAGGTATGTGGGAGCCAGGGTCAGACTGTGCAGAACGTCAGGAATCCAAGTAGATAAGAGAGAATCCAGGAGCAAGAAGGCAGGCCCAGCCCAGGCTGGGCAGCTGAGCGCTAGAAAGGAGGAGACTGGACGTGAGCTCCTTCTGAGGCAGGGGCTGTCAGCCAAGGATCTCTGAGGTACACCCACCCAGGAAGTAACCGCAGGTTGGACTAGGGAGGTAGCTTCACCTGGTGGGAAAGGGGACTAAAAAAGGAGTGCTGGTTTTGTCGACCTCTCTGTTTTAATTCTCGACTCAGAGAAGCTCTGGCCTGCCCCTCTTCTGCTTTTCTTCTGCTGGACTCTGTATTCCTATTGTTTTACCATAGAAACTGCTGGAGAAAGTTTGGCTATTGTTTCAAGAGTTCCAAAAAAGAACTGTGTCATTCCTATGGAGAGCAGAGAACTCTTGTTGAATGAAATCGAGATAGCTTTTGAGCTGGGAATTGAGAGATAACCAAATGGAGAGGGCAAGAAGAGCCCACGTGTTAGCACGGGGAAAAGAGGGAGAACACGCCGTCAAGAGGAAATGGCCTGAGCAAAGGCATGAAGGGAGAGGAGGCAGAGCTACCCGTGAGAGGGCCAGTGGTCAGGGAGGACACTGAGAGGCAGGAGGGCAGCTGCTGAGAGCACGGCCTGTGGACCCTACTGCCTCTGCAAATCTCAGCTCTAACGCCCCCTACCTTATGACCTCAGGTGGATTCCCGTACTGCCCTGTGACTCAGTTTCTTCACCTATAAAAGGGGAATAAGACCACCTACTTTATAGGGTCATTATGAGCACTAAATCCTGCACATGGTAAGCACTGCATGAGTTTTAGCTATTATTAACAGCAGTAGGAGGCAATGTTATAAACACAACTTGAGTCTGTATTGTAAGGGGGTCAAAAACCAGGCTGCAGAGTTTGCAAATATTTATGATTTTCCAGATATTCTGTTATTGATTTCTAATTTAATTCCAGTCTGGTTAGAGAATGTGCTTTGAACAACTTGAATCGTTTTAAATCTGTTCAGACTTGTTTTATGGCTGAAGATATTGGAAAATGTTCCATGTGCATTTGAGAAGAACATGTATTCTGTGGTTGCTGGGTGCAGTGTCCCCTAAACGTTGCTCAGGTCAAGTTGGTTGATAGCGTTGTTCAGCTCTTCTATATCCTTACTGATTTTCTGCCTATTTTTTCAAGCAATTATTGAGAGAGGGATATGGAAACTTCAACTATCACTGTGGGCATGTCTATTTCTCCTTGCAGTTATCAATTTTTACTTCTTGTATTTTGAATCTCTGTTCTCAGGGTCATAAATATTTAAGACTGTTACATCCTCTTGCAGAATTGATCCCTTTATCATTGTGAAATGATTTTCTTTATGCCCAGTAATATTCTTTGCTCTAAAATTTGATGTTAATTATGCCACTCCAGCTTTCTTTTGATTAACATTAGCACAGTATATATTTTTCTATTCTTTAACTTTTAACCTTTTGGCATTTGAATATTTAGAGCATGTTTCTTGTACACAGCACATAGTTGGGTCTTGCATTTTTTTTTATCCTGTGTGATAATCTGTATGTTTTGATGGGAGCATTTAGACTATTTACACTTAATATGATTAGTCATAAGATTGGGTTTAAATTTATCATTTTGCTGCTGTTTTTCTATTTTCTCCAATTGTTCACTGTTCTCTTTTTCTGCCTTCTTTTGGATTAATTGAATATTTTTTACTATTTTATCTTCTCTGTTGGCTTATTAGCTTTAATTCTTTGCTTTGTTTTGTTTTCCTTAGTGGCTGCTGTAAGGTTTATGGTACACTTTTTTTTTTTTTTTTTTTTGCTGAGGAAGATTAGCCCTCAGCTAACATCTGTGCCACTCCTCCTTCCACTTAATATGTGGGTTACTGCCACAGCATGGCTGATAAGTGGTGTAAGTCTGTGCCTGGGTTCTGAACCTGTGAACTTGGACCTCAGAAGCAGAGTGTACCAAACTTAACCACTATGCCATGGGGCCAGCCTCTAAAGTTTATGGTATACATTCTAACTTATAATAGTCTACATTCAAATGGTATTATGCCATTTCACATATAGTATAAGACTTTGGCAATAGTTTACTTTCATTTCTCCTGTTCTGACTTTTGTACTATTTTGTCATACATTTTCCTTCTACATATGCTATTAACCCCACACTGTGTTGTTATTTTTGTTTAAACAGTCAATTATCTTTTAAAGAAATTTAAACAATAAGAAAAAATCTTATATACTTACCCAGGAAGTTACCGTTTCTGGTGCTGTTCATTCTTATGTGTAAATCCATATTTCCAACTGGTATAATTTTCCTCCTGCCTGAAGGACTTCCTGTCACATTTTTTGTAGTTTGAGTTGGCTGTTTATATATTCTTCCTGCTTTTGTATGTCTTAAAAAGTATTTAATCTTTGCTTTTCAAAGATATTTTTTTCTGTTAGGCAATTTTTTCCCAGTGCTTTAAAGAAATTGTTCTACCATTTACTTGCTTGCATTTTTTTCCTGCAAGAAATCTACTGTAATATTTACCTTTAATCCTTTATATTTAATGTGTCTTTTTTTCTCCAGTTTCTTTTAAGATTTTATCTTTGTCACTGGTTTTGAGCAAGTTGCTTATGATGTACCTTGCTGTAGTTTTCTTCATGTTTTTTGTACTTGGGGTTTGTTGAGATTCTTGGATCTGTGGGTTATAGTTTTCGTCATATTTAGAAAATTTTCCTTTTTTTGAAACAGTTCTTCCTTCAAATGCTTTTTCTGTCTTCCCTTCTCTCTCCTCTCTTTAGGAGTCTCCAATTACGTATTTATTAGGCCACTTGAACTCTTCCCACAGTTCACTGATGCTCTGTTAACTTTTTAAGTTCTTTGTTCTCTCTGTGTTTTATTTTGGATAGTTCCAAGTTCATTAATGTTTTCTTCGGCAATGTCTAATCTGCTATTAACCCCGTATAGTGTGTTTTTCATCTCAGACCTTGTAGTTTTCATCTCTAAAAGTTCAATTTTGGTATTGTTTTCATATCTTCCATATCTCTATGGAACATTTAAACGTGTGGATTACTGTTGTAACAACTGTTTTAATGTCTTTGTCTGCTAATTCTAACATCTGTGTCAGTGTGGATCAATTTTGATTGATTAATTTTTCTCCTCTTGATGGGTTATATTTTCCTGCTTCTTTGCATGGCTGGCAATTTTTGAACGTATGCAGACATTGTGAAAATTACCTTGTTGGATACAAGATTTTTTAAACAGTTTCTACAGATCTTATTGAGATTTGTTCTGTGACAAATTGGCAACAGTTTGATACTCTGGGTCTTGCTTTTGTGATTTTTTAGGTGAGACAAGAGGCAATATCAGTCTAAGTTTAGTTACTTGTCCTTACTAAGGTGGGTCCTTCCATGTGCTCTCCCTAAGGGCCCATGAGTCACGTGGTTTGGCAGTCCGACTAGGACAGACAGATATATTCTCAGTCCTGTGTGAGCACTGGGCACCATTATCTCTAACCCTCTGGGGTGGTTCTTTCCTCAGCCTTAGGAAGTTTCTGCACACGTGTGCTGATCAGTACTCAGCCGACTACGTGACGGGAACACCGCAGATCTTCTGGAGTCCTTTCTCCATGAAGCTCTTTACTCTCTGTGCTCTGCCCTAAGGACTCTAGCTGCATTAGTCTCTCGGGACTCTCAACTCTGTCTCCTCAGTTCAGGGAGACAGCCTGGCTTTGCCTAGTATCCACACTATGCTCTGGCCTTTAAACTCTCTCGAGTCAGTAAACTAGAATATTTGTAGGGCTCATTCTGTTTCTTTTCTGTCTCTCAGAGATCACTGTCCTTCATTGCCTGATGTCCACTGTTTTCAAAACCATTATTTTCTACATTCTATCCATTTTTTTCATTAATTTGGGTGGGAGGGTAAATCTTCTTGTTACTCTGTCTTGACCAGAAGTGTAAGTTCCATGCTGCAAAGTTTGAATCTCATTCTTGTCGATGAAAATAATCCATAACCAATCTATAAATCGAAATTGGGGTGAGTTTATTAAGAGCCAGATATGAGGACTAGCCTAGCCTGGGGCGTTCCTTCCCCAAGGAAGGAAGGGCACGAAAGAAGTGGGGTGTACAGAGTGGTTGTATACCCTCATGGAACAAAGAGCATACATCACATATGGTAGGAATATCCCTTTTACAACAGTCATGAAGTTGCCTAGCTGACACAGCACAGCTATTCACACAGCAGGTAGCAGGTCTGCTGTCTTGATAGACAAAGCAGGTAGCAGGTCTCGAGCTGAGTGGTCACAGGTGAGCACAACAATCAATTCCTAGTCTAGGGAGAGATGCTTATCCTTAAGGAAACGACAATATGGGAGAAGTTGCATCTTTATCTTAAGGCCATTTGTTCTGTCTTTGGGACATAGCAATGCTTAAAGCAGATATACAAGGCATGCTCAAATGGCTACATTAGACCCTTTTGGAAAAACAAGGTCGGGCCAAATTAAGTTTACACCAAATGGCTTCCTAATATACTCCAATATCCTATTGCTTACCATTTGTTTATCATTCTGTAGGCAATGCAGAAGCATCAAACCCAGGGAAGGATGATCAGTCCTGGGTGCCAGAAGGTAATTCTGGTGGTGTTTGGAGGAGGGACTGCAGAAGATCAGAGACAGAGAGGCTCTTGCAAAGCCCTAATAATGGGAAATGAGGACCCACAGAAGGTATGAATTTGAGAAACTCTAAAATCCTAGCACAGAAAGTATCCTAAAATAAAATGCAAAGGTGCAAGCTTGCATGATAGAAACACCATGCAACGTACTATGTTAAGAACTTGCAGCATTTTATGTGCCTCTGACAACACAAATTGAAGGCCGGATTAAGGCAGAAATTGTGTTTTCCATAGTGCCTCCCAAAGAATAGGTGCCTAACACCCTCGGAATTGGGGATTGTGGGCCTCATCAGAAGCATTGCCAGAGGCCCTGTGGAGTCTGATGGTTGGAGCATCTGTGGCCTTAGGAAATCTCCAAGGGCTTCCAAATGGCTGTTCTTGTTTGGACAACATTTGAGGATATTTCCCCTGAGAAATCACAATGTTTTATTCATGTGCATTTGAAAACTTTGTGAATAGTAGAGAATATTTTAGGATTTTAGAAAGCAAATCTCTACATGTGCTTATCACAAAGCCTTTGAATTTCCAAGTCACTTTGGAACGAGAATATTTTTCTTCCAACTCACAAAGTCTAAATACAGCTAGGATCTTTACATTTGAACATGGTGTTTCCCCAAGTTAATGGTGTGCTTAGTGTTAAAATAATGTATTTAAGATAATAAAGTGGAGTAGTTGAGTAAAATCAGTCTTGAGAAAATGTGCCATTCCAACTGTAGGGGAGGAAGACATTTCCTCTACCCACTGTAGGTCCTTCTGCTGGCCGGGCTACAAATTAAATTCACATGAGATAGAATAACAGGAGAAAGTCAAGCAAAGCTTTATAACATGTATACGTGGGAGAGACTCAGGCAAGCTGAGCAACTCACCAAAATTCCAGAGGCTCTCACCTTAAATATCATCCTCAGCTAAAGACAAAAGAGGATGTTGGGGGTGGGGGGAGTCAGTTATGGGAGATCACCAGAGAAGCACAGTAAACAAGAGTAAGGTTATAATGCAGATTTAAGTCCTTGCCTTCTGTATTGATAAGAGTTTCTAGAGATAAGGTCATTCCCCCCTTCTTCTGTCCTGGTACAGAGAGGGAGACACCTTTACAGATGGAGATTTCCTTTACAAATGTAAATGTCTCTTAACAAAGGGTAACTTCTCTTTTCAGAGTTTCTCTCATGTCTGCAGTTTTTAAAAGTAACCAGCCCAAAATAATCCTCATGCCTAAGAGGCAGATCTTGGGGTGGCCAATTCCAGTCCCCCACACCACTTTGAGGGACTTGGGCTTAAATGGAATCTCTTTAAACTCGGTGTGAGGAAGGCTTATTCAGAGGATATTAACAAGTTAGTGTTAGAGAAAGTCTATTAGAAATCCATGGGGGCCGGCTCCGTGGCCGAGTGGTTAAGTTCACGTACTCCGCTGCGGCGGCCCAGGGTTCGGATCCTGGGTGCAGACATGGCACCACTTGTCAGGCCACGTTGAGGCGGCATCCCACATCCCACAACTAGAAGGACTTGCAACTAAGATATACAACTGTGTACGGGGGGTTTTGGGGAGATAAAGCAGGAAAAAAAAAAAAAAAGATTGGCAACAGTTGTTAGCCCAGGTGCCAATCTTTAAAAAAAAAAAAAAAAAGAAACCCATGAACATTCATTGCTCTGTGGGAGCAGTTGCAATCCTAAAAATGGTCTTTCTATGATCAAGAAAGAGGACAGCAGAGAACAGGGGGTGTTAGCAGCCTGTGGCCATGTGCTGGCTTCCTTTCAGGATAGGAGCCTGGGGCCAAAGCCATGCCTTCCTCTTGAATTCCTGTAGATTTCAGAATGACTCGCAGACCATTCCTCAAGATTCTTACTGATAATCCCATAAGGGAGCCTCCAGGGAAATATGAACACCTTACACACAAACCCCTTACAAAGTGAATGTCGACCACCAACAAAAAGACTTACCTTTCTGGAAGCTTAAATCCAGGAAAGATGGCCTGTTATTTCTCAAACATTTGAATACAATATGGCTACTGAATAACCATTTTTATTATGAAGAGGGAAATGGATGAACAAGGTGGCAGGAGAAAGAAGGAAGAATAATAGAGAACCAAGATAAACCAGCAAATATAGTAAGGAAAATCCCAAATCTACATTTGGTGTGGTTGCTGATAATATAAATCTGACTACCACAAAATAATAAACGTTTTGTTAGCTGCTTTACGACATTGCCACAAAACTGTTATCACCTTGTGGTGCTTTTTGATGCCAGTATGGTGAACTGGTCCCCTTTTTTATTGGAATGATATTAACTTCCCTTCCCATCCTTGCTGATGCCCTTGGAAACACCACGTTTGAAGGCTGGCAGGATAGATCGTGGTAGTTATAGTTTGGGCTGCTTAAAGGGCCTGTCTCATTCCTTGGGGACCCTACCCACTCCTTACAGTTCTGGTGGGTATTAGTCAGGATCCCTTATCCCTGACAGAGGAATGGGTGTATGACCCAGGTTGGCCCATTAGAAATCCCCTTCCTCATAGAAAGAGCGATAGGTGCAGGATAGGCACGTGACCCAGGTACAACCATTCAGAGTCTTTCCTGGATGAGTGCATAGATGTTGGAAAAGACAGAGTGCCACTTTCCACTGGTGGTCACTAAGCTGGCAGAATATAAGTGGAGTTTCTGGCTGAATGCAGTTGAGGAGAAGGAAGATGCCACAAGGGGCATGTGAATGGTGGAATCAAAATGCATTTTTGTAATTTTGTTAAATACCCAAAATGAGGCCTGTTTCACGAAAGATGGAGAATTTTAGGGATTAATGATATTTTTTAACCGCTTCATAGTTACAGACACTTATTTTTGATATGAGTATGTTTTCTAACACGTGGATTAAAACTATCATTCAATTCCTTCCCAGTCCTCCTGTCATGATGACAAATGACCCATATCAGAAAAGTACCAGCTGGCAGAGACTGTCAGCTCATAATTTCACCGCCACCAGAAGGGGTGGTGGCAGAGGCAGCTGCTGCTGCTGTGTCTTTCTCCCTCTAGGAATGAGATTTCTCTGTGGAAAATCGTGCCCTAACATCCAAGCCTGTGAATAGTTTGAACAAGAAGCAGTCCCCGTGAATAATTGGTGCAGTTTGATGGAAACTGGCTACCCTTCCGGTGGTTGGCTGTTCTTCCTGAATTGTATTAGCTGAGAAGAAAACAGAAATCTGCAATTTCTGAGTGGCTGGAATGGAAATCATCCTATAAATGCAGGATTGACCAAACTTACTACCGAGGGAAGCGGTGAGAGGGATGTTTATACAGTTTGGTTTTGGTTTGGAGTTTGTGTGGGGATGCAGTGACCACGGGCTGGATTTTCGATACTTGAAGAAAGGAGAACTCTGAGAGGTGCCACCAGAAAGGCTGTGTGTGTTACGGGAGGAAAGACACAGATTCATTCTCTCCTTGGGCCCATCAGAAACCACGAACTTTTCTCTGTCTCCCGGGAATCTTCCTTTTCTTGGTGGGCTGAGTATTCCCATGGGAAGTCACTTGGGGTACACCCCCAACTCATCATCTATAAATAATTTCCACGAATGAGAAAGGTGAATCTCTTTCTCTCCCATGTGTGCACACACAAACTTACACACACATTGGAAGCATATTCTTGGTGTGTGGCAATGTGAGAATGAGTAAGAGAATTTGGAAGATATTGTAAAAAGAGTTTAGTACAGGGGTTGGCTAACTTGTTCTCTAAAGAGCCAGAAAGTAATTGTTCTAGGGTTTGCAGGACATACTGACTATGTTGCAGTTGCTCAACTTTGCTGTTGTAGTGCAAAAGCGGCTATAGATGACATGTAAAGAAGTGGCGTGGCTGTGTTCCAATAAAACTTTATTTACAAAAGCAGGTGGCAGCTGGGTTTGGCCCATGGGCCCTAGTTTTCTGACCACTGGTCTAGTCCTACGCCCTAGACGAGGAAAGTGAAAGTCAAAATGACCTACCCAGCTGCATTGCTAGTAACAAGTCCAGATTTCAGCCCCCTGAGGCCCAATTGATTCCATTCCCACTGTCTTACACGGCAATCTTTTTTTCTGGAGTCTGAGCAGGAGAGTATTCCAGGCCCTCCTCTCTCTGGAGGGCTACACACGGACACAGGGATGAATTCTTTAAAATAGGGCTTCTCACCCTATCTTCTCACCGACCCCTGGGTGCCTGTGGCTCTGTTCCCATGTGTGTGCCGTGTGCTGGTTGCTGGGTTATGTCAGGTCCCAGCATAGACTTCAAGGGAGACCCAAGTGCCCAAGGGCAACTCTAACTGTTACCCCTTCCCAGTGGCTGAGAACTAATGCTCTAAAACGCATCTTGTGCCTGCTTATTAAGGCCAGGCTCAGAAACCACACGGTTAATTCTGAAGATAATTCTGCAAATTCCTGCAGAGGGATAATTCTGCCTTCTAGTGGAATTAGCAGTATTCAGGACATTTTTCTGAGCCTTCCTGCCCTCTTCTTACCTAATGTGCCCCAATGCCCGAAGCCTCATCACTCAGTTATTTTCCCCTTTTAGACGATGGGTCTCACCGAACTCTACACATTTCCTCTGCGTTTAGCTTGGCTGTAGCATTATTTTAATCTCATCTCATGAATCACACTCTCCTGATTTTGAATCACTACCTTAACTTTGCACTGAATATTCTCTGATTCATTTTTATTCCAGAAGTGGAATTTGGACTGTAAACAGCTGTAGGCAAAGGCATAAAAGCCCAAATCCTTTTCTTTCTACAATTGGAGTTTTGTCTTATGAAAGACTTAAAAATATTTTTTTAATTTAAGAATTTGCAGATAAAATTACATTCCAGGATTCATTTGGCCCATTCAGCATAAGCTAAACAGGATTGAAATGTCATTAAACCTAATTCTGCTGCTAATTTGTTTAAGGATTTTTTTTTGGTTGTAAAGAACAGACTCACAGCCAACCTAACTTAAACAGAGGACAAAACAAAATTTATTGCAGGGAAACTAGGCACAGACCACAGAAGGCCAGCTGGGCATCTGCAAGGACCCCAATCAGGACCTGGCGTGTCAGAGCCAAGATCACCTTCTGCAACCCTCTGGGGCTCTGCCTATTGTCTCCTCGTATCTCTGACGTTTCCAAAGAAACTGGATACGGCCTGGTCTAGAGTTCAGCTCTCCAACTCTGAGCCCCCTCGTCTCTACTCTTTGCCAGTGTTTGTCACGCTGGGCTCTGTGACACCCCTGGGCTCTGCAGGGGTACCACAGGCCATCTCCAAATACTCAAGAATTTATCTGAAGCAGTAAAGTTGTAGACCGCCTGAAGAACCCCTTCATCACATCCCTTGGCTTTATTCATCAGGGTTCTATGTGAGAGACATTTGAAAAAGGGGTTCTGCTGTCTATTTCCTGCTCCCATGGAGTTAGTCTGGGAAGAATTAACCAAAACAAACAACAAAACAGCAAGAACTATAATTTGTGGGGCATTTTTTAGATAACTATACTTTATTTGGTGGCAAATGAGCTAGTTGTCTTGTTTACTTTTAGAATGGGTTTCCTTTTAGTTTCTCAAGAGGAAAGAGTCTTTTAGTTTTCTGATTCTCTAAATATGGGGAACTACAGATGATTAAAGCAGGGGCCAGCCGTCTATGGCCCTCAGACTAAATCCAGCAGCTGCCTGTTTTGTCAATAAAGTTTTATTGGAACGCAGCAATGCCCATTCATTTATATATTATCTGTGGCTACTTTTAGGCCACAATGGCAAAGTTGAGTAGTTGTAACAAAGACCATCTGGCTCACAAAGCCTAAAATATTTACTGCCTGACCCTGTACAGAAAGTTCATTGATCGCTGGACTAAAGAGATAGGACAAGAACAATTTTTACCTCGATATATCACAAGAGATGTCTCTGGAGCCAAGAGACAAATGGTGCAGGAGTCTACAACAAAGAAGTCATTTAGAGACCCAACATCTCAACTTCATGGTGGAAGCTGGTCGTGGGTTTGTTTCAAAGAGTGTTAGTGAACCAGGGTCCCCCCCGTGATGTGCTAGGTCAAATGTTTTCAGGTACAAGCTGAAGTTCAAAAAGTTTGACTAGAAATAAACAAGCTACAGGGGACTGTGAATTATGACCAGGATCTGGGTGTACGTTATCGTGACATCGCAAGCTGTGGATTGAACAATAACCTCTCAGCTTTCTGGAACTGTTGAGTAGTTCTAAGATAAAGTCTGATAAAAAGTAAAGAGAAAATATGCACTTGACAAATAAAGAGAATGCAATTCTTAGGTGGCAAACCGGATGATGCAGACAAGAATTTTGATATTGTATTTCCTTTCAAGTATTAAGGAGCAAACCTCGCTTGAGGCTGGCAGGGAGAGGCTGTGCTTGTTTCTGTGATAAAGCGTAGCCACTGCTGTTCTCTTACATTGCCCCTTTGGAGATGCTGTCAAAGCAAGTGCAGTAACCAAGGGGAAATGCCTTAGTGCCCTCTTCCTTCTGACACCTGGGGAGCACCTCCAGCCTCCTGAGGGGAAGCCCGCCCTTACGCAATTTACGTCTCTATGCCTTTATTTCAATCTGATAGGCCTCCCATCGTATTAAGCATTTTTCCAAATGTCTTTTTATAACGAGTTTACCTTTTTAACGGTGCTCTAGCATTCCTTTCATTTTAATATTTGAATAAATTAGCTCTTACATCCATAATAATGTCAACAACATTGGTTATAACTTGATATTCATCATCTATTGAACACCTCTTCTGAGCCAAGCATTGGAATAATTTATCTCGTTTGGCCCTCATAGCCCTGGAGAAGGGAATACAACTATAGTCCCTATTTTACAAACAAGGAAACTGAGGCTTAGGGAGATTGAGTAACTTAAACAAAATGATTCATGTATTTGTTCAATAAATCCCTATTGACTGGCTGCGTGTGCCTAGTGCTGGTTGTACTGCAATGAGCAAATAGTCATGAAGCGCATAGCTCGTACTCAAGTAGAACAGATGATAAACTGAACAAAAACACACCTGATTTCCAAGTGGGACGAGTGATCAGTATGAAAGGACAGGGAGCTGTGAAGATCAGTAAGAGTTGTAATTAGCACATGGCCGCCTGGCCTCCAAGTTTGTCGGAACTCAAGTCTGTCTCCGAGATCTGTGTTCTCAAGTACCCTGCCTTCCTGTCTTTCCTGTCTCGGTGGAACATCATAGCCTAGAGCTTGATGGAACTTTGAAATTGCCCCAGTCCTGCCTAATTGTCTTCCAAGGGGACTTTCTCTGTTATCTACTTTCGTCTCAGTCTTCTTCAGGTATAGAGAGCCTACAATCTTTCACACAAGTCTTTTCTACTATTCTTTTCCTTTTCTTTTTCTTTTTTTAACAAATAAGCAAGTCCCTTCTCCCTTCCTCCTTCCTTCCTTTCTTTCTTCCTTCCTTCCTTTCTTCCTCTGTTCATGTGATTTTATTTCAACCAGAGAATGTAATGTGTTTAATTTCATTCAGCAACTATTTATTAAGGATGCCTGGGGGCTTAGCAGAGTACTTTCCATAAATATTTATTCAATAAATGAATGTACTAGGCTTAAAAGAAAACAAATTTAAACCAGACAGGATCCCTGTCCTCAAGGAGGTGACCACTGGCTGAGCAGACCCACACACAAACGGCTCCCCACAGTCCAAGGCAGGGAGCAGCAGGCACTGATGATGAGGTTCTCTTAGGGTGGCTCTCCGAACATTCTATGCTGCAAAATTCCAAGAGATTGGGTCTGTTTCACGATTCCATTAAGGGCTCACTACAACAGTCAGTTTGTCTTAAAACACTGGTTCGTAGTTTGTTTCTGAACTGTGTCTAATGATCTTTTGACTCAAAAGCAGGAAATCTTTTCAAAGCTCAGATAAGGCTCCACAGATCATTGTCCACGGTGGATTTAATGGCATATTCCCAGTGGCATAAATTTGTTAGAGTGGCGTTGCTGGCACCAGTGAGCAGAGAGGTGATGAAAGGGAAAAGAGTGGGTGTGAGACCCACTTGGCCATGTGCAATTGATTTGGTTACACAATTGGTATCCCCAGAGTTGATTTCCATTTCCATCATTTCCATCAGCACTCCAAAGAATTTGGTGCATACTGCAGGTGAGTATGTAATTTATGACCTCTATAAAAAGCTCATTCCATCATTAAAATATGTGTTCCCTTTACTCTTCCTCTGCAAGACGCCCTGCCATTCTCTTAACATGCTCTTCTCTCTCACAGCCTTGTCTTAGTTTCCTAGGGCTGCCAGAACAAATTACCATAAACTGAGTTTGTCTGAAAACAACAGAAATTTATTCTCACACAGTTCTGGAGGCCAGAGTCTGAAATCAAAGGGTCGGCAGGTCCACGTTCCTCTGAAGGTTTTAGGGGAGAACGCTTCTCTGCCTCTCCCAGCTTCTGCCGGTTGCTGGCAACATTGGCATTCCTTATCTCCCGGCTGCACTACTCTTGTCTCCTTCCCTGTGTGTCTCTGTGTCTTCACATCTCTCTCTCCTTAAGAGGAGACCAGTCATTGAATTTAGGGCCCATCCTGATCCAGTATGACCTCACCTTAACTTGATAACATCTGCAAAGACCCTTTTTCTACATAAGATCATATTCACATGTGTCATGGATTAGCACATGGACATGTATGTCTGGGGGACGCGATAAAACCCACAACAAACCTCATTCCTCCAAAATGTATCCAGAATCCGCACACTTCTCACCTCCTCCAGGGCAGCCACCCCGGTCCTGACCACTGTCTTCTCTCTCCTGACTGCAGGCCTCCTGGCAGGCTCCCTGCTTCCTCTCCTGGCTGCCACAGTCCATTCTCCGCCCTGCAGCCATGGTGATCTCTCTAAAAGACAAATCACAGTGTTTCTTTCAGGGAGTGAAAACCAAACCAGAAGCACGACCACAAAGAACCCTGCATGGCTTCCCGCCGCTCTTGCAGTAACACCAAGTCCTTATGTGGCCTCTCCCTTGGCGCACTGCTGCCAGCCACGTTGGCTCCTTCCCACTCAAATACCGTGAACTTCCTCCTGTCTCCTGTCTGGGCACTTGCTCAGGCCTCTGCCTGGGGACCTCTGTGTGACCTTTGCAAGTCTGACTCCATCTTTCATCCAGGTCTTCTTTTGCATGTCGCCTTCTCGGGAGAGGCCATCCCTGATCTGATCTAAAACATTTATCTGGCCCCAGGTTCCCCACCCTGCTCCCCTGCTCCTCTCATCCTTCACACTGTTTGCCTTGCTGCACACTGGTTATAATTGCCTGCATAATACTGTTCATTTACTTTAATTGGGTGTTATCTATCTCTGTTTCCTACTAAAATGTAAACCCCATCAGAGCAGGAGGCTGGTCTCTCTTGGTCCCTTTCGGTCCCCAATGCCTGGACAGCATCTACATGAGTAGGAGCTTGATAGTATCTGTTGCGTGACTGGAGGGAATAATGAAGTGACTATATACTTTTTACTCATAGGAGAGTCCTTCTAGCAAGTTGATGACATTTGGTTTTCCGACCTCCTAGATGTGGAAGGTTAAAAGAAGGCAATTGGAAGAAGAAGGGGTACTGTGAGCAGTGAGCAGCCTGAGCCTGTTGGTGAGGGGGGAATCCAAAAACGGTCAAAAAGCACCATCAGAGCTCAGACATGTAGCGTGATTGGGGGACATTTAATGTGTGGGCAAGTGGAGCTGGCCCCGCAATAGCCCACACAACGTGGCTCTTGTAAACGAACTGTCCGAGGCTTGTCAGCCTGTGTGTCAAATGAAGCTGTCCCCACCTGGCTCTGGCAAGGTCCTGCTCCACCCACACCTGGCCCCAAGCCTTTCTGGTTTCCACTGGAGTCGCTCACCCGCAGTGCAGGTGGTGCCCTCCGCAAGACTGTCAGTCTCCATGCTCCCTCCTGACACTTCCCAAGCAACCAGGCCTTGAGGGGCCACTCTGCACGTCCCAAGTGAAGCCTGAGAGAAAAGCCCTTTCTCCAGCTCCAATAACCACAGCAAACATTTCCATGGCCCTTTCTACATGCTGGGCACCATTCTGAGAACTTCACATACACAAACTCACCATATTTCACCAATTCAAAGACATTTTCCTCCCACTCCCTACATTTTAAGGTCTCTAAAATTGGGACACATCTTACAATCCATGAGATGATAGATCCCGTGAAATTCAGCATTCAGTCCTGCCAGCAGCCCTGTGTGGAGGGCACTATCTCTGTCCCATTTAAGGAAGAGGCACACGAAACTTATGTAACTTCTGTTATGTGATGGAGTGGGGACTTGGCCAGAGCCCAGGGCCCAGGTTCTTCATGGCTGTACTTTGTGTCACACCTTGTTCACCTGGACTCCAAACCACACCCTTATCTGCCCTTCCCTGGGGTCCACTGCCTTGCAACCCAGGGGCCTATAAGCACACACTAGCAAACAAGATCTTTCATCTTTTTCAGTGCAGCAAAAGGCCACCTTGAATGTCCACTTATGTGGTTACACACTCAGAAGGGCCACAGGTTACCTGTTCCACAAACAGTTTGGCTCTGAACCCTTATTTGGTCTTTCCTGGACAGCTTGTCTAGATCCTAAGTGCTTTTAGATGCAAGAAAAGGATCCCTTGACTGCCACAATCTCACAAGAAGACACTTATTTTCTTATCCAGAAGTCCAGGACGAGGGGAGAGGGGTCCTCTCCAAGCTTAATTCGGTGGTTTAGGGATGCTTCCAAGGACTCAGGTGTCTGCCATCCTCAGAGTATAACCGTGGCCCCCCTCACAGGTGAACACATCTATGTCCAGAAGAGAAGAGTCATTATCTCCTTCTCCTCTCCTTTTATTTGAACTCAAAATAAAATAAAACAAACAAGCAAAAAAACCCAGAAATAAAAACAAGCCCCCAACCCCTTCCTGGAAGTCCCTTAGAATGTACCATCGGCCAAGTTTGAGTCACGTGCTCAGGCAGTAGCTGCAAGGCAGGCTGGGAAAGCTAGTGCCTGGCCTTATCAGCCTGGACAGTGGGATATGATAAATGAGCACAGTTTTGTAAAATCATGGATATTCAATGATGCCAAACCTGAATCCCTGAAAAGGCTTAGTTGAGCTCATCATCTTCGGCGTAAGCAGCGAGGGTAGTAGGCTATTTTAGAAAGTGCTCTGCCCTTCATGCTTACAAATAAAAGTTTTCATCCTTATGTGTCAGTTTTCTGGAAAATTCATTGCATAGAACCTCTCATGCTCCAACAATTCCATTTCAATTAGGTGTTATTGTTGTAAGTGACTAGCTTGTTCTACCAACTGGCCAATCATACCAAAGACATCCTGGTAAGTGACTGTAGATTTTTGAGCTTTGACAAATTTACGTGGTCTGGTTGATTCGTAAACAGTCTTAATGCATAGCTTTTAAGGCCTCTCTATTTTTTCCTTTCTCTTGATTTTTCTAGCAGAGTAGAGAAAAAATGGACAAAAACTGAAATTTAAGTAATGCCCAGACAGTTTTGCTCTGGGCAGAGTACTGGTGGGATGAGACCCTCGAGACTCACGGTTTCAGAGAGTTTGGGGCTTATTCTTGAGCAGCTGAGTAAAATACATCCATTTTTCCTGTGATTCTTGGATCCCCATTATCAAGTTGACAGAACCGTTGTGTTTTAGAGAAGGAAGGCACTTCAGAAGTTCAGAAAATAGTTATACTTTCTAAACGAGTGATTAATAGAACATTAACAATGCCTAATATTTATATAATCTTTAACATTTTTTCTTCCTATTGAGGAAACTGTGGCCCAGATGACTCATTTAAAGTCATAGGTCATTATTGGCACAAGATCATAGAGTGCATGGCCACACTGCTCTGCCCCTGTCTTGCTAGGATACTTAACAAGCATCACAGTTGTGGTGACTTCTCTGCCCTTTCTCTCATTTCCCTGTTGTGTTCTACTGGGAAATTCATTTGAGAAGCAGAAACACTATGACCCAAATCATATTTAATCATGAATCAGTGTCACAGTGGCCTCCTGGCAGGTGAAACTTCTTTGCTTCTAACGTTTACAAATGCACTGGCCGGAATAAATGAAGCTCGGACGGGCCCATACAATCACGTTTAGTTATCTTCTTGACCTCATCTTGGAAAATATTATAAAGCCATGTTTTCTAAGTATTGTGTACAAGGAACGTGTAGGATATAAGATTTCCATCAAAAAAGCACCCCAACCATCTTTAAACAATTGATGTTCAAATATGAACTGTCTGCTTAGGATCATAAATATTTACAAGGCTGACATTTGATTATTTTTTATGAAAGTAAAGAAAACACTTAAGCTGCCATTTTTGGAGAGGAATTTGCTTTTGCTTTTTGGAGATAAATGTGTGTGTGGTACCCTTTGTTACTGATGGTCTCATTGGTAACTTTTAGGAAACTTCCATCTTGAGGCAGACACAAATGTCATCAGTGTCTTGGAAACGTGCTGGTTTAAGCTCCTTGAAGGTCAGCTGAATATATTACACATTTGCGTAGACCCTGCAGCACTTAGCACTCTATCTAGGTAGAAAAAATATTTGTTGAGCCCCTTCTATGGCCCAGGCCCCGTGCTGTGCTCTGGGAACAGCGTTGAGTGAAACACATTCCCAAACTCTCAGACTTCAGGGACATCAGCCTCCAACTATGCCCCATGCAATTCCTTATCAAAGTCAACAAAGTAGTGAAAGCCATTTTCCTCTGGTCATAACTCCACCAGCAGCATATAGTATAGATGACTGAGATGGAGTTTTCATTATCATTATCATCAGGTGCATCACTGAGCGCTTATTATGCACCTTATTTCCTACAGCCACTCGATAATTCTACAAAGAAAGTACTGTCGGTTACATTCCCATCTTGCAGATCACGATCAGATACATAACTGTGCCAAAGTTACAGAGCTAGTAAACGGAAGAACTGAACTGAAACCCAGGTGGTCTGACTTCTAAGTCTATCGTTATTAGCTGCTGTACCACACTACCTCCCATTTTACCCACTGTATCCTCTATTCAACCATTGACTAGCTGCTCTTGTCAATATCTGGCCAAGTATTTGCATGCCTACTGTGTTTTCTTCTCTCCTTTGTGTTGTGTTTGGATGTTCAGTTGCAGAGGAGGCCGGGAGAAGGTTGGACAGGAGAGGTAGGTGAGAAACGGATCTCCTCAAGGCTCAGCTGGAGAAGCCTTGATCTAGAGATCGGCTTCTCCTTTGGATGGGACACAGCAATTTTAAAGGAGCATCATGATGAAGAATGAAAAACCGGGGGTGTGCTGGAACCAGCTGCTACTGGCTGGTTTCCCAACTCTGCATTCAGTAACTTCATGGTGGTAGTTTGAAATTGGCTGTGGTAGGAGTATTTGCACCATGGAAATCAGTAAACTCTGCAGATCCCCAGCACCCTGCCCCTAGCCAGTAGTTAAACATTTTACCAGCACACTCTTGGAGGACTGAAAGTCACCAAAAATCAGTTTAGATTCAATTCCTTCCCAGTCAGCAGTCTATCGCTGCTCTGGAGCCTGGATCCCAGATCCCAGCCACAGTTACCACCTGGGACCGCCAAGATTTCTTTTCCCCTTCTTAATCAGCTCTGCTCTCCTCTGCCTTCTGAAATTCCGTTCTGAAGGTGACTCCATCCTTCCCCATCTCCATCCCAATGCTTCAGCCCACTTCTGGACTCTCCTCTGGACTGTGGTAACACCTTCCTAACTTGTGCCTCTGGACTAAGTCTTGCCCTGTCTAGCAATTGTCAACCCCCTGCTTAACCAGTGCGCGGTGATCTTTCTAAAACACAAGTTTGGTCTATTGCTGGTCACCTCCTTTGAAAGGAAGACCTTAGCTTGTTGTTGAAGACGTTTCAGAATCTGTTTCTTCCCTTTCTATCCAGCTTCATCTTGGGCTGCTCCCTCTATTCTACCTTACATTTTAGTTCATGGAACTCTGCTGCTGGAAGGGGTCACTCTGAGTCCCCACAGGATTTTGTGCAGACTCTGATAATCACAGTCATCCCATTATGTTGAAATTTGTGTATTCCTGTATCTTCCTCTGGTCCGTAGGGTCCTTGAGTGCCAGGAAGATGTCTGCCTCAACTTAGTCACTATGGTAAATACCTATTGATTTGTTTACTCATTACCACTCCTTCACCTTTTTTGGGAACTGCTCATCTCGTGTTTACTCCTACTGCATTTCTGTGGTTCTGTGCAGCAGCCTTTTTGAATCCCTAGCCAAAATGCTATAAGACCTTGGTTCAAGATGGACCAAGCAGCGTCTTCCCTGATATCTTGGAACTGGAAGACAGCGAGAGCAAAAGAGAGAGCAAAGGAGGGGAGAGCAAGCTCCCTTTCTTGATGCCTGGAATGTAAGATGTAAAAATGCGATAACTGCTAGCCGCCATATTCTGACGTGTCGATCAAGGTTACAGGGACCCAGTCTTCAGTGGAAGACACGACCTGCTGAAGTATAGCAAAGCATGGATGAGAGACTGGGAAAGAGGATTCCTGGTTGTGTTCTGTTCTTGAGGCTGGACTGCCCTTAAGTACTGTGATATCTCAGCATTTTTCCAGTAAAGAGCCCTGTTTGCTTAAGCTAGATTGGGTTGGAATTCTCTAGCAACCTCTATGAGGTAGACAGAATAACGCCTGTCTCAAGAAACCCACATCCTAATCCCCACAATCTATGAACAATTTACATTAATAGCAAAGGGGGATTGAAGATTAGTAGATCAAAGTTGCTAATCAACTGACTTTAAGATAGGGTGATTATCCTGGATTATATATGGACACAGTATAATCACAAGCACCCTTAAGAGTGGAAGAGGGAGGCAGCAAAGGAGGTCAGAGTGACGTGTTATGACAAGGGCTTGAATGGGTGTTGCCGACTTTGGAGGTGGAGGAAGGGGCACGAGGAAGGCAGGCGGCCCCTAGAAGCTGGAAAAGGCAATGGAACAGATTCTTCCCTGGAGCCTCCAGAGGGAGCGCAGGCCTGCAAGTCTTGAGTTTAGCCCAGGGAGACCCTTGCTGGACTTCTGATGCACAGAACTGTAAGACAACACACTTGTGCTGTTTTTTTTTTCCTTTTTCCTTTTTATTAAGATTATGATAGTTTACAACCTCGTGAAATTTCAGTTGTACATTATTGTTAGTCATGTTGTAGGTGCACCACTTCACCCTTTGTGGCCTCCCCTCACCCCCCCCCCCCTTTCCCCTGGTAACCACCCATCAGTTCTCTTTGTCTACATAGTTAACTTCCACCTATGAGTGGAGTCATACAGAGTTCGTCTTTCTCTATCTGGCTTATTTCACTTAACATAATATCCTCAAGGTCCATCCATGTTGTTGTGAATGGGACTATTTTATCTTTTTTTATGGCTGAGTAGTATTCCATTGTGTATATATGCCATATTTTCTTTATCCAATCATCAGTTGGTGGACACTTAGGTTGCTTCCACATCTTGGCTATTGTAAATAATGCTGCAATGAACATAGGGTGCATGGGACTTTTGGAATTGCTGATTTCAAGTTGTTTGGATAAATATCCAGTAGTGGGATGGCTGGGTCGTATGATATTTCTATTTTAATTTTTTGAGAAATCTCCATACTATTTTCCATAGTGGCTGCACCAGTTTGCATTCCCACCAGCAGTGTGTGAGGGTTCCTCTTTCTCCACAACTTCTCCAACATTTGTCACTTTTTGTTTTGGTTATTTTTGCCATTCTAACAGGTGTAAGGTGACATCTTAGTGTAGTTTTGATTTGCATTTCCCTGATGATTAGTGATGATGAGCATCTTTTCATGTGTCTATTGGCCACCCATATATCTTTTTTTGAGAAATGTCTGTTCGTGTCCCCTGCCCATTTTTTGATCGGGTGGTTTGATTTTTTGTTGTTGAGCTGTGTGAGTTCATTATATATTATGGAGATTAACCCTTTGTCAGATACATAACTTGTAAATATTTTTTCCCAATGAGTGGGTTGTTTTTTTGTTTCAATCCTGTTTTCCCTTGCCTTGAAGAAGCTCTTTAGTCTGATGAAGTCCCATTTGTTTATTCTTTCTATTGTTTCCCTTGTCTGAGAAGATCCTTTTGATACTGATGTCAAAGAGTGTACTGCCTATATTTTCTTCTAGAAGCCTTATGGTTTCAGGTCTAATCTTTAGGTCTTTGATCCATCTTGAGTTTATTTTTGTGAATGGTGAAAAAGAATGGTTAATTTTCATTCTTTTACATGTGGCTGTCCAGTTTTCCCAGCACCATTTGTTGAAAAGACTTTCTTTTCTCCATTGTATGCCCTCAGCTCCTTTGTTGAAGATTAGCTGTCCATAGATGTGTGGGTTTTTTTCTGGGCTTTCAATTCTGTTCCATTGATCTGTGCATCTGTTTTTGTACCAGTAGCATGCTGTTTTAATTACTGTAGCTTTGTAGCATGTTTTGAAGTCAGGGGTTGTGATGCCTCCAGCTTTGTTCTTTTTTCTCAGGATTGCTTTAGCAGTTCGGGGTCTTTTGTTGCCTCATATGAATTTTAGGATCCTTTGTTCTATTTCTGTAAAGAATGTCATTGGGATTCTGATTGGGATAATGTTGAATCTGTAGATTGCTTTAGGTAGTATGGACATTTTAACTATGTTTATTCTTCCAACCCATGTGCACAGAATGTCTTTCCATCTCTTTATGTCGTCATCAATTTCTTTCAGGAAAGTCTTGTAGTTTTCGTTGTATAGGTCTTTCACTTCCTTGGTTAAATTTGCCCCAAGGTGTTTTATTCTTTTTGTTGCGATTGTGAATGGGATTGTGTTCTTGAGTTCTTTTTCTGTTAGTTCATTGTTAGAGTCTAGAAATGCTACTGATTTATGTACGTTGACTTTATACCCTGCAACTTTGCTGTAGTTGTTGATTATTTCTAATAGTTTTCCAATAGATTCTTTGGGGTTTTCTATATATAAGATCATGTCATTTGCAAACAGCAAGAGTTTCGCTTCTTCATTGCCTGTTTGGATTCTTTTTATTTCTTTTTCCTGCCGAATTGCTCTGGCCAAAACCTCCAGTACTATGTTGAATAAGAGTGGTGAGAGTGGACACCCTTGTCTTGTTCCTGTTCTCAGAGGGATGGCTTTCAGTTTTTGCCCTTTGAGTATGATGTTGGAGTGGGTTTGTCATCTGTGGCCTTTATTATGTTGAGGTACTTTCCTTCTATACCCATTTTATTGAGAGTTTTTACCATAAATTGATGTTGGATTTTCTCAAATGCTTTCTCTGCATCTATTGAGATGATCATGTAGTTTTTGTTTCTCATTTTATTAATGTAGTGTATCACGTTGATTGACTTGTGGATGTTGAACTATCATTGTGTCCCTGGTATAAATCCCACTTGATCGTGGTGTATAATCTTTTTAATGTATTGCTGTATTCGGTTTGCCAAAACTTTGTTGAGGATTTTTGCATCTATGTTCAGCAGTGAAACTGGCCTGTAGTTTTCCTTCTTTGTGTTATCCTTGTCTGGTTTTGGGATCAGGGTGATGTTGGCTTCATAGAATATGTTAGGGAGTGCTCCATCTTCCTCAATTTTCTGGAATAGTTTGTGAAGGATAGGTATTAAATCTTCTTTGAATGTTTGGTAGAATTCTCCAGAGAAGCTGTCTGGTCCTGGACTTTTATTTTTGGGGAGGGTTTTGATTACTGTTTCAACTTTTTCACTTGTGTTTCGTTTATTCAGATTCTCTATTTCTTCCTGCTTTAGTTTTGGGGAAGTTGTAAGAGTCTAAGAATTTATCCATTTCTTCTAGGTTGTCCAATTTGTTGGCATATAGTTTTTCATAGTATTCTATTATGATCTTTTGTATTTCTGCGGTATGTGTTGTGATTTCTCCTCCCTCATTTCTAATTTTATTTGAGTCTTCTCTCTTTTTTTCTTGGTGAGTCTGGCTAAGGGTTTGTTTATTTTTTCAAAGAACCAATTCTTTGTTTCATTGATCCTTTCTACTGTCTATTTTGTTTCAATTTCATTTATTTCTGCTCTAATTTTTATTATTTCCCTCCTTCTGCTGACTTTGGGCTTTGTTTGTTCTTCTTTTTCAAATTCTGTTAGGTGTCATTTGATTACTTATCTGAGATTTTTCTTGTTTATTGAGGTGAGCCTGTATTGCAATGAATTTCCCTCTTGGGACCGCTTTTGTTGTGTCCCAAATGAGTTGATATGGCGTGTTTTCATTTTCATTTGTCTCCAGGTAGTATTTGATTTCTTCTTTAATTTCTTCAATGATCCATTGTTTGTTCAGTAGCATGTTGTTTAGTCTCCACATTTTTGCCCCTTTCCCAGCTTTATTTTTGTAGTTGATTTCTAGTTTTGTAGCATTATGGTCAGAAAAGATGCTTGATATTATTTTAACACTCTTGAATTTGTTGAGGCTTGCTTTGTTTCCCAAGATATGGTCTATCTTTGGGAATGTTACATGTGCACCTGAGAAGAATGTGTAACCTGCTGTTTTTGGATGGAGTGTTCTATATATATCTATTAAGTCCATCTGGTCTAGTTTTTCATTTAACTCTGTAATTTCCTTGTTGACTTTCTGTCTGGATGATCTATCCATTGGTGTTAGTGGGGTATTGAGGTCCCCTACTATTATTGTATTGTTGATATCTCCTTTTAGTTTTGTTAATAGTTGCTTTACATACTTTGGTGTTCCTGTATTGGGTGCATATATATTTATAAGTGTTATGCCTTCATGGTGGAATGTCCCTTTTGTCATTATAAACTGCCCCGCTATGTCTCTCTTTATCTGTTTTGCTTTGAAGTCTACTTTGTCTGATATAAGTATGGTGACACCTGCTTTCTTATGTTCCTTATTAGCTTGGAGTATTGTCTTCTATCCCTTCACTCTGAGTCTGTGTTTGTCTTTGGGGCTGAGGTGTGTTTCCTGGAGGCAGCGTATTGTTGGTCTTGTTCTTTAATCCATCCTGCCACACTGTGTCTTTTGATTGGAGAGTTCAATCCATTTACATTTAGAGTGATTACTGAAATGTGGGGGCCTAATGCTGCCATTTTATCACTTGTTTTCCAGTTCTCTTGCATTTCCTTTGTTTCTCATCCCATGATTTTTGGACTACCAATTCAAGTAGGTAGTTTTCTATATTGGCTTTCTTCTTATTTGTAATCTGTGTCTTTATTCTTGTTATTTGTTTAGTGGTTACCATGTGGTTTGTATAAAACATCTCATAGTGCACCTACAACATGATTAACAATAATGTGCAACTGAAATTTCACAAGGTTGTAAACTATCATAATCTTAATAAAAAATTAGAAAAAAACACAAAACATCTCATAGATGAGATAGTCCATTTTCTGATAGCCTCTTATTTCCTTCAATTAAGCCGTTCCATCCCATTCCTTTTCCCCTTCTAGGTAGTGATTGTCAGATTTTTTTTTTCCCTTCCTTCTTGTGTTGTGAGTTTGTGGTTAAAACGACAAGATTGTATTTATTCTTCATGTTTCCCTTCCTTTTATCTTTAATGTTATACTTAGCTTTTGCTAACCTGTTCTGATGGAGAGCTGCAACTTTCTGATTTTCTCTTTCTACTTATCTTCTTTGCTCTGGGTTTTGTAACCCCTTTCCTTTTTTTGTTTTTTCAGGTGTGAGGGTCTTCCTGAGCATTTCTTGTAGGGGAGGTCTTGTGACGATGAACTCCCTTAACTTTTATTTATCTGGGAAAGTTTTTATTTCTCCATCATATTTGAAGGATATTTTCACTGGGTAGAGTATTCTTGGCTAAAGTTTTTGTCCTTCAGAGTTTTGAATATATCATTCCACTCTCTTCTAGCCTGTAAGGTATCTGCTGAGAAATCTACTGACAGCCTTATGGGGGTTCCTTTGTAGGTTATTTTCTTCTGCCTTGCTGCCCTTAGTATTTTCTCTTTGTCGTTGCCTTTTGCAAGCTTCACTACTATATGCCTTGAGGTTGGTCTTTTTATATTGATAAAGTTTGGAGATCTATTAGCTTCTATCACATGGAGTTCCATCTCTCTCCCCAGGTTCTCCCCTGGGAAGTTCTCAGCCATTATTTCTTTGAACAGGCTTTCTGCCCCCTTCTCCTTCTCTTCTCCCTCTGGGATACCTATAATCCTTATGTTGCATTTCCTAATTGAGTCAGATATTTCTCGGAGAGTTTCTTCGTTTCTTTTTAGTCTTAGTTCTCTCTCTTCCTCTATCCGCAGCATTTCTATATTCCTATCTTCCAAATTACTAATTCTGTCTTCCATATTATTGACCCTACTATTCAGAGAGTCCAGATTTTTCTTAATCTCCTCCATTGTGTTCTTCATCTCTGACATTTTTGATTGGTTCTTCTTTATAGTATCAAGCTCTTTTGTGACATAGCTCCTGAACTCGTTGAGTTGTCTATCTGTATTCTCTTTTAACTCATTGAGTTTTTTAATGATGGCTATTTTGAATTCATTGTCATTTAGGTTATAGATTTCAGTATCTTCAGGATTGTTTTCTGGGTACTTGTCATTTTCCTTCTGTTCTGGAGATTTAATATATTTTTTCATACTGCTTTATGGCATGTATTTGTGCCTCCGCATAGAGATAGAGTTTAGTTACTGCTTCCACTTTCTTCCTTTGGAGGGAGTGGACAGCAGCTGTGTAATCTGCACTGACCAGGATCCCTGTCAGCTGTTGCTGACCAGATTTGGGCCCTTCCTCATGATCACAGTGGCCCTGTGGGGTCTCTCATCAGCTGTGGGGACAATCGCAACAGGGCCTCGGGTTGCTGGTGCCTACTGTCACAGACCACCTAGACACATTCCTCCCTTAGGGTCTGTATCAGTGTTATGGGCTTTCACAGCGGCCAGGAGCAGGTTCATCTAGACTCACAGCTCTGTCACCATCAGGGCCCACAAGGTCTCACTTGTCCACTATGGGCCGCAGCAGAGCTGTGGGTATCTACTGCAGTCTGTGGTTAGCTCACCCAGCTGTGCTACTTCTGCCCCAGGGCCTTCCAGCCTTGTGATTGCCCAGCAGGGCCTCTCCACTAACACTGCACAGAGGCTTTCCCTGTGACTACTGTGGGACCGTGGATTTTCCCCCTGGACCATGGAGCAGTCTCGCTGGGACTCCAACTTGCCACCGCCCACTCACATGGTCCCTCTGGGTCTCCCTTGCCCCCTCTGGGCCACAGCAGGACTTTGTGTGTTAGAGGTGGCTGGCAGATTGCTGTGCCAGCCAGGCTCCTTTTGCCCCAGGGCCTCCTAGCGTTCTGAATGCTAGGCAGGGCCTCTCCACTAAGGCTGAGTAGGCGCTTTCCCTGCAGCTGCTGTGGGACTGTGGATTTTCCCACTGGGCTAAGGAGCAATCGTGGGGGGGCTTAGGTAGAGCTGTAGTCACCTGTTTCCACTGTCGCGCTGCTGATGTGTGCGCACACCCGCCCTTGGTGCCGTGGCAATGTTATGAGCATATCAGCCGGTAGAAAGTCGCTTGCAGGAACTAGGTTGTCTGAGGGTCAGAGAGTTTTCACCTATCTCCACCTCCTCCCTGGGGGATGTCCGTCCACCTTCCGATGTATAGCAGCACGAGTCTCTCAGGGGTCCTGAGATGCTGTGTGGATATCCTTTGTCGACCAATGAATGTCCAATTAGTTGTAGTTCAAAGGGAGAGAGACAAAGAAAACTGCTCACTCCACCATGCTGCTCACATCACCCACTTGTGCTGTTTTAAGCTACCAAGTCTGTTACAGCAACAATAGAACATTCATACTCTCTAGCAACCTTACAATCACTGAGAACATCTCTACTCTCAACATCTCAAACTTTAAAATTCCTTTCTCTGTCCATTTTTACTCAGTGGTCTTAGCAAATTCCTTAACTATTTTCTACATTCTTCAGTCTCTGCCTCCACACACATGTATTTCATTTTCCTCCAAATTATGCAAATCTTCCAGCAGAGTTGCTGGAAAATGGAACAGTATCTCCAGTAGAGTAGCAATAGTAGACTTTGTTTTTACTATTATCATTCCAAAGGGATTTCTTACCTTGACAGAACCTAGAAGAATGCTCCTCTCATGAGCAGCTCCTTAAATGAAAATGAAACGTTTGTGAAATGAAAAATTTGTGAATTGAAAGTATGCTGACAAAAACCCGAAGAACAATTCCTTATAATTTATGGCAAGTTTTAATTAAGGAAAACTTTAAAATATTACTTAAAACTGGTCAAACCCCCATTTTTATTTAAAATTATGAAACAGCCTCAGCATTTATACCTATAGCCTACTTATTTCTTTTTGAGAACTCAAATGTTTGATCTTTATCCTTCTTCTCTGGCTTTTCATCTTTAAATATAAAATATATTGGTTTCAGTCTTATGGTCTTTCGATGACAACCTGAAAACTGTCTATATTTCTTAAAAGATAAAATGAACCCAACAGCACACACAAATTGTTTAATAAGGAAATGCTCCTAATTTATATTCAGCTGATCAAGTTGTGTGTCTTAAGACCTTCATATTGATTTTAATTTTATTTTCTTCAATATTTTAAATGAACAAGACACCCCATAGCTCAAGAGGTTTAGTAGCCATTCCTTCTCTGGAGTTTTTATTGCCTCCCCAAGTCTATCTATAAGATCTTTGTCATTAGTGTGGGACTGTCACATTAAGAGCTTGTGCGAACTCAGAATGTAATTAAATGTTGTAAACAGCAACTAAAGTTTTAAAGTGAAATGAGCATTTTGTTTACATTTAATTCAGAGCTCTGCGTGAGCATGCTACAAATGGGATTAGGTTAATTTGCCTGGGTTTTAATTAACAGACCACAGAAATGAAGGTGCGTATAGTGAAGTTTGTAGCCAGGCTTGGGAGCTGGAGCTCAAATCTCAGTTTGATGTAACTAATGATCTTAAGCAAATGGCTTGACGCTCCTTTTCTCTGTTATTTATTTTTTTTAATTGTGGAATGCTTAAAATATACAGAATAATAGAGCAAACTCACCACCCAGCTTTAACAAAGCTTAACATGTGGCCGTATTTGCTATGGAGTTTTTTGGTAAGAAATAAAACATTTCACATCTATGTAAACAACATGTCTCCCCTCTTCTTCCATCCTGTTTCTCTCCTTCTCTCTAAAGAATAACTTGTGTCACATAGTTGGTGAGTGTCATTCTTATGCTTTAAATAATTAACCTTTCATGTTTTTAAACTTTGCATAAATAGTATCCTACTGAGCATATAGTTTTTCAACTTTCTTGTTTTATGTAACATTTTGTTTTGGAGGCTTATCCATGTGGATATAGCTCTTGTTCCTTCATTTGAAATGCTTTGCCACTTTCTATTATATAAATATATGATGATTTATTTTTCCATTCTCCTATCAGTGGCTTTGAAATTGTGTCCAGTTCTTCACTTTTAGAAACAATCCTGTGGCAGGCATTTTTATACATGAACTTGAGGGAGAGGTTTTCTAGATTAGACATGAAACTGTTAGGATTTAGCGCATATACGTTGTGAAATTTCCCCAGTCTTGTCATGTTGCTCTCCAAAATGACTGGCACAGCAGCCATGTGGAAAAGCCCTGTTTCTCCGATTCGCACTGTTTCCATGGTCCCCAAGATCACTGCTTGGTTTGGCGATTTTCCAGAAGGACTCACAGAGCTCAGAAATAGTTTTGACTCATGGCTATGGATCATTACAGTGAAAGAATACAAAACAGGATTAATAAATGCAAAAGGCACATGGGGTCAAGCCTGGGGAGACCAGGCGTGAGCTTCCAGAAGTCCTCTCCCAATGGAGTTGGACAGGACGGGCTTGTTCCTCGTCAACTAACTGCAGCAACACGTGCGAAGCGTTTTCTGCCCAGGGGAAGCTTATTTGAGCCTAAGGGTCTGGAGATTTTACTGGAGGTTGGTCATACTTACAGTATTGCCTGTGACTCACTGTAGTTACTGAAACTCCAGACCTGCAGAAGGAAAGTAGCTGTTTACCATAGATCATGCTTTTGCACGAATTATCTAAACAAGCCAGGACAGCATGGGTAAGGTGTATAAAATGCCCTTCTCAGGTAGTAGCATAAGGGATATTCCAATAGCCCAGGTCCCAGGAGCCAGCCAAGTGCCCTCCCGAGAATGTACAAGATTTGAGCAATTGAGCCTGCGGAGTTAATTTTTCTACACACTTGCCAACCGGATATTTCCATTTTAAACTTTTAGCAATTTGATGAGTATGAAATAGAATCTCACTAGTATTTTAATTTTCATTTTCTTGATTATAAGTGTGGCTGAGTGAGTTTCCTCGTCTGTGAATTGTGTGTTCCTATTCAGTACCCTTTTTTTCCATTAGGATTTTTGTCCTTTCCTTATTGACTTGCAATTCTTTCCACATTTTGAATATTAGTCCTCAGTTGGATGTGAGTTGCAAGTATCTTCGCCCCAGCTGTAAGTTGTCTTTCCTTTATGTTCCTAGGTTTTTAAAAGTTATTTTCTATGAACTAGTGTTTCATGTTATTGAATGATTTTTCCTCATTCATTGGTGTATTAGTTTCTTGTGGCTGCTGTGACAAATGACCACAAACTGGATCACTCAAAACAATAGAAATTTCTTCCCTCACAGCTCTAGAGGCCAGAAGTCTGAAATAAAGGTGTCAGCAGGATTGATTCCTTCTGGAGGCTGTAAGGGAGAATTCATTCCAGGCTCTCTTCTAGCTTCTGGTATCTGCCACAATCATTGACATTCCTTGGCTGGTAGCTGCATTGCTCCAATCATGGCATCTATCTTCATATCACCTTCTTCTCTGTCTCTGTGTGTCTCTTGTAAGGATGCTTATTGTTGAATTTAGGGCCCACCCAGATAATCCAGGATGATTTCCTCATCTCAAAATCCTTAACAATTATATATGCAAAGACACCTTTTCCAAATAAAGTAACATTCATAGGCTTGGGGATTAGGACAAAGATGTATCTCTTTGGGGGTGACCATGCAGCCCACTACAACTGAGATAATCCTATCATTCTCTCCTTTAATCTATTAATGTAGTAGATTATATTTACAGATAGTCTAATGCTGAACCATCCTTGCCGTCATAGGATTGATCCTAGTTGACCTTAATGTTTTAACAGTATGTGTGTGCATATGCACGCATGCATGTGTGTGTGTATAATGGAGCCAAATTCAATTTCCTTATATTTTATTTAGCATTTTTGCATCTGTGTTCATAAAGAAGATTAGGCTATGATTTATTTTCTTGCCTAGTTTTGATTTCAAGGAGCCTTCCTTCTTTTTCTACTCCCTGGATTAGTTTGTGTAAAGCAGGGAAACATGGCTGTCAAACCCACTTGTATTTAGTAGGACTCAGTTTCCTCATAGGTCAAATGAGGATAATGCTGGTACCAACTCTGGGGATGGTTGAGAAGATTTAGTGAGACAAGGCTTGTGGCGAAGGGCTAGGCACACGGTGAGTACTCAGTATGGTTGGTTATTCATACTGAAGGTGACATCTGTTTTGAAGAACATGTGACTTTGCCATTGTTGATGCCTCCTGAAATTGTCCTCTCTTGAGATTTCTCTGATGTCAGCCCAAGCTCGCAGTGAGAGGCAGCTGGTTTAGAGGAGAGAACACTGGACTAGAGTCAGAAAACCTGGCACAATCCTTTTTCACCTGGATAATTTTGATCAAAACACTTATCCCTTTTTTTTTCCTGCTTTTGGACAGTTTTCTTTTCTGTTTTCAAGCAGTTTTGTCTCTATTGCTCTTTGTATAGGATCAGCATGCGTATTAACAAAAAGTTCCAGAGAGATTCTCTTTTACAAAAATAGGTCTAAATCCCACAAAATGTTCCTGAGAGGCATTCCTGCTCTTTGCACCTTTGCCCATCCTCTTTCTGCCAGAAAAAAAAGGATCATAAGTCACGTTGTCCGCCTCCACTCAATTCCATCCACTCAAGTAAAAGGACTTACCTTATCCGAAGGTGACAAGGAACTTTGTCCATTAGTGGACTGAGCAGATTTGATTTGTCTTTCAAAAGTGTTCAAGTTGATTAAGAACAATATTTAATGACTAATAGGAGTTACTGTTTATTGAGGTCTTATGCCACTCCAGGCACCCTGTTGAGGTCACTACATGGATCCCACCAGCCCTCTGAGTTGGGTACCTTCTCATCTTCATTTTATTGGTTGGAACACCAACACTTGGAGGGATAAAATAACTTGCCCAAGGCCACAGAAATGTAGGCATTTATCTAATCGTTAAATTTATTCCCATACCCTGACCAGCCACAGACTCACGAATGAGTAGCTGATGGAGATCCCAGAAGATCTCATTCAGAGAAGAGGAGACTAGGATCCCAGGGCATCTCTGAGCAGCCAGTGTGGTGAACTGGGGTCTGATCAGAGGGTGGCTGGAACAGAATGAGTTCCACTGGGTGAGTGACTTTTTTTTGTTTTTAAACAAAATATATGAAAACGTTCAAAGTTGAAAAGTTGCATTTGAGGTTATGATCATTTAATATATTCATGTTACTAAAACTGTTATGCTGGAAGTGGTTTCTTTTTGTGTTATAAAGGTTTAACTTTATATAAGCCAATGTGATTGTTACTCAATGTGATTTTTAACTCTTAAAAAAAAAGGTGTAGATGTATACAATTGTTAACAATGCCATGAAGGCACTTCCTTTCTCCTAAGGCAAAATAAATTTCTTATCAGAATATCTGGCTAGCCCTGAAATTTAAATTAAAGTAAAATTTTGGAGAAACAGCAAAAAAACCCCACAAAACTATTTACTGATTTCCATTTACTGTGTATCATTCACCTTGCAGAGTGCTCTTATATACATTAACTCTCTTGATCTGGGTGTCAGTGCTAAAGAAATATAGACAACTGAGCTCACCCAAAAGGATCACAAGTTCCGGTGATATGTCCCAAATAGTCATTGCTCTACTCAAAAAAAAAAAAAAAATGGAAGAAGCAGTGATAAAAAGATGAGCATACTCTCAGTAAAACATGAGGGAAGACCTGACCACAGCTAACTTGGTTAGAAATTGGACCCATACAGCAACAGCGATTGTGCAGCCTGCTCCAAAGGTCAACAGAACCTTTGCTGGTGTTTCCCAAAGCTCTGAGGACTGATTAATGGGCTTCATTAGCCAGTGTAATTGGGGGTTATGAGAGCTGCACCTTCTCCCCTGATGGGAGTGACAGGCACCAACTCAAATGCACGGAGCAGCCCTGTTATTAATGAGACTCACAAAAGTTTTAAGGCACTTTGAAAAATTACGACCCAAGTCTTATCTGGGTTGGTTAAAAGAGAAATGAAAACAAATAGAATTGTCAGATTGGGTAGCTCTTTACAACTGGTACATGAGAATTCAGAAAAAGTCACTGTCTCAGTCACGAAGACTTTCCTGTTCAATTTCTTAACAATGGTGATGAGGAAAATAAATATGAAAGGAACGGCTGAGTAATGATGTATGCCACCTCGAAGCCATTTCATCACAGGGTGTCAGAATGTCCAGGAGCCTGGCAGAATTACTTTTGGAAGGCAGTTCTTCAAGGAGCCAGGACATTTTTTTTTTTTTTGGATTTGTCTTTTTTTTTTTTATTAAGGTTATGAAAGTTAACATCCTTGTGAAATTACAGTTGTACATTATTGTTAGTCATGTTGTAGGTACACCACTTCACCCCTAGTGCCCTCCCCCCACCCTCCTTTCCCCTGGCAACCACTGATCAGTTCTCTTTGTCCATATGTTAACTACCACCTATGAGTGGAGTCATACAGAGTTCTTCTTTCTCTGTCTGGCTTATTTCACTCAACATAATACCCTCAAGGTCTATCCATGTTGTTGTGAATGGGACGACTTTGTCCTTTTTTATGGCTGAGTAGTATTCCATTGTATATATATACCACATCTTCTTTATCCAATCATCAGTTGCTGGGCACTTAGGGTGGTTCCACATCTTAAGGAGCCAGGACATTTTAATTGATATTTGTTTAAAATAGCACCTTGCACTTAACTAACCTAATTTCTGGGATCATGTCTTTGGCCTTTCAGAGAGACCTACTCAGAATTTCTTTGGGATCAATGCTACGATATATGTTCTGATCAGAGTTGGTCTCATAAGTGTTTGTTGAATGACTCTAAGATTTTGGAGGTTGTAGACCATGTCAGATTTGGTTCTATATTCCCATATGATTGAGAAAAGTTTGCTGAATGGAAACTTAGTCTAGATTGCTTTCTGTATCTGAGACAGGGCCTAGGTACTATATGGCATACAAAGATGCAGAAGATGTGGGTCTTGCCCTTAATGTCACATGACACTGCCATTTGGTTGGCTGGTTGGTCATGGCTGCCTGGAGTGCCGTGTTGAGAGAAATGTTGAGACCTAGTCTGGGATCTAGTGGGAAAAACACTATAATCAAATATAACGTCTGCCATGGGTGAGTGGGGAGGAAGATGGCACAGAGTGACATATTTTCATCACTGGTGCAAAAAGAGTAAATAAACATAGTACGCTATAGCAAGTGTCAAGGAGCATAGGAACTATGTAAATAATATAATCATGTGTTGCTTAACCACTGGGACACATTCTGAGAAATGCGTCATCATTGTGCAAACATCACAGAGTGCACTTACCCAAACCTAGATGGTATAGCCTGCTACACACCTAGCCTATGTGGTACTAATCTTATGGGACCACTGTGGTATATGTGGTCCATGGTTGACCAAAACGTGATATGCGGTGCATGGCTGTGCTCAGTGGTAGTTCCCATGAGGGTGCTAATACCTTCCACCTTCAGGGCCAGTGGTTGTCCTGGACTATTATGGACACCCTGCCTGCACGTCTTGGGAAAGAAGGCAAACACCATGGAGCGGCTCAGGTACACGTGACAGCAGCTGGTCTGTGGAGATGCTCCCGAGAGCCAGGCAGAATGACATTGTGGTCACCTTGTAACTGTCCATACACTCGCTTCCCAATGCTGGCAAGCCCCTACCCTCCTTGGTCTTTGGAAACTATATAGAATTTGTCACAGAAAAGCTTGCCTTTTAGAATCAGATGAAGAGGTTTTGTTTCTTATACCCAAAATGCAGCTTCGAGAAGGCCTTCAGGTTTGTTAATGTGGCCAGATTACAGACTGTGTGCACTGAAAAGCTTACCGTGCCATCGGCATATGAATTCATAATAAGACTGATGTTAAATCATAATATAATTAGTTTTTAAAAATGCCATGAGGCCTATATACATGCTGAAATTTAAGTGGCTTCTTGTTGGATTTTAAAATTTCTTCTCTCTCTCCCTGCTTTGCTGGTACCCTGGGTATGTACTTATTTTGCTCGTTGGATAATCCAGTCCCGGCTGTGACCCTCCCTCGCAGACAGGCAGGGGGGTGGCAGGACGAAGACCAGAGCTGTGTGGCATTCTTGTAGCCATGCCCATAGTTACTCCATGTTTTAGCTGTTCTAACTCCAGTCTCTGAAAAATATACTTTCTAAAAATTCTTACTGATGCTGTTCCCAATGTCTTTTTTGCTCTGCCCTCACAGAAGGCGAAGGGCTCTTTAGCAGAACTGACAGAACAGGATCAGAGGCCATGCTCAGCACCCAGGATGAGCTGTAATTCATCCTGACACCTCTGCTTCAGGAGAGTTGAGGCTGCCAGAGAGGGGCATCTCCTGGCTGGCCAGCGGGCTTCTTGGTGCTGCCCCCTCCCTGCATTAAAGCCATCTTGAGTCCTCATAGGGCCCTCAGCAGCCAGCCTGCTAGGTTGAAAGTAGGCATTGGGGAAATTCCTCAGCTCTAAATAATTCCAGTTGTAACACTCTGAAAAGACAGATTTCTCCCTGTAGGTATCAGCAAATATAAAAAGTTAGTTCCATCTGCCACCGCATCCTTGAATAAAGAGGTCATTAGTAGCCAGCACTTCTCACATGCACCCATGGAAGACCAGAATGTCTGTGATGTCAGGTGAATATTCATCCAGAGAAAAGAGGCTGGAGGGCTGGAGGGAGGTCCTCTGACTTCTTGTCTTCCCAAGTGATGTCAAAAAACCTGTCTTGGCTTATCTGTTCATTAAGAAAACTTGCGGCTGAGACACATTCGTTCTGACTATCAGGCTCAACACACATTTCTTGCCTACGTCTTGCTCTAGGCTGGACATTGGGATTTCAAAGACAGCTTCTGTCCTAGCCAAGGCCCAGTCCAATAACAAGAAAGACACACAAACCAACAGGTATGACTCAGCATGATAAGGGCTGTCCTGGTGGAATATACCCTGGAGCCATCGTTTACTCTCTATCTTAATTCACAATCTATTCAACAGGAAGTCCTGATAAAATTCTCTGCTCAAAATCCTCTGATGTGTCCCTATTTCACTTGTTGTAAAAACCCAACGTCCTCAGAATGGCCAACCAGTCTGCCACACTTGGTCCCCGTGGCCTCTCTGATCACTGCATCTTGCTCACTTACTCTCCTCCAGCCAAACGAGTCTCCTGCCACTCTCTGTGGCTCAGCCTGGAATGTTCCTTCCTCACATGAGTAACTCCCCCTCCTCCCTCAACTTTGTGCTCGGATGTCACCTACTCAACGAGGTCTGCCCTGACTCCCTATTTTAAATTAGAAGGCTCCTCCCCAACCCCGTGCTCCGGATCCCTGAGCATGATCTATGCTTTCCTGCTTAACTATCCGCTCTATTTTCCCCACGGCATTCCTCGCTGTCCAGCATACCATATTTCATGTACCTATTATGTTTGCTGTCTGTGGATCCAAGTTGAAGTGTAACCTCCACATGGCAAGACTTTTGTCTGTTGGTGCCTGGGTGTATCCCAGGGCCTAGAATGGTGCTTGGCACATGGTAGACTCTCCGTGAATATTTGCTGGATGAATGAGTGATTGCATGAATGTGTTACGGAACTAGGTGCTTTTTCGCCCACTGCCCAGAAAGCCAAACACTGAGACGACGAGATTGCAGCAGAGAGAGGGTTTAATCACAAGGCAGCCATGCGAGCAAGTGAGAGCATGAGTCTCAAATCCGCTTCTCCGAAAATAAGGGCTCAGGGATATTTATGGGATGGGGGAAGGAGGTCTGAAATGTGGAGGGAGGTGATTGGAGGCGAGATAATTGATGATCTGCGAAAGCGTAGTCAGACTTCATGCCTCTTCATAAGACCCATGTTCACAAAATGGCAGTGTTAGCATGATCTGAGGGTGGAATTTTTAGCCTCTTGACGTCAAAAGGTCGTCTATCGGATATTTGCATGATGAGGTGGTGGTCTCAACCTGCCTGGAGTGGACAAAGGGGTTCTAATTCCTGAAAAACGGCTCGAACACCCATTACCATGGTGACCCAGGCTCCAGGAGATGTTATCTATAGGAGCCTAGTGGGAGTCAGACAGCATATTGCCTAAACAGCACAGTTAACAATGGGTGGGTTAAACAGCTAAAAGCTAAATCAGTAATTGCAAAAAGGAAAAAACCCTTTAGTTCCTAGCTACTTAATCATCAATGGCTAACTCTCTGCCAGTTTCCAATGAGCGCATGAATGAGTGCATAAACGCACACTTTGCTGTGGGAACAGGGAGTGACTATCACAAGGGACTGGTGTGGATGTCTGAAAGGTTTCAATCATGAGGCTGCGACTTCTGAGCTGGGGGTTGTACGGGCAGCTGGAGCGTGAGGGGGGAGAACGGGTGGGCTGCGTCTCGGGCAGTGGGAACAGCACTCAGTAAGGCACAGGGGCCTGAAAAGGAAAATCGAAGTGCACGCACTTGTTACCATGACAGTTTTGTGACATCTAAGTATGCCTGTCCTGCCACCTCTTTATCTTAAATGATGCGTTCTATTTTTCTAGATTCTGAAGTTTTGTAGGCTTCGTTGAATCTGGGTCAAAATTCCTTTGGTTTGCAATACTGCTCTGAAAAGCAAATTCTTATCAGGAGATTGAAATTTGAAACTCGAAAATGGGGGGTATTCTCACCCATTCCAGACAGATTCCTAAGGTATTTGAAAGCATAAATCGATACATCTAAACCTGTGTAGTTAGACACGCAGAGACTCAGATTTATTAGTATTGATTTTCACAGGGAAAGAGAATGAAAATGTCAGTTAAGATGGCTAGTTATTGGTAGATGTCTCCCCACCGCAACCTGATGTCGTTTAGGGAGCGGAAGCTGGTTGAATTTGACGATGTCCAGTCTGCATGTCCAAGGAAGGTGACAAGATGACGTATGAAGTGTTGGCTGGGTGTTTCACTCTATGGGACTCAAATATTGTAGATGAAATGATACCATCCAAATTTATTCAGAACTCTAAAGAAACAAATAAAAACTCAGGAATTCTATGCATGAGATTTAAAAAAACAACAATAAAACCCAGTCAAGCTGGGGTGTGGCATAGTAGAAAAAGCACTAGATCTTGAGATCTACACCCAAAGTTAGAATCCTGGCTCCACCCCTGGGACCTTGACCACGTTACTGCACTTTTCTGAGTCCAGGTTGTCTCGGTTACAAATAGTGGGTGTGTTGTCTAAAAAGACCCCACACAGGCACTCAAAAATTATTAGTGAAATCAGAATCTGAAAGTTATGATTCAGGCAGACACGCATGAACATTTTGTAAATAAAAAAGAAGCTAAATCTAGAAAATATTAGTCAACATGATGGAATGCAAAGATTACAGAAAGAGATGACAGTAACTAGAGAACACCATTTTATATTTTCTAATGTTATGGATGAAGTTAGTATTCATTACTACAACACTGATTCACTTGGGATTGAAAAGGGCTGCCATATGCCTGGCCATGGGAACAGAGTCATAATTCATTACTGTTAAAATAAAATCATTAGGATGACATATTGCCAACATAAGGAACACAGTCACAAAGCTCTAGAAAAATAAACAGTTCATGAGTGAGCTTCCATTGGTAGGAATGCTTGAGTGATTATGATATTGTGGCTCATTCTTTATCCTAAACTTGTCACCAGACATCGGATGAAGAAAACGAGAAGGAGAAAGGTTATATTTAGCAAGAAAAGACAGGAGCACTGTGCCCTTAACTGACCTGCTAGTCATAATCTCTTTGCTGTACAACTTGTCCTTATCTTTGGCTGACCAGTATCCAAACTCCTTTTGGTATTTGAGGACTCCCCCACCTTCTGTGGCTTGGAAGGGGGCAGGGTCTACTGGGAGAGGATGACAGAGCCACATCCTCCCTCTTGAAGCCCCCAGTGACAGAGAATAATCTCTGGTTCCATCTGCTTCCCCGAGGTATGGGACAAAGCCATTCATGGCTGAACAGGGTTTGAGAAACATTTTTTTGGGTGCTTGGGGTGGGCAAGACACCTGTATTGACACGGAATTGTGAAGCCCCATGCTGGATTTAGAGAATGAAGTACATTGGTTTCTGAGTGTGACTTGTAAGGGAATGATTGACAAGATTTGAGCATAAAAAGAGGTAGATAATGCAAATGAAAGTGCTTTGCAAACTGTAAAGTACTAGAAAAATGTTGGCTTTTTAAAATTTTCTATCTTCTAGGTTAATCTCCATACTATATAAAGAACTTACACAACTCAACAACAAAAAATCAAACAACCCAATCAAAAAATGGACAGGGGACATGAACATACATTTCTCCAAAGAAAATATACAGATGGCCAATAGGCACATGAGAAGATGCTCATCATCACTGATCATCAGGGAAATGCAAATCAAAACTACACTAAGATATCACCTTACACCTGTTAGAATGGCAAAAATAACCAAAACAAAGAGTAACAAATGTTAGAGAGGTTGTGGAGAAAAAGGAACCCTCATACACTGCTGGTGGGAATGCAAACTAGTGCAGCCACTATGGAAAACAGTGTGGAGATTTCTCAAAAAATTAAAAATAGAAATACCATATGACCCAGCCATCCTACTATTAGGTATTTATCTAAAGAACTTGAAATCGGCAATTCCAAAAGTCCCATGCACCCCTATGTTCATCGCAGCATTATTTACAATAGCCAAGACGTGGAAGCAGCCTAAGTGCCCATCAACTGATGATTGGATAAAGAAGATATGGCATATATATACAATGTAATACTACTCAGCCATAAAAAAAGGATAAAATAGTCCCATTCACAAAAACATGGAAGGACCTTGAGGGTATTATGTTAAGCGAAATAAGCCAGATAGAGAAAGATGACTCTGTATGACTCCACTCACAGGTGGAAGTTAAACATGTAGACAAAGAGAACAGATTAGTGGTTACCAGGGGAAAGGGGGGATGGGGGGTGGGCACAAAGAGTGAAGTGGTGCACCTACAACATGACTGACAATAATGTACAACTGAAATTTCACAAGGTTGTAAACTATCATAATCTCAATAAAAAGTTAAAAAAAACATTTCTACCTTCTAGGGCTATTTATAGACTAAATGAGACGAGATGTGCCTGGAGTTGCTTTGTGGATGATGTCCAGTGCTGGTAAACATGCAGAATGGAGAACTTCCTCAGCTCAGAGGAGGATGGCCAATTGGTGCTGCTGTTTGGAGAGCCATTTGTCAGCCTTTAGAGAAAGTGAACACGCACAGACTCTACGACCCAGCAATTCCACTTCGAGGGAAATTTCCAACCTGCAAAAAGAGACTTGTATAAGGATGTTTATCGCAGCATCGTTTGTGACAACGAAGGGTTGGAAATAAGATAAATGACCAGCAGTAAGAGGAATTGATAAATATGGTAAATGCGTAAAATTGGACATCATACAGCAGTTAAAAATAATCATCTATCTACTGATCAAGCCCAATAAAAAGCCAACAGAAAAAAAAAAAGACAACTCAGTCACTTCACCAAATGGTCAATAAACAAACAAAAAGATTTTCAAGTTTATTGGCTATCAAGGAAATTCAAATTAAAGCCATATTTTATAGCTACAACATTGGTGCAAGTTTAATCCCAACCCTCTTGAGATTTTGAGAAGTTCAGAGCCGCTGGAACACTTACCCTCTGTTGGCGGGAAAGCCAATTGCTGACATCACTTTGGACAACAATTTGGCATCCCCTAGTGAAGTTGGAGACGTGCGTGCTCCTAACCCAGCAATTCCGCTTTGTGGCATGGAGAAACTCCTGCACAGATGTTTTAGAACTTTCATACCAGCTTTGCAATAGTAAAAAACTGGAAACATCCCAAATTTCTGAGGATGGGGAATAGACAAATAATGATGCATGGTTATAAAAATGCATATATAGCAGTTAAAGACATCTGCAGGAATGAATCTCACATACATAATGTTAAATTTTAAAAAATTGCATAAGAATACATATAATTCCATTTATGTAAAGTTTAAAAGCATGCAAAAGTAAACAACATATTATTTAGGAGTATATGACATATATTGCAAAATCAGTAATGAAAAGTAAGGAAATAATAAGCAAAAATTTGGGATATGGTTACCTATTGGGGGAGGGAGGTTGGTTGGATGGGGGGGCGCCTTGGGTTTCCATGGCAGCGGCAATATAACAGCAGGCTGTGCATCACAGGTGTTCATTTTACTGTTAATCTCAATGCTCCTTATATATATTAACATCAATAAATCTTAAACATGTAACACCGAGTGAAAAAAGTAAAAGGTCAAATGACACACCCAACACAATCCTGTTTGCAGAAGAAAAAAATAACACACACTAATAAAGTGTTGTTAAGGATGCCTCTAGATATAAAGTCGTACAGAGAGCTGTACATTAAATACTTGAGAGTGTGTACATATAGTGAGATGGGAATGGCATTAAGAATTTGGTGAATGGAAAAAAATAAATAAAATTTTGACATATTAAAGGTAAAAGTGGGGCTGTTTGTGGACTCTTGAGGATAATCTGTCACAAACTGACCTGAGGTGATTAGATTAACCACATCACTCTAATTCTATGCATCTGAAATCCCAAAGGAAAAGAAAGATTGCTTTGCAAACTAGAATAGTCAAAAGGGAGTGTTAATTCTTAAAAAGTGTTTTGCATGTTGGTGGGTTGAGGGTGACACCATGCGTGTATAAGCTATTTGTTCATTTGTCTTGAATCCTTAGTCATCAATCTGTCATAAACCGACATGCATACTTAATTTCCTTCTCATCTCTTTTAAGACAGCAGAGTTGATTCAAAACAGAGCTCTTTTCTTGGTTTTATTGTCAACAAAACCACCAGCATTAGGAGCCATGGTCTACGTTGGTTTTGCCTCCTCTTAGCACAATCCAACATTTTTCCAATTAAAATTTCTCTCAGATACATCCGTTCTCTCTGTCATCTCAGACCCCCAGCCATCACACCCAAACTGCTGACTTGGCCTCTTTGCTGTTTACTCTGATTATAGCTGCTCTATTCCCAAATCAATCACTCTCAGTCTGGTCAAAGATTCAACATCACTATCTTCATTCTATAGAACTGTAGAATAATTTAATAATAACCAAAGGGATAAGGCAGGAAACTGGAAAAAACACATTATAACAATTAGAAAGAAAAAAATGTG
This sequence comes from Equus asinus, assembly GCF_041296235.1. NCBI lineage: Eukaryota > Metazoa > Chordata > Mammalia > Perissodactyla > Equidae > Equus > Equus asinus. The sequence goes on along the minus strand of NC_091791.1, from coordinate 12,383,614 downwards.
TCCTTATTTTCAGAAGGTATTATTTATCCAGAAAACCCTGGGGAATTAATTGGAAAGCTATTAGAATAGGACAATTCATTCAACGAGTGGGCCAGAGACAAAATAAATATCAAAGGCTTCCCTAGGTGCCAGCAATACATTAGTAAAGAAGCATGATGGGAGGGAAATGCCATTCATGATTTGCTGAGGATGCGAAGTTCCCTTGTCTGAGCCCAGAATGTCACAAGGTCTCTCATGAAAATAATCCCATCTACTTTGGGCCCTCAGCCTCTACCCCTGGGCTGGATCCCTTCCAAAGGACTTGGGGAGGGCAGATGCCATAGCAACTCCTCCACTGTCCTTGACATTTTTCTGACAACACTTAAGAGCTCAGCCCTGCGTCCACACAGAAACCTTTAATGTTCTCCCTCCCAATGCAGTTTCAGCTCCTCAGAATTGCATTTCCAGCCACTTCGCTGATTCAGTAAGGCTCTGTATTTGCATCACTAAAAGGTCCATTTGGCTGGTTTACCCAGGAAAATGGAACAGTCTCCTCAAATGGACTGTTGAAATCTTCTCCTCCTGCCAGGCAGAATGACTTATTTAGAGCTCTCCAATGACAGATTTCTTTTTCTTTTCTTTTTTTTTTTTAGCCTAAATGTTTCAAAAAGCAGTTGTTCTGGGCAAAATTCTCTATGATGATAGAAGCTTAAAAGTCATGGCTTCTGGGGGTAGGGGTTCAGTGGAGAGGGGCAAGAGAGGATTTTCTGGGGTGATGGAAGTGTTCTCCATTTTGTTTTGGGTGGTGGTTTCACAGGTGTATACAATTGTCCAAAACCACTGAGGAGAGCACTTTGGATCCGCACATTTTATTGCATGTAAATCATGCCTCAACTTAAAAATAGCCATAGTTCTCAAAAGTTAGGGTGCATCAGTATTGCTGCAGGCTTCCTAATAATGCAGACATTTAACTCCAGAGATTCAGAGTCAGTGGACCTTGGGTGGGGTCGAGGAAGCTGCGTTTTTCAGAAACACTTCCAGATAATTCTTTCACGGCCCTGTGGGAAGCACTGACAGCCTCTGAGTCCCCACCCCAAGCATGATTCTTGACGTATAAGCCTCAGGTGCGCTGGCTTCATTTACTCACTGTATCCCTAAACCTGCTGGGCACTGATCCACCCAGAAGCTTCTATGGGTTTATTCTAAAGACACAGGCCTAGAGTCATTGGCCGCCTCTACTCTGGGCAGAACAGAAGCACAGCCTTAGCTAAGTCAGAGGAACTGAGTTGTCTGCAGGAAAGATCACGTCGACTTGCCTTAAATTTCCAGAAAATGCTGAGGTCTCAGCAGGTGTCCCTCCGTCCTTCTATTCTCTGTTCTGGGATGACTTGTTACATAGTAACACATGACTAATAGAGAGCCCTAGTAGAATGGCTTGGGCTTCTGGGGATACACAGCCTTTAGTTTTACTTTACAAACTTTTCCTCTTCCCAAGACGTGTATGATTCCCCTAGAGGAGTGGGTTGAGAGTAACTTAACCCCTGTTTTTCCAAAGAACCCAAACATTATTTCATAGTTTCTGTGGGTCAGGAATTATTGAGCAGCGGAGATGGATGGTTCTGGCTTAGCGTCTTTCATGAGTCACAAGGCTGTATCAAGATGTCAGCCAGAGATGTAGTCATCTGAAGGCTTGACTGGGGCTGGAGGATTCACTGCCAAGATGGCGCACTCACAAGGCTGTTGGCAGGAGGCCTCACTTCCCCACTGTGTGGACCTCTCTCCAAGGTGCTTGAGTAAGCACAACATGGCAGCTGGCTTCCTCTTAGAGCAAGTGATCCAAGAGAGAACAGCAAAGAAAAAGCCATACTATCTTTGGTGACATAGTCTCGAAAGTCATGCACCATCACTTCCACCACGTTCTATTTGTTAGAGGTGAATTACTAAGTACAGCCCACACTCTCTAGGGGAGGTGAACTGGGCTTCGTTTCTTGAAGGGAAGAGTATCAAAGAATTTGTGGACATATTCGAAAACCAGCACCAGGATCTCATTCCCTCCTCCCTCCCCCACAAAGAGACAAAGAGAGAAATATAAAAGAGGAAGAAGTTTACCTACCGTTTAGAGAGGTAAACATCTGAATTAATTAGCCTTTATTTGCTACACTTGTTATAATATGAGTCAATAAACCCCCTTATTGTTAAAGACATTTTGAGTTAGGTTTTCTGTCCCCACAGCTGAAAAACCTCCTTTTGCTACAGAATGCAACTGGGGCTCATCGTGCAAGTGGCCAGGAAGGATGGAGGTCAGCGAGGCAAGACCCTGGTGCTCAGGAGAGGTGACCCCATCCCCAGCCCAAGGGAATGCATCATGATTCATCTAAATCCAGCTGTGGTAACTCCATTCCCCTTGTCAACTCGTTGGCTTAGGTCAGTGGTTCTCAAACTTGAGCAACAGAATCAGCCTCACCTCTGAATTTCTGATTCAGTAGGTCCAGGGTGGGCCAATAAATTGCATTTCTAACAAGATCTCAGGTGCTGCTCTTGCTGCTGGTCTAAGGACCACACTTTGAGAACCACTCAATTGGGCCAATGAAATGATAGAGGGGGCAGTCTTCTTTGTAGCCCCTGGAGAAGACTTCCTAGATCTCAAAGAGATCCAGAAAAGAGGCAGGGTTTTGTTTGTTTGCTTGCTTCTGGATGTTAGTGTGTGCCAATGCGCTGCCAGGAGCCATCTTGTGACCGTGAAGGGGGTGAGCCAACAAGCTAAAGTTGGCAGAGCAGAAAGATGGTGAGAACCTGGGCCTGTGATGATGTCATGGAGTTTCTGAACTGACCAGCCCTGAAGCTTTTTCCAGGCACACTTGTACTGTGAGATATTAAGTTTCCTTACTGATCAAGTCATAGGAGTTAGGTTTCCTGTTTTCCCAGCCAGAAAAAAAATCCCAAGCTCATGCATATACAAAATTTTAAGTTTGTAATGCATCTTGACACACCATCTTCCAACAAGCTGTACCAATTTACACTCCCTCCAGTAGAGTGTCAGAGTGCTGGCTTCCCTACACCCTTGTCAACACTGGATAATAGCATTCTAAAAATCTGTACTAGTTTGACAGGTGAAAAATGATGTCCCGGTCTGAATTTTCATTTCCGTGATTGCTGGTGAGATTGAGATGTTTTAATACTCATTCTTCTTGAGGCAGATGCAGCGTCGACAACAAGAGACTGAGCTATAAACATAATGTCTCTATGATAATCACCATTCATTACTTTTGCTTACTCAGGTGGGACTGAAAATATGTGGCTTAGGTTGTTAACTCTGATGCAAGCGTGGGGCCGATGTTGCACTTGGCAATAGCTGTGTTTGGGCAGAGGCTTCAAATCTGTTCTGATAACCAGCAAAAAGAAGAGCCCCATCCCCAAGTTTTATCTTCTCCCCTTTGGATCTTGTTAGCTTGAGAAATGTGCTTCTGTGGCTGCCATTTCTCTCCTCACCAAAGCAGTCAAGAGTACAAACTGTGCTGACAAAGGTTTTCTTTTGGACAATGCATTAAAAATTCATCCTAAAAGCAAGGGGAAATCCTCAGACACTTCATTGCTTCATAAAGCAAACTTCAGTGGGTGACTAAGGCCAGACACACATCTGCTTGAAGATCATTACTGGCAGCAGGCGATTTGTATCCAACATTACTTCTAGCATCATATATTAGCGTGATTGAGCTTTAGAGACAGTATTTCTGACCGGGATAGTGGGGCCTGGAAGTTGATACAGTTTCTGCCAATTCTCCAAAACAAAACATTGTCAGGATTCTTGCTCAAAGTCTGTTCCTGTTGTAGTTTTTGCTATTTATGTTTGCAATTGGAGACAGCTTGATGAATAAAAAATTGCCTAAGAAATGTGGTTCTTTATCAGAGAGGCCAAGATGTCAGATTGAATATGCCACAGTGAGGGCATAAATTGTGTTTTCTGTATTAATCTCACACACACACACATACACACTGCCTGGCATGCTCTCAGTGCTCAAAACCATTCATTGAAGGAAGGAACGAAAGTACATGGGCTTATCTCTGGCCATTGCCATTCTCTTATTGATCTGTAGTATGATGAACTCTGTTATGGACACAACTGGAGTGAAGCTCCCTGGCTTGTCAAATAATTGAGTTCTTGAGATTTTCCATATGCTATTGGATCTCTAGTCTAACAAAAAGAATGATATTGGGGTGTTCCACCCCCCCCATCCCCCCGCCCCTTGTGAACAAAGCCTAGTTGGTGGGCTGTTTCAACAAAGCCCGTGGGATGCTGCTTACTGCTTTTATCATGATGGAGAACCTGGATATCACCTGTGCAAATCAAAAACCTCTGATGTGCTAAGACTTGTGGAGTGACTGTGTCTGTCATGGGTGACTCACATTGACCAAACACACAAAGGCTGAATTATAGAAGCAGAAGTCTTCATTAATTTACCCTGAAGAGTGTTATTGTGAAGGGGGACCAGACAATTGAATTGTGTGGCCAGAATGTCCTCTAGGTGAAGGCCCAATGAGAAGCGAAATGGTCATCAGAAAAGTAGTTTGTCGATAAGAAAGTTAAAGACAGACATGTCAGGAAGAGGAAGGTCATCTGTAGAGCATATAGATATGGGAGAGCATGTCGTGCTTGAAAAGCTAGTTATTCTGGTATTAGTGGTGAGTGAAGGGCCAGAATAGGAGAGCAGGAAATGAAGCTGAGAGACGTAGGCAGGGGCCAGATCCTGAATGAGGGTACTATCTGCAAAAATTGGGAGTTTCTTCCCTGCTCCTCCTCCCCACAGAAAGAAATTCCTTTATTTCTGTATTTTATTAAAGTGATACATGTTCATTACAAAAGGCATAGACAAGCAACAAGAACCAAAAATTACCAACCATGCCTTCCAACCAAAGATGACCAATCTGAAGCCTTGATACTTCTTCTTCTACGTATGAGCAATAAAATGCTATTTTCTAATTAACGTTTTCACTTAACAATATATCCCAAACATATTTTGTATGTCAATTTACAGATTTCTGCCACATCTCGTAAAATGATAGAAAGTATCCCTATGTATGTACTGACCAAAATGAATGGTGGTCATTTAAGTTATTATAACCTTTTCCTACTACAAATAATGCTGTGATAAATCACCTTTTGCATATATCTTTGGCATACAATTGCTGATTTCCAAGGAAAAATTTCCATAAATGAGGTTGGTATGTCAAAAGGCAGAAACAGAGTTCAGACTTTGTGCCATATCCAAACCTTTTCCAACATTTTCTCTGAAATCTCCTTGCAGCACAGAATATAAACACATTCCGAGAGCTGAGTCCAAAATGCTCATCAAGGTACAACGTTATTTTAAAGTCTTGGGTTTCAACTTAAAGTTTTATATAACTTTTGCAAATAACTCCTTGGTATACACACACTTAAAATTTTCCCTCTCCAATCTTTGAGTCGAATTGTAGCTTCAGGAAGACGTGCTGTGTTTATTCTGTAGCTTCCTGCCGCTCTTGGCACAACTCAGTCCCTGTTGGGGGTGGGGGGTGTAGCCCCATGTTAAAAGCCTGGTGAGGATGCTGAGGAGCCCCTGGAGGATTTCCACCGGGCAGCTATGTCATCAGGTGATCAGATGGGCAGGCAGAGGGAGGCATCGGAAGGCTCTGAGGCAGGAGGCTTGGGACTGGGATACTGACAGAGTGAAGGGGAGCTGTGCTGAGGCTGAGTTGGGGTGATGGTGGTGGAAGTAGAGAAGAGGGATGGAAAGAGGGAGATAGAATTGTCAGGCGCTGCCTAACTGGTTATGAAGGATGAGGGACAGTGAGGAATCTAGGATGACATGCACATTTCCTTTTTAAAAAAAAAAAATGTATGTTCCCTTTTTAATTTTTTTATTTTTTTTGGTGAGGAAGATTGTCACAGAGCTAACATCTGTGCCAGTCTTCCTCCTTTTTGTGTGTGGGAGGCTGCCACAGCATGGCTTGATGAGAAATGTGTAGGTCCACGCCCGGGATCCAAACCTGCAGACCCCAGGCCACCAAAGTGGAGCATGTGAACTTAACCACTACACCACCAGGCCAGCCCCATATGTTTCCCTTTTCAATCTGACAAATGATCAAGTGTGAATGATATTCCCATCATGTTTCCTGTTTTGCTTTGACCAACAGAGAGCTCTAAGGTCGGTTAATGGTCAGTAACAGTGTTTGTATTACTTGTGGTGCTTGTCTTGGCTGGTTTTGACTGTCTGTTTCTAGAAGACATCTCTGCTGTACAACTGGAACCAGGCAGTGCTTAGTTGTAGGTAAATAATAAATAAATACGACGCGGCTCTTAATCTAGGCAAGTCCTTTCCACTGGTGACATGATCCCTAGAGGGAGAGGACCAAGGAAGCATTTAGCTTAAAGCCAGATGTACTGGGTGTGGAAGTGCTTGTGAACAGAATGGACAGACCCCTAATCTCAGATAAACTGGCATGACTTTTTAAAGTATTTAAACTTTTTTTTTCTGCTTTTCTCCCCAAATCCCCCCAGTACATAGTTGTATATATTTTAGTTGTGGGTCCTTCTAGTTGTGGAATGTGGGACTCCGCCTCAGCATGGCCTGACAAGCCGTACGATGTCCGTGCCCAGGATCTGAACCAGAGAAACCCTGGGCTTCCAAAGCGGAGAGCATGAACTTAACCACTTGGCCACAGGGCCAGCCCCTAAAGTATTTAAACTTTTAAAACTTAATTCAGCCAAGCAACTCTTTCCCCTGCCCACCCTGTATACTGTTACCAAATTGCCAGTTTTACTAACTTCTGACACTTTAAAATTTATCAGATAAACTCACTGGAAATCTGCATTTAGTCCTAATCTTATTTTATTTTAAAAAGAAACTTGGAATTGGTGTTCTGGAAGCTTTCAGATTTCTTTTGATTTGATTTGATTCTTGTGGGGTGGCCCTCTCATCTACTTGTGTCTTTTTAAACTTCATCTTTTCCTTTTCTCTTTTCTTTTCTTCATTCCTGCAGACAGAAAGGAAGGCCGCGGCTTGGCGCTGGGGTGCTGGAAGCCTGAGACTTGGGGAAGCGGCCGCTTGTCCTGAGGCAGGCACGGGAGCCTTATTCTTTGTTTCCTTTTATTAAAAAATGTTTTCCCCTTAATGTTATTCTGGATCTTATTTTCAAAATTGCAAAAAAGTAAATTGGATTTCCTCCAGTGAGCATAGAAAAAGACGACTCTCCTCCCTCCCGCCCCCCCTCCCTTCCCCCCCTTCCCCCCCTTCCCCCCTCTTCCTCATTTCTCATGATGCCTGCAACGCTTGCCCTTTGATCTTTCACGTTTTCTGACCAGGAGACGGACTGCTCGATTTTTAAGAACACTGTGTGTGCCCCGAAGGAAAGGTCAGTCCCAGCCACTCAACCTTCTATGAGCTTCCCCATGACCGGCTGTGTTTTTTGCTGGGCTCCTTTGGGTAAGATTGTCGTGATACCTGAAATTGGCACTAGTCATGCCTGTTAATCCAAATGGGGAGAATCAGCTTATTATCTGTAAACATGCTCTCTGTGCCTGGTCCCCAAGGGTTAAAGAGGAGACTTTCTAGAAAATGTCGATCATTGCTCAGATGATCTACATACTGATGTATTGATAGCTACAAAGGAAGAACTTTTTATGCCTCTTAGAGGTTTCTGAGGAGCATGGACAGCAACGAAGGTGACATAAAGAGAAGGTTTTCGCTGTAAGCTTTGACCAAACTGAGGAAGTTAAAATTTCGTGAAAAAGTATTTGGAAATTACGCTATCTTTTGAGTCTTTCATAAAACTTAGTTACCTGATATTGTGCTTCTATTGATTCAATTATGTGTCTCTCTGGGATGGAGAGACTAAACATATAATAAATGTAACAAATTTTTAAAAATTACCTGAAGTAGTCTGTCCTGGTTAGGACGGTATATACTTATTATAAGGGTCTCTGGAGTCATTCTGTTTATAAATTTATCTTCCAGTTATTTAATTCCTTAAAACCATAGAAAAACATCATGTAAACTGGTAAAGCTTCCTAAATATTGCCTTGTTACAATTAGTTCTTTTCATTAGTTACTTTAGTTATTTCACTTAGTTTATTCATTTAATTATTTAGTTATTTCATTAGTTATTTTCTGGATCAAGTGGAAATAATTAAATAATTATTTAACAATTTAAATAATCACATCGAAGAAATTACTCCAGATTATTTTTTTAAAAAAACAAAAACCTCTGATTATTTGGACCATTCCCTGACCGAGCAAAAAGGATTCCAAGTTCATTCTGGAGAGCGAAGGCAGGCAAACCACTTGGTTTTCTTCTAGGCAGATCCCAGGCAAAAATAGATTTAGATTGTGTCTGTACCAGCACACTTTTTTTGCAGATGAAAAGGACCTACGTAAACACCGGTTCAAAGGAGTGAAAGCAGGGATGTTAGTTTGTTTCTGAGACAATCTCAGTGTGTTGAGTATCAATTGAACCCAAAGAAGGTGTCATTCATTGCCTGGTGGGAGGTTGAAGGAGAATAAGCCCCTGGAAAGTGACGGAGGAAGAGGCTGGTGACATTTCTTTGATTTTTGTGGGAGTCTGGAGGTGGGAGTTATACCCAGGCATGCCCTGTTGTAGGCATTTGCCAGTTTACACTCTCATGTTGCAGTGACTCTCCAGCAAAACTAAGCATGGGCAAGTGTTATTATTAAAGCCAATTAAATCCCTCCGAATTGTGGCTTATCCTGGGCCTTATCTAACAGAATGATCATCATAAAGTCTGGAGAAAACAAATAGATGAGGATTAGGTAAGCAAGGAGTTCTACTGATTTTTTTTTTCACTTTAAAATCAAGCCCTCTCACATCCCAGAATTATTGTCTCACTGCGCTTTGAGTCTTAGTCGTACTGCGCAATTGCAGTCCGACCGTGTTCTTCGTGGAGAAGCAGGAACTGATTTTCTCGTCTGGTTCTTTCTTTGAATCACATTTGCCAAAGTAATTAAACAAGAGGTTAATGAACTCCGAATGCCCTGCTGCACCACGGTCCCAGCTTAGACAGGGAATAGCATAGTTTTTCTCTTTTTGCATCTCAATATGGCAAAATCACTGATATCTGAGGGATGGGCAGAGAGCAGATTAATTTTCCAGGCTCTAAACAATAACTACATAATGGTTTGAAACGAAAATGCAAGTTACATATCATCATTAAAACAAAAAAAAGGGAGACAATGAACCCAAAACCATCATCCATAAAAAAGTAATTTAAAATGTCCACTTAAAATATAGCCAGTTTGGGGAGGAAATGAGCAGGAAAAGGGTTTTGGAGCTAACACATTTTTGTTGTTGTTGAGGTATAATTGACATGCAACATTATATTAGTTTCAGGTATACAACAGAATGATTCGATGTTTGTATATATTGTGAAATGATCACCACAAGAAGTCTGGTTAACATCCATCACCATATATAGTTACAGAATTTTTTTTATTGTGATGAGGACTTTTAGATCTACTCTCTTAGCAACTTTCTAATATACAATACAGTTTTATTAACTATAGTCACCATGCTGTATGGAGCAAACACATGAGAAAATTATGTCGCATCACATTGTGTATATATATGTGCACGTGAGTATAAATGGATGCCTGGGTCACATATATGTCTGTGTATATATACATATGTGTAAAGTTACATGTATATTCGCAAAAATGAATTAAATGGAGGGAGTGGTTAACTAGATTAATTTTTATGATCCATGTAGCTTGTCAAATAATTCACTTGGCTGGATTATGGCATGGGGGAAGTTTTTTTTTTTTTTTTTTTTTTTTTAAGATTTTATTATTTCCTTTTTCTCCCCAACAACCCCCGGTACATAGTTGTGTATTCTTCGTTGTGGATTCTTCCAGTTGTGGTATATGGGACGCTGCCTCAGCGTGGTTTGATGAGCAGTGCCATGTCCGCGCCCAGGATTCGAACCAACGAAACACTGGGCCGCCTGCAGCGGAGCGCGCGAACTTAACCACTCGGCCACGGGGCCAGCCCCGGCATGGGGGAAGTTTTGAAATGGGTTGTTGGGTTCTGCTAAGCCTGTGATGTGGGTAATTTTATGTGTCAACTTGGCTAGGCCATAGTACCCAGTTATTTAATCAAACACTAAGTGTTGTTGTGAAAGTATTTTGTAGACATGTCATAAAGGAGGTTACCTTCCATAATGTGGGTGGGCCTCATCCAATCAGCTGAAGGTCTTAAGAGCGAAAACTGAGGTTTCCCAGAGAAAAGGTTCTGACTCAAGACTGCAGGATCGGGGCTGGCCCGGTGGTGCAGTAGTTAAGTTCGTACATCCTGCTTCAGCGGCCCAGGGTGCGTCTGTTTGGATCCCAGGTGTGAACCTCCACACCACTAGTCAAGCCATGCTGTGGTAGGCGTCCCACATATAAAGTAGAGGAAGATGGGCACAGATGTTAGCTCAGGGCCAATCTTCCTTAGCAAAAAGTGGAGGATTGGTGGCAGAAGTTAGCTCAGGGATAATCTTCCTCAAAAAAAAGAAAAAAAGAAAAGACCGCAGCATCGGTTCCTGCCTGAGTATCCAGCCTGCCGGCCCTATGAATCTCAGGCCTGCCAGGTGCCACCATCACAGAAGCCAATTCTTTAAAATAAACCTCTGTATATTCTATACACACACGTATGTGTATTTATATCTCTCCTACTGGCTCTGTTTCTCTGGAGAGCCCTGGTTGATACAGTCTCAAGTAGGCTTCCATATACCGGATAGTTATAATCTTCCTTGTACATTTCCTGGTTTAAATCTGAATTTCCAACGACCTCACTTCATTCAAATTTAAATTATTTTAAGTTAATTTAAACATTAAAATATGGATGGAATTCTGAAGAAGGGTTTTATTAGGGGAGAAAGTAGCTGAGATAACACAATGAAAGTCCATACCGTACTTTTTCTTCAGAGGTCCAAATTTGGGGTTGGTTTTCTTCAAAGTTTACTTTCTGATATAGAAACGCAGAGCAGGCACTTCTGTGGTTATGTGGCTAAGGAGCTCTTAGACTTTCCATGCATAATATTCAAGGGAAATATGATGTGGTCAGTTTTCTTTCAAGAGAAAATAGTCAGGGGGTTCGACTTCTAGGGGTTTTGAATTCTTTGGTATGAGGCATTAAACAAAAACCTTTTCTCTACTCACAACTTTGACACCAAATGTGTGGGTTTTCCACACCAAGCAATTCTCCACTTCTCTGGGGACACCAAATGGGTGTCCCACAATTTAATTGAATTCTGGCATTAACTGCCCAACATTAGTGCCCACCCCACAGGTTAAGAGCTCAGTCCCACAGGACTGTCCCTCACTTCAGATGCCAATTGCAAATAGTGGGTCCCCAGGTTACCCACATTTCTGCCTGATTTGGCTACAAATTAGGAGTTCCCATGACCCCCTCCTAAGATTCAATAATTTGCTATAACTGCTCACAGAACCCAGGGAAAAACGATATTTACTATTACTGGTTTATAATAAAGGATATTACAAAGGACACTAATGAACAGCCAGATGAAGAGGTACAGAGGGACAGGTCCAGAAGGGTCCCAAGTGCAGGAGCTTCTGTCCCTACAGAGTTTGGGGCACGCCACCCTCCCAGCAACTGGATGCATTTACCAGCCTGGAAGCTCTCCAAATGCCTTCATTTAGGGATTTTCATGGAGATTCCATTATATAGATGTGCTTGATGAAATCGACCATTGGTGATTAACTCAATCTCCAGCCCGTCTCCCTCCCTGGAGGTCAGGAGGTGAGGCTGAAAGTTCCAACCCCCTACTCACATGGTTGGTTCCTCTGGCGACCAGACCCCTTCCTGTAGTTATCAAAACTCGTTCCTATAGCCCGTGACTCAGTACCTTCCAAGAGTTTTAGGAGCTCTGTGCTAGGAACCAGGGATGCAGACCAAATCTGTATTTCTTAGCATATGACTATATCACAGTGATAGTTTTAAATTTGCTACCACTACTAAAAAAAAAAAAATCTTACTAGAAGTGATCTGACTAAAGACTAGATGACACTTTAAATAAATGTGCTAATCACTGTCAGTAAGGGTCTGCCGTTGACCTTGCTGCAGACTTGCAGGTGAGGAGCTTGAGCAGGTCTGCAGCAACGGTCAGGGAGTCCTGGACACCCTACCCTCCCTTCTCCCCAGAGGAGGAGGGGCCCCTCTGGAGGGTGAGTTGGGAGAAGGACCAGGTGTCTCTTGGAACTGTCTGCCTGCAGGGAGGGTATGTTCCGCCTGCCCTGCCCTCTCCTGGGTGGTAAGGGGCCTCCACAATGCAGAAAGCAAGCAGTCGCTCTGGGCAGCCTGTGTCCTTCTAGAGTAAAGGATTAGGAGCCTCATAGGCACGGGAAAGCCACGCCATCCAGCCCAGCCTTCACAGTAAGACAGTGCAGCAGAGCTGACATTTTGACCCTGCCTGTTGGTTATCTGGGTCTTATTTCTCAATTAGTTCCTAGCTCCAGAAGAGAAGAAAAGAAATGTCATCCGTTAGCTCCCTGAAGGCCCAACAATATCGGCAGTTTTGAGCACTGCCTCAGACGGGGCTCTGACTAAGCAGAAACCAGCCTGGTTAATTGCAGCAGAAAAGGAATGTATGGGAAGGAGATCAGGAAGCAAAACAGGAAGGCTGGAAACCTACACTCAGGTTACAGCCTGGAACAGGGGGAGCTGGTCACCGCCTCTTCCAGCCTGGTTAGAGTCCCCTGATGCCCACTGGCCCAGAGGCCCAGGATTAGGCTGTTGCCCCTGGAGCTGGGATGCAACCACAGTCACCGGGAGGATGGACTCTGTTCTGCCTGCTCCTTTTCTGCTTCCCTCATTCCTGAATGGGACTGGGGCATCCAAGTGGGGAGTGGGTGAGCTTAAGTTCCCCTTCTGCTCCCTCAGGGACAGCGGGAGCAAGGGAGTAGCCTTTCGGGCTTGACTTCCGCAGCCCCAAAGGTCCTTGCATCCACCAATCCTCAAAGAAGAGCATTAGAAAAAATCAACAAAGGGGCTGGCCTGGTGGTATAGTGGTTAAGTTCATGTGGCCTGGGGTCTGCATGTTTGGATGCCGGATGCAGACCTGTACACCACTTGTCAAGCCAAGCTGCAGTGGCGTCCCAAATACTACAGGAAGATTGGCACAGATGTTAGCTCAGGGCCAATCTTCCTCTTAAAAAAAAAAAAAATCAATGGAGAGAAATCAGCAAACTTTCCCCACCAGGGCTGTGTTACTGCATTTAATCTCCATAGCTGCTATCATTACACCCATTTTACAGATTAAGACATTGAGCTTTAGACCAGTTATATACCTTACCAATGGCCACACAGCTAAAGACTGGATTTTTTTTTTTAAAAAAAAGGTAGATTCAAACCCAGATTTGTCTGAGGTCAAAGCTCAAGCACTGACCTGCTCCTCCACCCTCCCCTGTCATCTTCATTTTCATTTGGGATATTTAGAGAGACCCATTACTGTGATGACAGCCCCCCTGGTCTCGGGGTCTGCAGAACAATGTCAGACTCGAGCAGCTCATCCCCTAAAGGCTTTCCAACATTTTTTTTTAACTTGGCAACAGCATCTTCTCACCAGATATGTTACGTAATCTCTTAATGTTAACCTGAGGATGTGTGCACATTTTTTGGTTTTGGATTAAATGTGTTCTCTCCTCTTTGTTGCTGAGTTTTTGATGTTCACCCAATGCTAAGAGCTTGCCATTCAGTGCAGTGAGATGAGGTGATTAGAAACTAAATCAAAGTCTAACCGCATCCACCTCAGAAAATCTCATCATCGCAAGAAGGCTTCTCCCAGGCCCCGAAGCCCCTCCTTCTTGTCTTCTCCTGCTGTGCTTTTATTGCATGTCTGATAAATTCTGATCATGTCAGAAAGCTTGCAGGTCTGAAAACTTATTAGATGGAAAGAGTTTCGTTTAATTAATTCCCCTGAAAGATAAAATAGTGTTAATTGAAAAAAAACTCCTCATTCTGCATTTGCCTGATTTTGGCCCATCACTGTGTTTTTGGAATTGAGGACGACGCAGGTAAAGCCTGTGTGGGAGGCATCCGGGGCACAGGTTGCAGGGTTTACTCTCTGAGGAGGCCCGATGCATCACCCTCCCCACCTCTGAATGAAGAGGACGTGTCTGCCTGACCAAATGTTAGTATTTTCAGCCAGAAGGTGAGTGACTCCTCCGCCCACATCACCTGCTTAGTTTGGACCACTGAGCACAGCAATGACCGTGTCACAGAGCTGTGCCCCCATGGGGGTTCCAGAGAGCGTCGCCTTGCAGCTGTGCTTCTTGAAGCCGATTTCGCTGGCGAACTGCATCAGAATCCCTGGGTGTCTGTCAAAATGCAGATTCTGGGGCCCGCCCATACAGCTGAATCAAAATTCCTGCTTTTGCACAAGTTCCCAAGGAGATTTGATGCCCATGAGAGTTTCAGAATGAGTTCCACTCATCAGTCAGTAAAGCTCTTGTGGTTTCATCATCCAGCACATCTCTCTCCGACTGGGCTGAAATGTATTATTTTAGGGTAATTTTCCTGGGATATCAATGCTTAATGATGATTCCCCTTAAACATTTTCCCCTTTGAATGCAATTTCGTAGAGCCAGTTGAATGATCTGCGTTCACGTAATTATCTAGAAGTCAGCCTCCCGTTCTCTCCTTGGAGATGGATGTGGGTGAGAAATTGTGAGGGAAAACCCACTGCTCTCCATCTCCAGTGGCTGCCTTTCACATATGAGAGTTCTGCTGAATGCTCAGCACCTTGGTGTGGAGAGCGCACGCTCATTTTATTCCCATTGTGTGTGGATTGCGACGTCTTTTCTTTGCAAGCTCCTTTCGTTTCCTGTTCGAGGCTGCCTAGTTTGAGCCTCCTTAGCACCTAAAAGCCCAAATCCTGCAGTTTGTATGTAATTCCCATATTCATTTAATATGAGATTCGATTTATTTCAATGTAATATGCATGTATTGTGTATCTACGATATGTAAGCATGCTAGGCTGGAAGGGAAGAGGATGGAATAGATACAAAGGTAACTAAAAGGAGGTCCTTGCTCTCTAGGAGCTGTGGACCAGCTGGGAGAGACATCATTCAACAGCTGCTTATAGTGCAAGGGAATATAGTGCAAGACAGCAGTGAGTGGAGGTACAAGCAACCCTGGAGGAGAGATTCATCCACAGAGGAGGGGAAGGCTGCCAGGAGGCAGGGTCATGGCTGCAAGATGAAAGGGAACAAGGGGTCCAGAAGTCTAATGGGACCACAAAGGGACAGCAGGAGGGATGACAAGTGTGGTAAGCACTCTGTGCTTAAAAGATGTCTGTTGGTATTTTTGTCACAGGTTTTAGCTTGTACCTTTGAAGCTAGTGGAGATCAATGGGCCTTGAAAAGCTCAGTACCTGGAACTCAAGTTTGTTAAACGGCCACCAGTCAGCCTGTGGCCAGCTGGTCTCAGATCTTCTCTCTCATTGTCGTCAGCAGCAAGCATGCTGCCCACAAACTCCAAGTGCCGACAAAGGGGGCGAGAAAAGCAATGCTCCCAAACCCGATTTAATCACACGCCAGCTTAACCCCGTCATTTGCCATAAACCAGACGAATTATCTAAAAATCACGTGACCCCCCGTCAAGCACTCTGTGAGCACCGCTTGGAGCCAGCATGGCAGGCTGTGCTCTGGGGCTGCAGAAGCGACGTGGAGTCATCTCTGCCTCCAGAGCCTGGGGAGGCTGGAGTCACACCTGGTGACACCACACATGCCCTTCCAGTTACAAACAATGATGCCTGCAACCTCTAGTTGCTTGATGCTTGTCAGATGTCCTTTCCGCTTCCTGGGACTTATGTGCTCAGCTTTTTGTTGCGAAGTTTCTAGGTTTATTTTCTATCTCCTTTGTGGTTAAAAGGTTCATTAACAGAAGTGCAAATTCCATGATCCATGTAAATGGCGTGTTCATCTGGAAAGTAACCAAACCACACCAGACTGCATAGAAATCCATTTCTGCAAGCCCAGCAATGACACTGTCATGCGTTGGTTGGGGCTGGCTCTGTAAGTCTGCGATGTGTCTAAGGTAGACTACAGGTGCTCACCTTTGCCAGTGCCAAGCATTTTCAGACCTTACAATATGCTTGTTTTCATTAAGAACCCTTTGATTGCAAGCAACAGGGACCCAAGTAAAACTTATTCAAGTTAAAAATGAATGCAGGAACTAGGAATAGAAGTAAATCAACTCAACCTAATAAAGGTCATATATGAAAGGCTCACAGCGGACATCCTAGAAAATGGGGAAAGCTCGAAAGCTGTCCCTCTAAGATCAGGAACAAGATAAGGATGCCTGCTTTCACCACTTCTGTTCGACGTTGTACTAGGAGTCCTAACCAGTTCAATTAGCAAAATAAACAAATAAAAAGCATCTGGATTGGAAAGGAAAAATAAAATTATCTCTGTTTGCAGACAACATGAGCTTATATGTAGAAAACCCTAAGGACCACACACACACCTGTTAGAACTAATAAACACACTGAGCACAGTTACAGGATACAGAATCAACACATGAAAATCGGTTGAATTTCTATACATTTCCAATGAACAACCCTAAAAGGAAATTAAGAAAACAATTCCATTTACAATAGCATCAAAAAGAATAAAATACTTCGGAATAAACTTAACCAAGGAGGTGAAAGACACACTGAAAACTACAAAACTTTGTTGAAAGAAGTTAAGAGACACAAATAAAGGGAAAGACAACCCATGTTCATGGATTGGAAGACAATATTGTTAAGATGTCAGTACTCCCCAAAGAGATCCACAGATTCAATGCAATCTCTATGAAAATCCCAATGGTGGTTTCTTTTTGTTTTCTGCAGAAATAGAAAAATCCACCCTAAATTTTATATGGAATCTCAAGGGGCTTTGAAAAGCCAAAACAATCTTGAAGAAGAACAAAGTTGGAGATCTCACACATCCTTGTTTAAACAAAAAAAGGTATTGATTTTTTTTTTTTTACAAAGCTATAGTAATCAAAATAGCACGGTACCGGCACAAAGACAGACATGCAGACCAATGCGATAGAACAGAGGCCAAAAATAAACCCTCACATACATAGTCAAATGATTTTCAACAAGGCCGCCAAGACCATGCAATGGGGGAAACTGTATACTCAAAGTGTACAGCGTACAGTGTACTGTACACTTAAAAATGATCAAGATGGTAAATTTTATGTTACATGTTTTTCACTACAATTAAAAACAAGCAAATGCAAAATTAATGCATTGGCTTATATCATACAGAATTCAGGGGTAGATCTGGGCTTTCAGATAATGGCCTTGGGGCTTTTTCTCTACCTCCAGCTCCACTTCCTCTGTGTTGCTTTTTCTCACACTAGCCCTTTCCACATGGCAGTGAAACCTGTCAGTGGCATCTCTGAGCTTACATGGTCCTTGTGTCGTCCAATCTCAAGCATGTGAAATATCATAGGAAGACTCTGATTGGTTCTGTTTGGGTCACATGACATCCTTGTGACTGGTCACTGCGAGTGGGGAAAGCAGATCTGGGTCACCCCTACCACGAAGGAGGTGAGGCTGACCACAAGGCCACTGGAACTACAGAGCAGGAGAGAAAGGACGTTCTCCCAAAAGAAGTGGTGTGGTCTAGATAACCTAAGCTCTCCGGAATGCTTGGGTTCTGTCTTCCAGAATAACAGGCACTTCCGCCGTTTGAGGAAGGGTGTGAGCACTTTGCCTGAGGTGTGGAGACCAGCATTCTTCCACCTCCACCACCCTCCTTTTTAAAGCAACTTCAGCCTGCCAGAGGGTCTCCAGGCTCACAGCACATCTGCTTCACAGACGAGAGGGGTTTCTACCGCAGGTTCCTGCACTCGCTTTGAAATCAGGTGTGGCTCTGAAGAGGGCAGGACAGGAGCGCTTCTGAGGGTCCAGCTGGTTTCTCAGCTTCAGTTCTGTTAACCTAATGCTACCCCAAGGGACACTGAATAATACCCTCCAGTCTTACACATAGCTGCTTAATTTCCATTTGGGAGATTTATGTGTGAGGTTGGGCACATTATCACTCTTGTGCGGGAGCTCTGCAGTGTTTGTGGATTAAGATTGATTACATGGGCAGCCACCTACACAAATTGCTTAAAAGTTGTTAATTTGTGGTTGGCATTAACACGTTAGATGGATGTCATGAGATACAAATCAGAAAGAACTATCAGCTCATTTCAGGGAGGATGGGGACACGGTGCTCCTAGCATTTCTGTGTGATGGAGCACCGACGGAAGGGTTTCTCTCAGTGTGGACCCCTCCACCACCTGCTCCCCAGGAACCTGAGGGATTGGTTTAACATGCAGATTCCTGAGACTTATCCAGATAAACTGAGTCAGACTCTCTGGGGATGGGACCCAGGAATCTGTATTTTTATCAAGCTCCCCAGGTGGAGTGTGAGGGCCCTGCTGTGAAGTGTCCCTCTGCTGTCCTGTGGCTGTTTCACAGGATGGCAAATGCAAGAGGAGGCTTTCTGGTCACTAAGATATCTGTGCCTCACCAAGAAGTTGCTTTGCTGGGTGCACAGCCAGGCAATTGTGAAATCAAGGAGTGAGGAAGGACAGAGAGGTTCTTTAGTGGACAAGCAAACCTGACAACACGGGAGGACCTGGCCAGCACCGCTCAGTGTTAATTTTGTAGCTGATGGGTGACCAGAGGCTTGGACTCTGCTGTATCCTGGGGTCCTCCAATCAGGTCCAGGGGGCGGAGCCAGCAAGCCTGGCGTTCATTAGAGCTGTGAGGCTCAGGCCTGAGGGTGGAGCACGATCATCTGGAGGACTTGTTGAACCAGAGTCCTGGGCCCACCTCCAAAGATCTCAATTAGGTAAGTCTCTGGGGAGGGGCTGGAACAAAAGGCTGGGCCCGGGTGCGGGGTGGGGATGCGACTTCCTGTGAAGGGAACAGAGCTCTTGCTCGCAAACACGATGCCTCTTCCTTGGGTGGAATAAGGGAAGAAAAAACCTTTGTCCTCTACCCCTAGATTCTCTGGCTAGGGCCCTGGAAATTGAACTGACAAGAGAAGATTAACAAGAGAAGAACAGAGTTTATAACATGTGCACTGTGCATCCATGTGGGAGAAACTCGGTGATGAGTAACTCAGAGGGGTGGTTAGAACTTGGGCTTATATAGCATCCTAGCAAAGAACAGCAAATGTGTAGAGAAGTGGCAAGATAAAGGAAAACGGTTTTAGGTTTCCAAGGGTGGTGTTGGGGAAGTGGGAGAATTCCACGCCCCCCCACCAACTTCCCCTAAGGTTCTTATGGCTGGTCAAATAATTAAAAAGGCAAGTTAGCAGAAGAAAGTCAAACAAAGTTTAATAACATGTATACATGGGCGAAACTCAGGAAAAACTGAGTACCTCAGCCATCTGGCCAAGGCAGCCTGTTGAAATATCTTCAGCTACAGACAAGGAGGATGTTGGGGGTAGTGATTTGGGATTTCAGAGGGGGAGAAATTTACGTGGAGATGGAACGCAAATGTTTGTTAAACAGGTTTTGCTGGGCCAAAAAATGGGTGTGTTGGTGTCTTTCTACCATACCTACTTTACATTTTCCTATAGCTATCATATGGTGTGAGCTCCTTCCTGGGACAGGCCTTCTGTGCTAAATTCTTTTAGGCAGTTTGAGGGAGGAAGGTCAAATGTTTTTCCTGAGTCTTCTGAGCCTTTATTGTCTCCAGTTTGAAATAATCCACATGCCAGAGTGGTGTATCTTGGGGCGGCCTGCCGAGAACCCCATCAGTGGGAAGCTGTGGGAAGGCAAATTTATGGGGAAACTGATACGAAATAAGGGTTATTAGTAAGGTTTGTTACGTAGCTTCTTCTTGGTGCCATCTTTGGGCTGATAAGAGTCTAGAGTTATTTCCCGTGATTAAGAGTCTGAGCCGCTTTTAGGCAAATGAGGGAGAAGGCAGAGAGTTTTTTGGCATTTGCTGCTTTCTCAATTGTCTTCCTCTCAAAAAAATCCTTCTGCCAAAGTGGCATATTCTGATCCCCTAGAGGGGCCTTGCTCACTCGCGCGCTCTGGGCACCATCTGTGGGTTTTCTCTCTTGGATCTCCTTGTGGCTAGAAATGACCTGCTGTCTCTTCTTAAGCTGAGCATCTCTCCCTGTGTTCCTTGCTCCTTAAGGGGTTGTGTCTAGACTGGATTTCTGGAGCAGATGACATTAAAGGACATACCAGAGCTCATATTCTGCATGGGTTTTAGACCTTGGAGAGATCTTAGCAATCATCTCCAGGGTCATGCTCCTGCACCGTTCAATCTTTTCTGTTGATTCCAGACATTGCTAATTGATCTCTGCATCCCCCCCACAAGGCTCAGATGCAGCCTCACAGTCCTTTTCAATACAACGCTGAGTTTTGATTGATTTAGAGTGAAGCTTGTTTATACCCTAGATCTAACAGAACTTTAGCTTTTACTTATGGAGATGTGGAGGCTCAGGGAGGGGAGGTGACTTGCTCAAGGTCAGAGCTAGGGCTAGGAATACCAGTACCCTGGCTCTAAGCTGAAGTTTTTTCTTACCTTAGTAAATGGTCAGTTTTTAAGAGTATTTTACAGAAATCTTGGAATTGGAGCATAAATTTTAATAGCTAAAATATAAATTGTATGGAATATAATCTTTTTTCCTATATACCTGAAAATCTCTTAAGTATTATGGAAATTATAAAGAACTGAGTATGTAAATAGCCATTGTTAAGTGGTAAACCTAAACTATGACAACCCGTTAACTTCTAAGAATGATTGGCAGCTTAGTAGATTTTGCACAATCTATGATTTAGGGTTGTAAACTGTGGTTCACTTATTTCTTTGAAAAAAGAGGAATGAGATAGCTTAATTTGCAAATACTCAAATACCTGGCATTTGCAAAGAGTGGAGAATGTGTCACTTAGTTGAACCCCTATCTTCCACATCATTTGGATGTGCAAAAAGCACCTAATGAGTGTGCTTGCTGTTATTCCCATTGAATTTACAGCTCTCACATTGGGGAGCTGCGCTGTTGTAACCATTAACCAAAAGGATACAGTGTCATGACCAAAATGGCAAAATGGTTAAATCCAACATAGAAAGCAGAGGTCTTAGAGAGACCTCTCGTTCCTAACGCAGTCCCATGGGCTTCTGGTTCTCACTGAAGGCCGCTTTTTCTACTCTGGATCACTATTACACATCAGGAGGAAGAACTGAGAATAAACCCAGTGGAGGTTATTCCCACAGGAGGAGGCAGGAAGTTGTAGCTGAGAATCCTGCCATATGCTTACTGTCGGCTCCTCTGCCAGAAGCACAATTCTCCATCCTCGTTTCATCTCTTCCCCTCCACCTCCTTCTCTCTCTGTAGTTATTTCTTTGCCAAGTCCTCAAGCTAGATTAACTTATAGCTTTAATAATGTGGTGAGGAACCTGGAGTTATTTTTCCCGGAGAAGGTGTATAAAGTAGGCTGCATAATTTCATCGGTGTTTCCCCAGAAGCAGCCCACCTGCTTGCTCATCATTGCTTTTGGAATTTCAGCCCATGCATTGAAAAAGTGCTTGGATTAATTTTAACTTCAGGGGCAAGTAGTCTATAAAATGCACGTGTGTTGCTTTTTGGTTGAAAGTGGTAAGAACAGGAGAAAACTAGAAAATGGGGTGGAAATGTTCTAGAAAATTAACTTAAAGTCAATCTGTTAAAAATTCTGTGGGACTATTAAGATACAGTTTCCCAAGGCAACTTCTGAATAAGAAAAAATAGAACAGATTCTATCAATTTGAAAAAAGAATCTTCTTGTTGAAGAAAACATAATTTCTGACTTTATTTTCATTTATTCTTAGCTTTCGAAAAAAGGCCATATACATGGCATTATATGTATATTATGAAATCCCTCAGTGTGTGTAAATATATATATATATATATACCCTGAGAGATCAACTGGGAAAAATTTGCAGGCCAGGACAATCAAGATCTTACAGATAGTCTGTTAGGATTTTAAATTCACATATTGAAGAGACATATTAATAAATGTAAGTGGATTCTTTATTTGGGCTTGAGGACATTGGAAAGAATTTTGAATGAACATTGTGATATGGAACCTCTCAATCAAATACGATCTAACAGGGATTGAGGTTATTTATCTTGATTTGGCTGAGTACTAACTCCTTTTCATCTCTGGTTGTGTTGGGAACAAGGTCGAAGGGTAACCACGTCCTTATGGGATATTTACAGTAACCTTCAGGTACAACCTTCAATCGGGAAACTGTACTTCTTCTGCTCTTTAGATTGAATTCAGACTTGCTCTGAACTGAGCACTCAATAGCCCCATAATGTATGAATTGGTTTATGCCTTACAAATTGCTTACCCATCTGTTATAGCCTTGGATCTTTCCACAATTCTAATTCATGTGATGCAGCAGTTATGTTTTCTCTCCATGATACAGATGAGGAAACAGTGCTGCAGAGGACGTGGTAACTGTTCAGCATGAAGCAGCCATAGTGGCAAAGCTGGACACGGAATCCAGGGCATCACCACATTTGTTTGTTGGCATTGAGTATTGAGTGCATGCTCTAGGCAGGGCGCTGGGCTGGGCACAGGGGTCAAAGGCAACAGAAATAGTCCTTGGCTACAAGGAGCTCTCCACAAGAGAGAAGTTCACAGTTCACAAACCATATGAAACTATGGGATTAGGGAAGGTTTGCTGATTGATTCTGTCCAAGGGAAGCTGAAGGTCCCATAATACTCCCAGAGTGATCTCACAGCTGGGGGTTTTTGATGAGCGAGATGGATGGGGTGGGGAGTCAGAGGACAGAGGGCTAAGGAAGGGAGATGCAAGAAGACATGAATAGTCCAATGTGGCTCAACCCACAGCTTTGTGCCTTTCAAACACTTTTATTCATCAAAAGATGAAACCATTGTTGAAATCTGGGGGTTTTTTGTTGCCACTCCAAACGATACAATGAACTGGAAATCCCTAAGAATTGGAATTTCTTATTGACTACAGAAAGATTAATTCTGATGAGGCCAAGCTGTGCGGTTAGACTCCTAGCTCTTATTGACACTGTCAAGGAGGAAAGCTTGTCTCTTTGCAAAGTTTCAGTTCAGTTTTTGCATTATTTTCTTTGACATTAAAAGGTAAAATCAATCCAAGAAGAATATTGGCAAACTCAGCCTGTCCTTTTTATTAGTACATCAGTTTGAATAATATGTATTTACCGATTGTTTTGTGACAGGACCACAAAAAAGTTATAAATGATTATTTAAAATTGTAATGAAACCGTCATCCAGTTTTTTTGGTTCAATATCCCCTGAGCAGCAGGTGATAAAATTCAAAAGATGGGCGTACGCACTTTTTCTGGGCTCTGCTGGAATGATTAATGGTTTGGCCTTGATTTGAATTGGGAAAGTGGTAGAAGGCAAGATCAATGATGGGTGAACTTGGACTTCATTACTGTGGAACAATCGGTAAATTCACCGCTGCTCTCTGAACATATATGAAGGCAGAGGGAGGTGGCAGAGAGTGAGGAAGGCATGGTTTGGGCGAGGGGCCACCTACACGCAAATGGTGCTTGCTGTGACAATGTCTTCTAATTGTTCGATACTACTACATGAGCTCCTGGCCTTATTAGAAACTTCATTAATTTTTCTGGTTACAAAAGTATATATCCTCACTGTTAAATATTCACGTATTATGAAATGTCTGACTTGCGAAGTAAGAATTCACTGGAATTACGTCTCCTCTCCCTCATCTCAGAAAAAACACTAATAGTTGGGTATTCTTGCAATTGTTTCTGTGCTCATTCTACCACTTATTTATCTATTAACAGAGAAAAGATCAAGTAACGTATTTTGAGCTTGATTTCTAACTTAATATCCCTATGCATTAAAAAAAACCAAAACCAAACCTAGGTGGGCCTGGCCTGTTGCCCCTGTATCCGCTGTCTTCCAGTAAGGCCTCTTTCAGATGCCAAAATAGCATCCTTCCAGGATTAGTGTTTTCCTCACCTGGGGTCACTTAACAGCTCTGGGCGTGAGAGGGGAAGCTCGCTCAGGGCTGGCTTTTTCTTGCTGTGTGTGCCTGGTGCGGGGGGGGACCTTGCCTGAGCTTTTTCTGAGTCTTCCTGCTCAAGGAGACTGAATAGTGGAATCGATCAGAATATGCGTTCTGGAATTGGTGGCGTCCAAGTGTCTTAACCTCAGTAAGCCTCGGTTTCCCTGTCTGTAAATGGAGGTAACAATAACACATTATAAGAGTACATTATAAAATTGCACTTGTGAAGACTGAGAGAAATCCTTTCTGTAAAACGCTTAGCCCAGCGCCTGTGACCCTGCAAGCTCCCAGTAAATGACAGTCTATACCCTCTCACTAGGTGCGCAGGCCCAGGAGGACAGGGACTGGCTGTCTCTTTCCTGCTATATCCTGAGTGCTGGGCCCACAGAAGATTCCCAATAAATGTCTGTTGAAGGGCTGAGTTCCCACTGGTTGCCTCCATTGACCCCACTGACCAGGGGTCCTTCAAGACCCCTTCAAGACCAGGCCAGTCCTTCAAGCTGGAAGGAGAATCCAGAAAGGAGTTGGAAGGTCAAAGAAAAGTTATTAACCAGCTCTCCGGAAGTACTAACCCGGGTGGAAGAGTCAGAGCTTGCAGACAAAAGCGGGAAGCTTCTATGCAGGTCCTGCTGGAGGAGGGCCACAAGGGGCTGGGGACAAATCTGTGGAAGTCTCTTCTCTCTGTCTGAGGTGGGCCTGCATGTGCTGTTGGTCAGTAAGTTGGCATCTGGGAAGAAGGCCAAGCTGGAACCCACTAGCACTTCAGCCTGTTTTCACCTTGCCTAACCATGACAACCTCCTGGAACTGATGGCTGTGTCTTGGCTCCCAGATGGCAGATCTTCGGCAGATTCCTCCTCTGGCCAACTCTCCACCAGATCCATAAACGTGGTCCCAGCTCAGCCCAGCTGACTCAGTTAATGAACCACTATCTGAATCTGCTTCCTTGTCTCTGTCAGAATAAAACACAGCACTTCAGACATGAAGCTGCTAATGAATCCTGTGGCTTTTTGCTGGGACATTCAGAATAGGTTCCAACCGCCAGCTATACTGTGCCAGATCTCTTTACCCCTGTGTGTGGAGGGGCCCATTGCCCAGGATGGATATGCACAGAGGTCCATTGTGTGGGGCCAACGTCTCCGAGTGTAATGATGCTGAAGCTGATTAGCTGTTGTAGCAGGCAAGGTCTTCTGGGATTTCTCTAGTCTATAATTGGCTTTTACTGTTGTGGGTTCTGTGAGTGTCAGAAATAATGAGGTGACATTTGGATCTGACATGGCATCATTAGAGGACTGGTAATGCAGATTATGAACATGCATTCATATAAGGAAGAATAATAAATCAAGTGGAAAAGTGCTTGAGAAGTAATGAGGGTCATGTCCAAATATATACTCTTTTGATGGATATTAACGCCAGCAATTAATAATTCATGGGCCTGTCCCCAGGGGCTCATAGGCCCTCAGTGAAAATGTTTCTCAGGCCCTCGGAAAAACCCATGGGGAGGGTCTTCGTTAGGAAGTCTGAAGATCATTTGTGCCGGGGTTGGAGGGGATGGGGATGCTGGTTAGTCCATCAGGTGTGGGAGGCAGGGCGTCATGGCCGCGCTTTCCAAAGTAGAATTATCCTGAGCACAGTGTTATATGCCTCCACACGATTCCAGGGATATTTTAGTGTTTTTAAAAAATTATTTAGCAATTTGTAACAGTCGTTAAATTACTATGACTTATGAGTGAGTGGCATTTCCCTCCTAAGAAACACTGCGAGCTATATATTTACCACACTGAGGAACAAACCAATGCAAATGTTTGTCTCTGGCTGTAGAAGTCCTTTTCTCATGCCCAGGCTATTTATGAGAGTTTACACAGCTCTGCTCATTATCAACTTCAGAACTTTTAGAACCATTGTTCATTGTCAGCAGGTAGGGAAGGGAAGGTGGGGAGCAATGTTTGTGGGTTGCCTGTTATGTTCCACCTTTTTCCTACAAATAGGTAGTTGGAATGTCAACCCAGATCTAGTAGTTTCAAACATCATATCTTTTACTTTAACTTCCCACCCCAAGCCAAGCTATTTAGCACCCCAATGACGGCCACATATCACATGCTTTTGGGGAAGGGTGGGATGTTTGCCAGTGCTGGCCCCTGCCTGTCCTTGTCTGCCACCATCTGTCCCAGCATATCTTTTTCTGTCTCTGTCTTTATCTTTGCCCACTTTATCTGAAACTCTCCCCTTAGCTAAAAAAGTACATATATATTTTTTTAATATTGAAGGATAACATACATACAGAAAAGTGCCCAGATCATAAGCCCTCGGCTCAGAGAGTCTCATAAACTCCAATCAGCTCCCTCGAAGCCCCTTTATGTCCCTTCTAATCCCTGCCTCTCCCTGAGGACAGCCGTTCCCTGCGTTCTACAGCATAGATGCATTTGCCTGTTTTTGTAGTTTATGTGAATGGAATCGTAGCTTCTTTCACTCGACATTTTGTTTGTGAGGCTTATCCACCTGTGTGTAGTGGTAAACTGCCCGTTCTCACGGTGGGCACTATTTCATTGTATGGATATACTGCAGTTCATTTATCCATTCTGCTGTCAATGGGCATGGAATAGTTTCCAATTTGGGGCTGTTATAGAAAGTGCTCCTGGGAACATTCCAGAAGAAACATTCTGTTAAGCATATGTGCATATTTCTGTCGTGTGTAACATAGAAGAAGAAATGTTGGCTTCCCATTACTTTAATTGTAAATTTTACCCATCCTTCAACCATCTCAATCTTCGCTGAAATGAAAAGGGAGACTTACTGATGCTTAGGCCATAAACTCGAGTGTACAAGAAATATCAGTTTATTTTTTTTATTCAAACAATTTTTAGGTCCAAGTCCTCATATTACCAGGGTGGGGGAATCCCATACTAGCCATTTTGGTTGTGACCAGAGCCAGGAAAGGGAAAGGGTCTCTAGCCATGGTTTGTCCCTCTGCTGACCAGGTCGTCACTCAGACCAAAGGGTTGTTCTGTGCTATGCTTGGGGCACAGAGTTGTGGGAAGGCTGGGACCCTCAATGCCTCTGACCATACCCTTCAAGGTCCTCCCTGGGTCTGACTGTCTCTCCGCCGGGGTCCCGGATCCCTGCCGCTCTCCTTCCCATCTCAGGGGAATCTCTTCCTGGAAAGGAAGACCATCACCACGTCACGCTGCTTCCTGGAGCCCCTCTGCCTCTTCCTCAAACTCGGATCAATTTGGTGGGCTCAGGATTTGGGAAAACACAAGCCAAGAAGTATTTCAGGCTGGTTGCTCTTTGTCCTGGCATATTCCTCCCCTGAAGCAATGAAACACAGAATCTGCAACCTGCTTCACTGGGGAAAGGCCACAATTCAAGAGAAAGAAAGAGTCATCTCCAAGTGTCACAGTCTTTACTGGTTAACATGTTGGGAGGGTGGTGGCCAGGGGCACATGTGACATGTGCGGTCACACTTGACACAAGCTGCTGGCTTAAGGGGCCACCTGGCCATAGTGATTTCTCTTTTATGGGACTCTTGTGACCCCTGTTTGTCCTCTCCCAGGAAGTGGGGAAAGGGGTCTCTGGTGGAGAGAAGGGAAGCATGAGAGGCCAAGAGTGAAGAAAGGGGTGAATGGAGGCTGTTCGGGGCACATGGACACGGAGAGGTTCTCAGGGAGAAGACACAGCTGTTAAAATAGAAGTTTCCAATCCAGGACACATGCTAAAATGGCTGAAACATTGACAGAGCGAGAGCACCATGTCCTAAGAGACGCCAGCACACTCTCATGGTGGGAAAACACTCACCCTGCATAGATTTCCTGGGCCTTCTGGTACAAAGTACCACAGGCTGGGTGGCTTAAAGCAACAGAATGTATTTATCCTCTCACAGTTCCGGTGTCTGGAAGTGCGAAACCAAGGTGTCATTAGGGCCGGGCTCCCTCTGAAGGCTCCAGGGCAGAATCCTTCCTTGCCTCTCCCAGCTTCTCGTAGTTGCCAGCAGTCCTTGGTGTTCTTTGGTTTGTAGATGCATCACACCGATTTCTGCCTCTATCTTCACGTGGCTATCTTCCCTCTGTATGTGTCTGTGTTTTCTATTCTTTTAAGTATACTAGTCATTGGATTAGACCTCATTTTAACTAATTACATCTGCAAAGACACTATTTCCGAATAAGGTCATATATATATATACAGTAAGGCATTGGCTCACGCGATTGTGGGATTATGGGTGCTGAGAAGTCTCACAATCTGCCATCTTCAAGCTACAGACCCGTGAAAGCTGGTGGTGTAGTTTGAAGGGCTGAGAGCTATGGGGCTGTTTATAGGGCCGTTGGTAAATTTGGTCCAAGTCTGAAGGCCTGAGAACCAGGAGCGCTGAGGGCAGGAAAAGATCAATACCCCAGTCTAAACAGTCAGGCAGAGGGAGGGTGAATCCAACTTTCCTCCCCCTTTTTGTTCTGTTCATGCCCTCAGTGGAGTGAATGATGCACCTGCATTGAGGAGGCCAGTCTGCTTTACTCAGTCCACCAAAGCAAGTGCTGAGGTCCCTCTCACAGACTCACCCAGGCCCAGTCAAGCTGACACATAAAATTCACCGTCACAGAGGCTATTTATAAAGATGTGGACAGGGTTAAGAGAAACACCAAGGGATAGTGCAGGACCCTGGAGATGACCCTACCATCAAGGCATGAGGGGCAGTTGCTGGAACCCAGAAACAGGAGCGGAAGCTAGAGGAGAGGGTCTCCCAACAGGAGCTGTAGCCTTTGGTAGAGGTACCCAGGCAAACTGCAGAGACCAGGAATGAGCCAAGGGACATAGATACTCCAGCTTTGCTTTCTTCACTCCCTCTGTGTCCTGAGAGTGCCTCTCTTGGCAGGACCCAGTGGAATTCCAGTGGATGCTGTCCACTGAGGGGCCTCCAGCACACAGTGCGGGGTGGAGGACGGAGGAGGGTCGAACTGGAGCGGTCAGTGGAAACTATCCGGATGTAAAGCTGAGGTTCCTCTGCTGGTGTGAGGGTGGGGTGAGGAGGGCTTGCCTTGCCAGCATCCCTGGCTGAGGAGGAACAAGCCCAGAGAGTGGGAGGAAGTCCATGCCCCTGAAAAAGCCCATTTGCAATGAATGAGCTACAGTTCATTACAGGGCAATCTCTGATGTTCAATCAGCAGAATGAGCTTTGCTCTTTCCGTGGAAGGAAAAGGAATCTAGACCTTTTTGGATGGAGACTTAAGAAAACACCAAAATCTTATAGTCACAACTGGTTTTGCCAAGAGTTGGGACAATCCTAGAACGGAGAGTGACAAAGACACTCAAAAGATAACTGCTATGATATTATATAAGTAATTCAAGCCGTTCTACCTCAGATTGGATCTAATAATTTAAATATTTTAAATAGATATTGATTTAATTTAAATTATCCTGATAATTAACTGAAATTTTCTCCTCAAAGAATAGTTTCCCTTTTTTGTATAAAATATCTCGCTTATGAGAAATGGAATTAAATCAGATTTTTCAGTAACATGGCACATCATTTTATTTCCTTTTCGCCTTTTGACAAATGAACTCAAAGATGACATACATAGATGTATTTTTTTTTGCTCAGACATTTAAAATACATTTTTCCTTGTGTAAGTCAAACGAAAAATGACATATTAATTTGTGTAATGAGATTTATTGAGGTTTCTGGAGCTGTTAGGAGTTTTCAAATATGTACTTAAAAAGTGCTGGGTCATTTCTGTGATTTATTGTGAGGGAATGTATAAATACAAGTTTAGGTGCCCATTAAGAGTAGATTTGAGTCCTATAATCTGGAAATTATTCAGTTCTTCATACTCCATAATAAGTCACATTAGCTGGCAGTATAGAGCCATTATGATAGCAACATAGATTTGAGCAGTAATGGAAATACACTCACAGGAAAGGTAAAAGAACAAGATCCGCTTCTCACGGATCCTCAAGCCACTTGGAGCCAGCTAATGCTTTAGTAGTCTCCCTTATCCACGGTTTCAGTTATCCCTGGCCAACCAGGGCCTGAAAATATTAAATGAAAAATTCCAGAAATGAACAATTCATAAGTTTTAAATTGCATGTTGTTCTGAGTAGCGTGATGAAATCTTGCACCATCCTGCTCCCTCCACACAGGACGTGAGTCAGCCCTCGCCCAGTGTGCCCAAGCTGTGCACGCTACCCATCTGTTAGTCACTGAGTAGCTGCCTGGGTTATCAGATCGACTGTCAGGGTTGGAAGCATCATTGTGCTTGTGTTCAAGTCACCCTTATTTCATTTAATAATGGCCGCAAGGTGGGAGAGTAGTGATGCTGGCAATTCAGGTATGCCGAAGAGAAGCCCTAAAGTGCTTTCTTTAAGTGGAAAGGTGAAAGTTCTTGACTTAAGAAGGACAGGAAAAACATTGTATGCTGAGGTTGCTAAGATCTATGGTAACTTTTATTACAACATATTGTTATAGTTGTTTTATTTTGTTACTAGTTACTGTTGTTAGTCTTTTACTCTGCCTAATTTATAAACTAAAAAACATAGTATATATAGGGCTCAATATTATCTGCAGCTTCAGGCATCCCCTGGGGGTTTTGGAATGTATCCCTCAGGGATAAGGAGGGTCTCCTGTATTGGCATATTTTTAAAAATTTGAATAATGAGATTATAAGATTTTTAAAATATTGGTTTCTGAGTACTACTTTAAAATACCATTTCTTATAAAATGTTTTAAAATGTAAGCATTCAAAATAGCCAGATGGGGCTATTTTTTTCCTCTTCCATTTTGAAGATAACTAGGGGGGGTTGTGAAATGTACATGGTAAAGAAGTCCCTAGTAGAGTGAGTCAGGGACACTCTCGTCTGCCCCTCTGGAGTTGGATGGATGCTATAAGGAATTGGCGGCTCCATCTATAGAAGGTGTGTGGGAACATAACACAGGGTGGAGTGTGAAGACTGATGAGTCTTTTGCTAGAATATGAACAGCGAGGAGAAAGAATTTTGTCCTGAGGGTAACTAAAGCTCTAATAGTCTGCTGGCTCTCAGTTCAGTTCAGTCTTCATCGTGTTGGTCATGGGAGCGCTGTTCCCCCAGCTGAGGTCTGCTGAGATGAATCTGCTTTTCCACGTTCTTTGTTGTGGATGAAGCAATGGGTAAAGCAATGCAGAAACTGACGAAGCACCCTGGGATAATTACGGATTCCTCACTCCCGGTACCTGGTTCCAAGACATCTAAAGAGTGGAGCTCTCGGGACCCAAACTCTGCTGGGTCTGGAGCACAAATTTAATAGCATAATACAATGGCTGGTTGGTTTAAAAAGAATCCTTGGTATTATGATATATTTTTTCTTTTTCCAGAGGATTTGAGGTAATAAAATATGTTGACTTCCTCCTGGAAGTAGGGAGCATCTAGGCAGTCGTTCATGACCTTAGATGCATGTTAGTGTCATCTAAAGACCTTTTGATAAATAAAAATCAACGCTCAGCCACCTCCCCAAACCTACTGAATGAGAATCACTTGGGAGAAAGGCTTGACTGTCCTGGACTGAGAAGGCGAGGTGGGGTGTCTCCCAGTCCTTTCCCTCAAGTCTAGGGTCCCCAAATTATTTCTCCATAATTCACCTTCTAACAAACTACTCCCAGGAGGCCAGCCTGTCTACAAAAAGAAACAGGTGATATGACTTTATCTGTTTGAGGATAAAGCCCACCAACTGAAAGCCAAGCTAGAAACAGTGCCTTGCTCCCACCCGTATTGCCACTGGGAGTTTCTTTTATCTGCTCTGGTCTTCCTTCCTTAGCTCTCCCACCTGTCTGACCTCTGGACCAGCTAATAAGCCATTAGAGTTGTAGGAAGAAAAACCTGACATTTATTCCAAAAAATTAGAATGAGGGGCAAAATGGATATAGTCTTTTGTAAATATGCCATTGAAAAAGAAGCTACCCAAAGCCCATTTGTTTACTGTCTGATAGAGGTCGTTCAGGTCAATGCTGGATGAGCCAGTATGAAGGCCAAGGGGCTCTAACGGAACTTTATGGGCATCAGTCTTTTCTTTCCAGTTGGATTTGACAAGTTGGAAAAGGGAAAGTGTGTCATAAACATAATGAGATTCTGAACATCCAAGTGTTTTTTGTGCAATTGTTTCTAAAAGGGAAATGTTTATTGCTTCCTTATCAACTCACTTGTGAGCTGACCATGCATAGCAGTTTCTGTGGGATAATGATTAACATGAGTCAAAAGCGTAAAGAATGTTCTGTTTTCAGATATTAGCACTTTGGCGGGCTTTGCCATTCTTGTATAATATTAATTTGTCTGTGTGTATTCAGGCAGGACAATGCCATTTCATAGTTTCAGCTTTCTTTTTATATAAAATCACACAAATCAGTTTCAGTATTTCAAACATAGCCAATTTTTCCTTTCATCTTTGGCTGTTTTTGAATTTAGAGTCTTCAGAGTGAAAGGTGTTTCCTTAATATAAATTTTCCTAAATTATTTCATGAAGTTGAGGGTCTAATATAATTTCTGAACTTCACACAATTAATCCATTCTTCCTACTGCTGTACTAAGATTGAAGAGGTTTCAGTTACTTAAAGAAATGTTGTCATTTTAATGAGATGCATCGTCTCATACGAAGTTCCATCCTCCACAGGCTTCTCTACCATGTTTATGACTAAACTTATTGTGCTTATTTCAACTCTGACAGTGTTCTAAGGGTATATTCAATTCTGCCATTAACAATATACTGATTGATATGAGGGTTGTCTCCACTTATCTGATCACTCAATAAATATTTATTGAGCATTTATCAAGTGCCAGCTTCTGTTCTAGTCCAAGGTTCCTGCTTTCATGGAGTTTCCAGCAACGGAGCCTTGTGTAGCCACTTCTTGATACATGGTGATGTTTTGGGTATGGGGTGTCAGAGAGTATGAAGATTTTATACGTTGATGGGTCCTGCCAAAATACTATATATCTAACTCTAGATTGTGTCTTTTAAAAATTCTGAAATTTTGTTTCTATGCAGAAAGAGTCATTTCTTTCCCAGAATCCTCTCTCCTGTGGACCCAGGTGAAAGTGATTATATTTTAATCGGAAATGCTGGAAGAATCATTGAAGTCTTAATGGAAGAGATCTTTGGTCAGGGGAACACTGATGGAATTTCTCCCTTGTCTTTTGGCTCCTTTCCTTTCTCGGCAGACATAATGTAAACTATTCAAAGAACCATCATTCTGAGGCTTCCTCGGGCTCTGAAGTGTCTGGCGACTGATGGAGGTCTCCAATGAAACCTGACATCTTTCCGCAACTCCCAGGGGAGGGAGGGATAGTTTAACAACTAGGGGTCCGTTGGCTTCTCAGCAGCAGCAGTTTCACCTGGCTTTCCCAGGTTGTGTTGCGGGATAAGCCTGCTCTGGAAGCAGGAAAACAGCTTCAGAGGAAGATCTTGTTAGGAAATCTCCCTGGATAGACAGATAGACTATAGAGCATTAGTTTAAATCAGACCTGTGATTTCTGATGCAATGTCTTTATTTTGCTAAGTGGTCTCTGATTTCATGTATAACTGTTTTCAGTGCCTCTGGAAATAAAGCAGAGTAATTGTTGGAATCAACACCTACTATGAATACAAAGAAACCAGGGTGGGTTTAAGAATGTTGGCACCAGGTCCTCCATCAACCTGGGTCTCAGTTCTCTAATCCCTTTTTCTTAGGAGTTCCTGGGAACCTCTGCTCGGGGGTGAGAGTGATACTGGCTACAGAGAGAAGGGGGCATGTTATACGGGAGAAGACAGTCAAATGAATAGGAGCCCCAAAGTCAGAGTCTTGAGTTCAAATACCAGGATGGGCACTTACCAATTATGTGACTGTAGGCACGTTACTACCTCCCCAGGTCTCAGTTTCCTCATCTGTAAAGCTGGGTAATAATACTGTACTCCACAGGGCTGTTGTGGGGCGTATCCAAATTCCTAGGCACACAATTGGCATTCAGATGTGGGTTTGGTTCACTATGTTTAGCTACAGGAGGACTGACTAGGCTAAGAGTAGAAAAGCTGAGAGACCTAAGTAGGTGATTTCCTCGGTGTATAATCCACAATGACACACACTGCTGGAGTCATACTGACCCAGGTCTGAAATGCTGGGCTACACTCTGGGCTATGATTTCCCCAATGTGGACTTTGGCCAAGTCATCTAACATCTCTGAGCCACTCATCTTCGGTCAGTCAAAAGGAGCTAATAATGGCAACCACATCTGAAGGGTGTTTATGAGAATTCAGTGAGAGAATACCCGGAGGGTGTTTTTCACTGAGCCTGGCATGCAGAGAGAGCTCAATAAATGGTAGCCATCATCCCTCAGCAACATTCTCATCATCATTGCTCTCACCCCCTTTTCTTTTTACTTCCTTCTGAATTACTTGAGTTTTAGTTGAACGGCTTCGTGCCCATTTGGCATAGTGAATGAGGAAAAAAGAGGTCCTTTTCTCTTTTGTTGACATCATGTCTCTCTCTTCAACCAGTGCCTGGAGAGGCAGCCAAACATGTTGAGTAATTTTCTCAGAAGAGACATTACCTGTGCTGAAATGGAAATCGTTATTCTTGGCAGAGGTCCTCCAACGTTCCCATGGACAGATCAACGCAAATGACTTCAATGAACAGTTTAATATAAGTTGCTTGGGGAGCACTTTCAACTAGTATCAGTGAGGGGCAGGTCCATGCAGTTTGTTCACTCACTGTCCTTGTAGCTGCAGTGGTCGCCCTACTGAGATTATTCTATGACAAGTTGGATGACCAGTAACACTTTCCTTTACACAACCCCTAAGACAAGTGGTCTCCTCCTCCTCTTTGGTGCAGGATACTGGAATTTCAATAAGGGGGCATATGAACAAATACAAAGGCATGGTTTACTCATCATTCATTCATTCAACGAATGTTTACTGTGTACCTGTTATGTGCCAGGCACTGATGGAGGTCATGGGAATGCAATAATGAGGAAGAAATACGGTGCCTGCTGTATGGAGCCTACAGTGTAGTAAGTGGGAAACATGCATCAAATAATCTTACAATGAAACATTACAAAGGAAACAACAATAAGTGCTAAAGAGGAGAGGGACATGGTACCGGATGCCTGACCTATTCAGATCTACTATTCATGGCAAGGAGATCTGACCCATGTTCCAGGAACTGAGAAAAGGCCAGTTGGTGTGGCAGTGAGTGAGGAGGGCACAAGTCAAGATGAGTCTGAAGAGGAGGCCCTCATATAGGCTGTGCAGAGCCCGGGAGGCATTGCCAAGAATTTCTATTTTTATTCCAATACCAATAGGAAACTGTTCCAAGGTTTTAAGTATGGGTGTTTGTGTATGTACAGATGTGTGTGTTACACGTGATTTGATTTCCATTTTGAAAGAACCTCTTGGCTGCAGTGTGGGAGGGGGCTGGGATGGAAATGGGGGCGCAGTTAGGAAACCAGTGAGAGATGGTGGAAAATTGGACTGAGATGGTGGTGGAAACACCTTGACCTTTGAATGCAGTTCAGGAGATAAACTTGACAAGATGTAGTTTAGGATTTAGAAATAGAGGTGGAAGGGTGACATTTAAGTTTCTGACTTGTAGGACAGGGTGGACAGCGAGCCATTCCCTGAGATGGGAAACACTGGGAAAGAATCAGGTGGCCAAGGGAGATGGGTGGAGATGGGGTGTGGAAAATCATGAGGTATTCCTTACAACACTGTCTGGGCCTTGCCTGTATGCATCCTGTAGCTCACCTCCACGCAAGGAAGAAGCTATTCTTGAATTTTGTGCCACCAGCACCTCTGGGAACAAGCTTTCAGATTTCTTCATTTAACACCACCTAGTTGCTACGTTTCCTTACTCATCAGGGAACTCAATTCAACCTTTGAAAGTAATGCGATTTTATCTAGATCAAGTGTAAGTCAATTTTACTCTCTTTTTGGTAATAAATAACCATATCAATAGCCACCATTCCTTGAAGGCCACTGTGCTAGGTGCTTAACATTTGCAACTTTACCTAAGCTTAGTTCTAGGTCAGACCACCAGCAAACAATGAGCCTAGTTCTGGTTCAGTAGTCAAGGAATTAATTGATTAAACAGACACTCCTTGCCAGGAAACTACACTGCTATGCTTGGCCCTTGGGATATAAAGGAGAAAAGGACATGAATCTGTCCTTAGAGTGGGGTGAGGGAAGAAGGAAGAGACGTGGAAACAAATGAGTTGGTGCTGGGTTAGGTTATTACGTCAAGGGTCAGTACAGGAGACCTGTTTCCTTGGCAGGGAAGGTGGTTGGCTTGAAGAGGTCCCTATTCATTTCTTTTTTTCTTTTTTTGCTTTCATATCAGTTTATTGAGGCAAGATAATTCGTTTAACAGAATGGAATATAGAACATCTATCAATATAACAGCATGGCTGTTTTGAAAAATTCTTTACAAATGCCATAGAATAATAGTAATTACAACAGTTTGCAACTTCTCTGGTCATCAAACTATTCCAGGCTCTCTACTGAGCTTATTATCCTTCCTAAGCCTCATATAAACTCTATAATTTGGCTATTATTATGGTATTGTTATGAGGTGACTGAGACGCAAAGAATTAAGTGATTTTCCAAAACCATACAGCAAGTGGAAGGTGAAGTTCAGATTTAAACGCATGTCTGTCTGACCCTAAATCCCATGCTCCATTATTTGGGAAATTAATTACTCTGTTTCAAAAGAGGGAATAAAAGTTTGTTTTTTCCTTGATTAGTTATGCAGGATAATGCTACCACTTTCATCTCCCTAAATTCCACAGCAGTATGGGTAAGAATGTGAATATCATTGATGAATGTATCATTAATTAAAACAGATCTTTGATTACCTGGATCAGTTTTCTCTCTTCCAACAGTGGGAGTGTTAGGGGTGAGTGTGGGTTACAGGGGCTTCAGCATACCAAAGGAACAGGAATCCTTCAGTATCTTATTGAGATCTTTATTTCTTCATATGGCTTTGAGTTACTCTAGTGTCCTTTCAATTTCACCCTGAAGGATTCCCTTGAGCATTTCTTGCAGGGCAGGTCTAGTGGTAACAAACTTCTTCACCTTTTACTTATCTGGGAATGTCTTAATTTCTCCCTCACTTTTGAAGGATCATTTTGCTGGATATAGGATTCTTGGTTGACAGGTTTTTAAAAAATTTTAGCACTTTGAATATATTGGCCCACTCCTTCTTGCCTCCATGTTTCTGATGAGAAATGTGCTGATAAACTTATTGAGAATCCCTTGTTTGTGATGATTCATGTCTCTTGCAGCTTTCTGGATTATACTTTTGTCTTCATCTTTTGAAAGTTTGATTACAGTGTGTCTCAGTGTGAGTCTCTTTGGGTTCATCTAACTTGAAGTTTGTGGAGCTTCTTGGTGTTTATATTCATGTTTTTGATCAAATTTGGGAAATTTTCATCCACTATTTCTTCACATATTCTCTCTGTCCCTTTCTCTGTCTCTCCTTCTGAGACTCCCACAGTGCGTATGTTGGTCCACTTGACGGTGTCCCACAGTCCCTTAGGTTCTGCTCACCTTCCTTCAGTCTTTTTCTTTCTGATCCTCAGACTTGATAATTTCCATTGTCCTATCTTCAAGTGCGCTGACTCTTCTGCCTACTAAAATCTGTTTTTAAATCCCTCTAGTGAATTTTTCATTTCAGTTATTGTACTTTTCAGCTACAGAATTCCTTTTTAGGTTTTCTATCTCTTTATTAATATTTCCCTTGTATTCATACATCATTTTCTTGACACTCTCCACATCTTTCTTCAGATCTT
Organism: Equus asinus; assembly: GCF_041296235.1. Taxonomy (NCBI): domain Eukaryota; kingdom Metazoa; phylum Chordata; class Mammalia; order Perissodactyla; family Equidae; genus Equus; species Equus asinus. The sequence continues at coordinate 12,345,791 of NC_091791.1, read as the reverse complement.
TGAGCATCTTTAAGACAGTTGTTTTAAAGTCTTTGTCTAGTAGGTCTGCCACCAGTTCTTTTTCAGGGACAGTTTCTGTTGGTTTATTTTTTTCCTTTGAATGGGCCATACTTTCCTGTTTCTTTGTATGCCTTGTGATGTTGTTGTTGTTGAAAACTAGACATTTGACTCTCGTAAGATGGTAACTCTGGAAATTAGATTCACTTCCTTCCCCCAGGGTTTACTGTTTTTTTGTTACTGTTTTGTTTTTGTTATTGTTATAATTTTATTGTTATTATTATTATTTTGGTTTATTGCTTTGTTTGTCATAGGCTTTCTCTATGCCAAGGATCAGCCTGAAGTGTAAACTTGAGGTCTTCTCAGTTATTTTCTGAGCCTGCACCTTTCCCAGGGCATGTGTGACCACATTTTCTAATTTTTCCTGTATATGCAGTTGCTTTTGAGTGTCTTAGTCTTCAATGTCTGGCTCCTAAAAGGAGAAAAAGAGAAAAACTAAGGGAGAAAAAGGGTACTGGCCATTTAAGTCCTCTGGAAGTTACTTCAGCCAGACGGGAGGGCTTGCAACAGTGAAAGGAGAGGCAACAACAATGGCTGCCCACCTCTTTGTCTGCACCTCTGTGACCAGAGCAATAGTCAGCAATTGGAGCACAGATCCCTGATATTTGGAGGACAGCTCCTTTTTGCCCACCCTGGCTCCTACAAGCTTGTGCAAGCTGCTCCAGGAAGAGGCGCACAGCTGCCTGCCATGTGGCTGAGAGGTAGGGGATGGGTAGCTGCTACTGAGCTGAAATCAACAGAAATTAACCACAATTTATTATTCAAGCCTTCCTTTGGAAGTAGCAAGCCTTCAACAGACTCGAGAGTTCCAAAATAGTTACATCAGACAGATTCTGCCAGTGCAATTGCTGTCTAGGTGGGGAGACAGATTCTTGGTGTTTCCTACTCTGCCGTTTTCCCTGTCCCTATTCATATTTATGATCATCTGACCTGAGGATGTGCCAACTCTACTCTGTTGCAACCAATTGGAGATTCACACCACTGTCCTTAAGTGACCATCCATGTGTCTCTTCCAGAAGCCTCGATAGCAGTTGCTGTGTGCTAGGCCACAGTTCCTGGCTTGAAGAAATGATTTGGCAAGGAGGACAGACATATCAAGACCTGGCTATTGGCAGAATGAAGTAATACAAGGAGTAGATTCTGGATTTCAGAGAAGAAGGGATTAACCTACAGGGAGGATTGGAGCAGGCTTCCTGGAGGAGGTGGTGCTTGCTTTGGGGCTTGAGGGATGAGTAAGAGTTCAGGAGGTAGAGAGGATGAGGGAAGGACATTTTGGGCACAGAAATAGAAGTCAACGTGGAGGGTATGTTTGGGGAAGGACAGATGGCTGGGAGCTGCTGGAATGCAGGGCACATGGACAGGGGAGTAGTGAGAAGAGGCAGATTAGAAAGGACCAGATAGTGGAGGCCCTCCTATGCTAAGGAGTTTGGATTTGATTCTGCTGATGGCCAGGGCGGTGACAGTTTTCTGAGAAAGGGAGTGGGAAAACAGTTCCCATAACTTAGAAAAAATGACTCAGATGGTAAGGTGAGGAATGGTTTGGAAAGGTGAGATTTTAGAGGCAAATTTAAACAGCTGTTATGGGTTGAATTGTGTCCCCAAAAAGTTATGTTAAAGCCCTAAGCCCCAGCACCTGTGAATGTGATCTTATTTAGAAATAGGATCTTTGCAAATGTGATCAAGTTAAGATGAGGTCATTAGAGTGGGTCCTAATCCAATGTGTCCCTGTAAGAAGAGGGAAATTTGGATGCAGAGACACACAGGGAGACGGCCACGTGACAAGGATGGAGCCAGAGATTGGAGCCATGCACCTGCCAGCCGAGGATTGTTGGCGACATGAGAAGCAAGCTGAGGGAAAGGCATGGAGTAGATTATCCCCAAAGCCTTTGAGCGACTACCTTCCTGCCAACGGCTTGATGTCAGACTCTGGCCTCCAGAGCTGCGAGAGAACCCATTTCTGTTGTTTTAGCCCCAGGTGGTGGCATTTGTTACAGCAGCCACAGGAAACTGATAGGCAGCCTTCAATAGTTCCTGAAAGCCAGCTAGTCTGGGATGCATCCTTAGAGTCTTCACAGAGAGGTGGTGTCCAACCAAAGGGAGAATTCAAAACTCAAACTTTCTTGGTCAAAGGAGGGTGTGAGGACCTTCAACAGCACAGGCAAGTCCTCATGAGCTGCGCTGCTGCCAGTGTGGGAGCCATGGTCACCTTCTGTGTCTGCAGAGTGGATGGAGCGGCTCTCAGGAGGGAGGCTGGGAGAGAGGGAGCAGCCAGACACAAGACAGCCACGCGCCCGCTGAAACCCCAGCTCACACCTGGAGCGCTAAGACTTGCAATGGAAACGGCAGAAGTTCTGACATCCTCCGGCTGCTTCTGAGACAATAGCCTGAGGGTTGGTCTCTCTGACAACTAAATTTGAGTCAGTTTGCCATTTGCCTCACATGGTGGGGCTGCTGGTGGAGGGAGAAGGAAGCTTCTCATCCTAGCTTTGGGTAAGCTGCTGCCTCCACCTGTCACTGGCTGCAGTGACAGGTTAAAAATGGAAGCGAGAACCTCACTCCATAATTAAAGCATGCAAATCAGAGCAACAAAGGGATGCCATTGTTCACCCATCAAATTGGAAAAAAATTAAATTGAGTGTTGTTGGGGGCAGCAGAGGAAGGTGGTGGGTGCCAGGCAATCTCAGAATGTTGGTGGGAGTGGCAATGTTTGCAGCCCCTTAGGAGGAAAATCTGGCAATGTCTGTCTAAATATGTAATGCACATACACGCTCCTAGACAGTGTAGGTAAGTTTCTATACTGGTACAAATTTACCCTATGGTTATGCTGCGCTGATTTATATGTGCAAGGATGCTCATTGTAGCACTGCTTGTAATGGAAAACAAATAGAAATAAAAAATAAAATAACTGGAAATCACTTGTGATAGTTAATTTTATGTATCAACCTGACTAGACTAAGGGATGCCCAGATAGCTGGTAAAACATTATTTCCGGGTGTGTCTGTGAGAGTGTTTCTGGAAGACAATAGCATTTGAATTGGTAGAGTGAGTAAAGATTGCCCTCACTGAGGCAGGCGGGCATTTCCCAATCCATTGAGGGCCTGAATAGAACAAAACGTGGAGGAAGGGTGAATTTGCTCTCTGCTTAAGCTGGGACATCCACCTTCTCCTGTCCTCAGACATTGGTGCTCCTGGTTCTTGGACCTTCGGTCTCAGACCAGGTCTTACACCATTGGCTCTCCTGGTTCTTAGGCCTTTGAATTTAGATTGGAAATACACTACTAGCTTTCCTGGGCCTCCAGCGTGCAGACAGCAGGTTATGGGACTTCTCTGTCTCCATAATCACACGAGCCAATCCTTTGTAATAAATCTCTTTCTACACATCTAGCTATCTATATATTCTATTGGTTCTCTTTCTATGGAGAACCCTGACTAATACACAACCTATTTTTCAGTAGGAGATGGAATAATTTTATTATTCACATCTATACAATGAATTACTAAAGTGAGTTGGGATACTTATTCTGACGCAACTGCTCTGCTGGATGGAGTGTAACTCACTCAGTACAATCACTTTGGGAAACTACTGTTAAGACCAAACAAATGCAGACCGTCTAACCCAGCAGGTCCACTCCTGTGTGTATAATCTACAGATACACATGTGATCACCAAAAGACGTGAGGATGTTTCTAACAGCTCTGTGTACAATAGCCCAACTAGAAACAATCCAAATATCTAAAAATTATAGATTGGATCAATAAAGTATGGCATAGCCATAAAATTGGAATACTATACAGCAATGAAAATGAAAAAAACTACTGCTCCAGGTAGCAACGTAGGTAAATCTCACAAACATAATGTTGAGTAAAAGAAGTCAGACAGAAAAGAGAGTGTAATAGTACATACTGCATGATTCCAGGTGTCTGAAGCTCGAAATCAGGCAACACTATGACAGAAGGCCGGGTGGGGGTGACGTTTGTTGGGGGTAAGTAATGACTGGGATGAGGGATGAGGGAGCTTCTAGGGTACTGGTGGTATTCTATTTCTTGATATAGTGGTGATTACTTGAAGTATTCACTTGGAAAATCATCCAGCTCTACACCGATGATTTTGGCACTTTATATATGTAATACTTCAATTAAAAATTTACTTAAAAATATGCATAACTCAATAACAAAAAAGAACAAACAACCCAATTCAAAAATGAGCCAAGGACTGGAATAGACATTTCTCTAAAGAAGACATGTAAATGTCCGGTACACACATGAACAGCTACTCAGTGCCACTAATCATGAGGGAGATGCAGATCAAAACCACACTGAGACACAACTTCACACACACTAGGATGGCTATTATCAAAAAATGGAAAATAGTGATTGTTGGTGAAGATGTGGAGAAATTGGAACTCTTGTACAATCCTGGTGGGAAGGTAAAATTGTGCAGCCACTGTAGAAAATGGTTTGGTGGTTCCTCAAAAGGTTAAACATAGAATTCTCATATGACCCAGCACTTCTACTTCTAGCTATATGCCCAAAGAAATTAACAGCAAGAACTCAACAATACTTGTACACCAACAGCCAAAAGGTGGAAGCAACCCAAATGCCCACCGATGAATGAATGGATAAATGAAATGTGGTCTATCCACACAATGGAATATTAATCAGCCATAAAAATGAACGAAGTCCTGATAGATGCTACAACATGGGTGAACCTTGACAACATTATGCTAAGTGAAATAGGCCAGACACAAGAGGATATATATTGTGTGATTCCACTTGCAGACAAATTTACAGAGATAGGAAGCAGGATGGAGGTTACCAGGAGCTGAGGGTAGGGAACAACGGGGAGTGACCATTCAATGGGGATGGAGTCTCAGTTGGGGATGATGAAAAGTTTTGGAAGTGCATAGAGGTGATGGTTGCACATGGTTATACATTTAACATTGTGAGTGTACTTAACGTCACTGAATTGTACTCTTAAAATGGTAATTTTTATGTTACGTATATTTTACCACAATAAAAAAGTAAAATAAAGTATAAATAAAAAATAAAGATCGATGTGATATGAAATGGCCAATATACATTAAAGGCAAAATCAAGAACAGCATACATATATAACATAACCCTAATTGGATATTTTTAAAACATATGCAAATATATGCAGTTATACACATTGATATTTTACTGGCAGGAAATGTTGATGATGGTTATCTTTGCAGAGGACTGGAAATAGTGAGGAGAGTGAATGGTCCTTTTTTATTTTAACCCGTTTTCTGTCTAGTTTGAGGTCTTCTTTCCGCACCCTGTGAATACCTTGTCTTTATTAAAATAATGGTAATACAATGTGGGAGGAGGGCAGCTGGAGGAAGTTCCCTTGGACTCATTTTCTCACATTTGCAGGCCAGTCCTCTGCGGAGGAGTCCTGAGCCCAGGGTGGGAAACAAGCCCAGCAGAGCCTCTGGCTCACATAACCCTGGTCTCTCCAGGGTCACGTGACAGCGGGTCGGGGTTGGGGTCAGGCTGACAGCTGAAGTTACATCCTGATATAAGCAAAGCCTGTTAGCCTGGAGCTCCAGTTTATGGAGACCCAGTCCATTTCATTTTACAGGCCAAATTATAGAATTATTCATCTTTGTTTTATGTAGTCGTTTCGGTAATAGATAAAAGGGCACCATACATTTACTGAGCCACCTTCCCCAGGAGCGGGAGAGAGAGAGAGAGAGAGAGAAAACCAGTTATGTCTTTGAACAATCATCTGTTGTATATTTAATGCCTGCAAATCACTGATGCTAGCAGAGTCAAGTTTCCTGGAGGAAACACCGCACGTTCCTAGATGTGTTTTGGACTTTCCAGAGGTTTAATGGAGCTGTTTACATTAGGATCACTGTGAGGTGCAGTCAGCATTCCATCTAACCGGTGACAACTGTGACAACAGAGCAGGGCCCTGATGTCCCCTAACTGCTTTCTTGGTGGGAAACAAATTCCGTGGGCCTGAGCTGTTTGGTTCAAGGAACTGTTTGCTAAAGTGCATCATGACCTAGCAAGAAAGAAATCCCCCATTTTCCTAGAAATTCAAGGAACACGGTGTCAGTTGTGTTGAAGAGCTGTTACAGCAGTTGCCCCCAGGAGCTTTTCGAGGGTTTCACACTGTCAAGTGTCCCCAAGAGACGTGAGACACACACCACTCCAAAACCTCAAGGACAGGGTGTTACTGAAACACCTGATCACTAAGAAGTTTCTAATTGATTCAAAAGTTTAATTTCCTTTTGGAGGAGCGTTGATGATTTTAAAAATTAAAATTTGATTAGGTAGGAAAAGAAGCAAGGTTTTCAACAGTAGATTTCAAAGCTGAGTTTGGAAAGGGCAAGAAAAATCTTTTTATCGCTTAAACAGAAACTCTTCATTAAACTCAATCAAGGGTATTTCCAAACATAATTTTGCCCGTGTTCTATGACACAGTAAATCTCTGGGGTATGACGGTGTAGCTTCCCTGAACAATCTCACTATAGAGTTAATTCCAGCAAGATCCTCCTGTAGACTCCAGCCTTAGTTCCATGGGATGCTTCGGTTATGATGGTTAATAAAAGAGCTGGCATCTGCTGAAAATCCAGGTTGCAGCCAACGCTTAGATGTGGGGCTTATTCTATTAGGAACGAGGTGCTTTTTCATTTCATTTGAGGAGGCATAAACTCCAAATAATTATCACTTCTCCAATTCCACTCGACAAAGAGGGGGTCTAAGCATCATTAATTCCTTTGGTGGATGCACTGTGGCACCAGCCCTGTGATGAGCATGTTTGGAATTCATCTGAATGTAACATGGCATCCTTGTCACTTAGCATTGGTTTATCTCCTCTCTCAAAATCAGAAGCCCCCGGGTACAATTTTTATGAAAACGTGTAACACCGAGGGAATGGACTCAGCATCTGCATTTGGGTGGAGACAGGAAGATGGCACAAACCAAATTTCTGTGATGCTGTGCATCTCAGTGGAAGCCCCAAGTGCAGCCTCAGAAGAGCAACATCCCATCCTTACGAATGAAGTCAGCATGAGATGGGAAGAAGGCGCTTGATAACTCGGGCTGGTGAGAGGGCAGACAGATGCTCCTGCTAACCAGGCCTCCCTGGCTTTCCTTGCTGGAGCTTTGATATCTGGAGTTGATCTTATCTATGAGGAGAATAACACAATGGGCCTATTAGCAAATATAAATTAGACTAATGTGGTAATGACTGTCTGCCAGTTCTTTTAGGAATTATACTAAGACAGACATAGTGTATCCTTTTTGTAGTAGAATAATCTGGAGGCAAATTATGATTCATTTTCATGTGCAGTTTCATCAACCATGAGGTTTCTTCCCCCTTATGCATCTGATAAGCTGTAATTTGCATCATTTCCTTGTTTTTATTAGCCTTGTTTTACTTTAGACTGAGCAGTTTTGTTTGTTCAACGACTCAACATTTTCCCAAGGAAGGAAGACGGAAGAGCAGACACTTCTGAGGTTTAGATCCACGGGCATCAAGACATGGATGAAGCCCATCATTCCCCGTCAGGCAGTCCCCTGAGATCATCCTTCTCCATCTTACCCCCGTACCTTTGCACATGCTGGTGTCCTGAACAGCCTGTTCTCACTTTGCACGCCTGGAAACTCTGCTCTTCTTTCAGATGTTTCCCCTGTGAAGCCTTCCCTGCCCTTCCTAGACATCGATTCATTCAGAACATGTTTAAAATTATGTAACAGGCACTTGCTGAGGCCCTGGGAATACCATGGCGGATACAGCAGACCCAGCACCTGCCCTTCTGGAACTTAGAGTTTAGTGCAGGTGTAAGACAAAAAAAAATAAGTACATAAATAAACACAAATGATTTAAAAGGTGGTCGGTTATACTAAGATAACCAGGGCTGGCCTGGTGGCGCAGTGGTTAAGTTCACACGTTCCACTTCTCGGCGGCCCGGGGTTCGCCAGTTCGGATCCTGGGTGCGGACGTGGCACCGCTTGGCAAAAGCCATGCTGTGGTAGACGTCCCACATATAAAGTAGAGGAAGATGGGCACGGATGTTAGCTCAGGACCAGTCTTCCTCAGCAAATAGAGGAGGATTGGCAGATGTTAGCTCAGGGCTAATCTGCTTCTTCAAAACGAGATAACCACATGCTAAGGGAGGAACTCATAGGTAAGGGAGTGAGAGGGGTGTCTCTTTGAGGAGGTGACTTGTAATCTGACCCTTGGAAGATGCCAGCCACCCAAGACCGGGGAAGAGCATTTCAGAACCTGTGACAGCAGGAGGAAGGAGCTTGGCAAGTTTGAGGACTGAGGGAAACCAGCAGGACTGGGGAGAGCACAGATTAAGAGCTCCCTGTCTGTGCCCTCAAACCTCTTGTGCATACTCCTGAAACAGGGTGTGTTAGAGTTCCCTAAGTCGGTGTCCGCACGTCTGTCTCCTGTCTCTGTGTTCTAATCTGCAGTGTGGTCATCTGCAGTGACCAGCTCTTGTTCCAGCCTGGGCACAGCAGGGACACAGCACACTTCAGAACAGAGGAGTCAGTGACCCAGTGTCCTGTCTGTGCTGGGTACTCGTTATGTGCCTCCTTACAAGCTGTTACTTATAAAGGATGCCGTGGGGTTCGCAGATCCTCTGGGCGATGGCATCCATGGGCAGTGGTGCCACAGCTTCTGATTGCTGGGATCTTCTCTGCTACTCTCAGCAGGCACAGAAATGCCCAGACTGTGTTCCGTGGCTGGTGTGTTGACATTTCCACCCGCAATCCTTGCTCTAGTTGATTCTGGTTGCTTGGATAACTTTGCAGCAACTTTGGCTTCATGCTGGAAATGAATTCCATAGACAGTGATGTAGCGACATAGATATTGCAGGCTTCGGGGCCAGAACAGAAACACGAGATCATCAATCCAGGCTTCTCATTTTATGAGGACCAGAGGGTAAAGTGACTTCTCCAAGGTCACACGATGAGGGAATGGCAGGAAGGAGACGAGCACCTGGAACCCTAGGCTCCCAGCCCTTGCTACTTCCACTGTTCACCTGGTCTCCAATTAAGCCTCAACTCTCCGTGTTCCCCCTATATAAAGGGGCAGGAGAGCGGAGTGAGAGCACGGGCTCTGGAGTCAGGCTGCGTGGCTGCAGAGCCCAGCTTCACGGCCTGTGCTTGGCTGCAACATTGAGCAATGCCTCAGTTTCCCTACCTACAAAATGGATAACAGCTAAATTTATCATTTAGTGCAGTGATAATTAAATAAAATAATGCATGCAAAGAACCTGGCCCTTAGTAAGAGTTTCATACATGTCAGCTGTTATTATCCTTTCTCCAAACACTATTCTGGAGACAGTCAGCACAGGCTCAGCACATATTTTCAACAATCCTTTCCTCTATTTATGCATTTGCTTTTTTCTACTAGCTACTGAAAATGACATTTCAGCTAAAACCCAGAGATGAACTTTATTTCTCCATCTCTCCTGGGGCAAGTGTCTCTACTGTTGGAAAAATTATAAATCCCAAGCTATTGTTTCCTTATTACATTTTAGGAAACAACACACAATGCTTATGATGCTTCTTGCCTAACACCGACTGACAGTGTTGGCAGGAGGCTTATTATGATGAGAGAAGTTAATTATTCATGCACAAGCAATGCAAATAGCGTGGAGGAGAAGGAGCCTCTACGGGGAGAAAAATGGCTTGAACTGTGGTCTTGAAGATGAAATTATGACTAAGACTAGGGATTTACATGCATAAAATTCATCCTTAGAAAGAGAAATGGAGAAAATGCAATTGGAAATGAAAAAGTTCGAAAAGGCTTCAGTTGTCTAGATAAAACGCTAAGCCTTATATCTTATATTTATCAGGTGCTTGATAAGGGTTTAAAGGGATGGATAGATGGGTGGATAGTAGCGGCTCGATGGACAGATGGGGAACAGGGGGACATGTGGTGGGGTGGACAGCCTGATGCGTAGGTGGACGGATGGATTTTTGAGTGAGTAGATGGATGAACGGACAGATGGATGAAGGATGGATAGATGGAGAGGTGGGTAGGTTGGTAGGTGTATTAAAACAAAAGGTTCACCTGATTTTTGACATTAACTCACCTGGAGCTCCACCATCCTGGCTGTGATACTGGCCAACATACCTTGTCAATTGCTGGAGTGACCTGCAAAGGAGGCTGGGATGATCACTGGGTCCCCACCTTCCCCCAGGAGAGAGAGCATCAGGCTTCCTCATGCTTCATGCCCCACGCCATGGTGTGTCTCAGTCATCACTAGACGTGCAGGCCTCCCGGGTGAACATCACCACAGTGACACTTCTGGCAAGACACTGTCATTTGACCCAGTTGTCCATCTCTCCTAACTTCCAAGCTTTGCCCCTGCACCATTTGGGGACTGGGGTTACCATCAGCAAAGTTCCGTACAGCATCAACCTCTTCTCCAAATGATTCTTCCCCCTTCTTCTACCAGCAGAATTAAGCTGTGCCCTGGGTATCTGCCTTCCTCTATAGCCCTCTCAGGAGTGGGCTATTGTTTTCACGCCACATTTCTTGGAGCCCAGAGAAGGGTTAGGTGCCTTCTTTCCTCCCATTGCTGGCTCTGCCCTCCTCTCTTCAAAATCCCAGCTTCTCTCCAACACCACCCTCAAGCCACCGTAATCCGGGGCACCCTGGCTGCCCCTCATCACCAGAATCATCTTCTGATTCCGCTTCTTCTCCTTATGCTCCCCCATTCATTGCAGGTTTTAGCATCTAATCATCACAGAGAACACTTGAATAGTATTTTTTATGCGCCAGGCACTGTTCCAAGTGCTTGCTATACTAACTTATCTTCTCAACAACCCTCTAAGGTAAGTACTATAATTATCCCCATTTTAAAGATGGGGAAACTGGGGCACAGACAAAGGAATGTGTCCAAGGTAATGCATTGCTAGTAATTGGTGGAGCCAGGATTTGAACTCTGGTGGTCTTGCTCATTTTCTTATACTCTGACACTTTGGTCATAATTCTTCCTGATTTCAACATCTTCTAGAGTAGTGCTGTCCAATAGACACTTCCATCACTCCTACTTGACTAGTGTCACCTACTTCAACAATTTTCAACATGATCCACACTTTCTAAGCATGTACCTTGCTGTGTTTTTACGGCCCAATACCCCTGATGTCCATACTGCTCGTCTAGCTTAGAGATGAGATGACCCATCACTACCATTATGCCTTACAGAGGTGTTTGACTGTGTAGGTAGTGACATTTAGGCCTTGGGGCCCCCACTTGCAGGGGTTCCATCCAAGGCCCTTGGAGAGATCCTAGGAAGGTCACAAGGTCACGTGCTATTGCAAAATGTGCAAAAGTGAGATATTAAACCGCAGTCAGTTAGAATAACTGTCTCTTTCTACTCAAACTTCCCCTGTGTTGCACGTCTTTTCATTGGGTAGGGTTGGAGCGGCCACATGCAGCGTTGGGATGTGACTAAGGGGAAGGTGAGTCGGGGATGCATCTATTTGGGGCCAGTGGGATAACATCTATCTACAGTTAGGATATTACTAGCTGTCCTCCTGTAGAAGTGGCTTCCAGGAGTATTCCTACTGCCTGCTGTGCTGACTTACCCATCTGCAGGACACAAGAGGCCAAGGCCCAAGGTCATATCGAGACATGAGCATGTCCCATAGTAGTCTGCACCGGCGCATATAGTAATGGGGGAGAGCTAAGCTTTGAAATGTGTGGACCCAGAAGCTAGTCTGTGGGAATTGCTCATAGATGCCTTGGAAGAAGGAATGGCCCCAGTGATGCAACATTTACAATTATAAATACACTATGTACTTTAGGATGGGCACGATGTATAGCAGAATCTATCAATCTTCCGTATTTGTAGCTTAAAACCTGTAGCAGTATTACAAATCTGTATGAAGTCACGTGTTTTATTTCCCGAACTATCAATAGGAAAAAAAAAATGTCAATCAACCTTGTTAGAGGAAAGATTTAATTATCTTTCTAGTCTCCATATAGAAAATAACACAAAATTCTTGTCACATGACTAGGCAAAAAAAGGCAGGAAAGAAAGTAATATAAAGTTGTGTTGGGCAGCTAATTAATAGAAAATCATGTTATTTTTCAGGATTTTGCAATGTCTGTGGTGATGAGTTTTAAAATTTACTTATTATGATTTATTTTTTCATTCTAAAAAATATTCACTTTTGTATTTAATTTTATATTTGTGATTTTGTAAGCTTTTTCTTAAACAGGGCACCCCAAAGTGTTTACATTTCAGGCCCCCAAAATCTGGATTCTTCGTGATGCCAAAGCATAAATCTTAACTCTCTGGTCCCCCTCCTCCCTTCTTCACACAATATCCCAGCCCGAGTTAAACCAGACCCCCTGTTTGCTGACGCCGAAGCATCTGAACGTGGCTGGAAGAAGATATATAACTGAGATGGTGGTTTCTGATCTCTAAATGGGCACCCGGCACAGCTCCAGCGCATGCTCTGTGTTCTCGGTAAAGCTACCGTCCCACGCTTCTGGATGACTCTGACACACCTTCGCTTTCCTCAAACCTCCAGCACTTTCCCCTGCCCACTTGCTTAGCTGATGATCTCTGTTCTTATCTCACTGAGGTTAGATGAGAACCGCCCCTCTTCCTGCATCTCCCACCCCGTCTCCTCTGTACTCTTCTCTCTCCCCACCTCTCCCTCCTGGTCACAGTGGAACTGTGAGTGTTGCTCTCTGAGGCAGCCCCTCCACCTGGGCACCAGCCCCTCCACCTGGGCACCAGCCCCATCCCTTCCGGAAGATGCAAAGATCCGTGAGAGTGACAGGTGCTGTGGGCATCCCATTCCCCTTAGCCCACCCTGGAGGCCACCAGGGACAGTTCTCTTCCATGTCAACAGCCTCCTGGCTCTCTGCCCGAGGGTGTCACTTGGCGAGGGGTGTGGGGCCAATCTGGAAGGGCCCAGCAGCCTTCAGTCAATAGGGGATGGGAGCGGATGGGTAAATGCTCCAGCGTCCTCACCCTCCCTGGAGAAATTCTGATTCTCAGAGTCCCCAGCTGGACTGAGCCCCGTGTCCGTAGGAGTTAATGCCACTCTATGACCTTTCTTCCCTTCCTGGTCTCACTGTCTCATGCCCTTACTGTGTTTCTTGGGATCCACTTCCCCAGTAAACTGCTTGTACCTAAATCTCTGCTTAGGGTCTCAGTCTTCAAGCTGGATCCCAGACCCACCGGGTTCTTATCTACCCGAGTACTTATCTGCTGTACCACCACCGCCTCAGTCCGAACTGCCTCCACCTTGCAACTGTAACACTGTTTTAGCCTCTCACTTTCTCCCTATTTGCTTCCACGTTCACCCCACGGAGTCTATTCTACACAGAGCAGCCAGAGTGGTCTTGATCTTGAAGCGCATGATTCCTATCATGTGAGTCCCCTGCTAAAATCGTTGGACAATTGCCTATCAAACGTAGATAAAGTGCAAGCAAGTCATCACGGCCGCTTCCATCTCATGCCCTCTCCCCCTCACCTGAGCTCGGTTCTCACGAGTCTTGGCTCTTGAATAGGCCAAGCTCGCTCCTGCCCCAGACCCTCCGCTTCAGATCCTCCGCCTCCAGGCCCTCCTATGGCTCACCGTCTGCATGAATTAAATCTCCACTCAGGTGTTACCTCCTTAGAAAGGTCATCCCTCTGCGATAGAAGGAATAATGGTCCCTAAAGATGGAACATCCTAATCCCCAGAACCTGTGAACATTTCCTTTATGTGGCACAGAGAGACTTCTGTAATTAAATTAAGGATCTTGAGATGGAGCTATCCTGAGTTATTTGGGTGTGCCAATGTAATCACAATATGTAATCCTTATAAGAGGGAGGCAGGAGGATCAGGGTGAGAAAAGGCAATATAATGAGACAGAAAGAGAGAGAGACAGGAAAACGCTAGCTTCCTTTGTTTGAAGATGGAGCATGGGGTCAGGAGCCAAGGAATACAGTCAGCCTCTGGAAGCTAGAAAAGCAAGGAAATGGATTCTCCCTTAGAGCCTCGGGATGGAATACAGCTCAGCCAACATCTTGATTTTAGGGCTTCTGCCTCACAGAAATGTAAGAGAACAAATTTGTGTTCGTTTAAGCCGACGTGTGATAATTCGTTACAGCAGCAATGGAAACTAGCACACCCTCCATGAATGTTTGCCCTGTGCTTTCTCCCCAGCACTGATCACAATCTGATCAGCGACACTTACGATTTCTTTGTTTACTTGCTTGTTCCCTGTGACCCCCATGGGAACGTAAGCTGCAGGAGGGCAAGGACTCTGTGCTGGTCACCACTCTACTCCCAGGAGATGGTCTGAGGCTTTGCACAGTCTGCGTGGTCATACGAGTGGTTCTGCCGATCCGAGGCCTGACACTACCTGTTGAATGCATGATGAAGACTGTTACCATTATTACCCACATTACCATCGAAACTTTCTTACTTTACCTACAGACAGACTGCGGTCCCTCCCTCAGCTGCACCTGCATTTGAGTGGTTTTTCTCCCCAGCAGTGGTATGTTTGCCCTAAAACATCCCTACCTGCCACCTGATCTCATGGGATCAATGGCACTGGCTTGGGTCTTTTTCTTGCCAGGACCCATTCAGGTTACCCCCTGGAATAGGGATGATTATAAGTATACTTCCCAGTTACAAAGACAAATCGGTGGTAGGATTGGGCCTCCTAGGGAGACCAGGAAGCCATTTGGGTTCCACTGTCATTCTCGAGGTCACTAGAGGTCCCCCACTCGAAGTGGCCATTCATCACTCTCTTTTCTGGGAGTTCAACCCTCATAGTATCAACGCTTTATGCCTATTTTTGCTACTAGGGTGAATTTCTTCTGTCCTATCGTTTCTGCTTCCTCACAGCTCCTGTGCCGCTCCTGGTTCCTCCACCTTATGTTTACTACGCTTAGCCTCTCAGAGAGGAGTAGATGCTTGATTTGCATACACCAAGTTGGTACCTTGTTGTTGCCAACAATGAAGGAAATGCAGGTTTTGTAGGTTTGCAATGTAAATTCCTCTTGATCAAATTAACATGTAAGTTAGCGCGGCTGTGAACTGAACACCCAGCAGTTTACATTGGGAGTCAGAAATTTACCAAGTCATTTCCTCATTAAAGGAGAAATCACCTTGAACAGCCACCACAGGCTTGGTGAAATTAGCATTTTAAAACAATTACACACATTCTTTCATCTTTTATGCTGTTATAGACGTTAATGGAGTAAACATAGATTGGAAAAAAGTTAGTAAAATATGAAAGGGAGAAATTAGGCAGACTGCTAATCCTTTAGCAGAATTAAACACAGATGCCTCAAAGGTATTTCTGGGCTGGTTTACAGAAAATAGCTAAATAATTAATTCACTTTATGTAGCCTCTTGTGGCAGCAAATGCCGCGTCTCTTTAAAATGTTCTAACATTTGTTTCTGAGTTTCTCTGGAAAGTTACACGAGGAAGGGCTTTTAGGTGGCAGTGTCCAAATTCTCCAAAACGTTTTCGCCCTGTCTGAGGAGAGAAAACTGTCTTGGTGGACTGGACGGCAAGCCCTGGCTGTCGGGGGGCGTGCAAGGTCAAGGAGGAGGGAGCAGATTGCCGTCACTCTGGCTTCTTGGGGGAAACCTCTCCCAGTGACAGAAGCAGGAAGATGTGTTGAGTCTGTGAAACTGTCAGCTTGGTTCTGGAAATGTGGGTCCTTAGGTGGGGAACTAAAAGAGTCATCAAAAGCAATCCTGGGGAGCGTGTGGGGCCCCATGCCTGAACTGAATCATTTACTTGGCGCAATGCATTCATACATCAACAATGTTTCTTAGCACCTTCTGTGGACCTGGTGCTGTGCTGGGTGCGGGGGTGATTTGGCGGTCAGCACGCCAGACCTGGGCCCTGCCTTTTGGGGCCTGCATTCTAATGGGATAATAACTGAACACGAAGACACGTTTTGAGAAGGGCTGAGGAAAAAACTGTGTTATGATGGAGATCAGCAGAGGAGACCTACTTGTTGTATTTAAGTTGAAACCTGGAGATGAGATGGGCAAAGGGGAGATGTGGGGCCATTTCTAGTGGAGGGATGGATTTGAGCAGGGGATGGGGAGAGCTCAGTGCCTTCCAGGTGCTGGGGAAGGTCGGTGTGGCTGGGGTAGAGCAGCCAAGGAAGAGAGAGTGTAGGGGAAGAAAAACTTTTCCTCTACCCTCTTAGGTTCAGTGGCTGGGGCCTGTGAATTTAGCTGACAAAAAACAGATTAACAGGAGAAAAAGAATACAAATTTTGTTAATATTTTATGTGCACAGAAGTTTACAGGAAAGAAGTGAAACTCAAAGAACTGGTTAGACTTGGGACCTTATATACCATTTTAACAAAAGAAAGGGGGTGTGTGTTAAATAAATGGCAAGAAAGTGACTAGGAAATATATGAGGGGAACTCATGGAAGATAAAGGTTATTTTAGTAAAATGTGTTTATGCAGATTCATCTTGGTACTGACTCTATCTCTGGTGATAAGGGTTGTACTCCTCTTCCTGGTATGGGAGAGGGGGGCACCTTCGCAAAGGGAAGTTTATGCCCTGCTTTTAGGCAGAAAATGAGGGGTAAGAGAACTCTTCCTGCATCTGTTGATTTTCAAATCCTTCAGCTCAGAATAATCCTTGTTCCAAAGTGGCCTACTTTGAGGTGGGATATCCTGATCCTCTTCAAGATGCACAGATGGTGGGGGCAGAGGGTAGAGGCCATACCATGGAGGGTTTGTGGGCCATGGTAAGGTCTTTGGGTTTTATTAAAGATTTGATGGGAGGGGCCATGGGAGGGTTTTAAGCAAGGGAGTGACATAATCTCATTTACATTTTAAAAATTTGCTCTGGTGTCTTTGTGGAGAATAATCATCCGGCTCCTCTCTGCTTGGGAAGTAAGCTTGGACACGGGGTGTCTCTCCTCCCATAAATGGAAGCTAGTGTGAAGTCAGCCAGTCAGCAGAGAGCAGTGGGGGTCCATGGGGGGCGGCCTCTGCCCATGGCTGCTAGAGGCATAAGCTGGGCAGGGTGCCCACTGCAGTGACCACTGCTGAAACCAAGTCCAGAGGAAACTCAGAAGGAGGGAAGAAGTCAGGTGTTACCACAGGGCGGACTCTGCCTTAGCCCTCTGCTGGTATGCTTCCAGTCACCCTACTGGAGAGAGAGCCATAGGTCAGGTGACTACCATGGGGTCACAGAGAGCACCAGCGGCTCTGGAAGAGGTGAAGGGAAAATAGCTTCCCTCAGTTCTCGACATTAGGAGCCCAGGGGAAAAACGCTGAGGCCAAAATGATGGAGACCTACAGCGAGAGGGCAGCGGTAGCCCTCCCACCTGACGGACCAGCGCCATGGCCAACTCACCATCTGTATCCAATACTCCACCCCCCACTCCCAGTCCTGAGGGAGAAGGGGAAATGGCTGCTAGAACAAGGCAGGAGTAGTGTGGAGAGTGGACGTTGGGACTACTGATCTCTGTTAGAAGCCAGAGGCTCCACTCTGAATCAGAGAATGCACCGGAAGTCTGAGGGCCTCCCCACGGCAAAGGGGTTAGTTTACACCTTTGAAGGGGGAGCCCAAGGGCAAGACTTTGAATAAAAGTACAAAGGAAGAGCAGAGCAGAATCATCCGCCCCAACTCCCCTGCCGCAGGGGCAGCTCTGCTTACTCCTTTCCCTTCTCAGGAAACCAGAAATAAAGAGAGGACACAGCATTTTCAGTCCTCAAACTGAATCTCTAAGGGGAAAGTAAACAGGTCTCAAGAAAGATTAGAAAAGGGTTATGGATGGTTTACTTGCTCTATGGTGAAAGGCAAGATCTTAATCGTTCCGAGTAAATGAAAAGAAACAACATGGAAAACTATGTAAAAACACTAGATAAGAGATAAATGGAGGGAAGGACAGAGCTTGCAAAAGAAGGAAGAGAAAGAGGTAAAAGACAATTCCAGCAAATGCTTTGCTAAACAGAAGAACTTAATGAAACAAGAGCTTAAAGAAGAGATGAAAAATATTAGCAGATATTAGATAATATATAAGGAAGATCTTGAACTTAAACAAAATAACGAAACAGCAAGAAAGAGAATAGACATGGCTGGAAACTAAAGGAGGAAGCTAGAATAAAAGGCAGAGGTAATCATAATGAATGCAGAGGACAAAACCAAAGGCATTAAAACAGAATGATCCAACTCGAGGATAACTGGTGTCCTTGACAGAGAATCCAACACATGGAACAGAAAGAATATTCAAAGATATATTGTACAAAACCTTCTTTTCCTAAAATAGAGGCTCTCCTGATCAAAAGGCAGTATTGAGATCATTGTATCATTTTTTATTGCTGAACAAGAAGGATACAGAATGATCAATACTAAGATACATCCCAATAAAGATAATAATATGCAAAAGGAAAGAAAATGTTCTTCAGGTATCTAAGGGGCACAGCAGGTCACATTTGAGGGTGGAGCTTGGGCAGGAACAGATAAATGGGGACAAGGTGCAGAAGAGCCAGTGATGAGCGCTGAACTCATGGTGACACACAGAAAGAGCCAGCCTGCGCACCACAGCTGCACAAGGCAAATGTCATAAACCTTTAAAACGTCGTCAATACCATGACAACAACAAGAATAACAATATTGCAAATTAAAATTAGGGCTGTATTTATGTGGAGAGATGAGAGGAAGGATAAATAAATGTTTTCATTCATAGGGTTCAACAGATCTATCAAATATTAGTAAGTCAACTAACAGAGAGGTTCAAGCATATCAGAGATGTATAAATATTACCAGTTGAAGAACTGAAAGCACATGAAGAAAACTTTTCAAACAGAAGGAAAAGCAATGTTCTCTAAATAAGATTGAGAAAAGACAACCCACATAACCAGAGAAAGCACCGAAAATTTAAAAAGAAACACAAAGACAAAAGAAGATGACAGAATGAGGCAAAATGTACAGTCGTGCATTCCTTAGTAACAGGGATGTGTTCTGAGAAATGCATCGTTAGATGATTTCATCATTGTGCGAACATCCTAGAGTGTACTCACACAAACCTAGACGGTAGAGCCTACTCACCCCTAGGCTACATGGTACTAATCTTATGTGATCACCATCATAAATACAGTCTGTTGTTGACTGAAATGTCATTGTGTGGTGCATGATGGTACCTGTAACTATGAAAGAGTTAGTCACGTACACTAAAATAAGAAGACTTCAGTCTCCAGTTTTTAAGAGTTCAAATTCTGAATGAAAAACATTCAAAACAAGCAGTTTGATAAAGTTAAAAGCAAAGGGCTGGACAAAGACATATTAAGCAAATATTAACAAACGGTAATAAGATCACACAAGGTTGAATACAAGTCCAAGGATTAAAATAAAGCAAAAGTGGCACTTTAATGTGATAAAGGATATTATCCACAATGAGACCATAGTGATCATCTGTGTAGATCTTCAGATTCTGGGGTAAACAGAATAATGGCCCCCCAAAGATATCCATGTACAATTCCTGGAACCTTTAATTATGTGACCATGACAAAAGGGACTTTATGTATGTGTTTAAGTGGAGGATCTTGAGATGGGAGATTATCCTGGATTGTCCAAGTGGGCCCAATGTAATCACCAGGGTCCTCATAAGTGAAGGAGGGAAGCAGGGGAGTCAGAGAGTGAGATATGATGATGAAGCTGAAGTCAGAGAAATGCAACTTCTGACTTTGACGATGGAAGAGTTAACTAGCCACAGAATGTGGGCAGCCTCTGGAAGCAAGGAAGGTAAGAAGATCGATTCTCCCCAGAGTCACCAGAAGAAATGTAGCCCTCCCAACACCTTGATTTTAGCCCAGTGAGTCTTCTGACCTCCAGAACTGTAAGAGATACATTGTATTCTTCAAGCCACTAAGTTTGTGGTAATTTGCTACAACAGCAACAGGGAGCTAATACATGTACCAAATAACAAAGCGTCAAATTATGTAAAGAATAAAGGGCAAGGAATACAGGGAGAAATACAGAGAAACATAAAAGAGACTTTCACTTACTCCTGTTAACATAGCAAATTGGCCCATAGATTGCTAGCTGCTCTTCAGAATCTGTGCTCTCCTCTTCTTCCCAAGTACACGACTAGACTACATTTCCCAGCTTCCTTTGTAGCTAGATATGGCCATGTGACTGGGTTCCAGCTAATGTGATATAAGACATTTCTGGGCCAAGACTTTTAAGAAGCTCACTCTCCCTCCTCTTCTGCCAAGAAGATGATGAGCCCTTGGGAGATGGAGGAGCCTCAAGTGAAAGGAGCTGAGTCCTCGAATCTCTGCCTGGAGGAGAAGCACTTTATGACCAGGACATTTTATGATCGTGAGAAATAAACTTCTAGTTCACTTGAGACCTTGTATATTTGATACAGTAGTCTAGTTTAGGAATTAGGTAATATAGAAAAGAATATATTTAAGAACTTAAAAGATCTGATAATTATAATTGATAAGGTCAATCTAATATACCCCTTATTTTCAAGTAGTCTTTTCACATTTACAAAAATTGACCAGATAATAGGTCATGGAAAACATCTCCATAAATTCGATTAAGTCAAAAGTATAAGGCTACTTTTTCTAACCACTATGCAGTAAAACAAAAGTAACAGACAAAAAAATAGGCCTTCTCTTTTCTTCCCAGTCTGAGCACCTTCATAAAAAAAGAAGAGATTTCTTAAATTACCGTTTTATCTTTCTTTTCGTACTTTTCAAATACATATTTGAAATTTCTTACTTGATTCTTATATTATTTCTTAGGGATTGGGGCAAAACTGTATGGGCAGAAATCAGATTGGGTATTGCCAGGACCTGGGGCTGGAGGAAGGAGACGACTTACAAAAAGGCATGAGGAAAGTTTTTGGGGTGATGAAAATGTCCTGTGTCTCAGTTGTAGTGATGGATGCATGGTCTCATCCAAACTCTCTAAACTATATACCCAAAAAAGGTGAATTTTACTGTATGTAAATTATACCTTAATAAACTTGAATTTAAAAAAAAAGTAAATTGAGGTTTTATGGGCCATAAAAGAATGCACTATTTTCTTCTTCTTTTTTTGTATCCAAACCACACTAATAAATGTTATTTCAAATGCCAGTTTGAAGGGAGATGTGCACTGAATCATCCCGTTTCAATCTGGCTGTGTCATACTGGGAATTTCCACGGCAAGTTGGAAAATCATCCATTATATCAAGATCCATGAGGACGCTGCAGTGTCAATATCCGGGCTCTACTGCAAAATCCTCACGTCAGAGAACATCTGGTTGTTCTCTGGTTTGAAGAGAGAGGCAAATCACGTCTGCGGAAACACATTGCAAATGCGAGCTTCAGCAGAAGGAGAGAAACCCTTCAGGGCACATCGGGAGACTGGCGCCAGCGCCAAGTTCTGCATCCACCTCCTTTCTGTAAGCCATGTCAGTGTGCAGGAGGCTGTCCCTGAAAAGCAATCGTCCTGGTGCTCGTTATCTAGAACTTTCTAAAAGTGGACCATTTTACTTTAGAAGAGAATGTCAACGAGGGTTGAAATAAAGTTTCAACCAATATTTAGCAAATATGACTTCTCTCTCTCCCCTGGCCCATTTGAATATAATATGGACCCAATATGAGGACGCCACAATAGTAGTCAGTGCTTTGAAGGGCCCTGTTCTGATGCAATGGAAATGGTGTGAGGTGGCATTCTAGACCTTCCATTGCCCGGGCCCTGCTGGCCTCTCCAGTGCCATCTCCTCCCAGTGCCACATCAATCATTGCCCATGCTTGAGCAAGCCCATCTGCTCCTTTCAAATCCCCATGCATTCATTCATGCTTTTCCCTTTGCTTCCTCATCTTTCTCTGCCTAGATACTCTTACTCATCCCTCTGTCTCCTCCAGGAAGCCTTCCCAGAATCTCCTGACTAAGCTAAAAAACTCTAACTTTTGTATTTATAGCTCCCTGTGCATATGACTCTCTTTATCACTCACCAGATGCTGTTGAAATTGTGCGCCCATGTCAATCTCCTAAACTGGACTAGAAGTTCCAAGAAGGCGAGGTCTCTGTGTCATTGGCCTTCATCCTCCAGGCCTTAACTACAGGGAATGGCTCTCATCAGGGGCTCGAAGACCTGGCTGAACTGAAAGGGGAAGTGCTTCCCTCCTCGCTCCCACATTCATTGCTCTCTTCCTCTCTCCTTGCTGATCACGTAGGCTGGGCACAGAGTACCAGGTGCGGGTCACAGATGTTGCTGAGACAGGAGAGGAGGGCCGGGGTCAGGACACCAAGGGAGGGGCGATAATTAAGACATCATTTTATTTAGGCAACTAAAAATTCAACCAACCAAAAATGATTTTGCCTTCCCCTATGTTAAACTAATCTAGTTCAGAATCTGGGAAAGAAAACCAAAACCACATGGCCAATTCAGCACGCACAGCAGAGAGAGGAGCGATTCCAGCGGAAAGCTTCATCTTATTACCAGGTAAGGCTGTGAACGCGCCCGTATCTCATGTGTAGATCAGCTGAGTTTCTTTCCTCCTGAGCTGTGAGACTAAGGGGTTGAGGAGGACACTTTACCTTGCTTCCCTGTGAGGGAAAAGAAGACTGTGCACAAGGAAAATGAAACTACACTGATGTGTCTAAGGCAGGCCCAAAGTCAAATGGTGGACACAAAGGCAGGTGTCCTGACCCCTGGACGAAGCTCAAATGCCGAGTCAGGAATAAGCCAGAAGTTAGAATCCGAGAGCCACTGCCCCGAGGGAATGACAAGGCAAATCTGGGCAAGCTAGAAATTCTAGGACGGCAGCCCAGATCAAGCTGTGTGGCCGGTAGGGTTTCCGCTGGGTGGGGCCTCTTGGAGCCCCATGGGATACTCCCAGGGGGACTTCTGTTTATAGTGATGGCACACGCTCTTTTACCTTTCTCTTTCAATGTGAAGTTTTTGATTTTTAAAAAAATCACAGCAATATGTGACTATATTTTCATTATTAAAATTCAAACATTTCAGATTGTGTAAAGTCAGAATCTTCTTTCTTCTCTCCCTCCTCCTAGGAAATCACGGATAAAAATTTGCTAAATGTTTTTTCAAAACATTCCCAACATTTCAAAACATGCGTTTATATCTGTTGTGTTACATGTGTGTGTGTTGTGTGCATACGTGCACAGCTTCAGTTTCTTTTCTTTTTAAAATATATAGATAGGATCGCTCTGTACATAGTAAAGTGATCGCTTTGTTTCACTTGGCGCTATGTCTTATAGCTGTTTACAAGCCATTGCATCTTGATCAAAATCATTTAAAAAAATTGTTTCAGAATATTGCACACAATATGGTAGTACCAAAATGTATTTAATCCATTTCTCTTTTTTTTCTTTTTGAGGAAGATTAGCCCTGAGCTAACATCTGCTACCAATCCTCCTCTTTTTGCTGAGGAAGATTGGCCCTGAGCTAACATCCATGCCCATCTTCCTCTGTTTTATATGTGGGACACCTACCACAGCATGGCTTGATGACTGGTGTTAGGTCCGCACCTGGGATCTGAACCAGCGAACCCTAGGCCGCTGAAGTGGAGTGTGAGTACTTAACTGCCACACCTCCTGGCTGGCCCCTAATCCATTGCCCTATTGATAAACATTTGTTTTCTTATTGTTCTATTTTGGGTTGTTTCAATAGCTACCTTTCTTCTACACATTCCTCTCTAAAGATATGCAAGTATATTGGTAGGAAAGAGTTCACGGTGAAACTGCTGTGTGGAAAAGTGGATATGTTTCACAGTCTGCACGTTGTTTATAGATAGCACGCATCCTGCAAATTGGCTTCCAAAAAGCTTTCTGCTCCTGCCTCGGTACGTACCCTGCCTGCTTCTCCACAGCATCACAGAGACGTGATTCCGACCCCGAGCTCTGACGCTGTGTTCAGCCTGTCTGCTGTGTTTCCAGTGTCACCACTAGATTACCTGATGAATGACCCTCTTCTCCCACTAACTCCCACTCGCACTCCACACTGTCACTTCAATGTGTCACTTCCACAGGCAGGCGTCCCCGACGCTCTGTGCTAGCTTTTCTATTGTACCTACTTCATAGGCTTGGAGGGGTGAGTAATTGGAAGATCACACATAAAACACTCCAGAGGGCAGGCGTGTAGTAAGCGCTAGGTAAATTTTATCTACTATGTCTTATGCCAGGCAGTGTGCCAGGTGCTGGGGATCCAGCAGGGAAAAAGATAAAGAACTATCAAAAGATCAGGATAATTTCACGTCAGTTCTTAAGGAAATGAATGCAGGGTGAGGTAGGAAGGGGAGACTCCTGTATGATAATGTGGTCTGGGGAGGCCTCCCTGTAATGGGGTCTTGTGAACTGAGCCTAGAGGGATAGCAGAGGCACAAGTTCTACGAAGAGTTGGGAGAAGAGCATTTTAGGCAGAGGAAACAAGTGCAAATGTCCTGGGGTAGGAACATAGTGTGTAAGAACAGAGCCCATGTGATGGGAGAATGGAGAGCAAAGGTGAGAGGTCAATCGCAGGTCCTGTTCACCATGGTGTCCCAGTGCCCAGTATAGAGCATATCACTGGGTAGGTAGCCAACAAAGTCATCCAATAAATGATTGAGTGATGAATGGTTGAATTAGTGAAGAAAGGAAGGGATGATTTAAAAGAGTTGGAGGCTTTCTTCTGCTCTCAGGTACCATCTGCCCATTTTCATTCACTCCAGCCTTCTGGAGGAGAAGCGGATGAGCATGGTCTTTGGCATTTTCACCAGTTAGAGGGTGGGAGAGGTGAGTAGATATCTTAGTCTGGGTAGGATTTGAAGGCCCCTCAGATCTCTCATGGCACCTACAGACGGCTGTTCCTGCCAAGAAACTGAGATCTATCTAGAAGGAATTTTTGTGGATCACGTGCACAGTAAAGGTATTTCAATGAGGCAAGCCTGGAAGGGTTTTTGCGAAAACCTCCCATTTCCAATAGTGACGTCATTTGCCCTACAGCGAAATGCAGCACTCAGAGTTCAACCACCCGCGTTGCTTATTGTTCCAAGATGGCCGGCGGTTTCTGCCCACTGACTGGGTCCTGACGCTGAGTGTCCACCCCTGCACAAACACGTGTGGCCCAGTGCCCACAAAGGGACCCACTCTACAAACTTCGCACTGGTCTAACCCTCTGGTTTGGTGTGATTGCCTAAGGCAGCAGAATAGTAAGATTTACTATCCATGGAAAAGAGAAATGAAGTCCAAGTCAGCAGAAACATAAGATGTGGAACCTGGTGAGCCGGGATAGAACAAAGCTACCAGCATTGGTTTAGCACTTTAGCTTTTCCAAACTGTTTCAAGCGTAGACTGTCTTATTTGTTCTCATGACCACCCTCAAATCAGAAACCTAGCTTACTGGTGGCAGTGGTCCTGGGCCAATTTGGTATTCTACCATAAATTACAATGCATTGGACAATCCAACCTTCAGAGCCACTTTATTTGTCTAGGTAGTTTTAGGGGACAATTGAACATATCCATATTTATCTATTTATAAGAGAAGCCCATTTTATAAAAAATATATTCCCTTCTTCACTCACATATTCAAAACCTGTTTTGAACCAACTGCATGCCAGGGCAAAGTTTTCGATTTTCACAAATCCTGAACTCGTGGGATGAAAATGAAAGAGGCTTCCCCGTTCATATTTCCCAGCCTTCAGAGTCTTTTTATCCTGTGGCTGGCTTCACGGGAGGAGCCCTCCAAAGAAAGTACACCCCCTGGGGCTGAGCTGGCCTTTTTGTTTCATGAAATCATTTACACCAGGGTGATCTTGTTCATGAAACTTTCCAAAGTTGAAGGGCAAGGTTGCCATGGCAACTAGTGTAAATGGACAACTCCTGTGACTGTGATGAGCTGCTGCCTGGAATGTTCCTCCCACTGGAGGCTGCCTCTGCATCTTAGGACTTTCTCCTAAAAGCAACAGGGAGCCTCCGGGGGTTTCTAAGTCAGAGGGGCAGGCTTGGCTCTGCTTTTGGAGCTGGGAAGGATAGCTGGCAGGCTTCTGTCCTAATGAAAATGAATCATGATGCAAGCCTGGGTGAGGAAGTGTGGCCAGGAATGGAGAGCAGTGGGTGCATTGGGAGGTAGAATTACGAGGACTTGGTGTTTGTTAGCTATGGGTGGGAGATGAAGCAGCTTTTCAAATGCAGAGGAGTCAAGATGACTCCCCGATTTCTTGCTTGTACAACAGGATGGAGAAGGGTGCCTTGAATCCGAGATGTTGCATAAACGAGGAGGAATGAGTTTGTGGGACAAAAGGCAGAGTTGAACTCTGCACACATGGAGTGTGAGGAGTCTGCAGGAGGAGTCAAGCTGGACGTCCCGGAGCTCACACCAGGCCAGCAAGCCCCAAGGAAGAATGTGCTTCTCCAGTGAGTCTGGAGTCAGCTGGTCTGTGCTTGCATCTCAGCCACACGCCTTACTAACCATATCACTCATGGTTCTGTAGATGAGCACTGAAGCCCAGGGGCACATGAGTGGATGAGACAGTCTAGTGCGGGAGACATATAGTGAACATGTGACCAGGATGTGACTAGCTCCCATTTTGAGAAATGGATGCAAAGAAGTCAGAGTGTTTCACAGTCGCTGGTGTGGGTGAGTAGGTGGTGGTGTGACATTACACAGGGTGGTGAGGGATGACATTTAAAATCAAGTCGGAAGAATGACAGACCTTGGGCAAGTGACAGAGTCCCCTGGAGCCTCGGGTTCAGCATCTGCAGGTGGGAATGACGGTGCTTTCTTTACTGATCACATGATACCATCCATCAAGGCAACTTTAAGCTCCATAAATAGCAGGAAACAGTGGAGGAGTGGGAAGGTTTGGGCTCTGTCCCAAAGTCCTTGATGGCACCAGAAAGAGAGAAGGGCATTTACTGACTGCCTAGTAGTTTCCTTAGAATCAGAGGCCCTGGCTTGGTGAAGGGGTCAGGCCTCCCACTCAGACTCTGGTCCCAAACTCCATGGCATCAAGGACTGAGGGCTTGCCGGAAGGAGGGCGGGGGCGGAGGTCTTGGCTGCACTTCGCTTTATGGCCACTAGAGGGCTCACAGATCACAAACTTTTCCTCCAATAACTCTCCGATGTTCTTTTTTGACAGTTTCATTGAACGGGACCGTCCCGTCACTTCACGTTGGAAATTACTATTTAATTATGCAAGATCGTCAGACAATTATAAGCTCTTCTATAATAGCTAAACATTAATTTTAGCATCTTAATTTTATAAATGTTTAAATGTGTTTCTCATGCAGAGCTATTCAAATGCAGATGATTAAATCAAATGATTGCGTTTATAATTTTCTGGAGGTTTTTCCTTTGAAATTAAATTTCCCCATTAAAAGTTTCCTTTTGCTGTCACCCTCAATCAGCTGTTGAGTTCACGTTCACGGTGGTAATTGTCCTCTCCCCACCGTATGCTTGTTTGTGCCTTGGTTTCAGCTGCTAGATTCATTAGGCACCAGGCATGTGCAGAGAGTCCTGCTTAATGATTTATTGTTTGACCCTCCAGTGTGGAGCTGGAAATAAGCAAAAAGATGAATCTACAATAATGGGAGTTTTGGGAGCTGGGCAAAGCGCATCATTGTGTGATAGAGTTCACGCTGAGATTTTCACATCGCCACAAACATGGGCGGAGACATTGGGATGCAGCTCCAGCCTTTGCTCGGAAGGAAAAAAAAATTCCATAGTCGTGGTGGCTCCTTCTGTTGAGAGGAGGTCAGTAGACGGTCATGAACTTGCCCCTCTAGAGAATACTTTCCCGCTGTTCCTCTGAGCACGGGTCATGCGAAGAGCGGTGTGCTCAAGGTGGTCATCAGGCAGAGAGGTTTCCAGCCCACTGACTCTGAGAGCAGTCAGTCATCGTCACTGGCCACCACACATCCATCACTTGTAATAAGAACCTCGTCATCTGGATGGGATTGGGACCTCAAGGTCTTAGAGCCCTCGCGAGTAGAGGGAGCCTTGTCACAAGGCTGAGGATGCTGACCTCAAGGAAGACGACTTTGAGGGTGGATGTCTTTAAAGCTAAACCATCTCATGAAAGAGGCACATTGGTTCCCCTCTATTTTGGATGTCTTGCCAGTGGTTTTAATTCTTCTGTATCCAGGCTAACTGGTCCTCAGCTCTGTCGCCCTGGCACAGGGGCATATTTGTTCAAGTTGCCTCAGTAGCTGTCATAGCTGTCGTGGATGTGGGAGGAGCAGGGAGGGCATCCTGCATTCCTGTGAATCTTGGTGGCAGAGAGGATTCTGCCAGAGATTCTAGAAGCTGAACGAAACCTTGTCCCTGGCCCAGACTCAACCAATCTGATGCCTCTACCTGAGGTTGTGACACACCAGTGAAGGGACACTGAGAAGTAACTCCCAGCCAATGGTAGCTGAGTCAGGGACAGGGCACAGTCTAGGGTCCAAGGACAGTGTCCTATTGAGATTGTCCTTAAGATATGACCACCGTGTATTTTCTGCTGCTTGGATCTCGATCATTCTTGCTTATTTTTGTTTTTTGAGTCTGGTTCTTTGTCTTTTCTGTTGATATGATAAAATCCATCCAAAGAATTGCTTTTTAAGTCGGCTGACTTCGGTTTCTGTTCTTTACACCCAAGACCCTTGTTGTAGCTACTACAGAGCAGCTCATCTGCATTTCTCAGTTCGTCTTTTCTCATCCGAGATTGAGTTTTCTTTTTCTGCATCTGCTGCGGGACCCACATTTCACCCTTTTTTTGTCTCTTGCAAATCATTTCCTGAAGCCAAAATCACAACACTTTCCCAGCACTCAATGAGCCTCCCGGCCAACATCCACTCCCCGCCTGTCCCTGGATAGCTGTTCATCCTCAGGCCTCCATACTTCCTCTTTCTAGAAACACAGTGCTTGGGAGGTGGATTTTCAAATAAGAGGCCCTGGGTTCAACTCTAGCCTCTGCTATTTACTTCTGTGGTATTTTGGGCCCAATTTTTAATTTCTTTGTATCTCAAATTTCTCATCTGAAAAATGGGCATCCTAATATCTAGCTCCTACAGTTGTGCTGGGAATTAAATTCATGAAGACATGTAGAGTGCCTAGGAATAGTGAGGGCTCCATAACAATAGCTATTATTATCATTGCCTTGTGGATTTGTTATGAGGATTAACTGAGGTGATGGATGTAACATGTTCAGCATAGTTCCTGGCACATAGTAGGTGCTCAGTGGTGGTTAACTACTATCCTCCTCCATTTAATGGCCTCTCTCATCCTTCAGATCTGGTTCAAGTCACCTCTGTGCGAAATGTCCTGACCTTACTTGCTATTCGTTGATTTAGCCCAAAGGAGCGAGAGGGAAGAAAAATGAAGAGATGAAGCTTTGGGTTAGAAATTCAGAGGAGTTAGAAAAAGAACCTGCCCATCACCTCGCGCTCCCTTCTGCCGATGGCATTTCCATTTGGACAGCCCTGTGATTCCAGTGGAATGGGAAAAATCAATTAGCGGGTACTCGTTATTGTAAGATCAAACCCCTGTCCTTGGTGAGCACGCTGGTTTTCTGGGGTTTGTGTTTGTTTCTCTGATTCCTTCTTGCTTATTGTCATTTTGTTTCCTTCTCTCTCATTTGGTTTGAGTACAGTTTTGGTTGGAAAATTCCAGCCTGTGTCGGAGGATGTGAGGGAAAGGTTTGTGTCCAGGGACAGGAGAGAAGCACATTTTCAAGGCCAGGCCATGGTGGCC
This sequence comes from Equus asinus, assembly GCF_041296235.1. NCBI lineage: Eukaryota > Metazoa > Chordata > Mammalia > Perissodactyla > Equidae > Equus > Equus asinus. The sequence goes on along the minus strand of NC_091791.1, from coordinate 12,316,065 downwards.
GCAGGAGGGCTAGATGCAGGGCCTGGGGAGGGCTGGGATGGGAAAGAGCTGGGATGGGCCTGGAAACGGTCCCACTCGCCTTCCTCATCCCTGCCCCGTCCACCCTGTTCGCCTTGCTACCCGGGCCCTCCCCTCTCCATTCTCTTCAAACACTTCCTTGGCTGGAGGACACTCTGGCTGGAAGTGTCTATTGAAATATCATCTCTACATTCTAGGGATCTTCAAAGCCAGGAATGTTGATGCTCTAGGCTAATAGTGGGCCAGTGGGAGGAAGAGTTTGGGCCAGCAGGCACGGATTTTGAGCAAGATGGCTTCGGTCTGCAACCTTTGCCTGGATACCCTCTGAGCTGCTGAGTTAGAACGCCTCTTCTGTCTTAGAATTCCCACCTGTGACTTATACACAATCCTTTCCATTTTTAAAAATATTCCTTATCAAATGCTATTGTGCCCATAAAGATAATAACAGTTGTAATACCAGCACAAACATATCTTAAGCATTTGTCATATTCTGTGCACTGTCAACATTCTGGATGTGTTTCTCTCTTTCAATCCAGGTCACACCCTATATATTAGCTCTTTTTTTTAAAGTTTACATTAGGTCTTATTATTCTCTTTTTGCAGATAAGGAAACTGAAGTTTAGAGAGGAAAAATGACTTGCCCAAGGCCACGCAGACAGATTTGATCCCAGCTAATCTCTTGGAAATCTAATTCATGGCAAGGAATTGACATAAAATTTTTACTATGGTATATACTATATTTGGTTATTTTTTCTAGATCAGTTTTCTCAAATTTGGAGGGCTTGTTAAAACACAGACTACTGGGCCTTATTCCACATCTAAATTCAGTAGCTCTGGGGTGGGCAGAGCCTGTGCATTTCAAACAAGTTTTCAGGTGATGCTGCTGCTGGTCCAGAGACCACATGCTGAGAACCACGGTTCCAGACCGGCAGCACTAATGATGGTGTGTTGACTGGAAAGATTCAACTATAAAGACTTTGTCAATTTAGACTCAACTTGTAGAGATTTTCCGATCACATGACTAGGGGTAAGATGCCAATTTGCACAAAAATGATGAGGTCTTTGCAGTGAATCAGTAACACACATGGTTATCAAGAAGAGGTTTATGGGGCCGGCCCCACGGCGGAGTGGTTAAGTTTGCGTGCTCCACTTCAGCAGCCCAGGGTTTTTCCAGTTCGGATCCTGGGCACAGACCTAGCACCGCTCATCAAGCCATGCTGAGGCAGCATCCCACACAGCAGAACCAGAAGGACCTACAACTAGAATATACAACTATGTACTGGGGGGCGTTGGGGAGAAGAAGAAGAAGAAAAAAGAAAAAAAAGGAAGATTGGACACAGATGCTAGTTCAGCTGTCAATTTTTTTTTTTTTAAAAAAAGAAGAGGTTTACACTGTGAGAAAACAAACCACCCTTTGGCACTCAAAGGTGTGCTAAGGACAAAGCGATACTTTATCCACAGGTTGTTTCCCTAAGAGGAATCGCAAATTCTGCCCTTTGTGTCATTAAATAACATTGACCCACAAAATAAGAAAGTTCCTCATTTTATAGTTCTCTTTCAGTTCCAATTATGTCAATGAGAAAGCTTCCGTTTTGTGCTATTTCCTTTAAGACCTCTCAAAAATGCTCTTTCAACAAAGAGAGCGAAAGTCTCAGCACAGGACAGAGTAACCAAAATTTAACACACTGTTTCTTTTTATTGATGTGCTTTATTTTCCCATTAATGCATATGTACCGTATTTAAACAGCTTGGCACAAATTATGAAGACAGACCGCCTTGGCTTGAGTGGACTCTGCCATGTACCAGCTGTGTGACTGTGGGCAAAGTTCTGAACCTCTCTGTGCTTCAGTTGCCCCAGTTTTAAATGAGGATAAAAATAGTCTCTGCTTCAATACTGTTATAAGGACGAAATGAGTTAATTTTTATAAAGCACTTAGAAGATTGTCTTCAACAGAGAAGGTGCTGTATAAGTACTTGTAAATATATAAATGAGTAAATAATTCACAGAGGTATGAAAAGTATTGTCTTAAGGCAATTAAAGGGCAGAGAGGGCTCCTGGACACCTGAGGCTGCCCTGCCTGCTCTGCCCGTGCCAGACATTGCCGATCCCTGACGTCATGTCCCCCACCTAGCTTTCCCCTGGCCGCAGCCCTCAAGGCATCCGCAAGCCATTGCTGAGACTTAGCACTCCAGACAAACAGCCATTTGCCAACCCTGGTCCAGCCACTCCACCGGACCTGAGATGGGGCCTCAGGTTGACTGAGGTGTGGACCGGCAGCAGCTCTGGTCAGAGGGACCCCCCTGGGGGTGAGGCCAGTCAAGGTCGCTGAAGGTCGGCAGTTGAGGTTCTGGCACCAGATTGGCCATGACTTTTTGTCCTTGTTCACTAAGGGTCCCGAGGGAGCAGTGCTCCACTGTCCCCTCCAAAGCCAACCAATGGGAGTATCTAAGGATATTGGAAGTGGAGATGTTGGGCCGTGAGGCACATGGTATGGGGCACCTGGGGTGGGAGTGGGGGCCGTGGAGTCAGGCCCTGGGCCCAGGTGTCAGCTCCTCCCTAGCCAGCCTTTTGACACGCAACCCTACTGACCAAAATCAAGCTTCGTCTTATCCAGCATCTTGCCTCAGTCAGGCCTTCCCTCAGTTACCAGGGACCTTATTTAATAAGAAACAGATCCAGGCCCAGCATTCCCAGAGATTCTGATTCAGGGGGCATCTGCATCTTTAATAAGCGTATTTGTGATTCTGATACAGACAGTTCGTGGAACACACGGAAATTCTGCTTCCGTCTCTTTTTAAAGGGGGATGTTCCTTTGTTTTTATTGTTTTAGAATCTTCTGTGTAATTCTTTGCTGGCACAAAAGTCCCTTTTGAAAGGAAGAAAATGAAAAAATGCTGCCAGATAGATGTGACTGATGGCATTAAAATGAAGAATGAATTTTAATGTGTAGAGAGCTTCAAAAACACCATCACTTTCCTCGTTTGACCTTTTCATTCATTGCATATTATGAAATATTATATAAATTTTGCTCTTAGGTTATTAGCAGAAAAGTTATGTGTGCCTAAAATCTTTAGTTAAAAAAAATCAGAGCTTTTATTATTCTGTATTGAAAAGTTCAACCCAATGTGAGCTCTCTTGCCAAATTTTTGAAATAGGAAGCCCGAAGTGTTAGGGTATTATAACCTAGTTTTGTTTTACTTTTTTCCACCAATTTCTTTTTTTGAATCTTCTTTTTTCACCCATTTTGCCCAACCCTCACCCCCTGCCTCTGATAACCACCAATCTGTTCTCTATATCTGTGAGCTTGGTTTGTTTTTTTGCTTTTTTGTTTTTTTCAGATTCCACATATAAGAGAAATCATATAGTATTTGTCTTTCTCTGTCTGACTTATTTCACTCAGCATAATGCCCTCGAGGTGCATCCATGTTGTTGCAAACAGCAAGATTTCATTCCTTTTTATGGCTGAATGATATTCCATTGTATATATGTTATGATTTCTTTGTCAATTCATCTATCCATGGACACTTAGGCTGTTTCCATATCTTGGCTATTGTAAATAATACTGCAATGAACATGGGGGTGCAGAAATATTTTTCAAATAGTGTTTTTGTTTTCTTCAGATAAATACCCAGAAGTGAATTGCTGGATTGTATGGTAGTTCCGGTTTTAATTTTTTGAGGACCCTCCATATGTACTGTTTTCCATAGTCCCCCAACTTCTTACATCCAGTGGAGTCTACCTCCTGCTGCTTCCAAGCTAAAAGAAGTCAGTTGGCAAGGAAGAACACCTTGTCAGCCACAGAAAAGAGGAGGTGAAGATGCAGATGAGAATTAAAATGGTAAACAATACGAGCCTAGAGGGATGCTGTGCGTCATTGCTGTGCTTGGTTCTTTGGTTGATGTAAAGACATCAAGATGGGAAATTCTTCCAGCAGGGGATTTTTTTTTATTGTGGTAAAACATAGATAACGTAAAATTTACTGTTCAAACCATTTTTAAGTGTACAGGTTTGTGGCACTAAGTACATTCACATCGTCGTACAACGGTCACCACCATCCACCTCCAGAACAATTTTATCTTCCCAAACTGAAACTCCATACCCATTAAACACTCATTTCCCATTGTCCCCTCCCCCTAGCTCCTGGCAACCACACTCCTACTCTCTGTCTCTGCAAATTTGACTATTCCAGGCACCTCAGGTAAGTGGAATCACACAAGACTTGTTATTTTGTTGCTTATTTCACTCAGCATCATTTCCTCAGGGTTCATCCACGTTGTAGCATGTGTCAGCATTTCCTTCTTTTTAAGGCTGAAGAATATTCCATTGTATGTTTAGACCCGTTTTTGTTTATCCACTCATCCATCAGTGGACATTTGGGTTGCTTCCATGGTTTAGCTATTGTGAGTAATGCTGCCATGAACATTGGTGTACAAGTCCTCCAGCAGGGCATTTTAATAATAAAAAGCAATGACCGTGTCCCACCTCCTCCTGCCAAGTCTGGTCTGATATTCCAGAGCTGGCAAGGGACTGCCTGTTGCTTGAGTGACACTCAACAGATGCGCTGAGTGAATGGCTAAACTCCCAGAATCACTGGCCAATCTCTTCAAAATTTCTCTCGAGGCTGATTTTCTCATGCAGTCCATCAACTTAGAAGTTCTCACTTTTTCCTCTACAAGGAGACACTGAACAAATCCTGTAGACAGAGTTAATTTTTTAATTGAGGAAGACCTAAAAATTCCATCAGATGATTTGAAACCACAGAAAATAATGATAATGCTCATAACGATGATGGGGATGGAAATGATATGATGTCAGCTTCAAGCTTTTGCATTAAATGTTGCTCCCCGTCTGCATGTTGCATTTGCTTTGTTTACACTGTGCAATTGCAGAGTTAGCTAAACCATGGAGGAGCAGAAGAGAACACCTGGTGAATTTTGTTTGATGTTCAAGTGAGAGGCATTTGCTGCTTCTAATTGTCTGACAGACTGATAATGTTGTGGATACGAGAGTCACTGGGTAGCAGTGACCTGCAGCACAGAGTCCGGGCTGGTTTCTGAGCAACTTGTAGGAATTTTCCCCTCCAAATGCCAATTAATCTATGGGAACAAGAAGCCAGATGAGAATCGTAGTAGTGTATACCTCCTATCTCCAAGGCTGTGTCTTAAGGGAATGGTTATCAACCTATTCCCTTTGAAGGGTGGTTTTTCAAAGTTGTAGAGCTCTCTGGAGTGCTGGTGGGTGGTCAGACCAGAGCACCTGCTTTAAAGGATACTTTTTCCTTCTGGTCCTGCCCTGTTCAGGATGCTGCAGCCTCGTTCCTCCCTTTAAAACTGGCTGGCAGAAGCCCTCCCAGGCGGCACATCCCAGGAGGCTGGGCTGTTTTCAAATTCAGTTTTTGCAAAGGGCTTTGAAGATAAGAGGAGGTGCCTTCTCTTCATGTTGCTCTCCTCATAATTTAATCTGGTCTTGCGGCCTCTCCCTAAACCCAGCCTTCTGCCTGCAGGATCCCTGGAGCTGTCAGCTGAGAGGATGCAGTGCCCGGTGTGGCTTTGCTAATCCTCCAAGAGGCTGCACAGCCTTCCTCCCAGAATGATCCCATTGGCCCTTCAACCATTTCTCCTCCTCAGCTCTGAGCTCACATAGCTGGCTTCGAGCTTCTGTAACGAGGAACCTAACACCTTTACCCAGCTCTGCCAGGGTACAGGTAACCCTGATCATAGAAATAGACTCTTCTGAAGTGCAAACCTGGACATCACTCAGGATTCTTGTTGGAAGTCTTTCCGAAACCACGTGCATCCTTACCTTCCTTTTAAAAGAGGAGGTGCTGGCCAGAACTGAACCTTTATGTGATTACGCGTGTTGGGTATTCATCACGAGGCTGAGCGGTACCACAGTGAGACTGCTTCTGTCGCCCCGAATGCTGACACGCAGCTGCCGCATGTCTCTCTGGCATTTTCTGTTTCTAATCTGCCATGGGATAGAAAATAGAATAACCAATTAGTTAACACTACGCATGAAAATGAATAAGACTGAAATTTGATGGAGTGATAAAGGGCAAAGACTTTGAAGGCAGATAGCTCTGGGTTCGAGAGCTGAATCTATAGTTTATTGGATGACATCACAGGCTAGCTATATAATTTCTCCAAGCCTCTGCTTCCCCATCTGTAAAATGGGGATGGGAAGAGTACCTGTTTCATGGGGCTGGTGTGAGGATAGCAGCAGGTGTTGCAGGCAAGGTGTCTGGCACACTAAACTAAGCTGTTATTAAAATCGATGGAGAAAGGGTGGGGGCTAGCAGATACAGCTCATGCCCCAGCCATAGCCCTAGGTATCCACATCTCTTGCGTAACGGTATCCCACCTCCAGCTGCAAACACCTGCAGCTTTTTGCTGAGGGCTCTCTCTGGTCATCTACATCTGCTTAGCTGGAGTTGAGCGAAGGCCAGAAATGCCCAGAAATATTCCCTTGGCTTCCCAGGAGTGACTTTCAACTACCGACAGACAGTAGTTGGTGGATGAGAACGTGGCTCCTGGGCGGGGGTGCAGGCAGGTGGGGGTGACTCTGAGACCCTCTCTGTGGAGGTCCCCAGCAGGACTACCCACAGTGGTCACCTGCTGGATAAGGCTCTCGGCCCTTCCCTGACTCATTTTCTCACTCTCCTCCAGGGCTTCCTGCAGTCACTTCCTAAATAAGCTATGAGCGTCAGACCCTCATCTTGGGGTTGGCCTCTGGAAGAACCCAGACTCAGTGTTGTTGTGACTGATGGATGCTGCCTGTTTTCCTCCAGCATCCCATTTACTTCAAATTGTTGTTTGGATTGCATGAAACATAAAAACATTCTGTCTTCACCCAGGTACATAGTCACAAATTCTAACAATGGATTTTTAGGAGCTCACTTTGCAATCACGGTATATATTCTTCAGTTAAACTTCCAGAAGCATGAGAGATGGGGAGCAATTGTTTTCAGAACTGAGTCATTAACAGGAACTAATAACCACTTGTTGGGGGAGGTCATCAAGAGGATGTGACTGCCGGTTGACCTGTGTACTGGACCCGGGCAATCAGAGGTTCCTCACCTCACCGCTGGCCTTGGGATGTATGTTCTGCCCACGGTGCCCACAGTGGGAGCCGTTTTCTAGGACACAGCCTCGAGAGAGCAATGTATTTTGGGGACCATCAGGGCAGCACAGATGACTGAAAACAGCTAGGGCCTCCATCTAAACTTCTAAGGTTCTGAAGGGCCGAAGCGGAGATCTACTCATCTTGCAGCACCCAAGACAAGCCTCATAAGTAGGTTCCTTTGCTTATTAAACCTGCCACCCACCAATCAGGAGTGGCTGCCTGTTTCTTCAGTCTCTCCTCGTCCTCTGTGAATGGGGGCCAGTTTCAGATTTTGCCCACGAAGCTCCCACGGTTTCAAACCAACACCACTTCCATTCTAGAAATCTTGGTCAAGCAAGAAGCAGCAGAACCTTTCTAGAAAAGCAGAACCAGCCTCCAGCATGCAGTACTATCTTGACGGGACAGCTGCAAAATTTGCATGGTGTGAATGCCTGTACATTCACCTGTCGTTGCACAGCTGACTCTTTCAATGTGACAAGGGCATGCACTGGGCAGACAGTGGTGTCCTCATTTGTGCATTTGATGCAATGAAATGTGCAGAGGCCAGAATGTTTTAAAGCAACCAGCGCAGAGTGGAATAGTCCTAATCACCAGCACCTTCCTGTGAAGGTCAGACCTACGCAGAGAGGGAAGATGAGTTTTTCCCAAAGTTTGCACAGAAATGAGCTTATAAGGCTGCACCAGTTCACGCGCTGGCAGTCTTGGATGTGTTAAGATTTAGCATGCCACTCAGGTACGGGATGTTCTTTTTTATTACAGTTTTTGAAGTGGTTAAAATATATTTTAAAACAACACCCATTTGACTACAACCCTTGAAGCAGAGCCAGGTTTGAAACCAGCACACTCTGGCACGCAGCCTGCAGAAATGCCAGCCCCTCCCTCCTTCAGTGTGTAATACCTGCTGCTCCCTTTCCCAAGCGCTGGCCACGTGCCATGAGTGGTACTCAGCGCTTACATGCTTCATCTCACTGGGCGCCCCAAATGCTCCACGAGGCACCTATAATTACCATCACCATTTTATAGAGACGAAGCACAGAGAGGTTGGATTGCTCGCCCAAAGTTGCACAGTGAAGGAGGGACAGAGCTGGGGTTCAAACGCAGGTCTCTCTGACTCCAAAGGCTTCAAGACCACATCCCTGATGGGCCTAATTGCAAAGTGCATGCTCTTCCTCCTTCACTTCACAAATTTATTAACTGTTCCTAGTGGCACAGATGAGGAAAGACTGAAGCGGGGGGGGGGGTCTTAATCCTCTTGGAATAGAGTGTCTTTTTGTCTACACAATGCTGGTAGGACTCGGTAAAAACTGGTGAAGAATCATGTACAATCATGTTCCCTATTTTAAAAACAAGCTGTTCGATGTGTAGAATATACAGCATCTGTCTCCCACAGAGGTCCAACGTCCCCAGATTTTTATCTTGTTACCAATAATTCCTTGGAACTGTAAGTGTGTGCAATAAAAACAGTGTACTTGTCGCTCGCGCAGGTCTCCCTCCTGTGGGGGGTTTCAGTTAGTGACCAGGGGCCGATCCACTCACCTGCTCACCACCTCCCCAGGGCACCTGCTGTGGAGATGGCTCTTAGTGACTAAAGGGATAGTTGGCTGCCCTACCTGGTGGGCCCACTGAGACCTTGGCTTATTGTTAATCACCTGCTTCAACTCCGGGACAAAACTGAAGACAATCTTCCAGGTTGTTGACATCTCCATTTTACTTTTTCTCTGTGTAGATTAAAGATGATGTTGGTGTTTAGATCTAATGATGAGGATCTTGAAAGGGAGGGAGGACTGTTGCCTTACTACCTGGACAAAGGTTGGGAAGAGGAGAGACATGGCACCCATTCTCATTAACACCCTTTGCATAGAGATGGGGAAAACATCTTGTGAATATCACTTATTACTCAAGTGTCAGAACATCTTGTGTCCTGGAAAGTTATAAAACAGACCTGAGAATTGAATAAGGAGATGAACTTCTGGTAAAAGGGGAAAGGGCCAGCTTTGTCCTGGTGACATCACTCTCTCCTGCTGTCCACCACTGACAATTCCTGGTCAGGCAGACGATCACTACAGGCCAAGGAGGGAGTGAGTCACTCCGGAATGGAATTTTATTCTGCCGTTGATGGATGCACAGAACAGCCACTCTCAACTATTCGTCCAGAGTCTGTACCATGTAATAAGCACTTAGTCATTAGCTCCTTGCTCTGTGGGTGTTGATCTTGCTTTCCTAATTAAACCCTGTAGCCTCTATACCTTCTGGGTCTCCCACATATCCCTCAACAGCACTTGGCCCATGGTAGATATTTGGCAAACACTCTGTGATTGATATAAGAGATTTTAATGATTCAATCAGGTCTCAATGACAGAAAATCCCAAGCAAACTGTCTTAAACAAAACAGGGAATGTAGTAGCTTATAAAACTGGGAAGTCCAAGTCTTACTTGCTTCAGGCATAGCTTGTCTCAGGGCCTCACACAGTGTTAATGGGTCTGATTTCTCCAAATCTCCTCTCTGCTCTCCTTAATTTTCAGCATCTGTGTAAAGACAAGATGCCAGCTTCTGAGAGTCAAATAAAAATTTTGTACCCTCTTATCAGAAAAATAAACACATACCCCAAACTTTACAAACAATTTATGAGGGTTTTATGCAGCCCCTAAAATCTCAACATTCTACATATATCATGATTAGAGAACTCCACAGCTTTGGGAGTGATATTTGGAGAAGCTGGTTAGTAGAAAGTCAGACAAGGTAAGCTTTACTTCCAGGAGGGAGGCAGTTTTAAATTCCGTGTCTTAAAAGACTGCACATCTACAGGGCAATAGTTTTGGAAATCCAGAGGCTGTGCTGTTGGTCACCAGCAGTGCTGTTAGGGGGCCCCTGTGTCAAAGTGTACGTATCCGTCACTGCTCTAATCACATTGTCCCCTGCAATAGACCCTTTTCAATGTCTTTGAGGGAGAATAAAGAGTGGCAAGACTTTTTCAGAAGTTGGGCTCAAGGTGCCATCTTAATGTATATATCAACTTGCGAAACTCATCAATGTCACCTGCACCTTGCTAGAAAGCAACATGTGTTGTGTGCTTTAAGATCAAGAGGCAAATAGACTTTCAGAAAGGTGGGTTAGCAGGAACAGGCACAGCTGCTGGATGGAGGTGTGGACCCAATTCTTCCCTGAAATCCTTGTTTGGACAAAGGAAGAGATGAGCAAAACAAAATCAGGTAATACCATATTTAGAAGATTCTACCAATGCTTGAGTCTCACTCATTTATTTGTTCATATGACAAATAATATTTACCTAGCACCTACTCTGTGCCAGGTATTTTTCTAGGGGAAGACTTGCCCTTTAGTCCTACTCTGCAACTGACCATCTAAGTGGTCTGGGTGAGCCATGTAACTGCTTGAGCTTTATCTTCCCAAAAAGATGGATATAACAACAACGACAACAACAACAACAAGAATAATACATTCTCTTCTACATGAGCTCCCAGCGAGGATCAAAGGAGGTAATGTGTGAAAGAGTGTGCTGTAAACAGCAAATTGACATATGAAAGAGAAGACATCATTGTTAATAAACAGCCTAAGGTATGACTCCACTTGGGAGAATTTGCTCTTTAAAAAGGGATCTTTGAAGAGGAAAGACCTTCATTGCTACACGAACGAAGCTATAACAGTGAAATGATAGCTTTAGCAAGGGGGACGAGGGTAAGAGGCGCTGCCCAACTCTCCATCAACTGTGCTGCACCTCCTCCTGGGGCCCCTGCAGGGCGGGCTCTGCAGACGACTTCATTGCCAGAATCGTGGTTATGGCCTGGAGCATCCTGATTCATAAAGGAGAACATTTTTCTTTTCGTTGGTGGAAATTTTTTACAGCACTCATAAGGCAAGAGGTGGTGCTGAGGAAAAAGGACTGACCAGATGAACAGCCTGGTGTCCTTTGGGGATGGGAAGATGTAGGTGGGGAGATGTGTGGAGCTGTCCTTGCCTTCTTCTGAAGGTCAAAAGGCGACCCACACATGAAGATACCAGGAGGACGATTTCTGGCTATGAAGGCTAAGAACTTGAAAACAAATGAAGAGTTGTCCCAAAAGAATGGGCTGGAAGGATCGAGCTCACAAGTCAGATGGCATCAGTGCTCAGGGAAACAACTTTTACTGTTATCTGAGGGCCTCCTCGCAGAGAGCATTTGAGCATCTTCCAAATATTTCCTGGAAGCGACCTTTCAGTTTGGGTCTTTGAAAGACAACAACAGCATTTTCTGCTGAGTGCGTCTGACCCCGTGGCAGGCAGAACACTTGGACAAATTGACGACTTGGTATGGTTTGCTTGGGAGATCCCATGGAGAATTTCCTTCAAATCTTGTGACCTATTTTTTTCTTTTGTTCTTCCTCTTTTTTTAAAAAATTGAGATATAACTTGCACACAATGAAATACACAGACTAAAGGTATACAGTTGGATGGATGCTGACAAATGCATGAACCCATGTAACCAGCATCTCAATTAAGGACAGAATATTTCTGATACCTCAGAAAGTTCTCTTGGGCCACTTTCTCATCTCCACCCAGAGGTAACCACCTTTTCGCTTTCTGTCACCATAGCCTAGTTTTGCCTCTTCCGAAGCTCATATAAATGGAATCATATGGTATGCTCTCTTTTATGTCTGTTTTCTTTTGCTCAAAGTTATGCTTTTGAGATTTATTCATGTGTTTGCATGCATTAATAGCTCGTGCTTTTCTATTATTGAGTAGTATTCCATTGTAGAAATACTCCACAATTTATCTATTCTTCTGTTAACGAACATTTGGGTTGTTTCCAATATTTTGTTATTATGAATAAAGCTGCTATAAACATTTGTACAAGTCCCTTAGTGTTGGGAAGCACAGAGTAGGACCCCAAAGAGATGGGTGGAGAAAAAGAAAAGAATCGAGTGGACCCACACAAATTGTCAGTTTTTGACAAAGCTGTCAAGGCAATTCAATGCCTTGAAATTGAATACTCCAGAAAAGAGAGTATTCTGAAGAAATGATGCTGGAGCAACTGGATATCCTATGAAAAGAAGAACCTCAGCTTCTACTTCATGCCACATGAAAAAATTGATTTGAGATGTAACATAGACCTAAATATAAAAGCTAATATTACAAAGCTTCTAGAAGAAAATGTAGGAGAAAATCTTCACAAATGTGGAGTAGGCAAAGATTTCTTAGGACCAAAAGGAACAACCGTAAAGGAGGAAATTGATAAATTGGACTTCATCAAAATTAAACATGTGTGCTCTTCAAAAGGCACTGTTAAGAAAAGGCAAAGCTAAGGCACAAATGGAGAGAAGATGTTCTTAATATGCATAACTAACAAAGGACTAGGATTCAGAATATATTAAAAATTCCTTCCAATCAATAATGAAAAACAAAAATCCAATTTTAAAAATAGGCAACAGACATGCATAGGTACTTCACAAAAAAGATGAAAGAATGGCCACAACGCACATGGAAAGATGCTCAACATCATCAGCCATCTGGGAAACATAAATAAAAATCACAATAAGATTTCACCCAAGATGCAGCTGGGTGCCATAAAAAGAGCACTGGACTGTGAATGATGGACTTGGGTTCGAGTCCCACGCCTGGTCCTCCTCTGCCTCCCTGGGGGTCTCGGCAAGGCCCTGGACTTCTGACAAGGGAAGGAGCACAACAAGCTGTGCACTAAGTACAAAGCCTTCTTAATCTTTATTTTTTTTCTTTTTTACTAATGTTGCAGGATTCTAATTTGTGCCACGTCATCTCTGACAATGAGAATCCTGTTGGTGGCTCCCACAAGTAGATTTCTCTGGACGAAGTGAAAGAAGTGATGCTCTGACTTTTCATAGGGTGAATTTGAAAATAATAGACAAAATCCTGCTAGGAAAGAAAGTTCCTACCTTAAAGCTTTCTAAGAAATGAAGTAGCATTTTCCCCTGAAGCCTTCACTAATTCATAGGTTTTCTCCTTTGAGGGCATAACAACGACTCTAAAGATATGAAAGGGTTAAATCACTTTCATTGTGCTTCACGTCTTTCCCGGAAGGAAGTAGGAGAATTAACTTTTATTATGTGGAATTTGGCTTAATAGCACTTCACTGCTGGATCTACAGTGCTATATCCTCAGAGGTCTTATAAATATTACTACTTGAAAGAAGGTAAAAGAACTGAGAATACTTAGCTTGGAAAAGAGAAGTCCCTCCACCTCACCCCTCCATCTCCATCTCTCTCTCTCTCTTTCCAGTTGTCAAAAAGTTAAAGGGCTATAATTTGGAAGGATAGGCATTAAATTTGTTCTGTGTGGTCCATGAAGCACAATTCAGACCCATAGATGTAGGCTACAGGCAAGTCTCTTTCTACTCAAACAACAATAGATCTTTCCAGAAATGGAATGAGCAGTGAGTTCGTTCCTTGGAGGTGTTCAAGAAGACAGATATGCATTGAGACCATTATGGAAGATGTTCATGGACCAAGTTGAACTTGACGATGCCTTCTGAAATTCCTCTTGGACCCTTGGGTATTTTAGGCACATCAGCAAGTTTGTACCGGGCGACCACAGCCGGAAGCCGGGATGTGCGGGTTTCTGTAGGTAAGGGCCACCACGCTGGCTGCCTGTTGCCAGGTCATACTCTTAGAACAGCCAGGTAGGTGTCACTGAGATCCTAAATATAACTTTTGGAAATGAGATTACAAGAAACTGTCGCAAAGTTGGGTCCTCCAAAGGTGGCTTCAGTTTTTGGAAATAGCCAAGTCTAGTCAATATGAAATCATCATCCTGAACAATACTGTTTGGGGATTAAAAAAAAAAAATCCAACAGCAGAGGTATGGCTCCGGAGGGGTAAGGGTGGTTTTCTCTGCATGCCCATAAGCTCAATATGAAATATGAGAGATTTTCCCAAAGTGGTGCTTTGAAAATGTGTGCAGCCACAAAAGCACTGGGAGAAGCTGTACTCATTTGAGTGTCTGCATCTAAAGTGATTTTTCAAAGATCAGCCTCACTCTGTACAGTCACGGTGCTCGTCATGTCTAGGCAAGGAATGAGAGAGCGTTTCTGAGGCTGCTAGAACCTCTGACCCGTGCGTGCTTCCCTAGAGAACACACCACATTCCATGGGAGTCTCAGGAAGACCCAGCAGGGGCTGCCAAGCTGGGCACCTGGTGCTCTGGCTGGACTTCTTTATCTAACCTGTTTCTACTTCTTCAGGCCCTTGTCATTTATCTGCTGGGGGAGCAACACGGCACTTTCGGAGGGCTCTGTTATTTGGCTCACGTTCACAGCTGGACAGCTGCTGAAGCCAGCTACGTCCAAACCCTGCAGGTGGCTTCCTGCTTTGTGGGATTTGTGACACCGAGGATGCTGTCTCCAGTCCCTTTCAGGGGAAACAGAGCCTGTCTGCCCTTCAAGAGGGACCTGCCTTAAATTATAAATTCTTCTCTTAGAGACAGCCCACGCAATATCCTGATCCAGCTTTAGATAATGAATGAGGCTAGAGCTTTCCCTTGACAGCTGACGTTGATAAATGGGAAAGGAGATCATTAGGGCTGTGACAGAGTAGCTAAAAGGAGTGAAGAAGAAAGAGACTGGGCAGCTGAGGATGGGCCTCAGGGTGACATCACAGCTTTGTTTAAAGGAAGTCCTGCAAATCTGTATTGACAAAGGCAGAAGCGGGGCAGCCTTATCATGGGGGACCCAGAATAACCCTTTCACTGGTGAAAGATCCTGTGGTTGAACAAGAACTCAGGGAGGCACGCTAGTTGTCTTCAGTCTGCACAGTTGTGGCATGGAAGGGGGTATCCTCGCCCTTAACTGTCTGCTCCGCATAAAACATCTTCTCTACTCCAAGGCATCTGCCCTCTATTTTATGGGTTCACCTTTCCTGTTCTCAGCTTAGGGGCTGTGGGTGAAGGTTCCACTTCCAGCTTAGGAATGAAGCCTGTGACCCAGGCCTGAAACAATCAACCCATCATGATTCCCTGGCCACAGTGATTGGTTCAGGGCTGGGCAGTGCCAGCTGACATTCAATGACACTTTGGCTGGGAGTGTTGGGATCAAGGTAGAGGTCTCTCCCACCAGATTTGACTCTGAGGGCAGGCAAAGCTGGAATTCTTGCAGCCATCTTGCAACTGCCAGGAATCTGAGACTGAAGGCAGAGCAGAAAGGTGGAAAGAACCAAGTCCTGATGATGTTGCTTGGACCCTGAGTCCAGCTGTGCCTGAAGCCTGATCTTACCTTGGACTTTTCAATTCCTTTTTCTTAAATAAGTTTGGGTTGAGCCATCTGCTGCTCGCCACCACAGAAATTTCAACTGTATCAGTTCTATGCAGCTGGTGGGCAGGGGTGGAAGGAGGTGGGGCAGGACTAACACATGGATAAAAGTTGCAGGATGGTGTGTTGAAATTCCCTGTAACGAAGAGCTTTCAACAGGAGTTTCAAAGTCACTTCTTAATGACTACAGTAATGAAGTCACATGCCCTGTCAAACTACCTCTCTAGGTATCTCTAATACAAGCAAGAAATGATAAACTTAATGTGGCACAAAGACTCTAATTCTATGATCTTAATAACAGACCCTGGTGGGCAGGACATCCACAGCTAGGTCCCCAGCACAAACTTAACCTTGGTTTGCCCCTCTGCTCTGAGAGTGAGTTCAACCCACTATGCTGTCTAAACCCCTTCCCATCTTCCACCTCCTGCACCTATGCTCTGCCCTTTCCCAGACTTTCCTCCATTTCTGCCTTCTTACTTTGCCTTACAAGAGCTCATTCTCCTCTACAAGGCCACCCCAGACCAAACGAATGACTCCAGCTTCTGACCTCTGAGAGATCCGGTTTTCCGAAACACTTCTTTGGACTTATCAATACTGCTGTCCATCGTTCCGTCATGTTTCTTCATGATTCTTTGGTTTCCCATCTTCTTGAGGGCACATACAGACGATGAGTCCTAGCACCCAGGGCACAGCTTTGCGCAGGCTGTGCTCAGTTGCTGCTCATGGTAAGTGATGTTTTAATGTCAAGGGCTCTTGTTAGTACCCCCTTCTAAAATATGGACACCTGACAGTCTCCAACCTAGGGATTAGAGTCCACCAGGTGGACTATGGGCTCTCCTACACCCCTTTCTCAACCCATGGGAGGACAGTTGCATCCAGGGTAGTTGCAGGGCCCAAGACACAGAGGAGACAGACCCACACCTCCTCCCTCCAAGCCTTCCCATTCCACCCACATCTGACACCCCACTGCCTGATGAGATATAGTCATTCATTCATTCACCAAATACTCACCAGGCACAGTGTGCCAGGCAGCAGGTATACAGTGATGAGCAAACCAGAGCAGTTGCTGTCTGTGGTGCTTCCAGCATGGAGTCCCTTCCACACAGAGCCAGGATAGTTCCTCCTCTGCCTGCCTCTCTTCCTAGACCCTGAGCTGTCTTGGCTCAGGAATCTTGGACTGCTACATGTCCCTTTGGAAGTAGGGTCTGTCTGCCCTTTGCTGAGAGAAGCCCTCCTCCTAAGATCTTCTTTCTACCTACCCCGTTTTGTCCAAGACTGAGCTATGGCTCCTCATTCCCAGAAACTACCTTCTAATTTCCCCTGCTGACAAAACCCAGGAGAGATCTGGGCTCCCCAGGGACAACCTAATGGTCACGGTTAATGGGAATTTTGCACCTTGAATGTCCATTTGGTTTAAATTAGTAAAGCTGAGAAGTTCAAATTCTGAGAAATATAGACAATCCTGACAGGTGATGGGAAAGCAAAGCCAAGCCCTGGCTGGGCTCTGGCTTGAGGTCATGACCCCAAGGTCACCGGTGAGGGTCCAGCCTTGGGCTCTGAACCCTGAGGAGGATGAGGCTCCTGGCTCTAAGGCCCTACCCGCAGCCTGGCCGCCTCAGGCGCTGATGACTGAACGCTGTGTCAGGCACGAACGACCTGATCCCCTCCGCGAGCAGGGACCGTGCCAGTCTCTTTTTTCACATTTCACACCGCAGCAGTCCAAAGCTGCGGGGGCTGGGAGGGATCCCGTCCCCAGGGGCCACCTGGCGCTGGTGGCATGGCGGGGAGCCAATCTCGCCTTTGCCCTCAGTCTGTGCCAGGACTCTGGAGCCTGATTGACACTTCCCGAGGGCAAAGCGAAGCCTGCGAGTGATCTCGGGGGAACGTCCTAAAAAAAAACGACTTTCAGGTTGGAAAGGTGGAGGGAGGACAGAAAACGGGAGGGGGGGACGCTGCTCGGCAAGAACAGAGGGTGTGAGGGCGGCCTGGAGTCTAAGAGAATCCCCGAAGCGCTCCTCCACTACAAGCCCACGTGCGTGTGGCAGCAAGCGAGAGACCGGAGGCCGAGCGAGGAGACGCGGAGGGGCCGCGGGCAGAGCCCCAGCGAGCGCGCTGCCCGGGCGCCGAGCCCGGGGGCCGCCCACTGGCGGGGGGCGGGGAGCGGGGAGCGCGCAGGGAGGCGCGGCGGCGGCGGGGCTTCCCCGGGCTTCCCCTCCCCGCGCCGTGGGCGCCCGGCGCGGGTCCAGGGCGCGGGGGCGGCGCCGGCGCGAGGGAGCCGGGAGTCCCGATGCGCCCCCGGCTGGGCGCCGGGACGCGGGGCCGGGAGCGTGGGGAGCGGCCGGCGCGGCGTCCGGGAGCCCCGGGGCCGGAGGCGGGAGGTTTGGGCTGAGCCCTCCCCGCCGCCAGCCCGCCCCAGCCCGGCGCCCGCCTCCCGCCCCCGCCCGCGGCTGGAGCGCGCCTCCCTCGCCGCCCCGGGTCTGGCGAGCCGGCGCCAGCGGAGCTGCGGGAGCCGCGGAGAGCACCAGGCGCCGCCGCCGCGGGAGCTGCTCCGGCCGCACCATGCGGGAGCTGGCCATCGAGATCGGGGTCCGAGCCCTGCTCTTTGGGGTCTTCGTGTAAGTAGTGGCGCGCCGCGGGCGGGGACGCATGGACGCGGGGACCCACGGACCGATCGTCTCTGCGCCCCAACTTTGTTTGCGCCACCGCGTCCCGCTGGGGCCTGGATTCGAGGTCTCCTACCTGCCCAGTGCCCGGGATGTGTCCTGCGGGACCAAGAGAGACCCCCCTCGATCCCCTTCCGGGACCCTGGGCACGACGGGACCTGCGCGCGCCGGGCTGAGACCTGCTCCCGCCACCCCCATCGTGCCGGGGAGCGGGTCCGGCAGTCGCTCGGGTCCCCTCGCCTGCGGCTTTCGTCCGCTCCGCACTACCTGCCCGGGGATTCAAGGCTGCTCCCTGGACGCGGACGCGCACCCTGGGGAAGTTTCTCTTTGTGTGATCTTCGAGCCCGCTGTTTGCAATCTTTGCCTCTGGTCCCATCTCCCATTGCCCACCCCTGCCTAGGCCAGGGCCAGGCTCGGTCTCCTGCCGTGTCTCTGGCTTTGGCGCCGGGGGTCCTGGTGAGCGTTTTCCCAGGAGGCATTTGCGGTACTTCTCCAGCTGGAAAACTGTTGCTGCGGAGGCTCTGGAAGTCGGGGTGGGGTGGGGGGCGCAGCCTGGGATGTGGGCTCCATACGCCCTGGAGCTCTGCGCGGAATCCATGTCCGCTTGGGGTGCAGGCGGAGACTGTATGGGGGCAGCAGCGAAATGCCCCGGGCTCTGAGCGGCTCGTACCTGGAAATAGTGATCTTGGAAAGAGGAGGGGGCCCTGGCGCAGCTTCTTTCAAAGATGTCTGAGCCCCAGGGCGCCCCGGGGACCCGCTGCCCA
The DNA here is from genome assembly GCF_041296235.1 of Equus asinus. Lineage (NCBI taxonomy): Eukaryota > Metazoa > Chordata > Mammalia > Perissodactyla > Equidae > Equus > Equus asinus. Next base: position 12,297,228 of record NC_091791.1, on the reverse strand, counting down.
CCTGCCTCCCACGGCCCCAAGCAGCAAGGAGCTGTGGCGTCTCTGTCATTCAGATCCAAACCCAGAACACCAGCTTAGACCCACTCCACAGCCCCGTGTGATCTGTCACCTAGGCGCCCACACCTCCACTTTTCCCTCCGTTAGCCGGTCAGGTTTTCTCTACCCCTCTGCCCATGGCTGTTTTCAGACACATGTAAAATATTAAAGTTGCATGAACTTGCTGGATTCGCCGGGTTTTTTTTTGTCTTTTTGAAAAGCCCACTGAGCCGTTCCAAACAGGAGGCCCCTCTCTGGATTTCTGCCCCAAATCCGGAGTCATTGATGGCAGGTGGGAGGCTGTGAGATGACTTCTGTTCCGTGCAGCCAGGATGCACACATGGAAAGAAATGCCCTTTCTTGCATGTTTTCTTTACTAGGGATTAAATTCATCCAGAGTATTTATTCACGCCATCAGAAAGGGCCGTCATCTCCCCCAGATGCAGGCAAGCCCCCTCTCCCAGCTTTGACTAAACACTAGTGTTATTCAGTGGGAAGAAGGAACGAGAACAACTTGAGTTGGGTCTTGATGCATTTGGGAAAACAGAAAACACTTTCCCCGCTGCTCACGCTATTTCTCTGCGTTTAGAATATAGGTTAAAACTAGTGATTGCCGTGTGATCAGATGGGGTCTGTTTTCAGTTGGCAGATAGGCCAAGCCACATTAATTATTATGTGATAGAAATGATAAAATAGTGTTCAGTGTGTCGTAGAATTTGACGTTTGTGGGGTGAGCGTTTCTGTGAGTAATGCTGAAATACAGTGGGGGAGGCTCTTAGGCTGCCTGGTTTGATTGCTGCTGGGAATTGTCAGATAAAAAAAGGGTCCAAAAGTATGTAAATATTTATACTGTTTTCCAATTTCGCTTCAACTATCCCTGCAAACATTTACAAGATGTTTACAAATATATAATGGTCTGTGCAGTGGATTTGAAAATCTGACAATTACCGTTCTCTGTGCTTCTTGCTTCCTCTAAGGATGTTGTATAAAAACCAGACGGGTAGTTTATATTCTTTTCTCCAAACTTCCCCTTTGTGTTAATTACTTAATTGGGGATCTGCTGTCACCCAAAGAGAAATGCTTGGGCATTGATGGCATTTTTGGATGATTTCCTGCTTTCATATCAAATTGGGAATATTAACAGTATGTCCAACTTGTGGCTCTTTTACCGGCAAAGACCAGCCTTGGTATCAGTGCGAGACTCCCTGCGTGGGAATTTTGGATGCCCAGAGGCGGATAACGACCTCTCCAAGGACCGCTGGGAGCGCGGAGATACAGATGACCGTTTGTTTTCTCAGATAAGCTTCTGGCGAGATGACAGAGGCTGACTTTTCCGGGAAATTTTTGCCAGCACTGATGTGATGGCAAGATTCAGTGGCTTGTACCCACCTCTGCCCATGAAGCTGGTGGTCTCAGCAGCAGGGCACCCCCTGGGCAGGTGTAGAAAGTCCCTCTGGACAAGCTGAATCCCGTTTCTTTGCTGCTGGGTCCAACATAACTGACATAATTCATCATGAGGTTCTGCTTGGTATTTCTACCCTATTTCTCAGGATAAGAGAATAGTCTTTTTGGGGGGAGTTACTTTACTTCTTTGCAAACTTGTGCCTCTGGGGGAGCATCAGCTGTGGATGCACCTGTTCTCTGACCACATTTGCTCTGCATGAAGGCAGGAATCCCACCACCCGATGCCCATATGCTCCCTTAGGTTCAAAGTTAGGGCTAACGAAATGCATTTTGGACCCATAGGTAGTAGGGATGTAAGCTTTCCTTTGCTGTCTTAAGGAACCAGTTCTCTATTTGTAGACCAGATTTGGTGCTGAGGTTTTCTGATTCAGGATTCCAAGAGGATGCTCTCCCAGCAACCCCCATAGGTCACCCAAGAGGTGCTCCATACCTTTTGGACAATTCTACCTAAGAAGCTCAAATCACTGGGAGGAAAGTTAGTAATGAGTAATGCAAATCAGGGCTGGCACATAAAGTTTAACCTGACAGGAAATAAATTGGTTAGAGGAACCCAGTGTTTAGGAAGAATCAAAGTACCGTGTGTAGCTGTGAGGCTGCATTTAGCGCTGTGAAGCCTGTGGGCCCAGAGGCCCCTTTGCTCTTCCTTCTGGACTGTAGGCAGAGCAGGGAGAGGAGCGCCAGTGTGCTTCCTCCATCCTGCTGCCACCCAAGGCTCCGTCAGAGATTCTGTGGGCCTTTCTGCAAATGCCAAGCCAGCGCTGGACCTTGTTGAGCAAGCGCATGGAAAGAAGGTGGCCTGTCACAGCCCCACAGATGGATGGTATATTACTACTACGTTACTTCCACTTTCACTATTATCCCAATATGATAGCTACCAGGTATTGAGAGCTTACTTGCTATGTGCCAGGCACTAATGAAGATGATCACATATACCATTTAACCCTTATACGCACCCGATGGAGGGGGGATATTGATATTTCTGCTCATGGATGAAGAAACTGAAGCATGGACAGATTAAGGAAATGCCCAAGTCACCAGGCTAATGAGGGCAGATCTCAGATCTAAATCTAGATGCTCTGACTGTCATCTGGACTCTCGTTCACCTTGCTGTACTCCTTTAGAAAAAAATAGCAGCCAGCGTTGGTCAGCCGAGGGCTTACTGTATGCCAAAGGTATTCTGTGGGATTTCTCCTTTAGTCCTTGTCTCACTTGAGGGTGCACTCTTCATTCTCTTCACAAATAAAGAAACCAAGGTGTGAAAAGGTCAAGTAACTTGCCTGAAGGTACTCAGCTAGCAGGAGGTGTCACCTGGATTCAAACAGGCAATCCACCCCCTGTCCCAAAGCCACCAGCCACTGAGATGGAATGTGTCCTGCCAGGCTTCCAGACTAGAATGAAAGTGACCACATCCTAGAAGCGATCCCCTTATGTGACCTCCCCAGAAGCAAAAGCACGGCCTGGAGTAATGTGTGGGAAGAGATGTCACTCTAGTTCTCAAGTCAGACTCTTAGGATGACACCTCAACAGTGGAGGTGGCAGTTGTGGCTCACGTTCCCTAAGAGATGGGATTAGGGCATGCTCCAGACTTTGAGGGGTCTTTCTTAGGTCTTTGGAGCCCAGAGGGCAAGATGTGGTGAGTAAATTGCTGGTAGGAGCATAAGTGATAGTATTAAAGAACGAGTGGCATGCTCCTTTCTCTCGCAGCTGTTGGCCATTGCCCTCCACAACATCTGTTAAATTGGAAAACCCTTTATTTACAGCATTGCGGAAATGACCCTGGAAATAGGATGAGGATCTGAAATGCTGACTCGGGGAAGGTGATCTGCCTATTTCACTTGTGAGGCTGGGGTCCTCAGCTCCTCCCTCCATCCATCCGTCCCTCCCTCCCTCCTTCTCTCTCTCTCCCTGCCTGTGGCTCCTGGAGGCTCCATGCCTGGGATGTCCCTCCAGGGGCTGTGGGTCTGCTCAGGATGCCGGGCTGCTCAGGTAACAGATTTGCCTCACTGTAGATCAGTCCAGCATCCTTGGTTGAGCTTCCTATGCAGGCGGCCTGTGCCAGGTGCTGGGGATGATCGGAGAAGGAAAACTGGGGGCCTCCACGGAGCTCACAGTCTGGCAGAGCAAGCACACAGTGCACCATTATTTGCTGTCTTACCCCATGCCATCACTGGTTTTGAAAGTTTTGCCTCCAAACATTTCTCTTTCATCATTCATCCAGTTGACAGATGCTTGTTTGCGGCACCTTCTAGGTGCCTGCGCTTGTAGGAGTTCTTTCCTTTCATTAGTGAACTTCGGTTGGTGCAATTCCAAACAGACTCAGGGAGCCTTGCTGCTTTAGCTGGTCCAGGTGACTTGCTTGAGGGCGCTGGCTGTCAGGTCGATGTTTGGAATAGTGACAGTAACTAACATCTTTCATTATTGCCCCTAGGATTCCAGTCTAGGACTCCAGGTTGGGGACAGTAGTTGGAGCATAGTGCTCCATTTTACTGAGAAGGAGGGGTTAATTAGTCCTGGGAGGGATGAGAAGGAGGAGACAGGTGCCAGGGAAGCCTGCCCAGAGCTGACAGCTCACCTGAGTCTTGAGCATCCAATGGCAGGTATAGAGGGCCTGGCCCGAGGACATTCCTGCAGATGGAGTGTCCTAGAGCAAAATCCTGGAGGCCCGGAGGCACATTTTGGGTGGGAATCAGGTCACCAGGTGTGACTTCAGCAGAGAGTGTGGGTTTTGGGAGGGGGTGGTAAGAGTGGCAGGAAATGAGCATGGGACAGGAATGTGGAAGCTCTCAGTGCCCTGCTGGGAAGCCTGCCCGCTCCCTTGGAGGCACTAACTGGGGAGCCCGGGAGATTTGGAACAAAAAATCACAGTGATCAGATACTTGCCCAGCAGTGTATAATGTACTCCCGTGTAATGGAAGACGATGGGCTTTGGAGATTGACAGGTCTGTGTTTGGGTTTTGACTCTGTGATTAACTAGCAAGTTGCCTGAAATCTCTGAACCTGAGTTTCTCCATGTGGGAAATACTTAACTTCATTGGGTTTTATTAGATAAGGTGCTTTAGGTGCCTGTGGTATATATAGCAAAAATTAGGTGTCTTCTCTGCACCCGTGACTCCCTCTTCATATACGTAGTGTCTAAGAATGTCGGTGTAGCGAAGTCGTCGTGACCATAGTCTTTGGCATCAGGTTGCTGGGCACTGAATCCTGGCTTTGCTGCTTTTCAGCTGTGTGAGCTTTTTGGGAAAGCATTTATCCAGCTTAAGTCCTTCTTTCCCTATCTGTTCGATGGGAATGTTAACAGTATCCATGAATGTAAGGCTGGTGAGTAGAGTATTCAGCTCATTGTGGGTGCTCAGCAAATGGTCATGTTATTATCTTTTTATTGAGATGAGTCCACAATGTACACTAAAGAGAAAAGCCACAGTAGCTAATGATACTTTATGATTTACTACAAGATTTCAATAAAAGAATAAACTCCTTTAAATATATTGCAAATGATTCCTTTTAGCCCCCAAAGTGAGGTATGTACCTTGCCGTGAGTTCGTTCCCTGAGCCGTACCTGCACAGAGCAGCGTGGATGGCTCGCTGTCTGATGGAGGGGCTGATCGCAGCCCTGCAGTGTCTCAGTGGTGACTTCAACTGCTGGCCGTTTACAACAGTGATTCTGGGACATCGAATCAAAAGTGTTATCAGCTTAACTCCGTTAGATAATGTAGATGGAAAATGCTGTGTTCGCATCATTTTCTTCTGAGTCTGTTCGTCATACAGAGTTCCGTTGGAAGCCTGGTACAGGGAGTTCTTGTCATCAGACACCCTTTCTGCCTCGATTGGTTCATGCTGGACCAAGTGTGCCCAGTGCTTCTCCCCTCCCTGGAAAGGCTTCTGCCTTGTCATCTGATAAATGGAGCATCCTTCTGTTTGAAATATTATTTGCCGCTGTAAAATGAGTTGACTGCACCCAGAATTCTGAACATTGATGATGTTTTTCCACAGGAAGATAAATGCTTATAACCCTACAAAAGGAGATGGTTAGTTTTATAAGTTCTGGCTAAAGTTATCTCAATTACTTATAAAGATTATGCCTTTTATGACCCACACAAGGCTCATAAAAGCTCCCAGCCTCTATTTTTCTGTGATAGTGTTTTTAAATATGAAAATCATCTTAGTAATATTGCTTCTGTAAAAATTATAACATTGGTGTTCTGTGGATGAATTAGAGACGCTGGTTCACAGTGAGGAGGTGAATTCATACCGGACCATGCCCGCCAGCGTGTCCTCCTCATTCAGCTAAAGGCTCAAAGGTGTTAAGGAGGGGCTTGGAGATGCCCGGGACGGGCGAGCAGGAAGCTGAGACTGTGGGGCGGCTTCATCACAGTCTTTCAGTGTGTGACTGTGAAAAATTGTCCCGCAGACGTGAGGGACTAGCTGTTATTCTGTCTCCACTGAAGACAAGGGAAGAAGAAACGGGGTCAGAATCTGCTGGAGCATTTAGGTTGGTTTTCAGAAAGGTAGCAGTCTGCCAATCGATGCCAGATGTTTCTTTCTGCTCTACCAGCGGGTTTTAAAAATCTGTTTTTATTGAAGGATTCTTTTGAATCAAATGAAATTGCTATTTGACTATTTTGACCTACAAAAACGGGAATTTAGTTTAAACTAAAAATAACGTACACAAAGTGTACGATTCATAACTGTACAACTGCCCAGAATACCCTCTCCCTGCCAGTCCCCCTCCACCACCCCTGAGGGTCTCCCCCACCCTGACTTCTAACACCATTTTTGAACTCCGTGTAGACGGAATCGTGCAGTGTGCACTCCTGTGTGTGTCAGTGGAATCATAGAGTGTGCTGTCGTGTGTGTGACTTTTTGTTTGGTGTTTTTTTGAGATTCATCCGTGTTGGGCACAGTTGTAGTTTGTTAATTGTCACTGTTGTAGAGCATTTCGTTGTGTGATTGTACCTCTTTAATTACTCATTTTACTCTTTATCGATGTTTGGATTATTTACTGCTTTTGCCTATTAAGCAAAATACTGCTATTGTTTTCTAGTGAACATATTTTGAATTTCTGTTGAGTATAAACCTAGGAGTGGAAATGCTGGGTTATTCATCTGAGGTTTTTAAAGAAGGATTTGGCTTCTCTTTGTCCAGCTATAATTCTGAAAGAGAGGTCTAGTCTGTATGCTGCTTTAATCCAGATCTGTTGAACAGCTACTTTGTGTAAAGCGGCGGTGGGCCTGGCGAATGACTCGAGGAAGCCCAGAGCTGGGTCTCCACGCTGCAGGAGGGTGGGTCGTGTGGCACCGTGGTCCACTTGTACGCACTGACTGCTGAGTGTAAAGATGTGCCCTGGCTTCCTCCTCTGTAAGATCGAAACTACAATGTCACCTCCAGGGGGGCTGTAAAGATGAAGGGCTGTAATGTGTGACAGGTGCCTAGTTCAAAGCTGGCACATAGTGGGCATCAAAGTACTGCCCTTTCCTTCCTTCCTCTCCCTTCCCTCTGGTGGGGAGGTGGAGATCTGGATCAATCAGAAGATTCCTAATTTCACAATGTAATAACAATGCGAGTGCAGTTCTCAGTACCACAGGAGAGCTGAGTCTTGAACTAGGATTTAGAAAGTTGGGGGAAGGCATTCTAAATAGTTGTCCAAGAAGCCTCTGGGAAAAAGAAATGGCCAATGTGTATATATGGGTAGGTATCTTTTAATTGACCTATGCCTCCACCTTGGGTCTAGGTAAGAAGGGAGGTGGAGGAAGGAAAGGAGACAAGCTTTAACACTCGGTCCGTGACAGCTTTGTACCAGGCAGCTGTCACACGTTCAACGATTTAATCTTTGTAACCCACCAGGAGGTGATATTGGCGTCCTCGTTTACAGAGTTAAGAGTTAATGCTCCTCATATACAAAGAGCTCTTACCAATCAATAAGAAAAGAGAAGAGCTCTTCAAAAGAAAAATGGGCAGTGGATAGGAACAGGGAACTAATAAATACAAGTAACTTCAAAACACCTTTAAATGGGTGATTTCCATAGAGATGCAATATATGCATCTGAAAATGACGAAATAACATTAAGTGTAGATTTGCACAAGCTTTTTCTGTGCTGTAGTGAAGGACTGTGCAGCCATTGAAATTAGTTATATAGATAACTGTTGACTTGGGAAGATATCCATAAACTGTTGTTGAGAGATGAAAAGCAGGTTGCAAAAGTGAGATAATGCTACTTTCATGTGGTAAGGTAATAAAATCAGTTTGTGTCTGTGTCTGTAAGAAAAATAGCCATAAAGATACACAGTGACATCTTAATGGTTATTTCAGGCTGATGGGATTATATAATATTTGCCTTTTTCTTTATGCTGTTTATTGTTAAGTTATCTTACAGTAAACATTTATTACTTTCATATCTAATCAGAAAAATCAATATAGATGTTTCCCGTTATGGGGGGAAAAAAGGGAAGCTAATGAAATATCCTTAGTTAGAACTCTTGATGATTCTTTTGTGATTGCTTTAGAAATATCTGAAGTGGGAATGTGTTAAAAATCAACCTTTCTATGTTTTATATCAACTAACATTTAAAGAAAAGTCAGGAAGTAAGGATTAACACCCAGGATGCGCAGGGTTTTGGTGAAACAGACATGATGAGACGCTGCAGGTGGAATTGTAAATGGACACAACCCTTTCGAAGAGCAATATTGCAGCGCAAAAAAGCTGCAAAATTATTCCTGCCCTTTGGCTTAGAATCTTTTGAAAAAAATCTGTTGAAGCGCTAATGTAAGAGATGCCAAAATCCTCATGTATAAAAATGTTCATTGCAATTTTCCATACAAAGCAAACATATTTGTCAAATCAAAATAAAAACTCAAATGGCCATTTGAACAATGGTTTGATGAATTATGGGCACAAAGAGAATATTATATAGCCGCTAAAATAATCCTTTTGAAAATCATGAAGAAACATGGTGAATTTTGTGATGTAATAGTTAAGGAAAAAAGCACTATACAACAATATATCTCAGAATTACAACTGTTTGAAATATGTCTGATGTGGGCAAATATTAGAAAGAATTACACAAAAGTGAATGTGATGGGAATGAATGTTTCCCCTCACTTAAAAATTTTTTGAAGATTATGAAATAATTGTAAAAAATAAAATAATACAAAAAATACGTTTTCCTAAACTCCTTCGCTTTTCTCTGCCAATTCCATTGCCTTCACTTTTTTGAAGTTGAACTTTTAAAAGCACACACATATATAACTAAGAACACATTTTATCTACAGTTTAAAATTTTTTACTTATCTTGGTGGTGTTTTCTCTCTATAGATCTACTTGATTCTTTTTACTGGTTGTGTGGTGTTCCGTTGTAGTAACCTACTCATGGATTTTAGGGTGTTTTCATTTATTGCTATAACAAGCAATATTGCAAGTCTGCATGCATTGCAGTGCACTTGTTCAAGTATTGCTGTCGTAAACTTTTGCAAATGAAATTTCTTGGTCAAAGGCCACATGTATTTTAAATTCTGATGGACACTGTCCAACTGTTTACCCAAAGGCCTATACATACATTCTACCAACAGTGTGTGAAGGTGTCTGTTTTTTGACGTCACTGCCAATAATGGATGTTATTAATGTTTTATATTTATATCATGGGAGGGAATATAACATTTATATCTCTTCACTTGTGTATTGGTAATTTGTGGGGGTTTTTTTTAGTGAAATAACTGTCATTTCCCTTTATCCTTGCTTTTATTGGATCTTTAAATTTGTCTTATTGACGTGTAGGAGTGCTTTATGCTTTATAGATATTAAGCTTTTCTTTCATATGTTGCAAATTTTTTTTCATGTCTGTGGTTGACTTTCAGGTTTCTTTGCAATTTCTATTATTGTGCATGCTTTAGTTTTTATGTAGTTAAATCTATCAATCATTTTCTTTATGGTTTTGTAGTTTTTGCCCTATTTAGAAAGTCCTTTCTCATCTAAAACAGAAATATTCTTCTGTATTGCCTGCCGTTTTATGCTTTCATTTTTAAATTTCAATTCTTTAACATATTAGAAATTTATTTTTTAATTTATGGAGTTTGGTAGAGAATTTAACTTTTTTCTTGCATATGGTTTGTCAATTATGAAATAGACATTTTCTTGGTGATGCCTTTATTAGATACAAATTTCCATAAGTCCGTGGGGTTGCAAGTGGATTCTCTTCTGATGATCTGTTTGCCTGTTGTGGCTTAATGTAAAGGTTTTGTAGTATATTTAGCTATCTGGGGGGAAATGGCCCCTTCTCCCTGCGAATGGGGTATATATAGCTCACTGGTTAAGCCTGCAGGCTCCAGAGCCAGGAGGCCTGGGTTCGAAGCACAAATGTGCTCTTTACCAGTGATGTGAACGGGGCAGGTTGCTTTATCTCTGCTCTTCGCTTGCCTAGTCTTAAATATGGGGATAATGTACATAATGATAGTGCTAAAATAGTTTCATTACATTGAGATCAGAGACTGTGGCTTGTGTGATTTCCATGTTTTATAGTTTGTTATGATTTTTCTGTATGGCCACATACATAGTTAGTTTTTTGTAAATTTATATAGCTTGAACATAATGAATAGTTGTTGTTTGGTGGGTACAAAGCTCTAAATATAATAAAGCAAGTTAGCTGTGCTATTTAAATCCTCTATAGTCTCGTTCTTTTAAATTCACTCGTTTTAACTGGTCCTTTTTAATGTGAAGATATGCTAGCTCTGTCAAACTAGGGTAATTAAGGCATTCACTTTTTTTTTTGAGACAACTAATATTTATCATTTGCTGCCAACTTATTCTCTGTTTTCTTTTTGTGGTACTGCATTTTGATGTATTTTTTTCCTCTTTTTACTTTTTTTCTTTTAGCTGAATAGCTCAAGTTTTCTTTGCTACCATCCTTTTTTCCATTAGTGATTCAGAAGTCAAAATTTCTGTCTCCATTTCTAGTTAGTGTTCCTAAGTTTTATCTCCTTCTGGCAAACCTTTTATCTTTATGAAGTTTCCATCTTTGTGTTAATGTTCCTTATCTTGAAGTCTGCTTTATCTAATATTAATAGATAGCTACATTATCTTTCTTGAAACTAAAGTCTGAACAGAATATATTTTTCAATCCTTTTATTTTCAACCTATCTGTATTTTTATGTTTAATATATGTCTCTTGTAAACAGCATTTAGTTGTGCCTTTTAATTTTAGCCAAGTGGCCAATCTCTGCTATTTAATTGGAGTGATTAAACCATTTATAGTTAATGCAACTATTGATATGGTTGGGTTAAATCTGCCGCCATGTTATTTGTTTTCTATTTGTCTCATCTGTTCTTTGTCCCTCTTTTTCTGTCTTCTTTTAGATTAATCAAATACTTGTTAGTTTTATGTTTTATCTTCTTTATTATATTTTTTGCTACACCTCTTAAAAAATTTCTTTAGGGAGCCGGCCCCATGGCGGTGTGGTTGGGTTCACGTGCTCCACTTTGGCGGCCCAGGGTTTCACCAGTTTGGATCCTGGGTGCGGACATGGCACCACTCATCAGGCCACACTGAGGTGGCATCCCACATGCCACAACTATAAGGACCCACAACTAAAAATACACAACTATGTACCGGGGGGCTTTGGGGAGAAAAAAGGAAAAATAAAATCTTTTGAAAAAATTTTTTTTAGTAGTTTCTCTGGAGATTACAATATGCATTTTTTACTTATCACCATTAAGTCAATATTACACCATTTCACAAACAATGTAAAAATCTTATGACAGCATAATTTCACTTCTTCCCTCATGCCATTGGTACATTGTCATAGATTTCACTTCTACATGTAAGGTCCATAGAACATTTAAATTATTTTTGTCTTAAGCAATCAATACAATTTTACAGAAATTAAATTTTTAAAAAATATTTACCCATGCATTTGCTGTTTCCAGTGCTCTTTCCTTTTAGGATTCTATCCCTTCCGCCTGAAGAACTTCCTTTAGCTTTTCTTAATAGTACAGGTTTGATAGAAATGAATTGTCTTGGCTTTTGTTTTATTGGAATTGTCCTTATTTTATCTTTATTTTTTAATTTAATTTAATTTTTTTGAGGAAGATTAGCCCTGAGCTAGCTTCTGCCAATCCTCCTCTTTTTGCTGAGGAAGATTGGCCCTGAGCTAACATCCATGCCCATCTTCCTCTACTTTATATGTGGGACGCCTACCACAGCATGGCTTGCCAAGCAGTGCCGTGTCTGCACCCGGGATCTGAACCAGCAAACCCTGGGCCACTGAGAAGCGGAACGTGCGCACTTAACTGCTGCACCACCGAGCTGGCCTCTGTCTTTATTTTTTTATTTATTTATTTTTTTATTAATGTTATGATAGATTACAACCTTGTGAGATTTCAGTTGTACATTTTTGTTAGTCATGTTGTGGGTACACCACTTCCCCCTCTGTGCCCTCCCCCCACCCCCTCTTTTCCCTGGTAACCACCGATCAGATCTCCTTATCAATATGCTAATTTCCACCTATGAGTGGAGTCATATAGAGTTCGTCTTTCTCTGACTGGCTTATTTCGCTTAACATAATACCCTCGAGGTCAATCCACGTTGTTGTGAATGGGCCGATTTTGTCTTTTTTTATGGCTGAGTAGTATTCCATTGTGTATATATACCACATCTTCTTTATCCAGTCATCAGTTTCTGGGCATGTAGGCTGGTTCCACGTCTTGGCTATTGTAAATAATGCTGCGATGAACATAGGGGTGCAACGGACTCTTGAGATTTCTGATATCAGGTTCTTAGGATAGATACCCAGTAATGGGATGGCTGGGTCATAGGGTATTTCTATTTTTAACTTTTTGAGAAATCTCCATACTGTTTTCCATAGTGGCTGTACCAGTTTGCATTCCCACCAACAGTGTATGAGGGTTCCTCTTTCTCCACAACCTCTCCAACATTTGTCGCTCTTGGTTTTGGATGTTTTTGCCAATCTAACGGGTGTAAGGTGATATCTTAGTGTAGTTTTGATTTGCATTTCCCTGATGATTAGCGATGATGAACATCTTTTCATGTGTCTATTGGCCATATTCATATCTTCTTTTGAGAAATGTCTGTTCATGTCCTCTGCCCATTTTTTGATCGGGTTGTTTGTTTTTTTGTTGTTAAGCAGTGTGAGTTCTTTGTATATTATGGAGATTAACCCTTTGTCGGATAAGTGGCTTGTAAATATTTTTTCCCAATTAGTGAGCTGTTTTTTTGTTTCAATTCTGTTTTCCCTTGCCTTGAAGAAGCTCTTTAGTCTGATGAAGTCCCATTTGTTTATTCTTTCTATTGTTTCCCTCAACTGAGGAGTTACAGTGTCCGAAAAGATTCTTTTGAAGCTGATGTCAAAGAGTGTACTGCCTATATTCTCTTCCAAAAGACTTATTGTCTCAGGCCTAATCTTTAGGTCTTTGATCCATTTTGAGTTTATTTTGGTGTGTGGTGAAAAAGACTGGTCAATTTTCAATCTTTTGCATGTGGCTGTCCAGTTTTCCCAGCACCATTTGTTGAAGAGACTTTCTTTTCTCCATTGTAGGCCCTCTGCTCCTTTGTCGAAGATTAGCTGTCCATAGATGTGTGGTTTTATCTCTGGGCTTTCAATTCTGTTCCATTGATCTGTGGACCTGTTTTTGTACCAGTACCATGCTGTTTTGATCACTGTAGCTTTGTAGTATGTTTTGAAATCGGGGATTGTGATTCCGCCGGCTTTGTTTTTCTTGCTCAGGATTGCTTTAGCAATTCGTGGTCTTTTGTTGCCCCATATGAATTTTAGGATTGTTTGTTCAATTTCTGTGAAGAATGTTCTTGGGATTCTGATTGGGATAGCATTGAATCTGTATATTGCTTTAGGTAGTATGGACATTTTAACTATGTTTATTCTTCCAATCCATGTGCAAGGAATGTCTTTCCATCTCTTTATGTCATCGTCAATTTCTTTCAAGAAAGTCTTGTAGTTTTCATTGTATAGATCCTTCACTTCCTTGGTTAAGTTTATCCCAAGGTATTTTATTCTTTTCGTTGTGATTGTGAATGGGATTGAGTTCTTGAGTTCTTTTTCTGTTAGTTCATTGTTAGTGTATAGAAATGCTACTGATTTATGCACGTTAATTTTATACCCTGCTACTTTGCTGTAGTTGTTGATTATTTCTAATAGTTTTTCTGTGGATTCTTTGGGGTTTTCTATATATAAGATCATGTCGTCTGCAAACAACGAGAGTTTTACTTCTTCGTTACCTATTTGGATTCCTTTTATTTCTTTTTCATGCCGAATTGCTCTGGCCAGCACCTCCAGTACTGTGTTGAATAGGAGTGGTGAAAGTGGGCACCCTTGTCTTGTTCCTGTCCTCAGAGGGATGGCTTTCAGTTTTTGTCCATTGAGTATGATGTTGGCTGTGGGTCTATCATATATGGCCTTTATTATGTTGAGGTACTTTCCTTCAATACCCATTTTACTGAGGGTTTTTATCATAAATGGGTGTTGGATCTTGTCGAATGCTTTCTCTGCATCTATTGAGATGATCATGTGGTTTTTGTTTTTCATTTTGTTGATGTAGTGTATCACGTTGATTGACTTGCGGATGTTGAACCATCCCTGTGTCCCTGGTATAAATCCCACTTGATCATGGTGTATAATCTTTTTGATGTATTGCTGTATTCGGTTTGCCAGAATTTTGTTGAGGATTTTTGCATCTATGTTCATCAGTGATATCGGCCTGTAGTTCTCCTTCTTTGTGTTGTCCTTGTCAGGTTTGGGGATCAGAGTGATGTTGGCTTCATAGAATGTGTTAGGGAGTTCTCCATCTTTCTCAATTTTCTGGAACAGTTTGAGGAGAATAGGTATTAAGTCTTCTTTGAATGTTTGGTAGAATTCTCCAGAGAAGCCGTCTGGTCCTGGACTCTTATTTTTGGGGAGGTTTTTGATTACCGTTTCTATTTCCTTACTTGTGATTGGCCTATTCAGATTCTCCATTTCTTCCTGATTCAGTTTGGGGAGATTGTAGGAGTCTATGAATTTGTCCATTTCTTCCAGGTTGTTCAATTTGTTGGCATATAGTTTTTCATAGTATTCTCTTATGATCTCTTGTATTTCATTGGTATCTGTTGTGATTTCTCCTCTGTCATTCCTGATTTTATTAATTTGCGATTTCTCTCTTCTTTTCTTGGTGAGTCTGGCTAGGGGTTTGTCTATTTTGTTAATTCTTTCGAAGAACCAACTCTTTGTTTCATTGATCCTTTCTATTGTCTTTTTTGTTTCAATATCGTTTATTTCTGCTCTTATTTTTATTATTTCCCTCCTTCTACTGACTCTGGGCTTTGTTTGTTCTTCTTTTTCTAGTTCTGTTAGGTGTCGTTTGAGGTTGCTTATGTGAGCTTTTTCTTGTTTAGTGAGGTGAGCCTGTATTGCGATGAATTTCCCTCTTAGGACTGCTTTTGCTGCATCCCAAATGGTTTGGTATGTTGTGTTCTCATTTTCATTAGTCTCCAGATAAAATTTGATTTCTTCTTTAATTTCTTCAATGATCCATTGTTTGTTGAGAAGCGTGTTGTTTAGTCTCCACATTTTTGCACCTTTCTCTGCTTTTTTCTTGTAGTTGATTTCTAGTTTAATAGCATTGTGATCAGAAAAGATGCTTGATATTATTTCAACTCTCTTGTGTTTATTGATGTTTGCTTTGGTTCCCAAAATATGGTCAATCCTTGAGAATGTTCCATGTGCACTTGAGAAGAATGTGTAACCTGCTGTTTTTGGATGAAGTGTTCTATATATATCTATTAAGTCCATCTGGTCTAATTTTTCATTTAATTCTATTATTTCCTTGTTGATTTTCTGTCTGGATGTTCTGTCCATTGGTGTTAATGGTGTGTTGAGGTCCCCTACTATTATTGTATTGTTGTTGATGTCTTCTTTTAGTTCTATTAAGAGTTGCTTTACAAATTTTGGTGCTCCTGTGTTGGGTGCGTATATATTTATAAGTGTTATGTCTTCTTGGTGGAGAGTCCCTTTTATCATTATATACTGTCCCTCTTTATCTTTCTTTATCTGTTTTGCTTTGAAATCTACCTTGTCTGATATTAGTATAGCGACACCTGCTTTCTTTTGTTCATTATTAGCTTGGAGTATTGTTCTCCATCCCTTCACTCTGAGTCTGTGTTTGTCTTTGGGGCTGAGGTGTGTTTCCTGGAGGCAGCATATTGTTGGATCTTGTTCTTTGATCCATCCTGCCACTCTGTGTCTTTTGATTGGGGAGTTCAATCCATTTACATTTAGAGTGATTATTGAGATGTGGGGGCCTACCACTCCCATTTTGTGTCTTGTTTTCCGGTTTTCTTCAGTTTCCTTTGTTTCTCGTCCCATGGTTTAATCTGTTCTGATGTAGAGCTGCTACTCTCTGTTGTTGTCCTTCTACTTATCTCCTCTGCTCTTGGTTTTGTAGCCCCTTTCCTTTTTTGGATTTTTCAGGAACGAGGGTTTTCCTGAGGATTTCCTGAAGAGGAGGTTTTGTGGCAATGAACTCCCTTAATTTTTGTTTATCTGGGAAAGTTTTTATTTCTCCATCGTATTTGAAGGATATTTTCGCTGGGTAGAGAATTCTCGGCTGTAGATTTTTGTCCTTCAGATTTTTGAATATATCATTCCACTCTCTTCTAGCCTGTAAAGTTTCTGCTGAGAAATCTGCTGATAGCCTGATGGGGGTTCCTTTGTAGGTTAGTTTTTTTTGCCTGGCTGTCCTTAGTATTTTCTCCTTGTCGTTGACTTTTGCTAGCTTCACTACTATATGCCATGGAGTTGGTCTTCTTGCATTCATAAAGTTTGGAGATCTATTGGCTTCTGTCACCTGAAGATCCATCTCCCTCACCAGATTTGGGAAGTTCTCAGCCATTATTTCTTTGAATAGGCTTTCTGCCCCTTTCTCCTTCTCTTCTCCCTCTGGTATACCTATAATCCTTACGTTGCATCTCCTAATTGTGTCTGATAATTCTCGGAGAGTTTCTTCATTTCTTTTTAGTCTTGCTTCTCTCTCCTCCTCTGCCTGCAGCAATTCTATATTGCCATCTTCCAAATTGCTAATTCTTTCCTCCATATTATCGGCCCTACTGTTCAGAGCATCTAGATTTTTCTTAATCTCCTCTATTGTGTTCTTCATTTCCAATATTTCTGTTTGGTTCTTCTTTATCGTATCAAACTCTTTTGTGACATAGCTCCTGAACTCGTTGAGTTGTCGGTCAGAATTCTCTCTTAACTCATTGAGAATTTTAATGATGGCTGTTTTGAAGTCATCGTCATTTAGGTTATATATCTCATTTTCTTTAGGGTTGTTTTCTGTGTATTTGTTACTTTCTTTCTGTTCTGGAGATTTAATGTATTTTTTCATATTGCTTGATGTTGTTGATTTGTGCCTCCGCATGGAGATAGAGTTTAGTTGCTCCTTTCACTTGTTTCAGCTGCTGCAGTGGGGGAGCAGCTGTTTATAGTGCACCAACGAGGAACCCTGTCCGCAGTTGCTAACTGGGCCTGGGCCCCTCCTCGTAGCCACAGTGGCCCTTTGGATTCCCTCCTCTGCCGTGGGGGCCGTCACAGGGGGGCTTCAGGCTGCTGGTGCCTACTGTTGCAGCCCACCTAGATGTGCTCTCTCCTTGAGGTCTGCAATGGTGTTATGGGCTTTTCCAGCGGCCAGGGGTGGGATCACTTATATTTGTCACTCCGTTGCTGTTGGCACCCACAAAATCTCACTTGTCCTCTATGGGTCACAGGAGAGCTATTGGCATCTTCTACAGTCTGTGGTTAGTTCACCTAGCTATGCTGCTTTTGCCCTGGGGTCTTCCAGCCTTGTGGCTGGCGGCTGGGTGCCTTCTACTGGTGCTGTGCAGAGGCTTTCCCTAAGGCTGCTGTGAGCCTGTAGGGTTTCCCCCTAGGCTACGAAGCTGGGACTCTGGAACTCACCCCAGCCCCAGTCCTCTCCGAGATCTCCAGCTATCCCTAGTCCCACAGGGCGGGCAATGGCAGCTGGGGGTCGCCCCGCCCTCTGGGATTCTCCCCGGGCCTCTCCCGGAGCCGTGAATGCTGGGCGTAGCCCCTCTGCTAATGGCAGACAGAGAGTTTTGTCTGCTGCCCGGGCGGAACTCCGAGGCTTCCCCTCCGGGTCGCAGAGCCTGCCTTTGAAACTTCCCCCAGCCCCAGTCCTCTCCGAGATCTCCAGCAATCCCTAGTCCCACGGGGCGGGCAACGGCAGCTGGGGGTCGCCCCGCCCTCTGGGATTCTCCCCGGGCCTCTCCCGGAGCCGTGAATGCTGGGCGTAGCCCCTCTGCTAATGGCAGACAGAGAGTTTTGTCTGCTGCCCGGGTGGAACTCCGAGGCTTCCCCTCCGGGTCGCAGAGCCGGCCTTTGAAAGTTCCCCCAGCCCCGGTCCTCTCCGAGATCTCCGGCAATCCCTACTCCCACAGGGCGGGCAACGGCAGCTGGGAGACCTCCGTACCCTCAGCGACTCTCTCTGGGACCCTCTGGGCGCCGCGAACACCAGGTAGGGTCTCCCCGCCAATGGCGGGGAGAGACTCTCCCCGCGGGCTCAGGTGTGCAACTCCAAAGTTTCCCTCTGCGTTTAGGAGTAATTGCAGGGGGTTTAGGTAAGGTTCTGGTCACCTGTTTCCACCGTCGCTCCTCTGTTGTGTGCTCGCTCCTGCCCTAGATGTGTGTAGATCCTCTGGGGGCGTCCGTTGGAAGAAAGTCGCTTGCGGGTACTAGGCTGCTCGGTCGGGGTCGGAGAGTTTTCACCTATTTGCACATCCTCTCGGAGGAAAGTCCGTCCGCCTTCTGATGTATAGTCGCGTGGGTATCTCAGACGTCCTGAGATGCTGTCTGGATATCCTTTGTCAAGCGATAAGTGTCCAAATAATTGTAGACTCGAAGGGGGAGAGACAAAGAGGACTACTCACGGCGCCATCTTGAGAAGATATTCCCCTGTCTTTATTTTTGAAAGATATTTTTGTTGGATATAGAATTTGAGGTTGACAGTTTTCTTTCAGCACTTGAGAGATATCTTTGAATTGTATTGTGGATCCCATTATTTCCGATGAGAAGTCAGCTGCCGCTGGTATTGTTGCTTCCCTGAATGTCATGCGTTTTTCCCTTTGGCTGCTTTTAAGACTTTCTCTATCTTTGGTTTCAGCAGTTTGACTATGATGTATCTAGGTTTGTCTCATTTGTATTTTTTCTGCTTGGGTTCATGGAGAGTTTTGGAGGTATGGTTTGATGCCTTTCATCAATTAAATATTCTTAAAACATTATTTTTTTAAATATTTATTCTGCCTCATCCTCTCTTTCTTCTCCTTTTGGTTCTTCAATTACACATGTGTTGGAAGCTTGATGGTGTTCCACAAGTCCTGGATTCTCTGTTCTGTTTTTTTTCAATCCTTTTCCTCCCTGTGGATCAGTTTAAGATAATTTCTATTGACTTGTCTTAAAATTCACTTATTCTTTATTCTACTTTGTCTATTCTGATGGTAAGCCCATGCAATAAGTGTTTTATTTCAGATGTTCATTTTTTCAGCTCTAGAATTTCCATTTGGTTTTTTTTTTTTTTTTAGAGTTTCAGTTTCTCTGTTATGTTTTCCACTCTCTTCATCCATTCTCTTCATCTTTCCTTGTAATCTCTTAACATATTTATAATAGAAAGTTCTTTTCTGCTAGTTCCAACATCGGAGTGGTTTTTTTCTGTTGATTATGGGTCACATTTTCCTGCTTCCTTGCACGTATAGTAATATTTTATTGTATATTTGACATGGTGAATCATACATTGGGGAGATTCTGGATTGCTCTCGTCCTCTAGAGAGTGTTGTGTTTCGTTCTTGTGTGCAGTTAGTGACTAGTGTGCTGCTGGGTCACCTCAGTCCTTCCAAGGCTGGATCTGGGGTGTGCTTGGGTGAGTCTCATTTGGCTTTGCCTGTGATCTTAGGTGCAAACTTTAGTCCTGGGATGTGCTTTTCACTCCTATGGTTTGGCCCTCCTGAGGTTTCAGTAGAAAGTCTGACTTGGAGAAATCAACTCCACACTCTTATCTCCTAGCCTTGGCTAGCCGCTGGAATCTCTGCTTCACTCTTCAACTGTGGCCATTACTTTCCATTGGAGTCTTGTCTTGTACAGCCAATGCTCTGAAGGAAATTTGTACACAGAATTTTGGGTTTCCCTCCTCTGGGTACCCTCCTTTCCAGGAAGGTTTCTCCTTTGTTGTATTATCCATTATTTTATTTCCATCTGCTTTATCTTTTTCATAATTTTCCCCTTATTCTGCTTTGCTTATGGTACTCCTGAGGCTCTTCAGCCTGGCTGTGGATTTGTTTATGTGTTTGTTCTCTTCAGTGGTGTTTTGAGAGGGAAGAGAGACAAAAGGCATGTGTTCAGTCAGCCATCTTGAACTAGATTTCTCTTTGGAAAGATTTTTCAAAATTCTTTTGACTCAATGTTTACATTTTTTAATGTAATAAATGTAATTATAAAATTATATTTTAAAAAATCCATTGATTCTTACTTTCGCCCATGAATATTGTTATGGTTTTCTGAGTCATCATTCAAGTGGTGTCTTCTTTGCCTATCTAAAATCCTACCTGTTTTTTAAGACTTGGCTCAGAATTTGCTTTTCTGTGATATCTTGTCTAAGCATATCAGCCCTGAGTAAATGCATATAATACTGGCGACAGAGTTATGTAGATGTCTCACATTTATCTCATTTTTTTAAATGATGAAATACTGGGTTCCTGAATGTGTTGTGCTTTAATTTAGTCCTGTGGACCAGTGAAAAGATTTTCAATCATGTAATGAGAACATACTCAATTGGATTTTAAAAATATGAATGTTATTTATGAAAAATCACACGAAACAGAGATACTTTGCTTTGCTTTTTCCTGACACAAAATATCCTTTTCTTGTTTGCTAAAAGTAGCCAACTATGGTTGTTTGGCTCCAGGGATGATGATGATGACAATGATGATATAAAGATATTGATAGTAATAACTAACATTTTGAGCACTTAATATATGCCAGGTGGTGTCTTATGGCAATTTTCTCCTTAAATCTTCAAATAACCCTATGAGGTAGGAATTTTATAATTCTTCATATTTTTGGATGAGAAATGCAAGACTTAGAGAGGTTAAAGAAGTCGGCTAGTTTCACAGAGTTAATAAGTGAGATGAGAATACTCTCAGTGAAAAATTTAAATTGAGTGTTTTATGTGTTGGAACAATTTCCAGCAGACTTGGGTAAGGAGGGGAAGGGAGGGGACTGGGAGTGAGGCTCTCTGATAATTAAATGACCCCAAAACCCTCAGTGAAATCATGGACATGAAGGGGATTGACACACACTGAGCAAATGGAACCTTGACATTTTACCAGAAGGCACCACAGAGTGAATTATATTCCACCCAGTGTCTGACCTGGGAGAGTCTCTAGGCATTGTCTCATCTGTCTCCCCTTCCTTTTTTTTTTTTCCCAGAGAACCTTCCTCAGATCCTTCTTGTTCAGCAGCAGAGCTGAGCCCAGAACCTCAGTCTCTTGACCCCACAGGCTGCTGTAGCATGTGACCTCCTCTGCCCCTAATAACGTGTAGGTTCTGCACCTTTGGGATGTCCTTTCCCCATCCTGTTAGGATCACTTGACTGCAGCTGTGTTTCGAGACAGCCTCTGTGGGGCAGTCAGCCCGGAGAGCTACTTTTTATCAAAACTCACTGTTGCTCAAAAGGAAGTCATTTGACCGACATCTTCCCATTTTTCCCCATCACTTCCAGTTATAAGGTGAATAAGTTGTGGAAATCTAATGTACAGCATGGTGATTGTAATTAACAATACTATATTGTTTATTTGAAAGTTACTAAGAGAGTAAATCTGGAGTGTTCTCATCACAAAAAAGACATAATGGTTACGTGACATGACGGACGTTAACACTGTGGTGGTAATCATTTTGCAATATGTGTGTATCGAACTAACGCACTGTGCACCTTCAATACGCACAATGTCAATTATATCTCAATAAAACTAGAAAAAAAGGAAGTCCTGAGAGTTCCCTTCTGTGTATTTGTCACCCTTCTGTGGGACGTGTGAGAGAGACGTGTCTGCAGGCCCAGAGAACATGAGGTGACTAGTGGGCCATGCTTGGGGTGGTATCCTCTCCTCCTCGTGGTCACCCCAGGTTTCCTGTGGACTTTTTTAAGTATCAGGAAAAGGGCTGGAACCTGAGGTTCAGGCTGGATGTTTCTGGATGTGTTTTCTTGACCGAGTCCAGCTTTAAAAACTGGAGGGCACCACCTGTCACGCTGAGAATGCCTGTACTTTGGGCAGAATATCTGTGGATGGTGACACATCACTTTCTTTGGCCCAGTTCCCTTGTCCTGGGGGCAGAAGTGGATGACATCTGGGGGCAGAGTCCACTCCCCTCGTGTAAGATAGTATAGAAATCCCCTCCATTTCTTCCCTCCTGCAGCCTCAGATGTTTCCCAGACTGTGCCAATGCAAGGTCCTGTGCCAGGCTCTGGGGACACAAGAATAATGCCACACGCCTGCCTCACTGCCCCAGGTCACGTTGCCAGCGGACAGCAGCATCCTTGGAGTTGGCATTACAGCCATAGATCTGGCATAGGGAACTGCCAGTGCAGGAGGATTTGCCCAGAGTTATGGGGGCACAGTGCGGTTGGGGGCGTGGGTGGGGAGAATGACAGTGCTCAGAGCTGGGAGACAGATGGAGTGGAGGACGTGAGGAAGCAGCCTCGCCTGGGGCCAGTGGTTCCCTCCTTGCTGTGGGCCCTGTTGCTGGCTCTCCAGCCCCGGAGTCTGTCCTTGGAACTGCTTTTCCAGAGTAATAGCAGTTTCCTCTTCTTTTTTTTGAGCGCTTACTCTCTGCCAGGTGAGGTTCTTATCCTTTGTGTGCTGTTAGCTCCTTACCTCCTCACAACACCGCCATGACATAGGGGCTGCTGTTTTTCTCATTTTACTGATGGGGAACTGAAGTGTAGAGAGGGGAGTGATCTGTCCGTGGTCATTTGCCGGTAGGTGGCAGAGGTGGAATTGGAGTCCAGGCCTGCCTGGCTCCCAAAAAACCTTTGTTCCCATTGCTCTGTTGCTGCAGTTGGGTGGGGATATCTTTGTCCCGAGCCACCCACACACTGGCCTCCTGCCCGCTGTGCCTGGCATGGCTGTTGGTCATAAACCCGTAGGCAGATGTGGTCGAGTCTAGTGCTGAGGGCCCCAGGGTGTGGAGCTAGACTGCCCGGCATCAATTTCTGCTTCCACCTCTGCTTGGGTTACTTTAATCTCTCCTTCCTCAGTTTACTAATCTGCAAGGTGGGGATAAAAACAGTACCTTCTGGAAACTGTCAGGAATAAATGCTGGCAGAGCGGTGCCTGGCTGGCAGGGAGCATGCCACAAATGTAAGCCGTTATCATCAAATTTGTTGGTGCTCATCTTGAAATTTCCCTGCCCTTCTTCTTGCCCCATCTCTAGAGAAGAATGTCTCTTTCTGGGCCCTTTTCCCAATGGTCCTCTTGTCCCCTTGACCTTGTCTTACCTGGGCGAGCTACTTGTTTGTAAAAATGCTCTGTCTTGGGTCACTGTAACGGTTGTTTCTTTCTTGAACCAGTGGAACCTCTCTTGGATGTCAGCAGGCATTGTTGGGGACCAGTGCCTGCCTTAGAACAGCCAGCTCGAAAAGCATCGAGAGCCCCGGACGGAGCTGGATTAATTATCTGTGTACTTTATGCCTAAAGTGTGAATCACGGTTTTCATTTTCCTCTCAAGAATGTGAGCCGCCTGCTTTGAATTCATCCAGGATAACAGTGTTTTAAAAAAATCTCCCTACTGCTGTGTCAGCACTCAGAATTACTGCCTGAGGGTTTTCTTTTTCCTTCTCAGAGAATCTAAAGGTGTGTTGAGTCATTTTTAGATTAAATTTAATTATTTCAAATTTGGACAAAAAGAAGAAAAGAACTTTGTGAAGATTGTGCTCCAGAAATTTCATTTTTTGTTTCTGAGGTTTTTTGAGAATCACTGTGGGTTTGTCTGATGGCTGTGCTAGAAATCATGAGGCCTGGCCTCCAAGAGGAAATCAGAAAGCAGGTCTTGCTCTGGCCTGAGCCGGGTTCAATTTCACACTGAATGGAGTCAGGTCCTAAGTACAAATCAATGTCAGATATAAATAAGCCCAGGTATAATTTCGCTGTGTGGCCTTGGGTTATGAAAGCATTTGCCCTGCTCCACTGTGAGCTTCTTGAGAGGACGGGCCTTGACTTTTGTGTTTACCGCTGTCCCTCCTGCCCCCGATGTGTGCCTGGTGCACAGTAGGTGCTCAGGAAATATGGCGTGAATAAAGCAGCTGTAGTGAGCTGACTTCAGATCACACTTCGCCCACTGGAGGGAAGAGCTCTTCCAGCTGGGATCGCCCTGGCCTGCATACAGGAGACAGAGGTCAAGGCTTGTCCCTCAGATGTACAGAGACGCTCAGAGGACAAGTTGTGGGAGGGCATGGGGCACCCAAGGAGAACGGTTTTTCTTCCCCAGGAAGGAATGTGATGAGGAAAAGGCCAGGAGCTGTATTGAGCTACCCTGTGGGTTTGCGACTCTGTCAGCTCCCCGGAAAGGAAAGGGTGACCCCTGGCCCTCCCCTATTGGGCTCTGTCATTTAGAGGCTGTGCGGGGAGGTGGCAGAGGTGACAGTGGGGTAGCGATGTCGTGTGTGTGTGTTTGATTAAATGTCCAGACATGCTTGTGGTTTGCCAGGTCTCCTTGCCCCTCAGGGCCCGTGCCCACAGCCGACTGTCCACAACCTTCTGGTCTGGGCTCCTTCGTGGAGTCAGGCCCGCTTCCCCAGGTGTGGACCCCATGCTCCGTTGCTGCGCGTGCCTTTCCAGGGCGTGAGCTGTTTCCTGTGTCTGCTTTACTTAATAGCTGAAGCTCAGCTCTTCCAGAACTGCAGCTTTAAAACAAGTTCTCCTCACTAGAATTCTTTCCTTTTATTCTAAATAAGCGATTTTTAAGAATTGTGAAACAAATATAGGCTTGATGCAGGAAACTTATATAATACAAAGAGAAAAACAGAAAGAAAATGAAGTTATTTATGATACCACTACACAGAAAACCACAGTTAACATTTTAGTTTGTATTCTATTAGTCTTTTTCCCCCTTTCTGCCATAATACATAATATTTTTTTCCTCACAAAAGGTATGCCTTGTCTGAAATAAAATTTTCCATCCTCCCTTTTTCGCTTGGCGTCACACCCTCAATATCTTCCTATGCCAATAAATATTCTTCCCCAACTTGCTTTTTTAAAAGCTGTGAAGGGTAGTAGAATATGCTGCCCCAAAACACGCCACATGTCACTTTGGCCTAAGGATTTTTTTTTTGAGGAAGATTAGCCCTGAGCTAACTACTGCCAATCCTCCTCTTTTTGCTGAGGAAGACTGGCCCTGAGCTAACATCCATGCTCATCTTCCTCTACTTTATACGTGGGACGCCTACCACAGCATGGCTTTTTGCCAAGTGGTGCCATGTCCGCACCTGGGATCCAAACCGGCGGACCCCGGGCAGCTGAGAAGTGGAACATGCGCACTTAACCGCTGCGCCACCGGGCCGGCCCCCTACGGTTATTTTGAGCTGAAGGAAACTGAGCGGAGGGAGATGCAGGCAAGGTCCACCTCCTCTTTGCCTAAAAGTGGGGCATAAGTTTTCAAGAGTGTCCCTCCTCCCCTCTCTACCAGGGAAGATGGAAGTTGGTCCCTGGAGACAACTTCTGACCCTGTTAGCCTGGAGGTGGCACCAGAGAAATCTACATAACAGACTTTACTAACTGGCTTTTATGTACCTTTAGTTTTGTCTCATATGTTGAGCTTCCCACAGTTTGCAGCCCGGGGAAGCCTCAGCTCCTTTCATTTACCTTGTCAACGCTCCACAGATTTGTTGTTCTTTCTTGGGGATGCTACATAAGCTGGAGTTCCAAGCCACTGCTTTGAGTTACTCATTTTTCCTTGAGTATCTCCCGTGTATACATGAAGTATACATGTTAATGATTTTGTGTTTGTTTTTCTCTTGTTAATCTGTCTTTTGTTATAGGGGTTTCAGCCGAGAACTCAGAAGGATAGAGGGAAGTTATTTTTTCCTCTCCTACAGCTGCAACACAGTCCATTAATGAAGGCGGATAGTTTAATATAATCTCTCTCCTGGTGTTAGATGTTAGTAGGCTGTCTCTGGTTTTTAGGTGATGAAGACAACACTGTGTTGAACATCCTACCTCATGTGTTGCTGGGCACGTCTCTGATTATATTCTTAAGATTAATTCCTGGTTGAGGAATTTCTGGATCAAAGCATTTTTTCCCTCTATTTTTGCCAAATTGTCCTCCAGAAAGCTTGTACCAACTTATGTTCCTCCTCGCCATGCCTGATCTGGCTGGTTCTCCTCATCATTTCCACCTCACATGTCCCTTGCTGGAGAAACTTTTACTGAACATTCTGTCCAATGTCCCTGCCGCACCCTGCTGTGTTATCATATTACCCTATTTTTGGATAGCATTTAACTTGAAATGGTGCTATCCGTTATTTATTGGCATCCCTGTTTATTGTCTGTCACCACTCAGCAGGCTGTAAGCTCTCTGAGCACAAGGACCTTGCTTTTGCGGTTGTCACTGTCAAGCAGTGCCTTTCTACCACCCTTTCCACCACACCTGTGCATCTTGGTGTATAGGACAAGTTTGCTGAATGACTAAATGTTTACCCACACTGTCAATGACACTCATGTTATCATGCTATCATAACATGTTATCATAACATATATATATCATAACATAACATATTATGTTATCATAACAAGTTAAAAAACTTGTTATCTTTATTCTAAAATAAAGGATGCCAAACATAATTTAATCTATTGCTGGCAACCAGTGACCCTCAGGTAGTCCTGTCATTTCTTTTGGTGTCCTGAGGTGTGAGGCCCTTTCCCATGCACTAACTGGGGGTTTTAGTTATGGTGGTTTGTCTCTTGTGGTTTAATTTTTTCCTTCTTCTTGAAAAGCTGTAGACTCTATGCTTACTTAAAGCAAGTCGGGTTTTCACTTTCACTTTGCAGCTGCTAATCTGCCAAGGCCTTGAAAGGAGATAGTCACCCTATTAGAATTGTGCGTAAACTAAGAGTGAATAGGTTTAGTTTAAGGGTCTGAATAGCTCCCCTGTGTTTAAGTTCTTGACTGTTCTGCGTGCCCAGAGGCTTCTCTGATTGCTGGCTGGTTCTCAGGGAGGGATGGTGTGGATGGTTGAGTTCTGGATGAGTGCGGTGTTACAGTTCTTGTTACTGAGTTAGTGCCCCCATTGTGCAACAGAAGAATGTCTTCTGGCTGATATGGTAGTCGGAGGTTGAACAAGTAGGCATCCAGAGACCACCGGCAATGGCTGTGCATCTGGGGCCTAGCCGGGGGTTGCTGTCAAGGGCCGTGTCTCAGGACTCGGAATCTGACCTCCTCTGTTCAAGGTTTTTATCAGCAACTTGGATAAAGACATAGAAAGCAGGCTTATCAAATTTGTGAATGACACAAAACCGGGATGGAAGTCTAATATGTAGGATAATAGAATCAAGATTCATAAAAATCTTGGCAGGAATGATGGGTCTGAAACTAACAAGGTAAACCCTAACAGGATTACATGTGAAGTCCTCAGCTCCCTTCAGCAGAGCCAGCAGCAGCTGCCTGTGATGGGAGATGAGTGTACAAAGGCCTGGCTCGAAGGCAGTTTGTGTACAAAAGACCTAGTAAGGCCTGCGGGCTTCCTAGATACTAATTTTTAGAGTTAATAAGCCTTATATACTATTAACGCAGTAGGACCTCCAGATCTAAAGGATGGGAAACTGTGTCATAGCACTTCCTTCCTGGAGCACTTCTCCCAGCGTCCTTCTTCCCACACCACCCCCAACTTATGGTGCTTTTCAGGTCCCAGCTGGGCTCTTACTTTGTCTGGGCAGCTTCCCCTGAGCCTGCAAGATGGAGTGAGTTATGCTCTCCTGCGTGCTCAGACAGTACCCCGTCTCCCCCATTACACTGCTCACTAAACTGAGTGCTGTTGTCTATCTGATTGTCCACCTTCCACTTGGGACCAAGGACTCCCAGAAGGCAGGCACTGTATCTGCCTAGTTAGATGCTCTGTCCCGAGCATTGACACCGTGGCCGGCACACAACAGGTGCCCAGTGGATGCCCTGGTTGGAGTTATGTCCATGCTCAGAGTATGAGGTAGGCTTCCGAACCCCACACTATTGAATCTTGAATCCCTGTTGCCACCAGGCGGTGACAGGTTTGCAGACCTTGTCCTGAGGGGAACAGGTGATGGAACTGTGGATGCTTAGCCAGACTATGCCCAGGTGTGGACCCTGAGGAAGGAGGATGTGGACCATCCTGGCGATTCCAGGGCAGCACACGGGATGGCAGGATGAAGGGATGGTTCGGTTCCTTGAGTGGAAGAGTTTTAAACCCACTGGAACTGTCCAGCCACATGGGACTGCTTGCTTGGTGGGAGTCACCATTAACTGCAAATGCTGAATTGTGGAGAGATTTTTAAATTGGAAGCGGAGGTGTTGAAAGCTAATGACAATAACACAACATCAACCCCTCACCCTTCCTGGGCCCTCCCCGGGCTCCAGGCACTTTGCATAATTGAGTCCTCATGGCCTGCCTGCGGGGGTTTTGTGCTCCTCTTATCACTATTGGGCTCATCAGGACTCTGAGGCTTGTTTCATGTCACCCAGCTAGTAAGTAGCTGATAACTAAAGTCTGTTCTCAGTCCGTGGACCATTGATGCTGTGATTCTCCTGTCTCGAGGTTTAGCAACATCTTCTCCAGTATCTGGTAAGTGTAGGAATTAAGTGGCCGTGGATTTGGATTTGTGCCTGCCTTGCAGAGTCCCTTTCTGTCTTCTGCTTCATCAGTGTTCTCGAGTCGGCAGCTCGCCCTTCACCACCTCAGTGTGTGACCCGCTCTGGTACCCTCCCCCATCTCCTGGGAGAGCAAGTGGCCAAGCTCCTCCCCGTTGTTAACACGCAGACATTGGCCTGCTGCAGACCTTGGGGCAGTGTGGGGTGATGGAAAGACCTCCCAGACTGGAAGTCCAATGACCTGGGTTTGAGTCCCTGCTGCCACTTACTGGCTGTGGGCCTCCAGTCTGATCACTTAGCCTCTCTGAGCCTCAGCTGTGGAATATAGACTTCGTCTCCAGTTCTGTAGACCATGTGACACAGGGGACCACTTGACAAAAGATGGCCAGTGTTCCCGTCTGCTTTTAGGTCCTCAGCTGTGTCGCTTGTGGCTGAGGCTGTGAGCAATCTGTTGTCTGGATACACTGAGCATTTCCACGAAGACCAATTACTAGAATTTGCACCCAGTGTGCATAGCTCTTGGCGCTTTCTCTGCTGTTAGATGTCAGAGCGGAGGGAAGGGAGAGAATCACATCGTCAAACCCTCCTGGCCTCAGCCTCATGCTGCCGCGAGGGCTCCGTATCATCCTGCCTGCGCTTGCCTTCGCAGTTGTCTGGGGCGGGTGGGGGGGGGGGGTGTTACCCCTCAAGGTGTAATTTGTTTTTTTACAACTCTTCTTTAGCCATAAATATGATTATAGGCCACTTATTAGAGGGAATATCAGTAAATATGTGAGTGGGTTTTTTTCTCTGAAATTATAGAAAGCGATTGCTCATTCCTCAGCACGTTCTTTTGAGCACCTGTTCCACATCAGCCGGAACTCTCGACCCTGGGATACGGCAGTGGACACTCAGATGAAGGCCTTGTCCTCGTGGAGCCTGCGTTCAAATCCGGCGAGAAAGACTGGAAATAAGTACACAGGTGAAAATATAGTCTGTGGGATAGTGAAGAACAGTAGAAAACAAATATGCTTGAGGAGGGAGGGCTGGTTTGGGGTGGGGTGTTGCTATTTTATGTGGAAATGTTCCAGAAAACCTGGCTGACTAGATGCTATCTGAGCAGAGACCTCAAGGAAGTGAGGAGTGAGTTGTTCAAGAGTCTGGGGACGAACGTTCCAGGCAGAGGGAACAGCAAGGAGAAGGTTCCTGACATGGGGGCATGTTGGCAAGTTCACGGGACCTCAGGGAGGCCAGTGGCCAGAACAGAGAGAGAGAATAGTGGGGACAACAGCAGCATGAGTCCACGGGGTGGTAGATTCTGGGCCCTGGGTCCAGCTGCCTGTGCGTGTCCTCACCGTTAGAGACCACCGTGGTCTCCCACCAAGACTCGCTCGGAGTGGGTGAGTGACACACGCAGGATCACAGCTCCAAGTGAGAGCCAAGAATCTAACGTACAGCCACATGGCACCGCAGTCCTGGTACCTCCCACCATTCTGGCCTGGTGGGGACCCCCAGGCTCCCTCTTCCCACGTGGAATCAGTCTGCTGAGTCCCCCACCCCCCGCCTGGAGGACTCAGGCCCTGCAGAGGTGTCCACTGGCACCTCCCCTCCCCCATGGCGTGCTCCCTGCCAGGGTTTCAGCCTCATCCGCATGGAATCTCTCTGGGAAGAGCCTCGTCCCACTATGGAATTGAGATAAATAAGAAATTATTGTTGGAGGACAGGACGTGGAGTCAGTGGTGGCCTCCATTAGCAGAGGCAGGCGAGGGTGCCAAGTGGCCCTTTTGAGGGCCCTGTGGGTGGCTTTGAGAGGTGAGCTGGAGTGGTCTGCCCACGTGCAGACAGTGGAGCTGATAATGCCATCCCCTGAGGAGTCTCAGGAGGACTGAGTTAATGCGTGTAAAGCACTCAGAACACGCAGGCATGCCGGGAGTCCTCGGTCAGTGGCCACTGTGGTCCCCACTATGGGCCTGGCACTGCTCTGTGAGACATGGAGCTTCCAGCCTGGCCGGGGTGGGGTAGGGGCTCAGCAGCAGGGAGAAAATATCTGTGTGGTAGTAAGTGCCACATGGGAAATGTAAAAATTGTGATGGAATAGTGACTGAGCAGATAGAACCATTGTTAATGTTTTTGGGCTTTTCTTCTTGTCTCGTTTTTTCCCTGTGCATGTTTGCGTGTAATGTAAATAACAGCAGCAAAAATGTGGGAGAGCACAGGATTTTCCTTTCACATGACAGTGTGTTATCACAAGCAGTCAATCACCGTAAATGGCCAGTGTGTGGCAGAATAGTGTCCCCCAGAGATGTCCACATCCTGATCCCTGGAACCCGTGAATATGTTACTTTGCATAGCAGAGCGAGTTAAGGTTGCAGATGCAATTAAGGTTGCTAATCAGCTGGCCTTGAGATGGGGAGATTATTCTTGATTATTCAGAGTGAATCTAATTACATGAGTCCTTGAAAGTGGCAGAAGAGGCAGAAGAGAGGGTCCAGGGATTGAATGTGGCAGGACTTGACCCACTGTTGCTGCTGCTTTGACAATGAATGGGCCACAAGCCAAGGAATGAGAGTGGCCTCTAGAAGCTGGACGAGGCAAGGAAGTGGATTCTCTGCTAGAGCTCACAGAAGGGCATGCAGCCTCGCTAGCCCTTTGATCTTAGGCCAGTAAGATCTGCATCAGATGTTTGACCTCCTTGGAGTCATTCATTATTGCAGCCATAGGAAACGAGTACAGCCGGTTTTAAGCCTGTGCCTTCTCCCTAGACGGTTAGCTCTCTGAAGGCAGGGCTCTGCCTTGTTCACTCTGGATCCCAGGGCCTGGCACAGCCTTTGGGCTCAGCAAATGTTTACTAAACTCTTTGCACCTGCTTGGGAGTTGTGCCTCCAAATTAGGGCTGGAGTGCTGTCCACTTTGTCTGTCCTCCCCAAACTCAAACCTCAGTCTTGATGTTGCCCTTTGGGACTGGCCTCCAAGGCTTAGAGACCTGCTGCCAGCCCAGCCCAGGCCAGGTGGCACAGATGGAGAGAACACTGCCTGCTGGCTTAGCTCACAGTGAGTGGGGGCCTGTTTACAAGGGCGTCCCTGTAAAGTAGTTCATGGGTGCAACTCGAAACATGCACATGTTTTTTGATGGCAGATACAATGGATTCCTTGTCACATTTTTTAAAGGACCATTACTAATTCATTTATCAGGGAAATAAATGAGGTAAAGACAGAATCAAAGAGAAAATCCAGATAAAAGGGAAAAGAACAGGACAAGTGAAAAGAAGAAGAGATGTCTCCCATTGACCTTGCAAGCAGCCACCTGCCTTCCTGTCTTTGTGAGGTGTCTCCAGCGCAGGGTGCCCCACCCTGGGTTCCCAGAGGTTCTGATTTAAGGGGTCTGTGGCAGGGCGAGGGCAGTGATAGTTTAAAAGGTCCTCCAGTGAATGTAATATGCAGCCAGGGTTGAGAGCCACCACTCCAGGGCATTGCTGCTCTGCTCTGTCGTCACATTAGAAGCTCTCCAAACCCTTCAGGTCATTAAATAGTATTGCCTAGAGGCCACCCAAGCATTTTACAAATGGAGAAACTGAGGTTTAGAGATGCAGGTGTCATCTTCGAGGTCACCAGGTGCTTGGTGGTTCAGTTGAGACTAGGGTCTCCATCCGCGGACTTCTTCATAGATCTCACCGGTGCTGCCAACAGCCTCAAATCAGGTTGGCCCCACCAGCTTCCATCTGTGACTGGCTTTCTTTCAGTTTCTTTAAAGTCATCTTGCTTCTTCCCAAAGGCTGCTTTAAAAGATCAGCTGATGCTTTGATGTGAACATGGACCCCTCTGTCTCCACCTTTCCCTTCCTGAGGCAGGACCACTTAGTAGGAGCCGGGTTCTGGAGCCACTCAGCTGTAGCTCTGAGATCTGGCTGCACTAATACTTATGGGCTCTCAGAGCCTCAGTTCCTCCATCTGTACAATGAGGGTGATACCACTAATACTCCATAGGGGTTATGAGGTTGGATAGACCTCTAGGGCATTGAAAGTGCCCAGAACAGTGTGTGGCCCATGAATGCCAGATGTGACAAATGATAGTATTGTTTTAAGTTACTCTTGATAGAGGGAGGAGAATGGGAGGTCAAGTGTCAGCCGGTAACAAACATTGATGGATGCGGTTTTCGGTTTTCGCTGTTGCTTTTCGGCTTGCTTTGGAAGGTGCCTGGTGGTGGTCAGCAGTGTGCACTTGTTGGCCAGACAGGGAGGGGATCCGCTCTTGGAGACGGTAATTGTGAATTTCCAAGTGAGTGTAGGGAGTGAGGAGCTGGCTAGCTTTGGAGTGGAGGCTTGTTGGGCGTTTGCCTCTTGTTTATGTTATTCATCTTGAGGTCAGCCGAAGGAGGCATCTCCTTCGGGGCCCAGGCTCCTGGGACAGAGCTGAGCTCCTCATTCACTGTAGGATTCAGAAGGGATCTGCTGCCTTCGCCTTCATGTCCCCATTACATAAAAATTTCCCATGCAGGTAATTGCAGAATGGGATAACAAAGAGCATAATAGGGGAATGTAATTGTGGATAAATCAGCTTGAATACACTCTTTCCCAAACTCCATTGTCCAGATTTGCAGCGCTGTGCAGAATCTTGAGAGCCCATTTAGACCTTCTAGTAATGACTGGATTCTGGGGAAGTCTCTCTGACAAATATAGCAGGTCAGCCAACAGATTGAGCATGGCGAGGATAACTTTTCTGCTTCTGATTTTTATTTCAGAGACAGCTGGGGAGTTTTGTTGTGTTTTTAAAGAAAGCAATTACGGGAACAAGGGGGAAGGTCCCGACTCTTCCGCTGATGGGGCATATAGTGCGTTAGAAGCACCTTTGGTATTTTACAAGGGGACTGTTCCAATTGGTAACATTGCCGGTTGCACTGGGTACTGATTCCTTTGAAGATACTTGGCACCATTTATAAAATAACAAATTACAGCACTTTAGGAAAACATTTAAGGTAGAGAAGCAACCGTTGATTTATTTAGCAGCATACTATTAGCCTCCTTTTACAAGCATTACTTGGCCTTTAAACTCAGTGTCTTTTTTTCTTTTTCCAGCTGTATTGAGATATAATTGATATATAAGATTGTGTAAGTTTAAGGTGTGCAACATGTTCATTTGACACACTTATATGCTGAGAAATGATTATCACCATAGCATTAGCTAACACCTGCATCATGTCATATAATTAATATTTCTTTTTTTGTGGTGAGAACTTGTAAGATCTACTCTCTTAGCAAATTTCAAGCTTATGATACAGTATTTTTTTCTGTCTGTCTGACTTTTTGCACTTAGCATAATGACCTCAGGGTCCATCCATGGTGTTGCAAATGGCAAGATGTCCTTCTTTCTTGCAGCTGAATAATATTCTGTTGTATTATATACCACCCTTCTTTATATCCATTCATTCGTTGACAGGCGCTTAGGTTGTTTCTCCATCTCTGCTGTTGTGAATAATGCTGCAATAAACATTGCAGCTGTCTTTTTGGTATCCTGTTTTCATTTCCTTTGGAGATATAAAGTGAGATTGGTGGATCTTAGGGTAGTTCTATTTTTAACACTTTGAGGAGCCTCCATACCATTTTTCATAGTGGCTGTACCAATTACCTTCCCACCAACAGTGCAAAAGGGTTCCCTTTTCTCTACATCCTCACCAACACTTGTCTCTTGTCTTTTTGATGATAGCCGTCCTAACAGATGTGAGGTGATATCTCATTGTGGTTTTGATTTGCATTTCCTAAACTCAGTTTCTTTGGAAGATTCCAGTAAGCAGCTCGATCCAGAGAGTGCAGCCATGCCAATGGGCAGCCATTGCTTGGTCCTTGACTCAGGAGCTGGCCATCGTTGGGGCCACAGACACCAGCAAGAGATGTCTCCAGCTGTCCAAGGTCCAGCCCAGGTCACAGGCCTGAGTCTCAATTTGACTTTGCATTGAGGAGTTCAGCGTTTTCAGTGCATGTGGCCAGTGATGCTCACAGCCAGCAAAAATCTTTTGGGGCAAAGTGAGAGCTCCTTACCTGCTTAAAAACCACAGGCCTGGGGCCAGCCCAGTGGCGCAGTGGTTAAGTTTGCACGTTCTGCTTTGGCGGCCAGGGGTTTGCCTGTTCAGATCCCGGGTGTGGACCTGTGCACCACTTGTCAAGCCATTCTGTGGCAGGTGTCCCATATATAAAATAGAGGAAGATGGGCGTGGATGTTAGCTCAGGGCCAGTCTTCCTCAGCAAAAAGAGGAGGTTTGGTGGTAGATGTTAGTTGAGGGCTAATTTTCCTCAAAAGAAAAAAACAAAAACCCACAGGCCTGGCCATTCCTTGGGGTAGAGGGGAGACTTCCTCCTTCTCTAGAACTCGCCACAAGCAGGCTGGAGTGCTGTGGGAGGCTGTAGCCCAGCATGTTCTCTCATTCTTAGACATCCTCAGCTCTGCCCAGGGCCCTGCCACCAGCCTCTCATCTGATCACGGCTGTCCCCAGCCCTTGGCCTTAGAGCTGTGGCTGTTCCTTCTCGTGCATCCATCTCTTCTCACCTACCAGTCCCACTGAAGACCATTCTAGGAGAACGTGGCCTTCTCCCTCCACAGGGAAAAAGAGGTCATGGGGAGAGTATCAGGGCCTTCGTTCAGGCCAGGACTTTGCTGATTTCTGCCAGGGGAAGTGAGGTTAAGAAAGGCCTGGTGCTGCCCTGTGCTGCCCTCTCACACCAGGGGCATTCAGATGAGCTTATAAGGGAGAAAGATCTCAAAGAATCTTTACAGGCCCCTGTTTCGGAAGGAGTGCTCTCTGGCTGGTGTATATTCATTAAAATTCAGCTCAGAGGTGCCTTTGAGTTAAGATGTGTCTTCACTCTTTTTTCCCCCGAGTGTTGAGGGCGCTGTCTTCTGCCCCACATCTCTGCTCAGTGGTGTGTCCTGGGATCTTGCTGTGGCCTGGTCCAGGCATGGGCATGTAGAATATCCCAGATTTAACACCTAAGCTCTGGCTAAATTCCTAAATATGGCTCTTTAATCCAAGAATGGACGGTTCACTGGGCATTTGAGAGTGAAAGATTAATTGGAGCCTGAGGTCTGTTAGCAAAGAAATAGACACTTTCCTCCCTTTTCCGTTTTTCTCTAGTGTTTTCTTTGCAGTGGCTTTCATTTGCCTGGTGCTCAGATGCAGCTGAGTGGTCCCTGCACCAAACATCATTTCCTGTGGGGAATGTGTCTAGCCAGGGGGTGTTCAATCCTGGGGGTCTCTGTGCTGCTGGCCTGGCTGGGAGAGGGGCCCAGCTTGTGCTGGGGTGTGGGCCAGGCTCTGGGCATCCCTGGCAGCCAGTGGAGGCGGATTCCATGGGTTTCCCCGAGTCCCAGAGGCAGTGTAGCTCTGCCCCTAGTCACCTGCCACCACAGCGCTCACTTCCACCGGCCTCTCATCACCCTGGTTATTAGGCACCTGCTTTCTGAGGCATCCAGTCTGGGCAGCACCCGAGCCAGGGGGCGAGCTCCTCATCCCCCAGGCTCTGGGACACCTTTATCCGGGGCTTTTTCAGGGATGTGCAGGTGTGTGGGTTTCCAAAGGCTGCTCCTCTGTGAATGACCTGACGTCTTCCCATTTCTCTGCTTCCTCCTGTTTCTGTTTTTCCTGCCCTCCTTTCTTCTTCCTGACTTTGTTTTCATTACTCTTCCCATTATCACTTTACTAAAATCCAGTCAAAGCTGATAATACTTTCCAAGGCTATCTGTTGTCTTGGCTCATAAAACACTGAATTTTGTAGGATCTTTCTAGCCAGTGAGTGAACTCGTTAAAAAAAAACACTTTCTGTTGTGGAAATTTTCAAATACCCTCCACCAGTTATAGCACTTTTATTTCATGCCCTGCTCCCCTCTCCCCCTCTTTTGGTGGAGTGTTTTAAAGCAAATCCCAGACATCGCATGATTTCTTATGTAAATACTTCAAAAAGTAACTTTAACCAAAGAGAACTAAGAAAAACCAAACCGAACAAAACTCAATGCCTGCCCCACTGCCCCCAGTGCCCCCAAAGCACATGCCATTTGTAACACCCAGTGAAAGTAGCACTGATGTTTTTGAATCAGGATCCAGATAAGGTCCATACATTGTTACTTGGTGTGCAAATATTTTAGGGGTGACTTTTTTTATTTGGACTTTTTCAGTTATTAGTAGTATCAGTGCTGGTTGCCGAGTGCCTCTTGTGGGCCCTGAGGATAATCCCAAGTCCTCGCTGCCTCCCACAGGGTGTTCTGCCCATTTTACAGATGGGAGGGGACTCAGCAGCTTGCCCCCAGGTCACGAAGCCCCGACTGGACCCGCAGTGTCAGTGTTGCAGCCTGAGTTTACATAGACTAGAATTTTCTATTTGAGTGTAGGCAATTAAAACATCTTCAGTCTTCTGTTGTTGACTTCCAAAGGGAAGGCACCCTCTGTGGAAATGTTTGGAAGTCGTTGCTCTAAACGTTTGGACTTCTAGGGTGTCGCATAGGGTTCCTGAATATCGTGCTTCTGCAAAATACACAGAAAATTTGAAAATTGATATTCCATTTGGTTGTTTTGTCTCTTCAGACTCATGCAGTATGGAACATTCCCTCTTGCTTTATTCCTGGACTTGTCTCTTTGTTTCCTTGAGGGTGTCTGACTTGGTCCTCTGCCCTGTATTTCCTATAAGCTGGAACTTGGGTCCAAAGGCTTGATTAGGTTCAGAGAACACGTGTTGGGGAAGAATGCTTCACGGGGTGCTGTGAACTTCATTTAAGATGTGTCAGGGTATGCAAGGGTCTGTGGTCCCAGTATGGGTGACCACAGGCAGGGGATGCAGGTTAGTGCCATGTTTCTGAAAGCTCAGAGTTGGTGCAAGCAGGTAGAGGCTTCCCATTGGTAGCTTTGCTTTGTCCATGCAGCCTGTTCCTGGACCTCTCTCCTCCTTTCTGGGAGCTGGATAGATTGCAACATCTCCAGGCTTGGCCCACACCTTTCCACAACTGTCCTAACACTCACCCCATCCTGCCCCATCGTGTTTAGGAGGGCATAGCTATGGACTACATGTTTTAATCGCCTCCTCTTCATCCCACTGGCAAGGGAGGGATTCCTGCCCTGGGGTTATGGGGATGGCCCTACGTGACATCCGACATTGGATGGACGAGATCAACAGGAGATTATTAGTCACATGTACACATAGCCCAGGGGAAGAGGATGCCGCATGCTGTGCAGGGCCACAGGGGAGCAGAGTGAACAAGCAGGGTCTGTGAGAGGAATGCTTTGTAGTATCAAGAGGGTGGGCTGCCCTCTGGTTCCCACAGGAGGATGTAATTGGTTTGTTAGAATAATTCTGTGGGTTGGCAGGGGCCTGAAACTCAAAACTCAGAGATAAGCAAGTACTGTACCTGGTCCCCTAGGTAAGGAGGGTTGTTTGGTTGAGGGACCTCACCTGAGGGAGCAGAGTGGGGAGGGGGTGTTGTGGTTAGGCCATTCGAATTCCTTCTGCTTTCAGATGTCAAGGCAGGACATCATCTTGGTCCTTAATTTTACCTTTCTGCTGCAGGACGACAACACACAAAACACTCACTCCATGCGGGCACCCCTTAAGCACTTTCTTCATATCACCCTCTGAGATAGGTCCTGTTATCAGCATCACTTTACAGGTGAGGAAACTGAGGCCCAGGGAGGTGAAGTGCCTTGTCCAAGGTCACACAGCTGGTGAGGGGTGAGTGGACATAGAACCCAGGTGCCCCTCCAGAGTCTGTGCCCACACAGTCGACAAGGGCATGAGAATTGGAGTGGGGAGAGGAGGCTGTGCTTCCTGGCCCGGCCTCTGCCCTGGCAGCAGTCAGGCTTGCTAAGCCTCAGTCTTTTCATCTAATGTGAGGCTTATGGCAGCGCAAGAGGGACTGTCTCCAAGAGAAGGTTGGTGACTCCAGGCGCTGTTCCCTATCTGGTCCAGGACTGGTCCGCTGGATGCTGTTCTCCCCGATCCAGGTGATCCAGGTGAGGGGCAGGTGGCTTTGATTAAGTCCCGAATGACTTCCCCGAATGACAGGGAGGAGGGAGTCGGTGCGAGCAACTTCTCGGGATCTTCGTTTCTTTCCTCCTCCTTCTCTGCGTGTCCTTTCTTTCCTTTCCTCCTTCACAGCAAACGTCAAACTGCTCTCTGCGAAGATCTGGTCTCAGTCTTCACACTGAGTGAGAGTTGAGAGCAACATGTTGCATTTCCCAAGAGCAAGGCTATATTTCTAACTGTGGAAAATTTCATCTCTTATTAAAGTAATTGCAGATGCCATTACACTGGTGTGAGAGGCGTGTGTGTGTGTGTGTGTGTGTGTGTGTGTGTGTGTGTGTGTATTTGCATGTTCCTTGACCTCCTTAGGATTCAGCGCATGCTGAGGAGGTCGTGGAACAGTGGGCAGTCTGTGGCACATCCAACTATGCAGACTTAGGCAAGACACCTTGCGTCCTGTAGCCTCAGTGCCCTCTTCTCTAACATGGGAATAACAGTCATTTTTACCTCATGGTGTTCTTATGATGATGAAAGGAAGTGATGTTAGAAAGCTCCAGGGAAAGGCCTTGGCACAGGTGGCTCCAAACATGATAACTAGTTATTGTTATTATCACGGTTACCCTTGTCTGTGGGGTGGCCAGCCACCCTGACTCAGGGTAAGGCCTGCCTGGAGGCAGGTCGCTGGTTCACTGGCTCACAGAGATATAGTCGTATGTCACTTAGCGATGGGGATATGTTCTGAGAAGTGCATCCTTAGGCGATTGTGTCATTGTGTGAACATCATAGAGTGCACTTACACAAGCCTAGGTGGTACAGCCCACTACACACCTAAGCTGTATGGTGCTAATCTTATGGGACCACCGTTGTACATGTGGTCCATCATTGACTGAAGCATTGTTACGTGGTGCATGACTGTAATTCATCAATGTTCTTCCAATGGCCCGTCCCCAGGACTAAGGGAAAATCCAACGTGCTCCTCCCTGCCCGCTCTGCCAACCACATCCGACGCCCATGTGTAAGTGTTTTCCCTCTTGCACGGCAGAGGTCCGCTAGAGAGGAAAAGTTAATAGGACAGTGAAGAAATGGGCTTTCCTTGCTACTCCTGCCTGGAAAGCTGCTTTATCATGTTTTGTTTTTCCTCCTTCACATCGCAAGGTTCAAAAGTGACTTTCTGGGCTATTGTTTGCTCGGAGAATGGCTAGATGATGCATGGTGGTTGTTGACATTCTCCTGTCCGATCCCCTTCCCGCAACACGCAACCTCGCTGCCCCCCGGGTGGGGCATAGAGAGGGTGGGGAAGCCCTCTCAGACCCGGTCATTGTGTCATCGGCGTCATTCATGTTCACCTTTGCAAGAAGAGCAGGCACTTTTGATGGAGGCCTTCAGCGCTCCAGGCACTGTGCCAGATCCTAACATTTAGTACTGTCAGTGACAGCAGTATTATTACTGTTCTTGGAAGTATGGCCATCCTGGGGGGCGGGAGGGTGATATAAAGTCTCAGAGAAGTTAGGTAACTTTTCTCAAGCCATCCAGCTGGCAAATGCCAGAGCAAGGATTTAAACCGAGTCAAATGGTCTGATTCAGTTCATATTTCAGGATAATCTTGTGTTATTTACAATAGAGGAAAGGAGGTAGAAATCCGTGTCTAGTGTGTGACTAAGTGTTAACCGGTCTCGAAAAAGTGTGTTGTCAAGGTACATGAGTTAAAGGTCGTTGACACATCTATGGAATCTTGTAGAAGATGGTGGGGAATTCTGGGGCTTTGAGAACTTGACTTTGAATTAGAAGAGGCGTCAGTGTCCCTTGTTCAGGGACTTGCTGTTCCTGCTAGTGTGATGTCGAGATCAGCCATTCTGCTGGGTTCCCAACTTTGGGCTGAATCTGTTGCCGCATTCAGCATGTGAACAGTGGTAGATACACACCCTGGACCATCCCTAGGGGAACGGGGTCCTCACAGGTGGCTGTGGGTTAGAGGCCATCTCATGGGTACAATGGCTGAGGCACCCAAAATCAGACGTCTCCGCAGAGCAGAGTAGGGTGGCACTCTGTGTAGACAGCGTGCTGCTACCTATGGCTAAAGACCTCAACATCCCATTCCCCAGTCGGGTGGGACTTAGGGTCCCTTGACTGTCATCACCACGAGAGTGGGGGCCGTGTGTGTTTTATTCCCCAGAGTTCAGATGACAGTACCTGGCACAGTGCAGGCACTCAGTAAGTGTTTGTCGAATGAATAAACAGTAGACAAAGATGATTGTCTACTGTCTGTCCCCTGCTCTGCTCCTTCTGGTATAAGCAGATATGTATCCCAGGCTGCATAAAGTCAGGTTGGGCTATGAAAACAGGACTAGCCGTGAGAGAGAGGGAGAGAGAGAGAGAGTGTGTGTGTCCACGTGCGCATGAGCATATGTGAGTGTGGTGTGTATCTGTCACTACTCCAAATGCCACCCCAGCTGGCCATAGTCTCAGGGTCCTCTGAGAGGTGAGGTCATGTTCTTATTGGATGCCAGGCTGGTCAAAGGCCTGCAGAGCCCCGGGGTGCAGGGTGTGCCCCTCGAATTGGATCCACTGATCGGAGGTGCAGATTCAGGTGAGCAAGGCAGGGAGGCGGCCGTGGTTTTCCCATGAAGGAGTGACTGGCAGCCAAGGGCCACCAGAGGGAAAAGGGAAGCATTCAGAGGTTTTCACCTGTTGTGTTTGACTTTGGCTTCACTTCCACGCTCGTTTTCTGCCTGCTTTTCATTCTGGGTCCACATCAGCTGCCTTTGCCTCTTTCTATTTCAGCAAGTTTTAGTGGATTCTCTCTGTATCTCAGAAAATTGCCTGCCTTTGCTTACCTTCTGCTCAGTTAAGTTTGGGCTTGATGTGTGTGCGCGCCTGTGTGTGTTTATGAGATAAGTAGGTAAGAATCTGGCCTAAGGAGGATCTAGGCATCTATACTATGCATGAATTGTGCATGAATTAAAGAGAGAATTTCTCAGCGTAAAATTGGCGTAACATCTTAGAATTTTCATAGTATATGTTTTCTGAGTTCTCCAAACTGTATCATCAGAAAACTAAGGAGAAAACAAGTCACACTGTCCCTACTTTGCCCAGGAGAAATTAGGGTACAGTTAGATGAAGATAATTGTCCAATTCAGACAGCAAAGAAATTGAAAAAGCGCATCTTGGGTCAAAATCCAACAGCAAGTTACCTGACTTTGGACAGTTGCAATTTTCGCGAAAGAAAATTATATGTTTGGTTTGAGAGTAACTCTGTGCTTTTCACATCGAAGCATTTGGACCGAGGCAGTTTAGACGTTTTATTTTTAGCTTTGAATTCCTGTTCAAGTGCAGTGATGTTCACAATAGTTAAATTCAGCGACTGCTTCTAATGGGGCAGGAAGTTAGCTATTTTGAGGCTAGATCGGTAGTGCCTGCTAAGTCAGAGTTTATTGATGGCGATGAAGAAAATATTGCTGTCCTACCTATGCGGTCTCATTAAGTAGACTTTTTGCTTTGAAACGGATTAGTAAATGACAGCTTCTGACGTGTCAGATTTCCACGCCTCTGTCTCACAGAGAGCTCTTCCCTTCTCTTTATCTTTGGCCATCAAGCCTGAGGAAGTCTTGGGCATCTGGGCCACTTGTAAGCATATGGTGATATGAAATGGATAACTGGGGTGTTTATCCACAAACTGGGAGTGCTGAGGACCCCGAGTTATGTTGATCGTCACACCAGTTCTTCTGTCCTTCATGAGTCTCTGCACAGATGGGTGGTACCATTCACAGCGAGGGTGGGTTTGATCCTCATCCTCGGAGAGTGAGGAGCTCTGCCCTGATGGATCCGTCGCAACCTCTTTGGGCATTGAGACGTTTTTATCTGCCTTGTATTTATTGGAAATGAAAGTAAACTAAATGGTTTTACACACCTCCCCCTGGTCAAAGAGTTGCTGCACTTTCTCCAGCGTTTTCATGAAAACTCTGGGTCCTCCCGCCCGCCTGGAATGTGCTGACGCTTGCCGGAGTTTTAAGGCGGTGGAGCTGTTTTCTTTTACACGGAATGGCCCCGGATGGCTGCGCTTTTTTAGTTGTCCTTTGTGTTTTTCATCTTTTCTTTTCTGCTTTTTCCCATGACACAAGTGGTTCTCGAGGTGATTTTAGGGGCTATGCAAAGTGAGTTTAGATTGTACGTGGGTGTGATCCCCTAACTCCTCAGGCGTGGAGAGGACATGCTCACCGCCTGCCACTTGTCTTCGTCCTTCCAGCTGTGTGGGAAGGTCCTGTTGACCCTCACCGAGAGCACAGGGCTCTGCTCAGAGGCCACAGCATCGAGGTAGAATTGAACAGCACTCTTGTTTTCATCGATGTTGACGTTTACCAGCTGTTTGTGGAGGGAATGCCGACTGTATAATTAAACAGTGACATGAGGTTTCTTCTAGCATAGACTGAGTTTAGCTTACAAAGTCTAAAGAAAAGTCATAGTACAAGTGGAGGGAGGATAAGGCGAAATTGGCCAAGTTGGTTCTTAAATGGCTGAAGCTGAGAAACCCTGGCTTTCCCTGAGAGCTGTGTCTCCAGCTGTAGTGCTCACAGGAATCCCCTGGGGATCTTGTTAAAAATGAAGATTCTGGTTCAGTAGATCTGAGCTAGAGCCCAACATTCTGCATTTTTTTAATCTTTTTTTTTTTTTTTTTGGTGAGGAAGATTGGCCCTCAGCAAACACCTGTTGCCTTTCTTCCTCTTTTTGCTTGAGGAAGATTGTCCTGGAGCTAACATCTGTGCCAGTCTTCCTCTGTTTTGTATGTGGGATGCCACCACAGCATGGCTTGATGAGCTGTGCGTAGATCTGTGTCTGGGATCTGAACCCACAAACCCCAGGCCCCTGAAGCAGAGCATGCAAACCCAACCACTATGCCACCAGGCCAGCCTCAGATTCTGCATTTGTAAGAAGCTTCCTGGTGATGCTGACACCCTGGTCTCTTGCAACTCAAGGTTTGATCCGTGGTCAGCAGCACCAGCAGCACCGGGAAGCTTGCTGGAGATGCCAGTCCTCAGGCCCCTCCTTGCATCTGCTGTGTCTGCAGACACGAGACCCCCAGCTGGTTCCTGGGCACGCTGACGTTTGGGAAGTGCTGATCTGACACCCTGCTCGGAGTCCTCATTGCATCATGAGCCCTGGGAATAGGCAGTTGGAGGCCGCACCTGAACTCCTCACCTGGAAGCAGGTTTCTGTTTCCTAGTTTCCAAACTTCCAAAGAGCTCGTAGAAAGACGTTTCTAGGCCTGTCACGTGCTCTCTTGGGAACACCCTTTAATGTCTCCAGAGCTTTCCATTTCCCCGCGTGCCTGCCTCCACCCTCATTTGCGTTTTGAGACCCATGTCATCTGTGTAGCTGCCTCGTGGTCTGGATTCTCAGGCAGGAGCTGGTGGCTGGAGAAGGGACATCTATCTCTCTTGGTACTGCTGCTCCCAGGGGATATAATTTGCTTGATAGATGTGTCCTGGCTGCAGCCGTTCGGGCTGGGGTGAGGAATTGTGCAAGAGGCTGGGTACACGAGGCTTTAAAAAATGGTCCTGAGGATAGTAAGGCCTGGGAGACGAACAGGTGAGGAAGGGCCGTGCTCAGTTCCTGCCCTGCTGCCGGCTGTATGGGGAAGCAATGGGAATCCAGGCTCTGGGGTCGGAGAGTGGGGGCTGTTACGACCATCACCGTGATGACACTCTGGGTGGCAGGTTGTATTTTAAAGGCGGCTGCAGCCACGTCTCTCATCTTACTTGCTTTTCTGTCATGGGACCTTGCCTCACCCCTGCCGAGATGTGGAGGCGGTTCCCCTCTCTTGAGTCTGGGCCGACCTATGACTCATTTGTAATCAAGAGAAGTTGGTGGGCATGAAACCAGGAGCCTTCTGAGGCTAAGTCAGAAAAGCCATTCAGCTTCTCCTGGTTCTCTCGGGACACCATTCTGGGTTCGGCCAGCAGCCGTGAAGAGTTGGGACTGCCCTGAGACCACAGAGCTGGAGAGGCGTGGGGGTGCTCCAGGGGGCGGCTCTGGCTGAGCCCCCAGCTGACAGCCGGCATCAGCCGCCTGCCAGGAGAGTGACCATCTTGGTGTCCAGCCCAGTCAAGCCTTCAGAGGACCACAGTCCGGGCCCACGGCTGACTGCTGTGACCACACGAGGGATTTAAATGAGAACTGCCTTCTCCATTTCCTGATCCACAAAATCACGAGCGGAATAAAACGGGTGTTTGAAGTCATTCAATTTCAGGTAATTTGTTATGCAGCCCTAG
Source organism: Equus asinus (assembly GCF_041296235.1). NCBI lineage: Eukaryota > Metazoa > Chordata > Mammalia > Perissodactyla > Equidae > Equus > Equus asinus. The sequence goes on along the minus strand of NC_091791.1, from coordinate 12,252,598 downwards.
TAACTGGAGTATTCTGGAAGCTTCGGTTTTCGCAAGTAGGTTACACATTCTTAAAACCATCATTCAAGAAAAATTCATTTTACTCTGTTTTATTTAAAATGTTTTAAAATCACTTGGGAGCAATGAGTAGGTTGTCACAAATCAAGCAAAAAATAAGCCTGAAAACTGTCTAGAAAACACTTGCAGGTGGAGCGAGAGCAAAACGATAATGGTGATGAAACAGGAGTTCTGTTCATGCTCTGTTGGGTACTTTATACCATTCTTTCCTTTAATTTTTGTCCCCACTCTGTAAGCTGTGCCCATTTTACAGATGGGGAGATTGAGGCTCAGAGATGTTAAGGAACTCACCAAGAGCCACACAGCCAGAGCTGGGATTTGAACGAGATGGGCCTGACTCCGGAGCCTGTCCTGCAGCAGATGGGAGGATGCTTAATGGGGACAGTTAAGTCACCAGCCTCCTCGACTTGGGGACCAGGGTGCAGGACCCCTGGGGATCATCTGGTTCAATTCTGGGGACTCAGGGCTCTTCGGGATCACCCCGGGAGTGTTTTAAAATCCATGTGACCAGGCCCTGTCCATACCGAGACTGTAGGTCTGGGGTGGTGTGCTCTCCAGATGGTTCTGACCCATCTCAGTTGATGCCTCTGACTTCGTCCAACCTCCCATGTTGCAGGTAAGGACGCTGAGGCCTGGTGAGGAGAAGAGGCTTGTTCTGAGACACAGAGCAGCATAACGGCAGAGCTGGGCAGAGAGGAGGTTGCCCAGTGCCCAGACAGCATGCTCCCCGTGCCTCGTTTTGGAGGAGGTGTGGAGGGCCCTTAGCAGAAGTCACTTGCATACCAGTGAAGGCATCTCACTGTGCTTACAATAAGGTTCTGCAATAGAGATGTTCCAGGTTCAGGGCTGGGGAAGAGTTGACCTGGTCAAATGCTGATGCTGGCATTGTGTGGGTTCATTCACTCATCCAGTGAATGTTTCCCAAGTGACTCTCCTGTGCCAGGCAGAGGCACCAGGCACAGTGCTGAGCAAAACAGGCATGGGCCAGCACCACTTTCTTCTGGAAATTACATAGATATATGAACAGAGTTTTAGGACTTAAACCTCAGTTAGGGGACAGAGAGAGAAAAGGGAGGGAGTGATGGAGGGGGAGAGGGAGAGAGAGAGAGAGAGAAGAAGTAGGGAGGGAGAGAAAGAGGGAAAGGAGGAGGGAGAGATGTATATATAGAGAAAAGAGGTTGAATTTTAGGTCTCTTTGAGATGCATGCTAGAATGCAGTGTGAGGCTGATCAAATTGAGAATATTCTCTGTGGCAGCTGTTCAGAGTCCCACATAGACAGCACGTTCTGCAGTCACCAAGAGTCCCATCCCCCTGGGCTCTGAGGACACAGGCCTGAGCGGGCACTGCCCTCCACACCCTCACAGTGTAGCTGGACCTGCAAACAGCTGACCGTCATATGAAGTCCCAAGTCTAGAATAGAACCCAAGGCTGTGAGACTCCTGATTTTGTCCAGGGGCTGAGACGACTTCAGGGTGACCTGCCATCCAATTTGCCCAGGACTGAGGGGTTTTCTGGGACACAGGACTTTCAGTGCTAAAACTGGGAGAATCCTGTCCAAACCAGGACTGTCGGTGACCCTGGATGGTTTCCTGTGGGAGGAGATGGTTGACCTGCTCCTCCCCATCCTCCCAGTCTCTTCATCCTGGTTAATGGTGCCCCTTTTCCCGGAAGCCCAAGCCAGAGCCTTGGAATCAGCTTTGCCCACCCCCACCTCCCACCTGCGCGCTCTTCCATCCTGTCCTGCCCCTTTCTTCACTCTGCAGGCATCTCTTGCTGGGACAGCTGCCATAACCCCCCTAACTGTCTCCACCTTCCCTTCTCTGCTCCCGTTCCCTATCCTCACCACTACCTTGAACTGGAAATCTCGTCTCACACTTCTCTGCAGAATCCCTCATTGGCTCAAAAGCCAATTTCCTTTACCTGGCGCTTAAGCCCCGAATCACTGGCCCCCTTGCCATCTCCAGCCACATCTCTAGCCATTTTGAACCGAGTGCACCCAGTGGAGAGTTGGGCTGGTGAGCTGGGAGGTGGCCTGATGGCTGAGAGCTGACAAAGCAAACCGCACCCCTGCCGTCTCTGTCCCTCTTCCGCCAGTTTTTCTCTTGGTGGTGATTGCTTTTCATCTGCCTGGGCTACGGGGGTTCCCAGGGTGTGAGAGGAATCGAGAGGGTGATGAGATGGTGAGGTGGATGCGTAAAGCTGTGTGGTTTCTTGGCAGCAGCCCCAGGATGTACCTCATTCCCCTTTTCCCTTCCTTCCTTCCCTCCTCTGCATTTCTCTCCCGTCCCCATCTTCTGTCTTCTCTTGGAAGCTGTTCTTTCTCACTCTGCCCCCTAGTGGTGGCGAGGATGGCAGGGCGCTGTCCAGGTAACACGCAGGGAAGAACAGGCCAGTTCCCCCTGTGGAGCCGGCTGCTCCCTCCCCTTTGCTCCGACTCAAGCCTGTTTTGTTCCCAGACACCGTGCTCCTGGCCTTGCCTGGCCCCAGTCCGAGCCACTGTTCTGCACTTCAGCTTCCAGTTCACTTTGGAAGCCCAAGTCCTTAGGGTCTTTGTAGCTCAGCCTCACAGCTCTTCTCTTAGGCCCAGAATTGGTCCTTGCTGGCAGGTGGTGAAAGAAGATTCTACAAAGCCTCAGTAATTCTTTGGATCTTTCCCAGTTGGAACTGGCTGAGAACCATGGGCAGGGGCAGCCCGTTCTGCCCGTCCCCTCCGGCAGAGGCTGATTCTCCACCTGAGGGCGTGCAGGAGGGACCTTCTGGGGAACTATGGGCAACCGCCTTGTGCTCAGCCCTCATGCACCTTTCTTTGTTTTGTTTCAGTTTTACAGAGTTTCTGGATCCGTTCCAGAGAGTCATCCAGCCGGAAGAGATCTGGCTCTATAAAAATCCTCTGGTGCAATCAGACAACATCCCCACCCGCCTCATGTTTGTAAGTACCGTGATTTCATGGCTGATTTGACCACTCTCCCAAGTATGAACCAAGTGGGTTTTCCTTTCTGCTTTTCTAACCCCTGCTGAAGACGGCGAGCAGCCTGAAAGGAAGAGAAGGTGAGCGGCCCATCACATTAAAATTCAGTTTGAGATCATGGCGGGTGCTGCCTGGTCATGTGGGAAGTAGTAATTGCCCGACAGTTTGGAAAGAGAAGGGCCCTGCTTCCCTGAGCCATGCACAGTTGTTTCTGAGTGTTTACAGGAAAGGAAGACAAGAACTTCCCGCGCCCTCTCCTTTTAGGATAAGCCTCGGTTTTGCCAAACTCGGGCTCCGTAGATAGTTCTGTTAACCTCTGTTCTGGTTTCAGCTGCTCAGCTGTTGATCACTGATGAGATCACTGTATGACTCCACCCTGGATAGCGTCTCATGTCTCTGCTTCTAGAATAAATGGACAAGCTCCTAAAGGGCTGGAGGATATGTTGGGATTATTTTTACCTCTCCACCCTGCCCCATGGCAGTGGCAACCTTTTACACTTCACTTCCTCTGTGCCAAACACTTTGCTGACAGCTTAAGAAAGGATTATCTCATTTGGTCCCACCCTGCATCCCAGCGAGGAAGATGTCGTTGTTGTCCACCTTTTGCAGGTGCAGAACTGCATCCTAGAGATATGAGGGAACTTGCCCAAAGCCAGACAGCTAGAGTCAAAATTCACGTCCAAGCAGCCAGCTTTGAGCCCTGCTCTTAGCCAGGAGGCTGCCCTGTAATTTGGGAGCCAAGTGTCCAGGACTCCTTGCTGGTGCTAATTGACTTCTGGAGAATTGCCATCAGGCCTTTCTGTAGCAGAGGAAATAAACTCCCCCTGTTAGGGAACAGTAATGTAGCTTTTGGATGGGCAACCTTGTAGCTCAGAGGTTCTTCCTGTTGACCAGCCATTGTGTCTCATGCCTCTGGGAACTTGAATGACTGTTCGAGAGCTTTCATAGGGCACATGAGGAATATATTTGCATTTTGAAAGCAATCCTCTGATTTTGTGGAGGAAATCTTGTTAATTAGACATGACTGGAAAGATCCTTTTGTCTTCAAACATCCTGAAATGCCCAGAACACTACATGAGCACTGAAGTATTATTTTAATTGCTTTTTAATAATTACTTTTCTGCTGGAAAATAAACTGGATTTTTGTAAATCTCAAGAGAGTTGAAAAATTAGGGTGTTTGTGAGTAGGGCATTACCTATCAGTTGAGTATTAAAATCAGACCTTTTCCATTTCTGTAAATCTTCTATGAATCCTAGAAATAAAGGAACCAACGTGTGACTAGCTAGTTTACTCCATAGTTTTAAGAGAGGGAAGCTTCTATTTATCACTTATCCCCTTTCCTCAAAGATGTCACATTTCAGATGCTGTAAAACACAATTTGGAGATGAATGTTCATATAGGATATTGGGAGAAATTTGTGGCCATGTCCTAGATTTGCGAACAATGGATTGTTTTGAAGTCTAGATACAAACGCTACAAATAGTCTGGCCGCAGACGCAAATAGGATGGAGCGATTTGCATGTTGGCAGTGGTGGGAGGAGGCCGGGAGGGAGTCATTCAATGCTGTGATTCCAGAGAATAGAAGGGTGTATTCAGCCACAAATCCTGGTTTATACCCTCTAATTTCCTAATGAAATAAGTTCAACCTTTTGTTTTGTTAACAGTAGTTGATAAATTTCATTCATTTGGCCGCAAGATTTAGTGTGATTCCCTACCAACAAGAGGAAAGTGGTAGATACATTTAGAATACCTGTAACAAGCATGAAAAATACTGCTACCACGTAAATTAGATTTGTTCTCCTGGGTTTTATATAAGATATATAAGTTTAATATAAGATATCATTTACCTGCTTTTGATCCTTTAAAACCTTCAGGTGTTTATAAAAGAACTTAAAATAGAACATATATTTTCACTGTTTTTAAAAATAGCTTGGTTTCTGTAGAAAGCTCAAATTTCATTATTTAATGAATAAATAAAATCCTGGGGTCTCTTTTACTTTTGGTCGGAATGTTTTAATCTAGAGGCAAGTTTTCTAAATTTCTAACCAATGTATTTCAAAGGCAGCTGCTGTTAACCCAGGTGTTTCTTTATGGGGAAATGAGTGCCTCTGGAGTTGTGTATGTGTGTGTGCATGTGTTTTTTAGAGGAGCCACTTGGTCAAATGTCGCAAAAATAGTATCAGAATAATGGTTACGGGATTGAGTTAAGTGCAGAGTAAATGGTATGGTGTCTCCAGGAAACCCCAAACTCGCATTTTTCCTGTCTTTGGTACCGTCAGCTGAGGGGACTGTGTCTGTTAACATGGAAGTTGGGTGTGGTTGGACTGTTGGATTTTGAGAGCTTGTTTCCCTTCATGACTCTGGCTTCTCGTTGACCAGAGAGACGGGAGAGATGGGCTGAGAGGGCATTTTCACATGCACTGAGTCTTGACTTAACATTTCTCGGATGTTCCCAAGCCATCAGCTGCCTGTATGGGGGAGAGTGTCTGCTTATTCAAAAGAGATCGTGGTTCCTTTCTGAGCATGAGGCGTTTATCATGGTGTCTTTGAAAACCGACTTTTTGAGGTAGGAAGACTCAGTCGGTTTGAGTGTGGCTTCTTAGTGCGCTGAGGGAACACTTCTAGGAGCCTGCTGTGGGGAAGGCAAGCGGTAGGAGCTGCAGCGAGAGGAGGTCAGACTGGACTGGGGCACGCCCTCAGGGACCCTGCGGGCTCTGGAGGGAGATGGTACCCTAAAGCAAAATAGAATCTGGAAAGGGCAGAGGAAAGGCTCAGGTCAGCTTTTAGGGAGTTTCGTCATCATCATCATCATTGTCATCCTCACAGTAGTAACAACAACAACAGCCAACATCTCTTGAGGACGGGAACGGTGCTCATCACTTTGTAAGCAGTGTCTCAGAGAATCCTTTTCAGCATCCTTTGAAGTCGGCACTTTTGTTATCCCATAATTTCAGTGGAGAAAATGAAACTGTCTTGAGATCAAACAACTTATCCAAGGTTATACCACCATCAGTGGCTGGACCAGGATCTGAACGCCTGCTACCAGAGTACAGACCCTCATGGAGCCATTCCACTGTGATGACTCATGTGACACGGAGAGGTGGTGAGTAGTGGTTCACACACAGAAGAGCAGGAGTGTGAAGGCACAGACCTGGGAGAGCAAGGTCCACATGGGTGCAGTGACTAGGAGTTTGTTCGGAGCATCTGTGTGGTGGAGGGGGCTGAGGGAGGCAGGGAGAGAAGCAGACTGTGGACGGCTTCAGACTAGTTAATTATTACTTAATTCAACAGACAGTTAAGAAGCACCTGCCTTGACCCAGGCGTGGTGCGGAGAGTGGAGGTACAAAGCTGAATAAGCTATGGTTTCTGGTCTAGTGGGGTGCACAGATATGAACCCCGGTCAGATGATTCAGCATCCCGGGAAAGCCCTTGAAGAATAGAGAAGACTCAAGAAGGGAACTGAAGAATGGCGGATATGCCCCAGTTTCTCTCTGTGACTTGAGAAAAAAAATCTGCCCAAGACCTCTCCTTTGCCCTGGCCTCTTTTTGCTCTGGCCGTGATATGTCCAGAAGATTTATTTTCGTAGAACTTTACTGATATTGTGTTGATTTGATAACAGAGTTTCCTATTCTGGAATAAGATGCTTCTAAGGAAGACAGAAATAAAGTCAGTTTGGGGGGAGATGGGAAGGAGAAGAGACAAAGCTGGCTCGTGACAGACAGTTTAATTTCTAGACTCTTCGGGAAGTCTGAGACAGCTCTCTTCTTCAAGACGGGCTGTAATTGTTACCCGTGGCGGGGCCTTTTCCAGGTGTCTGTGTGTCCTGAGTTGTCTTTATAATGACTTTGCAGCACACTTTTCCATCAAATGCCGGAAATTAAGGCACTTGGGTCTGTTGTTTTGTCTGATGTGAACGAACCCCAGTGACAGGCTCATCTCTGACTAGCATCCTGACATCCGGTACTCTCGCGTGGGCCCCTTTTGGCTGTTAAAAGTCCTGGGCATATTCATGCCCTTCCCTTCACATATGCTGCTCCCACTTTGTCCGTCCCCAGGAGCATCCTTGCAGCACAGTGCCATGTGTCAGCCCCCAGGGTGGCCCACCTTTGGGTCCCAATGGCTGTGGATCGGCGGCACTTCCCGTGTTGGTTTCATCGGTGGATGCAGAAGGCAGGGCTCTGGCAGAGACGTTGGTCATGAAGGGCATGGGCAAGGGCCCTGGGTGAAATAGGCTCCTCCTTGTCCCCGACCTCCTTCCTGCCTGCAAAGGTGCCCACGACTTAGACCTAAGGGCACAGGTGGGCTGAACTGAAAACGCTTTATTGCCGTATGTCTGGTCACAGGATCCTGGTACACCTTTACTGGTTTGGGTCATTTGTTAACAGTTTTGCCTGGAAATAATGGCCTGGTAGCCAACAACCAGCATTTACTGATGCTCACTCTCCAGTGGACGCCATGGGGGCAGTCAGCACAGGCTTCAGAGGGGGCTGCCTCGGATCAGCTCCCGGCTGTGCCTCCTGCCAGCCGTGTGAATTGGGAGCGTCGTCTACCCTCTCAGAGCCTCGGTTCCCTATCTGCAAAGGGGGCGCTTTGACAACACTTCCCTCCCCCTCGCGGGGTGTTGAGAGTGTTAAACGGGGCGGTCGACTGATCACACTTTCTCAATGTGAGGTAGGTAAGAAGCATTCAATAGCTGTTAAAGAATTTGAGTCCTAGTGACAATACTTTGCTGCAGGTCTTGTTATACCCATTTAATAGATGAGGAAACTGAGGCTCAAAGGTGAGGAGGTTAAGTGACCTCTCTGGTAAGCGTCAGAGCTGGGGCTTGAGCGTCGCTCTCCTTAATCTGAATCAGTTCCACACATTTTCCTCTACAAAGCTCTGGCCTCCCGGCCTGTGGAATAGCATCATGCAAACCATGCCACGTACCAGATCCTGCTTAACGATTTATATATATCATCCTGATTTGTGTAGTACGATTAATTAGTAGTTTACGAAATGTCCTTAAAACAAAGTCTATCTTGGCCTCAGTTTCCCCGTCTGTAAGATGAGGCTGTCAGGCTGAGGTGATCCCTGCGGTTCAGGACCCCAGCCCGGGAGGCGGGGGTGTTCACTGACCTCTCTGAGCTCGGCTTTGTTGTCTGTCCAAGGAGGATGATGTTTCCATTTAATGATGTTTACAGAGTAGTTAGGGGGTTAGACAAATGTGAGGAAGGCCCCTAACACACAGGAGGTGCATCATCTGTGACAGCTGCCGCTGACATCCTGTGACTTTCCAGGCCCCTGGAAACAAGTGTGCTTACTTCCTCCTCCAGCTCCAGAGAAAAGGCATTTGCCATGTTTTGTTAACACATCTAGCTTTCTGTGGTGAGAACTGCTGTATCACTGGGGTTAAAAGTGTAGACCTTGATTTAAACAGCCCAGGTGCAAATCCCCACTTTACCACTTATTAGCTGCTCGACTTGTAGCAGGTTGCTTAACCTCTCTGTGCCTTAGTTGCCTATCCATTAAGTAAGAAGCCTACTTCATAGAGTTGCTGCGAGGATTCAATGAGTTAATTGGCGTGAAGTGCCTGGAACAGATCATGGTCCTTAGGAAGTTCTCAGAACGTGTCGGCCTCTGCTGTCTAACCTACCTGTGTGCATTCAGCAGCCCTGTGCTCGTGACTGGGGAGGAAAACTCAAGCACAGAGAGGGTTCGCTATGTTCCCACATCCTGCAGCAGTGATTGGCTGGAATTCTTTGTTCTGGTCTCTCTCGGGTTCCATTTCATAAGCGCTAACCGTTCACTGTCTACACTGGGCTCGTACCCAGGATTTTCAAACTTTTTTTTTAAAGCCGTGGAAACATTAACCTAAGTGAAAACAATACCAGGGGAAATTTTGTGCCTTTTGTTCCTTCATCTGCACAGCCGTTTGGAGGTGGAAGTAACCGCTCCCCACCTCCGTGTCTGTGTCCATTGTGGGCTCGGGCAGCGGGACAGTGACTCTGGTCACAACGTGGAAGGGGTGTGTGCTGGCTTTAATTCAGTCCGGTTTGCTGAGCGCAAGTGGGGCCTTCATCTCTCTTCGTTCTTTTTGCTCAGTTCACTGGTGCTTTTGCCCAGGAGGAAGTTGTTTTCCTAATGTGTTGGATTCTGGGGTTCATCTCGCAATTCCAACTTCCACTTGAAAAATATTTGTAAAAATGAGGGCAGATGATAAGTGTAAATACGTCTCTATCGGTCCCGATTTGAGGACTGTGCTGCCCATGGATATGGCAGATACGTTTCCAGGAAGAAGAAATGAGACTGGAGCCCAGATGCCATTAGGGTGAGAGGAGGAGAGAAAGACGGTCACACAGTGACATGCAGACATTTCTGTTGCAGCCGCCTGGGTGGGGGCTGTGGCTCTTTGTCTAGTGGCTGCGTTCCCTCGCTGGTGAAGCTTAGGAGGTGCGGAGCCGTGGCCCCTCCTGGATGCTCAGCATTGGCCCAGGAGGAAATTTGTCAGTGGTTCGAGGAAACAGACATTGTGCATCTGCCTAGGAAAGTCCTAAAATGGGTTAAATTAAGCGCAGTTTTGTTGGGCAAGTCAGGGTGGGTGTCTAATTAGGAGCAGGATTGCTGAGGCAGCGAGCAGTGCTACCAGAGACCCCCTTGGCCATCAAGCTGTGAGCCTGGAGCCCCGGTGCAGCTCTCATGCCTTCTCCAGCTCACACTCCTGGGCTTTGAGCTGTGGGTCTCCTGTATGGTGTCCCCATCTCCTTTCGTTGCACATTCCTGCTCTGAATCTCCAGTCGGCAGCCTTTGGAGCCTAGGGAGAAAATCTTCCCCACTTGTGTTTGTTTCTGGGGTTTCATTTCCCTAACCCTAGAGTACATAATCTGGGATTGTCTTGTAAGGTTTTCTTCAGTTCTGTGTTGTTCTCATATTTAAGGTTTGACTGTTGGGGAGGTCTTTGCAGCTCTGGTCACTGTTCAATGAGTTGCTTTATTTTATTTGGGAGCACGTGGCTGGGTTTATGGTGCCTAAAGTGAGAGGAAACGAGCAGCTTAGGAGTCTTTGACTTGACCATAACTTTGGACTTAAGCAAGCAGGGATTTCAGTCATGACTCTTGAAACACCGAATGTGTGAGTCAAAACTCTGACACGGGGTTTTTCGGTCACCAGCATCAGTGTCATCTGAGATGCTTGTTACAAAAGGTAGGTTCCCAGACCTGTCCTGTAAGTGTACTGAGGGACTCAGCGTTGTCACAAACCCTGCAGTCAGTCAGGTGTGAGAGCCACCCAGTGGTTTTGGAAACTTTCACGGACTTAAACTCGAACTATTAACTCACGAGTGAGTGTGTCTTTTCGAGTTGCCTCTGGGGAAGTTCTCTGCCTGTCTGCTTCAGTTCTGAATCTGCTCTCTTAGCTGTGCCACAGTCTTCTGAATACCCTGCATGGCAACAAAACTTGTTTGTTTAGCCAAGCCGTTCAGGGCCATCATTGATAAGGAGGCTCATCAAGCTGGGTTACTGCCACTTGTGGTCAGAGAGAAACCGCCAGTAAGAGAGGGGTTTTCTCCTGTCTCATGAACTGTCTCTGAAGACAGTTCCCCAAGAGGAGTCCCCAAGGTGTTTTGAACTCTTGCAGTCTGGTTGTAGCAAGTGTGTAGAGCATCTTTGATTTGAAAGACTGTGTTCATTTGGATGAATTCTGTTCTTATAAAAGTATCTAAGACCATTGTTTAGTCCTGTGAGGAGGCCCCTCTCCAAAATGGGCCACTGTATTCAAGCACAGGTGGAGCTTTCCAGAAGCGAAGGCACTACTTGTCAGTAGTTATCACTCCCCACCCTTCTCACCACCGTCTGCGAGGCCAGTTGTGGATTGGTGAGATATTTGGTCTCTTCTGATTTTGTTATCCTGAGACGTTATAATCATAAAGAGGTAACATAAATACCTTTTTCCTGGTTGTTGGAATGTTGAAAACAACTTACTAAATACAAAATCCTGCATAAAGTCTAGAAATGGGAGACAGAACACCTGGTCTCCGGAGCCTGACCTTGCTACGCATCAGCTGTGTGTCCTCGGGCACATGATTTAGTCCTCGAGCCTGGCGAAGATAGCCACAGAGTCGCCGTGAAGATTTAAGAGACTCCAGTGCCTGATGGTACCTAAGCGTGGTTCCTGTCTCATAGATGGTGTTGTGATGAGTGTTGCTTGCATCTGGGTCTCACCAACTTGCTTCCTTAACCACTTAATGTGCATCCATGTGCTTTGGATCAGGGGAGGAAAGGGGATGGAGCAAGGGAAGAGAAGAGACTCCATGTAGAATGGTTAACATTCGCTTTGTGGAGGAAATGAATATTCAACAACAGAACACCTAAAGGGAATGAATCGATTGACTCTGATTGAGTCCCCTGTGCTCCCGTGTTGCCACAAAGCTGGGGATGGGAGGCCAAGTGTTCCTCCAGCCTTTTGCAGGGGAGGACATGAGGGGTCACTGGCAAAAATGAGTCTTCATAATTATAGACTATTCTTTTCTGTTTAAAAAGCCGCCACTTTAAATGTGGCTCTCAGCAATTACAAAGCAATTATAACTCACACTCAGCCCTCCAGTTTTTCAAGTCTACAGTCTCTAAGTGTAGACATTAATCCTCCTTCTTTGTCTGAGGTCAGGAGGTCAGTAAGATCATTCAACTAGTGAGTCTAAATGAAGCCAACAGGAACTAATTATCAATCAGCTCTCAGATAGCAAACTGCTATCCTCATAAGGGATTATTTGTTATTTCTTCCAGGCAATTTCTTTCCTCACACCCCTGGCTGTTATTTGTGTGGTGAAAATTATCCGGCGAACAGACAAGACTGAAATTAAGGAAGCCTTCTTAGGTAGAGTATTCACAGTTCCTGCTTTAGGGGATGGGGCTGAATTTAATTAGATCACTAGATTTTAAAAATCTCAGTTGCACCCAACTGATTTTTCTCTTGGTCAAATTAAGCTTGGGAGAAACAAGACAAGATAAACTTGAAGCCTTAAGAGGAGTCAATGCGCAGATAAGCACCTTATCTTCCATGGCAGCCCATTGTCGCTGTCCGTTGTGCTGAATTTGAACATCAGTGCTGTAGCCACATTGGAGATCTGTGCGGCTCAGGCTCAGAGGCAGGGTAACTCTTGGTAATAGGGCATCGCGAATCTGAAACTTTGTCACCACTAACTGTCCGATCCCACATTGGTGGCTAATAGGCCCACATTACAAGCAATTCAGAAACGGACCGCAGACTCCCAGACCAATCACCACTGGCTAGAGGCAAAGATCGGCAAAAGCGTGTGTAAAATAACATAGAAATTGGAGGCAAGCTCCATAGCTCATCTATAGTCTGGGGACCTTTTGGCAGTTAAGCAATTGTTATTGTGTAAAGAGTGCTACAATCTTTGCCATTGATTATAACACCATTGTTTCAATTCCCCCCAGGCAAAGCCATATCTGCGTGTGACACGAGTTTGACATTTTTAGGATTAAACTTATTTTTCTGATCTGCACATTAATAAAATGGTTGAGTAAATGACAGTATTAAGAGGTAGCCAAAACTATTTGGCTTGTTTAGCAAACAGATAAACTACCTGGTAGGTAGATTTTCAGCTTTTACATCATTAGGAAAACTGAATTCGGTTTATTTTTTGACACTGCACATAAAAGTCACCTAAAACTTCACATAAGTTGTAGTGTTGATATGTGGTATGGACTTACCATTCAGTTAGGCAGTAAATCTGGAAATATGAGATTCCTAACTAAAGGGTATGTTGGTTAATTATTGGGCTTTGAGGAAATGAAACTGTAGCACTTTCTGGTCCTCCCTTTTCTTGGTGAGGGAGTGGGGCCGAGGGTGAAAGCTAGGGTGTGCAGAGCACTTAGAGGCTTTCTGCTTTGAAGCAGGACAGAGAATGTTTCTTACACAACTCGGCTTTCGTTAGGCCCTGTCTAGTTGAAAAGAACAGAATCCCTCTCAAATTAGCTCATAAATTAGGGGTTTAGTTGGAGGGCTATAACAAGCATTCTCACCAACACCAAGAATGGGGGGAGAAAGGACAGAGGGGCCTCCTGGGGATTGGAATAGGGAGCCCGGCCACCACGGGGGGAGATGGCCCTCTTGGCTCATGGCTGCTCCTCTCTGTACTGTGCCCTCACTCCTCTCCTCGTGCTTCCTGCCTCAATCTCCTGTCTGGACATCGTTTCTGCTGCCCCCTACCTCTGGGCTTGCATGGTGGGCGTTCCTGCCCCACACCTGGATGACCGTTCAGCTCCAGTGCCCACCACCGAGTTGCACTGCATCTCCTGGTCCAGACTTCCCAGGCAGAGACTGTGGCTCGACTCATTTCTCAAGCCTGGATACAAAAGTCATGAGTCTCTGGCCAGCCTGTGGATGCCTTCCCTGAAGTCACATGTGTAGCCCAGGCTGCTCATCTGTGTTCTAGGGGTTTTGCAGTCACATGGTCTCAGACTCCTCAGCTGAGATGGTGGAAAGGTCAGTTTTTCCAAGAAGGGCATAGGTACCCTCCCACACGTGGCCCAAGCAGCCAGGGCAGTGTTTGGACAGATATCACTGTGGTTCCCAAAATGTCCTGTTGGGCGCCCTTTCAGTTGGCCTGGAAATCCCTTTGCCTCACCTTTTATTCCAGTCACTCCCCTGGCACGGAGTCCCAAGATAAGTGTTTGTGATAAGAACTGTCTTTTATGGTTATAGTTATAATTTACTGCCGGCTTGTGGAGTCGGGCTCTGGTTACGGCAGTAAGTAGCTCCGAGTTACTCTCTCTAGACCTCCTCCTGCTCAGCTAAATCTTCCTTAGGGTGACATGTCAAAATGGCACACCATACCCTGCCTCCTATACGTTAACAGAGAAGGCAGAGCTACTGGGTGTTCTGTTGCCTAAATAAATGAGAGCCTGCCTTGTAAAAACGATGGGGAGCCTCCCATTGTACACAGCTTTTTTCCTTTTTTTTTCTTTAAATCACTGCTTTTAGAAAGCCGTGGAAGTAGGTGTTGGGGAGGGATCTTTAAAAACCAAGGGCAGAAAACCAGGTATATCTGCTTTCCAATGGTGTCTGGAATTCAAGACTTTCTCAGTGAGAGTGGCTTAGTGCTCAGGTCCCTTCTTTACTTAGACATCTTCAGCAGACTTGGACCCCAAGAGCTCCCCTTAGCTGCATGTCCATAGCAGCCATCTTTGCACGTCTGCTGTTGGACCAGAGGGCTGAGGCTTGCTTCATGCAGCATCAGGCTGTCAGAGATTTAGGCTTCAGAACGGCCAGGTCTGTACCATAGAGAACCCCGTTAGGGAAGAGCTGCAGTGCTAAATTCCCAACAAAAGTAACAGCAAAAACGCTCTAATCTGATGGGACGCTTATGAGCAATAGTGTCCTCAGTACAGGCCACTCGCAGGCCAACTCACACAACACATGGCTTTAATTTCTTTATCAGACAGAGTCTGGTTTGTGTTTCTGACTCTTCTCTCAAACCCGCAGTGCTGTGGGGTGCTATAAACACAGCCCTTATGAACCAGACCCCCTGAGTTATTGTTAATCACCAAGCGCTCCTGATTGGCCATTCATTTCCTGCTCGGCCAGCCTCTCCTGCATCTGATCACAGCCAGCCTTCTCTCTGGTATCAGTGAGAGGCCCCCATATTAGTCCCCTGGGGGTTGTGCTATTCAGATGAAAATAATAATTGGTTCCGTTTACTTCCAGAATGCTGAGATGACTTCTCCCATAAATATTGTCACTCCAGATCCCCAATCTTTTCTGTCTCCTTCAGGCTTTTGGATCAGAGAGTGAAGTTGCCAGCTGTTGGTGGTTACATCACATCCACACATTTTCTAGCTCAGCTCCTTGAAGCTTTTCAAAGAACTGCTCTGTGCTACAATAAGCCCAGCCGGTACAGAGGCTGGGGACGTGTATGGTGTCCTGGATCGGTGTAGCAGTCTGTGAAGGTCCCCAAGGGATTTGGGAGATCAGCTAGTCATGCTTGTTCTTGAAGACCTCCTCCATGCTAAGGCACGCTAGGACTAGGATAAGAAGGAGCCCAGCCCCATTGGGAAAACACAGCAGTGAGCCTGCTGGACCAGCCCTAACAGGAAAAGAGCCCAGTCATTTCAGGGCAGTCTCACAGCCTGTTAATTGGCTGCGGAGAGAATACAGCAGTGAAGATAGCCCGGGGCATTTTCCATCCCCTCCGCAAAGGAGACCTCTCAGCAATGTTCTGAGCTTGCAAGAGAGAAGGGGAGCCAGCATTTTAGGAAGGGTCTGTGCGTGCAGAATGTAATCAGAGGATCTCTCTGAGTTCCCCCAAGCTTGGTTCCGATCTGTACACCCCAGCTGTAGGCTTGGTGTTTTAATGGTGGTGCCATGCTGCCAACTCATGCTCTGCTCTCCACCCCAGTGGCCTATCCCTTCTTTGCTGCCACACTCAGATATGGCCAGTCATTTCCCATCTCACACTTAGGTGATTGGTTTCCCTTTGACAGAGGTGTTCATTTGAACTGGTCCCTCCCATTCTCTCTGCTTCCCACGACTTGTTAAAAGCAGGTGGGCTTTGTCTCTATCACTAGGCTGTGCCTCTGGTGACTGTGTTGGTCAGTCCACGGTACTTTCCACTTATAAAACAACACATTTGTCTCCCTTGATGACCATGAATAGCTCTAGGCATCTTCTTCCTGAAAATCTCCCACCACTGCTATTTTCTTACATAAATCTCAGCTGTTACTGGAGAGTTAATATTTGCCAAAGGGAAATGGTAACTCACATGCTTTAGTATTCAACAAAACAATGGAATGGGGCATCAACAGGTTTTTATTGCTTGTGCAAGGCGTTTGACCTTCCATCACATTGACTTGCCTTTTGTGCAGTCTTGATAAACACAGGAGAGGGGTGTGAGTTCCTTGCGGAGAAAGCTCTGTGACTCATGTCACCTGCATCCTTTGGATGATCTGTACTTCATTTCTCAAAGCCCTTCCAGGTTGCTTGGAGAAAGTCCCCATGCTGTATATTTTAAAATAAGGTATTTCAGAAGCTCCTATGGTTTTGGTGGCAAAAAGCACCACCTGGGCAAGTCTCAAAACCCAGCGAGGCATTGGGACCCTTCACCTTCTCGGAAACAATGATTTGTTTGATAACAGATACACAGCTGTCAGCGGGTGATGGGTCGGTCAACGAGGAGATAATTGCCGAGTGGGAATATTCTGCCCCACAGTAGGATCCTGGCAGCTGCTCTGATTAGAATTGTCTGAGCCGGTTGCCAGAAAGAAATTAGAAAGTTACATTTCTTGCTACCAATAAAAGAAATTCCACTTACTGTAGTATTAAATCTGTTCATATCAGGCCAGAACATGATCGATGGGCTCCTCTGCAGTATTGAAAGTTTCAGTCAAGGAGGAGAAAGAAATTTCATGTCATAGAGGCTTGGAATTTTATGAGTCACTTGCCAAAGTCCTGTCCTAATTATATTTGACTCTAGCCACCCAAACGTTTCCTCTGTTTTTTAAAGTATTGGTTCATGTGGTCATAAGTGAAATAGTATTATAATGTAACAGTGATGATGATGATGATGATTTTGATTTGAGAGACAGCTGGTTATTTTCTGTCTGTTGGTTTTCTTTTGTAGCGGTGTCCTTGGCTCTTGCTTTGAATGGAGTCTGCACAAACACTATTAAATTAATAGTGGGAAGGTAAGTTCCACAAAGAAACAAATGGTGCCTTAGACACTTGAGGTCATCTATATAGGAACCTTAGCCACAGGACACTGGATGGGACAGGTTTGAGCTCTTCTGGTTTTCCCTTAAATTGCTGTCCTTCTGGGGTTTCTGTCCTCAGCATAGATCTTTCCTCTCCTTTGAATTACGAACTCACTATTTCAGAAAGCAGGAGATCCATAGTAAAGAAATATTCACAGACCATACTTTCCTGTGGGCCAAGGCCCACTGCTGGCATTTCTGGGTCCACCCACTGCTGTCCCAGGGCTTCCCCAGGCACCCACTCACTTGTCAGTTTTGGCCTCCACAAAATAAATAAGATTACTTATTTATTGTTCTCTCCGGGATAAGAAGTATGGATTGGCAGTTGAGCTTTGGCTTCTGGCACATTTCTCTTACCACCCCCTGGGAAATGATTTCTGTTCCCCATTTATCTTGCTTTCTCCCCTGACTGCACTGGCAGTGAGCTAGTCTCTGTAAAGACGAACAATCAAAAGACCTGAATTTGAGCCCTGACTTTGGCCCTGGCCAACTGTTGGCCTTGCACAGGTCAGCTCCGCTCCCAGAACCTCAGCATTTACTGATTCTCTCCTTGGTGCAGGGTGCTGGTCAGGCACCGAGGGGGCAGAAGACGGATCCAGCTCGGGCGGTACATGAACTGGTACCGCCAGGTTCTTCCAACTTCCCGTGCTTAGAGTTGCTGTGGGCCCCTGATAAAATGCTCATTCTCAGGCCTTGTCCCCTGTGAGGTTCTGGTTCAGGAGGTGAATAGCCACACCTGGAGAAATGTTAGCTGAGTAGGAGAGAGACAGCACACCAGCACTTCTGATAGATTATTGATATTGATGATTGATATGTTATAGCTATTGAGAGATCATTATTGGGCCTAGATCCCAAACCTGGGAGGACCAGTGAGTCAGTGTATGTGAACTGTGACCAGATATGTGCAGAAAAGGGGCCTTGTGTTTACAGCATTAGTGTGTTTACCATGGCAGGCATTCAGCAAGTATTAGTTGAATTAATGTGAAATGATCAACCATCACACATCTCTGTGAGAATCCTCACTTGAGTGAGGTGGAAAAGCATGGGGTGAAGCGTGTAGGTGCAAGAATCCAATGGCTGGGGTTCAGAGCTCGTCTTTGCCACTTACTGGTTGTGTGTGACCTTGGGCAGGAGTGTCATCTCTCCAAGCCTTCATTTTCGCATCCGTAAAATGAAGAAAGTTCCAGGCTCTGCCTCAGGCTTGTCATAAGAATCATCTGACATGATGCATGTGCAGTGCTGAGCACTGTGTCTGGTACCCAGTAAGTACTCAATAAATGTTGCCTGTGGTTGCAGCAGGAGGCTCGACTTCCAGGCCAGCTTCTACCTCACTTCCCTCTAGAGGTCTCTCTCCCATGACCTGGATCAGAGACGCTAACCTGGGTGACCGTGTGCTCTGCATCATGGAGCGGAGCTTTCCAATCCTCTCAGTGAGGTTAAGTGAGACCTGCTATTTGAAGAAGGCAACTGGCCATCCCAATGCAAGGGATAGGGACGTGAGGAGCCTGGAGTCTTGGATCCTGGGAGCAGCCTCTGAATGGCGGAGCCATAGATAGAGGCAGGAACTACCTTTTACTCTGCTGGCACCATGCTTACGTGCCTCCTATAAGTCATCTCGTGTAACCCTCAGGACCTCACCTTTGGGTAGGTATTGATCTCCCCCTACTACAGATGTGGAAGCTGAGATTGGGGAAGGCTACATGACCTTCCCAAGGTCAGACAACTCATAAGTGGCAGAGCGGGAGTTCCAACTCAGATCTTTCTGACCCCGAAGCCTGAGACTTTCCCAAGACCACCATGTCTAGAGAGCTCCAGAGGGGGCTCCGGTGTTGATGGCAGAAGAAGGAGCTGGGGGAAGCCGGGAATGGTGGGGGTCAGTTTGGGGTTCATTTGTGACGGCAGCATTTTATATTGAAAATGTCCATGGTGTCTTTTGTAGACCTCGCCCCGATTTCTTTTACCGCTGCTTTCCAGATGGAGTGATGAACTCAGAAATGCACTGCACAGGTGACCCCGATCTGGTGTCCGAAGGCCGCAAAAGCTTCCCCAGCATCCATTCCTCCTGTAAGTTCAGTGGCAGGGACACTCTTTAATTCCCTGGTCATGTTTCCTGATCACTTTCTTTGTGAATCTGGGTGGAGAGAAGAGTGTTGGGGCATGAAAGTTGAGCACAGTTCACTTTTCTTCACTGTGGGTGGTTGGCGTGGAAACAAGATATTCAACAGGAAGTAATAAGCCTACAGATGAGGCTCTGGAGTTTACAAAACATTGTGTGTGTTGCTTTTGTGAGCTTGGCAGAGTGTAATGTGACACTTTACTCTCTGGCTGTACGATTCATGAACTTGACAGTGGAAGGAATTTACCATGTTCCTGAGACCTTCTGCTTTGAGGTCAGTGTTCTCTCTAGTTTATTCCTTCAGTGAAGGTATTAGATGTGTGTGTGTTTACCAATATATGGCGTATATGTATACATATTTACACACACACACACCCCCCCAACATATAGTCTGATTATAGATATATGAGCGGGGACCGGCCTTAAAGCAAAGACTAAATAAAATGAATCAGGTGCAGTGTGGTGGAGTGGAAAGAACACAGGTCTTTGAAGTGTGAGAAGTCCTGGCTCTGCCAGGTATTAGCTCTGTGACTTAATCTCTGTGTGCCTCAGTTCCTGCTGTGTGAAATGGGATGATAATGCCTCCATTGTTGGTTGGAGTGAGGGTTAAGACAGGCGATGATGATCACTGACATTTCTGGAAAGTCCGCCATGCCAAAATGCTTAGGTGCATTATCTTATTTACTCTCCTCAATACATGTGAAGTACTTAGTATAGTGCTTTAAATGAACAGTAGTTATCCATATTATTATCTATCACTAGGGCTGAATTTTCTAGAGCATCCTAGCTCATATCTCCCTTCATTTCATCAATGTCGATCGAATGACTTGGGTGCCAGGCCCTCTGACAGCTGTTGGGGACACCAAGATAAATAATACACAGCTCCTCTCCGGGGCAGTCCACAAGCAGTGGCAGACTGGATGTTTGGGTTGGTGATTCCAGGATAATTGGAGAAGAACCATGGTCCCAGTCACTGCTTGGGAGAGAACAGGCTGCTTTCGTGTTTCAAAGTCCTTGATTCCCCACAGGTCTATCATTATTTACCTTTGGCAAGCCTGGTACCTTAATCTTTTCTGGTTTTTTCTAAATGCCTAAGACTCACCCTGATAGTGGCTGGATCAAGGCATAACTGGACACCTTTTCCTGCAGAGCGGTTGTTGGACATTTTGTTCAGAGCCATTGGAGACTAGGGCCTGTCAACAACATATGGGGTGCCAGGCACTCTAAGTGAATTACTGTCAACCCGCGCATCAGCCCTGCCAGGTCAGGTTGTCCCCATTTTATACACAGGGACAGTGAGGCTCAGACTCAGTAACTCGTTCAAGGACACTTAGCTGACCTTCACACCAGCCTCTAACATGATAGTCTCTTGGGCTTTTGGTGATTAAATACAACAAAATATTCACAGTTCACGTTCATTTAAATAAGTAACTCATTTTCCCCTCTAGTTTGTTGGAGGCTATAGTATGTTGAATAGTGACCCCCCCGAAAGATACGTCCTGGTCCACGCCCAGAGAACCTGGGAACGTGACCTTATTTGGTAAAAGGTCCTTTTTTTGCAGAGGAAGATTCTCCTTGAGCTAACATCTGTTGCCAATCTTCTTCTTTTTTGCTGAGGAAGATTCGCCCTGAGCTCACACCTGTGCCAGTCTTCCTCCACTTTATATGTGGGTTGCTTCCACAGCATGGCTACCGACAAGTGGTGTAGGTCTGTGCCTGGGAAGTGAACCCAGGCTGCTGAAGTGGAGAGTGTCAAACTTAACCACTAGGCCATGGGGCTGGCCCCTAAAACGGTCTTTGCAGATGTAATTCATTTAAGGATCCCAAGATGAGATCATCCTAGATTTAGAGTGGGCCTAAATCCCATGACAAATGTCTTTATAAGAGAGGGGCAGAGGACTATTTAAGACAGAGGCCCAGGGTAGAAGGCCACGTGAAGACGGAGGCAGAGATTGATGTAATGCAGCCACAAGCCAAGAAGCACCTGGAGCCACTAGAAGCTGGAAGAGGTAAGGAAGGATCCTTCAGAGGGAGCCTGGCCCTGCTGACATCTTGGTTTTGGACTTCTGGCCTCCACAACTGTGAGAGAATAAATGTCTTTTGTTTTCAGCCACCGAGGTTGTGGCACTTTGTTACAGCAGCCTTAGGAAGCGAAGACAGAGACGTAGATTGAACACTTATTGGTTAGCGGAAAGGAATTGGCTTTAGAGTCATGGGGGAGATTGTGAGAAAGCACGTTCCTGCGCGTGTGCTTCTTTAAAATGCCATCTGAGGGTGATGTGGCAGGAGGCACAGCAATGCCTGAAGATGTGGGTTCAAGCTTCTAGGCCTTAGCAGTGCCTGTTAGTTAAGGCGGAACATCCATTTGGAGTCACTTCCTCCCGGGGTTTGTTTTTCCTCTCTGAAGTCACGTTTTCAGCGAGTGTCTGTTTTGGAGGACTTGTAGGTGCCAGCTGGAGGAATGCCTGCTCTGTTGACTTATGGTCTCCTTATAGTGAGGGCTTCCGCTGCTGGCGTTGTTTAGCGGGACCTGGAAGAGTGTTCCCCTGGGTCGGCTCCCCTCGGCTCTCCCTCTCTATCCTTGCAGGGTCACTCAGGTTCTCCATTGTTTTAGGGCATGTCTGTCCTCCCAAAGACTAGGCGCTGAGCTTTAAGGAGCTTCAAATATTAAAAGCAGTAAGAAGTGAAACTCTATGGGAAACCATTCCTCCTGGCTTTCCAATGGCTGACTGCGGACGGCAGCCCCGTTAGTGTCTACGGTTACGTTTGAGCTGGGGAGGGAAATAGGTCTCCTGTGAACAGCTCAAGCTGAAAGACCGCTTGACCACAGAGAGGAGAGACCAGGCCCCACGAAAATGTTTATTTTAGATGCACACCCTCACTATCTAATGCTTTTTCTGACAGGGCTGCCCGCCAGCTGCCTTGTCAAATGAGTGGCTGATGTCCCGTCTGTTCTAGACAAGCTTTGTGATAGAGGCTCTTAGTATCTTTTGTTTAAGATGCTATTTAAAATGTTACAAATTTTTACTACTTGGGAGACACTGGATCCTACCCAGCCTCTAGGCTTTGGTGATGCTATTTTCATCTGCTCTCTTTCTCTCTTTTTTTCTTTTTGAGGAAGATTAGTCCTGAGCTAATATCCACCGCCAATCCTCCTATTTTTGCTGATGAAGATTGGCCCTGAGCTAACATCCATGCCCATCCTTCTGTATTTTATATGTGAGATGCCTGCCACAGCATGGCTTGATAAGTGGTGCATAGGTCAGTGCCCAGGATCCGAACCTGTGAACCCCAAGCCACCAAAGCGGAGCACGCAAACTTAACCTCTACGCCACCCAGCCGGCCCCTCTTTCTCTTTTTTGTGATGCGTCAGTGATTGCTTCACTGCCATATCCACTTAGAAAAACCATCAGTGCTGTTTTCTGGATTTCTTATTGTAGCTGATAGGAAGCCTAGTGGTTGCTGTGTCTCTTGGCTTCTCAGAAGAGGCAGTGGACCTCAGAGGGGTGACCTCAGTGGACTCCCATTTTAATACATACACTCTTTCTCCCTTCAATAAAATCAGTTTTGGAGGCTTCACTTGAGTGACTAACCGGCCCTTGTGGTTGAGTGGTTAAGATTCGGTGCTGTCACCACTGTGGTCTCGGTTCGTTTCCTAGTCAGGGAAACGCACCACACATTTGTCAGTTGTCACACTGTGGTGGCTGCCGGTTGCAGTGAAGCTGAAAGCTATGCCACCTGTATTTCGTATACCAGCAGGGTCACCCGTGGTGGACAGGTTTCAGCGGAGCTTCCAGACTAAGACAGACTAAGAAGAAGGACCTGGCCACCCACTTCCAAAAAAATTGGCTTTGAATACCCTATGAATAGCAGTGGAGCATTGTCTGATGTAGTGCCAGAGGGTGAGAGGATGGCACAAAAAGACCAGGCAGGGTTCCACTCTGCTGTCCACAGGGTCACTAGGAGTCGGAATCAGCTCCACGGCACTAACAACAACAACTTGAGTGAGTGGACGCAGGCGTTCTGGACCGAGGGACCTGCTAAGACTACTTCCCCATGCTAGGTCAACGTGGGTTTGCTGCTGCTCTGTTTACAGGTAATTGGTGACTGGAAGGTGGTCAATGTCCACATATCATCCTGCAGAACACTTGGTTCACTTTGAACTTAAGAACAGATATTGATTTCTTTTGGAAATAAAAGGTCTTATTCTTAATTTATGATAAGTTGTCAAACAGCACACCCCTGAAGTGCTTTTGTGGCAAACTTGCAAACAGCAGGTCCCCGTGGCAGCCGTCAGTGGGACTTGCTCTGTAAGGCAGCTGGAGCCACTCTTGATTGGAAAAACAGAGATCACAATTTTGAAGAGTGAGCGATTTCCTTTGGTGTTACCAAAAACTTGAGATTTAAAGTGGAGAAAGGCCATGTAGCTTAAGGCAGGGATACTCTGAAAAGGCAATTGTCTTTCATCATATAATATCGACTTTTGATTGGGTATTGATTCAACTTCCAGAAAGAGGATAGATTTCAGAAAGAAAAATAGAAAAAACAAATCATTAATGCCAAGTCAAGCTATGAAGAAACTTCTTTCCAGTAAAAATGGTGGGAATGAAGAAGGCAATGCTGTTGTCTTGGGGTGGGCAAATAACAGCACGTGGGCCAGTTTTTGTAAATAAAGTTTTATTGGAACACAGAGATGCCCATTCAGTTACATATTGTCTATAGAGGCTTGCACTCTATAATGACAGAGTTGAGTAGTTGCAAAAGAGACATGGCTCACAAAACTGAAAACGTTGCCCATGCTCCTACAGGGGCTGGAGTGAGCGAGGGATGAAGAGCCAGAGCACAGGGGATTTTTAGGGCAGTGAAACTATCCTGTATGGTACTATAATGATGGATACATGTCCTTATACATTTGTCCAAACCCATAGAATGTACACCACCAAGGGTGAACCCTAATGTAAACTATGGACTTTGTGTGATTATGATGTGTCAATGTAAGCTCATCGATTGTAGCAAATGCTGGAAGATGCTGATAGTGAGGGAGACTATGCCTGTGTGGGGGCAGGAGGTATATGAGAAATCTCTGCACCTTCTTGATTTTGCTGTGAACCTAAAACTGCTCTAAAAGATTAAAGTCTAAACAAAAAGCATTACTAAAATAAGACCAGTGCACTTGAAATGTGCACAAAGATATTTCGTTTTTAAACAACTCCTTTGCAGTATAAAAACGGGGCATTTATAGGAAAGTCAGTGTTTGTGGGATACACTTTGTAAATGACAGACAATATTTAAAAGCTATTTATGTGGCTGCTGCTGATTTAACAGATTCGTCTGGAGCACCCACTGTTGTGTAGATACTGGGCTAGCACTTGCGAAGGTACAGGATGATCAGGCGTGGCCTGTGTCCTGTTTAGGGCGAGGACAAAGGCCAGGTGCTTTAACACAGTGTTCTGGGACTGGGGAGCTGAGAATTCCAGTCGGGGGACGGGGGATGCCTCTGGGAGGCAATCGCTTTCTCCTGTGTTTCCCAGGAGAGTACATACGAGCTACACGTTTTGAGATAGTTATGTTTGAAGTGTCTTCATTCTGTGCTGTAGCTGGGTGTGGAATTCTAGGTTGAAAGTCGTTTCCATGCAGGACTGTAGTTTCCAGGGTGCTTGAGACAAGCTGAAGGCATTCCCTTCCTTTGTCTTGTTTCTCTCTCTCTGGAACCTCTGAGGATCCTTTCTCTGTCTCTGGTCTTTCTGAAGTTTCACAGTGACGTGCCTTACTGGGATTCCTGTTCTGTATTTATTGTTCTGGTCACTCAGTGGGTCCTTTTATTCTGGAACTTCGTGTCCCTCCCTGTGTATTCCCTGTTTCTTGTGTGTGGATCCTGTGTCAGGCAGGTGTTGACTCTCCCAGATTGATCTTTTTATTTCCCATTGTTTCTCTCTTTGTCTTTTTTGTTCATCTCTCTGGAAGGCTTTTTAAATGTTATTTACCAACCCTTTTATCATTTTTTTTATTAATTTTATGTTTTTAATTTCCAAGAGCTTTTTCCAGAACTCTGATTTTTAAAAAAATTCACGTCCCGTTCTTTTTTTCATGGGTACACAATATCTGTTTCCTCTTTTCGTTTGCAGGTTTCATCTGCTCCTTGCTGTCTCTTTATCTGCGTGTGTTTTGTGCCTACCTTTCCTTAAATATCTGGTCATCTTCTGCTGGATGTTCTTTTTTAAGGTTGAAGCGCTAAAGCCCAGTAACTGGGCTTCACCGGAGGGTGAATGAGGAGGGAGCTGAGTTTTCGCTGGTTGACTCTGAGTGTTAGCATCTGGCCTTTACTTTGAGCTGTTCCATTCCCCAGGCTCTTGCCTAGTGTAGTGAGCCTGGCTTTCTGGGAGCTGCGCACAGGGGCTTGGGTTCTCACAGGTCACTTTGCAGACTTTCCCTTAATCTCCCTGTTTTCAGTCTGATTGTTCAGCCCTGCCCTTTACTTGCCTGCTTTTCCCGAGTGCAGAGCCTCGGATGGTTAAAGCTTCTGTTTTCTTCAGGAGTCGGGGAGGTGGCAGTTTCCTGGTTTTCAGGATGGGGTGGGGACCTGGAGAGTTTGACTGCTCGTTACGGGGACTTTCCACCCACTTCCCTGTTTCCAGCTCCCATCTCAGCCCTGCCTCCTGCAGTGCCTGGTGCCTCAGTTCCAAGCTTTGCAGGGCCCTGTGTGGTAAATGAGCAGCT
Organism: Equus asinus; assembly: GCF_041296235.1. NCBI lineage: Eukaryota > Metazoa > Chordata > Mammalia > Perissodactyla > Equidae > Equus > Equus asinus. The sequence continues at coordinate 12,226,989 of NC_091791.1, read as the reverse complement.
GCCCGTCAGCACCACCCTCTGCTGGCCTGCAGACTCGCCTTTCCTCGGCTCTGTGAGTCAGCATCCGCTCTGCCACCTGCTTTCCGTCTTCATACGTTGTGGTGTGGAGTTGAGGTGCTTCTAGTTCCATTTAAGAAAGAATGTGTGTTCCCGTTTGTATTAGTCAGCGTTCTCCAGACAACCAGACCCTATAAAGTGTATAGAGAGAGGGGGAGAGGGAGGAGAGGGGGAGAAACGAGAAGGACGAGAGAGGGGGAGAGGGCAAGGAATATTTATTTTAAGGAATTGGCTCATGTGATTGTGGGGGCTGGCAAGTCTGAAATTTGTAGGGCAGGCCGGCAGGCTGGGAGCTCAGGCAGGATCTCTCTGTTGCAGTCTTGAGGTAGAAGTCCTTTTTGGGAGACCTCTATCTGCTCTTCAGGCTTTCAGGTGATCGGATGAGACCCACCCATGTTATGGAGGGTGAACTCCTTTACTTAAAGTCAACTGATTGTAAATACTCATCACACCTAAAAAATACCTTTGCAGCAACTTCTAGACTGGTATTTGACCAAACAGCTGGGTGCCATGACCTAGCCATGTTGGCACACAAAATTAGCCATCGCAGGGTTGTCCCCTCCTTCCACTATCATTTAAAAATCAGAAATACCATCATAAGGCTCTAATTCCTTCGTTGCAGAGGTCCCATGTGTTAGAGGGTTCTTGTTCAGCCTCTGTGTTGCTTTGATGACAGAGTCCTTGAAAGGGGAGTATACTTGCTGAGGGTCTCTGCAGGCTGAGTGTGTGGAAGTTTGCTTTCGCTGAACGCATCTAAATGGGTTTTAACGGATTGAGAATTTATTGCAAGATATTGTCTATGCTAACTAGCCAGGTTTAACTCCATCAAGCATGAATATTCAGTATTACAAACCAGCTGGTTCTTAGAGTGGTTAGGCATAATTTTGCATAAAGCAGCTTGCAACAAGAGAGCAGAAGAAATTGCGAGATTTGTTTGTTTTGCATCATTTAATGAAACGAAATTGCTATCCAAGAGTTTTGCTGGTAGATGGGAAGCTTGAAAAATGCCACCTTCTTCTTCTTCTTTTGAAAATGGTATAAAAAGGCATGAGGCACTTCGTTGGTTCAACCAGGACAAACTAGTGGTCCTTTGTCTGAGGTCAGCTCAATTTGCATGGGTTCTCTTGTAACTTAGAAATGAAAGCTTCCAGGTTCGATCTCTTGTCAAAGGACATTGTCAGACTTGGCAAGAGCCCCTCATAGCTTTTTTCCTGAATTTGTATTTTCCTACATCTCAGACTTCTGACAATTTCAGAGGTTCTAGGAAGCACCTGCACTGTTTCCCATCTTCCTCATCCCAGTGAACACTCCCCTGAATACTAGAAACTTGCTTTGGAGATGCCAAACCCCTGGAGGGAAGGATGGCTTTAAGCAGAATCAGACCTCTTTGTAGGATGGTATGTTTCAGTATGTTTTTCATTATCACCTCCTCTTCCTTTTTCTAGACTTTTTTCCCCCTGATTGCTTGTCTCTACCATGGAATTTTAATGCCACAGATACACTGTCAATCTGTTGATGTGCTGTGGCCCTTTCAAGGACCACAAACGATGGTAAAATCAGAGATTTTCTCGTCTCCCCCAGAACCAGTTTTCTTGCCCTTGGGGGCGATATTGTCTTGGTTGAGAATGCACGTTCTAGGGCAGTAGTTCTCAATGGGCAATTTTGCCCCCAGGGGACCTTTAGCAGTCTCTGGAGACAGTTTTGGTTGTCACAAGTTGGAGAAGGTGCTACTAGCATCTATAGTGTTTAGAGGCCAGAGATGCTGCTAAACATCCTTCACTGCACGGAACAGCCCCACAACAAAGAATTATCCAGCCCAAGATCTCAATAGTGTCCAGGCGGAGAAACCCTGTTTTAGGGTAATAGGCAAATATACGGGAGAAATTGATCACTCACATGTTAAATTTATCCCCTCTCCAAATTCCTGGTCTGAATAAATAGAATATTTTTAGAAATGGATATTGTTTAATTAATTCGAAATACTTTCTCTCAAAGACTTGTCTCGCTATTTGATTTCTATGAAAAAAAAAGATCAGGTCAGATTAAAGGTTATAATTCAAGCCTAATGGCTTTTTCTTTCTTTCTTTTTTAACTTTTTATTATAAAAATTTCAGACATATAAAAGAAAACAGAAATCTAATGAATACCCATGCTCCATTCTAGCTTCCTAATTTTCTTTGTCCATTTCCTACCACCATTCAATAATGATGATGAATTTTTTAATAACATTTTGGGGTAAAATTTACGTTGAAATGCATAAATCATTGCCATTCAGTTCTGATAAATAGACATACTATGTAACTCATATTCCTGTCACAATACAGAATATTTCCATAACCCCAGAAACTTCCTTTATGTCCATTTCCAGTCGATCTTCATCCCCTCAGGACAGACACTGTGGGTTGTTTTTAACTTTAGTTTAGTTTTTAGTTTTGTCAGTTTGTTGTTTTTGCGTCTGGCAGCTTTTTTTCAGTATAATGTCTTGAAATTCTTCATGTTTTTACGAGTATCAGTAATTTGTTCTTTTTTATTGCTGAAATGTATTTCGTTGTAGTGAATTTATCCCACAAATTGTTTATCCATTCTCCTTTTGATAAACATTTGGATTGTTTTCAGTTCTTTCAATTGTCAATAAAGCTGCTATGAACATGTGTGTGCAATTATTTTCCTGGACTGTATTGCTCTTTATCTTGGATAAAAATCTGTAAGGGCATTGCTGGGTTAGATATTTGTTTAAAAAGTTAGGTATGTGTTTAGTGTTAGAAGAAATGGCCAATCATTTTTACAAAATGCTTGTGTCAGTTTCCATTCCCACTGGCAGTGTATGAAAATTCCAGGTAATCTGTGTCTTCACCAACATTTGGTGTTATCAGTCTCTTTAGTCGTTTTGGTGCGTGTGCAGTGGTATCTCATTGTAGTTTTAATTTGTATTTCCCTGATGACTAATGATGTGTACGTTTTCATGTTCATATGGCTGTTGACATATCTTCCTCGGTGCAGTGTCTGTTCAAGTCCTTTGCCTAAGTTTTTTTTTTGTGTGTGTCTATTTATGATTAATTGGTGCAGCTTCCTCATCTTCTTTTTACAAACCTTTTGCCAAATAAATGTTTTGTGAATATTTTCTCCCATCAGTGGCTTGCCTATTTATTTTCTTAATGGTGTCTTTTGATGAGCAGTAATTTTAAATTTTGATTAAATCTAATTTATCACTTTTTTTGTTTTGTGGTTATTGCTTTCTGTGTCCTATTTAAGAAATCTTTTTCCACCCTCCAGTTGCAAAGACATCTTCATGTGTTTTCTGCAAAAACTTTATGGGTTTTGTTTTATATTTAGGCTTTTCTCAAACTGACTTTTGTCCATTGTGTGAGGTAGAGTTGGAAGTTCATATTTTTCTGTATTCATCTCCATTTTTTCAGCACCATGTGTTGAAAAGACTCTCCTTTCACCATCTGATGTCTTTGGTGCCTTTGGAAAAATTAATGGACTGTGTAAGTGTGGGTCTTTTTCTGCACTCTGTATGCTGGTCATTAACCTGTGTGCCTCTCCTTACGCCAGGACCGCACTCTATTGATTGCTGTAGCTTTGTGGTAGGTCTCGAAGTCAGGGAGTTTGAGTCCTTCATTTTGTTTTATTTTCTCAAGGTTGTTTTGACAATTATAGGTCTCTGGGGCTGGGGTCAGGCACGGTGGGAGGTTCTCTCTGAGTGACACCCATGCTTCAGGACTTGGGCATTGCGGGAAGGGGAGCACAGTAGCCTCTGGTCTTCCTGGAGGGTGAGAAATGCTGACAGCCTCCCCCTCCCAGGAAGATACCATTGCCCTTGGCTAGGAGCTGGGGGAAGTGGGCAAGGGAGCCCTGTGCTCTGGTCTGCACCATCCCCCCCGGAATGCTTTCCATCATGGTGGGCTGGGAGGGAGGAAGGAAGGAATGGGTCAGGGTTCGAATTCCATAGACTCTCACACTGTTCTTACCGAGTTTTAGTATATTTTCTTAAATAAACGTTTCTTCATTTGCTATATGATCTTGGGACCCTTTGCAGAGACTTAAAAAAATTTTTTTTTGAATAATTTTCCCCAGTTTTGCTTGGGAGTGGGTCCACGTAGCTCCTCACATTACCATTCTGGAAGTGGAATTCCCTTATGTCAGTTTTGATAAGTTTTGTGTTTTAAAATTAATTTGTACATTTCCTCTCAGTCGTTGAATTTATTAGCATAAAGTTGTTTACTATATTCCCATGTTGACTTTTTGATGTCTGTAAGATCAGTAGTGATAGCCCCTGTTCCACTTCTGTTAGAGTAATTTATGTTTTCTCTTCTTTTTTCTTGATTAATTTTACTTGGAGTTTAGCAATTTTACTGATCTTTTCAAAAAACCAACTTTGTTTTTGTTCATTTTCTCTATTTTTTTGTCTTTTTTTCTACTTCATTTATTTTGGTTCTTTTTTTTTTTTTTTTTAAAGATTGGTACCTGAGCTAACAGCTGTTACCAATCTTTTTTTTGTTTTTCTGCTTTATCTCCCCAAATCCCCCCTGGTGCATAGTTGTATATCTTAGTCACACATCCTTCTAGTTGTGGCATGTGGGACGCCGCCTCAACATGGTCTGACAAGCGGTGCCATGTCCGTGCTCAGGATCCGAACCAGTGAAACCCTGGGCCGCCACAGCGAAGTGCGAGAACTTAACCACTTGGCCCCGGGGCCAGCCCCTGATTTTGGTTCTTATCTATATTACTTTCTTGTTTGTAACTTGTGTTTCATTTACTTATAATTTTCTAGCTTCTTAAGTTGGAAATTTAAATCATAGTTTTTTAAAGTCTTTTTTCTTTTCTAATGTAAGCATTTAAAGCTATAAATTTCCCATAAGTCCTGCTTTAGCTGTACCCCACAAAATTTGATATATTGTATTTTTATTTTATTATGTTCTAATTTCTCTCATGATTTATTATTGGGGTTAATTTGTAACTTCCCTTTTGATTTCTTCTTTGATCTATAGATTCTTGAGAAGTGGGTTATTATTTCTTTTTTACTAATGAGAGAAACTCTAGTTTCTTTTCCTTTTTCTTTGTGGTGAGGAAGATTGGCCCTGAGCTAACATCTGTTGCCAATCTTCCTCTTTTTTTTTTTCTCCCCAAGGCCCCAGTACATGGTTGTATATCCTAGTTGTAGGTCCTTCTAGTTCTTCCATCTGAGATGCTGCCTCAGCGTGGCTTGATGAATGGTGCTGGGCCTGTGCCCAGGATCTGAACTGGTGAACCCGGGCCACTGAAGTGGAGTGTGCAAACTTAAGCACTACACCACTGGGCCTGCCCTGAGAAGTGGGTTTTTCACTTTCAAAATATTTAAGGCTGTTCTAGCTATCTTAATGTTATGAATTTTTAATTGAGTTTTATTGTGAATAGAAAACACTATACAAAATTTCAATCTTTTGAAATTTATAGAGATTTGTTTTATTCCCTAGTATATACTTTATCTCAGAGGATGTTCCATGCACACCTGGAGACGTATTCTGCATTTGTGGGGTGTGGCATTCCATATATGGCAAGTAAGTTAAGATGGGGTCATTCAGGGATTCTCGATCCTTGCTTTTTTTTCTCTTTGCCTCCTTTGTTCTATCAATTACTGAGAGTAGGGTTTGATCATCTTCAACTATGATTATAGGTTTGCTTGTTTCTCCTTTTAGTTTTGCTGGGTTTTGCTTCGTATATTTTGGAGCTCTTTTCACAGGCATAGGTGCATCTATGATTGTGATATATTTTGATCTTCGTATTTTGACCCTTTTGTCATTATGAAATGCCCTCTGCTCCTCATTTCATCTCTTCCCATTTCATGTAATAGCTTCTTGTGGATGTGAGGCTCCTAGGCCCCTCAATTGTGAAACATTTTCATAATGGCTTTTGCTCGTGGTCCTTGGTGATGAAATGGACTTGCAATGTAAATCATTGGATGGACAGCTATTTTGTGAGGGTTCCTTTTATCACTGTTTCAAACCATTGACTTTTAACACACCCTTCCAAATTTAGGCCCAGAAATCGTTCAATATTAGATTTGTTCCAAATAGAAATTCCAATTCATGACCCAACACTGTTCCACAATGCCCTCCTCTGGAAATTGTTCCAGTCCTGAGGTGGGTGCCCGTCCTCAGCTGTGCCCTGCCATAGAAATACTATGTTTTGAGTTTAGAACCACCAGTCCCTTTCTCTGTGTTTTCTCAGATTCATATCTACTGCTCATATCCTTAGAACCAGTATGTTTTCTTTCCCCTTTTGAATAGGACTCATAAACATACGTAGGTTATTCTCATGGGGGTCTCCACAGCAAACATTTCATTCCAGGCTTGCTTCCTTATGCCTCCCAATGGGTCTGGGAGCCATCTCTCCCTCCTCTGTTGGCATCTACTTGGGAAATGCAAAGTCATTTGAATGTTAAGTGGAGCCAACTTAATTAGGAAGTTAAGTCTGCTGAAGGAAAATTAAACAGATCGTTCTACGCCAAGTTTGTGCAGTCTTTGGATGATTCAAACCAACGCTTCTTTCCTTCCATCAGCCTCTGGGGTCTGCTAATTAGCACTAAATACCACCTTCCTTCTGTGCCAGCAGGGGATTTAGCACTGAGGGTATAGAAGTAGGTAAGCATTTCAAGCCTTGAAGAGTATGACATTCTAGAATGATGACGTTAGGCCACTCCACAGGTTAAAACTCTTCAGTGGCTTCCAGCGCATCCGGTCTCTTTCACGGTCTTCAGGCCTTTGCATGCTCTGGCCCCTGCTGCCTCTTCCACCTCAAGTCCTGCTCCCTTGCAACTCCACATCTTCCTACATTCCAGCCACACTGTCCTTTTGAGAGTAATGCAAACAGCTATTGTTTGTTGAACACGTAAAATGTGTCAGGAACTGTGTTAAGGGCCTTAAAGGACTTCTCACTCAATCCTCACAACATACCTGTGACGTCAGTGCTATTATTCGTCCTCTTGTCCAGATGAGGAAACTGAGGGTTAGGATAATAATCTACCCCAACGTCGCACAGCCTACATGTCACAGAGCTGGCATTTATACTCAGATCGTCTGACTTCAGAACCCAAACTCTTGATGTCCGAGCCTACCTCTCGACAGGTCCCTCAACAAGAGATATGCTTATTCTTTGCCTCCTTGGCCTTTGAATTTGCCCTTCTCCCAGACTTCTCGAATGCTGTCAGAACCCTGCCCATATTCCTTCAGCTCTTACTATGTCATGCACACCAATTTCCAACTACCAGCACCTGCTTCTCTCTCTCAGGGCCTCTGCTGGCTGCCAGAACCCACTCTGCCTTTGCTCATGGTGGACTGGACGTGTGGGGAATGAACGCCTACCCCACCCACTAGCGCAGCCCTCAGCCAATAAGGAGGGGGGTTGGTGTATCAATACCGCAGTCCCTGGCCCCTCAGGTGGGACAGGTCTGAGGTGTGTATTTTATAGTGTCTTCCGGGTTTCTCCTGCAGGATTGAACTCCAGCTGCCCACAGAGGTAACTTGCTTGATGTCACATGCTTCCCATCCCTCTCTCACTTCCCCACTGGTACTTCCTGGGATTATCTTCCTAAGAAACTGCTTGCACTCAAATCCATCTCAGAGTCTCATTCCGAAGGAAGCGAAACTAAGACATTACCGTTGCTAACTCTGCTTGTTTCTTGAGCTTCGGCCTAAATGTGGCCTTATTAAAGATGTTGGCCTAAATGCCCTGAATTCTCCTCTCATTATTCTTTGTCATAGCACTTGGTTGAGTCTGTAATCATCCTGGTTGTTTACTGGTTCTTCTGCTTCCATCGTCAGTGCTCAGCTCCCTGAGGGCAGGGACCATGACTGTCCCCAGCACTGATGTGTTACCCGTGCCTAGCACAGCAAATGAATGGCTCATTCTAGGTGCTTTAAAATGTTTATTGAACTAATTGACGTGTTGGTTTAATTGAGTAAAGACTTAACTGAAGCTACATTTATGCTGTAAATCTGTGTTCAGGACCCTAGATTTGCCGTTGATGCTGAGTTCTCAGAACACCTCATTCTTTCCTTTGTTTAGAGCAAGAGAGAGAGCCGAGCTGTCAGGGCAGTGAGGTCGGCTTTCCTGCTAAAGAGCGGTGTGATCTGGTGGCAGACCCCTGGACTGCTCAGTCTTCTCTCTGACTCTTAGAAGATGAAGGGTTTTGGTTGGTGTGGGGTTTCCTAACTCACTGTGAGCTATGAAATTCTGTGGTCTCTTTCAGCCTCGTGTCATCAGCTTTCTAAGAGGGTTTAAAAATACCTACCAAGGAGTTGTTGTGAGAATTGAAAGGGAGAAAGGCTGTGGAGCCCCCTGCACTGCATCAAGCACATAGTAGGTGCTCTGTGCATGCTGGATGCCCTCTGTGCCTCCCCCAGCAGAGTGGGGGATCCTGGTACCGACTAGAAAGACCAGCAGGACGCTGTGAGTTAGTTTCTGCCTGGAAGCCTGGGGTGGGAGCTAGGGACTGGGGGCTCGTGGGAGGAGAGACGAACTCGCGTGGTTACACTCCATGAGTCTTTTGGGGTTTTTTTGTAAGCAGACATTTTCAGAAGTAAAGAGTTCTTTGGGAGCCTCTTTGTGCTTATTTCTACCCATAAATGGATTCAATTTTAAGCCGTAGGTTGTTGTCTCTCATAGGATTATCTCCCTCAGTTTTCTGCGTCATGAGAAACTACAATTTTCCATCAAAAAGAAAGGGAGGAAGGAAGGAGGAAGAACCCCCTGCTTTCCTTATGGTTTCCTTACTAAGTAGGTGCTGGGTACAACTTGACATCCTTGAACACCTCCAGCACTCCCGCCAGCCTCTCCAGGTCCCATGATGATTAGTAACCTTGTACAAAGTATGGCTCATATTTTTGTCCTTTACTAATGTGGCCTTTTGGTCAAAGGTTTGAATATTTTGGCCTGAGTACTATTTACTTCACCTTACAAATAAAACAAGATTCCATTTATTTTCTTTCAAAATTATTCCCTTCCGGAAAAGCAGAAAGTGACCGGCATTTGCTGACTGCTTGAGCGAGGGAGCCTAATGAACGACTGCCTGTTTCCCCCGTGGCCTGATCTGCCAGCCAAGTTGTCTCCTCCTGTTGTTGAGCTTTAGCTGCTAAAACAAGTGAGGTGTTGCCACCTATTTCACCATTTGGCTTTGTTATCTTAGGTAAAACTCCAGATACTCTGTAAGTGCTTTAAAAAGTATTCATTTACTCATTTTTTTAGTGATTCCATCATTTATTCAACATATATTTATTGGATACCTACTATGAGCCAGGTCTATGTGTTGCACAGGAGGAGACAATGGTGAGTAAGACAGACACAGTCCTGTCCTAGTAGAGTTTACAGGGTCGGGCCACTGTGAGCTGTATGGTGCCTTATGCTAGTTAGGAAAAGGTGAGCAGACAGCAGGTGTTCCTTCTCAGCTGGGCACCCTTGGGCAGCGAGTATTCTGAACAACCATTCTTGGCAGCCCTGATGGACAACAATGGACATTAAACAAATAATTACACAAATAGTCATTTAATTACAAGCCTGACATTTATGAGTAGGAAAAATACATAACACAGAATAATTAAGTGGTGTCTATTACATAATCAGAGGCATGTGGGATAATTAATTCTGAAGGAAGAGTGGCAAGACCAGGAAAGAGGGGCGAGAGCATTTCTGATGATAAGGACCCCAATCATGGCTGCCCCTTGTCATGGTGCGCATGGAGGAGACCGACAGGAGTCAAGCTGGTGATGGAGAAGAGGGCCCGGGCACGTAGATCATGTTAGGACTTTTGGATTTCCGGTCTAATTGCCACAAGCATGCATTTATTTCTTCTTTCTCTTCATGTTCATAACTACATATTGTTGGATGTCAAAAGAATGCCATTTTAAGACCTAGCCTGGGGGCTAAAAGTGATGTATTTGCTTTTCTAACCATTAGATTGCTCCACATATATAAATTATTTTGTGTTCAAGAGCCTGTCTCCATTGATTATGATAGAGAGAGAAGAATTATTTTCAGACTCAGGCAGACCTGAGTTTGGCCTGGCTCCATTACTTAGTCATGATGCAATCTTGGGCAAGTCGCTTCATGACTTTCTGTCTCAGTTTACTCATCTGTAAAATGGGAATTTAGTCTCTACCTTTCAAGGTGTGGGGGGAAATTAAATGAGATGATTTAACACCATTCTCCTTTGAACTCTGACTCTGGGGAAGATCGGAGAAGTCTGGTCTGTCCCTGCAGCAGAGATGGGAGAACAAGAGTGAAATAAAATCTCCTGCCGACAGGTACCTATTTGGTTGCATTTGTTTCTAACACAGCACGACAGCAGGCGACAAATGCATCACCCCAGTTTATTTCCCTACCGACGGGTGTGTGTTTATTGCATCCTTAATAATTTCCTCCGTGGTATGTGTGTTGCCGTGAGGGTTGTGCGATCCATTTAGTCAACGTGTTCCTTTTGCTGTGGTTCTCGCATCTCCACCCGTGGTATTCATTTGATTCTAAGTACAGATCTATTCGCTTCAGGAACTCAGTGTCTTACCATGAGCAAAAGTAAAAGTAAAAACTTGGAAAAACCTTTCTCTGATCATGTCCCGCTGTGCATTTAAGAAGTGTGGTGTGCCGGTTAGATCATTCTTGAAAACCAGTGTGTGCTTCAATGAGCCTCCCTTGAGCTAGGCCTCTGGACGTGGCCAAGTCAATGACATGCATGGCACTCTTGCCTACCAGCCTCAGGTTAGAAGTGGGGAGGCGTGCTGGGGGTTCATCTCCAAGAACGTTGGTTAACAGTTGCACCCACACCCAGAAAGGTCACAGAAGTGAGGATACCCAGAGTGAGGTCAGCCAGTGTGTCGGCCAGCGTGGGCCCAGACCCAGACTGCCAGAGTCATAGCTTGGCCTTCGACCATGAGGTTGAAAGTCGTCACCTGCTGTTCCCTCCATTGTATTGCTCATAGGACATTGGCTACAGACAAAGAACAGAAGTAGCTGTCAGTTCTCTAAGTGAATAACATAATTTATGGAGGCAATTGCTAGAGATGCAGAGGAAGCCTCTGGGTACAGCTGGGATGGTTGTCCTAAAACGTTGGAGGCAACCTAGGAACTACTGTTCACTGGGCCTCCTTCAGTCCGTTTATGAGAGATGGGATTTGGACCAGCACAGGCAGAGCAGTGCAAGGTCATTGCAGAGGAGCTGGCCGCCTCCCCCAGGGAAGAAGAAGGTGCTGTTGGAGGACTTTGGCCTGACACGGAGAACTGTAACCTCAGCAAAAAGTGCCTTTGTAAAAGTATGTTCAGCTCCTTTCATGCATCCGGCCCATGCTCCCATTTCTCAATTGCTGCTGAGAAATTAACTGGTAAAAGCTTTTCATGCGGTAACAACCACCATAAAACCCGCTGCAGAGTGACTGTCGAAGGTGCTTCATTCTCATCCCAGGTACACAGAACAGTTGGAGCCCTGATTGTTGGTAAATGATGACTTCATTTTCCAAAGTCTTCAAAAATTCTTGTGCATGCTTGTGCAACACTCACTTGGATGGAGTTTTTCTTCTCCCAGAGGCAGTGTGTACGCTTTGTCTTAAAAGAGGCTGCTGAAGTATCTGTCATAGAGACCATGTGATGGCAGAAGGAGATCATGCAGAATGTCATGCCACTCTACAGATTACAGCCATCACCAGGACACTGGACAGGTGTGTGTGTGGGTGGCAGGGCTGGGCCACCTTGGTGGGGATGAGCTGTGAGGAGGAGCCAACAAGACCCACTAGCACCTGAGACCTGCCTGCCACAAGCTGAGTGAGTAATGTCAGAGGGGCCCAGAAGCCAGGAGGTCCCAGGGACACCGAGTCGGTATCTTCAGCACCAACACCTTTTAGGTCCTTCCTATTCAAACAGCATTGTCCTTGCCTGTAGATGGCTGGGGCAGAGGAGGAGTGAAGCCCTGGTGGCATCTTCACAGCTGCCTGTTAGAGAATGCCCTCCTGTGTGGTCTGCCGGTGGCCCCCTGCCAGTTCCAGTGGTGGAAAGAGCCAGAGCCTGCAAGGCCCATGAGACCCATAGGTGGGTCCCTGGGATGTTGTCTCTTTCCTTCACTCTGCCCTGAAAATGGCAGTACAGCTTCAAGGCAGGTTGTATGAAGGCTTGGCTGTCCTCCAGCTTTTCATTTAAATCCTTCCTGAAAATGAAACATTGACCTGGATTCTGCACCTCCCCTGACCCCCAAATGCACTGTCCAGTCTTCCTCTTCAGTTCTCTCACCCATGGTGGCACCAGAAGCCCTAAGCGCTCCTCTCTGGCACCAGCCTTGAGAATGTGGGGATCTGTGTAACTTACAATCACTAATTTCTTTAACAATTCATTGGGGAATTCTGATCTGGAGATTTTTCCAAACCATGCTTGAACCAAAGTGAGTTTCCTCTCTGCATGAGTCAGGGTTCTCTAGGGAAACAGAACCAATAGTGTGTATATATAATGAGATTTATTATAAGGAATTGGCTCATGTGATTATGGTGGCTAAGAAGTCCCATTATCTGCCATCTGCAAGCTGTGAGACCCAGGAAACCTGGTGGTATAAATTCTAGTCTGAGTCCAAAGGCCTGAGAACCAGGAGTGCTAATGGTGTGACTCCCAGTATGAGGACAGGAGAAGATTGGTGTCTCAGCTCAAGAAGTCAGACAGAGAGAGAGGGAAAATCCTCCCTTCCTCCACCTGACACCTGACTGTTCTATTCAGGCCCTCAGTAGACTGGATGGTGCCCACCCACATTGGGGAGGGCCATCTGCTTTTCTCCATCTACAAATTCAAATGCTGATCCAGAAACATCCTCACAGACACACGCAAAAATAATATTTAGCCAAATATCTGGGTACCCTGTGATCCAGTGAAGTTGATACATAAAATTAACCGTAATACTCTCCTACCCACTTCGAGGACATCACGTTCCTCTCCTTTCCAGCACGTACCCTTCAAACCAATCAACCTCAAGAACCCATAGTCTCTGCCCTAGCCTGTAACTCATTTTCTTCCCCTCCAGGAACTGCCCTCCTGGTCCTTCTCTACAGTCCACCCTGCCTGGCACAGAATAGTGTGAGAAAATGAATGCATAGCCTACCTACCCATCTTTCAAGGCTGGACTCATGTCCCCAACTCTTCCTGGTAGCCCTCTCTGATTGTAAAGATCCATGTTCACTTATCCATATCATCTACTTTATTTCTCTTGCAGAGTATTTGTATGCATAGTGCTAGAGAATACACGAGACATAGTGTTGCCCACTGTAAATTCAACTGTAAATAGAATAAAAAGCACACTTCTGTGATTGCTTTTAGCATTAAATAGTTTATTAGATGCATTGAATACCAGGTGAAGTGAATAACAGACGTTCACAAGGAATAGGTCTAACATGTATGTCCAGCATTTTAATAGAGTTCAGAGACTCTGGACATCATGTTTTTTCCCCTAAATGGATGTCCCTGAAATAGTTGCCCTCTTTCACCTTTAAGAGTGATGAGCAGAGTGGCATCAGCATCATGACGGAGTGAACCCTTCCCTTAGACCTGACCCCTAACATACAACAAAAAGGACATTCATAAACCAACAGAGAACAATCACACAACACAAAAGACATCTGAGAGACCCACACAGCCATACATCTGAAGGTGGAGGTGCTGGACGCCCTGGGAGGAAGTAGAAGGAGGTAAGGGGATCTCCTCTCCCTCCCTGGCAGTGACCCAGGCCGTGGGACCGTGTGCAGCTCTGAGAGAAGAAGGGGGAGGGGCAGCTCTCTGTGGGAATGCCTTTGCTCTCCAAGGTCCCTCACAGCCCATAGGAAAGCTCCACACAGGGGAGGCTAAGCTATTGTGGGGGTGTCTTCAATCAAGCCAGCACCCCAGGAAAGTAGATAACAAGGGCAAAGAATGCCCCTGTGATCATGCACATGAAAGAAAGCGCCCCTACGCACAGCTGGTGCGTCAGCTCAGGTAGTCAGCCAGAGCAAGGGACCCTCACCAGAGTACCCATGCATACGTTAGAAATGCAGCAGCTGCCAGTGGGCAATCACAGACAGTCCCTGTCAGCAAGGATTGCAAAGGACAGGCTTAGATGCCAGGGATCACAGCAGGTTCAGAATACACAGCTCCTGACACTCCCACCCAACCCCTAGTGGTGGCAGGTGGAATCTGTGACCAGATATTATCATTATGCAAAGGCACAAATCCATGCCATCAAACGGTATGAAGAAATATAATAAAACCCCAGACAAGAAGGAAAATGACAGTCACCCAGAAATCAATCCTGAAGGCGCAGAAATTTACAATCTAAATGACAGAGAATTTAAAATAGCCATCATGGGGGTGGCCCAGTGGTGCAGTGGTTAAGTTTGCACGTTTCTCTTTGGCAGCCTAGGGTTCGCTGGTTCGGATCCTGGGTGCGGACATGGCACTGCTTCGCAAGTCCTGCTGTGGCAGGCATCCCACATGTAAAATAGAGGAAGATGGGCACAGTTGTTAGCTCAGGCCCAGTCTTCCTCAGCAAAAAGAGGAGGATTGGCAGCAGATGTTGGCTTAGGGCTAGTCTTCCTCAAAAAAACCCCAACCAAACAAACAATAAAATAGCTGTCATAAGAAAAAAGTTACAGGATAATTCAGATACACAGTTCAATGAAATCAGGAACAAAATTAATGAACAGAGGGAATTCTTCACAAAAGAAATTGAAACTATAAGGAAAAACCAATCAGAAATGTTGGAGATGAAAAACACAATGGATGAGCTAAAGAAAAATCTGAATTCCCTGAATAACAGAGCTGATATGATGGAGGACAGAATTAGCAGTCTGGAGGACAGAAATATAGAAATGCTTCAGATAGAAGAGGAGAGAAACTAAGATGACAAAGAAATGAAGAAATTCTCCTTGAAATATCTGACTCAATTAGAAAATGCAACCTAAGGATTATAGGTATTCCAGAGGGAGAAAAGAGGGAGAATGGAGCAGAAAGCTTGTTCAAAGAAATAATAGCTGAGACTTTCCCAAACCTGGGGAAGGAGCTGGAAATAAAACTAAAAGAAGCTAATACAACTCCTAATTATTAGAATGTAAAAAGACTTTCTCCAAGGCATATGGTAGTAAATGGGCAAAAGTCAATGACAAAAGAGAAATATTAAGGACAGCAAGGCAGAAGAAAATAACTTGCAAAGGAACTTTGCAACTATCATGCTTTCAGCAGATTTCTCAGCAGAAACCTTACAGGCTAGGAGGGAGTAGAATGATATATTCAAAATTCTGTAAGACAAAAACTTTCAGCCAAGAATACTCTATCCAGTGAAATTATCCTTCAGATATGATGGAGAAGTAAAAACTTTCCCAGATAAACAAAAGCTAAGGGAATTCATCACCACAAGACCCACCCCCTACACACACACAAGAAGTGATCAAGAAGGCCCTCATACCTGAAAAAAAAGAAAGGGTTTACAAAACCTTGAGGAAGGAGATAAATAGGCAGACAAAATCAGAAAATTGCCACTCTTTATCAGAACAAGTTAGCAAATACTTAATTATAAAATTAAAGATAAAGAGAAGGAAAACATAAAAAATAACTATAATGTCATCATTTTAACCACAAACTCACCACACAAGGTGGAATAAGTTGTGACAACAATAACTTAGAAGAAGAGGAAAGGGACAAAATTGGCTTAGACTAAGGAAATAAGAGGCTTCAGAAAATGGACTCTATGAGATTTTTTATACAAGCCTCGTGGTAACCAATAAACAAATAAGAACAGAGACACAAATGATAAATAAAGAGAAAACTGAAAAAACCTTCCTAGAGAACTACCAAACTGAATTGGTAGTCCTAAATACACGAGATGAGAAACAAGGGAAATACAGAGCAACCAGAAAATGAGTGATAAAATGGCAGTATTAAGCCCTCCTATATCAATAATCACTCTAAATGTAAAAGGATTGAATTCTCCAATGAAAAGACAAAGAGCGGCTGGATGGATTAAAAAGTAAGACCCAACAATATGCTGCCTACAGGAAACACATCTCAGCTCTAAAGACAAACACAGGCTCAGAGTGAAAGGCTGGAAGATGATACTCCAAGCAAATGGCAAACAAAAGAAAGCAAATATTGCCATCAGACAAAGCAGACTTGAAGATAAAACAGGGAATAAGAGAGAAAGAGGGGCAGTATATAATGATAAAAGGGACACTCCACTAAGAAGACATAACACTCATAAATATATATGCACCCAACACAGGAGCACCAAAGTACATAAGGCAACTATTAGCAAACGTAAAAGGAGATATTAACAACAACACAACAATAGTAGGGGACCTTAACACCCCACTTACGTCAATGGATAGATCATCCAGACAGAACATCGACAAGGAAATAGTGGAATTAAATGAAAAACTAGACCAGATGGACTTAATAGATATATAGAGAACACTCCATCCAAAACCAGCAAATTACACATTCTTCTCAAGTGGGCATGGAACATTCTCAAGGATAGATCATATGTTGGGAAAGAAGGCAAGAATCAATAAATTTAAGAAGACTGAAATCATAACAAGCATCTTTTCTGACCATAATGTTCTGAAACTAGAAATCAACTACAAGAAAAGAGCTAGAAAAGTGACAAATATGTGGAGACTAAACAAAATGCTACTGAACAACCAATGGGTATTGAAAAAATTAAAGGAGAAATCAAAAAATATCTGGAGACAAATGAACATGAAAATACACCATATCAACTCATATGGGATGTAGCAAAAGCAGTCCTAAGAGGGAAATTCACAGCAACACAGGCCCACCATAACAAACAAGAAAAATCTCAAATAAACAATCTTAAACTACACCTAACGGAATTAGGAAAAGAAGAACAAACAAAGCTAAAAGTCAGCAGAAGGAGAGAAATAATAAAAATTAGAGCAGAAATAAATTAAATTGAAACAAAGGAAAAAACCATAGAGAGAATCAATGAAACTAAGAGCTGGTTTTTGAGAAGATAAACAAAATTGACAAGCACTTAGCCAGACTCAGTAAGAAAAAAAAAGATGGAAGGCTCAAATAAATAAAATTGGAAGTGAAAGAGGAGAAATTACAATGGATACCACAGAGATACAAAAGAATATAAGAGAATACTATGAAAAACTGTATGCCAACAAATTGGACAATCTAGAAGAAATGGGTAAATTCTTAAATGCATAAAACTTCCCAAAACTTAATCCAGACGAAATAGAGAATCTGAATAGACAAATCACAAGGAAAGAGATTGAAATGGTAATCAAAAACCTCCCCAAAAATAAAAGTCAAGCACCAGATGGCTTCTCTGGAGAATTCTACCAAACATTCAAAGAAGATTTAATACCTATCCCTCTCAAATTATTCCAAAATGTTGAAGAATATGGAACACTTCCTAACACATTTTATGAGGCCAACATCACCTTGATCCCAAAGCCTGACAAGGAGAACACAAAGAAGGAAAATTACAAGCCAATATTGCTGATGAACATAGATGCAAAAATCCTCAACAACATATTGGCAAACCAAATACAGCAATACATTAAAGGGATCCTAAACCATAATCAGGTGGGATTTATACCAGGGACACAGGGATTATTCAACATCCACAAATCAATCAATGAGATATACCACATTAACAAAATGAGGAATAAAAACCACATGATCATATCAGTAGATGCAGAGAAAGCATTTGACAAGATTCAACTGCCATTTATGATAAAAACTCTCAATAAAATGGGTATAGAAGGAAAGTACTTCAACATAATAAAGGCCATATATGACAAACCCACAGCCAACATCATTTTCAATGGGGAAAAACTGAACACCGTCCCTCTGAAAACAGGAACAAGACAAGGATGCCCACTCTCACCACTCTTATTCAACATAGTACTGGTGGTTTTGGCCAGAGCAATTAGGCAAGAAAAAGAAGTAAAAGGAATCTGAAGAGGCAATGAAGCAGTGAAACTCTCATTGTTTGCAGATGACATGATTTTATGTATAGAAAACTAAAGAATCCATCAGAACACTATTAGAGATAATCAACAACTACAACAAAGTTGCAGGGTAGAAAATCAACTTAGAAAAATCAGTTGCATTTCTATACTCTGATATTGAACTAACAGAGAACTCAGGAATATAATCCCATTTACAATTGTAACAAAAAGAAAATGTCTAGGAATAAATTTAATCAAGGATATGAAAGACCTATACAATGAAAACTATAAGACATCATTGAAAGAAATCGATGATGACATAAAGAAATGGAAAGATATTCCATGCACATGGATTGGAAGAATAAATATAGTTAAAATGTCCACATTACCTAAAGCAATCTACAGATTCAATGCAATCCCAATCAGAATTCCAATGACATTCTTCATGGAGATAGAACAAAGAATCCTAAAATTCATATTGGGCAAGAAAAGACCCTGAATAGTTAAAGCAATCCTGAGAAAAAAGAAAAAAGCTGGAGGTATCACACTCCCTGATTTCAAAATATACTGCAAAGCTATAGAAATCAAAACAGCCTGGAACTGGTGCAGAAACAGGCACACAGATCAATGGAACAGAATTGAAAGCCCAGAAATAAAACCACACATCTAATGACAGCTAATCTTCAGCAAAAGCACTAAGAACATAGAATGGAGAAAGGAAAGTCTCTTCAATAAATGATACTGGGAAAACTGGACAGCCACATGCAAGAGATTGAAAGTAGACCCTTATTTTTCACCATACA
Source organism: Equus asinus (assembly GCF_041296235.1). NCBI lineage: Eukaryota > Metazoa > Chordata > Mammalia > Perissodactyla > Equidae > Equus > Equus asinus. The sequence continues at coordinate 12,208,181 of NC_091791.1, read as the reverse complement.
CAAAAAATTAACTCAAAGTGAATCAAAGACTTGAGGTAAGACCTGAAACTATAAAACTCCTAGAAGAAAAAATGGGCAGTACACTCTTTGACATTGGTCTTAGAAGGATCATTTTGAATACCATGTCTAGTCAGGCAAGAGAAACAAAAGAAAAAATAAACACGTGGGAGTTGATCAGACTAAAGAACTTCTGCAAGGCAAAGGAAACCAGGAACAAAATGAAAAGACAACCCACCAACTGAAATAAAATATTTGCAAATCATATGTCTGACAAGGGGTTAATCTTCAAAATATATGAAGAACTCATACAACTCAACAACAAAAAAACAAACAACCTGATCAAAAAATGGGCAGAGGATATGAACAGACATTTTTGGAAGAAGATGTAGAGATGGCCAGTAGGCACATAGTTTAACATCAACAATAGTTCAATATCTCTAATCATCAGGGAAATGCAAACCAAAACTACTCTAAGTTACCACCTTACACCTGTTAGAATGGCTATACTCACCAAGACCAAAAATGACAAATGTTGGAGAGGATGTGGAGAAAAGGGAACCCTCATACACTGCTGATGGAAATGCAAACTGGTGTAGCCACCATGGAAAACAGTATGGAGATTTCTCAAAAAATTAAAAATAGAAATACCACATGACCCAGGCATCCCACTACTGGATATTTATCCAAAGAACTTGAAATCAACAATTCAAAGAGACTTATGCACCCCTATGTTCATTGCAGCATTATTCACAATAGCCAAGATGTGGAAGCAACCCAAGTGCCCATCAATTGATGATTGGATAAAGAAAATGTAGTGTATATGTATACACAATGGAATACTACTCAGCCATGAAAAAGGACAGAATCGTCCCATTGGAAACAACATGGATGGACCTTATGGGTATTAAGTAAAACAAAATAAGCCAGACAGAGAAAGGCACACACCCTATGATTTCATGCATGTGTGGAAGATAAACTAACATATGGACGAACAGAACAGATTAGTGGTTACCAGAGGGGAATAGAGTTGGGGGGGGTGAGCATATGGGTTAAAGGGGCACATTTATATGGTGACTAACAAATAATAATGTACAACTGAAATTTCACAATGTTATAAACTATTTGACGTCAATAAAATTAAAAAAGAAAGAACCCATGTGAAACAGAAAAGACTGATGCACAAAGATAATGGAAAGGAAAATTACTTTTCTCCATTTTCTCAAATGAGTCACTCAGTAAGAACAAGTTCTGAAATTAGTATTTAGTTAAACCCTAGGATTTCTTGACTGAGAGGAAATAAATGCCTTTTAAAGAAATGTCTAGAAATTAGAGAGCAAATCATAACCCTAGGAGGACTTATTATCAAATAAATGGAAATGGCATGGTTTTGATCAAACACAGCATTTCATAAGCTTGCAAGTGACATTTCCTATCCTCATCAATCATAACTTTTGAAGTGAAAGTTGAAAATTGTGCATTTTTTAAAAAAAATAAACAATTGGTAATTTGGAGGAGAAACCCAGTAGGAGAATGATTGATATCAGTAAGTCAAAAAAGAGCCACGTTCATTTAGACTTGGCCAAAGTGTTGCTTTCTGTAATTTCCATCAACAATAGCAGTAGTATAGTGTGACCCTTCTTGGCTATGTGAAAAAACCGGGGGACATACCTTCCTTTTTTTCAGCTGCGTGACCCCCCAGTTTCAAGAGGTACCATACCTTTCTAAAGGCAGGCTGTTCAAGTGCTGCTAATAGGATCCTGAATTGTTTGCTCATGGAAACTTTTTGGTTGAGTGGCAAGTTCATAGGTGTTGGAATCAGAAGGACATGAGTGCGAATCCAGAATAGCTTTTGTGTGTGTGTGTGTGTGTGTGTGTGTGTGTGTGTGACTTTAGTAATTGCTTAATTTCTCTAAGCTTTGCTTTTCTCATCTTTGAAGTGGACATAATAAATATTCCATAATATTGTGAGGATTATGTTATTGAACTTTCAGATTATGCTGATATTTTCATTTGTTTTAGTTACAGGCTGCTGAATTTCCTAAGAGTAATGAGTACCTAGGGATCAGACGGTTGGCGTTAGATCTTGGGGACTGATGGAGATGTTGACAGTTGTTTGGAATACCACAACTTTTAGGCAGAGGACTTCCAGTTCCAGCCATGAGGGAGAAACTGGTATTGGACTTCCCCTTATTGTTACTATTTAAGATTCATAAAATTGATAAACTCCTAGCAAGACTGATCAAGGGAAAAACAGAGGGAACATACAAATGACTGACATCAGGAAAGAAGGAAGGGCTACTCCTAAAGATCCTGAGTACATTAAAGGGACAGTAAGGACATTTTGTGAACAATTTTATGCCAATAAATTCAACAGTGTACACAGAATGGTAAAATTCCTTGAAAACCGCTGCTCACCAAAACTAATAAAGATGAAATACAAATCTAATTTCTAATGAAAAACCTGTGTGGAAAGAAATCTCCAGGCTTAGATGGTTTCACTGGGATCTTCCCTCAAACATTGAAGGAAGAAATAATACCAATCTTAGACAAAACTTTCAAAAGAATAGAGGTGGAGAAAACACTTACCACCTGCTTCTATAAGACTGTACGCATAAGATTGTAGAATAATTCTGATAACAACGTCTGACAAAGATGTTGCAGAGAATAAAATTCAAATGACTTAACCGTGTTCCACAAAGCACTGTGGAACTCTAGCCCCTGCCTCATCTCAAGCTGTGCTCCAGTCCAACCACACTGACCTTCTGACAGTTCCTGGTTGTGTCAAGCTCTCCTTTGAGGCCTCCATTGCTGTTCCCGACCTTAGACATTCTCTCTAATGCTTTTTGTATATCTAGCTCCTCATTTTTCAGATTTATGTAACGTAGTCGCTCCCCTGGTCCCATCAACCATTCTCTCTTCCAAAAGCCTGTTTGTTCCTTTCCTAACACTTCATAATTTGGAATTATTTCTACATCTAGATTCCAGGAGGCCAGAAACCAACTCTGTCTCCTTGTCCCCCAGAGCTGAGCATGATAGTTGGCTAGGCACATAGCAGGAACTGAATGAATATTTGTTGGATTGATGGCTTCATAATGAAACGCTCAACCTTATAGCCCCGGGTGTGGTGTTGGTGCTGATAGTTGTTTTGAATCAATGTGTGTATATGTTTGTGTGTCCTGTGAAGTCCGCACATTATTTTAAATCCACGCAGGCCAGATTCTTGTTCATTGACGAAAACTTGCATTATCGTAGGGGAGAGTCATCTTTTTTTAAGCTCAGGTATTTGGCTGCATATAGTTAGAGGACCTTTCACTGAATCGCAGCTGCTTTTTCTAATGGCTGAAACACTGAAGCCAAAATCAGGGCAATACAGTGTCATCCCTCCTCTGGGTAGAAAGTGGGAATCTGATTTGATTGCAGGGTTTTAACATTTTCCTTCCTCATTCTATCACCACTGGCCATCAAAGAGTGTCTTGGGAAGTCTCAGGAACTTTGTCATCTCCTGCCTTCCAAATGCACATTCTTTTGTGCTCCTTCTCAGGAAAGTGGTCTGGCTGGTGGGCCAGATGGACTGTTTTGACTGAATTGACAAGTGGCTGCTGATTTTTCTTTTTGACTGAGCTGACTGAATCCATGACCTACTTTAGCACTGCAGAAGAGCAGCTAGCTTTAACCTTTGAGCCTTGTTGCCCTAAAGCTGTGGGCTTGCATCAGTGATCTCAAAGGCATTCAGCTATGCTGATTTCTAGATCTCTTCAAGGAGCTGAGAGATAAGGACTGGAGCTGATGGAATCGATGCAGGAAAAAGCCTGTGAAAGCTGCAATGAAGGGAGTTGAGACCTATCGCTAAAATTCTCTTCTCCTGATAATTGATCCAGTTTAAACAGAGCTCCATTGAATTTGAGAGGGGCACAGACATTGGGGTTCTCAACATCTGAGTTATTGTCATCTGATTCTTCACGGTTATGAGATTCCACAGGGGCACTAACGTCAGCAGGCCAGGAAGAAAATAGATAGTAATAAATTGACTATCTCTAAAATGAACCTACTCTCCAACATTTCTTCTTGCTCCAGGTGGGGGGCCTTTCATCCTTGTTCAGTTCTTACAGATTATTGAGTGTTTTAATATGACAGTACGATGCAAACACATTGCAAGTCGATTAAGTAAAACTGCACGTCTTGAGAAAGCTGCAGGATTTCATGAAGTCAATGAACGTGATGTTGCAAAACTGCTGGGTTGGCCAGCTAGACCAGTTAACAATTACAAAGGAGCAGATCCACTGGGATGAGGTCAGTAGGGTTGCTTTAGAATTGACTGATTTGAATATCAAAGGATTATGAGATGTAATTAAGGAAAAATGATGAATACTACTAATATTTCTGTTAAAAAAAATGATCCTGGTGATTTTGAGGGAAAAGCGTTGTATTGCATTGCTACATTCTTTTATTTTCAAGATAATGTTGAAAGCAATCAAAACTTGATTTATTCTGTGTTCTGAAAATTAGCTTAGTTGCAATTATAACCCATATTGTGTTACATATAAGATAAATTTATTTTCGTAATTTTTCGGTTAATTTTTTGAGTTGGAATCTCAACAGAAACTTGTTTTCACTATTGAATGTGAAACGTTGCTCTCTGTGTTGAGTAGGTTCACTTTAAGTAACGTTTTGCTGTCAATGAGATTGTCTGTCCCTGAGTCACCTGGATTCCACGTACATGGTGCCTCCTGATGTCCGCGGGTGTCTGAGACCCCTGGAGAATCACAAAGAGGCGAAGAGACAGGTCTGAGAGGACAGTGCAGTGGCCTGAGTTGCAGCCCAGACTTGGCCATTCCCCTCAGTGTCCCCAGCACCTACCTGCCCCAGATCCATGTCAGCAGGCCCTGCCTGCCCACTGTGGGCAGCATATGCCTTGCCTGCCCCCAAATCTTCATTTAGGAAGTTTTGGGAATGCTGACAATTTCCCAGAGGCTGTTAGTTAACTGAGTGCCAGATTTGGGGAGTGGGGAGTGGAAGATAATGGAGAATAGTACCAGTAATCGAGAAAGGAACCCAAAACACCCAAAACAAGCAGAACCCAAATAGCAAAGAACTTACGTTTGCCTCTAGAGAAGAAAAGGGAAACCCTGGCTCCATGGAAGAACTTTTACTCCCATAGTTAGATTGAAAAAAATCGTCTTTGCGTGGTGGTTGACCTGAATAACGTAGAAGCTTCCAAATGGTGGGCTGGCCACAACTGTTTTTTTTTCCTTAGTGTTTGAGTCACATTTTAGATTTTCCTTGCACTGTGCACAGGGCACGTGAAACTGCTTAGGTAAAAAGAGCTTCCACTGCTCATCATTGTCACGAGGACTTTATTTGGCGCCTCACTTTGCAATCTCTTTCGCCCAAGTCATCCAGGAAGACTTTGGACAGAAATAAGACCAGGAGCTCCTGGTCAGGTTGGCATTGGTGTTCTTTTAGTTTAGTTGTTCAGTCAGCTACCAAAACTCCAAAATAGCCAGCCCTGCATGGCTCAACCTAAGTTCTTCAGTGTGGCTTTGGCAAATGCCTTACTAAAATTAAGACCCACTGAGAGTGTCACCATGCAAGGCAGGAAGAGCGTGGGACTTGAGGGGTCTGACCAGCCTAGTGCCTGTTTGAATGAATGAGTGAATGTAATCTTGAGTCTTATATCTGTCACTTCCAGCAGTGACCTTGAGCAGGTCATTTGACGTCTCATTTATTCACCCAACAGACATTTATTGATTGCTTCCTGGATTCCAGGCGCTAAATTCAGTGTTGAGGCTACAAAGATGAATAAGACAGCATTTGTCCTTGAGGAACTCTGGTCTAGTAAGGAAGTCAAGACTCCAGAGGAGGGATTCTTCCAGGAGGATGGCTGGCTCTCTATACTGTGAGACCAAACTGTAGGCAGGTTATCTCCTGACCTCTTGTTTTTGCAGGGTAGTGGCTTGTGCGACTAACTCTTCTCCCCTCCCTGCCTTTGGAAGATGGCGCGCGTTAGGCAGTCACACACTCCATGCTATGACTGTTGCCCCAGACTGACATGAGACTTTTCTGTCTTTAATTTCCAGAATACTAACTTCTTTTTTCAGCCTCTTTTGAAAAAAACAACAACAAAAAAACAAATCAGGATATTTCCCTGTCATCAGGCTTCTGGCACCTTTCCTGTTGTCCATGTTTTTGCAAAGATTCCTGAAAGTAATCTGTGATCACATGGGCAAGGGCTCTTTGTTTCCTGGGGAGTAATTGTTCTCTTTCTCATGCTGGAAATCACAGTGGGCGGGGGGCAGTTCAACTGTTTCTGCCCCAAGCATCTGTTTGTGGATGCAAACAAATGTGTTCAAATTTCATGGGCATCAAATGGTATGGACATGAGTATAAAATGTAAGCTTGCCATTTGCAATAGAAAGGACGCAGAGAGAGTTCAGTCTCCCATTGAGTATGCTGAACTCAACACAAGTAAGAGGCTTACTGACTATGTGCATCTAATATTGACTGAGCCTTCACCATATGCCGGGCATGCCCCATGTGTTCTACACGCGTTGTCTTATTTAATTCTCAGGAAAACCCTATGAGGTAGATATTCTTTCTAATCCCATCTTGCGGATGAGAACCAGAGGGTTAAGTGTTTTGCCCAGGGTCACACAGCTAGTAAGTAGTGAAGCTAGGACTCAAACCCAGGCACTTAGATGCCGCTTTGCATAGATATCTACCTATCTTATATTTAGTTCAAGATGTTAGTGAAGAAGTGTCCACTTGATGATTCATGCATGAAGTAGCTGTTTTCTTCCCTGGAAACTTCCTAACAAAAGTATTTTATTTTGCATTCCTGTTTGTGGGGCATGCTTCATTACTAATTATTTTCAAAGAAAATAAATATTCCGAGTCCTGGTTTAGCATATTTCTGAGCCTGTGCGAATCATGCAAAACATCATAACAAATGACCCTGAGTTGCAGGTGTGTATTGCAATGAACAGGAGAACAGGGATGAAGTCTGTCTTTTCATCCTTAAGAAATAACCACATTAGAAAACAAAATAGCAAGGAAGCTTGAAATGTGTGCTGGTGTAAGATCTGTAACAGGCAGCCTGGCTGGTTTCGTTTGGTCTGCATCTATTCCGATCACAAGCCCGGAGTGCTCCCTGGGCTCTCTCTTGCTGAATCAATGTTTTCAGAATTCTCAGTGGCTTGAATTTTGTAATCTGAGAAATCAATCAAGTGCCTCAGGAGAATGCCATGTCCTATTCTACTTGGAACCTCCAAATGCCTCTTGTAATTAAGCATTAGTTGGAGTTCATTGCACTTGAATAATGAGGTGACGTTCGGGTAGGCTGCCTTGGTTGTTTTTTCTTGAGGAGCATTGCTTCTGTTTTCTGGTGAAACAAATCACTGTCGTCATAAAAATGCAATTTAAAGCCTCCATAATTATGATACTTAACGTCTCCTGAAACCAAATCCAGTACGATATGTTCATTAGTGTGCTGCTCGAGCGGGCACACGTAGCCTTGACGGGCACGGTGCCTGCCCTGTGAGGATGGAGCTTTAGAAGCGAAGCTTTACAGGGAAAGGAGACCAGCTTGTGAGAGCTAAACTTGTGCTTTTTGCAAGTGGACTGACTTGCTTGATGACCAAATGAATCACTGAATCGTCCCTGTGATGGGGCAAACAGTTCGGTGGCTGGTTCTAATTCTGCATTTGCTCCTGGGCCATAAAATTTTCTTGGTGCCCTGCTGTTGTTTGACAAGAATAATTAGTTAACAGTGAAATACATGTACAAAATCATACATAAAAAGTATCTTTATGGATTTATATAATAATATTATTATTAAGTAATAATATTAATAAATATTAAATAATAGCAGAAAAAAGACCCTGATGTACCCACCACTTGGATTAAGAAAGAGAATTTAACTATACCCTTAGAAATCCTGTGGAACCTTTCCTGGTGGCTTATTGCTTTCTATGCCACTGTAAACATTATCTTGAAATTTATTTATTTGTTTGTTTTTTCTTTGTGAGGAAGATTGGCCCTGAGCTAACACCTGTTGCCATTCCTCCTCTTTTTGCTTGAGGAAGATTGTCCCTGAGCTAACATCTGTGCCAGTCTTCCTCCATTTTGTATGTGGGTCGCCACCGCAGCACAGCTTGATGAGTGGTGTAGGTCTGCGCCAGGGATCTGAACCTGTGAACCCCAGGCTACTGAAGTGGAGCGCACCAAACTTAACCACTGTGCCACCAGCCTGGGCCCTTGAAATTTAAAAAAATAATTTATCTGCTTTTCTAGGTAGTTTTACACACACACACACACACACACACACACACTTCTAAACAATATATTGCTTAGTTTCACCTGTTTTTGAACTTTACATAAATGAAGTCATATGGAATATATTTTTGTAAGTTTCTACTTTTACTCACCATTGTTTTTGAGGACCTTCTATTTTATTTATGTATGTAGTTGTGTTACCACCTACAAACATAGGTTCCTTGCCCGCCACACAAGAGGGGCCAAATAAAAACTGGAAAGCCAGGCTTATTGCAAGGAAAGTGTTATTTCAGAAGCTATCAACCAGAAGAGAGTGAGCCCTCAAATTTGTCTTGTTTCGTCTCGTCTCCCAAGAGAGCGGAGGCAAGGGGTTTTAAAGGTTTGTGAGGAATGTGGCTGCTTGTAGATGGTGGGGGAGTCAGTGGCTTTGCTGGTCGGAGCTTTCCCACCAGCCTGCGTTCAGCCTTGGCATGCTGCTTGCAGGGAGGAGGAGGAGATGATAAAGAGTCCAGGTGGGCGACCTTGGATGTTTGTCTCCAGGGCGAGAGTGGATTCTGGAGCCAGGGAGCCAGAGAGTAAGCAGGGAGAGAGTGCTTTGGTTTTAACCCCATATATGCTGGGTTTAATGTAGGGGAACTGATATCAGGGCAGGGGTCAATTCATTTTCTGTGCTGTATGGCATTCTAAGGCATGACTATACCACAATTTTAAAAAATCAATCTGCTATTAATGGATATGTGGGTCATCTCCAGTTTGGACCAATTATGAACACCGTTGCCATGAAGTCCTGGTGCACTTACTGCAAAAATAATTCTCAGATGTATAGCTGGCAGTAAGATTTCTGGGGCATTTGTTCATCTTCGACTGTAAGAAATAATACCAAGCTGGTTTTACCCTCTCACCAGCAAGTTGTAAGTGTTCCCATTGCCCACGGCCCTGCCAGCACTTGGCATTGTCAGAATTTAGTTTTTGCCAGTCCGGGGGTGTAATGGCAGCCCCTGGAGGTTGTGATATATTCTTCCTGAGGACTAATGAGCTGGACCATCTTCTCATTGGTTTAATGGAATTTAGGTTTCCTCTTTCTGTGACATTACTGTTCAGGGCTTTTGCCTATTTTTCAATTAGTTTGTCTGCTTTTATCTCATTGATATCATTCTGGATATTAGTTCTTTGTTGGTTATATGAGCAGCAAACATCTTCTCCCTCTCTGTGCTTATCTTTTTCTTTATCTTTGTTTTTGCTTCCCATGGTTTGTGAATTCATTCTTTCTTTCGTTTATTTAGTCATTCATTTTAATAGTTGTTTTATCATTACAGAAGCAGTACATGCATACTATAGAATTTTAGGATATACAGAGAAGCAAACTTTTTTTTTTAAAGAACTTTATATTCCTACTGCTTGACAGGTCACCAGCATTAACACCTTAGTGCGTATTCTCCTGGGTTGGACATTTGTGTGTGCGTGTGTGTGTGTGTAATCAAAATGAAAGCTCAGTTGACAATTTCCACCTTCGCACTTGAGTAAATTTCCGTCTCCTGGCACATGCAGACCCTCTTCAGATTTCCCCAGTTGACCACCGATAGCCTTTACAGCTGCGGTCAAACCTGTATCCACTCCAGGGTTTATTATGTATTTGGACAAACCAAGTTCTCAGTTTTATCAATTCATTCCTTTATGGATAGTACTTTTTGTGTCTTTTCACAGACATATCTCCCAACTCCAAGACTGTGTCATCTTCTAATTGCTCTTAGTTTTCTTTCTCTTTTAGGTCTATGTTCCATCTGGAATTGATTCTTGGGTATGGTGTATAGTATATAGTAGCGGTCCAATTTCACTTTTTGCATATGGATACCCATCTTCCCCAGCACTGTTTATTGATCTACACGGATCTACAACACAACCTCTGCCCATCTTGTGTCCACTCCACGCGAGGATGGGTCTTTTTCTTGTCTGTCTCTATTCTGATCCATGTGTCTATTTGCTTATTCTGTACCAGTGCTGCAGTGTTCAAATCATTATAGCTTTATAATAACTTTTGAGATTTAGTAGACAAATCCCCATGTTGGTCAGGATTGGTCGGTTTGTCTTTGAGTATAAATCTCAGTGGCTTAAAATGAAAAAGGGTTGTTTCTTGCTTATGCTACCTGTAGAATTGTTGTCAGTCAGGGTTCCAGACAGACAGAGGCTTTGTTGCCATCTTAACATGTGCTTCCCCAGGGGAGAAGAGAGCATCAGCTCTTAAAGCTTCCTCCCAGAAGGGACACGGGTCAGCTCTACTCATATCTCATTGGCAGAACTAGTCACACGCCCACACCTAATTTCAAGAGTGTAGGGGAATATAATTCGTGTGTAACTGGAAGTAGAGGATTGTCTCCCATGTTTCCAACCTGTTCTCCTCCAGTAGCGTTTGGCTGTTCTCAGCCCTTTGTTCTTCCACATGCTGGCCAAGTTCCATGAAAATCTCTCTTGAGATTTTGACTAGCATTTTGTTGAATCAGTTGGATTTGGCATTTTATCATGGTTCAATTTGGGGAGAAATGATGTCTTCCTATCCAAATGCATGGTGCATTTGTCTAGTTAGGTCTTAATTTCTTTTCATCATTTTATACTTCTCTGTTTGAAGGACTTGCACATTATTTATTAGACTAATTCTTAAGTAATCTATATTCTTATTGCTATTGTAGATTTTATTTTTTAAATTACATTTTCTAGCTGATTGTTTTCTGGTGTCCAGAAATGCAGTGATTTTGGTATATTGATTTTTTTAATGCAGAAATTTTGCTAAACTCTCCTAGTGATTCTAATTATTTATCTGTAGATTATTTTGGGTTTTCTACATAGAAAATCATATCACTTTTCAATTCTTAAGCCTTTTATTTAGTTTTCTTATCTTACTCCATTGGCTAGGCCCTCCCAGACAGTGTTCTAGAAGTGGGGATAGCAGGCATCCATGTTTTGTTACTGTTATAAAGGGAGTGCTTTCAACATTTCACCACGAAGTATGACTTTTTTGGGTAGACATTCTTTATCAGATTCCTTCTATTTCTAGTTTGCTAAGAACAAATTTTGAATTTTGTTCATCTAACCGATTGGTATTTTTCCCTTTAATGTGTTAATATGGTGATTTATAGTAATCAGTTTTTTAAAATATTAAACCAGCGTTAATTCCTGAACTTAAACTGCCCTGGTTAAGGTGTATTCCCCTTTTTACTTAGTGCTAGATTTGGTTGATAATATTCTGTTTAAGACTTTTGTAAATATGTTTTGAGTGATATTGGTTGATTGTTCTCGTTTCTTGTACGGCACTTGTCTGGTTTTGTAATCACTGTTACCAAAACCAGACAGAAGTACAAAAAAGAAGTACAAGACTTAGAAAATCCACCAGAATTGTTGGAAACCTTAATATTCATTTTGGTGACTGATAGATCAAATATAAATGGGAAAATATATGTTTCATAAAATGAATGTTCCCTCATCTTAAATTCTCTGTCGAGTCTCTGTAAGATGATTTATTTCCTTTTGGGATGTCTGGCAAATAGATGCGTAAAATATTTTCATCCTAGATTTTAAAATACTGAATCAGTTTACTTAGGGATGTAAAACTCTTGGGTTTAAATTTTTTTCTTGAGATACTTTTTATATTTTTACACTTTTTTTAGAACTTAGTCCTTTCACATAAACTTTCAAATGTGTTGACATAAAGTATTTGATAATATCTGTTTGTTTTCAATTTAATATCTGCATTATTCATTGCTGACATGTGCCTTCTCTGTCTCGGAAAAGTTTTTCTTGTTAATCTCTCCTGAGGTTAAGCTGGTTTATTAGTCTTTTCAAAGAGCCAACTGTTGCTGTGATCCGCTTTCCTTTTCATTATTTCTTTTGTTATCTTTATTACTTCCCTCTTGAACTTTGAATTTATTTGGCTATTCTTTTTAACTTATTAAGTTAACTGAAATGCATTGCTCACTAATGCAATTCTTTTTCTAATTTAAGGGATTTAGGCTATAAATTTTCCTATAAATGTTACTTTAGCTACATTCCATAAGTTTTAATGCATATTGTTTCCATTAAATTAACTTTTGAAGATTTTCTAATTTTCCTCTTTTCTTCTGTGACTCATGTTGTTTAGAAGAGCTTTTTAAAAAGTTCCTAAACATATGATATTTTTCTTGTTATATTTTTTAAGTGATTTATAATTTAATTGCATTGTGGTCAGATAATGTGTTCTGTAAAAACGACCAGTCCTTTCATCTTGAGGCTAGTTTTGAGGCTTAGCTTTTGGTCAGTTTTCATAACTGTTCCAGATGGCTTTAAAAGAATGTGAATTTTAAAATTATTGGACACAAAGTTCTGTATGTCCATTAGACCAAGCTTGTTCATTGTGCTGTTCAAATCTTATATATCCTGTCTAATTTTTCTGCTTATGCTTTATTTATCAATTATAAAATTATCTATTAAAATTTTCCACTATTGTAGATGTCGTAGTTCTGTGATCTTTGTAATTTTGTCCATTCTTATTGTATATTTTGAAGTGTGTAAATGTAGTTTAGAATTGTCATACTTCCTATTATACCTTCTACAACCTTTATAATTAAATCATGACCGTCTTTATTTCTAATGCTGCTTTTTACTATAAAGAACATCTGACTTTAATATTGAAACCAGCTTTCTATTGGTTAATATTTGCCTCTTACATCTTTTTCTGTCCCGTGACTGTTTGTGCTCCATGTTTTATGTATGTGTTTTTTCAACTTTTAGCTGAGGAGCTAATTTCAATTATATTTGTTGTCATTGTTCCTATATTAGGATGTATTTATATCATTCGTTATGTACTGTTTTCTCCTTCCTTCTTATATTATTTTCATGTTGATTCCATTGTTTTCCTCTTTTTATTTGGAAGTTCAAGCTTCTAATTTAACACGCATAGTTAACAGTCTCAATTAATATCTTGATTTTTTTCTTCTGAGCAATATAAAGACATTAAGTGCTTTAGCTCTGATAAATGCATCCTATCTTATCTGGTAGTTTTGTCTGGCATTTTAATTCCAGCCTGCATCTTCCTCTTTCTCCCCCAACGAAACTGCCAACCTGTGCATAGTGTAACCCAAACACATGCTGATACGTGTGCTTACTGTTCCCTTTTGTGTCTCAGCCTTTCTACCTTCTGCCTAAAATATGTCCTTTAAATTTCCTTCTTTGATACTCCTGTAGTAAATGCTCTGTTTTTGATTTTTCTAAATTTTCTTTATTTGACCTCGTTCTTGGAATATAGCATTACTAAATATGGAATTCTAACTTGACAGTTACTGTCTCTCTGAACTTTGAAGATACCATTTCACTGTCTTGGAGCTTTGCTTTTTTGGTGTTTTTGAAGTCAATTGTAAGTCTTACTGCTGCTTCTGTGTTGGTATTCTATTCTTCCTGTCTGGATGATTTAATCTTGCTTTTTCTTTTGTGTCATAAAGTTTTATTGTTATATATCTGAGTGTGATTTCCTTTTACATATCGTGTATGAGATTCTAAATCTCACATTTGTGTCTTTCAGCATTCTTAAGATAACCAGATAACCCCAGCCATTATCTCTTTGAACGTTTCTTCTTCTCCATTCTATTATCTCCTCTAATTTTGAGCCCTAATTAGACATTTGTTAGACTTTCTCAGCAGGTTTTCCATGTCGCTTAATCTTTCCTTCAAGTCCCACCCTACCCTTGTCTATCTATCTATATATTTTTCTTCTAACTGCATTCTGGAAAAATTTTCAATCTATCTTCCAATTTACTAATTCTCTATTCAGCTTTGTCTCATGTGCTATTTAATCTATCTATTGAGTTTTTAAGTTCAATTAGTCTATTTTTTATTTATAGAAACTCTATTTGGTCTGCCTCATTATTTTTATAATGCTTATTCTCCATCTTTATTTTTATGCTTCTCTATAATTTCCCTAAACATATTGCAAGTAATTATTTTTATTCTATGCCTCATAATATCTAAAGTTGTTGTAAGTCAGATTTTCCTGTGTATGCCCCCTGAAATTTTTGTCTTTTGAGTTTTGTTACTGTGGGCTTTTAATTTTGCCTAGAACTTTATTTGGGGAAATATTTTGATGTCTTTGTTGAAGTTGAATTCCTCCAGAGAGGAGTTCTGCCCGTTACCTGGGGCACTCCAGGGCCATCCAAAATTAATTCTCCACCTAAGTGTTTTGGAGACCATATGAGAAGACCACATGGATCGGACAGCAGAAACCTATGAGAGTCATCTCATGGGTATGAAATCTCTCCACACAGCACAAAGATGGAGACAGGCAAGTTTCCTAGCTGTTTTCCTCTGAAGACCAGGCTTCCTTTCTTACTTACTCTTAAGCCTTTGGGATCCAAGGATTACTCCAGGGTCCCTTATTATGTTTTCCACCTTGGCCACGCCTGAGACTTTGTCTCTTTGCCTCTGCACCCCATGGAGACCTCAGAGTGGAAGCTCAAGGTCTACAGGTTCTGCAGACACACTCAGGGCACAATCTGGCTTTGCTGTTTCCTTGTGTTTAAGCTCCTTGCTTTCCCTTCATTTTGGGAAACTTTGCTTTCATTAATTCTTCTCTTGGTGTCAACTCAAGGATATGTTTAAAAGATTGTTTGCTTGTTTTTATATTTCATCCAACATTTAATTATTTTAATCAGGATGTAGAGTCTGCCACACTGCTGGAAACAAAGTCTTGGGTTTGGGAATTATTAGGTATTTCTGTACTAGAAAATGGGACCACACTTGGGCTTCGAAGCAGGTGATCTGGGTTCAAGACTAGCTCCTACATTCTGTATTTCTGCATATCTGTTTCCTCATTTTTACTAACAACTCCTTTCAATTGTGTGTTGAATTTCTGTTTACAAAGTACTTTCACAAATATCCTGTCTTTTGAGAGTTGGGTGAGGTAGGTGTTGTTGTCCCCCTTTGGAAAAGAGAGAAGACCAATGAAGGGGGTACCACTCTGACCTGGAACTCAAGTTGTCTAATACGGAGAAGAGTTTAATTTTTGTGACAATGCCATCTTAGATTAAGTGATTTAAAAGAAGCCAACAGGTGGGTTTCCCCTTGTTGCTTGGGGCACATCACTGCTTGGACACTGTCTTGAAGAAGATTCTGAGCCCAAGGCTGGCTTCTTGGTGGATCCCTTGATCAATTAGCAGTGTCTGCCAAGATCGCAGGAGATGAAAATGCCACGTATTTGCTCTCTCAAATTTAAATGGCCCTCCTAACTTAAAAAAAAATCCACAATTCTCATATGAACTTAAAACAAGTGTTTTTCGAATTTGGATACTGTACATAACAGAGAGAGACAGCCTTTGCATACGTCAAATAAATGAGGTTCTCGTCCTATTTATGGTCAGCATCCTTAGGGTGTACATGAGAGATGAGCAGGGAGGGTCTTTGGTGGTGGGAGTTTGTTGTCAGCAAAACCAGGACATGAGGGGAACTTGGGAAGCCAGCTCATCAGCTACCCAGTCACTTGGGGCTTCAGCCCTGAGACTGGGAGGTGCTGCAGTTTTCTTCAGTAACCAAAAAAGTGAGCTAGCCTGGCTCAGGACAGTGAAGTGAAGTCAGCATGCCTTCCCCCTTCCCACTCGTGCAGTCCCAAAGAGATCTGAGTGGGCCATGTTGTCAGCACCCGTCACAGACTGCCTCTTCGGTCAGCATATGAGCCAAACGCCTCAGGGATGGCGCATCTTAATGCCCAGCCCATTTATGTTCTTTAGAAAACCCCGGTCTTTCCTCCTGTGTTTCTCCTCTACTCTCAACTACTATCACATTCCCAGCACTTCTGACACCAGGTGTGGGGGGCAGTTTCCCATATCAAGCAATTCTCTGCGACACCAGCTGGGAGTCCTACAGTTTAACTCAATTCTGACACTGTCTACCTGGAGATAGCCTCAGAGCCCACAGGTTAAGGGCTCAGGCCCATAAGACTGCTCTCTTCCATTTCACATGCCAGTCACAAGTCCAGGTTGTCACCTGTGCTTCTGACCTATCGGCTATAAATCTAAGATTCCCATGACCCCCTCCTTGGATTCGATTAATTTCCTAGAGGGGCTCAGAGAACTCAGGGAAGCACTTACTTACCATTACCAGTTTATTAAAGGATATGATACAGGATACAGATGAATAGCCGGATGAAGAGATTCGTGAGGTCTGGGTGAGGGTGAGGTCTGGGAGGGTCCTGAGTGCAGGAGCTTCTGTCCCCATGGAATTGGGGTCGCCCTCCCAGTAGGTGGATGTTTTCAACCTGGAAGCTCTCTGAACCCTGTACTTTTGGGATTTTTCTGGAGGCTTCCTCACGAAGGCATGATCGATCATTAACTCAGTTCCCAGCCCCTCTCCCCTCTGTGGAGAATGGTGAGCGGGGACTTCAAATGCCAAGCTTCTAATCATGGCTTGGTCTCTCTAATGACCAGCCCCCATCCAGGAGCCCACCTAGAGTCACCTGAATAGAACAAAAGATGCTCTTCATGCTCTTATCACTGAGGAAAGTACAGGGCTCTCAGGAGCTCTGTGCCAGGAACTGGGGGCAGAGACCAACACATGTATTTTCCATTATCTCACACCTGCCCTTCCTGTGTGGGCTGAGATCCCCTATCAAAGCTTCTAGGGGCGGGTTAGAGGGTTGTTTTTCCCTAACAAATCATACTGCAGGTGGTCGAACATCCCCCAGGAGGCGGGCTCAGTCGAGGCCACTTACTAAGAGGAGAGCTAGGCAGTAGCAGTCATTAAGACTTCCAGGGCTTCTCGTGAAGTCCCTGCACCCCATGTAGAGGCTAATTAGATGAGCACATTGGGCAAATTCATGACTCCTGCCCGTTCAGTGGTTTCTCAAACCTGTGCATTACTAGTCAGATTTCCCCATCAAATTTATGTTCCGCTAAGGCCTTTGCGGGTAAAATAAAATTATTTTTCATTAAAATGTTATCTTTATCTGAATCCTGTGCAGGCTTTTATCAGCTCCCCTAATGGTATTATGGAAAAAAGTAATTTCTCCCTTTTGAAGTCTTATTCTTATATTTATGCTTCAGATCACTGTGGCGGATAATCAAGACTGAAAAAAGCAAACGTTGTCCTGGGGATTTAGACCTTCTGTAGATGAGTTTGTTCTGATATGCAAAACCACTTCCCATCGTTGTGACTGTTTATCGCTTTCTCTAGGGCGAGGAGTAACATTTATGATTCCTAATAAGAATTTTTCATCGAGCAGTGTGGGGTATGTGGAGGGAGCCAGAGTGGCTTCTGTCATTTAAAAATGCTTAATCTTCCTCAGCTGATGCTTCCCGGGTCCCAGGATTGTGCCTCCGGGGGCTGACAAAAGGACTGCCACCTTCTTCTCCCGAAGCCAGTTTCTTCTCTACTGCTCATGCTTCCTCTGCACTTTGGTGCATTGTGCCTGAGTTGGTTCTTTTTTTTCAGAACAAAATCCTCTTTGAAGATGCAAACTGGGGTTATGCAAGGAGTTCACGGTCTGCTTTTCACTGTGTGCATTTCCTGCCTCTGACATTTGCTTTTAGAGTAATTATGAGCTTTTTTTGGTCCATTTTCTTTTTACCCATTGCTCATTCTCAAACAAGGCTGTATAATAATTTCCATCAGGAGATGGAAATCTCATCTGGCTCAGGTAGCGTAACTATCACCCTGCCTAGAAACAGGAGGTTGGAGGACATGACCTTTCATGGTTATATACATCTTTTTGTCCCCGAGGTCTGTGGCCTGTTGCCAGAGTACTTAGTCAGGTTCAGTTATGTTTATTAAATGAATAAATGGTCTCTACCACATATGTATTCATTCAGTCACTGTGTATTGGGGACTTCTCTTGCCAGGCACTGTGCTGGGTCCTAGGGCATGTCCTGATAAGCACATGCCTGCAAGGGGTATAAAAACAAATAGGCAGTTAGCAGTTGTATAAGTACAATTATGCTGAGAAAATCTGTGATTTTTTTTATCCATTTAGAAATAATTCCCAGTTTCTTTCTTTTTTTTTTTTTTGAAGAAGATTAGCCCTGAGCTAACTACTGCCAGTCCTCCTCTTTTTTGCTGAGGAAGCCTGGCCCTGAGCTAACATTGTGCCCATCTTCCTCTACTTTATACGTGGGATGCCTACCACAGCATGGTGTGCCAAGCAGTGCCATGTCCGCACCCGGGATCCGAACCGGCAAACCCCGGGCCGCTGAGAAGCGGAACGTGCGAACTTAACCGCTGCGCCACCGGACCAGCTCCCCCCCCAGTTTCTTAAGGGCTGCATTAACCCCTCCGTAAATAATTTGACCTGTCTGAGCCTCCACTTCTCATCCATAAAATCGGCCTAATATATATGTCACTGTGTTGTTCTGGGGATGAAGTGAAGCCAGGTATCGAAAGCTCCTGGCACAGATGGAGGCCGTCTACACCTGATCTTCTTGCTGTCCTTCCCATGGAACACTCCTGGTTCCTGCTCCAGTTGGCACACTTGCTTCTTTCCTTCTTTTCTAGTTCAATGAAACATCACTCCCCTGTCCATCCTTCCCTTTCTATAGCTTTACCTTATCTGAGAACTCCAGGAGCATCTCCCGCTGTTCCCTGGAGGCTAGCCCAGATGTCTGGCAGGTGGCTGTCAGTCCCTGGAGAATAGCCCTGTTCTGAAGGCTCCCAGAACATTCTAGGGTCACCCTTGTAGGAAGAGCCCAGAGAAATGCGATTGTGTGTGTGTGAAAGAGAGACAGAGAGAGACCGTGTATACGTCTGGAGGGTGGGATGTGGTAAGGAAGACTTCAGCATATGCCCCAGCTCACTTCCCTCTGAGACGTTATTCTGAGCCACTGTTGTTCCAAGCCTGACTCCAGCCCTTCTCCATTGAGTGAATCCCTACTCTCTTATGTGAAATCTTCCCTGATTATCAGGTCTCCAGCCTGATGCGTCCTCATTCAATATGTACGTTTATTGAGCATCTGGTGATATCAGGCACAGGGTGTACAGCCCCTGCTCTCAGAGCTTAGAATCTAGTAGAAGGGAGATAGACGCGAACAATCACTTAAACAAAAAGAGTAGTGTTAAGTGTTATGAAGGGCAGGTACAAAGTACAATGAGAGCCTGTTACACCTACTGGTGGGGCCAAGGAGGACCTCTGAAGAAGTGGCGTTTAAACTGAGACTTGAAGGGTGCTTAGGAGTTAGCTGAGCAGAGAAGGAATGCTCATCTCTCTGTTTCCTTAGAGCCCCCAAGAGTACACATCGTCTGGTCCAGCTTTCATATTATCCTATTGTTCCTTCATTTCATTAGTTTCTTTATTCACTTGTATTTATTGAGCGCCAGTGAAGAGCCTGGCAATGTTCTTGATGTGGAGCACATAATGGCATCAGACACAAACACCATCTTGGTCATAGAGCCATTCTGGTGCCCCAGAGCTCACATCCTTGTTCCCTTTGTTTGTGCTTTTGCGTTGTTTCCTCTTCCGTATTCTCAGATTCACTTTGGCGAGGCAGCATGGTTTTCAGAAGGAGCATCAGCAGGGAAAGTGGAGGGACAGGAAGAGAGATCAGACCTTCACCGAGGGCCTAGTGTGTGCCATGCACTTTGTCTAGTGCGTCATGGACCCTCTATCACTGGTCCTCCCACTCACTCTGTTGGATAGCTGTTGGCTTGTCCATTTTATAGATGGGGTTTCAGAAGTTAAGCACCTTTCCCTAACTCACGTAGATAGGAGGTGGTGGGGTCAGGATGCATACCTGGTCCACCTAGCTGTACTACAGGAGCACTTCTTGCTTGTGCTTAGATTATCGCTCCACCTCTGACTAGCTGTAGGCTCTCGATTCATTTCACGTATCTGGGGTTGTATCCACTAGGTCCGCTTTGCTATCTGGCCTCCTTCAGTGGGCCGAGATGGTTCTCTCCACCCCTCAGGATTGGATAGTCAAGGGGTGTTAGCTTCAACAGCCGCAGCCTCACCTGACTTCCCCGAGGTACTTAAGATCCATCTGATCTCCTTTGTCCCAGAAGATGGCTTTCAGCATCTCACCAGAACACCAGTTCTTGTTAAATCTTAAGGCTGATGGTGCTAGAGTAGGTAATTCCACCCCAGGCTGTTGGCCGCTCTGATGGTGCCTAGAATCACAGCGGCTCTGCTGCAGGGCTGAAGGAATTTAACCCCTGGGTTCCAGATAACTGAGGTAGTCTTAAACCCCCTTTCCTCTCTGTCCTCCAGGCTCCAGTCTTATCTCCTCCGTGGAGCTTCCCTTGTTACTCCAGTTTTCCTCTCCCAAATAAAACCCCTCCAGGGCAGGAACTGGTTTTTATGCATCTTCCCATCAGTAGGGTTCAGCAAAGGCCCTGGCTTGAGAGATGCCATTAATAATAGGTGCTGAGTGAATGAATGAAGGAATGGATGACAATAGCATACCATTGGGCCGAGTCCTTCCTTCATTCAACATGTATTTGGGCACCTACTATGTGCTAATCAGTGTGTGAGACTCTACAAGTACAAGGTTGAAGAAGGCAGCATAAGTCCTGCCATCATGGAGTTTACAGTCCAGTGGGACCTGTGTTTGCCTGGCTACACATGTGCAAAGAAATGGAATTATGTATAGATACTTACTACAATAAATCGGGACCCAGATTCTTTCCCCTAAATTAGCTGGTTGAATTAAGGGTACTTTTGAAGTTGTTGAATTAGAGTGATTATGATGATCTTTTGTCGTGAAAAATTTTTAAAGAAATCGTTGGTTTGAGATTCAGAAGATTTCAAGGATTTTGAGAATTCTCTTCATTCTAGCAAAGATAGATTTTTGTCTCTTACATCCGAGCAAAACAATGTCGTTGCTGCTGGATTAGAGAGAAGGTGAGATTTTTAAAAAATCGCTGTGGGTACTGGGTCTATTCCGTAATTTTCATCATAATTTTCCCTTGAAATTGTAACTCTGGTTGGGTAGCTAAATCAAATGTTAATGATCTTCTGTTGATAACTTCATGATGAATAAATAACTGTCTTTCCTTAAGCTCAGCTGAATGGTTTAGGCTGTCGTTTCACTGTGGACTCACATTCTCTCTAAGATTTATAGCAATCTTTTTTTGACCTTTCTTTGAAAGTGAAATCTCTTAATCAATATATGAGAATAGAAGTGGATATAGCTTGTCATAAGAAACAAAACAGAACAAGCATCTTAGCTAGGCTGAACTAGGAAGTTGAAACTATGTATGAGAAACTAGTCATATTAAGGGACATTAAGATAGGTTCCAACATGGCGACACTTCTTTCTGAGGAGTCCTAGGCGAAAAGCTCTGTGATGGGTCACTTAGCACAGGAGTGGTCTCCTGACTGTCTGCCGCTCTCACGTGAAAACTTCAGACCTTCTGCAGGGGGAGATGAGAACGTGTCTCCACTAGCTCCTCTCACTGAGTCCTCAAGTTTATTCATTTTACCAGCTAAGATCAATTTACATCTACTGCGCACCTCGGGGGCTGCAGAATTAGAAGAGCCTGAGAACCTGGCTCGAGAATTCTCTCTCAGGGAGCATGCAGTTATGTAACTAGAGAGCTGCAGATGGCGAGGGTAGACCTAGTGAAGGCTTTTCTTCAGAATGGAGCTTTCCAGAGCTGAGACTGCACAACAGCGGCTGCTGCAGCTGGCAGGGTAGGTGAGTGCTCACTCGGTGCTAAGCACCAGCTAAGCGTTTCACAGGTCCTCATTCACTAATCCTCCAGATGACCTGTGAGTCAAGTGCTATGAACCCTATGGTACAGATGAGGAAACTGAGGCCCCGAGAGGTAAGCTCACATGGGTGTAAGTGGCAGAGCTGAGCGCCATGTGCACCCGGTTGGCTTCAAAAGCCCGGGCTCTTCATCAGCACACAGTAGCCCCTTCTGTTGAATGGATTATTTGGCTCCCAAATCCCTTGGGTAACTTAATTTGGGTTTTTTCCTGCATAACGTAATTTACTGTTGCTATTGGTTTAAACAAAATCACGCCAAACTCATCAAGCGCGTCTTTGCTCTAGTGTGGAGAGGAGGGGATGGATTGACATGTAATTTTCAGCTCGGGCTTACGGGGCCATTTAAACAGCAGGCCATTTGTACTGGAAGGCAGGACTTGAGTGAGCTCTCAAATTGGCAGCCCACAGGTGAGTTTCATTTGATCTGACTGTTACTTTTTGATTAGTTAATATTTAAAAATGGAGACATTTCCCATAAATATCAGGATTTCCCTCTCCTGTCAGGAGATCAAAATTTCCGGGAGCACAGAGCCCACGTTTCCACATGGCAGACAGCAGCTGGGGCAGAGGCAAGGCTGTATCTTTAAACAGGCGAGTGTTCCCCAGTTTACCCCAGTCCTCACCACTCCCAGCTGTCTGCCAACAGTGAGGCCAGGTATTGGTTACCATTTGTCATTACAAATGAACCTTTGATTTTTTTTCCAGAAAGTGAAATATTTCTTGGATCTGAATGTCCAGCAACAGCAGAGTAATAGAAGATAGACTGAGGGTATTCTGTTGCAAAAAAGTTGACCCTAACATCCAACTATTTGCTTATGTTCCCTATCTGCCCCGCCCCCACGGGCATGATGTGGTGGCCCCTTATGGTTCAGCCTCTCATTTTACAGAGCAAACCAAGACCCAGAGAGAGAAAGTGACTTGCCTAAGATCATCCATTCAGTTAATGACAGAGCCAAGATGGGAACCCGGATCCCTGACTCCCAACAGCACACTCCTATTTGTAAGGGGTCTGCAGGTACTGACCAGGAATGCCTGTTCCCATGGCCGTAGTTTTGGATGGTCTTTTGGAGATGCACACCCTTCAGCATTAGGATCTATTCAACCACCTGGTATTATCCTTCTCCCTCTGGGAGAAGAAAATAACTCTTTGAGCATCCTAAAATGGAAAATTTGTACACTTTACCTCATCGGGGCACAGTTCCCTTTTCAGTGCCAGAAATGATCAACTTGTCTGGGGAAATTTATTATAATTAGCGAAAGTGAAAAATACAACATGAAGAGCAAGTTCTGTCCCCCTGATTCTTATCTCATTTGTTCTTAAAGCATTCTTTTTTTGGTGCCAATTTTCTTACTTCTTGTCATCATTGGGGTCCAAAGGTCTTCCACTTGGTTTAAAAGCCAACTGGGGAGGAAAGACAATCCACACGTTATTTCACCTCAGCCAGCTCAGTAAATAGACCTTTCTTTGCAAAGGGAGAGTTATAAACCTATGGCAACTCATCTGTGTACCCAGAGAGAAGAATCAGTGATTGCTTTTCAGAATCACCAGGCAGACAGATATCCCTGTTCATGGGACTCGCCTGGCATCACCTCCTGGGCCAGCAACTTATATTGTGATGCTTGCTTCTCTACTCTCAATGACGATAGCCACGGGAGCATTGAAACTGCCAGAAACAGGGTGGGGAAACTGTGGTTTTTCATCTGCTTCCTAGTTTAGAGGCTCCAAGAATATCTTTGCTTTTCACAGCCAGATTGACATATAAATATTTACAATCAGCTACTTCCAGCCAAGAAAACCTGCTGCAGGCTCTTAAAGGAAGGGGCATATTCTCTTCCCCACAGATCACTGTGAGGGCTTTCGTGCGTGTGTGTGTGTGTTTCAAACTCTGGAGAGCAAATAAATGACTTCTGAGCTCCTGAGACAGGTAGACCCTCAGCATCCTCTCAGCCCACTGGCTTGGGGTTTTCTAATCCTATTTCTGTTGTTAATAATATTAGAAAAATATGAATAAATTTATCCAGTTTTATAATCCCCGTCTTTCAAAATGTCCAGTGCCCTGCTCCATCTTTGAATGCTCAGTTCTAGTTTCATTTCTTACTTGTGCTGGAAGCAAGGGCTGTGTTTTAGGGGAAAGACAACAGTCACTGGAATGAACATCATCTCACTTGTTCTACACTAGCATAAAAGGTTTTACAGCCCCTCGGTGTCTCAAATGCATGTTTCTTTGAGAAGAGAATAGGATACTGTTTGGCTAGAGTTGGAAAGCATTTCTTTAAAAACCTTCCTGTTGGGGCCAGCCCGGTGGCACAGTGGTTAAGTTTGCACATTCCACTTTGGCGGCCTGGGGTTCGCTGGTTTGGATCCCGGGTGTGGACATGGCACTGCTTGGCACACCATGCTGTGGTAGGCATCCCACATGTAAAGTAGAGGAAGATGGGCATGGATGTTAGCTCAGGGCCAGTCTTCCTCAGCAAAAAGAGGATTGGCAGCAGTTAGCTCAGGGATAATCTTCCTCAAAAAAAAAAAAAAAACCTTCCTGTTTTGGGAGCTGGCCCCATGGCCCAAGTGGTTAAGTTCACGTGTTCCATTCTGGCGGACCGGGGTTCTCTGGTTTGGATCCTGGGCACAGACCTGCACACTGCTCATCAAGCCATGCTGTGGCGGCATCCCACATAGAAGAACTAGAAGGACTTACTAGGATCTACAACTATGTACCAGGGCTTTGGGGAGAAAAAATAATAAAAGAGGAAGATTGGTAACAGCTGTTAGCTCAGGGCCAGTCTGCCTCATCAAAAAACATACCCTAAAAAACAAACAAACAAAAACCTTCCTGTTTTCTTTTTCCCCAAGTTGAATTTGAATCCGTGTTCCAGGATCTCAGAGCTGGAAGGCTCACAAGAGATTGCATCCATGTCCCAAACCCCTAACTTCGCAGGAGGAAGTGGCAAAAAACTATGGGATCATATGAATTCAATATGGTTTGGTAGGGCGTAAAGTACCAGGTAGTATTTGGAAAAACAGGAATGCAACGCACCATGCTGTCCACAGCTCAGAGGTGCCTCCCGGGCCAGAGAGAAGTACTTTAGAAGCCAAAGGACGTTCTGCTGGCTTGATAACTGTGTAAATGTCAATGAGAAAGTGACAAGCGTAAGGTTTAGCATGAAATTGGGGCCTGTCGTGCCACCTAGAAAAGAGAGAGCACATAGCACTGCTTTAAAAATACTGCCCGGAGGCCTGATAGAATGTGTCAGAGGAGACCGGCTGCTGCCGGATGCCACAGGATCCACGCTGTGGAACTCAGCCTTTGAAGGTCTCTTTGAATCCCTCCTCCTTTTCAAAGAAGCACACGCTTCAGCTTTTTGGAGAGCTGCAGCATGGGTCCCACAGTGTGGGAAAGAGTGCCTCTTACCTGCTTTCCAAAGAATGAGCCACAGCTGTTGGTGCCTAAGCTGGCCACGCTCACGGCCCTGGGGGGCAAGGAGGTGATCAGATGCAGGCTGAGGCTCTGGCCTCAAACCACTTGTCCCAGGTCCTGACCTTGTCCATCTTGTGAATGTGCCCAGAGGCTCAAGCAGCATTGGATGCTGAGCTGGGACTTTTCTGTCTTAAAGTCTCCAAACAATTTTTTTTATGGTGACGCATACGAATTCCAGCTCAACATCCACCTGTGCTCATTGACCTTTTTTTCCTGTTTCTTTTCGTAAGAGACGCCAGTTTGGCAACACCCAGGGCTGCCTCTCCTCTGATCCAAATCTTGGAGACTCATCTATCACCCTACCAAGCCCAGCACAGTTCTTTTGTGCTCTGTGATGCTTCACTGTAATTAGGTGGCTAGGTTTGCTAAGCCGTCTGATTTGGATGAAGTCCGTCACTCCCCTCACAAGAGCTCAGGATGAGGCCGGTACCCACCAAGCCAACTGTCCAGCCTCCCCCTCCCACTCTGACCTCAGGGGAGAGTGTCAGTGAATAGAAGGAACAGAACAAAGTGGGTGAGGATGGGAAATTAAGAACCTGTTGTGTTGCCAGGATGGGGGCCCTATGGGGCCACTTTGGAGTAATGCCCTGTGAATTGCTTAATACCCTTCATCAGAGCAAGCAGTCTAGAATAGGCCCGAGCAATGCACTGTTGCACATAGTCTTACTTTAATCAGAATATTCAATACATGTTGGCCCTGCTTTTTTGTTTATTTGAGTGCTAATCACTATTCAAAAATGTTGAAGTCCTTCATTTTTATTCCTGGGATAAACCTGGCTTAATATTCTGTCATAAAAAACAAAACAAAACAATTGTTGCCTGGTTTAATTTGGTTCCTGAAAAAGTTCTGCTTTGGTATAAGCTTGTTTTCATACCTGGGGGATCCCTTTTAAGAGGACATATTATTGAGCTGGCCCAGTGGCTTAGTGGTTAAGTTCTCACGCTCCACATTGGCAGCCCAGGGTTTGCAGGTTTGGATCCTGGGCGCGGACCTAGCACCGCTCATCAAGCCACACTGTGGCGGTGTCCCACATAAAATAGAGGAAGATTGGCACAGAGGATAGCTCAGCAATAATCTTCCTCAAGCGAAAAGAGAAAGATTGGCAACAGATCTTAGCTCAGGGCCAATCTTCCTCAAAAAAAAAGAAGAAATATTATTATCAGAGATAACTTGTTAAGGGTGGAAGTTATTCATTTTTCTGTGCTATAGCCATGATTATCTTGAACCTACAATTTGGGGTCCTGCTTTTTTCACTTAACATTTTGTCCTAAGTATTGTCCATATTGCTAAATAATCACAGTAATTTTCATGGTTGCATCATAGTTCATTGAATGGGAATATCACAGTTTGCTTATTGTCAGGGAGAGGGAAATGTTCCCCTTACCACCCTAGAGTTCTTCTCGCTGGACTAATAAAAAAACGCAAGACAGATTAACAGGAGAAAAACCAATTTAATATGTATGCACAGGAGATCATAATAATGATGCTCAGAGAAATGACCAAGGCAGGCAGCTTTTATATCTCTTTACACAAAGAAGCGATAAATTTGTGAGGATTTGACAAGACAGAGAAATTTAGGTTTGGGCACTTAATTAGTAAAGAATCTAAAGAACTCTAAGCAATATTTGGGCTTGGGGTAGTAAATTAGCAAAAAGTAACAAGACTTGTTTATACAGGCTTCTCAGCCCTGAATTCCTTAGTCTGGTGATAAGGATGTCTCTCTATCTCCTGGTGTGGGGAGGGTACCTTTCACAAGGAAGATTTATTTCCTGCTTTCAAGGGGAACAGAGAGAGGAGGGGCAAAATGCCCTTTTTGCAATGGCTGCTTCTCACATAACTTTAATTCAAAATAATCAATATGCCATTGTGTTATATTTTTGTCTGGGGCCCAACATTATCTATGCCTCTGTATTAATCACTTTCCATAATTATAAATAAATTTGAGCAGAATATCTTCTAGATTTCTCTGTATTTTTGTATTATTTCCTTAAGATGGACTCAGAGATATCTTATAAAGAGGATGAGTGTGTTTTAGCCCAGGTCTTCGTAGACTTTAGTGTGCACACAGGTCACCTGTGGGTCTTGTGAAACATAGGTTCTAACTCCGTAGGCCTGGGGTGGCTGGAGGTTTTGAATTTGTAACAAACGCAGTGATGCTGAGGCTGCTGCTCAGGCCTCAGGCAGTCTCATAGAGTCATTGGTACTGGCATTTACAGTTTTCACAAGGTCTGTTTTACCAAGTCATTATGTGGGCTGGTTACGTAGGAGTTCTGCCCCTCAGGGGTATTTTCTGATGAAGAGGAAAGTTTTGATTAGGCTGCTGTCCAGAGAAGGTGGGAGCTGTGGCACTCGCCTTCAACAAAAGTGTCTCAGCTCAGTCCTGGCTGCCATTGGAATCACCTGGGGAGTTCACACACACACACTCACATGCACACACATACACACACCAGGGCCCACTTCAGACCAATAGACCAGTAAAAACAGAATGTCTAGCAGTGGGACCTGGCTACCAGTATTTTTTAAAGTTTCCCAGGGTTTAAAGGTGACTCTGTGTAGCCAGGGTTGAGGACCATTGTTCTAAACGCACAGAAGACCCATCTTAAATCTCACTGAGTTCCAACTGTTTTAAACCTGACTGGATAAAAAGCTTGGGGCTTATATATGCTATACCCAACTCCACACTTTTGACAATGGATTTAGCACAGCCATGTCTTTGCAATTCTAAAAGTCAATAACCCTGCTTTCTAAGACAAAACAAGGAATTTGTCAGCAGTGGCTTCTCCGTTAAACTCACTCCTCTACTGCATTTGCTGGTCCCATCTTACTGAAGGCCACCAAGCCAGAAATCCCTTAATTTCCCTCACCTTTCAAATCTTAGCTGTCATCACAGTCTTTTGTATGCACTTTTTCCTTATAGAACTCAACACCTTCTATTAAAATTATCTGTTAGCATAGCCATGTTCTTCAACCAGACCATGAGCCCCTTCAGGCCTGAGACAGCATCTAATGCATCTTTTTATTCCTCCCACCTAGAACAACACCTGTCTAGTACACAGTAGATACCCACTAAATCATTGTCAAATGAATGAAATAGAATAGATTTTGATCACACACAAGACTGGAAGGTCATTATCATTGTTGAAAGATTCATACCAGCGTGGTTCTAGCAAGAGCACAGATTGCCTGGATGGTGTCTGGTGCCAACATGGTCTTGGCCCTGAAGGTATGCAAGATGGCAGACAGAATGTTCAGGATACCCTGTGTCGCTGCCACTTACCACCTACTAGAATAACACCTGCTGTTTCTCTTTGGCAGTTGCCTTTTCGGGCCTTGGCTTTACGACGTTCTACTTGGCTGGCAAGCTGCACTGCTTCACCGAGAGTGGGCGGGGGAAGAGCTGGCGGCTCTGTGCCGCCATCTTGCCCCTGTACTGTGCCATGATGATCGCCCTGTCCCGCATGTGCGATTACAAGCATCACTGGCAAGGTGAGTCCCTGCCCTGGGCCTGCCCAGTCCTCAAGGTAGTCTGCCACCCTCCTGCAGGGATGGCTGTAGAAATGCACCAATTCAGGGAGAAGTAAGCACCTACTGTCAGAAACCAGAGGAGGCCGAAATGACAGATTGGACACAGTTTTAAAGAAAATATGCCTGTTCAAGTGAGTTCTGGCCTTCACACTGCCCTTGCTGGGGACAGAAGTGGAGCTCCTCCTCCTCCTTCGTGCTCAAGTAGACTACTCAGGTCCTGCCAGGATGGCAGGTCCTTGGCCTTGGACTCAAATGTGACTTCCCTGCTGGATCACTTGCCTCAGCCCTCAGACTTGGTGCCAAGTAGTTTTTGGCTTCTTTCATATCTCACATCCATCCCACAAGGACATATTTCTTACCTCGGATGCACATCCAATGGATGTATCCAGCCCAGGCATCCATGCCAGTGATGTTCTGAGCAGCCGCTGCAAGGCTGGGGGGAGGCTTACTTATATGTATGAGTCCTGGGGTATCTGGGAAAAGTCAAAATAACACAAAACAAGTCAGGGGTTTGTTCCTGGAATAAAACTAGACCATGCTGTGTCCCTCTGCAGATCAGCCGCAGCTCACAGCCTGCCTGAACGACCGGCAGCACCTGCCACAGGAAACAGGGTGACGACCGCGGGGTGTGGCCTCCAGGAGTGCAGGGTCTGGGCAATCCTCAGGTCCCCTTGATCAGGCCACCCTGAGCTAGGAGTCGGACTCTTGGGGGTGGGTCTGGGGTGGTGGCCAGGAGTCTGCGTTGACAAGCAAGTCTGTTATTTCTGATGAAGTCTGAGAAGCAGTGGTGAAGAGCTCCACTGAGTCCGCTTTAAGCAAACAAACTGAATTACGTGTGCCTGAATCCAGCATCCCTGGATGAGTGGTCCTCCCCGAGCAGTCCGTGCCGCACCTCCTCTTCCTTTCCTGCTCTCTAGCTGCCACCAGGCCCTGCTCCCCTTCTCCCTCTTTTCTGTCTCTGTGGCCAGCTGCCTGTGGGACCACCGCTTCTCACCCCTTCCCAGCTGTTTGTTCTAGTGGGAGTGAGGCAGCAGATGAGGCCAGAAGTGAGGGAACTCTGAGCTGGGGGCGCCTTCTCCCCATTTTCTCCGGGGCCCTCCTGCTCCTCCCAGCGTCTCCCCAGCTTCTTCTGCCCCTTCCCAGCCTCACTTCCACCCTCCACATCCTGGGGCTTATGCTCTGGGCTCATGAGCTCCAGCAGCATCTTTGACCTGGGTGGGTAAAGGGTGCAGGGGAAAGAGAGGCTGGTGCATGGTCCGAACAGGTGGGAGCGTCCAGTGCTGTGATGTCAGGGGCTTGAGGCCCTCCTGATGGGGGCGGTCAGGAGAGCGCCACAAGGCTGGGCCCTGAGCCCTTCCTTGTTCTCTCTTTTTCTCAAAAGTTGTCTTGGATGAAGTTCTGGATAATATGAAGCTCCATCATGAGAGGGAAGCAGGGAGAGGCACTGAACCAAGAGCACAAGGGCGTACCCGTTCACCTGGGAACTGGGAGTATGTTCCCACAGAATCATTTTGCTCATATATGGCTAGGGTGTTTCCCCATGAAGAATATCATGGGCTGGATGGAGTTTTATGGACTGCTTCTCACTTATCCCCCGTGAACTGCAGTTTCTTCTTCCGAGCACAATAATCCCCAAGTATTTCACAAAGCTGTTTCAGAGACTGAATGAAATAATGGATCTGAAGATAGTTTGTAAATGAAAACATATTACCCAAATGCAAATTGATATTGTTGTTGCTTAGTGCATTGTTTCTAAAGAAGGATGTGTTGTGTTTCCCAAACAACTGATTTAGAGGCAGACACGTTTTTGGAACACGATCTGTTTGTAAGCTGTAAATTCCTGGTTTTCACTTCTATTCAGCCACTTTGGATTTGGGAAATGATTAGGGTTTCAGAATTGGGTGGGTTTTTGCTTTATCTTAGAAGGCAGGAAGAGCCTTTGCGTATGGATCTTGCCCTGAAAACCTAAGACATGAGGTTGGCCTCTCTTAAATGCTCTGGGTCATTACCTAGCTGAGGCTGGTACATCCGAAAGAATGAAGACTCCCAGCTCTTGGCTTTAAGGAAATGGTAGACTCGTGATGCAGCTGCACCCAAGGCCTACTGGCTGCCGGGCTTCAGACCCGCCCTGTCCAACTGGCACAGAGAGGAACTTGGAGCAGTAGAGAGAGAATATTAATGCTTTGTGGGCTGACGAGAAAGCAAAGCAAGAGAATTTATGATCAGTGATGGTTAGAGCCATACTCGGGGGGCAAACCAAAACTGGGTCATGGTAGACTTCTGCAGCCCAAACTGAATGTGCATTGGTTGGTACATTGATGTGGCCCGAGTTCCAGTTCAGCTGTGCCATCATCTGTTCAATTTGTACGCCTGCACTCAGCCAGGAGAGCAGCGCGCCTTTCCTTGGATCCTCTGATGGTCTCTGAGTCAGGCTCATTGTGCCTCAGTTGGCCTTTTGTGCAGCCATCTGTCCCTGTCTACACCAGTGTTCTAAACAGAGGGTGACTGTGCCTCCTAGAAGGCATTTAGCAACGTCTGGAGATATCTTTTTGGTTTTCACAACTGGGGATGGTCATAGTGGTGGTGCTACTGGTACCTAGTGGGTAGAGGCCAGGGATGCTGCTAACCATCTTGCAGTGTACACCTCTCCCATCACAGAGACGTTTCCAGCTCCAGATGTCCACTGCTGAAGTGGAGAAACCCTGATCCACACCATACCTCAGCTCTATGTGTTTTTCCCTTATTACATCTTAAAAAGCAGCAATGTTCAATGAGTGGAAAATTTTGTTCATTCAACACTTGCTTATTAAGGGAGTAATTGAGAGGCCTCCAAGGTTTCCAGCTTGGAGAGGGGATGGACAGTGAGGCCTTTGACCACTGTGTAGGTGGGTGTTTGTGGCAGGATGCCTGATTGAGGTAAATGAGTTGTTGCTTT
The DNA here is from genome assembly GCF_041296235.1 of Equus asinus. NCBI lineage: Eukaryota > Metazoa > Chordata > Mammalia > Perissodactyla > Equidae > Equus > Equus asinus. The sequence continues at coordinate 12,176,264 of NC_091791.1, read as the reverse complement.
TCCTTGGTGGACTGAGCTGCCCAGTGACCGTGGGCGGGACCATCCATCATGATGAGAATTCCCATGAAGCATAGGCGTCAGCAACACTGAGCCCCTCTCACTTTAGTCTTTAGTTAACAGCATTAATATTAGGAGATTTTTATGACTCCATTTCAATTTTGGTTTAAGCAACTGTGCCTAATGTGGGAGTACATTTGATTACTTGATTACATATTCATATCCAATAAATAGCCCATAATCTCAAATTGCTCTGTCCATTATCATGGTTGTTTTCTGTCATCATCACCCTTCTGGTCTTTTCTGTCTTTTCAGTTCCAATCCAAATATGTAAGTCTGTTGTTTTATTAAACGAGGAAAATGGAGGACACAGGCCGTGACATGGAGGGGCATATGAAACATTTAGCACAACTTCTCCAGAAATGATGGATACTAAATCTATACATGGCTCAGGTTCTCCATGTCTTTGTGACACACTGGTTTTTGGGTCAACTGGAAGCTGGGGAGTTTCATGGATGATGCTCATTGCAAAGCCCAGTGCTTCCCAGAGAGGCTTACGTGTATAATTAACCATGTGTTTTCCAGCCTTAAAACTTGCAGAATTCCCATGCTAGGGAAACATATTTAGAGAAAACAAATGCGGAGAAATAAGAAGCATCTCATTGAAGCAGCTCTTGCCTCTACTCTCAGTCTTGTGTGTTTATGGCTTCCAGTCAGTGGAGAGCTACAGCTTGGAGGGGCAAAAATGTATTGCTTGTTGCCCTAGTGGACCTAATAACAAGCTCCCTCTGCTCTTCAAATCCCTGAATATGGATCCAGGCTTTTCTCATGTGAATCCAGCTTTAGGGGTAACCTTCTAACCAATAATGGTTTCTCTAATCATAGGTCATTTTAAGCAGCCCCGGGTCCCTGTGTGGTGTTTCATTATAAGAAAGAGCATCTCCCTCTGAAAGTAATCCAGGAAAACTGGTCTTAAGGGAGAAAACAGTCATTTGTTCCTACCCAAGCAGAGGTTGGAAAGCGTCCCTGTCAGTCATGGACACCATATTTAACTGGGCTGAAGTTTTCAAGATGGCGGCCATGCCTTTGCCATGTTTCCCTGACTGGGCTATGAAGGCTTTGTGATTTGCAATGAATTTACTGGTATGTAGTTACCAGAGTTCAGGAGATGATCAGCCTACAGATGGAGTGGTTCTTGGGGTGGGGTAGGGGGGGATGGGGGAGGGGGAGGGGCACCATGCAGGTACGTGGGCCACACAAGACTTCTGGCCTCTGAAAAGCTAGTAGGAAATTGCTCCGTCCTCTCTCTCCCCCTCCTCTCTTCCCCCTCCCCACCAAACACACCGTTGAGGGACACACACTGCTAACCAAGCCTCTCCTGGGCTGTCAGAAACAATCTGTAGATTTTCTAAATGAAGTGACTTGAAAAGGAGTCCTTGGAACTATATTATTGTTCCCAGCCTTGCATGGAACAAAAGCCCTGAGATTCTCCCTCTGATATTCTCAGTCCTGAGTGAACTGATCTAACCTCATTTTCCCTCCTCAGTTGGCTGCCTGATGTCACGGGGCTGACACTCACATTTATCATCAGCTGCGGACTGCTGCCTAGGGGTCTGGGAACGTCTGAGCCTTGGCAGCCGTAGGAGTCCACCCATCTGCCTTCCTGCCACCGTGTCTTCCAGCTGTCTGCAGCCTCAGGCCACCCCTCTGTCCCATCAGAACCCACTGGATGGGGAGCTCTGGGCCTCAAGAGAGGCTTTCTGAGTCAGGCGGTCTGCCCTCTCTCTGCCTCAGCGTTAGCTCTCTGCGCACCATTGCTTAGTTCCCAGGGGAGACGGACACTGGCTGCTCCCAAGGCTCGTTTTACTCCAGGGAAGCCTTCTTCCCTCTGCCTTCTGTGATTTCCTCTGGTTTCTCTGGTTGGCTCTATGTTCAAAATATTTCCAGAATTCAACTTCCTCTTCCCACTGTGGTCCCAACCACCATCGTCTGTTCCTGGATTACAGCTGAAGCCTCCGTACCAGTCTTCCGCCTTCCTCCTTTGCCCCTCACACCACAGCCAGAGTGAGCTGTTAAATCATTGAGCCAGCACGTGCCGCTCCTTGCTAAAAGCCCGGGTGGCTCCCGGTTGCATTCGGTGTCAAAGCCCAGGTCCTGCATTGGCCTATAAGATTTGGCCCTTCAGTTCCTGCCTGTTTGATGGTATTTTATAACTACCTGCCCTCCTTGCTTATGCTGGTTCCATCCCAGTGGCCCTGGGGCTGCTTGCTGCTCAAGATCCTGCCAGGCCCATCCCACCTCAGGGATTTCCCTGTGCCTGGAAGGCCCTTGTCTCAGGTGTGGGTGTGTCTTGTTCCCTTTCTTCCTCTTAATCATGGCTCAAGTGTCACCTTCTCAGTGAGGACATCTTGTGATGACCACTCCATTTAAATTGCAGCCCATCCCCCACACCCCCTATGGCTCTCACCTTCTCATTTACCTCCATCTGACAAGCTAAGTGATTTGTTACATATTCATTATTGCCTGTCCCTAGGCACTGGAACAAGAGTCAGCAAACTTTTTCTGTAAAGGGTCAGGTAGTAAATATCTCAGGCTTTATGTGGGCGTTCAAGTCTGTGTTGCAACTGCTCGACTTGGCTGTAGTAGCAAGAAAGGAGCTGTAGACAGTGTGTAAATGAATAGTTCACAGAGTTTGCTGGACTCTGCACTAGAATGTAATTTCCGTGTGGACAGGGAGTTTTGTCTCTCTTGTTGGCATGGCATATAGTAGGTACTTACGTTGGTGTCCTAAGGCTGCTGTGACAAAGTTCCACAAACCGGGTGGCTTAGAACAGCAGAAATTGTCTCATGGTTCTGGAGGCCACAAGTCCCGAATCCAGGTTTCGGCAGGGCCACACTCCCACTGACACCTGCAGGGGAAGCATCTTCCTCACCTCTTCCGGTTTCTAGTAGCCCCACGTGTTCCTTGCCTTGTGGCAGCATAATTCCAATCTCTCCTCCTTCTTCACATGATGTTTTCCTTGTGTTTCCTCACTTCAGCTTCCCTCTGTGTGTCTCTGTGTCCAACTTTCCCCCTTTTATAAGGACACCAGTCAGATTAGGGCCCACCCTAATGACTTCATTTTAAGTATAGACTGTGTTTCCAAATATGGTCAAATTCTGAGGTTCTGGGGCTTAGGACTTCAACACATCTTTTTGGTGGGGACACATCAACTCATAACAGTGCTTGATGAATAAGTGTTGAGCAAATGAATGAATGATTTTGACTAAATCATGTTCCTTTCTTACTAGTATCATTTTTTTCTTTACGCTGGTTTTACTAAAATTCACCTTATTCTCTGCAAGTTCTTTCCCTCTAAAAATGAACAAAAACAAGGTGGACTTGAAACATTCATTCATTGTGTCTCTTGTGCCTGTGTGCCAAACATGTTCTCTGATGGAGGCACAGTATTGAGGAAGACAGACGTGGTGGCAGCCCTTCCAGCTTCCAGAGTACCCGCTAGATGTGCATCCTCCATGCTATATAAGTTCCTTTATAGAAACTCGAAGTCATAAAAACAGGAAGCTTCACTAATAGTGGAATAAAAAGAATGGGAATACTCACTCGGGGTTGCTGAATTTGCCAGGGTTAATTTTTACCCTGGTATCTTGGGTCACAGAGCCCAAGGCGTACAAGGTCCCAAGTCAAGCCACTTCAGTGATGCTGGATGTTGCCATGGTCACAGGGAGGGATGTGTTCCTTCCTGGGACCTGGCAGCACATCTTCAAAAGCCTTTCTTCTTGTTTGTGCCAGAGCAGATGAGCATGGCCAGTATCTCCTGGCACCTCTGTGCCAGATCCTGTGGGGTCCTTTTCTGTCCTTTGACCTCATGCAAAGAGGGTGGGTCATGCCCATTTCACACATACGGACTCAAAGCCAGGTTGCCTGAATCAAAGTCTAGGCTTCTTTCCATTGCCAATGGAGCCCATCTGGTGTTGGTCCCCCCACTTTTAAAAATAGCTTTGTTGAGGTATAATTCCTAACTCATAATTCATAAATTCTCTCTTTTAAATACAATTCAATGGTTTTTAGTATATTCAGAGTTGTGCAGCTATCTAATTCCAAAATATATCATCACCCCGAAAAGAAACCCATGTCCCCCTTCCCTCAGCCCCTGGCAGCCACTAATCTACTTTCTTTCTCCATGGGTTTGCTTATTCTGGACGTTGCACATACATGGGATTGCGCAATATGTGGCCTTTTGTGGCTGGTGATGTCGATTCTTTAGTGCATCTTCTAAATGTTGTTCAGTGTATCTCAGTTCAGCAAACATTTACTGAATAATAACTGCTGGGCTCTGAGGAAACGAGGATGAGTGAGGTAGTCACGGGGGCTCAACATCGAGGCTAGGTGTGGGCCAAAAAGAGGGCACAGACGGTAGTCCAGAGAGCCAGGGGGGCCCCTGGTCCATGCTGAGGGCTCCACAGAGCCCTCGAGGACATGGAAGACCTTCTTCTCCAGCCCACGCCAGAAGCCTGGTCAACTTACGTCCTACAGAATTGTAAAGACTCCAGCTGTCTAGTAAAAGATGGGCCTGCCTTCAGTTTCTCAGATTTTCCAAGCGAGTCCCATCCTTCCTCTGCTGGAAGACTGCAGGAACTTTCCCTGCCTCCACTTCCCGCTTCCTCTGGCTCACACCTGCTCATCCTGCAGGGCTGGCCCATGGGTCATGTCCTCAGGGAAACTGCCCTGGTCCAGACCGGCCAGGCCCCTCTGCTGGGTGGTCTCACAGCTCCGCACTCCTCCTCCAGGGCACGTATCACAGCTGCAGCTCACTGATAAGGCCGGCACTGTTTAGGACTGTGGACTTTGCTGTTTTGTGTAGTCTTGTGCCCCAGGACCCCGCATCGTGCCTGACATGTGATCCCTGTGCAGCACTGTGTGTGGAAGGAATAGCATCAATACGGAGTGAGGACACTGCAGTGTTTCGTATTCCAGGGACACTGAGATCCCTGTATTCCGTTTTTGCACCCTTCAGTCCCATGCTGCTGCCCTTGGGGTGAGGTCAACCCCTAGCGGTGTTTCCCTAATAAAGGCTTGCTTGTCCCCTGCCTGCTATTCTGTCAGCACATGCCCTGCAGGATATGTTTGATTTCATCAAAACCACAGTAGCCCCTGGATGGCACTTGATGACAATCTCCCTCATAAAGTCAGTCATTTTGGGGTCTTATTCTCCACCTTTGTAATAAACCAAGCCCTGAATGACTTTACTGGGAAGGTGGCTTGGTCAGACCTTTCTCTGCCCTGGTTACTTCTGATGACTCTGGTGGGACCTGTAATACACTTTTTCCTCTTCCATTCAGTGGGAAAGCAGCACTACCAGGAATCCAGGAATCCGGTCCGTCGCTTGCTGCTACATCAGTAAGCCTGGGGAATGGACACTTGGAATGATTTGATGTCTTTTGGTCAAAGATGCACCTAAGGAGGGGCTGGCCCCGTGGCCGAGTGGTTAAGTTCGCGCGCTCCGCTGCAGGCAGCCCAGTGTTTCGTTGGTTCGAATCCTGGGCGTGGACATAGCACTGCTCATCAGACCACGCTGAGGCAGGGTCCCACATGCCACAACTAGAAGGACCCACAACAAAGAATATGCAACTATGTACTGGGGGGCTTTGGGGAGAAAAAGGGGGAAAAAATAAAATCTTTAAAAAAAAAAGATGCACCTAAGGAAATGCCATGTCACAGAAAACAGAAAGTCAAATGGCATTATTGGTAGGTTTTGCTGTCTGATCTGTTCAATAGTCAGTGGTTCAAATGCACAAAGCCTGGATCATTTCAGATGGTAATAAAGATAACGCCCCATGGGCTGTTCTCTGGGGTTAGAAAAGAAAAAACAATAGTGCAACTCTCAGACCTTGAACTAGAAAAAGCCCTGGCCGGTTTTCTAGGCTCCTGGCCAAAGGCTATGTGAGGAGCTTCTCCGTTTGCGGAACTGGATTTAATCACATTCATTAAGCCTTGTGACCCCAGCCAACAATTCATGGTACATATTACTTTCTGATTTCTTGGGTGACAGGTGTTTTTTATGTTCATTAGAAGTTTATCTAAAATGCCGTGAAAGTTTGGCCATGCTAAAGAGCTTAGAGCTCTAGACTGCGGAGTTGCTCTGTGAGGAGATGGATGGGAAGGGATTAGAAAGCCCCCAGGAGTTCTGGAGAGGAACAGAATAAGAATAACAGTGATGGACAGTATTTTTTCAGACACTATTTTAAGGTCCTATTTTGTGGCACGCTCTGTGACATAATCTTTAGAAGCATGGTCTCCTTAAGTCATTGTCACAACTTAATGAGGTGGATATTGTGATCCCTGTTTGAGAGCTAGGGAAACTGAGGCTCAGAGGGGCAGTGGCTTGCCTTGGCAGGGGCTGCAGTTGCAGTGTCTTCACCTGAGGATTCCTCAGCCCAGAAGATTCTTGGGTAGGGGGTGAGAGTTGGTGCTGGATACCTTACCAAGGCCCCAGGTGCCTGTGCTGTGAGCTGGGATGGGCTCCTGGGTTAACTGCTGTCTCCCACTTGGTCCTCCCCTCCCCTCCTTCCTGGTGGCTCCTCACCAGGGCTGAGCAGCCACTAATATGTTTTCCTCGCCTTTCTGCCTGCCGGATGGCGGCCAAGCAGTCTCACTGTGTCTGAGCAACTGTGGAGAAGCAGCAGCCACAATTTATTCAGTCTTTCCGTTTCACCACTTAGAATGATTTTGTTTCTAAGTGGGGTTTTTTTCCCACTGAAGATATGACTTACTTTCTAATTATGCCTTAGCAGAGTTTCCAAATAATCTGAATGCTAGGTCTCACTAGGCTGACCCGGGGGACCAGATTCCTGGAACGCTTCCATGGGAAGGCCTCTTGGCTGCTGCACACTCGTTCAGTGCTTTCAGGTTACTGAGGAGGAGCCCGGAGCCAGCACACACGCAAGACAGCAACCAGGATCTAGCCCCGAGAGAGTGTACACGTAGTCATTCATCCATTTCCCTCAACCAGCTTAATTCTGTGTGAGCAAGTTGTTGTTCCAGATGTTGAGGAATCAACAGCCAACAAGACAAGCACAGCCCCTGCCCTCGTGGAGTTTAGAGTCCAATGTTGAACATTAGAGAACCACACAGGTTGGCATTATTTGCCATTCCGATTGCACGTGGAGGGTGGGCAGCAACTCAAGTGTGTATCTAGGAGACTTGGTCTGGTCTGGCGGTCACGTGAGGCCTCGGTGCACATGACGTTAAGTTCCGAAGGATGAATAGAAATTGAAAAGGGGAGGAGGAGAAGGGAAGGGACTCCAGGATTGGGACAGCATGTCTAGAAAGAGGAAGAAGAGGGAAGAAGCAGGCGTCTTTGAGGAACAGAAGGGGCGACAGCAGCTGCAGCAGAGTGAGAGAGGGGGAAGTGGCTGGGAGGCTTGGCAGGACCCAGTGTGTGGCCTTGAAGCCCACAGGGACTTTGTTAATTCCCTCTGAGCAGCGGGAAAGACTTTAATCAGGAGGAGGACCTCCTCTATCTGCACTTAAAAAACATCACTAGCTGCTGTGTCCACACTGCAATCTCCAGAGCAGCGCTGGGATACTTGGTCTGCACACAGTGGATGTTCATGCTGCCATCACAGAAATGCCTGTGTCCTTTATCTGCTTTGCTGCTGTATATAAATAAAATTATATGCCCTAAACTACTAAATTTATTTAAAAGAGCTTAAAGCTATTTATTATAGAACTTTTTAATGTTTTACTATTAGCCTAGTAAAAATGCTGAAGATGGAAGCAATTCTTCAAATAATAATAAGATACCAAAATATTGTCCCCTTCCTCAAAAATTATCCCAGTCTATCTAGATGTAGCCAGGATAGCTATAGCAGGGCCACAACAAGACTGAGAAGTGGGTGCACATATCTAAGCAGTGAACAGTTTGTTTTCTTGGAAGGTACATTTCCTCCAAATTTCCCTGCAGGACACACAAGAGAATCAGCTTGTGACTTACACTGAGGTCAATACACAGTGTGCTGCTCCCTGGGAAGTGTTTGGGAACTTACCACCCGAGCACTGATCGGTTAAGGGAAGCTGTCGCCCCTTATCTGGACCCAGGTGGACTGCCCTTCAGTCGTGGCCTGCTGCATTCTGAAAGCTGGGACATCAGAAAGCCCGGAATAACCTGCCAGGGTTCGAGCACAGCCCTGCAGAGCAGCCCAGGCGCAGAATCAGGACACCAGTGTTCAGTTCCATTCTGTCACTAACAAGGGGTGCAGATGTAGAGAGTGCCATTGGCCTCTCTGAGCCTGAGTTTCTTCTGTAAAATGGGGCTGGTGCCATAGGAGGCATGTGTGACCCGAGACGATAATAAATGTGGAAGTGGAAACTCCCAAGTGGAGAAAGACAGGTCAGCATGGCAGTGACCTTCCTAAGAGTTCAGAGTTTGTTAGGGGAGGTTTTCCACTGTGTTAGGATCTTTTTGCAAGAATAAACCATAGACACCATTTAAGAGCATGTGCACACACACACACTAAATGAGGCTTGTTGGGGTGGGCTGCTTTCATGGGGTCTCTATTGGGCACCAGCTGAATGCGCTCTTTGGCAGGGGGCTGCCCTGCAGTAGATGGGCCTGTTTGCCTGCAGCTGGCCCCTCCCGTCTCGTCCGCCTCCCTCATGCCCTCCAGCTTAGTGAGATCTGCCGCTTATCGGAGGGATTGGACCTCTCCCACCAGAGGTCTGTTGAGTTTGCCAATCCTGAAGTATCATAAAATGTTTTAATCACTTTTCTGTGACCCAGAAGGTTCATTTCTTCCCTGGGAAATCACTTACTGCCAGGCAGGGACCGGCACGCCCACTGGGTTTCTGTAGTGCACCAGCAATGTTGCAGGACTCCAGCGGCAACTTGCTACAGGAAAAGAAATCACAACCCGACGGTACTTAGAGCCTATAGAGATGGCTGGAATCCTTCCACAATTTAGAATTGATTTTAAAAATCAAGAATGCAAATCCGAGTTGATGCAATGCTCAGGTGCGTATTAAAGAAGTAAAGAGAAGAGAGAATCAAGTACACATTTAAAAGGGATGTTTAAGTTCTAGAAATGATGAGTTTGCAGAGGCCACCAAGATTTATACATGCAGCATGATTTCTCTCTCCTTTAATCTTTCACTGGGTCCCATAAGCAAACCAGTCACTGGAGCAGGTGGGGAAAGTGCTTTCTAGAAAACATAACTGGCAACAGTTGAATGAATCATGATGCATTTCTCCCGTTTTGCTCTTTCCTGCCTAGATTCTTTTGTTGGTGGAGTCATTGGCCTCATTTTTGCATACATTTGCTACAGACAGCACTACCCGCCTCTGGCCAACACAGCTTGTCACAAACCATACGTCAGTCTCCGAGTCCCGACCTCGCTGAAGAAGGATGAGAGGCCCACAGCTGACAGCCCTCCCAGCATGCCTCTGGAGGGGATCACCGAAGGCCCCGTATGACCCGTGTCTCAGGCGGATGGACATTGAGCCCAGGGCACGCTCTTCCACCCCGCCATCATAACATGATAGAAGAGGTTTTCCGTAGTGTGTTTCTCATCAATTGTTTCTCAAAGTTATCCTTCTGCTTCCATTTTGCCGACGGTGTTCCTGCTACCTTGAATGTCTCCTTTCAACTTTCTTGACTCTGCAAAGGAAGGACACAGGAACAGGCTCTGAGAGACGTGTGGAAGGAGGCTGCAAGGGTGGGGTGGGTGCAGCTTGGTCGATTCTTCCATCTGAAATGTTTACTCTAGCAGCCGCCTTCCTATGTGTTCATGGTCGTGAAGCATAATAAAGCTCCCCCGGAAGACATGGTGTTGGCTGTCCAGGGCAGCAAGTCACTGGGGGACACAGTGGGTTCCACAGCCTAGGCCAGGGTGGGGAGCCAGCCCAAAGCCAGCTCTGCCGTAGTCATTCCAGGACCTGAGCTTGGAAGCATAGGGTCTGGAGCTTTCTGAACCGTCCGCTTATCACAGCACATGTCTCTGAAACGGAGCTGAAGCTGCAGCCACCGCGTTAGCGTGTCCAGGGCTTTTGGAATCCTTGAATTTAGAAGGAAGTGAGATGAACAACTTCATACATAGGCTTCCACCACATACACTGAAAATAAAGACGCCTGCTGTGGGTATGGGGAGGAGGTCCCTGCAGTTGTCTGAGGGCTGGTGGGCACCATATCCTTTCAAGAGAGTGACCCTGGAGGGAAGAAGCAGCGTCAGGGTAGGAGTTTTTCCCTTTTAGGGTCCAGGTTTTCAGGGCTCTGCTATAAGCGTTCAAGTGGCAGCGTGCTCCCATTCCTGTCTAGCAAGAAGCTTTTCAGCATAACAGGGCTCTGAAAGGAGGTGCAGGAGCAGGATGAGAATGCCCTCGTCTCTAGCTCAGCCCTTTGCATTGTTTAAATGCCAGTTGAGAAACCTTTGTAGTCTGAGTCTAGAGCCCATCGCTCCTTGGCCAGCTTGTTCTTTTCAAAGCCGCAAGCGTTCCCTCTGTTCAGTTCTGATCACATGCACCATGTGGGTCTGCGGATTCCTGGGCCTGCTGTGAAGGGAGGCATCTTTGATGTCTAAAGGCTGTCACTTTCCAGCAGTTATTGTAACAGGCTGCATGTGGAAAGACTCAAGTGGCTGTAGAAGTTGTGGCCTGAGCAGCTCTGTGCTGGGCGTGCCGGTTAGAACCATCAGGATGCCTTTGATCAGCCATCTCGGCTGCGGGCTCCGTGCTGGAGTGCAGGCACCACCTTGGAAAGACCTTGTCAAATGAGCCCCAGTGCAGCCCTGCCCTGTGGAGCTGTGCTCCTTTCAGACCAGCATCAGCACAGAGCCATGGGTTGACCGTCCTGTTGTAGGGTAGGGGAGGGGAAGGCTTGACTTGACTTCCATCCAAAGTCGGATTATTGATTTTTTTAAAGTTACAGCAGTTACGCTCACAAGCAACTTTGAAAACAAATGTGAGATTTTGTTGTTGTTGAGGAAGATGAGCCCTGAGCTAACATCTGTGCCAAGCTTCCTCTATTTTGTATGCAGGATGCCACTGCAGCGTGGCTCGATAAGCAGTGCGTAGGTCCGCACACAGAATCTGAACTCGTGAACCCCAGGCCGTCAAAGCAGAGCGAACTTAACCACTACGCCACTGGGCCAGCCCCAAATGTGAGGTATTTTAAAAACTAAATCCTAGCAATTCATAAGACATAATTTTAAATCTAGAGCTAAAATTCATATAAAATTAGAAAGTTAAACAATGTTCTGATTTAATGAAAAATCCTGTAATTGTCAAAAATAAAGTAAAAAATAAAAATGCAGGAAAGGAGTCCTTTGCTACTGTTAAAAAAAAAACCCAAACCTGATGTAGCCCATATACTTGTTTGATTCTAGTTTTAGCCAAGCTCTGCAAGAGCAGGCAGGAGGACAAAGAGAGCATTACACTTCAGTTAGTGGTGACTTAAAATTCTGGACCATGAAATGTAAATTTAATATAAATACATTTAAAGATAAATGGGAGAAATCTGAAAAGTAACAAAGAACAGAGTATTGTTAATGCTGATTGTTAAACTGAAAGTCCTAAGACAGGCCACGTAAAAGTTTTTGTTAAATTGTAATTAAAATTACAAAGGATGTAATAACGTGAAGCTATGGCAGGATTCTTAGGAGCCATAATTAACAGTATAAGCCAATTCACAAAGGCAAGTGTTTTTGTGGATCCATATATTTTAATTTCATGCTCTATCAATGTGAAGGAAATGTAACACCGTAACGCCCTAATAAAATGGCCATGAATGAGGGCATTTGTCCCTCAGCCCCTGATCTTTTTTGGATGTGAGGGCTTACTAATTCAGTCTCTTTGGCAAAGCGTGTTGCACATGGTGCAAATAGTCAGAGCCCACCCTGGAAGCTGTGGTCTGCAAGACCGTTCTACCTTCACTGAGTGAACCTGCTCAGAGTCAAATTAGAACTCAGCAGGCACAAGGTCAAATACCTCAAGGGACTAGGAAAGGAATGACAGTCAATGAGGCAGGTCAGGGACATTAGGGAATGGTGGAGACTGTGGAGAAACTAAAGAGTACACACCCCAGGTCAAAGGTACTGACCCTCTTTGGTTCCGGGTTGTAAGTGCCAGGTAGGAAGGAAAGCCTAGTGTTGCCAGATCTTCTGATTGTTCAAGAGAAGTCAAGGATCTGCATTTTTATGTAAATTGCTTGATTTTACATTGGGCAACTATTCCCTTTGAGATGCTGTAGGATACGAGGAATAAAACACCCAACTGAAAGCAGCTTGACCAACATGGTATCAAAGGCCCCCAGCCTTTTCCATCCTCATGCTCCACCATCTTCAGTGTGTCAGTGATACTCCCCTCATGGTCACAAGGCGGCTGCAGTCTCCCGAGAAATCACGTCCTCATCCAATCATGCTGAAGCACAGGAAGAAAGGAGCCCAGTCGTGTGACAAGTTAACTCCACTTGTGAATTTTTCTTTATTAAGAGAGAAAATGTTTCTCAGGACCCCTGAGAAAAATTCCCTTTACCTACGTTGGCTAGAACTATGTCACATGGCCGTCCTCCGAAACAAGGGCAGCTTGGAAGAGTGAGTACCCAGCATTTTCAGCCTCTTTGTACGAGATGGATTCTGCCCGCATGGGAATTGTGTAGACGATGGCTGTTGGGTTGACAACGAGCAATGTGTATGACAACACCTAACTTAATTAGGCACAGAGGTCAAATAGAAGTGTAGAGCAGGCTGTCTGCAGTCTCCCTTACAGATCGCATAGCTTTGCGGTGGGCGAGAATTTGAGCAAAAGAGCTGGCCCTTCCATGGATCTGTGGTAGCGCCATTGAATTGCCCTGCTCCCAAAGAGCTCTTCTGACTGAAGCCATGGAACTTGTTGTCTAGGCATGCTCCATCGCCTGGAGCCTTCTGGGACATCCTTGCCCCTGACTCTACCTCCTTCAGGACCCTGCCTTTCTTAACTCTTCATTTCCACACCCCTCACTTGAGCGCAAACAACACATTCCACTCTCTCCAGTGCAGCATCGGTGGGTCAGGTCTGCAGCGCTCTGCTTTCTGTTTACATCTGGACTTGACCCCCACCCTGGGAAGCTCTCCCTTTACTGGGAAAATCCCCCCACATGGGTCGGGCCCCAGGGGCCGTGACTAGCAACTGCCCTGCCCCGTCCCCACCCAGGCTGACTGGTCAGAAGGGAGACACCTGTCTTAGGTAAGCCCGTCTCAGCCTCACTCCCGGAGGCTCAGACAGAACTGAGCTACCCTCTTGGCAGCCTCTTCAGGGAGATGAACATGAGCCCCCACTTCCAGGGACCCCAGACCCAGAGCCCCTTCTTTCCTGCCTGCCTCGGTCCTGTGAGCCACCCGGAACCTGCCAGCATGCACTTTTTTGTTGTTCGCTAGAGTGTTTTCTGTTGCTTACGACCCAAACTACATCTAAAGAGGAAGTTTCATTTCATCAGTCGCAGCTGCCCAGACGCAAAGCGATGGTTTCCAAGTTCACCGAGCATTGTGCTGATGACACCGGGCTTCAAAATTCCACTCCCAACTTTCCAAACCGACCTCTCCCAAAGGTGAGCCCGTCCATCATGCAAACTGCAGCTGGAAATTGCAGAGAATTCCTGGCAGGTAGCAATCGAAACTGGAATGTTCCTCAGGTCTCTAGTAGTCCGTGAGTCCCAACTCCGGTGCACACACGGAATGCCTTGCGCTGCAGCTGAGACAAGAGCGGCTGGACCCTGTGCTTTGATCTTGCTCTCCCCGCCCCCCCACTTCCAAACAAACAAAACAAAAAACACATTTCTAAGTTTTAAGGAGTGAAATGCCAATTCCAGTGTAAACTTTGCCATGAATTTTAAAGATGCGGTGCCTCTCTGGGGAGGATATTTTCACTCGTAGGTGTGTTTGTGTTTAGCCTTAGAACTTGGATGGGCAGGACTGGCTCTCCTCATCACATCTCTTGCTTGGGGACAGGATGACCCTACTCTTGTCAAGCAGAACTGGTAACATATTAGAAAATGACCTTGATCACCCCTGGCTATAACCTTCCTGGTGCAAAGGAATCCAGTCTAAATTAGGCTTAAAAATCCAACGTGGGGGCCGGCTCAGTGGCACAGCGGTTAAGTTCGCACGTTCCGCTTCTCGGCAGCCCGGGGTTCGCTGGTTCGGATCCCGGGTGCGGACATGGCACTCCTTGGCACGCCAGGCTATGGTAGGCATCCCACGTATAAACTAGAGGAAGGTGCACACGATGTTAACTCAGGGCCAGGCTTCCTCAGCAAAAAAGAGGAGGACTGGCAGTAGTTAGCTCAGGGCTAATCTTCCTCAAAAAAAAAAAAAAAAAACAATGTGATTTGCATGATTGTTACTCTGGGGAGTAGAGGAAATGTAGAACTTTAGAAGAAATTCTTCCGTGACGGGAGAGGAAAAGAAGAGATGACCTTATACTGGTGTTTCTCAAAGGGCGTTTCACAGAACTGGTCTGGCTTTGTGAAAATACGATACAATATGATACGATACGTACCAACCCATACAATTCAGGTGTGGTTAACATGTTCTAATTCCCCTCTTAGAGATCCAAAATGTGCAAAAGCATATGAAAGGCTCTGAAAAGTCCTGCACTAAAGAAACTGATGCTGAATCAGCCCCTTTTCATTCTCGATGACCCCTTTTCATCCCAGTGCTTGCTGTGATGCTGCTGTGACCACCTGCTAGTGGATTTCTGCAAATGAGTACAAACAATAGTGCTCCCAGGGATGACGTAAGTGACACCTTCACACAGTGGATGCTGTGTGATGGGGGAGCCTGGTGCTGGCCCCTCGGCTCTGAGGCAGCCCTTCTTCTTGCTCTGTCCTGGGAAGTTCCTGGACAGATACAGACCACAGTCATGGACGCCCCTGGGCAGCTCACACACTGTGATGCTGGGCACTTGCTTTTGTCTCTTCTGATTTTTGTGCTCCTGCTTTTGTCCACATACTGGTGCTTAGCATCAAGAGACACCTACCCTTCTAGGCACTGCAGGGTGAGTGGGAAGCACTCAGAATGGGGCCAGGCAGCCCTGCTGAGAGCTCTGCTGTTTAACCTTGAGCAAATGGCTTTAGCCCCATGAGCCTCTGTATCTGCATCTGCAAAATGGGAATAACACCAACCTCATAGGACCTTGTAGGGTGGCTTAGTGATCAAGAAGGTGAGCTGTCGGCCATGGCAGCTGTAGTTACTGCAGGATTCCTGGGGCATCTGAGGCATGTGGAGGGAAAGCACTGGTGTTTAGAACTCCTGAGGAAGAAAGCTTATTCTAACCCAAGCGAGCAGAGCTTCGAGGCCCCACTGTGCTGGGGTCAAGTATCACAGCCCTGACCGGATTACGGTCCCTCTACTAACGGCCGCTGCCCCCAGCGGGCCCTCTTAGGGAGCCCGAGTCCTCGCTACAAGAAGATGGAATTCATATCATAGCAAAATTCACTCTGTTGGTTTTTATACAAATAAATATCTCTGAGAGGTGCTCAGAATGAGTCAGAAGTCACTGCAGCCACCAGCTGAGCGGCAGACGAGGGCCCAGGGGCTGCAGAGACAGGGCAGGGAAGGCTGTGTCGGGTGTGGCAGGGAGGGCCAGGCCTTGAGGAGTCTCTGGGAGGGAAGCGGGCCGGGCAGGGGCAGGGAGACCCTCCGGCAGCCCAAGGAAGAGAGACGGCAGACCCCACGGGCACTGGAATTATCGGAGAAAAGTGTGGAATTAGAAATCCCATGGGAAACTCAAAGGCTTGTGAACTTCTTAAGGATTGCAGAGTGTTCTGGTTCACGTGGAAACAATTCGGGCAAAATGGTGCTTGACCTGTGCTTTAGATGCAGAGGATGATCCTGAGCTGGAGAGGTGACGTGTGCAGAGAGGGCAGGGCTGGCTTCAGTGAAAGGGACTTGCAGGAAATGGTCAGCCTGGCAGTACTGTGACATGGGAGTCGGATACCCCTTTACATGCTGGTGCGTACACACACACACACGAGACTGTCTGACGGTGAGTCAGTTTTATTCGCCTCACCTGGGCCTCCCACGGCCGACTTTGTAGAACATTCTGATCTTCAGCTGGTCATCCAGAAAGACCCTTGAACTCACGGCTCAACTGCCGATGGCTCAAAGGAGGAAACTGAGGCCAAAGCAGGGGCTACCTTTCGAGGCTGACCTGCTGAACAAGCACGGTCACCACAGTGGACTAAGTGCCACGCACAGGAGGGCTCCGCACAGACTCTGGGCCGTGCTTGGCTGGGACACCTCCTCTAGCAAGTGACAAATGCTTTTGAAGACTCAGTGTCCTCATAGACCAGATTGCTTTTGTGAGGAGTAGATGAGGATGGTGTATACAGAAAGTGCTTAGCACAGGGCTTGGTCTGTGCTAAGTGCTCAATAAGTGCCAGCTGTTGTTTCACCGTGACCTGTCACTGTGTTGTGCAGCGTGGGAGGTCCACACGGTGGATTTTCCAGGGAAGTGGTGTCAGAGCCTTCCTCACATAGTGAGCTTTTGGGTTAGAATCTTTGACAGCTGAATTCTGTCCTTCCTCCCTATGCTCCCCCCACAAAGGTCGCTTCCGGGAAGTTAACCTTCACTTGAAGAACGCAGTGCATGACTTGAAAAGCACTTAATAAACTGTGCCAGGTGTAATAATGGGGTCATTCACACGATTTCCACCACTTTAGGGATGAACCAATGGGGTCAGAGAAGGCAAGCCACCTTTCCAAGGCCACACAGCTTGCAGAAGGAAGACCCCGACATGGAGGCCTGTGTGCCCACAGAGCTGAGCTTTCTGTGGCTCTGCCGAAGCACAAATAGGGCTGCAGTTGTGGGGCACTTTTGCCGTCTCCTGCCTCAATGGCAGGAGGAAGGGCGGGGCTCCTGATACCCAGACCCTTCAGGTTCCGGGAGGAGCAGAAAAAACAGAGATGGGCTGGAGGCCACAGGACGACCCCCAGGGCTAGGCTGGCAAGTGCTCTTCCCTCAGGAGCCTCCAAATTGCCAAAAGGACTTCCAGAGGGGCTGACTGCAGGCCCATGACCCGAGAGAGGGGGGAACTGGGGTCTCACAGCCCTAAGAGCTGAGCCAGGACGCTTCAGCGCAGAAGTTGGGGCTCTTGAGTGTCTAGTCCAGCCTAAAACCTCCACCTGGGCAAAGCTCCCGGCTGGTGACATCTGCCCACTGCTGTGCCTGGGCTGCTGTCCTCTCTCCCCAGGTGGTCCGTCTGCCTGGTGACTGTTCCTCAGACAAACCCGACCTGCTTTCCCCTGAGCCTCTGGCCGCTGACTGTCCAGTAGCCTCAGCCTGGGGGACGATCATGGAAGCCAGAGGGAACTCTCAGGCGGGCCTGGAGGACCTTGTGCCACATAACCAGAAGCCACATGACCAGGGACCACACGACAAGGGAGGAGTGGGGCAGGAGTGGTTTGAGACCACAGGCTGCTCTGGAAGATGCCCTGAGCTGAGAGGGTAAAGAATGACACTGATGGCTACCACTTCCTGAGAGCTCACTCTGTGTCCAGGGCTGCCCCAGGCACCTTCCCTGTGTCCTCTCAGCCACGCTCAGAACAGCTTTGTGGGAAAGGCCCTATCGCTACCCCTCAGTGTACAGGTGAGAAAAAGGGCACAGAGAGGTCCAGAAACTTGACAAAAATCACACAGCAACTGAGCGAGGGAACTAGGATTTGAACCTGACAATCTCTCCCCAGAGCCGACACATTTAACCACTACACACGGTTCTGGCCTGCAGCAAATTTGCTTCTCCTTCTCCATGCCGGGGCAGCTGATTCCCAAGTCTTTCCCAAGTTCTTGTCAGCTGCTCACTGTGCAGGTACTTGTCGGGGCAGAGAAAGAAAGTTGAAGTTGTTGTCCATCTAAATTTTTACCTTCGAAAATATTGCTGAGCTCTCTCTCTTCTATCATCTCCTCTCCAGTTTCCTTCATCCAGATGGCTGGTCCAGGACTTCACTATCATTGTCGTGGAGGTTCAGGAGGGAGCAGCGTAGGCACGAAGGCTGAGCTGCTGTGTGTCACTGCAGTTGCCACTTTATCTCTTAAATTTAATGAGGGGTCCGTCCACTCCAAGCTGTGTGCCCCTGAGCAGGGACATCCTCCCTTGGACGCTTCTGTGTCCCCAGACTAGAGCGGCCCCCGGCACACAGCGGAGGCTTGTCAGCATGATGCATGAACTGTTGAACATTATGAAGTGGAGAATAGAGCCTCGCTCTTCACCTCGTCTCCTTCTTCATGATCTGTGGTTCACTGGACTCTCATCGACAGACTTTTATTCTGGAAGCAGAGGCCACATTCCTAGGACAGTAATGTGCAGGGAAAATGGAACCTGGGAAATCACTAGAGGGTGGAGATTTGGGGAGAAGTGGGGGCGTGGGGGACACACAGCCCAAGCGGAGGATCCAAGCTGAGGTTGGGGAGCCCAGGGGGAGCTTTCCAGGCTGCAGTGGATGGGCCCTGGCCCGAGAGCTGCCAGCCCGCGGGATACTGCCTCTGCTGTTGGAGCACAACCGGGCTGCCTGAAACTTTCCATACTGTGCTAATGGGCAAAACAACACCCAGGCAGCCATCCCAGGCATCCTCAGGGAGGAGGTGAAGTCCTGCCTCAGGGACGCCCTGAGGGTACCCCTCACTCCCCAGGCAGTCACCCAAGCCTCCAGCCTGGGGGTCGTCCACTCCCCCCAACCCCACCCGGGCCTGCTTAGGGCCCCTCTCTCATAGCCCCCTTAGGCAGAAGTCCCCGTCTGCTGCAAAAGCATTGGTCCCCAAGGGTAGCCTGCTGTGTCCTCAGCAGGTAACCTGTGCACCTGGCATGGAGAAGTGACTCAGCGTATCTGGATGGGTGCAGAGAGGCATGGTGTTCAAGGTTCCCCCAGCCCAGTGGCTTCAGGTGAAGACAGAGCCTGTGTCTGATCCTGGTTCAGCTGTGCATTGTGGTGGGATGGGGCATGGTGAGTGGGGGTGTGGTGGGAGGGGGTGTTGGTGGTGGGGACAAGTCCTGCTGTTCTCTCTGTCCAGGTGTTCAGGTTACCCACACGTGGGCGGGGGGGTTCCTTGTTCATCTTGTTTCTGAACCAAGGTGGGTTTGCCCCCCGGCTAGTTAAAATCAGACTCTCCACCAGCAGGAGTTGTCACACAAAGGAGAACTCATTTGCAGCAAATAGGAGGCCACCGGAATCATTTCTAAAGTCAGGGCTCTCCTGGAGCGCAGGAAAGCAGGGGTCTTTTATCTGGATGGGGCCTGAATATTCAAAAGGGAGAGGTGGGCACGCGCTTGCACAGGCCGGGCAGCCTCTCTTCGTGCATCTGCGCGGGCGCTGCTCCTATGGTGGGGCTCGGTCTGGGTCAGGGTGGCTGGTGATGCATCTCTTAACATGACAACAACAGAGAAAACAACTTGGAGAAACAGACGCTTCTGCAACCTCCCTTGAGTCCCTTGGGTAATTAGTTGGTGACAATCTGATGACCCATTCCTAGGTGCTCATGAGTTAGACTGGGGGAGGGGGACTGGGAATCTGTGCAGTGGATCTCAGGCGCCTATGGCTGGGAGCCCCTGCTTCTGCCTCCCTTTCTCCCCGAGGGACAGAATGGGGAGAAGACCATTGTACAGGGCTGTTCTTGGGGTGTCCTCCACCCTGGGAGGAAGGGATCTCGGAAATGATCATGTTGTTTTGTTTTTGGTTGATATTTCACAGTTAGTGCTGTGGGACCACAATCCACTCATCTGCTTAAGCCAGAATCCCAGACGTCTCCCTCCGTGGTTTTTTTTTTCGCCTGATTCCCTTCATCCGCTCCATCCGTAACTCCTCTTGGTCCTACCTTCAAAACACACCTCACACCTACCCACTGCCCCCAGCCCTGCTGTTGCCACCGAGTCCAAGCTGCCACCCTCTCTCACCTCAGAAACTGTGATGCCTCCTGCCTGTGTTGCTCCGTCCACCTCTGCCCCTAATCCAGGGTCCACTCAGGAGCCAAAGTATGCGCGTGTGCGTGCGTGTGTGTATGGGTGTGTGTGTTTTATTAAGGTATTGTTTATGTAGAATAAACTTCAGCTATTTTAAGTGTCCAGCTTTTTGAATTTGGATCGTTGATGCTGTCGTGTAACCACCACCACAATCACGATACAGAACAGCTCCCTCATCCTAGAAGTTTGCCTGTGCTCCTCTGCCCCCCATGCCCTCCTCCCATCCCTGGCCCCGGGAGACTGTGGATCTGCTTTCTGTTGCTAAGGTCTTACCTTTTTTGGAACGTTAGATAAATACAATCACACAGTATCTGGCCTTCTGTTTCTGACTTCCATCTGGTTTTGAGATGTCTCCACCTCATTGTCTCTCCTCTAGGCTCCGCCCCCCTTTGCTCGCGGTGCCTCCTCTCTGTGCCTTAAACTAGCTGAGCGGTGTCTGCCCTCTGCCCCTGCAGCTCTGCCTCAGCTCCTTCCGGCCTGGCTCTGTCTCCTCTTCCGGTCTCAGCTCAGATGCCCCCTCCTCAGAGCTGCCCTCGCTGTGTGGTCCTCCTCTCCTCTTCTCACAGTCCCCTCTACCACCACAATTACATAATTATTTTTCTCTCCTATTTTCCTATTAAATTCCTTCATGTCACAGTTACATTATTCCTATATTCTTACAGATTGAATTGTGTCCCTCAAAATTCCTTTGCTGAAGTCCTAACACCCAGGCCCTCAGAAAGTGACCTTATTTGGAGCTAGGGTCTTTATACACGGGTAATCAAGTTACAAGGAGGTTATTAGGGTGAGCCTGATCCACTATGACTGTCGTCCTTATCAGAGGGTTGCATTTGGAGACAGACTCAGTGGGAAGGCTGTGTGGAGACGGCTGCATACAAAGCAGGGAGAGAGGCCTGGGACAGATGCTCCCTCACAGCCCTCAGAAGAACCAGCACCTGCCGACACTCGCACTTCTTGCTCCAGAACTTTGAGACGGTGAATTTCCTTCGTTTAACCCCCCAATTTGTAGTTACTGCAGCCTAGCAAACCAATACGTTTTCTTTTCTTACTGTCCTCACCAGAGTGTAGGTCTCACAGGAGCAGAGATCCCTCTGTCTCATTCAGATCTGCCCCCAGGGCCTGGCACACAGGGGCCCTTCCTGTGTTGCTGAATTAATCAATGGGCACAGCATCTTATTTTTTTTCTCACCATTATCCCTGTAAATTTGGCTCAGCAAGTTTAGGTGACCTACTGAAGGTGAGACAGCTAAAAGAGAGAGAATTCCTGATTCTTGGTCCTGTGTCATTCTAACTGCTCCACAGTTCCCCGAGTGCTTTCTTGAGTAAGATAAAACCTGGAAATAAAATCTACTATGCTTCCCTTCTCAGAGGGTATGGAATGCTTGTTCTCCTGAGAGTGCTTCAGAAGGTTCAAAGGTATCTGTGGTAAGAGAAGCAAAAATAGCAACAACATGTCAACCAAGCCCAGATACCTGAAGGAGGATATTTACATTAAACAAACCAACTAGCTTAACAAAAGCCTACTTTTCTTCTTTTTTTTTAGAAGTAGGTTTTTGTTGGTATTTTTTTTTAAGGTTTGCTTTTTGGTGAGGAAGATTGGCCCTGAGCTAAAATCTGTTGCCAATCTTCGTCTTTTTTTTTCTCTCTCTCTCCCAAGCCCCAGCACATACCTGTATAGCCTAGTTGTAGGTCATTCTAGTTCTTCTATGTGGGACGCCACCACAACATGGCTTGATGAGCAGTGCGTAGGTCCACACCCAGGACCCAGAACCAGCGAACTCCAGGCTGCCAAAGCAGGGCACACAAACTTAACCACTCGGCCATGGGCCGGCCCCAAAAGCCTTCTTTTCTTAACCTAAATATTGACCATCACACTAATTTTTAAAGCAAACACCCCAATCCATCCTCATATGATATAATTTATTACAATTTAATTTATAAAGATCTTTCAAGAAGCTGCCCATTGCTCACATAGAGCTGCAGGTCTATTCATTAAAACATACCTGCAAACCAAGAGGCATTTGCCAGACAGGCCAGAAAAGGAGAGGCTGGGGTAGCTTTTAATTTGACATGGAAGGGCTATGAGAGCCAATTCAGACCCCGAGTGCTTGTGGAGCAGCGTGGGGGGATGCGGGCAGGCGGGGAGAGCAGACGTGTCTCTTCTTTAAGTAGCTGAGCCTCCAAGCAGGTTGGCAATAACATCGCCTATTAAATGAAATTATCTTTTCCCCAGATGCCTAAGCGGTACAGCTGCTGCTTTAATGCAAAATCAGTTAAGTTTGGGGAATGATAGACAGAACCTTTCATTTGCAGTTCAGCACTGGTGTGTTCTAACTCGCAGTTTTCTTTTTAGTGGTTCCTTCTCTGTCTCTCTGTCCTTCTGTGTCTTTTCTGGGTCTCTGTGTACCGCTGTGTGTCTGTGGCTTCTACGCTCACTTCTCCCTTTCCGCCAGCGTGTCTGCCTCTCGGTGTGTCTGTCTCTGTCTCTCTTGTCGTAGTGTAGTGTCTGGCCGCCTGCGCTGGTGGGTGCTGAGTTTGGCAGGCGGCAGCAGGACTTCATCAGCCTCCCCCAAGCTGAGAGCTGGGCTCTTTTGTGGAACAAAAGAGCGCTGTGAAGAGGGAAGAATCCCCTTAAGTGTGCGAATGCTATCTCGTTATCCTGGGACTGGAGAGAAGAACCTCTCAAACTCTGTGATTTCAGTAAGAAAGACCTTTGCAATCTTTACGGTTATCTTCACATTTGTGTCTTTTTTCCAACAGCTAAAAGATAAGTAAATGGTGCTGAATGCTCACTGGCTGGTACATGAAGGGTAGGATGATTTATTGAGATGTTAGTTTGGGTTCTGTCTTTGCTGCTGAAGGAGAACCAAAAAGGATGAGGGCCTTTGCTGTCCTGTTCTCTGGGTTTCTCTCGGCCCCAGGCCCTGAGAACCTGCTTTTCTTGAAGGCCTGTTGCTGTGGAGATGGTGCTGGGTGTTCCAAGGGGGCAGGGAGGTTCCTTCTAGGGGTGAGGGGGGGCGCAGGGAACACAAGTCTGCGTGTCAAGCTCTGGAGCTCATGAAGCACACACTTGGAGGGGACAGAGAACTGAGATGGTCTCAACTCGGGGAAGAGGAGATCCCAGGTAATGTGGGAGGGAGCAGAGGTTTGGCTGTGTGGTCTACCTAGAGAGGAGGGACCCCCATGCCTCAGAGCCCCCAATTCAACAAAGACTGATGGATACAATAGGGGCAAGAAGGTAGCAGAATCTGTACCTGAGGAATCGCCCAGGTTTGGGCTGCAAGTGGATTGGCAAAGAGCGGAGCAACCATGGGGCTCCCTCAGTGATCTCCTCCGGGTAAGACCCCCGGGCCTTTCCACCATGCTGGGTAGGGACAAGCCCTCAGTTCACCAAGTCTGAATTCCTTATCAGGCCAGTGGGATGGGAGTGGGAACTCGGAGTCAAAGTTAATTTGATTTGAGGAAAATCCATTAACATGACACATCTTGCCCATCTAAGTTTATCATGTTCAGGTCTCACCCAGACTTCAGTGGAAGGTGTGTGCTCAGTGGCATTGCACAGGTAGGTGACTTTTTCGCTCTTCAGAATATTGTCCCTTACTCCCCAAATATTTTGTTAGCTCATTCCCATGTTTTGGTTGAAAAAGTGTAGCTGAGTAAGAGTGACAGCTCTAGAATTCCTCAGATCTTAGCTCAAACACAGATTTATAACCCAGCTCTGCCATGTGGCCTTGAGCAAGGAGCCTAGATTCCTTTACTCTGTTTATTCTTCTGTAAAATGGTGATAATGACAGTATTCACCTGAGGAATTACTATGAGAATTAAATAAATTGAGGCACGTAAAGCACTGAGAAAATGTGCTTGGCAGTTGACAAGTTGGAGAAATACTGGCTCTTCTTTTCACTGTTTCTTGGTGACTAATTTTGGAGGAAGGGACTACTGGTGATCACCCACCATGAAGCTTTGAACTAGATGGCTTCTGAAGGCCTGTCCTTCTCTAAATCCCATGGACATGCATCTCTCATTTGGCTTAGTCTTTTCTCTACCTGTACCTAACACTGGGCAAAAGCCATGATTACACATTGGACTGACAATGCAGTGGCTTTTTAAGAGAAATACCTGGGGTTCACAGAAGACCAACCAACAATTTGAGTCATGTCAGGGTTTGGGTTGTGTACATGGCAGCATTCTTGGCACAGTTCACAAACACATCTTCCCTACATTGGAACCCTGGGCCCTCCAGCAGATATTGAAACTCACCCCAGAGAGCAAGTGATTATCTTGACAAACTAAAAAGAAGAAGAAAAGTGGACATTGAAACAAAGAAGTTGGCTTATCAAACTCAGAGAAAAGAATTTGCTGGAGGGTGCTGGTCTTAGCAAAGCCTTTCACTTGCATCAACTCTGAGTCTCTGTTGAGATGGGCATATTAGAGGGCCTTTTGGCTACCTGACATTTTGGTTCCTTGGGAGGTATGAGGGCATCAGCTTCAAACAGGCCTAGAGCTTGAGAGTGAGCTATACGAACAGAACTTCAACCCCTTTGAGATGGATTCCTCAAGCACTACTAGGTAGTGGATCCAAGATAGCTGTGTGACCCTGGACAAGCCTTAGTCTTCTCATCTGTAAAATGACAGTGATACTTGCCCTGCTTAACTGACAGGTGGTTATCAGGCCTGCAGAGGAGGGGAAAAAATCTTTCCCTTCTACCCTTCTTGGTTCTCGGCTGGGGCTCTGTAACAAAACACTGCTTAACAAGAGAAAAACAAGTTTACTTACATATGTATCATACATATAACACGTAGAAGTACCCAGAAATGAGTAACTCAAAGAGGTGGCTTAGAATTCAGGCTTATGTAGCATCTTCAACAAAAAATAATACATTTGTAGAGAAGAAATGACAGGACGAAGAAAGGCAATTTTAGGCTTCCAAGGGCAGCAAACTGTGGGAAGGTAAATATATGGGAAAGTGATGATAGTCAAGGCTAGTTGGTAAAGTTTTTATGTAGACTCCTCTGGTATTGTCTCCAGACTGACAAGGGTCTAAAATTGTCTCCAGTGATCAACGTCTGTCCTCCCTGATAGAGATGGGGGAGGGATACCTTCATGAAATTATACTCCACTTTTAGGGAAAATAGGGGGAGAGCAGAACTTTTATCTTCTTTTTTCGTGTCTGCTTATTCTCAATTGCCTTCAGCTCAAAATAACCCTTATGCCAAAGTGTCCTATTTTGGGGTGATATATTCTGATTTCCTTCAGGCTAATATGAGACAATGAGTATGAAAGCTTAGGAATCTGACCAGAAAGGATTTCATGTTCTCTCTCTTACTTAGCCCTTCTATCTGCAAGCAGGCATTTGTGGAATGAATGGTTAGATTAGGAGTGGAGTGGGTAGTCATGAAGCAGACTATGGAGGTTCAAATGACGCCTTAGGCAGTGCCAGCCAGGGCTATGCCCAATAGCCAAGCCTGGTCTCCTCCACTTGACGCTGATCTGCAGCCTGGGAGTCAGAAGGCCTTTTTGCTTTGTAAACATCACTCTACATTCTTTCATCAGTTAAAATTGCCATATGGTGGGGACTTGCCTCCAGGGAACTTCTGCTCAGAGAGAGAATTACTACCAGTCAGTAGAAGTGACTAACAGAGTTCTAGAAAGAAGAGGCCATTTTGTGGCCTCTTAAATGAATTCGCTGGCTCTTGTCTGCTCTCTGTGACTTTGAGAACAATCTCTCCCAGTTGTCTAAGATTAAGAGTCACAGAACACTTGGGAGAGACATCAACATAATCAACAAACTTAGAAATGATGATCCCTGGCACTTCTAATAAAACAGTAAATAGCAAAGAAATGGTGACAACTTTACAAGTTCACACTGGAAACTTATAAATAATGAGTCATAATAGTGGTGACTATTAAGGGTCAGTAAAGAAAACATGGAAACTTACAAGCTGTCCCAAGTAACTAAAGGCAATCACTATATATTTCAAACATTAGCAGTCTGACTGACTACTGATGAGGACAAGTTCATTTCTAACTGTCCTGGATAATCTCAAGCTTTTGTCCTCAGACAAGACCAAGTTGGGAGCATAATTCTTCAACAATGGCCATGGTCAAAATGGTGGCTGGAAAGAGCAGAACTCTAATTGGTTACAGAATCCCCAGAATGTGTGGGTTCATTTGGGATGATGGCAAATAAAGCCACCTTTAGTGTTGTATTTAGGAGTCCCTGACCACCCATAAACTTTGCCCCAGTCCCTTTAATCAATTTTGTTGCCTTGAGGTGGTTATCTACTTTTGCTTTCTGTCTTGCACCCTTTCCCCTTGATAGCATTCAACCCTTGGAGGAACTACTCATTCTTCCCACTGTGCAAGTGGTAAATGTGGGGCTGACTCCACCTCACTTCAGAGGTGAGCATGTGACCTAGCCTGGCCAATCAGAATATCACATCCCTCTGACCTTAGTGATTGGTTGAGGGATGGACATGTGGCCTACAGAAGACCCATCAGAGCTGCTGCGACTCAATTCCAGGACTTCTGCAGGAACCATTGAAAAAGAGAAGCAATGGGGTTGCTGGGAGGATGTTATAAGAACCTGGAACAGCTGTAGCCATCTTAGCAGCAGAAGAGAAGCATCTGCTGTGGGTGTAGCCCATGCAGAGGAAATCAGAGCCAAAAGATGGAGAGAGTGTAACTAATGACATTGTCTGGGCCTCTGGACCCAGCTGTGCCGGAATCTAGCCCTGCCTCTGGCTTTTCAGTTACTTGAGCCAATGAATTCCCTTTTCTTCCTTTGTCAGATTTAGTTCCACTTTGCATCTCATGCAACTAAACAAAATGGATACTGCTTTCAGCAAGGGCCAAAGTGAGTTCAAGTCCTAAAACATGGGCAGTGGCCACTTCCTTCCCTCCCACTCATCTCCTTTCTCTTGAGTGAGAGTCTGTCTGAGCCTTGCATTTCTTTTATGAGTTTCATTTGCTCGTGGTCCCTTCTCTAGCTCACCTGCAGCCCTGGAGCCAGCCATGGCACCCCATTGATCCAGCTGATACTTGGAACCTGGAGAGTGGAACTTTGTGTTATTTGACTTTCTCCCTCATTAGCGCACTGTTTTTCTGCCTTGGGTGATGCAGAATGAATACAAAGCAATGCAGTGTGCTGGTTGGAATTCCACCGCCTTCCTTCATCAGTCTGAGTGTGTATACACAGCTGGGCTGTAACTTCCATTTCTGTCTAATGGCTCTGAGCCACAATTTCACCCTATTATTGACACCCAGTATGTCATTTTGGAAAATGTAGGGATGTGGTTGTCCAATTTCTCCAAATATGTGTATATAAATAAATAAATGCACATTTAAATCCACTCTTACTTTGATGTCATCTGAGGGGAAAATGTTCTCTTTGTGGTTTGTTTCCCATAGAAACAAAAAGAAAGTAGGTTAATACACCATCAATATCATAAGCAATAATGAAACATTCTATATTCCATTTGCAAATTATTTTTACAGTTGCAGTGTTAATTTTTCCTAAAGGATTGTCATCGTTGCATCTCTCATGAAGGACATATCCCCCTGCAGGCAGGTGGGGAGTTTCTAGGATCCCAGTTTATGCACGAAAAGAGAAGCACTGCAACTTCACAAGCAAAGGAGTCACGAAGCTCGGTGTGCACTCAGAGGCCTTGTCTGCACATTGCATGATCATGTAGAGACTTAGGACACTTATCAGAAAGCCTCGTGTTCGTGGAATACTTTTTCTTCTATCACCTGCTACATTGGACCAAAAAGTTTGTCATCGGAATTCAGCCGAGTGATTGTCTTGACTCTCAACTATATTTTGTGCTCAGAAGTTGTGCAGTGAAATGAAAGTTGAGGCCTGAGTCTGGTAGATATTGACATTCTGGAAAAAAGAAGACCCAAAGCAAACTTGTCATTATGCTGCCTTGTGTAAATAGGATCCAATATTCTATTTTTATGCAGCAAGACAGCAACCCTTATCAGGAGCAGATTTGAGCCTAGTACTTCCAGAGAGACAGTGGGGAATGCTGGAGGCGTGTGGTAGTGTTTCTGAACAATGCTCAAATTGTATGTTTTTTAATAAAAAGAAAAGAAGGATGAATGGATGGAGGGAGTGGAGGGAGGGAGGTAAAAGAGAAAGGAGGGAGGAAAGGGGAGAAGGAAAGAAGAAAGGAAGGAAAGAAAAAAGGAAGAGAGGAAGGAAGGAAGAATGGAGGAAAAAAAGCAGAGAAAAGGGGGGGAAAAAGAAAAAGAAACAAAGAGGGTCAGAATTATATTCCCATATTATTGGCTAGAGGGGAGGACACTGGAGGGTGACAGGGCTTGGGGAGTGGCTGCAGGGGTTGGACCACAGAAGGACACATCAAGAGCCATCTTTTGAAAACTCAAGTAGACTTGTTTCTTGTATGGCAGAAGGAAGAATTAGAACCAATAAGTAAGACAGAGACTTCAGTTCAATTTTAAGAACTTCCTTAATAGAGAAATGGGCTCCCAAGTGAGGTAGTGAGTTCCCTATCTGGAGATGTACAAGCAAAGATGAGACACATATAGGGTGTGTTGACAAGGGAATTCACACATTGAGGACAATGTTAGACTAGCTAACTACTGAGAGTCTATGTTTCCTGTTTGACTCTTAGAAATTAAGAAGTGATCTTAATAGAATACCTAAAAGAAGCTCAAAGTATTTGGGAACAAATAACTCTTAGAGAGAGTTCGTAGGAGGAAACAACCATGGCAGCAACAACAGAACACACACCAAGTAATGCTTTGCGGTAACGAGGAGGTGATTGCTTCCCTCCAAACACCCCACAGGGAACAATAGGAGGGAAAAGTTAAATCACAGGCATTTCCCCTCATTATCCAGTAACTAACTTGAGTTGCCTTTCTAATTAGCCCTGAGCTGTCAGCTCTGGAGAGCTCTCAGAACCTAGTGAGGTGGTCATAAAAGTCACTCAGTCCCAAATTGTGCATGGTCATTGTTGCCAGAACACTGCCACCCACACAACGACGTGAGTAAGAGGCATGGCAGAAGCCACTTAAACTCCAGGACATGTAGCATAATAACATTTGGAGCTATTGCATTTCAGTTGGCCCTGCAATTCAGCTGGCCCAGCATATTCTAAAAGTGGACAAACATCTTTTTTATGGTTAGAGACTCCCTGTCACACTCAAATCTACACATCAAGAGCCTTGTGTGTATGTGTGTGTGGTGGGGGTGGGGGTAACATTTAAAATAAAGGCTTAAATTTGAATTGATCACATTTTTTATGAAGCTAAGCAAAATTTAAGTTTATAAACTACCAATTAGAAGCCTAGATGGACACAATTTCCTTCTCCCACTTGTTCTTAGCATGCTGTATTCTATGGACATGGTGACTGTCACTTTCTGCAGGCTGTTCTAGGTAGCTACTTGTGAAATCATAGTTATTGAACGTTGGGTCACTTTTTAATGTGCTCATTAAAGGAAAGAAATAATTTGGCATAATTCCCCAAGAATAACTAAGAATAATTCCCCAAGAATAATAGAAAACCAAGGTATCTTCCAAAAAGAGTCTCACTTTTGCATTTCCCTACTTTCATATTCTGAGAGCTTGCTAATATTTATTATGTGGATTCTCATTCATTGGCTTTGAAATCACTATAGGCCTGAGGATGCGGAAGTAGAGATGGGAGACAATTTTATAAAACCCAGAGAAGCTGAAAAGGAAATGGGCACCTCACCTCCCTGGAAGGAATTTATCTGGTATTTATTATTCTCATGTGCCATGGATGAGCAGATTTTTTAATCTCAACTGAGCAAGCCCAGCCTTTGGCAATTCCAAGGCAGAGGCTGTCAGCTGGCCTCTGAGGATTTTTTGTGAATGTTTGGTTAATTAGATGTCAAGCACATCAGATGGTATTATAAACAAGAGTGGCTTTGTATTCAAAGAGTCTGACAGGGGTAAAATCAATTACTAATTATGAGAGGAAGAATGTGGGTACGAGACAAAAATACACCTAAGGATTTAGTTTCTTCCTCTCTGTTTCTCTTGTTCTAGGTCCCCATTTCTTGCTTCTTGGCATGTTTAGTAATTTTTAATTGTATGCTGGACACTGTAAATTTCATCTTGTTGAGCATCTGGATTTTGTTGCCTTCCTTTAAAGAGAGTTGGACTTTGCTCTGGCAGGCAGTTAAATTATTTGAAGACCAAATTGAGCCTATGGAGGCTTCTTTTTAAGTTTTATTCTAAAGTAGCCTTTATTCTGGGCTAGGTTAGCCCTACTACAAAGGTGCGACCCTTGTAAAATCTCTACTAAACACCTTCAATATTCACTGTGGTCTCTCCACTCTGACAGGCTAGAACTAAAACATCTCCTCGCCCTGTGTGAGCTCTGGGAGTTGTTCCGCTCACAGCTCACAGCTCACAGGTTGTTGTTCTTTACCCAGTCCTGTGGAGTTTCACTCTAAAAATGCATGGCTTAGTATTCAGCCAGAGCCTCAAAGGGCCACCTCTGCAGACTTCTGGGTATCTTGCTTTGAGTAGTTCCTTCCCCACTAATGCTCTACACTGTGAAGCTGCCTCAGTCTCTGAACTCTGATCTCTGTCTCTTCAGTTCAGCTAGACTGTGGTGTTCTGCTTGGGCTGTCTCTCGCTGCACTGAGATCTGGAAAGTGCTTCCAGGCAGAAAGTCAAGATGATTATAGAACTCATCTTGTTCATTTCTCTTCTCTAGGGCTCACAGTCTTGTGCTGCCTATTGTCCAATGTCTGAAAATAGTTGTTTCATATATTCTGTTTGGTTTTCTAGTAGTTAATGGTGGAAAGACAAGTCTAATCCCAGTTGCTCTGTCATAGCTAAAAGTGGAAGCTCTTGGTTTCCTAGTCTCTCAATGCATTTGTTGCACTGTGTCTGCTGCCAACAGTTCACCAACAATAAACAGGTGAATGGAAATAGGACAAGGAGGTTGGAGTTGGGGAGGAGACTGTAATTTAATGGGAAGACGTTCATATAAATAAGTCCACTATAGGGGAGAATGGCAGAGATGCACAGGCTGACCATGTCCTGATCTTCTCTGTCCAGGCCCTACACTAATACTCATCTAACCTAGGTTAAAAAAGACTTCCCCTTTCTCATTATCAATATCGACCCACCCTTGTCCCAGTCATGCTTTTCTGAGGAGTGACAACAGGTGCCAATTTTGAACTAATAAACCAATTTGGACTATGTTTTTTCTCTGTCCCCAGGATCCTGGGCCCTTAGACTAGACAGGATGCACATGAAAGATGATGCTTTCATGTGGCAGAGAAGGGCAGTGGGGGAGCCTGGTGTTAGTAAGGGCTTTTCTTAGGCTATACTCCTTCCCCAACCTCCAATCAGTAAGACCCCATCTGTCCTCTATGCCCACCTATATTCTAGACTTCAAGCTCACCTCCAGCCCGTCCCCACTGTAATCTTGTTCTATCATGTGTTCCAAGATTCTTGCTGAGATATACTGCTGGCAAGATTTCTTGCCAGCACATATTTTGCTCCTGGACCTGATTCCCAGTCAAGTCAGAGGATGGATCAGTGGAGCACACTGTTTGACTTGCATAAGCTGGGACAGGAACTTGAAAACGGTTTGGTGGAGAATAAAGAGAAGTTTGCTCAAAGGATGAAAACAAGCCTGAGGAAATGCCACAGAGAAGTAAAAGCAATAAATATTAACTATAGTCAAATGGAATTGCACGGTGACTACTAGTTGTTTGTAGTTTCAGTAAGGGTGTTGGAATTAAATCTTTTTAAAGAAGGTAAAAGCCAGGTTCCATCTCTGGGTTGCATTTACAATTCTCAAGGTCGATTGAAGAGGGTTGCAGAACTTTCACATTAAAAGAGTTTGCCAAAGCCTTTCCCTGGGGAAAATCATCCTGGGGTGATGCCTGTATTGACACAAGGTCTGGTACTCAGCTAATGTGGTCTACAGATATGTCTGCCTTGAGTTTGAAACCATGGAAGAAACAGAAAAGATCTCATAGTTTTTCTTTGTATACCATATACCACCCAAAGAGAAAGAAGCCTTATTAATATAGAATTTGTAGCAGTTAACTTGGTTTTAGCAACTCTGACTTTCAGAATATTGATTTAATAAGCCTGATAGGGTCCTCCTAGGTGCTGTATCTGCATTCTTGGCTCCTTCTAAAGATATTATGATGGTCCCAGGAGAGTGTCTGAACCTGCCCTCTGCGAGGAGTAGATGCAGGTCAATAAATTACTTCGATGCCAGGCGTGAAGGCTCTGTGTGAGCTGATTCCTGACTGCAGTTTTTCCTCCCTAAGAAGCTGGTTAAAACACTTACTGCCACCACCACTACCACCAATAACAACAAGAAAGATTCTCAATTTCTGTGGCTAAAAAAATAGTTTGGTTCTATTGGACTCCTCTTTTCCCCAGAAGTGGAAGCTCTGGTATGCCCCAGACCATCAGGACCGGTCCACACTGCCCTGTAGAAATATCCACTTCTTTCCTCAGGGTCTTCGTGGTTGAGGGCTGGGATGCTGCCTGTGCACTTGTTCTGTTGCTCAAAGCACATCCTCTGAAACCATGCCTTTATCATTTCATTTCTTCGGAAGGTGTTGCCCTGTTCTAACGTGCCCTTCAGGATGCTAGTTGCTGGTTGGGAGGCGTGGTGGAGGCTGCTGTTGTGCTGTCTGTTTTCCAGCATGACACATCTGCATCTGTACATTTTTCTGTAGGCTGTTCCAATGGGAGGGGCTTTTATTAAATCAACTTTTTTGAGGTATAATTTACGCTGATAAAATGCACAGGTTTTAAGTATATGGTGTGATGAGTTTTGACAAATGTATACATCTATCTAAGCACTCTAATAAAGAACAGAAATAGAACATTTCATCATCAAGAAAGTCACTTGTGCCTCTTTATAGTCAATCCCTATCCTGTAGGCAACCAAGAATCCAATTTTTATTAAGTTTTGCCAGCTTTAGAACTTGACATAAATGGAATCATTTAACATGTGTTCTTTCCTGCCTGGCTTCTTTGCTCAACACGTCTGTGAGGGCCCTCTGTGGTGTTGTGTGTATCATCACTTCTTTTGTTGCTATAACTTTCTATGGTTGATTATATTCCATTGTATGACTACATTACAATGTATTTATCCACTCACTTGTTTGTGGACATTTGGGATGTTTCCAGGTTTTGACTATAAATTAAGCTGCTATGAACATTTGTGTTTAGGTTTTTCTGTTGACAGACAGTTTTATTTTTCTTGGCTAAGTTGGGTAAAATTGTTGGATCATGGGATATGCATGTTTGACTTTATGAAAAACCTTTGAAATTGATTTCTAAACTGTTTGTATTGTTTTACGTTCCTACTGCTGGTATTTAAGAATTCCAGTTCCTTCTTATCCTTAGCAACATTTGGTCCTGTCAGTCATTTTAAATTTTAGCCGTTCTAGCAGGTGTGTATTTGCATACGATTGTGCTGTTAATTTGTACTTCAGCATCATGACTAATGATACTGAGCATTTTCTTGTGTATTTATTGGCCATTCTTGTATGTTTGTGTATGTTTTTGTGTGTGCATGCACGTATTTGCATGCGTGAAATGCATTTGTGTTGTCGATATTTTGCCTATTTTTAATTGTGTTATCTTCTTGAGTTGTAGGAATTCTTTACATATTTTGGTTATGTGTCCTTTTGCATACATCCGTATTGCAAATCTCTTCCAGTCTGTTGTTTGCCTTTTCATTTTCTTAACAGTGTACATCAAAGAATAGAAATTTTTAATTCTAATGAACTGAATTAATCAGTTTTTGTCCTTTATGGTAGGTACATTTTGTATTCTAAGGTGGCAAAATTTTCCTCTCATATTTTCTCCTAGAAGTTTTGGGTTTTGTTCTTATATTTAAATGATCCATTTTGAGTAACTTTTTGTTTAAAGCAAAGATATTATGTATTGTGGGTTTAATAATATATATAGGAGAAAAATGTGACACAATAGCACATATAACAAACAGGGGTTAGAGAGATGGAATTATATGGTTCTTAGGTTATACCTGAAGTGGTATAATGCTATCTGGGTAACCTGTGGTGAGTTAGAGGTTCATACTTTAAATCTTAGAGAAACTACTTAAAAAAAGAGATATAACTGATAAGCCAATAGAGAAGATAAAATTGAATACAAAAAATATGCGGTTAATAGAAAAGAAGGCAGGAAAACCAGAAACAAAGAACAAAGACCACATTGCACAAGTAGAAAACAAAAGCAAGACGTAGATTTAAATCTGACCATATCTATACTTACATTAAATGTAAATGGTCTAGGGGCTGGCCCGGTGGGGTAGTGGTTAAGTTCTTGTGCTCTGCTTTGGTGGCCCGGGGTTCATGGGTTCACATCCCAGGCACAGACTTACATACCTCTCATCAAGCCATGCTGTGGTGGCGTCCCACGTACAAAATAGAGGATGATTGCCACAGATGTTAGCTCAGGGACAATCTTCCTCAAAAGAAAAAAAAGTAAATGGTCTAAACATTCAAATTAAAAAGCAAAGCCTGTCAGAATGGATTAAAAAAAAGATTCAATTTTATGCTATCTACAAGAAATTCTCTTTAAGTATAAAGGCAGATGGATTAAAAGTAAAGGATAAAAAAATATATACCATACAAACAACAGTTATAAGAAAGCTGGAGCATCTGTATTAAACAGACTAATGATGAAAGGGTTACTTTGTCAGGAAGACATATAAATCTTAAATGTGTAAGCACCTAATAACAAAATTTCAAAAATACATTGAGCAAAAACTCACAGAACTGAATGAAGAAATAGGTCTGCAAATGTCATTAGAGATTTTAGCACTCCTCTCTCAATAATTCTTAGAACCAGTAGACAAAAACCGAAAAATAGTTAAGGATAAAGAAGATTTGAATAACACTATCAATCAACTGCCTCCATCAGAGATGCGTTTCAGCACAGGGCCTGCAGGGAGAGAGGGCAGGAACACATTGCATTGCCCCTCCGTGACATCTCCATTTGCTATGTCTGGCCAGCAAGGCCCAAGTGGGTCATGTAAACTGTGGGCAATGAGGGGCCGTGGTACAGACAGCATGAGCCTTCCAAAGCATTAGCAGCCCATTCTTCAGTGCACCCCCGAGACCACACCACAAGACGGACCCAGCATTGCCAGACCTTCTGATTTTTCAAGAGATACCAGTAATCTGGCTTTTAAGTAAAATCTGTCGATTCTTACATATTGGCACTACTTTAAACTTTTTAATAAAACGCTGTGAGAGCTCCTCCCCTTCCCATTCATTCTACACGAGCAGCCTAATTGACCTTCCTGAGCACTGCTCATAGCGCCCCCTTGCTCAGGAGGGATGGGTGCCCCAGCCTCTCTCCCTTTCTCTCCCACTGCCCCCCTGTACACACTCTGCATGCTTCTCCCCTCCTCTTCTATCCTCTTCATTTATGATGCACCCGCTATCTTTGCCCAACCTGTTCTTTCCTCCCAGAACACCCTCCACCCTCTCTGCTGTCGAAACCGCACCTCTAGGACTAGCCCGAAGGACACATTTTATACCCTTTTTTAGGGGTTCTAAATTTCTGCCAACGCCACTCCCAGGCAGTGCTCTTCCCTCATGCTGGGCAGTTGCCTGGAAATCTCTCTGTGACCTGTTATCACCCCCAGCCCAGGAGATAGGCAGGTGCCCATTCTGTTACCTGAGGTATCCTGATTAGGAAATTTGCCCTTCCCTGGGCTTCTCCTTCCTTAAGCCATGTTTGTTTAATCACTCAGCCCACGGGGCATGTACACCCCCTTCATAATTATAGCCTCTCTCCCTCTGTTCTCTAAAATAATACTTTCTCCATTTCCATCCTCCTCCCAAACACAAAGCAACACCCCCCATTCATCTTCCAAAATAGCAATTCTTTGGAAAGTGTTTTAAAACCAGTCCTCCCCCCTGTCTTCCCCAGCCTACTCCTCTCTCTTCTCCTCCTCTCTCCTCTTTTCAAATATAGCCAATGGACTCTCTTCTTTAGTTTTTCTTCCAAATATCTCTATCCCTACTTTTTCCCAAAAGAGGAGCCATTGTCTCTTTCTGGAATGCAATTCAAAGTAACTTGTGTCCTTTCCTGCCTTCCCCTTAACTAGTCATTAACTTAGGTGTTCAACCAACTTCTAATAGTAGGTCATGATAATAACCTAAAATTTATCCTGTGCTTACTGCGTGCCAGGTGCCGTCTCATTTCATTTATAACCTCGTGAAATAGATATTATTTACTATTCCTGTTGCACAGAAGGAACTATTGAGAAATCATCTGTCTAAAGTTGTACAAGTAGGAAATGGCAGAGACACGATTCAAATCCAAATCCACGTTAATCCAACTCCAAAGCCAGCGTTTGATGCCATTCCCCATGTCGCCATGTCACCAGTTACCATATGTGTTCATTTCCTGTAGTTGCCATAACACCTTTCCATAAACGGGGTGGCTTAAAGCAACCGAGATTTATTCTCTCACAGCCTGGAGGCCAGAAGTCCAAAATCAAGGTGTTGGCAGGGTTGGTTCTGAGGAGAATTTTTTCCATCCTTCTCTCCTAGCTTCTGGTGGCTGCTGGCCATCCGTGGTGGTCCTTGGTTTGTAGACTCATTTCCTCTGTCTTCAAATCGTCTTCTCTGTGTTTTTACTCCCTTTCTCTTCTCTTATGAGGATACTTGACATGGGACTTAGGATCAACCCTAATCCAGGATGATCTCTTCTTGAGATCCTTAACTTAATTACTTTTGAAAGACCTTTTTCCCAAATAAGGTCACATCATAGGTTTTGGGTAGATATATCCTTGGAGGGAGCTATAGGAGGGAGACCTTTAACCCATGTAAATGAGAAATCAGCATAAGGCACGTGGTCACCTGCTGTTTCCAGTCCAGGCTGCAGAACTCTTGTGCCAAATGCAAATTCAATTTATTGCCTCACCTTAACAATATCCAAAGAGATTCCTTTTAATTCCACGATTTTGTGAGGATAACAGAAGGAATCATTGAAAATGAATTTCACATTGTAGAATGACCTGCATATACACACACATTAACTTAAGCAGACATGTAGCAAATTTTAAATGCTAAGCAAACTGAATTAGATTAACGAGTCTGGGTGGCCACCCCTACCAATGGAAACCTCAGTCTGAAGTGTTGGGGTTCTGCCTCCACTTTGGCCTGGATCACTTTCTTCCTTCATTCTCTTGGTCCAAGATCTCCTATCATCTCTGCTCAATCACAAACCCAACCCTGGCTGGTCCCTTCCTGGCATCACATCTTCCACCCTCACTGCAGAGCTGTCGGAGCTCCAGGCTTCGAGTCACTCATCTTAACAACACTCACCCTGTGGAGTACTTTTCCATGCCATTGTCACTGCAGCACCAGTGACAGATTCCCAAACCCCTGCCGTGGAAGTAAGAGCCAGAGGTGCACTCTGGGCCTCTGTGCTGCTGATATAATGCCCTCTGCCACATGCCACAGCAGCCAGAGGGGGGTTATGGCCCACTGGGGACATCACAGGAGATGAATCCCTCCCCAGTTACGTGTTGCTGCTGGATTGATTTTTACAGTTTAATTATAGCTGTAGTTAGTGCCTTATGGATTGTTACAGAGTCCCGCAGAAACATCTGTGAAGTTTGGCTTCAGAACAGAGGAGTCAGCAGCCTGGGCTGTATTATGAGGTTTTGTCCCCAAAAAGTGCCACAACCGGCGCTTTGTGGACAGAAAAACTGCAGAGGAATCTTGTGGAGGGGTTATCTCTAGACCCCATCACCTCCCAGGCAGTGTGGATTTCTAGAGCTTGAAGTGCCCATAGGGGACCTGCTGAAGGCTGCAGAAGCCTCTGTGAGTTTGCAGGAGCCAGGCAGAGCCAAAAGGAGGGAGAGATTCAGGACTGAGATCCACTAGTAAGAGCCTACCAGGCTTAAAACACTGAAAGACTCCTGGACTAGTGGGGATGGTCCCCGGGACCCAGCGCTCCGTGTAACCCAGCCACCAGTGAGTTAACACCTGGCCCAGCAGGGGCCTCCAGGCACCTGTTCTGATAAGCTGGTGCATTGGAGTTGCTTCCTAAATATTTGAGTATCACCCCTGAAGGGCAGAAAAGACAGGCCAGTGAAACTCCAGTTCCCTGGGCAGGGGGAAGAACTGCCATGGGGTTGCAGCCCGAAGCCCAGGGAGGAGCAACATGTCAGTGGTGGTTTGTGAGCTTGTGTGCCATTTGCTGTAGCTTCTGTTAAACTTGTGGTGAGTTTGGTCAGGATTCTGGTTGGGGAATGTAAGAGGGGCTGAGCCCTGAGCCAAGGCAAAGCCGATCTGAAAGAGTAAGGAGAAAAGCACGTGCTTGGGACAGATGCCCCTGTGCTGAGGTTCCAGGAAGTCAGTGGGCTCAGAGACCCAGAGGTCTGCTCATCCTGGGGAGGGATGTGTTCCAGCTGGTGAGTCCAGGGGCAGGTGGGTGCAGCCAGGCTCACCAGGGCAGATAGGCAAAATACACCTTGTTGTTCCACCTTCAGTGTGTGGATCGTCCAGAGGAGGGAGGGGGTCACATTTAGCCGTGCTTTCTTATAGGGACAGGAGAACCCTCTGAGGGTCAGGGAGACTGAGCAGTGACTTCTTGGAATGCTCTCTCTTCTCCTGGACAGCCTGCCCTTTTCACCAGAGGACTTGTTTCTGCCCCAGAGGTCTCCACTGTCAACAACTTTTTGCCCAGGGTTAGGCTTCGCTGTGCTTCTGCTCTGTGACAATGCAGGCCAGGCATAAGGCTGCAAAGATGAGTCAGACACTGGCCTTGGTTTTGAACCAATCCCAGTCTAGCAGTGGGCATCGATACGTTCTTCTCCAGGGACATTTCCTGTGTGGTCAAGTGCGCTCCATTCCTCCTGCCCAGTCCATCTGTCATGTGAAGGGTTATCTCTTCTTTGTCTTGTACCGGCCTGCAAACTGGATTGTGCTCCTTCCCCAAAATGTGTGTTAGATTTTTCCGTTTGACAGTCAAGCTCCCTGAAGAGCTGTAACTTCTCCCTTCTCATCCCACGTTTTCTATCTAAATTAGAGGCTGAATGATTTCCTCACAGTTATCCTTCCAGAATTCCCTGGACCTCAGTTTTCAATGTGTAAAACTGAAGGAGTTGGGCTGGATGCATTTAGCATCTGACATTCTAGTCATTCGTTAATCTTGTTAATAGAAGCTAACCCGCAAGCACTTATATGTAAGTTCTAAAGAGGCCTCTTCCTCCAGGACAGAGCCCTATTCCACGGCTCCTGGCTTGGCCAGCAGAGCAACCGCTAGAGTTTACCTCTTCCTTACACCTTTGGCCAGGTGCCCTTGTGCAGTGAATAACCTGTCCAACCATACATGGCAGTCTCGTTTTCCAAGTACCAGCAGGATATGCAATTGCAAAGAACAAGTAGACAATAGTCGTAGTCTTTGTTCAGAAAAATAATTCTCAAACAGGAGTGATTTTGTCCTCCTCCCCCAGGGGACATCTAGCAATATCTGGAGGCATTTTTAGTTGTCACAAAGGAAGGATGGAGTGAGAGGGTGGTGGGGGTGCTACTGGCATCCAGTGGCTGCTAAACATCCTACAATTCACAGGCCAGCCCTACGAAAAAGAATTATTCAGCCTCGAACATCAATAGTGCTGAGGTTGAGAGACCGTGGTTCAGAATGTTAGCCTTATTAATTATTAGACATTGCGTAAACAAAAATAAGTACTTATTCAGGAAGTGGTAGCAAAAGTTTAAATCAGGAGTGATTCAACAGCTCTTTCTGAACAATGCGTTTGAACCCGTCTCTTTCTGTGCCTCTCTGAGCCACATGTCTGCCTGTGGCAGTCCTTCACCTTTGGTGAGAAGACTAAATTTTCATTTGGGAAAACAAAGAAAAGCCTGAAACTTATAGGCCCTAAGGTGAGCTCCTTCAGTCTTTGTTTCTTGTATCTTTCCAAACTTATAGAAACCCCTTGCTAAATTGCAGCTTAGATTTAAAGAAAATTTTTAAATTAATAGCTAGATTTTATGCTGTGAACTCAGCTATAAATTAACCTACAATTGAATCTACAGTTTGAATAGTCACTCTACACAAAAGCACCAGATAAAATGTTGCCTTAGCTTACATAGTAATTGAAAAGTTGTTGACATTCAAAAAATACTGAAGAATGGCAGTATTTGGTGCTTTATTATTGAATTGCATGTCTACATAAACAGAAATGTGGATTAAGTAGAACTCTCATTTATGAAATGGAAATCAGGTTGACTCTTCACTTGTTTTGTTCCAGTTGGTCTTGACTTGAAGAGATTTGAGAATCAGATTCTACTTAGATGTAGAAAGATACAGCTGACAATGAGAACAAGGCAGATAGTGCGAGCTACCTGCTGGCAGGAATTTCTGTTTTGTTCGATGTTGTATCAGCACTTAGAACCTGACCTGACATATGGTAGATGCTCAATGAGTGTTAGCAGGACAAATGACAAAGTGGATTAATTAACAAATCTGTCATTATTTTTTTAACAGTTGCCTGTTAAAAGGGCATTTGGGTTGTCCCAAGATTTTGCGATTATAACATTGTGAATTGCTTCCTACACTCATTTCCCCGAGAGCTGGAGCATTCAGACCATTGCCGTCTAAGCTTATTTAGTGGATTAATGGGGAAGAGTGGATGAGAAAGGAGAAGAGTTATTTGTGTAGCACAAAATGGTGTTAAAAAGCCTAGTGAAGGCTCAAGAGCCAGAGGACATGCACTTCTTCCACTCGTCTTTTGTGTTTAGCTTGGGGGTGGCCCCTTCCAAGAATCCCCTGCAGCCCCCACCACCTTTCATGCCCTTTGCACCCATAGATCCTTCTCTGGTTGTACATACCACCCCTAAGTGGAGCTCTTGGATTGTTGGCCAGTCTTTTCCATCTAAACAATTGCTCTTCGTGAAGCCAAAGTTTGTGACTTATTGCAAACCACAGGCTTTGGTGCCTGGAAAAGGCACATTGTTTCATTCAAACTGAAGGTTATTAACATGTTTACTATATGCCAGTCACTGTGCTAAGTGTTGGAAGTTGCATAAATGCACACCGTCCCTTCCCTAAGTGACGTGCAGTCTAGATGAGACCTGTTACAGTTGTTAAAAGTTACCTAGTAAAAATTCAGCTTCTGTCAAATATCCAATAAGTGACTGAGAACAGAGACTTGTTCTGGGAAATCATGAAACGTGTATTAAAAGAACACACAAGAACTGGATCAAGAAGAAAAGTTTTAACGACAAATGACAAATGGTATAAAGTGCAATTTACACTGTTTTGCAGCCATGATCCAGATTAAAGACCACCCAAGATGATAATTTACTAAGTAAAACTTAAGGTAATAAGCTTGGTCGTTAGAGATTGTGGCATTGTAAATCAATTTATGCTTCAATTTTACATTTTCCTTTAACCAACTTCAGCTGAAACCAGCGGGATCAACCTCTCTCTCACACGTCTCCGTTTGGCTTCCACAATTCATTCCTGACTGCACTTTGGAACAATTGCGTTGTTACCGAAAGTTCAGTCTCTGAACCCGATGCCAATCCAAATAAGGAGAACAGAACCTTGAGTGGAAAGGAAAGGCTTTACTTTCTTTGCCAGGCAGAGAGAGCAAAGCAACGGCTACTACCTTAAGAATTGTTAGCTCCCCGTTAAGAAACGAGTAGGAGTTTTTATTTGGGGTTTTAGGTAGGGGAGGGGGCCCATGGCCTTCTTGTTCAGCATTTTCCCATCTGCCTGCATTTGGGACTGCCTCCAAGGGGTGGGGAGACAAAGGATTCCGTAGATGGATGTCCTTGGCTGTTTATCTCCATGGTGGATGGCAGACTCTGGGAAGCTTCAGTTTCTTGATGGTTTCTGGACTTAGTTTCTCTGTAAAAGAATTTCAAGGACCTGTGATTAGCCACAACTTTAGTGGGAGCCCAGCCTGAGGCCATCTGGACTTTAACAATTTGTAACTTCTATTTGGTTGTAAAGCTCAGGGAGTCAGAGGTTAAAGAAACAAATATTTACATATGAGTATAACCAAAGAAGCAGGCAGCTGGGAAAGTGTGCTTTTAGCTTTAACCCATTGATGCTGGGTTCACTGTGGGGGAACCAATATCAGGGCTGCTATTAACAGCCCCGCCGAGGGCGATGAGGAAGGTGAAAATGGGCAAAAGGAATGAATTGAGAAATAAATGCTCACACACATTTGAAAATAAAATGTTCAGCAACTGCACAGAATACCTGATATTTAACTTCCCTGGTGAATGCCCCCAAGGAATCCGACAAGCTCTTCTAGATAGTTAGGCCACGTCAGGAATCAGGAAGTTTCTCGTAAAAGCTGAAACAAACCTGGTGTAGTGATAGAGAAGAAAAGAATTTCAGAGAAGGGGGAAGATGGGGGCTTTGAAGTCAGACAAGGAGGTGAGGCTGGCACGGGTAGAAATGAACAACCACTGGGCAGAGCCGATGGTCATCCAGGCAGGGAACTCAGAGGCACCTGCCTCAGTCTGCGTTTCCTGGGAAGGCTGCCTGGAGGAAGAGGCATTTGTTGTATAGAGCTTTCCTCTTATGAGGGAACTGATTCTTGATTTATAAAGCATGCCATGAAAACATTGCTCAGTCAGAGCTCAGTGCCTTCCCACGGAATATTTCACTAGATATGCTTGTTTCAATTGATAATTATGACGGTCATGAAAACGCGCCTCTCCGATCTCCAACGGCGAAGACCATAATTAGCAATGGTCCCGGCTGAAGTCTATCACCTGATTTGTATCATGCTTCCCTCACATTGTCCTTAGCCAATGATTGAGCTTGGTAGGAATTCTAAGGGAGGCCTGTTCCTGGGAGACATAATATTCCTCAACAGGAGACTTCAGCTCCGGGGCTCCCTATTGACCTGGCCAAACATTTCTTAGAACAGTTCCGCAGTCGAAGACTCTTCCTAGCCTGCTGCTTCCTGCCCTCCATCCTCCCCACCGTTGGACCTGCATAGCAAGCTGACGGCTCTTCCAGCTTCCTCAGCTCCATCCCTGTTTTCTCTCATAGGCAT
Source organism: Equus asinus (assembly GCF_041296235.1). NCBI lineage: Eukaryota > Metazoa > Chordata > Mammalia > Perissodactyla > Equidae > Equus > Equus asinus. The sequence continues at coordinate 12,133,228 of NC_091791.1, read as the reverse complement.
CTTTCCCAATAAATCTCTTACACATCTAATCCCATCTTGGTATCTACTTCCCAGAGGACATGAACTAACAGGATAATACACTTTATTAAAATAGTTTTGTTTGCATTTGATTGTGCATAAATGGGAGGTAGTGAGGTAAGGTGGGAAAAGCTTAATTAGGAATTAAGTGTAGTCTGAAGGCCTGAGTTCCCAGCCCCTCCCTGGCTCCTTCCAGCTCGCTGCTCTTGAACAAGATATTTAGCCTTGCTCCCTGGCTAAGCCTCAGTTTCTATATCACAAGCATAGAAATAATAAATTACCTACTTCATAGAGTTGTTGTCAGGATTAAAAGGATCATGAATGCAAGATTTCAGTTCACATAACAGCTATAAATAGGTGCTATTTACTGAGAACTTTCTATGTGCTTTATATTACTTGCTTAATCCTCATTATTTCCATATGAAGTGTGTACTTTTGACCCCAACTACTGATAAGAAAACCAAAGCACAGAGGGGCTAAGAGACAGAGCCGGAATTTGAACCCTGGCTCTTTAACTACACTCCATGTTCTTCCCCAAATAGTATGTGCTCAGGGCATGCTTGCTATGGTTGCATCATTAAATTCTGCAGATTTTTCCACTTTCCACCCCTGTGACCTTGACAAGGGTCCTCATTAGGGAGTTGAAATGAGACAGGGTATGTACAATGCCTGGCACCATGCCTGTGCTCACTGAATTTTAGCTATTATTCTAATTATTTCTATTATTAGCTTTGGATTGTCAATTCCTCTTTCCTTGCAGCACCACAGTGAAGGAGCAGTGGGTAGCATGTCCCTAGCTTTCAGATGGGGTGTCTTCTAAGTGGGAACTGAAATGGACGAGGAAGGAGCTGAGTTATAAATGTTCTTCCAAGATATAAACACTCCTACAGCAGTGAGAAATCAGTTATGATATTTCATTATACCCTTACAAGCCTGCATCCCTTTATAGGAACTTTGTTCTTACTCTTTCCTCTCTGACTCAATCCATTGCCTGTCCAGGGCCATCAATAATAAATGTCCCTGCAGGCGATAAAGGACATTAAAGACAAGTGGTGATGGATCAGAGTGCTGGTGGAGCTCTGGGTGTAGACTGGGTCCAAGGCCACGTGGTCAACCTACAACCAGGCGGGAACTGGGGTCAAGTCCACAGACAGCAGTTGCTGGGGAGCCCACATGAGTGCGTGGCAGCCTCATCTTTGTGTGCTTGTTATAGCACAAACGAATACATGTACTGTGGCCTTGTGTGCCTGGCATCTAGCTATTTTAGGAAGAAAGTACATGCAAAGTCTTTAGCAAGTCCTTTTAGAAAGATACCAGAGAATGCGGTCTACCGAAATGGGATCATATTTCAAAAAAGAGGAAGACATGGGATCCAGGAAGCAGTCTCCAACGCAGGAGAGAGGTGAAGGGAGTCTTGAGGATGCTGATGCAAGGAGATCCCAGGACTATTGCTGGATGCAGAGTACACAGGACCCCCAGTCCAACCTGGAGCACGGCTGACGGCTCTGGGAGAGAGCTTCCTTGGGAAGATGAATGTGAAAGAGTATTGAATGTGTCTGGACTTCTTGGGAGGATGTTTAGACAATTGTCTATGAGTTTGATCTTAAATTAGTGATAAGAACATAGTGTACTATGTAGACTTTTTAAAAATAGAAAGGATAGAGTGTCAACTCCAGGGAAAAAACAAAGCTATGAGTTAGTTATGGTATAAAATCACAATATTGCAAACACTGGATATTGATCCATCCAAACCACAATAAAACTCCATTGGGAGGATAGGAGAGGGAAGGGCACACTTGGGCAGTGGGACTAAAGTCTTATCTTCTCTAATGTAAAGTCAGTAAAAACATGCCCATAGCTGAAAAATCAAAAGACAGCAATTCAACTATGCTCTTTAAAGACATGGAGGCAAAAGTGAAAATTCTCAGCTGAAGTGGCTGCCTTCAGATGAACTAGAAATGGTGGTGGGAGGGGGAGGGTGTAAGGCTTTCTACAACAAATCTCGAAAACAGTTTGACTCTTTACCCTATGTGTTTCCCTTGACGAAAACAAACAAAAAATACAATACAATATAATACAAAACTTCAGCTGAAGAGCCAGCTTTTCAAAAAGGAAAGTCTGACCCCAAAAGTCTGACTACATGCTGTTCTCTGGTGTTCTCTCTCTGTGAGGGACATTAAAAGCTATAAATCTCATCTTGGGTTTTCTGGTTGGTCTCCCTGGTAAGATTTTAAGCTACTTGATCCCAGAGACAATGCCCTATTTGGCTCCGCATGCCCAGCCCCTACACAGGACCTGGCACACAGTTGGTGGTCCATTGATGCTCAGTGAATGCATGTATGAATGAAGGATGTCCAGCCAGAAAGGGGCACAGGGCAGCAGTGAGGCAGAGGAGCAAGGGCTCCGAGCTGCTGGAGGGCATTCCAGAAGGCTTTACAGAGAAAGTGATGTTTATCAAGTGTCCAAGGAGGGGCTGGTGAATGGGCGAGGGAGAAGAGGTGACCCAGGCAGGTGGAGCAGCTGTGCAGAGGCCTGGGGTGTGAGTACACACGTGGATGTGTGTGTGCATGCACACGCTTAGAGAGAGTGGAGTGGTCCAAAATGAGTCTGTGCTGGTGGACTGAGGTGAGCAGAGCTTTGTAGGCCACTTCATGGCTCCTAGAGGCCACTTAGCCTCTTCATGCCTGAAGATCAGGGATTCCCAAAGCTGATTCCTTATCAGAATCACTAGGGGAGCATTTTTGACATACGTATCCCTGGGCCCCACCCCAAGAGATGGTTAGCCACAGCTCGGGGTTCAGACCCTGGAAACTGTGTTTGTCAGAAGACGTTCCCAATGGCAGAGGATGAGCCAGGCTTGGAGACAGGGGGAGTATCCTAGTTCATTTGGGCTGCTGTAACAAATATACCATAGACTGGACGGCTTAAATGACGAACATTTATCTCTCACAGTTCTGGCAGCTAGGAAAGTCCAAGGTCAAGTTATCAAGGTGCTGGCAGATCCCATGTCAGATAAGGGCCTGCTTCTTGGTTTGCAGGTGCCATCTTCTCCTTGTATCCCGCATGACAGAGAGCAGAGAGAGAGGAAGCAAGCTCTCTGGTCTCTTCTTATAAGGGCACTAATCCCGTTCAGGAGGGCTCCACCCATCTCCCAATACCATGACCTTGGGAGTTAGGCTTCTAGATATGAATCTGGGGGGACACACATTCGTCCAGAGGAGGGAGGAAGTTGAACAGGGCCAAATCTGGGCTTTAGAATCAAGAACCACGTTGGAGACCTTTCCTGAAATCCAAAGTTGACATAGTTTAACCAGTTTGAATCAGAACAAGATGAATAACACCTTCGTGCTGATTTAAAATACAAACACTACAAAAGAGTTACTTTGTGGGCCCTTCATCGTTACCAAGACTACCGTGTTATTGCTGAAACGAGGTGACTTAAATATGGAAAATTAAGATTGATTTCAGATGACCTACTTTTGTTATTGGAATTTAATAGGTTCTCTAATTTTCTTTCTTCTGTAAATTAGCAACAGTGAAGTCTTAAGGTAAGCTAGCGTATTTCATATCTAATATGTGACATTGATGTTATTCAAAATATTCAATTTTATTGAGGGAAGATGCTTTAAAAATACCCTAAGGATATGCCATTCCCTGAATATGCATAGTTTGATTCCTATCCTGATGTTGATTTGTTTCAGTCTTATCTTACTTTAAAATCAACCAATATCCCAATATCCACTGAGTTCCTACTCTGTGCGGGGTCTAGATTTGGGAAGCAGGGAGTTTAACTGCTGTAGGGAATAGAAGAAAATCTGAGCCCTGAGCCCTCTTCAAAAGGAGTTTACAATCTGGCTGTGGAGATAAGACTAAAACACATGACAAAATTACTAATGATCCACTCTATCCACTTAGTGCTATATGCTAAGATCAAGTGAGTGGTACAGAGGACACAAGCTATAGGACTTCAGAAGAGGGGGAGAGGGCTGTGGGCTCAGCTAGTCAGGGAAGGCTTCACGGAGGAGGTGTGATATGGACTGGCCTTGAAAGGTGGGTGAGATTTCAACATGAGTCCAGATGGGGGAAGATGTAGACATGTTCAGGAGATAGCGCAAGATCAAAGTCCTACCTTGGGAATCACTGTAGATGAGACTGGGCAAGATGTTTAAGGGGTGCCCATGGAGGACCCTGAATGCCAAGGTTGAAAAGAGCAGGCGGTAGGGAGGGGCTGATGACTTGTGATTGGGTCAGAGGAGTGGCAGATGAATGGAGGCATGTTTAATGGTTTAGGAAAGCATAAGACCAGTTAGGAGGCTGTTGTGACAGGGTAATTCCAGGGGGATGAGATTCTGAGTTAGACCACAGGATCCTGATTGATAAGAAAGAGAGGTGGCTGGAAACCTTGCAATGAATAGGTCAGCAGGCTCTCTAACAAGCTACGATCAACAGAAGGAAGAGACGTGGCAGCCCCACACTGAGGTTTTGAACGGGAGTCATTGGGTGAATGATGGTGTTGCTGGCAGAAGAAGGAAAGTCAGATGGGATGCTGGTTTGGAAGAAACATTTTCATTGCAAGCGTGTTGAGTGTGAGCTGACAGCAGAAGGAAATGCAGACAAGCAGCTGGAGACATGGGACTTTGTCTAGCAGAAAATTTGAGACTGGAGTCTTCCCCAAAGAGGTGAGAGCTGAAGTTGAAGAGTGGAGAAGGTTCTTTCATTCATTCAACATCTATTTGGTCACTACCTACTAGGTGCCAGGCACTTCCGGAGGTGCTGGGGATACGGAGGAGAGCAAAGCAGATACGTCCTTTGTGGAATTTGTATTTCATTGTGGGAAGCTGACCTTAAACCAGCAATTTTACAGAGATCTGGAAGAAGGAAGCTGAAAGAGAGGGATCAAGCGGAGAGTATTTCATTTTTAGGGGGTGGGGAAAGAAAGCAGTATTGTGGAAACCAGGATTCTTCTGAGCTGTAACCCAGAGGAGAGGAGTCCAAGAAAGTAAAAACTCACTGTCATCTGCCCAGGGTCTTTCTGGGACCCTGCTAGTTGTCCCATGTGCTTGTATTTTTAGGCAGCGCTGCGCAATCACAGAGAACACGCAATCACAGAGGCAGCTGCCAGCCTGGCTCTCCCCAGAGTCACTTGTGACCTTAGATTGTGAATTCACTTAGGAAGCTGTGAGACTGATGTCTCCACGTGGGCTGCCTACAAGAGACAAGAAAAAAATCACTGAATAGCAAGCACTCAGTATCAGCCTCATTTATTTGAAGGGAACCAATGATGCAGTTGGAAAATGAATCAATTAATGGTGTTCCCCATATCAGTTCCTCACGGGGTCCAATGATTCCTTCAGAGAAGCTGGGAATGTTTTATGACGAAAGCCGGGCTCATGTTCCCATCAGCTAAATGAGGCCTCTCATCACATGGTTCCTCTTGGATGAAGAGCGAGTAATGTTGATGTGACCGAAACATATGCATCGACTGGTTAATCATGATGGCAGAGAGCTGAGATCCTCGTCTGAATTTCGCATGAAACTAGAACAGTGATAGGAACTGGTGGTGGATTGCAGCTCTCCCCTTAGCACAGCGGGCCGTCAGCAGGCGCGTGGGGCACGCTCTGCAGTACAAGAAGAGGTATTCTCAGGGACTTCGGAGTCCCCTCTGCCTCTCTGCAGCCTGTGTGTCAGAATCCCGCACACTCTCTCATGGGGCACTTGGCCCACAGTAACACAATGATTTCTTTACTTGCCTGGCTTCCCTCCTGGTCTTGGTATTCTTGAGGTCAGGGACTGTGTGTTATCAAACCCCACATCTTCACTACTTAGTAGAGTACCTGGCACAGAGCGCAGGTGCTCACCAGATGTCTGGAGGATGTACGAGCCCCGCTGGATGCCTTGCATGGGTGAGAGGAGGGGTGTGGAGGCAGCTACGGGTCCTGTTGAGTAGTCAGACCTACCAAAGGGATCCTGGAGAGTAAGGGACCAGTACTTCTCAGCCCACCGGGAGGAGCAGATGAGAAAGAATGTGCACATGTAGAGGGAAATCTCAAATGCTGTGCAGCCTTGGGATAGCTCAGCTTCTAAAGTCCTGCTGGGGAAGGAGTAGAGAGTCCGGGAAGTGAATGGGCTCAGCCGTGCGTGGAGACTGCTGAGTGTATCAGGACCAAGCAGCGTGCACAGCCCAGGGACACTAGGGATGGCCCAGGAGACTCCAGGTCTCTCTATAACTTTCCTCTTATTTATTACTCAAATGCCCTCTGCCTTCCACAATGCTAAAATAGCCTTGCCTAAGCTGTGTGCTTGCCTCCCCCTACCCTTAGGTCAGGCTCCTGAGTTGCAGGAGATCAGTGAGACTGGAGACCCTGGTGAGAAGCAGCAGCTGTGGGGGCCATGTGAATGGAAGGAGCAGGCCATTTTTGGCAGTAGAGCTAGAGAAGCTGGAGAAGACTAAAAGGACAATAGGGGAGAGGGCTGGGGGCTGGGGCGAAGGTCTGCCTCGGGCTTGAGAGCAGGGACGCCACACAGGAGACCCAGAGGACTGAGGCAAAGCACAACGTTTCATGTCAGGGATTTAGCAGAAAAGAACAAACAGAACCAAATGCCCTCTTCCCAAAGATATCTTCCCTTCTGTGCCTTGGGCTCAGCAAAGAATCAGCCGAATTTGCTGGGCCTTCTGCATTCACTTTGAGGCACTCCACATCTCTCATTAAATAATGTAGTATGTTGATGTATTCACTGTTGTGCGTAAGAAGGCAAAGATGTGGATGCTGTAGATTTTAGAAGGTTATTATAAAGGTTGATATTTAAAAACAAAACGAAGGATTCCTATGTAACAGTATAGTGATGTATAGTTTGCATTCTTTGCTTCCAAGTATTAGAAACCAATTTAATTTAACACAAAAGCAGGTATGGGGTAGGAGTTCATTTCCATTGGAAGAAAGGAACTGAAGGACAGTGGGACAAACAGCCTTGAGAAGGACAAAGCCCATGGCCCAGCTCCAGGGCTCTGGGATCAGGAACTCAGGAGCTCTCTTTTGAGGGTGCTGCCCACAGAAGGACAGCTTCAGTTGGCTTCCTGTTTGTATAATTTTGCCGCCAAGATAGGACAGAGAGCTGGTAGCCTGGCTCAGATTATGTGTCCCTTTCTTAGTCATTGACATCATCCAGGGAAGAGGTCACTGTGATTGGCAGTGCCCCAGCCCACATCAGAGGACTGTTCTCCCAGGGAGAGCTGCGGGAAGAGTGAGGGGATGTCGGGAGGAAGCTACAGTCTTGGAGGCCTGGGTATGAAACCCAGATCTGCATCAGGTCTCAGGCTGGCCATCCCTACGATGGGAACGCTAACCGTCCAGAGGTTCTATGTGAAGATTATGTGGAAATAGTGCCTGTGAAATGTCTGTTACCGCTCCTGGCATGAAAAGTACCCCAAAATGGTAGGTTTTAATCATAAGATAAAAATTGCCATAAACTTCAATTTGATCGAACTCTCCATTCCATGAGATTTCTGGCAAATTGGGCTTTAGCTTTTTAACTTGTTTTAATTCCTAAAATTTAATTGTAGCTTCCAAATCACACCAGGGATCACAAATAGACCATTTTAAGATTCTTTGAAGTCAAAATGTTTAAGCTGGTGAAAAGATAAATTATCCTCATAGTCTAGTTGTTGTTAAGTGATTTACACAAAAAGCTTAGTCTGGGGGTCCGGCCACTCCTGGACCCCAGCCTCCAGGTGTGGCTCTTCCATTCTTCTGCTGGTGACTTCGAGCAAATCACATCCCCTCCAAGGGGGTCAGTTTCTTCATCTGTAAGAAGGGGTTTGGATGCTGAGGGGTCTGGACTGGCTGGCCTCAAATAACGATGAATGTCTCTATGCCACTTTCAGGATGAAGAGTTCTTGGAGGTCGAGCATGACATTTGATTCTTCAAGGGTAAGACTCAATCACTGCGTAAACTTTATATAACCTTGACAACCCACCACTCATCAATGAGAAACAGCTGGCATCTTGCATGCGGATTAGTGCCATTCTTCTTCATAAATCTGCATACACGACAGCCTCTCTCAGTCCCATGGAAAAGAACTGAGGCAGGAAGAAGCCGAGCGTGACTCGGCCCCGGAGAAATCTGTCTGAAGTAATTAGCTTTCTGTGCATACCCTCATCAGGAAACGAGGCAAAGCTCTTCACCTTCCCCTCGTAAAAAGTCATAATAGGCTCATTCACAACTGGATCTGTTTCATTTTCCAGCGTGGAGGGCATGTAGCATCTAACTTCCTGTTCTCTGTCAGAATTAAGTTTACCCTTGTAGTTTTGCATGTTCTCAACTTGATTTAATTGTGCTGGTGAACGGTAGTGTGAATTTGCCCTTGGAGACTAGCAATACATAATTCACACAGCTCGTGGAATGCCCTGGTGGGATAGACTTCCTCCTTAGGGATCCTTGACACCCGAAAGCTTCATCCAATTTCTTACCATTATTGTTTGCAGACATTTCCTGCTCCCCTCCTTAGGGTCATAGATTTGGGGGCTGCACGGGATCTTAGAGATAATCCACTCCTTTATTAATGCAAGTTAATTGAATTCCAGAGGTTGAGTGAATTACTCAAGGTCGCAGGGCTCAGAATTCAGGTTTCCTGACACCCCTCCAGAGCCCTTTATACTTCACAGGTCTGCCAAGAAGGAAGATTGCAGGAGGTTCTTTTATTACCTCGGGTGTCATTTTGTGAGCAGTGACAAAGAGCCAGAGAGGAGTGGACAGAGAAGGGAAGGGGTGGGAGAGAGGGAGGGCAGCATTATAAAGTGAGATGCGGGTTATAAATTACAATAGGGAAGTCAACAATATATTATGAAGGCTCTTTGTAAAACCCTTGCCCAAAACAGCAGTGTGGGGTGAAGATGATTTCAGCCACAGCTTTCTTGAATTTCTGCAAAATGCATTTTCTATCTGCCTCTGAATCCCTGCCAGACATTTCTAGGCCCCTGTGTTTAGAACTAGATAGCAAGGCGCTAGGTTGAACATCCTAACAGAGAGGTGTTCTGCCTCTCCTGGGCTGGCGTGTGGGTTTGTCACACAGCCTGGAAGGACCACCACAGCCAACCTCTGATCTAGCCCTTTAAGGAAGGGGGATAGAAGAGGGCTGGCCTGTCTCCACCGGGTCCTGCCCGTGGGCCCCAGCCCAATGGGGACTACTTTTGAGAGGGAGAGCGAAGGAAGAAAACAAAGCCAAGTCCTCCTTCTGTTCCCCAGAACTGTGGGGCTTTGCACACTTCAAGGGTCCTGATGGAGCGCCAATAGCTTCCCAGCCGTAGGAATCTCGCCGCCCAGGCAAGATCTGGTTCCCTTTCCTTCTCCTCATTTAGGGATTTAGTTTAGGGATCCTGGGCACCTGAAATCAAATTGACACCACTGGTTATTATGCATTCTTTTGCAGTGACTACCTCTGGTTTGTTCTACAGCATCGAATATTAGCATGCTGTGAAATTTCAAAGGTTTTGAGTCTATAAAGAACACACCGCTGACAACCAGACCAGATGGGCTCATTTGCACCACAGGGATGTCATCTGTAGCCAACCCCCCATCCCTCAGATGGTGCCCCAAACATCCCCCAACTCAAAAAAATAAATAAATAAAATGGCCTTCACCTCTCCCCTGCCGCAGAGAAGGCGCTTCTGGGCTGCTGTCCTTGAGCCACCCAAGGCAGAGAGAGAGTTTGGGGTGAGCTCCAGGACAAAACTGTAGTAAGAGGATTCAGGATCTCTCCACCTGCCCTCAGCCAATGGTTTACTTTTCCCCCAATGACTCCCCATACAAATAGAAGTTCTTACAGCAAAGGACTGCCTGGTGTTGGGAGCTGCACAGCCCCATAGTTTTCTTTGGTCATCCTGGCCGTGAAAGGTGGCCCCAAAATTTGCTTTGGTCATCCTGGATCTCTAAGCCAACCATGGAAGGTTGGAGGGAGGAGGAGGGAAGGCAAATGAGAGTGCTGCTTGGGTGGTGGGACTCCTTAGCCAGTGAAGGGTTTGGAAATTTGAGAACTCTGATCATCTCCTGCTGGCTTAGGGGCAGCAGAGAATTTCTCTCTGGGGTCAGGCACTGGAAGCCATCCTTCGTGAGCTGCTTGTGGTCACTGGCTGTCTGTTCAGCACAATGTGGCTCTTTTTCCTGGGGGCTTTCTCTCTCTTAGGGGCTGCAGAGGAGCCCAGGCTTACAGAAGGAGCCAATTACTTTTACTTTTTGCAAAATATAAACTTTTACAACCCATACAAATGCTTACATACTTAAAACATTCAAGAAACACTTGTAATCAAACTCTTTATACTTGAATACGCGATTCCTACTAGTACACAGTTTGAAACCTCACTTTAAATAAAACAATTTGTTTATAATGATCAAGCCTGCTAATGGGAAGGTGGGCAACACAGCCAGGGGAGGCCCAGCCAGCCCTGCGAGGAGATTTCCATTACTGACACCATGGAGACAAGAATCGTCTACACAGAGGGGGCTGTTTTCTTCTTCCCATCCCTCCTGACCACAGCCCCGGGCACTCCATGGCCCACTCCTGGGCCGGCACGGCCTGATGGAGAGGCATCGGAGTCTGGAGTCCCGTAGACTGGAGGTGAATCTACTCACTGTCTGTGTAACCTTGGGCGGGTCACTGACTCTTCCTGAACTTCAGTTTCCTCCTTTACAAAGTAGGAGCGATATATGTGCTTTGCAGCATTGGGGGTGAAATGAGATGAAGGGTATTCTGTCAGGCAAAGAGACCAAGTTTGATGATCCGCATGTCTTATTGAAATTTAGTAAGCAGGATTGGCAAACTTCTTCTGTAAAGGGCCAGACAGCAAACATTTTAGACTTTGCAGACCATGTCATCTGTATCACGGCTACTCAACTCAGCCTTGAAGGGGAAGTAGACACTAGTCAAACTGTACTCTGTGGCCGGGTTTCCCTGGGCTCTCAGCACGAAATATGGCTTTGGGGTGATGGGGACGTAAGACTTCTTCCTGACACAATCATCAGATGCTCATCCTAAGTGTATTTAACGGAATAGTGTTTGTTCTGTAAAAGTTTAAAAGCTATAAAACAAAAACAAAACAGTTTTTCTCCTCTTAGCACACTCTTCAATACCTTGGCTCTTTCTAGTCTAAACAAGACAGAGGAAGTGTCCCATATGATGAGGGCGTCAGATAAGTCCAACTCCCACCAAGGAGGATGCTCATGCTGTGTGCATGAGAGGTACAGCAGCCCTGGGCACCTGGGAGCCATGAGGAAATCAGCAAATATGTGCACAACTGGGTTGTTTGCATCAGGGTTTCCCGTGTTTGTTATAGAGAAGATGTTTTCAGCAAAGTAAACAAGGACACATTAGTTCAAAAAATGTTACTCTATTATTCTGTATTCTCAAATTTTCTAAGATAAGCATGTTATAATCAGAAATAGAAACAAGCATTATTTTAAAATCAAGATCCTTGATTTCATACCTATATCTATTATGAGCTGTAACGTTTCCCATCTTTTATTGCCCAAATGAGAAAAACCAACAGGGTTACTTAAAAATCATTAGCATCATTACCTTTTACTTGACAATAGAAGATGTAATAAGAGCAAATCCTTCCTGAGTTGGGACTAGTTCGTCCATTATTCATTCAGTCAATAATTATTGCGTGCCTGCTGTGTGCCAGACACTGGACTAGATGCTGTAGCAGTGAACAGGATCACCAGGCCCCACCCACAAAGAGCTTATGTCTCTTGGAGAGGCAGACACTAAACGTAATTACACAATGATTATTTTTTTAATGAAAAAAATTTTAATTCATTGCCATATAATTGACATGCAATAAATTGCACATATTTAAAGTGTTGATCTGATTAAATTTTACACACATATACACTTGTGACACCATCACCACAGTCAAGACAGTGAACATATCCATCACCTCCAAAGGTTTCCTCTTGTCCCTTTATAATCCATCCCGCCTGCCTCTCCTCTTGTCCCCATCCCCAAGCAACCGCTAATCCACTTTTTGTCACCATAGATTAGTTTGCATTTTCTAGGACTTCATAGAAATGTTATCAAACAGTAGTACTCTTTCTTGTCCAGGTTATTTCACTCAGTAAAATTATTTTGAGCTTCATCAATGCTTTTGAATATATCAATAATTCATTCCTTTTTATTACTGAGTAGTATTCCATTGTGTGGACATACTACAATTTGTTTATTGTTTCACCTTTGCAGGCATTTGGATTGTCTCCAGTTTTGAGCTATTCCTAATAAAGCTGCTATGAATATTCATGCACAAATCTTTGTATAGAGATATGCTTTCGTTTCTCTTGGGTGAATACCTGAAGTGGAATAGTTGTATCACACGATAGGTATATGGTTAACTTTTTAAGATATGGTCTGTTTTTCAAAGTAGTTGTACTCTTTCTACACCCCCACCAGCTGTACGTGAGAGTTCTGGTTCCTCCACATCCTTGTCAACACTTGGTATGGTCAGTTTTTAAAGTTTTAGCCATTTTAATATATGTGTCATGGTTTCTGATTGTGGTTTCAACTTGCATTTCCCTAATGACTAATAAATACAATGCTGATTTAATTGTGGTTGTGAGAGACTTGAGGGAAAAACTCAAGTGGTATAAGGTTGTGTGCTTGAGGAACAAACCAAAAGTTACCACTGGATAACTTTTCTCTGCAATACTCATTATCATCAGTTCCCAGAGTCCCTCACATGTCTTTCCAGTGGGTTTAGTCTTTGGACGAATTTCACAGTTAGTCGGGAATAATTTGACATTTGGCTACTCTCTTTTATACAATCTATGATCTCCATTTGGACGTGGATAAGCCTGAATATTTCTCTAAACTGAGCCGTTTCCAGCTTAGTGAGTTTGTGGGTGTTTGGTAAATGACCAAGTTTTCCTGTCCCCAACCCTGCCTCTCATTTTCCACTTGTTTCAAACTTTCCCAAGGAAGGAATGCTCAGAGTCTTTTTCTTAAGCCTGCACAAGGACCAGGGTGAAATCTTGCCATTGTGTCATAATGTTGATAACATAACAGGATCACTGGCTCAAAGAGATAGCTGAAGGCTAGTGAGGAATATAAAATTTGAGTCATAACTCAGGAAAAGACAAGAAGGGACAGAGAGATGGCTTATCCTGCCGGGTGCCTGCCTCACAAAGTGGCTCTGCTCCCCTGCGGTGCGGGACCGAGCCTGCTTATAAGCGGGAGCAGGGTGTGATGGTTCGTTCTGTGAGCTGGAAAGACAAGGAGCCAGATTGCTTAGGATCCAGGGTCTTCCCTTGCTCCTGAAGTGAGTTTCCTGTAGCTCCGTAAGAAGAAGGAAGGAAAAATACAAACGGCCATATAGCAGAAAGCTGACCCTTCACTAGTTTCTGCCTCATCTTTACAGTCTCTTATTCCTTGGTCAAAATGAAAATCCCACTTCCCATTTTTTCAGATATTTACAATATCTTCCTACTTGTGGTCAAATGAAAATTTAAAAGAAAGAGAAACAAGAACAAAAACGAAAATAAGTCCCTTGAGGATGTTTGCAGGAAGAGTGAAGACATTGAGTGTTCCCAAGTGCCATTCCCAGCTGCCTCTTGGCAATAAAAAAAGGGCTTCAGCACCTGGGAACTCAAAGCCCTTGTTTGTAGAGTTTCCATTCCTAGCCTTTCCTCTGTACCAAGCAGTTTAGCTCTTGACAATGCATCACTTTGTGCCTTCTCTGCTCTCCCTAGCCAAACTCCCCTGTCTCTCGTACCCCCAGAATATCCAGGACAGCCCTGTGTTTATTGGCTTTCTAGGTTTAGAATCCTTTTTCCCTGATCTAACATTGCAACTTCTTTCTTATGCATAAGAATATTCTACTACAAGTATTTATTTTTAAAGTTATAAATCGAAATTGATTTTATTTGGAAATTGCTGATGAATTTTGCAAAATGACTTGAGATAACATGGCATCTGGGGATGAGACCAGTTTCTCCTGGAGACAGGAGTAGGTTGGCCCAGTTTGGGCTTGGTTGGGGTTCATCACTGGTCTCACTGACTGTGGCCAGGGAGGAACGGGGAGATGTGACACAAACTTGACCGCAGGGCTCACCTTAGTGAGTCCTTGAAGAACGGGGAAGAAAAAATAGTGGACCCCAAAACATGGCTTCTATATGCAGAGAAAGTCAAACGTCCCCCAGATTCTCAGGAAGCTAACGGGGCAGGCCCTCCACTCCCTCTTTTGGTTTTATCTGAAAATCAGCTTTGTTATACATAAGACAATTTATTTCCCTAACTTCTCCCCCAGTTCTTTATTTGTGATGTTTTAGGGGTTTTTGGTGGTCTCCACTTTCCAAATAAGACTACTTCACCTACCAAATTGAAACCAACGCTAGCCTAGGATTGCAACTTGTGCTGCTGGCATTATCCTGGTTGCCATAAACATTTATTGAGTGACATGTAAAAATTCCATGAAAATATCTCAGTGCTAAGCACCTATGAACATCATCTCTTTTAATTCTCACATGCCCTATGAGATAGATACTGTCATTATCCCAATATCATGGATGGGGTTTAGTTACTTGCCCAAATCAGACAATGGTAAGAGGCAGAACAAAACTTCTACCCCAAATTCATCTAGCACCAAAATATAGGCTTTGAAGCACCGTGCTGTGGCACCTCTCATGGCTTTCTGATGATTTCTTTATGGATCTCTTGCATCCTAATAAGCCAGATGTCTTTCTTTGTTTGGCTGTGACAATTGTTTGCAGCAAATTTATCACACGTGGCTTCAATGGACTTTTCTAGTTCTTTCTCCTCTGCCTTAAGCATTGTTTGTCTCTGGACCATCATCCTACTCCTAGAAAGCTTTTGCAAATCATGTGACAGTCCTTGCCCAATGTCCAAAGGAAACAAAAATAAGAGAATATACCCCAGACTGCTCTCTAACACTCTGATAATAACCTGTGGCAGGAAACACGGACTCTAAGTGGACCCCATCGCAAGCAATTCTCTGGTGCAACCAACTCAGAAAATTAGATTATACTGTCCTCGCTATGCAGTAATCTTTTTAAAAAAATTTTAATATCAAGTGGAAAGGTTTCATTTCTATCTTGATTTGTGTTGCAAGTGGCTTTATTTGATTATTTGCCATCATCTTTATTGACATAGCTTTAAAAGTTTTAGTGTCATTTTGGGGACATGGTTTGGAATTTGATATAATACAACTTTCTCTGTCCAAAGAGAAACTGCAATTATTCGGATGTGTTAATGTATCTCCCGTCATTTTATACTACTAGGACTATTCATGAGTAAGCTATCAATATCCAGACAGGATACGTTAAATTCTGCTCAGGAGAAAGCTGTGCAAGGGTCAAACAGACAATTAAGATCTTGTCTGTTCTTAAAAAGGATGGTGTTTACTTCCCCACCACAAGAAAGACTCCAGATGGAAACCGAAATTTACAAAAGATGAAACGGCTCCCTGGTTCATTTTTTCAAGGCTGAAGTTTAGCTCTCATTAAGTCTTAAAATGTTCGGAAGATGCTTGTTCAGATCTCTCAAAGATTTATGATCCTACAGCTAATGTCTGACTTCCTCTCCCCCAAATCTGGGAGAAGTGAGTGTATATTTTCTCTGCTGAAGCATTTACAATGGGTAATTGCTTTCACGCCAGGCATTTTTATGAAATCAAATAATAAACAGGGTCTTAAATTCTTTGTTTCCCTCAAGTTTCATGAGCTTAAGAGAATTTCTGTTGAGAATTTTATTCCTTATGCTGCAACTTTAATAACTCCATTAAAGCTCTTGCTTTTTTTCCCTGATGCCCAGCTGTGTATATTTGGGTGTGGAATGTAATTTTCTCTGGCCATAACTAAGAAGAAGCTTCTTAAAATGTTTAATTTCTTCTAAAATGTGAAACACAAACAAGTTTCTTCGCGGAAAAGAATGGTCATGTATTGACTAACTTGGGGGTCTGTAGACTTTTTCCATGAAGGGTTAGATGATAAATATTTTGGGCTTTGCGGGCCACACAGTCTCTGTGGCATCAAATTTACCCATATAGTGTGGAAGCAGCCAAAGACAATACTAACCAAGTGAGGATGGGTGTATTCCAATAAAACTGCATTTATGGACGTTGAAATTTGAATTTTTGTATAATTTTTACATGTCATAAAATATTATTACTATTTTGCTTTTTCCCCAACCCTTTGAAAATGTAGAAACCATTATTTGTCATTGGGCCATACGAAAAACTGGGAGAAGGCCAGATTCGGCCAAGGGCAGTAGTTTACTGACTACTGACTATAGAAGAGAAAAATATTTAGAAATATTGAAAACAAGGACTTTTGCAAGTTTTAGGGGAAACGATAGCTTACATTTAATCATGTCCCAAGCAAGGCCTCAAAAGTCTTGACCATAAGCAGTTCTTGAAAGTTCTCTCTGAGGATCACTGAAAACTGAGGAGGAGCTGACTCAAGGTTGCTGGTGTTTCTGTTCTGCAGAAACACTAAGTATTTCTTGATCTGTGAAATGCAGAGATTTAATATTTCTCAAAGGATTCCTGGGAAAAAGTGTAAGCTCCTTCCCAGCAAGGCGTTATCCTTCTCATGAGCACAGCTCAGCTCAGTGAGAAAAGGTCAGTGAGTGAAAGTGCTCAGATCTCCTTAGAAACACACTGTAAAATATGGTGGCTGCCAGCTCCTGTGTCCATTTAAATTTAGATTTAAGTTAATTAAGTGAAGTTTAAGATTCAGTTCCTCATTTGCATGGGCCACATTCAAGTGCTCCGTGACCGCATGTATTGGATAATGTGGATGTAGATTTCCATCATCATAGAAAGTTCTCTTGGACAGAGCTTCTCAGAACATAGGAACACTTTTCTTCCCTCTACTGTCGCAGGTAAGCAACTTCATCATGAAAGTGTGAGTTCTGTAATCTATCCATCCTTTGGAAATATTCTAAAATACGATTAAGAAGATGGTCACACTCTAAGATGGGAGCAGCATTGTGGGACAGTCATTGAATCGTTTGGAATCCTCACATAAAAACAGATAAAAGAAACTAAATACTAAGCCACAGACTGATGGGTCAGATTTACAAAAACACTAGGTGATAAGGCATCCTCCCCAAACCCCGTAATACAAGTGCGTGAGGACAAACGTCCAACAGCTGTAAGAACTGTGTGTGTGGAAGGAGGTGGAAGGGGTCATGTCACAAGGATTCATCAGCCAAATGGGATAGGCTCTCACGTGCCGTTGATGGCACAGTTGTTTTCAATAATCATAATAACTGCAATGAATTAAAACCCCTCAAATATATTTTATGTCCTTGTTGTTTGTAATAATAGTTTTTAAAAAAACCCAATATTCAACTTCATGGACTTTCATTATCCTGAAAATTGGTAAATAAAGGGAATGGTTTTAACAAGTCCTCCCGGTGATTCTGAGGCAAGCTCTAGTTTGAAACCACTAGGCTACGCCCAACAGCCTTGTCCTCCAATGTGTCAAAGACACACACCTGTGAGGGAATGACAGCGTGTGGAGCGACCATGCTGTTGGATTGAATTCACCTGTCCAGAGAGGCCTTCTGGCCTGCCCTCCCAGGACAGTGAGTTCCAGAGGGAGAGCAAATGCAGGTATGGGCTATTTTTCAAGTTATGGCTGTCTGGTAGGTCCTCTCTGCCCTGTAGTGTGATGTAAGGAGGTGATGAGTATTGCTTTAGAGCAGGCAGATTTTCAACTCGAAGCTGGTTCCATTACTGAACCTTAATGAATCTTAATGGTAACATTTCTGAAGTCTGTATGTAGATTTAATACGCAGAAACTATCCTTTCAGAAAAACTAAACAACAACAACGAACCGTGAATCTGTGCTCATTTGAGTTCTTAGAACACGGCCATCTCTGAGCCCCCTAGGTGGTAACACAGCGGAAGCTCAGGCCTCACGGGCTTAGGGTCTTAACCAAGAAAGCCGTTTCTTCCTTATTTGTAAATGCTGGGGCAGGTTTTATGCAACCTTCATCTGAGCAGGGTGTAGTGGAAAAGTCTGAAAATTGCCATTTTTCTTTCAAAGTTCCTTTTGGAAGACCTGGCTCAAAAACCAAGCAGCTTCATTCTATTTGACTATTTGCAAAGGGAGATATTTGAAACATGATGCCAGGGAAGGAATGTAATTGTGCCCCTGGGTTTGCCTTGGCTCCCTGTAGTGATCCAGTAGAGAGGACTGGATGTGCTCTGTGGACCATGCGCTGGGAAGGCCTGGGCCTCGTGCTGTCTCTCCAGGACTGGGAGAGATTTGCCTTGATCCCTCAGGAGTCAGGAACTCTTCTGGGTCACAGCTCTCCTGCCCCAGCCTTAGCCTGAGCCTGAGCACACCTGTACTGCAGGGCTCCTAAGCTCCAATTGGTGCCAGTGACTACTTCAAAGCATCTATAAGCCATGGGATGCCCATTCCAGAAACGATCGTGAAAGAAATCAGGGAGAAAAATGACTTTCTTCAAAACCATCTACACCTTTGTTTTCTGGTTCCTGAGATCAGCGGCATTCATTACACCAACGCATACTTCCCAAGTACCTGGAGTATAGGATTGCACCCGGGTCTGTGGATACGAAGATGGACAGAGATGACCCCCGGCCTCAGGGATCGTGCAGTCCACTGGGTAGACAGACACTAAAACAAGAACACTGCAGTGTGATCCTTGCTTAGTGGTGGCATGTGCCTTAGTTCAGAAAGAATGCAGGATAAGGTCCCTCCTAGGGCGAACCAGGAAGGCGTCACAAAGAAACCAGACTTTGAGCTGAGGTGTGAAGGACAAGGAATGTTTCAGGCGGGCAGACAGGTAGTAGCAAGGGTGCTTGAGATAGAGGGATCAACCTTGGCAAAGGTCTGGAGCTGCATCTAATCCTTGGGTTCAATATGTTCAGATATCCACGGCAGGGTGAGGGGCAGCAACAACTACGGACAGGAAGGTCCTGTAGCTGAGTTAGAGTGAAGTTTTAATCAGCATGCAAGGGGCGAGGCTTTGTGGAATCCCGAGCCAGGGAAGAACGTGAAAATAATAGTTATTCTCAGCATTGTTGTTACTATTTCCTCCACACACATCACGTGCTAAGCACTGTGTTACGCAATTCACTTAAATCTTACAATAACTCTGTTAAAGGAATGTTAATCTCCTTCTTCTACATGTGAGGAAATAAATTCAGAGAAGGTAAGCAGCCGGCCTACAGTCAGTATTTACTAAGAAGCAACTAAAGGCTCCCTCCAAAGGCTGAGCTCGTAAACCCTTCGGAAGCTGGGAGAATAGATGGAGGTGTGGAGACCAGAGAGCTGGGCCAACCGCCACAGAGGGCGGCCGTGGCAGAACTGAGTTAGAACTAAAGATGCATGAATGTAGAATTTTTCGATAGAAATTATGTCCTGTTAAGCTACGCAGAAATTTCATCCACAGCACTCCTTCCTTCAAGCTACCATACGCCCCGCACTGCGCCAGGTGCTGGAGACCCAGGGGGAGCAGACAGCCACGGTGGCCCCAGCCTTCCCCGGAGCTTATGTTTTATGGGGGACTCAATCGTTAATCAAGGACTCACACGAATAAGGTTTATATTAATAACCATGACTTGCGCTTTGAAGTCAAGTCTTTCCGAGCTTTGAGACCATGAAATGGGGGTAGGGTGGTCCAGTCTAGAGTGGGAGGACTGAGAAAGCCTCCCTAAGATAAGGGCTGAAGAGTGGGCTGTGGAGGAAAGGTGGCCTGGTCAGGTGGGGAGGGGAGGATGCTCCCCGCAGATGGAACCGCATGTGCCAGTGTCCTGTGGTGAGAGGGGCGACGGTAAATGAGAAACAGAAAGAAGGCCCATGTAGCTGGAAAATGAGCAGAGAGAAAAGGAGGGGAGTGGGATGGGAGAGGAGGCTGGAAGGTGGGTGGGGGCTATTCCATGAGGGTCTTGTAACCATGTAAGGATCTGGGCCTTCGGATAAAAGCACTGAGTCTCAACCTTGGTGCACATCTGCATCACCTGGCCAGCTTTAAAAATGCTGAGTCTGGGGGCTGGCCCTGTGGCATAATGGTTGCGATTGGCATGCTCCACTTCGGTGGCCCAGGTCTGCAGGTTCAGATCCCGGGCATGGACCTACACTGCTCATCAGCCATGCTGTGGTGGCAACCATGCACAAAATAGAGGAAGGTTGGCACAGATGTTAGCTCAGGGTGAATCTTCCTCAGCAAAAAAAAAAAAAAAAAATGCTGGGTCCTGAGCCCTGCCCCCAGAGGCTCTGATTTTAATTGGTCTGGGGTACTACCTGGAAATCAGGATTTTAAACGTGCTCAGGTGATTCTAATGTGAAGATAAACTTGTGAAGCACTGGATTAAAATGTTTTAAGTGCACGTATATCACTCGATTTCCATTTTGAAAAGATCAGTCTGGCTGTCGTGTAGAGAACAGATGGGCCAGGCAGGGGGGATGAGGGGGCCCTGGTGGGGAGGCTAGAGCAGCGTCCTTGCAGCCCATTAACCAGGTTCTTTGAGAGCCTTCCTTTGTCTCCCGGGGCAGTCAGTAATTAGTCTGTAGTTATTGGAAAGTTGGGAAGCGTACTTTTCCTTCTGTCTTTCTTCTTTTTCTCCTTTTATTTTAAAAATGTTAAGTCCAATCTGTTTCCTTAAAACTTAAAAAATTGGTCTAATTTCTGCTCCTTGGGACAAGGCAGAATAAGCCTCGCTCCTCTTTTATGCGACAGATGATGATGATGGTGCCCTCAAGCCGCCTCTTTCTGCACTGGATGCTTGAAAATAGAAACCATGCCGTCGGTTCTAGATCTTTCCACCAAGTATGTTCTCGTTTGTCACCAACACGTCCTCTTAAAATTTGCAACTTTCTTGTTACATAATGGTTTCTTTCTCGATTTTATTTTAATAAGCCATTTCCATTGCTAAGGAAAAATGCCAAATTCTTTTGTCAAGGACGAAGCTTTGATTTTAAAAAATTACCCATTTGTTTTCTATAACAACTGATATTTAAAATGATATATGTAAAAAGGCACTTAAAGTTTTACTCTTGGCCTTGGAAAGGGCTGAAGTCAGAATTTGAGATTCTAACTTTCCTATTTGTTCTGTATGCTTAATTAACATAATTCCCTTTTGGCAAGAAAGTAGAAGCTGCAGAGAATTTTCCCCTTCATTTTTCTCAAACATTAAAAATGTTTCCATTGGAGAATTTGACTCATCGCAAAAACAATCTCTTTTCTGTCTCTCTTTTTAAGCGTGGAAAAGGAACGCTAACGGGCATCGCCAGCATTTCGTGAGTGGTTACTGCAGCTGGCCTGGAGCTCCTCGGTTTGCACATGTTAGTCATCTCAGTGAATCCCTGTCACACCTCAGGAGAGAGCCACCATTGGTTATCTCCACTCTATCTGTGAAGAAGGAGTCTGCCCGAGATCACCCCCACCACCAGTGCGCCGGGGCATCTGTCTGCGGCACAGCACAGCATCCCTCTCCTGCCCTCCAGATGTCCTTGACTCCCACCTTCAAAAGCAAGTTGACATCCTCATTCAAGAGCAAGGGCCAGCTTGGGTCCATATTCCTTCTGGAAACTTCCACAGATGACCCAGCTTGCATGGCCGCACTTCTCTGAATGTCATACACCTGTCTACTCCAGAGGAGGCAACTCTAATGGGATCTATGACATCCATCATCATGGACAGTTGTTAACCACTGAATTATTATTTAACTCCTTGTCTCTGTGACGCTTTTTTCTCCACCCAGGCTGTTTCTTGGGGAGACTGTGTATTATGAGTCTTTGTTTTCCTGTAGCCCCCAGCACATGTCTCTCTCCATATGTGAGACAATCAATGTTACTTGAATAAATGAATAAGAGAATGAATGATGAACAGCTGGTTCTTCCAGAAAATATGACATATAAACCTTGGGAAAATGCCCTGAAAGGTTAACTGTATAGGCTCAAGAGTTGCATACTTCTGGGCTCAATTTCAGCTCTGCCACTTGCCAGCCGTGTGCCCTGGGCAACATCAGTCACCTCATGTGTAAAACATGGATACTAATATAATACCCAGCTCAGACGATTGTCGTATGACATGAAATAATATATGTAAATCCTTTAACCCAGTTCCTCGCCTACAGGCACATTCACATACATGGTGGCTGTCATTGTCACCAAATGTCTGAATCACGCTTTATTATTTCTCAAGAGCTCCTGGACACGATCTCATGCTGTCACTGACAGATGTTTACTGAACGCTAGAATGTGCAGGCACCAAGCACAGCGCAGGTGCACAGGGTGGACACACAGGCATGGCCCCTGTGGGGCCTTCCCCATGCAAGGGTGAGATCTATAGGACAGCTATGGTGCTCCCCATTCTGCTGATGAGAACAGAGGGACTGAGGGACATAACCGAGGCTGGCCATTTGGTGACCTGATATTTGAGCCGTGCTCTGTCTCTGCCTCACAGGATGCTCTCACGGTGGCAGCCAGGTGGCCTGTGGCAGGACTATTCTGTGGGCGGTGCTGGTTCCAAACCAGAGAAGCGGTGTTCATTTCAAGTACATTCACGTGCATGGATGTTAATTTAGCTATAGCCATTAGCTTGATTTGTCTGATGTTAAATAAACCTGAACAAACAGGACACAGTATAAAATTAAGTCCTGTTTGATTCCTCGATGTATTTACATCAATGAATAACTGTGACTACTAACTCAAAAGGACTGCAAACGTATCATTTGTATGTGCGGGTATGTGTCAGGATCGGGAGAAATGTAAAATATCAAGTTAAGGTATGCTATTACAGCTCTATTTGGAGGTAACTTGTTTTCAAGTATCTTGAAGAACCACCCCCCCATCTCTCCACCGTCATCTGCCCATTAGACGTGCTAGGTATCCATTTTATTTCCCTCTTTTAAAGATCTTATTCTAATATTAAGTCATGTCTTGAGTTCTTATTTGGTTTAGTTTAGCTCCTTAGTAGTCTCTGGTCTTTCTGGTCTATACAACTTTGTAGATGAAATGGACCCATAATTACATCTTATTTCAGCAAAGGAGCCTTGGGAAGAACTTGGAATATAAATTCAGACTTTTTTCCAAAGTGCCAATTTGAAATTTCTTTTCTTTCTGCCTGGGCTCTGAGGAGCGGTGTTTGTAATGTCTCTATAGCCAATTCAGATACCGGGGTCTTGGATATATGGACCCGTCTCCTTGAGCTCATTCTAGGAGCTTTTGGCTTCTAACAATAAATTTATTCCAGAGGTGGACACACACTGCCAAGATCATGATTTAATAGTGGAAAGGGGCTTTGTGAGACTGGGGGCCTGGCTCAGTCATTTACCAGTCCTATAATTGCAAGCAAATTTCAAACACTGAGTCCTGAGTTCCTTGTCTTCAAAATGGAGAGAATGAGCCTCAGAGGGTCAGATGACCCTTGTGAGGGTCAGATGAAATCACGTCCATGGATTGCTTGGTGGTGTCCTACAACTGTGACATATCTGCCATTTCTTGCGCATCACCAATCCCTTGCTTTGTCTACTCCCACAGATGCGGGAAGGTTCCCAGTGGCTGGCCCTCATTTGTCCGTGGAGCGAGTAGCCCAGAGACCACATCAAAGATGTAACTGTATCATGACCTCTGCAAAGACAACGGAAACCCGCAAGCCAAATGCCTACAAAAACAAAAAAAAAGGGAGAATTGCCCATGAAGTGAAACATTGGAATAAGCAGTCAGTAACTAAAGAGGGATGACTGGGATTATTCACCTGGTTGTTTTCCCAAATCACAGAGAACAATTGGAAAGGACCACGAGACCTGAAAAACCCTCCTTCTTCCCATCTCTCTCCCACATATGGTGGGTTTTGCGGGTTAAAGGATGTGTAATAGGGCACACATGATCGCATCTTCATGGGCAAGCTGTGGCTTCATTTCATGGCAGCAGCGAGGTTGGCAGTGGAATGACAGCATCAGCAGAACTTGGCTCTCAAAGTCCACGCACAGGGTAGCTCCACATGGTACATCCCGTCCCATGTTGCGTTAAGGCCGCAGACTGTGCGGCTGGGAGATGAGTGTGGCTGAGAGCCTGTCTGAGGAGGAAGCATGAGGAGAGAGCCTGGCAAGCAAGGGGATGGGCAGACCAGGGCCTGTGGCTCTCGCGTGATGGCCTAGCTTGTTATACCTCTCAAAAGAAGCTCTTTGATCTCTTCTCCATGTAGTGTTTTAACAAGGTGGCTTTAAAATTATTAACATGAAAGTAGAATTTTTGGAAGAAAATTGGGAAACTAACAGAAAAAGAAAAATCATTTGTATTACCCTGTAAACCTTTTACCATTTTGTCCCACTTCCCATTTAGCCTTTAAAATACTGAGATAGAGATTTTAAAACAAAACCGGACTCATCTAGCATTTTCAGTTTTCTAGCTTGATTATTTTACCTAAAATTATGTCATGAACAGTCTTTGAAGTCTTTCAGAACTCTTCAGAAACAGCATTTTTTTAATGTGTCACAGGGCCCTCTCGTGGCGGCAGCTGGTGTGGGTATGGGAGCATCGTTCCGTGGGTGGTACTGTTTCCAAAGCAGGGAGGTGGTGTTTATTTTAAGTCTGTTCAGAGGGATGAGTGTTAATCAGCTACAGCTATTAGCTTTGATTTGCTTGAGGCGTAGTGGTCCATTGTGTGAAAGTATCTTCATTAGCCATTCGTCTATTCTTGGTTATGCAGATTCCTTCAGATTTTTCATTGCAAATAAACACTGCTGTGTTTTATTTAATGTTATAAATAAAAATGAAACAGCTTGCGTTTTGCCCTTCCTAAAAATGACGTATATTTTAAACACATAAAAATTACAACAGTGTGACTGTGATGTGAAATCAACCAACAGAGCCATGAAATAGGAAAGACAGGCAAGAGAAAGACCCCGATACCGACAATGTGTCATATGACCAAGAAAGGCATCACAAAGCAATGGGAGGGAATGATTATTTAGCAAGCAGTGCTGGAAAATCTTAACTTCATCCTGTATCATCAGAATAAATTCTTTGTGGATTAATAAATTAGATCTTTAAAAATTAAAATCATAAAAATACTAGAGAAAAATCTTAATGACTCTTTAATTCTTAGGGTTTAGAAAGACTAAGAATTAAAGCAATGGAAGAAATCCAGGAGAAGAAAAGAATACATTTACCTGAGTACAAATATGTGAGCTAAGACATCAACAAATAGTTATTTATTTGGTTCTATAGGTACAGGAGTGAGCAGTAATAAAACAAATTCATTCTTCTCAGGGAGCTCACGTTCTGGTGGCAAAAATGACTATGTTCAGAAGAATAGAGCAGGGTACAGGGAGAAAGAATGGATGCGCTTATCTCCTTTTATCAGCCATGGTCATAGGGAAAATATACATTCTAATTTTAATTGTAACCACCGTAAAGTTTTTAAAATACATTTTTAAGTTATGCTTCTCTGATTACCAAAGATAAGAATGAAATATTGCCCTTTTGTTCTTTCCATGTTAGATGGAAAAGTTAGCACGTTTTACTACGCCCTTCCTTCCTTCCCACTTCCTCTTCTCTGTTCATGTCGGTTATGATCGCGTCCCTACGTTACATTATACACTTTTTTTCCTGCTACATTTTAACAGGTTGACTCTGACTGTTGTGCTAGGAACACAGGCCTGAGAGTCCGAGGGGAGGGAGGCCGTTTCAGAGACTAGTGCAAAAATCCAGGCAGATGATGGTAGCTCAGCCCAGGCAGGCAGCAGTGGGGTTGGTGAGAAAAAAAAGCCTTAATTTAATCTTAATTTTAGATATAAATTCAGGTCAGTGAAGGACCTGATTGTGAGTGACTCCACAAGCCTACAACGTAAGTGATGCCCGGGCTTGTGACAACTGCTTTTCTCATTGTTCAAAATTGTCTTATTTTTTAATTGACTGAGACTTTGCTGTGTTTCAGATGACCAAGGGGTCAGAAGTCTGACCATTGCTACACAAGAGCCGGCCTGTACCCACTTTATGCCTATGGTCATATTTCCAGTTCTGTCTCATTCTTTCTTCTTTTTGAGTAAAACTAAGCATTCACTTTAAATCTCAGTCAAGGAGGGGGGACCTGTCTTGTCCATTCAGCTGACATACCCAGTACACAGTAGGCACACAATAATTATCTGTTGAATGAATGACTAGATTGGAAAAAGGAAAATTCAACAAGTCTTCCTCTTGGACATATGCTTTTAAAAACCTTCTATCAGGGGCCGGCCCGGTGATGCAGTGGTTAAGTGCACACTTTCCACTTCAGCAGCCCGGGGTTCGCCGGTTCGGATCCCGGGTACGGACATGGCACTGCTTGGCAAGCCATGATGTAGTAGGCATCCCACATATAAAGCAGAGGAAGATGGGCACAGATGTTAGCTCAGGGCCAGTCTTCCTCAGCAAAAAGAGGAGGATTGGCAGCAGATGTTAGCTCAGGGCTAATCTTCCTCAAAGAAAGAAAAAAAAATCTTGTATCACTTTGAATTAAATGAACAAAAAAGAAAAGGAAAGAAGAAAGTTTCGTTGTTGGGGTTAGAAACTAATATCCCTCAGCTGGTGGCCCAGAGAATGTGTTGATTTTCCCCTCTCATCTTCCTCAGATTTATTTTCTTAAGTTTCCAGTGTGAATTGCCGTGAGACACCAAAGGGTCTCACCAAGTCCAGGCCACATGTCATCAGAAGTGTCCATGCCTGATGAATCCCCTGACAATTGCTCCTGTCATCACAGATGGCCACTGCCCCCAGTCATGATGGCTCCACCCTCACGGGCCGTGGCATGTGTTTGACACCTTATACAACCTGCATACACAAACTCTGTTTGACTCAGGCCCTGGAGCAGCCACAAAAGAAGCATTACATCTGAGAGGCAGCCAGGAGGTATTCTGTGTGTGAAGAGGACCAGAGCTCAACCTTCCATCCAACTTACTTGGCTCACTTCGTGAAACCACCCACTTCACGTGCTTGCGCGAGTGCGCGCACACACACACACACACACAGACATCTGGAGTGGAAGAGGCCTCCTAGCAATGTCTGTACTACTGACTTTGGATTTTGATTCTGACGGAAACACATGCCATTAGGCAGTGGGCCACATGGAGATGGGTTGGCTTCTGGTTCTGCCTGGGCCTGAGAGGGATAGGGAGCTACGCTCAAGGCCACTGGGGATGGATGCACCTGGGTGCCAGGTCCTGCCATTAGAGCCCTTCCCAGCACAACCCCACGCTTCCTCTGACCTTGACCCCCAATGCTGCCTATACAGAAATACCCATGTTAATTGCCTTTCCTGTCTTATACCTTAAATCTTAGCAAAACTGAGCAGCTAAACACAGCCATACTTTCCAGCTTCTCTTTTGGGTGAGGTGGAGAGAGGCTTTCCACTTGTTTCCTTGGCCTAGAATACCCTCCAGCCCCTCCCTACACACCCATCAAAATCTTTCTTGCCGCTACAGCGTATTGAAATGGCCAAGATCCAGAACACCGACAACACCAAATGCTGGAGAGGATGTGGAACAACAGGAACTCTCACTCATCGCTGGGCGGAGTGCAAAATATTACAGCCACTCTGGAAGATAGTTTGGCAGTTTCATACAAAACTAAACATGGTCTTACCATACTACCCAACAATCACACTCCTTGGTCTTTACTGAAAGGAGTTGAAAGCTTATGTCCACATAAAACCTGCACATGGATGTTTCTAGCAGCCTTATTCATAATTGCCAAAACTTGGAAGCAACCGTGATGCCCTTCAGTAGGTGAAGGGATAAATAAACTGTGGTGCATTCAGACAGTGGAATATTATTCAGCTCTGAAAAGAAATAAGCTATCAAGCCATGAAAAGACATGGAGGAAACTTAAATGCATATTACTAAGTGAAAGAAGCCAATCTGAAAAGGCTACAAACCATATGATTCCAACTATGACATTTTGGAAAAGGCAAAATTATGGAGACAGTAAAAAGATCAGTGGTTGCCAGGGATTATGGATGGTGGGAGGGCTCCTCTGGGTGATAGGCAGGTGTCTGTTTCATGTCACATGTCAGGAGCAGTATGCACCTGCGCTGGAAGGATGGGGAGCCCTCTCTTGTGTGTCAGCTCCTTGCCTCCAGTACATTCATCTAGGGGAACATGGTGACTCAGTGGGGTGAGCAGGGCGCCCTGTCTTTGCCCAGAGGTGCTTCCATGTCTTTGTGCTCCGCCGGGCAGTGGTGCACACTCACTCACCTGCCAGAAGTGTAGCACCTCAGGCTCTTCTGTGCTTCCCCCATGGCTCTTTCTTCCTCCCCCTCGTCAGTCGCAGAAACCTCTGGGCCTGATTTTCAGAGGTGGATTCATTGGCTCCTGACACCTGCAGAACTTCCAGCTCTTCCCGCGCTGAGACCAGCTTCCCTATGTCACATCTGGTTTCCCAGAAGGTCGACCCCACAACCAGATCCACCGTTTTCCTCCTCTTGGGCTTTAGGAAAGATAATACAGGATTTCAAATCCTGCTTCTCTCATATGTTACATGCAGTCACATCCATGACCCAATTTTCGTGCTTGAGATGCAAACTTGATCTGTTTCGAGACTTAATTAGTAGCAAGCTGCATCAAAAATTTTAAAAATTAAGCTGGGTATAATTAGAAAATTTTAGGAATGTAAAGACCTTTTTATTAGCATTTTGCCGAGTTTTTCTAAACACCTATTATTTATGTTACTGGTTTTCTAGGCAGGACTCATGGAAATGCTGATATCTATCCTAACAGAGCAAAGAGAAGAGTGTGTGCTCGAACCCTCTTTACATTAAGAGTGCAACAAAGCTGTCCCGGAAATGTTCCTGTGCTTACTATATAAACTGATTCCGTCAGCAAATCATGATGCTCCCACAGCCTCATAATTCCTCCTCTATGGGTCTCTTTCCCCTCCTGTCCACTCGTCCACATCA
The DNA here is from genome assembly GCF_041296235.1 of Equus asinus. NCBI lineage: Eukaryota > Metazoa > Chordata > Mammalia > Perissodactyla > Equidae > Equus > Equus asinus. The sequence continues at coordinate 12,104,292 of NC_091791.1, read as the reverse complement.
TTCTGACCACTCCTCTCCCCGACCCATCCACTCCTCTCCCTCCTTACTGCCACCGCACTAGACCAGGCCATTATCATTTCTCTCCAACTATACTCCAACCTTGCTGCCTCCTCCCCACCCCCATCCATTTTCTCACTGTAGCCAGAGAGGTCTTCCTAACATGCAATCTTCTGCTCCCTTCCTGTCCTCCCTCATATTGCCCTTAGGGCCCGCCTGATTAGGCCCCTGACCCCTCTCCAGCCTCATGCCACTTCCCACGCTGCGTCCCTCTCCAGCCCCTGGGAACTGGCAGTGCTTGGGCTGTTCTGTGCTCCGTCCCTCTGTCCTCTGTTTCTCTGCACCACACCGCCTCTGCCGGGAACACAGCTGGCTCTCTGCTCCACTCCCCCACTCTCCCACCTTTGTCATCTTTCCCATCTCAGCTTGACTGTGGTCTTCCTCACAAGTTCCCCAGGTGTTTGGGTCTAAGTTGGATATCTCTCCAGTCGGCTTCCTTGACAGCTTCTCCATCTTTCCAGTAAGTTCCATGAAGCTAAAGGCTCTACCTGCCCTTACTCGTCTTTGTATCCCCAGGACTGAGTCTAGTGCCTGGTACACAGTAGGTGTTTAATGTATACTTGTTGAATAAAGGGGTAAGTGAATAAATGAATGAAATTATAAACATGCCAAAAGCAGCCTGTAAAGAGAGCAGGCAGATATGATTCCTAGTTTGCTAACCCGGGCCCAGCAGGTCAAGCATCTTACTGGATGCCACACAACTTGTAAGAAGAGCTAGCTCTGGAACCCGAGGTTTGAACCTCCTAGTTCAGTGGGCTTTCCCGTCATCCTCCTGGACCAGTTCCTGGGGAACAGAGCACGTATCTACTTCCTCTTTTCCACCTCAGCTGCATGTTCCTACCGAGCTAAAAGAAAGATGCTGGAGATAAATCCGCCCTGCCCCGTGGAGACGGCATCAGAATGGTCAGGAGAGCAAATCTGAATGACGTGTGACCAGTCAGGTTTATCTCCACTGCTGAAGGAGCGCAGCAACAACGGGGACCTGAGTCCAAGAACTGTTGGCGCATGTGCAGTGCACTGTACCAAGCTCGTGCTCTAAAATCGTGCTTTTTAAAGTTGTCAGGCTCATTCTCCCCTATAAGACTCTTGCAAATACTGTTCCTTCCACTTGAAATTCAGCCTCCCTATTTGTATGTTTTGACCTTTGGGTACTTTCACGCGTTACCACGTCAGCGTCCCAGTCTCAACAAAACGTGGCTGCCTGAGGTGAGCGTTTGAGCATCTATCTGGGTTCAATGCCACACCGAGAATAGGAGGAATATGAGCGATATTGGCGTGGCTTTTCCATCAAATACTGGGCAGTCCAGGAGTGGAGACAAACTAATTTCCCAACCAGAGATCTATAAGAGAAACATTAAAATTTATGGAACACTTGGTACAGTGTGTACCTGGCATTGCGATAAGTATTTTGAATTGTAATGTCACTTAACTTTCGTAATGACAGTAGGAGGAAAACAGGTCAATTTTACAGTTGGGAAACTGAGGCTTCGTTTTTAACGTTGAACATCAATGAGTGGTGGAGCCAGGACTGGGACCTGGCTCTACCCGCATGAACAATACACCACGCTGTCTCCTAGTGTATAATCAAGTACCAAATCACAGGGTGTAGACAGTAGCCCCCACATCAAGAAAAGAAGGAGGGAGAGGCACACAGCACAGACCCTGGCCTGTTCCTCAGCTTCTACCAGCAAAACTTCCTAAGTTTTGGTGCACACATGGGAGTAGATACCTTGTTCGACACCTTTACTGGTTCCTTCCACGGCCAGATTTCAAAGGGTTTAGGGAGTTGGAACTCACTCTTGGCTTTTATTACTGGTGAGAAGTTTCTGCTTCGCACTTCTAGACTCTTCACTGGAATCAGAAGGGCCTACGGGATACTTCCAGTGTTACATTACAAGGGAGAAGCTGGTTGTGGTGCACACAACTCTCAATTGGATTTAATCATATGTTTTGTAAGAGAGGTTGCAATAGAATTTCACTTAATTTTTAGCTTGGAAAAAAGGTATATCAACTTATAGCCAGAATACTTTAAGAAATATGTCTGACTCGGGAATTACTTGTCCTCCTGAGGAAATGGCGTGCACATTGGTGTCGCATGGATTCCTCCATTTCTGTTCAACTCCTACAAACTGAGCACCTACTGTGTGTAATGCACTGTGAGGCATTCAACAGAAGTGATGGCCTCGCCCTTGTCTCAAAGGAAACACACATACGCACACCCCTCACATCCACATAGCCATACAGCACAAATGGTGTGCCTAACTTTTTGTGGATTTTAATATTTTAGCATTTGATCAATCTATGGACACTCTTCACCCACAAATGTATACATAAATAAAATTTGGCATACATCTCAGGGGCAGTGATCAAATCTTCCTGAAGTGCATCCATGGACCACTATGGTAGTGCTTCTCAATCCTGCCTATGGACCAGACTCACCTGTGAAGCTTTATGAAAACATCTCCTGCCCTGAACATACCCCAGCTAGTCTAGTCCAATAAGTCTGAAGTGGGCGCCAGGGTTACGGGGGTGGCGGTGGGGAGATCTCCATAGATGATCCTGATAAGCAACCAGCTTTGAGTACCTAAAAACCAGCCTAAGGGTTTACAGCTACAAGTTAAGACCCTTATCAGTAGGAGAGATAGGAGCTCAGAATGGGCTTTGGGTTGGGGAGAAGCATTAAAGTTCTCATTGAGGAGATAGGATCAAAGCTGGTTAGAGTTTTGAAATTCTTTTATTATGCAGATGAGAGGGGAAATGAGGAAAAGGCATGAGCCAAGGTACAGAGATAAGAAAATGTGAGGCTTTACCAAGGAGTGGAGAGTTGATTCGCTGGGCTACAGCACAGAATTTGTTGAAGGAGCAGTGGGAGAGGATGTTGTGAAGGTGGCTGGAAGATTCTTCTAGTAAGAGTGTGCAGGATGGCTTGGAGAGGGGAGGAGCTGAGGGCAGAGGGACCAGTGAGAACTCCCTTCCACCACTATTGACTTGATGTGACAAGGGCCCTACCTAGTGCTGGGAGGAGGACTAAGGGTCTAGATGAGAGATGTGTTACACAAGAGGCATGTCTTAGTGATGGCCTGGCTGAGCGGAATTGAAGGACAGGGGAGCAGCCTGAGTTCTCTGTTAGACTGACAGCTCCATGATGGCAGGGACCAAGTCTGCTCTGTTGACTGTTGAATTCCCAGCCTGGCACAGGTCCACTATGTAAGGGGTACTCAATACATATTTTTCAATGAATGAATGATTATGTGGTGATTAGGGATGGGAGGGATCCCAGATGAGTTTTGTGTTCCAAATGTGGATAACTGAAAGAATGGTAGTGGTGTTCACTGGGAAGTGGAATCCAGGAGTGGAATGGGAAGTGGAGCTGGTCTGGAGGAGAAATGACAAGGTGCACATTATATAATGCACGAGATTGAGTCTGGTGATGTTAGATAGTGTGGGCTATGTAACCAGGACTTCTGGTCTCCCAAACAAAGCAGACAAGAGGTGTTTAATAGGTGAAAGAAAGAATAGAAGTCAGAGCAACACTTGAATAAGAGTCAGGAAATCCAAGTTTGATTTTTATCTTAGCCACCAACTTGCTTCCCCTTTCTGGGTGTTTTCTCATCTATGCAATCATGAGGTCGTATCAGATGGACTCTAAGGTCTGATTCAGGACTAGAATTGTACACTGTATGGGATTCCATGCCAGGCAGACTATTGTCTGTGATGCTCAGGATGACATTTGGGGAGTAGGCAATGGGTAGGTCAGGCAGGTGGATGTAACAGTGACCAACAGTGAACTCAAACCCACTTGTGGTGGAACCATGGACAGCTCCCTCTCTTGGCTGTTGCTCCTAGGCAGACCATTATAGTGTTCTAGAGGTGGAGTGTTAATGGGTATGCACACACACACACACACACGATTCTATGTTCAAATATGTTTGAAAACCACTGTATCAAATAAAATTAAGAGATTTCTTTAATGCTGGATTTTTTCAGCCTTTAATATGCTCATTTTCTCTCTTGGATGTTAATGTGCTGGATATATTTCCTTTAAAAAGAAAGAAAGGAAATTATAATCAGGCAAATCTCAGCATGCAGGATGGGGGCCAGCTGACTTCCTCCAGGCTTGTTGAGAGCCCTCGATCATCATCTGTGTGATGGCTCTTGGTGGAGCCATTGAAGATTAAGATCAGCAGGGAAAGCCACTCTATTGTCTCCTGGACCCAACAGCCTCATAAAGGGTAAAGGAAGCTTCTGTCGATTTGGCGTGCACATCTGCCCCCTGGATCCTGAGAAGAGATATGGGCACGTGGGTGTTTCAGCTTCCAAATGAATTTGGCTCCCGTTAGTCAAATGATGTTAACCACTTAGCCATATTCACCTCCAAGCCCATGTCTTCCATATTCACCTCCAAGCCCACGTCTTCCTCACTCCTAACCTGCCCCTTTGCTCATTTCTTGCTCTATGGGCACTTACATTTTTGCAACATAGAATAATGAGGACCCTGAGAACTTGCAGCTCTAAATGCTAGGAGTGATTCCGAAGACTTGTCAACTGGCTGCAAAACTGCCTAATAGTGTGGTTGCTGTCCACTTCCGTTCTGCCAAAGGTATGCTCTGGAAGCGGTCTTTTATGCCTTTTGCACAGGGGGGAGATGGAGGCTGGCTACCTACTTGCTGTTCGATTGCTGACTGCTCCCTGGCTCCTGATTATTTTTGGCACGGGATGAATGCCATTAGTCAGAAACACAACTTCCTCTCTGAGAGCTATTTGTTAAGTCCAATCAACAGCATTGGCCAAGCACTTAGTGAAGTGGACCCCTGCTATTTTGTCTCTCTCTCCTCCCTTGCCTTTGTTAAATTGTCCCTCTCCCACTTTATGCAATTCCAAAAACTACTTATCATCATTCCCATTGGCCTCTGAGTGGGGGGAAAGCCTTTGGATAAAAGATTTTCTGAAGCTTCAAGGGCAAATAGCAATTATAGAGACGGACAAGCAGCTGTGACATCCTGGGTGGGACGCACAGGGTGGGCGGAGGCCTGAGGGAGGAAATCATATGCACGCCCTGAGACAGTGTCTAGAGTCTCTGCTCCAAACAGTGAGAGGGCTGTATTAGACACGGTCCCCAGTTGGCACCTGTGGTCTCCCTGAGGGGATGGCTGTGTCTGATTCATCTTTGTGTCCTCTGGCATTACTGCTTAGTAGGAGGTCAACAAATATTAAAAGCATCAATAGACAATTAATAACTACAACTCCTCACACACTATATGCCAGGCTTGGTGCTAAGCACAGCATCATCTTGATTCTCATATTAACCCCAGGCAGCAGGTATTGGTATCATTATCGCTATAACACAGAAGAGGAAAGAAGAGACAAGAGCTGAAGTCACCTGCTGGGGGCACAACAGCTGTAAATGGCAGAGCTAGAGTGGAGCCGGGGTTCCTAAATGCTAAGTAAGTACTCTTGACCACAGGCTGCAGAGAAAACAGGTGGGGAGGAAATGTCTGGGGCATAGTGTCTGGTGGGGAAGGGAAGTCTCTTCTTAACCCAAGTTAGAGGTCAGCAGGGAACACGATGGGCAGGAGGAGAGTTCCCATCACCAGGCATTTGCTGGAATTCCCATCCTCAGCCTGCCTCCTGGCCTCCTTTGGAAGTTGTCTCCTCATCCTCACACTGTGGGAGTCCTGAGCATGCTGCACGCCTTTCCCCAAGTTAAGTCGGGGCAGATGACCACACGGCATTTGTACCGGGGCAGCCGGGCCTGTGGGACACTGAGAGGCAGTGTGGTGTCGATCCTGCCTTGTTCTCACGGGAGGCTGTGCTCCTTCTGGAGCTCAGGGGCGAGGTCTTTCCAGAAGGAAAGCTATCGATAACACACCTGTATGAAATACTGATGGATGTTTGCACTCAACTTCGAAGTGGTATATTTTAAAATCAATATTTTCAACAGCAAGTGGCAAAACAAAGTGTAGCCAAACTGAGATTTCTACCTGCAGACTGATACTTAGTCTGAATTGTCAGCTGGAGAACATCTCTTGAATTACGAAAAACACAAACTCAGCAGTTCATTTTTCTCAACTAAAAATACAACAAGGGCAATCAAAAAAATTATTTTCATTTTCACTGAGTTCGTATGAGGGCATTCAAACTTTGCCAGAAGGCATATTTTCTCCGTCAGTGGGTCTTACCTGCGTTGAGAAATATCCCCCTCAAATGTTTTTCAGTCATTATTTTTGTTAAAACTTTTAGTTTAACTTTAGTTTTATTTGACTTTTCATTAAATAAAATAGTCTTAAATAAAAATAGTTTTATTTCAGTTTCATGAAAACTTTCAGTTTAGTTCATTAGAACATTTAGTTAATGAAGTCCTGTCCCCGGTGGAAGAAAGAAGTTAAAAATGATAACTAAAGCCCCAAAGGAGTGATAGCGAAATGATAACCTGGAGCGGTCCTCTTACAGCTAAGTCTAGGCTATAATGTAGATTTCTCTCCTCTTGTAGAAGGAGTGGGCAGCAGAATACCAATGTGGAGGGCTGGATTTTTCTCTTTGCATTAGCTCTCCGGGTAAGGGCTCTCTGGTCTGTTCTGGGCAGCAGGTTCCCATGTTAGAGGGATGCAGAGAAAGTGATTTGATACAAATGTATCTCTGTATTTTAATTTCAGAGCTTACATCCTATTCTGTCCCTGCTTCGAAATGTATCTGGTTCAAGAAGATGCCACCGAAATGAGTTACATTAATTTATCTTTCTGAATGAAGGTGTTGCTAACAGAGCAATTACATATTTGCCTAGACTAAACATTCACCTCACTTCCATCCAGAGCCTCTTCCACCTTGCTTGCAAAATGGAAAATACGAAATTGGTTATCTCAGTTCTGAGAACAGAGGATGTGCTTAAATTACATAAAAGATCCTTCAGGCCAGGGCTTCTAGAATAATGACTGCAAAAGGAAAGCAGCCCGAGGAAGGAGTTAGCCTTGGATCATTCACCATTGCAGAGTGAATTTTATTCTATTTCCTCTTCCTATTATAACCCTTCTGATGAAAATGAGTCTAACTGAATCTTAATGTTCAATCTATCCTCATTCTGATTGTGTGGCATTCTCATGACAAAGAAATTAACAAAAGGAAAATAGGAGTTAAGTATATGCTCTTATTTCTTAACACTATAGGGACTGAAAATAGTATGGACTGATTCCATTTTTAAGACCTTTTAAATTATACCCAGAACCATAAATAGGGCAAAAGGAAATTGATTTGGGAGACAATATAAAATCTCCATTTCCTAGTTATCACGCAATTGGTAAATTGTTCCATAATAATAGCAAAATTAGATTTCACCACTTTAGGAAAGCAGTGGGAGTCAGTAATCTTGGGCTCCTGCAAGTTGGGATCATAATAAAGTACAATTTGACATTTTGCAATTACTGCTTAAAGACATTGAACAAACATCATAAGCTGTCTTCATCACGTGTTGACACTTCTCAAATAGCTAAGCCCACGATGCATTTATATGGTATGACATTCAGGAATTTTATTACGCATTCAGATGTAGAAATTTTTCACACTGCTTTTTATAGAGAGAGCGAGATATATAGAGAGATATTATATAATTGTAATTATAATTATTATTTATTGTATATATCTATTATTCACATTTTGTTTTATTTTTCTAGGCGACTTCTGGGTGAATTTTAAAATTAAAAAAATTATCTTCCAACCCTTCTCAGATTTTAAAAAAATTTAGGTTAATATTTTTGTTATTTTTAAGAGCATTATATAGATATAGAGATAGAGATGTAAATATAGATATAGACAGATGTAGATACAGATCTCCCACTGCCTCCCCCACTGGGGTCTACCTATAAGACTCCCTTCCTGGATGCAACAACTTTCAACCCATTTAGCTACACTCTTTTATGTTTGCCTGCCTTTTTCTAAGCAATATGCTTATACTACTATTTCTTCAATTATCAGTCTTAGGCAATACTTACTGACTTTTTTCTACGGTGTTTGAATACTTAAGTCTTTACCATCACTACCAATTCTCCACCTCCAGTTGTCCCAGTAGAGTCACACCACGATTCCTGGTAAAAGTCACACGTTTGTGATGTGTACGTGGGGACCACACACTTTGCTTACTGCTGGACCAAGTCATGCACCAGGGCTGTGTTCTCTCTTGTACAGAGCGCTGTCTTCCTTGGAGTTGACAGTCTGCACAGTATTCTCTTGTTCTATTGCCAATTCCATCCTAAATTCACTAAAGGATTTGTCATATCTTTTTTAAATGCTTATTCACTATTGGATAACTGTCTCGGTCAGTTCAGGCTGCTATAACAAAGTAGAAAGACTGGGTAGCTTATAAAAGACAGAAACTTATTTCTCACAGTTCTGGAGGTTGGAAGCTGGAGGCCAGGGTACCAGTATGGTCAGGTTCTGGTGAGAGTCCTCTCTTTCTGGTTACAGACTGCCGACTTTGCACTGTGTCCTCACATGGCAGAAAGAGGAAGGGAGCTCTCTGGGTCCCCACCTCCTAAAGCAATTGCACTGAGGATTAGGATTTCAACATATGAAATTTAGGGGGGCCACAAACATTCAGTCCATAACAATAATCTATCAGTTCCAGTTTTTGCTGGTGACCTTCTTCGCACAGCTCTCCACATTCTTGTTCCAGTGCCCGTTGGTTGTGCTGTAGGACAGCGCCCAGTAAGATCCTAGACTACCCTTCACCTTCTCCTGGATTGGAATTGCTGCTTCCAATGTCTTCTTTGGTTTGTTTTCTCCTTTTGTGACAGCTCATCCTCCAGTAGCTTTCGAAGGAAATATGCATTTTAGATAAATCTTGGAATCCCTACACATCAAAAAAGTCTTTATTCTACATTCACTCTTGAGTCAGTGTAGAATTCTAGGTTGAAAATAATGTTCCCTCATCATTTTTTCAAAGGCATTTCCCATTGTCGTCTGGCATCCCATGTTGACACTGAAAAGTCTGATAATTTTCTAATTCCTGCTTCTTTGCATGCAACAGGTTATTTTTTCTCCCAGGGAGTTTTTAGGGTTTTCCTTTTATTCTAGGATTCAGAAATATCATCATGATGTGTCTTGGTATGGGTGCCGCACCATTCACTGGGCTGGGCACTCAATAGACCTTTGCAATCTCGAAACCCAAATTTAGTTCTGGGAAGTTTTCTTGCGCTGTTTCCTTGACAATTCCTTCCTCTCTGTTTTCTCTGACCTCACTCTTTAGAAATCCTATGGCTTGGACCCTCACAGATACATTCTCTGATTGCATTTCCTCTCTCTTCTGTTATTCACATTTTGTTATATTTTCCTGGGTGGCTTCTGGGTGATTCCTTTAAATTATGTTCAAACCTGTCTCAAATTTTTAAAAATTTTAGATTAATACATTTGTTATCTTTAAAAGCTTTATCTTATTTTCCAGTTGTTCTTTTCTTACAGCATTTTGTTCTTGTTTTATGGATGGAATGGTTTCTTCCTCTCCCTGAGGATAGTAAAGTAAAAACTTTTCTTTTGTTTCTGCTTCGTCTCTGCTTCCTTCCGCCTTTATTTTTCTCTAATTGTTTTCTTTCATGTTGGAGGCCGTCCTCAAATGTCTCCTTGTCCACCTTTTCTTAGAGGATAAGCTCTAAAAACATGGACCTGGAGCTCTTTTTGCCTTGACTGGAGGCAGACGGCTGGTGGATTGGCAGGTTCCAATATGGGTGATCAGGCTGATATCCCTGGGGAACTCAGAATACTGGCATGTCAAAGTGTTTTCTCTGGGACATTAAGTGTTTTCCTAAATGAATATGCCAATCTCCTGCCTCTGGAAGTGTATACCTTGCTTTAAGGTGCTGGGAGCAGAATTTCAGAAGGCTGCTGGGAATTCCGGTGTTCAGAATGCAGACTTTGACTTAACTTATGCCACACTATTTTTATCTCTGTGCCTCATTCCTTCCCTCTTGGTGGCCCCGAGATTGGAGATTTCCTTTTTTTTTCCTCAATTCGTTTTGTTTTCTGTTTTTTTCTTTTTTGCTGAGGAAGATTTGCCCTGAGCTAACATCCCCTTGCAATCTTTCTCTTTTTATATGTGAGCCACCTCCACAGCATGGCCACTGACAGATGAGTGGTGTAGGTCCGTGGCCAGGAGCCAAACCTGAGCCACCAAACTGGAGCGTGCCAAACTTAACCACGTGGCAGCCAGGGCTGGCCTGGAGATTGCTGGACACATTTCTCCAGATACTAAACTGCCCGTTTTCCTTAGAAGGAAGACAGGTAAAGCTGGTTTGTGGCTGTGTGGGATGATGGAGAGGAGCTGGTGGTTGTGGTGAGGGGACACTGCCATTCTGTGTCTCACCTCTGCTTCCCACAGTCTCTGGTACCAAGCTTCAGCTTCTCGAGCATGCTGTAGGATGAACTGACTCTCTTATCATCAGCAGCGTCCCCTCTCTGTACCTCTTCCCTGCAATACACACATAGGCTGTAACTTCCTGCCCCTGCTAGCATTACTTCATCTGCGTTCTAACTTCAAAAAAACACATTGAAGTCTTTCAACAACTATTTTCTCCTCTGCCAATCTCTCTGAACCAGTGGGTTGTCACCTGCAATTTTAGCAAGTTAAGTGGGATTTAGGGAGCGAGAGGAAATAAAGTTTACGTATCATGTTAACGCAAAAGTCTCTTCAGTTTTCCAGATCAAATTGACACGGACTCCAGGTGTTCACGGTGGTGCGAGAGCTGGTCTCGGTTTGTGTGAGGGTCTGCTTCCCTTCCCCATGGCTTAACAAGGACTCAAGGACTTAGCTGGTACCTGGAAAACAGAATCAGCCTCTAGACGTCTGTCTATCATGGTCTCCACCGGGATTTGCTTCTTTCACGGCAACATCACAGTGTGTGATTGTTTTATTTACTTTTTTATTATTACAATTTTTAAGTTCACCATTCCCCCACTAAACTGAATGTCCCAAGAGGCTGGGGATGATGTCAGCCCTGTTTACTGTTTTGTTCTCAGCTCCTCACAGTACACCTGTGTTATGCATGCAATCAATACATATGTGTTCAATGAGTGAATGTTTTAAACAAGGCTTCCAGGTGATTCTGGTGCCATCTCTCCACTGACTACACTTTGATCAACACTGCAGTGTATTTGCCTGCCCCTTTTGAAATCAGCAGTCCTCAATTTCATTCAGTTTGATTCCATTCAGTTCAAACCACATTTCAAGCAGCACCACGGGCAGGGGCTACAACCCTGTTGACTTCCTAAGAAGGGTCCTGGCCCCTTGTACCCCACCCAGTGGACTCCCCCGTGCAGCAGTCAGGGCATGAGCCCACACACTACAACCCTGAGGCATCAGCAAAATGGGCATGCAACAGGTGTGAATATTTGTGATTTCTGGCCACCCAGCATCATTCTTGCTTACTAACGGCACCATGAAATTTTTCGGAGGGAGGCTTTCCTTTCCACACTGTGTGGACCTGCTTTGGTGGTACCATTCAAGTGCTGTCTGTCTATGCCCAGAGAAGGCTCCTCATCCCAGAACAGGCTCCTCATCCAAGCATGGCCAGTTGGACTCCTTGCCCAGCCTCCACATCTTGAGCTGAGTGATGCCAGGACAGGCTGACCTGGCCGCAGGCCTCCGTTCCTGCATTCGCGCCCGAGAGAGACAGTCCAGGAGTCTTTCCTGCCCTAACACCCCAGACGGTCCTGCCTCCCATCTTGTCACTGTGCTTTCTGAGTCCGGTCTCTGATTTCCCTACATCCTGCCTCTCTCTTTCTTTCTGAAAGAGACTACTAGCTGGGTTCTCAGCATCCTTCTGCCTCAGTAACAACTGATTTAATTAGGAGTGACAAATACCCTCCAAAAAAGTGGCATTTCCCCACTTGCCTTGCCATGTGCCACAGTTCTAACCAGTTAAATCTAAGCAGAAGTTTAGGGTGGATTTTCTAGTAAAGTTTCTTGAAAGAGGCAGCCTGCCTCTCTTGAGTATTTGCATCTCTGCCTCATTAAGGAAAGGCCCCAGGAGGACAGATGCCTCTTCTCGCCACCCCCCCCCCCCCGCCCCCCGCCGCCGTGTAAGCACGTCAGCATGAGGAAATGGATAGATGCAAAAATATTAACTTATGCAGCAGATGATCTGATTCATCACATTACAAAGTGTCTCACTTTACCCAAAATACCCCTCACTTGGTTTCTTTAAATATCATGTGTCCCTCCCTAACTCCGTTTCATTTAGAATAAAATTTAGAAACTTTTTATTTCAGTGTTACGTAGTGGCTGAAAACTCATGCTCTGGACGCAGTCAGAGCTGGGCTTGAACCCTAGACCTGTGTTTTTCCTCAGGCAAATAACACAGCCATTCCAAGCTTCAGGCTCCTCGTTGGGAAAATGGGGGCAAAAAATGCCGTTACATCAGAGGCTCCTAGTGAGGATGAAAAGAGATAATACTCATAAGTCACCTGGCTTGTAAAAATGGTAAATAATGTTGGCTATCACTATAATCAGTACCATTGATCACAAAATGTGAACTACATATTGATTGATTCCGTCCAATGCAGGCACTGAAAGATTCCATCTAATTTGCACCAATAAGCGCAGTGTTAATAGTGATTTTCCAGTTTCTCAATGCACTTTCAGGATCATACTTGAGAAATAAAAACATTTTATCATTCTTGCTTTCCAACCTTATAATTCTGACTGCCCCTAAAACACTACAAACATCTTTGTCAATAGAACTCTTGGCCATTATTTTTATAGTTCCTAGGAGAGGTAGATTTATTTTTATTTTTTTACATTGAGACATATACAATAAAATGTACCAACTGTAAGCATTCAGTTCAATTAGTTTTGATATTGTATAAATCTGTATAACCACAATCCAAAACAAGGGATGGAACATTGTTACCATCCTAGGAAGTTCTTTTATGCCCCCTTCCAGTCAATGTTTCCCCTGAACGCAACCAATTTCTGATGTGTGTCACCATCGCTTAGTTTTGACTGTTTTAGCACTTCATACAAATGGAATTGTAGAATATGTGCTCTTTTGTTGTCTGACATTTCGTGCAACGTGTCTGAGATTCAGCCACGTTGTTATTGTGACTATCAGTACTTTGTGCCTTTTTGTGCTCAATTGTAGGGATATGAAACAATTTGTTTATTGATTCTCCTGTTGATAGACATTTGGGCTGTTTCCAGATTTTGGCTATTGTGAACATTTTTATACAAGTCTCAGCATGTTCGACTGTTTTCATTTCTCTTGGGTAAATAGCTAAGAGTACAGTTCCTGGGTCATAAATAGATGCATGTCCAACCTTATTAGGAACATCTCATAGTTCTCCAAAGCGCATCTGCCATTTTTATTCTCACCAGGAATGTACGTTCTAGTTGCTTCAAATTCATGGTGTTGACAGTCTTTTTATTTTCCAAACCATTCCAGTGGGCCGTTTTTATTCTTTTTTCTTTTCTTGCTTCATTTTGGGTTAATCAAATATTTTTTATCATTTCTATTTTTTCCCTTTATTAGCTTATTAGCTATACCCCTTTGTATGTTTTTTTCAATGTGCATCTCTAACTTAACACAGTCTACCTTCAAATAATATACTGCTTCACAAACAATGTAAGAATCTTATAGCAGTCTAATTTTATTTATTCCTCATATGTTCTTATCATCATGTATTTTATTTGCACATATGCTATCACTTTCACAATGCATTGCTATTATTTTGCTTTAAACATTTGACAGTCTTTTCAAGAAATATGTGTGTGTGGGTGTAACTTAAGATAAAAAATGTTTTTTAAAGATAAATATCAGATATTTATCCTCTTGATGCTCTTCATTCCTAAGTGCTAATTTGAGCTTCCACGTGGTGTCATTTCCCACCAGCTTTCAGACATTTTTCTAGCACATCTTATAGTTTAGGTCTGTTGGAGACATCTCAGAGCTCATCTGTCTAAAAATGTCTTTATTTTATCTTCATTTTTGAAGGACAATTTTGTTGGATATAGAATTCTAAGATTGATGAGTTTGTTATTTAGTTTTTTTGGATATAGAATTCTAAGTTGATGATTTTATTTTGTTTTTCCTTGCTCTTTAAACCTGGCATTTAAAGAGGCTATTCTGTGTTCTGGTTTCCAGTGTTTCTGGTGAGAAGGCAGCCTTCACGCTTGTATTAGCGTCTTCTGTCTATAACGCATCTGCTTGCTTTCTAGCTGCTTTCTGCCTTCTCTTTCTCCTGCTCTTCAGAGTTTGACCCTAACGTGCCTGGGTGTGATTTACTATGTACTTATCCTTCTTGCCGTTTGCCGACACTTCCCATCGATTTTGGGAAATTCTCAGTGGTTATCTTTTTACATATTTTTTTCTGGCCCATTCTTTCTCCTCTCCTTCTGGTAATTGCACATTTGTTAGACCATTTATTATTTTCCCACAACATCAGATAGTCCTTTTCTGCTTTTTTCCTTTCCTTCTTTCTCTCTGTGTTTCATTTTGAATAATTGCTGTTGACCTATCTTCAGCTTCGGTCCTTTTCCTCTGCTGTGCTCACTCTACTGTTAAGCCTATCAAGTGAATTTGTCATTTCTGATATAGTGTTTTTTTCATTTCTAATATTTCCATTTAAAAAATAGTGTTTGTCTCTCTGCTCATATCTGGTGGGAAAGTGGACAGCAGTGTAAGTGATGGAGATGAACATATTTTCCATAGTTACGTTAAAGTCTTTGCTAATCTCAATATCTAGGTAATCTCTCTGTTTGCTCTGCTTCTTCTCTTGACCCTGTGCCCTATTTTATTGTCTGTGTGTGTGTTTCTCATAACTTTTTATTAGATGGTGAACATTTGTGTGAAAGAACAACAGAGACTGAAGTGCCTAATACTCACCTGCAGGATAGGTCTTCTCTTGGGCCGCTGGTTGAAGGTGAAGTCAGTCTAACCTACAGCTGAGCTGGGTCCAGTGTAGTTGCATCTTTAGTTAGGTTCAGTCCACCACTGGTTCAAACGTTTTGAAGGCAAGACTAGGACTTTCACATCAGTTGGGATTGAGATCTGAACACTGTCAAGATCACAGGAATCTCCGTTATGGCTTCCCACTGCCTTACCAGGTCTCTGAACTTTTAGAGATCCCTCTCTTCTTTCTGGGTAGCTGAGAATTCAAAGTCTTTGCTTTCCAGCCCCACCTCTGGCTTTCTGCACCTCACTAGGTTTCTCTCTGTTCCTCTGCCTCACCACCGCCATCAGAGGACCATTGCAGGGCACTTACGAAAGTCCAAGCATGGGAGAGGTAGGCTTGTATTCTGTTTTGACTTTTACGTCTTAGTTTGCCTGCTTCATTATGATGCTCTTAATCAGTGAGAGATGTGAGAAAGTGACAGAGCAGCCAGCAGCCACCAGGACAGGGAAGACACAGAGTGAATCTGAAAAACGAGTCTCTTGATTCCATTTTCTCCCATTCTCCCCAGCACCTCGCTGCTCAGACCTCTCCTTGTCTCTTGGCTTTAACCTTTCTCTGTTGACATTGCTTCCACTTAGCCTAGAAACATGCAACTTTCTTGTTCCAAATAATTCCTCTCTTGAACTATGTCTGCTGTAGTTACTGTCCAATCTCCCTCTTCAATTGCCCCGAAGAGAAGTCTTTGCTCCCTCAGCCTCCATGGCTCCACGGTTCACTGCAGTCTGACTTCCACCCCAATAAGATCTCTCTCAATAAAAGTGGGCTTTTGTGACCACCCCACCCAGAGGAGGACTTGTCCCTGACTGAGACTTCCGAAGGCTCATTGCTGGTGAGCTGCCGCTCTCCTATCTAGCTGAGTCCAAGTGCAGAGAATAGACAGGGAAAATACCAAGGGAATCTGGGATCATATATTTCCTCATGAAGGGTGTAGAAAGCTTGAAATGGGAGAAAACACCACTGTTCTGGTAGTTCTGTGTGTTTTAGGAAGGCTGGACCTGTTGTTAATTCTGGGGGAGAACTCTGGTCTGTGCTTTGCCTGAATAGGCAGATGGAGGCAGCCTTTCCTCTCTGTTCCTTTCTGCAGAGAACATGGGCTCCTCTGGGAGGCCGGGACAGTCACTGCAGGGTCGGCTGGAGGGAGGACAGGACCTTGGGTCACTCGCTTAGGGCACACGCTGACCTCACTGCTGCTGCCTGACGCCTGTCCTTCCCTTGCCGTGTGTGAAGACTGGATACAAATATGAAATGGTAAGAGTAAATACATAAAATTAGACCAAAAAAAAATAGAAAGATAAAATGCTAAGTGAAATTTTATAGAGACATTAATTATATGACAAAATAAAAGTTAGGACTAAGAAGATCAAATGGTGGAAAAAATAGAAGTTTTATACAGAACACTATGAGATGAGTTAATTACATGGAATGAGGCCACCTCTTCATTCACAAGCCCAGCTCTGCAAGGACTCGCATTTCCTTTACCGAATCTAACTCAATGAACTGCAGACTCAAGTCTCCCCAACTGCCGGCCTGCTGCGAAGAATGATCTCAGTTATTTTGATGGCTCTACCCTCCCATCCACCGGTCACGACGAGGCTCCCAGACTGCCTTCAGTGTCATGGCTGGGGGCATCTGGGGGTCTGGGGGGTGCAGTAATTACAATCATCTTTTCACTGCAGTGACCACTGGGCCATCCTCTGCCCTGACCGCAGGCCCCCTTCAGGTGAGGGGCTCTCTACTAACTTGGGTCACTCCGGGATGTGGTCTCTTTCCTGAAGCTGGGAGCCCTGTCTCCAGACCCTGTCTTTCTGGACACGTCATGAGATGATTCCCCTCTCGGCTGCTGCCTCCTCCTCGGACCGGCTCCCACAGGTCCCAGAGGCCACTTAACATCACCTCCTTTGCCCCTCCATGTTTCTCTCCAAGACGGACCTTTCACCCGATGAGTGCCTCAGACTCACCTCACCTAACCTCTTCACCTGGCTTAGAAACAAAATCCAAGACGGAAACGTTTTGCTGGCAGCTTCTTTCCGGCAGGCTGTAGACTCTTACTGGGACAAGAAAACACGGAGCTTACTCTGCTTTACAGGTTGGGATGAGGGCAGAGGGGAAAGGAGGCGGCAATACAGGGACGAGAAACATAAGTGCATCTCTCAGAACATCATCCAGCTTTGTACATCAGGTTACATAGAACACCAGTTGTCAAGGGCAATGCTGTGGGGAGATGTTCAAGATTTATAAATTGTAAAGGAGCAGGGTCAGATAAGCATCTGTTCAGAAGAGCATTTCTGAGATATCTAAATAGATGCTTAGAGAAAAGACAGGAAGGAAATCCACCCATTTTTTCTACAGGAAGCAGGATAACAGATTCTTTTTCCCTTTTGACTCATCTGTATATTTTTGAAATTTTTCCATGGTGAACTTGCGTTAGTTGTGGGAGCAAACAGAATAAATGAGAACAGCTGAACACATATATTAGAGAAAAAGAGAAAATAGCCTTGTGATACCTACTCTCTTTTTTCGGTGCCCTCTTTTTAGGAGAGGATGCAGGAGGCTAGGCCAAAAGCCCTGCAGGGCGGCCATCCCCGGTGGATCAGTGTCCTGCGCTTTGGGGACTCTCGTCTCTGCTGGTAGAGAAAGAGACTCGCTGACTCTCTGGCAGCCACATCAAGCCTGGCTCGTCCCTGAGACCTAAAACGCCCTTCCATGCTTTCCGCCTGCTTTAGGGTGGACTCATGCCCCACCACAGACTCTGCAGGCCAGGTGGGGTGTGGGTGGGAAGTGGGCTCCGCCGCCCTCGGTGTTGAGGACTAACTCTGAGTCAGCTGGATTGTAAAAATACACGTGTGGCAGCTCGCATTTGGCTCCATGCATGTTTAATATCCGCCTGTGGGCACCCTTCAC
Organism: Equus asinus; assembly: GCF_041296235.1. Lineage (NCBI taxonomy): Eukaryota > Metazoa > Chordata > Mammalia > Perissodactyla > Equidae > Equus > Equus asinus. Next base: position 12,086,403 of record NC_091791.1, on the reverse strand, counting down.
TTCCTGGGCATTGGGATTGCTCGGGGCTAATGGCAGGAAGCCTGCTGGGCAGCTGCTCCCAGCCTCACCTGGTGACCTCAAAAAAGCCGTGCAGCGATGCACCAGCTCCTGCCCTGTGAACATTCGTTTTCAGCTACAAACAAAGCAGCCTCCAGAAGAGAATGATGGAAATAACAGGAAATCGTTTTGATGTTGCGCCTGGGGCAGAAGCCACTACTGAGTCTCATCTCTCCACCTTCCAGGCGCCTTGGCTGTCTGTGACTCCCCCTCAGAGAGACAGAGCCCATGCAGCCCCCCCTTAGGAGGTCTATTCATTTACCTGTGGCTGCATCAAACCCAGCTCCCCAGATTACATTTCAAATGATGGAGTATTCCAGAATGCTCTCTGCAAACCAAACCAGGCTTGGTAAATGTGGGAAATGATTGTGGTTGGCATCCCTGGCTCAGAGGGCACATTCCTAAATTGGAAGGCTCTCTGTGTTTCAGGCGGACGTGTACGCCTCCGCTGCAGCCAGGCCTTTGACTGCAGGCAGCATGATTAATGGGAAGCTCTGATGAGAAGTAATTTCTTCGAGAAGCAGCAGAACCCCTCCTCTCTCCATCTTGGGCTAAAATACAAAGAGAGCAGCAGCTCCCTTATCGTCTGTTCAAAGTTCAGCATCTTTGTGACATCTCAGCATTGATTTCTTTTCACCCTAAACCCTGTTGCCTCCCTGACGAGTCAATTTCAAGTAGATATCTGTCTGTGCGGCGTGTGATCTGATTGTCCACTGTATATCAGCGATGGCTTGGCGCCTGGGGGCCATTGTAGCTTTAAAACCACCTCGAGGGGCCAGCCCTGTGGCCAAGTGGTTATGTTCGTGTGCTCCACTTCAGTGGCCCAGGTTTTCGCCGGTTAGGATCCTGGGCGCAGACATGGCACCGCTCGTCAGGACACACTGAGGCGGCTTCCACATGCCACAACTAGAAGGACCCACAACTAAAATATACAACAGTGTACTGGGGGGCTTTGGTGAGAAAAAGGAAAAATAAAATTAAAGAAATAAAGAAATAAAACCATCTCAAGGAACTGCCTGGATTGTTGGTTATTCCAAGTCTCCTCACAACCACTTTGTTGAGAATGCAATAAAGGAAATGAAAATTAACCGCATGTTAGGACAGCTGGTTTCAGCAAATTCAGTTTGTTAAGAAGAAGGAAGTGGATTCATAACTGATTCCTTAGTCAGATGAGGAATTTAAAAAATTATTTCTGGAATGTCTAAGGCTGAACATTTTTGCAGATTCATAAAGTAGGTTCTGACAATTTTGTCATGACCTCCACTTTACACACCACACTGAATTCACCCTAGATGACATGGCAGTGCCATTAGATGGTTCATAGTTCCCTCAGATGGGTAGGATGTGTTCCCTGCACCACTGGTTGTTGACAGGACTCTAGGGCAGCTAGACTCTGTGGGAATGAATTGAGAGTCAACAGATCGTGTTTTCGTTATAGTCCCACTGCCTCTGGCTGTAGCTAAAGCATCCAGGTGCCTACAGTGTCAAGAAAATGAGCCCCATCGTGGACATCGTGATTCCAGGTTCTCACATCCTTCACAAAAGCCTCCCAGCATACATTTAGCATCTTTTCTTGAGTGTCCTTGTGTCTATACTAGCCAGCCTGACCTGATTCACCAAGTTCCAAATGACAGGTGCTCGACCTTTGTCCATCAAAATTACATGGTCAATTAAAGCCATTTTTTTTCAGGCATAGTTTTTAGCCTAGAAGAGCCCCGTTAGGACTCTGCTTGTGGCTGCACCAACTCATATTACAGATCAAGCCATTTCGCCCAAAGGCGCACCTCCTACAGTCAGAGGCAACTTGATGACACACAGCTGTCTGGGAAGGGGTGGTCCATCATCTCATCGATGCTCTAGGCTGTGAGTAGCAGATGGGCCCACTGGGCCAAAGATAAAGCCATTTCATAATACAGATGGTCGTGATAAACATCCCCTCCTGGGCGAGAAGCGGCAAACCAAGCCCATCGCTTAGTCTGATTAAGGCAGGAGAAAGCAGTGGGGAAGAGAACACATTACAACTCTACTGGACATCAGTGATGAGCTTGTAAGGTCAAAAATCCTAGGAAAATGATGAGAGTGCTGGAAATGATACGCTGCTGGGACACTTGCTGTTTTGTGTACTGATTACCAAGAAGCATTAAGGATGCAGAATTAAGCAACTTCTGGAAGAGCAAAAACCACTTCCTGCTCCTACTCTGCTAAGGGGATTTATTCCACCTGTAGAAAATAATTGACTTGATTTTTCCATTTGGGGTAGAAAAAAGGAGAGGCAGTGAGAAACAATCAGGATTTAACCTACTAGGATTTGCAAATGTCGCATAAAATTATTTCTATTTTGCATAGTTTATGACCAAAGAAAATAGGTATCTGCCCTTAATTTGACCAGCAAAAAAATAAATCCAGTGGAGACGTTTTTAAAGCTGGCTGAATTTAGTTGCCAGAAGATGATTTTAACAAAGCAGTATAATAATAGTAATAATCGTAATTTTCCCTTTGGTACCTCGAAGATCCATGCCAAAATGAGCTGATACATGTGGAAAGCTTTATTAAACTCTAAAACAGCACCTAAATGCCAAAGCTTATTATTATGCCGCAGACTCATGCTCTCTTCTTAAGTGTGCTTCTGTGTGTGCTAAGAAACTAACAAAATGTTTTTTTGTTTTTCAGGAAAATGCGCTGGCGTTTCCACAAAGGCAGCTTACATTTGAGTGTGTTTTCTGAACACAGAGCCTTATTCTTCCGACGTGACTCTCGTGTTAGTTCCCAGTTGCTCCCACACAGGTAGAAAATCAGAGCACTGTCGTCTGTATTTGGGTTTAAGGAACAGCTGACATGTTCTTTAAAGCACTGGTTTTCAAGAGGATCAAATTTGCCCCCAGGGGACACTTGGAAATGTATGGAAAAATTTTTGGTGGTCACAGCCTGGGGTGCGGGGGTGGAGTGGGGGGGATGGGCGATAGGGGCGTGGGGATGGGACACACTTCTGGTATCTAGTGGGTAGAGGCCAGGGGTGTAGCTAAACATCCTGCAATGCAGAGGACAGCCCCCCCAGTAAAGAACGACCCGGCCTAATATGTCAATTGTGCCGAGGTGGAGAATTCCTGCCCTAAGACGTGAAGCTATCTCCCCACAAAGTTCCTGGCCCCACAAAGAAGCAGAGTAGGGGAGAAACCTCACCCAAGAGAAGCTGGTTTGCTGTGCTGCGACAGAGTAAGAACAAAGAACCATGTTGTGGAAAAACAAACGCAAAGATCGATAAGAGCCTTGAGCTGACTGGTGTTGACAAGCCAGCCAGCAGGGAATGAGAAGACACAGAGATTGCTTAAGAGAGATGCCAGCTCCAGAGGAACGAATCTGAACAAGAGGCTTGTTGCGGCCGAGAGGGCAGCCCACCCTCTGTTCCAGAAGGAACAGAATTCCCTGGCCTGGGAGCATAATTGTTAGCACGTGGCACAAAAAAGGAAGATGGTGAGGTTAAAAAACTACAAGGGAGGCAGACAGTTTGTATTCCCTTCTAATGGAGTATTTGCTGAATAAGCAGAAAGGAGAAAAGACTATTTCAAAAGACAAAAAAGAATGGTAACTATCAGCCTAGCAAATGTGGCATTTTAGGGCTGAAAACATTCCTTCCAGAAGCAGCTGCACAGTTTGTCTCATTGGGGAAGTTATAGACCTAGGGCAGCTCTAGAGACTTCTCAGAGGCTGCAGAACTGTAGCTACATTTGGAATAAAAGTCAAACTTAGCAAGGAGGACACTGACCGTGCTCTCCCATCGCTGATCTGCTGAAGAAAGTCTGTCGACTTCGTGAGCCCCAGCATCTTCATTTATCAAGTGGAGATTAGCAGGCTAAATTTGATTCAGAGAACTTGTGAGCATCAACCTTACGCAGGGGTATGCATAAATGAGCAAGACCCTATCCCTGCACTTAAAGGGCTCAAGTCTCCATGATCTGGAAGTTTCCAGCTCTTGAAAGTCCCCAGAGAAGTAAAACTCCCTCTTTGATTCCATGGTAGAAGCACTCTAGCAATTTAACATTCATTAGATCAGATCCTTAATACTTAAGAAATTTGAAATCTAGAACTTGCAAAAGGGGAAAGTAATGGCAATCCAAATCCAGCAGTAACAGAGAGTGAAATGACAAAGGTAGACCAGCAGAAAGCAAAGGACAGGCTGATCTTGTTGCGTGGGTCACATGTAAGGGCTCTGCAGGTGGGTCCCTAGGCCCGGAGTTCGGACATTCAAGGCCTTGGGCCCCAGGATTCCCTCAGTGAAATGTTTCTGTAAGCTGCCAGAAGGTCTGTTCAATTACATGAGATCTGGTGGTGGGTACACAACTGCACCCACCTGTCGAGGTGAAAGGGCAGACTTACTCATATAACTTTGTGTTCGCCCTCTGAGCTGTAGAACCTGTGTATTCTTCAAGTTTACCCAAAGCCAAAGCCAAATCCAAAGCCAGTGAAGATGGAAATGACCGTCTAGTAGGAGAGAGCAATGAACAAGGCTGGGAGATCTCATTTCTGTGAAAATGAAAGTTAATCGCAGGTGGTCCAGGAGACCTGTGGTCAATCCACTTTATAGCCCTCTTAACACTCATTGTACAATTGATGAGTTTTCCTTTCTAATGAGAGACAAATTGAAATAGTAAATTGTGACTGTGGAATAGTTCTTAAGTAAGTCCTGATGAGGATCAAGGCTGCCCCTGACCCAAGGAGAGAAGTCCCAGGTGACCTGCCCTACATACCGATCTATATCATCCTCCAGGAAGCATAGGACGTCCTGACCTGATCCGATCTGATCTGATTCTTATGTAAAGTTATAGGACCACCCAATAACCAGACCCCACCTGCACTGAATACATTTTAATGACCTTTTTTTTTTTTAACATAATCTTTCCTTTGTCTTGTAAAGAAAAAACTCACATACCTAAACCTTATAAATTTAGCCCTGCCCTCAACCCATTGCAGCTCTTACTGCCCTTGGGTCCTCTCCCCATGCCAGCAGCTCTTACTGCCCATGGGTTCTGTCCCCGTGCTATTCTCTGAATAAAAGAGCACTACTGCCAGACCTTCAGAGTCCAAGAAATCTTTCTTTCAACTCCTCGACTCACCGAGCCCACATCAAGTCCCACTAGGACTTATATATACTTTCCTCTAAAATATAATTTTCTCATCATTGCACCAAGTGGAACACGTGATGCTTGCAAAGTTCATAGGAGAAATCTTTGCCCCAAAGCTGTGCTAGCTGTTTGCCAGGAAAGACGGAGCAGGTCCTGCCCTTTAACTATCTCAGATGGGATAATAGAGTTGTCATTTGTGTCGTGCTGTCCAGTAGCACCCACAGCCCTCTGTCCATTCCCTAAAAAAGATGAGTGAGTCAAGTTCAACTGGGACATGGGAAGAAATCGACCTCCCTATCAGAGGGCTGAAACCTGTGTAGATATCTCTAGTAGTTGGATTTTGCTGTTTTTATTGAGAAAAAAGGGGCAGAAGAAATAGTCCTTTGGCAGTTCTTTAGGTCTTTTAGTGTCATGAAATTTCCTTCTCTTTGCTTATTTCAGAGGAAAAAAAGTAGTTCAGTCCAGAGAAAGAAGTTGGTTCTGATATTGTCAAGTGTCTGATACAATAAGATAAAAGTTAAGTGTTCCATTACACTGGGATTTCCAAAGGCCTGGGTCAGGGTCTCAACAGCCTTGAGTCTCCTCCTCTTTGCCCCATCAGCGTGTCTGCACACAGAAAATGCAGAATGCATTGAAGTTTATTTGTTTTTTAAATAATAGGAAATGATGGGGCAAGGGATGGAAGCCTGTAGAGAAAGTAATTGTCTCTCATCAAATCAGGGATGTGTTCCTATATTTGGAGGACTTCAGGTCTCCAGGAAGGAACTAAAATAAAAGGATTAAGTGAATTTCCATGATTTCTGAGAACTGAGGATGACCTATTTCAGTCGTAGATTTGGCATATCCCTGCATGACTCTTCTTCCAACTGGATCAACACTAAATGTCCTGAAAGATACCTTATAACCCTCAGATTGTGTGGTTCTTCAAGGCCTGATAATTAACGCAAAGTTTACAGCGATGCTTAATAAAAGTGAATACTTTAAAAGATTCCATCTACAAATAAATTATATACATATTAAAACAAATACTGAGATGGGAGACTTAACCTTTACCATATCAATAATTACATTAAATGTAAATGGACTAAACACTCCAGTTAAAAAACGGAGAGTGTCAAATGGATTAAAAAATAAAAGACTCAATTATATGTTGCTTACAAGAAACACATTTCAATTACTTTTTAAAAGTTGGAAAACTATATTATGAAAACAGTAAGCCTAAGAAAGCTGGTGTGGTTATGTTAATATCCGACTAAGCAGACTTTAAGAAAAAGAGTATTAGCAGATAAAAAAAGAGGAACAATTTTGATTGATCAGAGGATCAATTAATCAAGATCAAATGGAGCCTCTCACTGAAACAAGATGACTGAGCATGAACTCTTCAATAAACTCCAAAGCAAAGAGCATTTTTAAGCACAAGACACTAGGATAAATCCATATTCAATTGCTTAATCTTGAAAGTAAATTTGCATTGTCTGCAATTCTTAGATGACCAGGCAACATATTGTCTTGGTAACAAGAAACTATCTTCCAACAAAAGAATAAAAATAAGCTAAAAACTACTGTGAGCTCATTCCACTCTGATTGTGACCATATGGCAGAGAAGTAAAGAATTAAAATGAACGGACTGCTGCTCATCTCAGAAGGAAGACTTTGGAATTACTCTGCATATGTGTGTGTGTTGTTTGCATGCTTCCTGCAGTCTAGAGGTACTTAAAGAAGCAGAAAGTACCAGAGAGAAAGGATTCCCTCTCCCTGACTCAAACATGCGAGGTGAGAATAGAGGGGGCATGAGTTCCAGGCAATTGCCCCACTTTAATCCATAAAGGAAACGAATGAAGTTCCATAGAACAACAATAACAACTCATAGTAGCTAAAGTAGGAAGAATGCAGGCTGGGACAGATTCTAACAGACCCACACAGAAATGCAGGAAGTGTGAGAGCTCAGTGAGAGAGAACACAGACGCAGAAGGAGAGATGTCACCCAAGAGGTAAGGAGAAGGAGGAAAACAAAGTGAGCGTGTCAGAAAGTGGAAGAGCTTCTAAGAAAGAAAAGACTGTGGTCGAGTTGGGCAGGCAGTAGGTGACAAGTCTGACCACACAGGAGACCCCAAAGCTTACACCAGCTCAGGATTGATGAGTAGAGTAAGGGACGATATAACCCAATGGAAAGAACTCCCACACTGACACATACAAGTAAACTCCAGTTTCACCAAGGGTATTGGTTTCCTGTGGCTACTGCAACAAAAGACCACAGACTGTGGGCTTGGAGGTGAGAATCCCAAATCAAAGTGTCTGTAGGGGTGGTTCCTTTCAGAGGGAGAATCCATTCCACAGCTCTCTCCTACCTCCTGGCGGCTGTCAGCAATCCTTGGAATTCCTTGGCTTACAGATACATCCCTCCAACCTCCACCTTCCTCTTCACAGCCTTCTCCCCTGTGTCTCTCTACCTCAAATCTCCCTGTTATTTCTCTAATAAGGACACCAGTCATTGGATTTAGGGCCCACTCTAAATTTGAGACGATCTCCTCTCAATATCCTTAACTAATTACATCTGCAAACACCCCTATTCCCAATAAGGTGACATTCTGAGTTTCCAGGTGGACATGAATTTGAGGAGGACACAGTTCGACCCACTACACCAGGTGACTCCCTGGTGGAAGGAACTGGCCCAAATTATCTCACCCTCTAGACCAGCGCTTCCAAACTTCAATGTGTCATGATCCCCTGGGGGTGTTATTCACATGGGCTTCTGATTCAGTAGGTCGGGTGGAGCTGAGACTCTGCACATGTGCGAGAGCCCAAGTGCTGCTGCGGCTGCTGGTCTGGACCACACTAAAGAGCAAAGCTTTAGGGTATACTTGGCAATGTACGCCGTTAGTCGGCCATGCCTAACCTAGCTCCCAGTGAAGCTGGTACGGCCACGAACTGTTTTGAAAAAAATAAGCTGTTAAGAGCTTTGGGGTGAAAAGTAAGAAATAAACAGAAATCTGGGTGTGGGACAAAATGTTTTCCCAGAGTGAGAAACAGCAGGTAAGGGGAGGGCTGTGTGATACGAATTGTACCCCTCAAACCTCGTTAAAATGACTAGACTGGCACAATGCTTCATGCAAATGAGGCTTTTATGGGAAACTTGAAAGCGCAGAGTTTGAGTCCAGGTTGGCTTGGGAAGGGACAAATGTCCATGAGGTAGAAGTCCCTGAGATTTTACAAAAATTAGGAGAAGGGAGGTCTCAGCGCTCCTATGAGTTGTGAAATTGAGGGTTTAAGCCAAGTAACGTGCTGTTTGCGAGGGGGCGAGGCTCCGGCTGATATCTGGGTAATGACCACCAAGGTCCCACAGATCAGCCTTCCGTGAGGCAGGATTTAGGAAACCCTGCCTCTAGCTTTATCATAGTGGGGACTCTTCTATCCAGAGGTCAGAAAAGGGGCAGCATGAAAAAAATGGATTTTAAAATAGTCGGTTGAAAGAAGCGGTGGACAGGGTGGCTCAAGTCTCAATATTTTGAAATTAATATCCTGTCTCAGTTATCAGGAGGGACATTGCAGCCACCTGACCCACTTTTAGACTTGGTTCAATAAAAGGAATCTTGCGAAATAAATTCCTCTTCTCAAAATAAAGCACTTTTCACAGAGAGGGCTGTGGGTGGAGAAATGCGACCTGGTGACTGGAAACGGTACCAGGCCAGGCCTCATTTTGCTCTGACAACATTGGCATTACCTGAACTCTGTGATCCCAGAAAACGGTGGCAGTTAAGAAATCCTCCCACTCCTTTGTGTTCCGGAACTGGCTACTGCAAGGAAGCTTCACCCCCCACAGGGCTGAAATAAGACGCACAGATGACTCCCTTGTTCGCCTAGGACCAGACTAGTCTCGAGACCCTCAAAATTTCTATTCCTTGCCTCCTAAGTGATTAGCTGAAACATCTGCGATGAAACCCAACAACACGCTTGTTGACCAAGTTTTCGTTAAGATTCTCTCCTTGCCCTGGGCCCCTGAAGTTTGCCCTACCCTCAGCCTGAGCCAGCATACAGCCCCTCCTTAAGGGCCCGTCCTGAGGAATAGGCTGACCTCACGGTAAACCGTCCTCTGATCTATTGACCAATGACAGCTCTCCTCTCCTCCCACTGCCCCCCACCTGGTTCTTTCTAGACTTGCTTACTCCTCCCCATAAACGGAAACCTCTTCTCTGGCTGACCTTTGAGATGCTGTAGGTCTGCTGGTCAGAGGTCTCCCTATGGCAGTGGTCACTTCTTCCTACTGCAGTAGCCCCCTCCCCTTTGCCATGATCGTTTCGAATACAGTCTCTTCTTACCTCAGTCTGGATTTGTTTTTTGTTTGATAGCAAGAGAAATAAACAGAAACTTGTGCATGAGTCACTGTTTGCCTATGACTTGGAGTTAGTTCAGCCAGCACAATCTTTCTCCTGCTGGCTTCCTCAAATGGTCCTTTGGTCCCACTCCATGAACCTTCTTAGCGCAGGGGTGGCAGAGTCAAGAGAGCATCAAGCCAGAAGACAGGACCCCTGGTCTCTATTCCCACATCCGCCAATTACAACAGGAACTGCGTGGCTGTGGGTACATCCTTCTGCTTCCTGGACCTCAGCAGAAATAATACCTTAAAGGAAATCTTGAGCCTTTTATTTCACTTTAATGGCTGCAACTTTATGATGTATTAGACTTTTCCAACCACTGACATCGTGAATTCTAACAGCGTTTTTAGTCTGAATCTTTCACCCACACTCCTATCAATAAGCTCTGCTGCTGATTAACTGTTCTGTGTGTGGTAGTGTGTGCATGTGTGTGTGCATGTGTGTGTATGGAATATTCTTAGGAGGCTGGGAGTGTCCATGACGTTCTGGACAATGCATTAGATTTTCTTTTTCCCTGTCAACGGCTTCAGCTAAATGGATTTGCTCTCTTTTGGCATCCTTCCCTCATGGTGGTAAATAGGGTTTGTTTATGAGGGTGTGGAAGTGCGCACTATCGCTGTGGATCTGTAGTGAACTTATCTATGATTTTCCCATTGTGTAGATGGAAACCCTTTGTTTGGTGTCCAGGCACTTCTGCTTTTCTTATGTAGGTCTCCGCAGTGTTCATGAAGAGTTGACACGTATTTCAGTAAAATGTCCAAGCAAAAGCCCCAGAGATAAAACGACCATGCCGACTGGTTTTTAGAATATAGGTTTTCAAGTTTTGCTTTACTTACTTTTTTACCAAAAGAAACTTGTATCAAACAAAATCATACGTTGAGACCGGTCTGAATCACAGAACAGAAGACAATGGAGCTTCTTCGCAGGGCCAGGGTTGAAGGAGGCTGGAAATTTGCCCTGGTCTTCCCTCTGATACCCTCTCTGGCTTCTGAGGCACCGCCAAACAGAATGTGAAAGTCACTGATCTAGGTCAGTGTCTCATTTTATTGACAGAGAAGCTGAGACTCAGACAAAGCATCTTGTCCATGACTGCACAGCTGGTTAGGACAGAGCTGGGATTCCTGACTGTAGGTCCTCCACACGTGGGCCACCTCCCTCCATCCAGGTGCCACCACCCTTGCTCAGCTCACCTTCTTCACGTGGGATCCAGGTCCTCTCTCGAAAGCCACTTTGCGCTCTAGATGCACCTTCCTTGCGTGGGCCCTCAACCCCTCTGGCTTTTGGACTGAATTATTCTGGAAGAAAGAGATGAAGGGAGGAAGGGAGGGAGGGAAGAAGGTCAATTATTTTTGAAAAGGTGTTGAGAGCACTAAAAATTCGGCCATCTATGGCTTTCGAACATTTTTAAGATGCAACCTACAGAAATATGATAATGATGTTTGCTATTTGCTGATTTACAATACACATTCTTTGCTTTAGGATCAGACTTCAGTCTGTTTTAAAATTGAATTTTTGTTTCAAAGAAAATAAATCTTATTTCAAAATTATCAAGATATCTCCGAAAAATACCAAAGCATAGATATGTAAGAATTTGAATAAAAATTCAAGCACCAATTACATCATTAGTAATATACCCCTGCAGGCGACTGTTACTTGGTGGCAAGACATATATCACTGCCAGGAGATTAGGAAGTGAAAAAGAGGCAAAAATTTTGCAGCCTGGTGGATTAAAAAATCTATCAGGCTGATTTAAGGCTATGCCCCAGAGAGCCCTGAAGCCCTAAATATTTCAGCTTACTGTCTTTGGGTTCACGTGCCAGTTTCAGAAGCTGGTCAGACACAAGATCCATTTCTTCTGCTTCCAAAACCCAAAGATGCAGAAAGAGTACTGCTCACTGGCTTCTCTGTGGGCTCCCTGGCATTTCTCATTTCCTGTTTGGTTAGGCTGGGACCATGTGACTAGTTTTGGCAATGGGTCCTAAGAGAAAATGGCGGGCATCACTTCCCTTCTGAGGCATTGAAGAGCAAGGATGAATCGCAATGCTCTCTCTTCCATGGGCGTTCTGGAAGTTCTCTATGGAGACGGAAGCATCACTAGATGGAGACCAAGGAGGCAGAGTACCATTTTTGTTACATCATACCAAGGGTATCAACATGACTTATGACCATTGATGTTGACCTTGATTTCCACTGTCAAGTACTCTTTCCTCCACCGCCATCCATACTCTGTGCTTTGGAAGGAAATCACTATGTGCAGCCCCCACTTAAGGAATGAGGAGTTATGTTCCCTGAAGGTAGAGTGACTACATAAATTATTTGGAATTCTGCGTGAGAGATTTGTCTATTCTCTCCCTCTTATTTATTTATTCAATCATTTATTTCTATCTGCATGGACTCATGGATATTTATTTAATACTTTGGGCTATAATCTAATACTGCTTTATTTTGTTACTCAAATTATTTTGGCTCTGGCCATTGAGAGCTCTTTCAGAGGCTCCTGTGTCCCTTGAAATACCCCATCATCGTGGGTTTCGTTGGTTATTTTTTTATCTCTTCCTTACATTTTGGCATTACAAGATGTTCCAGGCTCATCTTCTATATTCGCTGCCTAGAATCAGCATTTCTCCAGGAAGCCCTGGTTCCTTTTATTGGAGAATGGTGTTAGAATCCAAGACCTGATTGCTACATGTGCTACTGGAGTGTCATTGCTTCTAAGCTCTCTCGGTTGACAGAGCAAGGAAACGTGTATGTAAACCCATGTATACCTGTATATCTATAAATGCTTCTATATATAATGCTTCGCTAGTTTAAATTTCTTGGTTTTTAAAAATAACTTATTGAGATGGATATTTAATTGATCAGTGTTCAAGCTTTCTTATTTTTTAATAAAGCCTGTGTTTAGGGCTATGAAATTCCCTCAGCATGGCATTAGCTGTATCCTACAAATTTTATATGCATTTTTAATTATTATACAATTCAAAATATTTTGTAATTTGTATTGTGATTTCTTCTTTAACCCAGGGGTTTATTTAGAAGTATATTTTTAAATTTTCAACCATGCAGATTTTATAGTTATCTATTTTATAATTGATTTATAGATTTATATCTTCATTGTATTATGTTCAGAGAACATTGTCAATGATTTTCATAATTATTTGAAATTGGTGTATACTTGCTTAAAGGGACAGCTTATTTCTTAATGTTTTGGAAATGTTTTGTGTGTGCTTGAAAAGACTATGCATTCTGCAGTTCTTCCCTGCAACGTTCTATATGTGTAAGTTAATCCTGTTTCTAATGATGTTAGTGAAGTCTTCCAAATCTTTACTGAATGTTTGTCCGCTTCTTCTATTGGTAACCAATAGAGTTGTATTAATTTCTCTTCGGCAATTGTGGATTTGTTTTTGTTTTATATTTTTATAAAATATAAGTTTTGCTTTATATTATATAAGGCTATCCTTTTAGGTACGTGCAAATTATGGATAGTTATATCTTCCCCATGACTTGAAGCAGAATATTATGAAATGTCTCCCTTTATCATTTGTGATGCTTTTTGCCTCAAAGTATGCCTTATCTGATATGAATATAGCTTTCTTTTTATAGTGTTTGAATGGTGTATCTCTTACTTTCATCCTTTTTGTAAGCTAATGTTCTGTGTGTGTCACTCATTGTTGGGCTTTTCTTCTTTCCTAGTCTGAAAATTCCTTTTTCTTTTAATCAAGTCAGTTAGTCCATTTATATTTAATGTACTTACTAATATATTTGTGTTTGTCTACCATATTATTAAGTGTTGTTTGTCCCATTTGTTCTATGTTTTCTTTTCTCTCCTTTCTCACCTCCTTTTAGATTGATTGAGAATTTTTTATTCTTCCATATTTCCCTTTTTTAGCTTGCAGATTATATACTTTTAAACAATTCTTTTAATGGATACTCCAGAGCAGTAGACGGCAAAGTACAGCCCATCGCCTGTTTTTGTACAGCCTGTGAGTAAGAAGAAAATATCATGATGTGAAATTTATTGAAATTTGAATTTAATTATTTATAAATAAAGTTTTATTGAAGCACAGCCCGACTCACTCATTTACTTGGCACAGAAGTCCTGTGCTTCTCTTTGATTTCTGTATATGATATTGTATGAGCAGTAAAAATTCTCCATTATTCCTTTTTCAAGCTTTTGAATCAGTTACACTGAAGAAACCCAAAGATTTCAAGGGAACCACTTAACCTTTTGTTATTTTTTGCGACCACTTCATCTGTATGAACTAAGGAGTTTTCAAAACTATAAATCAAAACAAAATACGCAAAATAATTGGATGATGAAATTCCTAAAGAATTACACGGATTCTAGTTTCAGGTACTTCTATTAATCAAAGGGTCTTTCATTCTTATTGATCACCTTTATAATAAATAATGTTATAAGTTTGAACACATGAAATAAGACACACAATGAGACTTCACTTTTGTTTTTGAGTTTCATGAGATTAATTTTGAAAATAGAATTTCCACGCTCAGAAGTTTGAAAATCAATAAATGAATCTAACCAACTTGAGCTCCAGAAAGAGATGATTTCGGTTCTATGTATTAGCACACCAAATAACCCATGAGCATTGTATTGGGAGCCTTCTCAGACACTAATCCAAAGTAGAGATGGATAAGAATATCAAAATAATTCTTCAAATTATGTTGAAGAAGATAATTTGGGGGTAGATTTAGCAATCCTTAAAGCAGAGGTTTCCAGCCGGTAACTTGTGGACCAGATGGATTTTGTCTTTACTTTACGTTTTTAAGTTTTCTGTATTTGTTGCCAGCATTTTTAAATTGGAAGATTTTATATTGAACAAAGTCCATATTTCTGAATTCTCTTGGAAAATTGGAAGAAGTACACCAACATTTCTCACTTGACAATATTGGGTTGGGGCTTAATCGACATCGTCACCTGTATTAGTCTCCTGGGGCTCCCATAACAAAGTTCCACAAACTGGGTGGCTCACACGACAGAAATTTATTGTCTCAGTTCTGGAGGCTGGAAGTCTGAGATGAGGATATCGGCAGGGCTGGGTCTTTCTGTTGGCTGTGAGGGAGAATCTGCTCCATGCCTCGCTCCTAACTTCTGGTGGTTTGCTGGAAATCTTTGGCTTTCCTTGACTTGTAGACCCATCACTCTGATCTCTGCTTTTATGTTCCATGATGTTCTCCCTGTGTGCATGTCTGTGTCCAAATTCCCCCTTTTTATAAGGACATCAGTCATATTGAACTAGTCGCCTCCCCTAGTACGACCTCATCTTAACTAATTACGTCTGCAACAACCCTATTTCCAAGTAAGATCACATTCTTTGGTCCTGGGTGTTAGGACTTCAACATACGAATTTGAGGAGTACACAATTCAACCCATAACACCCCATTTAGAAGGGGCATGAATTCCTCTGTTCTCCACAGTTGCCATCTGATCAAATATTCATTTCTATTGCTCACTTGGCCTATTAAGACATTTAAGTTTGTGA
The DNA here is from genome assembly GCF_041296235.1 of Equus asinus. Taxonomy (NCBI): domain Eukaryota; kingdom Metazoa; phylum Chordata; class Mammalia; order Perissodactyla; family Equidae; genus Equus; species Equus asinus. The sequence continues at coordinate 12,071,355 of NC_091791.1, read as the reverse complement.
AACTTATCATAAATCCATGGGTTTAGGAGGCAGCAAACCTGACAGGTAAACCTAAATCTTGTGGAATCGTAGGACCAAGGGATGTCAGAACTGGAAGGAACCTCAGAGATTAACTATTATTACTCTCTTCCCACATTACAGAGGGGCAAGTTGAAGGAATTCTCCAGCTGGTCTATTCCAAAATAGTTTCCACAATGGTCCCCCAAATTCTTACTATTTGTCTAAGATTTTTAAAAATCTCATCGCATCGAATTTATTAGGGGAAGGAGACAAGTTTGACAAGGCTCTTCCTTCAGGTCCATTACACAGGAAATTAATCCCTTTCCTCTAAACTTTTCCCAGGAATGGTGCTGCGGGATCTGGTTCATCCTGCAGGGCCTACACAGTATTGCTTGTTTGTTTGTTTATTAGAGTATTTGCAGTGGATTTACTCCTTAGAAAATAAAGAATGTTTCCAAGGAAATAGGGCTACTGTGTACAAATTAGAGTCAGGAAAGGATGCTTCTCAATGGTTCAGCTGTTTCGTAGGCCACTTAATATACAGCATGGGTAAACATGAGTTCTCATCTACAAAGATTTGTCTAAATTTATAGCTTCTAAACAGCCATTAATTTTGCTACCAGATGGGTCACAAGAGGCAAACCAATAAATCTTTCATCTGCAATGGATCATGTTTTCCCATACGCATGCTCATTTTCAGAATCCATGTGTATTTCAGCCAGGGTACAGCCAATTTCCCACAAAAACCGCGCTGGTGCGTGAGAAGGATTCAATAATGTCCAGTGCCCACCTGCTCGTAATAAATTCTGACTTCTTGCATTTTCAAAGGAGAATCCAAGAAGATCCTGGTTTTGCGTATCATCGCACATATATTACTGTAAAAGTTGATGCATTATACACCTTGAACTTTAGATGGGCAATGATTTGCATCAAAGTCAGGCAAGAGTGATCATGACTTAATCAAAAGCTTTTAGGAAACTCTCTTTTTTTTCCCCCCAGAAGTTTGTAATTCGTCTTTTTCTTCCAGAACTACAACGGGATTGAATCATTTTTCATTACTATCGTATAATAGCCTGAATAAGCCCTTTCAGGGATTTGCTGTCAATTTAGATCTGTTACACATTAAACATTAAATCACTTCGTTTTCTGCTCAATACGTTTGTCCCTGACTATAATTTGCATGACATAACCTGAATGTAATTTCAAGTATACGGTACGATCAATATAACAAGAATTAGATGACACCTGCATAAAAGACAGCAGAATTCATACCATTGTTAATGTACTGATCCCTCCAGGTGTTTTGACATTTCATATTAAACGCCTGCCCTTTTTTATGAAGAGTGAATGAAAATGTCTTGCAATTCAAAGAGTATTTTATAGTTTGCCAAGTGCTTTCATGACTTCTATTTCATGCTTTTCAAAACGAATAGTACCTCTAAGAAACAGTTAAGGTGATTTCTGTTTTCTAAAAGAAACTGAGGTTGAAGAAAGCTAATGACTTGTCCAGGGGACATGATCTGCATGGGTGGAGCTGGGCTCAGGCTCTGAATTTCTGTCCCCCCAAATACAATGTCCTTTCTTCTATACTGTGTTGCTTCTCAAAATATTGTGCTTGGGCATTTCTATACCCATTAGTCTTAACAAGCCCCACTCCAGGGCACTCTGACAACACTGGCACGCACTGCACATTGTCTTTTGCAGTCACTGTTCTCATATTTCAAGGCAACCAGTCATGTACTGGGGTTTGCTTTATGGTAACTGCACCACGGAGATGGATGCCTCGGATGTTATCTCCAGGTGTCACTGGCCGCTATAGACTCGTGTTCTCTGTCCTTGGTCAAGTGAGAGGAGGGTTTGGTGTTGTATTCAAAGCCAGAAAGAAGCTGTCCTTTCTTTATCAGCAGCTCAGAACACTTCCTAAATGTCTTGCTCATCTCTGTGCCTTTCCTCCGTTGCTTCTTCAAAAGGACAAATTAAATTCCTACAAGAACATCTTTAAATAAACTATACTTGTGTTGACTTCCTTGTATTTGCATAGAAATTAAATGAAGACAGTATTTTTGTTACAAAAATAACTTCTTAATAACAGCTTGACATGAACTAATAGCTCGCCTGGCTTTGCAAGCAGTGGCAGGAGTTGTTACATTGTGCACTTTGGCTTCCGGCTTCGGCATACTCGGATGGGGGCTCAGCCCCCAGGGGAGCCCCCAAAGTTTTTATCTTTCAAGATAAAGGAATCCTATGCCCCCTTTTCATTGACTATGACAGTAGTATAGGGCTCCCCCAATAAACTGGTAAAATTTTCATTTAGTAATAATAGTAATAGCCATATTTATTGAGCATTGCTGTGTCAAGCATCAGGCTAAGTGCTTGCCATGCCGTAGGACACAGACTCTGAAGCCACACGACCTGAATTTTAATCTTTCCTCCTTCACTGACTAGATGTGTAACTGTGGTTGTGTTACTTAACCTTATTATGCCTCAGTTTCTGCATCTGTAAAATAGGAACAATACCAGTACCTACTCTAGATTATGAGAATTATGAGCAATATGAGTTATTACATGCCAAGGTCTAAGCACAATGAGGGCACACAGTTGGAAGAGAATAAATGATAGGTATTATTGTTATCGTGATGATGATAGGGATGATGTTGAACCCTCTACCTGCCTGAGGTTTAAGTATATTTATCCCAACTTTCTCTTTGATCTCGACTCCAGGAACTGAAGGCTGAGACAAAATTTCAATGACTTGTTTAAGGTCTAACAGCTAGTAAGTGGCTGAGCCAATAGGAGAACTGATTTATTGGCCCAGGACTCTAACATTAACCGTTCAAATCACCCTATCAACTGGCCAGACGAGTCCAGCAGCCTGTGGTCAGTGAGTTGAAGCCGGGGGTGGTCAGTGAGCTCAGGGACGTCGCAGAACGGGCATGGGATTTGGAACCAGAAGATCTTGTCTTGACTCCAGCTTTCACTGCCTCAAGTCGGTCAACTTCTCCGAGTTTCAATTCCTTCATCTGTAAAAAGACCCCTGATCTAACCTGTTCAATAGAAGTGTTGTGAGAAGCAAAGAAATAACATTTGGGGAGCATTTTTTAAAATACAACATCATGTACATTATCATTCATTAATTTTTGAGTTATTGCAGAATGATTTTTACTTTTTTTATCCAGTTTTTGATTAAACTGACTGAATCACCTGGTTATTTCTTATCACATTGATGGAATCCAATAGTTTCTTTAACCTACAAGTACACAAATCAGCCTTGAAACAAAGGCTGGGAAATGTCCCAACCCATAAACATGGGGACACTCTCCCTCTCCCCCAGGAAATGTACAGTTTATTATTTTTCCTGTTAATTGAATAATTCATCAATCCCCTTCTGCCATGTATCAGGCATTGTGCTGGGTAATAGGATGAACAATGCAAAATTCTTGCCCTCAGGAGATTAACCAACCTCATAATCAATTATAATCCTCTGTGTAAGCGTAGTGCTACATACTTTAATTGTGCTAAGGAAACATTTATCTGGGAAAGGAATTCACAGAAGACTTCCTGGAAGAAGTGACATCTAAGCTGGGTCTTAAAGTAAAAAATACAGCTATTAGTAGCTAAATATATGGGTGTGCTTTGTGACCCTTTAGGGGCAGATGGCAAAACGTGGTTGATGGACTGACCTCACTGTGATCTCCAGCCCTGAAATGGCTGAAGAAAACTGATGACCTGGCTGAGAAGGTCCTTCAATAATCTGCTGACTGCACGAGGCTTCTCCGTTTCCAGTGTCTTAGGGCATATGTTTGCAAACCTGGCTTATTTAATGTATGAAGTTTCTACAGAGAACCATATTTTCTCTCCTGGAATGACCATAAAGAGGCACTCACACTTAGACAGTGCAGCTCTGTGCTGAGGCTGAAGATAAGAGTGAATTCCGATGAAACTCTCTGGGCGCTAAAACAAAATGACAGGAGTAAGATGCGATCAGACCAGAATTCATGGGAGTGAGTCAAATATGCATCTCCGCCCACAAGGAAATAATCTCTCTATCACTTTAAAAGAGTCTGGGATTGGAACACCGTAGGATTATTGTTCTACAAATACATTTAACACGCAGTAAAAATAAGTGGGCTTGCCCCAGCTGGAGAGTTTATTGACTTCCCTAGAAGCAAAGGCTTTGGGTTCTGAATCAGGATGGTGGAAGGGGGCGGAAACAATCAGAGAAGGGACCCGAGTCATGTCAAAGCCACGCTCATCTACTCCGCAGTTGGGTCAAACAGAGCCATTTCTGGCTCCAACTTGCTCGCTTAGAACTGTTTAGAAAAATGGGTTGAACTCTGGGCATCAGCAGGCTGAGAGCTGCTTGCTTATGTGACTAAGAAATGTATCTCCCAGGACCAGAAAGTAATGGGGTGGGGTTGGGTGGAGTGGGGGACCTACTTCAGGCTCAGATTTTAATATTGATCCTGTGGCTCCTTGACGCCCGACTGCATATATGAATCTACCTTGTGAATACTTATTCCCACGATTAGCGTTTACATTGTAGTGAGTGGTGTGTGGACAGCTCCTGTAATCACCATAAAGGAAATGTAGTCGTAATACTTACTTTGAGCTAAGGGAAGGCTGCTCTGAGGTTTGTCTCCTAAGTTAAGAGGCGCCATCTAGTGGAGGGAGGACAAATTCTCTGATTGTCGAAGTGGTCCTAGGTGCTGGAATTATTTCATCACAGTATCCTAAATGCTTCCTCTCCCAGAGAATTATTCACCATTTCAGGTTGCTTCGCAATCCATCAGTCTGTGTAAAGCTTCTTGCTTCTTCATCCCCTTCTGGAAATTATTCCCGCCAGTGGCTGCCTCTTTGCTGAAGACGATTTAAACTGGGTCTTGAGGGAGGGATTAGAATTTTAAAAGTAGAGGAAAGACTAGAACAAGGCAAAAGGACAGGTGTGGAGGGTGTGAAGGAGCCACTGCGACGGGACACAGCGTGCTCCCCTGGGGCTGCAGAGGGGGATTCATGATGGCACGTTGGCCAGATTGTGAAGGGTGTGGCTGTCACTGCTACAGGCTTTGAGGTTCGGCATCAAGGAGCCGCTGGGGGTGTAAGCGGTGAAGTGGTGGGGCCAGAGCTGAGTTGCAGAAACATAGCTTGGTGTCGTGCACGGAAGGGCCAGGGACAGGACACCTGCGTGCTGGGTGTGACAGTGGCCCAGTCTAGAGTAGATGAGGGCCTGAATGCAGAGGGGCGGGGATGCAGTGAGGATTTCGAGGATGGGATCCTCAGAATGAGATGATTCTTGGGAGCAGAACGTGGCTCCCAGAGGCAGAGGCAAGGACAGTCTTGTCACCCCTGTGTCCTAGTGCTTTGCACGTGGCAGCAGCCTGGATTTGTCGGCAGGTGTGGAGCAGCAAGTAGGGGGAGGCCTTGCCCTATTATCTCCACTTTCTTTTTTCTTTTTTGAGGAAGATTAGCCGTGAGCTAACTGCTGCCAATCCTCCTCTTTTCGCTGAGAAAGACAGGCCCTGAGCTAACATCCATGCCCATCTTCCTCTACTTTATGTGTGGGACATCAACCACAGCATGGCGTGCCAAGCGGTGCCATGTCTGCACCCGGGATCCGAAGCGGCGAACCCGGGCTGGCGAAGCGGAACGTGCACACTTAACCGCTGCGCATCCAGGCCAGCCCCATCTCCACTTTCTTAATGAAGAGGAGGGGGTGGTGTGCCCTCAGGAGCTTGGGGAAAGGTTAGAAGAGGGATCTGAGAGGTGAAACTTGCCCAAATTGTACCAGAGGTCCTGCTCAGGCTGGGCACCACGGCAGTGACGTGGTGTCTGTTCAGTGGGGTTGTACCATTCTCCCTGGTTACACCAGGAGGCCAAAGCAGAGGGAAAGGGTAAGGTTTGCAGGAGCCTGGAGAGCCCTGTCTTTTGAGAATCAACCGTTACCTGCAGTCCAACTCTTCGAGGCGTGATAGCTTTGTGGTTAAGAACTGGTTCCTTCCACTGCCTTCAAGCTTCTCTTAGCTAACCTCTCTAAGCTTCAGTTTCCTCGTATCTAAAGCAGAGATAAGAACCGAATCTATGCCACACACAGTGTGGATGTAATTCATACCATGTGCCTAGCAGACAGCCTAGCACACTGCTAGTGACAAATTGATAGTAGTTATTATTTTGAGCAATGAGCACCCCGCAGAACCCCCCACATGGCATATATATATCTATGGCTTCCTTTATATACGGCCTATAAAGACTAAAGAACTTACAGCATCACTCCAGAATTTAACATTTCCTCTGCTGCTGGAATCTCGGGGACAAGGACAGAGCTAGTGGGTGATGGTTCTACCACTTTTCTCATTTTTTTGGTTTTTGGCTCAAATAATGACAAGGAGAACACTCTTAATTCTGACTATTTAGACATGCTACAAATGCTGTCATCTACTCCCTTTACTCAGTAGCCAGATCTTTTTGCACTGAGGCAATCTGCCAAACAAAAAAAAAATAAGCCCAATCTTGGCTAATTTCATAGTTAATTAACAAACTTCTTTAGGCTCTTCGTGGAGAAAAGAACCCACAAACTTTTCACTGCTTTCTGCATGTGCCCATTTGGATGAGGAGAAGGAATCACTGTAATTAATGCTGAATTTTCAAGTATCAACATGGGAAGATAGCTGGCATCTCCCATACGAGGTGTGCGGCAGAGGCTGCGAGATGATGAGGGGTTTAGATAAATGTGATTTATTGAGTACACAGGCAAACATTAGGAAAAGCAACATAGAGGAAAATGAAGTCACACACCAGCATGAAAATTGCAAGCCACACTCCTGAGTGCTCTGTTGGATGGAGCAGGTCTGTAACTCTGTACTAAATCCACGTATTCCTATTCCATAAAGGGCAGGGGGATTGCCCAGTATGGCATCTATCCTTCGTGACTTCTGGGCATCGTTTTCATTTCTGTTTTTCTGGCTCAAGGTGTTTCTTCTGGGGACCGTGCTTTGGAAAAAGCCTTTACCTCTACAATCACCCGACTCTTCTTCCCTGATTCGTAGCATCCTGGAGAAATAAGAGATGAAGCATCTCCTCAACTGCACAGAGCTCCGGGAACTGCCCCCAAAGAGAGGGGTAATCCTTGTGGGGTTCTTTAAGGCCGTTTTAAGAACAACCAAAAGAAGTTTCAGGAGAAAAAAGCTATTGAAAGTGTACAAGCCAAAGAACTTAATATAAGACAAAGTGAAGGAGGGGGTGGAGGAGGGTAAATAAATCCTAGAAAAGCTACAATTCATCGGGTTTGAAGTAAATGCTTTTTTTGCTGGTTCTTGGGTCATTGGTTTGTGAAACAAGAAACAGAGAGAGAGATGAAGCCTGGGGCCTGGCCCAGGGAGCTCATACCCCAGTGTGCTGCCTGGAACTGGCCTGGACGAGGGTCGGGGCAGGATGTAGGCTCTGAACCAGAGAGCGGGACTGGACGCTGCACATTGATCCAAAGGCTCTGATCCAGTGTGGCCTGGCCTTTTTTCCTCTATTGTTCCCTGCTTTTAAGGAGACCTTTAAGACAGTGTTTTCCAAACCACCTCTCCCCATGAAAATTTAATACCACAGATGTACTAATTAGCTGGTTATGTACGGTGGCCACTTGGAGGGCCACAGACCATTGCAATCTGTAGGATTTGTGGCCTCCAAGAACCAATTTTCTCCTCTTGGGAGTGATACTGCCCGAGGTGCTTACTATGTACCTGGCCCGGACATGCGTTATCTCATGTAACCCATTATTCCCACTTGGCATATGAGGCTTAGAAGGGCTGAGTAACTTGTTCCAGGACAAAAAAGACGGATTCGAAACCAGAGCTGCCCGATCTCACAGCCCACTCTCCTAACCCCTTGCTTCTGCTACCCAAGCACGCCCTGCCCCTAACCACCACGCTCTCCTGCCCTCTTTCTGAGATGTCAGACCATCCCAACGGGACACAGAAATAAGGCCCCTGTAGTCAGGGGTCATGGGACTATAACTGGTGCCAAGGGGCTCCCTTTGGAGCATCTTTCTTTGGGGCTAAAAGCAGTGGATGTGAAGACACATCTGAACTTTGGTGCCTGGTTACTAAGCACTTACTCCTGGCGAGATGCTGTGTTCTGCACTGCAGGAAATAATGGTGAATGAGGTCAAAGACACTCACTCCCCCAGGAGTGGACACATACAAAGATGGAAAGCTCCCAAATTACCCTCACACTAAGGAAAATGCAATCGGGACAGTAAGAGGAGGAGGACAGGGAGATGTGGCAGCTGAGAAGGAGAGCATGGACCAGCTGGAGCATCAGGTATTGCCTAGCGGGGCTGGCGATGTGGGAAGTGGGCATTGGCTTGTCTCAGAGACTGTATCCTCACCCCACTTGTACCTGCATACATCTGAAGGGACGGATGTAGCTAACAGATGCTGGACACATGGAAATGGAAGCTCACCCACTTTTACATAGGATGAGGTAATTTGTCTGGGGTGAGAGACCCTGTCATTGATATTATTATTATAATTATTTTTAATTTCCAAGGAGATTCAGGTTGCAGTTAGGGTTAGGAGTCTCCAAACCAGACCAAACTTTCTTTTTTCCTGAGACATAGAACACATTCCCATTTGTAGTTGTGGCTCACTTCAGTGATCCTCGTGGCGAAAGTGATGAAGGACGTAGGAGACACTTGGAGGAAAGTACATCAGTCACAAATGCTCTTGACTACAAATAACAAAAACCCTGGCCAGAGTGATCTAAACAAATATGGGTTTATTTACTTACTTTTCCATATTTTGAAAAGTCTGCAACTAGGCAGTAGCTGGAACTGATTCCATTCACTCCAAAATGCAGTGCCAAAGTATCCAGAATTCTCTTGGTTTTGATTTCATGGTTGCAGAATGGTTGCTGAAGCTCCAGCCATCATGTTTATATTTCAGCAGAAATAAAGAAAAGCATCTTCAGAAAGACTATCACTTACATTTAATTGGCTGGAGCTCATAGAGAAGGGGATTGAGAATTAAGTTGGCTGACAATGGTATCTGGCGCAGAGAGGGAGCATCTTTAGTTTTTAAAGGCCCCCTTGGTGATTCTGGAGTGCTTTTCTCCCAACTACTTCCTGATGAACTGGAGTCACTGATCTTCTAGACCAGTCGTCTCAACCAAGGGCAGTTTTGCCCCCACCCCCAGAGGGTAGCACTTGGCAAAGTCTGGAGACATTTTTCAGTCATGACTGCAGGGGTGATACTGGCATCTAGTGGGTAGAGGCCAGGGATGTTGTTAAATATTGCGTAATTCACAGACAGCTTCACACAACAAAGGATTTTCTGGTCCAAAATGGCAAGAGTGCTGAGGTTAAGAAACCCTGTTTTAGACCATTCCAGAAACCTCTAGACCATTCCAGAAACCTCCTGCTCAGTCTCCCTCTCTCTAGAGTTCAGCATTACAAAACATGTAGCCTTACACCGCTCTTCCTGAAGCACTGCTCTGATCCAAGTGGCCTCTGTGTAGTTTATCAAGGTGAGGAGCCCAACACGGATCTTTTAATCCTAAAGTCCTAATGCAAAGAAATCTTTATAAGCTTCCTAATGGTCATTCATACTCTGCCTGAACACTTTTGGCTCTGGGAAGCTCACTGTGTTTCTTTCTTTCCTCCACCTCCTCTTCCCCCACTTTTTCTTTTAATTGAGATATAACTTGGCTAAAGTAAGTTACACAGTTCTTATGTATAGAACTCAATGACTTTGAACATATGCATGAACCCATGCAACTACGACCCAGACCAAGATATAGAACATTCCTATCGCCCCACAAAACTCCTTTTCAGTCATTACCCCCTCTTAGAGGTCACCACTATTGTGGCTTCTTTACCCATAAAGATAGAGCTGGGATTTGAATCCGCCTCTAACTTCAAGCTCACGCCCCCAAAAGAAAGGATTACACTTTTACGTAGGATGAAGTTTGTAAATTATCTGTACCTGAGAGTAAACTTTAAAAATTATCCCCATCCTGCCTGTGTCTCGTCCTATAAACTTCCCATTCCAACAGAGTAACTTGGAGTTTGTGTGCTGTGACCGGCATTTACGACCGTCATGAATTTCAGAGTCAATGCTGAGGGCAACAGTTCTGTGTGCCTAGTGTACGAACGCTTATTTAAAGACTTTCTGCACGGCGGCTGCACTGGGGCTGCCCGAGCAGCAGGGTCAAACTTAGGACAGCTGGGAGGCAGCCACTCTCCCCAGCTCTCAGCTCTGAGTGCATTTGCTTTTGTCTCTCCCTTTAGGGCCTGTGCATAAAGGCATTTCTCTCCAACAAACACATGCACCTCATTCTATTCCAACTATCGTGAGCTAGAATCTTCCTGCCAATTTGTTACCACCATCATAAAGCAAGTTTTGTGCCTCCAAATTCTTCCCCTAGGGGAGATAAAATTCAAATAAAGGTCAAGGATATTGCAATATCTGGCTCCCATTATACCAAGCTTCTCTCTGTCTTGTGCAACGTAGAAAAGAATTGGTTCAGGCCAGTAAGGCACAGGGAAGAAAACTGAAGATCCCCAAAACGCTATTCTAATGACTGATGGGGAAACTTCAAAACATTTCCTGCTTTTCCTTTAAGATTTAAACTGATTTTTCACTATAGGGGAAAATACACGCAGACTCTAGGTCATGCTCATTAAAAGTTACCCAGAAGTGACTAATGCTTTATCCACAGTGCACAGATCGCCTTATCCTGATGGGATGAGGAAATAATTAGAACTGAAATGTCATCCAAACTTCCTCATGTGGATGATAGAGGGCCCAGGACCAACCTTGGGCTCCATCTTTATATTTAACTGTAAAACCATTTCTTGATGGGTAGAGCTCCTTCTCATTTCTTCTGGGTATTACAGTAAAAATAATTCTGGACTTGGAGTCAGAGACCTGGGACACAAGCCCTTATGTGATCATCACCCTATAAGAGCTTTCCAACTTCATTTCCCGTGACCCTCTCCCTTGCTCACTCCGCTCCAGCCCACTGGCTGTCTCCCTCCATTGAATATGGTAGCGACATTCCTGCCTTAGGCCCTTTGCACCAGCTGCCCCCTCTGCCTGGAACACTCTTCCTTTAGATAGCCAAGATTTTGCTCCAATATCACCTTCTCTGTGAAGCCCACTCCGGCCACACTTGTTAAAATTACAATCTGGCTCCATGCCCCATACTTCTGACCCCCTCTACCCTGCTCTACACACTACCTTTTAAATCTCTGTGTGATTCCTTTATGTGTGTTGTCTGTCTCTCTCTCTACAATGGAATCTAGAAGATCTCTTACCAAATGCATTATATAATTATTGAATTCTTAACCTACAAATTCCAATATTTTAATGCAATAAATTCTCTTCTCACCAATATTACTCATTATCTATTCTGTTTACTGATGTATCTCAAGTGCCTAGAACAGTGCCTAGCATATAGAAGACATTCAACAAATACCTGTTGTTTTGATTGTTGCTGTTTTGCTTTCATTTTGCTCCCTTATCAACATGGAGACTTGAAGCAAAGCCATTACTCTCTCAGAGCCTGAGGTTTTTCAAATTTGTAAATGGGGATAATACTAAGATGAACAAAGTTGTGTCGTTAAGCAGAGTAAATGAGATAATGTGTATTCAAAAGTTATGTATAATGTTAATGAAAAGAGAGTTTGTTGTATTAAAATATTGAGATTTACAGGTTAAGAACTAATCATTACATAATTTATAAAAATATTGAACCACTATGTTGTACACTTGAAACTAATATAATATTGTATGTCTATTATACTTCAATAAAAAAAGAATTAAGTATATATAATGTGTTTGGTGAGAGATCTTCTAGAGGTAAATGCATTGAGGATCTTTTGTACTTTATGTTTTATTGGTAGAAACAAAAAGTGTAAGGGAGTCTGTAACATTTAGAGTAAGATCAGGAAACACAGACCGGATAAGGAGACAGAGACTAGGGAGCGATCAAAGGATGGAAGGAGCCAACCATGCAGACCAGAGGATCCCACTAAGACTGGACTCATCAGCTCCCACTCCTGGGTACCTCCATTACGGGATCTCCTAATGTGAATGCTGTTATAACGAGAGAAAAAAAAAATGAAGTCCACAGTAATCAGGGCCAGAGCATCATGTTGTTGTGAGAGCTCCATCTTGGGGAAAAGCTGGATGAAAACTGGGAAGGATTTGAGGGATTTAAGTAAAGAACATTGACTGGGATCACATGGGGAAAGGGCCATCCTGAGACTGAACGGGGCCAGTGTCTGGGGCATGTCCCATCTCCTGCTGTTGTCTTACGCCTGGTGTAGAGAACACAAATGTTCATGAAGCCTCCTTGCCCCACCTTCCTGCTGGTTGTCGTTATAGTATGGAAGGAGCTCTGGCCGAGACATGGAAGAGTTCAGCCTCCTGTGGCTTTTTCAACCCGCCTAGGTGATTAGCATTTGTGAAACCTACAGTCTCCATTTCTCTCTGTGCTCTTCTTCTATGGCTCCAAAACTAAGGGTAAGATTGTCCAGAGGGAAAAGGTGAAGGAGTAAATAAAAAAGGCTCTTTAGACCAGAAAGGGATGTACAGATGTCAGTTACTTTTTTCCCCAGCTTGTCCTCTTTATTAGCTGTTCTATTCCTTTGGTGAGATTGCTTAGGCTCATTACGTTATGGAATATCAAAACAAGAATGACCTGTAAGGATCATTTTATCATTCATTTGTCCCACACACATTTTTGCACAGCTAATCTGTATCACACTAGGACCTCAGCACTGGTTATACAAGAAATAAGTGCCATTGCCCTCCATGAGTTCACAATCCAATGGAAGAGAATAACAATTTAAAAAATGAAACACAGTGGGATGTTTACTATGACAGAGGCACATGTAAGGTGCTGTGGGGACATAGAAAATGGATAAGTAATTCAGAGAGGGTGCTGGGTGGCAGTCAGTGGGAGTGACACTGTTCTGAAGGCTAAGTAAGAGTTACCCAGCCAGAGAAGAAGAAGAAGATATTTCAGGCAGGAGGATGGAGGTAGGATGGAGGTGGGATGGAGGCACGAAAGGTCACAGTTTGTGTAAGGAGCTGCCAGCAGTTTGGACTGGCTGGAATGACACATACATGTGGGCAAAGTGTCCAAAGAATAAATCTTGGAAGGTTGGCAAAATATAATTAATGAAAAACCTCATGTCTTAAGCAAATGGCTTTGATCTTGATCACGAAACCAGAGGTAAGCCACAGAAGTATTTCAAGGTGGAAAAGATGAGACTGGATTGGTTTTTATAAAGATTATTCAGTCTGGAACATGGATTCAGGAATCAGCTTGGGCAGGAAGCAGTAATTCAGACAAGTAATTGGAGAAAGTCGGGACTAAGGCAGTTATATAGCAATGGGTTTGGAGAAGAGCAAAGTCATGAGATATTTACAAAATAGAAGGACGAGGCTTTTCTACACTCTGGGTTCCCATGAGGAAGGAGTTTTTTCTAAAACACTCCTGGACTCTTAAACCTTTTGCATTCTTTTCCTTCTTCAGAGAGACATTTATCTGGTGAATTTGGGAAGAACAACTGGGCAGACTCAATTCAGCTCAGCTCAGCCCTTCTCTCTTAGGAGAGAGCCTGTCCCTGGAGAACATGCGTTCTTCGCTGCTTCTCCACACCCTCAATCTTACCTGAACAGACAAACCATGTGGGATGTCCCGCCTGCTGCTATGATGGAGTGGGTAACCCTAACAAATTGTGAGGTTCAGTATTCGCAAGTCTACTTGCTCCACAAACCTAAAGCCATGTCTCCTCCTGAGCCTCCCGATGGAGGAAAGGTAACATTTTGACGCCATCTGCTACTCTTCATTTTATTTCTCAATTTGTTCAAACCCCTGGTCCGGATGGCAGTCCTGGTTCTATCTAAATGGCAGTCCTTGAGTATTGCCAACATCGGCAATGATAGAAGCGCATGGTGAGTGAGAGACTCCCGATCTCTGCTTGGGTTTTTCCCATTCCTGGGTTCCCATGAGGAAAGATGGGGGGCATTACCCTGGATTGGGAATTCACGGGGAGGAAGGGGTTCCGGGGAGAAGATGATTTAAGGTTTGGCTACAGTGAGTTCAAAGTGTCTGAGGACCAACCAGATAGCTATGCTCCTTCAAGTCCCCTTCCTCATGTTAGATGCACCGCATCTCTGTGCACCCCCACAGTACCTCCTGCTTGGATCTCTCAGCACACGCGTCAGAAGATGCACCTGCTTACCCATCTGTATTTTTGTCTTTGAGTCCCCAAGAGTATGGTCCGCGTTTCTAAATCTCTCCATCTGTAGGGCTAGGTCTGTTCTGAGCAGCAGTAGTTAATCAGTCATACTTGTTGCGTGAACGAATTAATTCAGTTAACTTAACCACACCAGCATGTTAGTTCTGATGTGTTTCTTCATCCTGGAGTATTTGTCAATGTAAGGGTCCTATGCATGGGGAAAATGCTTACTCTGGGGAATGTACCTCCTCTGGCATCAGCAGCTTCCTCCTCTAGTCTCTCTTCTCCTTCAATCAAACCCCACTATTCCCCTCCCACACAGCATTTCCATGCCCCAAAGTTTTGAAATCAGACTCCATAGTTAAATATGGCCGCTGTCCCCAACTCATGCTGTCCCAAAAGTGCGGTCCCGAGCCTTGTCAGCAGCCCTGGAACTGGCGGTGGGCTGCAGGCGGTGCTGGCAGAGTGATCCTCCTGAGAGACACGGTTCATTTAGGGACAGCTGACAGGCCTGACACTGGACGAGAACGCGTGCTCCGCTGACGGCAGGGAGGGCGCATCAGCTAATTGTTTCTACCTTCTGGGGCATGAAGAGATGCAGCAGCAGACTCTGAGTGACAGTGCGATGATACCCAACATCTGGGTGGAGAGAAGCATGTCTAGAGAGGCCCTGCCAGGCGGGAGTCAAAAGCACTGGAAGATATTTCCAAGGAAGGGAGATTATCTTTTCTTTATTTGAAACATAGCAGACATACAGAAAAGTGCATAAAAACATACGCACAACCTAATAGTCATAAATGAGATATCCTTGCAACTCCCGCCCAGGCCGAGAAAAAGAATGTTACATGCCCACCCCCAAAGCCCGTGTGCCCTCTTCATTACAACTCGTGTTGATTTCCATGGTAATCATTTCCTTGGCCTTCTTCACTTGTAACATCTTTCTGTGCATCTCTAAACAACGTGGCTTAGCTTTCTTGTCTTAGAACTTCATATGAATGGGGTTCATAGGTGACGTGTCTTTCACTCAACATCGTGTTTGTGAAATTCAGTCATGCAGATGTGCGTAGTTGTGACCTATTCGGAGCACTATTCTGAGTGCTGAGTGCTATTCTATGTGACTGTGACGTGACTGATCCATTCTACCATCCATGGTTGACGGACATTCAGGTTGTTAACATTTTGCTGCTGGACTCCTTCTTGCTCCCATACCCTGGTACACCTGTGCAGAAGTTCCTCTAGGATATTTGTCTGGTGACAAAGTTTCTGAATCATTAAGTATGTGTATCTGCAAATTTAATAAGAATGCCAAACTCTTTTCCAGAGTGGATGTACCTATTCACTGTGCCACCATAGGTAGATTTAGAACATTTGAAGGCACCAGAAATTCCACCTGTAGGACCCCGAGATAACTCACATTGCCTGCAAACAGAGAGCTTCTGGCTAGTCCTTGGAGCTTGTCTCCTTCCTGGAAATGTGGCCTTTGGTCTCTTGCTATTAGAATTTAATTCCCCCACCTCCTATCCCCAGAGGATGGAAGAACATCAAACATTATTTGTTAGTCAAACTACCACTCATCTAATTTGGAAAGGCAGAAGAGAAATTTAATAGTTATTATATAGATACTTTTTCCTCTAAAGTTGTAAATACAGAAGTATGTTTGCAACAAGAAAATAAATAAACTGAATGCTCAAAATAGTGCTATCGTTTCTTTCTTGGGCTTGGCTGATTTGCTCCCTCCTCTGCTGAGAAAAAGAGAGTTCAAATAGTGTATTCCATTCAGGATCTGAATTAAACACCTATTGGTACTCTTTACTTGTAATAGGGGAAGATAAGGAAAAGGCATGTCCTGAGAAATTCCGCACTATCTCCATTCAGGGAATTTTTCCCAGAGAAGGTATAGCTTTGTTTTGATTCTTTTTACAGAGCATGGTCAGAATCAAAGATCTAACATGTTAGAAGAGCTTAGAGAATTCCATTACTGTCCTTTTTTCAGGTAAACACATCAAGCAGTGCTTACCTACAAATTGTCTACTGCATCACGTATCCACAATACCAAGCCTCGGCCTTGCATATAATAAGTGCTCAATACAAGTTGAATGAATAGATAAAGAAGTTCTTATAACCTTGAGCTGAGGAGAGATTTACCAAAATGAAGAAACACAATTTGTCCAAAATCCTGTCCTTTAAGATGGAGTCCTTTCCAATTATTGACCCCACAAAAAATGTTGTGAGTCTCAAGAAATTTGATGAAGACACTTTTGTAAAGAAACATTAATTCAAGGCCGAATTATGATCCTTCTAAACATCAGTCATTACATTCAGTTAAGCAAAAACATGAAGGAGAGTCCAAGCCTCCCATCGCCCACCCCCAGCCTGCTAGGGTGAGTATCCTTCTGTAAGGTTCCTGAGGTTATGGCTTGGAGGCTGTGATATCATGACGTCTCCTGGAGTACGAAATACCTTTCCAAGAGCAAGTCCAGGCTACAAGAGGGATCACAATGGAGCTTTAACCAACTGTAATGAGAAGCTGATAACAATGAAAGAGATATCTGCTGAATGCGTGATAAATCCTCTCCCCTTAACACATCTCTGACAGGAAACGACCTCAGCGCTCTGAGCCTACAAGTCAAACCAGGCGGGATGCCTTGTTCATTGATACTGCAGTTGGTAATTGACCAGGCATGGGCCGATAATGAGATACTTTTGGCTAATTAAAGAAGGATCAATGAATTGAATTCAGATGAAAAGCTGTGATAAAAGCCTTTGTAGAGAAAGGTAGGGCAGGTGACTGGAGAGACGGAAGGAGGTGGCAGGGCCGAGTGGAAATTTTATTCCTGTTAATGAATCATCTGCTTATTCAATGAGCCAGGCTCAGGGACACCAAAGGCGTGGAAACTTCTGCAGGATGGTTTGTAATCCAAAATCTAATGGCTCAGAAAAGGATTTGGGAAAAACAACTGTGGAAACAATATCCCAAGAATGTCTTTGTATTTTGCAGTCAGCTACCCCTAAACTGTGACCTGAGTATAGAATGGTCAGAATTTTAGGAGGAGCCATTGGAAATAAGACCTTAAATGGATCATGGATTTGAGAAATTAGGTCCCAGGGGAGGCTCATTTGATCCAAAGGGACACAAGCTGAATGATTACACATTCTATATGTACTTGAGAATGTATTCTTGACCTCTGAGATTAAGAAGGCAATGGCTCCATCCAACTGCACTCTTCATCCCGTCTCCCCTCCACCTCCAAAGGGCATTACCTTTTTTTTTTTTAAAGATTTTATTTTTTTCCTTTTTCTCCCCAAAGCCCCCCAGTACATAGTTGTATATTCTTTGTTGTGGGTCCTTCTAGTTGTGGCATGTGGGACGCCACCTCAGCGTGGTTTGATGAGCAGTACCATGTCCGTGCCCAGGATTCGAACCAACAAAACACTGGGCCACCTGCAGCGGAGCGCGCGAACTTAACCACCCGGCCACGGGGCCAGCCCCAAAGGGGCATTACTTTTATTTTATAATTTATTAACTAGATTTTATTTCTTCTTTATTTTATTATTATTGATGTTTTTCCCCTTAGAAGAACATTCACACACTTTTGTCCCTCTCCTGTGACCCCACCACTGTCCTGTTCGTCTCTTCTAGAGTATTTGCTTGGCTTGTCATGGCTGTGCTTTGTTTTTTTTTTAAGGGAAAAGTAACAGGAGGTCACTGCATATCAAACAAAAATAAAATTTGTTAATTCTTTTACTCACCTGTGCCTCCTACACTTCATTTCTCTCTCCTAATTTAATCTCTCTTCTTTGGAAGTACCCACTCAGCTCTTCAATTCATCCACTGAGTTTTTCATTTCTACACTTAATATTTTTCATGCCCAGGATCTCCCATTGCTTCTTACTCATAACTGCTTGTTTTTACTTCGTGTTTCAAATATTCCTCCTTCCCTTTTAAAAGACATTTATTAGGCTTATTTAAAATTTCTCCAGTAGAGATTTCCGTAAATTGCTTTTCAAGGTGTGGTTCAGCAGAGGCCTTTCCCCCTGCCCGTGCGTGTTCCCTTGGGAATCTCAGTTGGTGTAGAGAGTGATGTGTACCCAAGGCAGAGACACAGGCTTTGGTTGTGAGGTGCAGAGCGCACTTCAACCTGGACAGCCTCTGGCACTGCAAGCAGGAATTAACGACTGACTCCCGGTTTGCTTGTGCCTCCTACCCACCATCCCCCACCTCCATACTCCCCAGGTACTCCCACCCTCAAAGAACATTTGTTATCACTGAAGAGGGGCCCCAGCTCTGCCCCAATGTCACCTAAGTGCCTCTGGTAAGTGCTGGGCCAGGGAGGTTTTTGACAGTGGAACAACAAGGGTCAATAGTCCACTGAGGTCAAGGAGGAAGAAAGAAAAGGTACACTGAGCCAGCCCCCAAGCTCATCTCCCCACTCTGGCCCTGGGCTTCTCCTGATATAGGCTGCCATTTTCCTTCTACATAGGGAATCAACCACTGTCTGTCTTCCCACGGGTTTTTTGTGGTTTTGATGTTAAGTGCTAGGATCCATCCACACGAGTTTTGCTTTTTTCCATAAAATCTCCAAAGTTGTGTTTGAGGAAGGGAGACAATGGCTTATGCTAATCTGCCGTTTTGTCCAGAATTGAAATTTCTTCTACAGATGACGAGTGCCCATGATTATAGGAACCACGCGGCTTATATGCCCATTAAACACACAATGCTGAGCACGCAGTAGGTTCTCCCTAAGACTTCTTCAATAAATTGATAAATTTATTCAAAGATATTTTAGATGATATGTAAAGTCATGTTTTTATTTTGACTTTGATCTTTACGCATTGCTTGAGAAAAATGATATTGCTTCAGGTGGCCTAAAAGGGGAGAGTAATTGCATTTTAATAAGCTAATCACAAGCAAAGCCCCCCCAAACAGAGTAAATGGTGCATGCAGATACGGGGCTGGGAGAGATTTCCAATTAAATCTACATTTTTCTTTCTGATCCCCAAGCTTCTCTGGCTCTGGGATCTGTTTCCAGGCTGCATGTTATTATGTTAACACAGGAAGACTTTCAACATTTATTCGTGCTATTATTTCCCTTTATCCAGCTCCTTCTTCAGGAGAATCAGTGTGTTCACAAGAGCCTGCGGAACAGACATCAGTTGTTTAAGTCTCACAAGAAGGTAGAAGACACTGAGGAAGAAACAATTAGGAATTTTCTCTACTGCTTATTACCCTTTAAAGGAGAAGGAAAGAAGGAATGGAAGGATGTGGGGAAGAAGAAAAAGAAAACACAAGGAAAGGGGAGGAAAGACAGACAACAGACAGACCATCCCCGCCTCCAGTCCTTTATCCCCTCTCCCTTGAACTTCTGCTTCGTCCTAATCTGCACTTCTTGCCTGGACTGTCCTTCTGACTTCCAACGGGCTCTTGTGGCTTCCCTAGAATCTCCTTGCTCACCTCTTGTGGAGTCTTGGTGTGTGTCTCACAGTGGCAGTCCTTGACCCTTTTGTCCCTCTCCTATCGCGCCCTTCCTGCTATTGTTTCAAAGAAAACCATGTGGCCTTTGTTGAGGAAAGTGGAAATGTCCATCAGGAGCTTCCCTTCCTACCCTCTTTGCCAGAGAGCATCTCTCTCTTTCTACACATCCAACAGTCATTTTCCCTCTGGTTGTAGAGGATGCCTTTCCAGCTTCTCCAGTATCATCTCCTCCAGTATCATTTCCTCCAGTATCATCTCCTCCAGTATCATCTCCTCCTCCTCCCTCTTCTGTTGCCATGTTGGCTGCCTCTTCTTCTTCCTCCTCCTCCTTCTCTTTGTTAAGCGGCATCTTATTTATTGATCACTTAATGGGAGCCACTCACTACGTGAAGCTAAACGTTTCTTGAATTACTTCATTACCAATGAAATGTATAGTATCGATATAGAGTATTATTACTTCTTTTAGGCTCGGAAAAGTCAGGTAACTTGTCCAAGATTGCACAGCTTACAGCTGGTAGATCTCATTAGCTCCTTCCCCTTGGCCTTGAAACATGGGCATGTTTTGGCTATAAATAACCAAGAAAATAAATGTATCGCCTCCTTCGAGACACTGTTCTATTCCTCGCCTTTCTTTCATTGCTAATATATCTGTCAAGCAAATGGGCACCCATGCTTCCATTTCTTCAGTGTCCAAACCTGCCTTAAGTCCTCACATTCTGGCTTCTGTAGTCTGTCATTCTGCCGACATTAGAGTGATGTCTCCGAAGGCACTAATGGCCATCTTCTTTCTAAACAAATGGCCTTTCCAATCCTTCTCCTTGACCCCTCTGTAGCTGTTGATGCTGTCAATGATCCTATCTTTGAAATTTCAGCTGCCAGCCAGCGTGGCTTATAAAGCAGATTTATGTGGTCATTCAGATTTGCTATGAGAGGGGGCGGTCCTTGATGGATGAGACCACCGCTAACGGACGCACCCCAAGCCCACGGCCAGAAATTTTAATTACCCTAGAGGGTCAAGAGGTATTACTTATCTTCAGAGTGGGAAGGATCTTTTATAGGTTTAAGGCTATTTTTGCAGGAAAACAAATTATTTACCTTTTCTGAATGATATCTAATCATTTGAGGTGAACTTATATGCGTAAATATTAAATCTTAAGAGCCTAGATAACCAAGTAACATTTATATTTGCAACACAATTAAGTAATCCTGATAATGCTACAAGGATTTTGTGTCTTCAGAGAATGAGATGGGGGCGGGTAGGAGTGGGAGGAGAGGTTCTCATCTTTACGGAATGGTTCAGTAGAAAATGAATCTCCCGGGGCTATTTTATACATCACTTTGCCTGTGAGCTGCTCCTAATTACTGTCTTAGGGGTACAGCTGTGAATATCACAGGATATTTATTTTCTCTGAAGATTTCACAGTTTCTAAAATGAAAGAGTAGTTCAAACAAAATAATTGCAAATTTTGTTCCTCTGCCACATGGCCCAGAGAAAGTAGGGTCGCTGGTTGATTGAAAGCATGGACGCGTGTGGTTTAACACACCCAAGAGATATGGGTTGGCAAATTTTAAAGTGGAGAATATGCATAACATTTACGTAGAGCTTTACAACATCCAGGTATGTTCATGCACATTATGCCATCTGCCTTCTGCCAAATGCTTGCACGAGATGGGAATTCTGATCCTAGTTTACGGATCAGGGAACATAAGTGCTGACAGTTGATGCTATTTGACCAAGTCTCCATTAGCCTTAAAGGCAGACCTAGGGTCAATGCCTAGGTCCCTGACCCCAGCCAAAGGATAAGTCTCATCCATCTTCCTCCGGCTCGTTGCATGCAGGTGATTAGTTCATTGTGGGGAGTAGACTGCGGCAAGAGGCTGTGGCACAGACATGCACGCAGCCATAGGCATTCAGCTCATAGATGTTAATGAAATCACGTGGAAGAAGAAAATTTACTTCCCAAAGAGCTAAAAACCTATTAAGTTGGTGTCAGAGGGCAGCATTACTCTTTTAAAAGGACATATTTGGAACATGATTCATTCTTGGCAGTCCCATTACAAAGGGCAGTAGGTATTTCTAAGTGGAACCTGTCGCCCACCCTGTCCAGATGAATTTTCCACTGAGACAACTCCCCAGTGCTGGATGATGTATTATCGGTATGCCTTGGCAAAACTCAAAGGACACTTAGGTATCACCTGTGCAGCTTCTTGTTAGGGTGGCAAAATCCAGAGAGACAAAGTGATCTAGGAACAATATTACTAAGATGGAAGAAGAATGGAAGTTTCTATCTCTCTAGAGCAAAAGTGTGTGTAGAGAAGACATTTGGGGATGTCAGCCTAGTCACAGGTTCCTGAGAATCAACGCCTTCCACCACTGCATCCCTTGTCACACGTGCATAAACATATCTATACAAAACACACATACACTGGCCTGGGCACCCAGCAGCCATGGTTCTATAAGGAGACCCTGCTCTCCTGGCCATGGGGATGGGAGCAGGTGTGGACACCTCACCCAAACTGGACACTCAACTCCCGTTTCTCTGGAATTGAAATAGAGGGACAGACACATCACTCAGAGAACTGAGACCTGAGTGACGTGACAAGGTTGCAGAAGGAAAGCCCACGGCCTCGAGCTGTAGAGGTTCCTGCTTCATTCCTCCCCTTCCTGACCCTTGGGTCGCTTGGCCTTTTCTCTGACTTCAGGAGCTACTGCCTCAGTATCTTCCAATAGCAGGAAAAAAATCCTGATATTCTGATTCTGGCTACTGTTATCGCTGTGAGTAATAAAGTCCTTTGTCTCTGACCCAGGAGTCTTGTGTCTTCTGCCAACAACCATTAAACTATGGCCAACTTGTTAATTTGCAAGGGTGGTACAATCTCAGACTCTTCATGGTTTCTGACAGTCATGTTGCTAAACCATTACTCAAGATCATCATTTGTGTGTGTGTGTATATGTGAGGAAGATTGTTGCTGAGCTAACATCTGTGTCAATCTTCCTCTGTTTTATGTGGGATTCTGTCACAGCATGGCTTGATGAGCAGTGCTAGGTCTGCACCCAGGATCCGAACCTGTGAACCCCAGGCCGCCAAAGCAGAGCATACGAACTTAAACACTACACCACTGGGCCAGCCCCAAGATCATCTTTTGTGTTAGTCGTGTTTTAATGGGTATGCATGATTTTTTCATTCATTTCTCTATTGTTAGATTCTTAAGCTGTTTCCACTGTTTTGCCCTTGAATAAAATACTTGTATACAACAATTTATACATTCATCCTTACAAATAACTATATCTTGATGAAAATTCAGTAAACTTTTAGTTTTGATGAAACGCAGATACAATAACACTTGAGGTTTCCTGAGCGTTTAATAATTAACTTTTGTTGACTTTATTTTAATTAACCTTTATTTTAATAGTAAATTTTTATTTTAATAAACTGTTAGTTAACTTTTATTTTAATAATAACTTTTATTTATTTCACACTGGTCCTAGAGGTCAGACTCACAAGGGGAGGACAGGCCAACCAACAGACAGAGGATGAGCTGGGCCCTAGCGCCAGCGTCTGGTCACTCTGGGGTTTGCTGTGAAGATACGAGCAGGCAAAGGTCAGAAATCCAGAAGGATGGTGTGGCTCAAAAACCTAATAAATAAGTTGCCACCCCTAGCATTTGATTCCCACTTACTGTCAAGCGCATGCACACGAGATAAGGCAAGGCCGAGGCCGAGGCCTGGCTGATTTGGCTGGCAAATATACAATGAGCCACTCTTAGATTGAGACAGTTCATTATTTTCATAGACGATGAAAAGAGAAATAAGCCAAAGGTGCCAGCTGCCCATGATCCTTGTCCCAAACACCCAAATGGACGACACTGATGTGACAGAGGTCAGAAGGCTGCACCATGAGCCGTGGACGCCTGTTGGAGCTTGCAGCTACATAGTTTTATATTCTGCAGCTCTAATTGGGGGAGGGAAGATGGGGCAGAAAGCTTCATACCTCAGAATCCTGCAGGGCATGAGAAACCACCTCAGGACAGCCTCCCAGGAAGCAAGTGGGAGATGGCCTCATAGCAGCTCCCACAAGCGCCCCCATCCTCTCGTGTTCTGGGTGCATCACAGGTGTCCTTCCAAGACCTGGATGAGCTGCAGTCCTAGCCTTTGCCTATATGGGTGCACGCAAGGTCCCCAGGGCCCTTACCTGTCTATCCTCTTCTCTATCCTCATCTCCTCCCCGCTTTGCTCACACGCCAATACCTGGCATTGCACATGCTCCACACACACCCTCACGTCCCTGTGGCTGTGCCTCAGTTGAAGGTGAGCCTTTAACTGGAACCATGCTGCTCCTCCATCTTATATCTACCATGAAATTCCCAACAACCTGACAAGTCAAGTGTGGTGCCTTATTGTATTTAATAATCACAACATCCAAAGCATCCAGCATGGGGTGGGGGTGGTAATATTATATGCATTTTACAGAAAAGGAGGGGAGTTGCTGGGATCTCTTTCAGGGTTATTAGTAGCAGAGCCAAGATGCACCCCTTTGATTCTTCTAGAATGTAGTCCAAAGCCCAGCACATAGGAAGTCATCACAAAATGTTTGGAAATTCACACCAACTCAGTTGCAGCAAGGAGGCATCCTGAGGGACTGAATCCATGATCCTGGACAGTCAGACGTAATGGTGGATGCCAGAGCAACTGGTGGTTGAAGGAAACCAGGAAAAGAGGCACAATCCAGAGTCAGTGATCACTCAGCCAGCTTGGGTCTTGAATGACAGAACCCAGCGCTGGTGAAGCTGGGGACTGACTGTGTGAACTCGAAGCCCATGTCTGAGGAGGGAGGATTTGAGCATAGAAGGAGCATCAGCAGGTTTAGGGGTTCATGCTGACGCCCCCAGCTGCTTCTCTGGAGGAGCCCCCACATCCAGGCATATCTTTAGTTTAGCTCTATTAGTCCTACTCATGTCATCCTCTCAGCCTGGCTGGGACCTCCCGCCAGCTCCATTCTTCTTTAACCAGACCCTGGTCTGTCCACTGCTTTCTGATTTCACTGTGAGGAGACCAGGAGGCAGACCGTGTGTTGACTGAGTGAGGGCCATTGTCTATTTGAGGTCTGAAGGCTATCTCTGAAAACAAACTCAGTCTTTTGGAAGAAAGAAATGAGATCTGTGGTAGAATTTGAAGCGATGGCTGTCATTTTGCTTGGAGCTCCTTTCCTACAGACGGCAGCGGGCCTTTCTTCAACTGTCCAGGGGGACGGTCGGCCCCTGGCTTCTCCCCAGCACTGAACTGGGTCGATAGGAGTCGGGGAGAGGACGATAAACTAGAAATAAACTTTCAAGTTTGCCGCTATGGTGACCTTCTCCTTCTTTCTCCTACCGGCCACGCTGCAGGATACCCCACCTGGGTGTCTTCCACATCAAAAATGCCACCATGCAGCGACAACGTGGCATAGAGATTTAATGCTTTGAAGTTGGGCAGAAGTGGTTATTACCCTCGGCTCTGCTCCTCCCCAGCAGCTTTGGTAACCTTGGGCAGGTGACTTCGCTTCCCAGAACTTCCATGTCCTCCTGAACAAATGGGGATCATAAGGGGATCCCCCTTATGCTTCAGAGGGCGATGGGATGGATTTCATGAAACAAGGTTTATAAAGAGCTTATTAGTGTGGTGCACAGCGGAAATCATTACAGTCACTCTTATCACTGTTACTAAAGCTGTGATCCACGCGGACATGCAGCTAATGTCAGGCAGGCTGTGATGGCTGCTACAGCAGAGGTAGGATTGCAACCATTATTATTGAGCAGGCTTCTCCCTTGGGAAACCCAGCTTGTACCCACGCCTCCTCCAGCACTGACAAGGCCATTGCTGTGATGGAGAGCAGTAATACTGAGAACCTCATGTTTTCATGCCCAACGTCATGTTTAAGGATCTGCAAGAATTCTTTATCTCTGGCACTAAACTTTAAAGATAAATGAGCTAAAGCTGGGGACCAAGCAATGAGAACTCTCTGTCTTCCACTGTAACCTGCCCGAGGATGATGGCCAGACTCCGAGATCTGAGCCCTAAGCTTGAATAGAGATGATTAGCTCTTAGTTAATGACTCTGGAGAGACCACCCCACCCCCTACCCAATAACAGCATTCCACAAAGTCTCGGGGCTTGTACGTTCACTGTTTTTTCCCTCGGATCTTAAGAAAGCTTGCGCTGCTTCAAATTGAGAGACCATGCTCTAGGCTTCATATTGATTTTGCTCCCCTCCACCCCCACTCAGACACCCTAAACTGAAAGATGAATGGAACTGCTAAGACGAAGGGAGTTACAGAAACCAGCTAATTTTCCAGTGGTCAGCATGGCCTTTTGTAAAAATGTCTGTTCAGCATTTGAGAGTGTATGTTTCCAACATCTCCCAGTGAAATACATCCCAGGAAGCAAAGCTTTACAATGATTTTCTTTCATGCTGACAAACTAAGAAGGATGAGATGTTCATTTGCCCCAGAGTCAGAAAAAGCACAACCAATTATGAAGTCTGAGAATATCAAAATGGACTTATAACAGCAAATAGTCATGCCTGTGCAATTCCATTTAACTGGTTACTCAGCTCTTTTTGAAAGGCATTATTAAGCTTGTTAGAGAATCTCACAGCGAATTGGTTTGAATGAGCAATTAAACAATTAGACCTTTGAGTATTTAAAAAGATTACAGGCAGATGAATAGTGCTACAAAGTGGCCCTGAAATAGATCTGGAACTGAATAGGCAAGCATAAAGATTCGTAAAAGTCTTTTCTCAGACTGTATTCTTTTTCCAATTACCATTAATTGGTTATTTTTCCAATGTTAGACATTCATTGTATAAATATACTACGTACATAAATAATTTTTACACTATATATGTTACAGATAAGTTAAAAGAAGAAAATCACCCATCTCAAGAAATAGCCACTGTTAATCTTGCTTTAAACTTCCCAGAGGTTTATACAGGACAGCCTAGCGACTAAGAGTGTGAGGGGCCAGAGTCAGAATGACCGGATTCCAGCCCAGCTCCTTCCTCACTGACTCTGGGATCTGGAGACTTCACTTAAACTTCGTTTGGTTCAATTTTCTCATCTGTACAATTGGGGTAAAAATAGCACCTTTCTTACAGTGTTTTAGGAGGATCAAACAAGATAATGTGTGCAAAGCCTTTAATCAGTGCCTGATACCGAGTAAGCACTCAATAAATATTACATATTTACATATCCTATATAGACAGCATACAATTAAAATGGGATTTTATTGTATACAATGATTTATAACCAGCTTTTTTAAGATGGCATATCGTACAGATTTTTCTGTATAAATACATGCACATCTCTTCATTGATTTTAATGACTGTATAATATTCCATTGTATGAATGTTTGATAAATTACCAGGTTGGAGCCTAGCATAATGGCACTGCCTGCCAACCACCAGTTGGGCCTGTGTGCTGTCTTTCTACGTAAGTGTGTACTTATGAGGTTCATTGCTTTTTTTTTTTTTTTGAGGAAGATTAGCCCTGAGCTAACTACTGCCAATCCTCCTCTTTTTGCTGAGGAAGACTAGCCCCTGAGATAACATCCATGCCCATCTTCCTCTACTTTATATATGGGACGCCTTGCACAGCATGGCTTTTGCCAAGCGATGCCATGTCCGCATCCGGGATCCCAACCAGCAAACCCCGGGCTGCCGAGAAGCAGAACGTGCGAACTTAACCGCTGTGCCACCGGGCCGGCCACTCATTGCATTTTTAAATTGTTCTATAAAAATTAGTGAAAATGAAAAGCTAAAGGTCTGATATTGATAGTAAGAATTATTTGTTTATAAGTTCATTACACTTGAGACAAAGACAGAAAGCAATGTATATTTGATTTGGAAGGGCGTGTACAAAATGGAGGAAAAATGTGAATATTTTTCAATTCCTAAGGGTCAGGTCTAGATAGAAATTTCGTTCTTTGTCTCTCAGAGAACCGAAGCCCTCTTCCAAAACATATTATTTACTTTCAGCTTTCATACATTTGACCAATGTCCAGGAGGAAGGGCCTGACTGTGAGTGCCTCCTGACAGCTTTAGGAGGAAACCTGAGTAAGTGAGGATGGCCAGGATGGTGGGAGACAGATGGAGATTAGAGCAGTGAGGAATTCTGCAGACGGTCCTGATGCTGGGCTTCCACATCGCTGAATACTTCAGTGACTGCAAAATCTCTCCCATCACCAAACACCAAAGGATTGTCCCCTGAGGACTTGTGGACCAGGCACACAGTGCGGGGCGTGGTGTGAGCTCTGGGGAAGGGGCGTGGACTAACAGTTTGAGAAGAGGCCCCTGGAGGCCAGGAACATGGTCTTAGATGGAGACAGCTTTTTTGCTTTTATTTGGGATGAGGACACAGGGAAAAGGATGCAAAGAATTGTACTCTACAGAAATGAGACAGCTATTGTAGGGCTAGCCTGCCCGGCACATAGTAAATATTCATTGAATGTTGAGAGGATGAATGAATGGACACTGTTTTGTCAAGTAAAGGAAGCAGAAGAAAATCACTTCTGTTTTAATAATACATCTGTACTGATAGTATAGTTATAAAGTTGCCCTGGCTGTTCTCTATAATCTTTTAACTTTATTTTTTAATCTACTCTCATTTAGGGGAAAGGAGATGAAGAAAATTGACATGGGGGGTGGGGTTGCTACAAATAATGATGCAGAGACTATGTGAATGGCACCCCGGCATTGCACAGTGCACAACCTGTGCAGCTGTACACAATGGTCATGGCTATTGGGTGCCTCCTACATTTGCAGAACTGTGCTAGATATCATATCATCACATAATATTATTACATGGACCCCCCCAACACCGCTGTGCAGTGGGAACTATCCTCATTTTGCAACTAAAGAAATACCGACTCAGAAAACAAAGAATCTTCCAAGATGACACAACCAGATGGAAGGAAGTGGTAGGACTGCAGTTGGAATTCAAGTCTGAGTCTGACTCAGCTCAGCTCCATGCTGAGCTCTTTCAATCATCCCAGAGAGTTTGGAGTTGAATACACTTAAATACAAACTGACCATCCCCTGGCAAAATCACAAAACACATGCAGTACACAAAAGTCCTGCCTTTCCATTATTCCTTGAATAATGCAATTTGTGTCTCAGTTGGCTACCAGAGCCTGGCTCTCCTGAAGTTTGAGGAAGAATTGTGGCTTTAGCAGGAGCCCGGGTTCTTCGATCCAGAGTTTGTGCCCTGAGTCGTAAGCTCCGGTTTGAATTTTGTTTCCTGGGTCCGCTCCAGAATCTCGCCTTTCCCTCTTCTTCCTGGCTGGCTCTTTCATTTCTGCGTGAGAGGCCTGGGAGTCCCTGTGACACTTAGTGCTCCGTGTCCTTCACAGCCGGGGCTGAAATCCTAAAATTGAGCTAGCCAAGCTTCAAAAGAGAAAAGGAAAGCCAACCTCTGATCAAAGAGCAAGAGACTTCCAAGAACATCTCCAGGTCACAGATGCAGACTGGAAGGAGCCCACAGAGGAGCCACCAGCCCCATCCTTCCCTCTTGCAGCACAGAGAAGGATGCTCGTGGGTGCCATTTGTGGAGCACAGACCAGCGCTGGGCGCGGAAGCACCCTCCTGTGGCCATCGAGCCTTAGGAATCTGGGGCGGGGGACCCATACCTAGAGAGACTCTCTAAGACAGAGGGCTTGGGAGTGGCTCGTTGTCTCTTCTGAGGCATCTTCTCCATCTCCTTCAAGGACTCCTCTTGTCCCCTTGGAGGGGCCCCACCTCAAGCTGTGGTCCTCTGTCTACTCTGATCCGTGTGTGTGGTTCCATGCCGGGCACCGTCTCCAGCAGGGCACTCACATGGTGCCTTCATTCCCCGGGGCTCCAGACTTTCTCAGGTGGTGTTTCTGGGATCTCGACTTGAAGGTCTTGTTCGTTCCTGTCTTCCCCATTCTCTGCCCTGGAGTTTCTTTCTCCCTGCTGAGGAACATTCTTGCCTCACCTACCAGGAGAAGAATTATAGCT
Organism: Equus asinus; assembly: GCF_041296235.1. Lineage (NCBI taxonomy): Eukaryota > Metazoa > Chordata > Mammalia > Perissodactyla > Equidae > Equus > Equus asinus. The sequence continues at coordinate 12,041,634 of NC_091791.1, read as the reverse complement.
TAGGGCTGGAGGCCTGGCATGAAATAGGAGACAGAGCAGTCAGGGGTAGGGAGCACTGGGCTGGAGTCCAGGGACCCTGGGAGCCCAAGATGCTTGAGCTATAGAGGAGAGCAGGAGTTATTTATCCAGAAACAAACAAAAAAGGCAAATGAATGTTTAACATCTCTTCCCCAAACCACATCAGGGAAGCCCTGTGCTGAGTCTCTAAGTGTCTAAAAGGCATTTACACCCATGACGCAGGGGGAAAGGAAAGGGACTTTGAGCATCACCTTAAGGAGGAGGCTGAACCTCAGGAGAGGAGCTGGTGACTGCTCTTGGCTAAGAGAAGGGCTGGCTCCACCCCCGCTGGAAACATGGGGCCCCCTTCCTCACTGCTCCCTGGTGGGTGATCATGCACGATGCAGCATCTATGGCCCGGGCACACTGGGAAGGGGGCATCCAGGTCATTCCGTCGGGGAAGCTATTGCAAATAAAGGCAAGGGGGTATCCAGGGAAATCTCAAGAGATTTAAGGAACGGAGCAAAAATTGTCTCTTCCCAATTAAGGACACCAACCTGGTCAGGAGACCCTCTGCTCTGCAGTGGAGCTGTCATCCCATCCTCCTCCACGTGGCTCTTCCTCGGCCACGCTTCTTCAAGTTCAAAACCATATCAATTTTCATGATTCTCCACTCCTCATCCCCTACATTTGTCTTAGGGTTTGGGGTGGGGGGCAGGCTGTAAAAAGGAAGAGATAAAACTGGGAAGAGGAGTTGAGATGTTAATGGGGTGGCTTTGAAGGCCAGTGAGGGGAGGTTGTGACACATTTGCCAGACAATGGGGCCACTGAAGGTTTTTAACAAGGTGAGATAGGAGCAGAGTTGGACCTCGGGAGGCTGTTTCTGGGAGAAGACTTTACCTGGGATTACAGTGGCGAAGGAATGGGAGGGTGAGAAGCCTGTTGTGATATTATTTTTTAAATTTAATTATTTTATCAAGGTCATATTGGTTTATAACATTGTGTAATCTCAGGTATACATTATTATATTTCAATTTCTATATAGAATACACCGAGATCACCACTGATAGACTAGTTTTTATCCGTCACCATACATATGTACCCCTTTGGCCCCTTTCACCCACCCCTCAGACCCTTCCCTTCTGGTAACCACTAATCTGTTCTCTTTGCCCACATGTTTGTTTATATTCCACATAAGAGGGAAATCATACAGTGTTTGTCTTTCTCTGTCTAGCTTGTTTTGCTTAACATAATACCTTCAAGGTTCATCCATGTTGTTGCAAATGGCATGATTTTGTCTTTTTTTATGGCTGAGTAGTATTCCATTGTATATATTTACCACATCTTTTTGGGGGGGGGGAAGATTATCCCTGAGCTAACATCTGCTGCCAATCCTCCTTTTCTTGCTGAGGAAGATTGGCCTTGAGCTAACATCCATGCCCATCGTCTTCTACTTTATATGTGGGACACCTGCCACAGCATGGCTTGCTAAGCTGTGTGTAGGTCTGCACCCAGGATCTGAACCGGCAAACCACACCACAGTGGAACGTGCGAACTTAACCACTGTGCTACCAGGCCAGCCCCACCACATCTTCTTTATCCAATCATCCATTGACAGGCGTTTGGGTTGCTTCCACATCTTGGCTATTGCGAATAATGCTGTGATGAACATAGGGACGCACAAATCTCTTAGACTTCATGTTCTTTGGATAAATACCTAGTAGTGGGACACCTGGATCACATGGTATTTCTACTTTTAATTTTTTGAGGAATCTCCATATTGGCTGCAATAGTTTGCATTCCCACCAGCAGAGTATGAGGGTTCCCTTCTCTTCGCATCTTCTCCAACACTTGTTATTTTTTATCTTGTTAATTACAGCCATTCTGATGGGTAAAAGGTGATATCTCCTTGTAATATTCTAATCAGGAAATAAGTCCTTGATTTAAAAGTTAGTAACAATGTTAACGCGGGAGAGTAGGTATAGACAAGATGCTAAATCGGGACTAAATCCTGTCAAAGGAGGGCAAGACATGTGGAGAAGGAGAAACCAAAAATTATCCCCAAAGCCGCTGCTAGAAATGAAAGGTCTTGAGGCACTAGGCAGCCACACACAGGAGTAGGGCAGCTGATGGGGTCCGTGGCAAGATAAGAGTCATATTCTAAAGGAGTTGTCCTTACTCACAGCCCTGGCCAGGTGCGGCCAGGTGTGACCATTATCCCACGTACCAGGACTGATGTCTCAAGAAAAGCTAAAATCTCTTGGATTTTAACCATAATCGTAACAGCTGACATTTGTTAAGCAGTTAAGGCTGAGGACAGATCCCTGAGAATCCCTAAATTTGGAGGGAAGAGGAAGATAAGAAGTGAACAAAGGACACAGAAAGGAGTTATCAAGAAGCAGAAAGCAAACAGGAAAACGCCTCGATGAAGATACCAGTGGAGTGGAGGGAGGTGGTGGTCGCCATGGGCACCTCTGCGGAAAGGTGGTGCCGAGGAAAGGCTGTTACTTTTGGTGCACAGGATGTCGTCTATGACCTTGCAGAGAGTAATTCAGTAGAGGATCAGAAATCAAAGACAGAAGAAAAGGAGCTGAGAAGTGAGTGGGAAGTGAGAAAGCAGATGTAGAGCATGTAAACTATCATTCTCATCAGTCTGGGCAAATTTCTTAGAATTCTGAGACTTGTACTCCACCCCCATTAATGTCATTAGTTTCCGCGGATACTTTCAATTAGTCCCACACTTAGACGTCCACAGCCTCTTCCTTCCCACTGTTCAAGGCTATTTCTAGGAAGAAAAAAGGAAGTGGCTCAGTTGGGGTCTTCCTTTAATATTTTCATCAAGGACAGAAAATCAGCAGACTGCTGAGTTTACTCCAAGTGCTGCAGGGTGGGGTCCAACCACAAAAGCGAGCCCCACCTGAATCTCTGGTGGGTGCGGGTGAAATGAGACTTTTTCTGCCTTCAGTGTGAAGTTCTTCACAGATTTGCCTAGGGATGGCAAAGCTATGAGTCCTCCCTTACCGCTGCATTCTTTGCTGAGAACTGCAAAGAAAGATCCTCTCTCCTTCCTGTTATTCCTTTTCTGGATAAGGGTCATAAGGACGCTTTATATTCACTATCATAGAGCAGAACCTAGCAGCCCAGAGAGGACCTCTCAGATCTCCCTCTCTGGGGAGCAAAATTGACCGACAGCCCCCGCTGCTGGCCCTGAGTTTTTTGAAGCCATACTTCACTTCTCCTGGGCTGTCCCCAGCCACTAAGGCAGCCCCATTCCTGCAAGATACAGGGCTCCTCTTACATGTGATGTTAGCTTGGGAACTCCCCACTGGTCTTCTGAAACGTTCTTGAACCGCAGCATAGTCTAAGACTCCGCCACCTCACCTTTCTTCCTTCTCCCTCTCGTTCACAGGTGTCAGACCTGCATCGTGACCTTGTGGCTCACTCAGCCACTGCCCTTCCAAAGGTGTATCCTGCACAGCCAGTCCCATCTTGACATCTAAGGAACTAAGCTGACACCTACAATTTAGTGGAAATAGCAGATTAGCCATTAGATGTTGAAGTAATATTTCAAGAGGTGCTAGGAGGAGAGTAATAGATTTAGAGTCACAAACCCTGGACTAAATAGTTTTACAACCCTGAACCTTTGAAATGGAGATGAAAACAATAACACTAACAAGCAGTAATAATACAACCTCACAGTGTTGTAAGCGTCAAAATGAAATTGTTTGTTTAGATTTACTTTGCATAAAAATACTTTGCAAATGCTATTTATTTACTTATTTGTGAGGAAGATTGGCCCTGAGCTAACATCTGTTGCCCATCTCCCTCTTTTTGCTTGAGGAAGGTGGTTCCAGAGCTAACATCCGTGCTAATCTTCCTCTACTTTGTATATGGGATGCTGCCACAGCATGGCTTGATGAGTGGTGTGTATGTCCATGCCAGGGATCTGAACCCGTGAACCCCGGGCCACCAAAGTGGAGCACATGAACTTAATTACACTACTGAGCTGACCTCTACAAATGCTATTTATTAATAATAATACATAATAGTGATGATAAGAACACTTGTCAGAGACTCTGAACCGTTTTTACTCACAATCCTTCTGACATCAAATGTGTGGAGTTTATTCTCACAACAACCTGTTCCCCAACTCTCCAGACGCTGGCTGGGTGTCCTACAATTCAATTCAATTCTGACACTAACTACCCAGAGTTAGCACAGACCCCACAGGTTAAGGGTTCAGTCCCACAAGTCTGGCCTCACTTCAGATGGCAATCGCAAGTTCCAGGCCTTCTGAGCTTCTGACCGACTGGCTATAAATCAGGGATTTCAACACTCTCCTCCTCAGGTTCAATATTTTGCTAGAATGGCTGGTAGAACTCAGGAAAACAGTTTATTTACTATTACTAGTTTGGTATAAAGGACGTAACTCAGGAAGTGCCAGGCAGAAGAGATGCATAGGCCAAGGTATTTAGGGGCCCCCTCTGGGTGCTCCACTCTCCCAGAACCTCAATGTCTTCAGCAACCCAGAAGCTCTCTAAATGCCATCATTTAGGGATTTTTATGGAGGTTCTATTACGTAGGCATTATTGATTGAATCATTGACCATTAGTGATTGAACTCAACCTCTAGCCCCCTCTCTCTTTTCCAGAATTTGGGAGGCGGGGCTGCGAGCTCCAACCCTCTAATCGCAGGGTTGGTTCCTCTGGCAAGAAGCCCCGTCTTGAAACTATCTAGGTGTCCACCAAGAGTCACTTCATTAATGTAAACTCAGGTGTGTTTTAAAGGGGCTTATGAAGAATAACAAAGTCACTCCTCTCATTCCTAATGCTTGGGGATTTTCTAGGGTTTTAGCAGCTCTGCACCAGGAACTGGGGATGAAGACCCAATAGATTCCTGTTATCCGGAAACCAAAGCACACTTTGTTGTCGGAAACCAGGTTGAACTCACACAGCAGCTGTGCACGAATTCTCTCCCTACTGCTGTAAAATAAAATGAGGAAATGTTTCTATCAATGCAAGAGTTGAGGGGGGAAGGCTTAGGATAGAGTACTAGTGGGTGTGCAACTGATTTTTGGTAGACATGTTCTTCTTGAAACCTCATCCTAAACCTGTCTCTCATCCTCCTCCACAGACAGTTACGAGATAGCTTTACCTATTCAAGTTGGACCACTTTCCAGCGCCTTAGGTTTTTCTATGCTATCCAGGAGACTTGACTACATCCCTCTGTTCATCCCATAGCTTTTTGTTTTCTTTCAAGCATAACTTTTTATCAATCTATGTTCAGTAAAACTGATACGTGGCAGAGTCGGGAAAGATTTACCCTTGGGGTGAAGGTCCTCTAATCAACAATGTTCACGGGGCACCTTCCTAAGATCCACAAGAGGGTTGATGAGCTAATGGCATGGGAGGTGCATAGTTTCATCAAGACTCCCAAGGAAGGTGTGGCTTTGTGGAGGTAAGACTGGTTAGCCGGCTAGTGCTCGGTGGCTCCTTTGCAATGCCAGTGGACGCTCTGTATCAGCCTGTAGAGTCTTCAGCCTGAATCTTCAACCTCTGCACACCCCATCAAGTCACTCCTTGTTGCCCTCCTTTCCTCTCTTTGTTTCAGCCGTCATCTTGGGTGAATGTTCTAGTTTAGCCCCACTTATCAAACAGTTATTAGTCAGGCATGTTCTGCTACTATGATTACAAGATGCTCTTATTCAGTGATATTAATATTTATGCACCCCCCCAAAAATTCACCAATCTCCTACGGTGTTCCTGGTACTGGGATAGCCACAGGGTCAGAGGAGTGACTGAGATCAATACATTAGCCCAGCTTTTGCAGGACTATTGACTGATTTTGGAAAGAAAACTGGACACATAAGAACAGAAAAGCTGCTGGATGTGGCTTCGGGGGAAGTTCATACAGGGCACTAGGAGGATGCAGAGCGGAGGGAACCGTCCTAATGTAGGAAGTGAGAGCCAGAAAAGTTAAGCGATTTGCTTAAGGTCATGTATTAGTTTCCCAGGACTGTTGTGACAAATTACCACACACTGGTGGCTTAAAACAACAAAAATTTATTCCCTCTCAGTTGAGGAGGGCAGAGTCTGAAATCGAAGTGTCAGCAGGGCGGGGATCCCTCTGAAGGTTCTTGAGGATAATCCTCCCTTGCCTTTCCATAGCTTCTTGTGGTTGCCGGCAATCCTTAGCTTGCGTCACTCCAGTCTCTGCCTCCATCATCACATGGCCTTCTTTCCTGGTGTGTCCCTCTCTCCAAATCTCCTTCTCCTCATAAGGACACCAGTCATTGGATTTAGAGCCCACTCTAATCCAGTATGACCTCCTCTTAACTTGATTACATCTGTAAAAGCCTTATTTCCAAATAAGGTCATATTCACAGATACCAGGGGTTATGATATAAACCTATCTTTTGAAGGAATTCAACCTACAACAGGGCATATGGTCAACTAATGGAGACCCTGGGCTGTCATCAAAGACTCACGACTTGATCATAAAAGCAAAAATGGACCACCCCCAGCAAAGTGACTTTGAAAGTATTCCTCCAATTCCCCCTGCTGCCTGCCCACTAGATTCCAAAGGAGAGTGCAAGCACCTTGCTTCCCCAGCCTTCCATGTGACTCCAACCCTGGTACACACCTGGGCATTCCTTTTCTTTCCAGGCTCCGTCTCCTGTCTCGGCACCATCATGACCTGTGGTCTTTTCTCGTCCTGGGGCTCCCGGCTGCATGTGTAGGGTACTAGTTTCTGAGCATCTCTCTAGGCTCCATTCTGCAGAGGAAGCAGCAGGTTCATAGCCGAAGGAAGCCTTGGCTCCTTTTGATTTTCAGATGGAGCTTTTAGAGCACAAATAAATTTGCCTGCTTAACTCTAATGTGCTTTTATGCTGCCTGCCCACTCCCACCAAAAAAAGTTTTCCATCTTTTTATTAATCTTGCCAAAGACTCCAAGGCACTCTGCCAGGAGTGATGGAGGTAGGTGGAAAAGGGGCGGAGAGGGAAGCAAACCCATCTCCCCACACATGTAAAGTTAGAAGCGTGGGTAGTTAATGAACTAGGGTTATAGAATTTATTTAAACATTCCTCCATCTGAGAGAGAGCTGAAAACCCATAAGAGACTTCTCTAAACTCACAGAGAGGGGTGGAAAAAAAGATGTTCTGATTTAATTCCAATGTTATAATGAAAGCAATTGTCCTGCATGTGTCATTATTTTTCTATTATCTTAACGCCCCAGTTAATGAAGATTTTCAGAGCCCACTCGTGCAGCTCCAGGAGCTGAGCAGTTACATCCTTTCCTCCACCCAGTGGATGCAGACTTAGCTTCACTGCAGATGTAGTTGTCTTCCTCACATCAATTCCTATTCGGTGCTAGCCATCAATCGGGCTGCAACTGCCAGCCTAAGGGGGCAAAGCATCTTCCATTTCATCCACGTGGGCTCCTCTCCTCCATTCCTTTCCATTTGTAATACCAGTGCAGAGACAGCCCGTTCGGAAGGGACCCACTGTGCTGACGATGGCAGATTGACAGCTCTTGGGCGCTCAAGGATTCTAGACAGTTCATGCATGACAGAACACGGGGGCAATACTTCCCTCCTGTGAGAGAGGACATGTTTTTAATGTGTGGGGATTTTCTGACTTCATCCTTCCCCTACATAGAACAGTCTCAGAATTGCCAGCTTGGCTTTTTCCGTCCTCCCCTCCTCTTCCTGATTTCTGAGAGCAGAAAGGGCAAAATCTATGCAAAGCCTCCTGAGAAAAGAGATCAGACAGAACGTACTCCCCAGGGAGCCTCATGCGGAAGAGGAAGATGTCACTGGCCGAGTGGATCACGATGGGGGACAAGCGAGTAGAGTGGCAGGGACAGCACTGTATGGATGAGGGAGAGGGCACTATGGCGTCGGAGAGTGAGAAACTCTGCGTATTTGGGGATGGCAGAGAAGAGAAGAAAACCAGCGAAGTTATAAGGAGTGTTGTGGACTCTGCCCTTGAAAGCCCATGAATGGTTGCAAGAGGCCTAAATAAAATTAAATCCCCTACATGGGTTGCTCAAATGTGTTGCTCTTCTGAAACTGGGCCACATGAGTCCCAGTTTTATGAGCAGAATGTCTTGTCTGTTGACCATTCTGTGGGCGTCTATCATCCTGGCTCTGGGACTAATTAGCAGGGGTGAGAACAGAGAATTACAGGCTTTCAGAGGATGAAGACACATTAGAGAGAATCTATCTAACCTGCCATTTAGTTCGGGAAACCTCCTACTGCCCCCCAGCCTCGCCTCTGCCAGGAGGGACCCAATAATGCAAACCTCAGGCCCAATCTACAGCCAGCCTAGTCGTCGCAGAGCTCATGCCTCGGAGTCACAGGTGTGGCTTCCAGGCATTTCTGAATTTGAACTCTTGCTCTCTGAGTCTCAGGTCCCTCATCTGGATGAAGGTCACAACAGTGCCTCTCTCAGGGTGTCTGAGAGGCGACTAAATGACATAGCAGATGTTCCCCAGAAAGAATGATTCAGAGTCTAATTAGGATAGCCTTGTGACCTAGTGCCCTCAGACTGAGTCTACGTGTTGACCAAATACCCAGTCAGCTCAGTGGGGGGAAAAGAGGCCCAATGTGGAAACATATGTAAGACAAGTGTCTGCCAGTGTTTGGCTTTTAAACTAAGTCCTGCTGACATACTAGTATCCAACTATGTTTGGTTGATTTGAGGAAAGCATTTTCAAAAGTCTTTCTACACAGGTGGAGAGAGAATCTTAGAAATCCAACACTATTCCAATCCAAATCAATCCATTCTTAGTACTTTCTTGTAGCTGCTTTCGATATTCTTTTATTTAATGATCTTGGTATCTATGTACATACCATAGAAATTGAGAGTCTTGGAAAACCTGACGATAAAAGTAGAAAAATAAAGATTGCAAGAAAAACATTCCAAAATCATTACTTAGGAGTGGAGCAATTTGAGGTGAGTCTATTTTTCTTCTTTCTGTGTATTAAAATTTTCTACAACGAAGTTGCAGTGTCTTAGCAATAACAAACAACTGTGTTATGACAATACTCACCACAATTTAACTACTGGCTTTGTGTGTGCTTTTATGTCAATTTTGCACCTTCTCTGCCTCAGTTTCCTCCTCTCCATAGCAAAGGAATTCAAACAGGTGCTATATAAGGCGTGTCTTAGAACAACCCTATTATTCTAATACTGTAGGCGAAAATTTCACTTACAGGCAATAGGTTGTCACTCATTCAAAAAGGCTTTTGCCTTCACAGCCAGATGAATTTCCACAGAAAAATCACGCATTTTGTTAACAGCTATATGCAACTTGCCTCAAAAATAAGAAACACAAGAGTGACAGAGATGTTTTGAGTGTTAGAAATTTTTAAGTAATAGAAGAGCTATCAAATTGTGACTTTGGCCATGAGAGGAGAGGCGTTATTACACAGCACATTTAGGTCTGGTTTGCCGAGCGAAAATTGGCACCTTTCAGATGAGTTAGCATCCTTTGAGTCCATCCTCTTTCTGGTGCATAAGGCTCATGGCCATTTGTCGGACGCGCAACCTGAGTACTTATTTGTTCCAAGGTGGCTGGGGTTGCTTGAGCCTGGCTGAATGGTCCAGTACACCATTCTGGAGACTGAGATGCAGTCTCCATGCACTGAAACACCTTTGTAATTTGCATACTTCATAAATATCAAACTACATCTCACATGCAAAAAAAAAAAAAAAGAAATTCATGAATGACAGGTGTTACTGGGTCTAATTTTAAAATATAATTTGCATAAAATAGAACACTCACTATATACTTGAAAGGAAGAATTTAAAGAAAATTTGTATTAATCTTTAGAGTGTTGGATTTTTGTTGGGTGATGTGATAAGAATACACTATTTGGAGCCAGACAGACCAGCTTGCCAGCTCTGAGGCTGAGGGCTTACCCGCCCTGGGGATCAGTGAGCTTATCTGCAAAGCAGACATGCTACAGGTTCCTTTTGCCTTCTGTGGGTAGGCTGAGGTAGTTTTAGCTTGGTGGTAAGGTCTATAAAATCTTGGAAATATTTTCTATATTTTACGTTTTTCTACATTTTCTTTCAAACATTTTCTGGCGCATATGATAGCAACAAATCTCCATCCAAAGCTGGGCTTCTTGCCTAATGATGAAAGGTGTCAGGAAGAGATGTTGAGGTTTCTGACCACTGTGATTATTAATTTGCTAAAGCATTTAAATTAATAGCAGATTTCAGGTCCTAATCCTTTGATTCAATAAAGGGACAAAAGCATTTATATTCTGGCACCAGTTATTTATACTGTTATCTTGTTGCTTCTTTAAAAATGAAACAAACTCTGGTATGCATATACAACCCACATCTGACAGAATTTTCATACCTATGCATGAGGGGCTGTGCTGCATGATTTAACACGTATTGTTCCTGGTGAGGGGATAAGGAGAAGAAAATATATGCATTTGCAAAAATTTTTTTAGAGCTTATTTTGGGAGGGCAAAATATGATGCTAGCCCTCAGATCCTCATATGTGATAGTGTCCGGCACTGGTGCTGTCTGTTACCTCTCCAACAGCCATCCCCCACCTATATTTCCCTGCTGGTGGAGTCTGGATCAATGACAAATAGAGGCTGAAAATGCCAGACGCTCTCTTTCCAGCTCCTCTTGATCCATTGGCAGCCATGAGACCTAGTTTGGTCCAAAGACATCAGGGGAGATACACCGAAGGTCTTCTTGGAAAGATTTTCCTCCCTGAGAGATACAAGATGAAGCCTCATGCTTCCTTTTGGACTTTTGGACTCAGAAAATAGCAGAGGCACCCATACAGTGTCCAGACACCACTGAGTTGTGGAACCAATCCCAGTAATCAACTCCTTTTGGACGTTTTATTCTATGGGGAAAAAATAGCCTTTACTGCTTCAAATGCGTTTGGTCTCCTTTCAGGTACTCTATTCCCTGTCCCCTAAAGCATCCTCGTAGGGTGCCTCCCACCCCTCCACTCTTGCTCTGGCCATCCCACTTCTCACCCTTTGTCCTGGTGTGATCTCCAGCACACACAAGTATACTGCCAAGAAAAATGATAAAAAGTTGACCTTTCCTCGATTCCCCCAAATGCTCTGCTCTCACATGACCTGCCAAGGTACATGAGGGCTCGAAATAAAATCCCCTTAGGAGTTCCCAAGGGAAAAGGGAAGAGGAGGGGTGTCCTAACCAAGTCAATGAGGCTTCAGGGCAGATCAAGAAGGAATGGCAGGCATGGATGGGTTGGTGACACTGTAAAGCTGCCTAGGAAGCTGTGCTCTTGAAGGAGCTGTGGGGCACCAGAGCTGCCCCTCAACCCTCAGCAGGAACCACACCATGAGCTGTGAGCTGCAGCCCCTCCAACCGTAGAGGTGGCTCTATGAGTTGTCTGGTTGTCTGGTGGTCTGAACCCTGAGAGACAATAACAGAGAGAAGTGCCATCAGCAGCTGCTCTTCGCAGTGGCTGTTGAGAGACAGTGGAAGTGGCTGCAGGGAGTCGGCACCGAGCAGGGACAAGCAAGTCTGCAGCCTTCGCCTTGATGAATGATGCTCTCCAGGGCCCCACTGAGACACTGGAGCAGCTCCACGAGGACCGAGCTAGGGGAAGTGCTGAGCTGCCAGCTGGGGGACCCTGCAGCTCAAATGTCCCCAGCTCTCTACATTCCCCTCTCGTGATTCACCCTGACATCTGTGCAGCAGAGGAGGAATTTGTTTCTCTGTTTTATTCACCCCATGCTGTGGAAGAAAAACAGCTTTCTCTCACAGGGAGACCAGGAGAGAGTGCAGCACCAAAATCTAGGGCTGATCCAACTGTAAAGGACCAAGATTCCACTCCAGCCTCCAGGTAGCAACCAGCACACCCTGCCTGGGCAAAGATGTTTACCCCGCGCTGATCAGCAGGTGACCACTGTTCAGATTAACCACCCATGATCTACTTTGCCAGGAAGTGAAACTCTTCAAACTATGGGCCTCACAGCAGGGTACTTAATTTGTGAACCTTGGCTATCACAAATTTTCTGAAAGGCTTGGAATGACTTGCAGACGTTTAATAAATTGCAGCTTCTCCGATTCTTTGTGCTTAAGTGTGTCTACACAGCACAAAGTAAAGTGGAAATTTGACAAGAGAGGGTCAAGTTGATCACAAGCCAGCAGATTTCACTAACTTGTCTATAGATATTGCTAATATCAAACTGTGGCTAAGCTTCCACAGAGCCACACCCATGCAAGCATCACAGTATTAATGATGGCAATGGCCAACACTGTGGAATGTGCCAGACACTAATAGTTGGTGTCATTTTTAATCTTCACTACCCTGTGCAGTAGAGACTTACTATCTGTGTGGCTTTGGAGGAGTTAATCCCTCCAAGGTGGTAAGTGATGGAGCCACAACTCTGTCTGACTCCAGGGCCTGGGTTTGGGACCACCATGCTGTCCTGTTACCTCTGAACCGCCCTTGGGAAATCCCACCTTTCCCCTACCCATCCCTACGCAGTCTCTCCCCCGACAAGTGACCTTGATTAATAGACTGCATTGTTTTCCAGGCAACTTGAGAGAGCAATTGCAGACCCATTAAGAGTCAGCAAATCCGTGGAGGCTGGAGCTCCTCGAAGGTCACCAGCAATGATGCAATACCAAAGCATCTGCCTGGCATGGCTCAGCCCAGGGGCCAAGCACCCCCACTATTGCTCACACCACCATCCCTGCCCCTCTGGCACAAGGTAGACTGGAATTATGTTTGCCAAATAAAATAGGGAGTTCCTAATTACATATCCCAACCATATTTTAGTGTGTGTGTGTATTCAGTGATGTTACAGCATAAAATGATGCACATAATATAAATGGAAGAAAGAGAATATCACTGTTCTTATGAATGCAGCACTTCATTATGGCCATCCCATCAAGCAGGGATTGATGCTTTAAGGTCTAATCTATAATTTATAATCATTAAAGCTATGTAAATTAAACCTATATCACAAAGCTTTTTTTGCTGACACCAATCCTTAAGGCTGGCTAAAATTACAGACTTGGATTCTGGTTAATGGGACACTTAAAATTCAAGTCAGAGATGGTCCCAGAAAGAAAAATTGGACACAAGAATAAATCCATGGTGAATACTTTTCATAAGTAAAACAAGATCCCTGAAGCCTTGGTCTTTGTTTGGGTCGGCTTTTCAATCCTGCAAAACAACAGAGGAGAATCTCCAAAATCACTCTGGAATCAACCCTAACCTTCTAGGGTTTGTAGGTTCTTAACTACTCTTAAGAGGAGCTGTGTGTGTATGCGTGTGTGTGTGTGTGTTGGTGAAGCTAAAGTGGACACTCAAGGCTATTAGGGCAGAAAAACATTTTAAATGAATTTAACTTGATTTGGAGTGCTGCCTCAAAGAGAAAAGCCATGTAAATTAAACATTTTGAAGATGAAATACTTACCTAAGAAACCATGAAACAGCCTGCTAGACCAATCCTTGGTAACAACAATTTGATCAGGAATTTCTCTCCCTTCCTCATTTGAGCACCACAAGCCAATAATTTGTTATAAAATTTCCTAGATTGTCAGCATATAAAAGTTGAGAACATGTTAAAACACACAAGTGCACCTAAAACCTTAAAAAAAAAAGCTTTTTTTGCTTTCCTTTTGGTTAAATATCATCAACAGGATCTCATTTTATTTAGTTTAAGATAGAAGATGTGAAAACAACATTTACGAAGCAAGAGAATGATCTGCTCTAAATCGTTGGTAATTATAGAGAGTGCACATATTTCATTACATGAGGCTGGCTGTAAATTCATTTTTCAGCCCATCCATTAGTGAGAAATATTGGCTGCACACATTAGTGGCTGTGTTCAATAAATGATTCATATTTAAAAACTCATCTTCGCTTCTCAGAAGCACTTTGGAAGTGATTGTTTTGTTTATGCTGAAAACGCTTGGTGGTTGGGCCTCCTGTGAATGCTTCAGGCAGACTCACCAGGCCGAGCTGGCGTATGGAGCCCTGTGTTACGTGCGCTTGAAGGCCTCCAGGTTTTCACCCTATGCAGACAGCGAGAGCCACTGGCATCTCCCTCTGCTCTGTGTTAACAGAAGGAGAGCAGAGAACAGAACTCAGCTGTCATGGGCTGATTATGTCTGCCCCAAATTCATATGTTGAAGCCTAACTCCCAGCACCTCAGAACGTGACTGTATTTGAAGATAGCATCTGTAAAGCGATAGTTGAGTTGAAATGAGCCTGTTGGGGTGGCCTTGGTCCAACCTGACTGGTGTCTTTATAAGAAGAAGAGCTTAGGACATGGACGTGCACGCACACAGAGGAAAGACCGCGTGAGGACACAGAAAGAAGACGGCCACCTACAAGCCAAGGAGAGAGCCCTCAGGAGAAATCGAACCTGCCAACACCTTGATCTTGGACTGCTAGCCTCCAAAACTATGAGAAAATAAATTTCTGTGGTTGAAGTCACCCAATCTGTGATATTTTGTTACGACAGCCCTAGCAGTCTAAGATGTCTCCGATCTGTTAGACACAGATAGATCCGGAGTTAAGCTGCTGATTTTCAAGCCAAGTGAGCTCTGAAAGTCAATGTCAGCTGCGCCCCCACCCCAGTAATGGACAGCCATCTTCTCTGAGTAATGATTTCATGAGGAACTTTCCTTAATATTTTTTTAACTTTAGTGAGGTCATAATAGTTTATAACATTGTGAAATTTCAGTTGTACACTATCATTTGTCAGTCTCCATATATATGTGCCTCTCTACCCCTTATTCCCATCCCCAAACCCCTTCCCCTCTGGTAACCGCTAATCTGTTCTCTTTGTCTATGTGCTTGTTTCTCTTCCACATAGGAGTGAAATCATACGGTTTTTGTCTTTCTCAGTCCAGCTTATCTCACTTAACATAATACCATTAAGGTCCATCCATGTTGTCTCAAATGGCACGATTTTGTCTTTCTTTATGGCTGGGTAGTATTCCTTTCCTTAGTATTTTGAGAGATGATATGCGACCCAGGTAATTAAAGCAACTGATCAAGCCTTTGATTAATAACGGTAGTGGCAATCGTCACCGTGTTATTGGGAGTTTGTGTCCCAGGTTCTGAACTGGACACCCTATGTGCATTATCTGATCACCATCACCACAATCGTATTAGGCAGATCTGGTTGTTGTTCAAATTTTACAGACAAGGACTCTAGTTTGCCCGTGGGTACGTAACCAGGAAGACAGACTTGGAGCCAGATAGCTCATCTCAGGAGTTTGTGCTCTTAACCTCTAAGCTATATTCACAGTAATGTCGGTGACTTTAAAATGCAAGAGACTGAAAATGAAGTGATACTCCATTTTTTCCTACAAACGAATGACTATGATGATGGGGAAGCCCATTCTCTTCTGAGCAAGACCTGCCCTCTCCTCTCCATGCCACCTCCTCCAGGAAGACTTCCAGGCCCACTCCATCCCTAAGGACTCAGTTATGCTTCTTCACTCTTACATTACTTATGGACGAAACTCTTCCTTTGGTACTTGGTAAAAACTACCTAACCTTATTGATTATGTTTTCATGAGCATTTGTCATATTTTACCAACTTTACTTAAGACATGGGGTCAGTATTATGTGGTGGGCACCCTCCGTGGAGTTCACTTCTTCATATAAGACCATGTGGGTCGACAAGCTGGTTTGTCTGAAAATGACCACAGGAGCTCATCTGGGGTTGCCTAGGTAAGGAGCCAGCTGGAGCAGCAGCTCCCCTTTTCTCCAGTGAGGGAAGGAGTTTGGGCAGCCTGCACAGAGCTGGCATCTACACCCAGACTGCCCAGGGCCAATTGCTGAGCCTGTCCCTCACCACTATCACCCTTGCTCTATACCAAGGGAGCCACCTTGCATGTCAGTTAAGCAGATCAGTTTTCTCGTATGTGGCAACTGGATTGGCTGCCTAGAGTTTTGCAATGAGAATCTTATAGGTCTAGTCTGGGATCAAGGGAAAAGAGTATCCAGGATCACCTGCAAACACTTTTTAAAAAAATAAGAGTGCTTAGGGCCTCACCCCAGACTAAGTGAGTCCAAAACTCTTGGGGAATGAGATGTTGGAGTTGCTATGTTTTAAAGGCTGCTCAGGTGATTCTCACATACTGACTGGAGAACAGGAGAGAACCTTCTATGCCTCCCCCACGGGAGTAAGACCTAGAGGTGAATCTGTTGGCTCTGTGAAGCACTGATCACACAGCAGGTTGTCAATAATGTCAGTTCCCATCCTCTTCTTTGTGTAGCCCCCAGAACTCTGCTAAAGTCCCTCTGCGTAAGAGGGCTCAGTAAATACTGCTGGTTGATGGACATGTCAGCCCAAGTAAGACGGAAGAGCTTTGGCATGAGGGACCAACGGAGGACCCTTGGGGAGCAGAGTGACCAACTTGTCCTGATTTTAAAACTGAAAGTCCCATATCCCCTCAACCTCAGGAAAACCGGGTGGTTGGTCATTCTACGAGGGGAACAGATTCTGCAGCCTCTGCACCTCCTACCTGGGGTACTGACGCTCAAAATTGGAAGCCCTTGAACTTCTCCCTGTGGATGGTCAGAGCTGCGAGGGGGCTGTCCACTTTCCTGGTTGATGCCTACCTGCGACCTTGAACATCTACCCTGGGAGAAGATAAGTTGTGCCTCCAGCAGTGGGAGGAATTAGACAGGTCATCAGCACCAGCTGCAATAAGCAACAAGCCCAGAGGGAAACCTGCCGCTGAGTCTTAAATATGAGATTTAACTTGTACGTGTGACCTCAAAAGCCACTGCCTGGTTGTAGGTGCATCTCATATATGGCCTGAGGTTTGGTTTTATTGTGTTTTGGCGATGAATTTTCATTGGTGTCACTCAAGCTTCTTCTGACCCCCTGCATGGAGGCATGCCCCCAAATGCCAGTTTGCAGACATGATCAGCTATTTTCTCCCATGGGCAAAAATTTCAAAAGAGAATATGACCAGCTCTAAAAGACATTTCTGGCATAACTGAGAAAACTTGAATACAGACACTCATTTTGTTAGGTGTGTTCGTGGTGGAATGGTTAGATAGGAAAATGTCCTTATTTTTAGAGGTATGTACTGAAATTTTTAGGGGTAATATAGCATTTGTCTGTAATTTACTTTATGATAATATAGCAAAAAAAATGATAAAGTAAAAATAAAGGCAAAAATATCAAAAGCCATAGCAATTGGGGCATTGTGTAGAAGAAGAGGACCCCGTCACCACTCTATGGTGAAAGATGATGGTGACATTCGTAATGATAACCTCAGATCATGAAGGGATAGTTCATGTTTGGCGTATTTCCTATTAGGGAATAGGAAAGTATGAGATTTTTAATTTTCCAAGTCTTTCATCCCAAAATCAATTTAACCATTAAAGTTTTTACAGTTTTTCGAAGCCCAAAGATATATAAAGCCTGGCCTATGCACAGAGGACATTTGAGGGAGCACAGGCTTGGGTGTTGGTGGGGAGTTGGGACCCCAGGGTCATCACCCACTAGCTGTGTGATCTTGAGCTGGTCACAGAACCACATGGAGACTGGGGCATCCCGTCTGCAAAGTGGGGTTAATAATGCCTTCCTCGCAAAGCTGTGATGGGGAGCACACCCAGTGCTCTGGATAGGGAGCTTGCCTGGGACACATTAGATAAGCAATAAATGGAATAGCCTCTTGTGGGGAAGGAGGAAGGAAATCTGATGCTTTTTAAGGTACAAAAACCCAAACAAAGAGCTCCCAGGAGAGATCTGACTGCCAAGTTCAGTACCGCCCTTCCATGCCCGTGGGAGAGAGACACCGACACACTGAATGAATAGTTATGGAAACCCAAAGCTGCCCCAGGAACAATGTCATAGGCAATAGCCCTGTGACATTTTCCTTATAAAAATGATTTTAAAAGAAAATCATTATAAGCAGGTTTCCATTTTTAGTTAGTCCAACCTCTATTTATATACAAAGGAAATTAAACTAATGTAAGTTGGGATTCATGTTTTTCCCATTTCTGGTCTTTAGCCTAATAAAAACAACTCATTTATCAAACAGGTACTAGAGACCAAGCATCACTAGATGCAGTTAATTTTCTTCTTCAGCACAACCTACTGAAGTAGGTATTATCATTGAACTATCCCTCATTTAACAGAAGCGGTGGACATCAGCCCCGGGTGGATGGAATTGGGGCCTAACATCATCCCACCCACAGGGCTGCTGGCTTGATCCCCCTTGGAGCTGGTGAGACGGTTTGAGCCCTTCCCAAGAGAAGAGACTGCCTCCGCACTTACACCCTGGCTCCTCATGCTCCTCAGTGCTCCCACCCAGCTCCTCCTTGCTGAAAAATGTGCTGGGGAATTGCAAGACAGCCCACTCCTAGCAATTCGCTTTATTTCTCATTCATATTCTCTCTGTTTTCCTCCTTTCTCCCTCTAGAAAATGAATAACATCCCATAGGCACATGTAATTAAAGAAAGAAAGTTAAATTGAATGTATCCTCAACTCATCATGTTCTTGTTTATTTACTCTGTGTTTATCACTTGCGATTAATACTCTTATTGATTATAGCTTATACCATGAAGAAGAGGGCAGAAACATTAGTTACAGTTGGTAAGGGAAATGAGTGCCCTTTTACTTTGCTTGAAATGCAGTCAAGTGATAAGCATTCACTGTGTACCTGCTACGTGCCCATTCTCAGTGCTACGAAGGACACAGATCAGACGGGTATGTGCTCCCATCCCACTAGCCAAGTGCCCGGTCAGCAGCCCCAGGCTGAGGGATAAACTAATATTCCATCAGAGCCAGCCCCCCAGTGCCCACCTCATTCACCCTTTGTGTCTTGAGCCAGTCCTCTTGACCCATCTCCCCCTCCACTTTCTGATCAGTCTCTGACCCAAAGCAGGACATTGCAACACAGCAGTGTTGACATGGCTGCTTTGTTTTGGGGGATGTTTTATGACACTGTTGCATCGATGATCCTGTCAAAATGTAAAATTAGTATTATGCACAACATTCCCCATCTTTATTTCTTCTCCATTTCCCCATCCTTACCCCCCTTCATCTGAGGGACCATTTATTCTTTGTCTTCCCTGTATTGACTAACCATTTTTGAAGTACGTTCTTTTATTTAGTGGTGTTTTCTAAAAATCTATTAGAATGGAATTAGTCTGCATGGATATGTTCCCTGCTTCGGAAAAGTCATTATAAAGTAGGTTAATGCTATCAAATATAATTTCTGTACACCACTGGGAATGAAGACAATGGTTGGAAATTTATTTGAAGCTTTCCTCTGTGATATGGAGAGGAGAGTAAACGCTCATTTTGACGAGACTGCAGGACGAGTGGCTCGCTGAGACAGGCCGAGGGCACAGTCCAGCTGCTCCTGTCTGGTTGGAGGGGTAGGTTGAATGGTTTTTATTTTAGACATTCTGAATTGGTAGGAATGGCAGAAATTTCTGGCAGTTACTAAGGTGGGGCCTTGACCAAGTCCCTTAACTTCTCAGAGCCTCCGGTCTTCTTATCTGTAAAATGGGCACGACAATACCTACTGAAACAAGGAGACCCTGGGAGAGAATGAACACCAAGATTTTCCAAACTTTAGTGAGAAGAGCCTGACAAGAAATTGGAGTGAACTTGGCCCAGTCTCACCTCATCTGGATTAAGAAGTGTCCCAGCTGTGGTGTCATTTGAGGCTGTGTAACTTAGAGCGTGCGTGGTATGGAATATTGCATGGGTCTCTTGTGCAGGCCGGAGGATCGATCCACATCCCGCAGGTGGGGTGGCGGTTCCCACTATTAGTCATTTTAACAAGAGGTCAGTCCAGGAAATGGAGACAAGAAAGAAGCCTTAGACGCAGCTGAAAGAGTGGAGTAAAAAGCAACTCTTCATCTCCATACATCCAGGGGACATCTGGGAGCTTCCAGGTGGTCAGGGGCTGGGCAGGGCCCAGGAGAGGCGGGCTGGCGATCAGTTATTCTCTGTGCTGTAGTTCCCCTCCAGTCCCCAGCCTCCAGTGACGTCTCTTGCCTGGTTTTACGGAGGAGCCTAGTTGTGAGGGAGAGTGGGAAACAGCCTTCCCCGGTAACTAACCCCCTGCGCCTCTTTGGCCCTCCTTCCCTGCTTTATGATGACCTCCTAATTGTCAGCCACCTTCGTTAAAACAGCCTCATCTGGGGAAGAAACTTTGCCCCACCCGTTTCTGAAGGTCGTTCTCCCACTTCAGTGAAAACTACTTAAGCTACAGGAGGCACAATTCCAGGCAGCTCTGGGAGGAGGGAGGAACCGTGGGTTTCTAACTTGTACACAACTGCCCTAGCGCTGGGGTGAGGGCGCGTGATGAGGGGTTAGGGGGCTGGGGAAAAGACATCTCCCTAAGTGACTGCCCTGGAGGGGTTGCTCTCTCCTTCTGTTAGTCATCTCTGCTGATTTCACTTATTTTCTAGGCCCCCCAGAAGGACTGTTTCCTGGCAGCTCTCCCAGGCTCTGGTGGTCCCTTATGTGACTTGACCTGTAGCTGGTGGCCTCACACTCCCTTTCTTCCGGTGTTGGGGGTTTGGGCTCATGGAAATCAGTAGTGCGAATCACGTCCACCCCTCAGGAACCAGGACTTGAAGGGGGCAGCCCTTGGCCCTCCCCCAGGCGTCCATCACATCTCTCTCCCTAGGGTGCTCCCTCACCCACTCACTCCTCCAGTGGTGCAGGAGGAGGTCAGCAGCCCTGAGGCTGGCTGGGAAATGGGCATTAGTTTCCCCTTCTCATAGGCAGTCACAGGCTCACCCAGTGATTCTCTTAGGGTGCTTCGACTTGGGGGAGCAGAGAGAGGCCAAGAGAGAGGCCCCTTCTCCTCTCACAAAGAAGTGAGGAGCAGGGAGACCCTCTGCTGAGATGCCATCTCTGAGCCAGCCCTGCAGGGAGACAAACCACTCATAGCTGGCTAATTTTGCTGTTGGTTTTGTTTTTTGTTCATTGTTTTTTACTAAGGTAAAATTCACATTCCATAAAATTCAGACTTTTAAGTATACAATTTGATGTGGTTTAGTACATTTACAAGGTTGTGCAACTATCACCAATATGTAGTTCCAGAACATTTCCATCACCCCAGAAAGAAGCCTGGTACCCATTAGCAATCACTTCCCAGCCCCTCTCTCTCTAGTCCTTGGCAAACACAAATCTGCTTTTTGTTTCTGTGGATCTGCCTATTCTGGAGACTTCACATAAATGGAATTATACAACATGAAGTCTTTTGTGTCTGGCTTCTGTCACTTAGCACAATGTTTTCAAGGTTCATCCATGTTGTAGCAGGTATTGGTACTTCATTGCTTTTCATGGCTGAATAGTAGTCCACTGTATGGATAAACTACATTTTACCCACCCATTCATCAGTAGATGGACATTTGAGTTGTTTGGCTGTTTTTTGAACTTAGACTGTGGGCCATTTGGGGACCTTTATTTGGGAAGCGAGGAAAAACACCTCTGGTGTTCATACCACCAGATTATTGGCTAAAGTTACAACTGAGGTTCTTTTGCAGCAGGCAAATGGAAGAGTAGAGTAGATGAGGGAAGAGCAAGTCCCCTCTCCTCCACTAAGCCTGTGTGGTGCCAGCAGTGGCTGCCCTCAGTGGAGGCAGCTGAGACCTACAGAACCAAGCCCCTAGACAACTCATGGGCAGCAGAAAGTGGCTTGTGTGCAGCAAAAAAGAGGCTGGAACAACTGGTATGCTGATAAACCAGGGCTTAAAAAAAAAAAAACAAACCTGCTTTGTAGTGTTTGCTAATTTCAGTGGTGTAAATACTCCCATCATGGCCAATTTCAATCAACCAACAAGATGACACTGAACACATAGTTGGAAAGAGAGCTGTGCACAATGAGCTCTGGGAGTCAGTACAAGCCAGCTCCAGGACACCACTGGCTGAACCCAGATTCCTGAACATGCATGAGACAGCAGCTCCCTGGGGACCTCTAGGAAACAGCTAGGGGCTCTGAGAGGGTCAGTTTCCAGTAATAAGGCACCTAGCACTGTGCCCAATGTGCATTTTCCTTCTCTGACCACATTCCAAAATACTAGTCACCTTTTGGATTGGGCAACAAAGCCAGAGTATCCTGGGCAACTGACTCATGGTAACTTTTAAGCTTCGTTATCATACGGGGTCACATAAAAAGCCCTTCTATTCACCGCAAGTCTCTGACCACCTTCCCAAAGAGGAATGTGGATTAAATGAAGTGTTGGATGTAGCTGAAA
Source organism: Equus asinus (assembly GCF_041296235.1). Classification (NCBI taxonomy): domain Eukaryota; kingdom Metazoa; phylum Chordata; class Mammalia; order Perissodactyla; family Equidae; genus Equus; species Equus asinus. The sequence continues at coordinate 12,019,407 of NC_091791.1, read as the reverse complement.
TAGGACTCCACCTGAATTGCTTTTGAGAACATAGTAGTCATTAAGTATTAAGGAGAGTGATAAACCAATGCTGAATAAAGAGTATTTGTATGATAGTTCATAATCCTATGATAATACTTCACAGGGGAATAAAATGACAAGTATGAAATTTGAAAAAGTGTCATTTTTTAATGAGGTATAATTGACATCACATTGTATTAGTTTCAAGTGTATAACATAATGATTCGATATTTGTATATATTGCAAAATGATCACCCCAGGAAGCCCAGTCAACATCTGTCACCATACATTAACTACAAATGTTTTTCCTGTGATGAAAACTTTCAAGACCCAGTGTCCTAGCTACTTTCAAATATGCAATACTGTCTTATTAACAATAGTCACCATGCTTACATCACAGCCCCATGACTTATTCATATCATAACAGGAAATCTGTACCCATTTCACCCGCCCACGTGTCCGATTTTTAATGTCTACACCCGTGCCGTCCAGTATGGTAGCTTTTCACTCCATGTGGCTCTTAAACATTTGAAATGTAACTAGAACGAACTGAGAGGTGCTGGATGTGTATAAGACACACTGGGTTTCGAGTATTCAGGAAGAAAAAGAAAGAATGTAAAATGTCTCAATAATTTTTATAATGATTGCATCTTGAAATGATGACATTTTTGATATATTGGATTAAATAAAAATATATTATTGAAATTAATTTCACTTGCTTCTTTTTACTTTTTACAATTTATTTGAAACTTTACATTTTCGGTTGCGTTCTATTTCTGTTGGATAGCGCTGGTCTATGTGATGCTATTGGACACCCCTTAGTCAGTTTCAACAACAGGAGCTACCATTTATTAGGGTTTACTATGTGTCCAACACCAAAGGAATACACAATTTCACTTAATCCTTATAATAACTCTTGTGGGAGTTGTTCTTCCTCTTTGATAAAGGGGAAAACTGGAGGTCAGAGAAGTTAAGTAACCTATCCAAGGTCACGAAGGTCGTCTGAATCAAATCAATCTTTTGGCTCAAATGTCTGTGCTATTATCCTTTCTGCTGTAGAAAATTGATGATTTCCTAACCTCAAATAGATATGTGGGTTAATGAAGAAGTTAACCTGTGAGCTGTTTGTTTGTCTTGAGAACTTTTTATTTTGATATAATTTCAAATTTAGAGAAAAGTTATCAGACTAGTTCAAGGAACTCGCCCGTACTTCGCCCAGATTCACCAACTATCTATTGGAGTTGGAGGGAGGGAGAGGGCTAAAGAGAGGAAAGAACGTTTTTCTGAACCACTTGGGAGTAAATTGGAAACATCATGTCTATTTGCCTCTCAATATTTTCATGTGCATTTCCCAAGAACAAAGGTGTTCTCTTATTTAGCCACAATCCAATGATCAAAGTCAGGAAATTTAACAGTGATACAATATTATAATCTAACCATAGTCCATATTCAGATTTCATCAATTGTCTCATAATGTCCTTTGAGCTACTCTTCCCTTTGGCTCAGAATCCAGTCCAAGCTTACACATTACATCCACTTTTCATGTCTCCTAATTACCTTTAATCTACAACCATCCCTCAGCTTTATGTCCTGCTTGATGAGAACATTTTTGAGGAACACAGGTCCATTATTTTGTAGAATGCTCCTCAGTATGGTCTGCCTGGTGTCCCCTCACGATTAGAGTCGGGTTCTGCGTTTCCAGCAGGAATACTGCAGAAGTGCCTTTTGTCTCTCTAGGGCATACCTGCTGGCTGCTTGTAAATACCATCTATAGGACTTCAGCAAAAATATTCAAAGATGGTATATATCAGAAATAAGTCTTTGAAAAAACATTTCTAGACTTCAAATTGACCCCAGTACTCACTGTGAAAAATAAATGTAAATCTTAGGTAAAAAAGTAGAAGAAATGCAAATAATAATAAACACAAAGTATAATCATCATCATAGTAATGGCATTACTTTGATTTTCATATTTTTCTCTCTGTGTAGAGAAGAAGTTTAATTCAGTCTGGCAATTTGAAAGGTTAGAATGTACATGTTGGTGATGGATAAGAAAAGAGAATGGGTACATACGTCATTTAACTGCTAAAGATTGTTTAATTCCAAGGCATCTATTGTTTAGAGTGGAATAATTGCTTTGTTCTTCATTCTTTGTCTTCCCGTCTCAGTTCTCGTGATACGTGCTTCAGTGAGCATCATCCAAGTGCTGTTGGCAGATCCTTGGAGCTGCTGTAAGATGATGGTGTTTGTTCAGACCTAGCAGCAAACAGTCATAATCTCATTTCATTCAAATGATGTTATTATTGCAAGATGTGACACCAGCAATCTGAACTGTCTCTGACAGTCTCATATTTCTCTTGTTTAAGAACAGCTGTCAAAAGGATCTGGGTGAGCTGAGCAACTGACAAATTATGGGGAAATTATATTTTTAATCAATCACTTGCCTAAAGTTGTGAAAGCTAATATTTGGTTTATAGTTACCCAGACATAATGCCATTTAGAAACTCCTTTCATCACAAGGCATCTAGTAATTTACATGTTTTTTCCTTCTTATGTTAGGGGGAAAAAAAAGATGTCTAAAAAAGATGTACTTTAAGTATAAAGACCCAGATAAGCTGAAAGAAAAAGGATGGGAAAAGAGATATCATGCCAAGTGTGAACGTAAGAAAGCTGTTGTGGCGATACTAATACCAGTCGAAATAAATTTCAAGTCAAAAACTAGAAGCAGAGGTAAAGAGGAGCATTTTATAGTGACAGAAGGGTCAATTCCTCAGGATACATAACAACACAAAATGCATACGATCTTCAAAACCAATACAAAATATATATGGAAATTCAAAACCCACAAAGAAAAAAATAACAGTATTAAAGGGAGAGATAGATATTGTTGGATATTTTAACACTGCTCTTTCGGTAATTGATAGAAAAGGTAGGCCAAAAAAAATCAATGAGCATATGGAAGATCTAACGCTGTCAACAAACTTGACCCGATCGGCATTTACTGAAAGATGGTAGAATGCACATTCACTTCTCAAGAGCACATGGAATATTCACTAAGACAGACCACACACCAGGCCATAAAGTACGTCTCAATAAATTTCAAGATATTGAAATCTTTAAAAGTATACTTTTGAATGACAACAAAATTAAATTTGAAATTAATAACAATAAGAAAACTAGAAAGTCTCCAGATGTTTGGAAATTAAACAACCCACATCTAAATGATGTGTAAGTCAAAGAAGAAATCATAAGCAATGAGAAAGCATTTGTAGTGAAAAATGATCATAAAAACATAGCATATAAAAATTCAGATACCATGAAAGCATTGACTTAAGAGAAATTTGTAGCTTTAAATCTCAGATCATTGATTTGAAATCTTTCTTCTTTTTGAACATAAGCTTCCATATCATAAAACTAGAAAAATGTGGGTGAATTAAACTCAAAATACATAGGAAGCAGAAAAGAAATAAAGGTGAGAGCAGAAATGAAAGGAATAGAAAATAGTTAATAGAGAAAATTAACAAGGACAATAGTCAATTCTTTGAAGAAATTGGTAACATTGATAACCCCTTAGCAAGACTGATTTTACCAGTTGAGGGTTGGTCAGAGAATCTGAGCCAATATGAGTGATATAGAGCATGGGATATAGGAATTCGACCTTATGCAATTGAGGGAGCTGATTAAACAGTCCACGTGAAGCAATTGCATCAGTGACTGAAGCCTACAGGACCTTCTGTCAGGAATGAAAAGCAAACATGAGCTGGGAGAAACCAGGACAAACGAGGACCAGCTGGAATGCAGGGGCACCAGATGGAACCTGCATTGGTCTGTCATGACCGCTAAGCATCCAACTTCAGCTTCTCAAGTGAACTTCTGGTGCACTTGCCATAGAGCTGTATAGGCACCTGGACCAGGATTCCGAGAAGCTGAAGAAGAAGATCCAGCAGGAGCTGGAGGTTCCTCAGGGCTGGCTGCTGCCCCATACCCGTAAGGTGAGCCCGCAGAGAAGTAACAGCGTGCAGGAGCTGAACAGCGCCCGCCTGCCCCTAAGCTGGTTACCGCTCCACTTCTGCCTTCCAAACCCAATGTTCATTTCTCTTAGGCCCAATCCTGACCCAGAAACGAACAAGGAAGGAAATTCTGGGAAATGTAGTTTTGCTTGGGCAGATTGACACAGTACATACCGTCACTCATTGAGAGAACACACATTTCCAGTATCAGCTTTGAAAGAGAGGACATCACTACCGATTTTACAGACATTTAAAAAAACAAGCTCAGGCTTATTTGTTGCTTACCCTAAAGATATCCTAGCTGTGTGTGCTCCCAGGAGAAAGAAAGTTTATATCCAAAAAGAAAAAGACACCAATGTATCCATTCTTCTCTTTTCCTTACTGAGTAAAATATTTCAATGTATTAAAGCAAAACCTATAGAATAGATCAATTAGATCATCAGAATTTACTTTGCAAAAGAATTCTTCAGGCAGCAGAACATGGATGTGATTCATGGTGGATCATTATTCCATTGACAAGCTCAAGGGCAAGAGCAGCAAAAGTTAAAAACCATTAGCCACTGCACATTAAAGATCAGTGAGAAACGAGGATAATTTTCTGAAATGAAAATTGGTGTGCCCATAATACTTTCAAGCAGAATGGCATACAACCTTAAGATCCCTTTATTACCCAAAGTGGGCATCTTTGTACATGCTCCAGCTCCTTCGTTTCCTTATCATATAAGTTCTTTGTCTTTCACTGTCCGGAATATTTGACATGACATTCTTCACTATGCAGAGCTTTTTGCGAATAGTGATTATGAGCAGGGGGCCTGTGAATTAGGTTTCTGCTTTCTCTGCCCAGAGAGAACAAAGCCTGCAGTGAGTGACTTTCCCAGAAGCCTAGTAGAGCCCATCGCAACATTATTGGTCACACAGCTTAGCACATGCTGGTAGGCCATAATGAGAAGGGCAAGCAAAGGCTTAATCAAGATCCTACCACCTAAAACTCCCACTTGCCTCTATCTCCACTGCCAGTGAGGAAATGTATCTGATCAATTGATTCACCCTGGGATAGGAGGTGCCTTCTCAGAGCCTTTACTTTTTTAAAAAGATCCCTGGAGAAATCAAACACAGTGAGGATTTGTAATGGCGAGTTTTCAGGCCCCAGGGAGGCTGGGCTGGGAGAGATTGGGGTACTGTGGGGAGAATTTTCAGACTCTGTTTGAATCCTTACTTTCTCCCTCCAGACTTCCTTCACTTTTCAGTGAATCTACGGAGTGTCAACTATCTCATAGGCAGGTGGGCTCATGCCTGCACTGACTGGAAACTTGATATCATTAGCTTCCTGGCTGACAGTCTGTTTTTTCATCATTTCCAACAAAGCCATTGTTCCTGACCTCAGATAGACCTGGGATGCTAGTTAACAGCCTGATTGTGTCTGCTGCCACATCTCATGTCTTCTGGCAGGATTTATGAGGTGGCGTTGTTCAAATAGAGAGTGCTAAAAACGTTCCCAGGGCCAAGAGCTCCTCTGGGGTCACTGAGTCACAAAGTCATCATCCAGAGAAGAGCATTTATTGCGGATCCGAAGACGTATGAGAGAATACCTTGGAGGAGGAGAGAGTTAAATGAGATGGCGGTTGTGCAAACACTCCACTGAGAACGCAGTGAGAGGGGTTTGAGGAGCCTTCTCTTCCTCTTAGAATTAATTATAATTTTAAAGCCTGGCAGCTTGGTTTTATATTGCAACTTTCTTCAATTAAATCTACATTTTTTTTTATCATATTTCATGTCATCCCACTAATTGCTTTTAGTGTCTACTTGTGCCAATTGCTACCACTATACTGTTAAAAAAAAAAAAGGCTATTCTACCAAAAGAAAATTAAAAATGTAAATGTATCTTATCTCATATTGTCTCTTCCCTTTCTGAGGCAATGAGTGCCAGAAGAGAGGGAGAAATAATTAGTCAGCAAAATCCAGCAACACCCACACTGGAATTAAGCTTTAAGCAGTGTGCTGGAGAGCATTTCTGAGCTAGGACGCTTCCGGTGCCCTGGGTTCGTTCTTATTCAGCCAATGCATTTTGAGCACCCACCGTGTGCCAGACCCTGTTCTAGACACTTTGAAGCCCAAGCAGGATCAGCCAAGTGTCCGTGAGAGCAGCCTCCAGCTTCCCAAAGATGACAGAACCATTATTCACACTTGAAACTCTATACTTCTGGTGATTTTTTCCCAGACAGTTAAAATCATGACAAGATCAAGTGGACTACTATTTCCTGATGTTCCTTCAGTAAATACTGATAGCTACTGCCTTCCTACCTCCTCCACAATGTTCTACTTTGAAAATAATGATGGGTCAGGGAAAAGCATCAGAAAGAAAATAAAGCAAAACTGTCCTCTTATTAAATGTCATTAAAAGACTCCTTGGCTTGAAAACAAGGACTGTGTTGCAGGGGCCTCTGAAGACCAAGGTGGCAGGAAGTGCCTCCAATTTCTCGCCATCTACTGGTGCTATAAGGGCTTGCAAGCCCACTTGCAAACTAGTGCAGTCACAGAAGCCTCTTAAAACAAGAAGGGGATCTGAAACAGCTGTGTCCACTGGTGTCAGTCTGGATTCCAGGAGTCCTAGAGGTCCAAGGGGATGCCTCCAGGCCACTAGGAGGAGCTGTGCAGCGTGGTCCCGGAGAGGGACAGACCGCAAAGCTCCAGTTCTCTGCTGGACTTCAACCATAGGGGCTTCCTTTTCATTTGTTTTACAGATCGGTGTCCCCTGGGAAATTCTGTATGTGGAAAGGGCTCCATAACTTTGGAAGTAATTGAAAACCATTAGCCCATGCCCCGCACCAGCATGCCAAAGAGCCTTGTTGATGAAGTATTCGCTTTGGAACCAAAATAGTTTGAAATAGCAAACATTTTTGTGAATGAGGAAGTAAGACCTGGGTTGTGGTCGACACTGTTATGTTGGTATCTTTTCTTCTGGTGTCTGGAGCCCTTTCTTAGCCCTGGAGGGTTGTGCAGAGGGAAAGCACTCCAGCAACAGGAGAAGGGCATTCTCTCCTTGCCCGTGGTCCTCACCCTCTCTTACCCTGCCTCACGTGCTGGGGAAGCCGAGCCAGCATAACATAGCCCCGAGATACTTTCTGACACTCAAGCCACATTTCCATGCAGGTCTGCATAATGTAAGCTAAGCTTAGCTTACTTTAAAATAGGCAGTCCTATGGTTGGATAAGACACTGCTTTTATTGCTGCCATAAACCAGGATTCAGCTGATGGAGCCTTAACCATTATTCTTCTTGCTCGTTCTTTTTCTCAGTCCATGAAACAGTAAAGGATGGTTTCAGGGAAAAGTTAATAAGAATATGCATCTAATGGATATCGCACAATGTTTGCGTTATGGCGATGAGTAAAGCCATTTTGGAGCAGATCCCACATAACCATGATTCCTGGGTATCTGTGAGGATGGAGCGATGCATAGAATCTAGAGGCGAAGAAGCCCAATCCTCCAACAGAAGCACAGGCCTTTATAGAAATTAGAAACAAAGCTGCCATTTATTGGATGTTTAGCATAAGTCAGAGCTTCTGTAAACGGCATCGCTAATTCTCAAACAACCTTTTATGTTGAGTCTTCTCATTTTAAGTTGGGAAACTGAGACTTACTGAAGTTAGTGTCCAAGCCACTGAGCTTCCAAATCCAGATCTGCCCGACCTGTTCTCCGCCTGTTTCCCACACTCCGACTCTGTCTGCACACCTCCAGTGACAGGAGCTCACGGCGCCCCCGGCAACACTGAGTGCTGGACAACACTGTCAATAGGAAGCACTTTGTGCGGAAGCGAACTGGGTGGTCCTCCCTTCTCTGTTTACGCCTCTCTATCCAGTCTTACCTCATTTGTCCTATCATAAATGATTATTTCATTTCAAATTATATAAAGGAAAATTGGTAGAATGATCAAAATTCTCAGAGTAATCAGGTTGATGTACATCAACCAACATTTATTATGGACACCCAAAGATGTCCACCCTGGTTTGTTTTCTCAATGCTCGGTTCTAAGGCCTCTAAAAGGAACACTACTCGAAGAAAACATGGTCTATAGTTAAGATGGATGAAACTTTAGTTTGTATTGATTTTGGTAAGACAAGCAGTTAAGAACATCTTTAATTACCTGATCCCAGGAGTTATGTTTGAATTAACTAAATTTTGATTTCTCTCTCTTCTGGGACACACTCTCAACTGATTTCTACTGATGATTTGAGAAGCAATAGATAAATGTGCTTCCAAGTAATTAATAATGCTTCTTTAGATGATTCATAATTTAAGAGAATAAAATATTTTTGTTGCCTATATCAGGGGATATTTGGCGATGCCTGGAGGCATTTTGGGTTGTCACAGCTGGGCACGGGGGTGCAATTGGCATCTAATGGGTACAGGCCAGGGATGTTGCTAAACATCCTGCAGCGCTCAGAACAGCCCTCCGCAGAGAAAGATCTGCCTCAATATGTCAATAGAGATGAGGCTGAGAAACCCCAATCTACAAAAATACCAAAAGAATACAAATAGTAAGGATTATTGACTTCACGATACAAAAAATAATTTATAATAGTAACTTAACATTGGTGCCCACCATAATATCAAGAATCAATTGAAATGAATTATAATGGCTCATAATTTAGTTGAAGAGCGCAACTGCAACAGTTATTGTTATCCAAGGGAAATATTCCTAACCCTCCTTTTTCTGTAGAAATTGTTAAACAACAGCAAATCATACCACGTTTCTGGGAGGCAGGCAGCTTAATTCTCAGATTTCTTGAAGATAAATGGAAAAACAAATTTGGGGATAATATGGAACGTGTCGTCTTGGCATTCACATGACGATGATGGAAGGAGTCTTGACTTTTAAACCTGAAGACAAGTGAAGGAGTCACCCACTATGAACCAGCTTTGGGCAGGTCACTTAAGCCTCACACTTCAATTTCCCCAACCTTAAAACGAAAATAAAGGAAGAACATCTGACATGAAACATTAAGATGATTGTATCAAACGAAACTTCTCAGCCCCCTGTTAAGTATAAAATTCTATCCTAGGAAGGTTTTACAAAGAGATCCATTACTATAAGTGAAAATAGACACCTCAAGCAGCCATAAGAAATTGCCCAATAATATTTAAATTCTTAATGACAAGCCTTAAAATAGTTATGCCCCAGTCAATTCCATCCCAGATTTAGTCATTCTTTTCTAATCAAACACAATTATGTGAATTAAATGCTCTTAATAATGTCCCGAAATTAGATTACGGCATTGCACCTGGAGCTTTCTCTATTACCCACAGAGCAGCATCTCTTTGAGAAGCAGAAACGGTTGAGTGAGTTCTGAAATGAGACTAGAAAGGTTGAAAATAGATATGGGGAAAAAGAAAAGTGTATGAAACAATCTTTCAATTAAGTAAAACCAAATAGAAGAAAAGAGACATATAGGTCAAAATCTGGGGTACACAATACTCTTCCCTATGGTTTTCTGACGTTAGACAACTTTTTCATGTTTCAAAAGCACAGCGACGTGACTTTACTAAAAAGAAGCCTATATTGAATAATTGGAGAAGACATGGAAGGACAAACAACTTAAAAAAATAAAAGGGCAAGCACAATGTCCCAGAGAATATCTTTGATTAAATAATTTGATTTCTTTTTCTGAGTTACATGGAAGCAAGATCACCTAGAAGTGCACCTCTCTGTGAAACTAAGTTGAAAAAAACCTTTATATATATAGGTTTCAGGAGCAAAGGACCTCTTTGAATTTGTAAGGAGATGCACTCTAAGAATTGAACACGATGCTGGGCCAACACTGATTTTCCACATTGAACAAAATGAAGTTCGGGGGGAAATCACACCAAATTAATTTTCTCAAAGCACAGCTGATTTACTCACTTCCTGCATCATAACAAACTCAAAAGCAAGCACAGGCTCCGCACAAAGAAAAAATCGACCCCACTCCCGCTCAATGCTGGCCTAACCCTGCACCCCACCTGTTTTCTGATGATCTGCAGCTGTAGCTGTTTTTATGCAAAACTCCTTCACTGGACTAGACTGTGCTCGCTCTGGTCCTCTGCTTTCCTCTCTCTTGATGGCTGCTCTTGTAGTTTCTTTCCTCTGCATGGCCAAGGAGGCCAGTCACTTGAAGCACCCCTGGAACACCACCTGAGGCCACTGGATGAACCCCAAGCTGGACAACAGCCACTACTCTAACCCCCAACCCACCTGGGTCCCCTCTCAGAAATGGACTTTCTCACACTGAGCCCAGCTCCTGGGCCACCCACGCGTTGCCATACAATGTCCGCCACCAAAACCAAATAGATCACATTTTGCCATATATGTGAGGTCTCCAAATTCTCTCTGAAATAAAACCACAAATATGGCTAGCTCCCAGCTGCGCCTTTCATTTCTTTCTTCCCCATCCTTTCGTAAAGTTATCCACTATTGTGAGGTTGATGTGAATTATTGCCATGAATGTATTTTACCCTTCCTACAATAGTCTATACACTATTATTTTGTGTATGTTAAAAATTTGAATAAATAGTACAATACTGTTCATTTCTTTCGCTGTTTGCTTTTTCCATTCAACATCATCTCTTAGAAATACACCCGCTTTGGTATTGTGTAGGTCTAGGTCAGACTTCCATTTAATAAATAGACCTCCAATTATTTATCCATCCCTCTACTGTTGAATGGTTTCCACTGATATTCGAGGAAATAACAGAGCTGCAGCGAACACCATGGACATACCAGTTGTGTGCAAATGTGAGTTTCTCTTGGGGGGAATGTACTGAGAGATGCCAAATTGCTCTCTGGGGTGGTTATTTCTACCAATTAGCACTCCCACTGGCAGTGGTACAGTGCCCATTTCTATACATCTTTGCCTACTACACTTGGTATGAACAGGCTTATTAATTATCCTAAACTGATGTGTGTCGTGAAATCTCACTGCTGTTTCACTTTTAAATTTGCTTATTTATGTGAGAGCCTGAGACTATTTTCATAATTTATTGACCATGAAGGTTTCCTCCTCTGGGAAGTGCCGATTCAGAATATTTCCCCATCTTTCTATTAGATTTGTCTTTACTGAATTCTTTATATATTCTAGTTACTGATATTTTGTCAGTTATATGGATTGCAAACTCTGTTCTTATCTTTTCATGTTTTTTCCTGCCTCTTGGCATGAGAGTTTATAATTTTAATTAGACAACTGGATCAAACTTTTTCTTGATGATTTATACCTTTCCTATCATTAACCAAATTCTGTCCCTACTCCACTGTCATAACAATATTTGCCTATACTTTCTTTAAAAAGTTGTAAATAGTTTTGTTTCTGACATGTGTGCCTTTTACACCATGAAAATTAATTTTTCATACAGTGGGAAATGATGACCTAATGTTATCTTCTTCCAAAATGAAGACATCTCATTAGCCCAGAATCGTTAGAGGTTTGGTCTATTCTTCCCTTACTGATTCAAAAGCCACCTCTGTCACCAAAAGCACATACACATATGTGGCTCTGTTTCCAGGCTGCCTGACGTGTTCCACTGGCCTTTGTATACACCCCAGGCCAATGCTGCACTGTTCTTTTTACCATGGCTATATGAGAAGCTTTGCTGTCTAGTAAGACAAATTTTGTTCCCCATCCCAACTTTCTCCCTTACCACATATATGGCCAGGTTCTTCAAATTTGTCTTAGCATTTCTTCACTTTTGTCAAATCCTGTGAGAAACTTTGTTAGGACTTTATCATTAGAGTAGTGTTGAAACAATAAAGGTGGTATGTCTTCTTTATAGTAGCAAATCTCCCCACCTACAAACTGGTATTTAGATCTCCTTCCACATCTTTCAACAAAGTTTCCTTGTTTAACTTTGTTTTATCTGCAAAGGTATGTTACAAATAAGAAGTTGGGCATTTTTTAAAATTACACTTTCTAATTAATAGTTTCCGGGATATAAGAATGGTATTGATTTTTATATCGATCTTCTGTCCATCAACCATATAGAACTGTTATTTATTCTTGTAGCTTTTCTGTAGATCCACTTGGAATTTTTGTGTCAACAGAAATTTTGTCTGCAAAGAATGGCAATTTTGTTTCTGCCTTTGTAACTCTTATACGTTTTGTTTGTTTTTCTTATTTTACTGCACTGACTTAAAGCCTTTTATGCAATGGTGAGTCCAAGCAGTATTTGAAGCAATTCAGGTTTAATTCCTGGCTTCAGAGGGAAGATGTGTAATGTTCCACTCTCTAGGTATGATATTTTTGTATATTTGAGGCAAACTCTTTATCAGGTAATGACGTTCCTTCCCACTCCTAGATTTCTATCTTTTTTAATAAATGTGTGCTGAATTTGGAAAATTTTTTTCTTTTTTACATTTGAGAAGCAGTGCAATAGCATACTTAGAAAACGGACTCCGCACTCAGTACCTGGAACATGATGAACATTGGGTACCACATTCTTTTCAAGGGCACGTGGCTCTCAGACCTGTTGGTGTCAATACCATTAAAAAAGATTGAAGATCGCAAAGAGCTTTTGGTTTTGTAAGTTATGTATTTATCAATACTTATCATATTAGAAATTAAAATTGAGAAAAATTTTAAATATTTATTGATTTATTTTAAAACAGCAATAAATCCAATCCTTGCTAAGATAAGTGATAGCATAGAATAGAAAATGATGGGTGTACAACCTGGGGAACTCATCGCTTGATGGAGGGGTTTTCTGCTAGGCATGATGACAGATTTCTACCAAACACCAGCCAGCGCCTTTGGGTTGACTTCCAACAGCAGGTGGTGGTTGCTAATTAGAAAGAAAAGCATGCCATAGTGATTTCAAAACTACAGAATGAGAAGCCAAATATTCGCTAACAATTAGTCATCAAGTAGGAACAGCTGGTACAGGGTGAACACCTCTGATGACCCTCACCATGAGATAAACATCCAGGACCCACAGAAAATGTCCAATTGGATACCCCCTTGAACATCAATGGGAAAATGAGGCTGAAGTCTCTAGAACTCTGGGGCTGAGTTCAGAGATCACTTCTGTCTGGTTCTCTAATCACGCTTCTACAGGGCGCTAAACCCCTCAGTTTTTCCATTTGTAAAATAGGTTTCTTGGTTGCCACAGATCAATCCTGATGATATTTTAATTAAAACCGGGGATATTGTCATTTATGACTGGGCTATTAGCAATGTGGAGAGTAGCACAAATTTCTGGTAATGAAGGAAAAAAATCTATTTTCAACAAAGTACTTGGAATTCCTAAAGATCTTGCTCTATACCCAATAGTTGCTTGAGAATAGTGTTATCATCACATTGTAAACAAGAAAATATGCTTCCTTATCAACTGTGTCTCACACAAGCTGTGATTCATTTCTGGCCTTATGAAAAGGGGATATTTATTTAACAAGAGCAGTTGCTGGAATTCATCAAACTAACACCTTTTGCTGAAATTATTTCTCTGTTCATGACATCATTATATACCCCCGGGAGTGGCTTTTGTGAAAGAGAGTTTATTTGATTTCTCTATTAGCTGGATCAGTAATCAGAAATTTGCTTTGAAGGGATTATTTCAAGATCATGTCAAATAACACCGGATCCTTCGGGAGGCATTTGCATCAGCTTCCTAAAACCTGCCTTGTAAACAGCAGCAACAGCTGATCACAGTGGGGCCAGCGGACCCTTCTCTTACTGCCCCACTTCTGCTCTTCTAAAATGGGCTTCCCCCTCCTCATAGTTCGTTCTCCCATCTTCACTGTGATCAGTCCTGGAGGGAGACTTGCATCCAGCCACCTTGCAAAACAGATGTGTTCCAAGCATGATTTAATCACAACCTTCTAAACACACTATGTTCATGATCTTCAGTTTATGGGAGAACTGAAGAACTGTTCTCACTCTTCTGAAGTGGCAGCAACTAGCAAACATGGCTGAGATTAAAACCGCTGGGTGCTGGGCTTCCTGGGCATGGTGCCTCACTCTCGACAGGTGAGGCTTTCCCACCCATGGAGAAGGGGTAAGGGGTGAGTGCCCAGCAGGCCCTCCTCTCTGCACCGCAATATCTCAGACAGACACCTCGCCTCACCCCTCCCGTAGGCTCATCCTTTCCAAGAGTAACCCATCCACCATACCCCAGCTTCCATCCTCTCCTCCTTCCACCCACATTTTGATCCCTTAGTCCAAACCTCTCTGCATCTCTCCATTCCATTTCCATCAACACTTAGTGAACATCTGCCATGTGTCAAGAGTTAAAGAAGTAACATTCATCCAAGGAACCTAGGAATACCCAAATTTATCTGGCACTAGCTGGCCTTTCCTTTGAGGTTCCTGAGAAATATATACAGCAGAAAATGACCAAGTACTGAAGACTTTTTGTAAGTATTTTGGCATTGTCCCCAACTAGGGTGATCACTGTTCTGGTTTGCCTGGGACTGAGGAAGTTTCCAGAACATGCAACTAGAACAATTTCAGGCAAATTGAGGCAAACTGGTCATTGTTATGGATTCAGTTGTGCCCCCCCCCCATTCATATGTTGAAGTCCTAACTCCCAGTACCCAGAATGTGATCTTATTTGGAAATAGGGTCATTGCAGTTATAATTAGTTAATTAGCAATTAGATGGGGTCATCCTGGAGGAGGTTGGACCCCTAATCCAATATGACTGGTGTCCTTTTAAAACAGGAAATTTGAAAAAAAAAGAAAAAAGGGGGCCGGCCCCATGGCTGAGTGGTTAAGTTTGCGCGCTCCACTTTGGTGACCCAAGGCTTTGTCGGTTCGGATCCTGGACACGGACATGGCATTGCTCATCAAGCCATGCTGAGGTGGCATCCCACATGCCACAACGAGAAGGACCCACAACTAAAAATATACAATTATGTACCAAGGGGCTTTGGGGAGAAAAAGGAAAAAACAAAAGGGGGGGGTACATTTGAAGACAGGAAGGCACACAGGGAGACTACCATGTGAAGACGGAGGCTGAGACTGGGGTGATGCAGCAGAAGCCAAGAAAGCCAAACGTAGCCAGCAATCCCAGAAGCCAGGAGAGAGGCCTGAAACAGATTCTCCCTCACAGCCCCCAGAACGAACCAACTCTGCTGACACCTTGGTGTTTGACAGAAGTCTGGACTCACAGAGCAACCATGCTGGATGGTCACAGGGAAAGCATGGGGTGGAATTTGAGGAGTCAGGGGACAGTGAAGCCACGGAGAGGGGGCGAGGTCACCTGGAGCTTCCTCAGGGTCCCAGAGGCGCTGGGGGCTTTTGAGGATGGGTATGAGTATGGGCACGGGTGGTAGGAACTCACATCCTGTTCCCATGCACCACGTTGAGACTGGGCTGTGGCTGGGACCTTGGCAGGACTTCACGTGGGAATGAGTCAAGAGTGAGTCTCTCGGCCCCAGCAAAGATCTCCAGGCTAAGCCTGCCAAGGAAGCTCTGAAGCTACCTGCCTTCAAGGGCATCACGACACACTCCTTGAATAAGGGATGTGACCCAAAGGCCGGAGGAGCCTTTGATGAATGTTCTAGATTCTCCCATACCTTCAAGGCCTGGGTAAACCCAGAAGTGAGGAAGGAGGACCTCTACCCCATGAGGAGGACTGAATTTCCTACCAGTCTGGTTGATGGGAGTCAGAGCCTATTAAAGTCAATTTAGGAAAATAAAAACACTGTAACGTTTCTTATGTGCACAGATGTAGGGTCCCTTCCATATCCACTATACATTCGTTGATTCAAACAAGATGTACTTTCAACTCCTGCAAGCTGAGGTGCAACAGACGGATGCCCCAGGGCCCGTTCCTTCTCCCAGCTACCTCGCCTCAACTGACCAGCAGGTACTATGGAGAGAGACACTTCTTCCCATAAACCCCAAAAAGTGGTCAATTCAGGGGATTCCTGAGGTGCTGTGCTGTGCTTCCTTAGAGGGAGAAGGTGGCCTGGGCTGGGGAATTGGGAGAGATGAAAAGGAGACAGAAGAGCCCAGAAAAATGGGAGACAAGAGTAAGAACTCTGATTTGCAAAGCGGCCCTCTAGAGTCCTCCAGGGCCTCTCTAGCATTCCAAGAGGCCGCCTCCTCTTGCCTCCTCTCCGTGGTTTGCATTTCTGCCCCAGCTATTTCTGGCCTCCACTCACAAACCAGGGTGCCTATCAGACTGGATTATAGCCTACAGCTCACTGCACTGTCACATTTGCCATCTGCAAACAGAAGGAAGTGTATTTCAGCCTGGGACAGGGAGAACTCAGGATCTGTGGCAAGGAAAAATGGGATGCAACGGAGGAGAAAACTCCATTACAAGCTCTCTGAGGAGCCAGGATCATCCATCTTCCTCTTCTGGCTGTCAGTGAGCAACTCTGCCTACAGCTCCCACCATCTCTCTAAAGGAAAAAGAAACACAGCACATTATTCCCCTCTTTTAATTGCAGAATTAAAGGGATGGATGATAAAGCCCTCCATGAGCCTCACAACCTAATTTTTACTTTATCAGTATCACATCCTCCAGGTTGGGGGGAGGGGTGCCCACTTCTTTGACAAGACCTCACCTCTAGCTGTAGCCTTTTTACCTCTCCTAAGTATGTTCTAGCCACAGTCCATCTTTCCATGATTAGTCTAAACACGGCTGGACGCTTTAGACCTCTCCACTGCCCAAATTATCTAGCGTTATCTTCCTAAGACCCATGAGTTTAACCGGGGGATTTGATTTTGACTTCAAAAGAGAAATCAAGAAAAACAGTCCTAAGAAAAAAATAAAACTAATGACAGTGTCTTATTTTATTGCTTGCTGTTTGTATTTATTTCCCCAGAGATGGAGCACTGTGGAGGGGAGCCCCGCTCTCAAGCATGAAGCCTAGTGCCCTGGTGAGTTGCGGTAGACTGTGAGATGGGTCACAGGCAATTACTACTGCTAATTAAAGTCTGTGAATAAATCTCTTTTCTAATAAAACAGAATGTATCTAAGGTTATCTTTATAATGAAATCACTTTCACTCACATTCTGATATGCTCTCTCGAGTGGAAGAAAAAGGAGGTGAAGTGTAAACAGAACACCTAGAACACCTCGGCTCTTCAGGACACAGCTGGACTGACGCCCTGTTAGTAATTATGGTAGTTAGAGACAGTTGTAGTAAAACTGCTTTTCAGGTTTTTCTTGAAATCTAGTTATACCCGTGGATGTATTTAGAATGTGACACCATCTGTCTCCTGTCTTATGACAGAAAGAGTCACTGGGCTTGAACTACCTAAAAACTCAGATTCCAGACCCATCCTGCCTTTGCTCCCCAGAGGCACCACCTCTCTGTGTCTCAGTTTACACTTCTTAAAAAATGACCGTGACACATGACCTCCCTCATAGGGTCCTTGCCGAGATAAAATGATCTATAGAACGTCCTCGACTTGCCGAAGTTCAGATGACGAACTTTCAAAAATAGCAGGAAAACTGGCGCAGAGGAAAAGCTTTTCAGCTCTGCCTGACACCAACAGAAGGCGCTAGGTGTCCCTTGCGTGGAGGACAGAGGGAACCAGGAACTTTAGTTTGAGAATCTAAACTATCTGGGAGCCCTTGGAGGAAAACGCACCTTAAGTTGGGAGGGTTTGAAGTCATTGCCAAGACTTACGAGGCAGCTTTTCATCTCATGCTCTGCTGGCCTCTGCCAATGAGCATGTTTTTGCCGGTGAACTCAACAGTAGGGGGGCCATTCATCCAGGTTTATGCGTGTTGTCATGGAGTAATTGTAAATAACGTCTCCTTTCATAGTCAGTGTCCTGATCTGTAGGATAAAACATCTGGTCACCCTACCAGTGGGACCCTTGAGAAGGCATTTGTTTCAGAGTCAGCATCTGATGGCTGGTGCCAAGACTGCACTTCGCATCCTTGGCAAATGACACTCTGCATCAGGAGGGGGCAAAATAGTATGACTGCTCTATTTTGACTTAGAAGCTAAGCGGTAGTTTTTGTGGTACAGGGGTTCTCACCCTCAGCACTATTGACATTTGGGCCTGGATAATTCTTTGTTATGGGGCTGTCCTGTGCATGGAATTAGTCTATTTGGGGCTCTGTGGGGAGGGGCAGGAGAAGTTGAGAAATAGAAAGAGAAGAGAGGGACAGAGAAAGAAGTGGAGGTGTAGGTAGGGAGAGAAGTCAGTGAGGTGGCGTGGGGCTGGGGACGACGGGAGTGAAGGAAGAGGATGAGGAGAGTCTCTGGTGGTGGGTGGCCATGTTAAGAACAGGGAAGCATGATGTTAATTTTGGAGCTGTCTGTAGGATTATAATATTATCTTCCTTATCTCCCCCTCAATTTATCCATAAAGTTGATTATACTAGTAAATTTTGTGCAAGTGGAGTTTAAGTGGAAAAAAAAAATTGAACAGGAGCCAAGTTCCAAATTGACACAGGCAGTACAGAATCAGCACTCCTAAAGCAGGAGCTGAGTAGCTGAGTGGGGACCTGGGGACCCTGAGCCCGTCAATGATTCACAGTAGTCATGGGAAAGACTCTGAATTTGGGGGTTTGATGACAATCTTATCTAGACCACAAAGAGTGACAAGGTCCCACCCACCATCAGCGTCATGTGTCACAGCCACCCTGTCACCCTACATCTCTTACTGTCACTTTCACAGTTGACTCTCTAATCCCTCTTTTGTTTTTACATTACCGAGAAGGCACCCCGAATGTGAATTATCCTCAGTGGAGATCTTCAATGATCTTCTAAAAGACCAACACTCCCCAAGCAGGGATGGAAACTGGGGAGATCAGACCTGAAGCACGAGTGAGCAATAGATCCATGTTAAATCTGTGGGAACTGGAGCACTGGTTCATGGTTGCAAAGGGCATGTGGGAGAGGGGGAAATGGGGAGTGACTGCTAGTGAATTTCTATTGGGGGTGATGAAAGCTTTCTGGAATTAGATAGTGGTGGTGGTTACATAACTTTGCAAATATTTTTTTTTTAAAGCCCTCAATTAAAAAAAAATAAATAGGACGGGTCCAGTGCAGACTTTGGGAATGGCAAGTTGCAGAACCTTGACAGTGTCATCAGGCCCCGTCTCTCTCCATCTGCAGCTCTTTTTTGCTTCGGGTGGCTCCACGCTCAGATGACCTTCTCCACTTGGTGGCTCCTGCAGCTCTGGGCTTACATCCTCCCAGCTCTGAATCAAGCCCAAGAAAAGAGAAGTTCTCTTTTCTAAACATTGCACAGAACTTTTCAGCTTAACTGTGGTCAAGGCCATCCCTGAACCAGATATTGTGGCCAGCGGGGTGGAAGATGCTGATTGGCCTAGGCCTGAGTCAACTACTCACCCACTCTAGTCGCACTGGGGGACAGGGGCAGAGGGAGTTGTCAATCTCAAGCAAACCACAGGCAGTGAGAGTGGGGAATGGGTGGGTGGCTCCCCAAGGATAAATGGAGCGTTGTTACCAGAAGCAGAAATGGATATTAACCAGGAAAATACACCAGAGGTTGAGTAACTAGCTGGATGACCTTGAGTAAGTCTCTGTGCTTTAATTCCTGCATCTGTAGAATGAGAATAATAGTAATACCTGCTTTCCCAAGTGGTTCTAAAGATTAAATGAGTTAAATGATATAAACCATTTCGAGAGAACACAGCAAGCACAATATAGTGTTAACTACCCTCATTATTATCTGAAGCAGTATCTGTTCTTAGATTTCTATAATTAGCTTGTTACTTACTTCCTCACCAGAGTGAGTCTTTCTTTAGCTGTCAGCAATTTTTGAACACTCTTTGGCAACAGTAAGTCAGTTCTTGTTTTTCTGCATAAAATGACTATAAAGCAGTTTGCAAATTTCTACATAAGATTGAAGTAATAATAATAACAGCCCCAGTAACTGCTGTAAGGTTACCAGGCTACAACTACAATCCTGTCCAGCCTTTCTCCTAAGTCCAAATTCCAGACATTCTTCAGTTGAAAGGGTTCCTACAACTGGAATCCAGAACCGCACAGGACAGAATGTTCTAGATCAGAAATCTAAGTGCCTTGACAAGGAGACTGCATTGTGGCCATTCCTGCAGTTCCCTGGAGATTCACACAATCTCCAAGAGAAAAGTGGCCATTTGTGATTCTCATTGATCCCAGAGCCTTTTTTCCTCTCAACGCGCTCATGCCAGAGAAAAAAAAGCAGAACTCCAGGTCTATATGTGTCACGTTGCATTAGAGCTTATTTCCAGAAACAAATGACTCCATTCAACACCGGGAAAGCCTTCTCATATGTGGACAACCAGCTGAAAACATGTAAATTGAATTTCACACTCATAGCACCGATCCGTCCTTATAATATAGTCCCCAAAAGTACTTCAAATGATTTTGTGTGAATAGTTTCTGAGACACGATTGTAGGATATGATTGCTTTGGGGAAGGGGGCAATAAGGAGGATTATTTCATTATCTTTGTCAGTTTTGACACAAGCTGACATTACAAAAGGAATTAGCAACCCAGTAGACTATTAAGGGAATAAATAAATGTTTAATGTAGTTTGGAAGACATTGCAATGAGGCGCCGCATGGATAATCCACTACTTTCATTAGGATGTGCTTATGGTTGAAAGTCAAATATCTAAAAATCCAAAAAAAGAAAAGTTATACTTATTATTAAGAGAGATAATATGTATAACTATATCCCAAACTATAATTTGTATGGGTGCTGCTGACCTCAAAGCC
The DNA here is from genome assembly GCF_041296235.1 of Equus asinus. Classification (NCBI taxonomy): domain Eukaryota; kingdom Metazoa; phylum Chordata; class Mammalia; order Perissodactyla; family Equidae; genus Equus; species Equus asinus. The sequence goes on along the minus strand of NC_091791.1, from coordinate 11,998,732 downwards.
CAGGCAAAGGGGTGGGCTTGGCTAGAGCCTTCTCAGGCAGACTCTGGGACCTGGGGCTGCAAGTGGCTTCTAGTTACCTGGGCAACGAAGGAGGAAGCCCAAGTATCTATCCTCTACCCAGACCTGCTGTCTTTCCTGCTAGGGCAGGGAGGAGAGGGGCCAAGTAACTCCCAATCTGTAAATATCCCCTAGAGATTCATCTATTGCAGGGCTGGCAGAAAGATATTTTCATCCCATCAAGGCTGAGCAGATTCTCAGCCAGCTACTTCCATCCCCACCTTTAGTTTATTGAGCCTCAGTTTCCTTGTCCATAAAGTTGGGATGTCTACTCATAATGTGCTCTGAGGATTAAATGAGGTGACACACTGAGCGCAGCGCCTGGCTCCTGAGAGTTGTCCCCCATTCCTCTCCTCCTTTCTAACACAGAAGAAGGAGGGGATTCTCAATTCCTCTTTAAACCACAGTAACAAACTCTAGGCTACAAATTCCTGTTTGCTGTGGAGTTTATAGGGAGCCGAGAAGTACAATTCTTTTGAAGAGAACTACATTCACTTTTGTTACCTCTAATTTTCGGTGTGACCTGTGACAAGCCTCCGGGTAGGTCTGACTCTTGGGTACCTGAACAAGTTGGTCCTCACAGTGACTTCCAGCTCTGTCATTTGCTGACTGATTCTCTAACACGGTCGAGGCTCTTTAGAGTGAAATTTCCAGGGATTGTTTACCTGAACCCCTTCTTTTTCCAGAAATATCATCCCCATCCACAAGGCTATAGGGGGTCCCTTATTTATCACGCAGCCTGGCTTCCCCTGATCAGAAGTGGTTCTTCCAGGCCCCTGACCCGAAGGGGGAATCAGAGTTCTTCTCCACGAATTATTCTGGAGTGGGAAAGAGCTATGGGAAGCAAAGAAATCTAGCTCAAAAGATGCTGATGACTACCTTGCCTGCCAATTGGTGGGAAACAGGCTGCAGTGAGAGAGAGGAAAAAGCCAACAGAGAGAGAGATGCAGAGAGCAAAGATTCAGGGGGAGTCCAGAGTCTAGTCAGTACTTGACTGTCTAACTCCAATTGTACCAGATGCCACCTGCACCCATCTCCTCCCTGCAGTTTGGATGTTTCCTTCCTTGGATTCTATGAGCCAAAGAATTCTCTTTTTGGCAAAGCTGGTTTGAACTGGATTTCTGTCACTTGCAACCAAAATCCTGACTTGGACGACTATTTTTACCTGAGTCAAACTTCTCTCATCTTTATTTGGGATGGCATAGTTGTCTCTTTTTCTAAGTTTTATTTTGTTGTGGTAAGAACATTTAACATGATTTGTACCCTCTTAACAAATTTTTGAGTGTACAATACAATGTTGTTAACTGTAGGAATGATGCTGTACAGCACATCTCTGGAACTTGGTCATCTTGTATAACTGAAACTTTATGCCCAGCGATTGGCACCTCCCCATTTCCTTTACTCCTGGTCCCTGGAAACCACCATTCCACTCTGATTCTGTGAGTTTGACTATTTTAGATGTCTCATATGAGTGGAATCATGCAGTATTTGTCCTTCTGTGAATTCAGTAAAGTTGCAAGATACAAGATCAACTTACAAAAATTAGTTGTGTTTCTGCACACTAACAACGAACTATCAGAAATGGAAATTAGGAAAATAATCCCACTTACAAGAGCACCAAAAAGAATGAAATATTCAAGAATAAATTTAACTAAGGATGTGAAAGATTTGGTACACTGCAAACTACAGAACGTTACTGAAAGAGATCAAAGAGATACAAACAAATGGAAAGAAATCTTGTGTTCATGGATTGGAAGAATTAAAATGAAAATACTACCTAAAGCAATCTACAGATTCAATGCAATTCCTATCAACATCCCAATGTCATTTTTACAGAAATAGAAACAAATTCTAAAATTCATATGGAACCACAAAGGACCTTGAATAGACAAATAAATCTTGGGAAAGAAGAATAGAGCTGGAGGTTTCACACTTTCTCATTTCAAAATATATTGCAAAGCTACAGTAATTAAAACAGTATAGCACTGGCATAAAGACAGACATATGGTCATGTGTCACAATGACAGGGAGACATTCTGAGAAATGCATCACTAGGCAATTTTGTTATTTGCAAACATCATAGAGAGTGCACTTACACAAACTTACCTTGTATAGCCTACTACACACTTAGGCTATATGGTACTAATCTTTTGGGACTGTCATGTACACAATTCATCATTGACCAAAATGTCATTATATGGTACACAACTATAAAGACCAGTGGAACAGAACAGAGAGCCCAGAAATAAATCCAGGCATATACAGTCAACTGATCTCTGACAGGAGCGCCAAGAATACACACTGGGAAAAGGATAGTCTCTACAGTAAACGGTGTTGAGAAAACTGGATATCCACATGCAAAAGAATGAAATTGGACCCTTATCTTACACCATACATAAAAATAAATCAAAATAGATGAAAGACTTAAATGTAAGGCCTGAAACAGTAAAAATCCTAAAAGAAAACATAGGGGAAAATCTTCGTGACGTTGGTCTTGGCAATGATTTCATGGACATGACATCAAAAGTGCAGACAACAAAAGCAAAAATAGCTAAGTGGGACTACATTAAACTAAAAAGCTTCTGCACAGCAAAAGAAACAACCAACAGAGTGACAAGACCACCTATGAAATGAGAGAAAATATTTGCAAACCATGTATCTGATTGAGGGTTAATTACCAAAATATATATGGAACCCCTACAATTCAATAACAAAAAAACTAATAACCTGATTTTTTAAATGAGCTAAAGACTTGAATAAAGATTTCTCCAAAGCAGGCATACAAATGTCCAGCAAGTATATGAAAATATGTTCAGCATCACTAATCATCAGGGAATTGCAAATCAAAACCACAATGAGATATCGTCTCACACATGTTAGGATGGCCATTATCAAAAAAACAAAAGAGAGAAAATGTTGCCAAGGATGTGGAGAAATTAGACCCCTTGTGTGCTGTTGGTGGTATGGCATGGTTTTCAATATTTTATTAAACCTGCTCTTATGCTACCTTTGAAATTCAGCTTATGTTGCAACATACTGTTACTTCGGGGGAAAACTGGAGGTTCCTCAGTGGTATATAATCTGAAATTTCCAGGCCTAGCAGACATCCTTTCCACAAGGATCTGAAAAAGAAGACCAAATCAGAGAGCAGGTCACCACCAGCCCAGCAGGGAGGGTGGAGAGACAGGACTGTCTGCAATCCTTCAGAATTTGTTTTCAGTTATTGTCTGTAAGTGTGGATTTATCACATGAATTTTCCTCTAGGAAGTTTGAGAACAATTAGGCAGAGTAAAAAGTCAACAATGACTCCAGGCTCTGGAGATCTGCATTCTAGCATGGCTGGGCAGGATTACTCTGCGGCTCAGCCCTTCAATGAAGTTGAGAGTTTTGTGAAGCATCAAAGACTCAAGATTTCTCAAAAAATTCCAAGAAGAATCTTGTTTCCCAGGCAACAGCTTTTCTGTTGCTGTCTTTCAACTGGCTCCCCCAAAATTAATCATGAATGTGAATGAAAGTGCTTCTCAAGCTAAGTGACCACTGCCCTGCTCTGCCTATTGAGACAGTAAGGGAGAAATCCAGAATAGAATGAGGTCTTATGAACATCAATGGCACCAGTCAACGGTAAGCGTCCAGACTATAGCTGAGTGGCTGTAATGCTGGTCAAAACAGGGTCTGCCAAACTCAAATGCTATAGGAGCACACATTGTCTTCAAGGAGGCTGATGCTTCTGGATAAGATGCAGTGTTTGCCTTCTGCATTCGATGCCATCCCTGACAGGGAATACGGACTGCTCACTGGCTCTTATCAAAGAATGCCTTCAGACACTGCTTGTACCAATATTTTATGCTATGGTTTAACTGTTGAAGTGTTTATTATTTTCAGTGTCAAAACATGTCAATTTGGGTGCTTTAGGCTGCAGTATCAGAAAACCAACTCAAACTGAATTAAACTGGAAATCCATTACTTACATAAAAGGAAGTCTAAAGATAGGGTAGGCTCTGGGGTGGTTGATGTAATCAGACTCATGATACAATTGAGACCCAGGCTGTTTGCATGACTCTACTCTGTTGTCCAAGGTCAACCACATTCTAAAGCTGTTTTTCCTCCTGGTTGTAGGGTGGCTTCTAGCAGCAACCAGGACTATATTCATCCTTGTCCACATCCAATAGGAGAAAGGGAGAGTTGCTTCTAGAAGGCTTTCAGAGGAGCGAGGAAGAATGTTCCCAGAAATTTTTGGCAAAACGCTTCTCATGTTTCATTTGCTAGGAGACTATCTCATGCCAATTCCTGAGCCAATCCTGATAAAGAGGAAGTATCTTCACTTGGACCAATCAGGCGCATGCCTAGAGCCAAGGGTGATAAAGTCAGCTTCTCCTGGGGCATATGGATTATTTGGGAAGGGGTAGGTAGTTGAATCAAGTCTGAGCTCTATTACACAATACCCAGGGAAATACATGGCTAGACAGGCTTGTATTTAGCTAATGTTAACTTCCAAAAGTTTGAATAGCCACTATTCAAACACCAACAAAGTTTGAATAGAAAAGTTTGGATTAACGCTTTCCTTTCTAGGTTGCAGTTTCAATACAAATACCGTTTCTAGTTTAATTCTTCAATGCCCACCTCTGCATCTGTCATGGATGGAATGTTTGTGTCCTCCAAAATTCATATGTTGAATCTTAGCCCCCATCATGATGGCATTAGAAGGTGGGGCCTTTGGGAGGTAATAGGTCATGAGAGTGGAGCCCTCATGATGGGATTAGTGCCCTTATAAGAAGAGACGTGAGAGAGCGTGCCCTCTCTCTGTGCTCTGGGCCATGTGAGCATACAGTGAGATGGTACAAGCCAGAAGGTGGACCCTCATCAGACACTGGATCTGTCAGTTCCTTGACTTTGGAGTTTCCAACCTCAGACTATGAGAAATAAGTATTTGTTGTTTAACCCGCCAAGTTTATGGTATTTTTGTCATATCAGCACAAACTCATTAAGACAATATCACTCCATAACAAGCAGTAGGAGCCCTCATCAGGAGAGGCAGCATGGGCAAATTGCTCACTTTGTCCTGAGAGCTCTTGCCGGGCATGCTTTTGTGGACTCTGGGGTGGCATGGTGACTTCCCATCTGGACAAGGGCATTGTCAACATCTCTGTACCCAGTATCCTGACTAGAGCAATGCTTCTCATACTCCAGTGTGCAGAAGAATCTTGGGGTGGGGAATGACCTTGTCCAAAATGCAGCTCTCTGAGCCCGGATCCTAGAGATTCTGACTCAGTATGTCTGCATGAGACTCATGAATCTGTACTGAGCAAATACATCATGAGATTCAGATGCAGGTCTCCTCTGGATCACACTGAGAAACAATGGCCACACATCATCTTCAGCTGGGCTCCCCAGAAACAGACCCAGAGATGAGGATTTTGTGACAATGACTAACTAGAAAGTGTTCCCAGGATAAAATGGTTGGGGAATAAGAAGTGGGACCAGGAAAGAAAGGAAGCCAATTTAGTGTTCAACGTCAGCCAAATCCCACGGAGGCTAACCTGTGGCTTGATCTCAGAGGCTCTGGAGACAGTGGAGGACAGAGTTGTCTTGGTCAGTGAAGAAAGGAGCTGGAAAATTTATACTCAGTTCTCACTTAGCAACCTTTAGTCATTGGTTAAGGGCTGACCCCAGGGTGCTGGCAGCTGGGAGTGGAAAATCTATATCTGGAGCTATTGTCCACAAAAATGGTGAAGGGATCAGAGGAGGTGTGGGCAGGGCACCTACATCGTCTGCTGCGCATGTCTAGCATCCACATATTATAAGTATATTGAGGTACACTTTAAAATGGTGCGTTTTATGGGGTGTGAATTATATCTCAATCAAGTTGTTACTAAAATTATTAAAAGTATATTCAAACCATAGATTCCGATTTATTGATCAGATATTTTGAAGAATATATTGAATATTGAAGAATATATTCTAACAATGTATTCTAATAATATATTGATGTTCAGATATATTGAAGAATTCTAACTCTATACCCTGAGCTCCATAGAAGACCATGAAACCATGCAATATACAAAGGATGCAGGTGGTCACACTGAATACAGGCCAGACTCAGTAGGTGGGTGTGGTGATCAATGCTGACCTCTGCCTCTTGAGTTCATAGATTTTGGCTAGCTCATTTGGATATCCCACCCTCAGTTCTGGGGGAAAAAATAATCACATATATATACACAGGTATAGGAAATTATGGAGAATAAATAACAAGACACATATACCGCATCTAGAACTTTCCAAATATTAATTCAGATCTTTCTTTAATCAAAGCAATAAAGCATTATGGATGACGTTGAAGTTCCCTTCCCCATTCCTATTCCATTTCTTTCTTCCCAGAGCAAGTACTATTCTGAATTCAGTGAGCATAATTCCAGTCCATTGTTTTATACACATAGTTTTAAAAAAAATCACCTTTTCAAGCTCACTTAACATTTATGTCTTGTTTCCTCAACTAGGTTATTAGATCTTTGAGCAATGGAAAACAACATTTATCGAAAGCTTATGACGTACCCAAGGCCATCCTTAGCCTTTCCAAACATTACCTCCTTTACTCCTCATGATGACCCTGTTATTTTGGGAATACTATTATTTCCATTTTACAGATGAGGAAACTAAGGCTCGGACGGGCCCACAGTCACATATCCAGTCAATGCTGGAAGAGGCCTGTGCTCATTCTCACTCCTGTGCACCCCCTCACCTGTCTTTGTCCTTCCTACCTGTCTCAGTCCATTCGAGCTGCTATAACAAAATGTCAGAGACTATAACACCAGGTGGCTTATAAGCAACAGAATTTACTCCTCCAGTGCTGGAGGCTGGAAGTCCTAGATCAGGGTGCCAGCTTGGTCGGGGGAAGGTGCCCTCTTCTGAGTTGAAGACTTCTTGTTGCATCTTCACATGGCAGAAGGGACGAGCCAGCTCTCTGGGGTCTCCTTTATAAGGGCACTAATCCCATTCATGAGGCCTCTGCCTTCACGTCCCAATCACCTTCCTCAGGTCTCATCTCCTAATACCATCACATTGGGCATTAGGTTTTCAACATATGAATTTGGGGAGGACACAGACATGCAGACCCGAGCACTGCCCCTCACCCTGAGCCCTTCCACCAGTAGCCTGTCATGCTAACCTCAGGCTGGAGGTGAATGCAGGGCGTGCTGTCATCCCTGCTCACCCTCTAGGCCTCTGAAGTCTTAGCACCCTAGGTTGACTCTTCTTTCCCCAGAAGGGGAATGAATCAGAAAAGAAAATCTAAAGGGGATGCTGGTTACTTGATAGCATCTTTTGTGGACTCTACATCATCAACAAGAACCACACAGTGAGGGTACCATACTAGGCTTTGGGGGTCAGGGGTGCTGGGGACAGTGGCAAGGTCCTCGTGACTCCTGGCTCTACACCAGGCAGGCTGTGACTGTGTGCATTGCATCCAGCTGTCAAAAAGCATGAGGCAGAAAATAAATCAGTTTTAGGTAGACCCCATGAGAGTAACTGAAATTTACATATCATTTTAATTATATTGAAACAATATTATACTATTATAATTAATATATATGGCTGTAATAATTATAACAGCTAACACTTTTATGGAGCTTACCATGTGCCAGATGTTCTAAGCATATATTAACTCATTTAATCCTCACAACCCTATGAGGTAGCTAATCCCATTTTACAGATGAGAAAACTGAAACAGAGAGCAATTAAGAAATTTATATTTATAAAGGTGTTCACACAATGAATTCAACAAATCATAAGTGCCCACTGGAGATTGAAGATACAAAGATGCATAAGGCAGGTTTCTGTTCTCAAGGAGCTTACAATTTTATTCATTCATTCACTCATTTAACAAAACTTATTGAGTACCTATATCATGCCTATCACTGAAATAGTCCTTGGAGAAAACAAGACACATTCTCTTACAATCGAGTGGGGAAGATAATCAAGAGATAAACATATGCTATGGAGCTTTGGAGGGAAAATGGCAAGTAAGGGAGTAGGGCAAAGGGCCTGTCTTCTGGGCAATGGGAGGCCCCTCTGAAGAGGAGAACCTCATAGTAGGTGTGTCTTCAGTGTTGTCAAAGCCTGTAGATGAGAGCACACTAGGAACTCAAATTAGGTTTGTGGGTTTTTTTTTTTCTGCTTTATCTCCCCAAACCCCCCTTACACAGTTGTATATCTTAGTTGCACGTCCTTCTAGTAGTGGGATGTGGGACGCCGCCTCAACGTGGCCTGACGAGCAGTGCCATGCCCATGCCCAGGATCCGAACCCTGGGCTGCCGCAGAGGAGCACGCAAACCCAACCATTCGGCCATGGAGCCGGCCCCTCAAGTTAGGTTTGTTGAACTTGCTGCAACAAGGGGGACGGACGTTCTCCAGGGGAACTGTGGGGCATCTCAGTAGGAGGGAGTTGCAAACGGTTTCTTGTAGAATTGGAACTTGTGCTGGATTGTTCTGAAGAGAGTTCAAGAAAGAAGGGGCTAGTTCTGGATTGGATGTTGTCAAGAAGCCAGGTCAGTGCACTGATCCAGCATCTCAGCAAAGTTTATTCAGCAGGTGAGAGGAATGAAAGTGGGAGGATGGCACCGATAAAAAAGCAGCCATCACTCAGAAGGGATTTTTAGTCATTTCTGCTGCCCAGATATGTCCTCATTCAGGAGCATGTTCTGCAGGGTCTTGTCCCTGTCCCATTGGAAGCAGTGTTTATCTTCTGTTAGGAGCATGACAATCTGATGTCCAGAAGGGCTAATTCTTACTTTTTTGACATTCATTACGTGCCAGGCGCTATCAGAAAAACATCCAATCCCCACAACAACACTGTTAAGTAGGTATTTTTCTCACCATTACAGATTAATAAATTGAGGTTCAAAAAGATGATGTGATTTTCTCAAGGTCACATAGCTAGTAGTAGAGCCAGGCATCAAACCTAGGTCTGCCTGGCCCCAAAACCCACATTTTAACAACTCCACCATAATCCCGCTGATAGCAAAGCGTAAAGCAGATTGCATTAAGCCCTATACATTTCATATTCTCTCTCTCTCCCTTGTCCTTTCCCTCTTCCTCTTAACAATGGAAATAATGAGATATGCCATACGCCTAGGCCTTGTTAGGAGCTGTTATGAGGGGACATAGTGATTTAGTAGGCACAGCCTTTGCCTAAAAGATACTTGAAAGTTACTCCTGAGTGACTAGGGAGTTGATGTAAACGCAGGTGGAGAGGGGTTTCAATCATGTAGAGTTTTCTGAAAGCTGACTTGAATTTTGTGGTGTGCCTTCAGTGTGCCACAAGTGAGCATCACGAGGTCAGCGGTTTCCTTAAGCCAGAATGGTAGGAAACATTTATATTTTAGACTCAGAATGTGCTAGGTGACAGCTGGGAGACTTGGACCAGAAGAAAGCTCAGTCGTGTGCCCTCTGCCTTGCTTCTGGCAGATGTCTCCTATTCCACAGTTGTTCCCCGTTGAGCAAAGATTAGTCAAGAAATAATTGAATGATGAATATTTGAACAATGTTGTGTGTGTGCCATTGCAGGTTTTGGTCGAGGTTTCAGAGTAGAGATATAGACATCCCTTTGGGAAGGAAGGCTGTTTTCAAGAACTAGGCACCACGTACATAAAACTCTAGCACAGGGCCCACATGGGACTGTGGTGCGAGAAAAAGTCTTGTGTGCTTCCCCTTCTCCCTGAGCCCCCGGCTCTGCAGTTGCCTTTCATGTCTTGTTTTGAGGAATCTCTGAAACCCGGGGACAGCCAAGTTCTCATCCCTCTGGGAGGAAACTGTTCCCTCTCGGGCTTAGGCTACTTCTTAAGCATCTGTGTCCAGCACTGGCAGGTATCTGGGATGTTGGACAACCCACAGGCATAAAACTGAGGTCACTGTTGGGTCTGCAGCTCAGCTCAACTTCTCCCTTTGCCTAATCCTGCTTCTGCTCACCCTTTTACACAGGTGTTGATCTGTGATAAATGCCTGGCAGGCCAAACGCCATTTGAGCATCTGCTTTAGGAAAACCCAACCCGTGACAGGCATGAAGAAAGGATTCCTGGGGGAAATGTTTCTTCAGGCAAGTGCAGAAGGATTGATAGGAGAATTAGGCAGACAAATGAGGGAAGGAGACATAGCATGTGGTTAGGAAAGGTTCAATTCTGATTTCATCTGGGCCTCTTCCTTTTCTGTGTTGAAGGCTTTCTTGCTGGCTTATGGGAAAAAATGTAGTTCATTTACTCTGTCAATAAATATTGAGATAGTGTCACAAGGAAGATTGGGAGAGATATGTGGGTAGACCTCTATGACCATACCGAGAATATGAGAATGTTTGTGCCTCATGAGAATTGTCAGCAAATTTACCCACTTCTTGCAGCGATGGGAGGAAGAAGGGGAAAGGGCCCTCTCTGAGAATGTCAGCTGATGTCCTTCCCCGCCAGCCCAGAGCTTGCTTATGAAGCAGAAGCTATATTTGGGCTCAACAACATGGACTTCTCTCCAGAGATGATCCCGACACTGCCACTGATGACTGCGCAACTTGATAGCAGCAGTAATCAAACCTAAAACCCCAATAGGGTATAATAAGCTGGCAGTAGGTTGACTGCACCAGACACTTTCCATCATGGAAGGGCAGAGATTTTCCCTCACTGGAATAGGCCTCTTTCTGGATTTAGATTTTCTCTCCCTGCCCAACCTTCTTCTGCCAGCACCATCCTCCATGACTTACCAGATGCATCATGGTAGCCCACATAGCATTACTTCTGTTCAAGGAGCTTCCTTCTTGGTGAGATGTGTCCCTGGGAGGCACTGGTCTTAGGAGCCCGTCATCCATCTACAACCCATGGTTCTGCTGGTTTAGAGAAATTGGAGCTGGGGATAATGTCAGGTTGAACCATATGAAAATGGTGATATTCGAGCATTTTTCGACTCTCAAAAATAGTAATTTCATGTGCTTCAGCCCAATAACTGGTGGGATTTTGGTGAGCCTTTCCTACGAGAGTGCACTACTGCATTTTGAGTTATGGGGGGGAATAGAACTGTTAGGCAGAGCGATTATGTGTAAGAGTAAGCAGAGGAAGAAGCACGCATGGCACCCAGAGGAACAGACCATGGTAGATATTTGTCACCTTTTGCTGTGCAGCATCCAAACATACTTTCCTTGTTGTGGGAATGCCAACAAGCATGTGCTTCTGTCTGGGACTTTGAAGCTTGAAGGAGTGAGACAATCAGAGAATGTTTTTCATGGGGGTTATTGTAGACTGAAGAGTCCGCTGGTGCGGGGTGAGTCTGGTGGCAGGGAAGGAGAGGTCCAGAGTGGGTGGGGCTAGCAGCAGCAAGTGTCCAGCTCAGGAGCAGTGCAGTCCTGAGCAGATTCCTGGCACATTCTTGGTTAAAATTTGCCCCTCTTTTGTTCTTGTTCACATTTCGTTTTCCAGTCTTCCCATTAAGTGTACTAGTTTCCAAACACTCTTAGAACAAATCCGTTTCCTGGTTAAGTTAACCAGAGTAGGTTGTTGTTTGCAACTCAAAGTGTTAATAAGTACGCTGTCTTTGGCCATAGGTTTTCAGTGGTTCCTAGACAATGGTGTTTATCAGTTTCTTGACAGTAAAAGATTTCACCTGAAAAATAGTCCAGATCAGCAGTGGGCAGTAAGGTGGAGGAAGGCAAGTATATTTCTTTGATTTATTCCTCTTCAGTTATTTGTCTTGTCAGGAATTTAAAAAAAAAATTATTGTGGTATCGATTTATATTTTTCAGAAAAATCATCCATTTCACTTAGCCTTTCAAATTTATAACACACAAGTATATATGGTACTTAAAAATTGTTTTAATGTTTCCATTCCTAAAACTCCTTCATGTTTCTAATCTTACCTGTGTTTTTTCTCGCTGTTTCTTTTAAAGATTTTCCAGAGTATAATCCATTTATTATTATTTTCAAAAGAAGAGTGCTTTGATTTATTAATTATACTCTCTTTTTCTACTCTATTTTTCTTTTGCCTTCATTATATCCCTCTATTTGGCAGGAGGAACTTATGTTTCTTTTCTAATGTCCTAAATAAAATTCTTAACTTGGTCATTTTTCTCTTTCTTTTTTTTGTATCAGTAAAAGCATTTAAGTGAATTAATCTGGTTCAGTTCAAGAGACATGTATTGAGGGCCTACTATGTGACAGGCATAGAGCTAGGTAGAGGAGACCACAAGATGAATAAGACATGAATATAAGTCCCCAAGAGGACTGGAGAAGGGAACAGGCATATTAAAAGATACTTTTGGAATAATAGAAATATAATAGTTATCTTTAGATGGGATTAATACTGATTTTTTTCTTTTATGTTTTTGTATTTACCAATGTTTCAATGATAGAGTTTTTAAATTGACCAATGTTTCATTCATGAACACATGCTATTTATATAATCAGAAGAACACAGAAAATATACTTTTTTAAAAAAGAAAAAATATGACAGCATAAAAGTAGTGGTATTTAGCCTTGAATCTGGAGAGTCTAGAAAGACCTCCCAGAGAAGAAGACGCCAGATTTGAGTTTGAAGGGAGGAGGAAGAGCCAGTCAAAGAAAGACAAAAGGGTATTCTAGGCAGAGGAAGCAGCATAAACAAAAGCCCAGTAGTGGGAGAAAAGAGGCATTATCCTGGGTGACCGTGAGCTCCATGAAGCCCGCCTCTGCGCCTGCTGCTTCACTGCCATATCCCCAGCGATCGAGGACGGGCAGATGGACTCCAGCTGGGCCCACGGCACTAGCTCTAACAGGTGCTCTGTGAACACGTGTGACATTGAATGAGGATGGATGAGGTAGAGGTGGGAGGGCAAGGGCAGTAGTCAGGTGAGAGCACCATTGCCCAGGAAGACAAATTTTATCTGAGAGGCCATTGAAAGCCCCTGTGGTTTTCAGAGCATAAAGGAAATTTTTACTGTACGTGGCACACTCTGATTTAGAAGAATAAGTACTGTTCGGGGATGGACAATTTCCCCCATAGTTTAAAAATTGATGTTGTGTTCTTATCACTCCCTTGAATCACTAAAGTTCACATTAAGCCACCTACTGTCTCCTGTTGTAGATTAATGAGCCCTAATGCAAATTCTGCAGTACCTATATGACTCTGACGTGAACATATTACCACGTAAAGACTGTTCTTACGGGCTAAATAAAGCAGAGAAGCAGGGGATTCCTCAATCATAGACACTATAAATGTCTTCCCTAATGGCTGCTCTACTGGCCCTTTCTGCTGTGGCTTTCAGCAGTAGCTCACAGCCTCCACTCCCAGAGGCCCCAGAGAGCCCTCAGCTAGGAAAGGCAAGACTCAGAATGAGAACATTTTCATGTCACTGCCATTTTACTGGATGGCAAGTTATGGCAGGAACTAAAACACTTTATATATATATATATAGTGTACTCGACATATATATCTATGCCACACATATATATGATCAGAAATAGAAAATTTCCATTTTGTGTACTACTTCTCAATAAGTAGCACTGTTTTTCACCTCATCAAGTTTATAGAATGTCCGTTTCTACAATTATGCAAGAATCCTAATGGCTTTCCTTTTAAAATATTTTAAGTGAAATGTAAGCCTGATTCCTACAGAGCATTGCCTGTTATAATCACTACATTCTGTCGCAAGGAAGATTAATGACTGCTTTCCTTCTCCACTTTCTGTGGAGACCCTTCATGCAAATGAGACAGAGGTCAGGAACTTGGCACATAGGTGTGACTTTCCTAATTAATTCAGCTGGAAACCCCTGGGCATTAACTTTACCCTTAAAAGAGCATCCTTCAGAGATAGGAGCCACATTCTCAGTAGTAATCGACTTGTTGGCAGCCATTGGGCTAAATCTGTCTTGAGGCAGGTGCGAGGGTCTAGTGGCTGTCTCTGGCCACCTGGACTTGCTTCTCAGGTGTTGAGCTCAATGACTCAGGATGGACCAAGAAAGGCCAGGTGAAACGGGGAGCCCAGGCTCCCTGCAGGGTCCATGTAGATAGGGAGTACTGATTCTGGGAGACAGCTCCTGCTGCACCCGATGTCCCCATGGGAACGGGAGCAGGCCAGGGAGAGGAGCAGGATGAGTAGGAGGGAGGGAAGATGCCTCCCAGGCCTGGCATCTGGCTCAGCTCCAGCTTTGGAATCTGGGGAGGTCAGAAGGCGCTCCTTTTCTTTAGCTTCTGTGACTGACACCTGGCCTAGAGTCGGACGTGCTACGAACAATACAGAACAGTGGGTTGTCAAATGGCAGTCCGGCAGTCAAGCAATGAAAGGCATGCTTTCATTGGATGAAAGGGGCATACAAGAGGCAGTGCATCTTGCTCCATTAAAAACTGTTAAATTTCTGTATTTCAAAAACATTCACAAAATCAAGGGCAGATTAAATTAGGAAAATATTTGCAACTGATTACATCTAATTATTTAGTGGAAAAGAGGAGAGAAAAATAGTTCTTATAGTGTGACCTCAACTTTATAAAAAAAAAAAATATGCAGTTTTAAAAGGAAGACATATTCATCACCTAAAAGAAGCCCATCTTACCAGTGATGATATAATTACATTTTTTGTATTTATGCTTTTCTGAAACTTTCATATTTTCTATGACAGGCATGCATTTACTTTATAATTTAGGAAATTTTTTAATAGTAAAAAAAGATATTATACTCACTCCTGTGAATTATTTTAGGGAAATAGCATAATAGAATTAAAACCAACTATAAGCATGAAGATATTTGCTGTAGCTTTATCTTTGTTATTTTAAAAATTGGAAATAATTTACATATCAGGCAATAGTGGAATAGCTAAACAAGTTATTGTACTCTACCAAATATTGTGAAATCATTCAAATGGTAATTATGATGACCATACAAGTCTTATAAATATGATTATGATAGAAAGTTCAAAGAAAAAGATTAATAAGATGTAAGTGTTTTATGCAACTGTGTAAAATATATCTTAATTTGGACAAGAACTGGGAGTAAATGTATAAATATAAAAATAACTACATTAGCAAATGAAGATTATGGATACATTTTACTCTTTTAAAAACATTTGTTATATTGTTCTTCATATTTCAAAAGAGTAAAACGAGGTGGTTCTGAACGAACACTTTCAGTGTAGATGAGGGGGCTCTGAGCCCCCTGCTTTGTCTCATGCTGGCATCTAGGCCTCTTGATTCAGTCTGTCCACATTCACCTTATTATAGGGCAGACTGAATTACAAGCCAGTTATCTACCCTGAGTAGAAACACAATTCTGACACTCAGAGATTCAAAGTAACAGTGGCAAATTGCCATTTATTTTTACTCTCAACAATTGGAGGATCTCGTGAAACATTAGACAACTTTATGAAATTTTAAACCCGTTAGAGCATCTCACAATCTATGTCCACCCAAGTCCAAGCTCGTTAAGAGTGAGAAATCAATAGAACCATTTTTTTCCCCAAGAAATCATGATCATGCACCAGATACAAGTTGATTAGCCTAATCTAATTTATGAAATGCTATTCCGTGAGCACAATGTTAAGACATTGTTTGGACTAATAAAATTCTGATGAAGAAATCAAATAAGAAAGTCCTCCAATTTATTCTTCCTTTAAAAACAGCCAATAACGGGATGAACATGCACTGACAGAACCTAAGTGACCCCAGGAATGAGATATGCTGGCAGGTCGATTAGGTGGTGATACCCACTGCTGACAAAACAGGGTTGGCTTGGAATACAAATGCTTTCATTTAAATAATAAAGGATTCACTAATTTAAAATACCAGTGTTATAAGCAAAATAATTGCACAAATATAGTAAATGTCTTGGCACATATTGATGCTAGAGCTGGTGGGAGGTCGAGTGACGCAGCATCGGGAGGAGGTTTTGAGAGAAGACACAGCCTGAGAAGGGAGCTCAGGGGACCCAAGCCTGGAAGAGACATAAGGCGACGTCATGAAAAGGTACACAAGCTGCAGTCCCTCACCTTTAAAAGCTAAGCCCTGCAGCCGCCGGAGGAAAGCCCCGAGCAGCATCTGCTGAAGTCTGCAGGATGTGACTTGCAGGATGGCCGGCCCTGCCCACGACACCCAGAGGAACACAGGCTGGGCTTTCCTAGCAGTTCAAACAGCCCGTGTCTTTGGCTGTGTGTGAGGACAGCCTGACCTTCTAGAAAGAGCTGAGCTAGGCCCTCCAGGCTGATGGCAGCATAGTCTGGCCAGAACTGGGATTCCCAAACCCTGCCTGACATGGTCACTCCTGTGACCCCCTAAGCCTTAGGTTTGAAAGCTCTCTGCTGCAGTTTTGGTATCCCGGTGACTGACACGGCCAAGTCAACTCCACTTCTACCCAAATCCTTGTTACTATTTCTCTTGCAGACCGCACCTTAAAGAGGAAAGATCTTTCTTCAAATTCAAGGTGGTATAGCTCAGAGGGGCCAGTGTTGTCAAGAAAAACAGGAGACCTAGCTTTACGTCCCAAGTCTGTGAGCAAATAACATAGGAATCCAAGGGCGGTGTTATGCTCTTTCAATGTATCATCTAATGTAAAGCTTTTAGCCATCCAAGGATAGTTACTGCCCACCCCACCCTCCCAATAATAGAAGAAGAAAACGAGGCTTCATGAGATCAAATGATCTGCCCAAAGTCACAACAAATGCTCTTCTATTACCAATGCTAACCTTCCATGACTCCCTAGGGCCAGAAGAAGAAAATCCCGTGAGGATTAAAGAATGGAAAAGGTTTAGCTCACATGGAAAGTCCTGGGCTCTCTGTGTACAGGTGGTTAAGTCCTCAATAAATGATACTTGGCATTAGTAACAGAAAGGCATTCAAAAGCCTTTAAAGGATCACATACAGTGCATGGATCCCATGGACCTGTGCAGATAGAAGCACTTGGTGCTATAAGATATTTGGACAAGTGTAAAGGTCAGGAATTAAGCAGGACTACCAGGAGTGTGCCTGAAGTGGCTCATTATCCTGCCACTTCAAGTGAAATAAATTAAAACAAAAACGTAAGTAAAAGCTACACAAATAGTAAAATATAAAAATAAAACAAAAGAAAATAAAGACAATCTATAAATTTTCCCTTTGACTAATTTCATTATTTCTGAGAGTGTACCCTGTCCTTATACACAATGTTTGAGCATCAGAATTACGTTCCTTTCCCTTTCCACAATCAGGCCACTGCTCTCTTTCTTAGTTTTGGAAATAAGACCTTGACCTTATTATGAATATTTTCTCAATCAAGTGGCTAAAAGTCCATGCTGCCATCTACAGAACGGGAGGAATTTTTTGCAAATCTGATAAGGGATTTGTGTCTAAAGTATAGAAAGAACTTTTATACCTCAATTGTGAAAAGACAAATAACCCAGTCTAAAAATGGGCTAAGGATCTGAATAGATATTTCTTCATATAAACCGCCAATAAGTATATGAAAAGATGCTCAACATCATTAGCCAACAGGGAAATGCAAACCAAAACCACAATGAGAACCACTTCACACTCACTAGGGTGACCATAATCAAAGAGGACACATAACAACAAGTGTTGGTGAGGATGTGCAAGAATCGGAACACTGCTGATGGGAATGTTAAATGGTGAAGCCTCTTTAGGGGGCCACCCCAGTGGCACAGTAGTTAAGTTCACACGTTCTGCTTTGGTGGCCTGGGGTTCGCCAGTTCGGATCCCAGGTGCGGACATGGCACTGCTTGGCAAGCCATGCTGTGGCAGGTGTCCCACATATAAAGTAGAGGAAGATGGGCATGGATGTTAGCTCAGGGCCAGTCTTCCTCAGCAAAAAGAGGAGGATTGGCAGCAGATGTTAGCTCAGGGCTAATCTTCCTCAAAATAAATAAATAAATAAATAAATAAATGGTGAAGCCTCTTTGGAAAATGGTCTTGTAGTTCCTCAAAAAATTAAACATAGAGTTACCAGATTATTCAGCAATTCCACTCCTAGGTATTTACCCAAGAAAAATGAAAACTCATGTTCACATAAAAATATGCACAGGAATGTTCATAGCAGCATTATTTGTAATAGCTAGAAGGTGGAAATAACACAAATCAACTGATGAATGGATAAATAAAAGGTGGTATATTAATACAGTGAAATATTATAGGAAGAAAAAGGAATAAAGTATCGACATATATTATAATATGGACAAATCTTGAAAGCATTATGCTAAGTGGGAGAAGACAGGTACAAAGGGCCACATGTAGTGTGATTCCTTTTATATGAAATATCCAGAATAGGTAAATCTATGGAGACAGATAGTAGATTAAGGGTTGCTTAGGGATGGGGGAGGAGGCAGAAAGTCAGGGAGAAATGGTGAGTGACTGTTGACGGGTACAGAATTTCTTTGTGAAGTGATAAAATATTCTATGATTGATTGTGGTGACAATTACAAAGCTCTGTAAATATACTAAAACCAACCAGATTGTGCATATTAAATGGATGCATTGTATGGTATATGAGTTATATCTCAATAAAGCTGTGTGTGTGTATTTTTTTTTTAATTCCATGCTCCCAGGCAGCTGGAGTTCATTGCAACTGGACTGTGGAGTGGATTGTGACATGGAGGGAAATGTGGTGTTGCTCATAGGTAAAAGTGTGAGTTTTGGAATCAGACTCATTGGGGGTTCCAACACTAGCTCTGCCTTCTATTGGCCGTATAGCTTCAGGCAACTCTGTGGGCCCTGATTTTGTCATCTATAAGATACTTGTTATAATACAGCCTTGTGACTTGGAGTAGATTAAATGAGATGATGCAGATAAAGGGTTTATCATAGTACCTGTCACTTTATGGGTGCTCAGTAGTAAGTTATTGACTTCATCATCTTCATCCTCTATATCTCCATCCACGTTCAAACTATTTACCAGTGTTCTCTCTGAAGTGACCTTGGAAAGCTTACTTATGAAGTAAGTGATTTATTCAGAAATATCTTATTTCTGTCTTCATCCCTTTCCTCTGCTTTCCCCGACCCAAGCAGAGTAGGAATCAGAAATATCACCATTATACTTTTATCTCCACCAACTTTAAAAAAGAGGAAAAAAGTTGTCCTAGTTTAGGGACGTAAATGATATAGAGGTGGAAGGATGCACTGAGTGCACATTACCAGGTGTTGGAGTTGATGTCATTGGGCATGGGGTGAAATGGTAGTTTTTCAGGCATTGAAGAGGAGAATAGTTTCTGTCCTATTAAAGAGAACAACTGTCCAGTGTGTTCAGTATTCTGTCTTCCACACTGGCCAAGACAGATGCTTCAGAGGCGGCCATAAAAATCCATTAACATACTTAATTCACACTCTTGTACCATGGGAGACATTTTGCTGTCTCAACCCCAGCTGGTTATCCATCCTCGCCCCGAGTATTCCACATTCATGTCCTCAAGGTAGCTTACAGGTTTAAACTAACTAATCCCTCTTCCTCCAAGAGGGTTACCTGCTGCCCTTCTCCATCTGTGAACTCCTGCACTGACTCCTCATGGTCACCTCGTGTTTGGTTGGTTGACTTTATGCTTATGGCCATTTAAAACTCCTGCACCATCAATCATTTATTGACGACCAGTATGGGTGCTAGGCATTGGGAAAAAAGGAAGATTGGAATTTGATTCCTTTCTGAGAGGAATTCTAAGTTACTAGGGTGTATTTATTCCCCTATATTACTGTTGCCTAAAAATGTATTAGCCTTCCCTGATAGAAAGATGTATCTGCAGATAACAATAACGAACGGTATAAATATCAAAATGGCACAGAAGAACAGCACAGAAGACTAATTTCTCAGAGGTCACTATACAACACTTCCATTTACGTCTCATTGACCAGAATTTAGTCTCGTGGCCTGATCTAGTTGTAAGGGATGCTGGGATATATATTCACTTAATGGAATGACAATGTGCCTAGATACAAATTGTGGTTATGTTCCTAGGAAACAAGGGAAGAATGAATTTAGGGAGCCAATTAGCAATCTCTGTTACGGAAAGCATCAAATTTAGATGTGTGGTTATGGGCATCTCTGGTGGCCCCAAAAGCACAAGTAGAGAAGGACGTGGGGCAGGGAAGGAAAGACAGCAAGGGAAGGGAAGGAAGCAGCGACGTCTGTGGTTTTGGGGAATGACTAAGAACCAAAACGTGTTCACTGGCTTTAACACCTAAGAGAATATTGGAGGTGATCTTTGAGAAAGCTGTTTTATAAGAGCAATAAAGTGGACACAAAGACCTGAGATGACAAAATTACCAATATTTTCTCCCTTTTGTTGCTCAAGGAACTAACAATGTATTGGAAGGGAAACACATCTGTAAAAAACATCGTTGGAATGAAAACATTGCAGCAAGTGCTACAGTAAGGGGCATAAAAGAAGTGTGGAGCACAGAGGAGGGAGGGTTGAGTCTGACTTGAAGGAGAGGGCAGAGGAGAAACCGCAACATAAAGCTCACCAATGAACAGGCAAACTGGCACTCGCCTCCGGAGTAATGCTATTTTTTCAAGTATTTCCAAGACCAGAGAGGGAGTGTTCTCTATATTTGGAAATTGTCAAATTTGGGCCATCCATCTCATTCACTCTCCATTTCATCAACCGATGCCATGCATTCATTTATTCTATAAACTCCTTGAGGGCGCAGACGCCGTCTTCATCACTACGCCCCGGGCGCCTACAACAGCGCTGGCATCCGTAGTCGCCCTAAATTAACTGACCAAAGGTAGAAAGGCTAACTGGGACGTTTAAGCTGTTGCTTTTTTTCACGATTTCCAGCAGGGCTCAGAGGCCTCCACAGTCCCAGTACGAAGAAAACACCCACGACTGGAGGCAGCACCACTTGCTCCAAGGTACAGCCCGGGCCTACGCAGAGCAGCGGAACCCTGAAGGAGGCGGAACGGGGGAGCGGCGGAACCTGAAGGCGGCGGAATCCGAGGGCGGTGAAACTGTGAATCCGCCGGAACCAAACGGCGGCGCCCACGGAACCACCCGGACTCTGTTTGGCACGGAAGCGAGTTAGCGCCGCTTCCTGGTTGTGGGTGCGCGCCGCGGGCGGGTGTCGCCGCCGAAATGTTGCCCTACACGGTGAATTTCAAGGTGTCCGCGCGCACCCTCACCGGGGCGCTCAACGCCCACAACAAGGCGGCGGTGGACTGGTGAGGGCGCCAGGCGTCGAGGCAGCCGCCGTCGGCAGTTCGCGAGGGGAAGGGCACCGAACGGGAGGTTTCACCCCCTGGCGGATTTGGCCTCGCCAGGGCTGGGCGCCGCCCTCACACCGTGGAGGGGTTCTTTTAAATGCTGGATTGTTGTTGTTGCTGTAGTGGTAGCAATACCCCGTGTCGCAACTTGCCCCGTGCAAATATACGTGCCCTCTCTCTCCCATCTTTGCTTCTCCTGGCCCCTTTCCCCGCACGTCCTTCTCTACCATCCCCTTCCCCTCTCCGCCTCTTCTCGGGTCTTGGGCCGCTCCCTGCACCGTCCCTGCCCCTGGCCGCTCTCTTCCCAGCTGTCTCTCTCTCTCATCCCTTTATTCATTCAACAGGGTGCCAGGCCCGGGCGAGGCGCCTGTTTGCTTCACCTCATTTCAGCTTTATCTTTTCACTATAAAGTAACACTGCAAGCTCTGAAAATTAATAATTAAGACAAATATAAAGCAAAATTCTGTAGCTGGGGCTGCTGGGCATGTTGGCAAGAGGACCGGAACCTCCTGTCCAGGGTTTGTCTCTGTATCTTGTTGGAAGGACAGGGCTAATCGCAGATACTAGGGAACGCGATGCCAGGCGCTTTGTGGATGCTCAGGGTTCCAGGTTGAATAAGACAAGGTGGATGCCCTGAAAGACAAGTAGGCGGCAGGAGTGTTTGCACATCCTCACGCCTCTGTATGCTCATCTCTTAGAACCTTTTTTATCCGAATGGAAAATGAATTTCAACAAGCATTTTTAAGTTTACCTCAACTTTTTATTTAAATGGGACAATGTAAAATACTGGCCTTTGGGCTGAAATAATGATTTTACTAATGGTAGTACATATTCGTTAGATTTATTTAGGATGCCTCTTGGCAAGAGGGAAGTTAAGTCTTGCTTTGTTTGGTACTTAAATTTGAACATTGCTGTTTTGTTAGGGGCTGGCAAGGTTTAATTGCTTATGGATGTCATTCCCTTGTGGTAGTGATTGATTCCAATACTGCCCAGACTCTTCAAGTTTTAGAGAAACATAAAGCTGATGTTGTCAAGGTAAGTCAAATTCTACTTTGACCCTAGAACATGTAATCTATTCTAAAGTTGTAAATATCGCTAGAATCTCATTGTCGTATGTACAAATGTTGAATAGATTTTAAATATAATAATCTGTTTGGGGTAGCCTAGTATTTCCATGTATTTGACTTAATGTCAATCCAGGATGAGCTATTAAATGCTAGTTCTTAGGTCTTTTTTTTTTTTTAAAGATTGGCACCTGAGCTAACAACTGTTGCCGGTCTTTCTTTTTTTTCCCTGCTTTTTCTCCCCAAATCCCCCCAGTACATAGTTGTATATTTTAGTTGTGGGTCCTTCTAGTTGTGGCATGTGGGATGCCGCCTCAGCATGGCCTAATGAGCGGTGCCATGACCGTGCCCAGAATCTGAACCGGCAAAACGCTGGGCCACCGCATGCGAACTAAACCACTTGGCCCCAGGGCTGGCCCCTTTAGGTCATTTTAAAGCTGAAGGAAAACGCAATTCTACCATTCACTGGACCACTCATTCCTTCCTTCATTTTGCAACTTCACATTTGCTAAGGATGTAAAGATGAAATCCCTCAAGCAGTTCATTGTCTGATGAGGAAAGAGGAAAAGAGAACACACAAATACAGTGTGATAAGTGAGACTTGCATCATAGGCTGTGGGAAGACAAAGGAGCTACATGTCACCTAGTTGTAGGGATCAGGGGAGGGTCACAGAAGTCTTTCCCTTTTAGGGACTGGTAAACAGTGGTTAGTCAAGTGAAAAATTAGGGGAGGAGCACTACAGGAAGAAGGAAGAATACACACGAAGGTAAGTAGAGTGCATAAAGATGGCTAAAAGGAGGGATACACGTGTAGGAGTGATGAAGGAGGAGGCAGCCAGAGAAGTTCACTTGCCCTGAAAGTTTTGTAAGATCACGAAGGAATTAGGATTTTTAAGTAGGAGATTGATATGGTCATATTTGCATTTTAGAAAAGCTCACTCGGGCAGCGGTGGAGGATCTTTTGGAGAAAGGCAAGATGAGGCAGTGAGGTCATTTAGGAGACTTGCAGTAATTTCGGGGGGAAATTCTAAGGGCATAAAATAAAGCTGAGGCATGAAGGAGTCCTATTTAGGAGCTGCTTAAGAGGTAAACTTGATAGCCTTTATAGTAATCAGTTTTAAGGGAGAGGCAGAGAGTTGAATGACTCCAAAGTTTCTGTTTGAGTAACTGACAGTGTTGCTATGATAAGTGTGTATGAAGTCAATAAATTTAAGTTTTACCATGTGAAGTCTGAGGGATCTGGGGCGATTGAATTAGAGTGATCTGAAATTTGAGGAGAGAGGTTAGGATTGGAGAGAGAGATTTGGGGGCTTTTTTTTTGGTAGCAGCTTTATGGAGAGATTCATACCATCAAATTCACCTGGTTTTTAGTATATTCACAGAGTTGTGCAGCTGTCACCACAATCAGTTCCATAACCTCAGATGAAACCTTGTACCTGTGAGCAGTCACCTCCTTTCACCTATCCCTTGCATCCCTGGGCCACCACTAATCTGCTCTCTGTCCTGTAGCTTTGCCTATTCTGGACATTTCACGTAAACAAAATCAGGCAAGATGTGGCCTTTGTGTCTGGCTTCTTTTCATCTTGCCTAATGTTTTCAAGGGTCATACATGTTGTAGTATGTATCAGTACTCTGTTCCTTTTTATTGTTGAATAGTATTCCAATATATGAATACACCACATTTATTTACTGATGGACCTTTGGGTATTTCCCTCTATTCAGCTATTGTAGATAATGCTGCTGTGAACATTTGTGTACAATTTTTTGTGTGAACCTCTGTTTTCATTTCTCTTAAGTATATGCCTAAGAGTGGGACCACTGACTCATATGATAACTCTATATTTAACTTTTTGAGGAACTACCAGACTGTTTTCCAGAAAGCCTGCACCATTTTCACTCCTACTAGCAGTGTATGAAGATTCCAGTTTCTCCACATCCTCACTAACACGTGTTATTGTCTGTCCTTTCCGTCTTAGCCATCCTCGTGGGTATGAAGTGGTTCTCATTCTGGTTTGGTCTGCATTTCCCTCATGACTAATGATGTTGAGCATCTTTCATGTGCTTATTGGCCATTTGTATATCTTCTTTGAGAAATGTCTGTTCAATCCTTTGCCCATTTTAAAATTGCGTTGTCTTTGTATTATTGAGTTGTAAGAGTTATTTATGTATTCTACATACAAGTCCCTTATCAGATATTTGGTTGGCAAATATTTTCTCATTCTGAGTTGTCTTTCACTTTTTTGGTTGTGTCCTATGAAGCACAAAGGTTTTAATTTTTGATGTAGTCCATTTTATCTATTTTTTGTTGTTGTTGCTGTATCTAAGAAACCATTGCTTTTTCCAGTGTCAGGAAGATTTACACCTTTGTTTTCTTCTAAGAATTTTATAGCCTTAGCTCTTACATTTAGATTCTTGACCCATTTTGAGTTAATTTTTGAATGTAATGTGAAGTAGGGAAAAATAGAATTGATTTTTGTATGTTGACCTATATCCTGTGATCTTGCTACACTCATTAGATCTAGTAATTTGCGAGGGGGGGCTGTTATATAGACAATCGTTATCTGCAGATGACAATTGTTTCATTGATAATCTGCATGTCTTCTATTTATTTTTCTTTCCATGTTGCATTTGCTAGGACCTCAACTATAATGAATAGGAATGGTGAGAGGATATTCTTGTCTTGCTCCTGCACTTAGAAGGAAAGCATTCAGCCGTTCACCATTGTCTGATGTTAGGTATAGGATTTTTTTGAGGTTTTCATTTCTTTGAGTAGCTAAATCCAAGTTTCAGTCTGGTATTACATTCCCTTTGCCTGAAGAATTTCCTTTAAGTACATATCTAATAGTGGTTGGTTCTCTCAGCTTTTGTCTGAAAGAGTATTTCACCAGTTTGTTTTTCTTGTAGTACTTTAAAGATATCTCTTCACTGTCTTCCAGCTTGTGTAATTTCTGATGAGAAATTCTTGTCTTTGCTTCTCTGTGTGCAGTGTATTGTTCTCGTCTGGCTGCCTTCAGGATTTTCTCATCTTTGGTTTTCAGCAGTTTTATTATGATGTGTTTAGGTGATTTAAAAAATATATATATACACTTCTTGAGGTATACATAAGTGAAACTCAAGCACTATGTACATATAAATATACGTACACACACAATCAGTTCTTATCCATGGTAGTTTTATTCTGTAAAGTTGTTACAAACACCGAATTAGTGAATACTGAAACGTTGATTGCTCCTAGGGGTAAAACAGGGTTAGGTTCCTGGAGCCTCTAGTCACAATATTTTCATCAACTGATCAATACATAACCTTGTTTTATATGTGTTTCTGGTAAAAGACATCTTCTTTAATATATATTGTTGATTCATTAATATTGACCTCATGGCCAGCAGCACTGTAAGTCATGCCTGAGCAAAGCTTATCATGTTTTTCCCATAAGGCACTTAGGAACACTAGACAGCACTTTAGCATTGTGCATTTGAAACTGAAATCATCAACAAAAAGCACAAAGATGCAAAACACATAAATAGACCACAAGAAAAGATTTGCAAATAAAATCACAAATTTCAGTGAGTAGGCAAATTCACAAATACAGAATCTGAAGATGAGGATTGACTATATACATACACGTATATATAAAATAAATATACACACACTCAAATATATACACACACATATATGCATACACATACCCCTCTGCACGTTTCATTAAAAAAACCTCTTGCCTGAGGAAAAGATGTATTACAGTAGAGCCTTAAGGCTTGTTAACAATGGAGTTCAAAAAACTTGTTGTTTCCAACTTTTTCATGAATACTGTTGGAATTGGTTAGCATACTTCTCTACTTTGGCATTATGTGGGTGTTTACATGTATATACACACACATGTGAGTCTTGATGCGTATGTTTACATGTGTATATATTTGAAGATTCTGTGGTATTTAAGTTCGTTTATTAAACACATACTTATTGAACACCAGCTTTGGGCACTATATTAAGGTCTGGGAATTGAAATGTGAACAAGGCCCACATGATCCTGCCTTACAGTTCATGAGTTGGTGATAGGTCAAAACAAAGTAAATAAAATAATTACAAATTGTTGTGTGGTGAACGCTTTGAAGGAAACAAGCAGGATGCTGAGCTAGAAGAGAGAGGAGGTTGTGGCCAAGCAGGAGGCCAGGGAAGGCCTTGGCTCCGGGTGAGGACTGTGTTTTATTCCTGACGCTAGCTGTCAGTATTTAATGCTCAGGATTAACCCAGTTTGCACTGCAATTCTTGTGGTTTTTATTTTAGAAATCCTATTCTTATGATGTTGCTAAAAGTGTGAAGTATACCTTTTTTTTAAGAGAAAAATCTGTTAACATTTTTTGCAATTTTATGAAAAAGGGACAGCAGAGTTTTTTGTTTGCTTTTGTTTTTTCCTATTTTTCCCTCTGCAAGGTTTTTGTAGCTCTAAGGTTATCTGCTTTTAATTAGGAGAATAGAATACAGAAAAGCATTCTACTTAACAATTTAGGACTTTAGATGTTCTGCCATAATTAGATTTTATGATTGTACCATTTGGTCATACCAGTGGTCGTTACCATTTTATGATATGGTATTCTGGAGTTTTTACCCGGATTTCCCAAAATAGTAAGGCCATGTGTCATTTTTCATACTTTAAAGGCAGGGACAGAGTGATGTTTTCAAAAATACTTTTAGCTGCAACTTTTAAAAAATACCATAAATAATAAAAATGTGTGACTTTCAAGATGGAAACCAGTTTCCTGTTTATTCTTTCTCAATATTTTTGTAATACGGTGTGGAATGTAGTATGGGTTCTGGTTGATGTTTTATGAAAATGACGTTTGGTTTCATCCAGTGCAGGTATATACTTGCTTTGATTTCTTCTTGATACTAGGTGAAATGGGCCAGGGAGAATTATCACCATAACATTGGCTCACCGTATTCCTTGCGCTTAGCTTCGGCTGACGTCAATGGAAAGATCATCGTTTGGGATGTCGCGGCAGGCGTAGCTCAGTGTGAGATCCAAGAGCATGCCAAACCTATTCAGGGTGAGGAAAGTCTGGCTCTGCTAAGTGTTTATAGTGATACACTTACTCTTAGAGTGGTTTTTTTCCCCATTCATTTAATTTCATCACTTCCCAGTTAACTCTTGATTGTTTAGCCTGTTCTACTGATCTGAATCTAGTTTTCTTTTCCTAATCAGCACTTTCCAATCAGTATTTCCTCACATCTCAGCTGATCTGTGCTTTGGTGAAATTTGCTAATTTCAACATCAACCTCATGCATAATGAGAAAAATTAAGCTGGTGTAAACAGTCTTGTAATCTAAGCTTAATATAAGTAAACTTGGCTGACCTGTCTTGAATTATCCCTCTGTGCTTACTTTCCATAACTGAGATTATCACAATTTTATTTTCATTTTCACATAGATGATTTGTTTTCTTGTTTGTTTGTATTACTGACCTAAAACCAATACAGTATTCTTTAGACTCAAGGCTTTGGCTGAGTGGCTCTCTTGATTGAGTAAATTTTTTAAATGACTATTTAAAAAATGTTTATTGAGTACTGTGTACTGCATACTGAACTAGATCTTTATCCTGTTTATCATTGTGAGAAAATATGAAACTCTGCCAAGTGCCATTAAGTAATTACACAGAAACATTAGGAAAATGACATTAGAGATCATGGCTAGGACAGTCTTTGACATAAAATTTTAAGTAAAGATTAGTGCAAATTACCTTGTATTTTCTTTCACATATTCAGAATACTAGAAAATGTTGACCTTGAGATTCTAATGTCCAAACAGCTCATTTTTATATAAAATTAGCTTTTTCTTTGTAATCTTCACACATATCCATACATATCCACCTTTGGGGGGAGAAGAGGAATTGAGATTTTAAGGATTATGTAAAAAAGAAAAACAAACCTAAATATTAAGAACACATTAGCCAAGTGTTTTGAAGTGGGTAATTTCTGAATTCTGCCTTTATTTATCTGGTCTTTACAGATGTTCAGTGGCTGTGGAATCAAGATGCTTCCCGAGATTTACTGCTTGCTATCCACCCGCCAAATTATATTGTGCTCTGGAATGCAGATACTGGCACCAAACTGTGGAAGAAGAGCTATGCAGATAACATCCTGTCTTTTTCTTTTGACCCTTTTGATCCCTCACATTTAACTTGTGAGTACTAGTTTCTTGTGGAAAATGAATTGAGGTATTTATAGTATAGTTATTGCTGTATGCATGGGGTATGCACAACACATATCATATATCTAATGTTAAAACGACTGAGCAAAATGGAGAAGCACATCTAGTCCATATGTCTGCAGCTCTAAATACGGATACTAAATCATAACCCCATAGCATTTGCAGATATGTTGATAGTTGGAAATTTAAGTCTGCAAGCTAGACCGTCACTGTGTTGAATTTGTGAATAGAATTAGATTAGCCAGGGAGAGAGAGTTGCTGTGCTGTTCTAATTCAGACTTAATTAAATTTGTTTTTCTAGGAACATTTAAAGAACCTGAGTCAAGGATTTCATTTAGTCTGGCCAAATTCGGTTCTTCCTTTTTAAAAAATCTTTCTAATTCATGCCATGCGTTTTGAATGCCTTAAACAGACACACGTAAGGAACAGAATAAGCCCAAGGGAATTTTTTCTTGCAGAGGTTGTTTTTGCCAGTGTGCCTTAGATGTTGACTGAGCTCATGATCTAAAAATTAGATTTGTTTTTAGACAGATATTTTTGTGACTAAATTATTTAGAAAATATTCTTTTTTTTTAAACGTTGGCCCTGAGCTAACATCTGTCTCCAATCTTTTTTTTTTTCTTTTTCTCCCCAAAGCCCCCCACTGCATAATTGTATATTCTAGTTGTAGCTCCTTCTGGCTCTGCTATGTGGGACGCCACCTCCGTGTGGCTTGATGAGCAATGCCATGTCTGCACCCAAGATCCAAACCGGTGAAACCTTGGGCCGCCAAAGCGGAGCATACAAGCTTAACCACTTGGCCACAGGGCCAGCCCCCTAGAAAACATTCTTTATTCAGTTATCCAAGAGGTGTTTCTTGAGCTGTTACTATATGTGAGGCATGCTCTGAGAACCTGGCATGTTATCAGTGAACCGAGACAAGGATTCTTGCCTTCATAGAGTTTGCACTCTAGCCAGAGGGAGTCAGATCCTAAACTATGAGCATCATGAATTAATAAATTCTATTATGTTAAGGGACTATAAGTGATATGAAAAGTAAAACAGGATAAAGGGAATGGGAGGGAATGGGAGTGGGGAGGTGGTTGTATTAGAAGCGTTCAAAGTAGGCTTCATTTTGGTATTTGATCAAAAACTTGAAGGAGGTAAAGGAATTAGCTATGGTAAAGAATGTTTTCCTTGGATTTGAGTGACTCAAAATGCTAACTTGTATCCACCAGCACTTATTGAGGGGTGTGTATATGTGTGTGTTGAAGGAGGAAGAGAAGGGTAGACAGGTAGAAATTAAAATGGGGAACGTGGCTGTATAAATAAGTGCAATACAGTGTGTCTAGGGTTGGCATATGTAGATGTGTGTCTGTGACTGGATGCATTCATACTCTCACTCTCTCGCTGGTTTGCTATGAAATGCAGTGTTGTGGGAACACAGGAGGGTGGCTTAGCTGGCAGGGTCAGGGAGGGGGACATCCCACAAAAGAAGGGAACTTGAAGGATGAGTTCTGTAAGCTGGAAAGGAGACAAGGCTTCAGGCTAACTTACTGCACCTCTGTAATTTGGTTGATGAAAGCGCCATATTTTTCACAGCGTCAGTTGACCTAACGTCTTTGATTTACTGGTATTGAATGTGCTAGGGTCATCATAACTCTTGAATACTTCTTTGTTCCTGTGCAGAAAGCAGTCTCACTAACTGTGGGGAGCCAGAGAAGAGAAGATTCTTCTGCTCAGATATGTGTGAGCATTAGTTAGCCCCAGTTCTGAGGGAGATCATATTTTTCAGTCATGAAAAGGCATAATTTGTGTTACTAAAGGTGGTGCCGCCTCCTTGACTATTTCTGTTTCCTCTACACTTAGTAAGGCACTGTTAGCACTCTACTTTTACTCTAGATTAGAGAGAAAAAGAGCGCTCCTTACACATCCTGGGGTTCAGCATGATGCTTGAGAAGAAGGAGGAAATAGATTTAGACTGGGTAGCTCATGCTAATCAAAAAAGTTAGTGTCATCAAATCAAATATTTGAACTTAGTGAAGTGTGATATGCAGAGTCTAATACGGGATTTTTTTGTTTCCTCTGTGAATTTTATATTCTGAAGTATTTGGATTTTGAAGTTATGAGGTAGAATGAGGAAAGATTTTTAATGAAAGTCCGTGCACTGAATTTATTTGAAAGAGCAAACATTTGCTCTTTCTGCCGGTAACCTTCTGGTATCTTTTTAATATAAAACATTAATTTAGAATGCTGAGCTCAGAGGCCTCTGATGAATTTTAACGGACCACCTGTTTCACTTCAGCTTGGAGAACATTCCCGATATGTTACGACTGCATAACACTGCCAGTTCTGTATTAAAATTATTGTTACTTTGCTCTCAAAATTGTACTGGAATAAAACTCTGTGCTAAACTTGGTTAAACTTTAATCAGAGTTTTCCTTCTCTCAATATAGTGCTCACCAGTGAGGGTATTGTATTCATCTCAGACTTCTCTCCAGCCCGGCCTCCCTCAGGCCCTGGGAAAAAAGTCTATATTTCCAGCCCACACTCCAGCCCAGCCCACAACAAGCTGGCTGCAGCCACAGGGGCAAAGAAGGCTCTCAATAAAGTGAAAATCTTAATCACTCAGGAGAAACCTAGGTAAGTTACAAGTGTAAACTAACACCAGCGTTCATTCATTTATTCAGCATTTATCTATTTATCATCTATTCATGAAAACATCGTTGTTGGGGAAGTACTAAGATTGATTTTCTTCTTCATCTCACCCTTTCTTTTTTCTCATTTTGAATTTATAAGAGGAAAAATGTTTTTGTCTCCTCCCTGAGATTCAGCATTTAACATGATTCCTTTGTTTCTGCAAATTATGCTAAACTCCCCCCATTGATTTTTACAGATTAAAATTTTTGCTACTGATTTTTACTTCTGAAAATCTGAGGTCAAGATTCTAAAATTGTGGCTATTGAATATATTAAAAATTTGGGGACAAAAGCTGGATTTTCCTTTTAAATACATTTTCCTGACTTAAACGCTGTGCAATCTCATTAGCCAGTAAATATGGGTATTTCTCTTATGCTTATAAAGAAGTTTCCCTTACTGGTTAAGGGCCAGGATTCTAGGGAAGCTGTAGCTATATGACTCAAAAAATTCTTTAATCTTGCTCACATTTCACTCTCCCAATCTCTAGAATAATGTTTTAAGGATTTCACAGGGTTCTTGTATGGATTAATAGATATCATAACTTAAGAATTTAACAGTGTGTGATAACTTAGTAAGCATTCATTTGGTAAATGCTAGCTATTATTTATTTCAGAAATTGCAACTGAATAAGTTTTGTTTGAAGTAACTAATTTTATGCATTAGAAATAGGTTTCTGCCTTTTTTCCTACAGCTATGATTGTTCTTAAATTTTTATTGCTTTGACAGTTGTTTTTTTTTTGGCATTCTTTTTGAAAAAGCCTTTATTTTTAATGTGCTAAGATTATCCTATCTAGACTTTGTGGGTCATTACCTGAAAAATATATGGTAAAATACAAATTGCTCTACAAATACATTCCGAATTTAAATGTAAATAGCATTTTTATATTTTAAACCATAAGCTGGTTAAGGTCACTAATTTATCTCCCACCCTATGCCAAAATAATTTGATTTCTCCTTAAATATCTTAAGAGGGCTTTCTATTTTTCATTGATTCTGTCATAAATATTTTGTAGTCTAAATAGTTTTATGTTATGATTTATATATGTTATATTTTCTCTCACATGAATCGTGTGTTCATCTTGAGTATTGGGGAAATGCATTCTTCATCCCTTCAAATAGAACTGCTGTGGGTGCTTTCACATAGATTATTACGTGTAATCTTACTACAGTCCTGGGGAGTAGTACTGTGCCCATTTTATAAATGAGGAAATTGAGTCCTGTGTTGTTTTAAATACGGTTCTCATGCTCACCCAACTAGGAAATGGTAGAGCCAGGATTTTAATGCACTCTACATCCCTCTCTCTAATCCTCTGATCTAACTTTATTTTAAACTTCAAAACTGTTTAATAAAATTATTATGTAAAAAGAAAATAGTACCTAATTATATGTCTATTCCTATTGAAATATATTTAATACAAAAATGTGATTAAATATATACAATCACAAATTACTAAAATGATTTTTGAGACTTTAAGGGTCTTTCATATCATTTCATTTATGTTATTTACACAGAAGAAAATGCTGTGATAAGTGGACAAATACTCTACTTTGTTTCAAAAAAGGTTTGAGACAGCTTAAAAGTGAATGAAGGCAGAGTAGAGGAAGTGACTTGCCCAAGGCCATACAGATAGTCCGTTGACTCTTACCCAGCAGCCCAGCCCCAATTGCCCTAAATGCTTTTCTTTTAATCTTGAGTCTTGATTTCAGCAGTCTGTCTAGTACTTCTAATTGCAAAATAAAAATAAAACTGTCTTAAGAATACCAGTATATTATTGTCACTCACCATCTCATATCATAGACTTACTACTTTAAATTTTTCAAAAGTTTAGAAACACATCTGTTTCCAATCTATATATTACTATTGTCATAATTTGGAGTTTGACACATAGGAGAGGTCTTAAGTTTTAGATGCTAGCCCATGTTGGTCATTTCAGGAAACATTCTCATTGACAGTTATTAATGTGGAGAGTTCAAAATTCAATCCTTTATTAGCTTTTTCTGACATGAATAAAGTCTTCGACTCATTTCTCAACGCCTAAAGTAAATGTTTACTTTTTTCAGTGCTGAATTCATGACTCTTAATGATTGCCTTCAGTTGGCATATCTGCCTTCCAAAAGGAATCACATGTTGTTACTCTATCCTCGAGAGATTTTAATCCTTGACCTTGAGGTGAATCAAACAGTGGGTGTGATTGCAATAGAACGAACAGGAGTTCCATTTCTGCAGGTATCTACAATTTATAAATTATATCACCGGAAGTTGATTATGAATGTTATATAGAGGAAACCATAATCTTGCAAAAATCCGTAGTTCTAATTTCTCTTTTCTATTTATTTAAAGATTAATAATGTTATTTTACATCCCTTATTTTTCTGCACGTTTGATTGGTTTGATTTACCCTAGAAATTCTTCTGACTGATCTGGAGATATTTACTGAACTATTTAATTACATGGATAAAAGCAAATTTTGTAGGATTATAAACGGATTTTTAAAATTTTTATTTAGTTTTAAAGCTTGGGGGTTATGTATTTTGTTTTTCTTTTGTTTTGTTTTTTGCCCATATGAATGTCACTCTACATACTTTTTAATCTATTGTGTTTTTAAAAATAAATACATCATCTGTTTAAAGGTAATACCCTGCTTTCAGCGTGATGGTTTATTTTGCCTACATGAAAATGGGTGTATAACCTTGCGTGTTCGAAGATCTTATAATAGTGTTTTTACCACTTCAAATGAGGAACCAGGTGAGTGTATATCTCACAATAATGTTAAATACGTTCTTCTTCAGAATTATTTTATAAAGCTTCCTGTGGCAAGTACCAGCCAAAGCATAGAGTTAATGACAGTCCTTGCCTTGAGAAAATAGAATATGGTTGTAATATGGGGCATAAAAAAGCACAAGCCCAAAATTCATCTCTTGGTGTTGTCATATTGCACCTCTGCATACAACAAGGAAAGTAATATTTTGTAATTCCTTCTTGATTGTATCCATGAGCCAAGTAGATGTTATCTTTCGTGAATTTTTCTTTAATACCCAGTCCAACCTTGTATATCCTTTATTGTTCTACCCCCTTGCCTTCTCCCCTGCTCTAGGAATGTCCATGGTAAAGTGACAGGTTAGTAAGTCTCCAGGACATTCAGTTGTCAGTTTTAGTCTTATCCTGGAGAATAAAAATGTTTTGGTGAAATGATGTACTACATAAAGGTAAAAGTGACTTCCATGTCTTTTGTAAAGTACAGTTATTTTCAGGCTTAGTGTAGATCACTCTGAATTATGATGGTCTCTAGTGCACTGTTCATTATTTAATCATATATCACTGCTGATCCTTTTTCAAAGTATTTCCTTTATTTTAAAGACATTAAAAAATAAGCTATTTTGATTATAGTCATTATTTTGGAAATTAAACTTGGTTTGGACAGTCATTAAGTGAATTATCTTTATATTCTGAAGAAATTAGTAATTATAAAAAGGAAGGCCATTCTTGACAAACTTTGCATTAGTGGAAGAATGATATGCTTTGTCGTTGAGGTTAAACTAAAACAAATAGTAGTGATATTGGTATGGTTGCTGTCTGATATTTAAAAGAAAGACCATACTATGCTCAGATCCAGATCCTGTCCAGGAGCTTACCTATGATTTACGAAGCCAGTGTGATGCAATCAGGGTGACAAAAACGGTGCGTCCCTTCAGTATGGTGTGTTGTCCTGTCAATGAGAACGCAGCTGCCCTCATAGTGAGTGACGGCAGGGTCATGATATGGGAACTGAAGTCTGCTGTTTGTAATCGAAATTCACGGAACAGGTAAATGGATCAGTAGGATCTCTGTTTTGTTTTGTTTTCTGTTTCCTCTTTTTTTTTACATTACCAGAATCGTAAAAATAGCAGGGACATTTTTCTATAAAAAATATTTTTAAAGTGCTAATTAAGACTTTCAGTTATTAGGGAATTATATACACCTGTTAGAGATATTTCACGTATTGGTAAGATGAATAAATACTGTAAAAATAGATAGAATGCCATGATCTGAAATTAGTAATTGGAGTTACTGACATGCAATGCAGGTTTTAAGTGTGTAAAAACCACCTAATTGTTATGTCTTTGCAGTAGTTCTGGTGTGTCCCCCTTGTATTCACCAGTGTCTTTCTGTGGAATTCCTGTAGGAGTGCTACAGAATAAACTCCCAGACCTCTCCTTAGATAACATGATTGGTAAGCTGCTTTTTTCCTGTAACTTTCATGTTAGGTATTCTTTTTGAAGGGCAAAATTAATCGACTCACTGATTGCAGTTATTATAAAGTCAAAAGTTAATACTTGAGAAAACTAAAACGTGGAATCATTCTTTCCTAAATAAATCAGAGAGGTATAAAATGTTTAAGCATAAAAGTGCCCGAAGTAGTATAGATTGGCATTATAGTGTAGGAATTAGAAAATGTTCCTTCCTGAGAGACTGATCTACATGCAGGAGGTGACAGTAGGCGTCTGGGTGGTGGATACAGCCCTTGCTGAGCCAGGCATCCCTCCTCTCGGCCTTCGTGCTCCCTGGTCCCCCAGCTCAGAGGTGGATACCTGCTTCCTCTCTCCCCCTTCTACTCCCAAGTCAAAATTCAGCTCAGCTGTTGCTCTTTTCATCTCTCAAGCCTGATTTAAATGTTCTTTTGTGGTCCCTAATAGTTATCAGCTGATAGTAATTGTGATTTTACTTGTCTATTTCCTCCTTTAAGTTAGAAGCTCCCCAAGGGTGGGACAGTGTTTGATTCAACTTTGTATCTCCAGCACGGGGCCTTGCACATTCTAGATGTGCAATAAATGTTTACTGAAGGAATAAGTAACGGAGCAATATTAGAAAAGACTATTTTAACTTTTTGACATACATTTTCTTATTTTCATGTTGGGGATTCTTTCAACACGTTTATTTGCAGATAAAATAATGTTTCAAAGTTATTTAATTATTATAGAGTCAGTATATATTAAAGGTAGAATGAGCATTTTTTATTTCAAATACTATACAACTAGAAATTGTGAACATGCCGAGCAATTTTGATGTCTGATTCTTTAAAAACGGTGGCTGTGGTTTAGAAAGGATTTTCTGTATCATTTGTTCTTCCATGATGTAGTTGAAAATAGAGATTATTTACTAGGTCTTTTTGTTTAAATGCTAGATAGGTAATATACTAGAACATTTCCTTAGTACTCTTTTTAATCAGAGATGACATTGGGTGCTTAATGCTGTGTTAGGTGCTGTGCTAAATGCTCTGTGTATTACCTCAACAACCCTAGAAGGTAGGTGATATTATCATCATTTCCATTTTATGTTTGTGGGAACTGAGACCCAGAGAGATTGAAAAAACTTGCCCAAAACCACACAGCCGGTAAGTGGGAGAGCCAAAATATGAGCTCCGTCATCTGAGTCTGGAGCCTGCTCCTTGCCATGGCCTCCAGTCCTGGCTGCTCCCCTGTCATCTGAGGCAAGACCTGACGTCTCCAGGCCTTGGTTTTCTCATAATTCCTGCCAATTGTAAAATCCTTTCACTCAATGACACTAACTTTTATATTTAAAATTGTTTCTCTTCACCTTCCAGACATAAATCCATATGAGGAAGTTTAGACACATAATTGTTTTGCAAAATTCATTTTATCAGTAACACAATTTTCTGAGTTAATTGACCTTGTCTGCGCTTAATATAGAATATTAAAGTGAAAAGAATTATAAACACACATGAACAGAACTAATCAGTCATATGAAGCCCATAGGAGGTTGAAATTTTATGCTGTTTAGGTAACTAAATGATAATAAATTACATTTTCTAAGAGCCAAAAGGATACAGATTGTATAGCAGTTCTTGACAATGTAGTTGATTTAAAAGTATTAAATAAGTAAAGCTTTGTTACTTGAAAACATTTTAATTAAAACTTTTAATTAAACTTTTAATTTGCAATTCACTGTGTACTTAGTGATAATGGAAAGCAATTCAGTTAAATACAGAGGCCTGATTTATCTTCATTGGGTAAAGACTGCTGCTTATTAAGGCCTGATCTGCCCCATCTTGTGAGTTGTCTCAGAGAAGACGCTTGGAGGAGGAGGAGGCAGTTCCTGGAGTCAGCTCCAAGCTGCCAGGGTTGGTAAACCTGGTGCCTACCTGTGCAACTTCCCATTCCTTTAGAGCCCATCTTTTGTTACCGAAGATTAATATCAATTGTATGGCTGATCGTAAGAGATCATTTTATTTGGATTAAATTGGTGGTCATTTTTTCTGTGTATCTTACAGATTTTAAAATAACATTATTATTGAATCAATTTTACAGCCTCAAAAGGTTACAATCAGAATCCCATCTCCCATTCCTAGTAATTATTTACATTTTTTCTTTCACAGTATGTGTGCATATACGTATATATACACTCACACGTATTCTTTATTATGTACTTTTGATAACTTCAGCACAGTATTCAATAATGGTTTATACGAAGAAAATTTATATACCCTGTTTAGTGATGGTTTTCATTTTGTTATATTCTTCATATTCACATTTTCATTATAATGGTTTTTATTCGAGTCCTCTTTTTAGTTTGAGACTTGATAAACTAAGTACAAATGCTGTATCTAAAAATAATACCATTTAAGAGAACTCTCAACAGTGACAGTGTATATATTGTGTATTAATATATACGTTTTTATATTTATTTTACATGTTTATATATAAAGTAATTATAAAGCTTAAATTTTGTAATTTCATCGACACATGAAGATTTCGTATCAGAAAGCCAGATGAGTCCTTTGAACCTGCTGTTTGTGATTACCAATCTTCTGTGCAGTTTACACAGTGCATCAGATTGAGAAGTAGCACTTTAGAAAGGTGCTCAGACAGGAATGAGCAGCAGCCGCCCACTCCATGGAAACACTTCTCTAA
Source organism: Equus asinus (assembly GCF_041296235.1). Taxonomy (NCBI): domain Eukaryota; kingdom Metazoa; phylum Chordata; class Mammalia; order Perissodactyla; family Equidae; genus Equus; species Equus asinus. The sequence goes on along the minus strand of NC_091791.1, from coordinate 11,960,653 downwards.
CCCCAGTCCTCTTGGTTTGCCTTTGGTGCCCTAATACCAGGAACTTTGGCTGAAACTGTTTCTTAGAAAACAAAGGTCCCTGAATTCCAGGTAGCAGTCCTCTGGAGTAATCTATCCTGTGAGATGTCAGATGATGCAGTTTAAGTCCCATAGCCAAGTTCAGAGCCATTGTGTGGCAAAGTCCCTAGAGTGCCACATTACACCTTCTGGACTTGAATATGCTCTTCTAGGCCTGCCGAGTCTTTCCTAGACCTGAAGAGTGTTTCCACTGAAAAGTTTCTTAGATTTTTAAGATCAGCACACTTTATAATTAATATATTTGTATTTTTCATTACAAATCAGGGCAAAGCGCAATTGCTGGGGAAGAACAACCCAAAGGCTCCGTTCTGCAGGAGGTGCACCTCAAATTCCTGCTGACGGGGCTGCTGTCAGGGCTGCCCTCGCCGCAGTTTGCCATCCGAATGTGCCCGCCGTTGACCACAAAAAACATCAGGATGTATCAGCCACTGCTTGCTGTTGGTGAGGATCGGACCTGTTCTTTCATTCTTTATGCTTGTTTTATATTTTATAAGATAGCTAAGTTTCCTAGTTACTGGAAAATCCTTTATTCTCTTTGAGAATGCTTTAAGAGGAGGAAGAGGCTGAGTGAAATCATGTAAATACTCATCTTGAAATACTTTTTTTTCTGTCCTTTTAATCTTTTTAGTTACTCATTTTTAATCACAATGGTAGCATCCACCTGACACTGGGTGATAGAGACCCTGACACTGTGGGCGCGTTTCTGAAATGCCAGGATAGTCCCTGTGTGAGGCCAAATCCGACTCCTTGTCATTTCTTGGTCCACTTTAGGCTCTTTCCAGGCATGTCATTTTGTATTGGATTTTTGTTAACTAACAGTATAGTCATAGTTAATAGTTTAATAACAGCACTGGTCTTCATTTGCTAGGAATTGTATCCTAAACATTGTTTAAAGTGGCTATCATCTCTGTAAAGATTTGCCTTTTGGGTTGAAATTGCGTATTTTTATGTTGTAGATAGAAAAATTGGTCTGGATTTCAACTTACTGTTACATTAATTTCATGGTAATGTGAGTAACCTAATTTCCTTTATAGAGAAAACCAAATTTTAATTTGGTATTAAGTATATAAGGTTAAAATATATTTCTCTAAAATTTTGAAAAATACTGTATTTGTTTGAAATTGTCAACATTTGTTAAAGATGCTATTGCTTAGCTTCTGGCTTCCTCCCCAGGTCTACAAACATGTGATTTGTGGTTGTTTTTTTCTTTCTAAAATGAAAGAAAGCACATTTATTTTGTTACTAGTATATGTCTCAGCTTAATGGCTGACTTGTGAGTGCTAAAGGCTCATTGAATATTACTATTTGACATTATTCTTATTTTCTCATTTTTCCGTTACTGTCTTCTGAAAGTGATTTGAATTTACAGGTTTAGTAGTCCATGTGTCCATATGTTCAGATTTATGTAAATGCAGATAAATGTTTAATTTTTGCTTTAGAAACTATTGATCTGTATTAAACCTCTTACAGAGATTTTAATTAGGATATCTCAACATACATTGTATGGACATGCATATACATTGTCATATACCTAATTTGTCGGTTAGGATTTTGTCATGTTCTTGGAGAAAATTACTTCTTGGGATAACTAGATAATAAGAGCTAAGTCAGGGTCTGAGATTTCCATTATGGAATAAGTTGTATTATACTAGTTTACAGTGAATATCAGTCATTTAATGAGTTTAGTATAATAAAGTAAAAGCAAAAATATAAAATAAGTGCCTAAACTTTTGCAGAGTCACTAGGGAGGAAAAGCAGAGGTGACTGTGGAGTTACTTCTCCTCGTGGTGCCCCTAGAGTATTAGATCATAGGGTCAACGTCATCAAAACTTGTGGAATTTAGAAATCACTTGATTATTATGAAGATCTGTTAATTGAAAAGTTTAGTAGTTCTTTATGTATTTTCTCAGTATTAGAAGATATTGTGGAATAGATGATAATTGTAAACAAGTGTAATGTATTTGTCTAGAGTAGTTTTGCAAAACGCTTCTGGCTTTATTCAGTAAGTAAGCTAAAATTGGAACTTGCCTGGCATTTTTATATCTATTGTTATTGTTGTTTTATTAGTATTTCTGCATTCTGTTGCTTTGTATGAATCCATTAATCCTTTTAAGTCATGTGCAGTGAGAAAGTATTTGTCCAACCAGTTACACTGTTTACTTTTCTTAACTTAGAAAAACATTTTAAAGACTGAAATGTTACTTTCTCAAGAATGGCCATGTCCCTTCCAAGTTAAATTTTAGACAGACTACCTGAGACCATAAAAAGCTTTAGGAATAACAGTAACTACAAACCATAATTACGGTGATAAGAGAAATAGTAATTGTGTGCTTACATTGTGCCAGGTAGTGAACTGTTTTACGTATGTCTTCTCGTTTAATCTCCGGCAGATGTGCTATTATTCCCTCGACAGAAGGAGAAAAACACAGATTCAGTGTGGGGAGGCAATTTGTAAGTGCATGGGGCAAAGCCAGGGCCTTTTGAACTCAGAATCCAAGTCAGCCACCACTTCACCATCCTTTTATGATTTATTTAATGTAAAAACCAAAATCTTTGTAAAGAAAAATAGAAAAATCTGGTTAATGAGTTGCCTTTTTGAGGACTGGCTGTAATAAACATTTCGGATCTCAAAAAGTATAATCCCATGTGTAAAAAAGCTGAGGGAATTGCTTCTTCATATTTTATGTGTATTGACTCAGGTTTTGAAGCCTTTCTGTGAAAATCTGTCCCTGGATTTAGGTAGGATTTTAGAGCACATGAGAATAGGCCCAGTTTTGATAAGAAGGAAGACTGAGAAATTCAGTCTTTTTTAACACATAGCTCGGGTCCCTTTTATAAAAGGTAAATTTTGTAAAATAATTAAAATCTTGAGAAAAGACGTGTTGGAAAGATCTGGAACTCCCACTGGATGAATGCTCTTCTGTTACGTCATCTTGATAGGTACAAGTAACGGTTCTGTTCTGGTGTACCATCTCACCAGTGGGCTGCTGCATAAGGAGTTAAGCATCCACTCCTGTGAAGTCAAGTGAGTATGTCATTGTGTCATTGAGATCACATGCGGAATACAGAAAAAAGTTCTCGTAGACTTTTCCACACTGAATGCTATGCACTGGTGATTGTTTGACTGAAAACTTTGAAAAATCAATATTCATGTCCAACTAATGGCTATGCTAATCAAAATGAGTCCTAATAGTTTGCTTTGTAAAAGATGTTATGCAGTGGAGAATTTTTTCATTTATTGCTGCATCTTATTTGTTTCTCCTAAGGTCCAGGCTATTTTCCTACTGGAAATCACTGTTTTCCCTTGTCCAGATTTATTTAGTTTGTTTTCCGTTTTTATAAAGATCCATCAGTAAGATTGCTCATGAAAAATTTGAATAGTCATTTTAATTGTTAATTAATCTCATTTATTTCTTTGTTTAAACACCATCAGAAAAGGACCAAAACTGTATAGCATTTCTTCTTTCATTTTGAGATGTGATCTGTTTTATGAGTGCTGTGTATGCAGAAATATCTGAGGGAGGGCTAAAATGACAGAAGAATGCCTCTTCCTTTCTATTTTAAAGTGCATACATATCTGCTCTGTGGCATTATTTTGCTGATCGTATAGCTGTTTTCCTTTTTTTGTCCTAGCAATGACGGATTGTAAAGTTACACATGTATCATATAAACTTACTAAATTGCCAGTGTTTTTTTGATGATCTTTTAACAAAAGTATAAGAAAGGCCATTTTCTGTCCTCTGTACGTTGTATAAGAATAGGTCTCGCGTATATGTTAAAATTCTTAGTGAACACATTATTCTGAGTAAATGCGTTTTCTGAATGGAGAAGAGTTAACCCTTTAAGTATCACAACTGCGGATTGTGATGAAAGTTTCTGAAAAGGTTACAGTGAGTTATTCTCTCAAGTGCATTGTTTGGTGGTGCAGCCTGGGTGACTGTTTATCGCCACCTGATGCTGTGCCCTCCAGTACCTCCCTAAGCACGTTTACATGGGGTGGTAATATCTTCAAAGCGTTAGGCTTTTAGGATGCAGCGACATAGATATCCAGACCCTTTCAGATTGTTATTCATCTTCTTTCTCTTCTTCCAGTAGCCCCTGCTGCCAATGCTGGTATCTTCTCTCTCTTTCTTTCCTGCCTACACCCTTCTCTTGACATTTCTTTTCACCACTTCCACACTTTTGTGAGTAGTGTTTCCTTTTATGGCTAACACCAGCCAATCAGAACTCTTCATTTAACGAGTACTTGTTCTAAAGTTACATTAAGTATTATTACTTTGCATGCATTTCACTGATCCTCACTAAAACTCTTGTGGTAGGCACTATAATTATTCCCAATTTACAGAAGAAGAAACTGAGTATTATAATCTGTGAAAAGGTAGATGGAATTCAATCTAGGCCTTTCAGGCTTCAGAGCTGAGCTCTTATACTTATGGTATATGTGTTAGATCTCCAGTTAAAAAATGCACATAGATTAGTAGGAAACATTTTGGGAATAAGACAAAAATGTGGATTGAACCAGGATTTATACTAAGAATTTGATACATGCTTCTGGAAAGTCAAGCACGTGTGCAATTTTCCTGAACACTACAATCTTCAATAAAGGTACAATGGCTAGTTTATCAGCAAGGTATTCATTTTAAGTAAGATTTGTTATCCTGGATCAGTCAGATCGTAGATGTCAGTAAATACATGACTTACACATCCTATGATAATATTTGTTATTGAGTAACACTGAAATTTATGAAGTGTTACTTGAGATACCAAATAATCTGAGGGATCTGCTACACAGACAGGTTGGTGTTGTGAATGATCACACAGATATGCTCCTTTTTTTAATGTGAATCTTCCCTCCTAATTGCCATTTTGAAGATAATTCAGGTTTTATATCCAGTGATGGTGCCCAAGAGGATGCTGAAATCCTGCTGGTTTTGTGTTTCAATTAACGCAGTTATAGTATTACAATTAAAAGCCATTATAAAAATTTCACAGATGTGTTATAAAAATTGCTGAACTTCTTAGCAATAAACCCAGTACATTCTAGATATTCATATGCAAATTAAAGGCCAACTTTTAGAAAGTTGTTTTTCTACCTTGTACTAAATGTGTTTTTTAAAACCACTTTATCTTAAGCACTTGAACCTTATGCATACACATAGCCAGGGGCTGCCTAACTGGATAGTTGTGACTGTGTGGTTTTTTAAAACTGTGATGTTTAACCAGTTATGCTTTACAAATATGTATTGAGCGTCTTCTGTATGCCTGCAAACAGACAACATCTTTGAGTCTTATAATCCAGTGGAAGATACCTAGAAGTAAGCAAGTGGTACATGTAGGTTTTCTTAGATTGTTAGTTTGTGTCTTTGTCCAATAGGCTAAATTTATAATTATATAACCCACTATGATTTTCAGTGTCAAAAACTATTATAACAGTAGTTTATATGCACATCAGAACATTGCCTCAGTATTACTTTGAGCAAATTGAGTGATTTGTGGAAAATAAAATGATCTCTGTTTTGTCCATCTGTAAATTTGCAGAAGTTAGTTTCATATAATCGTAGAACTTGAAAGCCTTTGAGAAAGTGTGTGCTTCCCTCAGCCACCTAGTGTTGAGAAGTAGCCTCTGTAGCATCCCAGTGGAGGTCCACAGGCCCACGTGGCAAACTGTAAGAGTCAGAACCTCCGATGCCTGCTGATAGATTCTGAGGTTGCTGTTGTCCGATAGGTAGGAATCCTAAGAACAATCCTAGATCGAGTTGGAAAATGAGCTGCAGTTCTTACGACATTTTTATAGAGCTCCGTGTATACTCAAACCTAGATGGTAGTTTTCTAACTCTGGGAACATTGTGGTACTCAGCTGTGTTTGACAAGAGTTTTCATTCATTTCTTTTCATAACTAATCCTCTCCTTATCTAATCTACTTTAAAGTTCAACTTAATTTTTATTTTATTCAGTTGATCAGTAGGATTTGGATATATAAGGTGCTGCTGGAATCTGCTCAAAGGCAGCATGCTTGTAGTGCTCAATTGCAAATAAGCAGCCATCCCGTGTTCTGTGATGCCCTGGACATCTTGTAAACGGTGGGGAAAGCACTGCTCTGCATATGTATTGCACTAATAACCGCAAGGAGGAGTGCTAGGCTTTTCTTGGACATCATTCGTTTACTATTAACAGAATTTGCGGAGTGCCTGTCATGTCCTGGAGAGACATGAATGACATGGTACCTCCCTTCGACGAGGATACAGTCTAGTGAGTGTTTCTCAGCCAGTCACACTATTTCCTCAGTTGTTCAGGCTTTCAGGCAAAACCCTGTTTGCCCTTTGGGTCTCAGCTTTAATGGTTTTCCAGGAAGCCCTGCCTGGCCCCTGAGATCAGATTCTGTGTGGCTCTTACAAGCTCCTCTTGAACTCGGCGCCACTCTCTTTTGTAGTCAGTAATACAGAATGCACTTGTGTAAATGTCTCTTTTCTATTAGATCATAAACTCCTGAAGGACAGCAGATACAGGCGTCCCATTCACAACTGTATTCCCAGTGTCTAGCAGGGTCACTGCCACATACTGGGTTCTTGGTAGCACAGTCGTTAGCCTATACTGGGTACTTAGATTTATTTTAAAAAATAATGAATAAAGAATGGGAGGACTGCAATTCTTAACATCCAGAGATAGTGGCATTACTATACTGGAGCATAAGTATAAGTAGTTCAGATTGCCAGCAATAAGACTTGGAGAGTGTCTCTTAAGGTTTCTGTGGGTAAACATCTCACTGAAGCTACCAGACTTACATAGAGAGCAGAATAAGTCCAAAATGATTCTTCTCTCCTTTTCATTCTAAACAGAAAACTTAATGAGTATTGTTACAGGTCAGGGAAAAGAAAGAGAAACAAGAGACAAAGGGACTTTTCCAGTGAATAATTAACCAAATTATATTGTATTCCCTATAGGTATGGTTTGAGGTTAGTGAATGAAGAGGCCTCATGAGGAAAATAGGGCTGGAGTTAGATCTTGAAATAAGAGTAATAATGGCAGTGATGGTAATTGTTAATACATATAGCACTGACCATGTGCCAGGCCTTCTTTATGCACTCAGTGTTGTTATTTCTGCACAACAGATGTGGAAACTGAGATGGAGAGAAAACATTGAGCTAGTAAGTGCTGGAGCCAGAACTTGAGCTCAAATGGTGCTTGAAAAGGGGGGGAGGGAGGGCATTCCAGGCATGGAAATCTCAAGAGTACTAAGGTTTAAGCAGCCTAATCTGAGTGTTTCAACACAACTTTACATTTAAAGAATTATAAACGTTGATAACTACAGCAATTCCGTGTTGTCATAAATAGAATTTTCAGTTCTCTTGGGATTATCTTTGCCCCTCTGAGAAAGACAAGTAGGTGGACACGCAGGGGTCAATGAGGAAAAGTACTCCAGTTAAAATAGCAGACAAGGTTCAGATGAGAGAGCTAAGTTTGGTCAGGTAGGATGAGGCAAATGGTTGGGTGGCCTTGAAAGTCACAGAGAAGTTTAGTTGTGATGTAGGAAGCCATTGTACCTTCTTGGACAAGTGAGAGACATATTCAGAGTAGTATTTAATGCTAAATCTAGCAATAGCATTCCAATTGAAGTAGAAGTGGATAAACTAGATCAGGCATCAGCAAACATTTTCTGTAAAGGACCAGATGGTAAATATTTTAGGCTTTGCAGGCCATAAAATTTCTGTCAAAACTGCTCAACTCTGCCATTGTCTCATGAAAGCAGCCATATACAATATGTTGTTAAAAATGGTTGTCTCATGAAGGCTGATGTGCAATTGTAATAGAGAACAAAGGTTAGACTTCCCTCCCAGCCAACCTGTATTACCTTGTAAGCAATGTAAGGTAATAGTAGAGTGTTTCTCACTTCTTCCTTTCCTGACTGATGAGTCCACTTGTCCTGTGTCCCCCCCCCTTCCATTCTCTGCAAGCCATGATGGTGAACACTCCCCAGTTATGTTAGTGGGAAAAAATGTGGACCCACCTACTCTCCGTCTCGCATAAAGGAGACTCCCAAGGCGTTAGGTTGGTAGGTTGCTGTCTTGTTGTACATGTCTTTCTCTCTGCAATTTTTCTTCTCTGCTTTTCCCTAATCAATATACATACCATTTGGATCTTTCAGCCACTTCCAGATCTAACAGCTCAGTTCATATGTTTGCTTCAGGAATTTCTGCTTCCTAACCAACTAGGAATTTTGATAAAATTTCTAAGTGTACTCAGTTTTATGTAGTCTACTCAGAATATTTTTATACCTCTAGTTTTTAAGCAGTGGAATTCTTGGAGACTACTGCGATGTGACTTTCTCCTTTGCCAGATTTTAATAGCTTTTTTTCTTTTGGTGAGGAAGATTGGCCCTGAGCTAACACCTGTTGCCATTCTTCCTCTTTTTGCTTGAGGAGGATTGTCCCTGAGCTAACACCTGCGCCAGTCTCCCTCTGTTTTGTATGTGGGTCACTGCCCCATCATGGCCTGATGGTCCATGCCTGGGATCTGAACCTGCGAACCCGAGGCCACTGAAGCAGAGTGCATGAACTTAACCACTATACCACAGGGCCAGCCCCTTTAATAGTTACTTTAATGTTGCTATGAATCCTAATAACTAAACTATCTTGCTGTTAAATTTGGAGATAAAGTTTTAATTAGAAATAATTTCATATAATTTGGAAATGTATAGTAATATAGTCTCAAATAAAAGGTCATTAACATTATTTCTTAGTTAACTTGTATAATAAAATTTAGGTCTTAGGAAAAACTTATTTTTCAAATAAATTTTTCAAACAAAAAAGGATATTAGATTAATCTGTTTAATTTCTCATTATAGGGGTATTGAATGGACGAGTTTAACTGGTTTTCTTTCTTTTGCTACCTCAACACCAAACAATATGGGATTAGTGAGAAATGAACTTCAGCTGGTTGATCTCCCAACAGGTTTGTGTATTTAGACTATGAAAAGATTTACAGTGTTGGTCATATTGATCAAAGATGTTGCTATTTATAAAACATGTTCCAAAGTACTTTCTCTCACCTTGGCCTTTTTTCTTTGTTTTATGTTTGTATATACATTTTTTTGTAGTTCTGTAATAATTGTCCTAGAAAAGATTCATCGTTGTTTGTAAGGAAATTGTGTTAACTCAAGTGCAAGGTAAAAAGGAGTGCCATTAGCCTGAACAGACAGATATATGAACTAATATGATGCCAGTTCTACTTTTAAGTACATTTTTGTAGATGTGAAAGATGACATGAGTGCAGCCGTATTAAAATAGAGCCAGAGCAGCTGTTTCAGAGGAATTGCCTTGCGTGTCTTATTTTCTTTATCTTCCAAACTGGACCAAACTGCCAACATTCCAAATCAGTAAGGACAAGAATATCCTGTCTGTAAGGACTGCTGGAACTAGGCTTTGCTGATGTCCTGATCACTAACCAATCAATGAAGGACAATTCTAGCCCTTTGCCTGCTGATGGAACCTCAGGCCGGTTTGTACAGCGCCAACCTAGCCTGACCTCATCTGGCACCAAGGAACTCTCCTTTAATAGGACTCACCTCGTCCTCACTTCCTCCTGTAAAACCCTCTCCTGTCATTGGGTCGCTGTTTGGGTTTCTGCCTGAATCAGCGCTCCCTGAATTGCAGTTCTTTAATCCCAGAAAATCACTTTACTTCTTAAACTAGTTTCTGTTTTTGTAGGATGACGTAGATAACCAAAAGTACAGTTTTAAAATAAATCTTTGTAGTTAGACTTCATTAGATTCTCTTTAAAAATTTTCACTTTTGTAGGAAAGCCTTAAAAAACATAGGTAAGGATTGTTTTCAAATGCACAAATTTAAAACTTTTGATGGTCTGTGGCTGACTGAATAGGGAAACTTAATTAGGAGTTAAAGACTTTACAATGGGAAACATTCCAGTGAAGTAACTTTTGAAAAATTGTTAAAAACATACAACCCAATGAGTTTCGAAATGAAGATCTTGAAAATAGAATAAGGTGAGGGTTTCAAATTATTTTATAACGCACGCAGCGATTTTAAATAGATCTTTTTAACAAAATTCTTGTGTGTTTCTTTAAAATGATGTAGCGGTTGAATATATGTAAATGTTTTAACCAATAAGATATATATGTGTGTGTACATGTATGTGTAATAAATCAAGTATATAGTTGCTTCCTTTTATCCTCAGTATATATTTCCAAGATGTAGTTGTTCTTACTTATCAGAGTACGTTACTGAATCTCAAGGAGTCAGCCCCACCTTTAATCCAGTGTCGCTCTATTCTCATTGGAAGTGACCTGCCCAGTGATCCCCAGATTCCCCATTTGCCAACAAACTGGCACTGGTCTCTCTAGTTTCCTGGTAGCCCAGGAATGGAATGCCGTTCTCTAGTATCATTCACCAAAAAAATACCTGCTCATGTTTTCTAATCAGCTTAAGTGCAGGACTGTTAGATAACTTAAAATCTCTCTTTCACAGATTTATTTTTGAAGAACAATTTTCTAAGTGATAGTTACTGGCTTCCTTAAGTGGGACACTTAAGTTCATTGATTATAGACTTTTATAGCCTGGTCTTCTAAGGAAGGCAGCAGGCTAGCAGAGTTTGGGAAGGATGCGGGGTGTTTGGCAAATAGTAATAGTGGGAGCCCATTTGATGGCGTTGAGGAGCAGGGAGGCAAGCAGGCGTTCACTTGTCTTTGGATTGAATATGTCCTCTCTTTTGTTTAGTGCAATTAAAAACCTAGGAGGAGATATTAAAATATACTTGTTCAAACATAAGGTAGAATTTGCATTCTTTAAATTACAGAAAACCATTTGGCTTCTTTGGTGGTTAATTGATTCTTATCATTCCCTTATTTCAGTTTGTAGAGACTTTTTGATAGGAACATGTCAAAATATTTCAGTTGAGTATTTTGCACATGGGAAAAGAAATCTTAAATACCTATTTAAAGACTGGTTTCCCCACTAGTCAATATTTGTAAGTATGGGATGTTTATCTTACTTTAAATATACCAGTAGTTTTTTCAATTACTTTATTGTAAATGTATTAAAACGTTAGAAATTGGTATTTCTGAATTTCTAAAATTAAATTAGTTGAAAGAAACCACAGAAGGAATTCAAGAAACTGCAAAAAATGAGAATATTTTTATAAAATAAATATTTGAATGTAAGTAATAAATTATTGGTCTTTAACTTGTAATAACTTTTGAGAATACTTTTTGAATTTAGATTATTAGGAAGCTTAGAAGCAGATGGAAGAATGAACAGGAGAATGGAAGGTAGCACTAATCAGATTACACTAGTATAGCTTCTTGTTTCTTCCGTGTGTTATGTGCTGTTTTCACTTTTCTTTAATATTTGCAATTAAAGGTAGAAGCATTGCTTTTCGAGGTGAACGAGGCAATGATGAACCACCCATTGAAATGATTAAAGTTTCTCATTTGAAGTAAGTGTTAACCTAAAAATATCTATGTTGTTATCACAGTGGAATCTCAGGGATTTATATATATATATATATATATATATATTTAAGGAAGTGAGAATATACTAGAATGCATATAGAATTTCTTTGTGATAGCGCATGCAGCCATATCAAAATATTTTAATCACAAAATTAAGTTGCTTTTCCTTTTAATTCTCTACTTCTAAAAAGATGGAGTAACTTTTGTATGAATCTTAACATTTCATTGGATTGGTAAAACCTGTAACCCCATATTGTTCCGTTATAGCTATATTGATGTTCTCTGATGAAGTTCTTATGCATTACTACCTCAACATGGGTTTATTGAGTGAAAGAACTCATTTTTTTTACTTGTAATTTAGACCCATTTTAATTCCAGTAAGTTTTTGAGTTTTTTGTCTCAAGGAAAAATACATGTAAAACAGGATTATTAAAAATAGATACTGAATGAAAACCAATAAAAAGAACAAAGGCAAAAGGAGAAAATCTCTAAAATAGTTTTCAAAATTGCTTTAGCTTTTCTATGGTCTTTGCATTTCCATATAAATTTTAGAATCAGCTTATCAGTTTTACCAAAAGAGCTTCCTGGGATTTTGATTGGGATTGCATTGAATCCATAGGTCAATATGGGAAGAATTGACACCTTAACACATTTTGTGATTCATGAACATGGTGTATCTCTCTACTTATTTAGGTCTTTTTAAATTTCTTTCAGTAATATTTTGTAGTTTTCAGTGTATAGGTCCTGCACATAATTTGTTAATTATTTTTTGTTTTTCCTTTGATGCTATAATAAATGACTTTTTAAAAATTTCAATTTCTAATTATTCATTATTTGTATACTGAAATAGTTAATTTTTTCCCCCCGAGGAAGATTAGCCCTGAGCTAACATCTGCCAATCCTCCTCTTTTTTCTGAGGAAGACTGGCCCTGAGCTAACATCTGTGCGACGCCTACCACAGCATGGCTTACCATGCGGTGCCATGTCCACACCGGGATCTGAACCGGCGAACCCCAGGCCACCAAAATGGAACGTGCGCACTTAACCACTGTGTCACCGGGCCGGCCCCTGAAATAGTTAATTTTTTGACATTGACCTTGCCACCATGCTAAACTTAGTTGTCAGTTCTAGTAGCATTTCTGTTGATTCCTTAGGATTTTCTATATAGACAAATTGTGTTGTTTGCCAGTAAAGACACTTCTCTATCTTTCTTTTCTGGTCTGTGGACCTTTGCTTTTTCCTTTGGTTTGCTGCACTGACTGACCTCCAGTACAATGTTTAATAGAAGTGATGAGAACTGACATCTTTGCTCTGTTAATGATCTTAGGGAGAATGCATTCAGTCTTTCAACATTAAATATGTTAGTTGTAGAGTTTTTGTAGATGCCCTTTATCAGATTGAGAAAGTTTTCCATTCCTAGTTTGCTGAAACTTTGTATCATTGAATAGGTAGTGAATTTTGTCAGATACTTTTTCTGCATCTATGGACATAATCGTATGGTGTGTTTTTGTTTTGTTCTTTAAGTTGGCTAATATGGTGAATTACATTGATTGATTTTTCAAATATTAAACTAACTTTACATTCCTGGGATAAATTCCACTTGGTCGTGATGTATTACTGAATTTGATTTACTAATATTTTGCTGTTACTGGGTTTGATTTGCTAATATTTTATTAAAATAGGATTTTTGCATCAATGTTCATGAAAGATAGTGGTCTAGTTTTTGTGTAATATCTTTGTCTGGTTTTAGAATCAGGGTAATGTTGACCTTGTAAAATGAGTTGTGAAATATTTGCTTCTCTTTTTTCTGTGTGCGTTTGTATAGAATTGATATTATTTCTTCCTTAGATAGGAAGAATTCACCAGGGAATCCATCTGGGCCTAGAATTTTCTTTGTGGAAAAGTTTTTAAATACAAATTCAATTTCTCATAGATATAGAGCTATTTAGGGTAGTTTTTTTTTCAGTGAGCTTTGGTAATTGGTATTTTTCAGGTAACCTGTCCATTTCATTGAAGTTGTTGAATTTATTGATGTAAACTTGTTCATAATACTCTTATTCTTTCATTATTGGTGTGATCTGAGTGATGTCTCTTTTATTCTTGATATCAGTAAATTATGTCAATTTCATTGATCTTTTCAAAGAAAATCCTTTGGTTTCTTTGATTTTTCTCTATGGTTTTCTATTTTCTGTTTCATTAACTGGCATGAGGATCTTTTTTTTTTCCTTGATTACTTTGGGCTTACTATGTTATTTTTCTAGTTTCTTGAGGTAGAACCTTAGATGATTAAATTCAGATCTTTAGCATTTAATATAAGCATTTAATTCTATGTAAGCACTAATTTTCCTGTACCCTACAATTTTTGATATGATGTTTCATTTTAGTGCAATTTATATTTTAAAATTTCCATGGGATATTTATAGGTACACTGTTTAATTTCAGAATATTTAGGGGATTTTGCCAGATATCTTTCTGTTTATTTCTAGTTTCTGTTAGGGTCAGAGAGCATATTTTATATGTTTCAATTCTTTTAAATTTAATGTGATTGTTATATGGCCCAGAATATGGTTTCTCTTAGTGAGTGTTCCATGGTACTTGAAAAGATTGTGTACTCTGCTGTTGTTGATCAGAATATTCCATAAATGTTAGTTCAAGTTGGTTGATAGTTACTCAAGTCTTTTATATTCTTACCGGTTTTCTGCCTGCTTTTCTATCTGTTACTGAGAGATGAGTGTTGAACTCTCTAACTTTAATTGTGGGTTTATTTCTCTTGAAGAACTGAAGTTCTTGCTTTGGGTATTTTAAAGCTCTGTTATTAGGTACATACATATTTAGTAATATTATGTCCTTTTGATTAATCGGCTGCTTTATCAATGTTGAAATATCCTCTTAGTTTTTGGTAATATTCTTTATTCAGAAGTAAATCTGGTTTGTCTGATTAGTATAGTCATTCCAGCTTTCTTTTGATTACTATTTGCATGGTATATCGTTTTCCAACCTTTTATTTGTAACTTATCTGTGTCTTTATATTTAAAGTTGATTTCTTATAGGCAGCATATAATTGGGGCTTGTTTTTCTATTTGCTCTGACAATCTTTGCTTTAATGGCAGCATTTATATTCATATTTAATATGGCTTATGTTTAAATCTACCATCTTGCTGGTTATTTTCTATTTTTTTCATTTAAATGACTTAATAAAGATAATTCTTAGTTTATCAGTCTTAATTTCCAATATCCGAAATACCAGTTGTTGTAGCCCACGTAAACAGAAGTTCTTTGAGGGTGGCCCTCAATAATTTTTTAAAATGTCAAGGACTCTTAAGACTTAAAAAGTTTGACAATTGCTCAGGTAACTATTTGGACTCCAGTCTCCTCTATTTCCAGTCAGTCTTGACTCTACACATGCCTGCTAAAGTAATACATCTAAAACAACTGACCACATTATCCCCCTACTTCAGAGCTCAGTGATCCACTATTCTCTGCAGAGTAAATCTCTGTATACCCTCACCTGGCATTTTAGGGTGTCTCAGGTCTTTATAATGCCGTCTGGAATTCACATTTTAATCTTTCTTATGATGATTTCTCTCACATACTCTGCATTTCAGGTAGCATGTTCCCCCAAACATGCTCTGTCCTTTCCTGTCTTTTGCCATTTGTCACATTTGCAATTCTGCTTAGAATGCCATTTCCCTATTATCAGAATTAATCTCCTTTTTCGTAATGGGTCTTTGTAGCATTTACCAGATTCTGTCTTATATTAGTTATTTATGTACATGCCTTTATATTAGATGTAATAAAAAATATGATGTATTGCATTTGTATAATCCATCATGGTTTATAAAATTATGTGTGCTGCCCCTTTTTTTGTTGTTGTTGTCCTTATAGCATTTAGTGAAGTGGGTAAGACAGGTGTTATTAACACCATTTTAAAGGCAAGTAGAATAAAATTCAAAAGGTTACATGGTTTGTCTGAGACCATGTAATTATCCAGTGGCAGACTTGGTCCTGAGCAGGAGAACCTGAGTCCTTTGATACAATGAGTACAGGAATCTTCCTGCTCTGTTACATTTCCTCAGTGTCAGCCTGACAGAAGCTTTACTTACTTTTTTATTTAATTTTTACTGTAACCTACATACCAATCCATTGAGATAGTAGTATTCTCATGTCATGTATGAGAAAATTGAGCCTCAGTGGGGTTACAGTAAGCTGTGTCACTAGGATGTGAACTTGCACCTTTTCTCATTCTTCTCAGCGAGGCCGCTTGCCTAGTTACAGCTCTGCGGCGCTCAGAGGTTGTCTGAGGCCTTTACCTTCTTATGAGTATTGATCGTGAGGATTAAATGTTATTGTAAATTGTCCGTGTTTAGAATTGTCATTTGAGTTTTCTGATTCACTGAACTTTTTGATTTGTACTACTTATGGTGAATATCTTGCAAAAGGGGCTTATTTAGTAATTTTGTTTATTTTAGGCAGTATTTGGCAGTTGTATTCAAAGATAAACCTCTGGAATTATGGGACGTCAGGACTTGTACCCTTCTTAGAGAAATGTCCAAAAACTTCCCTGCGGTGACTGCTTTGGTAAGTTACAGTTGGAGAGCTGAATAGTTTATTTAGATGTGTGTGTGTGTGCTGAATGTTGTTCTCTAGCTTGAACTGAAATCATTACTGCCGTGTATTTTCTTGTTAAAAATGTGTGTTCACAGAAGATGATCTAAGTAAATGGAGATAACTCTTATTTTTTTGGATGGGTTAAGCTAATATTACATTAGTGCAATTCCAGTTAGAATTTCATTTAGATATTTTGAGGAAGGTGATATACATATTCTAAAATGTTTATGAAAGAATAAAGGTCATAATAGCTAAGTCAGCCTTGAAGAAAGGAGTGATGTAGGGGGTGGGGGTGGGGCCGTCCCCCTTGATACAGTATCTTTTACAAAGCCAGAGAAACAAAAGCAGTGTCTTCTTGGCCCAAGAACAGGAAATGGACCCGCATCATAAGGAGTTCATTAACATATCCATGAACATTTGGGAACTTACTGTATAGTAAAGGAGCACACAAATCCAAGGGGAAGGACAGACTGCTTAGTAGACAGTATCAGGAAAACTGTCTCACTTTATGGAGAAAAATACTGGATCTCTCCCTAGTACCGTACTCACAGGTGGGCCCCATAGGATTAAAGACCTATGTGTAAAACGGTAAAGCTATAAAATTAATATAGTCAAACATAAAAGAATATTTTTGTGTTCTGGGGGCAGGAGAGGACGTCAGAAGTTCATGCCACAAGGCAAAAAAATAACTCATTTAATTACATCAATTGATGCTTTCCTTTCAATGAAGGGCAACAATGTCAACATTAAATATAGAAGACAAGTTGGAAAAAGAAACTTTCTGGGGCCTGCCCCGTGGTTGAGTGGTTAAGTTTGTGCACCCCACTTCAGCGGCCCAGGATTTCACTGGTTGGGATCCTGGGTGCAGACATAGCACCGCTCATCAGGTCCTGTTGAGGCAGCATCCCACATCGCACAGCCAGAGGCGCTCACAACTAGAACATACAACTGTGTACCAGGGGGCTTTGGGGAGAAGGAAAAGAAAAGATTGGCAACAGATGTTAGTGCAGGTGCCAATCTTAAAAAAAAAAAACAGCTTTCCGATGTCTAAAACTGACAAGGGACTAATTAATCCCCCTAGGGGATTAGTATTATGGGAACTCCTGCACGTAAACAGTGAAAAGAACAAGAACCCCAGTGGAAGGATGAACAAACTATGTGAGCTGTTAATGAATGTCAGAGAAACCTGAAAGGCCAACAAGCATATGAAGAAATACTCAAATTCATCAGTTTTTAGAGATGTGCAAAGTAAAATAACCGTGATACACCTTTTAGACTAACAACAATGGGAAGGCGAGATAGCTTTAGATATGGGTGTAATATGGGCTGTAGGAATCCTTATGCATGGCTGGGAGGAATGTGGACCACTGAAGCCATTCTGCAGAGCAAGCTAACAGCACTTAGGCAAACACAGACATCCTCTGTGCTCCAGCTCTTCAACTCCTGGTCATGAAGGAACTTTTGTGAGGATATTGACTGCAGTGTTACTTGTCATGATGAGAGTTTGGAGGCAATCTTGGAGTCCTTTGCTGATAGAACAGACAGACTAAAAATTGGTGGATGCATCCGTGGAATATTATTATACAGCATGCAGAAACGACAGAGATAGGACTTAAATACATTGTGCTGAGTGAAAGAGAGCTAAAAACAGGATGAGATATAGAACACATTTATGTAAATATATAACATATTTATGTAAATTACAGATGCATGCATGTGAAATAACTGCGTGCTAAGAATTTGTATATACTAGAGGATATTACATCGAGTGCGTTAGAATAGGTGGGAATATAAAATCGTAAATAAAACGAGGTTTGAGGTGGACCTATGGATGGTAATGGGCCATGATTAGAGGAATGTGATTATCTTACCCTATGCACCTAAGGGGGAGTGGGTGGAGGTAGGGAACAGGAGATAGCATAATTGAATTTATTATTTTCATTTTGTACAAAAAGAAAGCATGAAAAGGTTAGACCTTTTAGAAGTTTGCCATTAAACTCTTCTACCTTAAGCTCTAATTAAAGATCAGAGGTAGAAGGAGGTAGAGGTAGATTATTAAAATCCTCTCCCTTAAGCTTTAATTAAAATGCATTCATTCAGCCTTTCTATAAATAGATAAAACCTAAGAACAAATTGTGAATTCGTGTGTAGTAATAATAAGTGGTGCTTGGCAATAGCGAATATGCCCAGCTGTTCTGGAAAGATTCTTTGACAGAAGGAAACACCATTTCTAGGAGTGTCCATCTTTGCTTCACAGGAGTGGTCACCGTCTCACAACTTGAAGAGCCTGAGAAAGAAACAACTGGCCACCCGAGAGGCCATGGCTCGCCAGACAGTGGTCTCGGATACGGAGCTGAGCATCATTGAGTCATCTGTGATCAGGTGCAGTGTGCTGTTTCCTGCCACTGTCGTTTGTAATATCTTTGTCATGGTTAAGAATGTGACAAGTGTCATCCAAAGGCGTCTCTACTAGCAAGTTTCACCTTGCTTTTGAACATATTTTATTTGGTCTTTCAGTACAGACCCAGATTACTGAAGAGTTAGTTTTATTATTGGAATGCTTAGTGCAGTTAATCACTTACACAGTAATATCCACACATCAGTGTCCGCTGGTGAGTATGTTCCTTCTCAGTGCCCTTCTATTCTATAACCTTCAGCCTTTAAGATTCAAGTACACATGGCATGAACATACAGATAGATCATATTTTCATTTATGTACACCAAAGAAAATATACTAAGAATTCTGAATTTATGTACTGTCTCCATCTCCATCCCCACCAATTTTACCAATATAAAACCTCAGAGAGAATGATGTGTCAAAGTAAGGCCTCTCTTCTCCTGAGGACTGTTCTGTAGCAGAAACAGCAGAGGTTTCTTTTTCATGTCTGAAGTCTGAATCACTTTGTTCCTCTGTACAGGGTAAATGTTCTCTGGTAGTATGACTATTTGGGAGTAATGTCTGTTTTCCTATCACTAGCTGGGCAAAGATTAGTTACAGGTGTTTTTTTTTTTTAATGATTTTTGGACCTCCTGTTAGTGCATGTCATTTTGGACGAGTTAATTAATTATGGGTGTCTCGCTAGGGAAAAGAAATACCTTTATCTTACTTGTCTCTATCCCACAGCTTGTTGCAGGAGGCAGAAAGTAAATCTGAGCTCAGTCAGAACATCTCTGCCCGGGAACATTTTGTGTTTACTGATAATGACGGCCAAGTTTATCATCTCACTGTTGAAGGGAACTCCGTGAAAGATAGCGCTCGGATTCCGCCAGACGTGAGTCCAACCCTCCATTAAATCTGCTTTGAGTCCTCATCGAAGATTTTCTTGTTTCCATGTCTAGTGAAGCTGTAGTGAAGTTGGAAAGCTATTTCAGAAAAGTTTAATGTAAATAAACTTTACTATTTTAAGGAGATGTCATTGATTAAACTTGTTCCATACCGCTAGAGAATAGCCTTATCACTACTTTGATTAAGTACTTACCATTTGCTACTCATTTTTATCTCCATAATAATCCATGAGTAATTACTTCCGTTTTTTCTGTGACATAACTGAGAGAGAATAAGTGACTTTCCCAAAGTGACCCAGCTTAGCGACATGGCAGTTTTAAACTCAGGTCTGTCTGTCTGACTCCGCTGTCTCTCCTCGTTCCATTTCAGGCATTACCTTGAAGGATTTGCCTTACAACTTCGTATTATTTTTAGATTATAGTAGGTTGTAAGTGTAGTAGTATTATTACTATTTACATATATATATCCTTCTCATGACCTTGTGGAATCCTCTGACTAAGGTTTTGTGATTAATAATTTGGGTCAGCATGTATCTCACAGGTTGTTTTTAATGGGTGGATTAAGAAAATGTTTTTAACTAATACAACTGTAATGGTTAAGTGGAGGCATGAGTTGATTTCTTAAAATATATGTATTTATTTAAAATTGCTGTTTAAAAATGAAGTGTTTTAGTCGAATGCCAACCCCCACATTTACAGGTGGCTCAGGGGTCTCATGAGGTTGCAGTCAGGATGTTGGCTGGGGCAAGAGGGTCCACTTCTGAGATGGCTCCCTCACAGGGCTCCTGCAGATTAATGCCGGCTGTTGATGAGAGGCCTCAGTTCTTCCTCATGTGGACTTCTCCATAGGGCTGTCTGAGTGTCCTCACGCCATGGCAGCTGGCTGGCCCCAGAGCGAGTGATCCAAGAGAGCACAAAGAGCACAAGCGCAATGTCTTAGGACCTTGTTCAGGAAGTCACACTCCATCATTTCTGCAGTATGCTACCGGTTCACATGTCAGCCCTATTCGTTGTGGGAGATGATCACCAAGGGACATGAATACCAAAAGGCAGATTCAGTGGGGGCCTCTTAGAGGCAGCTACCACATCTTCCTTATTAACAACAATAGAGGAGAATTGAGGGCGTCCAAACAGCCTTCTCTACTAAAAGCAGAAACTCACGTGTGAAAGTGCTTCTCACACTGTGATTTCCTTTTTACTATTATATAGAACATGTTGTATCTGAGACTTAGTAATTTCTATTTTGAACTATCTCTAATATTGCCAAACATTTTCACTAGTTTGAAAGATGAAAAAGATAATACAAATGTGAAAGATTGATATTTGGTAGTTATGTTAGGAAAAGTAACCTAACTTTGTGTGGAAAGAAAAACTGTAGTTAAAGAATGCAGGCATCAGAGTTGCAGTATAATGTAGCTGACTTTGGAAAATCAGTTGACTTTCTTAGTAACATATGTAGCTCCTCCTTTAGAACCCCAGGGAAGGTCCCATCCAAGCCCTTCCCCTGCCACTCGCCAACAGCTCAGTCTCTTTGTTTTCTAATCGCTTCACATTTGAGATTAGAATGTAGAAATAATAATTTTTGAGATGCCAGTTCCCCACCACCTCCCCCAAGTTAAAAACTTTTGGACATTAGGCTTGAGTTTTCCTTTTTATAAGTGCTTCTTTCAGGATGATAATTACGCCACACAGCTTTTAAGATTCTGTCCCTTTTTGTGGAGGCCTGAAGTCAGGATATAGTAAGTCTGTTCTGCCTGCCCGATCCTTTTATTTACTGCAGCTAGAAGCAGCTTCCTCAAGGGAAGACCCGCCAAGTAAGGACCCAGCCTCTAATGAAATTATGTTTTAGAGCGGCTTATACTTAGAGAATGGGAATTGAGCATCTGCTATATAATACACGAGGAACTGGTTTTGGTTCATTATTTTAATGTTTTGTAATTAAAATATGTTCTAGGTACTATAATGTAGAATTTAGGCAGAGGTTTTATTTGCTTATTTTAATCCAATATTTATCTTACCCTCTTTCCAAATGTAAAGTATTAAACATTTGTCTTAAGTTGAAACTTTCTGTCTGGAATTTGGCTCCAGATCTATAAAGTGTATAAAGTGATAAAAAGAAGAGAAAAGCTTGGCATATTTTAAATTATGTTGGCATGGCGAGTCTGTAGTTGACTACTTTTATCCAAACACTGGAGCAGTGGGAGAGAAGGAGTCTCTCTGCCGTGCTGCCAGCCTGACTTCTCATTGTTCGAGCGTCATGTTTTACACCCGGGCAACACATCAGTGTCAACTAATAATACTCTGTAAGGTTTTCATCTTACATTATTTCTCTTGGTATTATTTGGAGCCACAAAGCAAGTGTGTGCCACATCCTCTGAAAGCACCCTAGGATCTCCCTATGGCTTGGATCCCATTAACAAAGTCTTACGTAGAAAGGTCTAGATTGTTTAATTGTACAGTTGTGTTACATCACATGTATTCAAAGCTAGTAATACTGATCTCTAGGCTAATTTAAACTTCAATATTCTAATTTTTAGAAGTTAGAAAGTAAGACTATAAAATGTAAAAATTTTCAAGATTAAAAAGTAAATTTAAAGGCAAATTCCTAATTAAACGTTCTGTTAATATAGTCAGGAGAATAGAAATAAAAATTGGAGCATAGCTTCATACTGTACAGAATTCTATTTATTGAACGTAACTGTACTTACTGAATTCATTAAAATACTCATTTTTCATCCAGTTTTTTCTTGACTGCCAACCTGGATTTATGCAGTATTTGGTGTGTATGCCAGTCTATTGATAGTCAATTTGGCAAACCCTTGGAGCTTTCCCACTCCTGACTACAGATACCGTGAGAACTAAACATGAGAATTTTTATATTGTTCTATAAATGCAAAAAGAAGATTTCTTCTTAATAAGTGGAGAAGTAATTGAGCAGTAATATTATTTAATAGCTAGTATGTATTGACTGTTTACTGTGTGGCAGACATCATCTTAAGGCCTTTACCTGGGTAAATTTATTAACACTAATAGGAACTCTCAAGTTTCATGAGCTTACTCAACTTTATTGATGATAAATCCAAGATGCAGAAAGATGAAGTAAACATGCCTCAAATCACACAACATACTAAGTAATAAGCTCAGATTCCAGCCCAGGCAGCTGACCCCAAGCACTGGCTTCTCACTCTGTGCCGTTGTTAGAGCCAGAAGCTCCTGTCTTCCCCACGTAGTTCTTACAATAGTGGTTCATTCTTTATATTCTAACTTCTTTTCAGAGCTTTCTGTGAATTCAAATTGCACAGATGCCTTTAATATACAGTGTCTCTTCACCTTCTTTATTCCAGAAGGTACCAGGGAAGCTCTGGATCCTCCATCCATAGAAAAATTACTGCACAATTAGTTATAACACGGCTTTGAGTTTTCCCCAGAGTAGATTTAGTTATCCTTTTGCAGTGAGACAGAAGTTGGAGACAAGAGCTCTCTGGAAAACGTTTCCTTTCCTTCTCTTTTTTTCTTCCTTTAATTTTCTTTTCTGTAAGGTAAAAGACATCCATTCTTTCTAAATGTAGTTCAGGCAACTTAACATCTATCAAATCAAAATCTCCTGTTTCTTTGTAGTTGAAATTGTTAGTGCTAGGTAGCTCTTTTAGTGTCCATCTGTTAATGTGTGATGGCATCCATACTAAAGCAAACCATTTATAATTAAGTTTTATTAAAATATCTTTACTGCTTCATCACAGTTATTAAGTAAAAATATTTCTCTGTTATGCACCAAGTAGTGAAATTTAGATGCGTTTGTTGCTGTTATTTTCTAGGGAAGTATGGGTAGTGTTACCTGCATTGCTTGGAAAGGTGATACGTTGGTTCTTGGAGATATGGATGGAAATTTAAATTTTTGGGATTTGAAAGGCAGAGTATCCAGGTATGAGTCAAAAGTGCAACCTTGTTAATTTGGTTAAAAAGAATTAACGTCTTGATATGGTTCTGTGGGAGACTTGTGGGTTGGTAATAAGCAGAATCACTAAACATGGCCAGTGTAGCTTGGACAAGTTCAGCGTGTCACTGAACTTGGGAGGAAGGGCCTTGACCCAAGCTCCGGATCATTCATAGAACACCTTGTCTGCAGGTGGCCCACGCAGAAGCACTGGGACATCATTCCAGCTGTTGTTAAAAGGCAGATCCTGTCTGTCAGATGTAGCCCCTTTTCCAGAAAGTAAAGTGGTTCTCCTATCACCAGACCTTGTCAAAAAGGGGAATAGAAAGAGACATTGGACATGGTTTCTGGTGACAAGATACCATGCTACTTCACATTGGTGTTTTGGTTTTTGTTTATTTGTTCTCAGAGGGATACCTACACACCGAAGTTGGGTGAGGAAGATTCGTTTTGCTCCTGGTAAAGGAAACCAAAAATTAATAGCAATGTACAATGATGGAGCTGAAGTGTGGGATACTAAAGAGGTAGGCCCAGCTCCACGAGGGTACACTGCAGTGAAGCTACTGCTCACAGGAACTATATATTTCTTTCTTCCTTCTGATTTAGAAATGAAAACTATATAATGGGTTTGTCAAGCTTCTTAAAACAATTTTCTTTTTTAAAAATTTTTCCTTTATAATAATTCTGTTCTAAATAAAGGTGACAGCCCAGCAGATTGTTTTTTAATGTTCTCACTATCTTTGAGTCCCTTAAAATGCAGTCTGCATGTGGAGGATAGATTACCAAAGACTGTTCAGTTTTAAACTTGCACTGGGCCTTTGCCACAGGCACTGTCTTTCCTTGACCATTTAATCCAGAATGATAAACATCTTCCTTTTCTTTCTGAAAGTGACAACCAAATTCACTCTTGAAGGTTCAGATGGTGAGCAGTTTAAGAAGCGGGAGAAATGTGACCTTTCGGATATTGGACGTGGACTGGTGTACGTCAGATAAAGTGATCTTGGCATCAGATGATGGGTGTATCAGAGTCCTGGAGATGTCCATGAAGTCTACGTGTTTCAGAATGGACGAGCAAGAGTTAACTGGTATGGAATTCTAATGAAAGGGTGCTTTGAAACCTGGCTTTATTTTGCGCATGCTACTGTCTTCTGGGAGATAGAGCTGCTTCTGTTTCGTTTCAGTCTTACTTTCTAAGAATCTGAGTTTTAGAAAATCTGTTAGCTTAAAGCTTGAGTGTTTTTACTGCTGAGAAGCCAGACTCCTTTGTAACTGCAGATGTCAGTCATTCCGCACTCTGGTTTGGCAAGTGCCCGTTCTTTGACCCTTTTCTGAGTGCTTTGTCAAAAGATCAAAGATGTTTACATTTACAAAAATGACTTATTCAGAATTCAGGAGAACTCATCAGAGGACATGAATCTAGTGGTAAGGTTCTGCTGGCTTTTTAATAATGAGCCTTATATCTTTTGCAACTATATATCATTGAAAAATCACTTTGGAGAGTGTTCCAAATATCCTGAACTTTGATGTCTATCTTATGACTTGTTAAATGGCCAGTCAAAATAAAATTAGATGGTCGTGCCTTTTACCCTTTTTTGTATGGTTGTCTCGAGATTCCTTTTTACCAGACTGAAAAATATTTTAGTAAAAATAACCCCGTAAGTGACTTTAAAAAAAGAATGAGGAGATTGTGAATGCACTCATCACTCAGTTTGAAAGGCAGCTTTTGTCTGATGAAATGCAGTGTTCATCCTTGGAGGCTGCTTTGGGCTGGAGACAGACACCCTGATCCTAATTGAAGCAAAGCAGGAAACTTCCCGCGTTCAGTATTCTCCAAGACTACCTTTGGTACATGCTCCAGCCTGTCTGATCTGTAACAAATTTCATAAGAGACTTGTTTTGGTCATTTACTGAATTTCAGCATGGAATTGTCAGTTCTGGCAATTGTCTGTACCTTTTCTGTGGAGTCAAACTTTGGCACATTCAGAGACAGTAGTGTTTTGAAAAACCTGCCCTTTCATGTTGGGTTCATGCTTGAGGCACAATGAAGTTGCTGCTGATGCTGGCCGGGCCACCTTTAACTTATGCTAGGTGTGCTTTCGTTTTTGTCACTGCCCCACCCCTGCTGCTGTATTCATGTCCCACCATTTCTTACTGTGTAACTCTGACTGCCATCTGCTGAGGGCAGGAGTTGGGCATTGCATTCCTGTATCTGCCCTGGAGACGTTTGCCAGCTCTGCAGCAGTAGCAAGGCCTCCTCCCTGAGAAGGACAGCATTGATTCAATTTTAAACCTAAAGGTATTGAGGAAATTGAGGGAACTTCAAGAATGATTTTTCTTTTTATTTAGTTACAGTTCTAGGTAAAGAGATGTGCAAATATAATCTAAATGTTTGAAAAGTTTTTCTTTCACCTTTAATTTAAAATTTGAATCTAAAAACCCCCAAGCCAAGGTAGCTTGTTCTTAAATTAAACTGACTGCAGAATTGGAGCTCATCATTAACCCATGTTTGATACCGTGCTTGAACATCTGAACCTGCAGCCAGATTTTAGATTGCATTTTTCTTTTAAAGCTTTGCTAACATTAAAAAGAAAACAAAAATCATTCCTATCCAGTCTCTAGTGGTGCAGCCTCAGCCAGTAAGGAAAAAATTTTTAAATAGTAATGGGGAAAGGTCAATAAAATTGTGCATACATTTCACAAATTGAACTTGAAACTCAGAACAACACTCAGTAAATGTTAAAGAATAGAAACTGGTGATAGTGTAAATATGGAATTAGGAAAAAGAGATTGTGTTTACCTCTAAATACATGCTGATTTAGTCCTGGAAAAAGTATATTTGATATAATACATTTCTATTCTTGGGAATTAGAGATGTATTTTGGACTTAGTGATGTGGGATAAAAATAAAATCATTGTAGGTCACATACGTTGACATAGTCAATATATTTTCTTCAGTCCTCCTTGATAACAAGTGGAAAATGTCATAAAATACTGATTCAAGTCTATTTTCTTAGAACAGCTTAGATAGTCCCCTTCCACCCTGCCCCCCATTCACATTTCTCACCCCCCCGCCCCCCCCAGTAAAGGGGGAGGGCAGACAAACGTAGAAGACTGGCTCCCTTGTTTTTGAGTTGGAGAACCCTTCTTGCCTGCTCCCTTATTTTCAGGGGCATAAAATGGCATTAAAAAAATCTTAATTTTTTTTTTAGTAGCGTCTAAAAGGAATTCAAGAGTATGAGACTTATTTAATAACATTCTAGTACGATGCAGTTTCCTCACACTTTAAATAGCATCAGCATCGTGTCAGAGACTGTTCAACCTAACTTCCTCCCCAGCTGTTTGGGCCACTGCTGAACACATTTTTCCTCAGTGAGCACATATAGAAAGAAGCTTTCTAAAATCAGATACATACACGAACCTCTCCTTTATGTCTGCCTCAGTTTTCCATGGTCATTTCCAAGAGTTTTCATTTGGGACATTTGAAAAAGTTGTCATAACTTATGAGTATGCAGAGGTCCAGGGATGCTAAACAACATGCAAAGCATGGAACAATCTGGACAAGGAAGAATTTGTCCTGCCCGGGGGCCGGCCCCGTGGCCAAGTGGTTAAGTTTGCGCGCTCCGCTGCAGGCGGCCCAGTGTTTCATCAGTTCGAATCCTGGGTGCAGATATGGCATCGCTCATCGAGCCACGCTGAGGTGGCGTCCCACGTGCCACAACTAGAAGGACCCACAACTAAGAATATATACAACTATGTACTGGGGGGCTTTGGGGAGAAAAAGGAAAAAAAAAAAAAAATTTTGTTCTGCCCAAAAAGTCAGTAGGGTCCCTTGTCTCTCTTTGTCCCCCCTCATTGCATCACAGTCAACAAAATCACCAGAGCTGAGTCCTCTCCTTCCCTGATTGCCTGCTCCCCTTGACATTGGCTCCCTCCAAGTGGCGGAGTCACTTTTCTGCTTTTCTTCTTGGCTCTTCAGTTTCTAATTTCCTGCATTGCTGTCAGATAGGCAGCTAACACCTGGGCATGATTAACACCTCAGATAGCATAGCGCAGACTAAGCAGAATGTGTCTAAGAGAAGTAGCAATGATGCCAACTGCCTTTTCATTCTAATTGTGTAATTTCCAGAAGTGAATGAGCTCTTGTAGGTGAGTTTCTCCAGCTGTGAGATGATCGCCTGTTACTCTTTCATGGCTAATCTTTGCTCTGGAGAAGAAACTTTTAAATTCATTAAAGGATAGGAAGTAATAGAGTTTACTTTCAATTTGTTAAATGCTCATCGGTATGCTATCAACAATATTTTGCTTTGGAGAAATAGCACATATTTGTTTTTAAAAATCAGACATTTCCCTCAGTTTACTCAGACTTAGTAAATGTTGTCTTGCTCACATTACATAAAAACCCTGGAGTGCTGCTTTCTAGGAAGATTCTCTTGTGTCTTTTCATTGTCCGTTGATTAAGAAACTACCACGTAGCATAGAAACTTTCTTGAACCATTCTGAGTTTAATTTGTACTGCTAACGTTTTGTTCTCTGACATGTACTATTTCCAAACATTTTGTGACCTAATGCCAGCAGCTACTACAGTCTGAAAGTGAAAGGGGCTGACTTGAAAATATGAGGATCATATGGTTGGCCATCTATTAGGGATGAATAGAAACAAAGAACTTAGGTAGACTAACCACCTTCATCCCTTCCGGGGCTGATTTAATAGTTCTGCAGGTAGGTAGAAAAGCCTCACTCTTGACAGGTACTTCATGCCTTCCTTTACAACCTAGGTACGAAAGAAAAGATAAATTTGACTAAATGGAAAAAATTTTTTCTAAAAAAACTTTCATTGCAAAAGAGACTATAAGCAAAACAAAATACAAATGATAGGGAGAAAATATTTTGTAAGTCATTAACAGACTGTCCAAAAGAGAGAAAAAGATATACAAATAGCCCTTAAACATATGAAAAGATGCTCAACTTTATCCATAATAAGAAAAATACAAATTAAAACCATGGTAAAGTGCTTGCTTCAGCAGCACACAGTAAAATTGGAACGATACAGAGAAGATTAGATGGCCCCTGTGTGAGGATGACATGCAAATTCATGCAGTGTTCCATATCTTTGAGAAGTCACTGTAGACAAAAGAGGCCAGAAAAGCCTTCTGGGAAAGCCAGAGCAGCGGGAGGCTTGCAAAGATTTGCTTAAAATTTCACCAAGCAGTACACTTCAGGTTTGTGTGGTGTGCTGTCTCCCTTCTCTGCCTCCTTTTCTCCACAGCACTTCACACCATCTGACATCCTATACGTTTCATTTACCCATCTTGTTTTGCTCCCCAAATAGAACTGTACACTCCACAAGGCTGAGATTTGGGGTTGTTTTGTTCATTGCTGTATCTCCAGAGCCTGGAACATAATAGGTGTTGATAAATGGTTGTTGAATGATTGAGTGAAAAAAACCCTACACTGAGAAACTGTTTCTCACTTGTTAGATTAACAGAAATTCAAGAGCTTGAAAATACACTTTGTTGCATGGCTATGAGGAAACAAGCATTCTCATACACTGCTCACGGAGTAATCCCTGTAGGAAGGAATTTGGCGACATCTAACAAAGCTATGCCTCTTTCCTCAGCAGGCCTCTGCTAAGAATTTACCTTCCATGTACCTCCACACATAGGACCATAGCAGAATTTTGGAAAGAGTAACTACTTGTCCATAGAAACTGGTTGAATAAATTTGGGAACCTCTGCACAATGAAACAATCTATGCAGCAGTAAAGTAGAATGAGGAGTAGCTCTGTGAACTGACACAGAGTGCTATCTGGGATATGTGTAAGTGAAAAATGCAAGTGTATTAGAGTGGCGACAGTCTGTGTATGCATTTACTTACTTTCCAGAAAGAATAATCCAGAAACTAAAGAAAATGGTTATGGATAGGAGGTAGGAAGATGAGGAGAGTGGGAATAGGACTGAAACTTCTCAGAGTGTACCTTTATTCTATAGTTTCAACTTTTGAACCATTTAAATGTTTTACATATTCAAAAAAATACAATGAAAACAAGAAGGATGAAAGAAAAAGCAAACCCTAAAACTGAACACAAGAAACAGTTGAACTTGGGGCCGGCCCGATGGCGTGGTGGTTGGGTTTACGCACTCCTGCTTCATCAGCCGAGGGTTTGCAAGTTTGGATCCCAGGTGCAGACCTGCATGCTGCTCATTGGGCTGTGCTGTGGTGGCATCCCACATACAAAATGGAGGAGGATTGGCACAGATGTTGGCTTGGCAACAGTCTTCCTCACACAGAAAAGAAAAGAAACGGTTGAACTTAACAGTACAACCGATTGGTACCATAACCACACAAACGGAAGTCTCACTGTGCACCGTAGCATTTTATATTCTGAGAAAAAGAGCAGTTGCAGAGGAATTTTGAACTTTATGTTTGAGTAGTTAACAGTGGCTCTAATAATTCTGAAACTGTTTTGTGCATATTACAGGCTGGAACAAACTAGTAAATAAATTGCAATTTGGGGGAACTAGGATTCCTGCTGAGGGAAAAGGGAGATATAAGTGGAGTAGGAGGTGATGAGGAGGAACATTCCTGGACTGGGTTTGAATTGGAGGGGCCAGTATAAATTCATGACTTTTAAAAGAAAATGTATTTTCTGGCTCTGTACACTAATTTCAGGCCTAGAAGCAATGACATTTCAATGGCAATGAGCAGTCTTAGCACCCAGATGTTGGTTTATAAATTCCATTTCCTGACTGAAAAGAACCAGGGCTCCTTAGACAGTTTGTTCCAGAACAGAGGCAGAAAATGTGCAAGATGAGTCAGAAATTAAGGAGGGGTTGAAAAACCAATGACAACCTATCATAAGGATACAGAAACCAGCTTCGAGGGACTTCCATTATCAAATCTGGGGCAGCCTGGGCGTCACAAGAATACTTGTAGTATTGATATCAGTGTTGATTTTTTTAAAAACAGTCTATCATTCCATAGTAATATTCAAAGAGAGAGAAGGGGATGTGGGCAAGAAGAGAAAGCTCATGTGTACAGAAGAGTGATGGCTGATAAATGTAGACAGAATTAGAAAATCACCGATTTGCAACTCCTATCGTAATACTTGCTTCAAGCAAGGATCATTAGTGGGTGTGAAGTCGCCGGGTGAAAGCATGTTGGGGGATAGGAGATGCAGTCTCACGGTTTCTCCCCCCACCCCATGTTGTACCCTGTTCTCTGCTGACTTCATAGTAGAATAAATTTTTATTTTATTTAAAAAAAACAAAACTTTTTTTTTTCTTGTCTAGAGCCTGTGTGGTGCCCCTACCTGCTTGTTCCTAGGGCCTCCCTCGCCTTGAAAGCTTTCTTGTTACACCAGCCCTGGAATGGACAGTTTTCTTTGGACATTTCTCATGTGTAAGTTTTTTCCATTTTTGTTTTCCTTTCTTAATTTTCTTGGGGTTGTAGGACACCCATGAAAATCAGGAGTGGCCTGTACTGCAAGGAACCTGAAAATCAAGCTGAGGCAGAGGTGGCAGCCACACTGAAAGAATCCTGGTCTGCCTCTCATTTCCCTGCTGGGGCCTCATGGAAGTGGGCGTCTGGCAGCTGTGAGCACACAGGCTGTGTGGACCTCTCACAGTCTAAACATGGCTGTGGCATAATGACCGTGAAGAGGGCCAGTTGAGGCCAAGAGGAATTAGGGCCAAGCTGAAAATTTTTTTTAAAAGCAGCAAAAATAGGCCTACTGCAGAGGTATTTTGTGTTTTATAAATCTCAATTCCTGCCTTATTGCAAAAAGATATTCACAGAAACTTATTAGTGGTTGTTAGTTAAACTCACAAGTGTCATTGAACTTAAGCCATGTGGAGTGCACAGGCAGGCATGGGTTGGGGAACAAAAAAGTAGTAATGCGATGAGGTGTCTATTCTCCAGGAATGAATGAATGAGAAAATGAATGAGAGAAAGGAACGTCCGTTTTGCAGAGTGGAATGAGCAGATTCCTTTAGTTATCACCAAGTTCCTTATTAACATGAATCTAAACATGGTAGTTTTTAGAACCCTCTGATAAATTCTCTGGTTTCTTGAAAGCCAGAGACACTCTCTTTACTCATTTCTTTGTTTTCACTAAGGTAGAAGCAGCTATTAGTGATAATTCTTGGGTTCCTGAGTAGACTGTTGGTATTTTGATCTATAACTAGGTTTTTAACTAAGGACTTCAAAGAGGTTATTTCTATATTACCGCAACTTTTTCCCGGTGAAGAAATAAATGGTTATAAGTGAAGAGATAACTCATTCAGGATCTTTTCTGTACAGTGATTATCCAGAAAATGAAGAAATAAAGAATCTCCTTCAGGAGCAGTTGAATTCATTGTCTAAGTAAGCACTCCAACTATGTTTTATTAGAAGATGAGAATATAAGAAAGAAAAATATAATAATTTAGGCTTTTTAAAATTAAAATAAGTTGTGTTTTAGAAAATTCTAGTGGCCCAGAGAGAAACCATTCTATTCACAGAAGTTTATTTCCCTTTAGAATCTTTGTTTTGTAGAAAAAGTAGTTATTTGATAGTTACAGTGACAGAACATCTGTCTTCCACAAGTTCCGAAGTATCAGATGGCTCTGGTCTCGTGTCCGGGCAGGAGCAGGAGCTGTGGTGTTAGTGTCCTTGCAGCAGCCTGCCTCCACCTGTCCCCTGTGAAGCCTCAGAGTAGAGCATGCGCAGGGCGCTTCTTGTGTGCCGGCTTCCTTCTTCTAAAGTAGGCTCTCTGTGTCAGGCGCTGTGTGCACTCAGTGCTGCCTAAGAAGTTAATGTGCTCTCTAGAGCCAAGAGCTTTTAAAAGTATGCATTGAGAATAATATTGCAAAGGTAGTAGAAAAATATGAGTCTACAAGAAGTTCTTGGTAAAACAATATATTTTTGCAATCTAGAATCTGTCACACATAATTATAATATTTAATAAATTAGCCATAATAGAATGTTTTATGGATGTCAAATTCAAAATAATTACTTGATTGTTTTCTGTATCCAAAGGTTAACATTTGTTTTTAAATGGAAAAGAATAGATTTAAAAAGTACCTTCCCTGCCCTGATTTATGAATAGTCTATATTTGGATGTTTTAGAACTATCAACTTATAAAAACACTGGCCTTTCTTCCTTAAATATTTTATTTTTGGAATAGTTTCAAAAATAAATTCTGAATGCATCCTCTCCATATACTATTCCTGATTAGCAAAATCATTTTATCAACAATGACGTTCTTGTTCCTATAATCAGATAGCTGTTCATATTTTGAAAAACATGAGTTTTTGAAACTGTTGCAAGAATGTAAACCAGAATCAGAGCCTTCCTCCCCTGTGGTGGTTGATGGTTCTACTTCCCAGCCTAGACACCCTCTGAGCCCTATGAAGCTTTTGTAATTTCAAGGTCATGGCAAAGTAACTTCTTTCCTGAGTTCTAAACATAGCCTTTGAGTGGAATTTTCCATTTCAAGAGTATATTGATTCATTTCCTTGTTTTATTGTTTGATTCAAAAATTTTGTCTTGCTTTTGCCTGGCTTCCTGTCTGCAGTGACATAAAGAAACTCTTGCTTGATCCGGAATTCACACTCTTGCAGAGGTGCCTGCTCGTTTCAAGGTAACACTGTGTGAGACTTCTGTCTAAGAGACAGAATTTCAGGTTAACTTGTTTCTCTTATTAAGGGTTTTTTAGTTAAGACCAAGCAACTCTTAGATTTTGGAAAAATATATCAGTTCATCCTTTAGATCTGACTTAGAATTAATTTTGAAAGTAGTAATAGGAATAGGAAAAAATTATATTTTAAATGTGAACTCTAGAGCTTCCCTATTGAAAACAGTCCCTCCTACAGACAGCTTTTTAAAATGTGTTTTAAAGTATCCACTAAAAAGGCCTGTCCTTAACTATACCGATGTTATATTTAGAAGCAATAACCTGTGCTTCCTCACTGTTGTAGAATTGTCCCTTAGGAAAAAGACATTTCCCTCCTTTCCCCAAAGAATGAATTGCAAATTATTTCCACACCTTATCTAGTGACTTACAAAGAGGAACCTGTTCCTTGCTGCGAAGCTGTGGTCCAGATTGAAAGGCGTGTGGGTAAACAGTGGCCCAGGCTTCAGAACCGCCGTGTTGCTCTTAACACAGAACAGAGAGAGGCTTGCGTGGGCACGGGCCCTGTGCAGTCAGCCCATCGTATTGTTGGAGACAGTAATGGGGCTGGAGAACTTGCTGCTTCCCTTCCTCACCCTGCCAGGCACACCCAGTGTCCCTAACGGTCTGTCATGTGGCAGCACTGTGCCCCCAGCACTTCATGTCTGTCATGTGGCAGCACTGTGCCCCCAGCATTTCAGGCTGCGGTGCGCAGCCCCCATCCAGGCGCGAGTGGCTGTGTGCGCTCCGTGGGAACGTGGGTTTCCCCCCTCAGGCTTTACGGCGATGAATCGGAGCTGCACTTCTGGACGGTCGCGGCCCACTACCTGCACAGCTTGTGCTGGGAGACGCCAGCCAGCGCACCAGCCACCACAGAGACTGCTCCTCGGGACCACAGGGTGACCAACCCACTGGACATATGTTATGATGTCCTTTGTGAAAATGCCTACTTTCAGGTAGGACACTTCATGGAGTTTAAAGCTGTCGTCTTGATTGCTTAGGTCTTTGTAAGTATCTTAAATTTGGGAAACTTCCGAACTAAGTTAAGGTCCACATGGGAGAAGTGAGTCCCTTGGCACTTTAGCTTACAAAAGCCTGACTCAGGACTTGAAAAGCTCGTAAACGCTCACCGAGTTTTTTAATACACATTAAAATTTTATTACAGTCTTTTAATTTTTTCTTTCTCTTAACATTTTAACTTAGAGGGTTCATTTTAATTTTCTCTCTTTATTAATTTTCTACAAATAACAAATATTTCTTTCACTTGGTTTGAATTTACTTCTCTGTATATAGACACATAGCTTCATAATTTCTTTAACCTCCAGTAGAGTACTTCAATACACAGGGTTTTTTCATCCAGTTGTATTCAAGTGCCAGTTTCTGTAAGCAGGCAGACTTGCATACAAATGATACTACATTTCAACATTTTTTTCTTTTCAAATTCTTACTGAATTGTTGGATTTCTGTAAAGTTGATTGTCTAAGACCTCAGAAGTCAAAGTAATGTTTATTAAAATGACTTCATTAGGTATAGTAAAATTTAAATAATTCAAGTCTTATAATCCAGGCTCAAAATCTTCCTTTTTTTTTTTTTCCTACTGTAGAAATTTCAGCTGGAGAGGGTTAATCTACAGGAAGTAAAACGGTCAACTTATGATCATACAAGGAAATGTACCGACCAGCTACTTCTCTTGGGTCAAGTACGGCAATTTTTATAAGTCTTTTGATGTTTCATGGAATTGCTAATTGATTCGTATTTCAGAGCATCACGTGTGTGTGTGTGTGTGTGTGTGTATGTGTGTGTGTGTGAGATAGTGCGTCCCTGGAAGTATAAGTGTAAATTTAGGCTTACTTTCAAAATAAGACCAACAGACCTTGTGAGACACCGGAAATGTGTGGTTAACCAGCATATGATTTTGGCCTCCTTGAGGTCAAATGAAGCCTGTTTTGTTTTGTTGTGTGTCTCTGAATTGACTGGTACAGAGCTAAAATAAGCTGTCCCTTGAGCACCGGCATAAACCAGGCTGTGGTTTTCCGTTTGTCCCAAGAAGAGGTGCAGCACCTCTGTTGAGTTTTGTATACGGAAACAAAGCACTCATGAGCAGCTTTTGCAAGTGAAAGTCGCCTTTCAGCAATAGACTTCAGCGTTCCAAATTTGAATTAAAAGATGTTGTGTTGGAGGAAAATGGTCTCAGAATTAGAAGAACTGTTTCTCTTGTTAGACAGACAGAGCTGTGCAGTTGCTACTGGAAACAAGTGCAGACAACCAGCATTATTATTGTGATTCGCTGAAAGCCTGTTTGGTCACAACTGTCACCTCATCGGGCCCCTCCCAGAGCACCATAAAGCTGGTGGCAACTAATATGATTGCCAACGGCAAGCTGGCAGGTAAGGCCCGCTCTGTGGGCATGTTCGTCAGCACTCTGGGAAATGAGGCCCCTTCCCAGCAAAGTGGTGATTATTAGGGATATTTCTCTCTTTTTTTTGTATATGGTAGAGAAAAATAGATTATTGCTAGCCAATTATACGATGGCCATATAATTTTATCGTCTAAACCAGAACACTTTTAAGAGTGAAAGGGGGCACTATTAATAAATACCAAAATAATAGCATAAATTGGACAAACCCGGGCAAATTAAAACAATGAACACCAGTGAGAGAGAGAGTTTACTGGCCATTTTCTGGACTACATTTGTGCTTCCTGCGCTGGTTGCCTGAGTGGTAGAACTCAACATTGTAGAACTCTATTTTAATATTTTATTTTAAAATTTAAGTTGAGAATGTCTTCAGTAGGTATGAAATGCACAAGACTAGATGAAGTCAAATAGTGATGTTACTTTTTAGTGGCTTGTCAGAGACAGCGCCACAGTGTCATTTGAGGGGGCTGCTGTTCTGTCTTCCAGAGGGGGTTCAGCTGCTCTGCCTGATAGACAAGGCTGCAGACGCCTGCCGTTACCTGCAGACGTACGGCGAGTGGAACCGGGCTGCCTGGCTTGCAAAAGTAGGTGATTCCAGATGATGCCTTGAGCATTTGGGAGAGAAAGTTAAGTCTTGGGGCTGGCCCAGTGGCATAGTGGTTAAATTCAAGTGCTCCACTTCAGTGGCCCCGGGGTTCCTGGGTTCAGATCCCAGGCACAGACCTCCACACTGCTCATCAAGCCATGCTGTGGCAATGTCCCACATATAAAATAGAGGAAGATTGGCACAGATGTTAGCTCGGGGCTGATCTTCTTCACCAAAAAAAAAAAAAAGAAAGAAAAGAAAAATTCAGTTTTGAACTTTTGACTCATGATTATGAAGTATTTTTTGACTGTAAAGCTCTTTTGCAAATATTTTCTTACAACTCTCATCCTCCTGTTCTTTATGAGTATAAATTACATTTCTTCTAATGGAAAAATGGAGATTGCATGGAAGTGAAAGCAGCTGGCTGCTCTCCCTGCTGGGGTGTGAGCCCTGACCACAGCCCAGAGGCATTGCCGGGCCCCTGCCTCCCGCAGGCTCAGGCTCTTCTCACTCCTGTTCATAGTCAGCAGCTGCGTCAGGGCAGTGTGCTAATAAAGCAGAGCCTCATTTGCTTCATCGGAGCAGATGCCGTTTCTACTGAGTTCTGTTTTCCTTTGTGTAGTGCAGGATGTCTTTGTAACTTGGTCTCCCTCGCAGGTCCGTTTGAACTCTGAAGAGTGCGCAGATGTGTTAAAGCGGTGGGTCGACCACCTCTGCTCTCCGCAAGTCAACCAGAAGTCCAAGGCCCTCCTGGTCCTCCTCTCCCTGGGCTGCTTCTCCAGCGTGGCCGAGACGCTTCACAGGTACACGCACGTGTCCCGTGGCTCGTCAGGAGGGCCGTGCCTGATCACGCCATATTCTCGAGGCTCTGTTGGGTGGGTGGTGGGACTCCATGTGTGGCATGAAAGGAGAAGCGTATACCTTAGGTTTATTACAAAACCTAGAGAGAATGGAAGAGCCCTTGTTTATTCATTCCTCATTTGGTCTAGGAGCTATGTTGTTTTCCTACCAACATACTAGTCAGACCTAACAGGGACCTGTAATGTAAATGTAATTTACATTTGTATGTAAAATAAGTCTGAATGTAAAAGAAGTCTTCAGAGAATTGGGGACAATTCAGCTTTCAGTGGAGCAACTGAAACTAAGGCTGGAGAACGGTAGGAAAGGTCCCAGAAAGTGGTGAGTTGGAGATGTCCCCTCTGAAAATCTTGGAGGGTAATACCCCTCTCTTGTTATGGGACATTTGGTTTATTTAAAACTAAAGGAGGTAGGCTGAGGCAAATAGGGCAAAAGATTGCTTGTTAAATCAGCACGGGGTTCCTGAATATTTGTTCTATCTCTGTACATTTTTGTGTATTTCAACTATTTCACAATTTTTTTTAAGTATTAATAAAAAAGAGCTCAGGGTTGGAGACATGAGTACTGTCCCCTCCTTTCCTCTGTAAGCCAGGGCTTAGGAAGGTGCTAGTGCAACTTACGTAGCACTCGGGTTTCCAGGGAAAATGGGTACAAGTCTTTACGTAGAAATGTGCCCTTGGATGGTTCTACCCCAAATGCCGTAAATCACAAGCCTAACCCTTGTTTTGTTTGTTGAGCAGCATGAGATACTTCGACAGAGCTGCCTTGTTTGTGGAAGCTTGTCTCAAGTACGGCGCGATCGAAGTCAGTGGGGACACAGATATCCTTTGCCAGGGTGTTTATGCCAAAGTGGGTTTTAGAATTCCTCTCAGTCTTGCTGCCTGGGCAGGAACTAAATTTTATCAAGAAGGATCCATATTCTGATTCACCAAAGCCAGGAAAGAGGGAGAAAAGGGAGGGAAAGAAGGTCGTTCCACTGCTGGCGTCAGCTCTCAGCTGGACCGGGAGGCAGGAAGGACTGAGAGGGGTGGGATCCCACATGTTGTAATGTTTTGTTTGAACTTAAAGATAAAGAAAATAATTTAGGAAATGTATAAGAGCCTGCTACTTTAAAATAGTATCATTTCAAAGCAGCGCACTCCATGGAGTAAAATTGTTTATATTTATCTGAAAAATACATATTGGAATAACTAAGAAAGAAGGACTCATGGTTACCCACAGCGACAATCTAATGTCGACCAAGACACAGCACTTAAGGAGATGTGCCATGCAGGTGTCACTCCTCTAACCCTCCTCTAACCAGGAGCGTTTTATTTCTTCCAGACATCGCTTGAGTCACATTTGTTCCTTGAAAAGAATGGGCTTGAGAATACAACCCCCAGTTTGTTGTGTTTGCAGAGCCCTACTTGTTCTCACTGCCCTTTTTCTTGAATTATTACGCTGTGGCCTCTTTACGTGTCAGATATTGGTTTTCTGTATATTTTTTACAGAAAATTAAACTAAGCTTGAGCTTACTCAACATCAAGTATCTAGACACTGGCGAAGTTGACTGTAGATGGAAGGAGCATTTGAATGTCAGAGCACAGTGGAGCAGGGCGTCTAAAGACCCGGCACCCAGCTGTCTGCAGCTGCTGCCTCGGGGCAGGCTTTGTAAATAGAACCTCACTGAGGCTCTGTCTGCCCCCAAACTGCCAGCCTCTCAGCCTTTCAGATGGCACCAGGGTGGGCATGTGAGTCTCTCTGCTGGTCTCTGTCTTGTTCCGGTCTTTAATTGTGTTCAGGTCGTGGAGAAACTGGGAGGACGTTAGTTGGGTCGTCTAGGCGAAGGAGAAGCTTTGGGCTCAGCTGGTTGCAGACTGAGCCATGGCCTCCCCAGCCAGGAACTGCCCTCCCCCAGAGCAGGTGTGCCTGCACTGGCCCGGTGCTGCCCTCCTGAGCGTCCCGGCGGAGCTGGGCCTCCTTCCCTGCCTGCGGGAGCCTGGGTGGAGTGTGGTCACGCCCTTTCTGCCCTTCTTTCCTTTAACTCTGGCTTACAGAAACTCGTGTCTGCCATATATGCAGATTATGCCCGAAGTTTGAAGAACCTCGGTTTTAAACAGGGAGCAATTCTTTTTGCTTCGAAAGCTGGAGCGGCTGGCAGAGATTTATTGAATGAGCTGGAATCCCCCAAGCAAGAACTGGCTGAAGAGTGACAGGTTAATAAGTGCCAGGGAAGCTGACCCCGCAAGCGGGGCTGGGCGGGGAGTCGGCCTAGCTGTGTCACGGTCACGGTCCAGACTGATGAGGATGCCCTCCAGGGTCCTCGTGAGCTGTTTCACACACTTCTAAGGCTTTGCGTGCACAGTATGTGAGCATTTACATTATTAGGAGCAGCTTCTCTGTCCTGTATTTATCTCAGAGAAAAAAACTTGAGGGCTTCAGATTTCGAAAATGTACAACATTTTATACCTTGGGAGATTGAGCTTTGAGAGTCCCTGGAAATACTTTTAATTTTTTTAAACTTAAAATTCAAGTGATTAAATCACTTTTCTCATTGACTAAAGATGGTCGACGAATCTATAGTAGAAGAAGTTGGTGAGACCTGTTCTCAGATACGTGCAGTGCCCGTGTTTACATGCAGTCATTCGAGATACAACAGAGCGAGAATGTCTGCACGCGAAGGACTGCTTACCAAAGCATTCCTTGTTTCCTCACCTTGAAAACAGAACCGTTGCCTCCCTCGTTTAGGCAGTTGCTGAGTTTTGTAATTTCAGGCTCATAGGCTCACGGGGAAATTTGAGGCTTTATGTTTTGTTCCGATATGTGGAGTCTTTGATATTTTGAATTTTAACTCCCGTGATATGTTATAGTAACCTCCTTTTTGAAGTCTCTCTTTGTGCTTTAATTTTTCTGTCTTTATGTTCTTCCAACAATTGAGATATGAGATGTTACTATTATAAATTATTGCTGAGAACTTAAATGTCTATAACCTACAGAAATGATAAATAAAAGGAAATCCCAGCCAGGCCTTTGTGTTCTCTCTGTCGCTGCGTGTGAGGCCAGGTGCTGTGCTGGCTTCTCAGGAGTCAGTCCACCTCCCACCTCCCGAGGTCCAGGCCACTCACTGAATCCAGAGAAACCGGTGTGGGAATTCCCGGGGTGTGACA
The DNA here is from genome assembly GCF_041296235.1 of Equus asinus. Classification (NCBI taxonomy): domain Eukaryota; kingdom Metazoa; phylum Chordata; class Mammalia; order Perissodactyla; family Equidae; genus Equus; species Equus asinus. The sequence goes on along the minus strand of NC_091791.1, from coordinate 11,920,628 downwards.
GAGAGCAGGACTGAAGCCCTGCGCCTGGGCAGCTCTGCCTCAGGGCTCCCGAGGGAGCAGGGCTCAGCCCCAGCTCCCAGGGGCGAGGCAAAGGCATGGCATTCCCGTCTCTTCCTTCCCAGAGGTCCAGGGTGGCACGTATCCTCACACCCACCAGGAGGTTTGATTTTTAGATAGAATCGTAGCTCCTATCCCCTTAGGCAAGGAGCTGAGACCCATGGAGAGGAAGGACCTGTTCCAGGAATGTTTGCTCCCAGGCTGACGCTTTGGCTAAATGTCCTAACAAACCCAAGATCCTTCCATTGGTCCTGTGCCTCGCTCACTTTGCTTGCCTTTCCTTTGCCTAGGCAGGTTACACAGAGTCTCTGATGGCCATAGGCCAACACAGTTCTCTCTGTATTGTTTATTATTTAAATCACTGTCCAGATATGTGTATATATATACTTTTTTAAAGATTTTATTTTTCCTTTTTCTTCCCAAAGCCCCCTGGTACTTAGTTGTGTATTTTTAGTTGTGGGTCCTTCTGGTTGTGGCACATGGGATGCCGCCTCAGCATGGCCTGATGAGCAGTGCCATGTCTGCGCCCGGGATCCGAACTGGTGAAATCCTGGGCCACCGAAGCAGAGCGCACGAATTTAACCACTCGGCCAAGGGGCCGGCCCCCAGATGTATTTTATTTATTCAACCATCAACTAGCCAAAGGAAAAAAGAATACTGGTCTTAGTAAGTAGAGAGGAAAAATAAATTTTATTCCAGAGGATGGCATTTTGAAGATTAAATATGCTTTGGATTGAGGCCACAAATAGGAAGTGGGGCATTGCCTGAGGTGGGAACAGAGACGACCAGGCACGGCAGCTCTGTAGGAACCTGCGGAGCGGACGAGACTGAGTGCCTGGGTTTTTGTCACAGTCCAGCTTGTTGAGATGGCAGTCGTCACTCAAGTACGATGAACTGACGTGGAGGCAGGGGAGGGGAGCTGCACAAGAACGGGCCTCTTTGCTGTGACTGTTCCTCTAGGGTAAGGGTCTGCAAGCTGCAGCCTGCAGACCTCGGCCTGCTCGCTGCCTGTTGTATAAATACCGTCATGCGCCACATAACAACATTTCGTTCAACAATGGACCACATATATGACAGTGGTCCCGTAAGATCAGTACCATATAGCCTAGGTGTGTAATAGGCTCTGCCATCTAAGTTTGTGTAAGTACACTCTACGTTGTTTGCACAACAACGAAATCACCTAATGAGGCATTTTTCAGAACGTCTCTCCGTTGGTAAGTGACTCTTGACTGTGAGGTTAATTTCAGTGATGCTAAGAAGCTGTCCTGGATGACAGTCATGCCCGTCGCTCATCGTCAGTGGCCGCTTTCATTCAGCAGAGTTGAGTGGTTTGCACCAGAGACCACAGGGCCTGAAAAGCCTAAAATATTTACTGTCCGCCCCTTTACAGGAACGAGTTTATCCACTCCTATTCCAGGTCCAAAATGCTTCCTTGTGGTGAAATTTCAGGTGTTCAGCTGCCCTGTTGGGTACAGGGCAGTGTAAGGCCCTTTGCGAGTTGTCTACGACTAGGTGCACCAGAACCTACCTCTTTTCAGGAAGATGCTGTTGCAAGCTTCATCCCATCCAGCTCCTTCACTGGCCCAAGTCCCTGTGGCAGTAGGTCTAGGAAACTACATACAACATGAATCACCCAGGCTGACCTTACTCTTATTCCTGACAGTTCCACGATAGAAGACAGCAATAGATGATAGAAAAGTTTCAATCCAAGAACTGTTTCATTCTAAGCACTTTTTTTCTTTGTGAGGAAGATTGGCCCTGAGCTAACATCTGTTGCCAGTCCTCTTTTTGCTTGAGGAAGATTGTTGCTGAGCTAACATCTGTGCCAATTTTCCTCTGTTTTATGTGGAATGCTGCCACAGTGTGGCTTGACAAGCGGTGCTAGGTCGGTGCCCGGGATCCAGACCCGCAAACCCTGGGGCCACTGAAGCGGAGCACACGAACTCAACCACTACGCCACCAGGCCGACCCCCATTATCATCATTTTTAAGCAAATCTCAGTTCTCCTCTAGACACCTCCTAATGTGCTCTGCCCTATTAAGACCCTCACCTTATTCCAATCTTTGACATTCCACCATCATTTTTAAGCCCTAATGCTTCAGGCAGGGTGGAAGATGAAAAATAGTTACGTCCGAAGCCATCGTGGGCACTACTGTAGAGCAGTGATCAGAAGAGAAGACCCGACGAGTCTGCGATATAGTCAAATGGGAAAGCTCAAGGAAGAGATTGGCAAACCGTAAGTTTGCACAGATACATTGTGGAAGGGAGTGAGGTAAGGAGGAAGGCCTAAGAAACGGAAGATTTCTTCAGGCTGATTTGGGGGGAAATGACTCAGATCGTTTTCTTAAGAACTATGTGTCCAGCAATAAAATTTAGTTGTACAGATTAGGCTTACTTCCCAATGGTCTTCTGGAATGCATATCAATTGGGAATTTAATTGAACGACAGACCCTTGCTTGTCCTAAGTTGCTAGACTTTGCCAAGAGTTAAGCCAAGGAAAATCTACCAGGTCCCATTAAGTAGCTAGAGAGCAGTCCTAGGAGGTGGTATTCTAGCAAGATCCCAACGTAAGTTAATTTCAGTGATGCTAAGAAGCTGATCTAAGCTGCTGCTTTTAGAGATGCCATTGCATGTTTCAGAGGGCCTGCCAGAGCCACACTCTGGCTCACAATAACTCAGCCGAGCCTCGGGTTTTGCTCTTTCCCCCTGGGAACCCACTCAGCCCTGTGGTTCTGAACACCAGTGCCAGAGACCGGGAGCAAAGGGGAAGGAGTAGGGACGGTGCGTCCCTGCAATCCAGCGGCCTGGCCTTGAGCAAGTTGTCACCTGAGCCTCATTTATAAAATGGTGCTAATATTGCCGACCTCCCAGGGTGGCTGAGAGAACGATGAGAGACGACAGGTGCAAGGCCTTGTCAGTCTAGAGGATGCTCCAATCCTTACTAGTTATTCAGGAACGTGTGCCATCTGTCAGCCTCACTGCTCATTGGAAGATGGATGAGACTGTCAGCCTTCACTCACCACAGGGAGTCTTGCTTGCGTGGCACAGACAAGCGGGAGCTGGGATTAGAACGTGAGTGGGCGGGAGAGAGAAAAGGAGGACAGAGTGACTCCTAACATCTCTAATGTCACCCACTCTGGCATTGGAGAAAACTTTTTGAGCAGAAAGAACTTGATGTGGAGCCAGGTGGATCCCCTTCTCTCTCCTTGAGGGATGTCTAGAAACCTGCTCGGTCGGCCTCCAGCAGTTCCTCCCGAAAAATCTCCCCGCCCCCCCCCCCCAACAGCAATCTCCTGCCTGAGACTCAGGATCACCTTCCTACATCCCAGCCCTTTGCAGCCTCACCATCCCCGACCCCATGCCCGCCCGTGGGAACCACCAGGCTCCAAGTATGTATAGAGCCATCACCTTCCAGGGACTCCTGTGGGAGGCAGTTCCCTAAAGCCAGGGAAGCCTGGGGCTGGGAGGGAGCAGAGAGGTACAGAGTAGCCCTGGGCACGGGGAAATTCACCCCCGACCAGGGGAGGTCTGAACAGAACCCTCAGAGTGACCGGAAGACAGACCAGGAGAGGGGCCCAGCGGGCGCAGTGGGGTTCAGAAAGGAGAGGGAGCAGGTTGACTCCCTGGAAGCCCCCGGGGAGGAGGTATCTTCGCCTGGCCCTGGAAGATGGGTGCAGTCAGGACCAGCAGGACGGACCCAGGGTGCCCAGCAGATGAGACAGCACAGAAAAAGGTGTGGTCATGAAAATAGCCCTTGAACCAACATGAGCAGCTGGCTCCACCTTTCAGGAATGTTGGAAAATGTCCCCTGGGGCTGGGTGGGCCGAGTGAGGGGACCAGCTGCTTGGTCCCCTATGGGGGGGCACAGTGAGGGCCCAGCCCTGCATGCTGTGCTCACCGGAGAACCGGGCAGTGGCTCCCATCAGCTGTTCCAGGTAGCAGGGGAGCTGTGTTCTCAAAACAGCCTTGCTGGCCAAGGCAAGAGGGACAGACTTGGAGGGAAGGGTCCCTGCTCGGCAGTGAGGCTGTGTGTCCCGCAGACCACCGTGGTGGGTCCCAGCGACTGCACTGGAGAAGGAAGTTCAGGCCTGGAGCCAGGAACCTAGCAGCGTTGGCATCTCCCTGCTTCCACTGTCAGCTCTTCGTCCATTCACGAAGCAGCCAGCCCGATGCTTTAGACACATAATGGTCACATCTCTCTGGTGGCTCCCAACGCACATGCAGTGAAATCCAGTCCTTACCATGGCCTGTCTATAAGGAAGGCCCTGTACAATCTGGCCCCTGGCGACCTACCTAGGTCCACATCTCTGTCTCACCTTGAACGTGCCAATCATGGACCCACCTCAGTGCCTTTGCACTTGCTGTGCCCTTTGCCTGGAGCTCTCTTCCCCAGCCTTTCACATGGTTCTCTCTTCCTCCTTTAGACCTCGCCTCAAATGTCACCTCATCATCAGAAAGCCCAACCCTGATCCAGCTCTTATAAATAGTGCCCCATCCCTCTCTACTCCCTGACCTGCTTCATTTTCCTCCGGAACCCCAACATTACCTGATGTGTTTCTTTTTTTTTTTTTTTAAGGATTGGCACCTGGGCTAACAACTGTTGCCAGTCTTTTTTTTTTTTTTTTCCCCCTGCTTTATCTCCCCAAACTCCCCCTGTACACAGTTGTATATCCTAGCTGCATGTCCTTCTAGTTGTGGGATGTGGGATGCCGTCTCAACGTGGCCTGACAAGCGGTGCCATGTCCGCATCCAGGATTCAAACCCTGGGCCGCCGCAGCAGAGCGTGCGAACTTGACCACTCGGCCACGGAGCCGGCCCCTTCCTGATGTGTTTTTTGCCTGGCTCGCTCACTAGATTGTCAGCTCTAGGAGGGCAGGGCTGGGTCTGTCATGTTCTTTCCTGAATCCTCAGATCCCAGAAGAGGGTCCAGCACGTAGAAAGCCCTGGATAATAAATGTTGGATGGAGGGATACAGAATGAAGGGGGCCTGGTGGGCGGCAGAGGAACAGGAGAGGCCAAAGTTGTCCCAGTGAGGCTGGCAATATCTTCTTGTCAGAGCAGCTCCCCCGGAAACCAATTACCGGGGGGCTCCTTCCTGACCAAGGTGCTCCCTGGGTCCCTGCCCCTTGTCCCCTGCCCAGGAGCCTGTGCTGCTTAGTGGACCCAAGCCCAGGTGCCAGGGCCTCAGACCAGGAAGGGCCACATGAGGTCTGCCGTGTGCCTAAGGCCGTCTCTGCGCAGAAGCCCTGACTCCTTCCCAGGCACGAAGCGCTCGGGGCCAGGACTGGCCTGCATATCCTGCTTCAGACAAAACCAGGCAGGGAAGCTGTGCAGGGGCAAGGGAGCCTGGCCACCACCCCGTGGGACCTCTGCCCCTTCTCCAAGCCCTCGTCCTGTTGGCCCGGTTTGCAGGTGAACGAGTTCTTCATCAGCGTGAAAATGTGCGGGCCATCTGTCGTCCAGGAGAGGAATGGATGCAGAGGCCCCCCCAGCCTCAGTTTTCCCGAGAGTGGCCCCAGCAGCCTGAGAAGGCAGGCAGAGAGGGACAGGAGGGGACAGAAAGGTCAGAGTTCCCTAGGGGGTGGTCCTGGGAGCCTCTGCCTTGGCGGCAGCAGCAAGAAGCAATTTGGGGCTTCTTCATGACCAGCCCTGCCTGGGGAGGGCTGCCTCCTGAGCCCGGTGGCAGGTGAGCAGGGTTGGAGGGGGGAGCCGGGCCACACTGAGGCGCTGAGTACCCGTCTCTGGGAGCGTGTGCTGGGGACTGCAGGCCCCTTGCCCACGTCTGCTCCACGCGCCTCCTGGCAGTGCTGTCATGGAGCTGCCTTGAGAGAAGACACACCTAATGGGGATTTTTCTCGGGAGTGCCATGGCCTGTGCAGTACGCTCTCTCCCCATGACCCCACAAATCTTTAATAAAACTATGAAATCCACCACATGCTTGATGTGACTGGGTTTTTGGGAAAAGCCAGAGAGAGGGCTGGCTTTGAGTCAAGGCTGGTGCAAGCCTGAGATAGCCTCAGCACACGTGATGGGGACAGCCACATGTTTAGGTCCCTGAGGAAGGGTCTGACCCACGGAGGGTACAGCCACCTGGCTGCTGAGAGGTAGGGCCCCAGGAGGGCTCAGGGCAGCCCCAGCCGAGCAACAGCCAGAGTCCTCACCCCTGAGGCCCCAGAGGCCTTCCCACCTGACCGCCTGACAGGCTCACAGGCCGGCCTGACTCTCCACAGAATGTTCTAGAAAGGTTACCGACAGGTGTTGGGTAATCCCAGTTTAAAAGTTTCCGTTTGTTTCCTGTCACATGTCACAGAACTAGCCCCCTCACACGCCTCTTTCTCATCATATTTCATTTCTGTTAGCAAACACACATGGTGTTTTGTTTAAATACAACTCTGAAAACTTACTAACTGGAGTGTTTAGAGAGTCTGACGACCTCCTCTGTTGTAGCCAATGAATACACAAAAAGGTACTTTTGAGAAAGGAAAATCACGTGTCGTTGCTTTGTATTTTCTTTTCTGAAATCTGTCAGACCTAGAGGAAGCCCTGCCCTGAAAAGCCAGGACTTGGGTCCCTGCTGGGGGTGGACCCTGGGGTCTTGCTCGCTCTGCCCACGCTGTGTTCCTCCCGGCAGCTCTGCCAGCTTCGCCTCCCCAAGGTGGCAACGTGCTGGGCCCCGAGCGGGTCCAGGTCTGAATCCCGGCGCCACTGTTTGCCAGGTGTGTGATCCCTGACAAGTTAGCACCCCGTGCCTCAGTTTCCTCATCTGTGCAAGGGGCTTAATGACAGCGCCTCTGTAAAGCTCTGGGAACAGAGCTTGGCGTGATGGACACTGGCTCTCATTGCGGGCTGTTCATGGGGAGACAGTCATCAGCAGGAATCGGGAGGCCTCCCCGCCCCTGACAGGAGCTGTGCGCAGCTGGGGTTTGGAGAGGAGCCCACCCTCCTCCCCTCTGCATTCTCAGCCCAAAGAGCCAAGTGAGGACAGGGCATCATTAGTGTTCCCATTAGTTAACCTCCAGGTGCCCCTGGGACACCTGCTCGGCCCGCAGGCTCCACTGAAGGAACCCAGGGAGGCCAGGCGAGAACAGCGCCTGGTCACCTGCCTGCTTTTTCGTGAGCAGTAACTGCCGGTGTGGCCCAGGAGTGGCCAGGTTCCCACCAGCCTCACACCGTCAGGAAGGAGCTGGGGGAGGAACCAGGGGTGCTCGTTCCACCCCTCCCCCCACCCCGGGGAAATGTGAGCCTAGACAGGGAGAGTAAGGGCGCCCTTTGCTTGTCTGCCAGGAGTGCATCTTCCCACCTGCCTTCAGACCTGGCTTCCAGGTCCTGCACCAGGGATGGGAGGAGCCATCCCCGCCCTCTGGGTCTTCTCCCTGCCCTGCAGCCCTGCGGGCCTCACAGCCACCTCCAAGGGACAACGGCAGGTGCTGTCTGGGGCCGTCCACAGCACTGGGAGATGCTCATCACTCCATCAGGCTCTGAGCGCCCCTCTGCACCGAGCCCTGAAACAGCTCCTTATGGGCCAGCCCCTGGGAGATGTTGGAGCAGCCTGGAGCCCCAGAAAGGAGGGAGGGAGGAGAGGAGAGGTGGAGGGAAGGAAGAGAAGGAAGGAGGGAAGGAAGAGAAGGGAGGAGGGAAGGAAGAGAAGGGAGGAGGGAGGAGAGAGCAGGGGGAGGGGAACTTTAAAGGGCCCTCCTTCCCTGGGCCTGGCCTGAGCTCCACATTTCACCCCCGAGGAAGGAGGGAGGGAGCCGCGGAGCCCTGGGCGCCCATCCTGGAGCACAGGCTGTGAAAAGCCCAGCACTTTTCTGGATTGAGCTCAGTAAACAGTGGGAGAGATGAGTCATTTGCCTCCCTTGCTGTCCGTGCAGGCTCACAGCAGCTACACCATAAATACTGTGAAAGGAAAATACACACTTGCGGAGAGCAAAGGTTGTAATGTGGAGGTGACAGTTCAAGTTTAGAATATTGTCTCCAAAAGGAAACGCCAAGGAACACTGGTCCCACCAGATATTCTTCAGAGAAGAGAAGAACTCTAAAAAACAAAGTCCATTAAAAAGGGGGGATCAAATAAGTTGGGAAAACAAGACACTCTACAGCCTCCTCCTGGAGATTCACCATGCACATCAACACTTTAAAGGCTCTGAGAAGTCCTGCAATAAAGAATCCTGCTTAACTGGGTTTCAACCAACACCAGCTAAACACATTTGACAAGGAATGCCCTTCTCCCCTCTTTGCTCTTCCCAACTTCCTTCCTTCCTCATTCCCTTCTTCTCGCCCTCGGTCTGTCCCTCCCTCCCCTCCTTGCCTCCATGCTGTCTATGAGCATCCCATGGGTCCAGGTTCAGTGTTTGCTGTGGGCACAGTCACCTGAGATGCACAGGGACTGCTGGGTATGGATGTGATTCTAAACAGAGGTCAAAGCAATGACTCCACACTCGCAACAGAATTCCTGGCATGTGGCGTCAGGGGACCAGGGGTGACCCAGGGGTCTGAGCCTTGCAGAGGCTGGCACCTGAGCCACAGAAACACCACCTTTCCAGAACACAGCCTCGGGGCTCTCTCTGACCCTATCTGATCTTAGCTGAAGCAAAAAGATTTAATGTCTTTTCTCAGAGAGAAACTGTATCTTGTATATACACAAAGCTGAGATTTAGATCATCAAATTTCTTCCAGGCCTGGAAGCTTCATGGGGAAGAAAAAAACAAAAACACTTAAACCAGAAAACAAAAGCAACCCTGAGGAAGGAACACACACAGTGAGATTTCTTAGACCTGCGGGTCTCTGAATAATACAGGCCTCTGTAGCTTGCCTTCTCTTTTGTTTCTTAGGCTCCCCAGGGTGGAAAGACAGCCTTGCCATGGTCTCTTCTAAGTGGCCTTCCTGCCTCTGCTCACACACCTCCTGTGATGGGGCGCTCACTACCTCCAAGGCTGTCAGGTATTACTCGTAGCTCCCACCACCACAACGCTCTTTAGGCAACAGCAAGATGACTCCAGAGAGCCCACAGGGCAGTGGGGTCTAGCCCGGTGGTTGAGAGAGAACCAGGACTCTGAATCAAACCACCTGGTTAGAACCCCAACTCCGTCACTCACGTGCTGTATACCAAGGGACAATAAGCTATGCCTCTCTGTGCCTCAGTTTACTCACCTGCCAAATGGGGGAGGTCACACACTGCACTTATCCCATAGGGCTGTTGAGGGGATAAAATAAGTGATGTAAACCGTGCTTGGCACCTGGTGCCGTACGAGTGTTTGATGCTATTCTTCTCTGAAGTGCCAGGACTTGGGGCCCCCAGCAGCCCCGTCTTCTCCTGGGATTCTCCACCCAGCATGTCCAAGCATGTGAATCCAGCCTGGGCACGAGGCACCCAGACTCCTGGCTTGGACGCCCACCCAGGCAGCCTGCTCCCCAGGCACAGCCATGGCACCAGGAGGACCAGGCCAGGGAAAGATCCGGGGCATGGGTGCTGCTCTGCCCGGTCAGTCCTTATGCCCAAAGCCCAGGGCCCCAAGCCAAACAACCCTCCCTCCCTGCAGGTTGGTGGCCCCTCAGGGCCCCTGTCCTCATTAAGTCTCTTCTAGTACCTCTGAACCCCACGTGGGAGGGTAACAGAGCTCATTGTCTTTCCCTATCCTGGGGGACCCCATGTAAATTCGTAGCTGCCAATAATGGATAGCATGTCTTAACTTCACCCCCATCTGCTTCCAAGGCTTGGTGGAAGGACTGTCCCTGGCAATGTTCCCCAGGACCCTGGAGCCACTTTGTCCAGGAGCAGAGTGCCTCCCCAAGCTGAATTATGGAGTCTCCAGCCACCACCGGAAACAGAACCAGCTCAAAGCTTCAAGGACACAGCAGCTGATTAAAGGAGCAAAATGACAAAAACACAAAACAACAACAAAGTCCCATCTCCCCAGGACCCTGTTCGCCCCTCAACAAGTTTTTGAGCCAAACTCAATTTCCCTTGAGATTTCAGCCATTCTCAGGCCCGCTGGGGCCAGGCTGAGCATTGTTGGTCCCTCTTGCTCGAAACAGCCCTCCAGCCGTCGGAAAGCACTTCCAGCCCCCAGAGATGCCTCAGCAGCTCCCTGCCTGTCCCTCTCCTGGGGTTGTGCCCGGGTGCCAGTGTCCCCACCTGAAGCAGCTGGGTGAGCGACAAGTGGATAGCAAGGATATGAGGCCATGTAAAAGTGGGTCATGATGGAAGCCTCTGGGAGGCCCTGGTGGGTCTGCTCTGGGGAGTGAGTGCCTGCTGGGAGCCCCCCATCCCTGCCTCTCCGGGAGCGAAGCTTCCATCTATGCAAAAAGCCATGGACCATCTCATCCCCACGGCTTCATGGTAGATATTATTGCCCATTTCACAGAAGAGTAAACTAAGGCTCAGAGATGTTGAGAAAAACTAAGGTGACCCGCTATCCTGCATTGCCCCAAAATGAGTTTCCTGGGACACCGGACTTTCAATGCTGAAACCAGGACAGTCCCAGGCAAACGAGGACAGTTGGTCACCCTAGCAGTAAGTGACAAAGCTGGGATGCAAGACCCAGGCCTTCCTGACCCCTCCGTCCGAGCTACCTCCACGCTCCCCAGCTTTCTAAAGGCGGGAGAATTGGGAGCGATCCAGTCCTCAGCTGAGCGGAGCCCTGAGCTCTCCCTTCACCTGGGGCGAAGCTGGGTTCAGTCATCGGCTTGGCAGAGGAAGGGCCGCCAATCAGCAGGGCAAGAATTCAAGGATTGTCCTCTTTGCTGTGCTCTCTTGGGAACAACATGGTTTTTTTAAACTTTTTTGGGAGTTGGGATGTTGCAGGTAGATTTATTTGCAAAAGTGAAACAAGTTATACCACATTGGTCTGGGGTGCTCTCCTTTCTTACGGAAGCTACTGAAGAACACCTCTGTCTTGTCTTCCTTAAAGGAACAGCAGATGCCTCGGAGGAAGTGGAACAGCCGCTGTCGGTCCGCAGCCTCTGCTCCATCCCGCCATCAAGGCCTTGGAGCATCACCTCTCCTGCAGAGCACAGCACAGCGTTGCTCCGACCAACCACGGCAGTAGGGCCGGTTCCTCACGTGCATGGGGCCTCAGTGCTCACTAGTCGTTGGAATCTTGGTCTCGAGTCGCTTCTGTTCAGGGCCAGCTTCCCCTCTTTGGTCTCCTTGGGAGTCCCGGAGAGATTAAATTCAAACCCTTGCGGGCCCAGGCATTACGAGCAAAGACTAAAACCAGACAAGGCCTACGATTTTGTTAGTGGTGGGGACACTGTCTGCAGTTGCGGGTGGCGGGGGCGGGGGGGGGTGAGCAGGGAGACTGCAGAGAAAGTTCCAGAGAGGATGCTCCCTTGACTTGCACTTGCCTCCAGGCTCACCCCTCTGCTCCCCTTCCCCCACTTCCCCCCAAATCCCCAGCAACTTGGCAGCTGGCCTCCCAGGGGTGAACTGGGCTCTGCAGAAGCCACTTGAAGCCATTAGAACATTAAATGGAGAAGCAAGTCCCGACTGAGAGAGCGGCCTGAGTTGTCTGCCCAGTTCCCAGACAGCAACAAAGGCTAATCCATGAGTCAGTAAAGACCCAGCTTGGATCTGAAGACAGGGTGAGGGCGCTGCTGGCTTCTGCCCTTGAGAACCAGTGGCCTGGCCGGGGAAGACCTCCCTCTGTGAGCCGGGATCTGGTGCAGCAAATGCTCCCTCCTCCCTTTGGTCATCAGACAGACTGACCTCTAAGTTAGTTAGAGCGTGTCAGCCTTAAGCTGTAAGCTGTTGAGGCCACTTGATTCTAACACAATATTGAGAATGGAATGGAAACGCTGTGTCTGGGAGGTGAGAGCTGGTGGCTTTTTATGAAGTCATCGTGATGCTGGGCAGGGGCTGCCCCTGAGCTCCGGGGCCTTCAGAAGGCTGTGATTAAACTCAAGTCAGCCCAGAAAAGAGAGAGCCCACGGCCATCCTCCCACAGCCTGAGCCATGGATGTGCATGTGGGCCTGTGCCGAGGACACTGGGACACATGCTGGAATTGCAGACTCTCCTGTAGGAGGTTGAACGGTGTCCATCCGAAACTCGTGTCCACCTGGAACCTCAGAATGGGATGTGCTTTGGAATAGGGTGTTTGCAGATGTAATTAGTAAAGATCTTGAGATGAAATCATCGAACCAGGACTCATGCCTCTACAAAAAGGACGCAGAGAGACACACAGAGAGAAGACGGCCGTGAAGACAGGGCAGAGAGGGGAGCGATGCAGCTGCAAGCCAAGGAATGCCAGAAGCCACCAGAAGCTGGGAGAGGCAAGAAGAATTCTTCCCCAGAGCCTTCACAGAAAGGGGGGTCCTGCCACGCTCTGATTTCCGATGTCCGGCCTCCAGCAGTTCTGGAGAATAAACTGCCATTGTTTGAAGCCACTGGGAGTGTGGGAACTGGTCACAGCAGCCCTGGGGCACTAATATAACACCGAGGACCAAAACGAGGACCCAGAATTCCTCAGGGACCTCACGCTGTGGGGCTGGCGCCCTGCTTCTTCGCCTAGAACAATAGGATTGTGACTCTCCTCTCCCGTCCTCTCCTGGCTGCGGGCGGCTGGCAGAGGCTCCAGCTTGTGTGTTTTGCTGGGAGTCTGCTGTCTCAGGGAAGGACCCACTTTTCTAAAAAGAAAAGAAGGGCTTCAGTTGCACCTCTGGACCCAGAAATTTCTTTTTTAACTAGCTTTACACAACCAGGCTCTCTGCCTCTTTTTTGTAGCTGCCTGAACGACGCTTTGCAGACATTCCCTTCTGCTGCCCGCTGATGATCAGAGAGAACCATGGGCACCAACGATGCCAGCATCCGTAGCCCAGGAAAGTCCGGCTTGCCAGTCGAAGCCCTCTGGACCCATGCTGTGGCTTGGGGAAGATTCCACAGGCAGGAATTCTCTGTGCTTCTAGGTTCCCAGAAGCTTTTAGCTTCTCTTCCGGAGCCAAGAATCTCTTTTGCCAATATATCCCAATCTGTGTTCCTTGGAACTGTAATGTCCTGTAAAATATTAATAAATTTTTTTTAAATATCATAGTTAAATAAGTTTGGGAAATTCCAGAATAAATACAGTTAAGTAACTTTCTTTACTGCAGACCTTCTCAGGGCCTTTAATGTGTCAGATACAAGTTGTGCCCCTCCAAGCAAAGGGTACAGTATTTGGGATTCCCAAATCTGTTTGACCACAGGTTCTCTCTGCGTTCTGCCTGCTCCAAGCTGATTGTGCTTTTTGAACCTCAGCAATGAAGACATCCCTCCCTTCCTTCTCCCCTGCCAGGATATTCTCCTCCAAGTTTTAAAAAACCACTCTGCCCCTCTAGTCTTCCCCACGAATCGGTGTAACCGTGCCACTTCCCAGCCCAAGCCCTTGACCAAGTCTTTATCCCCCCAGGGTCAAGCTCACTTTGAATGGCATAAAAGGCCCTCCAGAGCCCGGTCCAGGCCACCTCCGCCGCTCAGCATCTGCTCTGTGCACCCCTTGACTCCATCAATCAGCCTGACAAACTTATGATTTCTGACCATGCAGCACCGGCACGGCTTTGTTCTTGCGGTCTTGCCTGTCTCACCCGCCTGGAGAAAATCTACGGGTCCCGAATGCTGAGTGTCCTCCCCCACCTCACGCCTCCTGCTCCACCCCAACCCTGATCACTGCCCCACCTCTGAGCCCCACACCCCATCACTCCACAGAGTAATGGACCATTCATGGTCTGCCTCCTGCACTGGGCTGTAGGCCCTGAGAAGGCGGATGGGTCTCCCCCACAGCAGCGTCTCTGCGGAGCCGGAGCCTCCAGGTGTCCAGCACCTGCTTCTTCATGATGAGTCAGGGTCCAGGACATTCACGGGCCGTGTGTTCGCTGGAGGGGGAAGTTCCTGCTGTGACAAGGCCAGCAGCTCCGTACACCACCGCTCCGTGTGCTCTCTGCTGCTTGCCTCAGTGTCTGCTCTGCTTGATGTTAGCACAACATCATTTTCTTTTCCCTTGTTCTTATATTGTTTTATGTTTAGCCTTCTGTGTCCTTAAATTTAAGGGGTGTCCCTTCTGAGGACCACATCGTTGTGTTTTGTTCTTTATTCACTCTACCTTTCACTGGAGTCTTAGACCTTTACACATAATGGTGTTCCTTATGTGGTTTGGCTTAAATCTACAATTGTGTTATTTGCTTTCAATTTCTCCCACCCGTTTATGTCCTTTTCCGCTCCTCCCTGCTCTTCATTCGGATTAGTATTTTTTAATATTCCATTTCCCCATTATTATCTTGTTACTAACATAGTCTCTTCTTTTTATTTCATAATTATCTAGGGGGTTGCAGCATCTATTTTGACTTATCACTTAAGTCTAACATAAATTAGTACTTTTATGTGTTTCCAGGCAGTGAAAAGGACCTTAGAACATTCTAACTCCATTCATCCCTCTCCGGGCTAGTGTGCGATGGTTATTACGTATTTTAATTCTATGTACATCTCAAACCCCCTCAAGATATAACTATTGTTATTTTAAGCAATCAATGTCCGTTTAGGCTTGCCCACATTAGTATCCACTTCCATTGCTCCTTAGTCCTTCCCACATCGCCAAGCTGCCATCGGGGATCATTTTCCCTCTGCCTGAAGAACACTTTTCAGTATTTTCTTTAGTACATGCCTACTGGTAATGCATTCTCCCAGCTTTTGCTTGTCCTAACTATCTTTATTCTGCTCTCATTTCTTTTATGGAAAATTTCAAGCATACAAAAGTAGAGAAAATAATGTAATAAATCCCTGTGTATCCATAACCCAGCTCAAATGTCATCTCTTGTCTCCACGGTTTAGGGCTATTTTCAAAGGATGGTTTCGGTTGGAATTTTTTTTCTTTCAACACTTTGAAGATATTCCATTGTCTTCCAGCTTCTGCTATTTCTATGGAGAAGGCCGCTGTCAGTCTTACTGATACTCCTTTGAATACGCCTGATAATTCTGATTGTCAGACAGACATGCTATAGCAAAAGAATTTAGATATAATTTGAAGCTCTGGACGGGCTGTCTTCCTCCAGAGAAGGTTTGCTCTTGCCTTCCACAGGCAGCCAAGCTAGGTACACGCGCAATCCCGGGTGACCTTAATCCAGTTGGGAACGGAGATGATTGAAAACTGGGCTTTGACCCTTGTGAGAGCTGGTCTATGTCCGGTTCACTCTTGTTTTTAGAGTGTGCCATGCCTTCCAGGGTCCCCCAACCCCCTTCTGTCTCCTGAAACCTCCACTTACAGTCTCAGCCTCTCAGTCACCACTTTTAAATCCAGGAACAAAATGTTTGGGGAGACTTCTCAAAGAAGGAGGTAAGACTTCAGTTGCCCTGGTGCCTTATCTGCATGGTCTGCTGACGGCAGCAGGCTCCACTGTAACTGCCAGATAAGGCACTATCCTCCCAATTCAGCAAGGGAAAGCAAGTCATAGTCAAATCTTCCATCCGTTTCCGTAATGCTTACCTTCCACTAGGGCGCTGAGGAACAAACAGAGTATGTAACAGGGAACTTGGGAGCGACTCATGATGCTGAGGACCACAGCTCAACAGGCTTTTTTTCGAGACATGCTTGTGGTTACAACATTTAAAACATGAAAACATACAGTCTTACGGTATTTTTTACCAGTTGGCTGGTTTGGGGACTAGAATGAAATGGACACACATTTCTGGTGTTGCACACCAGAGCAATTTGACTTGTCTTGCTTGATTTTAATTCAGATTATGTTCAGATGGACCAAAACTTTTTCTTTTCCAGATGACTGAGGTGTGCAGGCTCTCAGACAAATCAGAAAGTCAAGGGCCAGCAAGGGTGGGGCAGTCACAGTGTGAGTGAGACAGTCAGCGTGCAGTGCTCAAGTCCACCCCGTGTAGACGGTCCCGGGGCTCCGGGCTCAGGAAGGAAAAGCAGTAGCAGCTACTCAGCGCCAGCTGACTGTTGGCACAGAAAAATTCGGGCCCTGAGCGTCAGATCTCCTGATCTTTCAAAAGTCCAAATAACTGCATGAAATATCCCAATTTTTCAACATTGGCTCGATTAAAAAAAGAAAATCCAGTGCAAGCCAAACCAAACACATCTTTGAGCCAAAAGTCTGTGGTTTCCATAACCATAAAAATAAGAAAGTATCAGCATCTCGCTTCATTTTTTAGCTTCACTGTGTTAATACACAAAGAAAGCTAAAAGATGTTCTCCACTTTGGAGCACCTTGGTCTCACTGCACCACCCGGGACCCACCCTGGACACACCTGGGCTGCTGGAATCACCTCCTAGATGTTTCTGCCCCATTCCTGGTCACCTGAATTGTGTATGCAAAGTTTTAAAAGATGATATAACCACACAGCCTTGTTTAGTTGGAGTATCCAGAGTTGCGGTCTAAGCATCTGAGGCTGGCACAGGGCCCCAGGCGATTTCGGTGTGCGGTCAGGACTGAGAGTTCCTGCTTCCTCTTCTCCTGGCCGATCAGTGACAGTGACTGAGAGCTGACGTGCCTCAGCCGTCATGGCTGAGAGCTGGCTGATCAGCCAACTTGCTGGCTGGATAGAGCTCTCTGCTATGCAATCTGAATTTTCCCACTTTTAATGATAGTGATAGTGATGTTGATGCTGATGAAATGCAAAATTCTGCAAGCAGCTAGTAAACTGTGAAGTGCAGTGCACACACATAGGTTGGTTTTCTGAGTTTTCTCCTGTTCCCAGACTTCCCTGTGTGCCCTCGTTCTTCATACGTCCCCTGCTCTCCCAGCTAACGCCCCCATGCTGCTTTGAGCAGGCCCTTGCACTGGAACCCATTACCCTCCTTCCCTCACTCCTGCCTTGTTGTCACCAGAACCTTGGTGGAAGGCTCTGTTGCCCCCAGATGTTGAGTCCCAGGACCCTGCCTGGTCCAGGGCACAGGACTGGCACATGGCTCTGCTGCTGACTGGCGCAGCCTGTGGAGAGGAGACTTTGGTCCTTGTTCCAGATGTCGGAACCATAAATGCCCCTCAGCCCCTCCCCTGCTCCCCTCCTAGGCTCCAGCCAGCTCTGGCTCTGCTTTCCCGGGGTGACAGCCCCTCCTCCCCTCTGTCCCCCAAACGCTCTTCTCCCAGTCTCTCCCATGCAGGGTCCCCTCTGCTCTCCCCTCCTCCTGCCTGGAGCCCCCAGATCCTGATTTTATGCTCTCCTGGCCGTTGGGGCATCCTTATATCTGAAAGCGTGTAAGGATTTTCCACACAGTGAGCCCCAGAACACTGCTACTGTCTTCTTAAAGTGACCGTACTTTCAATAAGAAAAATCCCTTCCAGTGATCTGACAAGTTCAGGGTCCACTGGGGGTGGGGGTGGGCAGGGGACAACCTGACAGATATTGGGATGAATGGAGCCCTGAATGCCCCTGGCACAGCTGGGTACTGGCAGAGTGGTACTCACAGATGAAGAGAGGGCAGAAAGAAAGAATACTCATGCTACAGTGTTCACGTAAAAAGCAAATTACCAACCAATATATAGCATGATAGCTAGTGCAGTATATATTATGTACTATCCCATATATTGACATAACAAATTCAGAAGACTCTACAGCCAACTCTTGTCAGTGGCTACGTCTACATGCTGGGATTACAGGTGGTTAAAAACGTTCATCTTATGTGTACAATGCATATTTCCTAAAATTTCAACAACAAAATTGTCTCATAAGAAAATAATAAAAGCCATGTTTAATTCTAATTATAAACAGACTCAGCCCACCCATCTCCGACCTCCTGGGAAAGTGGAGTTTGAGGTGTCCTCTCTCCCAGAGCGCTCAGGGCCACCTCCTTCATAGGATGTGTCACTACCCTGGTTTATGATCCTCCCTCTCCCTAGGCTGTGCCCTCCAGCCCATCAGAGCAGCCAGAATATCCTCGTCATAGTGCTTATGTAGTCATCAACTAATTAATTTCAGCTAATGCCTTTTATGTGCAATTTCCGGTCTATTATCTGCCTTCCCCAGCGGGCTGCATCAGCAAGTTGGGGAAGGCAGGCTGAACAGTGAGCACAGTCTGTAGAACCCACAGTTGGTGCTTGATAGACAGTTGCTAAATGAGTGAACGCATGAATGCATGAATGAATGAATTCAAATCAGGACTGTCTCAGGAAGTCCACATGCCTGCCCGATGACGTCTGCCATCAGTCGCGTCTTGCTGAAATGCACATATCCTGCTCGACAGCGGAGGCTGTCACTCACCGGAGGGGGCACGCATCACCCAGATCAGAGAACACTTCCATCTGTCCCTGAGGAGTCCTGTTCTCTGCAGAAGCCACCGTGTGCTCCGGGAATCCAGACGTTCTCACAGCACTGATCTTCCCAGACAGGAACTGAAAACAAAAGAGTCAAATCTATGCATTTTCCCATGTGTTATTTTTATTTTAAAGATGCACAATATGATTAAAAAAGAAAAAAGAAGAAAAGGTCTATTCCTCCTCCGGAATTCTACTTCCAAAGAGACAGCAACCATTCTCATCTGGAGTGTGCTTCGTGAATCCCCTGGAGCGTGTCCTAAAATGCTGGGTGCTGAGCCCCACCCACAGTTTCCGATGCAGGAGGTTGAGCTGGGGCCCAGGAAGCTGCCTTTCTAGCCTGTTCCCAGGGGCTGCTGATGCTGCCGGTCCGGGCGCCAGGAGGATCGGTGAGCCCGGGGACTCTGCCAGGCTGATGGGGAGGCAGCAGCCCTGCTGACTTGCTGTGTGGCCTAGAGGAAATCACTGTCCACTCTGAGCCTCAGGTTCCCTGCGAGTAAAGAGAGAACCCCTAGAACGTGGTTCAGCGACGCCCAGCACCAGACTTTGCATCGGCACGTCCCAGCCAGTGCTGGGCAGCAGAGGGCAGCAGAGACTGGGAAATGGGGTTTAGTCCGGCTGCTTAACCATGCCACTGAACTGCATATTCACTGAACTGTCTTCTGTTTGAACGACATCTCTCTGGCAACTCAGCGCTGCAAAAACCATCAGCCAAAAGAACAAGAAATCTCCTAATCCATGTGCACTCTCTTTCGTGACTAGAAGCGAACTGATGCCTTACGTGGAAGTTTATTCCAGTCAGATACTTCTGAATCTCCTTTATGGCCCTTCTGCACACAGGGAAACTGAGGCCTGGAGAGGGAAGAAATGGCCATGGTCACATGTTGGCGGCAGGCTTAGGATAATGCACAGGCCTATCGCTCCATCCTGTTGTAAGTTCACATTCGCTCCTAGAGGAGAATCACGCAGGGTGGGCTCTGGGGGCTCCGGGCAAGGCCCAGGGACTCGTGGGTAGGTCAAGGACAGGAGAGGTTTCCAAGCCGGGCCCCATGAGCCTAGAGCACCCTCCATGTGCAGCTGGCAAAGGGGTGCCCTGCAAATATTTCACCACAGGGTCCCCAAACATCTACGGGGGGTGGGAAGGGAGGCAAAAGATGCAGCTTCCCAAGACCCACCCCCAGGACCCCATTCATCAGGCCTAGGGGGGCGGCCCCAGGATCTGCGTGTTAAACACGCCCCCATGAAACTCAGGGTGGTGTCCCCCAACCACGCCTGGAGGATCGTTGTGTGGAGGTCAAGTCACAGTGGAGACAAGACAAGGGGCGTGGCCAACACTGGAAGTTCCCATCTCTGGGCTCAGAATCTCGCTCCCCCACCACCATGAGGCATATTCCTTGGTTCTGGTAACTTCCTCCCACAGTCTCTGTGCTTCCTAACATTTTGGAGGCTCCATACTTTGTGTCTATTACTAAAAAGTTATTAATCAAAATAACAAGTTGTCAGATAAACTTGTGTTATTTTTTCCACCTTGATAAATATGTCTTCCTTGTGATCTGGAAGGCCAGCTTTGAATTTAGAAATCTCAGGAGTTGCCTGTCAGAACGTGGCAGTGCAGGGAGCAGGACTGTGGCCCATCCCCTTCGAGGTCCACCCCCAGCTCTTTCTTGGGCTGGGAGGGGCCTTGTGCACATGAGTGAGTGCACACATGTGCGTACGCACCAGCCTCATGTGCCCAGGTTCTGTCCACAACCCCATCCCCGCTACCTACACATCCAGCTGCACTGTCACCCAGAGGAGAATGGACCCAGGGAGAGAGGCCCACACAGACCTGGAGTTGGTTCAGGGCTCCAGGTTCCCAGGATGAACTCTGGAAGGACAGGATGCCGGAACCGGGTCCCCACATCCCAGCCCAGGGACTCGTCACCCTATAGACAGCAGGGGCCCAGGAGGCAGAGGAGTCCCGCCCCTTCCTGCCTGGGGCTCAGATGGGACTGCCTCAGGGGCAGCAACGCCACTCCTCCTGCCCTTGGAAGACCCAGTGCTCAGTGCTGACCGCCCTGCTCCACTCCTCAAAGGGCCACAGTTGGACAGGGCAGTTGAGTGGCCATCCATCCCCGGCCCTAGCCCTAGGAGGCATTCAGAGACCCCTTAATGAGAAGTCCAGATCCACCTGCCACTTCCAAGGAGACGTCTGGGCCCCGGAGCCTTGGGTGTGCTCAGGCTCCTTGGCTGTGGTGGGCCGGGGATGAGGGCCTCTCCCAGGCCAGGCCTGCGCCGCGGGCCGTGTGGGAGTTGAGGGCCTGGGTCGTGAAAAGCCCCGGGTGGGCCTGCGGATGCTACACTAGCATTGGGTATCCATAGCCTGACTCGGAGGGCTTTCTGGAACCTCAGGGAGGCGTGCTGGGACAGAGATGGCGGAATCCAGGACGGAGCAGGCTGCTTGGAGATGGGCTGCGGGGCGACCGCGGCTCAGGCTGAAGGCGAGGGCTGCCGCCGTGGCTGCCAGCTGGGCCGGGGCAGGGGCTCCGGGGCTGGGGCTCCGGGGGCAGGCCAGCACCAACTGTAGCAGCATCTCCATCAGAGGACAGGGTGGGGGTGGGTGCAAGGGAGGGGAGGGCCGTTAAAACACAGCTTTCTAGGCCCCACACCACCCCTTCTGAATCGGGGAGCCGGGAATCTGCATTTTAACAAGTCCCCCAGAATATTCTAATGCACACTGAAGTGTGAGAAGCACAACTTGGAAACATTTTTTTACTCATCCAACCAACAAATATCTTCAGAGTGTTCCCTCCCTTGACACCGTTGGACCCCTGTCTCCTGCAGCCAAGAAAAAGTCAGCTCTCCCCAGGCAGCTTCTCTCCCTCTTCAGGTCTCAACTGCAATTTCATCTCCTCAGCGGCGCCCTTTCCAAAATAGTTGCCCCTTCCAGGCCCTCTCCACCACATCCCCTCACTTAGCTCCTTTTGGCCTTTACCACGGGCACAAACTAGCTCATTCGTATATTTGTTTTACTCATCGCTGTGTCTCCCCCTCTAGAATATAAGGTCCCTCAGCCGAGGCAAGGGCCTGATGAACCGAGATCACCCCTCCATCCCCAGTGTTGCTGGCAAATAACAGGCTCAATGAATCTTTGTTGGGTGATGAATGAGGCCACTTCTCACAATGGGACAATGAGGCAGGCGCCTGTTGGAGAAAAAGGGCATTTGAAACGAGGGAAGGTGTAGGTGGCGGAAGCCCCCGAGCCCCGAAGACCCAGCGCGGCTGGCTGCCAGCCCCTCTCCAGGGACGCTGGCCCGTGAAAGGCAGACAGGAAGAGAGACCAAGAGAGCTCACAAACGGGGCGTCCTCCCACCTGAGGTAGGATTCAGGGCTCAACACGCTTCCTGGGGCCGGGTCTGTGCAGGCAGAAGGAAGAGGCCCGGGGGCTCCTAGGCCGCGCCCGCAGGGGCCCGGGGTTGGCGGGAAGCCGCCCTTGCGAATCTGCTTGTAGGTACTTGCTCTCTGGCATGCCATGAATTGTTTTCTGGCTGCCTTGCTAGGGGATTA
This sequence comes from Equus asinus, assembly GCF_041296235.1. NCBI lineage: Eukaryota > Metazoa > Chordata > Mammalia > Perissodactyla > Equidae > Equus > Equus asinus. The sequence goes on along the minus strand of NC_091791.1, from coordinate 11,898,790 downwards.
AGCTTTCTTTTAAAAAGATGAAAAAAGTCTCCAGCAAAAGCTTGACTAGAGCTGACCCCCAGGAGCGGGGGGGGGGGGTTCAAACTGACGGCATTACATTTGTCTAATTAATCTTCTTGTCAACAAAGTTGTTCTCTGCCGGTGCCAGCCCTGACATCAGCCCGAAAGCTTGCCACGCTGGTTCAGACCCGACCCCAAAGGCCGCCCCTGACCCGGCCCCGGCTCGCCAACCACCCCCAGAATGCAGGCTGTGGTGCTGCTGCTGGAGGGGGCGCCGGTGGATGAGACCTGAGGTCTCCCAGACCCGCTAGCCTGGGGGCCTGGGGAATCCAGCTTGACGGAAAGGTGGGTAGAGACGGAAGGTTCGGCGCTCTCCAAGCCATAAGGAGCCTGGCTCCCAAACAGGACTCAGAGACACTGAGCTTTCTCTCAGGTTAAACTCTAAGGGGTTCAGTTCCAGAGAGCAGATCGCTGGTGCCACGGCTGGGCTGCAACTTTGCACATCAGGGCCTTCAGGACCCAGGCAGGGATGTAAATAAGTCTGACCAGGCTTAAGAAGTGGGGGGGGGGGGGCACTGAGGTCAAAGGACCAATACAGGTCCTGCCTATGAGAGGCAAATTTTCAGACTGTGCACACAGGTTTATGGGCTAAACTGGGCCCAGCGGTGCCCATTTCCTACCTCTGTATGAGACTTTTCAACAGCACACATCTCCAGGCCTTCCCCACTTCCCGTCTGACACAGGCCCCTCCTGATTGTATTGTCAGAATCACCCTGGTGATTTCCTGCAAAGCATTTGGAATGGTCCCTACCCCCTTTGTCTATTTACTTATTATCTGCTCACCTCCCAGCTTCTTAACCAAGCGCTCTGTGCATAAAATCCAGGCGCTCCGTGAACTTGGATGGGGAAGCATTCACAACCTTTTCACTAACTTCTAACTGAAATCTAATGTTTTCTTCAGTCATGAATATAGGCAACACGTCACAGTGCATTAGCAGTGCCTGTGACTCTGTCACCAACAGTAATCACGGCTGTTTTCACCCTGCCTTGCACTTGGTACCATTACCTGGAAATATCATCTGTGCTCATCACTATTTGAAAGGGTGGTTAATATACTGGTCTGCACATCTTGTTACATCATATATTAACAAAAAACATGACTATCTGACAATTAAACACTTTGATGACTGCATTTCAGTATAGTTGGCTGCTTTGTAATTCTGTGTATCTTATTTTTTTTTTTTTTGCGTTCTCAAACACTCTGAGAAGGGACCCAGGAGCTTCACCCGACTGGGAAAGAGCCCACTGCACCCCAAGCTCCCTTTTGTCTTCTTCTGTATCATCAGCACCCATCTCGGGTCCTAGCACATAGTAAATGCTTATCACTGTCCTGCTGACTGACCTACTGAATGAGCCATAAAACAAATGAATGCATGGTGGCATGAGCCTTGATATGACCTTGTCCGGGTGCAGGGACCTATGTACCCCCGAAGGAGCAGAAGGTTCCCGGAACCCTTTGCCACCTGAGCTCCTTTCTCCGCCACAAACCCGCTGCCCCAATGGGAGGCTGGGGGACTTGCATCCCCAACTGAGACTTCAGGGCTCACCAAAGAGTCTTGGCCAAGTAGGACCCCACCGGGCCATTCCCTTTGCTGCTGCAGCCACACGGGCCGCCAGCGCCCAGAGCTGGAGACCAAGGGATGTTCCCTAAAGGACATAGCAGTCCCTCCCCATCCACTGCAGTTGCCAGACTCACCCTGGTCCTGGCGAAGGTCGGAGTCGGCGGCCCCGGATGCGCTGCTCGCTCCGGCCGCGCGATGGCACTGTGCGCCCGGCCGCGGAGCCGCTGCGCGTCCCCCTGCGCGCACTCATTTTGGGCTCCCCGCCCGGATTCCAGGCCCGGAAGTTGGGGTTCGGATCCTAGCTCCGAGCCTCCGTGGGGCTTCGGCCCAGGGAAGGGCGCTTGCGGACCGCCTCGGGCCTCTCTTCAGCCCCCTGAGGTTAATCAGCAGCCAGTCAGTTACCCATCAATTACCCATCCGTTACCCATCAGTTCCTTGGGGCTGGAAATCATCCCCAGGGCAGGGCGGGAGGCGTGGGAACGCCGGGCTCCTGGGCCCAGGCTCAGCAGGAGGGGCAGAGGGGCGAGGTCGTTGCTGCCCTCGGGGTGAAACCCCAGGAGGCGGGCTCTGAGACCCTCTAACTCGCTGTGCGCACCCCAAGTCTTCAGAGGGGACCATAGCATAGAGGCCAAGCATCCTGTCATGAGAGCCAGATAGACTTGAATTCTAATTCTGTCCCGGCCTTTCTACTTCCCTTTTCTCTTTTGCAAAATGGGAATAATAATGGTTCTGATCAGTTGGTAGGATTGAACGAGATGGTGCTAGAAGGGCTCGCTTAGCACAGCGCCCTGTGTTCAGACACTGCAGGATCCATCATCATCATCCCTGTTGACTCAGGCTAGGCGAACCTCGGCGTCACCATCCGCAAAAGAGGAACAGTATCCGCCCTGTACCTTACTTCATGGGATTGTGGTGGATTTGAATGAAATGTATGCAGAGCTTGCACTGTGCCTGGCACGCTGAGAATAGCCAAGGACTGTTGACCTTTATATTGTTCTTGAGCCTGTGCTGTGCCGGCGTAGGCAGACACCAGGACGTCCTGCTGCCTCTAATAATACCGTCACCCCCACGTCCTAGAGCTTTATGACTAGATGGGGTGCAGACTGCACCAAGTCTCCCGTTTTCTCGTTTTCTAGAGAGAATTCGTGCAGTGGGGATTGCTACTTTCAGAAGGAAACTGGAGAAGGTCGTGAACATTCACCCCAGTCCTTTTTATCCAGCGAGATTCACGCTTGGAAAACTGGTGTCTGGTCAGAAAGACTTTGCTGAGAAGAGCCAAGAGCTGAAACCCAGCCGAGGTGTTTCAGGAAAGAGGTGAGCCAGCCTTGCTCCTGTGCTGTCCTGCATCGGCCCTAAGGCGCGTTTCCATGCGCGGACGGAGACCCGGCTCCTCCTGGCCGGTCCCTGTGTGCGCGGTCACTGGGGCGTGCAGGCCCGAGCCAGCCCTCTCTGAGTCAGCCCCGGACCAAGGTGTCCATAATTAAGAGGCACACGTCAGGAATGTAAATTCCTGTGGTTCCCAGCCGAGGATGGATTCATTTGGTGCCTCAGGACAATTACAGGCTGAGGGAGTCTGAAAGAGGCAGTGTTACTGTTTAAAGTGTTATCAGTTTAATGAACTGCTTATGAAGTGTTAAATGCATACAAGTGTAAACGCGGCATCTGGGCTTGTGTTTTATTTGTAGACTTCAAACTGAGCGCTTGGTGTTTTGAAAATGCCAATTAATGGTGTAAAATCAGAAATCCTAATGGGAAGAGAAAGATTCTTTTGTGATATCTCCTTAAACTATATCAAAATGAATCGGAAACACACACACACACAGGATATACCACAAAGAACTAAAAGATAAAGTCTTTTAAATTAAGGAAGCAGGAATTTGCTACTCTGTTTTGCGTTGTTGCATGATTTGGTGTGTTTTTGCTGGAGGAAGCAATGAAGAGTTTAAAATCAGAGGTACCATCAACACAAATTTCCCAGAAGTTGTTCTAGGAAATTTGTCATTTCTACCCATTTCTTCCAGGCCAGAAAGTAGACAGTCTACAGGAATATTTACTGTGCTTTCATGAGAAAAATTTCCAAGCTACCCCTTGAAGCAATGAAGTTGGATTTGGAGCAAATGGAAACATTGTGAAATTGCTTATTTTCTTCCAAAATTTGTATTTTTCTTCCTTATTTCCTGTTAAATCAGTGTCACTCATTAGCAACCATATTTTTGCGTTATATACTCAGCAGAATTTTCGCTCCATGACTGTATTCCAAATTAAACTTTTAAGTTTCCAGGAAAAGTGTAACAAATGTTTAAATCGGTCAGCAGTTAAACTAATGAGAAGAGGGAGAAAATACCCCACAACTTTCTTCTTCTCTTGCACAGCGATTGCTTTTTATCTGCTTCACACCTTGGGGACACTTTTATCCCTGTGATCTTGGAAAGACTGTTCACAAAGCAAGAAGACCCAGGAAAATGCCAAGATGCCTGAACTTCGAGCTATTGAAAAGTTCTGGCAAATGCTGGTTTCAGGGAAGCAAAGGCAGTTTGAGGATTTCATTGCAAGGTTTGGATGGGGCCGCCCACAACCAGTTGCACTGTGTTAGAGCTGGAAGAGTGTCCAGTCTGGAAGCCTCATTTCACAGATGGTGTGGCAGAATTCCAGGCTGTGACAGTAGCATACCCGGGATAATTTAGTGATAAAGTTACAAATATAGCTCCTACCCTTTGCTGAGTGTTCTTTAATGAGCAGCTACTAGTCTCGTTTATGGGTGTCTCTGCCAGGGTACAACGTACACATAGCTAAATGCAAAGTGTTGCTTTTGAGTGACAATAGACAAATGATGCCCTTCATGAGAAGAAGGTGACCATATAAATTAATCTCCTGGAAGGTGACCCAGCAAGACCCAAGCTCTGTCTTCATTCTGCCCTTGTTTGCTTTTCCTTCCAAAGCAAAAGGCCAGGATGAGCAGGGAAAAATTAAAAGAGCAATTTCCTGGGACAAAGTTGTAAATCTGCTATGATCCTGACAAGACAGTGGTGGCTTTGCAGGTCAACGACAGTTACAGACAGACAAGGTCTGGAGTAACCTGAAATGTTCTTCTAAGGAAATTCTGGTTGCTTCATCAGGCCCAGAATATTTTCAGAAAGAAGTATATTAAAAGTATTATATCTTTGAGGGAAAAGAAGAAAAATGAAGATATTATAAAACTTCAGTAGCCAAATCAAACCATCAACAGATGGATGGGTATAACAGAATGCCTCAAAAACAGACCTAATAGAGATAATATAGATAAAAAATTAGTACATAGTAAAGACCCATGAAGAAAGAGAGATTAGTCAATCAATGATGTTGGGACCAACCATGTGGAAAAAATTAAAGATAATCCCCAGCTCTCCCCATATACCAAAATAAATTCCACATGCATTTAACAGTTATATGCAAAAATAACATGAAAATGGAAGACGTAGGTAAATTTCAGAGAAGGACTTTGTGGATATAAAAGCTTAGACATTAGTCAAAAAGTTAAAGGTTATTGGGTTTGACCACAGAAACATTAAAACTTCTCGACGTCAGCAACACTGGGAAGATGTTTGTGATAAATACCGTGAAGAATTAATCCTATTTTTATGTGAAAGGCTATTTTGCAAAACAATGAGAAAAGTGCTAACATAACCATATTAAAATGGACAAAGAACACAAGTAAATAACGAAAATACAGATATTCAACAAACGTAAAATATTTAAATTCATTCATCAAAATATACATCAAACCAATAAAGAAAATTCATTTTTCCCATTGAGCTGCCGTGGGACACGCCGTCTTGCACATTCCCAGCGGGAGGTCACACTGGCAGAAGCTTTCGGTAAAACAATAGTGTTAACCAAGAGCCTTAAAAATGGCCATATCCTTTCGTTATGTTTTCCTGGTTCTACAAGAGCTCTACAGTCAGATAAGAGCACAAAGAGTTATTTACAAGATTTTCCATTTTTGGAGTTGCTTATAAATTTTGGGAGATAGCCTGTATATCCAGTAATCAGAGTTGCTATCATCCAAATGATGGAACATTATGCAGCCATTATTATTATTTTTTAAAGATTTAAGGATATGGGGAATTGAACATGAAATAATGCTAAGAGAACAGACTTTGGATGTAAAACCTGTACATACTGTATATTTTAAAAGACTGAAAACAATACTAAAAGTTTTCAATGGGCATTGGGTGTAATTTTTATTTTCTCCTCTGATGCATTTATTTTTTTCCACAATAAAATATATTAATTTATGATCGAAAACAAGTTGTTGAAAATAACACCACCTTCTCTGTCTGACCCCCTCATGCAGACTCTGGTGGTGATTGGTGGGGGCAGACAGTTTTCTCAGGCGGTGGGAGGTGAGCACATTCTCTCATTGGAAATGGGACCACGTTCTCACAAAGCCGGCCGGGCCCTCCCATGGCTTCTTGTATGAAAGTTTGTTCTGCACTCGTCAAATCCTTTAGGGCAGGTTTTCCCAGCCTAGTTAGGGGAGCAAGGTCTTCAAAACCCTAAAGAGCTCTGCCTAACTCCCACCGTCCTCTGCATCTCTACCCCTTAGAAGGGGAGGGGCTTGCTCTGCTGTGTTTTTCTGTACTGTGGGAAGATACTGTCAAACTAGGGGTCCTTTAGAGTTGGTTAGAGGAATCAGTTCTCTGTCTACATGAAGCCAGAAGGGCCTCCTTCTCTACCTTGGCCAAAGGCAAGCACAAATGAGCTTCACATATCCCGGTGCTCGCTGGCTCTGGGCTCCATCACATAAACTGGGGAAGGAACTTTACTACACACTCAGGAGCCCCAGCTGGCCCTGTAGAGCTGTCCTCTGTTGGGGTCTGCTCTGGCACTGCATACGGGGGTGTACTGGAGCCAGCTCACGCTGCTGGCCAGAGCCTGCTGTGAGCATCTCTTCCCAATTCTGTTCACCACATGGGTAGCTTAAGCTTGGCCATCATGGGAGTATTTACACCATGGAAATAGTCAAACACTGCAAATGGGGCTTTTTTTTTTTCCTGGAAAGCCCAGAATTATTTTATCTTAAATAAAAATCTACCAGCACTTAAAATAACAATCGTTTTGTTCTCTCTCACAGTTTCTGTGGGACAGGAAACAAGGAAGAGCTTGACTGAACAGTTCTGGGTCTCAAGCAGTTGCCGTCAGGAGCTGGGAGAGGAGAGGGCTGCAGCAGCTGGAGGCCGGCTGGAACTCTCCCACCCCTCATAGGCATGTGCTTTCTCCACGTGGGAGAGTATGGGCTTCCTCACAGCATGGCAGCCGCAGCACCATCTGCGTGCTTACATGGTGGTCCAGGGCTCTGATGAGAGTGCTCAACTCACATGGCAGAACTGAATTGCCTTTTATGGCCTCATACTGAAGTCAGACGGCATCACTTCCATGCATTCTGTTGGTTACAAGTGAGTCAGAAGCTTACCTAGTTTCAAGGGGAAGAGAATTAACTTGAGTGTCAAGTTTCTTGAAAAGTATATAGGATGAGAAATATGATGAGAGATGGTGTTTTCGGAAAATATAATCTGCCATAGAGTTTTAAAATATACTTTGGGATTTGCCTTCAACGGCTACAGCACATTCTTGCAGATATTCAGTGGGTGGCTACTCTCTGTCTGCTGAGCGTATATCTGATTTCTGAGAATACAGAAAGGTATTGAGAACTAACTCTAGTAAACAAGGGAGCTAACTCTGCTGGATAACCAGAAAAAGAGAAGTTACAATGGTGACGGAGTCAGGTTCATATGAGTCCTTACCCGAGGCCCAAAGACATTTCCCAAAGAGGATGCCACAGCCCTTCTCAGCAACACCTCAGAAATAAGTGTGCAACCTTCTAAATGGACTGCTTAGAAGAGCAGCTTCTTCCGGACTAGATATTACAGACGCGGCAGTTTCACCATAAGTCTATCTCACCGTCTTGTAGCACACTGCACTTTTCTTTTGCAACCATTAATGTATTTAGCATTGTCCTAGGCATAGGAGAGGCACAAAGTAAATACCTGAGTGATTGACTTACCCACTAGAGCAAAAATAAGCCAGCTCCTGGTTCAACTCAGTCCCTAGGTACTATTTGGAATTGGCCAGTCATAAAAAAGAGAAGCTGATTCTTCTCTTCAAAACCTCTTAAAATCTTCCAGTCTAAGTTTAGGCTGGAAGACTCAGGGTTTAAATAAAAGTGTACATTTCTCTTGATACACGAGTTCATCTCTTTCCAAAGTCTGTGAACCTCTGCATCTATTTCCTCTCACCCTTGTTGGTGGGGATCACAGAGAGTAGAGGAGTAGGTGGGCAGCGCAGGTATTGCTGCAGGTTTATTCGTGGCCTGGAAGGAAGACCCAGATGGACCAATTGGCTTATTTCTCCTTCAGGCCACTAAGTATCCTCTTTTTGTTCCCAGGCCCCACTTGACTAATTGCTCCTCAACCATCAAATATTTATCAAGATTTTAAGCTATTCTGTCACTAGATGGACATAGATGCCCATGGAAGTCGTTATGTATCTGTGCTTTCCCATTAATTGGAGCTTTGAATTTCCCTCATCTCCACCAAAGACGAAGGAAAGAACTCAGAATAGTTTTCAGTAGGACTCATGGTTGTAGACATGTTGGTGCTTACACAGGATGTCAGAGGCATTTCCTGCTCCCTATAGATCATGTGCTCCCCCTGCCATATTTCTCAGCCCTCTTGCAGATAGGTGGGGCCATATTACTAGTTCTGACCAATGGGCTGTGAGAGGAAGTGACCTGTTACTTCTGGGTTGAAGCATAAAGCACTGGGAGTGGGATCTCCAAGTGTTCTCTTCCTCTTCCATGGTAATAATGGAGGTCATGTATTCCAAAAGGGATAGCTACAAGATGCAGGGCCACCATTAGCCTAGGTCTTTAAGTGACTATGTGGAGTACTAGCTCCCTTGACTATTCCTCAGGCCCTGGCCAACCTACGCTGGGCATGGAATAAACCTTTGTTATGTTAAGGCACTAAAGTTTTAGAGTTAATTAGTTGTTATAGTATAGCCTAGCCTAACCCGACTAGTATAAAGGTCTAGAGCAAAAGAACAGGCCTGTGAGCTAGCCATGTTCTCACCAAAGGCTGGTTTAGTGGTCCTATCTAAGCAGGACACCACGTGAGTGGCCCAGGTGTGAGATGCTACTCTGCTGGCAGGAAGAAGTGGCACTCAGCTTTTGATTTAAGGAAGATAAAAATGGGACCCTACTGGCCAATAAAGGATATTTCCTTTGGATACCATAGAAGCACAATAAATATTTTATTTTTGACATGATTGTTTATTATGGGACATATTTATGGGTTCAGGATCATGATCAGTATGTAGAGAGTCTAAAAGCCAATGTCTGATGAGTTAGGTGGACACCTAGCATTTAACTCTCAGATGGATATGTAACTATCGGTGTGCGTACACGTGTGTGCATGTATGCATATGTGTCTACATACCTATAAATTCACACGAGTTGAGAATATAATAAATAGGGGTATTGTTGCCCCATTTTGTAGTTGGCCACTCAGTGGCTCTACTCTGGAAGCCAGTATCAAATGCTAACAGATTTTTATAAACAGTAAATGAAGGAAGCCAGAAAATCAACCTCTAAAGGAAGAAGGCCGGTCATTTATTGAAATATTAGGCAGAAATAATATAGAATATTATTTTATATATGTATTATATATATTACATATTTTCTTATATATATTATATATTATATATGTATTATATATATTAGGCAGAAAAATATAGTTGTTAAAAGTACAGGATTTGAACTCTGACTGGCTGGGCTAGAATCTTGGTTTCATACCGCTTCAGGTGTGTGGCCTTGGGTTAGTTATATAATCTCTAGGTGCCTCAGTTTCCTCGTATGGAAAGTTTTGATGTCATGTAGTTGTTATAAGGATTAAAAGGAATAACTCTTCAAGGTCCGTATTAGCATTATGTCTAGCTGTTTGTAACAGAAAACAGTGGCTTAAAACAAAAGAAGGGGAGTTATTTCCTTTAAAAAACCAGAACCAGGCAGTCCAGGCTGGTAGATTGCCCAGTGTCAGGGACCAGGCTCCTTCTAACTTGTTCCCTCATCTTCAACAAGTAGCTTTCACTCCATGACCCAACATGGTCACTGGTGCTCCAGCCATCAGATCCTCACTTCAGCTAGCAGGGAGAAGAGAGAAACTAGAGGCAAAGGGCTCATTCTTTACATCTCATTGACCACAACTTAGTCCCATGGCCACATCTGGGATCAAGGGAGGCTTGCAGTGTTGTCTCTATACTGGGAGGGGCCACGTGACTAGCTTCAAACCATGACTTCTAGAATTAAAGAAAAGGCAAAAAGCAGATACCAGGGTATACAGTTTGGAGTCTGTGTCTCAAGTGCTTGAAGCCGTACCTGGAACGTAGTGAGCAGACAGTAGATGTAGACTGACACTTATCAGAAGTCCGCCATAGTGATGGAGCTAGTCACGCTTCAAGCACATCCTACACCTCCCCTTCTTGTTCAGAACAGTTTACTTTTGTGCTCAGGTTCAATATACAAAACAGACTGTCCTGTTTTGACAGAATAGCAACAACAATTGAAAAATAAAAAGCAGGTGCGGGAAGGGACTGAATCTTATATTCCCTGGGAGAGAAAACACTTGCACCCTAATGATGCCATAGGTGTTGGTGCAGCAGGGCTACGAGGGGAGCCCTGGGAAGGGATGAGAGGTGAGGGGGCCTCAGGGGAGATGACTCCTCCAGCTGAAGGAAGGATTTCAGATAGACACGTCCACATGAAATGCAGATGAGAACTGCTCTGGTCCTTCCCAAGGACACACAGGACGGCATGTCACCTGGCTTCTCTTCTCCCAGCTCCTGGTGAGGGCGAGGGGAAGGAGAGGAAACAGGAAGGAAGACAGGCTTGTGGAAAGGCTGGGACCTGAGGGGAGCAACTGCCGCTCCTGAAGCTACTCCTGCTACTCCCAAGCCTTTGGTTGCCAGGACTGCTCGGCTGGCCCCACCCTCAGGTTTGCATGACAAGAGAGGGGACGGCCTGTGTTGTCCTAACCTTTTTCATCGGTTCCCTTGCTGGAATGGGAGGCAGTAGAGGTCCTCTTTGTTCCAGCTCAGTCAGCCCTCTCCTAGAGGCTTTATCCTGCAAATGTCTTCACATCTATGTCCTTGTGTTTCTAAACCAGCAGTTCTCAAAGTATGGCCCAGGGAACCCTGGGGTTCCCCAAGAAACTTTCAGAGGATCCACTAGGTCAAAACTATTTTCATAATAACACTAAGATGTCATTTGTCTTTTTTGTCCTCATTCTCTCATAAATGTGTGGTGGAGTTTTCCAGAGGTTGTGTGACATGTAATGTTGCAAAGAAGTGAATACAGAAGCAATTATGAGAATCTTTCCGCCTTCCATTAACCCAGATTTTAAAAGGATTTGCAAAAATGTAAAACAAAGTCCCTCTTCTTGGCTAAAATTTTTGTTTTGAAAAATATAGTCGTTTTTCATAAAAATGTGTTATATATGTTAACGTGTATTATTATGTTATTTTAAAGGAATTAATAAATATTTTAAATGTTTCATAGTTTTAGTTTTAAATATGGCAGATATCAGTAGATACAACTCACATGAAACAAAGGCTCTTTTGCATCTTCAACGATTTTCAAGATTGAAAAGGGTTAGCAAGCCAAGCAGTTGGAGAGCCATTGCTTTTTTTTGCACTACTAGTGTCTGTGTGCACACACACATACACTGAAAAGTACACTGTGACCAAATGTCCTTTCCTACCTCCAGGCCAGAAGTTGGCAAACTTTTCTGTAAGGGGCCAGAGAGTAAATATTTTGGGCTTTGGGGGTCATAAGGTCTCTGTAGCAACTGCTCAACTTGACCATAGTATGGCAAAATCAGCCATAGACGATGGATAACAAATGAGCCTGGCTATGTTCCAATAAAATCATTTATGGACACTGAAATTTGAGCTTTGTATAATCTTCATGTATCACAAAATATTATTCGTCTGCAAATATTATTCTTCCTCCACATAAATAGATTTACAAATCAGAGAACATCCTCGTTTCCTACTTTTTAGTTTGGGAAATACGATTAGCCATACTACGTCACCACTTTTCTCAATGCCGTCGAAGGCTTTCAAATTAAGTGGGTGGTGAAAGTTCAAGGGTGTCATCCAGAGTTTGCTTTTGTGTGAGGGGACATATAAGCTGGGTGCTTGAGACTCAGAAAAATGCCTCTAAGGAACTAGCTGAAGGCAGGGCAGGGAAAGATATTGGTTAAAAAAAAGAAGAAATAGAAAAATTCATTCTGCTGAATTCAGTCCGAATTGTATAACAATCTCTGACTTGTTTCCTACTCATTCAATGCACACTGTGTTTATTGAGTGCTTACTATGTACTAGAGGCTTAAAAGTTAAAAGATTAAAAATTTGAATCATATTTTCTACAGAGACTTTCTGGAACTCTTTTTGGAATACTTTTTGTGAATTCACAAACCAGGAATCCATGAATAATGAGGATCAACTCATGTCAATGTATTATTAGCACCTAAAAAGTTCTCAAGATGAATAAACACTGGTATGCTCGTTCTGGGGGAGTTGGGCCATGTATCTGTAAAATCTTTAACTCTGAGAGTTCAACTTCTGAAAATTATCCAGAGAAAATCATCAGGCAAGTGAGTGAATATTTATGTGCAAGGATGCTCATTGAAGAGTTGTTTATAATATAATGGAATATTATGCAGTTGCAAAAAATAACGAATTAGATATTTGTTATTATGAAAAGAAATTCATGAAATGCTGTAAAGTGAAAATACAGTCAAGCAATAGATATACAACGGGCCCATTTATTGAATTGATATATTCCGTTTATGATATAGATATACCGTCATGCACCACATAGTGACATTTTGGTCAATGATGGAGTGCATGGACGACAGTGGTCCCAGACAATTAGTACTGTATAGCCTAGGTGTGTAGTAGCCTATATCATCTAGGTTTGCTTAAGTACACTAGATGGTGTTCACACAACAATGAAATCGCCTATTGGCACATTTCTCAGAATATATCCCTGTCATTAAGCAACATGTGATGGTATTGAGTCTATGGGTAGAAAAAATTCTGCAAGGAGATATATCCATAAGGTACCATGTCTGGGAGTTTGGATTATAGGTGAATTTTTGTTCTTTGTACTTCCCAGTGTTTTCCAAATTTGTTTAAAATGAGAGAGCTACTCTTGGAACTAGAAATGTATTATTTATATAATGACTAGTTTTGGGGTGCTTACTCTATGGCAGACACTGGGCTAAGTTCCTTAACTCTTAAATTTTTATTAAAATCCTATGAAGCAATAGTTGGTTATATTTTATAATTTGTCATAAAAATAGAGAAAGTCTCAAGATCTCCTTGCTTCGTTCCACACATTTGGAAGGCTCTGGAGGGCTGGCTCCCTCCGACAAGCCTTGCTGCCACTCTGGGAACCAGAATCCCAGGCAGAGACTTCGGGCCAAGTCCCCATTGCTCAGAAAAGTGCTGAGGCCTGAGTCTTCCCAGCCAGGGCAGAATTCCTGGTGCTTGGCCACAGGGATGGGGCGAACGGATTCAGGCAGGAATTTTGTCTGTCTCCTTCTGTGTTTTTAAAAGAAATAGCCACTGCCTACACTGGGTTGAGCCCAGTATTATCTGGTTTTCTTCAAAGGCTGAGCAAAGATGAGCTGCTGCATTTATTTATAAGTTTCTGGGAGAGAGTGTGCTCAGCCCAGATTGGAGTCAATTGTCAGCAGGGTCCGTTACAGCACCAGGATGAGCTTAACAGATGTAAGCGCATCGGCGTGAGAGTTTCTGCTTGTAATTTATCCTTTCGAGCATGGCTATATCCCCAACCTGGATTTTTCCAACAGTCAACAAATCAAAAAATGACCCAAGGTGATAATGGGAATGAAGTTCAGGCTCCAGCCCTTTCTATAGGGCATTCTTCCCCAGTACCAGTCTGCAATACCATGCTTGACAAATCCTCTGCTTTCCAGCTTTTTCTTTTGACTCCACTTATTATAAACTGGAGTCTGCTAGATCTGAGGCCAGAGGACATGGATGCAAGTTTGGCTCTGCCACATTCTGCCTGTGTAACCTTGAATTAAGTCACTAACTCCATCTGGCCCCTCAGTTTGCCTATTTGAAAAATAAAGTCTAAATATTAGGTCGTGTTTTGATTTGTTGACTGTTTAAAAAAATACAGGTTGGGATATAGCAATCAGGTCCCGTCCTAGAGCCTTTCCACTGAGGTGTAAGGTCTATTCAGGCCAGCACAGTGTTTGGGTTCTTGCGATGCCAAAAGGCTAGAATTAAAGTGCTACTCGATTTTCAGCATCAATGAGCTTAGCTGGGGTATTTCTGGGGCAGGAGCAAGGAAGGGGCCTTCCAAAATCCCAGCACACAGGGATCCCTTGACCTACATAAAACAAGTCAGTGCCCCCTGCGGCCAGCCAATTGGAGCTCCTCCGATTACGTGGCAGAATCAGGCACGGTCTGTGGTTCTTTTCAGGGAGCTGCATTTTCCGAGAAAGGTGTAAATGTCAGTCTCATGAAAATCCATTCTAAAAGCCCCAATCAACTTCTCAATCATCTGCTTCCCCTTCTTCTCTCAGCTCTCCCAGAGTGCCCACGGCGCTTCTGAGATCAGAGAGCGTAATTACAAATGAACTGGGGCTCTGGGGAAGGCTTACAGCTTAATTAGCTCCCGTCCCTGCGCTGTCTGCGTTTCTCGGCCTCACGCTCCAGGCAGGAGCCCTGACTGCCGGAGAATTCAGAGCGGGAGCCTCCTGGCTTGTTAACACACTCTCCTCGGTCCCTCCTGACACTCACATCCAGGAGGCAATTAGGCCCAGCGAGGAGGGGAGAGGCCCCTGTTTGTGCATCCGGAGCTGGCTGGCGGGGGGAGCTTCTTGTCTGAGCCAGCCCGGAGGTGAGGCGCACCGTGGAATGTGGAGTGCCGGCGGCGGCTGCGGGAGCGTGCACCTGCCCGGCCCAGCCCAGGTCAGAAGGCTTCGGGCTGCAGGTGTGTTTCCAGGGGCGTCTGGCAGGGGCGGGGCACTGAAGATACCTGAGGTTAAAGGGGCTCATACACTAGGGGTCCAGCGTGGGGGCCAGGAGGGATGGCAGAGATAAGGGCTGCCGTGACCCCTGGCTGTGAGCCACCCTGGACAGCAGAACTCCCTCCTAGCTCAAGGCGGGGCCTCTAGAAAGGGCTGTGGGCTTGTGCAACATCAGAAAGAAGCAACTGTGCAACCACACCTGGAGGGCCCCTCTCAAGGGAAGGAGCAAACCCCAAAGTTGATTTCTTGGTCCTCATGACTTCCTTGCGGCCTAAGGCTTGGGCTGTAGCTGAGTGCCTGGCTTGAGGTAAGTTTCTCCACCCTAAAGGGAACTCATTGCCCTGTCTCCTGGAGAAAAGGGATCTTAGAGGAAGAATCCAGCCTGGAGGCAGAAAAAAGAAGCCATTAGCTAGGCACTGATGCTTGTCCAAGAAGATAATGGAGGAGGAGACAGGGGCACCTCCCAGCTGCTGATCCCACCCCTACTCCCCAGCCGGGCATCTGCACGGCCCAAGAGGCCTGAGCTTCCTCGGGACCCAGACCCCACAGAAGAGTTTAAGCCACACTCCCTCCCTCAAAGAGAGGGAGTAAAACATCCAAACTGAAATGAATACTTGGATTTAATATTTAATAAAAATATTTAATCATAATACTACATCTAAAAGTCAGCAATCACTCTACTTCAGTACTTATATAAAAATGGGTTTGAATGTCAGCCAGGGATGTATTTCAATCTGTTTGATATAACACAAAATGGCTTTCCTCAAATTGAGTGCCCTGGGCCCACAAAACTCTTAACACAGACCTGCCTTACACCTCAGAGAAACCAAGACACAGAGGCAACATGAACCTATTTCACGACCAAAGTGCTGAGGCCTCAGAGGGACCACAGGCCCTGAGGCCTTAGAGGGATGCCCTGGACCGGGGCCTGACCCTTCTTGGGGATGAACTTTGTCAAAGGATGCTCAGCGCTCACACAGTCCTTTGTATACACCCGCCAGGCTCACGGGGGGCCTTTCTTCTTGAGGAAAGAAGACTAAGGGGGAGTGTTGGAGTGAGTGAGAGAGAACGTCCCATCTATCTCTTATTTCTGAGCAGTGCTGTAAATCTCTGCCCTGCCGGCTTTCCACACTGAGATGCCCTTTGTGCCTCCTCCAGTGGCTCTGAACCAGGCTGCCTTTTTGTTATATCGTTAGGGAAGGATTGCTTCTGTGCACAGGAGGAAGCCAGAGTGACTAGTTGCTCGCTGTATTTATATTTTAAACAGGCATTGACTGGGTGTGGACCACATAGCTGGCGGATGCTATTTTTGAGGTGTTCAGAGGCCAGCAGGGGAGACAATTATAGCACAAGGAAGGCTCAGAGCAGAGTATGCACAAGTGTTGCAAGGCCCAGGGAACCTGAGAGTCATTCTAGCTGAAGTTGGGAGACCACACAGAGGAGAGGATGGCCAGGCTGGGCCTCCGATGATGACCGGGGTGTCTGTGCATCCAGGCCTGAGAGAGGGTGGGAATTAAGGGTCAGGGACGGGGCTATGGGGCAGGGGGCTCAGGATGGACAGGTGGATTGTGACCTGAGGGAGGGAGGCAGGGTGCCCGGAGCCATTGAGAGGAGACAGCCTAGACTACAGGAGCTACAGGAGGAATCCAACAAGGGAATGTTTCTTCGGCTTCTCTGCTGCAGAGCAGAGGCTGGAAGGGAGGGAAGAGAAAAGGGAGGTCTCTTTGACTGCCTGCTTTTTAGCAACATCACCCTACTTGTCAGCCACAACCATGAACGGGTCACACCACTGTGCTCTCCGTCCACGGCACCCTGTGGCTGCCTCTGTAGCTTTTCTGCCTATAAACCAGGGATCTTTCCATGAAAGCTCCAGCTGGGTTGGGACCTAGATCCCGAGCCAACCGGAAGTCCCCAGGCCTTGCCACTCAATGTGTGGTCCAGGAACCCGCAGCATCAGCATCCCCTGGGAGCTTGTTAGAAACGCAGACCCTCAGGCCCCGCCCCAGACCCACGGGATCAGATTTCTCCAGCTCACCAGAGCCATGTGACTCCCTGAGGGTTTCTAGACATAGAGCGGCCACTGCCTGGGGCAATGCGACCTCAAAGTTGGACCCTTCCGCTCCCAGGCTCAGGCCACCGAGGACAGGGCGATTACAAAACCAGGAATTTTCTCCAGGTGCTAAGCAAGGCTTAGTTTAGGGTTTTCAATATTGCAGGCAGAAGGCCAATCAGAAGGGGCTCAGTCCCTCTCAGACACACGTTGTCTTGTCGGGCGCACGATCAAGAAACAAAACAACCCAGGAATGCCGGTGAGCTCAGGCCAAGGTGGAACAGCAGTAACTCATGCCGCAACAAGTTACATGTGTCTCACTGACGAGGCAGCCTGTACAGGTGGAGTCACGCGCCCATACCTGTCAGCACGTACATTATCCACGATTATCTGGATTTTCTTTCCATTTGGCCTCAGAGAAGGAGCCGCCACACAAAGAGTTTAGCAGAGCAGAGTCACTGGCCGTGCACTTGGATAGAACAGTATCCACAGATACAAAGAATAACCAGTTTAAGGTGTATGTCTATGGGGGGGGTGGGGCTGCCGAAAATCCGACGCACCTTCTCGAAGGGGAACTTACGAGAAGCTCTCTGCTTTTCTGCAAGTCACGACGTGACAAAAGCTTCTCATCACATTTAGGGCCTTAAGCATTTGAAAATAATAGAAAGGAAAAGTTTTGAATTAAAATTTATGGTTGAGCCTGCCTGTCTGGGAGGAGCTGGCTTCGTGGGCAAAGCTGACGCCAGCCAGGCTGCAGGGGCTGGGAGAAATTGGACACCAGCGTCCCCGAAGTGAGGGGGGACGGCTCTCCCAGAGACCAGCGCGCTGGCCCCTCTGGGCCAGCAGCTCCAGGCTCCGGCTGCACTCTGGACACTCCTGGGGGAGTGTTTAAGCAATGCTGATGCCCGGACCACACTACAGACCAAGCCAATCTGAATCTCTGAAGGTGGGGCCCACTCACCGACAGATTTTTAAAGCTCTCCAGGTGATTTTAATGTGACACCAGGGCTGAGAACCACTGAAGACTCCAGAGCTGGAGGAAAGGGGTGGGGCTCCTTGCTTCTGCCCCGCTGGGGTCTTCCCCTCTGCTGGGAGGGGAGAGCGAAGCTGACAAATTCATCTGCAGGGATGTGGTGTCAGTTCAGCACTGTCCTCACCACTCCTTGCCTCTGAGCAGTATGAACACTTCCGATTTCCATCTAGGCAGCATTTTTCAAAGCACTTTGACATCCATGATCTTATTTTAACCTGTGTATTCGTTTGCTATTGATGATGTAACAAATTACCACAAATGTCAGGGCTTGAAGCAACACAAGCTTATTATCTTACAGTTCTGTAGGTTGGAAGTCCAGCGTAGTCTTACTGAGCTAAAATCAAGGTGTCACAGGGTTGTGCTCCTTCTGGAGGTTCCAGGGGACAATCTGTTTCCCTGCCTTTTCCAGCTTCTGGAGGCCACTCACATTTCTTGGCTTGTGGTCCCTCCAATCTCCCTGCTCTCTGCTTGCCTCACATCTCTGTCTCTGACTCCAACCCTCCGGTCTCCTTCATCTGAGAACCCTCGTGATTACACCAGGCCCTCTAGGATAATATTCCCATCTGAAGATCCTTAACTTAATTGTATCTGCAAAGTCCCTTTTGCCATGGAAGGTCCTATTCATAGGTTCTGGGGATTAGGATGTAGACATCTTTGCGGGGCGGGGAGGGGAGGCGCATTCGTCCCCTCCCCCACCAATAGCACCTGAGTCAGATGTGCATTATTATACCTGTTCAGCAGATGAGAAAACTGACACCTAGCCAGAGACAGGCAGCTCCTGGATGGTAAAGCTCCTACATTCTTGTAACCCCATGCCTCATTGCCACAGCATCTGGCAGCTACCTCTTGTGCTCATCACCCATCTTGATCCTCCAGCCATGGATCACTTCCCCTCCCCTCCCCTCCCCTCCCCTCCCCTCCATGAAGCCCAAGGGGTCTCCTGCCCTCCTGTGGGGTTGGTTATTCCTACCCTCTTATATTGGACAGCTTCATAGGCACCCAGCAACTGATACAAAATGGTGTCACAGCGAAACCCACGGCTACAACCAGGTCAGGCTGCATCACCATGGGGCCTGGGAAGCTGGGTTCTCTCTCTGGGCTGGTGCCCATGATTTTAGGCTCCTCACATCCCCTTGACTAGGTCATCATACACAAATAATACCACAGACCTCTCCCCTGTGGCATTTCTCAGAATTCCACCATTGTTTATGTACTTCTGTAACTAATCTCGGTCTTTCTCTCTCAACTGTAAACTCCACAAGGACAGAAAACATACTTGTTATTGCTCACCAGCACCTTGTAGGGTGTATGGCATTTAGGGGATATTTAATAAAAATCTGTTAAATGAAGGAGTGTTTGCCAGCTCTCTAAGGCTGACAGACTGTAACTACTTCTTTGCCTTCTAGAAGCTATGGTTGATTGCATTAATGTTCCCATCTACTGCTTTCCCCTGTAGGAGGACCACACATCCCCATTCATTGACATGTGACCACAGAGGATCCCTCCCTGCCACTTCCAGGCTTGGCCATGTGACCTGCCTTGGCTGGTGGAATATGAATGGATACGACAGAAGCCATGTCTGTGCAACTTTGAGAGCAGTTACATGGCTTGGTTCTGCCTCTTGTTCTTTTCCCTTTGCCAAGAGAACACAATATCTTGACTGTGGGCTGCTCCTTCAGCACATGTCCCAGAACGAGAAGGAGAGTGGAGTAGAGCCACAGTGGCCACCATGCAGCTCTCAACATGAGCAAGATTGAAGCTGATTTTTGTTACTGCAGCACAACTTAGCAAGCTCTGACAAATACAGAAGGCTCTACTGGACATCTCAGGGTATATCTATCCAGCTTTCCTTCCTCCCAAATGGAGACCACAATGTTGCCACCTACAAGCTGTGTGATTTTGAGAAAAATCACAGAACGTCTTGGCCTCAGATTTCTACACTAACAGACAGAGCTTTCTCCCAGCTTTCTGACCAGCAATTCTGAAGAACTAGCCTATCACTTGACACTTGACCCCTGTCGTTCATGAGTTATCTTTGCACGTGGTAGTATCATACCAGGAAAGTCCCCCCAAATTTTGAGTCCAACAGCTATGTATTCTTGAGCAAATTGTTTTATCTCTCTTATCTGTAAAATTTTTCTTCTCTATTAAAGGAAAATGCATCACACAGCATTGGGGTATGTCATCTAGCTCATAGAATGTACTCAATAAATTGAAGTGCCCTCCCTTTCTCTTGCCTTCTTGATCAGATTGAGTCCTTTGAGATACACTTCTTTGAGTCTGACATGCCCTGAACCTGGGGTTTCCTCAGGGAGGGGGTGACAAAATCCCTGGATAAAAACCCACAGAGGTGTATGCAGATATTCATAGCAGCATTATTCATAAAGGTCCAAAAGTGGAAACAAGCAAATGTCCATCAACTGAGGAACAGATAAACAAAATGTGGGATTATCCATATGATGAAGTGTTTTTGAGCCATAAGAAGGAACGAAATACTGATTTATGCCACAAAATGGATGAACCTTGAAAACATTATGCTAAATGAAAGAAGACAGTCACAAACGACCACCTATTGTGCGCTTCTATTTATATTAAATGCCTGGAAAAGGCAAGTCCATAGAGACAGAAAGTAGATTGTGGTTGTCTAATCTACTGGCAGGCTGGAGAGGATGGAGGGGTTGGGGGGGAGTGACGATAGCTAACGGGTACAGGGTTCCTTTTCCAGGTGATGAAAATGTTTTGGGGCCCGCCCTGTGGTCAAGTGGTAAAGTTCACGCGCTCTGCTTCGGTGGCCCAGAGTTTCACCAGTTTGGATCCTGGACATGGCGCCACTCATCAGGCCGTGCTGGGCTGGCGTCCCACACAGCACAACAAGAAGGATCTATAACTAGAATATACAACTATGTACTTGGGGGCTTTGGGGAGAAGAAGAAAAAAAAAAAGGAAGAGAGGGAAGATTGGCAACAGATGTTAGCTCAGGTGCCAATCTTTGAAACAATTTTTTTAACTTAAAAAAGCAAATGTTTGAAGTTAGTGGTGATGGTTTCACAACTTTGTAAACACACTAAAGAACAATGAATTGTACACTTTAAAAGGGTAGATTATATGGTGTGTGAATTATATCTCAATATTTTTTTAACAAAGAGCCTCTGGAGAGATGCAAAGGGACCAGTAGCCAGGGGTGGCTGGCTCAGGGGAGGAACATTGCTGCATCCGTCCCTCTTCTCAGCCCTCTCTGTGTCACCCTGCTTTGGTCTCCTAAATCTCTTCATTTTTGCTGAGGCCACATGCCCAAGCAAGGAAAAAGTCTCTTTTTGCTTAGCTCAAAGGAAATGGTTGAGATTTTTCAAGGATCACTTTATTAAAAATTTAAAATGGGGTAGAGTGAGGAATAAGACTATAAATGCTCAAAATGTGAAGGAATGAAAGATGGAAGTCTCCTGGAGTTCAGATTCCTTACTCTACAACAGTCACAAGTACAAGCCAACTCATGGGTCTCAAGTCCTTCCCACCCATTCAGTTCTGTCTAGGAAAACCAACCCTGAAAGTCCCCGGACCTTTGGAAGCTCTGGACAATCTCCTCTATCCCTCCTTGCCTTTCACGTTGGGCCTGAGCCCTAGCTGGTAACAGTCTGGTCGCTGGTCCTCTCAGTATAGAATGCCATCTTCCTCCCCTCCAGACCCAGGGACCAAGGCATTGGTGAGTGAGAGCATGGGTGGGGACCCTCAGCTCTTCTTTCCACCCCAACCTCCCAGAAGGAGAGGGCTGTTTCCTTACAGTGCTCCACAAACATTATTGATGGACCTATCGCCCAGGGCCCAGAAAATTCTAACTTCCCTTCACTTCCCAGGAGAGTGTAGGCCCCTTGCCCCATCTGCAATCTGTAGGTTCAAAGATGACCAATTCAATTGTAAGAGTATCCTAGCAAAATGAAGACAAATAAGTCATGACTCTTCCCTGCTTTTGCTTGCATATTTTTAGATTTTAAGATCAAATGATAGCGTACCAACCCAAATCTTTGGGTGTGTTTTGGATTGGTGTGAGCCTGTTGGCCACTGCTACAGGCCAGCTTGAGCTGATTGACGGCAAGTAGCCCACACGTAGGAGAGAATGGGCTCCTTCCAGGGCAATCACATCACCAGTGTTGGGGGGAGTTTCTTTTCCTTGCCAGTGTCTGCTTCCCTCTGAGGGGCTGCTGGCATCATCTACAGAGAGTTTGGAATATGGGAACATGACTTGTCTCTTTCCTCAGAGCTTTGGAGCTTATTTACAAAGCTCTCCAGTTCCTGGGTTGAAAGGGTTCACGAAAAGACCAAGATATCCTCAAAACGATCCAGACCACAGTCAATATTTATAACCCAGGGCTGCAGCTCAGGTGGCTTCATGCAACTATTTGAGTTCCACTTAACCACTGGACACTGATCATTGTGGGACACCTTTTGCCCCCTGGCCTCTCTCTCTATTGGGAATACACTTGACTTTCAAAGGCTCAACTTGTGCCATTCAAAGCAAAAATGTTCACCTCATTTTTAAGCCCTATCTTGTTCCCCTACAGTCTAAATAAACATTACTCAACAGCCCAAGTTACTTAACCATCAATCATTTCCACTTCAAGGAGAAGGTAAAAGGAACAAAGATGTAACAGCACAGAAAGACTGAAATTTAACCTCCACCGCTGGGCGCTTTCCAAGCTTGTTCAGACTAGTTCTTCAAAAAGAAGCCCCAGAGAACTGACGTTACCTCAAACTTACTGAAATTCCTTTTCTCTCAAGGATTACACTTGAGCATGAAGCAAGTCATCTTGGAAGCCCCGGGCAGGTGGTAAACTCAGTGTGCGAATATTTGCTCTCCCTCCCCTTTGGAGGAATGTCCACACATCTTTGACATTCCTCTTCTCTTTGATGCTCCCTCCCTTGGATGGGTCTCTGACCCAGCCCTCCACCGTTTCTCCCTCCATGACATCTCCCAGTCCATGAGCTTCCATGTCTCTTTCTCCTTCCTTCCTTTCCCTCTACAAATCCTCTGGAAAACAATCACCCCCTACAGAAAAATCGGCCTCTGAAATCTCCACTCTCTCTCATCTCATTGACAAATGCCCATGTTTGGCTCTGAGATGCAGAAGTCCTACTGTGTAGAGCAGGGGACAGCGGTTTCCCAGGGGTGGCCTCAGACCACCTGCACTCGACTCACCCAGATCTTGCTAAGTATAAAGACACCAGCCTGAACCTTACCACCTCTACTGAGTTGGACTCTGGGAAGTGGGCCAGGAACTCTGCATGTTTAACAAGCTCGCCAGGTGGTGCACCCAGTGAAGTTGGGGATCCACTATTACTGAGGGGGAGCATGGCTTTAGAGTCAGAAATACCCTGGCTGGATTCTGTGCTTTGCTTTTTAGTAGTAGCATTGTTTTTGAACAGTTTTATTGAGACACAATATACATACCAGGCAATTCTGTGTACATACGATTCAATGGTTTCTAGTATATTCACAGAGTTGTGCAATCATGACTACAATCAATTTTAGAACATTTTTATTACCCCTAAGAGAAACCCTGTATCCATGAGCAGTCACTCTCCATTTACCTTTAACCTCTCAGCCCTAAGCAGCCATTAATCTGCTTTCTGTCTCTATGGATTTGCCTATTCTCAATATTTCACATCAATGGAACCATACAGTGGGAGACTGTCTGAGCTCTCTCACTTAGCATGTTTTCAAGGTTCATACATGTTGCAGCATGGCAGTACTTCATCCTTTTTCGTGGCTGAGTAATATTCCATTGTACGGATATACCATCTTTTATTCGTCCACTCATCTGTTGATGGGCATTTGGGTTGTTTCTGTTCTTTCCTTATCATGAATCAAGCTGCTGTGAACATTTCTGTATGAGTTTTTGCATGGATGCATGCTTACATTTCTCTTGGATATATGCCTGGGAGTGAGTGGAATTGCTGGGTCATATGGTAACTCTATGCATATGATTTTGAGGAACTGCCAGACAGTTTTCCAAAGTGGCAGCACCATTTTACATTCCCACTAGCAGTATATGAAGGCTGCAATTTCTCCACATCCTCACCAACATTTGTTTTGTCCATCTCTTTTTTATTATAACCGTCCTAGTGGGCGGGCAGAGGCCTCTCCTTGTGGTTTTGATTTACATTTCTCTAGTGGATAATGATGTTGAGCATCTTCTCATGCACTTATTGACCATTTGTGTATCTTCTCTGGAACAGCTGCATGATGTGGAAAGGTATGTAATCCTGAGCTTCAGTTTCCTTGCCTGTAAAATGGAGGTAATCAGAAGGTGATTAAATGAGGTAATGAAGCTGAAGTCCCTGATACATAAGTAAGTGCTTAACAAAGGTTTACCCTTCCACGCCATTGATTTGAAACATATTAACCTAGCTAGGCTGGACCCACGATTTCCAGCATCTCTTTTCCTGTACGGTTCCGGGTTAAGGTTGACCACAGGAGGAAAATTTGGAAGGCACAAGTGCTGCGATAGCCATTTTATGCTCATCCAAGATAGCCAAAAGGTGGAAACAACTCAAATGTGCGTCAGTGGGTAAACAAAATGTGATCTATCATTACGGTGAATATTGTTTGGCAATAAAAAGGAATGAAGTCCCGACACACGCTGCAACATGGATGAACCTTGAAAAACTATGCTAAGTGAACGAAGCCAGATGGAAGTGGCCATATGCTGCATGATTCCACTTACGTGAAATGCCCAGAATAGGCAAATTCACAGAGACAGAAAGTAGATAAGTGGTTGCCAGGGGTTGTGGGGAGGTGAGAATGGGCAGTGACTGCTTAATGGATCCATGCTTTCCTTTTGGGCTGATGAAATGTTCTGGAACTAGATAGTGGTGACGGTGGCACAAGACTGTAAATGTAGTAAATGCCACTAAATCGTACACTTTAAAATGGTTTGGATGGTAAGTTTTATGGTATGTGTACAAAAATTCCTTTTTAAATTACTTAAATGTGCCGTATGACTCCTGCCAGGTCTAAGCCCCCACACTCTGGTGATTTCACCAGGGTTCCATCACTTTTATACTGGACCCGAAACCTCAGCTGATCATGCCCATGATGGGAGCAACTGCTGTTTACTTCTGGGAGGATCCTTCCTATGAAAACATGCCGTCTTCTGGAAACGCAAAGAAATCCTCCGCAAAGGAGGGGCAGTTCATCTCAGCAGCCTCTGCTGGCCAGAGCATGGCATGGAGACCAGGGCAGGTGGTCTGAGGCACAGACTCCAGAAGCTTCTTGAGCAACACTGGGGACACACCTGAGGCCACCCCAGGCACTTATGACACCTCCACTGAGGAGCTGAGGACAGTCTCTTCTGTATTCTGCTTGGGGTTGGG
The DNA here is from genome assembly GCF_041296235.1 of Equus asinus. Taxonomy (NCBI): domain Eukaryota; kingdom Metazoa; phylum Chordata; class Mammalia; order Perissodactyla; family Equidae; genus Equus; species Equus asinus. The sequence continues at coordinate 11,873,611 of NC_091791.1, read as the reverse complement.
CTAAGTAACCAAGTGATCTCGCACTCCACGGGGCCAGAGGAAAGACTGTTCTGCTCGAGATGTGGCCTGGGCAGAAGGTTAGGAGGCCGCCACTGGCCCAGATCCCGCTTAACAGAAACCTGTGTCTTATCTTCTAAGTTATGTGGGACTCCTTAGTCAGGTCAGCTTCCTTCTCTCTCTCCACCCCCCAAGGACACCAGGCCCTTCCAGGCTGGTTATCCGGGTGGAGGCCTTGGCTGCAGCCTGACACAGCTTCTCGGGCAGGGCCTTCTCAGTCACCACTCTTCCTGATGTGCACGTTCAGAATCTTCAGAAATCCTCTCCTCCTAGCCTCAAGTCTAGGCCAGTCTCTCCCAGCCCGTAACATTCACTGCCTGCCTTTCACTCCATCCTGGCCCCCATGTTTCTCCCTCCATGTCATTTCTGACCTTAGTCAGTTGCATTTTATTTTCTTGCTCCCTGGCTATGAGGGCCAACCTCTCTGTTCATTACCCATAAATCCTTCCAACCAGCTCCAATGTGTTAGCAGAAAACACTTGCTTTTAGACGCTCTGAGGGCAGATAATGTGTGTGGACTGCCAAAGAGCTGACGCACAGGGCTACGGAGTGGAGTGGAGGGCTGTGCATTGTCCAGGACCATTTATCACAATGTGGCACAAAGTTCAAGGTTTCTGCCAGCCGGGCTATTTCCTAATGTGCTGGAGGGGGGGTACACTTCACATGCCTAGAGAGGCCTCCAATTTATGGGGCTTTAAGATCAAAACAAGGTCAGAGGGAAATTGGCTGACCCACTGTGAGTGCAAAGTGATTTCAACTAAAATGAGTAGAGAAGATGGAGATCATAGAAAGGGGAATTTCAGATTTAGTGTCTGATGTTCCATCTCCTAAAAATAGGCCACCTCCCGGGCTCTGATCTTGGCTTTCTCTCTGCGTTGTCTCTTTTGGAACTCACTGTGCAGATGTTTCTGTGCTAATTTTCCACCTGCCTGCTACAAATCCTCTATTCGGAGTCGTAGCACGCTTCAAATGCAGCATATCCCTAACTGAACTCATTCATTCATTCACGGTGCTCTCTCTCATCGCGGTCACCTCCAAACTTCTCTGCATCCTGACTTCCCCACCCTTTCCCTTTCCCACCCTCAGTGGACCACAACCCCAAGCTGCCTGCCAGTGCCCACGAATCCCTGCTTTCTGGTCCTCCCTGCTCCAGTCTACCCTCAGACCCACAGTCCAAATTCTCAGAAGCCTGGCTCCAAGCTATCTGCCCCTGCTCTAAGCTTTCAACTTATCATCATGAAAACTCCATTTCATTCACTCTGCATCCCATGTTTCTTGAATATCTATTATGTGCTGGGCAGGGTGGCGGGGACTGGGATTAAAACAGTGAATGAGTCTCTCGGGGCCCCTGATCCAGTTGGGGAGGTAAATGTGAAGGCAGGCAGCAGGGAGGCACGAGGGACAGTGCATGCCAGGGCCGCGGATGAGGATGCCGACCCCAGACTCCGTGGGTCAGAGAAGGCCCCCAGGACTTGAAGGAACAAGTCTAGGTTCCTCAGGGGGCACCGGATTGTCCATTCTTGGCTCTTGTCCCTCTTCTGGCCTCTTAACTCCTCACATGTTCCTGGAGCACCCACAGCGGGCTCCCACCTCTTTCCAAACAGGCCAACATCCTCCTACTTCCAAACATTGTTTTTCATTCTTCTTTCTCCCTGAATTATTCTTGCTTCTCGGGTCTAAATGTAAACTACTACTGAGTCTTCCTTCAAGAGCCATGGAAACAGCAGCTTCTCCCGGAAGCCTTCCTCGGTTTCTGGGTTCACACGTAATCTCTCTCTTTACTGCCTTTATCCTCTTCTACCTGGTCTACTGCTGTGGTCTGTATCACTTCCTCTTTTTCTCATTGAACTCGGGGGGCAGAGACCACACTTTGTTCATTTTTGAGAGCCCCAAAGGACCTACCGACCATAACGCCATCACTGAGGTGAAGGTGAGGACGAATTAAGGAACAGGTTCAACAGGGTTTTTTGTCCCAGCTACTCTGAAACCCTAATGGGCCACCGTGGTAGATTTGGACCGTTCTGTGTGTGCTGCTTTGTTGTACTGAAACCCTCTGTCAACTCATCGGCTCCAGCACGAGTCCTGGAAAAAGTCGAGGGCAAATCACTTTCATCCGCATGTCCCTGGGGCCGCAGCCCACCCCTTGTAGATCCACAGTAAACCTTTCCTGCCCCCGACCAAGAGCAAATACTTCCAACTCTTTCACTACACCACGCACAATCTCCAATGCGCCCACGTTGAGACCGAGTTAAAGCTCTTGCAAATACAGTCACATCTTTCTCTCTCGCCCATTTGGAGGAGAACTTCCTTTTATTCTGGGCTCATTGTTCTCTGCCAACCTTTTCAATCCATCCTTCTCTGCTTCTCAACCTGCTGGCAAACCCTCCCCTCCTAAGCCAGCTCTATTTAAACTGGCTGGCAGCCCAATCCATATGACCTTCCTTCCCTCCCCTTCTCTGGCACTTGGGCCCCTCACCTTGGCTTTGCTTTGGAGAAAGTTTAAAAGGCTGGTTTCCTCGATCCCCTTTAATCATATTTTGTTATCTCAATCAGCATTTTTATTTTGCATTGTTAAGACAGTCTGCCTTGAGTTCTGACTTCGTGGGGGAGGGGAGAGAGTTGGAAAGAGGATTCTTGATGACGGCTATATTTTATTATGTGTGATGGTCACAGGTTAGACGTGAAGTGCATCAAGCTGGGGGCTGGGGGGGTGGAGCAGAGAAGGACACGAAATACCATAAAGTCACGGTGCAAAATATTTTTCAAAGAGACATCAAAGCCTTTCTCCGCGGTGTCTTGCCTTGACCCCATTGCACACTGGCAAAACACAAACTCGAATTAAAATAAAAATACCAGGCTGGCTCCATTTAGCCAGTTAGGCTGCTGGGCTAAGCGACCAACTTTATTAAAGTCACCAAACGCAAACATTCCAAGATTTATTTTCCTCGTTTATAATTTTTCTGCCTTCCCACTGGTGGGCTGTTTATTTCTAATAATTTGGTAGGAAAAAACATTCGCTCATACCAGTGGAGGTCTTCTATGCCAAGCTGCAAAGCAGAGCACATTTTATTGCGGAATAAAACCCCTGGAAAACAGGCTCCAGGGGGGCCCACAGCCGGCGAGTTTACAAGCATAGTACAATTGACGCCATTATAATTAGTTCCCCCCAAAAGTCTTATTTTTCAGGGCAGAGATCTGAATCTTTCTCTTTGCACATGAATATCTCCGGACTAGAGCAAAAACATTATGGAGGGTGAGTCATAGACCAGCTCTGGGCTTTAAAGCCTAACGCAAATCCTATAAATCTAACCCACATTCTTTTACTGGGAATGACTGACTTTTATGAAAACCAAGGATTGTAAATCAGAAACCTAAATAGCTTACTTCGCAGCAGATAAACACAGATTTATGTAGTGGCTGAGCCCGAACTTAACCCTTTCATGGCTCTACAGAGGACCTGGGGGAACGTGGGCGGTTGGGGGTTGCTCACATCCAGCACTGGGGTTTCTTCCTAAAAGCTGGAGGGTGGAGATGGGACACGCTGCACGTCTATCTCCAGCAGATGGAGGTGGGCAACACGAGGAGCACATCTTTCTGTGGCCAAGTGTGCTTGTTGCTAATCCATCTCAGCTGGGTGCACACTGAGCCACCAGGAGTTGGCTCCTGATTATTCCAAAAGCCAGTCCCCGGCTTGAGGTGGCACACCCTCAGGAGCTAACCTAGAAGGGGTCTCTGTGTGGCTGCTTGTATGTGAGCCTGTTCTCACCTGGGATTCTAATCCCTACATGCGTGACCTCTGGCAAGCCACCAAATCTCCCTGGACCTCTACCTTCCCATCTGCAAAATGGTGCATCTAGCACGTTGTAAGGATTAAAGAGGACAATTACGTAAGGTGCTTAGAACAATGCTGGCTCATGACAAGTGCTCAATATACGTAAGCCAGTATTGTTACTATTATTACCAGAATTACTGGTTATGTAGACCAGACTTCTCAAACTGTAATGTGCACATGAGTCATCTGGGAATCTAATTAAAATACAGATTCTGGTCTAGCGTGCCTAAGATGCCGCATTTCTAACAAACCGGCAGGGGATGCGATGCTGCTGGTCCCTGGACCCCGCTCTGAGTAATTTGGGTGCAGAATTTGAAATTTACCAACTGTGCCCACATCCTTTCTCATTCAGTTCTCATTTCAACGCTTGGCCAGGTGGACAGGTCAAGCGTTCTTCTTGTGGTTTATGTTATTATTATCGCCATCACTGTGATCCCTGGCAAAGAGACCTGTCTCCAAATCCCCTCCCATCCTAAGCGAGCTGCCGTCCCGCGGGTCGCAGTGGCCGCCCGGGGCCGCCCCTCGCGGGCCAGTCCCGAAGCCCGCCGCGCGCTCGCCTCCCCGGCCTCCGGCTTCTGTGTTTAAGCGGGGCGCGCCCTGGTTCTCTACTCGAGCTTTAAAGGGAAACAGGACCCGCCGACCCCCGGAGGGAGGCAAAGGGCATCGATCATTTTTATGTGGCATTTCAAAGAGGGAGGCTCCCAGGCGGCCGGAGACAAAGGCCCGCGGCGGGGTTAATGGAGAACCCCGGATTTAATCATTAACGCTTAATACTAAAGCAGCCCCCAGGAGTGCTGCCGAGGTGGGGGTGGAGGATGCCCGGCAAGCTCTGGCTCAGCCGTTGGGGGTGGGGTGGGGGCCCTCTGGGGGTCGACCAATGTCAGGGCTCCCATGGGCGGCTGTGACATTAGGGCCCTGTCCCAGCCTTGCAGACGTGGCTCTCTGCTGCAGCTGAGTGTGGGCAGATGCGTCCTTTCAGCTCCAAGAGCCTGAGAATCCAGGGAGGACGAGGGGCACCAAGGTGGCGTCGAACTAGGGAACTGGATCCTTCCGCAGGCTCTCCTTGCCCTGCGAATGTAGAGGCATTAGCTCAGGTTCTAGGCCAGACCTGAGACCCGGGGAGTAAGCCTCCCAAAGCCGCACACGCCTGGCGGGGCGGGTCTGCGAGTCCAGTGCACAGGGGAGGCCCCAAAGCCAGCAACTCTGCGGTGCCTGGGGCGTCCAGAGGCCCTTCTCAGCCCAGACTCTGCTCATCCCAGCACTGAGGCATTCAGCTCTGACACCTCCTGGTCCCCATCCCCCCATCCTCCCACCACCCACCTGTCCACCTGCCTCCCATGAGTACACACTCAGCGTCCCCCAGCTCTCCACTCTTATCTCATTTTAGTCATTTACCTGGAGCTGGGAATAAGTTGCCTCCTTCAGTGTTTTCCCAAGTGCTTGGACAAAGCCTTGAAATCGCACAGAGAGAAGTCATTTCCTTTCCAATTCTCCTCCAAACCATCTGATAAGGAGGAGCAGGCCGCTGACCCCCTGCGGGCACTGGGACACCCTCTTCTTAACAACCCGGAAAAGGCTCCCGCTCAGAGTCCTTAGCCAACGTGATTTCTCCCCAGAATTTCGTAAGGATCATCATGTGTTCACTGTTTCTCTTATTTTTAACTTTTTTTTTATATTGAATTTTGGCGCCGTAAGTGGTGTTAAACTGAATGTTAAACTGGGTGAATTATCACCAACTGAACAGTCTGTGAAAGCAGCACTCAGATCAAGAAACAGAATTTGATAATTCTGGATCAGAAAACAGAATTTTCTGGACTCCCAGAAGGCCCCTCCCCCTGTCCCTTTCCGGTGACTATCCCCCTCCCCAAAGGGGGACCACTCTCCCGGCTTCTCGCAGTGTAGGGCAGATCCGACTTTTTCACACCATCATACAGATGGAATCCAGGTCCAGCTTCTCTTGCTCAGTGTTCTGTGTGTAGTTGTGGACTCTTCACTCTCATTGCCGAAGAATAATCATTGTATTGATTTCATGGTGACTTTCTATGTATAATACTTGGATACTGGCTTTCCATTTACCACGGTCAATACTTTTGAGAATTATTAAAGAAAAAAATGACACACAGTTCAAAAATTAAATAACAGCCCTAGTGGAACAGAGATGTGGCAAAAATAGTGCAGATGTGCATGAATCACGAAGATGTGGCATTTCAGAGCTACTCATTTAAGCGATGGAGTTTCTGGTCCTGTGCCCATGCCCAGGTTGGGCCACTTGTAAACCTCATCAAATGGGAACTTCATAAAATCTCCCAGCGCACCTGTTTTCCAGCTGTCTTGCAGGCCAAGCACCATGGTGGTGTCCCTGACTCAGGGCTCCCTAGTATGCCTTAGAATGACACAGGGGCCCCTGGAGCACACATATGCCGGCTCTGGGACCTCTGCCATGGCTGCTCTGTAGCAGAAGAGGGTGAGTCTGCCCTACGCCCCCAGGACACACAGCTGACCTTTCCCACCTCCCTGTGAGAAGACTGCCCAGGAGGAGATAAGATCAGTGTAGTTAGGGCCTTGCAGGGGGCCTCATGCCTGGGGAGCAGGATTGAGTGGAACAGTTCAGATCTGGCTTGAGCCAGGTACCCCCCGGGGCTCTTTCTCCGGCCACAGTTTCGGGCACATCCTCCTCTGGCTTCCCTGCTGAGCGGGAGACCCTCCTGGAAATAGCACCGGGCCAGGATCCCCAAGGGGCTGGAAGCAAAGGCTGCCCCAGAGAAACCTGAGCCCTTGCCCTGGGCTCAGTTAGGGATAGATTTCCACCTTTCTCTCCCGAGAGAGGAAAAGTCAATCACAAGCCCTAAGCGGGAGGTGATACTGACTTGTTTACTTTCAGATAGGGCTTGGAGAGCCCTGTTGACTCATTCATCTTGGGAGATCTGATTGCCCAGCAATGATGGCTCACACTTAGGAGGCTGAGAAAAAAGGCCTCTGTTCTCTCCTGACAAACTCAAATTGAATTCCCATCTCCTGTCCCTTTGTAGCTGCGTGACCTTTTGCAAATCCTTTAACCAGTCTCAGCCATCATTTCCGGGTATGTAACGGGGAGGTAGGAACACCCTCTCAGGGCAGTGGCGAGCATTCCACGGGCCAGAGCCAGGCAAGCATTTCGTGTTGAAGCTCAGTCAGTGGTGTTGGCCTCCGTCTGGAGGAAAAGAGGCATGGGGGAAAAAGTCTAACTTTGAACCCAGTTGCATGGTTTTTAACCCTAATTCTTGACATTTCTTCATTCAGCTTCAGTTTTTTCTTTGACTGGAAGAAGGAAAGAGGCAGAGTTCCGCCTGTCACACCACAGGTGCCTCTGGTTGGTTAGGATCTCAGGCTCCCTCAAGCTTGATCCTCTGATGGCCTATTTCCAATGCGGTATCTCCAAGAAGAGCTGGGCTGCTTCCAAAGGGCCGTCCCAGCATCCTCAGCAAAGGCCCAGAAGCAGGATTCTCGCAAAGGTTCCCTGAGTAACAGTGGCACTCAGGATACCTGACTCCCTACTCACTAAGGGCCCCCCATTCTACTCCACAACTTGTAAACATTGTTCAACACTTTAGATGATTTTAAAAAATTAAAAAAGGACACCCATGTTGATGGCAGCATTATTCATAATAGCCAAGAGGTGGAAGCAACCCAGGTGTCCATCGATGGATGAGTGGATAAACAACATGTGGTATATCTATACGATGGAATATTATTCAGCCTTAAAAAGGAATGAAGTTCTGACACATGCAGAGGACACATGGACGAAACTTCAGGACATTATGCTAAGTGGCAAAGAGACAAATATTGGATAATTCCACTTACATGAAGTAACAAGAATAGTGAAGTTGGTAGAGACAGAAAGTAGAATAATGATTGCTGGGGGCTTGGGGCAGGGTGGGAGGGAGAGTTGATTCAGTTTTAAAATTGAAAATTTTTTATCCTGGAAACCCCCTCCGTCTTGGACAAACGGGGACGATTGATCACGCTGCTGAAACTGCTTCATCACATTCTGCTCTGGTTACTTTCTGCCTCACCCAAATTAGGAACTATGTTTATTGAGCAGAGGCTGTGCTGAGCACATTTTCTACATGATTTCCCTTAATTTCCCCAACAACAGCATGAGCTAAGTATTACTATTATTATTAAAACCAACATACTTTACTGTTCCTGTGCTAAACAATACTAGGACAAAGCATGCATTCTGGTTTTTGTGCTGAAATAAAACTGTGACTACACAAAATAATATTTTCTTATCCAGACCAGAAGCTTGCTTATCAACACTCTCTTCAGGACCCTCGCCTCACTGTGCTCACCAATCAAAAAGGACCGTGTCATAAATTCTGCCCCGTCCCAACCAGTCTTTCCAGAGCTGCCTTAAAAATCCCCCAGCTCAGGTCTTCAAACCCAGTCACTCTTCTCCCCCGACGCCCCTCTTCTGAGAAGACTGTCAAGGTGGTGTGTGCTCCCTCTTTGCCGTGAGTCTCATGAACTTGCCTGATGTTCTTGTTGAGAAGTCAACAGCTGGCATTATTTCCCCAATTTTAGAGCTCAGGCATCTGAAGCTCTGAGAGATTGTCTCTTTTCCGACGAGCAACGAACATTTACTATTTTGAGGATGTACTACGTGCTGGTTATGGTCCTGAATACCTGACATAGTTATTTCATTTGATCGTGACAATAATTCTGGGAATATTAATTCCAGGTGTTGATCTCTACTTTGTAGATGAGGCTACTGAGAACCAGAGAGGCCGAGCGACTTGCTGAAGATAGAAGAGCTAGGAAGCTATAAGCAGAGCATTAAAACCTCAGTCCAACGGACTTGAAAGCCTGCTGGAATACCTGCAGTGGCTCCCTAGTACCCCAGAATGCAGCTCTCGTGTCCAAAGCTGACCTCAGCTGTCCTCCATGCACCAGTCTCTCCTTCGCCCTCCCTTCTCCTTCACCCGCTGTCCACTTGCACCAGGCTGTGTCCTAGGCTTTCTCTTGGGTCCCAGCCTCCTCCCACCTGCAATGCCCACGGGCCTTTCAGTCCACCTGACTGCAGCCCCCTGACCACTTCAGCCACCCGGAGCCTTCCTTCTTCCAGCTTCCGTTCATCCCTTCTTTGCTCTGCCTTTAACTTTGCCTTCTTTCCCTTTTCATATACTCATGATCTTTGCAAAGGCTGTCAGCTTCTGGAGCCTCTTGTCGCTGACCCCTCTGCCTTGCCCACGCCCCAGCACCTCTGCGTTTGGTTAGCTGTGAACCTTGGCCAGTCCCTTTGGCTCTCTGAGCCTCGGTTTCCTCATCTGTGAAATGGAGATAATAACATCAGCTCACAAATCAATTGTGAGACTCTGCCAGGTGATGTCTGGGAAAACACTTTCATTTTGATGAGCTTTCTCTCCCACAGCAAAACCCAACAGGGATGGGACAACCTTCCAACTTGTCTACACTCACAAGCTCCTTAGGGAAAATTCTGGTCCCTCTGGGTGGGGCTTTCTCAAACTTCTGTATGGTCAACCCATGTGTGAGATAGGGGGTGATGGGAAAATCGGTCTGTGAGGTGATCTGAGAGGTCTGAGAGGCTGAGAGAGCGCTAGCACCTGGCTGAGCATCTGGGCGCTGTTGGTATTGATCATGGCTTTTTACTTATGTATTTTTGATGCTTTCATATATTGGGGCCTTGCTGACCCTTGAGGGACTGCCCCTCTCAGGGCTAGACAATTCCTAAAGACAGCAAACAACTAGCCTGTGAGTGCACCTTTCATATGCAAACCACGCCAAAGCCAGGATCCCTGCCACCTCCTTTATGAGTTCTGATACTCCAGGCCACCTTCCCCTGTCCTCACCCGGGGCCAGGTACCAGACAACTGAGACAGCACCTACACCCCAGAGCCTGGTGAGATTTTTCAGACTAGCCAATTCTAAACTGCTTACCCTGCCTCACCTTTCTTTGCCATGGAAACCACAGTAAAGGCTCTTGCCCATGGCTCCCCCTGCTCCTTCTGGCTCCTGACTGACCCTGCGCTTCCCCATGTGACCCTGCATGGCCTGCCCCTTTCTCTTGGGATCACAAATGATCTTTTCAACAGTAGTCATCTCCTGATCTGTTGGCCTCACTATACCCGAATAATAATAAAACCTATGTTTTAGAACACTTGTGTCCAAGGGACAGAGGACAGTTCTCGTCATCTTGGTCCCAGCTGATGAAAGCCAAGGAGAGAGCATGAGGCTAGTTCTAGAGAGACCCTACTCTGTGGCCGCAGCAGCTGGAGCAGCACCCTCCTGACACTGCTAGGCTGAGCCAGGCTGGGCTGAGGCTGGGGGCTGCTGGAAAGTACCCCTCCACGCAAAACCAAGACTCCAGGGGAGCTGTGAGCTGCTTTTCTGGCACCTCCAGAAAGGCCCAAACCAACCTCCACTGTTCATCTCTGCACCCAGCCCATGAGCACTGAGCACTGCCGTGGGCTCAGCAGGCCTGGCACGGGGCCTCCCTCATGGGACCACCCACTGGACCCCCTCACCCCACCCCACCTCATGCAGCAGCCTCATCCTCTCTGTTTCCTCTGTCTCTCCAGGGCCCTGGGGGGCTGCTATGTCTGGACTGACTACAAGAGGGAGCCGAGGGAGAGTGGCCGGGTTTGCAGTTAGAGCTGCCATCCTGCTGATCCTGGGGATGGTCAAGGAACCTCCCTTTTGTTTCCACATTGATAAAATGAGGCACTGGGGTTCACTGCACTGCCTGGTGGGGTTATAGATGAAAAAGAGAAGGCACTGGAAAGGTTTTGGCAAGCCCACAAGCACTGGATGGAGGGGGGGCTAGTATCAACCTTCCGTGCCAGTGGCTCGTCACTGGCCTTGCAGGTTTGCTTTTGTTTTTTCAACTGCAGCCTTATTTTTATTCACTTGAACAAACCGTATGCATTTCAGTACGGTTGAATACACTCTTTCTGGTGAACATTTCTAGGTGTACAGTCATAAAGCACCACCATGATCAAGGTACAGAGCAGTTGCAACATCCAAAAATATTTCCTCATACTCTTCCTCTGTGTCAGCCCCTCTCCCCACTCCTCCCAACCCCTGGCAGCTGCTGATCTGTGTCCAAGTCCTCTCATTTTGCCTTTTCCTCCATGTTAAGTAAATGGAGTCACATAGTATGATTATATGTTATATAAATGGAGTATAGATGGAGGTCGTGTTAACGGAATAATATATATAGAGCCTTTTGAAATGGGCTTCTTTCCCTTAGCATTATGCCTCTGAGATCCCCCCAAGTTGTTGGGTATCAACAGTCTGTTTTTTGTTGTTGTTGAGGTGCATTCTGTTGTATGGATGTATCACAGTTTGGTACCCAGGATTCTCACCAGGTGAAGGACATCTGGGGTATTTTTAGTTTGGGGCGATGATGAATAAAGCTGCTATAGTCATTGTCAGGGTTTCGTGTGAGCATAAGTTTCATTTAGCTTGGGTAAGCACCTAGGAGTAGAATCGATGCATCATATGGATATTTTAACTTTATAAGAAATTGCCAAAGAGTTTTCCAAAGAGGCTGTAGCATCGTGCGTCCCCCAGGAATGCACGAGAGTTCCAGTCGCTCTGCCTCCTTCTCAATGCTTGGTGTTGTAGATTTTCCTTCTTCCTTTTTTCTTCCCTCTTCCTTTCTTTTCTTTCTTTCTTCCTTCCTTCCTTTCCTTCTTTCCTTCTCTCTCTCTCCCCCCTCTTCCTTCCTTCCTTCCTCTCTCTCTTTCTTCTTTCTCTCTGTCTTTCTTTTTTCTTTGTAGCCATTCTAACAGGTGTGAATGGCTTGTAGCTTAAGACTGGGGGCTGCATTAGTCTGCTAGGGCTGCCATGATCAGATGCCACAGACTGAAGGCCTTAAACAACACAGATTTATTCTCTCATAATTCTGGAGGCTGGAAGTCTGAAATCAAGGTGTCACAAGGTTTGTTTTCTTCTGAGCCCTGTCTCCTTGGCTTGTAAATGGCTGCTTTCTTGCTGTGTCTTCACATGAGTGTCCTTCTGTGCACATTTCTGCTGTCTCTCTCTGTGTCCAAATTTCCTCTTCCCATAAGGACACTAATCATATTGGATTAAGGCCCATCCTAAATATCTCATTTTAACATAATCACCTCTTTTAAAACCTTATCTCCAAATACGCTACTTTCTGAAATACTGAGGGTTAGGACTTCAACATATGAATTTGAGGGGACATAATTCAGCCCCTAACAGGCAGTGTAGACACATCTCAGCCCAAGCACATGGAATGGGAACATAAGTGAGCACGTGGCCTTTATGGGGGAAGGTAGAGAAAATTCCTTAAGTCCATATGGTTAAGGGTGGTATCCATCGCCTTGGGGCAAAATGCTGGAAATATCCTCCCACTGGAAGTGCAGGAAGAGCACAGGCTGTAGAACCAGACCCCAGCTCTCATCCCCCCTCTGCTGTTTCCTGGCCACAGGACCTTAGTGGGTCACCTCTTGGCTAAGGCACACTTTCATCAGCTGTAACAGAAGGGAAATTCTAACTGTCTCACAGCCTGATGGTGAGGAGTTAAGAGGATAATTCATGTGTAGCACTTCCACCAGCCGAGATGTGTGAGAACTACAACTTCCTTTATTTTTCCTTCTAATTCATTTTTGCTTCTTATTAGCGGAACTGTAGGGAAACTTTTGGCATTTTTTCTACCTCCTGGGATTTATGTTAAGGTCTAAGTGCTTAATAAATGTCAGCAGTTGGATTTAAAGATTCTTGGTAAAATTGGCTACTGGAGACTCGAATGTGCTCATAGATTTGTACATGACTAGAAAACTGTCAAGTGCTGGAGAAAGTTAGCGATTGGGGTTATTTGCCAAAGGTCTCAGATAGCTCCACCTTCTGCCTCCTTCCAGGGGCTGCCCAAGTTCAGCCTCTCTACCTGCATTTCTCAAAGAAATAGTATAGGTTCAGTAAAGATGAGTGAGACCCATCCTTGTCCTGAAGGAGTTAGTATGGACCCGGGGAGACAAGACGAGCAGAGCAATATGCAAATGACAAAATAGAACAGGGTCTTCTCACCCCCGGAAAAGCCAAGTCAGCCAGTGAGCCATCCTGGAGGAGAGCGATTTTAGGCCTCATTCCCAAGCACGGGTGACTTGAAAGAAGTGGTGTTACTTCAGCATCTCTAGACTGGGGAGAGTATTCAAGGCAAAGTTGGGAGGTGGCAAAGGCTGGGGCATAGACGGAGAACCTTTGGTGGGCACGTGGCAAGAAGAGGTAGACAAGAAGACCAAGAAGGAAGCTGTGGGTGGCCTTGAATGCCAGGTTGAAGCAGCTGGACATACTTTCTTAGCAACAAGAAGCCAAAACCAGTTTTTAAAGCGGGCTTTTTCTCATCTAAGTTGAGTTTTCGGACGATAACTCCAGCATCTAGGAAGATAGACTGAAGGAGAACAGCTTTAGGCAGGTGGCCCAGGTGGAATTGAGACCGACGGATCAGAAAAGAGGGAAGGAGGAGCTAGTCTTGCTGGGGGCAGTGGGGATGGGGCAGGAAAGAAGCACAGAGACCCTGGGGAGGTGGAGCTGGGTGGCCAGGGTGGGAGTGGGTGGAAAGAAGAGGGTAGAGCTAAAGAGGTTCCTTTGTCATTGTATTAGCTTTCTATTGCTCCTGTTTATAATGACCACAAATACAGTGGCTAAAAAGGACATGAACTTGTTATCTTATAGGTTTGTAGGTTAGAAGTCCAATATAGTCTTCCTGGGCCAAAATCAACTCGTCACGGGTCTGCTCTAGGAAAGAATCCATTTTCTTGTTTCTTTCCAGCTTCTAGAGTTACCCACATTCCATGGTCCATGACCCCTTCCTCCATCTTCAAAGTCAGCATCTTTTTGACCCCCTGTAGTCACATCTCACTCTGACCACAGCCAGCAAGTGTTCTTTGCTTTTAAGGACTCATGTGACTAGATCGGGCCCACCTGGATAGCCCAGGCTACTCTCCCCATCTCAAGGTCCTTAATTTAACCACATCTCTGCAAAGGTGTTTTTGCCATGCAAGGTGACATAGTCAGAGATTCCAGGGATAAGGATGTGAACATCTTTGGGGGCCATTATTTTGCCTGCCACATTCATGTAGCCACAAGCTCTGAATCCAGGCAGGAACTCGTCTCCCAGTGTGGCTGATGCCTCCATGCTGGGCCCTTAGCCCCCTCCCCAGGTATCAGACATGGAGTTTCCTGACTGGTCCCCTTTCTCCAGGCTTCAGCCCAAGTCCTCCTCCTAAGTAACTGGACATCCCCTCAGTCCCCTCTCCTGGGCTCCTGCTCTCTTCCAGACCTCTCGGTCTGCCACAATTCCTGTGCCCCAGATTGGCAGCTGGCTGTGAGCCCCCTGCTCTCAACAATGAGCCTTCTGAGGCCTGGAATGAAGAAGGGACTTTCTTCGGGGACTTCTGGGGACAGCCAGGAGGGAAGCATCTCCCTGCAGCCCTCGCTGGAGAGGTGAGAGCACTTCTGCAGACACTTCTGGACCAGCATCTGCTCTCCTGTGCTGGGCGGTCGGCAGTCTGACCTTGGCACTCGGGGACCTGCCACTGCAGAGAGGAGGCCCTTCCTCCATCCCTGTGCGGTTCCCACCACCTCCCGGGCTCAGCAGACCCAGCAGCAGCTCCAAAAGTCACCAGCGTGCAAACATTCATAACTAAGGAGACTGTTTTCTCAGGATGAGCCTGGGGCTTCTGTCTGTTCTATTTTTCAAAGCCTCAGGGGCAAGAAACGTGGAATTCAACCCAACAGCTCAGCCCTGACCACACTATCGGAGTGTGCTTGTCCCCCGACTGGACACAAACGCCCCTTACCTTGCATGCCCCAGGGCCTGCCAGGGCTGCATTCCGAGCCTGTATTCCAAACTCAGCCTGGGGTGGCAGAGCAAACACGCACAGTGGTTTTGCACAGAAGATCTACCTGGGGCATTTGGGCCCAGATTGTGTTTGAAGAAATGTGGGAGAAGCCAGGCACTTTCCCCAGTGTTCCTGTAACCACAACATTCGTGGCTTGAGGACCAGGATGGGGACAGGCCAGCTGTCCAGGACACCTGACACCTTCCCCCTGTAGGAACCCTCAGCTCCAAGCAAACCAGACACTGTCACCACTCACAAGCCTGGCCTTCTCTCTCCTCCCCGGCTCTGCTCACCCCTTCCCCTCCTTGCAGCTCAACCAGTCTCCCTGAGACACTTAGGTCTCATTGTCCCAGCCTGGACAATGGGGACCCAAAGCTGAGTAAGATGTGGTGTTGGCACTCCTGGACCCTGCAGTCCAGGGGAGGAGGCAGGGCCTTATACAAACCAATACAGCAAAATGCCCTAGGGGCCAAGTTGGCTGGGCACAGGTGCTCTGAGACACCAGCGCCTAACCTAGCCTGGAGGGGCAGGCAATCAGGGGAGGCTTCCTGAAGGAGGAGAGTTCTGAGCAGAAAGGGAGGTGGGCCAAGCAGAGGGAATTGAGGACACTCTGGGCAGAGGGGAGGGATGGAGGGGATGGTCTCCTCCACTTCGAGGAGACATTCTTCCCTGGATCTTCTTACCCCCCAGCCCAACCCAAACCTCTGTGACTACCCACTGCTCTGTGTAGCGGTGTGTTCATCTGGCACAACCAGACTCTGTGTGGTGTGTGTGTGTGTATGAGAGAGAGATCTACAGTCTCCTGTACCCTCCGTGCCACCCCAGAGCACCTCGCCATTAAAGCTTGTTGAGCAAACGTAAATGGCTGTGTGCAGCATAGCCCTCGAACGCTCAGGCCGGTCTCAGCCTGGGCTCCATACAGGCTCCGCCCCCGCCCAGCTGTGTCTCCTCAACTGTAACTGTGGACAATCGCGGCATCTGCCTCCAGGGTTCTCGGTCAGCTGTGTAAAATGAGGACACTTGCAAAGTGTTTAGCAAGTTCCTGGTGCATAGAAAGTGCTAAACGAATGGTAGCTATTATTATTCCTGGTGGTGTTCTGGAGTTCCTAGAGCCGCTATGCCAGGGTGCTGGCTGGCATTCTGGAGGCCCCAGGGCACAGTGGGAAAAGCTCCCTCTGAGGGCCGGGTCCTGGCATGAGTCCTGCCCCATCTACGCCCCCTCAGGCTGGTTCTCCGGGGGCCCCAGGTCTTCTGTGAAGTGGCTGCTCAGCCCCGGTGCTCTCAGAGCTTTCCTAGAATAGAGCTCCATCTCAGGCCTGCCCTCCTTCCGCAGGGCCCAGCACTGCTCTCAGAACCCCATCCGCTCCCGGACTCCCGGATGCTGGGCTGAGGGAGGCTGGCCCGGGGGGCCCGGGAGCAGCTTCCTCACCGGCCAGGAGCCCCCTGCCTCCTCCACATGGCAGCCTCCAGGGTGGCAGCAGGTGGCTGGGGCAGTCACACCCTGCATTTCCTCCCTGGGCCTCTCCCCTGGCAGGCGAGGGATGAGCCCAGGCGTGCTGCTGGCCGCTGCCACCCCCTGGGGAGTTCTCGGCTACCTCCCACTTTGCTGCTGAGCAGCTTCATAAAAGCTGCACAGCTGCGGAGTCCTCCAGGAGAGGCTGCAGCAGGTGGGACCCAGGGAGGCAGTGTGCCATGGGGGTTGGTACATGCTCTTGGAATCAGGCAGGCCTGGGTCCACATCCCAGCATCGCTCTTCCAAGTCGTGAGACCTCACTTGAGGCCCAGTGTCTGGCCTAAGTCAGGGAGCGATGAATCTTTTCTTTAAAAGGACCATGTGATTAGACCAAAGCCACCACACAAGTGCCAGGAGCAAAGAGTGCTCAAGACAGGCCATCTCCTGAGTCAGAACATGTGGCTGTCCCTGCACCTTGGCTTGGGGACCTGGGAAGGGGAGGAAGTGAAACAGACCAGAGGGCATGTGAGTTGGGCCTGGAGAAGAGGCACAGTGCTCAGCATGGAGAAGGGGCCAGGCTGGGCTCTCCCTTGAGCGGGGGGAGGCCTGACATTCGACCCAGCAACAGTCTAGAGCAGAAGGGTGCTGGGCAAGGTCAGAAGACATCTTTGTACCTGAGCGACAAGGTTGGGGGCAAAGCTGGTCCATGGAAAGATGGGAACGACTAGCCAGAAGCCAGATTCCTATTGGATGCCCTGTGGCTTGAGCAGCAATCCAGTTCGAAGTTTCCGAAGACCTACTGTGCTCCTGCATTTGGTGTCGCCCAGGGCAAAGGCGGGCCCTGTGTTTGTCATCTAGACAGGGAGACGAGGGCAAGTGCTTCAATACTGGGGCAAGTGTGGGAGCCCGAGGACAGTGCTGGCCGTACTCTCTGAGCTCCAGGGAGTGGGGAACTCCTACCCCCACCCAGGAAAGGAAGCTCAGAGGGTGAGTCGTGCTGGAAGTCAGGTGGTGTAGCCACCGGAGTGGTCAGACCTGCTCACCCCCACGAGGGGGCTGCTCTTTTCCTCTCTCCCAGGATTTCTGGGGAGGGACCCTGGCCGTTAGGACGTGACCCTGAAGGCCAGGGGTGAACTAGGATAGCTACAGCCGAGGCAGATGGAAGGAAGTCTCAGTCCTCAGGGCCACACAGGGTCTTAGGGCCAAACCCCTCGGGGGCCCATCCACCCAACCCTCTTTGGACTCAGGAAGGAGGGGGAATGACAGCTGGCCAGGGCTTCAGAGGTCTCACAGCCTGAGCCTTGCCAGTTTGCTTCCACCACCGACACATTTCCAAGAGAAATCCGGTGTCCTGATGACAGAGAAGGCAGAGATGAAGCACGGGCTGTTGGGAGGCCTCGAGCACGAGAGGGTGTTTGCCTTTTCACTCTTGAGCGCCTTCTCACACTGAATGCCACCTCCTCAGAGAAGCCTTCCTGGCCGCCCAGTGTTCTCTGTCACCGAGCGCTGTCTGCTTCTTGCCAGGCACTAATAACCATTGGGGAGAAGGCAGCTTGAAGTCACAGCACAGGTTCCCATTCTAGGTGGGTGGTGCCACGACCCAGGAGGGTGGGGGAGCCAGCTGGACTGACGCACAGGGGACCACACACAGGAGAAGGAACAGCAGGTTCTAGAAGCCGTGCAATTCTAAGAATCAGAGACACTGGTTTTCATGACTGAGTTTCACCCTGCGACTCTGAGGTTGCAACTTGCTTCCAAATTCATGGCTTCTCCCAGGCCCTTCTGAAACCCCAAAGCAGAAGGGGGAGAGGACCCCGTCTTGCCAAATGCCTTCTTGCCTTTGGCAGGGGAGGCAGTTAATTTCCCCACCGTGGTTTTGCATCCGCTGCCAGCAGAGCACACGTGTCCCTGCTACCGTGACTCCGCAAGTCCCTGCAAGACCCACGGAAAGCTGGGTTGTCATTTTAAGTTTCTACTCGCACATCCAAGAGAGCCGTCAGTGTGGGGAGCACTCCCGGCCCCCTTGCGCTGATTTCTGCTGCTGCTGCTGTCAAAGCCAGCCCGGCTTGCCCCATAAGGTCCCTGGAGTGGCGATAATCCAGGGAAAGGAGCAGAAGGGGAGTGGGGACAGACAAGCGAACCACGGAGTTGCTGAATCTACTTAGAGAGGAGCCCACAGTGCTCAGCCCCATCCCTTGCTGGATTGTTAACAGAACTGGACTCCCTCTGTCCGCAGCGGCCTCTCCTCTGAGCTTGGGATCACAGGAATCACAGGTTGCAGCTTAGCTGACTGGGCACTTCCCGTCCTCAGTGCTTCACAGCCATTTTTAGAGTCTGCGGTGACTACAAGCTCGGCTTGTTCCAAGTGAAATGCCAAAGAGCTGGGTCTTAAACAAGTTCCCCTGTCCTTCACTGGCCACTTTCAGCTCTGCTTGAACATTTCGGGTTTGCCTGCTGGCCACCAACCAACACCACAGACTCCCAGCACCTCACCCGTTCCTGCCTCTCCCTGCCATCCGACGGGAAAGGCAAACCTTCTGTGTTTAGCACAGGCCTGTCAGTCCAAGTGTAACGCAGACATAAACCATCTCTGTGGGTGGCTTCAGGACTGTGGCTGTCAAAGCTGCCCAAGTGGACCTGGACTGTGGACTTCTGCTCGGTGAGGGGCAGGCTGCCGCCTGGGCTCCTGTTCCGGAACAAGGGGTGAGGAGCGAGGAACGTTAGTCGAGCAGCTACTCTGAGCCTGTCTTTAAGGCAAGCTTTTAGCATGTCATCTGTGTCATCAATTCCCCGTCACCATCCTGAGAGATCGTCATGCCTGCTTCACAAATGAGCAAACAGAGGCTCCAAGAAGTCACACGACTGTCCTGACTCTGCCCTCCCTCCCTGGGCCAGAACCAGGATGAAAATGGGAGGTTGACCCTAGCACTTCTCTTTTCCAAGACTCTTTCCAAGTTCTCCAGCAATGGCAGCAGCTATGAATGTTATCAGGGCACATAATCTAATAAGGAGACAAAATCTTCGAAACCAGGCCTGACCTGGAGAATTTTATCCTGAGGACACCACCTGCAGGGCTGGGTGCAGGTCCTGCCTTCCCCTGTCACTCCTGGAGGAGTCAGCACCTGGAGTATGCTGCCACCTCCTAGGGGCGGGGAGGAGTCGCAGAGTTCCCACCTCAGGCTTGGGTGGTGGCCCCTTGCTTCTGCTTGGCCAGGACACTGCTATCTGGCATCCCCTTCATCGCCGTCTCACCCCACTCTTTCATGCCAACATCATTTCACGTCTCTGCTCCCTCCCCTCCAGGCTCCTTGCTACGCACACAGGTGTGTCTTGATCCTCTTTCGATGTTGGTTTCTCTGCAAGCCGAGTCTAGATCTTTGGCACCGATCATTGTTGCCACGGGGCTTCTCAGAGATTGGGAGCATCAAGCGCAGGTGTTCTGGCCTCAGGAACGTGTTTGCCATGCCATCTGCTGAGCCCCCGATGGTTCTCATTCTATACAACTACCTCAGAGCCCAGGAATTTGCATCTTAACACGCTCCCCGGTGACTGATGCTGGGGGTCTGGGCACTGCACTTCCAGAAGCTCTGAATGACACCAATGCAAGCTTTCCAAATGGCTTAACACTGGAGAAGAGAGAACACTTTTCAAAGGAAGGTGGAACAAAGGACTCAGAGGTGGTGGGGGGTGCAGGTGTGCTCGGAACGAACATATATGGAGCCCCAACAGGAACTGGTTGTTTCAGACATTTCATCACTTTGGACCCCACAGCAGCCCTGCAAGCTAAAACTGATTAGTGCTTCTCACAATGGAGGGAAACTGAGACTCAGGGAGCTTAAGAAACAGACCCAAGTTTTCATGGGCTGTCAGGAAAGACCCAGAATTTGAAGCCATATCTGGCTGATTCCAGAAGACTTCATTACAAATATTGCTCTGCCAATGGTTGAGCAGCTACCAGCTACCAGATATCTTTATGCAGGGCCGGGCACAGGGTCAGTTTTCAAAGCACACCTGTAAGTGAGTGAAGAATGATTCAATGAATGAATGAGTAAATAAGAGAACAAAACTGCTTGGAGATTATGGAAAGAAGCCCAAGAGGTTCCTGCTATGACCTCATGCCCAAACTTCTCCTCCCCTGGTTTCTTTAATCTGAAAGGTGACCCAGCTAAGTTTGCCCAGTTGATAAAGCCAGGCAACTCACCTGCACCTTTTGTCTGCAACCCGAATCCAAACAGGAAGCTGGGGCTCAGATAAGGCGGAGGAAGGCCATGCCTGGAATCAGCACCAGACGGGAACTAGTCATTTAATTTGACGTCTCAAATATCCACCGAGCACCTTTCAGTGCCAAGCTCTGTGCAAGGGGCTAAGGATGAAGCAGGAAACCAGACAGTCCCTGCCCTGGGATGGCCAGTCATCTACTGGGAATCTAGAGGTTAAAGATGTAATTGCCAATGGGATGAGTGATATGGAAAGGGAGAAGCGTGATGCCAGGTGGTTGCAGCAAACCTCCCTGGAGTTGTGGCCTTTCAGCTGGAACCTTAGAAGTGAGAAGGAGTGAGTCAGGAGTCAGTGATGCGAAGGATGCAATCCCTTCTCGCCACAACCACCCTAAGGGCAAAAGGTGCTTGTTGATTTTGGTTTCCCTGTTCTTGGCCCAAATGGTTTTCCATAAGACATTGCCCATTATTCCAGCTTACCGTGCTCTCTGCGCCTGCTCCCCAGCTTTGCCTCAGCTTTGCCTCCAGGAGCAATGGCTCAGCCTGTCCTTTCGTTCAGGCCTCCTGCCTGCCTCCCTTCACCCCTTTAGCCAGTGTGTGTGTTGAAGCCTCCTTGTACTGGCCTGCTAGTTGATTCTAAATTGTCAAGGATTTTGTAAGCTGGCTAAAGAAAGTCATATTATAAATTAGGTTATATGGGGGCCGGCCCGGTGGCGCAGCGGTTAATTGCACACATTCCCCTTCGGCGGCCTGGGGTTCGCTGGTTCGGATCCCGGGTGCGGACATGGCACCGCTTGGCACGCCATGCTGTGGTAGGTGTTCCACATAGAAAGTAGAGGAAGATGGGCATAGATGTTAGCTCAGGGCCAGTCCTCCTCAGCGAAAAGTGAGGAGGATTGGCAGCAGTTAGCTCAGGGCTAATCTTCCTCAAAAAAAAGAAAAAAAGAAAAGAAATAATATTACTTATCACTACTGATGTCTTCTGTCCTTTATTAGAGCTCCACAGCGAATACCCATTTGCCGTGGCAATTCCACAATCGCTCCTAGTTTTTCCAGGACACTGTGGGTAACAAACCAGGTATCTACAGACCGGTGTAGGATCCTCCCTACGATCTGTAATGTTATTTCTGGGGGAGGGGAAACATGTTCTGAGTTCCAAGTCCCTGACTCACATATTGCTTGAAAACAGAGCCTATTTGTAGCTATGGGCCGGCTACTCATGGTTTTCAAACAATTTTTTTTTTTTAGCCACAGCAACCTTTGTTCAACTAACATCTTATATGTTGGCCCAAGATATAAAGCAGATTTTACAGCCAACGAGTACAGTTGAGATGGAGGGGATGGGGATAGCCTGGAGCCTGCCCCCACACCAGGTTCTGCCAAGCACGGTATATAAAATCCTTGGCCTATACTATTGACAGTGTGGACTTCTGAAGACCAGTTGGATTATTTGGTTTATTGAAAATGGTTTTGTGTCCACAACATGGGACTGTTTAGGACAACAAGATGCCTTTGGTGGAAGACTTCTGTCTTATTTTAAATACGCCTCTGTGCAAGCAGAAGTAATCATTTCTCGGTGATGGCAGGTTAATGGGGTGCTCCGCTGAACCCTGAGATATTGCCGATATTGCTTTCCATGGATCAAACAAGACAGATCAAAGTCAAGATTTTCAAAATTCTCTTGTAGGAGGAAATTCCTCCAGGCAAAACTTTGAGGTTTTCACAGTCCTGAAAACTAGTCTTGACTTTCTTCTGGCAACAAAAAAGATCCTTTTACTTGTGCCAAGCAGGAATATATTCCTTCTCAGAAACTACTTTATAGATTACGTGTCATTTCCTACTTTCCTTTTGATTCTCATAGTAATTATCTTCCTTTAAGAAAATGTCTGCACAGCAGACAGTAGGCATGTTTAGGCAGATAAGCATTGCAAGCCAAGCCAGCTGGGGGCAGCGTGGTTTCTGTAACCCGTCTAAGGCCCAGGACCCACGTGGGCAGCACTGCATTCAAAGAACCATAGAGTTGGGGCCAAAAAAGTAATTGAAAAGGAATTCCAAACCTTACCTGGGCTTCTCAAAACTGTGAAGGGAATCCAAATTGAGTCTACAGCAACAATTTCTTCTCCTGGCCTGTCTCTCACCGGCCGCCTGCGCCCACCCTTCCAGGTTTGGGAGCATCTCCTTCTTCTCTGGTCTCCCAAGCCTTTCTCCACGCCAGCTGTGCCCTGGGATGGCAATTACAGGATTATCTTGGATGGGCAGAGGAGGGGTCGGGGGAAGGAAAAATCTGAATACTCCTTCATCTGAATAACTTTGGGCTTGAGATTTGCTGCGTTCTAAATTACATCCTTGTCATTGTCTGATTTTGTGCACGCTGCAAACAGATTAGTCAACCTGATGTACTGAGCCTGAGCCAACTGGCTCAAGGGAGCAATACTTAGCTGTGTTACTTTATAAGTTTCCAGTAGTCCATGTGGCAAAGAAAATCTGACCGCTGTAGCAATAACTGAATTATCATGGCCACTCTTTCTCATAGGATAAGTGACAGACTCCATGTATGCTTCTGTGTGTACACAGTTCATCTATTGTAATTAAGGTTAAAACAAGCAGAGGAAGTCATTATCTGAAAGTCCAATGAGACGCAGATGCTGGACAGTAAAATGATAAGTCCCTCCTTTTGCTCTGATCATGGGAAATTAGGGATATTGACAATGATTGGAGTAAAAAATATCACCTGAATTTGTTAAAGATAGACCCCTAGAAATCAGAAAAGTTTTCAGACAACAAGTGAACTTCAAGGAAACCACTAAAAACTGTTCCTACACCACACTGTTATTTCTTGACAATCAGGCTCTTGTTCACTTTAAATGAGACTTGATTTGTGATCACTGGAGATACAAAAGGCTCAATGAAATAGTCCCTGGCTTCCAGAAGTGCCTGCACTGGAAGGGGGTGGTGGTAGTTAGAAGGTTACTAGTCTGGAAGCTTGCATTGTGGAAGCACAAAGCAAGGGGGACCAAGTCTCCCTGAGGGTAATGCGGGCCAGAGAAAGCCACACCAGGCAAAGAGGACCAGGAAGGATGCTCTAGACTGAGCGAGCGGCGTGCACAAAGGCTGCAAGGTCTGAGCGTGCATGGTGGGTTTAGGAAACTCTGAGTACTCCAGGGAGGCTGGAATAGGGAGAGCAGAGAAATGAGTCTGTGGGGGAGGTGAGCATTGCCAGGTGTCTGTGGAGGACAGGAGCAGAGTACCCTGGCCGGAAGAAAAAGCAAAGGCTAAATGAACAAGGAAAACGAACACCCACACTTCATCCTGTGTAACAGAGACACCTGTTAGTAGATTGGGCTCAACCAAGACAGGCAGAAGCCTTGCCTCCTAGATCTGTAGGCGGGCTTCCACCTCCACAAAACCCTTCCTCCTCTGTCACTCAAGAGACAGCTCAGATATCAAGGACTTGACCAGTAGCAGAGGCCCTAGGTTTCTAGGAAACCCAAACCAATGCTTTCTAATCAAAAATTGGGAAGTTCGGGGAAGGCAGTGAGGAACTGCAATAACTGTAGGCTTTAATGGAAGAGGCAAGAGCTGCATATGCAGCTCAGCCAGAGCAGGGAGGGAGAGGCGAGACAGCAAGAGGCCTGATTAAGGGGAGAAGCCCACTGGAAACCCAACCTCTTTAGATAGACAGATACATAGATGGATAAATAGATGATAGATCGATCCGTCATCCATGCCATTTGTATCTACTCATCTTGGACTCTGACTCCAGAGTCTCTTGTTTCTTTTCTACTGTGCAATTAAAAACAAAAGCGTGGGGCTGGCCCCATGGCTGAGTGGTTAATTTCGCGTGCTCTGCTTCGATGGCCCAGGGTTTCGCCGGTTCGGATCCTGGGCGCGGACATGGCACTGCTCATCAGGCCACGGTGAGGCAGCAACCCACATGCCACAACTAGAAGGACCCACAACTAAAATATACAACTATATACGGGGGGGATCTGGGGAGTAAAAAAGAAAAAAGCAGAAAAAAAAAAGATTGGCAACAGTTGTTAGCTCAGGTGCCAATCTTTAAAAAAAAAAAAAACAGCCACAACAAAAGTGTGCCTATAACAGCAGAGGTTTTCTTCTCTAGGTCCTTCCAAGATGGTGCTGGCTTCAAATCGGACTAAGAGGAGCGTCAACAATACAGAGCAGAATGGCTTTCGTCTGTGAATAATGGGCCACCCTCAACCTCCCACCCTCCCCCTCCACGCTCCACCAACGCTCAACCTGAAAACACAGGAAGGTAACGACCAGGAATTCTCTTCAGGATTCCACGCAACAGCGCCTCGGAGCAAGGCATCCTCAGACCGCAAGGTCTTCCATCTCCAAGTGGCGAGAGGCCATAGACCGTCCCAATTCCTCCCTGGTATTGAATTCCTTGATGTTTGTAGAGTCTCACCTATCCTTAAAAAAAGTTAAGATTTGAAAAAAATAAATACTCAAGTCTCTATGTACATAGACTGTCCTTTTTAGCAGCAGAACAATAATCTCAAGACATTTTACAAGGAACTGAGGTCACACAAAGTACTACTTGTTAGAGAATTGCCCCTTCTCTTTTTCTAACTGAATTGTTTTCTTTTTAATATCAAATTACCTTTTATTCCACTGTCTTTGAAAGATAAGATTAGAATAGGTGCAATGAAATAAACCACATATAACAATGTTTGAGTACGTTAAGAGCCCTGTATTTTGGTTTTGGCTTTGCCACCAACTGTGGTGTGACCTTGGGCAAGGCTTTTGACGTCACTGAGCTTTTATTTCTCTATCTGGAAAGTGATGAAGGTGCTCTCTAAGGTACTTCCTGCTCAAGCATCCTATGGCCTTCTCCATCCCCTTTGGCTAGCACTGTGCTTGACATATAGCAGTGCTTCATAAATATCTTGAGTGGATGAGTGTGGAGTGGTTTTCTACCCTGCTCAACAAAGATCATGTCCAACAACTTAGGCTGGTATATGGTGGTTTGGGTAAGCACATGCCCCATAAAGGAGACAGTCACTACTGTTGCTTTGCAGGCACTTGGGCCTAATTTTCTAGCAAGTGATTAAAAACTTTTTTTCTTTTTTTGGTGAGGAAGATTGGCCCTGAGCTAACATCTGTGCCAATCTTCCTCTATTTAGTATGTGGAACACCGCCACAGCATGGCTTGGCAAGCGGTGTGTAGATCTGCACCCAGGATCCAAACCTGCGAACCCTGGGCCACTGAAGTGGAATGCTTGAACTTAACCACTGCACCACTGGCCTGGCCCCAATTAAAACCTTTTTAAAAATACTACGTGGGCCAAATAAAATGATTCTATGACCTGTATTCCGTCTACAGAACGAATTTCTCCTGCAAGATGTATGATTTTACTTCTTCATGAGATGTTGAATATCTGGTTTGAATTTGGAAATGTGAATATGGATGCAGTCCACACCATGCTGCTTCACCCAGGTGCATGTGTGCACACATGGACTCGTACCTGATATGGACCAAAATCAAGAGTCACGAGATGAGCAGTGATAATTTCCTGTGAAGCACATCGGAGTCCGGCAGAAACAATCCATGTACTGGTTATTATAAGATCCCAGCAGGACACTCCAGTGCAAAGGCACACAGTTAGATAGAGCCCACTGCTGGTGATATAGTTCCCCTCAAACTCACACAGGCCTGACTCACACAGACTATAGTCCCAAGAGATGAAATTGTGGCTGCTTCAATCTGCAGTGGTAACCAGAGAGGCAGAGCCACCGGGTCAAATCATAGCAATTCAGAGATTGGTCACAGGAACTCAGGAAGCAAGACAGGGAATGAGAGGATGGCAAGGTGATAGAAAATGTGCAAGGAGACATAAAAAATGTTAGGACTTATTATATCTTAAACGTAGGGAAAACTAGAATAAGCAGAAAGCCAGTTCTTAATAAGAGCCTGAGGGTTTTTCTTTTAAGTCTGGTAAACCTAAAGAAAAGCCAAGGAATAAATACAATTCCGCGAGTCCTTTCCAGCTGAAGCCTCATGCCTTTCCCAAGCTCTGAGAAATTTAAAATATTATCTCTTCAACTATTTTTCTCCTCTCTGGTTTCTTTGTCTTACCTTCCATCTCTTTATCCTTTTGAACTGTGTTCTGCAAAAAAGAAATCCTTCAGGGGGCCGGCCCGGTGGCGCAGCGGTTAAGTTCGCACGTTCCGCTTCTCGGTGGCCCGGGGTTCGCTGGTTCGGATCCCGGGTGCGGACATGGCACTGCTTGGCAGCCATGCTGTGGTAGGCTTCCCACGTATAAACTAGAGGAAGATGGGCACGGATGTTAGCTCAGAGCCAGGCTTCCTCAGCAAAAAGAGGAGGACTGGCAGTAGTTAGCTGAGGGCTAATCTTCCTCCAAAAAAAAAAAAAAAAAAAAAAAGAAATCCTTCGGTTTGATCCTGCAGCTCATGGGTTCGGTCGTGGGGTGCACCTGTCAGTGGGACCTTTTATTTATGATTATCATACTTTAACTTCCAAGGTCCATATTATTTAATTATACCAATGTGTTCTTGTTTTCGAGATGCAAGATCTTCTCCTAAGCCTCTCAAGATTACACATGTGTTAAAGGTCTTGTTCTGCTCTATTAACTCGATTTCCTCAGGTTTGAGCTTTTTCTGTTGTTGAGTGTGGTCTCTCTTGCATCGTGTTGGTTTTCTTCAAGTATTCTGGGTCCCTGGTTGCCTGTGAAGTTTTGCATTTGTGATCCGCTGGGCCCCTGTGTTGGAGGCCCTTCCTGTGAACTGCAGCGTGCCTCAGGAGCTGAAGGAGACGTCTACTGAAGCAGATGAGGCTGGATAGACGGGCGTGCACCACCAGGAGCCTTTTGTCCCAATTTAGAAGTGCTCTGTCCTTTCTCTTTTTTTTAATTAAAATTATATCTATAGTAGTATGAAGACTCAAACAAGACTAGAAAGCTTTTTATCAAAATAGCCGTGCCCAGTTGCCCACCTTCCAGTCTCTGGCCCAAGACAGCACACACTTTCAATCATTTTAGGACGATTCTTGGGGTATTTATCAGCTCATCTCCAAATGACATGATTACATTGCTACTTCTTGATTCCCCCCCCCATTTCAGGCTTACCTATAGAATATACACTATAAAATATGATCCATGCCACCTTGCCTACAATCCCACCATTTATATACACACACAACACACCACACACACAAATACATGCACACCCTTCCTGTCCCTCCCTCTTTGAGATATAGCTGTGTTGAATTTTGGTTAGCTAAATGTATGGTGCTGTCATTATTATGATTATATAAATGTTATTCACAACAGAGCCATATAGTAAATTACGATTATTTGCCATTTCTTGGGATTTTAATGTCTCCTATAGTTAATTTTATGTTTATTTTATAGTTTGTTTAGTTTTCTAAGAAATGTTCCTGGGGCTGGCCTGGTGGCACAGTGGTAAAGTTTGCCTGTTCCGCTTTGGTGGCCCAGGGTTTGCCGGTTTGGATCCCAGGTGTGGACATGGCACTGCTTGGCACGCCATGCTGGGGTAGGCGTCCCACATAGAAAGTAGAGGAAGATGGGCACAGATGTTAGCTCAGGACCAGTCTTCCTCAGCAAAAAGAGGAGGATTGGCAGCAGTTAGCTCAGGGCCAATCTTCCTCAAAAAAAGAAAAAGAAAAAGAAAAAGAAATGTTCCCTAATTATATCCCAAACTTCTCACCAATGGTCTAAACATCTTCTCAATATTTGTAATGCATTAGATATTTTATCAATTTCATCTTCTTGAAGAAATTTCTTCTGGACCTTCTGACTGTTCCACTCTGGACTGGTTGCCTTCTGCTCCTGGTGCCCCGTTGCTGTACAAGGGCCTCCCTTCCACTGCATCCCGGAAACTCCCTGCGTCTCCCTCTTGTGCTGGACCCTGCCCTCTGCATCCCACATCTTCCTTTCTTGGCTTCCTCCTCCTTTTAGTGGAGACTTCCTCCAGTATTTGCCTGAGAAAGGGCTCATGGCAGGTAAATATTTTGGAGATCTCAAAGATCTGAAAAGCCTCTTTATTGTCACATCTGTTTGATAGTTTATTTGAGTCTGGAATTATAGGATGGAAATCATTGCTCGTCAGGAGTTTGAAGGTGTTGTTCCACTGTCTTCTTGCTTCTAGCACTGCTAGAAGGAAATCATTCTGATTACTGATTCTTTTAAGGGATCTTCTCCTCCCCACCTGAAGCTTATGGGATTTTTCTTTATTCCAGTGTTCCGGTAATTCATAATGATGTGCCTCGGTCTATGTTAAACCACTGTGCTGGGTATCTGTTTGTTCATTACAATGTAGAGACATATTCTTTGGTTATAGGAGTTTTCTTGAATTATTTTCTTGATAATTTTTTTTGCTTTAATTTTCTCTTTTTGAAACTTGGATGATGAACTGTTTGGACCAGACTTGAACCTTCTAGTCTTTTCTTTCCCATTTTCTGTCCTGTGGCCTTTCTGCTCTACATTCTGGGAGTTCTCTTCCACTTTGTTTTCCAACTTTTCTATTGAGTTTTAAATATCTTGTGAGTGTGTATGTGCGTGTTTGTGTGTGTGTAAATATTCAAGGGCTCTTTCATTCTCCAAATACTCCTTTTAATTGCACCCTGTTTTTGCTCATGGATTCAGCATCTTCCCTTCTCTCTGAGGAGAGTAACGAGACATCCTCAAAGTTGTCCTCTCCTTGTGTGCTGTGTCTCTGTTTCCTCTAACTTGCTCTTGTTATTTCTTTATTTTGATTTTTAATTTTCTTGTTACAGGTTTTCCTTGTAAGTCTGTGATCCTTGCTTTTCCTCCCAAAATTAAAGTGGGGCATTAGAAAGCCAATTTGGACAAAACAATTCTGAAAAACAGCAACAACCTGAAGGACCACGCTGCCTGCTTTCAAAACTTCCTGTAAAACCACAGCCATCAAGACCGCGTGGCCTTAGACATAGAGCCCCACAGACAGAGCAGAGTCCGGACACGGGCTCACGCTCATGGTCAGGTATTTTCTGACACACATGCCAAAGTAATTCAAAGGGGAAAAGTAGTCTTTTCAAGAAATGGTGCTGACCTCAGCCCTTATTTGATCTCACACACAAAAATTAACATTAAATAAATCATAGATGTAAACACAAAAGCTGAAACTATAAAACTTCTAAAATCATAGAAGAAAACCTTTGTGACTTTGGAGTAAGCAAAGATTTCTTAGACAGAACACCAAAATCATAAACCACAAAACAAAAAAATTGATAAATTGATTTCCTAAAAAAACCAAACAAACCCTCTGCTCTTCACAAAACAGCAGACTTCCATTTTTATGAAGTTCTAAAATCTCTAATGGAAACCAGGCACAGTAGTGAGGCTTGGCTGGGAAGGAGCGTTTATTCTGATTCAGGAGGTGGTCCAACTTGCACACTCTGTGCTCCTGGCATTTGAACAGTGGCTTTGGTCTAATTGCATGCCTAAGATTTTGTCCATTTTGAGAAGACATTGATTGTGCTTTGACACAATCAGACACTCAGCTGAGGGCAAACACCATGCAATTCTCACCATCACCAACCAGGGGTGGGAGGTCGGGGAGAGGCAGGTAAGCTCTATTATGTTCCCAGTTTTACCAATGGGAAACAGAGGCTTTGAGATGCTGAGTGACTTGCCCAAGTGAGGTCTCATGACTTGGAAGGGCGATGCTGGGATGTGGACCCAGGCCTGCCTGATTCCAAGAGCATGTGCCAACGCCCATGGCACACTGCCTCCCTGGGTCCCACCTGCTGCAGCCTCTCCTGGAGGACTCCGCAGCTGTGCAGCTTTTATGAAGCTGCTCAGCAGCAAAGTGGGAGGTAGCCGAGAACTCCCCAGGGGGTGGCAGCGGCCAGCAGCACGCCTGGGCTCATCCCTCGCCTGCCAGGGGAGAGGCCCAGGGAGGAAATGCAGGGTGTGACTGCTCCAGCTACATGCTGCCACCCTGGAGGTGGCAGAGGAGGCAGGGGGCTCCTGGCCAGTGAGGAAGCTGCTCCCGGGCCCCCCGGGCCAGCCTCCCTCAGCCCAGCGTCCAGGACTCCGAAGCAGGGAGCGGACGGGGTTCTGAGAGCAGTGCTGGGCCCTGCGGAAGGAGGGCAGCCCTGAGATGGATCGCTATTCTGGGAATAGGAAAAACATGTTTATTGGAAGCTCTGAGCCTGAGGGTGAAAACTTCTTGCAGGATGATCAAGCTTTCTTCTTGGGCGGATCACAGTCCCCAGAGGAGAGTCTTCCATCTCCTGCCTGGAGGATGTGGTCATGCCTGCCTCAGTTCCGGGGACCGATTACAATTCGGAGGCATTCAGTTAGGTGAATGTTCACTGATGGCCCCTGAAGGACACCCAGCCCTCAACTGTCTGGGTGCTCCTGACTTTCCCTCCCTCTGGCTGGGGCTCTACACTTCGGCCTGGGTGGTAGCAGGGGGGTAGTGATGACGGGTCTTGGGAACCAACTTCTTAAACAGCCATTTTTTTGGCACCACCTTCCTTCCTAGCCCAGAGGTACCCAAAGCTGCCAGGCTTGGTGCCGTTGGGGAATCTGGCCTGTAAAGTAGGTGGCTTCCTGGCTTCCCCCATCCCCGACAGGGGCCAGCTTTCTCCATTCAGTCCCCACTGGTCCAACTGCTCTCCAGCATCCGGAATTCTGTTACAGTTGTTCTTTTTCCCAGTCTGTTTGTCCATGTGGGTTTGTGCATTAAGAAAAAACAAAACCTCTTTACAATTATTTTAGAGGGCTTTGGAAGGGAGAATAAGAAAACACTGGTGTTTGATCCACCGTCTTTACTGAGACGTTGCTCCCTCTGCTCTTTGGGGTCAGCAGCTCCCTGGACACCACCGTTTCTCTGGACCCTGTGATCACTGCCTGCTTTTGTCTGGGTGTCAGTACTTAAGAGAGATCCTCGGTTAACCACACATGTGCAGTAGCTCAGGGCTGCCCTCCCCACATGCCCCCGGGGCTCCCAGCATCCTCCAGCCTCTCCCTCTTCCACAGAAGTTTCTCCCACAAACGTCTGAGGCATGGCTTTCTTGCAGGCTTTCTTTCCCACCTATTTTGATCCAATCTATTTGGTTTTTAAAGGAGTTTTACAAAATTTCTTCTGTGTTGACAGCACTCTTTCTTATTATTCAAACCAGTTATGGTTTTACACTAAAGTATATTTTTTTCCTACATTTCATGAGATTTGGGGTGGAAATGGGACTAGTTACAGGTGCTCTATTGGCCGTCTTACCCAATCCTGAAGTTTAAATATTCAGGCCATCCTCTTTTTCCTTTTTGGGCAGTTGGGGGTGAGTTGAAGGTTATGTCAAACTTTGAAAGGTCTTTGCAACACCAAGATTATTCACCCATATTTTCTTCTAGTGCTTTTGTGTTAAATCTTTGGTTCATTTGAAATTTCGTTTGGTATTAAATGTAGAGAGGGAGCTAGATTTTTTTCAAATGTTTAGCCATTTGTTCAAACATGAGATATTGACCAGTTTTCTGATTTGAAACATACACTCTGTTAATTCAGGTAGCTTCAAAAGAATAAAATGTGTTATATTATCTCACGGGTTAAGTTCTCCTTGATAATTCTTTTTTAGCTCTGTCTTGGTGATTTGTATAAGTTTATTCTATAAAATGCATTTTGAATAATTTGGGCAAGTTAAAAAATCCCATTAGAATTGGGATTGCTTGAATTTATTTTTATAGATTCATTTAGGGAGCATTGCATTGCAATAATCATAAGCAATATTTCAACCTCTTGGACGAATCTAAGTTATCCAGCTAGCTGAAGTAATTGTTTACTTTAAGATGTAATAAAATTGTCTCAGCGTCCCATCTCACACCTGATAGAAGTCCCAACACGCTTCTCAGGCTCTCTGGGGTTTCGCGGCAGTGGAAGGGCTTGGTGTTTATTTTTCCCTGGGCCAGTTCCATTTTCCTGCTTCCATGGAATTCTTGGTCTCCGCTCTGGCTCTGACCCTCACACATCTGTCCTTTGTCCAGTCTACAACACCCCATTGGAAACCATCTGATCTTTCTGCTGGCACGAACTCAAGGCCATGATCACCCTGGACAGGCAACTTCAGGGTGGTATTACGCTCTGAGTCCTGGAGTCAGAATGTCTGGGTCAACAGCTAGCCTCACACTTGCAAACTGTGCACTTGGTCAAGTTACTTAACTTCTCTCGGCCTGAATTCCTCATCTGTAATGGGAAGATAGAATTTTTGTGATAATTAAATGATATAAACAGTTAAAGTGCTTAGTGCATTACCTGGAAAGTAGATGCTCAATAAATATGAGCTGCTATCATCATCATCATCATCATCATTATCATCATCATCAACATCATCATTATTATCATTGTTGTCATCATCACCATCATCATTATTGAAGTTTTGGAGGCTATATGAATGGGTTGTATTACAATGTAGTGCAACAAATGACTTTAAATTGAAAATTGGCTGTTTACTCTTAAAAGTCCCTCCAATTGTCCTCTTACAGAAAGAAGGTCCTCACTCTCTCTTTAAGCTCTAGGTGGGCCCATTACTTTGATCTTTCTCCTTCTCTTTCCTGGTTTACTCACCTCCAGCCTAATGTCACTATCTTAATTCTAGTCCGTAACGACAAGGCACAAGACTTATTTTTCCAAAATTAAACCAGCCCATCTAGGTATGTGGCTACAACAAAACAAAACAAAACAAAACAAAAAACCAATTTTCTCCTCAAGAGGAATTCTGTAGTCAAGTCTTACAGTCCAAAAACTAAAGAATTATTTATTCCCCACTTCACAAAGTTAAGAAAGCATGTCTAAAAGGTGCCTCTCTCCATTTCATTAAATCACCTTTATTGTCCATCAATAGAGTTTTGTTGTTTTCTCTGCAGCACATATGTCTTATTAGTTGTTATAGATAAATTGCTATTATGAATAGAATTTTTTATTCATTATACTTTCTAGCTGCTTATCATTAGTATGAAAGTTATTACTTTTTTGTATTTGTTTTGGCACTGGAGGCATATTATCACTGTTTCTAACAGTTTTCTCAGTGTATTCTCTTGAGTTTTCTCTGGTATATAATCATTTTATCTTTAAATAATGACAATTTGCTTGCTTCTTTCCAATCCTTACACCTTTTGTTTTGGTTGACTGCTCTGGCTTGGACAGATGGTATGAATCAGTGATGATAATGACCTCTGGTATTGATGGATTCTATTCGCTAGTATTTTGCTTAGGATTTATAAGTGAAATGAGGGCTATAGTCTTATTTTGCTGTATCTTTGATAGGTTTTGTTAGAGTATTTTGCTGGCTTTATGAAAACAATAAAGGCGTTGAGACACATTCCTTCTTTCTCTGAGTTCTGGAACAATTTAAATAATTTCTGTGTCATCTATTCTTCAACGGTTTGAGCCGTGCATGCTCTCTGGGCCGGGCCCCTTGCAGGAGGAGCTCCTTCACAGTCATCTCACGGCTTCTCTTAGGTTTCCTGTCTATTCTTGATATAGGAAATATATTATTTCTAGAATAGTTGCCCATATCATCCCAAGTTTTTAAATTTATTCCTAGTTGCACAAAGTATTCTTTAAAATTTTAAAAACTTCCCCCTGCATCTGTGATTATCTGCCCTTTCCTTTGTCTAAATTTTGGTTGTTTGTATTTTTCAACTTTTTTTCTTCTTTAAGGTAGATTATGACTTGTCTGTTTTAGTCTTCCATATCTTTTGAATGAATGAATCAATTCTACTGCTTTTAGGGGTTTTAGTTTAAATTCAGTTTTATGCTTTTTTACATTTATTTCCTTCTGCTTTAGGTTTAACAATCTTTTCCTAAACTTTTGAGTTTTGTGATTAATTTATTTTATTTCATTCTTTTTTGTTAGTAATGAGAGAATTACAATTATACATTTTTCCCCAAGAACAACTTTAGCTTCAACACATACATTTTGGTGTGTAGGAGTCTCATTATTGCTGTTTGAGCAAATAGATACTGAGAGAGTGGGCTAGTTCCCAAGTGGTGGGGAAGTTACGGTTTGTTTGTTTCTACTTATTCATTTCTAGCTGTATCGCATCTCGGTCAGAAAATGTGATCTGTCCTCTTCCTACCTTTAAAAATATGTTGCGGTTGGGTTTATGGCAAAAGGTAGACTTTTTACCTAGTATTAAGATCTGTAATTATTTCATAAATAAGTGAAAAGAACATACAGTCTCTAATATAATAATATAACATATATGTGATATGTACCTATCACGTTAATATATATTTCCATACATATATAAAATATGTATACATATCGGGATCATCTATATCTGTAAGTTTTACATTCTTGATCTGTCAAGAACTGAGGTGCAGAATTTGACACCTTTTTACTCACCTCTCTCACTATCTGGAGTTTAATGTACAAGAGATGGGTTCTCAGAGTGAGGTGCCTGGAGACCTTGGCATCAGCCTCGCCTGAGACCTTGGTAGAAATGTAAAATCTTGAGTCCTACCCTAGGCCTACTGAATCAGAAACTAGGGTGGCAGCAGCCCCCTGCGTTTTAAGAAGCCCTCCAGGGGACTTGGGTGCAGAGTCACATCCGGGGACCCCTGGAGAAGGTGTGAGGGGTCTGTCTCACTTTGTCTCACTTTGTCCTGAGGAATTATTCTTTTTTCCCACTGATTCATGATTCCACCTTTTTCAATAACTTTCTTCTGTTTCTGAAATATTTATTCTGCATTGTTAACCTATATCATACTGTTGTAACCTTTATAGTTAACAATCAAAGAAAGGTGAATTAGAATTAGGCATTATGCTTTTCCTATTAAATATAAAAGCTTAAAAAATTCAATAACTTTCAGTGTTGACAAGCATCTAATGAGCTAGACACTCTCACACGTTGGTGGTACTATTGAAAGTGGTGCATGTTTTCCTGAAAAGAAATTGTGGCAGTAAGTCTAAAATATCTTAACCTTTGTTTCAGCAATTCCACCTCTAGGAATTCATTCTAAGGAAATAATCAGAACTGGTGAAAAATTTAGATTTACATTGCTTTTTTGTGTGCTTGTTCATTTATACTGTTAAATAATTTCTTAATTATTTTAATAAATAGAATATATTTTGGAGAGGTTTTAGGTTTACAGAAAAATTGAGCAGAAAGCACAGAGTGTTCCCACGTGCCCCTCATCTCCAGTTTCCCTTGTTATTAACATCTTGCATTGGTGTGGTGTATTTGCTACAAGTGATGACTCAGTGTTAAGACATCATTACTAACCAAAGTCCATAGTTCCATTAGGATTCGGTCTTTGTGTCGTACATTCTATGCGTTTTGACAAATGTATGACGTGTACTCACCATTACAGTATCATACAGAATGGTTTCACTGCCCTAAAAATCTCCTTGCCACATCTATTTACTTTTTTAAATAAGGAAGAATATACACCACCAAAAGGTCCAACAATATGAGAATGTTTACATAAATTATGACATATTCAACTCAAATGAAATATTATGCAACCGTTAAAAATTATGTTCCTGGGGCTGGCCGGTGGCATAGTGGTTAGGTTTATGTGTTCCCCTTCAGCAGCCCAGAGTTCAGAGGTTCGGATCCTGGGCACAGACCTAGCACTTCTCATCAGGCCACACTGTGGCAGCATCCCACATAAAGTAGAGGAAGACTGGGACAGTTGTTAGCTCAGGGCCAATCTTCCTCACAAAACGAAAAAAAAAAGTTCCTTTAAAATTAATGACTTGTGGGAAATGTCCATGATATATTACTAAGCAAAAAAAGGTATACAAACTGTATTTGTAATATCATCCCAACTTTGCAAAAGAATAATTATATATGCTCATAAGAAAAAAATACTCCAAAGGGAGGAAAAGACTGAAGACTTTACAGCAAAACGCCTAGAAGCTCTGTGAGAAGCAGAGATGAGGTTCTAGGGTTAGGAACACAGCCTCTGGCGCTAGCCAGCCCTGGGCAGAATCTTGGCTCAGCCACCTGACAGCTGTGTGGTCTTGGGAATGTTACTTTGTTTTCTTTTTTGTGTTTATGAAATTTTCTGAAGTAAGTACGTATTGCTTTTAAAATGAGAAAAGAAGTAAAAAGAGGAAGTGACAGAGGAGCAAGAGTAGAGACAACGGAGCAATAAAGGTTGCAGGTGGCAAAATTCCCCACCCAAAGTGGCTGAAGCAAAAAAGGGAAGTTGTTGACCCACAGAACTGGAAAGTCCGTAGGAGGGCTGGCTTGAGGCGGGGCTCAAATGCTGACCCTCAGACCCCATTCCTCTGTCTCTCAGCTCACTACTGAGCTCTTCCTAGGCCGTGGACTTCCTCTTGCAGCAGCCCCAGACCTCACATGGTTCCCACATGCCTCTCACTTCACAGCCAGTGAGAGTATCCTGGAATTCCCAATGAAAATCTCGTCTCATCTCATTGGCTCTGAGTCACATGCCCATCTCTCAACCAATCAGAGCAGTCAGGGAAAATACAGTGGGCTGATTGGTTTAAGCCTGGATCAGTCAGCCTCCTGAATCAGAGATGGAGTCCACTTCTCCGTGGGGACTGATAGCAAGTGAAGGGGGTGATTCTCTAATGGGAAATACTGGGTGGCAATAAACAAAAGATGCTCTTTGTCTCTGAAAGGAGGTGGCTATACAACTCTGCCAGCTGTTTCCGGTGTATCTCTGTAACATCCCTGTTCCTCCTACAGCACAGTTTTGGGGGTCTTTGTATGCTTACAGTAGAGATAGCTGTATTGGTTGGTTTATCCTGAAGGAAGACTGAGCCAGGCGGTGAACAACTGGTTCTCAGGACGCTGGACCACAGGTTTATTGCTAATATCCTTCAGTTTGTGCTTTCGGCATTTCACATAAAAAGGATTTCATTAAATGCCCTTTCTGAACTGTCCAAGGCTATTAATTGGGAGGCAAAGAGAAGGACCCCTGAGGCAGGGATCAGGACATGGGGGACTCTTCAGTGCATTGTAACTCAAACACAGCATCTTGGATGTCTTTTATGACCTCCCCAAGACGACAAAAGACTGGTATAACAATACTCTTGCCAATTTGCTGAAAAGTTTATCGTTCTTAATTTCACAGCTGGAGCTCCTCACCCCAATTCAATATCCTTGAGCTAAACAGAGTCCTCATTTTATGGCTGTTATGAAACTGTATTCTTGGAGCAGTGACAAACTCTGACTCCTCTAAAATCGTGGCCAGTTGAACCCACTTGTGTCTCTGGGATTGGCAATAAAAACAGGTTGGATGTTAAGCAGATGCACCTGCTGCTCAGGCATCTCTCAGGTGCCAAAAGATAGACTGATTGTGTGGACCAGGCTCCAAGAACTGGGAGGGAAGGAATGGAATGGAATTCCCTTGGGAAGTTGGGGCCTCAGGGAGTATGGATCAAATAAACCTCTCTTCTGAGAAGGCTGCCCTTCCACATGACAGTGAGATGATCCAGTTTCCTTGGGCCATGACTATGGAGAGACCTTTAGCCCCACCTTAGTAACACATGAAAAAGTATATAATTCTGGCAGGAACCCATAAAGAATAAGGTACTAGACCAGGCCATATGCACCTTGTCATTTCCTTAATAAAATGGGATTTCATTACCTTGGCAATGTCTTCCTTTTTATCTTGCCTGCTGCCTCTTTTTCTGTTTCCCAGATTTGCAGTGGGTTGCCCTGTTACTAGAAAAGAGACAGTTTTTCAAAGAAAAATACTACATTACTATTACTAACGTCACTGTTTATATTGTATCTTTGCTGTGCTAGTCACTGTGCTGAGGGCATTCAGTACATTTCCTCGAATCCTCACAACAACTCTCTATAGTGGCCTTCCTAATTAACATTTTTAAACAGGAGGAAATTAAAGTTCTGTCTTGTAGAGTAACTTGCCC
Organism: Equus asinus; assembly: GCF_041296235.1. Lineage (NCBI taxonomy): Eukaryota > Metazoa > Chordata > Mammalia > Perissodactyla > Equidae > Equus > Equus asinus. The sequence goes on along the minus strand of NC_091791.1, from coordinate 11,835,300 downwards.
AAAGTCACACAACTCTACTGATCAAACTGGGGTTTTGAAACTAAACCTGCCAATGCTAATACCGTGTTTCTCCCCTCAGTATCAATAGCTGACAAAAATGTATTTCCTTCAAATTGGTTTTGGCAAAATTTAGTCTGATTCCATTTTAATCTCTGCTTTCTGTATCTAGCTGCCTCAGTGGCATTACAAATGTCATCCTTGAGGTAACTGGTCATCTAGGGAATCCAGTCTTCTCAATGCATAACCATTCCACAGCAGCCTTCCAGAATCTTCCATGGGGGTCTTTGCCCTGAGGCCTTGGCAAAGCCACCTAAGAACAAGATCTTCCCCTCCCTCCACCAGGGCCTCTCTGTCCCACCTTTGTCCGGCCTCTTTCTTGGCTCAGCAGTGCTCATGACGGGAACAAGACAGGCCTGTGGCCTGACCGCGTTGTTTGCACTTATCGGATGTGAAATGCTAATAATTGCTTTGCAATTTTACATTTTGATGCAAGTACAGGGTTGGAACCAGCTGTTTAAAAACCAAATAGTTTTAAAACCCATTGTGAAGTGATGATCTCTTACAGGAAACTGGTTGGGTTTCTGCCCTTGGAGGGGATGCTGGTGGGTTCCCATGAGCCAAGCTCCACCTAATAAGCCAAACAGAGGCTGGCTGGGGGGCAGCGGCTGTGGATGTGCTGTGACAGCCACAACTGTTTGTAAATATTCAAGAGGAAAGAGGTTGGATTTTCCATTCTTCAACCACTGAGAAAAAGAAAGAAAAGAAACCACTTCCTGTCAGCGAAGTCCTGTGATTCTAACTTCGTTAACTTCGCTCACCCTTGAAAAATGCTTTTCCAGAACCATTTCTAAAGGCTGTACCCAGGGTTTGGAAATGGCGTTTGAAATTGTTGCCTCCAGGGAAAAACTCATGAAACCACCAATTACTCTGAGGACTCTTTTTGGCTCTGTCTCTTCTTTGTACATTGGGCACATTCTAACACTCCTATGCCCTCATTTGCATCCTGCAAGAGGTGAAGTGTGGACTCTGGTCTGTCACCTCACTCCTAGGAAACTCCTAGAAAAAGAGCCTGATTAAAAATGACAACTTTCCCACAGTGATCGAGTTTTTCAAATTCATTCAGTGACTGATTCATTTATTCAAACAACAAGTTTTGGAGTCCCTACTATGTGGCAAATGCTGCCACAGGTTCCGGGGACTTGAAGATATAAGATCCATTACCTATCTTCAAGCCACAGGCCAGAGCAGAGGAGGCAGAGAAGGAAAGAACTTGAAGCCCCCGTGGTGAGGCTTATAATGCTGAGGACACCGGGGGACCAGCCTGGGGGTGGCGGGCATGGGAAAGTGAAAGAAATGATCACCAAAAATGGCTTGTTGGAAGAGGTCGCCCCAATCTGAATTCTGAAGAACATAAAAGAGTTTGCAAAATGTTTAAGACAGGAGTAATCTGCACAAAGGTGCAGGAGTGAGAAGGGAGATGCATTATGGGGGCTGCAGCCTGCATGTAAGGGGACAGAGGGAGGAGGGAAGACTGGGGAGCAAGGCGTAGGCCAGTCACAATGCTGCCTTCTGTCATCATTGTCCCTGTGCTAAGTCACTCATCTTTGGTCCATGGGAGCATCTCAGCACGGCAAGTCTTCCGCATGTGGGCCTCCTTGCAGTCATGCGGCCCAATGTCCACAGTAATTCATCCAGATCTACAGCACTGGTTGGGTGTGGGGTTAGGATAGCCTCCTGGTCCACCCGTCTTGTCTGCATTCACAGCACAGAGAAAGGTCGGGCCAACCAGTGCCTCTGCCTGTCCTCAGGAGGCCTTCCCTGGGCTGGTAGCAGTGCCCCTTAGACACCTCTCCTTTTTCTTTTGCCTCCAGAACTTCTTCCCTTTAACTCTTCTGCTCCGACAATGTCCTCACCTCCCTTCTTATTCTGACCACTCTCTTCCCCCCATCACCCACAAAAACAGTCAGGAAATGGCTTGTCCTGTTGGTACTCACAGCCTCCTGGGCTCAGAGGTGAGTGAAAGCCCTTCTCTTCTCAGCCAGGTGAAGCGAGGGGGGAGCTTCAGGTCTGAATGCTGTCTGAGGATGATCGTCTATTCCTGGGTCCACTTTACTTGATTTTTCCTCTGGTGGTCCTCACTACCTTTGAAAAAGAAATTCACACCTCTTACACCAGGAACATGAGGTTTCCACCAAAAGACTCTGTCGAATCTATTAGTGAGAGTCAGACTCCTCTCTGATTGGGTAACTCTGAACTTACTGAACCAGAAATGGATGCATCCTTCTGCTCGCCTTCATTTTCTTTACAAAGCCGGCCTTCTGTTCATTCACACTAACAGAAGTCTTCAGTTACTTTTCCCTAATTCCTCCTGCTTGGAAGGTAGAAGGACTGACCTGCTTCCAAACAATATTAGTAGTTCCAAGAGGTTCCATGCATTAACACCTACTGGGTTTAACCGCTGGGCTCAACTTGACACACATTATTCATGGCCTAGCATATGCCACGCCCCCAACGATTGTTCCTTATTTTCTCAATGAATGAGTAAATGAATCAATGATCCCTGACACTCCTAATTAACCTGTAAGTTAGGTCTGGTTGTTTCCACTTTATAAATGAGAAGGCTAAGGCTCAGAAAGGTTGAGCTGCCCAGGGTCATTTGGGTGATAAACGGGAGATTTTGGTTTCTAACACAGGTCTCTCTGGCCCCTCAGTTCATGCTCTTCCAGAAAACCAGGAAGATGTCCACCTGTTGCCCCACTATACACAGTTCATGTCAATAATGAGTAAGCCTTTGCATGGACACCTTTTGTGATAGTGTTAGGTAATGAGGCTGTGGATTTGGGTAATTTTTCGTGACCCAATTTATCACTTCTCAGTTGCCTCCCTCCATAGAGTTGTCTCCTCTGTCCATACCCAGTGCAGCACTCCATTCATTCGTTCATTCCTTCACTCATTCCACAGACATACTGGAAATGTCTACTATACCCTGGATGCTAGAAATACAAAGATAACTCCAACAGCTCCCACCTTCAAGCATCCTAGAAATCATCACAGTGTATTAGTCGTCTATGTGACTATCTTAAGGTCAAAGACAGAGTCTTGTGAGCATTCTTGTTTCAGCTCCTGACAAAAGACCTGGCAGATGAGACGCCCTCAGTAAACGTTGGTTGAATTGGATTGATATGGTGTCTAGTGTAAAGATGGGTGCTATATAGAAAGCTGTGTTCCATGGGTCACACTATGCTTTGGGGGGCATGGGTATTAATGAATTCTTTCAGATCATTGAGCTGTAATTTAACAAATCACACAATTGCCTTAATATAGAGAATTGCTAGAGGGGTTAGATTCATTTTCTTCCCTCACATTAAGAAGCAATTGTGGTCATTCCTTATGCAACATGCCGGTAAGCACTCATTTAACTTTTTCCCTCATTCTTTTTTTAAACTAGATTACATAAAATATGGTACAAAATTTTAAAAATCACAAAAGAAGGTAAAATTAAAAGTAAGTCTCGACCCCTGGCCCCAGCCACCCAGCTCTCATCCTTAGAATGAGCAGCTGTCCTCAGTTCTCTATACTCAAGAAAATACTTCCAGAGATAGGCTGTGCATACGCAAGCACATACTGTGGGCTTATGGGTATATGAACATCCACTGGCCCCCCACAGACGATGGTGTATTGCATCCACTGTTCTACACTGGGCTTTGTTCATCTGATGCTAACTCTTAGAGACTTTCTTCATGTTATCACGTCGATGATATCCTCATTTTTAAATGGCTGCTTATTGTTCTGTTATATGGTTTGTACAAATATTTTAACTGGTCCCCCACCAAGGCATATGTCGGCTGTTTCCAAACGTTTGTTTGGTTACAAAGCCACAGCGAATATCCAACACATATCTCATTTTGCGCATCTACCCTGTAGCTGTAAGATAAACTCCTAAAAGTGAAATTTAAATGCATTAATTTCACTTTTTAAATTTAAATTTAAAATTTATTAATTTGGGAGCGGTCCCCGTGGCCAAGTGGTTAAGTTCGTGCACTCTGCTTCGGGGGCCCTGGGTTTCGCTGGTTCGAATTCTGGGCGCGGACATGGCACCGCTCATCAGGCCATGCTGAGGCAGTGTCCCACATGCCACAACTAGAAGGACCCACAACTAGAATATACAACTATGTACTGAGGGGATTTGGGGAGTAAAAAGCAGGAAAAAAAAAAAGATTGGCAACAGGTGTTAAAGATTGATGCCAATCTTTAAAAAAAATGTATTAATTTTAATAAGTGAAATGAAATCACTTCCTAGAAGGGAAGTTCTAGAAGGGCTGGGCCAAAGGATAAATGCATTTTCAGATAGATATTGTCACGTTGCTCTTCGTAAAGGTTGTGCCAATTTGCACTCCTGCTCTCAAGATGGGTTACCAAACGTTTTGATCTTTGCTAATCTCATTGTTATTTTAATGTTCATTTCTCTTATTATGAGATCTTATTTATTTTTCAATAATCCAGTTTACAGTTAAACCATAGTTCTCACAATGTCAAAGGCACTACAACCACAAGCTTGGTGTTCATCCTGAATGCTGTTCATCTGAAACTAAAAAGACAGTTAGTTTTATTAATTATGTTTTCGTATCACTACTCACCCCAAAATGAATTTGAGTTTAATTTAAAATTACAAACAATAAGACAGAGAGAGGTTTTTTAATCCAAAGAAGGGAAAATAAAGGCAAAATGGTAAGATGAAAAAAGAGGGGAGTTTAGTATAACAAAATGCATATCTTCAGGTCCAAAAATTTACTTTTGGACCATATCTTGGCCCTGAGCTTCCTGGAGGAAGGCGAAAAGGAAAGCGTAATCAGTTAACATGTGCACATTATTCATAAGGAAAGAGAGAACTTAAGCAAATCAAGTTTTTGGATTTTAAATCTAAGGGAAATTCACATGGTTCATCACAAAAGGGACTCTAGATAGTGTAACAGATAATGTCCTCAACGAGACTCCTAAAACAAAAAGTAAATGTTTGGGATGACAGAGCTATTAGTTTGTCGGCTCAGAGTGCTTTCCTCGGGCCCTGTGTCTGGTAAGAGCATCCCCTTTCCTCTGGGCACCAACTCCCTGACTCTCCACGGTCCTGGTGGGCATCCCTGAGCATGCCTCATCCTCCCACTGTGAATGCTGCTGTGCAACAAACCACACCATAAGAGCATCGCTTTAGCTCATGGGTCTGCGGGTTGACGGTTTAGTCTGGGCTCAGCCAAGCAGTACTTCTGGTCTTGGCTGGGTTCTCTCACAAGCCTGACTGTTGCAGGGGCCACTGGGGCATCTTGGCTCTGCTCCACAGGTCTCTCAGCCTTCAGCATGCTGGTCCGGCATGTTCTCATGGCACAACAGAACCCCAGGAGTGGAAGCAAGAAATGCACAAATGCTCCGCATGCATCACATCTATTAATATCCCATTGACCAAAGCCATCACATGGCCAAACTCAGATTCAAGGGATGGCGAAGCAGACTCCTTGTGGGAACAACCGCTAAGTCACATGGAAAAGGATGTGGATATACGGAAGGGTGTGGAATTAGGGCCCTCAGTGCTGCAATCTACCGCACCAGGCAAGTGACCTGGGCTTGGCCAGACACTGGGCAAACCTAGGTGGTCCTCACCGAGTGCAGCAAAAGGGCCCATCAGGGGCCTTTCCTGTACTGACACATAACTCCTGGGAGGAGGAAGCTCACATTTCCACTGGCTGGCTCAGCTGAGGCTTCCAGCAGCACATTCCCCATTGCTTCGAGAGAGCCTACTTGCTGCAGAAGGCGATGAGGCCAGCATTCAAAGAGAAGCAGAACCGAGAGTGGATAAGACACATGCAGCTAGAAAGAAGCAGATGGTGTGAAGGCCCTGAAGCTCTTCCTTTGTGTCTGTATTTCACTCCAGTATGCAAACTAGTCCCCCGAGCCAATCCGGTTTCCCATTTGCTGTATCAGATGGTGCTCAAGAGCATGGATACTGGAGCCAGTCTGCCTGGGCTCAAATCCCAGCTCTACCACGGGAGAACTGTGTGACTTAGAGGCAAGTTGCTTCATTCCTTTGTGCCTCAGCTTCTTCATCTCTAAAATGGGGATAATGATAGTCTTACCTGCCAGAGCTGTTGTAAGATTGAATGTATTAATATATGAAGGGACTTGGGACAGTGCCTGCCACCTAAATATGTGCTGGTTATTTTTTGTTGAGGTTAGTTTGCATTGCATTTCTGTCACTTGCAATGGAAAGACTCCTGGTCAACAGAGTGACTTTCATGGGTGGCATCTCAGTTGGATTTGATGGAAAGACGATACCTCACATAGTAGCAGAGCCCCTAACCTCACCCAAAGCCATTGACCTGCCTTCCAACTGCCAAATCTACCAACCAAGAAGAAACAAACTGAACACTATCAGCTCGGATTAGTCTAATCTGTGACTGGCCCTGTGAGGGGGTCATCTGTAGAGTCATCGTAATTAGAGGACTTGGTACAAGAAGACAATGTTCATGGTATCAGTTCCCCCCTTTCCACATGTGGGTGAGGTTTGTCTGGGCCCAGGACTCAGTGGGCTGAGCCAGATTCCTGCGTGAGCTCGTGGACTGCAGTGTGGATAATTGGCTTCTAGATTTTTTGTGTGTAGCAGCCACCACGCCGCATGCAGCCAATACTGGCCCCCTCCAGGGAAACACAAGACTGCTAATGGCCTGGCCTTGCAGAGCCTGCAGCTCCATCAGGCCCCTGTGCAGCCCGGCTGGAGCCCCCTCTCCCTCCAGGTCTGCCATCCGGCTGTCTGCTCACAGAACAACAGTTTACAGTTTGGCTGGCTACAGCCTGCCTCCACATGGGGAATAAAGCCGAGCATTGTGTTGGGCTTGCAACATCTTTCCCTTCCCAGAGTTCCTGATGTGTTTGTTACCCTGGATCCGCACTGAATGTTCTCTTTGTCGCGGGCCTTCGCGTGCTGAGGTGGGTTTGCCTTCTCTGTGGCAGTCCTGGGTTAAATAAATACATTAAGGCAACATACACGGCTTGACACTGGAGCCAGCCCCAATAACTCAAATAACTCATGTGGCAAAAGACGGGGCTGCTGCGGTTTTGAATTCATTTAAAGATGGATTTCTTTGTTCAGTTCCTTTGCGGGAGGACGGCATAAACCGGGCAGGGGCAGCCACGCTCCGATTCAGCTGGCCATTTTTCTCCAGCAAGACTGTTTGAGAGTTTCTAAATCCTGTGCAGATGAACACAGAACATGACCTTCAGCCAGTTGCAGGATACCGTGCTGACATCACCACATAAATATACACTCCAAAGAAAGCCGTGATTAAGCTCAGGGCTGATTTTTGTCACTTTTCCAGTGCACAGGCAGACTGCTTGTTCGTCATGCACCTTCACAAAACTCATAATATTTAGAAATGTGCTGTGTTAGCCCCAGAGGCTTAAATAAACTAAAGCCTGTGAATGTTTTAATGTAACGAATTACCTTCACATGTGAAATTATGACTCTATATGATACTCAATACTGCCAACATTGTCTACACTCTGCTCTTCTGGGGCCATACGTACATTTCTCCTTCTGAAATATCTGTTTCAGACAGTCTTTTAAGAGGAAAACAAAAGGTTTCTATTTCAATACCACTGCATATGTCCAAGACACTAAAGAATGAATGAAATTGTACATTTTTTAAAACTCCAGAGTCTCTACTCGAGGAGTTTGTGCTTGAAGGCCAATGGAAGGATGAGTGGGAGGGCGCAGCCATTGTAATCCGTAAAATCAGTAAATTTCATTTTCTTTTAAAAGCAGAGACAAAAGATTTGTTTTCTAAGTGTATAAGAGATTCTCAACCAGAGGCAATTTTGCTCCCTCCAGGGACACTTAGCAATGTCAGAGATAGTTTTGGTTGTCACAGCTGCGGGGGGGAGGGTGTGCAGAGTGCTACTGGCATCTAGTGGGTAGAAATCAGGATGCTGCTGAGCATCCTGCCATGCACAGGACAGCCCCCTCAACAAAGAAGCGTCTGTTCCAAAACACCAGCAGTGCCACAGCTGAGAGCCCTTGAAGTATAGAACATCTGAGAGTTGGACCGCGTCACTAGTGTGTTCCAATAGGTTGGGTGATCACAAACTTAAGACGCTTTCGTAAGCACTAATCTTACCTTCCAGCAAATTCACTGGGTGCTACATATTGTTTCAAAATTCCCATTCCCCACTTTTCTCAAGCACAATGCCATAAAATGCCCTTTGGTAGACTTGCCTGGCTCAAAATTCAAGGAGCAAAAGGAGATCCTCAAATCTTTTTTTAACTTTTTATTTTGAAAATTTTAAAGTCACATAGATGTTTCTAAAACAGTAGAGTGTGCCCATCACCCAGCTTCCCCCGATGACATCTTGCATAGCTATAGTACAATATCAAACCAGGAAACTGACTTTGGTACAATATTGTTAAATGACAGTCTTATTTGGATTTTACTGGTTTGCTCAAGTTTTAAATAATAAAACACTTAAAAATGTATTCCCCTCAAATAATCAACTTCATTCCTCTAGAAGTACTTTCTATGGAAAGCAAAACAATAATGATGTTTCTGCTTCTAAGTGATCCTCATTGCCAAGGATGCCAGGAAAGGAAGTTACAGGTAGAAATAATCAGCTTCTAATGTTATTAACCAACCTCCACCCTTTTCAAAGCTAAGACTCAAATGATACTTCCTTGCTTTTAGTGCCTTCTACTGTTGTTGAATTTGTCAGTTTACAAATTCCCCCAAATTTAAGTATTAAACCTTATGACAAAATATAACTACTTTCTCAACCTTCATGCCCCTGGCGAGGTGTGAACACTGCAGCCACCGGGAAGCATTCTCCAGGGCTTCCTGCAAGACACACACACACCCACACACATTTTTAAGAGTCTTTTACAAATAAAAATAAAAGGAGAACACGTGCCCCAGGCCTACTGGAGGGAAGGCACTGTCTTTATCCCTATTGTTTCACAGCTGCCGTGACCTTCAGACGTCGTAAGCGATGGGCATAAGATACTGAATGCTGCCTTCAGCCTCAGCTTCCTTCAAGAGCTTCAGAGAAGAGGCTGTATGGGGGGCCAGGCCCCAGGTGAAGTTCGTTAAGTTATTCTAGCCACAAAATAAAAAAATAGAAGATGAAAAGATGGCCAAAAAGGTCCTGGCAGATGGGGCTTCTGCACAGACTTTTAGACCGCTGGGAAGACCAATGTCCAGTGGGAGAGAAAGCTCCAGACAATGAGTCAGAACTGAGTTTAAATGTTGGCTCTGCCACTTTCTGGCTGTGCAGCTGCAATGAACGAAATGTTTGTGCCCCAGCCTGGCAAGTTCATGTGTTGAAATCCTAACCCCTCAATGTGATGGCATTAGGAGGTGGGGCCTTAGGGAGGTGATTAGGTCATGAGGGTAAAGCCCTCATGAGTGGGATTAGTGCTCCTATAAAAGAGATCCCAGAGAGCTCTCTTGCTCTCTCTGCCATGTGAGGACACAAAAAGTCAGCTGTCTGCAACCCGGAAGAGCGCTCTCACCAGAACCTGACCATGCTGGCACCCAGATCTCAGACCTCCAGCCTCCAGAACTGAGAGAAATAAATGTCTGTTGTTTCTTAGCCACCCAATTTTAGGAGTGCGAACTAAGACAGAGGTCCTGAGCTTCAGTTTCCTTATCAGTAAAATGATGATATCACTACCAATCCTGCTAGACACAGAAGGTGGCTGAGGAGGTCACTGACATGCTTGATGCGAAGATACCCTTTATAGGAAGAGAAATAAACACAGAGTGTATGCTCACACAGCGAAAGTGAATAGGGCTACAGCACACACATCGACATGGACGAATCCCACAAATGTAATACTGAGTGAAAAGAGTTACAAAAGAATACATGAAGCGTGATATACCATTCATGCAAACCTGCCAAACTATCCTATATACCTAGCTTAAGACCACACGCTGCCGCAGTGGAAGTATGATGCAAATGCATGGGAATTAGAAGCGTCCAGTTTAGGGGAGGTGTTACCCCTGGGGATAAGGGAGGACGGGGAGGCCCCTGAGTCTAACTGTGCTGACAATAGTTATTTCTTAAGCTTGGCGGGAAGCTGAGTGACTATTCCTTCCATTATTCTTGATACATTTTTCTACGTCTTTAATATTTAAAACTGCTCAAGATTTAAAAAAAGCTTTCTATCATTGTCAAAAGAGGCCTTAAGTGTGGAGTACCCTGGGGCTGGTCTGAATGGGGTTCCATCATTTGTGACCTTGGGCAATTCGCTTAACAGCTCCAGACTTCAGGTTCCCATCTGTCAAAAGCACCTCCTTCACAACACCTGGCAGGCTTAAACAAGATAATGTTTGAAGCCCACTTACCAGCGTACTTGACACATAATCACCTCTCAATAAATGTTAGATTTTAGCTACTGCACAAAATGCACGGGATTGTATGATCATCATGATGACTCATCGATTGACGATGGAGCAGCCCTGTGCATAAATAATATACATGCTTCCATCTTCCGGCCACTGTAATGTAATACTTAGGACACAGAATAACGTTATTATTCCAACCCCAGATTTATGAGCCAGCATCTTACTTGGATAACTTGGGTCACTCCACTGAAATATCTTGTGGAGAGACAGTTGATTCCCTGTTTGGATTCTTGCCAGTAGCCATAAAAATTCTTTACCACTCAGTAAGGTTATGCATTATAGCCATGTAGGCATTCTGGCTATCAGAGCTTTCACTTTTTGGGCTGTGCCAGATAAACTTGAACATAAGACACCTCCAACAGTTTCAAGATTTATGGCAACGAATTCCAACCTCCTGGCCCCAGGCCCATGCAAGTCATGTTACTTACCACCGTATAATGTTACCCTGTGTAGCCAACTCACAAAGCAAGGTGCCCAGAACAATGTTAGGTTTCATTGCCAAAATACCAGTGAGATGGAGTAGACTAATAACCGTAAGCCACATTTATGTCTCTATGATCTTCCAGCATTTGAGTCAATGAGGAGAAGTTTGTCTTTGCCATGTTGCTCTCAGGTTATTCTGTTAAAATTTGACAGCCTTGCTATCTTAAAACAGTCTAGTCCTCTGGAGTGGGCCAGCCCATCTCTGGGATTTCTACTTTACAAACAGAGCAGAGGAGAGTGGATTACAACCTGAAGCCTCACGTGGCCTAATAAAGGTAAGAGTCACCTAAACCTGCCATCTGCAGGGGGGCACGTCCTGTGTTTAACCTGTTTTAAGAATGAAAGCATCTTTCTATCCTGAAATGGCACAATCTTGCCGGTCTTTTCTTAGGCCTGTAAAGTTACTTTTTACATGTAGGTCTGTGAAGTACGGCCTTGTTGATTCAACATCTGGAACTACTCAGGTGGTTTGTCTCTGCCGACTTTATGAACAATAAAAGCAAACCACTGGATGATTCCTGGATATTTAAACTTGGGGCACATGCATCTTGGCCTCACCGCTGACAAACACAAGATTTTAATTTTCCCTGCTGGATCCAAATGCAACAAATGTGGTTGTGAATAGAAGGCTAAGTGTTCTCCTCAAAAATGGGCTACTTGTCTAAGATATAATTTTATAACTGTGGGGCACATAGCTCAGAATTTCCAAAGTCCTTGCAAATCTCAGGTCTGTCCCCAAGCCCAAGCACAGTCTCCCTTTAAAGAAACAGACTAAAGTTGATGACTTCCTTACTACAGTTTCTGCCCAAACTGGGAAGAAACCTATCAGACTCCCGTGGAGACTCCAGAGTCCACCGCACTCCCGGAACTGTTCCATCAGAACCATTTTTTATGACCTGGGGAAAGAGTTCTCGGAAGTGATTTTTGAGCTGTTTGCAGCCAATATGCAAATTTATAACTATCCTTAGAAATGTCACCAGAATCAAAGAGAATGAGTCCTTGAGGCCAGGTTTGAGAAAGAAGAAACCAACTACACAGATTAAATAGGAAAATGTAGAAAAATACGTGATTTTGCTGTGAAAATATCACCTGATTATAATCACAATGGATTATAAGCTGATATAAAGAATACAATGTCATAATATTATCAAGTGTTAAAACACACGGTTGGTTAAAAATCTCAAAACAGAACTTTAAACAGGGGTCACCAGGAACAAGGCTAGCCCACTGCGCTCTGAGGAACCACCTTCATTTATCTCTGTATCCTCAGTGCCAAGTACCACGCCTGGTACACAGTAGGTACTACCGTGTGTTAAAATTATTTTTTATATAATTAAATTTAATCATAATCACTAAAATTAAACTACCAGTTTAATTTTAGAATACCAGTGTAAGTAATAGAGTTGTGACTTTATTGAGCAGAATATTTACCAAAACCCTTGCCTACTCAATTGAAACTTCAAAATGCAGACCCAAAGAAAGATTTTGTGGCCCTTCTTCCAACTTATTGGGACATAAACAATCCCTCACCTGTACACAGATTGTGTTCAGAGAGAAGCGACTTTGGAAAACAGTCTGGAACAGTCTGGAACTGGAGCCCCCTCAATTTCGCTCTACCCCACAGCCAGGGGATCTGTTCGGAATGTAGATGGTGCAGACGCTTTCAGCCTGACTACTGCCCTTTCTCCAAGGTGGAAAAGCTCCTGCGGGAGCTGCCTCCCACCTAATCTGCAGCTCCGTTCCTGCATCTCCTCCACCCTCACCGTGCTCCCGGCACACTGGTCTCCACGATGTCCTTTCAAAGGTCAGCTCTGTTTTCCTCCATGGCCTTTGTGTTGGAGCCTTGGTATGCCAGTTTGTGTTCTTTCCCACCTCTCCATATGGTCAACCCCAAAGGGTCCCAACACAAATATCACCTCCTTAAAGAAACCTTCTCTGACCACTCAGTCTAAAGAAGGCCCGGCCACCCTACCACATCGTCCTCGCTATCTCATCATCCCGCTTATTTTCTTCACAAAGTTGCAGGGAATGGGCTCCGAGAAAGAGCAGAGATGGTGGGAAACAGGGCTGACAATATTTGGTTTGGGCCAAGTTTTACGAGGCCTCTGGAGTCAGCGATGAAGTTCAGAGGGTATCTGGAGAGCAATCTGGCATCAGATGGGGAGTTACTGGACCGCATCATGTTGCGTTGTGGACAGGAGGTGACACTGAGAAGACCAGAGGCAGGGAGCTCTTCTAGAAGCCACTGTAATAGTCCAGTTAGAGAAGGTGATGGGTCCACGAGGCAGTTGAAACACGATGAAGAATAGGAGATAAAGATGAGTGAAACAATTCCTGATCTCAAGGAACTTATCCAGCAAGGAGTGAAATCCAATACTGAAATAACTGCGCTGCAAAGCCCTGGAAGGGAAGAACTCCAAGAGGGACACCTCAAAGGAGGTGGGTCCTCACGAATGGTCCTACTTAATTGATGTCATTTCCTCCCTCCCGCTATTAGAGCCACGGTCTCATTCATTCCTCCTTTGAGCCTCATGACTTGTCTTCTCAATTTCAGTAAAGTTTGATTTGATTCTATTTTCTGTTTTTCTTTTGAAATGAGATCAGCTTCGAGATTGTTCCAACAAGATTTCAAAGTGAAACTTATGGAGGGGTAAGCTCCAAGCCTCTTAAAGATCTAGCACAAAGTAGAAAGACTCTAAATTAAAAAAAAAAAAAGTATATTTCTCAGCTGCTGACTCTGATATAGAAATTTAAAAGGAAGACAAATAGTTATCATCAGCGCACTTTCTTTTACTAGATAAATATATGAACATAACTTGCTCTAGAGATTAAGTCAACGCATACACAGATGGCAGAGGGAAAACTGAAAGGCAACAGAATAAATATGGTTGGAGATAGTGATTCTATATGCACAAGGGGCACATGGCCAATTGGTGCTATTGTAGCACATGGTTGAATATTTGCCAAAAACATTTTTTTTTTTTGGATCCAGCACTTAACTCTTATTATCTGCGATGTAGCTTGAAAACTAAGTAACTAATCACTAGAGAATTTTATCAATTGAAGCTCTGTTAGATTCAACTGCTAATTGCTTTCCATTCTATGACAATTATATTGCTAACAGCACTTTTAAATTGAAGCCATTGTGAATAAGCTTTGGCCAACAGTGGAGGTGGGAAGACACACAGCGGCAGAGTCAGGCAGGTCTGAGTTCTGATCTCTGATCCACTATTTATTAGCCACGTGACTCTGGACAATTTATTTACCCTCTTTGAGCCTCAGTTTCCTTCTCTGTAAGATGGAATTAATAATAACATTATCACTAAGCAATAATATTTGTTATTATTATTAACATACCTTCTAGGGATGGTGTGAGGATTAAGTGAAATTTGTGCGATGTGCCTTGTACATAAAGCTCCTCCATAAATGACAGTTTCCTTTCCCTTCAGCACCTGAACACGATGATGATGCCCAGTGCCTCAGTTTCCCACTATGCGAGATGACTGCAGGCAGTGCGTTACTGTGGTATGGGGAGAAAGGCTGTGATATTGGGTAAAATGAGAACCAGGTTATAGCTTCTTTCCTATCCCTCTATTAGTGAATATTGCAATTGCCAAAAAATGTGCTGGCTGCCACTCTGAAGGCCATGTAATTTCTATCTTTTCCAAAAGTAGGAGTAAGTCAAATAATTTCATGAGACTTTAAAGATGTTGCTTATTACTTCTGCAGAGAATGAGAAAACAAAAGAGACAACATAATAATTAATTCAAAGTTTTGTTTTAATTAAGGTTCCTGGCACATGCAGCGACAGTTGTGGGGCTAGAGAACTTTTTCATGTCTAACAAGCCAAAGAGACTTTTTGGCTACACAAACCATTTATACTTAACACCGGTTTAATAGGTTGGCAACTGCCTTTTAATAAGTAGAAAGTATGAAATGTCATGGGAGAGTCTTTAAAAACGTGTGAGTCCATATACCTACCGAGGAATACCTCACTTTCTGTAAAGTCTTTTGTAGACTCTAAAGCACTTTTATTTGCATGATCTCATTGAATCTGCTTTATGCCCCTTGAAGCCCATTTAACTGACAAGAAAACCGAGATTCAAGAGGTTCAACAATTTGCCCAACTGATAAGTAGCAGAACCCGGGCTCCAAATCTGGTCTTCCAAAGCCGAGTCTGATGCTCTCACCACACAGAGGTACTTCCACGTGATCGCTAAGGTCACCGTTAGAAAATCAAAACTAGCACATATTGATTGACTGCGCTGTGCCCCCTCAAAATTCCTCTGTCGCAGCCCCGATGCCCGGTCCCTCAGCACGCAACTATACATGGAGATGGGTCCCTAAGGAGGCGATCAAGTTAAAGCCAGGCTGTGAAGCTTTGCCCTAATCCACTCTGACAGATGTTCTTATATAAAGAGGAAATTCGAACACAGGGAGACGCTGGGGATGTGCTCGCACAGAGGAAAGGCCACGTGAGGACATGGTGAGAATGTGGCCATCTGCAAGCTGAGGAGGAGGCCTCACGAGAAACTGGATCTGCCAACACCTTGATCTTAAACTTCTGGCCTCCAGAACTGTGAAAAAATTAATTTCTGTTATTTGAACCCCCAGTCTGTGGTATTCTGCTATGGCAGCCTTAGCAGACTAACACACAGTGGTACCAGACCGAAAGAGAGCTTACAGCAGACTATCCACCCAACACTGATAAATGAACAACGAATTTAACCATAGTCTTCCAGGTAATTATATGCAAATAATAATTATATGCAAATTTTCACCTTGGGATATGAATCACTCAGGATCCAATCAGGAGTAATTTATACAAAAAAAGTTTAATATAAAGAGTTATTAACTACAAGAGAGAATTGGAATAATGGGGGATTGGTTGCTAACGAATAAACGAAACTCTAAGGAATATAAGACTAGCAGGTACAGGGAGCCATCACTGCGCCTGGGGCCGGCGTCAGAGCCTAAGGCAGAGCCCCCACCCACAGCCTACCCTCAGGGCTGGGATGCATTTTCCTGGAGAGGGCACCGTCATGGCTCACTGGACAGCAGGGAGGTGGCTGTGGTGCTCCACCAGAGGAACATGCCAGAAATCTGCCTTTCAGGGTGCCAGGGAAAATACTTCCCAGGGTAATGTCACCAGAGGTGCTCCGTTACAAAATTGCTCCAGGGGACACAGAGGAAGCTGCTGGCTACTCAGTGCTGCTGTAGGAGCTGGGGACAGGGGAAGCCCCAGGCACCACGGAAACCTGGTGCTGGAGAAGTCATGTGAGGTGCCAGAGGTGGAATCGGAAGGGAGAGCTCCTTGCCCCTGCCGTGTCTCTCTAGCACCCTCTACTCACAAAGCTTGGTATCATGCCAGCTGGCCAAGGAAACATTGTTAAAGGACTCTACAATTTCCCAGAACAGGCAATTAAGGGTGAATTTGGAGCTGAGAAGCAAGAGATTGATCACGGGCACAGGAGGACTCAGGGCTGCACTGAATCTGAGATCTTCGTCATGCTCGGGTAACTGGAGTGCCCATAACCGACGCCCTAGACCAGCTTGAAAGCAGAACCAAAGAACTGGTTGGTGGTTGGTAGTTGGAGTCGCCCCTGCAGAGAGACCTAGAATTTTCGAAGAGCGAAGGAAGGAAAAACTGACGGAGGGCTATCTGAGGACGCAGGTTCCCACGACTGAAAGCTCTGTAACTGAAACTGGCATCTCTTGCCGTGAACAATGAGTGTGCGCTCCCGAGGTTGCACAATCTTTAACGTGACTCAACTGCAACTCGGCGTTCCTGGATTTTAATCTCCCGAACTTCCTTGTTCCTAGAGTGATGTTTGTCTGAATCACAGGATTTACAAGTTAAATATTTAAAACCTCCATCTTCTTGGAATGAGCAAGTACTTAGTGCCAATATGTTTCTAAATTAACTCTAAACTAGTTCAAAAATTAACTCTAAATGATATTTGTCTCTAAAGATTTTTAATTATTGAGAGGAAGAGAAATACCAGACTGCTCCAAACTTATAGTTTTAGATAATATGAAATTAGTATCTCTCTCTTTTTTTTTAACCCTTCTAGAAGTTTCTAGTTCTGCAAACAAGCAAGATATGGCTCCAAGAAGCTTACTTAACATATGAAGACAATGAGTTAGAGCTCTGGAATGTGAGAACTGGATGAGACCTTGGAGACCATTCAAGTAGTCCTATCTTTCCTTTCACAGATGGGGAAACTGAGTCCTGGGGATCTTTGTCCCAAATCTCACGGTTACTGAACGGCTACATTGGAACTAGATGCAAGGTCTTGCAATTTTCTCTAAATTTTCTACATGGCCACCTCAAAAAGAAAGCATGCTGCACCTTTCATTTTCTGGTGCAAAGCAGAAGAAATGGGGAAGGAAGAGAAGGAGAAAGAATCAAGTAAGTCCTGCTCCTTACTGAAACTGCCAGGTGCCCTGCTGGAATCCTCCTTGGGAGAGGTAAGCTGGAGAGAAACCCTTTTCCCTTCTCCTTTCTCCCCTGTGGCCAGTGTCTGGAGTGATCATATGCAAAACACTTGAAAAGTCTGCCTTCTAAGAGGAAACATCTGAAGGCGTGATCTTGTCTCAGTACGATGTAAGAGGCAAGAATTTGGATCATATTTTTTCCTTGTTTTGCTTTCTTGTTGTTTGTTTCTTTTCATATTTGGTGGCTTTGTTTCATTTTGGACATTTAGAAAGTTGGGCGAAATAGCCACTCACACCTAAGCAAAGAGCATACTCATGGTGAGAATTATCAACTAGCAATAAGAACACAGTCTTCTCAACTCTCAAACTTACCCAAGAATTTGGAGATGACCAGGATGCTCATTGGCTATTCATATTTTTAAACCATTGTAAATACTTTTTTCTGGAATCATGAGTTTTGACTTAGCCCTTTAAAAAGCAATTAAGGTAGGGGCGGCCCAGTGGCGCAGCCGTTGAGTTCGTGCATTCCCCTTCGGTGGCCCAGGGTTCACCAGTTTGGATCCCGGGTGCAGATCTACACACTGC
This sequence comes from Equus asinus, assembly GCF_041296235.1. Taxonomy (NCBI): domain Eukaryota; kingdom Metazoa; phylum Chordata; class Mammalia; order Perissodactyla; family Equidae; genus Equus; species Equus asinus. Next base: position 11,817,352 of record NC_091791.1, on the reverse strand, counting down.
TTATCAAGCCACGCTGTGGCAGGCGTCCCACATATAAAATAGAGGAAGATGGGCACAGATGTTAGCTCAGGGCCAATCTTTTTCAGCAAAAAGAGGAGGATTGGCGGCGGATGTTAGCTCAGGGCTAATCTCCCTCCAAAAAAATATGGAATTAAGGTGTACAATTTGTAAATACAGATGTGCTAGAACATTAGAGTATCTAACAAACATTGTGTTTAACCTTCTAAGAAAAAGAACTGAATTTTCCTCAACTCCTAGACTAGTAGATCTTGGGGGAGGGGAGGATGCGATTTTTGTGACTATCTGTCAAGCTCTATGCCCTCATTCACAAGGCAATTAAGACCTAGTCCCAGTCACCTGACTTTTATGCAGACATTCAGCCAGACAGAGGAAGGACCATTATCCAAATATGTGTGTTGGTGTTGCGTGCTCTCCCGTTGCTACGTTGTCCCCATCATGGACTTCCAACTTAAGATCTGGCAGACTTGGCGACAGAAACAGAATAGTTTGTCACCATAAAGTTTGAGGACTCCATGTTCTCCCGAGAACTGCCCAGGTCTCTTTGCTTTGGTTTCTTTTAGAGAAATAAACTGTTTGGGCACAGTAATCTTACTTAAGGAAAAAAGTTATTTGGGCCATAAATGTCCTGATTATAATGTAGGGAAAAGAATCTCCCACCTTTTTCACACTTAGGATAAAGATTCACAACGGCTGGTGCTGACGGGCATCGGGGTGGGGGGGGGGGATGGAACTGAATTCAGATATCAAAATTGAGATATCATTTTTATGACTTCAACGACGCTCCTTACATCTGATAACCTTGTGAGAGGAATTGTAGGAGCTTAGTGGTTTTGTAAAAGTTTTAAAATCAGGTGACAGAGGGAAATCAGTGAGTTTCCCACCATCCCTCTGCCTCACATATTTAAATATTTTAGTATTTTTTTCCCAGTTTCTTAAGATTGGGGAATCTTTCGGAGGTTGCAGTTTTACTCCTCCTTTCTCATCTCCCCATTTTGGATTTGGACAGTAGTTTAGGACCGCATCTGCAAAAAAACAACCTTTCTCCCGGTACCCGGGACATCCGAGTTGCTCGTGCAGCTCAGATAAATGCGCGTCTCATTGCATGGGGCTGTCTAAACAGGCCGGGGCGCTGACAGACTGCAGAATCTTCCCCTCTCCTCCTGGAGACCTGGGCACAGGACCCAGTGGGAAAATGGACCCGAGAACCTTGTCCATCTAGCAGCCGTGCCAGAAGCACCAACTGAATCTGAAAACCACAGATTCAATTAACTAATCCCGCTCCTAGAAGTGCCAGAAAGAAATAATCTTGTCACTCCCCCTTTGCCAGGAGTCCTCATCCAACACTCAATATGCTTTCGATTTTCCTAGAGCCTTCAAAAAAAGACATGTTATTGTAAGGCCACTCCCTGTTTTCCACATTCTTGACAGAGGTATGTTTTTCATACTCTCCACAACACTTTACTGAGGGGACAGTATTTGTTTTCCATTTCTGTACAGTGTTTTAGTTGGTCTCATCTATGTTTTCATAATTAATTGAACCTACAGAGCCAGATTCATTCTCGAGGGCACGGTGAGTAATTATGGCCCAGGAATTTTTTTTCCTGCTGAAAATATGTAAGATTCATCTTCCCATTCTTTTCTGGTCACCTGAGGGCCTCAGCGGCAGAGATATGAAATTCCATCTTGTGAAATAACACCAAAACTATTTAGCACCATTCCCCTCCGCACAGCGCTATGAAGACTGCGCTTTGTTACAAACTCTATTCCCCAATCGTACGAGCAGGATCTCAGCTTGAGACACGTGTTCTCCAACAGATGGGTTCTACAAAGTGTTTTCCTGTCTGTCATTTGCACTTTTCTCCGTTTTCTTTACACTTTCCTATCACATAAAAATTGGATCACAGGCTGACGTATCACAGGGGCAACAGGGCACAACTGTGTCACATCTAAGATGGTTTCATGTGACTTTTATCAACAGCCAAGGACAGAAGGACGTTTCTTGTTACAAAATTACCTTGAGAGCGACGAGGTATTTTATTGGTCAAAAAAACTTAAGTGTGAAAATTACACCACAATGTTACTACAAGCATATAGTCTCTGTAGAAATTTCAGAGTCTTCAATGGATGTGGTGCTGACAAAACAGAATTGAAGATTTGATTCGGGCACTATTTTCCCAGCAAAAATGCTACTTATTTGGAGAGTGGTTCCAACTAACTTTGAGGTCTAATGTAAAGAGAAAGGCTGCAAAGACAGAGTGAATCAGGTCGTCTGAAGGTCGTCTGCCTGTATAATTCAGCTCAAATCAACAGCTAACCCACTGTTTTATTGACCTTTGACCTCTGGGCCGAGACTTCCAGAATGTTCCCCTGCGTAGCGGTCATGCTGGCAGCTTTTGTTTACCTTCAAGTAGGATGTTTTGAGGCCCTTTTGAGAAATAGTGCTAATTTGTATGGAAACTTTTGAGTTGAAATTGTCTGTGGGTTTTCTGTTGCTTACAGAAATCTGAGCTAAAATCCCCTCGCCCTGCCACTTGGGTTGAATAACAAAAAACGAAGCAACCATATAAACAGACCCTTTTTATCGACGATAGGCCCAACTTTTCCCTTCTTGAAATGTGAGTCACTGGGGCCTAGAGCTTACACCATAAGCAGAAACCAGATACTCTTAGAATCAGAAGTCTCTCTAACACTAATTGGATTAAAAATCACGAAGCATACTCCCAGACTGGAGCATTCAAATCAAATTAGCCACCATCTTATTTTTTAAAAATAAAGAATTACTGCCTTGTGTGTATATTATCATCACAAGTTAACGAAGGAGGTAGCATGACCGGAGCCTCTCACGTTACCGGAACTCAGTTGCCACAAAGTGCCCTCTTGGTTTTCTTTGTGCAAAAGCTGAGTGCGAATCTTAAAGTGCTACTGCTTCATTCTCCACGGAGGCAGCGTAGCAGAAACTCCAAATGAGACTTACAAATGAGAAAGTGGAGGTCCAAAGGTGGCGACAAGCTCAGGCTCACACAGTAGTTTGGCAGCAGCACCTACAGGTGAGACCCAGGTGTCCTCACCTGCTGTGTGTGCTCTGGGTACGTTCCCAGTGTTTCCCCTTAGACGAAGGGAAATGCAGTGATCGCTCCAAGTACGAGGGAACCATTGCAAATCCCAGGCACTGGCTTGGGTAAACCAGAGCCCTATGATCATCCTGGCCCGATAACACAGTCACGTGTCACTTAACAACGGGGAGACATTCTGAGAAATGCGTGGTTAGATGATTTCATCATTGTGCAAACATCATAGAGTGTCCTTACACAGACATGGATGGTACGGCCTACTACACACCCAGGCTATATGATACTGATCCTAAGGGACCACTGTCATCTATGCAGTCCATCATTGACTGAACCATCATTATGTGGCGCATGACTATAGTATGTCCCACCTTAGCTCCCCACAACAGCCCACTGATAAAGGAGAAATGAGAACAGAAGCAAAGCAAAGCAAGCAAGCTGAGGATTTCTGCTTCCGGTTAGAATGTAGGAGAATGGGAAAGACCTTTGTTCTTGAGATAACAAGAGAAACTTGGGCAAAATAAAAAGTGTGCTTTTCTATTGGGCTACCTAAGAGCCGTGGGATGCAAGAAACCCTCGATGAACTGAATTCTAGAGAGACGCGAGCCTCTCATGGGTGAGCAGCTTCCTTCCTGGGGGAGGAGTGGATCTGGGCACGAGAACATGGAAGAGGGTTCTGCCAGAATGGGGTGGGACTTTGCAGGGATGAGGAGAACTCAGCTGAGCCTGAGAGGACCTTGTGGGCTGGCAGGATGGAAGGAATCTGGAAGGGCCCCAAACAAATCACTCAGCCAATAATTCTCCCACCTATTCTACAGCAGCCCCAAGTTCGCTGAGGAGGTGGCAGTGGAAGAGGAGCTGGAAAACAGCCTCGGGTGCTTGGGTTCCGAAGCCCAGACAGAGTCTAATCCAGAAGGAACCACTGGCCTCTGGAATCGCAACTTAACCCCTTCATAGCTTAAAGACAGACAAGATCAGAAAGGCAGGTCTCTGGAAAGAAATGAAGATCACCTGAAAGTGTAAATAAGTGAATAAACATGAAAGACAATTTTTATCAATGTTTAATTTATGTAAAAGGTGATTGAATGTTTAAAGCAAAAATAATAGCAATGTGCTTATATGTTATAAGCAAAGGGCTTATAACATATGTAGAAGTGAAATATATGACATCCTAGCACAAAAGATAGGGGTACAAGTGTGAGTCTACTGAAAACCTTGCACTTGAAGTGGTGTAAGATTAATTCAGTATGTATTACATTAAGGATGCAAATTACAGTCTCTAGTGCAATCATTTAAAAAACCCAAACAAATAGGCTATTTTTTCTCTCCTTCTTTCTGGAGAGGAAAAGTGAAGGGATGTGTTGCCCAGATGTACCTGTGGGATGGAGGCGCTCATTCCCCCAGCTCTGCAAGAGTTGGCTACTGTAGCTTCTGGCCGAATCCTTCTCCAGAATTGCCCTCGGCCTTGGAAAGCAGCTTCACCCCAGGTTCCGTCCCCTTCCTGGGGCAGCCTGTATCCTATAACGAATTGACGTAGAGGGCGCACAGGTCCAGCCCTCTTGCCTTGACGGGGAGAGTCCAGCTCCGGAGCTCCCCATGGGACTGGCCAAGGCCTTTGTTGCAGCTGGATCACAGTTTAACCTCTCCCTCCGCTGGTTCCTGCCTCCCTCCCCTGTCAAAAGCGTTGGTCCTGAGACCACTCCCAGGAAAGCTCCTGCACACAGTCTGTGCTGGGGAAGCTGACCTGTGCAAGCTGGTCCCGGAAGTATGCTGGAACCAGATTATCTGCTGGCTGCTGCAATGAGGACCTCACCCCTGGTGGTGCATGCTTGCCATTGTGGGGCACTTGTTAAAATTTTCACTGGTGGTGAACTAGGACATGATCCCTGGCAGGAAAATGCTCTGATGGATTTGGGATCTCAGGCATTTAAGAGTTTTGGAGGACAGGGGGCAGGCCCAGTGGCATAGTGGTTAAGTTCGCATGCTCTGCTTTGGCAGCCCAGGGTTCACAGGTTCAGATCCCAGGTGTGGACCTACACACTGCTCATCAAGCTATGCTGTGGCTGCGTCCCACATACAAAATGGAGGAAGATTGGCACAGATGTTAGCTCAGGGCCAATCTTCCTCACAAAAGAAAAAAAAAGGTTTGGAGGAAATAATAATTATGTGAATGGTGGAATCAGATGTTGTTGCTAGAAGCTATCAATTTGTTGGAGAAAGATAATGAAAGGCTAATGGTGATTAAACATCAATATAAGGCAAAATATGAAAACCAAAGGGCCTCCTTGGCAGCATATGAAGAGATCCCTGTCTTCTGCAACTGTAGGCAGAGACAGCTGGGAAGCAGGCCCTGAATTTAATTCTAAGAATAAAAGAACTCAAAGAGCAATGGTCTCAACCCTGGAGGTCTGCTATGCCAAGGTCAGGGCCCTGGTTGGAAAGCAGTAGTGGCAAGGGGACAACTGAGCTGAAATATTAAAACATCTCAAATCCCAGATCTCCCGGAGTTCTACAGACCTGAAAAAGGACCCCATTCTCTCCTTACAGGCTAGTGTCTGCCTTCACATGAAGATGATGATGAGATCTGCTTTGCACGACAATACCTCACTACTCTCTTCCATATCCTCCCCTTTCCCCCAGCAGATCCACTCCCAGCTCCCCTCCTGCCACCAGACTAATAACTAGGGTCCAGTCACAACATCTGGCCAGAGGAGTGCAGCCCTGCTAAAAGAGGAAAGGGACTATAGCCCAAAGGAGCTGTGGGACCCACCCAACACGTTCCCGCAGGAGCCAGGAGGGTAGGTGTGGAGTGAAGAGTGAGGGTGCTGGACAGAGTGAGATGCAATGCAAAGTTGGATGGGGAGTCATACTGAGATGGAAACACTCTCCTTTGATACAGCATTTAACATCCTGGCAAGGGCCCCAGGAGGTGGAGCTAGAACCCTGCTAGGCTGGTTCCTGGTAGCTTAGAAAATGTGATGGTAAGTGAAGTAGAGATGCCAGATCTGTCATGGCAGATGGTGGAGGAAGAGATCAAAAGGCTCAGAAAAGTGGGCAAGCTGGAGTGGATGTACTACATAAAGCCAGAGAACACAACAGCTCTTGTGTTGCACAGAAAGGCCTGGAAGAACACTGCGTTTGCCAAAGCAGAAAGAATGCACTGGTGACAGGGCAAGTGACATGAAGAAGCTCAGTGGTGGCTCTCCCCTGAAGGTCAAGGATGCTGGTGGAGATCCTGGTACTGAACTGGGCTCCCTGGGAGCAATGGGGATGACAGAGGCCAGGAGGTGGCACTTACCATCAGATGCCAGGCGTGTGTAATTATCGTAATGAGCAGCAAGGTGGGAGTGGCAGCAAGAGGGATCTGACCCATAGAGAGCTATGGAAATGTTTAGAAGAATTTTCATTCTGAGAGGAAAGACAGACAGGCAGACAACAAGGGTATTGCTCAACCTACGCAGCCAGAATAAAGCAAGAAGGGGTAATCAGGAGGCCGAGGGCAGCCATCAAAATAAAAAGTTAACATCCCATGTCTACCTTCTCACACCTGGAACAGACTGACTGGAGAGAGGCTGGGCCCCCTGTCCTTCCCTGAAAGGGACCTGTGGCCATTTACGTGGCTAACTATACTCTGAGGAAAGGGGAATGCTCAGATATTTTGAGGATTGTTGGACACAGGTGGCTGCTGACATTGACACCTGAGGACCTGAAACATTACCGTGCCCGCCCCCATTAGAGGGGGAGAATATAAGGCCCAGAGAATAAAGTCCTGGTTAAGCCCCAGTTCACAGTAGGTTCACTGGGTCTCTACATGCCCCAGCGGTTATTTCTCTAGTCTCTGAATGTGTAATTGGACTGGGTACCCTTGGTAATTGGCAACTTCTCCGCACACCTGCCACGTACACACACATTGATTGGTTCCTTGGCCTGTGGGGTTACAGTGATCACAGTAAGGAAGGCCAAGTGGAAACCCCCGAAATCTCATCTCCCTCCCCTGGCCAAGACAGTAAACCCAAACCAGTATTTCATCTCAGGGGAAATTGTGGAGACTCAGAAAAACCTACAGAATGCAGGGGTGGTGGTCCCATCCTGTTCTCATGTATGTCAGCAGTTTGGCCTCTGCAAAACCAGACAGAACCTCAAGGATTAATTCAAACTCAACCAACGAGTGCCCCGATTGCAACTGCGATGCCACATGCGGTATTTTTCTAGAGCAGGTGACATGGCCTAAGCACATGGAATGGAGCTATGGGTCAGGAGAATGTGTTCTTCTCCATCCCTGTTAGGAAGGAGAACCAGAAGCAGTTAGTGTTTACATGAGATGAACCACCATGCGTATTTATGGTCTTGCCCCAGTGTCATCTTAGCCCTCCCACCCTTGGTCATAATGTATTCTGAAGGGACCCGAGCTATCTGGCCTTGCACAGAACATCATATTTATCCATTACATCAATGACACCGGTTAGTCAAACCAGATGAGCAAGACATGGACATTGGAGGCTTTGGTAAGACACATGGACTCCTGAGGGTGGGAGACAAATCCAGGAAAGATTTAGGGATCTATTACATCAGATCTGATTACATGATCATGAGAAATACTGGGGGGAGGTGGGGATTGACTAGAAAGAGGCCTGAAGGAACTTTCGAGGGTGATGGAAATACTCTATACCTTGATTGGAGTGTGAATTACATTGGCGTATACATTTGTCAATACTCATCAAATCGTGTACTTAAGATTTGCAGTTTCACTGGATGTAAATACTTCCATAAAAAAGAAAAAAAGAAAGAAAAAAATGCCAAAAAATTAGTGTAGGCTCTCCACATTTTGAGGAATTTAAGACTAGCATTTTAACAACTCTTCACTCCCCCCACCCCAACATACACGCCTTTTTAAAGAAATGATCAAGGAGGCTGTTAGAATGGAAACCACAAGGCTTACCCTGGACGCTCTCCCAAGGGGAAGCATTTCTCTAAGACTCGCAAGGAACTAAGAGACCTGCTGCTCTGGCCCCGCTCCTGGCCAATAAGAAGGACTTGGTTTATAGAGTGGTTGGCACAGAAATCACAGGAGAAAGCAGGTACCTCTTCTGAGCAGAGGCTGTAGGTTTAGGCTGGCAGGCCTCACTAGGTGGGCAGCGAAGCAGGATGACATCTCATGGTGAGGAGACAGGAAAAAGTGCCAGCTCTAAAACCAAACACAGTTGTATTCAAAGCACCTAATAACTGGGATTCTTGGCAAGTTAACTTCTCGGAGCCTCAATTTCTTGATCTGTAAAATAGAAACATCACTAGCTTCCACACAGCATTGTTCTTAAAGTTTAAAGAGACAATAAATGGTAAACCCTTTGCACAGTGCTGGACACTCATAGATGGCAGTCTCTGTGACCACTATCACCACGACGGGGGTTTGGAAGGGCCCCGTGGTGGGTTCTGACAATGCAAACTCCGGAGGCCCGACGGGCACGCCACTGTGGGTTGTGTTGCAGGAGCCAGCGCTGCTGCACAAGAGTGACACCGTAGAAGGACCTTCGTAAACAATGGCAGACGGGAGCTCAACAGGAGACAAACATAAAAATGTCCCATGGGCCTCTGGGAAGTGTCACCTGGGGCCACAACAAATGTCAAAGACAGCAGAAAGTCTGTTTTAGTTTTGTTCGGAGCAAAGAGCTCAAGGGGAGTAGGGACCCAATTCTACAGAACTCTTCCAGTCCTTTCTTGCACCTGTTTTACTTCCTCAGAATGATCTTGATCATGAAGAAGAACAAACAGTTAGTAAACTCACTGTCTCTAGAGTCAGAACAGGCTGACACATAAACAGGCCTCATGGGACTCTGGCTAACTTTGCAGAGACTGATTACAGGATGCTTCAGTTACTCAGAACTCGGGGACCGAGCAGCCTCTTGTATCTGGTGTGTTTTAGAAAATTTAGAAATAAGTTCACAAAACAGCTCAGGAGTCAAAAGAGGGGTTTTCAAGTCAATTCACAAGATGCAGGAGGGAACAGGAGAGGCCCTTCCCCCGACCCCTTGGCCAAGTCTTCTCTATTCATACTTGACCCAGAGCTGCTTCCCCGTCCCCACAGCCCGGGGACCTCACCGAGCCAGTGCAGGGGCCTCATCAAGAGGTGTGGACAGCAAATGGAGAAGGAGGCAAGAGAAAGTCAGCATGGAGCAGACATCAGAGATCAAAGGACAGCAGCCTGGAGCCGTTCTGACGGGTGTCGTCAGGCCTGTCCCTGACCCAGGCAGCCTGGCCTCCAGGACCCTTTCTAGGTCCTGAAATCTTCACCCTATAGCTGATGACTTTGCCTTTCTCACGGGAAACAAAATGGAAACGAACTTTGGCTGTCCACCACTGGTTTCACCCAAATTCCAGCAAGGTCTGCGTGCACCTGCCTCACAAAGATAAATGTCCCTGTCTTTCAAGAAACAGAACAATAATGTGTGCAAAGTTCCTATGAGAAATTTTAGTTCAAAGCAATGCCAGCTGGTTGATTAATGTTGCAACTAAAGGTCAGAGAGGACGCTGCCCGCTCCGTGTGCCTCCAGTGGGGTTTTGGACTTACAACTGGATGCCATCACCACTGCGGCAGCCTGAATAACGTGCCCCCAAAGACACGTAGGCCCTAATCCCTGGCACTGTGCTTTTTCCTTGCTGCAGATGTGATTGAGTTGAGGACTTTGAGCTGGGGAGACAATCCTGAGTTATCCGGGCGGACCCTAAATGTAATCACGAGGGTCCTTATAAGACACTTATAAAGGACACTTGAATCTCAGAGAGAGATTTGACTACAGAAGAGGAGATGGTGAGGTGCCAACAGAAGCAGTGGGAGAGCGAGGGAGGGAGATTGGAGGACGCTGTGCTGCTGCTTTGAAGATGGAGGAAGAAGCTGAGAGCCAAGGAATACAGGTGGCTGCTAGACTCTAACAAAGGCAAGGGAAAGATTGTCCTCTGGAGCCTCTTGAGGGGACCAACCCTGCTGACACCTGGCCTTTAGCCCCTTGAGACTGACAGTGGACTTTTGACTCCAGAACTATGAAGCAAGCTGTGTTGTGTTACGCCACCAAATTTGAGGAAACAAATACCACTACCTACCGTTTCTTTCCCAAGAAAGTTCCTAGGAGGGGTGGAACTATCCCCTATGCAAATCAGCAGCCCAGTTGTGAAGGATTCTGTTCACACGTTCTCTACCTCCAAAACTGTTGGTGGGGGACGTGGTCCAGTGCTGGTCAGATATTTGAAAAAATAAGCCATGGTACATGCAGAAACTGATGCCATGCAAGAACCAGAGGGCTAAAACCAGTGTGGCAACATCTGCATGTACACATCGTTTTTTTAAATAGTATCATTTTGTGTAAAGAACAAAGGGGAAACAGAAATACTCTTTAACTGGCCTCTAGATCTCTTGGTGGCTCCGATTTTCTACTTCCTCAGTTATTTTTTTCTGCCTTTTTTTTTTTTAAAGATTTTATTTTTCCTTTTTCTCCCAAAGCCCCTCCCCTGTACATAGCTGTGTATTTTTGGATGTGGGTCCTTCTAGTTGTGACATGTGGGATGCCGCCTCAGCATGGCTTGACAAGCGGTGCTATGTCCACGGCCAGGATTTGAACTGGAGAAACCCTGGGCCACCAAGCACAGCACGGGAACTTAACCACTCGGCCACGGGGCGGCCCCTCTGCCTTTTTTTTTTTAACAGCTTGATCGAGATATAATTCACCTACCATATAATTCACTTTTTTAAAGTGTACGATCCAGTAGTTTTTGGTATATTCACATAATTGTGCAACCGTTCGTCCTATCTAATTCCAGAACACTTTATTCACCTTGAAAAGAAGGCTGGTGTCCATTAGCAGTCACTCCACATCCCCCTCTTCTTAAGCCCCCAGCTCTAGGCAACCACTAATTTGCTTTCTGTCTCTATAGATTCCCCATTCTAGACATTTCATATGAATGGAATCATAAAACATGCAGCTTTTTGTGTCTGGCTTCCTTCACTTAGCACAATGTTTTCAAGGTTCATCCATATTTATCAGTATCAGTAGTTGTCTCCTTTTTATGGCCAAATAATATTCCATTGTATAGGTACACCACATTTTATTTATTTATTCATCAGTTGATGGACATTTAAGTTGTCTGTACTTTTTGGCTTTTACGAATAATGCTGATATGAACGGTCATGTACAAGTTTTTGTGTGGATATATATTTTCAGTTCTCTTGGGTGCATACCTAGGCATAGAATTGGGGTGTTATATGGTAACTTTATGTTTAACTTTTTGAGACACTACCAAATTGTTTTCCAAAAATAGTCACTGTACCACTTTAAATTCCCACCAGCAGTGTGAGTGTTCTAATTCCTGCACAGCCTCGTCAATACTTGTTTTTACCTATCTTTTTGATTACAGCCATCCTGATGGGTGTAAAGTCATATCTGATTGCGGTTTTTATTTGCATTTTCCTAATGACTGATAATGTTGAGCATCCTTTCCTGTGCTTATTGGCCATTTGTATATCTTCTTCGGAGAAATGTCTATTTGGATCTTTTGCCCAATTTTAAATTGGGTTGTCTCTTTGTTGTTGAATTGTATGAGTTCTTTATATGTTCTAGATATAAGGCCCTTATCAGATATATGATTTGCAAATATTTTCTCCCATTCTGGGGTTGCCTTTTCACTTTCTTAATAGTGTCCTTAACATACAAAAGTTTTTAATTTTGGTGAAGTCCAGTTTGTCTCTTTTCTCTTTTGTTGTTTGTGCCTTAGGTGTCATATCTAACAAGCCACTGCCTAACCTAAGGTCATGAAGATTTACCCACGTTTCCTTTGAAGAGTTTTATAGTTTCAACTGTTGTATTTCAGTCTGCAATCCATTTTAAGTTAAGTTTTACATACGGTGTGAGGTAGGGGTCCCACTTCATTTTTTGCACGTTGCTGTACAGTTGTTTCAGCACCATTTGTTGAAGACTACTCTTTCTCCATGGAACGATCTTGGTGCCCTTCTCAAAAATCAATTGACCATAGATGTATGGGTTTCTTTTTGGATTCTTGATTTGGTTCCATGGATCTATATGTCTGTCTTTATGCCAGTACCACATTGTCTTGATTGCTGTAACTTTGTAGTAAGTTTTGAAGTTGGGAAATTTGAGTGTTCTCCCTTTATTCTTCTTTTTCAAGATTATTTTGGTTATTCTGAGTCCCTTGCATATCCATATAAATTTTGGGATCAGCTTATAAGTTTCCGGAAAAAGGAAAAAGTAGTTGGAATTTTGATAGAGACTGCATTGAATCACAGATCCCTCTCGGCAGTACTGCTCTCTTAACCATAGTAAGCCTTCCAATTCATAAACCTGGGATACCTTTCTATTTATTTCAATCTTCTTTAAGCCTTTCAATGACGGTTTGTAGTTTTCAGTGTATAAGTCTTATACTGCTTTGCTTAAATTTATTTCTAGGTATCTTCTTCTTTTTGGTACTATTGTAAATGGAATTGTTTTCTTAATTTCATTTTCAGATTGTTCATTGCTAGTGTATAGAAATACAATCAATTTTACAAATTGATCTTGTATGCTGCAACCTTGCCGAACCTGTTTATTAGTTCTTATCGTTTTTAGTGGACTCCTTGGGATTTTCTATATACAAGATCATGTCATCTGCAAATAGAGGTAGTTTATGTCTTCCTTTACAATCGCAATGCTTTTTATTTATTTTTCTTGGCTAATTTCCCCTCACAGAACCTCCAGTGCAAGGTTGAATGGAAGTAGCAAGAATGAACATCTTTCTCTTGTACCCGATCTTAGGAGGAAAAGGTCAGTTTTTCACCATTACGTCAGCTACGGGGTTTTTATAGATTCCCTTTACCATTTGAGGAAGTTTCCTCTTATTCTCACTATTTGAGTGTTCCTCAGTTATTTTCTTAAGAAATCAAAATTACGCCCAGCCTAGAGTTGTGTGGACTTCTGATTTTGTCAAACATGCCATACGCTCCACAAGGTTTTATCATATCTGATGCTCTCACAGTGACAACTCCAAGACAAAAAGGTACAGCATTCTGTCATATCCCATGACTCAGGAGGCACGGTGCTGTATAAAACACTCTGAAATCTCTCTTTCCAAAATGACTTAAGTGGAAAGTATTACTTCCCAAAAGGCTAATGCCTCTGCCCGCCCCACGCCGGACCTGAGCCCTGAGGGGCCGCTCCCTGTTGACTTCCAGTCGTCAGTTAGAAGCTGTATATTCATTCTAGAACCTTTCCAAGGAAACACTTAAGTCTGAAGCCTACACCTGGTTTTCTCCCAAAGTCTAGGCCCTCTTCCTTCCCCGGTATCTACAGGTCTCCCTCCATTGTCCTCTCCTCCCATAATCTTCAATTCCAGTGGAAGACAGCACTTGGCTCTCGGGAAAGAGCAGAAAAAGGAATGGAATGAAAGTTCTTCACGGCGTTTCAGGGGATTTGTTTGAAGCCACAGTGATGACCCCCCTCCAAGTCCCTGCTGGAGTCCCTGTGGGACCACTCAGAAGTAGGACTCTGTCCTCAGGCCACTCCTGAGAGTGGGCCACAGGGTGGCCCCTGAAAGGGCTGCCTCTTTGCTGGGCCTCTGGGGCCCGTCACCCTCTCTCCCAGTGTCCTCTGTGCAGGCTGTGGCTGCCTCGGCCAGCGCAATGGCAGGGGCCCCCAATTCACTCCTCAGCCCACCCAGACCTCAGGCCAGAAACTCTGAATGAACGTTTTCCTGTGTCCTGATTCTCTGGATGACTAACTGTCTCTAGAAGCCCGAACAATCCAGTCACCTCAAGCCCCCAGGCTTGGATTTGTGCAACCAGCTTCTCAGAAGGCCCTGGGAACCCCTGACTGAGGTAGGTGTGGCTGTCCTCAGTGACCCTCCCACAACTCTTGGAGCACAATTGGTCTGGGAGTTGAGTGAAGAGTTTTTGCTCAACTTAATCTCTTTATTGTGGACTTCTGCTGCTGAACAGGCTCCAGCAAGTCGGCCAAGCACAGCTCTTCCTCCTACGCTTTGAGTCTCTGTGGAGGCCGTGTTCTGGAGGGGTCCTCCGAGCACCAATGTACCCCTCTTCCGATAACAGAACCCAAATCTCCTTAGAATAATAACTCCTCTTTCTCTCTGAGCATGTGACTTAAGCTGCTCAATTCACATATTTTAATCTCCGGTGACAGTGATTGCTTCAGGGACCAGCTCATAAGCCAAGTTTGTCCCAGCAGAGTAAATCCTGGTAGTTATTCAGAAGCTAACAGGGTGAGATGTATGCTTTTCTCCACAGCTTCTAACTTGAAAAACTTTGGGCCTTAGAGCTGTTGGCCGCCATCCTGATCCACCAAATACAGTCCAAGAATAAAGTCCATATGAAGGAAGGGGAATAGAGCTGAGGGATAAAGACATTGCTAGACATTTTATGCACTCCTGGATCAAGCTGTGCCTAAACTCAATTTATCTCCTAAACTTTCTAATTACATGAATAAATAAAATCTCTTTTTGCCTAAACCAGTTTGGGTTATATTTTCTAGCATTTGCATCCAAAAGATCCCTAAAGGACACAATCAACATACCTGTAGGCATGCAGAAGGCTCAGGCCTTGCTCCCCCCTCCTCCCTCAACCAGGCAAGTCTTCCTTCCCCATGACCTAAATCTTGCCCTCCTTCGAAGTATTGCTCAAGTGTTACCTGGAGCATCCCATGACTTCTCCTGTTCTCAATAACTGTTTCCTTCTTGTGACATAATAAGAAATATATATTTGGTCTCTGCCCCTTGTCTGTGACACAGAGCTCCTAAAACCCTTGTAGTTTTCCTGAGTGATGGGGGTGCCAGGAGCATCTTTCCTTCTAATATCTGCTCTTTGATCCCAGTTCCTGACACAGAGCTCCTAAATCCCTTGGAATTTCCTGGGTGATGGGAGCATCTTTTGTTCTGATGAAGTGACTCTCAGGTAACTTTTAGGCTTCCAAGTAACTTCAGGATGGGGCCTGGACAATGAAAGACCAAGCCATGCTTGGATGCTTAGAACTTTCATCCCCACTCCTTACCCTCTACAGAGAGGAGAGGGGCTGGAGATTGAGGAAATAATTGATCGTGCCTGTGTAAGGAAGCCTCTATAAAAATCCTTAAAGTATGGGATTTGGAAAGTTTCCAGGTTGGTGAACACATCCATGTGCCGGGAGGGTGGCACACCCCAATTCCATGGGGACAGAAGCTCTGTGCCTGGGACCTGTAGGATCTTGCCTCATGTACCTCTTCATCTGGCGGTTCATCTGCATCCTTCATTATATCCTTTCTAATAAAGTGATAAACATGAGGGAGTGTTTTCCCTAAGTTCTGTGAGTCATTATAGCAAATTACCTAACCTGAGGAGGGGGTGTGGGAACCCCCATTTCTCACTGGTCAGTAGCACAGGTGACAGCCTGGGACTCGTGACTTGTGAGTCTGAAGTGGGGGCAGTCTTGTGAGACTGAGCCCTAACCCATGGGTCTGTGCTACCTCCAGGGAGTTAACGTCAGAACTGAAGTGTAGGACACCCAGCTGGTGTCTGCAGAGTCAGAGAATTGGCTGGTGTGGGGAAAAGCCCCACATATTTGGTGTCAGAAGTGTTGTGAGTAGCGGAAACAGAGGGGCTCCCATTTACTTCTCTAAATGGATGTAATTGTGACCTATAACTTTGAATCTAACTAATCCTTCAGAGCTCTCCTTATAGACCTCTAGATCTTCTTGACCCCAAACCTCATAAGCCTCTTAAGAGTAGGAACCAGGGGGCCAGCCCAGTGGTGCAGTGGTTAAGTTCACACGCTCTGCTTCTCAGCGGCCCGGGGTTCACCGGTTCGGATCCCGGGTGTGGACATGGCACTGCCTGGCAAGCCATGCTGTGGTAGGCATCCCATATATAAAGTAGAGAAAGATGGGCATGGATGTTAGCTCAGGGCCAGGCTTCCTCAGCAAAAAGAGGAGGACTGGCAGTAGTTAGCTCAGGGCTAATATTCCTCAAAAAGAAAAAAAAGAGTAGGAACCAGGGCTTGTCTGTCATGCATCTGCACCCCCTACCCCCAGCAGGTCCTTAGAATCACTTCTGAGGAGCTGTAGGCCCTACAGGGTCAGGGACCATGCCAAACAGTGTGTGGGGGTTACCACCACGAAGGACCTGGGATGGGTCATGAGCAGGACTTCTGCATTTTACTTCCATATTATTACTCGAGTCTTTTATGATATGGCTATTTATTTTAAAATATTTTGCAAAGAAAACCCTCAGGGTGAATAATTGAGGGGAGGTGGTGACCCGGCCAGCGCTTCTGCTCAGCTTTCTGAAGCCCCTTGAACCCATGTCCCCTGGGGGATGCCCATGCTTGCTGCTTCAAGCAGAGACCCAAGCACCAACCCATGGCCCTGACCTTGCATGGGAAGAGCCCACCAAGACGCAGACATGGACAAACTGCTTCACGGAGCGTTTTATCCCCCAGAAAATCCCCAGCCCCAGGATCCTGGGTGCTGCCCAGACTCTTCAAATACAAGGGGAAATCAAATAAACAAAAGTAAATATTGTACTCACAAGCAATAGAACGCCTAGCAACCAAGAACCAAGGAGGGCAGAAGGCAGAGGGTGACTGCGCAGCCCCGAGTGCACACTGCAGTCAAGATCCTTCTGCGTGCAGAATACGGTCTTGAGTGTTAAATTACAGACGGCCCATGGGACACTGAGGCTGACAACCACCGAGAGCTGACATTTAAAATGTTTAAAAAAAAATATATATATATATATATAGTTTTTCACCTTGGAGGAGAGGTCAGGGGTCACCTCGGCCTTTGTCCCACTGACTGGCAGGGGGAAGGGGAGGTCTCCCCCAAAGCTTTGGGACTGGGACATTGCGACCAAGGCTTGAGTCAGCCCTTTAGGGGCCCTGAGCCCTGAAACAATGGTGGTGCAACCCCACACGTAATTCAAAAGAAAATGTTAAGTCACAGAATCAATGTAAGAGATCTGACGTTTTTCTGTCATGACCATTTCAAGGCTTTGTTAGAAACAATGAATAGGAAGCATGTGACATTGTTCTTATTAAAACTTTTTGATATGAAAACTTTTAAACATACTCAAAGTAGAGAGAATAGTATGATTTTTTAACCTGTCACTGAAGTTAAATATTATTAAAATTTGGCCACATGTGCCCTATCGATCTTCTCTTGTTTTCTTTTTCTTTGCTGAACGATCTGAAAGCAAATCCAAGACTTCATGTCATTTCATTTGCACATACGTCAGTATGCATCTCTAAAAATTATGGTCATATTCTTGTATAACCACAGGCCATTATCATACCTAAGTTAAATTTTTTTTTCTGGCATCCTCCAATACTTAGGCCATAATCAACTTTCGTTAATTGTCTCAAAAAGAGTCTTTTTCATTTGGTCTGTGTTATCACGTTTTTAATGCTTCTTCTTTGTCAGTGCCCTAGGCATCAGTTTAGATCAGCTTTTGGAAATGTAGGATTATTTGGGATATAGTGAAAGCAGGAAAGAAGCAAAGAAAAAGAAAAAGAAAAAAAAAAACATTAATAAAAAAATAGCAGCGGTATTTTTATAAGATCCATGTGGAATCTTGCTGGCCATCAGCTTTGCCCATATGGGACTCCCAACTGGGTGGGATAGGATTAAACTGTTGCCGATAAAGCAGATATTTTCCCTAGTGTCTTCTGAATCTTGAGAGCTTCTGAAGATTTAGAGTGGGATGTGGATAAAGGGTTGTTGTCGTTGTCTGTCACCATGGCAACTCTAGCCAGGACTTGGCATTGCTAGGATTTTTCCAGTGGATTTTGAAGGACTGCTAACCCTAGGTCAGAGAGAGCGGGAATGTGGATTTACAGATACACAGCTGCGCCCTGGCATGGCTTCCACAAAGAAGAAGAAAAGGGGCTCCTTGTGGCCAAGGTCAGACGCAAATGAGAACTAAGGGAGAGGAGCCATTGAAAGCTCACTTGCTCAACAGGCTTCCCCCTGCCACGGGGGGCGGGGGATGCATCTGAGTCCCGAGAACCCCTAGCTCGAAGAAGGGCGAAACACATTCCTACTTTATGACCTGTAACCCCACCTCTAGGAATTTACTCTAAGAAAAAGCCAAAGTTTGCACCAAGATTTATTTTGTTTGAGCACGTCCCTCAGAGCATTATTTATAGCAATAAAAAGGGTGCGGAGGATTACCTTAAGGCTCCACAATACAGGATTGGTTTAATAAATTATAGCTCATCCCTGTGAGGGAATACTAAGCACCCATTCAAAACACGTTGTGGAAAAAAACCTCAATGATATGGGAAAATGTCCACAATACATCAGGTGGGAAAAAAAAGAGGCTATAAAATCAGTTTGATATCAATCTCATTTCTAAACTATTAAAAGAAAAAGAAAGGAGGGGAGGGAGAGAATGAGAAGTCTACACATTAAAATATTTTTAAAAATGCATATATAGTTTTTTCACCAAGTGGCTGGATTTTTGCCTTTTTTTTTTTTCAAATTCCTTACAACGAACTTCCACCAGTTTATAATTAAAAAATTTTTAGGGGCCGGCCCCGTGGCCGAGTGGTTAAGTTTGTGCACTCTGCTTTGGTGGCCCAGGGTTTTGCCGGTTCCGATCCGGGGCACGGACATGGCACTGTTCGTCAGGCCATGCTGAGGTGGCGTCCCACATGCCACAATTAGAAGGACCCACAACTAAAATATACATCTATGTACTGGGGGGATTTGGGGAGAAAAACCAGGGGAAAAAAAAAAGATTGGCAACAGTTGTTAGCTCAGGTGCCAATCTTAAGAAAAAGAATTTCTTTTTATAATAATAATAGCAACATAACAGAGAGATAAAGGAAAGGAAGAAAGAAGTGCATGGGAGAGAGACGAGGAGAAGGCAAAACTGTCTGAAAAGAAAAGAAGAGAAAAAAAGAAAATCTGGGCCAGTGGGATTGGAGAGCACCTTTACAAGATTCACTTAGCATTAAAAACAATTATTTTACAATAGAAAAGGACGCAAAATCAAGATTGAGAATGTCTAAGGAATCATCTAATAACTTGTTGGCACATACTCATGACTGGACAACCTCAGGCCAAAATTTCCTTTGGACAGAACGTGGCTCCCTTCATAAGACGGACTTCCTAATGAACCTTGACTTTTTAGGTTGTGAAGGTTTATAAATAATTCATAACATCGTAGAAATAAATTTACATAGTTTTCCTGAATGATCCGTAGGTGGCTGTTCAATTAACCGGGAAGCCGGCATCGAGTTTCTCCTAAGTTTATTAGCTAATAAGGGCCTGGCGAGGGGCCTCCTGCTCATTAAAAAAGTGATGACAAAGTCAGGTACCATTTCTCCCGTGAAGTTTTCCACTGCAGTCAGAAAGCGCTCTTTGCCCTCAACATAAAGAGAAAAACGTCCTATTCGTGATGACAGGTACTGGTTAGTGAGTGGACGAATCTTAGAGAAACACATTTCTTGGGAGAAACTGGCCTGTCAGCAGGGGCGGTGGTGTCCTCTCACCCCTTGTCCCTGTCCCCAATTCTGCAGGTTTTGCTGGGGCTTTAGGGGCGGGGGCGCGGGACGGGGCACGGCCAGAGCTGGAGTCTCCAGCAGCCGGTCGCTCGAAGGCTGTGACGCCGGTTCCAGAGCAAACTGACGGCACGGGGGGTCCCGCGGGCATCCAGAGCAGCGCACCCCGGGGCCCACGGACACTGCGGTGGGCACCGCTTAGGCCCAGGACACACTCAGCGAATTCTTAGCCGTCCAGGGCTTGCCGTCAGCTGTCTCTCCAGAATCTCAGCCTGCCTTTCCCTCTCTGACCCTGGGTCCCTGAGCTGCCCACTTGCATTTCCGTGTATCACGCCTGGGAAGAAAGCTGAAACCACCGCGAAGAACGGGCTTTCCAGTCACCGGCACGCTAAGTACCTACTACAGGTGGCTCCCTCCTAAGCATTCGTCAAACAAGTCTTTACTGAACATCTACTCCGCGCCAGGGCTTATTCTAGGCACTGGACATACAGCAGAGAACAAAACAAAGTTTACTTTCCAGGTAATAAACAATCAAATGATAATAAACAAGAAAAATAGGGAAAATATATAGTGTGCCAGATAGGCTGGGGCTAAGGAAAAAAAGTAAAGTAGCAAACAGGAACAGGAAGTAGGAAAGGTGGTTATTAGATAGGGTGGCCAAGGAAGGCCCCACTGAGATGACATTTGTGTAAAGAAGTGAAGGAGGTAAGGGAGTGAGCCAGGGAAAGAATCTGGGGAAAGAAAATTCCAAGCAAGGAAACAGCAAGTGCAAAGGCCCTGGGGTCTGTTGTTCCTGGCACAACTTAGTGTAGCTCAACCTTTTTTCTATTATCACCCTCCTAAGGAGCTTTTTTTCCCCTCTAATTGCTCCCCTAATGAAATTTTATTGTATATCTGTTTCTGTACTGTGTGTACATGTGTGCTTTATAATTAAAAAGAATAAGATATTTTTTGCCCTCAAGAACCAATTTTTGTGCCCTTGGGAGTGGTTACATTCTTGTAGAGAATGTGGGATATAGGCTCAGCAAGGAGGCCAGGGGGCCTGGAGCAGAACGGAGGGAGAGCAGAAGGAGAAAAACCCTGAGAGGTGAAGGGCCTTGTAGGTCGTCATAGGACCTTTCAGTTTGAGGGAGATGGGAAGTCACTGGTGAGTTTTAGCTGCTGAGGGGTGACAAGGTCTGACGTTTTATTAGGACTGCGCTGGCCACTGTGGGACGTTATGGGAATACAGAAATGAACGGCAACACTTCCTGTCTTGATAAAGGTTACGGCGGGAGTGGGAGAGGTGCCTCTCCTCTCTCCTTCCTTCCTCCCTGCTCCCTCCCTCCCTCCCTCCACCCCTTCCTTTCTCCTTCTATCCCGCCTCCCTTTCTTCCCTCCTTCCCTCTGTAAATATTTGCTGAGCACCAGTTTGGGGCCAGTAATCAAGCTGCCTGTCGATGCCCTGTGCTGAGGGGGAGAAAAGGTTGCACAGAATGACACGGGCCCGGAGTAAGGAAGCCCACCTGGGGGATGGACGAGGGGATGGCTGGGGCCAGGGCTCAGAAGGCTTCTGAGGAAGGACTCATCTGA
Organism: Equus asinus; assembly: GCF_041296235.1. NCBI lineage: Eukaryota > Metazoa > Chordata > Mammalia > Perissodactyla > Equidae > Equus > Equus asinus. Next base: position 11,796,168 of record NC_091791.1, on the reverse strand, counting down.
AGCCACAAGGACTGACAAGGACCAGGGTGTGGCCAGGAGAAGAAGCTGTAGGAGCACTTCTGGGATGGAGGGTAGCACGGGCTGAAGCTAGGGGCACAGCCAGGGGGCAGAGGCAGGAAGTGGAAGCCGTGGTGCTTTGTGGGAGAGGGTGCAAGGTGGGAGGGAGGTGTCAGAGAGGCTTGACTGGACACCAGGTGGGGCTAGATCTCCAGGGGCCTTCGAGACCACATTCACGATCTCAGGCCTGATCCTGCAGCATGGGAAGCACAGAAGGGTTTTGGGGGGCGCTGGCTCGGGGACACTTCAGAGCACCTGCATTGGCGAGCGCACACAGACGGTGGATTTGAGGGAAGGTGAGCGAGTGGACGCAGGTGACAGCCAGGATGCATTAAGGAGTTCAGGCGAGAGCTGCAAAAGGCCTGGGGTAGGATTCCATGAGTCCATGCTCTAATCCTCTGTAATCACTCTCATTATTCATCTTACTTTCAGGCAATAAGATGGAGTTAGAAACCAGCCCAGTATCAGGGGAAAACCCAAATCTGTTCAAATATGGATACAACTGGATAGATGCTCAACAGAGACCTTCATTGTCTGCTGCCCCTCTCCCTTCAACTGGACACCATTTCCAGACTTCTCCTGCACATTTTGAATGACTGACGATAAAGCCAGTGAGAGGGAGGACGCAGACAGAACCCTCCCAGGGGCCAGGGCAGGTAGGGCCAGCCCTGTTTCCCCGTGCCAACCCTATTGTATAGTATAGTGCAGTATAATATAGGGTGGTGCCTCTAAGAATGGAATGTTCTATGTGCCCCATTACCTCCAGCGCAGGCAGTTCAGGAGCCCCAGCCTGAACACCTCCCCGTCTGTCCGCCTCTCACTGTCAGCATCTCAGCCCCATGGCTCCCTGCTCTCCACTTTCCTCTTTTCCATTAACTTTAACTACACTTGGGCAGATCAGCGAGAATAAATTAAGAACAGAACAGACAGGGACCTGCATCCAAAGCAAAGACTGACACTCCTCCTGGGGCCGGAGCCCACGAGGAAAATTGCTTCTGCTCATCATTTTTCATTTTCTAACAGTCCCATCTTCTCCAGTTTCTAAATCCCAGGAGGAGCCAGTAGCAAGAACGTTCCAGTGTCCAAGCCTCAATGTTGGAGGGAAACAAGACCTGGCGGCAGACTGCCCCCCGCCCCCACTGGCGTCGTAGTCCATGCCCCCCAGCCACACCTGGGGTTAAGGATGAGAGCGCAGAAGGTCGACCCTCCCTCCCAGGAGAATGGAGGTTAAGCTACCAGACACCCGGCGGGCTGTTTTCAGCAAAGCTGATCCATGTGAGGAAGGGCCCTGCAGAGGCCAGCTACCTGGGGGCTCCTTACACTCGGGACGTGAGGGCGGCCTGGCCGGCTGGGGCCTAGACACTCCTGCTTGGCCGTCTTACCCACGCAGAGAGGACAGCTGGCAGGAGGTCACGCTTACTGCTCAGGATGCCAACCTCAGACGCTGGGGAGAATGCTCAGATAGCCCCAAATGGTTGTCGTGCCCAAGTCCTGTTGCCCCCTGGGGCCTGTTGTGTACATAGGAAAGGCACATGATATATGGTAAAGGGCCCAGCTTTGGGGACAGTCAGTCCTGGGTCAAATCTTGGCTCCTACCTCATATTATAGACTATTACACTACAATACACTATATTATACTATACTATGCTGTACTACACTATACTATACTATACTATACCACACTGTACTGTACTATACCATACTATACTACACTATACTATACTGTACTATACCATGCTGTACTGCACTATTCTACACTATACTGCACTATACTGTGCTATACTATACTGTACTACACTATAATATATTGTACTATACCATATGGTACTGCACTATACTATGCTGTACTATACTATAATATACTATGCTGTACTACACCATACTGTACTGTACTATACCATACTGTATACACTATACTATACTGTACTATGCCATACTCTACTGCACTATACTACACTATACTGCACTACACTATACTATACTATTCTGTACCACACTATACTATACCATACTGTGCTACACTATACTATACTATGCTGTACTACACTATACTGTACTGTACTATACCATACTGTACTGCACTATACTACCCTATACTGCACTATACTGTGCTATACTATACTGTACTACACTATGCTATACTATGCTGTACCACACTATATTATACTATACTATACCATACTGTACTATACTATACTACACTATACCATGCTGTGCTGCACTACGCTATACTGTACATCACTATGCTATACTACACTGTACTATACTATATTATACTGTACTACACCATACTGTACTACATTATACTGTACTGTCCTATCTACACTGTAGCACACTATACTGTCCTGTACTACACTATACTGTACTACATTACACTATACTTCACTATGCTGCACTACTATACTACACCATACTGTACTACACTATATTATACTCTATTGCTAGCACAGTGCTTAGCACTTAATAAGTACCTAACAAATGGTAGTTACTACCATTATTTAACAAGCAACTCACTTGTCCGCCTGGCAAAACTCCCCTGCGACTCTGCCTCTCTGATCTCCCGGCTCCACTCAGACTTTCACTCTGCCCCACACCCACTGTGCCTCACACAAACCCCCCGGAGCAACGATGGTAGTTTTTTGATTGTCTGCTGGCTCCTTGCTGGGAGGGACCGTATCCTGTCACCTCTTTGTCCCGACGGCAGTGCCTGGTTGAGAGGAACACTCCCTAACTGCTGGAAGAAGGAAGAATGTTGCGTATGGGCGTCTTCGCGCCCCAGGACCTCCCTTGCCATCCTTATTGCGGGCCCAGGACTCCCTGCAATGAGGGCCGCATCTTTTCTGTGGCTGAGTACTGATCCCCACGCGTTCTTGGCGCAAAGGCAACTACGGGAGGCAACTGTCTCCCAGGTGACCTCCTTCTACTTTCAGGGACTGCTCCTTCTCCCTGGTGGAGATTTCTGGCACACGATCATGGCCATACTTACCCCCTTCATGCATTTACGGGCTTATGTCTACACTCCCTGGGTCTTCATCATTCCAGATGCAAAGACCTAATCTGCCTTGCCTGCGAGTCGTCACCCCACACCTCCAGCTCTCAATCATTTTCTTTCCCCCTCTGGGCCTGCTCCAGGCCCTCCAGGCTCCCAGGAGGGCCAGGGAGCTGATGTGCCCCCTTGAGGCCAGGTGTGGGCCTTACGCCTGTGCGAGTTCGGCTGCCCTGGCTGCTGCTGCCTGCTGCTCCTGCTCCTCCTCCTCCTCCCCCTCCCCCTTCCCCTTTTCCTTCTCTTCCTCCTCCTCCTCCTTCTCCTCCCCGACCTGCTCTCTGCCCTCCTGGGCCCGGCCACACACAGAACCTTAGAGTCTGCCATTTCAAGTGATTTTTGAGAACTATCTTTGGGAAAAGCCTTGCACCCATCAAACGGTGCCGATCTTATATGAGCTAGCAGAAATCCAAAATTAACTAAGCAAAAGGTGCTAATCTCATCATCATCATCACACTTAGGCCCCACTGTGAGGCAACACGAGGCTGGGGGCCGAGTCTGTGGACCGTGTGAGGGCGGCTCCAGCGATCAGGTTGCTGCAAGATCAGGTTCACCAGAGATAATAACCACAGTTGCAATTACATGTGCTGTTTACATACTTTGCCCCTTGTACTTGATATAGTCCAGAAGGTGCCCCAGGCAGCTGCTCAGTGCCTCTTGGGGTGAGCCACAAACTCTGGGAGAGAAGAAAAGCCGCCCCACCCTGAAAGAAAAACAGAGCCCAAGCAATGTCCAGTTGGGGCGTCTCTTCAGACCAGATGCCCTTGAAAGGGTTCTCTTTCTGTCTTTCTTTCTTTTCAATAGCATTATTACAAGATGGAATTCCTCCTCTGCAGAGAGAAAGAAAAACAACTCTCCTGGTGTTTTCAGTCTTTTAAAAACAGAGGTATTGGTACAATCCCAAGTCTTTGAAACAAATTTCCAGTAGTTTTTCCAGGTGCTGCTGGAGGATTTGGAAATGAAGAAGTAGCCCTTTAACCTAGTGCAGGAAAACAAACAAGCTTTATCATTCTGTGAAGATGTCACAGTGTGCCCTCAGTACTTGTTGCAGCCTCAAAAGCCCGCTCTGTGTACTGCAAAAACAGAGCAGCTCCGGATCTGGGAGAGCTCGGCTCAGCATCTGAGATAGCTAACAATCTGGCCTACAAGCAATCTGTTAAGTACTATAATGGGGGCTTGCAGATTAATGTTGCAAGCCTTCAGCTTCAGGGTATTCATGGGGGCATTTCCTCCTGAAACCAACGATGACAACAGAAAAAGGAACAAAGCAAATAATGTGAGCACAATGCATTAGAATTTCCAAAATCTTTTCCAACACTCCATCTCGTTGCAACAGAACAGTGCTGTTGGTAAAACTGGGGACAAAGAGAAGGCATCTGTAATTCGTGAGCTCTGGGTGTGTGCAATCAGATGGCAGTTAAGAAAGGCGAGGAACAGTGTAATTTGCTGGATTTGGCCAGGGCTGGGCTCCCAAGAGCTGGCGATTTAACAGATTGCAGCCCTCATGTTTTCTGACTTGAAAGATAATGAAGCAATAAAAGCCGCCGAGGCAGCCAGAGAGGATTCTGCCCCCTGGGGATGGCTGCGTGAGAGCAGCTGCCCATGCGGGCGCCTGCTCAGGGTGTGACCCAAGATTGCAGCCCTCCAGCAGACCAGCAACACAGAGGACTAAATTCCCTCCTTCGGGGACACCAGAACCTCGGCTTCCAGGGTTGTCACTGAGCCGGTGCTATGCCAGGGCGGCCCATATGGTCGAGCGGTTGTCGCCAGAGACACAGAGCATAAATAAACCCTGGGAGTACAGATGGGAGGCCGGCCAGGCTGGCTCCACTTCCTGGTCTCATCACAGGGGAGTCCGTGTGGAAGCCCTGGGAGGCACCTCAGCCATTTTCCAGGCCAACGACTGCATTTGTCAGACGAGAAAAGCCAGAGGTTAAGGGACTTGCCAAAAGTCACACAGTGAGTCAACTGAAAAGCAGTAAGAGGTGGTGGCTAAGAGCACAGCATGACTCCATTGCCCTTGGCTTTGGCAAGTGACTGAAGTTCTCAGTTTCCTCATACCATGAGTGTGAGGTTAGTACCTGCCACATTAGGTGTGTGGGACCCAATCAAACATAAATGTGTGAGGAGCCCACTGCCAGGTTCATAATCACTGCTCCGTGGCTGCTGATGGTTCTGATGCTTATCATGACCGCTAGGAGCTGGAGATAGATCTTGAGATCTCTTCTGCCCGGGTCATGGGTAAACATGATGGATAAAATTATGTGAACCAGAGTTTGAATTTTGGCTTCTAGTTTTGTGACTCCCCCTTTCTGAGCTCTCGTTCTCATCTGTAAAGCGGAGCAGCGACACCACTGTTCACAGGCTTGCTGCGAGGATGGGAGGCAGCAGCGAGGGGACGGAGCCCTCCCAGCAGTAAACCGCAGCTGTGACCCCCTAATTCAAAGCTCCTCCCCTCGGCGGCAGCGAGGACAACGGCTTTCAGTTTGAAGAATGGTAAGTTGCTGCAATGAAGGTGCTAAGTGTGTGGCTGCGGTAAAGGCTGGCAGGAACGGAGCAGCCGGCTGGTGGATGGCATGATTTGAAATGAACCATATGTTTAAGATTATGAGCCCAGATGTTAGGTCCTGGCGCCCAAGGTTCACACCATTAGACTCAATCCTTTAGGTGTCTCTAATGGTCCTCGAGGCTCCAGGAAACTTGCATTAAAATGCAAATCGGTCTCCTGTAAAGGGAAACACATTAAGTTACCTCTTAGCAAACTGCTGAGCTGGGTTTCTTTGGGGCAGGTTGGGGTGAGGAAGATAAGAGAGAATTTGAAAGGACAGAGGCAAGAAGAGTTATCTTTCTACTGAGTGCAGCAATGGACCAGGGGCGATGTGTAATAGGTACAGTGGGGGCTCACAAGGTGACTGGGGGTCCTGGAGGAGAGAGGTGAGGAGCAGAGTAGCTGAAGCTTTTCACAGCCCTGGAATCCTGTTCCAGCCCAAAGCACAGAGGCATAATTCCATCCCGTCCCTGCTGTGTGAGGCCACGGGATTGAGGAGAGCTGGTCCAGGTGATGAGGCTTAGCCAAATCCTCAGGGATGTGCACGAAGGCGGTCAGGCCCAGAAACCAACCCTTGAAAAGGAGGGTCTGTTTCTTACGTGTGTTGTATCCCTTAATGCTTAACACCCTGCCTTATACACGCTGGGGCCCAGTTAATGTTTGCACAGGGAACAATAAAGGCTACAAAGATGAAAAGTGGTTACGGATGTTCCAAGTTTGTTTTGTACACAGAAATTAGAAGAATTCCTCCCTCAGCAATTACAGCATTCCTGTTCTTAACACCGTCACTTCTTTTCTTGTGGCCTTTGGATGAGCACGAAATAGCAGAAGGGACATTCCTCTTGGAGAGGCCTGGGGTGGAATTTCTATTTCTTTTTTCTTTAAAGTCATCATTTCAAATTCTTTCACTGAAATCTAGAGTGCTGTGCCTTCAAGCAGGCAATAGGCATCACCTTAGCTATACAGTGGGTATGAAGAGCCTTCCCTGTAGGCCAGTACTATTTCAAAGATTTTAAAATGTTAAAGAATACAGGCACCTGGGGACAAGGATCAGTGCTGGAACCTTCTTTGTACCAGGAAAGCCTCTTCTGAGCACCTCTCTTGGGTTCAGGAATTTCTGATTCCAGTCCTGATTTCTCCCACAGCCTTAGTCAACTCTAGAATCTCCAAGTTGATAATAAAATAATAATAGTGGCTCCCCTTACTGAGTCCATATTGGTCAGGCACTGTGCTCGTAGCTTTACACATTAATTCTTCTGTTCTTTAAGGTAACTCAGAACCATTATCATCCCCATCTCATAGATTAGAAACGGAGGCTGGGATGAGTTATCAAGATGCTCCTAGTCATACAGGCAAGAACCTGGCAGGGCCAGCCAGGATTTGAAACCAGGGCATCTGGCTCCTAAGGCTGAATATTGGTGACTGGCTGCTTAACTGCTCTGCCTCCATTTATGAGAGGAAAACATCTGTGTCCTCGTCTTCAAATTGTTTTGTCTCTAAAATATCCTTCCAGCAAGGAGGAAAACCAGTGTTGAAGAAAATACCACTGAACACACAGCACTCCCCAAAGCTCAGAGACAAAGGAAGTCCAGGAAAGGAAGGGAAGGAGGAAACATGGCTTTAGTTCCACCGTGAAAATATTCCACACTTCAACCTCTTCGTAAAAAGCACGTCAAAGCGCTTCTTAAAAAACTCTACCAAGAAGACATAGCAAATAGATCTTTTCAGACATGCTACATACCTCTCTATTATTAGCTCCATTTCAATTTATTCACTGAGTGATAAGAATTTTCCAAGAGACTGTTGGCTCTAAGAGCCAGTATCTCCTAGAAAGATCTTCAGATGCAGGAAGTCAGATAGTGTTTCTTATAATGATTTCTGAGTAAGCTGTGTAATTCAAATTTTGGCTCCACTGCCCACTAGCTGTGTAACCTCAGGCAAGATCCTTGGCTGCTCCCGGCCTCTCCAGTCTCATCTATAAAATGGGAGAACACTTAGGGTGACAAGGTGTGGGGAGGGGCAAGACGCTTGGCTCATAATCCCCAGGAAATTGCTTTCTCAGTGGGGCCTGATTTGATGGTTCTTCAAAAGATTTCATATTTTGGGAACACGGGGCAGCTTTGACAAGAGAGAAAATCCAGTCCTACCCACTACAGATGCAATGCCTCTCAGCCTTGGGAACATACAGCGTCCAGGTGGCTTGAGCCAGGACATACTCCAGGCAGCAGGGGCCAGGTTTAGTCCTAAACTCTGGCAGGCCCTCTGAGTGTTAAGCCAAAGGATTTGGGGGTGGGGGGCAGGGGAGTTCTTTTCCCATTTGTGACTTTTCAAATCCTCACCTCTCCTATGGCCCTATCTGAAGATGATTCACATTCCTACTGAGACACACCTTGGGGGTGAGCCAAAGAGGATCTTGGAGCCTCTACCCCAAATTGTGTGGCTTTTGAAGGACATTCACTTTCAAGATGGTCTTTTGTTCTTTTGGAGAAAGAAAGATTTCTCTTCCCTTTTGCACGTGGCTACTGCAAGCTGCAATTCACAAAGCTGCCAATTTGAACACATGTGTCTGGGCACATGCGCACACACTCACACACACACGAGTTGACCCTAGTCCTGGCTCCCTCTGAAACAATCCATCTTCAGCTTTCACTATTAATTATGACTCTGTGTACCGATAACCAAATGACACTGAGCCCGGAATGGCTGTCCCTCTCTCTCTGCATCACATTTACGCAGGTTGATGACGTCATTCTGGGCAAGGTTAAGGCAAGTCTCCACAGTGCAAAGGTTCTGCTTAAAACAAATACTGCTTGCTTTCGGGACCTGGCAGGGAAATTAAAAAGAAACCCAAGATGCTCTAGGCTTCTGTCCTGGTTTCCAGGCAACCAGATGCTGGGTGCAGGAAGGGAGAGGGGCTTTCTTCTGGTGCCAGACAGTATTGATAGACAGTGGGCTAACGCTCAGAGCCAAGGAGATGCGGAGGGACAGAGGAAGCCTGCATAAGCCTCATTACCCTAATCAACCATAGAGTCGGCCTGCTGGCAGGGAGACCTGGAAAATGAGCCTGTCTGCAGGGGCGGAACTGGGGAAGAGATGCTTTCTTATACTTACAAAGACTCGGCTGCTCTAAGCGTGCGGATTCCCGGGGAACTGTCACCGTGGTGTATAGCTCAGGTGGGCAGAAGGACCCAGACAACTGCATCCTCGGGGAGGCCCAGGATCCGCTCTGGTGGGCATGGGAAGGGGAGAACCAGGAACAATGCTGGGCATTTCTTTCTACAGCACAGTTTAACAGATACCTTCTGAGAGGCTGCATGTGCCCAGCTCAGAGCTGAGCGAACACACAAGAACAGAGAAGATGGATAAAATACCAAGCCATCAATCCCCTCTGCTGTTTCCGTCAGTGTCTAGAGCCCCAGAGGATCACATGGTGTGGAGGAAATGCTGGGGCTCCTCAGACTGACCTGGGTTCAAATTTGCACTCTGCCACTTACAAGTGGAGCAAGTGCCCCTTGGTACTGGGCCTAAGGCTTCTGACCTCCCTTCTCCTTCTGTCCCCAGGGGGTTGTGAATCAGCACTCAGCACAATCATATTATTTCTACTCAAAAACGAGAGTTTTTCATCTTAAGAATTTCTATGGTGACCCTGTGAAAAGTCGGTGCAGCCAAAATTGAAAGAACTCCTCAGGTTTGATGAGTGAGGTTGTTAGGCATAGAAGTTCTCCTGGTACCGCACAGCATACATAATGGATAATACACAGACATTACAAGACAATGGCATACCCACAGTATTTCATTAAATAAAACTGTATGGCATAACACTTTATGCCAGGAATTGTTATTCCCATTGTGCAGAGGAGGAAACTAAATTGCAGAGAGGTGAAGAGGTCTGCTGGAGGTCACACAGCTGGTTCACAATGGAGCAGGGTCTCCATCCCAGAACCTGCAGCAGGGATGAATTTGCCAAACGGTGCTGAAGCGAGAAGCCCCAGCCCTGACCAGCGTCGCTGTGCCTCTCCTCCTCGGGCCGCCAGGACTCCCCCCACGGTGCTGGTTCCTGGGACTCCCCAAGGTGGCGAGCCAAGGCTGCTGCTGGCCCCCTGAACTGCACGCCTGTCTAAGCTGCCATGTTGCCCCCGCGTCGAGTTTTGGCATCTCATCTTGGAGCAGCAGCCATTGTGCCCTCACTGTGCCCGTGTCTCCTGCATCTACACTACTGAGAGGAAACAAAAGAACAAGCAAACAAAAACAGGTGTCAAATCCCTGGCTTTGCATCCTGGCTCCCCTGTTTGCTGGCTGTGTGGCTTTGGATGAAAATTCCCCAAGCCTTCGTTTCCGCATCTCTGAAACAGAGCTTCCAGTCCCCGTCTTTTGGGGCTAGAGTGAGACTTAAGTGACAAAAAGCAGATAAAGCGATCAGGAGAGCACACGTGGCACCTGCCTGTTAGCAAGCAGTAGAATTTTCTCCTCTAAAGTCTTCCTCAGGTCTTCAGAAATGCAGTTAAGTGCAAATGCAATTTGGCCTCCTTTGGTGAGAACTGGGGGAAGACGTGTCACCAGGCCAGAGGCAGTAATGGTAACAAGAACTAGCATTTATTAGGACTTACTAAGTATGAGCTGGCTACTAGTCTAAGCACTTTATAGGGTTCGCCTCATGGATCCCTCACATTGACCCTGCAAGACAGACCCAATTGTTGTCAACCTCATTTTATAAATGAGGAAACTAAGGCCCAGAGAGGTTAAGAAACTTACCCGGGCACACAGCTAGTTCGCCCCTGCATGTTGCCTCTATGCCACACAGCCTCCAGCCCACTACGCTTTCCCCTGGTCTGTCTCTCTCGCAGTGACACTCGGCGCCAAACCCTTTCCAGGTGGCTGTTACACTAAGATGGAGCCAGAGCATCTCGGGATGCTGTCCGACACTCCGAGGGCAGCAGAACTCTCGCTGGGTGGCTGATGGCAGACCCATTCTCTTGCCTCGAATGCAGCAGACTGACCGCTTCCAATTAAGTAAAAATATCAAAACCGTAACGTGCATGAGAGCACCTTGGGATAAATGCATTACAGAGCTGTCATCACAGCTCTCACTCCACCAGTTCCTGCCGTTCATGTGCGATGCACATGGGGCTCCTTGGCAATCGGGACCACCGCTTCCTTCCAACACAGGTGATCCGCTTCCTGGGCCGACCTCCGGGTCCTGCCACGACCCTCCCACAGTAGCCATTTACTCGTTCTACCACTGGTTTTTTGCGTTTTGTTTTGCACGGAATTAATCACCTATTTTCTACCAACTCGCCAGGCAAACGGGATCTTTCACTTCCCTCAGCGCTTCTGTAACAGGAGGGGGTTTGAATGAGATGGGTGTTTTCCAAACTGGGCTGCTGGGGAGAGCTCTGAGCACTTCAAGGGCCTCCCTAGGGGCTGCCGTAAGAAGGGAGTGCCCCGAAGGAGAGACTCTGGGTCCCTGAGCCGATTGTTTCTGTTTTACATTTTAGAACCCCACCTGAAATTTTGTTTCAACAAAGGGTTTGGTGGCCAAAAACCCATTCAGGAATTAAATAATTAAATACATAAATCAATTACATAAAGCTGCTGAGCCACGTGGTTTCTCAGGTCCTGTGCTGTGTTTCTCAGGTCCTGTGCTGTCCCACTCCGCATGATCAGCAGTGGACGATCACAATGGGAATGGCCGAATGAACAGGAGAACACGCAGCCTGCAGTCTCTGGTATGTGCCAGGGACACAGAGATAACGGGAAATGATGAATGAGGCCAAAGCCAGCTAAAGATGGGACTCCAGTTTGGCATGTAACTGAGAATTCTCCTCTGCTCTTGCACAATGACAGACAAGGTCTCGTGGCCTTGAGGTGGGTCTGGGAAGGGGGTGAATCTGGCTGGGCAGCTGGGGGCCAGAGTCTAATTGAGTCCCCTGCTTTACCACCGAGATCCTGATGTCCTTGGTCCTCAGCTCCTGAGTGATTCTTTCTATATCCCAGTGATAACCAGCATGACGTGACAGGTAGCGGGGAGGGGACACCCAAAACTCATTGATGAGTTCTGGCCACAAAGAAACTTCTGCAAATGGAAAGAACCATTACACACTTGCACACACACACACACACACACACACACACGGGCTATTCATTTTAGAAAAATCATGGTCTATTTGATGACGGCTTATGTTTCTTTCTAAATTGAGTTCAAACTGGCATAAAAACATGTATTTTGCTTTGTCCTTTGGCCTCTCTTCATCTCATTATCTGATATTCTTTTGAGGATCAGATGCATGTGTATCACAGGGAACAGGAACACCGAGGACAGGCAGCAAACAGCTTGGAGTGGTTACAAGGATGAGCTTCCAGAGTCACGGGGCACGGGGCACCCAAGGCCTCGGGCACGTGGCAGAGCACATTTGTTCCTTAAAGTCGGTAGGATCCAGTCTGTGTTTTGATAACATTGCTCTGAAGGAGGCTCCGTCCCTTCTAAGTCACGCCCTGGAGCTTAGTCCATCATATGGCTCCTCTTATTTTATTCACAGCACTTATTCTTACCTTTACCTTATTGTTGATTTGTTTATAATCTCTCTCCTCTAGAAGACAGAGAGTTTGACAAGAGCAGCTACCTTATCTGTCTTGTTCACCCACGTTTTCCCAGCTTAGAGCAGTGCCTGCCATAGTGCAGGCACTTGACAAATATCTATTGAATGAATGAATGAATGAATGGCCCTCAGCCTTGCCTTCTTACTTAACACAAGCCTGGGGCAACCACGATGCAGCCGAGGTGTACCATCAGGAGATCCAGTCTGCTGCCCCAGGAAAACCCCTAAAACGGACTTTCCATACCCACACCACAACATGGATGTCATCTCCCCCGAACAGGATAGCTTCGAGCGTGCATTCAGTTCACGCAGGTGAAAAGTTCCCACGTGTTATCTGGCACGTGGCAGGAGTTTGCCCAGGCATTGCTGAATCCAACACAGCTTTTATCATTTCCCCCATTTCAGAGAAGAAAAGACTGAGGCTCAGAGGTGGACAGAAGTGGTAAAGCCACGACTCGTACCCCTATCTTCTGATTCTCCAATCACAGCTCTTTCTGCCTCTTCATGCCATTTTTCTAGAACAATCTCCCACACACACACTCAGTGCATGTTAGTGGTTTAAGCTTACATTTTTTAATTTAAAAAAATTTAATTTAACATTTTCCCCAAACAAAGCCTTCATTTTTCTTCTCAGCCAAGGCGTATTCCCAAGTAAAGGCTTCAGATAGACAGATGGAAAGAGGGACAAGGGTCATTTTCTACAGAGGGCAATCTTTCTGGCAGGTCTTAGGGGGCAAACCCTGAACCCAGGCATGTGGTGGACCCGGGGGGACTCCCCCAGTCCTCCTCTCCCTCCTTTCCCCTGGAAGGGCAGCTGGGTCCTCTGGGCAAGCTGCAGAGCAAGGACCCTCCTCCCTCTTAGCGTCCCTCTCAAGCCTCAGTGGGATGGGGACAAACGATTTCTCTTGCAGGCGAAGATCGGGCAGAGGTTTCTGGGCTGTGCCAAGCCACGGTTTTGTTTTACCTCGTGATGAGGAACAGCTGTGTCCCAAAGGGGCGGCACCTCGCTGCCTCCGCAGTGTTTTGATAAGAGGCGCGGGGTCGGCGAGTGTGGACGAGATGAGGAATCGCGTTTCTCGCAACAGTCCTCGCGCTCCAGGTCACGAGCTAATCTCCTCTGGGAAACCGAGACCAGAGATGGGCCTCCCTCTCTCCCTGCTATCTCAGGGTATTTTCTGTCACCATGGAGAACGGTAGAGGCTGGAAAAGGTCAAAAGGACACGGCCTACGAGCTGAGGCAGCAGAGCAGTGAAGCCTGTTGGAAAGTGCCAGCATCCAAGAGGAGGATGGTGAGAACCGCAGAGCCAGGCGCCGGGTCAGTCGGATGGACACGGGTTCCAAGGCCACCTCTGTGCCACCAGCTGTGGACGTCCGAGTCTCAGTTTCCATATCCGTACCTAAAGGGCTGGTAGGAGTGAAGGAGTTGGGCTGTGCAGGGCCCTTTGGTGTTTCAGGCGATGTGAGTTGAAGAAGGAATGAGTGCTTGGTCTTCAGAAGGGGCAGAGACGAGCCGGCAGGTCGGGTCAGAGTCACGGTTAACAAGCTCTCGGCTCCTCACTCCGTCGCTGTTTGGTTTTCACTGCGTCGCGATTTTGCAGCTTTCCCACTCGGACCACCAACTTTCCTGAGCGTTTAGCCTTCTCTGCCGGCTGCCGTCCCCTCCCTCTCAGAGTCCCCCACCCCCATCCGCATCTACTTGATGATGACAGGAATCGCCAGGGGCACCAGGCAGCTCAGAAGTACACTCCAGGACATGGCTGTCACACTTTTCTTTTTTCCTAAGACCCACAGTAAGAAATATATTAATAAGTTTTGCATTGCAAATCAACCCACACATACATATAAATGACTGATTAAAGAAATTTCATGAAACACTCCCCGTCCTTCTTATCTGCACTCTATTATTTTCTTTTCCATTCCACTTCATTCCACTCTATTCTACTTTATTTCTCCTTTGAAAGTGCTGGTTACCACCCAGTAATCTAGTTCATTAACCAGCTGCCAGTTTGAGAAACACTGGTTTCCGGTGGGACTGCCATGCCATTCTCTCTGTCCAGTTGTGGACTGTATCAGTGGCCCTAGAAACCTGTCTTCCAATTCACAGCCTAAGAATCATCAGGGGCCTTGATTGATAAATATACAAATTTCCAGGCTCCATACCCAGAGATTTGACAGCGTTTCAGAGACTGGTCAGAACCAGAGTGTCTCGTGGGGTCTCCCTGGCACTGAGATGGAGATTCTGATTCCAGGGAGAAAGCTTCTGATTGGTCTAGATGGGTCAGAGGCCACCTCTTGGTCAGAGAAGGAAGATGCCTTGATGGGCAGTCCCACCAACACTGTATCCCTTGGGGTGGGTAGCTCCCCAAAGTAAGTAGAAGAAAGGGTGATGGATGCTGCCAGGGACTGTTTGTGTCGCCCCAAAATTCATATGTTGAAATTCTGACCCCGAATGTGATGGTATCTGGAGGTGGGGCCTTTGGGTTGATTAGGTCATGAGGTAGAACCCTCATGAATGGGATTAGTGCCCTTATTAGGAGACGCCAGAGAGCTCTCTTGTCCCTTCTGCCATGTGAGGACACAGGGAGAAGACGACCATTTATAAACCAGGAAGCAGGTCTGACTAGACTCTGAAACTGCCAATGCCCTGATGTGGGACTTCCCAGCCTCAAGAACTGTGAGAAATAAAAGTCTGTTGTTTAATAAGCCACCCAGTCTATGGTATTCTGTTTTAACAGCCCAAACAGACTAAGACGCTGAGCAGGCAACATCATGTCCACACAGAGACTGTTCTAGAACACCTAGGTAACAGTTTGCTAAGCTCTCCTCTACTGCTTACATACTCCCGTGTGCTTTCTGGGGTGCCTAGCACAGTGTGCGCGGCAGGCATCCAACGCGTGTGGGTTGCATGGAAGCCAGCGTACAGTTGCATTTTGACCACGAGTCTTGGTCAAAATGATTGGGTTTTTGACCCTGTGCTTCATGTACACAATTGAAGACAAAATCCCTGAGGTCCGGTGTCTACTGATTACAACAGAATCCAGAAGATTTTTTTTAAATTTTATTTAACAAACTCTTACCATGTACAAGCCAGTGTTCTGAGAGCCTTACAAATATTAACTTATTAGGTCTACATAAAACCCTATAAGAGAGGTCCTATTACATGCCGGGCACTATCTGAGGTATTGTACCCATGTGCTTCTAAGATTCACACCTCTCCTGTAAGGGGCAGCGATTATTTTTTTCCATAGGCAGACACTGAGACTCGGAGAAGTTATATAACTTGTCATAGGCCCCACAGTAAGCAGCAGAGCTGCACTTTGAACCCTAGAAAGGAGGAATGAGTCAGGCCAGGAGAATCTTTGAAACTGCATTTCATCCTAGAGATACCCGTTAGCTCTTGCATGCTAAGAACAGCCACAGGTTGAAATGCGCCAAGCCCTGAGGGAAAAAGAGCTCCCTTCTTACAAACAGAAACAGAGACATGGAACCAAAGTGACTCACAGAAGTTCTCGCTGTGGACAGGACGCCGATCAACACATGGAACCTCCAGTGGCTGGCTGAGCATTCCTATAGCTTCGATGTGCCCTCATTCTGTTAAAATGCAGTGACAAGGAAATTCATCACTGCTCACATGATTTTTGTTTTCCAATGAGAGGAAGAAAGCTCTATTCACTCACGGAGAGTTTTGTTCAAACATCAAGCTCTATTTTAATTTTCTAGTGGCCAGTATTGCAGTCAGCCACGCTTTAAAACAATGACCCCGAATTCCTCTTGCCTTCATTGCGGTGACAATGTTGTTGCAGCTGACTAATACTCTTTCTCAGTCTGTGTGGCTAACCAGCATTTTCTGAGTTAAATATGTCTCTCAAGGTTGTCCCAGGTAGGTTCTGGGATGGAAACTCTTGCTCCTAATTTGGAAAAACGGTCCCTAGGGTCATTTTTCAATAATAAATAACAAGTATATATTTATTAATAAAAATAAACAAGTGGCATGATTTGTGGGTTTAGAACTGTTCTGTTTAGCTTTTGGATCCAAATATGTTTTCTTGATCTTGGATTTAGATTCCGTTTGGTATAGTGCCTATGACTATGAGAGATTTTAACAGAAGGAAGTTATATTGGAATTTGTATGCAATAATTACTTTTCCATAGGTGGCGAGTTTAAACATGCTGTTCTTCCTGAATTTCCTTCAGTTGAGTGTGAACATAAAATATAGTTGCTTAAAACCACAATTTATTGCTTCCCGTGCTCTGTCGGTTGACTGGGTAGTTGTTTTTATGGTCTTACCTGTGCTTACTCATGTGGCCTCAGGCAGCTGACCCTTTGGTTGGGTCTGGAAAGTCTGACATGACCTAACTCACATGCCTGGGGCCTCGGTGCTGGTTGTTGGCTGGGCCCCTCTCTTCATGAGATCTCTCATCAGTCAGTATCTAGTTTGGGCTTTCTATCATGGGGCAGAAGTGTGCCAAGAGGGCAAAATGGATGCTGCAGTCTCACACAGACTAGGCTCTGTCTAGTGACAGCCTCTTCATGTCACTTCTGCCATATTCTATTGGCCAAAGTAAGTCACAAGGCCAGTCTAGGTAGAAGGGGTGATGACATAGATTCCATCTTCTAATAGGAGGGGCTGGAGAATTATTTTCATTCGTCTCACACACAAAATACATTTACCCCCTGCCCAAAGGTCTCACTCCTTTATAGAGCGTCAGTCTCAGTCTCAAAGTCCAGGTTCTTGATCATCTAAATGCAAATACAGGTGAGATGCTGTGGATGCAGTTTCTCAGGTCAGCTCTTCAGATGCAGCTCTCCTGGAATCAGAGAACTATAAACTAAAGAGCCGTGTTACCTGCCCCTGCTTTGCAGCATACTTGGTAAAGTGTGTTGCCACGGTAGATAGTTCCCTTCAAAAGGGGAGGAATGGGAGGCACACGGCAGTTGCTGGTCCACAGCATTCTGAAATCCAGCCAGGCACAAAATTCCAATTTCCCCATTCCAGGAGTATGGCATACTCCTTAATTAGGGCCCACTTTTGCTTCCTTGGAGTGTGTCTCAGTCAGTTAGGGCTGCTAGAACAGAATAACACGGACTAGGGGGTTAAACAATAATTTACACACAGCCTCATAGTTTTGGAGGCTCGAAGTCCAAGATCGGGGCACTGGCAGATTCAGCGTCTGGTGAGAGGCCTCTTCCTAATTTGCAGATGGAAATCTTCTTGTTGTATCCTCAAATGACAGAGCGAGCTCTGGTCTCTTCATCCCCTTATAAGGGCAGCAATCCCACCACGGGGGCTTTACCTCCATGACCTCACACAGACCCAATTAACTTCCCACGGGCCCCACCTCCAAACACCACCGCATTGGGGATTAGGGTCTCAAGATCTGAATTTTGGAGGGACACAAACATTCAGTCCATAGCAGAGTGGTTCCATAACCTATTCTTCTCCTTGGCTCTTGGCTCCACTCTCTGGGCCTTGGCTCTGCTCTCTGAGTTGCCCTTCCTTTTCCAAAGGAAATGGCCCATGTTTGCAACTGAGTAGTTTTTTTCTCTGCCTGCTTCCTTCCCATAGAAAGTTGGGGGCCTAGAGGCCCAGAGGTTCTTTTCACTGTCATTTCATTCTGCCCCTTTAGGTCCAAGCTGGGGGTATTTTCAACAATACAATGTCTTAATTCTGATTGGGGTTGAATCTATGGTCCAAAGATGACATCCATTATTCTTTCTTGAGACAGCCCTCTCTCTACTTTGAACCTGTTGTGGGACATTCCCTTAAGATTCTTCCAAGCCCTCTGTCCAGCTGAGAGGGTCTATTAGGCATCAGCTTATCACTTTCTGAGGTCTTCTTAAAGGATCTCACAGTCATACCCTTGACGGATTTTTAGCCTCGTGCCCTGTTTTCCTTGGAGAATGTTTTATTGGCTGGGATGGGGAGCGTGTGTGCTGGAAATAAGAGACAGTCTTGTTTTCTAATCAAGCATGTCCTGGGTCTTCTATATTTCCTCTAAATTCTGCTTGCAAACTAAACAGTTTTTCTTTAGCTCATCTCTCTCTTCATGCACCATCATATGCAGCTAGGAGAAGCCAATTGGCACTTTCAATATTCTGTCTAGAGATTTCCTTGGCCAGATCTACAAATTCAATAAGTAACTTTGTATTTCCAAGTTACCTTGGGCAATAATTTGGACTATTTTGGACTATTGTTCCACCATTACATAACCTGGGTTGCCTTTTCTCCAGCTTCCAATAGCAGTTTTCTCATCTTCTTTCCAACCCTCACTAATGGCATCCTTCCCACCTTCCACCCACCTCCCACTCCATAGCTAATGTCGTTAATTTTATGTTTTTGTTACTGCAACATCTCACTTTTAAATACCAAGTGTGACAGTTAATTTTATGTGTCAACTTCATCGGGCCATAAGGTGCCCAGATATTTGACAAAACATTATTCCAGGTGTGTCTGTGAGGGTGTTTTTGGATGATGTTAACATTAGAGTTGACAGAATGAGTGGAGCAGAGCACCCTCCTGAATGTGGCTGGGCCTCATGAAATGCATTGAAGGCCATAGAACATAAAGGCTGAGCCTCCCGAGAGGAAGAAGGAGCTCCTCCTGCCTGACAGTTGAACTGGGACACGGGTCTTTTCCGGTCTTCAGACTTGAATTGAAACATACGCTCTTCTTGGGTTTGAGAGTGCTGATTTTTGGACTGGAAGGACACCATCAGCTCCCCTGGTTCTCAGGCCTTTAGACTCAGATTGGAACTACACCATCAGCAGTTTGGGTCTCTGGCTTGCTGACTGCAGATCTTGGGACTTCTCAGCCCGCATAATCACGTGAGCCAATTCCTATCGGTTCTGCTGATCTAGAGAACGGTGATAACACACCAACTTCTGTCTGTTACTTATTGCCACATCTCAAAACACCACAAAGCTTAGTGGCTTAAAATACGAGTAGGCAAACGTTTTGTAAAGAGCAGGATAGTAAATAGTTTAGGCTTTGTGTGTTTATCTCTGTCTCAACTACTCAACTCTGCCTTTCAGCACAAGAACAGCCATAGACAATAATGTAATGAATGAGGGTGGTGACGTTCCAGTAAAACTTTATTTACAAAAAAATGTGCTTGATCAGATTTGGCCTGCAGACCCTGACTTACAACCATGATTTATTATTTCTCTTAACTCTGTGGTTGACTGGGAAGTTCTGCTGGTCTTGCCTGGGCTCACATTTCATTGCAGGCAACTTCAGTCAGCCAATGCCTCAGGTGGGGCTAGAGGGACTAAGGTGACTTCACTCACATGCCTGGGGCCTTGATGCTGGCTGTCAGCTTGGCCATTCTCTCCATCTGGTCTCTCAACATTCAGTAATCTAGCCCAGGTTTCCTCAGGCAGTGACTGGAACATCGCAAGAAGAAAAAGGCAGAGGCTGCAAGGCCTCTGGAGGCCTATACTCCAGAACTTACACAACTTCTGCCACATTCTGTTGGTCACAGCAAGCCACAAGGCTGAGCCAGGTTCATGGGGTGGGGAATAGACTCCGCCTCTGGAGTCTTGAGGGAGCTGCTCAATATTGTTGTCATTATTTTTCAATCTATCTCAGAAATGAACAGGATACCTTAGCTTTCACATCTTTATCCATTAGGGTCTGTGAGCAATTTAGGCCCAGTGTTACCAGCATGAGTCCATGGAAGCCAATACACCAGTCATGAAACTAGACTCCTTTACTAGCCTTGCCTATACCTTTTCATGGCTTGTCTTAGAATCTTCGTCTAATTATGAAGATAGCCCAAGGTCAGAAGATATATTCACTGGACCCTGGAAAATGAAAGCAAAAGGCTATGGGAGATACCCATGTCTGTCCAGAAGGGGGAAGGGGTCTTCCCAAGGCCAGTCCTTCCATGGCCCGTCCGCTCCTCCTGTCCACAATAAAAACTGCAAGTAAATGAGGATGCAGCTCATTATCGTTCCCCATTCCCATCTCCTTCTCCTGGACACCACATCGAAAGGTTTACAGCAGGACGCTAAACACTATGGAGCTATTCCATTTTCAACTGGATCATGAGAATTTCCTGCAGGTGTTTCAAACTCTCAACCTTCTCTTAGCATCTTCTCTGAGCATTTTTATGTCTCTGTTTCTCTCCAAAGTTGAAATCAGATCAATCATTTTTTTTAACCAAAAATTAAAATTGCTTGCTGATCTTGCCCATCAGATATTTCCTGTGGGATACTGATCTTGTTATTTGTAAATAAAATGCTTTCTGATCAGTCTGCTAACAGATGCATATGTACCTGTAGTATTGTCTGATGCATAAGCCAAAAGATAAAACATTTACAGATATTGTATATAATGCATTTTTATCTTTAAAAGAAAATTCCATATAAAAATATAGATGAATTTAACATATATCTCTAGAGGCTAAGAACGTAGCTTCTAAAAGTGTCTTTCCTTCCTCTCCTTAAAGTGTCCTTTTCTAAAGTAGTCATTTTGGAAAGTCATCATTAAAATGCATGAAAATGAAACCTCCCAAGACACCAGCCATTCTTCCATAAAGAAGGCAAATGTGGCCAATTATCTGCTTTTTAAAAGTGTTGATTTTTTTGTGACTCTTTGTTTAAAGCTATTTGTCATTGAAAAGGCTGTGCAAAGCCAGATACAGAATTCATTTTCAAAGGTAACTTATACCAAAGAGCCTGCAATTGTATTATCGGCCATGTGGACTTAAGAACTCCTGTTCTCTGAGAAGGTTTTAAATCAAAAGTGTTAAGTAGAGTTTAAGTCCCATGTCATTTTAAATTCCCAGCTTTAGATCCATGAAGCATGGATTTTATGATGGAAATGACAACTGACCCTCATCTGTAACAGATACAGAAAACTAACTTTGCGGCTTCCTCAGGAATTCTCAGCGAGTCATTTAGGCAGATAAAGTATGAAAGACTAGAAAGGCAGGCGTAAAATCAACTGGCCAACAAGTGGCTCCTGAGGGTCAATGCTCAGCTCGCGCTCCTGTCTGCCTCTGCTCCGGGAAGGCCTTCCTGCTTCCCTCCTTGCAGTAAATTCTACCACATCTTTTTCAACAAACGTTTCAGAATTTACACAGTAATAATGAAACAACTAGCAGTTACTATTTATTGAGTACATACCATATGCCACACACCGAACCACACACCTTAATGCTTTATGTCATTTGATCCTTACAACAACCCTGAGAAGCGCTGAGGATGCTTCTCCCAATTTTAGAGACCAGCTGAGGCTGGGAAGTTAAATAATCTTCCCGAAGGTGCGAAGATCATACAGAGCAAAGGTGAGATTCAAACCCAGGTCTGTCCCCCAGAGCTGAGCTCCATCTGTGCAGTAGTCTAACACTTAATTAATTACCCTCCTGTGCTGCTATCCCCCTAATTACAGCATAAGCTTCTCAGGGGGAGAGACACATTATGTATGTCAATGGTATCTTCCAGGCTAACTGGCACAAAGGTCCAGTAAACAGAATTTACGTGCTAGTAAAAAAAAATATGTATATATCTATGTATTTGTAATTCACCAGTTTCCCACATCCATCTGAAAAGTCCGCCTCTTCCAGGGGATCTGTCAGTGCCGGGCTACAAAATATTCTTCTTTGGCATTCAATTTCAATTCAACCAATTCAGAACTTGAAAACTAGCAGGCCATGTTTTGAATGAAACTCCAATGAGGCTGAAACTATACAGGGGGTGAGGGGCTGGTCTCCACTAGAAAGCAAAGGAATGCACAAAATACATCAGTCATACCACGCTTCGGATCATCAGTGTCTCCTTCGACGCGCCGCAAAGCTCCGGATTTGAGAGGAGTGTTAGCATTAAAGCTTGATAAAGTCATACTCATCTAACAAATTCCACTGTCACCTCATTAGATATGAAAAATAGAATGCTTTAGGACACTTGGAGATATTTTTGGTAAAAATAACATTTTTTTCTTTATAAGGGAACCGAAAAGCGTCGCCTAATTGCATGGCGAGCAGTCAGGAGAGGCCGCACAGCCAATGGGGTCGGGACCAGAGATCTGGTAGTGTAAACTGTCCTCCATCCTATGAGCATTTCCTCCCCAAAGAGAAATTGTTGTTAAAACCTTAATTGAGAGGTCAGTGGTCTTAGGACAGGCAGGAGATAAGCCACCAGCTATGTGAAGTAATGTCGACTTTGATCTGCCAGGCCTTTTGGCATAGAAAGAAAGCCAGCGAGGAGCCAGAGGTCCTCTAATCTTCTTAGAGATAAGCTGAAGCTGTTTGGCTGGGGCAGGGCATCCAGGGCAGGAAAAGTCTTCTTTCTGTGCACTGCGGCCAGACTTATGAATGAATCCCTTTCAGCTTGACATCCTCGCCAAGCTCTGTAACCACACTCCCAAATGGGGAGGCAACTGTCCGAGGGGTGCTTGTTCTAAGGAAGAGCCTATGGGAGTTACCAGCATCACCTTCTCAGGGGCTGCTTTGGAAGATGTCCAGCGGACGGCTTCCCCAAAGAAGCCAGGATGAGCAGAGAGCTGGTCAAAACGCTACAGGACAGGAAGCGAGGGAGGGAGGGAGAGTCGAGGGGAGGAAGAAACAGAGGGAAGAAGGGAGGAACTGAAGAATTGAGTTATTCCAAATTTCTGTGTGATGCCAAGTATATGAAAATAGAAACAATGTTACACTGAAAATAAAAAATTATGTAAAAATTAAAAGCCCATTTTTTTTTCGGTCTTGAAACAGCCAACATTTTCTTAGAGTTAACAAACTAGTCAAAGCCCAGGATCCATTGCATAGGAAAAGACTGATTTAATAAAAATTAATGGGGATATATCCAAGAAAGAAAATCTATCTACTGGGAAAGGCAGATATTCAGAAGTTGGTAAATGCTGCCTTGCCTCCCACTGACTTGGAAATGACCAAAAGGATTAATTCTTGCGACTGAAATCCTCACAGCCGGGACACACTGGAACCAACTGACTGAAGGGGATCTTGAGCGCTCTCTGATGGAAAAAGGACTGATGCCCTATTAGGACCTTTTGTGTGACTCTTCTGGCCTTACAATGTTTCTGTGGATGTCATTTTATAGAGCATCAACCAAATGAGGTAGATATTTTGGATGCTTTGCAAATGGATAAGCCAAGATGTGTCTCTTGTGTTTGGAAAAGGGAGTTCACTATTCACAGTAGACATGGGGCCTCCAATCCCTGAGTTCAGAAAGAGTTTATTCCATCCAGTGGGGCACCATAGCCCTTGACCAAGCCAGAATGCACGCATCATCTACACCAACACTTGGCCACCCATCCCAGCAAGCAGGAGTTGGCGAGCATGACGCACCATCGTGGGTAGGAATGATGATACAGCAATGACATGGCTGTCCACCTCTAGAGGGCTAAACTAGGCAGAGCTTGTTGTACCCCACTTTTAGATTTTTGGAGCTGGGGTTGGGAAGATTAATTGATTTGACTAATAAAGGGTGCACAGCCAATAAGGGGCAGAGACCAAATCTGCACCTGGATCTTTGAGTGTAAGTCTGAAAACATACTATGGAGGCAACATGCAGCAAGACACCAAAGTGAACTTCCAATTTAAAATTTCATAGTAATTAACATTTAGAATAGAAAGGACTCTCAAAAGGCAACTTTCACCCGGTCAAGGAATTCCCCATAGGTGGACATCCAGGCCTCGACTCCCACCCATTGAGTACTTATGTCACATAGAACAAGCCCACCACAGATCAGCAGGGGCGTCCCCACTGATGGACTCTTCACCTTCTGAAATGTTACTGGTTGTCAGGGCAGAGGGAAAGAGAATGTGGCAGACCATGCTCTGGCTCCTTGCTCTGCCACTCACATTTCATTTACCAAATCAAGTCATATGGTCATGCTTAACCTCCAGGGGGGTGGGGAAGTGCAATCCTACTATGTTCCAGGAACTAAGGCAAAGTAGTGAATGTCTTAATGACCTTTCCAGTGCCCCATCTGAACCCAGAGTGAAAAGTTTTCAAAACTGATGATCGATATGCACCGTTCAAGTCTGTAGGTCCTAGATTTGAATTTGCTGGTGCCTTTCTTGAAGCACATAACCAAGAATATTGTCTGGTGTTCAACTGGAGGAATGGCGTTATCTTAATGCAGCTAAAGAGAAGCAAGCTATTATGACACAGGGATTCCTCCTGGAAGAGACATCTTTGAAGATTTCAAAGACAGACAGCAGACCCAGGGAGGATGCTTGGATGAGAATGTTTCTTCTTTTGGAAGCACTGGGGTCATAAAGCATGATAAACCTGCCCCTCCTTTTCCCCCTGGCAGCACTGGCCACTTTCCCAGTTTACCTTTCCCACACAGAGAGGGGAAAGAAGAAAAAGAAAACAGAACTGGCGAGGAAGAAATGTGGAAGTAGCTGTGGGGAGGGTTCTTAGAAGTGCAGCACTACTTCAGAAAAAACAAAGAAGCTTCCCAAAAAGTCTTCAGTTCTCCAGAAGACACAGAATTTCCAAATAAACCAAAAAACCTCATGACTGGTCCCCCCTTCCATCTCGAATTCCTTAGCACGCTCCTCAGAGCAGCCTGAAAAACGGATCTCTAAGTACACAGAAATTTAATGACAATTTCTAAGCATCCAAAATTCCTGAAAGAGACCAAAGCTACTCATTTTAATATTACTTATCTCCAAAATATGCATTGCCTCATTATTATCATCAATCGGATATTTTCCCAAAGGAAAAAAATTAATTGCCCACCAGAAATGTTTTGAAATGTTTACATGTGTTTCTTTGTATAAGCACAAAAGTGAGTGTGTGGGAGCCTGTTTATAAGTTAGCAAAGTGTTAGTAAACTCTAGTTTGACACTGATAAGGTTCATATGAAAGTCATCACTGAAGCTGTTGCCTAAATAGTAAACAGGATCTCTTGGCCTACCCTCTTTCAAGCATGCTTTACTAGATTAAAAAATATATATCATAACCAGAAGAAATGCAACATGTAGGGGAAATGTGGCTGATTACTATTGTGTTCAGCCCCATGTTTAGGGAGAAACAACTTTTGCTGAGACCCAGGGTCTCGTGGGGTGGGCTCTCAGTGGGTCAACTCATGGGCAAGTCACTGAGCATCAGTCTTCTTCATTTGCAAAATGCTGATGGTAATAGTGCTTCTCTATTCTGTATTCTTCCACATCCAAAAAACAAGAAGGCTGATGATATTTTAGACCACAGCATCTGCTCTTACCAAGAGCTGAAACAGAGAAACCCAATAAATGCAGCCCTGCTCTGGCTTTCAGAGCGGGGAGAGAGACCTTCTGGGGAGGACCCTCCTCTTCCACCTTCATTCCACACACTTCTATTGTGAATGGTGCCCCCCGGACTTGTGCAATGCAGCTGCCCTGCCTGTCTTCCTCTGTGGCTCCCGACATGGCACCTTCCTACAGCACAAGATCAATAAGTGTCTGTAGACATCTCATCTACTGGACTTGAGCATCTGCACGGGAGGGTGCCAGTGCTCCGTCTCTCCCACGCTTGGCATAAGGTCATGCCTACAAGCACAGCTCTTAGGTCCTCAATGAATATTTACAGAGAACTGATTCTGGGCTAAGCAAAGAAGGGACAACAACAAAAACAACAAACCTGGTCTCCAACCTCATCGAGGATCATTCTAGAAGGGAGCCTATGGAAATGGTGCTAGTCTGGCAAGGTTGGGTTTGGATCCCAGTTTTTCTACTGGGCTTATTAATGCAACAGCTTCAGGCAACTTTCTTAATCTACGAGTGTCTGCTTCACCTACAAAATGGAAATAATACCCACTTTCCACATTGTTATGACCCTGGATCAAGTAACTTACTGAAAGCGTCTAGAATGTACCAGCAATGTTCAAACAATGCAAGTCTCGTTCCTTTAGCAGTTGAATGAGAAGAGCAGGGGGCAGTTAAATAGCCTGAGCTTCTATTTGTCCCAACATTTTAACAACACCTGCCTGCATTTGGGCCTGCCCTGCCCTGACCCCGTTTCAGGAGTAAGCCTGTCCAATTGTGTTCGTGTTGGCACATTAATCACGGGGCTCCTGAGCGAAGGGCTCGCACAACTGTCATTACCTCTGGACCAGACACTGGCGACCTCACCATGGATGGTCACTCCAGTCAAGCCATTGTTCCAGCCTTCTCCTCCACGCAGGGCTTACATGGATCCAGGGCTCCTTCAGCATCAGAAGCTGCCCTGCCCAGCTCCGGGGAAATCAAGGGCTGGATTTGGTCCCAGTGCAGCCTGCACATTAAGCAGGCACTCAACAAGGAGAAGCTCCAGGCCAGCTCTGAGGTTCCCAGGTCACAGGCCAGGCCCTGCCAGACAACAGAGGCGAGATAATGCCACCTTCCAGTGGGCAGGCCGCCCCAAGGAGGGGAGGCCGTTAGTCACTTAGTTGACTGTTGCAGTTGTAAGGAAGGAAAGCATTTTGTTCTTTTCTTTAAGGGCAAAAATTCTTCAAGGAAGAAAACAGCCTCATACTCTTAGTGGCTGCAAGAGTCTGCTCTGTGCCCCGTCTACGACACTGCTGCCTGGTAGCCTGTGTGTGTGTGCAATAAAAGCTGAAATGGGTTCCACCAATCCAGGGAACATATGCACTTGACAGAGACTCATTTCTCTACTTCTTTGTAATCACTGCAGTTCACACCCTTGTAATTTTCTTTCTGCTCCCTGGGAAGCCACCAAGAAATGGCTTTGTGTTCCCGGGAGCAAAACTTCATTTAAAAAAAAAAAAAAAAAGGACTCTCCTTCTGCACAGTCCTAAATGTGTTAAGGTGGAATGGCTTTTTTGGGGCGGGGGGAACTCCTAGCATCACAGTAGTATCTATTTTGGCTCAATGCAAACACTTGCTACCCTCCTCTTCCAATCCCACTCTCATGGAACTTTCTCTGTCCTTCCATGTAGGTTTTATCCACACTTAGCTATAGTAGAACTCCTTGGGCTTGTGTCTGTCTTCCCCATCAGTGGGGGGCTCCAGGAAGGCATGGATTATATGCTCAGTTTGTTTCCATTTTCCTCTAGACACGCCCACAGGATGCACAGCAAAAACTTGGTGCTTAATAATGCTTTCTAAGTCATTGGGACCCGGAAGCCCACTCACTCTACTGTTACATATTATAAAGTAAGATTCACTTTCATAAATTGTCTCCAGTCCTAATACTACGCCGATTTCATAAATGAGAAAATGGAGGTTCACTCTGAAATGCCAAAGACACCTTTAGTCTTTGGGAGGAGCAGCTGCCCAAATGTTTATGGACACGGGATCCCAATCTCTCCCACCGAATAGCTCCACTTACCACCCACACGGGTGATTCTCATCTTCAGGGTCAGGACCCACTGGGGGTCAAATTCATTTGTGAGTTAGACCTCAAGTAATTTTTGCTTAAGTTTATGTTTAAGCAGCTATGTTCTTAAACTTTAAAAGATTAAAAAAATTACAGCAGATTTCAGGTTAGCCCCTAATGACCGGTTTTCACCCATTTGCATTCCCATCTGCTTCATGAGAGGGAAAGAGGGACAGATGTGGAGTGTTTTCGGGGCGGGGGGTTCCATCACTCTCTCTGCCCTCTCCTGTCTGACCACATCGCAGGCCAGAGGAGCCACCATTGCTGACAGCCCATTCCTCGTTGTGACGACACTTTCACAGAGGGCTCTATATGCCAGAAAATATAGTGGAGTGCAGGGGAGTGCAGAGATTTTAGGAATCTGGGCTTCCCGCAGGCTGTGACTGTCACCCATGCTGTGGTGGGAAAGATTGGGAACCCCCGTCCTCCAGTGGCACCCCTAGGAGACGTTACACTACCAGTTTCTTCAAATGGCTTTAGTTTGAAAAGCTACTCATCACTTAACCCCATTAGAAAACCCCAATTCCATGTTATAAAGAATAATATGGAATAACTACCTTTGGGAGTATTTTAATGTACTTGTTCATACTTTGTACTTGAGTTTATTCTCAAAATTGTCCTAGGAAGTAGACCAAGAACATATCCACTGCTCCATTTTATGGATGATAGCATCTGAGTTATAAGCTTGTTCAAAGTGTCTTTCTAGTTTTGCAAGCCTAGATTGCTTTATTGTTTCTATGTTCTATGGACGCATCAAACCGTCAGACAGGTGTAGTGGGTACACATCAGTTCAAGCAGTGCACAGTTTTAAATGAGCAGGCAATAGTGAAGTCTTGGCCTTTTATAGCACAAAGAGAGGCCTTTGGCCAGAAATGAAGCGTATTGTTCTGCTGTGAGATGGGTTTCTGCATTAATTACTGGAGGATTCCTCTTATTTTTAGAAATAAGCATTTCTGAATGAATCCTGAACCAGCACTCGTGGACATATCTAAAGGAGCACAAAGTACTTTGGGAAGTAATTAGAATTTATGCCTTTTTAGTCTCATTCCTATATCACAAAAAAGTATACATGCAAGGGTTTGTGGACAGATTCATGAGTATAAGGACAGCCTGAAAGATGACTCTGGAAATAAGAAGGCATTCAAGACCTAATTTTTGCTGTTGAGAGTTTCTTCCAAATATCTCAGCAGAAAAACCAGGTTAACTTTTAAAAGATGAGGACAAGACCACAGGGCTATCTTGCTTCAAATCTAAATAAACAGAACTGAAAAACACTGACCAATGTAGGAATTTAAAATTGCTGAAAGATTGCAAATGTATTGAACACATTTCAGTTTTGTAATACCTGTTGTTGCTGTCGTGTCAGATGCCCAGAGACAACGTGCTTGCCTTGGGGGCTAAGCCATTGATCCCAACCTCAGTGGGAACATACACAGGGCTGTTGTTGGCACACTGGGTCCTTGCTGTCTCCCAGGATAGAAATCAAGAGAGACAACAAACGGCAGTAGAAAAGTAAAAGATTATTAGCTTGTGCACAAGGGAGGCACGAGGGAGCCGGTGTGGTACGGAAAGGGGCTTGTTAGGGTACAGGATTGTGGGGCAAAGGCCCAGGAGGAGGGCCTTGTCATGGCAGATAAAGGCGGGGTTTTTCTTGCACTTGAGCTGTTGTCCAACACGCCACCACATGCGTTGCATGTATCATTAGCATGTTAGCTCTCCACCCTGGGTCTGATTTTTAGTATGGTAATGGGGCTAAGGTCACCTTCAGCCAACTCCTGGGTGCTAGGGCACATGAGTAAGTGGGAAAGTCCTAAAGCTGCGGAACCTGGATCTTGGTGGTCTCTATCTGATTCTCCTAGCTTGCCAATTGGTTAGGGGCCTAACCTTGTTAGGCCAGGGGCCTTGTGGATGACCATGTCTAGTTAGGTTGGTTCCTGTCTCAGGGGGACCAGCAATTTCACCTTCATATGTGTTTCCAATGCATTTTAGTACAGTGGGCATTTGCTCAGCTCTCCCACTTTTACCAGTTTCATTAGGGCTATCTGTGTGAAAGCTTGGAGATATTGGATGACAAGGGGTTCATGTTAGTAAGAACTCTTCCCTCCTCCCTCCAAAAGGGGGGCAGGAACGGAGGATTTATTTCATGTGACTGAAAAGACCCGAGGGAGAAAATGAGACATGGCTAGATCTAGGAGTGCCAATGATTAAGTCATCAGTCTTACAGCATCACTCAGCTCTGCTCTCCAAGGTTGTGACGGTTAATTTGAGGTGTCAGCTTGACTAGGCCACGGGGTGCCCAGACATTTGGTCAAACATTATTCTTAGTGTGTCTGTGAGGCTGCTTCTGGATGAGATTAACATGTGAATCAGTAGGCTGAGTAAAGCAGATGGCCCTCCCTGATATGGACAGGCCTCGTCCGACCCGTTGAAGGCCTGAATAAAACAAAAAGGCTGACCCTCCCAAGAGTAAGAGGGAACTCCTCCCGCCTGACTGTTGAGCTGGAACATGGGTCTTTCCAGCCTTCAGGCTCAGACTGACACATCAGCTCTTCCTGGGTCTCCAGCTGCCTGCTTTCAAACTGCAACTTACACTGTCAGCTCTCCTGGGTCTCAGCCCTTCAGACTCGGACTGGAACCACACACTGCTCTCCTGAGTCTCCAGCTTGCTGACTGCAGATCTTGGAACTTTTGAGCCTCCATAATTGCACGAGCCAATTCCTTATAATACATATAAGGATCATGTGCCCATCCCTGGACCAGTCACTGTGGCTGGAGTTATAGAATATGGTGATTTATTGGCTGAGCTAGAGAAGGTGCCCATCCCTGGAGTCACCACTGGGTATGAGCCACATGAACTGAGGGTGAGAGAGGAATGATCCCCAAAGGAGAGTCAGGATGCTGCCATCCTAAGACAAAAAGAGATGGTGACAGGCGGTAACAGATGCCCTGTAATTACAGGGCCACGCCCCAGATGTTTGAATTGACAGTGACCTTGTTGATTAGCTTTGGGGCCAGAAAAGCTAGGATGGAAATCACTGCCACTTAGCTGGCAGTCTTAGACAACACACTTTGCTAAACCTCTACTTCCTCATCTATGTGGTGAGAACACTATTTAGACTGGACACTAAGTATGTAAGCACCTAGCAAGGTACTAGCACATAATGAATACTCAATAATCGGGAGCTCGTCTTATCCTATAAGACATGAGAGTTAAGTAACAGTGGCCTAGCTGTTTTAGCTATAAAATTCATTCAAGCTGGTAGATCTCAACCCTCATATTTCCCCAAGATAACTCAACAATATTGTATAACCCAATGGAAGCTGTTCCCGCTGGCAAGAGGTCGGGGGAGTGGTCCCCCTTAGGCTATATGTCAGAATCTTCAGGGGACGTCACATTGAGAAAGTCCCCCTGCTGATTCTGATACGCAGCTCACCCTCCCTCCCACCTTGTGAATCACGGATAAGCCATTAAACTGGCTTATTAGAGTAAGGCACAGCAAAATTATCTTTCAATTATGTCTGCAGCCAAAAATAATTTTAAAAAGGAAAAATATTATTCAGAATCAACGTGTACTCTTCCCCTCGCCCACTAAAACAGCAGAAGGAAGATAATTCACAGTTACGTTTAAGGTTCTAATCATAACCCATCTCCATTATAACATGGCGGTTAAGAACGTGCCTGCTATTTTAAGTCCATAATTATTTTTTAATAGTACTATCATTTCTTTCCATTAAGTCTGTGTCAGTGAACTAGAGCTTGGCCAAAAAGAGTGAAAATACATGTAGTCAAAAGTTGACTGATAAATAGAAGTATGCCTTTTTTCTTAATCTCTGATACCAAAATGAAAGGGATAAGAGAAACCAGGAAACGCAACAAATGACAACTATTAATTTAGTGGCGGCGTGATTTGCATAGTAATGCAGGAAATGTGCTGCTGATTATGGCATTTGCTCTATCATTAGAACCCCGAGAAATGTGCCGAGCTTGACTGCATTCTCTACCGGTTAACACTTTTTTGATAATTAAGCCAACTACACGATATGAATTATTCCATTGGTCCAAATCGGCAACCCTCATTCAAGATATTTCCTTTTTTAAAAAGCGTTATTTGTTCCTGTAAATACACATCTGAAAAAATATACAGAAATCACATTACATCATATTACAGTCACTTTGATTTTGCCCCAAGTATTTTGAAGCACCTTTTTTTATCCATTTTTGCCTCATTTCACAGAGAAGGTGGACTCAGTCCACCTCAGTCACTGAGAATCCCAATTTCAAGAGTTATATACCACCTGAGTCCCTCCTCAGATCCTACCCAGGAAGATGAAACCAATAGGTTTCCAACTCATGGGAAATTCCATACAGAGAATCCTAGTGGATAATTGAGAAGTCAAAGAGGGTGTGTGGGGAAAAAGCCGAAATATCAAAGAAGGGACCAGTTGGAAATGTAAGATTTTACTTCAGTTTAGTCCAACTTTTTGGTTAATTATGTACTTTTTTTACTTTTAGTCTATTAACCTTCTTAGTTAACTAGTCTACCCAGAATTCTAGGACCACGCCCTATTTTTCCTATCTCTACTCATCCAGTGTTTGTATATTTCAGGCTCCATCTTCCTATTTAATTCAATTCTACTGTCAGAGGCCAGTTCAAATCCTAACCCCCTCAGGGAGCTGTCCTTGATCAGTTTTGGCTGGTAGACTCATTCTCAGCTCCCAAACTGATTTCACCCATTTAATACCACTCAGAACGTCTCCTATTATTATTTTCTTTTCTCACGTCGTCTCTTCCTAAATATTTTATCTCATTTAACAAGTGTCACAGAAAATAGCAGATGCTGTAGGCACCAGCAAGACAGGAATGACTGAAACAGATAAGCTCTCCACCATCATGAAGTCTCCGGTTCAGTTTATGAAGGAGTAACGTCATACACACACTCAGTTATTGGCAAACATGAAGAGGGCAGGAGTGAAGCTGAGTGGATTAGGGGAGGAAAAGGAAGAATAACAATTTAAACAGCACAGGCAATTCTCCCTCAAGGAGCAAGTGCCTGAGTAAACGGAGGATGTAAATGGAGATGAGTGTCCATGTGGTCTTCTCCTCCGTTGCATCTCCCTTCCTCCCTACCTCCTTATTGTGGGTTTCCCAGAGTGAACATAGCTCATGTTTAGTATATATTTTTCTAATATGGCTCTTAGAGGCAAGTCGATTCCTTCATTTAGTGCTCAACAGAAGAAGCAGTGATCAGAGACAATCCAAGGGAGGGAAACACAATGTTGGACGCATTGAAAGATGAATTGTCAATGAACATCAGTTTCCAACACAGTGCCTCCCTTAGCAACTTTCACGGGTAATGTTGAACACAGCAGACATTTGTCTTAGGGGCCTCTGTCCCTGAACTTATCATTTGGAGGAGATGCTCCTTTCTGTGGAAGCTCCCTGAGGGCAGGCATTTCATCATTCCCTCCCTCAAGGACTAAGGGTACCTAGCTGTAGTTATTGCCTAATAATTTCCTGGGCTCACAACAGCTTGAAGACGGGAGGGGTCAGACCAAAAGCTAAGGTGAACCTGGACACTCCTGAAAACCTACAAGAAGAGTTGGGATCACAGTGGTCTCCTGACACTGGAGCCTGAGTGGGTTGTTTTGCAAGAGGAGGGCAGGGGAGTTGTTGGGCATTAAGCCTTCGGCCAAGCTCCAAGGTTCCCCCCTTCTTCCCCCTCATTTCCACAAAGAGCTTCTTTCAGTAAGAGGAATTCTCACAATCTAACTTTGCTGGAATACTTTCTTCACTTGATGCGAGTCCAGAGCATTTTCCCCAAGGATCCCTGGTCATGTCAGAGGTGGCTCAGAGTTGGTGAAAAGAGATCTGGGTTTAGTGGTAAGATACTCATTTTATTACATGTTTTCCATTCAACTGGCCAGGATCTTATCTTCTCTTTAACTGCCTTTTGTTACAGCTTTGGCAAAGAAAGAGCAGAAAGTGTGAGCTGCATGCAGATTTGACACAAGCCTAGGATTCTGCATGCAGACTAAGCTCCTCCAAGATCTATTTTTGTGTGTGAGATATGTAGCACGTCATATGGCCATGACCATATCAGTCACGTGAGTTCACCCCCCTGAGCCAGGTGGTGCTGCTCTGGGGGTCTGAGCTAGGGAGGGGAAGACAACTGGGAGACACTTCAGAGCTGGACTCTCAGGAAACCCTCTAACCAGTACTATCTAATTTTAACAGTTTATTCATGAAAAACAAAGTTCCGGGGAGTTCTGCTACTTACAGAAATAAAAGTCGAAATGGATCTATTCTTGTATTGTACAAAATCTCTCAAATAGGATTCCAAAGACAAAACCCAGCATTGAACCAAAATCAAGACTTAAACATGAGCTCATCAAAACAGCATAGAAATCAATCAATCATCTATGCTACGTGTTTCAATAAATATGCCAACAATAGTAAAGTTTTAGGTGTGGTCTTCAAAGGCCAACATTTGTTATATTAAATTCCCTGTAGCACTTTTGAATGGAGTTGAATAACAAAATAAGGCAGTTTGTATATTTATGGGATTCTTTTCTTCAGAAACTTTTGGACTTAGTAAAATGTATCCCATATGTGTGATAACTAAACGGTATTTCCATGAGGCATATATTTTCTTTAACACCATCTTTCAGTTAATGAATGTTTCAAAGGACAGTTTTCCAAGTTTTCCTCCTGCTTCCCTCAGACAAGATGTTCTAAGGAAAAAAACTAGGAGGAAATACTTCATCACTATTTATTAACAAGTATCGCTTAGAAGGAAAGTGGGAAGTCCATTCATTTGCTTCCATCACCTCACATCCAAGTAAACCATTCCCAGGGCTTTTCGTTATCTGATGCTCAGTCTGGCTAGCCATAGATCAAGAGAGACCCTTTGTAAAATGGCAGACACAGAAGGATGTCAAAAAAAAAACCAACAGAAATTCTTAAATGACACCACCTTCAGAAAGAATTATTTTAAAGGAAACAAACCAAACAGTTCTCAACTATCTTTTTCTGTTTCCCAGCCCCACCTGTGAAAAAACTGTAAACTATGCTTAGATTCATTCAACAAATATTTACTGGGTATCTATGACATGCTGGACACGTGTTGGGCCCCAAGGACGCAATACTGAAGATGGTTCCGTACAGGGACTTCCAGTCCAGAGCAGAAGCCAGTAGACATGCTCTGGCCCAGGTTTTAGGGAAGCGAGTGTGAGGGAGGTCCCCTGGAGGAGCTAATATCTGAGTGTAAAGAGAAGTGGGAGGATGAGAAGGAGAGAGGAGGGCAAAGATGCCAGCTGGGGGGGTTAGCAGAGCAGAGAGGAGAGAAAATAGCAGGGGACGTTCCCCATCTGCCACTCCGAGTGAGAGGGGCATGACAAAGACCAGGTGAAGAGCCAGCAGGGCCAGACCACTAGGGCCTTGCAAGGCATGCACACGAACCTGGGTTTCACCCTGAAGGGATTAGGGGGCGCCACTGAAGGGCTGTAATCATGCAGTGACAAAGTGACATCTGGGTTTTCATCAGGGTATCAACAAGGTCAGAGTTGTGCTTTTTCAAAATCACCTGAGCTATGGTTCAGAGACTGGATCAGAGGGAGCAAGGCCCAGAGGCTGGACGAGCCCTTAGCGAGCCTGCCTTGCTTAGAGTTCTCGGTGTGAAACCTCCTAGCCATCCTGAAATGCCCGCTTTCTCACTGTGTGGCATCACTTGTTTTCCAGGAAGCAAGTGGGTCATGTAATAAGATGTCCCCCAAAATGTCACAGTCCTCAGAGGAAGACCACAGGAGGTTCAGCTGACACCCTCCGACCCCCAACCACTGAGGCAGACCTTGATCACTCTGAAACGCTGGCGAGTCATTAGACATTGGGCAGCTGGCAACAGGTTGTTTTAAAATTTTTAGTTTCCAATTTCCGTATCTCTTACAAATATGAGATATTTATCTTTTAAATAAAACTGAGTACAAATAATATTTGGAAAACTGTGAAAATTTCAGAGTACGCAATGAGATGCCCAGGTCAGCACCCCCCCCTACTTGGAGGGACCGCCAAGCCTGACACTCGTTGCCGCAAAGGCCTGTAAAAATAGTAATTAGTCATTGGTTTTCTTCTTGGCATCTAGGACAGAGGATAGTGTGCCAGTTAAGAATATTGTGGAAATATTCCAGAAACATGGGTTAGACACTTAAGAAGAAAAAAATTCTCTGAAGGTCTCAAACCTGTTCTTAATCCTAAAAGTATCAAGTTGAACACCAGCCACCATACATCAAACTGAGATAAGAGATCTGCAAAACCCTTCAGATGTGGAATTTTATTTTATTTTATTTTTAACTTCTAA
This sequence comes from Equus asinus, assembly GCF_041296235.1. NCBI lineage: Eukaryota > Metazoa > Chordata > Mammalia > Perissodactyla > Equidae > Equus > Equus asinus. Next base: position 11,760,241 of record NC_091791.1, on the reverse strand, counting down.
AGGTTAGATGTGAGAATAACATGATGATAACCTCTTTATCTACCAAGACAGCACAATCCGGGCTAAGGATGAAACGATGCTTACACTGATTAAGAGAAACGAACCAGTCTGCACATTTGCCTTAAAAGTTCCCAGATAACCTGAGAAGTGACAAGAAACAGAGACCATAAATAAAGTTAAGTGCCCCAAAGCAGAGTACACCCACGCTGGCTTTGCTGTGTCCTGCAGAATAATTCTTTTTCATACTACGTAGAAAAGAAGCTCAATCTACTCTTTCTAGTTTTGTCTGGGTTACTGAAAACAAATTCCAGATAGGGTTCTCAGATGCTTTTCTCCTGCACATTTCTCTAAAGATTTAAAGCTTTGCAAAAACAGACTGTACCAGAGCAGAGCCTCATTTCTTTTAAAAGCCAGGGATAAATAAGAAGGAATGAACTGAGCCAACTGGAGGCCTTTGCAGCTTCCATGGGTCCTGGCACTGTATCTTTTGCTTAGAATGTTAAATATTTTTAAATGGATGTGTGATCTTAATGTCCATAAGAAATATTTTTCTATTTGATTTTGTAAAATGCAAACACCTATTTTACCTTCAATAAGCCTGGAATAATCCATCTTTGTAAATGGTAGTTGGGCTCCGGGGCATCCCAGCTCTCTGTGACCATCTCAGGTTGTCTGCTTGGGAGACTCACATGGATTCTCTGAGGGTGGTTCCTATAGGTCCTGAGACGTACCCTGAAGGTCAGCTGATGAGCAGAAATGTTAATGGCATTCAGGAACTTTGACTTTTAAAATAATAACCTGGAACCAACCAACCAACCAACACGCTACTCTGTCGTTGAGAGCATCTGTTGTTCTGTGGTCTTCCAGAGTCCGAGGACCTGTCTTATATTGAATTTATTACAGTTTTCCTTTGGAAAACGACTTCTTCCTGCACCATCAATTGATGCATTTCAGTGGAGCCGACTCTAGCCCTGCCTCTGGAGGCGGCCACTGACTGAGGGCTGCCAACGAGAGGATCACATTCTCCCGGCACAGTAATCAGTTCAGGGTCAGGTAATATTGCAGCCGGAGCCAGTGAGAGTCAACGGCTCTTGTTGAGAAACAGCCAATCACTCATATTCCTACTGGACTCAAACTCAGACCAAAGTGAGGCTTAGGTGGCCATCTTTCCACCATGAGGTGAGAATATGTAAGAATGGAGCTCATGCTCCGCTGATGGTATAGGTAAGAGATGGACAGAGAGAAACTGGGTCCTGGGGACAACATTTGAGCCTGTGGATCAAGCAGCACATGATATGGCAAATCCCTGGACTTCTCAGTTATGCATGTCAGTAAATTCCTTTTTTGTGCTTAAGCCACTCTGAGACAGATTTTGTGTCATTTGCAACAAAAGGAGTCCTAATGGATACAGTTGTATACAGAAAGAGGAACTGATGATAACACAGCTTTGGGCCATACCACATTGGAAATGACTCGATTGTGTTGCCGAGTGAAGCTTATTCTCCGTTAATAAAATCTTAATGTGGCAGAGCCTCTTTTGGTGTCCGTAATGCTCCTGAATAAATGGAACTTCTAAAATTTTTAAAAGATAATATCTCTTAAGATAAGATGTTAACCCCACAAAGTGAGATAAAAATGGAAATTCAGGCCTAAGGAAACAAAATGAAGACAGTAACAATTCATTATGGAACTAATGGTACAGAATACAAACTATTTAAAATCAAATTACTGTGGGGTTTCAAGTCCAATAATGGCAGAGCAGCTTGTATTGGACTAACTCTGGACAAAATATTAAAAAACAACTATCTACAGATGGTGGAGGGCAACCAAAATCAAGCAGACTTGGAAGAAATCCAACCATTGAAAGATGGAGGGTGCATTGGGTGAGATCTGTGTTTATATGACTCTTCCCTTAAGGGCACCCCCAGTCCACAGAGTGCTGAGTGACTAAGGCTCAAGCAGAAAACCACAAACTTACTGGTTTAAGGTGTTAGAAGATGGAATTTCAGGCAACCCGACCATCTGAAAATTGAGGCAGGAAATCACAGAAAACCTGAATAGAGGATCCCCAAATATGCATATACATTTCCCCAAATCTTTGGCTGATCCCTGAACCACACATGAAGAGGGACACTCCAAGGAGTCACAGAAAGAAATAGCTAGAAGCCTGAAAAAGCTGAGCAGAGATTTCAGCTGCTGGTCATAGGAGGGAAGACACAGTGTTGAGTTTGAATTCTGCCAAATTATAGGGTCTTGGAAAATATCTCAGGTTTTTCATGGAAATCCCAGAAGGGCCAATCTTAGGAATAAAGACTATGTCCTAGAACCAAGGATTCACCCTTAGAAAAAGGGCAAAACCGTAACAGACCATCGTCAAAGAGCATGAAAGCAAGCCCCCACCAGTTCAAGAGGATTACCTGGTAATTTAACTCCATACTAAAATAAAAATCCACACTCTTCAGAGGAAGACAACAGAATCCAGGGTCTCTACAATGTATCACCCACAATGTTCAAGCTACAATAAAAACAAAATAAAACAAAACTAGATATGAAAAGAGACAGGGAAATGTGACCCATACTCAGGAGTCAAAGTAGTCATTGAAACTGATCCCAAAATGACACAAATGTTGGAATCAGTGGAGAAGGACTTTAAAGCACCTAGTTAAAAATATATTTCAAGAATTTAAAAAGTATACAGTAATAGTAAAAAGATAAGGAGGGGCCGGCCCCGTGGCCGAGTGGTTAAGTTCGCTCACTCCACTTCGATGGCCCAGGGTTTCACCGATTCAGATCCTGGGCACGGACTTAGCACCACTCAACAGGCCATGCCGAGGTGGCATCCCACGTAGCAGAACGAGAGGGACCTGCAACTAGAATATACAACTACATACTGGGGGCTTTGGGGAGAAGAAAAAATAAAAAAGAAGAAGATTGGCAACAGATGTTAGCACAGGGCCAGTCTTTAAAAACCAAAAAGATAGGAATCTCAGCAGAGAAATGGAACCAAATGAACACCCTGGAATCAAAAATACAACATATTAAATGAAAACTTTATTGGATGTGCTTAACAGCAGATTACAGATGGCCAAAGGAAAGGTCAGTGATTTGAAGATAAATCTATAGAAATTAGCCAATCTGAATAACAGCGAAAAAAATGGAAAAGAATGAATCAGCACTGAGTGGCCTGTGGCACGATATCAAGCAGTTTAACACACATTTGTGATTCTAGTCTCCAAAGGGAAAAAGGAGAGTAGGGCAGAAAAAATATTTGGGGAGGTAAAGGCAAAAATCACCCCAATTTTGGTGAAAAACATTAACCCACAGTTCTGAGAAACTCAGCAAATCTGAAGGAGGGTAAATATAGAGAAAAAAATCAAACCTAAGTTTATCATATTAAGCTACTAAAATAAAAATAAAGAGAAAATCTGGAAAGCAGCCAGAGGGGTGAAAAACATATTACATTCAGAGGAACAATGATTTGAATTACTAGAAACAATGAAGGCCAGATGACAGTGAAATACCACTTTTATATTGCTGAAAGGAAAATAAAACATTCAATCCAGGATTCTATATCCAGTGGAACCATCCTTCAAAAATTAAGGCAAAATAAAGACATTTTCATATAATTAAAAACAGAAAATTTGTTTTCAGCAGATACGCTCTATAAGAAACACTAAAGGAAGTTTTTTAAGCCTAAAGAGAAATGATAGTAGATGGACTTGGAACTACAAGATGGAATAAAGAGTTCCAGAAATGGCAAATATGCAGTAAAATATAAATTCATATCACTGTTCCAGAGATTTGAAATAATCCACCTCATACAAAGTTTTTAAAAAATTCACAAAGATATTAAAACAATGAAAAAAGCTAATAAATATGGAGGTCAGAAAAAAGCAATCTAACATAATAATAATTGGGACCCCATAATAGAGAATACAACTCAAAATCAAGATGCATTTAGATATATAGTATACGAGGATGTCCCAAAAGAAAGAAAGACTTAAATCCACTGACTAAAAGAGCATCCAGTATTCCAGGAAAATGTGAAAGAGAATGTTGAACATTAAGACATATTCTCGTTCAGTTATTAAACTTAAAGGATAAAGAAATAATTCTTTAAGCAAAAAAGCAGGTAAAAAAAAATACTTGTAAGTGGGAAGGCAAAATCAGGTTGGCCTCAGAATTCTTAGCAAAATTCAAAGCCAGAAGACATCGGCACAATGACAAATGCTTGAAGCAAAAAGTATGTCCCAAGAAAATTGTACCTACTTAAGACACCATTCAAAAATCAAAGCAACATGGAGACAATCTCAAACGGGAAAAGCCATCAGGCATACAGTAATAATGAACAATTTTGAAGAAGCTGCTTGATAGTAAAATTCAACTGATTAGTAATAAATCAGAATAGTGACATCAGGAATGGAGAACCACATTAGAAGGAAGGGTAGTGAACACTGAATTCATTCTTATGTTGAACCAACACTAAACCACCATGAGAATTATATAATAAATGTGACTGTTATACATCTGGATGACGTAAACATAGGAATTATCAAAAACTGGTGTCTAGCAGGAAGAAACAGGGGAAGAAGTATGATGATGCTAATATTCCTATGTCTTAGAGCAGGACGTCATGAATGTTGTCTAAAATTGAGACAAGCAATTACACAAAGGAGATGCAATGAGTCCACCCTCTTGACAATTTCAACCTGTCTATTTTACTCTAATGTAAGTGTGGAGCTGCCCACAGCCACGTTTGCCACCAGGTGGAGAAAGCTGGGCTGAGCATGGACCAAACCAAAGAAAAGAGAGCAAGAGTTAAGGGGGAAGGGAGAGAGATGGAGACCAACAATCTCACTGCCATTCCTAGATGCAGCCGCGTCCAGAATTAACGCACTTTTCTTGGACCTTCTACTTACATGAGCCAATAAATTCTTTTTTTCATAAGCTAAAAAGTTAATTTTTTAGTCTTGGAGAATTCTTGTAGAAAATAATCTTTCATAACATACAAAAAATTTTTTGGTCCACCAAAACCATCTATTTCAATTCAGATTTTCTTTTATTAAACTCAAAGTTACATTTAACTACTTGTCATTAAAAGAATGTGTACAGACTAATTCTATCTTGATAAACTGTTTCTACCCATCTATTTAATATGTCTATCAATACTTTTATATCTATACATGGAGGAAATGACCTTCACTTTATGTTAAGAATTTTTCCTTCTGGAGGATGGTATTTCACGTTTATTATTTTAACTTTCATCTTTGTACCTTTCTGTACTGAGGGTATCAGTTTTGGTTTAATATGAGCATGTATCAGGTTTATTAAATCAATAGCGTTTTAAAAGAGGGTAAGAGGAGAGAGAGCCTGGATGCATGTATGTTAACCTGTTAATTAGAGGTGATGGAAATAAAATGGTTGTTACTTTCTTCTTTTCCTTTGTTTTATAAATGCCCAAAAATGAAAAAAGAAACAACACAAGTAAATCAGTAAGAAGAACACAAGAAATAAACAAACAGCAGCATAAAGTCGGAATTCAGATATATTGCAGATGGAGGGGCTCCACCCCCAATCCTTAGAGCCCTGATCTAGTACCACCCCCCTCGTGCCCTTTACATCCTCTTAGTAAAAGAGGGTTAATTATATTTTCTACAGATTTCCTATGAATGAAGCGGACTGTGAAGTGCTCACATCGTACTGGTGTGTGAGTGTGTGTGTGTGTGTGTGTGTGTGGTTTTTTGAAGGTGGTTGAAAGCTCTCCGACAGAGCCCTGATTGTCTGGGGGAGGCAGTGCTAGCAAAATTAGAAGAATGTGTAACATAAAAATTAGGTGAAAAGGGGGCTATTGTTCGTATAACTAATCTTTAAATTGAATCTTTTCTAGCAAAGGAGCGGATGTAGCATCAGTTTCGGCTCTATTAAACAGGCTTGACATTTTTGTGAGGAGGCCAAAAAATACACAGGTTATAGCAATCCTAACCTGCAACCTGGTCACACCGAATATGCCCTCTACAGTCCCTAGAAACCAGCAGATGTCCTAGAATCCAGTTCTCCTACCGGGATAAAGAGAATGGCTAATAAGAGAGAATCGCACACACATACTTCGTACACCCAAAGCCAAGAACTATGCCAGCTGCCAGCTTCAAAAACTCAGGAGTTGGACCACAGAATGTAGCCTTGCTAGAGAAGGAGAGAGAAAAGGGGCTGCAAGACATAGATATTTTAAACTTAAAACACTAGAGGGGAGTAGTTCCTATTTGGCATTTCTATAGCCTAGAAAAACAGCTTTTATCCCAATCGACCTTCTAGGTGGCCATTTTGTCTTGCCACATAGAGTTTATCTCCAAGGGTGCCTGGCTTCTGAAATGAAACATGAGTGGAGAACGTCAGTTGGGTTCAGAACAATGCCATGCCGTATACAGGCCCAAAGGACTCCGGTGGCTGGCTCTGCAGATGTCAAGGTAAACCCGACATCCCTCTCCCAGATGACTTTGGATGAACTGAGGCTACAAACACCGCCACATCATCTGAGTCTCCTAGAGTTGGCTCAGCAAAACCAAGAGAGGGCTTGGCCTTTCTGGGGAGCATCCTTTGCCTGCCTTCCTGGGGAGTGTGGCTTATTTCTTCCAAGAGGGAGTCAGTTTCCCCGATAATATGCCTATTTTAGAGGATTCCTTGTCCAGGAGAGTGGTCTGAGAACAAAACAAAGTACAGCTTAAGAAAGTGAAGAGCAGAGGCCACTGGGATGAAGCCTAGCAGAAATGAACTCATGAGAGCAATAAATAACAACACTGATGTGGACACCTTCAGATACTAAGGCTTAAGAATCTGTTGGGCACTGTGCCAAATGCGTTTCATGTATTAACTTATTAATCCTCTTAGAAACCATAAGAGGTGGATACTGTAATTATCTTCATTTTGCAGATGAGGAAATTGAGGCTCGGAGGAATGAGGTGGCTTTCCCAAGATGACAACACCAGTGAAGAGAGGACCAGAACCAGAACTCTTGTCCACCTGACTCTGGCTCCTGCTCAGGGAGGGCTATAGTCTGAATGTTTGTGTCTCCTAAATTCATATGTTGAAACCTAACCCTCACTGCAATGGCATTAGGAGGTGGGGCCTTTGCGAGGTGATTAGATCATGAGGGTGGAACCCTCATGAATGGGATTAATGCCCTTATAAAAGAGACCACTGAGAGCTCCCTCACCCCTTCTGTCATGTACGGACACAGCAAGAAGATGGTTGTTTAAGAACCATCTTAACAACCATCTTAAGAAGCTGGCTCTCACCAGACACTGAATCTGCCAACACCTTAACCTGGGAGCTTCCAGCCTCCAGAACTGTGAGAAATAAATACTTGTTGTTTATAAGCCACCCAGTCTATGGTATTTTTCTTATAGCAGCTCAAATAGGCAAAGACAGGGAGCCATCAGCCTTCCATTCTCACCCTCCTCCTGCCTGCCTTTCCTCCACCTCACCCCAAAACAAAAGCCCTTCACCTCAGGACAGACCTGCCACCAGTCCTTCATATACTTTGAGACAATGAAGGGAGACAAACCTTTTAGAAATCTTCTCACACGGTTAAAATGGATGTTTTTCTACTTCCACTGGGGGAACTTCAAGAATCAAGTCACTGAGGTGCTGTGGGCAGGCAAACTCTGCCTGCACATGATCTATATTTGCAAGAGCCGTTGATGATGGTGTGAGGACTATGCATTAACTTTAGCTCATCAATGAAGTCAAGGAATTGGTCCAACATTGCTTGCCGGAAGCAGCAACTCCACAGGAGCGACAGTCTGCCCTACATAGCCCTGCTGCTGGCGCTGCCCTGGGGAGCGGGGGGAGGGAGTGCTGGGTGGCCCAGAACAGGGCAGTTCCCAGGCTGAGCTCTCTTCATCTGTAAGACTAGATGAGAACATTGAACCAAATGATCTCTAAGGGGTGTTTAAGTTCTAAGGGAAAGCAATAAAGATTCTGTCTTTAAAAACCTTAACATTTAATGTGGCATTTTGCATTCATCAGATTGGCAGAGATCAAAGTATAAAACACATTGGGCTGATGAAGGGATGACAAGACAAGTGAGTAAACTGGCTCAACCTCTTTGGATATCTATAAAAATAATAATAATGACAATGACAATCATAATAAATTGCAATGCATATACCCATTGACACTGGGAAACCACATCTAGGAGATTCTCCTTGAGATAAATTTGCACACGGAAGATAAATAACAGTGCTGTTTATTGTAACAGAAAGCCAGCAATGAAATACTTGCCCTTTGGTGAGGGCTGGTGCATTAAATTGTGCTACATCCAATTTTGGACACTATACAGTCATTAAAAAGAACGAGGTAGATGAAGGTGTGCTCTTAGAGACGACTCTCCAAAAGAAATCATTGGGAGAAAAAAGTGGAGAACCATAGAGCGTGCTCCCATTGGCTTGGCTGGATGGTTTGAAGGCATGTGTGTGTGTACTTGAGCATGCATAGTACTCTGGAAGGATTCACTTAAAAAATAACTGTTAGCAGTGGTTGCCATGGAGAGGGGACTTGGGGACCCAGGATGAAAGGAAGGGTTATTTTTTTATTGCAGAGCCTTTGTACTCTGAATTTATTGCTTTATACGTGTAATGAATTTTTCATTAAAAAAAACTAGTTCAAAAAATGTTTTCCAGTGTATCGGAAGCCATGATAAAAACATAAAAATGCAGCAGAGAAATTATGTCAACTATGTCATATAAAGTATTACATAGCCACATACACACATATACACAGTCATGGGTCACTTAACAACAGTGATACGTTTGGAGAAATGTGCCATTAGACGGTTTTGTCATTGTGCAAACATCACAGAGGGCACTTACACAAAGCTAGATGGTACAGCGCACTACACCCCTAGGCTCTACGGTACTAATCTTATGGGATCACTGTCATATATGTGGTCTGTCATTGACCCAACTGTCATTATGTGGCACAGGACTGTTATGTGTGTGTGTGTATGTGTGTATAAATCACACACATAGCATTTAGAGAATGTGTTAACCCAGTTGTTCAAAAATAGCAAGCTCATGAAATTCCAGTTACTAGTCCTCTCCCAATTTGGACACAGCCTCTCTCCTCTGTAACCACTGACCATGCTTGAAGCCTCAGTCAGCCATCTTGCACAATGGACATCACCGGAGGAAAGCTCTCGCTCCCTTGCTCTCCCACCCAATGCCAAAGCCTCTCTCTCGCATCCCTAAGAAGCGCAGTGAAGGTGCTCAGTCTCCATCCCTGCCTGTGGCCAGAGGACATGGGCAGCAAGAGGCCTCACCGTGAGCCACATCGCGGGCAAATGGGCCAACGCTTGTTGGCCATGGCCTGAAACCTCCAACTACACACGGAACAATAAAACATCTCTGATTCACGTTTGTTGAATGTTCTCAAGCCCTGAGAGAAAAAGAGTCAAAAATAGCTAGGAGTTTTGAAACCCGTTAGGAAAAGGCACTCTTTGGCATACTTGTTTTTTCAGCATTCAATGAACAAAAAGGTTCACTGTTTCGACCACCAAGAGAACAGCCAAGTTTTTAGAAATGCAGTCACACTTTTGGCTGACATAAGGAGATTTTCCAACTGGGCTTTCATACGCGTACTTACGGGTGGTCTGTCCTACCTACCACAGGCTTTCCTGTGCCAACAACTTTGTTTGTAAATCTAAATGTAATAACAAAGCTTGTGTACTCATTGAAAGCTAGATGTTCAGGACTTTTTGTGAAAGGGGAAACACAAAGATGCCTCCATTGCGAAGAAAACCTTGATTCTTTCAAAGATGTAAAAGTCGCTTTAAACAGATCCCTCACATCTTTATGCAGAAGTGTAGCTGACTTGCAGTTCCTTCTGCAGAAACTCGAGATTGATTTATTTCCACTGGGCAGATTAAAATACACAATGTTTTCATGCGGATGATGGGACTTCATAAATTTGTCACTGCCTGGCCATGTGCAGCCTTTGATCCTTTCAGTTGGGCCTTGTTTTGAGCTGGGAGCATTTAGCTGCCTGGATGTGACATGTGTGTCTTTACATCCATCCCTCCAGCATGTTGAATTTGGCCGTCCTCATCAGAAAGAAAGAGACGGGGCCAACTCTTGAGAAAGGGCCGCACTGCAAGGGTGAGCCATTTCCACTTTAAAGCAAAGCTGCTCAGAAGCCCATGGACCAAACCGCCCCCATGTGAGAGGTGAAGGCGGTCTGGCTACTGCATCTGTCTGCCTCTTAATCACTAGGGCAGATCCTGCTGGTTGGCCTGGTCGGGGTATTATACCCTTCCTCCCATCCCAACCCCTCAGTGCCCCACTCAAAGAGGACCCCAGCCCCAAGGGAGAAATACTATTCAGTCGAACCCAGCCAAGTCACTGAAGTGCAACAAACAGCTACTGAGCTTTCCAAGGGCCAGGCATGGTGCTGGTACCAGGAATATAAGAGAATAAGACACACCAGCCCCTGCCTTCAAGACGCTCATCAGCTAGCAGGGAAGACAGACAACCTCACAACAAAGTGGTCAGTGCACGGACAGAGATGTGCCCCGTGAACTGTGAGTGATTACCAACCAGGGACCTGTCACAGCCTTAGGGGGCTGTGGGTGCTGGAGGAGAGCAGGCCAATCATGGAGAGCTTCCTGAGGAGGTGGCTCCTGAGCTGGCTCCTCTTGGAGGATGTGTAGGAGTGTGGCCAGGGCAAGATGATAGGGAGGGGTGTCCTGGGAAAAAGCGAGAGAACGAGCAAATGCACAGGTGTGCGGAACAGCACAGAAATGCAGAGGGTGTTTGTGTGGCTGGAATGTGAAGTACAAGTTCGGGGGCCAAGAGGCAATGGGTACATTTGACAGCATGGACTGACCTCTTCATCCTCTTTTAAAATTAATAATGATGGTGATATTTGGAGTTTTATTCCGTTTTATACATAAACAATCTGAGGGTCCACAAAGGTTATAACTTGCTCAAGGTTCTCCATCTAGAGCTTAGCAACCGAGTCCAGGTCTGTGGGATGCTAAAACCCTTCTCTTGACTGCTACATAAAATTTTTTTTTTTTAAGTGAAACATGATAGAGCGTCTCCGGTAATCACAAGATAATTGGGGAGACCAAGTCCTTGCTTTCTGGAAGTTGTGAGGGGCACAAGAATGATCACGGTGTCAAGAAGTGACCACTACTGCTGGCAGGAGTATTAGTACTCAGTGGAGGAGGCAGCAGAGGCCCCAGTAGATGGAGCTTTACCTAGCAAAGCCCAGGACAGGCAGCGGTGCAAGAAGTGTGCTGGTGCCCAGTAAAGGTGCAGGCGACAGCTAAGGTTCACCAAGAGATGGATGGGACCCACCTGAAGCGGCAACACAGTGGCTGGATGTAATGGGACCCATGAGCTCAGAGTCAAGGCAACAACAAACTCACTTATCAGAGCAATTGGTAAGAGGCACGAAGGACCAGGGCAGGAATGGGAGAGACGTGTGGCCTTTAGCAAGGTAAGGACACTGAACTTCACATTTAGTTAAAGTGCGCGATACAGAATCCAATAACAAATTAAATATTTTCAGTAAGAATCCAGAAAGTCACCTATTCGACAACAGTTTCATTGATCACCTACTATGTGCCAGGCACTTCGTTAGGTCCTGGCAATATAGATAAGAATGACACATCATCTCTGCTCCCTCCTAGAGCTCACATCATCATGGTGGGGATAAAGAAAGAAACATACAGATATACAATGTAATATCATTGTGCCTTGGATGTTAAAATAAAGGTAAGTGTTAAGAAGAAAAATGTAGTAGGATAAGGCATTGAACGTTGTGGAATGACACTGGCAGGCTATTTTAAGTAGGGTTGTCTAGGAAGAACTCTCTGAGGAAGTGACATTTGAACAGAGACCTGAATAAAATAAGGAATAAATGGTATGAAGATCAAATATTGAGTGCAAAGGTCCTGGGGTGAAATGAGCTTGGTCTGTTCAAGGAACAGCAAAAACATCACTATGGCTAGAGCGGAAGACACCATGCATATGGAGATAGGAAATAAGTCAGCGAGTTAGACAGAGTCCTGGAGGCCAGGATAAAAATTTTAAATTTTATGCTGCATTTCATGCTCAGGAGGTTATTTGCATAAAAAAATTTTGAATACCAAGATTAAAAAGTGAAGGCAGGGGGGTCAGCCTGGTGGCGTAGTGGTTAAGTTTGCGCCCTCTGCTTTAGCAGCCCAGGGTTTGCAGGTTCAGATCCTGGGCACGGATCTACACATCACTCACCAAGCCATGCTGTGGCAGTGTCCCATATACAAAATAGAGGAAGATTGGCACAGGTGTTAGCTCAGGGACAATCTTCCTCAAGCAAAAAAAAAAAAAAAAAGAAGCAAGCAAAGGGACGAGTGGCTACACACATGCAAGCAGGTGCATGTGCACACATACATTCACAAACAGGAAACTAACTTCCAGCCTGGCTCATGAACACGCATGAAAAACAAATCCTAAGTAAAATATCAGCAAACACTACTGAACGAGTAACCTATTAGGTTATTAGGTTAAATTTATGCCAGAATTGCCGTGATGGTTTAGTATTACTACATTCATTAATACTTAGTCATATCAGTAGATCAAGTAAATAACACTATGTGATCATCTTCAAAAGATGCTGCATAGGCAATCAATAAAATATTATTCTCAATTTTGGGGGAAATAGCCTCTTAAAATAATTACAAAATGATATTGTTAAAAGAAAGATTGCCCATCTTAAACCAACAGCCACTATTTCCTTTAGTGATATAACACTGGAACCATTCCTATGAAAATTAAGTAAAATGTACAGCTGCCCACTGTAGCCCCTGTTAATCAACATGGCTTTGAAAGGTCTAGCCAAGGAAATAATGCAAGAAAAATAAATAAGCAGTAAACTATTAGAAAACAGGATGTAAAATAACTCCCTACAAAGACAATATAATTATATATCTAGAAAAATCAAAGGAATCAATTAATAGGAATGAGAGTTTGTTAAAGTGGCCAGATAGAAGATAAATATATGACAATTACAGCTTTTCTATAATACTAGAATTAATTAATTTAAAAGATAATAGACAAGCCAGTTCACAATAACAATACTTAAGAATAAGAAGAAGAAAAGTACGTGAAATGATAAAATTTATGACTGACATAAAAGGAGGTCTGAGTAAATAAAGAAAGACATTACGGTTCAAGAAAGAAAACCAAAGCACTATAAAGACGTCAGTTCGTTCTTTCCCAATAACTTATATGCTGAATGTAATTTAAAAGATAATTTTAAGGATTTTCTAGAAGAATGGCTGAGAATTTTTTAGAGTTAAAAAATGATGCCTATATCATCCAATCAGAATTTAAAACAATATTTTACTGGAACAAGGACCAACAGGAAATTGAATAGAGACTCTAGAACGCGCGTGTGTGTGTGTGTGTGTGTATGCGGGCACATGTGTCTATCGCAGCAAAATCAGCAATAAGCAGCATAACTTAATGGCTAAAGAACCGTTTATTATTCAACAAATAATATTGGAAAATTTGGTTGTCAACCTGAATTATTATTAAACACCAAACAGCTATAGATGAATTTAAGTTTTAAATGTGAAAAGAAAGAAGCAAGGAAGGAAGAAAGGAAGGAAGGGAAGGGAGGAAAGAAAGAAGAGTAAAATAAAACAAAACCCAAACAGAAATGTAGGTGAACAGCGGAGCTCTGAGAGGAGCACTTTCTAACCCAGAAATGACTCATGAGATCACAAATGAAACACTTAACAGGTTTGACTACCTAAAACTTGTATCATTTCAAAAATAGCATTTGAAAGAAAACAAAGGCAAATGACAACTCAGAAAGTATTTTCAATCAGCATTATAATTATTCTTAAAAAACCAAAAATATTTTTAAATCACTAAGGAAATTTAAAATTGTCCCTAAATTCAAAAATTGGCAAGTGATATGAATACACCACCACAAAAGGATGGTTGATGCTGGCTGTGGGCTGGAACTCCTACAGATAGACTCTCCAGCAGAGGTCTCAAGGTAGACAGACTTCTTGCTTGACAGCTAGATGCCAAGGTCTAGCAAGTGTCCCATGACAACCAGGTAGCCACTTCTGACTAAGCCCGGGAAGTCACATAGCTTGGCATTGTTTGGTTGCAAGTGAGTCGCTAAGGTCGGATCAGGCTCACAGGGGGAGATATGGATCCCACTTCCCCATTGGAGCAGTTAGAGAATTTCCAGATATGTTTTAAACCCACCACAGAGTGAGATATAACTTCTAACTATCACATAAACATTTCTTTTTTATTTGAGGAAGATTAACATTGAGCCACCAATCCGCCTCTTTTTGCTGAGGAAGACTGGCCCTGAGCTAACATCCATGCCCATCTTCCTCCACTTTATATGTGGGATGCCTGCCACAGCATGGCTTGACAAGCGGTGCGTAGGTCTGCACACCGGATCTGAATCAGCGAACCCCAGGCCACTGAAGCAGAATATAAGAACTTAACCGCTATGCCATGGGGCAGGCCCCACCACATATAAACAATTTTTAATGGTAATATTCAGTGTTGCTAGAACTGTGATCAGTACATTTTTTTCTAAGGAAACAATTTGGCAATGCATTTCTAGAACTTTGAAAATGTCCGTGTCCTGTGTCTCAGTAATTCCTCTTTTAGTAATTGTATTAAAGATATAATAAAATTTGCAGTCAAATAGTTATCTATTTGCCATGGCATCATTTATTCCTCTTAAAAAATGGGTAAGAATCTAAATGTTGAGATGATGGTTAAATGAATTGTGCTGAATCTGTATCCGAGATTATGATGCCATATTTATAAATCTTGTTTTTGATGAATATGTAATAGCACAGGAAAATGCCACAATGCTGTGGAAAAAGACTATATAAAATTAAATACAGTGTGTATTTATAAAGTTTATTTTCAAATGTATATCAAATATACATGCACAGAAAAAGACCGGAAGAATAAACACCCAAATGTTAACAGTGATTATTGCCCCGGTGGAAGCAAAAAGGATGATTTTTATTTTCATATCTATACTTCACATTTTCCAAATGTTCTATAATGCATATTGTTTTGCTTTCATATTTAAAAAAAACAAGAAACATTACTTTCTAAAGTAAAGGGGAGAATGTTCGATCCAGAGCCATTCAAGGGTGGTGGGGAATTTCTCTCAGGTTTAGCAGCAGGTCATTTAGAAACGTTCGCCAAATCCATTTGAAAACCCTCCTCAAGGTAAGATTTTTCTAACCAATTTCACAAGCACCTGAAGCCGTTATTTTAGATCTTCTGAATAGATCAAATAAGGTTGCTCTAGCCACCATTCAATATTTTAAAACATGAATAAATAAGACAGAAGAAAACAAAACAATAAACTCTAAATCAGGGTGTGGAGGGATTCTCTAAGGAGTTGTATGGTCTCGGGGCGGGGGACACTCTGCAAAGTGTCACTGGGGCTGTGCAAGGACCAAGCAAAGGGCCACTTCTCGTGGAGATGAAAAGAAACGGCCGCAGCCTTCAGAAACAGCCTTACGTTCAGTGGCGATGCAGCATCCTATCTGTGGTGACAACCGCAGCCCTTCCCCTTAGTCAAGGTCTTCCGTGACATGAGCTTCTCCACAGCCCCTTGGGTGCGGGGTAGCGGGGGACATGTTAATGCGCAGGAACCATTTTAACAGGGTGTGAACCCACTAAAGCTCACAAGCAGGCAGAAGAACAGACTCATGCGCCCAGTGGGCTGCTTTGAAGGGTCACAGTTTTACCCAGAATGGCAAAGGTGTGCCGCACATTTGTGCACTCCTCTCTTGGGACCTCAGCAGACAGCAATAATCAATCAGATCACTTCCCTGCCAAAGGCAGATTCTTCCTTCAAAATCCTTCTTTCAGCAGTGCTCTGATGGCCTAGAATTGGCCTGAGGGTAGGAACCAATCTGACAGCTTGCCCAGACACAGGACAGACTGGCTCCACCAAAAAAACTACCAATGGCTCCAACTAGTCCTACTGATGGATTGCAAAATCTTACCTAAGATGTCTTTAAATGGACTGCTGACACCACATTCACTTTCTACTGAATCACATAGTGTCTTGGGGATCCAAAAAAATTAGCACAGTGCCCAACTCCTCTTGGGCACCTTCCCTCATTGCCAGCAAGGTCTATTTAGGCCCCACATCCATCACACCGTATCCTTCATGACCTCCACGCCACCCTCAGGCCCCTCAAGAGAAAGATTGCGTATCCTCTTTCCCTTTCTCAATTCCATTTCTCCCAAGACTCTCTAGGATCTAGCACATTGTCAAGAACATGGTAGACACTCAAGAAATGTTAAAATAATTAATGCAATGATTGGAAAAATGGTAACACCTCCACTGATCTAAGAGATCAGACTGGATAAAGATTGGAGGTTATTCCACGGAGGCCTCTATTTTTTTTCCCCAGGCTCTATCCAAATATATGGGTGTCGTGGGGTCTTTTCCTGGTGTGGGCTGCCTTGAACAAGCTTAGGGGCTCTCTGATACACAGGAAGTGCGGGGACCACTACATTCAGGGTTATCGGCTCTGACGCTGTTCTGCCTGGACCATCCACCCTGCAAATGCCCTACAGCCAAAATGAAGAGTCTTCACAGCTGGGCATGGGGGAGCCGTCTGCAAGCAGGAGAGGTTAAAATAAATAGCGACGGAGAGAGACCCATCTTGATGAGAAGCCTGCACAGCATCCAATGCCCTGGAATGCTCAGCCACTTCAAAAGGAGAGTAACTGCCAGATATCTGCAAAGGGGCAAAGGCCTCCAGGCCACTTGCTCAGTAAGTGCTGCACAGGAAGCAGTGGTCAGACTGCCCGGGACCCTGACGCCTGCGGGGCAGATGTTTTACCACAGTCGCTTCCCGGTTCCTCTGGTCAAAGGGCCTCCCAAACGGTTGCTAGTGGACCTCCAAACCAATTAGCATGGTCCGTGCCTCCTGTTTATTTTGAACTTTGCTTGCTTGTTGCTGTTGGAACAGGGGGAGACCTACTTATAATTACCAGGCTCTTTTCCACTCCATCCCCACCACAACTCCTGAACTGTCCTGTTTGGTGTTTTGAAGGCTGGATTTGTCCAGGTGCCACTGGACAGCCGGACGCTGCAATGTCACTCACCCGTGAGCCTCAGCTGCGCCATGAACATCATCTAGTCAACTGCAGGCTTCACTGGACCCTTTCACAGATCTGCATTTCCCAGTCACTTCCTATTAGAAACGAAATATGAATTTGTACTGGTTAGTTGACTTGACCGATTAAATCCAATTCCAATATAATGAGGTCTAAAGTGTTGTCCCACTCCATTACCTTCTCAGACATTTGAAAAATACTGTAGACACCCTTGACACCCTGTCCCTGTGTCTTGCTCTTTCATACAAACACTCACACATCTTAATTTTCATTCCCTTAGAACAGAGTTTCTCAACCTCGGCACTGTTAGCATTTTGGGCTGGATAATTCTTTGTGGTGGGGGATGTCATGTGCACTGTAGGATGTTTAGCAGCATCCCATGTCTCTATGGCACTAGATACCAGTGGCACCCTCCCCCCGACAGCGTGACAACCAAAACGTCTCCAGACATTGCCAAATATCCCCTGGGGAGCAAAATCACCCCCAATTGTAAACCGCTGTTTCCTTCAACTAAAAGGGTCATATAGAACATCATTTCTTGTGGAGACAAGAGATACTAGAAGTTGAGTAAGAAAGTTCCTCTTTTACAATTTATTTCCTGGATTAAACAAATCAAGGAGTTTAAGTAGTTGGGAGAAAGTCCAAGAGTTCATCTGAACAAGAAGTGCTCTTTAGAAGGAGCCAGCCAGCCGTCCCTGGAGGCCAAGGGGATTTAATGCACAGTGTGGCAAGGCTCTGTGACCCCGTCACTGCATCTTTCTGTCTCGTGGGGGGAGGCCTTGCAGATGGGAAGGATGGCATGAAAGGCCCCGGCATCTCCCCACCGTCCCACCCTCTCCATCAATATTAGCTCTACTCTAGCCAGCCTACTCCATATGTCAGAATAGGAATAGAAACAGAGAGAAATTTCACCCAACTAAATATTTTTATCAGAAGTAAGAGGAATTCAAGGACAGCCATGGTTGGGGGCTTGCTGCCGTGTGTCCCCTCTCCTGGGCTCTGTGAGCCCCCTTCAAACCTCACTCTCAGGCCACTTAGCACCCTGCACTGGTATCTTGGGTCTGTTGTTTATGTCTCTCCCAAGACCATGACCTTCTTGAGGGCAGGGGCTGCACCTAATTCAGATCACTCCTTGATCTTAGCACAGAGCCTGGCCCACATTATTATCGTAATAGTATAGCTGACATACACTGGATGCTTACCTGTGCCAGGAACTAAACACTAAATACTCATATACATCATCTCATTCAAATCCTGGGAGGTAGGTATCAAATTACCCCCATTTTACAGAAGTGGTGGTGGAGATTTAGGGGGATAAATGACTTGTTCGAAGTCTCCCAGGAGAGTGGACATCAGCATCATGGCAAAGTGAGTTGTTCCCTTTGTTTCTCCCCTTTAAGTTACAACTAAACAGACATCCATTAATAGACAGAGGATTCCCTAACAACACAACAGGATGCCTGAGAGATCCACGCAGCTATACATCTGAAAGTGGGCAGACTGGACCCCTAGGAAGCAGTGAAACTAGGAGAGGGTTGCCCCCCACCCCCACTGGCAGCCGCAATGCAGGTCATGGATCCTCACACAGTGGCCAGTGTGACTGAATGGAGGCAGAGGCAACTCAACCCACACACGAATGCTTATAGAGCAGCTGTAACTTGGCTCATGGGAGCACCCACCATGTGAACACTCCCCACTGAGTAGCAGTGGCTCAGCCTCTGTGAAGGTGCCCCACTTGAGTGGCTGCAGCCCAGCCTGCATGAATGCAGAGTGGCCGACTGGCATAACTATGAGCAGATTGGGCAGAAACAGAAACAAAAGCCCCTGTCCCCTACCAACAGTGGCAAGTGGAATCTGCAACCACAGCAGAATTGGTGACCCAGGCCCCAGCGGTGGCAACCCTGACACCAGCTCCACCAGCAACGGGGGTTGTATACAAGTCCCCAGGTACCCCAGCTCCTACCAGTGACAGTCACACCCATGAACCCAGCAACACTGGCAGTGGTGTAACGAGCACCCAAGACAACTCAGGAGCACCAGCACAGGTGATACATGAGACAGCAGCAACCGAGCCCATGGAGAGCCAGTGGAAGAACACAAGACCCATGTGACCAGAACCAAAGTAATCAAAGCTGTACCAAAATAAGAAAAGGTGATTACTACCATAAATGCACCAGCAGAGGATCAGTTCATCAAACACCATGAAGAACTACAATAACACTGCAGAACAGAAGGAAAGTGACAACTCTCCAGAAACCAAACCTGAAGTCACAGAACACTACAATCTAACTGACAGAGAATTCAAAATGGCTATTATAAAGAAGCTCAATGAATTATAAGAAAACTCAGAAAGACAATTCAATGAGCTCAGGAATAAAATTAATGAACAGAAGGAATACTTCACCGAAGATACTGAAGCTCTAATAAAAAACCAAAAAGAAATTCTGGATATGAAGAACACAATTAACAAGATAAAAAATAATGTAGAAAGCATAAAAAATTGAGTAGACTTTATCAAAGAGAGAATTAGCGACTTCAAAGATAGAAACCTAGAAATGCTTCAGGTGCAGGAGGAGAGAGAACTGAGATTTTTTAAAAGTGAAGAAATTCTTCCAGAAATATCTGACTCAATTAGGAAAAGTAACATAAGGATTATAGGTATCCCAGAGGGAGAAGTGAGGGAGAAAGGAGCAGAGAGCTTGTTCAAAGAAATAACAGCTGAGAACTTCCTAAGAACTTCCTAAACCTGGGGAAAGGACTGGATATGCAAGTACATGCAGACAATAGAAGTCCTAAAGACATAACACAAAATGACCTTCTCCAAGGCATGTAATATTAAAATTGCCAAAAGTTAATGACAAAGAAAAAATATTAAGGGCAGCAAGAGAGAAGAAAATAACCTACAAAAGAACCCCCAGCAGGCTTTCAGCAGATTTCAGAAGCTTATAGGCTAGGGGAGACTGGAATGATATGTTCAAAATACTGAAAGACAAAAACTACCAACCAAGAATACTCTATCCAGCAAAATTATCCTTCAGATATGATGGAGAAATAAGAGTTTTCCCAGATAAACAAAAGCTGAGGGAGTTCATCACCACCAGACCTGCCTTACAAGAAATGCTGAAGGGAGCCCTCCTACCTGAAACAAAAAGGCAAAAGTTTACAAAACTTTGAGCAAAGAGATAAATAGACAGACAAAATCAAAAAATTGCAGCTCTCTATCAGGATAGATTAGCAAACACTTAATTATAACATAAAACATAAAGGGAAAGAAAGCATCAAAAATAACTATAAATACTTCAATTTAGTCACAAACTCACAACACAAAAAATAATAATTTGTGACAAAAAAATGTAGACAGGGAAGAGGAGAGAGATGGAACCTGCTTAGGCTAATGGAGATAGGAGGCTATTAGAAAATGGATTATCTCATCTACGAGATCTTGTATACAAACCTCATGGTAACCACAATACAAAAAATCAGAGCAGAGCCATAAATCATAAATAAAGGGAAAATTGAGAAAACCATCATAGAAAACCACAAACTGAAATGGCAGTCAGAAATAAACAGAAAAGAAATAATGGAAATATAGAACAACTGGAAAACAAGAGATAAAATGGCAGTATTAAGCCCTCATAAATCAATCACCACTCTAAATATAAACGGATTGAATTCACCAATCAAAAGACACAGAGTGGCTGGATAGATTAAAAAACAAGACCCAACAACATGCTGTCTCCATGAAACACATCTCAGCTCTAAAGACAAAAACAGGCTCAGAGGGAAGGGATGGAAGATGACACTCCAAGCAAACGGCAAGCAAAAGAAAGCAAGTGTAGCCATACTTATTAGACAAAGCAGACTTCAAGAGAAAAAAGATAAGGAGAGACAAAGATGGACATTATATAATGATATAAGGGATATTCCACCAAGAAGAGATAACAATTATTAATATATATGCACTTAACACAGGAGCACCAAAGTATATAAAGCAACTATTAACGACCTAAAGGGAGAAATTAACAGCAAAACAATAATAGTAAGGGATTTCAACACCTCACTTACATCAACCGATAGATCATCCAGACAGAAAGCCAACAAGGAAACAGTGGCCTTAAATGAAACACTAGACCAGACGGACTTAATGAATAAATATAGAACATTCCATCCAAAAACAGCAAAATACACATTCTTCTCATGTGCACATGGAACATTCTCAAAGATAGACCATATGTTGGGAAACAAGGTAAGCCTCACTAAATTTGGGAAGGTTGAATGACATCAAGAATCTTTTCCAATCACAATGCTATGAAACGAGAAATTACATGAGAAAAGCTTGGAAAGTCACAAATATCTACAGACTAAACAACATGCTACTGAAAAACCATTGGATCAATGAAGAAATGAAAGGAGAAATCAAAAAATACCTGGAGACAAATGAAAATGAAAACACAACATACCAACTCTTATGGGATACAGCAAAAGTGGTACTAAGAGACAAATCTATAGCAATACAGGCCGACTTCAACAAACAAACAAAAAATCTCAAATAAGTAATCTTAAACTACATCTAAAATAATTAGAAAAAGAAAGACAAACAAAGCCCAAAGTCAGCTGAAAAAGGGAAATAATAAGAATCAGAGCAGAAATAAATGAAATACAGACTAAGAAAACAATAGAAAAGGTCAATGAAACTAAGAGGTGGTTCTGAGAAGATAAAGAAAATTGACAAACCCTTAGCAAGACTCACTAAGAAAAAAAGAAGACTGAAATAAATAAAATTAGAAATGAAATAAGAGCAATTACAATGGATACCACAGAAATACAAAGGATTATAAGAGAATACTATGAAAAACTATATGCCAACAAATTGGATAACCTAGAAGAAATGGACAAATTCTTAGAATCATAAAACCTCAGAAAATTGAATCAAGAAGAAACAGAGAATTTGAATAGACCAATTACAAGTAAACAGATTTAAACAGTAACCAAAAACCTCCCAAAGAACAAACGACCAGATGGCTTCTCTGTTGAATTCAACCAAACGTTAAAGGAAGATTTAATACCTACCCTTCTCAAACTCTTCTGAAATATTGAGGAAGATGGGATGCTTCCTAATTTATTCTACAAGGCCAACATTACCCTGATACCAAAACCAGACAGCGACAATGCAAAAAGGGAAAATTACAGGCAAATATTGCTGATGAACATAGATGCAAAAATCCTCAACAAAATATTAGCAGATCAAATACAGCCATACATTAAAAGGATCATACACTATGATCAAGTGGAATTTATTCCAGGGATGCAGGGATGGTTTGACATCCACAAATCAATCAATGTGATACAGCACATTAACAAAATGAGGAATAAAAATCACACAATCATCTCAACAGATGCAGAGAAAGCATTTGACAAGATCCAACATTCATTTATGATAAAAACTCTCAATAAAACAGGTATAAGAGGAAAGAACCTCAACATAATAAAGGCCATATATGATAAACCCACAGCCAACACAATACTTAAAGGTAAAAAACAGAAAGCCATCCCTCTGAGAACAGGAACAAGACAAGGGTGCCCACTCTTGCCACTCCTACTCAACATAGGACTGGAGGTTTTGGCCAGAGCCATTGGGCAATAAAAAGAAATAAAAGGTTTCCAAATTGGAAAGGAAGAAGTAAAACTCACACTGTTTGCAGATGACACAATTCTATACATAGAAAATCCTAAAGAATCCACCAGAAAACTAACAGAAATAATCAACAACTACAGCAAAATTTCAGCATACAAAATCAACTTACAAATATCAGTTGCATTTCTATACACTAATAATGAACTAGCAGAAAGAGAAGTCAAGAACACAATCCCATTTATAATCACAACAAAAATAATAAAACATCTAGGAATAAACTTAACCAAGGAAGGGAAAGACCTATATACTGAAAACTATGAGACATTATTGAAATAAATTGAAAAAAACATAAAGAAATGGGAGGGGATTCCATGCTCATGGATTTTAACTATGTTAAAATGAACATAGGTAAATGTCCATATTACCTAAAGCAATCTACAGATTCAATGCAATCCTAATCAGAAGCCCAATGAGATTCTTCACATAAACAGAACAAAGAATCCTAAAATTTATGTGGAAAAACAAAAGACTCCAAAATAGCCAAAGCAATCCTGAGAAAAATCTGGAAGCATCACAATTCCTGACTTCAAAATATACTACAAAGCTATAGTAATCAAAACAGCATGGTACTGGGCAGAAAAACAGACACACAGATCAATAGAACAGAATTGAAAGCCCCAAAATAAAACCACACATCTTTGGACAGCTAGTCTTTGACAAAGGAGCCAAGAACATACAATGGAGAAGGGAAAGTCTCTTCAATAAATGGTCCTGGGAAAACTGGGCAGCCACGTGCAAAAGAATGAAAGTAGACCATTATCGTACACCAGACACAAAAATTAATCCCAAGTAGATCAAAGATTTGAATGTAAGACCTGAAACCATAAAACTCCCAGAAGAAACTATAGGCAATACACTGTTTGACATCAGTCTTAACAGCATCTTTTTGAAAACCAGGTCCATTCAGGCAAGGGAAACAAAAGAAAAAATTAAAAAATGAAATTACATCAGACTAAAAAGATTCTGCAAGGCAAAAGAAACCACAAACAAAATGAAAAAACAAACCACCAACTGGGAGAAAATATTTGCAAACCATATATCCGACAAGGGATTAATTTCTAAAACATATAAAGAACTCATAAACTCAAAAACAAAAAGACAAACAACCTGATCAAAAAATGGGCTGAGGATATGAATAGACATTTTTCCAAAGAAGATATACAGATGGCTAACAGACACATAAAAAGATGTTCAATGTCACTAATTATTAGGGAACTGCAAATCAAAACTACAAAGAGCTATCACCTCACATCCGTCAGAATGGCTATAATTAACAAGACAAGAAACAAATGTTGGAGAGGATGTGAAGAAAAGGGGACCCTCATAAACTACTGGTGGGAATGTAAACTGGTACAGCCACCATGGAAAACATTACAAATAGAAATACCAATAGATCTACCATATGATCCAGCTATCCCACTGCTGGGTATTTATCCAAAGAACTCGAAAACACAAATGCATAAGGATACATGCACCCCTATGTTCACTGCAGCATTATACAGAATAGCCAAGACTTGGAAGCAACCTAGGTGCCCATCAAGGGATGAATGGATAAAGAAGATGTGGGATATATACACAATGGAATACTACTCAGCCATAAGAAATGATGAAACCTTGACATTTGTGACAACATGGATAGACCTTGAGGGTATTATGCTAAGTGAAATAAGTCAGAGGGAGAAAGTCAAATACTGTATGATCTCACTCATAAGTAGAAGATGAAAACAATGACAAACAAACACATAGCAACAGAGATTGGATTGGTGGTTACCAGAGGGGAAGGGGGAGGGGGAGGGTGAAAGGGGTGATTAGGCACACATGTGTGGTGATAGATTATAATTAGTCTTTGGGTGGTGAACATGATGTAATCTACACAGAATTCTAAATATATTATGATGTACATCTGAAAGTTATATAATGTTATAATCCAATGTTACTGCTATAAAAACAAAACTTAAAATTAAAAAAAATAGAAGTACCATATTAAATATACCAAATACCAAATTTGAAACAGAAATTGAAATACCAAATTAAAAACAGAAATACCATATGATCCAGCTATCCCACTACTGGGTATTTATCCAAAGAACATGAAATCAAGAAGTCAAAGAGACCCATGCACCATTATGTTCACGGCAGCATTATTCACAATAGCCAAGACATGCAAGTAACACAAGCGCCCATAGGCTGATGAATGGATAAAGAAGATGTGGTGTATATATATACAATGGAATACTACTCAGCCATAAAAAGACAAAATTGTGCCATTTGCCACAACATGGATGGACTTTGAGGGTCTTATGCTAAGCAAAATAAGCCGGACAGAGAAAGACAAACACCACACGACTTCACTCATATGTCGAAGATAAACTAACACATGGACAAAGAGAAGAGATTAGTGGTTACCAGACTGCACCAGAGGGGAAGGGGGTCGGGGAGTGGGCGAAAGGGGTAAAGGGGCACATATGTATGGTGATGGATAAAAACTGGACTATTGGTGGTGAACACGATGCAGTCTATACAGAAACTGATATATAATAACGTACACCTGAAATTATAGTGTTATAAACCAATATAACCTCAATAAAATAATTTTTTAAAAAAAGTCTCCCAGCCTGTGACAGAGACGGTGCCAAGACCAGGGTTCAGGCTGTTCAGACAAAGCCTCTTAAACCCTGAATATTACCCGGCACTCGACACTCGATAAATTAATGGATGAGAGAACAAATTAATGTGCTCGGCGGTGATCTTGCCAATCAGAGAATGTTGTGAGACTGTGGTGACTGCCAGGTGACCCCATTCTCTCATCACAGGGAAATTTAGGGCCTTGAGATCCTATCTCACCTCTCCTGGCTATGCTGGACACGCCCTGAGGTAAGTGGAAAAGTTCTCCTGGGAGCTTGGTATTTTCCCCTTTAGGAAGGAACAGCCGCCACTTAGAACTCCCGTCCCTGGGCTCACATGCATGACTATGCCCTCCTGCTTTGTGCATGGGGACACTCCTGGCTGTGATTTGGGGAAAGTCAAAGCAGAAGCTGCAGTGTAAACAACTCTGCCAGTGCTGGGTCAACGTATTTCGGCAAACATTTTTTGACAACCACACAGCCAGCGCCTGCGCTGGAAACTGTTGAGATCATGGTCCTTGCTCTCCAGGCTCCTGGGGCAGCGAAGGAGGGACACAAACCCAAGTAAACCTAATTCGAGTCAAGTCTTGGTAAATGTTGTAATCAAGTCCCAACAACTCAACAAAACAGGGAGGGAGTGGTTCATTCTGCCCAGAGAGACCAGGAACCGCCTTGGCGAAGAGGCTGGATACAACTTAGGCCTGAAGAAACAATGGAGGGTTGAGAGGCACAAGTGGAAGCGATGCCTGGTGAAGACGACTCGGAGAGCAAAACCATGGCGGTGGTGTGTGGAGAGGAAATCACAGAATGGTGTTGGACTCTGGGGGAAGTGAGGCTGAAAGCAGCCTGGGACCAGACCAAGAGTACACGTGTTTCTCCATTCAGTGGAGAATTCTGCCCCTTTGTTCAAAGCACAACAAACGACGAGAATATCTAGTTTTAGTTGGGATTCCACCAGAAGCAGATCCTGAAAGAAGTATTTGGGTGCAAGTTGTTTATTTGGGAGGTGATCCAAGGAAGCATTGGGAAAGCTGTGGGGGGTGGAGACAGGGAAGGGCAGGATGCCAGCACAGGGCGTGTTAACAAGCAGGTTTCCACCAGGGGCAACTGGGCTTCAGTCCTGCTGGCAGGGATGTGCTGGAGCCGCTCGGACTGACTCATGTTAGCCAACTGTGTTCATCTCTCCCCTACTCCCAGTTCAGTGACATCTGTTGGTAACTTGAATTCCACCACAGTGGGAGTATTTACACCACAGAAATTGGTAAACACTGCAGATGAAGGCTTTCCCTGTGCCCAATCCCTCCCAAAGAGCCTGTTTACCAGCGCACCACTGCCTGCTGGGGCCTCTGAGAGATGATATTGTCTTCCTTGGGTAGAGGCACTGGGGAACTGGGGTATGTATCCACCCATTGGTCATTGGCTGAGAGCTGCTCCTGGTGGGTTCCGTGCCCAGCATTCCTAGAATGGGACAAGTGACCCCAGCTGGAGAATGCCCTCAGGTGGCATCTTAGTCCATTTGGGCTGCTAGAACATAAACACCATCGACTGGGTAGTTTTAACAACAAACATTTATTTCTCACAGTTCTGGAGGCTGGAAGTTCAAGATAAAGGTGGCTGCAGATTTGAGCCCACATCCTGGTTCATAGAAAGGGCAAGAGGGCTCTCTGGTGTGTCTTTTGTAAGGATACTAATCCCATTCATGAGAGCTCCACCCTCATGACCTAGTCACCTCCCAAAGGCCCCACCTCCAAATGTCATCATATTAGGAGTTAGGATTTCAACATATGAATTCTGGGGGGACACAAACATTTAGTCTATAGCAGGCGGGGAGCCTCAGTTGCTTGCAGTAGCAAACCATTAGCATGCAAGAGAAAAGCTATGGCCAGGGCCCTAATAGCATTGGCTATATATATGTATATGCTATATATATAGGCGATGCTATTGAATAAGATGTCCCCTGCTCCCGGAAAAATGGCTGAGTAAGTCGAGTGGAATCCATAGCGCCTCCACTAGCTAGCTCCCTTGCTCTTCCCCACATACACATCTAATCCTCCTCTTGGTGGCAGACAACCGTTCCCTATGGATTTAGCACATTAACAAAGTATTCTTCACTCAGGAACTCACACTTCCTAGGGATGTTTTCACTATACTAGGGCTCCGGAGAGAGAGAAAAATCTTCAAGTTCTCTTAAGGTATTAAAATGGTATTTTTGGAGTGGATACTTTACGCTAAGCAGCCCCATTACCCCCCACACACCCCGAGATGCCCAATAATTGAAGTTAGTTCTACTCCCCCAAAAATAAAATCAAAATACAGCAAGCTTAGGGCCTGGCAGATGACAACTTTCTTAAAAAAGTAAGGACAAATCTTCCCAATGGCAGATACACCACTGCCTGGATCCTCCAGAGAATGAGGTCTTGTCGAGTGGCTCTCCCTCTCTGTGCCCTAGTTTTGCCACTTGGGAAAGCTCGTAAGATAGACCGTGACAGTGGAAAGATTTTGGCTTCGGCTCTTATTTTCATCTTGTGAACTCTGACACGCTCCATTCCCCCACTGCTTGGGGACTTTGTGCGGACGAAGGAGATACTCTGTCTCCGAAGTGCTGAGAGCTCTTTGGAAGCAGAGAGCCTCGGAGCGAGATAAGGACGGCCACACAGCCAACCTTTCATTACTGGGCTTTGGAGGGGGCAGAGCAACAGCACCCGGGGCGAGGGGGATGAGGACAGGGCAAGAGCTGATACAGGTTCCTTCATAGGGGCTGGGACAGAAATAAAGCTGGGAAAAGACGGGAGGGATGACAGAGGTAACAATGTTTTACTTTGAGCTTGCCTGGCCCCAAGAAACGGACGCTTCCATGCAGTGACCGCCCCTCCCGTTCCCCGTAAAATCATCCCTTTCCAGCTTGTGTCCCAAATAACTAATATAATAAACAATGTCTCCTTTACTGAGCACTCCAAAAACAATCCTTTTGTTTAACCACAATTCGCAAAAACAATTTCTTCATTGTAAATAAATCCCCAGACTCTGCAATATGCCCTGATCCAGGAAAACACAGGAACATATTTTATAAGCTCTGCGTATTTCCAAACAAGGGACATTGTTTCACCATAGAAACGCTATTTTTAAGAATCCTCCTGACAGTCAAGCATAGACAGCGGTCTTCTGGTGTGAAAATAAAGGCAGCACGAAAGTGAGGTGCATTGTGGAAGGTAAAGCTGGGAACAGGATCCAGGCCTATTTGTTCCATCTCTTCAGCCATCGCCCAAGGGTCTTAGAGCGTGACCTGAAGCTCTGAGGCCAAATTGGAAGGGGCCAGCCCAGGTCAGCCTGCACCAGCTGGACGGGAAGCGTAACCAGCCTGGGGAGGCGGTAACAGCTTCTCGGGGGACCAGGCTGCCACGGCAGACAGGCTTTCTGGAGCCAGGATCAGAAGGGGTGCCGGTCCCTGGCGCACCAAGAACCTCAAGCACAGTCCCTGTAAGGAAAGCCAAAGCTACCTGTATCCTCAGACAGGGACACACACAAAGCAATGCCTCTCTCCCAACTGGCAGTGGTGGATTTGGTTGGATAACTGAGGTGCTTTCTCTGCTCCCTCTCCCCACCAGAGTCTGTTCACCAGCCCACCACTGCCCACTGGGGACCTCTGAGAGAGGATGTCCTCCTGAAAGCAGAGAGCACTGGAGGGGCTCAGGTACTTATCCGCCAATATCCGCCAATCATCAGCTGAGAGCTGCTCCTGGAGGGTACCTGCCCAGCATCCCAGCCTGCCCTAGAACGGGACAGCACACTTGCAGCCGCAGAAGGCCCTCAGGCTGGGAGCCCCAGTTGCTCACAGCACCAAATTATTATTAACCTGTAAGGAAATGGGGAGAATTGAGGGGCTATGGCCGGGGCCCCAGTAGCATCTGCTATCGGTCTGAACTACCCAGGGGCCATACTGATAAAATGTCCCCAGCCCATGCTCCAAGTTTGAACATTATTTAGTTGGAACGTTTCCTGAGATGTGACATGCACTTCGCTGCCCTATAGAGAACATTCAGAACCTCACAGACGCCTTTCTCAATGCTAAGTTACTGAGTCCACTCAAAGGAGGCAGAGCTAAGAGATGGATCCCAGGATCTCAGCCCCTGCTTAGCCCCTCACACAATGTCCGCTCAAACCATGCAGCCCCTCGAGGCTCACCAAAGCTCTCCATGCCCTCCCTAACCAGGGGCATCTCTAAACTATCTGCCACTTAAGTTCAAGGGACACGGTGCCTGGGGCAGGACAGACCCTCAGCCACTGAGATACTTCAGCAGCAAGGAAGGAGCCACAGGGCCAAGGACCCCTCCTCAGAGAGGGGCTCAACACTCAGGATGGACAACCCCAGAGATGCCCACAGAATGTTCTGCTGCCCCGACCCTCAGTGGCCTCAGACACTGTATTTGTCCTAAGGATTCAGTCTCCTACTGTCTTTTGCCATTTCACAACTGATTTTCCTGGCTCCTCCACCCCAGTGTTTCTGTTCTGCTACCCATTGTGAGCGAATATCAATCGCCCGGGAAAGAGACAGTCTTGATAACTCAGTACACTCTGCCTTACCCATAGCTGTCAATCAACCAGCCCTACATCTGGGGGCTGCACACCCTTCTGCTATCAGTCAGTAAGGCATACAGGGGTTGTGGATGTTTGCACGGGGCTGGGGGTGCTCGCTGCTATCTGCCTTCTTTCCAGTAGCATCCCCGACTTCTGTTCAGGCCTGCACCCCTCCCCCTCCCTCAGACCACAGCTTGAGTAGAACTCATGACCCAAGCCAAGGCATTCGGCTCCTTCCCTTTCCCTGTCCCAGGGCTTCCCTAGTGGGGGTGGGGCGGGCAGGGACTGCTCTAGGCTGGTCCCATCAGAACCATCTCAATAGTTTTTCTGGGCATTCTGGGGCAAGGACCCTTACTCTCCTCTGCTGGGCGTGGGGCTGCTGGCACACAGGGCTTTCTAACAGGGCTTTCTTGCTTTTCGGAGGATTTTCCATCGTCTTCGCTTCTCAATGACCAGCTTTGCTGGTGGTAGGTGAGGCCATCTGTGCAGTGGCCAGATGTAGTGGGCCCTGTTGGCCTCTCTCCCAACCTCCCTCGACCTTCGCTCCCAGCCCCTCTGCTCAAGCCCGAAACCAGGGAGGAGGGAGGGGTCATCCCAGATTTGCTCCCTGCATCCAATCAATCATCATGTCTGATTAATTCCACATCCAGACAGCTGTGAAATCCACCCACTGATTTCTCTCTTCTCTGATATCACCCTAATAGGAGCCCCTGTCATCTTCTGTGAGGGCTCCTAAATTAGCCCCTAATAAGTCTCGCCCTCCACCCTTTCTCCACCTACCAACCAAAGGAAACTGCAAAACGTCGTAAACGGGATCATTGCCTTCATCCCTCCCCAGCTTACATCACTTCAAAGGTTTGTGAGTACATCTCACCCACACTGTTCTGGCCACACTAGCGCCCTTTTGGTATTTGGAATGTGTCAAGTTCCTTCCTGCTTCTAGCCTGTATGAGTGTCCTATGGCTGCTATAACAAATTATCACAAACCTAGTAGCTTAAAACAACGCAAATTTATTATCCTATTGTTTAGTAGGTCAGCAGTCCCACGGGTCTCACTCAGTTAAAATCCACACATTGTCAGGACTGTGTTCCTTTCTGCAGGCTCTGGGGGAGAATCTGTCTCCCTGCCTCTCAAACTTCTAGAGGCTGCCTGCATTCCTTGGCTTGTGGCCCCTTCCTCCATCTGTAAACACTGCATCTCTTTGACCCGTCTTCTAATGTCATATCTTTCTCTGCAGCTGGGAAAGGTTCTCTGCTTTTAGGGACTCATGTGATTAGACTTGGCCCACCAGGATCATCCAGGATATCCTCCCATCTCAAGGTCTATAACCTTTAGCTGCAAAGTCCCTTTTGTGATGGCAAAATATACACAACATCTTTGGGAGGCACTACTCTGCAGACCACAGGCCCTTTGCATGCATTGTTTGCTACACTCGGAATGCTCTTCCACCCCCTCTTCACCCGGCCGACTCCTTTAGGCCAAAGGACACATCTTAAGAGAGATACCTGCCCCCCCCACCCCCCACCGCTGGAAAAGCCGTTTTAAATTAGACCCTCCTCTTTACCATGGCTCCTGTTTCTTTCCCTCACTTCCTTTCCCTCACAGCACTTCCAAATTAATCAGATAAATTTGTCTAATTACTAGTTGATTGTTCCCTCTATTTGACTGCAAGCACTGTAAGAACAGGAACCATACCGATTTTGCTGTGTACTGTTAACAGTGTTGGCCACATGGTAGATTAGACACTCTATAAATACTTAATGAATGAAACTGGCTCTAAACTTTAAGCTCAGGCTTGCCTCCTCCAGGACAAATCCTGACCTGAGGTAGGATGGATTTAAGGAGCTCCAACCTAGATTTCTGGATTCAATGCACAGCCTCCCTTGCTGCCTTTTCCCCAGTCATGATCCCCGGTGCCCCCTCTGATTCTCTGAGCTCAACCCCCTGCCTGAATCACCTGCCTTATCTGCTCTTGTCCACATGACCCCTGGATTAGGGTCTACTCCTGGCTCATGCTGGGGAGGGGTGTGTTTCCTTCAGCGCACGTCTCAGAGCTGTTAATTTCACTTATTATCCTCTGTACCAGGAGGACAGGGTTTGCTTCTCTTCTGCTTCCTGTTGGATCTGCAGGAACCCCCGCCCCCCCCCCCCCCCAGTGCCTGGTCCCCTCCACCATATACTCAATGCCTGATGGTGAATGAACAAACGGACACGTCTCTCCGATCTGGATCTCCCAGGACCGCCCGTGGATCGCTGCCCTCCTCCACATTGGAGCTCCTGGGTGCAGACTGCTCTGCTGACCGACCCTGGACCCTCCGGAGGCCATGTCTGGACGTCCTCTTTCCATTTCCAGTCCAGTCCCCTTGCCTCTATTCCACACTACAGGAATTTTATCTCTGATGCCAATTTTGGGATTAATACTCGTCTCAGAAATTGGCACAAGTCCAGAAAGAACATAGGATTTAGTCAAACCATATTTACTGAGCACCTAATCTGTCCCAGGTCTTATACTGAAAGTTGTTCAAAACTGAGCAACCACAGAAACCACCGTTGAGAGCTCACAAAATGGCAAAGACACAAATAACCACCAAAGAATGATACAGGCCCCAATTCTGCTGCCACAGCTATGCGACGGGGGTTGGGCTGCAGGGGAAAGAAGACAGAAGTGTCCAGTTGTTTCTCCACCAGACCATCCTACTAAGGGCAGAACTCATCACCAGCTGCCCCTCTGGCTCAGGTGGAGGGGAGGCAGGGAGAGCCCGTGGAAAAGGTTTGGGGTGGAAGCAAGAAGCGTGAACAAGATTTTACTTCTCATTTAAGTGTAGTTACCGTCTAATTCCAGCAAGGCAGAGGCTCAGGCTCAGAGCCTGAAAAGCCTTTAGAAACGGGAAGGTCTGTTCTCCAAACAGGCACTCATCCTCAAGTGAGGATCCACCTGGCCGACTTCATGGAAGGGCCCCAAGGATGAACGAAGGCAGCGTCAGCAGGCATCTGGAGCAGGGACAGAGCTGCCCAACTAGGAGGGAGGACACAGCCCCCCTGGGCCCTACTTCTCAGAGACTCTTTCTCAGACGCCAAAGCGCTCAGTTGGGAAAATTGCAAAATAATAGTAAAAAGATTTTCAAGTTGGAAAGTGCAGCCCTGAAGTTAATTGATAGGCACCAGGCAGGCCATGAAGTTCCATCAACTGCCAGCTGAGATGCGAGACCCCGGGGGCAGCCAGAGGACCAGCAGGCAGGTGACACACAGATGAAATGTGTCATCTATCTCGTTGGCCTTGCTCGCCCATGGAATCCCATCAGAGGGCTCATGGGAAGACATGGTGGGGCTCGCGACATACCTCCAACTTGCTAGCTCACGTTAGTCCTTTACTTGGGCCCTTGGTTGTGGCTAACACAGAGTTTTACTAATGCACAGTGATCTGCCAAACCATTTTGGCTGTGTTTTTCTGGAAGCCAGAGAGAAGAACGCTATAAAAAATAACAAGCTAAGCAGAATGCCCTGCCTGTCTCCCCGAGGGGCCACCAGCTATTTCCCATGAAAATAAAGAACAGGGAAGAATTAAGAGTGGGGAGGGGAGGATCAGAGAAACCCATCTGTAAAACCAGGAGGGTTTTCAATGACTTTTCAGCAGCATAAGAACAATTATTATATTATTCTGAGGGCATTCAAAATTCTTGAAAATTGAGAGAACTTGAAAGTGAATTGATGCTGTTGTTTTTGCTTTTTAACCAGCATTTTGAAACGTTATGGGAGCCTCAAAATAAGTTTTAAGAACTGCCACTCTGTTCCCTGATGTGAAGGGGGCTCCACGGGGCTTCTACCGTAATCCGGGTAAGTAAAGAGTGGATTAAGGCAGTAATTTGCAGTAGCTAAAAAAAGAACTACAAAGGCACAAGTGCTACCAATTATATCTCAACACAAACCAGTGCCTCCTTAAGCCTCGACGCAGAGAAAGCAAACAATTTCATTGTCAAGCAGGGGTTCTCTGGAAAGCCTGGGAGCATGCGGGGCGCATTAAAGGGGAGATATCTCGCATGTGCAATTACTCAACACATCTTTAAAACTGTAAACACTTGTTCACATGTGGAGAAGTTTAGAGCTGCGCAGGCTTGGAAAACCCACCTGGCAGGCGGGCTCCCTCCATCTCTCTCCAGTTGAGTAACAGTTCTCGCCGCCCGCTGTTCCTCCGAGAGCCAAACACAAGTCAGCGGAGAAATCATTACGGAGTGGGGGGCAGGAGTTCACGCGTGTTCTATTTTTAGCCAGAGCGCTCCCTTTTCCCCTCTCCCGATTGATCCCCTCGCATAAACCTTGCCTCCGTTTCTCCCCGCCCCACCTAGCTGCCTCTGGGAGCCTGCGCACTCAGAGGTGCCTTCTGGTTCTGGCCTGCTGCTCTCTCCACCTTTGATTGGTGAGTGGCACTGAGGATGCCGACATGTCCAAGTAATCTCGGCGGAGGAACTTTGCCCAGCGTTGGTGTTTGAAAGAGAAGGCTGGGTGGCCTCAAAGAACAGTCCCATGCGTGGAAAAATCCTCTCTCCCAACGTGCTCAGCAGAAGAATGTATAGAAGCCGAGGACACCAGCTTATAGAGCTGGGAATGAAACGGAAATAAAGCAAGGTTTGTTCTCTCCCGTCGGCCCTGGCCTGGCTTACTGGAGAACCACACTCAGATGTGTGTGAGTCACATGTCAAACGTGGAAAAGATCCACTAGACCTTCCTGCTCAGCTGGCTGCCCAACGAGAGGGCACGGCTGCTTCTCCTTTCCCGGGGCGGATCTTACATGTCTCCAGCAAGGAACCGATTGTTTTGCTTCTCTGATTTAACTTGCCATCGTGAGGCCTCTGGGGAGGGAAGCAAGCCAGTTCCCTGGCCCCTCAGATCCGCAGGCACACATGCTCTAGGCACCCGAGACAAGCTCAAAGGAGAGGGCGTGTGCTCCATCCAGAGGGCAGTACACCCAGCAGTGGAAAGATGGCAATAAATCCCTGGGAAATTAAAATTTCACTTGAAGTGGAAATTTGACCATCACCGAAACTCTGCCAAATTTTGGATTTGCGGATTGGTAAAGAGGTTTCCAAAATGAAATGATGTCTACAGGTTGTTTGTTTTAAAGGACGTAATATATAGTAAAAATGAAATAAGCATCCCACCCGAGTAAGAGTGATTTCTCTCCCAGCAGACCTTTTCCAGGCTCTAGTAATTTCGCTGTTAATGGGCAGAGGGAACGTAATCAGCTAGGTAATGGGCACCCCTACCACTGAAGTCATTTAATTAGCACCAGTAAATGAAAGCTGCCCAGGTGCTTGGGCCCAATTAGCTGTGCCCGAAACATCTCCCACATGGGCCAGCAATTAGAGCCTAGGGTGGGGAGCTGAGCGCCCTCGGAGAAGACTGCCCCAGCAGAGCACCCCCCTTCAACAAGCCAAGCAATGCCAGAGCCCCCGAATCCTCAGGAAGCCATTGCACTTGGAGAGGCAAAGACACAATTTATAGAGTCACATAATAATTTTTAATGATATAGTATTTTCCAAGTAATAATAGAAGTCTGGGCTCTGAAGTCGTATCACCTAGGTTTGAATCCTGGCTATATGCTTTGAGCAAGTTACTAAGACCTTTTTGTCTCAGTTTCCTCATCTGCAAAATGGGATAATAATAAAATCTACTTGAGGCCTAAGTGAGTTAATATGTATAAAATGCTGCTTAGAAGACTTACTGGCACATACTTTCATAAGTGTTGTTATTTTTACCATATTTTTTTATTCTTGTTATTATACATTTATCTCACTTTATTTTTATCCCACGAATGCATCGTGGTTGCCCATTGGTTTACATATTGTGTGTGGCTCCTTGGGACCGGGACAGTAGAGTTGAGGAGTGCCTAGACTGTTCAGATTGAAAAGCCTAAAATAGTCATTATCTGGCCCTTTAGTTAGCCTAAATTAATATTCATAATAACCTGTCAAGTAGGTTTTGTTTGTTTCCAGTTTTCAGATAAGGAGACCAGGACTCAAAGGAGGTCAAGGATATGCCTAAAATCTCTCCTCTGGAGTCCAGACCCCATTTGACCCCAACATCCGCCCCTTCCGGCCATGCTCTGCTGGGTCCAGGAGCCCAGAGCCTGTTCTCAGTGCCGTGCCCATCAGCACCCACCAAGGCGAGAGATGAGCTGGATACAGCCAGGTGGGCTGCGGCTGATAAAGGCGCCCTCCTCCTCCAGGGAGGAAACCGTCATGTGCAGAGTCGGGCCATTGAGGGCAGTGATGCTCTGAGTCAGATTCTCTTCCCCTCCTACACACCAGAAGTTTATTCCTGGTCCCTGCTGTGGCTGCTTTGTGTTAGGCACGATGGTGGCAGAAGCAGGTTCCCTGAGAGGTCTGTCCCCTGGCTTGGCCAGGGACGGTTTCGGGCCTGTGATGAGGCATCGGCATTGAGTTACTCCTCAGAGACGCGTTGGTAATATTCGTTTACCAGATGATGTGGTAATTACCCAGAGAGCTGTCAAATTTCAAATGTGTTCAGAAAGTGGAAGTTATTGCTACCACATGTTGTGGGTGTTAAGAAGCATTTTCCTTGTTGGAAAAGTGCCCCGGATTTCAAAGTCTTTGAAGGTAAGAGAATCATCTCAACTCATCATAGACAGTTGCCCATTTAAGGGACACCCGGCCATCCGGGGTTACAGGTGCAGTGGGAAGGTTTCCAGGGCTGGGCTTGGAAGTGGGAAGTTTGCCCTCTATTAGCTATGTGGGCTTGCACAAGCCACGGCCCTTCTCTTCAACGATAAAATGATTCCTATGATTCTCAAGTTCTCATGCGCTAAAGTTATGTCCCCTTTATTGCAAGGGAGGCCATTCTAAGCAGTGTGACAATTTAGTGAGCATGTGGCCTTGGAAGTTATATCATCCGAGTTCATATCCTTCCTCTGCTGTGTGATCTCGGGCAGGTTAACTACTCTGTGCTTCTTTCCCCTCACTTGTAAAATGGTGAGAATTGTGGTACCCACCTCCACTATTTTATTCCTACTTTGGGTATTTAAAGAGGCAACCCAGTGTCGGATCCATGATGAATACCCCACACATCATACGTGCACACACACTGTTATTTTTGTCATTATAAGCAGTATTTTCTCACTTGGGATAAGCTCTGAGAGGTCATTTTATAAGGAAGTCAATTGCAAGCCCATCTAGTCAGAATCAAAGTCACTAAAAGACCCTGAACCTGGCGCAGAATCTTTCTGCACTTTCTGATCCCCACCTATAGATCTAATCGTGAAGTTCTCCTTGCTGAAAATTCTGGGGCCCCTGGAGGGAGGGGTGGGAGGTCTGTATGTTTTTGTTTTGTCCTCCTTTCTTCTCTGCTGACTTCACTTCTGGCCCCCAAGCTCTGTGAGCTTCTCTTTGGTGTCTATGAGCTTCTTGCCAGAGCCAGTTCGAGAAGGTGACCTGGGAGTTTTCAAAGGCAGCAGAAACTCAGAGCACTGAGTGCCGGCCCCGAGTCTAGTTCAGGTGGGCTCTCCTCCCTGCCTGGCAGCATCTCCATCCTCTGCCCTCCCGCTTCCTTCCTTCAACAGAGGCTGACAGAGCGCCCACGCCCCGTGGTCTGTTCCAGTGAACAGAGCAGGGTCCCCTTCACATTAGAAGGGTATGGAGGGTATATGCTAAAAACAATAAATAGATACTATATTATGGGTCAATAAATGTAAAGAAAAATGAAACACATAACAGAGATGGTGAGGAGACCTCAGGCTCTGGGAGAAGGCCTCTGATCAGCAGACATCAACAGAGATCAGAAGGAAGTAAGGGCGTAAGCCCAGCAAATAACAGGGGGAAGATAATTCTAGACAAAGGCCTGAATAAAGGTCCTGAGGTGGGAGCGTGTTTGGGGCTTGGAGAAATATTAGGGGGCCAGTGGGGATGCACAGAAGGGGCGAGGGCAGAGCAGCAGGACGTGAGGTCAGATAGCTGGTGGGGAACCAGGTCGGGTGGGGTCTTTTAAGCCCTGGTGAGGACTTGGGCAGTGTGCCTTGAGGGCAAGGGGAAGCCTCTGGGGGCTGTTGAGCAAAGGAGCGCACGAGACTCCAGCAATTGAGCACAAAGATTCTGAAACCCAACTCGAGTTCAGCACCCAGGTCTGCCCCTTACTAGCCTCTCGACCTTGAGGACATAACGTTTCTATGCCTCAACTTCCTAATCTGTTAAATGGGGCTAGTGATAAGCTCAGTTATGCTATATCGCTTGTTTTGAAAACACAGATTTGTTCTAATGCAATTCATAATATGCCAGGGAATAATTGAAGCATATTGGAGCAGTTTCATGTTTGGCTATACATGATTTCAACCGCAAAACACACAAAATGAACTTAGAAAACTGCACCCAGTTGAATCAAGTCCCAGAGGGAGATCCAAATGCGCGAGTACACACCTAAAACATCTCCCAGCCACCTCAGTCCAGCCGTGTGGGAGGGGCCACAGCCTCCCCACTGGTGCTGGGATTGTCCATTTCAGATAACCCGCCTTCCGCTTGGGCTCTGACTCACCAGCTGACCCTGTTTGACTCTTCCAATACCCACGTCTGCAATCAAACTTCGTCATTTTCAAAGTAAAGTGCCACCTCTAATGTAGAATTTCTGTATTTCTGAACCACTTGAGTAAAACTGTGCTACCATTTTTACTAGGTTCCTGTCTTTTTAAAAAAATGTCTCACTAATGAAATTTTTCAGTGTTGTGCTCCTAACTGCATTTTCCCCCAAGCCCTGTAGTTTTTTATTGTGATTTTACATAGCACACTGATTTTAGGAATACATAGGTCACGTGATAGCAGAACTGGCTGCCGTACCCACCTCATAGGATTACTGTATTAAAGTTGTTAGTACTTACAAAGCAAGTACATGTCTAGCTAGCACATGCCAAGTGCTATAGTACTCATCATTCTTATTGTTATTATTATTACTAAAGTGGCATACCCTCTCAAAGGGCCGCTCCAGCAGCTCTGTCGAAAATAGGCTGTAAGCGAGCAAGAGTGAAAACCTGGGAACCACTTAGGAGGATGTTGCGAACATTCAGATGAGTGGGGATGGCAGCTTGGACGTGGGCTGTAACAAGGCAGGTGGGGAGATGTGGTTGGATTCCATTGTGAAGGTCGATGCAACCAAATGGACTGATAGATTGGGTGTGGGATGGGAGGGAAAGGATGACTCCAAAGATTGTGGAAGGATGGTAGTGACCTCCTCTTTGATGGAGAAGACTGTGGAAAGAGCAAGATTTGGGGTAATCAGTGCACTATTTTGGACCTGTTCACTGTGAGATGCCTGTTAGCTGTGCAAAGGGAGATGCCAAGGGGACAGTCATTTCTTCCATTCCTTTCTTCACTGTCCCTGGACAAGGAGAGCTGCCCTACCCTGGGCTCCCCATTCTCTTGGATTTCCTTCCTCCTAGCAGTTCTCAGGTTTTTGGTACTGCCTTCCTTGCTAGACTATAAGCATCATGAGGACAGAACCATGTCTTATTTGCCACTTTATCCCCAGAGCACATAGTTAGTGCCCAATAAATGTTTCCTAAAATAAATGAGTAAGTGAGTAAATGTAGAGGGACCACTTCCCTTTACCAAGCAGCTTCCCCACCATCCCCAGGAATGGCTGCATCCTCCAGTGGGCTGGACCACCAACCAATCAAGGAGCAAGATGGTGATGGGGGAAGGAACCTGGCCAGCCCAGTGC
This sequence comes from Equus asinus, assembly GCF_041296235.1. Taxonomy (NCBI): domain Eukaryota; kingdom Metazoa; phylum Chordata; class Mammalia; order Perissodactyla; family Equidae; genus Equus; species Equus asinus. The sequence goes on along the minus strand of NC_091791.1, from coordinate 11,720,452 downwards.
TCCTCAGCAGGGATTCTACTGATGTTCTGAATGAAATTGCTCTTCTTACAGGACACTTAGCATCCTAGACCCCAAACAGTCATGCCTGACTCACACCCTGGAGAACAAAACACCCCTCGTGGACAATCACAGTTCCAGCATCTTCTTACAGTGGCCACCACCATTTCTATTGAAAATGTCCTGCAGTCTGAAAAAGACAGTCACCACTAACAAAGCACAGATTTTTACTAATAAAAACACAACAGTTACGCTGTGATTTCTACTAAAAAAAGTATTTAGAAAGGTGGGTAAAATTGTCTGTGATAAGGTAACCAACTGTCCAGATTCTCCCAGGACATTCCTGGTGTTAGCATCCTGGGAGATCCCTCAGTCCGGGGCAAACCCACCCTGGGAAGCAACCTGAGCTTCAAAGGGCGATGCATTTGTCCAAAAGCTGACCTGCATACAGTCCAGTGCGAAGAGACCCCAGTACAGACAAGAGGGTCAAATCTCAGAGAGGCGTACATCTCTGCCAAGGTCACCCAGCAAGGGTTTTCCATGACAGCCATTTCCCACCGGCAGCACCAACATCCAAAGTAGAATATAAATTCAATATAGTCTACACTATCCTTCCGTCTCCTTGAGGACCTCATTCACTCTTCATTAGCCTGCTCCCGGCTGTTTCTAGGAGTCAGTGGAGCATGGCAGAGGGCAAGGACTACACAGTGAGGTGGTGACCAGGGATCCCACGGTCTGCACCCCACAGCTTATTGGATCACCAGCGAAGCGATATGGGTATGACGTGATGAATCTGGAAAAATATGACATCAGCAAATTATATTTCAGGGGCTTTCGTTTCTCACTAACTACGAAATAAATTTAGCAGCTTGCTAAATTGCACCTTGAGACATTTAAGACAGCAAGGGGAAATTAGCAATGTCAGGTATTTGCATTTAAATTTTTTAAAGTAGGGATAAATGAATATAGGCCCTATTCCCAGGCTCAGGTATATCTGCCTATCAGGTTACCTTTAACTTGGCTATTAAAATGCAGCCGGGAGCGCCCGGGTGCGGCCACATGAAAAGCCCCTTGGAGGCGATCTCACAGCTGGCTGCGCTCCGCAGAACAAGCAGGGCCTTTCATGCAGGGGCGCGGTGCCCCGGGAGCGTGGCGAGGCTCCGGGCCTCCCAGTGTTCCCGAGCTGGGGCTTCATATCACAGCCACTCAGGTGGAAAGGGGGGAGCTGGCCTGTCCCTCCTCTGCTCCCGCCTAAGGTCACAGATGAATAGAGCCCGACTGAGGAGGGGAGCTGGCATCACAAGCAGCTCAGTGATGTGCGGAGGACGGTGTCCTGTTCAGAGATAAGGCCGGAGTCGGGGAGGCTGTGGGGCTCCGGGGGCAGGCAGTTGATAGCAACAGAGACAACACAGCATTGTTGAGAAGGGCCAGCTTGCTCCTGAGCAAGATGGAGCCAGCAGGGCAGCGTGGCTCAGGAGGGTGCCGACAGGAGCAATGTCTCTAGCTCCTTCCAGGAGCCTCGACTTCCAAGAATAGAAGGTCGGCTTTAAATTACACTCACACCTCACACATTGCCTTGTGCCCTCAAATCATTTTCCATTCTACACAACGCCCAGAATACAACTTCCCATTTGTTGAGTGCCTGTGTCAGGCAGGCGTAGGGCAGTAGGCCCAAGGGTGAAGAATACAGGCTCTGGGGGCAGACTGCAGCTCCTGCACATAATAGGTCCTCAGTTAAGGTAGCTTCTCTTATGGACAAACCATGATGGTCGCAGCAGCTGGGAGCAGATGCAACCCTAAAAGGAACAGGCAAATCAGACAGTCCTGGAGCGGAGCTAAGCTGGCTGAAAGTGTCAACAAGGGTGACTCTGAAGTCTTTGCCCACAACGCTGGACATCTGTGGAGGAGGGACCGCCACACAGAGAGAGCTGCTGGCCCCAAATCATAGCTCTGCCATAAACCAGCCTGCTGTGTGATTTCACCAGGCGGCCTGCCTTCTGTGAATGGACTTCCATTTCCTTGCCTCTGAAATAAGGGAATTGGAGTCCATTGCTCAAGTTTCTGTGGCTTTCTGGGTTGCATAATAATTAGTTACTTAAGAGCCAAGATTGTGCATTTTCAGCTTTGCATATGTATATAAGACATACATATTAAGTATATAAGAAGTATAGGGGGCTGGCCCGGGAGCGTACAGTTAAGTCTCACGTCCACTTTGGCAGTCCGGGGTTCGCTGGTTCGGATCCTGCATGCGGACCCGGCACCATTTGGCAAGCCATCCTGTGGCAGGCATCCTACACATAAAGTAGAGGAAGACGGGCACAGATGTTAGCTCAGGGCTAATCTTCCTCAAAAAAACAAAAGAAGTATATGTCCCTGAATATAAGAAAACATTAATATAAGGCAGTTTTCCATTTTCTTAATGAGATATTAAATAAATATATAATATATGTTATGTTTTATAATGTAGTTATTAATAGCTATTATAATGTATATTTTTATATAAATGTGACTATATGTTAAGAGGTAGATGATATATTCAAATATATATTTTAATATTTTATTTGTAAATTTAGTTGCATATTTGCATTTAAAATCTCATATAAAACAACAGATTATTTTCATTAAGTAATTTCACTCAAGCTCTTCATATGCATCTTTATCATCAGGAGCTTTGTCATCTAGACCCAGTTTTTGAGTTATGGGACACACTTCTCCAGAGCTGTCACCTTGATTTTGTCTCAAGTCATTTGAGATATAGCCCTCTGTGAATCCACAGTTCTTAGCAGGGCCTACAAGGTCCCACATGATCAGGTCCTGCCCGCCTTCTTGCCTGACCGCTCTCCCTCCAGGGTTGACTCTGCCCCAGTCCTAATGGCCTCCTTGGTGGTCCTCGGTCACCTGGAGCACTCTCCTGCTTCCTATACCCCCTGTGGCGGACACTCTTCCCCTTGATTTGTGCATGGCTCACAACCTCACGTCATTCAGGTTTCTGTTCAAATGTCACCTCATCAAAGAGAGGAAACCATATCCACTTCCTCAATACCTGCTGTTTGACTGCTAAGCAAATAATGATTATAACATCGCCCCAACTCCAGTAGCAGTTTCTTAATTACAGTAAGCAATGCTAGATGCTGCAACAGAAATCTCAGCCAACGAACACAATAAAAATTTATATCTCTATTATGGAAATTCAGCGAGGCTTGGAAAGCCCTCCCAGTCATCTTGCCTCTGTGTGGTGACTCAGAGATCCAGGCTGCTCCATTTTGGATTTGCAGCTTCCAATGTCACTGCAAAAGGTGAAAAGAGGGCTAGAAGTTGTGTGGGGTATTTCCAAGGACATCCCTGAAAGTGGCTCCCACCACTTCATGCACATTTCTTTGGCAGCACTTGGTCACAGGGACAGCCACTCACTGTGAGCAATGCTGGGAGACGTGGGCTCCCACGGTATCTAGTGAGAGGAAAGCCTGGGGCACACGCAGAGCAGCAGTGTTGCTGCCCTGAGAGTTGTATCTGCTTAGGAATCCTGCCTCCGCCCCCGGCTTAGAGGTCTTTGGATCTGTTTCTTCATCTATAACTTGGAACTAATGATGATCTGTATCCACAAGTCTGGCAGAATGTCACAGACATAATAAGTGATCAATAAATATTTCCTTATTAGTAAATTCAGATTAGCTGGAAAAATTGTATAGGTCTAAATGCTTGGGTTAAATTTCTAAAATTATCAAAATATTAAAATATTAAGCAAATTATCCTTGAAACTAAAGAATAAAATTTTATACCAACAGAAGAGTTAATAAAATGGAACTATTAACCATAAGCAATCCATCAACAATTGAATGTCTGTGTAATTTGCTTCCTTTCTACTGTTTTCTTTTTCTTTTTTTTTTTTTAAAGATTGGCACCTGAGATAACATCTGTTGCCAATCTTTTTTTCTTCTTCTTCTTCTCCCCAAAGCCCCCTAGTACCTAGTTGTATATTCTAGTTGTAGGTCCTTCTGGCTGTGCTATGTGGGACGCCACCTCAGCATGGCTTGATAAGTGGTGCTACGTCCGGGCTGAGGATCTGAACCAGCGCAACCCTGGGCCACCGAAGTGGAGTGAGCGAATTTAACCACTAGGCCATGAGGCCAGCCTCATTTTCCTACTGTTTTCAAACATGGCCCTTCTCCTCCACTTCCAGCAAATTACTCCTCCTCTCCTTGTGAAATCAGAAGAATGTGAGGAATAATTTGCAAATTTTTTTCTAATTCTAATTAACATAGTTTCCTATTAGCAGAAGATGCAAATTATGCAATATATTATGGGGGAAATCTCTTAATAACTCCAAAAGGTTTAGCGTAGATAATTAAGAATTGATGAATCACCTATAAAAATTTCCATAGGGATTAACTGTACCAGAGAAATGCAGTAGATAAAACTTTGGAGTGAGGGTTTCTTTATTAATTACACAGAAACTTTTTTTATCCCAAAAGGTGACAGAGGACAGTAGAGGGGGAACAATGAAGAAAACTGAGAAGAAACCCACCGATGCCTGGAGAGTCTGAGCCTGTTTCACGTGAGCCACGGGAGTGTTCAAGAAGGCAGTGCTTGGCAGCATCCAGTGGCTCAGACCTCTCACCCACAGTAAGCGGTGGAAAGAGAATTTGGCATCTAGAAGCCTGTGGCTGCCCTTACCCAGAGCATTCCCAGTGAAGTGATAGGGACAAAAGGCAAGTTACAGCGTGGGAGGGATGAAAGTTTCAGGAGATGGCACATGGAGTCTATTTTTAGAGAATTTTGTAAAAGGGAATGAGAAAGCAAGAACTACACCTTGACAGGATGGCAAGGTCAAGGGAAGTGGTTTTGTTTGTTGGTTGTCATGTATGTTTCTATTTGATTGTTTTAGGAGAAGGAGAAGGTACTTTGTAGAGAGGCCAAGGGGAAGAAGCAGGTAGAGAGGTAACAACTGAATATATAAGGAAGAAAGAGAATAACAAGGTCCTGGGGTGACCTGGGAGGATTGAGGCCAGTGACGAGTGGAGGGGTTGGCCCAGGGATGGAGAAAAAAGAGGGAGGAATGGAGGAGATATAAATAAGTTTGAAGGTTATGGGGAAGGAAGTTAATGAAATTCATAGCCGATCTTCTCATTTTCTCTGAAATCAAGAAATCAAGACCATTCTGCTAAGAAAAGCGTGAAGTAGGGGGCATGAAGAGAAAGTGGCAATGGTTGAAATAAGTCCTTTGCAAAAGACAGAGGGATCAAGGAAGGTATATACTTTTCTAGCGCTGTATAACAAATTACCATAAACTTAGCAGCTTAAAACAATAATACACATTTGTTGTCTCAGTTTCCGTGAGTTATGAGTGTGAGCATGGCTTACCTGAGTTCTCTGCTCAGGGTCTCACAAGGGTGCAATGAAGGTGTCACCTGGGCTGTGTTCTCATCTGGAAACTTGACTGGGGAAGAATCTGCTTCCAAGTTCATTTAAGTGTTGGCAAAACTCATTTCCTTACGGCTGTCTGACTGAGGACTCCTGGTTTTGTACTGGATGTCAGCTGGAGGCCACCCTCAGGTCCTAGAGGCCACTCAGTTCCTTGCCACATGAACTTCTTCAACAAGTCACTTACTTCATCAAGCCTGCAAGGAGTGCCCCTAACTCCAGTAAGCTAAGATGGATTCTCACACAAGAGAACACACTCACAGGAGTGACATCCCATCACCTTTGCCATATTCTATTGCTAGAAGCAAGTCACTGGTCCTGCCCACGGTCAAACGGAAGGCAGTACACAAAGGTATGAACACCAGGAGTAAGATCCCTGGGAGTCACCTAAGGGTCTGTCCACCACAGATGGGGACTAAGACAGCAGATGAGTAGCAAGGCCCAGCTGAACCCAGAATCACATTAGCCAGATCTGGAAATTTCTCTATCAATATTAGAGAGAGCTTGGCTTAGAAAGAAGAATGGAGAAAGCAGAGGATTTGATCCATCCAGGGCTGGAGAATGGTGTTTGTGTGGGGGTGAATGAAGACCCTGCATGCAAGTCACTGACTGTGAGGTCCATGCCTGGGAAGAAAGTCAGAGAAATGACGAAGGTGCAGCTGAACAGGTAGATAGGGAGGGCTGCACAAAGAGTGGGGCTTGCAGAGGTCAAGAGGCAGGTTTATTGGAAGCCAAGGACAGGGTGGAGCCAATTGGTACTTGTAGTCAAAGGGTAAGTTGTCCAAAGTCACATTTACCGAAATGGGGACGACAAGGACTGGCAACTGCCCAAGGGTTTGAAGTCTAAAGACAGAATTCAGGGAAGTGAGAGCCTCCAGTCTTGGAGGGATTATCCATATGGGCATTAAAGTCTGGCAAGACTGTCTGTCCCCCAAACTTGGAGAGACCATGGGCCAGACATCAAAACATAGGAGAATATGTACATCTCCAGGTGCCAGCAGAGTGCCCATAGGTGGTGGTCTTGTAATCTCAGTGAAATTGAATCAGAGAATTGGTGGGGTTGCTCTGGCCGCAATGCCCAGGCCCAGTAAATGGTTCCCCCAGTCAAGAGCTCACATAGTGGAAGTCTCGGCAGCACCTATGGCTCCTCTCTTACCCCCTAAATAGGTCAGTTACATCTTCCAAATAAATCCTGAATCATGCCAGTCCCCTTCATCTATGCCACTGTCACCTCTCTCTCAGTGACTAAAAGAGCGTTCGGACTTGGCTGCCCACTTCCAGTATCTCCCCTTAGTCCGTTCTCAATCCAGCAGCCAGATGGTTCTTGTGAAATGCAAATCAGATCATATCACGCATCTGCTCAAAATTCTCCCGGGGCTCACCACCTGGCTCAGAGAAGAACTAAACTCTCTTCCATGGAACCAAAGGCCTAGCGTGGCTGGTCCCCTCTACCCTTCCTGCCACCTCTCTGCCATGATCCCTGTTGCATTATTGGTCTCTTTGCTCTCCCTTCACTTATCGTGCCATCTGCCCTAACACCCTCACCCCGGACAGCCACCTGGTTCTCTTCCTTACGTCGTTCTGCTTATCTTCTTCGAGACTCCCCTTACCACCCTTCGGAAACAGCAGCCCCGTGACCTGCCCCTTACTCTGCTGCACTTGTCTCCAGAGCTCTCCTTACCAACTGATATTTTATCATACTATGACTGTCCTCCTCCAATAGAATGTAAGGGTTGTGAGGGCAGAAACCACATCTGCATTGTTGACCATCATATATCCCTGGCTCCTAGAAAAGTCTCTGACCGTAGTACAGACTCGACAGTTTTCTGTTGATGGGCTGACTGAATGAATGGAAGGAAGGAAGCTTAACAGTTACTTAGTGCATTTCCCATTTCACAGGGAAAAGTAAGGCGCACAGTGCAGTATGGGGATCCAGGGTCAGAATCTAGTGCAGAGACGAGCAAGTCCTCCTGGCATGGGTGGCTCCAGAGTCAGCCGTGCCTGAGGGACCCTCAGCTTCTTCGCTCACTGTCTGCTTGCTTGTTTGTTTGTTTAAAGGTCTTGCCATGCTGTCTTGCAATGCAAAAAGAAGTCAGATGGAGATAGTAATATTTATTTTCTGAAGGATAAACTTCTTGTCTCTTAAAGGTTAAAAAAGTTGGCTATTTGTATTTCTCTGGCTCAGGTTCTCAAGGACCCGAGTACTGAGTACCCAAGTACTTTCGTGTGCTGACAAAATGACTTCTCGTGCCTAAATATCTCAACAACCATGGGGGACGACTTGGGGTGACCAAGACAATAGTATCCCTGCCCGTGACCTTGAGTTTCGAATCTTAAGCTTCATTGACAGAGGCATGCCTTCAATCCTTACAACCGTGTGAGATGAAATCACCAGGACTCTGCCTTCGAGCCCAGCCGGACTGTCTTCACAGCTGAAAACAATGCCCAGGCATTGGGTTAGAGAGCTGCCAATGGCATAGTGAGGTGGCCTGGGCAAACTTTGTCCCATGTATATACATTGACACTGGGGAGATGACTAGCAGAACCCGGAACAACAAGCTGCAGGCACGTGATTCTGGACGTGTGTGAATGTTTAATTCTGACTTACACTCTTGGTAATGAAAGTGAGGCAGAGAAATGCCAGGAACACGCAAAGCCTTTCCCGACAACGCATTTTTACTGCAGTTGTTTAGATACTTTTTAAATCAAGCCATAATTGCTGGCAGGAAATTAACACATGGGCACCTCTCTACAATCTAACAAGCTCTAATTATACTCACAATCTCAAAGAGTACTGTGTGGAACTGAAACACACCTTCAAAATGGAAACTTTGCTCCCCAGTGAGGTTTTTCTGCTGCTACATTACATTATTTCTTTAAGGAGGTCCTATGTTGAAATACAAATACCGCAGAATCTGAGGCAGTGCCTCCCCGTGAACTGTTTGAATCTCTGTCTTCAAACACTTCATCAAGTAAGCACTAGCCTCTGCTTGCATACCTCCGGGGGTGGTGAACTTACTACTTACTAAGGAAGTCCTCTAATAAACTGAACTCTGCCTCCTGATAAATTCCATCCAAGGTCTAAAGCCTGTCTTTTGGAGCTACACCTTCTCAATGTAACTTTTCTCCTGCTTGACAAGCTTTCAGACGCTGAAAATAAGATGCCCTGGAGAGGGACTTCAGGCATGGGTACCATATGGAAAACGAGATGTCTTAGATTGAGGTCCCAGAAAAGTCCCTGAGTTGAAGGCAAGAGGTATGGTAAGGTTTCAGGGGAGACAGGTAAGGGAGTCTACGACAAGGAAGGAGGGAGGAAGCCAAACAGGCAGGAAATTTCAGGCAAAGCTCCACAAATCCCTAAAGCAAAGTAAAGCTTCAGAGCTGCCCCGTCCCGAGCTGAGGCTGCTGGGCTTTCAGACTCCCACCCTGAGAGCCATTGGTCAAGGACTACCCTGGGCTGGAGGGAGGTTGACGTGAACTCCCAGGCATCGCCACTCTGCACAGATCAGCAAAGTGTCCCAGTGTCCCACGGGAAGTTTGCCAAAGAAAAGCCACAGGTGCCCACTATCATAGGCAAAAAGCATCTGGCACCTAGAGAGGGATGCACAGAAATGGGAAAAGGAGATCTGAGGTGGGTCTTATGGAGCAGTAACATTATTGGCTACAAAAAATAATAATTGGAAGTCACATAGGGGACCATGAAAACCCCAGCTGCTTCCCATCACTCAGCGATCAGAAAACCTGACAGCAAGGCTCAAAGCCCTCAGGTGGAAGAGGCAAAGGAGTCTCTTCGGAAAACTGACCAGTCTGACAGAAAAATCCAGAAGTGCTGAAGGTTTAAGTTTCCCAAATGAAGAAACTGGATCACCCCACAGTGAGTGCACAAATAAACAACACACACACGCCCCACTCTTAAACGTAAATAATCAAGGAGCACCATTAACTTAAAGAAAGCCTGCAAGCCAGAGATCAAAGCAAACAAAATTAAAAAATAAACCTGTGGGAAATCAAAGCAATGTTAAAAAAAAAGAAAGTACACTATAATTACTATCCTCAGAAAGTCAAGAGAAATTATTTTACCCATGAAATAAGAATCAGAGGTTATAAAAAAGGAGTAGTTATAAAATGGGAACAATTGAAAAAACCCTTGAAAAGCAGAGAGAGAAATGAAATATTCAATAACAATGTTGGAAGATAAAGTCAAGGAGGAAGAGAAGACCAGCAAGTTAGAAAATAAAGAGAAAAGACAATAAGAGCATAATTCCAGGAGGTCCAACATCCTGGAAAATAGGTGTTCCAGAAGAAAGGACAGAGACAACTGAGGGGAGAAAATCATCTTTAAAAACTCAAGTATCTGGGGCCGGTGGGGCCGGCGCTGTGCCTGAGTGGTTGAGTTTGTGCGCTCCACTTCAGTGGCTCAGGGTTTCGCTGGTTCCGATCCTGGGCACGGACATAGTACCGCTCATGGGGCCACGTTGAGGTGGCATCCCACGTGCCACAACTAGAAGGACCCACAACTAAAATATGCAACTATATACTGGGGGCGTTTGGGGAGAAAAAGAAGAAGAAGAAGAAAAAAAGAAGCTTGGCAGCAGTTGTTAGCTCAGGTGCAAATCTTTAAAAAAAAAAAAAAGTAAAAAAAAACCCTCAAGCATCAGACTTCTCAAACTGCTAGACAGTAGAGCAGAGCTTTCAAAATTCTGAGGAAAGATGATTTCCAAACTAGAATTCTATTTCCAACCAGAATATCAATTAAGTTTGAGGGTAAAACAAAGCTATTTTGGGGCCAGCCCAGTGGCATAGTGGTTAGGTACACGTGCTCCACTTCAGTGGCCTGGGGTTCGCCAGTTTGGATCCTGGGTGCAGACCCACAACCGCTCGTCAAGTCACACTGTGGCAGCATCCCACATACAAAGTAGAGGAAGACTGGCACAGATGTTAGCTCAGTGACAATCTTCTTCATCAAAAAAATAAAATAAACAAATAAAGATATTTTTAGCTATACAAGTTCTCCAAACAGTAGTTCTCGTGCATCTTTTTTCTCAGAAAGCTTAGAGCATATGCTCCACACACACACACACACACATACAAAAGAAGTAACAAAGCAGGAAGAAGAAATGAGATCCAAGAAGTGGGGCCCAACACGGTAGAAAGGGAATCCCCTGCAAGGTGCTTAAGGAGATGCAGGATGACCACCAAGTAGCAAACCTGGAGGGCAGACAGAGCTGGTTGGAGTGAGAGGATGGAGAGCAACCAACGGGATGAAGGATGTCTCCACGGAAAAGGGTAAAACTGAGACATCAGCTGATGAGTTTGCATATATTGGGAAGATTGACACTTTCAGTAAAATGTTTGAGGGTACACTGATAGTAAGCACTAGAAAACTAGGCAAACAAAACAATTATCAGCTCTAGCAAAAAGAAAAAGCTGTACAAGAAATGTGATCACAGTATACCACATGGCTCAGCTCAAAATACAATATTATGCCAATGTTGAGAGTACAGATTGAATCCTCTAACTGAAAAATTATGATGTGACTCCTGGGGATGTGAGAAGGAAAGTGGGGGAAGTGTGGGACGAGGGCATGTGTAAGACACTTGAAGCCGTCACTTTCAGCAACAGTAAATTAATAGACAATCTCTAGAACTAATTAAAAAAAAATTCAAGAAATGAAAGTATGTATTAGGTTTCTATCACTGCTGTAACAAATTACCGAAAACCTAATAGCTTAAAACAGCACAAATGTATTACCTTGCAGTTCTGTAGGTTAGAAGTCTGAAATAGGTCTCACCGGGCTAAAGTCAAGGCGTCCGCAGGGCTGCGTTCCTTCTGGAGGCCCTGGAGGAGAATCCATTGCCTTGTTTGTCGCATTCCTAGAGGTTGCCACATTCCTTGGCCCATGGTTTCCTTTCTCCATTTTCAAAGCCAGCAATGGTGGGTCAAGTCTAACTTCTAATTTCTGCCTCCTTCCACTTTTAAAGTCCCTTGTGATTCCACTGGATCCATCCAGATAATCCTGGGTAATCTCCCTATTTGAAGGTGAACTGATTAGCAACCTTAATTTGACTGGCAATCTTAATTCTCCTTTGCCACATAATGTAACATATTCACAGGTTCCAGGAATTCAGACACGGGCATCTTTGAAGGCCATTATTCTGCACACCATGGAGTGTAAATGTGTTACTGGGAAATGTGAGAAGAAACAATGAAAGAGGGAAAATTCCTCTTCGGGAGAGAGGAACTGTGCTTAGGGAAGGGTATGGTAGAGGGCAGATGTTTTTCCTTATAAACTAGTACTACTATTTGCCTTTTTCAAAAACCTATGTTAATGTATAACTTTAATTAAAATAACAATTAAATTACAAAACAAAACTGCCATTGCCAGGAAGGAATTTCAAACAGAGACATGATCAGATTTGCCTTGTAGCAAGTTCCCTCTTGAAATGTGTGGAAGATGACTCAGAGGGGAGAGTTAAAACTCAACTCACCCATCAGTGATATGCCTGGGCAAAAATCTTTGCAAGATAAAAAGAACTGCTTTCACTGATGTCTGGATGGGGTGATCAAAACCCTACAGAGGGAATCAGAAAAGAAAAAAGAGAGAACTCAAAGGCAGCATATTTAAAACCAGCATCCAGAAACCTGTACTTCAGAAATTGTACCTGGGTTCCGCTCTGCAGCCAAGTCTGCCTGACATCTTAGAGCAGACCAGAACCCCCTGGCCTAGGAAGGCATGCCTTTCAGGTCCCCTGGAAGTTCCCAGAGCTTTTTTTTGTTCTCTTGGCTATTACATTCTAAATATTTTCTTAATTTAAAATTAATGCAAACTTCTGTAGCAAGACAAGGAAAATCACATCTGAAGAGTTAATGGTCCATTGAAACAACTTTCGCTGGCATTTTACGTTATTGCATCATAAAGATAATGGGCAGTGATTCATTCAACCAAGAAGGAAATAGTTCAAAGTCAAAATTCTTTCAGTTCAATTCCCAGCACTAACAGTGTGCGTGTGTGTGTGTCCACGTACATATGTTAAAACGGTCCATAGAAATAGGAGACACACCTATATTGGATGTTACAGTAACAGCTAACACAGGCAAGTGCCTTATATAGTTCACGAAGTTGACAAGACAATCTTGAAGTAAATGGTATTATCAGCTTTGTTTTATAGGTGAAGAAGTTGAGGCTCAGAAAGATTACAGAACTTGTGAAGGACAGTCGGTTGCTAAGTCGGAGCAAGCTGGGGGTTTGAACCAACGGCCCTCCGCCCCTCACATTTCTACTCCCTGTATCATGCCGCCTTTGGGGCAATGGGGCTCAAATCCTTTCAGGTGCAGGGTTTCAGAAACACCAACCAGAGCCAAGCTTACGAGTAGCAGCAAAATTACTAGCAGAAAACATGGCGCCATTGTGTGGATGTCATGAAAAGCACTGTCACAAGCAACACATCCACAAAAGAACCAGACATCTCAGAACGACGAGCCACTCCCCAGAGCTCCGCCTTCCATTTGTGGCTACCAATTCTTCTGAGCATTCCCTGGCAAGGAATAGATATCAAGTGTCAGGCCTTAAAAGAAATTTGGGAGAGAAAGACCTACAATTGATTTTTAAAAATCCAGAGCATATTATGAGAAGGGTGGCTGTTTGCCCATCTTAGTGACTAAATGCCTTTGGTCCAGCTCAAGGCTCATCCGTGTCCCAGGGACTCGGGTCCCAGACGGTGACCTAATCCAGGTGGATATGCAGAACCCCCTGGCAGTGCTTGGTGGCATTATCAGTAATGTGTTTACTGATACCGTCTTCATTTTCTTTTAAAAATTTGATAATGAATTGGGGCTATGTGAGTGATATTACTTAGTCAAATTTCTGCAGACAGGGTACCCCAAGAGCAGAAATTGGCTGACTTTTTCTGTAGAGGGCCAAGTAGTAAATATTTTAGGCTTTGCAAGCCACAGAGTCTCTGTCACAACTACTTAAGTCTGTTACTGTAGCATGAAAGGAGGCATAGACAATACAGAAAGGAATGAACATGGCTGTATGGCGATAAAACTTTCTATATGGACGCTGAAATTGGACTTTCATAGAATTTTCATGTGTCACAGAATATTATTCTTTTCCCCCCCCAATCATTTAAAAATGAGAACACCATTCTTCTCTCACAGGCAATACAAAACGAGGCATCCTGCCTGGATTGGGTCCTCCGGCCACAGTTTGTTGGCTTCTCCCCTGGATGATTCCATGTTCATTACAGGCATAGCCATCCATCGTTTTTCTTGGATGATGGCATGGTCTGGAGAAACTTAAACCAATTTTAAGCTTTTATCCTTTTAGAAAACAGTATCTTTCATGCCTTTGATCAAGTCATAGAGTAAGGGCAATGCTAAGCTGCCAAGGACAAGAGCAGCCGCCCAAATGGGAGAGACAACGTGGTAGGAGAAAAGAATAAGTCACTTATTTATCCTCCAAACCTGGAGGTGGGGAAAGGGGGAAGAAGGATGAAAACACAAATGAGGAATTCTGCCCCTCCGTGTGTGCACACGTTGCTCCTTCCATCAAGAGGTAGAGCTTAGGTGCCCTCTTCTTGAATTAGGGCTGGATGTGTGAGTGCTTTGACCAACAGAATGCAGAAGAAGTGACATTCTTGGACTCCCATGCCTAGGCATTGAGAAATCCACTTCCTCTCTTGTGACCCAGCCTCTGTGATGTGAGGAAGCCCAAGCAGCCTGGTGAAGAGGCTCACTTGGAGAATCAAGATTCCTGCCAGTTAGCCTTACCTGAGCTCCCAAGTGACAAGCAGATCAACTTGTTAACCATGTAAGTGAGCCATCTTGGAAGTGGGTCCCTTAGCCCCAGTAGAGCCACCCCTGAGCCATATACACTATGTGAAGCAGAGGACAGTAGTCCCTGCTGAGCTTTGCCCAAATTGCTAAATCATAAGCAAATAAATGATTGCTGTTTTAGCCAACCTGTTATCACCAAACTTCTCTCCCATTCGTTCTTAAACTCATTCCAATCAGACTTCCCCATCTCTCTACCAAACTGCTCTTGTCAAGGTCACCTCCACATTGCCAAATCCAAAGGTTCCATACTCAGTCCTCATCTTACTTGGCCTATAAAAAGCACTTGGACCAGTTGATCACTCTTTCTTCTATGACACACTTTTTCATTAGGCATTCAGGCACCAGAATCCCTTGGTTTTCCTCCTTCGCCATTGTTCCCCCATCTCAATTTGCTTTTCTGGTTCCTCCTTTCTCCTGTCCTTTAGTGATTGTATTAGTCAGAATTCTCTAGAGAAACAGAACCAATATCAATGGGTTCACACAATTATGGAGGCTGAGAAGTCCCACAATCTGTTGTCTGCAAGCTGGAGACCGAGGAATGTTGGTGGTATAATTCAGACTGAGTCTGAAGGCCTGAGAACCAGGGGAGCTGATGGTATAATCCCCAGTCTGAGGGGCAGAGAAAAACGAGAGGAAATGTCTCAGTTCATGCACTAAGGCAGAAAAAAAGGGTTGAATTCCTCCTTCCTCCACCTTTTGTTCTATTCAGGCCCTCAATGGTTTGGATGAGACCCATCCACACTGGAGAGGACAATCTACTTTACTGAGTCCACCAGTTCAAATGCTAATCGCATCCAGAAACACCCCTACAGATACACTGAGAAATAGTGTTTTATCTGGGCACCTGTGGCCCAGTCAGCTTGACGCATAAAATTAACCATCACAGTCTTAGGGTGCCCCCAGGCTCAGTCATTAGCCTGCTTTTCTGCCCTATCTACAGCTACTCTATTGGTGATCTCATCTAGCCGCATGGTTTTAAACACCATATATGACTATTTCTGTAAGATGCCTCAAGACTGATCTTCCAGACTTCATTTTCCAACTACTTTCTCAACACCGCTACTTGCACGTCTGGTAGACATCTCAAACACACCATGTCCAAACTGAACGCTTGATCTCTCCACCAAACCAGCTCCACACACAGCACTTCCCATTTCAGGTGATGACAACTCCATCCTTCTGTTTGCTCAGGCCAAAAGCCTTGATGTCATCCTTGACTCTTCCCTTTCTCTCATATTGCACATCCAATCTGTCATGAAAGTTTATTGGCTCAACCTTCAAAAACACGTCCAGAGCCTGACCACTTCTTACTACCTGCACTGCATTGGTCTGGGCCAAACTTGACTCTTAATTATTGCCTTAATTACTGTGATGGCCCCTAAGTTGTCCTTCTACTTCTACTTTTGCTCCTGAGTTCTCATCGAAACAGCCAGAGTTGTCTTTATACGTCAGATGATGGCACTCAACCACTCAAACCCTGCAATGGTTCTCTACATCTATCAGAGTAAAAGCTAAAAGCCTCAAAGCCCCCTATGATCTTCCCCTCCACTTAATCTCGCTTTCTCATTCCACTCCAGCTACATTGACCTCCTTGGTTTTCCTCAAATAAGCCAGGCAAACTCCCTCCTTAGGGCCTCTGAATGGTTATTTTCTCTCCCTGCCATATTTTCCCCCAAGATATCTACCTGGCCAACTTGCCCACCTCTTTCAAGTGTTTGCCCAAATATCATTTTCTCAATGAGGCCTGTCTAGACCACCCTATATAAAATTGCATCTCCTTAAACACCCTTCAACTCCTTTACCATTGCTAGAACGGGAGCACCATAAGGGAGGGATCTTTGTGTTATTTACTGATGCTTCCCAAGTATATATCTGGCACTTTATAGGTTCTTAATAAATATTTGTTAAATGAATGAATGGCAGAAAGAGCTGAGATGAATTCCAAAGCCAGAGTCACACAGGGCCCTATATAGGTCACTACTTCTTTCAGAGTCCCATCCTCCACATTGCAATTGAGAACATTGGAGTAGATCTCTTCCCATCCCCAAACACTCTGGCTCTGATTTGATGGTCTGTCCTTCCTGACAGTCATTTCTCCCTCTCCAGCAACAGTTAGCAATTTTCACTGAGCAGCCACTCCCCATTTGCTCTGACCATCTTGTCTGGAGGGAGCTCCACATTGGTTGGGTGGGACACACCATCCAGGCCCAAGCCCCTCAGCATGTTGCATTTCCCTGGCCACTGTGATTGGTTCAGGAGCAGGCATGAGACCCAATCAGTGAGATTCAGCATCTCTTCTAATGAAAATGCAGGGGCCACAGCAGGTGCTCTCCATCTCAACACCAAGAGTTTGTTAGGTCTAGAGTTGTCACCTTTAGGGGAGGACCTGAAATTGCTGAGGACAATTGGATGGAATGAAGTCAATACCATGAAAAGTAGAACAAAGAAATTGGAAGAAACTGAGTCCTCAAAGCATCAGTTGTGCCCTGAATTTGGCTGGTACCCTGAACTTTTCAGGGATGTAAATTGAAAAACTCCCTATATGTCTTAAGCCAGTTTGAGTTGGGTTTTCTGCCACTTTCAGCTGACACCAGAGCTGGGAGTGTTTGTGAGATGTCTTTACTGGTAGCCAAGCTAAAATTTGAGACTGCCCCTCCCAACTGAGAGACAACATAAATCACAGCGTTATTCCTGCCCAACCCTCCACCTTAGCACAAAGACTGGTAGTTTGTTACACAACTGGAACACGATGCAATCTCTACCTGCCCGTGTTCCTTCTTCCATCTCTATGTGTAGATTAAGAAAACAAGAGTTATAAAAAAAGGAATTGTTCAAGACTTTTCTATTTCCCCAACACACACAGACCATTACTTATATAACAGGCACTCAATAGATACTTGTTGAATGATTGAATGAAGAGAAGAACATTGCTTGTACAGACTAATAAGTAGTTTCCTTTATTTTCCTTAGAAACAAACAGCAGAAAAAAGTGTGAAAAAAGGAGATGATTGATTTTATTGAGTTGTACTTGGTACAAGGCGCATCTGCTGGAGCCAGTTCTGGCTTTCCTAATGCAAGAGGGACAGAGGGTACTTGGAGAGGGTACAGAGATTAAACTAGTGATGGATTGGAATGTGCACAACACATTTAACCAGGGTAAGAAAATTGATAGCAGCAAATAACAACTGAAGAGACACTTACTAGCTAACAAATGTACAGAATCCAAGAGTTTAGAGATCATCTGATCTAATAACCTACTCGTTTTACAGAAGGGGAAACTGAGGCTTCCAAAGCTGAGGTGATAGGGAAAATGCCTAGGCTTCTGAGATGTATTCTGGGATACTAGTTTTCAAACTGTGGATCAATACCTTTAGTTGGTTGTGAAATTAATTAGTGGGTTTCTGTCAATTTTTTTAATGAACAAATGAGTTTAGCACAGAATAGAAAAGAAAAAAATCCAAGTATATATTCTGTAATACGAGTAGGTATTGCATAAAATTTTTGTCTCAGTTTACACATGCACACACACACACACAAATGTACATATTGTGTACTGAGTCAGGATTTAAAATGTATCTCACACAATAAATCAGGTTTTTGAAAGTTTGTAAACCCTGGATCTAGGCAGATGACAGCATTGACTGATTATCCATTGTGTTCAAAGCCCAGCAGAGAAGGCCTTCCCAGTGCTTGGACATCAAGTTCATAACAGTAAGTGAAAACCTAGCCAATCATTGGAATCACATGGCGAGATGTTTTTAAAATACCCTGAGCCTCACCTCCAGAGATTCTTAAGGTCTGGAATGATTTTTGTATTTTTTAAAAGTTTCCCAGAAAATTCTTATGCACAGATTAGTTTTGGGACCAGAGATTCCTTCAAAGGAGAAAAATCAGCAGAAGTCCGTCCTTCATCAAATACAAAGTGCTACAGCAGTGACTAGAGAGAGCCACCCCAAGTCATCATATGGGGCACTGACACATGGGGCTCCTGTGGAGTGCAATGTTTGCATCAAGCACCACCCATAGATGTTTACAAACAGAGATTTAAGGTTTCCTGGAGACAGAGAGGAGCAAATGGGAAAAGCAGTAAAGGAGAACGGCCAAGAACCCTCTAGAGGAGCTAGTATTATCCTGATAGCAAAACCAGGCAAAGACATCACTCACACACACACACACAACCCCAAAAACTATAGATGAATATTTCTTATGAATATGGTTGCAAAAATCCTCAACAAAATACTAGTAAACCCAATCCAGCCACATATAAAAAGAATTATACACCACGACCAAGTGAGATTTATCCCAGGAATGCAAGGTTGGTTTGATGTCCCCAAATCAATGAGTGTAATACACTGTATCAATAAAATGAAAAACAGAAATCACATGATCAGCTCAATATATACAGAAAAGCATTTGACAAAACCTGACAACATTTCCTCCTAAAAACTCTCAACAAACTAAGAATAGGATGGAATTTCCTCAATTAGATAAGCTCATCCATGAAAAATCCACAGTTTGCATCATTCTTAAGTGTGAAAAACTGGATGCTTTCCCCTAAAAGTCACAAACAAGTCAATTTAATTAATTAAATTGAGAAAACAATTCCATTTACAATATCATCTAAAAGAATAAAACAGTTGGAACTATATCTACCAAAAGAAGTGAAAAACTTTTATACTCTAAAAATTACAAAGCATTGTTTAAAGAAATTAAATAAGATCTAAATAAATGGAAAAACATCTCATGTTCATGGATCAGAAAACCTAATATTGTTAAGATGGCAACACTCACCAAAGTGATCTACAGATTCAATATCATCCCTACCAGAATCCCAGCTGGTTTCTCTGTAGAAATTGACAAGCTGATCCTAAAATTCATATGGAATTTCAAGTCAAAGCAATCTCAAAGAAGAAGAAAGTTGGAGGACTCACACTTCCTGATTTCAAAACTTACTACAAAGCAACAGTAATGGTGACAGTGTGGTACTGGCAAAAGAGTGGCATGGGCATAATGATAGACATAGGAATAGAGTTGAGAGTCCATAAATAAACCTATGTGTCTACAGTTAACTGATTTTTAAAAAGTGCCAAGACCATTCAATGGAGAAATAATAGCCTTTTAAACCAATGGTGCTGGGACAACTGGATAAGTACAGGAAAAGAAGGAATTTGTATTCTTACTGCACATTATATACAAAAATTAACTCAAACGGATAAAAGAACTAAATATAAGAGTTAAAACTACAAAACTCTTAAAAGAAAACATGGGGTAAACCATGATTTTGGATTTCACAATGGATTCTTAGATGTGAAAGCGAAAGCACAAGTAACAAAAGAAGAAATAGATAAATTGGACTTTACCAATACTAAAAACTTTTGTGCATCAAAGGACGCTATCAAGAAAGTGAAAAGGTAACCCAAAGAATGGGAGAAACTAGTTGTAAATTATACATCTGATAAGGAACTTGTATTGTAACTCAATAATAAAAAGACAAGCCTAATTAAAAATTGAGCCAAAGATCTGAATAGATATTTCTCCAATGAAGATATTCAAATGGCCAATAAGCACATGAAAAGATGCTCAGCATCATTAGTCATCAGAGAAATGCAAATCAAAACCGTAATGAGGTACTGCTTCACACCCACTAGAATGGCTATAATCCAAAAGACAGATAATAATAAGTGTTGATGAGGATGTGGAAAAATCAGAACCCTCATACACTACTGGTGAGAATGAAAAATGGTACAACCACTTTCGGAAAATGGTCCAGCAGTTCCTCAAATACTTAAACATAGAATTACCATATGACTCCACATTTCCACTTCCAGGTATATACCCAAGAGAAATGAAAACATATGTCCACACAAAAACTTGTAAATGAATATTTATAGCAGCATTATTCATAATAGCCAAAAAGCAGAAACAGCTCAAATGTCCATCAACTGATGAATGGATAAACAGAATGTGGTACATCCATACAACAGAATATTATTCAGCCATTAACAGAATGAAGTACCGTTGCATGCTACCACAAGGAGGAACCTTGAAAACACTATGCTAAGTGAAAGAAGCAAGTCACAAAAGATCACATGTGATATAATTCCATGTATATGAAATCTCTTGAATAAGCAAATCTACAGAGACAAAACATAGATTAGTGGTTTCCAGGGGCTAGGAGGATTGGGGAAAATGAGGAGTGACTGCTAACCAATACAGGATTTCTATTTGAGGTCATAAAAATGCTTTAAAATTGATTCTAGTGATAATTGTACCTATCTGTGAATATACTAAAAACCATTGAATTGTACCTTTACATGGGTGTATGAATTATATCTCAACAAAGCTATTTAAACAAGTAAACAAAAAAGAGCTCTCTAGAACAGGGGAGAGCAGCCTATTCTAAGGGAACCTGCATCTTACAGATAACTTCACAGTAAGACAGGTCTGTACAGCTACCAGCTTGAGGAACTCAGGGAGGCTGGACAGAAAGATAACAGGCAGAGGCAAGGAAGAAGGGCCGTGGAAGTTGCTGAGTCCTCATAAAGAAGCAATCAGGCATCTGAATTACATACATAGTTTTTGACAGATACTGTTTGATATGTGGTTTCTGTGCAAGATAACTTGGTTTTGAGCCATTTAATACTAGAGTTACTTATGCACGTTTCACATTTCCTTAGAAGGAAAATCCTTGAGATCAGAGACTTTGCTGCCTCCCGAGGGGCCCTGTGTCTCCAGTGGCACATATTAGGCACTTACTAAAGATCTGTGGGGTGACAGAGCCTCCTTGAAGGCGACATCTGTGTCTGAGAAAGATCCAGGCTTGACGTCAAAGACCTGGGTTTGAGCCCCAGATCTGCCCTGTAATAATCAAGAGTTTAGGGGTGTTTCTCAACCTCTTTGAGCTTCAGGTCCCTCATTATAAAATGAAGGTATCCTCGTTTTAAATCCCCATGGCAGGATATTTATGAGGGTTAAATGAATGGAAGGATGTAAGAGATGACTTCAAGAAGTGGCCTCCAAACCATTGCCCTGGAATTTGTAGTCTTTTCTTTCTAAGTTTGCAATCCTACTTAATACCTACGTGTTTTTTCTGTATTCGTTACATAATTATAGTAAAATACAGTTATCTTGGCTTAGTACCAACCAACAGAAGGAAATTATAGCCATGGTCCAGGGTAAGAGTTCCTGTTTCATTTACTGGACATTCTTAAGTCCTGAAGTTGGATGCTCAGGACCGCTGGTGACAAGACCCAACACCTAGACTCCATCTAGTGGGGCCTTTGTAACCCAAGTGGTCCCAATGGAAGACCCTTCACTTCAGGAAAGGCAGGTAGAGAGTCAAAGAGGGTGCAGTCTCAGTGTCTTCCAGTGGAGTCAAGGATCCTGCAGGCTATCCCACTGTGGTCTGGATCTCAGTCCAGGATGTGACCTCGTACTTTGCTGCTCTAGGAACTCTATTTCAGCAGGTTTGGTTAGTTCCTGGAGCTGGGAAATCCCTGGATAATGAACTCTTAGTAATTAAACTCATAAAAGCCTGGTATAGAACCAGAATGCCAATGTAAGGGTTTGCAATGAGAAACGGTAACTTGTTAGCAGAATGAAATGATCACATTGGCAGGTCAATGCATCCCCTCCCTGAAAGAAGGAAAACCACATTCGAATTGGGTGACTATTGAACCAGAACAAAGGAATCTAGATGTTCTTAATCATCTTCTTCACAAAAGATATTTTGAGGCATTCTTCCCCATTCTTGAGTAGCTAAAGAATGCTGTTGCTTGAACTGTTTGGGTAAATCCTCTGGACAATGTTGAGTACACAGTGAACGTGTCCTTTATCTGTCCCCCAAACATGAGCTTGGCCTCGTCTCCATGTTCGGCGTTGTGCCAAGTGTTTCAGCGACATTTCCATGCAGCCCTTCCAGCGATGGTATGAGGAAGGTGTGTTGTTACTACCATGTCACATAAACTGGAGTTTAAAAGGAGACACTTGCCCAAAGACATGCTAGTAAGTGGCAGAACCAGGACTCAGACCCAGGCAGTCTGACCCACATTCTCAGCTCTGAGAGTCTACCGCCCTTACGGACTAAATTACTCCAGCCAACCTCTGAATTATTACTGGCAATTTTGGTGTTTCTAAAACTCCCCAGGCACCTGCCAACTAACCATATATAAAGTTACTGATTAAAAGGATGCCTTGGTTGACTGATCTTATCTAAGATATGCTGATTTAATTAAGCCATGTTTAATTAAATCTCTGTCTCAGTGTGTCTTCCTACAGAATCACAGCCACACACCATTAAAGCTGGGCTAGACTTTCAAAATCCTGTGATCCACGTTTACTCTTTTACGGATACAGAAAATGAGACCCAGGGAGGTTAGGCACCTAGCCCAATGTCTTTCTTAATGTAATGCTCATCAAATAAGTATTGAGAGCCTAGTAGGCACAAGGCATACAAGTGATGCCAGAGTCAAGACTAGCTCCTTAATTCTTACTCCAGCAACTGTTCTCCACTCTATGCAGCAGTTCCAAAAAAACTGAGATTGTTGTTATTTATTCTTTTTTTTTTAACCAAGATATAACCCTTCTCCCTGATAATGCAGTGTAAATTGTGCCTTGGGTCCAATTGCTTGTCACCCCTTGTCATCAAGTTAGGATTTCTATCCCTAGAGATATCTTGGGCTGTAACTGGACCACTCTTGCCCAATGCTCTGTGCCACATGGGCGTCCCAAAAGCCAGATGCTGGTGGACCATCCTGACTCCATGTTGTGGTGAGTCTCAGGAGGATCCTGGGGTTCCAAGTAATTCCTTACTATATTTCTTAACCCATTCAACAACTCTGTAAAAATAGCTGGCAAAAGTTTAGGAAGTTTAAAAATTAATCAACAGATGTATCACCTGAATGACTGCTTGTGGGATCACAGGTAAAAAGGCTTCTAGACTAAAAAGCAGATATGGCCACCAATCTTGAGACAGGAAGACAATAGACAGTGGTACTGTTCCGCCCATCTGCCTGAGGGAGCGACCCACAATAGTCAACTAGAACTCATCAGTGAGCTAAGTCTCAGCTATGTATCTCTGCCCCATGGCCCACACCTGCCAGCCTCTGTGCCCCAATTCAGAGTAGGATGGTGACAGAAGAACAAGCAGAAAAGCCAGGAAACTTCACTTTCCATGAAAACAAATAAAATCCTTGCTGTTTCATTGAAACTTGGTTTTGATGCTTTTCAACACAGAGTGGAATTTTACCTTGTGTGCGAATCCAACCTGAGGCACTCCGCTTGGATAAGGTTTCATTAAGATGCACCCAAAGATACAACAGAATCCTGAAGCAGCTCTTGAGGACAGTGCAGGCACATTGCCATGTACTTCTGAGCTTTAACATTTCCTGAAAGTCAAAGTAAATTTCAAATCCTTTCCGCCACCACCCTCTACGGTCTGAGGATGGAGAGGAAAGAGAAATGAAGCCATCCAATTCTCATCGAGTAGCTATTGACAGCACCTCCCACGTGGGAGGCACAAGGATAGAAAGATGAACACAGCACAGCCCCTTTGCTCTAAGAACTCAGAGTCCAGGTTAAGCCCCGAGGACACTGAGGAGTAATTCTGCTGTATTGGAAATGCTGTTCTGTGTGGGGCCGTGAAATGACTTTCTCCAGGAAAGCAAACTTCAATAGCATTACAGGAGGAGCTGGAATGGTGTTCTGTGTGTGGGCCTTGGAGTTAGCCTGCTGGGGTTTAGTTCCTGGGTCCACAATTTATGAGCTGTGTGAAAGTGGGCACATTTATCTTGGCCTCTCTAAAATTCTCAGTTTCCTTGTCTGTATAATGGGGCTAATTGTAGCATGACTCTGAGGGTTGTCCTTAGCTTTCAGTGAGCTGAGCCTTTTTAAAGTGTTTAGCATGACACCTAGCTCGTAGTAAGAGCTCAATAAATCTTAGCCATTATTGTTTTTAAATTATTTCAAATTATTAACCTGTAATCTGCCAAAATTAATGAAACATTCTATCAAAAGAAAGAAGGGGCTGGGGACTGAAGGAAGGAAGTAATTGTTCCTTAAGAAAAAATAAATAAAACCTGGATAGAAGTGAAAAGCATATGGATGCGTGATCAGAAACATAACCACCTCTTTCCTCACCAGGAGGTTGCCCACTACCGTCCTTCTAGGACCTTCCCAGGGGTCAAAACACCTCTTGCTTGTGGTCAGGCCAGTGGCCATGTGGGCACCACATACCTACTTCTGACTTCCTCTTCTGCTCTTCTTCCATAGTCAGGAAAATGTTTGTAAAAAGGATGGTTGTTTTGCAAACGAGAGCTCTATAAAACTCTACAGAGCCTGGGGCACCAATGCTAACCTCTGCCATCCAGCCAAGGGGGATGTCTCCCACAACCTGAGCCAGGGAGGCTTCGGTTCAAGGATAATTGAGGTTCATGAGCAAGTCCAGATTTGAGCACACTTAAAAGATTTCTTGAGCTCCTCCTACATGTCAGTTGGTGCCAGGGCTGGAGATGGACAGTCTCTGCCCTTCTATCCGAGTGAGAAAGACCAATAGTAAGCAAGCAAACAAACGTCTGAGTTGGAATCATGACTTAAGGGCTTCACAAGCCTCTGTTTGCAGCAAACAAGTAAAATTTTAGTATTAAATGGATTTTTCTCTATTCAAATTCCCAGAAGATAAACCATCTATTTAGGGCAAGTCTTTATGAACCACAACATTCAGCCCTTCACAGTGCTGGATAACTAATATGTGCCATAAAACCACAGGGCGCATGTAACCCAGAAAATTAAGAAAAAAAAAAGTTGCACCAAACATGATATCAAGTTGCTAGCATCAGGTCTGTCCACGTCGTCTGCATCACTCCCTGGTCCCAGCCTTCATCTCACGACTGCAGAGTCCCTGGAGTACTGGACTAGTTTCCTAACTAGTCTCCCCACTTCCATTCTTGCCTTTCTCCAATCCAGTCTGCACCTGGAAGCCCAAGTGATTTTTCTAAAATGCACCTCTGACCATGCCCCTCCCCTGCTTAAAATTCTTCCATGGTTCCCATTACTCTTAATCTAGAAACAAGGCACTCAAGCTAGCCCATGTCTGCTGCTGTCCTCACCAGGATGGGCTCTCAGATGGGCCATTGGCCACTAGCATTTGGATGAGAGCATTGATTAATTTCATAACTAATAATAATCATAATTTCTATCAGGAAGGTGGTATGATGACTAAGGAGTGGCCCATCTGAGAGCCCATCCTGGTGAGGACAGCAGCAGACATGGCAGCTGGGGCCACAATCGGAGCGACTCCCCCCACCTCCCATGAAGCCCGCTCTCCCCAACCACCATTTGTAGGTTGCTCTTCAAAGCCAGGCAAGACCCTGGCTACTCAAACTTCAAAACAACCAGCTTACATAAGCCAGTTCTAGGAAATTTACCATGAATAATGCACTTCTATTTGTAAGATAATAGAATCTATGTGTAAACTTTAATTGTAAAATGAGTTCAACCCAAGGAACAGGTAAGCCCATTATTGTACATCTCTGGAAACTCTGATATTGACTATTACAATCTTATCGCTGGCAGTTACAAATGGTAATTGGTAAATTAAAAAAAATAGTACTTTTCCTCAAAAAATGAAACAGATGAGGAAAGGGAGGGGGAAGAGGGAAGAGTTCTAATTATTTGAGATACGTTTTTTTTGTGGTAGTTGGTTAGCTGCCTCTTTTTAGCACTGACATTTCCAAGTCTTTTGTGAAAAGGAAATTTCAAGAATATGCTGAAGTCACTCTTTCAGAATCAATTCCTAGATAACTTTTGTTTTCTTTGGCTTTTTTAAAAAAAATCATTGTGGTAGTAATAAACCTGAAGTAAACTAAAATAAAGATCCCTGAATATTAAAAAAAAATAAAAAAAAGTTAAAGTTAGCTGTCCATCTGGGAAATCTGAAAATCCAAATTCATTTTCTGGTGTGGACTATGAATTATACCTAGGTAAAGCCATTTTGAAATGAAGAAAGACCACTTTATCTTTTCCTTACACTCTACTTTTGATTTAAATTTTTTATTATGGAAAACTTGGTTTACGTTTTTATTATGGAAAATTTAAATGTCTATGAAAGCAGAGGGAATAGTACGTTGAATCTGGAGGTACCATTGCAAGCTTCAAAAATTGTCAATTTATGGCCAATCTTGTTTTATCTATCCCCCACATATCTCCCTCCTCAAACCCCAATTTATTTTGAAGCAAATCTCAGATATTATATCAATTCATCTATAAATATCCCAAAATGTACACCTAAAAGATAAGGACATTTAAAAATATTTCAATAACACTACCACATCTAAAAAATATTAACCACAACACTGTCTGCGATTGGTTGAATACTCAGATGTGGAACCCACCAAAACGGAGGGCCAACTGTACTTGTATAAAAAGAAACCTTCTCTCTCCAACTCTTGTTTCCTGAAACAAAAGATCATATAGAAACAACAGGATAAATGCTTTATTCTTTCCTTCATTTACTAGTTTTCAAAATCATGAGTTATTTCCTAGTATTCTCCAAAGGTGCCAGTGATTTTTTTTCCAGCACCATTTTGAACTCATGGATTCAAACATATTTGACATGTTCCAATCCATTTTAGTTATTATCTTTATTGATGTTAAAATATTTGCCCTGTGGAAGCTTTTGCAAGTTGGCTCCTGAGTTCTTTTGACATGTTCCTTCTAGCCTTTGATAGCTTCCTTGCTTTCAGTTATGACAAGTTGCCCCGGGCTCACCTTGTTTATTTCCTCCCAAATCTGAAATCAGCAGTCTTGCCAAGAAGCCTTGGCAAGCAGAACCTTTTAGCAGAATCATAATCTGGGCGCTAGGTGTGCTCAGTGCTACTGATATGGTCATCGGTTCTAAGCCTTTAGAGTGGACAGAACTTGAAAAAATATACGTCTATCTATCTGAGTTCACACTCTGAACTCAAAATCAGGACTATAAGATTTTACTTAAATTCTTTGATCTTGCAACTGTGTCTATAGAGTAGACCCCCTTTTCCATGGGGGATACGTTCCAAGACCCCTAGTGGATGCCTGAAACCACAATAGTACTGAACCCTATGTATACTATGTCTTTTCCTTTACACACATAACTGTGATAAAGTTTAACTTACCAGTTAGGCACAGTAAGAGATCAGCAATAACCACTAATAAAATAGAACAATTATAACAATATACTGTAATAAAAGTTATGTGAATGTGGTCTCTCTCTCTCAAAATATCATATTGCTCTGTATTCACCCTTCTTCTTATGATGATGTGAGGTGATACAATGCCTACCTGATGAGAGGAAGTGAGGGGAATGACAGGCATTGTGACCTAGGGTTAGACTATTACCGACCTTCTGATGCAACCTCAGAAGGAGGATCATCTCCTTCCAGACTTCGGTTGACCACGGGTAACTGAAACCACAGAAAATGAAACCACAAATAAGGAGGGACTACTGTAGTCATGCCAAGAATCCCATTCTCAGTGACACCAACATAATCATTCATTTGCTTTATCCCACGCCTTACTTATAACAGTCTCAGAATAATAATACATACTCCAGCACCAACAATAGGATTACTGAAAACAATTTGAGATTCTTTCTGCAGTTCTTTTTGTCCTTAGAGTGTATACTCACCAGGGCTCACAGTCAGATTACCATATTTAAAAGTCACTTGGAGGAGTTCCTCTCTCTTTGCTTATGCTGCCAGCTCCATACACAGTTAGGTTTATTTGTTTCGATTTATTTTCAACCTTTAAAGATCGCTTTTTAAAATTTTGTTTTATAATTACGTAAAACATTTGCATGGTTCCAAAGTCAAATCTACAAAACAGAATGTTAACAAGGCTGTCTTCCATCTCTGTCCCCGCCACACTAGTTCCTCCCTTCCCAAAAGTAGTCATTTTTAAACGCATGGTTTTTTCTTTCATTGTTTTCTTTATACAAGGAAATAATATATATATATATAAATAGATATATACCCTTTCTTTGATAAATGATAGCATGGTATTCTTTTCTCTACTTTCCTTTGTTCACTTAACATACCCTGGAAATCACTCCAGAGTTATACATAAGGAAATGAAACATAAGGATGCTCATTTCTTTTTACAGCTGCACAGCACTCAGTTATGTGGATGTCCTACAGTTTATTCAACCATTTCCCTTTGATGGACATTTGGGCTGCTTCCAGTCATTTGCTGTCATAAATAGTGCTGCAGAGTAGCCTTATGCATACGTCCTTTCGTATTTTAGCCAGGGTATTTTGGAGAGTCCTAGAAGTGGAATTGCTGGGTCATAGGGTAAATGCATGAGTAATTTTGCTAAAGAGCGCCAAAGTCTCCTCCACCGGGATGGTACCATTTCACATTCCTGCCAGCACCATATGAGAGTGCCTTTTCCCCACGGCTTTTCCAATAGAGCATGTAGTCAACTTTTTGGATTTCTGCGTCTAATAAATGAGAAACGGTACCTTGATGTCATTTTAATTTTATATTTATCTTACTATGAATGAAGTTGAGCATCTTTTCATACTGTTAAAAGAGATTTTAATTTTTTTTCTGTCAATTGGTCTGCTTGTATTTCTAGCCTATTTTTCTATTGAATTGCTGGAGTTTTTCTCCTCTAATTTTTGTAGCTTTTTTATACACCAGGGCTGCTAACCATTTGTCTTTGATGTAAGTTGCAAATATTTTCTCTGGTTTGTCGTTTGCCTTTTTAGCTCAATCATGGTGTGTTTTTGTTTTTGCTTTTTTCTTTGAATTCTTTTTCATACAAAGGTTGTTTAAAAATTTCAATACAACCAAATTTACCAATTTTTTTCCCTTATCATATCTAAATTTGAGTTATAGTTCAGGAAGTTTCACTCTCTCCAAGGTTAGGGAATAATTTACCAATATTTCCTTCTAGTATTTTGATAGTTTCAGTTTTTACATTTAAATCTCTTACCTGCTTGGAATTTAACCTGGTATCTGCTGTGAGGAATGGATCCATGTTTGTTTCTTTCTGACATCTATCTACTTATCCCAACACAACTTGTAGAAAAGTCTATTCTTCCACCAAATTGAGATACCAACTTTTTCATATATTTTCTATATGCAAATGGATCTCTTTCTGGATTTTTCTACTGTGCCCCTTCATGTGTCAATACCGACCTATTTTGATTATAGAGGCTTATCTACTATCTTTGGATGTCTCACTGGCCTTCTTTTTCAGTTTTCTTGGCTACTGTTATTTATCTGTTTTTCCTAATTAACTTGTCTAACTTCCCACTGGAATTTTTGAGTATCAGTCAGTTTTCTAAAAACTTATTGATGGCTGTTTGACTTGATTGACAACATGAGTTGGCTGCTTTGTCACAGAGTCTGGGACAGAACAGGTACTTAATGTTAACAGAAGTGAAATGCCTTGAGGTTCTCCGATCAACACCCTAACAGCAAGTGTTACCCCCAGATGGGGGAAATCTATGATGATTTTAATCCCTATTACTTCAGGACATCTGAAAAGAAGACTGGGTTAATAACACCTAAGACATTTTAAAAAGAACGGAAGGAAAAGGAAAAAAGTACTGGTTGCACTGGTGTGCTTCCAATGAGGGGAATTCACTCAACTTTCAGCCATCGTGGGAGGGAGCCTTTTTGCTGGGGGCCCTTTTGAATGTTTTGAATTTGTAATACACGTATGCATTAACTGTGTGTTTACATAATTAATTCAGCAAATTTCATATCACTTACTAATCAAAGCCACTGCGTTTCAGTTAGTTCAAGTGGGGAATTCCTTTGCATATACTCTACACACGTCTAAGATGATTGTGACCTTTGGCACCTGAGTGGGAGAGAGACCCTCAGGCTCCTGTCTAGGATATCCTGTGGGTGACTTGGCTTGGAGCTCAGTATCTTGGCTTTTGCACTGTTTTCTATTTTTGAAGAACATACCGTCCTAGGAAAGCATGGGAAAGAACAACTCCTTTCTTTAATAAATGATTCAAATGTTGGAAATGGGGAAAAGAAAATATGGCACAAGGGAGCATATTTTCCAGGTTGTTACTTTTCTACTGGAAAAGGCCACATTAACAAACGCAACCTTGGTTAAGTGTAACCTGCCCTGTTCCTACCGGGCTGATCTGGCATGCTGGGTTTGAGCAGTCGATATGTGTCAAACAAAGCCAAGAAAATCTGGGCTCACATAACAGGCCAAATGGAAAGGAAAAGGCACAGAAGGTCACTCGTCCAGATGTGTGCCCTCCCAAAAGATGGCCTCCCCGGTTGTACCTTCAACAATCCTCCTGAGGAAACACTGATTCTGAGAACAACAGACAAGTCAAAGTCTCACTCATGGTCTGGGGATGCTCAGAGCTCGCTTTACCAGCGGACACTGCAACTCAGCAAAACGCTTTTAGTGGAGGCCTAGGTTGAATCCAGGATTTAAATCCTGACTCAGTTTACTAGCTGCAGAAACTTGTGCCTGAGACTCAATCTGGATACCATCAAAAGGAGTAAATAATATGAGGCATGTAAATACTTAGGATGGTACCCAGCATTAACTGTAATTAGCGTAATAACCTTCAGAACTCTGCCAAAAGTGCTGTTTAACACAAGAGAAAATGGGACCCCTCTTTCTCCCACTTTAAGCATTATCTGGCGTCATTTCACGCTATGAACAAACAAGGAGAACACCCTCTCCATTTTTCCTCCATGGTCACAACTGATAGTATTTTCAGTTGAGAAGACATGTGTTTACCGGAGCATGTGTGTGAAAAGCCCAGCAGGAAATGGCAATTATGCATCATACTATTCCCTTCATTTGTTTCAAGGGATCAAAAGTTTCTTCTTCCCCGCAGATGGCTGGTGCCCTGGTACCTGCACACGGAGCCACACCAGAAGGCTGGCTGACACGCGCATGCAGAGATGTGGCCTGAGGCAGCTCCTTCAGAAGAAGGTGCAGCTACAGATATCTGAGGACCACACTCACCCTCCCAGGCCTGGCATCCCCTACGCTGCGGCGTGCTGAGTATTTGCAGTGCCAAAACTACTCATAATTGAGTAGCAAAGAGATTATTATTCTTTGCTGAAACTTGACTTTTCATCCAGGAAGGAGATTTTTCTCATTTCGGGGAGGGGGGCGAATTACATTAAAATCTGTTGGAAAATTTTGGTTGGAACAAGGCACAAAAATGTTCCTTCTAGTTGCAGATGCCTCAGTTGTCATTCTTTAACAAAATCAGGGCTCGCTTTGTAAAAACAAACATGACCCAGGCGTGTTCGCTCTTTCTTTGGAATGTATCCGTTGTGCTAAATTAGATTTTTCGAAAACCCTCACCAATGGCCCTAAGGTTGTGCGTGGCCACTGCTGACTCCACAGCAGAGGAATTAAGGGCTAAATTTGTTCTGCTGAGTGCCCAGGTCTCTGCTTATCCAAAGGGCATTGGGATTCATTTTGGAAAATCCTAGAGATTACACACAGGCATTCCTCCAGGGGTAAGTTAAAGAATTTAGGAGACATCCAGGCACATGTCTTAATACACTGGGAAAAAAACCTGATGCCTATAGGGTGCCCTAGTGACCTGAAAGAGGTAAAATGTCTCCCAAGGAAGCGCTTTTCTGTAAAACCTTTTGCTTTAAGCCCTGCACGTCCTTCCATCCTCGAAACTGCACAAGATGCAGCACCGCCTGAGACTCTGCTGTGGCTTGACATCTCATTAACACTGTTAAAACGATAATGGGAGTGTCCCAGAAATAATGGAGGTATTTCTTCCACCTGATTGTTGTTGACTCCTGCTTCCCGATTCCATCATGATCCCAAAGGAGAGGAGGAACTTAATTCTGAACACAGGAAAGACTTGAGTCCAAAACCTTTACAAGTCAGGCAGCTCTAACATTCCTAAATTGTGCCTGATGATTCTTAAGTTTGTTGTTGTCATTGTGTTGGTTTGTCAGAGCGGCATGTTTGCACTCCAATATGTGGAAGGCAGTGACCAGATATGTTTCCAGCTTCAGTGACAGCTGTCCCATGCTGATTAGTGGAAAGAATACTTGGCCACATAGGTGAATTCCAACAACAACCCTGTACATTACGATATTTATTATAAAATGCAGAAGTTTAAGGTCCTATCCAAAACGTCTATAATTCTTGCTCCATTCATTCGACCAAATGAACATGTGAGGACAATGAGCAAGGGCACAAGGATATACACCCAAGTAAACATGCACACACAAAACAGGACATGGAGGGGGGGGTTGTGTAAGGCCTCAGGCTGAACAAGTTGTTGAAGAATACAAAATATGGCTAGAGGCAAGTTCTAGAAATTCCAGTTGACACTTCATGAGCAAACTAGAGGGAAGAAACAATTGCCTTTGGCAACACAGGACACGGGGTAAAATATATATTTTTAGCATAGAATCTTAAAATTTTTAGAAAACTGGGGACCCTTTAAAGAAATTTGGTACATGTCAGTGAAAATAATTTTGAAACCCAAAGAAAACTCTAAGGCCAATGAAAAGGAAAGTGTGGAAGGGTCGAGTAATTGATAGGTCTCCTGGTGGCTGTGCACCTGTGCTGAGCAGGGAGGGGGCTGGGGTATTTATCTCACTTTTCCCTTTTCAAGGCACATTTTTTATTTCCTTTGCAGTCCTCAGCACTCTCCTAATGACCTCCAATAATAGCCACCGCTAGTGTTTCTGTGATGGACCACAAATTCCACCCCCAGCTTTATTTTAACCTCACAACGACTCTGTGAGGTACAACGACTTGTCTCCTATTTGATAGATTAAAAAACCAAGACTCAAATGGTTATACGGGTTTCCTAAGATCGCTCCCAGTAAGTCACAGAGCAGAACCTCCATCCCCATGGGGTGACTCTCAATGACAAGCTCTCCCTCCCAGGCCATACTGTCTTGCCTGGCCTAACGTTCTGTTTAACAGGATGCCAAACACATGGAAAACCTTCACACAAGTAAAACCAAATATTGATACACATTGTCCACAATGGCATCCTACACTGAGTCGCTGGGAAATATTCCTAGAGACATGTTGGTTGTTCACTTTTCATTCAGCTGTTTAGGGACAAAAGCATAATCAGGTCCATCTGTACGGAAAGTAAGTCCCTGCTACTAGAATACAAATAAAGTGCTTGACTCTCTTGTCCACATTTGTATTCTTCTGACAATTTTAGTATCGTGTTTTGAAGTGTACTCATTCATGAGTCACCGGGGGAAGGCTGAATTGGAGATTACCAAGCTCATCAAAGACGTGTTCATCCTGGGCCTCCTTTTCGCTGGAGATTTGTAAATCTGGTTTACAGTTTGAGGCCTTGGAACCATCTCATTCCGTGTCTTTGTGTGAACAGGTCTGCCTTAAGCCAAGGACTATTTTGCTCAATTTAAAAGGGGGAAAATAATCTTGAGCAGGGCAAAAAACAAGGGCAGCACATATGATTTGAATTACAGTCAGATAATCACCATTCATGACCAGTCCAAGCTGGAAGTAAAGCTTGAATTTCTCCTCAGAGACATTTCCCGGCTTAACTTGTAACAAGGGCTACAATTGAGTATGGCCTTTAAGTGAAAACTAAAGAAGTTCAACCCATTTGAGGCCTTTACTGACTTCTCCAGCCTCCTGTGAAATTAGTCCTTTTGGAAGAAGATCATTTATGAGTTTCATTGGAAGCGGTAACAATAGCCCTCGCACTCCCCCACCCCCTCAGCAAATGTTCTAAAGAAAGTTTTTTTCAAACCAATTTTCCAAATGACATCTTTGAGCGCTGTTCCTCATCCCCACTCTCTGTTTAAAGAACTGAAATCAAATCTAAATATTTACTCTCTCTGAAGGTTTTCTTTCCCATTGAATTCCAAGATGACCAGAGGTTCACCTTAACCTATGAACACTTGGGAATCATTTTGGCACACAAAAAGTATGAAGGAAAGAATACATTTCTGCGGCTCAAAATCCCAATGACATATATGCTTCCTCTAGCTAGTTTCTTTTCCGAAGCCCATTTGCCTTTCGGAGACAGGAAGGAATGAAAACCAAAGATCCATCTGCAAAGTTGGCATCAAGCAAGGTGAGATTGATCTGAAATAGCGTTTGTGTTTGTGGACACATAGTTTAGGGCCATGTTTCCCAATCCTGGTTGAACAGAATTTCTTGGGAAACTTAAAAAAAAAATCCTGATGCCCAGGCTGCCTCCCAACCAGTCACATCAGAATTGCTAGGGATCCCACTGTTTTAGGAGATAGAGTCTGGGTTCTGGAGTAAGGAAAGTTTGCTTCATATCTCATTGTTCCTGCTTACTGGTTTTGGGACAAGTTATTTAACCTCTCTGAGCCTAGATTTCTTCCTATGTACATATATTTTAAAAGCTAAAGATGCCTACTTTATAAGGTTGCGAAAATGGGATAAAATACTATCTGTAGACATAGTGCCTGGTTTATAAGTGATCCATAAATGTGTAATAACTTTCAAAAATTTAACAATGTCTTTCTTCAGAATTTCCTTCCCTCAGCCTCAATTTGCGTTTACCTCCAAAATCTCAGATAATTTCAGGAAGATGATTAATGATATGGACAAAAGATTAAGGAGGACACCTCATGAGTAAGAGTACAATATCCCCAAGAATAGGAAAGGACTTCCTGGAGGCCAGAGGAGTCAGGTAAGAGGGTAATAATCAGAAGGGCTCGGGATAAAGACCCTGACTCCCTCCCTACTCCACCCCCACAGTCCAGTCCTAGGAAGGAATCAATCCCCAGTTGAGTTTGTGGGACCCAAGAGCAGGGGACACCTATGACCCATTTCTTGGGAGTGATCCCAGAAGGAAAGACGTGGCAGTATGGAATTTCTAAGTATGTGGAACTTAGCATCACAAATTTTCTCTTTCCCAAATGCTGTTGGAGCCACAGAATTATTCCTTTGAGGTATGAAAGCAACCAAGGGAGCCACGGGACCTGAGATGAACTTGCAGGTGGGAAAACAGGTAAAAGAGAAGAGGACTACGCTGATTGATGACCAAGAGCCAGCCCAAGCGAGGAAGGCATAAACAGGTACCAATGTGGAGAGATGGCATCTAAGACTGGATATGGCCACCTGCACTCCTTTGACACAAGAGCAGATTCCTCCCACCTCTTTAGACAAAACCCAGGGTAAAGAGATGAACTGAGAACAAGGAAAATAATGAAACTGTATCTCTCACACCAGATTTTGTGACTCGAGCTTCATACCTGCTGTTGACATTACTGTGGGGTTTTTTCTCAACCAATTTTTGGGGTGTAGTGCCCATATTATGTAATAGGCCCCAGGGAAGGAGATTTTCGTAACTTTCACGTAAGAGCCAAGGAAGATAAAATTGGCAAGATAAACTCTTACCACCACATGAGGGCCCACATCCAAATTACAATGGGTCAGATCAGCAATCTCTGAGGCCCTTTGTGGTCTGTGGTAGAGCTACAGTCCAGACACCATGCCAGGCCTGATTTATCACAAGCCAACCCAACAAGATGAAGAACGGACATCCGGCCAACGAAACAGGTCGTTTTGATTACAAAATACAAATCAAGCCTTCTGATTATTTTCTCTTAATGGATGATTTGACCAAAGCACGTAGTTCTAACCCAGAACCTGAGGCTCTGATTGGCCCTGCTTCCAGACTTTCGGAATACCTCACCCTAGTGTATAAAATAAAGTTGCATACTAAAGTTAACAACTTCTGAAATACAGCTATAACAATTATATGATTCTATGTTATCCTGGATTAACATGTGGCCCATAATCTTTTGATACGACAAAACTCAGCTGTGCCATGAGATCTAACGAGTTTCATTTAAGAGCAAGAGTTACTTGGTAATGTTACATACTGGTGCATTGTTCAAAACATTTATTGGGATTTAACACTACGCAGTAGATAAACAAGTGTTCCCCAGCTGCTAAATCTCGCTTCATATATTTTAAACAATCCACTGTGCTGGTGATTTCTGAAATGTGAAAAGACGTCATATCCAATGCACATTTCTAAATGTTACTTCTGAAGCTACATCTGCTTCACAGCGCTGTTCAAAGTGTTCCATTTTCCTCCAGGGTTACTTAATGATCATATTAGAATGGGCGAAAGTCAAGGACTGCATCCATTTTCTGAAATGTAGGCCTTGATATCGCATACTTACCTAAGAAAAAAAACAGGGACATCTAAAAGACTGGAAAACTTGTCAACCAGGCAATGAAACTGCAAGGATTAACAAAGTCAAATTTATAAAGTGCAATAAGGTTCTCCCATGAAAGAGGGAGGCACGAAGGAATTTTTAAGCTATATTATTACCCTAACGTGACTGGGTCATCCACTGAACTTTGTGCAATTTTTCAAGCTGTTCTGAAATGACTAATAATGGCATGTAGTGTATAATACGCTGAAATGTGTTGAAACTTTGGGTAATGTTCCCAGTTTGATATTCAAAACACTTGGTCAGCGAGAAAACCCTGAAGAGCCATTTCACTGCACTGCGCATTCGGCTTTCACAATCTCCATCTCATTTCATTCCACGAGTTTGGAAATCTTGTCTTCCTCCCTGCATTTCAAGTAGGCCCATGTCTCGCCAGCATATTTTACAAGCAAGAAAATTAAAGCAAACCATTAATATGAACCTCGTTCTATGGAAACAAAGGGAATGGTGCTGTATTTGACATCTCACTGGTCTCCTAGAATTTGTTCTGTGTTTTGGTTAGCTGAATCTACTCGGCGCCCCAGGAGTCTGGCAACATGATCACTATCGTGGAAAAAAAAAAAGGATGAAAAAATTCAGCTTGTATTTGTGGCTCTTTCTGAGGAAAAGGAATGGATTATGTAAGCAGATGTTGGAGATAGTTATTCTTTTGCAGTTATCCAGCACGTGGGCCCCAAGAAGCCTGGGCCTTCCTAGGAGCAACAGAATGAAGGTGCCTTCAGCATATTGAAAGGAAAGGGGTCAGCTGGCAGGTCGCCCGCTAATTTGACCAATGTAAATAACCGTGCTGGCATAGCTTACACTCTAAAAATAGCCCAGAAAAACTGCAGACTGTGGTCAACCTCCCAAATACTATGGAATGCAAGCAGAACTTCTGGAGCCTGAATTTTAAATATGGCAGCTTAAAGAAGGATTTGAGACACTTAAAGTAATAGTCAGGTTTTCATTTGAGTGACTGACATGAAACAGTTGTTCTAAAGTAATGGGTAACATTGGCAAAGGGGGAAAATGTTCTTTATCGGAGAACAGCAAGAGGTAGTAACCGAGGAGAAATTATTTGCCTGGGGAAGAGGTTCAAGAAGCAGTGATTGAAAGAACAAATTACATTTTTCAGTGTAAGTTCTTCTGAACCAGTTAATTCAGAACCTGGGGAAAATTGGCCTCCATATATTTTTACTTAAACCTTCCTTACCCAGGCTGATGACCACCTCATCCACTCACTTTGACTCTTCATGGTATCTGCTGGGTCCCCCCAAATCCAATGTATCACCTGAGAGCTGTGCAGTGCTCCCAGTAAGGATGAGTTTAGTAGCATAGATGCTGAAGACAATTCTCAAAAAGAAATGGCTGCACCTCTGGAATAAGTGAGGCCTTGCCAAAGGTTACAATTTTGAGAAGGTCAAAAGTCTTTGGTATTATATGGTTGTTTAGAGTCTTATCTTGCTAATTTACCAGTGAATAAAACTAACAGGTGATGGTGATCTCTTTGTAAGGGGAAATTCTTCCTCTTCCTTTTCTTGTCCAGTCTGTATAGACAGCTCACTTTCCTGCTGATCGAATTACATGGACCATGTGCTTCATCCTCCCACAACATGACCTGGGTCATGTTTCCCAAGCCACATGAACCGGCTAAGAGGGCTGGGTATAACACAGAGTGTAAGAATATGTGGGAGTGTATTCAATTGTATATTTAAAAAAAGAGTATATATGCTTGAGAAGAGAAACCAGGTGATCCGAGTATTTTGGAAGGATAAAAACAATACTTCACAGAAAACTGTTTTACTAAATATTTTAAGCAGCACCTCTTTTAAAGTTAAATCTTATATGGAACCCCAATATTTAATACATACCAAAATGTAATTGCCCCAGTGAAATTTAGGCAGGGCAGTGGCAGCAGCATCCTTCAAATCATTGTCCCCAAACACTGTATTTTGCCAAAGATTTGTTTCCCTGGTAAATAGGATAGCTTCTGAATTTGCTTTATAACTGACCCAATGACATCTAATTAGCCTCGGTAATAATTAATTCTCTAAAATGTGTTCTACCCCATAAAGTGCTATAGTATTTAAATGCTTAGACAGTGCTTTTAACATCCCCTTAGGAATGAGCATTAGAAAGACACACCATGTTATTTCCCTTATATAAAAAGTTTCACAGTCAATCATCTCTAGGCAGGAAAAAAAAAAAAAAGAATCAATTAAAATCTAAGATGGAACCGTCCCCCCTGGAATTCTAGCTTCTGACTCTGCATATGAATCGGGCCATTCACCAAAAAGGAAATTTTCACAGCAGAGACAAGCTTTTCATTTGCTCCTAGCGGAAGCTGCAAATCTCCAGTGCCAAGTGTTTTGCTGGTGTCACTTAAGGCAGGCGTCTCAGATTTCCACACAGAAATCTCAATAATCTTCAGTATCTTTAGAAATAAAATTTAGCTTTTTGGTAGGGAAACAATCAAATAAAGCTCTGATAAAATTGTTGCAAGGGGAAAACATGCTTATGGCAATCAGGAGATGCTCCCCACTCAAGGTCAGGCAGGGCAGTGGAAATTGTGGTGACCTGTACTATCCAGAATCTTTCTTGATCATCTAAGGTGTGACTGCAGATGCATCCTCTAGGAGATAAGAGAATGGCCCAGTGCTCCCTGGGACATGCCTTGGCCCTTATCGTGTGGAGGCTGTCTGTAGGATCTTAGATGAGCTTTCCCAGTCCCTACACTGCAATACCATAAATACCTTCCGTAAGTTGGGAAGAGAAAGGGTGCTGAATTGTTCCAGGTCCAATCCATCACAACTATGAAACGTCAGCAAGTGCCCGTGGAGAGGTGGCCAGGAATCAGGATGGGCTGTACTTTGTGGCAGTTCCCGGTTTTGCCTAAGATCCATCTCCTAGAGGGGCTGTGCCTGGCCCTTCCTGTTGCAGCCAAGGGTGAGATGTTGGTTGGTATCGAGGCAGGGTTCCACTCTGGGCTGCTTTCATAATGACAGAAAGAGAAGAAAAATGAACTGCAGCGAATCTGACCACGAAATTCCATGCAGATCAGTGCAACCAGGGAATTTGTTTTTTCCTTCACCAACAGTTTCTTTTACAGATTAAAGGGACTCAAGTACTTTTTCAAGATATTGAGAAAAAGCTAAAGCTAACGCTTGAGCTGTTCAGGGCACTGTGCCTAGTGGAGGCAGAACTCCTTGGGTCTTCATTGTAAGCATCACACAGTGGATGACCAAGTTAGCTTTGCCTCATCCTCCCAGGTAAGCTGTGAGTTGAGTGAGTTCAAGAAGTCCATCCATATCTTCTCCTCTGGTCCACTGTGACAAGTAAAACGTCAAGAGAGCTGGAATATATTTACTATGTCCTGGTGAGGAGCCCATGTCAACACGTAAACCTGTCAACCACAGGCAGGAGACCTAGGAACGAGTCCAGCACCCACGAAGCCCGCTGGGCCTGCTACCATGTTCGTATGCATTCCCAAAGAAGACGCTAGCAATCTCCTCGACTAGGGAATTTGAAAAAGAAAGGAGATAGGTATCTGCTTGGACTGGCCATAGATCTATGACAACATTTATCACATGACACTGAAATTATTTATGTATCTGTCTTCTTCAATAGAATATACAGTCCTAAGAGAAGAACAACCATTTTTGCATCTAGCACAGTTCTTGGCACACAGTGGGGAATCAATAAATGTTTATCCAAAAAGTAATGACTTCTGTCTAGACTAAAGGACTTTAGACAACATAACCTCTTAAAATTCATTTCCAGCCACCAAATTCAATAAAGGAAGGTTGAGAAAAAAGGGTAGCTCTTACGTATATTGCATCTCTCTGTTAAGACAAGGCAACATCAATGACCACGGGTCTAATTGAACTCAGTCACAGCAGTAGGTCATCTGAGTTTTACTTGGGGTGCTCTGATTTACCTGTGTGGCCAAGTCAAGGCTTGAGTGGAACATTTTATACTCCATTGTGTTTTGAGGGTGGCCTTTGGGGACTGCGACAGGCATTTTTAAGAGTAGTTTTCTCCATTTTCCCTGAGACCATCCATCCTCCTGGTGACAGTGGGTGTTTCAAAAGAAAGCCCTTCAAACTAGAGCCTGGATGTCAGAAAACACTAAATCATGGGCTTCTGAGAATCTCTGAAGGATCATGCCTGAGAAATTCTTCCGGACCCCAGTGGCATCAGGGGCTCATTCCTTTGCTGAGGATTAATCCAGAATGTAGGATTTGGACAGATGGGTCTGGGCGGTGCTCCTGCTCCGGGCAACTCATCGGCAACGGTTTCCCGCTTGGCTTCCTCCAGCTGCACAAAGACCATTTTTGTCTTTGTCAATTATTTGCCTCTCTCTCAGCTCTGCTTTTTCTCAACTTGCTCTTGGCTCACGAGCACCAGAACCCTTATAGTCATCACATCTCAGTGGTCTGTCCAAAGTGGGTTGGATTGTTTGTTTTGGGGGGGGGGGGGGGTTGGCATATTGAGAAAGACAAGGTTTTGCCCTTGTGCTCTCTGCCATTCCCGATGGCTGACACCATCCACAGAGAAGAAAAGCCCCGGCCATTGAGAGAGGCCCATGTGGCACACAGGGACAGGACTCAGCTTGGGCACCGTCCCTGACCCAGGCCGGTAAACAGAGGGCTCAGCAGGGCTGCCTGGCCTGGGCTGCGGCCGAGGCCTCCTGCAGGAAGCCTGGACAGCATGCACTGACCTGCCACAGCCTCCTTCCCTGGGACCCTGGGAGCAGCCTGGGGCTGGGGCCAGCAGTGCTGGAGGCCAGCAGCGAGACGGTCGTCAGACAATGCAAGGCCAAGCCGGGGAGGAGACAAGGTCCTCTCCAGCCTTCTGAGGGCAAGTAGAAAGGAGGTGACTGTGGGCTTTTGCTGAGGTTTCCAGAATCCAGAAAGTTTTACAGGATATTCACGGACAGGATTACAATCTTGAGCTACTCCCAGTTTTTTCCAATCCAGGTCCCCGAAAGGGAAGGACACAGGAGTCGCTGGCACCTGGGGAGGGCCTGTGCTCAACCCACTGATGGAGGCACCAGGAGGAGCAGAACTAGTTGCCCCAAGGCATCTGTGTGTTCCCACTACAGCAGCTTGGGCTTAGGGCTTTTAATAAAAGTGGCAATAAAATAAACTTTTATTCAAAATGCATTGGATCGACTTCAAGCATTGTCCCCCAGACTCCCTACCACATCCCTTGGATCAATACATCAGAGTAATCCAGCTGGATTCATTTAAATATATCAACAGTGGCTTCCTGGAGCCCGTTCTCTGGGTCAAAAGTGATTTTCAAGACGTTTGGGGCAGGTTGTCATTGGAATACTGTTTTACAGGCCCAAATTACTAGCTACCAGAGTCTATGGAAAAGCATTCTCCTTTAAGTAAACTTTCTTTCTTCCTTTAAGACCTCAGGGAAAAATAACCATTCAAAAGATTTTTTTTTCCTAAGTTCTTTCTACATTGATGGTTTTTATTGCCAAAATCCATTTGCTGTGTGCGAAGCACTGTGACAGGTCCTGGGTGCCTTATCCAGATACTATCTAACAGGCTGGTTGCTGCAGGATAAAAAGACTATTTTCCATTTAACTTCAGGAGTTTGCCCAGCCCGTGTTGCAGGAGATAAGGGCTGGGGACAATGGAACTCACCACAGTTGGGGAAGTAAAGATGAAAGCAGTGTCGCAGAAGCTTGCCGGATTCTTCTGTGAAATACTAAAAGCCCAGTCATTTGACATATAAAGCTTAAAATTCCTTTTCCATATTCTGTTTGAATTTTTCACCATTCAATGCATCTCAAGCTTGTTTGCACCTTAGGTTCACCCCACCTAGAATCCCACCCTTTTCTCTGCTTACCTAAGCTTCCTCCATCCTTCGAGGGTCCCTCAGTGCTCTTAAAACTGAGCGACCTCATTGGCGTCCCAGACGTTGCCCCGGTTGCCCCGATGTTGACCAGCATGTGCCTTTGGGTGAGTCACTTTTACCCTCTGAGGCTTATCTGTAAAATGGGCCCATCATCTCTGACTTGCAGCGAATTAGGAGGCCATTCTAGATAAGGAATGGCACAATGCTCCGAGGACTCTCGTGTGACGCGAAGTCAGTCACACCTCCTCCTTGAAACCCAGAGCTCCAACTTCTGGACCACTCGTTTAACAAGTAGCCCAAGCCGCTACCGCTGGTGTTTCATTCCTTTTGTGGGAAAGACATTGGGTATTTAGTTTCTCTCTGTTATGAGGATTTGGGGTAGGGAAAAGTTATAAGCACACAGAAATATTTATGCATGAACTGACAAAACGGACTATTTATAAAATTAGAAAAAATATATCATTGCATTATCATTTATATGTAATGCTAAAATTATGATTCGAAATTAGAACAGCTCAGATCAGAGCCATCATTACTGATAGGTAAGGAAATGGTAGAACAGGACTAGGTAACAGTTGAAGAAAAGAAAAGAAAACCATCTAGAATGATGACACAATGGTCATGTTGGAGATATAAATAGCCAAGGATGAATAGGTCTCGGGAGGAAATAGAAAGGGCCTCTTAGATTTTTGCCAAAATGACCTTCTTTGTGATCTGTGCTGTGAAAGCATATGTGAAGGGAAGGGTGTTCATAGAATGAGATAATTTTGTCAAAAAAAATTATGCCTCAAGTGCCCCAACATTCTAGTAATTCTTTGTTCATACTAAGAAATCAGCACATTGCTGCACAATAGCCTATATTCTGCTTATTCTAAGACAAAGTAACCTACTTTCACAGCTATTAATGTCTTGTTTTTTCACTAGGTATTATAGCAATTTTGGTCTTGGTTTTAAGTGGGTTTACTTTTTCTAGAAGCAGGTATCCTCATATAATGAGGATCTTTACACACCTGCCTCAATTGCATGATGTGCCCAGACAGACAGGAGCCCTGATACAGCTGTTACTGGAGTCCACCAAGAAGAAGGGCACAATCCACCGTGATTCGATTACAAAAAGCTGCACGGTTGTACCTGGTAAGTATCCGAAATGATCATTTATTGAATAATCTTTATAAAACAGAATATCACCATGTGAAAGTAAAGATTTTAAAAATTTTTTGAGGTCACTCACTTGTTACAAAGAGAAAATAAATTATTTCAATGAGAGAAGAATCATGGTCACAAACAGTAACACAGGCTGGGGCTTCCTATGGAACAAGCACCTCATGAACCTGGGGCTGCCCCTGGAACGTCTCCCTTTGAAGTCCAGGGTGTCTGACAGTCTGATTTAGCACCCCTGCTTCTGGAACCCAGCGTTAGGCCTCAGGACCCACAGGTGATGAGAAGCTAAAGTCAGCAGCTGCAAAGATGTACACAATGCGCTGAACAAATTCCGTAAGTAAGGTCCAAGAAACCGCGAGGCTAGAACTGGACTGGGAACACGAACTGTGTCTCAAAGGCCAGCTGTGAAGAGAACGATGATGATTTTCAGCATTGGAACTTTTCAGGATGGTGTCAACCTACTCCTCGAGTTAATCATTTTAAGGTGCTGTGAGTCGATCGCGAGCAACGAATAAGTCCTCGCTATCAGGCCTGTCACCAGGCGATCCCGCTCCCTCCATCATCGCCAGGAGCGCTCCAGTGACTCATCAGTCTTTCCCCACCTGGGAAATAGGAACAATGATGCCACGAAGGGAGGGTGTGGGGTAGAGCTGCCAGGCTTGTGCAGTTGTGGGTTGGAGCGGAAATTAAGCTCAGCCTGGTATTAACCTTCCAGGGAGCGGTATCAATGGGCCACAAGGGCGTCCTGCCCCAGCCTTCCACACCCCCGCCCCTGTCTTTGCTGACTCATGGCCGTCGGTGGGGAGAGGGGGCAGCAATCTGAGAGGATCTTCAAAAATAAAGTCAGGGCGAGCTTCCCGGTTTGGAACAGTCGTTCTTTTCCACTTGCTCATCCCCCTCCCCGGCCACTGTCTTTCAAGTGAAAACCATATCCATTTTCAAGATCTCTTCATAAATGATGATTTAAGAGTAAAAGATTCAGAAGAATGGAGTCACGTGATAATGCTTTAATTAAAATACAGGCCACTGCCACTTCAAGGTTTTGCCTTTTTCTACCAGCTGCCATGGTGTTTACCTTAAATACATATAAATTTAAGCTCCAACTTAAGCTTATAGACCTTTAAAAGCAAAAAAGGAAGCACGTAGACCAAATATTTCTTTATCTTGGATACAGAATCCTATTGAATCAATTCTTACATAGTCAGTGCTGGAAGAGAGGACAGAGATGATTGAATTCAATTTCCATAAGGAGGCTGAGGTCTAGAGACGAGGCATCATCTGCCCAAGTTTATCTACAAATCTGGCTTTCAAACAAGAAAATGACACGTTTATTCATTCCATTTTTATGGAATGGACCGCCAGAAATACGCCCCACAAAAGCAGTGACTAGCGCAGTATCTGTGCTCTTGATGTGTCTGCAACCTAGTCT
Source organism: Equus asinus (assembly GCF_041296235.1). Taxonomy (NCBI): domain Eukaryota; kingdom Metazoa; phylum Chordata; class Mammalia; order Perissodactyla; family Equidae; genus Equus; species Equus asinus. The sequence continues at coordinate 11,675,529 of NC_091791.1, read as the reverse complement.
AGGAGAGAGACACCTGGAGTCAGGCCAGGTGGGGGTGACGTGGTCACCTTCTCAGGATACTTAGGATGATTCCTCACTGGGAGAAGGCAAGGGGTACTCTGAGAGAAGTATTGCTGAAGGCACATTCCAAACGAGAAAGCAGCTGTGCAAAGGCCCAGCGGGCCCTAGAGCAGCGTACATGGTTAAGGGGCTGAAATGTGAGAATGGAGGAGTGTGTGCAGAATGCTAGGTGGAGAGGCCAACCACGTGACTGGAGAGGGAGGCAGGGGCCATGGAAAGCCTGGAGGGCTGTGCTAACGAAGGTGATGGAGCCAGTGTAGCAGCTTAACCAGAGAGAGGCCAGAGAGGAACGCTGGTTTTAAAAAGGCAATTCTGGAAGCTCACAGAAGAAGGATTACATGCGGGCAAGAAAGCATTTCAGAGGCATTGCAATAGTCCAGACCAGGAATGAGGATCTGAGACAGGGTGTTTTCAGTAGAAGGCAGAGAGAAGAGATAGCAGATGGGGGGGTGGGGGTTGCAGAATTATCATAGATATTGATAACCGATTAGTTACCAAGGGGGAGTTCAGAGAAGAGAGATGTCAGGAAGAACCCAGGTTTCTGGCTTGGGCTGTTGGGTAACTGACAGCTCACTAAGCAAGGAATTGCTGAGAAGGTTAAGACTTGAAAGGGGAAATGAATTCTGCTTAGGCGAGGGGTTGATATTCTATTGGGTTTGAAGTGGCTGTAGGACATCCAGATGGAGGTGTCAAGAATCGATTGTTTAAAGGGACCTGAAACTCAGGAGAGAGAGATGCGCTAAAGATATTGGGAGTCACTCATACACAAATAAGATATGGGAGGGGGCGAGATAAGGCAGAAAAATGTCAAATGAGAAGAGAAGAATGTCAAGGATGGAACACTAACATTTAAGGAAGGAAGAAAGGAGGGAAATGAAAGAGTGGTAAAAATGGAGGTTAAAGAGACCAGAGGTTTTGGTATCAAAGAACAAGAACTGTGAGAACAGGAGCGTAAGATCTAGATGGTTAGTGGTGTGATCAGAAGGGAGGATAAATGAGCTTAAGCCAACAAGGTACCAAGGAACGGTGAGAGGAGCTTTAGCTCTATCATCTCCATCACCCCCTTCCAAAATCAACAACCAACAGAAGTAAAAGTTAATACTTTTTGTAAAGTATACAAACTATACTTTTGGTGAAAAAAAATCTATATTTGCATTTGCTATGACAAATCCCTCAGCTACACCTTCCACCCAGATGACTGCCCCCAAGCCTCCCCCGCATGTAAAATGTGGTCCTCCTCCCGAGCTGAGAGTTTCAGTGGGAGCTGGGGATGAGGCCACGGTGCAACCCCAGCAAGGGGTTCTTGAAGTGAAATGGGGCAAAGGTTCCCGGAGAGGAAGGAGTCAAGAGCCCGTGGGCCCAGGGATTCGATGGCCACTGTTTGGGCATAGAAGATTCCAGAGCCATGGGAGGCACGGGGGGGAAGAGGGAAGACCAGGAGCCTAAGGTTCAAGGAAATGGGAGGAGGGCCTGAGAATTCAGGAGATGGCAGAAACCAAAGAAATGCTTTCTGTGCCATTCTGGTGAGGAAGAGGAGGCAAAGAAATCGAGAGAGAAGAAGAGGGAAGGAGAAGAAGGAGAGAGCAAAGCGAGGAGGGAAAAGAGACTGGAGGAAGGAAAATAAAAGAGATGACAAGGACATCAATCCTAAAACTGGCTGAGCAGCTCCCAGGGCCCTGAGAGCTCTGCCTCCAAGTTTCAAGCTTGAGTTCTCCTCCCAGGGCAACTGAAGATCCCAGGGAGCGGCTGCCCAGCTCCCGGCAAGGAGTTCGCTCCTGTGACCCACAAGCCAAGGGGCTCCAGACCTCAGGCTGTGGATGACTCCGTGGTTGCTCCTCCAGGGGCCTGATTGGTGGGGAGAAGACCCTCCAGAACTTGAACCATAGTAGGTCTCTGAACTTCCTGCTGTCTCCGCTAAGTCCTCCCCTCCAGGCCTGTACTCTGCAGCTTTCCTTCGTCTCAGATTCACTCATAAGAGGGAAACGGGTCCTGTCTCCACACGTAGATCATGTAAGCACCTCATCCCCATCATCATACCCAGAACAGAGCAGGCCGTGGAGCTGATGCCCAATGGGTGGCTATAATGGGGAAAAGAAAAAGGCCCATCCTCAGCTGGCATAAAGAGAATATTGAGAAGAATACTGATAAGTCAACAAATCTGTTATAATTTGAAAACTAGCAAACAAAGATACTAATCCCAAGGCAGAATTGCCATTTCTGCTTTAAATTCTCCAATTGCTTCCCATGACACTTAAAATAAATCCAGCCCCCTTGGCTGTATCTACAAGGCATTTATCCTACCCTCCATCCTCATTTTATACCACATTCCTCCTGGCTCCCTCAGCTCTAGCCCCTGGCCATTTTTTCTGTTCCTTCTTTCTGCCTTCAGGGTTTTTCCAGTTTCCTCCACCCGAAATATTCTGCCCTGGACCTTTGCACAGCAAACTCCTGCTCATTATTCGGATCTCAGCTCAGACGCCATCTCCTCCCTGAGGCCTTCCCATAGCAGCCTGCCTAGACCCACACCTGTCACTCTCTGTCTCACATCACAGCGTCACTCCCAATTCCACGACCCTGCAGTCTTCATAGCCCTCATCGCATTCCGAAAAGTTCATGTGCAGTTAAGTAGTAATTGATTGCCCAGCCTGTCCCCTCTGAAGGTAAGAATCACACAAACGGACTGGCCTATCTCATTTTGCAGTGGCCTTCACTAGCCTTACATAGAGGAAACAATGACGTACTCTCTGAAGGAACGAATATACGAGTAAATGAATTACGGCTGATATAGTCACACCCTAGTAATCCCAAAGCTCAAAGAGAAACAAAAAGTAAAGTTTGAGAGCTTCATGCTCAAGCTGGTGAGGAGTCCTCCCCAGGTGAGCCAGGAAGACCCTGAGTTGTGAGGCGTCTCCTTGCTTCTGTTTCCACTTCTTCAGCTCCTCCCAATCTGACTCCCCCAAAGGGCCCCAGGGAAATAGCAAATGGGCAATTCCTAGTCCACGCTCCGGCCTCATTCAAGTTCATCGTTCTGCAGTATCTGGTGCTGCTGTCCACAGAGTGACTTTCTGAAACTCTTCCACTCGGTTTCAAGGACACCTCTCTACTCTAATCCCTATATTGTCTCCAGCCATCAATCCTGGTTCCCAGCCTGGAACTCCACAGGTCCTGCCCTTAATGTTCTCCTGTAAAGCTCTCACCTGCCCAACAGGTGCCCCTACCTGTGTTTGAAGCTGCCAGCTCTCTACAAAAGCGACTTCACCTTGGGAACACTCCCCGGGCTCTACCCTCACCTCCTCCCCTTTAAGCCTTCTTGTCTTTGGTTTTTGCCTCATCAGCCTTCACTGGCCTAGAGAGGAAACTTCAAACTCTTTACCTTGGTTACAAACCCTTCACATTCAGACATCACCATCTCCCATCATACCCTGTGACCATTTCCCTCCTTTCCATTTAAATCCCCTCTACCTTCCAGCTCCTCTGTATTTCTCTCTGTTCTCTGAACTTGCCTTGTCCTCTCACAGGGACACCACCTTGCACATAGACTACAGTATGAATCCCCCCCCACCACCCCACATACATAGCCTCAGAGTTGTGCAGTGCACAACCTGCACAGCCATGCATAGCAGTCTTGCCCTTTAATGATGTCTTGCCTTTGTACATTCTTTCCTTTGCCTGGAATATCTTCAGTCCTCCTCTTTGTCCCTTCTCCAAAACCCTTTCCCCAACTCCTCCAGGTAAAGTATTTACTTCCCTTCCCAGATACCCTCAGTAGCTTGAACAACCTCTATCATCTTACATTCTACTCTAATGATCTGCCTACTAGTCTGTATCACCCATTGGTCTGGAAGCAGAGACACGTCCCATTCACTTTTTTAAAATCCCAAGTGCCCAGCACAATACCTGGCACATAAACAGTGCTCAGGATACATCTATTAAATGAACAAGCCATTTTTCTAAGTAGGGATTATAACAAGCCTGGGCAAAAGCTCCCATATCATCTTATCCAGAGAAGGATCATTCCCAATTAAGTATTTTTGTATAAATATAGTGTCTTTAAGGCAGACTCCACCGCTACAAACTTTAGAAGATTCTAGGAGGTGCTCACACTCATTTATTTATTCAACAAATATTTACTGAGCACCCGCCCGGCCCCGGGCGCTATGCTAGGGCTGGGCTCCAACACAGCACACGGCCAAGCCCAACCTTGTGGAGCCTTCTGGAGAAGGGGATGGGGAAAAGTAAGACCAGAAGCACACAAACCGGAAGTCGCTGCGTTAAGATGGAAGCAGCCACTGAGGGGAAAAGTTAGGAGGGTGGAGGGGGGAGGTATGGGAGAGTGCCCGGATGTCAGTGGGCGGGAGGGAGGGAGTTTGCTATTTCAGATACGGCTGTCAGGGAAGGCTTCAGAGGCTGGAAAACCAATGACGTAGATGCGTAGTGAAAATTCATTATTTAAAAAATATTTTTGAGCACCGTGACTGTACTTAATGTTGCCAAACACTTTCTCTGCTCCCGTGAAATAGCATTTATTTCACCTGTCCTGCCACATCCTCAGATGCCCCCAGGTGGCCATCATTGCTGTGCACAGTGACACCAGAGGCCTCAGGAGGGAGGACCGAGGGCACCTCCAGAAGGACCAACCCTATGGCATCCCAGCTCCGAGTCTCAGCCTCCTGGTTTCCCAGGGGAAGGAGGAGGACAGAGGCCCTAAGTTGTTTTTGCTTTGCAACATGTTACTGAGGGCATGAGTGCTGGGGAGGGGTATGCGGTCCTCTTAGGCACTTTGAGGATGTTTCCTCATTTGTAAAATGGAGATTTTTACACCAGTCCTGCCTCCCAACTCCATCCTGGCCTGCCTGGGATAAAATATGCTTTCAAGGTAGGTTACAAAATAAGGCACGTGGTCAGCCTTGTTCCTTTCCCTTACAAGAGGTGTGTGGAAGTTTCTTGACCTCTTGTGGCCTCCATACTTCTTGCCAATTCACCCCTTACCTTCCTCTTGCTCTTTCCACCAGACAGGTGCTTTTCCTTCATTGCCTCACTGAATTCTTGCACCATCGCTGGGCAAGCAGGCCTATTCTAGCGATAGGGAGTAGGAGAGCCAGACAAGGGGAATGACAGGTCATCAGCTAACCTGTGACCAAGCAGAAACTCAGTTCAGGTTTTTCCATTCTTCTCTCCCTCTATAACCGCCCTTGCAGCTTGAATCACCACCTTAGGCAAACACAAAAAAATGCACGAGGTTCCGTGGTGGCACAAGGTTTGGGTCTGCAAATAAAGCTCTAATAATGCTCCTCTCATCAATGAGTTTGGTTAAGCTAATCCTGTATTTGAGTTCAACCTGAAGTCTAGGCTTAACTTATTGATTTGAATAAAGGGCATTTTCAAGGTGTAAAGACTTGCTTAGTACAAAGCTAAAGTCTGGTGAGTTCAAAAAGATATTTTCAGAATTCCAACTTTCCTGAATCTGATAAAACCCTAATTGAGGCAGTAATTTGGACAGATAGGAGGCTGGCTGTTCCCCCAAGTGATTCTGGGGCTAAGCACTAGGGAGTGATGCAAATGTGGTGAGTGGCTAATAATTAAAGGATTTAATTAAGCATTGTCTGGGAACGCGTCTGGTAGCTCAGTGTGTGCGTTGGCAGCTCCTAGCAATCCGGGTGGTAACGGGCTGGGGGAGGCAAGCATTGTTGAAGGCAAAGAAACTGGTTCTTGGGGGAAGATTTTCTAGTCCAAGGGTAAAAGAAACACATGTTAACTATTGCTAACCCACATTTGGGGCAAGAGTTTCAATGAAAATGGTACAGACAGGGGTTTTTGATTGTTTAACATTCGATCATTTGCTGTTATGAACCCAACGTCTAGCACCTGTGTTAGCACATGGACAAGAACGGTCTCCTGTTGGTCTCTCTCTTTCTAGACCTGAACACAGTGTAGGTGTCCCATGACTGCTCAGGACTGCCATAGTCAGTGAATAGATAAACGCTAAAGAGCATCTCCAAAAGCAAACTATCATGTAATGTTGAGGCAAAAAAAACTACACAGGATACAAAGTCTATACATAGCGTGATCCAACTGTGTAAATAAATACGTCGACAAAAAAGGTGAGGGAAATTGTAGTGGTTATTTCTGGTGGATGAGATCTTGTGTGTTTCTTTTCTTTCCTGCTTTTTTACTTCCTATACTTTTAATTATATGTATATATATGTATATGTATACATATTTGTATATATGTATATATACTTATATATTATAATATATTGTGTATTATTGTATACTATAATTATATCTAATATAAATATTTTATATATATTTCTCTTAAAACCCATAGAGATAGAATTAATGTACGTCAAAGAGAAAGAAAGTGCTATTTCTGATGCGACACCAGACTCACAATTGGATGAGACCTTAGGAATGAGCCATTCATTTCATTTATTAACTTAGTCAGTCGGTCAGTCAACAAACTAATTGAGCACCTGCGCCTGCTGTGCCTGGCGAGGTGTTAGGTGTGGTCCCTGCACTTACTATATGCCATTCGCTTGAAAACTTGGCATTCATCTCAGTTAACCCCATACCCATGCCTATGTGGTAGGTACTATCATTGTTCTAATCTATGAATGAGGAATCTGCTCAAGGTCACACGTCGGTTGAGGAGGACCCTAACCAAGGCATCTAACTCCAGAGCTAGAACGCTCACCTGCTCTGCCAGCCAAGTCTCCTGGTGGCCCCTCCACTGTGACCATCCCCAGACTTCTCCACTCTGTCTTCCTTTACCTTCTACTCACTGGCTTTGTTCATTCCCCAGAACCACACAGAATGAGGGGATCCATCACCCTCTGAATGACCACGTGTGTCCCACGTGTCACTATCTGTCAGGGTTGCTATGACCCAATATAGCATCCTCTCCTCCAGCCTGCTCCACTTCATCGACGTCTGAAGGATTTGGTTCCGTAGCTGAGCCCCTCATTGCGGTTTGACCATGCAATTGACCACACCTCACACTTCTCTGTGCAGTCTGACCAGCACAGAGGGTCACCTCTCTTGAGCCGGACACTGAACTTCTATTATACCAGCTCAAAAGCATGCTCATTTTGACTTTTCTGCATAGTTTTTTTTTAACATTGAACGTGCATTCTTTCGTACACAGCATATATAGATCAAGTCCTCTCTGATAACAAATGCTAAACTAGAGAAGCAAGTAATTCTCAAAGACTGTATTCTAAAATTTCATTTGTAGGCCAGTTATTTGAAATTAAAACTTTAACAAAAACACTATAATGCACGATAATTATATTCGCAGGTCAAATCACCAAGCCCACCATAGCGCTCCCGTAACTGAAATACATTTTGTTTGAAATAATGTGCAAAACATTAGTAAGGACTCGTAGTGTTCAAGCACATGAAAGCCATTTAAACAGAGAGAATACCCAACACTATCTTAGTAGATGTAGGGTCATTTCCTGATGTGTTCTCACACTGTTAATTATTAGAGCAAAAATATTGATTATGATATGTTTTACTTATCTTAAATTCGAAACTTTGAGATAAAGCAAGTTTTTTTAAGCAGGCCTAAGAGGTGGTTAAAGATTTTAGGGACATAGTCTGGGAAGGTTCTGGGAAGGCTTGGGAGAGCATGAGCGATCCGTGGGGCAGGTGCTTTGTGTCTAAATCAACTTTTAAATACGCCTCTGCCCTTTTCCTGATACAGCCTGAAGTTGCATGACTCTTATTCTGAAATCTGTTTTCCATTCTCAGAAGTTTACTTTCGGTTCCAGCATCTCTGTGGGTCGAGGGTCAAGAATGTGGGTTTAACCAGGGGCATGAATGACCAGAAGGCTTAGACTCACCTGAATCTAGGGGCCCAACAAAGTTGTCAGGACTCTTTCTCCGTCCCTGGTCTCTGCCTTCTCTGTCATGGCTTCACTTCAGGCAGATTCTCGGTTCTTAGAGACAAAGAGACCTCCAACATCTCTAGGCTTGCATTTCACCTCTTTAATCACCCCAGCCAGGAAAGGGCTTCTCTTTCCCGCAGTCCTCACACACGTTCCAGGTTTGACCCTCTTGGTACCAATTTGAGTCATGTGCCCACCTCTCAGCCAATCAGGAGGACGAGAAGGATGGAAACACTGATTGGCTAAATCCAAGTGATATGCCCGCTCTCAAAGCAGGGGGAGGGGTGGGTAGAAACAAAGCCAAACAGTGATCAGCTCATCCAAACCACATGGACACGTGGATATGGAGCAGGAGAGGGGTGGTTCCCAAGGTGACTGGAGAGGCTATGACTCACAGAAGGGTGAGTGGATAATGGATGGACAAAACACCAAATATCTGCTATAGGGAAGAAAGGAACTTACCTTTCCTGAGGGCCTACTATGTGACCAGTGCAAGGTGCTCCACAAGGCATCAGTCATCCTCCCAGAAGAAAAGACGGGTAACCACTTAGTGAATCAGCCCACAGCTAAGAGATAAGCAAAACCCAAGGCAAGAAGTTGAGGGCCTCCTGGGGACATGATTAAGAAGAAAGAGTGGCAAGGAGAATTTTTAGGAAAGATCACGGCATTGGAGGAGCTAAATCACATGTGAAAGGGATGCTCCTAGACCTGCTGTCTGTAAGTCAGGTTTGCCTGTAATCATTACGCTAAAAAGAATAATGGCATAAAAGCCCGACTAAGGACCACCTGAAGCGAATGGCCGTTTGTCAACATGGTATCACCCTCCACACCCTTCTACGGATCGGGAAACTACAATTTCCAGAATCCGCTCCCTGTGTGGTTGCATTTTGAGTTAGCCAATGAGACCCACCTGGTAGACTAGGAGCAGAGACATTTTTCCCTGGAGATCGTTTCAGAGACATGTGAGCAGATGGGAGAGCTACAGCTGCTTCTCAGCCAGTGCTTGTGAATCACCCATTTTGCTACTGCAGGCTAAGCCAGTTGGCAGGAGTTTCTCCAGAAATTCTTGAGAACTACAGCAGTTTACTGAGAAGCTTTTGAGAAGCTAAGGTCTTCAGTGTCTACTTCCCCAACACTCTGCCTGCAGCCTCCCGCGTTTTCTGCAGTAACTTTTCTGATCTTTGCAACACCAGCTCTCCCAATACTCGTATAAGCCCTAATGCCCAGCTTAAAGCACTTTATTCCTGGAATACTTAGTTTCATCCCATTTTCCTGACCAGCCCAGGCTGATAGAGAACCCTAGCACAAAATGGATCCTGTCCTGAGCTCAGGATCTGAAGTCTGAGAAGGGCCAGCAAACATGCCTTGTAGCTTTGGTTAAACTTTAAGCTCAACAAATATGCTTTTACTTCCTTTGCCTTTTTCATACCATCCCCTTGAACTTGAAGGAGTGATCAATAAATAGTTTCATTTAGAAAGCTGACTTTTTAAGTTGCAAATGATGTTGCCGTACTCAGGATCAGTAGGGGTGAGGTCCACGCCAACACCAACAGTAGTGGGCTTCCCCATCATACACACGCACGGGAAAAGAGAAATTTCCCAGGACATTTCAGCCTCTTGAGTTGAATATATATAATTAAAATCATCCCCTAGGAGCTAAGATAGCCTAGAGGATCCTGAGAGTGAGTAAAAATGGCTAACAATAATTAAGGGCATGTTACTTATTTATGCTTATGTTTATTGCCATTCTTAAACTATTGCCCAGGCTTAGGTGCCAAGAAAGCCAGGGTAAATAAGCAAATGTATAAGTTAGGGCTCTTCTGCTGGGCCTCCACCACTCGACTCTTCAGTCAAATGGATTCTGGGCCATGATGTTCCAGGCCTCTTAATTAAGATGCTGCAGCCTGAAAATAAGTTTGAGTAGATGCAGAAAATCCTAAATAAATCAATTATATTACAGCCCTGCCATCTTCAAACTTCATGACTTCTTGTAGAGTCTGCAGGAAATGGTGAGAGAAGCTTGGAATTTTTAACTAGATAGGCCAATGTTAATATCCTGGTTTTGGTCCTTATTAAATGTTTATACTGCATTTAAACTATTGAACCTCAGTTTTCTTCATTGGTAAAATGGGGATAATAATAACATCACTAATGAAGTAGGAACAATTCTTATTACTGTTTTTTTTTTTTTTTTTTTGGTGAGGAAGATTGCCGCTGAGCTAAGCTAACATCTGTGGCCAGTCTTCCTCCATTTTGTATGTGGGATGCTGCCACAGCATGGCTTGGTAAGCAGTGCGTAGGTCTGCACCTGGGATCCGAACTGATGAACCCTGGGCCGCTGAAGTGGAACGTGCAAACTTAACCAGTACACCACCAGCTGGCCCCTAAGTACAATTATTTTTATATATAAGGAAACTTCCCAAGAGCAGTGGTGTACAAAGAGGTAGCTAGAGGGGAGGGTACTTTATATTCTTCCATAATCTCCATCAATACCCTCCCAGCAAGCCACACCCTCCCACCCAAAAGCATAATCAAGGAAAAGCTATGCACTTGCTTTTAAAATGTAATTCAATGTTCCAATTGAATGTTGAAATGAAATTCAAAAGAACCTCCTAGCCCCTCCCCCTCAGCTCCTTCCTTATAAAGAAAATCAATTTGAGACCAGAGTAATGTCTCTAAAGTATTTCTTTTCATGACAATGTTTCACCAAAACTTTACTCCTATGCTTCCTCTGAATAAAATCATTAGGTTAATGATTTTAAATATCTGGACTGACTCTCCAATTTGAACCCTTCCATGAGACAAACATGAGGCTGACTAGGTATAAAATGAATGTAGTCATTGGGAGTAAAAGAATGGTGATTGGTTGAAAATATCAATAAAATCAAAAAGCCTCTAGCCAGGCTAACTAAGAGGACACAAATTACTAATATCAGAAACAAAAGAGGGGACATCACTATAGATCCCACAGAAATTAAAATAAACACTGTGAACAATTCGATGCTCATAAATTTGATAACCAAGATGAAATGGACCAATTCCTTGAAAGACACGGTCTGCCAAAACTCACACAAAAATAAATAGATGATGTGAATTGACCTATATCTATTCAAGAAATTGAATCAATAATTAATAACCTTCTAAAACAGAACGAGGCCCAGATGGATTCACTGGTAAATTTTACCAAACATTTAAGGAAGAAATTATACCAATTCTCTACAATGTCTTTCAGAGGATAGAAGCAGAGGGAAAACTTCATAACTTATTCTATAAGGTAAGCATTACCCTGATAGCAAAACCAGACAAAGATGTTATAAGAGAAGAAAACTACAGATCAATAGCTCTCATGAACATAGATGCAAAACTCCTCAACAAAATATTAGCAAATCAACTCCAAAAAAGTGTGAAAAGAATTATACACCACAACCAAGTGGGATTTATCCCAGATGTGCAAGACTGGTTAAATATTCAAAAATCAATTAATATAACCTATCACATCAACAGACTAAAGAAGAAAAATCACATGATCATATCAATAGATCCAAAAAAAGCATTCAACAAAATCCAGCAAACATTCGTAATAAAAACTCTCAGTAAACTAGGAATAGAGGGGAATATTCTTGACTTGATAGAGACTATCTACAAAAAACCTACAGATAACATCATACTTAATAGACGGAAACTTGAAGCTTTCCCACTAAGATAAGCTACCGACAAGGTCCCTGCACACGGTCCCAGTCTGATTCCTAACTGTGTTTCTCAATCTTTTTTTTTTTTCATAATCTCCCACCCAAAGGAGCTTTTTAAGACTTTTTTTCTTAATCACTTCCCATGAAATTTTAATATCACAGATATACTGTATATCTGTTTACGTAATGAATGTATATCTGTGCTTAATATATTAAAAGAATAAGATTTTTTTTCATCCTCCAAGGACTAGTTTTTGTCCTCTTTGGCATAATATTGCCCCCATTGTGAATGCATGTCCTAGAGCATAAAGATTCACTAGAGTAGAGCAAATCCCAAAAGCTAAAAGACCCTGGAGCCCAATAGGCCCTGTGAGGGTGAGGGGGGGGACAGAGAGAAATGGGTAACAAAGCTTAATTTTAATTAATTGCAATCAATCAAAAAGTATTTATCAAATGTTTACTAGATGTCCCCAACTGCTGGGTGTGTAGGGATGCTAAAGAAGCAGACAGACACCTTCCTTGTCTTTAAGGAATAGACTCTGAATGACTCTATTTGGAGACCCAGAAAGAGAACACACAGACCATTAGACAATAATGAAGTCCCAGTTACAATGAGGATCCAAGTGCAAGAGGGGGAGTCGGAGACAGAGCAGTCACTGTGGGATGGGAGGGGGCAAAACAAGACTGCCTGGAAGAGGGGGGGGTTAGAAAGTCCTTAGTGAATAGGCGCTTGGATGCATTCCTTCAGCAAGCAATTATTTAGCACCTACTATGTAGGTCACTGAGCTAGCAACTGGGCTTCCAAAGATAACAAAGACCGTGCAAGGCATTCAGTCTGATGGAAGAACAGGTAAACCCAGGACTAGCTCCCCACAAGGAACAAGTGCCAAGGGAGGGGTGAGGCCGCATGGCAAGGGTAGAGAGAGCAGATGTTGGGGCCAGAACGACCGGGTTTCAAAATGCAACTGAGCCACCCCTCTGAGCCTCAGCTTCCTCATCAGGGAAATGGGGAGAAAAATGCCCTCTTTGTAGGGTTGTTGGTGGAAGGTATATTATTTGAGTCTTTAAGAAGCAGACACCAAGATAGTATTAGTTGTGCTAGAGATTTACTAGGGGTGTGGGTAGGGGTTGGGAGGGAGCTACAGGAAGCTGGCAGAGCCATTGGATCGTGATGCAGCTCTGTCCCCGTGGAGGAGACTGGGAAAGAAGGAGGTGGGTTGGGCCAGGAGAGTCTTAGCCTGTTGTGCAGTTCTATGAAAGTTTTGGTGAGCCAATGGGCGCTCTGGAGTCAAAGTCGCCCATCAGAGGAGATCCACACTTCTCAGCCTGTATCCCTGCCAAGCTCAGCAACTGGCCAGAAGCAACAACATCAATGTGGTGGTGGACTCAGCACAGCCACTCAAGCCGTCAGCAATGATGCTCCCTGCAGACGGGTTTTTGTTCACAGCCATTACAGGCAGCTAGCATGAGAAAATGTACATAGTCATTACGCTTATGTCAAGCACAAAGTTTGACCAACCTTGTCAATGGTAAGGTGTTACTATTATTATTATGAACAAAATACAGTGAGCACACCAATCATGGGGTGTGCTCGTTAATTTCTCCTAGAGGGTTTTAGAGAGATTCACAGAGGGTGCGTTGGATGAGCACAGCCTTGCAGAATAGCTCAGATTTCTTCAAGGGAGGGGAGGTCTGCTAGACGGGATTAACTGTCTGGGAGATGGGGTCAAGGACAGGCTTGACCCCCACAGGCTTGCTGAGCAGACAAAGGCCTGGAGCAGAGCCTTAATTGGTGGAGGATTATAAGGTTTTTCCCAACCACAACCTGTCCCTATTTCCAGTCAGCACAGCCACCAGGGTGGCACTCGGTAGACCTGCTCCCTCCAGTCTCCCCGTGATAACGTCTAGAAGCAAACCCACGCAATTCACTCAGCGTCCTCAGACCCAGAAGGATGAATCACTGCACGCATTTTCTCTTTCACGTTATACACCCAGAGAGTTATGAATAAATCACACCAGGACTGGGGCCTTGTCTAGCCTCCTCTTTACAATTATTCTAAGACAAAGCTTAATCTGTAGGAAGTGCTATGGGAAAAAGAAAAATTTCAACCGCTGCCCTTGCGTTCATTAACTGCGAATTCTGAGCATGGGAGCTGCTCTCCAACAACACGCCACACTCAAATACTCCACTTCCTGTACCCACCTCTTGTCTGCTCATTTTCCCTTCTGGGTCAAAGACCTCACCCCATCCTAACAAACCCAGTGATGACTCCCCCCTACCCTTTAATTGTTCTCCTCCTCCTGGAAGTCTTCCTGGGCCCCTGGCCAGGTAAGTGCTGGTGTCCTGCACCCCCACAACTGCCTGGGTGCATCTCCATCCTTGCACTTAGATACTGTGCTCTGACCTCTGAACTTTGGATTGGAAGCTCCTTGAGGAAAGCGTCTGTGTCGTAGTCATCCTCATGTGGCTCTCGCCTCACACGAGCGGGCCTGGCTCATATGCACCCCAAGTAGCAGCTCCTGGAATAAATGAAATACCATGAAAAATAATGTGTTGGTGAGGGAATGGGGGTGGAAACTCATTGCATGAAAGGAAGTCAAGTTAAGAGATTTTAGATGGGGCTTCACAGTCCCGGGCTATGAAAAGGAATAAGAAGAAAGCTAAAGTGATGAAATGAACATCCCTCTACAGGGTGAAAAGCAGAGAATCGCTTCAGAGAAGCTGGAGTGACAGCACTGCCAGGCTTTAATTAGCCTCGTCAGGAACCTTCAGTTCCAACTTCTCGTTGGGCACACCAATAAGACCAAGTCCTGTGCCCCAGAACTGGCAGTGTTCTTCTGCCTAGCATGTCTTTCTAAAGTCGTGGAGTTTTTCTTTAAGTCCACCATGCCAAGGTGGGAAATGAAAACATTTGTGTGCTGGCTCGGGAAATACTGTGTCAGGAATGCCTAGAATGAAATTCCACGCATAGGTCTGAAGACCGAACATTTTAATCGTTCTCAGTTTAAGACTCACTTCACCAATACTGTCCAGTTTGAGGGTGAACTATTGAAAGAACGTGAAATTCACATCTAAGATTTGAGTCCCTCCTGGGTTGCTATTTATCCCTACCCAGATAAAGGTGCCCTAGGGCATATCCAATAACGCCTCCAAACCCGATCATACCAGCACTAGGAGCACTACATCGGGATCACCTAGTTCAGTGTTCTCATTCCGTGGATGAGGAAACTCGAGCCTAGAAATTCCATGACCTGCCAAAGGCCGGCAGATGGCAAGTGATGGCTGGCACTGCGGATGGACCTGTGGTGGGTTGAATTGTGTCCTCCAAGAAAATATGTTCAAGCCCTAACCCCGGTACCTGTGAATGCAACTTATTTGGAAATAGGGTCTTTGCGGATGTGGTTAGTCAAGATGAGATCATACTGGAGTAGGGTGGCCCTAATTCAATGACTGGTGTCCCTATAAGAGAGGGTAATTGGGACACAGAGGCATACAGGGAAAACGCCATGTGAAGAGGAAGGCAGAGATTGGAGTGATGCTGCCACAAGTGGAACTCCATGCATTTCTGGCAGCCACCAGAAGAGAGGCATGGACCAGATTCTTCCTCCGTTCAGAGCCCCCGGGAAGGAACCAGCTTTGCCAACACCTTGAATGTGGACTTCCAGCCTCCTGAACTGTGAGAGAATAAATTTCTGGTGTGTTAGTCATCCAGTTTGTGGTACTCGTTATAGCAGCTGTAGGAAACCAATACAAACCCCAAGTCCGGTTTTTGCCTTCATAATTATCCAGAATTAGAACCTAAGGATAGAAACATATTTCAACACAATAGTCTTTCCACCACATCAAGAAGAAGGAGGAAAATGTGACCACTTTTGCCCCCAGTTCTGATGAGCACAAAGATCTAAAACAGGGAAATGTCTTCATGTATGAGCTTGAGGGACTCGGTTAAGCTGGATCAGTGCTAAGGACTTGCGCGTGCTGTCAAGGGATGCACACTCTGGAAGCCAAGACACAGTGGTCGTCCTCGCAAAGAGCTCAGAAAGATATATGCCTGCCCAATTTCCCAACTCAAATGATAAGTAGTCCCAGCGGACACTGTAATTCTATGAATTTCCGATGTTACTTTGGAGTCATGTGACTTGATATGCATACACTCTTGGAAGTGATGAAAAACACAGAGTGTTCCAAGAATATCAGCATCCAGGCTGCCAAGATGCTTCTCAATGGAGCTTGCAATCACTGAGGTTGGAGATAATTGTCTTCTCCTAATCAGATCATCACTGCCACCCAAGCAGTTCCAACACCCAGGACAGAGGAGGGACTGGGAGGGGAACCAGACCAATCTTCTCCAGCCTTGCTCGGGGTTTCCCTGCATGTGGGGAGTCAGAGAGAAACCCTCAGTGGTGTTTCACGTTTCCCAAAGTTTTGGTCTGAGTTCATTTTTCATCTCACAACTGTTCTGGATGATCCAACATGTGTAAGGGTTTATTCAGGCTGTTTGGGGTTCTTTTGTGAAACTGTCAAAACAATGACCTCATTTGGAGCCATCTGCTGGCAGGCAGGATTGGCACGGAGCTTGCTTCTGACTTGTGTCGCCGGAGCAATCAATTCAAGATGGCCACTCTGGGTATGAGGTTTGCTGAGCGATATCAAAGCAGATAACTGATTGCTCCATCTTTTCCTCAAGTTACCAAACATGTCCGTGTTAAAGAAGCCTCCGCTGAAGGCTGCCTGCCAGGCACGGCAAAGGGAAGACATCACCCGCTGACCCAGAAACACAAACCCCTACATTGCCTGGAGTGGGGGCCGCTTCCCCCACCGTGTCCCCGCCTGCACATTAACTTGTGAAGCAAAAGGAACATGATCTAATCAGAGAAAACTGTTGTCTTTGGAGCAGAAAGCATGTGGGTACTATCAACACGTGCAGGCCAACCACACGGGATGACCTTGATCTGACGCCACGCGGCTGACCCGGGCTCTCCCAGTAACAGCAGAATCCGTGGGAAAGAATCACTCTGGGCATAGTTCAGCTTCAGCGTGTGATTATCTGAAGAGAATGAACTGGGACAATCCACAAAGGCACGAAGTCCGTGGGTATTCTGGAACTGTGACCAAGCTTGCTGAGCACAGCGTTTTGCATGGCGCATGCAGTTAGGGAGCAGGTGTACTGCTAGGTGCTCATGAAAAGAGTCCTCATTTTTTTATTGCCCATCCCCCGCCCCATTTCTCCGGGAAAGAAACATAAGGAATATGCAGGAAAATTATTTTTGACCCAATTTGTTGTTATTGCCAATTTGCTTCCTGAAGTGGCTAATTGGGCAAGCTCAGCAGAACATTCCAGTTTCTGCTAGGGAGCCTGTTTCAGAGCACTTCTGTGCACTCCCTCTGCTGAGAGATGAGACAGTGACACTTTTCTCAGATTTCCCATTGTTTATGATAGCATAACAATGACCCACATTGGGGCCCAGAAGAGGCTCTGGGGTGGGGGCGAGCCTCTTCTCACATGTTGAAACTAGCAACCAGACATTTCTCACAAATCCGAACCACTGCAGACTGCTCAGGCAGTGTTAAGTCTGGTGTGAGCCCAAAATTGCTGCCAAGCAATATGTAATTACTGGAAACTTGGGTTCAGTGGGTAGTGGGAATTTGCAGGAAGATCACGGTGACATTATCAACACAGAGCAAAATAAAAGTAGGGCAGCATCTAAATCCATAGGGTCAGTAAAGAAAAAGTTGTAAGGGCTAGAGAAGGAGCCACATGAGATAGGGAGGGAGGGCAAATAAGGTTGCCACCTGCCTGGAGGCATCATTCCTAAATTGGCCAGTTCACAGTGATAGCAGGTGCCCGGATACCTTCACTAAGGGGTGAGTTTTGAATAACCTCCCTTCAGCATGGACCAGGCACCCACACGCAAAGCAGATCTAATAATAATAATAATAATAATAATAATAATAATAATAATGGATTTGGGGGGCCAGCCCAGTGGCACAGCAGTTCAGTTTGCACGTTCTGCTTTGGTGGCCCGGGGTTGGCCGGTTTGGATCCCAGGCACAGACCTCCACACTGCTTATCAAGCCATGCTGTGGCAGGCATCCCACATATAAAGTAGAAGAAGATGGGCACAGATGTTAGCTCAGGGCCAGTCTTCCTCAGCAAAAAGAAGAGGATTGGCAGCAGATGTTAGCTCAGGGCTAATCTTCCTCAAAAAACCCAAAAAGTATTTGGTGTGTGTGGGAGATGATTTGCTAATGCAAAACAAAGTGCGTTATTAAAATTACTTCTTAACATCCACCCTGCTGTCACGCACTACCAGACTTGTAAGTGTTAAGCAGACCCCGTCTACAGTACCACTTCAAGAAATGTTCCTTCCTAAAGAGAGGTCACTGATCCAACCCCAACAAAACATAATCGACCTGGGGATCTACCTGCACACAGACACCTCTTCTATTTTTAGAAAATCCAAACTGGACCACATATTTGCAGATACATTTGACACTTTGTAAAGGACATTTAAATGAATATTCACCCAAGAATAAGCGCAGAAAAGATAAACTGCCAGACATCATCATGCAAACAAGTTTTAGAGCTTCTTTCTCTACTGTCACTACATCAAAGTCAGACGTGGCTGTTCCTTGGGCTGTTGTCATTAACTCATCATTGTGACTTAAAATACCAAATATTTTATGAATCTACCAAAAATAGCTATTTTTACATCCAGAAATCCACTCTAGCTTTGTGATATGCAGATTTTTACAACTTACTCTAAAAATCACATTTTACTCACGCTTTTGTTTAATATATCTTATAGCCAGAAGCAATAAAGCAAGGACATGACCCAATAATTAACTATCGCACACTGAAATTAGTGGTCCGAGACAAGCACAAATGCAAATTTTAGTGCATTTAGCTAAATCACAAGTACATATTGAAGGTCTAAATCATCTTATTAGCTTGTGTGATGATTGTTAATATTCGCCATTTAAGTGAATGTGTCTTATATTTAAACATCCATAATAATAATTATTATTATTAGTCGTTACTGGTTTTAAAATCCAGCCGAAGTAATTTCAGGAAAGGCAATGAATGCGAAGGTTACTTTCTTCTACAGGAGCTCAAGCAAGATGGAACTCTGGCAGTGGTTTTTTCTTTTGGCGAAATGTGGAAACAGGCTCCACACCTATCACCATCCAGCTCAGCTTTCTAATCCACTTAGTGAGTGGGGCAGGGCTTCCCAAGGACGCGGTTCAAATCTGAGGCGACCATGGGTCCACCCCCTTCATCAGAGCTGGGTGTCGTGAGCCTCTCACTGGCTATATGTGGTTCCAGGCTGACATTTGGCCATTTTTGGTGGAGCTGAGATGCTCATCTCTCAGGGCACTGGAACCTCCAAGTTCGAGGTACGGAGCCACTGCGCTCAGGTGAGATGGAGCAGGTAGTCTACTTGACAGGCACTCTACCCTATGCCCACTCCTGCCCCCAAAGCAAACTGCGACCTCCCACTGGGATCTATGGGTCCTGGGGATACAAACCATCCTGGCGGACAAAAAAAGTAGAAGACTGGAAAATATGATGCAAATTTGCAGTAAATATTTATATGGTCAGAGAGGTCTCAATTCAGAGTTTTGTGTCTGCCACCATCTAAAACAAATTCCTTCATCAGCTTATTGTTCCAGGGAGGGTAGAGTAGAGAGCTCAATTGCACCAGCTCTGGAAACAGAATTTAATTCTTTAGTCTCCCACTAACTGTGATGCTGGCAAATTTCTTTGTTTCCCCATGTCTCAGGTTCCTCATCTGCAAAATGGGCTCTGGTGAGGATCAGGGCAAGCTACGTGCAGAGCTGTGTGTAGCCCCACGGACTTTTCCCTCACTCCTGCTGCTGCCTGAAAGTTGCTGAAACTGGTTTCCCCCGTGGCTGGATTCTCCAGGTTTCAGCTTAAATGTCCACTCCTTGGAGATATTCCCTGTCGATCATATATCCTGTATATTTCTTTCACTGTGATTGTCACATCCTGAATTACACAGTTTGTTTGTTAACTTATTTATTGTCAGCTCCCTCTGTCCCCCCCACAACCCTCACACACACACACACACGTGTGTGTGTATGACTTCTCTGAAAGCTGGGATTCTGCCTACTTTACTCATTGTCCTATTCTGAGAACCTTAAACAGGGCTTGGCATTGAGCAGGAGCTAAATGGATACCTGCTGTGGAACGAATAAATTCACATGAAGTGCTTGACCAGTATTAGGGCTTCAAAAGATACTGGGAGGATGAACGAATAAAAAGAACTTGAGAAGCTTCTAGTCCAATTATACCTACAGTGTTTGGAGAATCCTCAAATTCCCTTGGCCTCGTGTTTTCCATGTCTTCTACCTAAGATTAGATGTAGGCCCCTTGAGTGCAGGACCCCCTCTTATTACCTGTGTGTGAGCAGAGGAGGCTGAGGAAAGCTCAGAGGCTCTCCTGCCAGACATGAATCCAAATCCCGGCTCTGCAGTGTCACCTTGGGCCAGTCATTTATCCGGGTCCTCCTTCTGGGAAGATTGGGGAAATGACACAATGTCCTTAGGCTGATATGAGGGTTAATAGAGAGAAAACATACAAACTGTCCAGCGGAACTGGCTACAGAATTTGCAAGCCCCAGTGAAAAGTGATACTGCGGGACCCCTGGTTCAAAAATTCTTCAGAACTTCAAGTTGGCAACAGTATGGCATTAAACCAAGCATGGGGCCTTTCTAAGCATGGGGCCGGGCGGGACTGCACAGGTCGTGCCCATGAAGCGGCCCTGCTGCCCAGCCTGGTGTCTGGCACACACTAGAGCTCTAACAAATGAGTGCCTTTTTTTTCTCCTTCCCTTCTCATTAAAAATCTGATGTAATGAAATGAGACAGATTGTAACTATTGGCTGAACAAAGGGATCCTGAGCAGTGGAATTTCTGGTAATGCTAACCATTCAGGCTAATTATCCAGTTTGTGAATTATTCAGATACCTTCGTTGTCTTTCTTCTTCTTTGAGTTATGTCGCTGCTCACTGATAATTCAAAAATAAACTGTTCCATCCCCCATTTTTCTCTTGTACCCAGATAAATGACCATTGAAAAAAGAGGTTGAAACTACAGACTCACATACTTGGACTGAACAAAACCATACTATATTTATCCCTGATGTACTCACTTATTCACCATGTGTTTATTGATTGTCTACAATGGGCAGGTAACATGGAGAGTCCCTGAGACAAGGACCTGGAATTAGTCTGGACTCTTGTGGTTGCAAGAGACAGAAACTCAACTCAGTTAGTTCAAGAAAAGGAGGGATTTATTGCTTCACTTCACTATGAAGTCCTGGCGTCTGGCTCAGGTATAGTTGGATCCAGAAATACAAATATTACGATCAGTCCTGCACAATTACCATGGACAGAGAAGGGACGCCAAGATTAGCAAGATCTGTTCATACATCCATATCCACAGCCAGAGAGCAGTCCGGGCATCACAACAAATAATTTCCCAGACTACGTGGGATGAGAAAGCAATTGCCCAGTGGAAAGAGGGCTGGACACCAAATTACAGCAGCTGTCCACCGCTGGTTTTAACAGGAGATTTTTGAGAGTTGAGATCCTAAGAAGCATACATTTCTGAAGTTCCAAGCTCCTTCTCAACAAATATTTCAGGAAAGAAAAAAAGAAAAAGCCCTTTTCTGAGATACTACAAGAATACATATGATTTAAAACATTTTCTTCCTGATATTCTAGACACAGAGACTTCGTCTCCATGATTCCAAACATCTGGAATAAAACCAGAGAAAACACGTAGGCAATCATCTACACGTTTCTAAGTATCCAGATGTCTGGCATCAGTTAGTCATTGCCAGAGTGTGTAGGAGTCCCCTTCAGCAGCAGAATTGGAATCACCGCCCAGGACCAGGTTCAGATGGTAGTTTTCTGAGAATAGAGATACTTCTCCTTGTGCTGTTTCTCACAGAAATGAATTAGCCCTGCCCTAATTAGAGAGCCAAGTATAATGAGTGAAAATGAATACAGGAAAAATTTACAGTAACAACATTTCCAAAGGTAAGACTGGCAATTTGTTTCCTTAGTCTACCTGAATTCTATTTTAGGAGGAGGTATTAAAAATAAAAACTAGGGGCTGGCCCCATGGCACAGTGTTTGAGCTTGGAATGTTGCACTTCAGTGGCCTGGGTTTGTGGGTTCAGATCCTGGGTGCAGACACACACCATTTGTCAACCATGCTGTGGTGGCGACCCACATGCAAAATGGAGAAAGATTGCCACAGATTTGGCTCAGGGCCAATCTTCCTCAACAAAAATAAATAAATAAACAAAATAAAAAATCATGGTGGCTCCTGCCATGTTTGGTGATGAAAAAGATTACTTAAATCGTACATGTTGTCATGGAGAGAACACACGACAAACAGTTAGAAGACCTTCCTTCTGGATTCAGTTCTACCCCATGGATCCTTGGACAAATCACTTAACTTGTCTGCAACTCTGCTTCTCTCCCTGGAAGACGCAGGTGTTGGACTTGATCTTTCAGGTCCATTCTAACTCCACCACGGTCTGGTGAATAAGTGTTTATAGAAGCAATAACACTAACACCTCACGCTTTACAATTTATAAAGCATTTCTGTGCACGGCTCATTTGATCCCTGCAGGAAGTCTGTGAGGAGTCCGCTCAGTCAGACATGGTCCCTCTGTGGAGTGGCAGTGTGACGTGTGTGAGGACACACAGACAGCAGGTGGTAGAGATGCCCCTACACCAGGTCTTCCTGTGCTGCAAGCTCTCTCCTTCGCCCATGTGGTAAAGCAGATCTCCAGTCTTCATGACCAGGCTCAAGTTTTAGCGTGCATTATTAATATCACCTTGACAGATTTCAGGTACCATATGATAGGTCACTGAGTCTCCTAGTTATTCATTGATTTCTAAATAAACTGGACCTGAATTCAAGGCTAAAACGGTGACTTGGTGACCCACAGATACTCCCATTTAAACGTCACATAGCGACTACAGAGCTGGGGCAGGGAAAGTACAGTATGAGCCAGGAACATCTTGTGGTGCCAGAAAATAAGGGAGTGCTCAAAAAATGATAAGGCTTGTTGATGGAACAGAAGAGCCAAACCAGCGGAACTCCTAATGGCCTGAGCTGGAACAATGTGAGCCTCCAAATAAATAATGATAGCACTGGATTATAACACTCTGAATAGAACAAATAGCCCAAGTCCATACTGACATTTATATTAATTAATATATTAACTAATGAATGAGAGGAGAAAAGACTGCTCTTCCTTAGAATAAAATTTCAATTACTAAATGTAGAAGGACAAAGGGAAATAGAAAACTTCATGGCATTAATAGGCAAACTCCATAGTAATAATTGTTACAGAAAAGAGACACTTATGGATGCTAAAATTAGAGGATGAAAGAGGAGAAACAGAATTTGCTTAGTCTCATGGTATCTTCCCCAAGACATACATTAACTACAAAGGAACAGATAGTGAAGAAAACCGGCAGACACCACCTTAACCAAGCGATCAAGGTAAACATCCCCGGAGATATATCAGCATCAGGAACCCTGTGATGGGATGCCCCGAGAAGGATACAACGTGACATCTGTGGGATTCTCACCAAATATGTATAACCTCATTCTAATCATGAGAAAACATCACACAAGCCCAAACTGAGGGATAATCTACAAAATAGGTGATGAGTAGTCTTCAAGTGTCAAGGCTGTGAAGACAAGAAAAAACTGAGAAACTGTTACAGCTTGGAGGAGACGGAGAAATAACAAGGAAATGCAGTGTGAGACCCTGGGCATTAGAGGAAAACTCAAGGGAGTTCAGATGAAGTCTTTAGTTAATAGTATAGAATCAATGTTAATTTCCTGGTTCTGATAATTATACTATAGTTGTATAATATACTAATGTTAGGAGAAACTAGGTGAGGGATATATTGAAACTCACTGGACTATTTTTACAACTTTTCTGAAAGTCATAAATTAGTTCAAAACTTTTTAAGGCATCTCAGAAGCCATTTTGAGTTTTCTGAGCTCCTCAAAAAGTCAGTTAGCTCTCCTGAGATAGTCAGAGCTACTATAATCATCCATCCATCCCTGCTCTCACTCCAAAGGGCATCTCTCTAGAGACTGAGATCCATGAGACCCCAAAACCACATTTTGACCTTTCCAGTTTGCTGACAATCCAGCTATTGGAAACCACTCTGCATTATGGACCACTCATCAATGGCAAATACTGCTGAACTTAATGCCTCTTAGGAGACAATGTAAGCTCTGTCTTCATTGAACGCAGAAAGAGAGAGCCCAACAGCCCCAAAGATATTTAGTAACAAAAATATCTTCTTAATTTTGATCACATTTATCCCAATTCTTTTCACATAACTCCACGGGCAAAGCAACCAGAATTCTTCTGATAAAATCTGTCTTTACTTCCTGCCTCCAACTGTGTCCACCCTGCAATTTCTCTGCCATCAGTGTCTGTTCTCGTCCTTAATGGGTGGAGAGCACACGTTATAACTTAGCGTTTTCTACATCTTTTTTGGTTGTTGGTTTTTCTTAAAAATACACAAACCTAACTCCATTATACGTTTCCTGAGGGTGTGAACTGGCAGCAAATTTCAGTTCCAAGCCACATACACAACTGACAATTTCAGGACACCACTCAATCGCACGCAAAGCCACGTAGCTGTAGAACTCAGTATCACTGCCTAGAAGTGATCAGCCTCCTGAAGCTGATGAGTTTTATTTTGGAAACTAGACTTACATTTCTCCTCACGAGCAGCAGCTCTTTGCTGTTCCTAGGGACTTGATGGGCAGAGGAAGGGCTTTCCCTGAATTTCTCCCCGCCTCAAACCTGGAGCAGTTGACCAGTCAGTGTCTCATGGACTCCCTTTTACTGAGCTTAGGAGGCTGGCTTTAGAAGTACCAGACTTGGTGCCTGGCCTTGATTATCTTACACTCTGGTATGAATTTAAATTGCTGGTTTTAAATAGGTAAGTCCTAAATAGGAAGAATTTACTACATAATGTTTAGGGCAACTGGAATCCCAGGGGAAGGAGAGCTAAGTAACCAGAAAAATTTCAAGCAGAAAGAGGATTTCATCCATTGACACAATAAATATTTGTTAAGTTCATTGTCTGTGCCAGGCACTGTTCTAAGTGCTAGTGTCTCAGTAGGATTCAGATAATAAATGCAAAAACAAATAAACAAGTTCATTTCAGATAATAAGAAATAAATTAAGGAAAATTAAATTAAATTAAAAAAAATTAAGATTGGTAGAGTTTATTCGGTTGATCTGCAGACTTAAGATGAAACCTCCAGCCAAGCAAATCCAATGTCACTGTAATTTATGTTCAGGCTTTTGGAACTCCTTCTTAGGACCCCAAATCTCAAATTGACGTAAAGGTTTTGCACCTTTGTGGTCACCATGTTTCAACCCTACATAGAAGCAAGACTGGCACCCAGTAAGATCTAATCAGATCCCAGCTCTGGCAGTTTTCTTTTAAAATCCCAGAACTCAAGTGCCAAGATGATTTTTTTTGCCATCATTTCTAGAAAGAGGAAGCTCTTCCAGAGAGGAAAAATGCCATTTTTCATGGATCGTAGGCCTTTCACCACTTCCCTGGCTGAGTACATCTAAGCCTATTCATTCAACGGTCAACAAATATTGTTGACCTACTATCATAATTGTCCTCTCAGCACCTAGGACAGTGCCTAGAACACAACAGATATTCAATAAATGTTTGTCAAGCTAGGTTGTCACACAGAGTTTTGGTCTAACTACACTGAAAATGATAAATGATATGAAGATGTGATGAGGATGTTTCTTTTACATAGCTCTTATCCATTTATGGATCGATCCATTAATATGGCAAAGAGCTTTAAAAATAGAAAGTATAACCTAGAGGCAAATGTTCATGTCCTTATTATTCATGAAAGTTGGAAAGTAATGCATCTGGCTGCCAAGAGAGCTAATGAAAGTGTCCACTGCAGAGAAAATGATCCGAGGACCCCCGTTGAAACCCAGGCTCCAATTTACAGTATCAATTAATGTCTTTAACAATGATCATTAAAGCAAGCCTTACTAGTAAAAAGAGATCACTGCAGCCTTTGTGGTTTAGTTAGAAAGGCCTCCTTCATTGAATCAGGCCCTATCCATCCTGATACGGTGCTAGACATTTATCACTGGTGAATCCGTCTTTGAAGGAAAGGTACTGTACCCCTCAGGTACATGCTGACAGTCAGCAAAGTGGGTCTGATGATTCCTGCCCATAGAAATAGCAAGCTCTTTATGTCCCCCATTGCACAAAGCTGCCTCTACCAGGCTTCTCATCTTAGAAAATGGTACTTCTATACCCCTAGTTGCTCATATGAAAAACCTAAGGCCATGCACGATTCTTTTATTTCTCTGGTTTCTGCAAAACGTATCTCAAATACATCTATTTCTTTCCACCTTACTGCCACAATCCTACTCTAGGCCACCACCATGTCCAGCCCGGGCCAATCATGGTGGTCCTTTCCCCTTGCCATGCTCAATTAGCTGTTAGCATGTGATGCAATTCTGATCAATGGTATGTGAGAGGAAACCTACTGAGAGCTTCTGGGAAAGGTTCCCTGACTCCTAAGAAGAGGCACTTAGAAAGAGATGGGCTTTGCTTCAACTGGAGTTTGTCATTTCTAGGTATGACATCTAGAGTCCTGAGAGCCATCTGGTCGCCATGAGAAAAGATAGCCTTGGAACAAAGCCAATACTCCAAGACAGGCACAACAGGGGCAAAAAGAGTTAGGGTCCTGATGATACTAATGAGCCACTGAATTAACTACCCTGAGAGCCACCCTACCATCTGGGTTTCTTGAAAGATGAGACAATAAATGTCCTTATTGTTTAAGTCACTTTGGGTTGGGAATTTCAGACACTTGTAGCCAAATGCATTCTGACTGATTCAGCCTCAGAAGCATCATCTCTTCTACTTTTGGCCATCTCCACCTGTTCTTCATGCAGCAACCAGAGTGATCCTTTTAAAAGAATACATCTGATTACATAATTACCCTGCTCAAAGCTCTTCAATGACTCCTCTTTCCACTTACAAAAATTTAAGTTCCTTAACACGGTTTACCAAGCTGTATCAGTCATCAATTGTTGCATAACAAACTACCTCAGAAACTTAGCAGTTTATGACAACAAACATTTATTATCTCACAATTTCTGTGGGTCAGGAGTTCAGGAGTGGCTTAGCCGGGAGTTTTTAGCTCAGGGTCCCTCATGAAGTTGCAGTCAAGATGTTAGCTGGGCCTTGACTGGGACTGGAGAATCTGCCTCCAAAATGGCGTACTTACATGGCAGCTGGTGGAAGATCTCAGCCATATGGACCTCTTCATACGGCTGCTGGAGTGTCTTCACAATATAGTAGCTGGCGTCTGCCAGAGAGAGTGACCCAAGAGAGAGCAAGGAGGAAGTCACAATGTGTTTTTCTGTCCTAATTTTGAACATCACACACCATCACTTCTACCACATTCTAGTCATGAAGTATAGACTGCTCTAGGGGGTGGGGAGTTAGGATTCACCTTTTGAGGGGATGAGTATCAAAGAATTTGTGTGGAAAAGTTTTAAAATTATTCCACAGGCTTTACATGATCTGACCCACGCCTACCTTTCTGATCTCACCTGATGTCACTTTTCTCTCAGATAAACCATCCTCCAGGCCCACTGTTCCCCCTTGAGATCAGACACATCAAGCGCTTTCCCACCTCAAGTCTTTTGTACCTTCTGTTTCCTCTGTCTGCTCTCCTCAAGTCCTTGCCTGTCTGGACACTTGTCAATCTCTAGATCTCAGTTTAAACATCTTCAGAGACACCTGTTCCAATTGCCCACTGTAAGTTCCCCTGTTGTTTTCTTTCATGGCTTCCTACATTTTCCCTCCTGTCATTTGTCACAGTTTTAATTATTTACTTTATTTATTAGTTTACTTTTTAAAGATGCAAGGGAAGAGACAATGATTTTACTCAACACAGCATCTCCAGAGATTCAAAGGGACTTGGCATAGAACAGACTCTCGATGAATCTTTGTTGTGTAAGTGAGTGAACAAACAAATGTATCATCCTTGAACACACTCAAAGAAGTGTCAGTTGCAAACTGGGCATATAAATTCATGACGTGCCACCTTCAGGAAAGACACTGTGCATAAGTGGAATTGAGACGTTATAACTGCTCATCATGCTTCGATTCTGAAACAGAAAGCAGAGCCAGGCCAGTAAAAGGTAGGAAGTGGGTTTCACCATCCACTCCTGGAAGTGCCTGGACGTAGGATGTGGAGCCACCCAGCAAGGAGGGTCTCTTGACGTGGGCTGGGCTTTCACCTGCCCCATTCTTCCTCCACGTCAGGCCTGTCTTTCTGCCTCCATTTGGGGATCACGACTCCCAACAGCACAGCAGGGTTAGGGGTGGAAATGGACAAGTGGTGGCACTCTGCCACAGGGCTGTGAGGCCAAAGGTCAAAAGGGGCAGCATTAAGAGGGCTGAGAGAGCAGTGTGTTCTAGGGGGTGGCCTTTCACGAGGTAATTTTGGCAAGAGACAATCTACAGACTTCTTCAAATGATCAAGGGCTCCATTATCCTCCCTGGTGTCAGAGGTGCTGAGATTTCTCCCGGTTCCCACGATGCTACACTGGGAAAATGTGTGGCAAATACAGAAATCTTGCAAGGGGCAGGGCAGATCCACTTGACCTCCTCAGCTTAAAACCCAAAGGAGAATCTCTCTGCCCAGGGGTCACAAAAGCAACCAAGGGGAGCCCATACTCCTGGTCTATCCACAAACACCAGACTGGGAGAGATTACTTCTCATTCCAAGATTACAGCATCCAAAGTCAGCACAAAGTTGGTTATAGATTTCACAGTCATGATATGTAGAGGAGAGTATACTTCTGATAAGAGTTTATATTTTTAAAAAACAGAAAAAAATTTTATGTTCTAAATCAAATTGAAGGCATTAGATCCCCAGGAGTTCTCCCTCAGAATATTACTCCCTTCAGAGGAGTGACAGTCAGACCCCGGGTGGCTACAGTTGAAAAACAGACCAGACGGGTGAAGGCCAGGCAAAGATGAGGGTCAGAGCATAAAACAGTGGTTTCAGACCCAGCCCTATGATCTCTTTTTTTTTTAAATAAAAAAGCAAGCAAAAAATAAGTTTATAAGAACTAGAAGATAGAGTAATACATAATTTTATTATATTGCTTTTTAAGTTTATTAAGAATTGTATAATGCTATACAATTTTAGCATTTGAAAATCTATACCTAGACAATGTAATTTGTCACTGTCCTTTTTTTAAAAATTATTTTATTGAGATCATATTGGTTTATAACATTGTGTAATTTCAGGTGTACATTATTATATTTCAGTTTCTGTATAGACTGCGTCGGGCTCACCACCAATAGTCTAGGTTTTATCCATCACCATACATATGTGCCCCTTTACCTCTTTCAACAACCCCGGAACCCCCTTCCCTTCTGGTAACCACTAATCTGTTCTCTTTGTCCATGTATTTGCTTATTTTCCACAAATGAGTGAAATCTTATGGTATTCGTCTTTCTTTGACTGGCTTATTTCTGTTAACATAATGCCCTCAAGGTCCATCCATGTTGTTGCAAATGGGATGGTTTTGTCTTTTTCTTATGGTTGAGTAGTATTCCATTGTGTATATATACCACATCTTCTTTATCCATTCATCAGTCAGTGGGCACTTGGGTTGCTTCCACATCTTGGCTAGCGTGAATAATGCTGCAATGAATGTAGGGGTGCATAAGTCTCTTTGAATTATTGATTTCATGTTCTTTGGATAAATACCCAGTAGTGGGATAGCTGGATCATATGGTATTTCTATTTTCAATTTTTCGAGAAATCTCCATACTGTTTTCCATAGTAGCTACACCGGTTTGCATTCCCACCAGCAGTATACAGGGTTCCCTTTTCTCCATAATCTCTTCAAAATTTGTTATTTTTTGTGTTGTTAATCATAGCCACTCTGACAGGTGTAAGGTAATATCTCATTGGAGTTTTGATTTGCATTTCTCTAATAATTAGTGATGTTGAACATCTTTTCATGTGCCTGTTGGCCATCTGTATATCTTCTTTGGAAAAATGTCTCTTCAGATCCTGTGCCCATTTTTTGATCAAGTTCTTTGTTTTTCTGTTGTTAAGTTGTGTGAGTTCCTCATATACTATGGAGATATATGATTTTATATGTCAGATATATGATTTTCAAATATTTTCTCCTAGTTGGTGGGTTGTCTTTTCATTTTGTTCCTGCTTTCCTTTGTCTTGCAGAATCTTTTTAGTCTGATGTAGTCCCATTTGTTTATTTTTTCTTTTGTTCCCCTTGCCTGTGTAGACGAGGTATTCGACAAGATGCTGCTAAGACCAATGTCAAAGAGTGTACGGCCTATATTTTCTTCTAGGAGTTTCATGGTTTCACGTCTTACATTGAAGTCTTTAATCTATTTGGAGTAAATTTTTGTGTATGGTCTAAGACAATGGTCTACTTTCATTCTTTTGCACGTGGCTGCCCAGTTTTCCCAACACCGTTTATTGAAGAGACTCTCCTTTCTCCATTGTAAGTTCTTGGCTCCTTTGTCGAAGATTAGCTATCCAAAGATGTGTGGTTTTATTTCTGGGCTTTCAATTCTGTTCCATTGATCTCTATGTCTGTTTTTGTGCCAGTGCCATGATGTTTTGATTACTACAGCTTTGTATTATATTTTGAAGTCAGGAACCGTGATGCCTCCAGCTATATTCTTTTTTCTCACAGTTGCTTTGGCTATTTGGGGGTCTTTTATGATTCTGTGTTCTATTTCCTTAAAGACTGTCATTGGGATTCTGATTGGGGTTGCATTGAATCTGTAGATTGCTTTAGGTAGTATGGACATTCTAACTATGTTTATTCTTCCAATCCATGAGCATGGAATATCTTTCCATTTATGTCTTCTTCGATTTCTTTCAGTAATGTCATAGCTTTCTGTGTACAGGTCTTTCACCTCCTTGGTTAAGATTATTCCTAGATATTTTATTCTTTTCATTGTGATTGTAAGTGAGATTGTATTCTTGACTTCTGTTTCTGCTAATTCATTGTTGGTGTATAGAAATGCAATCAATTTTTGTAAGTTGATTTTGTACCTTACAACTTTGCTGTAGTTGTTGATTATTTATAATAGTTTTCTGGTGGATTCTTCTAGGGTTTTCCACATATAGAATCATGTCCACAAACAGTGAGAGTTTTACATCTTCCTTTCCAATTTGGAAATGTTTTATTTCTTTTTCTTGCCTAAAATCGCTCTGTCCAAAACCTCCAGTACTATGTTGAGTAGGAATGGTGAGAGTGAGCTCCCTTTTCTTGTTCCTGTTCTCCGAGGAATGGCTTTCAATGTTTTACTGTTAAGTATGAAGCCAGCTGTGGGTTTGTCATATATGGCCCTTATTATGTTGAGGTGCTTTCCTTCTACACCCATTTTATTGAGAGGTATTTTTTATCATAAATGGATGTTGGATCTTGTCAAATGCTTTCTCTACATCTATTGAGATGATCATGTGATTTTTTTTCCTCATTTGTTAATGTGGTGTGTCACATTGATTGATTTGCGAGTGTTGAACCATCCTTGCGTCCCTGGTATGAATCCCACTTGATCATGGTGTATGATCTTTTTAATGTATTACTGTATTCAATTTGCCTATATTTTGTTGTGGATTTTTGCATCTATTTTCATCAGCAATATTGGCCTGTAATCTCCCTTCTTTGTGTTGTCCTTGTCTGGTTTTGGTATCAGGGTAATGTTGGCCTCATAGAATGAGTTAGGAAGTGTTCTGTCTTCAATTTTCTGGAATGCTTTGAGAATTATAGGTATTAAATCTTCTTTAAATGTTTGTTAGAATTCTCCAGAGAACCCATCTGGTCTTGGACTTTTGGTTTTGGGGAGATTTTTGATTACTATTTCAAGCTCTTTACTTGTGATTGATCTATTCAGATTCTCTATTTCTTCTTGATTCAGTTTTGGGAGGTTGTGTGAGTCTAAGAATTTATCCATTTCTTCTAGATTACCCAATTTGTTGGCATATAGTTTTCCATAGTATTCTCTTATAATCCTTTGGATTTCTGTGGTATTCATTGTAGTTTCTCCTTTTTCAGTTTTAATTTTATTTATTTGAGTCTTCTCTCTTTCTTTCTTAGTTAGTCTGGCTAAGGGTTTGTCAATTTTGTCTATCTTTTCAAAGAACCAGATCCCAGTTTCATTGATCATTTGTACTCTTTTTTTAAGTCTCTATTTCCTTTATTTCTGTGTTAATTTTTATTATCTTCCTCCTGCTAACTTTGGGCTTTGTTTGTTGTTCTTTTTCTGGTTCTGTTAGGTGTTGTTTAAGATAACTTATTTGAGATTTTTCTTCTTTGTTGAGGTAGCCCTGTATTATTATAAATTTCCATCTTAGTCTAAAATGCTTTTGCTGCATCCCATAAGAGTTGACATGTTGTATTTTCATATTGATTTGTCTCCAGGTATTTTTTTATTTCTCCTTTGATTTCTTCATTGACCCAATGGCTGTTCAGTAGCATGCTGTTTAGTCTCCACATGTCTGTGACTTTCCCAGCCTTTCTCTTATAGTTGATTTCTAGTTTCATACCATTGTGGTCAGAAAAGATGCTCGATATGATTTCAATCTTTTTAAATTTATTGAGGCTTACCTTGTTTCTCAACATATGGTCAAGCTTTGAGAATGTTCCATGTGCACTTGAGAAGAATGTGTATTCTGCTGGTTTTGGATGGAATGGTCCATATATATTTAGTAAGTCCATTGGTCTAGTGTTTCATTTAAGGCCTCTGATTCCTTGTTGACTTTCTGTCTGGGTGATTTATCCATTGATGCAAGTAGGGTGTTGAGAACGCTTACTATTATTGTGTTGCTGTCAATTTCTCCCTTTTTTTCCCCTTTTACTGAGGAAGACTCACCCTGAGCTAACATCCACTGCCAATCCTTCTCTTTTCTTTTTGTATGTGAGCCAACACCATAGCATGGCCACTGACAGACGAGTAGTATAGGTCCATGCCCAGGAACCAAACCCAGGCCACTGAAGCAGAGCATGCCAAATTTAACCACTAGGCCACCAGGGCTGGCCCAATTTCTCCCTTTAGGTCTGTTAATAGTTGCCTTACACACTTTGGTGTTCCTTCATTAGTAGCATATATATTCATAAGTGTCATTCCTCTTGGTGAAATGTCCCTTTTATCATTATATACTGCCTCTCTTTGTCTCTCATTGTCTTTTTTATCTTGAAGTCTGCTTTGTCTGATATAAGTATGGCAACACCTGCTTTCTTTTGCCTGCCATTTCCTTGGCGTATCATCTTCCATCCCTTCACTCTGAGCCTATGTTTGTCTTTAGAGCTGAGATGTGTTTCCTGGAAGCAGCATATTGTTGGGTCTTGTTTTTCAATCCATCCAGCCACTCTGTGTCTTATGACTGGAGAATTCAATCCATTTACCTTAGAATGATTCTTGATACCTGAGGGCTTAATACCCCCATGTTATCTCTTGTTTTCCAGTTGTTCTATATTTCCATTATTTCTTTTCCCTTGTTTTTCTGACTGCCATTTCAGTTTGGTGGTTTTCTTTGATGGTTTTTTCTTTATTTAGGATTTGTAGCTCTGCTCTGAGTTTTTGTTTAGTGGTTATGGTGAGGTTTGTGTAAAAGATCTCATAGATGAGATGGTCCATTTTCTGATAGCCTCTTCTCAACATTAGCCTAAGCAGGTCCCATCCCTTTCCTCTTCTTCTGAGTTATTGTTGTCACAAATTATTCCTTTTGTCTTGTGAGTTTGTGACTAAATTCAAGAGTTTATAGTTATTTTTGATGCTTTCCTTACCTTTATCATTTATTTTTTAATTAAGTATTTACTAACCTGCTCTGATATAGAATGGCAGTTTTCTGATTTTGTCTATTTATCTCCTTGCTCAAGGTTTTGTAAACCTTTGCTTTTTAGTTTCAAATAGGAGGGCTCCTTTCAACATTCCTTGTAAGGCAGGCCTAGTGGTGACAAACTCCCTTAGCTTTTGTTTATCTGGGAAATCTTTTATTTCTCCATTGTATCTGAAGGACAGTTTCACTGAATAGAGTATTCTTGGTGGAAAGTTTTTGTCTTTCAGTATTTTGAATATATCATTCCATTCTCTCCTAGCTGTACAGTTTCTGCTGAGAAATCTACTGAAAGCCTGATAGGGGTTCCTTTGTAGGTTATTTTCTTCTGCCTTGCTGCTCTTAATATTTTTTCATTTGTCATTGACTTTTGCCAGTTTGAACATTATATGCCTTAGAGGAGGTCTTTTTGCATTGAAAGGAGTTTTATTGGCTTCATGTACTTGTAAGTCCAGTTCTTACCCCAGATTTGGGAAGACCTCAGTTATTATTTCTTTGAACAAGCTCTCTGCTCCTTTCTCCCCATCTTCTTCCCTGGAATACCTATAATCCTTATGTTGCTTTTCCTAATTGAGTTGGATATTTCCTTCTTTTTTTAATTGAGGTTATGATAGTTTACAACCTTGTGAAATTTCAGTTGTATATTATTATTTTTCAGTCATATTATAGGTGCACCACTTCACTGTTTGTGTCCACTCCCACCTCCCCTTTCCCCTGGTAACCACTAATCTGTTCTCTTTGTCCATATGTTTGTTTATCTTCCACATGTGAGTGGAGTCATACAGAGATTACCTTTCTCTATCTGGCTTATTTCCCTTAACATAATACCCTCAAGGTCCATCCATGTTGTTGTGAATGGGACGATTTTATCCTTTTTATGGCTGAGTAGTATTCCCTTGTTTATATATACCATATCTTCTTTATCCAATCATCAGTTAATGGGCACTTAGGTTGCTTCCATGTCTTCACTATTGTGAATAATGCTGCAATGAACATAGGGGTGCATGAGTTTCTTTGAATTGCTGATTTCAATTTCTTTGGACAGATACCCAGTAGTGGGATGGCTGGGTCATATGGTATTTCTATTTTTAATTTTTTTGAGAAATCTTCATACTGTTTTCTATAGTGGCTGCACCAGTTTGCATTCCCACCAGCAATGTATGAGAGTTCCTTTTTCTCCACAATCTCTCCAACATTTGCTATTTTTTGTTTTACTTATTTTAGCCATTCTAACAGGTGTAAGGTGATATCTTACTGTAGTTTTGATTTGCACTTCCCTCATGATCAGTGGTGATGAGCATTTTTCATGTGCCTATTGGCCATCCATATATCTTCTTTGGAGAAATGTCTGTTCCTATCCCCTGCCCATTTTTTGATTGGGTTGTTTGATTTTTTGTTGTTGAGTTGCATGGGTTCTTTATATATTATGGAGATTAAGCCTTTGTCAGATATATGATTTGCAAATTTTTTTCCCACTTGGTAGGTTGTATTTTTGTTTCAATCTTGTTTTCCTTTGCCTTGTAGAAGCTCATTAGAATGATGAAGTCCCATTTGTTTATTCTTTTTATTATTTCCCTTGTCTGAGAAGACATGGTATCTGAAAAGATCCTTTTAAGACTGGTGTCAAAGAGTGTACTGCCTATATTTTCTTCTAGAAGTCTTATGGTTTCAGGTCTTACCTTTAAGTCATTGATCCATCTTGAGTTTATTTCTGTGAATGGCATAAAAGAATGATCTATTTTCATTCTTTGACATGTGGCTGTCCAGTTTTCCCAACACCATTTGTTGAAGAGACTTTCTTTTCTCCATTGTATGCCCTCAGCTCCTTTGTCGAAGATAAGCTGTCCATAGATGTGTGGTTTTGAGTTGGATATTTCTTGAAGAATTTCTTCATTTTTAAAAAATCTTAGTTCTCTCTTCTACCTGAAGCAGTTCCACATTTCTAGCCTCTAAACCATTAATTATGTCCTTCATAACATCAGCTCTATTTTTTATTTCTAGATTATTTTTTATCTCATTAATTGTGTTCTTCATATCCAGAATTTCTATTTGGTTCTTTTTGAGAGTTTTGATCTCTTTAGTGAAGAATTCCTTTGACTCTTTAATTTTATTCCGGAGCTCATTGAACTGTCTTTCTGAGTTTTCTTGTAACTTATTGAGCTTCTTTATGACAACTATTTTGAATTCTCTGTCATTTAGATTGTAAATTTCTACGACTTCAAGATTGGTTTCTGGAGACTTGTCATTTCCTTCTGCTCTGAAGCGTTGCTGTAGTTCTTCATGGTGTTTGATGAATTGATCCTTTGCTGGTGCATTTGTGGTAGTCTCAGGTCACAGATTCTACCTACCACTGCTGGCGGGGGCAGGAGCTGTGTTTTCTGATCCTACCCCATCTGCTGGAAGTTGTGCCAATAGGGCTGCTCAGCATTTGCATGGGCTGGCCTC
The DNA here is from genome assembly GCF_041296235.1 of Equus asinus. NCBI lineage: Eukaryota > Metazoa > Chordata > Mammalia > Perissodactyla > Equidae > Equus > Equus asinus. The sequence goes on along the minus strand of NC_091791.1, from coordinate 11,639,464 downwards.
AGCTGCTTGGCGAGTCACATATACATGCACAGGCCAGGTCTCTGTGCTCTGCCAGCAGGTTGCTCCTTATGGGCAGGACTGCTGTACTCAGCAGGGGACCATTGGCTGAGATGCTGTGCTAGGCAAGAGGGGAGGGGCACTTTCTTTTGCACGTGGGCTGGCTCTGCACTTGTGGGTAGCTTGACTGAGCCATTGCCCTTGGTAGGCAGGGCTCCCTTGTGAGGGCTGGAGCCACTGCCACTCAGCAGGGAGCATTCGCATCGATAGGGCCACCACAGCATAGTGGGAACTCCCTTGCGCCAGGCTACCATTCTGAAAGTGTTTGTATGCAGGCCTAGCTGTCCCTGCCTCCTCTTACAGTCACACTGGCCACTGTGTGAGGACCTGTGATCTGGATTGCTGCCACCAGGGAGGGTGAGGGTCCTGTTCACCCAGTTCCACTGCTTCCCAGGGATCTAGTCCACCCACCTTCAGATGTATGGCTGCATGGATCTCTCAGGTGTCCCTTTGTGCTGTGTAGGGAATCCTCTATTGGTTAATGAATGTCCATTTAGCTGTAACTTAGACGTGAGAGACAAAGGGAATAACTCCACCATGATGCTGATATCACCCCATCACTATCCCATGCCCTCCTTTTAAAATAAATACTTTATAACATCCTCCTTGTTAACCTGTAATATATTTCACAGTTTACATAATGTAACTACACACATAATTTCAAAAAATCAAATCAATAAAATGCTCTAACTGGAATATAAAGAGAAAAAAAGTTAAATAATTTATTATAAAATAATCTGCATGTCAGTGTGTATGTGCAGGTTCATGTACCTTCAAGATGTAATGGGTAACCAGACGCTTACATTACGAATATGTTTATATTTAACATTTTAAAATAACAGCTCAACAATATATTCATAAATATATACTGAGTTACACTGAATGCAACAGCTATAACCATAGACTCACACAGGTTGTTGTTTGAAGGCCTCAAATCCAGTGTAGCAATGGGTAACATGATTTTTGGAAAGGGTCAACAACTCTTGGGAGAGTTCTGAACAAAACAAAGTACCATTGTCCCCCGTTTTATTTTATTAGTTGCATTTCTTCAATGTTCAGTGTATATTAAAACCATGCACAAAATACTTTGCATATATGTGTAAAATAGAGTTCAGTGCTAGGTTCAGATAACTGTCTATGGGTTTTTCACCTTCGTGGATGTCCAGCAAGATGTGGGCTAATTCTCCATGGTGAGAGATCTCCTGTTCCATCGTCTAACGTTCCTGAACCCCCCAATACCACCAGCAAATCCCAGTAGTGTCCCCACATCATTGTGACAAATAGAACCACACCCTGGGTGGCAGCACATTCACTGTTGAGGACCACTGAGAAAGACAGGGTCTAATATTATCAACTAAGCTCCCAAAGACTTCATTCATGTTCCTCAGAAATGTACGAGTGCCTACCATGTGCCAGGCTCTATGCTGGGCACTAAATGTGGGTGAAATGGCAAGTCCAAATCTGGAGGTATGTCAACAAGAAATGTGATAAGCATGATGAACAAGACAGCTCCTCCATCATAAGGTCGACACTTAATAAACACACACTCTCTGTATCTTCATCTTGGTTTGGAGCCTTCATTACAAACCGTTTCACCTCATAGCACCACCCACCTCGATCTGCCAGTGTTTCTGATTTTAGCTCTAACTTTGAGCCTCACACTTGACCTTTGCATCCAGTGTCAAATATTGTCCCTCCACCACATCCTTACCTTCCCTCCTCAGAGTGGACATGGGTCCAGCTCCCATTGGTCATTACCTATCCTAGTCCAGCCTTTTCCCTGGGAGCCTCAATCAGCCTCTGGGGCAGAACTCCCTATCAAGTTTTCACCTACCCCTGGGAAAAGCATAATAATAACCAGACAAAAATGCACTACTAGCTCATGTCCAAATTGTCTCAAAGGGTCTGTCCAAGGGGTTCAGTAATTCAGGCAGGTGTGGAAGCAGGCAGGAAAGCAGCTCTTTTGAATATTTCAGTTCAAAGGTAGGATGTCCATTCCCATGGACACTGGGAACTAATAGGAAAATAAGGCAGAAAGGGTCTTCCTGGAGAACTGGGGTCCCGATGCTGGAGCCTGGGTCTCCTGTCTCCCCACCCACCCATTCTCTCAAACACAGGGTCAAGACCAGCTCTGAGGGCTTGAAGTTGTGCTGACCTGCTGGTCATAGTCAACTGCTCCCAGCCATGAGGGTTGCACAGTGGCATGGACAGCAAGCTCAGGAAGGAAATGGAAAGACCCAAGGGATTGTCCCTCTATGATGACTCTCCTCAAAGCTGCTAACTGCCACACTTCCTAGCCCAGCACACACCATCTGGCCTGAGCTACCTCTCTCCCTAGTCCTCCCTGCCACACAGAGGAGGACAAGGTCAAAGCCCCATTCCAACCGAGGCGCAAGGGGTCAACTAGGGAGCAGGGAACTCTTTTAATAGAACTGCAACTCATATTAGGGTCAGATTGGCAATTAGAGTGGTATGGAGCAAGGTAGAAGAACTCGGCTGAGAGCTGAGTTTGCAGATGGCAGAAGGAGAAAGTACTCAGGGGCGGGAAGGCAGGCATTAGATGAAGATCAAAACACAAGGACAAGTAAGCTCTCATACTCCCAGGAGGGGTGGGTGGGAGACAGGTCCTAGAGCAGAGCAAGTGGTCAGGGCTGAGATCTACACACCCAGGGCAGCTCTGGGTGGGCAGGAGGCAGTGGGAGGACTGCAAGTGTTGGGAGGTGGTGGGGGGTGCTGGATTCTGTGTGGGCAACATGTAGCATCATGAAGAACTGGCCAGAGCTTCCGTCATGTGCTTATCACACTTACACTCCAAAGATCAGATTTTCTAAACCCAGTTCTTAGGGATAAAAATCTGAGCACCTCTCTTTGGTGGAAACATGAGAACTTTCCTGAAAGGATCGCATCATATTAAAACTAATTATCACCCATGTCTACAATCTAAAACATATTCTGCCAGCTACTTTCACCAACTTCAGAAGTATTTTATATGAAGTTAAATCAATCCATGCTCCTAATTTTTTATAGTCATCATTCTTAAATAAAAAAGAATAATCTGACATTTTTAATGAACTGTTATTGGCTCCCTTTAGTTATTCAAAGTATAAAAGAACATGTTGTTACAGTGTCTTTGAGCTTCAGAAAGTTAAACTTCAGACAGAAATCTACTTCCAAAAAGTAGAAACGGCAAATAGCATCAGAAAGTATTCTGGCTTGCCAGCAACTCTCTACAAACTCTTACAAAAAGAAAAAACTGTTTGAGAATATATATGGCTGAGCAAGATGGGGAGTTTTCTTACCCAGTATCATGCTTAAAATTCGTGCATTTTCCACCAATTTGTGTGTAAAAACTGCTGTTACTTTCTATTTCAGTTTTTTAAAACTTCAGTCTTCAAAGAACTCATATCCTTAGGGTTCTTTGTATGTACAGCAAGCTCACCAGGTGCCAGTGGGTGGTGGCACTTTAGACAGGCTTTGTGGTAGGGCAATCTACGCCTTCTTAGAATTTAAATATTTTATTACTCATATCACCTTTTATGAAAAGATAACGGCGTGATTAAGAGGAAGGTTTAGACAGAATTTGGTGCCATTATGGTTAGGGCCTTGGAAAGAACCAGGTCCTGCCCTGCCAAGGCTTCTTTCCCATTGGACCCCTCCTTTGTGCTCTCCCTCTCCTCCTGGTCCCACTTCCCATCATCCTCCTGTTGAACACATCCTAATGGTCCTCAAGCTATCACCCTCCTGTTGCCCCTCCCCAGCCACCCATCCCAAAGGCCCTCCCCTGCCCCACTGCCCCCGCCCCGTCAGACTCCCTGATTGTCCTCCCCGTTGGGCTCCCTCTTTATCTGTCACCTTCCTCATCAGCCTCCCTCCGTGCAGGGTTACCGAGTCACCTATATGTAAAAGGAGTAATGGCAGAAAGAGGATCAGAATCTCTTCATTATGTGCAGCAAACTTCCCCCAAGAATCTGAACAAGATGGTCTGGAACAGGCAGCTGAGGGTGAAGCCCAGATGGGGCTCCTATTCCCCACTCCTCCACCCCCAGGATCTTATCATCTGGGAAGGAGGAAAGATCTAGACATTCGATATCGCTTTAACTTCTCTACCCAGCTGCTCATATAAAGGAAGTTGAAAGAAAAAAAATCTGTCTATCTTATATACCTTATACAGACATACCTGTCTATCTCACCAAGCAAGGGGGCGAGCAGACACAGGCCTGGGGTAGGCTGAGGGGTCCCTGTCCCCGCTGATGACCTCAAAGAACAAAGCATGTCAACACCAAAGAAAGTTCTTATTTTTCCAAGAATATGCATATAAGTTAAAGTACTGTTTTTCAAACTTTCCCAATGGCACTAATACCGGTGTGCTCCCTGGACACTGACAGGAGGGCATGAGATCTGGAATTTAAACTGCATTTTTGGCAAAAATGCCATGTGATTCTGCAGGAACCTTTGAAGAAAGACCGATCCTTGAGTACAATTTGTACCTGTTTTAACAATCCTTATCTGTTGCCCAACTTAAGCATTAAGTTAGTAACTGCTTAATCTGACCCTGATTTTATGCCCAGACTTGGTTAGAACTAATCTGAATTACTCAGTCCCTCTGACCCCTTCCTCTGATGGGAAGAAAGGCCATCAGGACATGACTTTGTCTGTTTGTTTGTTATTAATAAGGTCATGGGTTGCTTCCATGTTCACCTTCTGTGAAACTCAAGTCAATAAATATTTGGGTTCCTACAGCCACAATGGCTCTCCACCCTCTGGGCCTGTGAGCATTCATAGAGAGCAACTCTGCCCTCCGGAGTTCCCTGGTTCACTTGTCCCCACCCATCATCATGCAGTGGGAATAGAAAGAGCCTGGCAGTGGTCAGAACTGGTTCACTCGTATCCCGTACCCCGCTGTGTGTGGGCACAAGGTTGAGCCTTGGCCTCTATGTGTATAAAATGGGTAGAAGCACCCTCTTCATCTTTTCTGTGTGTCTATCCCCCTTCTAATGGGAGTTGTTTCCAGTTACTCCAAGGATAGACTTTCCAGGCAAACTTCTAAAGGAGTTTGTCTTTCTACCAGGGCACCTCTAACACAATTCAGGCAGCAAGGGTACAAGGTCCTGAAGGAGAATGGCATGAGAGGGAGTACAAAGTCCAAAGGAAAATAAGAGATGTGTCTATGGAGTGGAAGCTATTTTATCAACTCCTTAACAAATAAGTGCAAAAGGAGGAAGAGCTTCTTGGATTTTCCTCCATCCCCACCTGCATGAGTGTTTGGCCCATGAAAGTGTAACTAGGGTATCTATTTTCAAAATCATCCAAATCACAGAACAAGAAAAAAATAACCAAACTATTTTTTTTCAAAGCTCCCCTGAGAAGGCAGCTCTTTATCACAGTGATGGTTGCTGATGCACGGGCAAACAACAGAATCCGGGGGGTTCCCGAGAAAAAGGGTGTGCTCGGCCCCTGCCCCTGATGCTGTGCCCAGTGACCCTTGCTCTGTGCCCAGCTGGCCCACAAAAGGAAGTCACAAATCCGACAGAAGCTCATGGTGGCAGCCAAGATTCTCTTCGGCTGCCTTTTCTCCTGGCTCCACCCCATTTTTCTCCTGACTCACCCCAATTCCCTGGGACTAAAAGCTCTTCTCCATGACTCCTAAGGCCATGACTCAGAGGTGCCCTCTGACTCTCTCACATGTGGCGACTCATTTGAACCTCCCCCCGCCCCATAGTCTGGACTCTCTGCCATTCCTTGGAGAACTCCTCCCTGTGGGTGTACTTGCCCTTCCCCCGACCACAAGGTGGGAGGGGGGATGGGTTCAACACCCAGCAACACCCCTGGCTTCAGACCTCGATTTTGGAAAGTTCCTTATTGCAGCTAAACCCTTCACCTTAATATCCTCTGGACCCTGCCCCTCTTGGTACCTGCCACCTGTCAAAGGAGAGGATTCGTTTCCCTTCTATTTGTCTTTTCTCCCTGATTTGGTGTGAGGCCTTTCCCTTGTTATTAAATAACCAGGATATGTGTTTATTTTGCTCTGGCTGAAGAGGGTTACACACATAACAAAACGATAAAAGCACCAAAGAGCACCTGTTACCTGTTCTGCCCAACTGTGCTTAACTCTATTGCCCACATATTTCAAGGAATGATAATCTCACCCAGATACAGCAGCATCTGGCTCTTGACGTCTATCTCCCTTTATGGATCCTTTTCTGGGCCTCACGTAGAACTAACTTCCTTTATCATTACCGTGAAACTCTCCTCGGTCCTCATATATTCCCCCCTTGGTTTACTCCTTCACCGATGCATTTTATAAGAAAAGTTGGTGCCTCAAAAGTCTCGCGGAAGCCAGGCAGGCATTCCCTTTTCCATTTTGCAGACAAGAAAAACACAACTCCTTCTAAATTCTGATGTTAGAAAGTCGATCTCAGGGAGTAGTTGTTCCTCTTTAGGCCAAGGAACTTGCCATTACACCACGTAGCCCTAGTGGTTGGAGCCATGGAAGGACTCCTGGGCAGGTAGCTGCCTCGGCCTGTAAGCTATTGGAACAGAGGACCTGAATTCTACTCCAAGAGGCCTCTAAATGGGACAGTCACCAGGGGAGAATTGGAGAAAGGAGAGTGACAGGCAGGGTGCTCCAGGTTCTGCATTGAGGCAGACATGCCAGGACCAAGCAGAACCTCATTTATAGTTGACATGTTCCTGAGATGGCCCAGAGACCAGGCTGAGAACTAGCCCCAGGTGAATATAGTTACAGCACAATCATACTTTTAAAATGGAGCCAGACAACATACATGACACAGACCAGAGCTCTGACCAACAGAAAAAATGGCTCAGGATCGTGACACTCCTCTCCCCGAAGAGAATTTGTCAGAAGGAAAGCAGGCAAGATGACGCTGTAAAGGTGCTGATATGGCCTCAAACTTTACAACGTGACTCCAGTGAATTGCACCCTACTGGATGGATACACAGCTTCTGTTTTAAAGAAAGAACACACACATTGTGGAATTCGCAGGGCTGGCTACTGGAAAATTAAGTTTTAAATGTCCTCCCCTCCAACACCCATCCCATTTCCCTGGCTGAGTGGATAGTCGTAACAGACTGCAGTCCAGAATTTCTGCAACCTAATACTTTATTGGGTCAAAAATGACCTTTGGCTAGCTCTACCGTGAAGCACTCTAAAATTAGAAAAATCCAAATGGAAGACTCACACCAGGATTACATACCCACCCTGTTCCTTAGGTCACCAAGCCTGTGTCAGGAAGGAGGAGCCCACAGCAGATTCATCTCAGTTGGCACAGAAGTGCCAAGCAATGCCGCCTGCTGTGGGAGCCAGAGAAGAAGGATTGCCTCCTTCCATGGAGCTTTGATAAGTTTCAGGAGATGGAACTGGAATATAAATTAATAAATTAAAAGCAGGTAGGCCTGGAAAGCACGCTCTTGATGGTTGTGCAGTCCCCTCCCCCCGCCTGCCCCAGGAAGGAGCATCTTCAGGGCTGATCACACTGCAGGGCATCACTGGAGAGAGTCATCAAGAGCTCTGTATGTGGGGTGCCTGCCCCATGTTATCCAGAAACACCCTGGGCACGTTCTGTTCAGCTAACAGGAAGGGCAACATCCTCCTTGGGCCCACCAGCTCTTGGGGAACGTGCCTCTCTGAGCGATGCTGGCCCCTTCCCACAGCCCCACCTTTGCCTCCCAGCTGTCGGCTCACTGAGGCAGAGCGGGTGAGAGCTGGCACGTGGCTCCTGATTGTAACTCTCGGCTGGTAGCCGTGGAGCACACCCCTCCTCAGGTGCACCTTGCATTCTGTTTGTTTTCAGGTAGAACGATGATCTCAGCCCATGAATCACCCGAGAATGCATCTCCACTCCTCACCACAGTCATGTTCAACACAGGGTTTCGCACAAGTTGCAGACCGGATTCCATCTTCATTAACCAAAGATGCGTGGGGAGCAATAAACAGACAAGGGATGAATCTGCCTACGGTCACCGTGCCAACGGCACTTTGCCTCGTAAACCTTGACCAAGTACAACTAGGGAAGCTCAACGAAAGAACTGGAAGGAATAAAAAGCAAGGGCGCACTCAGCATGCTTCTCCTCCTCCTTTCCTTTTTTCCATCTGCTTCTGGGCACAGTGATTTCACATGCGTTCTGGCTGTGAATGGCCTTCCCACCTAAGGGCCATTTGGGACATCTTCCTCTGAGGAGGACCCACACACTAGAGCAGAAGTTGGCAAACTTGTTCTCTGAAGGGCCAGATAGTATATATTTTCAGTTTTGCAGGTCACATCGTCTCTGTCACAACTACTTAACGCTGCTGTTGTAGAGCGAAAGTGGCCACAGAAGACATGTAAATGAACGCAATGGCTGTGCTCCAGCAAAATTTTATTTACAAAAATAGGCAGTGGGCCAAACTGGCTCATGGGCTGTAGTTTGCCAACCCTTGTGCTAGATTATTCCCTCCCTCTTTATCAAAGCCTGCCTGCCCATGTCCCAGGTGGCTGAGATCTGCTTTCTAAGCCCAGTGATAACAGGACGCCCTTCTTACCTTCCCTGGAGAGGGTGCCTCAAGCTGTCTCCCCTCCCAGGTGCCACAGGTACATTGATTAAGTTCTTCTGTTTGTTTAGTCCGTCTCAAAGGAGAGGCTCTGATACTGGCCATTCTGGGTATGTTAGAGACCTAAGGGGGTGCTGAGCAGAGACACTCAGTCAATGCCTTATCATCTCTTCCCAGTTATAGGACCTGGCCCCATCATCGTCTACATGAGTGCTTTTCATCCTCTCTTCACCGGTGCTCCCCTTTGACAAGTGAAAACATTATGCTCTCTTTTAATGCTATTTGAAATTAAAACTACATCAAACATCTGATCAACAGGGGTAACCACTGCTTTGTTTTCAAACAACACACGCCCTCCCCATCCCCCATCACCCCAACCAGTCCAGACACTGATAGGGAGCGACCCCCCACCCCCTGCCTGGAATCACTGTTCTAGGTAGTTGAGATGTTGTTTGCAGAATCCAGAGCCTTACATAGTCATAGAATTTTAGGGTGGGAAGGACTCTAGAATGCACAGAGTAGAACACCACTCTCCACCACCCATCCATTTAAGAAGTCTAAAGACCTTCTTGTTTAAGACCTCTGCTGGTCAAAAGGTACAAAATACGGGGAGCAGTAATGGTCCAGGGCACAGGAGTGCCTGTTAGCATTTGGGCACCTTCAGCACCAAGATGATTTCTTTGCACAACAAAATGGAAAATGGCAGTAAGTGTTCTGGATAATTCAAACAACAGCTGTCCCTGTGGTTTCGGAGCAGTGGTTCACTTCTTAATCAAAAGGCATTCAGCCTACAGGAAAGGGGTCCTATAAATCACAGGAAGCTTCAAGAAGTCAACAAAAGGATTCCAGGCGGGAGGCGGCCAGAAAGAGGGAAATCTGATCATAGTCCATTTTATTAGGTTAACATTTTTCTAACCGGCATTTGCCTTCTCCCCTCTAAAATTCCTCAACTGACTTGGAGGCTAAGGAAGCAAGTCTGTGGTTGGCAAACGCTAGAGTGGGTGGGCCATGATCCTACTTCTCCCTCAAATTTCAGCTTCAAGACAAAATATCAGAGGCCCCAAATTAGCTCCTCCTCATGAGCAATAAATTACGAATAAGTTGAAGTTCGCAGCCAGAGAACTTGAGACAATCCTGATACAGGCTAAAGAAATCACATCCCAAGTTACCATATGAAAGCCCAGCCTGGCTTTCTGCTCCGCATGATGGTTGGTTTAATGGCAGTCCGTATTCAGAGACTACCTCCCGGTGCTTTAGGAAACATTTCGCACGCACTACCCTACCTGACAGCGAGGTCACGTGAAAGCTCTCTTCCTGCCTTGGAAGAAAGCAGGCTGATTGGGGTTTTAATGCCAGTTATTTGTACTTCTTGCACCCGTGAGAATATATAGACACCATTACTGCTGAGCTTCCTTTTGATTATTCCTAGAACAAGAAAACTCCTCCCGCCCCAATCTTGTGTGCACACGTATAGTTTTGGGACTGCCTAGAAATGTGCAAGAACCTCTCCTCCTAAGGCACACTCTACACCACAGCTACAAAGGGGCTTGAAATGATCAAATGAGAGAACGTTTCAGTAACTCTTATATTCAACTTGTTTCACTTCAGACTTTCAAGGAAGCTGGATTTGGAGAAGTGGGATCTGACCACGAAGAACGGAGGACTCTGCTCTGCGAAGACAGTCGGACTGGTTGCACTGCATTTCTCTATTCGCTTGGCTTTTCAGGCTCGTTACCCAGCTGGCTGGAGGCTAGAACCAGTGACAGTCTGGCAAAGGCAGTTACAAACACAGGCAAGGCCCTACAGAGTCACTTTGTAAACAGAGTTGACGTGTGGGTAAATAATGTAGGAGTGTGGTTGCTCCAGGCCAGGTGACGGTTTCCCTGGGGCTTCACAACCTGGGAGGCAGCCCATGGGACCCACCAGGCGAGCCACAGGCGGGGAGCCACTCCTCTGCCCTCGAGGCCAGCTGTGGGCTGCTGCCTGGGAGTTGGTTTGGACCTAAATGCTACAATGCAATTGATTTGTAATTAATTACCTGTCTAATTCTAAAAAAGGTTTTGAGCCCTGTAAGCATAAAATTGTATGCACTAGTGCAGGAATCGACAAACTACAACTGAAGGCCAAGTCTCGTTTTAATAAATAAACTTTTCTTGAAACCCAGCCACACTCACTCATTTGCATGTTGTCTGTGGCTACTGTCACTCTGCAAGGGAAGAGCTGACTGGTTGTAAGAGCTCAGGTGGCTTGAAAAGCCTGAAATATCTGCTCCCTTGATCTTTATCGAAAGGTGTGCAGACTCCAGCACTGGGGAAAGATATAGAGATAAAATGCTGCTGCTGATTTATTCCCAGAGGTGATCATTATATATTAATTCACACATTGAGGTAAAAGTTAGATTCACCCTACAGAGCCAACACAGTGGATTGGTTAGGAAAGTATGGTCAGCGTATGGTGGAATAGCATGCAGCCATCAAAAATTACATTTATAAATCATTTTAATAGCATATAGAAAAGTTTACAATATTTAAGTGAAAAGTGCAGAATACAAAATACATTACCAATTAATCTCAACTAACTAAAAAAACATCTCTTTAGTAAAGAAAAATTACCAGATGGAAACAATAAACCAAAACTTTAACATTTGAGAAGTGAGAATTTGGATTTTATTTTCTTCCTTATATTTTTAGGGGATATTTTTAGCCAATTCTATATGTTCTAAATGTTACTTTTATGAGAAGAAAATCTTTATTCTAAACATAAGAATTAAATAAAGAGTTCATAAGCTATATTGACTGGTGGAGAAAGTGGTTCTTGGGATAAAATGATTTTACTGCTGAGCTGCAGGCTGATAAATTTTAAAAAAAGAAAGAGGGAGAGAAAGAAAAAGAAAAAGGAGGGAGGAAGGATGGAAGACAAAGACCCTATGATTCTCTCTCTACAGAAAAGAGCATTTCAACTTCTGGTGGAGGTGAAATATTCTCCAGGCAAAAAGTTTTTAGGGGAACAGCTCCCATGTACATGAGCAGGATCTTTAGCGATGAAAGTAAAGACCCTGAGCTGATTTCTAACTGCTTCTCAGGTTGAAGATACTCTCAGACCAGGTTAACCGTGAAGACTCTTGGGAAGGGTGAGTAAGAGTGGTCCTTCTATGGGGTTTGAAATTTAGAAAATCAGATGTCCCCAAAACCTCTTGTAAGTATTAATCAAACATCGTGCAAAAACAAGTACCTGGAATGCTTAGTAAAACTTAAAATATCAAAAACAATACTAGTGTCTCCATTTGAATTCATTGCATATTTTCTGCTGTGTTTGCAATTGTGCAGAGCTGCCTAATAACAAAATTGGAGATAGAAGAACTGATGGACTGAAGTGTTAAAAATATAGATTTTTCTGTTTTTCCCAGACGAGACATTGAAATGCTATATAGCAAACTGATGGACGGTTGCAGACTATGTAGTTAGCAGACCTTTCCATGGATATAGCTTTTATTTTCTATTTATTCCTACACAAAGCTTTTGACCAAACATGCAGAAAACAAAGTGGATGATTATTAAATTGTACAAAATAACTTCAAACATGAAGAAAAGAAGAAGACAAAGAAAATAGTCTACTCTACAAAAGCCTGTCAACTTCTTTATTCCCTCCATTGTGAAAGCTAAGAAACAGAATTATGTTTCCCTGACATCACAAGAACTCCCTTAAAGTTAAAATCCAAGCCCTTTTAAAAGCCAAATTAAATTGAGGAATGAGGTTTGATTACTGTTAATAGCGGAAAGTAGGACAAACTTAGAGACGGTCATATATCACTGAGTTTCTAGAGCCCTGGAAGAGACAGTCTTTGAACTCTGAAAAGAACGACCCAGAATGAAAAACAGAAGGAAGATGTGTCGAAAGCATTTAAGTCGCCAGTCACACCATCGGCGCTGCTTGCTCCCAGAGATCCGACACAAGGAATGAGGTCTCCCTTAGCTCTAGCCCAAGTGCAGAATAATCTTTTTACAACAAGTTCAAGCACATCAGTCAGTCTTCTGGTCTTGATTTAGATGAAAAGAGTAGCTGGGAAGTCTTATCCAGTGAGTCCGTGAGTTAGCAATTGACCAAAAATAACCTAGATCTAAAATAAAATTATTATTTGCATCTAGCCTCTTTCATGCGTTGTAAGGAAGTATGCTGATAAAGAAAAAAGGAGTTAGAGGCTGTTTCGTTCAAAAATGCAAAGACATACTTGAAACAAAATTGCCTCTCTTTTAGGGTGGTGCCATTGATTTTCTAATATAGGAGAACCGTTCGGTCAGCAATCCACCTTTCGCGGGGACAGAAACTTTTCTTAAAGTTGCATCTGCACAGCAAACATACCGGGTTTTTTTGAGTTAGAGGTTTTGTTACAAATAAATAAAAATGAAGATGGTTTTATTCATGCTTTACATAAGATTGATAAAATATCAGTTTTTTATGTTAAGGAACATTGTTATTTTTATTTTAAGTAGCTTTGGGAAGAGGGTGATGAAGATTGTAGCCATCAAACTCTACCCCCCAACAAAGCCACCCAGGTTACCACCATTAAGAGCACAAGAGTTAACTTAAAGATACCATATTTTATCAATGTAAAATGCTGTTAATTGAAAGATGCACTTTTATTTTATGTGAAAGAAAGACAGAAAGGGAAGGAAAAGGAAGGAAGGAAGAAGACAATTACAAATGTTTAAGACACGATTGATTGCAAGACACCACATGATTTCAAAAATGTTAAGAGGGAAGGGGAAAAAACATGTTAGAACTGATGAAAATATGTTGTTTTTCCAACGACTGATATTCCAGAGTCAGCTACACTTCACCAGTTCCTTCAGAAAATGTATGAGTTGGAAATGTACCTCAGATCTTTCAGTTGAAATGTACCTCAGATCTTTCTATTAATTTAATAATAATTAAATTACATTTAATTATTTACTTAATTACTAGTAGAACCTTTCTACAGCTATCGGAAAGGAAAATGGTAATCTGTTATCTAAGTTGATTGGAGACTAAATGGGTACTTGGTAGTTAAACATTGTGGTTAATAAAGAGTTATATTTATCATATCAAGGGTACCGTTTTTCAAACAATTGAAACATAATATCATGTATTTAATATCAAGATGATATTAACCACTATTTACTCTTTAACGATATATTTAGTGCCTCAAGGTCATAATTATGAACGTTATTGTCCTCTACACAACAGAAATTAGAAATAATAATTATAAATAATATATGATTATATATTATTAAATATATAATATTAAGTAATAATTCCATCAGCAGATAATGTAGGGCCTACTCTCCTTCTACAAGGTTTTCATCAGAAAGTAGGAATTGCCAAAATTGGCAGACCCATGTTATAGTGAACATAGACAACGATATTGTATTATCGCCATCAAACTTGCTAAGAGTCTAGATCTTAATTATTCCAACCACTGAAAAGGAATGCTAATTATGTGACATGATAGAGGTGCTAATTATTGCTACAATGGCAATCATATTACTACATGTAACTGTATCAAATCAACATGTTGTACACCTTAAATTTACGCAATGTTATATGTCAAATATATTTCAATTAAAAATAGTGTATAAATAGGGGCTGGCCCCATGGCCGAGTGGTTAAGTTTGCGCGCTCCGCTGCAGGCGGCCCAGTGTTTCGTTGGTTCGAATCCTGGGTGCGGACATGGCACTGCTCATCAAACCACGCTGAGGCAGCGTCCCACATGCCACAACTAGAAGGACCCACAACAAAGAATATACAGCTATGTACCGGGGGTCTTTGGGGAGAAAAAGGAAAAAAATAAAATCTTTAAAAAAAAAAAAAAGAGAGAACATATTATGTATTTAAAAAAAAAAATAGTGTATAAATCAAGAAATAGCTGTTGAATGAGGGATGACATCATTTCTACACCAATATTCAAAGCGGGACCTGACTAGCCCAGAGAAGAGACGGAAGATCACGCCTTGACTTCAAACACTATATTTCTATTAAAACAGCTTAAGATCTTGTCACCTTTAATTCAGCTGCAACATAGGATTGATTCATCCTGAGTCAGCTGAGACCCCCAGCAAGATGTGGTCCTCATCCTGTATTTGTGGATTTGGTTCTCTGAACCTAAGAGTAGAATTTTATCTATGTCTCCAAAGGCAGGAGGTGTGTAGTTCTTAGGGGCCCAGGTTGAGCTGCGATGACTGGTTGTCCTCAAGGCACAAAACAACACAAGCTCCCAAGGGCAGGATCTTGGTTGTGTGGTTTACTACGGTGTTGCCAGTGACCAGAACAATGCTTGCTACATGGTAGAGGCCCAATGAATATTTGCTGAATGAATGAATGAGTCCCATCAAATTTTATTTGTTTTGATTTGCTGCATCATTTAAGTTGCTCAAGGTTCTTGGGGATCTTGGATCCATCATCAGCTGTGATAGGAATCCCTCCAAGCATCCTCTTGTCTACACCAGGGCATGGCAAACTACAACCCGGGCCAAGTCCAGCCTCCACCTTCTTTTGTACAGCCCACAAGCTAAGAAAGGATTTTATATTTTTAGATGGTTGGGGGGAAAACATCCAAAGAAGAATGATATTTCATGACAAACGAAAATGACATGAAATTCAAATTTTAGTGCCCTAAAACAAAGTTTTATTGGAACACGGCCACACTCATTTGTTTACATATTATCTATGGGGGCTTCTGAACTACAACGACACAGTTGAGCAGTTACAATGGAGGCCACGGAGCCTTAAAAACCTAAAATATTTACTATGTGGCCCTTTACAGAGTAAGTTTGGGCACCTCTAGTCTACACATGCCATTAATGTCTTTCTCTTAACCGTTAGTTAAAATGTTAAACCGAGCAAAGGCAAGGACTGAAGTTTGAACTGTGTGCATACTCTGGAGACCTCCCTCCAGTAGGGTTCAGCCCACTAATACCAACCCTTGGGTGTTCTTCAACTCGATATGGACCCTCAGATTGTGCTCAGCTCCCATTTGTCCATCATGTCCCCAAAGGCTCCATGGGAGGTTGCTGAAACCCAGACTGTAGAGATGATAATGGGTTTGAGAGTTTCCTGAGTGTTGCAGCCCTCATTCTAACAGCTCTCCAATGTAGGCCACAGGGCCTGGAGACACACACTCTTGGGCAGGTGAGGTATATAAGTGAGAGCCTATTATAAGTGAGAGCCTATGACCATCAGGCAGAAGAATGCAACCCAATTCCAATAGTCAATTCAAGTGAACAATGTGAATTCCTGCTCTGTACATAGTAATGTGCTAGACCTTGCAGAACAGGGTCTCCAATGAGGAGCCCCACCTGGTCTCTGCCTTCCACATGGGCTCACCATCCTGCCTCCCTCATATTCTGCTCATCGCTCTCCCTTTACACAGAGGATGCCTCCTTCGTGGAGCCTTAACCTATTAAAAGAACTATTTCTGAGGCTAAATGACTTGACTAATTAACATCAGCCTTAAATAACAAACTCCCTTTGGATTCCAAGGACATGAGAGGTGGGAAACTCTACTAAACTACAGAGAGGAGATGAATTGATATTCTGAGTCAATTATCTTTTATTTCTCTCAAATAACATATCATTTGGTTTCCATAAAGTTCTGGCCATTGCCTTCTGGAAAAATTCACGGAGCCAACAAGAAAAAGGGAGGAAACGATTAAAAAGAATTTTCTCTCAACACCACTAATTCGTTGAAACCCCTTCAAAGCTCTGAGCAGTGGTGCCTGAGCAGCTCAGGTCCTGATTCTCTCTCTGACTGCCCCGCCTTTTCATTCATCCTCTGGCAACTGCTGATTGCCAAGGAGAAGTCGCGGTGTGGTGCCGGGAGCTGTTCACAGGTGAGTGTTCTTTCTGGATGGCAAAGGTCCAAAGGAGAAGAAAGCTGGGAAGACATCCCGTAACACCCATTTGCCCTAGAGAAGGATTTGCCCAGGAATCAACCACAGAATGCGAAAGTGGCACTTGCTGTCAAATCTTGTTCAGACCACAGAACCAAAGGAGGAAGGAAGAGCCAATGGAAATTATGAAGCAGAGGTGGGCACCATTTCATCCCTGGAAGCAGGGGCTAAGAGCTGCTGAGCACTGGCATTAACATGAAACTCACCTTCCCCAGGAAGCCCTCTGGGATCCCACCGCATATCACAGATCTCCCTCTTGGCAGACCTCCCATAGCACTGACCTTCCACAGAAATTATCTTTACTCTTAACAGCAGGCTGCTTTGACTTGTGACCTAAGTCTTGGCTACTCCCCACAGTGTTGAGCAGCTGGAGCTGCTATGGATGATGCTTCAGATTCCTGATGTATGCTTGGAGCACCTGAACACACATAATAAGTATGTAATATTTATCAAAAGAATGAAAAGTGGGGAAATGGCCACTTTTTTCCTTCAATAAATCTAAAGTAGGCATTTTCTAAAGGTGAGCTGCGCTCTGAACAAAACAGACTTAACTTCCACCCTTCTTACTCTGGTTTGACAGAAAATGCTGTCAATATAAAATGGAGCTTCTCTTTCTGATGACTGCAGAATGATTGGCAGCTGTCAACCTCCTGGGCCACTGAGATATTGCAGAAAGAAGGGTGATGCTGATTCCAAGCATTGGAGCTCGCTTCAGCCTATCAATAATACCGGTGTCTAAACCTCAGCATACTTGCATATGGCAGAACTGAGATAGGGACAAATGTGTCAGCCACAGTGCTACCCTTTCTTGCAACCAGGG
Organism: Equus asinus; assembly: GCF_041296235.1. Classification (NCBI taxonomy): domain Eukaryota; kingdom Metazoa; phylum Chordata; class Mammalia; order Perissodactyla; family Equidae; genus Equus; species Equus asinus. The sequence goes on along the minus strand of NC_091791.1, from coordinate 11,622,114 downwards.
ACCTCATTGTAGTAACATCAACTTACCTAGAAGCCAGGGGTCTTTCACTCAGATGAATCTTTAAGTGATATTTTCATCTTCCTTTTTCTACCTTAACATGAACAATAACAAGACTAAAACCCGCCCTACAGGAGATTTTACATCGAGACATTCCAGAAGTTACTATCCATTACAATTGATAGTGAAAAAATTATAAAGACAGTTTTATCATGTTCTATTTTATCAAATGTTGCTTTATTTCTCTTACTTTAGGTTGGTTGGAGACTGTAGCATGTGTTTATTAAAATTTAAAGATGGTAAAAGATTTTCAGCTATGATAGAATGGCTTGTAGTAGATCTCAGCAGGAGAAAAGATGGGTAGGATACAAAAACCATCTGTCTAAAGGCATCAGAGAACTGCTGAGGCAGCTAGGACTTGGGAAGGCATGTTCCAGAGAAAAGGAAAGTTCATTTAGGTAAGCCCAAATTTCTGCACACCTCTTTTCTCTCTGGAGATTTGCCAGTTTTTGGCATGGAGCAAGAAGCTAAGAAGCAAAGAGGAAAAGGGTTGCCAAGAGGAGGAGAAGCCAGCAGAGGTTGGTCAATCTCACAAGGTGGAGAGACAGAACTTGTAGTTCAGGGTTGCCAAGGCAGCCAGGGTTTGGGGGGCAAGATCCTGGAGAGAAGCAAGGTGCAGAGGACTGAGCCCAATACTCAGTGATTTCTTTAGAGGCATTTTCTGGTTAAATTGCACAGAAAAAGAACCTAAGAAGCCAAGCACAGAGGGGCTTAAAGCAAAACAGAATTTTTGGCTATCTCAAAAGGATGGAAAGGCAAAAACTTGAGTTCCAGACCCAGATAAGAGTGAAGGCTCTAGGAAACACTTCAAGAATTCATTTAGTGACCCTGGAGGTTGACATCCTAGGAGTGGGAGCAAACCAAGAGAGGACAAAGCATTGCAAAGACTCCACACCAGGCTTGGATCGGCTTAATCCCTGATTAGACTGAAATAACCTGCCTCTCTGCTGCATGCCCAAGGATAACGCGTATTCTCCCTGGGGGAAGATGCAAAACTTCTGCAAAAGTCATGCAGAAATACCTCACATACAGTTTTAGACTACCTGATCGTACCAAGAAACAGAATCAAGATAATAAATTTGCAATAAAAATAGCTACAGTTAACCAATATATTAGAATCATCAGACACAGACTTTAAAATAACTGTAATTAATGTGTTCAAGAAAATAGAATAGAAGAGAACTGGAGTGTATAAAAAGGTGGAAATTCTAAAAAAATAAAATAACTGAAACTAAGGACTCCATAGGTGGCTTTAACAGAAGAGCAGACACAGCTGAAGAGAGAATTAGAGCGCTGAGAAATACAATAGAAAATAGCAAGACTGAAGAATGGAGAGAAAAGAAATTGGAAAGTATAGAAAACAACATGAAAGGCATACAAGACATGATGAAAGGTCTAAAGTATACGTAATTGTCCCAGAAGGGGAGAGAAAGGGAATAGAGCAGAAGCAATATTCAAAGAGATAATGGCTGAGAATTTTCCAAAACTAAAAAATACTGCCAAGCTACAAATTCAAGAAATGCTATGAACCCAAGTAGGATAGATGCAAAGAAAAATCACATCTGGGCACATTACAACAAAATAGCTGAAACCAGAAACACAAAGAAAATCTTAAAGCAGAAAGGGAAAAAAAGACACATTATCTTTTTTGCTAAGATACTTATACTAAAAGCTAAATATACAGGTACAAAATGACTCAGCAGTTTCATTTCCAGGTATATATACAAAAGAATTGCACTATGTCCTCCGAAGATCTGAGCAAGAATATTGATGGAAGCACTCTTTACAATAGCTCAAAACTGCAAATAATCCAAATGAGCATCAGCAATACAACAGGGAAATTACAGTAACGTCATCCAATGGGATACTCTATGGCAATAACAATAAACACTATGGCTATACACACAACATAGATGACACTCACAATGTTAAGCAAGAGAAGGGAGAAACAAAATACCTAATACGTGATTCTGTTTATATTAAAATTTTAAAAATAGGTAAAACATCTGATTAGTAAATCCAGAGGTTAGGTAGTGGTTACTCCCGAGCAAGCAGTTCTTGACTTGGAATGGCACAAAAAATGTGCTGGCATGCTGTAATGTTCTATGTCTTGATCTGGGTGGTGGTTACATGGGTGTGTACATATATAAAAATGAATTAAGCTATAAACTTAAGATTTGTGCACTTTACTGTATGTAACTTATTCCTCAACAAGAAGATTTAAAAACTGAAAACAAATCTGAAAGTAAAATAAAGACATTTCTAGAATAACAAAAACTAAGAGAACTAATCTCTCACAGAGCTGTATTAAAGGAAATGCTAAAGGGAATTGGTTTGGTTTGGTTTGGTTTTTAGGCAGAAGAAAAATGATTCTATAGAGAAACCCAGAAATGCGGGAAGAAATTAAGGTAAATGGAAAGGGTCATTTGTGTCATGTGGGTAAACCTAAATAAACATAAAAATAATAATATCTCTTGGGAAGTAACATGCGTAGCGTTAAAATGCATGGTGACAGTAAAAAGGAGGGAGGGGGATAAACAGAGTTTAAAAATGTTCAATAATCGGCATTGTCTGGCAGAGACAAAGTACTAACTTAAACTAGACTCTAATAAGTCAAGGATGGATGCAGTCAAATCTACGTTAGCCACCAAAAGAAGAGGAAAGAATGCACAAGTAAGAAGCTAACAGAGAAAGAAACGTGGTATGATTTTTTAAAACTTTCAAAAAAACACTTAAAATAGGTGGGCAAAATATAAAACCACGATAGATAGAAATCCAAACACATCAATAATCATATTAAATGTAAATGGTCTACATATTTTCATTAAAAGATATATATCCTTATATATACAATATACATATTATGTATAAAATATCTTACAAGAGATACACCTTAAATATGAGGACATGCAAAACTTTATAGTAAATGTTGGAAAAAATATACTAAATATATTATGCAAAATCACTCAAAGAAAGTAGATATACTGATACTAGACAAGATGGCCTTGAAGAAAGAAACGTTATTGAAGAGAGCTATTCCATAACGACAAAAGCGTCAATCCCAAAAGAAGGTATAAGAATTCTAAATCTGCATGCATCTAATAATATAGCTTCAAATATATAAAGCAAAAATCAATACACCTAAAGGGAAAAATATCCAAATCCATAATTATATTAGACTCAACAGAGACTGTAATCGAGACTTTGTCATGTCTTTCTCAGTAACAGAACAACTAGACAAAAAAATTAGTAAAAGCATAGGCAATCTTAACAAGATAATCAACTTGACTGTAAATAAATAGAAATACAGATACAGAGAATATCTATATATTAGTTGACATATATGGGACACTGAACCCCAAAATGGAATACTTTACTGCAATGAAAAGATACTGCTACGCCCAAGTGAGTGAATAAATTTCACCATCACAACGAAGTCGTACACAAAAGAACACATGCTATATGAGTCCAAATATAGAAATTTCAAAAGCAGACGAAATTGAATGACGGTGACAGTAGTCAGGGTAATTGACCTTTGGAGGGTGTGCCTGGGTGGTTGTTAATATTCTATTTCTTGATCTGCGTACTGGTTACACAGGTGTCTTCTCTCTGTAAAAGTTGATCAAACTATACACTTACGACTTGTCCACTTTTCTATATTTCCCGCTTCAGTAAAAATATGCTTAAAAACATTCACAGAAAGATAAAGAAGATAGCCATCAATCTATGAAATGACAATACCTTTCTGTGATGACAAGTGACATGCGTCATACTTTCTCATATAATTTGTAAACTAGCCTTTGAGTGAGGATGAATTATTTTGATTCCTTTGTATGTTAATATATATTTTTAAATAGCCCATAAAAAGAGTTAAATAATTTTTACTTGTTTTAATTTTTAAATTCTAGTTTTAAAGGTTACAATGAGACTCAGCTTACTGAATTTAGAAGTGTTTGAGGCCTCAAGATACTTCTGTTTTAGAAAGTGCTTCACAGACAGAAGAAGTCTGATTCAAAACCTAATTATCCGGGGACATTTGAAGTGTTAATTCACAGCAAGTTGTTTCTCCTCCAAGGGTATTTTCATTTTAAGAGAACCCCCAAAGGAGACAAACACTTAACCCAAAGCCTCCAATAACTGATAGTGGGGTTTCCAGCCAGAAATTAAAAGAATAGTCTCACTCATTTGAGAAGGTGGACGTCTGGCCCATACAAACACATACACACATACACGTATGCACCACGTGAAAATAGACATACACACATCATCATCACATTTTTCTAACATTCAAGTGATTTTTTATCCAACTCCCTGCGTACATCCTCCCCACGAAAATGGCCACACAAACCAAAGATTGGGATAGTGAAGTCATTTAAAGACGTGAATTCAGGAGCAAGACAGCCTGGGTTACAAGCACAGCGTCTTCACTTACAAAGAGGGACATTATGCAAGTTATTTCACCTCTCTGGGCCTCAGTTTGGTCATGTGTAAAATGAGACTAATACTGGTACTTATCTCTAAGGGTCGCTGTGCCAATTAAATGTATTAACCTGTAAGACTTAGGTCAGTGCCTGACCCATGAAAAGCTCTAAGTGTTGACTGCTCTATCACTACTGACTCTATACCAAGTCTAGGAACAATAACTGAAATATCTCCCAACCAGTTCTCCATCATCAGAATGATGACCGGTGCTCAGAACGATGAACGTAACAAATTACAGGAGCCAGCCCCATGGTGTAGTGGTTGAGTTCGGCACACTCCACTTCGGTGGCCCAGGTTTGTGGGTTCAGATCCCAGGTACAGGCCTACACCACTCGTTGGCCATGCTGTGGCAGCATTCCTCATACAAAAAAATAGAGGAAGATTGGCACAGATGTTAGCTCAGGGCTAGCATTCCTCAAGCTAAAAAAGAGGATTGGGCCAGCCTGGTGGCACAGTAGTTAGATCTGCATACTCTGCATTGGCGGCCTGAGGTTCACTGGTTCAAAACCCGAGTGCAGACATACACACCGCTCATCAAGCCATGCTGTGGCAGCATCCCACATACAAAATAGAGAAAGATTGGCACAGACGTTAGCTCAGGGAAGATCTTCCTCACCAAAAAAAAAAAACCAGGAGGATTGGCAGCAGATGTTAGCTCAGGGCAATCTTCCACAGGAAAAAAAAAGTTACAAGCACCTAATATAATTTCTGAGTTAAGAATGAAATTCTGTTCAGCAGAACTTTAATGTCCTGTGAATTTTATCGGGTGCAGACTCTGAACGTGCAGAATCTGTACAGGGTACATATGGTAATCCAGTTAAGCAGAGCCCTTAATTCAGTGGAACATCAACTGCCAACCATATTGGTGATCAGAGAGTTAACAGCAGAAAGAACAGAGTCTCCTCATTATCTGACACTGTGATGATATATGCATCACTCAAAAGTTACAATATGAATTATTTAAAATGCTCTCATTAGGGAACAAAGGAAGTTCTAGATTGCTAAAGAAAGTACTAGAAATATGTCATGCTGCTCCCGTGACCACAGCCACCATATTATCACACGCTAACCACATTAATTAATACTCGTCTTTTCACCACAAGATGTACCTTTCAAAAGCACTCTAAACATATGCCTTCTCTTGTAAAACATTATCTATTGCCAAAAACTCTTTACATTTCTTTTTCAATGTTTCCTTTTAAGAAAAAAACATTATTTTCATCTGTTTTAACCTACTCATCATACTTCCCATTACACTTTACAATAATTCATTCATGTCATTAACACCTGCTGAATTTCAGACGTGTTAACTACCTGGTCTCCTCTCATTATGTTGAACTAGCAAATGATTAAATCCTAGAAATGGCCAGTTTTTCAGAGATTAAGTTGAACCATCTGAATCCAGTTGTTTTACGCATATAAGCCCACTGACCACATAAATCTCAGGCTACATTTTGCGAGCTTGGAAGGTAACTGTCTTTTCCTAATTTGAAACTATTTTTATAGATTTTACAGGCAAGCAAATTCTCCTCCTCATTTTTTATAGTTGAAAATTTCTCCATTTAATACAGATATATAGTTATTTTAATAATCATAGTCTAAAAATACAAATTTTTGAGCTATTTTCTGTGAACTAATGTAGTCTGTCTCTATTCATTGTTATGTTAATGTTTTATTAAGCAGATGGTCCAAAGTAAAAGAGAGAAATGTGGGACCATTAACTAAAAGATTTCATTAAACTGACATGAAAAAGAAACTATTGTCATCATTTCCATTTTACAGATTAAGAAACTGAGGCATTAAATCAGACGAAAAATCTTCTGCAAGGCAAGGGAAACGATGAGCAAAATGAAAAGACAACACATCAACCAGGAGAAAACATTTTCAAATCATATATCCAACAAGGGGTTAACTTTCAATAAATATGTAAAGAACTCAACAACTTAACAACAACAAAACAAACAACCGGATCAAAAAATGGGCAGAGGATCTGAACAGACATTTTTCCAAAGAAGATATACAGATGGCCAAGAGACACATGAAAGATGTTCAACATCATTAATTATTAGAGAAATGCAAATCAAAACTACAGTGAAATATCACCTTACACCTGTCAGAATGGCTACAATTAACAAGACAAAAAATAGCAAATGTCGGAGAGGGTGTGGAGGAAAGGGAGCCCTCATACACTGCTGGTGGGAATGCAAACTGGTGCAGCCACTATGGAAAACAGTATGGAGATTCCTCAAAAAATTAAAAATAGAAATACCACATGACCCAGCTATCCCACTACTGGGTATTTATCCAAGGAACTTGAAATCAACAATTCAAAGAGACTTACACACCCCTATGTTCATTGCAGCACTATTCACAATAGCCAAGATGTGGAAGCAACCCAGGTGTCCAACGACTAATGATTTGATAAAGAAGATGTGGTGTATATATACAATGGAATAATCCCCAGCCGTAAAAAAAGATGAAATCATCTCATTTGCAACAACATGGATGGACATTGAGGGTAATACGTTAATCAAAATAAGCCAGACTGAGAAAGACAAACACCATATGATTTTGCTTATATATGGAAGACAAACAAACACACGGATAAAAGAGCAGATAGTGGTTACCACAGGAGAAGGGGGTGGAGGGTGGGTGAAAGGGGTAAAGGGGCACATGTGTTTGGTGACAGATAAAAATTAGACTATTGGGGGGCTGCCCTGGGGGTGCAGTGGTTAAGTTCATGCACTCCTCTTTGGCGGCCCAGGGTTCATGGGTTTGGATCCCAGGTGCAGACCTACATGCCACTCGTCAAGCCATGCTGTGGCAGCATCCCACATACAAAATAGAGGAAGATTGGCATGGATGTTAGCTCAGGGACAATCTTCCTCAAGCAAAAAGAGGAAGATGGCCAACAGATGTTAGCTCAGCACCAATCTTCCTCACACACACACAAAAAAATTAGACTATTAGTGGTGAACATGAGGTAGTCTATACAGAAACTGATATATAATAATGTACACTTGAAATTACACAATGCTATAGCCCATTATGACCTCAATAAAACAGTTAGGAAAAAAAAAAAAAGAAAAGAAACTGAGGCATTGAGGTTAAGACACACAGCCAGAGAGTAGCAGAGACAAGATTTGAACCCAGGGAGTCTGACCTCAGAGCTCACATGCTTAATCATTATGCTCTAATGGGCAAACAAACAAATAAAATAATTACAAGTTGTGGTAAGGGGATAAAGGGAAAAAATAGGCTGAATAGGGTTAAGACGTAATAATTACTATTACTATGGCTGTCTATTGTATGACTGGGTACAGAGTCTGCTCTAGAAGGGGTGGTCAGGAAAGGCATTTGTGACTGAGAGATGGGACAGGTGCAGCTGTATGACAAGCAAGAGGAAGAACATTCCAAGAAGAGGGGTAGCACGTGCAAAGGCCCTGTGTCCAGGGTGAGTGCAGCATAAAAGGAGTGGAGTGGGGCAAGATCTGATTGGAGAGGCAGGCCAAGGTCAAATCATACACATGGCCTTGAAGAGCTTGTTAAGGAGGAGACTGTCTCCTGTATATCCCCAGTGCCTGGCAGGGTGCCTGACACACAGTAGGCGCTCAGTAAAAGATGGATGAATCCTAGGTTGAGCTACAATTAAACGTGTTTAAAGGCTGAATCATTTTTGGTGGGGTTTGGGGATGAGGCAAGAAGATCAGGTCTGTTTGAAACCAGACAGCCAGTTGGCTTTGATTAGCCCACACATCTGTAAGGAGACATCCTCATGTGAACCGGGATCGACACTGACAGCCAGTCACATACACAACATCTGGTTTACTTCTAGCTCAAAATAGGAACTTTCCATTGCCGCTGGTCACTAGAATCCTTCTGGTCCCCAAAGGACCTCAACACACCAGGCTCGCTAATTGGATCAAGGCAGAAATCAAGGTTCCAATTAGATCAGGCCACTCTTCTTCATGACAGCCCCAAACAAGCATGTCCAAGAGGTGGATTTAGCCTTAGATCAAGCATCCATGGGACAAATTTTCCTATTTTGCTGCAGCCGGTGGAGGATCCAGCTGGAGTTTGACTCAGATCCATGCAGCGATTGCTACCTGACGCCTCCCAGGTCTAATGATGTAATTCATGGTAGGCACCACCCCCTAGGCCAAAACCAAACTTCCTGGGCCCTTCTAATACCTCCCCACTGACAGTGACCATAAGCCAGCCTTTGGCCGAGTCATGCTACCCATCCCTGACCTAGAATGTACACAGCCCACATGCTCTTGAAGCCGTCATCACGGTTTTGTGACTCTCTTTGGATCTTTTTTTCCCCTAGACTTCCTCAAAGTGCCTGAAGCAGTCCAGATCTGGCCAAACAAGTGGCTTGTGGCCCCAGCATAGTCTGGCATAATGCGACGCCTACACAGAATGGCCCCAACTCTTTCTGACCACCATCTCACTCATCCCCTCCCATCAACATCTCACTGTAATGTGTCCATGGCAACTTGGAAGTTCCCCAAAGGAGAGTAACTCAACACTTTCTTCCTGTGTGCCCTATTCTCTCCTCATTACCAGAACAGAGGGAGTGGGAAGTTTCGAGGCTGTTGCCCTGATTTATGAGACTTGTCTCTGAATCTGATTGTTAACTGCTGTAGTACTTACATAGTAAAACCCGACTTAAATAAACGATCAAGGAGCACGTGGAAGATATTGACGCACACCCTTCCCTGAGCTCGCAGAGGGGTTGGCAAAAGGGCTAAAGAGAGCCGAGGGCCACTCATGGTGCTGGGGGAGTTCCCGGGATGAGGTGGGGCCAGCTCAGCAGGGCAGAGAGTATCCTGGTCACAGGTTGTTTTGAATGAAAAGGGACCTTGAAACAGACCTCAGGAAAGTGGGTTCGGAATGTGTCACTTTCTGACCCACTCAATCCATTTAAATGCAGTCTGGTGCAATTATCATTTTTAGTTGTTTGTTTAGCACTTGGTTGCTCATAGATTTTCGTTCAGGCCCTGCTTTCCTCCAGTTGCCTCATTATTTTGTTCACAGGACTGAGTTGTTGAAGGACTTATAGAGCAATAGCTATATGTTATTTTAAACTGGTTTGGCAGGAAAAATCCTTTCTTGTGCCTTTTTTGTTCTCAGGAATTAGGTAAATTAGGCTCAGAAACAGTCTTCAACATCAAAAAAAAGTTTTTAGAGCATCTTTTAAAATGTGGTTGTGACAGAGAGAATTTACTGCTCTGATTAAGCAGGCGCAGTCTTGTCAGCTCTGCCATGGTCTTCTGTCAAGAAAGGGCAAGGAAAGCGCTGTGTACGTTGCAGCGTTCTTTATTGATTTTCATAATTGATGTCAGAGAATCGCATTTCACCGCTCAGTACCTTAACTCCTACTTTTTAAAATACAGATCGTTGGCTTCTTTGTGTTAAGAAAATGTTGCCCTCTTTACTGCCATGAAGGAACATTCCCGGTCCCCTAAAAACTTTTAATGACTTAATAGCGTTTAAAACACACCCTACTGAGCCTTTAATTACATCAAGCTACTGTAGCAGAGAAATTAACTAAATTGCGACTCCTGTAGGAGTGACCAAGGTGACAAGTGGGGTAGGTTTCAAACATCTGGCCAGCTTTCCCAGCAATGTATGATGGATGGAAGTTTATTAATAAAAAACAGCTGAATGGTAGGGGACTTACTTTTTATATTTATTTTGTGTCCTTGATGTATAAAAACACCTGATCTCTTCTCGGCATGGTCACATAAGTGAGGATTTATTTTTTTTTCTTGGTAAACCTCAGATTTGCACATAAAATTTATTTGGCCCCCTTGAACCATTTACCTACATAAGGCTTTAACGGGCTAATAAGCCCCATGCTGGTATAATTAGTAACCAATTCTAAGGCTCCTTTCTAAAAAATGAGAGAAGACAATTTTTAATTCAAATTTCCCTCCCTGCTGTGTTTCTATAAATGACAGATGCACACAAAAAAGAAACATTAGGTTATTAAGAATACATTTCAAAGAAAAAAATTATGTTGGGCACTTGAATACGAAAATATGATAAGTAGGCATAGAAGAGTTATTATATCCAATAAGATCATACAGTAGTATGTAGGATGTAGTGAGGGATACACTGCTTGGAATATAATCAATTTAACGAACGTGGAATATATGAATCAAAGAAATCATAATGTACAGAATTACCCAGCCTGTTTGGATTTTTAAAAAGATCCAAAGATTATAAGTATAGTGATATTTGAGGTGGGGGCGGTTCAAGTCTTGTCAGAAAGTAGTTCTCATTTACTTAAATACTCAAAAGCTGAACTGCTCATGCAATGGCATTTCATTTAAAATATGTCCCAACAATCACTCACATAAACATATCTACGACCGATAACTTCATCTATCAAATAAAAAGAATAGGGTCGGGAAGTTGACGTCTATCCCAGGGAGACTGAAGTATCCAGTGACGCCCAGATATTTCCATCATCTTGGGATGACTGCAGTTAAACTCATCGTGCGGCTGCATCTCCACCCAAAGAGGAGAAACGAGTGCAAACCGGTTGGGTTTATTGCCGCCCGTATACGTTGCTGCCCCAACACTTGCACGCTTGCCTACACAGCAACAGGACATTCAGTCTGAATCTTTGGATGCGAAATAAAGAGGGCCATGAAAGCAATTAATTATATGGATAATCCAAGTTTTAAAAAATTCCTTTTGCCCTAATTATTTGACTATAACAAGAACATTTAGGTGGAATTGCCAGGAAAATTATTTGCGATATTTTATTCCCTTTGTGCTCTGAACACTGTTCGCAGGGGCTTGCCGAGCCAGGAACATGCAGGCCCCAGGCATGCCCACGGCCGTCTTATCTTGAATTTATTTTCTTAAGTACTCTAACAAGAGTAGCAAGTGTGAACATCTGTCTCAACAGACAGTCGCAGACTTTATTTTCACTAAGGAAACATTCGCCTTCCAAACGCTAATGGGTTGAATTCACCCTTATTTATTTTCTGTCGGCCCATCACATGGCACCACAAGGAGACCCAGCATTTTCTGAGCTTGGGGACATGAAGGAACCAGTTAGCTTATTTTGATTACGTGACTGTGAGTGATGCTGTCCAGGTCGGCTCCAGGCAATGGACCCTGAGGTGGCAGATGGCTGTCCATGCTAAAGGATGCCTCTGCTCCACTGCTCAAGGAGTGGAAGCAGCCACTACTCACTCCCTCGAGATGAGTGAGACGGTGCTCAGCTCAGTTGAGAGTGGTCTGTGCGTGCGTTTTCTCTGGAGGAAGCCCAGCAACACCACGCCTGGATTGGAGGTAAATTTTGCTAAGTCTTACAAGATGACAGGCTGAAATCGTGACTTTATGTAACAAACAACATCAGTGGCTTATTTTTTTTAACAGAATTGAGAGGCAATCAATGAGCACACACTTTCTGCCCATTCAAATATTCATCAGGGCTGACCACGCACCAGACAGGGTGGCAGACATCATGGCAGCAATGTTCAGATGTGAGTGCGAAGGATCACCTAGAAACTCGAATAAAAGGGAAGATTCTCCAGGCTCTGAAATCAGGCTCAGCTGAGGGAGGCTCCAGGTGATTCTTAGATAGGTGGTCCCCAGACCACACATGCTAGATACAAGGCTTCAGAGATGAAAGATGAATTTGCTTTTGTTTATGTCTGTCTCCCTCCTCTAGCCTGGAAGATCCTCTAGACAAGGGGTTGGCCAATCTTTTTCTGTAAAGGGCCAGGTAGTAAATATTTTAGGCTCTGTGGGCCAAGAGGCCACATGCTTTACTCTAGTAGTGTGAAGACAGCCATAGACAATAAATGAAATGAGTGTGGCAGCGTCCATGGCCCGGACAAAACAGGCGGTGGGCTAGATCTGGCCAAGGGCCATAGTTTGCCGACCGCTGCTCTAGCTCAGGTCCCTGATCTTCCTAGTCTCGGTAGCCCACACCTGGCACAGCGCTTGGCAGGTGGAACATGACTGAGAAAAGTTTACTGAGTGAGCACATGATCATAGGTCTTGCCTCAGGGACGTGTATTCTGGTAAAGAAGACAGCAATGTAAGAGGAGTTACATGAGATTTGTGTACCACATTCTATGGGAACGTTGAGGCAGAAGGAACGTCACAAATAGGGGTGGCAGATATAGCAAATAAAAATACAGCACACAAGGTTAATTTTGAATTTCAGATAAACAATGAATAAGTTATTCAGAACATAGACTGAAAATTATTTATTTTTTACCTGAAATTAGAATTTAACTGGGCACCCTACATTTTATCTGACATGGAACTCGGGGAATTTCACAGCAGGGCTGATATTTGAGTGAAGCTGACCAAGGAGGTAGGAAAGGAGGACAAGGAGTTCAAAGGACAGGATGCAACATGCACAGGGCACCAAATCCTGAAAGCCGTTCCCTGTCCAAAGACGAGGTGTGGCTGCAGAGCGGGGAGTGGCTGAAGGTCAGGCTGGAGAGAGGGGCGGAGGACCAATGATGCAGGCTTTGACCCCAGGACAAAGGGTCAGACTCAACCCTGCAGACAACAGGGAGGGAACCAAGGTTTACCAGCAGAGCAGTGACTGTGTCAGTGGTTCCTCTAAAAGCACAAGCATTCTCTCTTGGGTTTTGCTAACGGATGAAATCCTGGTTTTATTTTGGTCTAGTCTCTCTCTTCTAGGCCGTGTAGGTCGGATTTTCCTCATTATGAATTTGCTAATTAAAACACACACTCTCATACACTCATTTGTACCCACACACACTCACACTCAAATACACTAATTTACGCACCCCTTACTCAAACACATAGATACACACATTGGCAACATAGTACTTTTAACCAAAGGGAAAAAACGCTACATCAAGAAGACCATTGGCACCAGACATAAGGGCTCGGGTTCCATGCAGCAGGGTGTGAGCATCCCTGGGCACCATCCTTTCTCTACACTGCTTATTGGACAGGACCTGAGGATCACACGGTGGAAGGGAGGTGAGAGGTCAGCCCAGGGATGTCAACCTGTATCTGTGTCTCAGTCTGTTTTACAGTTTCTGTCCATTTGGAAGCCTGTCCCAGGCCACTTCTTCATGGGTCAATCTGAATACATGATGCAGTAGTTCCTGCAATCACTGACAAGTTTGGAGGGGATGCAAAGTCAACCACTGGCTGCCTTCAGTTGGCAGAAGCCTGAGAACGGCAACTGTTGATGGCCACTCCACAGTCTCATGAGGCTCTTGTCCAGCAGCCTGTGCAGGAGAAGCCTGACTGAGAAGAGAATGGAGGCAGAGTCCAGGTGATGAAGGGCTGCCTTTGTGGGACATTTCTGAGATAGAATCAGCAGGACTTAATGACTAACTAGATGGTGATGGGAGAGCAGAGAGGGAAAGAGACGTGTTGTGAACAATTATGAAGTTTCTAAATGGGGACATCTAATGACACCACTGGCCAACCTAGAAAATACACGAGAAGGCTCAAGTTTGGGGTAGGGGAGAATTGAGAAGATGTTGATTTTGAAAATATTCCCTTTGTGGGCCTTTCCAGTCAGGAGAAGAGATTTAGTAAGTAGTTGGACGTGTGTTTCTAAAACTTGGAAGAGAACCCATGGGTTTGGGAGCTGTCACCCTAGATGTAATCCCAGAAGTCATGTGAGTGGATCAGACCTCATAGTGGGACGAGAATGGGCCAAGAGTGGAGCTGGGAAGAATCCGAGCATTTACGGGATAACCAGAGGAGAAGGAGAGCAAAAGAGGCTGAGACAGACAAGACAGACGCAAGACAAAAAAAGTGACAGTTTTGTCCTGGACCTTAACCACAAAGAAAGGATGGAGATAAAGAGAAATAGCCACAGAAGACTAAACAAGAGCATTGGGTTTAGCAGTCAATCAGCCATTGGTGACTGTCGCAAAGCTCGTATTTGGATGGCAGTGGGGACCCAAGACATAATGAGCTGTGCGTTTCAGCCCTGTCCTGTCCAACACTTTGATTAATGCCACAAATGAGCACATTGCTCCGTTTATTCAATGCATACTCATTGAGTCCATACTCTGTGCCAGGCACATACGAGACAAAAGCCTAGCCATCTGGTGGATGGGATCAAGCTGGAAGGGGCCGAGATTAATTTTGATGGGGGGGGGGCGGGGAGCTACAACCATCAGCATATTTGATAAATGGCGCAGGGCTAAGTTAGCATATTGGCAAGTCAAGCGGATTGTTTTTGTGACCCAATGAATTAGCAAATGATAGTAACTCCTAACTCAGTCTACTTCCAGGAAACCGCCAGTCTGAATTAGAAGAAAGTCTGAATAAGTAATTATTTTTAATGACAACTAGTTTAATAACTCTCAAGTACCAAAATAATTCATACTCTGCTAACATCACTGCCACATAGAGCTCCTTTAGGAAATGCTTTATGGAAAATGTAATCTGATTTGTAACTAATATGTCAATCGTCTGGCAATACATTTTGTGTCCACACTGCTGAAGTATTTGCTTTCTTTAGTAGATTAAGCATTCTCTTTGCACTGTTGTTTATAGTATTAATGTGCTTTGCAGTCAAGTATCCAGAAAAGAGCAAGAGCTTTAGAGTCAGGCTGACACGGGTTCAAGTCCTAGCTTGGCTGCTTACCAGGGATATGACTCCAGGGGGATGCCCAATATTTGAGCCTCAGGGTAAATATGGTAAAATGGGCACAATAATATCTGTCTCAAAAGATCATTCAAATAAAATTAAGTAATATAGTAACTGACGCATAACCCATGCTGAATTCTCATAACGAATGTTAGCTGTTATCAGTCTCAGACACTAAGACAAGCAGCCTCAGCCCTGGGTGCTGGGTGAGGTCCTCCTGAAATTCCAAAGACAGTATTCAGTACAGGACTCTGGGGTGATAAAAGGAAAACAAAACGGATCCAGAGCGACATTCCATTGCCATAAAACCTGGCAGCAGATAGCAGTCAAAGAGAAGTTGCATCGGTACTGGAGCCCTGGCTGGGTCATCCTATCTCCCTCCTTCACACCTGGGGAGCCTCTTGGAGCACAGATGGCCCATGTAAAGCACAGGTGTGGGATGTCTTGCCAGGAGTCACAGTCAAGGTAACAGGCGGGCCTCTCCACACGGATGTATGGAGCGCTGCCCAAGGAGGGAGGTCAACCCTGCCTCTTTCTGTAGCCAAAGCCCTTCTCCCCTTGAAGGAGGCCGGGGAGATTCCCAGCAGCCAGGTCCCTAAGAGCCTTGGCTCCGCTTTCAAAATCACAACAGCAAGAGAGCTGCCACCCAAGGGCTTCACAGGGCCAAAGCTGTCTCACCAAGGACTTGTTGCATCCTTTCCTGGTTAAGGAAATAGGAAGATTAGGAAGGAAAAAATTCCAGTATATTTTTGGTGGTTGTTTTAAAGGCAGGCAGCCAAACTCCTCTTGGGCAGGATCTTGGGGCATTCTGGCACCAGTTTTTAAGTTTTTATTTTTCTAATAATCTTAACGTAGGTATTGGGCATCTAACATGTGCAGGGGATGGTCCTAGGCTCCATGAGAAAGAGAGAGAGAAAGATAAGAAAGTCATAACCTCTTACTCTCAGGGGACTTTTCATCTAGTGGGGAAATGGAGCAAAGGCATGAAGAGAGGGTAGCAAAGACCCATAGCTGGTGGATAGACATGAGACAGTCTTTCCGAGGTGTCGTGTTAATCCAATACTTGTCTGTGTAGGGAAAGCCAGGCTATGAAATGGAGTGGTCTTTACTCAATCAGTGACCAGTGCCTGCCAGGTACTGGGTACAAGCATGGTCACCTTGGCCATGACAGTTCCTAGTCAGCTCTGGATGCCACAGAGCTGAGGAAACAGACCCAGGTTGTCACACTCAGAAGCTTCCCACATTTAGGGGAGTCTGAGGGAAGGCTGGAGTCGGGGCCAAGGGCTGCTCATCGGAAGCTGAGAGCACGATCTAAAATTATTGTTGCTTTGATTTGCTTTCAGTCACAATAGTTCTGTTTGTTTTTTATTTCAACCAATGATGAAAGAGGACACAAGACTTTTTTTACTTAGTGAAGAAGACACGGTTTAAAAAGGCAGAAGAATGATTGCACTCGCCTAGGAACCCTGTGAGGCAGAAAGCAAGTCACTATGACTATAGGAAGGCAGGGGCGTTCAATGAATATCGATTGAATGAATGACTAAACAAGTGAGTAAACAAATGCGATGCACAGATTTCAGGTATCCTGTGTGTTCAGGTACCCAGGAAGAGAGAAAGGGGCACACGAAGAGAGGGGTCCTATCTCTGAGTTTGCCTCTGAAGATGCAACAAAGAAGGAGGAGACAAGAGAGCAGGGTCCCCTCTGACAAGCCAGTCACAGCTCTCTTTATACACTTCCGTTTGCTCCCAGTCTGCAGATAGTGTCTTAGAGCTGTGTCGTAAAGTCCATGTCTTGACAAAGGACAACAGCGGCAGAAGAATGAGCTCTGGGAAGTATTAAGGAATCAGAGTCTCACTCACATCCTTCAGGGGCAGGGAGATGACCAGGAGCAGCAAATGTCCTGGGCAGAGACGAGTCCTGACCACAAGGAATGCGAAGCAGGGCTTAACAGAGAGGATTCCGCTCCTTGGAGATTCTGAGCTTGCAAATCTAACACTCCTCGATTTTGCAGTAATGGAATTTAAAACAAACTCTTTCTTCCACTTAAGGAGTTGGGCCCTAAGCAAAAACAACATAGACGCTCATCAAAACCAATGTCTAAACAGCACTTGATGAAGGGTTATGTTCGACCCACGCATTCCCAGGTCCTAGAGAGCTCCCAGACATCGTTGAGTCTGACCAGAGAGGCAGTCCCCACACTGGCTCGCAAAGTCTCTGCCTGGAACCTCTCGAGCTCAGTGCAGGCCTCCTGTTGGCTGAACCATCCACGGGTTGCATGGCTGGTGTGGGACCCACAGCATGTATTTACATAAGTGCTCTGGGTTGCTCCTCAGGCAGCCAGTTCTCCGCCTGGAATGGGAAGAATTGGGGTGGAGAGAGATGGGAGACTGGCAGGTCAGACAGGAGGCTCTCATGGGGTTGGAGGCAGCATCTCTCCATTGCGAAGGGAAAGGCTGAGCCTGGATGCCCTTGTAAGCCCCTCCCCCTTAATATTGCATGATCCCAAGCTGTCACCAGCACCTCAGCTCTGGGATAGCTGTGGTGACAGAAAAGAACAGAAAGAATTGAAAAACTGTGAAGGGTAACATCCACAAGACGTGGCAACATTTTGAGTACCTGTAGGTGGCAGGAGGTTTTACCCCTCAGCTCCTCATCCCTCCCTGGCAAGGAGAGTAACAAAACCAACAAGAGGAGAGGCTGGCTGAGGAAGAAGACAGGTGTTCAGTTTGGACCCAATGCATCTGAGGGTTTTGCAGAGTGGGCAGCACTCTGTAGTGGCTGAAAGCAAAGACTCTAGAGGCAGGCTCTGCCCGCATTCATAATGCTGGCTTTATTACTTACCTAACTGTGTCACTTTGGGCAATTTTCTTTATTTCTCTGCCTCAGTTTCCCCATCTGTAAAATGGGGATAATGAGAGTGACTACTTCATGGGGCTCTTGTGAGAATTAAATGAGTTCATGTATACGAAGCATTTAGAGCAAATCTGGCACATTTAAGTGCTTTCCTTGTTATCAGACCTTCAGACAGGAATGTCAGTTGGAGATAAGGAGGTTGGGTAGGGCTGGAGATACAGACTTTATTTTCACTTTTTTTATCCAGCCATCTGTCACATTAGTTAGCAACTTGTAGCTCAGTGACATATGCAAGAGGGACAAGCATGACTTATTTTGCATCACTGCAGACCAGGATGCAAAGGTAATGGCATTTGTCAGCTCCAGCCCTGAGCCAGCAGCCACCCCAGCACCAGCCGCTCTGCAAATGGGGCAGACACTGGCAGTGTAGAGAGCCATAAACCCTGGCTTCTAGTCCCATGTCTGCCCCCAGCAACTTCTATGACCTCCTCTCGTCCATCACACTGAGAATTGAGCTACTCACACTCAAATGTGTTTTCCAGCCTTTTAATTTTGATCGTTCCAAAATCAGAATCATGCCTAGCCTGAAGGAAGAAGGAGGCCTCTGGCTTTCCTGCCCCAGTGCTCCGCATACCGGGCGGGGGACACACCTCTCAGCCAAGCAGACTGAGCAGGGGCCAGGGGGCCGGGGGGCCGGGGGCTCGGCATCTTCTGGTTGGTAGTCAAGATTGCAGTCCAAAACATTACAGAACAAAAAGCTAGTTTCTATTCACATTTGGCTGGAGATTAAAAACAACAAACAAATAAAAATCAGGGCCACCGCCTTGGTCTATACCACAGAAAATGACTAATTTCCAAGTCACAGCTGTACTTCATGCTGTGTAGACACACACCTTAGGCAGGGTGCAGTGTGGGGACTGTGATGAAGTCAGCTGAAAATCCCTAACTTCTAATCTCTCACAGAACAGAACCAAAATTAGTACAGAGTCCCCAAAACAGCATACTCTCTAACGGTGAATAAAGAATACAGGGGCGATGACCTGCAGACGCTAAGCTCAGTCCACAATAAAAAAGCTGTAATGTACATGTAATGCACAGCATGGTGACCATAGTTAATACTGTACTATATATTTGAAAGCCGCTAAGGGAGTAGATCTTTAAAAGTTCTCATCACAAGGAAAAAAATTTGTGACTTTGTGAGGTGATGGATGTTAACTAAATGTATTGGGGTAGTCATTTCACAATATCTACATATATCAAACCATCACGTTGTACACTTAAAACTAACACAATGTTCTATGTCAATTATATCTCGATAAAACAGGGAAAAAAGTTGTCATCTTTAAAGCTCTATTTCTTTTATGTTCCCTAATCTTTACAAGGAATTTAAAAACTGAAAATATTCCATAAAATCTGGATTAACCAAAGGCCAACTAACCAGACCCTCAAGTCACTGGAGTCTGTACACTTTCTGCATTGAAGTAAGTAAAAATGATAAGAAAACTCTCCCCGAAGCTGGGGCTCCAGTGTGCACCTGGCCCAAAGGGCAGCCACATTTCCTCCCCTCTCACTCTTGGGGTTTTTTTTCTCAGAAACTACAAGGGAAAGAGACCAGGACTGAATTCAAACAGACGCGAATTTAACTCACTGCATGATCATCGATGGTTGCAAGAATTTGGCTTAATAATCTAATCTCACCAAAACACTGTATTTTTTCATTTGTACAAACGCAACAATACATGCTCCCTATGGTTATTTTGACAATTATCATGGAGTTGCCTTTTCATTTGGGGTGCGGGAGTTAGGTTATAAAGTTAGCACATACAGCCGTATTTTCCTTGAAAACTCACTAAATTGCCCACCACTGTCCAATAGAAATATAATTAAAGCCAGGGATATAATTTTAAATTTTCTGTTTGCTGCATTAAAAACGTAAAAAAGAAACAGGTGAAATTGATTTTCATGATGTCTTTTATTTAACCTAATATATATTCAAAATATTGTTTCAACATGTAATCAATATAAAAAAATTACTGAGGGCGCGGGCCCGGTGGCACAGTGGTTAAGTGAGCACGTTCTGCTTCGGCAGCCCGGGGCTCGTCAGTTTGGATCCCGGGTGCGGACATGGCACCATGTGGCAAGGCACACTGCGGTAGGCGTCCCACATAGAAAGCAGAGGAAGATGGGCACGGATGTTAGCTCAGGGCCAGTCTTCCTCAGCAAAAAGAGGAGGATTGGTAGATGTTAGCTCAGAGCCAATCTTCCTCAAAAAAAAAATTACTGAGATATTTTACCCTTTTTTGTACTGCCTTCGAAATCCAGTGCATATTTTACCCTACTGCATATCTTAACTCAGACTTGGCGCATCTCGAGTGCTCAGTAACCACCGAGACAGAACAGCTCTAGACCATCCTGTGTCTACTGGAGACAGACGGGCCACATCTTCACGAGGGCAATCCAACCAGGATTTCTTCCAGAGTTGAAACAGAGTCCCATTTCTTCAAGTGAAAAGCACAATAAAGTAGATGGTTTGCATTTAAGGTCCAAGATGGGAAATTAAGCATCAGAATCACTCATTGAGCAAGATGCTCCCACTTCCAAGACACACACTCTGTGGACCCCTGAGATTTGATTGTTGGTTTGCTCAGGTGACACTTGCTGAGCTCCTACCACATGGCAGAACCTAGAAAATACAAAGGTGTCTGCCCTAGTTCAAACCCTGACATAGTTACTTAGAAGTTCTGTAAACTTCAACAGATTACTTGATGTCTTAAGCCTCAGTTCCTCATCTGCAAAACAAAGATAACAAAAGCTCTCCGTTCATAGGGTTGCTTTTGAAAATTAAATAAGATAATCTGAACAAAGCACAGGGCAGAAAACACAGTTAATTCACTTTCCCATTCTTCACAGTGATTAGCACTGGGTAGGGCAATGAATATTTGCTGACAAGGGCAGTGCTAGATAGGGTTGGCCTAATCTGGGCATGTTTAGGAGACGAAGAAGAGCTCCAGGTCCCAAGACTTCGCACCCCACCTGACCACCACCACCACCGCCACCACCACCACCAATTTTTGAAACAACCACAGTGGACGATCACTCTTAGCTTGTGTTGTTCTAAGCCTTTCCTTAAAAAGTGGAGGAGGGCAGTCAGCTAGAAGTTGAACATCTTAGTATGAATATGTTTCGTTTACTCTGCTCCTGCCTGGAGTAGCCCCAGGAATCAGTGGTGCTCATACGGTGGTGGGGTAGGGCTCAGGACTCGGGGGTAGGCCAGCCTGGGTTACACATTTGTTCACAGCCCACAGTTGGCCCCCAGAATGCTTGGACATTTTGTCTCTGGAAAACTGGTGAAAGTGGTTTCATGTCCCTGCAGAATGGGAAAGGAAAATAGAAATATTCACATGTCAGCAAGGTTCCAAACAGACGAGAGGTTATGGTGACTTTGGACAACTTTCTAATCTGTTTGTCAAAGTGTTTCCCTTCCAAGAAAGGTGAAGGCTTAAAGAATAATTCCTCACCAAAAAAAACTTCCTTTTTTTTTAACAACAAAGGAGAAGAAAGTTAACCCAGGGCAAAAGCATTTTATGAAATATTTGACAAATAAAGGAAGAAAATAAGTCTGGGCCTGTAGGATCTTGCCCAGGGCTTGCTGAGCAGTGTGGGGAGAAGCTGAAGGGACGTGACACCAGCCATGCGTGTGCGATTCCATTGCTTCCACAGCCCTCCTGCCGGGAGGGAGTGCTTTGTGTTTCTTCTTATTCCAATGCTCTCTTTAAGAGCAGTCCCAAGAAACGAGGTGCCAAATAAAGAGAAGATTTTGTTGGAAGAAAGATACTGGATCTTCTTTCTGTTCTCCATCCGTCTGTGAACAGCAGAGCAGCAAACTTCACACCTGGTGTTAACAGCAATCCTCTGAGTCAGCGCTTCTCCACCTGGTACTGTTGATGTGGGGCCGAATCGCTCTTTGTCGTCAGGGGCTGTCCTGTGCGGTGTAGGATGTTAAGCAGTATCTCCAGCCTTTACCCACCGAATGCCAGTAGCACCACTGCCCTCCAGTTATGACAACCCAGAACATCTCCCGACATTGCTCAGTGTCCTCTGGGGGGCAAAATCTTCCCCAGTCGAGAACCACTGGTCTAGGGCTGGAGCAGTCTGCCATTCTGCTCAACTTCTGGACTGCAATGGTCAAGGAGAGCTTTCGGCTTTCTGAGCCAGATGGGAAAAATCACTTAACTAAACCCTAACTCTCCCCTACATCTTTTTTTTTTTTTTCACTTCCAACGAAAGGACAGTTCAGTTTGGTAAAGCAATGAAGAATATAAAATGCAGCCTGGCCATGGGGTTTCTAAACCAGATTTGGCCTTCCTAGCTTCAAAGATCATGAAACCTCTCATTTGTACTCCACAAAGCAGCAATTTCTCACAAGGATACGTTCCTCTGACTCTCTTTTAAAAGTCAAGTACAGCTTGGCAACCACAGAGTACAGAAAATATAGGCTTTCTGCAAGAAGCAATTATTCAAAACCCAAAGACTAAAAAAAAAATGAGCATGTCAAATCGTGTTGGTTACAACACGTCAGACGCTGGATTCCTTCACTTATAAGCAACAGAATGGTCTGGGTTTGTTTTTTCTTGCTGACTTTGATTATTTCTTAGAGGTATAACCCAAGCTGTCTAAAACTGTTGACACTGGGTTACCGACCTTTTAATTCAAAAACAAGAAAGTCCAGGGCTAGTCTTCAGACTTTGGCTTTAAATGTTCACCAATCATTACATCCATAATTAGACCTTGTGCTGGAATGTACCAAAATCTGCCTCCTGGATCTCTTACAGGGTCTCTAGAAGCCACGAGAAAACTGAACGCTTCAGCAATGGTAAGATTTTTCTGGGCTGGCACAGGAAAACTCAGTTCATGGAATATAAATCAGCAACCCTACACTCTAATTTCCACCCTTCGCATGTAGCATGATTACGCAAGTGAGCCGTACGAGCGACAAGTCAAAAACCGTGGTTTGTTTGCCAGAAGAAAGCCAAACCTTCAATTCTGTGGTTAATGCCACCTAGGGGTATAACCACCCAAGCTAATATCATCTTTCTTCTAAAGAAGAGGAAAAGGGATCCTCATGGCCAATGTTCTTGTGAATTAACCATTTCAGGTTTAATACCAAGCCTAATATCAAATTCCTAAGGTATTCATATTCAGACATTTAAAAGTGAAAAATTAAGCATCTGATAGTAACATTAACATGCTTATAGTACGTCTTCCTCAATTTATTAAATGTCACTTTTAGAAATGTTTCCCAAACACTGCCTCTCATGTTATTAAAGGGATTTTGCTTAAAGTAAACCAATTTTATTCTAACCTCCACACGCACAGCAGAATCAGGGAGAGTTCAAACATTTGGTGAACTCTTGATTTTCCTCGTTGAGTCTCCAGGCATCAATGTGAGTCCATTTAACTGAAGGCAGACACATAAATTGTTTTTATTAGAAGGTCCACACAGTATATTTATTGAGAAAGTTTGGGGGGTGTGGTATTTGCTTTCCAATGCAGAAACTAATTTCTAAAAAGTAAATTAGGCATTTAGAATTATAGGAAGCTTCATGAATGGATCACATGAAATCTTTCAGGCCGTCAATATCCTACTACAACTTCCCCGTCACACAAATAAATATGCTTCCAAACTGAAGAGAAAATTGTTCTGAATGAATAGTTTAGTAGGAAAAACCATCGACGTTAAAACGTCCTCAGTCTGAGGCACGCCTCGACCATTTCCCTTTCTTACCCTCAGTCTGGGTCATTCCCTTCACTCAAGCTGATGCCAACATGCGGAAGCATGACTGTGTCCATGTCCACGTGTGAGCCACAAAAACATGGGAAGTTTCTTAAAAGGCCAAACATGGAGTTACCATAGGACTCAGCAATTCCACCCCTAGGTATGAATCCCAGAGAAATAGAAACAGATATTCACCCAAGACTTGCACATGAACATTCATAGCAGCATTCGTTATTCACAACAGCCAAAAAGTGGAAGCAACCCAAATGTCCATCAACTGAAGAATTGTTAAACAAAATGTGGCTTATCTATACAATAGAATATTATTCAGGTACAAAAAGGAACAAAGACCTAATACATGTTACAACATAGGTGAACCTCAGAAACAAGGCTAAGTGAAAGAAGTCAGTCACAAAAGGTCACCTAGATGATCTCGTTTATGTGAGATAGCAAAAAAAATAGGGGTTCAAGTATAAATAATTTTCCCAATTTATAAGTAATTCACTCCTCATATTTAAGTATAGCACCATGCCTAATACCAGTTTTTAAATTTACTTCTTTAAATACATTACTTCCTTGTCCTAAAGTGACAACCACAAGCATATTTACCAGACTCCACCAGACAAAATAAAACTAACATTGATGGCCACTATGAAACTCCAAATATTGCAACAGAAAATGAAAGTGAATTCTCTTTAAAGAGACAATAGCACCATTAACATCTGTCTTCTAAAATGTTTGCTCCAAATTCTAACCACTGCTCCTTAAACTTCTCCACCTGGGGGTCTTCAGTTATGTCGAAAAGCAATAAGATGTTAAGTCTCCCTGAATAATCAAAGAACCAAAAATAAATCCCCAATTGCTTTTTAAGTGTGAAATGTGGGGTTTTTTCCACTCTTGGTTGGAAAATGGCTGCAGAGATGGTAATCAGATTTTCCAAGCTATAAATCTCTCTCCAGCCAGGACTAGGTATGACATTTTTAGCCTCGAAGACTATTTTTGTCAGAAAGATGTGAAGGAAGGAATCGAGGAGTTGTGATGGCCATCCGTGTGTCTCCTTGGTTGCAGAGGTTGTTGGAAACTAGAGGTAGTAATGTAAGGTCATTACCAAAGAAACAAAAGAGAAAGAAACAAACAAAAGAACTTAGAAAAATACACACAGTCTAATCAAATCCTGCAAAAGCAGTAGGCATCAAGTAGCCATCATGTCTTTGGCTCAGTGATCCTGTTTTTAGAAACTTATCCTAAAGAAAAGCAAACCACTGCATCATTGTTTATAACAGCAAAAGACTTGAGGTACCCTCAAAATGCAGTGACAGGGATTGGTTAATTAAATTATGCTACATCCTTTTGATGGAATGCTATGTCTCCATAAAGACTAACTGTAAAGACATGGAAACGTACTCATGATAAAATGTTAATGGGGAAGGATAAAAATATACGTACATAGTAATAATCACGCAAGCAAATGTATGTGTATGAAAAAGCACTAGAAGAGACTACACAAAAGTATAAATCATTGTGCTGGGATGGTGGAGCTACTCATTTTTTAGTCCGTGTTCCCAAATTGCTGAAATGTTATCACATAGCCTTTAGAACAAATTAAGTCAATTACGCAAATTTTATGAGAGAGAATTCCGTTAATCAACTTGCACTATTACTACCAACTACATTTTTACTTGTCCTATTTATGTTAAAACAAGAGACCCACAGTCAAGAGGAAGGGAAAGGAAACACCATGTTTTAGCCGAGAGTCAAAATGGGACTCTGCCATAAACTTAGGGATGAGAATAATTTTCTGGACAATAAAAGTAACAGAAGTTCCTCCTGCCATCCGAACTCCACACACGTACAGCTAATTTTCCTCATTAAGTTTCCATTCCGTCTCTTGGGAGGAGATTGTACGTGAAGAGAATGAGAAGCCCCATCCCTTGACTACTGAGCCTCACCTGGTAACACCCACCTGCCAAGCTGACTGGACCTCAAGGAGTGTCACGGAGAATTCCTGGGGATGATACAGCAAGGGCAGGTAAGCACGGACTGGCCAGGTGGCTCAGGGAGCCCAGAATCTGACTCAGAATCCTGACACTTTCCTCCCGCATACAACAAGGAGTCTATCTGTGATGATAAATTTGACATGTCAACTTGTGTAGACCATGGTACCCAGGTATTTGGTCAAGCATTATTCTAGATGTTTCTGTGAAGGTATTTTTTGAGACGAGATTAATATTTAAATCAGTAGACTTCAAATGAAGCAGATTACCCTCCATAATGCGGTGGGCCTCATCCAGGCAGTAGAAGGCCTTAACAGAAAAAAGACTGATGTCCCCCAGGAAGACAGAATTCTGTCAGCAGATGGCCTTCAGACTTGAGCTGCACCATCAACTCTTCCCCGGGTCTCCAGCTTACCGGCCTACCCTGCAGATTTTGGACTTGCCAATCACCGCAACTGCATGAACCAATTCCTTAAAATCTCCCTGTCTCTCTCTCTCTCTCTCTCTCTCTTTTTCTATACACACACACACATAAATGATACTATCCAGACATGTAGCACTATATACATACATGCACACATAGCACATCTATACATAAATATACTTGACGATAGAGATAGAGATGTACATCCTATTGGTTCTGTTTCTCTGGAGAACCCTAACACAGAGTCCTCCTTCCGTAAATATTCCACGTGGTGTCACCTGGCACAGCGTAGGTGTTCCAAGGATATTTGCGAAATGAGGGGGGAAGAAGTGAACTACTCTTGGGTCCTGGAATGCAGCCCTCATTGTTTCTCTAACGTGGGATTAATATTTAGTGTGCAACAGATAAGACTGCCTTCTCTCTCTCTTTTTGCAATCTGATTGTTTTGTTTATTTTTACTTGTTTTTTAAAATTTTCTTTATTGCGGTAACTGGTTTATAACATTTTATAAACTTCAGGTGCACATCATAATAGATTTCGAATTCCGTGTAGACTACCTCATGTTCACCACGCAACAACTAATTACCATCCATCACCACACGTGTGTGCCTAATCACCCCTTCACCCTCCCCCTCCCCCTTCCCCTCTGGTAACCACCAATCCAATCTCTGTTGCTATGTGTTTGTTTGTTGATGTTTTCATCTTCTACTTATGAGTGAGATCATACGGTACTTGACTTTCTCCGTCTGACTTATTTCACTTAGCATAATGTCCTCGAGGTCCATCCATGTTGTCACAAATGGCCGGATTTCATCATTTCTTATGGCTGAGCAGTATTCCATTGTGTACATATACCACATCTTCTTTATCCATTCATCCCTTAATGGGCACCTAGTTTGCTTCCAACTCTTGGCTATTGTGAATAAGGCTGCGAGGAACACAGGGGTGCATGTATCTTTATGCATTTGTGTTTTCAAGTTCTTTGAATAAATACCCAGCAGTGGAATATCATAGCTGGATCTATTCTTAATTTTTTGAGGATTTTCCATAGTGTTTGCTATAGTGGCTGCACCAGTTTGCATTCCCACCAGCAGTGTACTAGGGTTCCCTTCTCTCCACATCCTCTCCAACACTTCTTGTTTCTTGTCTTGTTAATTATAGTCATTCTGACAGGAGTAAAGTGATATCTCATTGTAGTTTTGATTTGCATTTCCCTGATAGTCAATAATGTTGAGCATCGTTTCATGTGCCTGCTGGCCATCTGTATATCTTCTCTGGAGAAATCTCAGTTCGGATCTTTTGACTGCCTTCTCTTTTGAGTGTCCCCTGTCTGAATGATCTGATTAATCGGTAGTATGTTAAAAAATTCTCACTTTCAAGATGTATAATAGCTTATGTTTGAGTTACTATTTAATTTTCTGCCCCCGATTTTTGAGGATTCGAATCCTGTAGTTCAGTCCAAATTACACACTTTTGCCCCTGTAAAGTTTTGCTTTTGATGGCAAAAACAAAAGGCCTGATTTTAACACAATCTTTTACACAATTGGTTTAAATTAGCAAAATATGTTTAAAGCATACTGACTACTGCTTTAACGTATTTTTAAACTTTAAAATGGTTTAGCACATTTTTGCTGAGATGGATAATTTCTCACTTAAATGATTAAACTGCTTGTTTTACTATCCTAGAGCCAGCTTGCCAACAGGTGCTCACACCTGGGACCCCAGGAGGGCGGCCCCACCAGGAAAAGGACACAATCAAGCCCCATTTGAGGTTCAGGATTAAGAAAGCAGTAAGCGTCAGCTCCTCTGGAGGGCTCGCCCTAGCATGGAGCACGTTAGAGCAGTCTTGCTGAAGGTCACGTTACGTCTATGCTGCAGGAAGCCGGTCTCCAGGCAAAGGACATTAGAAAAACCACCAGTGCCTTAACTCCCCAGGAACACAAATCCTACAACATGGACCAATAAGATGGCATCCTTGCAAAGTGCCAAACACCCACGTACAACCTCATGATTGGCTTTGCAACAGGTAGCTTAAATTAAGTCCATTAACCTCAACCAGCAGCTCACCTTGCTTAAGCTATACCTGCTACTAGATCAGGGTTCTTTCTTTCCTTCTTTCTTTTTTATTGCTGAGGAAGATTCCTCCTGAGCTACCATCTGTGCCAATCTTCCTCTCCTTTGTATGTGGGCCGCCACCACAGCATAGCTGCCAACAAGCAGTGTAGGTCCACACCCAGGAACTGAACCTGGGCCCCCAATGCAGAGAACACTGAACTTAACCACTAGGCCACGGGGCTGGACCCCAGGATCAGGCGTTCCTAAGCCTAACTGCAGTCATCACAGTGCAATCCTCTGGGGGAAATTTAGGAAGCAACGATTCCTGAGCTCCACCCCACACCAATTAAGGCAGAATTGACAGGGGCGGGGCCTGGGCTGATCCTAATGTACAGTCAGGAGAGATGAATGCAAAGAACCACAAGACAGAGGGGCTTTCTAAAGAAGGCCTTGAGGATCCAATCCGTTGAAATAAACCTCCTCTCTGAAAGCTGCCCTCACATTGTTCCAGGCCACAGGCCTCACTGCCCAGGGAACTGCGAGGTGCCAGGCTCCAAAGGTTCATCCACTGTACCCTCAAAGTCCTTCTCTAAAATGACAGACCTTCCAAAGAATTCTCCAGAGTTTCACGTGTGCAACAGTTGAAACTATGTTATGTTGCTTTTTTTTTTTTCCTGAAAACACATGTGTCCTTTTGTTTCACGGTCTCACTTGGCACCAAGTACCCAGTTCATTTGCCCATCAGATTAGCTCGAATTACATGCTTTTACTGCTCCTACAAGCTAATGCAAGAGACCTACAATTAACTGTGGGCTGCTTTAAGCCCTAAATGGAACTAATGTCTGCCCCGACCAAATGCCGCAGGACCCGCTTTTTTTTTTTTTTCCTGTAAATTGCTATTTTTGTAGGCTATTTTCCAGAAGTTGAGCCCCAAAACAAGTTGGAACTGTAAGCCTACTAGATTCTACTCACAATAACTGTTGAATCCTTGCCACTTGCACTCTCTCTGAAAGCTTACCAAAATGTATAATGTTGTCCTTGCGACGGAAGACAGAATTGCCACTCATAATGCAACCTCGTTCAAGTTTGTATAATAGCAGAAGTGGGAGGAGATCACCAATGCCTCTGCCTTCCACGGGCAGATACTGGTGTCAAGACATAGGAGGACATAATATCACCTGTCTTTGCATTTGCAAATTGAAGAGTTAAATGATTCCTAAGGAAAAAGAAATCTATTTGGAACTCTAGTTGAAAATACCAGGAATGTCAGAAAATTCCAGCGCCATGAGTTCTAAAATGATGAGACAGTACACAAATTTGTTCTGGCTGGTTAAATTTTGCAAACTTCGGAAAGAGAAGATGAATGCATAACAAGCATGATCCTTACTTATGGGCCTCCATGGAAAAGTGGCACAATCTCAGTATTACATTACCTTTCATCTCCATCGGCAATGAGTTACACTCTGTCGGTCCCTGAGAGGGACAATCAGATAAACCCCTACCAAGTGCCTGTGGAATTTGCTGCTCCTGGCATCAGGACTGAAAAAGCAAGAGTGAATTAAGCAGAGCCAATTCTGCTTTTGGAGGTGGGAGGGCGGGGGAGAAAGCATCCATGCAATTCACCAGTGGAGCAGCAGGCTTCATTCCTCCGCAGATCGCATTTCCCCCAATTGCTATCACAAAGGACCCAGTGGAGGCTCTCACTAACAGGAACTGGAAGTGGAAAACAGGCTCCAGAGCTTATGCCTTCTCTTGCCTGTCTCTGAAGTCATGTCTTCTGGAATGACTTTGATGGAACAAGTCGTATCCATTACTTCACCTGAGAGTCAGACGCTTAGCCTGACATCCTTAATGGTCAAATTAGACCATTTCCTTGAGCTCAACTTTCATTCTACAACGAATCATCCTGGATGCATGGGATCATGTTGGATTATGCAGAAAGTCAAGCGGTCCATTTGGCGCTAACGAGACGAACACCTCTGCGTTCCTTGAAAAGTATCCATTCCTCTCTCATTTTAGGATTGAAACAAAGCTTCCTGCCCACACTGGCCCAGGAAGCATGTTCTTTGTTCTAAATAATCTTATTGTCTCCTCCGCCTATATATGACTGTTTTCAAATAAATGTAGATACTGTGATTACAATAACATACAAAGTCATTTAAAAGGATTTCTAAATCTAGAGTAGCTTTGGACATTATACATTTCATGAACATTGGATACTCAACCTACAACTACAGTCTGTGAGCACCTGCAGAACTTTTAGAGATGAGGAGCAGCTCCTCCATGTTTGGAATCACTGAGCTAGAAGGCCATCCAATTTCACTATTGTCGGAAGTCACCTTCAGAGCCCCGTAAATATCCTTTTAAGAGTTAGGAAAGCAAAACCCACAATGCTACAACCTTATCATCCCATGCCGTGTATTGGTAGTAATAAATCATACTGACTATAATTATGATATCAGGAAGAGCATACACCAATAATGATGACCTGCCCAACATTGTGAAGGTGCTTAGGTTCATGAGCTGGGGTCATCTCCTCCAGTGCTCCTCCCACTTCTCATGGCCTCCTGTTTGTCATTTCTACAAGGTCAAGGTCACCTTCGTTTAAGTAATAACTAAGGAGGCAAGCTTTGGAGTCAGGCTGTGTTTTAAACCCTAGCCCTTCTCTCAGTAGCTGTAACACCTTAGGCAACTTATTCACCCTCTCTCAGCCTCAGGATGCTGGAAAATGGATCCACAAAATGTGCCTACAGCCAGATGGGCCAAGGAAGGCCTTAGCCCCAGAGACTAGCCAACGGTTTGCCATCCACACTGGCTATTTTTCTTCTTATAATTCCCTTCAGTCAGTTGATGGTGCACCCCTTCACAGATCATTTCAGAAACATCTCCTCCAAGCCAAGCACTGGCACAGAGCACTGCTCTGGTTCCACCTCTTCCAGAAACTTCCCACATTTCAAATTTTGTTTTTCCTTGCATGTTCCACATTTTCAAGCTTAGTTGTAGATTTGTTCACAATACAATGCTTAAGGGTTCAGAATCTTTATTTATGAGCCCTTCCCCCACTTGCTCAGGTAGGGAGTATGAAATATGCCCCCAAGGTGCCTGTAAAGACACAGTTAACCACAGCCTGCATGTGTGTGTGCGCACACACACACAAGCCATCCAGGTACACATCAGAGACCTGTCAGCAGGTAATTATCTTCCCTGCTGACGGCTCTGAATTGCTGGGCGCCTTCCAGCTATGTTCACTCTTCAAGCTTCACTTCCCGTCCTCCTTGCAGCTGCTTCTGACTCCAGGAGCCCTGGGGCAGCAGACCCGCTCAGCCCTTTCCAGTCTTGCCTCTTCTTGCCCCTATAAAGAATTGCTGCCCTGAGCTATACAATTTCCAGAGCAAACATGTAACAGGCTTTATAACCCAGCCCAGGCCAGGAGCAGAAAGCAATCTTTCTATAAAGTCAGTCCAACTGTTATCTTATTAATTTGTATTTTATTGGCCAAACAGTGCTTGTCCAGACAGTGAGGCTATTTTTACCCGGGCTGTCACTTAGTGGGCGTAGCAGGAGATGAACCCTGGGCCTGTGTGCTGTCATCTGATGTGGGGAGTGACAGCTTGGTGAGCTTCGTCACCTATGGGGTCCTCCCTGACCCTCTCATATCTACTCTGTGTTGTTCTCCCTGCATGGATGAACACTCCTGGTGGGTGGGTGGGAGGAGAGGTCATGTGGCTGGAATTCCTGGGAAGAGAGGCCTATTTCAATGTGCACTTCCTGAGGGAACAGTTGAAAAGGGACAAGCTAGAGGAGGGGGTTAAGCAGTTCTGCAGAGCTGGTCTGACACCCGGAGGGCTCTCTGGGGCCCGAGGATCACTCTTCCCACAGCTAGTCGAATTGTGTCAAGGTTTTGGTCTCGTATTATTCTGCAGTCCTTCTGCATTTGCATGATGGTTTAATGCCTCCAAATTTGACCTTGTTATGGAAAAACTGTTCTCATTTGGCACTTTGGGGATAATGTGTAATTTCAAAACCAGGGTGTAAGTGCATTGTAAGTATTTTGAAATTCCATATGTTAAAGTTCATTCAAAAACTTTTTTTTGGTGACTCTCCCACTCTCTCTCCTCTCCTCCTCCCCATTCCCCAAATAACCAACCAAAGGAGCACTGTTTTTTCATGCTATCAGCAATCTTTGCTAAAAAGCTCAATGTGTGTTCATGACAAATACACCCCTGTGGCTACTTGCAAGAGAAACAAACCCCAGCATGAAAATACCAAGGCTTTCCTCTTTTCTTATGTAAATAAATCTCCAGATGGCTCATTTGTAAGACTGTGTTTACTAATTCTTGTTTTCTTTCTAGACAATCTGTTCACAGCAACCATTCTATCACTGAAACTCGAGGTAATACTTACAATTTCATTTAATGAAAAGTCTACCAGAAGATGGTGTACAGGGGAGAGTGGTGCCAATGCCACACACACGCAGAACCCTCTGGAAGAACTAACAGTCCTGGCGCTGTTGTTATTGTCGTTGGACAGGAGATGTTTTTAATTAAAGTCAGAATAGAGTAATTAATTTCAGGTTTATAAGAATATCAGAGCGGGAAGGGACCATAAGCTCATTAGGTCCAGGAATGGAAATTTGTGCCATACACACCCTTCCCCCATCTCCTTTCTATTTCCCATGGCAGACATCACCAATCTCTCATGGCATCCTTTCCCATTGATCTCAGAGGTGATCTCAGTAACGTTTTCAACATGCCTCACTGAGTCACTGTTAATCAATTACAGTTGACACTTTTAAGATAATACACATTTGCCACAGCTAAGCCCCTCATTTGACAGATGGGGCAATGGAGACTCTAAGAGAGGGAACAATATTATTCAACGTCTCACAGCTAGTTAAGAGCATCAGATATTAGCCTGGGAAATTCAAACAGGGGTCTGTGATGCTGGATGGAGAAAAAATATATCTTCATTTTCACTACCCCTAACTATAATGTAGCATTTCCTTCGTTTATGAAGGAAAGCGACAAACCACAATAGTATTGGCAAATCTGACTCTGTCACTAATGGCAATCACAGGGATTGTCATACAACTCTCAGTTGTTGTGGACGTCTCAAAATATCACGACTGCTAACCCTCAGTTACAGCAGTTATCAGACCTGCAGCTAGATCTTGTCTTTTAACGCATGACAGGCACATATGTTATTATATCACAAATTTGGTTTTTTAAATATTTTGATAACTATATTTCAAAATATTTGGCTTCCTTTGTAATTCTATATATTTCATTTTATGTATTTAAAGCATTGTTCTGAAAAGGGATCCAAAGGCTTCTCCAGACTGCCAAAAAGGTCCACGGCACAAAAAAGATTTAAAACTCCTGGTTAAGAGAAAAGCTAGGTCTAAACTCTTACCCTCGTCTTCTTCGCACACACGCAAAAAAGGGCCTTGCCGTGAACTCCGGCCATCTTGGACTGACCATATATTTACCTCCATATTAGTAAGAGATTTTTTTAATTAAAAAAAGTATTCACGCTCGAGAGAGAGAGAACAGAGATACATGAAGTAAAAATTGCAAGTTTCCAAGCCCAGCCTCCCCAAGATAACTGTTGCTAACAGTCTGATATATGGCGTTCCCGACGCACACACTCATTATGTAATAAAAATGGAATCAAACAAGCCACGCTCTTCCACAGCTGGCTTTTTTCACTTAACAAAGTAAAAGAATAGAGAATAATCTCATGGACATCTTTCCTTTATATAGTTTTGTCCCATTCTTTTTTAGCAGCTCCAGAGTATTCTACTATATCAATGTACCCCAACTCATTTTACAAGCCCCCGGTAAAGGAGAGCCACAAGCCAAAGTTTTCTTGGCAAAAGATAACAGAGGGGAGAGTTATCATTTGAATCCAAGAAGATTAGAAATTTGGCTTTAACAGCTGAAAGTCAGTGGCTGATGGGGTCACTGCTGAAAAAACCCACAGCCTCCAACTCTCGGGTCTGAGGAAGGGCCCCTTCGTGGGGAGGGCTGGTCTTCCCTACAGATGTGGCTGTTCCAGGAGGGTGCTCGTGGAAGGTTTGGAGCAGAGCGGGGGAGAGCTCATCCCCCTGGCCTGGTGACTCCTAGGAAGAGAGGCCCAGTCCAACAGCAGAAAACAGGCTCTGGGCCCCACAGGGTCTCAGGGTCACTGCCCGGGGGTAACTGTCTGCATTTCATGGGGTTGGTGATGAGCCTTTGACAAGTTCCCCCAGACTCCAGGGCCAGCTGGTTCAGATGTCCACCCCTGGCAGTGGAACAATTCTCCCTTAACCCCTGTCCCCAATTCTATTCCTCTCGTGGCCTTGCATGACCCTCCCTCAAACCCCTTCTACTTCACAGTCACAACTGACCTGGAGGCCAGCCCCCTTGGGGTCTGCAGGTTTGGGGAACTATTGTTTTCAATTTCCTTGGGGCAAATGGAGAGAAAAGAAGAAACTCTTTAGTTACAATCAGTGAAAACTCAACCTGGTTGATATCACTGTGCTGAACGCTATTATTAAAATAAAACCAGGAAAAAAACTCAGGTAAGGGCGGTTCAAGATCAGAGGCTCCAAATAGAAAAGAAATCTTGTTTTCAGAAAGGGAAGTAATGGGACAGCAAGGCAGCCCAGGACACACAGAGAAACCCCAAGAGAGGCCAGCTGTTGCGTCCCGTTAGGGACCTAAGGCACAGGGAGCACTGGGTTGGGAGCCGGAGACCCCAGCCCCAGGTCACTCAGTCCCAGATCCCCTGTGACTCTGGGACGTGGCTTCGCAGCTGGGCCTTTGTTTCACCAGCCATGAAATTAAGGGTTGAACATGAGGACACTTTCAACTGGACCCCATTCCTTCTGCCCCTTTTCATTGTCGGTACCACCCACCCAGCTGGCCCCAGATTCAGGGCAAAGCAAGATCAGAGATGGGCCGAACTCTGCCTGGTTTCTTTGCCTGAACCACCTTTTTTTTCCCCCCTCTTTGTGCTTTTATATTTCTTTAAAATTGGGCTGCCACTTCTCCTCATTCCTAACTCAAGGTACGAATGTCTTTTTTCCCTCTCATATAGGCTTTTTTCCCTTCCCATCACATCTTTCTGTCTCCATTCTGCCTTGGGTTTCAGCAATTTTACATTCCCTGGCTTAGAGTCAGCTCTTCTATCAGAACCAATGTGGCTCCAGACTGTTCTACCCCGGTTCAATGCAGGAAATAAAACAAAGCCGGGCTTGTTCCCAGTTTGATAGGCTGCAAGTTTAGGGAACGGGGGCTTCAAATCTTTTCATGATTTTGTTTTGGCACCAGAGCGTCTGTGTTTAATTCTGCGTCTCCTGCCAGCCTTGGGAAGCCAGAGTGATAATATCAACACGCGGAGAGATGGGGAGCACGAGGCCGCCATCTTCTCCCTCACTGGCGGGGGTGGGACGGGAGAGGGGGTCACTCAAGCACACACACACACACACATATACCCATATGGAGATATACACACATATGTACACACTGACAACTACACTCCCACAAACATACAACCATGCATGCACAGACACACACACTCACATATACAGACACACATGTGCACACACTCATACATACACTGCCACAAACACACAGTCACATGCACACAGTCACGAATACACACATTCACCAGTGCACACTCAACCACACACATCTATTCATACCTAACACACACATGCACACACT
The DNA here is from genome assembly GCF_041296235.1 of Equus asinus. Taxonomy (NCBI): domain Eukaryota; kingdom Metazoa; phylum Chordata; class Mammalia; order Perissodactyla; family Equidae; genus Equus; species Equus asinus. The sequence continues at coordinate 11,586,133 of NC_091791.1, read as the reverse complement.
CCCACATAGTTGCATGTGCCTGCAAAGACACAAACACACACACGTGCACGCTGACACATATACTCACACACAGGCACACACGCGCACACACTGCTACACACACACAGGAAAAGAGAGGCGAGGAGGCTGCAGGCTGCGCAGCAGGGAGGGCAGGAATATGAAAGGGTGAGCTGTCACAGCAGGCTCCTCCATCCCCCAGGACCTGAGAGAAAACAGCTTCTGATCGCAAGGCCTCTCCAGGAGGGCCCATTATAAAGTTCAACCAATTAAGCAGACTGTTTCTATGGCGACGTTTACTTTTCTCAGCTCTCAAGTTCAGCAGCTCCCATGTCCCAGCAGATATAATAAGAGTGCAAGTTGTGGTCAACTTGTGGCCCACCGAAACACCCAGTCTCTGCAGCTTACTCGCCGCAGATAAGGAGTCATCTTTCCTTTTCTAAACAAGACGTGGGGATGAGATGGCATCAGATGACCTGGAGCATCTGACAGACCAGCAGGGACCCCAAGCAGGCTGGCCCAGGGACTGTAATATCATCCCCTTCTCTTTCATTCACACACTCTCCCACTCAGGAAACCATTCCCGGGGGCCAGCCAGGACCAAGGACACACCCAGCGCTGGGGGCACATTGGTGAAACAAGAAAAAGGGCCTCTCTCCTTCTGCATCCTGCAGGTGTGGGAGGTGGCAGACCTTGATGCAGTTGAAAACAAAGGGATGGAAGATGACAACCGTGATGAGAGCTCCAGTCCTGTCATGGAGGAGGATCAGGTCACAACAGCCTGTCTCACCCAGCAGCGGGGAGGCTGGGGACCAGGTGGGAGTAGACATAATGAGTTTGCGTACACCGCCCAGCCCACAGTGGCAACTCAGTTTTGTTCGCTTAGATGTTATTGCTGTTGAGCTCTCTAATATCCAGGGTCCTGGAGAGAAGCAGATTCAGATCTTCTGAAGACTCCTGATCAACACATACACCCACTGGGGGTGTGTGTGTGTGTGTAGCTGCAGATGTCTTTGCAAGGTTTTAGCAGAAGAAGCTGATATAGGAGAAAGGGGTTGCTGTGAGGAATAAAAAGGTAATGGATGTGAATGCCCACTCCTGCGCCCAGCACCTGGAAGCTGCCTGATGAAAGTAGATGGTGTTGTTTCATGTTATCATTCAGTGTCCTACTCATGCCTGGCTCCAGGTCTCCAGCAAAGCAGTTGGCACCACTCAGAGAGGAAAGAACTCGCAATGAAAGTCAGAGAAGGACCAAACGCCCCAGAGAGAGGATGCAGGGACAGGGGCAAAGAAGGCTGGGTTAACGTCTGGCGCTGGATGATCCAGGAAAGGACAAGCCAGAACTGACTCAAATCTCCTCTTCCACGTGACGCCTCAGACCCATTTTTAATGTGTTATATAAAAATATGGAAAGGAGAACATGATAGTAAACATGTTAGACGATGTTTACGAAATAGGGTGGAGTCTAGACTGCTATCTTTTCTAAACAAAGCCCTCTGGCAGCAGTTAGCATCCCCCTAAATCTGCTGGCCCATGAGTGCAAGGTAGGGAGGGGGACCAGTGGCCCTGAGTGCCATGGTGGCCACCATGATGCAGCCTCTCCCTCCACCAGGCCTGCCTAATATGTTTCACAGGGCCTCTGCTCTGACCCCTGACCCGCTGCTTCCTTCTGGAGGTGGAGACCTACCCTGAATCCCGGGCGACTGTGATCCTTGCTGGCAGGAAGGCAGGGGCCTGAAATTTTATCTACTTACCCGTGAAAAACAGGATAATGTCCTGGTTCTGAATTCTGAGCATCCCCCATTGAAATCCCACTGTGTCACTTACTAGCCGAGGACCTTGGGCAGGTCATTAACCACTGTAAGCCTTGGTTTCCTTATCGATAAAATGGGGAGAATAATAAGAGCTACCTCATGGAGTTCCTGTAAGAATTAAATGAGACTGTGCCTATAAATAGCACACCATCTGACGCCTGACAAGCTCTCTGTAAATGTTGCCTTTTATTTGTTTATCCACCTTCTTCCAGAATAGGACTGTACGCATGCATGTGCATGTTGAGTGGGGTGAGTAGAAGGAAAAAGAGATGGGTAAATAAAACCAATTCAGGCATCCCACAATGTATCCCATAATAACACAGGGCAGGCCACCAACACGGCCCTTGCATGTTGTTCTGACAACCATCCCTTAAGGATATACCAGTTGTCACAGAAGTGCTACATTTCTTGCTGGTAAGATCAGATAGAAATTGTTCCCAGGGACACATGTTTTTTTGATTATAAACATATTCCAGTCAATGCCTTATGATCAAAATGGAATCCAAATGATCTCTTATGATGGTCATTTAAAGCTTATTAATCACTGTAAATTATTTTGACACCCAAGTGAAAAGTCCTCTGTAATGCTTTTAGAATCCCATTTTCATTTAACATTAATTAAGGGCCACTAACCATAAGGTATTAATAAATTCGCAAAAGGAGCTCCCAGCTGACAGGCCTCAGCTCTCGGCAAGTTATGGGACCCTGAGCAAAACACAGGCCATAATGAAATTTTAACCATGGAAATGTAATCAGCCCAACTGTGATAAAGAGAGGGTATCTCTCAGGAAGATAGTAGATACTTTCAATAATAAGTTTTATGATTATCATTAGCATATCTCCAGCAGTTTATGGTTATTATGGCTATTTAGTGAAAGACTTTCATATCAAACAACCTTAATGACATACTATACAGTTGTTCCATGGCTCTATTTTATCATCCTATAAATATCAGGCCCAGGATATATACTGTGGAACAGGGGGTGCTGGCCCTGGGGGTACCAGAGCCCAGGAGTATGACGGCTGAGACCAAAGACAATCCCTGATGATTAGAAAACAGAGACAAAGGTCTATGTCACTCTCACAGAGTGTATGTTCCCAAAAAGTCAAGGTCACCCACCAACTCTTTTCTTTAAGAAACAGCAAATGTCCGTTGCTCTGGTGTTTCTCTAATCTTGTCTTGTTTGATCATATACTGGATGTTTGCAACCCCCAGTCCAGCAACCCGGTGCCTGGTGAATGGCAAGAAGGTGGAGCTCACGTCCTTTGGCAGCTATTTCCAAGGCTGCACCATAAAGCCACAGCCAGATTCATGGAGCCCAGAGAAATGCCCTGGGAGAGGATAGACATACGCAGTTAAGCGTATCTGCTCAGACCTGCTCTATTCTCCTAAAAGGGCTTCAAAGCATTTGCCAAGTTGCCTTTTCCCTCCTCCCCTTGGACAGTTGAATGGAACCAAGAAATTTTTAATCTATATTTCAGGAACTAAAAGCTATGATTTTACACCTTGAAGACTTTTAGCTCTAGCCCATTTTCATTGGAAATCCCCTAATGACATTAAAACAAAGGCTGTAATTGGTAAAACTCTTGGCCCAAATTCTGACCTCACCTTTGCACAGTAGGGGCTTTGGCATCACTAGCTGGGGCTCTTCAGGCGTAGGGAAATGTTTCCCATTATCTTGGTGGCATAATGTTCCCTTGAAACCTGTTCTAAAGATATTTTTGAGTGTCCATCCCAAATTAAAACATCCTTTGTGCTAGAGGTACCCATTGTCTAAAAACTAGGTATCCATTCTAACAGCTTGATGACCTCCAGCTCCACTCCACTCCAGCCCCACAAAAGTCCCTGGGAAATTTGTCCTCACAGCTATCTCTAGAGCTGTGGAAGAGAGAAGAAATGACTCAGACATCCTCCAACCATATACCTTTATATAGGATAAATCTGAATAGAGAGCTAAAATGTTTGCTAGACAAGGAGAAGATCCAGCGACTCCTCCGGGAGAAGGAAGGATGCTTAGAGATGCTAATTGCATCTATGAAAGTGTCTGTGTTCATTCACACCACCCTTCCCAACCGTTGCAGTTACTCTTCAGTCAGGGTCCCCTAAAGCACAGATCCCCAAAACCTGAGACTCCAAGAGAATACTGACACCCTCCATTTTTGACAGACAGTTCTGTCCACTAAGATGGGCAGGGAGATTGCTCCAACATTCTGACTGCAAGCTTGCCAGCCGAGCAGGCAACAGCAGAAATGAAGAGCAGATGGGCAACCCCATCTGCTAGCAGAAGTGATGACAGGGCAGCCCCAGGCCCCCACCAAGTCACTTGAGATGGGACTCTGTGGTCATGTGACCGATATTTTCACAAACCCGTCAGAACTTATCCATCCAAATGATTGTCGTTCTCAAGGGGATTGCCTTAAAAGGAATTACAATTATTCTTTTCCTCAAAATCAGTTAGAAATCCATCCTTAGAAATTAGCCAATTTCCAAGTCACTCGGTAAAAGTAAATCTTGAAGATTAAATGAGAGGATTAAATAAGGTAAGTCTAAAGCGTCCCTATCATGGTGCTAAGTATATAGTAGGCACTTAATAGAGGTTGGCTATTATCATGATTATTACCCTTCCAGCCTCTTAAGATGTGGTTGGATGCCCTTTTAGAAGGAAGTATAAGCCTCAGAGAGTAGAGGCTGTTAGTCACCCAAATTATTTCCCATCTTATTCCCATAAGGCCCTGGGAGCTCACGATGAAAATTAAGGAATAAAACCACAGTCTTGGGTTAAATAATGTTTCTGTGGTAAAGAATGATGACAAGGCAAGCTTGGATCAATGTCTTCAGGAGTGCAATGGAAATTACAAATTTTCTTCTGAGATCTACTCAGCTATACCATGAGGGTTAAGGGTAATCATTTGGCCTCTGTCTCTTCATCCCTCCAAAGTAGGAAGTAGAATTACCGTGGCAGAGATAATACTGTGCTCACCAAACCTGTTTTCTCTTCCTGGCCACACAGAAAGACTGCATTCCCAACATCCCTTGCAGTTTGGTTGGGACCACATAATTTCTGGTACCATATTCTTTGTGCCTGTGCTTGCATGCGCACTCTCTCTCTTCCTTTCAGGCCATAAACATAGACTGTGAAGTGAAATCAAATGATAGAGGAAGGCTGGGTCACAGCTTGGAGAAGAGGCTCTCTTCCCAGTAGAGCCTCCAGACCAGGAACATCTATATTAGACTTTGCGGGAGCAAGTCATACAATTTTATTGTGTTAAGTCACTGAGATTGGGGCTGCTATTAGCATGAAGTATACTGTTTAATATAGTTACCTTCCCACTAAAGTTTTAGACAACATCCTGTTTAAGAGAAACCGTCTCAGCTATGAAAGATCCAGGTAGAGAGGTGAAATGAGCTAAGACCCAGGTAAGGATGCCCAAGACTTTTCTCCTTCTAAAGCAACTTGGAACTCTAAGCTAAAACCTAAAAAGAAAATCCTGCTTTGTGGAGAAAGGCTGGATGCATATTGAATGATGAGTAACTTTGTAGATTATGTATTTCCTACTTCCAAACTAATTTTTCAAGTAATTGAGATAAAGACATCAATTGTAGAAAGTTAATTTTAGAGCTAGAAGTGAGCCTTGAGTCATAGGGAGTATTGGATTTTCAGATCTAGAGGAGGGCTGGCAGTTTTAGACCAATGTGAATGGGAACACTGAAGCCAAGAGAAGTTGAAGTGACAAATCTGAGGTCACTCACCAATTAGTAAAGGGGCCAGAATCCTTATGTTCCCATTCGAAAGTTCTGCCCCTCTCTTTATAGTCTTAAGAACCAAAGCCTAGATCCTTAAGTGAGAGTGAAATGGTAGACTTGGTCTATTTATTTCTAGCGCAGGCCCCAGGTGGCTCCAGGGCATTCTTTATAAATTGTGCCTTGGAAAAGCCATTTAGTGGTTGATTCCGTGCTGTCAGGACTTGACTGAAGCCAAATGACAATCACTAAGTAAGGTAAAACAAACAAAAGGTAACAGCTTCTCCAAAGAAGCTGCCCACCTTGCATCTGGGGTCTACTTAGAATTTCACTGCGGAAAGGGCCTTGATTCGATGCAGAACAGATAAGAACCATCTTTGAAAAAGGAAAGGATATTATTCTTTCGTCAGTGTTTAGGACTGTTCAAATACTGACTGGAGTCATAAGGACATTTTCCAAACTGTCTCTACATAAAAAATTAATGCGTTATTAAGTAATGAATTGTTAAATAAGAAGGCAGTTTTTCAATTGCATATTCACAAGTAATTAGCAACTAATATGGATGTTTGGCTCCATGTTAGAACAAGTGGCACAGACTGGAAACAGAAGACAGAAGGAAAGTCAAAGCCGTCCATCTCCTCTTCCTGGACCGGGAAGAGCGGGTGGAACTGCAGGGAGGGGTCCAGAGACAGTCCTGGTCTTTGACTGTCTACTTGGCAGAGCCAAAATCCAAACCAACTGAAAGTTTAGTCTTTCAGATGCAGACGGTAACCCACTGCAACCCAGTCTCTTTCTGTACAATGCGGATTTGGGGGCGTGGTAGGTTGAATGGTGGCCTCCTAAGAAGGTATGGGACATCCTAATCCCCAGAGCCTGTGAATATTATTTGGAAAAAGGATCTTTGCAGATGTAATTAAGTTAAGGATCTCAAGATGAAATCATCCAGGATTACACAGGTGGACCCTAAATCCCCTGTCAGGTGTCCTTAGAAGAGATGGAAGAGGAGAAGGCAGAGAGAAGAGAAGGCCGTGTGAAGATGGAGGCTGGGATTCAAGTTCTGCGGCTACAAGCCAGAGAAGGCTGGAGCCACCAGAACCCGGAAAGGCAAGGAAGGATTCTCTCCTGGAGCCCCTGGAGGGAGAGGGGCCCTGCCAACAACTTGATTTTGGACTTCTGGCCTCCAGAACCGGAAGAGAATAAACTTTTGTTGTTTTAAGCCCCCCTAGTTTGTGATAAATTTTTATGGCAGCCCTAGGGCACTAACATAGGGGGCTGCTGGACAAGAAGGCCCATGGAATATCTGTGAACCTCCTCAAACCCAACCAGGAAGTCACCATCCGTCTCTTAGCAGAAAGTCCCTGAGAGACACTCAACAATGACTCATGTATTTGTTCACTCAACAAACATTTGCTGATCAAGATGTCTCTCTACTCTCAACCAGTTCATAGTTTAGCAGAGAAGGCAGGCTTGTACAAAAATAACATCGGTAGTATGAGTAAGCACCAAAGATGACACAAAATGTACAGGAGACTACGATGGGGTGCTCAGACCCCAAAGGTGCCTCCAAAGAGAACAGTATGCACATCTATCACCTAATGTCCCACTAGGAATGGATAGTTTCCTCAACCCCAAAATACCAGAATGGTGAGCAATATGCCTACTACATATTTCTCCCCTTCTCTTCCCTCCCTCCCTAAATCTGGGCAAGGAAGGAGGGCTGGAGGGTGGTAGGGAGAATTGTGAAGTCGTCTCTGTAGAGGGGGCAAGGCTCAGATTCCCCCCAAATTCTCTCAAGTCTTGGGTTGAGACCACAACTGCCATTGACACAGTGGCCGGGTGCTAACACCTGCAGTTGCACACGAAGGAAGTAGGATTCTGTCTAACGTCTCCCAGAAGCAAGGGCTTGCCTGAGAAAGTCCTGCATCTGAGTCCCATCTATCACAGTCCTCAATTAAATACAAGGGCAAACAGGAAAGAAATCGCCAAGAAAACCCACACTTTCCACTTGGTTTTCCTCAGATTGGAAAATGAAAGGCCAGTTTTAATCTGCTGAAAATAAACTGTTCAAAGAATTTGCAGATTCTGAGCATGGAAGATCGAATGTTGCAATCCAAGGGAATGAGGATGTTTAATCTAACCGGAAAAGAAAGACCCACATTGCAGAACAATCAGAACTCACGGAGTCTGTGCTTCTGCGGCAGGAAACCACTGGGTTTAACATTAGGAACGTTCATTCAGAAATCCAAAGTCTTGGTTTTTTATGGCTCAGGTCCTTACAAAATAATGGCAGGGGCCAGACTCGCAGCAGCAGAGATTGAAGAACCGGGAGAAGCAAGGACATGGAGATGATGTGGGGAGATGCCTCCAGAACATCCAGAGTCAAGTTCAAGTAGGGTCCAGGGTCAGCAACCCCAAATGAAATCGCACAACTGGTCAGCAGCCTTTGACTAAAACCAATTCTGGGAAAGAGACGATCTCTCTGGAAATGTTTATAACACATACTGGCTCCATCCTTTTCTGCTCTCCAAGGAGGACTGAATCCATTTTGCTCAACACAGCATTTTTAGACAATGTGGGTTTTATGGTTTTTGTGAAACAGAGGGAGGAATGAATTGCAAAACCAAATATAACTGGAAATGTCTTCGTAATTTTAAAGTAAAATAAATGAAAACAGTTCAGACCAAGGATTGTCCTCCAAGAGGAGAAACCCAAACACGATCGCTTGCTGCTGAAATACAGGGGAAGGAGCGGAAGGAAACCCAAAGAGACTGAGATCCCAACTGAAACCCAATAAACTCGGTAGAAATGAGACACAAATTATTAAAATTGTATCAACTCTGGGGCTAGGAGTAAAAAAAACACTATTATTCTTTCAAATTTTCATGGGTAAGCATCAAATTTAGATTGTAAAAGTCCCCCACTGCTTTGTGACTACAAATATTTATGTTGTGATAAGCAATTACATCTGAGCAATCCCGTCTCTAGCAGCAAAAGAGGCAAATGGACTGCGAACTATCTTGTAAATCCCCCACGAAGGCAAGTCTTGGAGCTGTCTGAATTGCTCTTTTACCAGCACAAGTATAGGTATAAAATATGAGTATCCTATATTTAGTCAATCTGTCTAAATGTCCGGGAGGGAAATGGCTAAGTAAATATCGAATAGCCATTTAGAATAATCTGCAGCCCTTTAGAAGATGGTTGTGAAGCCTGTATTGCCATACAGAGACTGCTTATTATACAATGTTAAGTGAAAAGCAAGATTAAAAATGCATATGCACTGTTAGTAATGCCACGTCAAAATCCATAGAAGAGGAACCACCCCAAAGTGTTCACAGGAGCTGTCTTTGAGTGCGAGGATTAGGTGGGATGTTTTTGCTTCTCTATTTCCCAAACTTGGTAATGCAATTATAATGAAGAATAATGATAGAGAGATAGATAAAAGTTTTTAGAAGCTTCCGGAAAAAAATACAATTCTAAATTATTCTATTAGATGTCACCTTTCTAGACTCTAGGTGAGAAATTACAATAGAACGAAAATGAGAATTCATTTCTTATCCTGAACTCTCCTGTTTGGCTGGCTCAGGAGCAAGTTTGGGGGAAATTGAGGCTTGTTTGGGACTGAGGTGCCTATGAGATACAAGCAGCAATGCCAATTGAGTGGTTGCGTCTCTAAGTCTACAATGAAGAGCATTCTTTTTAAATATTATGTCCAGGGAACTATCCCGGGGACAAAATATTTTCAATCTTCAGTAATGGTTCTTTTGACTGCTTTTAATAGATGAAATTAAAATGTGATAAAGGAGCTTGGCCAGCCTTTCAGATCTCACTTCAATGCATTCTGAGTTTATCTCCAATGCATTCTGACTAAGGTTCCATCCACTGAAATGCTCCCATTCTAAGGCAAATGCAAATAACTATACTGAAACAGGATTCTTGCTTGCAGGTAATAGAAACCAACAAGAATTAATCTAAGCAAAAAGAGGAATTATTGGAAAGATATGGGAAAGCATACAGAATTGAAAAAATGGTGAAATTCCAAGTTTCTAAGAGGAACAAATCAGAGAACCTTCAGAAGTCCAGGCAGCAGGAAATAATGACAATCTCTTTAGGAGGCAACTGTCAAGAAGAATCGATTCTAACAGCTTCCATCCTTGTAGTAAATACGCAGATTCCCAGAAGAGAGAATTCTTATTGGCTTAGCTTGGGCATGTGCTCATATCTTGGCCAAGAGAGGGCAGGGCACCCCAATTGAAAGTCCCACCAATATTGCACATAATGTAGGAAGGATGTCACCTAAGAGAGGGAATGAACACCAGGGCAGGGAGAAAACTAACACCGCTCCAGTTTCGAACCTGAGAACACGTGTTCCACGTGCAGTGTTTTATATAGATGTGGTGCAGAAAGAAAACAAGAGCAAGGGTTATAATCAGGTCTACAGAGGCTTCTCTAGGTTACAGCCACGTGCATGACCACTGATATATGGATCACCTGCCTGAAAAAGACTTTGTGTATACACACCACACACAAAACCCACGGGTCAGGGCCTTAGAAAATCAAACAAGAAATTAATAACAAAGACAGTGACTTTGCAGTTATGTTTATAAGGCCCAAGTTCAAAATTAAATGAGCCAAATAGTGGGCTGGGGGGGGGGGGAGGGATCCAACTCTTTTGAGTTAAATGCTTGAACAGTGAAATTAACAACAGAGCAAGTCCCATTGTACCACGAGGCTGTTTTATTGACTTGTTTTCTAACTCCACTTTGAATATGATGAAAGTTCTGGGTTTTTTTTTAAGTAAAACAAATATTTCTTCCTCTTCCAATACTACATAGAAACCTCCAGGGCAAAGTAAAATAAAACCTCATTATTTCAGATTCCACTCATTCCAGAATTATAATAATTTGGCTTGGGCTGCGTTCAAGCCTGCCTTTGTACTCTCTTTGAGTAGTGGTTTCACTAAACAAATCAATAGCACAAACAAAATTGCTAGGAGTCAGGTTTAAGCTACTCAGGGAAGATTTCAGAGGACAGTTTGCATGCAAATGACAGCTGCTCATTATAGAGGCGGCTTAATGGTCATTAAAGCAGAACTGGCAGGGCTTGTTAGCAGCCCGTTCAAATTTCTGCAGTCCCCCTCTATTCTTTCTAAAACTCCTCTATACTTCAAATCTTCCACTCATTCCAATGTGTTTTCACTCTGTTAATCTAATGGAGTAATGTCTGACCATGTGTTTAGGTGCAAAAAGATATAGAGTAAAGAACCTGTTTGCCAACCAGCCTTTAAAAAAGTCACGACTGCTGTTTCTACTTCAAAATGAGTCAACGGGGGCCGGCCCGCTGGTGCAGCGGTTAAGTGCGTGCGTTCCGCTTCGCTGGCCCGAGGTTCACCAGTTCGGATCCAGAGTGTAGGCTTGGCAAGCCATGCTGTGGTAGGCGTCCCACATAGAAAGTAGAGGAAGATGGGCATGGATGTTAGTTCAGGGCTAGTCTTCCTCAGCAAAAAGAGGAGGATTGGCAGCAGATGTTAGCTCAGGGCTAATCTTCCTCAAAAAAAAAAAAAAAAAGAGGCAACAATAAAGAATGGTAAGTGTGTAGAAATGCCAGCAAACATATCTCAATCAGCACATGTCTTGAATGGAATATAAAGTAATATAATCCTGTTATAAATATTGTAAATTATTTATAATGTGCTTTAATCTGTAATCTCATTTGAACACCACAGAACACACATGAGACACACATGGCAGAGACAGAAAGTGCTCACCAAATAGTGCATGTGCCCCCTCGCATTTCCCAGTGTGTCTTGTCGGGGCGGGGGGGGGGGGGGGGGCGCCGGCCGTGACTCACTCCCGTGGACTGTGAACAGAGAGGATGAGTGTCCCTTCCCAGTCACGGCAGTTAACAGGCAATGTGCATCCTCCATCTCCCCCTTTGCCCTGTTGTGGTGACTTTGGGAGCCCCTTGGTGAGATGGCAGAGACAAAGGGAAGAGATCTTAGATCTCCAGCCGCCAGGTGGGAGAGAGACCGTGAAGACCAGCACGATATGCTCAAGAATTAAATACCTTTTGCTTAAGAAAAATTAGGCTTATCCAAAACACACAAAGAACTCATACAACTCAACAACAAAAAACAAACAACCTGAATAAAAAACTGGGCAGAGGATCTGAACAGACATTTTTCCGAAGAAGACATACAGATGGCCAACAGGCACATGAAAAGATGTTCAACATCGCTAATTATTGGGAAATGCAGATCAACACCACGATGAGATATCACCTCACACTTGTCAGAATGACTATTGTTAAAAGGACAAGAAATAGCAAATGTTGGAGAGGATGCGGATAAAAGGAAACCCTCATGCACTGCTGGTGGGAGTGCAAACTGCTGCAGCCACTATAGAAAGCAGTATGGAAATTCCTCAAAAAATTAAGAATAGAACAACCATATCATCCAGCTCTTCCAGTCTGGGTATTTACCCAAAGAAAAGGAAACACTAATTCAAACAGATATATGCACCCCTATGTTCACTGCAGCATTATTTACAATAGCCAACACATGGGAACAACCTAAGTGTCCATCAACGGAGGAATGAATACAGAATGTGTGGTATATATGTATATATAGTTGAGTACTATTCAGCCATAAAAAAGATGAAATTTTGCCATTGTGATTTGAGGGTATTATGCTAAGTGAAATAAGTCAGATTGAGAAAGACAAATACCATATGATTTCATGCATATATGGAAGATTAAAAAAATAACACGTAGATATGGAGGACAGATTGGTGATTATCAGAGGGGTCGGGGGTGGGGGGAGGGCAAAAGGGGTAAAGGGGACATCTGTATGGGGACAGATGGAAGCTAGACTTTTGGTGGTGAACATGCTGTAGTGTATATAGAAGTTGAATTATAATTATGTACACTTGAAATCTATATAGTGTTATAAACCAGTTACCTCAATTTAAAAAAGAAAAATATTAGGATTTTTGTCTAAGTCACAAAGATTTGGAGTTGTATTGTTGACTTCTGTAGAGCTTAGCTTGGTCTAGCCAGCACACTAGCTATTGTTTCCATCTTACACATGAGAAGACTGAGACTCGTGGAGGATATATGACATGTTGAAAATTATATTGATAGCAAGTAACAGGACACAGAAGACAACTCAAGCCTTCTGATTCCAGCACTCTTTCCCCTAGGACGCAAATGTTAAGATGTTGTCCGAATGTATAAACTAATGACCAGCTGGTATTCAATGACAATCTGTACAATTAACATGCAATTTCAGAAAAGACAGTTCTGTTCCTAATTTGTTTGTATAATCCAGGGCCTCTTTCCTCCTTCACCTGCAGGCATTAGAGAATAGAGAGGCTGCACACCAGTGAAGCCTAGAACATTCTGTGAACCTCCACTGCATTTCATTCTTTTTTGTAAAGGCTTTTTCGTAAAATCAAAAGAGTATTGTTAAGGGTGAGTGGTGAGAACAGCCTTGGGAACGAAAAATAAAGTACATATAAGTCCAATTTTTCATTCTGCCAAATTCAAACAAACATCATTTTAATGACCTGGCAGCCCCTACAAAATCAGCAGCCACCAGTTAAATAAAAAGCCCATTCATTTAAGAAAAGAAGTGTCAACACAGGCATTTAACAAAAGTCAGGTTTCAACAGCAGTGACCCTGTGCATGGTGACGGGCACATGTGGGCTGGGGTTAGAGAAGCAGCACCAGTCACAGTGAGTGCAAGGAACGTACAGAAACCTTCCCTCCATCCCTGACCCGACTCACATGCCAGCTCAAGAGCGGAGCTGGATGTTAATGTGGGGAATTTAGTCAGAATTTTCAAAGGTATCCATAATTCATCTGTCTGCGAGGCAATGCCTCCATCAGTGTTCATAGGTAATAAAAAGTACTAACTACCAGCTTTTCTTGGTAAGAAATATAAATTGGCATAGACTATCCAGACCAATCCAGCATACGCCTTATAAAAATACAAAGCTCCTATAAAAAAACAGGAATACATCTTCACGACCTTAGAATAGGCAAAGATGATTTAGAGAGGACACAGAAACCAACAAACATCAAAGAAAAAAACAACTATTGACCAAAGTCAAAATTTTACATTTCTGTTTATCGATAGATCCTGTTAAGAAAATGAATAGGCAAGCCACCAACTGAGAGAGAACATCTGCATCACTTGGATCTGATAAAGGACTTGATTCTGGAATATGTAAAGAATTCACTGAACCAATAATAAAGAGACAAACAACCCAGTAAAAAATGAGTAAAATATTTTAACATTCACCAAAGAAAATATGCAAATGGTCAAAATGCACATGAAAGAGTACTCAGCATCATTAGTCACCAAGGAAATGTAAATTAAAACTACAATGAAATACTGTTACATAGCCTCCAGAATGGCTAAAGTGAGAAAGACTGAAAACACCAGATATTGGCAAGGAGGTATCAGGTCTCCAAGACAATGCTGGTGGGAGTGTAAAATGTTACAACCACTTTTGTTATATAGTTAAATATACATCTGTCCTGTGACTCAGCAGTCTCCTAGGTATTTATCCAAGAGAAATGAAAACACATGTCCTCAAAAAGTCTTGTTCCTCCAGCTTTATTCATAATAGCTACATACTGGAAACCACTCAAGTGTCAATCAATAGCAGAATGGATAAATAAATTATAGTACACTTCACAAATGGAATACTACGCGGCAATAAAAAGGTACAAACAGCAGAGACGTGAAACAACATGGATGAATTTCCAGAACATTACACTGAGTGAAACAAGCCAGATACAAAATAGTACTTACCAGATGATTCCATCTACATGGAGTTTTTAACATGGGAAAATTCCTATATGGTGGTAGAAATCAAACCAGTGATTGTTTCCAGAGCGGTAGGGGAGGGTTGACTGGGAAGGGCTACAAGGATTCTTCCAGAATGATGGAAATATTCCATGTCTTGCTAGGGGTATGGGTTACACAGGTATATGCATTTATCAAAACTGACAGAACTAAATACTTAAAATCTGTGCATTTCACTGTATATAAATTAGCCTTCAATATTTAAAAGCATTGGGAAAAGAGCGCCCTTTCTATTTTAGGCCAAGACTAAGGACAGACCTGTAAGAGAGCTCTAGAAACACTGGAGGAGAGAATCCTACTGGAAGACAAAGGCCTCTTCTAAACAGGGGAGGTGGCAGGGTGTTTCTCTTCAACTAATTTGCATTCTTGAAACAGGACAGGATATAATGATGAAATGAACCAACCCACAAATCACAGTGATGGCGCATCTTTGATGGCATCAGTTAGACAAAGGCCAGTGTCAGATGCCTCCCATGCGCCTCTTCAAACCTCGGTCAAGCTCTTACTCCAGGCACCATTGCCATGACCAGTTCAGTGCAGGCTCAGGCCAGCCTCACCCAGGGGCAGCCTGATGGTGCCTAATCAGGCCCAGCATCTCGTACATCTCACTTTCTGCCCTGGAGCTTCTCTGAGGCCCTGGGGTGGGACCCAGAACATGCCAGTAAATTCAGGAGGTGCGGATGAACTAGAGCCCTCAGGGCCACCTTGGCCAGTCCAGGTAGGAGTCCGTGGGCCAAAGCATCCCTCTGCATCGCTTGTGCACACATTTCTGAGACACACTTCCTGAGCTCCCCAGAAGGCCTCTTGGGATGGAGCACCAGTTGCTCACACAGTGGTCAACTCAGTAATTATGACTTGCCCTCGTTCCCTTATTTACTCCCTCTATCCTTCACTCCTACTGCCTAGGATCACTTTTTTAATAAAACCTCTGCGTGCAAGACTTTATTTCAGGCTCTGCTTTTAGGGGAACTAAAGCTAAGACAAGGTTTGTGAATATAGATGTACAGAAATACACATCTACGTACACAAATGCTTCCCTGGGTGCCAAAACCTTGTATAACGCAGACCCCTGTTCAACTGGCTGCTTGCCTGGAATGCTGTCCCTAGTATAAACTAGAAAGAGACCGATGGCGTACTGCTAACAGAGCCAGCTCTTGCTAAGATACACACCTTGATAGGAAACATAACAAGAATCATTACCCAACATCTATACCAGAACCACTGCCTTTCTACATAAATAAGGAATCCATTCCCAGGCGGAATTCAACCCCACGGGTGTCGGGTCACTGGGGTTGTACCACTGATTCTGCTGCCACTGGCTAATCACTGGACAACCCGTGGGATAATACGGCTTCCAGGGGCCCCTATCTTGTCAAGAAAAAAAAAAAACTTGTGATTTTTGCTTTCAAGCGACTATTTTTCTCATGTGCAGTGAATTACGGTGAAGCATCAAACTGATATTGAAAGAAAACTCACATGTGTTTCTGGTTGCATCTCTTGTCGGGTTCCATGGCCTGGTCGATTCTCAACCACCACAAAAGAGTGTAGTCTTTTGTTTAATTTACTTATTTATTTATCTAGTACCCCTTGTCATGCAGAAAAAGAGGGCACCGGTGACGGGCAGGGGGAGGTGGGTCTTTCAGGGCTCGCATACCCCTTCTTCATTCATTCGCTCTATAGACGATGCAGACCACACGGCTTCAGGAAAACATCTTCAAGCAAGGAATTTTGCCCTTTGTATTTCTCTCTTTAGCCTGGGCGGTAACTCACTTTTTTTTTCTTTCCTTTTTCTTCTTCTTCTTTTTTTTTTTTTTGGCTTAAAAGGAAACAAGTTAGTGAAGGACAGTGTAAATATGACAAAACCCCTTCAGTGCAGATAGTTCATTAAAGTCAAATGGCTTGTTACAACAGGCTTTCAGCTGAATTGCTTAATGTATGTTTTATAAAACTTTACAAGGCATCTGCCAACGTTTAACCAGAGTGGCGGGTTGGTGTGTTGGTTTTCCTCCGCAGGGAAGATTCTAGAAAATGGTAATGGGATGTGAAGACAATTACTTAGAAGTATGTTGATGAAGACTGGAAAAATAAATGAGGAGCTATTAAATCTGCTAGAATTGGGGCCAGGCTCTCCCTGTAGAGACAGACAGGCTTGGGCTCTGTCGAGGCATGTTGAGACCAAGGCCAGGAAGAATTCATCAGCTTTCGTCATCATTGCAGCCACTGCTTCCAGTTCCACACAGTCCTCACCCCCGATACAGGCAGCCTCGGAAGCACAGAGAATCTAACAGAAGTGCGGTTTATATTTTGGAGTTCCCGCACGTGGAGCAGGGGGATGAAATGCATCCTGACTTTGACTGTGTTTTCTCTAGTTTACAGATGAGCTTAAACGAGATTCTCAGTTTCCTTACTTCAAAAGAGGATACAAATCTCTGCTGGGAGGATAATCTGCTATTATTGCACAAATAATTGCTCGTCACTTAGGCTGCCCAAGCATAAGTAGTGAGAAAAATTTGCAAGTATGGGATCTGAAGCCATCCCTGCCCACACCAGCTGATTTCATGATTCCAAGCGTTTGCTCATCCTGCCCAGCTACCCTGAAATGTCACTTCTTCTCTCCTTGTCTCCAGGTCAACAGCTCGTCATCTTTCATGACTCATCTCCTGGGTCACCTTCTCTGGGAAATTTTCCACTCAAGCTTCTACATTTGGAACTAGATTTGTCCCTTCCCTCTTTAGTATTCTCACCGTACCCTGTACTTCCTTCCATCTTACATCCCACAATACTAGAAAGCAGATTCTTTGGGGGTTAGAAGCTGTCTGACTCATTTCTGTATCTTCACTGCTTAGCACAATATTGAGCACACAGGATGTGTTATGACTCAAGGAATGAGTATTATTTAAGGCAATTTGATTTCTTTACTTGAGAAAGTGAGAAAATATGGGAAGATCGCTGCCTTGAAAAACGTTTGGAAGAATTCAGGGCTACATTCATCTACAGACTCCAGGATACTGCGCACAGAGCCCTGATAAAGCCACAGAGAAAATACGCTCTGCTAAATCGCAGAGGCCTCCTCTACCCGGGGAGCTAACGTCGATGCAGCCTCAATCCACGGGCTGCTGCGGGTGCCCCCGTCTCATTTCCTTAGTAAAGTGCACGCTAGATTTCCAAAAGAGAAACGCATTTGGGATAGATGAATGAGGAAGATAAAGGCAGACCATTTGGACAGCACACATTGAAGGCTCTTAAAGTTTGGACTTCTCTAACTTATGAAAATCTTCCTCCTGGAACAGTCTTCGAGAGAGAAGTGCACTTTGATCCTAAGCACGACCTCTCTTGGAATCCAGAGGGCGGTCTTTGAAACCACAAAGTTCCGAATGATCTACAGATCCACGGGCCCCTTAATCATATTTCCACTTCCTCCTGTCTTCTTCTTAACCAGATGATGACTATACAACAAGGCTCATTCAAAGACTGAAAATTTAACTTAAGCAAAATTTGGAGGCAAAATAGAGAAGGAATCAGCACAGAGAAAAGAATGTAATTTAGAAGTATTTTGTTCCCTGTAAGGGGAACAGCTAGGCATTTTGCCACATTAAAAACACTAAAAACGATGGTTTCTTGCAATTCATCAAAGAGATAAATCTAAACACGCCAGACTTCTTCATTATCCCCATGGTGTGACAAACTCCTAAAGACAATGGGAGCCAATTTCTGAGCAGGCAAAGGGATTCAGGCCGTACACTCCACAGGGGAGGGAAGGCTAAATCAGCCGGAAAAAGGTAGAGCCGTACAGTTGGGTAAGCAGAGTGCAGACAAGCGTGGATAATTTTAACTCCCAAAACAGCTGGACTGACCACTAAACTGTCACCTCATATCGAGCTTGTAACTGAGAAACCACAATTATCCTTTTGAGCACATTTACGAGGAAGCACAGGGAGCCCAAGGCGCTATGGGTGAGACTATCTGGAACAGGTGGATTGGGGCAATGAGCGAGGATTGTCACATGTGGTCCCCTGCAGGGAAGGAAAAGGAAGCCAGAAGGCCAGTTCCCTGGCAGCCTGTACTATAAAAGGGACAGAGCAGAGAAGAGGCAGGGATGAAAGGAGATGAAAAAGGCCATAAGAAAGGAGGGCAGCACACAACGATCGCTGCCTTCTTTAGAAGCGCCAACCGCTTCCAGGGCCCAGTACTGACAAGTCTTCGAGGGCCAAAGAGGTAACTGTGAGGTGATGGAAAAGCCTTATTTCTTTTCTTTTCCTTTGTTTTCCTTGCACAGGAAGAGTTACCTCCAACTCAGTCTGCCTCCCCTCTTCCTTTCCAATTTCTAAGCCTCGGGCAGCAACACCTGCGATTTTATCTGCAGCCCAATCCAATATGGAACTAGAACCTCAGAATCTGATACGTATTCCTGACACTTGCTGACACGTTTTGGATCACGAAGCTAATAAATCATTTACATTCTGCAAATTCCTTTCAAACTTTTCCAAAGAAATAATTCGTGAGTGCTGCCCCCAGTTTTGGAAGCACAGACGACTCCTGTTTCCACTTGTCTCCAGAGACTCCCGAGTTTCAATTGAGAAAGACAATCAAGCAGTCATATTCTTACTTTCACCACTACATGTTTTTACTACTTGTTCTCGCTTAAAAACACTGAAAAATGAAAATCCCCGCACGTTTCACCTTGATCACAGATACATTTTGTACGTGTGGCAATTCTGGGTTTGGGGGATTGACAAACCAGGGCAACGGTTTATTTTCCGTAACCTAAAGACTTAAACTCAAGGCATTTTGAGGCCATGGCAAAAGATTTAGTTGTCCATTTCTACAAATGAAGTCAGACATTAAATGTCTACTAATGGCAGACACTGAAAACTCAGGAGACAAGAAGAAGAGCTAAATTCTAAGGGTGTGTCAATATAGAATCAGTCAATCTACAGGAATAGAAATTCTATTGATGCAGAAGTGCCGAAGATTGAGGTAGAGTAACAGGGCCCAAAGACGCTGGAAGGGGAGCTCACAGAACCTAGAAAATGGTGCAGCACCAACCCCAGGATCCTAAAACCAGAATGCTATGGGCATGACCCTGAGCCCCTTCCTTACCTAAGGGTTCCTGCTTAGCTCTCCTAGGACATTCCACTTGAAGGAAACACATCCCTGACTTTGTGGAAGAGATCATCGAGCAAATAGGATTCATTTGTAATTCATTTGTTCATTTGTACATTGCTTTGTTGGAATACATCTATTCCATGAAGCCAGGAACACAAGATGTTTCCTCCTTTAAAGGGGACAAGAGAATTGAAAGGTTAAGTCCAGCGTGGAATTTCAGCCCCCTTCCCTTTTGACCTCACTGATATCAGAGATTCTCAAAATGTGTTGCATGAACCAGCAGCGTCAGCATCACCTGGGAACTTTATTAGAAATGCAAATTATCGGGCTCCACCCTACCCGAACCTGACTAAGTCAGAGACTCTGGGGATGGGGCCAGAAATACATATCTTTGTGAATTCTCCCAGTGGTTCTGATGTTCACTGAAGTATGAGACCCACTGCTCTACATTAGCGGAATCTGATCTTGGGAATTTCCACTACCTGTAGACTAACTCTCGCTGCAATGAGGCCAAGAGAGAGATGGCTCCATAACACGCTCTTAGGTAAATGCTAACAATTGGGTTTCCCACTTTGCTCTGTTGACAGGTCAGCTTTATTCTTCCCATTTATTTGATGGGCACATGTTGAACCTAGAGCAATATTTCTCTATAAACAGTGTTAGGATCTTGCACAAACTTCTTAAAAACTTTTTTTAGCCATTTCAGGTAACAATCCCCCACGTGGCTGTAACACCCAGAACTCTGGTGAATGTTACAATTGTTTTGCAGACAGGAAGTGACTGCAGCATTAACACTATCCAGAAGTGAGTGGTGATAAACTCTGGCACTGCTACAAAAAAGAAAAACCAGGCTCAGAGACGCAGGAACTCAAAGAATACACTCTGCAGTTGAGAGGAAAAACCTACACAAACTCAAAACAAAACCAGTTCAAATAAACCTCATTCCTTGCCATCTATAAACAGAGTAAGTTCAAGGGAGAATCTTTTGGCCTCAACAAGAACCATGGAATGAGATAAGATGTTTTCTCCTTTCTTTTAATGTGTGGACTGCATTGGCGCCCCATTAGAAAGGCATTTCAAATATCCATTAATGATTTAATTGACTAAGTTGCATTCTTCCCTGACTACCATATTGGGTTTATCTGTGCAGAACTTCCTGCTATTATCTTAAGTCTCTGGCAGCTTAATGAAGGCTGTATGTCAGCAAACACTATTTTTTAAAAATTGGAGGATAAACTTACAAGGAGTAACTGCTCCTTTAGATCTTAGAGGTCACTCATGCCCCAACTTGACTTGAATGTCTGAACCAGCTGCTTCAAGAAGTCCACGTGGCTCAGGGCTGTAAAATCATGTTCACGTGGAACATTCCTCTTGGGGCTTGAAATACAATCTGGTTAACGAACTTACATCTTCGTGTCCCAGGTACCCATCAAAATACCCAACACGAAAATATTTGTGCTAAATATTTTCAAATCTATATCATATCGAATTTCTATAGGAAAGTCAGTGTTTTGTTTTTTCTCTTAAAAAGGAACGGTCACTTCCAGTCTGCAGTGATATACCTGAAGTCTTAGACCTGTGTTTTGTGGGAGCAGTAACTGGAATTCTCTATAACCCAATTAAACTCCTTTTGACGAGTTCAGGGGAATCAGCGTGTTTGTGTTGGCTTGCCGGGCCTTCAAGGCTCACAGACTTAGCCAGCTCAGGCACAGGTCGGCAGCCGGAGAAGGCATTAGTCTCCCCCACATATCTACCCTGCAGGCTTCATGGTGAAGAGCAATGCCAGGGAGTTCAAGTGATTACTTGCTTTAGGGAAACAAAAGCCAACAACCCAAGTATCAACGTCCCCAAGAAAAGGTCAATAGGCCTCAGTGCTGTAATGGATGTAACAAATATTTAAATAAGGATAATATAAAAATGTGTTTGCTCATTGATTTATTTCCAATGACTTGGCTTTCACTCCACTGAGTGGTTCACAAATTCAAACTTGATTTCTGCTGACACGTTAGCCACACCGCTTCTCTTTTCCTTCCTTCCATCTGCCTTTCAATCACATTTCACAGTCCCTTCCAAAAGGACCACAAAGTATAGCACCAGCGATATTCTCAGTCTATCAAATGACTACATATTAAGTGGCTTTGTAAAGCAGTGAACCTGAGCCAAGTTTCTGTACAATGCCGAGGAAAAGCCAGGGCTCTGGAGAGACTGGTCCAGGCCACAGGGAATGGCCAGGCCCACTTCAATCCTAACCATCAGAGTAGCTTCTTCCCTTCCCAAAGCTTGAGTCCTACGGGAGGAAGAAGACGAGGATCTCCTTGAATTTAGAATTGCAATACGTCTCAGCTGGAAGGGCCCCAAGAGATCCCCTAGTTTAGCCCAAGGAAGCAAAGTTTGGGCCACTATAAAGAGAACTGCCCAAGATCCTCAACTGATATACAGGGGAAAACAAGAGAGGAAGAATACTGGCCTTCAGGATGCTGCCCGCTTCTCCCTTCTGCCCACCCAGCAGCATGCAAGCAAGCATGCTTCAACTTAATCATAAGTGAACCTCAAACCACAGCTGAGGACTGTTCTGATGCTTGCTGGGAAATAATCCCAGTGCCTTCTTGGGTGGAGTGAAGTATAGGAGGTGGGAGAAGAGGTCCCAGGCGGGATTATCTGCTACACAGACTGATGTTTGTACCCACTTCCATGTGCATTCCCATGCGCTCTGTCTTCGAAAGCCATGGGGTGCTAGTGGTTCTCTCCCAACATTTTTTCATGAAAATTTCCCGTGGGCACTCCAGCACCATGTCAAGATCATTGATTGTAGCCTCGTCACTACACCCACTGGTCTCTCAAAGAGGACAGAAAAAGCTACAGCCTTTCACTACAGTTCTTTCAACTCAGGTAACTACCATTGACTGAGCACATATTATGCACCAGGAGCTACACAGGTACATTGCCTCATTTGATCTCTGCAAATCTCTGTTGGGTGAGTCTTATAACTGCTCCATGAGGTAAGTGTCATATTTGCGCTATATCGCTATTTTGTTTTTTGTTTGACTTTAAATTTCGACCAGAATGTGAGTTCCACAAGAAAGGGAATCTTGCCTCTCCTGTTTGCAACTCTATTCCCAGCTCCTAAAATGGCGCCTCACACACAGTAGGTATTTAATAAATGCTTGCTAAATGAATGAAGGAATCTCCATCTCGTAGGTGAGGAAACCGAGGCTTAGAGAGGTGAATTAATTTATCAAGGCCATCCAACTCATTAGAGGTAAAGCTACCTTCCAAACACAGGTATTTTTTATAATACAGAGATGTGCTCATGATCCAGGGAACTGGAAACTGTCAAGATTCTCAATTATTCTACCCAAGGTCCATGCAGCACAGATGTGCCTACTAAAGGCCCTGACCTCTGTGACCCCTGAACCTGTCATACTGAGAAATAGCAAAATTTAATGCTTTCAATAGATGGAGTATTCCACCATAATGACATGTTTTTACTACGCAGGAGACTGGTAATTTGTTGAGAAATAGCATCTACTCCGACTAATCAACTCCAAACCCAGAGGAAGAACATTGGGTTCTTCAGATGAACTGTGTCCTGTGACAAATTCCATGTATGTTCATAATAATGAAATGGGTTATTATTAGGAAATCTGCTAAATAGTTGGAATTACAACCTTCCACAGTATTATCACTGTTAGAAATGTTGATGTAACAAAAATTGATTAGGGAGAGAAATAAAGACTGCTTGGGGAACTATTAATAGGCTTAGATTCATGAACATTTATTGAACAAAAGATATTTTCCAGATGCTCTGTGTCTTCACGGAACAAAATAATAACTGAAGCTGAAACTGCCTCGTGGCGGATGTGGGATCACTATAAAGGAGAATTCCCTCCTGAGGGGCCGAACGGAGGTGGGAAAATATTATGTCCAAGACTTTTCTGAAAATAGGACCAATGCACCAGGATAGTTGTAACCTAAGCTTACGGCAGGAGTTAGATGAGCTGGCCTATCAGGGCCTCCTAATTGTTTCTTTTTTCCTTCAGGAGGGGATAAAGGCCACCTCAGAAGAGAAAGTCCCTGACATTCAACTAATCTGCTTTGTACCATGTTACAAATAAAATTTAAGGAATCTAACAGACTCTTAATGAAAAAAATAAATCTTGAGAAGTTATTATCTGGGAAACCTGGCCATTGTCTGAGGACCTGGTTGCCTATAACAGCCTACATTTGCCTGGTGGGATTGCCAGGGGATCAGATATCAGACCATAAAGTTGCTAACAGAACTGAAGCAGCTTGATGGAAGGGAGAGCATCAATCAATTAGAAAGTCTGTGTAGGCAAAGCAGAGGTGGGGGTGGGAGGTGCCTGCTTGAAACCCTTAATTCGGAAAACAGAAGGTCTCCGTGGAATTTTTCTATAGGCTACAGCGAGAGGCCAAGTAAAACCAGGTGCTGGGAACAGGTGATGAGCACTAGCCTGGACGGCTCTAAATTAAGGATGTAAACCACTTGTTTCCTCCAAATTACAGCAACCGGAAATTTAGTTCTTTCTTTCAATGATGACTTATTATAAAACCCTCTCATTTTAAGTTGTCCATGTTTGGTGGCAAACAAGAAAACATACATCAGCAGAAACGTATAAACATAAGAGTTATTTTGCCTCACTTTCTGGATTTCAGAGGCAGATGGTTGAATTTATCTTACGCCTCGGTCCACAGCCTATTACCATCATGGATCCAGGCAAGGCTGCTCTCTTGTTTTACTTACTGTTGCCTTCTTTTTTTCTGATTTCCCACTCCCATTCTCCTCCTCCCACAGGCAAGAGTTTTAATGCATTTAATATGTATCCTCAAATTTGTAGGTATCTCTGTCAAATGTAGAACTGTTTAGTGTGTGTATGTATATTTTTAATTTACACAAATGGCATTGGGCTATGAACCACGTGTTTTTTAATTCACTGCTGTGTGTTGAAGCTCTGTCCCTGTTGCTACGATTACATCAATTTTGTGCCCTTCAACCACTGCATAGTGTTTCATGATATCCCTCCACCGCATTTTACTGAACTCTAATCTCCTCTAACTGACAGGCAAGATGACACAAACAGTAAGCGTCAAACACTGGCATCTATGTCTTCCTCTGGATTCATGGAAAAATTTTTTCTGAGATTGCTCACAAGGGATTCCAGGTCCCTGCATAAACACACGTGTCATTTGAGTACCACCTGCCCCAACTACTGTCCTGGATGGCTGACCAGTTCCCATTCCCACCAGTAGGGCAGAAGGGTTCCTATTACCCGCTATCTCGCCAACCTATGCATTTTATCCAATTAAATTGATTGACTTTTTGCCAATTAAAATGGGAATCGAATGTTATCCCATTCTTATTTTAATTTGCATTTCTCTGAATATTATTGAATTTGAGCATCTCCTCATATATTTGCTAGCCATTCAGCTTTACTCCTTCTGTGAATTGCTGTTCATATCCTTTGTCCATATTATTCTATAGAATTTTCTCCTTTTTCTTGTTCATTGCCGGAGTTTCTTGTAGTCTATATATTGCTCTCTCATTGGTCTTAGACATTGCAGATAGGTTTTCCTAATTGCTCATCTGTCAACTTTGTCTATGTTGTCTTTTTAAACACAATTCTTTAAGTTTTGTGTAATCAGAACCATCAGTTATTCATCTAATGGTTTGTTCTTTCGAGGTCATATTGAAGAAGTCCTTCCCTTCCCCCAGGCCCCACATGTTCTATTAGCATTCTAGCTTTGCTTTTCACATTTAGGCTTTCCATCCACATAGGGTCCGCTTGGTATATGGTGTAAGGCAGGGATCTAGCTTTGTTTTCCTCTCTATAGTGAGCCAGTTTTCTCAATACCTTCTATTAAGCAATTTGTGTGGTTGCCCATTGACCTTTATCATATCAGTTGCCATATACCTCAGTCTATGTGTTATTTCTGTTCAGTTGGCCTACTTCTCTGTAAACCAATTAGCTCTCTACCAGGAACACATTGTTTTTATTTCTATGTTTTTGTATTTGTCTTAATATCTGGTAATAGAAGTCTGCCTTCTTCCTCTTCTTTTCCAAAGTAGCTTAGTTATTTATGGACCTAGATTCTCCTGAATATAGAATAACCTTGTCACATCCCTTTAAAAAAACAAAACCTAACTGGAATTTTGTTTTGGCTCACACTGAAATTGTACATCAGTTTGGCAAGAACTGACATCTTTGTCATGTTAAAGCACTCCATTCGTAAGCATGAAGTAGCTCTCCATTTCATCATATACATAGATATTATGTATATTCGTTGTTAATTCCTGGATAATTTAAATTTTTTGTTGCCATTATGAAAGCATCTTATCTTCTATTTTATTTTCTGATTGGTTACTGGTGAGGTGGAGAGACGCAATTGAGTTTTCTGTATATCTGTCTTCAAATTTCCTGAACTCCCTTTTTCTAATTTTTTTTTATTCTGATGGATTTCTATTTAGATCATATCATCAGCAAATGACAGTTTAGCACCTTCCCTCCCAATCGTTAGACTGACATTTCGTTTTGTTTTCATCTTACAGAGTTGTCCAGGACCTTTGATGTTATGTTAAACAGAAGCAGCATATGTTCCTAATCTTAAGAGAGATGAGTCCAAAGTTTCTCTGAAGTATATTGTCTGCTGTAGGTCAGGAACATAAATCCTTATCACATTAAGGAAGTTCTCTTGTAGACATAATTTACAAGAGATTTTATCATAAATTAATGTTGAACTCCATAAAAATACTTTTTTATATCTAAGATGATTGAGTGATTTTTCCCCTTTGGATTAATGTAGCAATACATTTTCTGAGGTTGAACCATCTTTGCTTTTCCAAGCTAAACTCTCCATGATCATCTATTACTTTTACCTTTTTATATTTGTAGCTAATATTTCATTTTGCATTGTGTACATCTATGTTCAAAAGCCTATTGGCCTTCTGTACTGACCCTAACAGAATTTGGAATCAGTAATACACTAATCTCATAAAATGATTTCTAATGCTTTCACTCTTTTTCTGTCTCCCAGAGTTGTCTATTTCTTTAAACTTTGGTAGAACTTACCTCTAAAACCACTGGATCTGGGGCTTTTGTGGGAGAAAAGTGCTGGATTACCAACTTAATTTCATTATTGGTCTATTCAATTTTTTTAGTTTCTCTTATACTATTTTGGTATTTTATATTTTTCCATAGATGTACCTTTTTCATGTATTTTCAAATCTATTGATGGATAGTTGTTCATAATACTTTCATACTTTTTTCTCTTCTGTGTTTACTTTATTTCCTGTTTCTCATTCTGTATTTTTGTTTTTCCCTTATTCTCTGCTTATCCTGATCAGTCCAGCCAGAGGGAACCTCTCTTATGGTGTTTTCAAAATGCCAGATTTTGGTTTTGTTCATCTTCTCTGTTTTTAGTATCCCTTAAATTTATTATAGCCCTCCTTCTTATTTCTTTGTGTTTGTTCTTTTTACAGCTTCCCCTCTTGAACTCTTAGATAATTTGTTTTCAAATAAGTGTATCTAAAGCTATACTTCCCCTCTAAGTGCTACTTTAGGTATCTTACAAATTTTGATAGGTAGTTTTTTATTTCTGTTTAGTTCTAAGTATTTCATAATTTCCCTTAAGATTTCTCTTTTGACCTGAGTTAGTTAGGTTCCAGATTTGTGAGCTGTTTTTTAGCTTCCTTTGACATTGATTTCTCATTTTACTGCATTTTGATCAGAGAACATATTCTGCATTAAATAGGATTCTTTGGAATCAGAAACGTCCTTGGTGGCCTAATAAATTGCCATTTTTTGTGGATGATCCAGTCTCAAAGAAAATGTACCTATACTGTTCGTTGGATGTAGAATTTCACACATATCTATTAGTTTCTCAGCTTAATGTACTATTCAGATCTCTGCTTATTTTGGTCTGCTTGACGGATCAGTTTGAGAGAGCTGTTTTAAAATTACTGTCCACAATTGTTGACTTGTCTATTTCTTCCCATAGTGCTATCAATTGTCATCTTATATATTTTAAAGCGATGTTATTGGGCGAATTTCTGCTCGTTATGACTATGTACTCTTACTCTACTATTACTTATAGGTATGTCATATTCCTCTCTGTCCTTAATGGTTTTGCATTTAATTCTATTTCATCAGATATTAATATTGCTATTCCAACTTTCTTTTGGCTCAATTTGTCTAAGATATATATTTTTTCATCTTTTTTTCATTAGTCTAACCAAATTCTTTTCTTTCACTACTCTCTTATTGACAAAATGCTGCCCGATTTTATGTTCTGTATCTAATCTGAGTCCTTCTGTCTTTTGATTAATGAGTTAATATTTATTGTAATTAGTGCTACCTCAGGATTTATTTCTGCCATCTTATTTTACTTTTTCCTCAATTACTGTACTTTCTTTTGTTTTTTCTTCTCCTTCCCTGCCTTCTATTAGATGGATCAAACTCTTTGACTATTTGAAAGTTATATATTCTATTTTGTTTTCTGAAAGTTGCTCCTAACTCATTAAGATCTATAATCACATTTTTCCCCGCCCATCTCTTAATCTTATCAATGCTCACATCTTGCACTGAACAAAACCAGCGCCTTGGCGTGTCTTCACCTGCCTCTGTTCTCCCTTTGTCCCTTAGTCCGTCCTCTCTAGCGTCATTCTGTCTCAAATTTCACTTCTGGGTTGTCGTGCACATTGACAATGGTAGGTCTGGGGACATGTATCATCTCTCCTCTGGAGGTTGATGACTTCAAAGAGGCTTCTGTAGGCTCTTCCATCTTCACTTAAAGAAATTTGAAATTGTGTACACTAGAGAGTGGGCTGCTTTCTCCTAGGAAAGCATGGTAGTTGTGACTCACAGGCAATTAACAAAAATAAACTTTACCACATGAATGAACATCAAATTATCCAAACCAACACTGTAGCCTTGGACAATTCGTGGGTGAGAAGGGAATGTTTCACCATTCCCAAGAGGCAAGAGCCAAGGGTGCTCCTTGACCAAGTCCCAAACCACACTCTTCTAAATGGCAGGGCACCTGTGTGCATAAAGACTTCTAACTGGAAGGTACACATTAATCAAGTACTCATAAGCCAAGACATGCCCATGGTGTATAATTTCACACATGTATACTGCAATACAGATATACCTTGCTGGTAGTTATGTGTGTTTCCACACGTACAGGCACATATACATACATGCACTCTCGTATACACACACACATACAGGCTCTAAGCAATACTTCCAGAACACAGTAATCAAACCAAACTACCCGACATTCGTTTTTTAACATAACAGTCAATATTACTGCTAACACTGGGATTTAACAGCAAACAAAAGCCATTCTGCTCAAGGAGAACCAACATCTAAATCAATAATCCATAATCTTTTCTGAGGCTGCAATTCACAGATCTTCACATCAGCCAACATGTTCAGACCAATCCTTCCCTTCCATGTGTTCTTGAACATCTTTCCCAAATCCTTACTTCATTGGAATTTCCGCAGGCTTCACAAGCCTTTGGATATAAATGAGATTATATTAAATTAATGCCCAGACTCTTCTGGCTCCAAAACTTCAGCTGCTTCTCTGCAAGAGATCAGCCCTCTGCCTTGGTCTTCCCCAGTTACTTCTGGGGGACCACAGGAGCATCTCACCTATTTCCCACTCCAGCCTCCCTATTGGTGCCCGCTGCCCACTAAGCCCCCTGAGGAAGGCACATCATTCTTCCTCCTTCTCTGCCAGGATGATGTCATGCCCACTTTGGTAGGACCTCACTGTGTATCTGCAGAGAGATGAGGAGGCATGTCCTCTGTTCTGCTCCATGGCGCTCTATCATCATCAAGACACCCATACCACACTACTTACATCCAGAATCTTGCAAAGTATTTCGTCAAAACAGCTCCTACCATTCTTCATTTGCAGCTTTGTTTCTCCCCAGGGCTCAGAACTCTTAGTCTCTGGAGGCAAGCTGGGAGATAGGGGGCAGGTCACTACAATCTCCATCTCTCCTCCCAGAGACATATGGACAAAAATCTTCACACAAAACTCTGATTCTACAGCCCTCTGTAATATAGAAAGATACTAAGTTATTCCAGATAGTAAGCCATGGGAAGGGACATGGACGAGGCATAGCTCAGACACAACGAAACCCTGAATCTTGGAGTAGCCTTGGTTGGGACAAGCTACTATGCTGATGACTTCTTGTGCAACTTCCGCTCCCTGAAAAAATTCTGAATGATTTGAGGTACTTATTTTATTCAACAAATATTTCTGAGGCCTCGCCATCAAGGTTGGAAGGCATCTCATGAATCATTTATAGATTGATTGTTCAATAATAGCTTAGCTGCGATAGTGCTATTTTTTGAATTTCAAACCTGTGGTGGTCATTAGGACCATTTGCAAATATTCAGGTTTGCCTCCTCTCAGCTGCATAGTGAAATTGTCCTTCCCTGCCTTCTTGAAGTTAGGCACAAACTTCTTGTGACTTGGTTTGGCTAATGAAAAGCATGCAGAAACAATGAATGCTACTTCCAGAAACATATGATTGCCAGTGTAGGACATTTCAGTGCTCATTTTTCTCTGCCATGAAGATTGTAAAAACACATGTCAAGATATAGTCCCCACCAGCCTGGGTTCCTGAGTAAGTACAAAGAGCAAGTCCGTCTCAGACCCTCACTGGACATGTACCATGAATGAGAAAGAAATCTTTGATGTTTTAAGCCCCTGAGATTTTCAGGATGTTTGTTACCACAGCATAACCTTGTCCATCCTGATTAATACAAAGGGGGAGATATGCTGGGAATTTCTTTGTAAATTCAGGGCCACTGCCTTGCACAACTCCAGGGGGCACCATTCATGCTGCATTCTATGGACATTGCATGCCTAGAGCACAGCCATTCACTCTGTGGTCTACATTCTGCCCCTGGAACTGGGCAGCACTTTGGCACTGAATAACTGCAAATACTTCCTGAGTTCTCTGTCAAGTTTAACTCATGAATGGGGGCAGTCTTACTGGGGTATAATAGTTTTGTGCCTGGAGAAGGAATAGCACTTTATATTACTATATTTTTCTTTTTTTAGAAAGCTCTCTCTTCACAGTGCCATGATAGCACTGATTTACTGTAAGGCAGTAGTCCTCAATGCAGGGAGGGGAACGGGGGAATTGCTCCCCCAGGGGACATTTGGAAATATGTGGAAGCATTTTCATTGGTTGGAAGTGGTTTGCTGCTGGTATTGAGGGTGTGGAGGTCAGGGATGCTGGTTAACATCCAACCACGCACAGGATGGCTCCCAACAAAGAATGATCCTGGCCAAAATGTCCATACTGACACTGTTGAGAAACCTCGCCTTAACGGAAGGCTGAGGGGAGGTGTAATCATCCTCACGGGGATAACTCTCATGTTATACTGACCAAGTGCTCTCATGCATTGTGAATAGAAAG
Source organism: Equus asinus (assembly GCF_041296235.1). NCBI lineage: Eukaryota > Metazoa > Chordata > Mammalia > Perissodactyla > Equidae > Equus > Equus asinus. The sequence continues at coordinate 11,555,146 of NC_091791.1, read as the reverse complement.
GAGAAAAATTAAAAGATGGCATAAGGCACAAGGAGGCAAAGCATAACTTTCCACTCCTTCAGTGCAGACTGCACACAGTGACTTCCTTCCTGAGAGTACAACACGCAAAAGGGGGCAAAGAGTAGCTTTACCACAAAAAACCTGGCAAACACTATCTCAGCCAGGTGGCCAAGTTTAGCACCAACAGTGATAAGTTGTGTTGACTGTATGTACCCTTGATATGATGTGATAAAAATCGTGCTTTACCTCCCAAAGCCCATCACCGCAGCCTGATCATGAGAAAAACAACAGACAAATCCCAATGGAGGGACATTCTACAAAACAGCTGACGAGTACCCTTCAAAACTGTCAAGGTCATCAAAAACAAGGAAAGTCTGAGAAACTGTCACAGCCAAGAGGAGCTTAAGGAGGCATGACAAGATGTAATGTGGGATCCCAGATGGAATTCCGGAATGGAAAAAGAACGTCAGATAAACACAAAGGAAATCTCAATAAAATATGGACTTGTTTAATAGTAATATATCAGTATTGACTCATTCATTGTGTCAAATGTACCACACTGGTGCAAGATGTTAATAGTAGGGGAAACTGGGTGTGGAGTATATAAGATCTGTATTATCTTTGACATTTTTCTGTAAATCTAAAATTATTCTAAAATAAGATGTTTATTTTTTTTTAAAAAAGTGAAATGAGGGATTTAGGAGAACTATAATGAATTTTCTAGAAGTTATAATGGTGAAAAATGAAATTGCTCATAAAGAGATTACAGAAATTTATAATCTGGATAAATGATCATTGATCCAATCCATTTCACAGCAGCTCTATCTGAAGACGCGTCTATCATTGATTGAACAATTTTTTGACCACGTGTTGCAATGTAACATGTAATAAACATGAACCCAAAGAAGATAGTAATCTACTCAAAGACACAAGAGGCACACATGACACGACTGAACAGGGTTAATTAGCTTCTGATAAGATAATGTGAGCGGTGGTTGTCAAACTGTGCTCTATTGAACCTAAGTGACCCACAAAAGCCTGGTCTAGAGCTGCTTACATGTATTTTAACTATTTTTAAAACTGTAATAAACAACACAATCTCATAACTGTCTTCCATAACCCAACACAGAAGAGATCAATAATACACACGTGATGGTTAATTTTATGTGTCAACTTGACTGTATCACAGGGCACCCAGATATTTGGCTAAACATTATTTCTGGGTGTGTCTGTGAGGGGTTTCCTTGATGAAATGAGCATTTGAATCCATGGGCTCAGTAAATCGGTTTGCCCTCCCTGGTGTGGGTGGGCATCATCTAATGTGTTGAGGGCCTGAATGAAACAAAGAGGAGGAAGAAGGGAGCATTTGGCCCTTCCTGCCAGATTGAGCTGGGACATCAGTCTCCTTCCCATCACATTCCTGGTTCTCAGGCCTTGGGACTAAGACTTAATAACACAACCAGCTTTCCTGGGTCTCCAGCTTGCAGATGGCAGATCATGGGACTTTGCAGCCTCCATAATTTTGTGAGCCAATTCCTTATACTAAATCTCCTCCTATATGGATATCCTATTAGTCTTGTTTCACTAGAGAATGCCGACTGATACAATGCAGGCTTATGTTTGATTCTAAGATGAAAGCTTCTCCTGCCATCCCTGACTCCATCTTTGAATGTCTTATAAGTGGCATTCATTAGGAGGGGTGGAGCTTTAGGCTCATCGTCTTGCAAACTCCCTCCTTTGTGTGTTTTCTTCATGTAGTTGTACAAATGAAGATTCCACACAACGCTGGGTAAATCACTTTCTCTCACACTTAGTTTCATCATGGGTAAACTGGAAAAAATCAGAATTGTTGGGAGGATTAAAAATTGATGCAAAACGCTTAGCATGCTGCCTGGAGCACAGTATATCCTACTCACCAACCTTGCAAGAAGATTCATTTTCCTAAAACAAACCATGCCTGTTCGGACTTCCACACCTTGCCCGTGTTGCTCCCTCGACCTGGAGCACACTCCCTCATTCTTCAAGATTCTACTGGAATGAGGCCACCTCCTTCCGCAAACCTGTCCCATCCCACACCCCCAGGCAGAGGCAGAGTTCCCTTCCACCTGTGTTCCCATAATGCTGGGACCATATGTCTCTTCTAGCCCTCCTTAAGCCATGAATAGTTACTGAAGTTTTCTTTATCTATTTTTGTTGGGTAAAATTCACATAACATAAAATTAACCATTTAAAGGTACAATTCATGACATTACGTATTTTTACAATGCTCTGCAACCAACACCACTAACTCTAGAAACTCTCACCGCTCTGAAAGGAAATCCTGTACCCACTAAGCAGTCACGCTCCATTCCTTCCTCCCCTCAGCCCCTGGGAACCACTAAGCTTTCTGTCTCTCTGGATCTACCCAGTCTTGATATTTTACTTAAATAGAAGCATTCCATAGGTGGCTTTGTGTCTTGTATCTTTCACCTAACCTAATGATTTTGAGGTTCATCCATGTTGTAGCGTGTATCAGTACTTCATTCATTTTTATGACTGAATAATATTCCATTTTATGGATATACACCACATTTTGTTTATCCATTCATCTGTTAATAGGCATTTGGGATGTTTCTATCTTTTGGCTGTTGTAAATAGTGCTACTACGAACATTCATGTATAAGTTTTTGTTTGAACGCCTGTTTCCAATTCTTTAGGGTATATGCTTAGAAGTAGAATTGCTAGGTCATATGCTAATTCTACGTTTAACTTTTTGAGGACCCTCCAAACTGTTTCCCCAGTGGCTGCACTACTTTACATTCCCGCGGGCAGTGCATAAGGGATCCAATTCTTCACATCCTCACCAACGCTTCTTATCTTCTGTTTGTTTAATTATAGCCACCCTAGTGAGTATGAAGTGGTATCTCATTGTGATTTTGATTTGCAGTTCCTTAATGACTAAAGATGTTGAGCATCTTTTCATGTGCTTGTTGGCCATTTGCGTGTCTTCTTTGGGAAAATGTTGGTTACTGGTTTATATCCATCTTCCTTTCCAGGCCGTGAACTCACTGATAGTGGAGGATGCCCTTTCTTCCTTGGGTCTTCAGTGCAAAGGGCAGCGCAAAGTACATGGCCAACACTGCAAGAAAAAACCCTTTTATTTTAAAAATAGACTCAATGAAGGAGTGAGTCAGAGACTTGAATAAAGAATGGCCAAGGGTAGGGTTCTTCCCAATGATAGAAGCTGTAAGAACCAGAATGGATAACAAAATGGATGGATAACAAAATGGATAAACAAAAGAATGGATAAACAAAATGTGGTATATATCCATAAAATGGAAAATTATTCAGTCATAAAAACGATTGAAGTACTGATACACGCTACAACATGGATGGACCTCAAAAACTTTAGGTTAGGTGAAAGATACAAGACACAAAGCTACCTATTGAATCCTTCTATTTACATAAAATATCAAGTGGCTCTTTTCACCAGAGTGAAGAGAATACCTACCAGGTGGAAAGACCACACAGATGAGGTGGGACTTAGCCTGGGACTTGAAGAATGAGCAGAATTTAATTCCAGATCCCCAACTCCTCCTTTTGTCTCCTATAATTCATTTGTTCTTCAATGCAATAAACAGATCCTGAGTAATTACGTCATGCTAGTAGCCTTGCCAGGCTTCTGTTTGTTCCAGATGGGGCGTGTCTACCCCAGAGACCTCACACCTGCCTCAGGTCCCACGCACCCTCCCAGTGCCCGTCACCTGGAGCTGCTCCTCATCATCTGATGCTTCTCTATTGAGGAAAACTGGTTATCATCCCAAGATGATGGGCCTATAATATGTGGAAATGAGAACAAGATGAGGGGCTCAAAGTACTTTATTGGCTTACGAGGTTCAGGAAAACATCAGAGTGAAACCTGTTGCAGATTTGTTCTCATTTTCTTTTTCCTTGCCTTTGGTCACAATCTGCTTCCCTCCATCTTCCAAATCTGCATCCGCAGTCAGAGCTGAAACATTTGCCCTGCCATTTTTCTTTGATTATTCAATTAAATAGCGCCAAGAATTTTCAAAAATGTTTGAACTCGTCATCACTACGATGCTCATTGGTGACCTTCAGCTGTCATTACCATCAATAAAAGTTATAGTGCATATTTGCACATATTTGCAAGTTTAAAGAGGCCTGTCACAAACACGATCTCATTTATTCTTCTCAAAAACCTGTAGGTGTGCGCTCACTTTCAGTTTACAGACGAGTCGACTTAGGCACAAAGAAGTGAGCTGACTCGCCCAAGCTGACACCATCCATAAGTGAGGAAGCCAAGATTTCATCTCAGCCCTTAGACTTTTAAAGCTTCTGATATTTCTCCTTATACATACAGCATTACAGAAATTATAGCAGACGAGCAAATTATATATTATTAATGTGATAGAATTACTCAGCAATATGATTTTCTAACAGCTTAATAAGAGTTAAAATTTGGTAAGCAGAGTTCCTTGTCTTAGTTTCCAATTCTCTTAACATTTTTCATATTAATTTTTGGACACCAATTTCTTGGCAAGTGGTCCAAACAAAATTTCAAACCTAAGCTAAAGCCTTGATGAAATGACTGTTTTACCCAAAATAGTCCCTGGGCAAACTGTTTCACATCGTGCTCAATGACCAGGGACACAGCTGGTGAGAAGCTCCGTCGAAAGTTCCTCCATTTACTGAGACGGTTTTGTGCTTGGTCCTCGTGGATTGCTCTTAATAATTTAGTCACGCACTCCTTGGCAGTATATTGCTTCCACAACGCTAATTTAAACCATGTCAGTGTGCTTGCAGTATGACTGACAATAGCCAAAATTCTTTTTAAAAAAAGGAATCTCTTCTTCAAATTAAATGTATACTATTCATCTGTGAACATCATGCTTGAGCTGCTAGTTAACAATTCTCTCGCCACCCCCCCGCTTCTCTCTCCTCTCTTCCTCCTCCTCCTCCTCCCTCCCTGTTTTCTCTCTCATTTCCTCCCTCTCTTTCTTCTCTTTATTCCCCTCCCTCCCTCCATCCCTTCCTCCTTCTCTCTCTCTCTCTCTCTCATACACACACACACACGTACACACACACAATGCCCACTGGACAATTTCCAAGCGTCTAACATACACTTTACTGAAACAGGCTGGGTTGGACCACACACACAATAGCAAATTGCCTAAATAAGTCAGATGCATAAGCAACAGCCACTCCAGTGCAGAGAATGTTTAAACTTTAGGAGAAAAAAAACAATAAATTAAAGCATAGCCTTTCTTCTAAAGTGATTCCTTATTGAGGCTTCTGCTCTGAATTAGGAGGTTGTGTCAGAGTGGTGTACATATCTGGGGCCCACCCTGAACTCTCTTTCCCCAGAATAAGTGAAGTGGCTCCCTGGGGAGGTGCAGCCCTAGGAAACAGAGGGTGTGTATCTGGCAAAAGCGTGAAGGACCAGAGCTTGGCCTAGATGGTCCTGTAGTTTCCTGGGGTAGCCTCTAAATCCTTTGAGAAAAAGCCTCAGGGGTTTCAGGTCATCCTTCTCATAGGTTCTCAAAGCTGCCTTGCACTACTTGCCTACCTGCCAGACAACAGATACTAGACACTGCCAGAGTTTTCTTTTGAAAACCTGGGTGCACACATCACACCCATTCTTCCCACTGCAAAACCCACTCCCTCACTGTGATTGCAGGGCCCCACGTGATCAGACGCCTGCTGACTCGCAGAGTCTCCCTCTTGCCACCCCCACCCCCAGCCACACTTGATTCTTTTCTGTTTCAGCCAGTCCTCCAGGTCTTTCCCACTGTGGGGCCTCCTCCCAGCTGGGCCCTCTGCCTGGAGCTCTTCCTCAAGATCATTGCAGGGCTGGTTCCTTCTCTTTGTTTAGGTCTCAGCCTTAGTGTCGCCTACTCTGAGGGTTCCCGAGCTCTCAGGGGTAGACGAGGTTATGGTTGCCGACTCTCTGCTCCTCAATAAGAGGATTATACATCCACACACTTGCCAGGTGTCTCTTCAGTGCCTCTCACTGTGGGCACGGCATCCTCTCTCCATCGATATTGGTCACATGATTTGCTTTGGCCAGCAAAATGTGGACATAAGGGACAGTGGGCCTAGTCTGAGCTGAGGCCCTCAGAGCTATTACACGTTTCCACTCACCCACCTACTCTGCTGAGAAGAGTATGCCTAGATTATCACTGGTCCAAGGTGAGTGAAGAACCCACAAATAAAGGAGGAACCTCAAAACAAATCCTTGTTGTCGTCATAAGCCACTGAGACCATAATGCTGCTTGTTATGGTGCAAAAAACCCTAACACACTCTGTAATCTCATGATCCACTATCACTTTATTTTCATTATAGTGTTTACATTTCTACATATAGCTTTTGATTTATTTGTTTATTGCCTATTTCCTTCCACTGTAATATAAGTCTCATGAGGGTACTGTATTCCCAGCTTCTAATAGGGTGCCTTACACACATCAGGCACTCAGTAAATGTTTGCTAAATGAATAAGTGAGATCTGAGTTCCTATCTTTGGAAGAATTTGTATGTTTTCTAACCTAAAGACATAAGCTCTCTAAGGCCTGCAGCAAAAACACTATTTTTTTTTTTTTTTTTTTAGTTAAAAAGGTGAACTAACAACATAATATCAATATCTGAGGCAACTTCATCAGAACTCTAGAAGTTCCAAAGAAACCAATAAACAACTTGTTATGTCCCACAATAGGAAAATACCGACTAGTCTTACTGTGACATCAGGGATAAGGTTACCAGATGATAATGATAATAATGATGACAATGTTGCTAGTGGAGATGGTGGTAATGATGAAGGTAGTGATGGAGGTTGTGGTGATGGTGGTGGCAGAGGTGGTGGTGATGGTGGTGATGGTGATGGTTGTAATGAGGTAGTGGTAATGGTGGTAGTGGTGATGATGGTGGTAGAGGTCATGGTGATGGTGGTGATAGTAGTAACGGAGGTCATGGTGATGGTGGTAGTGATGATAGTGGTGGGGATGGTGGTAGTGGTGATAGTGGTGATGGTGATGGTGGAGGTGGTGGTGGTGGTGATGGTGATGGTAGTGATGGAGGTGGTGGTAGTGGTGGTAGTGATGGTGGTAGAGGTGGTAGTGATGGTAGTAATGGCAATTCAGGTCAATTACTCCAACTGAGCTATCTAGGATTGACACTACCATACCCTCAAAACTTGTAGGGGAAATTAGTATCCTCTGTCTTCTCCTGGTAGGAAGACCTCTACTACAGTCTACAATCTACAACGTCAACTACTATACTAGTGGTGGAGGTAAAATTAGTAGGGTGCCTGTGCTCATGAAAGTCACAGGCTAGTGGAGGAGAAAGATTAATAATCACATGAATACAAATTTAAAATTATAAGTATAAGAAGGACTACAAAGTGGCAGTACGGTGTTATAGAGTTTGTAAGAAAGGAATTCAACCAAGCTGGGAAAGATGTGCCTGAGCAGTGACCAGAAATTGAGAAGTACAAGATGAATATGGTTCAACCAATCAAAGAAAAAGCGAAAGAGGGTTCCAGACAGAGGGAAGAGTGTGAAAAGAGCCTATGATGTGACAAGCAGAAAAAAGACCAACCTGGCTGGAGGAGAGAGAGCAGGGGCGAGTGTAGTTTAAGATGAGGCTACAGAGGATAGAAGAGGCCACACTCAACATGGCTCTGTAGGTCAAGTCAAGGAATTCCATCTTTATTCTAAATAAGAAACGAAAGTATTAAGCCATGGGGTCACATGAGCAGATCTGCCTTCTGAAAGGACCAGTCTGGCTGCCATGTGGTGAATGGGGAGCAGGGGTAAGGCGGTGCCTAGAGTAGCTTGGATTAGGGTGGTAGTGGTAGATATAGAGAGAACTGTGCACAGACCAGAGCTATTTAGGAGTTGAAATGGTGCTGAGCTAGATGTAAGGTGGAGATGAACAGTGAATTCCCCATTTCCTGACTCGTAATAGGATAGACAGTGGTGATACTCCCTAAGACAGAAAACACCAGATGAACAACAGGTTTGGGGAGTGAAAATCTGTCTGGACAAGTTGAGCATAAGTTTCCTTCAAGAGATCCAAGAGAAGATATCAAGTAAGCATCAAGTGAAAAGCCAAGCATGATGGGAAGAAGGAAGGTTGGGACTCTCTTATGCAGAGGTGGTAATGAGAGCTGTGGGTGTGAATGCAGTGCTCTAGGAAGAGAATAGAGTGAGGAGACAGGAGGGTCTGGCGCAGCCTTGCAAAGCTCAACATTTCCTGGCCAGGGAGCAGCTCAGCCTCCTGAGAGACAGGGAGAATCAACCAGACAGCAAGGAGCAGATCAGAAAGAGCTGGCGCCTGGAGACCTGGGGATGGGAGGGAGGCAGGAACATTTCCGGAGGGGCCTCCACCCGTGTCCCACTCCCTAAATCCCACTATACATATTGCAGGATTCTCTTCATTTACTTCAAGTTTAAAAAAAAATACTAAAAATAAATCTTTCCAGAGCAACAGCAGCTCTGAATAACTCAAGTTCCTTCAGTCCAGGACCAACCTCCTGTTTAGGTGAAAGCATCACTTTCTACCTAAGAAAAGGCTTCCTGAACGAAAAAAGTCCTCCTTCCCTCTGGAAGATGCTTCAAGTGTCCAAACACGGCTCCTAAAGGTAAGTCATGGATTCAAGTCAAACAGTGGTGTCAACTGCACAGACTAGCTCCTCGCGTACAGTGGAAATGTATTGATGCAAGACAGGCCGCTGTAAAGTACTCTCCTGGGGGCTCAGGTCTGGGGAAAAGGAGAGCATATGGAGGTAGGAAGGACCTGAGAGGAAGACAGTAGGTGGAATAAGCTTAGGATTTAGACCGGGAAGACCAAGTTCAAGTCCTGTGCCAGGTGCTTGACAATCTGTGCAGCGCAGGCAAGTCACGTAACGACTCTTCAGAACTTCCGCATCTCCATCTATAAAACAGGATGAAGAACATTTTTTTAAAGGGTCGGCATGAGCATCAAATGGAATAATAGGCATGAAAATGCCCTGGAAACCGTAAAGGCTGCAATAGATGGTGGTAGCTATGGAAACAGAGCCCACTCCGACTCCAGGCTGGGCACAGGACGGACTGAGTCCTCAGTCCCAGGTCATTTCAGAAGGCATGTAATTCCACACTTGTACAGCAGAGCCCAGCAGTAAGCAGTTACCTGGATGGTTTCAGCATTAATTCTCACTTCTCTGCTATAAGTCATCCAAACACAAGAGGTCATTTATTATTCTACTTCTTGGGGAGTAAAACCAACAATATGGAGTGTCTTGAAAGAACAAAGACTGGAACCAGAAAGACAGGCCTGGATTTTGGCCTCTTTCTTGCAGTGTGACCTTGAGCAAGTCACTTAACTTCTCTGAGCCTCAGTGTCCTTGAAAGTAAAATGGGGACAGCTGACTAGGTCAAGTACCTCCTTCCAGTCTCCTTTATCTATTTCTCTGTGTCCTTTCTTTATAGCACTGAGCACTATCTGAAGTTATCTCATTCATATTGCTTATTAATTGACTGTCACCTCCAAGTAGACCATAAGCTCCATGAAGGCAGGAAAACCTCATCTATCCTACGGATGGATACCTCTCCAGGGCCCAATACACAGTAGAAATGCAGTAAGTACTTGTGGGGCGAATGAACAAAGGAATGAATAAATCACATTGAAAGCATTAATCCTATTTTATAGCTAGAATCCGAGCTCAGGAAAATGAAAGACTTGCTTAAGCTCATGCTTGGTAGGAGGTAGAGAGGGGGCTCAAACCAAGGTCTGTTTAGCTCTCACACCCACAGTTTCTCCAGGACACCACTGTGTCTGCCAAGGGAAATCTGGAACATGCATGTCTGCAAAAGGCGTGGCACTCCTTGGAATAAGAAATCCATGCCCCTTTGTGGCCTACAAGATCCTGCCCACTGTAGCCCCTGCCTACTTTTCTGACCTCATCTCATACTGTGCTCCTCACTCAAGTTTCAGCTTCATCAGTCTTGTCTTTGTCTCTCAAACACACAAAGCTTGCTCCCACCCCGGGGCCTTTGCACTTGCTCTTCAATATAACTGGAGCGCTCTTCCCCCAGATCTTCCTAAGGTTGGCGTTTTCTTATCATTCAAATCTCAGTTCAAATAGCAGGTCAAGGAGAAGGCGTTCTCGGACATCAGCTATAGGAGCCTCTTATCTCCACCTGCCCCCTCGGTCCTTCTCTAGTCTGCCTGCCTGTTGTAACTTATCTACAGTGTTTATCAATACCTCAGCTTATCATAGTTGTCTTCTCATTGTCTGCACACCCCCCAGCCCCACTAGAGTAAAAGCTTCATGAGAGACCGATGCACCTGCAGCAATGGGAACACACCTGGCACCTAGTAGGTGCTCAATACTTATTCCATGACCAGTATTATCTCTATGATGATTATTCAAACCAATTTCGGCTCTAGCATAAAAAAAGGAAAAAGCCTTCTTCTCAGAAGCAGTCGCTCTATTTTGAAACTATAATGAATTGACTTAAAAGCTTGTTACAAGGACTCAAAAGAAATTACAGTGATATCACTCATTCTTTTAAAAAATATGTTTGCTGCACACCCACTATGTCCTGGACTCAGGGTTATGACAATGAAAATACAGTTCCTGGCCTCACCGGACTCAGAGTCAAAGGCAAATATTTAAATGTGTAATTACAAGAAAGCATGGCAAGTGTTGTGATGGGGAAGCACTGGCAGCACAGAGCAGAGCCGCCCAACCCAGCACGGAATCAAGGAAGGTGGCGAGGGAGATGACATTTAAGCTAAGAACTCAAGCAGAAGGTAGGGAAGGCTACTCCTGGTAGAGAGGACACAAGTGTGAAGGGGACAAATGCAAACAAGTCTAGGGCCCCAGGAAGCATTGTAAATGAGCCTGGCTGCCAGATATCAGCCTGTGAGACACATAGCGCTTCACAGCCATTTGGGCAATGTTCTGTATTTCCACTTTTGATAAAGACATGAATACAGAGGAATATTTCTCTACTCTTAAAAACAAGAAAACAGTGTAATGATAAATTACAGATTGACATTCAGCCTCCAGGACAGGGAGATAATAGGGAGTGGTGAGGACTGTGGATGCAGGGCAAGCAAAGTAGACCCAGTGTTGATGGATCTTTTGATATTTCAAGAGAAGCTAGAAATCCAGCCTTTTATCTTTAAAGTCTTCTTTTATGTTAACTCAGAAAGCATTTAAACAGTGTATAAACCAAGCAACACAGGGAGAATCAGGCCTATGGGTCTATAAAACGGGATACAAAAAAAAATTTCTAAACGCACTCTTTTTGACTTTGATAGGATTGATACTATTTGAAATTATCATTCACCTTGGAAGTCCCCACCAGGCAGTGACAACAATAACCTACTCAATAATAGAAAGTAGGTGACAAGAAAGAGTTTTACTGAAAGTTTTCAATAATGGTATAATACTGATGATCTAGACGTTTTCCAAATTACAGTGGTACCATATCCACACACAGGCTAAATCTAGTGGACAATTTCTAGGACTCTAAGTGCAAAAACATTAAAAATCTGTCAGTTTCTAATGTCAGACATAGATTCAGAGCAAACCCTCTTATGAAGACAATGCTAAGAGTATCTTCTAGCATCATGAATTTAAATATGACATGGAATGCCACCAAGTAAATAATAACCCCTGCCCTACCTTCTTAGAATGGGGGCGGTTTTTTCTTACAAATTTTTCCCCCGTTTTGCAAGTATGAACTGCACCAAGCAAATGGTTTCTGTTCAACTATCCAACTCAAACACCCCCGTCATTCTTCAGCAAGAGCTTTATTTAGAAGTTCCCAGAGAAATGAAAGTGAGGAACCCGGTTCAGAGAGGGAATGGATATAAAGAACTCTATTAATACAGCTGCTGGGCCTGGAAAGTCAACAAAGACTGATAATGTGTTTTATTTGGACCTGTCCTCCACTGTGCGCGGGTGATAAGGAGGTACTTGAAGCTCAGACGCTCACTGTACTACACCAACTCAACCCCGTATTGATTCTGAAACAATGCTCCCTTTCAGATCACGCCGCTTAAGTGCATAATAATGAGGCAATACGGGGAGAAATCGTGGTGCCGGACTTGGAGCGAGAGGAGGCAACAGAGCGAGGCTTTCTTTCAGGTGCTGCCCACTGCCTTGTTGAGTCACTGAGGGCAACTCCTTTAACCTCACCATACTCCCTTTTCTGTTTGCAAAATAGGGCCGGAGCGCTTGCTCACAACCACAATACCTCTGTCCCGCTCTCCAAGGAACTCTATAAGACTTGAACTTCCATTGTATGGAAAGTTTGGTGACAGTCTCCCTACAGCCCAGGCAGGCACCCCCTAGAGTTTCAGAATCAGATTTGGAAGGGACATCAACAGGCATGTAGTCCAACAGTAGGTACCACACCTACAGCCAACTTCAGGCTCCTCCAATGGCTTCCAGACCCTGACCCCAGCCTGCGAAGACCACTGCTCCAGTGTCATCTCCCGTTCACCCCTCGCTTCTTCCACTCCAGCCATGCCGGCCCTCTGCAATCTCATTCCGGCCTCCTGACTTTGTATTTGCTATTCCCTGTGCCTGGAATGCCACCCCTCAGAGTGTCACAGGACTCAGCTCAATGTCACCCTCACAGCCACCTTCCCCCTATCCTATGTAATGTCCTTCCCCCATCACCCTCTATCATCTGACCCTCCGCTGTTGTCTACAGAGCACAACTCACTGTCAGGAATGATCTTGGTAATTATTTATTGGGTTGTCTTGTTTCAGTCTCCCCTCCTCGAGCAAAAGCTACCTGAGGACAAGGGCTTTCCCTGGCCTGTTCACAAGTCTACATCCCCAGTGCCTGGAACTGTGCCTGGCAGAATCTCAAATGCCTTCAGAAGTGAGGCAAGTGACAGCAACGCGCGATGAGGACTGGGTGTAAAGCAAGACAGCAGAGCGTGCACTTCCATGCTCAGTGGAAAGCTTTCAACACGTAAATCATGCGGCAGCTCAAACAAAACAGCAGGAGGCAGAAAGCTCTGCCACGAATTCCAACTTGGCCAGGAGCATCTTCAAATGCAGCCCCCAGGGTGTACCTGCTAAGCCGGAAGGGGTCTGGCAAGCCCAGAGCAGACATTTCCCCCCCCCCCCCCCCCACCGAGCCTCCAGCACCCTTCTGGTTTTTTGGGTTTGGGTTTTTGGGTTGTTTTGTTTTGTTTTCAGTGACTATGTCTCACCATTGGCAAATATCATAGTCGACCAAAGGCCCAGTTGGGTTTGTTTTCCAACTTGCCTCCAAAACACAACTGCCTTCTTTCAGAAAAGGCAACTGGAATTATGTCAAATTTTAATAAGAGAGCTTAAGAATTAGAATGAAAAGAAATCAAGAATAGTAAATTATGAAAAAAACTCAGGCCTGGGAGGGGGCAGGATGTTTATTTTCCTACGTGATTTATCCTCTGAATCCCACCTGGTCGAGGCTATCAGCAAGAAAAAATTCCTTTGGAGCCTGCACTGACTGACACGTGCTGCCCCGAAGGAGAAAATCTACATGGACTGGATTAAAGATTTTGCTACAGGTAACCACCAATCAGTGTGATCCCCATGGAGATCCCCAAAATAACCTTTTATATTCACCAGGAGGAGCAAAACGTCCAAAGATAAGAAATTCATAGTCCTCAAGCAAATTTTGAGCAGATCTGCATCAGAATATTCTTTTGAGGCTGGAAAATTCTGGCATTTGTCTAGCCTGGAAAAAATGGAAAAGTGGAAGTTTCTGTCTTCAGAAAGGCTGTTTGCTCTGGGTTTTCTGTTCAATCCAAACCGAAAAGCCATGGAAACACATCAGAAGCAGGGCTATATGTTTCATCCCAATTTCCACTGTGGTCGGGGACTTTTATGCAGGCAGAGACCTTTAAAGTCTGGGGTCTACTTCTCCAAATACAGTTAAACCTCTGTGGCTCTTCCATCCCTAACCAGGATAATGCGTGAATGGAATTAATCTGAAATTTCAGCTCTCTATATTTCTCAAATCAGAAATGGATGTGGAGAGAGAGAGAAAGCTAAACTCGCTAGAAAGCAAAACACTGATAACCCAATAGGATCCCTCCACCCTCCCGAACACTTTGGCTGGGAGAAGTTTGAGTGTCAGCTCTTTCATAAGAATGATTTGGGGGCTACCCAACCCTCCTTTAATGTTGCCATCACTGAGGGATGTCTAAAAGCATTTGTGATCTGCAGACTTAAGTCGGCTTCAAAGCGATGTCTTTCATAGCCCGCTGTGGCAATCTGGGGTAGGAAGTGATCTCGCCAGCCTTTAAAAGAAAATCAGAAACTCTTAGGATCGTGACCACTGATCACTGACAAAGCTGTCGCCCCATTTCATGTGGCCTCACACAGATTACTCCACATGAAGACCCCCCTCCCTTCAACAACTTCCTTCCATCTGGAAACGAGACCTCGAGCAGAAATGCAAAGACCCTGGCAAAGCTGCTTAGATTTGGCATCCCCACAATTCCATTGTTTGGTCCAATTTGGGGAGGTCAGAGGAGGAGAGTTGAGAGGGGCACAGGGGTCTGAGTTACAAAGCCCTCAGCTCCCATTGTTCCCAGAGCTGGCTCCCTCCCTGCCCCCTCTGAAGTGGCCGGTCCCCCAATGCCCCTTGCATCCCTCTCTGAAAGGCTCAGGCGGCCACTGCGCATAATGCTGTGGGAGGGATATTTAGGTTTGCTGAGACAAAGGTCCCAGCAGCTCAACGCCCTCTCTGCAGGACGGAACATCACACAAGAAAAGAGCCAGCCTGTCCCACAGCCCTCCTCCTGGAGGCAGACTTTTAAATAAAGTCCTCGGGTGGCTGCGTCCCTTTAGACTTATTTAGTCAAATGGGCCAAACATTAGTGGTGTCTTTATTATTGCTTAATGCTCTCCTAGGCAGCAGCTTGGAGGGAAGGGGGAGGGGACACATTGTCCTCCCCCCGGATCTGGAGCTGCAAATCCCGACAGTGGAAAAAGACTACTGGAGGACCACTTGGTCCCCCATTGTCCTTCAGAGGTTTATAAGAGACAGTGGAGAGGAATTTGAATGGGGCAAGACCCAGCCTATGGGAATGGGAGACACACCACTGCAGAGCCATAAAACCTTCTTTGGGGGTACAGGTCATAAAACGAGGGCCCGTTTAGGAGTCTTCTTGGAAGGGGTTTTTTGAAGGTTAAAGTCGGATTTGAGACAGACGTTGGCAGTTGGGTTAAGTTTTCAACAAATTTTAAAGATGGAAAGCGTCAATAGGTCCTGAAAGCGTTCTAAACTCCCATTGTTAACCAGGAAGAAGTGCATTATTGATTCTCAGGAGTTGCTTTCCTGGCAAAGAAGTCTTTATTAAAGAGAAAAATATGTATATATCACTTGTCAGGTTACAAAATTCCTGATGAATCTAAAAGAAAAATAGTCGATTTGCTTTGTCTGATTACCCAGAAAATTGAGGGGCAAGGGAGGAGCTCATTATAGGACCGATCCCAGGCCGGCTGACTTCCTTGGCCTGATATTCTTCAATTATTACCAATGCATTTCCCTTTGTTTGGAACAGACCCCAAGACAGCCGCCCTGGGCTGACTCTAAAGGGTTTCCTGAGATGTGAATAGACTCGAGCCTGTGAAAGACCCCTGGGGGCCTTTTATCTAGACCTTCACTGCCTGTAATCAGCTAGCCTATGAATGACCCAGGAGGCCAGCTGATGACACAAAAGCAACCTAGATGGTTAAGCGAGAGCAAGCGCCGAAAGGAACTCAAATGGCAGGCTGCGCTGTCCGCGTCAGCTGCCACGGGGCTGCTGAAATTGAATACGGAGTCCTGTAAATTGGTTACAGAAACACAGTTCAGAAGGAGAAAGCAAGTCAGACTGATCAAAAGCAGGAGGGCCTAATACCAGTGGACACCTCAGTAAAACAATTGTAAAATTTGAACCACTGCCAGGAGCACAGAGACATCTGAGAATCTACGTTTACACACAGGGCTGGAATCTGGAGAGCCCGCCATGAAGACGGTTTCATTTTTGGGGTTGTGGTTTTCAATCTGCCGGTAACAACACATTTTTTTAAAATTCTACATTGATTCATTTCTTTTCAATTTGAGGGAATCAGCCAGCAAATATAACTTCTGCAAGCCTCTTCCGATTCTTAATATGAGTTCCGTTTACTTCATAGTAGTCTAGGGCACCAGGTATCTGAATTACGGAAGGCAAACGCATGAAACAAGCATTATTTTATTTTCAATTATCTGAATATTTGGAGTTCTCTAATGGGTAAGAGGCAGGAAGAAGGGGCCTCTGTTACCACCCAGGTCCCTCACTCCCCATGACAGCTGGGCTGACCGTGTTCTGAGCCTCGGCAGGCACTTGCAGGGCATGAGCCGCTCAACCATGTGAGATGAATTAACTGTTTAGGGCAAAGGAACCTGATACTGTTAGTTTCTTCTCACACCAGAGTGGGATTGTCAAATTGGAGTCGAGGGCAAGGCAATGACCCATATAATTTAGAGATGGTGGGGGAGGAAAAAGATCGTTGGGATGTATATTTTACAACTAATTCCAAACGAAGGCTACTGTCTAAGGCGGAATGGAGCAAGCAGAAACGAATGAACTGAGAACATTTTGTACATCCTCCTCATCTAAAAGCTAATGATTTCTTTGAAGCAAATAGACTCTGTCAATGGTAGGCATCAGCACTTGAGAATGTTGACTCAGCCTGCTAATTTTAAGACCATAATCCATTTCTGGGAAGACGAACGGGTCTTCCCTTCCTGTGATCACTACTGTCCTTAAAAAGAAGCTGAAGAGCCAGTCAGTGGGTTTCTTGGTTTCGTGGGAGACACCACCACAGACACAGAATGTTAAGTATGTAGGGAACCAGCATCTTCTTTTTCATCGCCAGGTGCACTAGTCCATGGGCCATATTTATTGATGATCTACAGGTTTTACTGACTTTCCTATTCAAACTGGGTGTCGCTCTTTCGTGACTCTGCTAGAAAGAAGCTCCAGAAACCCTCTCCTCGTCCATCTCCTCTCTCTGCGGAGTGCCATTGTGCTCACTTCTTCAAGTCTCAGTGCCCTTGACACCTCCTTCGAGGTGTCTTCCCTGACCTGTTCTACCTTCCGTTCCCCTGACAGAATGAACCACACCCTCTCTGTACTCTTATAGCACTTTCTATTAGCAACAGATAAGTTACTTTATCTCTCAGAGCCTCAGTTTCTTCATCAGTAAAATGGAGATGATGCCTTAACAAAGCTAACACAAGAAAAATACATGACATGGAAGACAACACACAAAGTAACGGGTACGTATGTGGTGTTTAATGAGTGTGGCTTCCTCTTGCCTTCTGCTATATCACTGATATCTAATCTGTGTTCTGCTGTGTTCTTTTACCTGTTCCACAATATTAGTTAATTTTCTGAGTGCAAAGAACAATGTCTTTTATCCACGTTTGTGGGCCCAGAATCTAGCATAAAGCCTAGACCATGGTAGGTAGATAATGTTTAATGAATGAATTAAAGAATGATAATGAGTTAATGACTTTATTTGGTAAATATTTATTTAGCATCTACTATGTGCCAGGCAGTTTCCTAGGGATTTGGGATACAGTGGTGAACAAGACAGAGATGATGTGCACTCCCATGGAGGTTAAAGTGCAAGGAATGTGTGAGAGGGTGGGGAAGGACCATAAATAGGCAAGCATACAATGGTACTTTGATTTGAGGAGGACATTACTATCTACAGTGCTCAGAGGTGGATGGATGGAGGGATGGATAGATGGATGGATGGATGGCAAATGGGTATTTTTGAATGAAGTTAAAAAAGAAGCTATGAGTAATCCCATTTGAGCCCAAGCAAACTAAATGGTAAATGTGATCTCCCCTTGCCCCTCATTGGCAATTGCTGATGCTATTTAAACTGCTGCCTTTAAGGAGTTATGGTTCATGCAAAAGCGTTTCCAGAAACAAAGGACAGTACCCTGGTCTTGATGGCTGCCTGCTGCCACCTCTGGTGTCAACCCTCCTCCAGGCCCAGGCTTACTGCAGCCTTCAGCACATCTTCTCGGTGCTCCTTCCTACTCTCTTGCTCATGTAGCCCTCTTCCCTTCACCCAAAGACCTGCTCTGGGACCCAGTGGGCATCTTCACCACCCTGACCAGTTTGAGAAATGTGGGTAACACCTCTCCACCCCAAAAAAAGTGTTTGAGCTGAAATTTCCCAGGAGTCAATGTAGCTCTCCACTGTTTGACTCTAAATCGTCACATGCTGGAGGGGAATTTACTGCCAGACAATAGTTTACTTCTTTCAACTCCCCATAGGATCACAGCCCCAAATAAAATGAGAAGTGCTTTGTTTTATTTTTAAATAAAAGTAGTGCCTTTTAAGTCCAAGATTTCTAAGTGCTCTTAAAACATGTCATATTTCTCCCTCCATGTAAGGGCTTTTGCTAGAGGGGAAGGAGAGGCACGCGCAGCACAGTGGCTTGACCGAGGGAACAGGTAGTGTCCTTAACAGACCCTGCAACAGCAGCAGGCCCCATCGGATGGATGCTTCCAAAGCAATGTCCATTTCAGTCTCTCCCTCATGACCCTCCATGGTCCAGCTCCACCTGCCTTTCTGTTCTCCTGCGCCATTCTCCTACTGTCTGGTCTCATACCCCGCTCTACTCTTCGAGGAGCTCCACTTCAGCCAAATGAGAGCAGCCGTCATGCCTCAAGCAGACCACCCCTCTCTGCCCACTCACTTCGCTATTGCCCTCTCTTGTCTCTGCCTGTTGAAAGTCCGTCTACCTTTCACAGGTGAACTCCACGGTCATTGTCTCTCTACAAAATCTTCTCAAATCTCCCAAGCAAGTAAGCATATTTTCCCTTTCTGTAGAATTAGTTGCACTAATTATACGGCATATTTCTATCTGCTTCGTTTCAGTATTACTAATCTATGTGCCTTGAATTATCAGTAAGATTCCTGATGTCAAAAACTGTCTCATAGTCTTTGTATCAATGGGGCTTAGCCTGATGCAAGGCAGGTAGACACAGCAGAGTAAATGCTTGTGGAATAAATGAAGAATGAACAAATGAATGAATGAATCAGTCATTGTTTGAGAGGGCTCATCTATGATACAGGTTTTCCTCCCTCACAAATTGAGTAACTATAAAGATGAGGGAGTTTTTTTTTCATCTTTGGGGTTTAATTTTAAGTCTCTCAAGCTTGGTTTCTCTATTAAAACACCTTTCAAAAGTCCCCTAGGCTTTGTTAATAAGACTAATGGAAATGTCATTTCCACTATCACCAGCTTCTAACAGAATTTTATAAAGGTACTTTTCTTTCCTTCTCCATTTTTTTAAGACAAAATGCTATTTTTATTTTATATCCATAACCTTAAACATTCAGAAACACTGATTCTAATGCATAACCAAAGCCAAAGTTGTCATTAAAAAAAATCTTAAATCTCAGAGATAGTGAGAGAAAGAGATTTAATGCCATTTCCCTATAATCAGAAGATTTCCAATGAGCTGGCTATTTGGCAACTTTTACAGAGATATGCAAATATATTTTGCTTCTGAAAATTGAGGCCAGGTGAACTAATTATTAATTTACATTCAGGTTTTAATTCCCAGAGACTCCCCCGGCCAACTTTATAGTCAATAACTCATCCCCTCCCAAAGTGAGTAATGAAATCACCAGGGAGAGGTTTCATAAAGATATCTACTACACGCAAGTCCGTACCCTGGGCTCTGGGGGTAATCTTTACGTTAAATGGCATGCCACCACCTTATTGGAATGCTGGCACTTCCAGCTGGCTTTAAAATAATTTTTTGAGAAAACTAGATCTTGTTGTATAAGAAAATCTCTTTGAAGAAAAATTAATGCTATGAGAAATGTGCTACATCTAAATTCACCTGGAGAATTACTAGAAAAGTAATTGTCATCTACTAGAGTCAAAGCATTGATCTAGTTTCTTCTGTTTCCAAAAGGGATGTTCTTTCTCTCTCAGATGACCTGGACCACATATGCTGCAACAGATGAAAAGGGCATCTGGGATCCCTAATAAATCTCCTTACCTGGTTCCCTGAGCAATTATACACACCAGGTAGGTTTTTCTCATTGAAATAAAATTCACATAATATAAAATTTGCCATCTTAACCATTTGAAAGCATATAACTCAGCGGCATTTAGTAGATTCACAATGGTGCGCCACCATCACCTCCATGTAGTTCTGAAACATTTTTTGACTCCTAAAGGAACCTCCATGCCCATAAGCAGTCACTCCCCATTCTCACCTCCCCACGTCCCCTGGCAAGCACTAACTTACTGTCTCTACAAATTTGCCTGTTCTGGATATTTCATATAAATGGAGTCATGCAGAATGCGACCTTTGGTGTCTGGCTTCTTTCACTTAGAATACCGTTTCCAAGTGCATCCATGTTGTAGCATGTATCAGAACTTCATTCCTATTTATGGCTGAATAATATTCCATTGTGTGGATGTACCGTATTTTGTTTATCCATCACACCAGGTAGCTCTCTCCTGTGATCTGTTAACAGTGCAATGGTACCCCCCCCCACCTTTTTGGTCAAGTGGAAGACATTCCCAGTTAGGAAAATGGGGAGAAAGGCATAAAAGTGGTGTCCCTGTGGCAGAAGCAAGCTCAACAAATGAGGAAATGTTTACCCCCAACAGAGAGCAAACAAGTCGACAGTGGGCCCTAACAATTTGACACTGTCCCCCAAAGCCTAGCACATCTTTATACTGCTTGACCAGTAATTACACATCTAAGAATTTATCCTAAGGAAATAACGAAAGATGAAAACAAATACTATGTTTAAAGTGTTTATCACACGGTTATTGGTGTTATCAAAAGTTTGAAAGTAACATAAACACCTAACAAAATGAGAATGAATAAGGAAATTACAGCATATCCTTTCCAATAGAATACTTTACAGCTATTAAAATAATCTCAGAGACCATCTCAGACTATAACACAACACTCACAATACGTAATTAAGCAAAAAACATAACAAAGAACTTTTTTTCCTAAAAAATGTGTGTGGCTATGTGTAAATACACACACATGCATGTATAACTAAATATATACTCTGCTTTGCCAAAAGAAGTCATGTTAGAACAGCAGGATTATGGGCGATTCTTATTCTCTATAATTTTCTGCAATTTCCCTATTCCTATATTGCATATGCATTCCTTCTAGGATTAGAAGAAAAGTCAATAGATGTGTGTGAAACCAACAGACACATGGCCCCTGCGGTACCCATCACTCCCCTCCACATTCAGAGCTCTATTGGTGGTCTGCAAGTTTCTCCTCCACAGCAGTCCATTCCTTAAATCTACAGTGATCAATCCCTCATTCTCCAGTAGCCATTTTCCCAGTAAAATACAGGCTCAAATCATCCTCGTGAAATAAGACTGTGGCTTCCCCCAACCATTACCCTTCACTACGGCCTCTCAACCGCAGCCGCTCCCCTCCTCCAGGTCTCCTTGTGAATGTTCACCTGACATTCCAGCCCCGCCCCCTCCCCCCGCCACCCCCATTTCCAGATCCCCCTGCCTGAGGTATCTCTACCTTCTTTGAACTCTGGTTGCCTTTTCTATGGCAACTATCAATGTGATGCTTCCCTAACACTACTTTTGGGTGGAAGAAGTTCAGTTTTATGTCCTTATTAGATTGTAAGTTCTGTAAAGTCAGGGTGAAATCTTTTCTTGATGAGTGCCTTAGAAAACCCGATCCAGTACATGGCACATAGCAAACCTTCACTACATGCTTGTCAAATGGGCAAATGGAAAGTTCTTCACAGCCAATTTTGTGTACCTTTAAAAATCATTTTGGAAGGAAGTTTGGCAGAGAAAATTTTTCTTTTATCCCATCATAGAGTAGACAACAGAGACTCGGGGTCAGACTGCTGCTTCACTCTTAATTTCCCAGTGATTTCTTCTCCTTGGGTGATCTGGCCAAGCTCCCAGTAGATCCGGCCAAAATGGTGGGAGAGATATACGTGGGGCTGCGTTTTATTTCTAGTTTCTTACTTGTAGTCTCTTTGATAATGGTCTCAATGAAGACCTCTCTTTGAAAAGTGTGAGAACGACATTTGGCCCTAGGATTTGAACAAGAGGAAATATTTTTTTTCTGAAATCCTTGTTTTTCAGAATAACTAAAGGGATATTTATAGAGATTTATTGACATGACAGAGATTTATTGACATGAGGAAGTATATCAAAACAAAACTGCAATAGGTATGTCGCAAATCTTCCCAGAACATCAACTCCAACTTGAGTCTTGTTCTTTGGGGGGCTATTCCTGTAGCCTCAACAGTAGACCTAAGCTTACAGAAACAGTAAGACAGAAGTGTCCCACCCACGCACTCTGCAAAGTGATTGATATCAGCAGTAGGTTTAGAATTCCTGTTTGGGTTCAGTAGAGAGAGGGATATTTTTGTTAAATTGCCTTAAGGATATTTTATTTTCCAAAGTTGAATCAGGACCTTCACAGGAATGGAAAGGAGGTGGCATCCTTTCCCTTATGGAGGGTGGGAAACAGGGCTCTCTCCTTGAGACAGGCTCCTTGCTTCCAACCAACCTCCTGTTATCCTGGCCCAGCTCTCTCGGGCCTCCCACATCTTCTCTGTGTCTCTCCCTCTGCAGCTAGCCAAGACTTTCAACATGTCAAGCTCTTCCCGACATCATGGCCTCTGCACAGGCCCTTCCCTCAGCCTAGAAATTTCTTTCCTCTCTCTCTTCCCTGGCCAACTGCAATTTCAGGTCTCAACTTAAATGTTACCTCCTGGGAGGGATCTCCCTAAGTGCCCCCCAACCTTGACAATATAAATAAGCTTCCCTAGTTTCGCTCCCTTGGAGCATCCTGTCCTTCATCGGAATAGCAGTTATCACAGTTTGTAATTGTGTGTGGGTGTGTTTGTTTATTTGAAGTCTGTCACCCTCACTAGAATGGGAAGTTTGTGAAAGTGGGAGTCTTCCTGTTTTGCTCATCCCAGGGGCTGGAAATTAAAAGATGCTCAGTAAATATTTGCAGCATGAAAGAATCAATGACAACCTCCCAAACCTGGACTCAGACACTCTGACTGCTCTTCCCTTCCACCTGTGCTCTCATTCTGTCCAACAGGTAGCATCTGACCATTTCAATTTCCTAACCTGCACATTTAAAAGGAGGGCAAACTCTATCCACCTTCTCCGGGCATTAAAGGACCTTGGGCATGTTTACTGGGAAACTCTGAGATGTGCAGCAGGGCTCAGTTATTATTAATATGCTCTCCAAATTTCCAAAAGAAAAATATGGTCACACAGCTATGATGTCATACACATGTGTATGTTGGAACAGAACCACTCTCCCTGGTGTCTGTTTATTTCCTGAATTTTATGGTTCTTTTGGAAACTCAAAGGAGTGGTGAATCGAAGGTGGAAATGGCTTCTCCACTGGAATCCACTAGAGGAAACCTGTGTGACTGAGCCATGAGGAAAGAGACGAGTCAATGCCCTCATTGTGACTATAAATTCAAGATGGCTGCCATGGGGAAGGCCAGACTGAAGCTATTAGGTTAGAAGCTGGTTTTAAAATGCTGTGTTTTTAACGGATGATTGTGTTTGTAGCCCCCTATGATTCACTAGCTCTCCAGTGAATAATTCCTTTACCACTGCTGCTGACAGTTCAATATTCCCTCTGATAATGTTCTCAGGTGTCAACAGATAGAGCACTAAAGCTTTGATCACGATGCACAGATTGTCATCAGTCGCCACACTTTGGAGATGTTCCCCCTGGAAGCCCATCAACAAATTGGAACATTTACAGAGTTGAGTTTTTCAAATGTGGTCAGACTCTAAGGCCCTTGCCTAAAAATGGGCCTAAACAGCTTTCACTGAATAATGCCAGATTCCTGACAAAAAAAAAATACCACCCCAAACTCGTTTGCCTCTCTTCTTCCCTAATCTGTACCCCCACCCTTCCAAAATAAAAAAGAAAGAAATGCTTGCAGCATTGCCAAAGTCTTTTAAGAATCATTCCAAGGAGGCTCGGACAACTCTGGCTCTCTAAAAGGATACCATTGTAAAGGCGAGCTCTCATATTTCAATGACATACGTGTATGTCTCATAGAAACCAAGGTTTATGTGTCTCAGGATTTCTCCTTAGTTAACCACAATTGCAGGGAAATGGCACCACATTCATAGAGTTAAATGTGGTAGCAATTACTTTGCTGGCAAAGGAGAAGGAGGGTCTTGATGGCCTAAGTCCTACGAGTCAGGATTAAATAAACGTGTCTTTTAGAGTTACACTGATAACTTGGAACATTCCGTCTATGCTGACTGTTTGATGCTGCAACGGCTACAAGAACCAGCATTTCTCATAGACGAGCCCATTCTGACCTGGCCAGAAGGCATGTGGGACAACCCCAGAATAAAAATTAGTTTAAAGAAAAAAATAATACGTACATATGTGGGCACACAAACACACGTACACTGAGAACACTACTCCAAAATAATCTTGAACTTGTAGATTATTAAATACTTTTAGGTATCAGGAAATAACTTGAAAATTGCTTTCCTGTATCATATTTACTAAAATGGTGCTATCGCATACTTGAGGGAAGGAAAGATATGGGTCGGGTAACCTGAGCGTTGTTTAATGGTCACTGATTTTCCTAATGGCCAACCAGTCTCTTTTGGATTTCATTAGAACACAAGAATGTGATAAGATTCCTGTGAGCATGATAAAACTCGAGGGCCATTTTCAAATGCAATATGGTTTATGTTTAAAGTCCCAGTTTCATTTGGAACAGAAAATGATTCCCTTTTTATATCTTTTCTCCAGAGACTAAAATACCCATATACAAATAATTTAGACAAAGAGCTTCACAAGTCAACAAAATATAAACAGAAATGTAGATTCCATCACTTCTGCCACTAAAACGTATCAACTCGTGGGCTGGAAGAGCGAGCCTCTACGTAATAGGACACAATGAAAGAGCGAGTCAGGGAGAAAGCATTTTTCCAACATGAGCAATGGTAGAGAAGTCAGAAGTTTTCTTCTAATTGAGAATGGCAGAGAAACTGAATTCAGAAATCTAATAATCCCACAAATTCACCAGTGTATTTAATAGCTTTGGCCAGCCGGCCCAATGTTAAAAAGTAATCCCTAAGAAGAATGCCCCAAAGAAAATAGATGAGATGGCTACACAGGAAATGAGAAGTGTTGTATAGAGCAGAACAATTTCTTAGAGGAAAAAAATGTCCTAAAAGAGAAGGGATTTTTAGATAGGTAGTGGGCAGGTAGGTAGATGGATGGCTGGGTGAATGGATGGATGGATGGATGATTGATTGATAGATAATCTGTTTACCTATCTAGATAGATAGATATAGATAAAGCCAAAGATAAAAATGTAAGCTTGATTCATTTCCATTTTATCTCAGATTCAGAGGTAGAAAAGTGTTTGTTATCTGTAGGTTGACTGGCTCTGCTTTCAAAGAACTATTTTCTACAAGTCCCTTTTGAGATCAAGTGGCCATGACTGACTTTAACATTTATACGGCTCAGAACAAGAATGAAATGGACGCCATATACCATGAGTCTAAATATTAAAAGTTACAGATCACGGTCACAAACTGTTAAATAAAATTAATTCTGTCCTCCTATCTTGACAAATTTACCTTCCTAATGACTTAGAAGGCCAGGTTCCAATCTAAAATTCTCAGAGTTTCTTGCCAGAATGTTGAGGAAGAGCCAGACCCAGACCTGCAGCTGGCCAGCCCTCTTTTTTTCTCACGCCCTCACCACTGCACACCATGGGAGTCCTCGCAGGCACACACATCCAAGATCTACCCTCATCCTTGAGAACAGTGGTCCCTTTGCTACTCACAAACCTGAGTTTGTTACCAGCAGCATAGTTCACCTTCAGGAGGTCAAGCCCAGGGATGATGCCACCAGGTTCTGGAAGCAGATTTGGGTACCTTTGGGCAAAGAATTCCAGGTATCTGGATAGTTGCCATGTGGGGGAAATCAGGCAGTACAGGCTGCAGTCCTCTTGGCCCTGCATATTCTCAGCCTATAGAAAGAGATATGACTAGAAAAAGGCCAGAGTAGTGCTTACTAAAGCACGGGGCCTGGTACAAGGCATCTTCTGCCTGAATGTAAATCCAATACCTCAAGCAGCCATATTCCTAATTAGCCAGTGTAGACTTTAGAAACAGGAAAATGAGTGAAGATGAAAGAAGGTAGACTTTATATGAGTTATCTTTTGCTATATAACAACTTATCCCCAAATTTTGCGAGTTAAAACAATAGACACTTATTAGATCAGACTTGTCTGGGTCAGGGATCCGGGAGGAGCAGAGCTGGGTGGTTCTGGTGAAGGACTCTCATGAGGCTTCAGTCAAGCTGTTGGCTAGAGAGGCAGTCTCATCTGAAGGCTCGATCAGGGAGGGGGTGGAATCTGCCTCCAGGCTCACTAATATCATCATTAGCAGGGCTTAGTTCCTCACAAGCTTTTGGCTGGAAACCTCCATTCCTCACCATGTGGGCCACTCCATAGACTGCATGCGTGTTCTCATGACATGGCAGCTGTCTCCCCTAGAGCAAGTGATCCAGGAGAGTGAGAGCACACCCAAGATGGGACTTTGGTCTTTTTATAACCTAATCTCAGAAGTGGCATATCATCACTTCTGCCATTTACTGTTGGTCGTGCAGACCAACTATGGCACGGTGTGAGGGGGACCAGAGGGGAAAAGCAGGAAGCAGGTACAGTGGAGGCGACTGATCCACTCTCATGAAATGAGCATTTGGGCTACCAGCCTTGGCCCAGAGAAGCTCCTCAATAAATTATTTTGGAAGAAAGGAAGGGAGAGATGGAATCAGGAAGGGACAAGGATAATTGAGGAATCATGGAGCTCCCTTAGTCTTACTCCATTTCCCACACCCTAAAAGTTGCCTGAAGGATCCAGTGGGCCTTTTCCCCACTTCTCTGCAAGAAATCAGTCTAAGGGCTTAGACTCGGAGGTGGAATGCCTTTTCCTAACTACCCCCACATCCTTCAAACCACTGCTCATCCCTCAGCTCCAGCTCAAGTGTCCCACACCCCTGTCTGTGAACAATTTCCTGCCTCCCCAAATCCCAGTTGGTCTCTGCCCTCCCGGTTACCATACCCCTCTGAGGCACTGTTCATATACTATTCTAATTGTTAGGTTTGTGGGTGGGGAGGCTGCTTCTTTATCAAATATCCAGCTCCAAAGCTCAGCTCTTGAGTGACAGTGGAGCACTTTCCAAATAAATGGGGATATTACCACAAATACCGTGAAGCCTTCTCCACATGGGAACTTCTGTCCACCTCCCGCCCCCCTCCCCCACATCCACAAGCTCTCCAGTCCCCGTTTTGTGCAGGCCAGTCCTGCAGGGCACCCTCCCACTGCTCCCTCCCTGAGCACAGGCTCCCTGAGCCCCATCAGGGCTGCACATAATCTCCTAATCACTTGAGAGATTGCTGCTGAGGTACACCCAGCATCCCCCTGCCCCAGGGCCATGAAGGAGGTTTTCGCAGAAAGAGGAAGCATTGACTATTTCTTTTCCTCCAATTCTCTTCTATCTAGCCTTGAAACCCTCTTCCCTAAATCCTACTAGAGTACAACTTTAAACTTTTCTGGGAGTCACACAGAAAATGGTGCCATGTTTGTCTGTGTTAAAAACCCCTTCTGCGTAACTAAGTACTCCAGCAACATCACAAAATCTTGGATTAATGTCTGGAAGTCATTTTAGGACATTTCTCTTCACTAGAACCTTTAAAAATATAGTCACTTAAAAGCTTTTTTTTCCTCTTAAAAGGATAATCTTATTTCTCCCCGAGTAAGGCAGCCGATTGTAACAATGTAATCGATCCCTCATACAGGAAAAAATGGTGAGACATTTATTGATTCTCTACTTATTCTCTATTTCATTATGTTCGTAAAATCTGTTATAATTTTTAATAAAATCTCAGACAACTTATGAGCACAACTGACTCCTTAGCAGTTAGTAAATCATTTCTTATTTCTAAGGGTTGCTCAATGTAAGCGTCAGTTCACTGGAAGCATAACCGTTTCAAGTTGTAGTTAAGATAAAGTACAACTGCGGCTGTCTCTCTCGTCCCAGCCGATGGGCAATAGAATGCAGACCTTCTCTTTCTAAGAGCTGGGTCACATCTGATTCAGGTTGCTGATGATCCACATGGCCCATGTTCATTACCATGCAATAGCTGCTTGGTCTGTGTCAGGACTCTCTAGAGTCCAGCCTGAGGCCTGACACCCATATCTGCTGTGGATCTCTGAAGCCCTGCCCTTGGACCTTCTCACTGGCTACCACGTGTCAAATGCACAGAAAGTCAAGCGCCAAATGTCCGACTTAAGATAAGAGCCTCAGACGTCAGGATGAATGGAACCTTGGGTGGAACCGCCTCGATAGCAGACAGGAGGCATGAAACCATTTGTCCCAGGGAGAGTAGCCGGGAGGGTCTGTCCTGGGGGAGGGCTGTGAAGTCTGGGGGTTGGGAGAGCAGATTCAGTCAGACAGCCTGGGCTGGAGCACCACCTCTGCCACAAACCAGCACTCTAACTCTTGTGTGCCTCAGTTTCCTCATTCAGAAAATGAAGACAATAATACCTACCATTTAGGATGGCTGTGAAGATTAAATGAGTTTATATTTGTGACACCTTTAGCGTACAGCCCAGCACCTTGGAAGTGCTACAGGTGTTTGTTAAGTGAATGAATGAATAAAGAAAAGATCCTTTTAAATATAATAGTGATTTTCAACTTTTCTTTGCTAAAGGCAAAGAATTATTTCTTTCAATGAAATCTTACACCGAAACCATATATGTGTGCCTGATACACACTATACACACACATATATAACGAAGATCTTTCCAATTATTAAAATCAGCTGTACTATATACATTTGTACAGTATCATCTGAGATTTCACTCTACTTTGCCAGATGAAGGCAAAGCTCCTCCAGTTATGGCATGGGCTCAGGGCAGCCTCCGGGCTGCGGGCTCTGTGGAAGCCCCCCACCACTATCTGCCAAGCCCAAAAGTGCTGAGGACACAGGGCTGACCCCAGCAGTCAGGAGCGGTGCATGGGCTCTGAACTGACCAGGCAGGAATGTTCTGGAAGGAATTACCACTTTTCCTGATGCCCTTGATTGCCTCTGGAGTTCCCACAGACGCCACTGAAGGAGGCAGCTTCTGTCCTGGAGCCTACGAGCCAATATGGCTGCTGGAAAGAGTGACAGGAGCATTTATCCCACTTCTAAAAACTCACCATGAAGGTCACAACTGATCACAGAGGGCGTCTGGGTGCAGCTTGAATCAGCCTGTCACCCTCGGTAACAGGACTGTCTCAGAGTCAGGTGGTCAGTCCTCATGTAGGGTGTCTGAGGAATTTCCCGGCAGGCTTAAAAAAACAGGTCTGAAGGGTTGTGACGGGACCTTTGATCTCAGAGGTGGTCAACACAGCACCTTGAGGAAGCCATATAATCCTCCCATGTCATTCTTTCTTGAACGTAAACAGAGAAAAAAATCAAATTGAAATTTTTGAATTCAAAAAGAAAAAAACAAGGAATCTTCACTACTGGTTTTGCTCATTTGTTTTGCAACATGGCAAAATATCATGACTTTAGATCCTGCTTACCAAGAATCCAGGATAATTTAGACAGAAATGTGACTGAAATGGACCTGAGCATCGTTGCCTGGGAAGGGACTACGCTAACAGATGCAAGAATTGCTTCTAGGTCCACAACTCACACCACCGCTGGGGCTTTCATTGATTTCATTGGTGGGGCTTTATGGATTGTGGGGATCTGTAGTGCAGACCACCCAATACGAAAATAAACTCAACCACTAATTCTTTCAGCACGCAGCCAAACTGAATGACACCAAAAGTTACAGTGGGCAGACCACCCTTCACCACTGCAGATGCAATGTGTATGCTGAGTCACACAGAGGTGGATGTGCTGCCTCTCCAGACCCACAAAGGCTGTGGACAAAGGCCGCTCCTCAGAGGCAGCCAAAGCAGCTGGTCCAGAGTGAGCCTTTGTCTTCTCAGTTAAGATCATCCTTCCTCTTAAGAGGTGACAATACATTTATTCAACACCTATTTGGAAGATCATGCAAAATTCATTCAATAAACATCTTCTGAGCACCTAAGAAGTCCAGAGTGAAGACGAAGAAGAAGAAAAAGATGAGTTTCCTACTTTAAGTCCCCAATTGTAGGGAACGCCAGCCAGACAAACCAAGAAGCCTGTAAGTGCTAGAACGTGAGGTGCAAACTGTCTCAAAGAAACACACAAGGAGGGAAGGAATGCGTGACCCCTTCTCAGAGAAAGTGATATCTGAAAACTGGGCTTCGAGGGGCGAGAAGAAATTCATTTAGAATTCAAGAATTCTAAGTAGTTAAGAGAGAACGTTCTAGACAGAGGAAACAGAGTACACACTCCTCATAGCACACAGTAGGTGCTGAAAACATGTGTGTTGAATAAATGTGAAAAGGCACATTCTCCTCTTGTCACCAAGGGAAGCAAGCAGTGTTCTAACACTTAGAAAAGCCAGAACATTCACTGAAAATGATAAATCAATATCTGAAAGACTGTGACTCATTTAAACTTTATCAGAAAAGCTTTTGAAAGTGCTATACACCATGAGTAACAGCCTAATTTAGATTCTACTTTATCATTGTTTCATTATATATTTGAATTGAATCCATATCCGTGAAAGCATGTCTTTAGACCCCAGAAAACATCTCGTAACTGTCATATCAGCCAAATTTAGATAAGGCCCACATGATAAAACACCGTATCTTTAGATTTCCAATAGACATTTCTTTCAAATAAACTTGATTAGGGGAGTTGGAAGATGAAATTTTTTTTAAGCATCAAGGAAAAGTCATTGTATCAGGAATAATATTAGAACATTCCAGGTAGGAATCAAAGAACAAAGTAATTCTTTGCTCCACACAAAAAGAATAAAGACTAAGTTCACCTAGCAGATTGATTATAAAAAATTAATAACTCACTGGACAAGGTCTACTCACCTTAAAGGCCAGTGCCTGCCCCCGGCTCATGTGCACCCATGAGTCACCCCTTTGACAAACATGGCAACTGTGCTCTCCACGGGTCTCCTTCCCATGAGGACTGGGAAACACACAGCATTATAACTGGTGCTCAGAATTTTATTTGGGAAAAGAGAGAGAATATTTCAACTGATCATTGTGCGGAAGAGTATTCCTAACGCAGAGAGAGCAGAGCCCTCCCTAAGCACAGAAGGAGAACCAGCCCCGCGTTCTTTGCCCCAAATTTGAAATGAACCCAAACGAGAAATTCTGAGATTCAGAAAGTATCACTTCACTCTTTTTCTATTATTCTTGAGTTCTGCACATCACTGTTTCCCTGTTCCGGCCAATCCCTGCCAAAACACACAGGGAAGCCTGTTCTCACGGCGTGCTCGGACCAGGAGCAGGAAGTTCCAGAAAGCCTTCTTGTGAAATCAAAGCTCCCTTTGCAAACCCAAGAGATTTAGATAAAGGTCATGTGATGTCCTCGAGTTTTAGGTGCTTCTCGGAAACCCAGTTTTACACACAGGAGACTTCTCTGAAGCGGTCAGTCCCATCCGCAGAGGCCTTCTCTGGGCTCCGTCCTGAATTCTCTCAGCAGGATCAAGAGGATTTTCATAAGGTCCTAAACCGACAGCACAACGTGGACTCGCTAGAACCCAACTAACACGAATCCTCAGTTTAGAAAACATCTGCCTGCACGCTGCTTTTATTTCAAAAGGGGGAGGAGAGGGTGACAAACAGCATCAGGCCATAATAAAAACATGTGTACTTTTGAGCCCTTAGCCGATGCCCAATGTGGACGCAGCATGGACAAGGCCACACATGTATTTAATCTTCCACATGCCCCTCTGAGGCTGGTAGGACTATTATTGCCATTGTACAAGCGAGGAAACTGAAGCTTAAAGAGGTTACAAATAACTCTCCAAAGATCCATCATTAGTAAGTGGAGGTGCCAGGATTCAAAGCTGTTTATCCAGAGAGTGTCCACTTAGCTCCACATTAGAGGGGGAGCAAGGTTTTACTTAAAAAATCAGCTTCGAAGGCTGTGCAGTCCGTGTCCTACGCTGTCCACATGGATGCCACTGCAACAGGAACTGAAGCCCATGAGGTTATAGGCGGGCCGCGATTTTTTATTTCATTATGTTCATTACACTGTGCCATCAGGAAAGAGATTCAACAATCATAAAACAATTTTCCAATAAGAATTAAAGTTTTGAAGGCTTCCTGGTTGACCCTCAGAAGGTAGACTTCCGAGAGCCCTCATGCCCCAAGCCCTCCCACTCGTGGAGACCTTCAAGGTCATCGTTTCCCACTGCGTTGGGCATTTCCATGTGACTGAATTTCACACACCAGCTAACAAGAGTCATCTGACCTCTGGCACCAAACGAGGACTTTTTTCCCTCACCATTAGCACTCCAGCCGAGGCACCTGAAATGTAATTACCCAGAGTGTAAACACGTAAAGAGGATTTTCAGTTTTAGTGGACCTGAAATGTAAGGCCCAGGTTGCTCAGGGCATTGAGTTTTTCCCTCTGATCCAGGGTGTGATATCCTGGTGTCATTTTGAGGAACAGGGCTGGGGAGTCAGGGAAATCTGGCCCCACATCCCAGCCAACAGCGTGAATCTCTTCGCAGCAGAATCCCAAAATGGGGACAGAGGACTGAGAGACAAAAACCATGGAGCAGATATTTTGGGGTCAGGAAAAGATTTGGGAGAGGAAAAACCTCCGTCCTCACTTCCCAACTGTTCCCACCATAAAACTGATGGCGCAAGATGGGCCGTGGCTGATCGGGGGAAAGAAAGGGTCCTAAATCTAGAACAGTTGGACAGAATGGGGTTTTTCAGTCCATCTGGAATCTCGGGCATCCGACTTTTCTGCGTTTGTCTTTATTGCTGGTGTTTATGTTGTGAAGGGTTTACTGAGGGCTCTTTGCTTATTGGAGTCTGTAATTTTTGGGATCCTTTATACACGCGGAGACTGTCAGAGCTCCTAGCAGGGGTTAGGGGATATCTTCCTGTCCCTAGGGCTTTCTTAAGTTCTGAAAAGAATCCCAAAGCTTCTAGAGTCCTTGAAAGTAGCTTGTTATCTGATGATTGAAGCACCCACACATACAGACACACACATGCCACAATAAATGGGCATCCAGCTTCTACTAGAGTAGCTCAGGCGACTTCCATCATCAGAGGCTGCTCCCTGGGAGGCATCTCATCCTTTACTGAGTTGAAATTGGTCTCCCTATAGCTTCCACCCACTTATCCTGGTTTTCTGTTTGGCATCTTAGTAAATAAAGAAGTTTGGTCTGTGTCAGGATGATGGCTCTTGGTTTGTCTTCCGTGACGAAATCAGCCTAGCTGGGTTCAAAAGGCATCTGTGGTTCAAATCAGACAGGTGGAACCGTTTTATAAATAAACTATTGAGGAAGGAAAACTGCTCACTCACTCATCCTATTCTCCTTTAGCATCCAGAATACCAAAAGACTTGACGAAGTTCCTTATCTCCTCATGTTTCTAACTGGTTAAGTTCTTCTTCAGCCCATCAAGGTATTCCTTAGACAGTAAGGATGTCAGAGCTAGAAGGAGAGATCACAGAGCCCATTTTACAGGGAGGGGGTACTGAGGCACAGACACCAAAAGTCTTGCCCAAAGTCACACCCTTGGGAGTCAGCAAAGCTGGGAACAGAATCCAGGCCTCCTGTCTCCCAGACCCAGGCTTTTTTCTCTACCTCCTGTTGCCCTCTCATCAGTAAAAATGACGTTGGTCCAGAATCTGACCTTACATGACATTGGGTATGGAATTTTCCTATACACCTATGATGGCCGTATTTCCTGAACCAAAAGCGGGGGCACATTGACAACTGTCAGTGAGCTCGGGGAGCCAACGGAGAATATTTGACACTGGAACTCTTCCAAGTAAACCGAGGTGCACAGACACACCTCAGTGCATAGGAACAAGACAATAAACTCTACCTTGCCTACAGACCTCACAGGATTGCTATAAGAACAAGAGGCAATAAAGCTAAGAAAATGTGAGAGAAAATGCCAGAAACATTTCCCCAACTGACTGCCTAGGGGCTTTTCTCACTGTCCTGGCACCTGGAACAGCCTCCTCCCCTCCATCCACTGTCACATATTTAGGTTGTAGGATTGAGGTCAAATGCCAGAGCAGTTTCAGAGTGAGTCTCACGTGTATTCAAGGCTCAGCTCTGCCTTTTAGTAGTCATACGACCTAGAAGAAACTCTCTTTCTGAGAGTTAGTTTCCTCATCTGTGAAATGAGGGTAGTAATTCGGGTTTTTTTAATTTATTTTATTTATTTATTTTGAGGAAGATTAGCCCTGCACTAACATCTGCTGCCAATCCTCCTCTTTTTGCTGAGGAAGACTGGCCCTGAGTTAACATCCATGCCCATCTTCCTCTACCTTATACGTGGGACGCCTACCACAGTATGGCTTGCCAAGCAGTGCCATGTCCGCACCCGGGATCCGAACTGGCGACCCCCGGGCCGTCCAAGCAGAACGTGTGAACTTAACCACTGCGCCACCGGGCCGGCCCCATAATTGTTGTTTTTAAGAATTGAACTAGCAAATCCAAAATTCCTTTAAAATACACTGTAATTTCCCTCTGTGGATTATTTTCCTACTTAGTTAACAGCCCCCACACAGATCACACCAGCCTGCTGAGGGTTGCCTTCATTTCTCAGCTCTTTGTTGGTAATTCTAGTTCAGGCCCTGCCTTCAGACCGTCTCCCGCTTGGACAGACAGCACTATCTGAGTCAGCGTAGTAAGGACAGGGCGCCGCGGGAGGCAAATGAAGAAAAAAATGAAGGAGTGAGGAAACGAATTCATGAAAAAAAATTCAACTCTGTATCTCGAGTGCCCAGCACACACAGGTACTTAATAAATATTTCTTACATCTGTAGAATAAAAACTAAAGACTAAATGTACAATGCAAAAGGGGCCTTTCGGGTTGGGGGGAAGCAGATGGACCCAGAGAAGAGGACACAACTGAGCTGAGTTTTGAAGGCTAAGTGAACCGACTCCAGTAGGCTGTTGGGGACAGATGAGAGGGTGGGGCTGTCCCAGAAACTACTTCATACAAAGGCAAGAGTGGGTAATGAAAATATACACAGAACAGCCTTCAAGAATGTGTAGTCCAGGCCGCCACACAGGGCCTCACCCTCAGGAGGCCTCCACGCTTGGTTCAATACTCTGCTGTTGCCATCTTGAAATTCTCAATACTTTTCAACAAAGGGTCGCACATTGTCATTTTACACTGTTCCTTGCAAATCATGTAGATGATTCTGAACACACAACAGTGCTTTTGCCACTTACCCCAGAAAAACATATATTATTTCAAACATCTGAGATGTTGATCCAGCCTGTTCATTTCCAGATTGAGTAAATTGAAGCAATGCTAAGAAATGAAACCCTAACGATGAAGACGAGAGCCATGATGGACAAGGTGGAGGGAAAGGAATTTGAATGTGATTTTCCTGGAGAGTCCCCTTGATGCAGGAAAACAGTTTGTACCAGGTGACACGTGAGCTATTTATTCTAAGCCAGGATAAAGCAGAAACTCCTGTTATGGGATAAAAGCCATGGGGTTAGTTGTTTGGCGACATTCCAAGAAGCATCGAAAGGACAGTCACTCAAATGACCAGGATCCAAGGGGTTAACTTTTTACACATAGAACAGTAGGGTCTCAAAGATGTTTTACATTGAACAAAACATACATGTATACACACATATGTATACACGTATATTCACAATATGACAGCCAGGGGGCCGGGCTTTCAAGCCTCTGTGTAAACATCACGGCTGACTTTGGAGTTCTGGAACTCTTACTCCTGCAAACCTTATACTTTATTTTCAAATGGCATCCCCCCTGCCAAGAAGTTACATTTTTTCCCTTCTTTAAATAAGCAGCAAGGGTAATGGCATGATGAAGAAATTTCATTTCTTCTGCTCAGCTTTTTCCATCCCAAACACGGCCTCCAGGAGGCCAGATGGCACCAAAGCAATTGCTAGTAAGTCAATACATCTGGCGACATTCCTGAAATGACAAATCTGATGGAGGAACGTCCAGCTCCTACACAAAGCTGCTTTTCAGAACATTTTCACTGGTACTTGTCTGCTATAAGCAGAACCTAATGTGTGAAAACAAAATAAAATTGAGCTCTTTCACCGCCCCGTGCTGAAGTTTCGTTTTCACTGCTTTTATTAATGTAACTCTCTCCCTGCCCTGCTTCTGCACCTCGACCTGAAACCATGAGCGTTCTCTGCCTGACACTGAAGCCGCTCCACGGCCTCCAAGCACTGACTGTGTCGGAACTGCTGAGAGTTTAAAGCACACCACAATGACCCCATTGGTCTTTGTACTGCACGCTTCAAGCTCATTTGGGGAATTATCTGCAGCAAAGAACCAGTGAGAGAGGTGAGCTTAAGAAAGAATCGGAACCTGCCCCGCTACGCCAATCTTTTGCCAGTAGAGTTTATGAGTTAGGCCTTCTATGTGACCTCTGACCTTCAGCAGGACAACAATCTGTAAGGGAGCCGCTGGCATGACCACAAAATCTGATGCGATATGGCTAGGAAAAAAACAAAAAGAGGTCTGCCGGAATCTAAGGGTTTGTAAATCTTAAAGTCACTTCCCAAAAATCATTTGGGCAAGTTCACCCCATTCAAGCTATTTTCGGCCCCATCCTCAAGTGAAGTCTCAAGCTGGTATGGAAGTGGTCATCTGGTCTACTTCTCTAGCCAATGTTTCTTCATAATTCCATTCAACCAAAATTTATTGAGTACCAACTAGGTGTTAGACTCCAGGATATAGTAATAAGCAAGATATACCTAGTTTCTATTCTTGGAAGCTTAGCATCTTATAGGAGACAGATAATAAACAAGAAAACAAAGGAATATCTAGATCATTCCAGTAGAGACAAGCATAATGAAGAAAATAAGCAGAGGGATATAATAGAAAGGGAGAGAGTGACTGGGCTGGCAAGGTGGGTGGTCTAGATAGAAAGACCAGGGAAGGCCTCCGACTCAAACCTAAAGGATGAGAAGGAGCCAGCCAGCCATGCAATGATTTCAGCAAAGAGCCTTCCAGGCTGAGCTGTTTGCGTCAAGCAGACACCCTAAGGAGGGAATGAGCTGGGCTCAAAGACCAAGGGACAAAATAAGCCAGAGGAGACAGCTGAAGGAGATGTCAAAGAGGAAGCTAAGGCTTTGTTGGCCGTGGAAGGGAGTTTGGATGTTACTCTAAATCAGTGGTTCTCAACTGGAGGCAATTTTGTCCCCCAGGGACATTTTTGGTTGTCACGACTGTGGGGTGGAGCAAGAGAGGGTGGTGCCACTGGCATCTAGTAGGTAGAGACCAGGAATACTACTAAACATTGTACAAGGCACAGGACAGCCCCCACAACAAAAAATTATCTGGCCCAAAATATCAATAGTGTCGATGTTCAGAAACTCTGAACTCTGCTGTAAATGTGGTAGGAAAGCAATGGAAAGATTCAGAGAAGTGGCGTGATATTGCAAAAGAAAATTTTGGAAAGCAAAATATGATATAAAATTCAACACCAATCACCCTGAAATGTCAACTTGCCAAAGAGAACATTT
Source organism: Equus asinus (assembly GCF_041296235.1). Taxonomy (NCBI): domain Eukaryota; kingdom Metazoa; phylum Chordata; class Mammalia; order Perissodactyla; family Equidae; genus Equus; species Equus asinus. Next base: position 11,517,431 of record NC_091791.1, on the reverse strand, counting down.
GTTCTCCTTCTGGAAGAAAGCCTATAAACATCTCGGTGCCACATTCCCACTCCCCAAAAGTCCCCAAGCCCAGGTGCCATCAAAAAGCAAACTTCCTGGAGCAGTAGCCAGCTTGGCATCACTTCTTTTCTTGGCCCCATTGGCCGTGTTCCTCTGGCAAATGTGGCTTTGCTTCTCAATTGTAAGTGACATTCAAGCCACACACAGGTTGTCTAAAACTGTTGAAAATGTAAACTGCTGGATACTCTTTCAGGTTTACAACTTAGTTCTGGGGATGGACTCATGCTCTGGCAGTAATTCACAGGCAGGAAGTTTGTCCCCAGGGTTGAAAGGCAAGTTAAAAGTTTTGGCCATGGCCAGCCCATTCATTCCATTTAGTAAAAGAAGGCAAGAGTCACTCTGAAACGTAGTCAACACCAGCCATGTTCTATTTCCTTACTTCAAGAATGCACAGATTTAGAATCATTCAATATCACCAGGACCTATTAATCAACTGAGGTGAAGATAATAAATGGCACTTCCTATTATGCTGTGTGAGTTTCCTTCTGTGGCTATTAATTTCCTACCAGATCCTTTCAAGCTAACTCTCCTCTGCTCTACCTCTCATATTCCTTATTTCCTCCATCATAAAATATAGAAAACGTGTCCTCCACGTACTTGCTAATACGTTGCTGTGAAGCTGTTGCTTAATCATTTTATGTTGAATAGGCTATCCCCAACAACCAGCTTAGAAATCCCTTAAAAGTAGAACAAACATCTGGCCATCTTTGAAATGCTTTCCATCTAGCTGGGCTCCTCATACCATCCCCTTTCCTCCAGTTTTGCTGTGAAAGTGTTAAACTCTTTGTACAGTCCAGATATGTTTTATTAATATGAAGCACTTCTCTGTTTGAAGTCAAACTCTGGAAGAATTTACTAAAGTGCGTGGGGTATTTAGCATCTTAGTACTAAACAGAAAACATACTCAAAAGTCACAGCAGTTGGAGATTTGGATTATGGGTCCAGCGACATTGAAGTTACGGTGTAAAAATAGGAGCATATATCATTACGTTTGACAGAAATTACGTTAGGATGCTCTTTGAAAGTCAAAAATGCAAGATTTGTAATGTTACAGTTCAAATTTTGCTAAAGGCGTGTTTCCTCAACTCTTTTCATCTGTTTCACAAAAATATTTAAGGTTGGTTTTGAATGCTACCACAATCCCAGTCTAAAAGTACAAGCTATGGCAAAACTATTCGAGAAAAATTTGTCAAGACCTAATAAAGTTGAAGACGTCCTTCCTTACACATTCCGCACTGCAAGAATTCCACGTCTGTGGACAGTCTCAACACGTGCACCGCCAAGTGCAACGTACAATGGCGTTTGTTACAGCTCTGCACACATAGAAACAACCAAATTGTCCCTCGGGAGGTGTATGGGTACATAAACTACATTTTAGTCCTATAACAGAACTCCATTTATCAATTAAAGTGAACTAACTAGATTTACATATTTCAACACTATTCAGATAAAATTTAAAAGCACACGACTCTATTGCTTATGGACATATACACATATGGTTAAAACTGTACAAAAACAGACATAGGAATGACATACATCAAATCCAAGGGTAGAACTGTGGTCTGGGGGCATGAATAATAGTAGTGACATGAACACTAAAAAATAAGTGATGTTTACGTAATGTGTCGACTTTGAGAAGGTGGATACATAAAGGACTGAACTTCAGCTACATCTGTGATATGTTTGTTTTTTTAATTAAGATTATGATAGTTTACAACCTTGTGAAATTTCGGTTGTACATTATTGTTAGTCATGTTGTAGGTGCACCACTTCACCCTTTGTGGCCTCTCCCCACCCCCCCTTTCCCCTGGTAACCACCAATCAGTTCTCTTTGTGTATATGTTTAACTTCCACCTATGAGTGGAGTCATACAGAGATCATCTTTCTCTATCTGGCTTATTTCATTTAACATAATATCCTCAAGGTCCATCCACGTTGTTGTGAATGGGACGATTTTATCCTTTTTTATGGCTGAGTAGTATTCCATTGTACATATATATATATATATATATATATATATACACACCACATCTTCTTTATCCAATCATCGGTTGATGAGCACTTAGGTTGCTTCCACATCTTGGCTATTGTGAATAATGCTGCAATGAACATAGGGGTGCATGGGACTTTTGGAATTGCTGATTTCAAGTTCTTTGGATAGATACCCAGTAGTGGGATGGCTGGGTCATAAGGTATTTCTATTTTTAATTTTTTGAGAAATCTCCATACTGTTTTCCATGGTGGCTGCACCAGTTTGCATTCCCACCAACAGTGTATGAGGGTTGCTTTTTCTCCACAACCTCTCCAACATTTGTCACTTTTTGTTTTGGATATTTTTGCCATTCTAACAGGTGTAAGGTGACATCTTAGTGTAGTTTTGATTTGCATTTCCCTGATGATTAGCGATGATGAGCATCTTTTCATGTGGCTATTGGCCATCTGTATATCTTCTTTGGAGAAATGTCTGTTCATGTCCCCTGCCCATTTTTTGATTGGGTTGTTTGATTTTTTTGTTGTTGAGCTGTGTGAGTTCTTTATATATTATGGAGAATAACCCTTTGTCGGATAAATCTTTATTTCTTTTTAATGGGATCTGAAGCTAATTTGACAATATTTGCTTTTGATGTTGGCACGTATAAGTAATTGTTTTGCTGTTTTCTATGCTCCTATATCTTTTGAAAGGAATAATAATTGAAGTTTTCAAGTGTTTTAAAGCTCAAACTAAAATCAAGTTTTAAATGCTGCTGTTTTACTATCCTAGAGCAAAAAGAATACCTCTACTGATAATAATTTCTACTTCCCTAGTCACTTCAGCCCCATAAATTATCATATTTACCCCAGCGTATCACTTCTACCTGAAAACTAATCTAGAAAGCCCAATTATCAATTCTGAAGATGCTCAGCCTACAAAATAAGTGATTCGTGGGAAAGGCATCTGAGAAAGCACAAAACCTGGGCTTCCTTTTGCCTTTTTAAAAGCAGGGTGAGCAAAACCTCCCCCTAAATGATGCAGAACTGTGGTCCTGACATCATGGGGCACAATAATCCCAATAGCAATATTAATAACAACCACCAGCATGGTGAGCCCCTGCTGTGTGCCAGGTCTTGGCCCAGATGCTTTGCCTTCATTAAGCATGTAAGCCACACACCAGCCGGGACAGTCCTATAACTATCCTTCTGTCACAGGTAGGGAAACTGAGGCACAGAAAGGTTAAGTCACTTGTCCAGGGTCACACAGCTGGTAACGGTGACAAAATTCTACTGATGATTCTATCAGGATATTAGCCACAACACCTCTCATCCCTTCCATTCACTCTGAGCCATAACTAAATAGGTTAAACTGTTGACTGCGTCCGTTAGTATTTTATCTATCACAATATTATAGAACGCTAGCCAAAAGCAAGGATTTGAGTTCCGCCATGCTGACCCTGACCTGTCCGTCCTGCCGGTGTTTGGAGCACAGGTTCATTTTTTTCACAACCATCTCCATACTCAGGTCTAGATCAACACAAGGGTTAAGCTCTATAGCTCAGTATAGGGCAGGATGGAGGTCGGCTCCGCCCCTAAGCATCGGAAAGGAGAGTAGTACCAGAGAGGAAAGGAGTCCCAACTTTTAATCCAGATGATGCCAAACTGTCGTGTCACATAACCCACTGAAAATGCCCAAATAGTGGTCATATCAAGTCCAAATACCATGGCTCCACATGAGGACGGGGAAAGGGAACAAATTTGGGCTTGCCCACACTTTGGCCTTAAAAATAATAATAGCAGCGGGGGCCGGCCCAGTGGCGTAGTGGTTAAGTTTGCGCACTGGGCTTTGGCGGCCCAGGGTTCACAGGTTCAGATCCAGGGCACAGACCTATGCACTGCTTATCAAGCCATGCTGTGGCAGGCATCTCACATACAAAATAGAGGAAGATGGGCACGGATGTTAGCTCAGGGTTAATCTTCCTCACCCAAAAAAATAAATAAATAAATAAATAAATAATAGCAGGGGACTGGCTCCCTGGCGTAACAGTTAAGCAAAGTTTGCCCCACTTCGGCAGCCCAGGTTCACGGGTTTGGATCCTGGGCGCAGACCTACACCGCTCATCGACCCATGCTGTGGTGGCAACCCACACACAAAATAGAGGGAGATTGGCACAGATGCTAGCTCAGGGCTGATCTTCCTCAAGCAAAAAAAGAGGAAGATTGGCAACGGATGTTAGAGGGAATCTTGCTCACCAAAAAAAACCCCACAATAACGATAATAATAGTAGCTGCCATTTATTGGGCCCTTGCTATGTCCCAGGCACTGTACTGGGTCCGTGCCTTACCTCATCTCCCTTAATCATACAAAAACCTGTGAGTTTGCCATCGTTATCTTCATGTCACAGACGAAAACTGCAGCTCAGAAGGTTAAATAATTTGCAGAGCGTCACAGTGGCAGGGCTGGGATTCAGTCAGTTTCTCTGGTCCCAAAGCCACGCTCCTTCCGCCACACCTTATTGCCTCTCCCTTGTGAGGCACTGAGTCAAATAGTGTCCCCAAAAGAGACGTGCCCGAGTCCTAACCCCTGGTGCCTGTGAATCTGACCTTATTTGGAAATAGAGTCTTTGCAGCCATAATTAAGTTAAGGATCTCCAGATGAGATCATCCTGGATTTAGGGTGGGCCCTCAATCCAATGACTGGTGTCCCTATAACAGAAAGGAGATTTGACACCCACAGACACAAGGGAGAAGGCCATGTGAAGATGCATGCAGAGACTGAAGTTAAGTTGCCACAAGCCAAGGACTGCCTGGATCCACCGGAAGCTGGAGACAGGCATAGAACAGATACCATCCAGAGCGTCCAGAAGGAGCCGGCCCTGGGACACCTCGCTTTCAGACTCCTAGCCTCCGGAGCTGTGAGAGAATACCTTTCTGTTGCTTCAAGCCATCAGATTTGTGGTAGTTTCTTGCGGAGGCTCTAGGAAACTGACACTCAGCTGTTACAGGCCCTGGGAACTTTAAAGAGTTCCATCATGAAATCCTACAGACAACCATTGAAATAAGCATCCAGCTCAACAATTGAAGTCCCAGCTGGCTCTTAACAAGAATGCCCCTAATTCTGCTCTTCAGACTCTCAAAGGCAAGCGAGAACACAATAGAAAGTGTGCGTTCCATAAAGAGCTCGCAGTTTCTGCACAAGAGAGTTACAATTTGATATAGTCTGGGGCTCTGTTTTCAAAGGACAGAGTACCCAGGTGGGGCGAGTCAGTTTTATGAGGCTATCTGCTAACATGCACCATCACAAACAGATCTCTCATGCCATCTCCTCTCCAGACCAAAGAGGGGGGAAATACGATTATTTGTAAGCACTATGACACACTTTCCTCACACCACATTCTAGAATCTTCAGTTATATTTGCAATACTTTTAGGTGGCCTTTGAATTCCAGCAAATTCACATGGCAAAACATCCTTGCTTTGTGCCGAGCTCCACACTGTCAAAAAAAAGAAAATGCAAGACGAGTCTGATTTCCATGGTCGGACCACGTGGCCCACTTGGAATTTGCTTCTAAGAAAACAGTTCAAGTCACCCCAGGCTCTACCTCCACTGGGATCTGGGTTATCACCTCATTGGTGATTTTGCCGAAACTAGTTCTTTCAATTTAGAGCCCAGAGCTCTCCTTCAGGGCCCTCCCTCATTCCCACACAAACCTCTCCTGAGTCTATCTTCCCCCTTCTTGATGTATCTGTGAATGCCTTGAGAGCGATGGCTGACCAGCTCACCTTCTCTGTCCCCGTTGCCACACTCCAAAGTCTAGAGGAAAGCATGGGCTGGCTGTGGGAGTCCAGGAGATCTTAACCTGCGTTCACAGGATGCACAGGGTCCGTGAACTGGGACGGGCAAAACAGTACATCTGTATCTTCCCTAACCTCTATCTGAAATTTGGCATTTCCTGTAATTATGAAAGTAGGCAGCAAACCATGGTAACATTAGTAAGATTCAGTATCGAAAATACTTAATATCACATTAAAGTTGTTGCAGATCTCACGATTTCATTTATACCCATCACTATCCCAAAGTTACATTAATGAGTAAACCTGCCTCTAGTTCTTATTATTCAATGTCCTAATTCAAGGTACATATATTATGATTTTTTTTTTTTTTAGGAAGATTAGCCCTGAGCTGACTACTGCCAGTCCTACTCTTTTCGCTGAGGAAGACTGGCCCTGAGCTAACATCCCTGCCCATGTTCCTCTACTTTATCTGTGGGACGCCTACCACAGCATGACTTGCCAAGTGGTGCCATGTCCATACCCGGGATCCGAACCAGCAAACCCCAGGCCACCAAAGCGGAACATGCGAACCTAACCGCTGCACCACCAGGCTGGCCCCATATATTATGATTTTTTAAATTTTTTTGGTAATTTTATTTTGGTATAATCAGTTTCCCTTATGATCTTGGGTGCTTTGTTTCATGCATTAAAGACATTATTCTGAGGCTGCCAAGGAGATCCATGGCACAAAAATAGGTTAAGAACCCCCTCACCAAACAGACCCGTGGCCCAACCTCAGCATGCAGGCACCATGCAACTCTCAGGGCTTCTCTTTAGCTGCACCCCGTTCCCCTGACCTCTGGCCTCAGAATGAGTCTGACATTTTGCTTCCTATTGTTTATGTCATCAAGACAATCTCATTTTTTTGTTTCCCAAATATAGAATGATATCATAATATTGAATGTGCCTTTTTGTTTGTTTGTTTGTTTAGTGAGGAAGATTGTCCCCGAGCTAACATTTGTGCCCATCTTCCTCTATTTTTTGGATGTGGTTTGCCACCACAGCATGGCTTGATGAGCAGTGTGTAGGTCTGCGCCTGGGATCCGAAACTGCAAACCCCAGGCTGCCAAAGCAGAGCCCGTGAACTTAACTACTACGCCACTGGGCTGGCCCTGGAATACGCTTTTTTTTAAAAACTCATGGCCACGTCTACCCACCTTGTAACAGAGATCATGTTACAACCCCTGGCCCCTACTCACTACTATCTTCAGGTCCGTCCAAACCTACCACCCCCCACCACCACGTCTCCAGCCCACCCAGCATCAAGCTGCCCCTTCTACATCATTCAGACTCCCTGCATGAATCATCTCCACTCTGCTCCCACTGCTGGCCCACTGCGATTTCCATCAGTAACCTCATAACTCCCACCCCCTTCCATTGAAGATCTCCTCGTTCTGTGTCCTCACTCTAATACTGCCTACAGAATAAAGTAGAGACTGCTCAGGATGGTAGGAAGACCTTTTAAAGGCCACACAGTGTCACCCTCTCACGCATCCACACTTTCCCACATCAGCATCTCAGAGACCTGATTCGGCCTTCTCTGTGCCTTTTCCACCTGCTCGAGTTCCCCGCACACCACCTATCAAAGGCACACCTGCCCCCAAGGCCCGACTCCCATCCCCACTGTACCAAAAAGACTTCCCCAATCTCCTCCGTTGGAATTAATCTCTCCTTCCCCAAACCCCCTAACCCTGTGGGCACACCCTCCCGCCAGCACCTGTACAGTTTGCCAGGCTTCATACAGCAGAATCACCACCTAAGTCAAATAACTTCCATCAACTCTGCATCAAACAAAGAGTACGTATTCACGAGAACAAGAACAATGAGACAATACAGGAAATTTCCCCTGCCGGTCCACTCTCGAGGCAGATACATCTCAGAGAGAACGTGCGGAAGGACATACGCATCTATTGTCCTCATGTGCCTCTTATACTGTGGGCATCTTCCTTCTCCGGGAATCATTCTAGCGTTTAAAGGCCTGTGCTTTTAGAACCACGTGGCCCCAAATACAAGCCAACTTCTCTATCTGGAACGTAAATGAAAGAGCAGTAATCTTTTCTGGTGCTAGAGAAATCACAGGCTGAGCTGGACCTGTTGAAATGACACTTAGCTCGATCTTGTTTTGACTCTATGCAGTTTTTGTCTGTGGACTAACTTTAGAACCTCAGCTACTTCTGAGATGTGGCTCCCTCTCTTATCAGTTTGCAGCCTCCCCCAGACTTTGAGCCCCGTGAGCACAGAGATGTGTCATTCATCTCTACGCCCCCTACCAGACTTAGCATCTTGAAAGTGAACAATAATATTGGGTGCCTCAAACTGAGGAAAGAGATCAAAAATGTAAACAGTACCCATTGAATAAACTGTAATATTATTTAATTCCTCTTTTCTGAACATGGAGACCTCCTAAAGATACTTTCAAAAATATCCATTCTCAACAACAAAATTGTCAACTTCCTAAAATTCCCAAATCTGATATTTCGGGTTTTTTTCTTGTGCCATCATATCAAGCATTACAACTTCTTGATAAACATACTGATTAAGCCTGGCATTGATCCCTTGTTAGAAGTTTTGAACTCATTTTTAAACTAGATTCTTGTCTACCTGCCACCTGTCTTTAAAATGTCATGCTCTCATTTATTTCAAGCCTATGGTCTAAAAGAAAAGTGAACCAAATAACAATTACAATGAAATATCACTACATTAATTGCGAAAGGAAATGAGCTTTAAACAAAGTGAATGCTGCAGGCAATGAGTTGCCCCGCTGTGTTCTGAGAATTTCAAAGGACGGAATAGAAGATTGGAAGAGATCGATATCAAGGCAGAAGTGATCTGCAAGAGTCATAAATAAAGATGTCTTTCAAGGTCCACTAACCGCTAATCACATCTTGGATTAAAACTAGCAGAACAGCTCCTGGGCTGTTCGAAGGGGCGGCCATTGGGCTCATCCTGAAAATCAAATGGGGTGGTCCTGGATTTGTTTCCTGTAGATGAAACCTCATTGTTTTGGTTGCTGATTTGGGGGATGGAGGGACCTGCTGAGGGCTTAAGCACGTGCTCTGTAGTGTGGACTGGACAGCTCCCTTCAAACCTGCAATTACACGGTTCATGATAGTGCAGACTCTGCAGAGAGAAACAATAAAAGGGAACAGGATAGATGTCATTCCTGAAAAGAGCTTGCTGGCTGCCCCAGGACAGATTACACAGCTGAGTTACACCTTGCTATAGAGTTGGATTTCCAGGCCTTGAGCTGTAGCCCCAGGCCTCATGGCCAAAGCCTTCCTCAGCTTTCGGAATTAAAAAACAAACAAAACAGAAAAAAAGGCATGACTTTTAATGACTAGAGAAGGGTCCTCCAGCCTCATCACAACCAGTCAGTCCTAACAGCTGAAACTATTCAACAAACACGCCCACAAACCCACTGTCTGGGATGGCCTAGCCTTGCCACTCAAAGTGTGGTCCATGGATGGATCACCAGCATCGCCCTCAATTAGAAGCCTGCTGGAAATGCAGATCTTCAGGCCTCTCCCCTCCCCCACTCAGACCTACCAAGTCACGATCTGCATGTTGACAAGATTCCTGAGTAATATGCAGACACATTGGAATTTTAGCAGCATGACACAGAACAGCTGTTTTCACCGCCAGCTGCATATGAGAATCACCTGGGAAGTTTTGTGGCGATTGTTTAATGTTGATGTCCGGGCTCCAACTCCAGAGATTCTTAATGGACTTGGGTGAGGTGCAGGCATCAGTTAAAAAAAAAATACACACACAAAATTGCCTGAAAGATGATAAGTCCAGACAAATATTTGCTGGACAAACTGCAGGAATGACCTAACCAAACAATATACTCTGTCACTGAAACACTGCCTCTGCCTGCATCCCCTAATTTGAAGAAGGAGGAGGCAGAAAATTAGGAGACCAAGACGGGCTTTAAAGAACAGTGGCTTTCAAGTGCTGAGATCAAATTTATTTTTCTTTTTTTAAAGAAAAACTCAACATGGATCCTTAGAGTTAGAACCCCAGACTTAGAGACTGAAAGTTTAAAAAAATCTTTAAATCCACCCTGTCTCAAGACAATTAATTGGCCCTTTGCCTCAGTTTCTCACCTGCACAGAAGAGAATTCATTTAACTACTCTCTAGGAGCAAGTCTTATCAAGAGCCTACCATGTCTTCCAGCTCAAGCAACTGTGCTCCCGTGAGGCGGACTGCCATGCCTCGGAGGCCCCTGGTGAGCAAACATCTGTGGATCATATGCAATTGCTCACTGGGTGTGTGAATATGAGATGGCTATAAAAATTAGTTATAAATCATTGGGGGTGTGAGTCACCTGGCTGGCAAGACCATTGCAGGACTCCTGTGACACAGTGAGGAGTGCAGTCCATTTCCAATAATGGCCTGATCCAGACTGTTGATGCCCCACCTGGAAATCTAAACTGAGATTAAACAGGGTCAATCTTGGTCTGGGAAATGGCTTTCTACCTATGATCCAAACCTAGAGGCAATAAAAGCTTGACAGATTTGGATACACAAAAGTAAAAAAAAAATCTTTATGGTGTTATTTGTCATGAAGAGTCAATCAACTGACAAACTGGGAGAAAATATTCACAATATATACCATAGACAAAGGGCTAATATCTTTAAAATATAAAGACCTCCTAAAACTTGCAGGACAGAGGAATAAAACCCAATAGGAAAAAAAAAAAGGAAAAATGCAAGAACAGACAATTCACAAAAAAGATCTAACAATGACCCTCAAACAAATGAAAACTCATGCAAACTCACTTATACTTTTAAAAATTCAAATTAAAACATTCCTGAGATACCATTTCTCACCTACCAGACTGGCAAAAATTTCAAAATTTGGCAACGTATTCTACAGTTGAGGCTGTGGGAAAATAGCCACACTCATACACTTCTGGTGAGAAATGCAAATTGGTATAACCCTTCTGGAGAGAAATTTAGCAATACTTAATGAAATTGCAGAAGCACTCATTTTTCTACCCAGCAATCCTACTTTCTAGGAATCTAACCCTAAGATATACTTCCAATAATGTGAAAATATGTATGCACAAGATCATTTATGGCAGCATTTGTAATTGCAAAATATTGGAAGCAACCTGAAAGTTTATATGCAGGAGAGTTGAATAAGCTATGGTACATCCACACACTGGAGTACTGTGCAACTATTTAAAAAAAGAATGAGGGAGATCTCTACATGGAATGATTTCTGGAACATACTGTTAAGTGAAAAAGCAAAGCACAAGAGTCTCTATAGTGTGGTATCCACCATATAGAAAAATATTTTTAAAAAAAGGAAGGGGCGTGTGTATTCGTGTGCTGGGTGCTGTAACACAATACCACAAACAGAGGGGCTTAAGCAACAGAAATTTATTGTCCCGCAGTTCTGGAGGCCAGAGTCTGAGATCAAGTGTCCAAGTGTTGGTTCCTTCTCAGGGCGTGAGGGGGAATCTGTACCACACCTCTCCCCTGGCTTCTGGCGGTTTGCTGGCAATCTTTGACATTCCTTGGCTTGTAGGCGCATCGCCACAGTCTGTCTTCATCTTCACATGGTGTTCTCCCAGCGTGTGTGTCCCCGTCCAGGTTTGCCCTGTGTAGAACCCCAGTCACTGGATCAGGGCCTGGTCTAAGGACTGCATCTTGACTAATTACATCTGCAATGACCCTATTTCCAAATGAGGTTACATTCTGAGCTACTAGGGGCTAGGAGGTCAACATATAAATGTGTGGGGGGCATAATTCAACCCATAAAAAGAACTGAAAGAGAATGTATGCTCATGTGTCTGCTCATTTGTGAGGGAAAGAAAATGGGGGGGGGGACCCAAAGAGACTGTTAACCAGGGATAGGTGAAACGGGTGGGAAAAACTGCCAGCGGCAGGGAGCAGCACAGGGTACCAGGGACAAGGAGGGGGTCACACTTCTAGAATTGTTTTTTTTTTTTTTTTTGCATAGCACTTAATCTGAGAACCACAGTCATGTTTCAAATGCTCTTCCCATCCTCAAAAAATAAACAAAACCAACCAAGGTGTGCAAGGAATCCAAATTGTAACAAAAGAGCCCAGCTGTATTACAAATAAAATAACATAACCACACTGAGGAGACCGAAAAGAACCTAAGGAACTTTGGAAAACAGTATCCTGACCAGAAGCTGTAAGGCTGAAGATGAAAAGAACCGTACTAAGTGCTGTAATCTTGTTAGCAAATGTGTTTCTCAGAGCTGTGGGGGTAGCAATTTCAAATTACTTGAGTACCTATTAGAATTGAACAAACAAGCCAAGAACAGATAAGAGGCAGGTTTCTTATTGTTGGAGAAAGAAGTTACAAATAAGGAAAGATGGAAGCCTAGAGAATATACCCCATGGTGTTGGACTGGAATCAAAGGCGTTAATAAGAACTGTGATATTATGACAAAATAAGAAATATATATTTGATATTCATCCCCAGTTCCTAGCAGAAGAGCTTCTAAAATCTTTGGAATTCCCTGAGTGACAGAGGTGAGCGGAGCATCTTTTGAAATTCATAATAAGCCCCTTTCAAGCATACCTGAGTTTATGCTAATGAGGTGACTCTTGGTGGGTTCCTAGTAACTTCTAGATGAGGGTTGGTTGCCAGAGAAAGCAATCATGTGACTAGAGGATTGGAACTTTCAGCCCCATCCACACACCTCTGAGGAGAGGAGAGCAGCTGGAAATTAAGTTAATCACCAGTGGTCAACGATTCAATCAGTCATGCATACATAATGGAATCTCCATGAAAACCCTAAGTGTCGGGGTTCATAGATCTTTCAGGTTGGTGAACACACGGAGGTGCTAGGAGGGCAGTGCACCCAAGAGGGCATGGAAACACCCCCACCCCACCCCCATGCCTTGCCCTATGTATCTCTTCCATTTGGCTGTTCTGAATCGTATCCTTTATAACAAACTAGTAATAGTAAGTAAGTGCTTTCCTGAGTTCTGTGAATCATTCTAGCAAATTACAAAACCCGAGGAGCGGGTCGTGAGAATCCCTGATTTATAGCCCGTCAGTCAGAAGTACCCGGGGCCCAGACCCGTGACCGGAGTCTGAAGTGGGGGCAGTCTTGTGGGACTGAGCCCTTAACCTGTGGGGTCTGTACTAACTCCAGGTGGTTAGTGTTAGAATTGAATTGAATTGTAGGACTCCAAGTTGGTGTCCAGTGAGCTGGAGAATAAATGGGGGGGTGGGGGGGCAGGAGGATGCAGTTTTGGTGTCAGAAGTGTTGTGAGGAGAAGGCGGATCATATAACTCGTAGTATTTTATCCAAAGACACAGAAGTGTAGATGTGTGCATGTGCATGGGTTAGTGGACGCACATACATTTCCTAGCTCTGCCCACTGAGAGAGCCTGGATGCAGACACTCCAGTAGCACTGAGCACACAGCACTCAGATGCTGGGTTTCTAAACCTCATTCTCCAATAAAAAGAACAAGAGTTTCTTGGAGAAATGATTGATTCCAGGCCTGGGACAGGGAAAATACAGGACAAGCCTGGAACATCATGTGGTATCATGAAAGGAAGTGCTTAAAAAAACAAAATGGGAGCTTGTCAAAAAACAAAACAAAACAAAAACCCCTAAAGGAGCTCCTAATGTCCGAAGGGAGAACAATTTGAGCAGCAAAATAAAAAATGATAGTATTGGATTTTAACCCATAAAATAAATACTTGTGTCCGCCATGGGCTGAATCGTGTTCCCCGAAAGTCACGATATTGAAGCCCTCGACCCCAATGTGATCATATTAGGAGAAAGGACTTTCAGCAGGTAATTTAGCAGTAAAATGAGGTCATGAGGGTGGGATCCTAATCCGATAAAATTGCTGGCCTTATAAGAAGAAAAGAACACTTCTCTCCAACCCCTGCAGGCTCCAAGCAAAGGCCGCGGGAAGACGCAGCGGGAAAGGGGCCATCTACAAGCCAGGAGGAGGATCCTCCCCAGAAAATGAATCTGCCAGCACCTTGAGCTTGGACTTCCAGCCTCCAGAACTGTGAGAAAGAAATGTATTATTTAAGCCACACAGACTGTGGTATTCGTTATGGCTGCCAAGCTGACTAAAACAGTGTCCATATTGACGTAAATAATATAATGAATAAACAAATGGGAGAGAAGGGACAGCTCTGCCTTACAAAACTGTAATTAATAAATGTAGAAGGAAAGAGGGAAACAGAAAATCACCATTATGGCAGATGCCACAGTAGTAACTGTTTTTGACAAGATCTCTGATGGGTGCTAAAATTAGTGAGTGGAAGTTTGAGAAGAAGCTGTATATTTGCTTCATCTCAAAGTATCTCTCCTAAGATATTGATTAGTTACAAAAGGAGAGAGAGGAACTTTACGGCAGACACCACCCTAACCAAGTGATCAAGGTTCATTTCACCAGTAACCATCCACACTGACCTCAGGAACCCCTTGATAGGATGCACTGAGAAGAACAGAACGTAATTTCCATGGTATTTGTCCCAAAAATGCGCAACATTCTAATCATCAGAAAACATCAGACAAACCCAAACTGAGGGACATTCTACAAGATAACTGACCAATACTCTAAAAATGTCAACGTCACAAGAGAAGGAAACACAGAAGAGCTGTCACCAGATTGGAGGAGACCGAAGAGAAATAACAATTAGATGTAACGTGGAATCCTGAATAGGACCCTGGAACAGAAAAGAACATTCATGCAAAAACTGGGCGAATTCTAATAAGACCTGGAGTTTGGTTAATTGCATGATTCCAGTGTTTATTTCCTGGTTTTGATCTTTATACTGTGGTTATATAACACATTAATATTAGGAGATGCTGGGTGACAGGTATATGAGAACTCTCTACACTATTTTGAAACTCATCTGTAAGCCTAAAATTAGCTCAAAATAAAAAAAAAATGGGGGAAAAAGAAGTTAAAAACTGATCAAGCTTGGCCACATCATCCATTTAACTTACCATGAAATGTTTAGAGCCTCAATAACTCTTATCTGGACTATTCCATCCATCTCCCCACACTACCCCGGGGACTGTCTTCCTAGGGAACAAACATGGTCAACAAGCCACCCCAGCTTAATAGCTTTTTGGTGTTAGGTATTTGGTGTTAGGTTTGATGTTGAGTATCTTGGGCAAGATACTTCCAACACAAATTTTCTATACAAATGAAACTTTTTTTACTAAACCCACTCTCCTCATGGTCACCCGTTCAGTAGGAAAGGACACAAATTCATAAATTGATATAATTAATATGAGCTATAACCTTTCACACCAGGAAGCTCCACCCACCCCCAGTGGGCAGCCCTTGCCCTCAGGACTCCCACCACACTCAGTTCTTCATCACTCCCCGCCATGACCAGAGCTTCCTCTCTCTCCACACCGTGGTCTGAAATGCCTTTTCCTTCAGCGGTTCTCTCTTGCTCTTTCAACATCCAGGAGAGATTTTCCTCAGAAAAACCTTTCCCAACAGCCCCCAGGCAGTTAGCCTTACCTTTTCCTGGTCTCCCACAATTCTCCCAGAACCTGTTCATACTGATTCTACGACATTATATTCTGAACGTCTGCTCCCCGGGCTGGCTCCCCAGGCAGGCTAAGCTCTGTGGAGACCGTGAATCTTATCAAACCAGACCCGGCTTGTGACAGGAAACACCTATGTTCCCCAGCCCCCGACGCACAAGGGTCTTAGCACTGGGCCAAGCTCACCATTAGGCTGACCTGGGATGTGGGGTCCAGGGCTCGGGAATGCTTGGGCTTCCAATACCCCTGGTCCTCGCCCCCTTCGTGGCTTCTCCATTCTGATCATAGACACTTTGCTCCTCAGCAGCCCAAGCTGCTCCAGTTTTCCAGTCTTTATTCCAATAATATGGGGACTCTGATTTGCTATGCCCCATCCACCGCCCGGGAACTAGAATCCTGGCCCCAAGCCTCCAGTGGAAGCTGTAGCTCTGTTTTTCTTGTGGCCAAGGAATCACCATGCCCAGGTACCCCCTACCTCTCTGGATCAGCCCATTGCTGCACAGCACCCCTCCCCCATTCCCCACTGCCTCCCACCCCAGCCCCCCACCCTGCCCCCCTTCTTCTGGGATAGTGCTATCCAGAATTCAGGCTTTGTTACCCAAGTCCACTAGCTCAGTGTTTCCCATAGAGTAGGAAAGAGCTCCAAAACCCATAAAACATCGAAATGAATACAGTTACAATATAAATGTTACAAAATATTCACATCTTCAGCCATGCTTTAACATTAATTTTTCCTCAATATGATTGCTTTGCTCCCCACTCCCAATAAGGAAGTCCTAGAGTCACACAAGCCAATTATTATCTAACAGCCCGCCCCTGTCAACAACCTGCAGCTTCTCTCTCCTTCCTCTGCCCTCCCTGCTAAGTGAGCCACTGTGAGAGACAGAGGTACTCCGGGGGGGAAACATGCGGTGCTTTGAAGCAGAAGAATGAAGGGGAGGGAGGGAAGGAAGCAGGAAGGTAAGGAGAGAGGGGAGGAGGGAGGAAGGGAGGGAAGGAGAAAAGGAGGGAGGGAGCAAGGGTGGGAAGGCTGGAGGGAGGGAGGGAAGGAGGAGAAGAGGGAAGGAGGGAGAGAGGAGGGGCTGGAGGCAGAGAGGGAGGGGGGAAGGGAAGGAGGATGCTGCCTGTGTGAACAGATTCCCAGCCTGGACTGGCCCACCTGTCTGGTGGGCTCATGCCCAAGAAATTATCTCATCTTCCTAGCTGTCTGTACTTTTTCATATCTGTTTGTTTTCTTACTGTTGAAAGTTACCAATTAAGGGATAATTTAGATTAATAAGCATTCTCTTTTAAAAAGGTAAACGCCACTGGAAAGTTAGTCTCTTGTGGGGCTCTCAGTCATATTTGAATGAATTCATTATATCAGATTGCGTTCCTCCTAACCCAGAGCTGATTGAGATCATTGGCACTATGGGAATAGGAGTTTTAATATGTGATGGCAGAAGTAGATGTAATAATTTTAGATCAGAGATCACTTGGGGGACTAGGGAGGATGGATAAGATGCTGCAGTTGGGTAATTTGGAGATTATGAAAGCACTGAGTGGAGCAACACAGAAACCCCTTAGGGGTCAACAATGGCTTGGAAGGCGCCGCCTTGGTGGGGAGCAAAGAGCCACAGAGAAATTTGGGAGAGCTCCTCAGCCAGCCAGCCATGAGAATACCCTGCTCAAAATGTAAAATCAAGACATATCCATACACATGAGAGAGAATCCTAGGAATTAAAAACATGAAAGGCCCAGAACATACAGTGGCCATATTCCAAGGTCAAGAATCACAGGATTTTAGACGAGAAGAAAGGTTAGAGACGATCTAGTCCAACTGTCCTCAACTTTAAATACAGGGTCTACTTGTAATGTCAGAAAACCTCACAAATCCCCTTTATAATAGTATTTTATCTCCCAATTAAAAAAAAAATATGACAAAAAGTTACCATTCATTCAGAAACTGAATTGATTCACACTTTTAATTCCAAAAACATGCAAGTATGTTTGATAGCTAGTAGTATGTGTATGCATACGCTCTGGTGCGCACCTGAATTCAGATTCTTTTTACTCCAAGACCCCCCACCACCGTCTCCAGGATGTCAGAGCTGCCACACACGGAACCACAAATCTTCATCATATGAATCAACAAAATGCACTCTGTGAGCATGGGAGAGGAGATGTCATGCACAAAGTAACACATCTGTAGTTGCACTTGTAATGCAGCAGGTAACTTTCTTTGGAGAGAAAAATAAAGAAAACAGATGCCATGTTTTACCTTCTGTGAAAGAGGTGGTCGGGAGCAGTTCTGTTTTTGGCTGGAACACCAGAGGAGAGAAGTACCTGCTGCAATTCCTAAAGAGTTTCTGCTTTTGGCAAAGAAAATGAGATATTGCTGCCCTGAGACTGTAACATATGCTCCATTCTTCCCTCAGACGTATTTCCGTTTTTATTAACTATGCATTTGGCTATATGATAGCCAAACGTGCTCCTTCTTTTGCAAACAGCTAAATGATTCCTTTGAGAACATCTATTCCCTGGGATGTGTGAGGTAGTGCGCCCCATTCACAAGGGGCTGTGATCTCTGAACCTCATTAAATAAAACATTTTGGAGAGCTTGCTCAGAATAAAGAAGAGAACAACCAGAGATCCGAGGGGGCGCAATTCGAGGTCTGTGCGCCGAGTCGAAGCACCTTAGTCTCACCTGAAACGTCTGTAAAAATGCATTCAGCTCTTTCTTAAGCTGGCTAGTGGGTACACAGACATTCTCTATTTCTTACGCTTGCTATAAATTTTCTTTTATGTTTAATATTTGTTTTTTAAATATTTTTTTAAAAAGATTGAAAGAGCAAAAATATAATAACCAACAAATAAAATGATATTTCTAAATGGCAAAGTAATTGCACAAGGACAGAGTTGGTAAAACCAGTAAATCATCATAATGAATAAAATGATCTTGAAAGCAGCGGCCTGCTTTGTTCAAAGATCCCAGTGAGTGCTTTGCAGATGGAAGATAACTTGGGCTTGCAGCAGCACTGCAGCAGGATGAGAAAACTGGCTAAAAACTAAAAGAAACTGGAGAAAACTAAAAGCTGGGTTGGGTTTTTTCATTATTCTCTCTAAATCTCAGTTTCCGTTTCCATAATATGCTGATAAGAATACCTTGACCAATGGTTTCTTACCAAAATGAAATTATACAAAGCATGTAAAATAGCTAGCATGATGCACACTGCATGGCAAATGTATAAGAAATAATAACTATTATTCTCACGCTATGGTAGAGTTCTCAGTTCGGGGGGGAGCTGGGCATAAGAATCACCAATGCTAGCTGGTTGCAATTATTGTCGTTGTTATGAGTTTTGGTTCTTAAACTCAGAAACTTGAGTGCTCACTGTTCACCTCAGAGCTACTAATGAATCGGAATCCTCATGTCTAGGATCTGACCATGTACATGTTTTTTAAACTTTACAGGTTTTCCAATCAAGATGGAGTAACAGGAACTGGATTTACACTCTTATCTGAAACAACCAAAAATCCCCAGACAATGTACATGAAAACAACAGTGATCGTGACACTAGGCATTAAGCAATGAAGAACAGGGATCCTGGAGAAATAGGAAACCAGCAAGGTGAGCCCTACGATTGCCTTGAGAGAGTTTTCAGGATGTGACACAGGAGGGGAAACTGAGAGAGAGGTTCACAGACTCTCTGAATTGAAGATATAAAGCTAAGAGTCCAGGGAGACCAAGGCAGCCAGAGTTCATAGGACAAAATGCCAGACAGGAATGAGCTGCTCAGAGACAAACCCCCGATGTGGAGAGAGTTCTCTGTAAGACTCAGCAGAGTCCTAATCAGTACTTTGGCAGAAGGAAACTCCCAGAGGCCAGGGAAAGAACTATTCAATAGGATTGGAGGAAACAACACCTGGCGCTCACGCAGGGCCAGGTAAAGTGCTAGTTCCCAGCAGCCAGACCCAGAAAACTCATAATTCATGGGGCATTTTGTTGAGTACTTAGGAAAGTCTTGCCTCACTAGTAGGGAATGACTAGTTCTAAGATGAGCCCTGCTGTGGACCAGCCTAACAAATCATAATTGCAAGACTCATAAGAATAAAACTGCTTCCAACTAATTTAACTGCATCCCAGAACAAAGCCTAAGAATACTTATAGTGACACAAAAATACTCAGCCCCTAACAAGGTAAAGTCACAATGTCTGGCATCCAATCAAAGATTACCAGACACACAAAGAGGCAGAAAAACATGGTCCATAATGAAGAGAATAATCAATCCATTGAAACTGACCCAGAACTGACAGAGATGTTCGAATTAACAGAGAAGGACATTAAATCAGTTATTATAACTTTTTGAACATATGAAATACAGTTAACTAGAGACATGGAAGATAATTTTTAAAATCACAATTTGAATGTCTATAAACGAAAATTACACTAGATGAGATTAATGGTAGATTAGACACTGAAGAAGAAAAAAAATTAGTAAACTTGAAGGTATAGCAACAAAAACTATCCAAAAGGAGACACACTGCAAAAAAAAAATAATAAAATAAAGAAAGAAACAGGGGCCAGCCCCATGGTCAAGTGGTTAAGTTCACGCACTCTACTTTGGTGACCCAGGGTTTCACGGGTTCAGATCCTGGGCATGGACAGAGCAACACTCATCAAGCCATGCTGAGGTGGTGTCCCACATAGCACAACCAGAAGGACCTACAACTACAATATACAACTATCCACTGGGGGGCTTTGGGGAGAAGAAAAAAAAAGAAATAGACAGCATGTCAATATGCTGTGAGACAATTTCAAGCCATCTAATACATGGATAATTGGAGTCCCTAAAGGAAAAGATACAGAGAGGGTGACAGAAAAAATACTTGAAAAAGCAATAGCCAAAACTTTCCAAATTTAAAATTATAAACCCACCATCCAAGAAGCCCAACAAACCCCAAGCAGAACAAACATAAAAAAACTATACCAAGACACATCATAGTCAAATTGCTTATCATCAGTGATAAAGAGAAAATCTTAAAAGCAGCCAGAGAAAAACATGTTGTGTACAGAAGAGCAAAAAACTAAGAATGACAGCAGGTTTATCATTGGAAACAATGCAAGCAAGAAGATAGTGAAATGGCATCTTTATTGAACTAAAAGAAAATATCTGTCAACCTAGAATTCTTTCAAAATGAAGGCAGCAACAAAATAAAAAACATAGCATTCGATTATAACCCAAAGCATAAAATAAATATCTGTGAATCAATACTGATATAATAAAATGATTGAGTAAATGAAGTGAGTGATGATTTATGTAGAGATTGCCCACGCAAGGAGGTGAAATGTAATCCTCCACGTGTGGATCGCACATAACAAATACCTTCCAAAGAGTACAGTATGGAGACAGTGGCAGAGGGGAAAGGTGGCAACTTTACAGCAGAGAAACTTGATGAATATCACCTCAGCCAGGAGATTAAGGTCAATATCAACACGGATAAGTCATGTGGATAATATGTAGCCTTGATGTGATGTGATGAGAATGGCACTTTACCTCTGTGGTCTTCCTTCCAGAACCCCATAACTCTAGTCTAATCATGAGACAAACATCAGACAAATACCATACTGTGGGACATTCTACAAAATATCTGACCAGTATACCTCAAAACGTTCAAGATCTTAAACAACAGGGAAAGTCTGAGAAACGGTCACAGCCAAGAGGAGCCTTGGGAGGCATGATTAAATGTAACGTGGTGTCCTGGAACAGAAGAAGGTTAGGTACAAACTCATCAAGGATATACAAATAAAATATGGACTTTAAGAATACTGGTTCATTACTTGTGACAGAGGTACCCCAGGAATGTAAGATGTTAACAATAGGGGAAACTGGGTTTGGGGTATTTAGGAACTCTTTTTACGATCTTTGTAACTTTCGTGTAAACTCTAAAATTATTCTAAAATAAACGTGTACTAAAAACGAAAGCAAAGCAAAATGGAGACATTGTCAGATATACGAAAGTTGAAAGAATTTATTATGAAAAGCTCCCCTCTATAATCAGTGTTAAAAGATGTCCTTCAGGCAGGAGGAAAATGACACCAGATGAAAATCAGAGTGTACACAAAGGAATTTGGATCATTGGAAATGGTTACTAAATATTTTAGACATTTTTCTTTTTATTTAAATCTCTTTAAAAGGTAATTGACTTTAGGTTCTAGCGGAAGCTCCATTCCTCCCAGGTCCTCCCTCTTACAACTAAGAAATGCTGGACCTAACTGCAACTAGAAAATGAAGAGCAAAACAAGCTAAAAGCAAGCAGAAGGAAAGAAATAACAAGGTGTAGAAACCAAAATTAAAAACACAATACCACTTACAGCCAAATAAAATTATTAGGTATAAATATAGCAAAACATATATGGGATCTGTGTGCTGAAAATTACAAAATTCTGATAAAAGAAATCAAATAAATAAATGGAGAAACATACCATAGTTAGTGGACTGGAAGAGTGAACATAGTCAAGAGGGCAACTCTCCCCAAATCGATCTATAGGCTGAATGTAATTCCTATCAAAATCCCAGCAAGTTTTTCGTAGATAGAGACAAACATTCTAAAATTTGTATGGAGAACCACACATCTTAGGATAGCTAAAATGATCTTGAAAAAGAAAAATAAAGTTGAGGGAACCACTCTATCCTATATTAGACTTACTCTACAGCTATGTAATCAAGACAGCGTGGTACTAATGGAGGGATAGACATATAGATCAACGGAACAAGATGGAGAACCCAGAAATAACCCATACAAATATGCCCCCTTGATTATTGGCAAAGAAGAAAAGCAAGTCGATGGAGGAAAGACAGCCTTTGCTATACGCTAACAGTGTTGGAGTAATTGGATACTCATAGGCCAAAAGATGAACTTCGACCTAAAACTAACACTTCTTGCAAAAATTAACTCAAAACAGTTCACAAAACTTAAAGGTAAAAGATAAACTATAAAACTTTTAGAAAACTGCATAGGAGAAAATTTCTGGGATCTACAACAAATTAAACTAGAATGAGATATCACTACATACCTATCAGAAGGGCTAAAATAAAAAGTAGTGACACCATTAAATGCTGGCAAGAACTTGAAGAAACTGGATCATTCATATATTGCTGGTGGGAGTTCAAAGTGTTAGAGCTACTCCGGAAAATGGTTTGGCAGTTAATTAAACATACAACTGTCAGATGGCCCAGCAATTGCACTCTTGGGCATTTATCCGAGAAAAATAAAAACATAGTCACACAAAACCTTGCACACAAATATTCATAGCAGTATTATTTATAATAAAGTTTTCCCACAAAAGCTAGAACAACCCAGATGTTCTTCAATGGGTGGAATGAATGGCTAAACAAACCATGGTATATCCATACCATGGAATACTACTCAACAATAAAAAGGAATGAATATTGATACACACCATGACTTAGATGAATCTCCAGGGAATTAGGCTATGTGGGAAAAAAAAATGGTTCCAAAAGTTTACTTATCATGTAAGTCTATTTATATAACATTCTTGAAATGACAAAATTATAGAGATAGAGAAAAGATTGGTGGTTGTAAGTTGCGGGGTAGAGAGGCAGAGGTGGGGGTGACCATGAAAGAGCAACCAGAAGGACCCTTGTGGTGATGGAAATGTTCTGCGTTTTGACTGTGTCGGTGCCAGCAATCTTGATGTGACATTTGCCTATAGTTTTGCAATAGGTTACCACGGAGGAAAATTAGGTCAACAGCATATTAGATTTCTTGGTATTATTTCTTACAATTGCATATGAACCTACAGTTATCTCAAAATAAAAAAGTGTAATTTAAAGAATTAAATTAAAATGGGTCATAGTCCTAAATGCAAGATCAAAAACTATAAAATTTCTAGAAGAAAACATAGGAAAAAATCTTTACGACCTTGAGTGAGGCAAATATTTCTAAGATTAGACAGCAAATGCATCATCCATAAATGAACAAACTGATAAATTGGACTTCATGAAAAATGAAACTTCAACTCTTCCAGCCATTGTTAATAGAATGAAAGGATAAGTTACAGACTGGAAGAAAAACTGCAACCATATATCTAATAAAGGACTCGTATCCAGAATAGATTTTTTAAAAGCTCTCCAAAGCCCAACGTTTTAAAAAGAATTTAAAAGACATTTTCAAAGATTTAAACAGAACTTCCTCAAAAATAACGCACTTGAAATCCACAGAAAAGATGCACAATATCACTAGTTATTAGCGAATTGCAAGTGAAACCTACAGTGAGATACCACTACCTATTAGAATAGCTAAAATTGAAAAGACTGACCTTACCCAGTGTTGGCAAGAACGTGGAGAACTGGAACTCTCAAACTCCACTGGTGGAAATGGACAAAGGTATAATTATTTTCGAAAAGTTTGGCAGTTTCCTAAAAAGTTAAAGGTATGTCTCCATATGCTACACCTGGGCATTTATGCAGAAGAAAAGGAGGTGTACGTCCATACAAATACTTGTACATGAATATTTGTAGAAGCTTTATTTCTAAAAGCCCCAGTATGGAAACAGCCTAACCATCAACAGGTGAATGAATAAACTAATTGGGGTGTATGCTTAGAATGGGACAGTACTCAGCAATAGAAAGGAATGAGTTATTGATGCACACGACAGCATGGATGAATTTCACAGTAATTACATTGAGTGAAACTAGCTAGCAAAAAAACTGTTTCAGGCTGTATGATTCCATTTATATAAAATCCTACAAAATGCAAACTAATGTATAGTTTCAGATCAATGGCTATTGGTTGCGGTTGCGGGGGAGGCAGGGAAGGACTGATGAAGGGAGTACAAAGGGGTGCAAGGAAACTTCTGGGGTGATGGTTTCAAGGGTGTACCCATATGTCAAACTTATCAAATTATACACTTTAAATATGTACAATTTATTGGATATCAACTACAACTGAATAAAGCTATTTAGAATAAAGACAATATAGTTTTCTCATTAAGATATTTATGTTAACATGTATTAAGCTTATTATATTTTAAAATGAACTGAAAAATAAATATGTTAAACATTTCTCCATTGTCATTTCTAATGTGGTAAATATTGATGGATATAACCCTCCTATAAAAATTTTTAGTGGTCCTCAATTTTTAATACTCTAAAGGGTCCTCACACCAAGAAGTTTGAGAACTGCTGTCCTAGGGGACAGAGATCCTGTCCTGTCACCTTTCTCGGCATCACCAGCACCCAATACAACACTGGGCTCGTGGCGGGCACCCAGTGGGTGTCTGCAGAGTGACTAGATGAGTCTACCCAGGAGTGGTCTAATCATTCTATTTCCTTCCCTGGGGGAATGTTTTTGAAAAGCAGAAAACTCTATTTCCTCTTATGGTAAAGAAGAGATGCTCTCTGAAGACATTTCTGCCAAGTTCCAGTCCTCCTAGCAGGGGAACTGTGGGCCTGATTTCTGGAACATTCTCCTCACTGTTTGCTCAGGATGAATGGACTCCTATAGGAAAGCCAGATCTTCTGCCCGAGCCAACACAAGGGTACCATATGCTGGCCATGGCAGCTTTAAGGGACACCGAGACCCCAAAAGAAAAGAAACCTAAGCAAAGCATCCCTCCGTGCACCATGGCCCGGGAACCCAAAGACACCCCAGTGTCCTCACCTGTCCCCTTGGGGGCAACAGCTCACCACCTCGGCCTCGCCCTCAGGCATCCCTCCCGCTCAAACAGAGTCCATCTCCTGAGCAGCTCGTTTCACAAGGGTTCTAGGGCACAGGCTTGCTGGGCCCAAGAAAAACAGTCAGGAGGAGTGGGCGCGTTGCCTTCAGATTGTCAAGGGCTCACAGCCAGGCCTGGCTCTCAACAAAGAGGCCTTATATTCCACCGGGAGTGCAGCTTTTGACATCTACTGCTTTTGTCCCACAGGCTAAAAGTGGGGCGGATACTGGAGGCCTCCACGATTACTATAGGATCACGTCCTTTAAATTAAGTGGCTCCTGGGCCACAGATCTGAATGGCAAATTATCTGCTCTGGGGAGGAGAAAAACAAGACGGACAACGCCTCCCTGTAACACTCAACATCTGCTATAATCTTGTCCCAAGCTCTTTTCCAGTTTGTATCGCCATATCCCTGCCTTAAAGTCTCCTGAACACCAACGAATGCTGCGCTCCTGTGCTCCCACGCTCCCGCTTCTCTGAAGTTGCAGACGTGTACCCTCTGCAGCCAAGCACCCACCTGTCCCCCCACCTTCCCTCGGATTTCCCGTCAGCCCCCCACACCTGCCACAGGCTCAGGTGCTCCCTGGCCCCCAGTCTGGACTGTATCTCTGAGCTGCACTAAGAGGTGTCCTCCCTGCTCCTTGGGGACAGGACCCAGCCTCCTCCCAGGGAGAAGGGGAGCAGATGTCAGGGGAAGTTGGCTCTGAGAACTCACTGGACCTGTACCTAGCGTGATGGCCACAGACAGAAAACCAAAGCAACGCCCACTGTCAAAAGCAGCCTGCCTTCCTCTGCAGCTTTGTCTGCAGTGGCCCTCGATTCCGACGCAGGGAGGCCAGCGGACACGCCCTGGTCGAGGGGCTCAGAAGAAATGCCAGGCTCCCTGAGTTGATGAGGAAGGACCGAAGCAAGGCAGGAGTGTGAAAGAGTAGATGAAGAAAATAAGAACACAAGTTACCCGCAAGAAAGAGACTTTGTTAGGGGCCGTGGTCCCCAAAGCATGGTCTCAGACAAGTGGTGGCGGCACCTGGAAACTTGTTAGAAATGTGAATTCTCAGACGCCCTGCTGCGTGGGAGCACCAGGATGGAGCCTACGCCTGTTCTTGACCAGCCCTCCCGCTCCAGTCTGAGCACGGGCAGGGCTTCGCAAGCTTGGCTACGTACTGGAGTCGCCTGAGGAGCTTTGAAACCCAACACAGTGATGCCTGGCTCTCCCGCCAGAGACTCCGATTTGATGGCTCTGGGATATACCCTGGGCATCAGAATTTCAAGCCTGGCAATGTGTCAGGTACCTGGGGAGCTTCTAAAACACACGATGGCTGGGCCATGTCCCTGGAATTAAGGAACCAGAATCTCCAGCAGGAGACTATTTCTAACAAGTGCTTTCCACCCACGTGATTCCAACGTACTCACCGATTTTGAGAACCATTACCGCAAGCATTTGCCCGAAAGATTGATTCATCCCAGTCTTGCCAGACAGACCTAAGCTTCTACCCTAGACCCCAAGCCCACTCAACCAACATGACAGCCATTTATTCGTCAACAATGACGTCTTGAGGGCCAATCGTGCCCCATGCACTAATCTCTAAAAGATACAAAAATAAGCAATATGAACTACACGTTGGCCACATTTTATAATGAGAGAGCGCGCAGTTGGGGAAAAAAGAAAGAGAAGGAAGGGGGATGGATAAGGAAGAATTAGAGGTGACTTTTTTTTTTTTAACACAATGGGGGAAATGAAATAAGGTGAGTCAGTCAGGAATCTCTTTGGAAATACCCAGGAAGGTCTGCCCACAAGAATAATAAGTATGCTTCCCTTCCCACGCCACCCCTGGCCCACTTATTCCGAGGGAGGTTAAACAAACAATTTGTTTTGTCTTTTGAAAAGAGATGTAGAAATCCATCACCGGGGAAAAAAATAAAATCGCAGTATGCCAGCTGAGATACTTCCAATAAAGATAAAGGCCAAAACCAGAGAGCAGACAAGAATCTAGATGAGCGCGATGTCTGAGATTAACCTGGGAGGCACCTGCCAACCCCAGCCGTGGAGGCAGAGGGTGAGGCCTGGGGAGCAGGCAGCAAGAGCCCCCTGTGGGAGCCTGCAGCTCTGGAAGCATTGTTCTGGATGGAGTCCTGGATGCCCAGCAGCCTAATAAATAGGAGTATTGTAATTACTCGTTTACATGTCACTCTCCACTGCTAGACCAGAGGCTCCTGAAAGGCTGGGACTGCTGTCACCTAGCTCCTGGCCCCCAGCATCTGGCACGGACCAGCTGGCAGGAACCACCTGGCCAGTGACTCTACAAGACATTTTCTGAAGCCTTGTGTAAATAGCCTATTCTGTAGAAGAGAGAAAGTTATATAAAATCCGGGCTAAGTTAGCATGTGCCTGGATGGCAGAAGGGGCACAGGGAGCTTCCATTCTCGGGCAGCCTCGCACTGTGCTGTAAGCTGTGTAGCGGGTTGAATAGGGACCTCTGAAAATTCCTGTCCACCCGAAACTTCAGAATGGGACCTGATTTAGAAATAAGGTCTTCACAGATGAAAATAAAGTAAGGATAGAGATGAGCTCATCCTGGATGAGGGTGGGCCGTCACCCAGTGAGGGTGTCCTTCTAAGAGACAGGAAAGGACACCCAGAGACACAGAGAGAAGGCCATGTGATGATGGAGGCAGAGATTGGAGTGACGCAGCCACAAGGCAAGGAACATCCAGAGCCACCAGCAGCTGGAAGAGGCAAGGAAGCATTCTCCCTGAGAGCCTTCGGAGGGAGCCCGGCCCTGCCGACACCTTGAGTTCAGATTTCTAGCCTCCAGAAGGGTGAGAGGATAAATTTTATTTGAAGCCACCAAGTTAGTAGCAACTTCTAATAGTGGCCCTAAGAAAATAACAATACTATACATGCATTGGGAGTTCAATGCTCATGGCAACCCTGAGCAGTAGACATTACGACCCCTGACTTAGAGGTGGGGAAACGAGGTCAGAGACCAGCTAATAGTGTCACTCAAGTTGACATCGCCAGGAACAGGCATCAAAGAGTCATTGCTTTCCTACGCCAGTCGAAGACAATTCCAAACAAGGGGAAAAGAAACTTTGCAACACAGCCAGGCGGACGGGTGGAATAGAGCCTGGAGATGAGAGCGCTCCAGCCACGGGCCCCACAGAGCAGCCCTGACGATTATCAAGCAGGCCGCACCGGCAGACACGCTTCTCAGGGTAACGCCGCCCAAGACATTTCTGCAGGACTCCAGTGTTTATAAGGAAAGCCTCACCTTTTCAACTACAAAGACCTAGAGAGACAGGACACGTAATCAAAAGGAGCACATGAAAGGGAAAGACACATATGCTAACCGTAATGTGCTATTTCTACTTAGAGAAGAAGAAAAAATAGTCTACATTTTTCTGGAGTAAATGTCTCATGATTCTGTTTCAAGATGATAGTAAAAAGCTACTTGCATCTGACACAGGCATGTTAAGATCTTAAGAAGGCAAGAACATCATAAAGGAGACATAAAAAAGAACTTTTCTTCATTCTCGTTCTTGTTGGCACTTTCTTTGAAGAGTATTTAAAGCGGCTGGAGTCCTGGAAAGTATAATGTTCCATATTTGGAATTCTTCTCCTTCTTTTACACACTAGAAAACATTTAAAACTATAAGTGACATCCCTACTTGCGCCCAAGATTGTCTTTAAAGATTTTAAAGCTCCTGAAATATAATGGATGAAAAAGACAAAATAATCCTGGTTGTCAAAGAAATTGCTTCTCTGTCTCCCCATCTGTGCACGAAATCGGAGAGTCCTCCACTTAGCGGTCAGGATAATGGGTGGTGGGGCGACACCGGGTTACCTGAAATTCCAGCTCACTGATACAGGCAACGGGGAAAAGTTCTATTTTTAAGTATCTATTTAAATTGCAACTCTGCAGATTCTGGACATTCCTTTTCCCTCATCCCACATTTTATACCATCTCCCACCACTTTCATGGAACTTTCCTCGGGTGGAGGAACATCAAAAGTTGTGGACCATCATGGAACAGGAGAAAGAACAGGGGTTTTGGAGAAGGGTTGCCAAATTTGGCTAATAAAAATCCAGGAGGCCCTGGATTATTTTTGAATTTCATATAAACAACAAATAATTTTAAGAATATCTGAAATAATGCATGGGACAGACTTATGCTTAAAAAATTTATTTCTCATTTGTATGAAACTCAAATTTAACTGGGCATTCTTTTCTTTTTTTTTTTGGAGGAAGATTAGCCCTGAGCTAACTGCTGCCAATCCTCCTCTTTCTGCTGAGGAAGACTGGCCCTGAGCTAACATCCATGCCCATCTTCCTCTACTTTACATGTGGGACACCTACCACAGCATGGCGTGCCAAGCGGTGCCATGTCCACACCTGGGATCCAAACCAGCGAACCCCGGGCCCCTGAAGTGGAACGTGCGAACTTAACCTCTGCACCACCCGGCCGGCTCCTCTATTTTTATTTGCTAAATCTGGCATTCCTGGTTGAGAGTCAGGCAGATCTGGATTTGCTCGCTGGTTCTGCTATTAATTAACTACACAGTCTTAAAGAGGTTCCCTATGCTCTCTGAGAATCAGTCTCTTTTGCTGCATAATGTGGACACTTCCTCACCACGTACAGAGGAGTGCCCCAATCATCAAAACAAGACTACAAGTGTGCCCATCATTGGCCCTTCCAGCTGCATCTCTTGCTACCCCATACTTTATAGTATGGCAATTACAAGATGCTTACAGAGCTCCTCATGCACCATGCTCCTCTTATCTCTCTGGTTTTGTTCATGAGATCGTATGTGCCTAGAATATGTTCCCTCCTGTCGTGCATGCACACGCACACACTCACGCAAGCACACACACACTCACCTACATTCCCGCTCTTTGCTGTGTTAACTTCTGTTAATCCTGTAAGACTTGGCCCTGACATCAATTCCCCCAGGAAGCCTCCTTCAGTTTCACTCACCTAACCTCCTCACCCAGTGGGGCTTAGAGACTTCTCCCCTACTCTCCCACAATCCCTCTGCTTACCACATTGTTCTTCACCACACTCATCTCTTTAGGGGTCTGCCTTGCACATGAGACCATGGGCTCCTTACGGGTTCCCTAGGCTTCCACCAAAATCAGCCATCCTGGGCAGGAAAGCTCAGTGGCTAGTGCCCAGGCCTACAGGAACGCTCCAGGGGTCTCTGCCATTCCAGGGAGGTGCTCAACTTTCAGGTTATAAAAGTACTCATTCTGCTTCACATATTTCCCCCATTTTTCTCATGCTGTTTACCTGAATCCTACA
This sequence comes from Equus asinus, assembly GCF_041296235.1. Lineage (NCBI taxonomy): Eukaryota > Metazoa > Chordata > Mammalia > Perissodactyla > Equidae > Equus > Equus asinus. The sequence goes on along the minus strand of NC_091791.1, from coordinate 11,487,023 downwards.
AGCTACCAAATACAAATGTATGCGGGACAGACTAGATAATGTAGGAGTCCCAGTGCCAAATGAAAATGCGGGGCCCCTGGGTCAACGATTCTCAAGAACTTCAAGATGACAAGAGAATTAGACTAAGTGCAAGCCTTTTCTAAGCACAGGGCAGCTGCACAGGTCACAAGCCCACAAAGCCAGCCTGATCCCACGACAGCTCAGTTCTACCCAAATGGGCTGCGTGAAGTGTCACTCACCTGACATCTGCATGATTCTGTCTCCTGCCTCTACCCCAAGGGTTTCATAGAGAAATCTCTGGGACCTGCCTGTGCTGACATCCTAGAGGCCATTATTGAGATGCTTTCTATCCAGAGATTCACATGGAACAAGGGCTTAATAATGTTGGAGGGTGATCAGAAATAGAGAAACCAAACATTGTGGTCAACAGTTTCGAGTTCCATTCAGCAAATGAGAAGATGGTCAGCTACAAATGCAGGTGCAGAGAGACCAAGGGCCAGACAGAGAGTCTTCACCAACTGCTCCTGCTCAACCAGCACCACTTGTCCCAGTCAGACCAAGGACAGCAGAACCCAATGCGGTGGACCTCATCCGATGCATTAGGCCTGCATAGAATAAAAGGCTGAGTGAGAAAGAATTCTTTCTCTTTGCCCTACTGTCTTTAGCTGGGACGTCTGTGCCCTCTGGCCTTCAGTCTGGAACTTATACCATCAGCTCTCCTGAGTCTGGGTTTCTCAGCCTCCATAATCACGTGAGCACCAAAAAGAGGTGCACATACATAGAGATATATATGTAGATCTATGTCAGCCAGAAATACCCTCACAGACACACCCAGAAATAACGTTTAATCACTTATCTTGGCACCCCATGGCCCAGCCAAGTTGACGACATAAAATTAACCATCACAGGGAGAAAGAAAATGCTGTGGTGGGCAGAATTCTAAGATGGCTCCCAGATTCTGCCTCTCTGGTGCGATTCCCCTCCCCTTGAGTGTGGGTGGGACCAGGAAAAGATGAGATTCCACTCCCTTGATTAGACTATGTTATATAGCAAAAGTGATGGAACAGACTCTCTTATTATGCTACTCTGTATGAGACTCCATCTTAGCAGAATGGAGGGAGACACTCTGCCTTTGGCCTTGAAGAAGTGAGCTGTCATGTTGTGGGAGGGCCTGTGAGGGAGCCTCTTGGCAAGGCACGGTGGGTGGCCTTTAGGAGCCCCAGCTGACAGCCATCAAGAAAGCAGAGACCTCAGTCCTACAACCATGGGGAGCTGAATTTTACTACCAACCCTGTGAGCTTGGAAGAGAACCCTGAGCTCAGGAAGAGTGGGAGCCTGGCCAACGCTTTGACTGAAGCCTCGCGAGACCCTGAGCAGAGGACTCAGGAAAGCCCTGCCCAGTATCCTGAGCCTTATCAGCATCCTGACCCTGATCAGCATCCTGACCCACGGGAAAGCCGTGAGTTCACACATGGGAGTTGTTTGAAGCTGTTAAATTCGTAGTAATTTGTTACGTAGCAATAGAAATTTAATACCATAGCAAGCTTAACCTTTTTAACATGAGAGGACTTTGAAGAGTCATGTGTCATCTCACCCTCTGCCCTGTGCACCTGCACTGGGGCGCTGTGCAGTGATTAATGAGGTCTGCATAAGGTGGACCCAGAGAGCTGCTTGCTTCAGGCCCTTCTTCAGCAGCCACATCCACAAAATCAAAGCCTGGTGTGCTAGCTCTGTGGGGTTTTTTACCCTAATATAAACAAAGTAATACTTTAATAGCCACTAAAGTGGAGAAGTGCTGATTTGTGTTACCCCTAAGTCATAACGTATTTCCCCCGTGGTGTGAGTCCCACATTCCAGAAGACACTGCAGCATAGGTAACACCACAGCCTTCAGCAAGTCCTGGGAGGGTCTTCGGTGGCCTCCCCCAGACACACCCCAGGCCTTGTTACAGCTGTCAAGGAAAGAGGCATTCATTGTTTTCTGCTAAATTATGACAAATAGTCACAAATAGCGTCACTCCACCATCTGTCTGTCCTTCCAAGGTCTTTTGTCACTCACGGTAAAATGTTTATCACTGTGGTTCTTCCTCACTTCACGAACTTATCCTTCCAACAACTTGAGAGCAAGACCAGAAGCTGCACGCCCTGTGCTCATTTGTAGTTTTCCAAGGCGTGAATTTTAATTAGGTACCCTGTGAGGCTGGCGAGGGTCTTAGCAGACCTCTCTGCATTCGTATCTGCTCGTGGCTTGAGTGTTCTCTGCTCATCTTATATAAAAATTCAAGAAAAATGACACTGAAAAGGAAGCTATGCTTGTGACAGAATTAAAAATGTGTGTGTGTGTATGAGTGTTTAAAAATGAAAATGTTGAAGAAATAGATGGTTCCTAAGCAGAAAACAGACTTTTTAAAGGATGTGAAGGAGCAGAGTGGATATATCCAGCTTTTTCGATTTAATACCCATTCACCTTCTGGGAATAGTCCCTGATTTCTTCTGGAAAAGAAGCCTTTCCCCATTCTCAGTCTGTGGACTTTCAGGTTAAGTTGACTCTACCATGCACCAAGTCTAGGCAGGGACATAAGGCCTAAATCAAGGCATCGCATTCCCCTGGGGACACACAGCATAGCTAGAGGCAATGGAAATAATGTGTCTTGCTGGGACCTTTGAGGGAACTTAGAATTTTCTGCTGGACTTGAACAATGGAGGTCGTGCACCTGAAGCTGATGACAGCCTTTTAGTTGCCTCTTGGAGCCTGAACATGAAGTCAACTCTAAGAAGAGCAGAACTGAGTGATGGAGAGGGACCAGGACTTAATAACATCACTGAGCCCTGGATCAAGCCATATCTGAAGCTTGCATTTCCCACCTTTCACTTACTGGGCCAAGAGATCCTTTTGTTGATTTTTCAGCTAACCAAAATATCTCTTATTAGGGCAAGAAGTCCCTTCAATTTTTTTAGTAATACTTTGTTGTATTTTATAGGCCTATCATTGATTTTTGAACGTGGGATCAAAGTCTCAGGACACATCTTTCATGAAGATCAGGGTTGACTCTTCTTTCAGAGAAGTAGTCGTCTTTCCCTTGTTTTGTTCTTTACTACTTAACAATTATTCAGCTTTCAGCTACAACTAACAGAATACCCAACTGAAAGTGGCTTAAACTATTAGTTTCCCATAATGATTGGGCTGAAGGTTAGCCTTCCCGAGATTTGTTAAGTAGCTCAACAATGCCACCAAAGGCTCCAGCTCTTTCTGTTCTTCTTCTGCCCTACCATCCTCACATGTGGGCGAGTCTCCCCTCACGGTCACAAGATGACGGCTGCAGCACCGGACATCACGTCCTCACATGACAGTATTCCCACCAAGCAAGAAGGAAGAAGGGGAGCAAAAGGGCTTTCTCCTTATAATGCTCTCTTCCTTTTATCAAGAAGAAAAATCTTTCCTGAAATCACTCCAAAAACTCCCCATTATTGGCCAGGACTGGGTTATATGGTCCCTGATAAATCACTCACCAGGAAAGGCAGAGAGAATTTCCATGGTTGGCTTAGATCAAGCCTAATTGATCTAAGCCTTATCAGGGAAGAAGGTAGACCAGCCCTTTGGAGATAGCTAGCACGGTGGTCTCATTAATCCACCTTCACGGAACCAAGACTAACATTAGCTTATAAGAAGGAAAAACACCAGAGAGGTGAATTCCAGTTTTACCCAAGCCAAGCTCAGCGTTCTTCTTTGCCCTTAAAATAAGATCAGAATAAGCCGGAGGGAAAGGCACCAAGGTTAAAAACTATATTTGGATCCCCTGGAGCTTGAAGAGATGCGCAGCCGGAGGGCTGGGCCTGGCCTGTGCACAGCTTCACCTGCCCCCGGCAATGAATTCTAAAAATACAGACCTCTGACAGTCAGGTATTTTAAATAGCAAGCTCCACATAGATAATCTCCACTCCTTCCTCGCTTCAAATTAATTTTTCATGACAAGGAAGGAATGACAGATACGTTTTGCTTTAGCAGAAGAAGTAAAGATGACATTTTGAATCTTGGAGCTAGCATTTCCTAGCTGTGTGGCCTTGGACAAGCCAGTCCTCTTCTCTGTGTCAATTTTCTCATCTGTGATACAACGGCATTGGTAATGTCTACCTCACGTGTGAGAGCGCAAACTGACACAAGTCCATTTGGTCATTCCCAATTACTGAGTTCTCTCTGGTAAAGAGCAGCAGCCTCCAACAATTGGGTGTAGATGGGGCCATGGTCTCCTCCCCACAACTTCTCTTCCAGGTTTCAGTGGAAGCTGGTTTCAGACTGAATTCTGCCCCAGAGACGAACGCTTATTGGCAGACTGGCACAAAAATGGGCTCCTGTTCTGTAAACAGGAGCAAGCCCCAGCTCTCCTCTTTCAGGTGCTTCAGTCGCACTTGCATGAAAGGTCAATGTCACTCAAGGTCGATGTTACAATGTTCGCGACTTGGACACAAGCAGCAAGAATCCTCCAGAGCCCTGGCTGGACTGGGCTGCTTCGGAATCAAGCCTGGGGCATTATTCCAAAGTGCATGCACTGTTGGGCTCACTGCACGTTCTTCCGTGCTTGTGCTCATGCTCATGCAGCAGGAGACGTCAGTTTAACACCGCCGGCCAGTCCCCACACACAGAGCACATAATTCACCCATGGAAAGTCATTTCCCTCATCTGTTATGCTATTAACAAAAGCCCCTGGTTTTGACTCCGGGTAAAGACAGCTAAAGCCTTGCAGTAGCTGCCTGTGGAGTGTCTTTCGCGATAATGTTTCAGATACTGGCTGATCACCTCTGGGTGTGTCTTCCCAAGTAGAGTGGTTGATTGCCCCTAGAGTATGGGTTATAACTATCCGTTCCACACATTTGTATCTAACAGTCTGGGCTGAAGTATTGCAAATTATGTTAAAGACCATAAATGGGGAGAATTACTAGAAAATGACTATGAAACTGCCAGCACACGGACAGGAAGAAAAGAAGGAAGGAGGTGTGATCAAAGCCACCTCGCATCCTTTCTGTCCTGCCATTACCATCCTGGAATCTGGTTGGGGTCCTCATCTTCTTGCCACTTCACTACGTCTTGAACAGCAGCACTCAGTACATGCGCCTCCTCCTCCTCCTCAACAGCCATCTCAGGCTGCCCTTAGCTTCTCATTCAAGACTCTCCACAATCTGCTCAGCCCTGTCCTCCCAACTCTCCCTCCCACTGCCCCACATCAACCAGAGAGCTATCTGTGCTCAGGATGCCCTCCCACTCCCGTAGCAGAAGTCTGCCCAGCCTTCGGATGCCACCTCCTCCATGGAGCCCTCCCTGATCATGCAGCTAAGGCAACGTTGAGAGCCCAGGGGCTGAACAGAGACTGCCAGCAATTAATCATGGGTTATAACTGTTTATAACCAACCATTGTAACTTTAGCCCTCTGGCCTTCATCTTCCTCATCTGTAAAATGGACATGAAGAAAATACCTACTCACAGAGTCACTGGGGGTTCACGTGGGATAATACATGTGAAATGCTCAGCACAGTCACTGGCAAGGATTAAGAGCCCAAGACATGCTGAGTATTACTCAAAACAAAAGCCGAAGTGAATCCTGCTCCTTTCCATTTGAGGGAATTGTCGTTGCTGGCCTGTGTTCCCGACCCGTTCCTTTTCCTTTCTCTCTCCAAACAGATGATATTCTTTGTCATCTTCTTACATGCATTTTCCTCAACTCAGAAGTAGATGAGAAATGAAGTGTGCCGTCACGTGTCGCTTAACGACGGGGATATGTTCTGAGAAATGTGACGTTAGGTGATTTTGTCATCATGCAAACATCATCGAGTGTACTTATGCAAACCTAGATGGTATAGCCTACTGCACACCCAGGCTATATGATACCACCATAGCACACACAGTCGGTCGTTGACCAGAACATTGTTATGAGGCGCGTGACTGTATATTTATAAACAAAAATAAACCCCAAGGAAATCATCAAGACTCTCATGAAGAAAATACATTTTAGGCCTTCCTCTCTTTTTATGACCCATCCAATAAAACTATAAATTTGCAAGTTTTCTTATGCCCACTTGCAAAAAGTGGCTTTCCACTTTGACCAGCCTGACGCAGTACAGGATGGTGGTTAAGGCCACAGATGCTGGGAACAGACTGCTTGGGTGCAGATCCAGAACTTAACCTTTGCATGCCTCAGTTTCCTCAACTCTAAACCGGAGATAATAACAGAAGAGGTTTAAATGAGATGGTAAGTGCTGGTAAAGCTCTTAGAAGAGTGCCTGGCTGGAGCAGCGTAGTGTTCAACAAACCTAGCTGTTCTTATCCACAGAAACAACTTTCACAGCTAAGCCAAGTACAATATGCAATGGTGGAGAAAGTTCTAGAGAAGGAGTGAGGGTACCCGGGACAAAGTCTTATCTTGGCCACCAACTTACTCTGTGTCCAGGAGCAAGTCACTTCGGCCTTCAGTTTCCTCATTTCTAATATAAGAAAATTGAGGGGCCTGCCCAGTGGCGCAGCGGTTAAGTTCGCACGTTCTGCTTTTCGGCAGCCCGGGGTTCGCCCATTCAGATCCCAGGTGCGGACATGGCACCGCTTGGCAAACGCCATGCTGTGCAAGGCGTCCCATGTATAAAGTAGAGGAAGCTCAGGGCCAGTCTTCCTCAGCAAAAAGAGGAGGATCGGCAGTAGTTAGCTCAGGGCTAATCTTCCTCAAAAAAAAAAAAAAGAAAATTGAAACAAATGATATGTGAAGCCCACCTAGACCTAAATGTCTATTTCCATGTGTAAGAACTATGGAGAGTCTGAGATGTTGCCCTATTTGCAACAAATAGTTAGGCTGCCACAGTTTCATAGATGCTGAAAGAAGCCACGAGACTCCTGGGCCAGAGACCTAGGACATTATTGATCACGGCCCAGCAGGCAGTATGAGTTTCATTTTTACCATGGGCTGCAAGCAAAGCTGCCTGACCTTTGGGGTAGACGTTATCTTTATCTTACTGGACAGCAAACAAACTTACCTTCCGCTCCAGAGGAAAACACTATGTCTATCTTCTAAGGCTGTTCATCAGACGATCATCTTTGAAAAGGTAGTGTGGAACGAAAGCTGTCAGTGCCTCTGCTCACAAGACATGCAGAAACACCAAAGACCCATGGAGGACATATCAGTTTCTTCCTGTCTCCTCTCAAGCTTGACAGTTTAGCTGGCTCATCATCCTGCCTTCAAAACGCTTCCTGCTAACCTTTGAGTTTCTCGTGGTGAGACTGCTCACCCCCATTCATCTCCTCCCGCCCCTTCCCAGTGTCTCCAGCTGCATGCACTGTTGCGACCTCTATCCTGAAACTTAGGCATGAATTTCTCATGGTCTCTTGTCCCATCCCACCTTCCCCACAGGGCTTTCTAAGAGCACAGCTCTGACTATGTCATGCCACCTCTGGTCACAAACTGCCCCTGGGTCCCCACTGCCTCCTGACTTAAGTTCCAATTCCTTCAAGATGCCACGTTCCTTGTTAAGTAATGAGCATCTCGAGAAGAGGGCAACTTGATCTTATTTATTTTTCCAGCACTTAGCCCTAAATATATGTGGAACAAATTGCATCATGGGCTTCCTAGCTTTCCGGCCTTTATATTTAAAAGACATAAATGTCCACTAAGCATGGGATAAATTAGAGAAAAAAGCAAGCAGGAATAAGCCATTAAACAGCAGATTTTCCTTTTTATAGTTTCTTTAAAGTTGTTTTTTGGAAGGGGGCAGTGTGGGTGTTTGTGTTTGGGGTTTTTGATCATTTATTTTTTCGTTAGCTGGAGAAACCTTTGTTCAGTCAGAATCTACCTCAGACACCCAAAATGTAGGGCTGTTCCACGGAAGGGTCAAGGGCCTGGCACTCGGCATCCCCTTTCCCATGGCTGCTGGTGGCGGGGGAGGGCAGCTTCTTAGCACTCGTAGGCCCAGAGAACTGAAACCCTACACTCAAAGGAAAGGTTTGTGGAGCAAACATAGCACACTTCGTCTGACAAGTGTGATTGTACTTTTAGGGGTAATAGGACAGAACATTTTAATTCAGGGCTGGTCTTTAAAAAAATGCAAGACATATGGAGCACCAGTAAGGAGCTCCGAGGGAAGCAAGAGCTGTTCCTTTCTAAGCAAATCTTCACCAGCTACAAGAGGGATGACCCCGTGACCCCTGTTGATCCTGTTACCCAGGGTCAGCTTGCACATCATTAAAAAGAGTCCATTTCAAGTAATGGGCACTTTCCCCTAAAGACCCAATATTCTTTGGCCCTTCGCATCACACGTTGTTCGGAATCCTCTGGGCTTACTGGAATTTCTCTGAAGCGTTTGAGATTCTTCAGGAATCATTTTAAAACATTAGAATTTTAAATCATAGCTTCAGGAGAGAGTGGGCTGTATCTGGCTCTCCTCGCTTGCCCTAGTCTTGTGTCACCTAAAACAGCTCGGCCCGTCATCCTGAAGCAGGCTGTCAACTCCCATCTGAGGAAGGACAACCAGATCAGCTGCTGCCCCCGCCACACACCCCACATCAAAGCCCAAGAAACAACTGACTGGGTTGTTTAAGCAGGGCTGGGCTGGAGCTGGCTTGCACCAGCTCATGAGCACCCGTGCTGCTTATCTCTTCCCAACTGCGTGTTCAGTGACATCATGTTGGTAGCTTGAAATCAGCCACAGTGGGAGTATTTACACCTTGGAAATCGGCAAACACTACAGATTGGGGCTTCTCTCCACCCCACGCCCAGAGCACTTGATAAACGTTTACCAGCACACCACTGCTTATGTGACAACCAGCTTCAGCCTTTTCTCATCTCTGCTTCATCAGCACTGATAAATAGAAACTTGAGCAGCCCAGGATTTTTGCTTTGCTGCAGTTACAGTAAAACCTGCATGAATTCAACAAATTAAAGAAGCACGACCTCTCCTGTTGAGAGCTCGGGCCGCCTTCCTTTTATCAAGCTCTGTCCTCTAGAACCATCTCTCATTTCATCCATTAAGGCACTTCCTAAGGCTTTCCCCTCAACATGTGCAATAAAACAAACTGGTCTTTATTGCTGTCTCTCTCCAGGCCGCCTTGAAATTACATTTTCCAGTCTATAGCAATCTCCTCCGCCCCAAGGAAGCCTGGAGAGGAGCGCCAGCTTTGATCAAGTTTCACTCTGTATTTTCAGTTGCAGTCTCGCCTGGACTCACTTTCAAGAACTACTTTGCTTTACTTCTGCGAAAAATCTTCAGGTTTCTGTGAAGGATTGTGTTGAGCCCATCAGGAGCTTGCATGGCGTGATGAATTCCCAGCCTCTGCAGCTCCTTTTGAGTATTAAGGAGGCACCGTCTTTTGAGCAAATCAAGGACACTGAACGAGCTTCAGTGTGGCCCTAAAACTCATCGTCTATACTTGGGCTATGCCAATCCAGAATCGTGCCTTCTTTCTCGCCGCAGAGAAATAGAAGCTCCTAGTAGTCAACAGGCAAGAAATCACCTATGGTAGGTACTAAACTGATTGCTGTTAACACCTTCATCATGCCTTCCAGAAAGCCCCTCTCCCCCTACAGTGAATTCTCCGCCTGTTGGGAGACCATTTCAGTCTGTAACCAGCACTTACCTGGAAGCAGGATGTCCCCTTCTGCCAGTTGCAATACCGAAGTTCAGTCTTCCGCACAGCTGTTGAGAAGCAAAGCCGTCCTTGGCCCCCTGCCGCCCCTCTCCACACCTCCTCACTAGTGTGGTCTGCTCTCTACTGGTGTTAGCTCATAAAGCCTTGAACACATGCCTCTTAATAAGAAACTCCTGATGACCAAAAGTCTTTTTCAGCCCATAGGAATAGAGCTAAGCAGGTGGACTTTGGTCACTGTGACAAGCAGGTGGGATGGAGAAAAGGTGATAGGTTTAGGAGCTGGGGACCTCCCCACTCCTCACATCATGCAGCATAAGTAATCACCTTCTCCAGCTCTGCGTGTGGTCTACCCCGTGAAAGATGCCACGAGGTAAGAATCGATCATTTAAATCTTAGCAGGGAGGAAATGGAGCGTGCACTTCAGCTCATCAGAGGCACCATCCCTCCATGCTTTGGGGGTCAGAAGGAAACCCCTAGGACCAGCTTCTTCAACATTCTCCCAACCAGCAGGTCGTGGGTCAGGCCAGCCTTGACCTCATTTCCGATTGGTGGGGAGAAGTGGTGGTAGCCGGGATGGAGAGATGGCGAATGCGGCTGGGGTATGAGTGTGCATGGGTGTAATAAGATGCGCATACGTGTGTGAGCACACAAGTGGATGTGCTCGGGGGTGGAGGCAGGGAGCATGTGGGTAGTGTGATCCGACAGGAGCTGAGCCGATGGGTGGATGAGAAGAGACAACGAAGGTCACTCGCTCCCCAGTGAATCATCAGAGGGTCCAATTGCGTCACCAACTGAAAGAGGTTTGAAACCTCTAATACATAAAAACCACAGCGAAATGAGGCTAAGCCTTGCTGGAAACCAGCTTTTCAGCAAAACCTCATGTACTCATTTGTCTCTGAACAGTATCCAGCCCCATTTTTTCCATTCAAAGAATTTTCGAATCCATTTCCTTTTGCAAACATCGTTTGAATGGGTGCATCTTGTGGGTATTACGGTGGTGGCCATGCTTTCTGGGTGTGTGTAGGGTGTGTGAGTGTGTTTTTAATCACTATGCTTGCCCTTTTTCTGTGCTTGAAGCAACCTTTTACAGGCATAAGTACACAAGCCAAGTCACAGTTTGGCAGCCCCAAGGAACAGCTTAGCACCATGATGTTCCCACCCAGCCCAACTTTGCGCCACCAGAAAAAAATAGCTCTGTACGCGGTACTGAGCTTTGGGATGAAAGCAGGAATTTTCTGATCCACAGTACAACCGCAGAACCACAGCGCCAAGTACACAGGGGAGAGAGCAGATATAGAAACTTAGTCGATCATGCTCAGTTGTTAAAAAAAAAAAAAAATTAGACTTCTGATGGCCAAAAGAACAATCCAGGCCCTAAATACTCCTTGTTGCAAAACTATTTAAAAGAGCTGAGATAATACGGAGTTCCAGGTTTTCACAGCTTTGGCCGGAGCTGTGGGGATCTTCTGTCCATGGTGGTTACATCTAATCTAGAGTTACTCCCTGTTAGAGCTGAAAGGGACTTCAAAACTAGGAAGACCACAGTGGTTGCCTCTAGAGAGAAAAGAAAGTGATGATCAGGAGGGGGATCAAAGGTGGCCTCCGGGTTCTGGCATCACTCTATTTCTTGACCTGGGTAGTATTGTGGGAATTCACATGTTCTGTGCACATCCTGTATCCATGTTATCTTTTTATCTAATTTTAAGGTTTTTTAAACAAAGGATTGTTTAGCCCCATCCCTTCACATTACAGAAGCGCAAACTAAGGCCCACGCAGCCAATGTAAAGAGCAGTTGGAGAATTAGAATTGGGCATCCTCATTACCAGTGTAGCTCTCTGTCCACCGTGATTTAGCACCTAATATATGGCCTGCTGTGTTATGGGTTCATTGTATGTTTCCAAATGGATGGGAAACCAACACGAAGGACTGTGTCTTCAGCTCCACGTCCCTCCTAGGTACCTGCACATGCACACACACATGCCTACACGGTACTAAGATCATGGTAGATGCTATTAATTCATCCTGGTCTGTATACCAGGTTGAATGTCCTCCACTCACTGTAGTTAGCATGAAGAAGCAATCCTATTCTAGCCAAGCCCCCCAGCCCTATCCTTGAGGTTACTCTCTTCTTGTCTCGCTGTCTAAGCTCCTGTCTTCAACATCTGCCAGTAGCTCCTTTGATTTGGGGACCTACAGTTTCCTGCTTTGTCCCCTTCTCCACCAGCTCCTCTGGGCATCCTCGCTGCCCTAGATGAGAAACTGCTCACACTGTTCCAGGTCCTCTCCACCTCTGGTCCAACCAAGACCCATCCATTTCCATGAATGGGAGTGGATCAGGGTTGAGGCAAAACAGAGGGGATTCAGTCAAGTGATGGATCAATAATCAGGGACTGATCAGACTCGGAAGCTAAGCTAAGGTGGACAACTTCAAATCTAATTGAGTAAAATGTCCAAGATGCTGGACCCCTGGGAAAATCCTCTCAGGAAACACAACGTAGATTGCTTAGGAAAAAAAGAAAAAATGGGGGATGCGATGGGAATGGGGAGAAATTGACTGACTCGCAGAACCTCAACGTCCAGGAGGAGGTGAGCTGACTGCATTTTTGGCTAAGGGTGAGAGAGGGCACCATGAGGGACTGACAATCAGATGACAGTCGGGATCCTCCACAAAGCTTTCCTACTTTTACTTCATTCCCCAGCCACCTTTCTCTAACTGAGGAGTTGGGCTGGATGGTCTTGAAGCTCCCCTCTTGCTATCACAATTTCCTTAACTAAGAAAATAAAACAAACAGTGAATACCACCAGCAACCAAGACAATGTGCATTCCTAAGGAAGAGCTTTGCCTGGTCTGGGGGCTTTATGCACCATAAAGCATGGATTTCTGGAACACCAAGAGAGACTTGTTTATGTGAAATGCAGAAGGAAACTAGCTGCTATGATACTTAGGATTTCCCTGCAAATGTTCTCATAAGAACCCCCTGATCAAACTGTTGTGTGTTTGGGTTTTCTTCAGTCAGGGCTTGCCTATACTTAGGAAGGTCACCTCGGCTGCTAGGAGTTCTTAAACAGAATCTAAATGTTGGCCCTTTAGAAAGAAAGACATTGGTCTTTCTTTGCACATTCAGCTTTTTCAAATGGCTCGAGTCCTTTGAAATGTCAGACTAACAGAATCCAGGAATTCATGCCTTACCTCCACAGAGCCAAAGACCAAGGGCCCAATTTTGGCCTGGGTTCCAACAATAAAAGTCAGCATCAATATTGACACGCTAAATTTTTACTTCTACTTTCTGTTTTCTTAGCAATGAAATCCACAAAGCTTCCATTTCTGAATCTTTGCCCAGTTTGGGAAGCTGAGCCATCAAATCGAACTTTATCTTGTGAGGGTTAACAGGTTTGAATCCAAATATAGCAGTCCTATATACCTATCCAGATTTATTATCTATTTATGTCCACGTTTATGCTGACATCGTTTTAACAGCCTCTGTTTTACCAGAAAGCATGCAGACCCAGATATTGTGGTTTTGACAACGTTGATATTGAAAAGAAATATGTTATTTCCCCAATGTTGCTCTGGAATGAACTGACCACATGTGAGTCTGTTTCTTATAAATTTAGAGGTTGCTAACTATGACGAGAGGCCTTGGCCAACCCCCTCGTTTCCAAAAGAGGAAGCGTGCTCAGTGTCACACGTTGTCAGTGGCAGAATGTGACCTGAACCTCTGTCCAGAGTGCTCTGTCCAGAGCACCACGCCACATTGCTGACTTGCCTGCATGTGAAATGCAGAGGAGGGTGTTTCCTAGAGTGTGTGTGCTGCACAGCAGACATGCTCCCAGTTCCGTGAGAGCAGAGCAGGATCAGGGAGTTTGGCAGCCAGCCATGTACACACCCTGCTCCTCACCTGAGCACCAGCAATCTCACAGAGAACATCAGCATTTCTACCCAGAAACTCCATTCAGCATCCTGCAGATAGCCCTGGGATGGGGCAACTCTAGTGTGGTGGATTTGTACCCAATATCCATTGGTACCAAACACCCATTCTGCCCTCCTTCGTAGATGCTTACTGCAGTTGCAGACGCTAGAAACCTAAAAACTACATTTCCCAGACTGCTCTGCAACCAGGATTCCAGATGTGATTTAGTCTCAGCCAATCAGATGCAAGCATGTATGATTAGGAAGGTAGAAGTAGGTGGAAGTTATACTTTGTTGACTCTCCCTACTGATAAGCTTGGCCTTGGACTCAGTTAGCTTCTCTGCAGTAGCACTAGTGTCTCTAGCTTCATGGGTATCAGGAAAGCAGGGTGGGGCATCCATTCCGCTGGTGTGGATCACAGCAGATGTGGCCTGGCTCTGGAGCTGGTGGGAGCAGAGATGGCCTCCTGCTTAGGGTGCCTTCTGGAGTGCAGGAGCCAGTGACTTCGTTTCCATTGAAGAGCCTGCATTTCCTTGGCAGTCAGCTCTGTACTCTAGATTTAGGACTTGTTCTTGAATGGTAGAGTCTGTTTCTTCAGCCATCTCAACAATATTGTAAGCCATTTAACTCTTTGGGAAAAACAAAGCAGAATTTTAAAAATCCCTTCTTGCATAAACAACATGAGTTGATTCTGTTCTCTGCAACTGAAAGGCGAGCGGTACACCTGGAGAGGAGGCCCAGGCTGGAGTAACCCTCTCTGATGGAGCTCTCACCATGAGCCAGGAATGTAAACTGCCAACCTACATAACGCTTTCATTTAATCCTTGCAAAAGGTCACAAAGATGAATGACATCCTCAGATTCCACAGCAGCTGGCAATGGAAGACGTGAGACGGAACCTTGATTCCCAACCTGGTTTCCGGATCATCAGTAAATGCTCTGAAGTGACAGTGCAGGGACTCTGAGCCACACTACCTGGACTCCTTATCCCAGCTCTGCCACTTATCAGCAAATCTAACTTCTTTGTACCTTGGTTTCCTCGCCTGTAAAGTGAGGATAAAATAGTCCATAACCTATAGGATGGCTGTAAAGATTGAATAAGCTAACATACATGAAACACTGGTCTGTGGCAAATGTGTGAGAACATTAGCTACTGCTAAAGATTTATCCATCAAAAGGGGTAAGTTAGACTTCAAGAAATGAGTACAGGGGCTGGCCCCATGGCCTAGTGGGTAAGTTTGGTGCACTCTGCTTCAGTGACCTGGGCTTGGTTCCCAGGTACAGACCTACACCAATCATTGGCAGCCATGCTGTGGTGGTGGCCCACATTCAAAATAGAGGAAGACTGGCACAGATGTTAGCTCAGGGTAAATCTTCCTCAGTGGAAAAAAAAAAAGAAATCAGTGCAAGCTGGTCTATTGGCCCTTTCCAGACATGTTAATGTTCAGAAGTAGAAGTCAGACTGACCAATCCCTTGTCAATATTAGCAGATTCCAATATCAGCTGCAGAGAGAGCTGCAGTGTGACAATAAAACTCTAAACTTGGAGTCTCTGAGGCTGGATATCACTCCCAGGTCTCCACCCAGTTTCTACTTTGGTGACCTCCACCCGCAGTCCCTGAAAAATCTTTGAGCCTGCATTTCTTTATTTGTAAAATTTCATCTTCCTGTCTACCTCACTGGTTGTTCTCAGATTAAGTGAGGACGAAAGACCTGGCACAGCTCTGGGCAGAGCATTGAGTCATCAGGCTTCTTTTGGTTGAGGTGATGAAGCTCTCTTCAACATAATTCAGCATAAAGTGCAATTCCCTGCTTGGTGGGTTCTGAGGAGGGTTCACACAAAGAGCACAACAAGTACAAAGACGAAGTCGGTATCTCTCTCTCCATCTCCCTTCTCTGCCCGGGTTTCCGCATCAGCACATTCTCTCTTTCTACAGACTAGCTTAGAGCTTCAATCACCAGAGAGAAAATGGCTTTAGTGCTTTCTCTGGCCTAGGGTGGCCAACTGCCTCAATTTCCTGTGGACTGGAACATGGAAATTTTAGTGCTAAAATTTGGAAAGTCCTGGGAAAACTGAGACACATTGGCCACCCTCCTCCTTTCCCAAATCCAAAAGTAAGAGACTGATTGTTCCAGCTTGGGTCGGGGGCCACCCAATACCAACTGACAGTGGCCAGGAGCGCAGGTCACATCAGAACAGGTTAGCCCCTGCAGTAGCCATGTAAATTTTGGTGGCAAGATATCCCTGAGATGATAAGAGAGGGAGACACTAGGCAGAGAATTCCATAAACGTCTGCCTTGGACCCAGAGTAGAGACTCAACGAAGGATCCTGTATTCTTTCATTCAACATTCATTACAAGAGCCTCGTTAGTATATATGTATAAGACTAGGCTAAGAATCCCAATGGACTCTTTTGACCCCAGGAAAAAAAATGCAATGAATTTATATTTGAGATTTGGGTTTCAAAATCAGAGCATAAGGTAAAAATCATGTAGAGTCAAAATACCTCCCTCCTTCTACGTCTTGTAATCTCACTCAGCACGGACAGATGCTCCCTGTAGAGAGGTGAGCAGGAACCAGAGCTAACTGAGGAAGAGCAGATCCTCACCACCTCACACGGACTCACTTCCACTCACAGACTCATCGGATGAAAGGTGGTGGACCATCCTGCACAACTGAAACAGCCATTTCTCACTTGCCCAGAAGTTGCAGACAACGTGGTGGTTTCAGATGCTGGAAGGTTATGAAATGTACTTACACGATTAAGGCTCTTTGACCTGAGAGGGACTAAGAGTTCAGTGGCACTCAAGCTTCACAAATAAAAAGTCACTTAGGTGGATGAAGTGGAGCATGCATCCTCCATAAAACAAAGAGCACTGTGTTTTTTGGTCTTTTCAGAAAGAAGAATTTCCAATGGTGATTCTGTATTATTCGTCAGAACAAGTCAGCACAGCCAAGACCCTATACAAACAGTAGTGATAGTGAAAAGCCCATTTTGCCTGGTTGAAGGCACATCATTCGTTCCTGTCTAAACAGTCCTTCAGGCAGCAGCACACACAGCAGATATTCAGGGCAACAAAGAGGAAGCTGAAATAGCGGATATAGATTGGAAGAGAAAAGCATCACCAACAGTGTTAATTCCTTTCCTCACTGTAGCTGGAGAATCAGGCAAGTCCCCCAAGCTATTTAAAACATGGCTGAGCTGCTACTTTTAGAAAAACTTTTGAGGGCAATTTACACCTGGGATTGCCTTTGCTCTTCATCCCAATTTACCTGAACAGGTTGGAAGGAGGGCCAGCAAGTCCCTACCCATCCCCAGCTTTGATCTGTTGGCCCTCTCTGAAACCTGTTCTCCACTGAGACCACTGATCCCTACGGCCTCATCTCAAATGAAGTCTATCGTCTTCCGCACCCCATGCAGCTTTCTCAGAGACCTCCTTGACCCTCCGGAGGTTTCCAGACCACTGTGCCTCCATGCTCGGGTAAACAGACTTGTTCCACCTTGCACGCTGCCTGTTCCCATCACGAACAGTCCACGTGGTCATCCACCACTCTCCCTCCCTACCCAACCCCAGTCACCCTGGGAGAAGCTTCACCGTGCACGTGAACAGCACGCCTACATCCGCCTCTCAAATCCTTGACCTCTTAGCTCTATCAACCTTATCTATCCCCATTCAGCCACCTGGGGCCTTCACTGTGGAATGTTCTCCCTCTGAAATCACTAATCCAGACATTCTTCTCTCAGATCATGGGTTCCCTTCCTTGTAACTTGCTCTTCCAGTGACTCCCAATATTCCATTTATTTGTCCTCAACAGGTCGCATCATCTTATTGACTCCCCACCACCTTTCTCCCTCTCTTTACTTTTTTTCATATTAAACCTGAGTTTGAAGATTTATTCAAACTTTCTCTTACCAACATCCTAAACTCTTTGCCCACTCTTCCAACTCTGTCACCAGGCGAAACTTAAGTGCCAACTGACCCAACATGCTGTCTCCCCGTGTGGTCCCAGACTGCTAAGCATTACTGGAGTCAATGGCATATCCGGACACATTGGTGCCCTCAGGAAGTCACACCAACACCGCCTACGCCTTTTATTCTGCCTGGCAATCTAACTATGTCTGCTTGATTGGTTCAACCTTTCATTCTCGGCAACAACTATTTCAAACTTGCATTCTGCTCAAACTACGCAGCTTCTCTGCAACCTCCACGCTCTCAGCAGGTGACAGAGAAACAAGAAGCTTAGTAAGAGGAGAACGTCCTCAGTGTCCACCGGACCTCCGAAGCTGCCTGTCCTCATCTTCCCTCCTCCCAGGGGTGGGAGGTGACCCTCTTCCCTCAAGTTCAAGGTCCCAGGCCCCTCCCCATCCTAAAGACCTCAGCTATCAGCTCAGCTCATCACCCAGCAGCCGCCCTGCATCCTCAACCTCTCTTTCTCTAATGACTCTTCTATCAGCGTTTAAGCTTCTCAAGTCTCTTGTATCTTAAAACAAACAAGCCCTTCCCTCAGCCTCTTGTCACTGCCAGCCACCGCCATGCTTGTAGCCTCCATTCACCGCCAGACTTCTTAAATGGGAACTTGTGTTTCCCAACCCTCATCTTCAGGCCACCTGAATTATAATCATCCAGGAAGTTTAAAAAATATACAGATAGCAGAAGAGAAAGAAGCCAGAAACCGAAGACTATATTTGTATGATTCTACTTGTATGAAATTTCTAGAAAAGGTAAAACTATAGAAACAGAAAGCAGATCAGTGTTCACCTGAGGTCATGAGTGAGCAGGGATTGGCTGCAAATGGGCACAAGGAAACTTTGGGGTTATGATAATGTTCTAAACGTGGATTGTGGTGATGGTTGTACAACTATATAAATTTTAGAATGCTTATCAGACTGTATACTTAAAATGGTTGAATTCTATGCTATGTAAATTACATCTCAGTAAAACTGCTATATGAGTAGGTATTCACAATTTTTTTTCATTCAGAAAGTAGAGGGGAAAGGAACTTCAAAAACTCAGGCCTGAGATAAGCATAAACAGGGAGTTTGAATGGAAATAAGATGAGTCCTGTTTTCTCCTACCAACACCCTAAATTCGTTGCCCATTTAAAGATTAAAGATTCCCAAGTTGGGAGACAGAGAGTCAGAAGTGAAGGTGACTTAGATAACAGTGAGTTCCTAAGGAGGAGTCCCAAATCCCCACCCCATCCCAAGGCTTGAGTGGAGCAGGAAGATGAGAAAATCCACGAATGAGTTTTGGAACCCTGGAGCAGGGGGCTCTATGCCCCACATCCTGGGTGGAGCCCGCAAGAATGTAGCCAAACTCCAGCAAAAGCATGACGGCTCTGTGTCTGGGTAGACAGGGCCCCAGCCCCTCAGAAAGTCCCGCTTGCCCTAGCGTAGCATGAGAGCAGTAGATGCTTCCAGGGTGCCCTGAAGTGCCACAGAGAGCCGTCACACTTGAGGGAGTCTCAGGGAATTGCTGAGGACAAGGGACAGTTCAGCAGACATCAGCATGAATAGGGGGCTAGTAAGAGCTTGGCCTCTGCAACTTCATAAACTCGGTGCCTCATAAGCTTCTGGATTCTTCAGGCCCAGCCCTAGGGAAAGAAGAAAGTTTCCCTGAATTGACAGAGATTCAAATTCTGCCATTTGGGGGTTCAAACTAGACATTAAATTGACAATTTAATTAAATAGAGGAATTCACCCTTCAGACACTTGAGCTGATAAACCACCACACAGAGAACTGGGGTATCGCCCACAGGCGAGGCAAAGGGCAAGAGACCGAAATGAGACTGAAGGTCCCGACTCTCACGAGTGAATCAAAGCCGGGAATTTTATTTTTCCTAGATTAACATAGAGAAATGACACAGGAGCCTCTTAAAGCAACAAGGCAAGTCAATGCTTAGCACTGAGGGCTTTTCCTTTCCTACCACGTCAGTGCTTCATACTTATTGGGTGTCAGATAATGTGCATGGCTGGGAGAGGAGTGCATTATCTGGGAGAGATAAGGCAGAGCATGAGAAAGTGGAGATAGAGACAGCGTGGAGGGACATGGCCTCTAAGGTCTGCCCTGGCCTGGGCCGCAATGGCAAGAGTCTTACCCTGAACCCAGGGCCCCCAGCCAGCAGGGATCCCAGACCTAACCCACAGCCCGCCTGAGAACAGTGTCATGCAGCAGAGGAGCAGAAAGCTGCAGTCACAAATGCAGGAGCCTGAGCCTCTCACCGCCAACCTCCAATGAAATCCTGAGTCCTGAGCAGGGTGAACCTCAGGGTCCTGAGCAGCGGCAAGAATCTGGGACGCCTTAAAGCAGAGAACTGGGGCTGGCACTGGTTAGTCATGTGACTCTGGGCAAGTTACTTCTCCCAGCCTCAGTTTCCTCTCTGAACACTGCTCTGGACAGCGGGGAGAGAGCCAGACAAGGACAGACGTAGGTTACAGATGCATTCCCTTACAGCTGAAGTTCTGACTCCATTTCAGACACATCAACCCAGGCTCAGCTGCTTCCACTGCACATCTGAAGACGAGTTTGCTGGATCGTCCCAGACACATCTCTCTCCCGCGCCTGAGGTTCCTGCCAGCACTCAGTGCTGCATGCCACGTGGGAGACGGCGCTCCCTTCCACCCTTCTCAGCCACCCACGGGTTGGGGCTGCTGTCTTCTTTTCTTCCTACCCTTTGTTGCCAAACAGTTATTCTGGCAGGGCAAAAACTAAAAAGATTATCTTTTCTCAGAGAATACATTGATTAAAAGGTCTATTTCTCTCCTCTGAGAAACGGATACAAAATCAACTTGTGCAGTCCCAGCAGAGGCAAACCGTTCCCCCAGGAAATAATTTCCTTTTTCTGTTATGAGAAAGCATTAAGGCGACACAAATATATACCGCGTCTTGGCAATTTGTTAGCACTACCTGCAGAGCCTGAAGCCCCAGGTCTGTCTTGCCGTGATCTGAGAAATCAATAAGGAATCAACAGCTGAGCTACGAGGCTTCTCGGCGGGCAGAGAGGCATTAGCGAGGCTTACCGCGGGGAGCCGGGGCCCTGCGCCTAATCCCAAGTCTAACCACAAATCCTAGCGTGAGAGGACACACTTCTGGGCCCTTCCTTTTCTGGACCTTTTTCTTTTTCAAAGCTGGCATTTATTTTTTTTTTTTTTTACAAACCTGTACTATCCCACTTGGAATTTTTTTCTCCATCTGTGGTTTGGACATTTTCTTCTAACTTTCGGCAGCAACTAGAACAAAAATTCACACCAGCACAAGGCTCCTCTTTTGGCAAGACAACGTAATAATTCCCTTTCTATTGACTCAGGCTGCAGAAGTTGATATTCTGAAACCATCTAACACTCACTTTATTAACATTAGGGCTAATTTCTTTTGAAGGGAGTTTAAAGTCACCAGTCCTTCGATTCTGGGGTTAATTGGTCTGTTTGCCATTGTTTGTCAGAACTGTCTTTAAAGAACATCTTCAAAGGCTGCTCTGAGACTGGCCCCCGCCTCGTCTGAAATGCCTCAAATGTCTTTATCAATGCCAAAAATGCAGTGAGTGAAAGGGCTTTTTACTTAATTATTTCTGAAAACCCAAAAAGGGATACCATGTAGACAGATAACGAGAGTTGACACAGTGAAATTAAAATGCATGTTCAGGCAAAGACCTTCCAATGAGAGCCAGCACATGGAGAGTCTGTCCTGCCCAGCCCAGTGCGGCGGACACAGCAACGGCCGCTTCATTTTGTCTCTTGGAACAGTTTCCATTTTAAAACCCAGGCTATTGGCTTGCACAGGTTGCTTAGCAACCCACAGGCCAATCGTATTTGGTTTGAAAATGCCAACATCTGCACAACATTCAAAGTATAATTTTTAATTCAAACCCTTCTGTCTGGAGACAGGGAAGAAAGTGTATCTTTAAAAAATAAAACCAAATTTATTTCTTCATACACTTTCCCCACCCACCCACCCACCCACCCTGAGCAATTCATGTTTGTGTGACTGCTTTCACAACTCCGTGTCTATGTTCCTTATCTCCAATCTCCTTTCTTTTTTTTTTAGGAAGATTAGCTCTGAGCTAACATGTGCTGCCAATCCTCCTCTTTTTGCTGAGGAAGACTGGCCCTGAGCTAACATCCATGCCCATCTTCCTCCACTTTATATGTGGGACACCTACCACAGCATGGCTTGCCAAGTGGTGCCATGTCCACACCCGGGATCCGAACCAGTGAACCCCAGGCGGCGAAGCGGAAGGTGCTAACTTAACTGCTGCGCCACCCGGCCAGCCCCTCCAATCTCCTTTTTGGGTAGAGAAGAGTAGAAAGGGGGAACAACTGGGACAGCTCTTCAGGTATCCAGAAGAAAAGGGGAAAAGCGTGTATCCCATTTTCAACGTCATTAGGAGCGCTTCAAAACAGAAGAGAAAAATAGTTTGGGCTCCATTTTGTTGAAAACTATGGTTATTGTGGATCCAAGTCCCGCCCCAGTCAGATGAAAATCAGGCTATGTCTCTTGACAGCTGCTCAGTGATGGGGCATTTGGTGTCCATGAAGACATTATTTGCTACATCTGGAGAATTCAACACTACTTCCTTCCCCCCAAAATAACTGAACCACATCTCCGAAATGACATCAGAGAAACCAACTAGCAGAGAAACTCAGACCCCAATAACTAATAAGGAGCGAACTTCATGATCTCTAAACACAAGTTACATTTTGAGGATCTTGGTCTCTGTTACAGCCAAACCGTCCATGCCTGCGTTCTGTTTTTGGCCTGGCCTTCCTTGGCAATTGCAACTTCCAGTTCTTGCCCCTGTCTAAATTCCTAGGTATCAATACATTTGCATGTTGTTTGGGTAACAATGCAACAGAAACCTCCTCAGGGAAATCAGATTTGGAAAGAATAAAGGCAACTCCAGAACAACACCTTTCTTTTAAAGAGCCCAAATGGCATCGCAAACTGATGCTATCATTCAACTGGCCTCTGCTCCAGTGAATACATTAGCCTCTGCTCCTTCCAGTATGCAGAGGTCAAATTACCTGCTGGAAAGCAAAGGAAGCCCTAAATCATCTGACGCAAGAACAAATAGCCAAGATAATCTGAGCAAGGAGGGGAACTGCAGGTCTCCACTTAGGGTGGGGTGCCCTTAACTGGACAACTCCTGAAGGGCTTTAACCAGGAGACCCTCCGGCAGAAACAAGTGCCCTGTGCTTTGATAAAGCAAAACATACATACACATTCCCCTCACCCCCACCCATTGTGAGGTTTTGGCCATTGGTTTCTGCCGAGCACATGAGATCCGATTACTGTTATCTCTCCTTGCATAACTACAAATGTTATCATTACTGCTCAACTGATACGGCTCTGTTTCACAAACACAAAGGAAGACTATATGTACACTTGCCCTCTCACAAGAAGGGCTGGTTTAAAAGAAAAAAAAAGAGAGAGAGAGAGAGAAGAAAAGGAAGAGGGGGCTGGGAGCCGAGAGGGGCAGGCCCGCTGAATGAGCCTTTCAGAAAGAATTATGTGATAGGTTTTGTGTGTGTGTGCGTTTTTTAAAACGCTGCTGCCAAAGCTAAGAATTGAAAAGTATTCAATGGGCATCATGTCAGAAACACAATGATTTATTTTGCTGGTTCATTTTCAAACATGAGCTTTCTCCTTGTTCCCTGAAATGTGTTTTGGGCCTGAATCTTCGAAATGTGAGGAACAGAAGTTCTGCAGAGAGCCAGGCCTGATTCAAGATCAACAAGGATTCGATTATAAATATGACAGTGGCATATCCCTGGCCCCCAAAGATACTCATCTGTTTGCCCAGACTGCAGACAGATTCTCCATCCAAAACTGCGTGGGGTAGCAGGGGCCCTCTGGCGAGCACCCCCGCCCCCAGCACAGAGGGCTCGGGTGATAAGCCCTCCGGCTCCAGCGTCACCTGCAGTGTCCGAGGGAGGCCTGGCAGTTGAGCTCCTCCAGACCAGAGCTTCCACACACATAGCAGGTTCGAATCACAGTTCTCAGAGTCAAGAGTACAAGAAACGCAACTTCCTTGTGTTCTGGTGCCATCCCACGAAGCTGCAGTCTTGTCACCGTTAATTCCCATTCTTCCTCCAGGATGGCATCGAAGTCCCTGGAGCCTCGCTCAGGCCTGGGTATGGGAGGCAGGCCGGAGAAGAGGGGGATCTGGTCCTGGCAGGGCTGTCCTTGGCTGGCCCTCTGTCCATGCCACTCTTGGCCAGACTGGGATACAGAGAGCCTGAGGCCAACAAAGCTTCGCCCTATCTTGTTTGGCTCCTTCTAGAAATCTGTACCTCATTTTTTTTAACACTGCATTTTTTTAAATTGAGAACTAATTCACATACTTTAAATTCTCCCTTCGAAAGTGTACAGGGGCCGGCCCGGTGGTGCACTGGTTGAGTTCACACGTTCCGCTTCAGCAGCCTGGGGTTCGCCAGTTCGGATCCCGGGTGCAGACATGGCACCACTTGGCAAGCCATGCTGTGGCAGGTGTCCCATATACAGTAGAGGAAGATGGGAACAGATGTTAGCTCAGGGCCAGTCTTCCTCAGCAAAAAAAGAGGAGGATTGGCGGCAGATGTTAGCTCAGGGCTAATCTTCCTCAAAAAATAAAATAAAATAAAATAAAAATTTTTTTTAAAAAAGAAAGTGTACAATTCAGTGGCTTCCAGTATATCTGTAAAGTTGTGCAACCATCACCACTATCTAATTCCAGAACATTTCATCACGCCCAAAAGAAACATGGCCTGTACCAAATTTTGAATTCATTCTTTTGGATTTTATTTTCTAAAGGGGTCCCAAATTGTTTGAACTCGAGCCCCATAAAGATTAAATCTACCCCTGGATTCAGAGACCTCCTGCAAAGGGACCTCAGGCCAGCCTCCTGAAGCCCACACGGCGGCCGTTTCCACTGCAGAACCAGACGCCCTGGGTGAGGGAGACCCAGACCCCTGGAAGGCAGATGCGCCACCTGCCTGAGGTTTCTGGTTTTGCTACCCCTTCCCCAGGGCACTGGGAGGCTGGAGTCCCTTCTGAAGGACACATCTGAGCCCCACTCTTCCTCCCCTGGGGTCTCTCCCCAGTCCTGGGAACTGTGGTGGCCTATCTCTTAATCTATTTCTCTGTTTACGCTCAAAAGACAAGAGTTTCCCTCTTTTGTTCTCTGAATTGTGTCTCCCTTCCCTAAGGCTGGGAAGAGAAAGCAGTAGCTGCCTCATCAAAGGTCACAAAATAACAGAAAGTAATGGTTACCAAAACCCCACTGGGGTGAATTCATCCAGTTACTGCCCTGATACGGGGAAACAATACAGCTCGAGACCTAAAGGTCGCTTCTCACACAGGAGCCCAACAGTGCTGCCAAGTGAGCTGATAGCAAGGACCCTCCTTGAAACTGATGCCACCTCCCCAAATAAGAGGGTAATTTTATTAGCTATCTTTAAAAAAAAAAAAGGCCCAGGGTCCCTGTCTCCTTGCCACCACAAGCTGAGTGGCTTGATCAGTAGACCCAGGAGTTGTGTTTGTGTGGACCAAGCCCTACTTAGGGAGTCAGGGCCCTGGGTCCTGGTCTACCAAGAAATCACTAATTTGGGGTTATTAATTCACTTTCTCATTCTGAACCTCAGTATACCACCAAATTTCAGCACAAACTTTTTGGGAGATCCCGTCTCCCTTCCAAGCTACACTTGATTTGTGTTTTTATTTGATTTCATCTAATTAAAAGATTGAGAAATGGATGGAAGGGGCATAAAAGAGCCCAGAAGTCCCCTCGGGTGGCCTAGGCCAGACTCTTGAGGGTCACCACGTACTCCCCTGGAAGAATACTGGCCGAATGATGGAGCCAGTCCAGGTGAGGGAGCCCAAGGTCAGTGCCCTCTTCGTCAGAGAGGGCGGACCTGAGGTTGGAGCCATTACAAAGCGTCCAGATAATGGTGGTGATGCAATGGTGACAGTGATGATGGCAGCAGCTCTCTTGTGTTTACAACTTGCTAGGCTCCGTGCGGAGCAGCTCACATACGGGGCTTTGTTTGCTTCTCATCGCCAGTCTACGACGTAGGTACTGTTAT
This sequence comes from Equus asinus, assembly GCF_041296235.1. NCBI lineage: Eukaryota > Metazoa > Chordata > Mammalia > Perissodactyla > Equidae > Equus > Equus asinus. The sequence continues at coordinate 11,461,434 of NC_091791.1, read as the reverse complement.
TAATCCCCATTTTACAGATAAGGAAAAAACACATTCGAGAGGCTAAAAGTTTAAGCAGGGTCATACCACTAGGTGTTAAGGAACAGTACTTTTATCCCATCTGCCTGCCCTGGAGTCTTGCTCTTTGCTCATTCCAATACACTCTGCTTTTTTAAGCAGGTAAAGCCGAGAATGGGCCACCCTCTGGTTCCAGGGCACAAAGATGCCCTTCCCAGCCTGCACCAAACACTGGAGTGGGTTTGGGTTTCCCTCAAGTCAGGACTGAACTTTTACTGCTTTGCTTGCCGTTGGAAACGGAGTCTAACTAACCTCAAAAGCAACTACCTCAATTACCTAGAAGGGAAAATGGATCCCAGACTCACACCACACAATCAAATAAATTCCAGCTGTACCAAAGATTCAACAGTACAATGAAATTATGAAATACAAGAAAAAATCATAAAATGGTGTTATAATGTTGGAATAGGGAAGGCCATTATAAAGAGCCACTTAACCCAAAAATCTTAAAAAGAAAGAGGGAAGCGCTTTCTCTGGAGAAGAAACTACAATATTATTAATAAAGCTGAAAGATAAATGACCAGCTTATTACAGACTTAGGCCTCATTCACTTTATACATATCTCCTAAAAAGCAAAAGATCAATAATCCATCAGAAAATATAGGCAGAGTCTACAAAAAGTTCAAGCAAAGAAATTACAAAAGGCTCTTAAAATATATTAAAAGGTGTACAGCCTTGCTTATAATAAGAACATGCCAAATTAAAACTCCCCATCTTGTTGGCAAAGATCTACAGGGCTCAGCAACCGTGTGGGGAAATACAGCTTCACCCAGTGCTGGAAGGTGTGAGCATCCACTCGGCCTCCAGGGAGAGCAATTATGCAATCTACCTTTGATCCTGCAATTCCCTTTTAGGGGATTAGCCTACAAATACACCCAGATATGTAGGAAGTGATGACATACAAGAATATTTATTGTATCATTTTTTTAGCAGTAAAAGGTTGGAAGTAACCCAAATCATCTGAGTAGAAAACTGATTAAATAAACTGTGGGACAGAATGCTACGCAGATATTAAAAAGGATGCAAAAGAATGGAGTTGGAGCCGTACTTCACACTGTGTACAAAAACTATCTCAAAATGGATCAAAGACCTAAACGTAACAGCTAAAACAATTAATCTCTTAAAAGAAAACACAGAGGTAAATTTTTGTGACTTTGGTTTGACAGTGGAGTCTCAGATATGACACCAAAAAACAGCAACAACAAAAAATAGATAAATTGGACTTTACCAAAGTTTAAAACTTTTGTGCATCAAGTGACTTTCCATCCCTTTCTAGTGGTCGAGATATTGAAGTGAGGACGTGGTGGTTTCTCTGGGGTGAAATTCCAGATTTCCTCGGGTCTTCCCGTGGGAGCTGTGATCAACTGTGCTGACAACACAGTACACCCAGCAGTGATAATTCGACAATGAAAGTCATATCAGAGAAAAGATGGCATGTTTCCTTATTTTGAAGATAATGTAGGGGTCACAGTGAAAAGTAAAGGCAAAATGAAAGGTTCTGCCATTAGGACCAACTGCAAAAGCCGTGCAGGCTTGCGGTCCATCCCATGCTGGCAGCATTGCATGATTCTTCAGTGTATTTATAAAAAAAAAAGAAAGAAAGAAAGAAAAAATCATTAAAAATTATTTGCTGCAAAAATTAAAAAGTGAAAGAACAACCCACAGAATGGGAGAAAATATTTGCAAATCATATATCTGATAAAGATCTAGTGTGTAGAATATACAAAAACTATCATAACAACCACAAAAACAACAAACAACTCAATTAAAAAAATGGGCAAGAATCTGAACAGACATTTCTCCAAAGAAGAGACACAAATGGGCAATAAGCACATGAAAAGGTGCTCAGCATCGTTAGTCATTAGAGAAATGCAAATCAAAACCGCAACAAGAATCCACTTCACACCTACTAGGCCAGCTATAATAATAAAAAGTAAAAAAAATGGAAAATAACAAGCATTTGTCGAGGATGTGGACAATTTGGAACCCTCCTGCATTGCTACTGGAAATGTGAAATGGCGCGGCTGCTTTGGAAAACAGTTTGATGGGTCCTCAAAAAGTAAAACACAGAATTACCATATGACCCAGTAATTCCACTCCTAGGTGTGTACCCAAGAGAGGTGAAAACAGGTGTTCAAATAAACTTTTGAACATGAATGTTCATAGCAGCATTATTCATAACAGCCAAAAAGTGAAAGCAACCCAATGTTCAAGGAAGAACGGAGAAACAGTGTGTGGTATACCCATACGATGGAATATGATTCGGCATTAAAAAGGACAGAAGTACTGATGTGTGCTACCACATGGATGAGCCTTAAAAACATCATTTAACTGAAAGAAGCCAGACAAAAAAGGCCACATGTTGTGTGATTCCGTGTATACGAAATGTCCAGAATAGGCAAACCCATAGAGACAGAAAGGAGATTAATCGTTGTCAAGGGCTGGACAAAGGGGCATAGGGAGCGACTGCTTAATGAGTATGGAGTTTCTTTTTGAGGTGGTGAAAATGCTCTGGAATTGGTTGCACAACATTGTGAACGTACTGGAAGCCACTGAATTATACACTAAAATGGTTAAAATGGTGAATTTTATGCTATGTAAGTTTTACCTCAATACAAAAAAAAGGATGAGGAAGTCCTTTATGTACCAACAGAAATAATCCTCAAAACATATATTTTAAGTAAAAAGAAGCAAGTATGCCACTGCAGAACAGTAAGTGTACGTGCTATCATTTGTTTTCGTTGAAATGCATTAAGTGACCAAGTTTTAATATTACTTGCCTCTCTGGGAGCAGAAGCAGAGAAACAGACCCACCCCTGGGCCATCTCCAGGCTCAGGGGAGGAACACGGCCTCCTCCAAGGAGGACGTGGCTGCTGACGGAGCCCTTGCCAAGGCTGATGGGCCTGGATTATCTAGGGTGCAAAATCAGGCTGCGCCCGGTCACCCACTCTCATGTCGGGTCCAGTGCAAGCAGTCACCCCTTGGGGCTCATGCCCTCTGGCACAGCCCCAGAGGGCCCATCCTAACCAACTGAGCAGGGTAACCTGGCAGACTGACCTGTTTGGAGCCCTGTTGTGTACCTTTTCTCCACAACGAAAGGTGAGCCCTCAGACAACCAGTCTGCTCCACTGCAGATGCTTCAGCTCAGAGGAGTTGTAAATTCAGCTCTGTTATGGCCTGAATGTTAGTGTCCCCCCACCAAGTTCACATGATGAAGCCCTAACCCCCAGTGGGATGGCAGTAGGAGGTAGGGCCTTTGGGAGGTGATTGCATTTAGATGACATCATGAGGATGGGGCGGCATAATGGGCTTAGTGTCCCTATAAGAAGAGAAAGAAACGAGAGCTCACTCTCTCCTCCATGTGAGGACACAGTGAGAAGACCATCTGCAAAGCACGAAGGAGACCTCACCGAACACCGACTCTGCCGGCGCCTTGATCTTGGACTTCCCAGCTTCTAGAACAGTGAGAAATAAATGTCTGTTCTTTATGCCACCCAGTCTATGGTATCTTGTTACAGCAGCCTAAACGGACCAGGACAATCTCTAAGACGGCCCAGAGGGAGAACAAAAGGGCCGAGTTCACCTGCCCAGCACATGTGTGGAGTCAGGATGAACTGGGAGCCCCAGCCCTGCCCTTGGCTCCTGGGTGCCCCTCCGGTGTGAGCATTTTACCATGCCAAGTGCCATTTTAGTGTAAAAGATAAGCGTTTTCATATAGCATGGCCCATAGTGCAAGCCAACTACTTCACCTGGTGCTCTACTGAAAAAAAAAATGTGCTCAGTTCCAACACTGGAGGAAAAATTGGCTGGAAGCACTTCTTGAGAGACAGCACAGTGCTGTATTTTATGGGTGCTTTCAGGGATTTTCAAGGATAATTTTGACTATATGTGATTCTCGCTTCATGTGATGGCTTTAGAATCTAACCCCTGAGTTAGACGTGACTCCACTGTAATAACAACAGAGTACAGGGGCCGGTCCGGTGGCGCAGCGGTTAAGTGTGCACGTTCCGCTTTGGTGGCCCGGGGTTCACCAGTTCAGATCCCAGGTGAGGACATGGCACCACTTGGCAAGCCATGCTGTGGTAGGCGTCCCACATAGAAAGTAGAGGAAGATGGGCACGGATGTTAGCTCAGGGCCAGTCTTCCTCAAAAAAAAGAAAAAAAAGAAAAAAAAAACAGAGTACAACCGAGAGTTCTGCATGTACCAAATGAGAATGGAGAGATGGGGCCAGTTGCATAGATGCTACCCAAAGTTTCCCCAAACACCCCACACCAGCCCCTCCTACAAGCAGGTCTGGATCACATTCGTTATGCAACACATGTTGCACAGGGAAGAGCCTGCATGTGTCCAAATTTACTATGTTCCTAGTTATCTACTTAAAAATCTCATCCAAATTACAGTCAATAATAGCCCCATTGAGAGATCAGTGGCAGCCCAATCTGAGACCCAAAGCCCACATTCCGTCTACTCCACCATATTGTCTTCTTCTCCTGCTGAATCACACTGATTATTTCAGCTCACCTGTTTTTTTCCCCTTACACTAATTTACTTCTTCAATTACCTCCAATTTAGTCCCTTCTACTCAGACATCTTCCTCGTGTGCAGATGCTCACTGGGGAGATCTTAAGACTGCTCTCACCCAGAAATGCATCCTTAGGCACACATACCCAAGCCGACCTGCTGGGTCCCTGAACCTACACTATTGCATCGTGGGTCACTTTCTCCAGTAGCTTCTTGGCTATTCCACTAACATTTCTAGTGTCTTTCTAACCCCCATGGCACTCCAAATACTGCTTGCTTCCAGGACTACCTGCAGCTCTTATTATTTTCCTGTCATTGATTTCGTGCTGGGGTTTCTAACTACTCAATACAGATCCCATGCTTTCATTTCTTTTCTGCCCTTGGAATCCGAAACATCTCCCAATTTACTACCATCTGCTACCTTAATTAATAGGCTGTTTACCTCCCTTGTAAGACCTTGCAGTGATTCTCTTGGACTCCATCCCTAACTTTGTGCACATTGCAGGCTCTCATTAGTCTTGCTTTATAATCCAGCTTTCAATCTATTTGACAGCTCTCATCTCCAAGCCAATTTGAATTACATTTTTCTTGTAAGATTTCAGAAGACACAAACACGCTTTTTCCAACCTGGAACAAATTACATCTACTACATTCCCTCTGTCCACTCCTTTTATAATTTGAAGGGAACAACAACAACAAAAAACCCTGCAATCTGGTTTGTTTGATATAAATTCAGTGGTTCCTTCTCTGCATTGATGTCTCAGATTTGCATTACGATCTCCAAGGAGATTGTTTTAACATGACGTGGCATCTTCTTCCAGCCTCCCTTCACCCCAGCACCGTCACTAGTGGATTTGAATTGCACACAATGGAGTTGTACCCAAATGCGTAACTGAAGATATAAATGAGTAAAGTGTACGGACCTGTTTACCATCATTTACCATGAGTGGGGACTGGTTAATCGTTCAGAATAGAAAACAACTCATCAGCAGAATTTTTGTTATTGTTACATGAAATGACCATTGTTGCAAGTGTTCATTAAATGCAATCATCTTCTGTTCTTTCTTCATAGGTCCCGTGTAATGAAGTGGAAGGAGGAAGAGAGAAGGTTAGCATGCATTAAACACCTATTCTGTATCAAGTCCTGAGTTAGGGATTGGCTTCATACGCTTGATTTCAGCAATGAGTTTTAAATCTGGCTTCATCCGCATCACCTGAAGATTCTGGAAAGAGGCTGACTTCCAGACCCTATGCCTAGATCTTCTAAGTCAGGAGTTTTGGGGTGGGGCTCAGGAATCTGGGTTTTTCTAAAGCATTACGAGCGCTGTTTTGATTACTAAGTGAATTTGGGAAGCGCAGAATTCTCAAAGCAGCCCAGAAATGTCCATTTCAGTCTTCTTGTCGGTCATTTGTTGGATGAGGAAACTAGGGCTCAGAGAGCTTCAATAATTTGCCAGCGTCACAGACTAGGCAATCATAAACCCTCATTAAAGATGAGTCTGTGGGGCTGGCCCCGTGGCTGAGTAGTTAAGTTCACGAGCTCCACTTTGGCAGCTTGGGGTTTGCCAGTTTGGATCCTGGGCGTGGACCTACACACCGCTCATCAAACCATACTGTGGTGGCATCCCAGATAGAAGAGCTAGAACGACTTGCAGGTAGGATATGCAACTATGTACTGGGGCTTTGGGGAGAAAAAAAAAAAAGAGAGGAAGATTGGCAACAGATGTTAGCTCAGGGCCAATCTTCCTCACACACACACAAAAAAAGTCTATAGGATTCTGGAGCCCATCCTTTCTCCATGATCTCACAGATCCTCCATTTTGATGGGAAGTAATTTTTTTATTGTCGTTGGAGATGCCACAGCATCATTTTTATGAAAATGAATAACTATTCACCATTTTTCAAAAGACATTTGATGTACACCAGTGTTCACAGCTGCATTATTCATAATAGCCAAAATGTGTAAACAACCCATGTGCACCAGTAGATGAATGGAGAAACAGAATGTGATATATATTTACTATATATTAGTAAAAAGGAATGAAATTCTCTACCACATGCTACAACACACATGAACCTTGAAAACATTACGCTTCTATGAGATAGCTAGAGTAGTCAAATTCATAGAGACAGAGGGTAGACTGGTAGTTACCAGGGGCTGGGGAGGAGGAGGGGGAGTTATTTAATGGGTACAGAATTTCTGTTTAGGATGACGAAATGGATAGTGGTGACAGTTACGCGACATTGCAAATGTTCTTAATGCCATTGAATTATATACTTAAAAATGGTTAAAATGATAAAGTTTATGTTAAGTATATTTTATCACAATAAAAAAAGCACACAAAAGACATTTGGAAGCAATGGGAGCTTAAGCCATATACTTATGCCCCCGGGACATGCCCCAAGAGTGAGAGTCTGAAGTAAACCCCTGAGATTTTCTTTTAATTTCACCTGAAGTTGAATGAACAACAGATTTCTGGTTAATTGAAGGTTCCAGTTGGTCATGTCTTCATGTATTTTACTTGTATTTTACTCTTTGCTCATTTTTTCTGAGAGAAGAGTGGAAAGAAATCTTTCAGCCTGTAGAGGAGGAAGTAATCCCACGTAGAAGGGCAAGTACATTGCCCTGGGCATCAGGAGGTGTGAGGGCAATTCTGCAACCTGCATGAGGGATAGTCCCGGTCAGTTGACATTTTTTGAGCTTGCAAGTTCTCCCCTGTCGGAGGAGAGGCTGTGGCTGGTGATCTGCTGCTTGCCCCCATTTTTCTAGGAGCATTCCTGCCCTGGCTGAGCATATGGCCCAAGTTGAGCAAAACACAGCCCTTCTCCTGGATTTTTTTTTTTTTTTTTTTTAACTCTACAGACTGGAAACATCCTTCCTTCTTTTTGGCTACAAGTCCCAAGGTTCAACCCTAAAGTGTCAAGCAGGCCTGGCCACCTCTGGTGGATAAGCTTTGAGGGTACCCCACAGGGTTGCAGGATGCTGGAGTGGGTGGAGCCCCTGTGCCAGGGCCTGTTCCTGAGACCCTGGAGCTGCCTGGCCCCAGGGGCCCAGCCTTTAGTTCCGGAAGACACCGCTCCGTCTTTTCCATAGCGTCTCTTTATTTCTTGAGTAGGCTTCTGGCATCTGCAATACAAGGAGTCCTGACCACTACAGCACACATTTGATGAAATGAGTGCTAACATTTCTTCTGTTTGTTTTTTTTTTTAGTTTCTTTAGCTTTATTGAGGTATCCTTGACAAATAAATATTGTATATATTTAAGATGTACAACTTGATGCTTGATATAGATTATGAAATGATCACCACAATCAAGCTAATTAAAATATCCATCACCTCACATAGTTACCTTTGTGGGTGTGTGTGATGAGGACTCTCAAGATCTGCCCTCTCAGTAAATGCAAGTGTACGGTCATCACGCTGTGCGTTAGCTCCCCAGACCTTACTCATCCTGTATAACTGAAAGGGTGTACCCTTTGAGCAACATCCCCTCATTTCCCCCACCCCGGCAACCTCTGTCAACCACCATTCTGTTCTGTGCTTCTGAGTTTGACTATTTTCTATTCCACATATAAGTGAGGTCGTGCAGTATTTGTCTTTCTGTGTCTGGTTTATTTCACTTAGTGTAATATCCTCCAGATTCATCTATGTTGTCGCAAATGGTAAGATTGCCTTCTTTTGTAAGGCTGAATAATTTTCTATTTTATATATATATACCACATTTTCTTTGTCCACTTGTCAGTGGACATTTAAAAAATAAAAACATACATATAAAAAACGAATTTAAATCCTCTGATCCTGAGAAAGTCATTCCATACCAATTTAACCAAACGAAAAGTTTCCCTTTGTGAAGTGTCTCATCTGAGACAGAGGGTGGCCAGCACAGATGACACGAAGACCTTCTCCAGCTCCAGAGTCTTCCCATTCAGATGCCATATAAGAACAGGAGATAGAGAAGGGAGAATTATGGAATAATTTAAAATAATTAATTTACATTTTTAATTTGGTTTGAGGAGCTGTTGAAGGACATTTTCTCCTCTCCTATGTTTTTCTAGATGATTTGTATCATCAAGGAAGACGTGATTGCATCTTCCAGATCAAAGATACTGAAAAAGGATGCCTGTCAAAGAAGACTTTAGGCACGTGACAGTGATGGCTCTTGAACAAAAACTACGATCTGTTCTTTCTGAGAAAGAAAGAGGGTAGGACTCTCCAGCGCAGGCCCAGCATTTAGTTGCAGCAGAGGGAGTTACAAGCTGGAGAAGAAATGCAACGACGGCCGGTCCAGATTTATCCTACGGCTGTGAGTCTGTTTGATCACGATGGACATTGTGGTGAGGGACATCCATCCCAGGGTGGAAAATGAGCAGGCTAATTTATCATCACACTGAAGGAAAATTCCATCATCTAGGCATGGGAGTGAATCAACACAGATCTCCTGAGAGGCAGGAAGAGGGCTAAGGATTAACACAAGACCTGCTAAAGCCGCAGGAACGGTGCAGGCTTTAACTAAACTTGAGGTTTTGTTAGAAACACTTTTTGTCCTCCTTTAATAGTTAACCTGACCCCAGCTCAAGAATCCAAGATGTTGAGTCGTCTTTGTGCACCTGGAGAAAACTTTCAAGCCTTAATTACTTATAATCTTGGTTCCAGCAATAATCTCAGCAATGCTGCTATAGCCCTCCTCTTTTACAGCTCCCAGATGCTCCAAACCAACAGATATCTTATCTCCGGCAGGAGACTCTGTTTTTTATGATTTTAAAACATAGCTTGAAAAAGTCTCCATCTTATCTCGGAGCAGAAGTGGTGTCACTTGCCAGCCCAAATATCCTAGTAAGAGTTTTCCCTCTCACTCAGCTGCCACAGCTGCCTCTTTCAGCCCAGCCAGACTCCTGCTGAGATAAAAATACAACTCATTTAGGTCAATGATTAAATTGAAAGTTATAATATTACCAATTAAGTTTGAGCAAAGAAAGAACAAAAAAAAAAACCCCAAACACATTCTTTGAGATTGTCACCACCATACCTGTCCTCTCAAACAACAACCCCCCCACCACCACGTGCCACCCCCACCCAAAAGCAGAAAGTCTTATGAAAGCACTTGAGAAGTCTCCCCCGCAGGCCTTGTCACTAGGGTCTCCGCTTTCAATCTCAGAACAACTACTTATTGTCTCCGAAGCACATTTTTATCTGAGAGCCTGTGTGCTCGCTGGGTTGTGGAAGAAACCTTGCGGAGTCAAGCGGTTTTCCGGAGATTGCCAGCCCTGGAGGAGCTGGGGAGGAAGATGTGCACTGGGAGGAGAAACCGAGGAGACCATGCGGAGAATTATTTATAGTGCATATGACTCAGGGGTGGTGAAGACAGGTAACACCTCTGAAGACTAAAATAGCTATCAAGGTAAGGCATTGCTGTGCGACACGGCCAGGATGCGGGTACGGCGCGCGGCGCACCTAGGATGCAGAGGTCCCCAACTCTCAGGTGCCCTCCCTGTGCCTCCTTAAAATTGGCGCACTGGGTGCCTCTCTTGCCTCACCTTAGTCCCAGCCCTGTGCTCCGAAGATCCCTAAGGACGGCAATAACCGCTTCTGGTCTCTCGTCTCGGCTTGTTTAAAATCTGACTTAGTGAGGGGGCGTGCGGGTTATAGCAAGCTGAAGCTTGTCTGCCCGAGTTGGCGATCCAGTTAACAGTTCACACACCTTGGCCAGCCATGTCTTCTGACCCATCCCACAATCACAAACACTCTCCCATTGATTCCCAACCCAGGAAAGTCCCGAGTGGCCTGGACAAGGAGTGAGGGCTCTGCCCCAGATCTCACTCCAGGAGAGTCCCCAGCTGCAGACGGGCGGTGTTCTTGCTTCACTGTGCTTTAGAGGGCCTATTATCCTGTGATGATGGGCTGATGGTTCTCAAGTAATTAAACAATGCCAGGAGTCTTTTAAACAATCCCTTAATTACTAGTCTCACCACCAGAATTACACCCTCCAAATCCTAGTTGATGCTGCTGAAGACTTTTGGGAGCGACAGACGATGGGAGAAAGGTCCCAGGAGAGCGTCTCGTCTGGGGTTGAGATGTGTGACGGGGTACAGTTTCCCAGCGTGGTGGCACAATCTGGACAGCGGTTTCAGGGGTTTCCAGTGGACCGGCTCAGCCCCCAAACCACGAAGAGCCTCTGGCTGAGACCCAGACTGGTAGGGATGTTTTGCTTTGTTTTGTTTTTTTTAAGAGCAGTTTTAACTTTACAGAAAAATGATCAGAAAGTCCAGAGTTCTGTATAACCTCTCGCCTCTCCCTCTCCTTTCCCCATTATTAACATCTCCCATGAGCTTGGTGCATTTGTCACAATTGATGCACTGATGTGATACATTCTTATTAACTAAAGTTCTAGTTCACCCGAAGACTCACTCTTGGTGTTGCTTTCTGTGGATTTTGGGAAATGTATAATGACATGTATCCACATTATAGAATCATACCGAGTCGTTTTACTGCCCTAAACATCCCCTGGGAGCCACCTGTTCATCCCTCTCTCCCTCCAAACTGACAGAGATGTATTTTGAACCCAAATTTGCTAGAGAAATTTGTGTATTTGTCTCTTTTTTTTCCTTGAAAGTAAATGGTGGTGATTCCTTCCGGTCATGGGATTGTCATAAAGCTGAGCTCTCGAATTCTCATGGAGCCTGGTCAAGAACACACAGTACCTCCCTCATCCGCTGTACCGTTTGGGAAACGTAAGCTAGTCCCTGGACCACAGCAGCCTCTCTCCGGGAGCCCAGTGGCAGAGCCAAGCTCGGTGCCTGCCCATGTTCTAACCCTCATGTACCCCACAACAGATGGACACACAGGAAGTCCCAACTGTGCTGAACACGACAGACGAGTAGTACCCAGAAACTGTGAGAATACAGAGAAAAGACAGAGCTCGTCAGCTCAGAGCAGTGGTTCTCAAAGTATCACCCAGGCACCCCTGGTGGTCCCCGAGACCTTCTCAGGGATTCATGGGTTTAAGCTATTTTGATAACAATATTAAGAAGTTATCTGCTTTTTTCACTCTCATTGTCTGAAAAGTGTATAGTGGAGTTTTCCAGAGCCTACGTGATTTGTGGTATCACAATAGATGGAATGCCTAAGCGGATACAAGAATCCAGCTATCTTCTCTTAAGCCAGATAATAAAGAGTTTTGCAAAATGTAAAATAATGCCACTTTTCCCTGTTTTTTGTTCTGGAAAATATAGTCAATTTTCATTTTAAAAGTCATGTGTGTTATATGTGATAGGTTTATTACTATTATTTTATGTGAAATAAACACTTTTATGTTTTTCCCAGTTTTGATTTCTAATGTGATAAAGATTGATAAATATAATCCACATTAACACAAGCTTTTGGAATCATCGAGAATTTTTAAGAATGTAAAGGAGTCCTGAGACCAAAGAGTTTGAGAACCACTGATTTATAGCAAAGGGTTTGGAGTCGGACAGACCTGGGTTGAAAACACAATTCTGCCATTTGAACGAGTTATTTGCCCCCCTCCTTACAGCCTTCATTTCTTTGTCCATAAAATGGTGATAATAATGTTTATAATCATTATATTATAGAATCATATAATAATAACTCCATGGGGTGGTTGCAAAGATTAATGATCTGGCTTATAAAAAGCCCCCTGCGTGGTCCCTGGTGTAGATGAGGCAGTCAACAGACAGTGAAAGAAGGAGGGTAAGAAAGTTTAAAACTTCATTCTCATTCTTAAAATGCATAAATAGCGAGGTTGTTCTGTTGTGCATGAAACAACAGTAAATTACAAAAGGGGTCTTCTCCCCATCTCCGTACTACAAGCAATGGTTTAGGACTGAAGTTGGCGGGCCTTGAAAGACGAGGGAATTTACATGAACAGAAGGGAAGAATATTTCTCTTCTGCTCTTGCAGAAAAATAGCATGAATGAAGGCTTGGAAAGAGCAGTGAGCAAAGCCTGTCCATGGGACCTTGAACAGACCAGCTGTCCTGCTCATGCACACACTCATGCACACCCACGCACACATGTCCACACTGAATGAGTATAGAGACATGAAAGTGACCATTTCTAAAGTCGAGCTTCACATACAGTCATAATTAACAGGACCTTCATGCATCACAGCCTCATGAATACACAGTTACCACCGTCTCCTCTGTTGCTTTCCAACCCTCGTCTGCCCATCGTAATCCCAGGCCCCACCCAGAGATCTGGATCGTCTAGGTGTGAGGCAGAACCCAGGCATCCATATTTTTATAAAAGCACCAAATGTGCAACCAGAGGAGAGCCCTCCAGTCCACTGTGGGCAGGCACCCAAGAAAGACCAGAGCGTTTCTGCCTGCAGGAGGGCATCTGTAACATAACTGGAAAGACGAGCCATAGGAGGTAGTCAAGCCACTCTGCTGTGAGTTGACAAGGCTGAGAGCCAAGGGAAGCAAGATCAGCAAGAGGCATCATGGGTGGCGAGAGAGGGCAGGAGAGAGCACCGTGGACTGAGGCATCCTCCAGACCTCAGCAGAAACTGGACAGCACATTTAGGATAGTTGTGGTTGGTGTGAGGGGAGCCACAGGGAGAGTGCAGGGACATGGGGACAGCACCGCCAGGCCCCCCCAGACCCAATGGGGCAAGGGAGGGCACGGTTACTGTACCCCAGGGGATCCTCGTGTGGTGAGTCCACCTTGAGAGGAGCAGGGACCTGGGGTCAAGTGGCAATGCCAACCTGAGGTGACCTCACAGGGAGGAAGCTGGGGATAGATATGAAAGGAATAAATATCCCAAACTCTCTCTTCCCTTCCTCTGATCCCAAACACAACGGAAGCCAGTGGCCTGCTTGTGTGTCCATACATGTCAGCCTCTGGGGCAGAGAGAGGTGGGGAGGGTGGACAGTGGCTCCACAGGGCCAAATGGGAGACATCAGCCTCGGTAAGACGGTCGGAGGAGGGTTCTGAGCAATTATGCATGTCCACCTAGCCCTGGAGGAGGGGATGCCGCTATCCACACCAGGAGGCCACGTGAGCCACCCTGACCACGGCCTGAGCGTGCTGAACACACGAGACTTGCCAGCCTGTGCTGGGCACTTCTCCTACAGCCCCGGGAGCCCCACAAACCAGTTAAGTAGAGATTGTGACGTGTGGATGCTGAAGCTCCGAGAAATTAGATAATCCGCCTGCCACGGCAAAGCCAGACAACGACCAGGCAGGATTCAAACCCAGGTCCTTCGTACGGGAGTTTGGGCTCTGGCCCTTCTGCCCCCCACCTCTTCCCGGAAAAGAAGGTGTGAGAGTCTGGAACAAGGAGAGTTATCCCTGGACACCTGCCTCCTGCAACTCACACAACTGTGAGTGATCGTGTCAGTCAGGAGGAGCTGGGCTATGACATCGTAACAAACTGACCAAGTCGTTTAGATGCTGAACCCCAGGAAAGTTTGTTTCTCACCCCCATCACACGTCCAGTGCAGGGGGGCCAGGGGACTCTGCTCGTTGTCGTCAGTGGGGACGCGTGGACCCATCTCCGCAGTTGCTGTACTAGGGGAAGGGAACACAACCGAGTAAAGATTTCTTACCTACGAAGCTCCACACATCACTTCTACACATATTTTGTGGTCCAGAGCCAGTCACACGGCCCTGCCAAACCTCACAGCGGCGGGCAGGCACTCTGCTCCCGGGTACCACGTCCTAGCGGCCTCCACGCTCACTTTCTTCGGGCTCTTATGACGTGCTGGGCATCACGCTGAGCGGTTTGCGTGTATCATCTCATTTGAACCCCACGACAGTCTATGAGGTAGAGCGTATTTATAGTCCCTCTTCACAAATGAGGACTATAAAGCACAGAGAGGTTGAATAATTTGCCAAGGTCACACAGGTAGCAGGAAAGAGGGCCGTGATTTGAATCCAAGTAGCCCAACACACTTAACCACTGGACTCTCATCACTTACTGATCGTTCAACTAATAATTATTTGCGCAGGGCCTATGAGAGGAATTGAGGACACGATGGGGAGGCCAAAGTCCCTGCACTGGTGGACCTACAGTGCAGAGGAGCATGCCTTCTGGGGATTCCATCTCTATATGGCACTGTTAGGATTTTAACCTCAAATCTCAAAGCTGGAAAAACTGAAGAACCCAAGCTTAAGTGCCCCTGTAGCCCAAATTCATCCCACTTAATAGGGAGATTCTCTCTGCAGCCACGCCCTGGGTGGGGCTTGCAGCCTCTGTGTCAATGTTTCTTTTCTCTCTGGGGACAGCTCAGCTCACCACAACTGCTTCTCAGCCTCCAGTTCTTGGTTTCTCCATCCTTGGGCAAGAGAGAGGTAGAGAGACCCCCTTGCTTGTAGCATTCCCCTCTCACGTACTAAAAAGTCTTACCACGTTCTCTAGAGAAGAAATCAGGTCAGGGAACAATGCTTTAACTCATCCTTCAAGGAGTCTCATCCTGCTCCTGGAAGGAGCAAGTTTCTTTAAAGAAAGGCCAAGTTCCCGGCCTTTCCCGGCCTGGCCTCCCGTGGCTGCCTTCACACAGTTCCTGCCTCTGCTGTTCTGGATGTGGGCCTCACCCCGCTTCTTTCCTCTGCAGCAGGCACACCCTGAAGGTAACATCAGCCCGGCAACCCCTCCCAGCCAGGCTCTGCAGTGGCGGGGAGGAACCCTTACTCAGAAAGGTCAGCACACGCTTTGTTTGGGCTCTGTGATAAGGTCTGCCCACCCTCCTGGAAAAGGATTGTGGACCCCCTCTGAGAATTATCTAATCAGTTCAAGTTTCCCAGGCCTTTCTTGTTGGATTGTAACTTCATTTTTAAGAGAAAACAGCCAAGGACCACAGGTTGCTAATTTTCTTTCTTTTCTTTTCTCTTTTTTTCCTGTTTTCATCATAAAGATTAGGCCCAGGCACAAAGTTTTGAATTATTCTATCTTTTCTCACATGGACCATATCAGTGGGTCACATAGTCACAATAGCCAGCATTTGCTCAGTACCCTAAGGCTTACCCAGCACTTTTATTTTTTTTATTTTTTTTTATTTTTATTTTTTGAGAAAGATTAGCCCTGAGCTAACATCTGCCACCAATCCTCCTCTTCTTGCTGAGGAAGATTGGTCCTGAGCTAACATCCATGCTCATCTTCCTTTACTTTATATGTGGGATGCCTCATATGGCTTGATAAGTGGTGCACAGGTCCGCTCCTGGGATCCGAATTGGTGAACCCCAGGTCGCCAAAATCGGAGTGTGCGACCCCAACTGCTACACTACCGGGCCGGCTCCTACCTAGCACTTTTATATTTACACTCTTTTATTTGATTCTCACATGCTTCTAGTGAGAAAGGCATCAGAATTCTATCCGTTTTACAGAACAGCAAGCTAAGGCTTCGGGAAGTTCAGTTTCTGGCCCAGCGTCACTGAGCCTTTAAACGGGAGAGCTAGGGCTTCAACTTCAAGTTCAAACCTACCGTGCCACCATTGCCACCATATTCTTACCAAATTCTCCTCCAGCGAACATTAATTTCCACTTCTGATGATTTTGTGACCCTAAAATGGAACCAAGATGTTTGCTCGGCGAGTATATAAAGCATTTCTGGGTAGGTGCTATTTGAGAGTGAGCCTAGGAAGGGCGAGTGGGTGGGCAAACAGCAGGGGTCCAATGGAGAGAGGCAGCGATTCCTCATTTATCCTTTATACAGGGTGGCCCTACATATGAGCCAAACCCCTGAACCGGCCCTGGGCACTTTCCTCTGGATCCGCAGAGAGAAGGCTCCTAGGACAGAGATGCAGGAAAGGCTTCCAGCGGAGAGGGGTGGACCAGCCTTTTGAGCCGGGACGCAGAGGACCGGGACGAGGGTTAGGACAGGCATAGAAGGCGGCGACTGAGCTGCTGGGCAGAGAGGCAGCCAAGGCCCAGGAAGGCAAGCCGTTGCCAGGGAATTTCTAAATTCTTCATTCTTAAGAACTTTAGCCAAGCCAAGAACATGAGAACACACGTGACCCCAGAAAGTACCACCTCCCCCTCCAGAAGCAGGCACTCTACTAAGAACCCAAGGTTCCAGCAGCGCCCGCCAGGGAGAAAGAGGAAGAGAGATGCCTCAAGACCTCAGTGACACGCGTGCCTACACGTGCACACACTCACACGACCAACTTCCCTCAGCCCTCTTCTGCTGCTTCTGTCTCTTTTGAATATTCTAGCTGATGCTTTTTCTCAAGACGAAGATGTAAGCCCTTGGGTCCATCAGAGGCCAGAGAGGTCCTGCCTGGGTCCCTGAGGGAAAACCCTTCACCTGCAGCCTTCTATTGTGATTGTTTGTTTCTCCGTTTCTTCCGTTAGAATAGGTTCCTGAGTCCTGGTGTGCCCACAGGGCTGTGCACACAATAAGTGCTTACTAAATGGTGGCCGGTAGACTGAAGGAAAGAGCAGCGGCGTGGCGGTGGCCCTGAGTCAGTTGATGGTACCACCTTGGTGCTGCCTTCCCCTCTCTGGCCTCAGTTTCCCTCTCCAAAGTAACAAGGTTGGCTTGGCTCATCTCTGAGACTCCACTCAGCCCCTTGAGCCCTCTCGGTTCTCTTGGCCCCTCTCCATCCCAAGAGCGTTCCTTGGCAAGCTGAGAGAGAGCAGTTTGGTTCCGCCCCCACTCATCTTCTCCTGCCCTTTTCTGCTCCAGAGCTTCAAAGTTTGGAGCCTGGGCAGAGAGTGAATGGCACCCCTGCAGATCCCACAGGCTGTAGCTGAGCAGGATGCTCTCGGGGAGAGGCCTGAGCGCGGTGAGGCTGTCACCTCTCAGCCTCATTATGACCACTGGCCCATCTTTCAAAGTCAGCCTGGGACAGACCAGCGTCTTCAGGTCTACCACACAGACGTCAGTGAGAGAAGGAAAGAGACTCACCCACAGCCAGCGGCTCGGGGGCCTTCTGGGTTCCCATGCCTAGCATGTGCGTGTCTCTGGCTTTCTGGCCTCCAACCCAACATCCACTCTCTACCTGATCCCAGCAGAGCCCACTGCACAGGTTTCCCTTGGAATATGAATTATGAGCAGAGAGACAACAAAGCAGGAGATGGTTGGTGCCCTCGTTCCTGTGGCAACGCCATGGGGAGACCCCCATTAGCTCTGCCCAGACCTTTGGAGCAGCGCAGGCCCCAGCCCTCCTGCCCTCGTGCTTCTCCCTTCTCTCTGACTCTGCCCCTCTTTTCCCATTTCCTTTTCTGTTGCCCACACCCAAAAAGCCCCATCTGATTCACCCCTCAAATCCCAGGGCAAAGTGATAGAGACCACACACCTCCAGTTATCGTGGGGCAGCAAAGCAAGACCTCTGCCTGTTCCCGAGGACCAGGAACACCCACGGGCAAAACCACAGGGAAGACCAGAGCTCAGGTCTGATGCCATCTCTCTGCTGTGTGGCCTCAGGCTCGGGGCTTGAGTTCTCTGAACCTTAGTTTCCTCATCTCTAAAATGGGAAAGTTTGCCTACCTGGTGGGACTGGGGTGTGGGTTAATAAAATGCATAGAGAGCCCAGCACCTGCTGGAAACCTGCAGGACATTCTAGGAGGGAGACTGCTGTTATTGTTGTCATTCTGATGAGAAACTCTCCTTGCTTCTCCTCCACTAACCCCAGGATGGATGGAGAAACACAGCCAGCTTCTTTCTGATACACGTGCCCTGAAATCACCACCTTTTCAGTTGCACAAAACATTGGGTCACCAAGAAAAGCCTTCCCAAGGCCCTTTCGGGAAAAGACTTCTTTTTCTGACTTGAAACAAGAAGGAATCGTTTGCCAAACTGAAACAGCACATAAACCTTAGAACCCGCAGATTTGAGTGAATTCTAATCTTGGCCCAAACTGGCAGGAGTGAGGGGGTGGGGGAGGGGAGGGATGAGTCAGAGATTCCACCCTTCAGAGGGGGCAGCCTAATATGGCATTGGGGAGCCACGAGAGACGACTTAGGTATGCCTGGACTCTCAGACTGGAGCCACGACTCTGGCCAGGAACCAGCTGTGCCCCCCCCCCCCACACCCGCCACCTACCCTCACATACACATGGAGCAGAGCCTTGGGGTGGCAAACAGGAACTGGGAGCCCAGACCAAGTTGGAAGGAGCCAGCCAAGAGAGGAGTAGCTTGGCCCCAGAAATGATGGCAATCACCTTTCTCCCAGCATGCCCCAAGTCCTGGGCCAACGTGGACCTGTCTCTTCAGGCAGGATGTGGTCCTTGCTGACTCTAAGGTCTCCCAGGTGCAGCCGACATAGAGTCTGTGACATGGCACGTAGACATGTGAGTAAGAGGGAATCTTCACCCCACATAACCTCAGAGCATACGAAATTTATTTTCAACCCTGGAGAAAAGGACCGGCAGGGCAGGCTCTTCTAAAGGTAAGAAGCAATTTCTGTTGCTAAAACAGTTTTACAACTTAATGAAAACATGGAGATTCCTCTTCAATGGCACGAGGGGAAGCAAAGCCGAGTTCTAGTCCTGGCGTGGCTCCTCACCAGCTGTGTGACTTCGGCAAGCCACCTTGCTTCTTTGTGCCTGTTTGTTTGTTGGCTTGTTTGTTTAATCATCTGCAAGTTGAAGGAAGTAGAAAAGTGGTTCTCAAACTGGAGTGTTCATCAGAATTTTCTGGAGGCCTGTTTCTCGAGCTCTGGCTCAGAGATTGGGATTCAGTAGGCCTGGGGTGGAGCCTAAGAATCTGCTCTAACAAGCTCCGGGGTTCCAGGATTCCTCGAGTGTATTCAGAAGGAAGAGTCTCAGGGTCCTGCTTTCCCAGCAGGAGTCCTCTGATTGGACTGACCGGTGACGGCAGCTGGGGGAGCCAGACCGGGCGGAGTAGCCTGGCCTGGGTCACAGACTCCATCTCTAGGGCCAGGAGGTGAACCTATGTCCCCACAACCACACGGATCCAAACAGAGTGGAATTGTTGGGAAGAGTCAAAACAGGGAACTCTGCTGGAGAGACGAGAACACAAATACCTACCTTGGTGTCAGGGCCAGCACCAGACCCAGGTGAGGCCACTCCTCAGCCTCTGTCCTTTCCAGCACGCCTGGCTATTTCCCTTTACACCCTCTATTTACCAGGTCAACTCGTGTCACTGTTTGCCCAACCCAGGCTCCTGGTAGAATAGATCTGGGAAGAGTCCTAGTTCAGGTCCCCACCTCCAGGGAAGACAGTCCCCAAATATTCCAGGCAGATGAGTTCCATCCAGATCTTTCCAGAAGGAGGGCATTACCTTGGTTCTCCTGACTATGTTCCGGGGGAAACTCAGCCACAGGGGAGAGTCACGCTGGGTCACTCATGTATAAACCCATGCCCTGGGCAAATGCACAGAAAACTATCATTCACACTTGGGCTTGCAAACTTACACAAAGTCTATTTTCTGGCCTCAGAGAGGCTCCCAAATAACCAAGGTGATGATGAAGATGACGAGGAAGGGGTCAGCATGTCCCCGCCTTTGTTCCTGAGGTTCGACACTCCCTAGGAGGTGTTTGTACAGATCAGGATTTTAGGTTTTACATGATTTGCTTCTAAAGGCAGACAAGCAATTTATCAACCTTCCTCTTCAAGCCTCCTGTGGCCCGTGGCTCACCAGGTCTAGGAGTCGACAAGGTAAAGAGCACAGAGACTAAGCTTTTGGTCCACGGTCTGAGATGAAAATCTCAGGGCCAGGAATGGATGCTGGGTTTGAGTCCCTTCTATGACCTTCACCTCAAATCTATCCAGATCAGTCGATCAGAGCACTTGACTTGAGATTCATTTACAGGAAAACGGAATAATGTCAGGATTCAGCCAGCAGGCAGGCTCTGTGCTCAGGCAGCCTGAATTCAATCTAGGCTGTGTGGCCTTGGGAAAATCACATAACCTCTCCGTGCTTCAGTCTTCTCATCAGCAAATGGAATTCTAAGAGCACTTATACCTCAAAGGTGGTTGTGAAAATTAAAATACGTAAAGCACTTGAAATGGTACCTGGTACATGCCAAGCACTTTATAAATATTAACTATGATTATTCAATTCACAAGACATTGATGGAACACCTCTTATGCATCAGACACTGTATTAGGTGACAGAAATTCAGAGATCAGTAAAGATTTGGAACATTATCTTCAAAGCATTTACAGTTTAGGGGAAGATAAGACTCAAAGAAACATAAACCACAATACGTCATGACAAATACTATCACTGAGCTTCGAATAAAGTACTAACTCTACCTGGTAGAGACCAAGAAAGCCCTCCAAGGGAGGTGACATTTGACCTCGGCCTTGAATGAGTTTGCCAAAGAAAGTTGTCTGGGAGAAGCCACTGTAGATATAGAGAACAGAATGTTGATTTTAGGAAAAGGCCTGGCTGTCCATGGAATGATGGGTTCAGAGTGACAGGAACATAAGGTTCCTAGGGGAGGAGTGGTGTATGACAGGCCTGGAAAGTTGGTTAGGACATCATGCTGCAGAGTTTGGACTTTATCCTGAGACAGCAGGAGCCAACAAATGTTTTTAAGCAAGAGAATGGAATGGGATGAGATGTGACTTTTTTAGAACTAAAACTGGTAGCAGGGTGGAGGGTGGCCTGGCCGGGGAGAGACTGGTACAGCCAGGCTGGTCAGGAGGCTGAGCCCAGGCCAGAGATGGTGAGGACACAGGCAAAGTCATGGCCATGGAGATGGGAAGGAGGGAGACAGAGTTGGGGTATCTTCATCAGGTCAATGGACAGGAAGGGGCGGCTAACTGGATACTGGAGAGGAGAGGCGGGAGTCGAGGCTGCATCGAGTCTCCAGCTTGGGAGACCAGGTTGATGGTCTGGACCAAGGTAGGGAACACAGGACGGGGGGCAGACTTGAGCAGGTTGGCATAAATGGAGCGAATAGGTACACAGTGGGCAAGTTAAGTTTGCATTTTCTGTAGGCCGCTTCATACTTAAAATGTCAAGTAATTGCTGAACAAAGAAAGTGCATGGGTGATACAGAGTGGCTTTTCAGAATTTTCCCTGAGAACAATCATATCAAGCCTGGAGCTCTATCTCCTTGTAATTAAAACAATCAAGATGATCGTAAATACCTGCAAAGGCCAGATGAGGAGCAAAAGGAGAGTCACAAGCAGGGCCCTGCTGGGAACGCAACCGCCTCTGTTCATAATGGAATCACGTCCACTGACTTTATCCTGTTAACATCAGTTAATGCATTTAAGAGTCATCCACTCTAGGATTCCGCCAAGGCCCCTTGTCAGTGTGTACGCCAACTGGGAATGATGGACAAAGTCCCCTTTTATGCAACCCTCTTCTAATAGAAATAAAAGGAAATACCAATTTTAACCACGGACATAAATATAGGACATGACGGCTTTAAAATTGAAGGTGGGAAAAATGTCATACAGCAAAATCCCAAACCCCAAATGTGGTCTAGTGAGCCGCAAACCACACATATTTGCACTTCAAGAGTGAAAGATCTTTTGAAAGAGTCCTTGAAATAAAGATTCCCAGGTTCCACTGGGGAAGGACCAATTTTGGTTCAAAACCTATCTTTATGGCTGGGTTTTAAAGCCCAGGAAAGTGTTCCTAATGGAAATGCTGACCGGCCTGTCCACACACCACACCAGCAAGATCTTGGCTCTTTAAGAAAATAAGACTTTCCTTTGCAACTAGGTCAACTGGGAAAGAAAGCAAGAGTTTCTTCTGGAAAGTTTGCAGTTTTCAAATGGACATTAGGAAAATAACTCCATTATGGAACGGGATGTCTTATTAACTTCACTTTTACCTGAAGCCAGGTTAACTGGTTGAGGGAATGAAGAGGCAGAAAAACAGGAACCACCTGTTGTCCAGACGCGTTGCCTGACGAGCTGGGGAGAATGAACCATCCTGGACGAGGCAGCTCTATGCGGGCGTCAGAGGCTCAGGCAGCCGCTGAGCCCAGGCAGACGCATCAAGGAGGGAGGCCGGCCAGGTGGGGCTGACTAGGTGGAGCTCATGGGCCGGTCAACAGGGAACAGAGGCTAATCCACTCTACTACGGTGGCCATGTGGCACCAATATCGCCAACATCTGAACTTCTAAGAGAAGCTTGGAATATGCATGTTTATGTGAAGTCTTCTGAATTTTAACACTGAGAACCAATTCCAAAACAAATTTAAACACAAAATAAGACAAGCACAGCACAGCTCACTGACACCATTCGAGATCGGTGCTCTACTGTGCCTAACCATTATCAAGGCAGAGGTTCAATATGTCCAGGGGAGAGAAAAAAAGAGGACTCATTTGTTATGTTCTCTCTTCATACCGGGAGTGAGGACACTTTCGTTCCTGTTCCAGCTCTTTGACCAACTCCTCTGTGTGTCATTGGGCCAACTGCCCACCCCCCCGTCTCTGGGACTTGATTCCCCATTCTGTGAAAAGAGAAGGTAGGACAAGGTGAACTCCAAGGGCTCATCCACCCACAGCCTAGGCTTCTATGCCCTCAGCTGATAGAAACCATTCAATGCATATGAGGTGTTTCCTGGAAAGCAGAGGCAACCTTGAACTAATGGTGAATTCAGGAATTCAGGTAGGCGAAGCACTCTGCACTCCCCTCACAGGTTTCAGGTGATTTCTCATGAGGAATCTCCCTACCTTCTGGAAGGAAAGAGAACTGATAAACTGAAGTCACGCTGAGGCTTCAGTGACAAGGAGACCTGTTGAGACTCTCAGCTCTCTCGTTACTCCTCACAGGAAGCCTGTAAGATAGGTATCCCGTCCATTTCTCCAGGTGTGGTTTGAAGATGGGGAGACGGAGGCTCAGCCCCGTTAAGCATCTCACCCAAGGTCTCACGTAGGAGGCCCGGAGAAGATCATGGTAACCTGGGGCTGCTCTCTCTGAAGAAAGGCTGCCTTCTTCACAATAAAAGAAAAGGCCACAATTCTAGGCAATAAAACCCCAAATACTGTAGGAAAAGTGAGTGTCTCAGTTAGAAACGGGCCGTTCTGAGCGTCTTGCCCTCTGCCCCTCTGCAGCTCCCCATAGCCACGTAGGGACGGCTAGGCGTGGCTCTGCCTTAGGCCTGACTCAGCAAAGTCAACTCCATCCCGGACCACAATTCTGTTTTTCCCAAAGACTTTCTTCAACCAAGTAGCCACCCTCCTTCTACACGATTCAGTTTAAAAACAAATCAGATTCATTACCTAGGAAAAAAATGGATTTTTCTCCCTCCTCCTTGATAGTATTTTCTTTCAGAAACAAGATGTGGGGAAAGACAGAACATTGTCTATAACTAATTAACAGCTGCAGGGGCCAGGCCTGCTGAGCCCCCTCATCCTGGGTGTCCCGACATCAGAGGAGACAGCAAGCGTGCTTTTGTCTCCAGAGAAATGAAATGCCCCCAGGACCCCAGAAGCCAGACAAGCTGGAGAGCCTTCCGACGCCATGTCCACAGCAGAGAGCCACTGCCCGCAGCCTATGCACTGACTGGGGCACGAAACTTGGCTCCCTGGTGCCCAAGCTCAGCCGTGAACCTGGGCCTGGGCAGAGGCATCTTCCTAGTGACCCAGACCCGGTGGTTTCTGATTTACATATAACACTGACAATTACTCTTTGGACGTGTACTTGTTAGTCTCTTTCCAGGGCTTTCCCAAAGTTCCCTGACAAGAGCTGTGTTGGGGTTTACAACTGCCCTTATGTTACAGATGAGAAAGCTGGGGCTCAAAGGGACTAAGTGACTTGCCCAGGGCCATCTGGCTGAGCTGGATTTGAAGTTCAGCTTCTGGACTCCACTGGGCTGGGCTATCTGGCCACTCTGAGGCCCCTTCTCACCCCTACTTGAAGGCCGTGGGGGCTCCCTGTGATCCATACATTGAGGATGGGCAGGCAATGCCAGGCCTGGCTTTGAAGCTGATGGTTACTCAGAAGCCATTCCATTGGCCTGGAGAGAAAAGGGTTAGTGCCTACAGCCCCTGGCTGTGGTCTGCAGAGAAATTCAGTCCTTGTATCTCGTTGGACAATGTCTGAGGGCTGGACAATGACACCAGGACAAAAACAAGAGGGAGGGACAGAAAAGAGCCGCTTTGGACTGAATTATGTCCCTGCCCAAACTCTTATGCTGAAGCCCCAGTCCCTAATGTGACTGTATTTGGAGACAAGGCCTTGAAGGAGGTGATTAAAGTTAAATGGAGGGGCTGGCCCCATGGCCGAGTGGTTGGGTTCGCTCACTCTGCTGCCACAGCCCAGGGTTTCACCAGTTTGGATCCTGGGCGTTGACATGGCACCACTCATCAGGCCATGTTGGGGTGGCATCCCACATGCCACAGCTGGAGGAACCCACAACTAGCATATACAACTATGTACCAGGGGACTTTGGGGAGAAAAAGGGAAAAAAAAAGTTAAGTGGAGTCATAAGGGTGAGGACCTAATCCAAGAGGATTGGTGGCCCTATAAGAAGAGGGGAAAAGAGAACCCCCTCTCCATTTCTCTCTGTCTCACTCAGTCTCTGCACAGGCACTGAGGCAAGGCCGTGTGAGGACAGAGAAGGCAGCCAGCTGCAAGCCAGGAAGAGAGTTCTTAGCAGAAACCAAATTGGCCAGCACTTTGATCTTGGACTTCCAGCCTCCAGAACTGTGAGAAATAAATTTCTGTTGCTTAAGTCACCCTGTCTGCGATATCCTGTTATGGCAGCCTGAGCTGACTAAGACAAGCACAGACTCAGAACAAGGACGAAGAACCACCTCACTGTGGCCGAGCACCACCCAGGGTGCATCTCGTCACCCTCACTCCTCAGTTTCCATGCCTACCACCCTCCCCCTGAAATGTCTCCCACATTTGGAAGGCCACAAGGGGTCCTGTTCACATTCCACAGAGACGGGGCTGAGGTCTACCCTAGTCAGCCCAGGTAACCATCTTTTCCTTAAAAACTTACATGGGCAGATTTTCTCAGTTTCCTTCCCACACACGGATTCTTCCTGTAGCTGTTGTCCATCAGAGAACGACGCTCGCCTTCCTCTGACCTGAGTACTTGCCTTCCTCAGCCTGTTCTACCTTCCAAGAAGGTCCAGTTTGGGTCCACACCTCCCCCGAAGCTCACCCATCAGGGAGGGACTCTTGGGCAGTTGCCAAAAGAGTGAGATGGGAAAAGATCCCCAGATCTAGAATCAGACCAGCTTGGGTTTGCATCTCAGCTCTCACACATGGCCGCTGTGTAATTGTGAGTGTGTTCATTGCTGTCCCTGCACTTCTCGCGTGAGAGTGGTGTGAAGCTGCTGGGCAGGCCCACCCAGCTAAGTTCCCGTCTCATCAGGGTCAGGCAGGGATGGCTCTTACTGCTCAGGTTGTCAGCACCTGGCATGCCAGAGGCTCTTGGGTAAAATGGAAGCTCCCAGCAAGTTCTTTCATGAGTGTTGGTCTTATTCTCCATCAACCTGATTGTAAAATTATTTGAGGGGGCCACCAAGTCTCAAACAGCACACCCTCCATTTATGTAACAGGTTGAAAAGGCCCCCTCCCCCCAAAAAATGTGCCCATGTCCTCACCCCTGGAACCTGTGAATGTGAACTTTTTAGAAAACAGGGTCTTTGCCGGTATCAGTAAATTAAGGATCTCAAGATGAGATCATCCGGATTATATGGGTGGGCCCTAAATCCAAAGACAAGTGTCCTTGTCAGAGACACACAGAGGAGAGACCCACACAGGAAAGAGGACAAGGCCGTGTGGAGACAGATTGAAGTGACACAGCCACAAGCCAGGGAATGCCTGGAGCTGCCAGAAGCTAGAAGCAGCAAAGATGGATTCTCCACTGGAGCCTTTAGAGGGGCAGCCATGCAGACACCTTGATTTGGGACTCTGGCCTCCAGAACTGTGACAGAATATGACACCCTATAGGACTATTTCAACAATGAATAACAATTCAGACACCCTCCAATCCCCAGCAGGGCTGAGCCCACAGCACATAACTCCTGCCAGCCTGGTTTGGTGAGAGTGGTAGAATGAGCCTAGAAATTGTCCCAGAGGTGGTCCCCTGACAAAGCAACTTCACAAACTTGCTATGGGACAGGCTTCAAGAGCCATCTCTGAAGGCAGCATCCCCCTTTCTCCTCGCCCAATGCCAACTCTACCCAAATAGCCTTTCCTCCCCTGGAAACAGGGTAGGGCTACACATTTCTAGCATGCACTATGACCCTTGGCTCTGCCAAGTGTCAAAGCACCTGCCTCATGGGAACTAAGTTAAACACTCTACCTGAGCCTCCCTTTGCGCAAACTGTGATAGCATTTCAGCTTTGCAAGACAGACTGCTCTGTGTGCATCACGTGGAGTTGTGTCCAGCAGCGAAGGCTGCAGGCAGCTCACAGAAGGCACGATTTCTTTTTCTTCCTTTTTTTTTTTTTTTGGTCAAGAAGAGTGGCCCTAAGCTAACAGGTGTGCCATCTTCCTCTATTTTGTATTGGGGAGGCCGCCACAGCATGGCTTGATGAGCAGTGTATAGGTCTGTGCCTGGGATCTGAACCTGTGAACCCCGGGCCACTCATGTAGAATAAGCAAACTTAACCACTACAGGCCACCAGGCTGGCCCAAGGTACGACTTCGTAAAGGATGGGAAAGGATACTCCTTGTTCCTTCCTACCTGCGAGTGTAAGGGATATGGGAGAGCAGGAGTGGTTAGAAATTTCGTCTGGTGGACCACTGGGGAGAAAGGCTTAGGAATGAAACAGCTCAGGCTAATGAGACCTTTTGGTAGTGTTGGACCGGAGGGTTGGCGGGTGGCGGGGAGCTTCTGATGCTCCCTGTCCAATCTCCGACCTCTCAAATGCAGCAACGGCAACAACAAAAACACTTGATTTCCATAAAAGCAGCGTGCTTGCTACGCAAAAGCAGCTCCAAGTCAATTCCCCAATTCCCCAAGCCTCTTTGCAGGCCAACTTCAGACCCTCCACTCATCTTAAGAAGAAATTCTGGAACTACCCATGCCCCCCTTCTTTTTGAGTAGCTGGTGTGCTCTTTCGTAGACGTGGAGCTGATCCAAACTCTCCTAAGATGCACTTGGGTCATGTTGGAGATCTTAAAGAACCAGGAGGCCCCACGTCCTGGGGCCACCAGAGGAATTCTGAATGTTTTTATTGTTCAGAAAAGCTGTGAAAGACACTACATGGTGCTTGTGCACAGACACACATGCAACCACAAATACCCGCCCAGCGGCTGCCCAGAGGCCCCTTCTCAGGTTCTCCTTGGGTATACAGGTGCCATGTAAATCAGGTCAGGCCAACAATGTGTACCTTTTAAGGGACACCACTTACATCGCGCTGCCTTCTCCCTCGCACCCGCCCCAGTCTTTGAAAAGAATCTAGGCTTTCGCCCCTGGGACTGGCCAGAGGCTCAGCTTCCCCAAAGCAGCCACGCATGCCCAAGTTTCCTTTCCCAGGGGTCCCCTTCCTCTCACGGATCCTGCACTTGACTAAACTCACCTGCTTTCAGGTCAGAAAAATAAGGGCTTAGAGCTTGATTTGCTTTAAACCTCATTTACAAGACAACGGAGAAGGTGAAACCAGATCCAAGCATTTTTATTACCAGTCTCCATTACCTGTACACATTGATTGCATACGTAGACTTTTTTCCGTATCTCTTTACATGGGGGAGTTGCATGCTGATTTACGGGGCAAGTGGCTCTGTCATTTCAAGCCTTCCACAATCTGACCTTTAGAAATGATTTTAACTCCAGTTTGGGGAAGCAAATAGAAGTCACACGCGGTTATGTGCCCAGGCGAACTGAGGCAGCTCCAACGTGATCTGCCTTGGAATTGCCTGTGTGTTCAGAGAAGAGTTTGGACAGGATGTATTCCTACCATCTCTTCCATGAAAATCTTAACGCATGCAAGAACACCAGAGTGATGACAAATAAAATCCGGCCAACAAGATGGTGAAGAGGGCCATCCTGCCCCCTGAACTCAGTGTTCCTGCCCCGCCGAGAAATAGAATGTTAGGTACAAAGGTGCTCCTTAGCTAGAAGAGATCAGATTTACTTCCTGCCAAATAAGCATCATTCAAATCCAAATGTCACCTCTCACCTTCCCTCCTTCTGGAAGAACCACATTATTTATTTAGCCTTTGGTTTGCTGATCTCTGTGGCAACCTTGTTTGGAAGAGCACTGGGCATGTTGCTACCTGGCGCTCCGGGGGAGAAACGGCGCCAGGAAGGCTGGTTTAGACAATCACGTTGGCCACTAACTGTCTCCAAAGGATCTTAAAGCATCCTCCTTGGCCAAAAGGTGTTTTTTATTACTTTAATCCCTACCCCTAGGCCTCTCTCTTCAGTGGACCCTTGAAAGCATTACCCAATTTCAGGACCTTATTATCTGCTACTGTCCTGGCCCACAAGCCACCTGCATGGACCTGGCATCCAGCTGGTACATCATCAGCGAAGCCAAGGGTCAGCAAACTTTTCTGTAAAGGGCAACAGACAGTAAATATTTTCTGCCTTGCAGGCCACGCAGTCTTTGTCGCAACTAATCAACTCCGCTGCTGTACCGCCAAAGCAGCCATACACAACACACAAATGAATGAACGCAGATGTGTCCCAATAAAACTTTATTTATGGGTACTGGTTTGAATTTTATATAATTTTCACATATCACAAGATATATCTTTTTGATTTTGTTTCAACCATTTCAAAATGTAAGAACCTTTCTTAGTCGGCAGGCAGGACAAAAGCAGGTGGCGGACAGGCTTTGGTCTGTGGGCCAGGTTCTTCCTCCCTGATCTGTGAAAGAGCGGGATGGGCTCCCCGGCTGACCACACCCCCCGCCCCAGCAATATTGTTGCCAATTGACATCACTGCCCATTTTGTGGTTTAAGTGTTTTGACTCTGCCTGTTTCATTCACAGCTCTGGCTGCTACTGGGTGATGGCCAGCAATGACCCAGGAGCTTCTGCATTTTGGTTCAATCTAAATCCAGTAGGAAGCTTCCAAAGGACTAGTCTCATGGGGAGTAAAGATGAGGCCACGAAGGAGAATAGGTCCCAACGTCCTCTCCTGCGGTGTTAGTGTATGCAAAGACATACTTAACCTCGTTCCAGAAGAGGCAGCAAGTCAACTCGCAGAACAATTTAAAGGGCAGCTCCCAGTCTGCATCAACGCTCCAGCCACCTTCTCCCCTCTAACCCTCTGCAGTGCACCAGAATCCCTGATGAACTTCCCACGGAACAGAGTTTATTTCAACCTTTCCAACCCTGTTGGGTAACTGACGCTAATTTCACAATTCCCGAAGATTCAGTGAAGGGCCGCTGAACAATACACAATCGTAACCCTTGGAGAACACTGAATCAGGCCTCCTCTGTTTTTTCCATGTGATATTTCCTTTTGTCACGGTACCCATTCTGATTTCTTGTAACAACATCACCAGTGGAGCCAGAGAGGAGCTTCCCCTGCAAGAACCTTCCCGAACTTTCGTTTCTGTTCTGTCTGCCTTTTTGACCGTAGGACTTAAACCATTCACCAGCTTGGTCTATGCAGTCCTGAAAGCCTTGAATTGTCCCTTAAAGCTCATACAGGGCATGGCCTGACAGTGTTTATAGAGCAAATGCTTGTTTAGAAAGGGGAACAGAACAGGTTGAATGTTGTAAAGACAATTTCATGATTTTGAAACATTGTGATCATTATTTCCACTGACTTGAAACTTAGCAAATGTTTTTTGTTTAAAAAGTGGGGGGAGACATCGCTGTAGTGAAATTCCCAACTGACTAGCGATTTCAGGATAAATTTCTTCAGAAATAATGACAATTTTATATATATATTATATATATATATACGCACACACATTTTTCTCTGTGTCTCTATCTGCATCTGTGTCTATGTCTACATCTATAAATAGATAAAATAGCAGCAAATGTTTAAATGCTATCTAGCAGGCTCTGTGTTCAGTTCTTCCCAGGTAAAATCTCACTGAATCATTTGAGAAAGGGACCATTTGTCACCCCATTGACAGACCAAGAAAACATTGCCTCCTCTAGTCTTAATTTATAAATCCACAAGGGTTCTCTGTCCCTTCCCAAGTACATCATGCTGAGGATTGTGACTTGCAAGGGATACAGGCCAGATTCAGGAAAAGAGTCCTCCACTAAGGAATTGGAAGAGAGTGAGCCTAAAAAGACATAATCCAAAAGGAGGCAGTGTCTGAGCCACAGGAGGAAAAATCACTTGCCTGCATATGTATTTTAAGCCTAATTCTGTCACTGAGCTGCTACATACCCTAGGGTTCAGCTTCGCAAATGAGAAAAAATTCACCGCCTTTTATTTCAAAGGTCCCCAGGGGATGTAAGGCCTGCTGAAGTTTCCAAATGATCGACACTGCCCGTCCTCACATCCACTGTCTTCTCTAGCACCTCATGTGGCCTCTGAGATAGGACTCAGAGGCAATTTTGAAGAGCCCATCAAAACCCCGGAAACCCTGGGGAAAAGAGGACACATGAAGGGCCCCTTTCCAGAATGTCACTTAAGACATGGAAGGTTTCTGCAGTCCCTGCCAGCCAAGTCACTTCAAGGCTTCCTGGGAATGAAATGTGAGAGAAGATAAACTTTGCTTTCATCTTTAAAAACATCAGAAAATAAATAACATCAAAACACAGGCTGGAGGAGGGATGGCGTGCATACATAAATAATGGTGCATTAATCAGTTCCACTGGATGGCTCAAGCTCGCTAGACTTCATTTGGCGTAACACTGGGGACACAGGGGTAGAGACGCACCCAGGATTCCAACCAGAAAGAATCTCCATCCCTTTGCATCAAGTGGCAGCGCTTTCTTTCTTTCTCAGCCAAGAGGAAAGAGATGGAATTGATCAATTTCTCAGCCCCTCCACACCATGAGGCTCTAAGGAGGCCTCTTAGCTATCTCAGCCATTTTATAAGTGCCATAGCCAGGCCAATTAATTGAAATTATCTTGTTCTAGAAAATCCATAAGGTGTTATGGATTCATGATCTGAATGGTATCTCCTTGGCTATTAACTTCTTAGGAAAACACACCACATCCACTAGAATGGCTATAATAAAAAATATGGATAACGACAAGTGTTGGTGAGGGTATGGAGAAATTGGAACGCTCATACATTGCTAGTGGGAATGTAAAATAGTGTAACTGCTTTGGAAAAAAGTCTGGCAGTTCCTCAAAAGGTTAAACACAGAGTTACCACATGACCCAACAATTCCACCGCTAGGTTTATACGTAAGAGAAATGAAAATATATGACTACACAAAAACTTGTATGTGAATGTTCCTAGCAGCCCTATTCTTAATAGTCAAAAAGTGGAAACAACTAAAATGTCCATCAACTGATAGATGGATAAACAAACTGTGTTCTATATCCACACAATTGAATATGACTTGGCAATAAAAAAGGAACGAGTACTGAGACACGCTAGAATATGGATGAATCTTGAAAACATTATGCTAAGTGAAAGCAGCCAGACACAAAAGGCCATATATTGACGATTCCATTTATGGCTGGAATAGGCAAATCCATAGATAGAAAGCAGACGGGTGGGTGCCAGGGCTGGGGTGCGGGGGAGGGGGGGGTGGCGGAGGAAACAGGAAGTGACTGCTAATTGATACAGGGCTTCTTTTTGGAGCGATGACAATGTTCTGGAATTAGATGATGGTGATGGTTGCATAACCTTGTGAATATACTTAAAAAAAAATCACAAACACACACAAAAGAAATTCTCAGGAAGAAGAAAACTAACATTTATTGAGTATAGTCTACCAGAGCTGAGCTAAGCTCCTAGAGCCCTCATGGTGAGACCATGAGGCTGGTGATAGCCAGTTTTACAATTGAGGAAATGAAGGTCCAGTCAGAATCCATGACCTGCCCAACATCTCTCAGCTCTAAGAAACAAACCAAGCCAATTCCATCCCAATCCACCATCCATCATCTTTCTCCTGTTCTGTGTAAGGCTGCAGTCTCATCTTTTCAGTCTATTTCCCAGTCACTTGACCCTCAGGAACCTCAAGCCAAGCCTCAAGTTCCTGATCTGCAATAGCAGAGCCCTCTGCACCCCACCCTTCTAGAGCCTCAATTATACAGTACAAGCCAGCAGCCCAACTCTTTGTTTCCAGAATGGTGGTGGAGTCCCCAATCCACAGCTGTTCAAGTCTGCCAGATGTTTCACTGTAACTGCACGTTTTCGTTCCCTGTGTGTGGGATCAAGGAACTTCCCATAAGATCTGGTGGAGGCAAGATCCCTGACGTCAGGAAGGATGGAGAGGCCGAGCTGTGGATATGGGCGCCCTGTCCCAAGGGAATCCACTGAGCTCTTCTGGAAGCCCTACCTCTCTACCCTGCTCCTCTGTCTTCCCCATCCTGCCTGAGGCCCCCAGCAGCTGGACTGAGAGGTAGCCTCTTGCACCCGCCCTTCCCACTCGGAGACAGCAGGGCCAGGCACTATCCCTTCTCCACCAAGACGCCTGCGACTCTCGGTTCTTAGCAAATGAACTGATCTCGTGTCTCAATAACAATCACATTGTGGTTCAACTAATTGCCATTGCTTTCCTTAGGTCTAGGGGTGAAAGAAAGGCTTTAAAAGCTCCAGGATTCTTATCAAGCCCTGCCTGTGTCTGTTTAATTGGGGCTGGTCTCAAAATAGAAGTATTTCCTAACCTTCTCATGGACTGTATCCTGCCTTCTTTCCCTTGATGACAAATCTCACAAAATAATTCTAAAAGGGCCAACAGCTAGCATAGGATTATAATCTACATCGTCTAATAAAAAGCCATAAACTACCCCTTTAGTCTCCAAAGTATAGAACATGCATCATTGGATCTTCAGAGAAGAACTGGCACGGACGTGGAGCCCTGCTTTAAACACAGCTGCAGCACCAGCAAGTCCTTCCTCCAACCTGGCCGAGGGGATCCCACTCGTGGAAACGCCCGGAGGGCTGCAGGATCAGCATTCTCCACCATACGGTTGAAGGCTGCTTTCACACATCTTGTAATCCCACTCTTTTGTGGGATTATAACCCTGTACTACTGATAAGAAATGGTAGCACAGGATGTCGACAAATGCAGAACCAGGACTGCAGGCCACTCTCCTGATGCCTGGGGAGACCCTTGTTCCACCACTGAAGGTGTCAAACACAACGAAGCCCCGTGATGGCACCTTGTAACCAATGGCCACGTGAGGCTCTGAGAGCATGGCTGAAATTTGGGAGAAACCACGCTGTTTCTTCTTCCTTTCCTGGTGCTGAGGCTAGCAAGCAGATGTAATGAAACCTGAAGTGTCACAGATTTGCACTTGCTAACAGGCAAAATGCCATTTCCCTCCCCAAATTCTTGGAGGCATAGAAATAAGTAAAATTACTTTAAACGTGTGCACGCTGTCTTGTTGAAATTTTGAAGGAAAGTCTACTCTGTACATCACAAGAAAGTCAGCCTAAAAGGTTTCAAGGTCCCCAGTGTCCAGATCTTCTGAACATCTCCCCTCGGGACCCCTCATCCTTAGAACACTGCCCCATTCCCAAAGCTCTCTCCCACGCCATTCCTCATTTGCTCCTCTGGGAGCAGCTAGGACCCAGAAAGGAGACAGACTCCCCTGGGGCCCAGGAAGCAACTGAACCAGGGCTTGAACCAACCTCTTCTGATTTTCCATTGGATCCACCTGTCCCCGGGACTGCTGGTCCCGGCCAACCCCTCTGGCAAGTGACCTGTTTGTAGCAAACAACAAACCTTCCTTTTGTGCCATCACACCAGACAGCACTGAGTCAACACCTCGGAGTACATGAAACCATTTGGTAAGACACGATTATTAAAAAAATAAGCTGCATGACATTTATTTTGTCTTGTTAACATTAATATCTGTAGAAACATTTTTATTGTCAGTATAAAAATTAACAGGTTTTATTAAATACTTTCTCCAATTTCGTAACACGTAAAATCAGTGTAATCTGCATTCATGTTGCATGGCTATAACAAAGTGAATAGGTGTTCCGAAAGCAAAACACAATACTTTAATACAGAACGGACAACATGACAACATTTTGTCTGACGTTGGTATTAGGCCAGATCTTTTGGTGAGGTCCTGCCAGAATCAGACGGAAGCAATCCCTTAAAAAGATGGAAGGATCCCCAAAACTATCAGCAGAACAACTCAGTGTTTCAATTTTCTATGATGAGACGTGAAGATCCTAAAAGGCTCCTCTATTGCCAACGAATCTGGAAGCCATTATCAAAATTCAATGAAGAGAATACAGGCTAATCTGATTAATGTTCAACTCAGAGGCAGAAGGCCAGCTGCCAGAGAGAAGTACATTCTGCTATCATCTCAACTAAGGTCCATCCTCAAGGAATGGATTAAGGCATCTTTTTAAGAGGATGCTGGTACCATTTGTCTTGGAGAGTCCAGTTAACTGTTACATGGGCCCAATGACAGAGCTATGTATCCAAACAAAACACCTTGTTATAAATGGGTTCTTCAAATATGGGCATTTACGGGTTTTAAGAACAATTATCTGACAGCAGAGTTTAAACACAAATATATCAAAATTTCCTTTTACCAAATTAGTCATATCCT
This sequence comes from Equus asinus, assembly GCF_041296235.1. NCBI lineage: Eukaryota > Metazoa > Chordata > Mammalia > Perissodactyla > Equidae > Equus > Equus asinus. The sequence continues at coordinate 11,426,389 of NC_091791.1, read as the reverse complement.
GTAAATATTTCTCTTTTCAATGGATCTGACAACTAGTTAAGTCCGAGCAATAGATTAACTAGTCTGATGCACTGCCTGCATAGAAATGCCACTTAAATTACAAAAAAAAAACTATAAATGATTAATTGTTTTGTATATTACCAATTCATTAATAAATTAATGTTATACCATTTTCCCTGAAAGCAAAAGTATTTTTCCACCTCTGCTTGGTGAAAATTAAGAGATTCTGTGTAAGAACAGCATTTAGCAAATAGCTATTAAAAAAAGAGAGACCAATTTTCTAGGTGCATTGAGACATCCATTAAAATCAATACAAAAAATAATTCCTCGTAAATATATAATATATATTTATACATAATTTGAATATATTTACATACATCCAGCACCTATATACTGCAATTGTGCTCTGTAAGTGTGTGCTGACATATATTTTCTCCAATTATTACAAAATTCACAAGAAAGGCAGAACATATGTTCGCCTTAAGTCCGGCTGGTCCACAGCCAGTAGCCACAGGGGGTCACGGGCACGTGGTGGCCCATGGAAGTCCATTGCCCCAGAAACATTCTTCTTCTCCTGGTGAAGATTACAAGTTTCCAACTGTATAAATTCTTTACATGTGTGCCGATTACTTTTCCAATTATTTACTCCTCTGATCCATATATACAAGCGGAGACAAGAAGCTCCCGGAGGCATGCCTCCTTGCTCAGTGTAGCTAGGTTCCTGGTGCTGTCCTATCTGGGGACAGGCAGACAAGCGCATTCATGTTTTAACACTGCCGTTTATATGTGGATACTGAGGAAGGCATGGGTCGTAACACAAGAAAACAGAATCATCTCCTGAAGAACATGAACTCCTTGTGTCAGGGTAACTAGGAGAATACTGTTCGAGAGGCTGACTGAGGTCCAAGTATTCCTGAAAGAAGGGAAGAGAGACGTTTTATTTCATCTTGGGTCAGGATAACAAGGTGAATACGGTTCGAGAGGCTGACTGAGGTCCAAGTATTCCTGAAAGAAGGGAAGAGAAGACTTTTATTTCAAACACAGGCTCTTGAGATGTTGATTTTGGAGTTGGGATGGCACGGGGGAACCCCTTCAAGGTTCAGAGACCCAGCCCACCCTGGCTCCCACAAAGACCTCCTTGAGATTCCAACTCTATTAACTCGAGGCTGCCCTTAAGTTTTCTTTCACAACCCATCACGAACAAATGATTGGCAGGTAGGGAATGCTAAAACCTAGGTGGACAGTAGGTGCTGGGTGGTCAACTCCACTTGCACAAATGACCTGCTTGCTATGCGCCTTCTCACTAGAGCACAGGGTTCCAATCTGAGCCCCAGCAAAAGAAAAAAACCTAACGTGTTGTGAATTCCCAAGACCCCTTTAAATAACTGAGACCACGAATATTTGTTTTACGAATGACATTTGACTATTGTAGTTTCCAGGATAATTTAAGGGGAATACGTCTTCATTCAGCAGGTAATTTCACAAATGTGATTCATTACTCTCAGAAGCTCTCTGAGTTGAAAATATAAACAAGGTTCAAAAAAGGCTTGGATGTGCTCGTGTATGTTAAATCCATAATGGGCTGTTAAAGGAAAGTCTAGGAAAAGAGAGGTTAAGTTTCAAAGTTTTGAAGGTTTGAAATTCAAAAAGGGCTATTCTGCTTCCTAAAGCATCTGTTGGTGTTGCTGTCAGAGAAGAGACGGCCCATTTCCATCCATTTCCTCAGACTTATGACAGGGCAAGAACCCACTGCCTGTTCTTGTATGGCCCAGGAGCTAAGAATGGTTTTTGGTTTTTTGTTTGTTTTGTTTGTTTTTTGTGAGGAAGATTGTCACTCAGCTAACAGCTGTGCCAATCTTCCTCCGTTTTATGTGGGACGCCACCACAGTGTGGCTTGACGAGCAGTGCTAGGTCTGCGCCCGAGATTGGAACCAGCGAACCCCAGGCCACCCACATGGCGTGCATGACCTTAAACACTATGCCACCGGGCCAGCCCCTAAGAATGGTTTTTAACATTTTTAAATGGTCGGAAAAAAATCTAAGGAAGAATAATATCTCATGGCATTAAAATTATATAAAATTTACATAAAATTAAAATTTTAGGGTCCAGCAAGTTTTATCCAGAACACAGACATAGTCATTCGCATGCTATCTGTGGCTGCTTTCTGACCTAACGGCAGAGTTGAGTTGTTGCAACAGAAACAGGATGGCCCGCAAAGCTAAATATTTACTGACTGGTCCTTTACGCAAAAGGTTTGCAGACCCCTGCTCTGAAATGATGCAACGTTTCTAAACAGGGGGACTTCTGAGTCTCAATGGTTCGACTGAGCTGGCACACTGGGGCAGCCTTGCTCACAGGCCCAGAAGCCAATAACTATTCTATGACACGTGGTTTTGCTGAGAGGGGCCAAAAACTGCAGACCACAGCACAACCAGCCTCAGCGTTATCAGAAAAGAGCCCACAGAACGTTGGCAAGTATACATTTTAAAAGACAAAAAAAAAAAAAAACCCCACTATAATTCATCACCAGGGTTGGCAAGAGAAAGAGTCCCTACCCGAGAATGGGGGATGTGTCAGTTTCAACAACATCAGCATTAACCACACAACTGGAGACAAACACGCCCACCACATCAAAAGAGAACTTTTTGCTTACAATGATAAAAATGAAATTTTGTCCTAAATGGAACCATTTTTCTCGAGCATATGGTAATGATTTTCAGAAGGAAAGAAACTTCGATTTTTATATCCGTTAGACAATATGGCATTCTGCTTTTTCATTTTAGGATACTGGATGTAAATTTCAGTCTGAACGGGCGCACTTTAAATGTAAATATATAAATAAATAGCAGCGAGCACAGACAGAGGATCATTAAAATGGGACTTTAGTGCTTTTCCCAGTTCCTAAACGAAGGCATAAATGTTCAGATCTGATAGGGAAAAAGTAGGGATGTCAGTGAATTCCAAGTCTAGGGTTAAAAGAACTTATACTGGAAACAACAATTTTGGCAGGAGAAGAAAGTTGTGTTTTTTTTTCCCTTAAACTGTTCCTTTTCCTTTCAACTTCTGAAGGTCAGCTGTATTCATTTAAATGCGATTGCTCCCTTATCAGCCACAGTCAGACGCACAAGATCATGCTGCTGGCTGAAGGCTTCACATCCCAGCATTTCACTATTTTTTTTAAAAAAATCACTCTAAAAACTATTAAATGTATTATCTAAAAATAAATGCATTACTTTCCTTCTAGAATATTTGGGTGTTTTTAACCTTTTTTGTTGTTGTTAAGACAATTGTGGGGTTTTTTTTCTGTGTGAAGGAACACTGCACTGCAACTTCATTAAATATCACAAATTCATTCACTAACAGTTTCTCTCTATCGTGGGTTTTTTCTGGCCTTGATGGGTTTATCACCTCTCCTGCTCAGATCAGACTCTTTCCATGACCACAGAGACCGCTCTGTCTGCATCTTAAAGTGAATTCGGAAAGTGAGTGACAGAGAGTGTTTCTTTGGTTGGTATAGATTATAAACATTTTATAGAAAATAAGCATTTTAACGAAAAGTACAGGTTTTCACTTGAAAATCATATAAGTCATTCATTATAGGAAACTGTGTGTACGTTTACACACACACAGATGGAGACCACAAGCCACACGCCATTACCAGACAGGCTCACGTATGACTGTGTTCTGTGTTACCGGAAGCTAGAACTGGAGAACTTCACAGCATGCAAACCAGCCCATCAGCTACGGGACACTAGCAGCTCTCACACTGACCACCAGGCCCACAAGCCCACCAGCAAGTAAACCCAAGCTCCTCCCGAGGCAAACCCAAACGCTGCAGTTGGACAATTCTTTCCTCTCCCCACACTCCCCCCCACACACACACCCTGGACCCGCCACCCAAAAGCCACAGTGAGGGGTGGCCTCAAGTAGGGCCCTCAGTCTTCGGTTTCAGGAGTCAGAACTCTCAAAATACAGTTCTGAGAAAAATCAAGATTTGGGAGGAACACATAGTTTAACTCTGTCTGACCCCTGTGGAAAAACGATAAACTAGACCACAGACTCCAGCAGGGGAGGCTGCATTTACAAAGCCGCACTGGTCTCCCGAGCAAGGACCACGAGCTCCGGGAAGGAGGTCTTACCTCATTGGTCGTGAGAGTGAGAATTCGGTCCAAGTCTTCCACCAACTGCTTGAACGTCGGCCTCTGGGAGGGCACTGCGTGCCAACAGTCCCTCATCATCATGTACCTGGAAGAAATGGATTCCCCCGGTGAGTAAGCCAGTTTTAACAGGCAATGTGGAGATACATCCTAAATTACAAAAACGTATTAGAACTTTCCAAGCAACTAAATTAGGAGGTGGTTACTCACTTTCCCAAAAGATTCACTGCTTGGCTCCTCTGAAGGGCACTTTAATTTACAAATCACTTTGCGCAAAATGTCTTAGGAAGGTATCTATGCCACCAGGAAAGACACTTCTTTATGCTTTCCCTGATGACTTCTGGGAGCCCCTCAGCAGCGTCATTATCAAGTGGTATCACACTTTATGGCACTTTTGGATGCTGCACAAAGAGCCACATACGAGCAGGCAGGTCTCTGGTCTTCCCACACAGCCCAGCCTGGACCAGGGCAGCTCTATTTTTATCTGCCTGACACTTTGGGTTTTGTTTGAATGATTCCAGCGGACAAAGGTTCCTTAGTTTAAAAAAATGAAGTTTGAAAACCACAAGTTTAAGGTAAGGGTTTTATGAATTAATCCTCCATCCCTGGGCAGCACATTAACTTCCTGATTAACTCTTGGATGGGTCCAGGTTCCCAGGCCTTATCTTGACAATGGGTTTCGACAGACCCTCTGTATTAGGAAAAGCAATAGGAATGACAAGGAACACAATAAATGCCTTTATATAATATACTATAAAATGTGGCCATTCATCAGAGGTCCACTGTACACCGAAAAGCACTCATGGGATTACTGCTATATAATCCCCATGAAGTGACACACAATAGACTGTAGTCTCCGGGACAATCACTCTCCTTAGTTAATCCTGGGGGGCTGGGAGGAGAGGCTCCTTTTCAAAGAACTGATTTTACTGCACAAGACGCGTGTCACAAACACAACATAATTCCACTTAAAGTGCGGGGTTGGTTTTTCTAGAAACCAGCTCATGGTTTTATAGGTAGATCTGGTGCTCTAAGGACGGCACCTGGACAAATTTTTAATCTCTGCGCTAAAATATGGGTAAAATATAGGGAACCAGACACTGACTCATTCACTCTGAGGAAATGTGGTTGAGGGCAATCTGTGACAGCAATTATCAATGGTCACAGAAGCTGCGGAAGCACCCACACTGCACTCGGTCTGCTGGAGCCAGGCACAACCAGTGAGGAAAGGCCATGGTGGTGCTTTAATCCTACACTCTGCGAGGGCAGCCCCCCAGCCTTCTAGCCTGCGGGTGAGGGAAGGCCAGAGGTGTCTTCCTGTTACTCCGAGGAGACAACAGCAAGGCACCACACAGTGGTCCAGGAAGACCACCCTGCTTGCTCTGCGACGTCGGAAGCCCTGGGCCGGGCAGCCCGACGTCCTCTGTGAGCCCTGCTCACACCATACACCTCAGAATGATCTCTCTTTTGGACAGTCATGGCTGTCAGTGCAGCTGTCTATCTCAGTTCTGTGATTGAGCCCTGAAAGTTTCAGCAATTCTTCTTAGAGCATGTTTGGAAGATCAGGGGCCTCAGAAAAGCGACAGAAGGCAGAAGCGTCACCGGGGCGGAGGGTCTGCTGCGGTATCAGGAGAGACAACGGCCCTTACAGTTCGTTGGTGCAGTTTGCCGGCTTATCCATCCTGTGTCCTTCCTTAAGCAGCTTAAAAAGTTCCTCCACGGGAATCCCTGGGTAAGGCGAGCCCCCTAAAGTGAAGATCTCCCACATCAACACCCCGAAGGACCAGCTGCAAAGAAGGGAGAAAGCACAGCATCACTAACCCGTCTGAACCACGGAAACCTAAACAGACCCGGTTAAAAAAATAAACGCCCCCTCACTTCTTAGGTTCAAAGACAAATGAGCTGAGCTCTCCTGCAGGTCACCTACATGCCCCTTCCTGCCCCAGGGAGCATCCCCAAATGAGGACAAAGTGGGGATGTCCCGATGGAATTTTCTATCAACCGACAAAAAGGTAAACCATCATCACTCTTTTTCTCTTTTTGGTGGAGATTTGGGTGGTTGCTGTCTCTCCATCACTCTCAAAGTTATTCACCTTAAATACAGTATTAGCAACATGAAGATCTCAACTCCTAAGCTTCAAAGCTCTTTATGTTCCTGTCCAACTCTTCCACTGGCCTACGTGCCTGACCCCAGCGCTGTGAACGACCAGTATGGGCAGGGGACAGAATAAGGCCAGCAAGCTAACTCTGCGAGGTACAGCTGCCCAATGCGGCCAGTGGAGCATCTGAGGGCACAAAAGGTGAGTGACTCACTAAGGTCAAGAAGGGAATCAGCACCAGGCTGGGATCAGTCAGGATGGAGGAATTCTGTGTCCCAGACAGTTTCATACAACTATTATCCCTGACTTTGCAGAGACCCACAGGTGGACTTTCTGAGCCTCGTGCAGGAGACCCACAGTTCTTGGGATAGTCAAGCAGAGGATCCTGCACTGACCTATATCGCTGTGGCTTTCGGAAAACGCCCTTCCTGACTCTATTAGGGCGAGTTTCAGAAATGAAACTGTCCCCACTTTTGTGCAGAGGAAAGGCAGCAGCATGCAGAGGAAGTCTGCTCGCTGCAAAAATGGGACTCATAACGCCTTCCTTCTAGGATTGCTGAAGAGGACCACTGAGAGAGCACGGAATCAATGCCCACCCTAGAAATCCTCCCGCTCATGCAAAGAAAAATAGCTCAACTGATTCCCTTTTTTTTTTTTTTAACTTTTTATTTTGGAATAATTATAGACCCACAGGAACTTGCAAAAACAGTACAGAGAGATCCTCTCTACCTTTTACCCAGCTTCCCACAGTGGTAACATCTTTCAACCAAATTTCTAAATCTAAAATTCTAAAATACCAGTTGAAGCCTGACCCTGAGAGTATTTTTATCTCTTTTATAGAAGTATATCATTATGTAAATATTATATAGTTTTCACTGTATTTCTATAACGTTATCAAGGATGTTAGGACAAGGTCAGAATTTTTTCAACAAACAGAGCGAGCAGCCCCTGCGAGATCCTCTGAGCAGACCATGTCACACTCGCCCTCCCCCACGAGGACAAACCTGGGATGGGGGAAATAGGACAAACCACCCTCTATTAGGGAAAGGTTCAGGATTCCTGTTTTAAGGGAGCAACGAACATGCCAACAGCTTGGCAAAGTAGATAGCAGCTTTGTAGCTGTGTCTCGTGAATAAGTCCAAGAGGGGACTTCCGCTCTGGCAGGAGGAGGTTAGTGGTTCCACCTCCCGTGCGCTTTGAAGCCAGGCAGATTAGTAACAGAGCATTGGTTACCAGCCTACCATAAAATCCGTTCTTTCTAAGGCCGGCTCCTGAACCTTCTATGAATGTGTGAAATGCAGCAGGCACCAAAGAAGGAAGGAAGGGGAAGAACGTACAATATTTTTGCAACTCAACCCGATGGAGAAGCCAGAGACAAGGGAGTTACTTACACATCACTCTGATGGGTGTACACTCTATCAAAAAGGGCTTCTGGAGCCATCCACTTGACCGGAAGTCGCCCCTGCAAGTGTGGAAAAAATGCAAAAACCAATATATTAAAACCAGTTTATTTTAGCAGGCTCAACACGGCTGTGCCCTGGCTTGCTTATTTTATGAGCTGACACAAATGGTTTTCACTGGTCAGTCATTAGAAGAGAAATAAGCCCCAACTGAGACTCTACACAATGGGGGAGCACAGATCTGGGGACATTAATAAAATGCCATTTCCTTGGATTCTCATTATTATCCATCTCCCTAGCACAAAGACACACTCCAACCAACTTCCAGGCAAAAATTAACCCAGAAACTCCCAAGTTCTAATCCTTACTAGGAAAGTTCTGACAAAGAGTTTTATAAAGATCCTAGAGGCTGCTGATTATTCTATATGTAAGACTATTTCACATTTACTAAAAGTATCTTAAACATAGCCTAAATTTGCTTATTGAGAAGTTTGCACAGAACAAGGCAAAAGAACAGGAATGCAAGGCAGAGGAATGAGCCCTCATCAGTCCTTCCAGCTCTAAGCATCTATTGTCTTTCATCTAGAACATTCCACACCACCCCACTCCACCCCTCTTCCTGCCATAGACTTACATTTGTGGTCTTTTTGTAATAGTCTATATTGTTGATATCTCTGGCCAGTCCAAAGTCTGCTATTTTCATCACATTGTTTTCTGTTACCAAAACATTTCTGGCTGCTAAATCTCGATGAATACACTGAAATGGAGAAAGAACACATTTCAAAATGCTTCAAGAATCAAAAGGAAACATACTTCTTATAATGCCATCAGAAAATACATCTTAAGTCGAAAACTGGTACTTCTTTTCTAATTACAAATAAATTAAAAAACCAGAGCTCCAATCATTCCATATTCTTCTTTATTTGCAGTTGACCAACACCACTGGCATCCTTCATACGAGGTCTGTGTTGGATAATCCTAAAATCTTTTATCTCAACACTTGTTCTCCTGCCCTGTACAGCCCAACTTTCAGAAGAGCTGGTTGAACTCCAGCATCACTCCTTCACCTCCTGGTCACTCCTCAAACGCTGTAACCTGTATCTATCCCTCCCTCTCCTAAAGTTCATCAAGAACCTTCTGTCAGACCCAAACGACCTTTCCTAACACCTCAATTTTTCCTCTCTGCAGTTCTGAACACCGTTAATTTCTTGCTCATTTTTGAAAACTGTCCCACCACTGAGTTCTACCGCATCCCTTCTCTTGGCTCACTCTCTCCCTCTCTCCACACCCTCTCAGATTCCTTGACTAGCTCTTCTCTTCCTCTATCCCTCAAAATAGAGGAATTGTCCCATTAATTTCATATATTTCCATTCACCCTCATAGCTTCAATTCTTAGATACATACAAAAGATTTGCAAAGTCCTCTCTCTATGCTGACCTCTCTCCTGGGACCCATGTTCTCATTTTCAACAGGCTATGGGACATTTCCACATTGACATCCCTTTGGCACCTCAAATTCAAGGTCTTTACTTCCCTAATTTTTATCCTCTTGGTCTCTCTCAGGCAGAAGTATACACCAGAATTCTTTACATACTCCTCCCAAGTTCTGTTGATTTCAACCCCCAAAAACCCCCTCCAACTGTCCACGCTGCTCTGTTCCCACTGCTAACTGCTTAGTCCAGGATGTCATCACTGTCCCCACCCAGCCAGTCCTGCAGACGGCCACACTCCCTGCCTAACAGGTCTCCAGGCTTCCAGACTCAGCCCCACTTTGTCTTCTACACTTCCCACGAACTGTGTATCTGAGAACCAACCATGTCCTTTCCTGGCTTATATCACAGCCAATGCCTGTCCATCCACAGTCTCAGTCCAGTCCTAGCACGACACCTGGCCCACAGAAGGCTTGCCTCGCCCTGTGTCTGCCACACACACGGGGGCTAGAGGCTCAGATGCCCCCCACAGGACAGCTCATCTGTAGTCCTAACACCAACTCTTTGGTCTCAGAAAGGTCTAGTTATTATCACTTCTGTCTTTCCTTTTCACAAAGGATATGCTTTTGTAAGCCAGTCTAAGTATTTTCGTTGCATTTTAATATACCAAGATTTTATCATGCTACATGGTAATTAGTGTCCCAAATCATCACCCCCTATTTTTGAAAGAGGTAAGGTATAAAGAAGCAAACAAACATCCCTAGGCACACACTGGTACACAGGTTCCTGGCAAAGGTCACTATCACATGAAGGAGAGAGTCCTAGGCATCCATCGACAAGGAGACGCGTGGCTGATTTCAGAGAGGCCCTCCACAAAATGAGAGGGGAGCCAAACGCTCGCAGAAGAAGAAGTTAGTAATTTTTTTCCTGCCCACCCCCCAACTATTCCTTGTTTTCCTATGCTCCTGCGGCCCCCTGGATGGGCCAAGAACAGAAGTGGGAAAGCAGGAAAGCCCCACAGCAGGCCTGTGCCTGGCCAAACTGGAAGCAGGAAATTCGAGAGCTCCCAGAAACCGCCCAGGGACCGGTCGGGGCGGGAGCCTCGTTCCCCGGTTTTGGAGGCCTTTTCAAATTGAACTTCCAAGCCCCGGGCCAAACTCTTCGGCGGTGTGTGCTCTCTGCTGACGCGAGCTCTGTGTCTGGCAAGCCGTGTGGTCAGAAGAATCTGGCTTCTCACGCGCTGTGCTCCGACCACACATCAGGGCTCAGCTCGGACAGATACACAACAGCCACCTCCACCACCTTCTCAGCGAAAGCCAGACTCTAGCACCCCCATCCCACATCCCAGGGTGCCAGGAAAGACCGAAGCGCACCCTCTGGGCTGAACAAGAAGTGACTTGGAACCAACACCCAAGAAAAAGAAAATAATTAAAGTCAAGCCAAATTCCCATCATCAGCAGAAATCTGAGTTCTTCTCCAGCACAGACGGCTGGCCATTTGATATTATAGTCCTGGACTGTTCGGTATGGCATTTCTTTATAGCTGAAGGGCAATGGGTCACCAAGGGAAGAAAGACTAACACCCCTATGACCCAGACAGTGTGCAGGGGGCCTGTGCACAGCTGATCGCATTAAATTCCCATGGTAACCTATGAGATGGGTATTATTGTACCCATTTTACAGATGAGGGAGCTGGGGCTTGCTTTAAAAAAACCAAAAACACCAGCTCAGGTTTAACACCCTGGAGGTTTAACTGATAAAAAGAAAAATGAGTGTACTTTGAACCAAAAATAGCAAGGCTTTAAAAACTTGTATAAGGCTCAAATACCCCAATATCTAATTGTATCACTGTATACACCAGGGCGTTTACTTGTCTGCCCCACGCACACACAGGTGCAAGCTGCTGAGGACAGGGTCTGTGTGTTCATCTCTACATTCCCAGCACGGAGTACAGCCCGACCCAGCAAATGTTTATTGAGCTGAAATCATAATCACATGCCATCAGCAAGGAGCTAGAGATGTCACTCGACAGCTCCTTTAGTGGGTCTCTAACAAGCTCATCACTACCCACTGAGGGAGTGGGTGGGGGAGGCCAGGATCTGATCCTTTCCCCACTTTATTCTCCACCCTCAGGAACAAGCCCTCCATTTTTGGAAGCAGATTCCTCCCAAGGGGACCATTCTTAAGATCTTCATCTACCACTTCAAACTTGTTTTAGGTCCTTAATTGCAGGTGGCTGTCAGCTGGGGTAATGGAGCCCTGCAATGACCAAAGGAAACACACTGAGACTGCCCCATCCTGCCTCAGAGACACAGGGCATCTCAGCGGTCCTCCCCTTAGTCCAGGGAGAGGAGGGATTACCTGAGAGCAGGAGACGCTGGGAGTGGGATGAGTGGATAGAAAACCAAAAGGCCACCTCTTGGACCAGCCACTTCACTGTGTAGACCTCTAAGTCCCCACCTCGGAAACGAGGACGGTGACTCAGACACATCTGGGCTCAAAGCTTTCCTGGCACTTCCTAACAGTCCTCAGCATCCTTATCCATGAGACAGGGATATAATCACACCTATTTCAGAGTTGTGCTGAGGTTACGGACAATACTGTATGTAAAATGCTTGCCCCGTGCCTGGCAGACCTTAAGCTCTCAAAAAGTGGTAGTGATTAGTAATAACGAAAACCGTCATCACAACTATTAATAAAAGTATTTTCAGTCTGTCATTCTAAAACGTATTCATTTGCCCTGTTTCGCAAAGTTCATCTGATTCTTAGTTCTTTCTCCACCATGTGGAGCAGCTCCAAGACAGGTAGGCTCTCAGTGCCCTCAGGGCTGGGGCACACTGAGGGGACCACCACTGGCTCCAGGAGCCAGATCCACCGCCCTCTCTTGTCTCCTCATTCTGAGCAGAATGACACACAGCCGAGCACTCCCGTCTTCCCGAAGCTCCTCCGTGAACCGCATCCTGGGTTTCCTCCTGTCTCTCTGAGTGTGTGTCAGCCTCTACTGCCATTTCCTGCGCTTTTGGCCAATCTCCAGATGTGAGAGTTTTCTTGGGGTTTGACTGCCTGCTTCTACTTCCCCTCTTCTCTGCCTACTCCCCCACCATGTCCTCATCCATGGCTTGAAATTACACCTTCCTTTGCAGGCGCCCAGGGTGTAGCCCAGCTCTCAGAGCTGAGCTGCAGCCTGCAGCTTCCTGGTCCACGCCTGCCCCTGAATGACTCTCAGACATATTCAAAGTGCCCCTTGATTTTCCACCAAAATCTGTTCCCTTCATCTTCTCCCCCAACCTCCTCCCAAAGTCTTCCTCATTCTGGTAAACCGCATCATCAGCCAACTTCTCAAGCTGGAAATCCTTGATCCTTCTTTCTCTTCCTCCCATATCTAATCAATCCATTAACTATCCAGACAGCAAAATATATCCAAGATCAATCTACCTCTCGAGTCTCTCTGCAGCCAATAACTCTGGCCCAAACCACCACTGCCCTTCACAGGGCTCAGCGCTTCCAACCCATCGTGTGATCGGCTGCAAGAGCAATCCCTATAGCACAAACCAGATCACCTGACTCCCCTCCGTGGCTTCCCAACACGCCGAGGGTGTGGTCCAGAGTCCTTGCTGGGCCTGCAGGGCCCTGAAGAAGCAGGGCCCTGAAGAAGCAGGGCTTGCCTGTCTCCGGCCACATCTCACTCTCTCCTCTCCACACGCCGTTTCCCTCCCTAGAATCTCTGCACAGCTGGTCCCTGTGCCCACCTGCCACCTCCCCTCCCTAAGCGCCCCAATCACCACTGCTCCTGACCCATACTATTTCCTCCACAGCATGCTTCTCAGCTTCTCACATACTTATTTTTATTTCCACATTTACTGTTGATCTCTTCTGCTGTCATCCATGGTTCCTGCTCCAAGAGGTCAAAGACTACGTCCATCCCGGCCACCTCAACTTAGGGCAGGGGCATTGGAATAAGGAATGCTCAGGAATCTTCATTAAAGGATTAATAAAATGACCAGGCCAGCCTCCTACCACTTTGGTATTAGTAGCAGCAACCTGCCGAGTCCAAAAGATGCTTCCCCCTCTCTCACAGAGGGAGGGGAGAGCGACCGAGACCAGAGGGTCACAACAGGTGGCCTGCAGACAGGCCGCACTCTGCAGTGTTTTATTTAAGAACATTTCAGTTACAGGAAAGGTGAAATAGGACAATGGATGTCCCTATCTGCCAGATTCACAGGTTATGCTTATTTGCTCTTTTCTCCACACCTAACCTCCCCATAAAGACGAATGTGTGCACATACTGTCCATGGCCAAATCATTTAAGAGTGAGTTGCAGACCTCAGTGACACTTCACATCTAAATACTTGAGCACATACTGCCTACCTTAACACAATACCGCTATCATCACTCCCCAAATTTAACACTGATACAGTCATATTATCTAATACACACATACCTCATTTTATTGTGCTTTTTTTTCTTTAAACAGACTGACAGTTTGTGGCAATCCTGTATTGAGCAAGTCTACTGGCACTATTTTTCCAACAGCATTTCAAACTTTTTCATTATTATTATGTATGTTATGGTGACTTGTGATAAGCAATCTTTGATGTTACTATTATCGTTGTTATGGGGCACCAAGAACCGTGCCCTTATAAGACAGCGAACTCAATCTCTAAGTGTTCTGTGTTCTGACTGCTCCTCCATCTCTCTCCCTCCGCTTGGCCTCCCCTCTTCCCTGAGACACAACAGTATTGAAATTAGGCCAATTAATAACCCCACAGTGGTTTCTAAGTATTCAAGCGAAAGCAAGAGTCACATGGCTCTCACTTTAAATCAAAAGCTAGAAACGACTAAGCTTAGTGAGGAAGGCACGTCAAAAGCCAAGACAGGCCAAAAGCTAGGCCTCTCGTGCCAAACAATTAGTCAAGTTGTGACTGCAAAGGAAAAGTTCTTGAAGGAAATTAAAAGTGCTACTCCACTGAACACACGAATGATAAGACAGTGAAACAGCCTTACTGCTGACATGGAGAAAGTTTTATTTAGGGTCTGGATAGAAATCAAACCAGCCACAACGTTCCCTGAAGCCAAAGCCTAATCCAGAGCAAGGCCCTAACTCTCTTCAATTCTATGAAGGCTGAGAGAGGGGAGGAGGCTGCAGAAGAGAAGTGTGATGCTAGAAGAGGTTGGCTCATGAGGTGTAAGGAAAGAAGCCGTCTCCATAACATAAAAGAGCAAAGTGAAGCAGCAGGTGCTGATGCAGAAGCTGCGGCAAGTTCTCCAGAAGAGCCAGCTAAGATAACTCATGAAGGCAGCTACACCAAACAACAGATTTTCAGTATAGAGGAAGCAGCCTTCTTTTGGGAGAAGCAGCCATCTAGGACTTTCCCAGCTAGAGAGGAGAAGTCAATGCCCGGGTCCAAAGCTTCAAAGGACGGGCTGACTCTCTTGTTAGGGGCTAACGTAGCTGGTGACTTTAAATTGAAGCCACTTCTCATTGAGCATTCCGAAAATCCCAGGGCCCTTAAGAATGATGCTAAATCTACTCTGCCTGTGCTCTGTAAAGGGAACAACAAAGCCTGGATGACAGCACATCTGTCTACAACATGGTTTACTAAACATTTTAAGCCCACTGTTGAGACCTAGTGCTCAGAAAAAAAGATTCCTTTCAAAATATTACACTTATTGACAATGCACCTGGTCACTCAAAAGATCTGATGGAGATGTACGATGAGATTAATGTTGTTTTCATGCCTGCTAACACAACCACCATTCTGCGGTCCATGGATCAAGGAGTAATTTGTACTTTCAAGTCCTATTATGTAAGAAAGACATTTCAGAAGGCTATAGCTGCCATAGATAGTGATTCCTCTGATGGATCTGGGCAAAGTCAATTGAAAACCTTCTGGAAAGGACAAGAACATTCGTAGTTCATGGAAACAGGCCAAAATACCAACACTGACGGGCATTTGGAAGAAGCTGATTCCAACCCTCATGGATGACTTTGAGGGTTCAAGACTTCAGTGGAGGAAGTAACTGGAGATGTGGTAGAAACAGCAAGAGAACTAGCATTAGAAGTGGAGCCGAAGATGTGACTGAGCCGCTGCCATCTCATCATCAAACTTAGATGAGGAGTTGCTTCTTACGGAGGAGCAAAGAAAGGGGTTTCTTGAGATAGAATCTACTTTTGGTGAAGATGCTGTGAAAATTACTGAAATGACAACAAAGAATTTAGAATATTACATAAACTTAGTTGATAAAGCAGTGGCAGGGTTTGAGGAGCTTAACTCCAATTTTGAAAGAAATTCCATTGGGGATACAATGTGATCAAACAGCATCGCTACAGAAAAATGGTTCATGAAAGGAAGAGTCAACTCATGTGGCAAATTTCATTGTTGTCTTAGTTCAAGAAATTGCCACAGCCACCCCAATCTTCAGCAGCCGCCACCCTGATCAGTGAGCAGCCATCAACATCGAGGCGAGATCCTCCACCAGCAAAAAGGTTATGACTTGCTGAAGGCTCAGATGACGGTTAGCATTTTTTAGCCATAAAGTACTTTTTAATTAAGGTATGTACATTTTTTTAGACATAATGCTATCGCACTTAATAGACTACAGTATAGCGTAAACATAACTTTTTTTTTTTTTTAATTTTCTTTTGAGTGTTTTTTTTTTTTTTTAATTTTTATTTTTTCCTTTTTCTCCCCAAAGCCCCCCGGTACATAGTTGTATATTCTTCGTTGTGGGTCCTTCTAGTTGTGGTATGTGGGACACCGCCTCAGCGTGGTTTGATGAGCAGTGTCATGTCCGTACCCAGGATTCGAACCAACGAAACACTGGGCCGCCGGCAGCGGAGCGCGCGGACTAAACCACTCGGCCACGGGGCCAGCCCCCGTAAACATAACTTTTACACACACCGGGAAACAAAAAACTTCGTGTGACTTGCTTTATTGCAGTATTTGCTTTATTGTGGTGGTCCGGATCTGAACCCGCAATATCCCCGAGATGTGTCTGTTGAATATGTGTCCATATTCAAACTTCAATTGTTCATAGATGTCCTTTATGGAAGCCGTCCCCCCACCTCCCAGCCCAAGCAGGACGCAGTCCAGGATCACACATGCACGTTTCATTGCCATATCTCTTAAGCCTCCTTTAATCTGGAACTGTCTTGCCAGCATTTTTGTCTCTCATGACGTTGACATTCTGAAGCAATGTCTTGTCAAATGTCCCACATTCTGGATCTGATTGTTTCCTCGTGCCAAACACTTTTCAATTGGCAAACCCCCCTGTGTGCGTGCACATGCCCATCACCGCAGAACTCTAAACTGTGTTTTAGTTTCCTAAAATCTATACCCTTTTTTTTGCAAAGGTTTGCAGGGAAATTTTGGAGGAAAAATATCTGAAAAAGGCTTAAACTCTGGACTCTCTTGAAAATGAAAAACAAAAGAAAACAAAAACAGAACATGTGGTCACTCTGGTCACGTTCCTATGTGGGTGACCACAGACAACAGGGGCTGAGGCGTAACCACGCCCCCTTGTCCCCACCCCCACATCCCTACACACTGTGTGATGTGGCAGGGGCTGCCTCACTCATCGAGGCACTGGCATGGTCACAACCCAGCCCAGGCCCACAGGTGACAGAGGGTCCACACGCACCGGAGGCACTCACTTCTTTGGGGACCTGAGGAATTCCTGGTGCTCCATCAAGGTAGAAATCAAGCTCCACCACAGGTAGAAACAGACCACACCTCCACCCGAGGAGGTAGGTCGACATCTCCCCCTCCCCGAGTGTGGGCTAAGGAAAGGTGTCCTGGGTCATCCAAAAAGCCCCAGAGGACATCTGGGCACCTGTCTAACTGCTTTCAGAATAACTCAGATGCTTAAAGTTCCATTGCACGTGGCATGCTTGGAATGCAGGTGCTTCACCTCAGGGGCCCTGGCCAACTTGTAACCGCAGTGGGTCACCCCGCCAAAGGAGACAAAATAAACTCAGATAACACCCAGGACTCCATGTTACTAAAATATCCTTTTGCCTGATCTTTAGACTATTTGAAGCCATTTCAAACTCAAAATGTAAACACAACACTCAAAGTCTATGTCCAAAAATTCAATAACCACGAAACGAAGAAAGCCAAAAAATCACCAAAATTAAAGGCAGCGCCCCCTTAACGACCTGCTAAGCTCTTCTCTACCTGGAGAACTGAAACCCAGGAGGGTCACACCCAGCCCTGTCTCAGCAAAGAGGTATCTTTTCTGCTCTCTGCAGTGTCACTGTAGGTTTATGAGGCCACTTTGGCTTTTAAAGAGTTCGTTAAACCCTAATGTGAAGAATGCAGTAAATATTTTCCAAGTTGTCAAAGACACGCAAGGACTTGATTTAGCAAATGAGCATGTCCAAACTGCCTCTTGTCTCCAAAGCCATTTTTAACTGGAAGCCACCCAACCGAGGAGAATGTGAAGGACTCACTTTTTGGGAAGCCAGGTACTCCATGCCTCTGGCCAGCTGGTAGGTGCATGACACCAAGTCTTTGAAAGTCATCTGCTCCTCGGGAACGCGGTTAATGTCATAGGAGTACTCCATCCCAGGCGGCCTCCGGGCTCGGAGGTATTCACGGAGGTTACCCTTCGAGGCATACTCAACTATGACGTAGAGTGGTCCTGTGGATGGAGAAGACAAGCTCACTAAGGCAGCAAACCCAGGATCTGCCTTCAGCCAGTTCAACAAAGAAGTGTTAGTTATTACAACCTAGTATTTTTCCTGTTATTTAAACATACAGAAAATCATACACAAAAATAAAACACCTACATTCTAATCTCCTCAAATGATAACCAACACTTGGTCAAGATAGTCTCAAAAGTCTAAGAAATAGAACAGAGACACAGGGAGCATCCTTCCCGTCACTCCCATTCTCTCACCCCTGGCCTCGTGGAAAGCAATGACTATCAGAAATTTGCTCCTTCCAGTTCATTTTAACTATTTTACCAAAACATACGTATCAATAAACAATATATTATTTTTAGTCACATAAACAAATAATAAAGATATAGCCCTGAATTATTTTTCCCCTACATATTATCCTTGTGGAAGCCAGTCAGACTGATAAAAATAAATCTAGATCATTCATTTTTAACAGCTACCTATATTCTATCATACAAATACACCACAGTTTATTGATCTAGCCCGTATACTCATGGGCATTTATGTTGCTTCCAGGTTTGAGTCAAAACAGTGTGCAATGAACATTCCTGCGCACGTCTCCTTAGCCACACATGCAACCACTTCTCTGTGGTGTAGGCTAGGGGCTGGAGAAGCACAGCCCTCGGGCCAAGTCCTGCCCTCTGCCTGTCTTTGTCATTAGTTTCACTGGCACACGGCCAGGTCCGTATTGTCTGTGGCTACTTTCTCACTATGACAGCAGAGATGCATGGTTACCACCAAGACCATAAGGCCCACAAAACCGAAAACATTCACCATCACCCTTGACAGAAAAAAGGCTCCAGACTGCTGGTATAGACCTAAAAGAGAAATTGCTGAGGCAGAAATATAGGCATTTTCAAGTTTATTAATTATCGTCAAGCTGATTCCCAAAGGGCCAGTGAGCTCTTCAGTGAGAGAACCCAGGGGTCTCTCTCCCCTAAGGAAGATAAGGTGTCCCTTCGTACCACTTTCTCCTTTTTTAAGCTACTCTCAGGAGCCCAGCCACGTGCTGTCCACAGCAGGACACGGCTTCCTCAACCTCTATTTTGTCAACCAAAACATAGTACCCTATTTTGAGAAATCTCTCTTAACACTTATAAAACAAAAACATAAGGAGACTGGCTTTTCCAGACACCCTCCAGGCTATGACCTAAAACCAGCGGGACTCTAACAGACCCTCATCCAAAGTCACCCAGTGCTCACTTTGGCCCAGTCCCCTAGGTATAGTTACAAAGTACCTTTTGTGTTCATGGCCGGGAACATCCTCCTAAGGGAATTTTAAAGAGAACTTTCAACACGCACTTCAGGCGCCCTAGGAGCAAGATCCGAAAGTCCCACCATCTCTAAAATGCTGCTAACGTTGAGCCATGGATTATTTGAATGAAAGCATTTTTCTCTCCTACTCACCATCCTGAGTACAGGCTCCAAGGAGATTTATGATGTTTTTGTGTTTTCCAATCATTTTCATCATCTCCATCTCTGACACCAGATCAGAAAGGTCCTTCTCCGTGGCATCATCTACGAGCATTAGGTAAATTAAAAATCAGTTCGTTTCCTCTAACCCATCAGCTGTCACTGTTAGTTGCTGAAAACTTCGTTGAAACAGCATGAAATTGAATTTTAGAACCAGAAAAGACTTCCCAAATCATCTCCCTCATTTTATTGGTGACGGGGCAAAGGCCCAGACGGAATTGCCCTGGTCCGTGTCAAACAGCTAATTTGGGGTCAACAGGGTCAACAGTCAGGACTAGAACATAGGCCTCTGATGCTAAGCCCACTTCTTTTCCAGCAAATCTCACCAACGTGGGGGTATTATGAAATTATTCCATCCTCTGGCAGATCTAAGGTGCCTGAGAAAACCACATCAAACTTCATGGCGCCCAAAAGCAATGGTGGGGATATCCGGAGAGGAGGTGGCGGCTGTGGGCATCATATCAGCACAGAATTCTCCAGACCCAGGCCCGCAAACCCCAGCCCTCATAGCCCTTAGAGCATTCCCAGATGGGTTCAGGGGGCACCTGTAACTGTGCACAAAACTGTGTGTGCACATGCATTTTGAGCAGGCAAGGTTCCATGCCTTTTATAGGCTTCTCAAAGTGGGCTGTGATTCTCATCCCAAAAAAATACAAGTTTTATAAACTTCTACTCTAAAATTTCAAGCAAGAATGGCTTTGGTCCTGCAAACATGGGCTCACAGTTAGCTTCTAAAAAGGGGCAAGACTCTTCCCCATGTGCCCTCTTCAAGCTATCTCCATACAGAAAAATCTGGACTTACTAAAAAAATGGAATAAGGGCATGGATACAAGCCATGTTGCAAAAAGCTCTTTAGTTTCACAAAAGGAAGAGCAGTACAATGGACTGGAGTGTAAAGTCTATACTGAGGCACTTGGAGGACCGAGTTCCTACTGTGTGGGAGAGGGGGCACATGAGTGGTCTCACCGCTCAGGGTGTTCTCCCCCAGGCTCTGAGCCCCCTGCTGGCTTTAAAAAGGACACTTCACAAGGGCTCTGGGGCTAATGTCCTTCTCTGTTCTGAGAGGGAAGGCCAGCCTGGGCATAACCACAGAGACAGATCGCGCAGACCTCCCTTTCTGCAATATCCGCAGGCAACCCTGAGCTCATAACCCAAATCAGAAGGTCTACCAAGAGACTCCAAAGTCTGGGCCTTCCTCACATGGCCCAGCACATCTGCCACACAGGAGGGCACACGCGGCAGGCCCAGGCCACGCAGGACATGAGCCAGGTGGCTGTCCCTGTTGGGGGAGCTGAGATGCATGGGGAGAGAGCCCACAGTCCTCCCTGGCATCAAACCTCTAGGTGGGGAGCAGCTCAAAACACCCTAGCTTTCCCTGGGAGTCATTCAGATCAATAGCTAAGAACAATCAACATCTTTTTGACTATTTCCACCCGCGACTTCCCCTCCAGGATGGACATGATGACCGCCCCCACGAGAATGCATGAAATAAAGAAAAAGCGTAACTCCCAGAGCACCTGCAACGTGTCAGGCACCCCACGTCCCAGGAACAGACCACTCTGTTCCGACATGTGGGAAAAACTCAGCTTGGGATGTCCTTTCTCCCATCCCTACAACAGGATTTATAATGTGACCGTTCCCTGTAACTCTTCTCATAAAAGAATACTGCGAGAAAAAGAAGTTAATGGTTAAAAGTTCTTCAAGCTCCCTGGACACAGGCATGAAGCAGGGCTGGAAGGTTAATGCAGAAATAAATGTTCCGACTCCCACAAATGCCACTCAACGTTTATATCTTGGGGTAATTGTTTACATGTTCCAGAAGGTTCTGCCCCAGCGCCAATCCTGGTAGATCCCTTTTAGCTGACTCTCCCAGACCAGTGTCATTTCTGCTTTGTTACTCTTGCAAAGAGAAGGTGCGGCTTCCTCTCCCTACGCCGCCTTGCTCCCTCCAAAATGCCAATTTTCCTTTATTTTTAAATTAAGGTCTGGGTCTGGAATCCACTGCACCAACACTCATCTAAATCAATCAGTGATCTGCGACTTGATACCTTCTAAGCACAGACAAATATAAAGAAAAGGAAGAATCACAGTGACCCACGCGGAGTCGAAGACTAGGTCTAGAAGGCTGCCACTTCCTAACAAAACCAGCTTTTCTTTTTTATAAGTGCACACAGCTCAAGATAAATAGTCTGTCCAAGATGCTGATTTATACTGAAAACTTCTCAACCCCTGGGTCAACTATGTGATCTCTGACCCCCTGCCATGATAGAGTTCACATGCCACAAAAGGAACATTCTTGATAAGACTTTCCACCCTCCCCCCAGCCTGCCGTATCCCCCCTCCCCACTCACCTTTCAACATCTTCACGGCCACAGTGACTGCTTCCTTGGGCTTCTCTTTGTCGATTCCCACTGCTTCAGCCATGACCACTTGCCCAAAGCAACCTTCCCCCAGGGGTTTGCCCAGCGTCAGCCTAAATGTGTAAATAGGGGATTAGCACACGGCATCTGGTGAAGGGGTGTAGCGAGGGAAATTCCAGAACTAAATATAAAAATCTTTCAGCGGCTTGCATAAGCATGGAGCATTTATCATATGGAACTAATGAGACTCGGGGCACACACGCGCTTGAGTATTTTCTTAGTGACGTCTTAGAGAATGTCAATTACTGGTGGAACAGCTATTAAATTTCACATTTGTATTCTCGATTTATTTTCTTTATGGAAGGTATCCTTGCTGGTGAGGTGGTGGGCTTTCCTAAGTGCTAACAACGAGGGGCTTTTGATCTTGAGCCAATCGAATATTCGTAATTGAGAATGTCTCAAAGAAAACATTAAAGCTGTTCTTATTTTTGTCTTTAAAAACCACTGCTATTCAAATACCAATGGATTTTATGGTCACATTCCTGACCAAGTTACATGATATAAACTGTAAACACATTTCAAGAAATCTCTAATTTTTGAGTAAAGGAAAAAGAAAATTCTAGAAATTGCGGGGAATTTTTTTGACATAACAGTTTAGAAATCCTTATAACTATCCAGAATTAATAATGAAGAAACTCCAGAGTGAACATAAATTAAATTTCTAAACCTAGAAGCTCTAAGTGCATTATATGAATAGTCACATATTGTCCTTGAGCATTCCAGAAACCAACAGAATGGAGAAGTCTTTGGGATACTTATGAATGTGTTTTTTTTACTTAAGCATAATACAGCAAAGTATGGAGCTGCCATTAGTAAACAGTATTTATGGTAAGTACACAATGGTGTGCAAAAGCTAAGCAAAGATTGTGGTCAGCGTATGCTATGCTGAGGTCATTCCACTTCTATCCTGAACTAAAATTAAATTTAATATCTTGGCAGAAAATAAACATTTGCATTGGGAAAAAGGTTAATTGATGTCCTATTGCCCCGCTACTACAAGCATAACAATCCTTTCTTTGTATAACTTCTGCCTCCGATCTAATAAACTGCTTCTAAATAGCCTTCATTCACTGGAAATCTGCTCCACCTACGTTTGTGCTAAAAACCCTGTTTTGAAATGCTTAGTACTCAGATTTTCCGCACTCAGGGTACCCCCGGGTGGGAGCTAACAGTTCGGCACAGACAGACTCCCACTGTTGACTGTTGACTGCGGGTGTCACAGGTGGTAAAAACTACGGACTGAACCTGAGAGCTGCAATTTCTTAAAATATGATCACAGCTCCCCCAGTCAGTCCTATATATAGGAACGTGCACTGGAACCCACGTACTTATATAATCAAACCTGGGAGCTGGGAGGGCTCATGAGAAACACCCCCTTTCTCTCTCTACATTCTCCAGGTAAAGAAACCATTCTTTGTGCTTTCCCTCGTGCCTCTCCAGTAAATGTTCAGTAAACAAGTCCTGAATGAATGAATGAACGGCCTTTTAACTATACAAATAAGCTGGAAATTACTTCCATTAACACTCTAAAAGAATGATATCTGTCCAATTATTTGGTTCTAACTTACGACGCATATTAATAGCTCTAAATCGGCCGTTGGAAAACAAAACTGGTTGGAGTTGTGCGAATCAAAATTCCAAGTGCCGTGTAAGCTGTCTCCCCTTCCCAGTAGAGCTCTTCATAGTCAGCCTTTGGAAGCGCTCATCTTTGTATTTCCAAATTTGAGGACAGTTCCTTCTATAGCAACTAAACACTTCTCAACAGAATCTCTGGGAGATACTGCAGATGTCAAGGCAAATAGGCTAGCTGTATATAAGCAAGTCAAGAGTTTATTTCAGTTGATTTGACACAGATGTATAGTCAGGGACTTCTACCCTCCATTACTCTCAAGCTGTTCGGACTCTAATTACTACAAGAGGTTTGCAGAAGTGGGCTGACGGCCCTTCAGTAACCACCATCCTTCAGTTCTGAAGGTGGGTCTGGGGGTTGGTCCCTGCCTAGAAGACGGAGGGCTGGTAGCCCAAGATCCATCCCCCTGTCTATGCCTGGGCACCACTATCTTGCTGAGGCCCATGGTTCAGGGCTCCCAGGTTACCAATACATGAAGGGAAACAAAAGGGAGGGAAACTCACACGAGCCAAGAATTGTGCTCAGTCCTGGGAGGTCTGTACCGTGACTTTCATTTTACAGTAATGAAGTTCAGAGCATCAGGAAACTCACGCAAGGTTTCCCAGCCACCGGCTGGCAAAGCCAGGATTCAAATCCAGCCCAACAGAGACCAAAGTACATGGGCTTGAAGCCAGACCAAGAAATAAATAGCTCCCAGCAACGCCCTCACCAGAGCCCAGGTGGCCACACTTTGACTGGACATCTGATCGGACACCTCTACGTCACCCAATAAGGAAAATATTATGGGCCACACGAAATTCGATGTCAGGACCATATTCAAAGCTTTTCTGCCCAATATTACATGAATAACCATTAAAAACAGCAACACTGAGTGGAGATTCTTAAGGTAATTTATATTCTATCCTAATTTCTCCAAAGAAATGAACCACTCAACAGTCATGTTCTAATAACCAGAAGTAGGAATGTCAGATCTGTTTTTTAAATGGGATAATTCCACTTGTATTCCATTTGACTGGGTTTGAATTGTCTGGGGGTGGGGGGGAAGCTGACGAGGTACCATCTTGTTTGGGGACCACCTATGGCTTAGGAGCTCTGTTTTAAAACAACTATAAAAAGAGAGAGAGAGAGAAAGACAATCAATTCTTTTCTTTTCCAAGAGCTGGTTATTTAGAAATACAATCTCACTCACTCCTATTGACATCATCCAAGCAAGAGCTCTGCAGTTAAGGGTCATAAAAAGAAAATGTCAATCCAATATTCCCATTTAGACCTAAGCCTCCACCCAGGGATGTGCTCAACAGGAAGTACTCACTTATCTCTCGGAAACTCCCATTTGGGATCTTCTGGCAGTTCATACTCGGAGACCCCCGCCAGCATGGGAGTGTCTGCTGTCGAGGAGAGGCGCGTTGTTATCCTCACCAGTGGGGTGTTGGAGTTCATGGAGGAGCTGGACTCGGCAGAAACCTGGATACAAAATGCAAAGACACAGATGTAATCCTGGCTCCACCTGAGAAGACTGGGAGCCGGCCAGAGCCCAGCCAGAGGGTCAACTCTTAAAAAGAAAGAAAGGTGGAGGTGGACCAAACCCATGAATTTAGGACCAAATCCACTGGATGCCAACTCCTCCGTCTTCCAATCTATGCAGTACTAGCTTTCATCTAAATTATATGTTCCTAAAACCAGGTTTTCAAACAACAGTCTCAGACAGTGCCTTATCAAAACGTAAGTCTTCTTTCTGTCCTAATTCCTCAAGACAGTCGCTTGAGGACACGGAGACAGGCTTCATTATTGCCTTTTTGCTGTACCTGTACCAGAGCCCCAGATGATCCATCTTCCTGTGGACCAGCTCAGATCATGTATTAACGCTGTGCTTATGAAATTCCATAAAAACGTATGGACAATCAGCTCTTCAATATTTTTTCTGTCTTTTGAAATGTAAACCAGAATATCCCAAGGAACTTGCTTTAGGATTTGAATGTGAGAGCACCAAGTGCCTTTATTCAAAGGAGCCTGAGACCCAGGCACCTGGGGCCATTCTCTGCTTCTCCCCAGCCCTACTGGAAATTGGCTGATGTCCGGGCCATTCGGTGAAAATTGACTGCCTCTCGTCAACTTCAGCTTCAGAAGCCAGTGGACTGAACATGCGGGACCAAAGAGTCAAATACATCTTTCTTCCTAATCACAGGGGGAGCTCCTCTCCCACCTAGGAGGGCGCAAGGCTTCACCACGTTTCCTCATTTTCCCTTGCCCATTTTAGTCTGCGTCTGATAAAACGGTTATTTCTTAACTATAACGTCTTCTCTTTGCTGGTGTCTGTGAATGAAAACGTGTGCAGAGCGCACTTGAAGGGCACTGCTGAGGATTACTGCTCAGTCACAGGCTGCTGGAACACCACCTTCTTCTAAACCATAAACAAGACTTTGGCCCGAGAGAGTAGGAATATGGGGTTAAACAGGACTCATCGAAGCAGCCCACCCACCACCTCCGTTCTGCCCCCTGCACGACTGCCCAGGTCAACCATACTCCCCGGCTGTGCTTACAAACATCTTTTCAACCAGGGAGGCGAAGACCGAGCGTAGACGAACAAATTTCACGGGGATGAACTTTTACAGTGGGGAGCTTGGATCATTCCCACAGGGAACCAGAGACCTATACTTCCCAGGGGACGTCCTGTTCAATAAGCCTTGATTCTTTCCTTCGTAAATCCAGACTGCCCTCAATGCAGTTTCTGGGAAACCCGAGAAGATGCCCAGGAATAGACTGAGGGGGGAAAAAATCACTTTAGGAATAGGAAGCTGGGAAAAAATCATTTTGGGAATAGGAGGTTGGTTTCTGTATTAAATCAAGAAATAGACAATTTTTAACAGAACTTCTATTATCTTTTCAAATGTACATGAGTACATTTCTGAGGCTTCTGAGCAGTCTTTGCCAGAAGGAGTTATTCCTAACTTTTACTATGCAGATAGTATGAGCAATGTTTATTCATTGTGAACATCAAACAAAAAATTTTTTAAAAAGAAACTGAAGATAATTTTGGAGCTGAGAGAGGTATCATGGACATGTTAGGCTCCAAGAGGCTGACGCCTCACAGCCAAGTGTCCGGCCACACAGGCAAATGGCAGAAACACGGAGGAAGAGACGAGAACGTAAATGCGTGAACTCCTATGGAATTCACCTCTGTACCCGACTGATGACACGGACTAGGAGGGACCCCACCCTGGCCAAACAGCAACAACTTCAAAGACCTCTGCATAGACACCACGTGGGGCCCAATTCACTGTAGTGTGCTGACCGCAGGGACCCATCAGAAACCAGGATCTTTCAGAACATTATCCAGGTCTCCACGAACCACATGAACACCATGAGCTCCATCCACAGAGAAGGGCTCAAGAAGATTCAAGAATGGGTCTGGCCAAAGATACTTCCCCAAATCCTAATGTCCGGCATCAGGGCCCTATGCTATGGATGCAAAAGGAGGCTGGTATTTACAAAGACAAAAACCTGGAAGGTTCTCCCATAGGAGGAGGCAAAAGTCACCACTCATTGCAATGAGAACTTGTGCTTGAAGATCACTGGTGAGATTTAGGAAACCAGTGAAAGCCAGCATCCCGGCGAGACAATACAAGGCCCCAGGGGCCGAGGTGCGGCAGATTTCGCAGTCAGAACACCCCCTGTAAGGCCAGCAGCAGAGACCACCTCCACTGGCCTCTCAGGGCTCCCGGAATCCCACGATCCGTGCGTGGAGGACCCCACAGGGAGAGGAGGAGGCACCCACAGGGAACCAACAGGGGCACAGTTCTGGGTGAAGAGGCACGCCCCTCATCCCTGCCTTGTCCTCACAAATCACTGCTCTCATCAGTGAGCTGACAGAATTCGATGTGCAAAAGCAGCCTTCCCACGGTGAGGTGTGAGAACCAGGATTTAAAAAAAGTTTTGGGAAGGAACATAAGCGCCTTAGCAGGGGTCACCTTTGGGGAGTGCGATTAGGAGTTGAGGGAGGAGGCAGAAAAAAATCTGATTTCAGAACTTTCCAAACCATTTGCATTTCATCATCATGAAAATGTATCTCTTTTACGCTCTAGAAAAAGCACTTTCTCTGACAATAAAAATATTTTTTAGAATCATAAGGATCTGAACTGTGCATGTCTCAGAAGGAAAAGAAAACAAAGGGCATAGGCTTCAAATACACTCTCTTCTAAAATGAGCTCAATGATGAAATCATGGCTTTCGCCCCTTCCCTGTGCTACCAGGCTGAGTATTGCAGCATCTCTGCCTCCTTCCATGTGGGTACCCCAGTAACTGCCCCCAGCCATGCAGCCAACCCTAGTGAGTGCCCTTCCCTTGCCAATTGTTTATGACACGGGACCCCTCATTGGGCGGCGGCATCCTGACCAACGGCACCAGTGGGAGGCTGTGTGATCTGACTGTCGGGGTCCATGGCCCAGTTCAGGCACCTGCTAACTGTGAGAGCTTCAGGAAGTCACCTAACCTTCCCAAACTTGAGTTAAAAGGAGACAGCAACAGTTCCCACCCTACTGAGCTACTGGGAGGGTGAACCGGTAAAGCATTCACTGCTCAGCCAGAAACCTGCTAAGAGCTCAGGTATCATCTGCTACCCACACCACCATCGTTTCTCTTAGTGCCTCTTTTTAGAATCATTTGCTGCCCAGATCCAAGGGAGCTTATGATTGGCACCTTCTCTGGGGAACCCAAAGCATTTGGAGCCTCCCGTTTTTCTGTGTGTGAGTGCTGTCACACTGTGTGCAACGGGAAGAAAGCAAGCCCGCTGGCATTAGGGGCTGACTGCAGAACAGCATCTGCTTTACTGGTCTGGAAGGTGAGACCCTCTGCTTCCAGCCAGCAGGGCTGGGGCTCCAGGGAGCAGAAGAGCAAACTCAAGAAATAAAGGATCCAGGAGTCAGGGGCGTTCCCAGGGCAGGAGGAAAGCTGGAACATAAAAGCGTCCTCATGACAAATATGGCTTAGAGGCTGCTGAGGAACAGAACAACGTTAGACAGAAGTTAACTGTTCTGCAGCGGACCTAGGACCAAAAGGAACCTTTGCCCACAAACCTCTGGCAAAAGTTCACATTCATACACGCCTCCCCCTCCAAACCATTGTTTCAACAAGGTTTCAAAGCAAAAGCTTTTAAAATGGAAAACCTTTACAAACTTGGTTGCTGTCATTACTAGTAAAATCAAAAAATTGTCTTTACAAAAAGGATTGCTTATGGAAGTTTTGTTGAGATTAGTATAGAGGTTTAGAGTCAATGTACAGATCTGGAAAATACTTCTGTAAAGACCACAGAGGAAAAAAAGGTAAGAAAATGCCAAAAGTATAAGAACTACAAAGGTCCATTGCTCTGTCTACAGAGGTATATCTTAATTTTACCTCCACGCATTTTTACTATGCTTTTAACACCCCCTCTGGGACTGTAAAATGCGACTGGCTTTCTCTTCACTCCGTTTTACTCCAAGAGCTAACATGTTTCCAGGGCTTGACACGATCCCCCCCAGGCGATTCCTCCTGAACACCAAGTTTCCCTGGGTCTTCCTTCGCCCAGGTCCCACCCCTCCAGCAATTGCCACTGCCCACCTTCGAGTCCTTGCACTAATTCAGCACTATCAAATTACCACCCCCCCACCCCACACAACAAAATCATAATCTTCCCTATCAGATATTCTTTTTCAATTCTGAGGTTTCTTTTTTTATCTAATTCAAAAATACTCCACTGGTAGTGGTGATTATGTTCATTATTTATAAAATAAATGCTAACGCTCTAAATAAACTGTCTTCCACTCCCAAACCCTGGTGGGCACTTTTTAGTGTGTCTTTTCAGTCTCCAATTCAGCTTCCTCACTTTCCAGAATCTCTTTACCGAGCATCATAAATCAAGCTTTTAACTAACTGTGCCTTCTGTATATTTCCACAATACATACGGGAGATTAAGCACGGACGTGGTTTTACTTCCTTTCTTTTTAAAGGGCCACCAAGAAATGGTGTTCTCTCTTTATACCAGATTAGACTGAACAACCAGGGGAACTCAGAAAAGCAGGCAAAAGCAAAGATGCCAGGGGAGAGTGGTGAATATTTGAGTGTTTACTCCTGAGGACTCACAAACACCCCTGGGACCACGGCCCGCCAGAGAAACCCTCTGACTCTCAGGCTGTGGATCCACGCTCCCAAACCAGGACAGAAGGTTCCGGAGTTCATATACTTTCGCTGTAAGCCCTGCCCACCACCCCCTGATGGCCGAACAAAAGCCTTTCACCACCTCAACCCAGGTGGCTGAGATAAAAGGTTCCAGAGGTTGGACTTTTTTTTTCCTTCCATAACAAAATTTAGGTAATTCCACGAGACAGTTTATCCAGCACTCGCTCTTCTCTCTTACCAAGTATCCGCCCCCCTGTATCCTCTCCCCAGGACTAGATGAGTAAACCTATAACAGGAACAGCTCACCAGTCCCGGACGGGCTGGTTCTTCTTAGAAGATCGCATCAGCCAAATGCAAGTCAGATCTTAGTCACACTGCCCGTCCTTTGGAGGCTGAAAAGAGAGGACGGCTAGATGGAGGCTGCGGAGGGAGGGGCCCCCACACGAAAGGGCAGATTCCAGTTAAGCCAACCATGACCACTCTAATTACCCAAATGTTTTCGGGAACCAGTGAGGTTTCATTAGACCACTTGATTGACCAAAATACAGAGAATGTTCCGAGATCATGCTGTTTAGCTGCTAGGTAGTAAATGAGCGTCTAGAAGCAGAACTTCCCTTCCCAGAATTTGGTGTGTTCAATAACCATTAACACGCGGCCCCCAGAGCTGGCTCCTGAATCCCATCCCACCCCCATCTCCGTCCTGTTCATCACATCCCTGGGAACATGCCATTTGTCCCAAGATACTGTTACACAACACGACCTTGACTGCCCCTCATTTTTCTCCAGTTTTCAATCTACCTGTATCAGCAACCAAGCGAGTGAAACTAAAGACCGAAAAAAAAAAAATAGCCCACAGCCCCTTCTGAGATGCCGATGGCGGTGGGAAAGAGTGGGCGCTGCACACCCATGTGAGTCT
This sequence comes from Equus asinus, assembly GCF_041296235.1. Classification (NCBI taxonomy): domain Eukaryota; kingdom Metazoa; phylum Chordata; class Mammalia; order Perissodactyla; family Equidae; genus Equus; species Equus asinus. Next base: position 11,396,029 of record NC_091791.1, on the reverse strand, counting down.
CCCCACCCTATCTGTTTATGGAGACGGTTAAATCTTCATGCTGCCCTATGGAAACTTCTGGCTCCAGAGAAAGAACCTGATGCATTCACTTTCTGAAAAACCGATTCAATAAACCGAGCTACACCACAAGCCTCCTGAACAGACATCCTCGGTTTCCTATGCACCCCTCACCCTCACCACTCAAGTGATTTGTGCAAAACCCGGAAAGTGAAGCCCTCTCATTAACTCGTGGATGTGCAAAGGCCACTTCACAATGGCCACGCTGTCCACTGGCAACCCTGGAGACCTGTATGAGAGCGGACAAGCTCACAAAGACGCTTGACCGACCAACACCCCAGGACCACATCCAGCCAGAGAAACCTCTGACTCTTGCTAGGCTGGGCTGGTTCTTGCTGGTCCCCTTTAACATGGTGGATGCCCAAGGAGCAGGAGCAGGTGAGCAGTGTCTGGGCCAGTGTCCTGCCCCGAAACTGAATGTGGGGTGAGCCGTCAAGGGCAACAGAGAGACGCCATGTGCCACCCACCTTCCCCCACCAAAAAGTTGTTTCTCTTTTCTCAAGCATCACAACATATACAGAGTCTCAAAAAATTCAAGGTTACTGAGAAATGATCACTCACAAAGAATTTCTTCTTAGGTGCTGGAGAAAAACCTTTTTGTCTCAAAAAAAATAAACTGAAATGTCTGTGTTACACTGGTAAGTCTAGTACAGATTAATAAATGTCAAGAAGGAAAAACTCACAATAGGCTGAAAAAAAACAAAAAAAAACTTCTCTTGTTCTAAAAAGAGAACAATGACTGAGTTGAGTGAAATGCTATGTGTGTATGTGTGTTGGGGGAGGGGCGAGGGTCAGGGCCAAGATGATACAATTCGGACTCCATCATGAAGACACTGAGTGCTACCTGTGCGACTGAGGAGGTTGGGCAAACGCAGCACGAAAAGTGGCCTCATAAATGCCGAGGAACAACCCATCCTTAAGACAACTGATTACAGGCTCACCTGTTGCCAGGTAAAGGCATGCTTGGCATCCCTGTGGTATTTTCTCTGTCATCAACCTATCTGCTGGCCTTTCTGGGACTTTTCATTCTAGCTACAGTCCAGTAACTCCCTTTTATCCAGATACCTGATAGGCATCTCCTCCACCGAAGGGGCATGCTTGCTGACGAAGTGCTCTTTGCGAAATGAGCATCTGTGAAATGCATCCCATTTTGACATATAAGAGGAGCTGAGGAGTGTCGACATGCCCCCAAATAGTTTTATTTTTTCCAGGGGACTAGCATTTGCCCACTTTCCCTGCTTCTCTTAGGCTACCTGACCCTCCTGAAACACAAGGCAATCACATTTCAAATGAAGGTCCCCCAAAAACCTTGGAGCCATTGGTGAGGGAGACAGGCCATGCAACCTGGGTTAGATCAAGCACTCAGAAAAATCATGATGAAGGAAGGAAGGAGAGAGGGAGAAAAAAGGAGAAAGGACTCTAAATAAAAGAAGAGTACTGCCACAGTTGCAGAAAAAAAGATGACAAAATAATTACGGAACAATGGTCTAGCTACATCAAATTACAGGTTTCCCCCAGAAGGTAGCATTTTTCCCTATTTAAAAAAATAATAATAGAGATGGAAACATCAGTCCCTTTTTCAACTCCCTGAGGCCAGGTCCTCAGGTGGTGGCTGTAAGAATGGCCCAGAGGTAACTGGTAAGGAAGGAGGGTGGGGGAGGGGTGGCTATGCCATCTGAAGGTCACTGAAGGCAACATCTGGCTATGTCAGGCAAGTGGCTTCCCTGGCCCCAAGAATGACAGTGGTGTCATTTTAAAAACAACAGCATTCTTGGTGGCACGACAGACCCAATGGGCAGCTTTTTTCCCTTGCTCTTAACACAGTGCAGGTGTTCGCCTGTGCTTAACACACACTCCAAGTGGTATCCTCAGACTCCATGAAGAAATACCTGCTGGAAACCTGGCTTCAAACACGTCAACAAGGACCCAATCAGCCCAGAGTTTGGAGCTGGGTTGAGAACAGCAAGATCTATGCCAAAACTGCCGCTGACCAACTGGTTCCTAATCCTTCCTAATGCCTTGTCCAGAAAGAGTCATCACCACCTAAAGTCCCAGGAGGGGCAGGGCTGAGATTAACCCAGGGTTTCTCCAAGTGCATTTCAGAATCACCCAAAGTCTTACTTACAATGCAGATTCCTGGCCCCATTCAAGACAGACTGAACCAGAGTCTCTGGGGCAGAGACCAAGAAATCTGCAATTTTAACAAGCACCCCATAAATTCTACTAAAATACACACTGCAATAGAGCCACGGAGTTAGCCATTGTACTTGCTGTTTCAAAAAATGCCTTTATCAGAACCAAGTTCCAAATACTTCTGTAAACACTTTGCATTCACACCTGCCTTCCCTTTCCATCTTCGTGAACATAAAGGAAAGAGTCGAAGCGTTTCCTGGCCCACTCAGCCGTGCAGGACTTCGGTTGAAGGCAGATGCGTAGGCTCTACCTTCTCTTATCTCCCCAAAGCAAAATTAACCACAGACAAGCAAAAAGTTACCACCAAAGACCAAGCACAAGGTTAAAAACAAGCTATTGCTTATTCAGCATGAAAATCATCCCACCATGGAACCCACAGCCACACTTGTGAACTGCTAACAATAACGTAATATGTGCATACAACTCTACCTTCAGAACCAGAGAGGTGGAGCCAAAATTCAACTTAGAAAGACACCACGGGCCAGTTTTAAATCAAGTAGTAGTTCAGATTCACCTCTGGGACAAAGGTTTCTGACCTTGAATTAAAAAAAATAAGTCAGAGAACCAGAGTCTTTTCCTTTCCAAATAGTGGCATAAGTCTATCTCAAAAAAGCATGAGATCACAAGGAAGAAAAGTGGCCTGTGCCTCGAAGAGACTGCTGCACTTGAGTCTCAAACACACAAGGGTATCGCCTCCCTGTGTTATTTCCAGTCCTGCTGATTAGCTCTCTGATCCTCACACCACCATGCTTTCATGCCCTTGGAATTTGATTCAGTTGCCCCCATTGACACACCAGGACTTGACTCTCCAAATTCTAAACACTAATTGGACAGCGACCAAGAGGCACATGGGAAGCTCTCAGAAGTAATGGCCTCGAAGCAGAGGAAAAGACCCAAGAGCTGGCTGGGGCACAGGGGAGAAGTAAATTTCTTCAAACTCTTTATCTACTTTCTGTTACCTGTCTCCGCAAGGGGATGCGCTTGGTCAGCTTGTGCACAGCCGGCTGGCTGCTGAAGTCTGGCTTCTTGGTCGTGGTCTTCATTCGGCACAGGATGACCGTCACCACCATACAGGCAATTAAGAAGACCCCTATGCAGTAAATGGCTATCTCCAGGTAGTCTGGGGAAGCTGTAATCTCCTTTTCTCTTACGGGAGCTAGATTGCAGATCACAAGGAGGAACAGATAAGCAGGCCACAGAGTTAGGAAACTGGATTGATGCATCCTGGCATAACTAAAGGAATCAAAGGGAGACAACCGTTCCCAAGGATGGGCTTCCTGGGAACTCAATGCTGCAGAATGGCATGGTCCACGGCCCTGCCACGCACCTCTCCTGAGAACAGGTGAATAACCAAAGGCTCCTCGCTTTAGCACCAGGGCCTGGGCGGTCACTATCTCTGGCCTCAGTGGGCCTCTGCAACTCAGTGATAGATCAGCTCAGGTTATCAGGCCACATTCTGTTAGACATTTGGGCAGAATAGGACAGTCAACTGTACACACAACAAAAAAACTGTCTTCCATGATGGTCTCTAAAAATTCTAAAATATGAACAATGGCCACTTTTGTTTCTGGAGGGACAGTGACAATGCCTCAGTCTTATCTGAGGAGGCTCTTGCAAAGGAAGATGTGATACGGTGATTCCCCAGATGAAGACAGTTCCATTCGATAGGAAATAAATATTCATCTAGTAGGCTGTTGTGAAAAAGTTTCAAATTCCTTAATAAAGTCCAGCATATTATTCAACTAAACAAATTCATTTAATAGAAAAACTGAATTGCTGATAATATAGAATCATTATGTCCACACTACAAAAAGTTTGCAATATTCCTTAATCAATAGCCATGTCAATTTTTGTGTATCCGGTTACAGTGATGTTACAAATTTCCTCTTAAAGAAAATATAGAAATGGTATTGAATGTGAGTATACATATAATTACTTAATTTAGCACATTCTTATATCAACTCCCAATAATGTCTGCTCCCCCCTTAGTCCTCAATGGTCAATTTACAAGCAGTGTATTTCCAAGTAGTATTTTTCTCAAACTGCATCCTTAGTTAACGTGCTATTCCTTCAGGCAAACTGGTTAAGAAGTGCCAATTAGGCACCTGCAGAATGCAGTACTGTAAGTAAAAGCAAGCTCAACATAAGAGGCATCTCATTGTTTCAAAGCAAATATTCACAGAGCAGATTCACAACAAAAGGAAAAATGGATGCAATGCTATTATTTAAAGCTTATACATTTTAATCAGAAAAATACTTGCAAGATAGTCAAAACTCTCAGCAGCACAGCACACAATGAAATGATCAATTTATTTTTACTAGATATAAAATAAGCATGCAGGTAGGCACCATACTCTAAAAATAAGGCATTAATAACTGGAGTGGAACATCGTGAGCTAGCAAACCATTGTCTATGCAGTTTCACAAAGGAAATGACCAAGAGGCAGATACGGCACAGTAGGGAGTGATTATCAGGAAAGTTCGGGATAGAGATGTCAGTTAAAGATTCAGAGAGTAGCAATATTTAGGCAATAGGGCTTCACGGATGTTGATTTCTCTGCAGGGCAGAAATAACATCAAGCCCAAGATGGCAGGAGCATGCTTTGCAGTAAAAGCAAACTGAGTCCCTCCTATTGCACCATGCAGCAAGCCACCGATTCCCAGGCAGGTAACACACTGCTTCTGTACGTCCTACGTTCAGAGGTGCTTCTCCCCAGGCACCTCGACATTCATTCATCTATTTACATCTCGTTGAAAACAGAAAGTGGAACAAAAGTCATAAAAGTACATATGGGATTTTAGCAAAATGGCATTTGAAATGAAAAAAAATTACTTTGAATTTTCCAAAGTAATTTCAACTTCTTCCTTAAGAGAAGTGGGGATGGGCAAATTTATATATTGACTCAATGCCTCACTAAAAATATAAGATCCCTTTGGGTTTTTAGGGTGAAATTTCACTTGATCATAAATGCAGGTGTGGGATCTCATTGTAAGTGAATTTCCAAGGCAACTTTCTTATCCCTGGGGGATAATTTCAAACATTTTTTAAAAATCTTTATGCAAGGATAAAAGGGGCCATTTCTGAGAACAGAAGCTGTGTTAATTTTATAGCAATCAACCAAGAAAAGGAAAAAAACCATGGAGAGAAAGAGCAGTATATACCTGGCAGAACTGTCAACCATGCAGAGTGAAAGGAGATCCCAATAGAATTACCCGCCAAGCACGTATATTCCCCAGCATCCTCAAAAGTTACATTCCGAATATAGAGAACCTCAATCTCTTTGTCCGTGGTATTAACACCGGCGGCCTAGAAAACAAGGGAAGCAAGAGAGAAGGCTAGACAACAAGGAATGATTGTGGAGGGGGCCATGGAACCACGAGGCGTCACACCAGGCGCTCCAGCAGGGGCTGGCCACCAGAAGATTCCGATTGCAACCCATCCACAAAGCCCACAACCGAGACATTGAGCGACACTGAGCAGCTCACCTCCACAGGCCCGTCACCACACCGGCTTCACCACCTAGACATGCATGCAATCAAACACATGGAAAAATCAACCCACAGGGATCCAGTCTTTTGGCCTTTGCTTTGGATTTAAGGGGTGGTTTTCCAAAAGGATAGCACCCAAGAAGCTACATTGGGTTCTGGTTCTGTTGGCTGCAGAGTCCCACCTTGAGCCAAGGACGGTACTGCCTAAATTGTTGTGTTGTAAAGAAAACCTTGCAGATAAGCCCAAGTGGATCCCCAGCATCTCCTTCCAGCTCTGTGGGAACCAAGTGGGATGGAAGGTCATGTTGGTTACCAGGCTCTGGTTATTTTTACCCCTGCATAACCATCTTGGCTTACATTGCATTGAAAGAAAATGGAAGAAAGTATGATCTTGGTAGCGAAGAAACTGAGCTTTTTTTCCTTCTTCAATATAAACATTTGAATGTGAGTCAGGATAAACTAAGAAAGTCAACTTGCTGCCTTCAATAGCATCTGGCAGTACATTCATTCATTAAGATGGACAACCCTCAAACTTGGGATGGCAAGGCCAAGGACAGTATCTCCTAACTCTTAGTTCTACAACCAAGGAAATGACACTTTGTTGGACAAATGCTATCATGCCAACATTTCTCTAAAAATTTGGGGCAGAAGGAGGTATGAATTCCGTTGATATACAAATGCCACCAATTCACTAGGCATGCAGGTGTGTGTCTAAAATGGTGTTTAAGGGCAGTAATGATGGGAAATGTGCAGCCCAAACAAGATAAACCAGAAGGAACAACTTAAAAACTGGGTGGGGGTGGAGGGGAATCTTTAGAAGAAATTAGAGGAATCACTTTGAACATTGTGGGCATTTTTCCATGGCTGCTGGCATCCTACCAGCTGCATCACCAAAGAAAGATGATTATGAATATACCAAGGCCACAGAGTCATCCTATAAGCTGCCTGCAGTCTCCCAAAGCACCAAGTCTTTCAGCTTCTATATCCAGCCTTCGTTTAAAAAAACAAAAAAACAAAAACGTTGTTACCTTGCTGTTTTGGCAGGACAGTGAGCCAGGCAGACTGGTTGGCCTGCCCTATATAATTGGAGACCTTACATATATACTCCCCAGCATCCGCCTCAGTCACATTGAACAGAGCCAGCACTTCTGCATTGGAACTATTTATCCCCGAGTGCTGGAACAGACACAGGAGAACAATGTAACAGCCAACCGGGAAGGACTTTGCACTGTCTAGGGTCCCACCACCAACACACCACAAAAAAACAACCTCCATCACATCTAAACAGCAGCATTAAAGGGCTGTGGGTTTAGAAAGAACAAAATAAGTCAACTGGTGCACAGTAGAAGTGACCCGGTGCTCTTGAGAGGGTGGAAGTGTGTGATCAATATCTAGCCGAATGGGTTAGCAGTACCCCAGGATGGTCACATTTGTCCAGCTTTTTTGATCCTTGGTATTCTCAGCTGGAGAGAACACCTCGCTGGTTAAGAGTTCTTGGTTCAGCTGCCTGTGGTTCTACAGGAAGGCTGCTGTTATTAAGGACGTTCTCTACCAGCAACTAAATAGGGCAGGCATGGTAGTCAGCGAGTGGGCTAAGAAGTGCACAGACTTAGCTGCCACTTGCTATCACCATCCTGAAGAGCAAGACAAATCTAAAAAATGAAGAGGCTGATGCTATTAAAACAGGGACTTGCAAGAAACCAAATAAGAAATATAAGAAGAAAGTTTCCGGTTCAACACTTCACTAGCACAGAAGCATTTTCTAAAGTTTATTGTCTAAACTGCGTGTGAGTGAATCTCAAAGATTAAGGAATTTCTCTTAAAAGGAAAATTTAAACTGTTTCTAAAAAGTGGCTACTAAAATTCGACCCTAACGTCATAGTAAGAGAAAACAGCAGCAGCGTAACAGTCAACACTGGCACAATGCCTGGAGCTTACACAGCTCCTTCCATCTACTCCATCCCATTTATTCTGCCCAACCGCCCCGTAGGGGAGATATCATCCTGGTTCCCACTTTTACAGATGTGCAGCTATGCCTGAACGTCTCCTCTAAGATCTCAGAGCTGATAAACAGCTGAACTATTCTGACTCTAACTTTAGGGGTCCTTCCACTACCTCAAAGCTCCCTTCTGAAATTTTATTAGCAAGCCTAATGATCTACTAATTCTCCAAACACACTCTGTACTGACCAGTCAAATGGGAGAATCACCTTCTCTCAAATTCAACAGGAAATCAAAGCACCTGTGGCCAGACCCATCAGGGAGACCCCAGTTGTGGGTACCTTCAGATTCAGACAGTCCTCACCTTCAGAACTTTGAGGTAGGGCAGCCCGTCGGGCCCGTATTTACTGCCGTTCTTTTCCACATGTTTGATCCACTGGATGTGGGGCTGGGCATCGCTGTAAACTTTGCAGACAAACTCCACATCGCCTCCCACCACGGTGGAGGCATTTGCTGGCAGTCCAGCTTGGAGGATGGGCCGGTGTGGTGATCGCTCTGATGGAGAGAGGGGAGAAAGGGGGAGCGGGGATGCGAGGAGGAGAAAGGAATAAATAAGTTGTGTTGTCCAGAAGGCTGTTCATGAACTCAAGCCAAAAAGGCCTCAAGTCTGCTGGCTGACTCCTTTGAAATAACACCGAGGCCCAATGCATAACAAAAACAACTTCAAAGAGACTGCTGGAGTGCGACCCTTGTAAAAAGAATACTTATTTAGAAAACTGGGAAAAGAACTTATTATATCTCAAGTTATTGGTTGCCCATGGCCACCTAATGAACAAAGGAAGAGATTTTATTTTGACAATCTCAAAGACAAATGTCAGGGGAATGGGTGCTCCTTCAATTATTCCATTTGGGATCATATCGGAAACTCACCTTGCCCATAGCTTAACATCACAGGTAAGTGACAAGACTAACTTTAAGGTCACCCTGAATACCAAAATCCTCCTACACACAGTGCCTCCCAATACACTTCTAAGATGCTCTAAGAAGACTTCCATCTCTTGTTTTAAAAAGAAAATAAACTAAAAGCTAAAGCCCAAAGTTATGAATAGATCAAATGAACAACTAGTTTCATCTCTTTAGCATGGATTTACTCCATTCATTCATTGTTCCATTCATCCATTCATTTCCTTGATAAATATTGTGTTACTGTGTGCCACATGGGAGATGCACAAGTAGACATTCCTTAGCTTATTCAGATGTGGCACTGAAAGAAACAAAGTGCCACTGCTTCGCAAACCCTAGTCATGGTGTAGACTGTCTTAGGGAGGCCCCAGAGAGGGTATGCTTGCAATTACTTCCCGCTCTCACTTGTCTTGCCTTTCTCTCTCGGGAAAAAGTTCTCAACAAAGGACACCCCCTCTTGTCTCCTCCCTGGAAAGGTTCCTCTCCAGTTCAGAGGCAGTCTCTGCAGAAATCTTTAGAGGCAACTATGTCAAAGTGTGTGGAATCTACACACAAGGGTCCTCAAGAATCAAGTAACAGACCAGCCTACTGTGTGATTTTGTCCACAAAGGCACTATAAAAACAAACGGACCAGAACCTTCCTACATGGCAGCTCAGTCAAAAGCCACCCATATCCAGACACCTGTCCGTTCGGTTATCGCCCCATCCCCACATGTACCAGCCATCCTCCCCGTCTCCCTCTGCAGACTGTGGAGACCACTGCCTTTAACCTCCAGCTTAAAAAGTTGCCAAGGGAAATAACAAGATCCCAACCAGCCCAACACACCAAGGATGTCTCCACACTGCACCTGCGTAGCCCGTGCACTGGGCTGGAAACAGCAAACCAGAAGGATAGATACCTACGTCTTTCCATATTTGGGCCTTGCAGATTAAAATGTCATTATGTGGAATTTGTTGGTCAAGAGCCAGACCATGTGCAAATTGATTTTACTGCATAAGCCTGTTGCTGGTCTTTAAAAACATTTTTAAAAAAACAAAGAAAAAGTGCTAGTGGTTACTCTTAGCACATTTCATTCCAGAATCTCCCATCACTTCACAGACACCTAGATTTACATAGCAAAAAGATGTGGATTTCAGAGCCCCCAAAGAAGTCATTCATTTGTCCCAATATCATCTACATAGGCTGAGCAAAAAACCCAGAAGTCGAGACTGCTACTTTTTGTGGGCAGAAAATCTCAAAGCTGGGATCCCTTCAAACATCACCAGAAATCCTCACTCTTTGGCTGATACATCATCCCAGCGAGGGGCCGCAGCAAGCCTCCTGGGCAGGCCTGGCAGCCAGCTGGATGCTACAGGGACCCGCTTGCAGCTGGCAGGGATGGAGATCTGGTTTAACCCCAGCTGGCCCCATCCACATGAGAAGAACAGAGTTAAGTCCACACACTCTCCTCACCAGGCCTCCTCTCAAGAGATCGAGCGTGAGGGGAGCTGTCCTCTGGGCTGGATACTGCCAGCCAAGCACACAAAATACGCCCCTTTGTACTGATCAAATATTGAAGTGGTTTACTCCTGCCCATAGAAAAGTGAATTTTAGGTATCAATTCATTCTCTGGCTCAGTTTTCCAGTTTTACGCTCAAGCGTTTGTGTGTTCAAAGATAAATATTTAGAGTGGACCTAAATATTTATTCTTAGAAACAAAGGTACTATAAAATCTTAAATGTCATAAGCCAGATCAACGGAATTTCAAACCAAGTCCTCTTTCTTAAACATACTTGTTTCTATAAATCGTTTCACAAGCAAACATTGTGCATGTAATACCAAATAACGATGCCCCGTGAACAATGAGTGCTTTCATACAGCCCCACATCTCTGGCCTGCGCCAGCCTTCAGCAGAGAATTTAGTCACTGGGGCAACACTGGCAAGACCCGCTGCGGAGCTGCAGTCCTGTTTCACTTGTGGTCAACGTGCTGCTGAGCTCTAGTTATTAAGTTATTCCACGGCTATCCGGACTATTTTCACACACAGGCACAAAAATCTTTGCAACGGTTTAATGTTATTGCATTTGCAAATTAAGGCATTCCAAACGTTACCCGCTTGCACTCTTGAATTCATCCTTTCAAATTTTCTCACCTTATACAAAAAAACCTCTTAACCTCCCCGACTCCCCCTCGGCCCTCTCTCACTTTGGGTACAAAAACTGCAGGCGAGATCGCTCTGTAATCGAAACCTTACACCGTCTTCCAAAACTTATTACAGCTGCCTTCAGTATAAAATGAAACCTTAGAGAATGTTATTTAAAATGTTTTTAAAAAGTCAGTAGGCCTCATGTTTCGTTTCTCCACATCAGGCTTTGATTTCCTTTGCAACCTTATTCTCTGCCCTTAAACAAGTTGGAGAACGAGGCCCGAAACATCTTGGAAGAGGTCCCGGGATGCCAGCATCTGCAGAGCATGGCGCTCCCCCGTCACACCCTTCAGCCATCACTCTGCCCTTAGTGTCCGTCAGACCCTTAAGAACAGTGATCAGTAGGTAAGGGGGACGACAGCACTTGGACTCCTCTTGTAACTTCTGAAAAACTGGGGTGAAAGCAGGGCGCAGACAGCAGCCGGGGGAGCAGGCTGGGTGGCACTCCTGCAGAGACAGGCAGAGCGGGTGACCGGGCCCAGGGTCCACTTGGGAAGCACTGCAGGAAGATGGTGGGCACAGTGATGACCAAGACCCTCCAATGGCTAATGTGCTCTCCCCGGAACCCCTCCAGGACCTGGGCAAACCAAACCCCTCGGTTTGCAACATTTTGGGCAGCAAGCTAATATAAACTGAATTGGTCAATGAATTATCTCTGGATGAGAGAATAAAACCCGAGCTTGGCCCATCTCTTGTTCTTCTAGGTGACAACAAAACTCACATCTTCTCCACCAGGGAAGATTTACAGTTTTAGGCCACGTTCTCTTACAGCATGATTAACTTGCAGATATTATACAAAACAGATTTTCCTCTTTATAGAGGGAGTAAAACAAATACACAGAAAACAGAACAACTGACAAGCAGTTCACCTCTGTGTCTTTATTGCAATTTTTTAAAATATATATTCTCAATGCAGCAGGTTGCAGATGTACAGTACACAGACCTGAAACAGGATGAGAACCTTTAAAACAGCAATTCTAAGGTCCCTGTGTGAATTCCAAATTAAGACAGAGTGGAAAGGAGTCCAAAGGGTGCGGCAGCTGCCGACGGGACAGTTGGCTGCACTGCTGGAATGAGCTTCCACCAAATAAATGCGTAGTAAACACAGGCTGAAGTGCTCTAAAAAAGACATTCTCTCCCCCATGTTTTCTCTGTCTCTCTCTCCCTCCCTTTTGTCAAGTGCTCCACATGAGTCCACTTTACTAAAGCAGAAGGCCCGGCTGCTAGGACTCTAAATATCAGGACTGACTCCCCCCAAACCCTGGCCTGAAGCTGGGAGCCACAAGCACGAAGACAGGGGGAAAACAGCCTGCTCCATTCCAAGGGGTAATTATTGAGAACCAGAGAGAGAGAAAATACCTGAGTGACAAAGAATAAATCTCTGTTAATTGACCATTGAAACCTTATAACATGCCAGTCCTCCTCTGGACATAATAATATGTTTGCTCATAAGAGATCTACAACTTTTGCTCCGACACAGCAAAAGCTATAAAAAAAGGTCCACCAAGCAGAGAGGCCTCATGTCGACAGGCTCAGTAAATACGCATCTCGGGATCAGAAGGAGAACCAGGTTCTTAAATTACACCTATAAATTAATCAAGCCCAGAGTAGCTGGTTTCCCAGCACCCACTGGTTTTCTAAGTATTTCTCCCCAAAAGTTAAGCAGTGCCTGCCGCAAAGAACCATTTCAAAACCGCTCTCTGGCAGCAAAACACCAAGAGACTCGAATCACGCTGAGTGCCCGGGAGTGATCTGGACGCAGCCAGGCCCCTGCTCCCGGACGCACATTCACGTCAGGAGCCGAGAGAACCCTGCCTGCCTGTCTTTAAATTAAAATCAAAATTTAATTACCCTTCCTCTAAAATGGAGTTTCTTAGCGACTCCAAGGGGCTGAATAGGGAAAGAACATTCTGCGATTGGGAAGACAAGGGGAAACAACCGAGAAGTCTTGTTTCTAAAGCCCAGCCTAGCTTTTTTCCAAAGAGGAGGCGGTGGTTGCTTTTGTTGCATAAAAACGCACTAAACCAGTTAGCATGGGGCATGGTTATTAGGGGAGGCCGATCAAAGCCTTTCTGAAGTCTGAGGAGCCCAACAACCTGCTAAAGACCTCACGCTAATTACCATTAGTGGAATGAGTTCATTGCCTTGTCAGGACTCCGCCTAATGCACTCAAACCAGACAGGTTCAATCCAGTTGGCTTCTGAGTTGAGTTTTCCCGAAGCTTGCTCCAGCCTCTGGAGACTGGCACAAAAGGAAGTCAGAACTAAAAATGACCAGTGGGAAAAGGTAAGGTTAGGATATAGGTTGAGAAGAAGCAGTATCCTTTCAGAAAGAATCAAGGTACCCATGGCCACTATTTTGGCCTGACATCTTCTAGAACAGACTAGTGGGGCCTGGGATGCTGGGCACCTGGAATTATTTTTCTTTAAAAAAAAAAGAAAAGGAAAAATGCGTTTTTGTAGGAAGTGACTGGTTTGCTGCTCTTTCTCTGTCCTAGGCTTAGCTGAGCCTCATTTTCCTCCTGCCTGGACATCCGACTCTGGAAAGTCTTACAGAATGGGGCTGGGGATCCAGCTTCCTCCAAAACATACATGTTTCTCAACAGAGAGCGCAAAGTCTGCAGAGCAAGCTTCTTTGGGGCAGGCCTAAGTGTCATCCCTCCAGCTCTGGGGTCCCTCAGTGACTTACGGAGGCTGCACCATGTGAAATGCTAGAAGCAAAACACCACTAATTCCTTTGTGCCTGCTCGATGAGCTGGAGAAGCCGAGTAAGTGCTGGCTGAGGCCAGCGGCCTGGGAAGACCAGAGCAGGTGGAGGCAAAGTGCCTTCCCTAATTAATGTCAGAGACGGTATTATTTGGCTGGGGGATGAGTGGCTTCTACCAGCTGGGTGTCAATTTAGGTCTTCTTGGGCAAATTACAGCAGCAGGCCTGTGTGTTATTTACACCCCAAATGTTTACAATACCCTGAGCTCTCTCTGTGCCTTCAAAAAGTTAAACCAGAACTATGACCCCTTGGGGATCACAAAGTTAGGTCAAATTTAGGTTCAAAAACGCCTTTCCTTTCGTGAAAAGAAGACACAGCTTTGGGATGATGCAAAGTTCTGCGAATGGATAGTGGTGATGGTTGCACAACAATGTGGATGTACTTGATGCCACTGAATTGTATGCTCAAAAATGGTTACAATGGTACATTTTATGTTATATGTATATTACAACAATTAAAAAAAGGCGACAGACAATATCACAGAGTGAACAAGATATAGGGTCACAGAAAACCCGCCTTTTCCGTTAGTTAAGTATATTCATCTTGTCCAGTTTACAAAAGGAGAGCTTTTCTCTCTCCTGACACACAGACTCTGCACAAGGTCCCTCCCTGTATTGTGCATGGTTTTCACACTGATGTAAAACTCAGACGTCAGTCTGCTCAGGCTCCCTCCTGAGGAGCTGGGGTAAACACAGCTGAGCAGTCACGCTGGGGAGCTACGCCACAGAGCCCCAGCACCCTGCCACTTGCCACAGGGGGTGCAACATCTTTCAGGAATGCCAGATTATCAGCTGGTGTCTGCATAGCTGGGTTCCCTTCATGAGAAGAGTATGCTAGAAACGCAAAAAAAAAAAAAAAGAAATAGTCCAGGAATTAAACATAGCCTCTTATTACAAAGGCTGAACTCTGAATTAGAATACCTTCTTCCAAATGACTTGCAAAGAGGCTAAAAGGGAGCTTATTCGGGAGTCCCCAAAGACAGCGGCACTCCAAATGAGGTTCTCTTGGCTGAAAATGTTTTGCTGGAATCTACCAAAAAGGATCCACTTAGGCCACCTCTAGAAATTTGTCCTAGAAAAGTAATTCACCCAGGTGCCCAACAAACAGGAGTCTACAAAGCTTGTCACTGTAGCCTTTTCTGTAACTGGAAAACAAAAGACGTACACAACCTAAATATCCACCGACGGGGGAACGATTAAATAAATTATACCATGGCCGTGACAGAATAGCACATGGGCCACTAATAAGAATGAATGAGAGCAATATGTATAGACACGGAAAGATGTCCACAGTAATAATGTTGACAGGTTTCATCAACTTTCACCATTAAAAAGCCTTACTTCTAGAGGAAGTCTAGAAAAATCTATCACACTAATCTCTCAGATGCCTTATTTTGCTCCTGGGGTGGCTGGAGCAGAAGCCAAAGCTTTCAGCCCATCTGAGCAAACAAGAAATGCCTCCCTTTGGTAACGAACCACATGAGAAGTCGAACTATAAATCCTCATTTGTTTTCTTAGCGGCAAACTCAGACACTGAAAATAAAAGTGATTCAGATTCTCCTTGCTATTCGCATCATCTAAAGAGAAGCTTCAGAATAGTCACCCGGCTCACAAAAGGCACCAATTCGACTTCCACTTCTCTTCTCCCTGTCCAAGCTGGACGGGATGACTTGAGCGTGTGGCCCAGCCCACTCCCTACTGAACATTCAGTGGTGGTTTCACACACAGAATAGTTTTCTTTTAGACAAAATGTAAAATTTAAAGGACTACATCTGTCACTTTTCAGTCCCAATCAAGAGTGTATACTGAACCAAACAAAACGAAGACTTCCTTTTTCAAATAGAGCACAACTTCTGAAAGATCCTTCTGGAATCCTATCTAACGCCTGTCTCGCAAAAGATCACTTTCATCGCGACATGGTGGGGAGTAAATCTGGGGCACGATCTGACCTGCTGATTTGTACACTTATTCGGGATGGACAGAATTGCTACAGGCCTTGTTTGAGAGAATCCCATAAGGGGAGGCTCTGAGTGAGAGAAAGGAAAAGTAGAAGTTCTATCAAGATCCAGGAATCTCCATCCCTATTTACCATCATCTCACTGTGACAGTCTGGGGTCTTTTGTGCTGTGACATGAGAACCCCAAGAGGGCAAAGCCCGTGTGTCATTCAACCGATTGTCATGTCTCCTCCAGGCCAAGAACAGGCTGCTCCACAGATGGAGGATTCATCACTACCATACAATAAATAGAGGTCATTCCTGCCGGAGGGCTCTGCTCTGTATCCTCCCTCCAGACCAAGGCAATGACGCTTTCACCTCCTCACCTCTCTCTTCTCAGAAAGAAACAGAAAATTTCCCACAGCAACACCAATACCCCACCCTCAGCCATCTCCTCCCCACCCACCAACCAGCATTTGACCCACTATGGTGAAAGACGTGACAGTAACTCCAAAAGCCACTTTTCTAACTCAAATCTGTCCTCTAAGTTGGGAGCACATCCCTGCTACAACACTAGATCATTTCTGCCCTACCTTCTCCTCAACTGTGAAAATAACCAAACACAAAGACGATGAATACAGCAGTGGGGTGTGCTAAGGGAGGGGTAATCCATAAAAGCCAGCTGGTGGATGCATCATAAAAAGGCAAAAACATGATCCCATTTCTATGCTCACATCTTAACGAGAGTTGGCATAACACTTCCCAATCTGGGTCTTTCGATTTATAAAGGTGTTCATTAATTGATGTTCTATGAATAAGTGAGTTTAGAGAGAAACTCTGAAGATTGCCTGCTTCAGAATTTGCAATATGTTAAGAACCACAAAACCCCAAATATAAGTAAATCATTAAACTGTTTTTCTATTATTTCAAGTCAGCACATGCTGATAGAAATCTCACTAAGTTCTAGCCCGTTACTGGGCACTGTAACTGCCATGAGTGAATCCGTATCTTCATGCCAAGCTTACTTGCCCATTCTTAGAGAACAGCAGCTTTCTCTCTGCCCTGTGCCCCCACCCAAATTATCTCCAGGTATGGTGAAGAGACCTCCTCTTACAAAACGCTGTAAGACATTAACCAGTCTGTAACACTTCTACATCCTCTTTGCCCACACCATAGACTTGATGCTGAAGATTAGATAAGAGATCAAATATTAGCCCTCTCCCCAGCCACCTCAGCCAGGCCCCCTGCCAGAATCTAAAGCAATCAATAAGGCTTCCTTCCTCAACTATGGGGCAGAGGGCAATTGATAGCTTGTAGAGAACATGGCAAAAATGCTGATATTGCAAAGATCTAACGTGCCCCATCCATGCTGGCGTGTGCCTGCTCCAACCCCCGAGTTGGCACCCACAGACACCAATGCCTGGAAGGAGTAACTTCTTGCTGGTATCAGTCCTGCAGGAGAGCACTTATTCGCTGGTCAGTACACATGGGGTGATGCAGTCACTCGCTGACCAGCTTTTGCCCCCTGGGATCCCTCTTGTGAAACAGGTATGAAAAGCCATTCTGTAGCAACCAAAATCTCATTAAACAGTAGCTACCAAAGGAAGTTTTGAAATCTCTGTCCCGAGGAAAGGAAAAGATTGACCACTCTGTTAACCAGGGCTGAGCTGAATGTGCCTGTCTCAGACTAAAGATACGAGAGGAGGGGTGAGACCACCAAATAAGAGCAACGAACAATCTCATGGTAATATTATTTAAAAGCAATGCCCTCCTGCCTCATCCTCCCAAAGGCGCTACAAGGAAAATGTGTCATCACCCCTATTTTAGAGACGAGTGAAGTGAGGCTCAGAGGTCCCATGACTTCCAAGGTCACAGAGCTAGCAAAGGATAGAAACATAATTTGAACTGCCCTCCCATGTAATTCCCACCAGAACCTCCATGGGTGCCACCCGGCAAGGAGTGGAGACCCTAGAGGGTTGATGGGGTACCAGGGCTGGAACCACAAAAATCAGCAAAAGGACTTTGCTTCCTACTCAATTCTGTTCCAGTTCCATGACTCTATGTGAGCTAGACAAGCCCACTTACAAAGGCACTCGCTGTGACTGATTACCTGGCCTGGCACCTTGATTCATTTTCAGTTGAGGGGCTTTCTGCCTCCCCTCTGGCTAGATTTCACAACTCTAGAGCTAGCATGAAGAACCAGTATCAGGATAACACCAAGTCTTAAACTTAGAGCAAGAAATGGAAAAGATTTCGTTGGCAGCAAGATCATGACCATGGAAAATCAAATGAGACTGGCCAGGAAGTCTCTAGGTCAAGATCGTTCAAATTCGGGATGCAAAGGGGCTCTGTGGAGCTGAGGCCTGGTGAGGACCAGGGAAGTGCACAAGCGCTGCAACTCAGAACCCGAGAGTCAGGTGTTCAATGTGTGAAAATCTCCGGATACGTGCTGTTGCGTAGTTTAAATGCTACCGACCACACAGCCACCCCTCATCCCGCAGAGAATCAAAAGCTTTGTCTAGAAGCCATGACGTAATGGAAACGAAGACAGAGAAAGGTCTTCCATAAGGTGCAAGTGAGCAGGAATGATCCTAATTTTGACAGCTTCAGTAATAAACCAACCGGTTAATTAATTAACGAGGCCACCCCTTTCTTCATTTACTTAAATGCTACTTTGTTGCAAACCCAAAGAGTCCAAAATTCACACTGGAGAAGTGTGGTGTGAGGGACTCTAACTTGCCTCAGTCCCTTCCTTCTGCTCAGGGATCACACTGGAGCCTTTGTCTTCTTCTCAGGACAGAGGCTGCCCCAAGCAGTAAACAATTTACGCAATTTCTCCTTCTCCCACTGGGGACGAGCTGCCAAAAGCTCATTGCCAGGTGTCAACCCCACAGTCAGGCTATCAGTCAGTGCTTGGAATAAAAGACTTCATTCCACCTCAATACACACCTGAGGGGGAGTTCACACTGTGACGGATTCCTTCGTGCTTTCAGGCTGTGTCCTATCATGTCCAGAGCCGAGTTACAGCAGATTTATGTCAAGGGCTAGACCACAGCACCATTCTAGTCTACGCCGAGCAAGTTGAGGCTGGTGAGGAAGCCTGAGTGATCTCCACCCAGCCAGAAGAGATTCTTGGCCCTGAGCGGCTCCCAACCATGCACTGACACTGTCTGCCACGTACAGCTCTTGTCCCCAGGGAGGAGAAATTTCTGTAAAGTTAGATTGATAGATGCGAAGGCATGGCCAGCCTCAGCAAATCCAGAGGCATTGTTTCCACCTCCACTGCCCTCTGCCCCTCAAACTATCCAATGCCAGGTGAAAAGCTCAAAAGTTATCTGATGGTCTCTGGGAATGCAGAACTGGACATCCACAAGGAGAAAAAGAAAGGATCTAGATGAGTAAAAAGGAGCAACTGATCTTTTGAATACTTCTGTCTCTCCCCCTCCCTTTTTTGTTTCTTACAACAAAGAGCTAGACACGGAGTGGGGGTAAGAGCAGCCCTTTCTAGAGTCTTGCTGCAGCAGTCACTGCTGGTCCACACCACAGTAAAACAGGGATGTCAGTCTGTGGTGCACAGAGCATTACTCTAGGATTCAAGCGGATCCAGATGGAGGTCCCAGTTCCGAAGTTCCTCCAAGTCCTTAGAAAATCACTAAGCCCACGGAATCTGAATTTCCTCAACAGTAAGATTGGACGAGAGGGGCGGGGGAGGCCAACCGGATGAACTTGGAGCCCTCAAACTCCACGCTCCTCTTCTGTAAGTCAAGCAACCAGATCAGTCTGGGACAGACTTGATGACAGCATCAACCAAAGGTGGAAACCTCAGCAGGACATGTGAATGTCAGACATTGGCCAGTTCTGTTGGTCCCAACAGGGCATTCAGTTTGTTTAATGAAACTTCTGATTGAGTCTAATCAAAGCTATGAAAGATACCTTCTAATTCTCAAAAGAATCAGGTTTGGAAGGGAGGAAACCAGCATTTGTTGCTGGCCACCTAGGTGCCATCAGTGTTTCCATCTGTTAACCCAACTAATTCCTCATAACTGCTACGGAGGGTTCAGTTGTGGCTCCCCCAAACGAGTAAGTCCACATCCCAACCCCTGGAACCTTGGAATGTGACTCTATTTGGAAACAAGGTCTTTGTAATTAAGTTAAAGATCTCAAGATGAGATCAGCCTGGATTTAGGGTGGGCCCTAAATCCATGACAGGTGTCCTTCTCAGAGAGAGGCAGAGGGAGATTGGAGACATACACAGAGAGGAAGGCCATGGAAAGACAGAGCCAGAGACTGGAGTGATGCATCTACCAGCCAAGGACTGCAGACGGCCACCAGAAGCTGGGAGAGAGGCATGAAACGGATTCTGAGTCTCCAGAAGGAACCAACCATGCCAACATCCTGACGTCACACTTGTGGCTTCTAGAACTGACAGAGAATAAACTTCTGTTGTTTGAAGCCATCCAGTTTGTGGTGATTTGGTACAGCAGTCCCTAGGAAACTGACAGAACCATCGCAGGAACAAGGTAAGTATCATCATTCAATTTTACTGATGAGGAAAGAGAGGCTCAGAAAAGCTAAATTATTTGTCCCAATTCTCTCAGTGCCCAGGGTGTGGGCTGACAGACCTGCCACTCTGTCCACCATACCAGGCGGCCTTTAACATTAATGAGTCACAGCTCCCTCATTTCCTGAGACAAGGAGAGTGAAACCAAGTTAAATGACTTATCCCAGGCTGCGGCTTCTTGGTGGCAGGGTCTCTGTCAGAAGGCAGCGGCGCTTCTGCCTCATTCACTGATCAACTACAGAAAGACTTACCACCTCCCAGAGCCAACTATTTTAGGGGAACCCGTTTTATTGTCGCCACAATTACCCAAATGTGGAGCTTCACACTAATTTTCCCTCGCAAGTAAATGGCTGAAAAGTAATGGTGTCAATTTTAATGAGGATCAAGCAAGCTCCTCAAAGGGCTCGCATAAATGAAAGCATTTCCCTCGCACACAACAATGGCTTGCTGTTTAATTCCAGAACACGAGAATGTCACTTAAATTACATGGCTTTTACACTAAAGTGCTTATGGGAATGGCTTTCCGAGGAAGAATTTCAATAAAAAGATCTCACCCAGTTTGATGCTTCATAATATCTGCACTACAAACCTTTGTATCATAGCAACAAAAATAAGACCTCAGAGAATGTGAACAGGAACAGCACTTCACTTTAGCTGGGAAAGAGTCTCCGATTTTCTGTGAAACAGAGATGTCGCGGAGAAGCTGTTATCATGCAGAAATCTATGAAACCTGGACCTGAGGGCCACCAGAAATTCGTTGTTCAAGCCTGAATCCCTTTTGTCTCCGCTTGCTGAGATGTTCAGAATGACTGCCTGCCAACACTGTAAGTCTGCATGAGACTCTTTAGCTGACTCAATTCTTATTTTATTGGTGCTTCTCAAAGCAATTACTAGGGTTTTGAGCAAAGATGAGAGTATTTCACACCTCCATCTTTCCTGAAAATGTCTTATACTCCACTGACTTTTGGCTTCTATTTATAAAGTAGGTTCAAGGCTTGGAAAATTATTGGGGTTGAGCTTTAATGGATATTCCCAACCAGCATTGTGTCATTATTGGCCCACGTTTAGCTGGGCGATCTCCCAAATTTGTGACATAATCAGGCCTTTCTCTGCATTACTCCATACACTCCACGCTCCCTCTACATTACACCACTGAATCATACGCTCTTTTCAACAAGACTGATTGCCAGGGGATTAACATTAGACAGCACAATTCCATTATTCAGCAGCCCAATTCAAATCCAACCCTAAACTCTAAGAGAGATTTCAGGGCTTCACAGAGATGAGCTGCCAGAAAGCTCAAAGGGGCGGTGGGGTGAAGGGCTTTCGAATGTTTTACATAACAACTCAACCTAAACCCAGCCATAAGCAAGAGCCCACAGCTGAAGTGGCCGCGATATGACTCCTGATTCCTGGAATGGCCCCAACCAACCTTAACGAACGATTTGTGGACCTGTGCAAAGCCAAAACCCCCAAAGACTGCTGGAGCACAATCATTTTATTCCCACAATAAATTATTTATTTTCGAAATTAGGTATTTAGAACGTGTAGCCCGAAATCTCTTTCCTTAAATAGAAACACTTTCATGTCAAATTCAGGATATGTGAGGCCCAAAGTGAATTCAAGTCATGTGTTCTTTGATCCACGGATTTATGGTACATCAATGCCAAAATAAATGTTAACCATTTTCTTCTCATATTTGAGTGTTACTTCTCTTTGTGCTTGTTTTGTAAAATATCTGTGCATAGTAATTCCCATTGAGAAACATTCCATAAATATCTCTGTGAGAAAAGTGGGCTCTAAAACTCAGTCTTTTATAAATATCCATAGAATCCACCTTATGCAAAAACCTATCAAATTTCACAGTAAGGCTTCTGAACAACAAAAATAAAATGTTACAAATACTTCTTTCACTGAATACTTACATACAAATGGAAATAACAACTACATCACGCTTTCTAAGGCAGAGTTTCTTATGGATTCAATTTAATTTAACTTGATACAAACTCAAAATGGTTTTATGTTTAATTTTCAGTTAACCCAAGACTTCAATTAACCAAATCTATGCAATTTGGTTAATCAAGCTTTTGGAAAGTTTTTAAATGGCTCTTTGGGCAATTCAAATATCTACGGGGTCTCCCTCTTCAAAGAGTTTATATTTTATTGAAGAAGAAGAAATGTCCACATGTGAAATAATACTCGGGACACATGCATAAGAAATGAAGGAGGAAAGCCGTTGTTGATAGATGCACAGTGAGTGGGCATGAGTTTGTGGAGTTCCAAAGGGTCACATCAAGGCAAAATGAATTGAGGTGAGCTTTGAGTTGAGATTTTAGCAGAAGTCAGCAATCTGCAGGTGGAGATGGGCAAACTGATTAGGTAACCCCAGCAAGGACTCAAGGACAGGTGACCATACTGAGAGTCAGGGTAGATGACAAGATAGAGAAAAGATGGCTTCTACAAAGGAAAGATCTTAGCCCATCATCCCTACAACAGACATGTCCTAAGTGTAGCTCCACATGTTATCAATCCTCCAGCAAGACAGAGAAACACTCTTTCTTCATCAGTTCCGACAAAGCCCATCTAACAGACCAACCTGGGAAGAAATCTGAGTTTCCAGGACAAGAGGCTTTGTGGTCTTAAGATATTTAATTAAAATAGCCTCCTTATCTGAGTACTTGATTAAAAGGTATCCATAAGCCCATTAACACAGTTCCCTTTATACAGAAGAAATAGCTTCCAGCAACAGACAGTGAGCTTGTAGCGTCTAATGACTTTCTTCTAACGGAAGTAAAGGGCTCCTTGACGTTACCCTTCCCCAGCCCGCTCTAAGCTCAGTCGTCATCATGCCCTTTCCTTCCCTCTTCAGCCAGCCTTATGCAGTTGCCCTTCCTTAGATAATACTGCCTCTCTTTTAACAACCAAGTTCTCCAACAGCATATGTGTGTCCTTTCCCTGCACACACTAACATTCTTCAGAGTAATCTCAGCTTCCAGATTGTCTGCACATTTCATACCATTTTACACAAGATGACGCTTGGGAACGAAAAGGATCACGCAAAACACATAAAACACGGCTAATCAGGAAGCAGAACATTGTCAAATGACAGAAGAATTCTTCTTGAATGACAGCTTGTATTTAGAAAAAATGAAAACGAACCAACTCTCCTCAAACCATGGGGAGAAACAAGTCCCACTTTCCCGATTTCAAATGAGTCAAACTACAGCAGGCCGGCGCACGGCTGCCGCCCAGGGAGACACAAACTCACCAACAACATCGAGGTGGTACGTGTGATTGATGGACCCGTACTCATTCTCCACCACACAGGTGTAATTGCCTTTGTCGGATGGGACCACACTTTCCATAATAAGGCTCCAGTGCTGGTTTCGTACCTGAAAAGATCAGAGTTAAAGGCAGTTATTTAACAAACTTAGCACCGAATACCGGGTACTGTGCTTCCTTGATTTAAAAAGAAGTTGGGGAGGCAAGGAAGGTAGAGAAGAGACATCTGAACTCTAAATTTTCCTCAGAATTAGTACTCAGAATGGTGACAAATGAAATCAATAATTATCATCACGGTGACCATCTAGCAAGAGGCTAGTGACATGTTCAGATACACAAGAGTATGTGGCGTGAGTCTGTCATTGTCACGGGTTTGAGGCTTCCTCCAGGAGCAGCCAAGTGGCTGGGGACTCCCTGACATGAGCCTGCACAGTATCAGTGACCCAGGGTAGGTGAGCGGCCAGGTCGCTCATCCACTGGGAACCCTCAGCCCCTAGAGCACCGAGGAACCATCTAGAGCCAACAGCCAACTGAATGCCAGGCACTGCTCTGAGCACCCCGCTTTCTGCCTGAGCTAACTTAATTCTCCCGAGGAGCCCACAACGTAGGTGCTGTTCTTGCTCCTGGAGCCTCTGGTTTGAAACCCTCTCATTTCTTTCCCCACGGCCCTCAGATGCTGTCTGGAAGTCTCAACAAGTTTCAGCGGGGACTGTAGGTCTGCCCCTCCCACTCAGGTGGTGGCTGAATAGATGCTACATGTTGCTGAGAGATATACTCAGAATTCCAAATATGGGAGCAATGAATCCTTAGGAAACTTAAGTTGTATATCCATCTATTTAAAAACTCCTTGAGACTTGCCAAAGATAAGCAACACATGTGGAAATAAGTTATTGTGATTCCTCCTCACATTTCTGTCCCCATACAGACAGACTAGATTCTAATGGACACACGTTGCTGTGAAAATATTTTAACAGGCTCAAATTTTCAAGCAAGCATGATTTTTCCTTACTACAACCCAAACGCAGATTTCATCTTTTGGGTTCAAGGCTTTAATATTTCTCTCTGAATCCAATCATTCTTTAAAGGTATTTTGGACAAGGCACTCCAGAGAAATGGAAAGAAAAAACAAAAAGCCAGGGCCTGCTAATCTTAACTATCGTTTCAGGAATTTTAACTGACCCTCTGAATGATGCCCTGAGCGCTCCAAGTGTTTTCTGCCTTAATCACATAAAAACTGATAATACCAGCAGAGCCTTCACAAGCACTTGAGTGATTCAAGGAACTGAACTAGAGAATAAAGAACATGAGCTCGTAAATGTTCCATTATAAAACAGGAGGGCAGAGCAGCTGTCCACTTTGAAGAGCAGAGCCAGCAGAGGTAAGAGATTATAAGACCATGCTACAGCACAACGTAGCTATAGGCGTTCTTATGGGCGTTTTCATGTCAGGCAATCAGTTCTACTCAAGCCATTACTGTAGAGTGGAGTTATTGATGCCAAGTTCAAAAGCAAGAGCACTGCTCATCACTGACAGTCTTATGAAGGAGCACGGGGGTGAAGGCAGGACTCAGAATTCAAGCACTGAGTTAAGACTGAGTTTGGGCAGACAGTCACTTTGCTTCAACTCCTGCCTGTCACCGACTCCCCCGCACAACCTTGGAGGTTGTCTCAGAGTCTAACATCACGGAGCAGATGATAGGAAATTCATTCTCACGGTCACAGGTGAAATGTCTGGCAGAAAAATAAATCTGAAGGCTTCAGATCTACAATGGAGAGTCTGTACTCTATGGTGGAGAGACTTGCTTTCTGCTCTTGGATGAGGCATAGGCTTCTAGGAGAACTCAAACCAGAGCATAGGTCTCCTCTTAGGAGGGATAAGCACCTGCTATGAAGAATGTATATAAAAGGTGTGTTGTGAAGGAGAAGATGTGGATGCTAAATTTTCCAGGGCAATAAGAATTCTCTAAATCCTTACCCCCTGGGCGCTACCCTGGAGCTGTATGCTCGGAGCATGGGAGACGCAGGTCCTAGCTCCTTGATTTAACTCGAGGCAGATGGGCCCACAATGAGACCCACCTTCTCCCCAAGGTCTCAGCGGTGTCAGGAATGGGACTCTCCTGACCTCTGAGGAACCAGTCACGCGGAGGGTAACTCAGGGATGAAGCCACAGGCCCTAACGTCACCAAGCCACGTAATCCAGCATTTAGCCCTGCTGTAAATATTCAGTTCTTTGAGACCCCGCTCAAATGTCATGCCCATAAGCCCTTAATCACAGCTAGTGCCTGTCTCTGGACCCCATCCAAACTGTCAATGTCTTTCTTGTGCCTGGATCCAGATTTGGCACACGGCATATTCCAAATGGAGCTAAACCTAACCGCACAGGGAGGGCATCGTCTGCCTCTGCCCAAGACATTAAATCTTGGCATATGCAGCTCGGCATACCACTGCTGTTTTTAACCCTAGGGCATATGGTCAGCTCCAGGCTCCTGTTGGGGCTATGGCATTCCACGAAGATCCCCCTTTCAAGGGCATGTGCTCCCTGAATATTTATTTCCTGGAGATGCACCACAAATATCAATAAGTTAATATTTATAAAACGCTTTCACAACGAGAAACACATTTACCAAACAAGGTGTTTCTGCCCTTCTACAGACCTTGGTACTCAATCAATACTGCCCCATGCAGTGCTGTTAATATTTATTTTTTTACACCACTGCTCCAGTATTTGGTTCCTGGACATACCACCAATCCCAAACTTTATGAGCTGCGGCATTTTCCAAATGGATGCCCTTAGAAGCCACCAACAGTGGGACTTTTTGACACTTTGGTAGGGGACATCCCACCATTAATTAGTGGTTGCTTAACGACAAGCTAAGAAACTACAAACAGTAGCTCCATGAAGATGGGGAACACAGGAACAGAGATTTTCGTGTTTTTTTTTTTTTTAACATTCCGTTTCCACACCAAGATTCGGTGTAAACCTAAAGAAATTATCCTTCCAACAAAAATGTATGATGTCCTCTTCAACATGTTTTTCTAAATTCCTCAGCTTTTTCGTGCTGTAAGTTTTCTGCCAGTTGGGTCAAATGCACATAAACCATCTTTGCTTTCCCAGAAGAAGGAACGTAAATACCCAATAAACAGATGAAAAGAGGCTTAACCTCATTAAGGATCAGGGAAATGCAAATTAAAACAATAATGAGACACTGTTATTCACCAGCTGATTAACAAAAATTAGAAAGATCAATGTCACTGAGTATTTGGTGAGGGTGTAGGAAAATAGAGACAAACTGAGAACAGGAACATAAATTGAGAAAAACCTTTTAGGAAAATAATTTGGTAGTACCTATTAAAATTAGCAACACGTTTTTTTTCCTTTTAATCAATTAATTCCACTTCTAGATATCTAGCCTACAAAGAAAACAGAAGGACTACTTCAAGGCACATAACAAGATCATTGCTTCAAGCACTGTTGGTGACAGCAAAAAACTGGAATCCATGAAAAAGAGAGTCATGAATAACATGTAGTTCATCCTATATGAATAGAGTATTTCAACAGAATAGCATCCAGTCATTAAAGAGAATGAGGTGTTCTGACATTCAGGCCTAAGATACCATTAATAGTTATTGAGAAATGAAAAAAGCAGGTTGAATACAAATAGGCATACTCGTGATTCCATTTTGTAAAAAATACACACACACATGCACAACCCTATAGGTGCACGTAGGCCTGAATCTATAAGCATGACTGTATCAGCTCAAATCAGAAAGAAAACAGACCACACGGTTAGCAATATACTTCATATAATTAAGGGGTGGGGTTATGAATGTTGTTTACTCTTTTCTCAATTTCACTTTTGAAATTTAAACAGAAATCACACACACACACACACAACACAAAAGTAAAACCAAACAGCTCCCTGTGACTCCCTTTTGGAGCAGCTGCCCTGTGGCAGAACCCTGGCCTCTGTAACGCTGGCAGACCAGACACAAAAGCCAGGGAGAAGAGAAATCCTGCACCAGCCGACACATGCACAATTCCTTCTTTTCATTCCTGCCCACGGCCAAATCTTTGTGGAATTCATTATTATTTTTCATCTGCCAAGGCACAGAATGAGAGAGCATGAGGCTTCAAAACTATGTTCACTAAAGACTTTTAAAAATAACATTTCAATACTGAAACAAAGCAGACTGAAGCTAATGGCCTAAATTCTCTTACTTGTAATACAGTAAGTAGATTCCACAAACATTCCACACCCTGTCACTGCAAAGACAAAAGGTGGCCCAGACAGGTTTTTTCAGAATTCCTCTGCTACCTAAATCTTCTGAGGTGCACGTTAAACCCTCAGCTACCTTCAGGTGACAAGTGGGAATGCAGATTTAGTTTGGATGACACCCAACCACCTAGGTGAAAGGTCAAAGACCCAGGCTGTCACCTGGATGTTTGGTCTCCATTTTGCAAAAAAATCTGAACATTTCCAAATACCCAGGTGTTATATAACAAGCGGAATAAATATCTAAAAGCTGGATGGAAAGTTTTACTCTGTGCCAAGACAATGGATGCTATGTCCATGTGATAGTAAATACTCCCAAGACTTCCTTCCACCAGTATCAGGGCGCAATTCATGGAGAAAGACAGCAATCCCTTTTACCCCTGGCCTTCATTCATAAAGGCATCCCATAAACTACAATTCAACATTGACCAGTTGTCATCAGGATGCATAAAATCTTACTGTCCCATGCCAGATTCCCATCTTCAGCAGATTCCTGGGATCGCCAAACCATCCCTTCTGGACGTGTGTGCAGGAACTGAGCTTACCTGTGTGAAGGGCTGTGGCCCCTGCTGCTGCTTATCACCACACAGATGTGGAGGCCAACACCGGTCTAAGGCTTAAACTCCAAGAAGTCTGCTTTTCAGGAGGTGTCCAGAGAACAGGGCTGGGCGAGCTCTGATCTTCTAGGACCAGTGGCAGAAACTCTCCCCCCTGCTCAGTTAACAATCAATGGAGCTCTCTAGCTCTAAGTAGGAAGCGAATCACAAAATGCAAAGCCATTCGCTTGGTGCCTGTTCCCTGAAGGTGGTCAGAGAGGTGCTCTGGGGGCAGACTGCCAGCAGGGCATCCACCACCTTTTAATTTAACTCTTTAAAAGTCTCATGACCTTCCTCAAAAGGCTAAACATATTATCACCATACGGCCCAGCAATTCCACTCCTAGGTACGTACCCAAAGGAATTGAAGACAAGCACTCAAACAGATGCTTGTACACCAATGTTCACAGAAGCATTATTCCCAAGAGCCCAAAGGTGGAAAGAGCCCAAGGGTCCATCAACAGATGACTGGATAGACAAAAATGCAGTATATCCACATAATGGAATATTATCCAGCCATAATAGCAATGAAGTTCTGATTCATGCTACAACACAGATGAACCTTAGATATATTAAGTGATATAAGCCAGATACAAAAGGACCAATATCCTATGATACCACTTACATGCGATACCTACGTCAAGCAAATTCATAGACGCAGAAAGTAGATTAGAGGTTACGAGGACCTGTGGGGAGGAGGAAAGGGAAATGATTGAGAGTTTCTGTTTTGAGTGATGAAAAAGTTTGGGAAATAAATGGCAAGTTTTATGTTATACCCATTTTACCACACACAAGAAAAAGTCTCACACAGGTCATCGAAGTTGGGAGAACAGCATCGTGCTCCCAACCTTGCTCTCGACAGCACACCTGGGGCCGGCTGATATTTACACGCTCTTGGCAAGCCATTACTTTCTCTGTGTTTCTCCATCATAACGATGTTTTTATAAAACATGGAACCACGGGTGAAGAAAGCAGTTTAATAAGAGGATGAACTTTGGAGCAAAACCACCTGGGTCCAAATGGCAGCTACACCACCTAGGAGCCACGTGACAAGCCTTATCTATGAAAGGGACCAGATAACAGCACCCACCCCTTCGGGCTGAGCAGGGGACTGAGCAGTCAATACATGTTGGCTGATACCAACATATACCTGCTCCCTCAGCACAGACTCTCGTTCTGAGATTAAAGCTGAAGTGTCTTGGCTGAGAAAAAGGTCAACAAACTATAAATATATGACTAAGTACATTAGTACTGATTTTTCCAAATAAACATATTTTGGGGTTAAACATAATATTTAATCAAACGTCTTTAAAATGACATCTAAGTAACCTAGAAAATGTAAACCTAATTAACTTACCCATCAAAACAACCAGTTCAGTCGTGATTATAAGAAAACCGTTTTTGAAGTTGTCTTTTCTTGGACCTGAAACGTACTTGGAAACTAACAGTCCGTACTCTCCAATGCTTCACTCTGCCAAGAGACTCCGTGGGAATTCGAACCTCCAGGACGCCTGGAGCCGTGGGCTCTCGCGCCAACTCCACGGCCACAGCAAGGGAGCTCTTTATCCTGTGATCTCTCTCGGTTCTTAAGCAGTTAGAAAGTGGCATGAAAGATGGTTCTAAGAAGACTCTCCCCTCTATGCCTAAGTCATTACCTAGGAATGAGGTGGGAATTGTGGTCTATTAATTATCTCAGTCATCTTATTTTTCTGCATTAAACTGTAATAACTGCTCAGAGCCCCATGAACTATCTCGCCTTAAAGGGAACCTCTTTACAAGAAAAAAAATCCATGCTGTTGTTTAAGATGAAAACTGCTTGATGCTGCATTATGGTTGGGCTACTAAGTCATAGTTTTTAGAGCTGGAAGGGAGCACGACATTCCCGATTATCTATCCAATCGTATCATTTTAAGGACAGGTGACCTGACTGAAGCAGAGAGCGCTTAAACAACTCGCCCACAGTGAAGACTGATGTTAAAAGCCCAGGCGTAAGTACAATTAGAGACGTGGTTATGCTTCAAGTCAAGCTTTATCTTCATAAATAAATTAGTAACATCCAGCCGGCCTTTCCCACATACTAAGAAAAACAATAATTTGACTCTTAATCACCTAAGGATGGCTCAGCATGACTTCTTTGATAAATAAGACTGGACCGTAGAATATTAAATACCTCTATTGGTCATTTTAATTAAAACGAGCTTTCTGTCCTGTTTCATAATTCTCTTTGACTTTGTTTTGGTTTTGTGTGTCTCCTTCTCCCTTCACTGGCCCCATATGCATACCATTTCAGAACGAGCTGTGTCGCAGTGGGCTGGGGCCAAGGTGCCCGACCCATCAAGAGGGAGACAGCTGGGCGGCCAGGGCACAGCCATGGTTTATGGAACGAGATTTATGCAGAAAAAAAATAAATCACAGAAATAACGCGTTTGTTTGTGGAAACTTTCAGGTCTTGCTTTCTGGAAAAATACATCTTGGAAAACTTGACACTTTGTTTCTTGTTAAAGTGGCAAAGGGACGGGAGTCAGAGGAGAGGGACATTTAGATGCCAGGCCCTCCACACGTCACTTGGGTCTCTCTTGGCTTTTGGGGGAAAGGCCGAGGAAGGGAAACTACAGATTGTACAATACGGTTCCCTCAGGTCAAACGTCCATTCAGAGGTGCAGGTCTTTAAAAGTTTATGTAGGCAACAAAGAAAACTTCAGAGAGAAAACCCAGCGTGGATGACCATGCTTTTGACTCTGCCCTGTCCAGGCCCTGGGGACGGCCCTGTGCGTCGGACCAGGCCCATACCAGCCAGGCAGCTTGGACCAGGGAGGGAAGCCCACAGCTTGGTATGGCCTCTTTGACCTCCAGTGACTTCACCACCTGGGGACCTGGGGTGGGTCTAACACATCATTAGTGAGGCTTATGCTTTAGGGAACTACATTTTCCCAGGAGATAAGAGATATCTGTCCTTCCCTTTTAAGTCCCAGCAGCCTCTAGTGCTCAATGGAATTTCTACGAGCTTTCGGTATCCCCACAATGAGTGTCCAATGCCATAACTGTCGTGAAAACCTCTTACTGAATCCAGGTTGACTACCTTTGCATTTGACGGGGTGGCCCATCACCCCCACCCCCATGCCACTCAGCGCCACTTCCACAGTCTCTTCTCCACAGAGAAAGCCCAGCAGGGCCAGAAACGCACCGTCGTCACTGCCAGCCTGCGTACCACATTCCAAAGGTGTGGTACTCTCCCTTTTGCCCTTTTTTTTAAAAAGCAAAATATATTTTAGATTTTTTGTTCCCACGCACTCAAATTCCACTTCTCTTTCACTCCAGAAATGGCTCAAACATGAAACAACAAAAACACTTTGGTCATCTGTGCCTCCCCGGGGGTAGGCCAAAGGTTCCTCATTTTGCTTTCAGAACATAGGTGCCTTCATTTAGCGGAATCTTGTCATCAGTAATTCAAACTGAACTGCACCTGTTAAAAATCAAGCAGCATTTTCTCATTAGGCTCCCTTAGTCTTCCATCATATCTGTAATCACTAATTCAGATTTGCAAAAAGCTCCTTAGCCGTAATCATGATGCTGGTCCCACTGATTTTGAGACCAGGAGTTCCTGGAGGCTCAGCAACCTCTGTGCTCATTTCCAGGGCTGTCTTAGGAAGGAAATTAGTTCACCACCAGGATTTTAACCACCCTCCTTATACTTAAGTTGTATTTAAACAAATCATTGAAACTGCATCAATTATGTTTTCAGAGAGCGTTTGGTGGTTACAAGAATCCCAGGGGCCACACATTTTAGTGGTTTAACTCTTCCTTCTCAAGCAGCATCACCTAACAAAATCTTTGTCTATTCACTCTTAAAAAAAAAAAAAAAAGCCAACCTTCCAATCTCATTGGACCTGGTCTGTCTAAGGAACGAACTAAGAACAAAGAGCCCAACCCCCTCCGCCTACTGCTTCCAGCACCAGGCAGGAGTCGTGGAAGACAACTGAGTCCTTCTACCTCCACAGCTTCCAAGGCACCCACCTTCCAGCAGATGTGCCTCACATCTGTTTCACACATCAACTACCCAACACATGCTTTCAGAAATGTACTCATAGGCGTTCCCCTTTCATCCTCTGGGTTTTAGATATTAATTTTTCAATGTGAAAAGAAGTCAAAAATTTTTGAAGAAGAAAATAATCTTTTAAAGATGAGTAATTGTGTGCAGTATTTCAGGAAAGGGCTCCAGGGCACCTCATGGGGAGAGAAGGCCCATTGAAGCACGGCAGTGACAGGGGAGGGGCTCGAGTGCCATCTCAAGTGATGCTGGCGTGTTAAACACAGGAGAGGTGCACCCAGGAATGTCCTTCCCAGGATCTCACTGCTGCCCCCAGAAATCCTCTCCCATTTGGTTCTTAAAGACCTGGCATCTGAGCCAAAGCATCCTCTCTTTTACGCACGGGCATGTTTCTCAGATGGCTCCCAGCAATCCCCAGGTCTCCTGACATTCATGCCCTTGGGTAATCTCCTCCTAGTGACTTGCTAAATAACAGAAAATAGTAAAAGCGGTAGGATTGGCACTTCCATGATTAGGTTACAATAGGCTGTGACTCCTGTCTTCCTCACACTCTCTCTCTGGCTCTTCTTGTCCCCTCACCCTCAGAAAGCCAGCCGCCATGCTGTGAGCTGCCATATGAAGAGGCCCACATGGCAAGGAACCGAGGGTGGCCAACAGCCAGTGAGGACCTGAGGCCCTCAGTCCAACAACCTGCAAGGAAGTGGATCCTGACAACAACCACATGAGTGAGTCTGGAAGCAGATCCTTCCTCAGTTGACCCTTCAGATGAGACCCCAGCTGTAACTGCAACCTTAATTACAGCACTGTGAGAGACCTTGAGACACAAGGCCCAGCTAGGCCACACCTGGATTCCTAACCCATGGAAACTATGACATCATAAATGTTGTTTAAAGCCACTGCACCTTGGGGTAACTTGTTATGCAGCAGTAGGTAACAAATACATCCATTCATGTTCCAAATGCACCGAAGAATTTCACAGCAAGGTCCCTTAAGTCTTCCTCATACACTAAATTCTTAAAGTTCTCCCTTTCTGCACTAAATAATTTGGAGAGTCCATCTCTCTCTTTCTGAGACACCTCCCTTCAAACTCAGCCCAGAATCCTCTCCTGATGTCCCTTACCCTTAGTCTCCCAAAGAGCCAACAACGTCTCTCGCAGCACACCCACAGGACAACACGCTTCTCTGACCTCACACATCAGCATCCTGATAGCCAGCTCTTCTGTCTGCCTTCTCTGCTGGAAGAGGGGCCTCTAGGGATGCGTTTTCCAGAGGCTAGGACGGTGCCTGCCACAGAGGGTGCTCAATCAACGTCTGCCAAATGGCTGAACAAAGGCCGGGACAGGCATTTACAGGCATCTTCAGGGAGACGGCTGTCAATTCCAACCTTCCCCGTGAGTGAAGAGCCTATATGTCACCACGGTCTGTAACGGGCTCTTCAGAATCCTTAAAGAGGCAGGACAGGGAGACTGCCTTTGTCATCTCGTAAGTGTTCTCCCTTAATAAGTAATATTTCATACCCGAGTCTCTAATCCACGTCTATCCACTCTTCATACAATCCTGCTGAACCAGGGCAACTGTACTTACGCTTCTCAAATGCTGCTCCAATTCCAGTTTTACAGACTATAAAGCATATAGAAAACAGACTTTCAACTTTCGACCCTTCTGGTATTAAACTCTCCTCGTATAAAGAACAATGCAAATGGGGATTGTACTTGAAAATTACATGCAAGTCCAGGATAACTTTTTTAAAACATCAAACATGGAATGATCCATTATGGTAATTACCCATTTTAAAAGAAATATTCCTTCTAGTTCCTGCTAACTTTTGACTACTTAAAAAAACGAATAAAAATTTAAGAAACAGATTATTTCAAAAGCTTAATTATACCTTATATCCTCCGATGCGATGCTCCTGCTTAAATTCTTTCCCGTTTTTCAGCCACCTCATAGTTGGTGTTGGATTCCCCCCAGCTGGACAGCGAAACTTGACAGTATTGGCTGCGGGGACGGCATGCAGCCGTTTTTCCATCTTTTCTGTGTTGGTCCAGTATGGTGCTCCTGTTTTGGAAAACAACAGTATAATGTATACAGATGGATCGCTTCATCTCTATTATTAAACTCCTAACAGGTAAGATCATTTTATTTTATATGTGAAACATCAGTTTCAAAATCTCTGGTAATATCTGTATCGGGAAAAAATTTCTGCAGTCTAATCCAGCTGGCCTAGCAGAAGGTCCCTGGAGATGGACTGCTTGCTAGATTACGTCCATTAACAGGCAAAAAGTGTTTCAGGCACCTTCTCCCCCTGTTCTTAGCGCCAGGATATAAGTTCACGTTGAATCATGTTTTAAAATGCTACTTTATATACACAGTGACTACACAGACAATAACAACAGCTGAGTCCTCCCAAAACATACCATTTTAGATCGCCACACCTATGAAGTGACCACACATACAAACAAGTGCTCAAAGGCCATATGAACTTATCCACTGGAGCTTTACTTTAAAGAGGAATCAACGGTATAACTTATTACCCTAATAGGATAAAATATTTCAGGGAGGCATTACTAATTTCCTAGCACATTATATGACAAGCCAGCAAACCACATCACTAAACATATCTTAAACTTTAAAATGGAAAAAACTTTTCTCTCTCCATTGTCATTGCCATATTTCTACCACATGCCTAAGCGGATCACTTAAGAGGCTACCAATTAAATTTTATGGAAAGTTGTGCCCTCTATATGGCTCTCAAAGTCATAGATACTAGTGATTTTTAACCTCAAAAGAGATAAGTTTTTAAATTGCCAAGTGAAGGACATTTTATCTAAATAAGAGCCATAGCATCAATCCGGAACATGGCAGCAAATTCTTCATGCCTGATCATAATGGCTAATGACCACTATTGACTGAGTGCTGCTTATTTGCCAAACACAGCTTTAAAAACTCTTATACACTTAACACATTAACCCTGACAGCAATCCGATGAGAAAAGCACCATTATATTCCCTGCTTATAAATGGAGAAATTGAGGCACAGAGAAGTTAAGTAACCTGCCCACCACTATGAGAAGCCAGGAAGAGGCACAGCCAGAGTGTGAGCCAAGGCAGTTTGGTTCCAGAGCCCACTGTGTTCACTCTGCTCCAGCCCACTGCAAGTGAGAACCAGCTTCTCCAAGGGGTGGGAATCCACACCCTCAACCACTCTGATTTATAAGACTGATGCGTGTGTGGCCTCATGTAGACATCGCCTATGTCCCACCACCTTGACACTCACACGAGCGGAAGGATCAAGAAGATGCAGCGTGTCCTGATAAGAAATCCCAGCTCCGTCATTTACAGCATAGCTATAAAAGGTCCAGGACAGACAGCCTGGACCAAAGGTACCCACCCTCCTTTATTACTACCCAGAACTTTCTCTGAAATCTAGCACAGCAAGTAACTTTTCACTGGTATGTTTCTGCCTTAGCAAACAAGTAACCAAAATCCCTGTGTTCCCTTAAAAGCATCCATCCATGGGGACTAGAACATTCTAGAACATTCTACAATATTGAAATTCCAGAAGACCAATTCCTATCTCCTTATTTCTGATGAAAGTCAGACTGAGCAACAGCACTCACACTCGGCAAACCAGAAGCAAAACAGGCCTAGGCAGGGGTTTGTCTCCGACACGGATTTAGAAGTCTGCTCCTCTATACTATAGCTAGCACAGCTCGTTCCTGGGGGGTAATGATCCCCTTCACTTAACAGCCAGATGTCCACGGCAGAATTAGGAACTGGAATAACTACGTCCAAGACACCTACCCCTATTTGCCTCACTCTTGCTCTTGAAACCTGCTGTAAAAGGTGCAGCTGGGATTTCTTAACAGGATACGCTGCAGCTTCTTTATCCTTCTGCTTAGGTAAGCATCAAGGTGGTGGGATATAGGTGGTGTCTACATGATGCCAGGACAGAGCAAAGTGAGGCAAAACGGGTCAGTTGGGTACACCACAGAGAGAAAGGCCAGAGGGAGAAGGAATGTGGCTGCATTCTTCCCTCTCAATCTAGTTGCATCGGCAATGAGTAGACAACTGGTAGCCATCAGGCTTTGAATGTCAAATGCCCAGAGACACACCTCTTCTTTTGAGGGCTCACCAGGGAGTACTTGGTGCCTATTTATCCCAAGACTCCCAGGGCCTGGCATATACTGAAACAATTTCAATAATCTTTCATTTTAAAAGCTTCTACTTAGAAAAATCCATCCACGGCCACAGCCACTAAAAAAGAAACTATTAAGAGCACAAAATAAATAATGAGCTTCGTTGCTACAGAAAGAGTTTTATAAATCTGACCTAAATGAAAAGCATACCTCGTGCTGTCAGGTGTCTGTACTCATGTCATTTGTTTAAGTAAACACAATAGCCTATTCATGTGAATTAGCTAAATATTAATGCAGTAACTCTCTCAGCATCAATTATGGCTAGCTGATCCTTTGGAATGTCTTGTCTTTTTTACATAAAAGAAATCAACAGATATGTGCTTATATACCATGAGTCATGATTTTTATGTTCCCTAAAATGTCAAAAAGTAGGATTTAGCTTAAGGAAGGAGGAATGTTGCTCTGTTCCTCTCTCACTGGGCTGAGCCATCAGTGAGGCTGCAACCCAGGCAGGGATCACCCCAGACCACGTGGGCCCGCACGGTCCTAGTCTGTGGCAAGAGCACACTGGCATCCAGCACCTTTGTCTTGGCACCTAAGGAATGATTTAAGAACAAGGTTGAAAGAATTCTGCTGGAATTTCTGGCAGGTAGCCACTTCCCTGGGGTGAAATTTCAATCATCAAAACTGCACCCATAAAATCTGCTCATGCAAAACAGATGCACAGCCATGCGGCAGGGTATGGGCACCACGCTTCTCATCTAAAGTCTCAGAGATCCGAGGTGGGTGGGGCTTCGTCCAGTCTAATCAACACAGTAGAAACTGAGCACTTACCTGGCTAGCTCTTGAAACCTGAATTCACAACATTCTCTTCCTGAATAACTGTAAATCATGACTCACCAGAAAGGGTCGTGGAGCCAAGTTTTTGCGGTTCCCTGTGTGACAGTGATGGACGACTCTCAACCCCCTGCTCGACCCCACCCTGGGTGAGTGCTAACATCACACAAGACACCACCATACTTCGGTGACTTAGGCCTTCCTTTAAGATGTCAAGCTCACGAATTTTTTTAATGAGGATGCTGCTGGAGGGGAGGAATTATTTTACTATTTTACAATGGCTCTTCCTGAAATAAATTACTTTTATGTGAAGCATGAAAACCCTGGAAAGTCTAGAAAAATAACTATACAGTCTTCCCTTGGTATCCGATGGGAATTGGTTCCAGGACCCCCACAGATACCAAAATCCACAGTTGCTCAAAGTCCCTTGGCCAGCCCTCTGTATCCGTGGGTTCCAGATCCACGGAGTCAACCAACCAGATTGTACACTGTAGAAAGAGCCGTACTGTGTTCCCTCCATCAGTGGCCTCATGTCCTCTGCAAACTCTTCATGTTTTCAATACTTCCTGCCATTTTTGCATTCTGGACATATGGAAATGCCAGCGCCCCTCAAGAACTACAACACAGCTGGCAAGAAACAAGGACCAGGCTCCTGACAAGCTCCTCTACCTAGGAAAGCCTTTCATTCCAAGGCTGCAAAGAGCATTAACAACTTTCATTTGGAGAAGAAACTCACTTACATTAACGATCTACAAAAGCAGAGATGACCATTGCACACAGTAGGTGCTCAGTGCAGATGTTCACTCAACAACTTTAAAATGAATCTGCAAGCCAAGATCACATCATGTCGCTTGAAAGAAGTGTATGGCATCCACTCTGTAAATCTTCCCTGGCATAATCTTAGAGACATGTGAGGAGTGGGTTTAAAGTCAATTAATAGAGGAGAAGTTGTGGTATAAACCTCCCATGGTATAAAAAATGAATTATACCAAATCAGGAATAAACAAGTTGACCAAGATGGCAGGTGTGGATGGCCCCTTCTGCTCCGGCATTCGGAGATCTTCTGATGGTGTATGTAGCAAAAGAACAATGCTCCGCCATTAAATAATGAGCAAGTTAAA
Organism: Equus asinus; assembly: GCF_041296235.1. Taxonomy (NCBI): domain Eukaryota; kingdom Metazoa; phylum Chordata; class Mammalia; order Perissodactyla; family Equidae; genus Equus; species Equus asinus. Next base: position 11,357,645 of record NC_091791.1, on the reverse strand, counting down.
GGAACACTAAGACCTAGCCAAAATAAATACATAAAATCCCATCATCAAGGTTAAGTATACCCACTCATTATCATTTTCTACACTGAAACAGTTATTGCACACTAGTAGTAATGCTAAGTAGGATTTTAATTTAATACAGCAGAAGTCTCTTAAGATGTGGCTGGTTAAACAGATTTATAACCCCACAGAGACCTCCCTCAAAGTTCCCTCAACATAGCCTTTCTTTACCAACTCCATCCCACAGCGAAGATTCACCACTCCTTCTCTGGGTCACCTCTCTGTTATTTATGTGTGTTTCCATCACCACAGTGTTTCTGTCCTGAAATATATTCCTTTCGATGTCTGATGACCAACAAGAGTACAAGACCCGGAGGGTACAGCTTGAGCTGGCTTCCGACTACAGAGTAGGTACTCAATTGGATGGATGGATGGACAGGCCAGAGGAACAATCGATAAAAGCTTGAGCTATAAAATGAGGGCGTTAACCTGAATGTTCTGATAAAGTCCCTCCCAGTCCTAACATTCTTGCCAGGTACCTATATGCTAGGCAGATATTGATTCCGTCAATAAATGGTAGGATTAGAGGATTTATTTTGACCCTGCAATTTAAACTTAATGAGAAAACATAGGCTGTTGAGCCTGCCCCAGCAGAAACACTTGCATATCCCAATACTGACATCTAAGGTTTATGGTCTCCTCTCTCTCTGAAACCAAAAAGAGAATACAGCCTGGTGGTTTAAAGGAAAAACATGGCATCATATTACCACTGTACCAAAAGGGACCTCAGTGACCATCTGGCCCAACGGCTGATGTGATCAATGTCATCCAGAAAGGTTAAGTGATTTGATCAAGGTCACACGGCCAGAGGCCGGGCTGAGGCTAGACTCAAGTCTCCAGCTCCCTGAGCAGTGCTCTCTCAACCACTCCAGGCTGCCCTTTGAACTCTCCCATGGTAATTAAGTCAAAAGTTCAAGATTTATGTGAGTTGTGGACACTGATGACTGCCAACTGTATTTTTATTGATGCAAAAATTTTTTAAAAACACAGCCTATTTCAGATCCTAGATTAAGTCTCACAAACTCCCTAAAGCCCCACTAAGGCCTCTGTCTTAAGTCTATAATTAGGACCTTTAAAAATATCACTAATCAGGACATTTGAATGCTTTGACCCCTGATGGGGGGGTATCTCTAAGAGCACTACCCCCACCCTTACCAGCAGACTACAGTTCATGTTTTCGGTTTCGCATAAACTGAGAGAAAATGAATCTAACAAAATATGAAGATGCAAGTGAAGCTGAGATTCTAGGGGGCGGGGGGCTTTATTTGAGAAATCTCATGAAAACAACAACTTGCTGACCAGCGAGGCATTCAATAAGAAATACATTAAAACAAACCAGGCAAGTTACCCACATGTGAAATGCCTGAGGCCCCTGGGAGTTCCCAGGATCTGCCTTCAAAAGTCCAGTCCTTGGTTATGCTTTGACCAGACAGGAGGCCAAGAAAGAAGAGATTCAACCGGTCTACTGGATGGCACACCATCCCTGCCCTTGTGAGAAAACTGCCAAACTAATTTATGATGAGGTGTTCGTGACAAAGCCATTTCAAAAAATTTAGGAAGCAGGTCGGCCCCGTGGCCGAGTGGTTAAGTTCGTGCGCTCTGCTTCGGCAGCCCAGGGTTTCACCGGTTCGGAATCTCGGGTGCGGACACGGCACCACTCATCAGGCCACGCTGAGGCGGCATCCCACATATCACAACTGTCACAACTAGAAGGACCTGCAACTAAGATTCACAACTATGTACTGGGGGGACTTGGGGAGAAAAAGCAGAAACAAAAAATTTAGGAAGCTTGTATCCTTTTTTTCATTTGTTTTTTCTTCTTTCCCAATTTCTAGAAACTTCAACACAACTAAGAAACCAACATTTACCAACTCAGATACCATCTCTACCATGTAAAAGTCCCAGGAGAGCAAGGGTGACTGCAAACTTATTATCAGCAGGTTAATCAACAAAAGGAGTTTGCAGTCTCGGGCCAAGTACCTTCATTTTGCCTAGGTCCTTTGAAAAGAAGTCGCCTTCTCCCTGACATGGATCATGGGCACCTGCAGGTCTCAACAAGAACAAAACCAAAATAGAAAACTACCTTGTCTCTCTCCTCACTCAACAGAAAGAACCACTCCAGCAGCAAGAATCTCAATACAGCTGTCTCACTAACAATTCAATCAATTCTTTTGTCAATCAATGATCTTCCCAAGAACCAAGTCTCGAGCGCTTCAGAAACATTAATGACTTAAACACAAGGAGGAGGCAATAAAAAGTATACCTTGAGAAAATGGACATACATGGCTCCTTATTTGCTGCCTGATAACCCATTAAGATACCTACTAAGTGGGGAAGGCAAGGACCAGTTATGATTTCCTATGCTAACATATAAATTCTGCACCTTAGAAAACCCTCAACCTGGATGCATTTCAAAAATTAGCATTTGAAATTGCAACTTTCCATCCGGAGAAAGTCTGTTTCATGAAAGGGCATATGTAGCAGCATTATTTCCTGGCAGCCAGGCTTGTAATGACATCACGGCACTGTTCTGCTCAGGGAAACATCTATCGCTGGTAAGGTGTGAGGTCATCAAGTAGTCAGCTGCTAAAATATGACCGGAGAACGCCCTTCACATCTGTGATGGAAGAACTTGACTTAAAAGCCGGGGGGGGGGGGGGTCAGATCAATCAAATCGGCCCCATTGCAGGGATTTTCAAAGCATGTGCGACAGGATGTTAATAGATGCTATATTTTAAAAACGGTCTTATGGTCAGTAACTTTGGAAAATCCTGGGAAAAAGACAAAATTGAACAGATGTTTCACTACAGAACTTCTCAGAGCTTGCATTATGCTGATGGATGCTGTAAGTCTCCAAGAAAGGGTCACAGTATGAGGTATTTTCCAAATTCATTTCAAAATATAACTCATTTTTGGCAGGCAATTATTCTGGACTAGGGTTCCGAGGGATACTCTTTGAGAAACACCAGTTTATTCTCTTAATGTACGGACCAAACCTGAACATTGCTCTGTTTTTAATGAGATCCATAAAAGATATGTATGAGGACTATAATTCCACAAAATATTCACTCAACATCCAGGTGAGTCTTGCCCTCCAGAAGCAGTCTACTGGGAAAGGAAGGTCTGGCATACTATGTGGTACTACATGAGATGCAACAGAACAGAACACATGAGTGCTCCAAATCGAGCCGTTCGATCTGCCTGTGTAAACGAGGAAATGCTCTAGAAAGGAGCCCACTTTTGAGCTGGGTCTCGTATGACGACATAAGAGTTAAGACAACCTTATATTATATATATATAATATACATATATAATAATATTGTAGAACATTTCCATAAAAATCAAATCAGGCCTTGATGTTAATGGATGCTAGTTTCATGGCCAAAATTCAACAATCCTGCGTTAACTTTTGACTATTATTTTTGCCGCTGTCTTTGGCTACCATGCTTTTTGCATCCTGCACGGGATCTAAGAAGAACTCCACTAGGCAGATAAACTTGACCTCTTATAGTTAACCACTAAAATTAGACAAACAATAATCTAGCAGAGCAGCAGAGGGAGCAACTTGGAATAGACTTTTTAAGTCGGAAGATGTAGATCTACCCACCCAAAAAGAGAAAAATGCTTCTCAGAAAAGCTCAGAAACGTCACTGTCAGCACAGGGTCACCGGAGCATCATGTGTTAACCTCACTGAAGCGGAACTTTCAAACACACCCCAGTGGCATGTCCAGACAATCAGAAGGCAGCCAAGGAATCAATCTGGACACATGAGTGTTTGCCAGGTGGCTGAAAATGCAAAGAATTCGATGCTTCTACAATTTTCCCCATTAATCGGGTCAGGCATTTGACACTTGAGGTGGCAAAAAATTGTTTTAACGGCAACATCCCCTTCCCTACCTTGCCAGTTACCCTGGCCATGGCATTCCTCTGTCCACACAGGCCACAGCTGCTTAATCTCAGCCGCCCCAGGCCACACCTGTGAATCAGACCAGCCTAATCACACTAACAGATGGCAGAGGCCAAGTAGCCAGCTAAGAACCGCTCTCACTCTAAATCGCGTCTAATATTTCCCAGGTTCCAAAGAGAGGCAGTGTCCGACACAGCGTCTCCCTGGCACAGCTAACACCAGCCCTTAATCACCGCAGAGCGCCCATCTCGGGGCAGAGCGGGTGTCATCCGAGAGCTAATTACAAAGAACCCCGGTTGCAAGGTGAACGCATGGCAACCCGTTCGGCGTGGGCCAGCATTCATCAAATGGAGCGCTCTACAACTTGGCCCTCCTGCACAGGTGGCCAGGCCAATTGCTCAGGGTGGAAACGCGGAGGTCCGCGGCAGTCAATCAACAGGGAGATTCGGTTCCCTCGGCCTGTTTGTTATGTAACGTATACCTTGCTGTGACATTTTATTACTTCCTGTGTATTCGTGTTAACATGCTATGAGGCAGGGCACTGAGCCCCAGGACAGTGTACTCCCAGGCGTGCCAACACAACGCAGCTCATGGAACCTGATGCCTCAATCAATACCAACGGCACCCACGTGCAGGTATCACTTTAGAGCTGTAAACAATTGTACAAGCATCCTCCCTCCGCCCCAACCATCACCCCGGGTGCTGGCAGAGGGGCGCAGCAATTCAACATGCAACAGGCTTTCGGGTGAACTGCAACTCTGCGGTTTGCTCCCTGAATCATGAATTTCCAATCAATAAAACAGAAACAACTCCTCTCTCGACCTTATTGGGTTGTTAGGGACACTGACTGAGACAGCAGCCAGCACAGAAGCCGCCCAGAGCAGGCCCTCAACATCATGGCCAGGGTCATTGCCTCCCCTGCCGGGGCCAAAGAACTAAGAAGTGAGTGATGTCTTCTGATGTACCAGTGTTTTATTACTAAATAATAATAACTTCATTAGAGGGTTGGTACAAATGACAGCAGAAAACACATTCATTCACCTTATTTTCCACTGTTTTATGAACTAGATCTCTAACAGTAAACTCCTGTTCAAGGCAGAGCTGCACGTGTGAATTCCTAGGCCAGCCGTTCTCACACTTTAGTGTGATTCAGAATCACCCCCAGCTTCTAATTCAGTGGGTCTGGGGTGGGGCCTGAGAATTTTCATTTCTAACAAGTTCTCAGGTGATGCTGAGGGTAGCGGCCCAGGCCCCAAGCTTTCCCTTGCCAAAAAGAGAAAACTACATAAACCAAAATATTTCCCTTTTTGCCCAAGCTGCTAGGAGACTGAGGGACAAATCCATTTCCCCACTTAAGCAACACATTATCCACAGTATCACAGGTGCCTGACAACATCGATTTTCTCTTCTTCCTCTAAAAAGCCCTGAGCCTATTTTAGTAACTAATTGTCTTATTATTTAGGCCTTATTTAAATTTATTAAACTAAAATCCTCTCAAGAAAATGTTAGAATATAACATCTAAGAACGCCAGTGACCAACATAAAATCACTTTGGGAACATTCCAGCCATGTTATGGGGAAATAAAACCAATGTTATATTTTCTCTATTTATTGAACAAACACAAGCACTTTTTTGAACACTGTACAAATATGAGCTCACCTAATCCTAACAACCCCATCAGATACTGTTATTATTCCCATTTTACAGTGGAAGAAACTGAGGCACAGAAGTTAAATTACTTGCCCAATTTCACCCAAGTCAGAAATGGTGGAGGATTTGAACCCAGGCTGCCCAGCTCCGAGAGGCCACCGAACAGAGGCCTCCCGGGTGTCAGCACTCGGTTGTTAACTGCCTTTAAAGAAGAAAACAGTACTCACTGGCCCCCTTTTATATCTGCAAAGTCGGGCACATTTCCCTTATTTCTGCTTAGCATGCAATACTATTTTTAAAGGCCCGGGTTTCTCAACCTCAGCGACTGACATTTTGGGCCAGATCATGCTTTGTTATGGGGCTGACCTCAGTGTAGGATGTTTATTAGCAGCACCTCTGACCTCTACGTACTAGATGCTACCAGCATCCCCTCTCCCCATGTTGAGACAATCAGTCATTGCCGAATGTCCCCCCAGGGGAGGGGGAAGGAGGAGAAACACCCCCAGTTGAGAACCACTGGGCTAAGCCAAGCACCGTCAACAGTTATGAAGAAAACCAGGATGTCATACGGTTCCACTAGCTTCAACCTCCAAATAGTAAGAAACCAAAAGGGAAAGAGAAAACTAAAGAAAGACGAGTCAGAACTGCTTTCAAAAGTGAGTGACTACTGACACAAGAAGGACAAACAGTAGAGAAGGGTGTACAGTAACGCTGGTTTATTCTCTGATTTGAGAGTCAGGAGAAGACATACAGCAGAGAAAGGCGAGGGCCACAGGACGCAGCATCCCAAAGAGCCGACGGAGAAGACAGGTTAGAGTCGCCACTCCCACCAGGCTCTGCTCTCTCGGGGACCTTCAGAGACGGCCATTACTTACTCTTGTTGTTACTGCTCTCACTGACAAAATCCTCGGAGCCATCTGTGTCGTCCTCGTCATCTCCGGATGAGATGGCATCTGTATTCAAAAGAACATATCCACGGTTGTGTTTTCGCAAAGCAAAAGGTCACAATCATCTACAACTCAGTCCTTCTGGACAGGAAACTCAACAACCCAGGAACCCAATGCAACAAGTCCGAGAACTGTGTTTAGTTAAGATGGTTTTAATGGCTTAAATTTTCTCTCCATGATGACAGTTGGTCTATATTACGATTCTCAATGTTTTCTGCTTTCACATTATTTAAACATGCTATAAAATTGGATATACTGGAACTGGACTTTAAGTTTCAAACAGTACTCAAGTCCCCAACTAATTTACTGATTGTGTAATATCCAAAATTCTTTCCAACACAACCTTTCAGCGCTCAGGGTTCCCTTCAAGAAAGGAATTAGTCCCTAGCAAAACTTAGCCCCTGTGTGGCCTTCTGACCATTTACTAACGTTCTGAAAACAAAATTTTTAACTCGGCCACAAATGGGGCCTGTGCAGTTCCCCTCACTGCATGGAAGAAAAAAATCAAGGAGAGAAACTCCAATTTTAATAAAAGTAATCAGAAATCTTCAGCATCCAAACTGCAATCCTATATTCTAAATGCCAAGGATGCCAGTGGTATGGGAAAAAGACATTTTTACTTAAATAAAAGTGTGCTGTCTCAAATGAAAAATGTTACTTTACACCCAAAAATCCTCTCATTTTTAATGACCAGCCTCCGTAGTACACCAGGTCCTGTGCAAGAACTTCAAAAACAGATCAAGAAGAAACTGTGAAGCTCTGTGCCAGGCATCCATTTAGCAGATCCCACTATGATTTCACCTGTCCGATAAAATTTTACCCAGAAAACAGCTACAGAGAAAAGAGAGCAGAGGGCTCGCAGGCCGACTCACCTGTGACATTGACCATGAAGTAGACAGTCTCACTGTCTACGGTCCTAGCAGCAGTACAAGCATAGAGGCCGGAGTCTCTAGGCGTGGCACCTTTTATCTGCAAGTACTCCCCAATAAGCACTGTCCTATTGCTGGGCCCCAAGTGTACCCCATCCTTAGTCCAACTGATCATGGCGGCATCTCTCAACAGGCAGCGCAACTCTAGCGATTCCCCGGGCGCAGCCACGTACACTTCTGGTTGGGAGATTTGGTATTTGGTTGGTGGCTCTGCAGAAAGTGGGAGAGAGAAGATGGAGACAGATGGGAAGAGGAGAAGGAGAGAACGTCCAACAGAGGTCAGTGGAGGCCCGTTCATTCCCAGGAGAGGCAGTTCTTGTTTTGCAAATGGCCCCAGCAGGCATCCACCTCTCCCTGCACCCCAGGAAGGGGCCCTCGGCACAGAGCAGACCCAGGATCTGAAACAACCACCAGAGGAAGCACCCAGCCAAAGCTGCCCCCAGAGTTTCCACAAACCGAAGGGCTTTAAACATAAACCCAAAACCCAGCATAGAAGGACAGTGTACAAGAGAACTCTTAAATCAATTGCCAGTCCAACGCCTGCTTGCGCTGTAACATCCAAGAAATTCTATTTTTGTGACTATTTTTAAGGATGATTTCCAATTTTTTATTCAATGTAACTGCATGGTTGTATGTCTAACACATACATACACACACACACACACCCATATTTATTTGTGCTAGACTTTGTTGATACAAATCCAAGCTCCTTAAAATGAAATGCCTCCAACTCAAGGGAAGCTAGTGGGTCCTTCCACAAAATTGTTTGCCGTCTGAGTTTTCATGAGCTCTCAGGCTCAGATTAGAATTTTGCTCATCTAGAGACTTAATTCTGAGCTGGGACATGTTGTTTTTCTTAAAACGATAAAAGCCTCAAGGCCTGAGCACCAAAAACAAGGAGTAAAACGCTCCAGACAGCCGAGAGGAGGTCCATTTAAACAGATCCTGAAACGAAGCCGCTGGGCACCGCGTGCCGGACGCTCCGTGTGAAGCTGGATCCCTCCCTGGCCGCCAGCCCCCACCACACACCCTGGGTTCCAGCCTCCTCAGGCCTCTGCCTGCATCTCCTTTAGGGCTACTCCCTCCCTCTCCTCCTTGCTAAACCCAATTCTTCCTTCAAGGCCCAAATCACGCAGTCTCCTCCTGAACAAGAGCCATCAGTCCCCCTGGCCCCAAGTGAAGTGGGTCTCTCCCTCCTCATACGTCAGCTCCTGGAGATGCACCACATTTCTGATGAACATGTCCTGTCTCCCAAGGACTGAGATTTCAGGGCTCCTTGTGCCTCCCCCCCGTCCCCGAGGCATACACAAAGAAGGTGGCCCATGTTGAACATGACCCCAGTCCCCAAACAGGCAGGGCAGGATGGGACCCAAGAGGACCCAATCCATGCAACCTCTGCAAATGCAGGCAAGAAAGAACCTTGAGCCTTTAAGGAGAACAGCCAGAGCCGCTGGCTGGGACTCACAAGGGTCCATGAATCGGCTTTCATCCCTCACAGTGAGAACTGTGAATGGTACCCGGAGTCCCAGGCCCGGAAAACACAAAGCTTCCTGGCTCTGGGATGACTGCAAATCTGGGCAGCATCACAAGGCAATTGTTTTATCCTTTTGAGCGTGTTCTGGACAAATCTCCCACATAAGACTGAAATAAAACCGCTTCGTGTTTCAGTCCCGCTGTTGAAAGAGTAGCGAGGGCCGCATGCATGTGGTTCTAGAAATCCTCCTCACCACCACCACCACCACCGGCCCACACAGGAGGGCGAGGGCATGATATATGCAAAGTGGTCTTAAGCGTCAGGAAGAGGAATACAGCAAGATAGCAGCATACCCAGAGATGGCGAGTTGGGACCCGTTCTAGAGCAGGAGTTGGCAAACTCCGGCCCCCAGGCCAAACCCAGCCATCGCTCGTCTTTGTAAACAAGGTTTTACTGGCACACAGCCATGCTCATTCGTTTGCACATTGTCTAGGGCTGCTGTTGTGTTACAATGGCAGAGCTGAGCAGTCGCTTACAGCAGAGACCCAAGGGCCTGCAAAGCCTAAAATATTTAGTCTTATCCTTTACAGAAAGGCTGCCAACTCCTGTAGTACAGGATGTTCGGAGAAGACTTCCCTAAAGAGAAGTGAAGGGCAAAGCGATAGTTGAAAGATATTGTTAAGAACTTAGCTGGAAGGTCTTCAGGCCATGCCTCCCAAAGCTAAGCTCTACCCAACGCAGCTGAATTGAGTGACTAATAAAAATATTTTTAACTCTGGATCCTGAGCAGAAAAGGGAGAGAAAGAGAAATGTGGGAAAGAGGGTAAGAAAGAGAAGGAGAAAAAAGAACTCAGTTTGGCCCCAAATCTCAGACCATATCCCACTTCCAGCAACCTACCGCCACAACATAAGAATGGATGAGGGCCCCAAAGGCCACCTGGTCCAACCCCTTACAGCAGGAATCAGAAGTCTTTTGGGTCCCTTGTAACCAACAATAATTACCGAAATAGCACCCACGATGTTAGAATGAATTTACATGAAATAATATTTATTAGGACCACATCATGTGATGAGCAAGTCATCAAGAATGTTACGGAATTTGCTTTCCTCTGAGCCAGAACTGGTTACCAAGAGACTGCTGAGCAGGGGAGCAGCTGGACACAAGCAACGCTTCCCTCCATTAAAGGAGAGACTCGGGCTGTGCAGCCAACCTGCTTCTGTCTTGGCCCTCAGATAAGGAGAAGCCATAGAGGCCGTGGATGCTCTATGACTGTTAAAAATGATAAGCAAGACACTTGCAATGATGATACAGAAAAATCTCTCTCCTGACAAAGGTGGAGTTATGATTTCTCCGTTTTTAAAGAAAAACATTTTCATGGAGAATCCTTTCCTTCACCTGAAATAGGTAAATCACAAAGTCTTGCTGAAACCAGGGGTGTCTGGGATGCTGGACCAATGTCACCAAAAAGACACTACCACCTGCCGGTGGCAGGAGGAGGAACACAGCACAGTGAGGACCGTGATTAGTTCAGATTGGACACACAGAAGATGCTCGATAACCGGGCACTGCCCTGCATGGGAACAGGACGAAGCCTCGAGTTCCAACACCACTCTGTTCCTGCTTATCCTCTCCGTCTCAGGGTCCTCCGCTACTAGAAGAGCAAGGACGCCCCCACAACAGGGTATTATTTGTGAGGACCCAACGAGCCAAGCAATATGAACCTGACTTTCCAAACATATCTTGTTGAGCCCATGACAGTCACTACTGTTGTCATTGTTTAAGGCTGAAGACACTCACCATGATCTCAAGCCCTCCCATTTTCAGAAGATAATTGGACAATATGTGGATTTGTATCTCCATAGACACAAAACAATTTTACTGATGACGGGCTCCAATCTCAACGGGCTGGTGAGAGGACAGTGTACTAAGAGCGGTGTTCATTGCCAGTAAAACCAGGTCAAAACCGTCACCCAGTTTCCCAATTAGATGATAAGCTTCAAGGACAGTAAAATAACTCCCCAAAATACATCAATAAGATGACGATGTTCATCCATAAAATTAAGCCATCTGACCTCCAAGTCTAAAGTCAGTAACTACTGCCATGGTAAATTCAGAAAGCGTGTGTTCCTCCCTCCTCTGAGTGGTCACTCCACAAAAGGCTCATCTCGGGGTGGGGGGCGTCCGTGGTGGTGAACTCCAGCAGAACCCAGCAGTGCCCCTGCGTACGCCAGGAGGACCTCAAGCGCCATCTTAGGAAGAAGGGGGAGTGGGTAAATGAAAGCAATAGAAAGGGGAAAAACAGGAGGAACAGCTCAGGGAGAAACAATACCAAGGAGAGAAGGAAGAGGGTGAGTCAGGGGGAGGGCGAGTGGGGCACACAGCAACGAGGGGCGGAATGCCACATGATCCCCTCCCAGGCCCACCAAAGGCTCGCACTGCCCAGGTTCCTGCATCAATGACATCTCAGGCCAAGGTGTCAAGAATACAGGCACTTGGCCTGGAACCCAAAAAGCTGGCTCAGCAGAGGCAGGTCTGTCCCTTCCCCTCCCGTGAGGCCATCTGGGGCTTTGGTTTCTCTCCTATGTGTGAACCCTTCAGCTGACTTCCCTGCCCATTCTCTGCAAAGATGCTCCTCGACTGCTCTGTATACATCTCCCTGGGGGCATCCACCTAACACTGTCCTGCGGGAGCCAAGACAACCCACCAGTTCCCTCTGACATCAGCCAGGCTGCATGCGGATACCCTCACTGCCTCCCTCACTTTGATCAGCTTCCCCTGACACAGGCAGTGCCTCCCCTTGACTCCACCATGCTGCACGGCCTGCTCTGTAAAATATGACGGTTGACACAGGGCAAGGTATTCCCAAGGAGATTTAAACAATACCTTTTATAGCAATATTAACATTTCCTGGATTTATTTTTTCTGCTTCTATAGCATACTTTTTAACCTTCCCTATGTGAGTGGGGGGGTGGAAATCCATGCAGAGCGCATGTCCCTCATCTGTTCCTGCCAAAACACATTGGGAGGAAGGTTCCAGAAGTCACTTTGCTACACACCAAATGCTCTTTCAGAAGCTTCCACAGACAGAAAACATTTCCACTTATCTTCCAGAATATAAATAAAATTCAAACAGAAAAGAGAAAGCTGGAAGAAACGCACTCGTGTTGGACCTTTTTTGTCACTGTTACCTAAAATTGCTACACAAACAAGGTGACAAGTTTACTTTCTGGGAGGGCTGGGCACGCTTGTTTCGACTTGCTGCAAGCACAGGACTGGCGGGAAAGCTCGGCCGAGTGGCTGCTTAGTTGCGTCAGCCTGAACTTTCTCCCAGAAGTTTCAAACACTTGAGAAGTGCCAGCAGCATGTTATCAGGCAGCTTCTCTTCAATCAACTACTCTGATATTAAAAACATGGAAGAGATGGGCACCTCTACAGCTAGTCAGAAAATGAAAGGTGAGAGTAACAGCAGCCATCCAGAGTCTGTGTGTCAATCCTGCCCCAAGCTGGGTCTCTTTCCCTCCCCGGAGAAACTCCTCAAGAGCCAACGGGAAAAGAAACTGAGGCAGGGGCTACCTGACTCCTCAAGTCCCTCAGCAGATCAGAGTAGAGGTCATGACCTCTCAGTGTGACATCATGCTGATGTCACCAGCTACGAGCTGCATGTGTTTACCCCTGGGTAAATAAACACAGGGAAACATATCTTCGTAGTGAAGAGAGCCCTGGGAGGGGAAAGTCTTGTAAAAGTCAGAAAAGCTGTGGTTCACGTGCCTCCATTGGACACATCCAGCTGAATTCTTCGCCAGTGTCATCAGGAAGATGTCTTGAGACAATTGAAGCAGCTCGGGAGAGTTCGGAACAGTAAGCTATTTCAGGTAACACTTTATGCTGCCAAACCAGCGATAGCAGCACTTCAGACTGTCACTTTTTATAATGTTTGCCTATAAACTTTTCCCATGTGGTTTTTGAAATGGCGCCCAAATGCAAACAGAGAACAGATGGGAAACCCGCGTCTTGCCCTGTCCAATTGTTTCACGGAGAACGGACGACAGATTTAAACTGTTAAGGAAGAAAAAAGCAGTTTATGCCAATGGGACAACTATCCACGTCACATAACACAAATGAAGCCTCTTCTGGGTTTTCTCAGGACGCCGTCTTTTCAAAAGTCAAGACTATCACAGTTAACACAGGAACCCCAGCTTCAAGGATGCAGGGGTCACCCATGGAACACATCCCCGAGGCTGTCGCCTCTCAGAAAGTCAGGGGTGTCCAAGCCCTAAACATATTCCTCAGGAAAAAGGAAGAAAGGAGAAAGAAATCCCTAAACAGATTCATCTGGAAGAGAAGGAGGGAAGAAAGAGAGGGAGGAGGAAAAGAGGAGAGGCAGTGTGCCCAGGTGCGCTACGTGTCAGTGCAGGGGAGGCACCTCCATCCATTGGGTGCTCTGCGCTGCAGGCAGAAACCTGGCCCTCCTGGCCCAGCTCAAGGCTCCTGCGGGAACCAGAATACCAGCATTCGGGGCCAAACTGGTAAAACAGCCTTGGTCTCCAGGTGCACCCCCAGATATCCCGCCACCTGAAGAAGAGGAATAAATATCACTGGTCTGGGCTGCCAATGTTTTGACAGAAGAAACACACAGAACGAAGGTGCAAATGTCACTGCAATGTCACAGTACAAGACACACATGGTGAGCAAGCAGCGGCTGATCCTGTCTGCTCTGGTTAGCCTCGGCTCGCCGGCCCGGTCTTGAAGCTGGCCCGTAGCGGCCACGTCATGGACCTGCTAAGAAGTTTCAATGGGCTGATGCCCAACTTTCTGTCCACAGGAAGGGAATACAGAGCGCTCCTCAAGTATTTTTTATAAGCTTAAATGGAGGGAGTGAGTCTGGACAGACAGACACCTGGCATTCAACACAGCTTTTTAGCGACCCATGATGTTTTACAGCCCAGGGGCTTTAAAGAGCCAAGTGCCCACTTTTCTACGGCACGGTTTTAGTCTACTTGGCATCAAAACTTACCAACAGTAAAATACAAAGGCACTGCGGTCCCCACAAGGAAGTCAGACATGACGGCCCTCGCATGCCCTCCCCTGAGGGCTCTGCAGACACGCACACACACACACGAAGAAGACGGCAGTGGCAGAGCTGGCCGCTTCAGCTCAGACAGCCTCAAAGCTCCCCCTGTACAAGAACAGACTTGCAGAAGACAAAAATCCTGACATCAAACAGAGGCCTTATAAGGCCGAGGGACTACTTGTTCTTTAAGGGGGAGAGGCAGAGACAAATACTCTGCACAGTATAAAGACAGGAGTCCTCCACCTCCAGAAACACTGCCAACACAAAAACGGGGGACCAGGAGAAGCCAAGGCGATGAAACACAGACAAATAAACAGGCTGGAAGGCTGCAGTTCTCTCTTTCCGACCAATTGTCAGGTGTCTTGTAGACACACGTCAGGACTTAAAACTCTCCTTGTTGGTATCACGGGGGCCGCAGCAACCACTAATAGCTACCTTGGCCCCAGTAGCTTGACTGTTCCAGAAACTCTAGTCTGGCTCACATTCCTCATGATCAGATGAGATGATGGCTAATGTTTCCAATATGGTAACCATTAAAAATTATCTATTTAGGCACGTCTCTCATATCATTTAGGTCTGTCTTTGAGAAACATGGTGAACAGCTCTCCAAGTCTGAAAAAAAAATTATGCTGTTGCCCATGACAAAATAAAAATGTAGAAATAGTAAAATCCTTAAGAATGGACCCATCTAAGAGTGAGTCACCGTTATCGTCCGATATTTGGACCCAAAGTGGAAATATTCACTCCCTATTTTGTCAGCATCCCTTCTCCTTTGGATCCGGATGTTTTAGGCTGTTAAGTATAGTGTTCTCTCAAAGAGAGAGAGAGGGACACAAAAGTCATGGTTTCCTCCATGGTCACAATACTTACATCAAACTCTTGCATTCACGAGAGCAAAATCCCCACCGGACCACCAGGACCCAGAGGTTGAACCAGAGCCGCCTGCATAAAAGCCATAGATACTGGCAGCTTTGCTGGAGCAAGAATTTCAAAATTGAGCTTTGTTCAAAATGCATTTGCCAAAGAGACAGGCCCTTAGGTTCTAGTGTCCAGGAAGGAGAAAATGGCACTACAAGTTATGTCAAAGCGGCCCCCATCCCTTGGTCGGATGTACCACGAGGAGCCTATGCGCTTGGCCATCTGGTCATCCAGGCCCCTGCCGTCTGGAAACACACTTGCCAGACAAGGTGAAGGAAGCTGGTGCTTCTCAAGATCTTCTAAGGAAAACCGTGTCATCAAAAAACTGGCCCTGCTGACCCACTGAGACCACTGGGAGATCTCTCCTCCTCCGAAGGAAGGGTTTGTACTCCCTGTATCACCACCAGCAGAAAGAGAATTGGGGGCGGGGGGGGGGGGTGTCAGCAGCCTCACGAGGAGGTAAAGGAATGAAGCAATGAGGAACAAACAAGACTTGCCTGACTCTTATAGACACAACCTTTTAAGGTCAACAGTGGCCTTGCAGAGTTGTCATCTGTAAAATGAATATACATCATCTCCAGTTCTGAAAACCTAACCCCCTGCCCCAAAAATGTGTTCGTGCCCCAAGTCCTGATGGCAGCTCTCGGCCAGAGGCAGCCTCTTGACTGTATGAAGGGAGAGGCCACCTTTCAAATCAGATGCTCCTTCAATTCCCAGAGCTGCCTGAGCCCTTCATGGGACCTCAGCATTAAGGCTCCAGTCTCATTTCTCTCCCCTTCCCGGTGACTCTTCAGAGAAGGCAAGGACAAGCTGGGGAGGTTAAAAGAACAGACTTGGAACAGACCTGAGGCCCAACTCTGCCACTTACACACTGACCCTGGCTTTCAAGTCACTTCACGTTTCTCCACCTGCCAACCAGAAACAACAATGAATGAGACAGTGCACAGGAGCCACCTGCACAACGGCCGGACCCAAGTAAGAACTCAAACGCACCAGCCATCACAAAGCCCTGCTGGCTGAAGCCATCGTTCCTCAGCTGCAGCAGGTTAAGCACGAAAGAGGGAAAAGCCACTCACCAGGTCTTCTCAACATGGAAGGATGCGGATGTTAGAGAAGAGAGGGAACATTCTATGAGATGTCCAGAGCCCCTAACACACAGTTTAGTGGTTAATTATCTACGGCATCATTCTGTTTTCTGCTTGTGTGCATGCACACGTGTGAACAGGAACGTGTGCAGAACAGGAGCGTGTCATGGAGGTCTTCTTCCCCTCCTGGGAGCCTCCTCCTTCCCCACACTCCTCTATCTGTGGATATGCTCAGACTCCCAGCCCTGGCTCTTCCCGTCCCTTCCCCACACTCTGATCTCCTCCTTCTCTGCAGCTTTTCCCACCCACTCCAAGCCAATGCCACTCAAGTCCCTACTTGCAGGTTCCTATTTCTGCCCGCCCGAGGGAACACATTACCTGGATGTCTACAGAGGTCCCACCCACAACCACCAGCCTTCAAACTCCTCCTCCCACCACTCGCCTCTTGCTGAATGGGGCCCTGCAACGTCAACCCAAGCTCCCATTGGTTCTCCTCCCACCTCATTCATCAGTCCCCACATCCCCGCCCCTATTCATTCTGCCTCTGAGGCAGCGGAAGAGAAAGTAAGGGCAAGATTTCACTCCCGAGGGTCCACTCCAGGCCTCTAGCACCTCCCCAAAAGACCTCTGCATGCCCCCTACCCCATCACCCCTGGCCCACCCCATGTATCCACCATGGCCCACCAGACATCTTCTGAAAAGCAAATCTGACCTCCACTAAAACAAAAAGGCGGCACAGACCACTGCACACTCTGACAGCATAAAACCAAAGAGCATTGCCTGCACTAAGGCCTTGGTTGCTCCTGGTCCCAGATCTCTCTCCACCCTCTCCCTCACTCCCCAGGCTTGTCTGTCCACATGGGCACTGTTCCCTCTGCCTGCACCCCCTGTCCTGCTACTCTGCCTGGCAAGCTCCTATTCAGGCTTCAAAGCCCACTCCCATATCACCTCCTCTGTGAACATTCCTTTGATTCTCATGAAGACAGACCACATTGCTCCCATCTCCAAGACACCACAGCCTTTGGTTATCCACCTAGTAAACACACACAACCAAAGACAGTCTGCTCCTCCACCCATTCCAACTGAGAGCTTCTTGAGGAGGGTATCCCAGACTTTATCATGAAGACCACCTGGGCAGCCTCCTGGCTCCTCTTCCCAAGTTCCTGGGTCAGTAGGAGTGCGATGGGATCCGAGACTCTGGATTTTCTGCAAGTTCCCAGGTCATGCTAATGCTGCTGGGCCAAGGGTCAGGTTTGAGAAGTTCAGCTCCAGTGTCCAAGGACAAGGGTTTGAGACCTCCTTCTGCAGTGAGGAATCATATCAATTCGGGTGGCCCCTTCCCATCACTGAGCCCCCAGGTCTCGACTTAGAGAACGGGAGAATACCTCCAGGCTAGCCTGCCGACAGCCAAGGTCACCACAAGGACAAAACCAGACGCTGCGTGGGAAGCCCTCTGTAAACTAAAATGGGAGGCATATCTGAGAGAAAGCACCCCCCACCTCGGTGGGGGTCCTGGCCTGCCTGCAACCCCACATGGGCCAGGGTGAGCCTGGGTCCTTGTTTGTGGATTGTGGCTTGATATAACTGACGGGCAGGTTGTTTTTTTCCATCACGTGGGAACCTCAATTTGCATTCTTCTGACTTTAAAACAAGGTTCTCTTTCAAATGAACGAATCTGTCACATCATAAGTTACCTAACTGGAGATTTCTGGAATGTTCCCAAATGGAACTAAACATCCAAGGATCTTGTGAGAGTCATCATTATCAACACCCATGTACAATACCTGTTGGATCAGTTTGTAAGGGACGAGGCCCGTGGCTTAGTGGAATACCACCTACTAGTCATCCATCCGACAAATTTGAGATACCTGATATTTACATGTGGGACACGGTAATCCCCCCTCAAAATTCCCTTAAGAGGATCCCAGCAGGGCTCAGGGATGACTGACCACAGCCCACAGCATGCTGGGAATAACCCTGAACACTAAACCCCCAGGCAAGGGGCCTGACTGTGCCTCGCACAGCTCGCAAGCTTAGGGACCTGGGTTATAGCAAGCGGGTTAATTAGCCTGCTTTCCAGAGGGCATGCCCCAAAGCCAGCAGTCTGACTACTTCCCAGAACTGAGTTTTCAGGGACGGTGACCTTTCCACACTTGATGTTACCTGTAGCTCCCAGAAGCTGGGACCAGCTCACCTCTCTAACACAGTCAATAAATGGTGCATAGTCAAGTGGCTATGACTATTACCTTATAAGTCCCTTAAAGGTCACATGGATGTTCAAATCCTATTTGACATTTTCCCCCAAGCCCCTCCCTCAGTAAGAACTTTCTGACTACATGAATGTTTTTCAAGTGGTCCCAGACGAAAGAAAAGGTGAAAAGGCAGGAGCGGGTGTTAAGTGGTATTCCACGAGGGCAAGGCTGCCTCCTGCTTTTTCAACTGAGGACCTTTTGGGAGTATTGTCCAGCAAGTTTACTTAAAGGGCTCGGCCTTTCTCCTCTCAGCAGGACTGCAGTTCCAACACTCGTTGGGAGCCTGCAGATGTGTCCCCGGACTGGTCCCGCCAGCAGCATCCCAGCCATTTGCAAATGAAGGGACAGCAGCTGGATACTAAGAAACAGATGGCCCTCCTCATTTGAATGGGTTTGATCTGGCAGCTAGGGCCTCAGCAAGTTAGGGCCTGGCCAGCACTGAAATGTGTCCAGGCTAAAGGCACACATTCGTAGCCTGAGGGGTCTTTAGCAAGCAGCTGGATCGGAATGACCTCTTGGAGAGGTCTCCCTAAAGTGGAGCTTCGGGAGTGGGGGCAGGGAGACCGAGGGGGGCGGGGCACATTCCCAGCTGGTTTTGTCCCAAAGGACCCAGAGAGGCAGATCGAAGCTACAGGGATCACTTTTCTCCCCTCAATTTGCAGAGAAAAGAAAAATTCTCCCTTGGGGGATCCTGCGCCAGAGGACTGAAGCCACATTAATTCAGGAAATTCCAAATTAAGATAGGCGCCACCAGGGTTAACCTTTCTCCCCTGCCCGAAGCCGCATATTTGCATAGAGGTAAAAGCTTCTAGAAAACAAACAAGCTGTGAAGCGTTCCCACCTCTCAGCAGAGCCCCTTTCAAAACTCGCCAAAGCATTTCATCTTGGAAGGGCTGTGCTCTGCTCCCAAGCATCTTGGCTTCCTGTTGACAGGGCGTACCGGTCCTTTCTTAAACCAAGACTGTGCAACCCTCTCCAAGGAGAGGAAGGAGCCTTATTTGAATCTCCAAGTCCCAGGGCAAGGCCCCCAAGAGGGGAGCAGAGCTGGTGTTCGCTTACCCAGCCCAGGTCCTCCTGGCTGCCCCGGCCACCCAGCCCTCGGGCCAGCTCCCCACCTCCACAGTGGCCTGCCAGGAAACTGCCACTCCAAAACAGAGACCGTCAAGGAGCGGGCTGAAATGACTGACTCCAGATCAGGCAGGGGGCTGCCTGGACCACCTCCTCACCTGCCATACCTTTAAGGGTAGGCACCTCTCAGTAACAGGTGAAACCTGACAGCGGACAGCAGAGAGGCCAGGCCCTGGACGATTCTCCAACGGGGCAGGGAGCAACCTCGCCGACACATTCGGCTGGTACTGACCAGGGCCGCTGCAGCGGGTGTGCTGAAGAATCACAATGGGTGCCCACCTCCTTGAAGACCAGCATCGGGGGCGCAGGGCCCACTAGCCTGGCCCGGCCTCCATCTCCAGTCTCAGTGCCCACCCCTCTGTTAGGGCTCCCGAATCCAGCTGCGACACACTCTGGTTTTCCTGCAGAGCACCTGGGATTGGAACTGGCCCTTCATTTCTGCGGTTATTTGAAAAATGCCTATCTCCCAACTCGACAGTCCCTGAGGCTGGTTTTTCCTCGCCCTTCTATCCCCACAGAACCTGGCACAGACACAGTAAGGTCTCAAAAAACTTATTCAGGGGAACAAATCAAAGAAGCCATAGCAATCATCCTGCAATCTGAAAAGCGTGCTATACGAATGACCTCGGGGTCTCTGCCCAGCTCTGGAAGGTGCCATCACCCTGGGCTGCAAGGCTGAGAGGGCAGCTGCAGCGTCTCCATCCAGGTGAGCAGGTCACAACTTCTCTCCCACACCAAAGCCCCTTCTGAACGCCAGCGACCCCAGGTGTCCTGGACTCGCTGTGCAGGTGACCAGCACAAAGTTGAGCTCAACAAACCAGCCTCGGTTCACTGCCACATCTAACTAGAATCCCTCAGAGTTCACTTTATTTTTTTAACCACCAAACTGAACTTTGTTGGCTTTATAAATGGGCTCCAGGGGTCAGCCCGTGGCAGAGTGGTTAAGTTCACACACGGCTTCTTCGGCAGCCCAGGGTTTTGCTGGTTCAGATCCTGGGTGCAGACATGGCACCACTCATCAGGCCATGTTGAGGCGGCGTCCCACATGCCACAACTAGAAGGACCCACAACTAAAATATACAACTATGTACTGGGGGCATTTGGGGAGAAAAAGAAAAAAAAAAAAAAGAAGATCATCAACCGTTGTTAGCTCAGGTGCCAATCTCTAAAAAAAAAAAGGGGGGGGCTCCACTCCCTCCCTATTTTTCCCCTGGGGACACCCTTCCTGGCCAAGGCTTGAGGAAGCGTAGATGTTGCTGCTTCTGCCCTTTGTTCTTGGATTTTTTTTTTTGCTTTCCTACTCTCTAACATGAGAAGGGCCAAGTGAGCCCTGTCATTTGTCACCTCCATGATCTCCGGTTGCAGGAGCCTCAGGTCCATGGGTTTGCGCTGGTGGGCCTTGACACAATCACCAATCAGAAATGCTGGGAAGAAAAGTTGACACACTATCAAAGTGACAACTGGAATGGCTAACATTTAGTAGGACTGAAGGCAAACCACCAGGAGCCATATGGGACAAGGAAAAACCAGGGATGGCTCACTCCTGCTCTTACGAGCCAACGGGCAAATACAGGGCCAGCCCTTCCTGTCCTGAACTCCTGCCATGGGACAGCCTGAGTCACCAACTGGGACTCAGGGCAGTCTCCCTCCGTCTCCTGGGAAGCAGAGACGGTTAGCTTCTTACCAATAAGCTACGTTCCACTGGAGGTCATTCTAGAACCACAAAGTGGTAATTATTGGGCCATTTTTATTGCATGTGATTTTTCTTCAAATAGTTTTAAGGGAACAGTTGTAAATATGCGGGAAAGAATGACAGATTTAGGAAAGCATGAGAGGGCCACCAAAGCATTCCACAAAAGATCCTTCTGCTCAGGAAAGAGGAGTCAACTGGGAAATCTTTGTCACACCAATACATTCACCCAAAACCCTGGGCCCACGCTCACTAACTGTGGGGGTCTTGGAGGAATCATTTCATCTCCAAAAGTCTTAGTTACTTCATCCATAAAACAGGAAGAGGAATACCTGAGGTCAGCTGGATTAAGATTAGAGATCACATATGTCAAAGTACTAGCACTGTGTCTGCACATGGCAGACACTTAAACGGTAGTGAGGGTTACCATTACCACCACTTTCCTCATCCTCATCATCCTCTTTCTCAGGGAAGGGGCTAAAGGAACAGGACCCCATCCACTAACACCTCCCCTCCCCTCCTATCAAGTAACCCCCACTGGGTATAACATGAAAATGACTGCTCAGCCCCACCCTCTTCAGGACCATAGGTCCCATATCAATTTCCTTGAGCGCCCTTCCACGCAGACTTGCAGCCCGGCGGCCTGTGCACTAGGAAAGCCTAACAGGCTGACCAGGCGCAGTCCCCAGAGGCAAACCTGGCAAGAATGACCATCACATGCTGGGGAGTTCCCTCAAAACAGCAAAAAGCAGAGTGTGCTACATCCCTCTCCCCCCAGCCAATCCCGTAACTTTCTCTCCACCATCCTTCACAGGGCCTACTGACAATCTTTTGGAAGCCTCACGCAGAAAACTCTTTCCTTGCCAAAATACGTTGTTCCTCGTGAAGTCCACGTCCTGCTGTTATTGCATAGCTGCAAATGACTTTTATCAACAGGGAAAAAAAAACGTCAAGCCTAAACCATTTGGACTGCAAGCAGCAAGATGATCACATTATCTAAAGTCCAGCAATAAAAAAGACTGGAGCAACTCAGGGCCCAGAGCTCCTTTCTATTTTAATTAATGTAGATACCGCTCATCAGAAAACATCATTGTATGCTGTTGGGTAAACATCCCCGAAACGTTGATTTCGAATCCCGTATCAGGTTTTCACTTTGACAAGGAAGTGGGCGGGGCAGGGAGGAAACAGCATTTACGGAAGACCCCACCCCACACCCCAAGCCCCGTCACAGGCCAGGACTGCAGCAGGGGCTTCACATCCCATTTGCATTTAATCTTCATAGCCTCCCTTTGAAATCGATATTATCAGCCCCGTTTCAGATAAAGAAAGCAAGGCCCAGAGAGGTTATCTAACTTGTCAAGGTCCCAGCACCAGCAGAGAGTGGAGAGATTCCAAGCCAACTTGCCAAGCTCCCGCGAGGCCAAGTTCCTTCTGTGAGTGTGCGTCCCCAGAAAGTACATCACGTGCCATTTAAAATGATTTTATTCATTTATATGAAAAAAAGATGGCAGATGCCAAATTTAGGTTAATTGTAGACGGAATTCTTGATCTTTTAAAGATTTGGTGATTTTAAATTTGGAACATAATATTTAGGACATATATTCGATTGTGTGGCTACCTCAGTGGGCAAAGAACGCAGTTTTGGTGGAAATCCAGGACGCTAGCGGGACCGGAAGGCGGTGCCTTGAAGGCAGCCACACTCTGCTGGGGCAACTAACAATCTTAAGTTTAGGGTTTTCACAGGGTTTAAACTGTAAACTCATCCACTGCAAAGATCTCTATATTCTTTTCATAACGCCTCCCCATCCCACCCCCTCCACACACACACACAAAGCTGCCCTTTTCAATGTCTTAATATTTTTAAAATATTGCCATTGGTCATGTATGGAAAACCTTAACAGTAAACTGCCTCGTAAAAAGAGGTCACATATAGTAACACAGAAGGAGTTCTAGTGTTGGAAAATAATCATGACAACTTAAGAGTTTACTTTATTAATGTCAGAGCTCAGAATTGAGTTATTTCTTTCATGGAAAGGTGCTATATAAATCATACAAATAAATACATCCCTTGCCCTCATTCCTGAATCTACACTTTCCTTATAAGCTATTCTTTGACCTGCTCATAAAACATGTTCACTGAACCTGAAATTCTATATATGTGCCTTCCATCCAGAAATGACTTGGAATTTACTATTCTTTAGTTGGACAAGGGGTTAAAGGAAGAGTACGCCACAGCTTAGCTCCCGGACTCACCACAGTGAAAAGAACCTGAAATTTGTAATATTCACACCAAGTGGCAAAAGTCCAGAAGAGGGTGGAGTTACCAACGGTATTCCAAAGTGGAATAAATGACAACAGCTCACACCCAACATCTTAAAACTTCATCATGGTGCGAGTTTCCCAAAGCCAAAATCACTAAAAACCTAACGTATGCCTATTCCATTTCATCCGTACTCTTCAAAGGACGACTGTGGCCCATCCTGGTAAGTAAATATCCTTTTATGTGAATATATAAATGGCAAAAGCTTAAAGTCACATCAATGGAGGCCAGTGAAAGCCTACAACCACCACATACCACCGATGTGGCTACCATTTTCTATTTTCGATCATGCCCTATAAAGGGGTAGGTAAGGGATCAGAGCAAGGAGGAAAAAAACTTGGTAAAAGTGTGAACTTTGTGAATTTCAGAAGGAGACATTTCCAAGACCTGCTGGACCACCATGTGAAGTGGCCAGCAGCTTGTTCAGCCAGACATCTTTAAAGAACTTGGTCTCAGCCTCCCTTCCCTACTTCCTCACATTTCCCAGCCTAAGAAGGCCAGAGCTGCATCTGGCTGTGTGCTCCAGGTCTACCTGGGTAAGTAAGAAGAGGTGGCCGGTTTGTGGACACTCTCAGGCTGCCAGAAAGCCTTAAGGCTTCCCATGAAGATAAACATTTTTCCTAAAATGGAACACAAGTTGCACATAGCTCTAAGTTCAAGAGCCTCTAGCCAGTTGGTAGGGGTTTACTCATCTTGGATATAACGACACTGAAGCGTAACTGCTCAGAAACCCACCTCTTCAGCTAAACCCAAACTCTCTGCCCTTACAAATCAGGCTCATTGTTCAGCCATATAGAGCCTTCAACATCATTACCATCAGTTGAGAAGGCAAGCCGGAGAGAAGGATGTGGGGTACGGGTGTGGTATGGTTAGCAACATCAAGCACTCCAATGCCAGGAAAGCCGGAAAAGCAGAGGCATATATAAATCTCACTTGGATATAGCAAAAGGATAAAAAGTACGCAAAACCTAAGACTAAAGTCATCCTTCAAGGAAAACAAAATCATAAAGACCATGGACATTTCTGCACAGCTGCGTAAAAACTCCTGGGTCAGAATCATTTGTGGGACAGCCTGAAAACCTTTCGAAAATAATTTCCAAATGGCCTACGAAGACAAGTCACCCTGCTCAGAATCAGCCGGTTCAGTGGAAAGTAGCGCACCTGCTCCATTTCCTAGCTAGCTGAACCCGCTGGCACCCAAAATCAATTTCCCACGTTTCCCTTTAAGGACTAAAATTTGACAGCTTCAATGGAAGTGTAAAATTAAGCCGGACTCTGATGAAAGGGGGTTGGTAGCCTTTTAACAATTACCCTGGATCAGGAAACACCCAAACTACAGACGGCAGGAGGGAGGGTCACTGCACACATTTTATTGAGAATGTAACCATTAAACAAAACTCTTCCTGTTTAAACACAATCCCAGTTAGTTCATAACCATGTAATTATTCATTAAGACTGATATTGGAAACATCTCACATTGGATTGCTCTGGTTCTCCCGGGGTAGGGAAGACTTGAAAGGAACAAGTCTTCAGCTATGTGGCCTACTGGGGGGGCTTGTCACATAGAAGGTGCTCAGTGTTTTAACTGGTTAAAATAAACAGGCAAAACACACACACACACGCACACAATTTGGATCACAGGGAGCCAGTATAGAAAGTATACAAATACCAATTCTCCGGGCTTGCCAGATTTTTGCTCTAGAAGTAATATTAAACACAGCTCTTTGTCTATGAATTGTGAAATGCTTTATATACTAATAAAGAATGTGTACTTCATTGTGTATTTAACTGCACAAGCCTGCATTTGGTTTAATTGACCAAGAATAAGTCCTTGTTCCTAAGCTAACTATCGAGTTACAGTCAACTCTTAAATATTAACACTCATATTGAGGAACAAAGATGCAGATAATACAAAACAGAAGATTATTTTAAATCATTCACTCTTGGTATGCGGATGTATTCTTCTTTTTTTCTTTTCTTTTAACTTGCAATTAAATGCGTATAGCTGATATTATGGCATTTACAATACTTCTAACAAAGGACTTAGACCATCCTGAAAAAAATCTGACTTAGGGAGGTCTCCACGTGGATCCCTCACTCAACCCCTCTGCTGTTGAACTTTGGACCAACCCAAACTGGTCCAAGACAGCATCGCCCCTCAGAAGGTTGCCAAAAAACTAGTTTAAAAAAAAAAAACATGCAACTACTTTTTTCCCCAGGTTGTTACTTTTCAGAATCACACTTTGCGGAGGGTGGGAAAGTAATTAAGGGTTTGGGGTTGGAAAAGCCCTTTTATTTTAGCTCCTACTGGGCTAGTGTAAACAAAGATGTCAGTTAATGTCAACAATGACTTAATTAAACAGAGTAGGTGACAAGTCAGGAGGAACTTGAAAGTAAGAGTCAGCTCCTCCCCAGGGTAATCAAGCTTGACTATACTGTAAATAATTAGAATATTAATCAACAGAACTTGGCATTGAGGCCTGCCCCCCTTGGAGTCAATAACTGAGTTTACACTCTTCAGCTGGACCCCACAACAATGAATGACCATTTAAAAATACTCATTTTTAAACCGGAATATTTAACAACTCAAATCTCCTGGAAACTGTTTTCCTTTTAGGTCAGTTGAGTAGCCCCAACCCCGCTGTTACCACTAGAGAAAGTGTCTAGAAGACAAGTAATATACGATGGACGATGTGATATGATATATGATATAATACTATACAAAGCCAAGACAATTGGAAAAGGATCCTCTAGTATTAAGGCTCAGGCTCCTTTCGGGAACATAGTCACATTTTTCTCTAGACATATATTCCTCTGGTCCAGCCCAGTAGACATTAAACTGAGCTACCAAATTAGCAAGCCAAAAAGTCGTCCATAATAAGACCCTGTGCAACAGAAAGTCAAGGTTGAACTTACTGTTCACCAAAGGTATAGTAATACCACCCATGAGGACAGAAGGAATGGACAGACACACACTCACCTCTCCAATTCAAGAGGACCACGGCCTAAACTGGAGCTGCCCTAGTTAGCGTGCTTCCACTTCCAGTTGTTAAAAACTCCTTTCTTATCTATAATTAGATTACCTTTCTAATAAACTCTGACACCGATGCAAAACTCCTGCAATGGAAGAACTCTTCTTAGGGTTCAAACCGGTTGCCAATATTGGACAAGGTAAGTGCAGACCCTACAGAAAGCAAACACAGCTGCCTGAAAACACGAAGCGGCCCCTCCTCCTCCACCAGAGAGCAACTGTCTCCAAAAGCCTAGATGTTTCCTAACATTGTGGCCAGTGCCGTGGCCAGCCCACAGGTCCAGGGAGACCCACGTGGCCAGCTCATTAGGAACAATGACAACAACATGAAGTGGGTGCTTATTAGATGCCAGGCCCTGTGCTATTTGCTCTTTACGCCCAGATCAAATTAAGCCTCCTAACAACGTTCAGATAATCAGAAGGCTTCTGAACATATTAATAGTCACTTCACATTAATAAAGAGACCTTAAAGATCATCTTATCAAACCCTCAGATTAGGGTCGGCCCCGTGGCCAAGTGGTTAAGTTTGTGCACTCTGCTTCGGCGGCCCAGGGTTCAACGGTTCGAATCCTGGGTGTAGATATAGCACCGCTCATCAAGCCATGCTGAGGTGGCATCCCACATGCCACAACTAGAAGGACCCACAACTAAAAATGTGCAACTATGTACCAGGGGGCTTTGGGGAGAAACCGGAAAAATAAAATCTTTAAAAAAAAAAAACCCTCAGATAACAGAAAGGGAAACTGAGGGCGAGGGATTTGTATTCTTTTGCAAACCTCCTTTTTGCAGGGTTTTGCACCTCTAAACCTTTTTTTTTTAGCATCTCATAACCCTGGATCATAGAAGCTATGGATCCAGAAAAATGCATAAAAGGACATTCACAAAATATTACCTGCAATTGCACGGAATTCCTTGACTCACCCCAGCCCCCAAGTGCATCCCCAGATCCAGGCAGGGAAGACCCAGTCTCAACAATACTTATATTGTTAGACACGAATTTTCACACAAAGAACTGGGGGGACTTCATTCCTGTCCACTTTTTCCCTCCTTCTGTCTCCCCCCTTTCTTCCTGCATGTACACACGTATTCTAAACTTTCTTCAATAATTAAATACGATAAAAGAAATCCTCCAGGACCATTTTACACTTTATGTTGAAATAACCTGCCAAGAATGCTGCCCCAAAAGTCTAAACGAAAAATGACAGTTTTCTCCTACCCTGGGCCGCTCCCGAGCTCACACTGTAGGAAATCCAGCTCAGCCACCTCGGTTTGTGCTGAGCCCCACACTCAAGGGAAAAACCAGCTATTAGGGAAACATCCATTTTAATTATTAGCAAAATTAAAGAAGTACAGGCATGACTTTCAGAAACTGGGAACCTTTTCCCTCACATTAAGCCCTTTAAAAATGCATCACCACTGCAAATACATTCCCACTGATGTCATAGCACATGTCACAAGGAGGGAGTCCCATAATCGTCGCAGCGAGAGCCCGGGAAAGCCTCAGACACAAAGTCCTACCAGATTCCCTTCCCAGAGGCGTGGAAGGGGCCCCCCACCCAGACCCCACGCCACATGTCACCACACCTGTTCATGATAAAGGCTCCATACCTCTGTGTATGAATAAGCACCAGACTCCCTCACACGATTACCTGACTGCTTCAGCTAATAACTGCCACTGTCCAGAAAAAGCTCTGGCCTGTGCCTTCCTGACTCCTCCACTGGGTCTCCGTGGGAGCCCCTCTCCCAGCATTCTCATCCCAGCCGGGAACACAGTCCTCCATCCCATCTTGTCCTGGACGGGC
Organism: Equus asinus; assembly: GCF_041296235.1. Lineage (NCBI taxonomy): Eukaryota > Metazoa > Chordata > Mammalia > Perissodactyla > Equidae > Equus > Equus asinus. Next base: position 11,329,381 of record NC_091791.1, on the reverse strand, counting down.
CTTCTGTCCTCCTCCAGCCCAGGGCGCAGCATGCTTTTCCAGAACAGCTGAGCTGACCCCAGGCCACTCAGGACCACGCAGGCCCCCAAAGCTAAGCAGGCACCAGGTGGGCTCTCAGCAAACAGGTTCATTAAGTGGCGATGAGTGCTGGGATCTGCCGTTTTATTCTCGGATTACCACTCGAAAAATAACTCAGCTACCAATATTCCCTCCTGATGACAGATTTCAGTGCTGCACCGACTGGTGGCTTGGCTACCGTGGTCTCAGAAGGACCTGGGAAGGAGGTTCCAAATCTACCCAGCTGAGTAATTCAGCCCCGTGTAGTGCTCACAACTGGCCTGAAGTCTCGAAAATTACATTTCCAAAGCTGAACACCGATGCATGCTCTGTTAGATCTGGAAGTTCTCAAAGATGTGGGAGACACCCAGGTATGTTCATTTTCAAATTTACCTAAAATAGAATCTGCTGCTGGGTGACATACTGCTTAAGTATCATCAATTACAATGGCCAACGCATCTCCATGCTGAACTTCAGAAGCTTCTTTTTCTCCTTAGACAATGAAAATAAAACGTCAGCATTTCGGATGTTGGCAATTTCCCTTTGTCAGAAAACAGCAATTCTTTGCGTTGTAAGCAAGACTCTCCCTCCAGTAAGAATACTGCTTCGGGAAGCTCTAGGTGGCACGCACCTCCAGCCTTCCTGGGCACTGGATAGAGGCAAACTGCCAGCCGCCACCCTCACCCAGCACAGAGAAACGCACACACCAAGAAACCACAGCACTACATACCACTCTGCCTGCATGTTACAGCGGACACTCTCGTGATCCCTGACCTGGGGGGAGCAGAGAGACTGCTCTCCCTTGCTCTTAGAAGACTCATTTACAATGCTGATAGCAAGCGCAGCTGATTCTAAAACAGGCCTTGACCTCAGTGACACTTCCCCAGACAAATCCCAAAACAAACTTGGTACCCTGAAAGTGAGAACGAATAACTTACCTTCCGGCTCTAATGTGGTATCCTCAACTAAATTGAAGGAGGGCCGGGCCAGGGACAAGGTTGCCATGGTGACCACAACCAGGCAGATGAAGCGACCCCAGCTGACCATGGTTACGGTGCCAACGCCCCGTCCTCTTCCATATCTCCATGTGGACGTTACTCCCATCTGCACACTTCCTCTACGAGCATGGACTGCCAGCAATGCCTTCAAGCCTGCGGTGGGCTCAGGACGCAAGATGCTGCGGCAGCCGCTGCTGGTCCTGCTGCTGCTTCTGCTGCTGCTGCAGCCTCTGGAGGAAAGAGATTCGGCAAGTCGGTGAAATCTTCCCCAATGTCAATTCACTGAAACCCAAGTGGGCTAAGAACAGCTTTTCAGCCTCTCAAATATACGCAAGCAGTTCTTTTTCATTATCTGCAAATGCTTTCCGTCCGCGCCTCAGAGTCCCAGGTGTTTCCACCAGACCGGTCCACAAAACGTGTTAGGCTGATCTTTTAGAGAGCATACTTTTACAAAATAGAGATAAAAAGAGAAGCTACAGGACACAGACACACGCAGCCACTTCAGTAAGGCAAAGTGTACTCTCCTATCCACTGTCACCTCTACCGCCTCAAAAGGCAGAAGCAACACGCCCTTAGTTTCAAGGGCAACTACAAAAGCCAGTTAACAATGTTCGGGTTGGCATAACCAGCCTCGTTAACTTCTGTGAGGCCAACCGGGCTTTAGAAAGCTGAACGGTGGAGCCGGCTGCTTACAGACTGACTTCTGCGGGGCTGGAGCTGAGTGGCTGGGCTCCACCCTCACTGTAGTTCTCAGGAAGAAAAGAGACTAGCAAAAGAAAAAGAATCCCAGGAAGGCTACCAAAAATCCCCACCCATTTACACCTGTCAAGATTCACTTTTAGCGCAGAAACGAATTTCAGTCTTTCACCCATCAGCCACTTACGAAGAAGGAACGGATGTGTGATCCATTCAAAACAGCTGATCCAAAAAGAGAGCCCGAAGCCTGAATTCCCTCCTACTGTGACTAAATGGCAGTGCGGGCCTACTAAATATCTTCAACCTATACAGAGCGGGTTAAGAAACCGAGCAGATGCAAACTCTGATGAGTAACGCAGGAGTTTATTAACGGTGATGATATGTAAATTACCATCCTGGTACATGATTGGGCCAGCAACTCTCAATACGCTAACTTATTGGCTAAAATTTCAGAGTAGAAATTTTACAAGGGGGCGCTCAAACTTACTATTCTGTTCACCCATTTGATCCAAAGGCAAAGAGAATTTTCCAAGCTTAAAATATTTAAATAACTTTAAATGTGTTCAGTATCCTCAAAGTGTAGAGCCTAAATGCATAAACTTCAGAGAATTTGATTAAAACAATCACAGATTCCATGAACTATATGAGTGAATCACATTTTATAAGATTGGGGGTGAGAGTGGGACCTTTAATATAAAAATCTCTAAACCCTGTGCTTTTCGCAGGCTACTTGTTTCAAATTATGACACAGGATTTCAACACCGCCTAAGCCATCCCAAAACCACATCAGAAAAACTGCTCCTTTTAGCCTTGACTAAGGGTTAAAATAGGTGAGGGAAGGTGCACCATTTCTACAGGAGGAATAAAGAAAATCTCTGCTTCAAAGAAAGCACAGGTGAACGGGTGTGATTCACAGCAAAAGTGTGTGTGTGTCTGCACACAGCACCTTGTGTTTTCAGACTGCATGAAGGATTTTTTTTCCCAACTTTTCTTTCCTCTTAAAGTTAATAGCCTCAAAAGATAATTCTGTATCTATTTCTACTGCGCATGGGAGGGAAGGATACACTCTCCTTGATTTACTAAGCACTTCCAGCATGTATGGGAACCTTCTGCCTCTAACACAACTTCAGGAACAATCTTAAGTCCTACCAGGAGATTTCTCCCCAGGCTGCGTCCCTAGCAGCCTCCTTTGCTCCAGGCAGAGAAAGGTGGACAGTGACTTCTGCTCCATCTCAAGCCATTCATTGATCCCATCAGCTTGCGCCAGAAACTTGAATTATACCATCCCCAGGTCCAGGCCCCACGGCAGTCCCCTCCCCAAATCTCTGGAAGGCAGAGGCCTAAGGTGGCAGGTCTGCACGACTCCTCACCAGAGTGGACAAAAATATGAAGGGACCTCCTAGGCAGGATAATTAGGCCCCGAGGCGCGGTGTTGGGAACACAGGCCCAGCATGCCGCTGGCGGCCACAATCCCAGCTTCCTGCTTTCAATACCATAATCCTTCCTGGAGTCTGAGCCTCAGTGAAAGCCCCAGCGTGTTTATTTTTCCCCTTGAAAGGGAACTCTCTTCTCAGCCTGGGCGCGGGAGGAGTCGTCACCCTCCCTATGATGGATGATGGCTCTTCATGGCCACCCGCTCCTCTGGTCCATTTTCACCTCGGCACTGGCCTGCCCCCAAAGATAGCCAAAGTGATGAGGGAGAGAGCCTGGCTGGGGAGTGGTCCCCAGGCCAGGCCAACCTGGGCTCCTCAACTCACCAGAACATTCCCAAACCCCCACGCTGGAGGAAGGCAAGCCCATCAGCGCCCGCCTTAATGGGCTTCCACCTCTAAGAGGTTATCTGTCCTCTGTTGGCTCACCATGCTGAGCGCTTCCAGCTTTGTTCCTGGGTAGATTTCACATCAGGAAAGTCAACAGCGCCAGGCAAGGTCGGGGATGCCCAGGTACCCCCAAGGGGCACACCTATCTCCCGGTTCACAGCCTCCCTACTTCCTTTCCTTCTCCGCAGAGCTGAGCAGAGGAGGGAGCTATCAAAGGGTCAAACCTAGGCAGAGAATTCCTCAACAGACTGAAACCTCAAAAAACACAAAACACAGGCTGACCCAGGACCACAATCCCCCTCCGGCTAACGCTTCCAAGCCAAAGAGAACTTGCTGTAGCTTGAGGGGAGCTCCTCACCACCAACAACCCCGGTTCACTGTAGCATTTCTAACATTGGTTTGCCAGGAATATCCTGTTTTTCTCCCCTTCTCGGGGCGCTAAAGAGCTCAGAGAAATCTGCATTTTAATTGACATTCCAGGGAGTGGGAGAGGGGCGGCTGATTGCTTTTCTATTCAAGCTAAACAGGCTTTTCAGATGAAAATGAGTCGAGGCCCGTGGAAGATTTAGAGGGATTTGGGACCAGGGGGACAATGGGGTTTTAAATGTTGATAGCGTTTCACACCAAACACATAATGGGTGCCCCGAGTGTGAAAGCAGGTTTGCCTTTAAGGGTGGGTTTTATTGAACTGGGGGAGAGGAAGGCAGGCCGGGAGAAGAGTGTGCAAAGGAGCGGGTTGCGAGGGGAGCGGCGGAGGCTCAGCGCCCCGGGCCGGACCCTGTGCCTGGCCCTCCGGCCGCGAGGGTCGGAGCCAGCGCCTCGCGGGGGCCTCGGCAGATTCCCCGGCGCGGTCCCGTCGCTGAAGGAATGAGCGCGCAAGTTAGAACTCGCCTGCGCTTTCGACATCTCGGAGCTGCTGCCGGCAGAGCAGGCGGCGAACTAGGAAAAGTCGGTCCAGTCCGCCCCCTAGCCCCAGGCGCGCTGCGCTCCCTCCAGCGCCGACGGCGGCTGCGGTCGAGGGGTGCCCAGCACTGAAACTGGGGCACCTGAGCCGCCACCTCCCCACAGGTGCCACCTCCGAGCATCGCCAACACTACGGAGATGTCGCCGGCCCCACCCCAGCGGCTCCCTCCTCGGAAGGGTCCCCCGCTAGGGCCTGGATGAGTGAGGGCGGGCTCTTCCCTGAACCCCGGAATGAGGCACCCCAAAGATGTCCCTCCGAGCCCCGGATCTGCAGGGCTGTGCCACCAGCGGGGCAGCCTCGCCGCTCGGCGCCAGCTCTGGGGTCGCAGGATCGCGCCTGGCCGGCGGGACTGAGCCGACCGGAGTTTGACAGGGAGGGGGAATGTCAGCGCTAGAGGCAGAGGTCAGCATCTGGATGGGGGTGGCTGAAGCAGAACTTCCCAAACGCCAGCCTTCAGCTCGCACCCACCTCCCCCATCACCTACACAGCCAAAGAGGGAGGACAGGGAGCAGCCGCCACAGTGCCAAGTGCCCCGAGCCCTCCGCTCTGGGGACGGCGTCCCGGGCTCCCACGGCGCCCACTTTCCCGACTGGCGAGGCTCCCCGAGGCGCCCGACACGACGATTACCTTGAATGGCAACGCTCCTCGGCGACCGGTTCTGTCCCCGTGCCCGGCGTGGGTCGGGATGGAGCAAGCGACGAGATCGCAGGAAACCAACAAAAAATGGTCCCGGGGTCCTCGCCGGCGCGGAGGCTCCGAGGCTTCACGCGCACCCCAGGCTGCGGAAGAGCGCGGGCATGACGCCCGCGGGCTGCCCTCGGATTTGGGGAGCGAGAGGAAGAAAAGACTCAGGCTTGGCGTTTCCTCCACCAAACTTTGCTCGCAACTTGCGAAGGCTCAGAAAGCGCAGGAAAGCGGCGGCCTCGGGGCGCGCGGGGCTCGCGGCCGGGCCCCGCCAGCCTGGAAAGGAGTCGCCGCGCCGGGCCAGCTACGCCGCGCGCAGACCCCGCGGCGCCCGAGCTTTGTGGCGGCCGCGCTGCCCGCTCCGCACCCGCCGCCCGCCCGCTCGGCTCTCCGCGGCGCTCGCCGCCGCCGCCGCCCCCTCCCGGCGGGTCACGCCCCCGCTGAAACCCGAGCCGTTTCCTGGACGGCGGCGCCCGCTCTGCCAATCAGCGCCGCGCGCCCGGGCCGGCCCGCGCCCCGCGCGGCTCCCGACGCCTGCGAGCGGCCCCGAGACACCGGCCGGGCAGGCTAGGGGCCCGGCCACCCTCGGGACGCAGGGATGCACACATCCTCTGTGAATGAGGCGTGGTCCCGCGCCCCCTCCCCCTGCCCGCCCCTGGGAGTTAGACCGCCGGTTCGGCGGGTGATTGCGTTACGTTGTTTTATTTCAAGTCAGAAAACAAATGACAGAATGCCTGCCCTGCCCCTCAAAGACTTTCAGATGCGTCTGCATGCGACTGGGGAGGACTGTAACGCAACCGAAACTTCTGGAGGAGAGGCGGCAACTTGGAAATGTTTGCAGGACTTGGCGCTTTTCTGTCTTTCAAGACAATAGCAATGAGAGAAGAGACGAGCATTTATGGCGGCCCTACTACGGGTAGGGCACACTGACTAGGTTATTCTTTTTAATCGGCACGACCACCCTGCAGAGTCCTATGCCCAGTTTCTGATAAGGAAAACGAGGATGAGAAAGGTTAAGTAATTTGTCCAGGGCCACACAGCTGGTTACTGGCAATGGCTGACTTTGAGTCTGTCTCTCTTAGAAAACATCAAAAACTGCAACAAAAAAGTGTGTGGTTTGGTAATATATATTTGGGCTACTAAAAAGAAATTCGGAAGATTCTAGAAGACTCAGCTCAGCTATAAATAGCTGTATGACCTTGAGCAAATCAATTCCTCTCTCTGAGTCTTAGATTCTTGGACTGCAAAATCAGATTCACCCGAATGCCAAGCTGTAACTAGTTAAAGTTCATATTTTCCATTTACCTGTTTCACTAGGCTGTGTCTCCGGGATAATTTATTTTTTGATAATACTGTCTCTCGCTCCTCACTCAACCAGCTCCTAAGCAGTTATGTTGAAGTCCAAGACAATATAGATAAAAACCTTAATTATTTTTCCTTGGAAAAGGTCAGTAAACTCAGAAGTGCTTTAGAATGCTTTAGAAGCCTGAAGATAGATGGAGCAGTGAGGACAAAACTGACCTGGGAAATCGACTTTTCCTGCATTTAGAAATGCAGTTGCTCATGGGTCACTGACATCACACACTTCATAACATTTACGAAAATATTTTTGCCAGGTGCCACATCCTTAGAAAATCATTTTTCTTCACAATACATCATAGAAAACTTCTATGTAAATTACTTAAAAGCCAGGAGTAACAAATCCATTGGCATGCTTCAGGCCAATAGCTATGAAATTATATTTTGGAAATCAGACAGTAAAAGTAACAGTCTGATTCTCAAGCCAAATTATCAGTCCATGTGCTGGGGGCAGGCGTATGTTCTTGGTCAAGTCTTACTTGGATCAGTCCCAGAAACTTTAAAGTAACTGACACCAGCCGGTGACCTCAGCCACTCACTCCCACCTGGGTTGATCTGGACACAGCAGTACCTTTTCAAGTTCTCAGACCTGGGGTCACAGAAAGATGTGTCTGGATGTCTGCCTGCTGGGAGGCTGGCACTTACCTCTTTATATTCCCCACCAATGGGAACTTTGTCTCAGGACAGATTCCTTTCCCATCCTGCAGTGTATCCATCAGCCATTGAAAACGCTTTAACACATTCTCACATAAATTACTGCCGAGGAAGCCGTTGTCCCCATCCCCATTCATCAATAGCTTTATGGACGCTGAATAAAAAGGACGCCTTCCACTGAAAATGACAAATAAGAACACCTACTTTAATGTCCAGATGCAGTTTGCAGAATTTATTCCTCATAGGGATGAAAAGACACCAATCCATCAAAAGCCCCTTATTCCCTGAAGAGTGTTCATTTTTAAGTGAGCGAAGCCCACAACAGCAAACTCTTCAGTTCTGAGTAAAGCAAAAGCATGTTTGGAATTTTTTTTTAAAACCAATTCTGTCATCATATTTAGGCTTCAAGTGACCTCAGAGAGTCTAGGGAAGCTTTCACACCAGCGAGCCTTCTGAATGGGAAAATAATCTCTTTGCAGTTTTTTTCTCTTCCCTCTTCAAGTGGCTGGAACCCCTTTTGTCAATGGCCTCCTGTGAATGGTGTTGCTAATAAGCCTATTAATGAGCTTCCACGGCCGAGTGTGAATAGGTAAATAAGCCCCAATCTGTTGAGGTTCAGGGCCGAGGGCAGAAAAGCCAGCAAGAACTAAAGGTGACAGTTTGAACTGAACGACGAGCGCCAGCACCAGGTTTCAGCTGAAAGAACGGCCAGACAAGGCCACATTCACAACCCCTCCACCCCCTACTGGGGTCCCTTTTCTTCACAATTTTCCCCCCTTTACAAAATGTCTTGAGTAGTCACCCTTTTTTTTTTTTCCAAAAGCCCTCGAGACACCCTCCTTTTTTTGGCACTGGTAATGATACATCAATGGAAGGAAGAAAAATGAGGACACCAGAACTCTGATGCCCTGTAAGTTGCAAGAAACAAATGGAGCTGCTGGCCCCATGGTTCCGGGAAGAGAAATGGGAACCCTCACTGCCATGGGCCTCTCTCCTTTAAAGATTTGGAGTTTCTCTTTTAATAATTTGTTTTTTAATGGGTGGCTGTTCCTTCAGCCTACAGAAAAGTTAGACGAGTAAAGGCTACTGACATATAAGTGCTAAGGAGCCCTCCTAATGTGGTTCTGAGCCCCCTGCAAAACTATGAATCTCATTCTTTAAGCTGCATCTCAATAATGTCTGTGGCATAAAAGAATCATCCCAAGGGAGAAATACAGACGACTCCAAGGACTGTGGTGAGAGCAGTCACTCCTGGGATGAGGGGAGGGGCCTGAGCCCCGCAGCTGAATCCATCCTCAGGGAGTTCATGGCATTTCACTCAAGCAAAATCACGGATGCCCACATGGAACATCATCAATGATTCTAAACTTAGAACTGGGCCTGAATCTCAAAGCAGACTTCCCTGGAGACAAAGTCCTTCTAGAAGTCCTGCCTCACTTTGAGGCAAAGCGGCTTTGGTTCCAAAAGGCAAGGTGGGGCTCTCTTCACTGGGTGGCTATGTGACCTTGGGCAAGTTACCGAAGTTCTCTAAGTCTTTCTCAGGTGTAAAAGGAGGATAATAATGGTACCTATCTTGTAGCTATTTAATAGGGTCACTAAGAGGATTAAGTGAGTTAACATGTGACAAGCATTTAGACCTTCTTATTCAGATGCTCCCCATGGTTCTAGAGAAAGTCTTTGGACTCGTGGGAAATGCAATGTTTTCCTGTGATTATTATTAGCCTTTGTTATTATTCCCACCTCCTGGGACTATTGAAAGGATTAAAGTGATTCAGAGAAGAGCCTAGAACCCACTGGCACCACCTGGATATTATTATGGACCTGGTTTGAACAGTCTGGAGCCGTCACTGCTGCATTCCCCATCCTGCCTCTGCGCCAGCTGAAAGGCCTGGCTGTGCCTACCTGAGACCTTCCTGAGATGGAAGGAGGCGGGAGAAGGCAGCCTGAGTCACACAAATGGCCATCCGAATGGAAGGCATTGCAATGCTCGTTGGTACCCACTGCTCCCCAGAAGCAGTCCCTGCGGGTGAAAGGGAAGTAGAGGGGTAGTGCCAGGTAGAAGACATTTTTAACACTGGTGAACAACTGAGCCCCAAAGAGCTTCTTTAAAATCATGAGGGGCATCTGGAAAAAAATTGCCACTAGCCCTGCTCTAACGGTTTATTGGATTTCCAAGGGGCTTGAGTGACAAAGGTGGCTCTTCCTAAGGGGACTGGGCCCAAAGGTGAGGAAGTGTATGTTAAACCATCATGTTGACCCCGCATTTTACGGGAGAGGAAAGCAGAGATGCAGAGAGGGCAAGTGATGGGCTCAAGGCCACCCAAATGGTCTCCTAGTCAGGCTGGAGTTCATTCCAGTGGCCACCAGAGCAAGTGAACCACTTTCACTGTCCGTGCCAGGTGATTCGGCTCTTTCTGGGTGATTCAGCTCAGTACAGAACTGAGATATTTTGAGTAGATTCATTGCCTCCCAAAATGTTAGTATTTCCAGAGAACAATTACCCACTCACCATGGGGTCAGCCCACTTCTGTTTCTTCAAGTAGCTCCAAGAAGAATTTGTGTTTGGGTTATTGTTGCTCTTAATGTTTCAAAGAACCTTGAAGTTCAGGTGCATGAGATGGTTAGACATCTCTTTTGCACACCTACAGTTTCATCAGCTGAATTTGCATATTCAAAACAATAATTAAGGGTCGACATTTGTGGTTCATAAAATGATTCTTATCAGTGACATTATAAAAACAAATGGAAATGGAAGATTTTGAATAATTGTTAAGGCTTGCATTTGATAAATTAAGGCTTAAAAATCTGCCACACGTTTGCTATTTACAACTGGGCAATCGGGTCTGTTACTGAAAACGCAATGGAAGGGCAGTTTGGGAACTTTGACTGCATGCTGGTTCAAGAAAAGCAAAAATTGCTATAAAAGATAGTGGGAGGGGAATAATTGGGGAAATTTTACTCTGGCCCCAACACTGTCCCCTAGTGCCATCCCCACCCCCAGGCTGCAAGTTCCTACTTGGCATCTGGCAGTCTGAACATGTGAAGGAAAACTGGTCAATTACTGGTTGGCGAAATCAGCCAGGTGTAATGTCTACAATGCCCAGAGTCGCAAGGTGTTTGACAAGCAACGTTTTGCAGTGGAAACAGCACCAGGCCAGGGGGCCCAAGGCCTGGGTTTCATCCCAACCTTGTCAAGAACGATGTGATTCTGGGACAGTCACTGAACACGTCCCTCCCCTGGCCTCACCCTCTTTTGCATAAGTGAGGCCTCCCCCTTTTAGATTAAAAGGTAGATTTGTCTGTGATCTCCAGCCCCTCCCATCTCTGAACATTCCCTGCCTCCAGAGAAACTGAGAAGTTGTCATTTACCCATCACCGAAGAGGGACCAGTTTAAGGCAAGTCAACGGCCACTTTAAAGTATTTTGAAACCACAGTCAAGGAACACCGCCGTTGACCCCTGTCTACTGGTAACGGTACCCGCCAGAAGAGTCCTCTAATCCCTGGCCCAGCGCTGCTTAAGGGCAATTTATGGCGTGTCATTGCTTGGCTGCAAGACTCCGCGCCCTCCCTCCATCCCCACCCTCCACTCAACCACCGCTTCCACCACCACAACGCCTCCTAGCCTAGTGGAGAGAAAACACGCAGGTGGTTTTAGCTGACATGGGGCAAATCAGGAAGAGACTAACCATGATGTCCTGTTGCCACTTCTGCTCCCTCCACACCCATGCCCACCATTGCCACCTAGAGCTGAGCTGTCCAATAGGACAGCCAATGTGATTATTCCAAGTTAAATTAATTAAAATTAAGTAAAACTTAAAGTTCAGCTCTTCAGTAGCACCAACCACTCTTCAAGTGGCTCAACAGCCACATGTGGCCAGGGCCACCAAATTGGACAGCACAGGTATTATAGGAAATTGTCGCCTTGGCAGAACGTGGTGTCGGACTTCACTGGAGTGTGTCCCCTGCGTTCCGCTTCCTCCTCCAAGAAGATCTCCTTAGCCAGGGGAGTCCCTAGGAACTGTTCCTGGCCCTGTCCCCCAGCTCCCACACACTCTCATGTGTCTTGTGCTACCAGCAGGGTTTCAGGACTGGCCCCACCGTACTCCTCGGAATGAGAAGAGTGCCAGAGAAACCCAGGATAGGTCTTTGTTGGACAAATGTAACATTACCGTTGACTGTATGAAAGTGAGTTTGTGCCTGCAGCATCAACTCCAGATTCTGGGGCCTGCTTGAAGCAGCCCCTGGTCTCAGCAGGAGTTTCTGTAGGCCCTGAGTTCCTCTGTGCAAGGATTGTAGCTCCCTCCAATCCTCAAGAATTCACAGCTGTGTGCTAAGAGCCCTGAACCCATAGGGCTGAACCAAGATGGCAATGCCCTTGCAGAAAGCCCAGTGGAAATTGACCTCGGACATCAAGTTTGAGAGAGAGGGGTTGATTGGGGACCACTAAATTATAACACCCAGAAAAGCGTGGCCTGTGTCTCCCATCTCTGGACTCCAGGGCCTGGCACTCTGCCTGGCTAGCCGTGGGCAGTTTACTGAGTAGCCTCTGTGCCTAACTGGCCCTCAATAGATACTTGTTGATGGATGGTGATTGGAACCTAGCCTCTTTGGGGGTTTCCTAATTAAGGCGCCTGGGTACATTTACATACGGTTTTGCACCTAATGATGAAGTATATTTAAATATTAGGCAGTAAAAGCCATTTTAGGGCAAAGTGGACCTAGCAGTGCAGTGAGAATTACGTTTTTTTTTTTTTTTGCAATGACCCGATTTCCACGGTGCATGCCTCCCTTTTCTCTTGATTTCTGTATTTGGTTTGTTACACTATTCCCGAGGGTGTGTGGTTACTTGGACCAATGTGAAAAGAAGTTCACTTTAATAAACCAAGGGGGAGAAAAATGATGCTGCCAGGATCCTGGTAAACTTGGGGAAGGAGACGGAGAATACAGAGCAGGACGCATCGTAAAACCACAAACCCAGTAACCCTTTTAGAGTCCCAGAGCTCTTGTATTTTGCCCCCAGGCTGGAGAGAAAGGCCATCAAGGGGGAAGCGATTTCTTTAACAGATTTCTAAGAGCAGCGCTGAGCAAAAATTAACTCCTTCGCGGGGGCCGGATGCCGGCGTGGCGCTCGGGCCTGCCGCACGGGGAGCAGGTGGCTCCAGGTGAGGGGCCGCGTCCCCTGGGCTCCCTTTGTTCCCCGGGCTCTGCGCAGGGAGGCGCGCGGCGGGCGCCAGCGCCCTCGTGTGGCCTCGGGCATCCCAGGCGCGCACAGGGCGGGCGGGCGGCGTTCAGGGTGCCAGGTGGCCTGCCGGGTGAATGAGGGGGCGGCCGGGCCTGGAGGAGAGGAGATCCCGCCTGCAACCAGCCTCAGGCCGCCAAAGCCCTTCGGGCTGTGCAGGTGATGAGTGATCAATGTCTAGGGGTGTCCGCAGCAGGACCCCCGGTGCTTGCTGAAGGGCGACTGGGACGGAATGTCTTGCTCCGACGGCTGGGGCTCGGGATATTTCAGGGCCTTGGCGTGGCAGCAGCTACCTCAGCCTTCCTCTCTGTCCGCACCGTGGCCTGCCCTGGGATTGCGGCCCCACATTTCCAGCTTGTGGCGGCCTCTCTCCACCTGGATTAAGAATAGGCCTGGGAACCACGCTGCACCCTCACCCTGACCCCAGCTTCCACTTCCGGCCCCCTCCTGGGGCTTCTGGCCCCAGTGTCCACCTGAGCTGACCGCCTCCAGGCTGGGAGATTCCTGCGCCCCTCTCACCAAGGCCAGTCCACGTCCAGCAGTCTCTTGAAAGATGTGCACATGCTTTCTTTTTGGTTTGTTTTTTCCTAGTAGATGTCTGCAGCTGCCCAGGACTGCTAGGGAACTTTAGGATTCTGGGGCAGCTTCTGCCTCTAGTCTCTCTTCTCTGCCAGGGCCCCTGGCCAGAGAGGGGACTGCTGCCCTGCTCTTTCATCAGGTCACTCAGAGCTCTGATTTCTCCCCCTTTGCGGGAACCATGGCAACTGCTCTCAGCACAGAGTGGGTGCTTGGTGGCTGACGTTTATTAGGTGTTTGCCATGTTCTAAGCAACTGTGATCGTGGTCTCTAGTAGATTATCACATATCAATTATCCGGACCCTCTGAGGTAGTTACCAGTATGACCCCCATTCTGCAAATCCAGCAGAGGAAACATTGAGAGCTTGCTCAAGGTCATAGGTCATGAGGGAGGGAGCCTAAATTTGGAGCCTGGGCTTTTCCCTTGCTGTCGGTGTTCCCTGAGCAGGTGAGGGGCAGGGTAAGGTCCAGGGTGGAGCAGAAGCTTTAGTTCATTCATAGAAATGTAGGCCCATGGGGCCTGCTCTTCTGATCCTTCCAGAGAAGCTGGCCATCCCATCCAGATCGTGACAATTGTCTCAAGTTTTAGACACTGGCTGCTTTTTAGTTGGCCTGTGGGTCTGCAGATTGAATCCTGTGTGTCCTGTAGTGGCTAAGAATGCAGGAGCTGGAGTCCAGCTCTGCCTGCAATGGGCCTGACACCTGCCCTTTCTTACCATATCCTCATCTGTTAAAAGGAGTAATACTAATAGCTGCTCAGAGTTTTTGAGCAGATTGAATGAGAGGCATCAGGTAAGTGCTTGGTTCATTGCAAATGATCGATACATGTTAACCAGTATTATCATTTCCAGACTAGAGACATTCAAGCCTTCTGTTTGTAGCCCTATCCTAACCCTGGCCTTATTTTCCTCCTACTTCTATTTGCTCTGTGGCTGTGGGCAAGTTACTTGACCTTTCTGAGCCTCTATGTCCTTATTTACAGGCTGTGAATAGTGGATCTAATAATGTTCAAGGTTCATGTCCAATAGTGTTGATTCCAGTAGAAGCTTTAGCTGTCTCGGGCAGAGTATTTTCTCACTTTCTCCTAAAGGTCCTCTCAATATCACATAGAAATTCATTCCAGTGTTGGTTCATCTTGCCAATCAGCAGAGTCTTCATTTTATCCAACTGAGACATCATTTTGTCCCCTCCTCTGGGCACAAGAAAAGGACCCATTCATTTTCTTTGTAAAAATCCTCTGTGTGCTTCAAAACAGGAATCAAGATATTTGTTAGTCTAGTCTCCTCCAAATAAGACAAGACACCACTTCAAAACACCACTGCATTAGGGTCACCAAATTTAACTAATAAAAATACAGGACACCCAGTTAAATGAGGATGTCAGATAAACAAGAAATAATTTTTTTTTAAGATTTTTTTATTTTTCCTTTTTCTTCCCAAAGCCCCCCAGTACAGAGTTGTATATATATTTTAGTTGTGGGTCCTTCTAGTTGTGGCATGTGGGATGCTGCCTCAGCGTGGCCTGATGAGCAGTGCCACATCTGCACCCAGGATCTGAAACAGTGAAACCCTGGGCCGCCGAAATGGAGCACACGAACTTAATCACTCAGCCACGGGGCCGGCCCCAACAAATAATTTTTTTTATTATAAGTATTCCCCATATTGGAGAACAAATATTGCATGAGACATGTTTATATTAAAAAATTATTCCTTATTTATCTGAAATTCAGATTGAACTGATTGTCCTACATTTTATACGGTAAATCTACACTGGTGAACACTCCTGCAGGTTGACTGGTTGGGTAAGTCCAAGCGAGGTGGACAGTCTTCCCACAGATCTCTGGGAACGAACTGCCTTTTCCTTCCATCCTGGACCTACACCGGGAAAGCTCCCATTAAATGTGAGGGGGGCGGGCCTGACCACAAGTTCTGTAATGCTTTTCCTGGGCTTGGTTTCCAGTGCCACTGTATGGCAGGCTTAGGGCTGTTTTGAAGTGATTAATTTATGTGTCTACAGAGTATTTGAAGATTTGGTGATAATGATAATAATCTACTATAAAGCCATGAGGAAGTAGTAACCACAGTGTTGACTCTACGCTGCTGGGGATGATATGATGTTTGGTCAACAAGTGTGTGTATGAAATGTGTGCGGCTGCGGTCAGTTCCCTGGGCAGAATCTTGCCACAGTAGACAATCTCCATGAGACCCCAACCATGCAAGGCATCAGACAGCTTCAACACGTGCCAGACAGAGCGGTCATTACAAGTAGGTCCTTGGCAGCTGCCCTCTGGTGCCTGTCCTCCAAAGGAATCCTGGCTGCCATCCATTCCTCAGAGTCCAATGACCCTGTCACCAAGGAATGGTCTCTCACTGGCCTTCCTGGGTCCTGTCTTCCTGCCCAGGGTTAGCATGGATCTAGGAGGAATTGGCCACAAAGTCTGTGACAATGGCCCTCTCAGCCATTGTGGTTCCTCACACAATCTCTGCCATCCTATGGGGAGTCAGTTGATGGGCAGAACAGAACTTTGGCCCAAGATGGAGGCAGACAAACCTCCTGCTATAAATGTGCCCTCACATACGTGGCCTATTTTTCTGGCTGCTTTCCAGTGCCAGCGCCTGCTACTTTACCTGGCTCCGCTTCTCAGAGCTGGCTTTCTGCTCGAGCCTGCTGGGTTCCCAGCCATTTCTCATGACCCCACCAGTGTCAGCCACCTGCTGTCAGTCCCACCCCTATAACAGCCTGCAAGATCACAGATCCCACTGCCTACCCTTCCTGTCCCCTCTGCCAGCCCATGTCACATCACGTTAAGTGACATTCTCTATATCTGGGCTCACTTTACCTATTGCACCCCTTTGTCACAGACTCCCTCAGCTAGCAGGTAATTTATGAACATTATTTTCAGTTAAACCTGGATTCCCCCGCCAGCTTCTCCACTGAGCGAGCAGCTCTCTGAACTTGGGCAAGGTTACCCAACCTCTCTGTGCCTCTGTTGCTACATTGTCTTGTGGTGTATTGGTTTCTTATGGCTGCTGTAACAAATCACCACAAGCTTAATGGCTTGAAATGACACAAATGTATTACGTCAGAGTTCTGTCGTTCAGAAGTCTGCATGGGCACAGTTGAAACCAAGGTTTTGGCAGAGCTGCATTCCTTCCTGGAGACTCCAGGGGAAGAATCTGCTTCCAGGCTCACGCAGGTTGTTGGCAGAATTCGGTTTCTTGTGGCTCCAGAGCTCAGGTCCTGTTGCCTGGCTGGCCCTCAGCCGAGAGCCTCTCTCAACCCCCTTCCTCTGTTTCAAAGCCAACAACAACACATCAAGCCCCTCTGCCCCTCTCAATCTCTCTGACTTCTCCCCCTGCTGCATCTCTTCTGCTCCAGCCAGAGAAAGTTCTTTGCTTTTAAGGGCTTATTGGATTAGATTGGGTCCACTCAGGTAATCTCTCTATTTTAATGTCCATAATTTTAGTTCCATCTGCAAAGTCCTTTATCAGATTCTGGGCGTTAGAGGATGGATGTCTTGGAGGGTGGCATTAGTCTGCCTACCACAGATGGGGTAATGATGCTGTAGGGTAAACAAGGTGTATGAGTATCCTAGAGCTGCTGTAAAAATGTGCCACAAACTACATGGCTATTTATTGGAATTTCTTGTCGCACAGTTCTGTTGTCTAGAAGTCCCAAATCAATGTGTCAGCAGGACCGTGCTCCCTCTGAAACCTTAGAGGAGAATCCTGTCTCTTTTCTCCTAGCTTCTAGTGGTAGCTGGCCATCCCCAGCATTCCTTGGCTTGCAGCTGCATCCCTCCAGTCTCTGCCTCTGTCATCACACGGCCATCTGTCTGTGTGTCTATGTCCAAGTTTCCCTCTTCTTATAAGGACATGAGTCACATTGCATGAGGCTCTACCCTAACGACCTCATCTTAACTTGATTCCATCTGCAATGATCCCATTTCCAAATAAGGTCACTCTCATAGATAACAAGGGTTAGGACCTCAAGATATATTTCAAGGGGACACAATTCAACCCAAAACACAAAGTTACGCTGGAAAAACCCTTAGCACGGCCTGACCTCTGGCTGGTGCTTAACCAACAGCCGCAGTTGGCATTGTGCAAGTCTTGCCTCGTATGCTCAGGGTCAGCATGGGCACGGACAGGGCTGGCTGGTGCACGTGTGGTGAGAGTTCAAGAAGTCATACCTCCTTCATCCTGCCTTCTGACTGTCCCGCTCCCATCTCGTGCTCAGCATCACTTCCAGCCCTTTCCTCAGGCTGCCCCCTTGCCCATGACTCCCTCTCCTTTCTTCTGGGCTGTCCAAATCCACATCTTGGCCACCCTTCAAGCCCCACCTGTTCTGGAAGGCCGCCTCTCAGGTGCTGCCCCCATTGGCAGATTGGGCCGATTAACGATGGAGAATGGAGAGGCTGTGCCACCCTGGAAATCCTGCCGCTCAGCTGGCGGGAAAAGGAGTTCCTATTAGGAAACGCAGGTAGAAAATTCAGCCCTGCCAGGGAGAAGGGAAGATAAAGCAATGCTGACTCAGTGGCTGAAAGGTTCAGAAGAAGAGTAATTTTCAGGCAAGAAATTGCACCCTCTGTCTATCCTGGTCTGATAATAATCCATCTTGTAAATGTGAACTGCTCTTCCTAGAAAGAAAAACAATAACATCCAAACCTTCTTGCCAAGTTAGCCTTCCAGGGGCCATAATTCTTTTGGGGTCTGCATTACACACAAGACTCTGGGTATTGGCTGATTACCCCCCTTGCACATTTATTATTGTTATGCTGGCCTGCCTTAAAATGCAAAGGAGGAAAGGCTTGATAGATTTCATCGGCAGTCCAGGAATCTCACTCCATTTTTTTAGTACCTCCACATTTAATAAATTAGAACACATGCAAATCCAGAGCAGTCCCCAGCCACAGGCAGAGTCTGGTGGGGAGTGAAGGCCTCAGCAGCCATTCTCTAGGATGACTTCCAACACTTTAGCATCCTGACCTCTCCTCATTTCCGGAAACGTCCTTAAGCTCACTTCCCCCAGCACAGATGGGAATAGAGCTGGGAGGACGAGGGACAGCTGTCGCTGCTGGGGGAATGGAAGAGACAGGCAGGCTCGTTTGGGGTTGAAAGATGCCCCAGAGGGAAGTCACCATTCCCCCTCAAGACACTGCCCCTTGAGGCTCTCACCTTCGGGGCGAGGGTCTCCCAGGGGCTGGGCTGATCATCTTTGCATCGCCAGGGTCTAGCACACAGCCTGGGAAAGATCAATATTGGTTTGTTGAATGAACAAATAAATGAAGACCTAGAAGTGATTCGAGGCCACCAGAGAAGATGCTGGAAGCCACCCTCCTTGCAGTCGAGACCTGGTCTCAGCCCCACCTGGGTCCCAGAATACAGACTCTCCACCTCCTACAGACAGCACCCCAAGGCCTGGCCAAGGGCAGGGCATGAAAGAAAATGCAAACACCTTTCAGCTTCAGAGGGTGCAGTCCCGCAGGTCAGAGCTGAGAGCCACGGCCCCATGGGATGGGGAGAGCTGTCTGCAGCTGTTTATATGATGTGTATCTGGTGAATAAATAAACTTCATTTTCCAGGGCTGCCAATCTCTAAACATGCAGCAATATACATTCACTCAGAAACTTAAAAAAAATAAACAAATGTGGTGATGTTTGAATCTTCCTAGCGTCAAAGCCCCGAGTCTCGAGCTGCTCGCCTTTCAGCTGGTTAATAAACCTAGTTTATGGAGCCCCTTCTAGGGGCCTGTGTGTAAAACTTCCGCTCAGAGGAAATGCTCCCTGTTAGAATGTGGGGGAGGGAGAGGCCAAGCGGCAGATCCTTCCAGTACATCTTCCAATTCCATCAGGCAGGCCCGCGCGCAAGTCAGGTGACCCTTCAAATGATCCAGGTGACCACAGGCATTCGCTGCGGCTGGCCTCAGCTCAGCCGAAAGCAGGTGCGGTCAAGTAAACCAGGCGAGAGGCAACCCGAGATTTTTAAGCTGCGTCCGCCTCTTTGTTGTAACTCTGAGGCACCTTAGACAGGCATCTGCCTACCGCCCCTGCCTCTGTCCCCTCAGGGACATGCAGGCAAGAGGAGGAGAAGGGAGAAGATTTGGTTCTGGGCTTCACCCCTTCTCAATCTCGGGCCAGAAGAAGGTACCCCCTCCCTTGATCTGAGCCATCACGAAGACCGTGCATTTATTCCTGCCGGTGCCAGTTCACAAAGCACATTCCCACAGCAGGCCCCTGGGAGCACTATAAGGTGGCCACTCATTCATTCATTCATTCATTCATTGGTGCATCAGGTTCTTGAGGACACCCTCGGGACCTGGCTCTTCTCTTGGTGCCCATCACACAATGGTGAGCAAGACAGTGGCTGCTTCCAAGGGGCTTACAGTCCAGGGGACACGGAAGCCAGGTTTAGAAAACTGAAACCCAGAGAAGTCTTGGAGGGGGGCAGAAAGAGCCTCAGAGCCGGGGTCTGATTCCTGGTTGGAGGGTCTTCCTACCATGCAGTGCAGTTGCAGCCCATGTACCCGTTAACTTAGAGATCACGGTTTTGTGTGAGGAAAGGGGAGGGGAGAGAAGAAAGAAGAGAGAAAAAAAGAAGAGAGGAGATGGGAAGAGATGGGAGGAACAATAGGAGGGGGAGATAGCTTAAATGGCACAGGCCCTGTTCCCCCCCATTCTAGGCAATGCGCCTGAGGTGGGAAACGAGAAACACTGTTCCCTCCGTCAGGCTCCTGAGGGTCTGTCATGGTGTCAGCTCCTCACGGCCCTGAGGTGAGTCTCAGGGATTTTTTTGACAATATCACCCCAAAATGCAAACTGACCACTGCCTCTGGTGCCCAAAGAACTAGGGATCAGCTCCAGCCCCAGAGGAAAAGCCAGTGGTGGAGGACTGACTGAGGAACCCTTCTCCAGGGATTTCCAAGGGTAATCTTGACTAAAAGAGCTTTTTGCCTTCAGCGCTAACCTAGACCCTAACCCCCACCCCTCCATCCACACCCAGATGGAAGGGGCCATCAGACCCCCAAGTCCCAGGAAGACGTCTGGGCATGCTATAGCTCTTCATTTAACTTACCCAGACTCCTCCTACACCGCCAGGAGCACCGTGAGGTGGTGGGCGCTGCCAGGGCGCCCAGGTCTTTCCTCGAGACCGGGGACCTTGCTTCCTCAGCCCCTGTGAGAGTTGGCAACCATGACTCTCAGCCGGGCCCCTCATGGTGAATGGCCCTCTGCTGAAGAGAGAAACCCCTCCTCTTCCCAAGGTCATGCCACCTCCCAGGGCAGAACACGTCTAATGGGTGGTCATCGGTAGGGTGACAAACTCGTCTGCAACAGAAAGGCCCACGTGACAGGAGCCCCCTCAGTGCCGGGATGGTTGGTCGCCCTAGTTGTTGGGTGGGTGGGATCCCAGAAAGGCCCAGCCCCTCACTCAATGAGAGATAATTCTGAAGGGCCAACCTCGCTCCAGAGGCGCCTGAGGGTTGGCTGAGGCTTTTGCTGTGACCGCATCACAGTTCGATTTTGCGGCGTCCGACTTCCTTCACACCTCCATGGATGTGGTCCCTAAGGACACCCACGAAGTAAGCTTCCTGTGTACCTCCGAGTCTGCTTCCCCGGGAACTCAACCTAAGGCAACAGCAAAAGCCGAGTTTTGGTTTGGCAGCATAGGGCTGTCAGGTCGTATACAGGCATCACAGGAGGCTCGCTCCGGGGGTGAGAAGGAGAGCGAGATCCTGGTCTGCCTTCCCTTCCCAATACCTGGTATTTCATGGCCACAGGCACCAAGTTTCGCCTTAGAAAAGCATCCAGGGGCTGGCCCCGTGGCCGAGTGGTTGGGTTCGCGTGCTCCACTGCAGGCGGCCCAGTGTTTCGTTCGTTCGAATCCTGGGCGTGGACATGGCACTGCTCATAAACCACGCTGAGGCAGCATCCCACATGCCACAACTAGAAGGATCCACAAAGGAGAATATACAACTATGTACTGGGGGGCTTTGGGGAGAAAAAGGAAACAAAAAATAGAATAAAATCTTTAAAAAAAATACTTCAAAGAGAAATAAATTATTAAAAAAAAAAAAAGAAACCATCCAGATGTTGCTGGCTGGTCGGAGGGAGAAATGGGGAAGATACGTAGATATTGTGCAATTCGTGTCACAAAAACGGCCTGAAAAGATCACCAAGAGAAAGAAGGGCTTCCTGAGGCCAAAGTGAAGACAGGGATTACCAGGTGACACTGGGACCAGGAAGGTCGCTGCCTGTGAAATGAAAGGTGGGTGGCAAGGTCTACGAGGGCCCCTTTGGCTCTAACATTGAAGAATTCACCAACCAGGTCCAGTTTTCAGCGGAAATTTATATCCTGGCCAAACACTGCACTTCACAAGAAATGGGGACAATCCATTCCCAGCCTCCAGCAATCTTGCTAGCAAGCCCACTTTGGGTTTCTCAGTTACCCTTTGTTGTATAACAAACCATCCCAAAATTTAGCACCTTAAAACAACAGCCAGTGGTTATGCTCACCGTTGTGTGGGTTGCCTGGGCTCAGCTGGAGGGTTCTTCTGCTCCATGGTGGTGTCACCAGGGGCTGCACTCATCTGGAAGCTTAACTGGGCTGGGATGACCGCTCTCTCATTCACTCACGTGGCCAGCAATTTGTCCTGGCTGTCAGCCTGGGAGCTCAGGTGGGCTGTCAACAGAAGCGCCTCACTTTCCCTCTGTGCGGCCACTCCACACAGCTTCTCACAGCATAGGACTGGGTTTCAAGCAGGAGCATGCCAAGTAAGTGAAAGCAGAGGCTACAGATCTGTTAAGGCCCAGCCTTGAAGGTTACACAGCATCAAGTCTGTCACATCCTATCCATCAAAGCAAGTTAGGCCAGCCCAAATTCAAGAGGAGTGGACAGAGACTTCACCCCTTGATAGGAGGATGGCAGAGGATTTGCAACCATCTTTACTCTGCCACACGTGGCCACTGTCAGGGGATGGAGAATGACACTCCACTTTGGCCACATTGTTATGGTGCTAAAGACACCAGTTTGTGGGCTGAGGACGCACAACAGCCTGGGCAGAAGGATCAATCACACTGCTGTCCTGGATCGACACTGAACTGGCAAGGGAGACGAAAGGCTGGAGGCACAAAGTCGTGGAAACGGGGAAACATCTCCATCTTTCCCTCTTGGGTGAGAGCTGGCAGGGGGAGAGTGGCTCGGCTTTGAAGTCCCATTGTCCTGGCCGAGCCACTTTTTCTTTTCTCCTTTTGAGTTTGGATGATCCCGATGCAAACAGGAAGCCCTCACTGATTGCAAATGCCTACTTTCGTGTACTGTGAAATCAGACTGCCCGCTTCCTCTCTGCACCTTTCAATTCCAAGCCCCAAACACATTTTCCAGCACCTGTTTTCTCTGTGGCAGAGCTGTGATCTAAATAAAGTGGAGCTTAAGCCCAGGGCTTAATTCACATGTAGTAAATTTACGTCTACCTAGATAGCGTGCAGGAAAGAGAGACACACATGCTTGCTTTTGTTTTTCCATTCATTTCTCCCACTCCTGCCTGATTTCACATGCACAGACTGCTGATATTACTTTAGCCCAGCAGGAATCTCTGAGCTGGGTCCCCAAGGACCCTTGCATACCCAGAAGGCCAGTCTAATCAATTCCTGGGAAAGGCAAGGGGCTTGGGGGTGGGTGTTAGAAATAGCTTTAAACGCCTTGCAAACGAGTAATGTGAAAACAACACCAGATTTCCAGAAAGTGATTTCTTGTCCACCAGGCGATTCCAGAGCTTGGGAAGGCAAAGCTGTAGACGGCAGCCCAGTGGCGCCGCACAGCCACGGCCTCCACATGGCTCCGCTCTCCACTGGGACCCACGGGGCAGCTGATCGGCTGTCTCAACATATTCTTCTACTTTCTGTTGCAAGGTCTTCCCAAAGCAAATTTTAAATCCAACAAAATGAAACAGAAAAGATGGCCAGTCTCCACATCAAGGCATCTCCAGGAGGTAATTGGAGCATTCGATTAAAAGGTAATAAATAACCAAGAAACTCCAGACCAGTTCCGCTGACTTGCAGATTTGTGTATTCAGTCATTTAATCAACATTTATCGAGCACCTGGGATGCCAGCGACAGCAGCCAACGTGTCATCTCAGAGCTTGCAGTCAGGTGGGAACACAGGTGTTCAATAAGTAATGACGAGTGGGAAGAGGGCCGCAGAACAGCTCCTTACTGCAAAAGCAAATCATGTTCTGTGTATCAATTAAAAGTCACGACAATTTTGATTCCGCAGCTCTAAACCAAAGTCCTACCTGAAAAAGTAATACAGGATAAACAAATGATTTGAGAACTAATGCTCTCTGCCGCTGCGTTTTGACTGACGCAGTCCCACACGTGAGGAAATGGCCCAGCCACCAAGTACCACAGGAAGATTTGTCTGAATTTCACACCGGGGAATGAACGCTTGACCACAGTGAAAAGCAAACCACGCCCCTGTGGCTCACGATCTCAGTCCGTTGGGGCTGTTACAACAAAACTACCACTGACCGGGCAGCTCAAAAAAACAAACAGTTATTTCTCATAGTTCTGGAGGCGGGGAAGTCCAAGATCAAAGGGGCCAAGACACCGTCAGATTGGGGTCTGATGGGCACCTGCTTCCTACTTCATAGACGGTTATCTCCTGTGTCCTCGTATGGTGGATGAGGCAAGGTCACTCTCTGGGGCCTCTTTCATAAGGGCGCTAATCCCATTCATGGGGGCCCCACCCTCATGACCTAGTCACCTCCCAAAGGCCCCAGCTCCAGATACCATCACAGTGGAGATTAGGTTCCAACATATGAATTTTAGGGGATGCGAACTTTCAGTCTATAGCACTCAGTAATGCTTCACATTGCTCTTTTGCCAAAGACAGGGCCAGCCTGCGGAGGTGGAGGACGAGCCGGGCCTCTCCCAGATGACGGCAGTTCTCATCCCGGCTCGGCCACTGGGGACAAAAGGCAGGTCACTGCCCTTCTCTGGCTCAGTTTTCTCATCTGCAAAATTGGGTAGGAAGGCCTGGGTGACCATGGTCTTTTGCTGAGCAGTCCTTCAGGAGCAACAAGGAGGCAGCTGCGGTGGGAGGGGTCCCTTGGGGTCAGGCGCTGGTCCCCCAGACACACAGCTGTCTTAGGGACCCTTCTGCCGTTACCTGTTAAGCAGGATAAAAAGCTCACTCTGTGTGGGTGAGGGAAGGTTGCAGGCTCCAGGGAGGACCCAGCTGCTGCCCCCACTGTTCTGTGCCCTGTCTGCAGAGCGGGATTAACTTTAGCATCACTCTGCCAACCTTGGAGCCCCATCGCTTTGGGTGCCTTTTAAAGAAGGATGGAGGTGAGGGGGTGCTCAGCCAGCCCCTAGAGTAGCCCGGGAGGAAGACCCTGCCCTCAGGCAGGGCACGGGGTGGGGGACCCTGGGCTGGGCATCCCAGAGTGTCTCCTGATCTGGAACCCCAGGGCAATGAACTCCAGTAACATACGTCATCTAAGTTAGGTTTCTGCATCAGATTTCATTTACAAAAGAGTTTCCCTGGTGAAATAAATGTGACAAGCACGGTTCTAGGTGATCCTTCTGACAAGTCTACATCCCTCACAGCCAATCTGTGAACGTCACACATCTCTGCCAATGGCAGCTTGGTGATGAAAAGTGACAATTAGTTCACAGGCGAGTGAGGCTGACAAGACTGCCTTTAGGGAACTCAAGAAGACAACAGCCAACCCGTCAGCCAATCCACCTCCTTCTTTCCTTCCTTATTGCTCTCTCTCCATAATCATTCATTCGTTCATTTAGTCAGTCATCCAACCAACAAGCCAACCAACTAATATTTTTTGTACACCTGCCTTGTGCAGGGTTCTGGGCAAGGGCACTGGGAGCCAGCACTGAAAAAGACACTATCTTTTTTTTCCTCTATGTAAAATTTACCTTTTAGAGACAGACAATAAACAAGTAAATAAATAAAACAGGACAATTACAGATTTCAACAAGGGTGAAAAAGAAAATAAAGTGATACAAGTCACGAGTCCCTGAGGGCTTGTCCTTGTTGGCCTTGGAGCCCCAACCGTCAGCAAGGGGGCAGCCACAGTCGAAAGCAGGTCTCCACTCACACCCAGCAGAGCCTCTCAAACTTTGTGGTGCACACGGAGCGCCTGCAGATCTTGTAAAAATGCAGAGTCTGATTCAGCTGTTCTGGGCTGAGGCCAGAGATGCTGCATGTCTGACCAGCTCCCAGATGACGTCGATGCTGCTGGTCCAGGGACCACAGAACCTGGAATACTCCCTGGAACCCCGACGAAGTGGCTTGTCCCTTAGTGGTCCCCCTAACATAGGGACTGTGGGAGAGCTCAGAGCTGTCTCGACCAGGTGCCAGGATCACTGGGAAACTTAAACAAACAAACTTACCTTTGCCTAAAAAAAATAATCCTGTTCCAGCTGGACATGAGGTCTGGCTGGACAGCTGAACCATGGAAGGTGGGTTTGTGATGGAGTAGTTTGTGTGGACCGAAGCTACAAAGTGCATCTCTGCACCTGGCCATCTTACTCTCCTTGCATCTACCTCTTTTCATTCCTGAGTCTCTGAGAGCTGTGCTCGGTCCCCAGTGTCCCGGGCTGCTGTGGAAAGAGCACTAGTTTAAATTTGATGATGCTCAAGCCCTGGCTATTTCACTTCAAGCATCCAGCCTCCTGGCCCTGGTGGCCCATCTGTGCAGGGCCAATAGTATACACCTTGCATTCCCATCAGAGGAAACAGACATGATTAACATAATGAGCAGGCAGATCTAGAAGCTGGAAGAGTTTATCAGCCTGGAAATAGACAGAGCAGGACCCTTGGTTGTGGATTCGAATGAAGCCAGTTGAGAGTCAGCGTGGTGTGTAGTCCTAGGGATCTGGTGCAGCATAAACGAGTCTGCAGCAGAGAGAAAGACAGCGACTGGGAGTCATGGAGAAGCCTTGCATAAACATCAGCACAATTGGTGTCCAGAGCAGTGCCTAACACAGCAGAGGCTCCTTAAAGGACTGAGGGTGGACATGGAAACTCCACCTCCCACCTCTCATCTCCACCCTCCTACAGGACCCCTTATTTTTTCCCTTTATCTCAGTCCCTGTGTCGAGCATCCAGTTGTACCTGAAAGGCTGTGCTGTCTCTTTAAGCCTCTGGGAGGTCTTCCTGAGGTTCTTGGCATCAGGGTTGGGCATCTCTGGGAATCTGACCCACATCTGCATATGATCAAGAACAATTATCAGGCTGAAACATGCCCCACACCAAACACACCTACTTAATTGGTGCTTTACTTAAGCTAATATTTCACATGACCTTGGCCTCCCCAAAGCATCGAGTCAAAAAGGCAAAACTCATTCACCGCAACATTTCTTGAGGCCTCGACAGGCTGTGCATGCACCACACGTGTGCAAAAACCTACACTGTGAGCCATGGGCACGAGCCTAGCTAACGAGGCTTTGACTTATTAGCAACAACCGACCTCACGAGCAGAGCTTTCTGAACTTGTTTCTGGAAACCCCTTCTGAGCCACAGGACAAGAATAGAATGACAGGCAGTCTATAAATGTTTGTTGAGTGACCGAACAACATTGAGGCAGTGAAGCCTGATGGCTAAGAGCGGTTGAGACGTTGGCTTCAAACAGATCTGGGCTCTGGGTCTGGCCTCTGTTCTGTTTGTCACTGTTTGTGTGACCTTAAGTTCTCTAAGCTTAAATAATTAAAGTAAAATAAGTAGGTGAAATCATATTTATAAAGCACATTATCCGGCACATAGTAAGTACTCAAAACATTGTACCTACTGAAGGTGACCATATACACTATTGCCCAAACAGGGGCACTTTAGGTAGCTAATAGGGTGCTATAATAGTTACACTTGAAGAGCAGGGGTGAACCAGGACTGTCCCAGGTCAGAGAGGGCCCGCGGCCACTCTAGCTATGGCTGTTTGATACAGGAGATCCTTGGAGATCATCAAATCTAACCCATTTCTTTGACACCTGAAGCGAAGTGAGCTGGTGAGCCCGGGGGAGGTTTAGGGTGACCTGAAGTCACCCTGCCTATTAGCAGAACACAGGTGCAGCGTCACCCTGGCTCAGACCCTGGGTTCAGGGTCACACTGTGAGTGCTAAGATCCCTGCCCCCGACTCCACAAGCACTGCCGAGAGGCGCTGCGAGGAGGTCATCTCTAACTGTCACGACGGTTCCACAAGTTTTCGTTTTGCACAGGAGTGAACTTCAGAGAAGTTAAGAAACTTGCCCAAGGCCACACAGCAGTAAGTGCAGGTGCTGGGACTGCAGGGCGTCTCCTCCGAGCCCAGACTCTCTTCCAGTGAAGTATGAGATGGTACCACGTGGTTTCTAACAGCATGAGTGGTTAGTGGTAGTTAGCGCGCTGATGGTGATCGGTGATACCAACAACTGAGTTTCCGTCTACCTATCTTCTTTTGGCGTGTTTATTTCAGATCTCATGGACTCATCCTGATTATTGGTGCACAGTGCAGACGTCTCGGTCAGAATCCGCTGCTCCTTCACTCTGCTCCCACATGTCTCTACCATCGTACAATCACTTGTTTATTTGCCTGTTTCTAGAGACTACGTTCTGTGGAGAGAGGTGTTGCACCTGGCTCAGCGGTGGGATACTGACCCTCAAACAGACGTTTCCTGGACGTTCTCAGTATCAGTCACATTGCTGACAATCCAGTAGGAACTCACGATGACCCAACTCGACCCCTGTCAAGACATGAAAATTCTCGGAAAGGGCCCAAAAAATTCCTGCCGAAATGTTCCACCTCCAGTGCAAAATGCCAAGTGATAGGCCTCTTACTCAGTAACTGAGCCCGGTTCACGCCTAATAGGTGTCTTCATTCAGGTCTTTTTTCTCCCTGCACATTTCCATTTCCCCATCAAATTCCAGAGAATCACTCTCTATCTCATACACGTGATGGAGCCGGCTCCCCCTGGTTGGCAGGAGCCAGCCGTGTACGTCTCTTGCCAGGGGCCTGTCTGGGGAAGTCACAAGGATAGTTTGAACTTGGCCATGGCTGGAATATTTACATGGTGGAAATCGACAACCGCTGCATATCAGGGCTTTTTTCTTTTTCTTGGAGAACCAGTTGTTAACCATCTACCAGCACACCACTGCCTATGTGGCAGCAAACCCTGCTTCAGTCCTCATGTGGTCACGCTCTTTCTCCACTCAGTCCTCCGACTTCTGCCACTTCTCTCAGTTCTCCTGCCCTTTCCTGGCAGCTGTGGGCAGTCAGCACACCACTCTACAAAAGATAGAGGGCCCACCTAGAACAGAATCTTTGACAACCACATTTCCCTCCCAAAGTGAGTCCGTTTAGTATGCTGATGCAAAAACGTGTTTAGCGAATTTCCTTCAGATCTCTGCCTTACACATGCCTTTACTTGCTAAAAAATTTATCCACTCTCCCTCCCCTCCCCCACCCGTGTCCCAAACAAAGTGCGATCATCATATTTTTTAATCTCCAGCTTGCCCTGGGTCTTGTCAGGAGTCCCCATATGGACTGAGTTTCTTTTAAACAGGCTGAATTTCTCAACTCTCGACTCAGTCTTTACGGATCCGACTAGGGGAAAAGGTATACGGCCCTTCCATATGACGCTGCCAAGAAAGAGCTTGGCAGACCCCCCCAGCTGAGGACGTCTCCGTCGGCGGAATGCTGATTTATAGAATTAAATTGCGGCCTGTTTAAATGGATGGTCACCGACTGTGGCAAACCTCTGAGGCTGAAATTTGAGCTGCTGTTTTGCAGTCTACGTTGGGGTTTCTAAGCGACCCTGCTCCGATGGCCTGTGGACCGCTGGTCATCTCAGTACGCCCTCTCATTTTGGTCAGTTTCCGTGCCCGAGGGCTTTTCGGGTAATGCTACAGAACGAAATCAACATTTCTTTAGATGGTTTTAAAAACCTGAGATAAAGCGTGGCCTGGAAGAGCAGTCTTATATAACTCCACGGCCCTCTCTGCCTGTTCTGACTGTTAGGAATGACTGTTTGGGGTCCTGCTTATGTTTCCATGAGACGATGCAAGCCTCTTAAAGCAAGGAAATGATCACTCCTTATTAATTTAGCTGTAACTCAATTATTTTGGAAACAAAACACAGAGACTGGAAAATCTTACTAAAAATAGTAAATCACGGCAGTGGAATAGTTGGTTTTCAGACAATTAATTATGCAGCAGTAATGGTCATCATCTCTAGAGGAATCTATTTGCTCGTCGTACGAGAACAAATCAAGCAAGGACCTCATCACACAGGCCATTTAGGGCCCGTCCCTCCTTGTTGAGTCTTACTGAGGGAGTGCCGGCTGGAACTGTGGGCGGTGGAAGCCGTATTTTGGCCAGCTGAGCATCATCAAGGAGGAAGAATTCAAGCAAATTCCTTCAGTTGTCGGTCTCCTTCAGTGGCGAGAAAAACCCCCACACCTCCCTGATTTCCTGTGCTTGTCACTGAGCAGTAGTAGGCCTGCGCGAGGATGCTTGGGCAGGTAGACTCTGCTGTTGGGAATTCATGTGTGCCTAAATTTAGGGACCCAAAGTGGACTACTCCTTTTTTTTTATTATTGTGGTAAAATGTTTGTAACATAAAATTTACCATATTAGACATTTTTAAGAGTACGGTTCATTGGCATTAAGTTCATTCACATTCTTGTACGACCGTCACCGTTATCTGTCTCCAGAACTTTTTCATTACCCCAAACTGCACAAATCTTCTCTTTAATCCTACGTGGTAGGTTGTGATTATCCCCATTTACAGATGGGGAAACTGAGGCATGGAGTGGCATAGTAACTAGTCCAATGCCCCACAGGTCAGAAGTGGCTCTGCAGACACTGTGGGTCTGGGGTCCACGCTCGCCCCCCGACCTCTGAGTAGATTGTGGCCCTGAGAGGGAAAAGGACTGGGCCAGTCACCCAGATGGTCTGTGGCGGAGCTTGACCCCCCGGCATCACCGTCGCTTTCTGTCCCACCGCTCTGCCTCCACGAATGACACCTCGAATTCAGAGCCACCGGCATATGTGGAGGATATATAGTTTCTGAATTCACGCTCTGATGTAAAGTTGTGGCCCCCTCTCAAAAAGCAGCTTGTTCTTATGACTGTAAACCAGGGCTCGGGAAATTTTTTTCTGCAAAAGGCCAGACAGAAATAATTTAGGCTTTGCTGGCCGTGCAGGCTCTGTGGCAACCACTCGTCTCTACCAGTGCAGCAAGGGAGCCTCAGACGGCCCACAGGAGGACGGCGTGGTGGCCTTCCGATAAAACGCGATTCACGGACACTCAAACATGAACTTGATAGCATTATTTTATTGTGGTAAAATATATATAACATAAAATTGACCATTTTAACCAGTTCGGTGGCGTCAAGCACATTCACATTGTTGTGCAACCATCACCACCATTCATCTCCAGAACTTTTTCATCTTCCCAAACTGAAACTCCATACAAATTAAACATAACTCTTCAATCCCCAGCCCCCAGCCCCTGGCAACCACCTTTCTACTTTCTGTCTCCAGGAATTTGACTCCTCCAGGGACCTCTCACGTAAGTGGAATCATACAATATTTATCCTTTTGTGTCTGGCTTATTTCACTTAGCATAATGAATATTATTCCTTTTTGACTTTTTCAATAACTTAAATATGTAAAAACCTTTCTGACCTCACCAACTATGCAAAAGCTAGATCTGACCCGTGGGCGTAGTTTGTGGAACCCTGGTCTAAAGAAGGTTTTCAAAATGCAAGTCCAACCCTCTGTCCTTTACAAATGATTAAAGTAAGGCACAGAGAGGCCAAAGGAGCTGCCCACAGTAACACAGCTACGAAGTAGCCTTGCTCAGAATGAAAGCTGGGAATCCGCACTCCCAGTTTGCTTCAGGAACAAAGAAGTGAGGTTCAGACTCCTGAGTTCTTTCACTGAAAGTGGTCCCATGCTGGGTGACTCGGTTAGAAGTCATCCTTGTTGCTGGTGAACACACAGAGGAGGTCTCTACCAGCTTCCCATCCTGGAGACGGATTGGCACGGCATTAGACACTCTACTCTAGAAGAAATGTCAAGTATGCACTTGTCCTTCTGACTGTCGTTCAAGTCAAACAAACCCGGCCAGACAGTGAATAGTCAGCTTATTCGCTCAGACCTTCCTTTCATTGGAACATGCATGACTTTTATATACGGTGACTTGCCAGATGCTTAAAAGGCACATTTTAAAGAACAACAAACACTCCTCTGTTCCTTTCTGGTGGCCGAGGGGATGTTGGGTTTACAGCGCCGGGCTCCCAGCAAACACAGCCTTCTTCTGGCTTTCTTCTCCCCAGTCAGCCAGAACTTGCCCACGTGGGCCTTTCTTTAGGCCGCTACTGTTGGCGGGACCGAGGGCAGAGGAAGCAGAGGGGCCCACTGGAAGGTGGAGGTCGGCCTTGCTCACGCCTGCACAGCCACGCAGAGCTCGCTGTGTTTGAGTTGGGCTGTGAGCGCAGTCCGACATCCTGCACTTCCAGGTCAGTGCTGGCGAGAAGGGCAAGCAGAGCTTATGTGCAGGAAAATAAATAGTCCGTGTTCATTTTCAACAGCTGTCTTTTGAAAGCTGGAAACCGAGAGCACGTGGCCGGAGCGGAGGCATCACTGTCTTGCACTGTGACTTTCAGATGGTGCCACCGCCTCCTTTTCACACCCTCCCACCCCAGGAGTCGGGATGTCAAATCTCTAAATGGAGGGTGTTTGTTCCTGGGGTCTTGGTTTGGCCTCCGTGGTTTGGGGGTAACCTTCCCTCTGTGACATTATAAAGTGAGTTCTTGGAGTAAAGTGTCCCCTGGGCCTCCGCTCAAGCAGAACACTGGCTTTCCTGCTTTCCGTTTTCATTTAACTATTGCAACCTTTTTGTTGCTAGTCCTGGCTGGTCCTGTGGAAACTGGTGAGGAAGTGCTGTTGTGAGCTCCTGCTAGAGCTCTATCCTCAGGAAAGCCTACAGATAAATGTGACTTTGGATCAGTTTTTCACACTTTGTAACAAAGAAGCCTTATTTACCACAAACCTCACCTTTGAGACAAAAATGAATGGCTGGGAAAACCCTATTTCTTTAGTGATTCTGGTTAATTGTAACTTCCAAATCAGATGAACTACAAGATCAATGCAACCAACTTTGGGGAAACAAGTCCATCATCGTCATCATCATCATAATGAGGAGGAGAAGAAGCAGCAGCTGCTGCTAATTTGATAGCTACAATACGAATATGTCACACAATCCTACAAGGCATTCATTCTGTAGGAAGGCTTGTGCACGCCAAGTAGTGTGTTGGTCGTTCAAGGGGATCCAAAGATGAGACTAGCCCTCAGAGGGGTTGCGGTCCAGCATGGGAGATAATACGTGCATATTAATACCCCTAACACAGAGCAGAGCGTACTAAAGAGCAGACAGGTCGAGTGCTCTGGGAGCTCTGAGACAGGGACATTGCCCCAAGCCTCGGGGCTAAGTCAAGAAAGGCTCAAGTCTGTAGGTGTTAAAGTCTTCAGAGCCCTTTTCTGGCAGCCACTGTCCTCTGACCATCCCTGGTTTCTGGATCCTGGCTAAAGCTTTGTTCCTTATGACCATGCTCCCCAAACCTCACTGTCAGTGGCAGGGCCCCAGTTCCTTCCCTTGGCCCAGGGCTCTCATGTGACCCTCCAAGTTCTCCATGACTGGAGCATCTCCTTGTCCCTCTCCAGGCATCCCAGGAAGGGAGTCCAGACCCAGAGCCACATGCCCTGGGGACCTGAGCCTACACCGCCCGCCCGTCTGCAGGAATGTCGGCAGGCATCTGGTTGGGAAAGGGCTGCCTAAGCAGGAGGACTTGCGTTGGTGGTTGGTGGCAGCTCACCAGCCCAGCTTAAAGCCCTGGTACCCTGAAAGACAGTCCTCATCTCTCTGATCTCTCCATCCACAGGGCCTGGTGAGTGGCAGTTGCCGCAAAAAGAGAAATGGATCATGGCAGGCTGCCAATATCCTCGCACTGGGAAGAGAGGAAAGCAAACTGCAGTGGAACTGGAGCGATCTGAACCCTCAACAGACTGAGGAACGCTGGGGGCTCCAATCTTCAAGGTCAAGCACTCCAGCGTCTCCATTTTCATTGCGATTAAATAGAAACTTTTGTATATTACAGTAATGCTTCCCTAATGTTTTTAAGGGGGATTTTGACAAATTTGGTGACAGAAAAAAATAAAACCTTTGCACAAGGATCATAATCAAAATTAAAAGTCAAATCAGGAAAAAGATTAATAAAATATAAAATAAAGGGTTACTGTCTTTACAACATAAGCAACTATTCCAAAACAAGAAGAAACAGAAGCCCAATGTTTTAAAATGGCGCAAACATGAAGAGTAGTTCTTAAGGAATAGAAATGATTGATACCTATTAAAAAAAATCAACCACCCTAGTAATCAAAGAATTTCACATTAAAGCAACTTTCAGATAGAATTTTTTCACCTATAAGAAAGTTTAAGAAACCAAAGGAATATCTTTTTAGCAACTTATAGGGACAAAAACATCCACATAGTTCTGATGGGACTGAAATTTGGTCAATCTTCCTAGACAGCAGTTTTCAATATATGTCAAACATCTTTTTAAAATGCGGTTAGCTTTTGTCCTAGCAACTGTACGTGGAAAGAAGTGTGGGTGTGCACAAAAACTTATTTATAAAGCACACTCACTGGGTTATGGATTATAATCGTGAAAGACAGGGGGCCATGTAAATGGACAAGAGTGAATTAACTAAAAATAAAGAGCCAATCATAAAACAGTACAAAATCAGTAAACTTTAGGAAGAGATTTAATGACATAGAAAGATGTTCACAGTAAATTAAATGAAAAAAAGCACATTGCAAAACAGTGAGGTATTGTGACAGTTTCGTAAAAAAAAGAAAAATCCCAACTGGTGTTTATATAGAAAAGCATCTGGACATATGTTCTCTCAGGTGTTAACGGATGTTGTTTCTGAATAGGTGGAATTGTGTGAAATTTTTTCTTTTCCTCTATTTATTTATATTATTTGATTTTTCTGCAATGATCATGTGATTTTTATAAAGAAAAAAGATTATTTTAGTAATAAGAACATATACACCAACAAGACTAGGAACAATATTTGCAGCAAAGAGGAAACGTCGAAAATGGCAAAGGTGGAAAGAACACATTTATATATAAATGCATATAAATGGAGCCTTATGTAACAGACATTTCAACCAAGATTAATATATTCCTAGTTAACAAAGATGTGGAAAAACATTCAGCACCATTAGTAACGAAAGAACTGCAAAATTAACAAATTAAAGGGAATAATTCCTCAATTTCCAATTAATAAAAACATTTGTTTTTAAAAACACATCCATTTTTAATTGAAAAACGTTACACATGCACTTTATAAAAAGAGTTTAATCAACACGAAAGGTTCAAAGACACACCTCAAACCCTACTACCCAGAAACCATATATATATATAAAACATAAAAATAAATATATGTATATATAAGGTGTTTATTTAACATTTTGGCTTTTTTCCTCCGTTCAGTTTCCTCAGTGCCCAGAATAGCGTCTGGCACACAGAAGACTCTAAATAAATGTCTGTTGAATGAATGAGCTGAATAGTATCATATCACAATGCCATTTTAAAATAAAAAGAATTTAAATTAATTTAATTTTAATTTTATGGAAGGTAAAAAAGCTGAAGGAATTTCTGAACTTCAAATAAATGTTTGTAGTTCACTGTATTTCCAAAAGAAATATTAGTTCTTATAGATTCCTCCAAAGTTTAAAAAAAAATGGTGATTAATAGTCATGAAGTAATCGGAGTCATTAAGATTTTTTTCAGATTTTTATGTTTTTTGATTTCTTATTCTAAAAAAAGAAAAAAGGGTAAATTTGGACTCACTTCCTCCTACCCCTAGTTTTCGTTAAGTGCGCTCTATTCCTCAGTTGGTCATTTTAACTCACCTTTTGGGTTGGCTGGGCTCTTACCCAGAAGAGCACATGGGAGCTGGAGGTCCAGAATCCCAGCAGGGCCGCCTGCTGCTCGTTTGCTCGAATGACAACTTGTATCAGCTTAGCAATCTTGGATTTTGCCTTCTTTCCTTCAGAACACTCTAGACATGGCTCCGTGGTCTTCTCCTAATGAGTCTGGGACACCTGACTTTTTTCCCCTCGTAGGCTCCCTCTGCCTGAACGTCTGAGAAGTCTTCGTCTATCCTCCAAGTTCACTGTCTCAACCAGGATACAGCTTACTGTCAGTACTGCACATAGCATTTTTTTCCCTGATGCTGTTTTGATCTAAAAGTGTGCACTTTATTTCTGATGCTTTGTCTCTGAGTGTGTTTTCCCCTCTTTCACTCATTGGGTCCCTAATTCAGAGACATCAATTATCATTATATTGGATCATCTTTGTCCTCTGTTGCTATCATCTCCTCTAACCTACTTTAATCTTTGCCTTTTTCCTGTCCATTTACCGTGAATAATTTCAGCAATTCTTCTTTGTCAATAATTTCATTTTTCAGTGGTGTCTTTATTATTCCTTACTTCTAATGTATTAACTGTCATCAATATTGTTTTTTAAACTTAGTGTGTTTCTTTCACTCTGAAATCTGTTTAAGTCTCATTCTATTATTTTGTATCATCTCACTTTTGAAGTCTTATTTTACTGAATTTCTAGTCTTATTAAGTTCTTCTATTATTCAAAATGTTCATAGGTAGTTCCTGGAATATGTTTTCTTCCAGGACAGGACCTTCATTTATTTTTTTTTGCTGGTCATGTTCCCCTTGTTTTGTTGCTGCAGTTTGCTATAATGTGTTTGCATGATTGCCATGCCATGTCTTATTTTGTTCTAGGTTTTTGAGTGCAGCTCTGTATGCATCTATTTAATCTGAATGGTGGGAGAATTTTCCTTGACACTCTTTTCACATTATCTGGGCTTCATTGTCTTCTAGGCCCCAGTGTGGTGGTGGATTTCACTAAACTCTTCACTCTTGTATAATCTGGGAACACAGAGATGGGGAACGGGCAGACCATGGGGTAGGGAGCATGGCCAGTAGCTTTCTCTGGGAAGGCTGGACTGTGCTCTCTCCTTGGGGATGCCACTAAATGTCATAAATCAAGGTCTGTTTCATGCAGCCAAGGCTGTATGACACTTCTGTGGGCTTTGGCTTCCTGCGCAATGGCAAGCCTTGGCCAGTCCCCCTCTCCCCGGAGGTTTCAAGGTGACATTTAGGGCCTTCCAAACTCAAGGATCTTTTCACAGGGCTACCTGCTCTTGCCTTTTCTGCCAGAGAACTTGTTTCTCTCTGAATCGAAGAGTATTAGTCAAAATGCTGAATTTCGTCAACCCTCTTTCTTTTCTTGGAGAGATGGATTTGGGCTCAGAAGTTATACTATATCAGAATTTTCTGGTTCTTTACAAGGTCGTGACTTTTCAAGACACAAAGGTGATTCCTTGTCTGATTTCTATTTGTGCTTGTTTGCAGTGTTTTGCTTTTTTAAATTTTTGTTTGTTTACTAATTTGTTTATTTCATTAGGAATTGTTTGGGGGGATATATAACCTTCTACCTTCTTCGCCCTCCCTACCTTCTTAGGCAGAATACACCGAACATCACTTTTCTAATGACCCGGGGCCTCATTGAGATCATGATCGTGGAAACATTCCTTACATATGGCTGCAACTCCAGGTGTTGATGAAGTCGCTGCAGGAGGCAGAGGAGTGAGGATCCTACGACGGGTCCCAGTCCTTGATGCTGGTAGTTTCTTGCTCCTGTCTCAGAAAGGTGAGATTAGCCTGTAAAGCCACATGCCCCTCCGACCAGTGGGAAAAGTGTACTTCTCATAAAGCCAAATTCATCAGAAAAGTCAAGAGGAAGAAGCCTCGTTCCAAGGGGTTTTCCCATTGCCCCAACTCGTCATCTTCCCTCCTGCTCTCAGGGTCCTTGGACGTGTCACCACCATGGAGAGTGAACACTGCTGCTGGCATTACTAAGTCAAATGACAGAAGCACTGCCCTGTCGGCTTGCCCTCTCTCTCTCCTGTCACGGCACTAGCAGGTAAGTCCACCATTTTGAGACTCTGTGATGGAAGCTCTATCAGTCAGGTTTCTCGGTTGTGAGCAACAGAGAGAACTCTGGCTAACTTCAGCAGAGAAAGAATTCACACGGAATTAAGACTGAGGATCCAGACCCAGGAAAGAAGGGACCAAAGCATCTCTAGGAACCTGAGAGGGAGGACACGGAGGACAGTCCCTTCTCGGCACTGCTGTTGAAATAAGTCTGCCTACTATCTTCATCTCCATGTCGCTCAACTCAAGACTTAAATTCATGAGAGTCTACTTGGCCCACCACTTGACTAAGCGAGAGCAGAGCACCTTGGGGAGATAGTTCTCCAAAGTGACACCAAATTTCTGCTAAGGAAAGAAGGGAGCCTGGATGCAGGGCCGCCAGAGTCCTCAGCTGTTTATAACCTTAGCACCAGAAGATGATGGCTCTCCTCTGGCACACCACCAGGCCGTTTTTCCCTTAGAAAAACATTTAACTTTTAACGAAATGTGAGACGCAAACACACAACCAATAAAAACCACACCTTCAATAGGATATCATATGATGGGTCAACTTTTCTCAGAAAATCCTAAGCTATAATAACATTTTATAGGCTAAATATCACACTCTGGAGCTTAGGGTAAAGCAGGGAGGTGACCGAAAGGAGACGTAAGTTTCAAAACCTCCAGCCTTGCCTTTATGAGGGTAGGTGCTAAGCCACACTTTAGCATCAGAGTAGCTTGTCCGTGCATAGAAAAGCCAATAATTCTGGAGGAAAGAACCAGGCAGAAAAATCTAATTGAGAGCCAGACGAGGTGATGGATCGGACCTGCTACTCAAGTGTGGTCTGTGGTCCAGCAGCATCTCCATCACCTGGGAGCTTATTAAAAATGCAGAATCTCGGGTCCCACCTCAGATCTATGAGTCAGAATCTGCATTTTAACAGGACCCTCAGGTGACTTGTGCACACACGAAAAATTGAGAAGCACAGATTCAGAGCACAAATTCTTAAGACAAGCTGGCTGGGTTGGCAAGTAGTTGATGTGGGAAAACTCTTGGGAGAAGCTCAGCTAATGAACACAGATCAGAATGACAGGACTAGGAAATCTCCGTTTTGCTATTTCTTATGATGTACTGGATCTTGACGGCATTCATAGATGGCTGCTAAGACAGATGGAAGACTGATGGGAGTTGTGTCATGAAGTGACCAGGCTGACACTGCCTGAACCCATAGGACAATCTTCACGTCATTAGAAATGGAATCATGACAGCCGCCTCACAGGGAGAAGGAGTGCACCCAGGAAGGAGTCTTTCCAGAAAATTATACCTGCTGGCATCCCGCTTCCAGTTCTAACTCCCAGCTTAAGGGAAATACCAGGGAAAGAGGAACATGTTAAATGACACCACCGAGGTACAAACAGCAAAATCCAGAATATTTTACAAATGAATGTAATGGGCCAAAAAAGTGGGAAATTGTTATAGATTAGAAGAGACTAGAAAATATCAACTGAATGCAGTGTTGGGTGGTTGCACCCTGATTCAAACGTACCAACTGTAAAAGGATATTTTGGGGGCAATCAGGGAAAACTGAACATCAGCCATAAACGGAACAGGGATGATATAAAGGAATCATTTTGGGGTGCGATAGCAGTATCATGGTTGTATAACAAAGGAAAAGTCCTTATCTTTACATAAACTCACTGAAGTGTTACGAAGTGAAATGATAGGACACCCAGGATCAAAATATTCCAGAAAACAACACACATGTGGGGCAGAAAGATAAAACAAGATGGCAGAAATTTGATAATTTTTGAAAGTGGGTGATGGACACTTGGAGGCTCATTATGCAATTATCTCTACTTTTGTATATATTTTAATATTTCCAAAGCAAAAATTTTAAAAAAGAAAACAAACGAACCTGTCTGGGCTCCTATCTTGACTCCCACACTCCCTGGCTGTGTAATCAAGGGAAATTTACTAAACCTCTCTGGGCCTCAATGTCCCCATCTATAAAATAAGAATAATAACAGTACCTGCCTCATTGACTTGTTGGGAGGATTCAGGAGGCAATACGTGTAAAGCATTTTCAAAAATATCCAGCACATAGCAAACACTCAATAAACACTTGCCATCAATTCAATATTTATGTTCTGCATGGCAACAGATCAGGATGAGGCATCTCTGAAAGCCCTGAGTCAATAAAATCTTTTAAAGACAGACGTCTTACCTTACAGGAACATTAGCAAATACAAAAACTGTCAGCTTGTCCTGATTCTGCTTGGAAACAGAGGGAGCCTGAACCACCACCGCCATCAACTAGAAGACAACGGGCTCTGTCTAAACAAGCCCATTCCACACGGTTGTAAACTCTCCTGTCCCTCAGTCCGTGCTCAGCAATGAGGTGCCTGAAGAACCCACAGAACGCTCCTAGAAGGTCATCTTGTGCTGACTACTTTTCTCTATCGAACTTTCACAGATACTATGTCTCGGTTTTTAAAGTCAAAGTGGTCCTTTCCAAAAAATGGCCACCACACACAACCCCAGATACTTGGCTCCAGCTCCAGCGTGCCTCAGGGTCACCCGGAGGGCTTGGTAAACCGCAGACCACTGACAGAGACATTCCTGCGGCTCCGTCTTCCGGGGCCCACACTGTAACTGCAAATCACAAATCACTGCATCCGTCAAGGAGCCTCCTTTTTTGCATTTGTAAAACGGGTATAACAACATCTTCCTTGAGAGGCTGGCCCTGTGGCCTAGTGGTTAAGTTCAGCCCACTCCATTTCATTGGACTAGGTTCACATGTTCGGATCCTGGGCACAGACCTACACCACTTGTCAGCCATGCTGTGGTGGTGACCTGTATATAAAACAGAGGAAGATTGGCACAGAAGTCAGCTCAGGGCTAATCTTCCTCAGCAAACAAAACAAAACAAAACAAAACACATCTCCCTTGAGGGATCCTTTGAGGATTAACTGAGTTAACATTGCCTGTAATGCACTCACTCCAGGGAAGATTCTTGGGGACGCCAGTTCCTTCTGAGGTGATTTCTCCCTCTCCTTGGCCTGTCCCCGCCCTGCCCTCTTGCTCTGAGAAGGAGCCTCTCATTTCATTCCCATCAGCCTTCACTCTGGTGCCTCCTCTCCTATTTCCCACCAGCCAAGGAGGCACCAGAGTGGGACCAGCCCAGCTTGACCTGCATTGGCCCCAGTCCTCGGGCTCTGCTGTCTCCTTGAATCCTCACACACCCCCGACCGCCCGGCAGCCCCTGGTCCTGGCCCCTCTGCCCTGAGTTTGAAGGATAGGTGCATAGGGGCTTTTAAACATGCTGCAGCCTGGTTATCTTCACCCCTGAGCACTTGCCCCTGGCTCATGCTTCACAATTCCCGGTCAGGGCTCGGTGACATCTCACCCTACAAGGTATGTCTGACACTCATGAAAACTGAAATGGGGACACACAGTTTCCAAGAACATTCCTATTGCCCTTGAAGGAAGGGGAAAGAATAAAATATATGATTTCTGGCTCTCCATCCCATTTCCTAGAGGAAACTGTTGTCCCATAAATTACAAGAAAAACACTAAAGGCTGGCCCCAGGGCCCTGTGGCTGCCAGCGGAACAAAGGGGTGGGGTGACAAGCAGCAGAGGGCAGGCACCGCTCGGCCAGTGGGGAGCAGGGCCCTCATTCCCCACATTCTCTCAGGATTTGGGCGCAACATGCTCTTCTGTTTTTAGAATGTTCCAGATGCGTTAGTGCACTTCATGGTCTCGGCAGTGTGGCCACCCTCCAGTAGACACTGGAGCCCCAGCTGGGGGACCAGATAGTCCAGGATCTGGCCCAGGCACCCCAGGACAGGCAATTAGTCCGCCTCCCTGCCCCCTGCAGCACGATGCAGCCCGTGTGACAGGAATGTGACACCCAACTGACACTAACACTTGACATAGGACTGAGAGCAGAGACTAAGGCAGGGTGAGAGGAGCCCAAACTCCCACCCTCCCCATGAGCCCCTGGAGCTCCACACACCGTCGAGCCCCACACTGGTGGGCTGAGCACCCCCAGCAGCCTGGCTGTGCCCATGGGGCAAGAGAGGTGGCCTCAGGCTCAGAGCAGCAGATTTAATAGACCCTAAGGATTCCTTCTGCTCTGGGTCACTGGCCGTTAGTGTGGCAAGGCCACAGCTCCTTCTCTTGACAGCCAGGCTGGTCACAGCTGCCTGGAAGATTAGCCCTGAGCTAGCATCTGCTGCCAATTCTTTTTTTTTTTTTTTTTTTGCTGAGGAAGATTGGCCCTGAGCTAACATCCATACCCATCTTCCTCTGTTTTATGTGGGATGCCTGCCACAGCATGGCTTGATGAGTGGTGCCACGTCCCCATCTGGGGTCCAAACCAGCTAACCCTGGGCCACTGAAGTGGAATGTGCAAACTAAACTGCTGTGCCACCGGGCCAGCCCCTGGACTCCCTCTCCTAATGTCATTAAGGAACACACTTTCATACCAAATGAGGAGTGGAGAAGCCCTGTTGGGGGTTTCCAGAAGCTCCCGTGAAGGCTGAGCCAGCACACACACAGCCCAGGCAGGAGGATGAAGCATGTAGGGCTCGCTATCCTGGGGTGTCCAAGGACCAGCAGCCCAGCCTTACCTGGGAGCTTGTTAGAAACACAATCTCCACCTCCACCCAGATTTGCCAAATTGGCCTCTACTTTTTGACATGGTCAGCAGATGGTTTGTAAGCAGCTTAAAGTTCAGGAAACACTAGTTTATAAAGCTTCTTGCATTTCAGCCAGCCCTCCAAGATGGCCCTCAGCTCCTGGTGTGATATCCTTGAGAAGTTGGCTCTCTCCTCAAAGCCACTTGGGAACAGGATGTGGGGAGGGGGGTGCGGAGGAAGTGCTGTCTCTGGTTTGAATCCTGTTAAATATAGACCACAGACTGGTGTGCAGAGCCCAGCCCCTCTTTGTGTCTGGGGCTGACAAAGAGGTTGGGAATGCTGTGTGGTTCGCGGCCAGGTAGCCACAGGTGGCGAGGCTTAGCTCCAAACCAGACAGGTCCACGGGTCCCACTCACATCCACGTGGGGAAACCGGGAAACTCACCCAGCAGACAAGGCAAGCCAGTCAGTTTTGTCCTGCTTTTTCCAATGCACTAAATTGTGATATCAATAATTATTGTTATTGTCATCACAGTCTTTACAGCTACAGTTCCCGAAAACTTATCATGAGCCAGAAACGTTATGTAATTAACTAGTGGAATTGCTCAGGAGCCCCGGCGCGTGAACCCGTGACCCCACAGATGGTCCCTGCCGAGCCCAGTGATTAGAGCATGGACAAGTCCCACGTGGCAGGTGGAGGGAAAAACCACCTGGGAACCCACCTTGGCACTAACCATGGAGGAATGAGCACCCGAGAATGAGCAGATTAAACCTCGGGCGCGAAAGGCAGGCGGGGCAGGGGCCTAGCCTAACTTCCTCTGCACAGAGAGGGGAGGGAAGCCCAGCGAGGAAAGTTCTCCTCCAGGTGGCCAGTGGGTTTGCGGCAGGGCTGGGCGGGGTGCTGTCTCCTGCTCCCATCCCTGTGAGTCCCCCTCCTGGCCTCTCGGGTCCAGTTTCATTTGGGCTCACTGGGTGGGCAGTAAAATGGGATCTCCACCTGTTCCTGACCTTCGGTTTGCCTCCTGGGGTCTTCTCAGCGTCCTTGAGGGAAGTGACCGTGCCCTGGGCTCCTTTAGGCGGAGTGAAGTTTCGCTAGGCCGGGTGCAGAGCCACCTCTCAGAGCATCCGCTCCAGGGGCGTCTGCAAGGAATGTGATGTCCCACGAAAGTCAGGTGTCTTCACACCGCCTTCTTAAAGTGCCACTAGACTGGGTCAACAAAATGTGGAAATCCATGCAAAGGAATATGATCCAGTCATAAGAGTATGAAGTACTGATACACGTTACAGTATGGGTGAGCTCTGAGAACACTACACTGTGACAGAAGACAGACACAGAGACCACAGGCTACGTGATCCCATTTCTATGAAATGCCCAGAACAGGCAAATCCATGGAGACAGAAAGCAGATTCATGGTTGCCAGGGGCTGGGGGGAGGAGCTGGGACTGACTGCTGATAAGTAAGGGGTTATCTGTGGGTTGAGGAAAATATTTTAGAACTGATACAGGTGTGGTACAGCACAACATCGTGAAGGTACTGAATGCCACTGAAACGTACAGTTTAACATGGTTATTTTTATGTTATGTTGAGTTTTACCTCAACAGAAAAAGAAAATGAGGGGCTGGCCCAGTGGCACAGCGGTTAAGTTTACACACTCCGCTTTGGCGGCCCGGGGTTCACTGGCTAGGATCCGGGGTGTGGACCTATGCACCGCTTGGCACGCCATGCTGTGGCAGGAGTCCCACATATAAAGTAGAGGAAGATGGGCATGGATGTGAGCTCAGGGCCAGTCTTCCTCAGCAAAAAGAGGAGGATTGGTGGCAGATGTCAGCTCAGGGCTAATCATCCTCAAAAAAAAAGGATGTTTGTCCCCTCAGGTGGAAACGTCTTCCTGGCTTAGGCTCCTCAGTCCCTCTGAAGACCATCCTCAGTAAGTCATAACCTTTATGATCACAGATGTCCCCAAGGCAGGAAGAGGGGAGGAAAGCCAGGGTCTGGCTTCTGGGTTCACTCACTGTTTATGTGACCTTGGCTTTATGGGACCCCAAGAAGCCACTCGGTCCAGCCCCCAGCCTGCTGAGAACAAAGGCCATGCCAGGCTATGGGACTCTGATGCACTCACTTATTCCAAGAGTATTTTGGGTTGCCAAATCTGGCCAAGCACTCTCGTAAGTGCTGCAGAAACAGAACAAAAGGGACAGAACTCTCTGCCCTTGTGGGAACTACCTTCTGATCCCAGGGGGGAGCGGTTGGCGTGCAGTGCAAACCCGCCGCTCCGTCTTCACTTCAGTCTCCCCCCCTTTGTCTGGCAAACACCCAGGAGCAACGGCTCTGTGCTACTTAAAGAAGACAGGCCCACCCTGGGCAGCACAGGGCGATGGCGTGGAGGGACCTAAGGGCTCATCAGAGCCAGATGACCACCCAATGCACTTGCCCCTCTCGCCACTCTTTTGAGACGAGCATTGTCCCCTCCGGCTGTGTCACTTAAAATGCAGCGATTCTGTGAAACTAGAGGCCATAGCCTTGATGTGAACTAGTTATCAGACTACTAGTCAACCCAAGAAAGTAGAATGGTAGTGATAGGTGAGAAGCAGGTAGGCACCAGGTGCATGGAAGAGGGGGAGCAAAGAACAGGAGGCCTGGGCCGGAATACAAGGTCCATCCCTG
This sequence comes from Equus asinus, assembly GCF_041296235.1. Classification (NCBI taxonomy): domain Eukaryota; kingdom Metazoa; phylum Chordata; class Mammalia; order Perissodactyla; family Equidae; genus Equus; species Equus asinus. The sequence goes on along the minus strand of NC_091791.1, from coordinate 11,284,968 downwards.
GCCCACGGGGCTCAAGGAGGCAGAGCCCCTGCTGGGTCCCTAGAGAGCAAGGGCGCTGAGCCCGATGAGGAAGTGGGGCAGACAGAAAACCATGGGACATCTCCCCCTAGACCTGCAACCACATGATGAAGGCAAGGAAGAGACCCGATAGTGCCAGCGTGACACGGGAGAAAGGGGACATTAAGTCACTGACTCCAGTGGATGCATTGGCCCAAAAGAGCACAGACCAACCAGGTGACTTAGACCAACAGACAAATCCTTGGGCTAAGCCCCAAGCCATCCATCCACCCAGCGGGGCTCTGAGGGCGCTGGGATGCAGGACAGGCAGGCTTTAATCACGGGAGAGGGGGCAGAGAAGGAAGCAGAGGACTAATCTGAAGACAAGGGGTGCTGGGTGCTAGGGTGGGAGCCCTGGCCAGAGAGGAGCTGGCAGGAGGGTTCAGGGCTCTTGGGGGGAAGGAGAGAGCCAATGGGGAGCAGTAGACACCTCTGTTCAGGCTAGAAGGTTGTGAATAACAAAAGGGGAAGGGAAGTGGTAGGAGATGGAGGGAGAGAGAAAGGGGAGGAAGGGAGGAAGCAGAGAAAGAGGAAAAGAAAGGAAAGAAAGGAGGATGGGACCGGAGTACAGGCTAGATGTGCCCCTCACAGACCCAGGAGCAGCCTGTGCCAGCCCAGTGCGGTGCAGCTGGGTCCTCGGCCTCCCCAGCCCGGCCACAGCCCCTGAATGCCTCTTTTGTGATCCAGGTGCAAGCCCAGCCCCTCCTCGGCAGCCACTGGAGAGCTCAGAGCCTCGCATCATCTGTGCCCCACATGGTGGGGCTGAGGGCAGGGAGGCGCCTCTCTCAGTGGCACCAGAGGCTGCAAAGAACCAACTTATCACTGCCCCTTTGTATGGGAACAATGGGGCCCCCAAGAACCCTACCGGCCAGAGAGAGGAAGTCTCAGGACAATGATCTCCCTTCCCCCATTTCCTGGTCTGCGTGGAAATGTGGGGATGGAAGAAATCCTAGTGCTGTGAAGTCTCACTGGTTCAGTGACCCAGGCAGGCCCAAGTTCTTACCCATGTGTTGTCATCACCTCTGAAACTGTGGCTGTCAGGCCACCTCCTTACCCCACGTCTGTCCAATTTCCTGGTCCCGCCAACTGCACCTCCTCAGCAGTTCCCTCCTCTCCACGCCCCCACCTGACACCGGCTTCATCTCCTGTCTGGACTCCTCTGCGGCCTCCCAGCTGTGTGCTCACCGTCCCTCTGGCTTTCCCTCTCTCCCATCTTGCTCCACCTCCTGCCAACATGGTCTGTTCTCTACCTGCAGCCAACATGGTCTTTCTAACAGCGCACAAATGTGTCAGTCAGCTCAGGCGCTGTAACAAGTACCCCAGACTGGACTGGGCACTTACACACAGACCTCTATTCTCACAGTTCTGGAGGCTGGACGTCCAAGATGAAGGTGTCAGCAGGGTTGGTTTCTCCTGAGGCCTCTCTCTTTGGCGTGCAGATGGCGCCTTTTCTCTGTGTGACAGCATCTCTGGTGCCCCTTCCTCTTCTGACAGGGACATCAGTCCTATTGGATCAGGGCCCCATCTTTACGACCTCATGTAACCTTAATTGCCTTTTCAAGGCCCTGTCTTTAAATATAGTCAGATTGAGGGTTAGGGCTCCAACACATGCATTTTGGGGAAACACAGTTCAGTCAAAACAACATCTCTCTGCCTCACCAGCGGTTCTTGTCACCTCCCCACAGCTTCCAGGCATGGCCTATAGAGTTCCTCACACCACAGCCCTCATGGGCCACCTCAATCTTGCCTCCTGTTCTATTTTTCTCAGAACTTATCACTGTTGGACACCATACTATATACTCATTTGTTTGTTGTCTGACTCTACTCAAATGCAAACTCATTGGAAGCAAAGAATTTGTGTGGTTTAGCACAGAATTCCCGGCCCCTGGAACAGGGCCTGGCACTTCGTAGGTGCTCTGTAAATATCTGTGGAAGGAAGGAAGGAATCTCTCACTATTTCCCACACTGCATTTCGCTCTCCTCTCCCCCTTAAAACTCTGAGCTCTGCTCATGCTGTTCCCTGGGTCTAGAACACACTTCCAACCACTTCTAACTCCTCATTTATCTGGACAAGTGTCATTTATTCTCCGGCATTCAGCTCAAGGGATTTCTCCTCCAGGCCCTCGCTCTGCAGCCCCACGGCGGGCTCAGGACCTCAGTACAGGCCGTCGGATTCGCCATACTGGACTGAAATGATCTGCTTATGCACAATGGTTTTGTCCAACTAGACTGGAACCTCCTCGCGGGCAGGGCTGTGTCTTTCCCATCTCATTATCCCCAGCACCTGGCACAGAGCCTGTGCCTCCAAAGCAGCATAAATCTTTCCCCATGTGCACTAAGCTCAGACCTCACGCCTGCTCTGCTCCAAAATCTGCATTCTCTCGTTCGTTGGTTCCTCCAACAGGTGGTTACTGAGCAGTCACAACGGTGTCTTCACCTGAGGTCGGTGAACTCAGGGAGACGGTGAACTTAGATGGAAACAATGGCATCTTTCATTTTACTAGCCTCGAGGTAACATTCAGCATTCCATCAACGGTGGACACAGGCCCCAAGCTACAGTAGCGTCAGTCTCTGTGACTTTTGTCACCAATAGAGATCTCAGATCGTTTCATCTTGTGTTATAATTGTTGCAGATGTTGCACAATAGCATTTACCCTCATTATTACCCGGAAATGAGGTTATTACAGTGGGTACTATACCCATACGGAAATTCATTATTTAATGTATTAATAAAGAAGCATATACATTATTATCCCACACATCTGTAATATTTTGATAGCCATGTCAATTATATTTCAATACACTTGGTTTTCTTTGTAATTTTATGTATTTTATTTTACGCATTTAAAGGCCTTATTCTGAGAAGGTCCTCAGATGGCCCGAGGAGCTCCTGAATCCTCTAGGATGCGCATCTGTGACAATGACCAAGAGCAAAGGAGTCCCCCACAGAGCTGTGCTCCAGGGGGTGGGACAGAGCAAACACATGCTCAAATGAAGAAATAGTACGATTTCACACTGTGAGAACCGCTATGAAGGAAATGACTGGGTGGGGAGGAGGGACTCTTTCGATGGTTCAGTCAGCAAAGGCTCCCCGAGGCCCGGATGTTTGATCAGAGTCCTGAAAGATGAAACTAGAGCATACAAAGAGCTGGGGGACAGTGATCTGGGCAGAGGTGACAGCAAATGCAAAGGCCCTGAGGCAGCCCTGAGAGGGACATGTTGCTGTGTGGCTGGAAGAGGCCAGGCGGCGATGGAGATAGAGAAGGGTGGTTGGCTGGGCCAATCCCGCAGAACTCTGCAAGCAGGACAAGCTGCTCCGGTTTCATCCCAAGCATAATGGGGCGCATCTGGACATGTGACAGTAAAAAGCAGAGACGTCTCCCAATCTCATTTATAGCTGAAAAGAACACTCTGGCTGCCATGGGCAGATGGAAACGGGCTAGTGAAGAAGTCATTGTTTTCATCCAGCCGAGAAGTTGTGGAGCTTGGGATCAGCATGGGAGCTGGAGAGGGGGTGGGGAGTGGTTGGATGTGGAATATTTGGAAACCACAGAGGACAGGAGGAGGAGGGCTGGAAAAGCAGAGCTGAGGCAACTCCCCGGCTTGGGGCCCTGGCAACTGGGTGGATGGCAGGACCAAGACCGAGAAGCTAGTCAGGGCGGCGTGGGCCCCTGGAGCTCTGCTCCTGACTGCACCCAGGGGAAAACTCCAAACTCTGTCACTGGCCTTAAATCCCACCTGGGCCCAACCTCCATGCCCATCTTCATCCTGCTCTGCTCGTCAAGGCGAAGACTGTGACCCAGCCAGATGTGTCTGCTTGCCCTGCCCCTCCTAGGCACTCACTGTCTCCCACTCCACTCTCGTCTTGACTACCCCAATCCTCCGAATCCCACATCAAGGCCCAGGAAAACCCCACCTCTTGCATGCAGACTTCCTGCAGATCCTCATTCCTCTGAAACCCTACACTAGCTCGGTCCCCTCATTTGGCAATGGCACATCCTGCTGCTTTGCTGGCATCCTCTCTCCAAGTGGTGTCAGCCCTTCAGGGGCAGCAGTGGCCCCTCCAGTCCTGGTGTCCCCCGCAGTGCTCAGTAGAGCGTGGTGCACACGGAAGGCGCTCCAGGGCGAGTCTTGATGCATCTCAGATGTTGATCCACAATTAATCCCTGAGCGTCCTTGGTTCTTCCAACAGCTGGAGTCATTGGCTTTGAAAGCTTTGCTTGGTAGTCTCCCAACTTGAACCGTTAGTTAAAAACTAGTTGAATTACTATGAAAGGTGACATTTTAAGGTAGCTATGAAGTTCTGGAATTCTTTTAAGACATTTTAATCAGAAAACTCACCACGGAGGTCCATTAGCTGTACAGAAGGATGCAAAACCAGCGTAGAGCTTTGACGGAATTTCTTAACTAGTTTCCAGGTTGCATTGACAAGACAAAATGGGTATTTCCTTTTAAAGCTATGCCTCCACGTCTGTGGTTCCCTTGTGGTAAGGAGCGGGATAGGTGGTTCTGTACGTCTCTAGAGCTGTTGGTTTCGTTTCGTCTGCTCAACCACAGCACACAATCCTGGCAATTAGTTTCATGTAGCAGTGTTTAAACACAAATGTGTTTCTGTTTCGCATAAACATTGCAACACGCTTTGCAGTCTCAGCACGGATATTTCCAATTGCCTGCCAGATTAGAAATGTGCGGCTTGCTCTCAACAATCCACTACTATTTTCATGGTAAAATGCAACCTAAGAACAGGAATGCCTTCAAGAGAACCTGTAAGTTCAAAAAAACATTCTGTTTATATAATAAAAACTCCCATCCCAAGTGTCCACCAAGCTCTGAGGCAGCTATGCACACACAAATTCAGCACGGAAATCAAGCAGCTTCCAAGGATTACGGATGCGATAACGTCACAACAGCTCCCCAGTTGTGGTAAACTGAGAGATGCTCTCCCCTGGTGATCTGAACTCGTCTGACAGAGGCAGAGGGAAACTGGAATGGTGGACACATTCGACAAACATTTATGAGGCTCTTAAAGACAAGTTGTGCCCGTGTTGGGAGTGGGGCAGCTGCAACAAACACTGGTTTGCTCTCTCTTCAATTTACCCAAACTCTAGTCCAGGAGATGAGAGACACTCACCAACCCCTGCTTCCGTGTGCCCTGTGGAGGTATAGACAGTCGCCAGCTTCTAGTTGGGCAATGGATAAGAGCTTCAGGGAGAACCTGGCCATGAGAAGCGATCCTGGAGACATGACAGGTGCCGTGTTTCTGACTTCACACAGTGGTTCTGATTGGCTTGTGTACTCTGTACTCTCTGCTTCTGTAAAGTGAAATCAGCTCAGGCTTCTGGGGAATACCGAATCAAATTCAAATCCCAGCTGAGGCACTAGGCCACTTTTTGACCCGGGCACGTTTGTTACCTCTCTGACCCTCAGTTTCCTCCTTTGTAAAAGAGAGAGAACACTTTAAGGGCTGGTACGAGAAGAAAGGAGAGGAATAAACAGTTCTGACACTCGGAGAACCGTGCCTGGCACACAACTGTCACTCAATAAATGTTAACTATTACAATGGTAAAGCAAGACCCAAACGGTAACTGGGAGACAGTCTACACTCCAGGGCCACACCCAAAGAGTGGAAGGCAGGGTCTCAGTTAGGACAGCCACAAACACGAGCAAGCCTAGAACTATTCCCAACGAGACGCATTTGTTCAGTCTTTTTTCCCCCTTATTCACGGTGTCATTTCGCAGGCCCCCATGTTTTAAGCTGCGCTCTGACCTGCCAGAGCCCCGGACGCGTGCCACGCCCACCAGGCAGCGCGGGGTAGGGGGAAGTGTGAACGCTGGGGAGAGAGAGGCGTTGATAAATGCGAAGGAAACCAAGGAGATTTTGCAGGCCAGACAGGTTTTGCAGCCTATTGATTTTGGAAGCCTATTTGCAGAACTCATTGAGGGTTCATCCGGGAGGCCTGTCCTCAGCACGGCGCCTGGAAAAATGAAGCAGAACACTCTTTAATTCCTTCTGCGGCTCTGGGGCCACCAGGCCATGCCAACTCCTGCTCCATCGACTAAGGGGCTCATTCCACATCTCCGCTCCTCCAGGCCTCCGGGGGGCCCAAGTGGGGCAGTCGATTCCCTGTCCGTGTTTCAGAAACAGTGAATGTATGGACAGACCACGGAGGCGGCTGAGGCCAATTGCACATGTTACAAGTCACATTTAATTCCATTCTTTTTCTCTGCATTTTTCTCTCTGCATGAAAATGTATTTCTTAACAGTGAGAGGTAGATAGGACAGTGAGCCTGATAAATCTTATCAACATTTTAGCCCTCCAAAATATGTGTCAATCACAGCTTCCAGTTAGAGAGATGACTCACCCGGCCCGTGGTGCTGCAGTTACTGGAAAGCTAGATCTAAATTCCTGGGATCTTCTGTCTAGATGAGGCACATTCCAATGACAGGCAGCCTGAGTCTTCAGCTCCATTCCCGATTTTACCTGTAGACGTAATGTCAATTATAAAATTTGGCTTGCTATCTTCAAAGAAACATTTCTTTTTTTTTTTTCAGTTAATCAGACCTAGGGTTGAACCTCAACTCTACCACCTACCAACTTTATGATCTGGAGCAACAAAACCTCTCTGTGCCTTGTCACCATCCGGGAATGTCACCTACTTCATAGGATTGCTGTCAAGTTTATTCCTTTGACTCTAAGCTGCATCACTATTGAACCGTTAGTGAGCTAAGAAAAAAAAAAGACGCTGTCAGACCATAACGCAAAGCTTTCTTATCACTGAGGACAGGGTTTGGCACTACTGACCTGCCATCTATTTTTGTATGGCCCATGTGCTAAGAATGGCTTTTTGTTTTTGTAAATGGTTCCTCAAAAAACCCACAAGAAAACAATCGTATTTTGTGACACATGAAAATTATATGAAATTCAAATTTCAGAGTCCGTAAGTAAAGTTGTATAGGAACACAGTCCTGCCCATTCGTTTCCAGGTTGTCTGTGGCGCTCTGGGCTACAACGGCAGAGTGGAGTAGTTGCAACAGAGACCGTCTGGCCCACAAAACCTAAAATATTTACTATCTGGCCCTTTGTAGAAAAGCGTTGCCAATCTCTGGCTTAGAATAGAATTTTATACTTAGAATTTTATAGTTATTAAGAGAACTCTTTATGACTTATTTGGACAGAGATTTTTTTTTTATTGTATATTACTCTATTGCATTCTTGATGAAATGAGAAATATAAGCGAATTAAATTGACCAAACTATTCCTTAACCTTCTTCTCGTTCAGGGCCCTACTCTTCTCAGTTATCTTTTTAACCAAGAGTTGTCACCATCCAAGGTTTTCCACACAGTCTTGTCCTCTGTGCCTGTTGGAGACATGGCATTTCTTAAAAGCCTCGATCTGGTAGTATGTGGCTTTTACTAAAAGAATGCTCTTCGTTCCCTCTGGGATTTTTGTCTAAGCCGCTGACCCTGCAAGTATTGAGGTTCACGCACAGGTAGTAACGTGTGCAGCTGGCTCTGTGACCCACAGCTAGGATAAAATCAGGCTGATTTTGTGAGTGTGTTGGGGAGTGTGCACATTCGAACCTATGAAATATGAGGCTTGGGATGTTGCCCCGCCTGGAGGAACAGTCTATACGCATGTGGCTCCTCTCCCCCTGGGTTGTCCTGTTCTCACCTCGCCCGTATCCCTGTTCACAAAGAAACATGGATGTGATTCTTTGGTTGCAAGCAACAGAAACCAACTCCAATTGATTTAAAGGATGGAGGTGCTAACAGACTGAAGCCAAGGCTGAAGATTCAAATCTTAGAAAAGACTGGAACAAGGTCAGCTCTGGGGAATCTCAGTCACGAGAACCAGTGGATCTTGACTTCCCTTAGAAGATCCAAATGATGACCACAGGCAGGCTGGCTGCTGTCCACGTCTGTCTACAGCAGGGTGGGAAACAACTTGGTGACAGAAGTGACCAGTCATCAATAAATATGACCACATGCAGCCAGCACTACGGGGCTCCCTGCAGGGCCCTCAGGGGAGCAAAGAAACACTCTTCCTGGAAGTAGCTCATACCTAGGCAAGACGGCAAGGTGTCCTTCTGACCTGGCTCACCGCACCTCCTCTGTGAGGCCATCTCTGACCCCAGCTGGGTTAGAGGGTCCTCTGCCTTCCCTCACTCTTCATGTTGTACCATTTCTGTTGATGGACCTGGCTCCCTCGCCACGTTAGTCAGGGTTCTCCAGAGAACCAATAGAATGTGTACATATAGAGAGAGAGATTTATTTTAAGAAATTGGCTCACACAATTACTCACACTCACTGGCAAGTCTAAAGTCTGCCAAGTGGGCCCTCAGGATGGAGACCCAGGAAGAGCCCATGTTCCAGTTCAGGTCTAAAGGCTGGCTGCTACAGAATCCCTCTGGCACAGGGGAGTCCGTCTTGGTTCTATTCAGACCTTCAACTGATTGGATGAGGCCCACCCACATTATGGAGGGTAATCTGCTTTACCCAAAATCCATTGATTTGCAGGTAAATCTCATCCAGAAAACACTGTTACAGAAACATCCAGAATGATGTTTGACCACATATCTTGCCACTGTGGCCTGACCAAGTTGACATATAAAACTAGCCATCACTCTAACCATGCTGTGGGGCCTTCTCTGAGGGCAGGAACTGGCAGAATTCTCACCTTGTTGCTCTGATAACCCTGAGATGAATACATGAAAACAGTGAATGAGGAGTCTGCACTGTGTGGCAGATCAAGGGTTCAGACATGTGCTTCCAGGCTTTAGAGCAGGGAGCAGTTCCTGGGGGAAGAACTTCGAGAAATCTTCACATGGGAGGAGGGCTGGGCCTGGCCTTTGAAGGCGATTGGGATTCGGAGAGGCTGAAAGCGTTCACCCCAGCTGGAAGGAATGCATTCAGTCAGCATCTTGTGGCTGGTGCCCACTACGTGCTGGGCGCCGTGCAGGCAGCTTCTGTGGGGAGCTCTCAGGGGAGCGGTGGGGGATATGGGTACAGAGGTGGAGGCTGGTTTCTGGAAGGTTTTAGTGGAGCCTGGAAAAAGTGCCCAGAATCCTGTGCAGGGCTCTAGAAGTTCTGTTGGCTGACCCTGGCCCTGGCTTTTCTCCAGCGGAGGGTAGCCAGTTTATTGCATGGTGGACCTCCAAGCGCCAGTCTCCTTGACTCTCCAGATGGTTCCTATCTTCAGACTCGACTTCCAAGCCCAGACGAGGAGTGTGTTGGTGCCCACGCCCACTGCAGCCTCCGAGACAGCACAGGCAAAGGACCCGCTCCGGTGAACGAGGGCTCCCAGGGCAGGAAGGTGCTGTGCTGGGAGGCCGGCGGGCAGCCAGCCTGCGTGGTGGTATGAGGCAGCCCAGAGTTTCCGTGGGGAGAGCCAAGTGTGGAAGCAGCCCTCGAAGCGTCTCTTCCAACCGTCTGGGCAGCCAGGGAGCACGGCGCCAGGTGCGGCACTGACAGAGTGACCCAGAGGAGCATCGGAATCAACACTTGGCCCAGGGGGCCTGGCCACAGGTCAGCAACAACAGCGGTGGAAGCGATAGCAGGAAGGGGACACTGGGGCTCCCGAGGGGAGAGCAAAAACCCACATCCACGGGGCCCACGCACCGTGCAGCTTGTACAGCTCCCCTTCCTGAGAATAGCACCGTCTTTGTACACTTCCAGAGCCGTGCTGTTTGTCAGGGCGCACAGGCACCAACGTCGCCAGCCATCTCGGGGAAAACATATTTTCAAGGGAAAAGTTGTTTTATAGTACAAAACGCTACACCTGTTGGTCTGATTCAATTGAGAAATGATTCCTTCCAATAATCGTAACATTGACTCCTCCTCCGATGTCTTCATGCTGAAGAACATGCTAGTTCGGGTCCTTCTGTGTAGGGCAGAGGCAACGGGAACTCACGGGAACGCACCTGCCCGCATCTTGGTCCTGGGACGTTTCACAGAGCCAAGCTCAGCAGAGGAATGGGAGGGGGTCAGGGGGAGGCACTTTATAACCCACGCCCTCTAGAAAGTCACAGGCTTCTCTTCGGCCTCATAAAACCTCCTCCCAAACTGGTCCCTCTTCCTGATGCCCCAACTCTGTTAATTCAGTTCAATTTAACCAATATTTGTTGGGCACCCACCATGTAACAAGGAGTGTCGTGACTTTTGAGATACATCAGGGAACACCATAGAGAAACAGCCCGCTTCAATGGCGCCTGCATTCCAGCTGGAGGGGGTTACTGGGGAGACAGGAAATAAACAGTAAACATAAGAAATAAATGATTTATACAGCAAGTTAAAAGATGATATATGCTATGGGGGAATGAAGTAGAGCCAGGCGAGGGGATGGGGTACTGGGGTCGATGGGGAGAGGGCAAGTTGGAGTAGCAAACGGGGTAGGCAGGCATCTGGAAGTGGGCTCTGAAACCCCCGCCTGAGGACAGCGCCCCTCCCCACCACCCATCCCCCCAGGATGCTCTCAGGGCAGCAGGCAGATAAGGCCCCTTCCTGGGAGACACGAGGTCCTCCAAAGGCAACTTCAGCGAGGACTCCCCACGGCCTTGCTGAGCTTTCTTGGGGCTGCACTGAGATTCAGATACCCCGCTCCAGCCTGCCTGCCCTCCTTCACCAGGGTCAGAGCCCCACGGAGGTCTGAGGCCTCTCCCAGCCTCTCCTTGCTCCGGCCTCGTTTTCCCTCATTGGAGTTGCTCCTGAGAAATCCCTCACCCAGCTAATCCAGTCTCAGCATCTGCTTTCTGGAGGACCTGAGGAGCACAGCAGGTTAGGTCTCTTCGGGAAAATGAGGTGAGATTTGAGCCCACGAGTGGAGGGGAGGGACTGGCCGAGACAGTGCTGCCACATCGTCGCAGCCTTGAACCTCGGAGTTGTGTTGGAAACTGCCAGCCTGCTCATCCCTCTGCTCGTGAGTGGGAAGATCTTGTCCATGGCCTCTGAAATGTCCCCTTCATTGACCCCCTTCATGCCTATCCCACTGTCATGTCCCATTAAGCATCTCGCTGGGTCTCCTAGACCACTGCCCTGCCCATTCTCCTCCTCCCCCTGCAACCCACGCTGCCCCGAACTCCCCAGTGACCATCCTATGCTGTGCTCTGATCTTGGCTCTCCCCTGCTGGGACCCTGCCAGTGACTCTCCAGAGCCTAAGGATAAACCTCAGACAACTTAGCCTGACTTTCAAGGCCATCCACAACCTGTGCCCAGTGGGCCTTGTCAGCACCAGCAGGGAGAGTCACAGGTGTTAGAGCTGGAAGGGATCAGGCCACTGAATTCTGCCACCTCTACGTGATTCCTCTGCATTTCTGCCAGGCAATTGTCCAAGCTCTGCTTGATTGCCTTCATTGACATGGACCTCACTCCTCCCCAGCTCACACCTGTCTCTCTGAAGAGTCAGCACACTGTGGGGTTCTGCCCCCTGGGCTGTAAGGAACAAGGCCCCTTCCCCTTCCTGGTGGAAGGCAGCGATCACGTCTCCCACTAATCTTCTAGACATGGCCACGAGTCTCCAGGCTAGACATGGCCTCCGTCAACTGTCTCTTATGAAATGGTCTTAAGTCCCTTTTCACGCTGGCCCCTCTCCACTGACACGCTGTGTGGCTTTTCTAGGGCCACAGACTTGGGGCCTAAACAACAGAAATTTATTTTCTCACAGTTCTGGAGGCTGGAAGTCCAAGATCAAGGTGTCGGCAGGGTTGATGTCTTCTCCTTGGCTGGCCAATGGCTGTCCTCTCACTGTGTCCTCACATGGTCATTCCTCTGTGCAGAACATCCTGGTGTCTCTCTCTGTGTCCTAATTGCCTCTTCTTATAAGGACTCCAGTCAGATGGGTTAGGGCCCACCCTAACGGCCTCATTCTAACTTCATCACCTCTTGAAAGAACTATCTCCAAATATAGTCACATGCTGAGGTCCTGGGGGTTAGGACTGCAACTTATGAATTTTGAGGGGACACGATTCAGCCCATAACAATATAACAGTCTGTGTGTCCCTAAGATGGTAGCATCCCAAAGAGAATGTAGTGACCCGAGTGGTCTGCCCAGCATGGACAGGCTTGACCTCTCCTCTGTGCTGTCTGCGCAACGCCCAGTCCTGGGCACACAGGCTGCGTCTGAGCCTTGTCATTTCATTCCTACATCGGCACGGGTAGGTTTTTGGCCCAGAAGGCATCCATATTAAACGTTGCCTTGCTAGCTGGGGCGGCCTTGCTCCGCACGTCTGGCTCTTCCTGGATCCTCACATGGTCCTGCAGTCTCTCCACCCCTGCTCCCGGCCACACCTCACCCACCTGGGATGCGCACATGCTGTGGGAGTCCCATTGAGGATGTCAAACAGGATGTGGCCAACACAGGCCCTGGAAGAAAGTCGCTGGAACCCCCTCAAGACCACCCAACACCTGGGTATCCACCAGGTGGAGGTCCAGCTCACTGTCCCATCACCAAGCCCTCGCTCCTCCACTGCAGCCTGCTCCCACGGATGCCCTCCAATCCAGGCAGGCCCCGTCACCGGTACCCTCCCGACACACCACCTGCCTTCCCCTTTCTGGGCCTGGATTCAAACAAGTCTCCTGGGAACACTCTTCCAGCAGAGGCCAGGGCTCCAGCTACCTGGGTGCTTACCCTCTCTGGGCTGCAGGTTCCCCATCCGTGACATGGGAATAATAATAACCTCATGGGAATTTGTAGAATTTAAGGGATGGAGGTGCTAACCGACTGAAGGAAATGCTGTAGATTCGAATCTTGGAAAAGATTGGAGCCAGCTCAGCTCTGGGGAATCTCAGTTACGAGAACCAGTGGATCTTGACTTCACGATGTCTCTTAAGACCATCTGGTCAGGCCTGATTCAGGCCAGAGAGAGGCGAAGCCGCCTTAGGAGGAACCCTGACCCGGGGCTGTGGGTCAGAGGGAGAGAAGAATGACACATCTTGGATGAATGGTCTTCTTGGGTCCCTTGACCTCCACTGAGAGTGCCAAGTGAGGGAGCCCATAAGGGCTTGCAAAGCCATTTCTATGTAAAAGTTCTAGGACCATGACTTTTCACACTGAGCACTCCTTAAGTATCAGCTAATATCATCAGCAGCAGTAAATAAGGGCTGAGAGTCCAGTCCTGGAGCCAGATGTCCAGGTTCAGACCCTGCTCTGCTGCTAACGCCTGCAGGGCCTGGGCAGTTTATCTCACTTCTCGGGGCTGCAGCTTTCCCATCTGTACAATGGGGAGAATAATAGTACCCACTGCACAGGGCCGTCGTGGGGATTAAGTGAGGTCACACAGCAAAGCCCGCAGCCCCGTGCGGGCGCGAGTCGGCGCTGCGCACTTGTTGGCGGTTGTTAGTAGTTGTTGTTGCTGCTCTTTTCTCTCCTGGTGCTGACTGTCAGAACCAGGGCCTCCTCGAGGGCCAGCTGAAATGTCCTCCCAGGAAAAAACTTACTCAACGCCTGCTCTGCCCAGGGCAGTGTGCCGCTTTGTTTTTAAACGTTTTATTTTGAAATCATTTCAAGCTCACAGTTGGAAAAAAAGTTACAGGAATAGCACAGAGGTCCCCAGCATGCCCCTTACCCATCTTCATCAGTATTTTTTTTTCAAATCAAGGGACTCTTTTTTTTTTTAAAGATTTGGTGTGAGCTAACATCTGTTGCCAGTCTTCCTCTCTTTTTTTCCTCCCCAAAGCCCCAGGACATAGTTGGATATTCTAGTTGTAAGTCCTTCTGGGTCTTCTATGTGAGCAGCTGCCACAGCCTGGCTCTGACAGATGGCTAGTGTGGCTCCACGCCCAGGAACCGAACCCAAACTGCCAAAGTGGAGCGCAGCGAACTTCGACCACTCGGCCATCAGGGCTGGCTCACCTTCGCCAGTTCTAACATTTGCCACATTTGTGGCTTTTTTTTCTGAATCATTTGATAAAGGTTGCAGACAACATGCCCCTTTACCCCTTACACCTCCATTTGTATTTTTTAAGAACAAAGATATTCTCTTAGGTAACCACAGCACAGTTCTCAAATTTGGGAATGCAACACTGATATAATACTTTAATCTGCAGGCCATATTCCAATTTTGTCCATTGTGCCAATTATGTCTCTTACAGCCTTTTTCCTCCCATCCAGAATCCAGTCCAGAATCACACACTGCATATAGTTGTCACGTGTGCTTAGGAACTTATGATTCAACCACAAACAGGGCATGGAGTCCTGTCCCTAACACTTACAGGACCCAGGCAAGAGCCGTGAAGGAGACCCACGTACCATCTAACTATTTAAAGATTATTTTTTTTAAAAACTATTAGTTAGAATGCTCTCTTCTCCTCCCTTGACACATACGCCTTCCTAACAACGGGGAGGTCCAGGCAACAGTGTAGGGTTCTTGGACTCCTGGGGTTCCGTGCTAGAAGTGTTGACTGGGGAAGAGCAGATTCCTGTCCTGGCCAGGGGCCTGTCCCCCTTCCCTTCCCATCCCAGCTCTGCCCCACGTCATTAGGGGCCTTGCATGCACATAGGTGGACACCCCCGTGTGCATTTCCAAGCTCAATCCACACCCACAAATGGCTGCCCTCAGACTACTGCTTGGGCTCAGGAGTGCTCACACCAGTGACATGACCCACTCTCAGGGAAGAGGCCTCCTCGGCTCCCTTTGGGCCAAGAATTCTGGGCTCTGGCTATCCGTAGCATGACCTAAAGAGTGGGAAGCATGGGCTCCAGGTAGGCATGTCCCTGTGACGCCACATACTCCTCACCCTGTGGAGAGAGGTGCAGTTGAAGGAGGGCCAGAGCAGGGGCCCCAGAACAAGGATCCTCTTGCCTAAGTCTAAGGGTGGTACTGAAAAGATGGTCTCTGTGTTCAAGAGCTTTGGGTCTAACGGAAAAGATGCCCAGATCAGCATAATCCCATGAGGTCAGTGCTCAGGCAGAGGTGAGCCCACACTGTTCCTGCTCACTCAGGGCCTATTCTTCCTCTCACTGGCAATCCTCTACTCGTTCCTGTATTATGGCAGCCACTTCATCACATGTGTGTGTCATTGCCCTCCTTGACTTGCCTTGATGGCAGGAATCACGTTTTTTTGCTCTGCATTTCTTAGCACTTAGTATAGTGTTGGTCATAGAGTAAGTTCTCAAAAAACAAGGACTGAATGAATGAATAAATACACAGCTGATTTACTGCAGAGATCAATAAATGGAAGGTTGGATAAATGGATGGATGCATGAATGGACTGTTTTATGGATAGATAGGTGATTGGATGGGTGGATGGTTGAATGGATTGGTGCATGGACAGTTGGATGGTGGACGGGTATATGGATGGACAGATGGATGGATGGATAAGTGTATGATTGGATGGGTATGTATTTTTGGATAGATGGATGCACAGGTGGATGGGTGGATGGGTGGATGGATGTTTGAATGGGTGGATGATGGATGAATGGGCAATCTCTGATCTTTCCTGACCAGCAGATCAAAGGAAGGGCAGTGACAAGCACCGTCAATCCAACAAGGGGTCCTGAGGTGGTTTTGTGATTGGTCAAAGTCATCAGAGGATGTGAGCAGCAGAGCTGGAACGAGAACTTAATGTTCTTAATTCCAAGAATCACCACTTTTGCCATGAAATGGAGCAGCTTCCAAGCCACGAGCATCGTAAAGTCTGATACTGACTCTCTGAACTTGTATGAAACCTCCTGCTGGAGTTGCTGGATGCCCTCCCTGGCTGCTGTGTCTGTGACTAGCCCATCCTTTTTGTTCAGCCCAACCCCCCACCTCCTATGGGAAGCCCTTACTGATCACCCCTCCTCTTCTGGCCACCCACATTTAGGTCTGTAGCATGGCTTTCCTGAACTTCCACTTAGCACGTATGACCTCGCCACCTTTATTCCCTCCGTCTACCTGCACACACTCTTATTCCTCAACTAGCCAGGGACTGTGTTGTCTGTCCCTGTAGCACCTCCCCAGGAGCCTACCGCATGCCCCGGCCCCGCTGCCGTTCAGTCAGTCTCCTGTGATGGAGCTGCTGGACCAGTCAGGTGGAAGCACTCTATAATGCCATGAAACTGGGTCATCGACAATTAACCTCTCCAAGAGTCCATGTGAAACCCCAGGCTTCGTGCCTAAGAATTACAGCAGTTTAAAAAATATATATATCTCATTAGCCATCCCTGCCATCTCAGCTTTCAGCAAAAACTTAGAGCATAAAAGCCAATTTACCACATGCTCCCAAACAATTCACAGATTTGAAACAGCAACAAAGACTGGGAACCGGCCACATGCAGAAAGAAAAAAAGACGACAAGAAGATTAATTGCTTTTGGAAATAAAAGATAATCATTGAGAGCACAGTGATAGTACGTGCCAGAGGGACAGCATTTTCAGAAATACCATATTAGTCGTCGCCGAGAGCAGGGCCGCAGCTGCCACCGTGACATCAAAGGGCCGAGTCCTGAGGCTGGTAACTGGAATGGTGGGGAAAGCCTAATAATAGCCCTGTTCTTGCTAGCTCTGCACATTTTGGCATCAAAACGTCCCCACGAGGGGTTGCTGCTGGGGAGGTTAGCAAATAGCCAGGTGAATCTCATTTGGAGACCCGCTCATCTTATGGGGCTTCTTAAGGGCTGGGGAGGGCCCTCGGGCCTGGCAGGGAGGGGTGGTCAGTGGCTTAGCATCTGGCCCAGAGCAAGAGCAAGAGAAACCAAGAGAGCAGGAGAGAGAACACACTCCAAACCGTCTCCTGGAACTCTCCGGATCTCGGGCTGGGGCCCCGCCCCCACGCCTCCCTCCTGGGGGAACTGGCAGCCAGCTCTCCAAAGATCAACAAGAAGAGGAAATGCAGCAGGTCCACAGCTGGGTGCTGGAAAGCTGGCCCACAGGAGGCTGAGGATGGGAGGAAATTTGTTTTGGATATGGGACCCACATGGGGTGGGGGCATTTCGGGGAGAGGAGAGCGAGGCAAGATAAGAAGATGCTATGATTTAACTAGAAAGGGAGGGAGGGGGGTGTTTGGGGCTAAGAGTGTTAGATCTCTCTCATCACAGCTGCAGAAGCCACTTTTCCTTCTGACAGCACAACCTGCATATGTGCTCCACGCCAGCTCGGCACAGGAACATCATGATTCAATTGGTCTATGGTCTGCAACTACCCTAGCAAATACAGCAGCCACTAGCCACACATGGCTAAAGAGCACTTGAAATGTAGCTCTTCCAAATTGAGATGTACCATCAGTGTAAAATACACATCAGATTTCAAAGAGCTAGTGTGAAAAAAAATGTACAGTATCTAATAATTTTGGGGGGCCGGCCTGGTGGCCTGGTGGTTATGTTTGTGTGCTCTTTTTCGGCGGCCCGAGGGTCGCAGGTTCGGATCCCAGGCATGGACCTAGCACCACTCGTCAAGCCACACTGTGGCAGCATCCCACATAAAAGAAAGGAGGATTGGCATAGATGTTAGTTCAGCGACAATCTTCCTCAAGCAAAAACAGGAGGATTGGCAACAGACGTTAGCTCAGGGCCAATCTTCCTTACACAAATAATAAAGAAATAAATAACAGGAAAAAAATAATTTTTGTATTGATTACAGACTGAAATGAAAATGGATTAATAAAAGCTATTAACATTAACTTCAGTGTTTCTTTTTACTTTCTTAAGTGTGATAAGGAGAAAGTTGGAGATTACGTATGTGGCTCACATTGTATGTCCACTGGTCACTGCTGGTCTGTAGCCTTATTCATCACCTCCATCTCGAAGTTACCATGATTCTGTTCAACTCACCAAATGCCGGAGGCGCAGGACACCACTGAGGATGCACAGATGTTCTCAAAGCGTTGCTCATGTTGGAATTGACCGTCAAACACTTAAAACTCCCCTGCTTGGCTGCACCCAAACTAATCACGTCAGAATGTCTGGGTGGGGGACCCCAGACAGGAGGGTTTTTTTAAAGCCACTTGGGGAGTTCTAATATGCAGTCAGTTTGAGAGCCAGAGGCTTAGCATATGGCCACTGCTGCTTGCGAACTCAATGCTAAATGGGACAGAGGGATCTGAGATACAACTTTGTAAAGTGGTCTGGGATCATTTGTCCAGGCAGGAGACGCCAGGGCCGCGGAGGAGAGGAGAGGAAGGCCCGGCTGCATTCGAGGGTCAGGGCAGAGCAGGATTTGGAGGCAGCCTTGACTTGGGAGCTCCCGGGTTGCAGTGGGCTGAGAGTGTGGATGGGTTTCCAGGCAGAGAGCATGCCACAGGCAAATCCCAAGGCAGGAGAGGACCAAGGGCAGAGGGCAGCTGGAAAGGCTGGGGGATTCCAGGCCACCTGGCGCTCCAGGCGGAGGTAAGGCTCCTAGAGGGATAAAAGGTGGAAACATGGTAGAGCTGGATCCTGTGGGTCCTTGCAACCCAGGATTCAGAAGTGGGGGTCCCTGGAGAGGCTCTGGGTGAGGGAGTCACATGCTCAAACTGTGATTTAGAAGGTGGCTGATTTGGTGACAGATTTGGCAGGAAAAGGAGAGAAGAGGCGCAGGCTACATCCTTCATCTCCAGCAGTCTGCTGAGGTGCCGCCCACCTGGCTCTCCAACTGGAGGTCCTTCCTTGTGGGTGGCCCTGCCTAGCCCAGTTCAAGGTAGGCCCACAGCAGGCACTGGTTGAGAGAACCAAACAGTCAAGAGTTTCCAAGAAACTGCTAGTAGTCTGCTCCCACCTGGCCGCCAGAAGGAGCAAGGGAAGGTAAGGGCATTACCTTCAGTTTGCCCCAAGTGCTTCCTTGAAGCAGCCCTTGAAGGCACTGGTGTGTCCACAGTGTCCCGTGGTGGCCAGCCAAGAGTCCACCGTGGTTCTAAAGAGCAGCTTACAATGAATGGCCCCCTTGCCCTCCACACCGGGATGCCCACTCACTGCGCTTGACCCTGCTAGAGCACCGAAATTTCCACTTTCCAAGGCTTCGCTGCTTGTCCCCACAGGTGGCAAACCCGGGCCCGCCTACCCCACCCTCTCCCCCAACTTTGGGCATCCTTCCTTAGTAACGTGTAACAACATCTCATCTTGCCAGAAGATAGCACATTTGAGTCTTTTGTGTATCACTTTTACAGCGGTCAAGGCAGGAAGCAGCTGAAGGCACCTCTCTGCTTGAAGTCATGGAAATATTTAGAATTGCTTCTTCCAGAAAAAGGCTTCAATGGGTCTCTAAATGCTGCTGTCTCTCCACCTAGAAGTAAGGAAAGCCCATTGCAAACGGACAGCGGGCTGCTTGGGCTGCCTCAGTGTCCAGCAGCCGGATGGCTCCAGGCCAGCCCAAATAAGTAAATGCCAAATGTTGGGGTCAGTATGATCTTTAGCGAAAGTTTGCTGCTGCAATCCATGGGCTAGGTTCAACGAAATATCTGTTAATTGTGAATCTCTTGCTGAAACAACCACTTGCCTTTGCCGCAGGCTTTCTGCCAAGGAGACATTTACGGCAGAACGCCCCTGGGCACACCTGGGTCTTTTTCAGAAGGAAGCCGAGCCTTGCCCTCTGAAGCTAGCGCCTCTGCCAAGGTGGCCGTAATCTGCTTCCCTGGGTCTCCAGTGCCTGAGCAGAAACCAGTTCAGAGAATCAAGTCCAGAGGGACGCTAATAGGATGCAGCCTGAAGAACAGAGTCTTTGCTGAGGATGCTAGGCCTGCCTGCCCCTCTTAGTCTCAGCTGGCCAAGCCTCTGGCTTGCCTTTCTTCTTCACGATCCCCACAATGCATTGATTGCTGCAGCAGAGAATGACCAGGCCTGCAGGGGAGAGACTGGACTCGAACCCCCTAAGCCACGGGTGAGAAAGAGGGGCTCAGCGGGGAAAACTGGATCCATCAGCTAACACACGGACGGGGTGATCTGCGATTCCACTTGGCCGTGTTCTCCTGGCACCAGAAACCTAGAGGAGGAAGGAGCCAGCCAGGCTGTCCCACAACCAGAGAAATGATTGATCAAATGCACAGGTCCATATCATCACATCGGCCCCAGGGAAGGAATTTAGACAAAATATAATTCAGTGATTTTTCCTTGAAAAGATTTACATATATAGCGGATTCTTATTCTCATTTTATAGATGGTGAAGCAGCTCGGAGAGCCTTAAGTGGTTAACTGAATTCACATAACACCGATAGCCCCTGGCCCAAGCTTGTATTTCCATCTTACTGGCTGGAACCGGGACTCGTGGCTTCCTCTAGCTGCAAGGCAGCCAGACACTGGAGGTTTTTAGCCCGGCTTGTTGCCTCCCTGAACAAAACGGTAGACAATGAGCAGTGTCTGCCACGGCTCTCCACGTCTATGGTGCCTGATGGTCCCTGTGCTCACTCCCTGAGCAGCGTGGGAGCCGGCCTAGAGGAGGGCGTGGCCTGTGGCTGAGAGCTGAAGCACACACAACGTGGGAACACCCGGAGACAAAGGGAAGGACATCCGGGGAGAGAACAGCATGGGCAAAGGCGTGGAGGTGGGAAAGAAGGGGTCGGGGTGGGGGGCCTGGTAAAGAGTTTGGTGTGGATCCACCACAGGGTAGTGAGACAGAAGGTTGGGACCAACCAGGAAGGCTGCGGCCCTTCTAAACCCTAATTCACCAGACTAGAAATGGGGACCTGGGGGCTTCCCAGAGCCAGCTCCACCAGACTCCCAGCCCACAGCTTGCAGGAGAACTGCCTTTTGCTTCATGACTGAACTTGACGACTTGTTCACTCTTTTAGCCGTTCACTGTATATCCTGGATGGAAAACACCCCCTGGCCTCATTCACTGTAATATTCCTCCTGAAGGTGCATACTTAGGAGAGAGAGAAGGAATATTCTATGGGAATAATCTCTCTAGGGAGTTTATTACCCTCCACCCTTCCCTCTCTCTCTCTATGTACACACACACCCATGCACACACACACGCACACTGCTGATAACTTGGAGAGCAGAAGGTGCCTTTACCGGCCTGGATGTGGGGCCTGCAGACAGACTGCCGACTCCTGACGGCTCTCTTGGAGCTCAGCCACCAGCAGTAATTTATTATAGAAATTGTGGTAAGTGAAGACAGACAAAGAACGCAGCCAGCAGGGCAGGAACGGGCGCTGCCCCGCTTCAGTAGGGACCAGGCTCCTGATGCTGTGTCCCCTCCCAGTCCAGGGGTGGCCCGAGCGAGGCGGGTGCTCAGCCAGGCAGCATGAGGAGAGGGCGAGATGAAGGCTTCCAGTGATGGCCCTGTGCCCATAGCAGCCTGAGGTGAGCGGTGGGACACACACCTGAAAGGGAGAGAAGGGACGCCAGAAGCAGACAGGTCTGAGCTAAAGGCACGTACTGGGGCCACCCGTCCTCAGGCTCTGAGGTGGCCCAGCGTGCCAGGAGCCCATGGCGGAAACAGTGCCTCAGTCCAAGGATGTGCCCCAAACCCAGCAGAGTGTAGCCTGAGTCATCGTGCCACCTGGGTGGAGTCGGAAAGTCTCCCCGGACACGGCCAAGGCAGAGGAGGAGCAGGGCCCTCTCCATCCTTCTGGAGAGCTGTCGCCAGTCAGGGCCCCCCAGGAGGAGCCATGGGGGCTCCCCCTCCCACACGGGCTGCTCAGAGGAGCTGGGAATTCACATGCTGCTTCGGCAGGACACCAGGGCACCAGAGGGCTGCAGGAGAAAAAGGCCCCCTTTTAGGGGTATCTCTGTGACTTTTATAGGACAGTCAAGCCCCCAGTCTGCTCATGCAGAAACAAATCTGAGGGAGTGGAGACGAATCTCAGCCCTGAGAGAAGGGGCTTCTCACCAGCCTTAATGCGACAGTTTTTGCAGTCACTGAGCAAGATACAACTGCCCCTTTGAAGAACATTGCTGCAAGGGTGACTGTGACCACGGAGAAGTCAGAATGTTCTTCCTGCCCAGGTTCTCCAAAATGTCCATAATCCAGGTCGAGGCTACTTGTATGCTCACCAGCCTGAGAAGCACTTGCTTACCCATGTGGGAGGCCGTACAGCATGGAAGTTACAGCCTGGGTTCAAATCCTGACCGCTGCTGTGTGACCCCAGACAACTTACTTGACCCCTCTGTGTCTTGGGTTGATCATCCATAAAACAGAGGCAGCAGTAGTACTGACCTGACAGGATGTTGTGTGTATTAAAGGAAATAATGCATTTAACATGCTTAGCATACTGCTTGGCACACAGTAAATACTAAAAAAAAAAAAAGAAAATTGGCTGCTACTTTTGTTACTGTTATATTAGAGAATTTGAGAGATTCCCAGGCTAACGGAAATAATTTTCTTCCCTGGAACACGGGCTACCAATTTTACAATCCTGCCAGGGGTCATCCCTCCCTGCTCCCCTGAGTACCATCTTTTAACTCAGAGGGGACTCTGCCAGCCCTCCCTCAAGCCCTCGTTAACACACACCTTGAGCAGCGAGTTTTCGGTGTTAACATGAATGGTCTTAAGCGTGTTTCCTTAACATGGAGCCCCCAAAACCTGAGAGCAAAGACTTACTCAGCGAGTGCACAGAAAACGACATACAAACGACTTAAATATGGAGAGATGCTCAACCTTGCTCATGAAAAAAAAACGGTACACTTTAAATCTCGTTAGATACCAAATTTCACCTTCCACATTAGCAACACTCAAAAATGGAGACAACCTAAATGTCCATTATTAGGAGGCTGGTTAGACCCCTCACGGGTCATGCAGACCATTAAAAAGAATGAGGGGAGTGATATCTGAGGCATTTGTCTAACAGATCAAGTGCGAGACAGTGAGTATAGCATGTTACCGTGCAGGTAGAAAGGCAGAGGAGAGTGTTTACACGTGTGACTGAAACCTCTCTGGAACATTCCCACCAAGTCAACAAGGAGGAGTGGATGCCTGTGGGGAAGTGAACCGGATCCAGGGTCTGCATTCCCTTTGGTACCTCTTGGGTTTCTGCTTTGAAAATCTTTATCCGATTGTGTTGGATGGCTGGACCTGAGCAATTTAAATATGTTAATCTATAGCAGTAGAATGGAAAGCAGAGCTAGATTTCAAAAGAAGAAATGCTGGGGTTTTTTTGGCCGACAAAATAAATATGACACAATGCCTATAAATGTACACCAAAATCAAGTCTGCACCAAAACTCTGCTTGCTTAATATGACTTCTGGCAGGGGGGCATGCAGAAGCCAACTGCCTCGCGACCAGATGGAAGTTTCTCGTTAAACTCTTGCCCAGTCATTGTGAAGCCAACTTTCTAAAGCAGTTGGGGCTGGAGGGTGAAACATAATCTCTTGTATTTTCCAAATCCACACAGGATTTGAGCTGGGGCATTCAGAGAGAATCGCCCCCAAACCTGCAGGGTCGTCCTGGGGATGGGCTGGGCCCCTCCCTAACCCCGGAGGGCTGCTTCGTGTTGTTGTGACCACGAACTGTAGCTCCCGCTTTGGCATCTGAGCTGACAGAGAAAGCCCTGTTGTCCCACTGGCCTCCCTTCCTCGGGTCCCTTGCTCCCTCACCTCCCCCAGCCCTTGGTGGCCAGCAGAGCTGGCTGCTCACTCAGCGAGGCCTGGGAGCACCCAGCGTGAGCTCCAGACCAGGGACCTGCTGCTGCTCTCCAACCCGGCACTAGGGTCCCTTCCTCCATCGAGGCCCCGAGAGAGTCTGTCTGCGCTAAGAAAATGCCATAGACTGGGCAGCTTAAACACTAGACAGTTCTTTCTCACCGTTCTGAAGGGTGGAAGTCTGAGATGAAGGTGCCAGCAGACTCAGTTCCTGGTGAGAGCAGGTTCGGTTCCTGGCCACCTTCTCTCTGTGTCCTCACATGGTGACGAGAGAGCCAGTTCCGGGGTCTCTTCCTCTTCTTACAAGGACGCTAATCCCCTCTCGGCCTCATCTAAACCTCATCGCCTCCCAAAGGCCCCATCTCCAAATACCACCGCCTTGGGGCTCAGGGCTTCAACATGTGACTTTTAGGGCGACACCAACGTTCAGTCCATAACAGGGTGGGCCCCTCGAAGTCCATAAAGGCTGGAAAGAGAGAGACTCAACTTTGGCATGCCTCAGAGAGCAATCTACCCTCAGGGCGTGAGGATTGGGGTTTATCAGATGGTATTATGGACTTGGGAGAAAAGACCCAGAGACCTAGGATCTCATTTGGCCATTATAGGATTTTCCCTGGATGGTCACTAGGGTGTCCCAGAGGGGCTTGCTCTTCTCTGACTCGGCAGCTCTTGGGGTTCAGGGCAAGTGGAAAAAAGGAGTCAAAGATGACCCCAAGGTTTCAAAGCCTTGACCCAGAGAACTGGGGGAGGGTGACAGGAGGGGCAGCAGAAGAAAGTGCTGGAGTCCTGGGGACGGAGGGTGGATGGGAGATGGGACGTGGGAGTGGCTGCGAAGGTTGGGTTAACATGCTGGGTGAGTCAGGAGGATCAGGGGAAGAATCAGAAAAGCAAAGGCAGCTGCCCAGAGGCCACCTTGACAGGCAGGGGCTGAGCCCCTAGGAGGGGGCGTGCAGCGAGCACCAGCACGGTGCCACCAGGGACAGAGGGGGCCCACCACACGATTCCCTCCCCAGGCCGCATCTCACAGCCTCCCTTCCACCTGGACAACCCCAAAGAAGGAGCGGGAGATGGAAGCAGAGAAGCCTGAGGCTGAATCCTGCACTGCCGCTGGCCTGGCCGGCCTCTCCGAGCCTCAGTTCCCGCCCCATGCAAAGGGCATAAACACACCTCCCCCCAGAAGCGGCTGAGAGTTAACAGGGTGGCGGACTTCGTAGCACCGTGCCTGGCACTTAGGAAGGGCTGAGCAAATGTTTCATTATTGTTAAATAATTAACCGCTACATAGTGGCTAAGAGCCAGGATGCTGGGGCCCAACAGCACAGGCTCAAATCTCCTAGTGGTTACATCTCAGTTTTCACATCTGTAAAACGGGGTTGGTGTGAGGGTTAAATGAGCTACTGTGCAACAAGCACTCAGAACAGTGCTGGAGCAAAGTGCTAGCTAAGAGTTGGCTGTGTCACTAATCCTGGTGCTGCTCCTCCTGAGAGTGAAGCCACACAGGGTCTTAGCAGGAGACCTGCTCTCACCTGCGATGTCACCTTCACCATCTCAACACGAAACACGCGTGGTGTCTCCCTTCTCTCTCGCTACTTCTAAAGGGAAGGTGGGCTGCTTAGCCCCTTCAGCTTTCTGGGGCTGTGGGGGCCGCTGTCGACAGCCAGGGCCTCCTGGTCCCGGGGGGGACGTGGCATGCGCTCCAGAGGCCCGCGTCCACTGGGACTCGGAGGGTGTGTTAGAACAAGGCCAGTGGTGACCGAGTGAGGGAAGTCGGGCTGCAGGCCCTGACAGGCGCCCTCCTCTCAAGCGAACCCTGGCGTCCCTGCATCTAGGGAGCTCATAGGCCAAGACAGGGGCCTCCTAGGGGGAAGCTAGAGCCCAATCTTTATCCCCAGTGCAGCCATGGCCGTCAGCTCAGACTGGAGGCCAAAACTGAGAAACAGAGCCTGTGAAAAGCTGCCCGGCCATCTGTGCGGAGGGAATCCCAAAAGGTAGAATAGGCTGGAGGTGGGGGTGGAGGGAGGCTCCTCATCACCATTTGATCAAAGGACAGAGGGAAGACGAAGACAAGGAAACAGGCTCGAGTGGAGAGGGCAGGTGGGCCGCTGGGAGGGATCCCTGCCGTTCCTTTGGGGACAAAGTTATCCCGGCCCCTCGGGACCCCCGGGCGTGCAGTTATGGAACCTGGGCATCAGGTTGGTTTTCCAAGGCAATAGCCAGCCCTCAACTCTGAAGCCAAATCAAGTGAGATGAAGAGAAGAGATGCCGCAGGATGTGGACACAGGCCTCCTAATCTGGCCTCCAGCTTCGGAATTCCTAGGCTCATCTTCTGGGTCCGTCGGGGGCCTAATCCAGCCCCGACTGTGACAAATCGCCTCTAACCTCCAAGGCAGTGTAGCCAAATCTAATCCACACAGACTCTCTGCTCTGCAGGTTTAGGCATTTCGTTACTGGTGTCAAAACGTGCGGTGGTGCTTTGCTGCCCCTCAAAGAGGCCCAGCTCCGAATGCCAGGACCTGGGGAGAGAAACAATTCGGAGCCAGAGCCTGGGCTAGTTCAAGGCTGGAAGACCAGGACTGTAAACACACCTCCTGCAGGCTGGCCACATACATAGGAGAAGATATTTCACAGGCTTCCCAGAAGCTGCAGAAGATGACAGCCCCTTGCATCTGGAGCTTGAAGGACCGCAGACTGTTTTCCTCATTTCCACATTTACCGTGAGGCTGTTACTCTGGGCTTTGCCACAACCGCACCCTCGGCATGAGGGGCAGACCTCAGCGTCCCCTGAAGCCTTTCTGTGCCAGCCTGCGGAGGGTCTGTGCTTCACACTGGCCCACCAGGTCCTGCCTCCACCCCTCTGCTCCCGCGCTTCCCTCCCCCACAGACACCCACCTCCCCCAGTCAGAATCCTTCCCTGGCACTGAGAACTGCATGCAATAGCATCTGTAAAGTGCCCTTCAGAGGACTCTAAGGGTGGATTTCCAGGCACCTGGGGGTGGGGGAGATGCAGCAGGCTTAGAGCTGGAGCCGTTGGATGCTCAGGGCTGAGTGTGCCTGAGATATATGGGAAAGCACAGAGGGCTCCGGGGGCGCCCGAGGAAGCCAGTTAAAATGTCCCAGGTCCAGAGCAGAAAAGAGCACCCCAGTCTACGGGAAAAGGGGTCTGGTGCCAAAAGAAGGGTCAGCCTCGGAAAGAGACGAGCACAGCCCTGAGGCTCACAATAGGTTCCATCGTGAAAGTCAGCTGGCCGTGAGCTCTCACACCCAGAAGCACACAGTGAGGCTGGAGAGGTCGCTACAGTCCCCTGGCCTCTTAAACAATGGCGTTTTTAAAACTTTTTTATTTTGAAATAATTATAGATACACAGGAAGTTGCAAAAATAGTGCAGAGAGGGCCCGTGTGCCCAGCACCCCGTTTCCCCTCACGACAACATCTCGCATCCCTAAAGGACAAAGTCAAAACCAGGAAACCCACACTGGGACAATCCACAGCCCTGATTCCGATTTAAACAATGGCCTTTTAGTCACCTCTTAACAAGGCTCTCAATTACTATACTTCCAGGAATTTCAGTACTGCTCTCAAAAATGATTTGACGCTCGCGTTTATGGTCTCAGTGCCGTGGTTGTTCAGAACACCCTCGCCTCCCCTGTGCCATCCACTCCCGACAAGAGCCCCTCCGGCAGGTGGAAGGAGATGTGGGCCCCTCCCTCCTTCCCTCAGTGTCACTGGAAGCCGAAGAGAGCAGTGGACAGGGAGATGAGGGGAAATCAGAGACAGAGCCAGGCAGGGGCCCTGTTCTCGCCCTGTCCGTTAGTGGACCGTCCTGTGCCTTCTACGAACACGACGGACAGGAGGAGATGGGTTGCCGAACCTCATGACAAGGGGCTTGTTTAGTCTCCTACCTGCCCCCTCACAGTCTGTGCCATCAACGCTGGAGTAGCCTGTGCCTCTGTTTTCTCATCCGTAAAATGGGGAGACTCATAGGACCCACCTCATGGGATTCTAAGGACGATTCAATGAGGGGATAATTGTAAAGAGCTTGGAACATGCCTGGCACATGATAAACCTACAGATGTGCTTAATAACTTAATAGCAAAACTTACACTGGAATAAAATATCCATAAATGACGTTCCGGAGCACTAGGCTAGTGCTCAGTTTTTTCCAAATGGCCCGGACTGCGTGAGGCTCTGGGGAAGCAGGGGGCTCTTTGACAGATCATTTAATTTCTATGGGGGATGGTTTTTGAGTGTAAAATCAATTGGATATGCAAATAAACTGGAGTTGACTAGAGATTATCAACCACATGCTCTGAATAGTGGTTGTATCTGAGAAGGACTGTCAACCCCACCACGGCCTTGGTGGCCAGTGACGTTTGTCTCCCGAGTCCTGGTCCCTGCCCTCCTCCCTTGTGGGATTAGCAAGACCTAACCGTGCCGGGTCCATAGTCACCATAGGTATGTCCACAGAGCTGAGGCGAATCTCGATATTTATTCAATACTTTCGAATTTTCATTGCTAGAAAGTCCACACGGCCTGAAAAGGACACAGGCAGAACATTCTTGGGGAATTTCTAACAGTGCAATGAGGGTCCCTATTAGCGGCCATTGTCAGGACAATCAGCCAGAATTCTGATCCCAGCATGGGTGATGCCATTGGGCACATCTGCTTATTGGGACTTGCTGGAAAGGCCACTAAGGCAGGGGTGTCCTCTCAGCTGGGCTCCACTCTCCTGGGGCCCTTCGGAGAAAGCCAGAAACCCTCGTCTCCCCAGACCACAGCAGCTGGCCCAGGGAAATGGGAGGCTAAACAGATTATGTGCTCAACAGCAGGGAGCCCCTAAAAGACCCTAGTCGAAGGGAGCTAAGACCCAAGGATTCCGCAACAGAATCTGGCAAATCCACAGTTCTTTATTTTATTACAGTGGTTGAAAGGAAAGCTGAGACTTTTTTTTATTGTGGTAAAATGTATGTAACACAAATTTTAGCATGTTGCCCATTTTTGAATGTACAGTTTAGTGGCATTAATTATAGCCACAATGTCGTGCAAACATCGCCACTATTTATTTCCAAATCTTTTTCATCACCTCCAACAGAAACGCCATACCCATGAGGCAGTAATTCTCCACTCCTCCCTCACGCTAGTCCCTGGTGAACTCGAATCTACGTGCTGCCTCTGTGAATTTGCCCACTCCAGATATTTCATGTAAGTGAAGTCATACGATAGTTGTCCTTTTCGTCTGAATTATTTCACTTGGCATAACGTTTTCAAGACTCACACATGTTGTAGCATGTCTCAATGCTTCCTTTTAGGGCTGAATAATATTTTATTGCACAGACACATCACATTTTATCCATTCATTTGTTGAGGGACTCTGGGTCGTTCCCACCTTTCGGCGCTTGTGAATAATGCTGCTGCTGTGAACCCAGAGGTAAGAGCGTCTGTCTGAGTCCCTGTTTTCAATTCTTTGGGGTATACACCAAGAGTGGAATTACTGCATCACGTGGTAAGAAAAGCTACAGTTTTGTTTCAAAGTTTTACCTTCCTGGCTGAGGCCTGACCTAGCCCACCGGAGAGGAGCCATGTGGGCTGCATGTCACGCAGGCCTTGTCGCTGGAGCTCAATCCCATGAACTGACTTGCGCCTTTGTTGTGGTAAATGGCACATACCCGTGCTTTGATCGCAGGATGGCTGAGAAAGTGAACAAAGCCAGGCGGGAGGCGGAGACGTACACCTTCCATGCAGGAAGCCTCAGGCACAGAGGAGCTCGCCCAGGCACTCAGGGTATGGGGGGCACAAAGGTGGTTTTCCTGCCAAGGATGGAAAGCCCAGCTCAGCGCGGACACATCTTTGCCTTAGAAGTTACCAACATTTGTTTTAAAAGGATTATTATCCTACCAGCACCATCTGGCACTTTTTTATTTTTACGAGTTTAGGACGGCCTTTTTCACAAACTTCACTCATTCTGCACCACGATTTAGGTGGAGCAGTCAACCTCTGTCTGTCACTGAGCAGAAACACTCTGGCACTTCCTGGAAAAGGTGGTTCTTCCACATGTTTGGGGATAATGGTATTGCCTTTGCCTGTACCATGAGGATTAAATGAGTGATTAATTAGAAGCACCTAGGACAGTGCCTGCATGTAAGAGTCAATGGATGTTCTCACTTTGGGAATGAATATTACTCAAGAGACACAAAGGGGAGCCTGGACCCTGCTCTCAGGGAGCCCGCAGCCTAGGAGAGATGGTTTCTGGCCAAGAGCTGAGGTAGGTTTCATGAATCACGACAGATGTGGCATTTGAGCTGGGGTTCCAGTGGGTGTGGACGGAGAGGAAGCCCAGCCACGGGGAGTCGGCTAAGAAGTCCCAGGGCTAGGGTTTGAGAAGAGTATGCCAGCTCCGTGTCACATCCCCTGTGCTCTCGTGTGCATATCAGAGTGACGGGCAGCCTGTTGGAGATGCAGATTCCCCGGCTCTGTCCCCAGCGAGTGCGGCTCAGGAGGTGTGCAGTGCGGCTGGGAAGCTGCGACTTCGACCAGCCTTTCGGGGGATCCCTGTGCGGGCGGTTGTCAGGTGTGGTTTGGGGGCTGTTGGCCAGATTGGAGGGTAGCAAGTCAGGAGGAATCAGGTTCAGATGAGTCAAAACGTCAGATGATCTCGAACCAGAGTGAAGGCGGGAATGGAAATAGAAGTTCAAGGGAAAGAAAATAACTTCAACCCCAAACACAGGGTGATTATTCATTCATAAAAAGGAATGAAATTCTGATACACGCCACAACAAGGATAATCCCTGGAAACATGATGCTAAGTGAAAGAAGCCAGACCCATAAGGGCGTATGTTGTCTGATTCCATTTATATGAAATGTCCAGAACAGGGAAATCCCTAGAGACAGAAAGCTGACTAGTGGTTGCCAGGGGCTGGAGGAGGGGGCGTGGGGAGGGCCTGCTTAATGGGAGCGATAAAAATATTCTGGGAGTAGATAGTGGTGATAGCTGCCCAACACTGTGAATGTACTAAATACCACAGAATTTTTCAGTTTAAAATGGTTGAGATGGTAAATTTTATAGTGTACGCATTTTACCACAATAAAATAAAAAGGTCGCTGAGCGTGTGTTCACATCGATCCAATTTCTAATGAGTAAAAGGTGACTTTTCTCCATCCCAGCACAGAACATGCAGCCGGTGGTCCCAACCCGACAGTGTCGCAGTGTATTTTAAATATGTTATTCTGAAGGTAGCTGCTCAGTACTTCTGCAGGGGACTCCTGCAAAAAATTCAAGAGAAATAAACCCCAAGGAGTAAAAGATATGTTGAAATGCATACACACAATCTCTCTCTCTCTTTGCCGGCACACACAAAGTTGCCTGGAGGGAGGTCCAGCATCAAAGTCGTTTCACTCTCTTATTTTTACTGGCAGGAGAGAGCAGGAGGTGGAAAGGAATCACGGCAGACTTCAGGGGCCTTTTGAGCAGAGCCAGCATTCTGGTTTGTAGCAAAGAGGAGAACAGAATCCTGGGTGATGGAGGCCAGCCCTGAAACCTCCAGGATGTGGCTTCTAGAGCAGAGGTGTGCCACAGCCTGTAAGTCGCAGGGGCTATGCTCCCTCTTCCTTGAAGGGGGCAGAGCAGCAGAATCCATCCCACACCAAGATGCAAGGCCAAGGAAACCAAGCTCACAGCCTGGCCAGCTCTCCTGGCAGATGCTCAAGTGCCCATGGAGCCGGCCAAGACAAACACTCAGAGGCTTTCAAACCATCTCTAAGGCCTGTGCACCCAGCACCCGGTTCCCGTGCCCACCTGAAGGCGTGCGAACTCCATCCACCACCTGCATAGATGCCACTCCCCACGGCCCCCAGAGGTGGGCTTCATCGGGAAGGAACACTCAGAAATATTAGTTTAGCTGATGGGCCTAAGGGGCGAGAAGGCTGGAAAGCTCTGATGGGTAGAAAGGATTCATGTTTTCTTTTTCTCCCCCACTGTAGTGGGGGGAGAAGTGGGTGTACAAGCTCTGATGAAAGGGTGGACTTTGATCCCACTCTCACTCAGCCATCCGCAGGAAAGGAAAAGCCAAAGAGGGCCAGCAGAGCCAGGAACCTGCCATGAATGGTGCAGAGTCAGCAGAAAGCGGGCTCCTGGATGTGGAAAGAAATGGTTTCTTGGGACTTACTGAGTCCTTCCAGAAGCTTACATGTTAAGAAACACCATGTATGAATGTTCTGGTTTGGCTTCAGAAACCTAGAGAAACTGGCTGTGTGTTCTTCTCAGAGGTTCTCAAGCACTCCTGAAATGGCATGGTTTAACCCAAATCCATCCATCCATCCATCCATCCATCCATCCATTCATTCATTCAGTGTTCAGGGAGTACGTTCTCTGTCTGTAGAACTGATCCGGCTGCAGGGGGGCCCAGAGCCAGCACCAGAATCAGTGCCCCATAAACAGCAGACACTGAATAAATGTGTGCTGAACAAATGAATGAATGAATGAATCTTTGTCTTCAAGAAATTCACAATCCACAATTCACAATTTTGGATGGCAAAACATACACATGAAAGGTTAATTATAGGAAATAAGTAACATCGAAAGAGGGAGTTTAGGATTTGAGTCAAAGCGTGTGTAGATGGTACAAGCTTGTAGACAGGAGCGATGCTGTTGGCTGATGGAAGAAAGTCTTAATGGAAGAGTTTGACTTTAAAGGAGTCACAGGATCAGAATTTGGGGTGGGGATGAGAGAAGGCATGTGAGGATGGAAACAAGCATGCACTTTGCGAGACAATAAGCAGAACAGTCTGGAGGAAGAGGCGCGGAGAAGGACGGTGGGAGGTGGAATGAGGAGAGCAGCCTGGGCAGGGGTGCACACTCTGCTGCAGGTGAGGGAGCCGTGGGAAGATTTTGGTTGTGATACAAGACATGAAAAGCTGGTTTTAGACGGATTACACTAATATAATACACAGGATGGACAGGAAAGAGAACAAAATTGGAGGCAGGAAACCAGTTAGAGCGATGGCAAGGAACTTCGGGCGGGTCGCAGACTCCTCCGAGAGTCCATTGAGACCTCTAAGCCCGCTCCCCACCAGAAGAAATCTCTGCCCTACAAAGCCGTGCGTGGGGTCTCAGGGATGGTTTGCAACTCTAAACCCCATTCATGGACTTTCTAGAGTCCGGGGACTCCAGGTTAAGCATCCCTTTGTGGGGGAACTAACCTTTCCTGAATGCCTGTGAGAGCCAAGCTGGATTCTTTATAGAAGGTTTTGAGAATGATTTACAGGAGGGTTGAAAGAGGAGGAGCAGACACTTTTTACTCTGAGGATTAGCCATGGGAAGCTCAGAGAATAGCCCACAGCGGTGGCGGCGGCAGCAGCACTGGCTCAAACCATCAGTACTTGCTAGCTGGGGGGTGGGGGCGGGGCACGAAGAGAAACATCGCGGCTTGCAACTGAAGATGCTAAGGGACCCTTGCCAGACGGCTGTACACGTCCCCTGCAACACAAAACTGCACAGGAGCACTTTCTGTGGCGAAGGGAGCAAAAGCTTATAACTTTAGTAAACAGGAAGACGTGATGGGAGTTACACATTTTAAAAGGTACCACTACTGAACACATTTTATGTTATTAAATCAATACCACTCTAGGTAACATTTTTTCTCAAACACGATACACACTTTTGGGTGGGGGGTTGTTTTGTTTTTCTGAGGAGTCAAAAAAACCTATATGGACCTTCAGTTATTGTTTAATGTGTACCCGGATGTTAGTGACGGCGTCAGGGGCACTAGTGTGGTGCGTGGTGTGCCCGGACATCCCTTAGTGCATGAGGATTCATTCTAAAAAGAAGAGTGAAAGAATTTAAACTTACATGGTTCATATATAAGCCCACAAAAAATGCAATAAGATCAATAAACCAGAATTATACACATTCACATGAAGATCGAATGGATTGTGCTCTTGCCTTTTAACTTGATTTTCCCTTTTTCTGCTATTTCAGGGGCTTGGGGCATATCATCTTACAGGGAAGGAAAAACTCCTAGAGACTTTCAGTGCATCAGCAAGAATCTATTTTCTTTTTCTCTCCCGTGAAAGCCTGTGGGGTCTCACCCCACCTGGACGGCTGAAGAAGGAAGCAGGTTGCTACGAACACACCCGGAGTCACAGAACACGAGCGAGCAAGAGAATGTCAGGGCCTCCAAACCGCGAGAAGAGGAGGCCATCCCCCATTTTCCATCACATGCCAGGGAATCCGGACAAGCCTTCAAGGGTTAGATGTGAAGACAATTTTTAAGAAGTCCCCTTTGATGGAGTGTGCACAGAATGTGCTCTAACAGCTGGTGTCAGGGAAGACCCAGCTGCCCCTTTAGACAAATCATTCAGCCAGGAAAGCCTTGCACAGGAGAAGGCGCAGCAGGCCTTTGAAGTTGGTTGTGTTTCTCTGGGTGGCTTAGGTTTTTCTGGGTGACCGGTTTTCACGTATCCATCTTCTGCTTCTAACTTGGCCTCCACCAAGCCGGCGACTTGGGCCCTACCTTGTTGCTCATTAACTAGGAGGAATGCGCACGGTGCTTTTAGGTGCCTTCAAGAACTTTGCCATTGTAGTGGAGCTGATTTATGGTCCTGCTTTTACAACTCCAACTTGGTTCAATTTACCCAAAGAAGCGGAGGTCGCTCTCACATACAATGCGCTGATTACTCACGGATCCCAAGGGAGGCACAAAGGAGGGGAAAACCCAGCCGCCAAAAGGGCTGCTTCTTTCCGCCCCCAGCTCAAGAGTCCTGGAACAACAAACCTGGGTTTGTGGAGGCTCTCACCCAAGGAGAGTCTTTTTCCTTCTTGCGTATCTTTGCCCAGGCTGCAGGCTGAAGATTCTGCTGACAGTCTGTGCAAACGCAATTCCTCCACATGCGCGCATCGCTAGAGGGGTTTAGGGAGATGCCATGGGCGATCATATAGAAATCCCCACTCTAAGCAACTGATACAATCGAGAGGTAGATAGCATTTAGTTATTACTAGGACTGTTAAAATTCCATACATCCTTCAAGAAAAAGTGAAACACGCTTCTCACCAACAGGAAGAGTCACTTCACACTCCCTCCTTAATATTTTCTTCTCATACTGCCTGATGCTCCATACTTCATCTGTTAAATTTCTTAACTAACATTCGCAAAGGGAGAAATAAACATGACTTGCTTCTGAGAAGGGAGAGGAGCAAGTCTTCTCATTATCGGTCTGAGTTTCTTCTGGGTAAAAATTAAAAGTCCGAGTGTTAGAAATCAAGTGAGAATCAAGTCTGAAAGGTATCCTGCAACCACGTGGGGTGGGGGGTGGCTGGCTTGCACAGATGGGGTCTGTGCTAGACTCATCCTGCCTCCCACACTGCTGGCACTATTTATTCAATAACTGAAGGGTTTTTGGATCTTTCCAAGCCATTTTAAGGAGTTTTATTCCTTTAACTCCAATCAAAGGAGCTGAGAGGACAAATGCCTTTTTTCGGTACTTCTTACTATGATTACTGCCTTTTACTTCATCTTATTATTAAACATCTAGATTTTAAACCTTTGCCTTTATAAGAGTATGTCCACTTCCCAGCTTTGCTCATTGGCATTATTATAAATGGCCTCTCCTTTTGCTTTTTAATATTTACTTTTAATTTTTTAATTCAAAAAAATTTTAAGCACAGCATCAGTCCCAGCTTTGGACCCTGCAGGAAAAGCCACCCCACACACAGGACTAATTCTGCCATGACCACGCCCTCCGCCACCCCCGTCCTAAGGTGGCATATGAGCGACAGCACTGTTTATTACAGCCTGTACCTCCAGGTATGAAAATCTTGAACAACTGCTCTTGTAGGCAAGTCTGAAAACTGCCTGAGCTTGCCACGTGTTGGAGGGGAAGCCAGCCTGCTGCCAGGTCCCTCCTGGAGGGCATTAAATCGCAGAGGCGGACACAAAGAAGGCTTTGCTCAGAGCACACCCCCATTCGCTTACGTGATAGCATATGCTGGGGACCCCTTACTATTTTAGATTTTTAAAATAAATAGCCCTGAGGGGAAAGCTGGCTTTACAGCAACACACAGAAATTTAAATTTAAGTTCCATGAATGCAGTTATTAACAAGTGGTCCCTTTCGGGTAGGAAGGGCTTCTACCAGCAGTGAGCTTGGCTATGACTCCAGTTCACATGTTTCCAGAACGGTATGCTGTGTGCATCTGAGAGTGTGTGTTTTAAAAAGTGAAAATAACACTGCACAACACAGTACCTTTTACTTCTCTCTCTCATTCAAAAAATCCTTTCCAGATCCTATCATCTTAAATAAGGGAACTCCTTGCAGCGGAAACTTCCAGTGCTCCAAGGGAAACGAATATGGCTACCAACTTGAGGGGGGACAATCCCAGACCACTGCACTGAACAGAGAGCTCTGACTAGGGAGTGGCAGGCTCTGAAAGCAGATTGCAAAAAGGCAGTTACAAAAGCAGCACCACAGGGCACTGCCACATTGCACATCCAAAGGAAACACTGCCTCGGGGGGAGTTTAGGTGGAAGAGCAGTCAATCAGGCTGAGGTGAGTGAATTTAGCAACATCAACAGGTTGTAGGTCAGAAGGGGCCCAAGACACTGTTAAGGCAGCCTGCACAGTGGGGGGACAGTCCTCCTCAACTATATTTCCTATAGCGTTCCCCCAGTTTCAAGTTTTAAAAAATTTCCCAAGCAGCAAAAAGGAAATTTGCCTGTAATATCTCTGATTGATTTGCACTTTGTCAGAAATACTGTTTTTCCAAAAAAAGCTGATCTCTTGTACTGTGTCCCCCATGTTGGCCCGCCCCCTCCCAGGGGAGCCATATCCACTCCACTATCGAAAGTCCCAGGTTTAGTTCAAGCCTTTAAAGTGATGTATCCTGAATGGGTTTGAAATTTGGCTCACCAACAACATATTTGCTAAAGAATACCTGGATGGAATAAACATGTTGCCCAATATGGCAGAAGGCCCCGGGGTCATGAAATGCACACCGTCCACCTTTTCTCCCCTAGCACCAACCAGGACAGGCAGAAAGACTTGGTTAAGCCAAGGACTAGGAATATCGCGACTTTCATTCTAATTTGTGGTCTTTCTTTATGAGCTCAGAGAAGTTAATTGACATCTTTGGGTCCTGACTTAACTTCTCTGCAAAATGGAGGACTTAGATGTTTCAGTTACAGAACGAAATTATTATACTGCAAATGTAATAGAACCTTGTAAACCAAGGTCAAGCTTGGGAACTTGTGAGAATTATTTCTTTATTCCTAAAACGTTATTCTTAAAAATTATTTCTTTGCTCCAACCTGCCTCCCCCAACCTTCTTCTTAGCAGAAAGCTCTAATCCTTCCTCTAAGGCTCAGAATAGAACTTCTTTTCCCTTCTTCCCTTTAGTCTCCATTCTTTGGAGCTGGAGACATTTCCAAATGTTTTTACTAACTCACGTACTGATGTCTAGTTTATGACCACACCGGCCCCACCCCTGGCATGGCCATGGCGTGACTGTAAGAAATGGTTATCTAAGCTAGACTGCTTATCACAAAGATCTTCCGCCTCAGTTTCCCCCTCTGTAAGGATGTGTACAACACCCCCATTTTTTTGTGCATATGGATGCAGCCGTTTCTATATTGGTTTTGATTCCTTGGAGGATTCTTGGCTTGGACTTATTTTTTAATTTCTTATTACATGTGTCATTTCAGAATAGGAGAAAGAGTAATGAGAACAACAAAAGTTGGGGGTGAGATTGTGAGGGAAATAACACCAATTACCGCATGTCCAGATCATAATCTGAAAAAGTGGCTAAGGACAGGAATTAAGATGACGAAGCTTTTTAAGTCTCCTATGTACAACTCTTTGAAACCCACTATCTTGCAAAAGCATCATAACGATCTTCCCATCATGACTTCAAACAGTCTTAACGAAACCCGCAAAGAAAAGCATGAACAGCTTCTCAGTGGTGAGGGGAAAAGATTCATTTAGAAAATTAATAGAAAGTAGACGAGTCATTACATGTAGCCATCCTGTTGCTACAATAAGTTATTACATTGTTGAAGGCTTTTATAAAACTAGGTACCTTGGTAGCAAGAAAAAAATGAAACCCTGTCTCACTTATCGGAAGGATCAGTGGCAACTGAAATAACTCTATCCTGGGAGAGGATTAAATTCTAACCTTTCCAAAAAAATGTCATTTAAATGAAAAAGCCCATCTAGCACAGTGCTTTGTGCTGGAGGCTGAGCCTGCCTCGGAGATGTGTGTTGGTGATAGGCATCCTGCTTGCCTGCTCCTGCAGGTCCTGACGAGATGATGTCTTTCTTATCCACCTGCTTGTCTCCCATCCAGGCTGGATGACAGCTAATAGCCAGCAGCTCAGAGCAGGGAGCAGCCCAGCTGGTTTGAACTAGTTTAAAATGACACATGTAGCTTTCCTATCACACATTTTGATAGGTTCGCGGCTCCCCTTACAGGTAGTCAGGGAAAAATATCTTTGGTATAATTTTAAATGCTCAGCTCCCTCCTTAAGGAGCATATCAACCATCTCTATCTAATTAAATTCCAAAGGAAACTTCTGTTCCAGTGGCCTCCCAGACAATGAGCATGAGATAACAAGATCACTGGAATTTGGTTTATGTGTTGGTCTTGTCTAGACTAGAAGAACCGTATCTTCTGAAATTCTTTGCTCACTGATATTCCCCCTTCTTGCTCAAAGGAGCCCTTACTTAAGCATCTGCCTTTCGCACCCATTTGCATGCAGTGTGTACGTGATGAGGAGGCCCACAGAGGAACCTGGGGACCGTACTGAGGACCCTCCGTTAACGGGTCTGTGTCTTTTCTCATAAAGCACCCAGGAAGCCTACTTCTGCTTCTTCGTTGCTCTTCAGGGGAGAAAGCGCAGTACAGAAAGCCCGCATCCAGACACTGCAGCCACCAAAGAGCTGGGGCTCTCCTGGGCAAATTGGCTGGGAGAGACCCGAGAGGCAACTCAGGCAGGCTTCTCATTTTGTGAATGAACAATAGAGGGTCAGGGAGGTTTTGCGGTTGCCCAACAAGACTGCATCCCTGCCCTGCCTGGTCCTCTGGTGTTTTCTCAGTGCTCCTGCGCCAGCCTCGGCCACTGCTCTGTGAGAAGCCCAGCCGAGAGCACGGAGAGGCCACTTGGAGGAGAACTTAGCCCCTAGCCAAAAGCCAAGAGCCAACAGACAGCAACAGCTCGCCAGTCAAGGGAGTGAACCAGTTGATGGCGTATGGAGCAAAGACAAGCTTTTCTGACCAACCTCTGCCCAAACTGCAGAATCCTGAGCAAATAAATGGTGGTAGTTGTTTTAAGCCATTTTGTTTTAGAGTGGCTGGCTACACAGTGATGGGTAACCAACAGCTATCTGAGATGATCTTGTTCATGTGTTTATTTATTTTCCATGACCAGCCTCCCCTTCCCCCAACCCTTCCATTAGGACATGAGTTCCACGAACTTATCCGTCTTGTTCATCACAGATCCCAGTACTTGGCACAGTGCCTGGTCCCCAGTATGCACTTAGTAAGTGCTTGTTGCGTGAATGAACAAATGAATGAATGACAGAAGTCATACAAGTTTTGCGGGTAAGGCCTCAAAGCCCAGCGTCCTGCTCCTAATCTTTACCCTCTCGTCACCCAGAGGCACACTATTATGCTACTTTCTCTCTCACAGAAGACCCCCTCTGGTCCTTAGTAGGGACTCAGGATTCAAGCCCTAGAGTCTGCCCGATTTACTCAAGCGTGTCGTTAATTCCTAAGGAAGCACGCTCAACGCTGAGCACATCTCTAGCTGATGGATCAGAGGCTCTCAGGGTAGTTCGAATGGACATCTATTACGGGCATCTAGGGGCCAAGCACTTTCGTCAGCCCTTTATTTGTATCAACTCGCTTAATCCTCTTTACAACCCTACGAGACGGGTACTAGTACTTTTACAGACCAGGACCGGGAGTGGGAGAGAGTCACTAACTTGCCCAAGGTCACTCGGCTAGCGATTGGCAAAGTTGGGCAGTGAGGCGGGTCAGCAGCTCTGCAGGGAACGGGAGATGATCCTTCCTCCTGCCTCAGAGCCTGAGAAAGCCCTCCACTGGTTTTATCAGCACTGAGCATGGTCCCCCATCGCTCCCAGGTCTTGCTCCTTAAGGACTTGAGATTGGGCTGGAGGATGAGGCTCTCATGGGACTCTTAAGATGAGACAGTCCTCTTATCAAAATCCCAGGGGTAATGAAGCAGATCTTCCTCTGAAGCCAAAAGTTTCCAGGCAGAAATCCAGCCCAAGTGTTAAGGCATGGTGGCCTTTGTGCAGAAACTGGGGTCTGGGTGGAGGGCGAGATGTCTAGAATCCCACACAGAGAAACTCACAAAATCTGAGATAGAGGGTCAGCCCGGGTGAAAGCCACACAGCTCACCTCCATGGGGTGTGGCCTACTATCAACCCCTCTACCTCCATCTTCGTGGTACCCACATTTACCAGGCATCATGTGTGCGACCTGGGCATTGTGCCGGGTGAGCCCCTTCTCTCCAATTATCAGAAAAGTAGAACCTAAGAATTGGCAGTGGTCAGAAGGCAGGGGTGCTGACGTGTCCTTGGAGCCTGCATGACATTATTTCCAAAATGTATCTAAAGAAGCCATGGGGCCGATCCTATACAAAGAAAGCAAAAAAAAAATTCTTCTCTTTGTCTTATTTTCCTGTATTCAGGCAAAAAACTCAGCTAAAGGGCACCAGCTGAGATGACCCTTCCTAAGAACCCTGTGGCCTTTGGGGCTTAGCATCTCTGAAAGGAGGTGCAATAAGCAGCCGCCTGACCTGGCACAAGCAAGCAGATTCTGCATCATGAACTCATTCCTGCAAACTTGGGTGCCTTTTATCTTTGCCCCTGGCCATTGCCCTAAGGCTCACATTCTCTCTCTACAGTCAGCTTCTCTCTCTGAGATTGATTGGAATTACGTGCCTAGACGGAGATGGGTGTGGGGAGAAATGCTTCCCTCCGGGGCTTCAGGTCATAGCAAGATGCCAAAGATCAAAGGAGAAAGAGATGCCTTGATGTGCTCTGAGTCGGAGAAACAGCACCACACAGGGAATGAATCCGCCCAGTGCCTGCCACGTAAGGGCAGCGTGCAGGAAAGCAGGCCCTGCAGCCCGGGGTTGCTCACAGGCACGCTGGTACCATGGCCCATTCAGGCAGATTTCCGGTCATGAGCAAAACCTGCATTCCCTGATTCATGTGAGTAAACGCCAGTGGAGCTGAAAAAAATGGCTGCGCCAGACTCAGGTTTTCTTTAAAAATGTTTCCATATCCTTAATTAGTATTTTAAAGCACAAACAAAAGGAAGCAGTAATTATCCTTGTCTATTCCCCCACGTCAAATCTATAAATACACCATCCTGAGCCGTTAACAAGTACCACCATATGCTCTAGAAGACAATAAGACTTTCTTCTTTATCGCCTCCAAGTTGAGCTGAGAAAATGATGAAAGTTTTGAAATTTTTTACAAGTTTGAAAAGTGAGAGGACACTTTTACCCCAAGCTTGTTATTTTTAGCCCAACAACAAGCTTCAATTCTCAGGCTTCAGAAATCTCCGGAACTGGGCCAAGGTCCTGGCTGCCACTGCCCAGCTGGGGGACTTGGGCACATTTCTTAGCCTCTCTCATGGGCAGGCTCCTCTTCCAGCAAATGTGGACCATCCTGTGGATTCTGCGGAGGGCTTCCCACAGACCCCGCGAGGAGCTCCCAGTGGTTGTTGTTATTGTGGGCTCTGCATGCATCAGGCTGAGGGTGACATGAGGGCTCAGGGCAGTGACAGTCACATTCACAGGTCCCTCGAGCGCACTTGAAATTTCACCTTTGAGGTTGGCATTACTGTGAACTTTTTATGAGGAGGAAACTGAGGTTCCAACAGCAAGGAGGGTCGGCTGGAAGCCTCACAGTACAGGGGAGGGGCCAATGGGGAGCAGTGGAGAATGGAGGCCTTTGGGTTCCCAGCCCACAGAACAGCTTCTCTGTATTCTCAGTATTTCTCTCTCCTTAAGAATGGGTATCCAGGGGGCCAGCCTGGTGGCACAGTGGTTAAATTCGCATGTTCCACTTCAGTGGCCCAGGGTTCCCCAGTTGGAATCTCGGGTATGGACCTACGTGCCTCTTGTCAAGCCATGCTGTGGTA
Organism: Equus asinus; assembly: GCF_041296235.1. NCBI lineage: Eukaryota > Metazoa > Chordata > Mammalia > Perissodactyla > Equidae > Equus > Equus asinus. Next base: position 11,243,285 of record NC_091791.1, on the reverse strand, counting down.
GGCATCCCACATAAAAAGTAGAAGAAGATGGGCACGGATATTAGCTCAGGGCCAGTCTTCCTCAGCAAAAAGAGGAGGATTGGTGGCAGATGTCAGCTCAGGGCTAATCTTCCTCAAAAAGAAAAAAAAGGCAAGAAAGAAAGGAAGAAAGAAAGAAAGGAAAGAAGGAAGGAAGAATGGATATCCAGGTTACCTCTTGTCCCTCATTTTAAAAATAGAAGTGATTTTTACCTAGGCACATAGCTTTTCTGAATAGAAACTATCGCTCCCCGATTTGCCTGCAAACAAGTATAGCTATAAACTAGCTTCTGGCAAATAGGATGTAAGAGGAAGCAACGTGCAGTTTTTCCCATTCTTCCTGCTTTCTGCTGATGGGTAGGTGAATGTGATGGCTGGAGTTACAGCAGCGATTTTGGATCATGAAGTGCAAGCTAAGGCTGGCAGAGAGGCAACACACAAGGAGCCAAGATGATCATGCAGCCACCATCTCAGCCTAGACTGCCCACCCTTGGGCCTTTGCAGAAGAATAAACTCCTCTCTCATATAAGCCCATATTACTTTGGGTTTTCTGTCACAGCCAAATCCAATCCTGCTCCATCTTTCTACATATTCCTGATAGAACCATTTCCAACCACGATGACCCCTTTTCCCCTTATGTGTCTGGTGATCTCTCTCTGACTTTATTTTTTTAATGTCTCTCGCGTGCCTCATTTCAAGACGTCGAACTCTGGAAACAGTATATAAATGGTAAACCCACACAGCAGTAACATAATCCTTTATCCTGAGTGCCCCATAGTAAACTCCTTCAGAGATTTTTGTGGTCTTAAAAGAAATAGCATTGGAGATACTTAAATGCAAGTGGCGTCCATTTACTACGGCTCTTGGGTACAAGAGCTTAAGCCCTCTTAGCTCAGAGGTTTCCACGGTTTCTCCGGAATAAGTGAATCAAGTAGAGCCTATTAAGAATAATCACTATGTCCCCAGCCAGAGCCGAATCACCTGAGCCAGGAAGCTTAGACAGTGTTGGAGGATCCAGTGTTTGTACTTTAAAGATCCCCAATGCACTGAATGGGAACCTTGAGGTTCTTCCATCTTCCTAAACCCTATGGAAAAGACTCCCTCGCAGCTTGCGCCACCACCTGAGAACGAAGTAAGGCTGAGTGTCAGGGAGCTTTACTGGTGGACTGAAATCCCCAGCTTTCTCCCAGGGTCACCCCTCCCGAGACCTCTCGCAAAACAACCAAGTATCCGGATGTACCCGAAAGAGGAGTAAAACTCTCAGCATTTCCCTTTCGTTTTTGGATTACTGAAAGAATTTCTGTGCTTCCGAAAGTTCATACAAACAATGAGGGCATTTTATTTTAACAAAGAATTTTACCCTTCCTGCCCCCGCCCGTAAAAAACCACCTCACACTGACTTCACTGTCTCGTTCTCAGGGACTGGCGGCCAGGCCTTCACCCCGACGCACGCCTAGATTGTTCCTCTGAAGTATCGCCAAGAGGTGCTTGCCATTTTCCCAACTGCGACCCTGACGGGAATTACCAAAAGCCATTCACCAAAGTAAACTAAATAGAAAATAAAACGCAGGAGCTTCAAACATTCCAAGCGCCGTGACCGTTTATCACGAACTGACTCTCCTCGGAAGAAACAAGCGCAGAAAGAGCTCTGAGTACACACAATCTCTGCACCATCACGAAATACCCGGGCGTGTGTGTGCGTGTGCATCTCTGTAGGTGCGTGTGTGTGATGCTGTTTTTGTTTTGTTGATATGAATTTGGATGAGCGTTTTAAAAAAGCTTTCCTGGGAGCTATTACAAGTTCTGCCTGGATTCAGAATGACTTAAGAGTTGGTCCTTAAGCTCACACTTACTCATCTGGTGACTGCTTTTACGCCCGGAGAGCGGACTCTTTGGAGCCTCTGGGAGGAAATGACAATGCCGATAAAAGGAAATCAAGGGCTAGGAGGAAAGGCTCAGGTTGTGCCGGGTTGATTTGGACTGGAGAAGACAGAGTGAAGAGGACCTTAATAACACCCTGCAGGCTTATGAAGGGTCCTGGAAAGACAGTCCTTGTCTGTTCTCCGCCTTGGGAGAAGACATTCCCGGGAAAAGACTGGGAGCAAGAATGAAGGATTAAGATGATGACAAAGGCCTGATTCCCTAACCAGCAGAATCATTAGTTGAGGGACAGGCCACTGAGAAAGGCAGGCCTGGAACCTTCTCTGCACATCTTTTAAAGAACGGAAGCCACTCCCCACGCACAGAGCCGAGGACCCTGTATGACGCCTCCGCTTGTGGCGCGGCAACAGAAAAACCGGTTCACCTCCCAGCCCAAGATTTCCCGTCCTGCACCTCCTCAGTGGGTGGCTTCTTCTTGACGTGACATTTGTGAGGCCTCTGAAAGCATGTGGGACAGGCATGGAATGAGCACCGAGCATCATCTAGGGTCTGTGAAGTCACAGTTTTACCCAAGCCGAGAGCTACCTACTGCCAGTCCTGTGGCCACACTGATGCAGCCCTTGCCTGAAAGCATTTATTGTAATGGAAAATAAATACTGTTTGGTAAACTCCAGCAAAATGCCATGTAAAGGGGAAAATATCCCATTTATTCCAATATCTCTCTGAAAATGGTCACTTGGAAAACTTGCATAAAGACCCGTAAACCCCAAGAGATCCAGGGTAGTCTCAGGGCCTCGTGAAGAGTAGCTTCTTCGCCCTCTAATCCAGTTGTAAATCCAGTTTGTGTTCTGCGTGTAAACCAGGCTGCTAATGCACAGTAATGGCTGATGCTATTACAAACGCATAAAAGTGAGGAAATTCGAAGTTACGATTCCCATCGCCACAGTAAGTCACCCACATCACGCGATCTGTTTGTAATGTGTACTACCGAATGCCGTGTTAACTTTTATGGTCTCTATTACATATGTGTGATGTGAAAAGGTTATAGCGGGACAGGGAGTTATAATTCTGAATTTTCTGATAGTTATGACTTTAACGTGAGTTTAAAATGGCTACTCTTTTTCATTTGCTTGTTCTGGTTGAGTCTGTCTGCCATTGTATCTTGGATTCTCAGAACTATTTGGGCGGATTCTTTATTTCAATACAGAGGTTGACTATTTCCTTCTGCTCAAAAAAATATTCGTTAAGTGCTTTTTATGGGAAGAAAGGCTGCAGGAGACACAGAGGTGACTAAATACCTTTCCTGTTCTCGAGTTCTCCGTCAGGTCTGGGAGGTACAATGCATCCAGATCATCATAGCACACAGCCAGGCCATCACAGACACTCAAAAGTAGAAGAGAGCGCCTCCTGGTGGGTCTTCAGACTTCATGGAGGTCAAGAAAAGGAAGGCAATTAAAATGTTTTAACCTCCGACTACGTAGCAATGTGCTAAGCCATTTATGGACATTATATTTCATCCCCACATCTTATAAGAAAGACACCATCCCATTTTACAGATATTTATACTGAGGCTCACACTGCCAATACTAGCTATCAGCTAGTGGAAGCAGAGTCTGAATTGAAGTTTGAATAGCTAAAAGCTCATGCTTTTCTACCATGGCAAGAGGAATTTTCTATCACCCCAAGCCAGGTCTTAAAGAATATGTAGGTTTTATTTTTGAAATCTTTTTTTGTTTTTACCCCGTATTAAAGCAAAATATATTTGATATTTAAAATTCAGGAAACACAGAAGGTAGAAGGAACAAAAAAAAAAGTATGCATGACCCCATTGCCCAGAAACTACCACTCTACTTTCGTGTCTTTTCTTCAACAATTTTTTTCTGAATAAGAGCTTCTGTTTGTTTGTTTATGAAACAGGTATTGTTCTTTTAAATGAATGTGTTCATGACTTTGTTTTTTCATTTACTGTAATCTGTTCCAGGTGGGGAGAGCACACGGGTGAGGGGAGCTGAGAGGAAAGACGTGTGTGTGGATGGGGGTGGACAAAGCAGAGATGGAGCACTGGACCCAGAACACCAGAGAGGCTTGCCCCGAGCATCGGAGAGCCAGGTGGGCACCCCCATGGAGCTCCCTGAAGGCCTGGTTTGGGGTCAGGACTTTGTTCTGTAAACTACATATATGCACACTCTTTAGCATACGGATGGCAGCTAGTCGATGTTAAATACACCTGAATGGGAAGATGCTGAAGGCTTTTGACCAGAAGAGTGACATAAGTGCAACCGTGCTTTAGAACCGTGATTCAGGCAGTTGTGCAAGGTGGGGTGACAGGGGGCACGTAGGTTCCTACCACATCCACAGGGCAGGTAAGGGGACTCTGAAGGATGGCAGGTGCAGGGGGCAGGGAGAAGGAAGAACACAGACGAGGGAAAAGCCAGACCTTCTCCATGGAGCCATACAAATATTGTGAACCCAAACTCTAAAACAGGAGGCCAGCAAAAGCTTTGGGTTGTAAGGGCTGAAAATAAAACCGAACTATTTCCTGTTTGGTTTCTAGACTCTCTTTTGAGACCAATTTCAGGTAAGAAAAACTTATACTACTGTCCTAAGACAAATTTGCAATATATTTCATTAATTTTCCATGTTTTTATCACCTATAACATACGGGATAAGTACCTACATGACCACATCTTGGCACAGCATTCTCTTTTCTTCCTCCCTAAAGCCGAGGGCAGAAGTGGTTGGTGACCCTGACACACTGGGCTGAACTTCCCAAGTGGTGGGTGTGAAAATACAATGGCCCGTAGCCCTGGGAATATGCGCCTGGCACACATCTCCTGTGGCTGCATGAACTTCTATCATGTTATAATTTGTCTGTTATAATTGTTTATTTCCATATCTCACTCCTCTAGCAGACTGTGAGTTTCTTGAGAGCAGAGCAGAAGCCATGTGCTGTCTTTGTGTTCTAAGCACCAAGCACAATATCAAACAGCAAGCACCCGATAAATGGTTCTTGAATGAAGGCATCAACTACAAGAAATTGTGTGTGCGTGTGTAATCATACATATACACACATACATGTATATGTGCGTATAATGATATATCCATCCCTATATGAATATACGGAGATATGTATATAACTAATGCGTGTATATATATTTGTCTATTAAGTTGTACTTGCCCTCCAGTCTGGCTATACCACCCCCATTCCTGACCAGAAGCAGCTTAAGAAAGCACTCTTGGTTACTCATCAGTGCCTTCTCCTGCTAGCAGGTGGGCCTTGCTGCATGCAAGTGTTCTGAAAGAAATCCCCTCCAAATCAGACTTTTCTACATTGGATCCAACTCTAAATGCACAGAAGGAGTCTCTTATTTCATGGATCCTTCACTTATACTTTTGCAAAGCGCACGTTATAGAAATGTAAACCTTAAATTTGTCTGTTTTCAAATCCAGGTTTGATACATCAGTTCTGCATCAAATTAGGGCATGCCTACCCCCTTCCACTTCAAGCCTTGCCCATCCCCCAGGGCAGAGGGAACAAGGACTTTCCTTGCTCACTTGTGCAGGGTGGGGTGGGAGCGGCTGGGTGGACGGTAGCAAAGGATCCATATGGGGATGTTCCTGGATCCTCAAGCCCTGGGGTTCCCAGGATACATGATAAGAATGAGTGTATCATCTTGTGGTATTTAGCACAGACGTTTTATACAATAGTGTAAATAATTCAACATCGGTTCCATTAAACTTGCCAATAACACATAACACGGAAGAGGGATATTAGTGGAGTGGAAAAAGGTGGGCCACCTGGAAGGGAGTTGACAGATGTGCGTGCTAAATTTGCTTCAATGGCAGGGTCTTTGGTTTGGGATTGCGACATTTACTTCTCTCCAGAGAGAGAGGGAGACAGAGATTTTGGTCTGTGGCCTACGTTGTCTTTGCAGAGTCTTCATATCTGCTTCTTCTGATGCATGGTTGTCAGCAACTCTAGCAGAGTTGGAAAATCCTTGGGGGGGGAATGTGTTAGTTCGCTAGGGCTGTCATAACAAAATGCCACAAATCGGGTGGCTTGAACAACAGAAATGTATTTTTTCACAGTTCTGGAGGCTGGAGTCTAAGCCAAGGTGTCAGCAGGTATGGCTTCTCCTGAGGCCTCTCTCCTTGGCTCACAGATGGCCCCCTTCTCACTGTGTCCTCACATGGTCTTTTTCCTGTGCACATGCGTGTCTGATGTCTCTGTGTGTCCAAATTTCCTGCTTTTATAAGGACACCAGTCAGATTGGACTGAGGCCCATCCTGTTGGCCTCATTTGAACTTAGTCATCTCTTTAGAGACCCTGTCTCCAAATTCAGTCACATGCTGAGGTGCTGGGTGTTAGGACTTCAGCAAACAAATGGGGAGTGGGGGACACATTTCAGCCCATAACAGAAAATACTCTCCACAGCCCTGAACATAGCATCCTATCCAACTTACGTAGAGTATGAGGACAAGCAGACGGAAACACCTGCCTCCCAGTTCTTTCTTTCCCCATAATAATCAACTGGTCAGAATAAAAGGTTTGTTCTTTGCCTCATCCTTACCCCAGGAGCACGGCTGTGAGCCTGAGACCTGTCTCTAAGATACGAAGTGTCCATCCAGGGAGAAAAGCGTCTCCCCTCACCCCATGTAATTAATTCTCCACGCTAAAGCTATTCCCTGGTGTAGATTCCCACTGCCTTCCCCACCCCAGCCCATCTCTGACCCTCAGCAGGTTGACGTTGACAGGCGATTATGCGGACCCATGAATTCATAATTCAAAATAAACCCATCAAAACATTTGCTCTTACTTTTAACCCCATTGTCCCCTGAGTGGAAATGTTAAGACACAACAGCAGAAGAGATAAATATGGCAGACAAAAGTTTTCCCACAGCCTTTAGCCCTTAAACATTCTAATCCCATTGAGGATATTTATGCCTGGCCAAACACGGCCGCTGGGGGCTGGGTTCCCGCCGTCGCCCCCTCGCAGCGCCCGCGGCTTTGTACAGACCAGCTGCCTGTTGCTATGGCGATTTGGTACGGAAGGGCAGCGCGGGGCACCTAACCCAAGAGCTCTTTTAACCAAACCACATGCTTATTAAAAGAAAGGAGAAAGTTTCCATTAAAATATCTGGGCTGATTACATTTGGAAACTTAATAACATGTGTTGACTCAAATAATTCCCATTGAACAGCACCCCAGCCGGACTGAAGAGTTCAGCAGGGGAACAAATACGTCTGATGAAACTTGGCATCTTAACCCTGTTTAACATTTTAATTAAGAAGGGAAAATTCGGTGTCATTTGCTTTTCTGCGGTCTCCAGGAGCGGCAGGGGGACACGCTTGAGAATTCCTGCAAGAGTACAGAGGAAAGAAATACATTAGCTAATTAGAGACGATACAAAACATCTACATACAAGATATATACGCTGCTTCCTTGTTTCGCAGGCCAACTTCTCCACTGCCCTTCTCTTTCCAGGCAGATTTCTTAGAAGAAGACGGATGAGTGTACCTTCTTCCTCTTTTAATACTGTTAACTGAGAGTTACTTTGTTGCTTGAGTCTTCTGCAGCCAGAGGAAGGCGAGGACAGGGGCACCAAATTGCAGCCCAGCTCTTGGGAAATGCCCAGAATTTAGCAACTAAACTCTTCCCCAAACCCTCATTTCATAACCATCCAAACGCATCATTTTTATTAGCATTCCCCTTTTCTAGCCAGGCAGGCACCCTGGCGAAAGTTTCTTATGATGACCCAATTAAGTAGGAAATATTATCTTCCCTGTTTTGCATATGAGCTTGTGGAAGGGAGTTTAAAACAGCAGCCAGGCAGAGGGGCGGTCATGGGGAGCCCAGAGGCAGGGGTGGCAGTGGTTGTGTCTACGCACACTTGGCCTGGTACTGGTTTGTACAAAACTTGAAATAAGAAATAGAAACATTGATTTCAACAGAGGATGTGTACGGATTTTCAGTCTATTTCCAAACTCAAAAAGTAGCCAGGGAAGACTTTTTCTTTGTTTTATGTCGTTTTGCTCTGAATCACTGAGTCAACCCTCGTGCTGAGATTTCGTTAATTTCAAGCCCGTTCCTCCTTTTGACATCCCTTAATCCACAACCCAGTCCTGAACAACTCACAGTTTACTTCCTGGGAACCCTCCCTGCTCTGCGGGCCTGCTGTCTCCTGCGGGCCCCCAGGGAAAGCGATACCCTATCGCCTATCACCCCCTCCATCTCGGGGGCCCAAAAGGGATGGGGAACAAGTGAACTGTGTGTTAATTGCGTTAAGGCGCTTTCTCTAATGAAATAGTGGCTTTCTCCATAGCAACGGTGATTAAAAGATGCAGAATGGCGGGTCCTCCAGGGCCTGTCTGTCTGGGAAGTGATTGCCACTTTACAGAACAATTCAGTCCAGAGAGAAGTTTATTGTGCACATTTCTCCTAAGCTGACTGCTCAGGTCACACTCCCCAAAGCTGCTTTCTCTCCCTGGGAGCGCTATTTTCAGGCTGCTTTGGGGAAGGGAGCCACAGGATATTTACTGACCGGTGAGGGGGTGGCAGAAGGGAGCTGTTTGGAGCTGGGGGTGGGGAGAGAGAGATGAGATCTGCTGTCACTCCCGTTCAGGAGACGGGGAAGAAAAAACCCAAAACTTGGAGCTTGAATGTAAGTCTGCTCCAAAGAAGCCCCATGCTTCATTAAGCATCTTTAAAAATGCTCATTGAGATGCCCAGAGGGGGTAAGGTAAATTCCCTTTCCATTTTTGTGCATCTTTCTAAAGCACACAGCATTCCTATTTTACACAGTGTAGGGTAAGTGATTTTCAAAGTTGGGGGGCTGGAATAAACATTATCCAGACTAAAGCATGCAGAACAAGGTGGGCTAACAGCCCTGACAGACTGCAGGATCCCAGATGGGCGGGTGGGAGGCCTCGTGAGTCCCCCAGGGCTTCTTTCACGACCGTGTTCCTGGCCTCCTCTCCTCCCGGTAGGTAAACCAAAAGTACGGAGGTTCCGATCCCCCACAAAGATGGTGCTGAGACACTAGGCTTACCCGCAGCCTGAGCCTCTGATGCTCACAGAAGGGAGGATGATACAGACTACGCTTCAGGGACCATGGACTAAAAGTTGCCAGGAGACGTTCCCTGTGGGTAAAGGCATATTTTGGAACATGAAGAAAAACTAAATATGATTGTGATTAAAGAATCCTGACTAAAGCCTGAACACACCCAAAAATATGTCCTAACCTTATATTGGAACCAGATTTAAATGTACCCAACTTAAGAGCATCGACTCTGGAGTCTGATGGCCTGGGCTGGAGTCCGGGCTCCACAGCTCGGCTGTAGGACCTCAGGAAGGTACTGAATCTCTTGGGCCCTTAGTTTCTCCATTCACGAAGTGGAGATGAGAATTAAAGGAGAGAATTGTGTAAAGCATTTACTTCCTGGCACATGGTAAATGCTCAAAAATTATAACAATTATTATTGTCATTATACAGAGTGATGCTCCATTACGTTTATATAGCGCTCTACGATTCACAGAGGGCTTCCCCTTTCCTTTCCTCTCGTAATCTCCTAAGGACCCTGGGCTGTCCTGATAAGCCCCAGTGTTGCCTGGAGGGAGATCAAAGCCCCTGCCCCAGGCACTGCCAGGTCAAGCAGAAAAGGCCAGTGGCTGGACAAAACAAGCTGAGAAATCAAACTTCAAAATTGAGCCCTTGGGACGGGGAATGTTCCAGGCTATGGGATACAGGGGTGAACAAGAGGGAGACAGTCCTGCCATCCCGACAGTTCAGCGCCACGCTGGACAGGTGGAGGGTACAGTGGGAGTGCAGAGCAGGGCTGGCTTCCCCGCGCCCAAAGAGGCAAGGAACCCTTCCCAGGAATGCTCTTTCTATTTTTACTAACAAAATTAAAAAGAGAACATACTTAAAGGGCCTTGAAGTGCTTAGATTTCTCTAGGAAATAAAAATGTTATTTATACTGGCATAAAGTATAATTATTCACACTTTCAAAAGTGTTTGAAGAAAATTGGACCAAGGCCACAAATCTAAATATTTATAATACCACCAAGCCTGTGGGCTACTGTGATTTGTTTTCTATTTAGAAAATAACTCATTTTTAAAATTATTATGCTAGTAACACTATTACCCAAATTTTTTAATCCTAAGGGAAAACTCTAAATTCTAAACAAAACCTAATATGCAAATTACTTTGGGCAAAGAGCCTTCTAATTACACTTTGTACACTGGGTCATTACCTGGGTATTTAATATAAATATGCAACATCCTCCAAAGGTGTTTACCCAAATAGGTGCAGGAGCAGCAGTGACAGATTAATGAAGATGACAGGGGCCTGCAAGACTGGGTCACCCTGAAAGCAGACACTCCTCCCAAGTGGTCATCTGCACCCTTGAAGTGGGGTACTTAAGTGTGGTCCAAGAACCAACAGCATCTGCGTCACCTGGGAGGTGTTGAAAATACAAAATTTCGACACTCCCACCCACCCATGCCTACTGAATCAGAATCTCCATTTTAACGAGATCCCTGGGTGTTAACATGCACATCAAACTTGGACAATTGATGGTCTACACAGGGTTTGCACATAGCGGAGTGAAAGGCACATGGTCCCCCAGTTAAAGACTACATTTCCCAGCCTCCCTTGCAGCTAGATGTGGCCATGTGACTAGGTTCTGGCCACTGGTAGGTGAGAAGAAGTGATATGTACAACTTCCAGATGCTGATTTTAAAGGGCAGGAGCCTGCCTGCCCCTTGCCTCTTCCCTTTTCTAGCCAGCTGAATATGAGTGCTGGGGCAGGAGATGGAGTAGCCGTCTTAGGTCATATAATGGAATCCCCATGCTGAGGATGGCAGAAGAGGCATAGATACCCAACAATTGTGCAACTTATCACTCCAGCTTTACCTCCAAATCACTACAACACATCTTTATTTATATCTTTTGTGATACCACCTTCTAGCTGCAATCTGTATTTGTGTTATTTATCATAGTAGACTGTGAGCTCCTTGTGGACAGGGGCCAAATCTTATTTATTTTTATACTCTTTACCTTGTCTAGTTCCGTGTCTTGTCTATAAAAGGTTACACAAAATTCTCAGTTAAATGAATGAGCAAAAGAATTAATGAATAAGGGGCATGGCCCTGTGACTGAGTGGGTAAGTTCATGTGCTCCATTTTGGTGGCCCAGGGTTTCACCAGTTTGGATTTTGGGCACAGATTTATCACCACTCATCAAGCCATGCTGAGGCAGTGTCCCACATGGCAGAACTAGAAGGACCTACAACTAGAATATACAACTACATATTGGGGGGCTTTGGGAAGAAGAAGAAGAAGAAGAAAAACATTGACAACAGATGTTAGCTCTGGGCCAATCTTTAAAAAAAATAAACAGTTAATGAAAGATTTATTATCAAGAATTACTCACTAAACTCCCACTGGCCAAAGATAATCCACAGGATCATTATACACACACACACACACAGACCCTTAATTGATCACCTTCAGAGAATTCCATATATATACCTAATGGGTTCACATTCAAAGAATAAGAAGCAAATTCATTATCAGGAAAACTGGTAAATAAAAGGAAAGGACAAGACATTTATTCTTCATTTCCTGTATGACCTGTTTCACAGGGGTAACCAAATAGCAAACGAAGAGAAGCATTTCCTTATAATATCATTCTAGCCAATAAATGATAGAATTAGAATATCACCATTTTGCAACCTCTCCCCCAGTGAATCAATGGACCCAGGCATAGAGCATTAAAGGCTGCCAACACCACGGACGTAGAAACAAGAAGACGTGTCTCCTGGGATTGAATCTGAGTCTGATGAAGCCTCTGGATCCAGCTGCCAGGCCAGGGCAAATACAGGGCACAGAGGGACAGATTGAATTGCACTGTGTGTGTGCCACTGGCAAAAATCCTGACTGAGGAAAACTCTACTGACTGTCAAACAAGTCACATTCTTCAACAGATAAATTGTAAGAAAAAGAAGGGATGGAGGGGAAATCTGTAGATTAAAGGAAGTAATGGAGGGCAGTCTAAACAACAGTATAGGAAGGCAGGGAACGGAGTACTGTGAAAGTTTAGGGGCCGGCCCCATGGCTTAGTGATTAAGTTCAACGCACTCCACTTCAGCAGCTTGGGTTCACAGTTTCAGATCCCAGATGTGGACCTACACCACTCGTCAGCCATGCTGTGGTGGTGACCCACATACAAAATAGAGGGAGATTGGCACAGGTGTTAGCTCAGGGCGAATCTTCCTCAGCAAAAAAAAGAAAAAGTTGAAATACTCGTTACTTTTGGAGGACGAAGGCATTTGTGACTCGGACAGGGTAGAGAACAGGCTTCTAGGGTAACCAGCAAGGTTCTATTTCTTGACCTGCAGGGATTTATAGGGATGTCTGCCTTATTATAGTTTATTAAGCTGTTTTTTTTTTTAAGAGATGCACTTGTAAGTGACTTCCCCATATATGAGGATCATGCAAGGTGTCATGATTGTCTCTCCATGGCTGTGCTGCCTATGGAAAGGACACCAAATTGGCCATGTCCCCTTGGCCAGTCTCAACCTAGAATCAAGAAGGAAGCTCAGAGTCTGGTTAGATCTAGCGCAGGCCCAGCATTTTACAGATGGGAACACTCAAGTTCAGAACTCCTACTAAATCACACTTCTTCCATGTCCTGCATTTCCCTCTCCATCCACACTCTCTTCTCCCAGTTGCCCATGGTGCTTGGTCATAGTCATTCTATCTTACCATGAGAGTGAAAATACTAAAGTCAGCCTGGAAGACTCTACCAGGATACTTATTTATCATCAAATAACCTGATTTAATATTCATTTAAGATAATATTCATTTACCTTTACCGACTACTTCCTATTCAAATCTGAGGATCTAATCGTCTTTGAAAAAGAATTGAAATAAAATTAATTCATGCAAATGGTGAAAAATCCAAACAATAAAAAAAGAAAAAGATATAAAATGAAAATGAAAGGCTGTTTCCAGTTTCTCCACCCCTAAATCATAACTATTGTGGCTCCACGTGTGCACCTCCAAAAAATAATTTATGCACATACATACATGTAGTAAATGCATAAATATATGTGCAGTCCTTAGAATTATTTTTACACAAATTGCATACAGAGTGCAGATTGGTCTTTACCTCGCATTTGTCACTTAATAATATATTTGGGGAAAATTTCTATTTTAGCACATGTAGCTTTATCCCATTCGTTTTAATGGTTGAATGTGTATCCATTCCATAATTTATTTAGCCAATCTTTTATTGATATTCACTTAGGTTCCTGCAATTTTGTGCCACCATAAGCATACTGAAGTGAACATCCCTGGACAGAGATTGTGATATAGCTTTGCAAGGACATCCATAGGGTGGATTTCTCAGCAACTGAATCGGTAGGTCAAAGACAGGCGCATTTTGAATTTTGAAAGATAACATCAAAATGCCCTCTCCATTTTCACACTGTTTTATACTCCTAGCAACAATTGTTTCATGCCTATTGCCCTGTATCATTCACAGCACTGCTTAGCACCACTCATTTACATTTTTGACAATTTAATAAGTGAAAGATGATTTGACTTGTATTTCTTCAACTGTGAGTGAAGTGGGTTATTTCATGTGCTTATTGGTAACGTTCATTTTTTCCTGTGGATTACATGTTCAAATCCTTTGTACATTTTTTTTTAAATATCAGACTTACATTTATTCTTAACGGGATCCGAAACCTAGAATACTGACTCAGTTGCCTGTAAACATATTGTCCTTTCTTATTACTGACAAAAGGATTAACCTCATTTGGTATAGCGTTAGCTTCTCTATTTTAAAATGTGGTCACTCTGAAATGTTTACTGTTACTCAGGGTGGTCAGACAACATGAGAGAACGAGTCATTACACTTTCTTATCCATTTTCAACAGTTTCTGACATTTCATTAGCCATGATAAAATGTAACCTAATTCCTAATAATTTTGTCATTATGCAAATTATTTGGATTTAAGCTTCCCTCCTCGAAAATCCAGCAAAAGGTGATGAAATGAGCACTTCCTACTATCTTGCGTTCACTAAAAACATATCATGAGCACACCACATCCCTCGGAGACCCAACTTCCCCGCCTGTGATATCAGAGGGTTGGACAGATGGTCCCTGAAGCTGCAGGTCCCGTTAGATCCAGCATCCTATGAAGCCAGGCCTACAACCAGGAGGGCTGAGTTAGTTTAGGCCTAAAAGGAAGCCAGGCCATGTGGACAGAGAATGACATTTAACATGAAAATCTGACAACAGGTGGCCTGGATTCTTGCCATTAGTCTTATAGCAAGGGACATATAAGAAAGATACTTGTAGACTGACTGAAGTCCATCTGGACTTCACAGTTCCCCAAGCCTCCTCTGTATTCTTGGACGAGGCCACTGAGGCTTCACGGGATCCTTCCTTTGTTTGCTGAATCCTAAGTGAGAGCCTAATGCCTTCAGCGCATGCAATCGCCCCAAATATCAGTTGAGAGTCGAAGTCACTGAAGCAGCTCCCCCACAGCGCGCTCTTAAACCCAAAACCATTCCAGCAAGGATATTGTTGGCGATTGTGTTGGTATTATTATTCTGAGGCTGTTGTGTGTGTGTTGCTGGATAAAGTAAATGAGTGATGATGTTGGTCTCTTTGGGAACTGGGATTTTTTTTAAGATGGAGAAAAGAGATGTAGGTAGATACAAGGTTGGTCTGGTTAAGCAAAATCCCTAGATTCCTAAATTTGAATTGGAAATATCTTTATGAACTCATGACATAGTTTTTTTTTAAAAAAAGTATTTCCTAGGTCTGTCCCTTGAAAAGGCCTAAAGTAATCTCCAGCCCAGTAGCAATGAACATCCTTAGTACCCGGTTTGTGGTCTCTCAACACCATTTCCCACTACAAAGCTCCAGGACTCCTTAGAGAAGTGGCTGGTTGCAGGAGTGGGCAGAAATTCCCAAGATGAGCTTGAAACGACTTGTCACACCAAAAAGCAAAGGAGTCATCAAAGACTTCTGGGATTCTGTCAAAGGGCCACAGCAACAGACCTGAAAAGGCTCCCATTGCCCAAAGATAGGATAATTGAGCAACCACTTAAGAATGAGAACTGTAATGGATTAAAACCCACCAACACTGTTTAAATCCACGAGTTCATATGATACTTTAAAAGAAACTCACTGGTTACTTTTGGAATATGCTAGGAAACCAACCCCTTATTTTGAATGTTGCTAAATAAAGAGCAAAAATGAAAGGCTTAGCTTTTCCATATGAACTGTACTTGGGGATCAAATAGTTGATGAGGGTAAGTTATCTCTATAGATAACAACTGAAGATAGGATGATAAAATTAGAATATCACCGTTTTCTTTTTTTTTAAAGATTTTATTTTTCCTTTTTCTCCCCAAAGCCCCCCAGTACATAGTTGTATATTCTTCGTTGTGGGTCCTTGTAGTTGTGGCATGTGGGACGCCACCTCAGCGTGGTCTGATGAGCAGAGCCACGTCTGCGCCCAGGATTCGAACCGACGAAACACTGGGCCGCCTACAGCAGAGTGTGCGAACTTAACCACTCGGCCACGGGGCCAGCTCCAGAATAGCACTATTTTCAACCCCTAATTAAATAATGGATCTAGGCAATGATCATTAAGGGCTGCTAATATCAGAAAAGAGAAACAACCAGACATTTTTTTACTCTTATTGGGAAAACATACCATCACCTATGAAAGAGTTTTACTTAAAAAGTTGAACCTGGATTTAATTAAGACTTGAGATAGAACTAGCAATTTACAAGAAAAATAGGGGAAAGAGGAACACGTTAAATTACACCAGGGGGACATAATCAACCAAATCTGGACTTTTTTTGAGGAAGACTGGCCCTGAGCTAACATCTGTGCCCATCTTCCTCTACTTTATATGTGGGATGCCTGCCACAGCATGGCTTGCCAAGCGGGGCCATGTCCGCACCCGGGATCCGAACCAGCGAACCCCGGACCGCCGAAGCAGAACATGCTAACTTAACCACTGTGCTACTAGGACAGCCGCAAACCAAATCTGGACTCGGAGAAACTTTGCAGGACCAATGACTAGCTTTCTTCAACAAATAACTTCAACAAATAACTTCCAAGGAAAAAGAAGTATGCAGAGGGGAGTTACAAATTAAAGTAAACTTGAGATGGTGATTGCAATGTTGTGAGCAGTTGATTGCAATGTATGGACTTAATTTGGGTCCTAATTTGAACAAACAATTTACAAAACAATTTATAAGATAATTCAGGAAGTGTGAACACTGAACAGCTATTCAACAAGGTTAAAGAATTATTGATGATCGCAAAAATGGAGATGTGATGAGGAATGCATTATGGT
Organism: Equus asinus; assembly: GCF_041296235.1. NCBI lineage: Eukaryota > Metazoa > Chordata > Mammalia > Perissodactyla > Equidae > Equus > Equus asinus. The sequence continues at coordinate 11,226,993 of NC_091791.1, read as the reverse complement.
TAATTATTTTAAGAGCTTATATTTTTAAAGATACATACTGCAATATTTATTGATGAAATGATACGATGTCAGAGTTTTATTCAAAATAATTCAAGATAGGGGAGGGGAGTCAGGGTAGGGTGTAATAGATGAAATACCAAACGTGACTGCTGTTGAGGCTGTATGATAGGTACGTGGGGGCTTCACTATATTATTCTAATTCGTATGTTTGAGATTTTCCATAATAAAAACTTTCTTTTTTTTTAATGGGATAATTAGCAGTTCCAAGGTGCTCATCTCTATTTTCTGATCTGACACTGAGCACCCTGAATGACCCCACTGACACCTTTCAGTGATCCCCGTAAATTAATAACATCTGAAACTTCTAGGCACAACGCTAGTAAGGTCACCATTCCTACAATGTGATGGACTATTGTCATTCGCTCTTACACAAAAGTCTCTTTGACATAAAGAGATACGAAATACCCCCTGGCCAAAGATACCCTCAGAAGGACCCCCTACACACACACACTCACACATGCCTCTAGGACTGGGTGGCAGGTGGGGGGGGGGGGGAAGAGCATTATAATGACAATTATTGAAGCCCAACCCCCTCCTTTCTACCATCAAACTCTGAAAACTCAACATTTCCTCCTTTGGGAGTCTTCATTCCTAGAGAAAGGAATGCATATTTCACAGAATAATAGCACAGACGATATTTTCTAGAGGTTTAATCCAGCCTTCACCTGGATGTGTCAGATGAGGTGCCTTGGCATACACAGCAATCATCAGAGGCCTCCCTTCCACTCTATGAACTTTCGGCAGACAACACTTTTTTGGTGATGCTGCTGTACCATTTAAATAGTTTGCAACATAGAAACAAACGAACATTCCCATTTATCTTAGGCTACTTTCAATTATTATAGGGTAATATAATATATTGACAACATAAATTCATCTTATTTTAAAGGGTAAATTATAATTGACTCATATAGGCTGGAAATAAGTTAATTGCATTGTTCTCCAATTCTTTGTGATCACTCGCTCCTTTTTCTATTGGAAAGTGGGAAAGGGGGGGAAGGGCTGACTTGTTTAATTGGCGATCAGAAACGAATGAGTCCCTCCTGCCTAGATGCACTCAATGAGCAGTCCTAGCCTGAAAAAGAAATAAGTGTAGAAGACATTATTGGGAAAATTGGTGAAATTAGATATACTGTAGATAACACTGTTGTGCCAGTGTTTAATTTCCTGATTCTGATCATTGCACTGTGATTATATGAGACAGAAAGAGAGAAGGGTAAAGTATTAACATTTGATGAACCAGGGTAAAAGGTTTCCAGTGGTCTCTTTGTACTATTCTTGCAAGTTTCCATAAGCTTGAAATTATTTAAAAATAGAAAATTTTAAGAAACAATGGAGAATCTGAGCCCCAGGGCCCGCCAGCACTGGAGCCCGCACTGCGTGTGCTGCCCAGCCCTGTCCAGCTCCCTGGGAGTAACGCGGCGCGTGTTGTTCCAGGAGAAGAGAGTATTACGCCGCCAAGGAAGAAATGAGGCCTTTTAAGGGGCGGGTGAGGCCTGGTTCAAAAGCTTGCGCCGTCAGCACCCTCTTAGGCCAGATGCCTGGGAATTTTTATTACCAAAACAAAATATAGCAATCAGAACAAAACAAATATTCTGTACGGTTTAATCTTTATTTTTACAGGATTTGGCAGGAGCCGTAAGGTCTGGAACGGTGGGCCTTTTGGGGAACTTTGTATTTATTAAAATGATCTGGACACTGGTTCTTGTTATTCTTTCTCTCTCTTTGAAATGGGGATGGAAAGTCTCTTGATAAATGGGCAGAGGCACGGTCCAGATCTGTGCAACCAACTACCCTCAGATCCTTTTGTGCTCCAACACCAGAATGTACTCTTGCACCTCACCCTCTTGAGATCCTAGGTTCTCAGCCACCTGTATTTGCCGAAGATGCTGGGGGGAACAGAGCGCAAGGATCCTTCATCATGTCAACAACAAAACAAAATTTCAAATGGAGAGCTTTGTCCAAAAGAATCTTGTAAACGTTACAAATTTACAACATGATCTAGTTCATCCTTCTGAGGAGAGAGGTACAGTGTCTGCGCTTAGAATTTACGTTTTGTTACTCTATGTTCCACACAGTTTTCAAAGCGAACTTCTTCCAAATACTGAAATTCATCTTCGTGAAACAGCACAAAAGACAACAGGCTGCTGTGTCATAATACAAGCTTAATTTTAAAATTAAAAAAATTTAATTGTGGTAAAATACATGTAACACAAAAGTTACTGTCTTAACCAATTTTAGGCGTACAGGTCAGTAGTGTGAGGTATGTTCACCTTGTTGTGCAACCAATGTCCGGAACTTTTTCATCTTGTTAAACTGAAACTCTGTACCCACAAAACAGCTCCCCGATCCCCCTTCCCCTAGTCTGGCGACCACCATTCTACTCTCTGTCTCCATGAATTTGACTACTCTAGGTATGTAAGTGGACTCACACAGTATTTGTCTTTTTGTAACTGGCTTATTTCACTCAGCATAACGTCCTGAAGGTTCATTCATGTTGAGACATGAGTTAGCATTTCCTTCCTTTTGAAGGCTGAATAACATTCCATTTTATGTATTCCCATTTTATTCATCCATTCCTCTGTGGATGGACACCTGGACTTTCATCACTTTCTGCCATGCTGCCATGGACATGGGTGCAAAAATGTCTCTTGAGACCCTGCTTTCAATTTTTTTGGATATTTCCCCAGAAGTGGAACTGCTGGATTATATGGCAATTCCATTTTTAAACATAGCAGCTACACCATTTTACATTCCCACCAACAGTGCATGAGGGTTCCAACTTCTCCACATCCTTGCCAACACTTGTTATTTTCTGTTTTTTTGTTAGTAGCCATCCTAATGAGTGTGAGGTTAACATTTTAAGTTTAGTGTTTATTTAATTTTGTGGGGTTTTTTTTTAAGATTGGCACCTGAGCTAACATCTATTGCCAATCTTTTTTGCCCCTCTTATTCTCCCCAAGGCTCCCCAGTACACAGTTGTATACTCTAATTGTAGGTCCCTCTGGTTGTGGCATGTGGGACACTGCCTCAGCATGGCCTGATGAGTGGTGCCATGTCCATGCCCAGGATACGAATCAGCAGCACCCTGGGCTGCTGAAGTGGAGCACGCTAACTCAACCACTCAGCCAGGGGCCCGCCCCAAACTTATCATTTAATTGCACAATAAAAGGCTGCCTCAGTCAAAGAAATATCTGGAATCAATGAAAAGGCATGGGAGGCATTAATTATCTTATTTTAGGAAGCAGTGTCCTTTGCCTATTATTTAGTAAGATTTTGCCTGGATTGAAGAGAAAATACTGAAGCTAACCAGCTGAGGAGGGAGCCTATTGCACTAGTTGAGTGGATAGTTAATGGGTGGGTGAACTTAACCAGTGTCAAGGGAACAAAAGGATAAAGATGCTAGAACCACTAGAGGTGGAACTGACAAGGCTTTTCAAGTGACTCTCTGCTGGATACAGAAGAGAGAAAAGAGTCAACCATGGCACTGAGGCTGCAAGGCATATAACCAGGGGAGTTGATGCCACTTCCAGACCCCGAGTGAAGGAGCAGGAGCTGGTGGTGGAGGACCCAGCTGCAATGAAGGAGCTCAAGTATGAAGGTACTAGCAAGTGGAACTCAGAGCAGCGGTGAGAGGATGACGGGCCACCCCCATGAATGTGGAGGGCACCACTGAAGGAGATAGACAGAAATCAGGGGGCTGTTGCGAGAATAAAGGAAGATTTATTAAGCTGTCCCACATAGAGCATACTGCCGACTATTTCACCCTGAGCAGAGCCAAAAACCTTGCCCGACTTTGGCCAAAACATTCCAGCAAAGGCACGTACGACGATAGGCTCGAGCCTGGGCTGGCTAATGAGCACCTCTCCAACCTCTTCACTCCCCGGCCACAGCCGGCACGGGACTCTCAGCTCTCCATTTTACAAGATGAAATCCGCCCGTCACAGGGGAGCCGCAGGCCAATTCGAGTCTCCTGCTACTGCCCGCCTTCCTGTGGGGGACAAAGGAAGCCCCGCACATCCTCCAACAGCAGAGCAATGATTACAAGTCACGGAGGTGACAGGTAAGAAAATTTGAAGCGCCTTGGCAAAGTTGGAAGTGCACGCTCCCTTAGATGCAACAACATTTTCTCAACTGAACATGGAACCAGCTGTTCTCCCACGGAAGATAATTGGCCATAAAGTCAGTGTTTCTCAGCCTTAGCAGGAGGAAAGAACAGGGTGTACAAAACATATTCAAGTCCTGAGCACGCTGCCTGCCACAGAACCATCAACCAGCTTACATTTCAACCACAGTAACTACCTGTAACCTATCACAGATAACGAATATTTGCAAAATGTGTGTGTGTGTTTTAATATATCTACGTGGCCTCGCATGCAACGCGGACACATTTGCTTTTCATCCTCCTTGCCTGCCTCAGGGAGTAGTAAGAGATCTCCTTTCCCTGGAGATGCTATGTGGGTCAGCCCAGACATTTTCCAAGCCCAGCACGGGATCTCAGTTGCTTGTCTCCTATCAAAGTCTGTGGGCGCCGTGTGTGGGTCTGGGAATGTGTGGCCCCAAAACTCCCTGAGGAAATGGGGTCTGAAACCAGATTTAGTAGCCAGAACAACACAAAACAAGGTGTCTTATTCCAGTCCAGGTCCCAGCAGTCTTGCTGTTGGTGACTTACTAGACGGGCCATTCCCCAAAGACCTTGCCAGTCGATCATGTATTTGAAGGGAGCACAGCAAAGAGCTGGGGGGAAGGGGAGGATGAGGAGGAAGAGCATCTGTCTGGGTGCACTGGAGCTGGAGGGCCCTGCGGGGTGGGCGGACAGAGCAGGGAGAGGCTCGGAACTCCCCAGCGTCAGCTCCTCCAAACAGGTTCAGGGACAATTAAGGCCCGGCCAGTAGACAAGAGTCACCTTATGCATAAGAAAGGTATGGGTGGGGATTTTCCAGCTTCCCTCTTACAAATGGAAGGGGAAGAAACCAAAGCCATAATTTAAATAAAACGAATATTTGCTTTTTCTTTATCATTTGAGATACGAACCAATCGCCTTGATTATCATGTTTCCACACTGCTAAAGGAAGACAAAATGATCTAAAACTGAATATCCATATATATTCCCAAAGAAAAATACGGCATGACCTTAGCTGAAATGCCTATATTATTAATGCCCGGCATATGTAGAATTTCACATTTTTCCCCTGTCCTTTCTCATTTTTATCTTTTTTCCTCTAGCGAATCGTCTTCAATCATTCAGAAAGTGCTTACTGAGATCTTACGAGGGGCTGAGTGCTGTTTAGGGCCTGGCCATGGAGCACTGGGCAGCCAGGGTGGCCCTTCTCACAGAGAGAGCTAAGAGTCATGGGGGGAGACAGACAGACAGTGAAAGAAACAGGAAAGATGGTCTATAGAGAGCAAGGCTATGTGAGCACGCAAACAATGTTTGTGTTGAAAGAAGATGGTTGGGCACTAATTTAATAGGGGGGATGGACAAGCAAGCTCAGGAGAAGCCAGCAGAGCTGGAGCATGGAGAAGAACATGCTGGGTTGGATGGGCAGCCAGGACCCAATGCGGGGGGCGGGTATCATGTTCTTCTTTAGGCGGGGTCTGGAGAGGGTGGGACATTTGTGCAAGCCCCATGGTTACAGAGCCAGAATGAGAACTAGGGTTCCCCGACTCCCCCCATTGGCCCCAAGTGGCTCGCTGCCTTTATCCATTCTCCTGTGTGCGTGCACACACATATTGTCTTTTTCCTATCAAGTCAATTTTCTGAGGCTTGCCTTCTTTCTTACCTCCTGTAATGCCCTATATCTCCTTTCAAGCCATTCTTGAAATCTTTCCAGATCGCTCATCCTGCTAGTATCAACATGCGCTTCTAGCTCTTAACAATCCAATGCACTGTTCTATGGACTCTTCACCCAAGAACACACAAGTGACAGTGCGAGGGTATGACCACAATGGCGACCGACTGCAGTCATGGCGATTACTGACCCCAGGAAGAGGAGGGCTCGGGGGGGCCATGCCTCCAGCAAGGTGGGAACATGAAGTTGGTGTGGACATGGCAGCTGTTTCTGGGTTTTCAGCATCTCATCTGCAGAAAGCACCCGCCCCTCCCTCCCCAGGCTGACATTCGTTTATCAGTGGGCTTGGAACATTTGTTCACAGGCCCCAGCAGCAAATCTTTTGGAGCGCTACACTGGCCACTGTCATGCTGTCCAGACCCCAGCGGCTGTGAAGGTTGGCCACTAACAGCTCACTGCTGTCCCCTTGGTGGAACACCGCCCTCAGCTGAGCAGAAACCATCTCACCTGGAGGTTATTGACCCCCACCTGAGCCCCCGCCATCAGCTGAGACCACAGCCTTGCTAACTGCCCTCCCCTTTCCTCAGAGGACACCCTCCATACACCCTCTTCCAAGGAGCCCCGTCTGGTTCTGCACCCTGGAAACCTGATCTACGGTAAGCCTGCTCTCTGCAATATACACAGTCATTTATTCATACAGGAAATGCGGGTACCACTCTCACCAGGCCATAGCAAGGCCCAAGGTACACGTAGCATGAGGTTAATCCTCCAGGTGGGCTCATTATTTTGAAATCTGGGGGTCTTCTTGTCAGATAAGTTGTTTTTCCCTCACGATGCGACTGGACGAGGAGCCCGTCCCAGGGACAGAAGCCTCCACAGTCATTTTTTTGTTTGCTTATGCTGGCACCACTTCATTTTTAGTCTTTGTGCGTGTTTATTACTCTTTTTAAATCACTTGTCGTTTTGTGAGTGTTCATCCAGTTAAAAGTGTAAATCCTCTTACCCTGGCGCAGAGGGGCCTCAGGAGACCTCATATGCCGTGTTTTCTGGCTGATGGTCTGATATCTCGGCAGAGTGTGGGTGTCAGCGTCAATCTGTATACTAAAAGTTAATCGGTCTAATTTCTCCCATTTTCCAGATACAGATGACTACATGCTGTTGTTGCGAATGCTGGAGAAGACCAGGTCCACGTGGCTTTCACCCGGTCAGACTCCACTTCGGAATACGTGGCCCTTTCCTTCGACGTATCTACTCACTTGTCCTCTGTGCCCGTCCTCTGAGAAGGAGAAGGGCAGGCATTACGGCACCCTCTTTAGGGACTGGGACATTGAGGGGTAAAGAGGGCAGGGGACAACCTTCACGGCATAAAGCCAGTGAATGGCTCGCATCAGGATTAAATCCGGGCCCTGGTCCCCGGTCCTCTCCTCTATGCATGAGGTTACGAGCACTGAACTGACTTGTGAGGAGGGGTCTCCTCGGTGCGAAAGCCCTGGAGTGCGGAGTCATCAAGTCCACCCCTTGGACCCACTGGACAGCAAGGTCGGCATGCACACCCCTCGGTCACCTTGGGGACTGTGGCATTCTGCTCTTCCTCTTGATTTTGGCACACCCCTCATGAAGGTCTGTAGAAGACCATTTCTTTCTTGCATTGGCATCACATTAATTGTGTGTTTTTATAGTTAAGCCAGGAAGTGGCATTCCAGAAAGGAAAACGGCAGTTGATGGAGAAACAAGTGTGACTTTCAGTAAATTCACCAAAGCAGCAGCTTGTTCCCTGGCTCGGAGGGCAAGCTCCTGAAGCCCATGACTCTGTGGAGGTTACAGGTTAGAAATCCCCTAGGAAAACTGGGGAAGTACTCATCTCAACGACTTTCAAATGTTTTTCTCACATAGTTCTCGTACCGTAATTTCTTGATTCACCAGCCACATTGGGCACCACAGTTGGCAATGCACCTGGTTGTGTCCTCCTGGGGCCTGTTCTTGTGGAGGCCTCTGCCTTTCCTCTCAGCCTCCCTCTTACACTGGATGTTCCCTATGAGACAGGTGTAGGATTCTGCCATCTTCCACCCCAGGCCTCCTGGTGAAAGCAACAAACCCATTTAGCTGATGGTAAGAAATAATGAAGGCTTGCTGATTTTGTGCCGGGCATGCTCCATTTCTATCCTGGGAGATGAGGATGTGGCTTCCTCCCCTCTCTGGCCAGGAGACTCCTCACAGGCCATCCGTCCATCCAGCCATGGCTACTCCCCACCAGGGATTCCCGGGGCTGCCAGAGAGAACCCTGCTTGTGCCGCAACGTCATGCCAGCTACACAAGCCTAACTTCCGGGACATGCCCCACTCGGCCGGTGCGGCTGCAGCACCCATGACTGTCCTGCAAGTTCTCTATATTTCAGCAGAATTAAACAGTGTGCTCCTCCCTAAACACGCCCTGTATTTCTGCCTCCATGCAAGGTCTTCACCATTCCTTCTGCTTGGAATGCCCTGACCCTCCTTTCCTAAAATCAACTGTAGGTCAAAGATCAACTCTCTCAAGAAATCGCTTTGATTGCCTTCAATTAGAGGCAAGCTTTTCTCCCTAGAACATCCACTGGGTTTCATCTATACTTAGACGAGTTCTCACGCCACCCATGATTTTGAGTCCATGCTCCAAGACTACGAACTGCTAAAGAGCGATGAACATGACTGACTGTCCGTCTCTGAATCTCCATCAACTCCGTGGGTTCATGTCTTCACAGCTTCATTCACTCACCACACATTTATGGTCACTCCTTCGCAAAGCCCTTCCCTGACCACACTATCCCACGTGGGCGTTTGTACTACTGAGCACAATCCAGCTAATTCGTTTACTTGTGCATTGTCTGTCTCTCTCCCTAGAATATAATTCCAAGAAGATGGGGACTCAATCTCTTGTTCACCTCAGTACCAAGCACAACACTTGGCACAGGACAGGTGCTCAGATACTTGTTGGATGAAACATCAAGAAACAAATAAACGAATGGTATATGTGGGACTTGGGTTTGGCATAGAGCTTTCCAAGAGCGAGCCGGTTGAGAGCCCCACACCTCTAGAAGGCATGTTGTCTGCAGCCCCAAGATGTGCTGGATTAGTATCAAGGCTGTTTGCCCTGGAACCACCGCTCCTTGCCAGCCAGTTGTAACGGGCATGCTCTGCTACCGGGTGATGTGGTGGTTCTCTGCAAAGTCACTGTGTACTCGTCTCTGCGAGAGGGTCATGATCCAAGCTAGTTGGACAACACATCTCACACAGCTGGGCCTGTTCTTGAGTGCCTTCTGAGCATCAAGGAAAAGCAGTGGCCTCATTAAATTTAGGAAGAGTCAGAATGTAAGACCAAGTAAAAGAAATAACAATGGAATCTTTACAATTAATGTTTAGCTTCACTTCAGCACCCCTGCCTGAACACTATCAAGGCATCCATGGATGGGAGCTCCTGAAGGGAAGGTGACATTGTGTGACAAATGCCACTCGGATAGTGGTGGAGCTCTTTTCTGCACTTGCAGAAATTTATTTGCAAGGTTTTTCTCCTCTTAGAACCTCAATTAGGTGCAAGTGGACTGTTCCCAGGGTGAGGAGTATGTTCAGCACGTGCAAAAATGCCTTTGCATCCACTGCAAGAATGTCACCATATGTGAAATGAATTTAAGAGGAAAAGTTCAAATTAAATAGGGATTACACTGATCCCCTTTAAGAATTTTCAATTCATATTGGTGCATTCTATTTTTTTTTTTTTTTTTTTTTTTGGTGTGTGAGCAGTAAACCAAAACCAGGCCTGCCCCAAGTACTGGGACCACATTACCCATCAGGCCAGGAATTCATTATGCAAAGCAACTATTCCACCAACAGCCACGTGTCCCCAGACAATTCCTCCCCACATGTGCCCTTCCTTGCTGAGGCATGTCAACCCCCGCTTGTTCATGGGGTCCCTTACTTGTTCCTTTCACTCACTGTTCATATGAGTTAGCCTGCAACGTTCAATATGGTCCACTTTGGACTCGCTTCTCAGGAATGCATCCTGAACATTTCCACCCAGTGCTGTGAAACTCAGTCTGAGGAGCAGCCCCAGCCTGGGGTCCCCGACGCTGGGTCTCGGCACCCACACGACGCACACATACTTTCTCCAGGGAGCCTTCGCAAATGAGCCCAGTCTTCGGCTGGCTTTTCTGAGAGCAATGTGCCTCATTCCCATGGCCCCAGTTGTGCTGATTTTCTCTGAACCTTAATAAAGAACTGCCAAATGAAGAATTCCGCTATTGTAGACAAAGTGCTAACTAGGAGGGGGCGCCTGATCTGGACCTTGCAGATTTGCACCAGCGGAGTTGGAAGGGGTTGGAGATGACAGGTGAGGGAACAGACTCAGTGGAGATCAGCGAACAGGAAAGAAAGAGCTGAGACTGACGTTTATGGAACAGAGACGTAGGAAAAAAGGCTAAGAAAGAAGTTGGGCACGCCAGGTGGGCAGTTTAGATGGCCTTCAGGAGGGGATGAGGAGCTGTCTGATGTCGGTCCAGGAGAGACGGGTCAGAGGGGTGGTGCACTGGGCAGATTAAACTGGCAGGGGGAGCCGGGTGGAGACTTGGTGAAAGGCTTTTGCAGTAATCCCCATACGAGGCGCTGGGGGCCTGTGCCGGCCCAGCGAGGCTGGCAACATGGAGGATAACACAGGAGAGACCCGGATGCTGTCTCTGGCCTGGGCATCGCGTAACTAAATCATTAATTAACGTACAGTGCTGCATATATGCAGCTTCCCCCTCACAATTGCTTTATTTCAGAAGGAAGAATCAATTCAAGGACAACCCGAATCCGAAAAAAATCAAAGATATGGGAAATGGGAAGTATAATTTATGTCAAAAATATTGGCCCAAATGGACCAAAAGAAATATACCTTTCCATATAAATTTAGTCAGAGTAAAAAAAAAAAAAGTCAAGGCAGCTTCTTCCTGCCCCCTGGTGGCCTTTGGGAAAATTTAACTGAAAGGGCAGAAAGAGGGAAGGGACCAGTTTCTCCACTGGGCACTCGATGTCAGCTGAGCAAACACCCCTCTAAACAATAATGAAGACATTTCAGACATTTCGACATTTCAGGCTTTCCCACCACCGCTCGCTCTCTGCCTGAGGTGGGCGAGTCAAGGTCGGGCCACCGCCAGTGTCCTCTGCTGAGTGTGAGCAGGTGGCTCTGCCCACCTCCCAGCTGGACAGGAGGGTCAGCGGCTGAGATTCTAAGTCCGCTTCCACCTGGGCTCTTGGCGCAGTTGCTAGAATGTGGCCTATGAGCAGAGCGTTTCTGACAATGCCCAGGACCGCTCCTCCGGCCCCTGTGTCAAATGGAGCTGGTCCAGGGGCCAGGCACCCCGCTCCACACACAACAGAATCCACTCTTAATCAGGCTGGAGAAAATTGCTGTTCATATATAGATCCTTGTTTCTCTTTGGTAAAAGCTACAAATCTATTTCCAAGTGTCATCTTCCACCTCGTGCTTGTTTCCCGGCTCAGACAGTATTCCACATCCCACACAATGGAGCAACTGCTTTTCCATCCTAAAAAATGTGCGCTTGGTTTCCTGACCTATTTGACAACGCTCTTCAGCTAACCTGTGACTCTGTGAAAAGCCAGTTTTCTGATGTGATGCCTCCTGCAGAATTTGCCTTCATGCAGAAGAATAATGCAGGAGAAGGATGAAGAAAAGCTGGAGCGGTTGGGGGCACGATGAGAAGAGCCCGGTCATTATCAGTTCAGCTGTAACTGGATATGGCGGCCTGCTGCGCACAGCAATCAGCGGAGCCCACGAAATGCTTCTGGTTTTCCAGATATCCTGTTGTTTAGTTTTGTCTCAAACAAAACAAACAAAAATGTGCATAATTGTACCAGGCCTCAAAACCCATTTTATTCTCCCATTATACCAAGGAAATGCTGAATGGTGGTGCCACTGGAGCGAGGCTCTCTCCGTGGGTTCCTATGAATAATTGTTCATCCACATCCTATTAGAGAAAGGCAGCCATTAGAAAGTTTTCACCCTTCTAACAGTAGAGTGTCCTTTGTGAACAGGCATTTAAAGTGGATTCTAATTCCATGGTCTTGAAGACCTGTTCCAACATTGCGAATTTTGCAGGTAACTAACTTATTCAGTAATAGAATCTTTTCATCACTTAAACAGTTTTGAATGAAGTATTTAAAATGGATTATACATTTTCCTATATTAGAGCAGACTGAATGTACTTTAACCATTTCCCGGACAATTCAGCATCATCATGACCAGGGTCAGCTGTCACTGCCCTGAACCTGCTGTGTGCTCAGAGGCTGTGGAGATGTGTAGGGTTCCAGGCCTTGGATTAGTAGCGCTTACCCTTTCTTTTCTAACATTTTGTTAAAACTTTATTTCTGTGGCCTTTCTTTTTGCTGACACCTGCTTTGGGCAAAGTGTGACCGGCCAACGACCAGTGGAGCCAGGAGGCCCCGTGCTAAGCCTACCACGTGGGCAAATCTCAGCGAGTCCTACCAGCTGGGCCCTGGCCTGCACAGGTCACCACTCCTGATGAGGAAGCTGAGGTCTGCTGACCTTGTGCCCTTGCTGAAGGTCACACAATTAGTAAGTGATCCTGGGACTTGAACCCAGTTCAGCTTGCCTGTGGAGTCCAGGTTGCCCTCACTCTTTTTTAACCTAGAAGGATCTGCTTGCTAGTGGAAGCGGTCAGAAGGTTGCTCTTGGTCTGACGGCAGCACTCCCCTCCGACAGTCCTCCTTCCGTGCTAGAGTCTGGCCGCCCAGGACAGTTGTCCACCAGGGCAGCGTTGCCTGTCGGCCATGCAGACAGCAGGCCTGGCCAGATGAAGGGCACCCTTCCATTAACAAGTCATTTCCAGTTCATTTTAGTTTTTTACTTTGGCACCAAAAATTTCTTCTCCTTATGCCTCACGGCCCAAGTGGCTTTCCCACGAGGAAGGCATGAGCTTTAGTGCCTGGATTCAGCCCATTTTAGCTGCTTAGAGACAAGTTCCTTTCTTTCCTTCTTTTACATTACTTTTTGTTACTCCATTTACGTTCCAGATGGTGAAGTGGCCAGATAAGCAACCTGCAGATAAGCGAAGCCCACGGCTCATCGTCACTCACCGATAACGCTGACGTCTAACAGTTTCGCCCCGTCTTGACGGAGGCAATAAAAGGGGAAGAGAAATGAGTAACACTCGTGTTATAATAAGCTCAAACTGTCCTCCAGATTTTTTTCTCTAAACTTGGTTCCTTTATTTCCAAACTCTCCCAACAGAACCTTTGGTGACACTACCAGAAATATTAATTACCTCAAGCATCAACCACCAGTTGTTGCAGATGCAGAACTTCTAATTACACACAGTTGGCCGCACAGTGATGTTTCCCTGGCCTTCTTAATAAAATAGCAGATGGAAAAATATTAAGTAAATCACAACGTGGCTCTCAAGAATAGGCAGCGAACCAGGGAGGCTAGAGATAGCAATTCTTTTTTTAAAATTTTGTGAGTGTGTGTGTGTGAGGAAGATTGGCCCTGAGCTAACATCTGTGCCAGTCTTCCTCTATTTTATACCTGGGATGCTGCCACAGCATGGCTTGACGAGTGGTGTGTAGGTCTGTGTCCAGGATCCAAACATGCAAACTCCAGGCCAATGAAGCAGTGTGCAAACTTAACCACTAAGCCACCGGGCCGGCCTCAAGATAGTAGTTCTTAACTGCAGGGACATTGTCCCTCACATTGTGCAGAGCTCCTAGTGGCCACTGACCGACATCGAAGGCTCCTCTGGCTCTCCCACCGCCAGCTTTGCTCACGGATGTCTGCAACCAATTTTGGGGAAGCAAATCCAAACTAACTTCTCTGTATCCAAATAGCATGTTTCTAGTGAAATTCTGTAAGATGTCCATGTTAAGGACATTGATATGCAGTTTTGGTTAGAAATAGGCCATTCTAGGAAAAAAACAGTAATCAAAATTACACTTAAAAATACAATAGTAAAGGAATAAAAATTGTTTTAAAAGCAGAGCTGGAGGGGGCTGGCCTGGTGGCGTAGTGGTTGGGTTCGAGCGCTCTGCTTCGGTGGCCCAGGGTTTGCTGGGTCCGACCCTGGGCGCAGACCTACACACTGCTCATCAAGCTGTGCTGTGGCAGCGTCCCACATAGAAGAACTAGAAGGACTTACAACTGGGATAGCTAGCTATGTACTGGGGCTTTGGGGAGAAAAAGAAAAGCAGAGCTGTAAACCAACCTAATCTGTCTTCTGGACTGACTGACTCACGAGGCAGCCACCAGCTCTATATTAAACAGGACAAGAGAGATGTTGTAAGGAGGATTTATTTTTCCCACATTTTTTTGCAAAGTCAGGTCACTCCCAAAGGTCACTCTTTTGGGAGATACATTTAAATTCTTTTAATGCTATAGGTTCAGAGATTTTTATTGATAAACGTATAAAAAAATTTTCCATTTGATCCCAAATAAACACTTAACTAGAACACCTAGAAACCTGAAAGAAAATTCAAGATGTAACATTAAAATGGATATCATAAACAGGAGGAATCTTGTGTAAATATTTCCAAATTAATCTTTCATTCATTCAAATTGTTCTTTAAAGAAACATTATCTCTGTACACAGTTTAAATCATAATGACATGGCCGTTATCTTAGGAAACTGACAGAGCCCCGTGGTAATCCACACGTACGCACGGCTGCACTTACCTCAAAGCTGGAAATAGGCTGCACCATGCAAATTACGAGAAACCAGAAAAGGTCACAATAAGTTGCCCCAAATGTTCTGCTGTAATAGTTCCATGGTATTTTGCCATATAGAAACCTAAAAGATGTATCAAACCATGGCATATTTTAGTTTTTTAAAATCACCTTATGCACCACTAACAGAACTTGCTGCAAAGGTGGAGGTGTTCTCTGCCTGCACTAGCCCAACACCGCAGCTCTTCCGGGATGAATTACCTGCCCCCTGAAGATGTGCCCACGTCCTAACCCCAGGTGCCCGCGAACGTGACCTTCTTTGGAATTAGGGTCTGCAAATGTTAAGATGAGGTCATGCTAGATTAGGGTGGGCTCTAAATCCAGTATGACTGGAGTCCTTGTAAGATGAGAAGACGACACAGAGAAACAGACCCAGAGGGAAGACAGCCATGTGAACACGCAGAGAGAAATTGGGAGTGATGCAGCTTCCAGACAAGGAACACCAATTTCTGGTAACCACCAGAAGCCGGAAGGGGCCCATCAGAGGGAGCACGGCCCTGAGGAGACCTTGATTTGGGATGTCTAGCCTCCAGAACCATGAGCGAATAAATTCCTGTCGTTTTAGCCACCCAGGTTGTGGCAACTTATTATGGCAGCCCCAGAAAACTAAAACGGCAGCCGTGGGCCACATGTGGCTACCGAGCACTTGAAACGTGGCTGGTGAGGCTGAGGAACTAAGTTTCAATTAAACTGAATAGAGACAGACGGCTAGTGGCTACCTTATTGGAAAGGGGAGCTTTCGGTTTGCCCGACTTCTACAACGGGCTTATAAATCTAAACACTTTATCAAGGGTGAATGAAAACTGACAATGAATCATATTGTTATTAGCAAGCTTTAATTAAGTGCATGATCTCTCTCGCTGTGTGTGTATATAATATATAGATTATATATATAATCTTTAATAGTCAATAAAATTACACCAGCAATAGTTTCCAAATTACAGTCTGGCTATCTTTCAATATTCTAAAATATGCTGGACAAGTACAGAGAACTGTCCATACACAACTGAGCTGAGAGCCTTAAGCTCTGAATTCACAAACCTGAAATGCTGTTTTCTTGTTTCCTGATCAAAAAGCTCCATTAGTCGAGAGATGCTATTCAGACTCACTGAATACTGAATTAACAAAGTGTGATGAATTGGACTTCATGAAGTATTCATGAGTTCTCATTTAACGCTAATTAAAAAAAAAAGGGGGCCTATGTTAAATGATTTTAAGACCCTGGCACAGAATGACGAAAGCAGGAAAAACTAAGGTTCAGGGGAAAACATGATCCAAAATCACATAGTTGAATTACGCAAGTTAGAAGCACAGTGTTTATACCTTTTTGGTATAACATCTCTAGCTTGCAGCATATAAATAAATAGATAAAATTTAAAAACCACTCTTTGTACACTGGCTTTAATCACATATAATGATCAAAGAAATGAAGATTTTTGTGCTAGTTAATAATAGTCTGTTTTATGCATGCCAGACAAGTGAAGGACGTCTCTCTCCTCCTCCAGGACGGCTGAAACGTTTACTTTGGAGCGCCATGTTAAAGGGTAATTAACTATTAAATATCACAAATGCCACATAACATTAAGATTTGCAATGCCAGGTTTTTTTGTTTTCAACAGCATTTCTGTTGGAATTATTTCTTCATATTGCAGGTGAAGAGATGTGATGAGGAAATCAAGCTATAAAAATCTGCAAGCCATTTTAAAATTCTAAAAGAATAAAAACTTGGCATGTAAAACTATTCAACAACTTTACTTCTTGGTCTAACTGAAACAGTTACTAAGAAAATACTTCCTGGATAGGACTGAATTGAAGATATGAACTCTGACAACCAATTGGATATAAAAATGAAATTTTTCTTAGAATTAAATCTTAAAGTTTTGTTTGTTTTGCTGAGGAAGACTTGCCCTGAGCTAACATCTCTGCCAATCTTCCTCTATTCTGTATGTGGGTTGCCACCACAGCATGGCTGATGAGTGGTGTAGGTCAGTGCCTGGGATCCAAAGCCACGAACCTGGGGCACCGAAGCAGAGTGTGCCAAACTTAACCACTAGGTCACAGGGCCAGCCCCAACCAAGATATTGATAAAAGTCAAAAACAGCTCAATTAATAATAGTGGTATGGTTACCCACTCTTCCCAGGCACCCATTTTAAAGAAAGACCTTTGTTCTGTAAAGAACCTTAAGAAGACAATTTCTAACTGGAAATTTTTGAGGTGTGCAAACTGTAAAAATAGTAGTGTAGTAGACTAGGAAGATGGGCATGGATGTTAGCTCAGGGCCAGTCTTCCTCAGCAAAAAGAGGATTGGCAGCAGTTAGCTCAGGGCTAATCTTCCTCAAAAAAAAAAAAAAAAAAAGGTAGTGTAGATCTCCCAGAAAGTATTTAGTTGAGGGACAATGAGAGCAGGGGCACCAAGTTTTAAAAGCTACACATTTTCTGAACCTTCAAGGAAGGAGAAAGTTCCTACTGTTTAGTGAAAGGCAGAGAAGTGAGAAAAAAGGGAATAAGAACAATGTTACCAAGTCTTACAAAGAATTGATAAAAAACATCAATGCTGGTCAACAACTCCTGTTACCCATAAGGAGGGGCTAAAGGCTTAAGCTTCCTTTCTCAAAAGATAGACACAGTGGAATACTATGCAGCCATTAAAACAATTCTATTTTCCGTCATTTTCATGTTCACAATATACTAGGATGTTGAAATATATTTTAAAAATTATGAAACAGTATACACAGCATTACATTTTTATTTAAAAATAAAACAAAACATATACATTCATGTAAGTGGAAAAAAGTTTGAAAGGATATACACCAAAATGTGAATGGCAGAGATGGTAGTAGTGATCAGTGAGGGGATTAGAAGTGATTTTTATTTTCTTTGGTATCCTTTTCTATATCCTCTAAATGTTCTCTGGTGAACACTGAACACTTCAAATAAGAAAAACAACAAAGCTATTTCCATTCTGGAAAAAAACATCAGTGGGAATCATAATTAATATTTAAATCACTTGGAAAATAGGATTCACCTACCATAAACCTATCACGATTCTCTTTACTGTAAAAAAAGGCAAAATACTTGTAAATGTATTCCATAAATATGGTGTGGACTACTATGAATGATTAAAGCACACTTTATGAGATATTTCTGGAAATTTCTCTGTAAACTAAATTTCTAAGAGAAATTATATTCGAGTTTGCTACTTAAATCTTATTTTGAATCCCTTTGGGAAAAGGAATGTCTATTCCCTAATTTATCTTACAAAAGTCCAGACTTTTTGCTTAAAGTGAGATCTATTTTGCTTTTATTTATTTCAGAGAAAGGAATCCATTATGCTTTGATTGAGGTAACCAAATGATCTGGAATTCAATTATAGAAAATATTATGACTCATATAACCAATGTTTTCTGCATATTCATTACAGGTAATGTATTTGAGAATTTAAAAGATAAAGTTATATGTCTTTTAAGTACTGACCAGCAAGAGCCACTGCAGACAGAAGCAGCTTTATTTTCTCCATTCAAGCTTTATCAAATGGACTGTTCAAAAAGCATACACAAGAGCAAAAAACATCACGTGCAATCAAACTTGTTTTGCCTTAGTCACTGGTTTCCTTTTGGAAGAGAATACACATTTGAGTAACTTCTACTTCAAACATTTCCCAATTGTTTCCATTTCATTTCCTTCTTTCTTCAACATTAGCACTAATAGATACATTTTAGGTAACTGGTCATCATATTCTTTCTCATCTTTATTCATACTGAAACAATAGAAAACCTATACAATCAACCCATATACTGTTCAGAAAGCTGAAATGGCTCATTAACATAGTAGATTCTCCTACGGTAAGAAACTACACACAACTGATATTTTGGAAAATGGATAAAAAGTTGTTTGAAAGCAAACACAAACAGTAATAATTTCTTATCTAAATAATTTTAATCAAATGAATAATATATTCATCTGATAACAGCCTCTATCTTTTAGAATATAAAAAAAAGTGCTCTGATTGCGTTTTTTAAAAATAAGATAACGAAAATCTCACAGAACTGAAATAATTTAAATAAAGACGGTAGCATGGGGAATCTCTATTAAATTTTTGCTCCCAAGACAAGGAGGGAGGTGTGAATTTATCTGAAATCAGAAAGGGACTACAACACTAAGATAGTAAATGCAAAGCTTCCAGCCTTGAAAAAGTATAAACGCTTTGAAATGTCCTCAGGTGTCTTTCTTTAGAGGAAAGCCATTAACATAAAATCAGATTTCTTAACTAGGTTGCCCGTCAACTGACAAAGCCTGGTCACTTTTTTTGACTGTCCTTTCCTGGCCCACTATTGATATTCACTCAGCTAGGGCTCAAAAGAACAAATAATTGTCTTTTGAAAACACTTTGCTCACTGGGATCAATATACGACCTACTCACAAAAAAACAGCGCATGAATATAGCAACAGGAAAGGAGAATCTTCAGGCCCAACTCTCTCTGCAGCCCCACTGGAGCCAACCTAGAATGCCACCCTCAGGAAGAGTGCCATGGTTCCGACACAGGAGTGACGAATCATTGTCCTCTGAAGGAACCCTAAACTGAATTCTGCAGGAGGAAACCAGAATTGTGGTAAGATGTAAAATTAAAGTTTTCTCTCATTCAATACTCCGAAGTTGTGATCTTTATGGAGACCATTCTACGCTCATCACTAAGTAGGTGGAATGCAGCTGGTGACATCAACGTGGGCATTTAAAATGCCAAACGTACCAAGTACCAACGTAGCCTACTACTCTGAGAATACTGACATCACCCTCAACACTTCTGAAATCGTATTTTGGAATTTCTTTCAAAATTCAGATATATAAGTCCATAACTTACTGTTGAGGACACATGTAGAGTGTAATTCGATTTACATTAAAATTGTGTGTGTGTGTATATATAGATATATAACAATTCTTTCTCTGGTATGGTGGAATTTCAGATGATTTTTCTTATTTATACTTTTCTTAACATGCTAACTGCTTACAGTATCATTTCTGTAATAATAAACAAATTAAGCTATCTTCATTTTAGAAGGGGAAAAAAGAAAATGTTCCACCCATTCTGAAGGAAGTTGTAAATAAAAGTCGATCAAATGCTCTTGGGAAACTATCTTCAAGGACAAAATTCCAAAGGAATGTGAAATCCACACAATCAGAGAATATGGCTTTGCTCAGTACTCTATCCCCAGTGAGCAAGCACCTGCACACGCAGGCGTTACACACACACACACACACTCTGAGTGAACAAATGCACAGTTTATTTGGACATTCAATTTCTAGACATTTGATTTTTAAAATTATTGTTTTATGTATGATCCTTTCATTCTAGCTAGCTGAAATTATTTTATAATGTTTTATCTAAATTCAGAGCATTTAGGAGTAAAATTTAAAATCAGTAGTGGGATTCAGACTACAAGTTTTATACTATGGTTTTTAAAAAGATCAATCAACAGAAAAGAGAAAAACGGGCAAAACAAGGAATGAAACGGACTCAGTGGCCAAGCAGCTGGCAGAAGATGGAGATCAGCTGAGAACGAGCACAAGAAGATAACTCTCCTCCCTTCTCCCCGGTCTCCAGCACAACTCAAGCGTAACTGTGAACCGACACATCTGGCTCTCTTCCTTCCTCCCAGCACAGTGCCTGCCACCTTGACAGTGGTGGACAAGGGACACTTGCTGAATGGGTGAAGGACCAAACAAAAGAGAGAGAGAAGGAAAGAAGGTGCTACCCTCTGCTTCAAATTACTAAGTGTAGCATCTCCTCTTCTTCCAAATCAAAGGGCAAGAAATGGATTGTCTCACCTCACGCCCTTGGAAGGGAGGTCAAATGATGCCTACTTCATTAAATGTGATTTGTAACGTAGTTATAAAAGCAGTCAGATATTAACAAATTTTTAATCAATAACCAAAGACAAGTGTCCTGAGTTCTAAGGAATGAAAAATAAGTGCATGTTTACTTTTGATGGGGCTTAGGTCAAAGCAGGAGCCAAAATTTTTCTTAAAAAACTCAATTTCTTAAGATTTTTAGAAACTGGGCAAATAACATAATATATAACTAGGGTAATATGTTTTACATACAATAAAATATATAATGTATATTTATTGCCAATGCTGGGATACTTTTGAGAGTGAAAGGGAGTACTATTAATAATTATTCTAAGAAAAATAATCACGCCAAGACAATAGACATGAAAAGGACTGTCCTGGGTAAACAGACGTCCCATGTTAACATGACATCCTTTTTTTAATGTTCATATTTTCTCTTTTTGAGTTTTCTATTAAACTACACAACATAACATTTGGCAGTAATTTAATATTGAACATGGAGTAACAGCAGAGCTTTGTTCTCTTGAGAAGACATTTTCTAAGTGATGAAACGGACTTCCCACCTTCTTCCCCACACTTATGGTTTTTTGCATAAAGTGATGTTTTAAATAGATCTGAGGAAACAGTCTGTTTTAATTTCCCTAACAGAACAAAAAAGCACAACTGTGATTTAAATCACTTATGAGTCACATATTAATTTTACTTTCCAAAATATTAAGAGAAGTTTACCACATCTTGTTGATAGAACAAACTTCCAAAATGATAAACCCCAATTGTGAGGCTAGGTCATAACATTTTAAAAATCTTTAATCATGAGATTCTCACAAATACACTGCCACAAAATATTTTAGAAAAGCCATATAACAGTTAAAATAAAGAAGTCTCATTTGTGGATGGTTTTGGAATTTCCCCACAGTAATAAATCTGTGCCGGGCACACCTCCTCAGCACCGCGTGGGCGCTGGGCAGAGGGGCGCAAGAGCGGTCTCAGTTCCTGAACAGCAGCATGCGCTCGGAGCACGCCTGCCCCACCAGGCGGGCATACTGCAGCACGGCCGCCTCCTCGCTGGGGTCTTTCTGCTGTTTCCTATAAACACCATAAGGCATGACGACTTTCTTGTAAAGCACCTGCAATCGGTCAGGTTCCCGACTGCGACCTTCATCCACTGCAATAACAAAAAGTACTGGTTAAAAAAGTCACATATCAATCTACTTTTCATTTCCTAATTTAAAAATATTTACTTTGAAATGTGAAAATTATGTATTAAGATGTCCTCTTTGAGCAATATGTTCAAACAAGCGTGTGCAGCATTAAGACTAACTTGAATAGGGGCTGGCCCCGTGGCCGAGCGGTTAAGTTCGCGCGCTCCGCTGCAGGCGGCCCAGTGTTTCGTTGGTTCGAATCCTGGGCGCGGACATGACACTGCTCATCAAACCACGCTGAGGCAGCGTTCCACATGCCACAACTAGCAGGACCCACAACAAAGAATATACAACTATGTACCGGGGGGCTTTGGGAAGAAAAAGGAAAAAATAAAATCTTTAAAAAAAAAAAAAAAAAAAAAGACTAACTTGAATATGTTAATAAATAACTAACAAAGGCCCTGCTGAAAGGTAATACATTCCCTCTATGAAGAGAGCTGAAACGTTGGGGAGAGGAAGAACGGTACATTTAAAAACTGGCCTTCAGGGGCTGGCCCCGTGGCCGAGTGGTTAAGTTCGCACGCTCCGCTGCAGCGGCCCAGTGTTTCGTTGGTTCGAATCCTGGGCGCGGACATGGCACTGCTCATCAAACCACGCTGAGGCAGCGTCCCACATGCCACAACTAGAAGGACCCACAACGAAGAACACCCAACTACGTACCGGGGGGGCTTTGGGGAGAAAAAGGAAAAAATAAAATCTTGAAAAAAAAAAACAACTGGCCTTCGACACCTTGATTACTTTCTCATACATGATAAAGTTTCTTCCTCTGATGTCAACTTACTGTGTGCCTCTCCCCAAGCCAACATCCCGTCCGAAGTCTTCATCTCTGCAACAAAGCTTTCTGCAGACTCGCCAGCTCAGGCTGACTTGAGCTGGGCAGGTGCGGACAACGGGCAGGGGGCAGGTCTGACAGCTTTCACAGAGGACAGGGCGGAGACAGCAAGTGGCTGCCTCTACCAGTTTTCCTCCTCTTCCACATAAAAGAACCCCTGGTTTTTAGCAGGACACACTGGTCACCCAGAGGAAAGCCTGTTTCCTAGCCTTCCTTGCAGCTTGGTGTGGCCTTGTGACCAAGTTTGGCCAACAGGATACAAGCAGACGTGTTTGTGGTGATTCCCAGGAATCTTTTAGAAGGACAGGGGGCCCACGCCCTTTGCCTCTTTCAGTCTTCAACCCTTCCTTCATTCTGCTGCCTGGAACACGGTCGCCGTGGCAAAAGCTCTAACCTCCATCTTGGAGACCGAGGCTAAGAGCTTTCCCTCAGTTCAGCAAAAACAAAAGCTGGAAGGAATCCGGGTACCTGAGGACTTTGTGGAACAAAACTGCCACACCAGCCCTGGACTGCCTATGTACAGAATTTCACATAAAACAGAAATAAACTATCTTGTTTATGCCAAATTATTTTAGGTTTCTATTATTGGCAGTTGCTGCTAATCCTAATATAGACAACAATGTTACAGTATCTACTAAAATGTACCTCTGTTTCATTGACTCAGCAAGGCCACTGCTACGAATCATGCAACAGCTGTGGTTCGCAACCCTGACTATGGATGGGAATCATCTTAGGAACTTCTTTTTTTTTTTAAGGAAGATCAGCCCTGAGCTAACTGCTGCCAATCCTCCTCTTTTTGCTGAGGAAGACTGGCCCTGAGCTAACATCCGTGGCCATCTTTCTCTACTTTATATGTGGGACACCTACCACAGCATGGCCTGCCAAGCGGTGCCATGTCCACACCTGAGATCTGAGCCGGTGAACGCCGGGCCGCTGAAGAGGAACACGCACGCTTAACCGCTGCACCACGGGGCTGGCCCCTGAGGAGCTTCTAAAAAATACCAAAGTCTAGATCCCGTCCCCAGAGATCTTGATTTAAAAACTGGTCTGAATGGACCCTGAGCATCAGTATTTCCTTAAGCCTTTTAAAGTGGGTTGAGAACCACTGTCTTAGAAAAACACACACAGCAGTGTTCCCATATATGTACAAGGATGTTTACAGCACTACTCTCTGCATTACTGAAAAACCAGAAACAACCTACATGTCCATCAGTGGAGAACCCGTTACATATGCTAAGGTAAATGCATATAATAAAATGTTATACGGCTATTAAAAGGACAAAGGAAGACAGACCATGAGGATCAAGGCTGCACCAGGCAGAGGAGCCCAAGGTGTCCTTCCCTACATACTGATCTATATCATCCTCTGGGAGGTCCTGACCGGATTCGACCTGATTCGTACCCAAAGTTATAGGACCACCCAATAACCAGACCCCACCTGCACTGATACCATTTTAATAACTTTACATAATCTTTCCTTTGTCTTGTAAAGAAATAACTCACATATCTCTGCCTTATAAATTTAGCCCTGCCCTCAACCCATGCCTGCAGCTCTTCACCGCCCACGGGTCCTTTCCCCATGCTACAGCTCTTGACTGCACATGGGTCCTGTCGCCATGCCTGCAGCTCTTTACTGCCCATGGGTCCTTTCCCCGTGTCTGCAGCTCTTCACTGCCCGTGGGTCCTGTCCCCATGCTGTAGCTCTTCTCTGCCCATGGGTCCTGTCTCCATGCTACTCCATGCTATTCTCTGAATAAAGGAGCACTACTACCAGACCTTGAGAGTCCAAGAAATCCTTCTTTCCACTCCTTGGCTCGCCGAGCCGGCATCCGAAGGTAGATTATTAAATGACAAAAAAGTAGGTACAGTATAAACAAATTTTTTTTTTAATGCTTTTTTGGTGAGGAAGATTGGTCCTGAGCTGTTGCCAATCTTCTTCCTTTTCTTCCTCCCCAAAGCCCCAGTACACAGTTGTATATTCTAGTTGTAGGTCATTCTAGTTCTTCCATGTGGGACATTACCTCAGCGTGGCTTAATGAACAGTGCAGAGGTCCGCGCCCAGGATCTGAACCCCCCCAACCCTGGGCTGCCGAAGCAGAGCACGCAAACTTAACCGCTCGGCCATTGGGGCCGGCCCCCCAAAATTGTTCTTTCTATTAAAAGCCTAGTGTATGCAAAGGAAGAAATCTGGACAAACACACTGACGTGTTACCAGTACTCGTCTCTGACTGCTCCCTTTGCTAGAACTGCCTCTGCTCCCCCAGAGAGCCGTGTGGCTCACCTTCTTGCTTCTCCGGATCATTGTAAATGCCAGCTCCTCAGAGGGCCTCCGTGGTCCTGTTTAAAGCAGTGTCCCCCCTCTCCCTTGCTCTCCTTCATCTTCCTTCACAGCACTTACCATCATCTGACATACACATTTACTTACTGCTTGTTTCCATTTCCACTAGAAAGTGCTAAGAGAATGAAAATAAAATAAAAAATTTTATTTATGACTGTTCTGCCCACTACTATTTCCCCAGTGTCTAGTACAATGTCAGACACACAGTGGGTGCTCCATAAATGTTTGCTGAATGAACAAATCCATCTCTGGGAGCAGTATGACAAGAAACTTTCACTGTGGGACACACACACAGACTCATCATTTTTGGGTTTTTCTATAATTAGCATAAGGCTTTTAGAATTTTTAAAAAGTTGTTTTTAAGGTTGATTTAGGCATTTTCTTTGCTAAATTTGCATCTTCTGAAAATGAAAAGTGGAAATGCCAGTTTCCTTTTCTACAAATGAAGAGAACTGTTTTAGACTTCTCAGGGCCCTCCAGCTATGAACTTCTTTCTTAAAGCCAACAACCAACTTTTCACAATAGAGTCGCTATACATTAAACATTCATTGGATGCCTACCTCACACTGTGCTTTGAATACTTAAGTTGGGTTACATCCTTTATTATTTTGCAGTGGAAGCAAGAAATATTAAACATTTATTCTTCCTCAACTGACGTTGTTTTCTCTATGGGATATTCACTAATTAATCAGGATAAATCATCTAAGATCAGTTTCAGAAGAGAGAGAAGTAACACTATTCTTCTAATTTCTAAAAGAGAAAGAGAGATCCCATTTTATGGACTCATAGGCCAGCTGATCTCAATCATCGTATGAGAAAGTGAGTTAGAGCATCCCAAAACGGACTACACTCTATGCCTGTTTACAAGTTTCTAACGGGGATGCCAGTTCATCATGTACTATTACCCAAAAAGAAGTCATCCACTGTCAGGAAGACCACATCCTTCCACTTAGATCCCAGATTGGGAAGGCACGGAGGGATGAGGAGAAAGGGAACACCAAGGACACCAGCCAGAGGGTTCTCACATCCACAGAAGTGAACGCCAGCGTAGTTTGAGATTTTCACTTTATCCAGGACATATTCAGAGGAGATCAGGTGAAGAAGGATAGAAACTGGCAGGAGAAGGGATCTCTTCAGCACTGCTGTTTTACCCCCAGGGCTGTTCCTGGGCCCTTCTGTCCTCAGCCCATTCCCCGCCTTCTGCTCTGCTCTACGCTGCAGGAGGCTAGAGCTAGGGGACACAGAAGCCAGGATGTTTCTCCCCAAACCTCTCCTCTCACTTCCCTGGCTCTGCTTTTTGGCAGCAGCTCCAGCTGCTCTTGAGTTGTCAAGGTTCCAGCTTCTGTTGGGAGCCCTGGCCCCTGGGCCCCTTCTCTGCAGCCCAGGGGTGGCAGTGGCTTCCTGCTGTTGGTAATCTCTGGGTCACCTCTCTGCCTTGCCTGGCTCTCAGGAACACCACTGCCCATTTTCACCCATTTTCTGCATTAAATGTACTATGCTGTAAATATCTGGAGTGCTTCTGGTGTTCCTGGCTGGATGTATCAACTTCAAAATATTGTTGTTGTTTGCTTCTTACAAATCACTTTATCCAACTAGAGCAGAAAATCCATGTATGTAAAACCAATATTGACCATTTACTAGGTTACCTCATCCCTTACCAGGGCAAGTGATAAGCAAAGGAAAAGGCAGACATTTTAATGTATGCATGCTACCACACGGCAACTAGCTCCCGTACCCGGCTATAAATGCCACCAGCAGGAGGCAGGTAGAGTCAAGTGTGTTTGGAGTCTAACACAAACAGAAAACTAGCAAAGAACAGTGAGAACAGCAGAGAAGAGAAGCAAGAACATTGGCAAAATTGCACGAAACTTCTAAATCTAAAACACTGGATTTTTAAAATTGGAATTTTAAAGTAAGACTATATTTAACTATAGAGAATGATGTTTAACAGTTTAAACCTTTATCCTAAAATATTTCAGGACAGACACACTTTAAGATTCAAATGAATGGAACACCCCAGCAAATAAAAACATAAAACTTGATATGCTATCATCTTATTTTATCTAGAATGAAATTCCACCCTCTAATTTCTCTTTTCTAGTATGACCTATAAAAATAAAAACAGAAGATTAGGAAAAATCCATCATTATGTATAATTTACATCCACTATTTCAAAATATATTCCTCCTAGAGAGTAGGAAATTTTGTATTCTTTCACTTGTCAAAATATAGACTTCATTTCTATTTATTAAGATAACAGGAACAGTTTTAAAATTATACGCATATCAAATTTGGGGGAAATACTACAATGTGCAAGTTTCAAACACTGAATTCCAGACTGGCTTGTGATGCTGCTGCTGTCTATTGTTTAACATATATATCTAATGAAGTCTCATAAAGCTTGTAAATTAATTTACAGCATCTTTAGAGAGCCTAACAGCATAGAAATCACTCAGGCTCAACAATTATTTTTACTCCAAATACTTTTGAGGCCTTTGTTCTGGATCAAAGTAGTCAAATGCATAACACACTTATAAGGTAGAATCAACCAGCTATTCACTTTTTTTTTTTTTTGGTGAGGAAGATTGGCCCTGAGTTAACATCTGTGCCCATCTTCCTCTATTTTGTATGTGGGATGCTGCCACAGCACAGCTTGATGAGTGTGTAGGTCTGTGCCCAGGATCTGAACCTGGGAACCCGGGGCCTCCAAAGTGGAGTGCACGCAATTAACCACTATGGCACCAGGCCAGAACCCAGGTATTCACTTTTTAACATCATACATAATTGTAAAAAAGTGGTAATAATAAATTTTAAAATCCTCTCCTTGTTTTCTTTAATGTTAATGTATCCAAGTCATCTGAAGATGGCAAATGCATTTGGTCTTAGTGTTCAAATACTCTGGAAGTTCACGGCATTGCTATTACTGTTAGTGTTTAATATTTCAAATAATGTGGTACTAATTCTATCACCAACTCACCAGATTATGTTGAGACTTAACTGAAATTTTTTTTAATTTACTGAAATAAAAATTAGTTTTCTTAATTGCCCCAAATTCTTCAATTCTCCCATTATACATTTTGACTATAAAAAAGGCAGTGAAAAGTCATATAGATAAAAAGTTGCACCAAAACTTATTTTTCCCACTTAAACAAACTTAAATTGCAACTCTAGCTTAGAACATAAACTTAGAATTCTGCTTACCCAAAGATATTAATCTAAAGCTGCCAGGACTTTAGGAAAAGAGAACACAGACCAACAAGACATATACTAAGAGAAACAAAGGAAAGATACAATATAAATTTTTAAAAACTGGATCTTTCACTAACTTGAACTAACAAGAAATTTTCTGGGAATTAGTTGTCAATGAAATTACTGAACACTCAATAATAAGCACACTAATTTTTTATTTTATATCTTTTTTAGTCATAAAAGTAATGTTTGTTGTAAAAACTCAAATAATAAGAAATAAACAGTGAGTGATCTCAGCCCCCATATATAATCCTTTCTCCTACTAATCTCCTCGTCCCACCAAGCTTCCAAATTACCAGTGTTTAACAATTTCATAAGATTCATTTAAATATTTGAATGCAAAGTTTTGAATCACATCATAGCCATACCTTAAATTAAGGTCAAACAATCAAATCAATCCCCATTTCAATGGGTATAGTGTATTAACGTCAGAAACCATTGATTAGCAGAGACAAAACACAGTTCTGCTTTCTAGGCTTAACAGTCTGCAGCTTTACAATCATTAGTGACATTCACAATGTAGGCAGATTCTGATTCTTGGCACATGCTGTATTAGTTAGTATTAAAACCAATTTAAAACCTAAACAAAAATTCTACCAGATACTTAAAACACTGAAAATAACTATTATTATATTTACTAAAGTAAAAAAGGCATCTCAAATCCTCACAAAATCCTTTTTTAATCATCTTGTAGTGCTTGCCTGATAAAGGTCATCAGTGTTTGTAGACAAAAATCTATCTGACTCCACAAAGCAGAAAAGGGCTCTTCCTGAGAGGACCTTGTAGATATTAGAAAAATAAGCCATTCTGAGATTAAAGATGATTTGCCATCTCCTCTAAGGGAAACTGTCATTTTATTGAGATGTCATGGAAATGTGTGCCAACAACAGTCTTTTCCATCTTTCCTTTCTCTAACATATCACAGTTTAATTTCATAATACAGAAACCAAAGGCAATTTGCTAACTCTTTTCTGAGATGAGCATTTGATCACTAGTGATACAAATATGCTGTCAACTCTATGATATTTTAATCTCCAAGAAAAAGTCTGGTGGGCAATAACTGCTTGATCCCCCCCCCACCCCGCCCCCACTGTTTATTCACAGGAGATGAGCTGTACGTTGTAGGTGCTTTCAAAGGAGCAGAATCTAGAGATCAAAGCTTTCCTTCTGCTTCTTATGGGGATTTAACTCATTCGTTATTCTTAAAGAGACTTTACCACTTCTGGGCTTTCCAGAAAACGATGAAACAGTTTTTTTCTGAACTCCTTTAGTTACTGCTACAGCATTATTACATAAACATGAAAACAAGCTACATCCTTTACAGTTTCTCATGAAGACAGCTGTATAAATGGCAGACTTGGTAACGTTAATGAAGCTAAATATAGTTGGGCAAAAGTGTGATGGAAAAGAAGAATCTGAAATTTGGAACAAATACATGATAGAACTCAACTCTGAAACTAAACAACTCTCAAAAGTTCAAAGTCAAATATGATTTAGACTATTCTAAAGTGACAGGAGGTATTAACAAATGTTTTAATCACTATGGGGGAGGGGGTGGGGTGGGGAAGGTGGGGAGAAATTGTGACAAGAAGCTTTTTAGTCTGGGATAGCAAAGGGCTAGGGAAGGGAAGGCATAGTAGTTATGACAGAAACAACTGAGCTCAACCAGCTAGTTCTTCAACCCATTTTGTGTGAGGCTCAAAAACTGCTTTGGGAACCCATCAGGGAGAATTACACATTTTCATATTCTATAAGGAATATTGTTGAGAGTCATTTCACTCAATATTTTTCAGTAAAAATGAAAACTAAGAAAACAAATCTAAACTTAGCTTATTTGTAAAATACCACTTAGTACAGCTTTATTGAGATATAATTCTCATACCATACAATTCACGCATTTAAAGTGTACAAATCAATGGTTTTCAGTGTATTCACAGTGTTGTGCAATCATCACAACAACCAATTTTAGAGCATTTTCAGCATCCTAGAAAGAAGCCTTCACCTAGGAGCATTCACTCTCCATTTCCTCCCAACTTTCTTAGCCCTAAGCAACATCAATCTACTTTCTATCTCTGTGGAATCACAAGATGTGTGATCTTTTGTGACTGAATTCCTTTCATTTAGCACAATGTTTTCAAGGTTCATCTATATTGTAGCAATGTATCAGCACTTCATTAATTTTTATTGCCAAATAATGTACTATTATAAGGACATATCACGCTTTATTTATCCATTCAGCAGTTGATGGACATATGGGTTATTTACACTTTTAAACTATTACAAACAATGTTATGAACACTCATGCATTGGTTTTTGTGTGTCTTCCTCTCTCTTGGATATATGCCCAGGAATGAAACTGCTGTGTCACATGATAAGTCTATGCTGAACCTACTGAAGAACTACCACACTGTTTTCCAGAGTGGCTGCACCATCTTACATTCGTACGAGCAGGGTATCAAAGTTCCAATTTCTTCACATCCTCATCAACACTTGTTATTATCTGACTTTTTGATTATAGCCATCCTAGTGGATGTGAAATGGTATCTATTGTGGTTTTGATTTTGCATTTCCCTAATGGCTAATGATGTTGAGTTTCTTCTCATGTGCTTATTGGCCATTCATATATCTTCTTTGAAGAAATATCTATTCAAATAATTTGCCCATTTTTAAACTGGGTTATCTTTTACTGAATTTAAGAGTTCTTTATAAATTCTGGATACTAGATCCTTCTCAGATAAGTAATCTGCAAATACATCCTTTTATTTTATGGATCATCTTTTTACTTGGTTGACAGTGTCTTTGGAAATATAAGAGTTTTTAATTTTGACGACATCTACTTTATTTATTTTCTTTTGCTGCTTGTGCTTTAGGTATCATATCTAAGCAACCATCGCCTAATCCAAGGTCACAAAAACTTACTCCTAAATTTTTCCTGAGTTTTATGGTTTTAGCTTTTACATTTGAGTCTAATCCATTTTGAGTTAACTTTCGTAGATGGCATGAAATAGAGAGTCAACTTCATTCTTTTTTATGTGGATATCCAGTTGACCCAGGACCTTTCCCCCACTGAATTGTCTCTGTATCATTTTTGAAAATCAATTGACCATAAATATGAGAGTTTATTTCTGGACTCTCAATTCTAGTCCATATGTATAGATACATACGTCTATCTATACGCCAGAAACACACAGTCTTAACTTTATTCTTTTTCAAAACTGTTTTGGTTTTTCTGGGTTCCTTCAATTTTCATGTGAAGTTTTGGATCGACTGTCAATTTCTGCAAAGAAGCCAGCCAGTTATTTTCATACAGATTGTATTTAATCTATAGATCAATTTGAGGAGTACTGCCATCTTAATATTAACTCTTCCAGTCCATGAACATGGAATTTTTTTTCCATTTATTTCCTTCCATAATTTCTTTCAACAATGCTTCATATTTTTCAGGATATAAGTTTTAAACTGCTCTGTTAAATTTATTCCTAACAATTCTATTCTTTTTGATGATATTATAAATGAAATTACTTAATTTTATTTTTAGATTGTTCATTACAAGTATATAAAAATAAAATCGATTTTTGTGTGTTGGTCATTTATCCAGCAACCCTGCTAAACTTATTTATCAGTTCTGATGGTTTTCTAATATATTCTTTAGGATTTCTATATACAAGATCATGTCATCTGCAAATAAAGACAGTTTTACTTCTTCCTTTCCAATCAAGATTCCTTTTATTTCATTTTCTTGCCTAATTGCCCTGGTGAAAATATCATTTTTTTTTTAGGAAGATTAGCCCTGAGTTAACATCTGCCACCAATCCTCCTCTTTTTGCTGAGGTAGATTGGCCTTGAGCTAATATCTGTGACCATCTTCCTCTACTTTCTCTGCGGGACACCTATCACAGTATGGCTTCATAAGTAGTGTGTAGGTCCGAGCCTGGGATCCAAACTGGCAAACCCCAGGTTGCTGAAGCAGAGTGTGCGAACTTCACTGCTACGCCACTAGGCCGGACCTGAGAACAGCATTTTTTAAGGGGAAAAAAAAAAAACTATGTAATCTTGTTAAACTCACAATGTGATGTTGACTTGAAATAACTCTTGGCTTGCAGAAATCATGTAATAAAAAACAAAACATAAAAAACAAAACAAAACAAAACAAAACAAAATTCATCTAGATGTTCCAACCAGAAAGAACTTCAGTTTAGTTCTGATATTATGGTCATTTGGTATCAAGGTCCTGTAAAAGGTCACCAGACGAAAGCTGAATAATGCCAGACACTGTCAACTGCATGCAAAGATCACAACAGTTTTATCTCCTGCCTCAGCATACTGCTGGTAGGATTAGTAAAGACTGGTTAGCTAAGTAAAATGCTAATAAAAACCCTCTTCTGATGATGAATAAGGGTGGATAGTCTCTCAAATTTCTACTCTAAGGGTATTTTGACCCTTAAATACTCTCTTAAATACTTCCTATTTCACCATCAATGTCTAACTTAATAAAGGCCACATTTAAAAATGGACAACAATATAATAAAAGACATATAAATTAAAACAACCAAAACACGCCATTACAGAATTTCTCAAAGATAAAGGGGAAGTTGGTTTGCACATCTGCTGTTGTGTGCTGGGGCCAAAGAGGCAGTCTGCGAGTTCAAGGGTGGCAGGCCCGGCCATATCTGGCCTGTGTGGTCAAGAGATTAGTTACATACAAGGGACTTGATCATATAAATAAATATGTTGAAAAAAAATGGGAGCTCAGAGTTCTCTGTCAAAGAAGGGATAAAAAGGAGAAGACTAGAATAAATTCTGCTGTGTTGGATTACAATTGGAGGTACTGGTGAAACTCATGGCTTTTATATATTGCATAGACATATAGATATAAAAGTGTCTTTGTTTGTGTATATACACATGTATTTCCTAGATCTGTCTACTGAGAGGGCTTGGAATCAATGAAACTCTAGTAGCAATGAGCATACTTACTGCCCAGATCTTGTTTTCTAAATATTACTCTTCATGAAAAGGAACTAGAGCTCCCTGGAGAAGTGCCTAAATGCAGAGCTGGGTCAAAGAAGGCACAAGATGAGCCGACTATTTTGTGTCAGAAAGTAAGTAAATGCTCAAAGAATGATGAGAATATGTTGAAAGAACACAGGAGTCACCTTGAAAAGGTTTTCACTGGCCAAATCTGAGACAACTTGAGAATTCAAAATAAATAATGAGAGTAATGAATTATAATACATTGGCTAAAATAGGATTCTATGGATCCACACTGATATAAACAAACAGGGAGAAGGGACTGCTCTTTCTTACAGTAGAAGGCCAACTAATAAAAGTAGAAGGAATGATGGAATTGGAAAATTGTCACTTGGCAGCCATCTGAGTAATATATGATTCCAAACAAGAATCATCAATGGACGTAAAAACTAGTAGATGTAAGTTTGAAAAAAATAGGATATTTACATAGTCTCAAGTACCTCCCTACAAAATACTTATTAATTACTTATTAACAGATACAAAATACTTAGTAACTTTATAGTGGAGACACTTGGCAAATATCACTTTACCAAGTGATATAAATCAGTGAGATGAACTCACAGTGCATCTCCTCAGATGATGCAATAAGAACACAGCATCACTTCTATGGTATTCTTGTGAAAACCACACAACGTGAATCTAATTACCAAGAAACATCTGATGAATACAGATTAAGGCATATTCTGCCAAGTAACTGGACTGTATTCTTCAAAAATGTCAAGGAAATAAAAGACAAGGGTATATGAAGGAACAGTTCCAGATAAAAGGAGACTAACGAGATACGACAGTAAATGCACGGCACCATCCGGACTTGAACTCTGAATCAGAAAGGAAAGAAGGAGAGAGGAAAGCAGGTGTGTGTGCGTTTCTGCTTTATAAAGGACACTCCTGGGAAAACCTGACACCTGAAGAGAGTCTGTGGTTAGACCGGAATAACATATCAAGGCTACTCTCCAGGTTTTGAAGGCTGTGCTCTGGTTATATAGGAAAATGTCCTTGTTTTCAGGCAGCACACTGAAATATTTAAGGATAATGATGCAATGTATCTGCGACTTATTCTCAAGTGGTTCAGGAAAAAAATACAGAGTAAAAGGGAGGAAATGATAAGGCAAATGTGGTAACACGTTAACAACCGGGGGATCTGGGTGAAGGGTATGCAGTTCTTTGTATTATTCTTAAAATTGTTCTGTAAATTTGAAATTACTTCAAAATAAAAAATTAATGAATACTAATGGTAAACTGTTCTTCAGCCTCCCATCAGGTTCCCTCATATCTGTGTGTTTCTGGAACCCAAGCATTACACCTGTACTTCTTTCACTGTTAAACTTTGTTCTGACCGATTCCCACCACTCCAGCCTATTGAGATAATTTCATATTGTTTAGCTTCTTCTCACATGTTAGAGATCCTTACATGTTAAAGTATCTGAAAATTTAGCTATCACGATAAGAATAAAAACCGTAAGCAGAGTCCCGAAAAAAGAGCAAGGGTAGTACTATATTTAATCTAAGTCAATACATGGATAGCTGATAATTTTTTTATTACCAAATATATTGAATCAGTTTATTTTAGGGTCCACGATATTCAGTTGGTTTGACAAATTATTATTTTTTTAAATCAATAGCTTTAAATTCCACCATATTCTACAGCTCACGAAAGTTATTACCATGAGGGTAATAGGTAATCTCATTGGTAACCTCACTGATAACCTCATTGATAGGTAACTCATCAGGTGACAAAGGCAAATTCCCATTTACAATGAAAGCTAGCTACAATCCTCACTTCCAAAGAGCGAATCTGGCATTGGGTTGACTTTGATGCCTTCCAAGAGAATTAAACGAGAGACTTCCAAGGGTACCTTCAAGCAGCAAAACCTTTGAGAATTTCCTCGGGCATAAAATCAAATTAGAAACTACAGTATCTACCTCAGAGGCAAATACAAATTCACTTTTCTTTGCCAAAGGCGTCAATCCAGAAGTCTGGCCTCTTTCCCATTCTTGGACTCAGTCCAATGTGTATATAATCTCTGTAGATCACAATACTCCTGTGATCAATTTTTCTCTCTACTAGATCCATTCCACTAACTTTTACAAAAGCTTAGGCTCTGCCATCTGCACAAACAAACAAAACTCTCTGGGACCCCTACTTACCCTCCAGTTACCTTATTCTACTTTTCTTTCCTTCTTTAAAAAGTATTTATTGAATGGCCATTTCCTCATCTCCCACCCACACCACAATCTATTTCAATGTGTATTTCAGCTCAGTCCCCTTCACTCTCTTCACTAAGGTCAAAGGGTCTCCTTGTTCTTGAGTATAATGAACACATTTCAGTGTTCATCACCCTCAGCAAAGTATGAACTCAGAGGACCACTTCTCCTCCCTGAAATCCACGCTGCCTTAGGCTTTCCTGACCCCACCTATCCTGCTTCTTCTCTTGCTGCTCTGGTAATCCTTTACGTGTTCCTGATATGTTGCGAGTTACGCAGTATTCTGTTCTAGGTCGTCCTCTCTTCTCGCTCTACTTTCTCCCTAGGAAATATCATTCATGTCCGTGAATTCAATTACCATCTTTAAGTCTGAACTCCAAACCCTCAGGTCCAGCCTCAATCTTTCTTCTGAGCCTCAGGAGACTTGATAATATTATGTACAACAGAGGGTAGACAGCTGTAGTACACAATGTGCCTTTTGGAGAGCAAATTCACATTATCTTGGTCAGAACAATCCTTCTTTTAGGAATCTATCCTACAGAAATATTAGTATGTGTGCAAAAAGATGTATATTTAAATGTACATTGTAGTATTATTTGTAATAGCAAAAAATGTAAAACTTAAATATCCATCGGTTGGGGGAAGTTATTACCAATAATATCAAAGTATGCAACCACTAAAAAAGAACAGGTAAACATAGTTATACCATATGATCTAGTCATTGTGCTTCTTGGTATTTACCCGAAGGAGGCTGAAAACTTATTTCCACACAAAAACCTGTAAACGAATGTTTATAGCAGCTTTATTTATAATTGCTAAAATGTGGAAGCAACCAAGATGTCCTTTGACAGGTGAATGAATAAACTGTGGTACATTCAACTATTATTCACTGATGAAAGAAATGATTTATCAAGCCATGAAAGACACGGAGGAACCTTAAATGCATATTACTAAGTGAAAGGAGCCAATTTGAAAAGGCGTACAGACTTCATGATTCGAATATACGACTTTCTGGAAAAGGCAAAACTATGGAGATAGTAAAAAGATCAGTGGTTGCCAGAAATGCAGGGGGAGAGGGTAAGGAATGAACAGGTGCAGCACAGGGCATTTTTAGGGCAATGAAACCATTCTGTACGATCCTATAATGGTAATAGATGTCATCATACATTTGTCAAAACTCATAGAATGTACAACACAAAGAGTGGATCCTAATGTAAACTATGGAGTTTAGTTAATGATAATGGATCAATATTGGCTTATCAATTGTAACAAATATATCACACAAATGCACAATGTTAATAACGAGAAACTGGGGGTGGAGGGCTGGAGAGAATACAAGAACTCTCTGTACTGTCCGCATAATTTTCCTATAGACCTAAAACTGCTCAAAAAATAAAGTCTATTAATAAAAAAAAGAAGAATGAGAAAACGTAATATATTAACAATAAGGGAAATTGGGTGTGGGGTATACAAGAATGCTCTACAATATCTTTGTAATTTTCCTGTAAATCTACAACTATTCTAAAATATAGTTTATTTAAAAAAAAGAATGAGGATGTTCTTTATATAATAATAAAGATTTTCAGGATACCCTAACTTTAATGTAAACACAAGCCACAGAATATTTTTAGAATGACTTAATTTATACAAATAAATTCTATGTTACATGATATAATTAAAAATTAAAATGTCCGCAGGACCCAGACTACCATGTAATTTTATTTGTATTTGATAAAGTGAATCTGCAGAGACTGAAAAACTAAAAGATGAGGGAGGGAGATACTGATGGTCCCTTAAAAAACCAATTTAAGGGGCTAGGCTGGTGGCATAGTGGTTAAGTGTGTGCACTCCATGGTTCACAAGTTCAGATCCCCAGCACAGACCTACACACCACTCATCAAACCACGCTGTGGCAGCATCCCATATACAAAATAAAGGAAGAATGGCACAGATGATAGCTTATGGCCAATCTTCCTCAAGCAAAAACAAGAAGACTGGCAACAGATATTAGCTCAGGGCCAATCTTCCTCACCAAATAAACAAACAATTTAAGAACATCAAAAACTCGGGAGTAAGGGGCTATCGTGTTGGTATCACCTATCATCATTGTGCTTTGTTATTGTCACAGATTTAGTCTTTTAAAATTTGGTTTGCTTTTCTGGATTTTTAAAACTGGTTGCCCTAATCTCTCTGAAAGTTAATATAGTAGTAATATTAGAGTGACATAAATAAGTCTTTTATAAAACTTGGACCAGATTTTATCAAATTTGATTTTTACTAGGCAGTAAATTAACTTTAGAGTTTAGTTTACTAAAGTTTAGTAACTTTAACACAATCACTCATTTACCACATATTAACCACCTGTAACACGTTCAATATTCTTCATGGTATTGTCAGAATGTACAGCTAAAACAAGAGTTTACACACTCCTAACTAGCAAAAAATAGTTCTTTGGACATTTTTTTAAATTAAGAAAAGACAAGACAGGAGGGCTTCTACCTCGAGGAAGATGAGTCAGACCTTCCTACTTTCCCCTACTCTCCCACTAAGTCCAACAGAAAATCCTGGGTATCAGATATAAAACAAACCTAAGACGATGCTGAGAGGGGAGAGAAGGCGGCAGCCCACCAGGGACTCTGAGGCCTGAGGAGGACACAGTGGTGAGCTCCTTGGGTTTTCTCTTGGCCTCATGGATTCCAGATGGAATACTGGAGAACCGGCAACCTTAAAAAGCCAACACACACGGGACCAAAACCAAGTACCAAGAAAAGCCTTCTCCCTCTAACCAAAGGACCAGGAAAGGGACAGCCTAGTAAGAAAGAAAACTTTTAGATTATAACCTCAAAAAGCACAAACTGCCACAACTTAATTTGGAACAGATAAGGTTAAATAGCCCTATAATTAGTGAATAAACTGAATTGACAATTAATTTCAGAAACAGAAATCTCCAGGCTCAGATGGTTTCACTGGAGAATTCTACCAAACATTTAAAGAAGAATTAATACCAATTCTACAAGATACAAACTAGTATCCTTTATGAATATGGATACAAAAATTCTTTCCAAAACATTAGCAAACAGAATTTAACAGATGAGTTTCTGCCAGGGAGGGAAGGCTAATTCAGTATTTGAAAACCAATCAATGTAATCTACTACACTATTAACAGTTTAGAGGTGAAAAATCACATTATCACACCAATTGATGCAGAAAATGCACCTGACAAATTCAACAACCATGCATGATAAAAACTCTCAGAAAACTAGGAATGGGGGGAACTTCCTCAACTGAGTAAAGAATGAATGCTATCCCCCCTAAGATTAGAAATGAGGCAAGGATGCCTGCTCTTACAGTTTACATTCAAAATAGTGCTGGAAGTTCTAGCCAATGCAACAAGGCAGGAAAAGGAACTAAGGCATACAGATTGGAAAAGAAGAAATAAAACTGTTGTTATTTGCTTATGACATAATAGTCTAAGTAGAAAAGTCTCAAGGACTCTACAAAACAAGAACTATAAGTGAGTTCAGCAAAGTCACAGGATACAAGATCAACATACAAAAATCAACTGCATTGCAAATCACTATCTGATGAGGCATTAATATCCAGAGAACTCCTAAAACTCAACAACAAAAAACCCAAAGAACTTGATTTTCAGAAACAGGCAAAAGACCTGAATAGACATTTCTCCAAAAAAGATATACAACTAGCCAATAAGCACACAAAAAGATGCTCAATATCACTAATCATTTGGGAAATGCAAATTGAAACCACAATGAGAAGGGGAACTCACAAAGGAAATACAGTAAAATATCTAGGATATTTTTATTGGGGCACGTCTTTGCAGTTTAGTTATTTTACCATAAAAATCCCTAATAATCTCTGAGATTAGCAAAGGTATTATTTCAGGATTTTACTGATTTTCATAAGCAAAAGCAAAACTCTAGTATCTTATGCAAAATTTAAAATATTTTCGGGTTTTATTATGTATATGTTCTTTAAAACTACCTGTCTGCTTTTGAACATGAAGATCAATTACTTCTTTGTGCTTAAAATTCAAACAATGCTATAACCAAATACTTTGATCAATAAAGCCAAATTTTAATAAGTCTGATCTGACTTAATTAAACAATAACTCATTGTGATTTATTTTTAATAATTTATTATTCAAGATGAGTGGGGGATTTATAAGATTCCTCCTTAACTGAAAAAAAAAAAAAAACAAACCCAATCTTATCAGGACCTTTCATTATTCACTCTAAGAGCAATTTCAAAATGACACTTTGCACATTCACTGTATTAAAGTATCTTAAATGAATGAATGAAAGTCTAAAACTTCTTACACACATAAGCCTTAAAGCAAACCTGGCTATCTACAAGAATGGCACTTAACCAGTTTAAGCTTGCAAAAGATTTTAAATAAAGGAACATTTAACACAAGCAAATGAAATCAAGGCTGTCAGAAAAAAAACCCCAAAACCCAGCCAAAACAAAACCTTAAATTAGATCCCTGAAAAACTTTCACAAAAGGCTGCGACAAGCGAAGGCAAAGTTAGACACAGCCATCTCTCTCCACTTTAAAGAATGATTTTCTGAACATCAAAATACTGACAGTCTGCTGTGTTAAGCTATAACCCATATCCCATGCAAATATGGGTACTACTTACCTAAGAAGAAAGGTTAGAGGGAGCTCCTCGTCTAGCCCCAGATTCACCAGCCATAATCCATCTTATTCTAGGATCCTAAAGCTTTTCGTACTCAGACATGAAACATACTTTAGGTTTTATTTTTAATCCCAAACAGCAGGAGTGCAAAGGCCAGTGAAGAGACTCAAGGACAACAGTCAAAGTTTCCAAGATCTTTATGCAGACAAATTAGAGAATATGTAACTCTTACGTCCTTTTTAAAAAAACGCAGATTTTACATTTCCATTAATTTCTACCTGTTCTCACAATTTAGGGACTAAAATGGAATAAACAATAAGCTCAATATTTGAGAAGAATTAGCAACAAGGGAAATGTAAACATCATTATTCATTTTACATATCAGTCAACGTTGCTTGGAAAAACGCAGCTTAAAATTTCATCAATTTTGGAGGGAAAAGATCCAAGATGGCGCCGTGAGTAGTCCTCTTTGTCTCTCCCCCTTCGAGTCTACAATTATTTGGACACTTATTGCTTGACAAAGGATATCCAGACAGCATCTCAGGACGTCTGAGATACCGACGCGACTATACATCGGAAGGCGGACAGACTTTCCTCCAGGAGGATGTGGAAATAGGTGAAAACTCTCCAACCCCGACGAGCAGCCTAGTACCCACAAGCGGCTTTCTTCCAACGGACGCCCCCAGAGGATCTACACACATCTAGGGCAGGAGCGAGCACACAACAGAGGAGCGACGGTGGAAACAGGTGACCAGAACCCTACCTAAACCCCCCGCAATTACTCCTAAACGCAGAGGGAAACTTTGGAGATGCACACCTGAGCCCGCGGGGAGACCCCGCCTGGTGTTCGCGGCGCCCGGAGGGTCCCAGAGAGAGTCGCTGAGGGTACGGAGGGCTCCCAGCTGCCATTGCCCGCCCTGAGGGAGTAGGGATTGCCGGAGATCTCGGAGAGGACCGGGGCTGGGGGAAGTTTCAAAGGCCGGCTCTGCGACCCGGAGGGGAAGCGCCGGAGTTCCGCCCGGGCAGCAGACAAAACTCTCTGTCTGCCATTAGCAGAGGGGACACGCACAGCATTCACGGCTCCGGGAGAGGTCCGGAGAGAATCCCAGAGGGCGGGGCGACCCCCAGCTGCCGTTGCCTGCCCCGTGGGACTAGGGATTGCCGGAGATCTCGGAGAGGACCGGGGCTGGGGGAAGTTTCAAAGGCCGGCTCTGCGACCCGGAGGGGAAGCGCCGGAGTTCCGCCCGGGCAGCAGACAAAACTCTCTGTCTGCCATTAGCAGAGGGGCCACGCCCAGCATTCAAGGCTCCGGGAGAGGCCCGGAGAGAATCCCAGAGGGAGGGGCGACCCCCAGCTGTTGCCCGCCCCGTGGGACTAGGGATAGCCGGAGATCTCGGAGAGGACTGGGGCTGGGGGGAGTTCCAGAGACCCAGCTTCGTAGCCTAGGGGGAAACCCTACAGGCTCACAGCAGCCTTAGGGAAAGCCTCTGCTCAGCACCAGTAGAAGGCACCCAGCCGCCAGCCATAAGGCTGGAAGACCCCAGGGCAAAAGCAGCATAGCTAGGTGAACTAACCACAGACTGTAGAAGATGCCAATAGCTCTCCTGCGACCCATAGAGGACAAGTGAGATTTTGTGGGTGCCGACAGCAACGGAGAGACAAATATAAGTGATCCCACCCCTGGCCGCTGGAAAAGCCCATAACACCGTTGCAGACCCCAAGGAGAGAGCACATCTAGGTGGGCTGCAACAGTAGGCACCAGCAGCCTGAAGCCCCCCTGTGACGGCACCCACGGCAGAGGAGGGAATCCAAAGGGCCACTGTGGCTACGAGGAGGGGCCCAGGCCCAGTTAGCAACTGCGGACAGAGTTCCTGGTTGGTGCAGTATAAACAGCTGCTCCCCTACCACAGCAGCTGAAACAAGTGAAAGGAGCAACTAAACTCTATCTCCATGCGGAGGCACAAATCAACAACATCAAGCAATATGAAAAAATACATTAAATCTCCAGAACAGAAAGAAAGTAACAAATACACAGAAAACAATCCCAAAGAAAATGAGATATATAACCTAAATGATGATGACTTCAAAACAGCCATCATTAAAATTCTCAATGAGTTAAGAGAGAATTCTGACCGACAACTCAACGAGTTCAGAAGCTGTCACAAAAGAGTTTGATACGATAAAGAAGAACCAAACAGAAATATTGGAAATGAAGAACACAATAGAGGAGATTAAGAAAAATCTAGATGCTCTGAACAGTAGGGCCGATAATATGGAGGAAAGAATTAGCAATTTGGAAGATGGCAATATAGAATTGCTGCAGGCAGAGGAGGAGAGAGAAGCAAGACTAAAAAGAAATGAAGAAACTCTCTGAGAATTATCAGACACAATTTGGAGATGCAACGTAAGGATTATAGGTATACCAGAGGGAGAAGAGAAGGAGAAAGGGGCAGAAAGCCTATTCAAAGAAATAATGGCTGAGAACTTCCCAAATCTGGTGAGGGAGATGGATCTTCAGGTGACAGAAGCCAATAGATCTCCAAACTTTATCAATGCAAGAAGACCAACTCCACGGCATATAGTAGTGGAGCTAGCAAAAGTCAACGACAAGGAGAAAATACTAAGGACAGCCAGGCAAAAGAAACTAACCTACAAAGGAACCCCCATCAGGCTATCAGCAGATTTCTCAGCAGAAACTTTACAGGCTAGAAGAGAGTGGAATGATATATTCAAAAATCTGAAGGACAAAAACCTACAGCCGAGAATTCTCTACCCAGCGAAAATATCCTTCAAATATGATGGAGAAATAAAAACTTTCCCAGATAAACAAAAATTAAGGGAGTTCATTGCCACAAAACCTCCTCTTCAGGAAATCCTCAGGAAAACCCTCATTCCTGAAAAATCCAAAAAAGGAAAGGGGCTACAAAACCAAGAGCAGAGGAGATAAGTAGAAGGACAACAACAGAGAGTAGCAGCTCTACATCAGAACAGATTAAACCATGGGACGAGAAACAAAGGAAACTGAAGAAAACCAGAAAACAAGACACAAAATGGTAGTGGTAGGCCCCCACGTCTCAATAATCACTCAAAATGTAAATGGATTGAACTCCCCAATCAAAAGACACAGAGTGGCAGGATGGATCAAAGAACAAGATCCAACAATATGCTGCCTCCAGGAAACACACCTCAGCCCCAAAGACAAACACAGACTCAGAGTGAAGGGATGGAGAACAATACTCCAAGCTAATAATGAACAAAAGAAAGCAGGTGTCGCTATACTAATATCAGACAAGGTAGATTTCAAAGCAAAACAGATAAAGAAAGATAAAGAGGGACAGTATATAATGATAAAAGGGACTCTCCACCAAGAAGACATAACACTTATAAATATATACGCACCCAACACAGGAGCACCAAAATTTGTAAAGCAACTCTTAACAGAACTAAAAGAAGACATCAACAACAATACAATAATAGTAGGGGACCTCAACACACCATTAACACCAATGGACAGAACATCGAGACAGAAAATCAACAAGGAAATAATAGAATTAAATGAAAAATTAGACCAGATGGACTTAATAGATATATATAGAACACTGCATCCAAAAACAGCAGGATACACATTCTTCTCAAGTGCACATGGAACATTCTCAAGGATTGACCATATTTTGGGAACCAAAGCAAACATCAATAAATACAAGAGAGTTGAAATAATATCAAGCATCTTTTCTGATCATAATGCTATTAAACTAGAAATCAACTACAAGAAAAAAGCAGAGAAAGGTGCAAAAATGTGGAGACTAAACAACACACTTCTCAACAAACAATGGATCATTGAAGAAATTAAAGAAGAAATCAAATTTTATCTGGAGACTAATGAAAATGAGAACACGACATACCAAATCATTTGGGATGCAGCAAAAGCAGTCCTAAGAGGGAAATTCATCGCAATACAGGCTCACCTCACTAAACAAGAAAAAGCTCACATAAGCAACCTCAAACGACGCCTAACGGAACTAGAAAAAGAAGAACAAAGCCCAGAGTCAGTAGAAGGAGGGAAATAATAAAAATAAGAGCAGAAATAAACGATATTGAAACAA
This sequence comes from Equus asinus, assembly GCF_041296235.1. NCBI lineage: Eukaryota > Metazoa > Chordata > Mammalia > Perissodactyla > Equidae > Equus > Equus asinus. Next base: position 11,182,914 of record NC_091791.1, on the reverse strand, counting down.
AAAAGACAATAGAAAGGATCAATGAAACAAAGAGTTGGTTCTTCGAAAGAATTAACAAAATTGACAAACCCCTAGCCAGACTCACCAAGAAAAGAAGAGAGAAATCGCAAATTAATAAAATTAAGAATGACAGGGGAGAAATCACAACAGATACCAATGAAATACAAGAGATCATAAGAGAATACTATGAAAAACTATATGCCAACAAATTGAACAACCTGGAAGAAATGGACAAATTCCTAGACTCCTACAATCTTCCCAAACTGAATCAGGAAGAAATGGAGAATCTGAATAGGCCAATCACAAGTAAGGAAATAGAAACGGTAATCAAAAACCTCCCCAAAAATAAGAGTCCAGGACCAGACGGCTTCTCTGGAGAATTCTACCAAACATTCAAAGAAGACTTAATACCTATTCTCCTCAAACTGTTCCAGAAAATTGAGAAAGATGGAGAACTCCCTAACACATTCTATGAAGCCAACATCACTCTGATCCCCAAACCTGACAAGGACAACACAAAGAAGGAGAACTACAGGCCGATATCACTGATGAACATAGATGCAAAAAACCTCAACAAAATTTTGGCAAACCGATTACAGCAATACATCAAAAAGATTATACACCATGATCAAGTGGGATTTATACCAGGGACACAGGGATGGTTCAACATCCGCAAGTCAATCAACATGATACACTACATCAACAAAATGAAAAACAAAAACCACACGATCATCTCAATAGATGCAGAGAAAGCATTCGACAAGATCCAACACCCATTTATGATAAAAACCCTCAGTAAAATGGGTATAGAAGGAAAGTACCTCAACATAATAAAGGCCGTATATGATAGACCCACAGCCAACATCATACTCAATGGACAAAAACTGAAAGCCATCCCACTGAGGACAGGAACAAGACAAGGGTGCCCACTTTCACCACTCCTATTCAACATAGTACTGGAGGTGCTGGCCAGAGCAATTCGGCAGGAAAAAGAAATAAAAGGAATTCAAATAGGTAACGAAGAAGTAAAACTCTCGTTGTTTGCAGACGACATGATCTTATATATAGAAAACCCCAAAGAATCCACAGAAAAACTATTAGAAATAATCAACAACTACAGCAAAGTAGCAGGGTATAAAATTAACGTGCATAAATCAGTAGCATTTCTATACACTAACAATGAACTAACAGAAAAAGAACTCAAGAACTCAATCCCATTCACAATCGCAATGAAAAGAATAAAATACCTTGGGATAAACTTAACCAAGGAAGTGAAGGATGTATACAATGAAAACTACAAGACTTTCTTGAAAGAAATTGACGATGACATAAAGAGATGGAAAGACATTCCTTGCACATGGATTGGAAGAATAAACATAGTTAAAATGTCCATACTACCTAAAGCAATATACAGATTCAATGCTATCCCAATCAGAATCCCAAGAACATTCTTCACAGAAATTGAACAAACAATCCTAAAATTCATATGGGGCAACAAAAGACCGCGAATTGCTAAAGCAATCCTGAGCAAGAAAAACAAAGCCGGTGGAATCACAATCCCCAATTTCAAAACATACTACAAAGCTACAGTGATCAAAACAGCATGGTACTGGTACAAAAACAGGTCCACAGATCAATGGAACAGAATTGAAAGCCCAGAGATAAAACCACACATCTATGGACAGCTAATCTTCGATAAAGGAGCAGAGGGCCTACAATGGAGAAAAGAAAGTCTCTTCAACAAATGGTGCTGGGAAAACTGGACAGCCACATGCAAAAGATTGAAAATTGACCAGTCTTTTTCACCACACACCAAAATAAACTCAAAATGGATCAAAGACCTAAAGATTAGGCCTGAAACAATAAGTCTTCTAGAAGAGAATATAGGCAGTACACTCTTTGACATCAGTTTCAAAAGAATCTTTTCGGACACTGTAACTCCTCAGTTGAGGGAAACAATAGAAAGAATAAACAAATGGGACTTCATCAGACTAAAGAGCTTCTTCAAGGCAAGGGAAAACAGGATTGAAACAAAAAAACAGCTCACTAATTGGGAAAAAATATTTACAAGCCACTTATCCGACAAAGGGTTAATCTCCATAATATACAAAGAACTCACACGGCTTAACAACAAAAAAACAACCCGATCAAAAAATGGGCAGAGGACATGAACAGACATTTCTCAAAAGAAGATATGAATATGGCCAATAGACACATGAAAAGATGTTCATCATCGCTAATCATTAGGGAAATGCAAATCAAAACTACACTAAGATATCACCTTACACCCGTTAGATTGGCAAAAACATCCAAAACCAAGAGTGACAAATGTTGGAGAGGTTGTGGAGAAAAAGGAACCCTCATACACTGTTGGTGGGAATGCAAACTGGTACAGCCACTATGGAAAACAGTATGGAGACTTCTCAAAAAGTTAAAAATAGAAATACCCTATGACCCAGCCATCCCATCACTGGGAATCTATCCTAAGAACCTGATATCAGAAATCTCAAGAGTCCGTTGCACCCCTATGTTCATCGCAGCATTATTTACAATAGCCAAGACGTGGAACCAGCCTACATGCCCAGAAACTGATGATTGGATAAAGAAGATGTAGTATATATACACAATGGAATACTACTCAGCCATAAAAAAAGACAAAATTGGCCCATTCACAACAACGTGGATGGACCTCGAGGGTATTATGTTAAGCGAAATAAGCCAGTCAGAGAAAGACGAACTCTATATGACTCCACTCATAGGTGGAAATTAGTATATTGATAAGGAGATCTGATCGGTGGTTACCAGGGAAAAGGGGAGGTGGGGGGAGGGCACAGAGGGGGAAGTGGTGTACCCACAACATGACTAACAAAAATGTACAACTGAAATCTCACAAGGTTGTAATCTATCATAACATTAAAAAAAAAAAAAATTTCATCAATTTTGTCCCTGTAAGCCATCTCACTGTCAACTTAGTTTCTTCTCTTTTATCACAACCACTTAGAAATAGTGCTTTTCTGTTCAGCTTTAAGGTATGCTTGACAAATAAATATTAAAATTGTAGAATTTTAGGGTGTATGACATGACATTTTGATATACATATACATTGTGAAATGATTATCAGAATCAAGTTAATGAACACATCCATCAAAAATAGTGCTTTTTAATGCAGAAAAACCTGCTATTTATAGGAACAATATTCTGGTCGCTCTCTATCATTTTATATGTGGACAACCTTCTCAGCCTGACAGTAAATGCCTGATTGTGGGAAGTGATACTTCTTATCTTATCTTTGTATCTCCCTCCCAGTGCCCAGACACCTCATGCCTTAGACATTGGGAATATATAAGGGGCAGTGCCAAGTAGGCATCCAGCAATTGCTTGTTGCTTGTGGTGCTGATCTTAATCTTACACTCTTCGGAGACAAGCAACAGAAGACAAATCTTCAGAGCAACTATCAGGCGTTTATCAACTGTCTTGTTAATTAGTACCACATGTTTATTAGTCAATGTCTGAATTCTCAAATTAAATCATTCTTGGATTATTTTCCTTCGTTTCTGAATGTGTTATAAATGTTAAAATTAATTAGGTCACAATAGCTTTAAACTGTGCTCTGTGTTGAGCCATTTTTAGAAGAAGAATGGTATCTGAATATCTTCATAAAACTCCCGTTAATTAACCACAATAAAATGTAAGAAAATGATGCTAATGCAAACAACCCATCAAAAATGCCCTAGGCTTCTTTGGAATGAAAGGCTCTGTCTCAAGCCTCTCTTCCTGGACTAGTCTACATCTGCTTCTCCAGAGAGGCTGAGAATTCCAGAAACAAAGACACTGCATGCAGAATACCCAGATCTTTCAGTAACTGGTAAATCTCAACTAACGATTTGTATGAAGAGAAGAATTTGGGTCCGAACCCAACAATGAGTCACAGCCAAAGTCCCCGCTTGAGCAGAACTTACAGATACTTCTGAGATGGTCATAAGCTGCGAAATGCTTTGTTGCTGCTCAAAAGCCCTGCTTTTACTGGCGCCCAATCCAGCACACATAATCACCTGAGGGTTTTGATTCCATGATATTTGGATGCTAGACTGGAACCTGCAACCCACTCTACAAAGCAAACTCGGTTCCCCAAGGTGATAAACAAACAGTGCTAAACTGGATAAGCTTTGCCTGTTTCTTATGGTATATTATTCTCTTGCTCTGAGGAAGAAATGGTTTTTCTTAACCTCTTACAGCTACTGAGATTTTGGTGTTTTTGCTTTAATTTTTATTTGACCCTCCCAACCCTTTTTTGTGCCACCAGTTCAGTGGAATGTTCCATGTACTTCCAGAATTTCTGCTGTGCTTTCATTAGTTTACATTTGCTTACAGTGGAATCCATTTTTCACCTGCTGACTCGAATCTTTCCAAATGACCTAATGCTATTGGTTTTCATTTTCACTTCATTACAGTGGACTGAAGATGTCTACTTTGTAGCAAAATGTTTTAACAATGAAAATGCGTGGGGGACATAATAAGAACATTAACCCCCTTTTTTGTCATTAAATTAGCAAGCTAACCAGCAACCAAGTTAGTTAAGGCAAAATTTTATCATCAATACACAGAACTTTTGGACAACAGCAGCAAAGAAGAGACTCCGTTTTGTTCCGGCCACTCCTGGGACGCTCCCCTGTGTCCCCCTCAGCTCTGACAGATTCTGACACAGAACCCACGTCCTCATCTTCACATTGCTCATCAACACAATTTATTCACAAGACTCCAAAAGTTGAGACTTTGTACAGTAAATTCCAGTTTTTTAAAGCTGAACTCTTTCTATGTCCCAAGTACTTCTTCTAAGTCTCGAGCCTGTTATACAACTCTTCAGGGCAACAACACAAAAGTGCAGAATCAGAGGCCTTTTGCAGAGCGGTTTTGCTCAGTCCTTTTAATAGAAACATGTTTCTGTTACATATTTTTAAAAAATCTCAACTATTCCTTTAATGTATTCTAAAAAACAGAATGAACTAAGTATTGTGATTAAAAACAAAGCAGCATCACAAAGCACTGTTTTTTAAATCTATGAACACTCCATTCTCCTTGAAAATCACAATGTGTTTTCAAAAATACTTTCAAAAGTATGTAGTTATGAAAGAAATGGCTGCAGTTTGTAGTTAGCCAGGACTACACTCCCAAAGTAAACTCTAGCGCCACCTGCAAATTCAAAAGTGCAAATAAACTAGAATGGTCCCTTCCAGTTTTTCTTGCCTTCTTGAATGAGGATTGAGTGCTTTAAGAAAACACATTCAAAAATCCTTATTTTGGGGGCTGGCCCCGTGGCCGAGTGGTTAAGTTCGCGCGCTCAGCTGCAGGCGGCCCAGTGTTTCGTTGGTTCGAACCCTGGGCGCAGACATGGCACTGCTCATCAGACCACGCTGAGGCAGCGTCCCACATGCCACAACTAGAAGAACCCACAACGAAGAATACACAACTATGTACCAGGGGGCGTTGGGGAGAAAAAGGAAAAAATAAAATCTTTAAAAAAAAAAAAATCCTTATTTTTTTTTCAGTAATTTTTTTTTTGCTGGGGAAGATTCACCGAGCTAACATCTGTTGCCAATCTTCCTCTCTCCTTCCTCTTTTTTTTCCCCTCCCTAAAGCCCCAGTACATAGTTGTATATTATAGTTGTAAGTTCTTCTGGTTCTATGTGAGCCGCCATCACAGCATGACAACTGACGGACGAGTAGTGTGGTTCTGTGCCTGGTGACTGAACCTAGGCTGTCAAAGCAGAGCACATTGAACTTTAACCACTAGACCATCAGGGCTGGCTCCAAAAATTCCCATTTTTAAAATGACAACAAACATGGTGACTGACTAGCTATTCTGCAAAAGGGCTTTTGTTTTATCAAAGGATTCACAATAAGAGATTTAACAATAGGGTGTTTTTTAAAAGGTACATTAAAAATATAGTTCAATTTATAATCACTGGACTCCATGGGACTTTTCTAAAAACATTATTTTAAAGGACAAGGATTATGCAAATTTAGTAAACTAGTTCAAATATACTTATTTACATTTAGTCAGTGTATCACAGTATCTAATCCCCTCCCTCCTCAAACCCTATAATTTCATTAACCTGAAAATTTGTTTTTGGTTTAATTCAGAGGTTTGAGGAATTACCTGGCATTACTTTAAAATGAAGATCAAAGCTCCCATAAGAACAATAATTAGCTCAGGATTGATAAGGTCTGCCCACACGGCAGGGGAGAAAAACGCTGAAGAGAAGGTTCAAACAGCACCAGCATTATCACAGAGCTCTACCGAGCACCTTCATTACCTTCTCTCACAAGCAACTGCCACATGTCACAAGCTACTCTTCAGAAAAGGGAGAGAGCTTCTTCTTTACGAAAGGAACTTAACTTAGATCTAAACGTGAAATTCGAACTCAGAGTTCTTGACACCAAGGCTCAAACAACTGCACTAACCTTCTCTGCTGCCATCTGGTCAAAGAAATTATCTATCAGCTTAAGTTAAATTATCTAATCAGACATTACATACAGTAAAAAGAAATTAAAAGAGGAAAACAAATTGTATTTATTTAAATTTTCCCTAGCATAGTCATACAATGCTTCTTTAGAGTAAAATATTTTTTAAAAAGCTTCTTTGACTGCATAATAAAGTTAACAGACATGATATTTCAGTCCAGAGATTGTCCAAGGAGATAAGCCTATAAAGTCACACCTTTCTCAAAAGGCAGACACATTTGGAGAATCCAGACACTTGGTAGACAAGGACAGTTACATTGCAAACAAAGCAAAATAGAGTTATTTTAAAAATAAGGTATCTGAGTGTGTTTGCTGAAACATACATGATAAACAACGACGTTATTGTGGGATACCATAGAATAGAATTTTGTTTAGTTTTAGACAGTTCTCAGTTAAATATCTAGTTAGAGACATAATCTTTGGAATATCTGATCAATAAAATCACAAAATTAAACTCCAGTAAAATTTAAAAATATTAAAACCTTGACCAAGATTGACAGTAGACCCCTTTACAAGAACATAAAAATCCATGCTACAGTCCTAAGTCTAAATCTAGTGTAGCAGAGGAGAGGAGGAAAAGAATCAATTTGTCACCTCACCAATTTACAAGTGACATTTCTTACCCAAAGCCCATATGTGTATTTACATGAGAATAGAACACAAAATGAAAACCATGTGCAAAATTGCTATCTTAGTTATTAGTCATCGCTAGAATTAAGAAACAGAGAAGAGGCCTGTTAGCAACAGGCAAGGAAAGCCCAGGAAGGTCCAATTACTATTAAATATAGATGGATTTAAACTTGTACTATTACTTGCTTGCCTAAAGCCAAAACCTTCCTCAGGCGTTTGATGAATGGCTCCATTATTTCAAACACCCGAATTTCATCACACAGACTCACAATATCTGATCTGGAGCCCTCCACTGAAGCTGTCTAGGGTAGAAACTGGTCATTCAAACACAGCCACCCAGGACAGTAACTTGGCTGTGTTGGCACATTCCTCAGTCTGACCTCAGCTTTCAGGGCCAGGGGCTGGATGTACCTATTATCCACAGACAATACCCACCACTCAGCAAAGGATTCTCGCTGACTACACCTGTGAGACGTCTATTTAGTAATGTATATAGATCCTGCCAGCGACAGGAACACTCTAGTGCACCCCTCCATCCCAACCCCTTCTATTGCTAAGCAGTTGTTAACCCCATAAGCGCTGATTTAGAGCCACTGTGAGGATGAGATAAAATGATACAGGATATGCGTGAAGCACAGTGCTTGGACGAACAAATACTCATCACAGCAATCACTGCCACCGCTGCTATATCTACCAAACAGAAGCAGTGGCAGAGCTGGAGTGAGAATCCAGCCCTCCCACCTCAGTTCTCCCATACTAGTGTTTTTCCGATTGTGGGTGGTAGTGGTTATGAAATCAATGTAATGGATCGTGACCAGCACTTCTTAAAAAATAAAAATGTGGAAAAAATTCAAAAATACTAGAGTGCATCACATGAGTATTGTTCAGCACATTCTTGTTTCAGGTGTGTGTGCGTGCGTGTGTGTGCAGCAGGTGCTCATGGAAATGTGTACTGTGACACAAGGTAAAAGGCATTTCTTACAGTGGACCACAGCTGAGAGTCTGGAAAACATTACCTTAAACTAGTTGGCGTCTCCTAAAACTACAACTTGAATCTTCTGATCACAATAGTGAGGAAGAGAGAAGGCGAATGAAAGGGATCAGGGTAGAGAAATTCAGCACAACTATGGAAAATGTTCATATCTAGGAGCATATTAACTTGAGTGCTTCAGAATCATATACCTTATGTTGGTGTAATGCATGCTAGTTTTTAAGCATTTTGATCCTCACAAAAAGTCTTAAAGGTTCAGTGGTCATAAAATTTACTAAGATCTTAACTTCACAGAGTCTAATTTCCCACTTCACAGATAACGAAACTGGGGCTGAGACTTGTGACCTGCCTAAAGTCACAAAGCTGATGTGTAACTAAACCAGAACCTTTGTCTTTAGATTTCTAGTTTAAATATGAAAATAATGTTTCTTGGCATTCATGCTATGGTTACCTGCTATTAAATAGTAGTAATGATTAAATATTAAGTACAAATAAAGTTAACAGGCTGATTTTGGAAGTTGTGAATGAGTAGCCAGAAAATGCTATGAAAGATACCTAAAATTCAACTGGATATAATATCACTCAAATCTTAATTTGAGTGATCTCAAGAATATGACAATTCAGGATTCCATCAAGTTCAAAGATCTTCAGTTAGATGGGAATCGATGACATATCTTAAGACCTAAATGCAATGCAAATGCCAGTCAAGATAAACCTTCTGGGCTTAAAGGATGCAAACTTTAGTGAGTAGGCCAAATAATTAGGTAAGGGAACACTTGGTCAAAGGCTATGTGACCATCTATTTGGGACATGGAGTCACTGACAAGGCACTGTAAGTAGGCTTCAGTGTGTGTCTTTCAACTTGGGAAAACTCTGAATTAAGAAGGAAAATGTTTGGGAATAAACATCATGGTATTAATAATGGTGTCAAGAAATCTGAGCATATTTGCTACTTTTTGTACTTGTGACGCTTGACAGAACTGGGCCCATTAGAATAACAACAGGTCACTCTTGTGATTTCATTTGTCATCTTAACAATATTAAGTCTTCAGCCCATGAACATGATAAATTTCTCCACTGTTTAGGGCTCTGAGCATTGCTTTGTAGTTTCCAGTGTACTTGGTCTTGATAAATTTCTAACTACTGTATGTTCTTTTATGCTACCCTAAGTGGATTAAAAAAAAATTCATTTTCCAATTGTTTGCTGCTAGTATGTAAAAATACAATTGATTTTTGTATATTAAACTTGTATCCTGTGACCTTGCTAAAATTCACTTATTAGTTCCAGTAGTTGTTTAGTAGACTTCTGGAAATTTTCTATCTAAATAACAATTTGTATCTCCAACAGGAAGTGCATAATTAAATAACTGATTTAGACTTGTGATTTCAAACTAAGTAAAAATTTAGGTTCATTACATCTATAAATTTATTAGATTTATAAAAGTACTTTGTCAGACAATTGAATTAAGAGGGAAATTGAGGACATTACATTTATAAAAGAAGTTTTAAAATGTTTAAAGAAATTTAATTAGCATTTTGTAAATACAATCAAACCTTATTCACAAGCCCCTTAAAAATGACTGCAAGACTTATACATTGACAATAAGATTTGTAAAGTGAATTTAAATGTTTAAAGAAGAAACAGATGTTACTTTAACAGACTGCTACTTTAATGAATTGAATAATAATTTCTGAAATTAAAGTGAACCTTGGAATTGCCTTTCCTGCAAATGAAAATCATGCTCATGGGCACCAAAAACTTAACATTGAACAGTTAATATCTATATGCCCACAAATTTGAAAACCTAATATATAGCTTTACAAGTTCAGATAAACCAGCATCTTTAAACATGGCAGACTGTGATCTTCTAGTGGGTTGTGAAATCAATGTAGTGGGTCAAGACAGCCATTTTCTTTCTGATAGAATAGCAAAGAAAATGGAGCACATCACATCTAAAGAGGATAAACGCTATTTCAAGAAACTTTGATTTCAATTTTCTTTTTGTTCTTTTTTTGAGGAAGATTAGCCCTGAGCTAACATCTGCCAATCCTCCTCTTTTTGCTGAGTGCTGAGGAAGACTGGCCCTGAGCTAACATCTGTGCCCATCTTCCTCTACTTTATATGTGGGACGCCTACCACAGGATGGCTTGCCAAGCGGTGTTGTGTCCGCACCCGGGATCCGAACCAGCAAACACCAGGCCGCCAAAGCGGAACATGTGCACTTAACTACTGCAGCACTGGGCCAGCCATCAATTTTCTATCTATACATATATATACAATATTTACACACATGCTTGTGTGCAAGTACTGTGTACTAGGTGGAGATATAAATTGTATTTCTTTCTATGAGTTGTAGTTAAAGCTGTTTGAAAAACACCTTTAGATACCTTGAGGATCATCATCTATACAAAATGAGTGTTTTCTAAAAAAACAGTATTCTATCTATTCTCTATCATATATCAATATACACAGGAGACACTTTACCCTGCGTTTATGTTCGGGGGTTAGCAGCATTAGAGCTACTTGGTAAGCCAGAAGAAGCTTCACTTAAGGACACCACCACTCTTAGATCTAAGTGGCACCAAGGAATGAAAATCTCTGACAGGTCCATCTTCCGCTAAACAACGTGGCTGTCATCTTGGCTCCTTCAGTCTTCTTCAGGAACCTGCATCTTAATTCTACCTTAGCTTCCTAAACCCAAGGCCACAGCTTGTCATATCTCTGAAATAGTAAAATCGGATACTCTCTCTGCACACCATTCCCTATCCTTCCAGCCAGTTCAGTTACTCCACTATCCTAGTTCTCACAGAGACTTCCAATCTTTTGACCTTTTCTATGACAATTTTCCTCTCTTTATCCTATCTTCAGTTCCTTTCTAACTGAATTCAGATGCCATTACCACATTTCAACCATTATTTGTCAACAGCCTTAAATTCTTGCTCTTCCACTGCAAAAGCCTGACAAGTCCTCACTCTGGAAACAGTACAACTTGTCTGCCTTCTCCAGCGGCACAAGGAGCATGACATCTACACAACTTCACCAGCACCGATTTTAACAAGGACTGGCAATCAGCTGATCTCCTGCTCTTCTGTCATCCTGTTACCTCGCCATTCACCAGCATCAACTTCAAATGAAAAGAAAAGGCATGAGGTGAGAAAGCTCTCAATGTACTATCCCCACACCAACATATCCTTGTCTTCACTTCACCAGCATCAACTTCAAATGAAAAGAAAAGGCATGAGGTGAGAAAGCTCTCAATGTACTATCCTCACACCAACATATCCTTGTCTTCACTTCACCAGCATCAACTTCAAATGAAAAGAAAAGGCATGAGGTGAGAAGGCTCTCGATGTACTATCCTCACACCAACATATCCTCGTCTTCACTTCACCAGCATCAACTTCAAATGAAAAGAAAAGGCATGAGGTGAGAAAGCTCTCAATGTACTATCCCCACACCAACATATCCTTGTCTTCACTTCACCAGCATCAACTTCAAATGAAAAGAAAAGGCATGAGGTGAGAAAGCTCTCGATGTACTATCCCCACACCAACATATCCTCGTCTTCACTTGCACTGAGCCTTCCCCGTCCTCTCCTACGACAGAGGAAGAGTCCTTATTATCCAAGGCTAACCTTGCCGTCTGCGCTCTTGATCTTTCCCATGCTTCATCTCAGAGACCCCGATATATCGATTTTCACCTCTATTCTACAGCCTTAATCGTTCTCTCTCTTAACTCTCGTCAGCTTTAAAAAATGCTCAAACCACTCCCCTTTTTTTTAAAGGCCTTCCTCCATCAGACTTATCTCTCTAGCTAGTGTCTTCAAAAGCTAAATTTGATATGGTCACTTTCTTAATTTCCACTCAATTTCTAAGCTATGACCCTGTTTCATTCTTAGCAAAACTATAACAGGTCTTTGCCAGGACCCTCCAAGGATGGTTCTCAATTCTTAGCAGAATCTGACACTGCTATTGCTCTCCACTTCTTGAAAACGATTCTTGTGGCTTTCTTACCCCACGCTCTAATTAGAGCCTTGGCCTCTAACGGGGCTCTTCTTCATCTACTCAGTCATTACATGTCGCGGTTCCTCAGAGTTCTCTCCTAGGACCTCTGTTCTTCACTCTGGGCAATTGCATTCACTGGTAAGGCCCTCGGACACGTCCTAGTGCCTCCCAAATCTCTGTTTATCAGAGTTTCAGGCTGTATGTCCAGCCGCCTCCTCGACACCTCTACTGGATGTCTCCAAACACCTTTAATTCAGTATGTCCAAAGCAGAACTCACCATTCTTCTCCTTCTCCACAAAATCTGCTCCCGTTCACCTTTGCCATGCACAATTAACTATTCAGTTCTGTGGATCCCACCTCCCGAATATCTTTAATATCCTTTCACTCCCTCTCTATTCCCAACTGTTGCCTTCCTGGTCCAGGCCACCAGCCACTGTCATCTTTTGCTTAGAGTACTGTATGCAAAACTCTCCTAATTAGGTCTTCTTATCTTCAGTCTTAACTAAGTCCCATTCATTCTCCACATGTGGAGTAGAAAAGACCAATCTGCTGATGTCACTCCAGTGCTTAAAACACTTTCATGGCCTTCCAGTGCTTTCAGGAGAAAAATCTAAACTCCTTATCATGATTTACAAAGTCCTCTACTAACCAGCTGCATCTCCCCTCACCTAGCCTCCTCCCAGCCTAAGCTCTCTCTGTGCCCCCTGCCCTAGGCCTTCTGAACGGGCTCCTTTCTGCCTGGAGCTCTTGCATTCCCTCCCTTTTAAACTCTAACTTAGATCACTTCATGCAAGAAGCATTCCTGGCTCTCACACACCCATCCAAACCGTGGGTTGAAAACCTTCCTATGAGGACTAACTGTATCTCCTATTTCCCCCAATATACTACTTACCACACTTCACTGAAAGTGCTTGATAACTGTGTCCTCTGTTAAGTTCCCTGAGGGCTGGAATGAGTAATTTACACCCCTATCATAAAGCATAATACCTGGCTTAATAAATATTTGTTGAATGAATGATTTTAAAAATTCTTCAAATTTAGGTTTCTAATTCTTGGTTGACTTCTCCGACTATTTCAAATTGAGCCAGCTTTTTTTTTTTTTTTTAAGGAGAATACTACTTTCTCATGTTTGTGGTCCTTACTCTCTCTGCCCCAATGCAACTGACATGGTCAGCTGACATCAGGGACATGCCACCTCATTCTGTAGTTTTTAAATATATTAGATACCTCCTGGCCATTGCCTCTTACCCCCTTAGCCTCATCTCCAACTTACGCCATGACTATCATGTATGGTTCAGGGAAGGATAGATCGGCAAGGTCTCTCTCTCTCTTGCTTCCTGCCTGCAGCAGCCTGCTGTGCCTGTAGGAGTTTTGTATATGTATAAATTCAAAATGCAGGGGCATTAACACCCAATGAGACAATCAGTGGCCAGCAGAGAACAGAAGCCAAAGGACATGTACTTCTTCCTTTGATCTATCAGGCGGCCAATTCTGAGATACACATCAGAAGGTTTCTCAAAGGATTGAACTCTAGTCCTTAAAGTGGTGGATCACACAGTAACACATCTCTACATTGTCTTTTCCTCCTTCTGGAGTTCACTTTCCCCAGTGCCCCACTCCTGCTCCCTGAGACCACGTCCCAAATAAATTACCTGAATGCAAGTCCATGTTTCAGGTCTGCTTCTGGAAAGAAAGCAGGCTAAGACAGTCTTTTTAGCATTAGAAGTGCTTAGTTTTTTATTCTTGTTTTCTTATTTTGATAGAGGTTAGTAAAGCAGGTAACTTTAACTCTTTCTCTAATGTCAACATGTCCTTCCTATTTTCAGAAAATTTCACTTTACTATAAGTGAACACGCCATAGAAGTATGAACAAGTGTCTCCTAATGACGTCTGTTTCAAATGAATGGCAGCTAGGAAAATATATTTCTTACAAGAAAAGGAATTCTACCCCTGTTTCCATGTTTATATTAAAAACATTTTGCTAGCATCACATAAAAGAGTACTCATAAACAGACCTTCTCATACCTTCATGTTATAGCTTATTTTTCTGCAGAGAGACTGAATATTAAGATCCACAAAAGAGAATTGAAACAGTTTAAAAATACCTTGCAAACAAATGTAGACTCTATTCTCACACTGAAGTTGGGTGTAAATGATTTAAGAAATCTTTGGACTGTTATATTTGTCTTTGGGTCAGTTCCTCCAAAAACTAATAGACATTGTATTGAGTATCAAATGATGTAGGTTCCAAAATACATCATCAAGTATTCTTTAAGAATTTTTCTCAATTATGCTAATGATTCATGTTCTGTTACTATAGAGGCATACAAGTTAAACCAAGAATATTTACTGATAATCCACAAGGTAGGAAAATGTTGAATCAATTGCAGATTATTTTAAGGCTGAGGACGAGCTTGATGACATCCTGTGGGATACCACCTTTTGCCCCTTCTTTATTTATTTCATCTTTGTTCCATCAATTGTCAGAGATGACTGAATTTATTGGCTAAGCAAAGTTTTTAAATTCTCTACTTTTATTGCCTACTTCCAACATCAGGCAAAGTTTTAAAAACTTTTAAATTTGTTTAAAACTAGAATGCATGCAGATCATCAATGCTTACAGAATTTCAATACTTTTTGGGTAGTAAAAAGTTTTTACTCTCATTACAATAAAGTATCCTTGTAAAGTAGTTACATATCTTCTCAAATTTTTTAAAAAGTAGCTAGATCAGAGTATTAAAAGAATTCTATTATTATCCTCAAACATAGTAATCTTATTTTTATATGAAAGTACCGGAAATCAATGCCTTCCAACTCTGATACATAAGTGCATATTCCATCCATATTATTTTTTAATGACTAGAATTAAGATGCCACAAAGCTCCCTAACATAAAAAGAAGTAACACTCTACAGTTCTGCCAGGTATTATGGTCCAGAGACTGAACCTCTATGTTAAAGATTCACATTTTTACAGTTTGACATTTCTGAAACTTGGGTGCATCTTACAAGTGTGGAGTCTGGGTCTAATTGGCAACATTCTTTCTTTCTTAGTGATACATAAAATAAAGGACTTAAAATTGATGATGTCTCATATTCAATAGAATATCATAGTTCAGCCAGCACTTAAACAGCAGATATGGGCTTTATTTTTACTCTTTAACTGACATTTGGACAACCTCTTTATTATATAAAAACTATGAGTTTTCATTCAAACAAATGAAGTAGCCCTGTAAGAGGCCACAGGTCAGAACTGGCAGAACTGGCATTTACGGACAGGTGTGAAGCATCATGATAGTTCGGAGGCTGCTGGAATGATACGGAAATGATCTTTTATTATTTATTACAGGATTAATTAAATCAAAAGCTGAGTGATTGTAAAAGGAACTGTTTATTTAAAAATTTTTATCTATTCTGTAAGAAAAGAGAAAGGGATCAGAGAAATATTTCTTTAATAGGAAAATGGAAATCCTGTCTGCTTTTCAACGTTTTACGAGGCGTTTCGGTCTGTCTCTGGCCAGGGCGCTGTTTTCAGTCACTGGCTCACTGCTCACGCACGGCTTAGGGAGCAAAGATTGGCTGGTAAAAATTTGTAAAACAGTATTTGTAAAATTTCTCTGCAAGACTGCCTTTAAAATACCCTTTAAGGATGAGAACAGTCATTGAGAACTGTTGAAGTTTACCTTAATAAGCCTTAGTTTCACATTTTTTAATAGAAAATGCAAATAATAAAGTTATAATACTTCAGTCTTATGCACAAACATAGGTAAGAGCTGTTTTTTGACTCCTTGGTGTCTTCATTAAAAGACCACACAAACTAGGGAAATTTAGTTACTAATTTGTAAACCAGGAGTCGTATTAGCCCTACACTAACATTTGGATAAGAAAAGATATCTCTGAAAAGGAGGTAAGTGAGAAAAGATAGTAATAAAATAATAAAGTGGTATTTTTTCATTTCTTTCTACATTTTCCCTATTGAAACACATTCTCCAGATTCACCAAATATAACAGCCGAATTTCCAAAGACGTTTTCTTAGTTTGATGCGTTCTCCTTTACGACATGTACTAAGTAGGCTACAACTGGTTCTCTCTCCAGCTGGCTACATCCAAGCACCATGGCACCACTGAGGTTATCGGCAACAAAGAATATACATTTATTAAGTATCCAACAATCAACATCATGCATTTTGCAACTTCAATTGCATAGGTCAACCTCAAATCTAGATTTGAAAAAAATTTTACCCAGAAGTATTAAAAGAACAGCTTAATTCTATATCCAAAATAAGTAAAAGAGACACTGTCTGCTTAACGCTAAACGATCGCTGCAGCGCATTTCTAGGGGCCCAGGGAAGTTCTGGTGGATTTGCTTTCTCATCAGCCATTGTTTCCTACTGAGTAAGACAACATTTTGGCCAAGGTACACCCTTGTGAGGGACCACAAACACAACACGCAGGAAGTGACACCAGGCTTGGAGAAACTTGCAAGCAAACACAGGACAGAGCTCTTTCTGAACCTGGTTATGTCACACACACAGCCCTGGTCAGAGTGAGACTTGCTTTTTCTCTGGGCATGTGTGATAGAAACTGCAGAAGTAAAGAAAATGCCAGGGAACCACGTCAACAAGAAGAGTGGAATAAAGAGAGAAGAAAACAGACAAAGGAAACAACATAAAATAACACAGATAAGAGCCTCAGAGTTTCACAGGATTAAACTAGGAAACCCTTCTCATTATAGTTTAGATTTTCAGCAACACCTGGGAAGAATTAAGGTGTCCTAGAAATTCTCTAACCTGGATAAATGCATAAAGGCCTAAGCCAAAATTTGATGCTGTTATAGCAAATTTAAATTCAATACTCTCACTAACAACTTATGACTTTAGTTACATTAAAGAAAAATTAGGAAAGTTCTTGCAAACATTGCAAAATACATACAGAAAAGAGAGAGTGAAAGCTAGGCTAATCTCTGGTAAGATGTATACTACTGTAATTATAGGTAGAAACAGAAATAAAGACCATTCTAATTAGCTTCTTCAAAATAAATACTAAAAATAAGTACTTATAAAAACTATAGAGCAATATTTGAATTAAAATTATTTTAAATCTCTGATTAAAAACAAATATTAGCTGTTATTATTGCAACAAATAATATCTGAGGGGTCAATGTCAAAACATTCAATGATGTTCTGAGGATAAATTGAAGTAACACAGGGGAAACCATAGGATGCTGCTTGGGAAATAGCACATGCTCAATAAAGTTTGAATTTTTTGCAAATTTAAAACCAAAAAGATTTTACTACCAACAATAAATAATACAGTATTTGTCAACATTAAGAGTCAAATCAGATCATAGCTTATCATGGCTTTAATACCAACTCCAAAGCATCTGGTTTACTCTTTCAGTGACGCTTGTAAAATGTCTATATTACAAACTGCCTGTATCATGTAAGTTTGCTGAATGACCAAATTAACAGTCAAGGAGTTTTTACCTTACTAAAAGTAAGAAGCAACACAAAGTATTAAGTAAAAACAACAACAAAAGTGTGAAGCATTTAAGCAAAATAATTCAGACAGAGAAAGTCAAATACTGTATGATTTCACTCATAAGTGGAAGATAAAACAACAAACACTGACAACCAACAAACACATACATACAGAGATGAGAGTGGTGTTTACCAGAGGGGAAGTTGGGAGGGAGGAGGGCGAAAGGGGTGACAGGGCGCATGTGTGTGGTGATGGACGGTACTTAGTCTCTGGGTCGTGACCATGATGTAATCCACACAGAAACTGAAATAGAATGACGGACAACTGAAATTTACATAATGCTATAAACCAGTGTTACCTCAATAAAAGTGCAAAGCATGATTCTCATTTTTAAAAAAAAAAAATACAGATATATACACACAAAAAAGGATCAGAAGGAATGCATAAAAATATTAACAATGATTATCGATGTATGATGAGACTATGGGTTCATCTTAATTTTCTTCTTAGTAGTGGTTTTATGCATTTGGACTAATTTTCTACTAGTGTTTCCAGTAAATATTTTTAAAACCTAATTTAATCAATAAAGGTACAATGTAACTGTGATGCAGAATTTTTGAAATTTACGCATATCCAACTACCAATTTAAAAAGCAATCTTCTACTTAAAAAACCATTTGAGAAACTTTTGAAATCCCTTTTTTAGAGTAGGCAGAGACTCTGCATTGATGAACAAAAGGATTTCTTTAGAATTTTCCAGGTTACTTCAGTTTGTCAGCCCCTCTCCCCATAGTACGGTAAAGCAGTAAATACAGTAGGTTTTTATTGTTCTGCAGACTTCCTAGTTGAACAAATAAGCATACAAGGTGGGGGGGGGGGCGTGGAATAGGATTTCCAGAGGCTTACAGCAATTCAGGATAGTGGAAAATGTAATTTTTCTTACAAGTGGCCACTGATGCACCTTGTGGCCACACTGTTTTACAGAGACCTATGGTGATCAGCAGTGCCTTTGGCAGAGTAATTTAACTACTGAACAGCTGGGAGGAGAAACGAGATTTTGTGAAAAAAGCACCATGCCGAATAACAATATTGCCCATATTAAGCTCTGTATTTTCTCTGAGTCAGAGTATGGGTCATGTAAAAGTAAAACTGGCCCCAGAGAAGAGAACAGTTTCTCACAGATTGCCGTTTAAATCTCAAATGACCATGTTTCACAGCATGCTGAATACATTCCAGCATGTAACTGCATTTTAATTTCCTAAAACCACAGGATGTAAGTCTGATTTCAAATAGTGTCTGGACTGTGATATTCAATACTGATAAAACTGTATGGTGTTCTCTGGAAAGTTCCAAAGATTCAGTATATGGAAAAGGATCTTCATTTTCTTCAAAGCACCATTCTCAAAGAAATTCACTCCTCTGATTTTTGTAAATGAATGGTAAACAATGCGTGTGAAGAGCTAAAGCTCTTGCCAGAAGAAATGTAACTCAGATTACAGGGAAAGCACATGCTCTATATTTCTCACTCACCGGGGTGGAGGACGCACTTGACAAACTGGTCCACATGAGACTACATATTCTTTGCCATGAAATGCTCATTAGTGCTTATTTTGGAAAATGAATTTAAAATCTATTAACATGAATGAATCTTTACTTGAATATCCACTCAGTGCATGGAGATTATTCAGTCACTTTTTCAATTTTATAAAACAGGGAGAGCCTGTGATTGCTTTAATCTCCAAGTATTATATAGGAAAAGAAGCAACCTTTAAAATGGACCAAGAAAGAAAAATGGAAAGTGAAATTGTGTCGTTAAGTTTGGGAGTCAGACACCAATTTAAGATCATATTATTATTCAGTTGGGAGGAGCTTATAAAGAGAAATTTTTATATGTGGACATGAAATAATGCAGTGAGATGCTCAGTTCATAAGAGACTGGCTCTGACCTGACCTTGAGAAAAGCTAAATGGAAAAAAAATTTTTTGAGGGAAGAATGCATAAGTATATGCTTTCCTCTAAAATCCTATTGCCTTTTGCTTTGAGCCTGACACCAAAACTCACTGACAAATTCAATGTGTTTGTTTTTAAGCAACGTATCTGTTTGTTTCATTAATGAGGTGTAACTTTTAAGGAAATGATGAAATTCTGATTAACAATTTCAGGTGCAGGGAACTATAAAGCCCTGGTTGTTCTACAAAACCTAAATATCTAGAAAACCTGCGGCTAAACTCAGGTGCCTAGGGCCACTCTTCCTCAGATCTAAGGTCATCACATGTAAGAAGTGCCCACCCTTGATTTCATAACAGCTTTTCAAGATAACATAATACAATGGTAGATTAATTTTTTTAGTAAGAAAAAACCTGATTTGTGGGGGGAAAAATGCACACCTTAGAACAGAAGAAACTACTGCATTTCTTTCCTTACCCTCTTCGTCTTACTATTTGCCTTTTCCATTTACTCTCTTCCCATCCCCCAGCCTCCCCATGTCTCTTTCCTTCTTTTTTCCCAAACTTAGACCACGGTGCCTAATAGAAAAATGTTTCTGTTCTTAAGAAGTGTGCCTTGGGCATCTCCTCTGGTGGGCTGCGAGGACCCAAAGGTCAGTGAAGTGCACATGGAACATCCAGGAACTTCTGTGTTGGGGAGACACACATGACAACGGAATGCAACCATCACAAGAGCTTCACACGGCACTTGATTCCCAAACAGTGGAACGCAGCGAGGATGAGGAGGGCTCTGTGGAGGAGGACTGCTGTGAAGAGGGCGTGGGGTCTACACAACAGGGAGGTGCAGAGAACTGCCGTTTTTTCCGAGAGAAGGATCATAGCAAATAAAGGCATATGCAGATGAAAGCCTGAGGCATATATGGGATGCAGCATTCCAATAACAGGGGGCTGGTCTCAGCCTGTCTGTCTTATTTAATCCTCATTACAGCTCAATATGGTAGGTCCTATTATTACTTTAATTTTGAAGGCCAGGAAGCTGAGGCCAGGGAGATTATTAAATTGACTAAGAGCACAGCGTTTACCAGCTGATGATGGAACCAGGGTCTGAATGCAGAAGTCTGACTCCAGGGCTGCACTTTCAGCGGCTGTACACACTACTTGAGCACAGAGTATCTGAGGGAGAACACTAAGAGATAAAAATATGTCTGGGACCACACTGGGTAGGAGACGGAAGAAGGGAAAGAAAAGGAGGAACACCAGAAATGTAAGAAGAAAGTCAAGAAAGTATTGTCACAAAACCCATCACAGCCTGTTAGCCCCCAGGAAATCACTCCCCAACTTTATTCACTCCAACTGGTCAATATTTCCATCTTCTCTACATTGGCTAAATAATCTAGTGAACAGTTTTTATTCACTGTGATAGTTGTAAAAGAAATGGATAATGGTGTTAGCCCTCAAAGCATGTAAAAAGTAACGTAAGAGTGATGTCAGAATCATGGCAGAGTGAGGTCTCTCAGAAATCTTCCCCCTCCAATATAAAATAAAAACATCCATACTTCAACAGAGGACATCCAAACTCAACACAAAAAATGTCAGAGAGATCCACGCAGCGATAGGACAGAGGGCGGAGAGGCTAGAGCCTCCCTGGGAAGAGGCGGAACAAGGTAAGAGAAATCTTTGCTCCCTCCCCTAAAGACAGAAGGAGGCTCCAAGAGGGAAGGAACGGGGGAGGGGATGTTCATTCCCGGGAACTTCAAGGACTCTCAAGGGCCTTTTCAGCCTAGAGGGAAACCTCCTACCAGGGCGAAAGCTTTCATGGGGGTTGACCTTATCAAGCCAATACCCCAGGAGAGCAGAGGGAGAAAACACCGAGAATATGCAGGAGAAAGTGCCCCTCCCCCCACTAGCCCAACCCCAGCTCCAGGCCCCAGGATCTTGGCTGAAGGCAGAGGACTCAGAATATGCAGCTCTTGGCCCCTGCCCAGTGGTGAGAGACGGTAACTGCAACCAAACAATATCAGGATGCGTAAGAACCAAGCCACCTCCTCTACCAATATCAAACACTATATTAGATCTCCAGACCAGAGAGAAAATGACAAGTACCCCAGAAATCAGTCTCCTGAGGATGCAGAAATATGTAGTCTAAATGACGAAGAATTCAAAACAGCTATCATCAAAAAACTCAATGAGGTAAAAGAGAATGCAGACAAACAATTCAATGAGCTCAGGAGCTACTTCACAAAAGAAATTGAAACTACAAAGAAGAATCAATCAGAAATGTTAGAGATGAAAGACACAATGGAAGAAATAAAACAAAATATGGATTCCCTGAACGCTCAAGTAGACACCATAGAGGAGTGTATCACCATAATCGAAGATAGACATGTTGAAATGCTCCAGATAGAGGAGGAGAGAGAACTAAGACTAAAAAGAAATGAAGAAAGTCTCCAAAAAATAGCTGACTCAATTAGGAAATGCAACATAAGAATTATAGGTATTACAGAAGGAGAGGAGAAGGAGAATGGAGCAGAAAGTTTGTTCAAAGAAATAATAGCAGAGAATTTCCCAAACCTAGGGAAGGAAATCCATATGAAAGAGGCTGCCAGATCTCCTAAATATAACAATGTAAAAAGACCTACTGCAAGGCAGTAGTGAAACTGGCAAAACTGAATGACAAAGAAAGAATACTAAGGGCAGCAAGGCAGAAGAAAATAACCTACAAAGGAACCCCCATCAGGCTTTCAGGGGATTTCTCTGCAGAAACCTCACAGGCTAGGACAGACTGGAATGACATATTCAAATCAGTGAAGGACAAAAACTTTTAGCCAAGAATACTCTATCCAGTGAAAATATCCTTCAGATATGATGGAGAAATAAAAACTTTCCCAGACAAACATAAGCTAAGGGAGTTCGTAGCCACAAGACTGCCCCCCCTACAAGAAATCCTCAAGAAGGCCCTCATACTTGGAAAAAAAAGGGGGAGGAAAAAGGGATTACAAAGCACAGTGTAAGGAGTTAAATAGGTAGACAGAATCAGAGCAGAACAGCAAATACTCAAGTAAGGCATTAAAAACAAAGGGAAGGAAAACACCAAAAACACAGATAATCCTGTCATTTTAACCAAAAACCATAACACAAGATGGAATAAGATGTGAGAAAAACAACTTAAGAGGGAAAAGGAAAGGGACTGAATCGGTTTAGTCTAAGGAAATCAGAGGCCATCAGAAAATGGACTATCTTATCCACAAGATCTTGAATACAAACCTCAGGGTAACCACTAAACAAAAAAACAGAACAGAGACACAAATAATAAATAAGGAGAAAACAAAGAAATACAACATAAAAAACTACCAACTCAATTGGTAGACTAAAATACACAGGACAAGAAACAAAGGAAACCAAGAGAACTGGAAAAATGATTGATAAAATGGCAGCATTAAGTCCTCATATACTGATAATCACCCTAAACATGAACGGATTGAATTCTCCAATAAAAAGATACAGAGTGGCGAGATAGATTAAAGAACAAGACCCAACAATATGCTGCCTCCAGGAAACACATCTCAGCTCCAATGACAAATACAGGCTCAGAGGGAAGGGATGGAAGATGATACTCCAAGCTAATAGCAAACAAAAGAAAGCAGGTGTTGCAATACTTATATCAGACAAAGTAGACTTCAAGATAAGATAGGTAAAGAAAGACAAAGAGGGGAATATATAATGACCAAAGGGACATTCCATCAAGAAGAAATAACACTTATAAATATCTATGCACCCAACACAGGAGCACCAAAGTTCATAAAGCAACTATTAACAAACCTAAAAGAAGACATTAATAACATCATAATAGTAGGGGACCTGAACACTCCACTCACATCATTGGATAGATTATCCAGACAGAAAATTAACAAGGAAACAGTGGAATTAAAAGAAAAGCTAGACTGGATGGACTTAATAGACATATATAGAACACTCCATCCAAAATTCTAAAGTGTGCATGGAATGTTCTCAAGAATAGACCATATGTTGGGAAACAAGGCAAGCCTCCATAAATTTAAGAAGACTAAAATAATAACAAGCATCTTTTCCAATGACAAGGCCATAAAGCTAGAAATTAGTTACAAGAAAAAAGCTGAGAAAAGGACAAAGATGTGGAGACTAAACAACATGCTATTGAATGAGCTGTGGATCATTGAAGAAATTAAAGGAGAAATCAAAAAATATCTGAAGACAAATGAAAATGAAAACATACCATACCAACTCATATGGGAGGCAGCAAAAGCTGTATTAACAGGGAAATTCATCACAATACAGGCTCACCGTAACAAACAAGAAAAACCCAAATAAGCAATCTTAAACTACACCTCACTGAATTAGAAAATGAAGAACAAACAAAGCCCAAAGTAAGCAGGAGAGAATAACGAAAATCAGAGCAAAAATTAATGCTATTGAAACAAAAAAGGCAGTAGAAAGAATAAATGAAACAAAGAGCTGGTTCTTTGAGAAGATAAATGAAATTGGAAAACCCCTAGCCAGTCTCATAAAGAAAAAAAGAAAGAAAGCTCAGATAGATAAAACTAGAAATGAAAGAGGAGAAAGAACAACAGATACCACAGAAATACAATGGATTATAACAGGATACTATGGAAAACTATATGCCAAGAAAATGGACAATCTAGAGGAAAAGGATAATTTCTTAGACTTACAATCTCCCAAAGCTGAATCAAGAAGAAATAGAGAATCTGAATAGACCAATCACAAGTAAACAGATTGAAACAGTAATCAAAAGCATCCCAAAGAATAAAAGCCAAGGACCAGAGGGCTTCCCTGGGGAATTCTACCAAACTTTCAGAGAGGATTTAACACCTATCCTTCTCAAGCTACTGCAAAAGATTAGGGAAGATGGAACGCTTCCTAACACATCCTAGGAGGCCAACATCACTCTGATACCAAAGCCTGACAAGGACAACACAAAAAAGGAAAACTAGAGGCCAATATCGCTGATGAACATAGGTGCAAAAATCCTCAACAAAATATTGGCCAACCGAATACAGCAATACATCACAAAGATCACACGTCGTGATCAAGTGGGATTTACTCCAGGGACACAGGGATGGTTCAACATCTGCAAATCAATGTAATATACCATATTAACAAAATGAGGAATAAAAACCACATGATCATCTCAATAGATGCAGAGAAAGCATTTGACAAGATCCAACAGCCATTTATAATAAAAACTCTTAACAAAATGGGGATAGAAGGAAAGTACCTCAACATAATAAAGGCCACATATGACAACCCACAGCCAACATCATACTCAATGGGGAAAAAACTGAACACCATCCCCTTGAGAACAGGAACAAGACAAGGATGCCCACTATCACCACTCTTATTCGACATAGTATTGAAGGCTTTGGCCAGAGCAATTAGGCAAGAGAAAGGAATAAAAGAATCCTAAAATTCATAGGGGGAAACCAAAGAGCCCGAATTGCTAAAGCAATACTGAGAAAAAAGAAAAAAGCTGGAGGCATCACAATCCCTGACTTCAAAATGTACTACAAAGCCACAGTAATCAAAACAGCATGGTACTGGTACAAAAACAGGCACACAGACCAATGGAACAGAACTGAAAGCCCAGAAATGAAACCACACATACATGGACAGCTAATCTTCGACAAAAGTGCCAAGAAAACACAATGGAGAAAAGACAGACTCTTCAATAAATGGTGGTGGGAAAACTGGACAGTCACATGCAAAAGAATGAAAGTAGACCATTATCTCACGCCATATACAAAAATAAACTCAAAATGGATCAAAGACTTGAAGATAAGTCATGAAACCATAAAACTCCTGGAAGATAATATAGGAAGTACACTCTTTGACATCAAACTTAAAAGGATCTTTTTGAATACCATGTCTTCTCAGACAAGGGAAACAAAAGAAAAAATAAACAAGTGGGAGTTCATCAGACTAAAGAGCTTCTGCAAGGCAAAGGAAACTAGGATCAAAACCAAAAGACAACACAGCAAATGGGAGAAAATTTTTGCAAATCATATATCCGATAAGGGGTTAAGCTCCGTAATATATAAGGAACTCACACAACTGAACAACAAAAAAACAAACAGCCCGATCAAAAGATGGGCAGAGGATATGAACAGACATTTCCCCAAAGAGGATATACAGATGGCCAATAAACACATGAAAAGATGTTCAACATCACTAATCATCAGGGAAATGCAAAACCAAACTACACTAAGATACTACCTTACACCTGTTAAAATGGCTATAACCACTAAGACCAAAAACAACAAACGTTGGAGAGGGTGTAGAGAGAAGGGAACCCTCAAACACTGGTGGTGGGAATGCAAACTGGTGCAGCCACTAAGGAAAACAATATGGAGATTCCTCAAAAAACTAAAAATAGAACTACCATGAGACCCAGCTATCCTACTACTGGGTATCTATGCAAACAACTTGAAATCAACAATCTGAAGTAACATATGCACCCCTACGTTCATCGCAGCAGTATTCACAATAGCTAAGACATGGAAACTGTCCAAGTGCCGATCGACTGATGATTGGATAAAGAAGATGCGGTATATACACACAATGGAATACTACTCAGCCAGGAAAAAAAGACAAATCCATGCCATTTGCAACAACATAGAAAGACCTGGAGGGAATTATGCTTAGCAAAATAAGCCAGACTGAGAAAGACAAACACCAGACGATTTCACTCATATGTAGAATATAAACAAGCACATGGACAAAGAAAACAGTTCAGTGGTTACCAGGGGAAGGGGGTTGGGAGTTGGGCACAAGGGGTGGAGGGGAGCACCTACATGGTGACAGACAAGAAATAATGTACAAGTCAAATTTCACAATGATGTAAACTATTATGAACTCAAATAAAAAAACGCCACTAATCTAATGGGAGAAGCTTGGTCAGTAAGCACATGAGGTTTCTGCATTTATGTGCAAAACTGTGAGTGTGAGTGTTGTGTGTGGGCACATGTGGTATCTCCCTCTATCTTACAAACACACACACACACACATGCACTCATGCACACTCCACAATATATAAAAAGCCACCTGGACCCTATTAAGAGCACAGCCACACACGCATGGATTCTAAAACCAAAGCCAACTATTTCCGTCTGAGCTGTGCTTCACACATACCTGCTTGTGGGTCCTGGTTGAAACGGCAGTACTTCGAGTTCTCAAGTGAAGGCAGGCACTGCTCAATGGGGACCCAAACATATGTCTCAGGACACAGCAAATCAGAAGGTCTATACTGACCCTAAGGAGAAGTAAAGAAAAAAGGCATAGGCATTACTAACCAGTAACTTCCTGGTTACATGGCTCTATAGTTCCAGGAAAGGTTTTAATCACAAATTTAAATCAAGTAAACCAGAAACAGCTCTATTGTAAATACTAAGCTACTCTGTTAGTAATCGCTTTCCCACCTCAAGAATGCACGTGCGATTCAAAGGCTCTCTACAAGTCACACATCACCACTTGGGATGCCTGTGTTGATCTGGAAGATCCGAGTTTCTACTTTCTTTTGGAAAAAATATTTAACATATGATTCTTGTTGAGGTGATTACTAAGAATACCCAGTTTCAAAATCTCATTGTTTTTTAAATGCTAGTTAATAACAAAGTGAAATTTCTTTTCATGTATGAAAGCACTGTAATTTATATATGACATGAACTTATTTTCTGCAATGGAATTTCACTATCCTTAGTAACGATTTTTTAATTTTGGAGACTCAGTTGATAATATTCATTCCATTCTAATGTATTACAAAATACTGTCTTGTCCATATGCTTCCATGAGCAATCTAACCTGATAAATGCAAATAAAGATAAGTTTATTCAGGGAAATAGCTATGATAATAATCCTATAAAGTTTCTTTTACATATTTATAACCCAATTATGCACCCCAAATCTAAAACAAAGATTATACAATAGAGGCTGAAGAAAAAATCATTCACCTAAGGTTAATTTGGTAGACAATTAACAGAGGATGGTACAGATTATGTGAAATCATTTAGTGAAAATTTTCAGAAATATCAAAGTTAATTAAAATTCCAAATGTCTCTTCTCTAAACTTTAAAATTCAAAATTTTATTACAGAAGTTAAAATCCTTCTCCGTAAAGTTAGTCCATTTTGTTGTTAGATTTCTGATTATTAATTTGTCTATTAAGGAAATTAACCCTTAGTTTGTAAAATATGTTGTATTTTCTAGTTTATCTGTCTTCTTTTGACTCTGTATGCCTTGCTTTTTGTTGCCATGTGGAAATCTGATAAGTGGTCAAATTTATCATTTTTAAAAAATGGCATCTGGGTTTTGCAATATAATTAAAAAAGGCTACCATCACTCGAAGATTATAACAATATTTTCATGTTTTTTCCTAGCACTTTTATGATATCATAATTTTACATTTACATTTATGCTGCATCTGGGATTTATTTTGGTGTAAGGTAGAATAAAAGGATTCAACCTAATTTCTTTCAGATGTCTACCAAGTGGTTTCAACATCATTTTTTTTAACAATTGTCACTTTCGCTACTGATTTACAATGTCTTTTTGATAACATACTAAGTTTCCATATACGTTTAGATCTCTTTCTGGACTTCGTATTTATTCTGTTATACCGATCTGCCTGTCTATTCACGTACCACTGCCACATAGTTTTAACTATTAAAGCTTTATACTATATTTTAATATTTGATAGATCTACCCTTCTCCCCTCCTCGCTCTTCATTTGTAGAATTTTCTGGCTCTTCTTGCTTAATTATTCTAGGATTCTGTATTTAGTACAAAAATATTACCAATATGAACAAGGAAACAGGCAATCAAAATGGAATGCTGTATCTCGTCTATTGCGATGGCAGAACATAAGAGAATCCCAGTCTCAAGCATGTCCAGTAAAAAGAAAATATATGTATCATCTTAAGTTAAAATACAAAAAAGCCAAACTAAAACCCCAAACATACTAATGATATCATTTTCTAATTTAAGGTGGACCTGAAAGGTGACTGGCTAAGACGTACA
Source organism: Equus asinus (assembly GCF_041296235.1). Classification (NCBI taxonomy): domain Eukaryota; kingdom Metazoa; phylum Chordata; class Mammalia; order Perissodactyla; family Equidae; genus Equus; species Equus asinus. The sequence continues at coordinate 11,154,276 of NC_091791.1, read as the reverse complement.
GATCAAATATTTGGGAGGGAGGATTAGGCATCAACTTTGAATCTTTAAGGTTAAAACAGACATAGTCCATGCAGATTCATCAACAGCCACCTGAACCCAGAGCCTGGATTTAACATGATGCTGACAATCAAAAATACTCAGTCAATGAACATTAAATGACTCCTGACTATGTGACAGGCACTAGGTGCTGGGAGAAAAAGATTTACAAATGTATGCTTCTAGATAATTCACAATCTACTGGGAGCAACAGCGCTGGACAAAGATGAAGTACACATAAGAATATATTAAGTGCAATCATGTACAACTGTCCAAAGTTCCTAAATTTTCACAACGTTCTTCTAAGGCAATACTTGCTCATAACAATGGGTCAGATATTTTATTTCTAACTCTTTAAATACTTAGTTTATCTCAATGAAAAACCATAAATGTACACATTTTAACTTCTGTTCATCATCCAAAATCAAATTTTTAGATTAGATTAAAACATTATTTTTCTCCAAAGTACAGGCTTATTTCAGTGCTTCAAACATTCTCTTAAGCCATCAAAGACTGCAAAGAGTTTTATGAAATAAACCATTTTGAAATGTTTCGCCTTCTAAACTGAGCTAGTTGCGAGTTAACTGACCAAAATGCTTACAGCTCCATGTAAATTTGCCATCACACAAACAAGAAACGCGGGGTCTGGAGAGCCACCTGCCTTTTCAGCTAGTGCAAGAAAATGAGAAATGTCTGTATTAAGAATGTAATTACTTAAGGATTTGGACGTGGTCAGAAGAAAAAATATTTAATCAACCTCTAAGTACATTCATTCATATTGGATCAATGAGGTAAAAGCAGATTATCTCTTTCCTAGGGTGCTGACTTTTTGTAAATAAGAAATCTGAGTTACTATGTATTTCTAAAGTACTCAAAATTTTGAAAATGTAACTGGTGTGACAAGGCTTATCTTACAATTTTTTAGAGCATTTTTTTCTATTTGATCTACATGTTAGAAGATGAGCTCTAGACTCCCCAACACTGTCTCAGAAAAACCACCCAACAAGGACAGCAGCCCAATGAGCTCTTACCAGGCAAGGGCACCAATTTCAAGAGGGGAGGCTACAGGAGAGGATAATGTAGTTGAAGGTAAGATGCCTGGAAAAGTTAAAGGCTATCTTCTAAAAAGCCTAAAAACAGAGAGGGCATGCATATTTTTCATTATTAATTAAGCATTTCTGGTGAGGGATAACCACTCAACTCAAAATCATCAAAGAGAAGTCAGTCGAGCAAACTCTGTGATCCATAACTTCACCAACGGTTATAACTTCTGTAGCTTTGTATATTTTGAGTTGCCACAGAAGAGTCAATGTTTTGCTCAGATTATGACTGTAGTATTTAATGGTTTTATTTTCTTTAAAGAAAACCATTTAGACTATCTGTAAAACCCAAATTATACTACACTCCCCTCATGGAAAAAAAAAGAAAAAAAAGGTAAAATATGGTCATAATATTTCAATCAACTTTACTAGGCTGTCACAGATTGAAATTTGAGGAAATGCCAAAGTTAAATCTAAAACATTGGGGGAAAAACCCTAGCTAAATACATTTCCTGCTCTATTTCTATTAAAAATAACCTCTTCTTCTGGTAGAGGAGACCACACAATTTTGGTTTTTGGTCTATGGAATGAATAGGCATTCTTTTCACTTGCATGCTTTTAGATCATAATTTGAAGAGCATTATCATATTGATCTAATTTTCTACCCTATACAAGAATCACAAAATAAATTATATGGAGAATATTTTAGTTTAGTAAAACATAATAGAACTTGGCCTAAAAATTACATTCATTTTGATAGCCAGATGTTAAAAACATCTCACTGTCATTTCTTACTGAATAACAGTGAACACAGGTATCTAAAGGCACATAAAAAGGGTGACTATCTAGAAAAGTTTGATTTCACAATCATTAACATTTTCAGCAAGGGTACTTGAAAATAGATTAACATTCTTTACTTCTAATGAAAACACAGCCAAGAACACTAAGAGACTTTCCCTCAGTTAAGGTATAACTAGTTAGAAATCTGAATTTTTAAAGGCAAAAGCTACATTAAGTAGATGCAAGAGGGGGAAAAAATGGTTCTGGCAAGCCCTGGCAACCAAATTATTTTTGAGATGTAATTCGCATACCATAAAATTAATCCTTTTAAAGTACACAATTCATTGTGCTTAGTATATCGGTAAGGTTGTACAATCAACACCACTACCTAATTCCGTAACATTTTCATCATTCTAAGAAGAAACCCTCTACCCATTAGCAGTCACTTCCCATTCTCTCTTCCCCAAGTCCCTGGCAACCACTACATCAAACGGCCATCTGTTTTCAAATGGATTATTTGTTTACATTGCCACCTTCCTATTTGAGGCACAGGACAAGCCAAAGCAACGACACAGCCTACGAGGCCCTAAGTGACGCGGCCCACGCTCCCTTTCTGGCCTGTCTGCTACTACTTTCCCCTCCTCCATCACTGCACACAGGCCACACTGGCTTCCTGTTGCTCCTGGAACACATCAAGGCTGCTCCCACCTCAGGGCTTCTCACTGACTGTTCTCTCTTCTGGTCTTATGGATGCTCCCATGACAACTCTGTCAACGACTTCAAGTCCTTGCTCACATGTTACCTTCCCAATGAAGCCCACCTATCACCTCTACTATTTTTCTTCCATAGGACTTATCACCTCCTAACACTCTTAATTTACTTATTTAGTATATCTATGAGAAACTCCTGCTGGAATGCAGGGTCAGTGGGTTTTAGCAGGACTTGTTCACTGACATATCCCAACACCTGCTCAGTGAATAACTCGGATGAATGAACCATGATCCAGTCCATTCTTCCTCCCTTTTCTACTTCCTTTTCTGAGCACAGCAGATGTTACTTTAGCATGCTCTGTCTCGGACATTAACACGGCACATGTGAATCAATCAACATTGGCTGAACTTGTTTTTATGATGCAGCTCCACCATATTTTTATTGTATAAGAACAGCTCCCAACCTTTGGGAATTCAGCAAATTATCATCGAATACTAAAAGTATAAGTACTTTATCATAAGAGGATCTGTAAGAGTTACCAAAATTACAAACGGGATTCTCATGCTCAGGAATGTTAGAATCTACTGGTTTATGTCAATTTAGTTTTTTTCCCCCTCAAAGTTGAAAATATTTCTTTCCTTATTTTATTGGCATATACTTTCTCTTAAAGAAAAGCATAGATTTTCATATTAAGTTTCATTTTTAAAAAAGGAGGGGGAAACGTGATCTGAGAAAGGCTTCTTCATCTCTTCAGACTTGAGCAGTGTCATTGTGGTAATGACAGTAACAATAATAATGAAGTCTCCATTTGTTAAGAACGTAGTCCTCAACAATTTTGCGTATCATTTGAGTTAAATCTCCTAGTAGGGTAAAATGGTAATAAAAACAAACATTATTTCTATTGTACAGATAAAACAATGAAAGATCATGTACTGGCAGTGATGAACTCAGAACCAGACTCCTGATTCCCATTCTCTTTCTATACTTAAAGTTAAAAATACTCACAATTCTTTAAGTAAGTATTTTCAAAGTAACTTCCAAAAATCCTAAAAATCACAACTCAGTTCAATATGCACAAAGGACTCTGCTCAGTAGCAGGGGTGAAAAGACGAAAGGAGCCTCGTGAGGCCCTTATCACCTGCCGGGGGAAACGGAGGCTGTTCTGCTCCAAGGACTTTTGTAGCCAGAGGTAAATGCAGGGTTGGGGGTACAAGGTGCTATGGAAGCACAAAGGAGCCGCAGCAGCAGAAGACAACAGTCGCAAGACTGCAATGAGCAACCAGGACCTGCTGCTGGTGGAACACAAAGGTCAAACAACAGCTTTCTCTGGCGATTCCACAGCAGAGACCCTTTCTGCAGCATGTCTTAAAGTCTAAGTAGCACCATGTTTGGAAAAAAATAGGCACTTATCAAAAGCAAATACAGATCCCAGACTTACATAGCTGTCTCCCCCTGAGCTCCCAAATACATTCTCGTCAAAACTTCATCGAATAGGAAATGAACTGAGAAACAACTATTTCAGCTCCACAGATTGGTATGTGGTCCTACGTCTATACGGTTTGTGGAAGCTTCAAAAATAAATGTATCTTTAGCCTTACATTCAAAGTGTTAAGGCTAGGTCAGTTATAAAGAGCAACTCCATCTTTCCACTGAACAAATGCCAATTTCCATAAATTCAAATTTATTACCAGTAGGTATCTTTCTTTTTAATACAGAATTACATACTTGAAGTAACTTTCAAGTTCGTGAATGGATCCTACTGTAACCTGGTATTATCTGGAGAAATATTATGAAATCTATACTTTTAAAAATACATTCTGGTTTCTTTTTTCTTTGTGTGTGAGGAAGATTCACCCTGAACCCCTGAGCTAACATCTGTTACCAATCCTCTTCTTTTTTTGCTTGAGGAAGATTAGCCCTGAGATAACATCTGTGCCAGTCTTCCTCTTTATATGTGGGATGCCTCCACAGCATGGCTGATCAGTGGAGTAGGTCTGCACCTGGGATCTGAACCTGTGAACCTGGGCAGCCCAAGCAGAGCCCACAGAACTTTAGCCACTTGGCCCTGGGGCCGGCCCCATTCTGGTTTCCTTTATCTTATTATATCTTCCTATACTACTATAGAAGCACTTCTTACAACTGAATGCACAAGTGATGAAAAACAAAAGAAAATGTTACTACCTATATTATAATGGAAAATTCATTTAACAATCCTGAAGAAAGCACTGAAATTACTAACTATCCCTTTTTAAACAAATTCACAGTGTTAAAAGGTCCATCCTGTGATCATACTAAATCCAGAAATATATGATTTTAATTTCTAAAAGGCTTAACATCTTTTAAAAATTCTTTTTTTGGCCTTTATAAGAAGACATGTGAACCCTTCTGCATTCAGGACTACATATGTTCGCAAATCTGGCATATAGAATTCTCTTTGCATATTACATTTTTCTTTGTATGAGTTTAAACAATATGCAGATGAGAAGTTATTTCTTTAATTAAAGTTAAAGGATTTGAGACTTATTTTTCTCAGAAAAAAAAAATCAGAGAAAAGTAAAGAAATGCTTTCTTATGATATTCACCCAAGTTAGCATTCTTGGCTTTTAATTGGAAACATCTGGGGATGGGCTTGGCAGATTTCAATAAAACTGAAGTTACCAATTCACACTCTGCCATTTTGAGGGTATTTTGTTTTTACAGTCTTCAAATTAAAACCAAACGGACTTTCCTTTGAACTCTGGTCCTGAAGCAAAGATCTTTATGAGATTTTACTCTCAAGAATACTTTATAAATATTTTGAAAAATATGAAGGATTTCGTGAGTATTTGATAAGAGGATAAACTAGCAGAGTTTGTTTTGAAAGTTCAAGTTAAATTAAAACATAAGAACACTAAAAAGACAATATTATTTAAATACATACACATATACACACAGAGTGAACACCAGTAGCACTGAAAAAGAAAGATTAACTAGACATTTAAGTGTTTTATCAGTCTTTTTAACAGTTGATATCAATATCCCATTTTTTCCACAATAAACCTACTGATTTTACTAAAACCAATTGCTTAAATAGAAGCTCTAATACTATATAAACAAAAATAGTTCAAAATAATCCATTAGAGTGAGCTGTACCTCGAGAGAAAGAGAGCAAGAATGAGGGCTTATTAAGTGCAGTCTTCTCCCTGAAAGGCAACGCCAATGGAATCCCATCCACACAGTCTGCAGCAGACCCCTTGCTCCCTGACTTCATTACATAAACAGAGATTGACTTTATCAGTCCCCAAGAGAGTGCTTGAGAAGTAACTCTAGCTGCTCTGTTTTCAGAAACTGTGTTTGGACTGTGCCACGCTCAGTTGGCGAGGTGAGCTGAGACCACTGAAGACAAAGGGCCTAAACATCTGAATCCATTTGTGTTCCCCAAACTCTGAAAGCCGACAGATGTACTCCATGTGCTGCTAGGCTAAGCTTTGAAAATTTAAAAATACATATTTTTTCCACTGACAAACAGAAAGTGATGGTATTCTGTGTTTCTTTAATTAAAATCTAAGGGTTCATAAAGGCTCCAGGACTTACTTTAAAGCTTCCTTAAGACTGGGCTATTTATTTTACTATTAGCAAATAATAGAGAATAAAGATTCTAATTTAGTTTTAATCACAATCTTTGCTTTTATTTTGGAAACCCTGGGTTAATCTTTTTTCTTCAAGAAAATACAAAGAAAGCTTGTAAAGAAAAGATTCAGGGAGTCAACTTACAGACCAAATTTAATTTCAAACTGAAGGGTCATAAGTTGAAGTGGATGAAGGGAAAAAAAAAAAAAAAGAAACAGAACGAAAGATGAAGATACAGAAAATAATATACGAGAAAATAAAAAAGCAAAACTCAAAGCTTCTTTAATCTCTGTTAAAAATTAAATATTCATGTATGTGTATATTAAACTTGGCCATCACCATATTCGTAAGAAGAACAGCTTATGTGTGTGCTTTTTTATGCTATTGCTTGGAAAACAGCATTTAAAACCACTGGTTCTGCCATCGCCCTAGGTGAAGCCATCCTTACCTGGAGGGCAGTGAGAGGGGCTGATTCTAAGTTCTCCCCCTTGAATCCATCCTCCTACAGCCATCAGAGAGAAGTGATTGTGTAAATCCTCCATTTAAAACCCCTTACTGGCTCTCCAATGTCTATAGTAACGTAAGATGATCCCTTTTAAACATAAAATGATTTCACAGGCCATTATAAAATAGTGTTGTAATTGTAGTTACAGCTGATGAGAAATCACACAAGATAAAAGCCACTACAAATTTATTAGACAGCTCTTGTGGTCTAGTGGTTAAGATTCGGTGCTCTCACCGCTGTGGCCTGGGTTAGTTTCTGCTCAGGGAACCACACCACCCGTCTGTTGTCATACTGTGGCAGCTGTCTGTTGCTGTGATGCCAGAAAGCTATGCCCCCAGTATTTCAAAAATCAGCAGTGTCACCCGTAGTGGAGAGGTTTCAGCAGAGCTTCCAGACTAGACAGACTATGAAGACGGACACAGCCATCCACTCCCAAGAAATTGCCCATGAAAACCCTATGAAGCATTGTCCGATACAGTGCCAAAAGGTGAGAGAATGATGCAAGAAGATGGGGCAGGGTTTGGCTCTGCTGTGCACAAGGTTACTAGGAAATCCACTTGACGGCACTAACAATAATAAATTCATTAATGCTTTTAAATGACTTTAAATTTTGCTAATAATGACAGAACCTATATATGTTTGTAAAACAAAAGCACAGTACTCACATGCTTATTAGTCTATACCCACAATGTGCATATGGTTTTATAGCTTCTTGCTCTCTGGTTTAGAGATACCACATATTTTGAGTGTATGGCCCAATATCCGCTTTCAGCCTACTTTCTTACCCCTAGCACATTCACCCCAGGGCACTCACATCTAGGTACAGGCTGCTCTTCTGCCTGGGATGACTACTCATTTAGTCTAAACGCCTACCGCACTTCTGAAACCAAACCTAAACGCTGCCTCCTCTTTCTTCAACCAAGCTTTCCCTGGACTCCGCTTCACCTCAACACCAACTGCTCCCATCCCCAGGCAGAATCATCCCCTGTGCTCTCGTTCCCGTGAGTCAAAAGGTAATTATTAAATGCCTACCATCTGCCAGGCTCCATGCTAAGGTCCTGGGCATGCCATAGCGAACAATTACACTGCCAGTTTCAGTCCTCAGGGACTTCCAAGTCCAAAAGGGCAGACGACTTTAAAGAAATAACCATACAGAAACTATCATTACAAAGTATGGCAAATACCATGAAGAAAAACCACATCAAGGGCTGGCTTGGTGGCATAGCAGTTAAGTGTGCACATTCCGCTTCAGCGGCCCGGGGTTCGCCAGTTCAGATCCTGGGTGCGGACATGGCACAGCTTGTCAAAAGCCATGCTGTGGTAGGCGTCCCATATATAAAGGAGACGAAGATGGGCATGCATGTTAGCTCAGGGCCAGTCTTCCTCAGCAAAAAGAGGAGGATTGGCAGTAGTTAGCTCAGGCATAATCTTCCTTTAAAAAAAAAAAAGCACATCAGTACAATAGGGAAGCCTAATTTAGACTGGAAGGGTCAGAGCTGGCATCGTTAGGGGAATACCTGGGTTTCTAAAGAAATCTATTCTAGGACTTAATACAATACAATCTACTGGAGTTGTCTGTTTACATGCTGTGCTTCTCTTACTTCCACAACATCACCCCTCCCCCTCCACCACAATCCCAATTTGGAGTTTCCAAAGAGCTGAGAATACATCATTTCTTTGCATTCCTTGTACCTAGGTGAAATTTCTTGTATGGACTGAGTTCTCAATAAATACTTGCTGAATTAAACTAAATTGTGTCAAACTGCATTCCTTAAAAATAGAGAATCATATAATTTTCAAACTAAAAGGGCCTTAGAACTCCATAGTTAGTATCCAGTTTCATTTTAATATTAAGAAAGTCAGGGGGAGGGAGACAGAAAAGTTAAGTAATTTTAAGGCCAATTACCAGTAAGCCAAGTTTAGCTCAATCTCAAATTCTTCTTCTCTTAAAATTTCCAAGCTAAAACCAGACATAAGTATGAACATCTTAAGTGTGTTAGCAACATCCTCTGTTCTTTTTTTATGAAAATATGCCAAATTAGAATCATTCAGGATTTGGACCCTTTAGAAACATTATTGGCTTTATTTTTCAACATTCTTTTTAAAATTGATATGCCATGAGTCAAACAAATGTTAAAAACAGTTCACGACAAAACACAGCTTTAATAAAGTCAGTAAGCTGTCTCTGATTGATCATGTCTCTAACTGGAGATATTATTTTTTTCCAGTAAACATTTTTCAATGCCTGAAAATCTTAATCGTAAAAGCCTGTTTAATTACACCCCTGAGGGAAATAAGAAGTTAGCTATAATCTCATATGCCTCCCAGGGGTGTGATCTTTGGTAATCATGCCTCTTTTTCTGCCTGATGGAAAATTCATCACATATGACTTAAATGCTTCAAGTTAAAGATAATCTTCACCCCCCTCAACTGTGTAGCAGTAGGAGTCCTGGTAGAATTTACATCCTATCCCCTTGGATGTCATCAGGATTTTGTGTCTCTCTTCGACGAGGGACTTGGTAGAAGGTTAACGTGGCTTTGTGGAGTGCCTACATGTCAACAAGCTCAAAAAATACCTAATAGATTATTTCCTCCCTTTATAAATGATCAGTTACGCAATTATAAAGAATAGAACCACTTTTAACTTAAACATAGTTAACCACAGGGTGAGCAAATCAAGTCTACAGAATTTTAGGTAAATTACTGTGAAGAATTTCTGTTACAAACACCAAATAATCTTGGATGACAATTTGAGAAATCTTACTTCTTCATTCCTTGTAAGGCATAAAGCCTACAATGTCATATTGGTCCAAACTCAACCATGTCAATAGAATAGAACTTAGAGTTATAAAGAGCTTCAGGATCATAGTAATCATTAATGTCTCGGTAAATGTTATGATTTTATCCATTTTTTAGCCCACTACAAAACCACATGTACCAAACAAAAAAAACTTTATGATGTAAGGATTTCTAATATTTTCATACATAGTTGCAAAGTTATTTAGGACTTAACTTTAAAATATATGTCTATAAAGGAAAAGTTTTCAATGGGTACATCATTAAAATAAAGTTCTTCTATAATGGTACCTATCTTTGATTTTCCACAAAAAATATATTATCCTAAAATTTTAAGAACCCAATCATCACCTTTCCATTCAATAAACAGTTTGAAGAAATCAAAATAGCTAATTATCTCATCAGTTTACTGTGTCAGAACTCTCTAGAAATAGTATAAATAAAATTGAAGCTGAAATCTACAACTTCCAGATGTGGGAAGGTGTAATTTTGACAAGTGACTATTAGCAGAGCCTGAAATTACGGTATGTGAATGGTTTTGAGCCTAAATGTGTGGGGCACTGAGTGTGTTTGGAAGCTGTCATCTACAGGCTGTGTAGGCTTCTGGTGCCGGAGTATCTAAGTAACACAGTGTGGTACACAGCACAAACTCTAGCAACGATTCTTCTTTATCATTATGAGCTCTCGGTCTAAAGGTATTTCATGTGTTTCAATTCACTGCAGTTATCCTTATAATGCTCAAATAGCCCATATTTTGGCCAGTGGGAGTCAATTTAAGTTGGCTCCTGAGAGCTTCTGACATAACCCTAGTAGTTTGTGATGGCTTCCATGCTTGCTAGCTTCATTTTATCTTCACATAGACTGCTTATTAAAGGAGTTTTAACTATCCTCAAATTTCAGTGTGTGTTTCTGAGCGATGGATTGGAAAATCTATCACTAAATTAAGCTTTCACGTAGTTATTTAACTTCAGTCTTGGGGAACAGTATAGTCTGAGCATCTGAGTCTTCTTCCTGTAATAGCAGCATGAAGCACTTACAAGAAGACTGCAAAGAACCACACAAGACAGAATCAAATGTAAGCTTTCCAAAGCACTTTTAGCAAAACATCTAGCCTCAACTGAAGGGCATACAAAAAGACATCTAAAAACTAGAAAAAATCAAGTCTTTGGGAGCAAAAAAGGGAAAGTATATTTTCAAATCAAACTTGAATAAAAGAACTAAATAAACACTTAATTTTTTCTTTCTATAACTTGAAGTCACTAATGTTTAGTAAAGACTATGTATACATATATAACGAAATAAATAATTTCAGTATTAATAAAAATAACAACATAAGCTAACATTTATTGAATGGTTACTATAAGCTGGGCACCACAGTAACCGCTTTACACATGCGCTACCTCATGAATCTTTACAATCATCCTCTAAGGAGTGGTGATTAGCATCCTCATTTTACAGGTAAAGATACTGAGGTTTACAAAGTCTGCAATATAATGAAGGCATGAAACCAGGATTTGAACTTAGCTCTTTCGTCTTTGGGAGCTCAATCTTAACTATGCTTTCTCCTGATGAAAATGGTAATTAATGTTTAAATTCTATTAGGAAATATATTTATAGTCCAACTTTAAACAGCATTTCACTAAGTGAATGCATAAATATTTAAATTTTAAATGTTTGTAAACAACTGGAATTATGGAATATCTTTTTAAGATCCTAACGTTCAGAAGAAATGGTGAAAAAGAAAAATATTCTCCCACTGGGTAAAAGGTTGGGGGAACAGGGTATTCACAGTCTCACAGTATGACTCCACAAATTACTTACTAATTGCAAAGGAAACAAGCAGCTCTAAGCGGAGAGATCTGGTAGATTCCACCTGAACCAAGTGAGCAAACTTATCATCACCTATAATAAGGGGACGAAGTGACTTTAAGGGACTTCAGATGTAATGTCCTGAGACTCACACTGCATCACCTGGGTAGCACTTTGACCAAAAAAGTTTTACCTGAATAAAATTATGAAGAAATAATCAAATTTAACTTATGAGACACTGAACTCTTCAAAAACGTCAATGTTATAAACAGAAAAAATCAAAGTTTCAATTCTAGATTAAATGATACTTAAAAAACTATAAAACTAAATGAAACAATCTTTGATAAGATCTCAGATTGAGGGGAAAAAATAGACAATATTGAGACAACTGGGAAATCTGAGTACTGATTGTATATATAATTGTATTACTGTAAGAATATGAAATTTCTTGAGTGACAGTGGTATTATAGTTAAGTATGAGAGCTTCCTTGTTCTTAGGAGATCCATGTGAAGTACTTACTAGGGTGAAATGTCACGGTCTCTGAAATTTACTTTCAAACAGTTTAGCAGGAAAAAACCACACACATACATACATATAATTATATGTATATACATACAAAGAGATAAATGTGGCAAGATGTTGATAACTGGTGACTCAAGATGAAGGTTTATGGGTATTCACTGCATTCTTCTTTCAACTTTTCTGTAGGTTTGAAATTTTCAAAGTTTGGGGGAAAAATCAGATTTAACAAACACATATTTCTTTCTACCATGCATCTGTGATCTCACAGTAGTCTGTTCCCTTTTTCTGTTTCCCTTTTACCCTTATCACATTCTACCTTGCAGGATAGTCTTACAAATGTTTAGCCTGTCCAAGAGCTCCCTGTGGACAGGGCCCATGTCTAATGCATCAGCATCAGTAGAGTGACTTACACAGGTCCTCAAAGTGCCTCATTTAGACCAGGTTTAGTAAGTGCTGGTTGAATTAAATATTTGATTTTTCCAAGACACCACTATGTGGGTGACAATAAACGCTTATTAACAATACTGCAAAGCACCACAACAGAGTTATTTCATGACTGATAAACTATAGTACATAATCCTTTAAACTCAGAATAATTTTTAAACTGTTAAGTATCTGGGAAGTTAAAAAAGAGAAAGGAAAAGTAAACAAAGGTAATCAACCAATCACCATTATGTTTGGTCTGTACACCACTATGGAATAACTCATAGTTTGTTACCTCATACAGTGTAAGTTCAAATTCATGTAGGTGAGAATCCATTTTAAAATTTGTATCCCAAGTTGGTAATACGTATTCTTGAGACACCAGAGCAATTTTATCATTGAACCTCACATGGCAAATTGTCCTAATAGTTGGACAATTTGTGACTGTAAGAGAACGACTATAATGTGCTAGATGATAACGATGTTAATTTAGACGTGTACAGGCTAGATTAGCAGGACAGTGAGCTAAAAGTAGGTTACTGGCATGCTGGAAAGGAGGGGGGGTCAGCAAACTATGGACATGGGCCACATTTGGTGTGCTGCTCATTTATGTACGGTCCACAACATAAGAATGGTTTTTACATTTTTCAATTGTTGAAAATAAATCAAAAGAAGAATAATACTTTGTGACACATGAAAATTATATGACATTCAACTTTCAGTGTCCATAAGTAAAGTTTTACTTGAGCACAGCCATGCCCATTTGTTTACATATTTCCATGGCTGCTTTCACTGCAATGGTAGACCAGATGGCCTGTAAACCTAAAATATTTACTATGTGGTCCTTTACAGAATGACTGCCAGGGAAAGAAATTCCAATTTCCAGTAGGCGAGAACCCATGGGTACGTTTATCTTGTGATATTCACAGGACTCTACTCTTTTGTGCACTTTCCTTTATAGTATGCCTAAACAAAACGGTTTCTCTTTTAAAAAACCCTACTATTGCAAATTTAAGGATATATGAGAGAGAACATTCTGATAAGGTTTCCAAAATTAAACATGTAAAATAGTGATTTTTTTAAAGCTGTTGTCAGAACCAGGGTTTGATTTTGACAAAAGTCCAGACTATGGATGGCCAGATATGGAAACTACAGAAATCAACTCGAGCAAGTCATTCAGAGAAGGTTCCAGAAAACTAAAAGCAACCCAGGCAAACAGACAGTAACGGCAGGATCCAACTCAATTTAACAGACACACGAACACAGACTGGGGTTTAACAGCAAGATTCCAGGGTCTAGGAGGGCTGCAAGAGAGAGGCAAATTAACACAGCTTTGATTTAACACTTAAGTGGCAACTACGCAAGTGGACAAGCATAAAGCCATTTCAACTACTCTCAAATCCTACTAAGATGCCAAGATGGAAGGCTTGCAAATCTTTCAGCAATATTTACTTGTTGGACCTATTTAATCACAATTTGTTTCAGTATTTTCAACTATAAATGTTACCATCTTATCTACAGTGAATAGGACTAGTGGTGAGTTAACTGAAAATGCCCATTACAGCGTGTTGGGGGGGGAGGGGAATTCATACAAACATGCATATCTTAAACACTTTAACTTAAAATATATACCTGCACATTCATTACCCACCTTTGATTTAGGACCAAGCCTATTCTTTGAGGATGCATCACTATGACTTTCAGTTATTGGCTCTTTAAAGTGCAGTGAGAACTTAAGATACTTAGAAAAGCGTAGAATCTTTCCAGATTTTTATGGATTTTTTTTACCCGAAATTCTTTTAGCTATCTTATCCACAACTAATTTGGCAGCAATTTTTTTACGACTCATCTTTGAGTCTATCCAAAGCATTCAAATTAAATTTAACGCAAATAACCAATTTTTGAAACATCATTCATCAGTTTACTTAATATTTAATTAAATTATATCACCACAATAACAAGAAAAACTGGCATAAAAAGACTCATCAAAACATACATGAATGTATACTCAAGAGCAGTCTACAGCCACAAACATTCAGACCACCATGGGCATCGCTGGGTTAAGTTTTAGGGAGGAAATGGAAGACATCAATAGGTAAACTGAAAAGACAAGGAACAGATTCGAGACACTGGGCAGGGAGACGCAGCCAGAGAGCAGGCTATTAAACCAGGACACAGTGCTGATCTAGCACACCAGAGTTACAGAGTTCTTACGTTCCAGGGACTGAGGGCGACAGCTGAAAAGGTGCAACTGCAGGAAGACTGGGTGACCCTACTCAGGCGTTTAAAGAAAAAAGTGGAAAGACAGAGCCACTGTTGCATTGTAGATGGCCTAAGAGGAAAATAAGCTGAAGAAAGGGAAAAAGAACAAAAACGGCAAAAGACAATTATCTATTTTCAAATTATTTGAGGTATTCCTCATTTTTCCTGCCAAACTGTCCTCTTAAGAGAAATAAATTTAAAAAGAGGACTTTCATTTCCCTTATTACAAAGGAGGCTGACATCACTGACTTCTTCGACTTTCCTCATAACCCTCTTGCGAACCTGAACACGAAGGTAGGGAAGCACTGAGAGAACAACAGTCACTGTTTAGAACGTCCACTCGAAATTAAAACAGCCACCAGAGACCAGCACAACTGACTCCTAAAAGGTAGTACCTCAGTAATTCCAAAAAACTGTAGAAACAGGGAGATAAACTTACACGTTATCAATTTATAAAGAACTAAAGGCAGGAAAGTTAAGTGAATTTTTAGTTTAAATTTTAAGAGAAACAGAAAGACTAAAGTAGAAAATCAGCTGGTCTATTTCCCTGAAACAGGAAGTATCCTTTGTTATGTTCCTGTGTTTGTTCCCCAGTCTAACTTCCAGTAGCTCTAGTATCTGACGTTCCTCTACCCTCCTGGGAAGAGAATTTCCCAAGTGAATAGACACTATATGGATGGATTCCTTACATTTAACTTGAATGTGCAAAACAACTAATTCTGCGATAATGTCTCAAAAAGAAATAATACAAAAAGATGTTTGCCACACATTACGTAATAAAGTGGAAAGATCTTAAATGTACAGTAATAGCTCAATAAATTTGGCACATTATATCACAACATTTATAGTCACTTAAAATCAGGGGTATACAATATATTAAAGGGAAACAGGAAAATACTCATGAAACAAGTGGAAAAGCAGAAAAGAAAATTGAATATATCATCTAATAACAACTGTTAGAAAAAAAGAAATGCATTTATTTTTACTAAAGCCTAAGGAAACACAGCAAAATGTCAACAGTGATTAGCCCTGGGTGAGAGAATTTCAGGCGATTTTTATTCTTAATACTGCCCTTATTTATTCCCTTTTCCACAAGATAAATTATTTTTAAAATTAAAAGAAACAAAAGAATAGAATGGGGGAAAGGCAAATAGAAGACAGAAGGAAAAAATCATTTCAAGGAAGGTAATTCTGCAATTGCACAGGTTATTCTGGTCAATCAACTTTAATAATTCTCACAACCCCAGAAGTGATACAAATTCAGTTAAGGTTTTAGATGTCCTTTCAGAAATATTTACATATTTCACTTATAAAAACGTAGCCTATCTGGTCTTCACGCAGGTCTACAACGTTAAATAAAATGCAACAGCCCTCCACCCCTTGGAGCTGGTAATCCAGAATACTATTTTCCCTTTCAAGCGGGAAACGGAAAACATAACATTGGTTGTCCAAGCACGCCACCAAAAATAACCACCAAGTTTGCAGACGCATGTATTTAACGACAATTACATCACCACCCAGTGTGAGACACACATCCGGGATTTTAAAACGTGGAAATGAGAAAAAAACGCATGTCTTAGAATAGATGAAATATGGACGTACACGGCCTGTGAAAACTCAGAGTGCCTTTACACCTAAAAGACCGAGCTCACACTGGAAGTTCCTACAAGGGAAGCAGCAGAGCAGGGCGCGGCTTCAGCCTCAGTGGAACCGCATGCAAACCCTCCAACATTCACTAGTTGTATGCCCCTGGCCAAGGTATTTACCCCTCCTGCATCCCGGGCTTCTCATCTATAAAATGGTGGAAAAAAACACTCATGTCTAGGAGTGTTATGAGAATTACTTGAGCTAATAACTATAAAACGTTTATTTATAAAATGCACCTGGCACATAGTAAGCAAAGTATTTTGGAATACAGAATCACACAACACAATCAACTTGCTGTCAAATGGGTGTGTGTGCGTGCGTGTGTGTGTCAGTGTGTATAAGTGTATAAACACACACATTCACATATCTATTTATATATGGGGGGAGTAGGGATAGAGAAGGAACAACAGACGCAGCAAATGGGGTAAAATGTCACCAATAGGTGAAGCTGAGTGAAGGGGATACAAACAAGTATTCTCTGTATCATGTTTATTCTGGCAACTTTTCTGAAAGCTTGAAAATATTTCCAAATAAACAGTTAAATAAAAAGAAAGCCTACTATTTGACTATTAATTATAACACAACAGTACAGAACAGAGCCCTCTGGTTTTACCATCTCACTTAGAATATTAACTAAGGGCCTTGAGCCATGTCTGGAAATGGCAAGGTTTCCAAAGCAGAGCTGGGTTAACAAAACTACACATTTTCCCATGCTCAGAAAACAAGTAAAACTGCTTGCCAGACTCTCATTTAAGACTCACCAATCCCACTAAGCTGACCCCAACAAAGAATTTAACAAAGTCTCTGGGAATGAGTTTATTAGATCTAATCTGAATTAAAGCAATAAAAATACTTAGCATCTCTCTAGATTCTTCTTTCTATGATTCTATATCCAAAAATATGAAGCAATGTTTATCATTCTCATGATGTTGTTTCCTTGTGAGCCAGGAGAAGTGGAACTATATGTTGCTGTACTGGAATATGGGACCTTGAACACAGAGAGGGAGGAAATTTCCCTTCTATGAGCCTTATTCCAAATTATTAATTAAAATATGCAGCTACAGTCTATGTGACTTCATGGTAACAGCAGAGGCATACAAGCATCTCAGGGCATCCTTTGTAATTTCTCCTCAGTTCACCCAAAATTGATGGGAAGAAAATTAAAAAGTAAATCAATCAATGATAACTAGGAAGGGAGAATGGATCTAGACAACGAAGGTCTTATTTTTCTAAATCTCCCTCTAGGTATTTATGATTCCTGGTCCATCAAGGTGGCCATGCAGCACTTTAGAACTTTTCCCACCTTGAAATTCAAACAAATGCAGCTAGTTTAAAAAAGTTATACATTTCTGATTTTCATTGTTTCAACTTATTATTGTGTTCTATAAGAAAATTATTAATGAAAAGAATAAAAACTTTATTGGGGAATTAGTGAAAAAAATTTCTATTTGATTTTTCTATGACAATGCCCTTTCCTTTCTCTTCAATCCTTGACCACAACTTGGTTTGAAAAACAAGTTTAAAACTTTGCCTAGCCAAACATGCAATTAAGCAGCAGCAGATCCCTGGAAAAACTACTGCTCAAATTAAGTTACACTTGAGTAGTTCCAAGTCACAACAGCAACTATTACATGCCCTAGGAAAAGCCATAAACTCGTTATCACCACCTTGGTCTCAGTTTTCATAGACTTGGGCCAAAAGAGCTGAGATGGTCCTTTCTCTGTCTCTAAGGTATGAAGGTCATGTATCTCTTTCGTGACAATGAAGATCTGTTTACCATCATTTTGTTTTTTAAAATTCTCAGGGAGGAAAATTCTCAACCTCAGTAATTTATTTCAGTATTTTGAAACTTCAGATAACATTCTCTATCATCCACTCACATTGATTTTTAAGTCAGTGCTTTTTATGTGGCATTTATCTCACTCAATACTACAAGCCCAGATATAAACATGGTTGAAGAACCACTCTTCTGAACCCTCCATCACAATCCTAAGGACAACATCTTGGAAATAAAGGATGAAATGTTTCACTCATGGGAAAGACTAAAAATAAAAAACTTTTCATGATATGGGATTTTATGAAGTCCTGTTTATCCAAAATATTTTACCAGCTCTTTCCCTCCTTCTCAATCTTGGGTGGGCAAGTGGTTCATCTATGTGGACACGCTTGTGCAAGTACTGATCAGAGTACTGAGCACCAGCGAAATGGTGTTTGCCGGCAGATGGACTTATCGGTTTGGCTCTTTGGGTTGAAGAAACAAAGACATTCACTCAGGTGATCTGGTAAGTGGCTGGTACTAATGGTGGAGGGAAACACAACATTTCAGGGAGGCACATAAGAAAATGAGGGCAGAAATATTATCCACGCAGGGTCAGGCTGAATTCCAGGCTACCCAGGGAGAGGAGGAAAGCCAGGTGAGATGAAGGCCTCCAGATAAGAGATCCTAATTCCAGAACTGGCAGGCAGGTCTGACAGGAGGTTGCCTCTGTCCCTTCGGCAGCAGGAGGCTCCAATCTGCACTTTCACCTACTCTTTGCTGTCTCTGCTTATGCTACCCCAGCTTCTCACCACTCTCTCATCTTCATATCTTTTGAGGCAGAGACCCCTTGGAAAACCAGATGAAAGAAACAGCCTCAAGATAAATGTGCATGTATACAAAAGTTTGCCTACAATTCAAACCTTAGGGACCTGTGTTTACGAAGCCCTAATCTGCCTCTGAGCTTTTGTTACTATTTCTTTGGGTGGTTCTCTGTATGAATACCCCCACTAACCATTGATCTTTCCTATAGTGTCAATCCAAACTTCCTTAAAAAAGAGGATCTGATTGGTTTGGTCATCCACTATTCAGTGGGCAAAGCTTTGATGTTGAGCTTCATGTAATGCGAATCTACTCTGGATTGAACCACCTTTGGTCAGGTACCCAAAGGTCTAGTCCAATTAACAGTGGTTAAGCTAGCAGGGTCACATGGCATTAAGCATAATGACCTAAACTCAAAGGCCGCATTTCCTTTGGCAGAGTCTACAGGAATAGCAACTTCCCTCAGAAAAGGGGTATGGGTATGACAGGCATCTGAGTACAATGGACTTCTCTGTATAAGACAAATATAAATGAAAAAGAACGAGAGGATAACTGCAAATCACCACATGGGCCACAGACGAAATTATAAATTATATGTTTTATATATATATATATATATATATATATATATATATATATATATCTGACTAAGTAATGGCTGAAGGAATGCCAAAAAAGGATGGTAAACGTGGGGTAAGATAGACTATTGGAGTCTTAAATTTAAATTGTATTTTACAAAGAGAAGAGAAATGAACAGATTGAAATGAAGCACATCCTGATGGGCAAAGGCATGTCTAAAGGCAGACAGTGAGCAATCAGGAAGAAAAGGGAACCCCTGAAGAACCAAGCAGAGGAATCTGGGTTTAAGAGAACTGTGTGAGACACCACAGATTTTCTAGCAAAACGATTCTCACACAACGTAAATCATCCTTGAACAGTTCTGTGGTTGAGGCTGGACACAGGACAGACGGAAGTGAAGCGACAACGACAGGGAACATCCTCCAGCAGTGGACACCGGGCTTCCTCTGCTTTCAGCATCGTTATTTTCAACTTACTGTTCTATATCTAAGATAATTACACCACTCAAGGCTGCTTTCCTTTCGCTAACGCCACAAACTTAGACAATAAGGCTTTTGAAAGTGTCAGGCATGAAATCTTACAGTTGCCTTATTTCTACAGAATGAAGATATAAGAACCAAGACAACATGTATAGATAGAAGCAGGAACGAAGACCTGAGCTGTGATGGAGAGTCCCAGAGCGGTGGCAGAAGGGTGGGAACTGATTTCATTCTCACAACTACACCAAGGTAGAATACCAGGCAAGAAAAACAATACTTAAACACATGTACATATGTGCTTCTCTAAAACAGCTTAGTTCCGACCATGCTAAGTTGAAGAATGTGAGCATAGGATGTGCCAGACATCTCTGTCCCAGTAAGGCAGAAAATAAGTATAACCTCCCAACGTAAAATGTATATGCCAACACTGTTTTCTCTGTATAAAAAAGATGAACTGAACTCAGCTGAAAGGTAAGAGTAATTCAATTCACTTGGTTATTATGAAGCTGTCAAGTTTCTTTTCATTTCTGTAACAACAGGAAAACAGAATGAGTTATAAATACTAAAGACAGACCCTACCATGTACATAAGAACTAGAAAAAGAAAACATCACATTTTGGAAATTTTAACCTTATTTGTTGTTGCTGCTCTTCCTTCTAAGAGACCTCATCATTTGCTAGATGTATCTCATTGTACAGAACGAGTGCAATGTACAAAGTTCAGAAGCATTAAATTATCCTTAAGTTGACATGAAGGTCACACATAAGCCCCCCAAAGAAAATTTAAGACAGTCCTGTGGTCATCAGTGAGTTTATGGCTGTATAGGGTCATGAATTAGACACGAGAAACTTCTCTCTGGTGTGTCATACAAGATAGTTTATTTCACGATTATTATGGTGAACCCAAAATTAATCTTTCTGGCAGTTCCCGTTTGACAGCAGTAGTCAAATTACCCATGGTAACTCAGCAACCATAAAGCCCTACAGACTTCAATGGCAAGTGGATAAGTAACCCTTTAAACAGAGTTTCTCAACCTTGGCACTATTGACATTTTGGGCTAGAGAATTCTTTATTGAGGGGGGCTGCCCTGTGTATTATAGGATGTTTAGCAGCATCCCTGGCCTCTACCCACTAGATACCAGTAGCACATGCACCCCTCCCCCATGGCCCCAGTTGTGACAATCCAAAGGGTCTCCAGATATGGGGTGGGGGTGGGGGGCAAAAATGCTCCTGATAGAAAATTGCAGTTTTAAGGCAAGCAGGAATAGGAAGTCAGAGTGGGAAACTCCTTCATTGTCCTACTACAGCTAATATGTTAGATCATGAAACAAATTAATGTTAGTTAAAATAGTGTTTAGGTTACAAACTTACATTACAATCTAAGTATTACATTTAAAATCATACTCCCTAGAAAAAAATATTTATACTGTACCCTGTTATTTAAAGGGTTTTATATAATGAACTTTATTCAATTAGACACATTTCGAAATCAACTTATTTAAAAATAAATCATTAATTCAAATATAAACCACATATAATATTACATAGGACTATCATTTCAGATTTGTAAGTGTTCTAAATTATTTGCAATGCTTTTTCAATTTGAAGAAAAATGCAAATGCAAGAGTATCCTCACTGTTCATCTGACAATTAAAATGTAACTTTCTCATTACTTTAAAAGAAAACATTCTTTTTAATAAACTTATCTTCAATTAATATTGCCAAAAGTATAAAAAGATTTATCCTGTAGGAATGCCAAATGATGCCACTTTATTTGGCATAGATATGCACTTTAACCAATGATCAAATGATTCATTATTCTCATACCTCCATCCATCCCTCCACATTTACTATAAATCAGAGATTGCTGCCAAAATAAATAATAAATGAGCTCAAACTCCATCTCTCAAAAAGGTGAGAGTCTAAACAGACAGTCAGAGGGGAAAACAAGCAGTTGTGATACAATGCAGTAAATGTTAGATACCAGCATATAAGCAGCAATGAAAACATATACTTGTGTCCAGGAGAGTCAAGCAAGGTCTTACAGTGGAAGCAAACCTGAGACTAATCTTGCAAGGAGAAAATGAGCAAAGGGACGATTACTCTTCTACTATGAGAGTAGAGAAGGTCTTTTAAAAGCGTGATACAGGGGGCCAGGCCCGTGGCCAAGTGGTTAAGTTCTCCAGCTCTGCTGTGGCGGCCCAAGGTTTCACTGGTTTGGATTCTGGGCATGGACACGGCACTGCTCATCAAGCCATGCTGAAGCGCCCTCCCACATGCCACAACTAGAAGGACCTGCAACTAAGATATACAACTATGTACCAGGGGGGATTTGGGGAGATAAAGCAGAAAAAAAAAAAAAAAAAAAAAAGATTGGCAACAGTTGTTAGCTCAGGTGCCAATCTTTAAGAGAAAAAAAAAGCATGATACAGAAGCCAGGAGCCATAAAGGGAAAGATTAATAGGGCTACATTAAAATTGAAAACTTCATATACTTAAACAAATATACACACGGTAAACAACGAGATAAGGTAAATGACAAAATGGGATATGACTGGCAAAAGACAAGTGCTTGATATCACAACAATACATAAAAAACTCTTCATTGTGTTTTAATCATTCTCTTAACTGAATTTCCATAAAACTTATCATCCTGTTTTAATTAAAGAGGTTCTCCGTAGCTTTTATTCTTTTAAGTTATTTGAAGGAAATGTACAAGAGCAAGTGACTTATTTGCACACCCTTCAGTACTTAAATCAAACATTCATTATAGATTAGACTAGCCAATATCATTCTATAGAGAGAAACCTAAAATTAAATGATTAATTTGCTCATTTAAGGATAGCTCTGAAAAGGGGAAAGCTGGGAAATTTTATCATAACACAAATATAATGACATAGAAATAATTTAATTGTAATACTCATTAAACTGATATGTGCAGGGCAGTGCCCTTAAGAAACCAATTATCCATCTGGGGAAAAAAACACCAGTGTACTTTTCTGTATATACATCACATTTTAATAACAAGTTTACTTAAAAAGAAATACAGGTAGGTAGAAGAGAAAAAGAATTCACAGAAAATATACACTGTACCAATGAGATGGTACTTCAAAATTTTTTCTAGGCCCAACGTTTGAATTAGAACGGCCCGTGAAGGCGGCCAGGTCCCGGCAGTTCTCACTCACTACTTTCCTTCACTTCCTAGTTTTATCCACGCAGACAGATGCCCGCGTTCCACATGCAATGCATGTCAGTAAACTCACCGAGTACCTCCTATTTGCCAATTAATTTGCTGGGCACTGGGGACAATGACAGATAAGACATGGTTTGCTCAAGGAACTGCCAAGCAGGGACCTTGTCTGATCATCTTCTTGCCTTGGCATCTAGCACGATATTTTATACAGAGTAGGCCTTCCATAAACACTGACTGATCACATATGCCTACAAACAGCTAGAGCACGAGGAGAGCTACTGATAAAGCACTTAGAAATGACAAGCGTTCACAGAATCGGAGTGGTGACTTCCAGCTTCAGCACACAGAGTAGGAGTAGCACACGGAGTAGGTGAGGGCTGAGGTCAGAGATCAGAGAATGGCGTCACTGAAGACAGGTGCGTGAGCTTGGTCCGGAAAGCAAGCTGTGACTTACAGGTGCAGGGATAAGGGAAAGCCCTCTCAGGTGAGAGAGACAGCACACAGCACAGAGGGAGGGAAGTTCAAGAGTACACAAAATAGTGCCTGGCAGTCAGAGAATAGGGCTGTGGAGACGAGGGAAGCAAACTTTCTTCCTCAGTAGGTCAGGACAGAGCTCGGACATAAGTCTACTTCAAAAGCTCCAAAGATGATTGATATTTTTCAAAGTTTAGGAATCACGTACTATACCAAGTTTTCTATTTCATTGAGGAGAGAGAAAGAAGAAAGGTGGGAAAAATAAGACATGTAATTAAATTTGTTTTTATTCCCCAGTTAACATTTACCTTTAATTAATATGCAAGTATTTTATGATTCTCCAAAATTAAGTTATATACATCTCATCATAAATCTGACAAATAATGTCATTTATATGAATTTCAATTTTTCAAACTCTCCTTCACGTTACTAAAATTAAATGTGAGTTGACGCAAACTCTGGGCAAGTTAATCATATGGAGCTTCAATTTTCTCATGTGTACTAAGAAGCTTAGAATACATGATCCTTAAGGAACTGCCTTTGATTATGATGTGGCAAAATTCCATCTGTGACAATTTTAGAAACAAGAATTTGTGATGAGTATGTGAATTCTTCTACCTCCCACTGCCTGTAGGAGGTATCAAAAATCCCTTACTAAAATTATTCTGTGGAAATTTTTTCTACTGACTATGTCTAATTCACTGGACATTTAACATCAAGAAAAATAGACGCTGAATCAAAAACTCCAGTGTTTTGTGCTGTGGCTAACTGATGAGATCATCTGTATTTCTTTCAGATCAGCAGTAGCAAAATCAATACCACGTGTACCCAAATGCATCACCCTGGGCTGCAAGATTGCAGTAAAATCACATTTGCTAATTTGTCTGGTCAGGAAACTGAAAAGCCTGGGAGCTTCGGGATTTCAGTAGCACATGATTTTGCAGATTTAGCTCTATTAACTCGAATTTTTTTGTAAGTGCATTTCTAACAGTAAGGCCAACTATGTTCTTTTGGGCAAACGCCTACAGAATCGCAGGGGTACTGTTTGACCACAATCAAGCTGAGGCACTGAGTTTAAGAATGATTAATCACAGATAAATTAGCCTTTTGTTTCTTTTCTGACATTTCCGAACCCTTTCTGATGTTTCAACTATCTGATGTCCGGCCATGTCATGATACCATGTAGCCTGCCCACAATCACTGTTTCCTTTGGCCCCCACATAAGTCTGGATAAAGAACTGCATCAGAGCACCTCCTTGCCATCTCAGAACGGCTTACAGCAGCACTCTCAGGGACAACATGAAAGCACATTTTTAAATTATACCTAACACCATTTCTACATACTCCAATTCCACTTTCAAAGGAAACTGAATACTTTTGAAATGTATGGGAAGGAGCCAAAATAGAGAATATAAACTAAGCTTTACCTGCAAATATTAAACATTTTGAAAGCAAAGGAAAATTCATTTTTTAAAAAGGCTCAGAAAACTAAATATATTTAAACCAACAGCTCAATTTTAAAAAGTATATACAATAATGATATATATAAAGCATATAACATTTATATTTTAAAAAAATATAAACCAACAGTTCAGTTAAAAAAAAATACTGGCTGTTGGCAGAATGAAAAAAAACACCTGTTCAGTTGTTCACCCGCTGCTTCAGGAAGTGACTCTCCCCATCATCAATCATAGCTGCCCTAAGTTAATTCCACTCCCTTTGCCAATGATAACTCAGGCATAGATTAGAGGTACAACTCTGACAAATGAAACAAGTGAAGGAGGCTAGGAGGCTTCTTGGTATAATTTTTCTTGATCTTAAAAAGAGATATAGACCACCTCACACATATTAGGATAGCTACTGTCAAAACAAACAAAACCAGGGGGCCGGCCCGGTGGTGCAGCGGTTAAGTGCGCACGTTCCGCTTCGGCGGCCAGGGGTTCACCAGTTCTGATCCCGGGTGCGGACATGGCACCACTTGGCACGCCATGCTGTGATAGGCATCCCATGTACAAAGTAGAGGAAGATGGGCACGGATGTTAGCTCAGGGCCAGTCTTCCTCAGCGAAAAGAGGAGTATTGGCAGCAGTTAGCTCAGGGCTAATCTTCCTCAAAAACAAACAAACAAAAACAAAAAAATAACAAGTATTGACAAGTATGTGGAGAAATTAGAACCCATTTCGCTGTTGGTGAGAATGTAAAATGGTACAGCCACTATGGAAAACAGTATGGCAGTTCTTAAAAAAATGAAACATAAAATTACCATATGATCCACAATTCCACTTCTGGATTTATACACAAAAGAAATGAAAGTGGGGACTTGAACATCCATGTTCATATTAGCATTATTCTCAATAGCCAAAAGGTGGAAGCAACCCAAGCGTCTACCAACGGAGGAATGGATAAACAAAATGTGGCATACACATACAATGGAATATTATTCAGCCTTAAAAAGGAATGAAATTCTGACACCTGCTACAACATGGATGAACCTTGAGGACATTATGCTAAGTGAAATAAATCAGTAACAAAAAAAAATAGACACTGTATGATTCCACTTATATGAGGTACCTAGAATAGTCAAATTCATAGAGAAAAAGTAGAATGGTGGTTGCCAGAGGCTGGGGGCAGGGGGAATGGGTGCTATTGTGTAATGGGTACAGAATTTCAGTTGTACAAGATGAAAAGAGTTCTGGAGATGGATAGTTGCGAAGGTTATACAGCAATATAAATACACTTAATACCTCTGAACTGTATACTTAAAATGGTTAAGATCATAAATTTTATGTATATTTTACCACAATTAAAAGTGTTTTTTTAAAAAGAGACACAGGAGAGGACACTGTTCTTTTCTGATTCTAGCCACTGCTGATGGCCTGTGATGCCTGAATAGGTAGCAATCACCCTGGAACTGCGAGAGGAGCAGACCAAGAGGAAGAGCATCACTGAGGATGGCAGCCAGAAAACCAGACCATCCCCTCTCATTTTAGTAGGATAACTCCTCCAAGGAGAAACTCTTCTAAGTTGAAAATATAATTTCCATTCATTTCAGCCAGTTTCTGAGTTCCAAAATTGGTACTGATTTATGCTAAAACAGTACCAAGTCCTGTTAAAATGGCCACAATTTTTATAACAGTTAATGTGAGCAATGATAACACAATATATCAGACAATTTCCTTTCACTGATGACTCTAGTTTCCAGCTCTCTTTAAGTTCTACTGTGATTATCCTGAGTCTTACATCTAAGACTATGGCCACAGACAAAACATATCTAACCACATAATGTTTATGTAAATCAATCTTTAATGCATACACACACGTATACACATGAAGACCAGTAAAACCAAAACAATTCAGTAAAACCAAAACAATTCAGTAAAAATGCATTTTAGGAAATATGATGTACAAGAATATAACTGTTATAAATTAGCAAACCATGAGGACTTTGGGAGGAGAATTTATTGCCAGCACACGCCCCTGATGTAACTATGAAGATGACCACATAGTGATTTTCCTCTTGCAGCGCTCACCATTTGCAAGACAAGTAAAATCAAAATCTGTCATATTAAGAAATGCCTTGTAGGCTCAAGTCAGGGTATTAAATGAAACTCCTTATAGAGATGAATTCTCATAAGCCAAATGGGCATATCTCTATGGAAATTAAGTGACTCTGCCAAAACTCGCTCACATTGAACCATCAGAAACTTCCCAGATCAGTTCAGCTCAATTGAGGACATGAGTCTGCACAGCTCAACACAGAATGATTTCTATGTACATAAAAATCTACATCTATATCTACTGATTTCCGTCCCAGACCATGCGTTTCAGTCATCGTGAGTAACAAACCACTCCAAAACTTAGTGGCTTAAAACAACAATAATTTATTATTCCTCATGATTCTGAGAGCTGGCTACAGTTCACGAAGTGGTTCTTCTGCCAGCCTCCCTCAGGCTCAATCACATAGCTGCATTCAGCCAGGAGTGTTTGGATGGGGCTGAAACACGCAGGATGGCTTCAGGCCTCCCAAGTGGCCTCTCTATCCAGCAGGGTAGTTGGACCTTTTACATGATGGCTGGCTCCAAAGACAGAGGAAGGGAAAGCTGCCAGCCCTCTTAAGG
Organism: Equus asinus; assembly: GCF_041296235.1. NCBI lineage: Eukaryota > Metazoa > Chordata > Mammalia > Perissodactyla > Equidae > Equus > Equus asinus. The sequence goes on along the minus strand of NC_091791.1, from coordinate 11,126,716 downwards.
CCTAGGCCTGAAGTCCCAGACAGCTACTTCCATGGTATACTATCAGTCAGTGCAAGTCACAAGGCCAGTCTACCCAGGGAGAGGGAAACAGACTCTACTTCTGATGGATGGAGCAGCATGCACACCCAGGGTAAGAGGAACTGATGATGGACACCCTCGGAAAGCATCTATCAAACCATGGTCCTCCCTACACATAAAGATAGACTCGCCATTTCAGCATGCCTCCATGACAGCTCATTACTCAATAAAAGAAAGCAGGTAAAACCAGCTCTTTTGTGTATCTCAGACCTGCTGTCAAATACCTTAACTTGCTCTATGTCATACAATAAATGTATTAATGTAACTTAACATGTCTAAATCTACACAAGAAAATCCAAGTGAAACATTACTCTAGTTTCAGATACAGTTAAATGTCACTTGTTGTCACTTTATGCACTATACTATAATTGTCTACCTGCCCCTTCAGCTGTAAGCTGTATCAGGGCAAGGCCCACACCTACACTGCTTACAACTATATTCCCAGTGTCTAGTGTGTACCGGGCACCTAAGAGACTGCTTCTTCTCAGTTATCAAAAATATTCCCCTATTTTGAAATATATTCCTTTTCTCTTTAATACCAGATAGAAAACACTTTCGTAGATTCTTCCAAGTATATTTTACAATGTGGCTCTCCCAGACATAGTTTTTACTATTTTAAAAACAGGTATGAAACGGCTTTAATCTATCATGACCATAAATTACTGCCTATCTTTATCCTTAAGTAAAGAGAAATCAGAGTCTTAGTTTCTGATACAACGTGTGGAACAGAGTGACATGGTATTCTGTCACATCCTCTGACTAGTTCTCCCCAAATTCAATGGCTCAGTCAGTGGGATATGTAGATGCTCTTTTCTGACATAAATGGGCTTGAACTGAACATTAGTCAGACTGCCCTCAATGATGACATGCAGCTTGGAGATCTGGCACAAACATACCAAATTCTCCTCACTTCAGTGGAGAAAAATAGCCATTTTACTCCACCATCAAACATCTGAGCTCTGAGACTTTTTCTGCACTGAATGGATAAGGAAAAATCAACAGACACCCTGTGGCACAATGCAGGATTTATTACTGAGAGGTTCACTGTGTTGTAGCACCAACCCCAACAGAGTTCAGTGCCACTTTCCTCCCAGCAAAGGACAAGTGTGCACGATGCTGTGAATTTTCAAAAAGGGAGGCAGCACTGGTATACACTAGCATAAACCTCTCCTTTTCCCCAGCATCTGAACTAAACTAAGAAGTCTGGCTAATAGCACAAGCAGGCCATTTAGAAGTTTGGGTGCCATCTGTCAGCATACATACACAGAACCTTCATAGGTCCCCAAAAAAGCACAGGTAATGATTTTGTGAATGTTAGCCTACTAGGTAGGCTCTATCCTATTAGGACAAGTAGCTCTATAATCAAATTGAGATTAAAAATACAGAATTATCTCATTTCTACATCATTCCCATCTTACAGTTGCAAAAACCAAGATTAGCTGTAGTTAAGCCAACTTCTCCAAACCGTTGCACAGTTCTGTGTCATCAGCTCCCTTTGCTATCAGTACTTATCATACTCCATGATATCTAGTCACATTCTATTAAGACTGTCTGTGTGTCTAAGCTATAACCTATTTACAAAGTAGAAGTTGTCCTATTCACACTCAGTATATATTTGTTAAATCAAAGAGTTTCTCACTATTCTACATACTTTTGACCCTCAGCATTAGGATTTCTACTCATTAATTCAACAAATGTCTATTAAGAATTAAAGATCTACTGTGTAGCAGGCACACTGTTAGGCACCTGGTATACATAATGAAGATAAACATCAACAGATTCTCACAAATGTATGCACAGGACTTGAGTTTTAGGAAGAAATGGAGAATGCTACAGGAGCTGGGGGTGGGGAGGCTGGGTGGTCCAATCTAGTCTTAGGGTCCAGTACAGATTACTGGAGAAAGTGACTCCTAGGCTGACAAACGATGGATGAGGAGTTTGTAAGCACGGAGGATGGGCAGAGGAAGGGAGAAAAACAAGAGAACAGTACGGGTAAGGGCCCTCAGGTGGGAAAACCCAGCTGAAAGGAGGTCACCTGTAGATATGAGCTTCTTCAGTAAGAGTGATTCTGAATTTAACAAACAGAAAATAGCAAACTTTACAATGAGAAATAGCCATCTTTCCAGTTATCATTAGGCTCTAAGATGTGAAAAATCAATCTGGTGCAGGGGTTCCCAAGCCTCACTTCACATTAGAATCTTCTGAGCATGAAAAAGAACTCTCATGCCCATGGCTGAAGCCCAACCAATTAATCACAATCTCTTAAAATGGACCTGACCATCGGTATTTTTAAGAAGTTCCCCAGGTCATTCTAAAGTTCAGCCAAAACTGATGACGGCAGCAACTCAAAAGCTAAGCACCGCACTGGCTGTCCCCTCAGCCTCTTCCTGAAATGACCCTTTGTCTTCCCACTGGCTCACTTCTTGTCAATCAACTCTTAGCCTAAACATTACTCCTCAGAGAGGCCCACCTTTACCCCAATCTAAAGTAGCCATACCTACTAAATGTTTACCACCTCACACAGTACTTACCCCATCTGACATCTGTCGGCTCTATTAATTTATCGTAGGTCATCCACTAGAATGGAAGTTCCATGAAACTAGGGATCTTGCCTGTACTGTTCACTGCTGTATTTGCAGTAGGAACTCAATAAATATCACAGAGAGGAAGGAACATACTAGGCCAGAAGACAAGTAGGCGTGGGGGCATCTCTCATGTAAATGGAATTTAAAAAATAATATTCTGAAGCTATAATTCTGACAGATTTAGACTGAATATGATTAAGTCAAATTGAGCTACATGGAGGACATTTTTAAAATCCTTAACTAAAAACTAGATATGAGCCAGACTTCCGTTTCCAAGCAGAGCTCTACCTAGAAAGGAGACTGAAGAACATGCAATATTTAGTCTGGACTGGGGTCAGTAAAGGTATGATTAAAAGTCTTCATGCAGAGGAAAGAGCTGACGAAACTATGGTCAATATTTCCACTAATGACCAAAAACAGAAGAAACGGGTTAAAATATAGAGGCATTTAGATTTTAGCTTAGGCATAAGGAAAAACTCACCAAGAAAAATGCTGTGACACTGGAATGGCTATTAAAGATAGGAAGTAAAAGTGTAATTTCTACAAGAGCCTAAGACTGGTATAAAAACACTTCTGTTTAGAATGGGTCATACAAAAGCACACAGAGGAAGATGAATAGATAGGGTGGTCAGAGTTTTGAGTGTTTAATTGTATTACATTATCTTGAGTACTTGAGTTTCCTACCCTGACCTAATTCAGATCTAGTACCAGAAAAATGAGCTAGAAGGAGAAAATGCTAATAAAAACAGTACCAAATAAGTATTTTAGGAAAAGAAAAATACGTTCACGCTTTTCCTTCTGCACAGAATATATCTTTAGACCTATCAAGTAAATTATTAATTCAGCCATAAAGAAAATTTTTGATGACCAAATTCAGAAGTTATCTACAGTGTACACTTAAGTATGAGATCAAACAAGAAACTCCAAAGGCCAGCAGGACACCTTGACCAGACTATCTGGGCTGTCAACATAAAACCAGCAAGGTAACGAGAATCACCCTTCTCTCAAAGCCAGTTCTACTTTTAGAATCCACAATTTCTAACAATGGACTCATCACTTCCCCAGCCATTCAGTACTTAACCTCAAAGCTTTGGAATCATTCTTGATCATTCCCACATTTAGTTAATCACCAACTTCTGTGGATTATTCCTTTGTAAGAGGGGACAAAAAAAAAGAGGGAGGGGAAATTTATGGATTAAAAAGATTTAAGAGACAAAGCAACGAAATACTATGTATGGACCTCACGAGTTTGGGTCCTAAGTCAAACAAATTAACCGTAAAAAGAAATATTAAGAGGGGGCTGGCCCGGTGGTGTAGCGGTTAAGTGCACACGTTCCACTTTAGCGGCCCAGGGTTTGAATCCCGGATGCAGACATGGCACCGCTTGGCAAGCCATGCTGTGGTAGGTGTCCCACATATAAAATAGAGGAAGATGGGCACAGATGTTAGCTCAGGGCCAGTCTTCCTCAGCAAAAAGAGGAGGATTGGCAGATGTTAGCTCAGGGCTAGTCTTCCTCAAAAAAAAGATTATGAGACAATTGGGGAAACATGAACACTGACTAGATATAGGATGATACTTAGAAATACTAATACTTTTGAGGTGTGATGATGAAAATGTGGTTATTTTTTCAAAGTGCTCTTATCTTTTAGAAATACATACTAAAATATGCACAGATGAAATGATACCCTAGATTTGTTTCAAAACAATTCAAAAGATGATGGAGGTGGGAATCAGGATGAAGGAATAGATGAAATAAGAAGTACTAATAATTGCTGAAGCTGAGTAATGGGTATACAGGGGTTCAATTACACTTTTTAATTTGGCTTATGTTTAAAAAGTCCCATAATTTAAAAAAATAATAATTTATACATATGAATATATTCATATTTTTTGATTTATACATGCCATGCTCTTGGCTCTAAAATTTTCAAAGACTCCCAACTGCCTACCTACCTTAGTCTAGCTTTCACAGCCCTTTGGTTACCTTTTTACATGAATATGTCATGAGCAGGGTCACCTCTGAATCCCTATATGCTCCTCCTTGAAATGTACTTCTCCATTATATCTACTCTTTTCGGGGGCCTCTCCTCCCTCTTAGTTAAACCTTTTCCTCTTTCACACCTTGTGTAGAAAACCCCCACTGCCTCCTATGCCACTCACCAGACCACTGTACTGACCTGGTTTTATGAAAAATACCCCTAATCTTCACTGAGATTACAAGTTTTAAGAGGAAGATTCATATTTACATCTTTCCGCATCTTCAGAGGTTAAAGCAGTGCTCTAAGTGGAGCAGAGGCACTTGGTTACTGCTGCGACAGTGGGCGGGATGGAGGGAGTCTGCTCCTTTACACTGCTGTGGACTTTCCAGAGTTTTTACAGTGGGGTACCAATACTTACAAAACATCGAAGAGGTTCATTAAAGACAGTCATAAAAGCTAAAACTTTTTGAAAGGGAAATTCTGAAATATACTTAAATCTCATAATTATACAATGAATTACAAAGTAAGAGCAATAGACACTATGGTTCTCACTATAGAAAGCTTCATTTCTGAGGCAGGAAGGAGATTTCCTTAATTAACCCATTTGTCCCCCCTTCAAAGCTCAAAAGCCTGTGCCATGAGACAAAAATCATATTAGGGATTCATTTTTTCTACGATAAAAACCATACAAATATTTGCAAATATTATATTATTGAAAATATCTTGCTGCTTGCATCGAGCTCAAGTTTTTCTGGACTGTGACTGGGTCCAAAGGAAACAAAGCCAAAACTAAATGGACGAGAAAGAACGGAGGGCAGAGGAGAGTTAGAGTGCACCCAGAGAAGGCAGATTTCTTAGTGGGCATACTGTGCTGCCCCAAGTAAGGAGGACCCCACTGAAAGTTCAAGAATAGCTGGGATTTCTACGTATTCAGGTTCTTTCTACATATTAACCTAAATTAAACAAATATTAAGTGCCTATGTGTCAGGCACTGTTCTAGGCAATGAACAAACTAGATTCTATGAAAAGTTTAAAACATATTTTAAAATAATTCATGATTTACATTTGGCAAGTTAAATTAATATGACAAGAAACTATGAAAGCACTAACTTTCATAATGAATCTACAGCAGACATGTGTGAAAAATCAACTTTACCTTATATTTCATCTTAGGACATGAATGAATGTAGAAACCCATATAGTAATAGTTGAGTTGAGATGTTTTCTCATGAAGTTGCCTAGTAAAAGCAATTTCTCTGCCAAAAGAAGAATAAAGATGAAGGTATAGTTAAGTCCAGTTCCAATATTCAAAGTACTAGTAATTTGATGACAAATGTTTGACAAAATCTGATATTAAGCAATCAAAAAAAATCCAAGTGTTGGGAGATGAACAATTATAAAAACACTGTAAGATGAGTTTTCTACAGAGACACCTCCATCTTGATATCCTGGTCCAACCCACCATTATGGCTCCCTGGACAACAGCAGTAGCCTCCCAGCTGGTTTTCCTGTTTCCACTCTTGCCCCTCCATAACCCCAAAGGGGAATCTTAGTAGTCTTTTATAATGTTAATCAGATCAGGTAACCTGCCCAAACCCTTCCCCCACTCAGCGAATGAATGATACCAGGACATATAGATTGTGCTCAAATAAACATCTGTTAAGCAAATTACTTACATTGCTAAAAAGAAAAGGTAAATAAATGCCATGCCCATGATCCCCAACTCAAACATTTTTTAAAATCTGCAGACTATATTACATAAAAATCTACAGTGATTCTAAGTTAAAATGTTAAAACTCTACATTGATAAGAAATGGAGGGAAAATAACCTAAACAGGTTTCACCAAAATACATTAAAATCAATAATGGAATTGGCAACTTGTAACCTACTCTCCTCAACTTTGCTTTGAAATGTCAATCTCCTGGCTGCCTTTCCTCTTCTATAAATTCCGTGACTCGCATTCTCAAGGGCACTAACAGGAAGTGACAAGCCTCCAATGCAGTCTCAATCTCCTCACTCTCAAATGACAACCTCTTTCCTGCTCTCGGGCTCCTCTGCTACTTCCTCAAGGCTCTCCAACTCTAGAATTTTTCAAAAGATATACCAAGCAATAAGTGGAACTCTTTCAAATTTTGCTGGGAATTGATTAGTTACTATCTCAAATGCAGTATGATCTCGAAGCTCTCTCTTAGTTTACTGAGACATGAAATGATATTTCATACATAGGCTGGGACTTATTATGTAGGAATAAGTATCATTCTTAATATTTATGAGAAGTATAGAAAAAAAATCCATAGCCACACATTGTAAAGTGATAGATATAAAAATAAAACAAGAAAGAAAATGGCAACAATTTTGGAGTACTGACTGATTTTGGTGCCAAGAAAATGTATCTTTTCTGAAATATATACTTCTAAACTGACAAAACGTCAATGCTTTAACTTAGTTCCAATTTGAGTGATATCACCAAGAGTCATAAATATTTTTAATTAGTTTACATAAAATGTAAAATCAAATACCTAAGAAAAATAAAACATTATTACAAAGATCAGTTGTAAACACTGTATAATTGTGAATTTGTTATAACTTGGCATTAAGAGAGACTTCAGGTTGAAAATACAACAATAGGGAACTTCTTTATACCGTGGGACATTGAAAGAAAAAAAAAAAACAATTCTGGATCAGACTGAAAAAAAAATCAAATGGTGATCAAAGAAAAATATCAACTCTTCTACTTTTATGAGCCAGAAAATAGCACATACACAATAAATAAAATAATCGCAAAATACATTTTACCATGATGTGAAAATGTGACCATCAGACAAAAAGACTGGGAAAAGTAAAGAAAAAAATGACACAATGGGGGCCGGCCCCGTGGCCAAGCGGTTAAGTTTGTGCACTTCACTGCAGCAGCCCAGGGTTTCGCTTGTTAGGATCCTGGGCACGGACATGGCACGGCTCGTCAGGCCACGTTGAGGTGGTGTCCCACATGCCACAACTAGAAGGACTATGTACTGGGGGTATGTGGGGAGAAAAAGCAGGGGAAAAAAAAAAAGAAGATTGGCAACAGTTGTTAGTTCAGGTGCCAATCTTTAAAAAAAAAAAAAGACATAATGATAGAGGGAGAAAAACAGAGACTCAAGTTCCAGACAAATAATAGAAAAATAATTCTCAATCCTCCTTCCCTCCTCTTTCACTTATATACACAGATAAGCAGGAATAAAAATAGAAACAAATATTTTCATGGAATAAGACCCCAATCCTTTTACCATTACAATAATGCACGTAAAAATATTTGTGCTGTGTTGCATATATTTTCAGCCACAGACATAAAAGAGAAATCATCTTTTGGTGAGGGTCAGAGTCAGATGGACAGTCAGGGACTCCTCAGTCCTGTTCTATATATTTTATGTAACTGTGTATTTCTTCCGACAGACTCACATTGCTTTAATTCATTACACCAGATTCATTTAACCTTTAGTTATAAAAAAAAATATGATAGCAATGACAAGAAAAAATATATAAAGAATATAACTTTTTATTGCTGAGGAAGATTTGCCCTGAGCTAACATCTGCTGGCAATCTTCCTCTTTTTGTATGTAAGCCACCACCACAGCATGGCCATTGACAGACAAGTGGTGTAGGTCCAGGCTCAGGAGCTGAACCTGGGCTGCCAAAGCGGAGCGTGCTGAACTTAACCACTAGGCCACTAGAACATAACATTTATGGAACATTAAGTGGTTCTGAATGGGGAGCTTAAATAAATGCATAAACTAAACAACAAAAGCATCCTACAAATACAATGACTTCCCATACACTAGACTAGATGGATACCTTAAAAAGCAAGGGAACTACTATCAGACATTGGCTTCAGTTCTAAAAGTGATATTTCTAAATATCAATATATAAGAGACTACTATAGAAACAAATTACTATGTACTATCAAACAGGATTTCTACTGTTATATGATGAAATATAATCAAATAAGGAATTATTTGATGTTTCATATGACTCATTACAACTGTCAAAAGCAATCTTACCGGAGTGCAGAGTAGACACCCAAAGACAGAAATGAATAATCAGGATCGTAATACAAATACACAGATGATACACAGTATGGAAGGATGTCAATCACTCCCACAGCAATGATCTTTCCATCAAGCCAATACTGCTGGTGAAAGGAGCCATAACCACAATCTGGTCCATTAGGGGGATTCTCTGCCTGTGAAAAAGCAGACACGCAAATATGAACAATTTGTCATTTTTCTCTTTATATTAAAAATCTCAATAATTAACCTATTATAGATTTATTTTATTCAGATTATCAAGTCCTAAAATTTCCTTTTAGTTGCCCCTTATTTTCTGTAATCACAGTCTGCAAAAATTTTTACGTGTAGAAACACTGAGCAAATAAAAGAATGAAAAAGAAAATCAACTTAAGATTTTTTTCAACTCGTTTTAAAATTTGGCAGTAGAAAATATAAATTTTATAGGGTAAGTAAAAAGCAATTAAATTGTGTTCTTCTCGGGCTGGCCCGGTGGTGCAGCAGTCAAGTGCACACGTTCCGCTTCAGCAGCTTGGAGTTCGCAGGTTCAGATCTCGGGTGCAGACATGGCACTGCTTGGCACACCATTCTGTGGCAGGCATCCCATATATAAAGTAGAGGAAGATGGGCATGGATGTTAGCTCAAGGCCAGTCTTCCTCAGTGAAAAGAGAAGGACTGGCAGCAGTTAGCTCAGGGCTAACCTTCCTCACACACACACACAAAATTGTGTGTCTCTGTTCCACACAAAAGTTGGGAAAGAAATGTGAACGAGAGAAAGATGGAGAACATAAAAAGAGAGGGCTGGCTGAGAATAGGAGAACTTGCCCACACTGCCAGCCAGGCCTGATCTATGACTACGCTGCACTAGTAAGATATGTGATTCCATTATTCGTTCTAGGTAAGAGTTTCTGTGTACGAACACAGGGCTATGACTTTTCTCCCTATTAGCCATAGGGAAATTAAGTTATTTCCTTGTCATCTTACTGTAACTATACCCAGAGAAAAAATTTCGAGATTTAAGAGTATAATCATTTTTCTGTAAATAGTTAGCTGAGTGATATTTCTCATTGTAAAATCCAGAATGATGGGGCAGGCCCCATGGCCAAGCAGTTAAGTTGTGTGCTCTGCTTCAGCAGCCAAGGGTTGCTTGTTCAGATCCTGGGCGCGGACATGGCACCGCTCATCAGGCCACATTGAGGTGGCGTCCCATGTGCCACAACTAGCAGGACCCACAACAATATACAACTATGTACTGGGGGGATTTGGGGAGAAAAAGAAGAAAAAAGAAAGAAAGATTGGCAACACTTGTTAGCTCAGGTGCCAATCTTTAAAACAATAAATAAAATAAAATCCAACCTGATTTTAAATATAACTGCTATTAAATGAAAATTGTATAATGAAAATTATGAAGCAGCATAAAAAATGTTTGCTAGAGATTAAATGGATGTTGGAGATTAAAAATTTAAGTTGAACAAATGCAAAAAAACTTGTGTATCATTTTCACACAGTTAAAATTAGAGAATGTGTACGGAAAAAAGCTAGAAGGGAATGAAGAAAAATAAAAAAGCCAGATTTGCTAATATTAAAACCATAAAAAGACAGTACAAGATAGCAAATCTACAGATCAATATCTCATAAACATAGATACAAAAATCCTCACCAAAATATTAGCAAATCAAATCCAACAACATATAAAAAGAATTATACACCATGACAAAGTGAGATTAATACTAGGCATGCAAGGCTGGTTCAACATTAGAAAAGTAATTTAAAAAAGAAAAGCAATTGTATAATCACTATAAAAGCACGCTAAAAGAAAAAAATCATGATCATTACCAATTGCTGCAGAAAAAACATTTGACAAAATCCAACACCCATTCATGACTAAAAACTCTCAACAAACTAGAAGTAGAAGGGGCACTTTATCAACAGGATAAAGAATATACACAAAAAATCTACAGCTGACATTATACTTAATGGTAGGAAGCTGGACGCTTTCCTCCCTAAGACTGGGAACAAGGCAATGATATCCTCTCATCATTCCTATTCAACACCATACTGGAAATCCTAGCTAGTGTAATAAAACAAGAAAAGGAAATAAAAGGTATACATACAGATTGGGAAGGAAAAAAGAAACTGTCTTTGTTTGCAAATGATATGACTTACTGTATAGAAAATTGTAAAGAATCAACAACAAAAAATGGAACCAAAAAGAAATTATAGCAAGGTCACAGGATACAAGGTCAATATACAAAATTCAATTGTTTTCCGAAATACCAATAATGACTGGAATTTGAAATTAAAAACACAATACCTTTATAAAACCACCAAATGAATTACATACCTAAGTATAAATCTAACAAAATATGTACAGAATCTATATATAGAAAACTACAAAACTCTGATTGAAGGTGATGTAAATACAAGGAAAAATATAGATTGAAAGACTCAACTATTGTTAAGATGTTCATTCTTCCCAAGTTGGGTCTACAGATTTAATGCAATCCCAATCAAAATCCTAACACGTTATTTTGTAGATATCAACAAACTGATTCTAATGTTTATATGGAAAGGCAAAAGACCCAGAAGAGCCAACACAATACTGAAGAAGAACAAAGTTGGAGGACTGACATTACCCGATATCAAGACTTACTATAAAGCTACAATAATCAAGATAGTGTGATATTGGTGAAGAATAAATAGAACAACGTAACAGAATAGAGAACCCAGAAATAGACCGACAAAAATACAGTCAACTGACCTTTGACAAAGGAGTAAAGACAATTCAAGAGAGAAAGGATAGTCTTTACAACAAATGGACAAGTGGACATTCAAATGCAAAAAAGGCAAAAGCTAGACACAGACCTCACATCTTTAAAAAATTAACTCAAAAAAAAAAGTTAACTCAAAATGGATCACATACCAAAACATAAAATGCAAAACTCTAAAATTTCCAAATGATAACATGAGAAAATCTAGGTGACCTTGGGTTTGGTTATGAGTTTTTAGATACAACACAGCACAATCCATGAAAGAAATAATTGATAAGCTGAACTGCATTAACATTAAAAACTTCTGCTCTGCAAAACACATTGTTTAAAGAATAAAAAGTCAAGCCACTGACTTGAGAAAATCTTGCAAAACATACACCTAATAAAGGACTGGTATTCAAAAATACAAAGACTCTTAAAATTCAACAAGAAAATAACCCAATTGAAAACGGGCAAAACATTTGAGCAGACACTTCACCAATGATGATGCAGAGATGGCAAATAAGTATATGAAAAGACACTCAACATCGTTTGCTGTTAGGAAATGGAAATTAAAAAACAATGAAGAGTACTGTACAACTATCACAATGGCTGAAATCCAAAAACCTGAATACCAAATGCTGGTGAGGATGCAGAGCAACAGGAACTCTCCTTCATTGACGATAGGAATGTAAAATGGTATAGAAACTGTGGAGGACAGTTTGGGAGGTTTTTTTTTACAAAGCTAAACAGTCCTACCATACAAATCAGCAATCACGCTCCTAGGTATTTATGCAGTTAGTTTGAAAACTTAGGTCACAAAAACCAAAAGGCCTGCATGCAAATGTTTATAATAGTTCCATTCATAATTGCTCCAAAATGGAAGCAACCAAGATATTCTTCAATAGGTGATAAACCGTGATGCATCCATACAATAGAAAATTATTCATCAATAAAAAGAAATAAGCTATCAAACCTCACACAAAATGGAGAAACCTTAAATGCATACTGTTAAATAAAAGAAACCAGTCTGAAAATGCTACGTACTGTATGCTTCCAATTACATTCTGTAAAAGGCAAAACTATTGAGACAGTAAAAAGATCAGTGGTTGCCAAGAATTTGAGGGGTCTGGGGAGGGATGAACAGAGGAAGCAGAGCAGACTTTCAGGGTGAAACTATTCTATATAACACTGTAGTACCGGATATGCGACATTATGCATTTGTCAAAACTCACAGAACTTTACAACACAAAGAGTAAACTTTAATGTATTCAAAATAAAAGAAAATCATTTAGATTAAAGGATCCCAGGAAGGAATGCAGATGACGACAAGAGAATCTCTTACAAATGTACGAAACAATCTCACTGAAGGAGGTTGGGGAGGGAACGTTGTTGACTTAAGTAACTTTTGGCATCTATGGCCATGAAGGCGAAAGGAAATCTGCACATAAGCATTGCATCCTACCTGATGAAGTTGCTTCCCACGAGGACTATGGGCTACAATTCAGATACTGATACACATGTATACTGGAATTGAACAATTAAGTAAATGGATGACGGATGGTAAAAAAAGATTGCTCACGGTTGGAGTGGAAATTCACAGATAAGCAAGGAGACCAGGCTAGAATGATCCATGTGGTAACAGATTAGAGTTGGAGACATGAGTAAAATGGTTACATATAGAAATATTTATAGGTATGTATATAATCATAGATATGTTCATACAATACAAGGGTTAGTATACATACATATATTTCTTTGCTCTGTCAGATGAGGAGACTAAAAGGAATGACATCCCATTAGCACTAAGCTCATCTAGCACCCAGATCTTGGTTTCTAATATCATTCCGCAATAAAAGGAACAAGGGCTCCTTGGAGAAATGGCTGATTCTAAGACTAAGGCAGGAAATGTACAAGATGAGCCTAGAGCATCTTATAGAGTCAAAAGTAAGGAAGTACTTGAAAAGCAAAAACAAAAACAAAACCCACACTGATAGAGGTACATCAAAGGGGCATAAGAGTCAACTGAAAGAGCTCCCCATGACCAAAGCTGGAACAATTTGAGCAACAAAATAAAGCAGTACTGGATTATAACCCAAAGTATAAAATAAATATCTGGGAGTCCGTCCTGATATAAATGATTGAGTAAACAAATAAGGAAGAGACAAATCTCCGATGCAGAAGAATTCCAAAAAGTTTATGTAGATGTCCTAAGAGTAGGAAAGCCTAACTTCCTACTACTTAAGTATGGGCTGCAGACAGTGACTTCTTTCCTAAGAGTGCAGTATGGAGAGGGGTAAAGGGGTAAAAAAGGTGGTCAAGGTCAATAACAACAAATAAGAGAGGATTTAGTAAGGCACTAGCAGTATCGGTGACTTCTAAAACTTCTACTGCTGTAGTTAAAATGTTGTTTGGGCAATAAATACATCTTTAAACTTTTAAGAGCTTCCACCAACCATAATAATAAATTCTGTCACATCATGGTTTTAGCATTCACTGTCACATATAGGATTGCTCTTTAAAAAGTCATTACTATTTTTCTAGAAACAGATCTAGTTTGAAGAGTAGAACAGATAAACAGAAGCATTAACCAAAAGGAAAAAGAAAAGGATATTAACCTGTCATAACTACATCTGAGTTGATACCAATACTCTAAATTGCTAATAGACTTGAAGCCTAATCACCTGTCTGAGAAACGGAAATGCTCCAAATATGTTATAAGAAATAAACAAATTCTTATACATTACTGAATTTTCTGAAATCCATTTTTTAAGTGTAAGCCCTGAAGCTCATAAGAATGAAGCTCCCTGTCTTTAAAAACAATCATGCAAGAGAGCAACCCCTGCAGTGACACAGACAGAGAAAAGCTGTCAGTTTGTGATAGGTATGGTGGGGAGCCTGTCAAATGCCAGAAAACCTCCAAGTCAAAACTTAATTGGATGACTTTTAAATGAATCTAAATTCTTCCATGATTTCAGTTTAGTGTGTCATTCTGGGATTCATTAAATCTAACGTGCGTAGTCATTCATTCAAAAATGTATTTATCAAGGACATAATAAGTATGAACTCAAAAAGTATATTCTCTATAAATAACCAATATATTCTGTTAACTCTAAATATAAATCAGTCCTACTTGTTGTGCCAGCTTGAAATATTTTTTCAAACTCCAATTACCTTCTCAGTTTCCAATTTTCATCATTTCTCTCATTCCCTGGACCTCCCATTCAATAACCTAATTCTATTTACTTCATTGGTTTGTTCTCCTGTGAGTCCACTCATGACCAATTTGTCCTACCACAGGCATTATTCCAACTCTCAATTCATGTAAAAGTTGGGGGTCTTCCCCTTCCACAACACACTTTATATAGATATGGGCTGGCTTATAATTACTTAGGAAAGAACAAGCCACATAACTATTCTGACACCCATCACATCACAGATGAGGAAACCTGAAATCCAGGAGTCAATGATGCAACACAATGATCATAAAACCATGAGGTTATAAACGACTCACAAACTCCCCTCCTAGCCCCCAGCTCAATGCTAGTTTTATGGTAATGTAAGAAAATCAGCTAGCCAAATACATTTTTTAAAACTCATTTTTTGAATATCTCTAGCATATCCAAGTCAGTAAACATAGTAACATGAAAAACAAAGTATTTCAATGCATGTTTTTTAAAAAAAGTTTTCTTAAAACTTGCCTTGCTGTACTCCTTTTCTTTCCAACATGTTTTCTGACAATTAAAATATGAAAGATTTCCTTTTCTCCCTAGTGGGGCCCTCACTGATCTAATTTTAAAAAACAGATTTCAAAAACGGAAGATGATCCAAGTAAACGCAGATAAGAAGCTATTTTCCTAAAAGTACATCTGGTTGTCTCAGCACTACTGTTTAATAATGATCTGTTGTCCTCAATTTGGTTAGGAGGTCAATCAATACTTTCCAGGTTTTCAACAGGTACCCAGCAGCTGTGGAAAACAGACTGGAGGTGAACCTGAGAGATTGATTCTCTTGGCCCTCCGTGCAGCTGGATGGAAAAAATTCAGTGCCTACATGTTTCCAATAACATAACCTGAACTGATTTAACTAACGTCCCCGATTTTTGTCTATATACACACACGCATTTGTTAAATCAGGTCTATCCTTCCACCTGACACAAAACTGCCATAACAGAATTTCGTTCCCTCAAACACAATCCCTTAATTCAAATTATTTAACACTTTAAAACATAGAAAGAACACAGGAGTTTGAGGGACACAGCATAGGAGAAAAAAACAGAAAGAACAATAATTAAATCTGTGAAATCAGAAGTCAACCGAACTCTCGGTATGGCTCCCCCAGTCGTTCAGTAACATCCCTGAAACGCAGACTCATTGAATTTTATCATACTAAATGCCTCAATACGCTATTATTTGGATACCCATTGATTACAAATGCGTAAATGAACAGCAACCAGAAAGTATCTTTATTGCAAATTTATGTATTAACTATCAGCTTACATAGATTTGTCACCCTCACCTCCACTAAGTCAAAAAGGGCCGCATCTTAATTCTCCAAAAGGCTCAGTCCCACAGTATTACAGAGGCCTCAAGTCACTGACTATTCTCTGCTTACTGCCTTGAGAATCCTACTTCAATACTTGGGATTGTTGCATTTCTTAAACTTCTTATTTAGTTAAGGCCTTTTAATCGCTAACACTCTTCAACTGTCACTTACAAACACAGAAGGTGATATAATTACAGATTATGCAGGAAAATACACTATTTGGGAAAGAGAAAGTAACAGAGGTGCTGCCTCAACGACACAGTGTAAATCAGCGGCACAGTGTAAATCAACTTCTTGGTCTTAAAATCCCCTTATGCTTAAAAAAGTTATTGAGGACCCCAAAGAGGTTCTGCTTATTCAACTGTATCTGTACATATTTATTGTATTAGATATTAAAGCTGAGACTTTTAACAATATGTATTTGGTAATTCACTTAAAAATAAAAACAAACCCATTACACGTTAATATACTTTGTTAAAAAAAAACTGTATTTTCCAAGCCCCAAAAAGATCTAGTGAGAAAAATGGCACTGTTTTATATTTTTGCAAATCTCTTGAACATCTGGCTTAACAGAGGACACGTGAATTTTCATATTTGCCTCTGCATTTAATTTGTTGCCAGTATGCAGCCTCTGGAAGACATCCCCATACACTCATAAGAGAATGAGAGTGAAAAAGGCTAATAAAATAATTTTTACCTTGAGGACCCCGAGAAAAGGCCTCAGAGACCACCAGGGGTTGTAGGACCACACATTTGAGAACCACTCACACAGACATATTTTTAAAATATAGTTAGAGGAAGAGTCTATAAACCGCACACTGCCACAGAAAGCGAGCAGGTTATAAAGACTTGAGTCCAGAATTCAGAATCAAAGCATCTGGATTCGCGCTCTAACTCCACTGTACACTTTCTCACTATTTTACCTTAGCAAGACAATAATTTAACCTCTTTTAAAAGAATCAATTTCTGCATTTTTCAAGCAGGAATCATACTACTACTCACCTTCGAAGGTAGTTGTGAGAAACAAACGACAATGTACAAACAAAAGCACCTTGCAGACTGTGGGCAAATTTGGGTTTGTTTTTGCTTTTGATTTTCATTTTATGTCTATGAAATTACATCAGTGGCTCACTGAATAGCAAAGTTACTTTAACAGTAGCTATGTTTAATTTCCTCATAAATAAGTCAGTGATGTGATTAGCAATATTTAATAGTTTATCTTTCTCATGCCTGCAGTTTGCAGTTTTGGATATGTGAAACAATTAATAAGTAAAGTTATTCTTCAGAAGTTCCTCAATTTCAAGGATTTAGCTGATAACAGGAAAAATATAATAAAGCTCACTGCCAGGCATACAAAAGGAAAAAAACGTCTTAAATGTTGGGAAAGGATGGCATGGCTTCTGTGATTAATGAGCTATGCAGTACAATACCAAAGGCACTATATAGAACGACATTGATATTAATAGGCCAATTTAGGCTTCCAGCCAAACTGCTCCCAAAATGCGTGTATATTTACTCTGATAAAGTACACCTGTCTTCTGACCCACCTGCCCCCACGTACCTCAGTTATGCTTAAAACAAACATTGTTAAGACTCAAAGCAAGAGATAAAGAGGGAGTCATATCCCAGGCACCAGGGGTGGCACTTGGGGGACCTAAACAGGGGTTCAAAGACAGCAACAGGGGACATCTTCAGGGGCCTGGAGAGAGCAGAAGCTGTGTTCTCCTCCCTTCCAACGCATCCAAAAGTCTCCCTCTCAAATCACTTGTTCACACAAAAATCTACTAGTAGACAACTGGTGTGCTGAATTTTTTTTAAACAAGTTTATGGAGCCCCCCAAAGGCAATCATTTTAAGCACCTGATTAAAGTCTGCATTGTTTTAAAATAACTTATTGCTGCAACTCTTTTGCCTTTTATTAACAGTTTCATGAAACACTGCACTAAAGTTCAGATTCATTTTAAAAACTGAACCCCAAAGGTGTGCTAAACCCACTCTGCATCAAATTCTACATGATTTCTTAAAAAAAAAACACCTCAAAAACTAAACTTGAAAATTTGAAATAATATAGTCTATAATTAAGAAAAAGAAAACAAATTTAATATGGAAAATGCAAACAGCAATACCCATGGTTAACATATCACATAGTTTTGTATAGTGATTTAAAAATCTAATGCAACCAATTCCTAATTTTCTGGCAGACAATCAGTACACCAAAGATGGCCATCAGATTATCACACTTTCTGCTCCACTGCTATACTGCATGGTAGATATAATGACAATCTACCCAGAAAAAGACACCAACCCTGTTTACAGTTAATGTCCACAGTATATGAAATTACAATACTTAAAGGGCCAATTCTGAGGAAATAAGTGGTTGGACATGTAGTTCCACCCAAAGAACATTCCATTTTGCTCTAATCAGAATCCTCTAAATGTCCACAAAAAGAACATCTGCGTAACCATGCACTTCTGTTCACTGAGACGACAGCAGGGCAACTCTTCCGGTGGTGAGAGAATGGTTCTTACCACAAGGTCTGCTACTCAAAGAGTCCTTGTTCTCCTGCGAAACTCCCCTCCTGAAAAGACAACTATAACCTTGAACTAGGCTGGGAACATTACCTGATGGGTTTAGCTACCAATATTCACTATAATCTCCACCAACAAGAGATATTTTACATTTCAAGGTTACTTTTTTCTTTGCTTATTCTAATAGTAACAAAAATTGTGAGTACTCTGATTTGATATCATGCATTTTATAGCCCATTTTATACTACAGGGGCCAAATTTATTGATCGCAGCCTTCAAAACATTCAATTAACTTAGTTATATATATTTACAAATTAAATAATGTTAACTCTGTAACAAGACTGCACCAAAATTATTAGTCTATGCAGGTTTTTCTATGTGATTATTTCCAATTACCACCTATATTTCAATCCAAAGACAATTAAGTTTAAATAATCCTAATAAAAGAAAAAAACAGTACATGTAAAAGTAACAATAATTTCTGTTATTCTATTTTAAGCAACATTTTCTCTGCTCGCAGAAAATACATATGTTAACTTTACTACCTAATATAAATGACAATTTTTATAGCCTGAAGATAAGGAAGAATTCGTTCAATGTTCCTATTCACACAATTCTCTCAAGTTGCTATACCGTACTCTATGCTGGGTAAGCATCGAAATGCCTCAATTTCATCAGGATCACTGAGTCGATGAAGATTGTCTAGTCATTAGAGAGGAACAAACTATACCATCTGCCTCACTTTCTGCTGAGAATCTCAATAAAAATTTTAAGTCAGTAGTGTCTGACTTAAAAATTTTAATCAGCTCATATTAAATAAGGCCATGACATCAACAGCATGACAACTTCTACTCACTTGCAAAATTAGTAAGAAAAAACAAATTATACAAAATTGTGAAATAAAATAAGCTAATTACAGTACATTCAAATGAGGAACTATTATGTAGTAATTAAAAAACTATTCTTACCAAGACTTTTTAATAACATAAACATTTCTCCAAGTTAAGTAAAAATAAACAACATAAAATGGGATGTATGACCCCCAACCATACGAAAAATTTCTCTCTGTATACATAGAGATATGTACACATACATATAAACCTGTAAAGATGGGGAAAAACATCTAATATTGTCAGTAGAGAGTTTACAAGTGATTTTTTTCTTATTCTTTTCTCTATTTCCCATATTTTTAAATAAACATGCATTAATGTTTAATCAAAGTAGAGTTTTAAAAACCAAGGTTGAAGAATTACTAGTAAGTACTAAATAAAATAGGAGGTATCTGAAATTTGACGAAGGACAAATAATTATTGGGTGTTCTTTCAGTGCAGTTCTCGGCTTGATTTTCTATTGACTGGGTTATTTTACAATTTGGTTGGGGCTGAGGTTAATTGAGAGATTTCTGTCCAGTGGAATAAATAACCCAAATGGTTATAGTTTAATGCCCTGTAAGACAATAACCAGTTGTTTTTATCTAACTTAGCTATCTCATCTCAACCTTTTACTAAGCCGCACGCATATATATACACACACACACCCCCCAATATATATACATAGATATCAATAAATATATAGATTATGATATAGATATATCTCCATATTTTCTCAATGCTCCTTGCACTAGTTTTAATGTCTTACTGGTTCATGCATCAATTAATGTATCAAATAAGATATGACATGTGTTCAAGCATTATTTGCATGAAAGTCATGATTTTACCTTTTTGAAAATTATAGTTTAACGGTTTTTGAGGTAATCCACCAAGAAGCTCAAGTGAACTCACTCAACGGAGCTAAGTAACTTAGAAGTGCCCTCACAGTCTGTCAAGCCTAGCATGTCTTTTCTTGATTCTAAAAGAGGGTCTCGCGTGGCAACACAGCTCTCACTTTGCTCTATTTCTCTGTCTTTTTCTCCCTCCCTACTAAGTTTGTGCTTTGTTTTTGTTTCTGGTTCTCTTAAAACCAGTTAGTTATCCCCATCAGAGGCAGCAATGGTTGGATTTGGTTTATGGTCTCTTTGGATAGATGATGGAGAGCTTTATCTGCTGGATGAGAGAAGACAGAGAATCTGGTTTGTTAGGTTTTTTTGGTCTGGTTTTTTTTTGTGAATTCCATCAATTAAGGAGAATAGCTCTTTGAGATCCGAAGCAATGAGTTTCTGTGTTTACGTCTAATGTGTAGCTGAAGTTGTAGAACCGAAGTCAAGAGCTCGATACATGTTTGTGAATCTATAATTCAGAAAAGTTCTTTACCTCTCATTGTTATGTGAAATATTTTCCTGCCTCCAGAGGGTATTAATAAATCACACTATTACATCTCTTAATTAGAGGGGCTCTGTAAATTTGACTTAGAGATAAGTAAGCATTTATATAAATCAAATATTCTCAAAAATTCACAGAAAATAAACTCCTTACAGAAATAGCTAGCTTAGAAATATTTTAAAGATAAATCAAACTGGTTTAATAATTTTGATTTAAGAAAGGAAAAAAGTCATGTCTTTTCTCTAGTATTAAGTATAATACATGAAGGGATTTTAAAAATAGTATATGTTTCCTAAAGAAGAGAATAGTTTAAACTTTCAAAACTACTCATTGGTTTAACTAATCAAAAAGTTTACATTATTTCTACATAACGCTTAAGATTTTGAAAAATGTAAATTTGTGTTCAACCAAATTGAATTATCATTCTGACATCATTTTAAAATATTTTTTACATCATGGTAAACTATACATAACACAAAATTTACCACTTTAACCACTGCTGAGTAATCAACTCAGCAGCATTAAGTACATTTACATAGTTGTGCAACCATCACCACTCTCCATCCCCAGAACGTTTTCATCACCTCATACTGCAACTTTGTATCTGTTAAATAATAACTCTCCATTATTTCCTTCCTCGAGCCACTCTAGTCCAAGCAACATTACTTTCCATCTCCACGAATCTGACAGCACTAGGTACTTCAGATAAGTGGAATCACACAGTATTTGCCCTTTCATGACTGGTTTATTTCACTTAGCATAATGTCCTCAAGGTTCAACCATGCTGTAGCATGTGTCAGTTTCCTTCCTTTTTACAGCTGAATAATATTCCATCGTATGTATATACCACATTTTGTTTATCCGTTCACCCGTCCATGGACACCTGGGTTGCTTCTACACTTCGGCCATTGTGACTAATGCTTCTATGAACACTGGTGTACAATATCTGTTTGAGTCCCTACCTTCAATTCCTTTGTGTGTATACCCAGAAGAGGGGAACTGCTGGATCATATGGTAATTCTATTTTTAATTTTTTTGAGGAACTATCACACTGTTTTCCATAGAGGCTGTATCATTTTACATGCCTGACAGCAATACACAAGGCTTCCAATTTCTCTACATCCATGACAACATTTATTGTTTTGTTTTGTTGATAACAGCCATCCTAATGGATATGAAGGTGATAATTGCTTATGGTTTTGATAAGCATTTCCCTAATGATTAGTAAAGTTGAGCAACTGACAAACATTTTTTTATATTATTATGTTTTGTGTTGGCTTAAACATAATTTCTAACATTCTTACATAATTTTAAAATTTGCGTTAACATAAGTCAACAAATTTCTTAGAAACTGAAATGATTCAAAGAAAGCTAAAAAGTTTACCCTAACATTTACAACTTAAAACTAGAAGCACAGTAATGATAAAACTTTGAACTTTACAAAGCCTAGGTAATTGAGGAAAGATTTATAGTAAATGTTTTTACTAAGTGTGATTAGAGTAAGAAAGGAATTTATTTCTGCATTTTTACTACAGAATAGATAAGAATTAAAATGTTAACCTGTCAATTAGATGTTAATGTTTACTTTACTTTGATGCTTCCCCATATTTTAAATCCTAGTTATCCAACAAAACTGTTAGTGAGGCATTATCTAGAAGCTCATAAGGAAAAGTAACAGAATCCCAAAACTCCTACCAAGCAGTCAGCATTTATTGCACTGCAACAAACACCTGAGAATGAAGAATGACTGTCCTAATGTGAACCCTTACCTAATGTCAGTTCAATTTAAGACTCCTACTTTCCCAGTCTTTCTTATGAGGGGAAAAACATCCCACAGCGACAACCCAAACTGATATTTTTATTTAGAACTCAGTGACTGCCAACATCAAACAAGACTGACATCCCCATGGAAACTAATCCACCCCAGGATTTACCATTCAAACATTTTCTGAAGCATTCATGCACATCTAATGGGTAATGAGGACTGTCGAGGCAGATGACCCTAATTTCGAACACAGATGAAAGATCCTTGGAGTAATGCTGAATACAACTACTTCCTAAAGGAGGACTAACTTGACAAAAAGATACCTTGAATGGACTTAGATTTTAAGATGCCTAAGCTAACCCAACCCCATGCAAAACACTTTTTAGCAAGGAAATTTATGGCATTGTTCTATTTAATGTTTGGTTTTCTGTTCTAGTGTGCTTTCTTTTATTTCCAATCAGTTTTAATATCATATGAAATGTTTCCAGGAAAAGACTTCCAGTTGATATAATTTCACTATGAAACATAAGGTTTCAACTTACATGGGCTCAACTATTATATGATATTCAGAAATTAATTGGAAGTAAGTTGATTCATCAACTCAACCAAGATTTACTGAGTGCCTCTATGAGCCCAGGAAATACCATCCTGACAACCATATAAAAGACATTCAAGTATTATTGAACTGAATTGAGGGCAAGGAATAATGTCTTCAGTTAAACTGCTTGTTTGTCGGCAGCCCCACCCCTGCCAGAACTGCCGAAGAACCCTGAGACCCAAATGGAGGGGAGAACAATCAAATGACAATCCCAATGATCTGGGAGATTTGGCTCCAGATTCTAACTGGTGCCCCTGGCCAACAATACCTTGCCTACTCAACCTGTGACTCCACAGTATGGGGCTCAGCCTGAAAACAACATGACTGTTTCCCAAACCACATAACTAGAAGAACAGCAACCTATTCCAACTTTTGCTCAATGGGTCAAGCCACTGTCTAGCTTTCCAATTCTGATTACTCAGTACCAATAACAGACTGACAACCATTCTCTGAGGGGATATAGCCCCCCTTTACTTACCTGTCTGTTCTGGCCCTTTAAACATATCTGGTCCTCCCAGGTATTATACCAGAGAACAGGTAAAAGCCTCCCCCAACTCACCAGCTCAACCTCTTCTGACCTTCTCTCACAGCACTCCAATTCAGGCCAGCTCTTGGGACTTGATTCTCAGTGTTCTCCTTGTTCAGTAAAGTTGTTTGGACTCCCTTCCCAAGTTTAGCAACACAACCTTCTGCCCACCTCACCCCTCTACTGCTACCTCTGCAAGTCCCCTTTATTTCTATGAGACCCAGTTTTGGAGGGTGGTGTCAAGATGGCAACAATAATCACTGGTAAAAGCAAGTATACATTAAAGGAAGCAGATCAACCACATATGAAGCTAACAACAAAGTCAAAAGACAAAAGTACTAAAATGATCTCTTCATGATAAGAGGGTAACAGATACAGACACACACAAAAAAGAGGTTAGTTTTGATATCAAAAACATAAAATGTGGAGCCAGCCCCATGGCCCAGTGGTTAAGTTTGCGCACTCTGCTTTGGCAGCCCAGGGTATCAGCAGTTCGGATCCTGGGTGCAGACATGGCATGCTCATCAAGCCATGCTGAAGTGGCAGCCTACATAGCACAACCAGAAGGACCTAATACTAGAATATACAACTATGTACTGGAGGGATTGGAGAGAAGAAGAAGGAGAAAAAAGAAGATTGGCAACAGATGTTAGTTCAGGTACCAATATTACAAAAAACCAAAACATAAAATGTCAGAGAAGGGGAGCAAAAGAGCAGAGCTTTTAGCAAGAGGTCAGACTAAAGAGACCATCAATTTAATACAGATTTCTATACACATAGGCTATTATATATGAACCTCATAGTAATCACAAACAAGAAACCTATAATAAATACACAAAAAATTCAGAGAAAGGAACCCAAACATAATACAAAAGAAAGAAAGTCATCAAGCACAAGGGAAGAGAGCAAGAGAAGAAGAAAGGGACAAAGAAGAACTACTAAAACATCCAGAAAAAAGTAACAAAATGGCAATAAGTACATTCTTATCAGTAACTACTTTAAATGTCAATGGAATAAATACTCCAATCAAAAGGCATAGGGTGGCTGCTTGGATTAAAAAAACAAGACCCATGTACATGCTGCATACAAGAGACACACTTCAGACCTAAAGACACTCACAAACTGAAAGTGAAGGGATGGAAGAAGATACTCCAAGCAAATGGAAATGACGCAAAACTGCAGTAGCAATACTTATATCAGACAAAACAGACTTTAAAACAAAAACTGTAACAAGAGACAAAGAAGGACACTACATAATGATAAAGGGAACAATCCAAGAGGATTGTTATATCTATGCTTGTAGGATTATAAATATCTATGCACCCAACATAGAAGCATCTAAATATACAAAGCAATTATTAACAGACATAACAGGATAAATAGACAGCAACACAATAATAGGAGGGGACTTTAAAATTCCACTTACACCAATGGACAGATCATCCAAAGAGAAGATCAATAAGGAAACACTGGCCTTAAATGACACATTAGACCAGATGGACTTAGTAGATATATACAGAACATTCCATCCAAAAACCGCAGAATACACAGTCTTTTCAAATGAACATGGAACATTCTCCAGGACAGATCACACGTTAGGCCACCAAACAAGTCTTAATAAATTTAAGGAGACGGAAATAATACCAAGCATCTTTTCTGACCACAACAGTATGAAACTAAAAATCAACTGCAGGAAGAAAATTGGAAAAGCCAAAAATATGTGGAGATTAAAAAAAAATGCTACTGAACAATGACTGGATCAAGGAAGAAATCAAAGGAGAAATCAAAAAATACCTGGAGACAAGTGAAAATGAAAATACAACACCTCAAAATTTATGGCATACAGAAAAAGTGGTTCTAAGAGGTTTATAGCAATACAGGCCTACCTCAATAAACAAAAAAATCTCAATTAAACAATCTAACAGTGCACCTAAAGGAAGTGGAAAAAGAAAATCAGTAGAAGGAAGAAAATAATACAAGTCAGAGCAGAAATAAATGAAATAGAGACTAAAAAACAATAGAAAAAAAATCAATGAAACCAAGAGCTGGTTCTTTGAAAAGATAAACAAAATTGACAAACCATTAGCCAGACTCACCAAGAAAAAAGAGAGAAGTCTCAAATAAATAAAATCAGAAATGAAAGAGCAGAAATTACAACAGATACCTCAGAAATACAAAAGATTATAAGAGAATACTACAAAAAGCCATACACCAACAAATTGGACAATCTAGAAGAAATGGATAAATTCTTAGACTCATATAACCTTCTAAAACTGAATCAAGAAGAAACAGAGAATTTGAATAGACCAATTACCTGTAAGGAGATCGAAACAGTAATCAAAACCCTCCCAAAAAATAACAGTCCAGGACCAGATGGCTTCCCTGGTGAATTCTACCAAACATTCAAAGAAAACTTAATACCTATCCTTTTCAAACTCTTCCAAAAAACTGAAGAGGAGAAGCTTCCTAATTCATTCTACAAAGCCAACATTACCCGATACCAAAATCAGACAAGGACAACACAGAAAAGAAAACTACAGACCGATATCACTGATGAACGTCGATGCAAAAATCTTCAACAAAATACTAGCAAACTGAACACAACAATACATTAAAAAGATGATACACCACGATCAAATGGTACTTGCTCCAGGGATTCAGGGATGGTTCAATATCTGCAAATCAATCAATGTGATACACCACATTAACAAAATGAAGACTAAAAATCACCTGATCATCTCTATAGATGCAGAGAAAGCATCTGACAAGATGGAGCATCCATTTATGATAATAACTATGAATAAAAATGGGTATAGAAGGAAGGTACCTCAACATAATAAAGGCCATATATGACCAACCCACAGCTAATATCATTCTCAAAGGAGAAAAACTGAAAGCTATCCCTCTTAGAACAGTAACCAGACAAGGATGCCCATTCTCACCACTCATATTTAACACAGTACTGGAAGTCCTAGCCAGAGCAATCAGGGAAGTAAAAGAAATAAAAGAGACCCAAATTGGAAAGGAAAAAGTAAAACTGTCACTATTTGCAGACGACATGATTTTATATGTCATCTATATAAATCCTAACATATATAAATCCTATATAAAATCCTAAACAATCCACCAAAAAACTTTTAAAAATAATAAATGAATACGGTAAAGTTGCAGGATACAAAATCAACATACAAAAATCAGTTGCATTTCTATACACTAACAATGAAGTAGCAGAAAGAGAAATTAAGAATATCATCCCATTTACAATTGCAGCAAAAAGAATAAAATACCTAAGAATAAATTTAACCAAAGAGGTGAAAGACTGTACACTGAAGACTATAAAACACTGTTTAAAGAAACTGAAGAAGACATAAAGAAATGGAAAGATATTCCATGCTCTTGGATTGGAACAATTAACATAGCTAAAATGTCTATACTTCCTAAAGCAATCTAGATTCAATGTAATCCCTACCAGGGTTCCAAGAAAAATAAATAGAACAAGGAATCCTAAAATTTATATGGAACAAGAAAAGACCCTGAATATCCAATGGAATCCTGAGGAAAAAGAATAAAGCTGGAGGTACCACACTCTTTGATTTCAAAATATACTACAAAACAAAGGTAAGCAAAACAGCACAGTACTGGCACAAAAACAGACACAAAGATTGATGGAACAGAACTGAGAGCCCAGAAATAAACCCACACATCTATGGACAGCTAATTTTTGACAAGGGGGCCAAGAACATACAGTGGAGAAAGGAAAGTCTCTTTAATAAATGGTGCTGGGAAAACTGGACAGCCACATGAAAAAGAATGAAAGCAGACCATTATCTTACACCATACACAAAAATTAACTCAAAATGGATTAAAGATTTGAATGTAAAACCTGAAACCTCGAAACTTCTAAAAGAAAACATAGGCAGTATGCTCTTTGACATCAGTCTTAGTAGCATATTTTTAAGTACCATGTCTGACCAGGCAAGGGAAACAAAAGAAAAAATAAACAAATGGGACTCCATCAAACTAAAAAGCTTCTGTACAGCAAAGGAAACCATCAACAAAATGAGAAGACAATCTAACAACTGAGAGAAGATATTTGCAAGCCATATATCTAATAAGGGGTTAATATCCAAAATATGTAAAGAACAACATCTCAAGAACAAAAAAACTAACAAACAAAAAATGGGCAAAAGATCTGAATAGACATTTCTCCAAAGAAGATATACAGATGGCCAATGAAAAGATGTTCAATATCATTAACTATCAGGGAAATGTAAATCAAAACTATAATGAGATGTCACGTCACACCCGTCAGAATGGCTATAATTAAGAACACAGGAAACAACAAATGTTGGAGAGGATATGGAGAGAAGGGAACTCTCATACGCTGCTGGTGGGAGTGCAAACTGGTGCAGTCCTATGGAAAACAGTATGGAAATTCCTCAAAACAATTAAGAATAGAATTAACCATACAATCCAGCTCTTCCACTTCTGGGTATTTATCCAAAGAATATGAAAACACGAATGCATAAAGACATATGCACCCCTATGTTCACTGCAGCATTATGTACAATAGCCAAGACTTGGAAGCAACATAGGTGCCCATGAAGGGACGAATGGATAAAGAAGATGTGGTATTTATACACAATGGAATACTACTCAGCCATAAGAAATTATGAAATCTGGCCATTTGTGACAACATGGATGCACCTTGTGGGTATTATGCTAAGTGAAATAAGTCAGAGGGTGAAAGTCAAATACTGTATGATCTTACTCAAAATAGAAGATAAAAACAACAACAAACAATCACAGAGAGACAGACATTGGACTGGTGGTTACCAGAGGGGAAAAAGGGAGGAACAAGGGGGAAAGGGGTGATGAGGCACAAGGGTATGGTGATGGATTGTAATTAGTCTTTGGGTGGTGACCATGATGTAATCTACACAGAAATCAAAATATAATGATGTACACCTGATTTTATATAATATTATAAACCAATGTTACTGCAAAAAAAAAGAAAAAAGACTCAGTTTCAGTAACAGCCATTCTCTCTTCCAAATTCTGGCCATTGGAGCTATCTTGATCTCTGAGAGCCACCCAGGCAAGGATATTTCATATGCCAACAGACTGAAGAGATGAGATGGTTAAGTTCTTATGGTCCTTTTTTTTTTTTCCTGACAGCAAACTGAATGGTACCAGTGGCTATAAAGCCAGCGACTACGGTAGCTCCCCATTCCTGCTACCTCAGCTTGAAATCCAGGGCACACACAAACACACACACACACAAACACACTACCAAACACATTTTATTCCAGGCTATCGCACAGCTTCAAGAGAAAAGCAAGAAGTTCCTAACTCCCCAAAAAACCTTGGAAAGATTGTTTTACAAGCTAGCAAAAAATCCTAATGGCTAACATTAATATTGAGTATTATCTAAAGTTACTATTTGAATATTAATTAAAATACACCTATTTCAATACACAATATTATCTTGGTGAACAGTTAGACTCTGCAAATACCTATATCACAACTAGGGATGTAGTAGAGAAGCAAGATGTCAAGCTGAGTCAGATCTTTTCTACAGTATTTGGGGAAATTAAAGTAAGTGTAGGATTCTGTGATTTTTAACAATTTATAGAATTGTGAAACCATCACCACAATCTAATTTGGGAACACTTCTATCACCCCAAAAATTCCCACAAGCCCATCTGCAGTCAGTTCTCTACTCCTGCCTCTTATCCCAGGCAAAGACTGATCTGCTCTCTGACTCTATAAATTTCCTTTCTGGATAATGCATACAAATGGAAACACACAACATGTAGTCTTCTGTGTCTGGCTTTGCTGACCTAGCATAACGTCTTTAAGGTTCATCCACGGGCAGCACGTATCATAGTTTGTTCCTTCTTATTGCTGAATAGTATTACATAGTATGGAAATACTACATTTTGCTTATCCATTCACCAGTTTATGGACATTTGAATTGTTTCCAGCTTTTGGCCATGATGAATAATGCTACTATGAGCATTCACATACAAGTCTTTGGACGTATGTTTTCATTTTGCTTGGGTATATTCTTAAAAGTGGAATTTCTCAGCCATACAGTAATTCTATCTTTAATATTTTGAGGAACTGCCAACCTGTGGCTATACCATTTTATATTTCCACCAGCAAAGTATGAGGGTTCCCATTTCTCCACATCTCGCCAACCCTTGGTATTGTCTTTTGATTACAGACATTCTAGTGGGTTTATGGTGGTATCTCATTTTGGTTTTAATTCACATTTCCCTTACTGATGGTGAACATCTTTTCATATGCTTATTAGCCATTTGTATGTCTTCTCCGGTGAAATATATAATTTCAGGTCTTTTATCCATTTTTTTATCCAGGTTGTCTTATTACTACTGAGTTGTAAGAGTTCTTTTTGTTATTGATGCAAATTTAATTCCGTTTGGAGCAGAGATGACTTCAGTCCTTTTGTACAGCATATGATCTGTCTTGGTGTGCTTGAAAAAAATACGTATTTTGGGTCATTGGGTATAGTGTTCAATAGATGTCAACTAAGTAAAATTGTGTGATAGTATTGTTCAAAACTATATTTCACCTAATTTTTCTATTAATCATTGAGAAAGTAGTCCTAAAGTCTCCAACTATAACTGTGAATTTGACTATTTCTCCTTTCAGTTCCATTAGTTTTCGCTTCATGTATTTTGAGGCTCTATTTGTAAGTGTATCACATTTCGGATTACTGTGTCTTCCTATGAGGACACATAAAATTATATTATATTATATTCCTATTATAATTAATAATTATATTAATTTATTCCTATAACTATTTTATCATTATGAAATGTCTCTCGTTCCAGTAATACTCTTTGCCTGGTCTATTTTGCTAGATATGAATACATCCACCCAAACTTTCTTCTGATTAATATTTACATGGTATGTCTTACTCTGGCCTTTTACTTTTAACCTATCCATATTTTCATATTTAAGGTGGATCTTGCTTTTTTTCTTTTATCTAGTCTGACAATCTGTGTCTTTTAATTGGAGTGTTTGGACCTATACCATCCAATAGGATAGCCACTGGCCACACGTGGCTACATAAGTTAACCAAAATTAAAAAAATAATTCAGTTCCTAAAGAGCTCAGTAGCTATGTACGACAATTGTTTATATGTGTTTTGGACAGTGCAGATGTAGAACATTTCCAAACAGCAGAGTTTTGCTTTAGATCATTTATATTTGATGTAATAATCAATATGATTAGATTTAAGTGGACCATCTGGCTATTTCTTTTCTATTTGTCTCACTTGTTCTTTGTTCACCTTTCCTTCTTTTGCCCACCTTTTGTGGGACTGAAAATATGTTACCATTGCTACTGTCTTCACTATTGGATTATTAACTCTATCTCTTTCTTCTTTTATTTTAAGGCTGCTCTCAGGCAGTAGTTTTCAACAGGAAGCCTTTTTACCCCCTCTGAATATTTGGCAACGTCTGGAGACATTTTGTTTGAACTCAAGGGGGAGGGTGCCACTTGCATCTATCAGGTAAGGGCCAGAGATGTTGCTAACCATCACACAATGCACAGGATAGCACACACAAAAAAGATTTAACTGACCCAAAATGTCAATAGTGCCAAGGTTGAGCAACTACACTCTGGGTTTACAAAAGACGTCTCAAACTTATCACTGCCTTCCTTCAAATAATATTATCACTTCAAGTAAGGTAAGAATCCTACAGCATATTATGGTCACATACCAGTAGCTATAATACTGAGCTCAACAAATCCACCTCTCTAAGCTCAATTTTCTTCATAAAAAAATTGGGAATATTTACCTTATGGATATTCTGTGAGAATTAAAATAATGTAAGCAAAGAGCTTAGCATAGTACCTACAGACACTACAGGTGCTAACTTCTTGATAAGTTATTATGACAACTGTTAATGCAGATTTTAATTGATCTGAAATGAAATAGAAGGATATACCTGAAGAGAAACCAAAGTAACCTACATGCCCACATGGCTTAACTTTTCTTACAAATGCGTCTCCTGCAGCTCCCACCTCCAAAATGATGATGAGATTGCACCCTACTGGACTGGCTGGCAAAGTTTGACTCAGAAGAGAATTTCAAGAATCTTTTAGCCTCTGATATGTAATCCCTTTTATTTACCTACATTTAATTGAAGACATCTGTAGATGGTGCCACACCAAATGTAACTGAGACTTAGAAATGTCAATAAAAATGTCTGTAAGGGAGAGGTCTGATGTAAACCTAGCAGGGGAGTGCACATCGGCAGCTACAGAGCCACACGAAATAAGGAACATAGTGAAAATATGTTGCCTGACTTGACGAGGTGATAAAAGCTCTTTTCCCATAAAGCTTAATGAGCTCTATTAGTCTTCAGCTTACAGGAATGTAAAAGGGTCAGCCCCACAGAGGGAAGTAACTGACTCTCCACACATGGCTCCATTCAAATGACAGCAGATCAAATTACTGATGTAACTACTATAACCTGACAATTTTGTTAGATTCATGTGGCAGTTAACTGTTTAGGACTTACAACAAAGGGACATGGTTCACTCACAGTAGTTTTGTGGATAAAGTGAAATTTAACGTCTCCTTCATTTCCAACTGCTAGTCTCGGGTATTTTATTGTCTCTACCAAATTATGTTTCTTTTATTCAAAATTAGGGAAGGTGTTTGGGTATTTACCATATTTGTAATCTTCCTTCTCCAGCTAAAACATAAGTTTAATGGCAACATCAAACATTTCGAGACTCCCAGCATTCTCCTGCCTTGGCTTTGCTCCGGATCTCAGGCTCTGTGCAGTGGCAAAGGAACTGAAATGGGCTCAGTGCTGCTGGAGATTTAGGAGTAGCAGCCACTAACCACACCATCAGGTGACCGCCCTCAGGAAATTCTGGGCTAGAAAAATATCAATAGAAGTTCCTCAAAATATTTCCCAAATATTTCAAGAAAAGCAAAGCATATTGGTCATCTTTAATTGTGATTTTTCCCTCTTCATGTCAACAAGCCCAGCAGAAAAACATCAGCTTAGCCCAGGAAAAATACAACTCCAGATCATTAAGTGGAGAAAGCATATCACACAGAAAATGACAAAACTATCACTAAACTTTGATCATGAGACTTTCCCTTCTGTTCTTCCCCAAAGAGTAAACCTTCCACACACCAATTCCCAATTCAACCAGAGTAGCAAGATGTAATTTAAAAAATACATATTTGTTTGGTACAACTCTAGGTATATGGTTGGTACACTCCAAGTCCTGGCTACATCTGAGAGCATCCAAAAATGAAAAAGACAAAGCTCCTGATCTTAAGTAGCTACAGTCTAGCTGGGAAGACAGACAGTTAACCACAGGGAAACATAAATTTTAGACCTGTGTGCTTTTAGCTGAGTCCTGCTAAATTAGGAATAAAAGCCTACCACACTCAGCATCAGCCTCACCTAGCTGATTCATTTGTTTGTTCATTCATTCATTCAACAAATATTTATTCGGTGCCTCCTACGTACTACTTACTATACTAAGAATGGAAACACAAGGAAGCAGTAAAAACAGGATCTTCCCTCACTGAGCTTACATTTGAGAGAAGTCTATCAGTGAGGTCTATTTAAAAGCATCTTTGCCATTGTTTAGTAGCATCTTCAAATTGATAATTGCTACAGTGAAGCGGACATCAAACTCCAGCCGCCATATTTACCCCTTTGCAGGTAAACCACGGCCAATCTAACTGCCTTCTGCTCAGCACACTTACTCCTGTTTAATCCTCTAAGCTCTTGCTGAAAGGAGAGTCCAGCCTTAAATATTATCAACATTATCTCTTCATCTAGGCTCCTGCCAGTCTTTTTTTTTTTTTTCAAGACTAGACTCTGTTTCCACATCAATCAGAGATTTCCCTGATGTACATCCTATTCAAACACTGACTACAAGAGCCATCACCAAAAAACTACCAAGGTACCTCTTCTCCCCATTGTGGCTCCTTCATGGAAGAGCAAGGGGTTAAACAATTTAACAATTTGTCGTTAATGTTAACATTTTGTGTATCTCCTTCCTAACTAATTTCTGTAAGCTCAAATTCTTTACAAATTGAGATCTGCATGTTTAATTTTGCATCCTGCTTTTCTCTCTTAATATAGCAAAAGTATTTCACACTGCTACCGTTCATCAATATGTACTCATGAACATATACGCATGATCCCCATTTTAACGGCCATAGGGTGTTCTATCATGGCTGGTGTACCATGACTTATTTGACCTTTTCCTATTGTTGGACATTAGGTTATTTATAAATTTTTTGCCATTAATAAGAATGCTATAGTAAACATGCAACCGGTTCAACACAAGGTTGACATAGGGAAGCCATATTGTAGAAAAGATACCATGTCGTAACTTTGAATGACCTCTGACTAACTAACCCAGCTAGATTTGCACCCTCCAGGAGATCCACCTGTTCTGTAGATTTTATGACACCCCCCCACCCGCCCCGGCTAGGGCATATACCTCCCAGCTGCGATAAGATGATAACTTCACCGAGTTCCTTAGGAATGTGATGACCCTCCCAAACAGAGTGTATGCTGATAGCCATCATCAGTGACAAGTGAAAGACCTGGTATGGCAACTCCCAGTCTGTAACACCAGAGGGTCAACATTCCTAACCCCCTCCCCTGTAACCCACAGGCTTATATAACTGCTTCAAGATTCTGTGCCCCCCTGAAGATGGTTCTTTTAGACATTAGTCGGCCATCCTCCCTCTTGCTAGCAAGCTGTAATAAAATGCCCTTTCTCTGCCACTATATTGTCTCTTTACGATTGGCTTTTGTCCCGTGGCGAGTAGATCGTGCCCTTTGTGCAGTAACAAACATATTTATGCAAGTTTTGTTCCCATCTTTGATTATTTCTCTGGCAGTGATCCTTAGACTAGAATTACTCAACTACAAGGTATGAATTTATATAAGGTCTTTAATACACATGACCAAACTGATTTCTGAAAAGGATGAAGTTTAAAAACATCTGATCTCATCACATCTTCCCAAGCATTCACTTAAAAAAAAGATATCTTGATAGCTAAAAAACTGTGTATCACTACTGTCTTAAACTGCATTTCTTTGATTACTTAGAAGGTTAAACTTTTAAAACATTTATTACACCATTTGTATTTCATCTCATCAACTATGATGAAATCCACCAAATATTATGTAAAAGAAAATAGTACATTTTTAAATTGATTCTAGGAGATCATTATATTAAGTATAATAACCTTTTTATCACACTTTCCCAAAATTGCCTTCTAACTATACGTGTTTTCATGAACAAATTCAGGATTTTTTACAAAATCAAATCTAATTTCCCATCCTTTCCTTGTGATACTTCCCATTCTTCTATGCTCCAGAATTGCTTCATCAGCTAAAGAGTTGGTTATATAATTTATATTTCTTCAAGTTTCTATGACTTGGTTTTTTATTGTTTTTACACTAAACTTTATTTAAAATTCTGTGTGACAGTCATTGTGTTCAGTGTTTGCCACATATTACTCATTTCATTGTAATACTCCTGTAAGTAAGTATTCTTATCTCCATTTTTAGATTATTATAAAGACTTGCTCATGGGCCACCCAAGCCTCTCTCATTTCAAAGCCCAGAATCTTTCTACAATATAGCTCTGTTTCCGCCTTGATCCTGGATAGTTAAAAAATGTAACCAAGCCTTCATGGTACTAGCCTCTCTGGTCTGGTCAGTTTCCCCTGACAATCATTTAACCTGGCCAACTGGCCATGAGGAGTATTCGCTGTTCCAGGCTGGGCTATACTACATAACAATGATAGTTTCCCTAACAGCATGAACACAATGTTATAGGAGCAGAAAAAGAAGCAACTGCCTCCATGTGGACAGGTCAGAGAGGGCCTCGCGGAGGACATAGTATCTAGGCTCAACCTCAAGAGGGATATGATTTGAACATGGTGGGAACAGGAACGAGAATATAAATTAGTGAGGTAAACAACAGAGACAAAAGGAAGGACAACCAAAAGGGCGGGAACAGTCTTACTGTGTGCGGCTGAAGTATAGCCTAAGTACAAAATATTACTAAGATTTGAATAGCACTTTATCTACTGTTCCCATGTCCACTGCCTCATTTGAGAGGTAGGAATTACTTGCATTTTAAAGATAAGAAAACTGAGGCTGGGGGCTGGCCCCGTGGCCGAGTGGTTAAGTTTGCGCGCTCCGCTTCGGCGGCCCGGGGTTCAGATCCTGGGCGCGGACATCGCACAACTTATTAGGCCATGATGAGGTAGCATCCCACATGCCACAACAAGGAGGACCCACAACTAAAATATTCAGCTATGTATTGGGGGGGGGGAATTTGGGGATAAAAAGCAGAGAAAAAAAAAAAAAGAAAACTGAGGCTCAAGGAAATTGGTGATTTGCCCAGCGTTAAGTGGCTAATAAGTGAAGATGTGATCTGGAACCCAGGTCCCATTGTCTCCACACACTCCGCGGCTTCCCCTTTCCTACTCCTTTCTCAAAGTCCTGCCCATCTTCTACAAGTGGTTCCGCATCAACAGCGGCTCACAATGATATCTGCTTCTCTGAATACCTAACATTTTTTCTTTATCTCACAGTTTTATCCCTGGATTCCCAGTTCTGTACTGCAGAACCGCTATGAAGGTGAAATGAGAAAGTGAACGAAGCACCTACAGTAGTGCCTTTGTTATCAAAGAAGCTCAGTAAAGGTAAGTCCTTCGGTTTTCCCTAATCAATCCACCGATTTTAAAACGATCTCTTGCACCAAATGAAACTTTCTTGATGACAGCCTCCGCCTATGACTTCTCTAGCTCTTTTCATACACCAGGGCAGTTTATAGAGAACAAGGCTGATGCTAAACAGTTATGAGAGTAATGGAGATACAAGAAGGCTCTTCAAAATGAAAGACTGATTTCACTCTACCGATTAAAAAAGAAATGTACTTAAAAAGAGGCAATGACCTGTTATGAAGGTGTATAGCTCTCTAACTTACAAGAATTCTTAACAAAAAAAAGGTCTGCATTCAACTCACTACTATTATTGAAGAATGTATATGTCACAACAAAATGATCACTCTTAAATTATCAAATAAATGCCTCACAAAAGATACCAATAGTGATGTTAACTTAGCAATTCTAATGTTAAGGTCAGTGAGTAAACTCTTACCTCCAAAGGTGAGTTGCAAAGGAATCTTGTGAACTGCAGTCCCATTTGAATAGAATCAGTTTCATCCAATAAATGGGCAGCAAAAGGGAACACACAGAAAAAGGAAAAATTATTACATAATTTTTCAATAAGAGCATCTAAGTAAACCTAAATGTCTGTATAAAACAAATGTTTCATACATTGTATAATTCATCCACAGAGTATAGAAAAGTTCAATCTAGCCCATAGTAGGTACCCAACTATTTGAATTAGTTTAAACAAACATTTTTTAAAAGTTGGATAAAAGCAAGTAAGGCACAACAAATTAGTCCTGAAATATTTCATTTTTTAAAATTTTATCTCACGACCCCCATATAATAAAACCTCTAAGGGAGGAATCAGCAATCTTCCTGACCAGAAATGTCACAGGCCAAGTTAAGTAAATGCCAAAGAAGAAAACGATATAAACCCAAGGGGGAACTGAGGAGAGAGAAATAAAAGTCAAGACCCAGAGAGGAGGTTGGGTGAGAGTGAGGGAGCTCACACCTCCACATGTGGCACCTGCGCTGTGGTGTTTACCCTGCTCTGCCCTTTCTCTTTCTCTCAGCCTCATATGCATTATTTTTTCTCTCTGCTTTCTGTTTCTTTGACACACATGGAGACTTACAGAATTTCATCTAGAACTAAGTGTTATATGCTGTTTCTCAGTATTTAAATAAACATAAATTTTGTGGAAGGAGGAGCCATGAAAAAATGGCAAATCAAATCGCAGGTTAGCTCTGAAACGAGGACTGTCCACGTAACTTCACACATGTTCATAATGTGTTCTTAGACGTTATTTACAAAGTCAACATTTCAAATCCTTTGAGGGTCACTGTAATAATAAAATACCCAAGGAGTATAAACTCTTGTTCTTCCTAAATGCAAAGTAACTAGAATAAAAGGCAACGGCAGGCCTGTTTCCAAACTCTTAAACTTCCTCTCCACAACAAAGCCAACTAGTACTCACAGGGAATACAAATAATTTGACTCTCTTTTAGAGATACACATTGAAGTATTTCTCAATGAAGTTACATGATGTCTGGGATTTCTTTCAAAATCACTGGGGGGTCAGGAGGGAAGTGTGTAAATAAAGCGAGACTGGCCATTAGATTAAATTAGTGAGAGCAGGAGGTGGATAGATGTGGATTCATTATACCATTCTCTCTACTTTGTGAATGTTTATAGTTTAAAAAAGATATCAGACACTTCCTCCCCCAAAACTAAAGCAAATACAATCCTAAAATATTACCAGTGCACACGAAAGCCACATAATTAACTAGCATCATCTAGGCCCTAGATGATGGAAGTGTACTAAAACACAAAAACCGTAAGATTTTTTCTTCATTTAAACGATATCAATATGCAATTCAATTATATTAACTGTCAAGAGAACTTTCTGAAAGTGCAAGATATACCAAAATTTTCATAATGCTAATAGGAAACAAGTAATTCTATTAAAATTTAAAGTTCAACCTTTGTGGTCTTGGATTCTTTTTTTTGTTTCTGCTGAGGAAGATTCGCCCTGAGTAATATCAGTGCCAGTCTTCCTCTATCTTATATGTATGTTGCTGCCACAGCATGGCTGACAAGTACTATAGGTCCGTGCCAGGGATCCAAACCTGAGAACCTGGGTGGCAGAAGTGGAGTGCACCGAACTTAACTACTACACCATGGGGCTGTCCCCTTAGATTCTTTTTACAGTAGGCCAAGATAAGACAATCCCTACCCTTCCTCCCAAGAGTAAAAAGTCATAGTTGAAATACTAGCCAGTTTTAACAGTGGAGAAAAATGAGGCATGGTGAATTTTTATTTTAAAGTAAGAAATTTACTGTTGTAGAGTTCCTATGCTTTTCCCCAGCAGGTACATGTTAACCATATTACACACATTATACTTTGGAATTTAGAAGTAGTTCTGATTCAGTAATAATTGATGCGTCAAGTAGAATGGAAGTTACTTTAAATAACAATAAAGAGAAGCATATCAACACTTTCCAAGAAAACTAATGTCTCCTTTAAGCTCCAATAATTTACATATGTCTTTGTCATGTGTATACGTAACACTCCTGTCACAGCTTTTTCAATAGACCTAAAAATTCTTGTCCTGTTTGAAGCTGCCAAAACATGAAACACATAAATAAAAGTTCTCAATTCCCTGAGCAGTAAAAACAGAATAACAAACCATAAGACACACATTCATGCTCCTATTCACAGGACACGAAAAAGGTCCAAAATTGCTGCTTCTCAATTATTGCACCAGAAAAACTCACTGCTATTTCCCTTCACTTAATTACTTAGTAAACTCTTTTGTAATGAAATTACACATATTCAGTACAAATGCTAACACTTTAAAAAAGAACAATTATAAAAAAAGCAAATGTAATTGCAAAATACATTTTGCATATACACTGAAATTGACAGTAGAAACAGATTCCTTTTAACAAATACCCCCATGATGTCTGCTCAGTATAAAAAATGGCTCAATTTTGCTGTCAATCTAAAATTACCCTAAAAAATAGTCTATTATAATAACAACAAAAAAGACTATGGCCACAGCTGGTAGCCCACATTAATATCACTTTTTTAATGTGGCTGCTCAAAAATACTGTGTAATGGGTATAGTTAATTAATAGGTTTAAGAGAAAGATCTTATTCTAGATATTTAGGGCTAATATTGAGAAAAGAATTTAGTATGTTTTAACAAAATATCTTATTGATTTTATAGATAGGAATATACTTATTCTAGAAACAACTGGAGGTAAACATAGCCATAGTCTCTATCTTTCTATGCATTTATTTTAAAGATTACTTCTAGGAAATATCTCAATTTAACATAGTTGAAAATGGGACAACCTGCCTGACATTTGTCTTTTCAAACTTAAACAGGTAAGTTACTTGTCAACAACAATATTAATAACATTATTAATCTGATTCACTTGATAAAATTCATAAAAATTTTAAATGTCAAATATTCTGTGCAGTCTTGAATTTTTAAAAAACACAAGGATTATATGTTCTATATTTAGAATCCAGGCATAAAGGGCATCAGTACCATTTTCAAAATCTTTTGGACCTCTAAAAAGAGAAAAAGAATACACACAGGTCAGTGCTTGTGTTTCATAGCTACGTACTGACCTTGCTTGTCTTAAGCATCTTACTTAGCACTCCTAGTGCCATTACTCTATTCCTCACTGGTAGCCTGTCTCTTAACATCTTCTCATTCCTTCCAGGAAGCGCTTAATGCTTACCAAAATTTTCTAAACAGTTTTCTAAGCACACAAAATTGTAGTTAAACCACTTGTCAGTTATGATTAGTAAATTCTTTCTGTTTTCAAGACTTCTTACTAGCCAGGCCAGTTACTTGTAGGGCGGCACGAAGTGTGGGGGGGGGAGGGGGGCCGGCAGAGAAAAGTAGAGAAGAATACATACTACTAATTTTGTCAAAATATCCCAGCAAAACTATAATTAATTGTTTATCTTTGTAATACAATTCAACACATAAGTAATTTTGACTACTATGTTCCGGAAAGGGCTTTTCTGTTTAACAAGGAACAATGTTAAATTCCTACATTTTAAAGAAAAAAGGTACAGTGAACAGCAATTTTTGCAAGATAAGCCACAAAATTTTTTTCTAAACCAAGGAAAATCAATGAGGTGTATCTATTTCTCAAAGTGGAATTCCAAGTGTTATAAGTGGTCATAAAGATTATCCAAAATTTTCTCGTATTAACAAAATTCCTCTTCTGGTCCTATTTCTCTGGTTTGTCACCCTAGCACATAGTACATACTATCTTACATAATTGTCAGGGGACAGGTCTCACCATTTTAGGCTATACTCTAATAAAATCTTTATTTAAAATTTTGTAATTATCAATCTAAATCATACCTCAGTGTAAAATACTAAGTTCCCTATCAGGAATCTGGAAGCTTTCATTCAGCTAAGCGTCTAAACTGTGTTAAGGTAAATAACGTTTCAGACTCCCTTCCCATCCCCCCACAATTTCTGGTACATAAATTTACACTATTTTAAATTGACTGTTTTAAGGCGGTGTAAAAACTAAGTTTTATGTTAAGAATGTCTCTCATAAATCTACAATTCTTAGAAATTGATTCCACAAAAGAGTCATTATTTCATATTTCACTGTAGAAAAATGGAACCTTCAAAAGCAGCCTAAAAACACAGCTAACTCCCATCTAAAATGATGTCATCAATACAATGAAAATTAAATCTGTTCTTAACAGTGGGTCAAAACTAAAGTTTGAGAACTAAGGAGAACTAAGATCCTGTGTATCCTAATTTTAATGGGGAGAGAAAAGAGCAATTTCAGGTACTTCGTGAAATTTATTTTTACAGCTACTCTCTGTTCCATTTGTTAGCAATGTAGCTGAAAGGACTAACCACTCGCACTGCCTCTTTTATTTAGAGCTAGAACCCTGGATAAGATGTTAAGCTTGACGACAAGGAAGATCTTATTTCCATTCTAATATACTTAACCCTGTCTTCTGAGCCATTAAGTCTCCTTTTTTGCCGTGGGAAAGAACGGTGATCTAAGAGACAGTCTGGAATCTCACTAGCTCTATCTACTTCAGTAACCAAGTATTTGGGCCTTAGTTTTCTATCTGTAAAATGATTTCAGCCTGGCTACTTTCACCAATTAGTATTCTATCGTACACCAGGTTCCTGAGACCCTCTCTATAAAATTATTCCATGGCCAAATGCCAGGCTCCTGAGAAACCCTCTAAAAACTGACTCCATGGCCAAATAAGCTTGGGAAATGCTGCAGACTGTTGCTATCTCACTTCTCCTTCCTCATCTTAGAGAATTACAAGGTACACTGGTAAATTAAAGGCTCAGAGAATTCCTACAGTTAAAAACAAAAAACCCTAGAAGATGAATCAGTTCTGGGGATCTAAAGCACAGTGCCACGATTACAGATAACAATACTGTACTGTGTACTGGACAGTTGCATAGACAGATCTTAAATGTTCTTACCACACAAGAGAAACGGTAATTTTGTGATATGATGGAGGTGTTAGCCAACGCCATGGTGGTAACTATACTGCAATACATGAGTGTATCAAATCAACATGTTGTAGACCTTATGTATGTCAATTATATCTGAGTAAAGGCAGAAAAACAAAAAACCCTTCAACTTCACTCAATCTAGTGCCTTCCAAAGTTACACGGTCAGGGAGTTTTGCTTGTTTTTAATTTCACGTAACATTGATTAA
The DNA here is from genome assembly GCF_041296235.1 of Equus asinus. Classification (NCBI taxonomy): domain Eukaryota; kingdom Metazoa; phylum Chordata; class Mammalia; order Perissodactyla; family Equidae; genus Equus; species Equus asinus. Next base: position 11,084,603 of record NC_091791.1, on the reverse strand, counting down.
CGTTCCACAAAACCAGTTTTCTACAAAATTCATTCTAGGAAACACCAATCCCTGCCAGCTCTGACTCATTTTCCCCAATCTGTACTTAATAAAAATGCTCACTGAAAATACTCAGTATGGCTGTTTACACAGTCAGAAAAATCACTGGCTCTTTTCTCCCCCTTTAAGAGTTATGGTTCCTATCCTAGAACACCCCTCAAGGAGATCTTTGCAAGATTTAGCACTTTGGATTGGTGAATGAGTTAATGCTCACCCCAACACCATGGAAGGAACTGTAATAAAATGCCTCCTAAAAGATTGTGATATCTACCCAGAATCACAAGAGCCTGTAACACTAATACACAGAGCTAGATATAAATGTTTTCCTTGAAACATTTGTCCACAGTTTGCTAATACACATCCTCATTAGTGAGCTACTTCTATGCATATCTTTTTACTACTTGCAACTCCCTCCCCAATTTCTAAGAGCAACATGGATTTGGGCTATCATTAAGCCAATCACTAACACCTACCTCATGTGTTCTCCATAATAACAGTTGCATGTTTTATAAACAGTGGCTTTTTATCTATTAACATAAATAGTATAATCTGAACTTATTAAAAGTTCATTTACTATTTACTACTTCCAATTCTGGCGGTTTTATTTCTAAAATTAAATGGTTAATTTTGCAACATGAATCTACAAATCCAGATAAGAATATAATAACTATAGCCTGAAGAGCTATACTCAAAGAGAATGGAGTCTAAAAGAATTTTGTTGCTTTTCAACATTACCAGCAGGAAACAATACTACCTTAAACAGAGTTCCCATCAAAATGCAAAGAAAAAGAAGTTCTTGGCAAAGTGACCAAAAGGAACAACCACTAAAGAAAGTCTCAAGTGCTGGTGACATGATGTGCTGAGTCCAGAATCTTTGCTTCACTAATGGGAGAGTCATTTTGCCACAGGACCCTGCCGACCTAAAGACATGCTTGTTTACAACATTAAGTAAGTTAAGGACTAGCACAACATACTAAAATATCTCATAAGAAATGTGGAAATAATACAATACCTTAAGACTTTTTTTAAGTCAACATTGGGACCTAAATTTCATGTAAGAGAAATCTTTAAATCTTTTTCTGACTTTCTTAATCTCCAAGCTAAGGGTTCAGAAACGCATCAAAACCCCAACATGATACCACTATATACCTACCAGAACAGCTAAAATTAAAATGTCAGACACTACTAAGTGTTAGTAAGGATGTGGGATAGTGAGAATTTTCATATGGTGCAACCAATATGGAAAAGTGGCAGTATTTACAAAAGCTAAGATATGTTTACCCTAGGTAACTCCTAGGTATATATCCAAGAGAAATGTGTGTTATGTCTGTCAAAAGACATGTACAAGAATGTTCACAGTAGCTTTATTCATAATAGCCAAAAACTAGAAACAACTCCCATGCCCATCAGTAGGAAAAGGAACCACCTGAGCCATATGCATATAATGGAATGTGACACAGGATTGAAAGGAAACTACTACTGCATGCAATGTGGATAACTCTCAAAGGCAGAATGTTGAGTATAAGGAAAAAACTGAAGAGTATAAACTGTATGAACACATTTATATGAAGCTCAAGAACAGGCAAAATTAATCTATGGTGATAGAAGTCAGAACAATAGTTCCCTCTGGGTGGGAGAGTACTGACTGGGAAGGGGCATGACAGAGCCTTCTAGCCTGCTGAAAATGTTCTACCTCTTAATCTGAGTAATGACCATAAAGAGTATATACACATGTAAAAATTCAAAAAGCTTGCGCCAGCCCCATGGCATAGTGGTTAAGTCCAGAGCACCCCACTTCAGCAGCCTGGGTTCACAGGTTCAGATCCCAGGCACGGACCTACACCATTTGTCAGCTATGCTGTGGTGGCAACCCACGTATAAAGTAGAGGAAGACTGGAACAGATGTTAGCTCAGGGCTAATCTTCCTCAAGCAAGAAAACCAGAAGATTGGCAACAGATGTTAGCTCAGAGCTAAAGATCTTCTGCAAAAAAGAAAAAAAGAAATCTTGGGGAAAAAAATACATATTAAAAAAAATTCAACAAGCTGTATACCTAAGATCTGTGTACTTTACTATACATAAATATAAAAATTAATTTTAAAAAAGGAGATAAAAAGGAGAAAAAAACTACTGAGTTCCTCCTGGGGATTTTTCCTAAAATCATTGAAAGCACAGAATTTCATAGCTAAAAGCAATCTTGGCAATTATCTAGTCCAATTTCTTTAGTTTACATCTAGATAAGCTGATGTCCAGAAATCTTTCATTATGTTACAGTTGGCAGGAAAACTGGGGTTAAAACCTAGAAGCCTTTTCCAATCCATGGTTCCCTTCATTATACAAAGGACTTAACACTATCCTTCATCAGAACTCACCAAGAAGGCAATAAAACCCACAGATACCAAGCCTCAGTGTTCTAAAATAACACGAAAACATGGAATATAAACAAACACATGGACAAAGAAAACAGTTCAGTGGTTACCAGGGGAAGAAGGGTCGGGGGTGGGCACAGGGGGTGAAGGGGAGCACACATATGGTGACGGACAAGAAATAACGTACAATTGAAATTTCACAATGATGTAAACTATTATGAACTCAATTGAAAAAAAAAATTCCAGGGAAAAAGTGAAGGGGTGGGGAGGGATGAAGACAATGGATGAAACAAGGCTGGCAAAAAAAATATTAGCAGGAAACTACAGTCAAGACAAAATTTATTTTAAAAGCCCTCTAGTCAAAGAACTAAGAAATAGAATCTATTACTGGCAATTTAGTTAACACTAAAAACTAATATTTGATTATATTAACAAACATATTAACAATGATTAAAGATACTGCTTGCATACTTATCAGACCAACTGATTCCAAGCAAGATCAACCTCCAAACACGCCAGGCATATATATGTCCAATAATTTTTAATAGCAGTAGTATTTTAACATTTTCAACATTAACACACACCTATGAAAAGAAGTTTTTACAAGTATTTTATAATTCATTTTATTTGTTAGCTAAAATGTGCAAAGGACTATATCTTATTCATTTATGCATCCCAAGGACCTACCACAGTGACTGCAACAGGCTAGGAATTAAATATTTATATGACCGGTTGAATAGAAGAATCATACTTCTCCAGAGCACAGGAGAAAAAAATGGAAGCCTTTCTAAGTATAAAATTTTGAGCTATTTCTAGAATGACTGTCACAGAAAAGCTAACATATATATATTTATCAATATTTACAGACCTACACAAATATATTCCCAAGTTTTACACATTCTTAAAGGCAGAATTACGCTCTGGATAAATAATCATGTATATAATAGATATATTTTACTTTTATAACTATTGACTAGAAAAAAATGAACTGCTTTTTAATCATGCAAGCAGTTACCTAAAATTATTTGGCATATCAAATGAATTACCACAGCAAAACCACAAACTTTCCTCCTTTAGACTAGTCATCAATAGGTAGTATCGTTCACTTGTCAAGTCATTACCAGGAGGTCGGAAAACTTGAGGCTCCTCAGATTTAATGGAAAAAGCAGACCTAAAACACAAAACTAAAGACTAATGGCGCTCACAAGATTATTCCTATCACATGAGCTTTGCATCCACTAAAATGTGCTTAACTCGTGGGTAAATTTATCAACACTCCCTCTGAGGAAATTAAAAGCAGCTTTTACTTATCATAGAAGGACAACTGTCAAGAGCTTTTGACATCATTTGAATTTTCTTTTTTGCTTCATGTCACAAGTTTCAACAACACTATTTTCTTTCTGAGTAGTTTCCCATTTGTCAACAAGAGAGTTCTCCATCCAGCTGTTTCTTAAGCATAGTCAGCTCAGCTGCTCACTCATCAATGAATGTTCCCTGGGCTTCTACTCCATTCCAGGCACTCTGCTGGTCATTGTAGACTACTTCTGACTGGAAAAGTATCTTTGTAAGTTGGTGTAACACACAAAGAATGCTATAGGTTACGGTAGTCTAATACAGCTAATTTTTCAAATGGAGAGACCTACTCTAAGAATAGGCAAGAAGCTCTATCACCAGAGTAAAAGAAGACCCAGTTACTTTGTGTCCAGTTCTAAGTAACAATTAAGAAACAGAAATCCTCACTCAATGATACCTTTTATAAGTTTTATGTGGTATAACAGGATTCTAAAGACATCTTGATGAACCAAACTGAATGGTTTTGAACATTATTACTTTTTTCCTTTGAAAGGACTAGTACTAGTATGAAAATTTAAAACGTGATCTTTTAAGTCAAACAAATATTTGAATTAAAACAAAAAACAACAAGAAAAAAATACAATTTTATTTGCAAACGCTGGCTGGATAGACCAGAAGAATCACTAATCTGCCCCTGACCTCAGAATCTCTGATGGTTCCTCACAGTTTATCATCACCCACATCCCAGCTCTAAAGCTGAGTCAACGGTTCTTTAGCCAAGCACCTTCACTTTTATTGAATCCTCACAAAAACCCTGCTGTACTATTTTCCCCCCACGTTCAAAAACGAGGAACCGGAAGAAGAAAGCTGAGGAATCAGAACTGGCTCACAGCCACACATAACAAATGGGGAAGCCGAGCTTTAGGGCAGCAAGGTCTGATCAGAGCTCACTGCCACCCCTGATGCTCTTCAGCCTTGTGGCATCAATATTTTTACCCAAAATCTATGGAACTATAAACATAACAAATGCTGTTGAGAAGTACTGGCATTATCTTCACACCATTCAACCCAAATAATTTATCACTGGGCACATGTGTCCTAACACAGGTGGTGAATCAAGAATCAACATCTACTTCATGCCAAACATTCCATTCCACAGCTAACTTTTCATTTCATTGTCTCATTTCTCAGCTTTCAGAAAATATATGTACATATTAACTATAATAGTCATTCCTGTATTGAGTTATACCTTAACTAGAGGTCAATTATCAAGTTACTCCAGAATTTCAGGCATTTAATCAATTAAATGGCATTTCCTAATGCTTATGTCTCCAACTCACAGGAGAATTGCTCAAGCTCCTTTTCCCATGTTCCTCTTCACTGTTACTTTACTAACAATAAACTTGGTGATCTAGTTTTCAAGCCAATGACTAATACTTCCACTCCTCCCTTACACCTGCTCTACTTTTCCTTAACACTTATCCCCTGCTAACCTATTACATAATTCACAAATTTATTATGCTTATCCTTTAATGACTATCTCTGACCGCTCCCTCCCACCCCAGGATGGGAGCTCCACAAGAGCAAGGGATCTTTATCTGACTTACTCTCTCATTCGTTAACTGTACCAAATGCCTCTCGAACAGTACCTGGCACATAGTATGTGCTAAATAAATATTTTAACAAACATAAGAAACCACAAATTAGAAAGGGAAAGAATGCCAAAACTAGACAATTAACATAGCAAGAACTGACAGCAAAAAGAGAAAGGAATAACATAGCAAGAATTGACAGCAAAAAGAGAAAGGAAAAAAGATTAAAATAGAGCAACTTTAGAGAAAAAAGCAGTAGTCTGAGGGCATGTGGCACACCGAAATACAGCAAGAGCAAACACTCCTGAGGGACATGAGCGCCACTATCAACAGGCAAGTCCTGCTCGGTATTCTGTTTGAGAAGGCAGGGAAGAACACAATACATTTGAGAAAGCCTGTCATTTTAAATCATTACAGCACATAAAATCTTAGCAATAAAAATGTTTCAATTATCTGGAAAATTTGCTTCTGTTGAACATTTCACAGTGATGTCACTTATTCTACGTCAATCATTTAGGCCCTCTTTAACTTTTTCATACAGCAACACTGCGGCCTAGCATAAAAAGCACTGAAATTTGTAGATATTGCTCTGCCACTAACCACCATGCTATCTTGGACAAATTACTTTAATTCTCTAAATAAGAGAAGTTAATTTACACAATCACTACAGTCTTTCCATCTCTAACACTGTATGATGCTATGACTTCATATTTTAAGTTTTTGGAAATTATTGACCAAAAGAAACTTTAAGGAAAAACATTCCAAGTGCTAGCTTTCATTCTACCGCTTTGCCTCTCCCCCAAAATTAACATCGTGCCAGTGTAATGGAAAAACTCAATTTTCCACCTGTGTAGGGAAAAAGCCAGTTCTTCTTTACTATGTCTTTCTTCTCTGTGAGTCTCCTTTACTACTCACAGAGAACACTTCACTTCTGACACTTCTGGTCACCAAATGTGGAGGCTTCTCCCCACAAGCAATTCTGTGACACCAGCTGGGTGTCCCATAATTTAACTCAGTTCTGACACTGTCTACCTAGAGACAGCATCAGATCCCACAGGTTAAGGACTCAGTCCCACAGGATTGATCCCTTCATACACACACGTGCTTCAGAGACCAGTGGCAAGCCCAGGTTATTATCTGTGCTTCTGACCTACCAGTTATAAATGAGAGGTTCCAACAAGCTCTTCCTCCTCAGGTTCAATTAATTTGCTAGAGCGGCTCACAGAACTCAGTGAAACACTTACTTATGATTACCATTTTATTAAACGATATGGTAAAGGATAGACATGAACAGTCAGATGAAGAGATCCATAGGGCGAGGTCTGGGAGGATCCCAAGACCAGGAGCTTCTGTCCCCATGGAATTGAGGTACGTCATCCTCCCAGGGTGGATATGTTTGCCCACTTGGAAGCTTCCTCACATAGGTATAATTAACTATTAACTCCATTTCCAGCCCCTCACCCCTCTCCCCTGTCTGGAGAATCAGGGGTGGGGCTGAAAATTCCAAGCTTCTAATCATGGCTTGGTCTCTCTGGTGAGGAGCCCCATCCAGGAGCTCATCTAGAGTCGCCTCATGAGAGCAAGAGATGCTCCCAGTGCTCTTCTCACTTAGGAAATTACAAGGGTCTCAGGAGCTCGTGCCAGGAACCGGGTGGCAGAGACCAATATACACATTGTCTATTATCTCACAGCTAGGGATACAATCATGCTTCCACTCTTATTTAAGTAAATGATTCAAGAACTTGGGTAATTTAACTACTATTAGTAACAAATATCTTGCAACACACCTTATGACAGACTACAATATAAAAGTGCCCTAACTCAGGGGCTACTCATAAAAAGTGGCTTTGTTGATTGAATTTTACAAATAATTGCCTAAGCACTCTACTTTATTCAAGTAAGTTAAACCTGGACTAAAAAATATTTCAAAATGCTCAGAGCTTGCCATCATTCAAATTCTACTAATTATATACCAAAGTTAGGTATTTATAAAATAGTACATGTGTATGAGATTGGTTTCTTTGCATAAGTGAAGGAAAATGTCAGTCTGATACAGTGAACAATTTTCTAAATATGCTATTATTTTCGTATACAAAGAGTAACACTATTAAGAAAGAAAAATGAAGCTGAAAGGTTCTCTAGGTTAAAGTCCCAGAAAATATTTATCTTTAACAAGAATCATTCGTAATTATCATATTCAATGTCTCAAAGCAAATTACTTCTAACCAGGGGCAGAAGAAAAGCATTTATTCGTCCTTCATGGGCTGAGCACACACACCTTCCACCTCCCACACAGGGACAGAGCCGAGCCAGGAGGACAGAGCAGAGCTGCTCTCGATCTAGACCACCACCTGGTGGCTGGAGCAGGACAACCATGCAGCGCTCTGCCATCTCCTTCCATTGCTCCACGGGGTCAGAATGGAACCATCGTGTCCTTTTCCCCTTTTCTTCCCCACACTTACTGTCTAATCATATACAACTGAAATATAACGTAACTTTCCCCAAAACAAGCCTCCATCAGAAGTGGAGGTCTCCTTACATTTGAGTCTCTCATAGGAAGTCCTTTGAACTAATTTAGAAAACAGCGCTTTCTGGGAAAGTACAATAGTCTGAAATAATTTCAATTATCATAGGTTTCAATTTATACAAGATCATCTAACAGAATCAGTAAAGAACAAGGAATATTTACAGGTAAAAGGGCATAACTTCAGGGACTTGTCTTTAGATAACCCCCGAAGTGGCAAGGGGAAACGAGGCTGCCCAAGTGCAGACAGTGGTGAAGCTGAGCAATGGGCACACAGGAGTTCACTCACTACACCATTACCTTTACCCTGTGCATGGCTGATATTTTCAAAGATTTTTTAAATTAAAGTAAAAATATATGATTCAGACTTATTAATCCACACATCAAATAATAAGTGAACTTCTTTCTAAAAAAGCATAAAACTTCTCTAAAAAGTTGATTAATCATTTTTTTAAAGAGGCTTTTAAAGATTTCTTTAAAAAACAATAAATGATAAGAAACATTGTGAACCTCATGATTATCTACAAATAGAGAAAACTGTCCTGACGTTATTCAATTGAGTCGTTGTGGCCTAGCATAACATTTCCACTAGCTTCATGCATGGATTCAAAGAGCACTGTGCTTTAAACAATCTGAACAGAAGCACAGCTGATGTGCTCTGTAATCCACACAGCAGAGCGGCTCTGGTGCTGACGGAGACAGCCAGCTGATGATCAGCCATTTGCATCTTCCACTACTATGTTTTACTTGTTACTAACTTGTGAATGTGTGACATAGTAGAAGGAAGAACGAAAACATGGAACAGGGATGACCACGAAGTTAAGAACCTTCCTCTGTTTAATTAGACGGAACGGCAGGCTCACAAAAGGAAATCCTTCTGTCGTACAGATGTTTAATAGGAACTTATCAAAAGCAGGCAGGTGTCCACTGTGGATAACAAAGCCATGGGACCAGAAGTTCAAGAAGGGTTCTGGTCAACACCATGGGAGGAGAAGAGTCAGAGGAGTCACAATCCAAGGGAAGCAGCTGCCCAACCTCTGACTCCACCCCAGGGATTGTAGGCAATGACGAGTGGTACGTGACAATGATGCCACCAGGGAGCCTTCCCTGCTTGACACTGGATATGCCCCAATTCACAGCCACACAATGACTTATAAGCAAACCACTCAGGCCAGGCTTACTTTCTATCCACATAACTGTACTTCAGGTAGAAGACTTGACCTCACAAAAAAGGAGGGAGAGGAATATATATTCCTTTCAAAAATTTAAATAAAATTTCCTTTAATTCTATAATAATGCAACTATGATATTATATACATACACATATATATATATAAAAATGACATCATATGCTTATCCTACAATGAGGGGAGATGGGGGCACAATGTAAATCTTCTTCTTTAGTGCAAAAAGAACACTTTTTATGGGACCAGTTGGACAAGGTCTAATTTCTTGCTGCTTAAGTATTTTATTAAGGCAATAACCTGGATTCAATTACTAAATTTAACAGGGCAGATTCATATTCTCTCTGAGAAAAATGTTGTGAATCATCAAAGACGGTGTTTGTTAGAATTTTTAAACCTCATAATTTACATAGTTAATAACATTCCTAGTTATTAGGGACAATAACTGTATCATCATTTTCATCATCCCTAGAGTGCTATTGCTTGCTCCCTTTCATTTTACTGTTGCCATCAGCATCAGTCTCTCACTTGTTTCATAAAAGTATCTAAAGTTGCAATGCAAAACAAAATTCTTTCTAAACATTTCAGTCTATGATGATAGAAGTTATTCAAAATAAGACACTTCTTCCTAATATCTTGTCAATAATTTAAAAATTAATCAGGGATACATTTCTCACCCACTGTCAAAAAACCAAACGTTTGATACCACACTCTTTTGGGAATGCTGTGGAGAAAGGCACTCACATACTGGAGCGCAAAAGGTACAAAATCTACGGAGGGAATTTCGCATTATGTAACAAAATTAGATGAACTTTTGCCCTTTGATGCACTATCTGAAATCAACCATAAAAGTTTATTTTCCCACAAATGCAAAGTGACAAAATTATACTACCTGTAACAGCAAAAGGTTAGAAACACCCCGAATGCTCATGAATAGGACACTGCTTGAATAACTACAGTATGTCCACTCAAGGAAGAACATGTGGCTGAAAAAACAAAGAATGAGAAAGATCTCTCTGATATGATACAAGAGTAATCCCCAGAATATGTTTTTAGGGGAAAAAAGAAGACAGCTACCAAAGAAGAATGTTTCTCTTCACAAAAAAAAGAATAAAAATAAGATTATGCATACTTGCTTATTTTTGCAAAAACAAACAAAACTCTTAGAAGGATAAACCCGACAACAATCAAATGGTTAATAGAGGGCAGGGAACAGGGTGGAGGAGATACGGAAAGGAGGCTTCTCCGAGTGTATCTCTTTTTACATAGTTTTGACTTTTTTTTTTTTTTTTTTTGCTGAGGGAGATTCACTCTGAACTAATACCTGATGCCAATCTTCTCTTTTTTTGTATGCGAGCTGCCACCACAGCATGGCCACCAACAAGTGGTGTAGGTCTGTGCCCAGAAACCGAACCCAGGCCACCAAAGCAGAGGATGCCAAACTTAACCACTAGGCCACTGAGGCTGGCTTGACATAGTTTTGACTTTTGAACTACATAAATGAATCACCTACTAAAAACTAAATTAAATTAAGAAGCAAACCCCAAAACTGAAAACAAACTGAAATAACTGAACGTAAGTCAATTTAGTAACATAACTACATAAGAAAAAATAATTATTCCACATGACTTCTGAACAAAGTATTCTGTGGGATATATTCTAGGGACAAAAAAGAATCATACATTTCATTCATCAGTTGTCACTATTGTTAGTGACATTGTAATACTGAATCTGTTCTATGTATATCATAATATAAAGTAAGTTCATAAAGATGCTAATGTGACCAAGAAACACACAAAGAGAAACAAACGTAAAATCAGAAAAGTTAAGACAACTCCACAATGCTAAATTTGAACTGGAAATATCAACATAAACTCATACTGCCCAACTCCTCTTGGTCTCTAAATTCAATCTCCATTATAAGGACCCAAGGCTTCCTGGAAAAATAGCTGGCAGGTTCCAAGACTGGGCTGGGAAATGCACAAGATGAGACTGAGGCATCTTTCTGTTCCGCAAAGCAGGAAGGCTCTCAAGACTAAAAGGAGACTATCAAAAGGCAGAAGGGACATCTTGAAGGACTTTGCACTGGCCAAATTTGGGACAATCTGAGCACCAAAAACAATTGTGACTGTGATTATAAAGTATTGAATAAAAAACATCCATGAGCTTCACAGTGACAGTACAAAACAAAGAACGGGAGGGATATTAATTTGCCACCAACTCGTTACTCTAAAATTTGTAACTAAGGGGAAAAAATTCAGCATTTACCTTGCCTCCTTAACAAAGAATGGCTATTAAAAATGCATTTTCTTAAAAAAGAAAAGCTAAACAAATCATTATTCCACAACCACCAGTGAAATGAGTGATCCGAAGATCATCAGTGGACACTAAAACCACTAGAGGTAAGGCTGCTGAGGAAAGGGCTGTTCATCTGTGCTGAAGCACCTCTGCAGATTACATGCTAATCACAAGGGGAAACTCTCATCCTTACAGTGAAGAAATACTGAGGTCACCACTTTAACAGTGTTCAAAGTTAGCATCACCAATACTGGGAAAACCCATTATTATATATCTTGTCATACTACGATACGATGTAGACAAAATCAACTATGAAGCATATTTGCCAAGAATTGTTTAACCTGAACCTTACTAAGATTTAGACTTAATTTTCAGTCTACAGGAAATTTGGGGAACAGATGAGTAAGTTAAAGTAGACTAGGAAGAAAGATTCAGACAAATACACAATGTGGAATATTCTATACGGCAACTGGCCTGAACTTTCAAAAGCCAGTGTCACGTACCACAGGAGTAATGAGCCTAACTAGCATCCTGTTTAAGCACAAAATACCACCCTCCACTAAAAGAAATCAGGACTCCTTGGACAAAAGGCTGATTCCAAATCTGGAAAAAGAAAAATATAACATTAATCTGGAACATCATTTCATGCCAGATAAAAAGGGAAAATTTAAAGACTAATGGGGTCGTATCAAAAGGATATAGAAGGGGCCGGCCCTGTGGCCTAGTGGTTAAGTTCGATACACTCCACTTCAGCAGCCCAGGTTCAGTTCTCAGGCACAGACTTACACCATTTGTCGGCAGCCATGCTGTGGTGGCAACCCACATACAAAACAGAGGAAGACTGGCACAGATGTTAGTTCAGGGCACATCTTCCTCAAGTTTAAAAAAAAAGAGGAAGATTGGTGAATTTTCCTCAGCAAAAAAAAAAAAAAAAAGACATAGAAGCTTGTTTGAAGGGACTCCTACTGGCCAAATTTGGGACAATTTAAGCACGTAAAAAAATTGGCAATGGATTATAATACTTTGAAAATTTTTTAGGTCCATGGGCCCATAGTGATACCAAAAGGAAAAAAAGGTGGTGGGTGGGAGGTGAATGGAGAGAGAAAGCTCTTCTTTATAGAAGATATGCAATTTCAGATAATAAATATAGAAGAAAATAATACAATGATATAAATTACCATTTTGCAGCCCCTCCTACATTCCCATAGTAACTGATTCAGGTAAGGAACACCAAAGGATGTTAAAACAATCAGATGACAGGGTGTTGGGGAAGAGGTTATTCAAAATATCTCAAAACTATCATCCCACAGGTTACTTTTTAAACACTAAGGGTATAATGTGCCTTTACATTGGAAAAATCTAATTACAGAGGTAAAAATGTCACTTAACAATAAAGAGATCTGATGGCCATCCAACCACGTGAGCAGACCTAGCATCACAAATAAGGGATAACCTGATATCATGTGCTGCCTGATGTGATACAGCAGAACAAAAAAACTCACAATCCCGAGAGAAAACTGTTTGGCAATATCTAAAAGCTAAACATCTGCACACCCTACGATACAGCAATTCTACCCTAAGTATACACCCAACAAAAACGCGCCCGTGTGCTTAACGAAGGACATGTACAAGGATGTACGGACGCAGCACTAGCCACGGCAGCCCCAAACCAGGAACTAATCAAATTCCCATCAACAGTAGAAACGGATAAATTATGTTATGTTCATAAGTAGAATACTACACAGCCTTGAGATTGAACAATCTACAACACACACTAATATAGATGAATTGCACTAACATAATGTTGAGCAAAAGACACCACAAGCAAAAGAGTACACAGACGATGCTACTTCCATAAAGTACGAAACAGGCAAGCTAAGATGTACTCTTACAAGTCAAGAGAGCAGTGGCAGTGACTGGAAAAGGATGAGAGGGGACTTCTGGGGGCTGGCCGGTAGTAGTCAATTTCTCGATCTGACAGCCAGTCACCGAGCGAGTTCAATTCATGAATATTCATCTATCTGAAAGCTAATGTGTATTTTTCTGTATGAACATCATACTTCAATAAAAAGTTTTCTTAAACAGTACACATCACCTACATCTAACAACAGTGAAGCTGAATAATCATTAGGAAACACACAAATCCTGAATATAGGACATTCTAAAGACAACGAGTTTAGACACTAAAAACGTCAGTCACAAGCAAGAAGAAAATCAAAAAAGACTAAGGAAACTTGGCAGTATTATCAAGACAGCATAAACGTAATAGCTCATGCAATGCATGAATCTTGACTGGATCCTATATTAAAAGGAAAAAAGCTATAAAAGGTATTTCTGGTATAATTTGGAACTTTTGAACATGGATTGTGATGTTACAGAACTTCTGTTAACTTTTCAGGAATGATAAATATTGTGGTTATGTAGGAGAATATATTTTCTCTTAGGAGAAGCACACTTAGTATTTGCAGATGAAATGTTATTCACAAACTACCTTCAAATGGTTCAGGTAAGTAAAGGAGAGAAAGAAAGCAAGTCTGACAAAGTCGTCAACAACTGGTGAACCTTGGTGAACATTTTGTGGTTGTCCACTATATTCTTTCAACTTTTCTATTCATAAATTTCAAAAGTTTCAAAGTAAAAAGTCAAGGAAAAGAAGTGAATATCACAGAAACTATTTAAAAGATAGAAGCTATTCTAGAATTTAAAAAATAAATATAACATATGAACCCAGAATGGATACTAATTTTTAAAAAAACAGAAAATGTACATAAGGACTAGATATTAAATGATATTTATAAATAATTGTTAATTTTCTTATGTGATAATGACACTGTGTTTTGAAGAAGCACACTGTGTTTTTCAGAGATGCATGCTAAAGAATTTAGGAGTAAAAGGTCATGATGTATAATGTAAGTTAAAATGACTCACACACAAAAAAGGCAGAGAAACTAACCATTGTTGAGTCTAGATGATGGGTATGCAGGTGATCAATATTTATTCTTTCAATTTTCCTTTGTTTGAAAGTTCACAAAATTGGGAAAATAATTTAGTGAGTGCCTCAGAAGCATGAGGAGACTGCTAGGGGTATGACTACAGTATGTTGTTCAAATAGTTTAAAAGAGCTGAGAGCAACTTTAGTTATTCTAAGGAACCAATGGTACATATTAAATATTACTAGATAATGGTATTTTCTATAATATAACATTAATACAATTTCAGCTAAGTTCTGTGTTTATATCATATGGAATTACTGGTATTTTGAAAAACAAAGATTCTTAAAGGCTGGTCTTATATTGTATTATACAAAAGATAGGCCACAAATAACTCCCGTTTTATTTATATAGTACTATTTTCTGAAAATCTGGTATTCACCTGAATGATTGAAAATAATAATGGAAACAAACATACTGGAGTAATTCATGAAGTCCTATACAATCTCACTATCTTCAATTATGTGCTACTTTTCTAAAGATGTTACTAAAAAGAATTGACTTGCTATTTTGGATATCAAAGCAATCTACATTTATTTATCTTCTCATCAAATCTCTCAAAAAATAACCTACTTTTCAGACTGTTTAAATGATTGTTTTACAGTTACCAACAGAGGCAAAGTGGATTTTATAAACTGCTATGGCTGCTTCAAGTGCCCAAGTTAGTATGTTATTTACTCTAAATGTTTTACAGGAGCAAAAAATGTATTTTCTTGAATATAATTAAATCAGCTTCGCCCAATAAATTAACAAAACCACAGCACAGTGAGCTGCTGCAGGAGCCCCTGAAGCCGGTCAGGAGAACACAACACTCTTTTAAGGAGAGCTTTTCTGGCTTCTCCTGCTGCCTCTGAGCACAGGAACACTGGCCATTTGCTCATGTTGAAAACTAGCTGTGTCAAAAGGGAAATCACTTCTGCACTCGATGACAGAAATTCGGTTCCTTCAATATAAAACGCCACACTTTAAGACTGGGAAGCAAGGTGGTATGTCCAAATCAGTTTCTCCAGGCAGCTAGCCCCACAGGTAGAGTGTGCTTACTCTCTCTCTGCAGGCAACGGTTTGCCAAGGGAAGTAAGAATTTCCAGATGAGAACACAGCAGGTGAAGAAGCTCATCCGCAGCAGTGACCAGCTCCTTACACAGAAGTATTGCCAGGGCAGTTCACAGGCTTGAAATCCCTGTTAAAGAGCCAAAAATTTAATTTCCTTACCTAGAGAATACCAGAGGCACTGCTCCTGACAAGTGCCCTGCTAATAAAGCAGGGAGGACCTCAAAGAGAAATGCGCAGCACAGCAGTGGCAGATGGGGCCGAAGGGGCAGGCCCGAAGGACAAGAGCTCCTCAGCAGCCCCCAAGGGAAGTGACTGTATTCA
Source organism: Equus asinus (assembly GCF_041296235.1). Lineage (NCBI taxonomy): Eukaryota > Metazoa > Chordata > Mammalia > Perissodactyla > Equidae > Equus > Equus asinus. The sequence goes on along the minus strand of NC_091791.1, from coordinate 11,068,941 downwards.
GAACAGAGCTTGCCAAAGGGTGCTCTTGAAAACAATGGAGATTTTGGTGGGAAGAAACAAAGAGGAGGCCAGCAGTTCCATGAGGACAAGCTAAACTGTAGGCCAGTTGGTTTACCAGAGAGCAACAGGAAAAGAGACAGCTAAAAAGAGCCCTCTTGGGGTCAAAACAAACCTCAAAAACTGGCCTCAAAAAATGATCCTGCAAAAAGGCCCAAATTTAATTAAATCAGACTATGGAGCAATTTATGTCCCAGGGCACTGTTGAAAACAACAGAGCAATCAGCCAGCAATTAGTGGGGCCTAAGAGACAGGGATACCCACAGAGGCAAACATCTTTACAGGGAGATCAGGGAAGGAGACAAAGAGGACACTTCTAAGACCACTGTCATCCAGGGTAACTGCAACGCCCAAGGCTGGGCCCTGGGAGTGACATCAGAGGCTTCTCATATGAAAATGCATATTCTCCTTTCTTCTCTTGACTGATTTTAAAAACAACTGTATAAAACAATATGTATATAATTGGATTGTTGGGACTATAACATAGAAAAGTAATATATTTGACAACAACATCATAAAGAAGGTGGATGAGACAAAGCTGTGTTACTGTAAGAAAACTATACTAGATGGTAACTCAAATCCACAGGAACAAATGAAGAGAACCAGAAATGTTAAATAAGAAGGCTAATTATAATAAATTATAAATAGATACCGTTCTTATTCCTCTTCTCAGCTTCAAAAAGACATAAAATGATATAAAGCAATAATTATTTTTCTATTTACTTAAACTAAAAAGAAAAAAACAGTTCACTCATTTCTCTCCCTCTCTACCCATTGCCTCTGGCAACCACCAATCTGTTCTCCATATCTATGAGTTGGGGGGGGGGGGGGGTGGGAGTGGGTGGGGGGGTGTGGGGGTGTGTGTGTGTATGTGTGGGTGTATACATATGGTTTTTTTAGATTCCACATATAAGAGAGATCATACAGTACAGTTGGCCCTCCGTATCCATGGGTTCTGCATCCACGGATACAGAGGGCCAACTAAAGGCTTGAGCATCCCTGGATCCTGGTATGAGCAGAGGGTCCCAGAACCATTCTTTCTTGGATACAGAGGGATGCCTCCATTTGTCTTTCTCTGACTTATTTCACTTAGCATAATGTCCTTAAGGTCCATCCATGTTGTCACAAACGGCAAGATTTCATTATTTTTTATGGCTGGGTAATATTCCATTGTGTGTGTGTGTATGTGGACTTTTTTTATATATGTAGACACACAATTTCTTTATTCATTCATCTATCAATGGACACTTAGGTGGCTTCCATATCTTGGCTATTGTAAATAACGCTGCAATGAACATCCTATACATACACATACTGTATGACTTCATTTACATGAAATGTCCAGGGGGCTTTCCTGGTGGCACAGCAGTTAAGTTCACACATTCTGCTTCGGCAGCCCGGGGTTTGCCAGTTCAGATCCCAGGTGTGGACCCATGCTCCGCTTGTCAAGCCATTCTCCGCTTGTCAAGCCATGCTGTGGTAGGCATCCCACATATAAAGTAAAGGAAGATGGCACGGATGTTAGCTCAGGGCCAGTCTTCCTCAGCAAAAAGAGGAGGATTGGCAGCAGATGTCAGCTCAGGGCTAATCGTCCTCAAAAAGAAAAAAAGTCCAGATTAGGTAAATCCAGAGACAGAAAGTAGAGTAGTGCTTGCCTAGGGCTGGTGTGTTTGGGGGAAAATGAGGAGTGACTACTAATGGGTATGGAGTTTATTCTGGGGTGAAAAGAATGTCCCAGAATTACTGATGACGTTTGCACAAGACCGTGAATATACTAAAAACTACTGAATCATATACTTTAAATGGGTGAATTGTATGATGTGTGAATTAAATCTTAACAAAGCTATTAAAGAAAAAAGCACAGCGCAGACCTGACTTGCAAAATGTTATTTCATGTTATTTCTTTAAACTATCTTGAGAGAGATGACAAACTAGCCCACACGAAAAACAATACCGTTCCAAACGTCTCTGAAAACTCCATATGAATTCAGTTAGATGTCAGGTAAATAAAATGCTAAGAGTGATCTTGAAGTCAGAGGATTTATCAAAGCCAAATATATCCATTTGTACAAAATCATAATACTATACAGTAGTCTCATCTTATCTGGGGCATATGTTCCAAGACCTCCAGTGGAGTCCTGAAACCTCAAATAGTACAGAACCCTAAGTATTACTAGTATGTTTTTTCTTATATGTACATACTTATGATAAAGCTTAATTTATAAATTAGGCATAGTAAGAGAGTAACAACAATAACTAATAATAAAATAGAATAATTATAACAATACACTGTAATAAAAGTTACCATAGATCTTAGCAGCCTCAGTACACAATTTTTTTCTCTTTCCCTATTAAGTCTAGAACTTTCACCTTTTCACTTAAAGGAAGCACCTGACAGCTTCTCTTTGGTATGTGTGAATTGCTAGCATCACTACTCTTGCACTTAAGGCCATTATTAAGTAAAACAAGGGTTACTTAAGCAAACACTGTGATACCACAACAGTCAATCTGATAACCTGATAACCGAGATGACTACTAAATGACTAACAGGTGGGTAGCAGTACACAGTGTGGATACGGCTGAACAAAGGGATGATTCAGCCCAGGGTGGGATGGAGCAGGAGAGTGTGAGACGTCATCACGCTACTCAAAATGGCACAGAACTTAAAACTTACAAGTCGTTTATTTCTGAAATTTTCCATTTAATATTTTTGGAATGGGGTTGACTACAGAAACTGTGGAAAGCAAAATCACAGATGGTGGGGACTACTGTACTGTCAAAAACTTTTCCACCAGTACAAATTTACTCTAAGTACGTGACCCTATGAAATGGATCACTAAGAAAAAACTATTTGGCTACAACAAAGAAATCCATTATACATTTCTATTTAAACACAAGGTCAAATCAGTACTGATTTCAGTCCTGAGTTCCGAGTTCAGTACTACTGATGGTAATGAATGTAAATAAAAAATGTACAGTAACTGCATACAAAAGGAAATAAAAATCTGAATGGCTCACAATAAAATTTAATGTAAAAGAGTTTTAATTAAATGCTATGTTCACCTTTCTTTAAAAAAAAACCACTTTCAGGGGCCAGCCTGGTGGCACAGCGGTTAAGTGTGCACATTCCACTTCGCGGGCCCGGGGTTCACCAGTTCGGATCCCAGGTACGGACACAGCACTGCTCGGCAAGCCATGCTGTGGCAAGCGTCCCACATATAAAGTAGAGGAAGATGGGCACGGATGTTAGCTAAGGGCCAGTCTTCCTCAGCAAAAAGAGAAGGATTGGCAGCAGTTAGCTCAGGGCTAATCTTCCTCAAAAAAAAAAACCACTTTTATAGTATAGATTACTAATCTACAATACGATCATCATTTAAGTAACACATTAGAGTTGTACCATAATCTAAAATAAAACCGAGAATATGCAACCTAGCACCAAGACAGAAGAATACAAAGCCTTTTTTTAAAAGCCTCAATCACACCTTGTGTCTAAACATAGAACACTGCCCTAGAGCCTCTGCAGACGCTAAGTCCCAGGTGCTGATTTCTGATTTGTTATCTTCACATCTTCTGTTGTCCCACAAGCTTCACAAACTCAACCTACCCAACACAGAACTCATTTTCTGTTCCTAAGTACACAGTTTCTTCTTCCCCTTGTTATTTCTTATCTCAGATAAAGTTGCCACGATCTATCCAGTCACCCAAGCCAGAAAGTTGAAAAATCACTCTGGACTTCCCTCTCCTCCATTTCCAACTCCCCAAATACCCTTCAAGTCAAACAGCAAATACTCATCAATTTTACCTCCAAAGTATCTGGTGTATCCTTACCATCCTCCTCCTACCATGGCTTACTTCAAGGTCCATCATAACTCAACCTGGGCTCTGCCTCAAGTATCATCACTTGTGATTAAAAACCTCCCACACAACCCTGCCATCAAAGCAACATTCAGTACCATGCAAGATTTTGGAATGTCGAATATTACTGTGGGAATCACTCCTCTACTCTTTTCAAAACATGCAGTTGAGATAAGGACCCTCCTCCACCTAAGCTCCCGGGTGGGGCATGTGATCCAGACATGACCAGAGTTCTCCAGCCCCAGCCACAGCGAATGGTTCAGGGATAAGGATGTATCTCAAGTTGGGCCCATCAGTACCTTCCTTGGGACTTTTTACTGAAACCATCAGAAAAGAAGCATACGATATTTTCTGCTAAGATCACTAGCTACGAGAATGATATACCTTAAACTGGCAGTATTCATCTCTGCCATCATGTGCCTACCTGAGATTAAACGATTACAGAGAAAAATTGGAGCTAGGAGACAACAAGCAGGAGACACAGCCCTGACAGTATCTGCCCAGGATCTAACAAGTCAGAACTTCTTTATTACATATGCAAATAAATCCTTTCTTTAAAAAAATCAATTCAACTTTGGTTTCTGTTGCCTATCAAGTCACAACTAATATATTTCTTAACAACAAAACTGAATTCTATAGCTCCATTGTTTAAAATCCTTCAATAATTCCCTATTACACTAAGGTTAAAATCCAAAGACCTTGCATATAGAGGCCTACAAATTCTGGCCCCTCAATTATTTCATGGCATAAAAATCAATATTTGCATTGCAAAATATCATAAGCTAAGTAATAAGATACATGTCAAACTAAAAGAGAATACCTGCAGCTTTTATCACAAAGAGCTAATGTCCTTAACATAGAGTTTCTAAAATGAAAAGAAAAAAACCAGTACCCCTGGAAAAGCAAGCAAAAATATGACCAAATGGTTCATAGAAGAAAAAATTCAAATGGATTTTAAACATAAGAAAATATGCTCGACGTCACTTATGATTAAAAAAATGAAAATTAAAACCACACAGAAATTTTGTTCCTATGTACATGGCAAAAATTAAAAATTCTTACAAAATCCTCTGTGACCAAGGCCATGGTGGAACAGGCATTCTCATAGTTTGCTACCTACAAAAGGGTACAATCCCTACGGTGAGGAGCCTCTCTGGAGAGGAATTTACCTTTGACCGAGTAACCTGGAAACCTATAACAAAGACACATTGACAAAAATTTTAAAAATTCTACGCACCAGGGTACTCACTGCAACACTATGCAAGAGTAAAACCTGGAAATAGCCAAATGGCCATCAATAAAGATATGACTAAAAAAATTATGATTAATTCCATGAAAAGAGTACTATGCAGCTAGAAAATGGAATGATGAGGATCTCTCCATATATTGTTATGCAGTGATCGCCAAGATATAAACAAGTCTGATATAGCACCTCTTTATACGAAAGAGGGCGAAACGTGTTCATGCACATGTACCTATACGTATATGAAGTATAAACATGCATATAGAGATACACACACACATCATATACAGAGAGACATCACACACCCACAGATACCACACACATATTCGCTTACATTTTCAAAAAGAATCAACAGGAAGCAAAATTAATTCCAAGATAAACGACCCAGGTTCTTTTAAAAAATGCTATTAAAAACGAGGGAAATCTGTTCTAAATTAAAAGATGTTCAAGAGAATATCAATCAACTAGGATGTACAGACCTTACAGGAATCCTGATTCAAACAAACCAACTTTAAAGACATATTGAAGACAACAAAACAAAATCAAACATGCACTAGGCATTAGATAACATAATTACTGTTAATTTTGCTGAGTGTGATTATACTATTATAGTTATATATTTTTTTGAAGTTTATAACTTTTAGTCTAGAGTAGATTTCCCTCTCTTGTTTTAAACAGGGTTTGTTTACTAAAGAAATGAAGTCATTTGTCTTATAGAATTGCCCAGGTGTTATTTTAATACATTCCTTTATCTCTCATATTTTTTTGTAAACTGATTATTACATCTAGAAGCTTGTAGATTCAGGTTCAACTTTTCTAGCAAGAATATTCCATAGGTGGTGCTTTATACTTCTCACATTTACAGTCATGTGCCACGTAACAACATTTCAGTCAGTGACAGATGGCGTCTATGACGGTGGTCCCAGAAGATTAGTACCATATAGTCTAGGTGTGTGGTAGGCTCTACCATCTAGGTATACCCTATGATGTCCCCACAACCATGAAATCACCTAAGGATGCATTTCTCAGAACGTATCCTCATCGTTAAGCAACACATAACTATAGTCTCGTTACCAAGAATGCCCTTCTCCCTTTTTGCCCTAACACTTCCTCATCTTTTCAGACTTGGCTCAGGTATCACCTCCTTCAGAAGAACCTTCCTAACCTCCAGTCCCACACTTAGATGCTTTCCATACTAATCCAATAGCTAACTCCAAGAGCGCTGGAACTGTTCACCCATCTGTCACCCCAGTTAGACTGTGAGTCCCCACAGCAATGAACTAAGTCTGCAGGAACAGACTCCATAGAGGCCCGAAGCCTAAGGCGGGGCTCGGAGGGTGCACTTCCTGGGAAAGTGATCTCTACTTTACCCAGTAAACATACCAGATCATGTCAGAGTGTTTTGGCCCAGGTACTCATACCTGGTAAGCAAGCAGGCACAAAACCAGAATCTCCAGGGTAGCAGGAAAGAGTACCGTTCAGAAAGGAATAAGATTCCCCGAGAATATCAAAGGGAGCTTCTTGCACCTGGCAGAATCCTATCTGTAAATACTATCATCCACAGCTGCATGTCTTAACGAGAACTTATGGAAGCGCTTCTCAAATGAGAATGTGCACATGAATCGCCTGCAGACCTCGTTCAAAAGGCAGATTCTGATTCAGTAGGTCTGAGGTGGGGCCTGACATTCTGCGTTCGAGATGCTGTTGGTCAGCAGACCACACTTTAACCAGAATGGCTCCGGGAGACCTGGAAGTCACCCCTCTCTTACGGAACATGCAGCCTTAACTCCTGCCTTACTGACCATCTGTTTTAAGCAAACACATTCTGTGTCATTAAAAAAACAAAAAATCAAATCTTTAATTCTTCTGTATCTGTTGGCATCTTTCTTCCAACACATCACTGTCCCATTGTGACATCCATGCAATCTCTTGTTCATCTAAATAACTGCAGCCTGGGAAAATCAATAAATGCTTGTTAAATGATGCTCTATATAACCTCAACTTATTCTTTCTCATTTGCTTCTTGTTTAGATACGCTTGTTTATTGGTCCATCCTTCCTATTTGATTATCAATTCCTTGAAGACAGACTCTTTCCTTTGTGCTATGGCACACAGGATGGCACATAACAAGCAGACATTAGTGATGTCTGCTGACTTAGCCCCACGGCTGAACATATAAACACACTACATTCAGATTCCTGGAGAGAACACTGAATAAGAACATAACCTTTTTCTGAGGGATTTAAAATGCTCACATGTATGACTTGTTTTCACAAAAGTTCAGTAATACACACTGAAAGGATCATGAGCTCTACTTAATAGATAAGAAAACGGTATAAGAAAGTTATGTATTATGCTTCTTCATCGACAAGCTCATCAACATAGGAAAGAACGTTTAACAAAAGGTACCTCAGTCTTCCCACATTCATCAGGCGGATCCTGGTGTATGGCCATTTGATACTTGACATATAAAGAAAATGACTGGCTGAAGGACGACTTGAACTCTGGGTCCTCAAAGGAGACAGGCACTAACCTCACCTTCAGAGCAAGGAAAATACAAGCAAATGCTAGTGAAACATCTCCACCTGACGACAGGCTTCTGAAGGTGAGGCTAGAGTAAGATCTCCGCAAATCCACTTCCAAAGCTCAGAACTGGGATTTCTCACGAAATGAATAAACCCTGGAACGGGCTGACTGGCAGAGCCCGGAGTGCTAACTTTATACTAATATGAAAATTTTAAACTCATATGGGCCAGGACAATTGATTTTATTTTGGTTTTTCTCCATCTACCTACTGTGGTTCTCTGCATACACTAGAGTCAATAGTGTTGCTAACGGCCATTAGGCCACTACTTTTGTCCCCTCTACTTCAATTAAGTCTTATAACCTCCTCCCCTTCCAGATTTTTCTTGGGTAATTTGATCTATAAAATTACAAGCATACAAGCACTTCTATGAAAGCATTCTACTGTCTTACTTTTCTAGTTCCACTCAGTTGCGTATGGGTAATACATCAACAGAGTGATTAGCTGTTACGAACTCTCTACACATGACTTTTAAATGGGAATAAAGCATAATAACCATGTTATGCAAAGTACGCCTACCATGAAAATATAGGTTTTTTGCTTTTTTCTCCCAAATATTTTAACTTAAAGCTTTACTTATTACTAACTTTTAGATAAATGCATCTAAACAGAGTGACTTTAAACAAAGATAATTTCTTTTTTGTGTTACTGTCCACATTGAAATTATACATTACTGGCACTTAACACGGCACTAGGTAAAATCTGCACTTTCAGAATGTCCATTAATCCACAGTCCTATCTCTTTGCAGACATGCTGCAAACTGAATATAAATAAAAGGTACCACAAATAAACCAAGAATCCATACAATGATATTAAATGGAGGGGAAGTTCCAATTGCACAGGAAAATGACACTCGGCCTGCTGACCTGGCTCACAGTTGGTTTATCAGGTGGGTCCTTGTGAATAACCATCTGGTAACGTTTATAGACCTGGTAAGACTCCTGAAATGTGGCTTTGAACTGAGAACTTGGTGGAGATGATCTCACCACCCTCACCTTCAGAAGGAGTTAAAAAACAATATTCATTAATTCATTTAATTATTCTATGGAATATGCATTAACAGTTACTCCCACCCAAAAAGAACCAAAAGTTTCAATACAAATGTTAAAGCATAAACATATTTTAACATTAAAAATCAACCAGTTAATAAAGAAAAAAATTATTTCTCCAACATTATGAAGGCAGAGGATCCTGTCTAAATTCTAAGACTAAGCTCTATGAACAAATTATGTAAGCCTGCCTCTATCGTAAAATGCAGAATACTTCTGACACTCAAGACACAAACACAAATAAATGTTCTTTATTTTTAGTTGAATGCAACTCACCCTCAGTAAGTCAGAAGGACTAAAAATGTGAATATATTTCTTGGATACTCTTTCATGCATTACTACTAACTCTAAACTTACAACTTTTTCTATAAGTATAAAAGACAACCCTCACAAAGTGTTCCTACTTCATAGCATAGTTAAGAATGAAGACTCTAAAGTGAGATTTCCTTTACTCACATCTCAATGTCACTACCTTGGTCAAGTAAATAAATTAACCTCTCTGTGCCTTAGTTTCCTCATATGCAAAATGAAGAAGAGTTAAAGAGAGTAATTGCACACAGTAACGGCTAATATTTCTTTTAACATTAATTAGTTACTAGCCAGTTAAAATGTGTTAGCAAAATAGAACAGTAACACGAAATCAAATGCAATATAATAAAAAGGCATAATTGGAAACTTTTCATGTATGCCATGGGAAGTGATTCTTCCATGAAGAAAGAGTGACACCCAGTGGACAACAAATCTCTATCCACCTAGATATCATTACACTAAAAAGGAAAAGCTGCCAACTGTAGAAGTGTTATGTTAGCTGTGCCCGGTGCCCTGGATACATTACTATTTATGATCAAATGATAAAAGACTCCTCATAAAATATTTTAAGTAGTGTGTTCAATTCTCTTTATAATTTAGGAAGGAGAAAGGCAACAGCAAAATCCGAGTAGCCAAGAAATTATAATAGTCAAAGTTATTAAAACTTATGTCTGATAATGTATATTTCTATAGTCTCAGATTCAGACTGTGTCAAAGTTAATTTTTAAAATCAAGTCTTTCATGATAAGTGATGATCTCAGATGATATTAAGCTATAAATTCAAAGGCTGACCAGTTACTAATCAGGTATGAGTATATGATAAAATCATTATGGCTAATGTTTTAGAAAAAAATTTTATAATATCAAACTAATACTGAAAACTCTAGACCTTATCTGGAAGGTAAATTAAATTTGGAAAAATAATACTATGCCTAAATTGGTTTGGTGGAATTAATAAGAGGATTGCAGTAGTATAATTTAGTACTATTTAGTTAATTCCTAACAGCTGGCTTACATATGTAATACCATCTGCTGCCTTGATCAAGATCAGAATATTAGGATGAATAAAACAGTGATTTGCCTAGTGTGATCTATTCTCCATCTAAACCAAAACTGCCAAAAGTGAAATTTTAAATAGTATTTTTTCTCTTTCACTTTAACTAATAAATTTCAATCAAGGGATACCAAAAAAATCAGAGTAACTTACATAATAACAGGCTAAAACTGGAACTGTTTTCAGAACTTTAGTAGTCAAACTGCCTATTTTTTTTAATCTCCAAAAGAGAAAAGTTTCTCTCACGTAGCATTTAATTTAGTAAATACGAACATTATCAATCCCAGTTTACTTTAATTTCCCATTATTTAAACAGCAACACATCAACTGATTAGTATAACCTCAAATGAAAATACATAAGGTACTCAACAAAAAATAAAACCAACCAACCCCCTCCAAAGTACCTCTAGCTTGTGTGATGCGTTCTCTGGTAAAGATTCAAAAATCAAATCTTCAAGGGATTTGGGCTGGTTGGATTTAGCCTTCGGTGGGCAGAAAGATGGTTCCCGTCGAGCCTGCAAACCCCCAAGTTCTCCATCCGGGTTCTGCTGCATGAGTTTTAACCTCTTCCTTTCTTTCCGGATCTCCTTTGCTTTTCGACACGGAGGCTTACTCAAATCTGCCCCTTTGCCTAAAAAGAATTTCAAAATATTAGACCAGTCACATTTGGCTCTAGAAATATTTTTTCAAAGCTCTCAAAGATTTTACAGAATAAGTCCAAAGTGTTCTGTTAGGTTAGCTTTTGGGTAGATGTTTCAGAGGTTCCTGGTTTAGAACCCCAAGTTGACCTTAAAATTCTACCTTAGAAGCAGGAACTGCCAGAGAAAGTAAGCCACCGAACTTTTCAGACAGCTCTTATTGTTGAAAATCTCTTTCTTTTTTTAAATATTCATCTACTTCTCTGCTTTTGTAAGTAGAAAGAACATAATCAAATATCTGCTGCTTCAGGACACTGCTGTCTCCAACCCGTATTTCTGAGGGACATTTCTCTGAAAGCAGTGGTGACATAGATATAAGCTTAGGAATTGAGTGTAAATGAGTATTGATCCCAGAACATACTCTGACACGTTTTTTAATAAAAAATATGGGTGCTTAGTTGAAAGATTTGTGTCTCTCTCCATCTAACTGAGGAGCCCCATTAGTTCAGCTCTAGTTAATCAGTTTTACTTTAATTAAAACAGCAAATATCAAACAGCCCTTTGAAATATAAAAATGTTAACTATTATTATAAACCACAAATTACCGTTAGTATCCTTTAATCTAGTAAGTTATCATCAAAGAATCTATCCTGAGAAAATCATGAGATAGAGGCAAATAACAAATGAAAACCTCAAAATAATCTAAATGCCCAATAAAAGAATAATTATACAATTTTTAAAACAACTAAGCGACAATAGCATACAGTCATTAAAAATGCTTTAGAAATTTTAGGGGATTTGTCATTATCCAATGTTAAAAAAATAATTCCAATCATGTATAAACATACACCTCAAAAATATTTAGAAAAAAGCCTGGAAAGAAATATACCACCATGTTAACAGTCATTTTACTTGGGTTTAGAAACAGAGAATCTTCCTCTTTTTTGTAGTATTCTCTTTTCTCCAAATTTTCTAACAACGAACATAACTTTGTAATTCTTTTTAAAAAGCTATTAATGAAATAAAGAAATACGCTTTTTTTTAAGATGCTGAAACATAGTATTCACAAGTTATATAAAAGTCAGCAATAGGAAGGTTTATAACACTAGCAAGTTCAATTGTATAGAGAAGAAAATTAAGACCTAGGGTGTTAAGGGACTTGCCAGAGACCAAGAGCTTGTCAAAACAAAAGATACTTGATGAGAAAATAATGAGTTCACTAATACGGAGACCACATTACTAATACTCACTAACACTTTTTCCAACTAAAAATAGTTTACCTATAAAAAAAGACTTTGAATAAGGCTAATAACTAGGTAACAGAAGACTGATTCTATAATCAGCCATTACTCTATTGCCTCAGAGAATTCATTTTCTTTGGCCAGGAAATGTGTCTTTTCTCAAATTTATTCTAGAGGCACAACAGAATATTGGTTAAGAGCACACACTCTGACGTAGGCTGCCTGAGGTCAGCTCTGTCACTTGGCTAGATGACTTTGGGCAAGTTTCCTTGTCTGTACAAGAAAGATAATAACCAGTCCCACCTACAGAGCACCTGTAAGGAGTAAATGAGTTCATGCATGTGAAACTCATAAAACAGTATCTACATTCAACTAGGGTTATCTATTATTATCAGCTATTATATGTATCACTAATACCTAAAATAACGTTTTACCTATAGAGGTATTCCATAAATGGTAGTAAGAAAAAAAAAACTGCACTTTCTAATAGTTACTCAAATTTACATTCCCTACCAAAGTTTTAAAATTATGAATAAATTACAAAACCAGAGTGAGCAGAGAAACAACTTCTCAGTATTTTTATGAAAGACTACCTATGTCATCTTTACACCAATTAATTCATTGGACTGAGCAATCCTTTATCATGGTTGTTTTACTCTACATTTATGTACTATCACATTACCAACTGCAATGGACAGCAAATTAGGGGATTTAATCAGCTTATTTAGGGGATATAATAAATATTCAGATCAATAAATTCCTTCAGCAGAATGAAAACAGATCACCAATATAAAATCAGTACACCACACCTAGACTGCACCCTCAGAGGTTCAAGAAGTCACTCACTCAAGAAGTCTTAGGTCCAAGTGTTTTGAATAGAATTCATTTCAGTTCTAATTAAGTTCAAGGGAATATACTTTTGGGGGGATGGGGAGATTAGCCCTGAGCTAACATCTGCTGCCAATCCTCCTCTTTTTGCTGAGGAAGACTGGCCCTGAGCTAATATCCGTGCCCATCTTCCTCTACTTTCTATGTGGGACGCCTACCACAGCATGGCATTCTGAGCGGCGCCATGTCCACATCTGGGATCCGAACCGGTGAACCCTGGGCTGCCAAAGCAGAAAGTGAGAACTTAACCACTGCACCACTGGGCTTGCCCCAGGAATATACTTTTAGTATTTTTTAAAATAAAGTGGAAATACAGGTTTCCAGAGAAAATCCAAAGATTCCCACATGTTAAAAGAATAGTTTCGCACTCTTAGTGAGAGATATACTAAGGGAAAAAAAAAACTAAAACAAATTGTGTAACATTTCAGTAGTCATACTGCTGGGGGTAAGGCCAGTATCATCATTCCAAAACTGCTGTGCAGGGGCTGGCCCCGTGGCCGAGTGGTTAAGTTCGCGCGCTCTGCTGCAGGCGGCCCAGTGTTTTGTTGGTTCGAATCCTGGGCGCGGACATGGCACTGCTCATCAGACCACGCTGAGGCAGCATCCCACATGCCACAACTAGAAGGACCCACAACGAAGAATACCCAACTACGTACCAGGGGGGCTTTGGGGAGAAAAAGGAAAAAATAAAATCTTTAAAAAAAAAAAAAAAAAATGACCAAAACTGCTGTGCAATGTGGGATAAAGCCAGTGGGTAACTGTGATGTTCTAATCTAATTCTACCATCCCCGATGTCCTCAAGAACCAGGTTTCTCAGTGTGGAAGAAAGAAGATACAAATGTAAAACAAATAAAAGGTAAAAATACCACAGTCTGAATTTAAATTGAAACTATCAATATGACCTCATGATCCCTTAAGTCCGTTTATTGAAAAGGCCTAGAAAACAATGACCAAGCCAGCAGCAATAATGGCCTCTAGTTTGTGGTCTCCAAATACTATTTCCCACTAAAAGGAACCAGGATTCCCTGGAGAAATGGCTGGACAAGATAATCCAGGAGCATCATGTCAGATCAGATAGCAAAGAAGTCATCAAGACTATTGCAGGGGCCGGCCCTGTGGCCGAGTGGTTAAGTTCCCACGCTCCACTCTGGCGGCCCAGGATTTCGGCAGTTTGGATTCTGGGTGCAGACACAGCACTGCTCATCAGGCCATGCTGAGGAGGTGTCCCACATGCCACAACTAGAAAGACCCACAACTAAATATGCAACTATGTACTGGGGGGATTTGGGGAGAAAAAGCAGGGGAAAAAAAAAAGATTGGCAACAGTTGTTAGCTCAGGTGCCAATCTTTTAAAAAAAAAAAAGACTACTACAATTGTATCAAGAGGGCTCAGAAGCCAACTTATAGAGGCTCCCACAGGAGCAAAGAACTGTAACAGCAAATGTGTTTAGATCCATGAGTTCACAACGGTATCAAATGAAAAAAGAATAAATTGGTCAGTGTTAGAAGATGTTATTTTGAAGAATGGAAAATAAAATGCAAGAATCAAGAATTTATCCTGCTTGTGCTATAAGTTCTTAAGGGAAACACAGATGAGGGGGAAGTTCTCTTTAGAGAAGTATTCCAGTCAATGAATGATAGAATATCTCATGGATCAACGGATTTAGGCATCGAGCATCTGTGGCTACTGGCACTAAAAGACACACACCACATTTTGTGTGTCCACTGAAAGAAGACCCCACCATGCACAAAGTAACCTTACCCATCCTCAAATAAATAATTTGAACCTAAATCTGATTAAGACTTGCTCCTCTCCAAAATGCAAAAAAAAAAAAAAAAAAAAAAAAAGATTAATTCTGAATCTGATCAAGGCTCTAGATCAACCATCAACTTACAGGTGGGCAGAAAACACGTTAAACTGCACTGCAGATGTTACTGGTCAAACAGAGAGAGCAAAACCAACAACTCAGAACCACCCATCCAGTTCCTTCAACAAAATAAATTGCAAATAAAAGTGTGAGAGTGATGAAAGGGGAACCTATAAATCTAGAGATTCTTTAAATATATCAACCAACTGCAGTACGTGGACATTATTTGGATCCTGATGCAAACAAATGTTTAAAAACTGGAAACTTATGGGGCCAGCCCCGTGGCCGAGTGGTTGGGTTCATGTGCTCTGCTTTGGCCACCCAGGGTTTTGCCGGTTCGGATCCTGGGCACAGACACGGCACCACTCGTCAAGCCATGCTGGGGCGGCATCCCAAATGCCACAACTGGAAGGACCCACAACTAAAAATATACAACTATGTACCGGGGGGCTTAGGGGAGAAAAAGGAAAAATAAAATCTTTAAAAAAAAAAAACCTGGAAATTTAGACACCTAATATTCAGTAACATTAAGGAATTTTATTTAGATGTAATAATGATATTGTGAATATGCTTTTTAAAGTTCTTATCTTTTAGAGATGCATTCTGAAATACAGGATGATACAATGCCTGGAATTAGCTTCAGTATAACACTTGAAGTGGCGAACTAGACATGAATATAGATGAAACAAGAGTGCCCATGTGAGTCAACAATTGTTTCAAATGAAGGTAGGGTACATAGAAGTTCATTATAATATTCAGTCTCTATTTGTCTATGTTTGAAACTCTCCAAAATGAGAATTTAAAGGTTTTTTTAGATTTGATAAACTGCAAGTAATTTTTATAATAAAAAATAAAAGTAGTAAAAGAACTGATTCTATCACCCAAGAAAGTAAGAGTTGAAAGAAATTATCTAAATCATTCAAAATATTTTTTTCCTGCTTTTTTCTCCCCAAATCCCCCGAGTATATAGTTGTATACTTTAGTTGTGGGTCCTTCTAGTTGTGGCATGTGGGACACCACCTCAACGTGGGCTGATGAGCAGTGCCATGTCCGCACCCAGGATCCAAACCAGCAGAACCCTGGGCTGCTGAAGCAGAACGTGCGAACTTAACCAGTCAGCCACGGGGCCAGCCCCTCAAAATATTTTATTGGACTATTCTTATTAACTAGGACGAAATCTCAGACCAACATCAATTTAAATGCCATGAAAGCTCTATGAAAAAAACCTATTCAATAAAAATGCAAACAGAAAGTTTTCTGTGCTTTAACACATGTAACACAAACAAGAAAACTAAAATAGTTTTGTACTAAAAATCTCTCCTTTGGATCATTTTGTATAAATAAATCTAAGAAGAAATTCAAGAACTGAAGCATATGAACCATCCAAACTGATATCTTATGAAATAATTTTAAAAGAATCATACACACACATGCACACACACATACGTATATATAACAAATCCATTTAATGCTGAACAAATTTTTTCAACCTAATTCTTTTATAAGTGAAAATATAGGAAAAAATCTTACCTTATTAAAGGTAAAGTTAAACATCAAAATCTGGAAATTTTAAACTAAAATTTATTATGATTACAGAAAGAAATCTGATAATAAACTAAAGAATTTTACAATGTCTGTATTTTGGGACATAATACCTAAAATTTACTTTATCTCACTTAACACCAAAAATAAAAATGTTTACCACCATACATTTTCACCGACAAAAATTTGGTTCTCAAACTTCTAGGGCCCTAAGGTAGTAAGAAGAAATGGAACTATTTTAAAATGTCCGTATTTGGGGATAATAAGACTATTATTTCAGGATTTTTAAATATAACAGTTTTTAAAAAAGGTGATTTGACCATCTAAATCCAGGTAATAATAAGTTGTATAAAACAGGGACCTATTTTACAGATTTCATAAGTAATTCAGCTTTTTAGCTGATGAGAGGGCCCAGGGGTTACAAGGTCTCAGGCACAAAGAAATAACTTAATATGACTTTAACACGGCATGATGACAAACTCTCACTACCTGGCTTAGGAGCTGTATGCACTTTAACTGAATGCGATGGTTCACCAGAGCCCAACTTCTCTTCTATGTCTTGTGACCGACTTAATTCATTAGATTCTTCTTTCTTTGAGCTCTTTCCTTTCTTCTTCTCTTCACTCTCTAAGCTCTCTTTGAGGTCATCACTGAGCGTTTTAAGGTCACATTGGATATCCAATTTATTTATTAACCCAAAGTCACCAGCAACGGCGTCCTCCATGGCGGGCTCCATGGGCTCATCTACAAATCAGAAGAAATCAAAGTCCATCAGCCAGGCCAACTGACACAGTGAAGATATATAAAGGTAAAAAAAGGTCCCTTTTATCCAATGTGGCAGAGACTACTGTGTGTCCACCAAATCCATTCTCCGTCTGCCAAAGTCACAGAGCTGCAGTTGAGACTTGAGACTGTGGCCCCCACGCAAGGGAATGCACTGCCAGTCCCTTTGCAAGCTGTGACCAAGCTCCCACTAATGGAATATAACCAAACTGGTATGCCCAATTTTGCCTCTCGTCTTAAAGGAAATTTGTGACCCTGAACTTCTACCCTTTCCCCCTCCCTACTGGCTAGATCAGTAATAACCAGAGCAACCTTGGAAATCACATGTTTAAGAGAGTCCCAGAACGGCTTGGAGGGAGCAGTGCTGCAGGCCAACCTGGAGCACCCACACTGGACTGTCACATGAGGAAAGAAACAGACTTCTATCACTTTTCTAGTCATTGCATTTTGGTGTCTCTCATTTACAGCTGTTTAGCCTTTTATGCTAATGAGTACATCGCTCCTATGAATTCAGTTGCAGACATAAACAATTCAGAACACTGTACTAAGTCAAAGAACCAAAAGTAAAAGCTACATAAAAAGACAGGCAACTGTCAATTTACAAATGGACAGCATCCTCGAAGCTGATCTGAACATTAATTTCTGAAACTCAAAACATGATTCCTGGCCATGGAAAACAAATTTATATTGGGGCTGGCCCTGTGGCCAAGTGGTTAAAGTTCCACAGGCTCCACTTTGGTGGCCCGGGGTTTGTGGATTAGGATCCCAGATACAGACCTACTCCACTTATCAGCCAATGCTGTGGAGGCATCACACATAAAATGTAGAGGAAGGTTGGCACTGATGTTAGCTCAGGGCGAATCTTCCTCACACACACCAAAAAAAAACCTACAACATTTTATACTGACTAACCAAGAAAATCTATTTAACTTTTAAGATTATGTACCAACAGGGGCTGGCCTGGTGATGTAGTGGTTAAGTTCACATGCTTTGCTTTGGTGGACCAGGGTTCACAGCGTCTGATCCTGGGGGGAGGACCTACACACCACTCATCAAGCCATGCTGTGGTGGCGTCCCACATACAAAATAAAGGAAGACTGGCACAAATGTTAGCTCACGGACAATCTTCCTCAAGTAAAAAGAGGAAGATTGGCAACAGATGTCAGCTCAGGGCCAATATTCCTCACTTAAACAAAAACAAAAAAAAGACTATGTACCAACAATACTAATCAGAGCTGCACCAAAATTCTGATGTTCCCAATGCTCCAACTGCCCATGAACCTCTATGATCCTGAGCATTCCAGTCTCTTTGTTGTCCTCAGTTCTGCCAAGTCTGTGCCAAGCTGTCCTGAGTCCTGGTCGGTTAAAGACAGTGCGTGAGGGCAAAGAACTTACCTGTCTTGCTGGCCACTGTATCTCCAGTGCTTAAAACAGGGACTGGGACATTACAGGCACTCAAAACATACTTAGGGAATGAAGTAACAAGCTAAGACTGGGGTGGGAGGCTCCCAGGATTTGGCGTTTCCTACGGCAGAGTGAGGGAGAGCTCTAAAAACGGGTGGCATTCCCAATTCTTATGTGCATGTATTAGGCACTGCTTACAGGACAACTTTAAAAAGAAAAAAGTAAAAATACTGAAAAACTGAAAAAGCAAAGTATCTGTAACCAAATTAAATGTGACTAATTATCTTTTAGGAAATTCACTCATAATTCAAAATTTATCAAAGAAGAAATAGAATTTCAGGCAATATAATTTACTGAAGTAAGCCTTACCAAACACAGAAAAATCTGAGCTTTACTCAGCATTAAAAGCGATTGTGCAATCTTGTGTAGGCTGCATATAAGCATCTGTTTCTCCAGAGATGATACCACTTTCTATTTACTTCATAAGGATATTATTAGGATCACATAAGATAAGAGTTGTCAAAGCACTGTGAAAACTAAAATTTCAATAAACTCCAGGAAATCACAGCATCTTTAAAACAGTCCTCAATCTTCTTCCCAAACTAGATTTTCCCTGGCATATATTCCCCATATCCTGGATTTGGGGGCCAGTAGTAACAGTAACAGGAGTGCCAAGAGCAATTGTCATCACTGTAGTAACAGGAGTATGATGCAGTAAGGACCCCTTCTCCCAGCTAACTTAAGAAATGGTTGAAAGTGAGAACCTTGGAAAGATACATCAATTTAAGGTAAATAGTTTTTAGACCCTCATCTCATCTTACCCTCACAATTTCCTCTGGAAATTTCCCCTTTAGCCAGAAATTTCAACATTTTTTTCAAAACCTTCTTGTGAGATTTTGATGGTTGAAACTGTAAAGGTCGACACCTAGAAAAGCAAAATAAATATTTAAAAAGTAAACAAACTTTGAAGAAATAAACTCAGTTCTGAATAGTATTTAGTACAACGAGGCAAAGCTCATGTCCGGGATTTCTGGGTGAGGATGGAGCTTAATGTAGCCTCTAATCCCACCCCAAATCTCGCAAAAACTACACTTAAGGGATTAGAAAAAAAGAAAAACACATAAACCAATTGGAAAAAGAGAATGGGAGAAATGTTAGAAGCTAGAAAGCAGATGTACAAGTGGTAACTGACTTAGCAGACCAACCAAAGAAAGCTGAATCCTAAGCCAACAGTGAGACAAGCCAAAAAGAAATCCAACTTTCTCTACATCCCCCCTAAAAGTCTTAAGGACTGGTGATATCTGATACCTCGAGAGATATGAGTGAAGGCAGGTCTAAAAACAGCAAGATCCCTTGAAAGTCTGTTTTGGAAGCAGTTGAATGTCAGATACCCTTCCCAACTCTGCAAAGATGACTCCCACACAACCCAACAGAAAAATGCAAACTTTCAGGAAAGAGGCAAAAACAGAGCCTCTTTTTTTTAAATTTTATTTTTCCTTTTTCTCCCCAAAACCCCCCAATACATAGTTGTATATTTTTAGTTGTGGGTCCTTCTAGTTGTAGCATGCAGGACACCACCTCAGCATGGCCTGATGAGCAAGCAGTGCCATGTCTGTCCCCAGGATCCAAACTGGCAAAACCCTGGCCTACTGGAGTAGAGCCCAAGAACTTAACCACTCGGCCACAGGGCTGGGCCCAAAACAGAGCCTCTTATGTGAGGGATACAGGCACATGTGAAGGCAATGGAAACGCACAGGAAAGAGGAAGCTTAAAGGAAGTCTACAGACTGAATGTTGACACCTGCAACCCACTTCCCCAACCCAGCCCCAAAACACCAACAGATGATACTTTCTCCCCAGAATGTGATCAGACATAAAAATACTCACATCAGAGATTCCCCAACAGAACAGCCCAGCCAGATCACCCGACTCAAAGCCCACAGTAAACAAGACCTGCCCTGGTACACAGAACTTCCAAAGGAACACTGGAAAGTGGAATCACCAGACACTTGGGGAGGGCCTCTACTACAAAGAAAGGTGTCAAAAATACTACAGAAAGTAACTTGGAGGATATCAAGTAAATAGGAAGAAGAGAATCTAAAAAAATAAAAATAAAATTATCCTCAGAGAACTCTCTTATTTCTCTTAAATTATTACAGCCATACAGTAACAGGATGTCACAAAATAAAACAGCTCAAGAACAAAAAGCCCTATCAGAAGTAAAAATATAATAGAAGAAATAAAAAATTAAATAGAAGACATGGAAAATAAAATTGAGGAAATCTCCCAAAAGATTCTGCAAAAAGAGATGGAAAATTGAATAGAAAAGAAAAAATTAGAGGACCAGTCTAAAAGGTCCAATATCTGAATAAAGGCATTAGAGAAGAAGAGAAGAAAGAAAATGGAGAAAAGATCAAAATACTACAAAAATTTCCCTGAACTGAAGGATACGATGGGAAGTGCTCGCAGATAAGACAGGCCCCTCAAGTCCATATGCAGTGGATGAAAACAGACACTCCACCAAACGTATTATGAAATATCAGAACACTAAGGACAAAAACGCTTCCAAAGAGAAAGAACGTGTTTCAGACAAGGGAACTAGAATCAGAATGCCACTGGACTTCTCAACAGCAATAAGACAACAATGGAGCAAAGCCTTCAAAATTCTAAAGGAAAATTATTTCCAATCTACACTTATATACTCAGCCAAACTATAAGTTAAGTTGGAGCAGTGAATTAAAACATTCTCAGACACACAAAGTCTCAAAAAATTTACCTCTCAGGCACTTTTTCTCAGGAAGCTCTTAGAAGATGTGCTTCACTAAAATGAGGGAATGATCCAAGAAAGAGGGCAAAGGAGAGAGGAAAAGCGATCCAACTTGAGAGCCAAAGAAAACCCCCAAGATGACAATGAAAAGAGATCCCAGGATGACAGTGATGCATCAGGTCTAGAGGCAACCTGTCCAGATGAGAGCAGGTCAGAAGACTCCACAAGAGATCTTCATTAAGAAGATAAAAGTGATAAGAGTATCGGAAGCATCTAAACATACCAAGAGGAAATTTACACAGCTAGGGGAACATTTCTAAATAAGGTGGTGATAGGTACTTAGAAAACTACGCAAACAAAAGACAGTTATGAACTCCAAGGAAAGCAAAAACTTGTGCAGAAAAGCTTTACAACATGACTCAGTTGTGAAGCACAGTTAGATGGTCATAATGATGCGGCTATATGTATCCAAAATAACAATACTAAGTTGTAAAGTTAAGAATGAGGACAAAAAGGAACTTGAATGTGATGGGGGAACTGGGGAGAAATAAAGCTAAATCTTTATCTTTCAAAGAAAGAAGCTGAGATAATGGAGAAAACAAACAAACAAAAAGGATTATAATAATATAAGCATGTTACTTAAAGATAGGGAGATGAAAAAGCAAAAGAATCAGTTAAAAGATTTGAAAGCGACTGCACCGGGTATGAGGAAATGGGATGGGGGTTCGGGAGACTGCTATCTTGCAAAATAAGCTTTACACAACTCTTTGGTTCTTTAAATTATTAGCATAAATAATTCTATATAAAAATTAAAACTAAAAAAAAAAAATTCATAGCCAGCGAAGTTCATCCTCATTTACACTCATGTACTGGGCGGCCCCTAACGTCTGCCTAACAAGAAGCTAAACTGTAGGCTATACTTGCCCTGCCTTTACATTAGGTCTCATTATAACTACCACAGTAAACAAAGTGAAATAACCAAAAGAGTATATATATGCAAAATGACTCCCTAAGACCAATATATATAATGAAGTTGTGGAAAGAATAACAACTCAGGAAACATTTGATTCCATGCAAAATTACAAAATGCAAAAAAACCACATTTTATAATTACTTTGATTTGCAGTATTAACTGAATCCCTTTTCTTCAAAGCAATATACCTGGAACAATGCTTTGCATGTAACAGGCATCCAATAAATTATAGATACTTTAACTTTTCCTTTAACGCACTCAAATAGGTCTTTCCTGATCAGAGATTCTCAGGGTTCAGGCCAATCAACTTCAGACTTATCTGAACAGAATCCTGACCATAATCCAATAATAAATTACCATCTGAAGGAAAATGACCTGTGCCTTTGAAGATGTCACCACTTCATAACCACTAAAGTTGAAAGAGGACAGCACAGCTGCTCTGTCATTTTACTCTTTGTATAATAAATAAGATGGTGTCACCAAACCAGACACCCATCTTTTCTCCTTACTGTCCCAGTCCTACGACCAGTTCCATAAGAGACTCTTAACCAGGAATCAGTGCAACTTTGGGAGTCTGTGATTATTCTAAAATTAACACGTCAAATGTTACATATTTTTGTCTATATGCCCCCTCCCTTGTTGTGTTGTTTTGTTGCAGAGAGGATCTATAACTTTCATCAAATTCTCAAAAGAGTCTACAACCCAAAAACAAGTTAAGATCAACTAAAGGAGACAGCTGTGTGGACCAGCCAAAAAGCGATGTTTCCTTTTTTATCTAGAGTATATATATACATTGAAACTGTAGACAAATGCTTCACAATGTTAATTTCCTTATTTTCTACCAGAAGAAGGGGAAGGGGGGGAAGAGAACAATGAGGAGGAAGAGGACAAGGGGAAGGGGAGGAGAACCTTTATAATCAAAGAAGGAGGGAAAATCCTTTCATGTTAGGGCGGGGTGAGCCGGGCACAAGGGAAACCGAAAAGATCATGAAAAATTAAGCAAACACTTTGTAGGAAAATAGACTTTTTAGCGTGTTTTTCCAATGAAGAAAACTGGACACAATACACATAGCCGTTAAGTGTCAGCCCTCCTCCTCCCCATACAGGATCCTATAGCATTGTCTGAATGTAAGCACTGTGCCAAGTAACACACCAGAATGGGGAAAGCCCCAAGCTAAAACTTATAAAAATTTGATATCTAAAAGTAATTTGAGTATTTTCCAATATTTTCTGAACATTTCATGGTATCACTGACTAGACTGCTAAGTAAAAAGGGCATTTTTTCATATCACTATTTATATCCAAACCAATTAAACATTATAAAAAGCTACCGGTCAACAAACGAATTAGCATCAGTATGTAGAAAGACATAACTCATTTGCTCTTCCCTATAAAACATGTTGACCTAGAACAAAAATTAACATTTAAGAAAAGCAAGTTTCTACTAAAACATTAATACTAAATACTCTTTCTAAAATACTAAAACTCTTTCTAGAAATCAAAATTCTTACCGTATTGTGTACTGAGGACAACATGTTTGGTTCATGACAGGTTTGTACACATATTTCCCGCTTCTAAAATTATAAAATAGTTTTGTTAATTTCTTACACATTTTTCACATGTGCCAAAGTAGATTAGTACAAGAGCACAAAATTAATTACAGTAAAATCTAATCAATTGTGTAATAATGCATTCAGGTTTAGCTACTCTTCGTAAACTAAGTAATCTTGAAATGGGGGTGTACCAAGGACCAGCGCCCAGCTTTCTCTCCTAAACCTTTACATATGTACCCCAAGGTGAATCATCTCAATTATCCTCACATCAGGATCTGCAATCCCTCAACCTACCACCAATCCTCAATACCACAAAGACAATCAGAAAAAAATGCCCCGATGCTGTGGGACTAACGTATGCTGCTGCCTAGACATTCACACTTGGGAGTTCCACGTGCACCAGCACAAAGTACCCCAAAACTAACCTGATCCTTTCCATGCTTTCTGGATCTCAGTTAATGGCAGAACATGATATTATGGGATGAATTTTGTTCCCCCAAAATTCATATGTTGAAGCCCTAATCCCCAGTACTTCAAGATGTGACATTTGGAAATAAGCCCTTTAAAGAGGTGATTAAGTTAAAACGAAGCTGTTGAGCCCTAATCAAATCTGACCAGTGTCCTTATAAGAAAAGGAAATGATACACACAATGAGACACTAGGCACTAGGGATGTGCACACAAAGGGGAAGGACCACGTGAGGACAAAGTGAGAAGGCAGCTGCGTGCAAGCCAAGGAGAGAGGCCTCAGAAGAAGCCAAAGCTGCCGACACCTTGATTTTGGATTTCCAGCCTCAGACAGTAAGAAAACACATTTCTGTTGTTTAAACCACCCAATCTATAGCATTTTATGGCACCCAAGCAAACATACACGAGTTCAGTTCCCAAGCCAGAAACCTGGAAGTCCTCTCAAACTCCTCTCTCTAATGCACATCCATATCCTGTCAGCAAGCTTTCTACTTCTAAAATGTATCTTCAATCTGTCCCCTCCTGTCTATCGCCTAACCTACCACCGCTGCTACTGCCTATGACAGTAGTCCTCACCACCTCACGTTCGGACACTGCAATAATCTCCGGAACTAGGCTCCTGCCTCCAGGATCACCCCCTCAAATACCTCTCTGCTGCCTGAATGATTATTTCCAAAACACAAATTCCATCACATTTCTCTCTAACATAGAAGCCTTTAACAGCTCGCCTCTGCCTTTAAAAAACAGAAGTCCCTATCATGGCATACGAAGTCCTTCAACATCTCACCTCTATCTACCTCTCAGGCCTCATTATTAAGTTTAAGGAAAGTTATGAAGATTCATTTGCTATGCTCAATCCCATGTCTTTCGGGGAGTATTGGCACAGGGTACTCAACAATGCTTATATTTACGTAAGGAATTTTACCCAATAGTTACTTTTAAATCATCTACATAAAAATAACTACCAAAAAAACTTAGCCATCAAAGGCTACGTATGAATCTTAATGGAATCCTGATTCAAATAAACCAACTATAAAAATAACAAGACGACAAAGACTTTTTTTTGAGAAAAACAGAAAACCTAATCAAAGCTAGGTAACAGGTGACATCAAAAAATTATTATTGATTTTGTAAAGTATGATGATGGTATTACGGATATGCTAAAAAGGAAAAAAGAATCCTTCTCTCTTAGAAACATATACTTATTACAGGTATACTGACATGATATCTGAAATTTGCTTTAAATTATTTTGGGGGGGAGAAAAGGAGTATCTTAGTCTGTTCATGCTGCTATAACAAAAGGCAATAGACTAAGGGGCTTATAAACAACAGAAACTTATTCCTCTTCGTTCTGGAGGCTGGAGAGTCCAAGATCAAGGCGCTGGCAGATTTGGTGTTGGGTGAAGACAAGGTTCCTGGTTCATCTCTTCCTTGTATTCTCACATGCAAAAGGGCCAAGGGAGCTCCCTATGGTCTCTTTTATAAGGGCACTAATCCCATTCACCAAGGCTCCATCTTCATAACTAAATCATCTCCTAAAGACCCCCCTTCCAAATACCATCATACTGGGAATTAGGATTTAACATACGAACTTTGGGGGGACACAACATTCAACCCATCACAAGGAGCAAGGAGAACTGATGAAACAAGACTGGTGAAATGTTAACAACTGTTAAAGCTTAGTAATAGGTACATGAGGTTTATTATAATGTACTCTCTACATTTGTGCATATTTGAAGTTTTCCTAGTAAATATCTTTAAAAGGAGAGAGCGCAAAATCACTATACAAAAGAATATAATAAAAAATTTCTTAAACCCCTTTCCAACAACAGGAAAACATTTTAAAGGCAAATAATATTTTTCCATTATAAGCAGCACCTGAGTAATAAGAAAAGTGCTTTTGTATCAGAGCTTTACCTTCGCCATCCTCGGTCGATAAGATCCTGATAATCCTGTACTGTCATGGAATGTGCCCACATGCCTGAAAAAATAACTGCCATGTTAACTATAGCAGGTTTAACTTTTCACTTTTTTTTAACGCAAAGCATTATTTTTTAAATGTGAATCTTGAGGCAAAAAAAAATTTAATTCACATTGGAGAAACGAAAGTTTGCACACACTTCACACTTGTTAGTTTCACATAATACACAACACAAATGAAGAGAGAGATTTATCTTAGTTCAGAAAACCAAACACATCAAAGTGATTACATTTAATTCAGGATTAGTCAATAGTCTCCATGACATCATAAATTTAGGTCCTCGCTGCAATTGGATTACATTGCATCTTTAAACCATAATATCTCCAATAATTTAATAAGTTAGTCTCTTCAACAGAATTAGGAAGCACATGTTTTCCTGTGCATATAAATTCTCCTGATTTTAATATATGTTTACAGCATAGTCTTGAACAGTGAAAATAGGACAAAAGTATACAGCAATATTCCTTTTCAGTTTTAAAAGTTACCCATAAAAACTGAAAGTTACCCAAATACTCAGGAACAGACAAGTGATTACAGGGACTATCATTTATCAATATGATGGAATAATTATGCAACCATGAAAAAAATGAAGCCTATGGGAAAACATTAAAAGGTATATTTGAGTTAATGTTAAAAGAAAAATGATTTCTTCCTCTGATAAAGAGTAAACTGCAGCAGAGGTATGTAAAGATTAGAGGTGGGCTTGGCAGAGCAGGATGTAGTGAGAAAAGCACAAACACTAGAGTACAATAGAAAAGTCCAGAAGCCTGGTGGGGGCCATTAACACCAAGTTTCTCAATGACACTCAATTTCATCATCGGTACAATAGGCATAATAAAACCTACACACCCAATAGGTGGGTGCCCTACAGCAAAGATTATTATTAGAATTAAAATCAAGATGATAGAAATTCAGTTCTCTCTTTAGATGAAAAGGTTGAAAACAGGTTTCTTTTACACGACTTTAGACAAAAGATATCTATATTAATCAATTTTCTCTTACTAAAATTACCGGAAAAAATAATTACAGATCTACGCAAATATTAATTTTAGAAATGTTTAATATAATTTATTACTTACTTACATATTAGCATTTTTCACAATGCTAAAATTCCAAAAATAGGAGAGGAATATCTACCACCCTAAGGCAACCAATGTCACCATCTGGTGTGTTTCACCAGGCTTTTTTTCCCTCCCAGACCTGTAATCATGTCACAAATGTCAATTGCATCCTCTTTATTTTCTCCCTTTAACTCTACCCTCTGAACATTTCTCCGCTTACCTCATCTTTGTAATCCTCACTCCTAATGTAATTGCATATTACATTCTACTCCCTCTTAGCCACAAAAACACCTAATAAACACTTTTAATTAACGAGTAAATGGACACACCATAATCGTCCAAATCATTCCCCTACAGGGCATGTGAAATTTTTTTTTAAATGGAAACTACCTAAATTTATATCTTCAATGGATATCCCATTTTCCACAATGCTGCCTTATTCTTTAAAAGAAGAAATTCTACATTTGCCAATGAATGACAGCAGAAAATAAACACAGTTTTGTTTAAAGCAACAAATCTTCCGAAAGAACCCTGAATCATGATGCGGGGGCAGGAGGGGCTGTAGGCTGGCTTTGTTGTCGTCGTCATCGAGGTGGGTGGAGGAATGACAGGGCATATAAGCACCTGGTAAAATTCTCAAACACATCAATACAAACAGGCTCCCTCGCCAGCAGCGACTATGGTCACCAGGCTCTTGTATACTCTTTCAGAGACGTTTATCCAAGGATGCCCATGCCCACGTGCACACCTACCTTTTCCTACATAAATAACACCACCCGACACTCAGTCCTACAGCCCTCGTTCCGTACTTCTTATCGGGGATGCTCCTACATCACCATCAGCACTTATAGATCAACCCCAGGCGCGAAGGACCACACTACAGTGCTCCCCGGCTCGGCATGCCATCATCTATTTATCGTCTCCCATTGATGATGGACACCTGCTTCCACACCTTTAGCGACTGCAGGACCCTCTCTACCCCTGTGTGAGGAATAAGCGCCTAGAAGCTTCCCTGCTGAATCAGAGGTGAGGTCCGTTTTGAGTCTGTCAGTCACGGCCCCTGCGGGGGAGCCCCGTTCCGCACTCTCTCCGCGAGACAGGGGCCGGGCAAGGGCTCCAGCCGCCGCGGTCCCTCGAGCCGGTCGGCCCGGGCCGGGCGCCGCGACCCCCAAGGCAGCCGGCCCTGCGCGGAGCCCCCGAGGCCGCGGCGCCCTCCCCGCCCGCCGGCCCGGCCCGGCCCGCTCACCATTGGAGCGACTGCCCGACTCGTTCTTGCAGTAGCCGCAGCGGTAGAAGTCCTCGCCCTCGAAATACTCCACGATGCTAGGCGAGAGAGCGGCCCAGAAAGCCATGGCCCCGGCCCTAAAAGCGACGCGGCCCAGCCCGAGACCACCAGCGCCGCTGCCGCCGCCGCCACCCCACAATGCCCCGCGCCGCCCGGGCGCCCTGAGGCGCGCGCGAAGCCGCTCGGCGCCCGCCAGCCGGGCCTCGCCGCGAGTCCCCGGCGCCGACGCCGCCCGCGCCATCTTGACCGAGGGCAGCCTTCCACTATTTCCGCTCCTTCTCCAAGAGGGACCACCATGTTCGGTGAGGGGGAGGCGCCGAGACGGAGCGTGAAGGGAAACGGTCGGGGAAGAAACGAGTGGGAAAGGGAAGCGGGAGCAGGGGAGCAGGGCTTGGGGGCTTCCCGCGAGTGGCTGGCCCGGCCGTGCCGGGCGGGCGGACGGGCTGGGGGTGGACGCGGGCGGCGGCGGCGGCCCCGTCAACCGGGACACTCACCGCAGGACGCCTTGCCCTCCTCGCAGTCGCAGTAGCCGCAGTGGTAGCCGGCCTTGAGCCCCTTGTACTCCACCACCGAGCCCATGGCCGCCGCCGGGTCCGCGCGGGCCGGCCACGCCTCTCGGCGCCCGGGGGCCGACCTCGGCGGAGCGCGGGGCCCATGGATGGGAGGAGTGGAGAGCGAGGCCCCAGCCCCCAGCCCCTGCTCGGGCCCGGGCCGCGTTGGGGTCGGGGGCTTCCCAGAACGTTAGCATGGATGGTAATGGTGCCCCCGGGCCCCGAGTTAGGGCCAGCTCTTCCCTCAACTGCATGTTGTCAGCCCCATTTTACAGACAAGGAAACTGAGGCACGGAGGTTGTGATCACTCACTCATTTCTGCAGGTCTCAGTTTAAAAGTTACCATCTCAGGCCGCCCCTGACCCCCTTGTGGGTAGCCAGCTCAGGTTTCTTCCAAACCAGCAAGCGCTCACTTAAGTGCCCAGAGGTTCAAGTGCACGTGCAGGTCCTCTGTGCATGGCTGGCATTGGCGAATTGAAGACCATTTAACGCTTTTGAACGAAACAACTGTCAGAGCCAGTTGCTGCCTCGTGCCACTGTAAACCCGGTGCCGTCATATCTTATAACTTTTAAAGAGAAGCTCTTGTTTTTTAAAGTATCATTTTTAAACGTTACTTTGAAAGAACTTTTTTAATGTACAGTCCAAACAAAACATTTATATAGGCTGAATTCAGCCCATGAGCCTCCAGTTTGTGAGCACTAATTTTAAGAGGATTTCTTAAAGAGTAATAGTCTGAGGCAAAGTACAAAAATGGATACCTGCATCAAGGTAGTATTCCTTAACCTTTACTTCTGTGTGCACACATAATTTAAGCCTGTCTTTACCAGGCAGCAATAAAGCTGATTATCTTTTTGCAGTGTTTAAAAAAAGTGAAATCATGAAACTTGGAGAAACAGAGGTAAACTTTTGTGGTCAAGTTCAACATTCTTGACCCCAAGGTCGACTGCTCTGGAGGTGTGCCTAGTTAAGTGCCTCACAGGATGGGAAAGAACCTAAAGGATAGCTATGTAACATGCAGGAGGTTTTTAGGGCCCCTGTAGGTTTCTCCAGCTCCTCCAACTCCTTAGACCTGAAGAATCCTTGGTAGATCTCAGTACTCATGTCCTTAAGACAGATTTCATCCATTTTGTTCATTGTGGCAGATTTGACCGTTCGTGGTCTTTACCCCAGCCGGGTTCTCATTTTGGATGAAAATAAGGGCCTGTGAAATGAGACAGCAGAATGCCATTCTCAGGACAGAGAGTAGGAGGCTTTTCAGTCTTATAGCCTTGTCACACTTCACTTCTGTCCCTTTGAAGCCCCAACCCTATCCCAAGCCCTACACCAACTGCAGCCAGGACACTCCAGGGCATACCCGCCTTGAACAACAATGAGGATGTCCAAAGTTCTGGGCATATGGGTTAACTCATTTAATCCTTACAGCAACTTCACAACATAGGAAACAAAGACCAGAGAGGCTAAATAGCATGCCGAAGGTCACACAACTAGTAAGAGACATATAGGAACAGGAAAAGGTGACAAAAATCAGATAAATTGAAGAGGAAAAGAGATCAACAAGTTTGGATCAGGTTTGGACTTATGTAGGGCAGTGGTTCCTAGATGTCTTTACTTTGCTGACGGTCAGAGACAAAGTTTTCATGTTCCAGGCCCAAATCAGAAAAATAATGCAAAGCTTCATTTAATTGCCCACTTTGTGAGGAAGATGGAAGGGAGGGCGCTATTAGAATGTGCTTTTAGTTGTGAAATTGCCAACAATAGAGAGTTGTCTTTTTTAATTTTCTTACTTGACGGAATAAAATGCTGACAACACTAGCATGTTTGGTCCCATTAACATCTTTTTGTATCACTGAATGTGAAATCAATCTGCAAAGCCTAAGAGTGAGGCTCAATACTAGGCCCTGATGATGTGAAAGAATCTGTATGGTGATATGCCCAGTCATGTTTCTTGAATTAAAGGGAATGAAGTGAAACACATTATTCTTTCCTTCCAAAGAAAGTGTTGTGAGTAGCTAGGACCTCAGTTAAGCCAGGGAAAAAAGTAAAATACAGAGAAGAGGGGCAGTTTAGAGAGGAGGTATGGTATGAGCAGAGGCAAGGAGGTGGATAGGAACACCAGTGTTCTCAGGTGCTGGTGGTGATGGAGTCCTAGAAGATGTTTTCCTAGAAGGTGGGCCACTCACTGCCAAGAGGCCTCAGGTTAGACCCCTACCTTCCACCATCTAGACCTGCACTCTGCAATTTAGTAGCCACTAGCCACATGTACCTATTGAGCACCTAAAATGTGGTTAGTGCTACAGGGGTGCTGTACTTTTTATTTTATTTTCTTTAAGTGTATTTGAATTTTTTAATTGCAGCAGTATAGAACACCATGCAAGATAAATGCCAAAAAATCTACTTGTAGGCATATCATATTCAGCCTGCAGAAAATCAAAGACCAACAGGAAGATCTTGAGAAAAAGCCAGAGGGGAAAAAAAGCACTACCTATAGAGGAGCAAAGATAAGAATTACATCAGATTTCTCTTTAAAAACCATGCAAGCAAGAGAGGGAAGTGAAATATTTACTTTTTTTTTTTTTTGAGGAAGATTAGACCTGAGCCAACTACTGCCAGTCCTCCTCTTTTTGCTGAGGAATCCTGGCCCTGAGCTAACATCTGTGCCCATCTTCCTCTACTTTATATGTGGGACGCCTACCACAGCATGGTGTGCCAAGCAGTACCATGTCCACACCCAGGATCCGAACTGGCGAACCCCGGGCCACTGAGAAGCAGAACATGTGAACTTAACCACTGCGCCACCAGGCCAGCCCCGGAAGTGAAATATTTAAAGTGTTGCAAGGAAGAAAACC
Organism: Equus asinus; assembly: GCF_041296235.1. Classification (NCBI taxonomy): domain Eukaryota; kingdom Metazoa; phylum Chordata; class Mammalia; order Perissodactyla; family Equidae; genus Equus; species Equus asinus. The sequence continues at coordinate 11,036,941 of NC_091791.1, read as the reverse complement.
ACCAACCTGGAATTCTGTATCCAGCTAAATTATCCTTCAAAAGTGAAAGAGAGGACTCAGACAAATAAAAACGGAGGGAATTTGTTGCCAGTAATTCTGCTTTTCAAGAAATGTTAAAGAAATTCTTCAGAAAGAAGGAAAATAATATAGGTCTGTAACTCAGAGCTGCATAAAGAAGGAAGAGTGTTAGAGAAGGAATAAATGGAGGTAAAATCAAATTTTTTGTTTTTTAAAGTCTTAATTGATCTAACAGATAACAGATGGTTCCAAATAATAATAGCAACTTGTATAGAGTAATTATAGTTTATGGATAATTGACATGAATAACAGCAATGTTATAAGGGATGGGAGAGAGGAACTGAGCTGGAAATTCTCTGTTATAAGATACTTGCACTGCCTGTGAAGTGGTATAGTGTTATTGGAAAGAACTTGGGTTAGTTGTATATGTATACTGCAAACTGAAGAACAACCATTTAAAAAAGCAAAAAAAGAAGTATAATTGCTGGGCTAAGAGAGGAGAAAACAAGTAGAATCATGAAATGCTTAATTAAAACCAGAGAAGGCAGGAGAGGGGGCGGAGCAAAATGGCAGGGTGAGCTGACCCGGGATTCTCTCCCCTCCAAAATACAACAAAAGATTGGAAGAACTGAATTTCAGAGAACAAACATAATGCCAGCTCGTTAGAGACCTACAATACCGAGAAGGCAGAGATCATACACCTAGCTTTACACCTTCGGAGGCGCTGGAACGTAGGAGAGAACATCGCTCCCTCCCCTAGAGTCTGCAATTGCTTCGGCGCGGGTCGGGAAGGAGCGGGGGAGGGGCCGCGTGACCGGAGGATCATCCAGGACTCCTGCCACTGATTCAGTGGAGACCCGCTGACTGGGGGAAAGCTTCCGTCCGCGGGGACCCCATAAATCAAGGGCCTTGGGAGACCAGAGAACAGAACTGATCTGAACCCAGACCGGCATGTGTAACAGCCCCTCCCCCCTGCAAAGCCAGTGGGCGCAGCCATCTTGCCCCAAGGCGGAGAGCTCATAACATGCCACTCTCGACCCCCATCTAGTGGCGACAGGCTGTAACTGCAACTGAATTCTACCACCATGAGAAAACACCGCTCCTCTACCATCCAGCAATTTATAAAAGCCCCAGACCAGAAGGAAAACAATAAAAACACAGAATTAAGTCCTGAGGACTTGGAATTAGGTAAACTAAGTGATAATGAATTCAGAGCAGCTATAATCAAAAAACTTAATGAGGTAGAGAGAAAGAGAAACAAGCTGAGTTCTGGAGTTACTTCACAAAAGAGATTAAAATCATAAAGAAGAATCAAACAGAATCACTTGAGATGAAAAACACAATGGACCAGATAAAACAGAATACGGATTCCCTGAATGCCCGTGTAGACAACATAGAGGAGAAAATTAGCATAATCAAGGACGGACAGGCTGAATGGCGCCAGACAGAGGAAGAAAGAGAACTAAGAATTTAAAAAAATGAGGAAAATCAAAATGAAAAACAGAAACCACATGATCATCTCAATAGATGCAGAGAAAGCATTCGACAAGATCCAAAACCCATTTATGATAAAAACCCTCAATAAAATGGGTATAGAAGGAAAGTACCTCAACATAATAAAGGCCATATATGACAGACCTACAGCCAACATCATACTCAATGGACAAAAACTGAAAGCCATCCCACTGAGGACAGGAACAAGACAAGGGTGCCTTGAATAGGCACTTTCACCACTCCTATTCAACATAGTACTGGAGGTGTTGGCCAGAGCAATTCGGCAGGAAAAAGAAATAAAAGGAATCCAAATAGGTAATGAAGAAGTAAAACTCTCGCTGTTTGCAGACGACATGATCTTATATATAGAAAACCCCAAAGAATCCATAGAAAAACTATTAGAAATAATCAACAGCTACAGCAAAATAGAAGGGTATAAAATCAACATACATAAATCAGTAGCATTTCTATACACTAACAATGAACTAACAGAAAAAGAACTCAAGAACTCAATCCCATTCACAATCACAACGAAAAGAATAAAATACCTTGGGATAAACTTAACCAAGGAAGTGAAGGATCTATACAATGAAAACTACAAGACTTTCTTGAAAGAAATTGATGACGACGTAAAGAGATGGAAAGACATTCCATGCACATGGATTGGAAGAATAAACATAGTTAAAACGTCCATACTACCTAAAGCAATCTACAGATTCAATGCTATCCCAATCAGAATCCCCAGAACATTCTTCAAAGAAATTGAACAAAGAATCCTAAAATTCATATGGGGCAACAAAAGACCGCGAATTGCTAAAGCAATCCTGAGCAAGAAAAACAAAGCCGGCGGAATCACAATCCCCAATTTCAAAACATACTACAAAGCCACAGTGATCAAAAGAGCATGGTACTGGTACAAAAACAGGTCCACAGATCAATGGAACAGAATTGAAAGCCCAGAGATAAAACCACACATCTATGGACAGCTAATCTTTGACAAAGGAGCAGAGGGCCTATAATGGAGAAAAGAAAGTCACTTCAACAAATGGTGCTGGGAAAACTGGACAGCCACATGCAAAAGATTGAAAATTGACCAGTCTTTTTCACCACACACCAAAATAAACTCAAAATGGATCAAAGACCTAAAGATTAGGCCTGAAACAATAAGTCTTCTAGAAGAGAATATAGGCAGTACACTCTTTGACATCAGTTTCAAAAGAATCTTTTCGGACACTATATCTCCTCAGTTGAGGGAAACAATAGAAAGAATAAACAAATGGGACTTCATCAGACTAAAGAGCTTCTTTAAGGCAAGGGAAAACAGGATTGAAACAAAAAAACAGCTCACTAATTGGGAAAAAATATTTACAAGCCACTTATCCGACAAAGGGTTAATCTCCATAATATACAAAGAACTCACACGGCTTAACAACAAAAAAAACAAACAACCCGATCAAAAAATGGGCAGAGGACATGAACAGACATTTCTCAAAAGAAGATATAAATATGGCCAATAGACACATGAAAAGATATTCATCATCACTAATCATCAGGGAAATGAAAATCAAAACTACACTAAGATATCACCTTACACCTGTTAAATTGGCAAAAACATCCAAAACCAAGAGCGACAAATGTTGGAGAGGTTGTGGAGAAAAAGGAACCCTCATACACTGTTGGTGGGAATGCAAACTGGTACAGCCACTATGGAAAACAGTATGGAGATTTCTCAAAAAGTTAAAAATAGAAATACCCTATGACCCAGCCATCCCATCACTGGGAATCTATCCTAAGAACCTGAAATCAGAAATCCCAAGAGTCTCTTGCACCCCTATGTTCATCGCAGCATTATTTCCAATAGCCAAGACGTGGAACCAGCCTACATGCCCAGAAACTGATGATTGGATAAAGAAGATATGGTATATATACACAATGGAATACTACTCAGCCATAAAAAAAGACAAAATTGGCCCATTCGCAGCAACGTGGATGGACCTCGAGGGTATTATGTTAAGCGAAATAAGCCAGTCAGAGAAAGACGAACTCTATATGACTCCACTCATAGGTGGAAGTTAATATATTGACAAGGAGATCTGATCGGTGGTTACCAGGGAAAGGGGGGGTGGGGGGAGGGCACAAAGGGGGAAGTGGTGTACCCACAACATGACTAACAATAATGTACAACTGAAATCTCACAAGGTTGTAATCTATCATAACATTATTAAAAAAAAAAAATGAGGAAAATCTCCGAGAGATAATGGATTCAATGAGGAGTAAGAACATAAGGATCATAGGAATTCCCGAGAATATGGAAAAGGAAAATGGAGCAGAAAGTGTGCTTAATGAAATTATTGAAGAGAACTTCCCAAATCTAGGGATCAACGGAGAAATGTGTGTAGAGGAGGGCTTTAGATCTCCTAGATTTGTCAATGTAAAAAGACCTACTGCAAGGCACATAGTAGTAAAGTTGGCAAGTAGGAATGATAAGGAGAGAATACTCAAGGAAGTAAGGAAAAAAAAGAGAATAACCTATAAAGGAGCCCCTATCAGACTGTCAGCAGATTTCTCTACAGAAACCCTACAAGCTAGGAGAGAATGGAGTGATATATTCAAAGCTTTAAAGGATAAAAACCTTCAGCCAAGAATACTCTATCCAGCAAGAATTTCCTTCAGATATGAGGGAGAAATTAAATATTTTCCAGACAAACAAAAGTTAAGGGAATTTGTAACTAAAAGCCCTCCATTACAAGAAATCCTCAAGAAGGCTCTCATACTTGAAAAAAGAAAAAAGGGAGAAAGGGGACACAATCCACAGACTAGGGAGACCAATGGATAGAACCAGAAAAGGATAGCGAATATTCAATTATAGCATTAGGGTAAAGGTAAGGAAACTACCAAAACAAGGACGATCTTAGCACTCTTAACTATAAATGAATAAGACGAGTTGGAATAAAAAATGAAAATAATTATTTAGGAGGGGAAGAGCAAAGGGTCTAAATCAGTATTGGTCAAGTAGGTAAGAGACCACCAGAGAATAGACTATATTATACACGAGATTCTAAATACAAACTTCAAGGTAGACACTAAAATAAAGTACAGAACAGAGTCACAAATCATAAATAAGGAAAAATCTAAGAAACCCAGCATAAGAAATTGCAGTATTAAATGGGTAGTCTAAAGCACACAGGAACAGAAACACGGGAAAACAAGATAATGAGTGACAGATTAACAGCATTAAGTCCACATGCATCAATAATAACTCTCAATGTGAACGGATTGAACTCTCCAATAAAAAGACACAGAGTGGCAAAATGGATTAAAGAACATGATCCAACAATTTGTTGCCTCCAGGAAACACACCTCAGCCCCAAGGACAAACACAGACTCAGGGTGAAGGGGTGGAGGACAATACTTCAAGCAAATAGCAAGGAAAAAAAGGCAGATGTTGCAATTCTCATATCAGACCAAGTGGATTTCAAAATAAGACAGGTCAAGAGAGACACAGAGGGACAATATATAATGATCAAAGGGACACTTCATCAAGAAGAAATAACGCTTATAAATATCTATGCACCCAACACAGGAGCACCAAGATTCATAAAGCAACTATTAACAGACCTAAAGGAAGATGTTGAAAACAACACAATAATAGTAGGGGACCTCAACACCCCACTCACATCAATGGACAGATCATCCAGACAGAAAATCAACAAGGAAATAGTGGAGCTAAATGAAAAACTAAAACAATTGGACTTAATAGACATATATAGATCACTCCACCCTGAAAGAGCTGAATACACATTCTTCTCAAGTGCACATGGAACATTCTCTAGGATAGACCATATGTTGGGAAACAAGGCAAGCCTCTACAAATTTAAAAAAATTGAAATAATAACAAGCATCTTCTCAGATCATAGTGCTATAAGGCTAGTAGTTAATTACAAGAAAAAAAAAAAAGAGAAAGGCACAAAGATGTGGAGATGAAACAACACACTACTGAACAAGCAATGGATCATTGAAGAAATTAAAGAAGAAATAAAAAAATACCTGGAAACAAATGAAAATGATATCATGCCATACCAACTCATATGGGATACAGCAAAAGCTGTATTAAGAGGAAAATTCATTGCAATACAGGCACATCTTAACAAACAAGAAAAATCCCAAATAAGCAACCTTAAAGCACACCTAACTGAACTAGAGAAAAAAGAACAAATGAAGCCCAAAGTCAGCAGAAGGAGAGAAATAATAAAAATCAGAGCAGAAATAAATACTGTTGAAACGAAAAAGGCAGTAGAAAGGATCAATGAGACAAAGAGCTGGTTTTTTGAGAAGATAAATAAAATTGACAAACCACTAGCCAGACGTACAAAGAAAAAGAGGGAGAAAGCTCAAATAAACAAAATCAGAAATGAGCGAGGAGAAATAACAACAGACTCTGCAGAAATACAACAGATTATAAGAGAATACTACAAAAAACTATATGCCAACAGAATGGATAACCTAGAGGAAATGGATAAATTCTTGGACTCCTACGATCTCCCAAAGCTCACTCAAGAAGAGGCAGACAATTTGAACAGACCAATCACAAGGAAAGAGATTGAAACAGCAATCAAAAACATCCCAAAGAATAAAACCCCAGGACCAGATGGCTTTCCTGGGGAATTCTACCAAACTTTCAGAGAAGATTTAATACCTATCCTTTTCAAGCTATTCCAAAAATTTAGGGAAGATGGAACACTTCCTAACACATTCTATGAGGCCAACATCATGCTGATCCCAAAACCTGACAAGGACACCACGAAAAAAGAGAACTACAGGCCAGTATCACTGATGAACATAGATGCAAAAATTCTAAACAAAATTTTGGCAACCAGAATTGAGCAATTCATCAAAAGAATCATACATCAGGATCGGGTGGGATTCATACCAGGGACACAGGGATGGTTCAACATCCGCAAATCAATCAACGCGATACACCACATCAACAAACTGAGGAATAAAAACCACATGATCATCTCAATAGATGCAGAGAAGGCATTTGACAAGATCCAACAGCCATTTATGATAAAAACTCGGAAGAAAATGGGCATAGAAGGAAACTACCTCAACATAATAAAGGCCATAGACGACAAACCCATAGCCAACATCATACTCAATGGGCAAAAACTGAACCCCATCCCCCTGAAAACAGGAACGAGACAAGGATGCCCTCTATCACCACTCTTATTTAACATAGTACTGGAGGTCCTGGCCAGAGCAGTCAGGCAAGAAAAAGGAATAAAAGGAATCCAAATAGGGAGGGAAGAAGTGAAACTCTCGCTGTTTGCAGACGACATGAGCTTATATATAGAAAACCCCAAAGAATCCATTGGAAAACTGTTAGAAGTAATCAACAACTACAGCAAAGTTGCAGGGTATAAAATCAATTTGCATAAATCAGTAGCATTTCTATACTCCAGTAATGAACCAACAGAAAAAGAACTCAAGAATACAATACCATTCGCAATCGCAACAAAAAGAATAAAATACCTTGGGGTAAATTTAACTAAGGAAGTGAAGGACCTATATAATGAAAATTACAAGGCCTTTCTGAGAGAATTGGATGACAACATAAGGAGATGGAAAGACATTCCATGTATATGGATTAGAAGAATAAACATAGTTAAAATGTCCATTCTACCTAAAGCAATCTACAGATTCAACGCCATCCCAATCAGAATCCCAATGACATTCTTTACAGAATTAGAACAAAGAATCCTAAAATTCATCTGGGGCAACAAAAGACCCCGAATTTCTAAAGCAATCCTGAGAAGAAAGAACAAAACGGGAGGCATCACAATCCCTGACTTCAAAACATACTACAAAGCTACAGTAATCAAAACAGCATGGTACTGGTACAAAAACAGGTGCACATATCAATGGAACAGAATTGAAAGCCCAGAAATAAAACCACACATCTATGGACAGCTTATCTTTGACAAAGGAGCTGAGGGCATACAATGGAGAAAAGAAAGTCTTTTCAACAAATGGTGCTGGGAAAACTGGACAGCCACATGTAAAAGAATGAAAATTGACCATTCTTTTTCACCATTCACCAAAATAAACTCAAAATGGATTAAAGACCTAAAGGTGAGACCTGAAACCATAGGGCTTCTGGAAGAAAATGTAGGCAGTACACTCTTTGACATCAGTGTTAAAAGGATCTTTTCAGACACCATGCCTTCTCAGAGAAGGGAAACAATAGAAAGAATAAACAAATGGGACTTCATCAGATTAAAGAGCTTCTTCAGGGCAAATGAAAACAGGATTGAAACGAAAAAACAACCCACTAACTGGGAAAAAATATTTGCAAGTCATATATCTGAGAAAGGCTTAATATCCATAATATATAAAGAACTCTCTCAACTCAACAACAAAACATCAAGCAACCCAATCAAAAAATGGGCTGGAGACATGAACAAACATTTCTCCAAAGAAGATATACTGATGGCCAATAGGCACATGAAAAGATGCTCATTATTGCTGATCATCAGGGAAATGCAAGTCAAAACTACACTAAGATATCACCTTACACCCGTATATGACAAAAATATCTAAAACTAATAGCAACAAATGTTGGAGAGGTTGCGGAGAAAAAGGAACCCTCATACACTGCTGGTGGGAATGCAAACTGGTGCAGCCACTGTGGAAAACAGTATGGAGATTCCTCAAAAAATTAAAAATAGAACTACCATACAATCCAGCCATCCCACTACTGGGTATCTATCCAAAGAGCTTGAAGTCAGCAATCCCCAAAGTCCTATGCACCCCAATGTTTATTGCAGCACTGTTTACAATAGCCAAGATGTGGAAGCAACCTAAGTGCCCAGCAACAGACGAATGGATGAAGAAGATGTGGTACATATATACAATGGAATACTACTCAGCTGCAAAACAGAACAAAATCATTCCATTTGCAATAACATGGATGGACCTTGAGAAAATTATGTTAAGTGAAATAAGCCAGCGAGAGAAAGATAATCTGTGTATGACTCCACTCATATGAGGAATTTAAAATTATGGACTAAGAACAGTTTAGTGGATACCAGGGGAAAGGTGGGGTGGGGGGTGGGCACAAAGGGTGAAGTGGTGCACCTACAACATGACTGACAAACGTTAATGTGCAATTGAAATTTCACAAGATTGTAACCTATCAATAACTCAATTAAAAAAAAAACCAGAGAAGGCAGAAAAAGAGTGGAAGACAAACAAAGACATAAGCAATGACTAGAAAGCAATAACAAATATGGTAGATATTCATCCAGTTGTATCAATAATCTCTTTAAGTGTCAGTGGTCTAAATATACCAATTAAAGGACAGAGACTGTCAGACTGGATAAAAAAAATAAAACCTAACTTTATATTATCTACCCCAAAACCCCACTTTAAATATAAAAACAGATTAAAGGGATGGAGAAAGGTGTGTTGTTGATAGCACTAATCAAAAGAAAGCTGGAGTAGCTACATTAATTTCAGACAAAGTAAACTTCAGAGTGAGGAAAATTAGGGATAAAGAGGGGCATTACTTAGTGATAAAAGGGTCAGTTCTCCAAGAAGACATAATAGTCCTTAATGTGTATGGATCTGGCACAGAGTGGTAAAATATATGAGGTAAACACTGAGAACTGCAAAGAGAAATAGATGAATAAACTATTATAGTTAGAGACTTCAACACCCCTTTATCAGTAATTGACAGATCCATCAGGCAGAAAATCAGAAAGGACATAATTTAACTCAACACCATCAATCAACTGGATCTAAGTGATATGTATAGAATACATTCAACAGTGGCAGAATACACATTCTTTGAAGCTCACGTGGAACATTCACAAAACAGACAACATTTTGGGCCATAAAAGAACACCTTAACAAATTTAAAAGAATAGGAGTCATGCAAAGTATTCTCTCAAACCACAGTGGAATTAAACTAGAAATCAATGACAGAAAGGTAGCTGGAGAATTTAAAAATACTCAGAGATTAAACATCACACTTCTATTTTATTTTCTTGGTAAGGAATATTGGCCCTGAGCTAACACCTGTTGCTAATCTTCCTCTTTTTTTTTTTTTTTTTTTTTTGGTTTGAGGAAGAGCAGCCCTGAGCTAACATCTGTGCCCATCTTCCTCTAGTTTGTATGTGGGACACCACCACAGCATGGTTTGATGAGTGGTCTAGGTCCACGCCCTGGATCCAAACCTGCGAACCTTGGGCAGCCAAAGTGAAGTGTGCTGAACTTGACCACTGTGCCTCTGGGCCAGCCCCAACTACACACTTCTAAATAGCACTTGGGTCAAAGAAGACATTTTAAGAGAAATTTAGAAATATTTTGAACTAAGTGAAAATACAGTTTATTAAAATTTGTGGGATGCAGCAAAAGCAGTGCTTAGAGGGAAATTTATAGCATTGAATGCATATATTAGAAAAAAGCTCTTTAATCAATAATCTAAGCTGCTACCTCAAGAAACTAGAAAAAGAGGAGCACATTAAATCCACAATAAGGAGAAAGAGGGAATAACAAAAATTAAAGCAAAAATAAATAAATTGAATATAAGAAATCAATAGAAAAAACAAACCTAAAAGCTAGTTCTTTGAAAAGATTAATAAAAGAGCTAAACCTCTAGTGAGACTAATTAAGAAAAAAAGAAGACAAATTACCAATATCAGAAATGAAAGAAGGATCATCACTACTGATCCCATGGACATTAAAAGGATAATAAAGGAATGTTGTGAACAAATCTGATAGCCTAGAGAAAATGCATTGATTCTTTGAAAGACACAAATACCAAAACTCAAGAAATAGATCATCTGAATAAGCCTATATGTAAAGAAATGGAATCAATAATTAATGAGCTTTGAAACTAGAAAGCACCAGGCCCAGATGAGTTTACTGGTGAATTTTACCAAATGTTTAAGGAAGAAATTATACCAACTCTCAAAAGTCTCTTCCAGAAAATAGAAGCAAAGGGAATTTTGTAACTCATTCTATGAGGCCAGCATTACCTATATACCAAAACCAGACAAAGACATTACAAGAAAGGAAAAGTACAGATCAACATCTCTAATAAACATAGATGGGAAAATCCTGAACAAACTACTAGTAAATGGAATCCAACAATGTATAAAAAGAATTATACACCACCAACAACTAAGATTTATTCCAAGTATGCAAGGCTGGTTCAACATTACAAAAGCAATTAATGTAATTCATCACATCAACCGGCTAAAGAAGAAAAATCAGGTGATCATATCAATAGATGCAGGAAAAGCATTTGACAAAATCTAACACCCACTCATGATAAAAACTCAGCAGACTAGGAGTAGAGAAGAACTTCCTCAACTTGATAAAGAATGTCTAAAAAAATTTACAACTAACATTGTACTTGATGAGAAACCAGATGCTTTCTCAATAAAATCAGCAACAAGCAAGGATGTCCCGTCTCACCACTCCTATTCAAGATGATACTGGAAATCCTAGCTAATGCAATAAAAAAGAAAAGGAATAAAAAGTATACAGATTGGGAAGGCATAAGTAAAACTGTCTTTGTTCTCAAAGGATGTGATTGGCCAAATGGAAAATTCCAAAGAATCAATAACAACAACAAAAATCTCCTGGAATTAATAACCAATAGTAGCAAGGTTGCAGGACATAAGATTACTAGGCAAGAGTCCATCGCTTTCCTATATACAAGAAGTGAACAATTGGAATTTGAAGTTAAAAACACAATACCATTTACATTAGCACCATGAAAAAAAAAGTGAAATACTTAGGTATAAATCTAACAAAATATGTTCAAGATCTATATGAGGAAAACAAACCTCAGATCAAAAAAATGAAAGAAGATCTAAGTTAGTGGAGAGATGATGCATGTTCATTGATGGGAAGATGAATATTCTTAAGATATTTCTTCCCAACTTTAGATTCAACGTAATCCCAGTCAAAATCCCAGCAGGTTGTTTTGTTGATATCAACAAACTAATTCTAAAGTTTATATGGCAAGGCAAAAGACTCAGAATAACCTAAACAGTATTAAAGGAGAACAACAAAGAGCACTGACACTCCTAGACTTTCAGACTTACTATAAAGCTACAGCAGTCAAGACAACGTGGTATTGGCTAAAGAACAAACAAAAAGATCAATAGAACAGAGTAGAAAGCCCAGAAGTAGACTCACACAAATACAGTCAACTGACCTTTGACAAAGGAACAAAGGCAATTCAATGGAGAAAGGATAGTCTTTTCAACAAAGGGTTCTGGAACTGGGCATCCACGTTCAAAACACATAAATCTAGACACAGACCTTATGCCTTTCACAGAAACTAACTCAAAATGGATCCTAAGCCTAAATGTAAAACACAAAACTAAAAACTCTGAGAAGATAATGTAGAAAATCTAGATGATCTTGGGTTTAGCAATGACTTTTTAGGTAGCACACTAAAAGCATGATCTATGAAATAAAAAATTGAGTTGTACTTAATTGAAATTTAAAACTTCTGGGGCCAGCCCACTGGCATAGTGGTTAAGTTCACCCACTCCACTTTGGTAGCCTGAGGTTCGCAGGTTCGGATCCAGGTGTGGACCTAGCACTGCTCGTCGGGCCATGCTGTGGCAGCATCCCACATAAAATACAGGAAGATTGGCACAGATGTTAGCTCAGGGTCAAAAAAAAAACCCGAAACAAAAAAAAACTTCTGTTATGCAAAAGACACTTACAAGAATGAAAAGACAAGACAAGACACAGACTGGAAGAAAATCTTAGCAAAACATATCTAATAAAGGACTACTATCTAAAACATACACAGAACTCTTAAATTTTTCAGCAATAAGAAAAACAACCCAGTAAAAATGAGCAAAAAATCTGAACAGATGCCTCCCAAATAAGATAAGCAGATGGCAAATAAGCCTACAAAAAGATGCTCAGCATCATATGTCATTAGTGCATTGCAAATTAAAACAATAATAAAATACCGTTACACACCTATTAGGATGGTTAAAATTTATAACACTGACAACACAAAATACTATCAAGGATGTGGAACAATAGGAACTCATTCATTGCTAGTGGGAATGCAAAATGTACAGCCGATTTGGAAGACAGTTTGGTGGTTTCTTAACAAAACTAAATATCTCTTACCATACTGTCCAGTAATTGTGCTCCTTGGTATATACCCAAATGACTTGAAAACTTAGGTCCACACAAAAACCTGCACACAAATGTTTATACTAGCTTTATTCATAATTGCCAAAAGTTGGAAGCAACCAAGATGGCCTTGAATTGGTGAATGGATAAACCAATAGTGGAACATCCAGACAATGGAGTATTATTCAGCAATAAGGAGAAATGACCTATTAAGCCATGAAAAGACATAGGGAACATTAAAAGCATATTTACTGAGTGAAGTAAGCCAATCTGAAAAAGCCTTTTCAGTATGAAAAAGCCATACTGTATGATTCCAACCATATGACATTCTGAAAATGGCAGAACTATGGAGACAGTAAAAAGAGCAGTGGTTGCTAGGGGTTTAGGGCACAGAGTGAGGGAGGGACAAATAGCCAGAATATGTGGGTTTTTCAGGGCAGTGATACCATTCTGTATGATGTAGTAATGATTAACACCTGTCATACATTTGTGAAGACCCATGGAATGTACAACAATGAAAGAGTGAAACAATGTAAACTATGGACTTTGGTTAATAGTAATGTATTAATATTCGTTCGTCAATTATAACAAATGTACCACACTAATACAAAATATAAGTAGGGGAACTTTGAGGGAGAGAGTACTTTTTGATCAATATTTCTATAAACCTATAGCTGCTCTTAAAAAATTATTTAAAAAGTGTGAAATTTTTTAATTGATTACATGTTGGAATGATAATATTTTGTATATCCTGGATATAATTTGTCCTGATAAAATATATCACTAAAATTAATATGACCTGATTTGTTTTTTAGTTTTTTAAATGTAGCTCTTAGAAAAATTTAAATTACATCTGTGACTCACACTATACTTTTGTGGAACAATGCTGGTCCAGAACCAAATTCTTACAACTCCAGTTCTCTACTTATCTCTCTTCTAGGCCCTACAGTTTTGGGATCTTTTCTCTAGTGCCACTTCTTTTTAATCACTTTCCTATTAACAACATTTCATGGTTCTCTATTTGTTTGGGGAAGTCATAGAAATTCCTCTGGGTCACATTCTGTCTCCAGTGCCCTTCCTCACATACTGTCCTCTATATTCTGGCCTCCAGCATCCCTCCCTCTGTATAGTACTCCGCATGTGCAACTTCTCTACTTAACAACTACTCTGATTGAGTCACCTCTTGTTTGGCTGGTCTCAGGGGAGTCTCTGACGTTTCTGCCACTCTGCTCGAAATGTGCTCCCCAAGATGTCCTCCTTGTTCAGTCCCACCTCACACTAATGACTCCTGCCCTTTGTTTCCCCGCCCCCATACTTAAGCATCCCATTTGTACCTTTATGTCATGTGTGCACCTGCATACATTTCTTGTCTCCCTAGTAGTACTAAGCTCCTCAAAGGTAAGGACAATGCTTCCACTCCTCCAGTATTCCAAGGTTAGGTGAGATGGCACGTGCTTAAGATCACGAGCTTTGCTTTTAGACATCCGTGTTCAATTTTCAGTCTCCCACTTGGCAGCTATGTGACCTTGAACAAATCACTTAACTCTCTTAGCACCATTGCCTCATACGGAAAATGGGGAGAGTAATAACAATACCTCATAGGGTGGTTGGAGTGTCAGTGGTCTATGTTTAGATACTCTCAGAGGCATTTTTCTTTGTTATTTGTTTGTTTTCAAACTCCTGCAAAATGGAGACAGCAGGCAATGTGCTGTTTCCAATGCCAGAAGTTGACCTGTGATAACACTATGAAGTTTATTTCAAGTTCAGTAATCTAAGTGGTTAACAATAATTTTGGTTCAGGAAACATCATCATCTCCTTCCCCAGCTAGGAATTCTCATAACTATTTGAACATATTTCATGATTTTGACAAAGGATTAAAATTTAGCTATATGATAAAATACTCATTAGCAAAGTCCTTTTGTTTTTATATTTATCACAGAAAAACACAACTCAGGCCATCTTTTGCTTATGTTAGGGCAAAATATAGTCTTGCTCATAGGTTGTTTCAAAATGATTTGCTATCAAAAAGGTTCTATCTCCCTGGCTTATAAATATTCTTTATCCCCCCAGTTTCTCTTATCAGGAAAGAGAAATAATTTACAACATAGTACTTAAATTAAAAGTACTTTTAGGTCCACGTGATTGTCTTTATGTTTTATTTTAATTGACTGCTTACTTAAAGAGAGGCTCATATTAAGAACTGCATATTTTTCTTTATCCAAAAAGAGTCTTCTATTATTCTTTTTTCACAGTGGGATAAATAGATATTGCCTTTTAGCACTTCACACAGTGCCTGGTTCATATTCAATAAATATTAGGAATTTGTAGTGGTAATACAATGCTGTCAGGTCACAGATGCTATAAAAATTTTGCCTGAATTAATATCACATGAGTTTGACATCTGAGCAGCGTGACTTTTTGTTGGTTTTAAAATGGTATCTTGTTTGGTTTGGGAAGAAAATGAATATTAAAGTGTAGACTGAAATTTAATTAAGTGCTTTGTTATGAAAATAGAAACTACCACGACTTGCTGTTTGATATTCTGATTTTTTTTAACCATAAAATACCCGTATTTACTTTTATAATTCTGTTTTATTTCTGAATATGTTTGGGGCTACAGTTTCAAGCACATCTTTACAAACAGCACATTTTGGAAAGGATAGATTTTATTTCTAATAAATAAGAAGCCAGGTTGTAATTAATCATTATATTGTCTCCTTTTCACATTTTTTTAAAGAACCCAAGACATCTTAGTGGGCTACATGAGGACTTCGGATGGACGCAGCTTACATATAGGGTAAAGAGTATCTTGAAGTGAATATGCAGAATCATTTTCATTAATTTGTATTTCAACCTTGGTGTATTTTCTCCTTCTTTAACTAATGACCAGTAATGAACATAATTAAACAATATGTAACTAAAAGTCTATTGAACAGTATTAAAGCTCAATACCTCCATAGCAGCAGCAGTATTTAGCTATGACACACCAGCTAAATGAGGAGGAGATCACGTGACTGGGCCATCCACACACTTGTCAGACCTCCACCAACTACTGTGAGTGTGTGTGCCGGGTCCACTGTGAGGTTCACCGATTGCATTTCCATGGAAGATATTCAATATATATTCCAAAAAAGAACAAAAATGAAAAAGATGCTCCTTTGCCTTGAACGGTGCTTCTAACCGCACTGAGATGGGATGCCTATGTCTGTGAAACATAGCTCCTTCTACCTTCTGTCTGTGGCCATTCAACTGAGCTTACACTGAAGTTCATTCCCTGCCAACCAGACGATGTCTTCACCTACCACCTCACAGTAGTCTTAATCTAGGACAGTGATGACACAGAAAAGCTTGTGACTGCTTCTCGTTGCCCTAGAAATCAACCAAGGCATCCCAGAGGCTCAACAGTAGATAGTTGAAAGTCTGAAAGAAGGCCAGAAAGCTTAATGGCTGGAAAACAGTACTTTGCAGTTCTGAGAGTGAGAGATTAGAGGGTAGAACTGAGAGCAGATGATCAAAGGAAAAGAGTGAACGGCAACGATGTTGTTCATAAAGCTGGCAATAGATAGGGCAATGGCTAAAACAAAAGACACCGAAGAGAAACAGCAGGAGGCTACAAGAACAGTGGAAGTGACCAAAAGTGCTGTGAGGAGAGGAGGCAGTGGGGGTCTATGGAAGGATCAACCAGCAGTCCAGACCCCACCCTCACACCCTCCTTCGGTGACAGACTCAGAATGGTTGGATCTGAGTGCAGAAGAACAGTAGGTATTATTTTCTTTCCATTTTTTGTAAAGGCAGGAGAATGTTCATGTATCTGGAACAAGTGTAGCACAGGAATGAAAACTCTGTGCTTTGGAGTCATGCAGGCACATATCCTGCCGCTGAAACTAACCCTGGGACCTTTGACAAATCACTGAACCTCTCTTGGCCTCAGTCCTTCTTGCCAAGAAATGGGAGCTAATGAGTAACTGCCTGAAATGCTTGTTCAGAAGATTATGTAAAAGAATCCATTTAAGTTCCTAGCACAGTGCCTAGTGGATAGTAAACTCAATAAATGTTGCTATGGAAATAATGTAAGAACATTGTAGGGAAGAAAAATATAAAAGCAGAAATGTCTTTTAAAGAAATTAGCTTAAAAATTATTTAAAAGGCAAATATAGTTTTGTTTTTTCCAGTTCTGTTGTAAAAATCCTTCTCTTTTGCTGCTAAGGAAAGTCAGAGAAAGAGTATTTACAACCTAAATTGCTAAACATAGAACCTATTTGCTAACTAAGCAGGTTAAGAAATAAGAAGTTTTGTGGATGCCTAAATGGGAATGTGCTCTATCTTAAGTGACAAATTTCTCTAAGTTAAATAACAAAGAAACTTTTGGGGCTGGCCCAGTGTTGTAGTGGTTGAGTTTGCACGCTCCGCTTCGGTGGCCTGGGGTTCACAAGTTCAGATCCCAGGTGCGGACCTAGTACCACTCATCAGGCAATGCTGTGGTGGCATCCCACATAAAATAGAGAAAGATTGGCCATAGATGTTAGCTCAAGGCCAGTCTTCCTCATACACACACAAAAAAGGAACTTTTTTGCTATCAAATTGTTTCATTATCTACAATGTAAGCCTTTGAGAAGAATCATGAAACATGTTATAGTTGTTGGAAATTGATAGCTTATAAATTATATTTATTGTTAATAATTTTATGGATAACAACTTAAAATGGACTTACCAACTTTGAAAACTTATTTTCTCATCAAAGTTCTTTGTTCTACCAACAATATACACAAACAGCGGTTTGTGGAATTTGAAATAGCAACTCAGCCTCCCCTCTCCAGTGTTAAAATAAAGGTGCTTCTGACAGTCTCAACCTCAAACGCAGTGTGGCTCTTAGTTTATACTTGTATCAGAGAGCATTCCTTCTTTGCTTCAAGGAAAGTTGGAGGACGTTGAACACATCGTAGGGTCCTGCCAATTGGCACAGAGAAACGCCTTTTCTACATATGAAAAGTGAGTCCCAAAGCACCTCCCTAATACAATTCACACCAGAGCATGTTTCCTGCAACTTTTCTCCAAATCCTAGTATCATTTCTCTTTTTGACCTTCCAGACTGGCCTGGGCCAAAAAGACTCAAGACCCTCGGATTGCAGTAGGTTCCCAGTCCCCACTAGAAAAGAAGATTCAGGTGAGGAAATACATTTACCATGAACTTTGGAGCCAGTAATACAGTCATAAAAAGTTTACCACCAAGGTGTAAAGGGCCTGAGTGTTTCAAGGGAGAGTGCTTTGCCTGTTGTGTTTAGTTCAGCATTTGGTTCACTGACCACCAGTGGTGCTGGCCGGATAGCACTGAACAAAATAAACACAGCCCGTGCCCTCACAGGGCTTAGTCCACTGAAGGACCTGGACATTAAACAATTACCAGAGATTGTGACAGTGTCATGAAAGGATGGGATTTTTTTTAATGAGTATGTGGAAGGTCTGAGGAAGTGATGTTTAAGCTGAAACCTAAAAATTATATACATAAGGACCATAGAGCTGCTACATTGTGTGTTTGGGAGTATTTGAAGGAAGAGCACATGAAAATACTCAGGTGGGGAAGAGAATATGGTTTTTGAGGAACAGAAGTCAGTGTGGCTGCAGCAGGGTGAGCAAGCAGTGGAGCTGAGAAGGTTATCTGAAGAGGCAATCAGGAACCACATTATGTATGCCATACTGGAATTTGGGATTTTCTTCTAAAAGCGATAGGATGCTATCCCAAGTTTCCATACAGGAAAGTGATGTGCTCAGATTTATGTAATACAAAGATCACTCTGGCTGCTGTGTGACTGGTCTGATGGGGCTGAGGGCAAAGGGAGAAAAGTGTGGATTCAGGGAAGCTGGTTAGGCTGCTCCCCTAGGGTCGGGGCATTTTGAAGTTAGAAGTGACAGGATTGAGAAGGAGGAAACTGAAGAAAACACTTAGGAGCAAGAGCCAAGTGGAGCTGTCTGGTAGACAGTATCTAGGTCTGAATTTGAGAGGTGTGCACAGGGTAGCCTTGTGTGCCTCGACTGTCTTGCTCATCTCTTATTCCCACTCTCTAGAGCAGTGCTGGCACATGGGAGGTCACCTTGTTGAATGATTGAGACTGTCGGTGTCCAAGGAAGCCTAAATGTAACTGCACTCTATCTTAAGTGACAATTTCTCTGCAATATTTTCCTGCATTATATTTAAAAGACAGAACCAGCAAAGCAGGTGAAGGTTGTGGGCGTGAGGTAGGAAGAGAATGAGGGGATATTCATTCACTTTGGATATTCAGCTAGTGGCTGGAATAGTCTAGGGGTTCCAAGATAGCCTTAGTCACATGCCCCTGGCCATAGCCTGGAAGCCAGAAGGAAAGTTATTTCAAAGAGGAGAGAGTGGTCACCTCTGTAGGATGTTGAGAGGTCAAGTATGACAGGGACAGAGATGGGACCACTGCATCTGTCACTATGGAGATCACTCATGACCCACACGAGAGCACTCAGAGAAGGAGGGGGGACAGAAACCCAATAGAAGAGGATTGAGGGGAAAATGTGAGGTGAGAAAGTAGAGTGGAGTTATGGGTAACTGCTTCAAGTTACACTGTGAATGGGAGCGAAAAATGGCTAGAAGCTAGAGAGGGATGTGCAGTAAAGGAAGAGTTTTCCTTTTCTCTTTAAAGATGACATATACTGAAGCACATATTTATGCTGATGGAGTGGATCCAGCAGACAGGGAATTGTGATGAAGCAGGAAAGGGAATCTGATAATTGCAAACTGACGTTCTTAAAACTCAAAAAGCACAGGTGGAAAAATCAGCTTTTGACAGATGAAGGGGCAACGTTTCCCTCCTAAAGGCAGGAAGGCAGAGTCCAGGATGATGCACCGTGGTTGTCCTGGCAGTGGGAAGAGGAGGGTGCTCCTGAGTGACTGCTTCTGTTTTCTCAAGGAAACCTAAGGCAAAGTCTTCAACAAGGAGGGAATGCTGGGGGGAGGGGACTGCAGGAGGTTTGAAAAGGAAGACATGAAACACTGTTAAGAGACCCAAAGTGGGGCATGGTGCAGGGGTGCCAGGCAGGGCTGACAGCCACTTGATATCTGTGCCATGGACTATATATAATAAAGGACATCCAACTTAAAAAGTTCTAATACTTTCCTTTGACAAGAGTTTAGGTGGTGTCCATTCTTCAGAAGTGAGGAAACTGTTAGCCCAAAAGTTTCAAAAGGAGAATGAAACACTTCATAAACTTAAGGCCATGTCTTTTGACTTCCGGTTTGCCAGAGCAGAGGCATACTACTATCAACGATACCAAGAAATGATGCTGGAAAACCCATGGAAATACAACATGATTCCAAAATGGGAAATTAAAAAAGAGGAAAAGAGACCACAAAGTAAAAAAACAAAAGATGCTAAAAAATGGGACAGTGTAGTGCCTGAGAGGGAGCTGAACCAGATAGAGAAACACATACACCGAGCCGAACGAGCCAGAGGCCTCAGGGACCACAAGTATCGACTACTCCCTCAAAGAATTCCAAGTGAAACACTTCTCCCCAAAATATTAACACTCGAGAAGGACAAAAAGACTGAAACTATCCAGAAAACACCCAAAACTAAAATCAAAAAGCACAAGATAGCGTGGGCAAAGAAACAGATAAAGGGACATCGAGAGCGAATGATTCGAGGGAGAGAACTCACAGAGCAAAGAAATGATAAAGGAGCCGCTCAGAAACTCTCTACCTGGGGTCCTCCTTTCCGAAAATCTCAAGCAGAGAAAGAGGAAGTGAAAGAATTTGAATGGGTCACAGCCTATCCAATTGCCCAGCCTTACCAGGAAGAACTTCTAGAAGTGACTGTTCTGATGGAAAAGTCAAAAGAAGAGGATCAAATTAAAAAACCACTCCGAAGAGAGGTCTTGAGTATGCCACCGTTTTTGAGAAGTCAACTAGAAAAAAATAAAGTTTAAATTGTTTTCTAGATTATTGTATTTCTTTTTTAGCATACTTTCATAGTTGTTAGTGCAGTAAAATCCTATACCCCCTAATTTTCTTTCTCAGTACATCAAACTGGAAAGAAAAAAAGTTAAACCACAAGCACAGCGTTCAGAAGTATTTCACCTACCTGTGTAACTACCTCAAAACTTAGTGGCTTAAAACTACCACCTTTTTATTATATCTCACAATTCTGTGCCAGGAATTCAGGCAGAACTCAGCTGGGCAATTTTTCTGCCCCACATGGCACCAGTGGAGCTGCTTGGGGATATTCAGGTGATGGCTGGGCTATTCTGGAGAGTCCAAAGATCTCCTCCCCTACATGCCCTTGACAGCGTCGACTAAAGGCTGGACTTAGCTGGTCCCTCTCTCTGCCTCCCCTCCCCATGTGGTTTCAGAGCCATGTGGTAGTTGGACTTATTACATGGTGACTCAGGGCTTCAAGAGACCTGTCAGACACCACAAGGCTTCTTATGACCTCGCCTCAGAAGTCCCTAGCCAACATCACTGCTGCCACATTCTATCGCTCAAACAAGTCACCAAGTCAGCGCAAATTCAACACTCTTCCTTTCAAAAACGTTTGCAGCCATTTTTTAATCTAGCACTCCAAGACTCTGAAAAGTCTATCACACACCTCTATCCTTCATTATAATTTTCATTGTTCTTTTATGTTAAAACTGCTCTTAAAAACTAAAGTATTTTTATAAGGAACAAAGCCTGCAGTTTCACAGCTCCTGAATTGATCTTGTCTACAGAGCCTGGCTGCCTCTCTGCAGAGGTAAACATAGACAGAGGATGTGAAAGCCTGTTACCACTATTATGCAAAGAACACATTGTCTTGTGTTGTCTCCAGTTCACCTAAAATGTAACAGACGTCAGAGACCTAAGCCTAAGCTCTAGCCCTGCTAGAGATCCAGGACTCTAGCATGTAGCCCCTCAAGGGGAAAAGAACAATGGAAGAAATAAAACAAAGCAGCACATGTCCAATTCCATAGGATAAAAGCAATATTGAGAGTACGGACTAGAGAGCAGGGTGGCAATTTATGGGGGATGTGGAGCCCGAGGAGGCACCTCAGAGGATAACTCCTTAGGCAGGCAGAGCAGTTAGAAGGAAAGCATGGCCCAAACTCAACACTAATGCCTACCTCCTGCCAGCCACCATCAGCACGGGAAATGAGGCACAACCTGGCCCTGGGGGGACTCCACAGGAAAACACGAGCAAGTAAACAACGTGAGGAGCACACACAGGATGACTGTGGTAAGAACAAGGTGCTATGAAAACACAAAGTTTTGGAAGAGAAGAAAGGCTTGGGGATGTGACATGAGTTTGATTTTTTAAAGATAACATGTATTAGGTACTTTTTTTTATTATGGAAAAGTTTAAAGAAAAAGTGGCCCATGATCTCCCTGTCCAGATAACTTCTGTTGACAATTTTTAAAAATAATGAAAAAGTGCACGATTAGAAAATTCAAATAATTACAGAAAGGTACAAAATGCAAAGTAACAGCTTTGTCACCTTGGTTTGTAAAAGGTAACCACTTTTAAGTTTCTTACATAAGGAGAAACTGACACAAGAAGAAAGTAGACAAATGAAAGAGGAAGGCACTCTGTTAAACACACAAGCTTGAAAACTTAATGTTAAGACCACATGTTGTGTGATTCCATTTATGTGAAATGTCCAGAAGAGGCAATTTATAGAGATAGAAACAGGCAAATTTAGAAAGTAGGTTATCGGTTGGTTAGGGCTAAGGGTGAGGGGAGTAGGTAAGGGCGAGTGGCTGCTACTGGGTATGGGGTTGGGGGAGGCAAGAATGTTCTAAGATTAGATTGTGGTGACGGTTGCACAACCCTGTGAATAGACTAAAAAACAATGAGTTGTACACTGCAAATGGGTGAAGAGTATGGTCTGTGAAGTACATCTCAATAAAGTTGTTTAACCAAAATGAAAGAAATGGCTGGAGTTTAGAGGGGACAAAGTGAGCCTAGAAATGTAAGCAAAGAGCCTGATCATGCAAGGCTTTGAATCACTGAAGAGCTCAGGCTTTTCAAATCTCGAAGGTAGTGGGGAATCACTGAGAAACTGTTGAAGATGTGGAAGACATCTGAAGCACAGGAAGTGGGGACACCAAATGGGTCTGTGGCAGAAACCCAGGAAAAATGGAAAGAATCAAGACCAAATAGGAATCAGTGACTGATTAAGGTAGAGGTTGTTGAAGGGAAAAGAGAAAAGAAATCCTAGGTTTCTTTCTGAGCAATATAAAGTAGTAAAAGTACCAGCATAGGGATTACAGGGAGGACAGATTTGGGGGCTGAGTTACACATATGTTTAATATGCTGTCAAATAAGCCATTGGTTCCATATATCTGGAGCCTTTTAGAGAAGTTTAGTCAAAGTTTTAGGAATGTTCAGGATACAGATGTAGCATAAATCATAAGAGTAAGATGGTGGAAGACAAACCAGGGAAAGCATAGGACATCAGGATGTACAGTTTTCAAGGAGTAAATTTTCTAATGCACAGCATTTATCCATTGGATTTAACAGGTCGCAAAAGAACTGCTAATAAATTTGGCATAAAACAGCCTCAGCAGAATGGTGGCAAAGAAGGTGCTGCACTGCATGGTTTCAGGACTGACAAAAGGGGAGATAGCATGTGATTCTTTGTTCAAGAAAAGACAGAACAGTCACTTGAGAAGGGTCACAACGATTTTTTTCAGATGAGAAATGAGCATAGTTGAAGGGAAAGCAATAGATACGGAGGGGGGATGACTGACAGAGCAGAGACCTGAGGATGCAGGAAGAGCTAGAATCCAGAGCCTTCCACACAAGAGACATCTCCACCTCTTGATCCCAGAGAGGAGAAGTGAGAAAAGATGGATGTAGAAAGTTGCGGAATGGGAAAAGGAAGCAACTAAGGACTCAGAAAACATCAAGGACAGACCTGAAGGCTCAGCAAAGACGAGAAGTATGGGTGTAGCATTGCTCCACTCCGTTATATGGTTT
Source organism: Equus asinus (assembly GCF_041296235.1). Classification (NCBI taxonomy): domain Eukaryota; kingdom Metazoa; phylum Chordata; class Mammalia; order Perissodactyla; family Equidae; genus Equus; species Equus asinus. Next base: position 11,013,280 of record NC_091791.1, on the reverse strand, counting down.
CCTCTGTGGCGATGAGCAGCTGTGTGTGCAAAGAGAGGACTGCTGGTGAAATGGATCCAGGGGGCGCTGCTAGGAAAGTAGTCCAGCCTGGCTCGGCAGAGGACTCAATACTTTCCGGTGTGTAAATCACAGGCTGAGTCATAGGAAATTGCTGATATTTGATGTTTTACTTAGAAAAACAACAATTTCATGTGGTTCAACGTAACCATAATTTGTTGACTTGACTACTTTACAACTAAAGAGATGTCAAAAGAACGATAATCTATAAACCATTAACAACCTAACTAAAAAACTTCCAATGGGACACGACTAGGGAAAGGAGAAACCCTCCCATGATCAGAAAATAAAGAGTAACTACAATTATTTGTGAATATGGCAGTGAATTTCCTTTAATCAAAGACAACCAGGACAAATTGATTAACTATCAAAAGCTACATTTTACTAAAAACAATCTGTCTTTAAAAATGTTTAATCATACAATATATACAATACATGCTGCTTTCCTTTTTGGATCTCACTATCCATTTTGAGTCCTAAAAAGGGAAAAAAAAATAGCTGGTTAACAGTTGATAAATGATAAATCAAAAGTTCATTTAATATACATAAATGAAATCTAACTAGTCCTTCCTTAGGGAGTAGGGCCCAGGTTAACCCACATTACGTATCTTATGTCTGTTCTCTTTCCCTCAATTATCTTGGGACAAAAGAAGCTCAATTAAGTGAGGCACGTTAAGCGTTTACATTAAGTACTAAAAAGCTAATTTTAATATCAAAATCATAGAAAATTTAAGCTAGGAAAAAGAAAAAAACCCTTAGCAATAATCTAATTCAAAAGCCCCCCATTTTATAGGTAGATTTATAGATAAAGAAAATGAAGCTAAGTGAAATTAGGTGCCTTGCCCAATGTTTTAAAGTCAGGGGCAGAGCCAACAGAATCCAGGGCTCCTGATTCCCATCCATAGCTGTGTGTAGTAGAGAATGTCAGACCATTACTAAGATTTTCTTTTAGCAATGTTCTCCTTCACAAAAATGAAGCATTATTTCATAGCATAACTCAAGTTTCGGAATTGCCCATTTAGTAACATCATTCCAAGGTAATTCTGTCCTAATCCTCCTTTTCCACTTTGTACCTATAAAATAAGCAAATCTAATAGGACAGAGAACAAAATTGATGGGAGGATTCAATATTCCACTTATCTAATTTATCACTTTGTTGGGTGGGGGGAGCCAAACCAAGAACAAACTCCTGCTCTGCCTCTATCAACGGCAAATCTTAATAACTCCAAGGTAATTAATCCAAAGAAGGAAATTTGCAACAACTAGGTCCTGCTCTGCCTTTATCACCAGTACACACAGTTCTAAGAATGGGGCACTAGAGGGAGGCAAAATCCAAATTTCACCAGAATGTGAAAAAGTAGGATGGTTTGGAATGCCAAGTCAAGTTTAATAAAAATGTGCAGCTGTCCCATAGGAAATGTTACCTTCAGCTAGCGTCAAGCACTTAGCCTCTGCTGGCTCTGGCCTGAAGCAATCACAGGCTCCGAGATCTCAAAGGTCTTCACAATCTCCTGGAAGACAACAAAGAAGATGTGGTCACTGGGTTACAGCAAATGACGTCAGGGACAGAACTAGCCCGGAGCAACAAGCAGAGCTTTACCTCCCAGTCTCGATAACTCAAAGCTATAATTCCTTGATTCCTAATTTGGGTGTTTTGGTCAATGCCCTCACTTTCTTCGTTAATATTAACAGGCTCTGTTTAAAAGACAAATTTTCAAAGGTTATCAAATCGGAAGAGGTAATCTGAACAGAAACTGATAATAGGAATGAAACCTGTATCGAAACGATACTTATCATATGACATACTTATCAGGATTTCATGCATCACTGAGTTGTTGTAGGAGAGTAACACATTCTAATCATTTGAAAACCTCTGCACTAGCTATGCCTTAGTGAGTCCAATATGAAATTAAGGATTTTTAAAGTAACAAGAATGGCAATGCAATACTTCATTCTCTGCAGGAGACCTTAGAAGGAAAAGAGTGATGGAGAGTGTGAAACTATTAACTAAGAATTAAAGATTCTCTCAGGGAGAGGAGACAGAGCTGTCTTCAGGAAAAACAGAAAGAAGGAAACTACAAAAATAACTGCAATTACAAACTTTCTATATTAACATTTGAGGGAAATTATATTATTTCTTATTAATCTTTACAGCAGTAGATGTTGAGTCAATGACATAGATGAATCCATTGGTTTTAAACTATGACCACATTTTCAGTATTTTCAGCTGAGCAAGGCACAGCATTGTAAAAGTTTGTTACCTAAAATGAAAGGTTATTTACATTTAGTAAAAAACATTTCAGAAACTCTAAAAACAAATATATTTTCTCTAAAAGTAATTTTTCTGAACATAGTATCATTTACCTATGATTGGCAGTCGGTCTTGGTCAAGTCTTATTCTTGCAAAACCATCCTAAAACACAGACATGATTTTAGGAGAAGACTAAAATTTAGATTCAAAACCTATTGCCATGGGATGAAACATATTACTTAATTAGAAAATTCTATATTTCAGACAATCAGGATGTATCATAACAATAATGAGGAGATTACAAGGACAAGACTTCTCTAACATCTTTACTTTCTTTATCTATCAGGTTTCTAAATCAGCTTTTCACCCAGACATAGCCTCCATCCTGAGATCTCTAAATGTTTTGCCTCTTTAACTGATTCAGACATATTTCTGAATACTCCACATTTTATTATGCATAATTATATCATTTACTGTTGGCAAAATATGCCTTTTTATCATTTCTAGGAAAATACTTCGGTCAATATAAGATTTTTGCCTAAGTGTAAAATCAAATTCATCTTACGTGTGCAGGAATGCAACCTGATATATGACTAAAGACAGAGCAAATTTCCATAGTACATTTTTTCTGAAACTTCTATTAAGAAATCATTTCAAACTTCAAGAGTTACAAGACTACTGTAAAGACCTGTTATACATCCTTCACCCAACTTCACCAATTGTTCGAGTTTGCCACATTACTTTACCACTCTCTCTATAAATAAATTATACTATTAATTTGTATGAGGGTAACCACAGGCAACCTGTCCCTGTCCCCTGATACCTCAGTGTCTGTTTCTTGAGAACAGGGATATTCTCTTACATAACATGACAACTATTAAATCCAGGAAATTTAACATTTTACCAGAAAGTTAGCTAATCTATAGTTCCATATTCAAATTTTGCCAATTCTTTCACTAAATAATTTCTAAAACATAAAAGCAAGCACACAATTTTTTCGCTTGTTTCTTGTTTTAGCTCATTTCTTCTGCCTACACGTCAATTAATGTTTTGCCACAATGGGTCTAAAATATATACTGGTTAGGACAAACACCTTTGCCAGCTCCCATCTATAGATTTATTATTTATCCTTTTAAACGCATATAAAAACAAAGAAATAATCTTAAATCTTACCCTTATAATGAAGGAAACATGAAAGATGTTCTCCACTGTGCGGGGGAAAGAATGTGGATCAATCACAAAGTCAAAGAAGGACATAGGAGTATCCGCTATGGACGAAAGAGGAAGAAATTCTTCAAAACGGGAAAAGCAATTTTTGCTTATCAATAAGACCAATACTCTCTAGTGTTAGCCAGAGAAAGGTAATGGGACTTATCCTGTTGTGGGAATGTAAGCCAATACAACCCTTGTGGAGGGCAATTTGGCATGTCTATTAAAAATACGTGTGCCCACTGACCTGCAACCCTCTTCTAAAAGCTGTCCTCCAGAAGTATCGATACAAGTGCACAAAGCTGTGTATGAGATTTTTCACTTCAGCCGTTTATACGAGAGTAAAATGCTACAAAGAACTTCCTCATCGACTAATAGAGGATTTGTTAAATGTGTATTATGATTAGCTTTCCAAAAAAGCATTTAAAAAAACAAGGAATCCCAAGTACTTATATATTTATGCGACTGACATAAACATAAGATAATCTGCAAATATACACGTTTTACAAGTGGCTACCTCTGGGGAGTGAGGCGAGGTGGAATAGGTACTTGACTTTTTACTTTTCTCACTTCTATGGCTTGTTTTATTTTGTAACAGAGAAAGTACCCCATCTTTTAAAACTAACAATGCAAAGTTACTTCACCAATGTTCTCACATGGGATTTCTAACGGGGAGAAGCCTCACTAAATACATATGCCAAGAAAGAACCAAAATAATTCAAACACCAAATATACCTGAAAATGCCTTTGAAATAGAAATAATTTATCATTGAAAGTGACACGTCTAACTGATAAATACAAACTTCTCCATTTTGAACTTGGTATCATACTTACGATCTTCTCGAAAATATGTTTGCAACAATCCCAAGATTCTTTCTACTTCTTTTTCTGTTGCTTCTTGATGAGATTCTTCCATTCTTTTTAGCTGAAAATATAAAGTAGTCATCAAGCAGACTGACCTACTTGCTTGCCTGTTAACCTTTTCTGCTCTCTTACACACCCAAACTCCTCTAAAAGTCTTTTATTGGGGATTGCTAGCAGTTTTTATCCTCATCTTAAAATTTATAGTTAGGGGCCGGCCGGTGGCACAGCGGTTAAGTGCGCACGTTCCGCTTCAGCGGCCCGGGGTTTGCCAGTTCGGATCCCGGGTGCGGACATGGCACCACTTGGCAAAAGCCATGCTGTGGTAGGCGTCCCACATAGAAAGTAGAGGAAGATGGGCACGGATGTTAGCTCAGGGCCAGTCTTCCTCAGCAAAAAGAGGAGGATCGGCAGATGTTAGCTCAAGGCTAATCTTCCCCAAAAAGAAAACAATTTATAGTTAAAAAAAATTCTAGTTTCAGTAAGATTTTTACGTTAAATTTTTAACAGAAGAGCAACATTACCAAACCAATCATTTTCAGGTTAAACATAAAATAGCAAAATACAGAAAGGGAAGTTTAGAACAGTAGTTCTCAACTGGGAATGATTTTGCCCCCCAGGGACATCTGCCAATATTTGGTTTTCACAACTTGGGGAGGGGGGATGCCACTGGCATCTAGTGAGAAGAGGCCAAGCCAGCTGCTAAACATCCTACAGTGCACCAGACAGCCTATCACAACCAAGTTATCCAGCCCCAAACGCTGACAGTGCTGGCACTGAGAAGCCCTGGTTTAGGAGAACTGATCCAAACTACAGAAATGAGTTAAAACCAAGACAAGTGGGCAATCCAATAAAATGTTTAAAGGCTTAAATGAAATGATGAAGTGGCCGATCCTGACTCCAGACCCTACAGCTTAGAAAAGATGGCCAAATTGCATGTACGCTACATTAATGGCTATTTTAACTGGAGGTGTTTTACAAAGCAACATTAAAAAAACAAACCTGGGCAGGCATTTCCCGACGTTGTTCTATCATAGGAACTTTTCTTGGGCGATCGGTTCGTGGCTTTGGCACAGGGAACTCTCCTTGTATTGAACCCAACCTAATGAAAAATATGTTTTCATGTCTTTGTTTATTTTTTAAACAAATTTCACTATCTGAAAGCAGTTACCATAGTATGGGCAAATTCAGACCAAGCCTCAGTTATGGTGTGAGCTGACATCAGACCAAGACTCTTGTCAGGTTTGTGACATCGCTTCTGCTCCCTTTGTGTTTCTAAAAGAACTCCTAGGAGCTTTACTCAGCCACAAATACCTCCTCAAACACCTTCATATTTTGCTTTGAACAGTAAGCGAGTGAATATGCCTGTGGTCTCCCCAGCTAGCCTACTATCTATTTTGCAAAGCCAACTTCAGAGATCAGAGTAAGGATGAGCATGTGGGGAAGGGGAACAAACAGCTCCACTGGAGTTAACAGCCTTCTGACCGGAGGAGCCAGGGCAGAGGCTCACAGAACACACCTGTCTTAGGATTACAGGTCAAGCAGCGGCCATGGGATTCCTTTCCCTTTTGGACCTCCTGTACCCCACCCCTCATAAGAAGCCCTAATGTAGACTAAAGCTACAGTAATATACGCATCATGTAAAGATCAAGGCCCCCCAAAATATGGACCCATGTGGAGATCAAAGTCTACAGTGCAGAGGGACAGATATATTTTCATGCAGACAGATCCATTTCAGCGTAACATGGTAGATCCTACAGTGCTGCACCAAGAGTATTACTCAAGTGCTGTGAGAGACTCGGCCGGAGATAGCTACCTGGCTACAGGAGTGATCTAGTTGGGAAATCTGATCCGACACTGATACCTGTCTGGGGAAGTTACTGGGGGCTTCCAAGTCGGAACCTATGTACAAGTACCCCTTACCAGACGGAAAAAGGTAGGGGAAAGGACATTGTAGGCCAAGGGAACAGCAAGTGCAAGTGCACAAAGTTGTGAGTAATTCACTGTGGCTGGAAGTGGAGCTGGATGATGAGACAAAGTTTAGTAAGTCACACCACAAAAGGCTATCTTTAGATCCTAGGGTTTATGATAGAGCCTAGAACAGCAAAAAAACAAAGATTTGGACTTTATCCTATAATAAAGAAGTCTGATCTCTATGCTGTATTATATTTAGTGGTTCTGGGCATCTGAGTTACCCAAAGCCTTGTTAAAAATAGACGGCTGGCCCCACGCCACAGACCTACTATATCTGCATTTCCCAAGCCCTCTAACCGAGATGTCACCAATCTCAGGAGGTTTAGAAGGGCGAATCAGAAGAGGAGGAAGTAACCTGGGGGGTCACCCTAGAGAAAGAGTCTTCTGGGGAATATGACCAATGTGTTTGAGGCTGTCTTACAAAAGAACCACTAAGAGCTGTTCTTAGTTTCTCCATAGGACTGAGCTTGGAAATTAAGACAGAAGCCAGTTTCATTTGAGTATAAAGGAAAACTTTTCAAAATTAGAGTTGTATCCAAAAAATGAACTGGCAGTTTATGTGACTATATTTGAAGTCAAGTAGTCTTCAAATATAGGTCAATGATCATCCATCCAACAGGGAATTATAATAAATGGCACTTTACATCTATTGGTAGAATCTTACAATACCATCCATAGGAGGTATCATCCTCCTACATGATAAGGATTTTAAAGATGACAAAACAAAGCCCAACTTTATGCCACAGACCCAAGTCTCACATTCTAGAAAGCAAAGGAGCCAGCAGAGGGCCTTGGTAGGGAGGTTCTTGCCCATGGCCTTTCCTGCTTAAATTAAGCAGGATGAGGTTCCATCTACATCAAGATTTCATGAACTTTTGAATTAAAAGTTTAGAAAGTCTCCAAACAATGGCATCATGATTGTCACCTTGACAACACCAAATAATTTTTGTCCCTATAATAAAGAACAATTTAAGGTTTACAAATGACTGGTCTGTCAGATTTTTAAAATAATCTTACAGAAAGTGGAATGTATGGGTTTTATTAAAGGTGTTTTCTGCTGTTTTGCCTGATATTTTCCAGGAGTCATAGACTATGAATTCAAAATCAGAACTATCTTCATCACGGATGAGTTCTTCAGCTTCTAGCGGATTTACACCCATATGTGTCAGCTACAAAAATGAAGGGAAACAAAAAACCCCAGTTAAGCCACAAGCAATCATTCACCACATCCAATAATTTGTATCACTAAACTTTAACAGACCGGAGACAAAGCCAGTTTTCAGTGTCCTAACATGTTGGCTAAATTTCTTATTATAAAGATAATTTTATATATAAATTCCTATTTTCAAAGGTAACTTCTTCTGGCAGAAAATATTCCTCAATGCACTTAGAACCTTTTGGTGAAAAACTGAGATGACCTAGACCACTGGTTCTCATCCAGCCCAATTCTGCTCCCCAGGGTCTTCTGGAAACATCTGGGGACATTTTGGTTGTCACAACTGGCTAGGAGGGTGCTCCTGGCCTCTAGTGGGTAGAGGCCAGGATGCTGCTCGACATCCTACAACACACAGTACAGGCCCCCACAGCAAAGACTCACCCAGCCCAAAATGTCCATAGTGCCGAGGCTGGGAAACCCTGCTCTAGCCCGTCGGCAGGCTGAGGGGTTTAGGTATGCCAAAAGAACCAAGCCCACTGGGGATTTCTGGATCACAAGTAGTTCATTTTTAAAGTATTAGGAAAACTGTACTAGCATAAAAATATAAAATCACATCCCAAATCAAAAATTCCAGACAGAATGGGGAAGTTTAGCTAGCTTTCAGGTTTCCATTTTCAGCCAACTTCCCAGAGACCGCTGGTCAGCTTGTGTCTCAGTATATCCAGGGAGCAGTGGCCTGGCATCAGTGAGACAATCGTTCATCTTAAAATTGCCTTCCTGGGAAGAGGTGGCAGAAGTCTAATAATTCTCTTAAACTGTCTCACAGAAAATGTATTCTATTAAATTTACTTTTATGAAGGTACACTTTTATTACATTATAAAACTATACAATACCTACAAGTTAGCAAATTAAAATGGGAGTATCACATATAAACAATAATCAAAAAGCCCTCAGAGAACTTAACCCTATGAAAGGTAATCAAACTTTGAAGAAAAGAGAGGCTACAAGATCCCAATCAGAGGTGCGGTCAGCCCCGCTCCGTTCCCCGGCCGCCCCATCCTACGACATGCTTATTTCAGTTTTTGTCTGGTCAAAACTGTCAATCTTTTCTCCATAGTCTCTATATTTAGTGTTACATCTGGAAAGGGCTTCCCACCCAGAGACTAGACAGCTTTTAATTTAGGGTTTTACACTGAATGCTTTAAGACTTCTGGAATGTATTTTGATATGCTATTTAAAGTACAGAACTTACCCTGATAAATAAAAGTAATTTTAAAAAAGATAACCCAATATACAGTCACTTTATTTATTGAGCTGTACATTAGTGTGCCTTTTTCTAAATGCATTATACTTCACAATAAAAAAGTTTTAAAAAGATAGAAAATTTTAAGGTGTTAAATTTAAATTAAAAAATTTTTAAGGTTTTAAAAACAACAAAAATCTCATCAGCCTCATACCTTTACAAAATAATGAATTTATCTGGTCAGACCTCATGGTACTAAATCATTTTAGTAACCATTTAACAAACATCCAGTCAGAAATTCAATGTCCTAGCAGAAATGCTAGAAGAGAGGTTGGCTCAGTGTAGAACCAAGAAAAAAAAATGCCAACAGAGTAAGATACGAGGTCAGTGTCATGGTACTTTTTTGGTAAATCCATCAAGGAAAAGTTTTAAAAATTTCCGGTAACAACCAAACTTATGAAGAGGCAAATAAAACAACAACAACAAAAAACCCAAAAAAGTAAAACCCCAATCATATCTGTATATTTCTGAAATATTCTCAAAGGCAGACCAAAACATGCTCCCCCCACCAGGCCCAACTCATCTTCAGCTGAGCTCTGCCACCTGCAGTGTGGGCTTTTGCCCAGCCAGGACAAAGGTCCCGGGTCACAGCACACTTATCAACTGACAGTTCAGGAAAACCTGGCCATTTGTAAATAAACATAGCACCCAGAGTCTCAGAACACTGAGATTTTCAAAGTGCTCTGAGCTCCCCCCCTATTTTCCCCACACAGCTCTACTGTCTGTTTAATTTGGTAAAATCCCTTTGGAGGAATCTGAGACCAACAAAAAAGGAAAAGCGAATCAAAAACCCATTGACATTCGGATATAAGCAAAGTAGATAATTATACGATACGTGACAGATGAAACATTTTTTAAGATTCTGTAGCTTTGAACTTACTAGAGTTTCAACATATCTTAACATATCAAACGAGTTCAGATCAGAACGCAGCTGCTTTGCTTTCTCTTTGCCCAAATCTGACGCCAAAACGAGAAAATGGGCATCTAGGACTGCTTCTCTTGCTCGGGACACTATTCAAAAAAGCAGGAAAATCCAGGCATTACAAAACACACATTATCCACAGATATTTTCCCTAAATTTCCAAAAACAATTGCAAACATTCCCGTCTCCCTCTAAAAACTGGCTCCCTGCCCAACTTACCAAAACCTGGACTCGAGGCTGACCAGTCTTCCTCCAAGCCAGCTCCCTCTCCAGCTTTCCTACCCTGTGAACCAAACCACAATCTCTTCTAACCCCAGTTTAACAAAACCTCTATCACCTCGAACACTGGCTTTGCCCTTGACTCCTGTCACCCATCCTAGTCACTATTATCACCTGGGCTGACGGTAAGTCAAACTGAATGCCACGCGGTGTAAGGCACTGTGCCTGGCCTGGTGGTTTGTTGACCAGCAATAGGTCAGCTGTCAAGGAGCCTCAAGTGAAATGCTGGTCATGCGCTAGGCAGGCAGCAGGAGGTCCACACCTCCACATGGCAGCACAAACCACGAAATCAGCAGTCTCCAGGCAGCAGGAAAGTGACCTCCGAGGATGGATGATCCAAACAGGTTTGAGGAGCCGGCCCCATGGCCGAGTGGGTAAGTTCGTGGGCTCCGCTTCAGTGGCTCAGGGTTTCACCAGTTTGGATCCTGGGCACGGACATGACACCGCTCATCAGGCCATGCTGAGGTGGCGTCCCACGTGCCACAACTAGAAGGACCCACAACTGAAAAGTATGCAACTACGTACTAGGGGGATTTGGGGAGAAAAAGGCGGAAAAAAAAAAGACTGGCAACAGTTGTTAGCTCAGGTGCCAATCTTTAAAAAAAAACAGGTTTGACAGAGGACATGGGATTTAAGAGAAGCTATAAAGAGAACAAGATTTAAATAAGAGACAAGAAGAGAATGGGGCAGAAAAACCGAGGATGAAGTTTGGGAAGATGAGGGAAGGGCCCACTGGAGGAAACAGCAGGGCTAAGGGGACGGGGCTCAATCAGACCCAGTAGGGAACAGAGAGTGTGAAAGAGTGCTCTGGGAACACCTGCAAAGGTGAAAAGGAAGCCAAGAAGAGACCAACACGGCAAAGTTCAAGTACAGAAACGCCAACGCTGGCTTGCTCCTTGAAGCCATTTTATTTGAATCATCAATTTCCTGAACACTCTTCAGGCTGGTGAACTTGTTGACTCCAGGTTTTGTTTTTAGACACTATTTTTTTCCTCAATTTCATTTTGGAGGAGTAACTGCGGAAGTGACACTGCGTGAGCGAATGGAGCAGAGGCAGATGCTGACGACTCCCTCCCGGGGTGTCCTCGGTCTCCGTCACTTATTAGCCTCACAGCACGAACTGTGAGAAAGTGCAAACCTGTCACGGATGGCTTTAAGGCCTCTAACGAGTTAAAACTGAGACCATCAAATCCATGAATGCCAAGGACCTAGAATCCTGTGTCTGCTGACCACCTCTTACAGCCCAGCTGAGTGAATAATTCTGCCTTCAAGAGGTGACCCAGTCAGCCCAGGGGAAAAAGCTGAGGGGGAAACGATCTGTACATCCAGAAGGAATAAGATGCACAGTAAGACATCATGGGAGTGAATGAGTCAAGAGTAACCTTGGGGAGACTGGCTGGGGACGCAGGCGTGGGAGAGAAGAAAAAGCAGAAGCGGGGAGAGGAAGACTGGAACCCGGTGAAAGGAAGGGCTCCGTTCAGGAAGCGTTTGATGGGACTTATCGAATGTGGCAGACCACGTCGGGGAATGATCAGGAAGCTGCGGCCAGAGCAAGACAGACCCAAACCTGACAGCAGACAGACAGAAAAATGCTAAAAGGGGACAACATTTAAACCAGTAGCCACACTAGGGAATGACTAGAAATAAATATTCTGGTCCTGGAAGAACGCGAGGAATTGCAGTCCGGCAGTGCAAGTCCTGTTGATTCCGTACTGCCGCATTTGTCTGCATTCCCGGCTTCTGTTCCCACACAACTGTTAGGGAGGGGCCCAGAGGGGAAAGTGGTCTGGAGACTTGTCCTACGGCTCTGTGACCCAGTGCCCACATCAGGTGGTACCCCTGACTTATCCTCCGTCATGGAACAGACTGCCACCAGCAACACGGCTGCTGCTTTTAATTCAAACCAAGATGATTCTTTAAAGCCTCCCCACCAAGGTCTAGAGCTCAGGGCTCTGAGATTTCTCTCTCTCTCACACACACACACAGGTCCACCTGTAGACATGGCCGCCCCCACTGGGTTACAGGTGGACCAACAGCAAGGAGCTGGGGCGTGGGGGCAGGGGTGACTGGGAGGAGGACAGGCAAAGAAACAGGATGTCAGAGAGCAGCTCAGTTCTTCAACTCATCCATTCAACACGTATATCCTGGGGATACAGCAGTAAATACAAAAAATAACACCTGACAATTCCCTAACCTGAAGAAGCAACAGAAACACCCGGGGGGCTTGTGAAAACAGAGTGCAAGCCCCACCCCCAGAATTTCCCGTAAAGCTCTCATCATATGCTTATATGCAGGATTATCGCTACAAAGAAAAAGCTTCCAAAACTAGTAAAGCACTCTTATAAACGTGGGAATTGTTTGATGCCAGTAACTTGGCTCTTACATAAAACTAATTAAAATTATTCTAAAACTTATAACAAAAAGCTTCCATGCATAAAATAAAGAATTACCTCCATTAAACAGAGTGTTGGCCTCTTCAAGAACCTCCGTTAATTTGTCGCTGGCATTCAGTATATCCTCTCGGTTTTCTATTTAAAAAATAGGAGCTTTGGGGAATGCGCGCATCATTCACGGACAAGTCGTTGACAAAGCGACCACCTGCAGGAAAGGCAAGCCCCGCCCCCTGCTCCCTGGGTCATTACTTCAAACACCTTTATCTTTTTAACTAAACCGCAAGGGAAGAGAAAGGTGACTGCACCCCTTAAGTAGCATGAACTTTAAAAGGCGACCAGACTCCCTGGAACCTTCACCCAAAGGGCTCCACTCCTAACAGAGGGGTCCTCAAACTCTGCAAGCCACAGAAGCCCCCCAACAACAGATGGGCGGGCCACCCTCACAGTTTCAGAGTGGGTAGGTCTGGGGTGCAGTCCGGGGATTTACATTTCTTAGTTATCGGGTGACGCTGCGGCTGCTGGGCCGGCGACCACAGGCTGGCACCCGCTGACAGCAAGGACAGGAGCCAGGGGTCTGCGTCCCGCCTCTCCCCTTTCCTGCCGTCCAGGCTCCGGTGAGTCGCCGACCGCGCCTGTCCTCCAGCCGTGCCGTCCTGCCCCTCGGGAACCTGCGCGCCCCGCCAAGGTCGCGCAGCTCGATCGACACGACGGAGGCGGGAGCACTCAGCGAGCCAACCGAGGCGGGGCCGGGCAGCGCGCGGCTGCCCTCGGGCGCCGCTGACCACCCGGCCGCGCGGGGCCTGCGCCCTGCCCCCGCCCCGCCGCCCGGCCCGCGCCCCGCCTTACGTTGGACCGAGTTGATGAGCGCCCGGTACTGATGGCGGATCTGGCGGCACAGGCCGTGGTCGGTCTCCGCCTCCAAGCTCGCGGGGTCCACCAGCTCGTCCCCGGAATCCGACGGCTCTGCGTCCTCCAAGCTCGGGGCCTCCCTGCGCTCGGGCGCGGCGCCGCGGCGGGACACGGGCGACAGCGGGGACCGCGAGCGAGAGCGGGAGCGCGTGCGATCCCGGTGCGGGTCGCGGCCCCGGCCCCGGCCCCCGCCCTCGGACCGACGGCCGTTGCTGTCCCCCGACATCGCGCCAATTCGCCGCGCAACTTCGGAACGGCGGAAGTTCGCGCCAGAAACTGAAAGCCCTGCTCGGCGCGAGCGCCTGCTCCCGGCGGAACGCGGCTCCGGGCCGCGCGAGCGCACAGCGACGCCTGTGGCGGGAGGCCGGCGGCGGGGCGGCGGAGCGGGCCGGCACGGGAGACCCCGCGGGGCCCTGACTGCTGGTAGACAGGAGTAAGATCCCCCTACTCACACTATACAGGGGTTAGAATCTTGGTTGTCTGGTCCCCCGGGGTCCTTCCCCTTCCCGGGGTCTCTGGTTCCCCAGCACACAATCACGGGCTGGCAACGTCATGGGCACGCAGTGCGTTTTTTGATAGAGGCTCGGGCGGTTGATTGAGCAGGACGAGCCCTGGACTTGGAGACGAGAGATGTGGTTCTGCCACTCACCATCTGCGGCCTTAGTTTCCCTGAGCCATCATTGGGGGATCAAATGGGGTTTATGCGCATCTGGCAATCCCACTCTTGGTGAGGACAGAGGACAAACAAAAATCAACAAGGTTCCTTGACTTTCTCCTAATGAACTCTCTGTTAACCATCTGTTCTATCTACACCGTGGCATTTTACCGGTTCTCAAACTAAAAAATGGTAAAATACCTTCGAAAGGATGCAAGAAAGATGAAATTATATCCAGTATAGTTTTTTTATTTTTAAGATTTTATTTTTTCCTTTTTCTCCCCAAAGCCCCCCAGTACATAGTTGTATATTCTTCGTTGTGGGTCCTTCTAGTTGTGGCATATGGGACGCTGCCTCAGCGTGGTTTGATGAGCAGTGCCATGTCCGCGCCCAGGATTCGAACCAACGAAACACTGGGCCGCCTGCAGCGGAGGGCGTGAACTTAACCACTCGACCACGGGGCCAGGCCCTATCCAGTATAGTTTTAAAGATAAATGTATGAATTTTATTCCATGTATTTTGGATGGTATTGCAAATGTTTTTTCTCAAAAGTTCTCTGGTGCTGAGGACACATTTTATTTTCTCAAAGGAACAATAGTATAAATTGAGTTTTCTACACAAGTCTACAAAAATACCATTTTGTGCCTCATGCATACCCAGCTTGAGGTAAGCACTATTCATTGCTGCCCAATGGCTGGTACATCACCCCGCCCCTACTTACCTGGATTTCAGGAAACATATACTCTGGTGACTGCTTTATTGGCTGAAGGGTGATTGGCCTATATGAGTCCTGGTAATCTTGTCCACCTTCCCCAAACACTGGGCTAGGGATACACATGTGATCCACTTCTGGTCAGTGAGATATGAGGGGGCTTCCCATGTGAATGAAACACAAAGCCACTAGAGAAGAAAGCCTTTGTCCCCACTCTGATTCCTTCTTTGAGACAACGTGGTGCCTGACATGGTGGCAGCCATCTACTGCTGATGAGGTGACAAGCATGAGGAAAGACCAGAATGCTGGGGACAGTGGAGAGGAAGGATGGACATGGCTGAATTGCTGAATCAACTACCTACCTCCAGACTCCTTGTTAAGTAAGCCAATTGTCACTGTTTAATAGTTGTGTAGTTGTCACTTGCAGCTCAGTGCATTGGAACTGAAACAAATACTTAGCATTCTTCTAGGTGAAAATGTGTTCCAAGCTCCAGACAACATTCAGTTCAACAAGCTTTTGATGTGTACTGATAAGCCATACACCTTACAAAACACAGCAGCTCACAAAAATGGCTCAGACACTTGCCTTCGCCTGCCAGGGTCTCACTAGAAGAGATGTGAAGCTAAGCCTAAAAGTCAGATGGACAGACATGAAAATCACCTTAAAATTCATATGGAAATACAAGGGATCCAGAATAGCCAAAACCATCTTGAAAAAGAGGGACAAAGTTGGCAGGACTCACACTTCTCAAATCCAAAACTTACTGCAAAGCTGTAGTAATCGAGACTGCTGACATAAGGATAGATATGTAGATCAGTGGAATAAAATTAAAAGTCCAGAAATAAACCCATTCATCTATGGTCAATTGATTTTCTACAAAGGTGCCAAGACAATTCAATGGGGAAAGAATAGTCTTTGCTACAAATGGTAGTGGGACAATTGGACATCCACATGCAAAAGAATGAAGTTGGACCCCTCCCTCACAGTGTGTACAAAACTAACGCAAAATGGGTCAGACTTAAATGTAAGAGCTAATACTATAAAACTCTTAGAAGAAAATCTAGGTATAAATCTTGTGGCTTTGGATTAGGTAATGGTTTCTTAGATATGACACCAAAAGCACAAGCAACCTAAGAAAAAATAGATAAATTGGAGCCCAGCTTTGTGATAATTTGTTATAGCAGCCGTGGGAAACTGGCACAGGTACTCAGGATGAGCAGCAGTGAGAAGACATTACTACTCCTGGTCCTTAAGGGTCGGAGGGAAGAAGCAGTGTTACCAGAGCCTGATGAGAGCTGAAGCCATGGAGAAGGTGCTGCCAGATAGGAGCTGTGGTCCTTGAGGGGCGCAGCCATGCCAGGAAAAGAGGAGGTGCTAACAAAAGAGGAAGTGGGGGTGAAATACCCTGGTCTCTGTCTCCCAACATCTCCTCCCCTGCTTTTACCTCCCACTGGCTGAGGCCAACAGGAAGCCAGAGGGGCGGAGAACCTGTGTGATACAGTCCATAGATCAATCTCTGAGCAGAACCTGGCCAAGAAAGGTAGAGATGGATTTGAGGTAGGGCAAGGACAAAAGGAGAATAACCGGCATGGTGGGTATGGGTGTATCATCATCTGTTCAGCCAAGTGATAAACAAATGGCAAGCAGTAAGTTATATTGGAATATATAGGGAAGCCATTTGGTGTACACTTAATTAGGCCTGACCTCGTTTTTTCTAAAAGGACCTGATGTGGCCATTGAGCATGCATTGTATGTCTACTTTACGCATTTGCTATGTCCCAAAGACAAGAACAAATGCCCCAAAGATAAAGGTGCAACTTGCCCCACATTGGCATTTCCTTAAGGATAAGCATCTCTCCCTAGGCTAGGAATTGATTGCTGTGCTCACGTGTGACCACCCAGCTAGAGACCACAGACCTGCTACCTGCTGTGTCCATCAAGACAGCAGACCTACTACCTGCCGTGTCCATCAATAGCTGTGCCGACAGAGCAATCTCGTGACTACTGTAAAAGGGACATTTCAGTCATATGTGATACATGCTCTTTAATGATATATAACCACTTTGGTTTTTTGTTTGTTTTTTGAGGAAGATTAGCACTGAGCTAACATCTGCTGCCAATCCTCCTCTGTTTGCTGAGGAAGACTGGCCCTGAGCTAACATCCATGCCCATCTTCCTCTACTTTATATGTGGAACTCCTACCACAGCATGGCTTTTGCCAAGTGGTGCCACGTCCGCACCCGGGATCCAGACCAGCGAACCCCAGGCTACCGAAGCGGAACATGCAAACTTAACTGCTGCGCCACCAGGCCGGCCCCTTATAACCACTTTGTACACCCCCACTTCCTTGGAGTGCTCCAGTCTTTTGTGGAAGGACTCTCACAGGCTGTATGGTTCTCAGGTCTGGCTCATAATAAACTCACCCCAATTTTCGTTTATAGATTAGTTATGGATTATTTGCTTAGACATTTCTTGGAGTAGTTGCGACAGGACTTCAGAGTAACTCACCGGAGACCACCTGGAATCTACACTGAACTGGCACTTGATACCACAGGGGCCCATTGCACCCCCCAGATCACTGCATTCTTCAGGTGACCTTGGTGAGTTCTGAAACCCAGGCTCCTTGAGTTGACGGTCCAAGAGTTTAAATGAACTGTTTAAGGTCTTAAGACTAGAGACTTTGAAGGGTACTGATTCATTTCCTAGGTGGAGAGAAACCTAGAGGGAATTCCTAGGCCAGGGGAGCTTAGAATGAACTGGCTTGGTTGTCCTTTTAATTTGGCTTTAAAATTGGAAAGAATTGTGTTTATAAAGTCTGAAAAACTGCTTGATAAAGAAATGAGAGACTGAACGTGTTCAGCTCCAAAAAAAAGGGACATTACTCCTCCCGGCCGAAAGGCGTTCTCAGGTGACTGGGAACCTTAGTGGGAGTGCTGGAGGGTTGACTCTTACGACATACAGCAGTCCCACAGGGAACTCCACCATGATTCATGTTAATTAATTAAAGGCTCGGTTGGGGAAGCTCATATTGATGAAGATCAAGGCTGCCCAGGGAGAGAAGCCAAGTTGTCCTCCCCTACATATGATCTATATCATCCTCCAGGAAGCATAGGACGTCCTGACCTGATCTGACCTGATTTTTGTCTAAAGTTATAGGACCACCCAATAACCAGATCCCACCTGCACTATCATTTTAATGACTTTTTTACATAATCTTTCCTTTGTCTTGTAAAGAGATAACTCACATACCTATGCCTTAAATTTAGCCCTACCCTAAACCCATGCCTGCAGCTCTTACTGCCCGTGGGTCCTGTCCCCATGCCTGCAGCTCTTCACTGCCCATGGGTCCTGTCCCCATGCTGTAGCTCTTCTCTACCCATGGGTCCTGTCCCCATGCTACTCCATGCAATTCTCTGAATAAAAGAGCACTACTGCCAGACGTTGAGAGTCCAAGAAATCTTTCTTTCAACTGCTCAGCTCGCCGAGCCTGCATCAGCATGAGAGTTGGTCACCCAAGCGCCGAGCCCCCGTGGCAGTTTTAGGCTGCTGGTGGGAGAAACCGAGGCATGCAAGAGAATGTTTACAACCTTCCTTTAGGGAGTAACACTCACAAGCAGCACACTTCTGACCCACAACACTGCCCTTAGAAGTTGTTCAGACTTTATTAAAAACAACAACGAACTAAAAGAAATTGGGAAACCACCTTCTAAAGCCAGCCAGCTCCCAAATGGACAATCCCCGACTGGGACTCCAGCTGGTTTCATGTATAATACACACAGAAACAATGTTTGCAAGAATTTTAACAAAATGGGAAAGATTAAGGATAACTTGTCTTAATTGGCCAAAGTGGGGAACATTTGACCTCTCGCAACTACTGTATTTGCACTCGCAATTTGGAAGAGTTGGCTATACGACTAAAACAAAAGAATGGGAAGCTTATGATTGGCATTTAGAGGCTTCAAAGAGTAATAATGATAAAATGACTTCTTTACAGGAGACTAACTAAATTGGCAGAGACTGTGTCTGAATTAAAGAGAGTAAGAAGTCAGAAGCCATCCTCCCCCCCCCCCCACCCTTATCTCTTCCATCTCCTCTGCCGCTTCCCTTTTGGCACCTCAGAGTTCATCTCCCTCTTCTCTCTCAGCACCCGTGTATCCTTTCCTTTCCAAACCTCCATACCTGGACCTCTCCAGTCTTCCTCCTACTCCTCCTCCACCTCTTCCTCCTCCTCTGCCCCTAGAGGAAACAAAGAGCAACTCTCAGGGAGCAGAAGCTGAGAGTCCTAAAGTTAGAGTGGCTACCTTTAAGGAGAAATCTGTTACTGGGAGAGGCGAGCCTGTTCTTGTGTATAGTCCCTGGCCTAGAAATGAACTTAAGAATTTGACAAAGGACTTCCTAGAGCCTGTGCAGGATCCTTTAGGGTTTGCTTGAGAATTTGATTTAATTGTTAGAACATATGCACCAGGATATTCAGATTTATATCAGCGGGTGCATTTGCTGCTGTCTGAGAGGAAAGGAATGGATAAAAGAGGCAAATTGGAGAGATCCCCTGGAGGATTTCCATAAGCAGGAGCCTCATGACCTTAAGGAGTGTACAGATATTGCTCGAGACTTATATAAAGCCATTCCTGTAGTTTTCTCCAGAAAAATATACTGGGCTAAAGTGCACCAATGTAAGCATAGATCCGAAGAATCTATCTTTGATTATTTTGAAAGTCTTGAGAAAACATTTAAACAGCATTCTGGGATGGCTCCCGAAAGTTTTTAGGATCACCAAAATGATTCAATTTTAAATTCAATTTTCTTAGACAGATTAGATGAGGAATTAGCAAAGTTAGTTAAGGGATATGAACTGGATTGGACCTTAATGCACACAGTGCTCTTGTCACTGTTGCGGATAAACTATCTAAACCCCGCAGCAAAAAGGGAAAGTCACTAAGGTTATGAGAATACAACTACAACAGCTTAGTGGCCCAGCAAAGGCCGCCCTTTTAAAATCCAACCAGAAACGAAATGACCACTTCTGTTACTATTGCAAAAAGCCTGGTCATGTCAAATGAGATTGCCGTAAACTCAAACGGGACTTAGGGTGTGACAACAACGAACAGGAATAGGGATGCCCCGAGGGTTACCAGAGGGCATTTCCCCTCCTCCTCACTAATACCTTAGGGGAAGTTGAGGTAACTCTTGCAGGGGAAACTTTAAAGGCCCTGATGGATACGGGGCCACCTTATCTGTCCTCACCCCCACCCTTATTCATTGCCCTCTCCCTCGGAGTAAACAGACAGTTCAAATGGTAGGGGTTTCAAGTTTTCCAATGCAAGTTTTTAAACCAGAACTGATAATTTTTCATTTAGGAACCATCAAAGAAAAACTTGTGTTTCTCCTGGTTAAATGTGCTCCAATTCATTTGATTGGATGAGATCTTCTAGAAGCATGCAATGCCCATATTGCCTTTTCATAAAAGGCTGAAATGTTTCTGAATTTAGAAAATCAAGATGCTGACCAACATGTCGTTAACTGACAGGTTGATGATTGCAAAATCAATGACTCAAATAGAAGAAGCGGCGGCTGATGACCTGTTATTACAAGCACCTAGAGAATTATGGTCATCATCCTCTTCAGATATTGGGAAAATTAAATTGGCCGCTCCTATTAAGGTGACTGTTTACAGCTCTAAGCGTCTATCTAATATTCAGCAATATCCACTTAAACCAGAGGCATTGAATGGGATAAGGCCAATCATTCAGGAATTTCTTGAAAAGAGACTTATAATTCCTTCTACCAGAACCTGTAATACACCTATCTTGCCAGTAAAAAAAGCCTAATGGAGAAGGCAGGAGATTTGTTCAAGATCTGAGAGCTATAGATAACATTGTGATTCCCCGACCCCCTGTGGTTCCAAATGCACACAGTTTGCTCTCAGCCATTGCAAGTAACAGCTGCTATTTCTCAGTCATTGATTTATGCAGTGCCTTCTTTAGCATTCCCATAGAAAAGAATAGCCCACATCTTTTTGCCTCCACGTAGGAGGATCGCCAGTACACCTGGACGGTTATGCCGCTGGGCTATACTGAAAGCCCCACTTACTTTTCCCAGATACTCAAGGCTGATTTAGCTAATGGTGAGTTCCCTAATGAGTCCACTTCAATTCAGTATGCGAATGATTTACTCTTAGTTCAAAAACTAAGTTGCATTCTCAGAAGGACACAATTTATCTGTTACAATAGTTAACATATAAGGGGCATGAAGTGTTCCAAGGACAAACTACAATTTTGCCTGCCTATTGTGAAGTATCTAGGGCACTTAATATCTAAGGATGGACTGTTGATTGATTCTGAAAGGAATCTTGGCTTTTTCTCTCCCTGAGACAAAGAAACAGTTAAGGGGATTCCTGGGACTAACCGGATATTGCAAGAACTAGGTACCTAACTTTTCGCTTATTGCCCAGCTTTTATCTACATGACTAAAGTCGGACCAGCCTGATTTAATTGAAGGGACCCCAGAAGGAGAGAAGGCAGTAACTACCTGAAAGTCTATTTTGGCTCGAGCACCAGCCTTAGGGCACCCTAATTACAGCCTGCCATTTTCCCTTTTCATACACGAAGATAAGGAAATGCCTTAGGTATCTTGACTTAAAAGCATGGAGATCAACATCGACCTATAGGGTATTAGAGTCGGCAGTTAGACTCCGTGGCAAAAGGGCTCCTGCCTTGTATGAGAGCCGTTTCAGCAGTAGCCCTCTTCCGCAAGACCACTGAAGAAACAGTGATGGGGTCTCCTTTAACTATCTACGTTCCTCACTCAGTCGAATCTCTCCTAAATTCTCATCACACTCAGCATTACTCTGCAAGCCAACTAGCCTCCTGTGAAGTTCTGTTGCTCTCTGCTCCTAATATTACCATAGCCCTATGTCATAATCTTTTTTTAAAAGATTGGCACCTGAGCTAACATCTGTTGCCAATGGTCTTTTTTTGTTGTTGTTCTTCTCCCCAAGACCCCCAGTACATAGTTGTATATTCTACTTATAGATCCTTCTGGCTGTGCCACGTGGCACGCTGCCTCAGCATGGCTTGATGAGCAGTGCCATGTCCATGCCCAGGATCTGAACCAGCAAAACCCTGGGTGGCCAGAGCGGAACGCGCCAACTAAACCATAGCGCGGGCCCCCAAAGTAATAATGTTAACCTGCAGCTTTACTACCAGCATCACAGGAGGAGGATGCCCACGACTGCATTTTATTAACTGATTACCTACTTACTCCTGGGAATGCTTTGCAAGAAACTCCCATCGAGAGTGTTGATCTAATTTGGTTTAGAGATGGGTCTTAAAGGATGAACAAGGATGTCATTGGGCTGGATATGCAGTAACATCCTCAGAAGACATAACTGAGAGTTCTTATTTGCCAGAAATAAAATCAGCGTAGCAAGCCGAGTTAATTGCCTTAACTCAAGCTTGTCAATTGGCCAGAGACCAGGTAGCAAATATCTACACCGACAGCCATTATACTTTCGGGGTAGCACATGACTTTGGAATGCTGCAGAAATGACGAGGGTTTTTAACCTCTTCAGGTCAGCCTATAAAGAATAGGAAACACGTTGCAGAATTATTGAATTCTATACAACTACTGAGACAACTAGCAATTATTAAAATACCAGGGCATTCCATATCTGATACTTTGGAAGCTAAAGGAAACTGGATTGCTCATGCAGCTGCTAAACAAGCAGCCTTGAAGGCTTGCCCCACCCAGCCTCGAGAATGCCTGCTGCTTCCTATTAACTCTGCTAACCCAGTTATACTTCCTTCTACAGGCTCAAGAAATCGCCATGGAAGAAGAGAAGAAGATATGGCAGTCAAAAGGGGGAATTTTTGACATCCCCTCACAGATGTGGTTCAGGTCCAATAAGAAACCCACAGTACCTATTGGAGCGCAATTACCACTGCTCCAGCATATACACCAATTAACCCACTGGGCACGTGAAAAGATGATCTTATGGGGAAAAGAGTACTTTTGGAAACTTTCCACCACAGTGGCCCATAAAGCCTATACTCATTGTTTTATGCCCAAAGTATAATCCAGGGAAACCACTTCATGGATCACAAGGCCACTTTCCCCTTCCTAAGGGATCCTTTGGACTTCGTCCAAATGCCACCATCTCAAGGATATAAATACGTCTTGGTAATGATCTGTGTGTTCTCATATTGGATTGAGGCCTTTCCTTGCGGAAGAGCAACAGCTTTAGCTGTAGGTAAATTACTGTTAGAAAGAATAATTCCTGTTTGGGGGATTCCTACTGAGTTACATAGTGACCGGGGAAACTCATTTCCCTGGATAAAGAATTAAATCTATTTGTAATATTTGGCCAATAATGCAGCATTTCCACTGCACTTACCATCCCCAGTCCTCAGGATTGGTGGAAAGAACTAACAGCACAATCAAAACTCAATTGGCAAAGCTTTCAGAAGCATTTAGTCTCTCATGGCCAACAGCTCTTCTGCTGATGCTCCTCAATCTTAGATCTACACCCTTTGGTAAGCATCGGCTGTCTCCTTTTGAGATAATACCTGGATGGCCTATGTAATTTGACGAAGGAATGTATGAACCAACTTTACTCAAAGGAGACATTTTACATTATTGTCAAGGTCTTGTTGAGGCACTTAAAAGAAATGAAAGATTGATAGCTGATTCTTTTCACAGTGAGCTCCCGGGACACGAAGACCTTAAGGATCGTGGATTACAGCCTGGAGATGCTGTTTCGTGGAAAAGACACCAGATAAAGGACTCTTTGCAGCCCCGTTGGAAAAGACCATATCAGGTGCTTTTAACCAACCCATGTGCTGCAAAATCAAAAGGGGTAGATTCATGGATTCACATTTCTCATTTAAAAAAGGCTCCTCCACCTGAATGGGCTTCAAACCCCAGGCTCTCACACACAGCTTCGACTGACCGAGACAAATCTCTCCAAACCAGGATGAGAAGAAGATGACATCTGTTGTAGATAGCTGTCCCAAGACTCTAGACCAGGCCTGTACTCCTAACCTGATTTCTCCTCATTTAAACCCTTGTAATGTTTAAACTTTATGTAATTGCTAAAATAATCAATTTGTAGGTTGCCTTTCCCTTTTCCTACCCCGATACTTTACTCCCCAACTTTATAAGATAGATTGGAACCTAATTACAAAAACTATTGTTAATTACCAAAAAAAAATGTCACTTAAGATTTTCCTAATACTATGTTTATTTTTCCAGTCTACATCCGAATGGGCCTCTGATGACAATGTTTCTCTGCAATGGGCACATTCCTTTGCTACACACAAAAATCAGTCCAATTGTTGGATATTTGACCAATGTCCACTTTCTAGCGCTTCTGAGTTGCTGTGGTGGGTCTGTCCCTCTCAAGGCATAGATTGGAAAGCTCTGAAGCAATTTCTTGTGATGGAAAGATCTGGTTCCAGTGTTTGTGGTTCATCTGATATTACTAATTATGATCCTAAAACATGGATAATAGCCCATATTATTAATGATACAGGACACAGCTACTCTTTTTTTTTTTTTTTTTTTTTTTGGTGAGGAAGATTAGCCCTGAGCTAACTACTGCCAATCCTCCTCTTTTTGCTGAGGAAGGCTGGCCCTGAGCTAACATCGTGCTCATCTTCCTTTACTTTATACGTGGGACACCTACCACAGCATGGCTTTTGCCAAACAGTGCCATGTCTGCACCCGGGATCCAAACTGGCGAACCCTGGGCTGCTGAGAAGCAGAACGTGCGCACTTAACTGCTGCACCACCAGGCTGGCCGCTACTCTTTTTCTGTTGCTCAAACCATCCAATTATGCCAACAAATTGCAAATGAACAAAAGAAGCCAGATATTACAGGAAGAACTGTGGAAGGTTTCACACAAATTTGGGATGGATATGTTTGGCTGACTCCTAGCCATGGATCTTCAAACACACCAGCACCTTTCTGTTGGAAATAAAGAAATCATTCCAAACAAAAGC
Source organism: Equus asinus (assembly GCF_041296235.1). Taxonomy (NCBI): domain Eukaryota; kingdom Metazoa; phylum Chordata; class Mammalia; order Perissodactyla; family Equidae; genus Equus; species Equus asinus. Next base: position 10,988,598 of record NC_091791.1, on the reverse strand, counting down.
TACCAGATTATACTCGAAAGATAGGCTGGATACCCCCCGAGTCATATCAGACCTATTATACCTAAAGAAAGTGATTAGCTTGGAACAGACTGGTCTGCGAGACCAGGCATTTATTGGGTGACTCCTAATGGAACTCAGTGGTTATGAGAAACAAACCGCTGGCCTTGGCTGCTGCTTGGATGGCTAGGGAGCTGCACTCTGGGCTTCCCTTGGGTGCAGGGAAAGATTCGGCCAGAGCTAACATCTGTTGCCAGTCTCCCTCTCCTTAAGGCCAGATGGGCTTGTTCAGTGTTCCACTGATATGATCACCTAGCAGCTATATTTGTCCCTTTCTTGGGGCTAGAAGATGTCATATCACATATAGAGACTCTGACTAAATTTACTCAACAAACCGTTAATGTTAATCAAGAAGGGATAACTTTATTAAATACTGTAATATCTTTAATGAGAAAGGCTGTCCTTCAAAGCAGAATGGCCTTAGATACTCTTACTGCATCCCAAGGTGGGACACGTGCAATCATTCAAACAGAATGCTGTGTTTCTATACCTGACGAGTCTCCCACTGAGTTGTCTCTGCTAAAGTACATGAAGAAACAGGTGAATGCCTTAAGCGATCCTACACCCAGTTTGATTTGTTTGGTTGGCTCCCTTCTAGTATCAATTCCTGTTTCCCATCTGGATTGCAATTCCTATTTCTATTACTTCTTGGAATTCTTGTACTAATCATAATATTCAAACCAATTGTTGTTTTCTTTACTCAGTGTTGTAAGACTGGCATGCAATCTAGAGTAATGATTCCTCGGCAGCTTGAGATGGTTGATTGATCTTATGACCCTGGACAAATGTCCTTTTCTGATAGGGACTATGCCTAAGAATTCATTTTAGACTAATCTTTTCAAATATATTGAATTATTGTTATTGTACTTATTCCATGATTATAAACAATGTAAACATAAGGAGTCACAGAAAAGCACATATACAATGTTTGTGTAACAACCTAAAATTAATTTTAAAAAACACTATGAAATGCTCTGTTAATATATACACCTCTGTGCTTGTCCACTGCATCTGATTATTTCCGCCAGTGTGGACAACTGAGAAAATAAATGAGATAAAAGCCTGGCACCAAGGGACATGATGGATCCTGGGCAGGCAGCAACCACCCTGGTGCCCAGGGACAATATTTTGATCGTTGATGCTGTCTATCGAAAGATTATAGATCAAAAGGGGTAAAATGATAAATAAATGGCAAGCAATAGGATATATTAGAGTATATGAGGAAGCCATTTCGTGTAAAACTAATTTTGCCTAACCTTGTTTTTTCCAAAAGGACCTGACATGGCCATTGAGCATGCATTGTATATCTGCTTTGAGCATTTGCTATGTCCCAAAGATAAGAACAAATGCCCTTAAGATAAAGGTGCAGCTTCCCCCACATTGGCATTTCCTTAAGGATAAGCATCTCTCTCTAGGCTAGGAATTGATTGCTGTGCTCACCTGTGACACCCAGCTCGAGACCATAGACCTGCTACGTGCTGTGTCCATCATAATGAAATCACCCCCATCTTGATTGATAGATTGGTTCTGAGTTATTTGCACTGACACAGGTATAATAGAAACCTCACTGCAGTGCCTTAGTCAAAATCGTTGCCGTTTTTCTTGTGTAACTGGACATCTAGAAGTAGGCAGTGCGGGTTGGGGCATTGATTTAACTGCCTCAACCCGGAAGCGGCACATGTCACTGCTGCTCACAGTCTGTTGGCCAGAGCTGGTCATGTGGCCTCAACCTAACTGTAAGGGAGCCTGGGAAACACATTGTCTGTTTCCCCAGCCCTTCTTCTGTACTGTCAGAGCTCACTTTCCACCATAGAGGCCAAAAAAGTGCCAGGTACTCACCTTCCTTCCCACATTCCCTTCTATCTGTGGCGTGGAATGTGGCCTCATCTTGAGCAATGGGACTAAGGAGAAGTCCATTGAAGGTCTTGTCAGAAATGTTTTCTCCACAATAAAAATAGACACTAAGAGGAAATGCTCCTCTTTAGCCAAATATTGTCATGCCCACATGTGTTGCTCAAAATGTGGCAGCCATCTTGTGACCATGTGAGGAAAAGTTAACAAATTAACAAATTAACATTGCAAGGCAGCAAGAACCTAAGTCCTGGGTGACATAACTAAGCTGCTGAACCAACACTGCAACTGCCCTTCCTCTGGACATCTTGTTTGGGGAGGTAATAAATGTCTTTGCTTAAACCACTTTTTATCGGATGTTCTGTTATTTGTAGACAAAACCATCTGAATAATGCATTTCTTTCCTACTTAAGCCAACTTGGTTTAGATTTTCTAGTATCAAAAAATGAAGAATCCTAACTTGTGCAACCAGATACATCCAGAAAGTAGGAACTGTACCCCAAACAGCAAAGCCTGATTATCACAGGTGGTCATGCACAATTAATTAGGAACAAAGAGGGTTGCAAGATGATGAAGTAGAGAGCAGTGTGGTGAGAAGAGCTGACTGAGTGGACTCCGTCCTCCTTTCCTGGGAGATGAAGCCTCTGGATTAACCTCCTAATTAACACGACATGACCCTGAAGAACTGTGAAGTGAGGAGTAACCCGAAGGGGGATATCTGTCACCAGGACCTAATGAACACCAGGCAGAGAGGAGAGTGAGAGAGAAGAGCTGGAAGTGGGGCAGAGTGGGAGAAAATGGGTCCCCTGGTGTCACGAATTCTCCACCAGGCTGTAGCTGGTTACCAGCTCTCTTGCAAGTCAAATGTGAAAACCTGTGAATTCCCAGGTAGGAAACAAAGTTTATAATAGTTCAGGCAACATGCCCTCTAGGGAAGGCAGCCAACTTCTGGTCAGATCTGATTTGGTGCTAGGAATTCTAGACTTGGCTGTGTATGTCCAGCCACGGCTGAGTTAGAGCATCAACAATGCATTTATTGTGGCTGGTGTCAAGAACACGAACATGGCAGTGTAATTCAATATTCCACATGCCTCTCAGGGAAGTCTCGGTTCTCCTACTCTGTCAAGCTTCCAGGAAAAGTCAGAAGTTAGTAAAAACTTTCAACACCCTAGTTCTCTGGTAGCCCCTGCTGTGCTAGTGATTACATGAATCTGTGATGAAAATCTGCCCCCTTTCTGGGCATTTATTAATAAATGTCTATTGAGTGCCCACTATGTGCTAAGCCGCATGCTAGATGCTGGAGATACAGTATCGAAGACAACAGACAGGGTTCCACACTCATGGAGCTTACTGTTTTTGGAGAGAGTCAGACATCAGGCAAATGAAATCGCAGATGAATATATCACGCCTGCCACATTAAGTGCTGGGAAGGACAGGATTAGGAACTAGGCAAGCGTTTAGACCTAGATGGCGGAGTCGAGGTCATTAAGCTGAGATGGGAAGGAGGACGAGGTGGGAGTCAGGGTAGAGTGAAGGCGAGGAGAGCAGCAGATGAGGCAGCTGGGGCCTCAGAACCCCAAGCCTGATGCTCCATGTTTGGGAACCGCTTCGTTGAAAGATGAAAAATAATCGCATGAGGATATCAGACTAGACACTCTGAAGAGGCTCCCCCTAGACAACCGGATCCTGTATACGCCATAACTTGTATGGCCTTGCTGGGCTCACAGAAAATAAAGGAATTTTCTGCAAAAACATGAGGGAGCTAAAACTGATAAAAAGGGAAAATGCCAGGAACTCCAGGTGGGGAGCTGTTGACAATTGGAGAACTGTCCCTGGCTGCTGCAGGTGAGCTCAGAGGTGGCCAGCAGGTGCAGGGCTGGGCATCTGCAGGTCTGCCACACAGACTGTTCAGCTCAAATGCATTCTGTGCCCATTAGATGCCAGGCTCTGCAGAGTGAGCAAGACAGACAAGATCTCTGATGTCATGGGCAGATGCCAGCCAGCAATCTTATCGAGGAGAAAGATAATAAGCAAGAAGTATTTGGGGCCTGCCTGGTCGTGCAGCGGTTAAGTGGGCACGTTCTGTGGTCCGGGGTTCACCGGTTTGGATCCCGGGTGTGGACATGGCACAGCTTGGCAAGCCATGCTGTAGCAGCCGTCCCACATATAAAGTAGAGGAAGATGGGCACGGATGTTACCTCAGGGCCAGTCTTCCTCAGCCAAAAAGAGAAGGATTGGCGGCAGATGTTAGCTCAGGGCTAATCTTCCTCAAAAAAAAAAAAAAAAAAGCAAGAAATAAATCAAAAATTTCAGACGATGGTAATATGATGAAATTACAAAGCATATTGTCGTTAGGACTAATTAGGCAGTGAGGGGTCCAGGGGGCTACTTTAGCCGGAGTGATCAGGGAAACCCTCTCTGAAAAGCTGACATTTCATTTAAGAACTGAATAACGAGGAGGAGACAGCCATGCAAAGTTCTAGGGGGTAGAACTTTCCAGATCCAGAGACTTCTCTCTTTCCCAAGATTCTCCCCCAAGTCTAGACACTGATCTGAAAAGTTTTGAGAAGAAGTTGAGCCCAGGACTGGGACATACCTGCCTTTATTGTCTAGGCCTCTGGGTCAAGGTGCGCAAGACACAGGACAATGCGAGAAGGAAGGGCGCCCAGCTCTTCAGCTCTCCCCCCGACCCCACGCCAGGCGCGGACAGCCAAGGATGCGCCTGCTTCGCTGCAGTTGGGCCAGAGAGCTGAGGGGCTGCTTGTGTTCACATAAGAACCCAGAGAAAGGTGTTTGCACTCTTAATAGCGCTCACCTGGGTGGGAATGGGGAGACAAGAAAGCGAGGGATTGTTAAACCTGTACCGCTGCAGTGATGTGTTAATTTTATCATTTCAGGAGAGAAATTTAATATGAAATTCATTAACTTTTAATCTGCACTGTCAAACAATAAGTACAAATTATTAATCAAAAAGTGCAAATATTTTCAAGGATTTAAAGGTTTAAGGGTCTAAAGGTCTGAAGAGGATGGCTAGCCTCTCCACCCCACAGGCATTTCCCTATTTTTCTGAGAAAGCAACCGTCGTATTCGTAAACAGCACTTATATCAGAAACCGCAGCCGGCCAGCAAAAGTTCTGCACCTGAAGTCATTTCCAACCCGCAGAAAAACCAAAATCAAAATACAAAAAGTGTCAGCTTGGGGATATTTTGTAACATGCTTGAGCCCTGTGTTTTACACCAGCTTCCAAACCTTTCCCCGATTCTACTTTTCTTTTCTTTTCTTTTTTTTTTAAACATTAAGGAGAATTTCTAAACAAAGAAGTTTAAAAAGGCAACAAATCAAAAAAAAAATTTTCTGATCTCTCTCATGTCACTGAGTATGTTAATGTGATCAAAGCAGCTACGTATTTGTCACCCCAACACTGGGCTATATCGCCTCAACAATGCCCCAGACCAGTGCTTCTCGAAATTTCACGTGTGTTTGAATCACCTGGGATTTGTTAAAAATGCTGATTCTGATTCAGTAGTTCTGGGAAGGGGCGTCCAACGGCCATCTCCAACTCCCAGGGGATGCCAGTGCTGCTGACCACGGACCACAATCTAAAGGCAAGACCTGGGAGACGCAGAACAATTTAAACATGTGACTCACCTCTCAAGGCCAGAGTGAGATTGTTTTTTGTTACTATTGAGATATAATTCATGTACCATAAAATTCACACCTTTAAAGTATACGATTCAATGGTTTTTATCATAGTCACAGTGTTGTGCAACCACCACCACAGTCAATTTTAGAACATTTTGATCACCCCAGGAGGAAACCCCCTACCTATTAGCAGTCACTCTCCATCCCTCACTCCTTCCCCCAGCCCCTGGCAGCCACTAACTCAGTTTCTGTTTCTACAGATTTGCCTCTTCTGGACATTTCATTTAAATGGAACCATACAATATGTGGTCTTTTTTGTCTGTCTTTTTTCATTTAGCATGACATTTTCAAGATGTGTCCGTGCTGTAGCGTGTATCAGGACTTCATTCCTTTTTCTGGCTGAGTAATATTCCATTGTATGGCTAGACCGTATTTTGATTATCCATCTGGATGGCTTCCACCTTTCTGCTATCATGAATGACAGCATGATATCATGAATGACCTTGGCATTTTCAAGAGTGCAAACGGGTCCCTATTCTTGTGTCACAATCACTTGTTCATCCAAGAGGAGTTACTGCAACCCAGCCTGAAATACTTGCTTTCTACAGAGTTGAGAACTATGGTGGGACAGGCCCTGTCCCCAGTCTGAACTGGAAAGAGAAGGGTGGTGGTGTCTGAGAAGTGGCTACATCAGCCCAGTGAAGCCATTGACCTTTAGGGTGCATGTCCCAATCCTGATTCCTGATTCCTCACCTCACTTAGGTGGTTTTTTGGGGTTTTTTTGTTTGTTTGTTTTTTCTGAGGAAGATTTGCCCTGAGCTAATATCTGTTCCCAATCTTTGTCTATTTTTTGCTTGAGGAAGATTAGCTCTGAGCTAACATCTATTTTATATGTGGGTCGTTGCCACAACATGGCTGACAAGTGGTGTAGGTCTGCACCCAGGATCCAAACTTGCAAACCTGAGTGGCCAATGCAGAGCATGCCAAACTTAACCATTAAGCCATTGGGCTGGTCCCCCCACTTAGTTTTAATACAATTTGGTCAGGCAGTCTGAGAGCACAAGTATCACCATTTTTAAAAAGTAATTCATTTTGAAATATTTTCAAACTTAGAGAAGTTTCAAGAAGAATGCAAAGACCTCACATATCCCCAATTGTTAATGTTTTATTTGTGCCCCACCCCCCCAAGATATAGATACTCATCACTGTTCTTTTTTGGGATCAAGTTGCAGATATGATGTCCATCTTTCCTCAGTGTGTCCCAGACACACACAAGGACTCTTTCCTGCTTAACCACAACCCCTATCAGGAAATTGACACTATAATCCAGCCCCCAATGTCCCAACATCTCTGGTCCAAGATTCCATCCAGGATCACGTGTTGCCATGAGCTGTCTTTCTCTTTTGTCTCCTTCGACCTGGAAGAGTGCCTCAGTCTTTCATCATCTTCATGATCTTGACAGCTGTCAAGAATATATCCTGGAGGTTCTCCCTCAATCTGGGTCCATCTGATGTTTCCTCATGTCCAGACCCAGGCCAAGCATCCTTGGCAGGAATACCACCGAAATGGAGTGACATTCTTCTCCGTTCTTCATAGCAGGGTCGCTTGAGGTCTACCTGCCCAAGTGATGATATGAATCTTGATCACCTGGTCATGCTGGTGCCTGTCAGCTTTCTCTACCGTAAAGGAATCCTTTTTCCCTTCGTAGTTGATGAGTATATTGTGGGGACACAATCCAGGACTACGTCAATATCTTCTACTTTTTAAAATTGTGAGTCACCAGCCTTAGTCTTCGTTATTGATTCCTACCTGAATTAACGACCACTATGATGATTGCTAAATGGTGTTTTCTATTGCCATCATTCTTCACAAATTTATTCATTGACATTGTGCTACAAGAAAGAGCTTTCCCATCTCGCTTATTCATTCATATAAGTATCATCTGGGTTGTATTTGTTACTATCACTGTTTACTTTGACGCTTAAACTGTCCCCGATTTGGCAACTGGGAGCCCCTTCCAAGTGTCTGCTCTGTCTTCTTAACACACACCTTTCATTCTTCGAGCACTTCCTTACTTTTCTGGCACAGCAAGATGTGTAGTCTCATCTTGTGCTTTCCTGACCTCAGCCCTGGAATCAGTCATTGCTCCAACCAAGTTGGTTTCTTTTAGAGGGGAGTGGTATTTAGAAACCAAAACCTGGTGCCCAATATACTCATTGCTGCTGGGGTATCATTGCTTCTAGAACCTCTCAGGAAACAGACCCAGGAAATATATGTATGTTGTATATATATATATATATATACTTATGCCTAATAAACACATACATCAGTGTTTATCTTATATCTTTATTTATGCCTAGATAGATAGATAGATAATAGATTTAAAACATGAGTTTACACCAATACCTTTAATTCCAATCCAGTACTTCTGTCTTTTTTCCAGCTTTCCCTCTTTCCATATTTATAAATCCCTTCTCAACAGTGAGAAACCTGGTTACCATTATCGTTAATTTATTTACTTATTTGCCTAATCCTTCTGTCTGCAACCAATCTCCAGACATGCTGACTGCATGCCTGGCCCTCTGGCTTGCACACTTAGCTATCATTGCTGATGAATCGCTCTCACCTATTTGTTATCTTTTTTCAGGCTGTTCATCAAGCTTGGCAATAGCCTTATAGTCACTATTTCTTTCATGTCTCTAACGCCTGACGTATCATGCCAGCTAGTACATTTCCTTCACAAGAAGTACCATCTGAGCTCACCACCAACAAAAATCTTAACAATTGCATTGCCATCTTGTGCCAGGGACCATCTGTGTGCCACCTGCCCCTAGTGATCGTGTCCTTATTGTTAGCCAGGTAACAGGTGACCCAGCTCCAAAACCCCATCCTACTGTCTGTTTTTTGGGACACTTCACTTCCTGTACCAACTGTCACAGGTTGGACTCCCCGGGAAGCAGACCATGAAACGGATCGGCATGCAGGAGTTCTGTTAGGGGATCTACCGCAGAAGGGAAGGAAGCAGGACTGGGCAGGCGGAGAATGTGAATTTCACGCCACACATCTCTCTGCGGCTGAGGCCACCCCCAAAGGGACAGACAGCTGAGGCCCGTCAGCCGGCAGCACTTCCAGCAGCTGGGGGATAAATAAGTCCTTTTTTCCCTGGAGGAGGATCTGGACAGTGCAGCACAGGGTCCACCACAAAGTCATCAAAGCTGTTTTGTAACCACAAGTGAACCATCTGTGCTTCATCTATAGGTTGATTCTCAAATATGAAAAATTAATGAGCAATGTTTTTATTATTGGATTTCTGTGAATATTGTTTAATACAGAGCTAGTGATCAATATGACTATTGATCACATTCTCTTTCTTATACTTTTGCTTTCCTCTACAGTTTCTTTTCTTTTCTTTCTTCTTCTTCTTCTTCTTCTTTTTTTTTGTTTTGCTGAGGAAGATTAACCCTGAGCTAACATCTGTGCCAGTCTTCCTCTATTTTGTACGTGGGTCACTACCACAGTATGGCTGATGAGTAGTATAGATCCACACCTGGGATCTGAACCTGTGAACCTGGGCTGCCAATGTGAAGTGTGCCGAACTTAACCACTGTGCCATGGAGCTGGCCCCCCCTCTATAGTTTCTGATTGCTTTGACTATACTATTTGAAGAAATATATCATCAGTGTTTCCCAACCTCTTCATTCAATCCCCTCTTCCATGGAAATGCTCCTTTTATTCTGGAGATCTCCATCCCAGGGCCCCTGTCTGCCCGCTTCAATTTGGATGAGCTGCAATTCCAGTCTAGCTGCACAGTTGTCACCATGGGGCTTCCCTTTCCTGCTTTCCTCTGTTGAGTCCATTGCTTTCTGGATTCCATGTTTAAAACCTTCCTTAGTTTATGCTCTGATTGTGCTGAGGCACTTTCTTAGAAAAGGAATAAATGAGACAAATCTTATGAGTCTGAAAAATGTCATTATTCTGCCCTTCGACGTGGTGGATGATTTGGCTGGACATAGAATTTTGAGTTGAAAATATTGGTTTCACCAGAAATTTAAAGGCATTGTTCCATTGTCTGCTTGAAATGGGTTCTAATTCAACAGTCACTCAACAAACATTCCAGGTACTACTCCAGGCACTAGAGATAGAATGTTGAATAAGACAAAGTCCCTGCTTCATGGAGGAGACAAACAACAAACAAAAACGAAACAAGAAGTCAGACTTGGTGGTGATAAGTGCTATGAAGAATTTAAATAAGGCCAAGGGCGTAAATGCTGACTGGGGACTGTTATTTTAGATATGATGGGCAGGGACACCTTCTCTGAGGAGGCGACACTTGAGATGAGACTTGAATCATGAGAAGTAATGAGTCATGCGAAGATACAGGGAAATCATGTTCTAGTCAGCGGCAACAGCAAAGAAAGGTCTTTGAGGATAAAATGAGTCTGACATATTCAAGAAACTTCTGGAAGGCACATGCAGTTGCAGTGTGGACACGAGGGAGAGAGCACTGGAAAACGAGTTTGGTTCTGATTCTCATTACTTTGTAAGTGACCTATTTTGTTTTGTTTCTAGAAACATTTAGGATCAGTGGTGAATTGAAGATGGCCGTGAATTCTTTAACACTCCTCCCACTGAAATGGGGGATCTACGTCTCCTCTGCATTAATCTGAGCTCCGTCACCTCTGACCAATAGAGTACAGTGGACGTGGCACTGCCAGTTTCTGGATCCAGGCCTTAAGAGATTGGCATATTCTACTCCCTGTCTCTTGGAACATATACTCTTGGAACCCATCCGCCATGCTGTCAGGAAGCTCAAGACACATGGAGAGGCCATGTGCAGGCCACAGATGAGCCCTGACTCGGAGCCTGTGTGAGCGTTTCGGATGTCCAACCCCACTGAGCCTTTAGATGACTCCTGGTCCTGCTTTTGTCTGACTGCACGAGAGCCCTCCCCCAACATGAGAACCACCCAGCTGAGCTCAGCCAACCCACAGGACCGTGAGGGACATTCTTATGTTACTGTGCCAGGCACCTGCTGGGCCCTTGCAATCTGGAGATTCCCCTTCTTCAAATGTGGGAAACATTCTTCAATTACTCTTTGACAATTTCTTCCTTCCACTTTTTTGTTCCGTGTTTGCATCTCCTGTTGATCAGATGTGGGGCCTCATGGATTGATTCTCTAAGCCTCTAATACTTTTTTTCATTTTTAAAATCTTTAATTCCATTTTTTTGAGATAATTTATTATGCTTGCCTTCAACCTTCTATTGAATGTTTTTTTCAGAATACAAGGCGGGGTTGGTTTTTGTTTGTGATTTTGCTTTTGTCTGCTTGGTAGGCGCTGGGGAAGGCGGGACAAGGTGGGTAGGCTCTGCTTACATCTATTTTCCACTTTCAGGCCCAGTTCTGCTCCCTCCATTGTTCCTGGCATTTCAGAGCCTCTCCTGGGTCTGTGGGGCAGACTGGTCTTGTTAGGGCTGAAGCCCCCTCTGCCCACTCTCTCCCCAACTCTAGGGTGAGGCCCCTCTGCCCTGATTCCTCCCTGACCAGTCCTCCAACCACTTCCCATTATCCAAAAACATGGAGCAATCTTTTTTTTTTTTTTGAGGAAGATTAGCCCTGAGCTAACATCTGCCAATCCTCCTCTTTTTGCTGAGGAAGACTGGCCCTGAGCTAACAGCCGTGCCCATCTTCCTCTGCTTTATATGTGGGACGCCTGCCATGGCATGGCTTGCCAAGCAGTGCCATGTCCGCACCCAGGATCCCAACCGGGGAACCCCAGGTCGCCAAAGCAGAATGTGCCAACTTAACTGCTGTGCCACCGGGCTGGCCCCATGGAGCAATCTTTTGTTGGCTGATGTGCCATCCCAGTTTGCTTCATTTTCATCCCAAGAAACTTAAAAATATATATATTTTTTTACTATTGCCTTAATGAAAACTCGAAGGAAAGGAGTTAAATTTGTGTGTTCTGTTTGTTTCATTAAAGAGTTTCTTTTTCACTGCATATGGAGATAATGTACCATAAACATTATCTTTTTATTTTTATAATTCCACCTGTTTACTGTCATACTAAACATTACTTTGAGTTTGTTTTCCTCTCAGAACTTTTAAATAATCAGCAGTTCTAGGAAATGTTCTATTTTCTCTGTGTCCTCTGCCATATGCCAGTAATTTTCAGCAAGGCTGCATTTACGTGAGTTTGAATTTGGCAAATAAGTAATATGAAACAAAAATATTAGTAAAACCTCCCTTTATGAGAAAATTTAAAAATTTTCCAAGTCTCCCCAAATTACAAAAACATTTTGCTTTTGGTAATTAATTAATTTGTGTTTTGGCCAGGAACCACTTCAAAGCTGACTGGACAAATGAATGAGACAAACTGACACCATTGCCACGTGGTGGCGCCACTTCCGCCCTAAGCAGCTCCCTGCGGTTTTTCTTAGGATTGTGGGAACCACACTGTTTATAGGCATGGGAACTTCGGCCTGTGATTTTAGTGTGATTAAAAAGCGTTTCTACATCTCAAAGCAATTCCACCCAAGCATTATGCGTTAGTACTAACATGAGGACTAAAAAAAATGCTTCGGGGTTAATAAACTAGGAACAGACGGATGTGAAAGAAAGCGTCGCAGGAAGCCCACATAGTGCCCCATGGTGTGCCAGGATGTTAATTTCGAGGAAAACACTGTGCAAGATGGAAGTGATGCTGAGAGCATAAAAACAGCGCTAAGGGGAAAATAAGCCACAGTGGGCAGAGATACAGGCCCTCTCTCTGAACGTGTTCCCTTTACTTTTGTGCTTGTTCTTATGGGAAAATTTGACTCAAATTATTGGGGGTTGAATTACACAAGAACTTCAGGAAAACCTTATAAAATGTGATCACTCTGAACAGCTCTATTCCTGAATAAAGGTTTTCTGTTTTTAGGGGGTTTTCATATACATGGTCTTGTCTAGGTCACGCTGGGCCTGTGCAGAAGGTGGCGGGTGGGCCCATGTTACACCCGGTGAAAGCGTTTGGGCAATTGATCCAAGTCATGGCTAGAAAGCAGAGGAGTCAGGACTAAAACTCCAGCCTTCAGACCCCCATTCAGAATTCACCCTTGGTCCTTTGATATTACAGGATTTTGGTGATTGCAAAACTCTGTCTTCTCAAGGAATCTCCTCCCCAACCCAATCAAAACTTGTAAATATGTGAAAAAAATGAGTTATGATCCGTTGAATTCAGCACTCTGAATAGTAATTTTGAAAATTAAATATTTCAAATGTAAACTAGATTACCTTTTAAATTTTCTTTGAAAAATTACTATTCGCATGACGTAAAACTCCTGGAATAGAAAAGGAAATACGTGAGGAGGCAATCTTCCTCTTTCTCTGTCCCTCACTCTCCACCCCTCCCTGTCCCTTCCCCTCCCTGGAGGCAGCCACTGTCACTAGTTTCTTGTGTGAACTTCCAGAAAGAGTCATTAATTTACATATTACAATATAGTATATTATATATGGTATGGTGTGATTTTTCAGAGCATAGAGTTTATGTAGTAAATATAATGTAGTGTGCACACAGACATTTATACCCTCCTTTTTTTTTTTAAACAAATAGTAGCATACACACTGTTCTGAACCTTAATTTTTTCTCATTCAATGGTGTTTCTTAGAGAGTTTTCAGTATTGGTCCATAAAGAGCTCCACGTGCTTTCTAACAGTTGCCTAGTTTTTTACCGTATGGTTGCACATTTAATTTGTCAAGTACCGATGGACTTTCTTTTTTTAAAGATTTTATTTATTTTTCCTTTTTCTCCCCAAAGCTCCCCGTCACAAAGCTGTATATTCTTCATTGTGGGTCCTTCTAGTTGTGGCATGTGGGACGCTGCCTCAGCGTGGTTTGATGAGCAGTGCCATGTCCGTGCCCAGGATTCGAACCGCCTGCAGCGGAGCACGCTAACTTAACCACTCAGACACCGGGCCAGCCCCAGTACCGATGGACTTTTAGGTAGCTTTGCCAATTAGAATTGACCTAAGAGTAATTGCTCATACTCCCTTTCTCAAGGGAGCATATCAACATTCTCAAAAAGGACAACTTGATTTTATGAGGTGGGTAGAAGCTGACGATAACTTGTCCCTGTTTTCCAGATGCACTAGCTTTTCCTGTTTTTTTGTTTTTTTTTTTAAGGCTGTTGTGTTTTGAAAAATGGCTGGTCCTAAAATACAGAATTGCCCCAAGTAAATTAAGTTGCAGCCCAAGGCTCTTGAGCCTAGATTGAGATCCCAAACGATCTTCGAGTGAGAAAAGCAGAGAGCGGCAGGCTCTCGTACCTGCAAGCTCCCTGCCCCTTGTCCTCCCTCTGGGCTACAGAGCCTTCTGGAAAGCTGCCGCCTGGCCTGGGTCGGATTGCTCACACGCTGCCGCCTCCCAGGCCAGTGTTCCCAGCCTTAAGCCAATGCACATTTATAGAACACTTCCATGTGATCCCGGGGGAAGACAGAGCGCGGGCGGAGAGCAGTGCTGAAAAGGCAGAACCTCAGGAAGAGAGGGCCTCTGCCCCCTCTGCTCCTCGTGCTAGGAGGATACTGGGTAAGTCAGTCTCAGATTGATGGCTTTATTCCTTTTGAGCAACGTGTGCCTTTAAACTGGTTTGGCTACTGAGATTAGAGGGATAAATGCATTTCTTTCCTTTTTTTCTCACAAAAGGAAATTAAAGGCACATCTGTGCTTCTTTCCGTCCCCCCTCCCGCCCCCCCCCCCGACTGTCTCCGAAGCCATACGAACTGTGTTTTTTCCTTTCCAAGAAGTTGCCGGTTACTTTTGGTGGGACAAGTCCCTATTGATCTAAGCCTTAGTCTCTTTGTTTCTAAAATAAGGGTTGGCCAGAAGATTACTGAAACTTCTCTGGCCTCTGTTATGATTCTGCCCATTGCAAATTGGATTTTCAAGTATTTATGGTCTGTGGGGTGATGATTTAAGAGAGCCCTTAAGGCCCTCTTTTATGGGAAAAGTTATTTAAAACTCTGGATGGTGTTGACTTTGACATGTTTACACAGTGTTTCTCTAAACTCAATAAAGTACCTTTCCAGACTTGTTTCTGACCTTGTGGCTGCCAACTTGAGCTGCCCTGTGATCCTGACAAAGACTGTGTGTTTCTGAGTCTGACTCGGTGTCAGTTAAAACTGAATCATCAGATCACACTGAAGGAGGGCGGATTCTAAGCCTCGTGAGAGAATCCTGCAGTTCAGTTAAACACAGAGTGTGAGTGTGTGTGTGTGCGTGTGCCTATGTCATAGGATGTTCCATGAATCAGAAATGCACAGACTGAAATTCCTTATCCCCCTTACACCATGTACAATCTAGTGCATAAGATCTGCATATGTGTGTGTATAGGGGCAAAACACCTCCCAGTTTTAGCTTCTGCTTCCACATTGGCCCCTGTCTTTCCAGTGAATCCCTGTGGGCTGTCTGGGGTTTCCTGCTCTCAGCTCTAGCTGACACTACCCTGGTACTTCCTTCCGCTTCCTCCTACACAGACACCAGTGCAAGGTGGGTCTTGTGGCTGTTGGTGGTTGAGGTTCAGGGGAAACCTTGTCATCTAGTTTTGTTGTAATTGTCCATGGGTTTTTTCTTTTTTTCTATCTAGTTGCTCTGTCTGTTTATATAAGGAGATTTGGGGAGATC
Organism: Equus asinus; assembly: GCF_041296235.1. Taxonomy (NCBI): domain Eukaryota; kingdom Metazoa; phylum Chordata; class Mammalia; order Perissodactyla; family Equidae; genus Equus; species Equus asinus. The sequence goes on along the minus strand of NC_091791.1, from coordinate 10,973,388 downwards.
TAAAAACTCTGCTGCCACCATCTTCCCAGAATTCTACTTATCAGGTTTTTAATTGCAATCAAGGAGACCAGCTTGCTTCTTTGGTAGCTCCAACGGGTAGTGATAAAGGTCTGGCCCAGAGGCAAAGGAAATGGGAAGGAAGGGGACAATGAAAGAGACATTGGGAAGGAAGAATGTAGAGGGCTTGGTGAGTATATATTGGAAAGACAAGAGGAATGGAGCAGAGGGAAAAATAAAAGATAATCATTCATTCTTCCAATTCAGTCAGCAAACATTTAAGTGACCCCCATGTACCAGACTCTGGGAAGGAGGGTACGGTTGTACGCCACACTCATGTAATCCGGGCCCTCCTGGAGTTTCTGGGCTGGTAGGGATGCAGGTACTAAGCAAGAAATCACCGTGGGGTGCAGAGTCACCATGAGAGTCCCAGGGGATTTGACTGGAAAAACACAGTCCTCTGAACGGAAATGGGAAAGTCAAGGGAGGGGGTGGCTTGGAGAAAGATATCAAATTGACATTTCAAGAGGTTGAGTGGCTGTGAGTCATCTAAGCAGAGATAGCCATCAGAGAGTTAGAAATGCAGTTGGGGTAGAGAGGGAAGTCAGGGCTGGCGGCTAGCTTTAGAGCCTTCTACCTGGGCTCAACAGAGGAAGTTGTGGAAACCAATGGACTGTTCCCAGGAGACCAGGCTAGAAGACCCGATCCTGAATCCCATTAAATGGCTTTACCAAGAGAGCGGGAGGAGCAACTGGAGAAGAAAAAAGAGAATAGGATTTTGTAGCACCTTGTTAAGTTTGACAGGTTTGAGGAAAGTGGGAGTGACAGTGTCAGATGCTACAGAGATGCTGCAGGAGGATGAGGACTGAGAAAAAGCCAGAGTCTGGGGGTCATGGGCAACTTTGGTGTGTGGTTTCTATCAGGGAATGTTTGGTTGTAAGAAACAAACCCACTCAAAAGGACAAATTAGTTGAGAAGACACAGCTCTGGGCTGTAGCAACTCTTTTCATCCCTCCTTCCCAGCTACCTCTGCTTCATTCTGGTCTGAGCGTGGACTGGTCTCCTCTGCTGGGCCCCAGGTCCCACTCCTCCCTCAGGTCAGCACGCACAGGCTCCGGGTTTCTCTGACACTGATTCCAGCTCCCATTCCTCATCGCCTTGTGACTTGTGGCCTCTCTCGACTGACTTCCAGGGCCCCTATCAAATATCCAGAGAATCTGAATGGTCCAGCTGAAGCCGGAATCGACCGCTATTTCCATTAGCAGTGTCTAGGAAATGGGTTGGTGTGATGGGCCAAGACCATTCAGTCAGTGAGTGAGGGGGTGTGGGGAGTAGGGGGAGAATGGAGGATGAACAGTTTTCAGAGTAAAGGACAAAGGCAGGCCCTCAAAAGTTGCCTGCTCAAGTGCGTGATTTCATGGGAGTGGAGAAGTGAAAGCTGGGTTGCTAACATCGGTGCTACCAATTCATACGAAGTTGTGTATTTAATGGCCAGGAGCATGCTGGGGGTAGGTGACAGCACTGAGTGGCTAATAGGAAAGGGTGAGAGCCAGGACAAATGCAGTTCACTAGACTGGGGATTATGGGGCAGTAGAAAACCAAACTCACTATGACGCTGACCCTGGCCCAGTGCTCTGACTCCCAGGGAGACCACAAAGCTCAAATGAGATTTGTCCATCTCAGCGCAGGAGGGTCCATCCCAGCCCCAAAGGCAGAGCACGGGGACCAAGACTCCACGTGGTGAGGCAGCAAGAGAGCAGCCTGACACTGCCCAAAACACTGACACAAGAAGACTGTTATTCGTGGGCTTGCCTGTAACCTTTGAGGGTCACTGGGCAAACCACGACCCTTGTCCCAGGGTGCTCAATTCAGCTTAGAATTCTTAGCGTTCAGAAGAGGTACATATCAATGTGTTTTTATAATCCTAGCTGCTGTGGCAAGTTCCTGCATGTGTTTCAATCCTATGAAATGCCCGTGTATAGCAGGAGCAACTCCAGATAGTTGCCACCTTGCCAACGTTTCATAAATGTTGTTAATGAGAGTGTTTAAAATTGACATGGTGGAGAGAGTGGCTGGGATGAGTGAATGCTCTGAGTTTGTAACCTAAAAAGGGGAAATTCTGCTGCACACTCAAGTCAGGAAACAGCCTCGGCAGAGACCTGTGCCAGATCTGGTGCCAAAGAATTATAAAGAGATTAAACCCAGTGACAGAGGCTGGTGTTCTAGCAAAGAGAGCTAACTTTCTGTAGTCAAACTGCTGACATTTGTGTAAAGTTCAGGAATTACTAAAATTGGTTGTGTCTCAGTACTCTGAGGCTCCAAAGAAATATCCAGGCTTTACCAAGGACTGACTCTCCCCAGAAGAGTTACCTTTGATGCTTATCAAATTCCGAGTTGCAAGACTTAGCCCGTGAAAGAAGATTTCATTCTGGTTGTGCACATTATGTGTGAAACAAGTGTGAAGAGTATGGATGTGGGTGAAGCTGGAGTGATCATTTCTAAGTGGGGCCAAATCTTTCATTTTGAGGGGACAAAATTTTGTAGGTGACTCTGTGAGCTTAAAAAATGTGGCTCTGTATTCGCTTTCGGTCATTCAAAAAGCCATTCCTGTGACGCGCTTCTGCTGACACTGATAATGAGGTTCAAGTTAGGATCTGACAAAGTTATTTTGCATCTCATATTTCATAGCAAACAGATGAGACAACCAATGCTTGAATCCCGGTAGTCACAAGACCATCCTCTCATGTGTTCCAGTTCTTTGCAGAGCGTTTGGTGATGTTGTTGTTTGCACTGCCTGGTGGAAGTTTCCTGTTTGGCATTTGTTGTATGTGCTTCCCTCTCCCCCAACACCAGCCTGCTCTATGCCCCGGGACTGTCAATGATTTTGCAGGTGCCTCCTCCTCATTTAGCATAAACAAAGAGATTCAGGTTGGCTTATCTTGGTCAACAGGTATAGGGGGAAATGATGCAACTACAGATGCCAATGTTGGAGAAGCAACTAGATAGAGAAGGAACAATGCCCACGGGCAATCTGTCTTTAGTACCAGAGCTTCTTGTCAGATGGGCAGATCCTAGTCATAGGGAATTCAGGAAGTTATCCTTTGGGAGATGTATTCATACACGGCAAGATCAGTCCTCAGGCCCACGTTCTGGAAGCCAGGTGGTAGTGGTCAGACACATAGTACTAGGAACCAAACCATCACGAATGGGAGAGACGGGCTGACCTAGGACTTGGGAAGCAACACTTGGACTTCAAGGTCCGTTGGAGGTGCTGGGTCTCACATCTGAAGTTCAAAAAGGAAATTTGGTTCAGAAAATGCAAATCTAAAGTAGCTTATTTCCTGGCAGACCACCTTGATGCATGCTTAGGAAGGGCTGACCCAATTACAAAGCTCGCCATTGCAGGGCAAAGGTTGAGCCAGCCAGGATTGGCTCAGGAACTGGAGTGGACCCTAGTCACAAATGAAAGAGGAGGGCTTTCTTTTCCTCCCTCCCACTGTCGCTCCTTTCCTTCCTTAATCTTTCATTACGGACTTTTCAAGCATGCACAAAGGTAGAGAGAATGTTATAAGAATCTTTATATACCCATTATTGGTTTCAATAATTACCTACAATGGCCCATCTTAATTCATTTATTATTTATTCTTTTTTTTTTTTTTTTGAGGAAGATTAGCCCTCAGCTAACATCTGCTTCCAATCCTCCTCTTTTTGCTGAGGAAGACTGGCCCTAAGCTAACATCCGTGCCCATCTTCCTCTGCTTTATATGTGGGATGCCTGCCACAACTTGGCTTGATAAGTGGTGCATAGGTCCACACCCAGGATCTGAACCGGCAAACCCCGGGTCACTGAAGCAGAATGTGCAAAGTTAACCACTACACCACCAAGCCTTAATTCATTTATTACTCCACTTTCCATTAATGTCTGTCCCCCCTGACTGCCATATTGTTTTAAAGTAAATCATTCCATCATTCAATCAGTAATATTTAAGTATGTATCTCTATAAGATGAGGACTCTTTTTTGTATGTGTATAACCATAATATTATCATACCTAAAAAGTAAAAAATAATTCCTTAATATTAAAAGTCCTGTCAGTGTTCAATATCCTTCATTGTCTCTCTCTCTCTCTCTCTCTTTTTTTTTTTTTACAGTTGGTTTATTTCAATCAAGATCCAAACAAGAACCACAAATTGCTTTGGGTTGATATATCTCTTAAGGCATTTTTCCATTTTTCCCCCCAAGTTTTCATAGCTCTTCCGTATCCTCCACTATATATATTGTCCAGAAATTTCCTATGTCCTCCACCATTATACCTATCTTTTCCTGTAAATTATTTTTGTCAGGGTTATAAGAGTTATTATTATTATTATTGGTTTGTTTTGTTTTGTTTGCTGAGGAAGATTCACCCTGAGCTAACATCCATTGTCAGTCTTCCTCCTTTTCTTTTGTTTTGCTTGAGGAAGATTAGCCTTGAGCTAACATCTGTGCCAATCTTCCTCTATTTTGTATGTGGTATGCTGCCACAGCATGGCTGATGAATGGAGTAGGTCTGTGCCCAGGATCCGAACCCCCAAACCTGGGCCACCAAAGTGGACCATGCAGAACCCTTAACCACTTGGCCACAGGGCCAGCCCCAAGAATTATTTCTAAGTCTTTGTCTGCTACTTCCAACCTCTTGGTCATCTGTGTGTCTGCTTATATTGATGGTTCTCTCACTTGATTATAGGTCATATTTTCCTGCTTCTTCATATATCTAGAAGCTTGTTATTGTATATTGCATATTGTAGATAGATGCTGGATTCTGTTCTTTTCCAACAAATAGTTTTGTATTTTCTTCTACCAGGCAGTTAAATTACTGGGAGATTGCCTGTAGAGGCTTAGTTTTAGACCTTGTCAAGGTAGGTCTGTTTTGATTTAGCACTTATTCCTAGGGCATAATCCTTAGTCCTGGGATATAGTCCTTATTCTTCAGCCTTGGTTCTTCTGGAGTTTCAGTGAGAAGCTTGAGGTATTCACCAAGCCCCTCTAACTCAATGGGACTTTAACTCCAAACTGCCTTCTTGGCGCTGAATAGAAGCTGAAACCACTCGTAGATCTCTCAGCTTCCAGCCATTGCTTTTTCCTGAATTCCTTGGAGCTCACCCTGAGTATGTGCATTTTAGGAATTAGCCAGAGATCTGAGGGGAATTTGTGTGCAGATTTTGGGACTCTCTTTCTGTGGTTCCTTCCTTTATGAGGATCCCCCCTCAATTCCAGTCTCTCTGGCAGGCTCAAATTCTGTTTCTTCAGCTTAGCAACAGTGCACCTTTCTGCTTGGGTTTTGCCAGTTTTGGTATGTTTCAAATTTTTGAACTCTAAGGAGGTCAATTTTGGTAATTACCCTGAATTTCCCTGGGAAATTGTACATTTCATGCATTTTTTATTTGCATAGAAGTCTGCCAAACTCTCTCTTATAATTTTAAAAATTTCTTCCATGACAATGGCTATTTCCCTCTTGTCATTTTTTGTTTTGTGTATTTGTGCTTCCTCCTTTTCTCTTCTTCATCAAGTTAGCCAATGATTTTTCTATTTTATTAATTTTCTTAGGAACTATGATTTTGCTTTGTTCTTTAGATTGCTGATTTTTCTATTCTTTACCTCATTAATTTCTGCTTTCGTCTTTATTATTTTCTTCTTTATACTTTCCCCGATTTGTTTTGTTTTTCCTTTCCTAGTATTTTGACTCAGGAATTTAATTTATTTTTCTTATTTCATTTTCAAAGATAAATATGTTTAGTACAATGAATTTTCTACTGACCACTGCTCTAAATAGATCCCCTATTTTCTTATTTAACCTTTTACTATCTAGGATATTAGGGTCCCCTCTCAGTATCCTTTAACACTCACTCATTGCCTATAACAATGAGCTTGTTCTGGTTTCCTCTTTCCCTCTCTGTCTTCTCCCAGTTTTTAGGTGCATTATTTCCTACTTTGTTAAATGAAATAATGTCCATGCATTAGTCTTCCATCCTCGCCCTTCCATCTTTGTTTTAGTCTTACATGTACATTTATATATATATATATATATTTTTTTTTTTTTTAAAAATTTTATTTTTTCCTTTTTCTCCCCAAAGCCCCCCCGGTACATAGTTGTGTATTCTTCGTTGTGGGTTCTTCTAGTTGTGGCATGTGGGACGCTGCCTCAGCGTGGTCTGATGAGCAGTGCCATGTCCACGCCCAGGATTCGAACTAATGAAACACTGGGCCGCCTGCAGCGGAGCGCGCGAACTTAACCACTCGGCCACAGGGCCAGCCCCCATTTATATATTTTTTAATCCTCATCATCAGTCCTTTTACTAAAGTTTTCCCAGTCATTACTTGGTTAGATGAAATGCATTATTTAGTAGATTCCCCAGGATGGAATCTGATGGGAGCAGAATTCAGTAAGTTATTATACGTTGAAAACTGTTTTTCTCTAGGCTTAATATACAAAGGACAGCTTGGCTGGATGTAAAATCCTTGGTTCACACTTTAGTTCATTGGGGCCTTTTTAATACTGCTCCATTGTTACTTTGCTTTGTGCATTGATTTTTTAAAAAATATGATGCCAGTCTAGTACTTTTGGTTTTGTAAATTATTTGATATTTCTCTCTGGAGGTCACAAGTATTTTATCTTTTATATTTGAAATCTGATAGTTTTACTAGGATCTATCTTGGAATTGATTATTTTGGGTAAAATTTTCCAAGAATCCAGTGAATCCTTTCAATGTGTAGATTCAAGTATTTTTCTATTTCTGGAAAGTTTTCTTGGATCAAGGTTTTAAATATTAGCTCTTGGGCCGGCCCAGTGGTGCAGCGGTTAAGCGTGCCCGTTCTGCTTTGGCGGCCCAGGGTTCACAGGTTCAGATCCCGGGTGCGGACATGGCACCGCTTGGCAAGCCACGCTGTGGTAGGTGTCCCACATATAAAATGGAGGAAGATGGGCACAGATGTTAGCTCAGGGTTAATCTTCCTCAAAATAAATAAATAAGTAAATAAATATTAGCTCTGTTCTATTATTTCATTTTTATTTCAGAGACTTCAATAATAGGAATCTTACTCCTTTGTCTGTCTCCCATTTCCATCCTTTCTCTCTCACCCTTTTGGCTGCTTTCTTCTGTCATTTCTCATTCTCTTCATTATTTTCCTGATTCTTCAATGCTCTTCATTAAATTTTTATTTAAATCTATTCTTTCTTGGATGCCTTGTGATTTATTTGTTTCTGAGTTAATTGAGCTGTTTTCTATTTCCTTCCTGAGTACAATCCACAATCTTTTCATTTCTCCCTGACTTGTCCATTTCTATTTGCATATTGGAATTTCTCATTCACGGTGTTTTACATACGCTCAGAGAATATTTGATTCTGTTGGGTGTACTGACTTGTGCTTTTGTTCTACTTCTTAGCTGTTTTTGGGGCATGGGAAAGATTTTCCTCAGTGATATGTGTGAAATGTTGTCTCCTGACATTTTGGTTTTTTGCAATAGCTCTGTATGGATTTGTTGACCTTCATCCTGTCCCTTTTTATAGACTTGGGGTGCTTCCCAGGGTTCCTCGTTTAACAGTGCCCTGTTCCGTCTGTAGAGCGGAGTCCATGTTTGGTGGGGTGGGGTGGGAAGGTTTTGTGAGTCTTCCGATTTTGTGGTTCTCTTTTTTCTTGCTGGACTCTAAATTTTCTCTTTTTCTTTCTTTTCCCCATTCAACACCCGGTTGCCGTAGTGTGCTTCTCCCGTCCTTTTTGCTTTTTATCCTCCCCTAGAGCAATGCATTTGAAGATGACCCCTTTACGTTGTGCCTATCCCTTTAAATGCCCTGTGCTTTGAGGTCCCTCCCCTGTGTCCCTGCTCTGACCTGCCCAGATGCCTTTTTTAGTATTCTTCTGATTTAGGATGGACTTCATCATTCTGACAATAATTTGAGATCAACTTAGGCTCCATTCATTAGCTTCCTTCTTCTGGTCTTCTCCACCATTTTCCTGGGAAACTAAGTCTGCTTGTGTCTCCACGAAGATTTGTGGTGGGATGAGGGTGGGAACGTGAGAAACTGCTCGGGGATGCTCTGACTTCTCTCCTTTCAGTCACAGGTACTTTGAAGGATGCTTAAACTTCTCTGTCTTCTTCCCCTGTCTTCAGTCATACTGAGGGCCTGGTTTTTGCATACATTTGCTTTCTGCTTTTCATTGTTTTCTACCATTCTGGGAGGGAATTTTGGGAGGCAGGTACCTGGATGCCTCTGTTGTTTTCAGCTACCTCAAATGCTAATTTGGAAAACAGGCAAATATGAGTAAGACGTTCTTTTTTGTTCTTGCTGGAAAGAAGTATAGACTGATCAAAAGGTACTTAAAGTCTTGTTGATAAGGACTCTTAAATTATACGCAGTCATGCGCTGCATAACAACGTTTCGGTCAATGAGGGACCACATATGCGACTGTGGTCCCATAAGATTAGTATTATGTAGCCTGGGTTTGTGGTAAGCCATACCACCTAGGTTTGTGTAAATTCACTCTATGATGTTCGCGCAATGATGAAATTGCCTAATGACTCTTTTCTCAGAACACATCGCTCTTGTTAAGCAATGGGTGACTCTAACGATTATTACTGTCCTTAATTTTTTAAGGATAAATTTACAATAAACTTATCTGAGGAACAGAAGTTTTACATAAAATTGCCTGATGTTAGCTGAAACTCTAAATCCTAATAATTGCATTTGCAAAGTCTTATTATGTCATAGAGAAGGCAAATATCTTTATTTTCTTAGTTCAGCTCTAACATATGGCTCATCAATATTAATATCTTTGCCTCTGATATAATTAGCCCTGATTCCCCCTTCTACACTCAAGATCTCTCTGGTGTTGTTTGCATTGAAACGGCCTCCCCGCCCCTCATTCCATTCTCCCCACACCCTCCCCTTAGCCCACAGTTCCCAGTGATGTTGATACTGTATTTGATTTCCAAAAATGACAGCACAGTTCAGCTTTTGGATTCAAACTGATGTCTGAATTTTTGTGGGTTTCAACAGCTTGTTTTCATAAAAAATATGGTTTTGCTAATCTCCAGTCTGCAGAGAAGGACTATATGGAAATTGGGAGAAAGGGGAACCTTATATTTGAATGTCATCAAGTATCTGTTTTAGCAGGAAAAAGGAGACCCCTCACTGCAAATCAATATGCAGCTTCTTGTTCCATTTTGGGCTAAGGGGCTATGAGTGGTTTATAACACAGGATGCGCAGAGCCTCACCCACAGAGAGCTGTGAGCAATGAGGTTCAGTCTGGCATAGACTAAGGTGGCTCTCGGGGTCCCCAGTCAAGGGGCCATGTTTGCAAATTGTCATTTCACCACCAGAGAGGGATTTGATCCATCCATCGATCCTCCCTCACGTGGCATCCTTTGTGACCCAATGCACAGATCTTCAAGACGGCCAGCCAGACTTGGTCCAGGCTGGTATCAAGGATGGTTAAATGGACCCTCTGGGGGAAATCTTATCAGTTAGATTTTGCCATGTAACAAACCACCCCAAAACGTGGTGGTTTAGGACAATAACCATTTATTCAGCTTCTGACTCTGTGGATTGGCAATTCGGCCTGGGCTCAGTGGCTTCTCTGGGTATTCTCACGGCCTCAGCTGGGGTCCTTCATGTGTCTGCGGGAGCTGTGGGCTGGCTAGCTGATGGCCACCACTCATCAGCCACGAAGATGAGAGAGCTGATGATTCAGTGCAGTCCCAGAACAGGACAAATTTAGGTGGGCCCTTGAGGAAAGGCCTGTAGCCCAGTCTAAGATGATGGTCCATAAAGTCAGCTACATTGTCCCTTCTTGGTCCTCAGGCCTCACCACTGACCATTGCCCAGCCCATGACTAGTGGCCTCAATATTATCCAGAGCCCTGGGATAATGTCTCATGGAATCATGGCAGAATCTAGGTTACGGAGCAATAGAAATTACTTTCCAGTGATCCAGTATAACCTCTCCAGAGGACATGCCTCAGGAAGCAGTGAGTTTCCCATCACTAGAGGCATTCAAGCAGATCCAGAGATTCCATGATTAGCTCCAGTTTCTGGTGTAGAGGTTCAAAACTTAGACAGCAACACCAACAGAGGTACCTGGCATCTGTCCTCAACGAACCAGATTCCAGCTGATGAGCTAGACCCTTTAAGACCTGTCTCAGACATCAAGGACATGAGACCCCAGATCTCCCCAGTGAAAGGCAGCACAGGGCTGCAAAGCTCTCCTCACTCAAGAATCCTCTTTGCTTCTTGAGAGATCCTCTGACCCCAGTTTGACTGCAGCCTTCCCACCTCCCCCACCACACCGTGTCCTTGCTCACCTGGCCCTCCGCATGCTCTCCACCCTGAATGTTATGCTGGCACGGTCCCTGGCCCCATTTCCGATCCTGCCAACCTGACTGTCGGGCACCCTAAGTCCATCCCCCATCACAGTTCTCTGGTTTCAGTACCTTCCTGCATGATCTAACCAACTGCAGGTCCAGGCTGACTCCCACTCACCTTATTCTGAAACCTCATTGGCCATTCCAGGCAGAGACAAACGATAAAAATGAGATATGTGTTTTTAAACGGCTAAAACTTGGAAAAAAACTTAGTATCCACTGCAGCTATTAAATATGATGTCATAGGCATGGGGAAATGTTTTTGATGTGTTACCTTTACATGAAAAAAAAGAAAGTATCAAAAAGAGTACAGACAGTATGCATGATCCCGGATTTTGTTTTTGTGGGTTTTATTTAAGTTTATAAATGTATGCTTACCCAGATGTCAGTTGGGGTTTCCTTGCCCCTTTTAGCTTTGAGCTGAAGTCCATGACTGCTGGATCTGCACAGTGCTCCCCAAGGTTTCTGTGGATTCCCCAGGCTTATACGTCCTGGTCCCCTCTGCCTTCAGACTCCTGCTTTACGCCGTCTCTGTTCTGTTCCATGTTGTATTGACCCAGACACGAATAAAGCACAGCCCCTTCTTTAAGGTCCCCCCCTCCCCAACCCCAACCCCTGCCAAAAACAAAGCAAAGTGCTCACAAAGCATTCGTGAAAGTAGTATGAAGATCTGGGGGCAGAGAGAGGACGGCTTTGCCTACACTAAAGGAAAATAACTTCAAAGTGACATTAGGCATCCTTGTTATTCAACTGTCCTCAGTCCCTCCACTTCAGGGGAAGTTCCACCAGCCCTTCATCCCAGCGTTCTCTATCTCACACCAGCATCCAGGTAGAGCACCCCCGTTCCTCTCTCTGCCCCATGTCCTCCTCTCTGACCATCCACCTCGGGAACCAAACCTCAATTACTCTCATTTCACATGGCAGCGAAGTGACCGCCTCATTTTACCGAGCATCAGCTCCCGTCAATGCTCCACACCTGCACGGATTAAATCAAGTTCTTTCCCCAAACAAAACCTGTTCCTTCCCAAGAGGAAGCCTATGCTAGCCTTGTCAGCACGCCCAGGCTAGCCTGCTGGAGGATGAAGGAGAGCTGAGATGCTCCAGCCAACAGCTGGAGCTCTTTCGGTTTGGGCAAGTTACCTAATCTCTCTGGCCTTAAGTTTGTCATCTGTGAAATGAGGGCGTTAGGTCAGGGCAGCCTCTCCACAGCCAGCTGGTGGCTCACCGGTGTGCAGGCAGGTTACAGGAGCTCCAAGACTTCAATTCCCTCAACTCTTGGTGTAGCCAGCTGGGGGCTGGGCAGTGGGTGAGACCTCAAGCAGCCTTGTCCCTTTCCCAGGTCAGGGGCTGTATAAACATGGTCATATTCTGTGCCAGGATGTGAAAGGCTGGGAGGCCCTGTGCCAGAGCAACGGTCCCTTCTAGTTCTAACGGTCTGTGGTAGAGATTGGTGTTTGGCTGACAGGAAGTCTAGGTTCTGATTAGGTGATAATTTGTTGCTGTCGGTGGTGGTGGTGAATCCTAGACGGCATCGTATTAAAGTGAGAACCGATGAATGGCGTGAACTCACTTTACTCCTTCATTTAGTTGAACAGACTGATTGGATTCCAGTGCAGAGAGTCCTGCACCAGGAGAAAGTAGACCTGGGTTTGGATCCCAGAGCCGAGTCAGGAACAGGAACCTCCCAGTTGTTTTAACAGAGAGAACTGAATACAAAGAATTGTTCTATAGCGAAGTGCAAAGGCAAATAGCGAAGTCTAAGGTAGAAAGGGAGGAAGCAACTGTAGGAACCAGCTACCACCCTTGAGGCCGGGGGACCAAAGAGAAGAAGATGGAATTATTAAAATTTAGAAGCTTAGAGGGAGGCCCCCCAGAGGGGAACCTCAGACCTCTGCGGAGGGGGCTCCAGACTCCGGAGGCCGGGCCATGAGGCTGGCTCGGTAAGTGTTGGGAAAACTGCAAACTGGATTCCCTGCTGCCATGGGGGTGAAGCAGGGAGGCCGGGAGATGCTCCCAGAAACAGGGAGCGGACAGGAAGGACTGTGCTCTCCTTCCTCCTTCCTCCTCCAGTCTCTGCCCTTCCTGGCGGAGCCTTATAGGAGCAGTTGGCAAGGCAGAAATGGGGTTTGCAGAGTCCCCCAGCATCTGAAGGTGGTGAGTTTGGAGCTGAGAAACAATAGCTTAACTGGCCCAGCCTCTCGCCAGCAGAGGGGGAGGTCAGCCTTGTCTCGGATCTCCGGGTCTTGAGAGCAAGTGATTGCTGAGCTCCTCATAGCCCTCACAGCTCCACGACTGGACTTTCACATCAAAATTTCTCAGAGAATGTGGGAGGCCTCAGCGACGCGGGAGGGAAGGGGACGGGAGGCTAAGGGCAGAGTGTGAAGGAAGAGCTGTCATTTCGCTCAAACCCCACAGAGCAGGCAGATAGTTGGTGCTTGAGAAGGTCGCCTGCCAGAGCAGAAAGCAGGCAATGTCTCTTAATAAATCTCTTCCCCAGGTTACGGCTGTTTGTTTATATTAAAACGGGAACATGATAACAGGGCTATAAGTAGCTCCGTGCTCAGCTGTGCAAGGTAGAGAGAACAACTGAATTCAGCCCCTGGAGGGAGAAGCTGAGGTCTCCTGCCGCCTGGGATGGGGGCTGGCGCCAAATGCGGGAATGGCAACTGGCTCAGGTCTCTCGCTGGGTTGGTGGAGGAGCCAAAGGAGCTGCAGGGTCAGGTGAACCTGAGCTCACCCTCGGTGAGCAAACAGAATCTGGAATCCTCTTGTCGGCGCCTCCCACATCCTTGGCTGCTGCAGGACCTGACTGGCTGGAGGCCGCTGTGGCCGGAGCGGCAGGAAAGGTAGGTCTCATCTGACCTCGCTGGTCTGGTCTGGAGGTGACTCCAGAGCCTGCAGAGGCCTGGTCAGGCAGAGCCTGCCTTTCTGAGTCTAGTTCTGGTTCCAGACCTTGCTTGCTGTGAGATGTTGGGCAAATCACTTCCACTCTCTGGGCTTCAGCTTCCTCCTCTGTGAAAGGAGGTGTTGGAGAAGATGACCTCCAGGTCTTTCCAGCACTAAATTATTCAATGCAGGAGAAAAATCAAAATTTCTTAAGCCCTTAAAACAGATACATTGCTATTACATACAAAAAAGAGTTTTTTCAATAGAGAATAAAAAAAACCCTGACTAGAAACCTGATGCGACTGTCTGACTCCTCAATAGATCCCAGTAGGCTGTTCTCACAGGACAGTGGGAGGTTAGCTGCAAAACCTCTTGAGCCTCCATGTTATCGTGGATGAAACGGGGCCTGCATGATCTTGTGTCCGACGCCCCAGCTCCCTGCACCTCCCCACCCTCCACCCAGCGGTGAAATGGGGCGTCAGCCCAGCCTGGACGTCATAATGTGGGTTCTGAGCCGCGGCCTCTGTGCACGTCCTCCTTCTGCATAGTTTAACTGCTCTGTCTGTCCTCATGTTTCCATGTCCCTTCCTGTTTCAGACTTGGTCCCTGGCCCCATGTCCCCAGTCATGCTCTTGGCTCCCCTCAGCAATACTTCTGGCTACCCAGCCCTGCTGGGCTGCCTCAGCCATGACGGTTAGTCACCCAGCCCAAACCTGGACTTGCTACCCTCTTCCCAGATCAGTGAGGGGGAATCCATAAGCTGGGAGCTTCTCAACCAGATTTAGATGCCAAAAGCTGGAAAACACACACTTTACTACAGAGTTAAATGAACAACAGACAGAGGCAGTCAATTACCTTGAACTCTGTACAAGAATCTTCCAAAGTGGCAGCATCGCATCGTTCATCGTGCGCAAGGTTCGGAGCCTACCAGACTCCATCCTTCCTCTTACTCTCTGCTGGTCTTTTGTCATGCCTCTTGACCTCTCTGGGCTTTGGTTTTTCATCTATAAAAAAAGAAAACCCCTACCCCATAGCTTTGCTGTCTTAGACATATTGTTAGCACTTCACAACACTTAGCACGAGGAAAGAGCTCAAAATTTATAAAATGCATGAATAAGTGAATTAATGAATCAAAAGACTGTCCTGGTTTATATTTAGGGTCTTTTATGGCTGTGACGATGTGACACCAATACACCAGTTGAAAAATAAAAATTCTCCCAAGCAGCTGTCTTTTAAAACGAATTATACATTTTAATCTCCAAGAGACTAGGTGAGGTTTGGCTGGCTGTTTAGTCTCCATACACAGAGCAAGTGGGTAGAAGAAACCTCCGTGAATTCAGTCTTGCTTGTGGCAAGCCGGCTTGAACTAATGAGAAGCCTCAACCAAGGATGGTTTTTGAAGAAGCGCTGTTTCATGCCCCGAGGACAGAGAGGCGCCCCACCTAAGTGTCCATCTGATGCCCAGCATCGGCCACACGGAGGGGCAGGACTGAAATGACGTGCCACTAGCCCAGCAAATACTTCATTGTAAGTGGCTTGGTCAAAAGCTCTTGAAACTTTCTTCTTCTCAAGCCTATGTTATAAATTTTCTTAGTCAACGTTTGTTTCTTCTAGTTCACAAGTCAGTTAGCTGAGCTGCTATTCAGATGCACTGATTTCTAAATTAGCAGTGTCTGAATTCCTGATTTTACTGAAAGGATAATAAGAAGGCAGTATAAGCTTTGTTTCACTGAGAGATTTGCCTGTTGGAGGCTCCAAAGAGACCCATTGCCGATAATAACATAATAGCCAACGGTTTATCTAGTGCTTGATCGATTCCGAGAGCTTTACAGAAATTCACTCCCCACAGCCACGTGAGGTCGGAATTGTTCTGATTCCCATTTTAGAGATGACAAAACCAAACACAGAGAAGTTAAATAAAATTTGCAGAGTTTATACATCAGGTGAGCGGTAGAGGTGGTGTTTAAATGGTGGTAGTCTGGCCCCCCAGGATCTGGTTCTTGATCACAGCCCTTTACTGCCTCCCACGGGAGGTTGTCCCAGAGATACACGAGGGAAGCCACATACACGTGCATTTAGCCATCTAGGGGTTGGGGATGGAAACCTGCTCAGTTACTTGATGTCTGGTTTGGAGGAAGACAGCACCAAGAGAGGGAAGTTGATCTGCCAAGGACACGTGAAGACAGTAAGTCATGGAGACTGAAGTTGGGGTCCCCTCCAACTACTGCCTCAGGGAAAGGGGGTCGTGGCTAAGGAATGTGGGCACTCCGGGTTCCAAAGTGCCCAGCATCTGGACCTGTCCCCTGTGCCTGGGCAATCTGTCATTATAAGACACAGAGCTCCTAGGACGGAAGCTGGAAAGTCCCTATATTCATTTGCTGTCTTCCCTAGTGGCACTGGCAGCTTCTGGTGCCAGGTGGCAGCCAGGACAGCAGTGGTGTCACGTGTCGGTGATGATGCCCCGTGTCTAACAGCCAAGGTGGTGCTTCAGAGGCCAGTGGTGGCAGCAACAGGGAGGCCAGCAGCCACCCGTGAAGCTGCAGAGTTGCCTGAGAGGGTGGCTCATGGAGGGAATTCACATTGCAAATTGAATAT
Source organism: Equus asinus (assembly GCF_041296235.1). Classification (NCBI taxonomy): domain Eukaryota; kingdom Metazoa; phylum Chordata; class Mammalia; order Perissodactyla; family Equidae; genus Equus; species Equus asinus. The sequence continues at coordinate 10,957,513 of NC_091791.1, read as the reverse complement.
TGAATATCGAAACTTCTCCACCTTCAAAGTCCTCAGGAACCAGCTCTTTCTCTGTGTTTGCCCACCTGTCAAAGACCTGCCTGGGATCGCGCTTCATTCCCAATTGGCTCACCCAAGATATTTTGCTTAAAAAGATTCTCTTCCCTGGAAGAATTCTCTTGTGATTTGGGGGCGAGGGGGATGGGAGGGCAAACCTTATTTCTTATCCCTCTAACCCTTAATCATACAGAAACCTGATATTAATAAACACAAAAGCAATAGTTTTCAAATTTTTTGCCCTGGTATTGGAATTCTTTTTTCAAACAATATCTTAGGCAGAACCCCAAGATGTGACATATGTTTACTTCAAAAAATTGAGGTGAAATTCACATAACACAACCATTTGAAAGGGAGCAATTCAGGGGCATTTAATACATTCACAATGCTGTGTGCCTCTACCTAGTTCCAAAACATTTTTATCATGCCAAAGTAAAACGCTGAACCCGTCAATAGTTACTCTCCCTTCCCCCAGCCCCTGACAACCACCAGTCTGGTTTCTGTCTCTCTGGATTTGCCTATTCTGAACATTTCATATCAATGGAATCACACAATATGCGCCCTTTGGGTCTGGCTTCTTTCACTTAGCATAATATTTGCGAGGTTTGTCTGAGTTACAGCATGCACCAGAATTTCATTCCTTTTTACGGCTGAGTAATATTCCGGGGTATGGATAGACCATATTTGCTTTTCCATTCGACTGTTGGAACATACACACTTCTGCTCTGTTTGAACCAGAAGTGGGCACTGAGCTCCCCTCCACATCCAGCTTTCCCTCCAAGGAGCTCCTGACCCTCCTCTGTGCTTGGAGAGACACCTGGTCTCAAGGAAGCCTTTGTTGAAATGCTGACTTGTTCCCCTGGAGGAGCCGCATCTTGTAGTAGGGATGAGGGGCTTCTGCAGCATGAATGAAAGGCTCTGACACCATAGAAAGAAACTCACTGCATTCATGCAAAGGAGTGGCCAAGTGGTAATAACTGGAGAAATCCCAGGAGTTGGGGTGGCTGCCCTGCAGTCCCACCCTACAGCCACAGGGCCTCCTCCACCCGAGCTGGGCAGGTCTGCCTATCAGCGATCCAGGCCAGCCTGCTGCTTTTTATGACTTCACTTGTTGAAACTCAAGCCACGCCTCGGTGAGTACATTCTGCCCACACCAGCCCATAAACAGGTGCCAGACTGCTGGCGTCATTGTATTTCCACAAGTTTTCTTTGTCTTTCCATATTTACGGCGGAATTTTCCCAGGTGCAAACAGGAAGACCCTTGAGCATTTCACTCCTTTCTAGAAAGAAAGGTTTGTCCCCTGCTCTCAAGCATAAAGGGCGAGCGAATGATTCACGGCGTCCTGCTCCCGGGACGGGACAGCAGTCCTGCTCCCTTAGGTGCAGCCAATCAGATCACAGGGCCAGTTTTAGTTTGGATAAGCCTCTTCTGAAAGAAGCCCTGCGAAAGTAATAACTGGCTAAATCCTCTGTCTGAAAGGCCCCGGACGCGATGGGCTGGGAAACGCTGAGTCCACAGTTGTGTCGCCGCGGTGGCTGCACGGCCCCCGCGCAGGTATGAAGCACAGCTGGTTTGTGTCAGTGTCGAGGGTGGAGACGGGCTGTTTGCCCAACTGGTTGAGGTGAGTCGGTGCCTAGGCTCAGACCTCACCCGCTCCTGAATGGAGGAGGAGAAAGTCCAATCGCTGAAAAGCAGACTTTCGTGGGCTGCAGCCTCCAAAGTCGGAGACCACCCCCGAACGTAAGTAGACGCACAGCCGCGCGGGCCTCCTCTCTGGTCCTGGGGAAGCCCCAGGGAGGGGCAGGTCTGGAGTCGCCAGGAGAGCTCCAGTGCAGCCAGGCCTTCCCTCTGTGGTTCTGAAATTTACACGGGGCCGGAAGTAGCTGTGCCGCTGTCTTCAGTCTATTACCTGTTTAAAAAGCTAGTTAGGATGTTCTGATTCTTAATACAATTACTGAATTTTATTTGGTGAAGGAGCTTCAAAAATTAATATTACATTGAACCATATGACATGCCAGCTGCGTGTGGTTCATGCCGTCGGGTCAAGGAGTTACAGTAATTGATGAGGGCATAATGCTTGTAACACAATGTAATTTTCTAAAGAGGCATCATTTCCCAAAGGAGCATAAAAAATAAACTGAAGTGATAATTTTAAGTAAATGAAGTTTTTATATTCTGTAAAAGTGAGTCTATGATTTTTTTATTTTGTCCATCTTACAAACAGCGAGAAAAGATTAAGGAATTGTATCCTTTTGATTAAAGGCTTAGGAGTGAGAGAATTGATCACTACAGTGACATCACTCACAGTTTTCTCAGTTTGGGGGCATTTTAATTGGGCCTGCTCAAAACACGTTTTCTTTTCCAGCGACTGTTCTTTACACATAGTGCTTGGTACTACTAAATCAATGTTGGTCGAATTGGTAAGCAAATCAATGCGCACATTTTATTTTGAGTAAGTCCACTGCTGTGCAAGAAATCCTGAATTAGAAGGCAGAGGACTGAGCTCTATTTCCATGTTTGGCCTCCCAAACTGGGTCTTGGGCAAGCCCCTTGCCTTCTCTACCTCAGTTTCCCCACTCGGTTAGACAGGTAATCTCTAAGGTCTAAAAGTCTATGATTTTTAAAGTTTTCTGTAACTTAGTTTGTCCACCTAGAGAAACATAAAGGTAATAGTCCCAGTCCTGCTTGTGTTTTGGAGTCTAAGGGAACCCAGTTGGACAAAGTCAGCACCTGTCCTGGGTTTCTCCGGGAGCTGTGTGGGAAGCATCCTCATTAGGATGATGATCAATAAACAGTGTCCGTAAGTGAGCCCGAGGAAATGATTCTGGTTGTCCCTGCAGTGCGCGGCTTTACATGATTATTTATTCGATGTCTGGTCCCAACTACCCATTTTCCTCAGCAAGAAAACCGTTCTGCCTTCATAAAAATATGTGCAGAAGTGAAAGTGATTTGATGAAACAAGTGTTTAGAGTAAAAAATATAAAAACCATATGTTGTTGAAGAGAAGTGGATTTCACGCCTCCTAATGTTCGACTCGGAGCTCTGCTGTCAGTGACAGCGGGAAACCAGCCATACTCTGGATTTCCAAACCGAACACAATTAGAAGCAGAAAACCCTCCACCAGCGGCACTCCTCAAGCTCTGCTTGGCAAATGGGCCCCTTTTGTCACTCCGTTTGTGTATATGTGTATATGTGTACATTGGCATTAACTCAGAGGCTTGGTAACACACTCGTTTCTCAGAAGTGTCTGCCAACCCCGAGGTGGGGAATAAAAACACCAGCCTGTATTGGGAGAGACGTCTGGGTGGCATATCGCAAAAGAAAACCCTTCAAAAGCAATTTCCATGATGTGACTGCAGAGATAAACATTTCCCATCATCTGGCTTTTGAGTTTGGGGAGATGAACAGACAGAAGAAGCCTCAGATCTCCTTCAGTTTTACACATGTACATACCCTTTTGTTCTTCTAGTCGCCTCTGATAAAATCCTGAGGGACGCTGGGCACCCTGAGTCACCATGGGCAATGAGAACAGCACTTCGGACAACCAGGTGGGTGTCGGAGCTTCTCCCTCAACCTACGAGGGTCTCTTGACTGACCTTGACCAGACTCTTTTTTTCAGCATCTCCCCTCTGCCCAGGAAGAAGCAAGCTCAGGCACAGATACGCCTGGATACATACGGGCGTATATGTATCCACATAGGTCTTCATTTCGTTTTCAGAATTCTCATATTAAGGCAAGCCCTAATTTTATAAACTATAAAAACTAGCTTTACTTTTTATTCTGTGCTTTTAAAATTGACATATTGAGAGTTTAGGACATTTTTCCTGGCTTATGCCCACCCATCCGCTTACTTACATGAAAGCAGCAGAGGAGGTAGAAATAAAACTTTTCCACACTCCTCCCCAGAATAAAGTTTTGGCCCTTAAAAAGTGATTTTAAAATCTATCAACTTTGAGCAGATTAAATTGGGGAATTGACCGTAACTGCTTAATTGTGCATAAGGCTGGGATATTAAAATATATTCAAATTTTGTTGTTAACTATTCTAAGTTTGAGAGTTTTAATTCAATGCCCTGGTGAACAAAATCAGGGAGACATTTCCCCGTTTATCCCACACACAATGGAAATTTTGAATTAGTGGTATTGAGTTCTTTGAATGAGAAAATTGGACCTAAAAACCAGCATAATGCAATTTGTTTTCCCTTTGCCTTTTTCTGCCCTACAATCTTTTCTCAAGCAGGAAAACAGGGATCATCATCAAAAAAAAAAAAAAAAAATGGGGGCAATCTTTAGGGGCAGACAAAAAACAGTAATTGTGTGAAATGACTGGGTGTGAGACGATAGGGAGAGGTGGGTACTGTGGCCACCAGGAGGGTTCCCGTCCTGTTGTCTAAAGGAGGCAGCCACCATCCACTCCAGCAGAAGGTCACCCTGTGGGAACGTGGGCCTGGTGTTACAAGATCTTCCCATTTCTTCAAGAGAAGTCAGAAACCTGTATTTTTTCTATGAAATCAAAGTTTTTATAATCAAACTTTTTTTTTTGAGATAGTGGTAGATTGGCATACTGTTGTAAGAAATAATACAGAGAGATCCCGTGTACCCACTACCTAGTTTCCCCCAAGGGTCACATCTTGCAAAACTGTAGTACCAAAACCCAAATACTGACATTGAAACAGTCAATACACAGAACACTTCCATCACCAGAAAGATTCCTCTTATCGCTATAGTCACACCACCTCCCTCCTGTCCCGCATCCCTAACCCCCAGCAACTTCTAATGGGTTCTCTATCTCTATAATTTTGTCATTCTGAAAATGTTATATAAATGGAATCATACGGTATGTGACCTTTTGGAATTTTTTTTTTTCACTCAGCATAATTTCCTCGAGATTCTTCCAGGTTGTTGCATGTGTCAGTAATTCATTCCCTTTTTTGCTGAGTAGTATTCCACGGTATAGATGTACTGTAGTTCATTGAACCATTCACTCCTTGAAGGACATCTGAGTTGTTTCCAGGCCGGGGCTTTTACGAATAAAGCTGCTATGAACATTTCTATACGGGTTTTTTGTGAACATGTGTTTGTGTTTCTCTGCGATAAATGCCCAGGCGTGCCATTGCTGGGTCATATGGTATTTGCATGTTTGGTTTTTCAAGGATCTGCCAAACTATATTCTAGGATCCCTGTCCCATTTTACACTCCCACCAGCAATGTATGAGTGAGCCAGTCCCTCAGCACCCTGGCCATCACTGGGCACTGTCACTCTTCGGTGTTGCCGTTCTGACGTGTGCTGTGATAGCTCACCGTGTCTTGATTTGCATTTCCCTCATGACTAATCATGTTGCACACCTTTCACGAGCTCATTGCCACCTCTATATTCTCTTTGGTGAAATATCTGTTCATGTCTTTTGCCCATTTTCTCATTAGATTTTTTTTTTATTGCTTTGTTTTGAGAATTCTTTATGTAGTCTGGATACTAATCCTCTGTCTGATTGTGGTTTGCAAATATTTTCTCCCGCTGGGAGCTTGTCTTTTCATCCTTTAACAGGGTCTTTTATGGGAACAAAAGTTTTTATGAGGTACAATTTATCAGTTTTTCCTTTTATAGGTAGTGCTTTTGGTACCTTCTCTAACCTGAGATGACTTTCTACCCGGATACAGGCAACGTCAGAGTAGCTTACATTTTCTTTCCATAACCTTTGCTACATGATGCTGGTCCCAGCTGGGGGCTGGTTTGTTTAGGATTGACTCGTAGAAATGGAATAGCTGTGTCAAATAAGGGGTAACTGTTTTTGAAAGGCTTTTGCTATATCTCTATATCCACATCCACATCCACATCCATATCTATATCTGTATCTGTATCCAAAATGCTTTCCAGAAAGGTGATACCAATTTATACTTCTCTCATCAGGGTATGAGGGCCCATCTCACTATTCCTTGCAAGCAATGACCATTTTAGTGTTTCTGATCTTCATTGATTAGAGAGGTAAAAATGCCGGGCGATTTAAAAGCCCTTACCCACTATACGTACGCCCCCCCTCACCTCCCGCCAGCCCCCAGCCCCCTTCTCCCTGCACCGTCCCTCCCCCCTCCCCACTCCCCCGGAAGCAGACAGGAGGCATTTTCTGTCACTGCCAGTTTCCACTTCTCTGACCTCAGCCAGCCCTGACCCAGTGGGGCATTATGGGGTCGCCTTTATGATTCCAGGCACGGAATAAGGTCTGCCTTCCTTAGAGGAATGAGTGGGAAGGAAGCACGAGTGTGTTTGGCTTCAGGACTCAGGCCTTCCGTGAGGCTGATGCTCACATGTTCCCACTGTCCCATGGGCATCTCCACCTGGATGACCCACCGTCACCCCGACTTCCTCAAACCCGAACTCAGCTTCCCCCCCGACCTGCCCCTCCTCCTGCATTCCCCCTCCTGGGTTCCATGATCTACCCTACCTTCCAAGACGGAAGTCTGAGCCACCCTGACTCCACCCACTCCCGTTCTCCACATTTACTAAATCTCTCTATGGTTGGTTAATTAACTAATGGCCTGGCCATTTAGCCTTCCAAATTTCTGTTTAATTAGGACTTGTTTTAGTTGTGAGAGACAGAAGCCCGTCTCCAATGACCATAGCAGAGAAAGAGCTTGTTGGGCTTATAGAACCGAGATGTCCACAGAGAGGGCCTCGCTGCAGGGGTCACTGAGTCCAGAGGTTAAAAAGATGACACTGGAGATCTCTCCTTTCTGGATCTTGCTCTCCTTTCCTCCATGATGCCTTGGTGCTTGGGGAGGTGCTCCCAGCACCCCAGTCCCCCAAATCCAGGCTTCCACGCTTCCTCCAGCTAATGGTCCAGCCTCCTGATCATCTCCCTCTAGGAATCTGACTGGCCCTGATGTGTCACATGCCCTCTCTGGGATCAGTCACTTATGCCCCGGAATGTGGGAGTCTCTGATTACCCAGCCTGAGTCATGCACCCTCCCCCATAGGGGAAAGGTGGGCCCAGGTTAATGACGGCCACATCAATATCGCTTGGAGCACTTTCTCAAAAGATAAAATATAGCACATCTCCATTATGTTGTTTTTTTCCCTCTCTATTCCCACTGTCACAGCCTTGTTACCTCACACCTGGATCATTGCAAACTAGCTTCTCTGCCTCCACACTCCCCACCCCCGTCCCGTCCATGCCCACAGTCTTCTCCCAGAGGGTCTTTCTCTGTGAGGATGCACTCGGGGGTCCCCACGTCCTGCTTACAAGTGAACTCTTGGAAGGAAGGAAACTCCTGTCCACAGATTCAGGGCTAGGCATTGAGGACCAGCAATGTCACCAGTGCAGAGGGTGAGGGACCGACCTGCCCAGTCCTGCCCCTTGCCTTCCTCATACACCCTTGGGCTGCAGATTCCTCTCCCTCAGTTGTCTAATTTCCCCTGGGTAGCTGTGGGCCGGGTGGGAGCACATTCAGCAGCTTAGGCCTGGGAATAGAAACCAGCCAGGACTGTCGCTCTGGTGCCGCGGGGGGTCCCGTTCACTGTGACCTGTCCTAACAGCAAGACTCCTTTGCTTTCAGCAAGAGGACTCCGGCTTGCATAACATCATCCTGTGGCCACCGAACCCTGAACTCCCGCAGGTACTGGGGAATGAGCTTGGCATGCTCTGCTTTCCAGCCCCTTCCTAACAACTAGATGGGTGCAGACTTGGCGTGGCACGTTCATTTGTATTTTTAGGTTTTCTCTTCCTCCTTCTCCTGTTGCCTCCTCCCATCCACCTCAATAAGTTGTAAAACACAATAGAATCGGCAATATATATTTAGATTTTTTAAAATAACGTTTTGGTGTACCTACCCAAGAGCCGTCTCGGTCGATATGCTGTGAGATGCTGAATGAGGCTCAAGTTTTCAATGTAACGCAGATGCTGAGAGCCAGTACTAACCCTTCCAACCTCTTCTACTTGGATTTCCTTTGTCCTGGAGTGAGGCTGCCTGTGGGGTGGCGGCCCCACCTTCGCCACCAGCGGGCAAAACTGATTTGTCTTTAAAAAATTGAATGCTGAATTCGTGGTCAGTGTTGTCATGCAAAAATGCAGCTGGCTGAGTCTCATAGCTTTAGCTCTGCCTGAAAGGTTTTGCCATCGATGGGGGAGGAGGGCAAATTGGGAGCTTTGCATCCATCTCATGGAGATTTCTCCTGAAGAGAATGTTGAGGTTGGTGTGTGCCCGTGGGTGTGGTCAGGATGACGCTCTGAAATCCCCTCACACCCTTGAGGAGGGGAGTCACTCACCCATGTGCTGTGCCCCTTGCTTTAGGAAACGAGCCGCTGCACCCCGAAGGGTGACTGCCAGGTAGGTCGGCTTGGTGCGCTTGGTTCTCTGTATATCCCCACCAAACAGTGGTGTGTGTGCTCGTGAAAGAACTTAACCATCTGCGTAGAGCATAGTGAAGCCTTTCACACACCTGATTTCATCTGAGTCTCGTCATGATCCTGTGAGGGCGGCAGGCCCAGGCTGATCACTCTTGTTTCACAGACACACAGGTTCGGAAGGTTAATCATCCCAGTCATTTGGGAGGAGTGAGAATTAGAACCCTGGTCCTAGAGGGTCACAAAGAGTGGCCAGGCCAGTGGTTTTCAAACTGGGTTCTTATGTGTAGCTCGGGGCTTGCTACAGCACTCTGCAGCAGAGCTAAGATCTCGGCGATGAGGTCCCGTGTCTCGTCGTGGATGCAGTTGTTCATTCACTCAGTGAACATCTGTGGAACCCCGCTGGGTGGCAGGTACTGGTGTAGGTGCTGTGGATCCAAAGAAGAGCAAGACAAGGCAGGTCCCTTGATCCAGTGGGAAGAGAGAAAATAATGAGCAAGTGGACAAATGGACAAACCAACAAGTAAAGAAATGTTTGTTTTTAAATTTTATTGAGTGCCTCGTTTACCAGGCACTATTCCAGCACCTGGGATCAGCAGTGAATAATTCAGCCACAACCCACCCCAGCGCAGCTCCCCTTCCACAGGGAAAAACGGACAATGTGCTAGTCAGCAAAGAAACACATAATGCAATTTCGAATGGCAACTGGAGTCAGGAGCTGTTTTTATCCCTTTTTTTTTTTTATTGTGGTAAAATATACATAACATAAAGTTTACATCTTAACTGTGTTTAAGGGTCCATCTCAGTGGCATTAAGTACGTTCGCATTTTGTGCAACTGTCACCACTATCCATCTCCAGAACTTTTTCATCTTTCCAAACTGAAACTCTGTACCCATTTAACAGTAATTCCTCATCCCCCGACCTCAGCCCCTGAGAGCCATTATTCTACTTTCTGTCTCTGTGATCCTGACTACTCTAAAGACCTCATGTCAGTGGAATCAACCAGCATTTGTCCTTTCGTCACTGGCTTATTGCTCTTAGCGTAATGTCCTCCAGGTTCCTTCACGTTGTAGCATGTGTCGGAATACCCTTCCTCTCTAGGTCTGAAGAATGTTCATTATATGTATACTCCACATTTTATTGATCCATTTATCTACTGGACGCTTGGGTTGCTCCCCGCTGTTGGCTGTTGTGAATAACGCTGCTATGAACATGGGTGTCCAAATGTCTGCTGGAGTCCCTGCTTTCAGTTCTTTTGAGTATATACCCCAAAGTTGAATTGCTGGCTCATATGCTAATTCTATGTTTAACTTTTTGAGAACCCCCATACTGTTTTCCACAGCGGCTGCACCACTTTACATTCCCACCAGCAATGCACAAGGGTTCTAATTTCTCCACATCCTTGCCAACTCTGATTATTCTTTTGTTCTTTGTTTTTAGAGAGCCATCCTAATGGGTATGAGGTGGTATCTCATTGTGGTTTTGATTTGTGTTTCTCTAATGATTAGTGAGACTGAGCGTCTTTTCATGTGCTTATTGGCCATTTGTATATCTTCTTGGAGAAACGTCTATTCAAGTCCTTTGTCTATTTTTTAATTGAGTTGTTTGGTTTTTGTTGTTGTTGAGTTGCAGGAGTTCTTTACATATTCTGGATATCAATCCTTTATCAAATATATGATTACAAATATTTTCTCTCATTTTGTGTGTTGGCTTTTCGTTGTTTTGTTAGTGTCCTTTGACGCACAAAAGTTTTTAATTTTGATGACGTCCAGCTTACCTATTTTTTAATTTTGTTGCCTGTGCTTTTGATGTCCCAGCTAAGACATCAGTGCAAGTCCAATATCATGAAGCTTTTCCATAGGAGGCTATTTTCATGTTTTTTATTGAGATGAAATTCACATAACATAAAATTAGCTGTTTTAAAGTGTATGACTCAGTGGCATTTCGTACCTTTACAACGCTGTGTGAGCACTCCTTTTATCTAGTTTCAAAATATTTTCATCACCCCCGAAGGAAACCTCCTACCCATTAAGCAGACACTCCCCATTCCCGTCATCCCCCAGGTTCTGGCAATCACTAATCAGCTTTCTGTCTCTATGGATTTACTTATTCTGGATGTTTCCTATAAATCAAGCTATACAATACATGACCTTTTGTGTCTGGCTTCTTTCCCTTAGCATAATGTTGTGGCGCGTATCAATACCTGCCGCTGTTTTGTGGCTGAGTAATATTTCGTTGTGTGGATGTGCCACATTTTTCATCCGTTCATCTGTTGATGGTCTTTTCGGTGGTTTCCACTCTTTTGGATATTGTGAGTAAGGCTGCTATGAACATTGGTGCACAAATATCTGTTCAAATCTCTATTTTCAGTTCTTTTGGGTATATAGCTAAGTGGAATTGCTGGATCATATGATAATTCTATGTTTAAGTTTTTCAGGACCCACCAAACTTTTCCACAGTGGCTGCACCATTTCACATTCCCACCAGCAATACCTGAGTGTTCCAGTTTCTCTACATCCTCACCAACACTCAGCGCTTCCTGTTGTTGGTGTTTGTTTAATTACAGCCATGCTAGTGGGTGTCAAGCGGTATCTCATTGTGTTTAGAGGCTGTTTGGTGAGTGGTCAGAGGAGCCCTCTCTGTAGAGGTCTGATGTGCTAAGAAGGGGATAGCCACATAAGTTATGGAGAAGGAGCATTCTGGAAAAGGGAACAAGTGTAACGTGTCAGGGAGGAACAAGCTGGTTGTATTTTAAGATCAGTAAAGCATGCCAATGTGGCTGAAGGATGGTGGTGAGAGAAGCTGTGGTGAGAAGTGAGGCCAGGAGGCGGGTGAGCACTCAGTCTTGTAGGTCGCTCTTGGCCTTGGGAAAGAGGCTGGCTTCATCCCGACTGTGAAGCAGAGCCGTTGGAGGGTTTTCAGCAGAGGAATGACAGGAACTGGTGTGAGATTTTGAAAAGGGGGCTGTGGTTGCTCTGTAGAGAGTGGTCTTTAAGGGGCAGAGGGCAGAAGGGGGGAGGGACGTTGGCTAGGAGGCTATTTAGAAGTCAAAGGCGGAGATGACTGTGACTTGGAATGAGGTGGCAGGGAAGGAGGTCTCTAGACTCGGGACCTATTTTGAAGGCAGAGAGGACAGGCTGGACGACAGATTGAATTCGGGGGATGGGAAAGGAGCAGAATCAAGAAAGAGCCTGAGGTGTTTGTCCTGAGGCGTGAGCTAGATGGGAATTTCATTTCCTGAGATGGAGAGGATTGGAGGATGGGCCAGTTTGGGGAGAAGGAAGAGAATCAAAGGTTCTGGTTTGGCCATAAAATGTGAATGACTATTGGGCGCTCCAAGATCTAACAGGCATTTGGGTGCACAAGAGGTGGGGCTTAAAATGTGTGGTTGAGTCATCAGCATTGGTATTTAAAGCCATGTGACTGGATGAGATCACCTGGGGAGAGAATGAGAGATGGGAAAGTGGACCCAGGACTAAGCCCCGAGATGCGCCAACATTTAGACATGAGCCTGGGGGAAGGGGGAGTCTTTGAAGGAGCCGGAGCTGGCTGAAGACAAAGGAAAATGAGTGACCTGGGAGAACATAAGAGGAGAATGTCAAGAGGTAGAGAGGGTATAACGGCATCAGGTGCTTCTGAGAAACAAGGAGCAGACACCTCTCCGTTGATTTGGCAAGATGGAAGCCACTGGTGATGAGGAAAACCTCATATTGCCCTGCAGGCCCCTGACAAGCACAGTTTCAGTGGAATGACAGGGGTGCAGGCTGGATGGGGGAGGGTTGATGAGGGAATTGGACATAAGGCTGTGGCAAGAGGTGTGTAGCTAATCCAAGAAGTTTTTCTAAAAAAGGGAGCAGCATATTGGGACAGTAGCTAGAGGAGAGAGTTGCATGAAAGATTTAGTTAAAGCCTGAAGATACTAGATTCCTGTGTGTTCTTGAGAATGAGGGAGAGAGGCAGAGATCAATGAAGGACAGGGAAGGGAAGGGTCAACTGAAGGAAGGCTGACCTTGAGTGTTTGAGAGGGAGTAGGATGGGAGCAGGGGTGGGCTTAGAGGAGAGACACTTCCACCATTGGGCATTGGTGGAGAAAAGACAGAAGCAGACATACCTGGGAATCATGAGGGTGGGAGGAGGGCGAGACGAGGAGGTCTCTTCTGATGGCTGAAACTTTTCTAAAGCCATTCCAGTGTCTATATGTTTCTGTAGTTAGAGTCTCAGAAAAAAAAATGAATTTCAGCTATAGAAATTGTGGTCAATGCTATGCAGCAAGAAGGCAAGTGCAAAGACAGCTGGCCTGGCCCTGAGCGTCAGGGCAGGCTCTCCCGGGGAGCTGCTGTTGGAGCTCAGAGTTGAAGGATGAGTGGGAAATAAATGGGACCTGGAGAATTGAGAGCAGGTGACTGCGCATGCCTCCCCCACCCAGCCCAGGCTTCCTCGGGGCAGGTCCCCCTGGTTCCTGGCTCAGCATCCAAGAGACAGCCCGGGCCTGAGGTTTGTTTCTGAAGGCGACCTCAGCACTGTGGCCTTAGGTTATGGAATTCTCTGACATCCATGGAACAGAGGGCCAGGAGAGCAGGAGAATCTGTGCTACGTGACCCAGCCCTGGAGTCGCGATGACCCAGAAACGTGATGGAGCACGTTTCTGCAGGCTGAGGCTGGCTGTGGCCCAGGCACTGTGGGATCAGTATTTCTCTTGGTAGATACACAGCCCATAAGTATGCGCATGTGTTGCTTAAAGCTGCAAATGCTTGGGGCTCCGAGTTGAACAGGGAAGTATTTTCTTTAGTTTCTGAGAAAGCCAACATTACAACAGCATGAGACCAACGCTGAAAGAAACAGCATCTTTCATATTCTACTGGTGGAAGGTAGGCATCTGGGATGACTTAACTGCATTTAATGAGAAAGAAATTGAGCAAAGAGACAATTAACCAGCACGAACTCGACGTTCATAGCAGTGGAGAGCTCCTTTATTGTGACTGTCTGCTCCCACAGCCTCTCTTGCAGGAATCGCCCAGCCCAGGGGGTGGTGCTAATTTTCACTGCAACGATTATTAAAGTTTGCGAACTCCATGGCTCCAGGTTTGGGCTGGATGCATCTTCTGAAGAATCTGATTAACTGCTTTAGCTCTAAGCTGAGATAGCCACTGGGGCCTTTAATTAATGAGTTTTGAATCAGTTTCTTCTTTGTAATAATCATAACTAGCATCTGTGAGTGTTTACTATGGTCTAACCTTGTGCTGAGTGCTTCTTGTGCATTATTTTATTTCACCTTCAAAACAACTCAATAATTATGATCCCCATCTTCCAGATATGGTCCTGGAGGCATAGAGCCTGAAAGCTTACAGCTAAATAGGCAGTAAAAAGCTTGGATTTAACTACTGCACCTTATTCTTGAGTCAAGCCTTGTGCTGCTCTAGCATGAAAATGGGTGGATGTAGGAATTCTAGAGGAGCGAAAAATAAGGTTTATGTCTGCATTTCAAATATAATGGAGTAAAAATCACAGGACACTGTAGACCATCCTGACAAACCCAACTCTTCGAATAAAGAGACTCTCCCTCCATTTGCACACTTCTTGGCCATATTGACAAGGTGGTTCTGTCACCCACCTTGGCAGGCAGGCCAGGGACTGTGGTCCCCATTTTACTGATGGAGAAACAGGCTCCAAGAGGTGAAATGATTTGGGTTTTCTGAACTGGTCCAGCTCTCTTTAAATTATATTGCATCTAAAATATTAAACACATACAGGGCATTATTGTTGAGCAGTGTTTTGAAGTCTTAAAGGTTTTCATTTCCCTGCAGACTAAAGATGCCAGAACACATCAACTCTGGCATCTGTGGGGCTCCTGGGTCCTTTTTGGGTCACTCCTACCGCTTTTGACCCAGATGCTTTTGAGGAGGGGAAGATAGATACTATTTATTGGATGCGTATTTCTCACTCGTTCACTAAACTGTAAGTTCCAGGAGGGTAGGAATTGTGTCTTTTTTTTCCTAATTAAACTTTTATTTGGACTATTTTCAGATTTACAGAAAAGTTGCAAAGATAGTACAGAGAATTCCCACTTTTTCTTCCTCCAGCTTCCTCCAAACTCAACGTCTTAGCTCATCTCTTTAAAGCTTCTGTGTCGACCTAGAATGTAGACTCAGTGCTTCCCAGACACGAACCAGAGTCAACAAGCTCTCAGTGCCAACTCGAGTCTCTTATTTCCTCCATCTTTTAAAGACTGGGGATTCAAACCCAGCTCTCTCTGGCTCCAAAGGTTGGTTTTCTACCATACTACATCAGAAACATTCCATTTGGGGAAGCCTAAAATTCCACCTTGGGGCCTCCCTTCTTGGCCTGACGGAGTACCTGCGGGCCGAGCCTTGGGGCTGTTGGTGTCGTCTGCTGCCAGTAGGAGTGAGCGGCTTCCGCCTCTCATTTTCACCTTGGAGGGGAAGAAATGTTTGGGATCTAGCAGAACTGGTCTGACCATTTGCCCTCTCTTGACGGGGAAGATGGGCAGCCCGCAGGCCCCAGCCCCGAACATGTGTTGCTCCTCCATATTTGGCAGCCTGGCAGTTGTTTCTGAAACCCGATGCCCAGCGCCATGGGGACGACCTTTGGTCTACTTCCCAGCATTCACCTGCAGTCACACTGCTCCCAGAAGCCTGTTCAAAGAGTGGGCGAGTTGGCAAGACACTCTGGTCGTGATCTAACCATGTTAATTAAGCCTCTTTCTCGGCCTGACCAGTGAGCCGAGGTCTAGAGAGAGGGAACACATTTAAGAGGTAAGGTGAAGGGATTTTTTTTTTCGGTAGTGAAACACTTTAGCTCTTGATAAAGTGTATTTTTTTCAGGACTGGAAAGTTGCTGTGACTGTTTGAAATTGCTTTAAAATAGACCCAGGGTCTGGAGCATTCCAGAGCCAAAGAAAGGCTGTTTGTTTACCCAAGCAGTGGCAGCAAAGGAAAGATTGGAAGAAGCAACTTGACAACTCAGTTTGTCATGTGGAGGGTTGCCAATGCTTTTTTTCCAGCCTGCGCTTTGGAAGTGGAAGGGTAACTTTAGAAACGTGTGCTGTTTTGCAGTGACGTCTGTTGACACAACAGACCCCTTGAGATCGTGTAAGCAACAGGGCTTAGGACCGTTGCTAGGATGGGGAAACTGGATGGAGGCCTCAAAGACACGGTGGGAAATGTAGCAAAAGCGAGAGTTCTGAGGACCGGGCGTGCTCCCCACCCCCGTTCACTGAAGTGGCTACCAGACTGAACGGGAATAATCTATTTTTCAAACATTCAACAAATATTTATGAAGTGCCCCTCTGTGCCAGGTGCTATTCTGGGCATTGAATCTAGGCTCCTGTACCACATTATTCATAAATGTCCAGTTGTTTTAGTTACTTGGAGCGTGGCAGGAAGATGTCAGGGATCGTAGGCAGCTATTCCCACTGTCTGGGGAGGCGGTATAAGGTAAAGCTCAAGAGCACGGGCTCTTGCCTCCAACCCTCTGGGTCCAAGTCCTGGCTCCACCACTTCCACACTGTGACCTTGGGCAAGTGGCTTGACCTCTCTGTGCTAAGTGACCTTATCTGTAAAATAGGGTTGTTGTAAGGATTGAATGAGTTTAAATAAGTAAAGCACTTAAAAGAATAATACTTGGCACATAGAAAGTGTTCATAATAATAAATTTGCTATTATTTTTATAGCAGAAAAAGTGCTATGTACGTGTTGGGTGTTATTTTTATTGTGGAAAGAGCATTGGACTTCAAGGCAGAAGACCTGGCCAAGCCACTCAACCCTCTATTTCTCATCTGGAAAATGGAAAACATTACTTTACCTGCCTGTTTAGCTCACAGGGGTTTGGTACGACTCGGATGGATGTCAGAGCACTTTGAAAAGTGCAATGTGCCATTCCTGTGGATAGTATTCTCGCTTTCATTTTAACTCCATCCAGATATGGTTTTGTTGGAGGGAACTGGTATTCTTCTTGCAGATTAGCTTTTTATTAGGAAGAGGAGTGGGGTTGAAAAGGGAGAAAGGTGGACTCTTTTTTCTTCAAAGATGGATCTGAGCCCATGTTATATTTCCTTAGCCTGAGGAAACAGAGCATGTGGTCCCTTTTTTCTCCTTTAGTCAGAGCAAAGATCTGTCTCCTTGTTCCATCTGTTGTTTGCATCTGTCTGGGGCGTTAGACATGTCAACGTCTTTCCAGAATTACTTTAAAGTGACCTTGATCATAGAAGAAAGGGCAGGAGATTTATTTGTTAAATTAGTTGCAGAATAATTCACGGCAGATCATCTGGTCATGGAAGGGGAGGCCTGGCTGCGGAAGGGGTTGGAGCTGAGGCCGGCATGACAGTTAGGCAAGTAGGAATTGGGTTATGATTTTAAAAATTCAGGACCCTGATGTAAAAGTGTCACTCCCTCTGTACTGTCATTCTTGAGTTATCGTAGTAAATTTTTTAAATCGTGCATCCGAAGGTAGTGATGTTACATAGAGAAAGAACCTTGCTCAGGAGGATCAGGAGCGCTTGGAGTCTGAATTTACGGTGATTTGAAGTTTGTACTGTCTGGATACTGTCCTCTGGGGGTGATTATCCTCCTAGATTCACAGATCAGGAGACTGAGGCCCCCAGGCCAGGCCAGGGGCTCTCGTTTCAGGAAAGGGTCCAGCCAGCCGGGGGTCAGCAGCCCCCCTCTTAGGTGAGGAATCAGCCCCAGCTCTCTCTCCCTCCTTCAGTATCCCCCACTGCAGGGATCAAACAGAGAGGCCTGTCCTCGCTCTGGGTCAGAGAGAATCAGATCCACCCGGACTCTGCGGCTGTGTGATATCAGCCAAGTTACTTAACCTCTCAAAGCCTCAGTTCTAAACAGGAACATGATTAGCATCTTTCTCATTAGGCTGCTGCGAAGATCCAACGACATGGTTTATGGAAAGCTACTGGCTCAATGCCTAGCACCTCGTAAGTTAAATAAGCAGAAGTTATTATTGTTGTTGTTGTGTTGTTATTTTCCCACACACACTGTCTCAGCAGAAGTGAATGGAAATTTTCTAACTGTAGTATTCCTGTTAGCACTGGAACGCCTGGGCCCCTGAGAGTTGAGGCATCTTCTATGTTTTTATGTAGATGCCACTGGGGGAACGCCAGCAGCCAGTCGCACAGAGAAATGCACCAGGTGGGGGAAACATAGGCGAAGCTAAGCTGTTCTTCAGGCTGTGTCTGAAGGTCAAGGACGGCAGCCCATCCAACAGAAGGTTCAAGGTCACTAGAAGACCCCCAGGTTCAGGTCAGGCGGAGGATTTGCACCCCATTGTCCCTCGGAAGCTCCCCAGATTAGCTCACAACAACCCCAACCTAGAGGTTGATGGAGGTGGGCGGGTGGGGCCCCTCCCTCCTGGGGGGCCTGGCTCTCCTCCTTGGGTGCCCCCGTGTTCGCATCTCTGTGGTCACAGCGCTGGGGTCTGTGGGTCCCTAGACTGAGCAACTCGAGAGCAGGGATGGAGTCTTACTCATTTTTGGAGCCCCCACTTCTAGCACTGGTTCTGGCACGTGATAGGCTTTAGATGAATGTTTCTTAGGAGATTGAATGAATCAACAAATCAATAAATAAAATGTTACATTTTGGAAGGTCTGGGTGAAATGAGTTATGCATCAAATAATCTCGCTGGATCAGGGTGCATAGGCGCGGCTGGTGAACTGTTGGGCTCAGGAGATGCTTTTTGCATCTCCAGCTGCCCTCTTTAATGGGCAGGACCGGGCTGGGTCTCTCTCTGGGGTTGTGTGGGAGAGCAGTGTCCCCTGAGGGGAGAGATAAGATTTCCAGCAGGGAGCCGCAGGGAGCGCAGTGAAGCCCGGAGGAGCTCCTCCTGCCTGGCCCCTGGTGCCCATCTCCACCGCGTTGCCTGCAAGATGGGGCTCCTCGAGGACAGAGCTGGAGGTCATGGAGCTTGGTTTCTCCCAAGTACCCAGCAAGCCACGTGCCTAGGTCTGAGCTCCATGTGCTAGAGGGAAGAGAAGCTTTTCTAATTCACACAAAGGCACTGCTCACAAGCCATGCGCCCGCCCAGAGGAGCGCCACCTTCCACTTTCCACAAAGGCGCCGCACGGGCTAGGGGCCGCCCTGCTCTGAGGATTTGGATCATCGGCCAGATTCAAACAAGGTGGAGAGAAACTGTCCTCAAAAGCAGGTGCCACGGAACACTAGCTCTATGAGATGTTAACAGGTGGCCCATGAACGAAGGGTCCTGTGGTCAAGAAACTTTGGGAAACCCTGGGTTAAGTTCAATGTTATTTTACTCCAGAACTTCTCAGAACCTTCAATTCTAACGTGCATCCTGAATTTCTAAAAGAGGGCTGCATCACGGAGCGCTTCTTAAACCTATTTGACCAGAGAACACTTTGTTTCCCTCAAAGCTCGTCTAGTCATCTATGGAATGTACTCTTCTGCTTGCAAGTGACAGAAATCCAGCCGGTACCAGCTAAGGCAAACAGGGAGGAAGATCTCACGTAACCTCTGGATGGAAAAGGCAGAATGAGGCTGGACCCCAGGGCCAAGTGGAGCCAAGGTCTTGACGGCACAAGGACCCTCTCCCTCTGTCTCTCATTAGCTTTTCTCTGCCTGCTGGCTCCAGTCTCTCTGGCTGCAGGCTGCTAGACACAAGGCTGCCAGTAACGCTTGCATTCACATTCTGCAGAACCCACCACCACATTCCTGTCCCTCTGGTTCTTTGGGGAGTTTTGCAGAAGGACCTGGCTTGACCCGAGTCTTGTGCACACCCTGATGGGCAGGGGTGTCGGGCTCTCCGATTGCCATTTCCACGAGAACCTCCGGGACAGAGGATATGGGTGGAACAGTTCCTTAGAAGGCAGAGCCAGCGCCAAAGGAGGGCTTGTTTGTTGTTCAGAGAGGGGGCTTCAGGGACCAGTGTCTGGTCTGGGAAGACAAAATCGCAGACCCCTGCTGCTTTGGGAAATACTGCTTGGGGTGTATAGAAGCCCTCTCCCTATTTTTGATTTTTATATCATTCTTTTTTTTTTTTAGATTGGCACCTGAGCTAACAACTGTTGCCAATCTTTTTTTTTTTTTAATTGCTTTTTCTCCCCAAATCCCGCCAGTACATAGTTGTATATTTTAGTTGTGGGTCCTTCTAGTTGTGGCATGTGGGATGCCGCCTCAGCATGGCCTGACGAGCGGTGCCATGTCCACGCCCAGGACCTGAACCAGCGAAACCCTGGGCCACCAAAGCGGAGCGCGTGAACTTAACCACTGGGCCACAGGGCCGGCCCCTGGTTTTTATATCATACTTAAATGAGCATCACTTAAACTGAGCTTTTAAAACCTCTCATCTCTTTCTGTCCTGTGATTTGAAGTTTTGACTGTCCGTTATATTTTTGCATCTTGGTTTTAAAAATCAATTAAACAGCAGACAAGCTTATTGTGGGAGTTAAAGAGAAGGGGACCACCTCTCAGATCAGTTAGGACCTCAAATGGGTGGCCCCAAATTTCCAAAGGCTCATCGTTTTCTTCCTTCAGTTTTTTTTTTTCTTCGCGTTTCCAGCTGAATTCTGGTAGGCAAAACCATGGGGCACAGGAGAAAGAAAATGTATTTTCATCTAGTTGGTGCCACAAACGAATTGATCACCTTAAGATCTTAAGTTAAATATCCCCACTTTCTCCAAGGAGCAGATGACCCCCGAAGTGTGGCAGGTGTCCCCCATCTTGGTTTCTTAGAAACTCACTGGTTTAACTGTTTCTCCTGCCTTGGGTGAGAGCAGGGGCCATGTGTGGCTGTGCTCATCATTTATCCTCCAAGCGTGGCTCAGTGCCGGCACACAGTCAGAGCTCAGTCGGATGATAAAGCAAATGAACAACTTTGCCCTTGAGTGTTGTGGTCAGTGGCCCATTGATAAATGTTTTTGTGTTTTCAGAGGCTCCTATTTGATTTCATTTCCAATTTCTCTTTCCTCTGGCTCAGAGGCCTTCGTCTGCTCAGAGTCCAAGATCCGTGCAGCCACCTGGGAACAGTCCAAACATAAAGGGGAAGCCAGAGGAGAAGCCTGGAAGCACTGAGCGTGGGGCCTTGCCCAGGTAGGAGGTGGGATGGGGGACTGACACGGCCCAGTGGGGCCAGCTCTCCGTGGCTCTGCATGTGTGTGCTCCATTCCTTTTGGAAAATTTACCCTTAAAAAAAGGATCCGTGGTGAGATGTTCGAAGCAGTGGCTCATACACCTGTTTGTGATTGCCTGGACCTGCATGATTGGAAAGTTAATGTCTCCCAAAGATGAAATTAGTAATTACAGGCTCCTGTTCCAGCAGCGCTCTGGGTGCTTTATCTCCGTCGTCAGAACTCACAGTGAAAACGATCAGGGCTGCCCAGGGGCTTCTCGGGGGATCTAATCTGTGGCCAAGTTGGGGTCTGCATAGGACATAGGTCCAGCATGGTAGCCTATGTGGGCACTGGATGATGAGACAGGGGACTCAAAGGACAATTACTAAAGGGCCACGCCCTCAGTCCCAAGGAGGGTGGCGGACGAATTCCAGAAACCCACGAGGCCACACTGTCACAGCGGAATGTGGCCATGCAGGTGTGGCGCATCGCCCAGTGGCTCCTCATTATGACCCAGAGTCAGGTCCTGGTTTCCCTGCCGCGGCTGCTGGGAAGAAGTCCAATAGAATCTTCCCGTGGAGTGCTCACCACCCACGGCCTTGGGGGCATTCACAAGCAGAGGGCCAGCAGACATGAAAATTCAGTCCCCAGAACCGACAGAGGCCAGGAACACTGGAGGCAATTAATAAGTGCTTGTGGGCTGGGCATGTGAATAGGCCTTGGATCTGGTTAGAAAAACCCTCCTGAAGGATTGAAGCCCAGCTTCCCGCAGACTGTAATTACAGGCCTTAAAAACAAATGAACAGGAGTTCCAAAGAACAAAAATGCAAAATGAAATGATAGACACCCACCCCCCCGCCGTCGTAGATAACAGACAGTGAAACTTTGGGTCACAAATGCTCAGCAAGAGCTTTTCCCCTTAAGAGTCGCATCAACATTTTTTTGCTTCGGCCTTAGGCTGCAGACGGTCACGGGTAAGTAAGAGCGACCCCTGGTGGCAGGAATTTCCACGCCTGGCTGGTGTGATTTTCCGGGTGGCTCCGGTTCTGTGGTTTCCAGAGGATGCACTTCGAACTTTTTGGCATAAACAATAGATTTCTGTAGGGAAATGGTGATCAGATGGGGCAGAGTGTTCTTTCTGCTGAGGAAATCACAGAATATGCCTTGAACAGCACCTTTGACCTCTCTTGTCTGCAAAAGGGGGGTCTCCTTTGCCTCCCAGACCCCCATGACTGTACCATTTTCACAAACTTTTTTTATCAGGGTCACTGGACAAGGGTTTTAATATTTGGCCCTAATGAGACCGGATGGCTCATTTCAATTGGCTCCAGATGGTCATGAAACTAATGGAGGGATTCATCTTTTCGGGTACTCTGCACAACAGAAGTCACTGCTGGCTGCGACCCGAGGTCCAGCTCTTCCCTCCTCATCTGCCTGAGGCTCTGGGATCTCTGGAGAGGCTTGAGAGTTATTTGGGGCCTGGGTCGCAGCTGGGTCGAGGACTAATAGAAGCTCAAAGGTCTTTTGTGTCTTTTTCCTCAGCTTTGGTCAATTATTATTTTTCCCTTGAAGAAGACTTGCCTCTCGTTGGCATGCAAATTGAGCATAGAAGAGGGGGTTTCTAAGAGCAGGCCCAGGGAAGCAACTTCCTGCTGACGATTAGAGACACAGTTCTCCTCCATAAATGCGAGCGTGTCTGTCCTACAGGGCCCTGGACTTATTAAAACTATCAACTAACAGAAACTATCAAGAGGTGGCCTGGCTCCTGTTCTCCAGGGCTGACGATGGGTCTGTCGTGGAGTCAGGATGTTTATAGGAAGAGAGGATGTACTATTTCAGGGGGGCATGCCATGGGCATCCACAGTAATGATGACAATAGCATTCAACATTCATTTCCCAGATGGGCAGCAGACACTATGCCCAATGCTCTATGCGTACAAAATAAAATTTTATTTTCTCTAAGTCAATTCACTTCTGATTCTGCATCTCCTTCCTCTGCTAGGCCGGTGGGAATGCCTTTGTCAGCCATCCTTGGGACCCCCTCTCCTGACCCCGTGTATTGAGGCCATCATCCGTCCGTCCCCTCCCCACCCCATCACCACCGAGATGCCCACCGGTCTGGGCTACGCTGTCC
This sequence comes from Equus asinus, assembly GCF_041296235.1. Lineage (NCBI taxonomy): Eukaryota > Metazoa > Chordata > Mammalia > Perissodactyla > Equidae > Equus > Equus asinus. The sequence continues at coordinate 10,934,909 of NC_091791.1, read as the reverse complement.
CTCGGGCCCTGTGGCTGTGCTGCTTTCATGCCACCTTTGGCGCGTGGGCATCTTTGGTGAGGCCGGGAGCCCCATGGCCATTCCCTTCACCCCTCTGTGCTCCTCCCCCGGTAAGCCTGAGGACACGGTCAGGAAGCAGGGAAGCACCCTCAGACCCTTTCTAAACCCTTTTCCTGCCCTCTCTTCCTTCTAAAATGCATTTGCCTTCTCTCTCTGCCTCATTGGATAACCAGCTTTTTCTCTTCAAAGGATGTATTATAGGTTTTTACAAAAGATGGGAAAAACCATTGACCTCAAACTGCTTCTGTTTTCTGCTTGGAAAAAGCCCAGCGAGAAAACACAGAAAGGCCTGGAGTGGCTCCAGCTGGACCTGAAGGCAAGGGAAGAAATAAGGAGAAAGGCATGTGTTACTATTTCCAAATAGCGTCCCTCTGCACGGGCGTGATCTCTCCTCTAGCGATGGCGAGACCGAGGCTTGGAGCCCTATGACATCTGTGTCTTAGTGGTAGAAAGTCCAGTGTTTTCTCCTCAAGGCTTTTCCTCCCTCTGAACCACATGAGAACTGGGTTTATACATCCCCCAAGGGGGTAAGTTCTTCATCCACGTGGGGAGGCCCCTCAGCTGAACTGCCTTGCTTTCCAGTTGCCATGTGGTGTCACTGTTGTAACTTAGCCCTGCGTAGGCCAAACCCCGCAGAAGCTGGGCGGCGCCTCCCTGATGCCATCCTGACCAAGACCCTCCTCTCTTGAGGGGCGTGATCCTGCTCACCTGGGACGAAGCTTAACCCCAGGTTGTGCCTCTTACTACTTAGCAAAGTACACCCCTGAGACAGCTGCCCTGGACACCTGTGTCTGGGCTGATTCTGGGTCCATCCCTTTCAAGGAGGTACCCCTCCTTGGGGGTACCAACAACCACAGATGGGCAGTCCTTTCCTTTTAAACCCTCAAAACACAACGGGTCTTATCATACAGTCTTTCCCCAGGTAATGAAGCTGTTAGATTGCACCAGAGGAAACTATCATTTTTGTAGTAAAAATTTGTTGGGTAGTGACCGTTTCCTGTGCTTCAATATCGAACTTGCTCATTCTTCCAAGGAAAGTATAGACAATATTTCAGAGATGAATGACTTGTCCCAGGGAGTGACCCTAGGGGTTTCCTAGTGAATTTCCAGCGTCTTTGTCACTGAGGAAGAACTGGAAACTCAACAGGCCTAGAGTCTTAACCATCGTCTGCTGCTTCTGAGACGTGAGCAGGCATCAGGACCACCCGCAAGGCTGGTCCACACACAGATTGCTGGGCCTCTCCTCCAGAGATTCGGTTTCGGTAGGGCTGGGGTGAGGCCTGAGGATGAGCATTTCTAACAAGTTCCCAGGGGATGCTGATGCTGCTGGTGCAGGGACAACCAGCACTATGAGAGCCGTTGCACTATGCCACACAGCTGTGCCACTGCCCCGGGCTCCGTGCTGTTGGGGTTGGAAGAAGCACCCTACTCCAAGGGCTGGATTGGATGAGGAGAGTCTCCTGGCGGGGGGGAGGGGGGGGGTACCTGAGCTAAATGGGACAGCTATAGAGGCCATTCCAGGTAGGGGCAGAATTCCTGACTCGGACCTCTCTGTGGCTGAGCAGGAAGGGAGCCCAGACCTCGGGGCTGAGTGTTCACTAACAACAAGATTGGAGAAGAGAAGCCAGACTGAGGAGGTCAGGGGAGGGGCTGAGATTTTATCCTGCAGGGAACAGGAAGCTGGGGAAGTGCTTTGCGGTTGGTTTGTTTGCATTTAAACAAGGGTTTATGCATGAAGGAAAGAGTTCAGACATGAATTTAGGGGCTCAGGTTGGTGCACTGGAGGCGAGGGCTGGGAGAGCAGTAAGGGATGCCCTTATGGTAGAGGAATGGTGGCTGGGAAACCACCCCGAGGTAGAACCCACAGAACCTGGTGACAGCCCGGGTGTGGGTGGAGGAGGTGGAGTCAAAGAAGATGCTAAGGTTCTGGGCCAAGAACCCAAAAGGAAGATGCAACATCAGAACCTGGGACGTCCCTGTGAGAGCTGCTCCAGGGACGCTCCGACCAGCTTTAGCCACGTGGAAGGAAAGAGCATCAAGCCTAGCGGGAACCATGCTGGACTGGCCTTTAGTTAATCTGGGCCCCGGCCTAGGGAGGAGTGACGGTTTGATGGGGTGACGGTAGAGCATAATGGCCCCAGGTCCTATGGTATCCTCCTGGTGGTTTCGGTCATTGACACGAGTTCTTCTCAGATGGGTCGGCTCATTCCAGTGCTTATTTTTGTGACGTTGTGTTTAAGAGCATAGGAACAGATCAGGGTTGGGGAGAAGGGTAGCAAACGAACTCACATGCAGCAGTGTTTTCCAGTCTCCCCAGATCGAGAGATTTACCTGGGGGACCGTTAAATAAATTCCTAGACCCCACGCTAGTCCCTCTGAATCAGAGTCGCCAAATGTGGAGCCTGGAGGCTGTGTTTGTAGTAAGCACCCTCGGGGATTCTTCTGAGCAGGGAAATCAGTGAAATAGTGACCCGTCACCAGGGCTGCCTTATTGCCAGTTAAAATACCCCATTTCCTGGCCCCTCCCTTGAATAGTCTGGTCCAGTCGATTTGGAGTGAGACCCCAAAACCTGTTTTTAATAAGAAGCCCCTGTGATCCTTACGATAAATTGTGGGAAACATTGACCGGGGTCCCCCACAGGCCAATCACGGTAGCCAGCTTCTGTCTGCTCTTCTGTGAACTTGAAAATTAAGGCTCAGAACCTGGGGGTAATTAGCATACGTCAAACTCTGCCTCCCTCCCTTCTCGTCTCTATTTTTCTTCTCTCAACGAGTATCTACTGAGCGTCTGCTCTGGGTCTGACGCTGTGCTGGGCGCTGGGGACACAGTGGACAGCGGGAGCCCCAGGGGCTCTGCTGGGCGGGAAAGGAGACTGTAGTGTCAGATGCTCTCAGGTACTCAGGGCTCGGAAAGACGTCCAGCTGGCGTGTGGTGCTGGTCGGTAACAGGAAGGGATGTTTACGTTAAACTGGTGGTTCTCAAGTGAGGTTCCCTGCTCAGCGTCGCCTGGGGACTTATTAGAAATGCATGGTCTTGGGCCCCACCCCAGACTCACTGACTCAGACCCTCTAGGAGTGGTCCCAGCAATCTGTGTTTAACAAGCCCTCCAGGTGAATCTGATGCACCCTGAAGTTTGAGAACCACTGGATTAGATGGTCAGGGAAGGAGGTGATATCTGAAGTGAGTCTGGAAGGGCAAAAAGGTGGCAAGCATGGGAAGATCCAGGTGGTGGGACAGGCAGTGCGAAGGGCCTGAGGTGGGAATGAATTTGGTGTGTTAGAGAAACAGACAGAGGCTAAGGAGGGAGGGAGACGTGGGGAGGAGGGCAGGTCAGGATAGGGCCTCGTGGAGAGGAATCCGGATTTAGGTGACATGAACCGATTTCTGTTTTAACAGGACCTCTCTGGTTGCTAAATGGAGAATGCAAGGGGGCAGGACTAGAGGCCACGAGGCCAGAGAAGAGCCCATTGCAGGACCCTGGCGGGACGCAGTGGTGCCTTGAGCTAGGGAAGGGATTCTCGACCTTACTGTTATCACCCACCCTGCCCCAACAGCAATCTTAATAGACCATTTCTTCCTGACTGCCTTGCCTCCCCGAGAAGTTGCAACCCCATGGATGTAGTGCACATGCTTATTTCTTGTGGCCTTCGGAGGCCACAAACATTGTCATAGCTGAGATTTTTTCCGCCTCCCAAGAGCCAGTGTTCGTGCTCCTGGTCTGACTCTGGCCCACTGAGAATGCGCGGACTAAGGCGAGGCAGCGGAGATGGAGGAACTGTGTAGCTCTGAATATTGTGGATAATTGGGAACCAGAGATGCCAGGGCTTGCTGGCAGGTTGGTCTTAGAAGGAGAGAGAGAAGAACCCAGGAAGATTCCTGACGTTTGGGCTTGAGCAACCGGGTTGACGGGACCATTTGCTGAGATGTGAAAAACTGGCTGACCCAGGTATATTTGCCGAGTTCCGTGGTCACAGACCCAGTCTCGGGGAGTAGAAGGAGGGGTTTGTGGGGGAAAAGAAGAGAGTCCCAGGCAGAGGGAAGAGCTGTAATTATCATAGACCTATGGGAAACAGAATTTAGGGACGACTAGACTCGCTAGCCTCTCAAATAGGAAATTTCAGAACTTCTTTAATGTGGGAAAGAAGAGATGTAGCTTATTCATTAAGCTCAACCTCTTGGCTTTTTCAAAAATACAAACTCCTGCTTGGAACTAAACCCCTTGGTGTTTGGGTAACAGCAGCTTAGGGAAGGGTAGAAAGACGGTTTGAAAAAAATGAAAAAGTGGGCTTCAAATGAAAGGCAAGGATGTCTGTCATGCCTCGCCTCCCACTGTCCTTTGTGGATTGAGTCTACTGCATGCTGGGCTTCAGACCCGGGTCCTAAACACGTACCTCAGCCAGCAGCTCAGTGTGGATGAATGCAGGTGTCCTGGGGGCTAGATGAGGAAACCGAGGCTCAGAGATGTTAAGGAACTTGCCCCGGGTCACAGAGACAGTACGTGGCATAGTGGGGACTAGAATCCAGCTTGAGCTGATGCCACTCAAAGTCCAGGCTCATAGCCATTATGCTGAGATCTCACTGGTGTCTGAAAATACTCATGTTGTGGTCTCCATAATTAGAAGGCAAACCCCAGTTTGTCCTTAAAATTTAATTTCCCTATAAACAAGGTTAGTTCTCAGACCCAGAAAAAAAAAATCAAAACGATCTGATCTGTTTTGCGAGCAGTGGCTGGGGCCAGCTCCTAATGACTGAGCCCCGTGTCTCTGAAGCAGTATCATTCTGTTCCTTCCAAACAAACTTCTGTGAAGTCTGGGATCTGCTCATACTCAGCCAAGCTGGGGTGTGTCAGGCAGAGCCAGGGGCAGCCTCAGCCCCTTGGGTCCTGCTTCTGACTCATTATTTATCTCTGGCAGGAAGTAAACACAGAGAGGAGAGTGGGAGGGAGGGAGGGAGGCAAGGCGTGAGCTCCCTGGCTTTTGACACTGGCTGAAAAAGAAGGTCATGTGCTGGATTAGGTGTGTGTCTGCTCTCTGCTCATCTGGTTTCAACAGAGCCTTCAAGAACAGAAGGGAAGTGTTTTTCCATTCTGAGATAATACCCATTTATTGTAACAACTTGGAAAACAGAGAAAAGTGGAAAGTAGAGGGAAAAAAAATCATCAGTGCTCCCACCATCTACAGACAATGGCTCTTAAAATATTAGTGTTTCCGTCAGACTTTCTTCATTTTTCTAGTTCTTTCTTTATTGTGGGATAGCTTTGTGTGTATATACATATATATTAAACAATATATTTATTTACAGAACTATATGTATAAAAATATATTTAAATAATTAATAGACCATTTTTTAGAACAGTTTCAGGTTTACAGGAAAATTGAGCAGTACAGAGAGCTCCCATATACCCCTCTCTCCTCCCACAGTTTCCCCATTATTAACATTTTGTACTCGTGAGGAACATTTGTTACAATTAATGAACCAATATTGAGACATTATTATTAACTAAAATCTATAGTTACATTAAGCTTCACTCTTTGTGTTGTATATTCTGTGGGTTTGACAAATGCATCATTAGCCACCATTACAGTGTCATACAGAATAGCTTCACTGCCTTAACAGTCTGTTCTCCACCTTATTCATCCTTTCTCTCCCTCCCCTACCAACCCCTGGCAACCGCTGACCTTTTTACTCTCTCCATAGTTTCTTTTTTTTTCTATTACTTTTTTTAATTGGAATAAAATACATATTGTAAGAGTATAAATCTGAGAGCTTGAGGAATGTTTACACTGCTATATGTCCGTGTAATCACACCCAGATCTGGATCTAGATAATTTCCATCAGCCCAGAACATTCTCTCATGCCGCTTCCCAGTCAATAACAACTGCCCAAGAATAGCAACTTTTTGACTTTTATTGCCATTGATTAGTTTTTTGTGTGAGGAAGATTGTCGCTGAGCTGGCATCTGTGTCAACCTTCCTCTATTTTATGTGGGACCCTGCCATAGCGTGGCTTGATGAGCAGTGCTAGGTCCGTGCCCAGCATCCAAACCTGCAAACCCCAGACAGTCACTACACCCCGGGGCTGGACCCTACCATTGGTTAGTTTTGCCAGTTCTTGAACTTCATATAAATGGGATTAAAAAGTATATATACTTTGTTATTTGGTTTCTTTTATACCCTCCTACTTGTTGATTTTCTTAATTATTTTTTTATTGTGGTGAAAAGATGCATAGCATAAATTCCTGTCTCACCCAACTGTAAGCACAGTTCAGTATTAAGTGTATTCACATTGTTGTGCAACCAAAGTTTCTATAGTTTCTTAAGGTAGAAGCTGAGGTCATTGATTTGAGAACTTCTTTCTTAATATAGATGTTTCAGTGCATTAAATATCATTTTAAGTCCTGCTTTAGCCGCATCTGACACATTTTAATATTTGTGTTTTCCCTTTCATTTGGTTGAAAAACTTCCTAATTTCCCTTTTAATTTCTTCTTTGATTCATGGGCTATTTAGAATTATTTACTTAATTTCCAAATGGTTGGGATTTTCCAGATATCTTTCTGTTATTGATTTCTAATTTAAATCTACGGTCTTGTTATGTGTTTTCTCTGTCCAACTCATTTTTTGCTATCTTTTGGAAAAATTCATTATTTTTAGAATCCTACTTTATCTCCCTTTTGACTTATTATCCATAATGACTTGTGTTGTTTTGGGTGGTTGCTCTAGAATCTGCACTGTACATCTGTAATGTATCACAATCTACTTTCAAGTGGTATTACACCATCTCTTGTAGATTGGACAGCTTACACAGTGTGCCTCCATTTCTCCCCTTTTAGCCTTTGTGCTATTGTTGTCATACATTTTACTTCTACATATGTAACAAATCCCAACATATATGTTATTTTTGTTACATAGCCAATTATCTCTTTTTTTCTTATGTCATGATATCTGCTACTGAAGCATTTAAATGGTTCAGCAATATTTTGACTTTTTCCAGTTTGCGTAAGAGGCAAAACTTCATATGAAGGGCAGTGCATATGGCGGAATATTAATAGTTATTGAATATCCATGGGCATATACAGGTGTTTAATATTCTTTCAACTTTTTCTATGTTAGAAAAATTATCTTTTAAAAGAGATTTAAATAATAAGGAAAAAAGGCTTTATATTTGTATGCATAGTTACCATTTCTGGTGTTCTTTCTTCTTTTGTGTAGATCCCAATTGCCATCTGGTATTATTTTCTTTTGGCTTGAGGGAATTCCTTCAACATTTCTTGAAATATAACTCTGCTGGTGGTTGATTCTTTTGGCTTTTGTATATCTGAAAACAAATCTTTATTTCACCTGTGGTTTTAGAAAGATATTTTGTTGGGCAAAGAGCTCTAGGCAGATGGGTTTTCTTTTTTTTTAAGATTGGCACCTGAGCTAATAACTGTTGCCAATCTTCTCTCTCTCTCTTTTTTTCCTGCTTTTTCTCCCCAAATCCCCCAGTACGCAGTTGTATATTTTAGTTGTGGGTCCTTCTAGTTGTGGCATGTGAGATGCTGCCTTAGCGTGGCCTGATGAGCGGTGCCATGTCCGCGCCCAGGGTCCAGTGAAACGCCGGGCCACAGAAGTAGAGTGCATGAACTTAACCACTCGGCCGTGGGGCCAGCCTCGGGTTTTTTTTTTTTTTTTATCTTTTGCTGCTTTATTTATTTATTCATTTATTTATTTGAGGAAGATTAGCCCTGAGCTAACTGCTGCCAATCCTCCTCTTTTTGCTGAGGAAGGCTGGCCCTGAGCTAATATCCATGCCCATCTTCCTCTACTTTATACATGGGACGCCTACCACAGCATGGCGTGCCGAGCAGTGCCATGTCTGCACCCGGGATCTGAACCGGTGAATCCCAGGCTGCCGAGAAGCGGAACGTGCGAACTTAACCGCTGCGCCACCGGGCCGGCCCCCTCTTTTGCTGCTTTAAAGATATTGCCCTCTGTATTCTAGCTTGCATCGTTTCCAACAAAAAAAATCTGATATCATCTTTACTTTTGTTCTTCTTTTTTTCCACTGGCTGCTTTTAATATTTTTCACTTTTTTATTGGTTTTAAGCGGTTTGGTTCTGATATTCCTTGGTGTAAGTTCCTTTCTGTTTCTCGTGCTTGGAGTTAGATTCTTGGATCTATGGGTTTATAGTTTATATCATATTTGGACAATTTTCAGCCATTATTTCTTCAAATAGTTTTTTAAATCGCCCTCCTTCCTTTGGGGACTTCAGTTACACGTATACTCAGCTGACTGAAGTTATCCCACAGCTCATTGACACTCTGATTTTTTTTTTTCAGTTTTTTCTCTCCTTGTTTCATTTTGGAGAGTTTCTCTTGTATGTCTTCAGTTCACTAATCTTTTTCTCTGGAATGGCTGATCCATTATTAATCCCACCCAGTGTGATTTTCATTTTAGACATTGTAGTTTTCATTTCCAGATTTAGGTTTGATTTGGTTTTTTTTTATATCTTCCATGTCTGTACTTAACAAGCTCAATCTTTCCTCAAGCCTCCTGAACATTTGGAATAGAGTTATAACTCTTTTTAAAAGTCCTTGAGTACTAATTTTATCATCTGCATAATTTCTCAGTTGCCCTTGATTGAGTTTTCTTTTCGTTGTGGATCATATTTTCCGGCTTCTTTGCGTGCCAGACACTGTGGACTTTATGGTTTTGGATTCTGGATATTTTTGTATTCCTATAAATATCCTTGCACTTTGCTCTGGGATGCAGTTATTTGGAGTTTAATCTTTTTATCTTTGCTTTTAAGCCTTGTTAGGTGGGCCCAGAGTAGGCTCTAGTCTAGGGTTAATTTTCTCCACTACTGAGGCAAGACTCTTCTTAGTATTCTAACAGATGTTCCATGAATTATGAGATTTTCCACTCTGGCTGGTGGGAGCGGGAACTATCCCCAGGCCTGTGTTGGCTTCAAGGATTCAAGTGGTCTGCACCCGGTCTCAGGTGGTTTCCGTACATATAGTGCTGGTCAGGACCTCGCAGGTCTCGGGAGTTCTCTCTTTGCCTTCTCTGGTACTCTACCTTGGGAACTCCAGCTGCCTTGGTCTCCCCAGATGCCCAGCTGCATCTCCTCAAGTCAAGGAGACAGTCAGGCTTCAGCGGGGTCCCCCACCCTGTGCCACTTCCTCCAGGCCTTCAGCTGGGGCAATAGCAGCACTTACTCTGTTGCTTTCCATCTCCGGGGATCACTGTCCTTCATTTCCCATGTCCCCTGCAGTAGCCAGCCCCCTGTGAGTCCAACCCCCTGTGGTCATTAATAATTCTTTATACGATGCCTTCCAACCCAGGCTCTCTGAAAACACCCAAAAGCCTCCGTATCAAGTTTCTTTCTCCGGTTTTAAATGGAAATGCAGCAAAACCCTCAGCATTTATTTGGGGATAGATGTGAAGGACTTTCTAGAAAAAAAAAATAATAAGAGAGAGGGTGCTGTGGGCACGAGTAGATTTTCTTTCCTCCAGAGCAGCTTGTATCACAGACACTTGCAGCCTCTTCTCTTTTCCTGGCCTCAGATGGCAACTTTGACAGCAGCTACTCTTCCCAAACGCGTTCCCGCAGCTGCATTAGTGCTGGGGAGCAGCCTGGGGTGGTTTTTATCTGGTTAACATGGACCCAGCTTGGCCCCCATGATGTTGACTCATTGACTCCCCCCGCCCTGCATTTAGGTCAATGGGATGACAGAGAGGCAAATTTCAAGGAAATTTGTGATGAAATGGCTGGGACTTATTCTCAAAAGAAACCCTGAATCACTTTTTTGAGCTCAGTACATATGGGCTCAGTCTCGTGTAGGTGACACTGGTGACATCTTATTGTTCAGGAAATGTCCCAAATTCTCTGCAAGATTTTTCAGTCATCATGGGAAGATTCCATGGTGTTCTTTGTTTCGTACTGTGTTGACTAAGGCAGGAAAATGACTTTAATACACATTAGAAGTCTTATCGAGAAGAAATGTAACAAAAATATGTTCCCCACTACTTCCGGTTCAAAATACCCTTGCAGCGTCAAAATAAAATAAAAGCTCCCCCATAATCCAGGCACACAAGCAAAACTGTAGTTCACATTTCTCCATAGACAACCAGTGGGTTTTAACTTAAAATTAAGGAAACCTTCATATTCAGGTGAACAGTCTACCAAATTCCTTGACTTGGGCTTATTAACATTTTAGCGATCTTTCTTCGTTGTGAATAAAAACGACTATCTTCTCTAACGGGATAGTAGTTTTATTTTTGGTATTTGATCATTTAAGAAGTGTCCGAATGATTGGAAGTAATTATTATGTCACAAACACTTTTAAATGAATTGGTGGGGCCGGCCCGGTGGTGCAGCGGTTAAGTTCGCACGTTCCGCTTCTTAGCGGCCTGGGGTTCGCCGGTTCGGATCCCGGGTGCAGACATGGCACCGCTTGACACGCCATGCTGTGGCAGGCGTCCCACATATAAAGTAGAGGAAGATGGGCACGGATGTTAGCTCAGGGCCAGGCTTCCTCAGTAAAAAGAGGAGGACTGGCAGTAGTTAGCTCAGGGCTAATCTTCCTCAAAAAAAAAAAAGAAAGAAAAAGAATGAATTGGTATTTTGTTGTGACAGGATCTAGATGCGTTGGAAGGGCAATGACAGATATGAGTGAGACACGGCATTCTTTCCAGCTTTGGGGAGCGCTGAGTGCAACCATCCAGCAGCTCCTTCCAGCAGTCAGTCTGGAAACCACAAAACTGGGTCACTGTGCTGCCTTTTAGGACCCCACGGGAAGGATGCTGAAAAAATTGGTTATAAGACTGTTTTTAAATTTTCTTTGGAATTCTGTCACCTGTCCCCCTCCCCACACAATGCTGGATAATGGATTCTCATGAGTGGACCCACACCTTGACCTTGAAGTCATATGAAAGTTCATGTGGCAAAGTGTAGGCTGAAAAATAAAGATAGGGGTTTTATCCACCCCTCCTCACACACACCCTTATACTTTAGAACCTACCAATATTTCCTTTCATCTGTTGCCTGGGTTGCTTAAGCATCGTGGTCTTTGTTTTTTCTATCATAGAATGAGCACAGAAAAGAGTTAAAACTGGCTTAAAAACACAGAGCTGAGGGGCCAGCCCTGTGGCATAGTGGTTAAGTTGCCACGCTCTGCTTCAGTGGCTGGGGTTTGCAGGTTCGGATCCTAAGTTGGGACCTGCACCACTCATCAGCTGTGCTGTGGCAGTGACCCACATATAAAGTGGAGGAAGATTGGCACAGATGTTAGCTCAGGGCTAATCTTCCTCAGCAAAAAAACAGAAAACAAAGCTGAGTCTGACAGGGCTTCCAAGGTTAGTGGGCTTCTAGGCATCTGTTCAGGAAGCATTGTTTGGACAAGTTAGGACCATGCATGTGGGTTAGACCTAATCTGCTAAGATTGCAGACAAGGTTCTGAGGAGGTGCCTTTCTCCATGAAAAACCACGTTATAGATATTGAGGACTGGCAGTGTCCCTCTCTTATTAACTGGAGAATTCTTTCCTCTGCATGGATAACGTAGAACATTTATTCCTTTCCTAAGGTCTCTGGGGTAGATGATACATCCCACAGTGCAGGAGTCAACTTAAGTGAGCAGTTAGGGTGTCGGTCAAAAAAGAGATTATTCTTGCACTTCTTTATTCATCTTATCACTCAGTCATTCATCCAACAGAGAACATTCCAGGGCTAGACTGAGACACGGACATAAATGAGATGAACTCTCAATAACCTCCAGGAGGTCACACCCAGTGAGAAAATGAATCATCAAACAAGAGACTCAGTAGGTACTGAGAGAGAGTCTGTACACCGGGCTTTAGGAGAATAGAGGAGGAGACCAAGAAAGCTTCTTTCTTGTACACCTAACAACTGTATTGTAAAAAACGCTGAGTCCAGGATTTAAAAACTCCTAATAGAAATGTAAAAATGGAGGGCATATCCTATGCAACTCTTGTTAGTCATTAATGATTGATCCGGAATGACCTATCATGGCTGGCCCAATCAGTTGTCAAGTTCTCCAGGAGACCGTCTTCTTAGGCAATCTTCCTAGCTTGGGATGGAAAAGAGAGGAAAAGAGAAACTGAGAAGTGGGCTTATTATAGAGTAGAGTGCCTTTGAGAATCACGATTATTTACAACCCTAGAGCACCTTGGTTACCAGACTTATGATTCATAGAGAGAAATACAAAGCAAAGGGCAGGAACAAAGACAATGAATGGATTTGACGGTTAGCAGTTTAGCTGTGCCATTGTGAAGATCTACATGGTCCCCAAATTAACCAGGTTTATTCTGATTTCATGTCGGGAAGAACTGAAAACATTCTGGAGTTTAGTTTACTTTCTTTGGCTGGGGTCTCAGCCTTTCTTCTACTGAAAAAAGGTCCCAACATGGCCCATGGGCCAATCCAGATTTTGACAAGCCCTCAAAATGTATGGGGGAAACAGAACACCACAGTAATCCTAAACTGCCGCTGGGGTTTGGGGAGCTAATTGATCACATCTTTGCCCACCAGATTCTGAATCAATTGTGAAATAGATGCTGGAGGTAGATAGGGAGGAGAGCGCCAGCTTTGTCAAAGGCAAGGTTGGACTGGTGGACAAGTCAAAATGGGGCTCCTCACACTGCCCGTGAACTAACCTCCCCCACACAGTGCCAGGCTGTGTATCAGTGCAGGGGGCCATGAAAGGCAGGGAGAGCTGGCCCCAGCGAGCTGGCCACCTGGCAGGTAGCTGTGGGAAAAGTGGCTGCATTGTGGGTAGGCTCATCTCAGCGACCTTGAACCCTTTAACCCACCTGTGGGGAGACTGTACCTATGGGGTTTGCTTTCCCCATCTTACCAATCAGAGAAGCCTCACTTCCTCCTGGGGGGATCGCCCTAAGGGAGTGGGGAATAGGGCAGAAGCGTGGTACTTCTCTGAGAGCTCAGAAGTGTCACAAAGCCCCTAATTTATGGGCCAAGGCAGGAATGCAGGCAGCTGAGGAGCACCCCTGGTCCCTACGCCCCTTGTCCCCACCCCAGCTGCCACAACTGTTAAGGGTATGTCAGGACTGGTAGTTCCCAGGGGCTGCTGTTTAACTCGCTGGTTTTCCCTCTAGCCTGTGTTTTCCTTTTCCAGAAAGTGCATTGGAATGCAATGAGTAACAGTGGTGATATGTGAAGAAATCTTCTAATCTTTTGAATTAGACTAATTTATGAAAATAGCAAATCATTCACAGACTTCTATACTTTATAATCACTAACAAATTACTCGCAGTGCATCCCCCTAACTCATTAGACCCACCAGGCTGCATTGGGACTTGTGGTTGAGAAGTGCTGCCTTCACCTCGTTTCTTTGGCAGGAGCAGTTAAACAAAACTACTTTGCCTTTTCTGGGCCTCAGTTTCCTCATCTGAAAATGAGAGGTTAGGACTAATAGATTACTGGAATGCTATAATTGTACAGAAGAAAAGAACTTTCCTAATCTTCAATTGAAACCACCATGATTTGAGAGCATTTCTGCATATTTAGGATCCTTGATTTGGGTTCAATTGTATCTGTCTATCCATCCATCCATCCATTCGTCTATCTGTCCATTTATTCAACCATCCATCCATCCATCACCCATCCATCTATCCATTCACCCGTCCATCCATCCATCTATCCATCCTTCCATGCATTCATCCATCCATCTATCCAACCACCCATTCATCCATCCACCCATACATTCATATATCCAGTGTTTGCTATATGTCAGGCATGGGCATAAAATATTGAAACAGCATACGTTATATCCCAGTGAGGGAAGTGATCATCAATGTTGATGGCAATTGTGACTATAGATGGTCCCCAACTTACAATGGTTTGACTTACAATTTTTCAGCTTTTCGATGGTGCAAAAGCAATCTGCATTCAGCCGAAACTGTACTTTGAATTTTGATCTTTTCCTGGCTAGTGATGTGTGGTATGACACTCTCTCTCGTGATGCTGGGCGGAGGCGGCGAGCTGCATCTCTCAGGCAGCCATGTGATCACAAGAGTAAACAACCAGTACCCTTACAGCCATTCCGTACCCAGACAACCGTGCTGTTTTTCACTCTCAGTACAGTATTCAATAGATTACATGAGATATTCAACACTTTATTGTAAAACAGGCTTTGTGTTAGATGATTTTGCCCAACTATAGGCTAATGTAATTGTTCTGAGCACATTTAAGGGAGGTCTGGCTAAGCTATGACGTTGGGTAGGTCAGATGTATTAAATGCATTTTTGACGTACGATATTTTCAACTTAGGATGAATTTTTCGAGATGTAACCCTGTCGTAAGTTGAGGAAGATTTGTAGTGTCATCACTAGGTGGGCCTGTGAAAGGAGAGCTGATCCCAGAGGCCAGGGCAGGCTCATTGAGAAGTGAAGATCAGGGTTGAGATCTGCTGGGGAGGAGCAGCGGGGTGCCAGGCTCCAATAGATTCGGGGATGCGGAGCTCTGTATGGGACAAAGTAGGTTAGAGCCACAGCCGATGGCAAAGTGAAGCCACTGTTTTCCCATGGGGGTGACGGGATCAGGCTTTCATTTCTAAGCCACTGCTCTGGCTGCAGCCTGGAGAACACGATGAAGGGATGGGAGAAGAGGCTGCAGCACCCGTCCAGGAGAGGTGAGGCCAGTAACTACGGGTAGCAGGAGGCGGAAAGACCTGGAGCAGGCAGGACTTGAGTTAGCTTTGCATCGGTAGCTCTGCGCCCGGGGTCTGGTCTTGAACCTCTCTGGGAACATTTCTTCATGTGTGCAATGGGAGCCATCTACTCTGCCTGGCTACAGTGTGGGTTAAATGCAATCATAACTGAAAAGAGCTTAGCATAGCCTGGCCTTAGTAAATGCCCAGTACGTGGCAACTCTCCATCTTGACAATTTTGCTTTAGGGTTTTACTGATATCCTTAAAGCCTGGTAGAGCTGGGGCCCTAATTCTTTTTCCCCCAGCCAGCCTTCTTCCGCCCTTAAGCATTCCTAGTCTACTCGTGTGTGTGTGTGTGTGTGTGTGTGTGTGTGTGTGTGTGTGTGTGTTCAGAGCCATGCATTTAGGAACCCATCTGGATGTGATCGTCTCCAGCTAGGATAGTGGGGAGGGTCTTCTCTGCATTCCATCTTCTGCTTAAACTTTTGTTGCAGCAAATCACGCCCCCCCCACCTCAGGTCGCCTGTACTTCTCCCTTTGTTGTACTGGGGGCGTCCGGTCTGCACCCAGGAGGCTGCAGTCCGTTGCCCTCCCGACCTCAACACAAAGGCAGCTCCCCGTTGGGATGAAAGCCTTCCATTGACAGCACCCCGCTGCCCAGCCCACGAGAGCTCGCCCTCAAATTCTGAGCAGAACCTCCATCCCACACATTTTGACTCAGTCTTGAAGCATAAAAGGACATTATGTAAGCTTCAATTAATGCAGAGCCCTCACAGATCAGTTCTTAGAATTATTCCTGCCCCTCGGCAAATCTGCTCCTGGCGAGTGACTTTAATCTGGCTTTGAAAATTGCTTCTGAGGGGTAATCAAAGAGACTGCTGGTGCTGTTTCTGCTACATAAACCAAGGCTGGGTTCTCGTCTGGGGGAGCTGTGTGCCCCACACTCAGTGGGAAGTTGGTTCCTGGCTGCTCTCTGATAAGACCCACGAGTTTTCAAGGTACCCAAATCTAGTGAATTTATCATCTTGTCCCCAGATGATAATGACTTTGGTCAGCCCGAAGGGAAGCCACACGCTCCCTCTAAGCTGGCAGCTCATATCGGAGGCTGGGGATGGGGGACAGGGAAGCAGATTTGCTTCCTTCCCAGCGTGATGAAGCCTCGAGCAGGGCGCTGTGCTCTGATCTCCTTGAACAAGCAGACGTAAACAAGAGTGCTTCATTTCTGAATTACACACCGTTAATCTCATTAGCTACTCAACGATTTGACCCCTAGTAAATAAGTGGGACGCAATTAAATATAAAGTGTTTGTTAAAAGGAAAGTGGCCGGATGTGGAGTGTGGAGTTGCTGGTTCTGGAATAATCCATTGAGCCAACAGCCTCGTGGCTTGTGAGCGCTCCTGAGCCTCGTGCTCTCCAGAGGCCTGACCGAGGCACGTTACCTGCAGCCCAGGTGGTGTCACACGTGTCAGCCAGGGCTGGGCCAGGGCTTTCGGGGGGGCACATCTGTCCTCACGACCATTTGGGGGTGGAGGGATTCTTATAACTTACCCTCTGAGTCTTCTCTTCTTTGCCCTCATCAGTTCTGCTTTTGGGTCTGAAAATGCCAGTCCTGTTGAGACAGTAGCCACCGTCTCTTGGGTCCTTCTTAAAGCTTTTCGGTATCTCAGGCACAGCATGCCTGTCATAGGTGCAGGAACCTACATAAGGATGACTGGCTTGGTGACGACGTGTACACACCTCCTCCAAGGATGTGGTGTGATGTCACAGACATTTCGTAGGTGAGGAGCTTGGCAAGAGGCTGGAATGGAGCCAGGGAAAGAGCCACCCATCCTCTGTCTCAGTCCATTCAGGCCTTCGTAACAAAACTCCCATAGACTAGGCGGCTTCACAACAGACATCTATTTCTCACAGTTCTGGGGGCTGGAAGTCCAACGTCAAGGTGCCGGCAGATTCGGTGTCTGGTGAGGGCCTGCTGCCTGGTTCATGGATGGCCGTCTTCTTGCTGCATCCTCACATGGCAGAGGGGCGAGGGAGCTCTCTGGGGATTGTCTTATAAAGACACCAATCCCATTCCTGAGGGCTCCACCCTCAAGACCTAGTCATCTCCCAAAGGCCTCACCTCCTAATGCCATCCCCTTGGGGGTTAGGTTTCAACATATGAGTTTTGGGGACACAAACATTCAGTCTCCCTCCTTGGAAGATTTTGGAGGCAGCATAGAGTGAATGAGAAGATCACAGCCCATGGAGTCGGATGCCCATCAGATCCAGGCTTAACCTCTCTGTTCTTACACGTGCTAAATGGCAGCGACAGTTGCCATCTTGCACAGCTCTCAGCAGGGTTGAATGAGACAATCCACGCCCTGCACTGATGTCCACTGAGTTTCATCCATTATTATTTTCCCAACTTTTCAGTTTGGGAAAGTTGAAACCTCACCTCAAAAATGCTGAAAGGATAGTCCAATAAATGCCTGCATACCTACTGTCTCTGCTCACACTGCTGTAACGGCACACCACAGCCTGGGAGGCTAAACAACGGGAATTTATTCTCTCACAGTTCCAGTGGCTGGAATCCCGAGGTCAGGGTGCCAGCAGGGTTGGGTTCTCGGGGCACCGTCCTTCTTGGCTTGCAGATGGCACCTCCTCACTGTGTCTGCTGGTGGCCATCTCTCTGTGTGAGGGCACTCCTGGGGTCCCTTCCTCTTCTTATAAGGACACCGGTCCTGTTGGATTAGGACCCCACTCTTGTTATGACCTTGTTTAACCTTAATTAC
This sequence comes from Equus asinus, assembly GCF_041296235.1. Taxonomy (NCBI): domain Eukaryota; kingdom Metazoa; phylum Chordata; class Mammalia; order Perissodactyla; family Equidae; genus Equus; species Equus asinus. The sequence goes on along the minus strand of NC_091791.1, from coordinate 10,917,407 downwards.
CTCCTTAAAGGCCCCATCTCCAAGTACAGTCCCATTGGGGGTTAGGGCTTCAACACATGGATGTTAGGGGATCACAATTCAGTCCATAACACATATTCCTAAATTTTAAGCGGAATGTATTTCACCTTCCCACTCCATGCATCCCTCATAGAGGAATGCATGTGCCTTGCCTTGCGTGGAAAGCTGGAATTCTGGCACTGAACATGGAGAGCAGAATCTTTCCTCTGGTCACATCCAAAACACCATGGGTCTATGAATACATGAATGTGTGTATGTAACAGTTACAAGAAGATTCCATAAATTTTCCTCCCTGTAATAATTTTAAAGAACATGGGAAAAGCCTTAGAAAAACCATGCTTCTGTTAACTTTGCCTTAAGCAATTTCTCTTGATACTAAACAATTTATGATCATAAAGAGTATACAGAAGCACAGCTAGGTAAAAATAACAAAAATTGCACCTGCTAAAACATTGTGTAGGAAAAAAAAGGAAATTCACTAGAGCACTTCAAGTGGCGAGCATGTGGGAGATATTTTTTCCTACATTTTAAAAATTTTGTATTGGCCATTTATTATTTTTAAATTTTAAAAATGCGCTTAATTAAAACTGTATAGAAATGAGGAACACTGTCCAAATATGGCAGGTGATAAACTATTTTACAATAATCGGATAGTTGGTTATCTACAGCATGTCTATAATTCTGAGCCATGTTGCCCCAGGTTTCTTGCACATTTTAAAGTTTTTCTTCACACATTGTCCAGCTAAGTCAGTTCAAGTTAAGACAAATATGGGTATGGAGGAAATTCAGCTCCCAAGAGTTAGATATAGGTCATATGCAGAAATCCCACAGCTCAACAGAATTGATTTGGGGTTATGCCTCTCACAGTACCACCTGTTGGATGTGAAAGATCAAGTTAACTGTTATCAGGAATAACGCTTTATTTCAAAGCCTGGCCTTGCCCACTTGGGCCTTTCCCCAAACATCCAAGGATCCCCAGAAGGGTTCGGGCGCTCCTTGTAAACCACACAGAACTGGTTCAAACCCTCTATTACAGTTTACATTGATTAAACACTTTGAGTTTCCCACATTTTAGACTATTATGAATGTTTCCATATTTCCCTGTTCACTACTGACCTGCATGGAAAAGCCCGAACTGAATGTCTGAGAGTCTGTGCACCGCATTTCGGAGCGAGAGAGAGAGACAGGGCATGCGTGATGGTTATGGGAGGGGCGGGATAGGGCGGGTCTCCTCACAGAGAGGAGGCAGCTGCACAGGACGGTGTGTTTGTGGCCTTTAGCAGGGAGAGGCTGGGGTGATTCTGCCTGCGAGGTGGCTCTGTCCTTGCATCCTTGTTGAAACATTTAATGTTTTCGTTGTTGGCAGCGTCGGGCATGGAGGCTCCTGCTCTGCTTCTGAGGGTGCTGCCAGCCTGGACCCGTGCATTGTGTCCCCAGAGGTGACTGAGCCGAAGAAGCGCCCACAGGACGCCAGGGGCCCAGAAGGTTCTCCACTGCCCAGCCCCCCCACGCCCAGGGAGCAGGAGCGCCCCTCGGCCGCTATGCCCTTTGCCGAGGGCCCCCCAGAAGTTTGCTTGGCAAGCCCAGCAGCGGCAACCGAAGATTGGCCTCTTGGTCAACATCCTGGGAGGGAACCTTCCCCAAATACCCCAGGGGACACCCTGGCAGCGTTTGTCACTGAGGCGGACAGCCTTACTCAGCGCAGTGCAGTTGCCATTGTCCCCAGTGCCGGGAGAGAGAAAGAGCTGAAGGAGGAGGGACATATAGTATCTTCCTCCAGGTGCATTGACCAGTTGCCAGGAATTTCACCATCACCTCCTACAGAGCCAATGAAGGGAGAGCCATGTGGAGAGGATGGCCGGCCTGGTGGTTTCAAGTCCCAAGGGAAAGAGGCTGCAGGTGGTTTTTCCCACACAGAGTCAGGGCAGGGGGTGGCTTCTGTACAAGTGGCCCCCACAGCCCCTACTGCAGCACAGTTAGACAAGGAGAGCTCAGCTGGTCTGGAGGAGTGCCTCCCAAATCCGGAGACCCTGACCCCAAAAGACCCGGCCCCCAGAGTCTCAGACAGAGAGAAGCGCCAAGTGGAGGTGGCACCTCAGGATTCAGTGGATGGCCTGGGATTCCTTGGGGTCTGCCAGCCCATGCAGAGCAGAGATTCAGGGGCTGCCCAAGAAGCCGAAGCTAGTGCTGCTTCCTGGGAAAGCTGCCAGCAACAAATGGGAGCACATCTGCCACATGCAGAGCTGCCCTGGGATTCTCTGAGTCCTGCCCTGGCACCAGGGGCTAGGGGCTCTGGGAAAGAGAACATGGATGCTGGTGAAGCTCAGGGTCACTCGCAGACAGGGACGCCAGGAACCGAGCCCAGTAAAGCTGTCTGTGCAGCAGCAGGCGACCAACCTGAAGAGGGGTTAGTTGTGAGCACCGAGCCTTCCCCCCATGTGCCTATGGAGGAAGCGCATCCAGCTTCAAGCCTCACTTCACCGCCAGCTGCTCAGGCCTCTGTTGCTGTGGAGGAACCCAGCTGGTTGACCAGGGAGATGAGTTCCGGGGCTGAGATGCCAGTTCTTACAGATCCAGCCAAAGAGCTGGCAGATGAAGGGTTGGGGGGACAGGAGAAGCGCATGTCAGATCTCGGAGGTGAGGGAGAGGGTGCAGAAGGGAGCCCCAGAGAGCTTCCTGTGTCTTTGTCCCAGGAGGAGAGGGGAGAGCTCTCAACTGAGGAGCAAGGCCATGAAGTCCAACAAGGGCTGCTGCCCACTCCCCCTCCCAGTGCATCAGATGAAAGTGCCAGAAAGTCACTGGAGCCAAAGGAGGAAGCCCGGGCCCCGGAAAGCCCAGCTGTGGCTAAGGAGGAAAGCAGCGTGCCCGGGGCCGACCTTAGAGGACAGGAAGGAGCCCCAGAGCCATGTGACAATGCATATCCTGGGAACCTGTGGGGAGAGCAACCCCAGGCCTTTGGCTGCAAGCCTAACCCAGAGATGGAGAAAGACGAGGTTTCAAAGCTAATCAGTGATGTGGAGAGCAAAGTCCCTCCCAGCACGGACTCGGTACAGCCACTCAGAAAGGACGGTCCCGGGTATGCGGACAGGCCTGGCTCTCCATCAGAAGACGCAGCTTGGAGCTCAGTGGCCTGTGGGATGATGGGAGAAGCCTGTGTGGTCCATGCATCTGGCTCACTGCACAAGCCCGGTGAGCAGGATCCTGCCCTGCCCCCTGATCTGGATGGAGCCAGTGAACACATTCTTCCCGAAGGAGGTGTCTGGGAGGGGCCAGGATTGCAGACCAAATGTCCTGACACGCTTCAGGATGTGGGGGGTTTGGGAAGAATGGACTCTGTTCCTGTTTTAGAATCTGAGAAGTCGGATTTCCTGTCAACTCCTGCTGCAGAGGTGGTCCCCGAAGCCCAGGAAGTGGTGAGCACATCTGAAATAAAGACGAGGAGCCGCCCAGCCACACCGAAGCCCGGCAGCTGTGATGGAGAGAGCTTGTTGACGTCCCTGGACCAGTCTTGTGGGCTGGGGCGTGATGCACCTGGACAGGAAGACCATGCTGATGGGCCACATCCCCCCGAGGAGAACTTCGCAGTGGACTGCGGGCTCACGACGCTCAGCCTGGAGCAAGACAGGGAGGGAAACCCGTCCTGCCCCGGGGACAGCTGGACACAAGTAGCTGCATCCGAGGGGCCCTCACTGTCTTCTGAGAACTGTCTGCAGCCATCCCAATTGGACCCAGAAGCATCTGCCTTTGATGTGCTCAGGGAGAAAGCCCAAGCGTGTGAAAATGGGAAAGAGACTTCTCCAGGTGATCCAGGTTTTCAGAGCCCGGGTGCAGACTCTCCCCAAATCCATGTGCCTGTGGAACCTCAGGAGGCTGTGAGTTTCTCCACTCATGGAGGAAAGGAACCAGCTTCCAGATCAGAACTTCAAAGTGGGCTCCTCAAAGGCAGTATGCCTAATGCTCCAAGTTCAGCTCCCAAGGACCCAGTTCCGGAGAGTCCGGCGACAGGGCAGTCGGAGTTGTCAGCACCAATAGGACCAGAGATACCTGCACTAGGGGAGAATGGGCAAGAGGGAGCAGGCAGTGGCAGTCTGCTCTCCAGGGTCTCGTCTCCTGCAGCAGACACCTTAAAAGACTCTTCTCTTGCAGGTAGCTTGAGCAGAAAGGAAAGTTGCTGTGCTGGGCAGGGGCCGAACGAGTCCCAACAGGAGCTGGTTGATATGCTGGAAGCCAGCAGCCAGCATGAAGAAGCTTGTCGCAGGGACGCAGGCATTTCTGAAGCAGCTGACTCTTGGCCCCTGCTCCAGGGCTTGGGAAAGACTGAGAAGGCAAGTAGGAACACAGTGGGGACCCCGCCTTGTCCGCCTGACTCAGTAGCTTTCCCGGATGCAGCTCACTGCCCACCAGCCCCAGTGTTCCCCTGTCCAAGAGTCACACCCGCCCAGGATGCCCCAGAGAGAGAAGCATGTGATGCAACCCAGGAAGGCAGGCAGCAACCAGTGCCGGCCCCGCAGAAGGAAATGGAGCATCCCACCGCCTCAGATGCGAAGGCGCAAAAGCTTCTTGGAAGTTTCCCATCAGCTGAGGAGCAGGGTGTGGAAGGTGAGGCTGCTAAGACTGGTAAGAACGACAATGAAGGAGATCCGGGGATGCAGCGGGCTCTGGAGGAGCCAGGAGGAGCTGCTCTGAGTGGTGGCTTCCTTCAGACTGAGCAGTGCCCCTCCTCTGGGAAGGAATCTTCTACCGCTGCCCTAGGTGAGCCCAGCCAAGATGAGCAGCCCTCGGCCAGCTGCCAGGATGCTTTACTGCCAGCCGGAGAGCTGGGTGGGATTCCCAGCGCCACAGTGGACATTTCTGCACCCCAGGTCATCCTCGACGCGAAGAGGCTCCTGCCATCTGGGCCACCAGAAGAAGCTGCTCCTGACACTCCTTACCTGCATATCGACGGTGCTGCTAGGAAAGGGCCAGAAGACAGTGGGGTGAAAGCTGTTTCCTCTCAAGACCCCAGGGCTCCTGGTGAAAGCCCTTGTCCCACAGGGGAGCCCCTGCTCGCCTTGGAAAATGTCGCCTCCCTGAAGCTGTCTGCTGGCTCCCTTTCCTCCCTCTCACAACCAGGAGCTGCAGGTGGGGAAACCTCTGTGGTGCAAGCCAGCAGCGGAAGTCCCAAAGCTGGAAACGTTGAGGGACCTGTGGACTCTGTGCCCTACCTGGAGAGGATGCCGCTTCTGGCCAAGGGTAAGCAGACAACGGGAGAGGAGAAAGCAGCAAGTGATCCCGGTGCGGGTGCCAGGCCCAGTGAGATTCCAGCGTGCCCTGCCAGTGGGGAAGGCATGGCAGGCAATGCAGCAGGGGAGACAGAGAACAGCAGGGAGAGGATGGTAGAACCTTCCGAAGATCCGAGGAGGGGTGTGTCAGGTGGTATAGACTCAAGCTCCAGGCAGACCAGCATGATCGCTGGGTTCTCTGACTTCAGGCAGCACATCACCAAGATCTTTGAGAAGTCTGTGCTGGGAACCCTGACCGCTGATCGGCCCCAGAGCACACCAGGAGGAAAGGCAGGAGCTGGGAGGAGCGTGGCGGGCAAGGACCTCGCTGTGCCGTTGAGCCCGGAGAAGCTTCCAGATGGGATTCAAGCAACGGCTGTTGCTCCTCTCCCCACCCCTCCTGCTGGACTCCAGGTGGACTCAAAGGAGAAGAAGCAAGAGTTGGCTGTAGAGGCTGAGATTTCCCATCTGGTTCCCCAGGGTCCAGCTCCAGAAAAGCTGCCAGGGCAGGGGGTGCTGGCTGCAGAGCAGAACCTGCCAGGTGCCAGGGTGGGGGTGGCCATGACTGGTGTCCCACAGGTGCAGAAGGAAAGCGAGAAACCAGAGGGGGCTGGGGAAGCTGGGCAGGGAGGCCAGGCCCACTCACAGCAGGGAAGCGGCCGGCAGGAATCAGCTTCGGGTCCTTGCTCACAGGTAGCTTCTCAGGAGATCCCTGAGGAGAAGGCTGCTGACTTGCAGGGGGCTCCCAAGAGCCATGGAGAAGGGGACTCGGCTCAAGACAACAGAATTCCTTCTGGAGAACAGCACCAGGAAACATCCACCAGTGACAGTCAACCCAGAGATGGTGCCGGTGGCTTTGCTCACACAGGGGCTGCGGATGACATGCCAGGGTCCACCTCTGCCCTGGGAGCATCTGCTCCCCATGGGGATACTCCGACTGTGGCCCAGGCCATCAGTGAGGCCTGGACCCCCAGTACACTGGGAGATGAGAAGACGCATGTTGGTGCTGCCTGGATCTTGGAAACACAAAATTCCCTGGGCAACCAGAGCACCCCTGAGCCACCCACTGGAGAAGTGGCGGACACTCCCCTGGAGCCCAGCTCGGTGGCAGGAGCTGCTGGGGAAGCAGAGGGTGACGTCACTTTGAGCACAGCTGAGACCGGAGCACGTGTGTCTGGTGACCTGCCTGAAACAGGTACTACCAGAATGTTCTCTGGTGAAGCTCGTGCCTTGGGGCTGCCAGGGAGCCGTGGGGACCCAGGCTGCTCTGACGGGGCTCTGGGGATGGAGGCTGCAGCCGCCCTGTGCGGGGACAGCCCAGCCGGGCACCAGCAGGCTGAGGAGCAGCCCGGGCCTGAGCTTCCCGATCCTGCTGCAGATGGGAGAGTGCGTGTCTCCTCACCTCCAGAACCTGACGAAACTCGGGACCTGAAGCTGCAAAACCTGGCTCCAGAAGCGCTCCATGATAAAAGGTACTTAGAAGAAATTCCCACGGGAATGTGGGGTCAGTTTCAAAAGTAATTCCCACCCTGATTTTTAAAAGTCAAACAGATGGGTAGTTTTTAATGAAGCTAAGTTTTCCATCTCTAATTGTTTAAATTCACCTGCTTACAATCTCTGGGTGTGCTGAGATTCTGAAACACGTGAGCAGTGGGTGGAGTTTGGGAGCTGTTGGTTTAACACGTTCTTTAATTCGTCTAACTGGAACTGTTGGAAAAGCGTGAAATGTTTACTGGCCGGCAGCACGCTCTTGGGTCATGGGTTACAGTCAGTCACATGTTTTTCTGGAGTTGAGATACATCTGTTTTTGAATATCTGGATTTATTTACGCAGAGATGCTGAAGGGATCTAAAAGCATCTCAAAGCTCTTGAATGCCTGAAGCTAATTTTTTTCTAGGGATTTTGGCAAAGTAGTGGCCTAAAGCTTTAATTGGGCTTTTCCAATAGGAAGGGGAGAGAATGCCCTTCTCACCATCTACTGCTTTCTTCACATTATCCCAGAAAGAGCCCCGGGCCTGGCCTATCCACCTTACCTTCCGTTCCTGAGAAGGATGCTCCAAACGTCATGGGCGAGGTCATTTCAGATGAGGCCAGAAGTGCGGGAGGAGCAGAAAGGTGAGTGAAAAGGCGTCAGCCTCTGGAGAATCATGATGCCGTCCTTTGGCAGAGACACGCTGGATGTTTTGCCAAGGAGAGTACTTTATATACACGAGTCCTTCTGTAAGGAAGAAGCAAATAGCCTTCCCATTCTTGACAGGGGTAAAGACGTGCCTGAGATGATGATAAGCTGCATGGTTGTCAAAGGGACTGAGGGAGTTGCTTTCATATCTGAGCTTATTACCTTAGAAAAAAAACCCCAGCTTTATTGAGATATAATTCACATACCATATAATTCACTCATTTAAAGTGTACTATTCAATGGCTTTTAGTATATCACAGAGTTGTGCAACCATCACAGTCAATTTTAGAACATTGTCATGCTCCCCCAAAAAACCCTGCACGCACGCCTTAGACATCACGCCCCAACCTCCCACCCCCCCAAGCCCTGGACAACTACTAATCTAGTTTATTACCTTTTGAGGCAAATGAGTTCAATACTGATTTAATCTCTGCAGCAGGAATGTCTAATCACCAGCAACCACACTCCATAAAGATCTTGAGATTAGAGGAGGACGAGTGACAGACATGAGTGTGAATCCCAGACCTCACACCTGCAGGGTGCTTCCCTGTTCCTTCCCAAGTGAAATGCCACCTATGGTTGTGCAAAAGCTGCTGCTCAGAGGTTTCTTCCATTGGGGGAAAAGGAGAGAATTGTAGACAAAGACACACTGTGAACAAGCTTTGCAACATCCTCAGACCTTTGGCTGTTCCGGCACTCTGTGCGTGCGTGCATATGTGTGTACATGAGCAGGTGGGGTTGGACTTTGAATTAGTACCCGTGGCTGGCCAGTGTATCCTACCAAACAGCTGCAGGCATTTTACAAATGATCTGATTCATAATTTGCACGTGCCAAAAGAATGCCTGCTCACCTGTTTTTCGAGTCTGAGTGCTTCCACCGATACCCAGCTGCCGCTCCTGCCCAATGAGGGCGGGTCTCACAACTCCGGGCCAGCGAGATGCAGGCGCATGGCGCTGAGACAGATGCGAGTTTAATCTGTGCTGGACATTTGTCTCTGCTGCTGACTTAGCACTCGATCCCCTGCTGCCCTTGCTGGTGTATATTTTTTACATTCCCACTTAAAGTGTAGGAAAAATATCTACCTAGGAACATCCTGCCCCTCCCCGCAAATGATGCATTAGCTCCTTCTTCACTGTCCCCGGACGTTGTATCACCTTCGTGGAGAACTCAGGGACAGACATTGGACAGTTCAGTAAGTCCTTCATGGCTCATTGTCTTAATCACTTTAAATTTTAAAATGGCAATTTCTAAATTAGTATTAGAAAATTTGTTAGGTATAGAAAAGTATAAAAAAGAAAAATTTGCTCATGATTATTGTTACTTATTATTTTAGTGTATTTTCATCTGTCGGTTTTTTCTATTTAAATATTTACAGAGCCACCAAAAATTTGCAAACATAAATCATAGTGGCCGAAGTTGTGTAACTGACCACAGCTGAGCAAGCAGAGGACATCTAGGCTCCCACGAGTGTTTCACTCGTGGCTCACTCTGCTCCGTTTGAGGGTCCGTCGGGCGGTAGGCTGTTAGATTCTCTGGGTCTGTGCCATCTACATTGGCTGCCACTCGTCACGTGAGTGGAGATGTGCTGTAAGTGTAAAATACACACCAGATGCTGAAGACTTAGTATGAAAAAAGAATAGAAAATACATCGTTAATAATTGTTATATTGATTATTTATTAAAATGATATTTTGGATGTATTGAGTTAGAATATATTATTAAAATTAATTTTCCTTGTTTCTTTTTGCTGCTTTTAATGTGGCTACCAAAAGTTTTTAAATCACATTTGTGGCTTTTGCATCCACGGCTTGCATTTGTGGCTTGAGGTCTATATCCGTTTAGATCGTTTGGCTCCATAACCTACTTTGTCCTGGTCCTTGAAGGAAATGAAGGTGAACAGAGCTGGCCTTTCCTGTGCTGTGGGCTCTTGGGAAAAAGGTCTCCTACCCTCCCACTGGTTGAAGGTTTCTGGGAAGAATTCTGATTGGACTCTCCCCTCCAGCATGAGGTGGGGTGACCTCTGGCTTCCTTCCTTTGAGGAGAATTACAGAGGCAGAAACGTCTGAGCAAATAGGCCACAGCAGCTTCCGGCTTATGCTTAGTAGACAGTCAAGGGTCTCTGGAAGGTATAGACCAGCTGTGTCCAATAGAAATATGATGTGAGCCACAAATGCAATCTTGAATTTTCTAGTAGCCACATTAAAAAAACGGAAACATGGGGCCGGCCCTGTGGTCGAGTGGTTAAGTTCACGCGCTCCACTTTGGCTGCCCAGGATTTCACCGGTTTGAATCCTGGGCGCAGACATGGCACCGCTCATCAGGCCATGTTGAGGTGGCATCCCACATGCCACAATTAGAAGGACCCACAACTAAAATATACAACTATGTACCGGGGGGCTTTGGGAGAAAAAGGAAAAAATAAAATCTTTAAAAAAAAAATAACCAAACAGAAACAGGTAAAATTAATTTTACTAAAATATTTTATTTATCCAGTATATCATAAATATTATCATTTCAACATCATATCAGTCAACTGTGATAAGTCATACAACTTCAGTCTCCAAGATTTATGTTTGCAAAGAGTTTTGATGGCAGGGGGAAGAAACAGCTCTGTAAATATTTAAACAGACATGATTGATTTCAACAATCAATATAAAATTATTAAGGTGATAGCCTACATTCTTGTTTTCACAGTAGGTCTTTGAAATCTGGTGTGTATTTCATACTCACAGCACATCTCAGTTTGGACTAGCCATATTCCAAGCACTCAACAGCCACACAGGGCAAGTGGCTGCCATATTGGACACCCCAGCCCTCATAGAGCTGTAACAGTTATTGACAATGATCCAGAAGGCCGCGCCTTCCCATGGGGACCCCAAAGTCCCCCGTCTCTCTGTCCAGCAACTTCATTCCTACAGGTTTGACATCAATGCTGGGAATGCTCCTTTGCCTTGAGGAGGAGACTCAGTACCTCTGGTGAACCTGTCATCACGAGCGGGCCGTGCCGTGGAGCTGGGCGGGTCTCACAGAAAGTCCAGCCAAGGCCAGGGCGGGTGTGTGCATCCTGGGAGCTGCAGGTGTTGCACATAAAGGTGAAATTCAGCAGCAGTCTGGGGACGTTGGGTGGCCACACATCAACAGAAGCTACCAGGAGCTGGATGGTAATGAAGGCCAGAGCAGGGCTTCCAGACTCACACCCCAGCTCTGCCCCTGGCTGGTTACATACATAACCTCAGTGTGCCCATCTGTAGACTGGGATGATGCCAGCTGTACCTGGCTCACTGAGATAATGATTTGAGTGCAATGCCAGCACGTTCTGGCACTCGGCAGTGCCGGGTTCCCTATCGCAGTTCTATGCGATGGGCTGTCCCCGTGCAGCAAACAGTGGCCACCACCCGTCTTCATGTGGTTGAGGTTCCAACCTGGCCATCTTTCTTTTCTAATACCGAATTCTTTTTCTGCTAAAATATCGAAATGGCCGAAGAGATTGAATTCTTCCTTACCTCCTACTCTGTAGCCCACAGTGATCTCCTTCAAGTTAAAATTTTTTGAGATTGTATTTTATTGTAAAACCTCATATGTATCTTTCATTGTGTACCATATTGGATTGCATTTCAACACAGAAATAATGTTTTGAGTTGCCACGAGGAGAGCAAAGCAAATCAAAACCCAATTTTCTACTCTCTTGTGGTTAGCATGTGACACGCTTCTGTTGAATGTATTGAATTTTGAAGATTCTGCTGACTTGAAGAGAGCCCATACGACAGATCAGATGCAGTATCTAAGCCATGTCTCTTTTTCATCTTGAAGACGGGATGGTTTGATAACTTAGTCTCATACACATGTGGATGCAGGGAGCACAAATATCTTTGCTGCCTATTTCTCAACTTTTGAAGTCAAATTGGCACTGCTGGTGGATGTACCACGGATGTCCTGTGGCTTTGCTTACCTCCAGCCACCACCCCACATCCAAGGGGTATGTGCAGCCCCCATCTCTGAGAAGCAGGCTCTGGCAGACAGCTCGGCTGTGGATTTCTGTGCATTGTGTCGTCCCTTCCTGTGGAAGAGTTTGGGACCCACAGACAGCCTCGCTTTGTTTTTAGATTGTTCTACAGATGGTGCTTGAATTGATTTTGAGTTTGTACACATACAATTCTCTTCCTTGTGGATGGCAAGTCTAGAATTTGGCATTTTGATTATCACCACTGATGATCAGACATGTATGTAGTTCTGGATCCATCCTGGACATCCTCAAGCTTGTTTTTGCTGAACATTTATTGAAAGGGGTCTTTTCTTTTCCACTTGGGGAAATGGGTAGAAGGGTATCATTTTCAATTATTGGTGCATTTTGAGAGAATTAAATGATTCCCAGATGCTTAGGGTCTTTGTCTAGACCTGGGCTAACTCATGAAGGGCAGCTGGGTTGAAAAGTTGAGGGAGTTAGGGAGGGAGAACAGACAGGGACAGCTGGCCCCATGCCGAGGAAGTCCTGGCTGGACCTGAACGTGGCCTCGGAGCTGCTCCCACCCTTCCTCCCACGCTCACTTCCACTCCATCTCTCTCTCCTCCTTCTCTCTCCTCCTCCTTCTAAAATTACCAGCTGTGACACCGTGTTTTTGAGTTTAAGGATAAGGTCTTAGAGGATGGCGACAGCTGTATAAATTAAGGGAAAGAAAAAAAGCATTCAAGCAAAGGTCTCTTAGCAGATAAAGCCAGGACAACATCCCCCCTCCACTCCCTCCCCGCCTGCGATCCTCTGGGCTTGATTTTATCTTACATCGCTTCTCTTCTCTTCAGCTCCCTTCTGAGAAGTACTGGGCTGTTTCAGAGCTACAACTCTGACGCTCCTTTTGCTTGGAGCAATTTTCTTCCCCAATGGGAGGCAGTAGAGTAAGGCAGACCCGTTCATATCCCAGCGGAGTTTTCCTGGCTGTGCGGCCTTTGATCAGCTGCTGAACTTTTCAACCCTCAGTTTCCATATCTATAAAATGGGAAAATAATACCTCCCTGTTAGAGCTGCAGTTAGGATAAAATTGGAATGTTTCCAAAGCATCTAGTATAATGCCTGGTATACAGTAAGCAACTGAGAAAAATGGTAACTGCTATTATAATTTTAAATGGATTTATTCAAAAGCATCCTGAGAATTAAGCCAAAGGAGAAAATGCCCAAGGTCCCCAGATGAAATGGTAACAGATCATGCACAAATAGGGAGATGCGAGAACTGGGCGAGAGTCTGTTTCCGGCCATTTGACCTCTCTGTGCCTCGATTTCTGTCTGCTGAATGGGGGCTCCACTAGCCCTGTTCGGCTCACAAAGAGCTTGTCACATGGTTGGTTCAAAGGTGCTCAGGAATGAAAGACTCTATAAATGTTGTGGATTTATATTATTATCAACGGCTTCAATCATTGCAAGCCATCATACATAGAAGTCAAAGGCCCTTTTTAAATGTGGCCTTTATGTTCTGAAGTCTTTGTGTTCTGTAATTAAAATGAATTCTCTTGGAGGTGAATCTGTCCTTTGGGAAAGTGCCGAGTCCCTTTGGAAAGCTGGTTTGTGAGGCGCGCCCATGAGGCTGGCAGCCTCCTCAGAGGCTGTGGGCTGGATTCCCCGCTTTCAGGTGCCTGCAACGGGAATGCCCTGCCCTGATGTCTATCTCCTCTGGGTTTCTGAGCCCCTTTGCCCATGGCCTCTGTCACGCTGCCTCTGGACCCAAGGGCCAGTTTCAGGGCAGGGTGGTGGTTTTCCAAATGACTGTGTCCAGACTGACCTGGCTTCTCTTCCGGGAACCTCTCATGACTGCCACTCGCAGAAGCCACTGCATTAGACCTGGATTCAGGGTTGTTTCAACAGCAGTGTTTGAGAAATGGGTATTTTAGACTCTAGCTGGTTAAAGCTGGAAAGAAACTTGGGGACATTCTTGTAGAGGCTCAGAATAAGGAAGGGACAAGGGAGCTAACTGGCAGCAGAGCTAGGACTGGATTCTGGCCTCTGATGGCGTATTTCCTCTGTGATGCCTGAGCTTACCCAAGGACCCTTCCACAGAGGAGGGGATGCCAGGAATGCCAGCCACCCCAAACCTGCTTCCAGGTTTCTGAGAGACGATCATGGAATTCTGAGCCCTGGTGTGAGACAAGCACAGGCCTCGATGTCCACAGATCTCAAGTTCCAGCTCTGTGACCTTGGGAGCATCACCCTGTGGACCTGTTTACCCACCTGTGAAATGGGGGCATGTAATACCTACGATTAAGTGAGGTGCTTTGTTTAGAGCGCCTGACACAAATTAAGTCCATAGCATAAGCCCCCTTTCACTTATCCCGCCCTCTGGGCTGAAGCACTTCCCCATGCAGCTCTCTTCCATGCTCCTCTCCACCTGCAGAGGGGGCTGTGCAGAGGAGGAAATGGAGCCCAGAGAGCCGGCTCGGTTTGTCCAAGGTCAGAGAGTTAGTAAGAGTTGGAGCTGGGACTGGAATTTCTCTTCAGGAAGTGTTTCAGATATCAGATCCGTGTCTAGATCCCTGATCATTAACTTCTTAGTCAGGTGGAATCTTGGGGAGGCAAGTCTCTAAGACAATGCTGTCCACTGGAACTTTCTACAATGATGGGGATGCTCTCTACCTCTGCTATCCAGTGCCACAGCCACTAGCCACCTGTGGCTACTGAGCACCTGAAATGAGGCCACTTGAAAATCCCGGGTCAGTTTCAGGGTGAAGAGGTTTCAGGGCCACTGAGGGACTGAATTGTGAATTTTGTTTAATTCTGATTAATCAAAATTGAAATTGAAATAGCCACATGGGGCTAGTGGCTTCTGCATGGGACAGCCCGCATCAAAGACAGTTTCTTTGCTTACACATAAGGGATTAATCATCGCCATCAGAGCCCGCGTGGATTCCACAAGGTTCTGTCTGTGATGCCCTGCAAGGGCTGGGCCCTGGCGGTGCTCAGGGAGAGCTGGACCCCTCCTTTTGCCCCTTGGCTGTGCAAGTGGGAACGCCAGGTGGTGGTGCCCCCAGAGTGGAGACTGGGGCATATTCACAGCACAACTGCCTGGCAACGCAGACCAGCAGGAGGTGACTCTCTGGTACCCAGTACCCAAGTGAACGAGGTTCCCCATGGGGCCAGCTGGAGGCCTTGGCTCAGCTGGTGTGACCTCATGCCCAGGCCTGGTAGGGAGGCCCCAGGTAACCCAGTCAGCTGGCTCCACCAGCCACACTTAATCGAGAACCCTCCTTGCGCACTCGTCCCCAGTGGCCACATCTGCAAGGGCGCCTCTCTGGGCCAGGGGAAAAGATGAAAGGGGTCCACCGCCGAGATGGGTTTTCCATGTGCCATCTCTGCCCCATTCTTGTCCTGAGAAGCTGGCAGGTGGGAAGGAGACTCACCGTGGGGTGCGTGGTGTCGGCAGGCCCAGCTAACCGCGGCTCGGCCTCCCCTTTCTTCTCAGGGCCTGTTGAGTCATCCGGCGTTAAATATTTTAGCAGCTTGTTGGTTCAGACGCAGACTGCGAAAGTGTTTCTGTTTCCAGGGAAAGCACTGGAACAGGTCTGTTACTGATTCTTTTAATGCCTTTTCCTTTTGTAAGATGGGCAGAAGGTGTTTGGGAATAAAAGCTTCAGGGGAGGGGTGCATCTATGCCCTGGGGGTGGGCAGGGTGGGCCAGGACAGGACCGTGGTGCACGGAGGACTTCCGTCAGTGCGGAGTTCTCAGGCCAGGGGCACCCTTGGGTGGAGGAGAGCAAGGCCCGGGAGCTGCCCCAGGTGAGTGAGGAGGGTGGAAGGAGGAAGAAGCAGAAGTGAGGCTGAGGGTGAAATCCGGCTGCAGGGAGGGGACGACTTAGATGGGCCAGAGTTCAAATCCCAGCTCCAACTCGGGGAGGGGGGGGGGGGGCTCCTTTGGGTGGTCACGTGACTGCTCCAAGCCTGTGCTTCTTCACTGGTAAATGGGGCCGCTGATGTCCCCGATGTTTAGAGGGAGAAGTAAATGGAGATTAGAGAAGGCAAGACATGGGGGACTCTGCACAAAACCAGCTTTCCATAGCCAGTAGCTGTGACTCTTGCAGAGCGGGGGGGCCTGTCAGCTCCTAGAGAGCCCAAGGACAAGGTCCTTGAGCTGCGGGGAGCCCTGTGGGCAGCTCCATCCCCACAACCTGCTCAGCAGTCACCCAGCAAATGTGCGCCCAGGCTGGTGCTTAGAAGGGAAGCCAAGGTCTCCCCCACTAGGGAGAAGCTGCGATGGGCATCCAGGATGCTCTGGGCACAGGCTCCCCCACTGGAAAGAGGGTCGTGGTAAATTGGTAGGTGGGGAGGGAGGCGGGTGCAGGTGAGTAAAGCATGCGGTTGGTTGGCCCCCAGCTCAGTGCTCACACACTCCCGAGGGATTGGTTGTTCCCGGGCTCCTGTCTGCCCACTGTGTGCCTTCTCCAGGGGACTGCGCTTCCTTCCCCTCCCTGGGCCTCAGTGTCCCCTGACACAGGGCCAGGAGTTGGATGTTGTGATCCTAAGTTCTCTATCTAGAAACGTTTGCTCGATATGCATTGGCCTCAGGCCAGGAGACTAAGCCCCGGTCTTGTTTCTGTGGGAACATTAGACTTGCAGACACGGCTCTTGGTTACCCAGCCCCCAATGCTCTGTGTGGCGCACAGTGGGCACCATAGGCACTTGCTGAATAATTCAGCCCCACTCGCTATCAGGTGAGTTGGATGCTTCTTGTCCTGGGAAACCAGGTCAGACATGACCTTGGAGGCAGACGGTAGGGTCTCCTTTCAGCTCCACCATCAGACTCTTCAATCTCGAGCATGGTCTGGGGCCACTCTAAGCCTCAGTTTCCTCACCTGTAAAATGTGTATGACACTAGGGCCCACCACATGGAGACATTATGGAGGTTACATAAAAATATGTGTAAAAAGCTTAGCAAAGTGCCTGCCTGGCATACAGGAAGCACTTAAATGTCAGGGGTAATTGTTTATATTATTACTGTCATTATTATGCCTATCATCGTTTGAATGATGATAATACTACTAGAACGCAGGTTACTGGTAAACACTTGTGCTTTGACACACGGACTAGTTGGAATTTGCTGAAGTTCATTTGCATCTGCCCTGGATTCTTTGGAATCTGTCGCTACCCTCTGCAGCTACCTCCCGTCCTGTAGCCACTAGCCTCCCCACGGGGGTGGCCTCAGTGTTGCAATATTGTATTTGATGCAAGGTCAAGCCATCTGGCACATGTGGGGACTGCATTCTCTTCCTTGAAACTAGGGCTTTGGGGTTAACCTCTTGCCAAGAGTGGCTGCAAAGAGGCTGGAACCTAACATTTGTGGGAGGCAGTGAGCGCCTGTGTGGGTGAGCACAGTCGGGCCGCACCAGCGGAACACAAGCTCTGAGTGCATCTTATGGGACAAATTGCCGACTATCTTGGCATGAAGTTTTGAGCTGCTCACTCATCCCAGACCTCCTACAGGAAGGGGCAGGGCTGAAGGCTGTCTGGCCCTGCCTGACCGTCAGACACTACAGCACAATAGCCGGAGGAGGAGACCCTTCCTGGCAAGTGACTGAGCAGCTGGTATTTAAACGTGCATGGCCAGAGTTGGCAGAAAGTGAGAATTTGGGGGAGTGCCAAGCCTGGGCGTGAAAGCTCAGCTCCAGGCCAGACTGCCTTTCCAGGCCTCCTGTGATGAGTGTCTGGGGCAGATGCTCCTCTGGCTCCTGAGGCCTGGGAGCAGGGATGTTCACCCTCTGAGATGGGTACCACTTCATGCCTGACTCAGGCATTCACAGTCATGACATATTAGAACCAGAAGGAACTTCAGGACCTTCAGTCTCTTCATTTTACAGATGAGAAAACTGAGACCCAGAGAGGGTGTGTGACTTCCTTAAGGCCACACAGGGGGCCACTGGTCTGACTCATACTGAATGCAGTTCTTCTGGCCTCAAGACCAGTGCTCTTTTCAACAAACCCACTGGCGCTCTAGTGAGCAAGCGTCCTCTTTGCTGTGCACAGTCGACACCCTCGGTGAGCCTGCTGTGAGCTGATGTTACAGATGGTTTTCTGGAGGAGGAGGCAGTGGTTAAAGTAACCTTGTCCTTGGGTTGTGTCTGAGTAAGCTGCATCGCAGGGCTGCTCCAGCTTTTTTGCAAAATGAGTTAAGCTGTCACCTGTGTGCCATGCTGGCCCTGGCTTTCCTTTGCTCATGGCCGACAGCATTCGCAGTAGGACTGCAGAAAAACCACTATGAAAAGCTGGTTGAACAAATGCTCGCAGATTCTCTAATTCACCATGACTTGGGGAGTGCGTGGACGCTGACGGGGAGGGCAGTCTCGGATTAGAGCTAAATAGGAGAGAGTTCTGCTGAAACTTGAGTTTCCCCTCCTTCTAGCCGAGTGTGGCTGTGAGCAGTTTACTGAGGAAACTCTCAGAGGACACAACGGTCCGTTTCAAGTTTCTTTACAAACAGCTGGGCCATGAATCCTTGGGAGATAAAACACTCTTAATGATCTTCGCAGGGGTTAGTTTTGTTTTTGCAGGAAGATGGGAAGTTTATCTGTCAGAAAACACCAGCCTCCCTGTTGAATCGATGTCTATGCCTCTTATTAGGCTCGTATCTTATCTTCAGTGGGGAGTAATTGCTCTGTAGAATGGCTCCACATGGGGGAGAGTTTTGGCTTTTCAGAAGCTCTATTTGCATTTGGGAACTATGACCTGAATATGAACGTTGTTATGCTTTCCTGCTCCTTCCTGGCCGTCCTGAGAGGCCACTGGCTCTACAAGACTAAGCAAGGGTATTTTATGTCTTCTCTTCTAAATGCCTTTTCCTTTGGTGTAAAATGTGGAGAAAGGTGTAAATGCAGAGGCGGACCCTGACTTCAAGGCAGGAACTTCAAGATGGCCAAGAGATGCTGGCCGGCCTCACACGTCCTTGTCCCTGCCTTTTCCCTCCCCCTACCTGTCAGCCCTCTAGGGGACCACATTCTTGTTCAACAGACCAGAGAGGCTCAGGCACACGTAGTGGCTATGAGGCCTTCTCTACCCTCCAACTCCCTGGGAGTCCCCCCACCGCCTGCCCCAGTGTCGAGAGTCCTTTCTGTGACCTGACCACAACTTTAAGACAGGCAAGTGCATCACAGCTGGCCATATGGGATTTCATCCTTTGCAAAAGAGCTTGGGTGTTTTGAGTTAGACACATCTGGGTTCAAATCTGTCACTTGTGCACTCTGGCACCTTGATCAAGTCACTTAATCATTTGAAGCCTCAGTTTCCTCATCTGTAAAATGTGGATAAAATTAGTACCTACCTGGTGAGGATTCAGTGTATGGTGTGTGGGGAGTGCTGGCTCAGGGCTGGCGCGGGCAAGCGCTCAATACACGGCTGTCCCCGCCTGAGAGTGAGCCCTCTGAGGGCAGGGGCTATGCCTGGTCCTGTTCCTTAGCACAATGGGCTGCACAGAGTAGGCCCTCAGCAGATGTTTGCGGATTGATTGTGTCTTGTCCATCCGATACAGGGTGTGTCTATTGGGTACTGCCCTCAAAAGAGAAATCAGAGTCTGTCAGCCTGGTTAGTTTAACAATACGACAACAAAATCATTGCGGGTATAAACCATTCATTCGCTCAATTACTCATTCACTCACACTGAGGCCACCTACATGAGGGTCCGTGTGAGGGGCTCCAGGCAGGGTTTCGGTTTCTCATCCTTGGCACCACTGACATTTTGGGCTGGGTAACTATCAGGGAGGGCTGACCTGCACATAGTAGGATGTTTGCCAGTACTGGATGCCAGTAGCATCCCCTACGTCATGACAATCAAAAATGTCCCCAAATACTGTGAAATGTCCCCTGGTAGGCAAAACTGCCCCAAGAGGGCCTCTGTTCTAGGGCCACGCTGTTCACAATGTGGTTCCTCAGACCAGTAGCCTCAGCATCCCCTGGGGGCCTGTTAGGCAGGCAGAGTCTTAGGTCCTACCCCAGACCTGCTGAGTCAGAATCAGCATTTCAACAAGGTGTCCAGTGACTCTTCCACACATTGGAGTTCAAGAAGCTGCTAGGTTCATGGGCCACCCTTTGAGTAGCAAGGATCTAGGGCACTGTTGTCAACCTTGAAATCTCCTGTCAAACTGAAATCTCCTAGGGAGCTTTAAAAAATATCGATGCCTACATGCCACCCCCAGAGTTCCTGATTTAATTGATATGGGGTGTGGCCTGTTCCCAGATGATCCTACTGTGTAGAAAAGTTTGAGAACTGCTGGTCTAAGGGATGCAGAAGCAAATCAAACAAAGACTCAGCCTTTAGATGCTGATTTTTCTGGCGGGGAGAGGAGACATCTACGTAATCGTTATCACTGTGTAGACTGAACTGAGCCCTGCCCAACCTCCCCCGCCCCCGGCCCACCAGACCCTCGCACTGCTGCGGCTGTCACCTCCAATGTTTAGTTTTTCAAGCAGCGCCCTGATATCACGCAGACATCTGACTCTGACTCCTGGGGAAGACTGTTTTTCTGCCCAGGAAGGGGGCAGCAGGCAGAGTGAGCCTGGCTTCCTATCTAGTCAATGACTTACTCAAAATCAGGACTCAGCTGAATTCAAATGCAGGCTCGGCTGAGCACGTGGGAGCAATGCATGCCTGTGTGTGGAGTGCGCTGTGTGTGCACTCAAGGAAAATTCCAAGGCCACGTCTAGAAATTCTGGATGAGGCTGAGGAGTCACGTGGAAAGCTGCCCCCACACATTTCCTGCGTGTATTTTGGGTTCAGGCTGACATTTCATCTTAGCATGGGCGGAGGGAATGGCTGAATTTTTTGGAGGCCTGAATCCCGCCTACAAATATTTCTCTCTGCCCTTACAACTGAAGTTTTGCTGGGTTGCAGTTCAGGAATGTACCTCGCTGCTTGGACAACCCTTTGTGGAATGTGAAGACTTAGTTCAGAAGCCCAAAGCAGTGATTCCTTCTAGAAAGGGAAAAAAAAAAAAACCCTTCCTCAGAGTTCACTAGTGAAGCGGCTCTTACTTTATTTAGTGTGAGAGCTGAGCTCACATGAAGGAGCCGGCACTGGTCCTGGTCCCTCACAGCATATTCCTCTGCTGACATGTTGGGAGAGTAGAAAAATAACCCGAAGGTTAGTCCTCCATCACTGTGGCCTGGTTAGGAGTTTGGGTTCACAGACACACAGTGTCTGTATGAACCTGGCTATGTTTGGTGTGACTGTGGGTCACCTCCAAGTCCTTTGCCAGCAAAGGACGATAGCAGGGCCTACGGCATGGGCTTCTATAAGGATTAAGGGAGAGAAGAGACGTCAGCCACTTAGCTGAGTGCTGGCTGGGTACCCAATGCTCACAAATGTTAGCTAATATTATAGTGGTCATTTAAGAAAGGTTTCAGTTGCCTTTGTGGTTTCCTTTATCTGATTATTAAGTGGGGAAGGCAGAGTGCAAGCTGTCATGTAGATGGTTTTTTGCCACCCTTCAAAGCTGGCGGATGATGGGACAATCTTCTAGGTGAAAATGCCCTTTTGGTTGGGTTTCCAGTGACTGGGTGGAGCCCTGAGATGCGGCTGTGCTAGAGAAGAAGGACCTCAAGGAATTAGGAGGTGTTGGGCAATAGGGCTGGGGGAGGCTGTGGTGGCTGGCCCTGGAGGAGGGGACTCTAATGCCAGGAGAGGAGAAAGAGGACGGGCAACGAGCACTGGACTGAGAGTCAACACAGTAGGGCTCAGCCTACACAGTTGCTGGGGCGGGCACTGTGGAAGGCTTGGTTTTCTGCCCTCTAGGAGACCACAGTCTGGGTTAAGAGATAGCACACGGGCATTAAAAGATTAAAACAGCTCGAGGCCCTAATTGTCTTTGCCTCTCACTTGGTAATTAATGTAGGTGGCCATATAATGCTTATCTAGAAGCTCTTCTCCACGAGGCAAGGATTTTGTCTCTCCTGCTCAGTCCCTTGTCCTGGCGCCTAAGGCGTTGTAACTGCTCAAGGAATATTTGCTGAATGACTTAATCATGGTCTTCCTTATCACAAGTTATTGAATATGTTCAAAGAGATTTGATTCCCACTACCCAGAACATTCTATTTCTCTTCTCCTGGCCCATTTCCCTTCTTTTTGTAGGTTGGGGTTTCACTATAGTCCATCACTCTTATACCACTTACAAGACTTTTTTTTTTTTTTTTTTTAAAGATTTTATTTTTTCCTTTTTCTCCCCAAAGCCCCCCGGTACATAGTTGTGTATTCTTCGTTGTGGGTTCTTCTAGTTGTGGCATTTGGGACGCTGCCTCAGCATGGTCTGATGAGCAGTGCCATGTCCGCGCCCAGGATTCGAACCAACGAAACACTGGGCCGCCTGCAGCGGAGCGCGCGAACTTAACCACTCGGCCACGGGGCCAGCCCCCACTTACAAGACTTTTACCATATCTGTTGCCACTTGTATTTTTCTCTGCCTACTAGTTTTCTTTAAATTGCTTCACTTTTATTTCAATGTATTACTTTAGTTTTGTCCTAGGTAATGTCTGTGAAGTTATGGGTTGGGTGTGCTAATTATATATTTTTTCCTAATATGCTTTAAATGCATAACTATTAAAATACTCTAGTAATATGAGAAATCTGAATATGGCAACACCTCCTTAGCCTCTAAACTTATCCTCTAAGCTGAAGGATTCCGTCTTCGGGAACATCTTCCCATAGCTTCCAAGGCTGATTAAATATGCCTTTTTTGTCTCTGTCATGTGGTAGCTGTTACCTGATCCAACTGTAGGAGCGAGCAAGGGACCACGAGCCATCTGACTTTGCTCAAGCCCAGGAACATGGCAGCTACTTAATAAGTGATTTTGAATGACAGAATGAAACCCCTTGAGTGTAGGAAAGTTTATGCCATCTGGCCATGTGTGGGTGCCCAGACCAGATGCCCTGGTATTCTCTGAGGACAACATTGCTGTAATTCAGGGCACCAGTGTCCCTAAGCTTCCACTTGGGTGTCCATCAACACGTCAGAGACAGGAAATTTCTTTTAGACTCGCACCTCCCAGCAAGGAGCTGGTGTCCTTTGTCTCTAGAGAGTTTGGCTTCTGTCCTTCAGCATCACGTACTCCCCATCAGTTAACCAGCCAGACTTGCATGTCTCCAGTCTCTGGCCTTGTTTCCCAGGTCTCTTGGTGTGTGCAACTGTGGCACTGGCAGTCCAGGGAGGAGCCGTTGGTCCAATGGGGCAGAAGAAAGTCCTCCGATAGAATGGAGGTTCCTTTCAGTCTCCTGTAATAACTTCTCCAAATACACAGGCCATACCCTCCAGTTCTTCCTGCCCCAAAGCCAGCTGTATCTGGTGTCTACTGGCGTTCCTGGCTCCATAATCCTGCTTCTTGCCCCTCTAGCATGAGTCTGGCTTTCCAGGCATGGTCCCGTTTTGTACATTTTTATCCCCCCGTGGGTGCTTGGAATGGTGATTGCAAGTGCTCAGTGAACACTTGATTAGTTCATGGTGATTTATGTGTCAGGCAAATTTGGGCACAGGTTTCTAACCTGGCTTCCCATTTCCATGTGGCTTCCCACTTCGCAGCCAAAGAAAATATTGTTGCCACGACACAGTATTAAAGGAAGCTGCAAACACAGAGCAAAGTGTGCTCGGCAGAAAGGGACAGGGGTATTTCCCGGGCGCCAATGTGCCTTTTGTATTCCAGAGACTCCCTTGGCAAATAAGCTTTCATTTGCTTTGTGGTTTTTCCTTCCTTTCTGTAGCCTTAGATCTTGTATCGACCAAATGAGTGAGTGCTTCTCAACATCACAGTTGACAGTCCTTTTAGGGGGCTTTTAGCTGTAAGTAACAGACTAGCCGACAATCATCATCATCATCATCATCATCACCCCAACTTCAACAATAACAGGTCCATCATCTCACGTGGCAGAAAGTCCAGCGCCAGGGCACTTCCAAGGCTGAATAATTCATTAGCTCTTTTCATCTTCCCTACTACCTGAATTTAACGTGTTGGTTGGTGTCCCCTTCATTATTTCAAGCTGACTGCAGCAGCTCCAAGCATCACGCCCTCACATGACAATGTCGAGAGGCAGGAAGACATCTGAAGGACAGGAGAAACGCAGTCCTGCATTTCCTCCAGAGAGTGAGGAAAGCATCTCCAGAAGCCCAGCTGACTTCCCTTTCTGTTCTGTTGGCCAAGGATGTGTCACATGACCATGCCAACACTAATTATTTGAACATAAGTAAGTAAATAAGGAGAGGGAACAGCAGTTTGGGATGCCACGAAAGTTCAGAGTCAGAGTTTTTCCAAGTGTGGTTAGGAAAGCATCTCCATTAGAATTATCCAGAATATGCTTGCTAAAATGTGCTTTCCTGAGCCCCTTCCCCTACCTCCTGATCCAGAATCTCTGGGAACATCTTAACAATAACCCAGTGGGTCTTACGTGCGCTGAATTTTAGACCTGTGGGTCTGGTTTTGTGGTTCATCTCCTATTAATATTTGCAGGTTGGAGATGATCTTTCAGCAGTGTTGGTCCTTTTAAAGGGAGGCTGGGGGAATTAAGGAATAAAGAGCCTTCAAAAATTCCCTTCCCAGTTTTTGCCTTTTGGAGAGTCAGTCGGAAATACTGACTGATTCAATGATGATATCTGGGATATGCTTCAAAATAATCTGGGCAGCAGGGGGAAGTGGGCATATGAATAAAACAGAAGTGGCCAGGATTTGATAATATTGAAGCTGGGAAATATATAGACGGTTCATTATATACTGTTCTCTCTACTTAAGTTTAAAAAAATCTCCTTCCAGACACCTACTCTGTCATTATGCCGCCCTTGACCTTGGGCGTGCCACTCTCCTTCTTTGGGTCTCAGGTTGGATTCTAGGATTCCAACAGCACAAATTCTTTTCTGTAAAGCAGTTTTCACATCTTCTTTTTTTCCCCTTCCCTCCGAATGAACCTTTTCTCCAAACAAAATCTTATGTGAAACCCACAGATATGACAGATAAAAGTGGAACAGCTCTGGCTTGCAGATGCTATGGGTGACCTCCAGGTAGCCTTTAAGATAACTCCAGAAACCCTAGGACTCTGGAGAAGATCATTTAGCAGCTATTGAAGTAGGGCATTGCTGAAAACACTCACATACGCCACATTTCTGCAGAGGCCTTGGCCTTGACTCAGACCCAAGAAATCCTTAGAATGTAACGATTCAGTCATGGATGGAACAATTAAGGCACATACTTGCTGCCTGTGATTCAGTCTTTTCCTGTAATTCCAGGTATCCCAAGACAGAGGGCGTAAGCGTGCCTCTGCCCTCCTCTGTCCCAGCATTGTGTTGTCACCCTGACATGGAGCAGGAGGACGCAGGCAATGCACACTTACTGTAGCTTCAGGTTTATTATCCGGGCATCATTGCTGGCTGTGGCTAGGACCAGGGCTGTGTCGGTTGGCCGAGGGTTTCCTGTGTGGATGTATCTCTGTCATACGGTGAGATTTGAATCTGAGTCCTCTATGATGTTGGGATCCCTTGACTTCATCTTCTAATGACTATGTCCTCCACTGGACCATGGCTCTGTCTCAAGGCTGGCTGCCCCAGATTATTGCACAGCTTGAGCTTGGGGACACCTTGGAGAGGTGCTGGGGTCAAGCCTTCCTCAGCCAGAGGGTTTTTCCTGTAATGAGAGGTCCTAGACTCTGGAGACATTCATGGAGTGGAAGACACACTCATAAAATCCTTCAAAGAGGAGATTAAATCACAGTTATAACCAGACACCTACTGTATCACTGTCCTATTTCTATTGTAGTTCATGACCACAAAATTCCTGGCTTAAGACAACACAAATTAATTTTCTTACAGTTCTGTAAGTAGAATGTCAGACACGGGTTTCACTGGGCTAAAATCAAGGTGTCAGTAGGGCTGCGTTCTTTTCTGGAAGCCCTAAGGAAAAACCTGTTTCCTTGCTTTTGCGGCTTCTGGAGGCTGCCCACATTCATTGGGCTGTGGTGCCCATCCTCCACCTTCAAAGCCAGTCGCGCAGCATCTTCCAATCTCATTGTGACTGCTTCACTGTCTCTTCTCTCTCTTCTTGACTGTTTTCTTCTTCCTCCATCTTCCACTTCTAACGACCCTTAGGATAACATTGGGCCCACCTGGATAATCTAGGATAATCTGCCTATTTTAAGGTCAAATGATTAGCAACCTTAATTCCATCTGTAATCTTAATTCCCCTTTGCCATGTAACTTAATATATTCATAGACCTTGGGGATTAAAATATGGACATCCTTGGTGAGGGCATCATTCTACTGGCCACACCAGTGGGTTTCAAAGCATAGTGGTACATTTCTTGCCCCCTATTAGGGTCCGTGCCCATGGCTGGGGTCACCTGACTATATTTGGGGTCTCTGCCTGGTGTTGGGTTCCATCGTAAAGGATACGCATCCGGCAACTAGGGAGAGCTGTTTCGTATGAAAGCGATGGCACCTCAGATTGATCTCAGCTCTTTGCCTAACTGGAGTGCTTGAGCTTACAAGGTGATGAGTGGGACATGTTTTTTTACATAAGCGGGTCTGACCTGGGTTTAGGGCACAAGGACACAGAAGACTGGGCACTCCAGTTCTTGCTTTACCTATAGCTGATGGTGTACATTTAAACAAATTAGCCTATTTGGGTGGTTATCGCATTTGTGAAATGGGTACATTAATACTATACCAGTGAGCCCATGATAAGCATGTGAACAAGGAATCTACTTAAATTTCCATCAGAAATGTGACTCTTAGAAGCCTGGTGCCTTTAAAAAACAATATTTTAGTGGAAGGCAATGAAAGTCTATTTCTTTATTGTACAGAGAATTCTCATTTGGGGCCATCAAGTCTTGGTGCTCTGTTTCTTTAAGAGGCGGGAAGGAAGCCTTGAGTCATTGGCGAGTCCCTTGCCCTTTGGTCCCCATATATAAAATATAGCAATGCTTTTGTGACACTAAACTTAAAATAGGAAGGCTGGCGTCCACATACAGCCACAGGCTCTTCTTGCTGGGGGCTAGCTGCAGAAATTGCCAGAGAAAAGGTGATACACTGCAATCGTGCCAGCAGGTAAGCTCCATTTCTGGGTGTGAGGTCAATGTTAGCAAGGGAGTTGATTTTGGGCCCTCTGAGGGAAAAAATAAAACAAAACCAACAACTCACAAATAGAAATACACATGCTCCCTCGGAATATGGCAGCAGGAAGTGGTTTGGATTTAGTCTCTGCCACTTCAGAGGGTGCAACAGCCCTGGAGAAGGCGCGTCAACACGTTTTGCAAACTGTAGAGCACAGTGCGCCTAAGGATCTGTGGTTAAGCAGTGTTAGGTCTGGCTGGGCAGGTGAAGAAAGAAGGGCCAGAATTTGGCTCTAGGAACAAGAGAGGTACCATTTCATCCCCACCCTCCTTCAGGGGCTGGCTCCCCCGCCGCCAAATGCCCCGCGGGGGGAAGCGTGCGTGAACCGCAGACTTGGGCTCCCGGCCTGTACTTGGCCTTCTCCGTCATTTCACGCGCCGGTGCCTTCCCCGCGTTGCCATGCGTAGTGGAAAGCGCCGTGGAAAAACTAAGAACTGTAACAAGTTGTCATGACTCAAAGACTCCTGGAAGAAGTCTGCGGCACGTTCAGGAGCAGCGACCGGGCCGCGGCCGTCTGTCCGCCTGTCTGGGCCCCGCTCGCTCGGCGGCGCGTGGGCCCCTCGGGGGTCGGGGCGCCGCGGACCGGCCCGCGCATTCCTGGCCCGGGAGGAGAGCGCGGCGGGCGCCCTGCGCGAGCAGCTGGCTGCGCGCTGGCCGGCTCCGAGCGCCGAGAGCTGGGGGAGGAGCCTGGCCCGGCCGCCGCGCGCCCAGTCATTGGCCTTTTGTGCTGCTACTTTGCCCAAGCCCTTCGCCGAGCCGCGCCGCCCCCGCGCCCGCCCCGCGCCGTTGCCCCGGGAAAGTTTGCGTCCCCGGGCCGAGTCGGGCAGAGGAGACTCTTTGCGCCGCCGTCCGCCTCGGAAAACTTAGCTGCTGGGGGCTTTTTGGCAGTTCCGTCCCAGAAGGAGGGCGGCTCCGTGCGGGCCATCGCGATCGCCTCGGGCCGGTAAGTGCGCCGCGGCCACGGGCAGACGGGAGGGCGGGCGCCTGGGGTCAGGGAGGAGACCGGCGTCCCCAGGACCTTGACCGCCAGACAAAGGCGTGCTAGAAGTGGTAGCTGAAGCTCATTTCATCTTTCCCCAACAGGGACTGGTTAAGGGGAAGAAAGAGGCTAAACACACATTTGTGTCCCCTGCTGGCAGAGGAGTGCGTCTGCGGGGGAGCCGCGGTGCCCGGGGCGTCTGCTCTGGAGGCTAGTTCCGTCGGTGGGACCGACTGGGATCCGCGCCCGCGGCTGGGATCCTCGCCCATGGTTGAGGTCCCCGCCAGCGGTTGGCGTCTATGCCGGTGGCCAGGTCCTCGCCCAGAGTTGGGGTCCCCGCCCGCTGTTGGGGTCCATGCCCGTGGCCGCGGTCACTGCCCACGGTTGGGGTCTGGCCCGTGGCCGGCTCTGCACCCTCCCCGCTGGGTTCCTTCTGAGCTCGTGTGGTCCCACCCGGTCGCGCAGGGGCACCCCCTGCGGGCCACAGCGGCGCGTGGATTAGCCATAAAACTCTGCACTGGATTTCCTCCGAGTTTGGGACTTTTAAATTCTCTAATAGTTACGTCAGCGGGGCCGAGCGCACTTCAGAGCTCCAGCGCAGCACGTGACCCGCCGGAGCTTCCCCTTCGCGTCCTTGGCTCCCGGGGCCCCTGCCGGAGTCTTCCTCTGCCTTTGGAGGTCCTGGAAATGCACCTTCAAAAAGTACAGTCATTTCACTGCACAGGCTCAGCACGCTTTCTGCAGCAAAGGTGTTGCATGGGGTTCCTGTTTGTTGAACACCTCAGTGCTTCTCTTTTCTTAAAAGGGCATCGTCATCAATGTCATGTTATTATTGTTGTTGTTATCTTATCTTATGGCTCTGTCAAATGCTAGATGTGGTAGTAGGTTGAAATACAACTGAAGTAGACGTTGTGCGAAAAATGTCTCTCCCAAGCATGGGTGGCCAGGGGAGGTGGAAATAGAAGCAGAGCTTAGGGTAGGGCAGCCAGGGGGCTTAGTGCCCAAGGGAGTGTGTGTGCACGTCTTCATACGTGTGCGTTCATGTGTACGTATGACTGTCCCAAGCCCTTCTATCACAGCACGTGGAAATCAAGGGTCCTGGTGTGGTTTTCTATCTGTTTTATGCCAGAGTAGGGTGAAGCCCTGTTATGAGGCAGAGAACTCTCTGTTCTTATTTCTCTGGGATTCCCTATTGAGGCCACTTTTGGAAAGCTGTTTTCATTGTATTTGGAAGTGACTTTGTCTGGGGCCGTGTCCTGAGGCTGGGTCTCATCTGTGGTGTTCATCCATTCAGATACACTTGTATATTTCAAAGCTGAGTCTTCCCCAGTGTTTTGGGGGGCCCCATTCTCATAGTTGATGGAACCTGGAGGAAAGATTTTTATGGGAATTGTGGAGTAAGTTACCTGCCAGAGCATTGGGCTTTCCTGTTTCTAAGGTCAAGCCGGGAGCTCTTCCAGAGAATGGGGCCAGTTGTGCTGGGCAGGTGAGTGGAAGGGAGTGGAGTCCCATGGGACTCCTCACAGGCTCTCCCTGGGGCCTGGGCACTCTCGGAGGAGGAGAGTCAGAGCAGGAAATAGGTCAGGCACCTTGTGCACACACCACAGCCAACTCTCAGCTACCCAGACCCTCTTCTTTGGCTCCTGCATTGTCGCTAGTCCCTCATCAAAAGTTACTTCCCAAGCCTCAGGTAGGCCAGGCACTGGGGTCTGACCCATACACAGGCCTTACTGCTTATGGAAATCCACAGAGCACATGCACTCCCTGTGGGAAGCTTAGAACTGGCCTCTGGTGCCTCTGTTCGCCTCCATCCCTTTTGTCTCTCTAAGCTTGAGCACTTAGAATATTTCAGCTGGAAGGAAACTTAAAGATCCAGGTTTCATTTTATAGATAGGATAAAGGAAGCTCAGAAGTCTAGGGTCTTAGCCAGAGTCACATGTGAAGGTGGGACTCAAACCCAGGACCCACACACCTGGCCCCATGTTCTCTCTGCCGAGTCCTGTGGCCTCCTTAGTTCCGTCGGCTTTGTATGGCGGTTATTTACGTTTGTCGTTTCCATGGAGACAGACACGGCCTCGGGGAGGACTTGTCTAGTTTGCAATTCCACCCCACAGGAGTGACGTGGGGCCAGGGCGGCAAATGGTGGTTGGAGTGAATAAGACAGCCCCTGCTTTCAAGGAGGGTGTGTGTGTGTGAGTGTGGGAGACACCGGAGCGTACACACTGGGCAGACTTTATGGTGAGGGTAACACCCCAGGAGGGGCCTGTCTAGAAGTGTATGAGGGTGTTCTGGTTGTCCCAGTGACAGGAGAGGGCACCGCTGGCATCTGGCTGGTGAGGGCCAGGGATGCTGTGCGTGGGACTGTCCTTCACAACCAAGAACTGCCTCCCCCAAATGCCAGTAGCACCCCCTGTAGCGGACACTGCAAGGGCCGAGGAATGGGATTGGGAAGACGAGAGATGGGGGCCTCTGGCTTGCTAGGCCCCAGGCTGCAGGTGTGGATGAGGGCTGGGTCGACAGATGTGTGTGTGAGTGTGTGTTTTCTCCTGGGACTCAGTTCCACGGCCCAGAGCAAATGGTTCTTGGATTAACTGTGGTTTGGGTTTAGCAGGCCCTGGCACCTTTTGCACGGGCAATCAGGAGAAGGTTTGGGAAGCTGGTGACAGAGTCCCTGGCTGGTCCTGGCGGGAGGAGCAAATATAAGAAGAAGAAGGCCGTGGGGTCGAGTGTCCTGGCCTCTCCCGCTGTGACCTGTGACCGAGGCGTGTGAAATCTGTCTTGGTGGCTGGGTTTTTTCTGCCTCCCCCACTGAGGTCACAGTCCTTTGTCCATAACCTCAATAATCCTTCCCACAGCAACTCACTGTGATGACAGAACAACCCAAGGATTATGAAATCATTTGGGAGAAACAAAAGGCGTGGAAAAGAAGACCTGGGGAAACAAAACTTTGTAGGGAAGTGTCTCTAAAAACAGAGCGGGGTCGGGGGGCAGGCCCAGTGCCCGAGGGACCACAGAGCAGTCCTCTGCCGTGGAGGTTTCGTTCCAGATGTTGAGGGTCAGCCGCGTCCCCCTTCCCCTCCTCGCCAGTCACTCTGGTCTGTAGTTTCAGTCTGTCATTTAGCAGATGTATTCAGTGCTGGCAATTAAAAGAGGGCAAAGTTCC
Source organism: Equus asinus (assembly GCF_041296235.1). Lineage (NCBI taxonomy): Eukaryota > Metazoa > Chordata > Mammalia > Perissodactyla > Equidae > Equus > Equus asinus. The sequence goes on along the minus strand of NC_091791.1, from coordinate 10,886,706 downwards.
TAAAACTGATTTTCCCTGGGGTGGGGAGGGGCACTATAGAGAAAGCTCCCAATTTAGAGACTAAGATTGTGTATTGGAATCCCTGCCCCATGCTTACCAGCTGTGTGACCTTGAACAAGTCACTAACCATCTCTGAGTCATGACTTGCATCTCATTAACAGTGGGGATGCTTGTCCCTGCCCTTCTGGCTCACAAAGCTCTGGGGGTGGGTGAAATTATGTGCATAAAAATGCTTGACAAACTGTGAGGTGCTGTGCATATGGAAAGTTGTATAACTATTTTTCGCTTCTTTATGATCAAAGGGATTTGTTTAGAGAAGGAAGATTTCCTAACACCTCCTGCCGCTTACTTTTATTGTTATTTTTAAATGGGAACAAGGTTTGCTAGTCAGTGCAGTTCTCTCTGATTTGGGAGCGGGGCATCTAGGCTCCCTTTTGTCCATTCTCCCTTGTTTTATCACCTTCCCCCCCTTTTTTTTTGAAATTGTGAAAATACCTCAGATTGTTATTACTCATGAACTTTAAAAACATTTTCTATTTCTAATTTTTACAGTTGTTTCTGCATGATGGTCGTTCATTTTTTCATTGTGATAATTGCTTACTATAGTTCTGTCCGCTGTGTCACCTTCCTTTTTAATTGCTCATTTATACTTTCCCAAGAAAACAAGTTAAAATAAACGAATATGAAACCCGTGTCAGTTCTGCTCACAGAGAGCAAATCTGGGGAAAAAATCTGGCTCATATACGAGTTTGGCTATTTACAGTCTCCCTAATTCCTCCCATTGTGTGCTTGTGTCCACGTGGGTCCTCTGAGGCCTGGGAGCTCTCCCGGTGTCTGTGTCATTTAGAATGTATGGCTCCTGGTCAGCATTCTGGGATTTAAGCTCCTGAGGTCATGGGTTTGGCTTCATATCATCGCGGTTCCCCCGATGGGGACCCATTCCAGACTGAGAAGAGGTGGTGAGAGGTTGGGTCCTGTTGGTGTCAGGAGCATCCTTTCCCTCCTGCTTTTGTCAGGACAGCCCTCCCTCCAACCCTTGGCTTTCCCCTGGCTGCCTGCTCTCCAGCCGCCTGTTTACACGAAACAGGAAAAGCTCCGATGTCCTCTTGCATTCCTGACTCAAGCTCGCTCACCCCGTGAGGTACCTGGCCCAGGAACCTGCATTTGATAGCACCCAGCTTCCAGCTCCCGGGCTGTCTCGTGGTCAGCCGTGCGCCAGGCGCTCTCTCCTCGAGGGCTGACAAGACCCTGCCTCGTTTCTCCCGGCAGCCTGGGTGGGACACATTTCCAGCAGTGCCTCCGTGGGTCCGTGCGCTGGCTCCCGTCTGGAACTGTGGGTACCAGCCTTTGCTCCTGCATGAGGTCTAGACCACATCGCATTCCGTGTGTGGGAAGAGCTTACGGAGGTAATTTTGCTACTTGTGTGGTTTTGGAATCAGGGAAAATCTGTGACCGTCATAAGATATTGAGAACTCCGTAAGGTTTAAAAAAGCAACTAAAGTTTTGCCTTGTCTGTGTGAACACATTGGAGGCATTTGTTCAGACCTCAGCCTGATCGTGAGCTGAGTTGCCTGCTCTCAATTTTAACAAGTTAGAGAGGAAGCTGGCTCTGGCCTGAATTAAGTAGCAGCTAGACAGTTCTGGTGGCAGCAGCTGTTAACATCTTTCTGTTGTTGCTGCTGTCCATGCATCCATGCGTTCAACAAATAAACACCCACTGTTTGCTGAGGACCAATTGTGAGACTGACACTGTGCTTTACGTATACTTTTTGCTCTTATTTCTTTTAATAATCTTTTCAAGTTATACAGTTTGTCCCCATTTTGCAGGGTTAGAAAGTGAGGCTCAAAGAGGTTAATGAGCTTGCTTAGGGCTACAGAAGGCTAGTAAATGGCAGAGCTGGATTCAGGCTCAGATCTGCCCATCCCCAGAGCCTGTGCTTTCTGTACTGTGCTTGCTGCCCCGTCCCCCCCGGACTCACCCCCACCAACGGCTGACTCAGTTTGATTTCTGTGTCCAGTATTCTGGTGGAATCGAGACACCTGTTTGTTGCATGCACCAGCTTTCGGAAGAGGTAGGCAGCCCTGGCTGGGATCTTGACGCCGGAGGTGCTGGCCCATTTGGCAGGCATGTCCCTTGGCTTTGTGCTCTCTGATCAAAGGGACAACTACGTCATCACTTACCTGACCGCGTAGCTTCTCCCAGCGCCTGGATGGGTTTCTTTCTTTGCCTTTTGAAAAGAACAATTACTGCCATTTCCCTGCCTTGTCCTCTGCAGTAACTTCCCCTGCTTTGAGCTCGTCATAAACCCCAGTGCTTGGGCTCCTTAACCCTAAGGGATATGGGGATGACAGTAAGGAGTGATTAAGTTGTATATGAGAAGAAGATTCCCCTCTACGCCCAGTGCCCCTTCCCCACTGCCAGGTCTCCTGGGGAGCTGGAGTCATGGGTCAGCAGGTCACCCTCTGCCCCCCATCCTTAAGTCCTAACCAGGAACCTGGCCTCCGGCCAAGGGGCCAGGCCAACTGGGGGTGGGCCATGGGGGGCACAGCCTCCTCCAAGTTGGTCAGCCAGGCCAGGGGGCTGCACCTCTAGGGCCCTGGGGTCTTCAGATCAGAAACTCCCTGAGCTCGAAGGGACCATAGAGACTGAATAGTTCAAACCCTCATCTTATGGAGGAGGCGCCCGCAGCCCAGCGGGAGACGGGTCTTGCCCAGCTCCCCAAGGTTAGAGCACGGCCAGTGCCCTTGCTGGCTGCTCACATGCTTTCCTTGGGAGGCAGACCCCACTAGGCTGCTTTGCGCCTCGCTCTGTTCATGCCACATGGTTGAGAGAGATGCTGCTTGTCGGCCCATGAGGCCTGGAGTCGGAGCAGCCACGGTGGAGCTGAGCTGAGCTGAGTGTGGCCGAGGGTGGAGGGCCTTCCCAGCCTGCAGGCTCCATTGCTCTTCAGGAAGTGGGCTGTCACCTTGCTCACAGTGACAAAGGGCCTGCGCAGTGCCGGGCACATGGTTGTTGCTCTTAAACGTTGGTTCCCTTCGCTTGTTGCCACCTGTCTTCCCTCCTGCCCCACACCCCCAGCTGATGTGCACACAGAGCCTGGGTGGGTGGAGGGGCAGTGCGCACCTGAGGGCACACCCCTGGGCGGGGCGGGAGGGAGGGCCATGTGTACGTTGAAAAAGCACATCTGGTATGTTCCGTTGGGAGAACAGCACACCTGTTGTGTTGGTATTCCTGGAGCATTTCCCTGGGCCAGGCCCTGTGCTAGAGAAACATCTGTGTGACTGTCTCAGTGAGTCCTCTCCACTCCCTTTCTGGGTGGGACTGTCACTGCCCTCTGACAGATAGGGAAACTGAGGCTCTGAGGAGACTCCACAAGGCTGCACAGCTCTTTGTTGCTGGACTGGTATTCAGGCTCCTGCCGTCTGGTGCCAGACTCTGGCCTCCCATCCCTTGCCCCCTCCTGCCTCTCAGGGGATAGTGTGTGTATGGTGGGGGGGTAGTTTTATTTCTTTGTCTGCAAATGCCCAGTATAGAGGCCGAGGGCTCACCAGGGTGTCCAAAAGATGTTTAAGACCTTAAAAATTTGGCTCCAAAATATGAAAAGCACAGCCTATAATTGAAGTGGACAAATGTTCAATTTTAAGTGTTTATAAACATCACGTTGTGTCAACCTCATTGTTGGAACTCGGTCACCTCTTTGATGCCACCCTTGGCTTGCCTCCCTGTGGCTCTGCCTCTTCTGTTCATTCATCCCAGTAATCATCTGCCTGGCTGACTCTGGGCTCAGAATGTAGCAGGGAATAAGGTCCTTCCCCTGTCGCTGGGGCCACGTTGCCCCGCCAGCCCTGCCACCTCTTCCTCCCCTCGAGGGGCCTCCACCGCCTCCGGTGCCTCTCAGAGGGCTGCCCCCGGGCCAGGGAGCTTGGCGTGCCTGCTGCGGGGAGGGTCCGGGAGGCAGCGAGGGTTCCCGTAATGAGGACCGGGTCTGCGGCAGAGGGCTGGGTTCTCGCCACTGTGTTTCTTTGCCAAGTTACTTCATTCCTGGAGTCTTGGTCTCCTATAAAATAAGTTGTCTGCCATCTACATGGGGTGATGGAGGATCATAAAATGCGGTATTTGGCAAAGCCCTGAGATACTATATAAATAGCTATGTACTTTTTTTACTTTTTTTTAAAACTGAAGGCTAAATCTTTAAGTTGCTGGACGTTCTTAGCTGGGAATGGGAAATCTCTCTCTGTTCTTCTCCCTGACACAGCTGTGGGATCTCTTAGACAGGCTGTTTTCCTGAGTCCTGTGGGAACCGTCTTCCTGTTGGTCACCCGAGCCGGGCCCAGGCTTGCTGTGGGATTGCCTGGAGCCTGTGCCCTTGGACCTGGATTCAAATTCTGACAGCTCTTCGCCCCCCTCTTGGGGATGGATGAGAAGGGCGTGCAGAGCTCTCCTCACAGTGCCTGGCACATGGGAGCACCTGGCGGCGTTAGCCGCTCTGATGATTAGGGTTGATTGTTCCTATTAGTACTTTTATTGGAATTATTTAAAGCTTTACAATATTTAGTATGTCTTTAAGTATTACCACCAACGTAAAGACAGCCTGCTTGAGACCTTGGTCGAGCCCTCAACTCACAGGGTCTTGAGTTCCTCCTCTGCGCCTGGGAGCAGTTGAACCTCTGGTCTTGGGAATTGTGTTATCCACGGCCCAGCCCCTGTACCCGGCCCGTGAGATGCCGGACCACACTTGTCCCACCTCATCTGCCAGATCAAGAACGGACGAGTTGTTCTCTATAGAGACTCAAAACTCAAATCATTGCTTGTCCCTAGGCGGGACAGTGCTGGGGAATCTGAACAGGTTCTGAAGACTGGGTGGGGCAGCGACACATCATACAGCTCTTTCTTCGGCTCCCTCACCTGCATTTCCTCTCCCCTCCGATCATTCTCCACTCTGGCACAAGCCCTATCTCTCAAGTATCCTGTTCATACATCTCTGATGCTCCCCATCACCCCACAGACAAGGGATTCCTGTCCCTTGCTCCATCCGATCGAGGTCCAGTCCAAATGCAGGTGTCACACTCTGTATGCCTGCAGACTCTCCTTCAATCTGGAAGAACTCCTCAGTCTCTCTTGGTCTTTCATGACCTTTAAGAGTATAGCTCCGTCATTCTGGAAAAATCCCTCAACCTATGTCCATCCAGGGTTTCCTCATGACCAGACACTGGCTGTCTATTCTGGTCAGGGATCCCACAGAAGTGATGCTGTACTCTTCCCCGTGGATCACATCCTGGGGCACAGGGTGAGGACTGTCCCACCACCGGGGATGGTAATCCTGGTCAACACCTGGCCAAGTGGGTGCCTGCCAGGTTTCTCCACCGTCAAGTCATCATTTTCCCCTTTGTAGTCCATCAGTATTTGCTGAGGAGATGCTCCAGGACCCTACCACCGTCCTTCACTTCTTTAACCCTCACCTGCCTGCCTCAGCATCCTTTGATGGCTCCTGCTGGAATTCACCACCACTCTGATGGTTCTTTAATTTTTTTTTTTTTTTTGAGGAAGAAGATTAGCCCTGAGCTAACGTCTGCTGCCAATCTTCCTCTTTTTGCTGAGGAAGACTGGCCCTGAGCTAACATCCATGCCCATCTTCCTCTACTTTATATGTGGGATGCCTGCCACAGCATAGCTTACCAAGCGGTGCCATGTCCGCACCCAGCATCCAAACTGGCGAACCCTGGGCTGCTGAAGCGGAATGCGCGGACTTAACCACTGTGCCACCAGGCTGGCCTTGATGGTTCTTTAATGTTGATTTTCTGTTTTCATCATTCCTCTTACATTTACTAGTTGGCATTGTACTGTAAAGATGAGCTTTCCCTTCTCCCCCATTTATGCATTTGTTCATGTCTTTATATGTATATGAACTCATGGATTATTTCTTTACTCTGTGGGTTATAATCCGTTAGTATCGTATTTTTTTAATGCCCCAGTAGTCCCAGATTTGTCCAGTGGCAGGCCCTTTGAGGTGGTTCTTGTGTCCTTTTGACATGACCTCTCTCAGCAGACAGTGCTGGGAAACAGATGTGTGCATATGTACACACACAGAGACACACACACACACACTCACCCCTCCATATCTAGTTCTGTATTTATGTGATAGCTCTGGTTATAACCCAGCCCTGAGAATTGCATGGAGCCTAATCACCCTCTGTGTTTGCAGATCCCTCTCTGACAGGAGAACCTGGCTCCTGTTGTCCTTGAGCTGGTTGTTTTTCTGCTAATCTCCCTGTAGGTAACGATTTCCTTAAGACACCGTTCTCCTCCTCTGTGCCATCCCTGTGCCTTCTCCTGTGCCCCTTCCTTGCCCCGTGTAGGGGGTAGGAAGCCTAGTGGTTTTCCATCTGAACCATCAGGGAGAGAGGGAGGGAGAAGCTGTTTTTATTCTGGAAAGCCCTTGCACACGTCTGTCTGTTGAGGCGCTTGCTTCCGTCCCCCCGTCCCCCCCGGGCCTCCCCAGATGGCCCAGCCGGGAAGGAGCCCGCTTGCTGTGGCGGCTTGTTCTCCCGTTACCACTGTCACAGTTCTGCTTGCTTTAGACTTGCAGCCTGTCTGGCTCTTGCTCAACCTGTCAGCTCTGGAGGGTGCCATCCCCATTTCTTTTTTAAACCACTTTATTGGGGTCTGATTGTGCATATTTAATGCATACAACTCGATGGGTTTGAGGATAAGTGTACCCCTGTGAAACCATTACCACCGTCAAGGCTGTAAACACGGCCATCACCTCCCGGGGTGTCCTCCACCCCTATTCTTCTTCTCCTTCTCCTTCTTCTGAGCGATCCCCATTTAATTCCTCCTGACGCCGGCCAGGGGGCTCTCCCTGGGGCCCCGGTCCTCTGTGTGGAACTGAGGGCGCTGGCTCTTTAGACCAGAGCGTGAACGTCTTCCTCTCTGCAGCCCAACCTCTCTGCCTCAGTCTCTGACGCCGGGGGTGACTCATGGCCCTTTGGGAGAAACACTTGTTGATACAGGCTTCCCTCTCTGACATTCCAGGGGAAAATCAACCCTTTGCTGGCCTGACTAAATTTATAGTGGGCCGGCCCCAGCAGCTGGTGGCAGCAGCTGGTGGTTAAAACCTCTGACAGATTTTTTTCCCCCTCTGAAAAATATTTCAGTCGCTCTAGTCCCAGCACCACCACTAGTAGAACGTAGAAGCCATTTACCGCCTCTTATAGTCGGTCTGAGACGAGCTGTTTTATAAGAATCCCTCCACTTACCCAGAAGTCAGCTCTCCCTGTCCTTAGCACCTGGACCACACCTGGATCACAGGGAAGTAAGACAGAAAGGCCCTGCAGCTGATGGGGCAATGTGAATTTGACAATTTTTTTTTTAGCCATTTCATATGGTTCAATCTAAAATATACGTATATATACACATACATGTATATTTTTAATTGTTATAGTTATGTTGTATGGGAGGTTTGTAAACTTTTATCAGGGCTTATTAACTCTCGATTCACACACTATTCTAACACCCTCAGCCATGTTTCTTAGTCTGTGCAGTAGAAGCAGAGAGCTGAAGGGTAGGAAGTAAAGAGTCAGGTGGGTTGGAAGCAGAAGGGCCAGCAGACAGCCTGTGAGGAAAGGAAGCGACTGAAAGAGCTGGAGGGGTGCTCGGTGACCGTGCAGCGCAGTGCCTTCATTTCTACAGAGGGAAAAGCTAAGCTCAGAGAAGTCATCTGGCTGAGGTCCCGAGGTGGGGCCGGTCTAGAATCCAGCCCTGTTGACTTCATGTACAACTGTTTCTTGGTGCCACAGTATACTTCCTCACTTATGTCATAGTCGCTTAAGATGCTGATTGCGTGGCATTGGGAAAACATTTAATTACGTTTTAAGATTCTCTGTTCAGAAAAAGTCAGAGAAGTGCCCAGCGTGCTTTGAAAAATAATTCCATGTCAAAGAGTTAAAATGAAAATGCCATCACATAGACTATGCGGGCAGATATCTGCTATCTGAAAAATTCTTCACTGGGACCGTCACTTTCCCCAGTGGTGCCTGATGAGCGAGGCCTGGCTGTGTTTCTGCCTCGGGACGCAGCTGATAAGTCCAGGTCCTCATGGTGGAAAATGTGAATACAGACATGGGGGAGAGACCACATGACTCCGATTGTCTGTCTCCTGAAACTTTCACTGAGTTAGGAACTGAAGTTGTCCCTGGACACTGAAAGTTTTCCATAAATATATTTTCTTATTTATTTTGTTTATAAAGAACTAGAAAATAGAGATAAATTCGACGACGAAGAAAAAACACTCATAATTTCACTACTGAGAGAATCACCGTTGACACCTTGGCGTATGTCCTCCCACGCTGCCCGGCGCTCGTTCCCTCTGTGGCTCGCTTTGTGTGTGTGTTTATATACAAGTACATATATACATAGATACACGTGTGTGTATCGTGCACACCTACACAGAAAGTCTGGATCATGCTGCCAATAATTTTTAAACTATTTTCAGTTAATAATGGACATATTTACATCCAGATACATGGAGATCGACTTCATTTTTCTAAACAGTTGCAAATGAGTCCATTCTCTGGCTGTGCCTTCATTTCATTTTCCGACCCCTACTGTCAGACCTTTGGGTTGGTTCCAGGTTTTTGCTGTTATGAGTACAGCTGTGATCAGCATCTTTGCTCACACCTTTGCTCATCTCCTTAGAATAGATTCTTGCACGCGGGATGGCTCCGTCAAGGTCTTTTATGGCTTTCCGTGTGTGTTGCCAAAACTCCCGGGCTCTGCTTTTCCACTCAGGTTTTATGACTTTGGAAAGTCGATGCTGCCCGTGGTTGAGGATTCTCTGAATTGTGATCCAGAGTCCCTGCCATCCTCCGTCCCCCAGGCTGGCTCCTTCCTCCGGTTGACCTTGCGCCGAGTCCTCCGTGACTCCTTGGGTGTGGTCACAGGGCTCCAGGATGGTGCTCTGCGGGGGTTGGAATGCTGGGTAGGAACCGTGGAGGAAGAAGGAAACATCACAAGATCTCTGGGAATAAGTAGTAAAGTGTGGGCACACGCATGCGCTGGTCCACTCGTGTTTAGCATACGGTTTCGGGAAATCCGCCCTGGGCCTCCCCACCTCTCCTTCGTCTCAATGCTAAGGGCAGCACTTTGTGGCTGAACATTTGATAGAAGCTTTGGGCCTGTTCTTTGGCTTCGGATCAAGTCTCAGTCCCTCGACCTGGCCTGTGATCTGGCTTCTGGCCGCTTCTCCACTTCCTAGTCTTCTTCATCCTCACTCGAGCTACCAGGACCTTTTTGCATTTCTCCAGAATGCCAGATTCCTTTTGGATCCGGAGCCTTCAGATTTGTGGCTTCCTGCACAGGAAGAGGGGGGCACTCTTCCTTTCTCTTACTCTTCAACCTTTGGGAGACAGCCTAGTGTGGTCGTTAAGGATGTGGTTCCTGGAGTCACACTTGGGTGTGTATCCTGGTTCTGCCCCGTACCAGCTGTGCAACCTTGCACAAGTTACTCAACCTCTCTGTGCCTTAGTTTCCACAACTGTAAAAATGAGGGTAATGATAGTACCCTCATCATAGGGTTGTTGTGAGGTCCAAATACGGTGATATCTGTGAGGACTTAGGCTAACAGTTCCTGGCACGTGGTCCTGGTTTATGCTCTCATAGCCATCTGTACCTTTCCTTCCTTATGGTTACTACAGTTGTTACTAAATAGATCAGCATATTTTAACATGTCTGACTCTTTCCTAAGTCTATAAGCTCCACGAGGGCAGGGACCCCTGTCTCGTTCACAAATGGAGCGGGTTTTCAGTCAGTACCTGCTCAGGGAATGAAGAGAAGTGCCTCGTTCCTTATTGCTGCACAGCCGAGTTCATCGGTAAGAAAGAAACCTGGGGCCACCCCGTGGCTGAGTGGTTAGGTTCCCATGCTCTGCTTTGGCGGCCCAGGGTTTCACTTGTACAGATCCTGGCTGCGGACATGGCACCGCTCATTAGACCACGTTGAGGTGACGTCCCACATGCCACAACTAGAAGGACCTGCAACTAGAATATACAACTATGTACTGGGGGGATTAGGGACAAAAAAAAAGAGGAAAATTGGCAACAGATGTTAGATTAGGGCCAATCTTCCTCACAAAAGAAAGAAAGAAAGAAACCCCTGGCCTCCGCGATGAACAAGTAAGGCCTAACTGATTATGAAGGGGCCCCTCGCGGGGTGAGCTGAGGGGTAACCAGTGACAGTGTCCAGTGGCCTGCATCCAGCCCACCTTCCAAAGCCAGCCTGCTCTTGGAAGTTTCTAGTGCCGACCTTCTCAATCAGTGAATGAACGGTGTTGTTTTTAATTTCTGCCTCACTGTAGATCAAAACTTTTGAAAATACGATTAAATGGGTTACTAGAAAATGAAACAAAACTCAAGGCTGGGGCTTCTCGATCTTGGTCCTGGTGACATTTTGGCCAGTTAATTCTTAGTTGTGGGGCCGTCCTATGCATTGTAGGATGTTTAGCAGCATCCTTGGCCTCTGCCCTCTAGATGCCGGCAGCACCTGCTCCCTCCAGCTGTGACATTGAAAATGTCTCCAGACGTTGCCATGTGTCCCCTGGGGGCACAAGCTGCCTACGGTTGAGACCACTGATCAATACCAACAGAACAAGCCCTGACTTTTATTACTGGATTCAACAGGCAAAATTACTCTATCGGATTCCTCTGAAGGTTTCTAAACACGCACCCAGGGTTCTGTGCTGTGCCAGCATGGAGTGGACACGAGCCCCTCCTGGACCAGTGCCATCTGTGGCCCACGCTTGGAGCAGCACCAGACCCTTCATTTATAGAAGGGAAACTGAGGCCCTGCTCAGGGTCCAGACAAAACCTGCTGCTGAAACACACTTACACCTTAAGGAACATCCTGAACCTTGGTGTCTCCTCTCCTCTCCCCAGTCCACCTGCAACAGATGCCATCATCCAGCCAGCTGCCCTTGAGGACCTGGAAATCCTACTCTTAGCTGCTGCTTCCCGCCACGGTGATATCATCGGCCAGGTCTCCCCGGATCTGACAGCCCCGAGGTACGGTGGGGGCTGGGCCAGGGCTGGTGGTGGGCCCCCAGGGCCCATCCCTGAGGCTGCCTCCCTCCCCTCCCTTCCTCTCTCCTCCCCTCTTCTCACCCACAGCTGCACACCTCCCTCCCCTCCCCCCACAGGGTCTGCACACGTCTCCTGCACAGGGCTGGGGCCTCTTCTTGGGGTGTTAGGATTGATCTGAGGGGACACCAGGAAGCCTCCCCCCCCCCTCCGCCCCGACACAAAGGCCATTTTAGAGAGTTGTTCCCAGGTGGTCTTCAGGAGCCTCTTTTAAAGTAGAAGTCCCTAGGAGGGATATGGTGCTGCTTATACATTTTCAGGGAATGACTTAGCTGCCTCGGGCCTCCCGGGACCTGAGCTGGGTTAGCTGCTTGTTTTCTTTGTCTCTTGGTGGCCGTCGGAGAAGAGAGGAGCCAGCAGCATAATGGGAAAGGGCCCAGGTCTTTACGCCTTTGGACGAGCCTGGCTGGGGGGCTTCTCACGCCTCACCTCCCCCCAGTCTGCACTCCCCCTGCACTTCACATCCAGCAACCCCACACCCATCACAGCCTCCGTGCTCACAGCACTTCACCCCAGACTCAGGCTTCGCGTCTCCCTCCGCCTGCAGACTCGGCACTTCTCTGTCGGAACCAGGCCCGCTCACACTCAGCCTCAGGACTCGGCCAGATGCCTCTGTGCTTGTGCACACACAGGCACACACATCTGTCAGTCTATCTATATACACACATACTCGTCTATATATGTTTCTCTCTCTATATATAACATACATGTACACACACATTTTAATTTATATTTATATCACTAAAACAGCTGCTTTTTGCCAGATACCACACGGTACTGGGGACGCTGTGGTGCATAGGACAGACACTGTCCCTTCCCCCTAGAGCTGCCCTCCTCCAGGAAGCCTTCCCCCCAGGCTGAGACGGGAGCTACCCTCTGTAATCCTGCAGCCACCCGTGCCCCCCTGTGTCACTGCCCTTCACAGAGACCCATGAATTCTCTCTCTAACTCCAACTCCTCTGGGGGGAAGTGGATCCGTTGCACCCTCTGGAACCACAGCATGGCTCAGGCCAGCCCTTGACAAGTGCTGGTGGAGTTGAACTGGCTTAGGAGGGAGGCGCGGGGGTAGGGGGGGCATCCTCCTTCGCCTGCCCCCACCCGCAGCCGCCTCTCTCAGGGTGCAGGCAGTTGGCTCCGGGCAAGCTGGGACAGCATCCAGAGGCCTCTTCATAAACTGGGTGGGGGTTTGCCTGGTGGAAGAGAAACGTGAGGGTGGTATTGACACAGCGGGAAGCTCCGGGACAGAAACAGATGTTCTAAGGCAGCTATACTTCGACGTAGAATTCTGAGTGTTTCCTTTACAGGGATCAACGAGAGTTCTTACTTATGGATGAGTTTAACTTTGCAAAGGAGGAATCCTAGCTGGGGAACAAGGCCCTCAGCACCCCAGGAGTGTGCAGAAGTTTCCAGTGAGAAGTTGGGCATTCCCCTCCACCCCTCTCCTCGGCCTCCTCCCTTCCCCCATGGCGCTCGCATCTGACTCCCTGAACCCTACCGTTTTAGCAAGGCCAGGACCTCTGGCTGCAGCAGTGGGGCACACCCTTCCACGGGGAAGCCTAGAAGGGGCCTAAGACCATCCTCATCCAATGCTTGGGGGATGCAGCGGGGCAAGGGGAAGCTCTCCCAGCAGAGGATGTGGGAGGGCATGGCTGCATGGCTCTCAGGAGAACTAAAGTCCAGTTGGAGACATTATTGGTGCTTCTAAAGTCCCCTCCAGCCCTGAGACTGTGTGTTTTTAACGATTGTCCCAGGCCCCACAGTAGGCCAGGGATGTCCGCTCTTAAAGCTCCCACTGAAGGCCCTCCCTGCCTCCAGGCACCATGCTGAATAGTCTCTGCAAATCCTCACAACACCCCAGGAGGCAGGGGTTCTGTCCTGACTGCTCTCTTACAGATGAGCAGACTGAGGCTCCAAGACATTCTCGTGCCCAGGGTCACGTGGCCAGGACGCGGCAGAGCTGGGATTTGAGGCAGGTCCACTTGGCCGCCAAGCCCGTCTTCTGAACTTCCGCTGGCTGCGGGCAGAGCCAGGCTTCCTCCTTCCACCAGGCCACGGGGTCCCGCCTACGTCCCTGGCCTCCCTCAGGTCTGAGAAAGACACTGAGTAAAGAAGTTGTGTCACCTCTGACCGTGACCACGAGTGACCACAGGATGCAGGAAGGAACCGGTACAGATCTTATCAGCGCTGAGGGCTTCGCCAGCTCTCTGGCTTTATTTCCCAGAGGAAAGACACAGTTGATCTCTGTGCCAGCCGAGCAATTTTGATGCCTTGCCCGTGTTATTGAACATTTCTCCAGGGTTGTATTGTCTTGTTTTTACTGGAAATTGGTGGGAAAGAAATAGTTCTGATAGGAGCAGGGAGTGGCCCGGCTTTCGGCGCAGAAAGCAGTCAATCCCCCTTGTTCGCAAATTTCATATTTGTGAATTTGCTGAAGATTTCATTGTAACCCCAAGACGGATGCTCGGGGCTCTTTCATGGCAGTTCGTGAACATGTGCAGAGCAGCAGCAGATCCGAGTGTCCCAATGAGCGTGTTCCCAGCTGAGGTGGAGCTGGGCGGTGCCCTGTCTTCTGGTGGAGGCTCTCCCGCTGTGAACAAGTGTCCTTTCATGATATATTTAGTGCCATGTTTTTTTGTAATTTTGTGCATTTCGTTGATGATTTTGCTGCCTGAAATGGCCCCCGCACATGGTGCTGAAGTGCTCTCTGGTGTTTCTCAGCTCATGAAGGCGGTGATGTGCCTTGTACAAAAAATATTTGTGTGAGATAAGCTTCGTTAGGGCATGAGTTATGCTGCCGTTGGCCAAGAATGTGATGCTAATAAATCAATGGTATATATTAAATGAGATGTCTTTCAATAGAAACACACAGAAGACAAGGTGATATATTGATCAGTTGACAACAATATTGTGACCAGAGGCTCCCAGGAACCTAACCCTGCATTTCCCCTGGGAGCCGTGGTTCAGCGTTCACCAATTCAGTGTCCACCAATTCAGTGTCCGTGGCGGCTTTGGAGACTGTAACTACTGCGAATAAAGAGAATCAACTGTACTTAAACTTGGCGATCTGTGGGGCTAACTAAGAAGGGCATTCCGGGTGCACAGTGGTGACTTTTTAAACCTCAGAAGCGGCCCTGCCTCCCCACCCGCCTGTCTTAGTCTGCTCCTGCTGCTGTCACAAAATGCCACAGACAGCGTAGCTTATAAACAGCAGAAATTTATTGCTCACGGTTCTGGAGGCTGGAAGTCCATGATCGGGGTGCAGGTGTGGTTGGGCGAGCAGCCTCTTCCAGGTTGCAGACTTCTCGTTGTGTCCTCACGTGGTGAAAGGGCCTGGGGAGCTCTGTGGGGTCTCTGCTATAAGGGCACTGATCGCACTCACGGGGGCTCCACCATCATGACCTAGTCACCTCCTAGGGGCCCCACCTTCTGATACCATCACATTGGGTGTTGAGATTCCAGCCTGTGAATTTGGGGGTCACAAGCATTGAGACCATAGCACCACCCAAGGATCGTCCTCCGCTTCCTGCTCAGAGTAGGGACAGAAGAGGCAGAGGGTGCGATGAGGAGAGGCAAGAGGGGAAGGAAGACAGGTGGACGGGTGCCTACAACATCCTTTCTAGGGTGTGCTTCCACACAGGAGCAGGGTTGGTACTTAAGAAAAATTGAATTGTGGGGCCGGCTCAGTGGCACAGTGGTTAAGTGCACACATTCTGCTTTGGTGGCCCGGGGTTCACTGGTTCGGATCCCGGGTGCGGACGTGGCACCGCTTGGCAAGCCATGATGTGGTAGGCGTCCCACATATAAAGTAGAGGAAGATGGGCACAGATGTTAGCTCAGGGCCAGTCTTCCTCAGCAAAAAGAGGAGGATTGTCAGTAGTTAGCTCAGGGCTAATCTTCCTCAAAAAAAAAAAAGGAATTGAAATTTTAAAAGTTTATTTTTAAAAACATTATTGAAAAAGAAAAGTGGGGCTGGTGGTTTGCTTTAAGCCACCTGAGAGAAAAACAGAGCTGGCCTTCCCCTCCCTCCCCATTGCCCGCTGTTCCTTAGGGCCGTGTCCTTCTCTTCCAAGGAGTCCTCTTTCTGAATAGGGACAAAGAGAGAAGCCACCCCCGTTTCTGACGTGTCCTTCTCTTTTATTAAAGCCACTGGAAGAAGCAGTGGCTGTTGGTGGAAGACATCAAAACCTGCTCCCTCTTCAGGAAGAGCCCGTGAACCTGCTTTAAGAGGTTGAGCTCCCATTTTGCTTCCGCCTCCCTGGATGGCACAGAAAGCTGGGCCCAGCCCTTCTAGAACATTCTATAAGTGACTGCATCGCCCAGGGCCAACTTGGACTCTCATCTGTTCAATATTTTCCCTTTTTTTTTTTTCAGAGCAGCAGAACTGTTTCTCAAATGAAACCTTCTAGCTGTACAACCATTTATTAGTCAGTAAAACGGGGCACTCCAGGGACATCTGGGAACGTCCTCTGCTTTTCCCACAGTCAGGAATCCAAGCAGAGGGATCTCTTTTGACCTTGAGGCCTCCCATTGACACAGCTGGAAGACTGCTCACCTGACTCATGTCCATGGGGGTCAGACGTGGGAGTGCCTCAGAATAACCCCATTAGGGCACAGATTGCTGCCACACCCCCAGAGTTTCTGATTCAGGAGGTCTAGGGAGGGTCTGAGACTTTGTACTTCTAGTGAGTTCTACTGGCCCGAGGTCCATACCAGAGAACCACTGGGGAATGCAGTCTGGTCCAGATGCGTGCTTCTCACTTGTGTGGCTCTTAACGGCTCCTCGGGATCAGAGACACCTGGCCCAGCAGCTAGTGACTGAAGTGTCGGCTCTCTGCCTTCAGATCAAGGAGCCAGGAGCGGGGGTGGTTCTTGCTCAGCATCACAGCCCCACTAGAGAGTTTCCAAATTCAGAAACGGAGTTTCTGAATTTTCTGAAGTTGAAAGCACATGCAATTCACACTTGACTTACAGCTTCTGTTTTCCCTCTTGCTGCAGATCATGTGGTTTATTTTGGTTTCATCTGTTGGCACAATAAGATTTTTCTGTCTTTCAGCTATGGGTGTGCATGATGGGGTTCAACTATCCCCCAGGAGTTAGCTGAACCTTTATTTAAGCAAGCACCTTATTAGAAACCGAACAATAAAGTGGCAGTATTATTATTTTTTTAATGAAGAAAAGAGATCACCCGAAAGTCTTCTCAGAAACAATTCCTTTGTACCATTTAAAAGATACGTGTTAAAGGTGCATGATCATGAAACAAACATACGTAACCAGTACCCAATGCGCTGAGTAAATTGGGGGGCACCTATATATTTGTTCAAAACCTTCGGGTTTGCAGTATCCAGCTGGCTACCATCAGGCCGAAGCACATGAATCGTCACATTGGCGATTGTTGAATATTGAGAGTCTCTTATGGTTCAAACTAACGCAGGATTTTGTTCATCTTTTGGTTTTTCATGGTTCTGGAGCTGCTTTATCTGGGTAGGTAATTTTCATTTTCTGGATAGACAATGAACTCTTGGATATCTGAGCTCAGTTTCCTTTTGTCCTCTGTATCCCCACCTCTGTATGCTTCGTGATCACGGCCCATCCTGGGGTGCTCAGGGCGCACCTGGGAAGGGGAGGACCCAAGGAGCCGCTGGTGACGGTGGTGGGGATTAATGACCTGGATGAGCCCACCCCGAGCAAAGCCTCTCACTGGCTTTGGGATGGTGTTTATGACTGTTCCCTTAGTTAATATTTTCCTTCCTGATTAAGTTTTGCTTGGGCCCAGCTTAAAAGTAATTTCTCTCCCCTGGGCACAGACTCGCTCTGTGAAGGGGAGGAGGTAAGAATGTGCTCGGAAAGGACTGACCAGCCAGTTCAGGGTTAACTGTGCAGAGCAGCCGCGACCAGACAGCCGAAGGTCAGGGTGTTAGGGGCTGTTCGCGCTCTCACGTGGGCTGGGGTATCTCGCTAGTGACTAGAAATAGCTCTGTGTGCCCGCATTGGAGCTTCCAGTGTAGGGGAGGAAGACCTTTCCTCTTCCCAAATGTGGGTTCGTCTGGCTGGAGAACGAATTAAATTCACATGAGAGAGAATAGCAAGAGAAAATTAAACAAAGCTTTATGAGGAACCATGGCCCGGGGCCTTTCTTCCCGAAGGAAGAAAGGGCACCGAAGAAGTGGGGTGCACATAGTGGTTATATACCCCCAAACAGGGTGTTTCACATGGGATTGAAATGTCCCTTTTACAATAGTCACGAGGTTGCTCTGTCAGCACAGCTCTTGATGGAAACGGCAGATAGGTCTGCTGTCTCAGTGAGCGCCGCAGGGTGACAGGTGTGTTACCTCGGGCTGGGGGGTCACAGATGAGGGCCGCAGTCGGTTCCCAGCCTAAAGAAAGATGCTTAATCTTTAAGGAGATGCCAACGGTTGGGAGCGGGGAGGGAAGTCAGTTACAGGAGGTTAACAGACTAGCACAATAAAATGCAGATTTAAGTCCTTGCCTTTGGTGTTGATTAAGAGTTTTTAGAGAGAAGGTCATCTCCTTTCTTCTTCCTGGTACAGAGAGGGAGGCACCTTTTACAGATAGAGATTTACCTTACAAATGTAAACGTGTCCTAACAAAGGGCAAGTTCCATTCCTCAGAGCCTCCTTCCCTGTCCCACTTTATCAAAAGCAATCAGCCTCAAATAATCCTGATGCCAAAGAGACATATCTTGGCGTGGCCAATTCCAGGTCCCCACACCAGCCAATTTGCAAGTCTGTCTGGGCACCTTCTGATTCGGGTTTTGTTGCTGTTCAGCGGCTGCGTCTCGGAGGTGTGTGCTGTGTCTCCCAGCGCTGAAACCCATTTGATCAAACCCCAGGCCTCTGTTGGGCTGATTGTCCAGTGCTCCGATCCACTGGGCTTGACTCTCCAAACTGACAGTTTCCAAGCACTTTCCTTTCTCTAGCTTGCGTCTCACTTTCCATCCGAGCCGAGTCTTGGTCCTGTTATGTGGTCATGCACACTGGGGGATTCAGGAAGAAAAAATCAAGAGGCCTGTGAGGAAGGGCCCTTGGGCTAATTCCTTCCAGATGGTGATATGACACGGGAGATAAGACGCTGTCGCCCATCTGGCCCGACAGGACGTGCCGTGTTCTGCCTGCATCTCGGGGGCCGTTATCACCCTCCGTGACAGCCAGGGTCACTCTGGTGTTCGTCCTTGGACAGCAGCTTAATTTGGCAACTCCAGCTGATCTCTGAAATGAAATCTGCTATCAGTTCAGTGGGGGACCTGCCAAAAAGAACTCAAAAGCCCTAAACAGGGAATCAAAAGACAGCAGTTGCTGACAACATCTCACTGCAGTTGGGCTTGTAGGGCTCTTGGCTGAATACAAGCCCTGAAGCAACACTCTCTGGCTTTCTCAGGCCCTGGCGGGGTGGAGACTGCATCCGGATAGTTAATGGTACCAGTTGTTTTTTGTGACGACCTTGGTGAGGTTTGAGTCAGGGATGGCAAACTCTCACCCATCAGTAGTGGTTCCCTAGGATCTGTGTTGAGAAGGATTCTGAGGTCTTGTCTAGCTGGGCCTGGAAAGAAGGAATGTCTTGATCAATAAGTCTGTCTACTAAAAAAAAGTTGATTTTTGTGCCCTTTTTGTCAATTCTTCTAAAAAAAAAAGGCTTAAATCAACGTTTTTTCATCCTCGAAAAATATAGGCACCCTATGTGAATTTGAATTCAGCTTCTTTCTTATTCCAATAAGGCTTGGAAAAATTGATTAACAACTTCAGTGGAAAAAGGGATCTTGTACTTTTACAACTGGAAAGGGCTTCGTGCGCCCTACCCACTGGCCCCTCTTACAGAGGAGGAGCTCAGGGTGAGAGAAGGGCAGGGCCTTGCAGAAGGGAAAGGAGAGTACAGCTGCGCAGACCCCATCTCTGCGCCCTGCCTGCCTCTGTGCTGGGCTTGGCAGCTGTCCTGGAGCTCCTGGTGAGGCCCCAGAATGGCACTGGGTATTGGAAAGGGCCCGACTCCCTGCGTGTAAGGTCTTCGAGGCGAGTCACTGCTGCTTATGGGAGACTTGAGCCGAGACAGGAGCTGGCGAAGAGAAGCTGAGCTGTCTTCCCTGGCCCTCATCTCTGCTCTGGCTGCCCCTCTGGGAGCTCAGGGGGGGTTAGAGGAGCCTTCTGTAAGCTCCTCCTTGGGGTCTAGAACCAGACTGGCTTCACGGGCGTGTGACCCGTGTGCTCGGAAGGGCTCCGCACTTGGTTCAACGCTCTGCTGTCGCCAGCTTGAAATTCTTAATTCCTTGGGCCCCCCCCTCTTCACTCGGCGTTGATTTGCATTCCATTTTGCCTGCAGATTATGTCGCTGGTCCTGACTTGGATGGTTGGACTCTGGGATTCCAAGAAGATAGGACAGTTGTCCCACAGTCAGTGCCTGTGTGTTTGGGAGGCCAGGGGCCAGAGGGAGGGAGTTGCTGTATGTTGAGCACTTTTATGTGCCAGACTCTGTGCTGGGGGCTGGAAAGGCCACAGTGGCTGAGACTCTAGTAGAAGATGCCACCTTAGCAGAAAAAGGACACTCAGAGGTCGGGGCCCAGTGCTGCCGGGAGGTGCAGGGTGGGCATGATGACCCCCACCCGGGTGGAGGGGCTTCCTTGTTTGGGTGGCTCCCCGGGATGATTATGGGGTGCACTGGGAGGGGATCTGAGTGGGACTGGGTAGGTGGGCATTCAGGGGCAGGAGCATGGGGGGACTGGCTTGGTGAGGTTAGGGCAGGGAGAGGACAAACCTGGGAGGGGACAGAGACATTCTAAAGGTTGTGGACAGCCTGGGAGGGCTTCAGGCACGGCCAGGACCTGATCAGAACTCGAGTTGGGACGTTCTGGTGTCTGTAGGGGATGCCTGTGCGGGGAGAAAGGGGAGGCAGGCAGAGTGGGATGTGCAGAGTCCTGCCCAGAGAGGTTGCCGGCCTGGACCAGCAGAGGTGGCCAGGACGGAGAGGTCGGATTCCGGAAGGAGGAGGGAGGTGACTCAGCGGGAAGAGGCAATGAAGGGGCATGGGAGTGAGAAGAACCGGAAGAGTCAAGGACAATCGCGGCTTCTGGTGCCAGCGCCTGGTGGGCTGCTGGTGTCACTACCCCGGCGGGGGAAATTCGAGGGAGGAGGAGGGTTAGGAGGGAAGAGGAGGAGTTCAGCTGGGGCTTGGAGGTGTCTGTGGGTGCCCGTGTGTCAGAGCTTCGGTCGTGAGTCACTGAGCGTTTCCCTGTTGGGGCCTGACCTCCTGGTGGCTGGGGCTGGGCCAGGAGCAGGCTGGAGGCTGGGAGGGAGCGGAGGCACCATTCTCAAAAGAGCTGTTGAGTCATTTGTTTGGTGCCTTGGCTGATGGGAGCATGCCCGGCAGGAAGGGTGTGGCCCTGGTGGTCTGGGGCCAACAGAGGGAAGGGTGGAGGGAGCGGGAGCCGTGGTCCCCAGGCAGGAAGAGGCTGCGGAGCCGAGGGGAGCCCCAGGGCTGTTCTCAGGGGTGGGGGAGTGGGTGCAGCATGGGGGCATCCTCATCTGTGGAGTGTGATTGTCACAATGCCCCACCCTGCAGAGCTGGCCTTGTTCTGGGGCCGCAGAGCCAAGGCAGTGCCCCCGACCCGCTCCTGCAGGGGTCCACAGACCGAGAGCTTGCCTGTACTTTGATAGCCCACCCTTAAAGTAACAGTACCACAAATGTGTCACCTTTCCTCAATTGGCATTAAAGTAAATAAAATCTTCATAGGGTGTGCAGAGGAAGGAGCGCAGCCAGTGTAATTTCTTTAGAACGTCAAATTTTAGACTTGTAGTTTGAGTTTGTAAGTGGCCTATTTACTGCTTATGAATACAAATAAATCTAGGTTTCCAAAGTGTGAAAATGGCTCTTTTAAGGAGCTTAAAAGCCCTCAATAGTTTGCATTATTCATTTTGAGTCATTCCTTTATAAAATAAATGATTTCAGCCACTTTACACAAATAACAATTTGAACAACCGAGGCACACTTCCGTGAGCCCACTTCGCCTGTCCCCTGGGTTCTGTCTGAGCTCTGCTTGTCATTCCTGTTCACCTGAGGATTGGCCTGGCTCCTGGCTCACCCAGGGTCATCGCTCCTGGTGACTCTTTTCCTCCTGTTTCCATCTTGCCCGGGGGAGGAGGCAGCGTGGGTTCCAGTTCCCGGTCCGCTCCCGACGCCCTGCTTGGTTATATCCGGTCGGGACACCCGGCTCTCCCTCTGCTGTTTATTGAGTGCGCACCATAGGTGGCCTGGCTAGATGTTGGGCTGCTGGGGTGAACGCGGCAGGTGCGGCCCTGTCCTCTTGGAACTCACAGATCTGTCTCCCTGGTGGTCTTCAAGTCCTCGGTGATGCATGTCACGAGGAGGAGTGTAGGGGCTTCCAGGTGTCTGCTCGGGGAGTCTGTTAGAAAGTGGACATGGAGGTGGCTAAGGATTCGGCACCTGGGCTCATGTCTGGCTCCACCACCTACTAGCTATGTGACCTTGAACAAGTGATCTCACCTTTCCAAGCCTCAGTTTCCTTCTCTGTAAAGTGGGATGATGACATCTGACTCAAAGGGTTGTTGTGAGGGTTACCTGAGGTCATGTATGTAAAGCACAGGACAGGGCACACAGGACCAGGCACCCAGGACAGGGCATGTAGGACCATGTACCCAGGACCATACACACCGGACAGGACACCCGGAACTGGGCAGCCAGCGTGGGTGAGCTGCTGTTGTTTTTGTGGCTGTTGATTAGTGATGCCCAAGCCAAGAGGTGGAGGCTGAGGGATTGCCGGCCTGGCGAGGGGAGAGGGCTGCAGGCCAGGAGGCGGTGCTGTGGGAGCTGAGGGAGGCCCAGCTGGTCAGAGCAGAGCCGATGAGGGCTGGGGGGGAAGTGAGGGGTGAGGCAGAGGCTCAGCCCCAACAGGGATTTGGGGCAAAACGTGGAATTCTTTCAGTGTGTTGTGTGTGGGGTCCCCCCGGCAGCTGTCCTCCAGGCCAGGAAGCCAACCTCATAGGTGGGGTTGGAGGAGATGGAAATCAGCAGGGCGTTTCTGACACAGAATCCCAAGCATGCTGGATTTCTGCAGTCTGGGAGCTTCCTGCAGGTGTTCATACCCTGGGGAAGAAATGCCTCCTCTGGCACAAAGGCGGTGAAACCTCAAACCCTGGCTTTGACCTCAGGCCGGGTTTCAGGCTCTTGGTGCCGAGTCAGGTAATTCCAGCCCAGCCTCCCTCAGCCCTGCCAGCTCCCCTGTGGACAGCAGTGTGTACAGCTGGAGAGAGGCTGGGAGGGCCAACCAGCCTCAAAACGGCTCCCAGGGTTTGGTCTGTGGACAGCATTGCTAGCCTTGCTTTTTGCCAAAGTGGGGCATCAAAACCTGTTCTGAGCTCCAAGCCTTGTGCCTTTTGGCTTCTGAGGATGTTTGCAGGTGGCTTCCCTCCCCCAGGGGCCTCCCTGCTCTGGACGCGTTTCCTGGACTGTCCAGCAGGGGGCACCAACCCATTGAATGAGGGATGTGGCTTGGCTGCAGAAATCCTTCAGCTGCGAAAAGGGTCCCAGCAGGTCCCCAGGGCAGCTTCCTTGATTACCCATCAGGCTTTTCACCTGACTTTTTCTAGCCTCAGGTTTTTTGGGCAAATTCCAGGGAGTTTGCAAAGTTGTGTTGTAGTTCTCAACTCAGAGTTTTATTGCCTGGAAAGAAAATTATTAGAAATGATCGTATAAAGGTCCCCTCCCCAAAACAAAAATCAAACAAGACAAGTCACAGAGAGTGTCCTGAACACCTGAGCTGCCCCCATCAGAGAGACCCCAGGATCTGCGGGAGCCTAGCGAGGGAGGACTTCACGGCCTGGCCTGGGGGCTGCTGCCTTGCAGGGTGCGCCCCCACTGTGTATAAACAGAGGCCCGGGGGACCAGATGCGGAGCCCTGGGAAGCAGGGTGCTGGGTCTTTAGATAGCCTGTTCCGTGGCGGGGGGTGGGCGGGGGGGGACAGGGGTGAGGGGACCTGATGAATGTGCCATTAATGAGCCAAGTTCCATTGGGAATAATTCTCCCTTTGTGTCCCCAGCACCTCCCCAGCTGCTGCCCCGGCCTCAGAACATGCATCTTTGCCATCTGCCCCAGCCAGTGATGGAGTAGAAGCTTCCTCTCCTGCCTGCCAGGGCCTGGCCAAGGACTTAAGCAGGTATTGCACAAAGCTGTCCCTCCACAGCTGCTGCCCCTGGAGAGAAGGGGCCTGGTGATCTCTGCCCCCTGGGCCTCGGGGTGAGCTGCATTTGGGATGGCACCAACAGGGCATTGACAGTTTGGGCCCGGAATGCCACGTCTGTGATCATTTGGGCTGTAGCTGATCTGAAGTTTACCCTGGGTAGCAGGCTCTCCGTGTGACAATGGGATGCCCTGTGCGAGCAAGTGTGTTATCAGGGTTCTCCAGAGAAACAGCACCAATAGGATGCTTATATATATGTAGAGAGAAATTTATTTTAAGGAATTGGCTCATGTGAGTGTGGAGACTGGCAAACCCAAAATTTACAAGGCAGGCCGGCAGGCTGGAGACCAGGGAAGAGCTGATGTTGCAGCTTGGGTCCAAAGGCTGTCTGCTGTCAGAATTCCCTCATCCTTGAGGGACCTCAGTCTTTTTTTCTGAAGGCCTTCAACTGATTGGATGAGGCCCACCCTCATTATGGAGGGTAATCCACCTTACTCAAAGTCTACGGATTTAAATGCTAATGTTACCTAAAAAAATACCTTCTCAGCAACTTCTACACTGGTGTTTGACCAACTATCTGGATACAATGGCCTAGCCAAGTAGAAACGTAAAATTAACCATCATAACAAGTATTGGGAGCTCCTGTTTCTGTACCAACAGTTGGTTCGGGTTATAAACCATTCCACTTAGTTATGAAAGTTCCCTAAAGAGCGTCCCTGGACAGTGTTTTGTTGTGGAGAGCTCAGTACACCTGGGTGTGTCGAGAAGTGAAAGCCTGGGGCCTCGGAGAGCTCCTGCTGGCCGGGGAGGCACAGGGGTGCCGAAAGCTGAGGAGAGGGTGAGGCTATAAGGGATGGTCCGAGTGGTAGATGATCACCTGCCCAGCCAGTGTCCAAAAGCAGTAGAGGGACCAGGGAGAGGGAGAATGCCGCACGTGGATGTGGTTCTAGAACACGCAGTGACGAGGAGTGGGGGTGGAGCTGGAGCTGAGCCCCGCTCATCTGGACAGTGCTCTGTGGGGCGTTAGCTCTTCCTGCCCGTTAGCTCCTGAGATCTACCTGCAGCTCTGCTGGTCCTGAGTCCCAGAGATCGTGGGTCGTGCAGTGACTTGTCTGTATGACCCTGCCTGAGGCCAAAGGCGGGAATTGCAGGAGGCCTGCCTTCTGGTGGCGAGATAGCAACAGCAGTCTGGGGACAGGAACATTTATGGTGTTTGGGATGACACCCTTGGTTTGCCTTGGACATAGTAGGTGCTTGATAAAACTGTGTCAAAGAAAGAAAGAAAAATACTCTTCTTAAATATTCTGCCCTTTAGTTTCTTACAGGTTAAACATACATCTACCATAGGACCCAGAAAACTCACTTTTAGGTATTTAGCCATGAGAAATGAAAATAATATCCACCTAGAAAACCTGAATGTTGGTCGCAGCTTGATTCATAATCACCCCCAAGTTGAAACAGCCCAGATGTCCATCAGCTGGGGAGTGAATAAACAAAGGTGGTGTATCCATCCTCTAGCATCCTGCTCAACAATAAAAAAGAACAAACTACTGATTGTACAACAAAATAGATGAATCTTAAATGCACTATGCTAAGTGAAAAGAGCCAGACTCAAAAGTTACGTTCTGGATGATTGCACTTACATGATGTTCTGGAAGAGACAAAAGACTATGAGGAGTGGAGAATGTACCAGTGGTTACATTGTGGGCTGGAATTTTGGATTGGGAATCGACTACAAAAGGCCAGGAGGGATCTTTTTGGGGTGATAGAAATGTTCTATGTCTTGATGGGAGTGGTGGCAACATGAATGTATGTGTCAAAATTCATGAAACTATACACCTAAAAAGGGTGAATTTCACTGTATGTAAGTTATATCTCAATTAAAAAAAAAACCCACCGTGCTTATCCAAGGGCTAGAGAGAGTAGATTTTTGATGAAATCTACACATGCACACACAGACAAGTTCTGCCCTCCAGATCTTTCCCTGAGGCAGACAGCCTGGGTCAGAGAGCTCCCCTGGTGCGCCCTGGCACCAGCAGACATGAGTGGTACCCATCTGCTCAGGGCTCTCCTTTCCTGAGGTCACCGGGGCTCCAGGTTCTAAACTTCTCATATGGGGGCATCTGGGTCACCTCCCCCTTGGTGTTTGTTCCTTAGAGCCAGCTCTGTTTGGGTTGCTTCTTGTCTTTTTTTAATTGACGTATAATTGACATACAATATCCTGTTAGTTTCAGGTATACATCATGGTGATTCAGTTTTTATATACCTTATGAAATGATCACCAGGATAGTCACCATATGACGCTGTTGCTATGTTATTGCCTATATTCCCTATGCTGTACAATACGTCCCCGTGACTTATTTTATGACTGGAAGTTTGCACCTCCTAATCCCCTTCACTTGTTTCACCTCCCAACCTCCCTCCCTCTGGTAACCACCAGTTTGTTCCTGTATCTATAAGTCTATTTCTGTTTTGGTTTGTTTGTTTCGTTTTTAGAGTCTACATGTACGTGAAATCATACAGTATTTGTCTTTGTCTGACTTATTTCACTTAGCATGATACACTCTGGGTCTGTCCATGTTGTTGCAAATGTTAAGATTCTTTCATTTTTTATGGATGAATAGTATTCCATTGTGTGTGTGTATATATATATCTATCTCCCGCGTCTTTATCCGTTCATCTGTCAGGGGACACTTGTGTTGCTTCCATGTCTTGGCTGTCGTAGATCATGCTGCAGTGAACACAGGGTGCATACATCTTTTTGAATTGGTGTTTTCCTTTCCTTCGGATAAATACCCAGAAGTGGAATAGCTGGATCTTAGGATATTTCTGTTTTTAACTTTTCGAGGGGCCTCCATACTGTTTTCCATAGCGGCTGTACCAATTTACATTCCTACCAACAGTGCACAAGGGTTCCCTTTTCTCCACATCTTTGCCAACATTTGTTATTTCTTAGCTTTTTGATAATAGCCATTCTGACAGGTGTGAGGTGACATCTCATTGTGGTTTTGATTTGCATTTCTGTTTCAAATCAAACCCAGAAGCATTTGGGTTGCTTCTGAATCTCATTAGTTTACGCATCTCAGCATTCAGCAGCAGGCACTTGGGGTTGTTCTGGGGTGGCCCTGTGGATCTTACAGCCCACTGGAGAAGACAGGCACAGAGCGAGCAGTCACGGGTGGGACAGAAGAGGGGTGCAACGCGTGGGTGGATGGAACCCCAAACCTCACTCAGTCTAGGTGGCTGGGGATAGCTTCCCAGGGGAAGTGGCTTCGAACCTGAGAGCTGATGGCTCAGTGGGTTTAACCGCACATGGGCTGAGAAAAGAACAGATATTCCCAGAGGAAGGAAGAGCATGTGCAAAAAACTCTGAGGAAAGAGAAGGGAGCAAAACTGAAGGTGTCTCGTGGCTGGAGCCTGGAGAGGAGGGAAGAAGGATGGTGCGGCGGGCAGGGGCTGGGACCAGTGCCCAGGACAGGGCGCACGGGTCATGTTAAGGAGAGGGGGCTTTGTCTTTTTTCCTCGGTAGAATTTCTTTTTCTATTAATAGGTTTCTTTTAAGAACAGTTTTAGGTTTACCAAAAAATTGAGAAGTTAGTATAGAGAGTTCGCCCTTACCCAAGCATACAGTCATTAATGGTAATATGATGCATTTGTATAATTAATGAACCAATATTGACACATTGTTATTAACTAAAGTCCATAGTTTATGCAGACTCCCTTTTTTCCCCTAATGTCCTTTTTTTTTTTTATTTTAAAGATTTTATTTTTTTCCTTTTTCTCCCCAACACCCCCCAGTACATAGTTGAATATTCTTCATTGTGGGTCCTTCTAGTTGTGGCATGTGGGACGCTGCCTCAGTGTGGTCTGATGAGCAGTGCCATGTCCGCGCCCAGGATTCGAACCAACGAAACACTGGGCCGCCTGCAGCGGAGCGCGCGAACTTAACCACTCGGCCACGGGGCCAGCCCCCCCCAATGTCCTTTTTATGTCCAGGATCCCGTCCAGGATCCCACGTTCCATTTAGTCGGCCTGTCACCTTAGGCTCCTCTCGGCTGTGGCAGTTTCTCAGACTTTCCTTATTTCTGACGACCTTCACGGTTCTGAGGAGTCCTGCTCAGGTATTCTGTAAAATGTCCCTCAACTGGGATTTGGCTGATGTTTTTCTCCAGATTAGACTAGAGTTACGGGTTTTGGGAGAAGATCACAGAGATAAAGTGCCATTTTCATCACTTCATGTCGAGGGTGATAGCTATCAACATGGTTTATGAGGGCGATGTTGACCTTGATCGCTGGGCTGAGGTCGTGTTAGTCAGGTTTCTGCACTGTCAGGTTCCTCTTTTTCCCCTTTTCCACGCTGTCCTCTTTGGCAGGAAGTCACTATGGTCACACCTAAAGCGGTGGGGAGTTATGTCCTTCTTCTAGGGGGAGCATCTACATAAATTATCTGGAATTCTTCAGCCCAGGAGGCTTGTCTCTTCCCCCCATTTATTAATTTACTCAGTCATTTATTTATATCGTTATGGACTCATGGATACCTATTTTATGCTTTGGGTTATAATCCAATACTACTTTATTTATTTTGTTGCTCAATTGTTCCACCCTTGGCATTGGGACACTGGCTCCTAGGGGGTTATTTTAAGAGTGTCCAGAAGCTCCGCCACAAGGCAGAGTCAGGATCAGATTTGCAGTTTTTTGGTGTTTTTTTTTAAGATGGACACCTGAGCTAACAGCTGTTGCCAGTCTTTTTTTTTTTCTGCTTTTCGTCCCCAAATCCCCCTAGCACATAGTTGTATATTTTAGTTGTGGGTCCTTCCAGTTGTGGCACGTGGCATGCAGCCTCAGCATGGCCTGATGAGTGGTGTCATGTCCACGTCCAGGATCTGAACTGGCAAAACTCTGGGCCGCCAAAGCGGATCGCATGAACTTAACCACTTGGCCATGGGGCCAGCCCCAGATTTGTAGTTTTAAAGGATCTCTCCAGCTGCCTGGCAGGGCAGGGGTGGTTTTGGGACTAACCAGGGCCCCTAGGCCCTGAGGACCCCCAGGCCCGCTGTGCCAGGACATGACGAGGGTCAGCTGCGGTTCCATCGCCTTAAGTATGCCCTCCACTGCCCTTTCAGGGTGTTGCCAACTCACTCTCCATGACTGCTTCTAACCACGGGGCCATGGCCTGGATCCAGGGATCCAAATAAATCTTGTCTTTTCCCTGCCACGGGTCCCTGGAGGTTTTCAAAGCAAGTTTCAAAAATGCACAGATGAAAGTTTCATTCGGCTGAAATGGATGTCGTGATCCCCAAGCCGGGGTTGGGGCTGAGGTCCCTGCTGGGCTCATGATTTCGAGACCCATCCACCATCGGTTCCCATTTCTAGCCAGGCTCCTCTTGCTGGAGCTGGCACACCTTCTGTGCGTTTTCACCGTGCACGGGCCACTGCAGTCCCTTGCTGTCTGTGGCCTTGTCTTCCCCTCTTTGGGCTTGGAGGGGAGCAGGGGGAGCGAGGCCCGGTATCCTGACAGACAAAGCCCGGGGCACCTCTTGTTACCAAATCGACAGATGTTCTGTTCTTGCAAACATGCCGGGTGACTTCCTGCTGCCTCCCCCTGCTTCTAATGGATGCAGTGGAAATGATGACACAATCCCACGTTTCCAGTGCAAATGGCTTTTCTCCAGGAGTTTTCACACCCCATCCCCTCCCCCATGCCCATTGGTAAGCATTAGGCCCCAAGCCTTGGGGAGAACAGATGTGACTTTGAGAGAGGCCTGCTGAGGAGAGAGAGCTTTCTTTCTCTGCTTCCCAACCCTGCCCGAAGCAAAGGGCTTGTCCTGGGAGGCACATCGTCCACTGCGGCGGCCAAGCTTCCAACAGGCCTTCCCTCCTTCAGCACGGCCCTTCTGCAGCCTCCTCGCTCAGTGGACACCCTGACCTCCCGGAGCTGTTTGGAGAGCATTATGCAGCCATTAGTTGAGCTCAAAGAGGCTGAAGCCAGGTGGGGAATCTGGGGATAAAGAATTTCTAGGAATGCAAGTGGAAAACCCTTGCTCATGCCAAAGCAGCCACAGCTGACCACGGTTTTTTGGACCCTTGGGGGGCTTGTGGCAGAGAGCCCAGTGAGTGGGCACATGGGCCAGGTGGGCGTGAAGCTAAGTAAACGCCATCTCTGTTCAGACCTGACGTCCCCCTCTGCCTGCTGGGGACGGCTGTCCTTTACGAATTGGTAACTTGGAAATCT
Source organism: Equus asinus (assembly GCF_041296235.1). Classification (NCBI taxonomy): domain Eukaryota; kingdom Metazoa; phylum Chordata; class Mammalia; order Perissodactyla; family Equidae; genus Equus; species Equus asinus. The sequence continues at coordinate 10,857,141 of NC_091791.1, read as the reverse complement.
GGCCAAAGGCTGCCTGGACAGACTGGGAAGAAATGAGACAGAGAAGCATCTGCGCTTTCTGCAGGGAAGTCGGTGGTTCTGTGCTGATGCAAGAGGCCCAGGGGACAACACAGCTGGGAAACACCGCCCTAAACTGCAGCCTGGGGGGGCGGGGACCAGGCAGCCTCGAATCACTGGGGTTTCTGGGGAGATGTCCCCTGGCCTCCCCCTGCTCTGGGCAACCCCAGATTTCTCCCATCTGTCTGTCAACACTTCTTCTGGACTTGAGAGCTTTTCCCGGCAGGAGAGGGAGCACAGAGACCTGCCTGGCCCCACCTAGGATGGTACCCTTGCCCCACCAAGTCATGTAAGTGAACACTTGGGAAACTACTGTACATCCTTGAACTCAAAGCCAGTTCATTGGTCTGCTCACAGCTCAGTAGTTAATTTTATAGGTGGGGTCAGGACCATCCTCTCTGTTTTAAAGATGTTGGGGTTGCTGATGCTGACGCTCTCCAGCAATAAGACACTGCACTGAGCAGACTGGGGTCTAATCCGGTGTTCCTTATTTGCATAAGCCACATTTCATTTCAGTCACTCTCCTGCTTGTAAGTCCCACTTCTTACAGGACAGACTGGGCGCGGATAGGTTGCAGAGTGTTATCGTCCCAGCGGGACAAGCAGAGGCCATCCAACTTGGGTCTCCTGGCTCTTCGTCAGTCTCATGAATGGGAACCAGTGTTTGGGCAGCCGCTAGCATCCTAGTGTTTCCTGGGTGGGTGGGTCCAGAAGCTCCACCATGCTGGCTTCAGCCGAGGAGCTCAAGTGGAGGGAGGCTGTCACGTCACTTGCCAAACGGAGTCCAGTAGAGGGTGGCCTCAGTCTCCGTGGAGCAGGCGTGGAGGGGGCGTGACCCCCATCCCCACCCTGCAATCCTTTCCCTCTTCTGGGAGGAGATGGGAAGGAAGGCGGGCAGCCAGGCCGGGCTTCTCTGGCCCTACTTGTTGGATCACAGCTGGGAGAAGTACAGAGCTTCAGCTCTGTGACCTATCTGGACCCAGTCCCAGGACCCCGAGAGAGCAGCCTGGAAGGGAATCTGCCCCGCCCGCCGCCTGGGGAGGAGCCGATGGCGCCACGGAGCTCTGAGGAGCCCGTGAGGGTGTGGCTGGAAGCGCCCGGCACAGCTCCAGTGGGTGGAAGGTCCCAGGGCCGTGTGAAGCCCGGGAGCCCGCCCTCCATTCCCAGAGATGCCCTTGGCCTCATGTTATGTTGGCTACCACTTTATAATTTTAGATTTTTGCGCTTTGGGAGGCCACTTTTCTTCCAAACAAAGTTTATGCCTTCGAGCTCAGACCCAGCTGGAGATGCAAGGGGAGGTGGAGACCTAGACCCCCAAACCGAGGGAGGAGCCCAGACAGAGACAGGCCCCAGAGAGGTCGAGAGGGCCCCTCCCTGCCTCGGGGGCTGCTGACAGCCTTGTTGGAGTCAGTTTCTAGTCTACTTCCGCTCATGAGATGAAGTCACAGGCCTGACGCTGTCAGCAGCAGGAAGTGATAAGTGCTCTGAGTGTCAGTGGATCACGTAGTGTGGTCTTCTGCTTCGTTTCCATCCATTCGTCTGTCTGTCCATCTGTCCATCCATGCATCCATTCATCTATCTATGCATTCATCCTTCTATCCATCCATCCACCCATCTGTCTGTCCACTCAGCATACTCATCCTGGGTTGATTCATATCCCATGGTGTTGTGATGCAGAGGAAAGAGTGTAAAGTCAGAGAGACATGCCCCTGCCCCATTTATGAGCTGTGTGACCTTGGACAAATTACTTGACCACTCTGAGGCTTCATTTACCCATCTTTAAAATGAGGCTGGGAGTACCCACATCTTGGAGGTAACTGAGGAGTAAATGAGGTATATGAAGAATATAGCTCAGTGCTTGACCAGTAGGAGGCATTTAATCGACGTTGGTTCTCCCCATTGTCCAGTGGTACTGGGAGTGCTGGGGGAAAGGAGACAGACAGAGTCGGCTGTTCTGTAAGCAGACACAGCATAATAGGGCATGTAAGTTCTCCGGCAGAGTTGAGAGCAGAAGACTGGGAGAAGAGAGCGCCCAACTCTGCCTGGAGAAGTCGGGAGTCTTCCTGGGGGAGGCGAAGCTTCCACTGGCTTTTCCAGCGTGAACAGGTGTTTGCTGAGGGTGAAGAAGGTGGTGGTGCTTCAGGGAGGGCACCCGCATGGGCTTTGGCTCGGGGCGTGGGGAGGCTCAGGCAGAGGACAGGGAGAAGCCTGGAGGGACAGGAGGGAGGACACTGATGGTCACGGGCAGAGCAGTGAGGTTAGCGGCAGGAGTGGCAGGTGGCTGTCAGGTCGGGAGGGGCTGCAGCCAGACCGGGGAGTTTCCCGGGACCCACGAAGTGAAAGGAAGGTCGCCTCCCCTTTTTAAGCAGGGGAAAGTTGGGACACAGTTTAGTTTTGGGGAATACCTCTGGTGGCCAAGGGGAGGGTGGATGGCAAGGAGAAGCCGGAGGTCACGGGACCCCTGGACATTGTGACCGTGGTCCAGGGGGGAAGTGATGGTGGCCTGAACTAGGGCGGTGGGGGTGGGGATGGAGAGGATCTGACTCTGTCTTTCTGGCATTCATTCATTCATTCATTCACTCCTGAACATTTGTTGAGCTTCTGCTCTGTGCAGGCCAGAAGCCGGTGCCAGGGAGACAGTGTGACCCCCATAGACATGGGCCACATTCTTTCTGAGGGGACTCTGCAGGGACAGCTACTCCAGGCTGGGCTGTGATTCTGGGCAGGGGCTCCTAGCACAAGTCACCGAGGACCTTGGGCTCAGCACCAGCATTTACTCCCCTTGCTGCAGGGCTGGGCTTAGGGTGGAAGGCGTGTATTTCCCCATGTGGTTGGTGTCACCCAGCATGGAGCTCTGGGGTTTTCTCCTGGCTAAGAGGCCAAGGACAGCCGGCTCCTCGGGGAGGACTTGCCCATTTGTGCCCCACCTCATTGCCTCTGCTCCTGACTCTGTCTTAATACCCACTCATCTGGGGCCTGCCCAGTGGCGCAGTGCTTAAGTGTGCATGTTCCGCTTTGGTGGCCTGGGGTTCGCCGGTTCGGATCCTGGGTGTGGACATGGCACCACTTGGCAAGCCATGCTGTGGCAGGCGTCCCACATATAAAGAAGAGGAAGATGGGCACGGATGTTAGCTCAGGGCCAGTCTTCCTCAACACAAAGAGGAGGATTGGCAGCAGTTAGCTCAGGGCTAATCTTCCTCAAAAAATAAAAAAATACCCACTCATCGAGCATCATTGCCTGGGGAGCTTTGCAGAACGACGGGGTCCCTCAGCCTGGGTCAGGTTTCTATAACGGGGCTGAAAGCCGATGAACAAAAGTGGCCTGATTTCTTAAAGGAGGGAAGAGCCCCGCTTGTACCTTGAGGCATTAAAACAAAGAAACAAGCAAACAAAACCGAAAGGCGACATCTTCCAGGGCATCTTCCAGGGAGGAGCAGACGTGGCCTGCCCGGAGCAGTTTCCTCAAACCACAGCGAGGAGCTTACATCGTGACCAGCACACTCACACCAACACGCCTAGTGTCTGTGATTGGCACAGAACTTCCCTTACTAGACGGGATGCATTAATATTCCTATTCTAGTCTTTCTATCCCCTCCATCCCATCCATCCCATCCTGTCCTATTCTCCATTCTATTCTTTTTGAAAATTTTGGTTGACACTGCTAAACTGATTGATTTCCTAGTGCACTGTGCCCTGCTTCATTTCCAAGAGGAGGGGGAGTCTTGTCCGTAGGTTGGCACGTGGTACCTGCGTGGACCTCAGCTGGCGGAGGCTGGGAGATCTGTGCAGGCAGAAGCAGCTGGGTGGGGGGCTGGACCATCCTCCAGCCTCGTCCTCTGCGATCGGAACACTGATGTGGCAGTGCTCTTCAGCAGGACCCTAGGTGGGAACTGCTGGCCCTGCTGGAGGAAGGGGTGGAGAAGGGAAGGACAGGGAGCAGCCGTGGGCGTGGGGCCCGGGTTTCAGGGTCTTCCTGGAGCTTTACAAGGTGGCTCTGGCTTTTTTACTTCATAATCGTGATGACAACTAACCCTTCCTGAGTGCTCTTTCTATGCCAGGCACTGAGAGAAATGCCTTAAATACACCTCATCTCTTTTAATGCCCGCAACAGCCCTGTCGGGCAGATGTTTTTATTGTCTCCATTTTATAGACAGAAAAACTGAGGCCCGGTGAACTCAGGACCTTGCCCGGAGTCACCAGCTCCTAGAGCAAAGCTGTAGTGGGAACCGTTTGAGTTGGGTCATCTCCAGGGACTCCTCCGGGAAGCCCGCCAGCTTCTAACTCCTGAATGAGGAGCTCTGGGCTTGGTGTCCCGGAGATGCTGTGAGAGTCAGTGAAGCAGGGACACAGAGTCCTCCCCGGGACAAAGTGATTTCTTGTTTTTTCATAAAACAGCCACAGCAGCAGCTGCAGCTGATGTGTATTGAGCACTTGCTGTATGCCTGGTGTTGTGGTACTAAGAACTTTTCATGTGTTAGCTCATTTAAACCTTGCAATATCCACGTTGTCGGAGAGGTATGATTATTATTTCCATTGCACAGGTGAGAAAACTGAGGAAGAGACGGGTTAGGTAATTCGTTAGGGTCAGTTTAAGGACTCAGGTAAGTGAAAAGTGTCCCCTATTATCCACTGATCTTTTTGACTTAGGTGTCTGAGGAAGACAGTTTAATTCAAACCTCATTCCTGGGCACCCAACCTGCCCTTCTCCCCCTAAAATCACAGACAAAACCCCAAGGCCTGCCCCTGGGGAGGGCGCTGAGGTCAAGGTGGCTGGAGAGCGTGGCTCCGGGCTTTGCGTGGATGCCAGTGGGCAGACCTGGCCTGGGGATTGCTTCGTTGATTCTCCTTCAGCTCTGGCCTCAGTTGGAAAGAATTTTAGTTTCTGCCTATCTCCTCTGTGTCTCTAAGTACAGATCTGTCCACCCATCTGTCCATCCATCTGTCCACACAGCCATTGAGTGCCTGGCACTGGGCTAAACATGGGGCACTCCCTGGGGCATATGGGAGGCATGGCCCCAGCCCTCCAGGAGCCGACCTTGCCAAACCTCTGCTTTGTAAGGAGAAAGGGGGTGTTGGGGGGCAGCCCTCTACCCCTCTAGAGAGAGATGTGGACCTTCTGGACACCAAGGGGCCACACCATGCTGGGGGATCTCCAGAGTGTCGATGCCAACTATCACGGCTTGTTCCAGGCTGTGCAATCTCTGCCCTGCAGAAATGCTCATCTAAAGCAGAGACCTTTCATCTCTTTCTAGGTTAGGAGCTTAAAGAGATGCACAAAAATGCAAACCTACCATGCATTTATTCTGCGCCAAACTTCTATAAGTAACCGGCCTCTGAAGGCTGTTAGGAAACCTGGTCATGTCTCCCGCACAGTTCCTTAAGGTCAGCGGGATGAGGCAGGAGTCAGGACCGTCTCTGGATGCAGAAAGATTGTCTTCATGTGGACAAATCAGTTCCTACAGATAGGAGTATTTAGGGAAAATAATCCCTTATCCTCAGACACAGTTAAAAGCTAATTGCATCCAGCGACGGTTAGTCAGGGTGCAGAGGGAATTAGAGCCTCTGGAATGGTGATGAAAAGAGGGATATCCTTTTGGGCTGGGTAGTGCACACATGCACACACACACATGCCCACACATGCCTACACACGCACACGCACACTCAGGCTCATTCACTCGCTCTGCCCTCAGACTTTATGCTAATTACGCTATCAGTAGATGCTCAGGGATGCTATTTCTGGCCCAACCGTTCTGGATTTCTGTTCTATCTCGTCGGAGCCTTGAGTCAGCAGTTCTGGTCCTCAGCGCCTGGTTTTCTCTGCTCCGCTCACAAGTAGGGCAGCTCCCTGTCAGGCTCTGTGTCACTGCTAGTCAGACATGGAAAGGAATTTCCCCCAGACCAGCTGACAGCCGCCTGCCGATGTGAACGGGCTGCTGCGCCGGAGGAGGGCACGTCACCCGTACCCACTCTCTGCTTACAGTGAAGGAAGGACGAAGAGCTCTGGAGCTTCTGAATGTGCTCCACCCTGAATGGTCTCTTTGGGGCCATGGGGAACCCTCTCCCGGTACGGATGGACGGAACCTGCAGCTCTCACCTGGTCCTCCATCCGGCTTCAGAAAACAGCTTTGTGTCGATTTTGGCAGCTGGGAGATCCCATCGCTGATTACACCTGAATGTTTTCCTTAAAAGGCCTCTTATCCCAGGTACAAAATAGCCTCTAAAACCAGCGAGTTTAAGCTCCAGAAGGACTCAGCAGATTAACACATCACCCTTCAAACCACATACGATATTTAAGCTCTTTTAACAAGGACCGAGACATTTTTATAGTGCTTATGGAATTTCCTGCTCTTCTCGGAAATAGTTCCCCAGAAGAACGATGGGTGACACTGGTTATGTTTTTGATCCCAAACAGAAGCAGTTCGCTGGCCCAGGTGGTTAATTGTTTCCGTCTTCCCAAGTTTGAGTGAAACTTGACTTTATTTCCAAGGAGGATCCTGAACTTTGGAGGCTGGAGTTCTGCTGCAGGCCACCTTGTTTATTTTTGCCTATGATCGTCAATCTAGTTTATAAAAGATAGCTACCGGAAGGAGTCTGGATTATCTAAAGAAAATTGTCACCTGAGAAAGGCCACTTAACATTAATCCACTTAATGAATCAAAATTTTATGGTAATTAGTGCGGAAAATGTTTAACTGGGTCTTTACCCTGAAAAAAGAAATGAAAAATCTTGAAAATGATTTATTTTGTATTTAACAACATGTAGACTTTAATGATAACCGTATGTTAATGCTTGGAAGGAACAGAGAATTCTGGCCATCTATTTCTGCCAGGTTTTCAGGCCTGCGTATTCTTCGCTTCGCATTTGCCTCCTGCAGCTCAAGCACAGATTCACTTTCCATCAGTACGGGAGGGCTTCGGGAGTTTTCTGAAGAGCTTCTCTGGTTCTTTGATCCTGACGTCCTCTCTTTGAAGCCAGCTTCTTCCTCATCCTTGGATTTCCCTCCTTCAGTTGTTCACAGATCGCCATTTCTCAGTGGCTTTGTGTGGCTTTTGAGCAGTTCCCCAGGATCAGTTTCCTGGACTTCATGGTGTCCTGCTTCACCTTCTGCTGGGTTGACCGTCTTCTTCGCAGTGGGTGGCATTGTTTGTTTGCCCCGACAGTCACACTCAAGGACTTGTGAAGCCCGGAGGAATATCTGAGGGCAGACCGAGTCTGCAAGTGGTTGCTTGGTTGATGACCGTCTTCCTAACGCTGACCTTTGCTTCCCCTTCTGTGACCTTGTTACTTTGGGAATATGGATGGTGGGGACCCTCTGCGTGGGATGGGGCAACAAGGAATATCTCCCCTGGGAACTTCATCATTTTCTGGTCATATTGATTGCTGGGAGAGCTGAGTAGCTGCTGATAGGCTTACTGAAATAGCCGTATGAAACTGAATGTTGTATTGGTATAAGGGTATTGTTGAAGGCAATATCCACCATATTCGCTGTCCCCTGGCAGAGGACCCATAGGAGAGGGCATGTTGAGAATGTCAGTCATGGAAAAAGCTGCTCATCCATGGCATGGCGTTTTTTTTTTTTTTTCATCTGCTGGTTTTTATGAATTGTGTAACTGATCACAATTGTTTCCCTTTTTGCTTTGGCTGTTGGGAAGCATAGAGCCAGACTTGCAGCTTACTCCAGCAAGGGCTGAGGTCAGTACTTCCAGGCCAACCTCACCCCCTCTGGCTTTTACCCACCTTTTCTCCTCGAATTTCTTTTTTTACTCTCTTGAATTGTAAGCTTAAATCCTTTTTAAAATTAGATAGGATATATTTTCCAAACAGTTATCTTGAGTGTCTCCTACTATTTCCATCTCCAAAGAATGGAATTATTTTGGTAAAGAAAGAAGCATTTTGAGGATCTCATTTAGTCTTCTTGGACATGGTGTTTCTGTTCTGATTTCTTTCTCCCATGTGATGAGACTTCTCAACACTAACTTAACTTTTGCATAGCCCTGGGGTTCTCAGGGTCAGCCTGCCTTCCTTCCTTCTTGTAGGAATCAAAGATTTAAAATGTATTCTGAGGGGGTGCTCCAGTGGCATTGTGGTTACGTTCGCACACTCCGCTTCAGTGGCCTGACATTCATGGGTTCAGATCCCTGGCACGGACCTACATGCCACTCATCAAGCCATTTTGTATCGCAGCATCCCCACATACAAAATAGAGGAAGATTAGCACGGGTGTTAGCTCAGGGCCAATCTTCCTCACCAAAAAAAAAAGTATCCTGAATTCTTAATTTTAAAATAAAAGTCACATCTCTCTTCACTGATTTCTTTCCTAGCACATTTTGGGTTGCCTCCCTGGGTGTAACAGTAGAGTCCTCAACCTTCATCTTCTATCATAACTGAATTGAAGGATTTTTTTTTTTCCGCATGAAGAGTAGCTGTTGGAGCTGTCCTTGCTTGAAAGGAACTTTGAAAGTTCTCGTGTAAATATGGTGAAGGCAACAAGGAAGACATATAGTAGATGAGCCCTTTTCAAGGAGAGAGCAACAGAACCTTCTGGAAAAGATGGGGTGTCACCTGAGCTTGCACTTCAGCCCAGGAAAACCACTCAGACTTGCAGAGGTGAGCACGTGAGATAGAATGTTGGAGTGGAGATTAGCAGAAGTGGCCCTGGGAGTGGAGGAGCCCAACAGTGTCCTGCCTTTTCTCTGTTCCTCATAAGATCGAAGACTTTTGCCAGGACCTTTTCCCATGTCCTCTGAGGTGTCATGCCACCCGTGTTTATGGAGCTCTGGCTGTGCATGGGGCACACCGCATGGCTGGAGGGCAGAGACACCAGACACAGACATGGATCAAGGGAGACTCCAGCGAGGCAGGAGAAAGCCAGGGCTTCAGTCTGCTAGCAGCTGAGGAAATGGGAGGAAGTCTCTGGGCTGGGCCAGACCGACCCCTCCCTGGAGCTGGCGGGAGCTGGGACGATGCAGGGGGGAATTGAGAGAGCTGGAGAAGTTGGGGCGGGAGATCCTCCTCGGCAGTGAGATCATGGGAGCATGCTGGCCCCACTCGAACACAGGATGGAGCAAGGGACAGGATCAAGGCCAGGACAGAGAATTGGGACTTTTTCCTGAAGGCAGTGGACAACTTTTGGAGCAAGGTCGAGTGACGTGAAAGCTGTATCTCCAAAGGCCCAGGAAAGAGGATCCTAGATCTGTGAAACCTGGGCAGAGAAAGTGCCAGCAGTGTGCCATTCTTAACGCCACCACCTGATCGTGTTTGCCGGTCGGCTTTGCTGGTCTCAGGCCCATAGTTACATGTGGTTGCTGAACTGGGGCCACACGTGAGGGCTGAGATGGAACAGCTCTCAGCTCTTAGAATCTCAGGAAAGGCAGTGAGCGAAGCGCTAGGCGCAGAATCGTAGGATGTAGGGCTGGACTTGGGGCCTCAGATGGAGGAACAAGTTGCATGTGGGCAGTGATGGCACCACCTCTGAAGGGTGGCTTCTAAAGAGAAGGCCCACGTGGTTTTGTGCAGCTTCCTCGCACTCCCCGCCATGGTGCACTGGATCGTGGTGAAGGCCAGTGCCTTGAAGAAACAGGCCCCTGCCCGGGCCTGTTCTCCATCTGTATTGACATTCTCAGCCCTCTCCAGATGGATGTTTCTGTGATCTGACCTACTTTCCTTCAGTGTGTGTGCTCGGGCTAATTAGCAGTGCAGGGGTCCTCTGCTTGTGTTTGAGAGGATCGCTGCTATGGCAACAAGAGACTTCCCCAAGGCCGGAGGCAAAGATAGAACCGCTCAAGTTTGTTTTCCTTGGGGTGTCAGAGGGGCTTCAAGCTCCTCGCCTTTCTCAACTGTGGCTCGGTCCCTTGAACCTCAGTGGGACTGATGCGCCTGTACCACATAGTTCATCTCTCAGTGTTGGGGATTTGGCAGGTTTGCTGATATTTCTGGTATGTGTCAGTAACTTGAGAATAGACTCATCTTATTCAGCAGTGATAGACCAGGCACATGGTAAGTGCCTTAATATATGCTGAATTGCTAACTGTTTTAGAAATGATGAGCGTATTCCTTGATTTATCCAGGTTTCTAGGGTGTCTTTGCCAGCCCTGGTGGTCTAGTGCTTAGCACTAGATTCAGCACTCTCACTGCTGTGGCCGTGGGTTCATTCCTGGTCAAGGAACCACGCCACCCCTCTGTCAGTTGTCACACTGTGGCAGCTGCGTGTTGCTGTGATGCGGAAAGCTGTGACACCGATAATTCAAATGCCAGCAGGGTCACCCATGGTGGACAGGTTTCAGCAGAGCTTCTAGACTAGGAAGAAGGACCTGGCCACCCACTTCCAAAGAAATTGGCCATGAAAACCCTATGAATAGCAGTGGAGCATTGTCTGATATAGCGCTGAAGGTGAGAGGATGGCGCAAAAAGACCAGGCAGGATTCTGCTCTGCTGTACATGGGGGTGCTAGGAGTCAGAATTGATTCTTCGGCACTAACAACAACTGGGGTATCTTGGGGACATCAGTAGGAGGGTTGGGAGTAGAGCCTGTCTAAGTGGGCTTAGCCTACCTTCAAGGTCCTAGAATACATGTGCTGTGGTCCCGAGGCCCACAGAGGCGCTGTTTGAGTTCAGAGCCTCATTAGAGCCATGGGTAGAAGTGTCTGGCATCGCTGGTCTGATCTAGAGAGGAAACAGTCTGCTGTTGCAGCCTCTGCCTTCCCGGGGTGGTCAAGGTGGAGTCTGGAGTACCAGCTGGGATGGAAGAGGCCGCAAGGAGGGGAGGAGCAGCTGGGCCATGTGAAGGCAGCGCCCCCTGTAAGGGAGGTCAGGAGAAAGCAGAGGGGGAAGACGGGACGCTTCTGTAGCCTCAGCCCCAGCTGAGGGCCAGGCCCGAGTGGGTGCTCATGCAGGTTGAATACGTGAGGGAATGAGTGAGTGGAATGCCAACTGCTTGCATTTTAATAATTTTAGCTGGAACCTGTGCTTTCTTATTGTATAAACCCATGATTTAACCTTCATGGAATGATTTGGGGTGTGGCAGGGTGGGGTGAGGGAGGCAGGAGGGGAGGCAGTAAAACAGGCAGGATGGGGTGTAGGGGTGTGGTTAACAGCAGTCACTGTGGACAACCACAACCCAGGGGGAGCTGTGCATCTTCAGGGTCTGCGGAACACTTAAGCTGGTTAAATGGCCGTGGACTGCTGTGTTTTGTGGTTTCTTGGTCTGACTTTAATAGTTTTTCTGATTTTTCCCTTTTTGTCAGCCGTTCTCCTTGGTATTATCAATGTGTCTTAAGCAGCCTGTCTTGGTCAGCCTGCGCTGCTGTAACAAAAATGCCACGGACTGGGCAGCTTAAACCCAAACAGTTATTTCTCGCAGTTCTGGAGGCTGGAGGTCCAAGGTCAGGGTGCCAGCATGCTCGGGTTCTTGGTGAGGCCTCTCTTCCTGTTTGCAGATGGTCGCCTTCTGGCACAGTGTCATCACATGACAGAGAGAGAGAGAGAGACCACGTGTCTCTTTCTCTTTTTATAAGGGCATTATTCACATCATGAGAGGCCCCTCATGGCCTCATCTAACCCTAATTACCTCCCAAAGGCACCGCCTCCCAGCACCATCGCCCTGGGGAGTGGGCCTCCACATATGGATGTGGGGACAGAAACCTTCAGTGCGTACACAGCCCTTTTTCTTCTCTAATCACTCTCCCTCCCCATTTTTTAGGTTTCACATTTTCTGTAGGCTGAATTACTAGAGAACCAAGTTTGTTTTGAATTGTGTATAAAGTGAACATCGAAAGGGCTTCCTTGAGGGTCTGAGAAGTTCTTCCATAAGGAAATCCCACAGGCTAGTGGCGCCTGGATTGTAGCTGCATCAGCGTCACGGGTGCCCAGATGGTATTTGTTTCTCCTCTGGTTCTTGGTCAAGTTGTTAACATCAGCGAGGTGGTGGTGTCAGCCTGCTGAGTGGAGTGTCACTCTGTCCTAACTTTCTGGCTGTCGGGATTCTAAGTCAAAGCACTTTGCTTTAATGCCTCCTGATTTCTTTTGTGGTACTATATTGAGGGGGAACAGTTCCTATAAAGAAGGAAAGGAACTTAGCACTGTTAGTACCAGTGAGGGTCCTGGTCCTGGGCTTTCATATTTGTTATTTCATTAATTGTCCCAATACCCTGCAAAGTAGATGCATTCTCTCTTTTGCCAGCTGAGGAAGCAGAGGCTCAGTGTGGTTAAGCGGTTGGCCTAAGGCCACACAACAAAGGAGGAAGAAGTCAGGATTTGAATTCCTGTCTCGTTTCAAAGCCCTCTCTTGTTATTGCAGCAAAATCCCCACCTGCTAAGGGTAAGGACACTTGGACGGGTCTATGCTTTCACGCATCATGGAAAGAAAAAAGGTAGCAGGTGCGTTCTAATTGTGTCTCCTTATTGTTTTTCCCTGCATTTTCCAAGTGCTAAGTTTGGCTGAAGGTCACACCCTCAGTGCCCAGGGAAGGGGTCACTTTCCTCCAAAAATGAGATCTAGGTTAGCACTTATGAATTTTGCAGCTCTGCTGGTAAGGTTCTTTGGACTCCCAGCCGCATATGGGCCTGAGAGATCTGTTTCTGCTAGAGAAACAAACGCCGGAGGTGCCGCGAATGATGGGATGAACAAGTTGCAGGATCCTTGCCTCCAGATGACACCCAGCGCTGACAGTGAGTGACGGCTTCCCGGGGCGGTGCTTTCCAAAGCAGGCCACATCACGCCACCCCCTGCCAGTTACCTTCCCTGCGAGATTGACACCATCATTAGCTATTTTCATAGAAACGCGAAAGTAAACCTTCTCAGTGTTTCCTGGAAATTTCATGTTGTTGCAGCCCGGGAAACAAATTTGATTTTCTGGCTTTTTGTTTGACACTGATGTAAAATACAAGCGGAAGAAAGTCGGCCCACTGTGAAGCTCTAGGACTATCCTGACATCGTGAGCCAAAACCTCAGACATACCCATCCAACATCCTTGGCCACAGTTTTAGAAAACACTCTGTATTGGGGGAAATTTTTAAATGTTTTGAGCAGTTTTGTTTTCATTTTATTTTTCTTTTGACCACAATGTAGATGCATTTTATGGCTTATTGTTCTGGGGGAGGTGAAGAAATGCTGGGAAAATGTAGGAGAGTTTTCAACATACCCACCAGAGGTTCCACTTTAATTCAGTCGTGAGTCTGTGTTCTGAGCTCAGAATGTGGTTGCTCTGAATGTAGAGCAGGAGACGGTGTTCGGGTTCCCAGGTGCGTCCCCAAACCTCCTGCACCTCTAAGGAGATGAAATCCTCTAGGAGCCTCTGGTGAGAAGGCCCAGATCCCCAAGCCTTGAGGGTTTCTGAGCCAGCCAGAAGCCAGCGGTGGGGGCCTGGCTAGCTGGGAATGGGCCCCAGCAGGCATATTGGGGGGTGGGTGCTGTGGGGTTCTGCGATTGGGTGTCACGGACATTCCTGCAGGCCCAGCCTGTGTTTAGGATCACACAAATGGGCCTTTCGATTGCATGTCACCAGGAGCTGCCTTTGCCGTACACCCTTGTTGTGGCATTAGGGGCCTGACACAGACCTCGCAGCTTGCCTGGCCTGTTTGTTCCGGATGTGCCCTTGCAGGGGGCTTCTCTGTGGAGAACTCATCTGGTGGCCAAAGATGGGGTTGCAGACTCTATAGTGGGCCTGGGCCTCTCCCTCCCCAGCTTGACCCAACCCCCCTAACTGTGTCAGCAAAGGTGTCCTTGGAGACCTGGCCTGCGCTCGCTGTGAGGGGAGAGCCAGGCCCTCACATCTCCCCAGTCCAGGCGTCAGCTGCTCCAGGGCCTGGCCACGGGCCTGAAGGAGGCAGACGCAGGCAGTGGGAAACAACAGCACGCATCTTGCACGTTTCCCACTGCAGCCTGTTTACCTGCTCTTCCAGCCGTCCCCCGACACTGGGGCGGGAGAGTCCATTTCCTTCCTCCTGGAGGGATGAACCAGTCGGGATGAGAATACCCCCCAATCTCTCCGTGGTCAGCCTGGCCAGACCACCAGGCCCCTCCCTCCTGGGGCCCCAGGCTCCCCAGCCCGCAGCGTATTTGCATTTCAAAGACACACAATGGGAGCGGACCGGGCGAGGCTAGGGGAGGCGGCGTGGGTGCAGAGGGAGGGTCTTCGCCCTCCCTCCTCCCGGCCTGGTTTCCGGAGCCCGCGATGGAGCTTTGTGAAGATGCAGGCGTCGGGGCTGCTCGGTGATGATGACATCACCGTGTCACACACAGGAGCCGGGCTGCCGGGGGGTTTAAGAGCAGATCCATTCGGACCACACCAGTGCTCACGCTCACACCCGCGCGCCCCGGGCAGAGCCGCGCGCGCCGGCCACACTCGCGCACACACTTAGGCGCGCGCCGACCGCACTCGCGCGCACACTTCCGCGGCGCTCGCTCCCCGGGCTCCGGCTCCGGCCGCGAGCCGCAGCTCCCCGCCGCCGCCGCCGCCGCCGCCACGGATGCCAGCAGCTGCTCCCATCTGCAGTGCAGCAGCCCCGGCTGCCGGCCGGCCCGCCCCGGGCTCCCGGCTGGAGGAATCGCGCCAGGACGCTGGCCCTGCTTGCGGCTAGCCTGCTCGCCAGGGCGCAGCGAGGATGGGAGGGTCGCAGTCCCTGCAGCCAGTCCCAGCCAGCGACTTGAATCAGGAGGCTTCAGAGGCAATGTAAGTGCTCTGCTGGGCCGCCCGGAACCCCCTCCCCCCAGAGGAGGAGAGGCTGCCGGGGCTTTGTTACTGTCGCGTCTCCTGATGACCGTGAAGCCTGGAGCTGGAGCTGGCCCGGGTTCTCGGCAGCCTTGCGTGGCTTTACCTGGTGGCTGCTCCATCTAGCATGTCGTACTCCCTCTAGAATGAGCATCTGGCGGTCCCAGGATATTGCCCGGGGGCAGAAATGACCCCCTGCAATTTGGTTTTGGTTGTTCAGCAGCCCGGTGCATGGTTGGGGGCTTCTGGTGCCATTAGCATCTTAACTCTGCACCCCTGGCGCAGTGGTATTTCCTGCGAGGGAACAGCCGGGTATCAACGAGGGCCTCTTGGGAAGAACCCTTCAGTGTGGTAGCTCGGTGCCCATGGAGACGGACCAATTTAGGGGCAGCCACTCGCATGGCTAGGCAGATGGTGTGGAGCATCGCTGGTGGGACATTCATTCGGGTTAGCCAAAGCATCGTATGCTCACTCCGGTGAACACTGTTGAGGACAAGGCCTCTTGCTATTATTAGTAAAGCCAGCAGAACGGTCTTGTCATTGGTCCATTGGTCGAGGTAGTATTTGACTGTGCGTTGATCCAGGAATCTGATCACTTCTCTAAACCACAGAGCTAATGTGCTCAGAAGTGGCCTTTATTCTGCATGAGTGTTTTTTAGAATTGCCGTTTCTATATGGTTGTCTCTACTTCCTACGCAGGCATGTCTGGAGGATGGGGCTCATTGACTAGATCTGGCTGCTGGAGCGTGTTTCAGCGGGTCCGGCTTGCATCCACAGTGGGCCTCCACAGCCCTGCCAACCTCTCCCCTTCCCCAGAGAAGAATATGTCTCAGAGAAGGGTGTTTTCTGGGGATTTGGGGCTGGGGGCGGTAAAGTGGTCAGTTCATGGGAGCCATTGATGTGTAGATTAAAGATAGCAGGGATTGGTCTGTGTGTTGTAGTAGGGACAGGAGCCATGTGGGGCTTCCTCACTTGTCCCCAGGCCTGGGCTTCCATGAGGAGCCGGCTCAGCGCGGTGATGTAATGCTGGGCCAGCCTCCTGGTTTTCCAGGCTCCGGCTCCTTAGCAGCGAACCATCCTCAGGAGCAGGTGTGCCCCGATCATTGGTCTTCACCCCTGTAACTTGAGAAAGCATCAGCTTACAATGGAGGCACGTCGCGTTGGACGCCCGTTCTTTAGTGCCATGCGCCTTGCACTATGCCTGCCCTGCTTTTCATCCATGTGTAGTATTGTTAGATGCATGGAAATACGTACTCCCGTGAAGGACTCGAGCCTAAGCAGAAAAGAACATTTCAATCCATTTTTTAAAACTCTTCAAACTGAAAATCAAACTTGCTATCAGGGCTCAGACCTGTCAAAGAGCTTAGGAGGCTGTAAAAGGTAATGTGATCGGGTCTTTGGGGAAAATAGGCTCCCCAGCCGTTGAAAATTCAGCTCACCAGTCTCCAACATCCCCACCTTCTTTCCCAGTTGAGTTGATAAATGACCAGTATTCTGTTGGCTGAGGGCTAAGTTTGGAGGGATTCTGTTAGGGAGAAGCTGCCTTTTTGGATAAAGTGCCCCAAGGTTCTGTCCTGTGGGGATAGTGGTACTTACATAAACTCCAGGCTGAATGGCCACATTGTGACGGAAACTGCTCATCAAATCTTGTGCGGTTGAGTGGGTCCATAAGCACCAGCCTGAGGCTTTGCTCCCCGGAACTGCTACTTCTGTAAAATCTCTGAATATAGATTTTTAAGATAGTATATTTCCTCATTCACAAAATCCCACTCGCCATCCCCTAATATTTTGTTTTGAAAAATAGAGTGGAAATGTTTGGGGCTGGTACCGTTCCTAGCAACTATTCTGTAAAATCCCATCCCTGCTGTTTGAATAACTGGGGCTTGTTTTTCTACTACAGATATGCTCATTTCCAGTCTAGAGGCTTTAAAAAAATGTATTGAGAGCACCTCTTTCTGCACAAGCTCAAGTCTTTAGCAATAGCATGTGTTTCCATGCACCTAAAAACGTATGCACATAAATGATACACAAGACATGTGGCGTGTGGTCCATGGCAGGAAAGAAGCTTCCCCTGTAAGACGATGCTGTCAGGGTGGCAGGGGTGGAGACGCACTCAGGGTGCACACCTGCGGCAAGGTACAGTCATGACAGCTGGAATCTAGAGTGAGCGTTTCTCTTTTTCTCTGATGGTTCCCTGGGAAAGATCAGCTTAAGGAGGGCTGGTGCGTAAGAGTGAAACAAAAAAATGGGAAGATGAGGATGATTTGGAAGAGCCTGCAGGAATTCTTTTTAGTTCTGGGATTTCTTTCCTTCAGATTTCACATTTGGGATGCCTTTGGGCAGCTGTTGTAGCCCCCCCCCCCCCATAGCTTCCCTCTGTATAGGAGTGCAGTAGGGCAAGGAGGCGGGAGATCCGGAGTCCTGTGTCTCCCCTTTGGGGAGGAGCAGCATAAAGCCTGGAGGAGCAGGAAGGCGTATGGGAGATTGAGGTTGGGCAGGGGGATGGAGGTCAAACCTTGGCCCATCCCTTGCTACCCCGAGGGTGGTCTGCAGACAGCTGCATCAGCTTCCCCTAGAAACTTGCTGGAAATGCAGAATCTCAGGCTCCACCCTCGATTGACTGAATCAGAATCTCTGTTTTAATTAGTAATTTGTAAAGATGCCCTGATTTGTAGGCTGCAAAGTTTGAGAAGCCCTGTGCTAGTCAACTCTCTCCATCCTGGTCCATGAGGAACCGCTGGCCACTTACCGAGCTGCTGCTTTCCTGTCTGGGAAAAAAGTTCTGGTAGCAACAGTAGCCATTCCTTCCAAATAGAAGAGGGGTGGCAGGAAGAGAATTCTGCTGCAGAAAACACTTTGCGTGGATGGGTGGGAGATACGGGAAAGGGGTGGGAAGTGCTTGAGGAGATGTGGTCTGCCTCTATTGATTATACCTGCCGTTGGAGCCTTCCTTCCGTGGCAGCCCCTTGTGGCTGAGCTTCTGCTAAGCGCAGCAGCAGCATTAAGTACTTTGTCCTTTGTGTAGTTGGAGACCCCGGTTCCAGGGTTTCCCTCAGCTTCCTCCACATCCCCACACCCACCGAGAGGCAGCTGGGGGGCCATTACCTGAGAGTGATTTGTTCTGTTGGCAAGTTCAGCCTGCTTCGACTGTGGCACCACTCATGTCTTGGGCTCTAGAAAACAGATCACAAATAGGGAAACCCATGCCTCTATTGATCCATGGGGATCCAAATAGAAGGGCCAGGATGGATGGAGAGAGGTGATGAAGGATGAAGCAACAGGTCCTATGATTGATGAGACAGGAGAAGGAAGGTTAAAGACGGTGGTTTTACGCTCCGATGACTAAGAAGGATGTGGCGTTAGCCAGGACGAGAAAACCAGGTTAGGAGCACATTTGGGGGAAAGTTCACGGGTTTGGGCTGGGATTGGAGAAGCAGGGGAGATCAGAATTGTAGCTGAGAGAGTGGCCACGACCAGAGAGAGATCGTGGGCGCTGCCTCACGAGGTAAAGTGGTCCCAGGAGGGGTTTGGAGCTTTCCACGCGTCTGTGACCACAGACGAGAAAGCAGAGATTTGGTCCCTTCCCCCCTCATGTGGCTCCTCACCCTCTTTGAGTCTGAGAGCTGCTGAGAGGGTCCAGTGACTCTGATTTTCCCCACCTGCCTCAGAGGGTTTCTCAGAGGTGAGGTGCCATGTCTGTAAAAAGTCCAAGAAGATGAAAGCACCAGTCTGCAGCAAAAGCGGAGACAGTCTGTGCTCAAAAAGTGACAGCATTTCAGGAGGCCAGGAGGGGCCGCTGGGGCTCCTGGTAGGAATCTTTCTTTAGGCCTCATTGGGTCTTTTTCAAAGCGTTGTTTCTTGGGGCGACCCTTGGCAAAGTCATTTGGGTAAATGACAGCATTCCCGAGGGCTACACACAGTTTCTCAGTTCCTGGAAGCAGATTTTATCTGGGATATTATCGCTGGACCAAATTAGCAGAGTTTTGTTCCCCCTGAGAATGAAAACGCTGCAAGGTTGTCTGTAGAATGGGAGTTGCCTTAGTCCCAAAGGGGCTTCTCAGTGCTGCCTTAGTTCAGGCCGCCATCACAGAAATACTGCAGACGGGCAGCTTAAGCGACAGACTTATTTCTCCTAGTTCTGGAGGCTGAGAAGTCCAAGATCAAGGTGCTGGCAGATTACCGTTCGGTGAGACCCCTCTTCCTGGTTTACAGATGGCTGTCTTCTCTTTATGTCCTCACAGGGCGGAGAGGGAGAGAAAGGGAGAAAGCTATCTCTTCCTGTAAAGGCACTAATCCCATCATGACGGCTCCATCCTCATGGCCTAATTACCTTCCAAAGGCCACACCTCCTAATACCATCACATTGGAGATCAGAGTTTCGACTATAAATTCAGGGGGCTGGGTGACACGAACATTGAGTCCATAACAGGTGCTTTTTTCCTCGGCTGTCATTCCTGGATATCTCCAGCATGGCCCCTGTGGCCAGGTGCCCATGTCCAGAAGGATCCTGGCCGTTCAATACCTTCTCTGTGGAACTTATCTTTAGGCTTTCTCTCAGGTGGGCAAAAGGCAAGAACATTCCAAGTCCCTCCGGGTAGCTGCCAATTGTCCAACGGGTCAGGCCATCCCTTTCTGCTGGGGCACCGGGACAGGGCACTGATGGGAGAGAGAGCAGCTAGGACTGGGATACTGCTGGAGTGACTGTGGGTGAGCGTTACATCCGGGTCAGTGGATTCTGGACCACTCTCTCCCCATCCCCAGGTTTCTTTCCACTGTCTACAGCCTGTTTCTGTGGCTATATTTTTGGTTGCCTAGGAACCGCTTGAGCCTGAAATATGATTGGCTCTTCTTGCCAGATGGATTGCCTGAGCCAGGGCAGCGTCTGGGGTAAGCAAAGGATGTTGAACAATTCCATCCTTCCCTCTTAAGATTAATGATGAGGACAGGCATTGTCAGCAATTGTTCCATGAAAGCCCATTGTTCATGGACTGATGCCCTTGTTTCAGGTTGGACTGGGGGAGACTGGTTGGCCACGAGAACTGGCGTAGTCAGAACTGTTCCTATACATGGCGTGTTGAAGCGATAGCTCAGGCGGCGGTGGTTCTGTTTATATTTACCAATTCACTTTAGCAGTTGTTTCTGGAGAGCGGGTGTGTGTTGTTTGCCGTTGCCAAATGTGAAAACAGAGCTGGATGCTGTGGTGTCAAAGCCGAGAGAGAGCGGCTCTTCTCTTAGCCTTGCTGAGTAGACTCAGGTGTTTTCCATTATAGAAGTATTATATCTGTTAACCCTACAAGGCAGGCACTTCTACTCCCATTTTAAAGATAAGAAAACTGAGGCCTCTGGATGGCTTAAATCAAGGGTCAGCAAACTTTCTCTGTAAAGGGCCAGATAGTAAGTATTTTAGACTTTGCCGACCATATGCTCTGCTGTTACAGTGCAGAAGCAGCTGTGGACAGTTAGTAAACGAGTGTTCCAATAAAACTTTATTTGCAAAAACGGGCAGTGAGTTGTAGTTTGCTGGCCCCTGGTCACACAGCTGGTTGGTGCAGTGCCGGGACCACGTCCCCTAGCTTTGTGACCCCGTGGCCAACATGAGGGTCCTCAAGTCTTCGGCCTGGCCACCTTCTTTGTTTCTCTGCCCTCCCTCTCAGACATCCCGTCCGTGCTTGTGGATTTAAATACTCTCATGTACCGAGAATGCCGGGATCCGTGTCCTTCCCTCTCACCTGACCACAGGACCTATCCAGCTGCTTACTTCCACTCTCCTGTTGGGTTTCTGAGGGCGAGCTCAGGCTTAGCGTGTCCAGAATAGAACTGATGACCTTCCTCCCCTCAAAAACAAAAACACACATATCAACTAACCCAGTCCCCACCCCAGCTCCACATCTCACCACGCGGCACCTCATCCACCCAGCTGCTCCAGCCAAAAACCTGTTAGTCCAATCTTGTCTTCTCCTTTTCCCTCCCCTCTCTTCTTCCTAAAACAGTCCGGATCATGGTCCTTCCCTGTCTCTGCTTCCCGTTGCTTTTAGTCTAAAATCCAACCCCACTGTCTGGACCTGCAGGCCTGGCCCCTGCCTCTCCTCCCCTTGCCTGCTGATCTCAGGCCACACTGGTCACCTGTCACACAACGCCCGCCTGCCTCAGAGCCTTTGCACATGCTGTAAGCCATCCAGAAAGCATTCTGCCACATGCTGGCATAGCTGGCTACTCTAGTTTTCATTCTTGACAGGTTTTCCTGCCACTATTCTCCGGTGCTGTCCACTAGAACCTTCTGTGATGATGGAAAGGTTCTATAATCTGCATTGTCCAATATGGTAGCCACTAGCCCCATGTGGTTATTGAGTGCTTGAAATATGGGTCACGCATCCAAGAAACTGAATTTTGAATTTTATTTGACTTTAATTAATTTAAATTTAAATAGCCACATATGGTAAGTGGCTGTTGTATTGGACAACGCAGCCCTCTATCATTCTCTTGTTTGGTTCTTCCTAATACTCAGCACCATTTGTAGTTATTTGGTTTGTCTCTTTTAACTGTTCTCATCAGAATGTAAGCAACTGAGGGGCATTCTCCTTGTTTATACTTGTGTCCCCAGCACCTCACCCAGTGCCTGATGCCTAGTAGATAATGTGTTGAATGAATGAATGCATGAACAAATGAATGGATGTCTTACGATTAGAAGAACCATAGGGTGTCTGCTCCACACTGAGCCATCCTGTGGGGCCCTGCAGTCAGGGACTTGGAGGAACAAGGAGAGGCTGGGCTGGACTTCGGGCGTTAAGGTTCTGTGGGCCTGGCGTGAGGACATGGCCCGTTGCTACAAATACAGCCAGTTCAGTGCTCTGCCTGCCTGTCGCCACCATGTGGCATCACAGGATCCTGCGGGTGCCACTGGTAAAAGGAAGCACGTTCCTGCCTAAATGCCCTTGCAGGAGAAAGGATGCGCTGCAGCTGCGGCTGATGAGCAGGTCACTCAGGTGACACTCGGAGCCTCTCCCCTTCCCCCACCCCGCAGCCTGCTATCTCCCCTCCCAGATGGTTTGCTCTTCTTACTGTCTGTTTTCTCCCAAACCTCTTCGGGCAGCTCCCCTCCACCCACCTCCGCGGGCGGCTTCCTGTCCATCTCTTGGCTGGTCTCTTTCCTGCCTTCAGCTGCCTCCACCTGAGGAAGCCGCTCCCTGCTGGGTAGATGAGGCGGCTGCTGCAGGCCCTGCAGAGGCTTACGAGGAGGCTGGGGTGGGCCTGTGAGCAGTAAATTACCTTTGTTCCTGTATCCTTAGCCCTTGCAAAGGAAAGCAGCTCCTGGGACCAGGAAGGTGGGTCTTCTGCACGATGCATCCCGTGGCTGTGCAATAAATTACCTCTTGGGATGGTGGACTTCCCGCAGGTTTTGTACCTGCCAGCCCTCCTTATTTAAAAGGCTTTTTTCCTCTGGGTTTGCTGCTTTTGCTGTTTCCTCTGCTTTCTCCTTAAATGGAAGAAGCAGCAGCCACTGGCTCTGGGCAGAGCAGTGGGGGCCTGGGGTGGTGGGGGTGGAGGCAGGGGTGAGGGCGGCCCCTCTGCCCATGGTTTGCTCCAGCCCTGCTAAGAGGCGGTCATAGCAGCTCTGTGTCCTTATGGGGCTGACACCTGAGGCTGACTGCTGGGCCCCGTTTGCTATCAGCATCCCAGCTTCACTTACTCCAAGGTGTTTGTGTTTGTGGCGTTCCAGAGTCTGACATTTTTTAGAGCTGGAAACATCAGCATCTTAGAAATCACAGAGGGCTTTTTTTTTTTTTTTTTTGGCTTCTGCAAGTTTTTGATGAATTACAATGACTGAAAACAAAGCTTGAAAAAAGGAGGATATCGAGATTAATTACTGCAGAAGGGAGGGATTGAATTAAAGATGAGAGCTCAAACTGTGTAAAAGTTTTAATTTTGAAATTCTGTAATTCTATAATTGACAGAGGGCTTTTTCTTTCTTTCTTTCTGTCTTTTTTTTTGAGGAAGATTAGCCCTGAGCTAACATCTGCTGCCAATCCACCTCTTTTTGCTGAGGAAGACTGGCCCTGAGCTAACATCCGTGCCCATCTTCCTCTACTTTATATGTGGGACGCCTACCACAGCATGGCTTGCCAAGCGATGCCATGTCCTCACCTGGCATCCGAACCAGCGACCCCCAGGCTGCTGAAGCAGAACATGTGCACTTAACTGCTG
Source organism: Equus asinus (assembly GCF_041296235.1). Classification (NCBI taxonomy): domain Eukaryota; kingdom Metazoa; phylum Chordata; class Mammalia; order Perissodactyla; family Equidae; genus Equus; species Equus asinus. The sequence continues at coordinate 10,834,175 of NC_091791.1, read as the reverse complement.
CGCCCCCGGGCTGGCCCTTGAGGGCTTTTTCTTAATAGAAAGTTGTTTTAAATGCCACAAACACCTCATTTGTGAAATATCATGCAGGCCTTCCCTGCTAGTTATCATTCAGAGAGAGTCAGGTGGTCATTTTAATCTTTTCCCTTTAACTTTCAATTTGGTAAAAAATAGATTTTTACGTGGCCTCTATCATTTGGTAAGCTTAAATCAGAGGCATCCTCTCAGGGCACAGATCGCAGATTCTCTCTCCCTGGAGGAAAAGCAGTGGATGTTCGGGGATAAGAATGACCGTCAGTGGGCCCTTGGTCCAGGCCCTCCATTGCATCTTAGCTTCTGTCTTTGCCCCAAAGTGTCTTTCTCTTTTCTGAGTCCTTCCATCTCCTCAGGGGTGTTCCACAGACCAGTTTCCAAGGCAGGCGGGTGTTTTCTCTCTTCATCCCAAATGGGAAGTGGCTAAAGACGTGCTCTGTGTCCAGGTTGAAGCTTGACATCTGTCAGACACCCGGGGCTGCTCTTTGTCCACTGCTGGGGGAGAAAACCCAGTGGGGGACAGTATCACAATAGAGTTGCTGACCGGTGTGCAGCGGCCCGCCCCGGAGGAGCTGTGTTTTCTACAGTCCCTGTGCAAGCCCCATCTTTAATGGGGAGCACATCTGGGTCTCTCTGGAACTTCAGAAGCAATCTGGATCAAAGAGGGCTCCAGCTTCTGAGAGTTACAGGAGTAGCTTTGCCATTAACCAGGGCCCTGGGGAGGTTGCTAATTGTCCATTGTCCTGCTTTAAAGGGACATGCCTAGAGCCGTCTGGAAGTATTTTCCTTCCAGGAACAAGGCAGGAGAGGCTGGCTTGACTTGAGGGAAAACAGCTGCACACATGTAGGTCATGCGTGGAATTTCCCAGCCCGGCCTGGTTCGGAAGAGGATCTGTGACCGAGTTCATTTCCTTTAATGCATCAAGGGGAGAAAGAATGGTCCCGAAGACACTTTTCCTGGAGGGCAGGGCTGCTGGGAGAGTGAGAGTCATCACTCCTGGGGGCTAAGGAAGAGTCAGAGGGTTTGCGAGAGGCCGCTGGGCGGCGGGATGGACGGATGCAGGGTCCGGCCCCTCCCGGTGGCTCTCCAGCCCGGGTGTGGTGAGCCCGCAGTTTTGACTCGTCTTAAACCAGTGACTGGCAAAGTTTGTGTGTGCTAAGCAGTGGCAGTCTTGTGACCAGGAGCCTGGGGTCTAAAGGGGTGTCCCTGGGCAGGACTACACCCAGAATGTTTCCTTCCTCAGAAGGCCTTTGCCTGTGGCCTTAGCTAGGCACCTGTGGTTACAAGTGAAAAGGCAAACAATTCAAACTGACTAAAAGAAAAGAGGCAATGTGTCTCTTGTGATTGATTGACAGGTAGGACTCTTCCAGGGGTAATTGTCATGACTTTGGGAAAAGGGACCTCTCCCCCACCCCCCAAAAGAAAAACCTCCCTGGAAAACCTGAAGTATCAGAGTTTGTGGCCTTTAGAATCACATTCTCTGATCCACGACAGGCGACTTACTCCTGGGGCTGCCTCTCTAACCTTCTGGGGGGCTTTCAGCTGCTGGGGAGTGGAGGGGCGCATTGCAGCCTCTGGGGCTGTCTGCACGGACCTAGAGCCCAGCTGGGGCGGCGGGGACCCAGGGCCCTCAGTTGGTCTATGAACTGACCTTCAGCAGCTCTGCTTGTGTGTCGTGCCCTGACTAGGGTGTCATGGGAGGCAAGCCCGGTCCTGGGACAACTCCCGGGGGTCTTGGCACCTGTCCCGAGTGTCTTTAGGTACCAGGACAAGGCTGGAGAGAAGTGACCTGAGACACAGGGAAAGGAGGGGCAGGAGTGTGGGCATGTGTAGCTGGAAGCTTCCAGCGGTGTTTTCCTGAGACCCTTGCTGCTGATGGTTCTGGACACTAGACAGAGGTGGGGTGAGTGGGAAGGAGCTCCTGGTAAGGAGGGAAAGGTGTGCTCTGGAAAGTAATGCTTCACGGTGCTGTCTGTGAGGATGGAGAAGAGCAGGGCTTCAGAAGCAGAGATGTGTTTGTTCTTGAAGTCCGTCGTGTCTACCTAGTAACAGATGTGGGAAGAGTGTGTCCGAGCCAACCCCTCTCTGGGACATAGCACAGTCCTGGGGCTATCCCCAGATTCCAAGGCCACCATGAGATGGAGCTGGGGCCCTGTGGTCACCAGCCACCTGCTCCAGTACACACAAGGCAGTGGGCTGGGGGCTGAGCACAGGCTGTGGCGGGCGAGCTCGTCTCCTCCTGCCTTTCTCTCTCTCGTGTCCACCCTCTGCGTGTGCGACCGTGGCCCTGGCCGTCACTGGGGCTCAGCAGACTGCGAGGGTTCTTTCTCCTGACTGGGAGCCTCCTGTTTCCTCTTTGTCTTTCCGGCTGGTGTGACTGTGTGTCTGTGTCTGTGACCTGTGTATTTTACATGGACCAGAGAAGCAGGTGGCATTGAGACTGAGGGGTGCTGATGAACTGAGCCAGCCGCTCCCGAGATACGGAGGGGAGAGTCTGCCTAGGTCAGCACGAACCAGCCCATCGCCACTGTTAGGAGCAGCGCAGAGTTGACAAATACCACCTTAAAAATCTGGCTCAGTGCGAACCTGCGCTGTGTTCCTGGGCACGTGGCATTGTCTGCTCACTCCATGCACTCAGGACCATCAGCTTCTGGAACCTCAGTTATAACATCCGTGAAATGGGGTTAACCTTGCTGCTGCAGGTGACTTCTGCAGATGAGATAGGGAATGCGTGCTTGTGTTTAGGGACTTGAGAAGAAATGCTACGTGAAATGTCGGGAGGTACTGTGCTGCTGGCATTTGGTTTTGTTTTTTATGTGGTGTAATTCGTAGTGAAGTCCGGTGAAGAAAACCCTGCAACAGTGATACATTGTGCAAAAGGATATGTTAGTATCACTGGTCTGAACTGTTTATAACAAGAAGAAAACCCCTTAGTGCCTGTGAAGTGGGAGAGAGGGTGCTGAACCTCAGAACCCAGCTGCTCAGACGGGCTTTCTTTTTTTTTTTTTTTTTTAAAGATTTTATTTTTTTCCTTTTTCTCCCCAAAGCCCCCCAGTACATAGTTGTATATTCTTCGTTGTGGGTCCTTCTAGTTGTGGCGTGTGGAACGCTGCCTCAGCGTGGTTTGATGAGTAGTGCCATGTCCGCGCCCAGGATTCGAACCAACGAAACACAGGGCCACCTGCAGCGGAGCTCGCGAACTTAACCACTCGGCCATGGGGCCAGCCCCTCAGACGGGCTTTCTTTAGTAATAGTCTCTGTTCTTTGTGCTCACTCTTCTGGGTGTTCATAATGCATTTCCCAATCTATGCTCAAAATGTTATGATGTTATATCTGTAATTTTCTGCATACTGTTTTTCTCCCACGTCTCAAAATGTGACCACACCTTCTAAAACTCAGGGCTTAAATGCCTGGCGTGGTGCATGGACGGGAACCCAAGGGGTGGGGTAACTGGGGACAGACCTTCCTGGAGATCATACGAATTGCCCAAATCTCAGGGGCCCTGGGAAGTACCTGCCTCATACCCAGATGTAACATTTCATTGGTAAAAAATCTCAGATGAAATTGGAGCAGTCAAGTTGTGAGATAGAAAAGGCCAAGTGGCAGAATGAGGACCACACATGAAGAATTGGAGGCCGGGCCCTGCGCACCTTGGAGGCCACGGTGATGCTCTGGGTACTCCCCAGCCTGCAGGGAGCTCACGGTCTGCTGGGGGAGGCCAGTGCCATATACCCAAAACATGCTCATGGATGTTGTAAGCACTAGGACAGAGACTTGTAGTGTTCAGTGGGGATGAAGCAATGGAGAAAGCAGGACAGCCGGGCTGCTTGGAGGAGGTGACACTTTTGCGGACCCTTTCTGAGCAGGTATCTACTGGGCAGGGAGGCACACCAGGTGGAGAGAGCAGCAAGAGCAAGTGCAGAGGGGCCAGAAGGGGCCTCGAGGGCTGTCAGAGGGCAGGCTGTTGGGTTTGGCTTGAGTCCTGGGCACACAGGGTTCGGGCGTGGGAGGCAGGACCAGGGGAAATGGCAGGGTCCGACTCTTGGAAAGCCTCTTGGAAGGCCTGGGGAGAGAAGCACGTTAAGGAGTTCGGACAGCACTGGGGAGTCTTTGATGGAGGTAAAAGCGGAGTCACGTGATCAGCTTTGGCTTTGTGTTCAAGGAAAAAGGGGACAAGACTGCCCGCCTTTGTTTCTTGTCACATAAGTTGACTTTAATTCTGAGTTTCCAGATTTGTGACCTAAGAGATTGAATGGCCTGACTCTTTTATGGGTCCTTATTCTTAGAACTAAGAGCCTGACTTTGTCTTTTGGGATTGTTTAGAAATTGGCTTTCCTGAAATTCTCCCTTGACGTCCTCCCTGGTTAATAGAGAACTTCAGCTCTTCTGCCCAGTGTGGATAATGGGTGAGTGCGTAAGAGGCCACCCACAGGGGAGTTGCTTGCAGCAGGCTGGGCTGTTCTACAGGCGACGAGGGGACCCATGCCCAGTGCCAACAGCTCATCCTAGTTAAGAGGAAAATGCAACGTCATTTTACTTAATAGCCCATTGTATGTGCAGGCAAAAATATATTTTTTTCCTGGAAAATGTGTGGCTTTATGGATAACCATGTAGACTGAAAGGGCTGGTCTGACCCTGGAAAGCCGGAATGTGTATGAGATTAGTTACAGCAAGTTAGCAAGCAAGGAAGGCAGTGGCAGTTTAAGAATTTCAGATAAAACATTCTCATTTTGGAAGGAGCAGTGGAGGGAGGCTGGAAGAGAGGGAAAGGCGGGTGTGTTTGGGAGATGCAATTTGAGGAGCAATGAGGAGCCTGTGCACAGGGCCTTTTAAAAACTATAATGATGGCACAGGGAGAGCAAGGCTCCGAGGGAAAGATTTTCTAAGCAGCAAGGATAATGAATCTGGGAGGAGATAGGGCCCAGGCCTGTCGGGCTGGGATCGTGTGCAAAACGGTGGCATTATTCTGCTGCAGGAAGAAGGGAGTTGGGGGACTGTGTGGAGCTGGGGGTTGTCCAGGTGCCAAAGTTGGGCGTGGCCCTTCCCAAACCTGCAGACTTCCTGCTGGAGCTGCAGACCCCAGGGAGAATTAGGGTACTCCAAATTCTCTGAGGGAATGGAGCAGCATTTCAAGCCTTTGAGAGGCCCCCAAGCCAGCATTTATGTGGGGCCATGTGTCAGGAAGCAAGTTTGCATTTTCTCTTGTCTGGGACATGGAAAGAGCCAAGGCAGAGAGCACTGGGTACCAGGGATGGGAGGGGTGAGCTCCCCTCTGGAGTCCCTCAGAAGAGCATCCATTAACGGCTCAGAGTCAAGTGTTGGTTGGTGCCTGGAGAGTCTCTTGTTCTGACTGAAATGTACCCTCCCCTTCTCTCGCTCCTTTCCTCTCATCCTGGGGCATTGCTTCCACTCCTGGGGTGAAAATGGTGTCTAAAGGGAATTTGAGGGTTTGTGGACCTCCATCTTGAAACAGTACTTAGGAAGTGTCTGATTATTTTTCCATATCTGAGTATTTTTGCATTCTTTGGCGGAAAGGCTATTTTTCCATCACCGATGTCTTTGTTGTACGGTTTCTCTTTATGTAAGTTTAGAGGTTGTGCAATGATGATCTGGTTGATGGATTTTCATCAAGGAGTCTGAGCTTGAGCTGGCCAGTTCTCTCAGTGGACGTGTGGGTCATTGTCACCTGAGCCAAGCCAATGAAACCCCTCTGGTCTTGGCTTTTGAAGGAAGTGCGATGTGGAAATGGCAAGAGTCAGAGCTTTTCCATCTTAATTTTGGGCAAAAGTCAGATTCTCCCTTCATGCTAGAACACAGACACTCACCAATACCATCCTTCATCCCGTTGCATAAGCCAAAACTTAGGTCAAATCCTTGATTCTTCCCTTTTCTTATTTCTAATGCTCAATCCGTCAACACTTCCTGTAACAAATAAGAAAAGAAGAGATAAGCCCCTAATTATTTAATTCAACTTACATTAAAATTCCAGTTGAAACCAGAAGCATGACTTTCAAATAGTGGGAACCTTGAGATAATGGAAAACTTTGAGCCTTTGATGCAAACAGATGTGAGAAAACAAAGCACAAAGCTGGCCTTTCACATCTTGTCCTGTGAGAAGGCTGGAGCGTGTTTATAAGTCAGAGGGCTTGAAGGCATGACGAGTAGAAACAGCCAGGTGACTACTGTCAGATCTATACCTTATTCTGTTCCTTCCATTACAAAATTGAGTAGTTTGTTGGCAGGAAGGTCGGCTCTGAGAGTCGATTTTAACTCAGCTGGGTTATTGTCACCAAACCCTTAACCTTGAGGCAGTTTTGCCTCTTGGATGTGGGAAATCATATCTGTTTGTTGGAGTTTTGTTCTATGTAATCGAAATCTGAGTTTACTTACCAGCTCTGTCATATTTAAACCACTGATCATGGCTCTGATATATTTGTTGTTATTAAATCAGCCAGTATAAAAAATGATTCAGAGTCGCTTGGAGTCAAGGAAAACTATTTTCTTCCTTGTATCAGTTATAGTGCAAGTAAAAATAAATGCTTATTTTAGCCAAAAATTTTTGAAGGATAACCTGGGATCTCGGCTCCTCGAGACCCGTCACCTTAACCTCCCTCATGGGTCTGGAATCTGGCCACTTCTCACCACCTCCGTTGCTACCAGGCTGGTCCGAGGCCCCATCTTCTTTCTTCTGGCCTCCAACATCTCCTCCAGTAACCCCCCCCCGACACCCGCCTCCTGCCCCGGCTACTGTTCTCAGAGCCATCAGAATGATGTTTTAAAAACACAAATCAGAGTGAGTCCTTCCTGGGTAAACCCTCCTCATGGCTGACTTTCTGCTCCTCGCCCCCTCTGCTCTCCTGGGGGGTGTCAACAAGCCCATTCCTTGCCCATGGCAAAGCTCCTTCCCACCTCCATACTCTCCATCTTGAGGCTCTCTCTGCCTGGAACCTTCTTTCCCCAGTTCTGTGATCACTGGCTCCTTCCTTCTCCCTGTCTCGTCTCTGACAAGCCTTCCTTCTAGGGAACACACAAGAGAGAGAAACTCCAAGTGCATTCCGGAGCCTGGAACAAACTGTGTCAGTATTCTGTTTTGCTGATTATAATTTCTCTCTGAGTGGCTGTGAATTAATTCAGTAAATATTCGAGTGAAGTTGATTGCTTAATTTTACACTGCCTCGCCCACAGACGTTTAAGCAGTGTGTGTGGAAGGAGCAAGAAAATCAGGTTTCAAGTTTTCTCATTGCTCAGTAAACTCACGAATCGTTGGCACAGCTGTCCCCTGACTACAGGGGGCTTTGCAGAAAATGTGACTTTGCTTCCCGTTTGTCTGGTTATGTTTTGGTAAAGGATATGATCATCTCGGTTGTAGAATTTTAGCACTTTAAGGATGGGAGAGAGTAAATGCCCTCCAAATGCCTGGCATTGTTCAAGGCCCTTTACAGGAATAAACTCAGTTGTCAAAGCAACCCCGTGTGGCAGGTGGTAGTACCGCCTCCTGCCTGCCACTTCCCACTGCATAGACAAGGAAACTGAGGCCCAGGGATGTTAAAGAACCTGTCCCAGGTTGCTCACCTCACAGGTGGCAGGGCGTGAATTTTGGAAGCAGATCTGTCGATGCGCATTTTTATATTTGGTGAATGTTGCACTATTTTCTTCTACAAGATTATCAGAATCATGTAATTCATCTGTTGTACGGGAGACAGTGCTTTAAATCAGACCTTATCAGTTCAGAATTTTTAATAAGTGGGTCAAAGACTGAGTTGATGTTGCTGCATAATGTATGAGAGAATGGTGTGAAAATATGCCGAAGCAGGCAGCGCCTTAAAAGAAGCACGTTTTCAAGGTGTTGAACAATGCTTATTCTCTGCAGTTGGCATACTGTTTGCAAGCCATTCTTTTCGTTTTTATCGTGTAAGGAGATTGGAAGGAAAGGGTCAAAAAATTTAAGTCCTCTTTCTTTACTGTACAGAAGCACTGTTTGCAGACAGTAGTAGAAAACGAGATTTTAAAACTTTATAAATTTCAAATGTATTCTGGCCACCCCATCCCAAGTCCAGATCTGCGCATTTTATTTGTGTGTGAAAAACCGTGGTTGAGAGACAGTGGACCGCACGTTGCCGTTTATTCAGCAGAGCTGGGAAGGAGGTTTTCTGGAGAACTGCCTTTCTGATGAGCAGAGAGCAGCTGTGGGAGGTGCTGGTTGAGCATCTGCTCTGGGCAGGGCCCTGAGAATCACCAATTTTCAGATAAGTGAAATATAACAAAAGCTAAACTCCCTCTGGCAGCACGTTCTCTCTTCAGGGTGTCAGAAGGCGCCGCTCAAGGTCAGCGTGCTCAGCAGGAGGGCGTGATGCTGTGATTAATTATCCCAGCTGCTTGGACCTCACGAGGAGCTCACGATGCTTCCTGGGCTGCTCAGGTTTTAGCATCTGGTTGAAATCTTACGTGTAAGGTGTGTATATATTTGTTAAAAGCAATGACTTCTCAGCATGACTCAGTAATGTATTTATACTGAGTGAAATGTTATGAAGAGATGAGTACAGTTATGCATCGCCTAACGACAAGGATACCTTCTAAGAAACGTGTCATTAGGTGATTTCTTCGTTGTGTAAACATCAGAGAGTATACTTAACACACACCTGAATGGTATAGCTTACTACACACCTAAGCTATCTGGTACTAATCTTGTGGGAGCACTGTCGTATATGCCATCTGTTGCTGACCAAAACATTGTTGTGTGGTACAAGACTGTATAGGGATATTAATGTCTTATGTAGTAAGAGCCCTCTAATCCTTTCTCCATTGCTATTATTAATAATAGTTTGCAAAGCTTTAAAGGACCACTTTAAAGGCAAAATGATAAATGAAGAATTATGAAGTCAAAACACATGAGCTTTAATTATTGATGGAAAGTACAGGATTCAAATTAGCAGGGCAGCCTCCAAATGTGCCTTTCCTCATTTTGACTAGAGAGGGGAGACGGGTTGGGACACACACACACACACACACACACACACACACACGGGGTGGGGAGGGGAGGAAGGCAGATACTCAGAGACAGACTCAAGGACAGATAGAGTCTGAGAGAGATTCAGAGTCACACAGAGATAGACAGAGAGACAGGCAGACACACACACTTAGGTGAGGACGCTTAAAACCTAAAGAACTTGGGGGGCCAGCCCAGTGTCATAGTGGTTAAGTTCCCACACTCCACTTCGGCGGCCTGGGGTTCATGGGTTTGGATCTTGGGCATGGGCCTACACACCACTTATCAAGCCATGCTGTGGCAGGCGTCCCACATATAAAATAGAGGAAGATGGGCACGGATGTTCGCTCAGGGCCAATCTTCCTCAGCAAAAAGAGGAGGATTGGCAGCGGATGTTAGCTCAGGGCTAATCTTCCTCAAAAAAAAATTAAAAACCTAAAGAACTTGGGAGCCAGGATTCTAAAACCAGAGCCAGCCTGCTCACTGCTGAGTAGAAATCCTGTGGCCTCTTCTTTGAAAGAGTCTGCTCTGAGATTAGTCAGCACTTCAGGCTCCCTTGACCCCAGGATGACGTTGTCCTTTGCCCAGGATGTGAATCAATGAGGGTAACAGGATTCGAAGGCTAAGCTGACCCTCTTGCAGAGGCCTCTTGGCCAACCCCAGAGGTCTGGGTGGCCCAGAATCTCCCCTCGTCACTCTCTGTAGCTTCAAAGAACCTCAAGCCATTGTAGCCAGGATGGCGTAGCGGGGTCTGCTTAGACCCCCACTTGTTGGCTGAATGAGGGAATGGGTCAAGGTATGGCCGAAAGAGGGACAGGGAGTGAGGAAGCCAGAAGGCAGGAGACCGAGGCTGGCCTGGCTGCCCCCCACGGGTCATGGATCCAGAGGTGGAAACTCTGTTAGATCCATTGCCCTGGAGATGAGGACAGTCTGGGAAACTGACAGCACCCAAGGGTATTAGAGACTGATTTGCAAATGAGGAGTCCAGGCTGTCAATACACAGGAGCCTCCAGGACACTGAGAAAGGCACTTGGGTTAGGACGAAGGGCAGAAGACGCGTGCTCTTGTCTTGGCTCTACCTTTGCTTGGCTCTGAGCCCTTGGCAAGTTGCTGAGCCTCTTGGCTCTGAATTCTCACCCTCAGGATCCAGGAGGACGCAAGCTTCTTGAGAGTGGGGAGCTAGATGTCTGACTCAGCTGCCCAGGTGCCTGGCACGCGACAGGTCCTGCTGAAATTGTCATGGAATGATATCCACCTGCCTCTCTTGTTGTGAGGGTCAGATAAGGATGAGAAAGCCCTGACGTACTAATTGTAAAATGTCAGCTTAGTTGAGGTTCACAGTCCCTGGTTGGGCTACCCCCATCCTATACCCAGGTGCCTGCCTGGGAAACCACCTTGAAATCAGAAGGATGCTCATTGAGTGCGGAAGATGAGCCTCAGATGCAGGATGGATGCTTGCTGGGTGTGAGAGCACTCGGAGGAGGTGGCCCCCTGCACCCCTCTTGCTAGAGCCTCGAGGGGGCTGGCTCCGGGTGGGCCTGTCTGCCCTGGACTGTGCAGAAGAAGGCTCCATTCCAGCTGCCACTCTGCTTTTTCCAAACTCCTTGTCAGCTCCTTCCCTTCTACTGTGTTGCCCTGGACATAATCCAGCTAATCAGATCCCAGCTGTGTTAGTTGTTCCTTGCATCCTGGAACTGGATGAGATGGGAGAATATGCTGGGCAGATCTGGGAAGGCCCCTGGGGTTCCCAACAGCATGGTTGGGCTCTGCCCTGTTTGGGCCTACATCCTTCCCTGTACCGAGCCAAACATGTACGCATGTTTAAAGATCTTTTTCTGGTTACAAAAACAATACATACATGCTGCCTACATGTGTATATGTTTCTGTGTCTACATAGTATATTTGTGTATGTAAATGTGCATGTGTTTATGTATATTTGTTTATGTATAATTATTGTATCCAAAATAAGTTCATACTATGTATACATCCTTTAAGTTGCTCTTTTTTCTTCTTCTCGCTTAACTTGGAGCTCTCCTGACTGTACAGTCACCCACTACATAGTGATCTTTTGGTTAATCGTGGACCGCATGTACAACAGTAGTCCTATAAGACTAGTACCATACAGCCTAGGTGTGTAGTGGGCTGGACCGTCCAGGTTTGTGTAAGCGCACTCTGAGGTTCACACAATGACGAAATCACCTAACAACGCAGTTCTCAGAACATGTCCCTGTCATCAAGTGACACATGAGTGTACATGCAAACCCAACCACCCTCTTAGCTGTCTGTGGTACCAAGGAGGGTCTGTTGCTTGCTGGGGGCTAGGGGAAGCCCTGGTGGTTGACCAAACATTACTACTCTTTTTGACCAAGCTTCCTGCTCTTCTTGAGTTCTTGGGTCCTCTTTTATGGCTGTTCTGTCTCATCTCTCACTTAGGCTTTATAGATGCTGTCTCTGGGCCTATCTTTAGTGCCCCTTCTAATTTGTTTTGGTTTCAGAAACCAGATACCAAACTGTCTTAGTCCATTTGGGCTGCTGTAACAAAAATACCATAGGCTGGGCAGCTTCAACAACAAACGTTTATTTCTCACAGTTCTAGAGGCTGGCAAGTCTAAGATCAAGGTGCTGGTAGATTCCGTGTCTGGTGAAGGCCCGCTTCCTGTTTCTTTGATGGGCTTCTCCCTTTGTCCTCACTTGGGACCTCTTTTATAAGGGCACTAATCCCATTCCTAAGGGCTCCACCCTCATGTCCTAATCACCTCCCAAAGGTCCCAGCCCCAAATACCATTACATATGGAGTTAGGTTTCAACGTGAGTTTTGAGGAGGTCACATGCTTTCAGTCCATAGCGCAAACCTGTTAGAATAGTGTCCCAGAGAAGGATACGTATGTTCTCAGATGAGACCATGAGAGCTTTTCGTTGAGTAACATGCAGGATCTTTAGCACAAGCTCTGGGTCGTAGGACTTGGTTGAATAGAGACATGTTTGTGTTTTCTTGGGTGCTGGTTGTGTCTCAGCTGGGCGAGGCTACTGTTTGCTTGACAAGTGGCTTCTGACTAGGTAGAGTGTTCTGGAGCTCTCCCTAGAGAGAATAGAAGGACTTTTAATGACAGCTGTCGTGAGCTCCTCTTATGTTTTTCTCAGTTCAATGTGTTATATTCTTTTTTCGCTAGCATCTGTAAATATCTTATTTCCAGTTAGGCTTTTAAGAGTCTGAGTTAAGTTACTCAAGCAAGGAGTTTGGCTACAAAGATGAGATTTGGGGGCTATCAGTAGCTGAAGGCGAGGGGAAAGGGGGCAATCCAAGTCCCTTCTTTATTTCTCCTGAAACTTGGTTCACAATCTGGCCTTTCTCCAGGATCCACTTACAAGTCAGTGGAATCATGAGCCAGGGAGCCGATTCAGCATTGATTCCACATGGCTTGTGGTGAGACCCTGGGCCACTAGAGTCTCTTTTGCTAAGTGCCTGGTGTTGCGGTTAAGTCAGTTTCAAAACTGAGTGTGTGTGGTGTATTTTGTTGGGCACACGTGCACAGTGCCGCACTGAGCTTCCCCCATTCTGGAAACACTCCTCTGTGCTGGAGTCTGCAGGTTGTGTGCCCTGCGAGGGAAAGAGGAGTTCGAGCTCAGTGTGACTCTAAGAGAACCCATGTTCTCCAGGACACACTTCTGTCTACGGCCGGCCTGGCAGCACAGCCCTCCACTGGGTGTGCAGCCCCCAGATTCTCTTTCATGGCGACTCAGTAGTTTTGACCTAATGAAATCAAAGACTTAGTCACCTTGGTGGTGTGGGGGATTGGAATTGGCCATCCCAAAATGTGTCTCTTTGGCATGAGGATTATTTGGGGCTGGTTATTTTTAAGAAACTGTAGACAGGGGAGAAGCTCTTAAAAGTAGAAGTTACCCTTTGTAAGAGACAATTACATTTGTAAAGGAAATCTTCGTCTGTACCAGGAAGAGGGGGATGACCTTATCTCTGGAAACTCTTATCAATGCAGAAGGCAAGGACTTAAATCTGCATTATAACCTTACTCTTGTTTACTGTGCTTCTCTGGTGATCTCCCATAACTGACTCCCACCCCCAACATCCTCCTTTGCCTTTAACTGAGGATGGTGTTTAAGATGAGAGCCTCGGCTATTTTGGTGAGTTGCTCAGTTTTCCTGAGTCTCTCCCATGTATACATGTTATAAAGCTTTGTTTGATTTTCTCCTGTTATTCTATCTCATGTCAATTTAATTCATAGCCTGGCCAGAAGGACCTAGAGTGGGTGGAGGAAATGTCTTTCTCCCCTACAGTAGCAAATCACATTTCTCAACATTTCTAGTGCTTACAGGCAAAGGGCAGAATCAGAGCTGCAGTCATAAGGAGCTGCAGTAACAGGGGAGGCATTATCCTTACAGGTATCATCCCCATTTATGGGGCAAACACTGCAAGGGCCCAGGAGTCAAGTGGGCTTCCCAAAGGTCCCATAGTTATGGAGATTGATGTGGCTGGGAAGAATTCTGTTGTAGACATTCCTTGCTTGGGGACTACCTACCATCCATTCCACTTTCTGATTGCCTTTAGGGGAATTCTGTCTCCCCCATCCCATTGGGCCTGGGTGAGTTGCTTATTTATTAGGGTTCCCTGCCCTCTTCTATCTAAGAGATGGGCATACGACCCAAGATGGGCCAATTAGATGTTCCTCCTGTCTCTTCAAATCTGGTTACTCAGCTGCCATAGCCTTTCAATAAATTCCATTTTTACTTTTATTATCTAGAGTCAGTTCCTGTTTCCTGCAATTGTATTCAGTTTACAACCAGCTGTCACCAGGTCTGTGGGGCTCCTCAGTCTGTGTGTGCTTTTTTCCTTTGCCTTGCCACTTCTCTCAGGGGTGCAGCCTGACCTGGACGTGGCCAATGTTGATGGCTGTTGCCCTTTGAACCCTGCTGACATGTCAGCGTAGCCACAAAGTGATAACTACTTGAACCTAAAAATGGGACCTGCCTCATAAACCTGACAGACACTAGGTGGTGGGGGTCTTGGGGTAAGTGAGCCGTCATCTGCTTTGGTTTTCCCTAGAGTGTCGGCCTGGAGAAGTCTAGCAGCCTGGCTTGGCAGAGCTAGCGTTGTGTTCATGGAAGACAGCGCTGACCGCCCAAGAAGGCTCTTAGCCTTTGGTTGTGTTGAAATCACATTCTCCCTTTACCTAAATATTGAGGATCGATATTGCAGAGTAAATGCCTTTTCTATAGACAGGATGAGCAAACTGAAGTGAAAGACCCTTTTCAGTCAGCCCGAAAAAATTACCAGTATGGTCAAGCTGTCTTAAGCAGAAGGGAAGTGTGCATGTGTGTCTGTCTGTCTGTCTGTGCACGTGCAGGCAGAGACAGTGTTTTTTGACAGGCCTGCCTAAAGCGGAATATTTTGATGAATAGAATTTAGTGTACAACAGTTTCAGGAATATCCGCTTACTCACAAATCCATCAAACTCTTACTCACACGAGATGCAGAGATGAATGAGACGGTCTGGTCTACCGAGAGCTCAGTTTCATTTCTGGAAGGTGTCCCTCTCTCTTCAGGATGGCAGATGGTCCTTTGGCCTGGAGGATGCGAGCCTTCCTCCCTGATGCAGGGCTTGGGGCCACACTACGGCTTTTCCCTGGGTTTCCTCTTCAAGGGGAGGGAGGCTGGAGGAGCGCTCACACTTCCTGCTCGGGTGGACACTCCGCAAAGCTCAGAGGGAGGGTTTATGTCATAGGGAGCTCCCACCTCTCGCCTGCACTGCCTCCTGTCACTCTTGGTGGGTGGTTGCAAAAACCTCCATGCCCCAGACCACTTTCATGTGGGAACCGCACCCTGGAATTCTGAGGAATCGCTCCAGAAATAGATCTGCGTATGGAGATCTCCCCTCCCCTTTAGCAATGCTTAAGAACCAACTATTTCTTGATAATTAGGTAACATTTAAGTACCGGATAGGTAACTTTAGATTTCCGAGGTGGGAGGGGGGTGTTATATTTAGAATGAAGGCTCTTACTTAGAGGCAGTGTTTAATGAAGGCAGGCCCAGTTCTCTGGGGTGTCCAGCTGTGGCTCTGCCAGAATGGGCTGGTGACCTTGAGAAGTCACTTCATCTCTCCGGGCCTCAGTTTCCTCACCTGTTTAAAAAGATGTGATATGTGTGTGGAAATAGGAAATGATCTCTAGTTTCTTCCAGCTTCCCAGTGGAAAGATTCTGTGGTCTCTTGAGAGATTTATTCTCCCAAGCCCTTGAATTATCTCCAGTAAAACTTGAGCAAAATGTAATCATTTAATAATATTCTGGAAAACTACATTTATAGTTCCTCTTTATTAAAAGATACCATGTTTTATTTATACATAGACACACGTGCACATGCATTTGTGTACGTGTGTGTATGTATGTATATATTATACTAACTTTGCTGTATTTTATATTAATACATATATTTATGTGTGGGTGCTGATCTTATACAATTTTGTTGATACAATTCATAGAAGTAAAACATGAAAATATTTAAAGTAAAGCAGAAATATAGTTAGCAGGCCCCAGGGTTCTGCATTTTGCCCGCTGTCTCATTCGGGGACAGTTTCCATAAAGTGCTCTGTTTTAGCACTGTGTCGTCTGTGGAGGGACGGAATTCTTCATTATGTGGAGCAGAGGTTTTTCAAACTGTGCACGGTGGAACTTCAGAGCTCCATAGATATTCTCCAAAATCCGAGAAAATACCTGAAAAAATAATTTAAAACTTTACTAACCCACACCCAGGGAGCTTGGCGGGTTTGGGTTCCAGTGGCTGGCACAGTCTGTCTGCACTTGGGGTTACACGTTCCTGACTTCCCTCCTCTTCTGTGCACACCGCGCTGTGCTGTTGATACCTCCTGCATACTGCCTCTGCTGACGGATTAATGTGGTTTGTATGGTTACGTAGCTCTCCTGCCCCGTCCGCTTTATTAAAGAATACCCCATGGTCACAGCATGAGCTGTTAAGAAACAGGTGCTGTTTGTCATTACTTACTGGTGTGTCAGGACTTTTCCAGGTACGGTGCTGCAGTTGACATCCCCAACTCCTAACGTCACATTTTCAAGTTCATCAAAGTAGCTTAATGGTTCTAATGATAGACTTTATAATAAGAATATGTTATAAATTGAGCTTATAAAATAAATGAAATACGGCTTTTCTCTGTGCATAGGAATTTCATATAAGATTCATTTGGAAAAATAGTTCTGTTGCTAAAAATGTTTGGAAGCCACGGATGTGGTGAAAAGAGCACAGATTTTAGAGGCAGGCAGTTCTAGATTTGAGCCTCCATTGCTTACTAACTAGATGGCCTTGGACAAAGTAATTTGCCTCTCTAAGCCATAGTTGCGTTGTCTGTAAAATGGGCCTACTCTCCAGCAGGCAGAATGTTTTGAAGATTATAGAGAAATGTACAAAGGGGCCTAGTCCAGTGCCTGACACGTAACGAAAAGTTCAACATATAATAGCTATTATAATCTCTCTACACTGTGGAAATGCTTATATCTTATTGTATTTGCATATTTACTTACACAGGAAGCCTAGCATATGCATATCCTGGTAAATGTATTTTCCTATAATTTAGAGATGTTTTAGCAAACCAAAGTGGCACATTTCTCTTTCTGATACAGCTTGATGGCAAATTAAATTTATTTCCTTTTCTTTCGTCTTGAAAGTGTGTGGAACCTTAACAGAACAATTTCTCGTTAGTTTTTTTTGTAGTAGAAAAAAAATCAGAGAGCCGGTGGGAACTGCTCTTATGCATTGAGACTCCAAAATGCTGCTTCATTTTTATGTACACGCTCTTTGTGGGTGGACTGCAGAAATCCCTGCTCTTGGAAATGTTTTTGAGCCCTCTGGGAAACTGACTAGGGAAAAAAGAGCTAATTTAAAAAGCTGCCATCCGCCTCCTCTAATTAACTTGCTCTCCGCTCCTGGGAGAGGGTGCAGAAATATGAAAACAATGCAGGCGACGCTGGAAGTGAATGCCTTCCAGTGGTCCACAGTAGCCCTTGGTGTTTTGACGCAGAAATAGTTCATGGTACACAGGCAAGGAACCACAAAGGGGCTTGGTGTGCCCTCACCCCGCGCACAGGGCAGTGGTGAATGGTGGTCCCTTCCAAGCAGGTGTGCAGGCCAGGCAGCTGCAGCAGAGGAGAGCTCATTGGAATTCAGCAGCTTGAACCCAAGAGCATCCGGCCCTCCCTGTCGCTTGCTTGTGCTGCTGGGAAAGAGCAGAGGGCCTTTGTGCTCTAAAGCCACACATCGCCAGGGCCCAGGGATGGAGAAGGCATGGGAAGAGTGTGCAGCCTCTCGTTCCGTGTCTCTGCTGGACGCCGGAGAAGCTCACCACATCTGTGGCTGGTGGTGCAGCTAACTTTTTCATGACATCTTGAAGAGATTTAGATCCCACAGATACCACCGAGGGAATTAGGGGTGAGAATTTGGGGGGCAGAGGCTGTTCTTCAGCAGAGATGGCTTTTGCCTCCTGGCGGATGTGGCCCCTGGTGGAATGGGCCCAGTGGATGTGGACAGCGGTGACCAGCAGTGGGGACTCCAGTCTGCGGGTCCTTCAAAGAAGCTCTGGAAAGAGGCAAGTTGGCTCTATGCGTCTCATCAATGTTGCTCCTGACTCAGGTGGTGCTGGGGGCCGGGGCGACACCCAGGGCCCACCAGGCTGATGCAAACGCTTATTCCTCTCTGATGCTCAGTTGTGTAACTTCCTTGTGTTTTTCATACCGGTGAACAGACTCCAAAACTTCAGGTACCTAGATCTGTTGTTGTTGAAGTGTGGCTATTTCATTCTCCCTCTAGACAAAAGCTCAGGCCTTTAATATTAATGTGTGTTTGTAAAAAGTCTGTATGCCCCCTGTTGTGTTTGCATGAATTAAGGCTTTACTCATGAAATTTAATAGTGTGCAGGCTTCAGCTCATTGGATCCCATCAAAAGCAGCTCTGATATTTCTGTGCATCTCTTTGGGTCCCGGGAGGGCTTTGTGTCTGGTTGGAGGAGCCAGAGTCCTTGGGGGTGGGGGTCTTTGGCACTGATAAAGTGAGTTATCAACAAACAAGTTATGAAAGCATCCATGTAGATTTTTCTGAAGAACTCACCAAATGGCTCCTTTTTCCTGTCCTGGCTGACTATAGAGGGATTGGTTTGGTTCCTGGTTCTCTCTGCCCACTGGCAGATGGTCTTTAGCAGATGCTGACCTCTGCTGAGGTCACTGGTCCTTTGACCCTTATGGGAGCTCAGTAATGTGAGCGTTTCACACTCCATACTCACCTGACGCATCACTCTCTGATTATAGGTCTTTACCCAGATTTGCCCACTGGGCGGCTTGTGCCAGTAGCAATCATTGTATCCACCCCCTTGATCATTACCTTCCTTGTTGCAAATGAATACGTAGCATTTTGGTTTATTTAAAATATCCTGAGATGGGAATCAGGCTGCTTTCTTGCACTCTGGCATCCTCAGAGCGAGGTGGGGCAAGCACCATGGGTCGACCCCCAGGCATCTTGAGCAAGTGAGGAGCTGCCCCCTAGCCTGAGGACACATCCCTGGCTCAGTGATTTGAGGAGGCCTCATACTTTCTCACTTAAAATTGAGTCACCACTGGAAGCAGGGTGATGGAGAAAGGCTCTCTGCACTTGAGCCCAGAACAAGACTTTAGTTTGGTAAGCGGCCTCCCCTGCTTACTGGGTGGGGCATCCTCTGGTTGGAATTTTGGCCCAGTTCTCTGGGTGAAGACTCTTCCTTGAGAGCAGACTTTCTTGCAGGCCAGTGAGGGCCATTTTCACACCATTGGGGTCAGTGGCCTATGCTTTGTGTCTTGGTCTGGCACATCCTCCAGCTGGCTGGTTGGCTTGCTGGTTTCATTCCTTCATCCCTTCATTCATTAGGTTTATTCATTCATTTAACCAGTGTTTATGCACTGCTTCCTGGTATAGGTTCAGGGATGCTGTGATAAACAAGGCTGGCTGCCCTCATGGCCTTTTCAGCTCAGTAGAGGAGAAAGATAATTGACACAATTAGAAAGTGAATAAATCTCTAGTAACAAGTTATGAGAAGCACGGGGACAGAAGGGCAGCGGGAGAGAATGATGAGGTGGGGTGGGGAGAGGCCAAATGAGATTGAGTTTCCTGGGGTGGGGATCCTATGGGGGTGTTGAAACCACAGTATCAAAAAGTGTCCCTGGAAATGCCTCCATATCAGTTTGACTGAACTGATGCCAAATAACACGTGCCAAAGTTGATCAAAAGATTCCACTGTTTGTATTTGCCACTAAGGCTAGAAATATGTATTTCAAGTAGAGCTGAGTTCAAAGAATATATCATTTGGGCACAAAGCTGGTGATAATGAGATTCCCCCTTGGGAATCATGCTGTGAAATGACTTTCCTCGCATCTGTCCTCAAACAGTTTAATTGGCAGGGAGCCTGCTTCTGCCGGTCCCGGGTGGGAGTCAGAAGGCTGCACGCTGCTCAGCTGCATGGCCCCTGGTCCCTCGGAGCAAACGTGGCCCTGGCCCCTGCCTAACCCGGGTTTCTCCCCTTCTCTCTCCATCAGGAGTTCTGACTCTGAAGAAGCATTCGAGACCCCGGAGTCAACGACCCCTGTGAAAGCTCCACCAGCTCCACCCCCGCCACCCCCCGAAGTCATTGCAGAATCTGAAGTCAGCGCACAGCCTCCCCCGGAAGAACCAGGTAACCAAGGCTCAGGTGCCCCCTGAGGGAGGCCTGGGAGCTGCCCTGTGGCTGATCCCCAGGGAACTCACAGCAACTACTCCTGGGGTGTGGCTGGAGGAGGGCACCCTCCCCAGGGGCTGTTGCTGGGGCCTCTAGGCTCTGGGCTGTGTTTTATGTGGGTGGAAGCTAAGGGGAGCAGGTACGGTGGATTCTTCTTTTGCTTTGCAGAAGTTTAGGGGAGGCGTCTGGGAAAACCACGCATTTATCTCTCGGTGCCTTTCACCTGGCACCCAGAACTGGGTTTGGGTGGGGAAAGAGGGTCTTGGAAGTTTCTGTCTTGGATTCTGATTTTAGCCCCCTGCTCCTGTAAGAACACTGGTTCTGGACGCCCGTGTGGACCTGCAATTTGTTACAGATCACAGCCCCACCGGGCTTGAGGGACGCAGATATTTAGTGAATGCGCAAGAAGAGAAAGTAACAGCTGAATCCATGCGTGGACAGCTCTTTATTCCTCATGAACGCCAAGTGACCTGATTTCTTAGCACTTTCCCACATCCTTTCTCCCCGAGTGTGGCTTAAAACACACACCTTTCTGTGCCTTTTAGACGTGGCGATGACTGGGGTGACCGTGGGGGATGGGACAGATCTCATTCCCCAACCCCCAGCCTGTTCACCTGCCTGGTGTTCTCTGCGTGCATCCTCCAGTTACACCAGCAGGGCTGGGATCACCTCTAGCATGAAAGTTGAACATGAGGCCTGGAAGGAGAGGGGACTGCTAGAAATGGTCCCACAGGCTCGTCAGGGGGCCAGGTGGTCCCAGAAATGGCCCGGCTGGCCGGGTGGGAGCCAGATGGTACTGTCCTTGGACCTGGATGGTCTGCTCTGGACCCCACACTTTAGGGCTCCACTCTGGCCTTCCTCAAGCCATAGCCGTCACTATGTGAGGAGTCTGCAGGGCTGAACTAGACCGTGCTCTGGATACCTGGAGCAGCCACTCCCTGGGCCCACCCGCTCCCCTTCTTCTGGCTCGTCTTCCCAGAGCTGACTGCCTGTGTCTGTACCCCTCAGCTGAGGAGGAACCAAGGATGGGGCTGGGATGTTCAGGTGGGGTGTCCACACACCTGTACTCAAGGCCACCACAGGTGAGTGCTGGAGCTTGGGTGGGAGGAGAAGGAGCAGGGCAAGGATGGGACCTCCATTTGTACTCGTTCCTTGGCCAGGAGCCAGGTGGGCTGAAAAATAGAATAACATTTTGACCTTGACGTTAGTTTTACAAAGACATGGGTGGAGGTCTTTCTACCTGCACTGGCTTCAAGCAGCCCATTGTTTTAGAAAGAGCAGACACTCCAGGACTTTGTTCCTAAGCACCTATGCTCCCTGGTGCTGGGAGAAGAGGGTAGGACAGTTTTTAGGGAGAGCAGGTGCCTTTGCTGGTGTCGGACAAATGGAGTTTCCATGTTCTCCCCTTTGACAGCTCCTCAGCTAGCAGGACATGATTCTGCACAGCCACTCTAGACACTGGGCTCTGAGAGGGTGATCATCCGGGCTTGTTTGATTTTAAGGTAGAGAAGAAGCCAGAAGGGCTGCTTGCTTTTCTCAGAGAGTCTCTTGCATCCCCACTTTCTTTCCTTCCTGTAATAAAGTGTGTAAAAATTTCACTTCCTATAATTTTGTAAAACATTCGCCCTTAGGTTTTAATAGAAAGTGGCTGAATTACAAACAGATTGTAATCCCTAGGTCAAACATGTAATTAAGATTAAATTATCCTTTCTTGTGGATATATAAGCTCATGCCTGTAAATCTGTGGGATACTTTAGAGAAGAATTTGGAAGAAAAATGATGGCATTTTACAGTGTCTGGTCCATCCCCAAGCACCAAGCAGTGTACAGAGGAAGGTCGTGGCTGTGGGCGTGTGTGCGCCCTCCAGGACTTCCAGCTCACGTCCCGACCAGCCCTGGGGACTGGTTTGCCACTTCTCTTCTTTGGCCAGTCCTTGTTTCTTCTGCCTCAGTTTTTTCCAACAAACCAAAGAACAACTTTCATTCGCAAAAACAAACGCACGCACCACAGCCACCTCTTTCTTAGATGGCACTTTCTGAAAGAAGGAGCATTATAGAGGATTAAGAGAGAACCCCTCCGAGGAGGGGTTGGAGCCGTCAATTGCCATGAGTCACAGCCCCTCAGAACCTTGCTTACACCTGTTGGAGTCTTGAACAGGGACTCTCCGCATCTCCTTGGAAAACTACAATGAGGCTAAATGTCTGCCGATTATACTGGAAGGACACTGACGGTTGGCATGTATCTGCCTGAAGCGCCCCTGCACTCGTTCAAAAGGCTGCCTTTCCATCCTGCAGGCAGCGTGGGGCACGGCACAGGCGTGAGAAGAGGCTGTGCTTGCTTGTGGAGGTGGCTAGAGGAAAAGAAAGCTTCCTTCTGAGAACCACGGGAAATAAAGGGCAAGAGAGGAGAGTCTGTTCTTTGGTTTTCCTCTGCAGAGTGCCAGGACATTGCCAAAGGTGCCAAAGGAACCACATGAAATAATAGATGAGACCTCTGCAGTGAACAGAAACATGATTTTTTCCTCCTGGAAAGCTACATTTTACAAAACAATCTGTCGCCTTATCTTGGGTCCTTCCACCATGTTTTGCTCCAGGGGATTGGAGGATGGGCGAGACCTGGGTGTTCCACTTTGCGCCTGCCATCCTCTGGACCAGGCCAGGATGCAGCTTATCTGAGCCCCATTTTCCTATCTGTAAGATGAAGAGGGTGACCTGAGAGTCCTCCGAGATCCTTCCCACTCTGCCCTCCATGGTCCTGTGAACAGACCGGTTGGCTGCTGTATAGTGGCTGTGTTATTAGAACTCAAAACTGGCCACTGAGGGACATAAACAATAGTTCCCATTTAGGGATCTGCCATGTGCCAGGCCTGTGCTGGGAACTCTGGTGTTTCATCTCCCGTTCAGGAGAGAAAAATCCTCAGAGCTCAGCATCTCTGTCCCCGGTCATCTAGACTTCACCGCCCTCTCTCTGCTCCTCCCTCTCTGCTGGCCCCTTTGGAGGGGTCCAGGAGCTCCATTCGTACTCTTGTGCACGTGACCACTGGTGTCTCCAGTGGTGAACTCACTCTCAGTGTAAGGTGTTAACAGTGATACTGATACTTGGGTCCTACCTCTAAATCACTGAGTTAGAATCAACTGGGGTAGGACAAGGCAATCCACTTCTGTGCAGCCCAATGTGACAACCCCCATGGGTAAGGAGAAAACACACAGGCAGGTGCCTTAGTGGCAGCTGGCGGGTGGTACATGTTGCCCAGGCAGAGGCCGGCTCTGCTCCTGGGCACTCCAACTATTGGGTCAGGGGTATATGTGGTCCACCAACCCCAGATCCAAAACTTATGCATCCCAGGATGGAGGGACGATGGGAGTTCAGGGGCCACGTGGGCAGGTGAGGAAACCTGAGAGGACAGTGGCCTCACTTGCCCATTGTTGCCATGCTCACACTGCCCTGGGCCCCTTGGGTGGGCACACCAAGTACTGGGCAAGGCCCTGAGCCTCTGGACGCACATTTACTTCCCTTAGTGACCTCACTGGAGGATCTTGACTGCACTCGTCATCCAGCTCAGCGGCCCCTGCCGGCTCAGCCAGCCATGAGAGTATCCCACAGTGCTTGGGGGCCCACACACCCCAAGCAGGCGACTCAGGGCCTCTTATTCCCCCAGGAGGACAGAGGTATAAGCCAGGCCGTATATATGTTGCCCTGTTACAGATGACTTTTGGTAGTAAGAACAGAACAACAGGCAATATTTGGGAGCGTTTTCTTTGCAGTGGGCATATTAGAGGCCTAACCTCTAATGCTGCAGCGACTGGGGAGGTGGGACTGGGGACAATGACAATGAGACACAGCGAGGTTAGGAACTTTGGTTAAGGTCACCGAGCTGAATAATGGCAGAGCCAAGGTCTCAGCCACGTTTTGTCCAGCTCTGATCCCTCTGCCACTGACTTTTCTTGCATCAGAACTGGGGTGTGTGATGTTCTCCTAATGATTTGTCCTCGAGCTGTCTTCTTGAGCTTATAAAGAAGGCATTTTTCTGAAACTTCTCATTTCGTGCTCAGGATGATAGTTGAGGGAGGCTGGAAGGGAAGTTTGAGGACACAGAGCCTGAGTGGCCCCTGTCACAGCGTGTTTAGTTATTGCCTCTATTGGTCACTTTCCTGCCACCTCTGAATGAAGAGCAGTGAAGTCTCTAAGAGGAAAGCCCCTTTGTGCTTATGCCGGGCCGGGCCTGGGGTGGACCACGGCGTGCCTGGCAGGCAGCTCTGTGGGGCATCCCAGGCAGGACAGCAGGTGAGGACTCCGCAGGAAAGCTGCTGACTTCTGGCAGGGAGGATGCAGGAAGAAAGCAACAGTCAGCAAAGCAGGACGGAGAATGGCATTTGATGTGCTCAGGGCTGCACAGGTCCCAGCTTTGCACACCGCCCCACAGTGGGGCTGTCAGCCCGCGGTGCTCCTGGGTCCCTGTGGGGTGATGTCACTTTTTGCCCCAGCCAGCAAAGTCCCCTTTCAGCTCTGCCGGTTCTAACTAGGGCTGCTTCACTTGGCTGCTCACAGGTGGACTCTGGTGGAAACCATCTGGTTTTCAGAGAGAATTTCTCCATCTCTAAATGAGTCACCCTGGGCAGTAATTGTCATTACCCACAGTGCCTTGAGCAGCACTGGTCCCACCTTAGCCTTTGGGAACTGGATGGAGGTCCGAGAGCATGGATAGTATGAGAGCAGAGCAGATGTCCAGGAAGCAGCAGGCACAGGCCCGCTGGGTGGGGGTCCTCAAGACCCAGCCGGGTCGCTGTGAGACTCTGAAGGCCCACTGAGTCTGGGAGGGAAGCTGGCTTCGCATGGGCCTCCTGCCCCTCTTTGCTGGTCCATTCTGAGTTTAGCAACCACATCAGAGGAGGGTGGGCACTCGGACCGTCTGCCTGTCATTTCACCCATCCTGACGCCTCAGACCTCTGAGGCAGAATCCTTGCAGGCCATCCGAGCTCGCCTCAGAGATCAGTCCAAGCCAGTCGAAGTGTCCTCCACATCATTTCTGTGCCAAATATTAAACCATTGCCCCTGGAGGTGTTAAGAACTAGGATAGTCCAGATAGGAAGCAGGTGAGGTGGTAGCCCAGCACTCAGACTTCCCTGCTCATGGGGCTCACCTGTGACAGCTGTGAAAATGGGGGTTCTGAGCCCCCACTCCAGGCCTGCTGAACTGCTTCTCCAGGGAGGAGCCAGGAGTCTGGGGTTTTAATGAGTGTCTTAGGCGTGTCTTAGCATAGACAAGTTTGGGAAACGTTCAGTTCATCATGGACTTCCTGCAAGTCACCCACACCTGCCAGCAAAATGCCACATAAGGACCGAGTAATGCTCCATTTATGTCTCGTTAGCCTACTTAAAATGGAGACCTTTTCCAGAATAAACACTATGAATTGCAATAGATTATTACTTATGTGCTTAGGTGTAAAGCTATGCTCCCTGTGTGTAAGGCCATTGACCCTTGGTGTGCTGGTTTAAGGTAAGAGTCTGTGAGTGTGGGGGGCCATGTGTTGACACCTTTGGTCCTCTGGGCCCCGGGGTCCCTGCAGGAGCAGGCGGGGCCAGTGCGAGGGCAGAGAGAAGCACCAACCCAGCTGGCAGTCTGTGCTCCAGTTAGAAACAGTCCAGCACAGCTGAGAGATGTGGCCTTTGGAGACGGTAGGGTGACATCAGTTGAGTGGCATTAGTTGCCCCTTATTGGCTTTCTCCCTTTCCTCAGAATTCCCTCTTGTTTCTAAACACATTTGTGTTTTTGCCTAGCTTGGGAGTTTTATTGCCTAGCACTGATGTATGGACTGCATTGTGTCCCCCAGATTTGTATGTTGAAGCCCTAACCTCCCAACGTGAGTGTATTTGAAGATGGGATCTTTAGGGAGGTGATTGAGGTTACATACGGTCATAAGGGTGGGGCCCTAACCCAATAGGACTGGTGTCCCTGTAAGAAGAGGAGGACGCAGGGATGCTCTCACACAGAGAAAAGACCAGGTGAGGACACAGATGACAGCCATCTGCAAGCCAAGGAGAGGGGCCTCAGAAGAAACCAAACCTGTTGACACCTGGATCCTGGACTTGCAGCCTCCAGAACTGTGAGAGAACGCCTGTCTGTTGTTGAAGCCCCCAGTCCGTGGGACTTGGCTATGGCGGCCTGGACAGACCGACAGAACTGAGAACCGCCTACTGAGCCTTTGCATATGATGAACCAAGGATGCTGATTTTGTCATCAGACTGAGCCAAAACTGGACCCTGGGGAGGCGTTGGTGTCCAGGGCAAGCATGAGGTGGACGACATGTTCACATGGATGGATCCCTCTGGGGTCTTGTCCTTCCTTCTCTGTGCCCACAGCATACCCTATTTGTGGAATGAATGAATGAGTGAATGAATGGTCTTCATGCAGCTATGGTGTGTGGATGTTCAGAAATCCACCGAGGGGACTGGGAACCCAATTGGACCACACTTGCTCTGGAATATCAGGGCCTACATGTGGCAGTGGCCTTTCCCTGGTCTTACCCAGGGTTCCTCTGAAGAGGGCATGGAGGTCACCACACGATAAGACAGCGATTCTCAAGCAGGGACAGTTGTGGCCCCCAAGGGGACATTTGGCAGTTTCTAGAGACATTTTCGGTTGTCACAGCTCGGGTGGCGGATGCTACAGGCATCCAATGGGTAGAGGCCAAGGATGCTGCTAAACATCCTACAGTGCACAGGACAGCCCCCCACGACAAAGAGCTCACCATCCCAAAATGGCCACAGTGCTGAAGTTAAGAAACCCTGCAGCCAGATTAGATTTCCTGGCCCATGGTGATTTAATTAGGGAATGTCAGTTCTAAAGAGGAAAGCCATGTTAAGCAGGCAGGGAGCTTTCCTTCCAGAGCAAACAGTGAGCAGATGGTTAAGCCAAATATCTGCTGACTGTTGCCTGATTCCGAGAGAACCACAGACATCTGAAGGGCCTCGGAAGGCTTCCTCAGGCTGCTGGGGCATGCGAAGTGGCCTGAGACACCGCAAGTCATCGGTTGTGGGCCTTGCTTTGGAAACGATGGGATGGGCTGAGGCTTTTTCTCCCTCCTGCAAGGCCCACATGAAAGCACCTGGTCCCCTGGTCTTCCTGTGCCCTCTGCACGGTGTGTCCAAGGCCCGAGTCCTGGAGGAAATAGGGAGGGAGTTGACTTCAGAGTGAAGAAGGGAGAGGATGCCCCTCCTCTGCAGAGGGGAAGGAACAGGAGGGTTTGAGATGATGGAGGAGTCATTTGGCGGACAGAGCAGAGCTGAGAGGCTTCACGCCAGCGCTCCCCCTTCTGGGACCTCTGCTCCAAGTAGGACGGTGGGTGGCCTTGGGTGCAGAAGAGAGGGCAAGTTTTGAAACCATGACTGGCTAATAGACGTGCTTCCGGAAGATGCTCTCAGTTCAAGAGCCGTTATTGAGGCTGCGAGAGAAAGTACGACAGTTCCGGGGAAAACAGATCAGTCAGACCAGTTCGTGAACTCGGCGGGCTTGCGGTTTCCTTGTCTCCGGCAGCACTTCATCTCCTGGGGGCTCTGCCAAGTGCTCCCGGAGAAAGGTTTGCTTGTGAGCAGGGTCAGTGAGCACTGCATGAGACCCTCAGCGCCTGGAGTTTTGCAACAGTGAGCAGGAGCCGCTGGGAGGAAATCTCCAGTAAGAAGCCAGTTCGAGTTTAATTGAGCATCTTCCAAACTGTGTGTTTGTGGGGATGAGGAATTGGGCTGCCAGATTTAGCAAATAAAAATACAGGATGCCCGGTTACATTTGAGTGTCAGGTAAACAACACATAATTGGGACATGGGACATGTTTATACTAAAAAACTTATTTATCTGAAATTCAAATTTAACTGAACATCCTGTATTCTATCTGGCAGTTAAACCAGGGGGCAGGGGGCGGTCTGGGAGTATACCTCCTGCCAGTGGAACTCCCTCTGGGAACACCGTCCCCAGGCCTGTGTGTGCCAGCTCTTTAGTTCCTTGTCTGCAGGCCACTTTGCAACATTTGCCCTCCTTTGTCTATGGACACGCTTTGAGTTTGCTGGCTGATCATTTTCTGGCATCCTGACTGCCCGGGGCAGCTGTGAACCCAGCAATGCCTGAAAGGCTCCACCCGGTGCAGGCCGAGCCCAGAGGAGCCCAGCCCAGGCCAGGCTGGCTGGATCCCCGTGAGCAGCGGGGTCAGGAGAGGAGGGAGCATCTCTTGGCCAAATTTGGAGCATGTGCAGCGTGTTGTAAAATCAGGAGCGTCTCCTTGGCCGGCAGTGGCTGAGGGGTTGGAGAAGCTGGGAGGGAGCCGCAAAAAGAGGAGAGGAAGGGCCAAGAAGAGGAGCGTAGCAGGCAGGTTGGAGGGAGAGATGACAGGGGATGCCTGGAGCAGGGACAGGTGGCAGATGGGCGGTCTCAGGCCTGCTGCAGTTGCCTGGGGACCTCCACACAAAGGCTTCCTGCTGCTCCTCACAACGGCTCTGACTATGGGTAGTCAAGAACAGGCTTGATGATGATAGCAGCTGTTTATTGAAGGCTTACTGTGCTTTGCTTACATTATTGCTCTGTCTTCTTCTCCCTTGCTTTAGCCGCACTGGCCTCTGATGTTTCTGTAACACACCAGACGTGCTTCCACCCCAGGGCCTTTGCACTTGCTCTTCCCTTTGCCTAGGATGCTTCCTCACAGATATCTTCCTGGTTCATGCCTTTACCTTGTTTCCAGTCTTTGCTTAAATGTCTCCTCCTTGGAGGGCTTTGCCCAACTACCTTATTTTAAAATTGTAATGCCCCTGTCTTGGCTTTATTTTTCTCCAGAACACTTATCACCATCTGACAGTCTGTGCGTTTTACTTATTTGTTTCTTGACTGTCTTCTCCTTGAAGAATGTAACTTCTGGAGGGCAAGGATTTTCTCTGTTTTCTTCATTGTTGAATCCCCAGCACTCAGAACGGTGCCTGGTCCAGACTGGGCACTTGGTAAAGGTTTTTTGAATGACTGAATGATCTGAGCTTTTCCTTAGACAGCCCTTATCACTCTCATTTGATGAAGGAGAGAACTGAGGGTAAGCCTGTCCAGGGTCTGGAGCTAATAATGGGAGCT
The DNA here is from genome assembly GCF_041296235.1 of Equus asinus. Lineage (NCBI taxonomy): Eukaryota > Metazoa > Chordata > Mammalia > Perissodactyla > Equidae > Equus > Equus asinus. Next base: position 10,805,298 of record NC_091791.1, on the reverse strand, counting down.
AAGAATGAGAGCAGGGTTTGTACCCAAGCAGTGTGCCCGCCCTGTGCTGGGCCAGGTTAGCCAGGGGGCTCTGTTTAGAGGGGAATCATCGGGCACGAGATGAGAAATGCTCCCAAGTGTCCTTAAGTGACTGCTTTGTCTCCGTTCCTCAGGATGTGGTTCTGAGACGGTCTCTGTCCCCAATGGCCCCCGTAGCAGCTCGGTGGAAGGCAGCCCTTTCCGTCCTCCGTCACACTCCTTCTCTGCCGTCTTCGATGAAGACAAGCCGATAGCCAGCAGCGGGACTTACAACTTAGACTTTGACAGCATCGAGCTGGTCGATGATTTTCAGGCCTTGGAGCCTCGCTGCTCAGACTCTAAGAATCAGGAATGCAAAGTGAACACGCGGAGGAAGTCCACGGATTCGGTCCCCGTCTCTAAGTCCACGTTATCCCGGTCTCTCAGCCTGCAAGCCAGTGACTTTGATGGTGCTTCTTGCTCGGGCAGCGCCGAGGCCGTGGCCCCGGCCCCAGATGCCTACAGCACGGGTTCCAGCAGTGCCTCCAGCACCCTTAAGCGAACTAAAAAACCGAGGCCACCTTCCCTAAAAAAGAAACAGATCACTAAGAAACCCCCTGAAACCCCCCCAGTGAAAGAGACACAACAAGAGCCAGCTGAAGAAAGTCCCATCCCCATTGAGGAGAATCCAGCGTCCGAGACAAAAACGGAATCCACTGGGACGGAAGGTTCCGTACCAGCCTTACTGGAGGAGGCTCGTCTCAAACCAGCTGCTGCGTCTGAGGCCGGCTGCCCTCTGGACTCAGAGGGTGCAGAAGGGGCCGTCCCTCCAGCTCCTGGAAGTGGCAGAGTGCAGAACTCACCCCCCGTTGGAAGGAAAACGTTGCCTCTTGCCACGGCCCCAGAGGCAGTGGAGGTGACCCCATCAGATAGTGGGGGACAGGAGGACTCCCCAGCCAAAGGGCTCTCGGTGAGGCTGGAGTTTGACTATTCTGAGGACAAGGGTAGTTGGGAGACCCAGCAGGAAAACCCCCCTCCTACCAAAAAGATAGGCAAAAAGCCAGTTGCCAAAATGCCCCTAAGGAGGCCAAAAATGAAAAAAACACCCGAGAAACTCGACAACACTCCTGCCTCGCCTACCAGATCCCCCGCTGAACCCAATGACATCCCTATTGCTAAAGGTACCTACACCTTTGATATTGACAAGTGGGATGACCCCAATTTTAACCCTTTCTCTTCCACCTCAAAAATGCAGGAGTCTCCCAAACTCCCCCAACAGTCATACAACTTTGACCCAGACGCCTGTGATGAGTCCACTGACCCCTTTAAGACGTCCTCTAAGACCCCCAGCTCACCTTCTAAATCCCCAGCCTCCTTTGAGATCCCAGCCAGTGCTATCGAAGCCAATGGAGTGGACGGGGATGGGCTAAACAAGCCCGCCAAGAAGAAGAAGACGCCCCTAAAGACGTAAGTTCAGGGTGCAGGTGGTAAGATCGGAGGCGGGCTATGCATTGGCTGGGATCCTTGGTCACGCAAACTTGGGCTGCCGTAACCCCTCCCCCATCTGCCGTAGTGATGCCATGTTTGTGGCAAGATACGTGTTTTCCTTCCTCTCTGTACCCACAGTGTTGGCATTTTTCATCCACATATCCCTTTGCGTCTAGAGTCCTTGATTTTTTGCCTTAGTACAAGTCAGTTGTCTAAAGCTTCACTTTTAGCTAAAGACCTAACATTCAGCTCCATTGGATTGTAGGAAATCCAGAGAAAGAGAAAAATGTGGTGGAGACCTGGTCAGCCTCCCCATTGGTGACTTACCCTTTTCCCTATTTAGCACGTGACTTGCTTTCTGGAGTGGCCTGGAAGCTGGGAGATATGCCCTAGCATATAGATTGTTAAAATCTTATAGTATTTGTTTCTGCCCATTAGTGAGACACTAGCCCAGGAGGCCCAGGAGGGAGAGGTCTGGCCTGGCCCCTCCCTGCACCCCAGCCAGAGCTGTTTGTCTTCATCCCTCTCTTGAGCCGTCTTTTGCAGACAAGAGTCCAAAGGCCCTATAGGTCCAGAAGAGATCAATGGAAGCTTTAAGGGAGAAGCACTTTGCACACTAGGAGGCCACTAAGAATTGGGTCTGTTGTCCAAACACTTGCCAAGATCAGTTGCCCTTAAATCCTGCCATGTCCAGGCCTCCACAATTCATTCCAAGCCCCGGCTCAGCTCGGATGCCTGAGGTCTGTTCTCAGGACTTTGGTTCAAGCGGAATGTGGCTTGGAGTGTGGAGGCTTCTCCTTGTTCTCGTGAAGTGTCGTCAGTAATCTAACAAGGCCACAGAGACCGGTCTTCCCGCGGCAACTCAGAACAGACCACAGCTGCCGGCCCCTCTGAGTCTGCCTGGTATAAATCGAGACAGGGGACCTGTTTACCTCCCATCCGGGCTGCCCCGAGCCTTTAGCAATGGAGAAGAACCTGGGGCTTCCTGGGAAGAGGGTCTCTCAGCAGGCTCTGGCCTTGCATCACCCTGCCACTGTCTGGTGGGGCTGGGAGGCAGTCCTGACCAAAAATGTGGACGTTTCTTAGATCAGTTACCTAGCCAGGCCTTTCCTAGAGACTCCATCAGATCTGTGTCGTTAGCTCTATTTTCAGCCTCAAACAGGTGAAGTTTCAAACGCTGACCACAAAGCCCTGTTCTCTCCTTTTGAAATGAGAGCTGACTTGTAGCCACCACGTCCTCCTCCCTACGGGGAGAGCTTGGTTATCATATTTTTCACCATCAGAGCTGATGGAGGTTGGGAAGCCAGCCCCTCTAGAGGTCTCACCTCTAGTGCACGTGGCTTGGAGTCCTACCCTGGGGTGACAGAGCTCTGGGGGCACCAGCGCTCTATGGGATAATTGGAACCAAGAGAGGAAGGGCTTCTCCAACAGCCTGTCTCCAGAAAGCTGGGATATTGCCCCCGCTCCACGCAGAACCCACAGTGGACGGCTGTCGTATCCTAACCCAGTAATAACCAGTTGTCTGCAGATTTATCTATTTTGTCAGTTCCTTCTGTCTGTCTCTCTTTTTCTTTGTCTTCTTGTCTTAGGATGGTTGAAGATGTGATGTCTGTGTGTTCTCTGTTGTAAGTAAATTTAATGGGATCTGCCTCTTACGCTAAATGTGCTTTTCTCTGCCCTGTGTTTGCTTCCAAGCTCTTTTTATTTCCTCTCCATGGCTGCTGCTTACATATTTCTGGGGCGGGCCTGGGAATGATGGAGGCATGGGGCTGCCCAGTAGTAGAGGTTATTTTTCTGTTTCATAGTGGTGAACGTAAAGGAAACTGCCTGGCTGTGAAATCATGATTATCCACCATCTGCCTGCTTGTCAGGAATGGAACCTTTGTGTTCCCCCCTTGCATATTGGATGTCTTCATCTGAAATCCGTGCATGTTTTTTTTTTTTTAACTCTCATTTCATTCTTTCATTTTAAATTGGACTAGTGGGCGATTGCTTTCAAAGTACTGTGGCTTCACATTAAAATACCCATCCAGTCGGACCACAGGCAGTGCCTGCCGTGGCTTGTTCTTACTTACATGTGAAGCAGGAATGATTGGGCTGTTCCACATTGAGACCTGCAGGAGCGCCCTGAAGTGCAGGGTCCGCTCAGAGTGGAGCACACAGCTGTGAGAGCCATTGTCAGGCTGTGCAGGGCCTGCGTTCTCGGTCACCTGGGACCAGGCTGGGCCTTGGCATGTCTCCTGTGAGCTGCCCTGCTGGGTGTCGGGAAGCAGAGTGGACCACCTCTGTGCCCCTAATGCTTTGCCTTCCGGCCAGAAGGGACCCTGTGGGCAGCTCCCAGAGAGGCCCAAGGACAGGTACCTTCTCTGCCTTCCAAGGGAAGCTGGCCTGGCTCCTGGCATTCAGCAGTCCCGGGGAGGGTTGGGTCTCAGCCTTTCTTCTGCCCCCAGGATTGCTTTAGTATTTTAGAGCCATTTAGCAGCCATGAAATGTGCAGTTATATATTTATATGCATGAATAAATATATGCTTCAAGCTGTGATTGCACTGTTCATATGGCAAATGCCATAAATGCTGTAAATAACCATTTATAGTGATTTTTTTCACCACTGGATGCCATTGTTGGAGCATTTTATTGGAGAGAACACAAGGAAAGAACTCGAGTGCCAGATTGCTCTGTCCATCCAGTTAACGTTTAGTGCAGGGAGGGCATTGAGATCTGAGGTGAGGGGACCCCCCTCCCCCAAAGCCCTTTCTTTGCTGGGGGCAGGACCATACCACGGAGGGGCCTGAGGCCAGGGGCAGGGGCCAGTCTGCAGGTGGAGAAGCCTCCATTCTGACTGTGGAAATGACCCCTGGCCACCCACTGGACGTAATGAAACGGTCTTGACTCCAAGTCCCTTCCTCTGACCCTTTCAGGAGTCTGATCTTATGTTTCCTTTGCCTCACATTCCCCCCTGACCCCCAAAAATTTATATGAAGGAGAAAGAGGGTGAGAAAAGAGTCATTAACAATGGTTAGGAAAAGGCATTAAAAAAATCCTCTCATCCTTGAAGAGAGTTCTGGAGATCAGCTGCACAATGTGAATGTCCCTTACACTGGTGAACTGCACGCTTAGTGTTTAAGGTGGTCAGTTTCCTGGTATGTATCACCCCGTGAGAACCATCCCGGCCCCCGCCCGCCTGTGGCTGGACTCACACCTAGAAGTTGAGAGGTGCAGGAATCCCATTAATTCCATTAAGCTCAGAGTTCCTGCGAGTAGGAAGGAACCTGCTGGTTTTCCCTGAAGACCCAGAACCTTCCTTCCAATTTCCGCATGGCTCCTTCAGTTGTCGAAGTGCCATGTCGGCTCACCCATCTGTAAATTGTAAATCTGTTAATTGCTGTCATGAAGCCAGACCCCCTCCCTCCACCTAGGCTGGTTCAGTCATTCCTGGATGAATCAGGAGCCTTTAATCTGCTCACCCAAAATTTGCATTTTAAAATAAGAACATGTGGTTAAATTTAGCTTCATTTTCTGGGTCAGCTCTCCAAAATGGCATCTCTTTAAAGGTTTCCAGCTTGATGGGATCTTTCCCTTGGGGGCAGCAATAATATCTGTTAAGTCAGAATGAATTGTCGGTGTGGACGTCTTGGCGTTGGCGTGGTGTAGACGGGGAGGTGGTCTGGGCCAGATGCTCAGCAGAGGCGGTGGCTTCGGTCTGCTCTGGAGGGTTCTCTGCCTCTGTTTGTTGTGTTTACATTTTCCATTTTGTTTCCAGTGACACATTTAGGGTGAAAAAGTCTCCAAAAAGGTCTCCTCTCTCTGATCCACCTTCTCAGGTACGCTGTTCCCTTGACGTTTATGATTTTATTGCTCACCTAGGAGTTCAGGCTGATGTGTTTTTATTCCCCACTAGTCAACAAAGCTTTCTTTTCTGCTCATCATGGGCACATCTCCAACAGTCTCTTCTGCCTCCTGCGAGGAGGGTCCCTCAGTGTTTGCAAGGCATTGTTTTGATCCCTTCCCTTTGGGGAACATCAGAGCATCCCAAGAGTAGGAAGATGTTCAGGAAGAATGTTATTAGTTGGATTCTGTAGGAATGGTACCAGGCCATCCTGACCAGTTAATCTGCTGAGCACTCACAAGTATCAAGTGGAGGAGGTCTGTTGAATATATAGTGAGAAAATGAAAAAACTGAATGTGTGTTAAGAGCAGTGGATCATGTCACCAAAATCACAGTGGGGAGATAAAGGAAATCCATCCCCTAAAGCAGCGCAGGCTTGGGCTCCTTCTGCGTCTGAGTCCCTGTCCTCCTCTTACTAGTTCCTCTACCACATAGATTCCCTTCCTTCTACCCCATTTGCTTACCAAGGAAGGCCATCCTCAAATGTGTATGCCAGGCCAGTCGAGGTCATCAAACAAGCAAACCTCCCATCTGAGCCATCAACGCCCCAGCCAGCCAACCCTGGCCAGGGGGGAGGCTGCAGAGAGAGGCGTCCAGCCCCAGGAGCGGGGTCTTGGGCCCCAGTCCCAGCTCTGCTCCAAAATTTCTGGGCTCCCCCCCTGCCCTGCTCAGCTGCATACCCTCTGTGGAAATGGAGATAGGACCCCCTCTCTCTTCCTCCATCGACAGGCGTTAAGATTGTCGGGTGATAGTGACAATATTGATGTGCAGGCCTTGAGTACCGTGTGACCATCACACAGTAGTAGCTGTAATGAAAGTGCCCAGAGTAAAAGTCTCCTTATTTTTCTCACAGTGAACAAGCAGGAATGTCTCAAATAGCCAAGACACAAAATCCTCATTTTTTTAAACCTGTGGTCACCCCTTGAAACAAGCCACCAGAAAAGGAAATTCGTAGAGGAAGGAATTTGTTGCCCTGGGACCATTTTGAGCAGAGTCCAAGTACATGCCAAGGATTTTGACAGGGGCCTGTTCTGGTTAGTGGGACCCCAGAGTCATTGGTGGGTGCAGTTTCAGATGCAGAGACTGAGTGAATGAAGGCACTGCTTCCCTTTCCCCACAGGACCCCACTCCAGCAGCTACACCAGAAACGCCGCCAGTGATCTCCGCCGTGGTCCACGCAACTGATGAGGAGAAGCTGGCGGTCACCAGCCAGAAGTGGACGTGCATGACGGTGGATCTGGAGGCTGACAAACAGGACTACCCGCAGCCCTCCGACCTGTCCACCTTCGTAAACGAGACCAAATTCAGTTCGCCCACGGAGGGTAAGCAGTTCGGGGGGCAGCCGGACCCCCATCCTGCCTTAGAGACTACTGCCCCTAGGGAGCAAAAGGCCAGGAAAGAAACTTCTAAGACAGGTAACCGTGCTGTCAGCTGTAGGCTCCCAGTGTGCTCCGAGCTAAGGCTGCTTCTTAAAACAGCCTGAGGCCTGACACCAGCTGTCCTGTGACCCCAAGCCGCCTGCTAAGAGCCAGGACAGCGCCCTCTAATTCCCGGTCCTGAGCTCCCTTGAGCTTTGCTCGTTCTCAGCTGTATCGCTCTGTCTGTCTGCTGATAACTTTGAAAGAACAGCTCTAAGGAGCTTCATTCAAGTCAAATGCTCGGGGTAAGTCAACCTCCTGGGGGTCTCTTGGTGCCACCACTGTTTGTAGTCCCCATAGGACATTCCACAATGTGACCACAGCTTCTACCCAAGCCTCAAGCCAGAGGTTCACCCAGGCTTGCTAACAACAGGACAGTCCTTTGGAATAGGCCCCCGGCACATTGCTTATTTCGTTAATATCTTCCTTCCTCTTCTGTGTTTCACGCTTAGCTTTCTGCCTGGTCCTTGGGCTGGAAAAGTTCATACATCTTAAGTCAGTGCAGCATGACTGGGTGAATGAAGATTTTTTAAAAAGTTCTTTATTCCACTGACACTGATTTTTCTAAATGTGTATATTGTTTTCCACCCTTCCTTTCTTGTTAGGAAAGCTGATGAGAGAGCAACTATGGATTAATCCATTTCCCTGATTTGATTTGATTTTGCCCTGGGTTCCAGTCCTCACAGTGCCTTTCCTCCATCCCCGTGTGAGGCTTGTAGCCTGGTGTGGGTGATCATTCCAGCACTCTGGACCATTGTGATGGTTCTGTTTCCCTTTCCAAGATGTTGCTGTCTGACAATTGTAAAAACTTGAGTAGAAGTCAACGTGAGGATGGTCGAACAGGAAAACCTTATCTCTACTTCCTTGCTGCTTATTAGGCCCATGATTTCCATTACGTAACTTTCCTCCACCCTCTGGGCAGGGCAGTGGTGGAATTGGAATGCTTCCTCGGAGGGTCTTCCGTGATCAGGCCTCTCAGTGGCTTGCTTGGCGCCCATGAGGTTTCTGAATGGTACCGTGAGATCCATTGCATGGTTTTGGGGATTTGGGATGCTTATCTTCTCACTACACTTGCTTTCCACAGTTTGAAGAGGAAAAGACGATCCAAATTACGTGTTCTTGGACTTTGGGGCATTGTATCTTCTGCAGAATGGAGGCTTTTGGTGGGCTGTCCATTTCGCCCTCTGGCTTGGGGTTTGGAAAGCTTAACAGTAACCATCTCACTCCAGCCTGACCCCAGGGGCTGGGGCGTGGTCTCCACCTCTCTTGAGTCCTCCTTTTCCTCTGCACACACACATGAACCACCAGTCTCCCCGGATGGAACTCCTTTTCCCTGGGGACACGCCTACTCAGCTGCCTCTGCAGTGGCTGCTGCTGGCCTCCGGCTGGAATGCCCCCGTTCCCTCTCTTCCACACTTGTCCTGCCCCCTCCCAGCCTTTCCCTGGACATCTCTGCACTGCCTGCCCACAATGCTTGGTCTGGGCCACTCTGAGGTCACTTAACACCATAATGATGATATGTGTACCTCTCTTGCTCTTCTACGAAAGTGTGTGTTCCCTGAAGGCAAGGACTCCATCTGGTCCATCTTTATGTTCCCCACAGCTTCCTGAACTCAGTAGGGACTAACGACAGGTTTGTGGAGAAAGGAAATACAAGGCCAGGCAGGTAAAGAGCTTAGTGTCAGCACAGTCAATTTGATCTTTGCAACAGGTGTCACCTGTGTGAGGGAGATGGGGGGTGACATCCCAGAAGCAGCAGGCGTGCTTGAACACAAGCTGTGGACTTGGCCATCTTGATAGCGCCTGTGGTTTCAGCTGGTTCACGTCTTTTGAAGCTTATAAGAAACTCTTAAACGTCAGAGAATCATTTAGAAACTAACCTGGGCTTGGTCTTGTAGATAAGAATCAACAGGTGTATGATTTGGGGTATGTGTGTATTTGGTGGTATCATGAGAAAGCAAATACATACTTTTTTTTCCATAGAAAATGTAAAGATGCTGATAGTACCTTTTCAGCTGATAGATGCTTCATTCAATGGCAACATCTGTTTCTTCATCTTTAACATTGAACCATAAAACAGACCAGTCATTATATCAGTGACGTAGTTGATTGTTGATTTTTTTTCCCCCGCAAAAAATCAACCAATAGGTAAATCTGTGAGTTTGGAACAAAATTCTATTAAACCTGCCTCCTTAGAAAATGCTTGTGAAGATTTGGGAGGTCTCAACCATAATTATAGCTGGTGGGTAGTCGGACATCCACGATGGGTGTGAATACAGTGCATTCACCTCTCTAATAGACCTTGCTTCCCTCCGGCAACTGAATGTAGAAACCTCTTATCAGATCTTTCTTCCTCTTAACTCAGTGAGGTCAAGTCCAGCATCACCATACATGCACCAAGGGTGCTGATGTTGACCACCGGGAAGAATCTGGCCAGGGCCGCAGCTCTGATTGAGGCTTTCTTACACTGAAGCCACAAATCCCAGGAAAATAAAATGTTGGGTTAGAAATAAATAATTACCATTTGAACACATGTTCACTACAACATGAATTCTCCAAATAACGAAGGAAAGCAGAACTGTCATTGGTGGAACACTCGCTTGGAGCCCTCCTGGGTCTTTTACGTACATGATTTCATTTCACCCTCTTGGCTCTAGATAGTGGATTTCTGCACTTCCCGGTTTAAGAACGAGGAAGCAGAGGCTTTGAGCTGTTAAGACTTGTTGAGTGTTACGGGTCTAATCCGTGGAGAACCAGGTCTGCCTGACTCTGAGAACCTTGCTCTTTCCCACCACGCTCTTTATGTGAGCGTCGTCCTCTGTAGAAGGAGGGTGTTGAGCTGATAGGTGCCTCCCTGCCTAGGTCCACGAGAGCTCACGTTGTCTTCACATTTTGAAAACCCTGAGCGGGACTAGTTTAGGAAGATGCCCAGCTAATTAAAATTGCGTGTTTGGGCTATAATTACATCAACTCACTGTGGCAACACTGATAATTTCCCACTGATTAAAAACTCAGATTGGCAATTAAAATGTGTTTCTTTGAATGCTTGCTTAGTAAATGCCCTTTTTGGGCACAATCTTTCAAAACATGGTGCTCTGGGAGGAAACAGTCCTTGTGGTCCCTAGGGATGAAAAGATTAGGAACCACTGGGCAACACAGCCTCTGACCTCTCCTAGCTCTGGTCCAAGAGACCCTGAGAGAGCAGTTGTTTTGGATTCACAAGTCTAAAGCTTTTTTATTTTTATTTTTTTAAGATTTTATTTTTTTCCTTTTTCTCCCCAAAGCCCCCCAGTACATACTTGTATATTCTAGTTGTGGGTCCTTCTATTTGTGGCATGTGGGACTACACCTCAGCATGGCTTGATGAGTGGTGCCATGTCCACGCCCAGGATCTGAACCGCCGAAATCCTGGGCTGCCAAAGCAGAGTGTGCGAGCTTAACCCCTCGGCCGTGGGGCCGGCTCCTGGATTCACAAGTCTAGACGGCCTTTCAGTGGTTACCCAATTCTCCTGTCTCCCTAAATACGCAGCTCTCAGCCCCTCCTTCCCGCATCCAACAGAGGGGAAAGCATCCTCCTCGGGGCCTGACTGTTCTTCAGTGGTGGGCACCATTGATGTCACACCACAGACAGTTAGAAGGGTTACGGCAAGGAAGTTGGGAGCAGCATCCTTGTCCCCTTCCAAAAGGCTCTTTTCTTCTTCTCTCGTCACTTATGTTAAAAGCTCCAGAAATATTCACAATAAGCAGTGATACACCTGGTCATGATCCCTTACCTTTGTATAACCCATTGTAGGGCATTTATCTTACATCATTTCATTTTATTCTGCAAAATGTAGGCACTTCGAGTTCCGTTTTACAGCTGGGTCAGTAGGCATGGAGAGTCAGTGAGACGGCTTCCCTGATCCTGGGAATGATGATGTGGACTCAGTTGCATCCTCCAGCTTCTGCCCAGGGTTCTTTCTAGTCCTCTAGCAAAGTTCTAGCAGTTAGAGTCAGGTAGAAACAGCAGTCAGGCCCTCTCACTGTGCATTGGCCCGGTATGAAATAATTAGCCAAAGCTACCCTCGGATATGGCAGGACCCATTAAAAATAACTTTGGGCCTCTTCAGCTTAAAACAGCACATGCTTTAGCCAGTGGCCTCTTCTCTTAGAGGTGAAGACATCGTGCCACTTGGCGTAACTGGCATCGCCCTTCCTGGCCTGCCAGCTGCGTGTGCATGGGGTAAAAACGGGGCTAACGTTAGACATGGCTCCCCATCCGAGCCTGACTTTGAGGCTTAGAATTTAAAGCCGATGAGTGAGATTTTGAAAACCAAGTTCAGTAAACCAAGTTTCCTCAAAATATCGAAGATCACTCCGCTGACGATAAAAGCTGTTTGTTTGGCTTCACATCCTGTCCAGGCCGTTTTGTAAATTATAAGTGAGAATCCAAACCGGCTGTGATTGGGAATTCTGGGGTGCGTTCTGAAGGGCCACCTCCAGGAGTCCCTCACCTCCCTGTGGTTGAAGTTCCCGTGTAGAGTGTGGGCCTCCTGTAACCACACATGTCACAGGTGCAGGCATTTCTCGGGGGTCAGAGAACCCCCCACGGTTGTACTGTCGTCTGCTGCCTCTGAAGGGAGGAACGGGGGACAGTGGGCAGTGGGAGAGGAAAGCAGGCAGATAAGAGAGCTCGGTGACCTGAAACTCACCCAGGTAGCTGCCAGGAAATGGGCTGAGATTCCAGGGGGACGCTTCACTGAGGCTAGCTGTGACCAGGGCCGGGCACTGACCAGGGCCACAGGTCCCTGGAAAATCCCTGGGGTGGCCCTCAGCTTGTTTGGTGCATACTGGGTGCTCCGTGCTGTCATGGGCTGTGCTGAGGGGGAGGCCTGTTACATAACTGAGGGTTAAATCGTACCTTGGCAATAATGGTACCCTAGAGAAGGAGGCAGCTGATTCACTCTTCTCAACTTAAACAGTCCCTAATAGGACGAAAAAAAGAGATAGTCTTGAGGTCCTTTCTGGAAGAGGCCCTAGAAATCGCCTTGCCCTTCACTGTCCCCCACCTACTTCTTATTTTTAAGGTGGGGAGGACAGTATGTCTTATAAACAAATGCTTCTGTGTCTTAAGTTGAGGGCAGACCCAGTGCAGGTTCATTTACAGTCACCTGAGCTCCAGGCCAGCAGCACGTGGTTTGGCACTTGTCTCTGTTCTTCCCGAGTGACACACATGTCAGGGCGTCAGCCCTCAGGATGCACGAGGTCTCTCTGATAACCAATCCACAAAACCATCTTCATTCCTGGGAGCAGGCCGTGCCTACTAGAAGGATGCGTTTGCTTCTCCAGGGAGAGTCGGAGAGTCCAGAAAAGTTGTGCATGGGTTTCAGGGCTGGGGTTTATTTGGCCAGACCACACACACTTGCAGGCTTTGAGAAAAGTCTACTAGGAAATATCTCATTTTAAAGCCCATGTTAAGGAATCATTTTTGAAGTGATGCCTTCAACAATATGTAGAAGTTGAGGCGCTTCAAACAGGAACTGCTATTTCTGTTTCTTTTTATGTGAAGAAAACCACGGCTTTAGGGATTGCCACTGATGCTCTTGCACAGCTGATTTCTGAGCAGGTCACGTGTCACTCGTGGTTTTCTTTTTAAGTAGAAGAGAGCCACCGGTAGCTGCAGTTGTAGCTTCTGCGAGAAGAGCATCCTTTTGGGTCTTGTTCCCCACCGCATCCACTGTGCCCGGCACGGTTTGAGGCACACAGTAGGTGCTGAGAATCCACTGACAGGATGAGGAGTTCATTGAGTGGCAGAGCTGGGTTTCCACATGGAACTGCCTGGAAACCTGAGCAGACAAGAGTTTTCTAGTCTCTGGTGAGAACATCTGAAGTTTTCTTTGCAGCCTGAAGTTGCCAGTCAGTTAAAAATAGGTCATTTCCCCACCGAATTGGACTTTAATAGTCTTTGCATCTGAAAATTTGATTTGGACTGGCCCTGTTGGCACTGGCAGAATTGTGGGAGATGTTTCAGGTGACTTGCAAAGCTTCTCTTACAGGCAACACTGAAGGAACCATATCTGTTCTCTTGCTTCAGAGTGTGTCTGGAGCTAAGTTCTCAGAGAGGGACAACCGTGGGTCCAGTTTCAAAATGTCACCGAGACGTGGGAAGGTTCCACATGTTGCACATGAGACTTACAGAGAAAACTAACACCCCAAATATATACACTCTCCGATCTGAAAACTTGGTACAAAATGCTCAGGTCTGTCCCCAGCCAAACCTATGCTTGGTCATGACGGTTATTTCCCATGGAACTCTCTCTGACCCCACATGGCAGAAGCCCCTTTAGAGCAAGAGGTTTACCAGTTGTCTGAGAATAGCTGACTTGCGCCTCCCCTTTTGATTGTGTGGGATCTCTCTAGTCAGTGGACAGTCTCCAAAAGCGTAGACCCTGTTTTAGGCCCCAACCTGCCTGGCCCAGATCCTTCCCCTTTTTGTCTGCGGGGCTAACCTCTCCTTCTGTTTCTTTTGCAGAGTTGGATTACAGAAACTCCTATGAAATTGAATATATGGAGAAAATTGGCTCCTCCTTACCTGTAAGTTCTTCTGCCTCAGGCCTGTGAGGGGACTTGCTTTCTCGCCCTGTCCTTTGTCATGAAAACACAGGCACTGGCCGCCTCCTGGGTGCAAAGCATCCCTGGGAGCTCAGACCCCAAATCGAGGGCCCTCTGTGCCCACAGCATCCTGGGTGCACGGCGAGGGGGAACTGGCACTGGAGGGTTTGAGGTGCATACTCAGTCCTCTTCAGATGGCGTTTTCAGGGGAAAACGATAGAATGTGCTTAGGCTCCCTGAAGAATTACGGTCAGCATCGCTTACCAACCGGGATATGTTCTGAGAAATGTGTTGTTAGGGGTCTTCGTCGTCATGTGAACAACATCGAGTGCACTTACACAAACCCAGATGGCATAGCCTACTACACACCTGGGCCACATGGTACTGATCTCATGGGGCCACCGTCATATGCATGGTCCATTGTTGATCAGAACGTCGTAATGGGGTGCATGACCGTACTTGCCTAGACTGAGAAGGAACTGATGAGAGATTTGTTTTTAAAAGGAGAGGGGAGTGGTTTGGTTGTTTTTAAGGTGTATTCTTATCTGTTTTCTTCAAATTAATTGCTTTATGTAGCTGAAGACTGTCTCTTCGGGCGCTAAGCTGCTCCTCTCTCTTGGTTTTAAGTGGTGGTGATGGGCAGCTATGTTCCCTGCTCCTTCTCTGCTGCCGCCGGGGTGTTTGGTTTCCAGCATGCCCTCTCCTGCTGTGCTGTTGTCCAGTGTTGCCCTCAGAGGCATGGAGGTGCCCAGGAGGGCATGAGGCTGTGGCACTAAATGGCCCTGACACCTTGTTCTTATCTGTCTGCATCGTTTATAGCTGCTGGGGTTGCTGCTTCTAAACCACAGTTTATTGTCAGTCAGCAAACCTCGATGGCAGGGCTCATTGCACTGGGTCCTCATGCTCGTCTTCCGCCATTTCAACTGTGGGCTACACGCAGACTGGGGTCTTGTCTGCCCCTCAGTTTATCCTCAGTGGCTGGCATGGCTGCCTATCCAGAGAAGGTGACCTGTAATGCTGACAGACTGAACAGCATACAGCACACCAACGCCTGTGCAATCCTTCTCCCCTCGAAAATGTCCCAACTGCGCACAGTTGCACCTTCTCACTCTGCCTCCCGTCTTCCATCCCATTCTGCCTTTCTCTCTCCTCCCTTCTGGGTGGCTCTAGAAAAGCAGAGGCTTTTCCCTGACGAGTTATTTGTACCTATTGAAGAGTGCTCTGCTTTCCACCTCAGTAGCAGGTCAGGCCAACTGTGTCGCCAGGCTGATGTGTGCCTTTGATCCCTGCAGCAGGACGATGACGCCCCGAAGAAGCAAGCCTTGTACCTTATGTTCGACACTTCTCAGGAGAGCCCGGTCAAGTCTCCTCCCGTCCGGATGTCAGAGTCCCCGACGCCGTGTTCAGGGTACGAGCGCCACAATGAGAGAGTTACGGATCAGGCCGGAGGCCCCCAAGCCTCTGAGCACCTTGGCACTGCTATCCTGGCATCGTTTCCTCTGCATATACTCAGGCAGCCGCATCCCTGTCTCTCTGAAGGTCCACGTGGTCATAAATGCATTGGATTTGCTACTGACTGCCCGTTGGACTAAGGGGAAATCCTTAACACCTGAGTGTGAGCCCTTTCTGATCGCCCCCCAGTGCACACACGACTTCCTTTTGTTACCTGTCCCGTGGGGAGACAGTGTGCTGCAACCTTCAGAGCCTGAGGCCCCCTGCCCCCAGCCCTTACTGGTTGTGTGACCTGATACAAGTTACTTGGCCTTCCTGTGCTGCAGTTTCCTCATGGGTAAAGTAAGAGTAATTTAAAAAAAATGTGTAGGGGTTTTATGAAGATTGAGCGAGACTTTCAGTCTTACAGGCATCCCCCACCGTGCGATGGGCATGGGGTACCTGTCTTCCAAAGCCATCGGGACAATTAAACTGAGATGCTGTGAGGAAAGCACTTGTCACAGAATCTGGCATACATGAAGTGCCCGACAAATATTTATTAATACGAATGTGGATATTAGCATTCGTCAGGGTCGTGTTCTGAGCTGTGTGGTGCTGGATTGGGTAAGGGGGGCTTTGCTCTAAGATTGGGACCTTCTCGTCCCCTCCCACCTGCCCCTTTCACTGAACAGGAGTGGAAACTCTTGCTTTGACTTCCCGAACTTACTCCAATTCTGCTGATGAGGATGTTCTTACAACTGTGATGGCGCCATGTGACAGGCACTGTGGTCAGTGCTTTACATGCAGGCAGCGTCTCACT
Source organism: Equus asinus (assembly GCF_041296235.1). NCBI lineage: Eukaryota > Metazoa > Chordata > Mammalia > Perissodactyla > Equidae > Equus > Equus asinus. Next base: position 10,789,667 of record NC_091791.1, on the reverse strand, counting down.
AGATCTTCACAGAGGGGTTCATTGTCTCCACTTTACAGAAAGGAAGCTGAGCTACACTACCCACTACCCAGTCACTCCCCCTCGGGGACACAACCAAGGCACTGGCAGTCTGCTCAACTGCAGAGCTTGTGACCTTAGCCAGTGGCATCTGTGCTTCTGACCAGCCCTTGTCAGCAGGCCTTGGGAGGAGGCTGGACCACCCTCTCCCTCAGGCTGTCCAGCCTACAGGCTCCGTGGCCACCCAAGACCTGCTCCATTTCCTCTGGGAACGGAGCCCTCAAGTCCAGGTTCCCTTGCGATGTTGACTGGGTGGGCGCATCCTGGCTGATTTCGGTGGGATTTCCATTGGGAAGACTAAAGATGCCCTTTACTTTTTTAGGTCAAGTTTTGAGGAGACTGAAGCCCTTGTGAACGCTGGGGCAAAGATCCAGCATCCTGTGGCACGAGGGCTGGCCCCCAACCAAGACCCGCACTTGCAGGTGTCAGAGAAATCCTCCCAGAAAGAGCTGGAGGCCATGGCCTTGGGCACCGCTTCAGACACCATTGAAATTGTAAGTGGAGTCAGAGGGGCCCAAGATCACTGAGGGTGACACCCAGCCTGCTGGGTCCCATCACCAAGGGGCAGGCCTTTGGAGCAACACTCACTTGGCACCCGATGTGAGGCCCCACCCCATCCCTTTGACCACAGGAGACAGCCTGGGAAACTCCACACCACAATGATGAGAGAAAGGCTCTCCAGTCTCACCTTAGTGCTTTACTTACTTTCAGGGTTATTTTCTACTTTTAGTCCCTTAGGGCTAGACTGTTGCTTTGGAGCTGTCATCAGTCTGTACCCTGCTTCTCTGTCCTCTATGGCAGAGGACAGAGAATGGTAGAGCAGGACACTCTCCTTTTGGGGAGCAGTTGGTTTTCTGGGCCTTGGTGATGGAAACCCGCCCTGTTTGTAGAACAGGACTTACACCTCTCCCCTTCCAGCCCCTGTGGGGCCTTGCCAAACAAATAGACTTGAGCTGAAGGCTTCCCTCAGCCCCAACCCCCTGCACATCTAAAATGGACCATCCTTCTAGGTGAATTTTCTTTGTCTTTCTTTTGCTTCCCTCCCAGCAGTCCCCAGGAGGGTTTGAGGCCATTGAGTTAGTGGGTGACTTTTGTTGTTCTGGATTGTAGACCATTCATTCGTCTCATACATCAGATAGTTACTGAGCTCCTACTGTGAGTCTGGCAGTTGGATAGTGTAGAAATAATAATGAGCTAAAAAAAAAATCTCGACACGAGTCCAACCATCTCTCCAGTAGATACTGTGGAAGGACTCAGGTGTGGTTCAGCTTCTACAGAGTGGGCTTCTGATTTTGAAGTCTTTCTGATCCTCCAGGAGACACTTTTTTGTTTGAAATCATCTTTCCATTATTTAGAAAATGACCTTTGCCAAAACCTTACTTCCTTTGATATTTACACTTGGAGGTGTTTTCTTGATAAGTTATGTTTGGAAAACCCATCAACTAGCTTGTCTCCCACCAACCAAGATTTTCAAATCAATAAGCAAGAGGTTGCTTTGCTCCCACTGATTGGTTAGGGAGTGAGGGTGGTGTGGGGGTGGGGAGGGCGCCTAAAGCTGTGCTTTTGGGAAGGGAGTTGGGCCTGCCAATCTTCAGATGCCCATTGTCAGTGTGTGGGAATTAGTCCAGAGGAAAAGGAAAGTATTGGTACCTAATTGGTACTCTCTTTAGCCTTAAGGCAGAAATGTCCAGCAAATAGATGCGTGGTTCTTGCTTGGAATCGATATCACTCTGCTCTCCTCTATTTTTCCTCTGTGTCCTCCTCTGCCGGCCTTCAGACAGCTCCTGAGGGCTCCTTTGCCTCTGCTGACGCCCTCCTCAGCAGGCTGGCTCATCCAGCCTCTCTCTGTGGTGCGCTTGACTATCTGGAGCCCGACTTAGCAGAAAAGAACCCCCCAGTATTTGCTCAGAAACTTCAGGTTTGTAGCCCACGTGTGACCTTTTGGGAGTTTGTCAAAACCTCAGTAGAGAATGAACCTCTGAGCCCCACATGCAATGAGGCAGGACTTAATGAGGAATTGCTGAAAATGTTCCAAGTGAAATATCTTCCCCTCAAAGACTGATATATGTGGTGTTCTTTACCCAAGACGCCAAAATGATATAAATTTTGTGATTCCATATGGAACAAACCATTTGTACAGTATTTCAGTGTGGAAATTGGACCCAAACAGTCATTTTTCAGAAGTTTTGATAGCCCCAAAAGCAGTTTCTGTGATTTATTCACAGAACCAAGGGTATTAGATCACCCTGGAGCCGAGCTATTTATATATAGGAGGCCATCCCAGACTCCCATTGAGATAACATCTGGACTTGGTCTTGCATCTGGAACCAAAACAATTATCTACTCTGTGCTTTACGTGTGACAACTTAATTTGATACCCGCCAGACTAGGCTGTTCAGAGCCAGCTTCGAGAGATTGTTAACAGTCATTGGAGAAATGCAAATCCATTCATGGCAATTGTTAGGCAACTTTACATTAAATGAACAAAAGGAAAAGAATCGAAGGAAACAGTGCAGTATAAATTTTGACCCCATTTAAAAAAAAATCATTTCATATTCAACTGCATAGTACTTCCCGACAGACATTCCAAAGGGCGAGTCAAAAAAAAAAAGGAAATTAAACACTTATTTCATGATCTGCTGAGGTGTTAATTGTGAAAGAGAGCCAGAGTGTGTGTCTTTCCTGCGTCCCTGTCATGACACGTTCATGTGGCGCCTTCATTTCTCGGATGTGGGAAACATTGACACCCGGTCCTGACGCGCTTCCCCTGCGATGTGCTCACACCCGCCCTCCGGCAGGAGGAGCTAGAGTTCGCCATCATGCGGATAGAAGCCCTGAAGCTGGCCAGGCAGATTGCCCTGGCTGCCCGCAGCCGCCAGGACGTCAAGGTACCAGTTTGCTGCTGCCGTGCACTGCCTCCTGAGAATGTTGTGTGGTCCAGAAGCTTCCTTGCTAACCATTGCCCAGGCAGGCATTGTCAGTGTCCAACAAAGTATAATTTTCCAAAAAGCTGAAAGCATAACTCACATAAGTATACACCGTGCATACGTCTAAGATCTGTTTAACTCAGTAGTGAGGGAACCGGCAGGATGGGAAAGCTGGCTGAATGGAACGGAGTATGAGAAATGGATGTACAGAGTCAGTGGGGTAAAGGCGAGAATAAGATCACAGAGTTAGATATAAAACTGGTTAATACTGGGTTAAAAGGACAAACAAATTGTAACCTTTGAGATTTATTTTTTTCCTACGGAAATCATTTGCTTCTCTACTGAACAAAAGTAGTTTGCAATTTTCCATTGTCTGCAAGTTAATATCTAACTGTGCTGAGACTGGACCCTAATCAATAGTAAATAGTAAGTGAAACCCAGACCTTCCTGAGGTGTCAGATGACCCCTACGTCAGGGGTCAGCAATCCTTTTCTCTAAAGGGCAGATAGTAAATATTTTAGGCTTTGTTGGCCATATGGACTCTGTCGCAACCACTCAGCTCTGCGACTGGAGCTCGAAAGCAGCCACAGACAATACATGGATGAATGGGTGTGGCGGGTTCCAGTAAAACCTTTTTTACAAAAAAGGGCAGCAGGCCATTTGGCCCGCAGACCAGGTTTGCTCACCCCTGCTCCGGAGTGGAATGTGATATTGACAGGGCATGCAGAAATCTTTTTGTCTGGCTTCCAAGTTGAGGGTAATTTTGCTTAACAATTTGAGTGAGTTGCTGATGACATGCAAAATGCTGTGTGGCCCTGGGAGGTTCAGCCCACCCCCAAGTCGGTCAGACCAGGGCTGGACCCCAGTGTGTCCGTGGCCTTGAAGGAGTTGGTGAACCTCTCTGAGCCTCAGTTTCCCATCTGTGAGATGAGGCTATGAACAGCGGGTTGGCAGGTAGCTGTAAGGACTACAGGTGATACACGGAGAGCAACACCATGCGTGGTGTGAGTAGCTGTGCGATAAACGAAACCTGCTGTTGTTAGCTGACCTTCACTTTTGCTCTGTTACCTGATCAGACGCTCAGAGCATCTAGCTCATGGAGTGGGTCCACGTTCCATTTTACAGATGGGGAAGTGGAGCCATGGAACCAGCCTGAGGCCTGACAGTGACCTGGCCTAACGGGAACAAGAACTCAAATCTCCGAATGGGAGCCCCTTGCCTGTCCCTCTCAAGAAACGTCTCATCTGGCAGAGGGGCCGGTGGTTTCTCCCATCTGTTGTCCTTGTTATAGGATCAGAAGTTCACCTACATCTACTGCCCTGAGGGCTCCCCCGTGTGGTTTTCCTGGAGCCACACGGGGCCCCCTCCAAGAGACATCTCCCAATGACAGAAGGTGGCCACACTGTGGGTGTCCAAACTGGCAACAGTGGGACCCAGGGCAGAGACAAGAATGTAAATACAGATTGCCAGTGTCCTTGTTCTTGTTGCCAACCCATAAACTTGGGCTTAATTTCCACGAAAATGAGATTTTTAGAAAGTACTAAGCAGTGAGGATTTTTTCCCTAATTGATTTATTTCTTGATATCCTTGGGTAGTGGTTTCAAGACAGAATGAATTACTTGAAGTTTGGCCGCTATTAATAGGGTGTACAGTATTCCTGTCCAGAAGTTGGAGGCAGAATTGAGCATGTTCCGAGAAGTGGTTCAGATTGAGTGGAAAGCATTCTGGAGTGCCCGGGTCGCCCTGCCTCCTTCCTCCAAGAGCGCATCAGAGATGGCGGGCGGCACTATTGGCCAGCAGTTGACTTCCTTGGTTACAGTCTGTTCTCAGACCATGTGTCCCGATTCTGATTTAGGAAATATTGTCACATGGATCTACAGAGTGTGAGTCGGAGAGACAACCCCAGCTGCCTCCTTACATATTTCAGAAGGGCATGCTAAAAGAAATACTCTGTGGGTGTAGAACCGTCTTGGAGTGTAAGAAAGGTTTTTCTCAACCACAGTACCTTGTACTGCTCTGTAAGAAATACATTACCTGGTGACCTTGGAAAGTGGATGCTCTTTCCTGTAACTAACCAGCCTGAGGGTGATCCGTTTTCTTTAACCCAATTAAGTTCCTGTGGGTTTCTTGTTCATATAGATGCTTGATTGCCCCTCACTGCATTGGAAGCTGCTGCTCTGTAAGAAAAGAGCAGCTGTGTATCCAATTTGCTCTTTTTTCTGCCCATCTATTTCAGCTGCAGGTGACATAGCCCAGGCTTTTTGGCAGCGTAGTCCTAAACTGTTGATAACACAGAAATGAAATCGCTTGGAATGAAGGAAAGTCATATTGAGGAGATGAGAAGCCACATGAAATATCATGGGGGTGATTTCTGGTTGCTCCTTCAAGCAGCTTCAACTTGCATCTCCCTTTCGACTGAGAGTCTGCTGAGCCGGCCTTGGAGGGACCACAGCGGTTTACTATGTCTCATTAGTTAGAAAACATTAGAAAGGAGGAAAACTCCATAGGGGCTGGGATGCCACACGGTAGCCCACTTATTGCTTTCCTTCCACACACTTGTGGCCCAGCTAAATTTGGTGTGTCCTCCTGGGGGTGAAGCTGACCAGGGTCGTTGGCTACGTGGTGCTGCAGCCCTGAATTTAACACTAAATGAGGCTAGATAGAACCTAAGTGTCCTACCTGTGTGCTTTCCGAGCGGTGCAAGGTATGCGGGGTGCTGATTTGACTTAATTTGTGTATATGACAGATGCTAGTCATGATCCCCAAAGCCATGGGCCCTTCTGGATGAGGGGACCCGAAATAGAGAAAGAAGGATGTGTCTACATAACTTAGGGACAAGGATCACACAAATGGCAAGCTTCAGGACGGGAGGAGGTCCTAGGAGCAGGCATCGCTGGGAGGGAAAGCGGGGGTTAATCCTCAGTGTCTGATTCCTCCAGGAGTCCTGGCCGATCAAGGCAGACACCTGGATAGTACGTCAGCGGGAGAAAGAGTTGGGTCTGGGCAACCTGTGTGGTTGGTGAGCAGCCTGGCATCATAGGCTCCTTCTCTCATTCTGTGTCCAGAACCTACCTCCCCCACCCCAAGTTTAACAACACAATGCCTGAAAGCCATAAGAACAGTCTGATGAGCAGTGACAGAGGGCTGGCACGTGGGGTTCAGCTTATTTGCCATTTTTGAGAATTTGTGTGTATCGCCTGCAGCCTGTATTGAGAAGGATTGAGGCCAGGTCTTGACTCACTGGGTGGTGCCTGGTGGTGCCTCCCTGCGGGGAGGGATAAGGCACTTACTGAGTGCCTTCCTCCTGTTTGCCATCCTGAGCTTGGGAACCTCCCATTGTCAAATTTGGATGGGACAACGCCAGGGTGAAGCCACTCACCTGTCCAGTGCCATATAGCCCTGACACCCCCTCAGACACCCAGCCCGTGTCCAGCTCCATGACCTTGGCCCAGCTTGCTGTGGTCTCCCTCCCTGATCTCGACTCCTGCTCCCCACCCCCATGCATGCCTCTCACACTGCTCTCCTGGCCCAGCTTCCGGACAGGGATCCTATCTTGGTGCCTTGGTCCCAGACATGGCAGTGTCCCCTGAGGCCTGGCAACAGAGAATTGGCCACAAGGAGGAGCTTGGGTGAGTGACAGGACCCCTGCCCCTGGCTGCAAGGCCAGAAGGACCCCAAGCGTGAGGTCCACAGGTCTGACTGGGGTGATGGTGGGCAAGGGGTCCTCGTTGGGACCAAGACTTGAGGGAGTGGATTGAGGCGTTGGAAGCTGGTTCTAAAGGCTCAGGGCTCTCTGGGGCGTGGGCTTTTCACATTTTAATTTGTGATTCTAGTGGCTTTTTGGTCTCTCTGAAGTAGCAAGTGGGAGATTATGTGAGAGAAACAAAGCTTAATCTGTCTGATTTTAAACAATCTGCAAGAGACAAACCTATTAATTTCAGTGAAAAGCAATTCTTGGTTGTAAGAGAAAACCAGGGTGTGTACCTTGAATTTTACTAACATGCAGATACTCAGGCAGTAATTCAAGTGGGTGCTGAAGTCATCTGTTCCTTTATTGAAAACACCAGGTGGCCAGGATGAAAGGGGAGAGGGAAGGGCTGGCTGTGGTAGTAACCCTTTGCATTTACTTAGAAAGCTCCTTTATTTATTTTTCATCCCCCTCCTTGTTTTACAAAGGACTTTAGGCAGCTTAAAGATCCTTAATTCTTGTGTTGGTCATGTTTAGTTTCCACCCAGTATGATAAAGTTAGTTTTAATTCATTTTCTCCTGCACTTTAGAGAGCTGGTTTATTTGGGGGGGTCAGAACTGAATCTCCTTCTTGGAAATCTTTTGGCCAAATCTCTCAGATGCTCAATTTTTTCATCTTCAGAAGGACCAGGATGCGTTAGATGGTGTCTAGTGTTCTTTCCATTTTGAAATTTTATTGTTCTTTTTTTTAATCAAAGAACACACTATTTTACTTTTTTAAAAAAAATAGGAACAGTTTTTTTAAAAAAACGCTATTCAGAATCTTGTGTTTATGAACTTAATCCATAAATACAAATATTGCATCTTGATGTCTAGGTATGATTTTCCATTTACTTCCTAAGAAGTTTCCCACGTGACAAGTAGAGCCTTCAAAACATTTCCAGCAGCAGAGGTGAAGCCACACGTGGGAGGGCTCTGCCCCATGGTCGCTCCTTCTGCTGAGCAGTCCATCTTGGCTGTGAACTTGTATTCCGGTCAAATGTCCTTAACAGGTCTGTTTAGGACCTGAGATTGAAAAGGTCATGGTATCCCATTTGACACGTGGGTGTAACTCTAGGATCTGGTTGGACAAGGGCTGAGTGCTCCCCTCTCTAACCGGCAGTAATCATTTGGGTCCCACTGCAGAGTTAGCCAAATAACTCAGGCAAGGCAACCAAAGCCGTTTAGTTCACCTTGCATGTGTACCACTAACTGGTCCTAACTCGGTAATCTCCAGTCCTATCCATTAAGCTTCTGCCCGAGTCTTCTGAGCTGTCGCCCTCCTCGAGTTCACTTCCCTGAGGCTGGAGGGTCGGCATGCCTGTTGTGATTGGAGAGAGAAACGCTGCTCACGTCCCTTGGGGGGGGGGGGGCGCCCCCTTCCCAGTTACTGTTGGTTCTTTGATCTTAGCTGCTGCCGCTGACAAGACAAGTTCTCATCGTTCTTTTCCCACGTCTCTCCCTGTGTCTGCCATGCTGTGGCTTTCTGTCCACTTCTCAGTTTCTGCTCATAAATTTCCCTCGGAAGAGGCAGTGGCCCCCTGCCTGTCAGACCACCATTACCTCGCAGTGAATTGGACTCTCGCAGCCAGCAGGGAGGTTTGCCTGGGCACGCCCGACGCGCTGGGAGGTTAATGAATCGGACTGGGGGTGCGGTTGGATTGGTGTTTCCTTTGCCGTAGAATTAGACTGACACCCTCAGCTGTTCTGGTTGAGATGCTCCTAACACCGCATTTTGAGTGTGCTGGAAATTGCTGAGTGTTTTGTGCAAAGAGTGGCCGAGTAGCCCCAGACCTCTCCTGCCTCCCTGGAGGCTGGTGTCTGTCCTTGCAGAAGGGTGTAAAGCCGTCACACCTGTGTCAGTTGGGGTGGGGGGCGGGGAAGCATTCCGCTTGTTGAGGGTCTTATCAGCAAATGTGGATATCAGCCTTGATCCGGTTTTCAATTTTCCCATTGACACAACAGACTTAGGGCAACATAACTCCAACATAGCTCTTACCTTCCGGCATCCAGAAACTAGCTTGTTGAAGGTGACGTTGGTTGACACCTATGGTAGGCTTCAAGCTTTGTGTGAATCATATCCTTTCAAACGGAGCTTAATAAATACCCCCCCCCAATTGAAATGTGGACAGTCGTACAAAAATATCAGATCTGCCGTTATTTAAAACTAGGCAAACGCAGACTAGAATTCAACAGCGTTCACCATCAGGCTTTGTTTTGGAAGGGGAGCCTACTGGAAAATGACCTTGCTTCTTAGGCACTGTGCCTGAATGCCTCTGCGTCTGATAAATGGCCGTGATAAAGCAGGCACCAGACACGCCTGACTCCAAGGGCTGGGGGTTGGGGAGGCCTCCGCCGTTAGCCGCTTTGTCTGCCTGTACAGGTACAAAATGATCGATTTCCCTAGATTGTATCCGGCATTGCCCCATCCATTAGTTTTAGCATTTTCTCATACTTTTGATGTTCCTTGTTTCAAAACCATACAACTGACCCATTCATGAGAGGATGAACGCAGTCCCCTTTGTCGTATGATTGATGTTAACTTCTTCTTTTTTCTGTTTAATTAAAAACCATTCCACAGAGAGAGGCTGCTCACCCCACAGATGTCTCCATCTCCAAAACAGCCTTGTACTCCCGCATCGGGACCACCGAGGTGGAGAAACCCGCAGGCCTTCTGTTCCAGCAGCCGGACCTGGACTCCGCACTCCAAATTGCCCGAGCAGAGGTATCGTGGTGTATGGCTCAGAGAAGGCACGCTCTGTTGCCCTGGGAAAAGCTCCGGTTTCTGCCACATGTGAAAAGAAATATATATATATACACACACACACACACCCCCACGGTCCACAAAACCAGTGTCTTTGGAAACAGACTTTCTCCTCTGACCACCGCAGGCAGGGATGGTGGCAAATGTGGGCTTTGATCTTTCTGGACACTGTCGTTTAAGGGGGCTTTATGGCCTTGTTTGATTTATAACAAAGATCAGTTGCTGCCCAGGGGGCATGGTGAAAGTCTGATGTCTGGCTTATTTCTGTTTCATACTCGGGGAGAGTCTCTGAGTACAATCCTGCTTGGGTCTAGGAAGTTTTAATTCTTCATGTATTCGATGTCCCCTGGTCTTCAGTCGCTGTGAATTGCTCAGATCTGACTTCACTCATTTGGGGTTAACCTTTCCCCTCTTCTTCCTGATCCTAGATCATAACCAAGGAGAGAGAGGTCTCAGAGTGGAAAGATAAATATGAAGAAAGCAGGCGGGAAGTGATGGAAATGAGGTCAGTTGTGATGCTCCGGCTTCCTGGTCCCTGGGGATGCTCACCTGGGCTTTGATCCCAGCTGGAGCAGCTGTGGCCCGCGTCTTCTAGAGTTATCTTTCCTTTAATACACAAGGGTCATATTTTCACAGAAGTATTTTTAGTATATTACTATTATTAAAATACCATGCACGAGTTAAATAATGCAATCAAATAAATATATGTACAATGAGAAACAATCTCCTTCCTGCTCAGCCTCTAGTCCCACACCCTCAGGTAACTGCTGTGCACTGTTTCTGGTGCATCCTTCAAGAATTTTCCATTTCTGAACGCAAATGTGTGAATGCATCAATATAGCCTCCGTTTTTCTTCAAAAGTGGGGTGAGGAAATATGCCTTATCCTACACGCTTTTTTAACTGAGCATATCTCGGGCAGATTTTTATACATGGCGACCTCATTGTTTAACAGACATTTAATTGTCCCTGTGTGGTTCTGACACAGTCAGTTTCACCGGTCTCCATGGATGAGCTTTTGGGTTATCCCCGACTTTGGGTGGATGGTTTCTTTATTTGCTGCATACTGTGACAGAAGTGTGGCAGCCACCACGTGTGGACTGCCAGCCGTGTGCCGAGCGCTGTGCTTTTGGTTAGACACACGGTCTCTGCGTCTCCCTCCAGAGGGGATCAGCCCTGTCTGACAGTGGAAGGCTCAGGGAGGTTAGGTGACTTTCCCGAGGTCCTGGAGCTTCAAGTTAGAAGAACGTGAATTTGAATCCACCTTTCTGACTCCAAAATACAAACTCTTTTCCCCGTGCCCAGCTGCCTGCCTCCCTTGTTCTCAGCTCCTTTCCTCCTTTGTTTTCTCTCAACACATCATCTTAGAAACTAAGAAACCATCTCTGGGGCTAGAACTTACCCTTGGGATGTGATTTTTAAAACTATATTGCAGGTGGCATTTAAAAAAAATATGTTTTGTTTTGTTTTTTGGTGAGGAAGATTGGCCCTGAGCTAACATCTGTGCCAGTCTTCCTCTAGTTTATATGGGATTCCGCCACAGTGTGGCTTGATGAACAGTGCTAGGTCTGCGCCTGGGATCTGAACCTGCGAATCTCAGGTGGCCAAAGCGGAGCACACAAACTCAACCACTAGGCCACTGGGCCGGCACTGACAGGTGTCATTTTTAAAGCAACTTTGGCCCAAACCTTTGCTGTGACCACCCCGCTCTGGACTGCCCTGTCCAGGTTCTGGCTGCTGCCAGGTCTGAGAACTGCTCATGAGTGGCGCAGTTCATTCTTCCACACACCTGCTCTCTTCAGCACAAAAATTAAGTCATGGATTTTGAATGGCAAGAGACAATTTCGATTAGAGCACAGCCGTTTTAACAAGGTAGAGGATCTGGTACTGTGCTGGGAATCCACAGCAGCCTGTTAAGTCTCAAAGTTTGGGAGTAAGGGAAAGACGGATTTTTAAAACTTGCTCGAAGAATTAGTACACTTACAGTACACTTAATTGCAATAGCAGCTGCTGGTTAATTATCAAAATCAATTGCATTCCTGGCTACTATTTTAAGTAGCAAGCAAATCATTTAGGTAATCATATGCTCCTGTTTTCTGGGTCAAATAGTATCTTCCTGAAAATTCTCCTCTTAGTTTCTTCTTTCTGCTGATGCTTTTTGTGACCATTTCTGGAGGTTAATCTTAGTGTGCTATTTCACATTCAAACTGAGGCCCTGTAGTTGCAGTATTTTAAACTCTCTCTTTTTTTTTTCTTTTGGTAGGGGAGTGGGGGAGGGCACAGGGTGGCTTGTTTTTTGCCTGCACTGAAAATGACAGCAGGCCCCACTGGGAAGGCTGGCAGTTCTGTCTCTGATCCCTTTTGCCTCCCCAGGCAGAAGTAACACATACGGGGGCTCCATGGAATGCTATTTACTAACGGTAGGATTTCAGGTGTCACCGGCTGGCACAGTTGCCCTGGTGTTTGATGGCTCGACTGTCAGCTCTGTCAGCCTCTGGAGTCAGGCTCTGCTTCCTAGCTGCTTCTGGGCCTGTTCCTTAACTCTGTGCCTCACTTTGCTCATCTGTAAAATGGGGGTAAATCACAGTGCTTTGAGGCAGGAGAGTGTGAGGCTTATGAACAAAGGCTTCAGAGGCCAAGGCCTGGATTTGAATCCTCGCTCTGCCTCTTTATAGCCTGAGGATCCTGGAACGGCTCCTGAGTGACCCTGTGCCCCAGTATGCCCATCAACAATTCTGGGGACAGTGATGGCTGCACCTCTTAGGGTCCTTGAGAGAAGGAAATGAAGATACAGTGCGTCTGAAACAGCTTTAGGGCCCTGGTCTCCAGGACTCTAAGAGGACACGTCGCTTACCTGCTGTGGCCGGCCTCTGTCCTTGGCGGTGATGGGTGCAGGCGGGCAGCCTCAAAGATCCGTCACCACTGTGTGACTCCGGATGCAAGGAGGTGTTGTTCAATCACAAAAACACAAAGTGCTTCCATGTAGGATTTAGAAAGAACCCAGGTGGGCTCATGTCGGGGTCTCCTTTCTTTTGGGTCTGCCCTTGAGTGGGGCACTGACCTTGGGACCAAGAAGCCAGCCACAGATGCCCAGCAGCCATGAGGCCTTTAAGCTTTGCAGAGTGCATTCTGCTTTCATTGTCCTTTTCAACCTCATTTAATTCCCCCCACAGCCCTGAAAGTCAGGGTCTGGGGTCGCTCTCAGTCTACCAGGGAGTAAGCTGAGCCCCCAGCATCTGTGACTGACTTGTCCAAATCACGCGGCTGGGAGAGGCAGGGCCAGCTGTAATCAGGGTCCGGGTCTGTTGGTGGCTAGCAGCTCTTGGACTCTTGTGGAGGGCCATTATTGGATGATGTAAGTGAAACCCCCAAGTCTTTTTTGAGAGCCTCCTTCCAGAAAGTTGAGTTTGGAGGGAGGGCTGCTTCACTCCTGGGTCCTCCCACCTGGGGGCAGCAGTGAGGCAGTCTCACCAGCAGGAGATCTTAGTGCTTTTGTGCAGCTACTGTTTAGTGAGGCTACCCAAGAAGTGCAAGTATTTTCTCCCCCTACCCCCACCCGCCCGTTGCCAAACACAGGTGACTAAGAAGTGGCCCCTAGGCCTTCAGGAGCTTCTACTCACGTACTATGATGTCAGGTATATGAGATGTTTTAGAAGAAGTTTCAGATAAAATGTTATAGAGTTCCAAGGAGAAATCAAGGAAGGCTCCCTGGAGGAAGTAGCATTTGAATTGGACTTTGAATAACAGATAGACAATGAGAGGTGGAAATAGGGGAAGTGAACAACATGAGCAGGGTCATGGAGGTGAGAAAGCCCAGAGCAAACAAAAAATTATTTGTTGTCGTTGAACTGTCATGTTCACGCAGTGGCGTGGAAGGAGGTAAGATTGCTGAGGGAGATCAGGCCTGGGTGCGGAAGGCTTCAGTGGCCAGGCTGAAGGTTTGGCTTATTTTTTTCTCAGTGGACAGTGCGGGGGACACTGAAGGTTTTGCACAGGGGAGTGATGCGTTCAGAGTTGTGCACTAGGAAGTGAGCCTGTTTGGGTGTGCCAGGAGAGGGTTGAGGTTGGAGGTGACCCTAGAAGTGTGAGAAATGACACGTGTCCTCTTGTACATTGGTCAGGCTGTTGATGTCCAGCACATGGGCCCCCGTGTGAAATTAAAAACTGTTCTGTTGTCATGGTTCCAACATGCTGTCACTTCTCTTACAGGAAAATAGTGGCCGAGTATGAGAAGACCATCGCCCAGATGATAGGTGGGTGTCCCGGCCGGCGGGGCCCAGCCTGCCCTGAGGTTTCTAGGCTCTGGGGAGGGCTTTGCAGGTAGACACTGCGCATGTTCCTCCTAGGCTCCTCTCGGAGCGTGAAGTCCTTCAGGGAGGGGCCAGAACATCCCAGAATGTGGCTTCACCCCAGGGCAATGAGCCTGGGGACCTCCCGGAAACACCTGCTCAAATGTGTTAGCATTATGCATGGCTCCGGGAAGCCGTGGCAGTCACCTCGATGGCCACCGTTTGAGCAGCCAGGACTGTCCACCTCGTGGAGAAAGAGATTTGGGTTGTTTCCTGGGATGTTTGGGGGCTTTTTTGCTCATGGGAGAGACTAAGAATCAAATCCTTAAACCCTAATTTAGTCTAGAGTCAAGTGACAGAATACCCCATCCAGCCCTTACACAAGGGTCTAGGACAAGGACAGTAGAACACGTGGCAATCCAGCTGTCCGCCCCTGCTTCTGCCTGTGTTATGGCAGACCGTGTTAACTAGTCACCACGCTCTTTCTCACCGAGGTTGGACACTGCCTCAGAATCCATCTTAACACAGTATCCCAGGCAGCCAGTACTGACAGATTCCTTTGGTCTACAATAAAAGAAGGGCGCAAGTCACAAGTTATACACACCTGGCTCTTTTTTTTTCTTTTGTAAATAATGAAAAAAGATCTTGCAGAAATTCTAAGCCCAAGTTTTTACACTAATGATCACTAGTCAAAAATGATGTTATGACTCTAGGGGGTTGAGGAGTTGTTTATTTATTCGCTTAGGTCTGGGATACCAGTCTTTAAAAAATCTTTTCCTCCTGAAGACATCCGGAGAAAGACCCCAGCTCACCACAGACTGCAGTTTCTGTGTCCAGTCTTGACGCCGTGCCAGCAGATGACGCCCCTCCTCAAACGTTTGGGGGTGCGTCACACCGCACCTCTGGCTTGTCCCACCATGAATATGACAGCAGCCTTGGGAGTGTGAGGAGGCCAGTAGCTGAGTGCCCCCATTCAAAGGGGCTTTAGTTTTGAGTTATTATAATAAAAGGCCATTTCTCCCGGAGCTCAGGGGGGAAGCCCGTTCAGGTGTTTCTAAGGCTCAGCCTCCCGGGGTCTGCTGTCTATAAACTGAAGCCTCTTCATTCAGTTGGTATAACAATTTATGATGCGTTTGGAGGAGGTGAAACAAAACTCTTGGAACTGAAACTGCCAGTAAAGGTGGTTGAGATGGGGGATTTATGTCTTCCAATATACGGCGTTTGGCAAGCCGAGCTCAACCTTTTGGCCTCCTGGAGTCTTGGGAGGTGCAAACGTCACTCAGACCTACCGTGGCTCATCTGGAAACAGCCTCCTGCGTCTCAGAGTCATGCATCCTTATTTTTGCTCTTGGTGATGACGTTTAGGCCAACATTGAAATGGGGTAAAAGGACGTGAGCCTTCGCCCTGACCGCAGGCTGCCCAGAGCCATCTTTTACGCTCCGCTGGCAGTTTTGATGGGAGCAGACGTTCCCTCTTGAAAACTAAAAGAGCAGGGATCTCTCCAGTTCACCTGGGTGGACTGTCCTCGTGACAAAAACTGTTCAACTCTGATGCTTTCCTCACAGCGTATTTCCAGGTGACAGTAGTTAGAAAATTTTCAGTTCCCCACAGTCTGAGGATATGTGGGACCCTGACTCCAGGGACTGTGGCCACATGCCCACCCCCTCCCCCAGGTCCCCGTACCCCGCCCCCGGAGAGCTGGTCTGTTTGGCCTAAGGGTCCCTCTCTTCAAGAGCTGTGAACTTGGCCCTTTTTAGCATTTTCCTGTTTGGGGGTGTTCGAGCCACCCGCAGTGGCTCCGTGAGACTCCAGCAACCCTGGCTGGAAGCAGCATTGTCACTCAGGGTGGTGTCACACCGTGTGTCCGTTTCTTGTTCCCCATCCTCACGCTCCCATTCACTGCCACTTTTCCAGAACTGTTCTCATCAGAAAGGTGGCACGTCCGTGGTTTTCACCCATCGGTCACTGTTGCAGGTCATTGATTAGGGCCCTTGTAGATTTCGGGGTCCTCATGTCCTTGTAGAAGATGGTGTGGGCCCAGGGCACGGCTGGGACCTGCTGTGGCTGTGGGTGGGACCTGCTTTCTTTCTGGGCAGGTCTCCATATGTGGCAGCACATCCGCATGTCTCATCTGGATTCCATATTTTTCTTGTTGTTTTCACTCACTCAATCAGCATTCCTCATGGACGGGAAACTCAGGCCCAGAGAGCTTGGCAGTTCAGGACCAGAGCGAACGTAATAGCGTTTTGAATTTAAAACCAGTTTCCACCTCACCTACTCGAGCCCTTCCTGGCTCCAGGCAGGCTCTGTGGCCCCCATTTAACCTCCACAAATGCTCCACACCGGGGTGACATCTGTCCTGCCATCATTGTCTGTTCTTATCGTGTGTTACTAAAGAGAATATGTTTTATTAAGTTCAAATATTGAATATTTAGAATTCAGAACAGAGATTTCTGTGCTTTCTGCATTCCAGGTTGTTGCAATTGATTTTTTTTTCTGCTCTCCTAACAACTGCCCTGATTATCTGTTTTGCTTCCATTTTCTGTTGCTTCTTGCCCTTTGCTTGCAAAACAAACAGGCAAGCCTGGTAAGTAAATGCTTTTCACCTAATTTGACACCTGCCCATTGCAACCCTCATTTGTTTGTTTTTCTATTTTTGTTACTTTTGCTTTTGTGTGTTTGCCACATTCCCCACATGGTTTCATCAGGTTTTGCCTGAAAAAGCCAGAAAAATCTCCAGGGGCATTGTTTTGCTGTTGAGGCTAGAGCACCTTTGGTTTGGGGCTGATTTCCTGATTTGAAGAACCTAACAGGGTTTGTAATTTATGCAAAGATCCGTGAAGTGCTCCCACCTCCCCCAAACTCCTGGGAACTGGGAAATCTGTTTTTCCAGGGGTTATCTGGGGAGGAAAGGAAACCTGAGGCCGCTGGGTCTTAGGTCCAGGAAGTCAGATGGACTCCATTTGATAAATGGCTCCTTTACCGGCCAAGTGAAACGTACACATGCTTGAGACCGGCCGGAAGGCACACTGTGCAGTGAGGAAGGCTGAGGAGGCAGCTCACGTTCAAAGGATGAAAACAAACATTTGGCACTCGCAAAACTGCCAAACGCCCTTTCTTTTAGGAGTCTAGATGGAACAAGCTGATTGCTGGCAGTTCTGTTCTCACTTATGTTAAAAAGCTCCCCCTCCGTGCGTCACTGTGGTGTGACATCATGCCAGTTTGGGAATGCCGATGATGTTGTTGATAACAGTCATTGACACTGGGTTCTTACTACATGGCGAGCACTTCATATACATTCTCTCGTTTAATCTTCCCCCAAACACCATGAGACACATACTGTGATCCCCTTTCAGGGGAGGAGGCTGAGACAGAGGTTGTTAGCCCCGCCCACGCTCTCACAGCTGGGACATGGCAGAGGCAGGACTAGAACTGGGGTGGTCAGACTCAGAAGCGTGGGTTCTTCGCCTCCGCCCTGGTGGCGGGAGCTCTGAGCGCCAGGCTTGCAGAGACGTCAGGCATCCTCTGGGCCAGTGGGTCTCCCAGCATGCTCCCCGGACCAGCCGCCTCAGCATCACTGGGGACCTTGTCCCAGATGCAGATCCTTGGCCCCACCCCAGGCCTACTGAGTCAGAACCCTCTGAGGGGGGGTGTAGCAATCTGTGTTTGAACAAGCCCCCAGCTGATTCGGATGCACACTCACATGTGAGAACCCCTTCATTTGGAAATGAGGCCCCGAGAGTCAGGACTTATGAGCAAGTTTATCTCAGGGCAGGAGCTGAAACCAGGACATGGCCTTCCTGTTCTGTGCTCTCCCCTCTACACCACATGGCGAGAATATGCCTGACTTCAGATACAGAAAGATGCCCATCAACTCTAAGGGAAAAGAACCCAAAGCAACATTGGCTTTTAAGGGTGCTGTGTCCTTCCAGGTCAGTTACTAAGAGTCTGTGGAGACGTGCTTACGAGCACGGCTTTGGGTTTGGGGCTGGCTCTGCCGCTGCCTCAGTGAGCGAGTGACTTAGCTCCTAAGCCCCCGTTCACCTTCTGTGAAATGGAGATGAGAAACCTGCCCGGGTTGTTGCAAGGCCCCACTGGCTCATCCATTGCACGGGCGTGGGTCGAGGTGTCATGTGAGTCAGGCCCCTCCTGGGCCCTGGGACAGAGCAGTGGACAAAACTGACTCAGGACCCTGCCCTTGTGGAGCGTGCGTTGTGGGGGAGACGGGCAGCCGACAGGCACGTGCACGTGTGCACAGGCACGCACAGCCATCTGATAGAATGAAGGAGTGGCGCTGCTGGGGAGAGAATGAAGGACTAGACGTGGGAGGCGTTTCCCACGGGTGCTCAGAGAAGGCGCCTCTGGGGAGGCGACCTGGGATCAGGGACCTGAGTGAGCGAGGGGGAGCCATGGGACGCTCCGGGGCCTGCGTTCCCCGCTGTGGGCACAGCAGTGCTGAGCCCTGGAACAGCACCACCTGGGACGTGGAGGCCACTGTAGCTGCAGCCGGGAGGGCAGAGAGCAGAGCGTGTGGGGAAGGAGTTTGGCTTTTGTTCCCCATGCAGGGGGAGGCCCTGAGGGGCTCTGAGCAGGAGTGAGGTGACCCGATTTGCACTTGTGGAAGCTTGGTCTGGCTGCTGGGTGCTGGCTTAGGGGCATTAAAAAGAGAACAGTCAGCATGGCACTGACATTTGGAGGGGCCAGGACTCCCTGCCGCTGCTCATCTGGCTGTTACCATTTGCAGATGCGATCCATCCTTCAGCAGCCAGCCCTTGGAGGCAGTCCTGGGTAGCAGGCAGGCTCATCCCAGGTGACCTGGGGCTGAGACGGAAGGACAGATCTGCAGAGTTCTTTCCCCCAGGAGCGCTGAGCGGGAGCTTCTCCCTTCCCCACTCTGCTGTCACCAGAGTTTCAGACAGATAGAACAAATGGTTCCTCACCCACCTGGACCAGTGATGGATCAGCACACAAAACAGAGCACCGTGCAGGCGAGGGGCTTGTGTGTGGAGTGGTCAGAGAAAGACTTTCTTATAAAGATTAGGTGGTTTTCAGGACGTTTGGGGCAGAATATTAGCTTGTGGTGGCCCAGAGAGGTGGGGTGGAGGACAGAGCTGTCGCCTTCCCCAGGATCAGCCACTCTGACCCCAGCCAGAATTTCATGCTTTTGTACACAACTGAGAAACTCACTTTGACAGAAACAGCTCCATTTTTCTTGGAGTTCAGACACCTGTTCTGTCAAAGGAAATGTCTGTTTCTGTGTGAAGCAGAATTTCAAGGCAACGGTTATGTAGGCTTTAGAGTTCAGGGGATGTTTTAAGGATGAAGAAACCTTCTTCTTTTCCACGATCATCTCTTTATTTTGCTAACAGTTAGGAAGGCCGTCCCCGTGCAGCCCAGAACACTGCACTTTTTAATCTTGCCCAACACGATGAAGTCGTGCTGTTTTACTTTTTTATCTTACGGATCTGTTTGCTGTGAACAACCGGATAGAATCAGTGGGGTCTCCAGTGTAGATTTTTAAGGGGCTGCATCGACGAGGTTCAAGAACACTGGCCAGTGTCCGTGCCGTCTAATACAGCGCCGGCCCAGGCCTGGGATGCCGGGGCCATGGGTTTCGTGCCTTTGGAGACGGACTCTGGGTGGGCTCAGGAGAGTGGGTCCATCTGAACAAAAAGCCAAGATCTGAGATGCCTGCTGGTTGGGCTGTGTTGCATCCAAGGCCTTCGCTTCCCGAGGCCCCTGAGCTCAGGTTCGGATTCCGTGGGCTTCATCGTTTGGCCCCTTGTCTCTCCTGCCAGAGGATGAACAGAGGGAGAAGTCAGTCTCCCACCAAACGGTCCAGCAGCTGGTCCTGGAGAAGGAGCAAGCCCTGGCTGACCTGAACTCTGTGGAGAAGTCTCTGGCCGATCTCTTCAGGAGATACGAGAAGATGAAAGAGGTCCTGGAGGGCTTCCGCAAGGTGCGTTTGTGTTCAGGGCCAGCGCGTGTGGGCGGGAGAGGGTGGAACAGGTTGGGAGAGATTGGGGGACATTCTGGAAGGTGTCCTCACAGGCTGGGGAGTCGGACTTGGCTGGCCAGGGTTACACCTTATTGGGGTTTGCAACCCTCGTCAGCGTTTCTCTGTGGGCTTGACCGTGTCCTCTGTCGTGTCAGAATGAAGAGGTGCTGAAGAAGTGTGCACAGGAGTACCTGTCCCGAGTGAGGAAGGAGGAGCAGAGGTACCAGGCCCTGAAGGTGCATGCGGAGGAGAAGCTGGACAGGTACCACGCCCGGGTCTGCTCCCACGGGCCTCTCAGCAGCCCCTGCCAAGGCAGGCCGGGGGCTCCGATGGCACCCTTGACGTTAGCCTGGGAAGGGCGGATATTCTGCGCATTTTTTCAGTATGATTCATGATACGAGTGCACGCTCAGTGGGCGTGCATTTTGCTAATTAAGGGATAGGTTGTGATGTCCAGGGCACCCTCGAAGCACCTGGACATTGTGGGAACGGGGTTGGAGGTGGGCAGTTCTCACGGGCTCCTGTGCTGGGTTCCTGTCACTAGGAGCTGGAGCCAGACAGTTGCCCCCGTCCAGAATTGGGAGGAGGAGGGTGGGAGACATCTACAGGGGAGGGTGACCATTTCTGAGCTCCTCATGCCCTCGCCCCGTTCCCACAGGGCCAACGCCGAGATTGCCCAGGTCCGGGGTAAGGCCCAGCAGGAGCAGGCTGCCTACCAGGCCAGCCTGCGGAAGGAGCAGCTGCGAGTGGATGCTCTGGAAAGAACACTGGAGCAGAAGGTAACAGGCCGAGGGGGCGGCCTCCAGGCCAGTGGGGCTGGCCAGACCCTCAGATAAACAGACTGGGCTTCCCTGCGCCCACAGCAGCTCTGGGGACAGGCTGCACAGCAGCGGCGCTCCCAGGACAAGTTCACGCTCCATGAGCTCTCCTCGCTCTCCCTCTGGAAGATCCAGTTTAATGCAGCTCTGAGCCTGGCCTCCTTTCTGCCTTTCCTGAATGGCTGCCTGCTTGGCTGTTTATTGCTGTTTTTCATTCCTTTTCAACTTTCATTCATTCGTCAAATATTTACCAAGCACCTACAACGCGCAGGCATGGTTCTTTAGTCCCTGCACCATGCTTGCCTGTGAGTGGATGGGGTCCCCACCAGACCCCTGGCAGAGACAACCGGCTGATGCAGAAAAGGGGCCATGTCAAGATCATAAGGGCCCCCAGATGTCCTCTTATTTCCATGGCTGGGGGATCCTCCTGAGGTCCCTCAGCTTTTCCCCAGCTTTCCTGATTTCCAATCTAGTGCTCAGTCCACTGTACACACTGTCTCCTTGGGTGTGAGAGGACATGAGAGGCCACTTCTGCCGGGAGCGCCATATGAGTCTGAGTCTGGATGGGTGTAAGCCAGGCAGGCCCCTCCCTGGCTATGTCTCTAGAAGGGGAGTTTGCAGACATGCACCCCTGTTCTGGTTGACTTACTGAGCCTTCGGATTCCCCTGGCTGGTCATCAGAGAGCCCAGTGACCTTGGGTAGCATCGCTTCTCATGCATTTGGGCCTTGATGAGCAGTCATGGAGAGTCCTTCATAGGCAGGTGGCATCAGGGGTCCCGCATATCTCCCAAATGGCCTCTGCTAACCCAGAAGCACCCAGCCAGCCTCAGAGTGGCCCCTTTCCTGTGCCTGCACCTGGCCAGGTTCCAGCGGGGCTGGCTGTGGTCCCGAGGGTTCTGGGCCGAGCAGAACACAGGTGCTGCCTCGCACTTCACCTACCTGACATCAGGGAAAGAGCCCTGGGACGCGGGAGACTCAGGTCCTTGCCCCACCCTGCCAGCCTCTCACTTCACCTTGGTTTCTAGGTTTGTAACTTTGGAGGATTAAACCAGAAGATCTAGAAGGTTCCTTCTAGTCCTGAGAATTATACGGCTCTATTAGTCGAATGAATTTCCCTGTATCCAAGTCTAACCACAGCTCAGGCTCTGCCTGGCCGTGTGTCCCACGGCCCGTTCCTGGTTATCCAGAATTCAGACAACTAGAAAACGCACGTTGCCAGATCATGATTTTCCTCTTAGGATGAAAAAGACAAATTACTACCAGACAGTTTAATATCAGAGTTGTATTTTTAAAAAAGAAAGAGCCTGGACTATGCCAAATATGTTCAGCCTCTATTTTCCAGGCTCTGATCATTATTCTTTGCACTAACCACAGAGACAAGCAATACAGTCAGAACTGTCAAACGCAGGCGTTTCCTCAATCCATATTTATTGAGCATCACTCCAGTTTTACTGCTGAATCGGTGTTTATTTTTGTTTTCTGAATGTCAATAATCCACATATAGCATACTCGGTGACTTTTGAAAAATGGAATATTCCTTTACGTTAAAGCCCACATTCCACAGTGGTTTTGGGTTTGGCCGTTGTGCATCAGCGTTTCTAGATGGGAAAGGTAGCAGTGCTGGTGTTGGAGATCGTTCCCTCCTGCTTCCGTCGGGATGTGACAGTGTTGAAGTCCCATCACAGCATTAGCTAAAACCATAGAGGTAAAACCGGAATCAGCATGGGTGTTTTCCAGGCACCTGGCCCATGCAGATTATCACAGTTGCAAAATGAAGGTGATGCTAAATTTTCTGGCAAACTCAAAGTCCAGGAAGAAAGCAAGTGGGATTGCACAGTTTGGGACAACAGAGAAGATACAAACATAGCTGCAAACGTAATTTTATCTTAAACGCAAGCTCAGGAGGAATGAGTTAATCACATGGGTTCTTCACTAAAGGACTTTACGTGATACAGAGGGGCCAGTCTCTCTTCTAAAGAGATTCCTTTTGCCCAGTCGAGACTTTGTAAAGTGAGCTGGGACTTTTGTCCCCGGGAGCTGAGCCCTGTGATGGGGCGGTTTGCTGGGCAGTGGGCCGACGGTGCCAGGATAGAGCTTGGAGAACCTCCAGGCCTTGGTAGCTGCCGGCTCTGCTAGTGCCTCCCAACCATCGGTTCCTGGACATTATGTTTAATAAGTAAGATAGCAGAGCCGTATAGGAGGCAGGCCAGCCTGAATTTGTGTTCCGGGCTTGCCATGACTGACCTGCTGTGTGACCTTAAATTAAGCACAACGCTTAACCTCTCTGAGCCTAAGTTTCCTCACTGAAAAGTGGAGTTAATAATAGCTTCCCTTCAGGGACTGTCATGAGAACTGAGGGACTTGCTGCCTGAGTGTATTTAGCGTGGTGACTGGCACATGGTAAGCACTCCAGTAAGGTGAAAAATCACCCCTAGCAGCCCCAGCACTGGCAATAATAGTAATTTCAGGATTGGCGGTTAGTGCCGCGTCTCGTGCAGAGCCCCATCTTCCAACAGGAATTTCAGGGCCCCTCTGAACTGAGCCTCTCAGAGCTGCGCACTCCAGAAGGGAGGTGGCCAAGGAGATGCTCCCAGCAGGGGCTGGTGGCGGGCTGCAGTGGGCACTGAACTTCTCCACTGAGGAGGCCGCATCTCCCCAGGCCCTGGCACCGTGAGGAGCACCAGGAGCCCAACCCGGAAGCATAGGACACGTAGCTCCGTGCCGGGATGTGTCTCGGGGAGTTCTGAGCTTTCCCAGTATGGGTCTCAGTACGTACGCTCAGGGGACAAGCTTGTGGTTAAGACTCGCCTTCCCTGGGGACCTCCAGGAAACGCTGGCTGCAAAATGTTCCCGTGGTGCTGGAAGGATCCAGCCCCCTTGTGGGGGGCCGTTCGAGATTGCCTGTTGAGCCAGATCAGTGTGAGGCTCCGCATCCAGTGCATCCGAGAGCAGAGCTGCACCTGCCAAGACAAGGAGTCGTCCCGCTGGATCTCCGCTCTTAGAGGATGGACAGTTGTTGTTGTCGGATCATCGGTGCGAGACGATCGCGTTGCTTCCCCTTGACGGGCCCTGAGAGGACGAGCAAGGCCAGGCCTGAGGACCCCCTGAAGCCATCTTGCACCTGCCCCCGCCTCTCTCCATGATCCCTTGTATCCACGGCACTGCCTCATTGGGCATCCTCTGAATAAAGCCAGTGATCCCCATTCATTGGAGCATTGCTCCAAAAAGCCACTGAAGAGCTCACCCCAGACCATCCTTTTGTGTCCATGTCCTTCAGAGGCAAATAGCAGGAAGAGAACCAATGCTAGTTAAGCCTTTACTGTGCGCTGGCCACTGTGCTGGGGAACTTTACACTTCTTACCTTATTTAATTCTCAGACAGATGTTATCATCAACATTTTAGAGATAAGGAAATCAAGGCTCAGAGAGGTCGTGTAACTTGCCCAAGGTCACACAGCTAGAGCTGGGATGTGTACTTAGATTGTTTGGCTCCAAGTCACTTCTCTCACTGCTTCAGATAATTTCAGGGGGACTGAGAGGCCTGGAGAACCTCGTGCCCCTAAAAAGCCCAATGACCATTCTTATTGACTTGATTTCAAACCACCAAGAGATTTCAGTAACCTCTTTGTTGTCTTCACTTTCAGAATAAAGAGATAGAAGAACTCACCAAGATTTGTGATGAACTGATTGCCAAAATGGGGAAAAGCTAACTTTGAACCAAACGTCTGGCCTTGACCGTTGCGTGCAATATGACCGTCAGCACACTGCTGTCCCCCGGTTACGCGGACAGGTTCTGTTTTCACTTTCCGTATGCACTACTGTATTTCCTTTCTAAATAAAGTTGATCTGATTGTATGCAGTACTAAGGAGACTATCAGAATTTCTTGCTATTGGTTTGCATTTTCCTAGTATAATTCATAGCAAGTTGACCTCAGAGTTCCTGTATCAGGGAGATTGTCTGATTCTCTAACAAAAGACACATTGCTGACCTTGGCCTTGCCCTTGTCCCCGAGTTCCCAGGGTGAGCAGCTTTTGGATTTCATATGAACATGTACAGCTTGCACAGGGACTCTCGCCTTAAGGAGTGTAAACTTGATCTGCATTTACTGATTTGTTAAAAAAAAAAAAAAGAAAATGCATGTTTCAAATAAGATTCTCTATTGTAAATAAATTTTTTTCTTTGGATCTTGGCAATAAGTGTGGCTACAGTTTATTTTCTGGGAAGGGTTGGGTGGTTTCTTGCCTTTGTTAAATCCTATCAGATCTGGCCTTTCTCTCTCCTCTGTCTGGGTCCATTTCTTTGTCCGCAGATGTAACTCACATTTCCTTCGTTGATGTGGCTGTGTTGGTAAGGTGAAGCTAATGAGAAATATTGACTTCCTGCTTACTTGATTAAGTGAGTGTATTGAATTAGTTTAGTTGTTTTTACAATGTCTCTTTGACTTTAGGGGCAAAATCCATTTCCTATGATTGGCTCGAGGAAGCAGCAGGCTGTCACTCCTCCGTGCGTTCTGCTAGTGTGTTCAGATCAACCCTGAGACGCTGCCCCTTCCCCTCTGAAGGCTTCGTAAAGGGCAGGCAGTTACCTGTGGGAGACAGGTGATTAATTAGAGATGTGCCTGCTGTTAGATTCGTAATTGCCCCTGACTCTCTCCGGGACCCCAGGTTGAGGGGTGTGTTTATAGCGGGAGTGAGGCGGTGGGACGGTGTCTCGTTTCCCATCACCGCCGTAACAAATCAGCACAAACTTGGCAGCGTAACACAGCAGAAAGTTGCTCTCTCACGGTGCTAGAGGCCAGAAGTCCCGAAGCCAAGCGTGGACAGGGTCGTTCCCTCTGGGGGCTCTCAGGGAGTCTGTCCCGTGCCTGTCTCCGGCTTCTGGCTGTGGCCAGCACTCCTTGGTGTTGCTTGGCTTGTAGCTGCGTCACTCCAGCCTCTGCCTCTGTCTGCACATGGCCTTCTCCTCTCTGTGTCTCATCTCCCTCTTCTTTTTCTTATAAGGAGACCACCCATTGGATTTAGGGCCCACCCTAAATCCTGGATGATTTCATCTCAAGATTCTCAATTAAATCTGCAAAGACCCTATTTCCAAATAAGGTCACATTGACAAGCGGCAGTGGTCAGGATATGGATGTATCTTTGGGGGGATACGTGTGTGCCAGTGGGATGTGTGGTGTGGGATATAAGCTTGGAAAGCAGTCTGGAGCCCCCGAAGGCCCTCGGCTCGAACACCCCTCTTCCTGCCTAGGCACAGTGGCTGTAGGCTGCTCCCCTTACGTGGGGCCTCCCCAGTCCCTAACAGAGTGGGCTAGGCAGCCTCAGCCTTGGAGGGATGGGAGGGGTGTGGGAGGGTCTCTTTTGTGATTTAGAAGTGGGTGAAGTTATGCTGTCAGGCGGCACAGGGAGAGAAAGACGCAGCTGCCTCTAGTCCCACTGTCACCCTCACCTGGCAGGGATGCTAAGCCAGGGCAGGGGTCTGCCTCCTCCCACTGACCAGCAACCTCTGCTTGGCTCAGCCTCCCAATTACACCTCCTCATGGCTCAGCCACAGCCCCCTCACCCAGATGCTCACTCCTCCAGGCCAGACCCCCTCCTCCACCCTCACCCCAGGTTCTCACCTCCACTGTGTTCTCAGAACAGCCCAGCCCCTATCTCTTGAATACTTTTATTTTTCCCATTAACTCAATCAAAACATCCGTCACTAAAAATCTAGAAATGCAGGTAAGAAAAAAACCCTCGTATGCAAACCAAGAAATGATAACTGTTGGGACCAGCCCCATGGTGTGGTGGTTAAAGTTCGGCACACTCCGCTTCAGTGACCCGGGTTCATGGATTCGGATCCTGGATGCAGACCTGCCCCACTCCTCAGCCACACTGTGGCGGTGACCCACATATAAATATGTTAGCTCAGGGCTAATCTTCCTCAGGAAAAAAAGAAGAAATGCTAACTGTTAACATTTTCATGTTTATTTTGCTGTGCTTTTTCCTCGGTGTGTGAAATGTTCGTTGATCTTTTTATAAAAGCGAGATTATTTGGAGTTAGGTGGTGCCACCCTGGCACAGCCATCTGCAGGGCCCTGCACACCATTTTGTAAAGTTTTTTTCCACCTAACACTGTAATGTGGCTCTCATGTTATGGTAAACTTTTGCATCAATAAATTGATCTCTTTGTCATCATTTCGAGTGACTGTGTGTGTTCCGTGTACCAAAATGTATTTAGCCAACTGCCCATGATGGACATTTATATCAGGTCCCAACGTTTTGCTGTCACTATACACGCATGCTGTATGTTTCCTTATGCACATACGTTTGTGAACATGAGTTCTTCCTTAGGCTGAATTCCTAAAGTGGCCAGCACTCCAGCCAGAGGCCACCAGGAGCACACCTGTGACTGAACAGGTTGTTGCTCGGTGCAGTGCGGGGGAACACCCTCCAGGGGGAGCCGTGGGGCATCTCAGTAAGCAGGTCTCAGCTTGTGGCAGAGAGCTTGGACTTGGGTCAGGTGGTTCTGGGGAGACTCGGGGAGGCAGAGCTTTGCTCCACTGGATGCTGTCAGGCCAGAGATGCTTCTCAGGGTGGGTATCTCAATACGTCTTATCTAGAAGAAGACTAGACTAAGGAAAAGCTATAATTAGTACAGAAGCAACAGTCACTCATGTACCCATTAGCCAGGATAGAGGGATGTTTGGTCCTTTCTGTGGTTTGGATAATGTTCACGTCCTGTCTGTGTTCCGACATGATTACGGAGTGGTCTTATTTTTTTCTTGATCCATCACAGTGTGGTCGGTTGGACGCTGCTGTTCTGTGAAATTGTCTGTGTTCTATACGAGAACAGCAAGACCTGGCGGTGAGTGCCGGCCAGCTCCCTGAGGACACGGGCTGCTTTTCTCCTTCTTGAAGGTTATACACATTTTTAAAGTTTGGGTTGGGAAGCCCATTGCCAAATAGCCTTCCACTAAGGTTGTACTAAGATATAACCCCACCACCACTACACAGACACAAGCCCGACACACACAGCCTCAGTATACGCTCTGGGGCACAGGATCTGGCAGTTGGCTGCTCTTACTGTTGGCCTGCCAGCCCGGCCTAGCTGGGGAAGCACGGGCCCCAAGCTTGGCCTCAGGCCCACCTACCCCTTGCCTCCCTCACTCTACCTACCCACAGGCCGCTGTGCGGAGTGCCGGCCTCCGGGACACTATGGGTTAATAGCAGCTGCTTTTTCTCCTACGCTCACTTTATGTAACGCCACATACGCTTGCAAATGTTCAGCCCGTGATGGCTGCTGAGGACTATTTAAGTTATTTTGCTCTGCTGAGTGCGTGGAAAGAGAAGCCAGCAACTGATGTGCCAGCCGGCATTACAACCTTTGAGATTCTCAGCCTCTCTTAGAACTTCGGTTTGTCGAGTCAGTTGAAATCTTCAGCTTCTAACATCATTTTTGGTTTTCTTTTTCAGTCTCAGCATTTCCTTGGTGCTCTCAAGTTGAAGGTGGCTTTGCTGAGACAGTAAGACTGCCTTGTGAGGACAGAGAGTGGGTAGGGCGGGGAAGGAGATAGAAAAGAGGGAGGTGGTCACTGACGACCTGGGGAGGGGGCCCCTGGGGAGTTTCTTTTTCTTTCCAGTTTGGGGCTCAGCTCCTTAGGTGTGAGATCTGAGCTGCTGAGGCCACAGTAGGGAGCGTCCCTCGAGGACGCCTCCCCAGTCCAGGCCCCTGACTCCAGGAGAGAGAAGCCATCGGTGCTCCGCGTGGGGCAGGTAGAGGAGGTGACCGGGCCAGAGTGAGGCTGCCCGGCTTGGCCCTGGTAGGATGCCGAGGTTTCTTAGCAAAGCCTCTCTACTTTCCAGGACATTCCATTACACTTGAAAAATTGACCAGAGTGGGGTGGGTGTTCTGATGGGGGCGGGGGGGGGGGGGGTGGAGGTGTGTGCACACGTGGGGCATGTTGGCAAGAGGAAGGTAATTACTTACATGTGAGCACCCGCAAGGGCTCCCTGGGGGTTAGCTCATTTTAGCCTTGAAACAACCTGGTTAGTAGAAATTATTTTTATTTCCATTTAACAAAAAGGAAACGGAGGCTCAGAGAGGTTAAAATTCTGGGGAGTTGACTGAGCCACTCAGTCAGGAAATGGACAGCCGGGATTCGATCCCAGGTCTTGGTGCCCTGAAGGCCAGGTCCTCCACATTCCCCAGGCTGAGAGGTTCCTTTATAAGGAGGTCTGAGCAGAAAGTGGTGGGGGGAGAAGGCATAGGGCAGGGATGTGCCCTAGTGCCTGTGGGGTCCTTACATCTGTTCTTAGTCTGACTGGTGGCCCTGCCTTGAGTCTGAGCTGGCTGCCCTGTTGTTTTTATGGACTGTAAACAACCTGCTTGGGGCCGGCCCGGTGGCGCAGCGCTTAAGTTCACACATTCTGCTTCGGTGGCCCAGGGTTCGCTGGTTTGGATCCTGGGTGCAGACATGGCACTGCTTATCAAGCCATGCTGTGGTAGGCATCCCACATATAAAGTGGAGGAAGATGGGCACGGATGTTAGCTCAGGGCCAGTCTTCCTCAGCAAAAAGAGGAGGATTGGTGACAGATATTAGCTCAGGGCTCATCTTCCTAAACTAAACAAAACAAAACAAAACAAAAAAACCCCTGCTCCTTGTTCAGTGGAGGGGCTGGCAGTGGGCTGGCCCAGGGTGTGCTTTGTTAGGCTGATGTGAGCAAGTGGCTTTGCTCTTCCTGGTCTTTGCATGTTTCCCTCACAGTCAGTGGACCCAGGACACCTCCCCAGGCTGGTGCACGTGGCCGGCCGGACTCCTGAGTTCCCTGGGCTGGCATAGCCATGGCAGAATCTGGAGAATTCACAAGTCTGTCTTTTGGATTTATTAGGAGCTGGGAAATGCAATTTGGAGATCAAAAGGGTAGGACTAGACAGGACCCGGACTCCTCGGCCCCTCCAAGCCCTGGGAGATCTACGCGCTCCACTCCTCGAGTCCCGCCCTGGGGTGCGATGAGCCTGCGCGGTCGGTTCTTCAGTAAGTCCTGACCTCTCCACTCCAGCCCAGCACATGCTGTTCCCTCCAGCTGGGACACTCACCCCGCCCCATCATCTTATCTCTCAGCTAATTGCTACTCCCTTAGGACTCATCCTTGATGTCACTTCTTCCAAGGACCCCCCCAGGCCTGGGTTAGTGTTTCAAAATGTAGGTTTCATTAACATTCAGGTCTGGTGAAGCAACAGATCAGGAGACAACTGCCATTGAAAAGATATTTTGTTACAGTTCCCCAAGAGGAGGGGACACGCCACACCACAGAGGGCCACATGAGGAAGCACCAGCATCGGGAAGGAGGCAGAGGGAGCCTTTATTGTGGTTTCTGCAGGAAAGAACAGGTGAGGCAGGGTGAGCAGGCTTAGGACTGGCTAGTCAGAATCATCTCAGCAGGCTCGGGGGCAGAGGGGCTCTGTAGGTGTCTGCTGCCTCTCCCTGGGGTGACTAGGGTAGGGAACAGTGGCCCTGAGTGTGAGAGCACGGTAAAGGAGGTGGTTGGGAGGTAGGCTATGGATCAGTTGGTTTGCATCTGGAAGGTTCACATATAGACGAGTCCTTTACTGTCTCTAGGAATTGGCGAGCCCGAGAAGGGACAGTCCCCTTGCGTGAGCAAGGTCCCAAGACGTCAAAGCGTCAGAATAAAAACGCAAGCTTAATGCAGTCGGTTGCCCCTCCTACGAGTTCCTGCTGCTCGCTGAGCTTGACCCTTGGCTTGTCCATCACCCTGGACACCGTGTGCCTCAGAAGGGCAGACTTTAAACCTCCACGAGCAAGGTGCCCGGCATAAAAGATGATTTGTGAGGGCAGCTCACAAATGACTTTTTAAAAATAGTTATGTAGATAATGTATATTAGAAGCAAACCAGCATGCCAAATATGTTATTTCATCAATAAATTTACTTTAAAAACATTGTAAATAACAAAAAATTGTAAGTAAAAAGCTATGCCCATTTTTATAGAAAAATATTAAATAAATAGCATTCCAGGCGCTGTGAGGATATGAAACTGCAGAGGTGGCACCCATCCTTCGCCTTGCCCCCGTTTCATCCCCAACACCTTGCACAAACTTGACCCTCAAGCATTGCTTAACTGAGGGAGGGAAGCAGGCCCGGCCCAGCTGTCATCACCACCTCCCAGCCCTGGCCGGGCTAACCCGGAAGTCTTGGAATAATGGAATCAGCAGTGGGTGGAGCCCAGGAGTTGATTTGTCTGAGATTCGTTTTGCCGAGGAGAAAACTGACCGAAGCGCAGAGTCAGAGGGAGGACTTTCCCGAGGTCACACAGCAAGTTAGTGGCCAGTGCTCCTTGCTAATCACTGAGACCCTACCCTGTGCCATGTAGGACCCAGCTCGAGGGCAGCCCCCACCTTTGCCTCTCCTCGGTGGAAGCCCCTGCCTGTCTCCTGGCTCATGCTCTGCCTCAGTGCCCGCCCTCTCCCCCCGCCCAGCAGTGGCCTGGACCGGGGTGCACAGCAGCCTCCTACACCCTGGGAGCCAGCTGATCCTGATTTGAGTACCCACAATTGCCTCCCACTGCACACATACCGTGTCCTGGGCCCTGATTCTTCTAGAACCGTGGTCTTTAGAGCCAGCACTCAGCCTCTGAGGCCTAGACACTCCACACTGCCAGGCCCCAGGGGCTCTGGGTCTACACTTCCCACCAAGGGAGGCTAAGGGTGTGCCAAGATCTCACAGCTGGTCGGTGCCAGAACCAGAGTCGAAACTGAGTGTTCTTTCAGTGTATCCCACCGCCTCCCCATATGGTGACTGGTTGGAGTCACTGAAATGGGCAATCTGGGAAGGTAGTGACCTCCTCATCCCTGGAGTGTTCGAGAAGATGGGCATCCCACCGAAATCCCCCTGTAACTGTGGGATATGGGATTTGGTACAGGATGGTTCTGGCTAAGAGCTGTGCTCAATGAGGTTTGGTGTCTGAGCCATCAAAGGCCTTTGCTCTTAGGATTTCTGACTTGTCTGGGCCCTGGGGCAGGGTCACAGCACATCCCAGCACAATGGGCACCACCAGGAAGGGACCTTGAAGGAAACATGCAGGGAGCCATTTCCATTTATTTGCATTTGTTGTCTCTGACTTTGGCTAATAGCTCGGTTCCCAAGAGCTCTGGGGGGATGTATGTGCAAGGGGCTTTGCAGGTGGGCTGAAGGCCCTGGATCCCTGAGCTCAGACCCTATAGGGAGTGATGGACCCAGTCCAGGCCAAGGGTCCTGCTTAGGGACGGCAGGGAGTGCAGCACTTTGGGACGCTTCCCTGGAGTGGCCACTAGATGGCGCCCAAGGGCCTGCTCTCAGCTGTGCCCCAGAATTGGTACCTGAGGGCATCCTGGGCTGGCCAGAAGGGACAAGTGATCCAAGTCAATAGATTTCAAACTCTTTAACTGGAATCTTACGTGGGGCGCTACATTCCAGGGACAGGTAGCTGGGAAAAGGGAGAGAGCAGCAAAGAGAGCAAATCTATCCATTTGTGCACAGACATCCGCTGAGGTGGACCGTGACCCACACAGAGGCAGACACACACACACACATGCATAAACGTGCGTGCACACACACAGAGTGCCCATCCGTGTGCAAAGGCAGGGCAGTGGGTAGGGACTGGTACATTCAATTATCAAGTCAAGAGACGCTTGTTGAACGCTTCCTTGGGGCAGAGTTTGGTTGGTGGGCTCTGTGGGGACGCAGGGATGGGTAAGCCAACACAGGACACTCCACGCTAACCAACTACTCTGCAAAGCAGACTGTGGGTGTCCGGAGAGGGAGAATTGCAGATCTGAGGGTGAGGAGGGAGGGACATTCAGGGGTGCCCCCGTTTATGGGGTGTTTTATAGTTTCTAGAATACCACTGCAAGTAGGCAGAGCAGCTCCCTTCCTGTTTTACTTTATAAGTTACACGACTCAGGAGAGGCTGCACGTGGAGGCTCTCAGGGAAGCCTGCCCTCAGGACTCACGAGCTGCGCTGACTCCAGGCTCCTGACTGGAGCTGGGGTTTCTATGAGCCCCGGGGTGGAGGCCCAGGACTTCCATGGATCAAGTTTCCCCGGCCCGTCAGATGTGGCCCCCACCTCCCCCTTCCTAATTCAGGGCCTGGACGTGACAGACCGAGTCGCTGAGGACACTGTAAGATTCCGCCCTGCGCCCCCCAGAATAAAGATGCTTGGCCTTGTCCCCAGCTTTTTGTCAGTTCTTAGTTCCCAGAGAGAGCAGATTAAAAATCATCTACCCACAAAATAAATCATCAGACACAGCTTTTAATAAAGTAAAACCCTCTGGTTTTTACTTAAATATTTTTGCCAAAACATTTCTGGACACTAAAGCTAGAAATTAGAGGACCCCAGAATGCCAAAGCTGGGAGGGATCTGAGGGCCTTCTGGTCGGATCTGATTTACAGATGAGGCCTGAGGACTAGGGGGGGTGGTTCTCCCTGAGGCCCTTTTAGAGAATCTTCCGGGTTTCCCCAGATGCTCTAAGGACACATGGCACTAAGTGGAAACAGGCATGACACCATTCCGCTCAGGAGGGAGCCGAGGAGGAAGTGCACCCGGGCTGAGCATTGCTCCCGCAGCCCCTCAGCGACAGCCTCCCACACGGCCCCCAGGCCCCCAGCTGCGCTGCAACTGGGCCTGGGACAGGAAGTGCTCGGAACCTCCCTGATGTTGCCATGGTGCCCACGACGACCCAGGACACCAAAGGTGAGCTCCCCTGCCAAGGCACCTTGGCGCGTAAGAAGAAAAGGGTGAGCCCCAAATGTCCCGAGCTCTCTCAGGATTCAGCCTCAGAAGACGAACAGCCCCAGGGATCCTGTAATTCAGAGACTGAAGTGATGCGAGTACCTCCATTCAAGAAGCATCCCCTGTAAATGCACCTGTGCTGAGGAGGGGGCTTCAGAGCAGTAAGTGCGGCCGGTCCTTTTTATCCGGTTGAGAGTCAAGGAGGGCATCCCTGGTGGCCGGCCCTGCTTGGACTGGGTAGAGAGGGGCTTTGGGGGTTCCAGGCTGGGAGGCGGGAGGGGTCTGGAGCTGAGGGGCCATCGTAAGTAGCACATCATATGGTCAGCCTACTTCAAACCCTGCCCCCGTTCCCATCCTTTGGTAAAGGGTGAAGAATCGTGGGTTACCACCTATTTTGTCTCATCTGAGCCACTTTTCAAGCACAAAGCAGAGAATTTTCTGTCCACTAATGTGCTTTAAAAAAAAATGAGGTATTCTCTTGATTTGGTAAATATTCCCCACTCGAGGCTTACTCATTCTTTTATCCAAAATATAGATTCTTTAGGTCAATCTCCTCCAAAATATTTTGAAGAGACCTTTTGGAAATGTGTTGAAAATTTAATCTTTACCTCTTTTGTCTTCCAGGTGCTTCTCCCCCCACCGCCCCCTCCCGTGTAATCGCCACTGTCATTCATGAAAATGTTGAACCCGGTGAGTAGGTCGGCTTTACGAGAGGGCAGGCGGTGGTGGAGCAGAGCTCCTGGTTATGGTGGTATCACCAGGTTTCCACAGGCGGTGGGTCTTGCACCACCCAGGACTCCAGCTTTATTACTGACTCTGCTGGGAAGAGCATGTTCGGGGTCCTGCCGACGGAGCTCACCATCACTCAGGTCTCACACTGCAGCAGGCCAGCTTCTAGAGTCAGATTCCACAGTTTTCAATCACCCACCATATTCCAGGCACTATACTAAAACATAGTTCCCAAACTTTATTTTATTTTATCATTTTAACATCACTACCATCACCATCATCATCCTCATCCTCATCCTCATTGTCATCATTCCCATTTTACATATGAGAACCAAGAAGCCTAACAGGTTAAATGACTGGCCCAAGGTCGCACAACTAGTTTGTGGCAATAACAGGATTTGAATTCAGATCCTTCATTCCGTGGCCCCAGTTTCCCCACCACCCCGCTGGTGCTTGGCGTGGCTTAGGCTCAATGGCACCCATTCCTATGGGTCCCTCATTACGCACTTTTCCTGGCCAGATTTCCTTGAACCGTCGCATTTCAGGTTTATATCCGTGCTGGGTATTCTCCTGCTTCCTTAAGGAAATTGCTGATGCCCTGGGGCCTCAAGAAAAAGTCTAAAGTTCCTGCCCAATGACCCAGCTGGGCCTCTCCTCAAAGAATTGAAAACAGGTGTTCAAACAGACACTCATGCGTGAATGATTGTAGCAGCTTTATCCACAATAGCCAAAAGGTGGAAACAACCCAAGTGTCCCTCAGCTGATGAACAGATAAACAAAATGTAGGGTCTCCATACGATGGGCTATTATTCAGCCATGAAAAGGAATGAAATTCTGATACATGCCTCATAAAACATCATGCTGAGTGAAAGACCCCAGACATAAAAGCCTACATATTGTATGGTTCCATTTATACAAAATATCCAGAATAGGCAAATCTGTAGAGGCAGAAAGCAAATTAACGGTTGCCAGGAGCTGGGGGAGGAGGAAATTGGGAGTGATGGCTTCATGGGGGCAAGGTTTGCTTTTGGGATAATGAAAATGTTTTGGACTCGAAAGTGATGCTGGTTGTACAACATTGTAAATGTACTAAATTGCACACTATGAAATGGCCAATTTTATGTCTTTTGTATTTCACCACAGAAAAACACCAAAAAACAAAAAAGAACAGTCCCTGGCTGAGGTCTCCTCAGTTTGGTATCTCTCTGAATCACCTGTTAGGATAAGCTCTGAAAGAACCATTTCTTGAAGAACCATTTCCCTGCCGTGGGTTCTTCAGAGCCACCTACAAAGAAACCATCCTTCTCCCTGGCCTTTTGCCTCTGGCACCTGCTGTCCTAGATCCGAAATTCCAAATTACTGTGTAGCTTGAAATCCTCAGTCTACTGAGTACAATATATTGGGAAGCCCCAGGAAGATGGCTCATGAGAATACTGGCCATGTTTGAAAATTAACCACCATTTTAAAATATGCCTTGATTTTCTTTCTGCTGTACAATTTGGGAAACCTGGCATTTATGTGAGGTTAAAAAAAAACCCCACTACTTCCTCTCTTTCTTTATTTCCCCAGCAGCACAAACCTCGGCTGGAGCGCAGGATCGCTGGTGCAACCAACCGGTGGCGTCTCCCCAGACAGCCTGTCTCCGGGGACCTGCTGGCACTCTCCCAGTTGTGCAAGGCTTTGAGCATAGACTTTGATGAGGCGCTGAAGAACCCACACAGGTAGGGAGAGCACAGGCCCATGGCCAGAAGGGCCCCTCAGGGTGAACTGCATTTCTGGGAAGTGCCCCGTGGCTGGGCCACTGTGGTTGGGCAGATGGGCTGTCACAAGGCGCGTTTGTGTGGAAGGCTGCCTTTGGGACCATCCCTTAGGGATGCACAGGGTCAGTGTGTCTACTTCCTCTAAGAATGTGGGCAGTGATAAACGTGCAGAGAGAAACTGACCATGTTTTTTGTAGATTCTCCTTTGCATTGGGAACGTTGGATGCTAACAGGATTCTCTTATAAGTTTATCAACTGATTTGTTGACGAACAAAACTTAGCTAGTCCTGGCTCAGAGTCTGAACCCCTCTCATGAATGCCCATTTCCACCTGGTTGATTGGCTTCCTATTCATTAGAAGCTGGCTTCCCCCTCACTTCCAAAGTATTCTAGGCAGCTGGCTCAGAGCATCATTTCTTCTTATTGTGAGTCCTTTCTTGCCTCTCCTGGGGACACAGAGCTGGACCCTGTTGCAGAAGGAACACTTCACTGCCCTGGTGCCTTGGTCTCAGCGGATGCACTGCCCTCCCTGGGCTGGTAGCATCTGCCTTGTGAGCACACAGTCGAATCTTCCTGAGCACGGGCTGGACCCCTGGGCACACAAGAGCTCCTTGCTCCATGTTTGCTGAGCGAGTACCCTGATCTTTGCTTTCTAGACCCCCCTGGCCAGCCCTGCTCCATTGCGCCCCCCACCCCACAGGTGCACATTTGAATAAATCAAAACTCATCTGGATTTGGTGTCTAAATTCTCTGATGACCACAGCTTAGAAAAATTGAGTGCTGTGAGTCGCTACTTTTGGCATTGGCTATTCATAGCCTTGAACGATCTTGAATTTATATTCTGTTTGGTTAGAGCCCTGGGGAAGCCTTAGAGTTGTTGCCAAAGCTCGTTGTGTTCCTTAGCACCAGGGCCAGGCTGGGCAGGAGGTGCTGGAGCGGGGCCTGGGAATGTAGGGAAACTGATGCTGAAAACTGCTGAGGGTGGCTGGGCAGCGGAAGTGGGGGTCTCCAGGAGTTGGTTTGTGGAATCGCTGAGCTCAGCTGGGGTTGGTAGCCTGAGGGTGGGGCACAGAAGCCAAAGGACAATGGCAGTTGGTGCTAAGCTTTAGGACTATTAAAAGGAGTCTATCAGACAGCCTTGGAATTCCTTCTCCATCTTCTAGCTCTGTGACCTTTAACCAGTCACTTAACTTCTCTGAGTCTCTGTTTCCTCATCTGTGAAATGGCAATAATAGTGCCTCCCTTGAAGAGTTATCTTGAGGGTTAAATCAGACAGTACATTGAAAATGCTTGGCGTTATTTCTAGCAAATAGTAGATGCTCAATACACGGAGCAATTATCTTTGCAGCCTGGGCAGCACTTTTAGTTATCGATCCTGGTGACCTCATTTTGGGAGGTGTCAGCCCTGTGCTCTGCCAGCCGCCAACCCCGTGTGTCACTCTGCCTCTTAGCACCTTCTGCAAATCAAAGCGCCTTGCCTCCAACACAACAGATCTCTCCCTGGTGATGCGGGAAGCTGTGGTCCAGAGGCAGGGTGGGGCAAGTAGGCACTCTGGCAGGCTGACCACTCGTGTATCTGGTAGTCAGCCAATCTATGCTCAGCTTGCCTGGGCGGTTCGGCTCTGCTCCATGAGCCTCTCACCCTCCTCCTGAGACAGTGGGCTAACCTGGACATGTTCTTGTCATGGTGATGGCAGAAGGCAAGAGGGCAAGCCAAGTTGCACAAGAGCTTTTCAAAACTTCAGCTACATCACATCCTCTAACATCCCATTAGCCAAACTCAAAGTCAAGGGCAGAAAATCAAATTAGAGTTTTGCAAATATGAAGCCAAAAGCCCTTTGGATGGCTTGCTGTAGGAAGTCTATATGTCCGTAAGAAATATATGGAATTTCCCCCTTTCCCCTCTTGTTTCTCCATCATAGGTCATGACCGGGGAGAGCGAGCCCCAGCCTAACAGCACATTCCCAACGTCCCCACATGCCACTTCATCACAGGCCATTTAGTCCCAAACAGTAAAGAGGACAACTCACAGATGTCATTTATTCCATTAACTTTTCCAATGGTCCTAAAATGAACCTGGCCTTGGAATCTGCAGAGCCTGCATGATGAATGGTATATCTTGGCAAGCAGCCATGACACCAGGAGAGAGCAGTGTGGTTACTTCTCTCGTCTGGCTTCTCCTGGCTCAGCCAATGGCAGGGATGTTTGTGAGGGTAGTTGAGCTCATGGGCATAGCTCCATGGTTTCCAAAGCCCATTGCTCCATTTTGAGACCATGGTCTGAACTCTCGACCTGGGCTAGCAATTCCCAGATGTATGACCCAAACCACCAGGGGAATTGAGGCTGGCTTGGGTCAGGTCCACTGCTCCTGTTGGATAAACAACTCAAACTCTCACTGCCTTCCTGAGGCTGAGTCACTTGTAGCCACCCTGTCCACCTGGAAAGGGCGGCATGTGGTTGATTTTATTCTGGACACAGGTACCCCCACCCAAGCCCTCCTCCGTGCACCCTGGCCCATGAGGACTCCTGGGATCATTGGAAAACAGAATGGCAAAGGTGACAGTGACTAGATGTGGTCATCAAGTATCCCTTGGCTGGTTGGCTTTCTTGGGATGACTGTCTTCAAGCTGTGAATATGTGACTCAAACTTTGTTTCATTTCCTTGCTCAGCAGGATCAAAATAGTGTTTATGGGAAAGCATCTTACCTTTGTCATCATTCAATCATTGAACGGATATTTATCAAGCACTTGCATGATGGCGATGCTGGGGTTACAGCAGTAAATACACACTGAATCTGTCTTTGTGGAACTCAGAGCCTAGTGCAGAGGATGCGTGGGTAAAAGGCAACCACAAGACACTGTGGAAGGAGTTTTCATGGGGGTAATCCCAGGGCAGCAGTGGGGAGGGCTGCTGGTCCAGCCTGCCCAGAGAGCAATAGCTAAGCTTATCTGGAAGGATAAGCAGGAGCTCGTCAAGTGGAAAGGCGAGGAGAGCACTACTTGGCAGAGAGAGCCATGGGTCCAAGAGAATGGAAGCGAGAGATGGCGAGTTCAGGCTGTAGAGAAGGGCTGGAGTGGAGAGTGAAGAAGGATGAGAAGCAGGAGCTGGCTAGCCATGCTAAGGAGTTTGGGCTTTTCCCTCGGAGAACTGGGGAGACACTGAAGGATTCTCAGCAGGAGAGAGGCAAGACCAGATTTGCATTTCAGATGGTCCCTCAGGCTGCAGTGCAGGGTGTGCATCAAAGAGGAGCACACTGGAGTCTGGAGACTGGCAGTGACTCGGGGGGGATGATCGTAATTTGTATGGAGGTCATAGCAATGAGGGCAAGGAGAGATGGATGAATTCAAAAGATATTCTGTCAGATCTGGGCAAGTGATAAGATGTGACAGCACTCAGTGTGCTGGCCTGGGCTACTAGACGCCGCCGGTGCCATTTCCCGGTGGAGTGGCAGGGTTGGGTTCAGGGTAGATTCTGAGTTTAGCTTTCAGACACAATAAGACCGGGGCATGCATGACCCCTAGACAGAGGTATTGATGAGTTCACTTCCCAGGAATGCCTAGAACCCTCTCTTCCTTTCTCACGCAGATATTTATTGAGCACCTGCTGTCTGCTAGACATTTAAACATTCGTCAAAAGAGGTGTGGTTCAGGCAGCCAGGTGTAGCCTCAACTCCCTCCTTGGTAAGGCCTGCCCGCAAACCGAGAACAGGAATTCACGTTTCAAGCCCCCCATCCGAGCTTATGGTTTATCAAATTGGCAGACAAAGGTGACCTGTGGAAACTCTCATGGGGCGAAATACGCTAAGGTTGATTAGTGGATGCTTCAGGGAGGCTGTCCTGGAAGGACACAGGTTGCAGTTGGAGAAAAATGTCCTATTAACGCCTGGATTTTTTGTTTGTATTTTTCCTTGAGGTTATACGTTTCACAAATTCAGAAAATTTTCTCTGAGAACTTGAAGAACAAGGCCGTCCAAAATGGAGAGGCAGGTGAGTTATGTCACCAGTAGATTCAGGCAGAAGGTTTCTGACCTCAGGGGTGTCTTGGGGTCTCTATGGAAGGAAGCCAGACCAAAGGTCAGGTCTAACGTACGTTAGGTGCCCGTAAATATTTGTCAAATGCACGATGAATGAAACCAAGCTGGACAATCACATTTTCATATGCTAATGGCCATGATGAAGACAGATGTGCTGATGCAAATAAATAGGCTTTGGGTTGGACCACTAAGCAGAAGCCCCTTCGAGCACGGGGCAGCTGTTCTCCAACCCTTTGGGCTCTAAACAGTCATGAGTTGGATGTCACATTGACACTTGTCCAAGAGGACTTTTCTGAGGAAGGATCAAGAACCAGACTAGGTCTGTTCAGCTGGGAAAAGGCTCATGGAACCCCTCGAGGAGGCTGGACAGGCCAGCTCCTTAATGGGGCTTTTTCTGGATAAACCCCACCCCACGGTGTGGCTACCTGAGGTCAGAGCCAGCCTCCTCCCTAGGAGGGGCTAATTGATTTCTTCTCGCTGTCAACTCTGGTTGACTGGGGGCCCTGAGAAGGAATCTGAGGCCGTCTCCTGGCCCAGGAGAAAGAGTTTCGGGATTGGTTGGGATGTCTGCCATGCATTCGCCATCCTGGAAGAGGAAGTGGATGTGCAGTGAGGGGACACGCTTTATCCACATTCCTCTGCCTATAGTCACCCTGATCTGGTGAGATTCTTTCTAACCTGGCACAACCAGACCATCACCTGAGGCGATCCAAGATTTGAGATGAGAGCCCAGGTTCTAAACCCCAGCACCAAACAGTATCGTGGAGTTAGTGAATAACAATAAGAATAACAGGAGAAGACGCAGGTACCCAAGGTCACGTGGTTAAAGTAACAGCAAGGTCAAGAAATAAGTAGAAGGGCTAGTGGCCCTCGAGGTCCTGTCTGATACTGAGATTTAGGGTTTGGGGGATCACCCATGCACCACCCCATTCCCCCAGCTCTGTGCTAACACAGGGTCCAGCCTGCAGAGCCCTCCCACCCACAGCCCCTCATGCCTCACCTGGCCTGGCATCCTCGGATCCTCCATCTGGCCTCGTATCAAAGTCTCTCCTCTCTCTTTGTAGTCACCTGTGCTGTCCACGGTGAGACTCCCCGCATACAGCCCTTTACAGTCTTCACACTGTGTCTCAATTCCCACCTCCCAGCTGGGCTTTCTGATGATCCCCATTCCCTCGAGGAAAGATGCTCACGAGGACTCTGCTCCCTGGTGACAGCCCTTTTACTGTACTGCACTTTGCTGTTGCCTTTCAAGTGGCTAATAATTAGGCACTCATCGCCCAGGAGTTTTCAATAGGGAAGTGGATAGTGATTTTGCTCCCCCGGGGACAGTTGGCAATGTCTGGAGACATTTTTGGTTGTCACAACTTATGGGGACGGGTGATACTGGAATGCTGCTAACATCCTACAATGCTCAGGATGGCCCCACAGCAGAGAATTATCTGGCCCAAAATATCAGCAGTGCAAAGGCTGAGAAACCCCATAATGGGGAAGGCAAGAGGAGGCCCCCAGGAGTGTCCCAGCCAGTGTCCCAGCCCCATGAAGGCTTTTCCAATTCCCCAAACTGGAAGGTAGCCGTGTGCCTCTGAAGTCCTGCAGCTGTTGGTCAACAGCTCCCTTGGATGTTCGTTGCCTTCTGTGTTACCTTGTGAGTCTGCCTGTGACATCCCCTGGGAGCCAGTAAGCCCCAAAGGTCCCCACTGTCATCCTCGATGGAGAACATGGGAGAAGGAGTTGCGGGGTCTCCGGGAAGGGCCGTTGTTGAGTTGTTTGCTCAGCATCTCTTTCTCTCCTCAGACGTGATTCTCGAATGCCTGGGCTTTAAATGGGAACTCCATCAGCCCCAGCTTTTTCAGTCCAAGACCCTGACCAAGCTTTACCTGGGGGCCCTGGCCCGGGCCACCACCAGCCCCATAAAGGAACTGGAGAAGCTTCTGCAAGGTACTTTCTCACCGGCACCAGTGCGGAGGCCCGAACACCCCCTTTTTTGAGAGACCCCGGCTGGGCATTTGGTTATCTGATTTAGGCGCTTTGGCAGTTAAGGGCAAGGCCCGTGGTGTGACCTCATCACGGGATCTCATCTCAGTCTCCTCCGGTATAAAATGGGGACAACAATTCTTACTGTGTTGCGTTGAAGACTAGAGGTGTAGGCGTGAAGTTCTAGAACAATGCCTGGCGTGTGTGAACACACAGGAAGTGTCAGCCATTTTTCTCTTAACAACCCAATCTTGTCCAGCCGGCTGAGACAGAGA
Source organism: Equus asinus (assembly GCF_041296235.1). Taxonomy (NCBI): domain Eukaryota; kingdom Metazoa; phylum Chordata; class Mammalia; order Perissodactyla; family Equidae; genus Equus; species Equus asinus. The sequence goes on along the minus strand of NC_091791.1, from coordinate 10,747,547 downwards.
CTCTCCCTACTTCTTGAGAAGAGGGAGTGGGTTGTGTTGAGTCTTCTGAGGGGCTCTCTGGCAGGAGGCATAGTTCTGATGTGTGTGGCTTGTTTACCCTAAGTGTGCTGGGTAGAGGTTTACACGTGTACATCGATTTTATTTTTCCTTCCCTTTCCTTAATTCCACCTCATTCCAAAAAGTATTTAAGTGACTTCTTTCTTCTTTTTCTCCTTTTTTAATCCTAATAATCCCCATCTTATCTGTCCCATAAGCTCTTCTCCGGCAGCCTTGCCAACTTCTTCTTTGGGTAACAGGTTGGCATCGCCTCAGAACAACGACTCATAAGCAGGTGTCATGGAAAATTTAAGGTTTCCCAAGCCAGCCAGCATGCCAGTCAGGATGGGATTACATTTCCAGGATGTGGCAGCAAAGCCTTGTTATTCCAGAACCAGACAGGCTGCCAGGGCCCCCAATCGCTGCCCCACCCTGAGCCTGGAGAGAGGCCCCGGCTGCCAGCCGGACTCTTCCTGGCCACAAAGCGTCTGACTCAGCCCTTCCCGGCTGAGCTGGGAGCCGAGCGCGGCTGCGGCATTCCCACAGCCGCAAAACAGCCTTCATACTTGCTCACGATCCTCGCTCTTCCTAAGCGCTTGTCCAGGGTCATCGAGAGTGGCGCTGAGCTCTTCCTTCCATGTCACCTGTGCCCAGGGCAGAGCTCTCACTTGGCCTCCAATGAAAGGCCATGGAGGCCCAGACAGTGAGCACACTGAAAAGCAAGAGAATCTGGAACGGGAAAATGAAGTTATTGTTAACATTATGGTCTTTAACATGTCTAGAATGGTCTCGTCGAGAAGATCTGACCCTGCTAACACAGCCGCTCTGACCCAAGCCCCCGCTAGAGGCTGGGCCTGACTAGGGAACATTGGGGTGGGTGTAGAGCTGAAACCCCAGCGCCCTGACTGCCTCACTTTCCAGGGTCTTCCCACAAGTGCCACCAACTGCACCAGGCTCTGGGACTTGTGTCTCCACGATTTTCAGTGGGTCCAGCCCTTCCTGTGCCTGTGAAAGCAGAATGCATCCCACCATGATGGATCGTATGTGCATCTCACAGTTACCGCTCTTGTGTTCTTGAGAACATCTGCCTTGCTGTCCTGGAGTTGGCAGCAGAGAACGTTTCTGACCAAGCCCTGACGTGGCGGGCTCTGTGGAGACGCAGCCCCCCGTTGGCCACACAAAGCTGTCCCAGCTGCTCATTATCTTTCCACCAAGAGTGGAGGGTCAGCTGTACTTTAGCCGGGCATCTTTATTCTCTGGGATGAAATCCAAGAAGGAAACGGCACTGTTACTAAAAATGAACCACCTTGGTTTAAGAGCATCTCAGAGGCATGTGATCAAATTCTTACTTTCCTATAGGATTTTGAGGTTTTCCTTAAAAAGGAGGGAAGGTTGAACTTCTGTCTTCTGCTTACCCGCCCTAGCTAAGATTCCTTCCTTTCTTCAACAAATGTTGAGTGCTTAGCCTACGCCGGGCACTGTGCTGGGAACTTACTGTCAGGGTAGGGGACAGAGAAGCAAACCCCAAATGATGATAAAGCGTGATAAATAGCATGATACACACTGATACTGACGACCACCTCCTAGGTGTCTACCATGTGTCAGGCACCCACCAGCATCATCTTATTTACTCCTCCCAATGGGGGTGAATGATAGAATGGAGCATGCCAATGGGAGGCCGTGCAGAAATCCAGGAGAGGAAAATGATCCAGAGCCTGGAGCAAGGCCTGGCACTCAGTAGGTGCTCAATAAATATTTGCAGAATGAGAGCCTGAACAGAGCCGGTGCCGTGAGCCTGGTGAGGGGAGGGGAGGCCGCCTCGCTTGCCTGAGGAAAATGCATCTTTGTTCTCTCTTTTTCCTGCAGTCTTTGTAGTTGCAAACTGTGACAGTTTTTGGCTCCTGACTCATGTCGTTTTTCATTATCTGGAACCTTGAGCTCACTAGGCTTGGGATTCTGGCAATGGACTCCATTCATTCTGTCAATTCAGCTGATATTTACTGAGCACCAGTGTGTGCAAGACTGTGCGGGGTCCTGGGGATGGAGTGGCGAGTAAACCATCCCATGTGCGTGCCCGACAGATAGTAGACCCACAGATCCATGGTGTAGTAGCAGATGGTAGTAACAGCAGGTGGTTAGTCCAGGAGGAAAAATAAAGCCATTTGGTGGGGGAGAGGGGGAGGTGGTGCTACCTTATATATGGGGTCAGGCAGGCCCCTGATTGGGGAGGGAGGGAGCCCCGAGACTCACTTGGGAAACAAGCCTCAAGGAGGCAGGTTTGGGACACAGTGAACCAGAGACTGGTGGGAGCATCCTGGGGCCACTGGAGAGGCTTTGGCTTTGTGCCAAGGGTGTAGGACGCCACTGGAGACCTGAAAGCAGTGTGTGTTGTGATTAACATTTTAGAATAACCCCGAGTGGATGGGGGAGGCTGGCAGTGAATCAGGCTGCCCTTTCCCTTCCTCCTGGACGCCTTCAGTGGTGGGGGTCCCCTGGTTGGAGATCTGTGGGACAAAGTTTCAAGAGCCACTGGGTGGATGCCTCAGTCCCACATTCATCCTTCAGCAGGCGGTCCCTGTGCTCTTCTCTCCTGCCATGTCTGAGCTGGGTGCTCAGGGTCGGGGTGCAGAGATGACCCAGGCCCACCCCCTGCCCTCCAACTGCTCACAGCCTAATGGGGTGGGGGTGGGTGAGGAGGGAAAGAGAGAGCAAGGAGGGGCGTAGTCATAAATATTTGAAGTGCAGTGTGAGCATCAGTTTCCCAGTTTTGACTGTCACAGTGGCTGTGTTATATCATTGGGGGAGGCTGGCTGAGGGGCACACTGCAATTCTCTATACTATTTTTATAACTTCTTGTGAGTCTTCAGTTATTTCAAAATAAATAATCATTTCAAAAATGCATCCACTTAACAAAAAACAAACAAATTACAGTGTGGTACATGCCAAGGTCAAGGTTGTGCAAAGGGTGGGAAGCCTGACACTGTATCTTGCACAAGTCACTGTGGCTGTCATGTCCATATGTCCTTATCACATTTCCTTTACCAGCTCACTTGACTGGGAAGATCAAAGAAAGACCCCCCATAAAGAAGATGATCATTTCCTTGAAGATCAATGACCCCCTGGTGACTAAAGTTGGTAATGTACACCTGTCTTCATATTCCAAGATGCCATTGAACCAGTGGTCCTCCCAGATTTTAAAAAACAAGCAACAACAACAAAACACAGCAAACAAGTGTCACACAACGTTCAGTGCTTCCTTGTTAGAAATGCCTGAATGATGCAAAGAGAGGAGGGGAGAGAGGCTGGGACAAGTTGGGAGGCAAGAAGGCATAATGCTGCTAAAGAGAGGTGCTCCTCCTTGGGAAGGAGGCGTGAAGGATGCAGGGGTGGAAGGAAGTAGCAGGCTTCTCAGACGGACCCAGGGACAAGTCCCTGCCGCTCTGGGTGCACATGGCCCCCCGGGCGCACACTGCCCTCCCAGGGCACCACTGCCCAGGGAAGCTCTCAGGCCCACCTTTGTCCCCAGCCAGCGCTAAACTCTCCCCTTCCCGCCAAGGCCCCTCGCTGGTGGGCTTCCAGCAGCAGAGGCCTCCCCAAGGGGACTCCCTTGGGCTCATCACCCTCTCCCCATCTCGCCACCTAGAAACAGACTTCTGTGTTAATACGACATGTCAAGAAATCATCTGCTTGAGTGCTGGTTGGGCTGTTTGTCCTCAGAGCGCTCGGGATGGCCCCACAGTGCTATTTGGGACCAGGTAGAATTTAGAACGAACCAGGTCATCTGCTCCCTCGCCACAGGAGCTCAGTTCCCACACTATCAAATTATCCTGGCTCTTCCCAGGGGTCCTTAACCTCTTTGAAGACCCCAGACTCCAAGGAAAATCTGCTGTAGGTTATATGTCATCTCCAGAGAAAAAAATGCTCCAACATGCACTCCACCTTCTGCGCATATTTGGGAGGGCACCTCCCTGCACAGGCTGTGGGCCTGCGGTGAGGAAAGAACCCCTGAGGCACAGACTTGGAGGACGAGCTTACAGGACCATCCTTTCAGCAGGAGCTCAGTTTTCTTTAGTTTCATCCTCACCTCCTTTTGGGAAGCTGGGAGCCCGGGTGGTGTCTGCATCCAGGTCAGAGCAGGTGCATTTTCTCTAATGGTGTCTCTGGCCACCAAGCTAGTGGACACTGGAGCATCCAGCAGGGAGGGCACTGCCTGTGCGTGAGGGACTCAGGGGTGCAGAGCGGCCTGCTGACAGCTCTCTCCCTCGGATGCTGCCTCCCTACAGCCTTTGCCACAGCCCTGAAGAACCTCTACATGAGCGAGGCGGAGATAAACATGGACGACATGCTGGGTGTGCTGGCTTCCGCTCACATTCTCCAGTTCAGCACCCTGTTTCAAAGGTAAGGAATGGTGGCGAGGCATGGGCCAGGGCCAGCCCTGGGCGGGATAGGAAGGGGCCTCCTGGCCCATTGCTTAGAACATTCCTTTTCCGTAGGTTAGAACATCCAGGATTTCTTTGCACACAGCTTTGAGTCTGCAAAGGAACCAAGACACTAATTCACACTAAGGCATTATGAGCTCACAACCGAGCTACCTCTTCAGCAACATGCTCATTTTAACTAGTGATTCTGGACTCACAGGAATGAAATGCAAATAGGGGAATTTCCATGCGTGGGAGCTATTTGCCTCTGCACAAAGTGACTTCCCAATAGCACTCAAACTGCGCATGCTTATCAATTTCACCTGTGTTCATTTTGGGCTCAAAAAATCTCTCTCCATTTGGTGCCCACACCCATAAACTGGCCCTTTGAGGGTAAGCTGACTTCCCATCAATCTCAGGGCTCATGTTTCCTACTCATTTTCTACCTTGTTTTTCCTTGTAAATAGCATTTTCATCTTTACAAACGTTACACACAGTCATTGTATATCTTTCAGAAGAGAGAAACATGCAAAGATTGGAGTCAAAATTGCCCATCAATCCAACTGCCCATTTTGGGCACAGCCTTTCTCCTTGGTACTCAGACCCCGCGGCCTCCCTGGGCTGCCCATCAGCGGGGTCCGGGTGTGAGGACTAGGAGGCATTGACAGTGCATTGGCATCGAATGTGAGAGCGGCCTCACCCCGACCAGGGTTACCTGCGTTCATGGAGAACTTGTGGATGCTGGAAATGTGGGGGAGCGATGGAGACAGCTCAGTGTTTCTGCTGCACCTAAGCAGCCAGTGAAATGCAGCCTGGAAGGTTGAAACTCTTGGGCTCCCAGTTTTCGTTAGACTTTTTCTGCAGCACTGAAAGCAACCCAGGATGTGAGCCTCAGGGTCTGTGCTCAGCCACCTGGAAGCGGCTCCTTAGTCTCTCCATGTGCCTCAGTGGTCTCAGCTGTGAAATGGGGCTCATTACACCTGTCCTGCCTGCTTCACAGGACTTGGTCGGGGGTGGGGATGTTGGCACAAAGGGCTTTGAGACGGAGCGTTTGCTGTGGTCAGATGTGCTTCCCAGCTCCTTGCAGGGATTACCTCATTTCATCCCTGCAGCCCTAGGAGGAGGTATGTTACTATGCTCACTTTACAGATGAGGGAACCGAGGCCTCCAGAGGTGAGTAACTTGCCCAAGGCCACCCAGGTTGCACATAGAGCAGCCAGGACTTGAAGGAGGTCGAGGGGCCCCAGAACCTGCACCCCTAAGTCTGTCCCATTCTGCTTTGCTCAAGTGATGTGGTAACGTCCTTTGCTCATTCATAGTCCTGACGTCCCTGCTCCCCTTCTCTCCAATGGCGTTTGGTCAGACGGGGTTTCCTAGGGCCAGCCATTCATGAGTTTATTCGGTCACACCTTCATTCATTCATCTGTTCCTTTGTGAATGATTCCTTGGCCTTCTCCAGTACACCGGGGAACAGTGAGGACCAGGTGGGCAGGCTCCCTGACCTCTGAAGCTTCCTGCCCAACAGTCTCCAAGACACAGGAAATGAGTAAAGTGAGGGAGGAGTGAAGGGTGAGGATTCCCAAATGGAAAATTTTGTGTATGTGTGGTTAATTTCAAGTAAAACTGGTACCTGTGATTAGAAAGAACATTTCTTAGAACTGCCCCCTCTTTTTGTATCCTGTAATATTCCTCCATTCCATTAATGCTTATTAAAGAGTAAGGGAACCAAATGGAAAATAACTGATGGGATTAATTTTTCTAGAATGTTCTGTCCCTTCCCTCAGGCTTTTTCAGGGATGTATGGCTACTGCACTCACGTCCTAAACACAGAGGTGGCATCTTCTAGCTCTTTGATTTCCTGGTTTCTGATGCACTTCAGTAGAGAGAGGAGATTGAGGGCAGGGATGGTCTGCCTGGCTTGTGTCACCGCCCTAAGCCTCAGTTTCTTTATCTGAGGGAATGAATGAATGAATGAGTGAATGGACTTCCCATCTAAGCCAAGAGAGGACATTAGCTGGCTCTGTGGAGGGCAGGGGCAGGATCTCTCCCAGGGACCTTACAGGTCTCAACTCACTTGTAGAGTCCACACAGCCAGGTTCAATCCCACAAGCGTTTGTGAGCTAGTGCCTCATTCCTGGGGCAGAGCCTCCATCTGGAGCATCTTGAAGCCTCGTCAGGGATGCAGAGGCCTCGTGCACGAGGGATGCAGGCTCTCCAAGGCCTGGATGTGACAGCAGAGGACACGCTGAGGGGGACCAGAGTCTTGAAAAGGCACTCTGGCATGTCGGCCTGGCCAGACGGGTGGGGAGGGGCACTGTGGGAGATGGGAGGCCAGCAGTCGTAGGCAGGGTTAGGTTGTGTAGGGTCGTGGACTGACTAAGGAATCTGGCCTTGACCTCGCAGGTGATGGAGGAAAAGGCTGGGTTTTCCTGAGATTCCCCACGCCCCTTTCATTGTCTGTGTCACCCATCTTCAGCTCGGCAAAGCCTCGTGACATAAATAACTACTAAATCACAGCTTCCTTACGCAGGCGTTTCTGAGCAGCTATGTCCTGGTGCTGTCCAGGAAGACATCTCTGACCCAAAGGCTGGAAGGCCAGCTTTCCTCTTGGAGCAGGGCCTCCAGCCACCTTATGTCTGTCTTGGAGCCTCGGCTGCCCGACCTCGGGCCCAGATTCAAAGCCCCATCTTACTCTCCGAAGCCCAGCCTGGCTTACTTGTGGCTGAGCCAAGAATCACAGGTTCTTCATTTCTTTCCTCCTCCCATGCCTTCCTTTGAGAGCCAGAGCAGGAAGGGCTTTGGAGATAATGAGCCAAACTTATCATTCCACTGATGAATGAATCTCAGCCTGCCTGGGCTGATGGCGGTGCCCAAGATTCTACAGATCATGGTGGTGGGCCTGCTATTCTCAGTCAGAGCTGGGCAGGCCTGGCACACAGCTGGGCTGGGTCTCGCCTGCCTTTGAGAGGCTGATGGTGCAGTTGGCAGGGGTGTGGCAGCACAAGCTTTAGCATGTGGTGTGTGTGTGTGCATGTGTGTGCACGCAGTGGAACAGAAGTGCCCCAGGTCTCTTTGATAGCATCATAAATTAAGGTGCTGGATGAGGCATCAAAGGTCAGCTCGGCCGAGCTCCTAGCCAGTGCAAAATTTCACCGAGGTGGCTGCCTAGGTCTGAATCCTGCATACCTGAGGGTGTTCATCTTTAGGGGATGAAGTGTGTACATGCAGTTTCCACTGGGTGCTGTTCATTAGACTCACGCATCAATATCTGCACTGGCACTGCTGGGATCATGGTTGTCACGTGCATATGCACGCATACGCACGAGTACGCACACACACACATAATCTCCCTAAGGGTCACTTGGGTCCCTCCAGGCTCACAAGGCTGGAAGGGCATTTCCTTGCCTCCATGCAGGACTGAATTCCATCTGCGCCTTTAGACTTTCCAGAAGTAGGAACCCCCACCCTCCCTGAGCCCAGGGACAAGTGACCTGGGTAGTCCCAGGGCTTGCTTTGTGTCCTCTGGTCTGGGAAGCCTGACCATTCCAGCCCAGCCCGGCCAGTGAGTCTGACAGTGAGAACGGGAGAGCACAGGCGAAGGTGTCAGCCTCCTGGAGCATGAATTTCTGTATCCCACCTCCAAATTCAGCTAATTCTGCCCCTGCATCTCTCCTGACGGAAGCCAGCACCTAAGAACACTGTGCCTGGTGAGAGGTGGGACCTGACCCTCTTGCACAGCCCCATTCATGCCTCAGTTTCCACCTCTGCTGATTGGTGAGCTCGGCTGACAGTGAGACCAGGAGCTCCAGGAAGACAGGAGCTTTGTTCATGACAGGTATTTCCAGAACCAGCAACAGAAGCCAGCACACAGCAGGCACTAAGGGGATGGATTTAGGCTGGGAGGGCTGCTTCCTGGCAGTGTGTAGTTTCATGGGGGAGTGGTGGAAGAGGCAGAATACCAGGCAGAAGGAAGCCATGGAAATCAAAGGAAGGGGAGCATGTGAGGAGAAGCAATCAGGGAGACTTCCAAGAGGAGGTGGTACTTGAGCTGAGCTCAGAAGGATTCCAGCCATCAAAGGGTGAGAGAGAAGGGGACTTCGGGCAGAGGAGCATGGAAACGGGGACATGCTCGGCCACTAAGACCCCATGTGGCCGGAGTTGGGGAGGGGCATGGAACAATGAAGGGAAAGGTGAGTGGGGAGGTTAGGATCATGCAGACCTTGAAGCCCACGTGGGCAGGTTCCACCTGGTTCTGTCGGCAGAGGAGAGAGCCTGAAGCTCGGAAGGGGATGGGGACAGGACCCCCTCTGTGCTTTCTGCTGGGACCCTCAGGCCACAGCATGAGGATGCCATGGGGAGGCGGAAGCTGGTGGAGGCAGGGAGACCTGTAGAGAGGCTGTACCAGAGACCCAGGGGAGAGGTGAGGGGGATCTGAGCTAGGCAGGGGCAGTGGGAGGGAGGGGTGGAGGCAGGTCTTCCAAGAGGCAGTGAAGATATAGCACTAGGGACTCCAATCTCACCAGCCAAAGTGCCCGAGAGATGACAGCAGAGTCTCGTGTTTATGCAGCCCAGATTGCTCCAATACTCCAGACAATTCCTTCAACTGGGTGCGATCAGTCTCACTGTGGTGAAGGGAAATCCTAGGATCCATAGGGGTAAAGTACCTTGATCATGACCAGATTATTTATTCATTCATTATTTCTTGCTTTGTTCTAGTAAGGGCTTTTGGTGACTTAGAAGAATACATAAAATAACAGGGCACAAAATAGTTAGAAAAAAAAGAAAAAGAGGAAAGAAAAACAAGGACAGAGAGGCTGAAGTTGCATAACAACCTATACTCTTGCTGTAGGTGGGCCACACATTTGGCTCTGAGCTTCCTAGCAGCTAATATGAAAAGGGAAATTTGATCAGTGATGTTAGACAAAAACAAATAAGTGGCTTGGGAGAAGCAAAGCTACCGTTGGTAATAAAACCCTAGGTGTCTTCATCGGATGACACTAAGTGACATCATGATCAATGTCCTCAACAATATCCATAGGGTGAATGCAAGAATAAATTTTATTATATTATTCTTTCTTGGTATTGGCAAAGTCTTCACACCAAAATAAAACTCAGTAAAAGCTATTCTTTGGGGATGCAGCTGATGGTGGTAATGAGCCCCCCAGCTCTCTGCTGATCTGGCTTAATTGAAGAATACATTTTAGAATATGTGCGGGAGTTACTGGGTATCCTTTAAGCTTTTGTCCACAAGCAGTGTGTATCTCGGCCGAGCTTAGGATAACCATTGAGTGATAATGAGTTCAAGATTGTGCTTCTACACGAGATCCCAGTAGCTATTCTCTGGGCCCTGTTTGACAATGTAATGTGAACAAGCCTTAAGAAAATTGTGCTGAAGAGTGGTTAATATCCGCTATGAATTTGTTTGAGTCACTGAAACTCCACGACCCCGCCATCCGCCTAGCATATCCAACCCTCCACCCACCTGTCCATCCCAGCTTATCTCCTCTTTGGTCTTGCCCCCTGCCCCACTGCACTGCAGCTGTGCTATCCTTGATGTTCCTTCAAAGTACAGCACCTGCTCCTGCCTCAGTGCCCTTGTACATGATGTTTCCTTCTCTTGGAATGCTGGTCTCCCAACTCCTCCCTGGCCAATTCTTTGCCCTCCTCCTTCAGGTTTTAAATGTCACTTTTCCGATCCTTCCCCCGCTAGGTTAGATTCCCCTTTTTCTGCATTCCCTTGGCACCTTGTTCTTTAACTTTTTAACCCTTAACACAATTGTAATAATGTGGTTATCTTCTAAATGTTTACTTAATGTGTATTGTCTCATTGGCCCATCAGCTTTGCTTTTTGCACCCCAAGGGCCTCACCAGGTGCCTGGCACATGGTATGTGCTCAGTAAACAGATCTTTAATGAGTAAGTGAGGCCTAGTCGTGAGAAAGGACCAAGATTTTCATCAGAAAGTCGCTCTTTGAATCCACTTGTGCACAGAGAGGAACGGAGTGAGAGGATCCTCTGGCAGCACAGTGGTGGTCTGTGCAGGGAGAAAATGCCTCTGGCAGGGCAGAGATGGCCATCCTGGCTGAAATTAAACCTCAGTACGACACCTTAGGGGCTTCAGCTCGAGTGCTAACGCTGCTCCCTGGTGTCACAGCTGCTTGGTTGCCTTCTGAAGGGTCTGATCTCAGGCCTCGCCTCCCCCAGGCCAGAGCTCTTGCAATAGGCCTTGCTGGTCTTGTCCTCCTGTCCCGTGTTCATATCCCTCAGGCAAGGCTCCCTCCCATGTGAAGGGCCCCTGCTGCCGTCTGGAGTTGAATGGAAACCTCTGGAGCCGCCCCGTTTTCTGAGAGCAGCCTGGGGGCCGGCAGGTCAGCAGCCCTCTCTCCGCAGGTGCGTGGCCATGATGATGAGCGGACTCACGCCGAGCACCATCAAGAACGTCTACCTGGCCGGCTGCAAGGTGAGAACAACCTGGACAGGGCGCCTGGGGGACCTTCAGGGGCACCCAGACTCGGACCTCACGCACCAGACGCACATCCAAAAAACCCACCCGAAGGCACCAACTTCAGAGTGCCAATATTTTATTTTGCCAACTGAACTTTTTTAATCATCTTATTTTTAAAAGGATATTTTAATGCCAAAAAGGTAGAAAAGCCTTAAAAATGGGAGTGGGGGCTGGGGGGGTTAACAACCTTTCTCACCAAAACAGCAGACAACCTTCCAGGACATTCTTGTTGGAGTCAAGTGACATTTGTCCCACCGGGGCCCAGTCACTGTTGGGAATAAATGAGCTAATCTAACTCTCTGATCTTCAGAAGAGAAAGCTGAGACCCAAGGGGGCGGAAGACCTGGCCAGGGTGACACAGCTTCTGAGTGGCAGCGCTGGGTCTGAACCCCAGGCCTCCTGATTCCAGCCTGTGAGGCCACCACTGACCTGGATGGACGCTCACACTGAAACAGACACATTTGACCCTAACGCTTGGTTCATGCATAATCAACGTGTCACAGTGTTCTTAAAATAACATCTAGCGATATTTTAAGTACCTATTTTGTCAAAGACAACTTGATGTCCTCACCGTCACTCCATTGGTCATTAGACAGTCCCTGGGTGCGTGAAATCTTTACATTCCGGTCAGCATTTCTCAGCCACTCTTTGGCCTGGGGAAGACCTGAGGACACGCAAGGTATACTAAGTAAGCCCCTGTCAAGGTCCCTGGCCCCGGGAGACCTTTTCCATTTTCTCTGGACTTTCATTCTTCTTACTTTTAGGACACGCGCCCACTACTAGCCTCAGAACTCCACGTGAGGCACACCCGACAGGACCTTCCGCGACCTGTCACTGACTTTAGGCCAGAGGTTTCAGCATGCAAGCCCTGTGGTCAGACCACCTAGGTTTGCTCCTGGCTCTGCCACTGACTTGCTGCGTGACCGCCGGCAAGAGCAGGAATCTTGGAGCCTCAGTTTCTCCATCAGTGAAATAGGGATACTAGTGAACTAGCCTCACGGGGTTGTGGTGAGGATTGATTTAAATCAACCTAGTGCTGTGCCTTGGGCATAGTAAACCCTCAGGAAATGTCCTCTGCTGCAGGACGTCTGTATTTTCTGTACGTTACGGCGAAGGTTTGAGCTCGCCTGCAGCACCGCGCTCCCAAGATGCTTGTAGCATCATCACGGTCCAGGAGAGGGCGCCGAGAGTTCAGGAATGCCTTCATCACTCAGCCTTTCTTGCCTTCTCAGTACAAGGAAGAACAGCTCACCACAGCCTGCGAGAAATGGCTGGAAATGAACTTGGTCCCTTTGGTGGGGACGCAGATCCACCTCCGGAAGATCCCGCAGGAGCTGCTCCACAAAGTGCTGAAGTCCCCCAGGTCAGAGCTGGTTCCCTGGGATACTGTGTGCAGGACCAGGAGCCGCCCCTGGGTGGGCCTGGGGGAGCAGGGGCGGTGCAGGGAGGGCAGTGCTGCAGCGGGGACACCTGCAGCCCTGCTGGACAGGGCCAGTGTGCAGCACCCCCTCGATCCCAAATTTCCTGCCCTCCTGGACAGCCAGGCCTCGTGTGGGGGCCAAAGCGTGGGAGACTGTGGAGTTGGGGAGGGGGCTGCATTCACGCTCTTCAGCAAGGTGGGGACCTGCTGGGTGGCCACTGTCTCGTTACCCACCTGGTAATTAATTAACTAGTTGCCTAAGTAATTTAAAAAATCCTGACAACGTTAATACACATTCATTATGGAAAATGGAAAACAGGAAAAGCAGAAAAAGAAAAATAAAAGCGCTCACCCTAAATCAATTTCTACCTCCAGCCCTGCCCACTCTCCTGAACAGCTCTGGACCCAGACGTTCCAAGGGTGTATGACTTCTCTGACAATTAAGGCCAAAACCCAACTCTTGGTGCCCCCGCCTGCCCTATGCTGCAGCCCCACCCCCAGCCTTCCTCCACCAGCTGCTTGTGTTAGCACCTTGGGATTCCTCTGGATGCCCGCTCACCCTTGCCCCCCAAGTGCGGTCAGTTCTATTTCCAGACCAAATCCGTGTCTCTGGGCCTTTCTGCACCGGCAGCAACCAGAGGCCAAGCTTCCATCGTCTCTCATCTGGACCACTGCAGGGACCTCTAACTCAGGGTCTTGCATCTGCTCCTGACCCCCTTCCACTCACATCTGCAGCCAAAGGGGCTTTGGCTCTGCTGATCTGGCTCCTCTGTCCCACACGCCCCACAGCAGCTACAGGGCCTTCCTGAGGTTCCGGCCCCACTGACCGGCTCGCTGCCCACAGGGCTTCTTGCGTGCCTCCTGCCTGAATTGCCTGGCCCCAGTGGCTCCTTCTCATCCTGTGAGTAATTCAGGAAACAGCCCCCAATGCGTGGGCTTTTAGGTTATTTCCAATGTTTAACCAACATAAATAGCGCCTTGGTGACATCCTTCAATGTACATTTATCTTCATCCAGATCATTTTCCCACTATTTCCCTTTATTCTTAGAAGTGACATTACTAAGTCAAAAGGACTTTCTGTTTGTTTTTATTAGTATTTTAAAAATATTTTATTTGAAAATAATTTCAAACTTAAATAACAATTACAAGAATAGTACAAAGAATATCTATAGACCATGTACCCTGAGTCGCCCCATTCAATTTCCCCCCTTTTGCTGTGACGTTTGCATCTGTGTGCGTATCTACATACACGCTTTTTTGTTCTGGACTCTTTGAGGGCAAGCTGCACACATCATGTTCCCTAACCCCTAATGCTTCAGTGTTTACGTATCATCACAATGCGGTTATCAACCTCAGGAAATCTGACGTTGATGTTAACCTTAACATCACTGACCCAGTACTGCCTTTCATAGCATCCTTTTCCCTAGTTTAGGATCACAGATTGCGTTTACCTGTCATGTCTCTCTGGGAATCTTTGTTTTCTTTCCTGCTTTTTCTCCCCAAATCCCCTCAGTACATAGTTGCGTATTTTTAGTTGTGGGTCCTTCTAGTTGTGGCATGTGGGATGCCACCTCAGCATGGCTGGATGAGCGGTGCCATGTCCGCGCCCAGGATCTGAACCAGCGGCACCCTGGGCCGCCGAAGCAGAGCGCGCGAACTTAACCACTCAGCCACGGGGCCGGCCCCCTCTCTGGGAATCTTTAAAAGGTTCCTGATCCTCACTGCCAAGTTATCAAGATTATACTCCCTTCGGGTGAATTTCGAAAGTGAGAACTAAATTCTACTAAAAACTTGAGCGCTATATTAGAAAATAAATGTTTACTCATGCTTATGTGGTAGAGAGCATTCTGATTTCAGAAATTAGATCTGGAAAGATTTATTCTACTGTTAGTTCAAAATTCCTAAATAGCTTGTATTGCCCTCACACTTAGGCAGAAATGAGGTTGGTAGACTGTTCTAGAGTTGAAGGCGACCGTATTACCTAAGAAGACCTCAGGACCCGGGACCCCAAGAGCAGCCCCAGGGTCATTCTGCCCTGCTCCCCACTACTTTTCCACGCATGTCCCCCCCACCCCCACCCCGCCAACAGAGCAACGGTTATGGAACTCTTGAAGAAAAGATAAACATGGCATCCCTTAGACTTTTCATAACACTGTCCCTCCCTTGGAAAGACTGAGCTGCCCCACCTTGGTAGCATTTAACCAAGAAAAGGGAAAAAAATGTCTGACCACAGCCAGAACATTAGTGACGGGATAGGCCTTACAAAACGTACACTGGGCAGGAAAAGAGGTCAAGAACATTATGTGTCAAACGTCTAGACTCTCAAGCTTGGGGAGACATGACTGATGTGGAAACTGGGTCCTGCTCCTCCGGCCCCTCCCCTGGAACAGTCAGCACAGACAGGCCAGGGCTTTCCTGGCTCAAGGAGGGGAGAGCCCTGCGTGGCCACGGGCACGTCATCAGCCCGTGTGCCCTGGAGTGACCAGGCCAACAGCTCCCAGACTCGTGCGCTCATTATCCCAGGTGAACTCTCCACCCGGTTAATGTCCAGTGGCCACTTGCTTTAAGCTGGAGGGAAGTGGGGAACGGAGGGTGCAGGACAAGGGGGCCTGGGCCACACCCACTGCCTGGTGAGATGGCTAGAAATTTCCCTAGGCTCGGGTTCCTCATCTTGGTGCGCTTGCCAGCTGGTGGATCTGGCACCACAGACCACACCTGATTAAGAATGGACCTTTGAGCGAGTTACCTTTCGTTAGCACTTCTGGGTGTGTGCTGTGCTATGCGCACTATCTCTTTCCCCCCAACCCCATGCTGTAGGTACAATTGCTGTCTCTAAGATAAGAGGGACTAATAAAAGGCAAGCCTCGGCCACCTGGAGCTCCAGGCTCCAAGGTCCAGGCTCCCACCCTCCACACTCCACCGTCTCCTTGTTTGTTGAGAGGCCAGAGTCCCCAGCAACCAGAACTCAGTGAGGACTGGGCTGTCCTGGGAAGTCACGTGGCCCCAGAGCTGCTGTGTGGAAGTGCCAACCCCCAGGTCACAGATGGAGTGTCCCTTGGCCCCATTCAGCATAGACTGTGGGCTGTGTTAATGGTCATAGTATTTGGGTCTCTAAGCCTTGTTGGAACAATATCCATCTCTCAGCAGATGCTTTGGCTTCTGAGCCATTCAGCCTTTCCCTTCTGAAGTCCCTTTGACCTCATCTTCATTTGGGCTTTGCTTTCCATCTTATGAACAGTCTGGGGGAAATACGCACAGTTTTCCTGACCTCCTAGGCCTCTGGTTTTAATTTCTTTGCCTGGGCCTTTGGTTTTCAGTAAATTTTCTTCTTAGACGTCACCGCTAGGTTACCTGTTCTAAGTCTAATATTATGAAAGCTTCATTCCAAGTTCTGTTTTTCTGGAAGCCAAGCTCTCTGTAGACTTAGGAGGGTGGAGAACTCGGAAAGTTACCTGGTTCCTATGTGCATGAAAGGCTCCCCTGCAACCAGGGGCACAGCATCCCTCTGTGTGTCCACTTCTCCCTGACTTCCTACCTATGACACAAGGAGTCTTGAGGCTCAGAAATTCCCTAAGAGAATCCACCCCTGTCCTGCACAGTGTGCCTGTCCCGCAGCTTTCCCACGAGCATGTGGAACGCCATTGGGCATCCCTCTCAAACAGTAGTTCCTGAGGCTAAGGCTTCTCTGGATAATACTAATTATTGAGCGTTTGTAGGATATGGAACGCTCTGAGTGGGTTATCCACTCTGATTCCTACAGCAACCCAGTGAGGTGGGTACTGTTACCTGTGCTCTCACCTGTGGAGTGCAGATTACAGGAAGAGATTGGCCCAAGCTCCCGCCATGCAGCATGAGGGTTGGGATTTGAACCCAGGTCTGAGCAGCCTCAAGTACGCGTTCATCACCAGCCCACTGGTATGCTCTGCACGAGGCCTTTTTCCTTATTGATGGTCAAGATCAATAAGGATGTTGATGTTCATGTTTTTTATTGTGAAAGGAAATTACAAAGGTAGGAGGATAATACAAAACACAACTGGACTCAACTCCCCAAATGAGCGAGTGGTAACATTTGGTCATAAGTTAAGAAATGAAGCATTACTGATAAAGCCGCCTGGGTCCCCTCCCAGCCCTGAACTTTCTCTTCCTCCCTCTTGGCCTCCCTCCCTAGAGACAGTCAAACCCCTGTTGGGGACCTGTGTGAGCCCAATCCGTGGGATTATAAATTTATTACCTCTGTGTATGTACATAAATAAGGCGCGCTACTGTTTTGCAAAGGTTTAAACTTCAAATAAATGTTCTGACAGTGATTGTAATGTTCTCAACTTACTTTGTTCACTAACATCATGCAATGCTTTCTCTCCGTGTTGACACTTACACATCTAATTAGCATTTTAAATTTAATTGCTGTGCAGTGTTCCATTGAATGAATAGACAACAGTTTTTTCATTCCCTTCCTAAAGGCCTCTTGTTTTATTTTGTTTTGCTTCATTTTTTGCTGTGACAATCAATGATGCAACGGGCATCCTTGTTCATATTTTCTTGTTCACATGGGCATGGCTTTCTTTATGGTCTGTATTCAAAAGGGGGCTTTTATTATTTATATACAATTCTCTCAAAAAAAAATAGAGGACAAACAGTGCTTTGTTAAAAGCCTTTTTTTTTTGTCTTAAAGAACAAACGCCAGTTACATCCCTATATATATATATATATATATATATATATACTGGCTATAGCGGGCACCAGTAAACACACATAGAACAGCCCAGATGTTCACTATGTTGGAGGGAAGTTTAGGATCTCTGAGTTCCATCTTGGTTCAGGCCACCGGAGCTCTTAGGTAAATAAAATATGCTTGAATGTCCTCAGCAAGGTTATTTCCTGAAGGAACTAATACTGCAGGGTACTGGCCTGAAGACAGAGGGCTTTATTTCAACAATTACCCTTCATAATAACAGTAAAACCAGGATCCTGGTTCATGGAGCTGCCAATTACTCCCCCTGTGTTGCTGTCAGCCCGTCTTTTTTTTTTTTTTTTTTTTAAGATTTTGTTTTTTTCCTTTTTCTCCCCAAAGCCCCCCAGTACATAGTTGTGTAGTCTTCGTTGTGGGTCCTTCTAGTTGTGGCATGTGGGACGCTGCCTCAGCGTGGTTTGATGAGCAGTGCCATGTCCGCGCCCAGGATTCGAACCAACGAAACACTGGGCCGCCTGCAGCGGAGCGCGCGAACTTAACCACTCAGCCACAGGGCCAGCCCCAGCTGTCAGCCCGTCTTTGGTGTCAAAAAACCTTCTGGGGTCCAGGACCTCAAGCATGGATTCTATACCAGAAGTCACGTAGCACCCCGGCCCAGTGGTGGTTGAAGTCCTGGCAGAGTTCTTTGTGGGGACATCATCCCAAATGGCTCTGTGACATCTCCCCTCCTACCTCACCGTTACTTTGCAGACAGTGACAAATTTGGTCCTGTCTGGACAGACTCGAAGTCTATGCTTCTGTAAGTGGCCTAAACAAATAAGCGGAAGAGTCAGTTCTGCTGTGTCCGGAAATAGCGTGGGAGGTGGGTGGGTGACATTTCCATTGCCCTTTAGAGTCACGATTTAGCCTGGATGTCACCCACCAGGACCACTCAAAGTGGTGGGTGAAGAGGCTGTGATCTATTTTGAGGGCAGGATGCCATCTCCACGGTCAGAGATGGCAAATATCAATGGGTTTAAGAAATGTTGAAATGACTTCTTAGATCATCAAGTCGTCAGAGGCTGTTAAGAGAGCTGTTTGGGAAACATCCTTCCTTTACAGAGCTGACACATGGAGAGCAGCAGCTGCTCCTTCTCAGCCCTTGTTTCTTGACGACAGGCCTCCTGCTGCTGCAGGCAAACAGTGGGCTCTGGAGTTGGGACCCAGCCTACCACTTAGGAGTCAGAGTTGCCATTTGCTGAGCACCATTGCAGGCACTGTGCCAAGCAATCCGTATGTATGTGATTGGCTCAATAATGGTCCCCCAAAGATGTCAACATCTCAGTCCCCAGAACCCGTGAACATGTTAAGCTGTATGGCAAAGGTTAACAGGTTTGCAGATGGAACTAAGGTTGCTATTTGGACGGCCCTGAGATGGGGAGATGAACCTAGATTATTCAGATGGGCCCAATGCAACCACATGGGTCCTTAAATGGGGAAGAGGGAGGCAGAAGAGTCAAAACCAGAGAGAAATCTGAAGACGCTGTGCTACTGGCTTGAAGATGGAGCAAGGCGTCACAAGTCAGGGAATGGGATGGCTTCTAGAAGCTGGAAAAGGCAAGGAAACGATTCTCCATGGAGCCTCCAAAAGGAACGCAGCCCTCTCCACACCTTCCTTGATCTTAGCCCAGTGAGATCCGTCTTGTTCTTCTGACCTCCAGAACTATAAGTTAATAAGTTTGTGTTGTTTAAAGCTGCTCGGTTAATGAGAATGTGTTACAGCAGCGATGGGAACGCTACCACGTGTCACCTCCCATAGCCTTCACCAGTGTCCTCGGAACAGCGACAATCATCACTGTTCTAGAGATAAGGGAGATGTGGCTGCAGGCGGCTAAGCATCCCGCCAGAGGTCCCACAGCCAGTGTGGGCAGCACTAAGATTCTAAACCAGCCCATGCCCAGGTCTGCCCCCAGAATTGTGTGACCCTGGATAAGTTATTCATGTTTCAGCCCTTGATCAGGGCTGGGACTAGAATATGATGAGTGAGGCACTCCTCTCGGGTGCAAAATTTAAGGGGGCACCATAAAAGCTCAGTTATCGAGATAAAGTATATTTTAGTGCAATATTTTAAAATCAAAATGAATGTGAAAAGCCATGATGAACAAAATATTAAAATTTTAAATCAACATAGGGTCAGTCTCAATTTCTACATCTGTGAAAATAAGGACTATAGCCCAGCTTTGCAGGATTGTTGTGTGGAATTAAATGAAAGAATGTGTGAAAGCATCTTGGGAACACCTGTCTGGAGGAAGTGCTCATGAGACGACAGCCATTGCTCGGGGCAGCACAGCGGGTGGTGAAAGCGAGGGCTCCAGCGTGAGGCTGCTGCCGTTCAGATCCCAGCTCTGCCATTAACCAGCCAAACGACCTTGGCCAGGTCATTTAACGTCTTTGTCTCGGGCCACCTACAGACTCAGGAGAGGTGTTGCCTCGTTCCCAAACCCATTTTTAACTTTTCGTTTTCTGCAAACACTGTGGTTTTTTGCTCTTCCTAAAATTTCTTCTCAATCTTTTATTTTGGCCAGGTTGTTTACTTTTAGTGAGTTTCATCTTCTGAAAATACTACTTTTGTGGGTCTACTTGCAACTAAACCACAAAATTCAGACAATTCCAACGTATGAAACGGTGCTGGCATTTTTTATCAGGTAAACATAACTTAGTGTTGATTGATGGAATGTACATACATTGGTTTTTTGCTCTTAATATCATGGGGGAAAAGCATTAGTGATATAATTTTTCATAACCTCAGAGTGCAAAGAATGCAGTTTCCTTTATGGGGCCTAAGATTATGGGATATTTTCGAACCACTAGATTACTTGAAAAAGTGAATAATATGTAGGTGTTATAATATGAGATAATTACGTGTTTCTGGGAATTTTTTTGTGTCCAGTAAAATACATGATGCAAAAGGTACTCCTTTTATTCAAGAAAATTACCATACTACACTGACCTTAAAAATTTCATATTTAAACCATATCTAAATGAGACCAGGTCAATCTCATTTATATTTCACTAGATAGCATATAAAATTCTGGATTTTCTGGACAAATGAAGAAGCATTTGAATGTACAGAGGTTTCATAGAATTAATCCAGTGGGTTTTTTTTTTTTGAGGAAGATTAGCCGTGAGCTAACATCTGCCGCCAATCCTCCTCTTTTTGCTGAGGAAGACTGGCCCTGAGCTAACATCCATGCCCATCTTCCTCTACTTTATATGTGGGACGCCTGCCACAGCATGGCTTACCGAGTGGTGCCATGTCCACACCCGGGATCCGAACCAGAGAAGCCCGGGCCACTGAAGCAGAACGTGCACACTTAACTGCTGCACCACCGGCCAGTCCCTAATCCAGTGTTTTATACTCTCTAAACTTACAAATTCTAAAAGTTATATATATCAACATTTACATGAAAAATGACAATTACAGTATAATAGTGGGCACCATTTAAATGTGCTTACTAAATGCAGTGACTCTGATAAGCACTTTCTACTTGTTATCTCATTAATCTGCGTAATACTCAGGGCCCGGTTTTATTATTCCCATTTTACAGATGAGGAAACTGAGGTAGAGGTGAAATACCTTGTCAGAGATCATACAATTGATAAGAGATGGAGCCAGACTTGAACCCAGACCTGCCAAATCCCAGGATGCTTTAACGCCCATTCCTGGAACAGCAGATAGAATCCTTATCTGGTGCTCGCTCCAGCTGGTTCAGTAGTAGCTTCCTGGGCATGATGTTCAGAAAGATCCTGAGGCTGCCTCTAGGTTCGGGGTTGTTGTCGTTAGCCACGGACCTCTAATATTGCCCTGCAGGGCATTTCTTCCTCTCACTGTGTCCCCTCTGCCTGTGAGTGTTCTCTATCTGTTCAACTGAGAGTGCCCCATTAGTGGTGTGGCAGCACGGGGCCAGGGAAGCGGGGTGGGGGTGGGGGTGAAAGCAGTAGATTATGGGCTCCCTTTTGTGTCTCCGTAACCTTTATGAAAACTTTGTGAAATATGCTCACATCGTCCAAGCTGGCTGTGGAGGGTGGCGCCCTAGACAGCCCCAGGTGGCCCCCAGAGGCTCTGCCCTAGACAGGAAGTTGCTGGTGGCATTACCTTCACTGTCAGGTTTATGCTCCTGTTCCCACGTCAGCAGGAATGGGCGCTTCCGAGCACGGTAAGGTGTGTTCAAGGACGTCAAGCAGCTCTATTTCTTTTGCACATGCGAGTTTAGCAGATAAACACATCTTCCACATATTCATCAGCAGATTGACCTGTGGAAGCCAAGTTTCGTTTGCATTGTTCTGAAGCATTTAATCCTTCTGGAACATCTGTGCACCACATTAACTAAAGAGCCCATTTTTTTCTCTCTTAGTATTTGGGGAAAGGAGTATTCAGTGCCAGAATTACATGTTCTCTGCTTAGTTTCTGTGTAATTTGCTTTGAACCTAAATGTTTTAAACCCTCCTCCCCCTACTATTTTAATAGCCCAAGAGACACTTTTTCCTATGACTCATGCACACCAGGAAAACTTGCTATTTGGCTCTGGGTTAGCTCTCATACTGGAAACGTCTTAGCACCGGGAGATAGGAAATGAGCTAGAACGCGGCTGATTCACTGGAATGGCGTTTTGAATGCGAGAGAAACAAGTGGGAATGAGAAAGCTAAGATGTGTAGCCCCCTCCATTGGAAGTGGGGTTTCCTGGGCCCTCCCGAGCTGGGGTCTCAAAGGCTCCTCCCACACATGGATATTTCTCACCATCACAGCTTCTCCATTCCTCTTGAATCTACATTGATTCCATTTTGACCCCAAACCTCACCCTCCACATGGCATTTCCTTGAGTCCTCTGATCCTGCACGGTTTTCCTTGTTGGAATTCATTTCCATGTTTCCAAGTGGTCTCAGTGTCCAGCCTAAGCAGTTCTGACAGTATCTTCTAACAGGGCCCCAAGTCCAAGTGCCGCAGTGCAGGAGTGACTCCTGCTGGCCTTCGAGCCTGCCCTGGGTCCTTCCCTCCCTCGCTCCTCTTCCCTCCCTCCAGCCAACTTTGTGTCCACTGGGAGAAAAGACAGGACAGTCTGGACCTTGGATGATCTTAACCCTACTGTCGCCCAGACCCACTCCCAACTTTGAGGACCATGTGGCCCTTTTTAGGATCGTGGGTGGTTCTCCTCCCATCCCAGCTCACTCATCTGCCCCAGAACAGTGGCACCTGTGGGGTGCACCGCAGTTGATGGCCTCCACCTCCCACATGCAAGTCCCTGAGCCCCCAGGCTCCTCAGGTTGAGGATTAGCTTTGCTGCTCCTGCTTACCCCACCCCCACCCTGGCTGCACTGCCTCCTCTTCTCCATCTGTCCGCGGCAGGGGCCTCCCCTAATGACCTCTCTGACCAGTCCCTTGTGATGCATGTGTAAGTCCTACCTCGCCGCATACCTCATAAGCAGCTTAAAGGAAGGGTTTGTGATCCTTTCTCTCACCCCCAGCTTGCCTGGCACCGTGCTGGGCATGTAATAGCTTATCGAATGATGAGATTCCATCAGACATTTCTATGTAGCTCCATTCCCATCAGGGAAACGTGTCTTAGTATGCTGATGCAAAATTCAGAGAGCACCACGTCTGCAGCAGCTTGAAGTAAAAGGGGTCGCAGACAAGTTTCCGTTTTTATCGATGGGTAGTGCCTGCTGGTGTGCTCGCCTAGGAGGGATTCCAAGGCTTTCTCTAGGCTCGGGGAGAAAGAACGTCTCGGCAGGTTAGTGACATCTACCCCTGATGTGGGAGCAGGCAGCAGAGGTGTCCGTGCGCCGTGTTCACCACCCTTCCTGAGGATCCTGGGGCTGACCAGTGGCAGTGCAGGGCCTCGGAGCTGCTGGCCCAGCAGGCCTGGTGGTCCCGAGGCTCAGGCTGCGAGAAGGCACCTGTGCTCCCAGTGGTGGAGGAGGGAGGCCGTGGGAAGTCACAGTCAGCCTGGGCCAGAATTGATCTACACGGTTCCATGAAGCCAAAGGAATGGCTGGTCCGCGGCCATGGACAGGGCTATGCCAGGAGTATTTAAAGGTGGGGCAGAACGGACCCCTGGGAGACAGTAAATAGGTTTGGGAATGAGAATGGAGGAAGTTGACTATTTGGTCCAATTTGTAAAGTTGCATCTATTGATGAGATAATGTAAATGACAGAGTGATCTATAAGCTATCTTCAGGGTAGTGGAGCAGTGGTCAGAATGGACATTCTGAGGCCATAACAGTATGGGAACTCCCAAAATGAGACTGTATTTTCATAACGTGGTGGCAGTGGGACAAGCTGCACGAATATTAGATAACCAGGCCCTCTGACGAACTAGGGACGAGGCTGAGCTGCAGCTGTGGGTGTGGCCTTGGCCAGCCCAGCATCCGAAAAGGAGAGGTTAGAGCGGTAATTGAATAAAATGAATCAGATGCCCCTTTCTTGTCTGTCTTAGCAATGTCCAGAAGACAGGCGAGGAGTGAACGTATTTGCATAGTTGACTCTTCCAACTGTACCTGCAAATAAAGACGTATGTCCCAGACATATTTTCTACTCTCCCAATTTCTTTCATTCATTGATTTTTTCAATCATTTATTCATTCAACAAATATTTATTGGACACGTATATGTGCCAGGGACACTGATGGAAAGTTGAATGGGCAGTTTCTCTACTTAGCCAGATGTTTAGGAACAGCTTTGAGCTTATTTTCATTGCTGTCTAAGTACGTCAATATAGGAAGAGAACACACATGCACGCTTGCGCGAACACACACACACACACCCCCCTCGGCACCCCACAGCCTGTTTTCCTGGCAGTGGTTACTTTAGAAAAACAAATAGGCTGTCCAGAATTAAATTTAACATTTCCTTGTAGGAAAAACAAAAAATGTAAGCAAAGCTATTGCCTTCGCCCATGGAGGACAAGTCATCACTTCATTCCACTTAGCAGTCTGAGAAGTCCAGGAAAGTTGTAAAAACTCATCAATTGGAGCAGAGCCAGAGGCAGGCAATGTTTTCACTTTTTTACAGTACATTTTTAATCAAAGTATAAAATACATACAGAAAAGTACCCAAACCTTGAGTGAACAGCTCAATGAATTTCCACAAAGCACACACATCTGTGTAACCAGCACCCAGACCAAGAAACAGAACTTGACTAGCCCCGTAATGTGTCTTATCTCGGAATTCCCCCTCCCAGGCAAAGGGAAACAGTATCCCGGCTTATTTACTATGGAGATGTCTTGGCTGCTTTGGAAATTTATATAAATAGAATCCTATCGTATACACGTTTTAGTGTCAGGCTTCTTTCATTCAACGGTGTGGCTATAAAACCCAACTAGGTAAGGGCCTTACTCAGGCTCCTTTTGCAAATTGATGGTGGAGCTGGGTTGACCTGGATCTCCTAGGTCTTCTGAAACATCCTTCCACTTTGAGATCTCAAGGTTGAGGGCGAATCATCAACAGACCTGTAATTCTGGTCCTTGACTGCTTTACTTATCACTGAATTATTAACCTCTGAAGCAGATACTCCAGAGGCGGATTCCAGCAACCTCACTGGAAGGCGGTCATGGAAAGCAGCCGGGGAAGCCACCTTCCAACTGCTAGATTTCCCTGCCCTCTGCAGCTGAGTCTCCTCTTTCCTGTGCCCTGTCCCAGTCTGACCCAGCCTGAAGGAGCTGGCCAAGGACTCCTCCAGGAAGCCTTCCTGGATCTTACCTGCACATTGGGTGGATTCCTCCTCTGAACTTCTCTTTGCAGAGAGAGCAAGAGCATCTGCTGGCTGCGTGGGTGTGCACGAGCCCAACAAACCCAACACCACCTTCCCCCATATATCATGTGGGGGGAGTCTCAGAGGAGAACCGCTCAGCCACGGCCTTCACACCTCTGACACCCAAGCCCGCTGATGGCTGGCGGGAAACGCCCTGTGATGCTGTGTGCCAGGGCGGGCAGAGGCCATGTGTCTCTTGCGATTAATGAGTGGCATTTGCAGATTGGCCACAGAGTCATCATGAAACTGGGCACCTTGGCGTGACAACTCTGATCTCTTTACCAGAACATTCGTTTTGAAATATCCCATGAGTCATGGACATGAGTGCCGTTAAATTGTTCTCTCTCAGAATCGCTCCGCCAAGTCGTGTGCAGAGACGTTGATGTATTTGGGGACAACAGGGTTTCTCGTCACCTGACTCTTGTGCTTCTGGCCTTTTTCGTTTCTTCTCTTGCTCTGGCTGGTTGCCCCCGTTCCCCTTTAGCTTGGCTCTCTGGAAGCTGAATCTCCCTTCTCTCCAAGGTCACTAAATGTTGGTGATTCCTATTCCTCAGTAAGTTTTCACTTCCCTCATGTGGCGCCTTGGCTTTCCACCCAAACTGGGTAACCCCCAAACACATCTTCTTCAACAATAAGAGTGGAGACATGGCAGGAGCACGAGGAGTGTAAAGTGTCTGGCTGCAGGAGGCCCTTACCAAGAGCAGATAAGGTTATCTTTAGACAGGATTTCCAGATCCAGTTCTGCCTTTGGGCAAAGGTCAGACCATCTTCAGAGTCAAGATGACATGGAACTGGGTCTCAATAAATGTCTGGTAGGACTTGGCCTGACAAATAAGCATGGCAACAGCAGGCAGGACCCCCTGAGCATAGGAAAATCAGCGTGGAATAGCCTTGTCTGTGCATGCACATGGGTGTGTGCATGCATATGGGTGTATGTGCACACATGTGCACTGGGGCTGGAACCGCTGGCATCCCTGGAAGATAAATTGTGGACGAGTGGAGGGGCAGGACGGTAGGTTTGACGCTGGAGAGTTGGCAGGGAGCGGGTCATTCATTCAACGAATTCACCCAACATGTGGCAGGCTGACTGAGCGCCCGGCACTGTAAGAGGCACTGAGAATACAAGAGGAATCAGAAAAGACCCGAATCCCCATCTTCTCGGAGTTTACAATCTAGGAAGCAGAGACAAGCGATACATTTGATAAATAAGCTGTCTGTTAGAAGATGGATGGCAGCCCTGAGTCTGAGTCCACTTCTGCCATTTATTAGCTGGAAGACTTTGGGTGAGAACGCAACCTCTGATGGAGGTTAACAATCCCGCTTATCCCCCTCTATGCCTTCACTCTGACTCCAAGCGGAGGCCCAGAGCAGCATTTGGCAGGATGTACTGAGTGGTGGCGACATTTGGTAGGTGATGACGGTGGTGTTGGCATTTACCTCACTTTGGCATTGGGAGCCAAGAGGACCATTTTCTGGTTGTTGGGTTTCAGAAGGTGCCCTGGTCTTCTACACAGAGTTACGTTTTGAAAAAGCCTTGTTCCCTTCTCATCATTAGTTATTGCCCCACAGTGTGTTTTTTCTTTCAAACTTTACCTTAAAATTTAATATATTATTTCAAATATTTTTCATATAAAATAAGTATTTTTTAACCCCCAATCATTTTTTATTATGATAAAATATGCGTAACATAAAATTTACCATTTTAACCATTTTTATGTGCACAGTTCAGTGGCATTCAGTACATTCACACTGTGGAACAACCATCGCCCCCATCCATCTCTAGAACTTTTTCATCATCCCCTCTCTGAAACTCTACCCCTTCAACAGTGACTCCCCACCCCTGGCAACCACCATTCTCCTTTCTGTCTCTATGATTTTGGCTACTCTAGGAGCCTCAGATAAAGGGAATTATCCAGTATTCGTCCTTTGGGGTCTGGCTTATGTCGCTTGGCATAGTGTCTTCAGTGTTCATCCACGTAGCCGGTGTCAGAGTTCCAAAGAGTGTATTTTAAGGCTAAAATCTGAAGTGCTGATGCTAACGGGGCTCTGAGTCTGACACTCGGCCAAAAGAGTAAATGACTCCAACAGATGGCAGGATGGAGGAAGTGAGAAGGTTGTGGCTAAGAGCAGCTCTAAAATTACAGTCTGTGCCAGTCACAGGGACACTTGTCCCCAGGCCCCGCCTTTCAGGAGGTCTGTGGGAGATTTGTCTCCGGGTCCTTGAGAGCAGGACCCAGAGCCAACCTGGGTGTGTCTTTCAGTATCAAGGGCCTGTGAACTGTCCTCTCTAAAGGGGTCGCCCCCAAAGTGTTTCTTGATGAACTTTAGGAGGCAAAGACTACGACCTGAAGTTTGTCCCAGAAAAGTCAGTGCTAAACCCAAAGAGGTCTTTGCACAGACCGAGCTCAGCTCCAGGGGAAGCTATGCCAGCTTTTGATTCCGCCAACATAGCCCTGCAAAGAGGACCCCAGACTTTGCAGCCAGCCTCCTCCCACTTTATATGACGTCACATAAGTGCACTCATCATTGAGCCAGAGAGTAGCACATGGCTTCACACACAGACAGTTGAGAGGCACCCGGTGAGATGTAACACGTGCCGGGCTGGACGCCGGAGGCCTGGGTAGATTCCCGGCTCTGCACTCATGGACCTCGCTGGGCTCAAGGGCAGGGTTAGACTGATTGGTCCAAGGAGTTGAATCACACCCCTCAGACCCTTTGAGATTTTAGAAAATCAGTGTTTTCTTCCTTTGAGGTGGTCCATGGCTTGGGCAATGTAGAACGTGGCAGTGGTGATGAATGCCACCAAGAACAATTCCACACCCTTAACCAGCTTGAGTTCAGGTCACATTCTGTGGGATGAAGGGACAATGGTGGTAATCATGAGGTCCTGAGGACTCACTGGGAACCAACAGCTGTGCCAAGCACCTCACAAACACCAACTACCCAGGGAGGCACGTGTGGCTGTTGTCCCCACTTGACAGAGAAGGAGATTGAGGCTCAGGGAGGCTCGGTCCCATGACTGATGACCGGCTGGCCCAGGACTGGCACCTGGTCTGTCTGACTCCAGGACCCAAGCTCAGGGAACTGAAGCATGATTGGGCAATAAATCAGCTGACCCATGACCTCCCCAAGTCAGCCACCATGGTAAGCATCAATGCCACTTCCCTGTGGCCCAAAGGGGTCTTAAGGTCCCATCACCAATCTCAACAAAGCTCTTCCTCTGTGAGAGGAGATCTGTCTGGAGAGGTTCTGGCTGATGGTGCATGAGGTCCGAGTGTCTGTCACCGGGAGAATCAGGGACCTTGGTTCCCTCCTACTCTCCCAGCAGCCTTCCCACAAAGCTGCAGAGTTGCTGCCTGGGGGCTTCTGAGTTGGAGGGGCAATGCTGACCTCTAGACTCTCCTTTCCCTTCTGGACTGAATCTGTGTTTAACCTCAGCTCTAGCAAGCGCTCACTTCTCAGGGGCATCCCCAGGCTGTGGGAGCCCTTGCCATGGACACAGGCTTACTCCCCAGAGCGCTCGGCTAGGCTCGGGAGACTGCACCAGCTGGGCCCCTTCTTCCCTCCTTGGACCTGGCCATGATGCCACCAGCTCGTTCCTCTGTTAAATGGTGACAGAGAGGCAGGGAAGGAGGCAAGGGAGTGTTATTCATCCACCTAAGATACCCATGGTCTCAGGACATTGGCACGGCCCATACCAGCCCAGCTCCACCCGCCCTGGGTTATGGAGGGCTGGTTCTAGGATCAATAGCCCTGCACTCCTGAAAGTGCCAGGCCTCCTTTATTTATACCTGAGCTGTCCACCCCAGAGACAGGCACCCAGTGGATTCTAATCATCATTGAATTGAATCAACTCATTCATCTTTGTGCCCCTCTCCCCTCCGCCAACGCCTTGGTGCCCCTAAACCTAACCTGACATGGACAGGAGTTGGAGAGTCCCAGGAATTCCCAGATCTTATAAAAACGAATGGTCCCCAGGCAGGTTGGCGGGCACCTCCAGCAGAGGCAGGACACGGGGCCAACGGTGCGTTCATTCGGGCTGGGACGGGCTGTGATTTGGACATCACTCTTGATTCATGGAAAAATCATCTAAAAGTGCCCTTGGCTGCTCTCATACGGGATCTGCCTTGAGGGAATGACTTTGTCTTTCCAAAGGGACTTGGAAAAATTATCGCCCGTTGTGAAAAGTGGCCATTTTATGAAGCAAGTTGTTTCAAAACAAGAGTGGTGGGTGTGTGTCTGCGTGTACGTGTCTTCTGGAGGGGAATTGATCTTCTTAACCCAGCCCTGACCTTCAGCTGCATGTGGAAATTAACTGGAGTTTAGCATTGACACTGACGGTCACACAACTGAGTGTGAAACCAGCTGCTAAAACTAGTTACCCGCTCATCCGACATTTTTTTCTTTTTAATTCTACCAGAAAGTGCTTTTGAAGTGCCTAAATTGGCCACTTATTCACAGGGCAGCATGTGTCGAGGAAGAATCAGAAGTCTCGGGTTCAAGTCCTGGCTGAGCCATTGTTTTTCCATCTGTAAAATGGAGC
Organism: Equus asinus; assembly: GCF_041296235.1. NCBI lineage: Eukaryota > Metazoa > Chordata > Mammalia > Perissodactyla > Equidae > Equus > Equus asinus. The sequence goes on along the minus strand of NC_091791.1, from coordinate 10,718,149 downwards.
CAATGATACTTTCCCTCCCTGTCTGTACCACAGGGAGCTTGTGAGCCTCAAGGGAGAAAATTTCCCCTGAAATCCCCTGTAAAAAACATGGATTCCCATCAGTCATTTAATAAGTATTTTGGGGGCACCTATTATGTGCACGGCTCAGCGGTAGATGGCAAGGGGCTATAACCATTTGTCTCGTCGTAATCTCCGGGTCAGCCTTCACAAAGGTTATCTCAGCTGCCCTCTGCTTCCGCAGCCCTCACCCATCCAGAGAGAACCACGCACAGTCTACCCCTGGCTAGTGAAACCGCTAGTCTCTTTGACGCGGCTTTCACTAGCCCCAGCTCATTCCAGAAAGGAGTTTTCTGAAGCCTTTTATTCCTCTTTTTGCCTCTGCTAAGCTGCCCCAGGAAGTCTTCCTTTCTGGATCGGGATACAGGACAGAGCCTGATACCCCTCTTCCTTTGCCTGCGTCTGCACGGCATCACCAAAGGTAAGCCCAGCCCGTGTGAGTGCATCCATGGGAAGGCTGGTGGGGCTCTACCCCACGCCTCAGTCCCCGCTACCCCCCAGGGAAGTTCCACCAGATGCTTCCAAAGGAATCAGCTGAGATCTGGTATTGCGACTTCCAAGCTGTGTGGGTTTGGGAACGTCATGTAACTGCCTGGTCTCAGTTTCCTCGTCTGTAAAATGGGGATAACCAGAGCTTCCGTAAACTATGATGATGGATGGAAGGGACTTATTGACTGTGAAAGAGTACACAGCTGCCAAGCACTGCATTATTGCCGTCTAACCACGTGCCCTGCCTCTTAGAGTGGCATTCATTCCTCTAGGTCCCCTCTTCAGCAGTTTGGGAGAAAACTCTGGATGTGTGCTCTGGGCTTGAGCTCCCTCAGCCTGATGTCCTGGGCCGGGGGAAGGCAGCTGTGACTTGGAAAGAGGAGGGAACTATTGAGGAGTGTGTTTTGGGCAGCCCAGGAGGCTGCCCAGGGAGATCTTGCCTCTGAAAGAACATTTTTCAAAGCCATTTCCAGTTATCCAGATAGAATGAATAGCTCTAAAATCCAGGATGGTTGATCGGGCCCTGGTAGTTTTGTACAAGTTGCTTCTAGACACTCCGTAGACACTGATTATCGGACCTCAAGCCTCCCTTCTCGAGCAGGATTGCGGCCAGGGGCCTGTGAACGCCTTGGGGGGAAGTGCTCTGTAATGTCCCATTTGGGTTCCACACACCTAGTGACTCCCGGGCCCCTGGGAAGGCCCTCCAATTCTCAGCTCCTGACTTTCTCCTTTTTCTCTCGGTAAATGAAACTTTTGTGAATAAAACTGTGAAACGTTCCCTTTGTATTTCTCCCAAGGCAAAGATCTGGAGGAGTTAAGGCACATGAACTTCTTCCCCGAGTCCTGGCTGGTCCGGGTTATAGCCAACCATTACCACGCGGTGAGTCGCCGGCCCAGCAAGAAAAAAATTCTCAAAATTTATTGCCTGTCTGACTTCGCTTTTTCTGGAGACATGTTTTGCATTTGAAACCTCTGGGCCTTTGAGGTCGAGATGCATCTGGATCCTCCGCCAGGGGAAGGGGGCGGAAAGCCAAGCCTGGAGCCGGGAGGGAAGAGGCCCAGCCTTAGAACCGAGGAGCTTAGAGCATTGCACTGGTGACCCGGGGAGTTAGACGGGGTCAAGGAGCCCTGCCACACCTCCCTCCAAACCGAGTCCCCTGACAGACACAAATGTAACCTGTGCCTATTATTGAACATTTCCAAAATGCAGACAAATTGAAAGAAAGAAAAGACGTACCCTCAGACCCATCACCAAAGACAACCACTGCCGACATCTCACTGCATTTTATTACCTTTCGGTCTGGTTTCAAAATACACTTAATTAAACGTGCTTCCTATCACCATTTTTAATGGCTGCAAACTCTTCCACCAAAAGAATATTTTGCAAACAATGCTGCTTTACCATTCCTCTGTTGTACACAGTTGACGGTGTTTCTAATTAACTACTGCAAAGGACCGTATGCTGAACATATTTGCACATAATGGTTTATTCTACTATATTTAGAATTATTATAGGAGATTCTCAAGAGTGGAAAATATTGGCCCAAAAAGGGATGTGCCTTTTTGTTCTTGATACATATTAACAAATTGAGGACCAAACTACTCCTCCGCCAGTAATAAACGAGCGTGCCTCGCTTTGCACGTGCTCAGCAACGTAGGGCATTTCATTTCAGATCACTTTAGTTAATTGAGAAGTGAACAATGGCATCCCACTTTTAAATATGCATTTCCTTTATTACTAGTAAATATGAGTATTGTTCCATGTGGCGTTTCCCCCTTTGTGAATCGTCTGTGCAAACTGCTGTACTTCTTATGTGTTTCCAATCTTGCATTTTCAGAGATGAAATAGGGCAGTGTTTGAGTTCTGAAGATTTATGAGTCACTAGTTAAAATTCAATTCAGCTCAACAAATCCCTATTGTAATGTGCAAGCCACAGTGCTCAGCGCCCACTGCACGGTAGTGACGACTCCATGGAACCACGCTTCTCTGGGACGTAACTCAGAACTGTGCCCTAACAGAGCAGAGCTGGGGAGGGGTGACAGAGGGAGAGGACAATCTCTGGGGCTGGACACCTCAGGAAGTCCCCCACTGCCCTCTTCATGTCTTTCTGAGCCTGCCCACCTCCTTCCTTCACCCCCCTGCTGCCAGTATCGTGGAGTCTGCCACGCGGGACCATCCTTGCTCTTGACTTTACAGCCACAATCGTTCACAGCCTCGTGATTGGGCTACTTAAGTACACATTTTATTTCCCCAGAAAGACCACTCGGGCATTTTTCTTTGTCTTAACCTCTACATCTTCTGAAAGCATTGAGCATGGTACCCGGCACATAGTAGGTTTTCCATAAATACTGTCGACTGGATTAATGTGGGATCCAGAGACATGTGGGATCTCTTTTGAGCACGGCGTGGGTTGTGGGGGTCCATGAACGGACGTGAAGATGGCAAGAGGCGCTCCCCTTGAGGATCAGGCTGCCAGTGAGCTGTGTGTTTCCCTTTCAGCTGGAGAGTGGGGGCGACATGGCCCACGTGAAAGATCTGACCGCCCAGGCTGTGAGATTCGGGCTGTTCTTCAGCCAGGTACTGACCCCTGGGCCTGAGCAAGGGGAAGAACTGTGCCCCCCATGCTTGGTTAAGGACCTCGGTACCATCACTTCTTACCTCTGGTAGGAAGGCCAGGACAGAAGAGGAAATCGTAGTGTCTCTTCTGCATGCTCACCACCCCCTAGGAAATAAAATTCACGAGACAGGGGCCTGGGCCAGGCCATTCATTCACCTGATGTACACGTCCAAAATTTCCCCTCAGGGGATGACCAACTGTCTCTGTTTTCCAGGGATAGAGAAGTTTTTCTGAGATGGAGGACTTTCCACTCTAAAACCAGGAAAGGCCTGGCTAGCTGGGATGAGTTGGTCATCCTCTTCCCCGAAAACATTGGCAGTTGCCAACTACTTGATGAGAGATTCCACTCCAAGCTCATGTTTAAGGTTACGAGGGTGAACCTATTCTGGGAGACTTTTTTTTTTTTTTTTGGTGAGGAAGATTGGCCCTGAGCTAACATCTGTTGCCAATCTTCCTCTTTTCACTTGAGGAAGATTGTCACTGAGCTAACATCTATTCCAATCTTCCCCTGTTTTATGTGGGCCATTGCCACAGCTGGCTTGATGAGTGGTGTTAGGTCTGTGCCTGGGATCCAAACCCATGAATCCCAGGCCACCGAAGCAGAGTGTGTGAACTTAACCACTATGCCACCAGGCCAGCCCTCTGAGAAACTATTTTGATGGGTCCCGAAATTAAAGCAGCAGTGAGTCTGGGAGCTCAGCCACAAGGCATCTGGGTGCTGAGTCACTAGGGGAGCATCCAGGATTGGCGGCTGCGCTTTGTCTTGGGTTTCCTGTGATAGGCAAAATTCTCCAAGAAATCACTGCTCTCCTTCGACTTCTTCAAAGCCACAGTAATGATCTCAAAGGAATTCGTGTTCAGGGATTCAGGGCCCTGAATCTCTCATCAGAGACTCCCATCTAGGTCAAACCTGGGGGGCTGGGTCTGCCCTCTTGCTTGCAGAGACCCACCTAAGTGGACAGACTACACCCCACAGAGGCCAGGACACCTTGCAATATCATGAGGATGGAGTGTCTATTAGGTCCATTAAATTGGGGCAAAATGTTTTGTTTCAAAAGTCTGCAGACCACAGGTCATCCAAGAACATGGTTAACTCATTCTTCTTCCCCCAAAAGGACACGCAGAGCAGATAATATCGTCACTGAGTGCTACCCATAGGATTGAGGTCACTGCGATTTGACTTTTCCTATGCTTACTAGACTAAAATCGCTGCTGTGTTTTAAATTTGTTGTCAAATTCATCACTTTTGTTGTTGTGGCTGGAATTTGTATTGCCTTTGAGTACCGAAGATTTTTTCCCTGTCACTGTGTTGTTTATCTTTCCCAATTTAGGAGTATACAACTTTTTCAAAAATGATTGCCATATACGGATTCTTCTTTGAGATAAAGGGAACCAAACATGACACTACCTCTTATAGCTTTTACATGCAGGTAAGAAGGACAGAGCACAGGAAAGATGTGTCTCTGACAGTCTTTTAGATTCAGCATCAGTTCATACTAAATTAAAAATAATTGATTCTTCATTAGTTAATAATTAATACGAAATGTGTTGGAAGCCTGGCATGAATCCACCTCGTAGAGGTGATGTCATGTGATTTTTGCAACAACCTTGGGAGGGTGCTCTTGTTAGCCCACTTAGATGAGGATCTCGAAATTGAGTGTCTTCATGGTCATCTGGCCTCCACTGGCAAAGCTGGCGTCCAATTCTAGACTCTGACTCCACATCTGGGACTCGATTCCTCCTCAGTTCCTACATGAATGGGTGATGCTTTACCGATGGCCATTCCTCTGTGGAGGTAACAGGTCGAGCCCGCAAGGGGAGAGGGATGGGCTTGTTTAGAGTGGCAAAGCAGGTGGCGGACAGACCGCAGAGAAGTCAGGAGGGTGGATGGCTTCGCCTCGATGCTCCTGCTGGACTTTTAGGAGAGGCAGGAGAGTGCTGTGTTTAAGAGCAGAAAGTTGAAGTCAAACTGCCTGCTGAGCACTATGACCTTGGCAAGCCTGCGAACGTCCCCATTTCCAGTTTCCTGACCTTTAAGATGGGGAAGGTAAGAGTACCTACCTCACTGGCTTGTTGGAAGTATTCATGTGTTAATTTGTACAAAGGGCTTGGAACAGGGCCTGACACATAGAGCACTGCATGATGATGATGATGATGATGATGACGGTGACAACTATGATGAGGGACCAGTACATTCCCCTTAGGATCCGCTTATAAGACTGTAAGACTTCAAGCGCCTTGGGAAACCATATGTGATTCATGTTTTTACTATCACTGCCAGTCACAGTACCTGGAACACAGGGAGGTATGTCTGTATCGTGAATGGATAAATGAATGAAGAAACCTGAGTTTTAGTCCCAGCTTTGCCGCTACCTCTTCATGCGCCCTTGAGCAAGTCACGTCTCTTCCTTGGCCAGTTCTTGGTCTTCAGGGACTCAGGCATTTCCCCACACAATGGATTCCACTGGTTAGAAGAGATGAATTATGTAACAACAACAGTCGAAATGCTCATATGAATGCTATGTTGGTTTTTAAATTCTGGCAAAGTGATAGTGAAAACCTTCCAGTTCAATACAGCTTGTCTTAATGGCGTTTTCCTGGTTTGGCCAAACCCCAGTCTGTCAGCCAGTGGTTTGCTCATGGTGAAGTCTCAAATGCCAACTGACTCAGCAGCAGAGGCACTCAGGAAATGGGGCCACAGGGCAATGCTTCCCTTCTCTCTGCATACGTTATACAGGAGGGTTGATGTGCCAGAAACCAGGTTGCGCTAACTCTGGGTCACCCCAGTTTCAGTTCCAGCTAAGGTGGGTCACCCTCCTTGCAGAGAATGAGGCACACCGACGTGGAATTCTCCTCCTTGGTCAGCGACCACGGCCCCGTTAGCCTGAGAGCAGAACGCTTGGTGAAGTACGAGATCAGAGCCCAGGCCCTGGTGGACGGCAAGTGGCAGGAGTTCAGGACAGGCCAGATCATGCAGAAGTTTGGGTTGGTCAAGCCATCCTGCAAAAGCCACGTGAGTGTTTGTCTCTTCCATTTTCCTTTTTGCCCTTTCTCTCCCTCCATCCCTTTTTAAGGATCACTGGTTTTACATCTCCAGTGATCTACGAGGGAAACTTGCTCAGTTTCTTAAGGATTATCAGACCTCTAAATAATGCTAAAGAGAAACCTCCCAGAACAAAAAGCTGGGGATACTGAAAGCTGTGACCCAAATCTGCTGATTTGTCTGCAGATCAAATCTGCAAGACAGTGTGATTTGAGTCACACCAGACCATTTTATAAAGGTCAAAGGGACTTTTTTTGGAGGAGGGGAGGTTTGGTGGCGTGTATTTGCCCACTCCACCTCCACTGTCGACTGGACATCACCTGTCACATCCACTGAAATCCACAGCCTGGCCCATCTGCCTCAGTGGGCTGCACCAGCATCCAGGCGGATTGGGTACCCAGCAAAAATTGCCAGAGAGCCTGTCTGTAGTCCTGGGAGGAACTCCGGGCTGTGAATTAAAGGACATTTGGGGGCCTCCCTTGCTGCCCTGCAAGAAATGGGACTTGGCCTTAAACCAGTGAGTAATTCTCAGTCCTGCCTGCACATCAGAATCACCTGGCTCTTTGCAAAGTCCCCAGGCCTGAGCGCCACCCAGACCACGAGAACTAGATATTCCATGGTGGGGCCCAGGTATCGGTATTTATTAAAGCTCCCCAAATTATTCTCTGTGATGTTAGAAATCAGAATAGCGATTTCCTTTGTGGAGGTGGGGGCAAGGGAGGCCAGGATATTGACTGGGAGGGAACATGAAGCGGATTTCTGAGGTGCCTGAAATGTTCTTTATCGTGATCGGCATGACGGTCACAGAGGAGCGCTGACTTGTGAAAATTCATCAAGCTGTACCCTGAATATTTGTGCTCTTATGTATTTAAGTTATACTTAAATTTTTTAAAGTTTGTTTTAAAGGCCTTCCCCGGTGATTCTAACATGCAGCCAGGGTCGAGAACGTCTGCCTTCCACAGCTGTTAGCCCTTCCTTTTCCGCCTTCCAGAGAGCAAATGTATTTATCCTGAAAGTCCCACTTGCTTTGTTTTGTTCCATCTTTTAGGTCTTGAAAGTCCAAACTGTGGGCATCCCAATCTATGCAAGTTTTTCATTCATCTTCCCAATATCTTGACAGTTTCCAGAAGAATCTATGGGATTTTTTTTTCTTCCACCGATCTGCATAAAAGAAAATAAAATGACATTGAAGGGACTACTCAAGTATTCAGCTGACTTTCCTAATTAGCAATGGTCTCATTCGAACTTTTGCCCACTGGCTTAGTCTGTTCGGGCTGCTGTGAAAAAACACCACAGACTGAGTGGCTTATAAACAACAGAAATTTATTACTTACAGTTCTGGAGGCTGGAAGTCCAAGATCAAGGTGGTGTCTGGTGAGGGCCCGCTTCCTGGTTTATAGACAGCTATCTTCTCCTGTGTCCTCATTTGGGAGAAGAGCAAAGGGAGCTGTCTGGGGCCGCTTTTATAAGGGCACTAATCCCATTTGTGAAAGCTCCACCCTCATGACCTAATCACGTCCCAAAGGCCCCACCTCCTAATGCCATCACCTTTGGGAGTCAGGATTCAACATATGAATTCTGAGGGGACACAGTCAGACCATGGCACCCACATTTGTATCATTTGCGGTTGGAAAGTACCAGAACCTTGAGTCCATTTACCATCATTGACCCCAAAGTCCCCTGAGCCCAGCCCTAACTTTTCACACCCTTGGGAGCTCTCCTACAGGAGCACCAGCAGTAACAACATACTCCATCTCCATCTAGGAGCATCAAGTGCTCCCCTTTTCATGTTGCATCTCTGACTGCTGCACAGAACAACACACCTGGCCATTGTCCCTGGCACTTTTGGTTCAACCAGAACAAGAGATAGGAAAGGAAGCAAGCAATTCTAAGGTATAAAGTAACTTATCTTATTTACCATCCCACCTTTTTAAATGGAACTCTATGGTTTGGAAAAAAGTAAGGTAAGAGAGTCTTTCTTCCCACTTTGTGGATTAGTTTTCTATTGCAGTGTAACAATGTACCACAAATTTAGTGGCTTAGGACAACGCGTATTTATTATTTCCCAGTTGTGGTGAGTCAGGAATACAGGTAACTATGCCGGGTCCCCCTGCTCAGGGTCTCACAGGTCTATAATCCAGTGGCGGCTGGACTGTGTTCTCATCTGAAAACATGACTGGGGAGAACCCCTGTCCAAGCTCATGAGGTTGTTGGCAGGTTCGTTTTCTTGCAGCTGTGTGACTGAGGGCCCTGGCTGCTTACTAGCTGTTGGGAGAAGGCTGCCCAGGTCCTAGAGGCCCCCTGCAGTTACTTCCTTGCCACATGGCTCCCTCTATAGAAAGTTCAAAACATGGCTGTCGGTCCTTAAGGCCAGCAGGAGAGTCTCTCTCACTCTAGTCGGCTAAGACAGAGTCTTTTATAAGGTAAGGTAACCATGGGAGTGACATCCCATCACCTAGGCCATATTCTCTGGGCTAGAAGTAAGTCGCACCTTCTGCCCCCACTCAAGGGGAGAGGATTATACAAGGGGTCACCTTAGGGTGTGTCCACCACAGCGTGTTATCCAGTGTGACTGGAAAAGTGGTGGAGCATCAATCTTCCCAGCAGAGGACTGATGCCCTGTGCAAAGTGACCTGGGAGGGAGAAAGCCTGGTGGGAACATGTGAGGGCGATACAGTGGAAGAACTGGAGCAAAGGAAGGGGCGTTGGGTCTGTTCTCAGGCGCCTCCCCACCCACCCATCTTCCACAGCAGATTCTGGCCAGGTCCAGCCACTGGGCAGCGGTGGACAAGAGAGCGGGAGAAGCAGGGGCGTTCTCACCCTCTTAGCATGGAAGGCATTTTCCAGCAGCATCTGTGCTCCTTCATGGCTCCAGCTCACTCAGCCTCCTGCCAGCGCCCATCAAACGGGCCCGCTTCTGGTGCTGGTGACACTACCTCATGCCCGTGTCCCTCCAGCCCCAGGGTGGTGAGGGCTTCCTGTTGCCGCCAGTCTCTGGGTTGCCTCCTTCTCCCCTGTTCTTTCTTCGGTTCTCTGAGTAGAATCTTTAGAGTAGTTTATGCTTTCCGGGCTGGTCCCTGGTATAAAGGGCTTTGATGAGTTGGCAGATGGGGTCCAGTGGGGTAGATTGTTGGCAAACGCAGCCTCAGTAATTCCTCCCATCCATGCAGGGCCGAGACTAGGGTTAGTCTTGGCACATAAGGCACTCATTTTGGGTCAAAATACTCAGTAATCCAGATAAATAGAACTTTAATGCAGTATTTTAAAAAAATCAAAATCAATGCAAAAAACCTACAGCGTAGCCCAGTGAGGTACTCTGGAGTGAACATACCCATGTAACTAACACCCAGATCAAAAACAGAAAAGGCACGGTCAGCACCCCAGACGCCCCACCTTGGACGCTGTCTCGGTCACTACCTGCAAAGGGTAAACACCATCCCGACTTCCATCACCATTAATTAGTTTAGCCATTTAGTTTGAATATTTAATAAACGGAATCATTCAGCGTGTACTCTTTCATGCCTGCCTTCCTTTGCTCAACATCATGTTTAAGAGAGCCATCTGTGTTTTCATTGGGAGCGATAGTTTATTTTCAAATAAGCACGATAGTTTCATTTTTAAAAAAGCAAAATGTTAGTTCTATAAAATAATACAGCCTTGTGGAAGAAAAATGAGGAAATACAGAGAAGAAAATAAAATCCTCTGGGACTCCCGTCCCTCAGAAGTTTGGCAGGCGACCTTCTGAAATTATTTTTAAGTGCACTTATAGTTTTCTTCCTGTTCAAAATGGGATTATGCAGTGCATGCTTCCTTAGAACTAGATTTTATTTTTCTCAAAAATTAAACAGGATGGTTGCTTCCATAGTGGAGCGCTGTCTTTGGGCAAGAAGGGGATGACGTATTTGCCTCACCTCCAAACCAACCAGCTGTGCGAAGTCAGAAAAGTCACTTGTCGCTTACCCTCTGCGAAGGTTGCTCCCTTGTCTATAAAAAGGGCATAAACCAGCCCCTCTGCCTCCCTCTCGGGGCTGTGAGCCCTGCAGGCCCCACTGCCTGTGACAGCCCCGTGCAGACATGCGAGGGCTTGACGTTACTGGCTCTGGAGAAGGAGCAGCCTCGTGGCACTCCACCACAATCCTGTGGGATAACAAGGAAGACAAGAACTAAAGACTTTTGGAGAGCAAGTCTGTAGATGCCCGAGAGAGAAGAGGCTGGTTGGAAGCCTTGCTGAAAGAGGAAGGATTGCCCACTTTCTAAGCGAAGCAACTTTCCTAGCTTAGCTATTTGCAATATGCTCCAGGAGTCTGCAAGACTGGGAGAAACTTGCAAAGCAGCAATGCCAAAAACATCTCCCTAAGGTGAACAGTAAAGCTGTGAAGGGTCCAAAAGCCAGGGATATAGGAGGACGGCAACCCCAAAGAGGGTGGGATGAGGGCCTGAAGGGTTGGGCTGCATCCCTGCCTCTCAAACCAGCAGCAGGAAGGCACAAGAGGCAGAAGGACTTGGGGTGTCAGGGAGAGGGGCCCTTGACCTCATTTCCACCTCCTCATGTACAGTGGGGGAAACTGAGGGCCAGCGAGCGGGAGCGACAGTTCTGGTCAGAAGATGCTTACTAAGCATCTCTGACTCTTTACACACTTGACTCTCACTCTCCCACTGAATTCTTCCACCCCTCCATGAGGTAGGTGTGTTTTCCGTGTCTGGTCAGAGTGGAGGCTGAGGCCCAACAAGCAAGGCTTTCACATATCAAAAGGGCCTCAGAGAGGCAGAGCCAGGGGCCAGCTCAGGCTTGGCCACAGGGCTCACATGTGCCATCTCCTCCTTGGCCGCCTGAGAAGAGGTGAAATGTTTTAGGGCGCTTAATTCAAATATATATTGAACACCTACTGTACGCTCGACAGAACTGTGGCTAAGCATCTGCGGCACCACTGGGCCATGCCGTGCAGGGGGCTTGTCACATGTGAAATTGCATTTGATTCCAAAGGGGGCGTTGGGATGGGCTGAGGGGGGTCTCACTGAGGAGGCGGCACGTAAATGTGCCATGACGGATGGGCGGAAACCTTGCAGGCGGAGGATCTGTGGGAAATGATACCCAGGTGACATTCAGACCACTGAAAGCAGACTTGTCTCCAGCTCCGGCTCTTCGACTGGGTGTCACCAGCATCACCCGGGAGCAGAAGCAAATGCAGGCCCCTGGGCCCCAGCTTCAAGAGGCTAATCTGAGAGACACCTAGGAATCTGCGCTTGGACAGGCTCTGCAGGGTTCTGAGGCAGGAGGTGGCCATCACACCCAGAAATGACTCCAATCTGAAAACGGTTCCACGACAGGGTTCCCCTCTGGACCCCACACACTCCATTATCTTCCTTGCCCAGTGCAAAAAAATCCAACGACAACAACAAAGCTGACTCTGTTTCACCACTGTGGCTGATTTTATTTTTTTCAATTTGTTTATTTTAGGAAGATTAGCTTTGAGCTAACATCTGCTGCCAATCCTCCTCTTTTTGCTGAGGAAGACTGGCCCTGAGCTAATATCCATGCTCATCTTCCTCTACTTTCTATGTGGGACGCCTGCCACAGCATGGCTTGCCAAGTGGTGCCATGTCCACACCCGGGATCCAAACAGTGAACCCCAGGCCGCCAAAGCGGAACGTGCGCACTTCACCACTGTGCCACTGGGCCAGCCCCTGATTTTATTTTTAAAACCAAACTTCCTAGAATGTGATGTAAATGGAGCCTTAATGGGGTATCCTATGGGTTAACCGTTGTAATCCAGAGTCCACCCCTTTCCACTAGGGGGCGAGGTCTGCCTCAAAAACGGGAGCCAGAAGTTTAGCGGCACAAATTTGCAACCTAAAAGCTCGTCCTGCAGCACAGAGCCCTCCTTGTTTAGTAGTCACAAGTGAACTTCTGTACATCCTGGGTGCAGCTCTGGTCGTGTGAACACCCACAGTGTTCATGTCACGAAATCTCTGAAACTGGGAAGTGAAATTTATGAGACAATTCTTATGATGATTTTACAAGCTCTTCTTACAAGTGAGAACATCTTAGACTAGAGTTGACAAAGACCTACAGTCACAATACCCAAACCAGTGACCATGAGCGCTGGTCAACAGAAGACCGTCTGTACCATGTCCATGGTACATGGCTCACCTCCCCAGACCCTGCCCCCCAACCGAGATGGCCCCAGGATCCACTCTGTGCACAGCAACTTTTTTGGATCCCAAAGTCAGGCAAACATGGGTTTGAATCCTAGCTCTGCCGCTTACTAGCTGTGTGGCTTTAGGCAAGTCATTTAACCTCTCTGAGCCTCAGAGCCTAATCTGGAGTCGGCAGTAAAACCTGCGGTACGTGTTAAATAAATTGATGTGGGATTTTAAAGCACCTGACCCATAGTAGGTGCTTCATACAGTATATCCTGTTCCTCCTTTGCTGCTTGGGGTCATTTAGCATTCGAAGGTCAGGATGTGATCCTGGGCAAGTGGTTTTCCTCCTCTGAGCCTGCTTCCTGTTATGCAAAATTAAAAGGTTGATCGAGATGCCCTTTGTAGACCTTTCCAGCCTCAATTGTTGGGTTCTCTGATCCCGTGAGTGGGAAGAACAGAAGTGAATGATTGAGCCAATGAACCAGGAGAAAGAAGACCTGGGGAAGGACGGAACTGTGTCTTTTCTCCCATGGGCTCATCAGAGTGCGAGTGAAGTAGGAAGAGTAAGAGGGACTTTTCTCCTCTCCTGTCTTTGGGGCTCTTGCGTCACAGAGACTGAGGTGTCTGTGGTACCAGGGAGGAGAGAGAGGGGCAGATTGTGCTCCTGTGAGCCTAGGAAGAGAAGGGGAAGTACCGGGGCCTGCCGATTGTTGGAGAGAAGGGTGGGCACCCTGGGACTGGGTGGGGGAAGTCTCACACCCCATTTTTACGCAGGAGTTTGGTGGAGGCTGTGGTGGAGGCTGGCCCACAGGCCCCGAGGCCTTGAGAGCTGGGGCAGGGAGAGCGGATTCTCCTAGAGGAAATGGAGGCAGGAGAAACCTCTGTAACGGAAACCTCGGGAGCCTCAGAGCCTAATCCAATAGGACTTTCTACAATGACGGAAATGTCCTGTATCCACCCTGTCCCGTGTGGTAGCCACAAGCCATGGGTGGCCACAGAGCTTGCAATGTGGCTAGTGTGACTGAGAAATTGAGTTTTTCATTTTATTTCATCGTAATGTATTTAAATTTAAGTAGCCATAAGTACAGGTAGAAGGAGGCGGGTAACAATGGTATCAACCACGGAATGAGAGCTGGGTCCTTCCTGATTCTGGAGACCCTCCAGGGTCCTGAGCCTCTCAGTCTCTCCCTGGGCCCAGAGGAGTGGAACAGCAGTGCCAGGCAGGCCCGAGGCTCAGCCTGCAGCCACCCCAAACATTTGCCTGGATTGCCGGCTGAAGGCACCTCCCTGGGAACAGGGAAAAGCCGTGTTGGGGGAAGAGAGGTTCTAATGCCACAGAAGCAGAACCCAGCTCTGTACCGGGAGCACCATTGTTACCAGGCTCCTCCTACCTGTGCTGATGGTTATTTAAATTTAAATGACTTCAAATGAAATAAAATGAACAACTTAATTTCTCGGTCACATTGGCCACATTGCAAGAGCTCAGACCACACATGACTGGTGGCTACCATGTGGATGGTGCAAACACAGGACAGGAGGCTCCCATCGCCCCTCTTTGTGACTTCAAATGAGTCAGTGCCCTTTGCACTTTCATTCCCTGACTCATTCATTCATTCCCCAGATGTCAGGCGAGCTGCTGCTGTGGGCCAGGCTGGGTTAGGATTTCGAAGGTAGACAACACAGACCCTGCCCGCCTGGAGCCCGCACTGTGGGGAGAGACGGGTGCTCATGGAATAATTGTGCTAATGGATGCCTGAGTGCCCTGAGGAAACAGAGCCCAGTTCTTTGAGAGCATTAAGCAAAGAAAGCTGACCTAGACCCCGGGACAGGGTTCGAGGCCCACTTCCGAGGGAAGTGACGCTGAGAAATCAGAACCCTCATATGCTGCTGGCTGGGACGTGGAAGGGTGCAGCCGCTTTGAAAAACAGTGTGCAAATTCCTCAAATGATTGAACATAGAGTTGCCTATGATCCAGCAATTCCTCTAGGTATCTATCCAAAAGAAATGAAAATGTATGTCCACACAGAAACTTCTACACAAATGTCTGTAGCAGAATTATACATAGTAGCAAAAAGGTGGAAACAACCCAAATGTCCATCAACTGATGAACAGCTAAACAAATGTGGCATATCCATACAGTGGAATATTATTCAGCCATGAAAAGGAATGAAGTACTGATCCATTCTATAACAGGGATGAACCTTGAAAATATTATAAGTGAAAGAAGCCAGTCATGAAAAACCACATATTATATGATTCCACTCATATGAAATGTCCAGAACAGAAAAATATAGAGAAAGAAAGTAGATTAGTGATTGCTGAGGGCTGGGAGAAGGAAGAAGCTGAGCAGATGGGGGTGATAGCTAAAGGGTACAGGGTTTCTGTTTGAGGTGAAGAAAATGTTCTAAAATTGACTGATGGTGATGGTTGCAAAATTCTGTGAATATGCTAAAAACCATCGGACTATACACTTACGTGGGTGAATTGTATGATACATGAATTATATTTTAATAAAGCTGTTAAAAATAAAAAAAGGAGGAGCTTGGGGCTCGGGAAAAGATTCAAGCCCAGACGGCAACACGTGCAGGGGAGCCTGGCACCTTTAGAAGACACGGAAGAAGCCCAAGTGGCCAGAGCCCGCAGAGTGAGAAGTGGCTGGAGCGGTGGGTGAGTGGGACCTCGGTGGGACCTCAAGGCCACGGGAGGGGTTTCAGTCTCTTTCTCAGGAGCAGCCAGGAGCATTGAGGAGTTTTAAGCCAGGGTCTAATTGATGAAATCTGCATTTTGAAAAAAGTCGTTCTGGATAATATATGACCAAAGGGTGGGGGCCGGCAGAGCGGGAACGAGGGGACTTAAGAGGCTTTTGTGGTGATCGGGGGAGAGATGAGGAGGGCTTGGGCAGGAGTGACAGCCCTGGAGAGGGTGCCAAAAGGACAGACAAGAGAAATGTAGAGCTTAGCTCCTGCTCTACCTGAGGACAATGACAGTCCTTTAACTGCCCTGCATGAATGTCGGCCGTGCTGCCAGGTCCCTGGGTTACCACCCAGGGGTATGACTATGGCCACTCAAGGGACAGAAGCCTCCTCTGCTACCACGTATGGTGTATACTCTTCCAAAAGTGGTTGCACTAGTTTGTTTAAAGATAAAAATTCCCAAAGGACGCTGGCAGCTGGCAGTATAAACTGGTTCTGCCTTTCGGAGGACAGTTTGGCAGCATACTGGAAAAGAGTTTAGGGTGTAACTACTGTGGTAAATCATTATAATAATGGGCCCAGTGACCACCACTCCCCAGTGTCCGTGTCCCTTGGCCTTGCAGCTCCACTCATCAAGAGATGGTGTCTATTTCTACATCCTCCTGAGTCTGCGCTGGCCCTGGGGCTGGCTTTGGCCAATAAAATGTGGCAGAAGTAACATTGTGTAAGTTTGGGAGTCTGGACTGCAAGGGGCACTGCAGCCTCCACTCTTGTCCTGGGACCACACCAGGCAGCTGCCTGAGCTAGCCCGCTGGAGGCTGAGGGGCCACGTGGAGGAGAACCGAGGGCTTCAGGCAACTGCTGGCACCAATGGCCAGACATGTGAGTGAGGCCACCTGGAACCTTCCAGCCCAGTAGACCCTCCAGGGGAATGCAGTCACATGAGTGACCCCAGAAGGGAATCACACTGCAAAGTATATCTCCAGCCAACCCTCAGAATCACAGGAAATAATTAATTGTTCCTTTAAGCCACTATGTTTTGGGATGGTTTATTACCCAGCAATAGATACTGAAATGCATACCTTTTCATTAAATACATCCGCTGCAGGTATTTATACTAACAACAACAAAATCTACAAAGTAACCAACAGTTTAGCTACAAAGGCGTTCCTTGCATCATTGTTTATAATACAAAACATCAGCTTGATCTTAGATGTCCAACAGCAGGAATTAGATAGAATATGGTACATCTGTACATCATGCAAGCATTAAAAAGTTAGTGTTGGAGCATTCTGATGGCAAGATTTCCAGAACATACTGCTAATTGGGAAAACAAAACAATATCTAAAAGCATATATGATCACATTAAAATATGCATATTTTAAATATATTTGAATATGAAATTGATGGGTCCAAAGGCACGCGCAGTTCTATATTGTAAAATTGCCCTCTAAAATGGATGTTACAATTTCTCTTCCCACCAGCAGTGCTGCTTCCTCTGTCCCAGTCACTTCCCGCCAGCCCCCGGCTGACACTTCGAGAGGCAGGTCAGTCACTCCCAGAGCTGATGTCAGTTAAGCAAAGGCAGTTCCAACCTTTATTTCATTGAACAGGATTTCCTGGTTTCTTGGCCACCCAGAGACCTTCCCTCGGCCAATTTTCTCATCCAAACACAGGGGTCTGATTTACTCCTGGACTCCCTTAGGGAGAGGGAATGCTTGGGTGCAGCCTGGCGAAAACCCAGCAGGGACCAGGCGTCCTGCGAGTGGGCTGGGACCGCAGCTGCCAGCTGCAGAGTCGTCATGTGTCCGCCCAGCGCACCAGAAAGGGCTCGGTGAGTCTCGAACACGGTGTTTAACTTCTGTTTAATCTTTGCATCACTGATCAGCACGGCTGCTTGGCCTCCCAGACGAGCTCTGCATGAGTCACTCAGTGTCTTACTGTGGCCTGAGCACATTTCATTCCAGGCAGGTGCGACCGTACTTGACATGCCCTGAGATACCTCGAGAGTGAATAACGCTTGCTGTCCCCCTACAACACCAACTAAAGAGCAAATCTAATGCTTTATTTAAAAAAAAACAATATTGCTCTAGAGTCTTTTTTCTGCTGGTTCAGTACCCATGAGATGAGTCCCCGTTTCTTTCCCTTTTTCCTGGCTGTTGAATGAAGGCTGAAGGTCCCTGGGATATGGAGCATCTCTTTAAGTAACAGGAAGTTTATTAACTCATGAGTTAATTGAGAAAATCATTTACCAAACCACATGTGAGCGTGCTGTGCAAGCAACCCTTGAATTGCCGTAAAGACCGGGCCCCAGCTGTGGCTGTTCAGCTCTTTCTGCTAATGTGGGTCACTCCTGATCTAGGACAGCCTGCAGGTGTTCCCTTTGTGCCCAGACAGACACTCAACTCTTAACCCTGGAAAGAAAGAAGTAGGAACAAAGGCCTGCCAGGGCACGTTGGGGCTCAGAAATCGCAGAAAGGAAAGCTGCAGACCTTTTTCATGTTGCAGCTGCCTTCTTCTCCTCTTACTCTGTTTTATAACCTGTTAAAATCAGTTAGAATCACAAGGACGTGGACTCTACCTCCCCTTCACTACGAATTTCCAGCTGTGTGACTTTTAGCAAATCACCTAACCTTTCTGAGCCTCAGTTTCTCATCCTCACAAAGGTACTGGCAAGACAAAATGAGGTGATGAGTGGGGATGTGTGGGAGGCAGAAAAATAGCCCCAGAGATATCCATGTCCTTAGCCCTGGAACCTGCAAATGTTACTCTACGTGGCAAAAGGAACTTTGCAAGTGTGATTAAGTAAAGGATTTTGAGATGGAGAGAGTTGCCTGGATGATCCAGCTGGGCCTGATCTAATCACAAGGGTCCTTATAAGAGGGAGGCAGCAGATCAGAGAGGCAGAAGGTGACGAGGCTATGGAATCAGAGATTGGAGTGATGCAGCCACAGGTCAGGGAGAGCAAGCAGTCTCTAAAAGGCAGAACAGGCAAGGAAGAGAAGGAACCAGACCTGCCGATGCCTTAACTTTAGCCCAGAGAAACTGATTTGGGACTCCTGGCCTCCAGAATGTGAGCCAATAAATGTGTGTTGTTTGAGGCCACTCAGTTAGTGGTAACGCGTTACAGCAGCCACAGGAAACAAATACAGGATGATATGTAAATATGAATTCCTGCACAAATGGAAGGATTTGCAGTAATGCAGCCAGAGCCAGGTGAGGCCCAACTCAGTGGGCGTGCCTAAGGAGCCAACAGGTGTCAGCCTGCAGTGTCTGTTTGCATGAGCTTATTTCTCGGGAGGGAAGATGCCTCCATGGAGGGCTGTGCGGCTGGAGCAACGTCTGCTGCCTGACTCTGCCTGGTCACCCAGATTTGAGCCCCAGTCCAGTGGGGAGAGGCTTCAGACAGAGCTGAAGGCACCATTTTCCAAGGGACCCTGACAGCCTTATGAGTGCAAGCTGTGCTGCTTTGAGGCCCAATGACAAGGCAGGACACAGAAGGGAGTAGGGAGCATTTGCTCCATTTCTACATGCATGGCTGTAGCTCAGTAGACACAGCCCGATGTGTTCTAGCATCCAAAGGCTGCGTCTCAAGACCGCTGGCCAACCTCAACCTCATCCTGGGCCACTGCTCAGGTTGCGGGGAGAAACACTGTTCTTGGGGCCTTACAGGCAGCAGGCATCACTAAGAGATTCAAGCCAAAGACACAAAATTTCCTGGAAACTCCCCCAAAGAAATAAGGCAGTGAGTTGTCGTTGGGGATAAACATAAGCCGTCGGCATTGGGACTCACGCACGATGGTGCCCAACCACCAATGGGGCCTTGGGACCCTCAGGCCACTGCACGGCCTGTCGACACCTACCAAAGTTCCTCTCCAGGACAGCTGTTACCTAGAGGATCCCTGACCCAGTTCACAGTAGCCACTGGGCTCCCTGCACAGGGGTGGCCACACCAGACTTTTTGTAATGTGGCTTATTCTCTGGAACTCAGGTATGATTCCCTGGGAATTCCTCCTCCTTGCTGCACCCACATTCTGAGTCCACCTGGAGAGCCATCAAACGTGGCAGCCAGGAGAGATGCTGGATGTCACAAGTCTTCTCGTGCTCCAGGTGTCTAGGAGAGTTTAGTTAACCCAGCAGCTCTGCGACCCTGGCGCTAGATGGAGGATTGGGGTGCACTCTGCTCAGGTATTCAGTCAACAGACCCTGAGTGGACTGACCTCAGGCCTCATCTATTGGAAAGTACACTTACCTGCTTGGCTGCGCTCCGAGCCGACTAGCCTGGGCCATCACCTCTTCTGTCTCCTGATCTGCGCGATCCCTGCTCCTCCTGCCCCACTACAGCCCACCATCCACACGGCAGGCCAAACGGCCCAAACAGAGCGCCACTCCATCCCTTTAAGACCCTCTACTGCATTCTAAATAGGACTTGGAAATACATTTAGCAAAGGAAAATACAGGTTAGATTTGACTTCCAGATAATCCATGAATAATTATTTTAGTATAAGCATGTCCCAAAGTTTATCTGAAATTCAAATTTAACTGGGCATCCTGATTTTATCCGGCAACCCTGGTTGAATATGATGACTGTGGTCTCAACTCCTGGCCTTGGCTGACGAGATCCTTTGCGGTCCTGCCTTTGCCTAACTCATGGACCTCCTGTGTTCTCATTTGCTCCACATGCCCCGCCACATTAAGCTTCCTCCTGTTACTTAAACACTTTGAAACCATCCTGCCCTCTGAGCCCTTGCGCTTTCTGTTCCTCCACCTGGAACTGTCCTCCTTACATCCTCACAGAGCTGGCCTCTGCTTATCAGTCAGGTCTCAGCTCCAGGTCACCCCCTCAGGTGGCTTCCCTGAACCCTCCAGGTGCTCCCTGCCTCATCAGTCTATTTTCTTCCTGCTGCACATCTAAGCCCCCTGCTCACCGGGCTGGAAAATCTCAGCAACCAGACAAGTAGAAAAGGTGGAGGAAGCCCACGAAGTGATTTTCCTCTGTAGTGGCCTGAGCGAGGGTCAGTGGATCTCTGGAACAGTCAACCTGGTTCTCCTGCCCCATTACAATTTACTCTTCCCTCAGGGCGCTGGAGAGACTGGAGGTGGGAGAGGGAGGAGGAAGCAAGCGGTGTTTTCCTTCGGGATCTTTCTCTTCCGACCTTACCCTCCTCGACCATGTTTTGCAGCATCGTTGCAGACTGCATCTTCCTGTCCTCACCACTGCCCTGCCTGTTCTCCCTTGTCAAGCTCTGCTTAAGGATACTTCAGAAAGCTCCTCCTGGCCACCCAGTGTTTAGGAAAATCTCACAAAAGGGTCTTAGCATGGCTATAAGTTTTCCTCTGAGCACTTTTCTCAGAACAAGATGTGCTGAGTCATTCTAGAACTTCAAAATTGGTGGCAGCACGAGGGGTGGGCAAGAGAGGAGAGAGAGCTAGAGAACTTCTTTGTTTATGCAACGTCATCTCCTTCTGGAAATCGAGAGCCAGTTCTCAAAATCCCAGATGTCCTTGATCTCTGAGTCTCTCAAAGGCCTACAGAGGCAATCCCTGTCCGTGGTGGGGACGAGTTTTATCTTTTTCCCCCAATCCATCTCAGACGGACACTTTCATAAAATACAGTGAAAAATAAGTGGCTAGAAAAACAAAGACTTACAAATTACAACCTCACTGATCACGCATTCATACGTCACAAGATCATCAAAATGCTATATGTATTTCTAGACGCTGACTCTCAGTTTCTGCACATACCCCATTGAGGGTGGATAATAAACACGTGTTGCAGCAGCACCTGTCCACGGAGACACACAGAGCACATGCTACAGATTAATGGACTGTTTGCTTGTTTAGGGCAAGAATCCTGAAAGTGTTCTTTATTCTTTAGTGTGTGAATCTACAGCCAAAGGCTTTCTCGGTAGACAAAGGGAAAAGAGAAGCAACTCTGATGGTTACTCTTTGCCCTGGACTTGCTTTAGGGGAAAGGGAACATTCTCCAACAATTTGCATTTCTAACAAGTGGAAGGTGATGCTGAGGCTGCTGGTCCCTGGACCACACTTTGAGAACTACTCATCTAGAGGCAGGTAGGACTGTGTGCTGAGATGGTCTCTGAATAAGGGAGTTATTCTGCCTGGGTGAGGCAAACTAGGAATGTGGGAGGCTGGGTGACATCTCTTCTCTCCACTCCAGGGGGCTTCCTACCACCCCTTTCTAACACTTGTGGTTTGTTCTAAAGGACCAGACTTTCTAAATTCAGCACAGTCATACACAATGAGAATTGGGCATGATGGCTCAGGGGCAGATGGTCCCATACCTCCTTGGACTATGGTGCCTAGCCCAGTGCCAGGCACACAGCAGGTGTTTGCTAAATGCCCAGGTAGATTCTTTGCGATTAGCAAATCCTGTGATGAATAAATGACAAGCAATAGGCTGTACTGGAGTATATGAGGAAGCCATTTGGTTTAAAACTAATTTGGCCTGACCTTATTTTTCCAAGAGGCCTGATGTGGCCTGTTGAGCATGCATTGTACATCTGCTTTAAATGTTTACAATACTGCAAAGACAAGAATGATGCCCTTAAACATAGAGATGTAGGTGCTGGCCCCGTGGCGCAGTGGTTAAGTTCACATGTTCCACTTCAACGGCCCGGGGTTTGCAGGTTCGGATCCCGGGTGTGCACATGGCACCACTTGGCATGCCATGCTGTGGTAGGCATCCCACATATAAAGTGGAGGAAGATGGGCATGGATGTTAGCTCACGGCTAGTCTTCCTCAGCGAAAAGAGGAGGATTGGCAGCAGTTAGCTCAGGGCTAAACTTCCTCAAAAAGAAAAAGAAAGAAAAGATAGGGATGTAGCTTGCCCCCATATCAGCATTTCCTTAAGGAGAAGCATCTCTTCCTGGGAACTAAGGGTTAATTACCGACCTGCTGTGCTCACCTTGTGACCACTGACCTGCTATGCCAGCTAAGCATCTAGTAACAGTAGTAAAAGAGACATTCCTATCGTATGTGACATATGCTCTTTGTTCCAAGATGACGTATAACCACTCTGTACACCCCATCTCTCTGGTGCCCTTCCTTCCTTGGGGAAAGAAGGCACTAGGCTATATAATAAACTCACCTGGTTCATAATAAACTCACCCCAATTTTGATTTGCAGATTGATTATGGATCATTTGTGTTGACACGTGTGAATCCCAGTATATTGCCTCCCTTGGAGGAAGAGCCAATAATACTTTTCTTCCTCCCTCCATCATCTTACATATCTCCGGAAGTGGAGATGTACTGACCGAGCCCAGAAGTAACAAGGAAGGCAATTGGAAAATGAGATTGAATATGCAAATGGAAAATTTGTACAAGAAAATGAAGAAATCGACTCAGCACTCCTTCAGCTTGGACGGGCCGCTAGAACCCAGTTCTGCACATGGTGGGTGCACACTACGTTTTACCCAGCAACGGACTCTGACAAGCCTGAAAAGTGACCTGCTCCTGCGTGATGAGGCCAACTTAGACAACGACGTTTAAGCCCATCTTAGACCTAATCTTACCTTCAAAATTTCCACTTCTTATCACGTCAAACCCATTAGAACTCAGCCCATTCCAGCTCAAAGTGAATCTGTTTTGCTATAAATTTCTAAAGGGCTTTTATAATTTGCCTTTTGAAATTATTTAGCTCTCAGAAATATTTAATATATAATTGGCTATGCTTTCTTAGCAATCACGTATATTTGAGAATTTTTTGTGAAGTGAAAGAAATCTAATCTGTGTTATTTTTAAATGCCAAGAAATTCAAACACTCAGTTTAACAGTGAAGGAAGCTGGCAAAACATTACATTATGTGTGGATATTTAATTAAATGTTGATTAATTCCAATATTGTCATTTTCTTATTTTGGAGCTAATAGGGTTTTTGTTTCTTTTTTTTTCTGATTTTAATAATTTTCAAAGGCTCCTGGGTCCAGGCGCTGACTTTTGGTGGCTAAAAGTTAAAATATTCCACCACACGTGTTCTCGGGATGCTCTTCCCACAAACAGCCCCACCTGGGCGCCTCTGCTGTGAATATCACGCGGCTCATTCACTCACCTCCTTGTGTGCGCAACTGTCACCTTTTCCACAGGGCCACCCCTGACCACACCCTCCCCGCCTTGGCTTCCCGAATCCCCTTCCGGCTTGACACTTGGACCCTCAGTGTACTGTATAATTTACTCATTTTTCAGGTCTACTGTTTATTGTCTGTCCCTCCTGACCCACCCCCACCTCCCCCACCCAGAGGGAACACAAACCTCAAGAGAACGGGGGTCTCTGTTTTTTCACTGTTACATCCCAAGTACCTAGAATAGTGCCTGACACCCAGTAAATATTTGTTGAATAAGAGTACCATCTAAATGGAGCTGGAGGCCAAGATAATTAGTGGGGGCTTTTCTTATGTAACATGAGGCCAGGAAGGAGAGAAGACCTGCTTTTGCATAACAATGTCTAGGAGAGCTGTTTGCCAAAGCTTCCCCCCATGGTGGGAAAGGTCTGAATTAAGTGTGCTACGCGGAATGCAGGTCTTTGTGAGGGCCCCTCCCCCCTGGGGCCCTGCACCCCAGAATCCAACAGAACACAGAGCGACCTCCCCCCGTACTGGAGGCAGGCCTGGGAGAAGGAAGGAGGGAGGGAAGGACTCAGAAAGACTCAGGAGGAGGGGACAGGGCGCAGTGAAGGAGGTGGGTCCTCTGCCAGCCAGGGAGCAGAGACCTGGGCCCAAAGCCAGGCCCCGTGCTCAGGACACAGCGCAAGGGCGTTTCACACGCTGGAGAGTCCCCCTGAAACCTGGCACCTGGGGGTCCTGTGGAACGTGCCATGGAGCCTGAGGCCAGGGGTGGATTGGATACCTTTTGGGACTCTTTCTGTGAGCGTGGTCAGCCATGGTGACCCCATGACTGTGGACTTCCCTCCCCGCCTCTTCCACCATAAGGAGCCTGGTGCTGGGACTGCCAGAACAGCGGGTACCAGACTGTGGGAGTTCTGTTCCTGTCCCCAAATGCTGGACATCTACTGCCAGGGGTCGCTCGTCGATTGGGAAGGCTGATTAGGCCTACAGGGAGTGAGGATGAACCACCTCCTCTGTAGGAGAAGATGGGGCTAGGGGGTTAAGTGGCCACTCTCCTCAGCCTCATCCTCTTCTTTTCTATTCTTGCTAATCACTCAACTATATACCAAGATCTATAAATGGCCAAGGATACATACAGCATCTCATTCAATCCCATATCCACACGAAACTGTTGCTATAGCCATGCCCGTGTCACTGAGATCAGGTAAAGTGAATTGTCCCATACTAGGACCTGGCTAAGTTTGAATTCAAAGCCGAGTTTTTTCCATTTTCCAGAATCAACACCGCACCCACAACCCCACCTGCCACTCAGCAAGGAAAGCAGAGGCCCCAGTGGCAAAGACTCGGACAATGCTGTGGGAGTGCTCTGTCAGACGGTCACGCTGCTATGTGGCTGTTCATGCTCTCCCATCTCCGGAACCATCCTGCCCACCAAGGTGTAACTGGGGCAGCGAGGGTTGCTCCAGAGGCAGGACAGGTTTAGTTGGGTGCAGGGAGGTCCGACACATCCAAATGCCATCTGGTGACTCCTTGACATGCAGTTGGCCTGATGACATGGAGGAGAACCATGCTTCTGGAAATCCCCCCACCCCTAGAGGCCTCATGGACCAGCCTCTCCTGGACTTACCGTGAGGCACAGCAGAGGCCATGGCCGTGGGCACGGTCTGAGCCAGGCCTCCATGTGCCTGCAGTGTTGGAGAAATCCTCTACGTTATATCTTTAAAAGTCATCATCCTTTTGTCCTCCAGGCCACCTTCTATGCACATTTGTTTTAATATTAACAATTATGCGTGTCCCCCCAGCTTTCAAGTGTAATCAATGTTCTGGGAAAGCGGCCACATTTACTGTGTGTTTTTGCTGTAGCCCAGCATGCCACCTGGGGTCCTTGGTGGGAAGTGATGTGCTTGGCAGTTTGAGATGCTTGGGACCAGAGAATTCTCCTACAGAATCTCTGAGCTGGGTGCCTCTGGCCTCACGGGGAGCCTGGGGGATTGAGGGAGCTCCTGCCGCGGAGCTCCAAGCTCAGGGATCGTCAGGACACGCTTGACTTCTGTTTAGCCCACGCAGTGCCCACAAGCCATCTTCCAGCTGCACCTTCCAGTGTGTGCAGCGGGGGGCGTTTTCTGATTCCTCCTGCCCTTAGTAGCAGCCCAACAGCGACTGGAAGACGTGCGGAGGGAGTAGCCAAGCATAAGTGATAAATATATGGAGTGATATACCGTGAGACCTAGTAACAACAAAACACAAATCATGTCACATTTATATTAGAAGAAGAACTGTGGGACAGGCCCCTTGATAAGTACCTTACATACTTCGTTTCATTTAATCCTTAAATAACAATATCAGGTTCCAGGTTCCGTTTTCATTGTCAGTTTACAGATGAGGGAAAGGAGGCACAGAGAAGTTAAGGAGGAGTCTCTAAGTCACACAGCCAAGCAGCCCCAGAGCCAGGACTTGAGCCTAGCATGGTCAAACTCCAGAGCTCTCAGTCACTGTCCTGCCAGAGGCAAAGACCCACTTTTTTGTTATCCAGCTGAAAATTGTGTCTGGGGCTCACCTTGAACCAAGCAAGACATAGTCACTGTAAGAACAGTTAGGAGGTATGGAAGGTCAATGGTTACCCGTGACTGATGAAATTAATTAAACTACAGCCCACGAAATGTTTAAATGCGTCCTGGCTGAAATTCGCTCCATCATTACGAGGGCAAAGGACTGTTATCTTCCTGATAGACCTGAGTTGGCTGATGCATTTAAAAGGCATTCTTGGTACATTAAAGGATAGTTTTGCCCTCTCTTCCTGAATGAAAAGCCAATAGAGCAGTCAAAGAGCAAGTTTGTCCTGGGGAAAATGCAGAGAGACCCCCTGGAGGCAGAATCATGCCCAGATGGAGTAGGTAGTGTCTGCATGAGGAAACCTCCAAAAAGAGCCTTTGGCCTAATTATCTGCCCACACATCTGGGTCAGTCCCACTGCCTAAATCCCACCATTAGAAATCTATTCTTGGGGCCGGCCCGGTGGTGCAGCGGTTAAGTTCTCACATTCCGCTTCGGCAGCCTGGGGTTCGCCAGATCGGATCCCAGGTGTGGACATGGCACTGCTCGTCAAGCCATGCTGTGGTAGGCGTCCCACATAGAAAGTAGAGGAAGATGGGCATGGATATTAGCTCAGGGCCAGGCTTCCTCAGCAAAAAGAGGAGGATTGGCTGCAGATGTGGGCTCAGGGCTAAACTTCCTCAAAAAAAGAAAAAGAAATCTGTTCTTTTGGGTTGAGACCCTATTGTTTTTAGAAGTCTTCTGTTTTCAGCTCTTCTTGATAGAAGGGACTGTGTCTTGTTTGGCTGTGTACCTTTGGGCCACCTGCCTCTTTCCCTAACTTGTTATGTGACCTCCAGTGACCCCTGTGGGCCCATGTTAGATGGACCAAGGCATTGGGGCAGGCAGAGGAGATGGTAGAGATTTGGTTCTTTCCACTGAATTGCTCACACCCGGCAGCAGAGATAAGACATTGACTTAAATCATTGCAATTCAAGGAGAAGAGAAGAGGGACTCGGACATAGTGGCCGGAGGCTTCAGAGACAGACCACTCTCAGCTAGGCAAGGAAATGACCCAGGCGAAGAATTAAGTACAATTTTCGAGCAACAGCAACAAAAAGCAACGTCTTTGGGGTGGCCAGTGGGTGTCATCCTCCACTTTTCTAATCGAACCCCCTTCTGGGTAAGTGGCCCCCGCCCTCCCTTGCTGCCCAAGCGACCTCACCCAGCAGCCCCGTTATCTCTGAGTTGGTGTCTGTCACTTTGCAGGCAGGAGGAAGCTGGAGGTTCCCAGAAGAGCTGATAGCCCTGCGGTTTGAGTGCTTGATTAGATAGCGAGGAAATGCATCATGGTGTCAGTGGGTCTGCAATAGGGAGAAACCCCTGGCACCTGTGCTGGAGAGGGCACTAGACATCTTGGGAACCAGGCCAAGAGCAGAGATAGACAGCTGGACATTTTAGCGGTGACTGGCAGAGGAAAGAAGGTGGGTGCCCTTAACTTGCAACAATACTACCAAGTTGCGATGGGCGGTGAGGGGAATGTGGGGGACTTGGGACACAGGACTTTGGAGGACGAGACTGGAATTCAAAGAGCCCCAACAGCTTGGCAATAAGGCCAGAAGCAGAGCTAGCGCAGTCCAGCCGGGCCCTGATGCGCCAACATGTGCCTATCGGGCAAGATGCCAGGATCACTTCCCTCACCCCTGGTGGATTACAGAGCCGAGCCCTGTGTTATGTTCCGGGTACCGCGGCTCAAGGGTCCTGGGGAGACATGCGAAGGGTTTAAAGGTGTGCAAACTCACACCTGTCAGTCAAGGTTAAAGGGGCAGAGGATTTTTAGTCTGGCAGGGGGTTGGGGTGAGGGGTGGAGTGCCTGTCAGTACTAGATTTTTTTTTTTTTTTTGGCAAGTGAAAGGTGTTAGTTTTGAGAATCAACTGTCTTCCATTTCTATTCAGGACCCAGCAGGCTTCATTGAGTTGAAAGACCAATAAGAGGACTTTGAGGTAGAGGCAGGAATAAACTTCCTCCTGTTGTTTATCATCAGAGAATACTGATAAATACTGGAAATCATATCAGCAGAAGAATTTAAAAATAACTATGATCGGGCCCAGCCCAGTGGCGCAGCGGTTAAGTGCACACGTTCCTCTTCTGCGGCCCAGGGTTCCCGGTTTGGATCCTTGGTTCAGACATGGCACCGCTTGGCAAGCCACGCTGTGGCAGGCGTCCCACATATAAAGTAGAGGAAGATGGGCATGGATGTTAGCTCAGAACCAGTCTTCCTCAGCAAAAGAGGAGGATTGGGAGTAGTTAGCTCAGGGCTAATCTTCCTCAAAATAAATACATAAATAAATAAATAAAATAAAAAATAATAACTATGATCAACTTAGTCCCCTAGAGGTGCATAGACTTATACATTTGAAAGCCTTTTTTATATAATATCTCACATTTTAAAGATTTTATTTTTTTCCTTTTTCTCCCCAAAACCCCCCAGTACATAGTGTATATTCTTCGTTGTGGGTCCTTCTAGTTGTGGCATGGGGGACGCTGCCTCAGTGTGGTTTAGAGAGCAGTGCCATGTCCGTGCCCAGGATTCGAACCAACGAAACACTGGGCCGCCTGCAGCGGAGCGCGCGAACTTAACCACTCGGCCACAGGGCCAGCCCAATATATAACATTTTAAAAATTAAACTAAATTCTCATCAGTAAGGCCCTATAATGAGGTGAGAATTAGAAGTTGATGTCTGCTCTAGGATTCCATGAAGTGGGGGATGTTCCAGTTCTGTATGTGGGTTCTAAGTAAAAGTATATGGAGAGCCTTTTCTTTCTACTTTCTGAGAATGCTTGGAATGGACACACACAGACTCTAGGCAGAGAAGGTCTACGGAGGACTCCAGTATTCTCTGAACCCTTCTTGCTCCCTCCCTTGAATGTCTCTGTCTCAAACAAAGCAGCTGTGGAAGCCAGCCGCCCCATGTATTTCAGGTTCAAGGTCATCCCAGGTTCACACCCCACCCAGCATGTGTGTACACCTGAGCCCAGCTACTGCGAGGAGCAAGGGCACTTTAAAGGGGAAAAGAGGGAGAGACAAGTAACTACAGGGTCAATGTGATCTTCAGGCAGCATGGGGGAGTAAGACCCAGTGCTGGTCAAGTGGGGGATAAGGGCACTTCGGGCCGAATGTAAATTCACAACCTTTCTGAAAAATCAAAAGCCCTTAAAATTTGCTTACCCTTTGGCTGGTGTTCCACAATATCCAATTTCTTACTAGGATAAAGTACACAAAGATATATAAATATGATTTTTCAGTGCAGCATAATTTGTTAGGAGAAGTTGGAATTAACCAAATTGTCCACTAATAGGGGACTGATCAAGCAAATTACAGGACACCCATTGAACAGAATATGATGAGGTGGGTCTGTATTTATCATCATGAGAAAAGATGTACAGGTCCTGTTGCTGAGTTGGAAAAAAAAGACATAGACATACTTATCTCTATCCTTCTCACTGAGTACAGCTAAAAACCCTGAACATTGTATACAAAACAAACATAAGAAGACTTTGTCAGGATGCAGAGAAGAAAAACTGGTTAGAGACCTTAGCAATAAGGAATGACGTGGTAATGAGTTTCCTGGGTTTTGTTTTTGTTTTTTGCATCATATATTCCAGACTGCATACTAAAGAAACTAGCAACTCAGAAACACCAATGGTGCAGCCAAAAGAAAGCCCCAAGAGAAGCCTGCTTTGTCTAGCCAAAGGACCAAGAAAGAGGCAGCCTAGCAAGACAGAAAACTCTTGGACAATGACCATTCCACCTCAGCCAAACACCACAGAACAAACTGTGGCCCCACCTCCACTCAAGCCAGCCTGGACTTCCACTACTGCCGGACTATAATGAGCTGCTCTAATCACCCACCCCCGGGGTGTTGTCAGAACAGGCCGTGGGAAGACAGGGACCCGCAGCAACAAGCCCATCCTCCCGACACTGTTGGTGCAGAACACCTGGGGAGCCTGAACTTCTGCTGCCATCCAGAGATTATGAAGTGCCTCTCCCCTTCTCGCTGGGGTGGTATGAGAGGAGGCAGGATGGGAAGTTAGGACATTCACTACTGCTTAGCAGTGACAAGGCCACTGCCCCAACCCCAGTGTCAGTGGAGGCAATGTGAGGAGCAAAATGAGCACCCGCCCCTCACAGCAAGGGTTGTATCAGCTGAGGCCTAGTGGAGAGCTAGAACTTCCAGCCCTGCCCAGAGGGGACATCCTCCCCCCTGGGATCGATGGGTATCATTGGAGATCATTGATCTCCTCTGGGATCAATGGATATCTGGTATCAGTGGAGAGCCTGGAATTCCACCCCTATGCAGAAGTAACAAGGTGGCATCTTGCCACCCGCCACAGTGGTGTCACAGAAGACCTGCTAAAACACAAGTGTTAAATATTATCCAGAATCTCATACTATTATACCCAAATGTCAAGGCTTCAATTAAAAATCACTCATTAGGGGGCTGGCCCTGTGGCCGAGTGGTTAAGTTTGCGTGCTCCGCTGCAAGTGGCCCAGTGTTTCGTTGGTTCGAATCCTGGACACGGACATGGCACTGCTCATCAAACCATGCTGAGGCAGTGTCCCACATGCCACAACTAGAAGGACCCACAATGAAGAATATACAACTGTATACCAGGGGGCTTTGGGGAGAAAAAGGAAAAAAAATAAAATCTTTTAAAAAAAAATCACTCATCATAGTGAGAACCAGGAAGATCTCAACTTAAATGAAAAAAGACAACCAACAGACACAAACACTGGGATGCACAGATTTAGAAGGAACAAAGATTTTAAAGTAGCTGTGATAAAAATGCTTATTGAAGGCAATTACAAAAATGTTTGAAACAAATGAAAAATAGAAATTCTCAGCAAATAGAAGATTCAAAGAAGAATCAAATGGAAATTTTAGACTTGAAAAATACAGGAACCAAAATTCAAACTCAATGGCTGGGCTCTAGAGAAGAATGGAGAGGACAGAGAAAGAATCAGTGAGCTTGAAAATAGAAATATAAAACTTACCTAATCTGAAAAAAAGAGGAAAAATAGACTGAAAAATAAAATGAACAGAGCCTAAGGGACCCACAGGACTGTAAGAAAAGAATGTGTCATCTGAATCCCAGAGGGTAAGGCTGAAAAAGCATTCAAAGAAATAACGGTTAAAAGTGACCCTAATTTGGCAAAAGATATAAGCGCACAGATTCAAGAAGCTGAGTAAACCTCAAACAGGA
The DNA here is from genome assembly GCF_041296235.1 of Equus asinus. Lineage (NCBI taxonomy): Eukaryota > Metazoa > Chordata > Mammalia > Perissodactyla > Equidae > Equus > Equus asinus. The sequence continues at coordinate 10,687,222 of NC_091791.1, read as the reverse complement.
TAAACCCAAAGGAATCCATGCTGAGAAACATCACAGCTAACTTCTGAAGACTAAAGACAAGTAAAATGTCTTGAAAGCAGCTGGAGAGAAATGATGCATTACCTACAGGAAACAAATCATTTGAATGACAGCAGATTTTCCATCAGAAACCATGGAATCCAGAAGGAAGTGGCAGAACATTTTTTTCAAGTGCCCAAAGAAAAGAACCACCAACCTAGAATTCTATATCCAGTGAAAATATCCTTCAAGAATGAAGGGGAAATCAACACATTCTCAGATGAAGGAAACTAAGAGAATTTGTTGCCTGCACACATACCCTAAAAGAATGGCTAAAGGAAGTTCTCTAAACACAAAGATGATAAAAGAAGGAATCTTAGATATCATTACACACTTATTAGAATAGCTAAAATAAAAGAGTGACAATACCAAATGCTGGTGAGGATGTGGAGAAACTGGGTCTCATACATTGGTGGTGTGAGTGCAAAATGTTACAACCCTCTGAAAAATGGTTTTACAGTTTTTTAAAAACTAAACATGCACTTACCTTGCGACCCAGTGATTTCACTCTTGGGCATTTATCACACAGAAATGAGGGTTATGTCCTCCAAAAATCTGTACATGATTGTTTATAGCAGCTTTATTTGTAATAGATCCAACTGGAAACAATCAAAAGGTCCCTCAATAGGTGAATGATTACACACACTCTGATGCCTCCGTACCCTGGAATGCTACTCAGCAATAAAAAGAAAGGCACTATTGATGCATGCAACAACTCGGATAGATCACAAAGTCAATCCCAAAAGGCACATACGTCTGTGTCTTCCTCCATTTGGGCTGCTATAACAAAATACCAGAGACCAGGTAGCTTATAAACAACAAAAATTTATTTCTCACAGTTCTGGAGGCTGAAAGTCCAAGATGAGGGTGCCAGCATGGTCAAGCATGGGTGAAGGGTGCAGGGGGCTCCTTGTTCTATCTTTGCAACTTCCTACGAATCTAATTATTTCAAAAGAAAAGTTTTTTGAAAAAAGTATGTAGAGCATAACGTCATTTTGTAAAATCACTTAGCTTTATCTATAGGAGTAGTATTGGTGTAGAGAGGGATGTAGAAGGGTATTCACCAAATTTTTGAGTTATTATTACTAAAAGGGAGCAATTTTCACTGTCTTCTTTATATTCTATATATAACATGTTATTTTTAATTTAAAATCTACAGTAAATAAAAGGGCCCTGATGGTTGCCAGAAAGAGGAAGGGACAGTGGAAAGGACACACCCATTTGGCCCTGGACGAGGTGGTGGTGGTGGTGTGCCCTGTGGCTAGCTGGATGGATTTGAGGCCCAGGACTTTAGCTCCATGGGGGATACTTGCCACCTTCCCTTTGGTGGCAGCCTCTCTGAGGAACCCGATACAGCAGCAATTGCCACTCTGATCATAGATCAGAGACCTACCTCACTCCCCTCACCTCTTTTCACCATGCCCTTGAGAATGTCTCTCAACTCAGTTAATTTCAAATTTCCACTTAAGCCAAAAAATTTTAACTCCAAATAGAGTTAATCGAGATCCTGCTGTTTCTACAGACTGGTGAATATGAAATATCCCAGCTGATAACACCAATAGTAATACAATAATCATTTTTTGAGCCCCAATGTGCTGAGCAATGATGTCACCAACTCTTTATACATCCTAGAAGTCCTCCTTTCCAGCAAGTAAATTAGATAAACACATGCAGATTCAATGACTTTATTCTTGGTTTAGATAAGCCAGGATTTGTTTTGATTTTCCCACTGGGGTATTTGTGCATATAGGATTACAATACGAAAATGAACTGGTGTGTGTATATGTTTCCATTAAGCTCAGCTCTCTTTTCTGTCTGTTATGACAGACGTGGTTGGAGTGGCAGGAAATGCAAGGCCTGGAGTCCCAGCTCTCCCACTTCCCAGGTGCCTGAGCTCCAGTTTCCTTGCCTGTAAAATGGGAGAAATACCTGACAGGGCCATTGTAAGCTCTAAATGAGACAACATGCATGAAACAGGGCCTAAAGCAGGGTCTGGCCCATGCGGTGGTTCACTTCCCCCTGCTTGTCTGTGTGCCCATCAGCAAAGGAGCAGATTAAGAGTCCATCGTTCCTTCATTGCCTTAAAGAAATGGTGAAAGGCTAGATTCAGAAAGGTAGAAAGATGCAAAAAGGTCTTGAGAGGAGAACCAGGCAACAGGTAAGCAGCCAGCTGGCAGACCTGACTGATTTTTGCGAGGTGTTAATGAGACCTTTAATTTTTTTTTTTTTTGAGGAAGATTAGCCCTGAGCTAACTACTGTCAGTCCTCTTCTTTTTTGCCGAGGAAGCCTGGCCATGAGCTAACATCCGTGCCCATCTTCCTCTACTTTATATGTGGGACGCCTGCCACAGCATGGCTTGCCAAGCGGTGCCATGTCCGCACCCGGGATCCGAACCCGTGAACCCCGGGCCAGCGAGAAGTGGAACATGCGAACTTAACCACTGCGCCACCAAGCTGGCCCCAAGACCTTTAATTTAACTGACAGTGGGCCTCAGCTTTATACGGGGAGCCTGTAGAGAAGGGTGGGGGTATGGAGAGAGTTTGGGTTTTTTCACGCTCTGCTCTTTCACTCTCGCACGTGGGGTAAGTCTTTTTCCCTAACTGTGCCTCTTTATCTGTAACCAGGCTGACAGAGGCAAGCACCGCTTGGCTGCCTCCAGCATGGTTGTAAGAAAGAGGCCAGCGCGGGTGAATGGCTTCTCAGTCCGGTTGCCCTTGCAGATGGCTCTTTGTCCCTTGCCCCAAGGGCGATGCTGTGACTGACTGAGTCCTCTCCTGACCCAAAGGCTCACAGTCAGCAGGGCGGGGCCGGGCCCCACCTCTCTCCAGATTCCCTGCTCCTGGGACTCTAACTCACTTCCCTGGCTTGCTCATGTCAGCTGCATCTTCTCTTGTGAATCAAATGATGCTCCCCTCCTGTGGCAGGAGTTCAGTGACTGCCAAGGAGGCAGCCCCACCCCAGGCTGGGAGAGCCCCTGGCCTGAGCTTGCCCAATGCCTGCTCAGAACAGGCACTTTCTCTGGTCCGCGTAGCCCCATAATGTTCATCCTTGTCACCAAGATAGGCCCAGATGCGCTTTCTGAGGAGCTAAATGCTGCTTCTCTTCAAGAACCTGGTTACCCTGGTTACCTGGCAGGGGCATCTGTCTGCTACTAAGGAAGGGCCTCCAAGGTAAGTAGTGCTTTACTCACGCCACAAAGGCCAGGGGGGAGGGATGGGCCTCTGGGCCAAAGGAGAACAGTCATTTACTGCCATATTCCTCCTGTCACTCATTTAGTGATTCACTCACTCCATTCATTGTTCATTCATTCAGACGTTCATTTGCTTCTTGATTTTATTCAGCTCTCAGTTTGGTCAATCACTCATTGATTTATTCATTTATTTAGTTAGACATTCATTTGTCCACTAGTCCACTCATCCACCTATCTACCCAACCATCTACCCACCTGTCTATGCATCCATCCATCCATCCATCCATCCCTTCCTTTATTTGGTGGGTCAGTAATTAAATCAGCCAGGCAATCAACAGACACATGTGTACTCCTGTGTCCAAAGTACTGCTGCTTGGCCGTGAGAAGGGCAGGACACTGACATCCGTTGCCAGGCTACTATGCGCTGGGCACGGTGCTGACTTCTTAACATACTTGATCTTCACCTTAATCCTAGAGACAGGTACTAAGCTCCCTGCCTACAGAGGAGGAAAGTAGGCCCAGAGAGACTGGGCGACCTGCCTAGAGAGAGTCAGCCAGTAGGAGACAGAGCTAAGGTCCTAGCCCAGGTTCCCCTGGCTCTGCAGCCCATGCCTTTTCCAGTTTTGGTTTAATATCACTGTTTACAGAGTGCTTTTACATTTCCCTGATGCTCACCACAATCCTGGGAGATGCAATGTATTGCCCCTTGCGCAAATGAGCAAAGTGTGGCTCAGAGAGGTTGAGTGAGATGCTAAAGACCACAAGCCCTAAGGACAGAATCTGAACTTAAACTCAGGTTCTGATTGCAAAGGTTTTGTTCATTCCATGGGATTGTGTGCTTTGAGAATTAGCCACATAGGGCAGCCATTTCTGAGTGGTTCTGGCCACTAGGTGTGTGGGAAAGAACCCTGGGTTCTGGGAATGAAGCAAGGAACATGTGCTGGGGGCAGGCAAGAATTTCCGGAGGAGGAAGAATCAAGTCAGGCCTTGATGGACAGGGAAAATGTTGCCAGATAGAAAACACTCCATGGGGTAGAGTTATAGAGGGTCTGTTCAGGGATTTGGCTAGAGCAGAAAACCTGAGCTGGGCAAACGAAGGAGATGATGCTGGAATATAGGTGGAGCTTTCCCTTCCAGAAAGACTCATCAAAGAGTCCAGAAGGGCTTTTCTAACCTACAGATCTGATTGAGTCCCTTTCTTATTTAAAACCTTTCAATGGCCCCTCCTCCTTTCCCTCAGGATGGAGTCTACTCCTTGTGTCTGGCTTACAGGCCCTCTGTCCCCTGTCACTCTGCCTGTGGGCCCACCTGACCTCCCAGCAGTCCTGTCCACAGGGTGTCCTACATCTGACATGCCTGTGTGGGTGCTTGGATGTGCTGGCTTCTCCCAGCAATGACTCAGGGCGCAACTTTTGTTTCAAGGAACCGCATGGGCAGGCCTGCCACTCCCTGGCTGGCCTCCGGCATCCAAAACAAACAGTCTGGCGGGCGGCATGTGGGCACCAGAATGAAGTGGAGGAGGGCATTTCAGGATAACCAGGAGAGCTTCCAAAGAAAAGCCTGTTTGTTGTTAGGAAATAAAGATGAAAGGAATAGGGCTGGGGAGAGGAGGGGCGTTTGCCTTCTTCAATGGCCGGGAGATACCATCCTGATAGCCACTTATTGAGCACCTGCTTTGTGCTAAGCCCCATCCTCACAACTTCTATGCACCAGAGGGATCATTTGGCCAATGAGGAAATCGAAGCTCAGAACACCTGAGTGAGTGGCTCAGTGACACAGCCAACAAGCAGTAGATTTGACCTCAGGTCTGCATGGAATCAACAGCACCCCTCTGCGACAGCATCATATGTCAAAAAGCTTAGATCACAGTGAAGTGATTGTTTAGTCTTCGTGAAAGCAGATTTTTTAAACAATACTGATCACCTCTCTGTGACAAAAAGCAGGAATTGATGAAGAGCTGTTAATTCAGAAATCGGGCTTTCTAAGTAGTGCTGCTGGGTTGTCATACTCGATTGAGAACTATATTGATGGTCTTATTTAAGCGACTTAAGTGATGGGCAAGAGAGAAATCAGAGAAAAGGAATCCTGCAGGAGGAGATGCAGTGACTCCCACTGGGCTCCTCTGATCAGCTTTCTGAGCAGCTCCAAACACCCCACTGGAAGGAGGTGGCCATCAGGAGGGACGAGGGCCATGTGGCAGTGCTTCAGACAGAGTTCTGGGCCATGCCTGTCCCTCGTAGCTGGGCCCACTGATACCCTGCTTAAGGGCTCCACCCTCCCAGGCTCCCGAGCCCATCTCCACAGGTGCTGTGTGGGGATCACCATGTGGAGCTAAGCTGGGGGCTTAGAATAAAGTCACCTGGACCTGCTACCAGGAGGGAGCCCTGGGCAGCTGCACACCATGCTCCTCCTGTCCCGTCATCCCACTGGACTTCCTGTAAGACTGTCCTTTGCGGCCTCCAAGTCCTTTCTAGGCCTGGAAACTAGCTAGTTTCTGCCAGCCTCCATTCCCAAAGCCAGATCCGCCCCCAGGAACCCCTACCCACTCTCCCTGGCAGGGGGCCTGCCTCCCAGAGACAGGCCACTATTCCTTGACTCTCCTATCTCCTGGGGACTGTGCTGAGGCTAGAGAGATAATTAAGACACGGTCCCTGCCTTTGAGGGAATCATGGTCCCCTGGTACAGACACTCCTATAACTTAAAAATGGGAGTAGTGGGGCGGCAGAAGAGAGAGGGTCACTTCTCTCTGAAACGTCAGAAAGAGTCTCAGAGATGACGCGTTTTGCCTGGGGTCTTAATGCGTGCCTCTCAGCGTGGGCAGGTTTTATTTGTGGGCCATGAGTGGGTAGGATGGAGCTGGAGGGAAAAGCCATTTAGGGCAGAGGAAGCAAGAGGAAAAAAGAAGCAGGAGGGGAAGCAACCGAAATGCCCATCAACAGAACAATAGATAAATAGTGCTTTATTCATAAAATGAAATACTGCACAGCAATAAAAAGAAGAAACTGTTATAACACACAACATAAATGAATCTCACAGACACAATGTTGAGCAAAACAAGTTAGACCCCAAAGAGTACATAACACAGTAAATGGAATTGTGTAATTACAATTGTATGAAGTTCAAAAATAGGCAAAACTAATCTATGGTGATAGAAACAGAATTGTGGTTACTGCTGGCAGGCAGAGGAAGCCTTTTGGGGTGTTAGAAATGTATCCTGATCCGAGTAGTGGTTACACAGTTTCATGGGCTTTAAACTTGAGTTGTAGACTTTACTGTATGTATTAGTCAGCTTTGGCTGCTGTAAGGAAATACCACACACTGGGTGGCTTAAACAGAAATTTATTGCTCACAGTTCTGCAGGCTGAGAAGTCCCAGATCAAGGTGCTGGCTTGGGGCCAGCCCGGTGGCACAGTAGTTAAGTGCGCACGTTCCGCTTCGGTGGCCCGAGGTTCACTGGTTTCGATCCTGGGTGTGGACATGGCACCACTTGACAAGCCATGCTGTGGTAGGCGTCCCACATACAAAGTAGAGGAAGATAGGCACGGATGTTAGCTCAGAGCCAGCCTTCCTCAGCAAAAAAAAAAAAGAGGAGGATTGGCAGCAGATGTTAGCTCAGGGCTAATCTTCCTCAAGAAAAAAAAAGAGAAGGTGCTGCCTAATTCAGTTCTTGGGTAGGGCTCTCTCCTCCTGGCTTCCAGATGGCCACCTTCCCCCTGAGTCTTCACATTGTTGGGGGAAGGGGAGACAGTGAGCTCTCTGGCGCCTCTTCTTACATGCACACTAATCCTATTGGATCAGGGCCCCACCCTTATTACCTCATTGAACTTTACCTCCATAAAAGCCCCATCTTGAAATACAGTCACAATGGGAGTGGGGCTTCAACACATGAATTTGGGGGCACACGATTCAGTACGTAACACCATATTTGTTATACTTCAAAGCAAAACAAAAAGAAAGAAGAAAAAAATAATACTAGTGTCAATTCCTCATTGCCAGAGATTCTAATTCAACTGGTCGAGGGTGAGGTCTTGTCCTAAGAATTTTTTAAAAGCACACCCAATGATCCTAACACCCAACAGGGCTGGAGACCCACTGGAGTAGTCCCTCCTAAAGCCGGACTTTCTCTCTCCGAGGTTCTAGGACTTGAAGCTGGCAGGAGAAGCCAGCTGCTGGGTTTATCCTGGAATGCACAAACTCCAGTGCCGGATAAGGAAAGCAGTGCAAAGCTCTCTTTTATCTGAAGGAAGTCTTGCATGAAGTGCTGGTCCAGAGATGGCTGCTGAAGTCTCCAGCCGCAGGGCAGTCTGGCTCTGTCACCAGGCAACTGTGCAGACTTCTCAGGGCCAGCCCCACGTGCACACCTGCACGGGCTGCTCTTGGCAGGGGCCCAGGCTTGGCATCCCTTTTCAGCCTCTTGAAAGCCCCCCTGAGGAGGCAGGAAAGCCGTGCTTCAAATAAGCCCACAGTGGGACTAGGGGAATAATTGTGAATGGAATTCATGCTGGAGACTTCTGGTTCTCACAGCTGCGGATGGGGGGGATCACCATGGGAATTCTGAGTATTGTTAGCGCTGACTGCAGCTTCCATTGTTGGGCTCTGATTACAGCTTTTGTTTCACCATAAAGTACAGTTATTAAATGCCAGCCTGGAACAAAGATGTATTTACATGCCAGGGGGTCGGTGATGGCCGCTATTTTTAGAGAGCCCCTGCTGTTTGTAGGCGGATGGGGGGAGGGGCTCATGGGGGTGGGAGGGAAACCTTTCAGCTTTTAGGTGAAAGTAAAATGTTTCTGAAGGAGCAGGAGATGATTGAAAATGATGAAGAAGCCATCACAATCCTCCTCTAGTCTATCCAAGTCAACTTATTTATGTTTACTTATTTTTGTAGCCAGGAGAAGGGGGCATGGAGTGCCCTTGGGAAAGCAAATTGAAATCCTTCTGTATTATTAGTCAGAGTTCTTCAGAGAAACAGACTAATAGGATAGAGAGAGAGAGAGAGAGAGAGAGACAGATGGGAGGAGATTCACTACAGGAATTGTCTCCTGCAGTGGCGGAGGACAAGAAGTCCCACAGTCTGCTGTCTGCAAGCTGGACACCCAGGAAAGCTGGTGGTGTAACTCAGTTTGAGTCCAAAGGCCTGAGAATGGGAGGAGCCAGTGGTGTAAGTTCTGCTCTGAGTCTGAAGGGCCAAGAACCAGGAGCTCCAACGTCAAGGGCGGGAGAAGATGGATGTCTCAGCTCAAGTAGAGAGAATGAATTTGCCCTACCTCTGCTTTTTTGTTCTATGCAGGTCCTAAAGAGATTGGACGATACCCACCCACATTGGGAAGGGAAATCTTTTTTACTCAGTTGACTGATTCAAATGTTATTCTCTTCCAGGACACCCTCACAAACACACACAGATACAATGTTTTATCAGCTCTCTGGGCATCCCTCAGCCCAATCAAGTTGACACATAAAATTAGCCATCACATCCCCTTCATACTGGCATCCTGGGCGCTTCCAAGTCAGGCCCCTCCTACTTCCCCAGCACAGTCTCCACAGGGCCCTGCTCCCCAGCCATGCCAAGTTCCCCACAATCCTAGACCACGATGAGCACTTCCATCCCAGTAACCCTGGATATATGTGAGGATCACAGCAGTCAAAGGAATTCTAGAACCTACACACTACCCAGTGAGAGACTCTGGATGTGTCATCCACTTTGGTCAGGTGAGCTCAGGAGCTGGGCTAAACTAAATAATACAATTGCTGACGCTAATGGAGCCATTCATATGTGCCAGGCACTTTGGCAAGAGCTTTACGTGCGTTATTTATTTAAGACTCACGATGAGGCTGTGCAGTAGGAATTATTATCAACTCCATTTTACAGACGAGGAAATGTTGAGGCTCAGAAAAGTAAGATAATGAGCCCAAGGCCATGGCTAGTCAGTGCAGATGGACCCAGAGTCCAGGCTCCTTGCTAGTTTTTCCTGGTGTCACAGGGTCTGCTGGTGGAAGCTGTGGCTTCTACTTCTCTTCCTCTGGAGGTCAGAGCGTGGCAGCCCTCCTGAACACTTGAGGCACTGCTTCTCGTTGTTGAACATAAATAAACTCTTCTAACAAAGGGCAAGATGGATGAGAGAAACGAGTGGCCTTTGACTTAAGGAAGAGCTTGGCTGGAGCTGGACAGGTGAGTTGCAGGGGTCTGAGGACGTAGTCCCACAGGCCAAGGAGCTCGCAAAGCCCAAGATGGACTCATTCCCAGATCCTCTCCCAGCTTTGTCTGGAAATAGCCGTTTGCCTTCTAGAATGTTCTCTACTTTACAGTGGCAATTAGCAACCGACCTGTGGCCTAGACAAGCACTCTGGCTTCAGAAAATCTTCCTTTTCAAGTTTTCACTCCACACAGGAGCAAGAGTCCTCACGTTTGGATGATAGCAGGCATTCTCTGCTCCACAAGTTTAGGGCTTACCAGCATCCCAGAGCTGCCACATGTGGTCAGAATAATTAAAGTATGACCTAACTGGGGTGTCTGATGGGGCTGGAACCTCACCAGACCCCAGAAATCACAGGGGTTGCTGGGAACCTTTAGGGCTCCTATGGCATTAGGCAACATTGAGTGTCAGGTTCCCTTCCTTGTTGCCTGATGATCCTAAGGCAAGAAATACCTGGTTCTGCTCGCTAAGTCTTGGAGGCAATCATCTCCCCTGACCTCCAATTTTTTTCCTTTGTGAGCCTGGAATTCGTGTTGGTCACTGACTTGTTCAGAAATCCTGTTCTTGCACCTCAGTAAGCATGACATGTGGACAGTCCCTCATAGCTCCTCCCTGAAGGGTTGTGCCCCAGCCCTGGGACACAAGAATTAGCTCCAGAAGGAGAACCCAGTCACCTGATCTGTATTCTGGGCAGGTCACTTAATCCCGCCACGCCCTGAGTGATTACTGAGAATCCTCCTCCCAATTACTCGGCTGAGGCCAGGTACGTGGGAGGGCCAGGAGGGCGGGCCTGCTGATGATTCAACCACAAAAGCAACCCACTGACTCCTTTCCTGGGTGTGGGTTTCATTTTCATAGTGAAAAAAAGGGAACAGCTGTTTTCAACTCTCTACTACCCATTTTCCGGAGGGACACAAGAGGAACAAAGCTGGGTTCAGAGAGTGTTCAGTTCATGTCTAATTCTTATTCTGTCGTTTCTAATTTCCAGTGAAAACAGGGGTTTACTTCTGTTGACTTCTCATACTGACTCTGTCCATTAAGGGGGCTCATGGCATTCATCGTTGAACAAATATTTCTGTTCTAGGACCTCAGGTTATAGCGATGAGCAGATAACATCCCTGTGTGTAGGCTACACTCTAGTGCAACAGGCAGAAAATAAACAAGAGAAACAAGTAAAATACGTAATGTATGAGAACGTGATCATCACAAGGAGAAAAAATAAAGTGGGGACGGGAGACAGGAAATGTCTGCAATGGGGAGGGGAGGTCAAATGTTAGAGAGGTGACAAGTGCTCAGTCACTTTCTGTGTGACTTTAGATCTGTCACATGATTTCTCTATTCTGCCCTACTTTGTGTTGTCAAAGGAGCTAATGTCCATCTGGAGGATTCAGGGCCCAGCCTGTAAGCATGTAGAAGGGGCTCAATAAATAGTTTTGAATGAGATATCAAAGTGCTTTACACATGCAAGGCATGAGGATGATAATGATGACAATGATGTTTTAAAGGTAAATTGCAAAATCTTGAATTTGGCCTCCTCCTCTCCCTTTTCTTCAGATGACAAGCATCCATGGAATATTCCAGCACTCTTCAGTGTCGTCTGTGGGTCTTGAATGTTCTTGGTTTGCTCCCAGACTGTAATTTTAACAAGGGAATATTCCACATACTTTTTTTTTTTAAATAACACTGAAAGCACTGTTATGTAATAAACCTCTCTATCCAAAAAAGGCCGGAGGGAAAGCAGAGAGCGGGTGTTAACAGGTTCTGGTTATACTGCAACCTCAAAGTAACACTGGGATTACCTTGCTGTGTGTCTTTGGGCAATTTGAGTCACTTCTCTGGCTTCCCTCATGGTCTGTGAAAGTGGTTCTCAATTTCAAACAACCTTAGGGGCTTCTTAGGCAAAAAAAGCAAAGGAATAATTTAAAACCACTCAGTCAATAATGTCAAAAGGTAATAACAATGAGGAGAAAGAGTCCCTCTGGTTCTGACTGGAGGGTGGGAAAGGCTCTCTGCCTCAGTGGTCTGATCTCTGGGTTACGGTTTTCAGGCCAAACACAAGATGCTAAATTTGAATTTGAATTTCATATAAACAAGGAATCTTTTTTTTTAGTTTAAGTATGCCCCAAATACCCCATCTAGAATCTTCTGGGATTCTGGAGCTGGAGACCCCTTCCAGACCGTCTAGCCAGAGAAGGGAAGCTCAAATGTCTAATGGGATCAGGCAGGTGACATCTGGATTTTTATGTGAAATTTCCTTATTTTAAAATGTTAGCCACACATTCAGTTAGAAAAACAAAAACCCACTGTGTAGACCGAAGAAAACAGTGCTCTGGCCCGTTTAAAAACTGTGATAAGGCCAAAACCTTTCAACCATTATACAGGTGAGGAACCGAGGCCTGGAGAAGACAGGTGTCAGGAAGGCTCCACAGCTTCCGTTCCTCCAGAGAACACAGAGCAAGCATCTTTGAATGTTGAAGATGAGCAGTCTGAAAGGGCCGGGGCAGGAGCATACCATGCAGTTTGGAAGATGTTTCCACCTCCATCAGCTTATAGGACTCTTGAGAATATTCTGTAAGGCAAGCAGTTGAGTTCACTGAGGGTCAGAAAGGCAAAGTGTCACCCTCTGCCTAAGGTCACACAGGTAAGACTCCACAGGTAAGTCTAGGGCTGTTTTTCACTTCACCTCTGACTCAGATGAGATAATATCTAAACTTCCTTTAGGGTCCTAATAAAGACAAACTCTAAATCTGATTTCCTGCTTCATAAACAGAAACATGTCAGGAGGCCAGGCTGAGTGGCCAGCCTTTTAACCCAGGTCACAAATGAGAAGAGGGTTAAGCAGTCAGGGTTCCCGCTGTGTCACCAGGCTCTTCTCCATTTGCCTTGTGCTTTCTGTCCTCTGAGCCATACAGCTTGTCCTCCCACTGGCCATTCATTTCTCTCGTGTACATCTTCACTTAGGAAGGATGTTCTGAAAGGTGTTGATAAAGATTTTGAAGGGGCAAGGATGTGATCTGACACTGTGCAGACCAAGGAAAGGAAGGAGGACACAAATGGAACAAATAGTTATTGAGAGTCTGGTGAAAGGTGTGGCAGATAACTCTTTCCCAGCTCTTTGCATGTCTGAATAATTCTCATTTTTCAGGTTTCAGCTCAAATATCGTTTCCTCAGAAAGCCTTCCTTGACCACCTCTCTAAAGAGCTCCTCTCTCACTATCTCTTTAACTTGCTCAGTTTCTCCGCTGCATTAAACTCTATAATTACCTTGCTTGTTTAGGGAGTAGCTCCGCTTACAGATTGCAGGCTCCACGAGGGCAGGACGGTGTCTGTTTTGTTCTCAGAAGTATGCCTAGTGCCTATCATGGGACCTGGTGCATAGCAGGTGCTTAATAAATACATTACATATTTACGAATATATATTTATGCTCCATCCTTCCTGAAAGAATTTCCACAATTCCTTCTTTAATGTTCTTTTAGCCTATTAAGCAGGAAGTGGAGCTACAGTTCCAGGGAAAGAGAAACGGTGAGAAGCGAAGACTTGGCGCGTAGGGCTGCAAAGCGTTTATCGGCAGCTCACACAGCAGCCTGTGAATTTATGCTTCCTGGACCGATCATGAGACACTTTGCAAACAAATTATCTGCAAACGAATGAAGCCTATTTTTAAAGATTCCAGTGCCTCGAAGCTCTAGGCGATGACATCAGAGAACTCTGAATTCCACCCCACGGCCAAGCCCCGTAGTCCTCGAAAACTACGAATCCCAGGATGCACCGCAGCGCAGGGGCCCGGCGCTCCGCGCGCCGCCCGCTCCGAAGAGCCCAAAGCCACCTCCCCTGGAACCAGGAAGACGCCCGAGACCCGGCCCGCCACGCCGCCGGGAGCCGCGCGGGGCCTCCCGGGACGTGTAGTCTCTGCTAGCTGGGAGTGCCAGCTCCGGAATCTCGGCCGCCGTCTGGGGGCTGAGGCGGCGCGGGTACGCGTGCGCAGTGCGCGGGCCGGCCGTCGTGGGCGCCGCTCCCGCAGCTCGGTGTCTGTGGGAGCCGGCGTTGCGGCGGCGCGGGGCTGCGGGCCGAGGGCCGTGGGCAAGTCTGGCGTGAGGAGCGCGGCCGCGCCTGGCCGGGGGGCGCGGCCGGCTTGCGGGAGCGCCGCGCCGGTTGCGGCGAGCTGAGAGGCGGTGCGCGTCTGCCGGGGGGTCGGCGGGCGCTGGTGAGTGCCGGGCGGCGGGCGGCGCGGAGTCGCGGCGGCCCCCGGGGCCCGTGTCCCGGCGAGTCCGCCCGGCGCACCTGGGCGAGGCCGCAGGGCGGCTCACCTGCGCGCGAGCGCGGGCGGCGGGAGGGGGTGGCGCTCTCTCCCCGCGGCTCCTTTATTGTTTTCCTGACCTCAGCCCTCGGCGGCGTCCGGCCGGGCCGGGCCGGGCCGAGCGGGGCGGGGGGCGGCGGTCGTGGTCGCCGAGCTCCGCGGTGGCTCCGCTCAGCGCGCGGGCGCGCCCTGCTCCCTGCCGCCCGCGCTGGCCAGCTGTCCGGGGATTCCCGGCGGGCGGCGCCTGGCGGAGGGGCCCGGCTCCGCGGCTGTGCCCACGGGGGCTCGGCCGCCCCGGGCTGGGTTTTCTGGTGTTTAGGGCGCTTTCACTTTGGGACTCGCCGTGTCAGAAGCCGGCGCCGCCCTGTATCGCCGGATCCTGCAGAGCTCGTGCTTCTCCTTCGCACCTGCATGGTGCCGATGACCAGGGCGAGAGCTGAAAGTGACTTGCCCAAGGTCACGCAGTAGGACCCGGGAGGGAGGCGACCAGAGCCCGGGTCTTTGGGGTCGAGGCCAGCTGCCAGCCGCCCCGCTTTGGGGCCGCCCTGAGTGGTTTGTGGTCTAGTTCAGATGCTTTCTATTGACCCTGCTGGATAGACCGTCCGAGGGGAAAGTGTTGTCATAATGAAAGCGGTCTTGTTATTTCTGCCTCTGGTAGGATTCTCCTCACGCTGTGCTCCAGAGCAGAGCATCCACCTTGGGCTGGGCGTGTAAACCGTGAAACCCGATCGCGCTGTTTGGGGGCAGGTCCGAGAGGAGTATTAAGGAATATTCAGCCACATTGTGCTGTTTTCCTTTTCTATTTCACCTTCCAATCCTGTGATACTTGTTTTCTTATTTTACGATCGATCGTTGTCTGTTTTAATAAGATTTTCTTCGCTTTAATGAAGTCATTGCCCTTTGTGAATTAGTTTTTTACCTAGAAAATCTTATTTCCTGTGTGTTTGATGACTGGAACGAATAGCGCACTATAAAGTTTATACCAATGCCCTTCGTCTTAGAGCTACCGATCAGCCTGCTTTATTTCCCCGCGAGTGCTCAGCTTACGTATTGTCTATGTTAGTTTAATGTCGTTGAAACACTTGAAAGCAGAATTTGGGTAAGCTTTATAGGATTCAGAGAGAAACTTAAAAAAATCATTTTGTCGAACTGTATTCTTCTTCACCACCTGAAGAACTTGAAGAGCTGTTATTTCGAAAATCCTAAGATTCCTTCTGACTGAGATGCCTATTTTCATACTCAAATTTTCATATTAACACATTTGTGGCATACAAAACATTTCCTCAAATAGCGTTTGTTTAAATTTTCCGTATCTTGGCGAAATCTTCCCAAGGGAAATTACATTTTAGAATACTTACATATTTAAACAAGAATATTGAAGGTTAGCAGAATTTGAGTTAATAGTTACTTTATCTCCTGGGGATATAAACCCTCCAGGGTATCCTTCGACAGGTTTTTCTTGGAGTGTTCCTGTGTCAAGGGATATGGCTGTTAATTTGTCCTCTGTGGGCAGCACTGGATAACTTTTGTGACTTTAAAAGCTGTGATTTATATGTATTGAAGCTGCTTCCTATCTCACTTTAGCTTGTTAATTAGTGTTTTTATTGTTACTTTGGGGGGGGGCGTAGCAGGTTTGTATCTTTTATTTTCCAATTTTAGCTTTGTAGCAAAATAGGAAAGAGAGGTGGTGTGTAAATTTGAGTTTGTCATAGACTAGGAGAGACAGTCAAACAGGATAAGTGTACAATTGTTAGGAAACTGCCGTGAATTCATAAGCCGGAAGGACCTTTTTAGAAGTGTTTAAGAACATTAAGAATAGCATTGGGTTATTTTCTTTAAAAAGTCGCTGTTGGCAATACTTGTGTGTTGGTTGTTAACATATGAGACATGATGATATTGAAGACTTCTAGGAAGATACTTGGGAAAGATGGAAAATTTTAGATTTTTATAGGGGCTTTTCTCTCTAAAAACTTTTAATGCAGCCTAAAAAAAAGACTTTTACTTAAGCCTGAAAGTTCTTACAGTCATACTGCAAAACCCACTGTTATTTTGACTGATGATAATTTGTAACCCAGAAAGAAATCTGTGAAGTAATTTATTAGCATAATTGAAGTCAGACTTTGATAATGAAATATTGCTTGATGTTAAATAGTTGTTCTTGTTTAAATAACTCTGTCATTTAAGAATGGGGAAGATAAATAGATTTCTGGATAAAATTTAGTAATTATTCAGATGTGACAATAGTTAGTCACACTCTGCCTTTATTAGATAGAAAATTTCAAGTTCTGTAGCAGTAACTGCCCTCCTGTAAGCTGAGGTAATATGCAAATATTACTTTTTCACATACTTGAGCATTTTACATTTGATAATATTAAAATTTGGTTTTAGGGGACTGCCCAGTGGTGCAGCGGTTAAGTTCGCACGTTCCGCTTTTCAGCAGCCCGGGGTTCACCGGTTCGGATCCCGGGTGCGGACGTGACACCGCTTGGCACGCCATGCTGTGGTAGGCGTCCCACGTGTAAAGTAGAGGAAGATGGGCATGGATCTTAGCTCAGGGCCAGTCTTCCTCAGCGAAAAGAGGAGGCTCGGCAGTAGTTAGCTCAGGGCTAATCTTCCTCAGAACAAACAAACAAACAAACAAAAATTTGGTTTTAAATTCCAAGATGATTCTTCTCTCATTTTAGATCTGCAATGATACAATAAAATGGCTTCAGTAGGAGATAAATATTAATATTTAATTTGAATTCTTCTGACCATTGTAAGTACATAGCATTTGGAAGTTTATTGACATGGTATCAGAAAGGAATTCTTAAGGCAGAAACTTTTGGTAGCTGTAGGTGCTTGTCTATAATGCTTAATTATTTTTAGAACATGAAAATATGAGATTTTTTATTTAAAAATAAAAATTCCTGTTGGTACTTGTTGCAGCAGTAGGACTCTGTTATGCTTAATGAGTGACATCAAACCATTTGAACACTAAGTAATATTTTTTCCTAGTAGCTGCTGTGTGATTAAAGAATATGTGAATTTATAATTCCTTGAAAATATTTAAGCAAACATATGTTTGCTGTTTATTTTGGTAAGCCTTTTGATTAGTTGAATGCTTTGATTCAGGAAGATGATGTTTGGGGGCATTTTATATCATAAGTATTCTTTGAACTGGAATTTCTTTTGAGTGTAAAAATCAGTCATTTAGGATTTTTTTCTTTTGCTGAGGAAGATTGGCCCTGAGCTAACATCTGTTGCTGATCTCCACCTCCCCCTTTATTTCCTCCCCAGAGTCCCAGTACATAGTTGTATATCCTAGTTGTAAGTCCTTCTAGTTCTTCTATGTGGGATGCCACCACAGCATGACTTGACCAGTCTTGTGCAGGTCTGCGCCCAGGATCCAAACCCACGAGCCCTGGCCCTGAAGTGGAACAGATGAACCCAATCACTATGCCACTGGGCAGGCCCCTAGGATTTTTTTTTTTTAACATTTAAATAAATCTTTAGAGCCTTAAAAATATTTGTCTTAAATATTTTTTCTTACATGGCACTCTTTTCAGACTGGTCAGTCTGATAGTTTTATTCTTCAAAAAATTGTGATTTTACCCTTATGCAGCCTAGCCTTTTATAGTTTAACCATCTAACTCTGGGTTCTGTAATTCAATTTAACGTCTTCTTGAAGAAAGGACAATCTTAGCACTTAGAATTGGAGGTGATCTCAGAGGACTTCTAATGTAGCATCTTACCCGGTACAGTAAATCCCCCATGGGAATTTCCATGTCAGGTGTTCCCTCTCATTGCTAGGGCACTAATGCTGTTCCATATGTCATCAGCTGATTGTGCAATCTGCGCCTGGTGAAAACAAACATAAGACAGTTATGTTTTTTGCCATTCACTGCTTTCAATTATGCTTTATAGGATCTTCCTTTTCTCCCGCCCCCTCCCTCATGACATCATGGGCAGTGATCACTTTTCTATCATTTACAGCTATTAAAAGCTTCAGTCTAATCTATTCCAGTTTAAACCTTCAATCTCCTAGTCAGTGTAAAGCTCCTCTCCTGCCTTACGCCACTGTCAGGCCACTTTTTGCCTGGAGCACATGGAGTGGAGAGGGATTTTGGTATGCTCCCCATACCTCTTTCTCTTCCCTCTTTTAGGATCTATTTGGACAGGGACTAGTCAGAAGAAAAATGGACAAAGACAAGTATTTCTTACCTCCTGCTATCCCAGCCCTCTCTTGATTCTCAGTGAAGCCGTTAATGTCTCCTGATAGGCGTCCAGACTGGGATTTTTGGTGAGCTCTTGAGGGAGACTCCCCCGGACAGTTCCTGGATGTGGAATTGGCCGTGGGTAAACCTTTTCCAGCCTACACTCCCACCTCCTTGCTCTGTCCTGTCAGTCCACCGCCTGGTTCCTGTGAGTGTGTGGCAGTGAGGTGGTTTTCTCTCTGCAGCCAGATGTGGTGGTGACAGTAAGACAGCTCAAGTCCAGCTACCTTCTGTAGTTTCCACGTAACCCACTGGAAGCTCACTTCCTTGTGATGCCAGATGGTGGCATGCAGGCTGCTTCAGTCAGTCCCCTTTCTCTGCCCTGCCATTTCTCATCAATTCTGTTTGTCCCGTTGTTCAAATAGGTGCGGTCACTCAGTCTACGTCATAAACAGACATCGAGCTGGAGAATGAGTCTCTCCTTCTTGTAGGTACTTCTCATCTTGGTGAATGATCCTCTTACATGCCCCGCTCCCACCCCTTTTTTGGGTGAATACCCCCTTCCTTTCCCTGTGTTCTCCCTGAAGACTTCTAATTTTTTCCCTCTCTTCTGTCAGCTGCTTGCATAGAGTAGAGTAATAGTAAGGCGTTGGTTAGGGTGCCAGAGCCCTGAGGTGTGTGTGGCGGGGGTGTTGGTGCCAGACTCCACAGGTGTTTCATCCTTGATGTCTGTATATCTTCAGCTTTGTGTTTGTCAACACTTTTGGGGCAACAAAGACTAGTGCCACTCCACATCTATTTAACAAATAATAGTGAAGCTATGTGGGCCTAATGAGATCTCACTGTGTAGAATTTAATTTTTCTTTCCTTTGTCACTCTGATTTTTGTTTTTATTTTTTTACTTACTTCCTGGTTCCTCACCGATGAAGTGTTAACTGTGAATATGTTAATTTATGAATGATTGTATGACCTACCCCTTAGAGCATAAGCAAAGCTGAAGGATAAATTCTGTGGCTGTTTTAATAATGTAATTTTATCTGTTCTTGTCTCATACTAGCTTTACTAAAAATATAAATCAAAATAGAAATACAGTATTTGAACCTTTTTCCTTCCATCATCTAAATGAACCAGTCAGTTAAATCTACTAAATGATTTCTTGTCAGAGGAGGAAAAAGCAATTTTCTATCTGGAAACTTAATCGTTAATATTTGATGCAGTAATTATGGGTTCCTTAATGCTTCATTCAACAGTTATTGAGTGCCTTCCATGTGCCAGCCAGGGTTTTAGATATTGGAGAAACAATAGTAAATAGAAAAAAGTCCCTGCTCTTGTGGAGCCTGCACATTTCAGTGTGGGGAACCAGACGAGAAAGGGGCAAATAAATAAATAATATCGTTTGGTAGGAATAAATGCTAGGAGGAGCATAGAGCAGGGAAGGGGGATGGGAAGTGGCAGCACCATTTGGAGCGTTTGCAATTTTGAGTAGGGTGTCAGGGGAAAGCTTCACTGAGAAAGTGACATTTGAGTTAGAAGGTCCTGCGTGGGGAGCTTGTCTGATGTGGTAGGAGTCCAGGGGCCAGATGAGTCAGCAAGGGGGGGTTGGGACGGGATGGGGGAGGTTAGGTGAAGCCTGTATGAAATGAGGTTACATTAAAAGAGTGGTTCTTAACCTCGGCTGAACATTGCAGGTATCTGGGGAGCTTTACAAATGTATTGCTGCCTAGATCTCATCTCCGGAGTTTCTGATTTAATTGGTCTGGGGTGGGGGGTGGTCCATCCCAGGCATCAGGATATTCAGAAGCTCCCAGGTAGTTCTCATAAGCAACCAGAGGTGACTAGTTTTGAGCAGAGTGACACTGTATAGTATTGAAGAGCATGGGCTCTAGAGCTAGACTCCTCTGGTTTGAATCCTGGCTTCCGCTACTGACTAACCATGTGACCTTAGACAAGTTATTTTTAAAATGTTCTGTGCCTTCATTTTCTCATCTGTAAAATTGTTGTTGTAAGAATTAAATAACCTAATATTTAAATGTTTAGAATAGTGTTTGGCAAGAAGTAGTGTGTATTAGTGTTTATTAGATAAACACTTGAATATATATTTTAATAGGATCATTCTGACTGCTGTGTTGAGAATAGAGTGAAGGGGGCAAGGGCAGAATCAAGGAAGCCCTTGCAATAAGCCGGCTGAGAGATGACGGTGGCTTAGCCCAGAGTGGCAACAATGCAAGTGGTGAGAAGTGGTGGGATTCTGGATGTATTTTGAAGATGGAACCAACAGGATTTACATGCATTGGACGTGGAATGAGAGAGAAAGAAGTATGATTCCAAGAGACTTTGCCTAAATAGCCAGGAGAATGGAGTGGCTGTTTACTGAGATGGGGAAGACAGAGGGGAACAGGTTTCTGAGAGGGACTGTCTGGAGCTCAGTTTGTTAAGTATGAGATGTCTGTTAAGTAGATCTGTCAAGTAGGCAGTTCTATACGTGAGTCTGGCGTTCAGCAGAGTGTCCAGGGCTGGAGGTAGCAATTGGAAGTCATCAGCATTTCGATCTATGTGAATGAGTGAGCGCATCAAGAGACTGAGTACATATAGAAGAGAGGTACGTGGACCACCCCCTGGGGACACTCCAACATTCAGAGATCTGGGAGATGAAGTGTTTCTTAGAGTTTCTGATGTCCTCTAGAATGAAAGACAATTGCAATTCTTTCTTTCTTTTATTTATTTATTTATTTATTTTAAGCTTTTATTTTTCCTTCTTCTCCCCAAAGCCCCCCGGTATGTAGTCGTATGTATTTTTAGTTGTGGGTCCTTTTAGTTGTGGCACATGGGACGCCGCCTCAGCGTGGCTTGATGAGCGGTGCTAGGTCCGTGCCCAGGATCCAAACCTGCAAAACCGTGGGCTGCCGAAGCAGAGTGAACGAACTTAACCATTCGGGCACGGGGCCGGCCCCTGATGAATTTTGAGCATGTTGCCTGTAGCAGTAGTTCCTTTATATTGTAGAGTGCTATTCTACTATATAGGTGTACCACTTTTTATTTATCTAGTCACCTGTTGATGGACATTTGGGTTGTTTCTAGTTCAGGGCTGTTATGAATAAGGCTTCTGTAACTATTTGTAGAATTAGTCTTTGCATGCATATATATTTTCATTTCTCTTGAATAATACCTAGAAATGGAATGGCTGGCTCATAGGGTAAGTGTGTGTTTGGTTTTATGGCCAGAACTTTTCCTGTAGTGGTTGTACCATTTTACATCTCCATCAACAATAAATAACTTGTGGATGCACCACGTCTTTGACAACATTTGGTGGTCTCAGTCTGTTTAATTTTAGCCATTCTGGTGAGTGTGTATGGTATCTTTTTTAAAAAATTCAGGATTATTGAGGTAGGATTTACATAGACTAAATTTTACCTGTTTTAGTATACACTTCTATAAGTTTTGGCGTATGCGCATAATTGTGTAAGCTCCAGCGCAATCAAGATATACAACAGTTACATCACTGTAGAAATTTCCCTCATGTTCCTTTGTAGTCGGTCGTTTTCCCTATCCCAAGCCCTAGCGCCTCTGACCTGTTTTCTATCACTGTTGTTTATTTTTTTACTTTGCATTGCAGTAAAGTTCCCTCTCTGTGGCGTATGGGCCTGTGAGTTTTGATCAATACATAGTAATGTATCCACCACAATCAAGGTACAGAACAGTTCCGTCACTCTGAAAATTACCCTTTGAAGTCAGCCCCTCCCTCCACCCACTGATCTGTTCTCTGTCCCGGTAGCCTTTTTGGTCTGGCTTCTTTCACTTAGCAAAATACGTTTGAGAAATACGTGTGTTGTGTGTATAACTAGTTTGTTCCTTTATGTTGTTAAGTAGTATTCCATCATATTGGATGCACCACCGTTTATTCATTTGCCAGTTGAAGGGCATTTGAGTTTCTGCTTTTTGCCAACTATCAGTAATGTTGCTTAAAACGTTTACATACAGGTTTTTGTATAAATATAAGCTTTCAATTCACTTGGATAAATACGTAAGAGTGGTATTGCTGGGTCATGAGGGTATGTTTAACTTTACAAGAAACTGCCAGACTGTCTCCCCAAGTTGCTGGGCCATTTTGCGTTCCCACCAGCAGTGTGTGAGACAGTGTCCATTTCTGCCACATCCTTGTCACCATTTGGTATTGTCAGCTTTGCTTGTTTGTTTTTGGTTTAGCCGTTCTAGTAGGTATGTAGTGGTATCTCATGGTTTTTATTTGTGATAAATCCCTGAGTAATGATGATGAGTATGTTTTTATTTGCTTATTTACTATTTATCAATTTTTTTTTTACCCCACTATTTGTATATCTTCTTTGTTGACTTGTCTCTTCAGATTTTTTGCACATTTTCCCGTTTGGTTGTTTGTCTTATTGAATTGTAATAATTCCTAGCCTGTTCCTTCATATCAGTTATTTGTTAGATACATGTGTACTGAATTTTTCTCCCATTCTGTGGCTTGTCTTTTGAAATCTTAATAGTGTCTTTCAGAGAGCAGTTTTTAAGTCCAATATATCAAGTCATATATGATTCAGGCTCTTTGTATCTTATGTAAGAAATCTTTGTCTACCCCCAAGGTCATGAAGACTTTCTCGTATATATTTTTTTAGAAGCTTCATTGTTGTAGCTTCTACCTTAGGTCTGTGATCCACTTTGAGTTAATTTTCTTCCACATGGACAGCTAATTGTTCCAGCACCATTTGTTGGACTATCTTTTCTCTGTGGAGTTGCCTTGGCATCTTTGTTGAAAATCACTTGACAATATATGAAGGGATCTTTTTCTGGATGCTTTTCTGTTCTATTGATTTATTGTATGTATGTTTTCACCAATCCTGTGCGGTCTTTATTGATGTAGCTGTATTGTAAGTCTTGAAGCAAGTGGTGGTAAGTCTTCCTACCCTGTTCTGTGGGAAATAGATTTGGCTGATTTGGCTTTTCTAGGTTATTTGCATTTCAGTATATAATAGAATCACCTTGTCAGTTTTTATAAAATATGCTTTGGAATTTTTATTGGATTGATTGTATCAGTACTTCATTTCTTTCCATGTCTGCATAACATTCCATTGTATGGATATGGCCCATTTTGTTTATCCATTCACCTGTCGATGGACTTATGAGCTGTTTCCACTTTTTGACTATTGTGAATAGTGCTAGTATGAACATTCATATGTAAGTGTTTGAGTACCTGTTTTCAATTCTTTTGGGTATATACTTAGGAGTGGAAATGCTGAGTCAGATGATACTTCTGTGCTTAACTCTTGAAGAACTCCCAAACTGTTTTACATAGCTGTGGTACCATTTAACATTGCCACCAGCAGTGTAGGAGGGTTCCAGTTTCTCCACATCTTTGCCAACGCTTGTTGTTTTACTCTTTTTTTAATTACGTCCATCCTGGTGAGTGTGAAATGGTATCTCATTGTGGCTTTGATTTACATTTCCTAATGACTGATGATATTGAGCATCTTTTTGTGTTCTGGTTGGCTATTGGTGTTATCTTTGGGAGAAATGTCTTTTCAAGTCCTTTGCCCATTTTTTAATGGGTTTTTTGTTGTTGAGTTGTAAGAGTTATTTATATATTCTGTCTGGTAGACCCTTAACAGATATATAATTTGCAAATATTTCCTCCCATTCTGTAGGTTGTCTCTCATTTTTTTGTGTCCTTTGATGTGAAAAAGTTTTTAATTTTTATGAAGTCCACTTTATCGTATTTTTTTCTTTTGTTGGTCATGCTTTTGGTGTCATAACTAAGAATTTGTTGCCAAACCCAAGGCCATAAAGATTAACCCCTATGTTTTCTCAAAGTTTTTTGCTTTTAGCCCTTAGATTTAGATTGTTAATCCATTTTGAGTTAATTTTTGTATATGGTGTGAGGTAGGGGTCCAGTTTCATTCTTTAGCATGTGGATATCCAGTTGTCCCAGCACCATTTGTTGAAGAGGCTTTGCATGATGGTGGGACCCTTGTTGAAAATCAGTTGGCCATAGATGTATGGGTTTGTCTCTGGGCTCTCAATTCTGTTCCTTTGGTCTATCCTCATGGCAGTACCACACAAGTTGGTAGTTTTTGCCTGTACTCTGCGTTAGTATAGTATATTAATTTTTCAACTTTTGATTAAATTTTAGGAATTTTTTAAAACTTTGGGTAAGTTCATTAAAAAATTATCTCCTCTAGGTGCCAGATTTATAATAACACACACAAACTGAACGGATAGTTTTGTTTAAAACTTTTTGGTATGTTTCATCATTTCTCTGGTTGCATACAGAATAGTGATTTAGAATATGCTGTACATTAGGGTGAATTCTAATTGAATTTTCATTGTGTGTTAAACTTACTTTGAGCCTTTAAACGAAGAACTAGTTACATAAATAAATTCACCATGGGGCCAGCCCTGTGGCTGGCTGGTTAAGTTTCCCCTCTCTACTTTGGTGGCCCAGGGTTTCAACAGTTAGGATCCTGGACGTGGACCTAGCACTGCTCATCAAGCCATGCTGAGGCGGCCTCCCACATAGCAGAGCTGGAAGGACCTACGATTAGAATATACAATTATATGCTTTGGGGAGAAGAAAAAAAAAAAAAAGAGGAAGATTGGCAACAGATGTTAGCTCAGGGCCAATCTTTAAAAAATAAATAAATAAATTCAGCCTGCCAAAAGCTGTTGCTGCTGGCCACAGAAGTACCAGGATAGGAACAATCTGCTGATTTGCATCACATCAGGAAGGAATCATGTATCCACAGTTTCTAGAGAAAAAAATGATTAGAAATTCTGCTTTTCACCCAAGTCATGATTTTTAACTTTAATCGGTACAACAAAAATTTTAGTACTTTGGAGTCAGAATATGATATGCCTCTGAAGTCTTTTTTAATCTATAATTTTTCTCTTCCTCTTTTTTTCCCTGTAGTATAGTTTATTTGCTGAAGAAACTGGGCTGTTGTCCTGTTGTTTCCCAGTCTGTCTTTTGCTGATTTGCATCCTTGTGGTGCATTCATGTGTTCCCCTGTGTTCTTCATTTCCTGTCAATGGGTAACTGGACAGAGCGAGATCTAAAGACTTGATCAGATTCAGAGAAAAGCTTTTGCTTGTATGTTCGCTTCGTAGGTGCTGTTTGTGTCTTCCCTCAGGAGGCACAGAATACCTGCGTATTTCTCTTTTCGTGTTAGCTAATTTTACTCATTAGAATGAAATTATTGATGCATTTTCGTTTTAATAATTCAGAGGGTTTTAGAGAGAGGATGGTGTGGAGGTTAAGATATAAGCTCTGGAGTCGGAGAATCTGGGTTCGTGTTTTGATTCATTGCCTACTGGTTCTCTCATCTTGGAAAGTCACTGCCCCTTCTCAGTGTTAAGTTCTTATCTGTGAAATGAGGATGGCGACCCTACTCATAGGGTCATTTTGAGGATTAAATGAGAAACTGTCTAGAAAAGAACCTCGCACAGAGCCCACCATATAGTAAGTGGCCAGTAAACATTAGCTGTCATTATTTCGTCAATTTAAAAATATTCTAAAACAATCTGAAAGGTAGATTATCTTGATTTATAAGTGAGGAAATTAAAGTTTGGATAGGTAATATTTTGGCTCACCTGGGTTTGTTTAGGGAAAAATGTAAGTAAATTATGCAGCTGGGTGAATAGCCCTCCTTTGTCCCCATCACTGTATACACTTGCATTGGGTAGCCACTCATAAGCAGCTTAATTTCAAAAGGGATTTTTGCACATGCTTTGTGTGTATTCATATTAACTGGCTCCCACTAAGTTTGGAAAGTAGGCTTCTTATTGAATAAACTGTCCCATACACGTTTTATGCTGCAAGTCCACTGAGAAATACTTAACTGTTCATGTTTTTATTTTACAGTGTAATGTTCAAGCTCAGAAATGCCTTATGTGGATCGTCAGAATCGCATTTGTGGTTTTCTAGACATTGAAGAAAATGAAAACAGTGGGAAATTTCTTCGAAGGTACTTCATACTGGATACCAGAGAAGATAGTTTTGTATGGTACATGGATAATCCACAGGTTTGTGAAATCCAAAGGGTTACCTTTCTTCAGGAGCACACATGAGCTTTAGTTAGTAAAGTATTTGACATGCTATGCAGGTGTTAGCATTTGTCTTCCTAAACAGTGTATATTTAGATTTATTTCTACTGACTGCCTTCTCCCTGCCCTGCACCCCAGCTCCTACTGTCTTATTTGAATGTCAGCAGATAAAACTAAGTTTATTTAATAAAAATTTATGCATGTATATATGTGTGTTTTTCTTTCGTTGGGAGAGAAACGCCATCTCTGGGTGAAAATTTTTAAGTCATTTAAATTTAAGATACTGTCTCAAGGATGGAGACTACTATCTTTCGGTAAATAAACTACTAAAACTAGTTGACACTTTTATACATATGTAGTCCTTTGGTTTTGTAGTGTCAGACTTCAGTGTCAGCCACTGTAATGCTGTTTATGAATTGAAATGCACCTTGATGTTATTGTCGTCTTGCAAATCATTGGGGGGAATGTCATAAATTAAAAATAGAATTCCAATTTTAAGACTTTTGAGAGACCTTGGATTAGAGATGATCTGTCGAGTAGTTTTAAATTTTCTGTACCTGTGGCACTTTTTATTCAGATTGAGATGTATCTTGCAAGGAAGTATGTGCTAAGCAAGGGGTGAGTCCCGAGCAGACTTGGAGCTGGTCTTCTCTGGTCTGCTGGGCTTCTGTGCGGGGGAGGAATGCACAGTTCAGGCAAGAGCAGGGACTGGAAGGAGGTTCCGTTCTGTTTCATAGAGCAGCAGCTCGATCCCCGACAACTAGTCTAGTATTCTTTACTACTCTCTACTGATTTTAGATTAGACAAAATACACATGTGCTAATGAATTTAAATTTGTTTATATAGAATTGGAGTTGTAAGGGACCTTAGAATTAATTCAGCCTCCTCCTTAATGCAAGAAACCCATCTTTCCCTGATCTTCACTTTAGCTATTCTTTGAATCACACATTACTAGAAAATATTTATTATATTTGAGACAGCTTTAATTATTATTTGTTCTGTGGGCCAAAGTCTAGTTCCTTGTATCTTCTACCCATTAATCCTACTTTTGCTCTCTGCTTCTCTGTAAAGTAAGTTTACTTCTTCATCTATGTGCAGCCTTGCGAATTTTGGAGGATAGTTGTATTTTAATTCAGTTTATATTACTTGAGTGCTAGCTTTGTATGAGAGCTTTTTTTGCTAGGAACTGTCTATTCTCTACCCTTATCCTTGGAGAGCTTATTGATACTCTGTTTTACTTGGTTATCTCTGGGTGTAACCAGCTTGCTTGGGTGGTGGTAACCTGGGTATGCAACTACATGATTAATGCCTGTATTTACTTGACTAGAGTCAGTGGGCGAAGGACAGGTCATCAGAAACCAAAAGTTCATTACCTTTTTTTATTTATGTAAATCAGGTTCCTCCCTTTTACGCCCCATCTCTTTTTCTGTGGCGTAGTCCCCTCCCAAACTCCTTTTCCGAGGTAGAAAGTAACAGTCCCCCTTGACTCCCTCTGATGACTCTGCTAGACTCCAGTGGCTGTTCTCCTCCCTCATGCAAGCTGTTGTGCAGCTCTGCCTATGTTCTCACCCTGATTGGTCTCTGCTCACAAGGTCCTGTTGATGGTTTTTCCAGAATTTTGTTTAAAATTCCTTAATTGTTTTTTGTCTTCATATATAATAGATTCTCCTCGTTAGAATTCCTTCTTTTATCAGTACTTTCCTCTTAAACAGAGCTAAAAGAAGATAAGTACAAAATAGAATATGTTTATTACACTGAAGGAAACATAAACTTAGAATTCAGACGAAGGGCGTGATTGTAGCTAGCAGAGGGAGTTAAAGTCTTTGTGGAGGTCATAACATTTGGAATTGACCTAGAAGGATGGATCTGATTTTAGCCAAGAGGTGGAGAAGTGGGTATTCCAGTGCTCAGAATAGCATGGGCACAGAAATCAAAGCAAGAAGGCCGGTGGCCTTTTTGGAGAATAGTTCACTTTGGCTGAAGCAGGGAGGGTGTATGTTAAAGTTTGCACTCAGCCAGGTCTTTTTCTCATGAACTCTTCTAAAGCCAGTTTCTGTGGTGTAATTAGCACATTGGTTTTACTAAATGTGCAGAATTTTAAGTCTGTCTATTCAGTTCTTAATAATTTTCCCTCTTCATTCCAACTGATGAGAATCTTTTACAGTCTTGATTCTGCCAACTAGTGTATGAGCCATCAATACCAGCTTTGTGTCACTTTTTAAAAGTGTGTCACTTTTAAATGTATTAATCGAGACTTAAATCTCTTCATGAAAACATCAGTAAATGTCTTGCTAAGATTGTTACATATGAAATTGGCAGTGTACCACCATTTTGATGCTACTAAAAAGATGGCAACTTCATATGATTCAATCTGGTTGCTTATGTTACGGTGCTGTAACATGATTATGCTGATCATAATAACCCTGATGATGGAAGAATATTGGTTTGGCTCACTTGTCCTTAGGGAGCCATTCTTCCTCTATTTTGCTTTCTTTATCATTAATCATTGGTTTAAAAATCCATTCTAGTGTATTACTAGGGATCAATTTGGGGCTTTCTGTGTTTGTTGAGGGCATGAGTAATGGTGGAGAATTAATTAATTAAGTAGTTGGATTAGGAAGTGAATTTGAAGAAATTTCAGAATTTTGGAAAATGAGTACAGGAGCTCATAAGAACAAATGGCTTATTTCCTTTCATAATGTGACAAATGTCATATTAGTGTATTATTTCTTGTTCATTGTCAAGGAACAATATTTGAAACTCAGTTTTTTCTGGTTGAACTTGGCAGTAATCCTACTGGTCCATAGAAACTAGTATTTTGAATCTCTCTTTCTTTTTTCGGGGTGGGGGGAGTGAGGAAGATTGACCCAGAGCCAGCATCTGTGCCAGTTTTCCTCTATTTTGTATGTGGGCTGCTGCCAAAGCATGGCTTGATGAGCAGTGTGTAGGTCCATGCCCAGGATCTGAACCCATGAACCCTAGGCCACTGAAGCGGAGCGCGCAAACTTAACCACCATGCCACCAGGCTGGCCCCTTGAATATCCTAATCTCCTACCTATTTATATTTCCCTGTGCTGTGCCACTGTTTAATCTGTGACTCTTTATGTTGTGCAGCCATGACATGCCTTCTCATTTCTCTTCCTCACAAAAAGGTTTAAAGCTGTATTCAGCTAATGAAAAACTTAAACGGAGAGTAATGTTCCTGAAGGGAAGGGCAGCAGTGGTTGGCAGAAATCATGGTGGTGTATTTAGCAGGTCTTGGGGATGTTTCATGTTTCGTTTCCTTATCCGAAATTCAAAAAACGACCACCATGCAAAACCGCCAACAACCATTCAAAAAAACCCTCTGAATATAACACATTTTATATAAGAACACAACCATTTAAAGTTATACATTAGGGGCTGGCCTGGTGGTGCAGTGGTTAAGTGCACATGTTCCGATTCTCGGTGGCTCAGGGTTCCCCAATTTGGATCCCGGGTGCGGACCTGGCACCACTTGGCAAGCCATGCTGTGGCAGGCATCCCATGTATAAAGTAGAGGAAGATGGGCATGGATGTTAGCTCAGGGCCAGTCTTCCTCAGCAAAAAGAGGAGGATTGGCAGTAGTTAGCTCAGGGCTAATCTTCCTCAAAAAAGAAGTTATATATTAAAAATTTATACATTTTTATAAATGTATGCATTTATACATTATAATTTTATATGCCTCTTTATTATTTATGGCTTATATTTGGAAGCTTGTACAGTTTAAAGCAGAATATATTGCAGTTTCACTGTTCAGAGGATTGAAAATTTTGAAAAGCCCTGTCCTTGTCAATAATAACGAGCTCATGTTTGGGAAACTTAAGTCTGAACTGTCTAGGCTTCTATATGGTTAACTGTTTCCAGAAGCTTACAGAGGTCTGAGAAAGCTCCCTTCTTGTCATGCCTGACAAGAAGCCCATAGATTTTTTTCTTAATGTGTATTATTATAAAGTTAGTTACAAAGTTGATTCTACTTAATCTACAGTGGAGGAAACTTTCAAAATCAAGATTGTTGTAGTTTTGCTTTTGAAATCTTCTATCAGTCTTTTCATTTATATTCTTTGTTAGTTTTTTCCATATTCTTTTATCTGGTTTTCCTACCTCCATCTACCCCCTCTATAATCCATTCAGTTTATTATATTACAAGATCTCTTAATTAAAGCACAATTTTGATAGCAGAACCGCTCACAAGACAGTGGTTTCAAATTCTTGACAGTATAACTCCTTGCTGCTTTGCTTTTTACTTTGCTCCTCTGTGTTTGGGTTCTCAGTTCAGGTTCCCAGACAGCCATTTTCTACTGCAATCCTGTGTGGCCCCATATTACAACCTGACGCAGCCACCTTCCCATTCCAGTACAGAGCTGGGCGCCCTCCTCTGCTTGCTGTAGCTCATCTGTTTTCTCTGCCTGGAATATTCTCTCTCCTGTTGTTTGTGTTTCAAAATTTTCCTTTAAAGTCCAGCTTAAATGCTGTTCATTCCTCCACAGTCTTTCCTGATAGCCTCAGCCAGGAGTGATTCTCCTCCTTCTTAATTTTTTACCCTTAGCTCTTTTAAGACACAAATCACATCCCAAACTTGTTAAAGGAAAAGTAAAAATATTTTGTACGAAAATGCCAATATATAAACTCCCTCATATGGTTTAAAAAGTACCAACTAATAATTTTTTTGGAAAGTGATATCAATGTAGGTTAATTATGGCATAATAAATACTAATGTATTTATTTATTTTTTTAAATAGATTTTTATTTATTTACTTTTTTTTTTGTGAGGAAGATTGGCCCTGAGCTAACATCTGTTACCAATCTCCCTCTTTCTGCTTGAGGAAGATTGTCACTGAACTAACATCTGTGCCAGTCTTCCTCTATTTTATCTGGGATGCTGCCACAGCATGGTTTGATGAGTGATGCTAGGTCCACACCTGGGATCTGAACCTGTGAACCCCGGGCTGCTGAAGTGGAGTGGGTGAACTTAACCATTATGCCACTGAGCCAGCCCCTACTAATATATTTAAATGGGGGAAAATCCAATGTTTTTTAAAGAGCTGTATTTGATAAAAAATTTTAATAGAACAAATGAATATGTATAGTCTTTTGCAATTTCCTAAAATTATATTTGTTTTGTGTGTTTAAATACTTTTCCCATTGCTTTCAGGAACAAAATCTGATCTTGTTGGTGGCTTTTTAAACTCATGAAGGAGAAAATAAGTTTAGCTCCAGTGGTAACAATAGCCTTTTAGTTGTAGAATGCTTACGGTGGAGCAGAATAGAGTTCACTTTTGTTATCCATGTTGTCAACTTAATTTCAGACCTGGTAAATACTTGAATAAGTTGATTTATAAAATGTGATATTAAATAGCTAATCTTATTTCTTGGGGCTGGCCCAGTGGTGTAGTGGTTAAGTTTGTACGCTCTGCTTTGGTGGCCCAGGGTTCACAGGTTCGGATCCTGGGTGTGGACCTAGCACTGCTCGTCAAGCCACACTGTGGCAGCATCCCACATAAAATAGAAGAAGATCGGACAGATGTTAGCTCAGGGCCAACGTTCCTCACAAAAAAAAGAAAAAGAAAAAAGAAAAAAATTCATTTCTTAACTTTTTTTAGTATGTGTAGAACTTTATAAAATAAATTCATAATGTTACATATTAATTGTATATTAACAATTTCTTTCCAGAACCTACCTTCCGGATCATCACGTGTTGGAGCCATTAAACTTACCTACATTTCAAAGGTAGTCTTTCTATATTGTCTTACGTTCGTGCATGAATTAAAACTTAGAATGAGAGTGTGACTACAAGGAGAGATTTCCTCTCTGTGTCATTTAATGATGATGTTCAGGTTCATACCATGCTGAAAACAGTAACTGATTCCTATGTTTAGGAAGTTCTTTGATAAAATTAGGGAGAATATGGAGTTAAGTTACAGGATGTGGCAAATTGCAAAAGTTAACATTAATTTTTGTGATCAGGTATATGACCATTAGAAGGGGAGAAATCAGTTAACAGGTTCTATCTTGGGGAAGTCTGGAGAAGATTTTTCTAAGTCTGTGTTACATTGATTTAAACTATTTCCAATTTTTAATCCCATTACGTTTGACTTTTTGTTGCTTTATGTTTTATTTTGTGGAAAATTACCATCTTCATAATGAAAGAATGATGTTTCCCTCATTTCACTTTGTCTTTATTAATTTCTGTTTTCTTGTTTGTTGATCTTTTGGCATATTTGCAATACTGTTTTTCTTTTCTTTTAAAAAATTTAGATTTGCTATTGTTAGATAGCTTTTTTACTTACTTTCTTTTAATGTTTTGGGAACTGAGACAGAGACTGAGGACCTGTGGGTTTTTTGTGTTTTACACAAAGTAGTAAAGTTTGTTGATGACTTAAGATATGATAATGTGAAAAGTAGCAACACAGTATTATTAATATGCATATGCATACTATTATGCATATATTGGTATTTGTCAGCAAAGATCTTCAGCAAAAGACCAATTTACAAGTGTGCCTCTGTTTAAAAGACAGACATTTTACAAATAAAATAGTTTGTTATTAGTATTACAATAGAGCTATTCATTCTTACCAAAAAAAAAAAATTAGTCCTTAGACAATAAAGATTACATATTTAAAGGGAAACATTGTACGTTAAAGCCGTGTTATGTACATTTACAAAAGACAAATGTTGTTTAAGTAGACCCCAAGTGTTCTGGCAAATTAAGACATTTAATAAATGCTTCAGGGTAGCTCACAGCTTAAATTCTATAGCGACTCTTATTAGGCACCATGGAATTCCAGTGTAAAATAAACTTGGGCCCCCCAGTTTGCTTGGTTGCCTGCAATCTACATGTGCTGCAGTATAAATACGCTGCCAAGGGTTTTGACTCAATGAAGTGATGAGGAGAGGCCTAATTTATTGAACTAGTCAGTCGAGGAAGAGACTGCCCTTCTGTCTGTATCTTTTCAATTGCTGGTTGCCTGGTCTTTTTAAAAATAAAGTATTAACTCAGTAAAGCCGGCAGGCTGACTGGCCAGCTGCTTTCTCCTCCATTGCTCCTCT
Organism: Equus asinus; assembly: GCF_041296235.1. Taxonomy (NCBI): domain Eukaryota; kingdom Metazoa; phylum Chordata; class Mammalia; order Perissodactyla; family Equidae; genus Equus; species Equus asinus. Next base: position 10,654,163 of record NC_091791.1, on the reverse strand, counting down.
TTTAAAATATAACCTTTTCTGTGCAGTTCTCTTAACTTTCATCTCTGTCTCACAGCTTACTCAAGTTTGAATTGTACAGTTTGTACTCTACTTTAGACATGCTGCTTTTTTCCAGAATTTATTCCTGGAACACATTTTCCTGTGACTCAGAGCTGTGAATTTGTAGTTGGGATCAGTCAGGAACCCCAGACTTAGAATTCCTTTTGAAGGTACAAAACAGATTCTACACTTATAATTTCTAACGCTGGGCAACAGCGTGGCAATAGTCCTGAATGGGCTTCCAAGAAAGGGATATTATTATTTAAAGGGATAGCAGCAACCAGGTGCAGCTAGTTGCTTCACCTTCTCCAAGGAACCATGTGCTGCATGCAGTAAAGTGACCCCAGCATCCCGGGGTATTCTCATGTACAAGAGAAGATCCGGTGCCATTTTGATTGCCTCGTTGCAGACTCATGCCTTCTGCATTAATCTACTTTATTAAATACACAGTCTCCCCCTTGCCCACCCCCATTTCCTCTTATGGTTCACAGCTAACTTAGAAATATGCAATTTTGGAAGAATTCGTAGTTTCTGTAGAGTATTCATGAGGGTATTTTGAAAATTATGTTAAACTAAAAATACGTATATGTGCGACATAAAACTCAATGGTTTACTTTCAACTTCACATTTCCTTTGAAGAAAAAAAACAGTCTGTTCAAAGAGAACGTGGAAGTATCATTTGTTTTAAACATCTTACATTTGGGACCCATATCCTATATTTAATTAATGTTATTTTTCGGTTGCCTTTAAAGTTTAATTTTAGATGTGTGTGCTGAATGTGTATGATTATTGGGAAATCATACATGTGAAGTTTCCACAGCGTATAAGGTTGGTTATAGTAGCATATGCAGAAGTGAGTGACTCATCTCTCCTTTTCTTTTTAGGTCAGCGATGCAACTAAGCTAAGGCCAAAGGCTGAGTTCTGTTTTGGTAAGTAGCCATATTTTATATTAGTTATTTTAAGTTAGACTATATAATTACATCGTGTTGTAAAAGAAAACAGTCATAGAAAACCACACAACACAAACCTATGGGTTAAGAAATTATTCTAAGACAAGTTCCTTTGAAACCGCCATCCAGGTGAAGAAATAAAACTGCTCCCCTACCCCTGAAGCCCCTTTCCTGTCTCCCATCTCCTCTGCCTGTTTGTAATCATTATCTGGGCATTTATAGTGATCGCCAGTGAGATTTCAGGTAACTTTTAACTTTCTACATTGTTATTATTCTATGTTAAATACATAAATAACGGAAAGGATTTGGTTTTCAGCTTTTGGGTAATGAGAAGTTCACAGTTTGGGGGAAGGGGTAGTTGAGGTTATCTGATTAACTTCTTAGGCAAACATTTAGTGAATTCTAGTGTTTGTGCACTGTGCTTGGCACTGGGGCTATGAGAGTAATAGGATGCAGTTGCTGCCCTTAGAATCTCACAGACAGATCCAGTACCAGGTAATTATCATTGTGTTTATCACAATCAGTAAATAAAGGATGTACAGCTATTCAGGAAGCACCAAGGAAGAGCTTTATATCCGTATTGGGGATCTTGGGAGTCAGGGGAGCCACACCGGATGAGGACACTTGAATTGGTGGCCAGCTAACCCTGGTCGTTATTTACCACTGGGGAGAAAAGGTGGGAGCAGCCCCCTCCCATGCTCTGTGGGAGAGAAGAGCGTGTTGTGCACAGGGAACTGAACACTGAATGAAGCTGGAGGGGATGGTGAGAGACTGAAAAGCAAAAAGGCAGGTGGAAGTCAGGGGTAATATATTGGCAAGTGAAGTGTTGTTTTCTTTTTGAAAATGAGAAGTAAGAAATTAGCAGCTAGAAGGTAGACATAAGTGAAGGAAGTTATGTTGTGTGTGTGTGGATAGGAGAGTTTGATGCAGGGAGATTGGTTAAGTGGCTTTTGAACTACTCTCTTTATGTAAAGGCCTTAATTAGGGTGGTGGCAATGGGGGGAAGAGGAAGGATGAAAAACCTTGGAAGGAAAAGTGCAGGACTTAGTGACTGGATATGTAGGAGTGGGAAGGAGGAGAGAGGCATGAGGCAGGTTTGCTTCAAGTAAAGAAAGGAGGCCTCAGGGAGAGCTGATTAGGCAGGATAAACTTTGATAAGGAGATTGAAGACGGGAGACGTCTAGGTGGGAATGTTCTGGTGACAGTAATTGAGGACTGGATGGAGCTTGAAGATCAAGGACGGGGAAATTTGGAAACTGTTGAAATAATGGGTGGTAGCCGAAGCTGGGAGAATTGATTTGATATGCTCTCACAGAGTATGTTAGTGGACGTTAGTGATGGAAGGGACAGAAATTAAGAGTGGCCAACTGCCATCAGAAGGGACTGTTTTACATTTAAAGTCAAGATACTTCCTGAGGTAGAATTGGTGGTAACATTCTTTGTTCTCTTGTTTCAAAGGGTAGGTTTCTTCTGTAGGCAGTGTGTTAGGGCCAGTGTCTGACGGCAGTCATGTATATCAGGTAAGAAAATAGGATATAAGAAGAATGTAATGTAGCTGTTCGGAGAATCCTCTATAATGCTTTTATCACCACTAAGAAACTTAAAAAAGGTTATGTATTCATTACAGATTTATAATTTTGATTGCTGGATAGGAAAATGCCTCAGAGCCTTGTGAATGAAAGGCTACTGGGAGCAGGTCAAGTAGCAGAGAACTTTGTATTTTAGAATGTGTATGCACATACTCTTGACAAGTCTTGTTAATGTGAAATCTCAAACTTAGAGTTTGAAGGGACAGTAATCTAGAGTAATAGATTTGACATTCAGTTACTGGGTATTTAGAGTGGGTGACTTCAGTTGGACTCTAAGATGAGTTGTTGGTGTCTCAGTAGTTTATTGGTCCTCTACTACCAGAGGGAGTAGAGAAAAGATTCATAGAATGCTTAGCTTCAGAGAGGGAGGCACTGGCTTCTAAAATGGAACCACAACTTCCATTCAGAATGGCACCATAGAGACTTTGCCTCCTCTCTTTCCTCTCAGATTTTCCAAAAGCAGTGAGAACAAGAAACACTGAAACCATCTTTGATGAAACTAGCAGATATCTGTAACCTACAGTGGATGGAGGAATTGTAAATAACTTGGCAGAGTAGAAGAAGAGGCCAATGAAAAGTCAGCTGTTTCAGTGTCCTGCCCCCACTCCAGCTCTAGGTAGGCTTAGGCACTGGTTACTCTTGGGGAAGCCACAGTGAGGAGGGACGAAAACGGGGACTTTGTTTGAATGTCTCTGTAAGAAACAACCTCTAGTCCCTACCTCCATCTGGCTCAGTCAGGCAGCCACCCTTCCCCCATCCCAGCAAGAAATGGCATGTGTCGTATCTCCAGAAATAGAATCCGTGAGGCTCTGGCTTGTAGACGCTAGTCCCAGCAAAGGGGAGAGCGGAGGAATGAAACTGAAAATGAAAGTCTGCCCACGGGGGGTGCTGCCGTTCCCTGTGTCTAGCCCCAGAGCATTGGGCAGCAGGTGTAGGTGGAGGTGGGATAAGGATCTGAATGCCCTAGAGAAGAGAGCCACTGGTAGTGACATCCGGACCTTCCTACCAGAAGAGCTTGCTGTTCAGTGAGGTCCCTGTGCAGCAACCCTACATACCTTCCAGAGAGCTTCCAGTCACTTCTTTGCTATGTTTTTAAATTTGACTAGATAGCCCAAGATTCCATGACATTTGAGGAGTGAGAACTATCAAATAGGAAAAGGAACACGAGACAGTGCAAAACTCAGAAGAAAAAGGCAAAAATACTTAAAAGTGGAACACAATGATAGATAATAGGAGAGAAATAAGAAAGAGGCCCATTAAGAAAGTGCAGTGTCAGACTCGTAGAGAAGGAGAGGATAGAGAAAGAATAGAGGGAATAGAGAAAACGGGAGAAAAGGGGCAGAGAAACATGACAAAATGTCTCAGAACCACTCGATCCATAACCATATTTGAACCATAAACAGTTGTCCTAGGTTGTGAGATGAGTTTTGTTTGCAGTCAAGCTAATGTTTGTGCTTCAAGTTCTATCCATTTGATGTATTCACTCTGATGGGAAGTTTTGAAATGAAATAAAGAAGCACTCAGTGAAGAGGCAACAAGAACACAAGCCTCTGGCTGCATTCATTATACACCACGAAACCCTGGCTTTAAAAGCTTGGCATCTTAGAGGTTTCATACAGGCTTTTTTCTTATTATTTTTTCAAAGTTTTTTTTCTTTGTTTCCCTGTCCCCTATCCCTCCAACGTTGCTAATATACCGCTTTTCGGTAATTTGCTTTACATTTTCTGCAATGATTTCTTACCTGGAAATCTCCAGATGATGATGATGAAGATGAAGCAGACTATCTGTTCTGACCCAAGTACTGTGCTAGTTTCTTTTCATATATCACCTTGAGGAAGGGATGGGTGGCATCCTGTTTCATAGATGAGGAAAACGGGGCTCATAGAGATTACTTAATTTTTACAAGATGATATTGCTAGTAAGTGCATGAACTAGTCAGGTCTGGCCGGCTCCAGGTTTTGATTTTTACCTCCGTCATATCACTATACCTCTTCCTGCCATGAAACAATACTTAAGGCACATGAGTTTTTCTTTAGGTGCAAGGTGTATTGAGAGTCTTTTTAGAGGTATATTTGCCTCTGTTCCTTCCTTTAAAAGACATCCTTATATAAATGTTATTCATTCAAAAATATATGTATTAAGCACTTTATAACAGGTGTAGTGTATTACTAAGTGCTTAGATTTTTAAACTCTTCAATGTTCTAGGCTTAGATTGGTAAACAACATTGATGGGAAGAAGCCATTGTGAGGCGAGCTCAACTTCAGACTAAGCTGGGAAAAGATTATGAAAGTATGCTTTGCTGATTGTTATAAATTAAAAATCAAAGCTATATGTTGACATATATGATATCCTAGTGAGTTACTAATTTATCTAAATTTATATCTATCGCATTTATAATTTCTCCAGTCTCTAGTAAGATATAAAAGAGTGATTTGCAGTGTGTTAAATTTCTTTAGTTTCCAGCCTAGTTGTTGTATAGCACTTCACAAGATAGGATTTGACTTCCTTTCTAAGACCCTCATCTCAATTCAATGAAGCTCTGGTTTAGAGTGTTTTGGCCTCAGGCTCAATTTCAAAATCTTAAGCATTTGAGAAATAACTTTTTTTTCCTTGAGGGTTTTCATTTCCTCCTTCCTTTTGTCATATTCAACTGAATGCTAGTATATCATTTAAAATTTTGATGGAGACTTTGGGAAGTTATTTTTGTATTTCAAAAATTGCAACAGTGTAGCTCTTCAGATGCCTTAGCTCCTAGAATAATGTTTATGTTTTTAAAAATAAGTACACATAATGTATAATTAATGTGTGGTGTTGTGTTTTTGTTTTTTTGGTCAGGGAGATTGGCCCTGGGCTAACGTCTCTTGTCAATCTTCCTCTTTTTGCTTGAGGAAAATTGTTGCTGAGCTAACATCTGTGCCAGTCTTCCTCTATTTTATGTGTGGGATACTGCACAGACTGGCTTGATGAGCAGAGTGTAGGTCCATGCCAGGGATCCAACCTGTGAACCCCGGGCTGCTGAAGCAGAGCGTGTGAACTTAACCACTACACCACTGGGCCAACCCCTATAATTAATAAGGTGTTTGTTTGTTTGTTTGTTTGTTTGTTTTTGAGGAAGATCAGCCCTGAGCTAACTACTGCCAATCTTCCTCTTTTTGCGGAGGAAGACTGACCCTGAGCTAACATCCATGCCCATCTTTCTCTGTTTTATATGTGGGACGCCTACCACAGCTCTTTGCCAAGTGCTACCATGTCCACATCTGGGATCCGAACCGGTGAACCGCGGGCCACCAAGAAGCAGAACATGCGGACTTAATCGCTGTGCCACCAGACTGGCCCCAATTAATAAGTTTTTTTTTTTTTTTTTTAAAGATTTTTTTTTAAATTTTTTCCTTTTTCTCCCCAAAGTCCCCCGGTACATAGTTGTATATTCTTTGTTGTGGGTCCTTCTAGTTGTGGCATGTGGGATGCTGCCTCAGCGTGGTTTGATGAGCAGTGTCATGTCCGCGCCCAGGATTCGAACCAACGAAACACTGGGCCGCCTGCAGCGGAGCGCGCGAACTCAACCGCTGGGCCACGGGGCCAGCCCCCCCAATTAATAAGTTTTAATTTGAGTTGACTATGGAAGTCTGTAGACAGCTGTATGTGCAGGTGTGCTTTGCTTTATACAAATAAATATTCACTAAAGGGGTATATATAAATTAAATTGCACGAAAAGTTCCAAATCTATTAAGATTTTAAATACAAAGAAAATACATAAGTGCTAGAAAAATAAAGATATTTATTTTTATAATTTTGAGTTGGAGAGGTTTTCTAATACAATATGAAAGCTAGAGTCATTAAAGGAAAAGGAAAAGATAAAATATTTCTGTTTGGTTAAAAATACCATGAACAAAGTGAAAAGACAAATGACAGACTGAGAAAAGTACTTGAAATCAAACAGAAAGGATTAATATAAAAGTTCCTATAAATCAGTACAAAATAGGGGCTGGCCCCATGGCTGAGTGGTTGGGTTCACGCGTTCTGCTTCAGCGGCCCGGGGTTTTCCTGGTTCAGATCCTGGGCGCAGACATGGCACTGCTCGTTGGGCCGTGCTGGGGTGCCATCCCACATGCCAACGCTGGAAGGGCCCACAACTAAAGATATACAACTATGTACCAGGGGGCTTAGGGGAGAAGGAAAAATAAAATCTTAAAAAAAAAAGAGAGAGAAATAAACATGGGGCTGGCCTGGTGGTGTGGTGGTTAAGTTCGTGTACTCTGCTTCAGTGGCCTGGGATTCGTGGGTTTGGATCCTGGGTATGGACCTGTGCACCACTCATCAACCCATGTTGAGGTGGCATCCCACATACAAAATAGAGGAAGATGGGCACAGATTTTAGCTCAGGGACAATCTTCCTCACACACACACAAAAATAATAATAAATAAACAACTCAGAAGAAATATGGGTAAAGAAAATAAACGGTTCACAAAACAGATACAGATGACCACTAAACATACAATATTAATTTGCCTCAGTAATCAAATTCAGATTTAAACATGGTATAATTATTCACCAGTTAGGTTGTCACAGTCAGGAAAACATAACACATGAGGTATTTCAACGAGGGGATTTGTTACAGGGATTGGTTACCCAGTTGTTGGAAGGCTGAAAACCACAAAGGGAATGCTGAAGTAAGGCAGAAATTAAAAACTGCAAGAATAGCTGCCACTGCCAGGGCTGGACAGACACAGGGAAGAGATGGTGTTGCCAGAACCTAGGTCTTTGGAGAAGAGGCCACCATGAAGCTAGTGATTGGTATCTGAGGGGACTGCAGGGCCATCTAGGGAGAGGCAGGAGAGCCTGGAGCAGGAGCTGGTTGTGCACTGCTGCTGCTGCTGCTGGAGGGAGGTGAGCAAGAGCAGGAATCTGCAGGAGAGTCCCCTCTCCCTGTCTCCCTCCCACCTTCCAGTCTCCCATCAGTACCTCCCGTTGGCAGAATATGACCTGAGCTGGCAAGGAAGTCCAGGAAATATTGTTTGCAGACTCCCAGCCCAGTGTCACAGAACCTTGGGGCTGAAAACAAGAGGTGGCTGACGATCACAGGTGCTAATAACCAGGAGTGGTGTGGGGTATTAGACACAATAGGACTTTGCATATGCTATTGGTAGGGATGAAGATGGATTCAACCTTTTGGGAAGACAATTCGCCAGTATCTGTAAAAATTTTAAATGTGAATTCCCTTTGACCCAACAAGTCTCTTAAGAAGTTTATCCTATAGAAATGCTAGCCCAAATATGGAGAAATATATGCACGTGATGTTTCATTGAGATATTTTAAATTTCAAAAATTGGGAATAAGCTAAATGTCCACCATTAGGGGATTGGCTAAATATGTTGTGGTATTTCCATTTAATTAAAAACATGGCCCTTAGAAATAAGAGTTTTCCCTATGTTAATGAGTGATGAAAGCAGTATTTTATATGATCTAACATATTGTCACATCCAAGGGAGTCACAATATTGAAGCTAGCTGCAACATAAATTTAGAGGTAACAAGTGCAAAATTTCGTGTTTTGTAGTTTATTTTTTCTCTCAACAGTTATGAATGCAGGGATGAGGAAATATTTCCTACAAGCCAATGATCAGCAGGACCTAGTAGAATGGGTAAATGTGTTGAACAAAGCTATAAAAATTACAGTAAGTATTTATATTTTTTGTGAAAAATGTTTAGTATCTGGAAGTGATCTTTACATTTTGGAAATACACCTACTGAATGCCCAGCTTACCAATAGGTTGTGTATTCAAAGTTTCTTTAAAAGACAGGTGTTTATAAAGTAAATACATTTTCTTGTACATGGTGACTGTTGACCCTTAAAATCAGCTCATTAATGCCTTTCTAACCCATTATATACCTAATAAGGGTATAATAATATTGTAGATTTTAACCACTGCTTACAGTCTTTCTAGGGGAAAATGCACATAGAGGTCTGCCTCGAGGATGTTTTCTCCTTCCAGAGTAGATTAAGAGGCTTCCTGCCACCTGCCTGGGTCACGGGAGGAGGCATTCCCGTCTTCAGAGCGTGACTGGGGCTGGTGTTAGGGCAGGAGTTGAAGGTAGGAGCAGGAAGTAGGGGTGAAGGGTTGAGAAATGAGGCACAGCGGTGGTCACTGGTCTGCGGAGCTGTGGCAGCCAGAGGGTCCTGCCCCGCTGCCCTTGGGGAGTTGTCTCAGCTGCTAAACTTCATGCCTTCATGCCGCTTGTGCTTTTCTCCCTTGAGTTCCAGAATCTGCTACCCTTGCAACTCCTTCCATGCCACAGCTTCCCACTTTCAGCCTGGGCTTCTCTTCTTTTTAATTTCCTGATGAACATTTATATGTATGGATTATTTACAGTGAGCGAGGCCTTGCACTGAAGGTTTTACCTAAATTACCTGGGAAAGTGAGGCTCAGAAGGATTGAGTAAAGTGCAGGTCTCATAGCTGGTAGGTTGTGCAGCTGTGAGCCAAACCCAGTCTATGTGATTCTGGAACCCAGTGCCTTACTGCTTCCTGAAAAAACAGCCTTCTCCTTACTCTTTGTTCCTAAAGCAAAAAACCAAACTTTTCTGAGAGCGTTTGCTGCTGCTGCTGATGAGCAGGCAGATCAGTTCTGCGCCCTGGTTATACTTCTCCTTACCTTTGCCTCCTTCCTCGCTGGCAGAGAGACACATAGTAGACTGCGTGGAAAGGGTTGGGCAGGAGTGTCTGTGTGAGGTTTGTGTACACTGAAGTGTGTTCTTGCTAAAGTGCAGTTATTTACTGACCCTACACGACTTACTCTCAAAAAACATATGCCCTGCAAGTCAGCATATGTTAGTCTCTTGTCAGTTTCCATCTAAAATGAATGATTCCATATTTATATCACAACACAGTGAAGAGTTAACATAACTAAAGCTGTTCTCAGAGTTAAGTCGAATTTTTTGTCTTGCACCAGAACAGCTTGTTACCACATGACAGAACACCCACGCGCTGCATCTGAGCTCTGCATGAAGCAGAAGTTATTTTAGGTTTGTGCAGTTTCAGGAAGGCAGTTTTTTGAACTGATTCAGAAGTATGTATTCTTAAAAGGTTTTAACTGATAGTTTTTAACTCTTTTAATAAATATTCCCTATCTGGAAAATTTCTTTAGAAAGACAAGATCTAGTAACTTTACTGAATTAACTTTTTACAGTTTGCGATTATAAGCAGCACTGGTTTCTTAGTGTGCTTAAAGAGAAAAAGGAGTGAATGATCTCAGGCTTTTTACCATTTGGAGGTTCGTGAATTGCTGTATCTAATGTATTAATGGTCTGAAACCATCTTATGTAAATGACACTGGTAAACTTATTAGGGATTGGGTAATGTTTCAAAGTATGCATACTTTTAATTAGCTTTTGTGGTCTTGCAGCTTTATTTTATATGTTGAAATTTTTCTAGTTTTTAGGATAAATCTGTTGATATTCATGCTTTTATAATACATGTTTTTATAATTCACCTTTAGAAAATATAAATACAAATAAGATAGAGAAATCTTTAGCTTGTTAACAAAGTAGACTATAGTAAGTATAGTAGGGTGAATGTAGAATTGATAACACTTAATAAAACTCAACTTTATGTAGACACACATTTAATGCAGGATAGCAATGAAAGAGTTTCCCATGCCTTAATATTAAAGATAGATTTTTGTTAATTTTATTCTTTAAGAAATCTTACCAGTTTTAATTTCATATGCATTTTAGACATTTAAGTCTAGAAGGGTGTGAAATCTCTAATTTGTCATACTTTCCTATGGAAAGTGCTGATGATTTACATGTCAATTTCTTTGAAAAATTAAAGTTTACATTTTAGTATATGTATAGTTCACCTTTCTATGGAATCACTCCAAATGACATTTTGGTCAACTACTATGTAGTTTAGTGGTCTGCTGAGTAAAATGTGATATACATACTTAAAATTTTTGGAAATCCAAAATTAGGTTTTGGAAGTATGTGGTTCCAGAATAGGGGTGGGTAGTGAGTGGGGGGTAAAGGGAGTGGTGACAGTCGAACTACTCCTACTATGCCACCGTGCCATCTTAATGGACTATCCTCCATCACTAGTCTGTGGCTCTCCTTACTTTCCTCAAGTCTGTGTGAATCTGTATTGGTGGCTGCCATTGAAAATTTTTTCCCCCTTATTTAAAAAAAAATGAAATCAGTAGTAGAGGAACCAATCCTGAAGGGAGTATCAATGGCTAGAGTTTTCTGTTCTTAATGGGGTGACTTGGACACATTTGCTCTATCAAGATCATTGGAATACGTGATGCTGTTCATTAGAAAACACTATGGGCTTCCTTGGCGAATTGTGTCTGGGTGTACTGTCCTTTGTAGCCCTTTCACTCATATATTTATGCGAATCTTGTCAAGTAAAATTCTGTCCATTATCATATTGCCTTTAAAAAGCACTCGAAAATGTACAACCTCTTAGAAAAAACTCTTAGAAGAATTCAGGAGGCATTCTCCTTCAGAATTCATTTCTCTTTTCTTCCTTTCCTGTTTCTCTCTCTCTCTTGTTTCTGCCAGTGACTGGCATTGTGGTGTAAATAGGAATGTGAGGGTGGAGGGTTGTGCTTGAGGCCTGGAGAGGAAACCGTGAGGGGAAGCATCTCAAGGGGATACAGGGGAAGCATCTCAAGGGATATGATGTAGGGAAAGTGAGGAGAGGGAGTTTTAGAAGTCGCCAAGAAGACAAGTTATTTATATCCATAAATAACATTTATGCAGATTGGAATCTCCTACAGCTCAGCGTCCTCTCATACACACACGGACCAAGTTTGCCCAATATTTTGCAAAAAGATTCTTTGTAAAGCCTGATGTGCAGACACCGTTGTATACCTGCTTTCTCACAAAGCTGGTGAGAGTAGCTTCATCAAAGAGAGCATGCAGGCTTTGGAGCAGTGATTGCAAAAGTGTGGTTTATGAACCGCCTGCCTCTAAAACATCTGCTGTTCTTGCTTCAGGTGCAGGTTTGTGGACTGCACTGTGGATTTTCTCATCAGAATTTCTGAGTATGGAGCCTGGGAATGTGAAGTTTTTAATAATCTTCCCAGGTGATACTTCGTGCACAGTAAAGCTTGAGAAATCACACTGCTTTGGGATCATATTAATAAATGGTTTGGGTCTTTGAATGCAATGTGAATGGTGTCCCCTACAGCTGTGCCAGTACCCCGTTAACAGGGATTAACTGCATGACAGGCAAAGTTAATCACTGGAGACAGGTTAAATATCACGTTCAGCATCGTAATTGGTACTGAGCATATCTTTCTATGTTTTAGTCAAAGCCTTAAAAACTTATCGTTCAGACTACATGAAACAATCTATTGACAGAAATATTGCTTGGCCAGTTTCCCTTAGGCCACAGAAGAAAAGTGAAAACATGCTGTAAACATTTGTGACACCTTTAATTCTTTGATTCTACTTTAGTGAAATGTTACTATATCAAATTCTGCAGTCACAGTCATTGTTTATACGTGTGAGCGATTTGTCACTGCTACAGGTATTAGAATCCCTTTTTAAAATTCCTCATAAGTTTTAAGTTATTTTGAACATTTTGACTTTTAATTTATGTTAAATATTTTATTCTTTTTCCTACTGATTTTGGATTCATCCGCTGAGTCAGTCTTTCAGCATTTATTGAATACTTAGTGTGCTTTCAGTAGTAGACTCTGTCCTGAAGCTGGTAATGATGAATATGCCACGATCCCTGTCCTGGGAACATTGCAGAATCATGGGCAAGAATGGAGGAAAGGGAAGGGTAACTGCGCAGGGCTGCCGTGCAGTGTCAGGTGCTCTCATCCACGGGTTGTAGTACAGTGGTTGAGTGTGGAAGAGAGTCATGCAGTCTTAGCTAGAACGCAGCATAGCCAGGATCTGAATCTGCATTCCCTAATGCCTCTGAGCCTCTGTTTTCTTAATGCTTCGGTGGAGATATCGTCCCTCTGCATAGGGTTGATAGGAGGATTAAATAGGAAAATGTGTGAAACAGTGGCTGCCCAAGTAAGCACTCAGTAAATGATCACGGTGTTATGAAGTATCACTGTAACAGAAAAATTAGGATGGGAACTGACAGGGATATATATATACACAGTATAAATATTTTTATATATATGTCAGTTATCTGTAAATGGGTGATTAGTTAAATGGATGATTATATAAATGGAAATTCTGTGATAAAAGAGAGTCTCAGATATAATGCTGGTTGCCAAAGTTCATTTGACTTCTTGTTTTAGGTACCAAAGCAGTCAGACTCACAGCCTCATTCTGATAACCTAAGTCGCCAAGGTGAGTGTGGGAAGAAGCAAGTGTCTTACAGAACCGACATTGTTGGTGGTGTGCCCATCATTACTCCAACTCAGGTAATAAATTAATTCTTCCATTGTGTCATGGTTTAATTACTGTATGTTGACTTTTTCGTATTGTTATCCAAACTAAAATAGTATACCTTATTCTGAATTAATATAAAAGTCGGTTCATAAAAAAACTTTATATTTGCTATTTCAAAAGTATGCATTTATTGTAAAAAATTTGCAAATCACAGATAAACACTTAACAGATGAACATCCAGATGGAAGAAATGCATAGGGCAGGGTATGTAGGAAGGGGTACAGAGCTTCCATGCCCTTTCTGGGTACTCTCCCAGCACCTCCATGTGTTCACTAACCTAAAGCTCCTGAACCCTGTACTTTTGGGCTTTTTATGGAGGCCTCCTTATGTAGGCATGATGGGTCAGTAACTCCATTTCCGGCCCCTCTTCCCTCTCTAGAGAATGGAGGGTGGGGCTCAAGCTTCTAATCATGGCTTAGTCTTTCTGGTGACCAGCCCCTGTCCAGGAGCTCATCTAGAGTCACCTTGTGAGAGCAAGAGATGCTCCCAGTGCTCTTCTCACTTAGGAAATTACAAGGGTCTCAGGAGCTCATGCCAGGAACCAGGTGCAGAGACCAATATAGATATTTTCTATTATCCCATAAATGCTATGATGAACATTCTCGTAGCATAAACTTGAGAGACATGAATAATATTTTTTTAAAGGATAAACTCCTAGGAATAAAATTACCAAGTCAAAGAGCTTGCAAATATGTGTAATTTTTTAAACCTGTTTTTCTACAACCTGGCCTAGATGAGCCAAACAAAGCTGTAATTTTGACTCAGTTCTATGTCAAAAGTACTGATATGCTAAGTCAAATCTTATTTAGGTATTATGAAAAATAAATTTATTAAAAATTTTTGATAAAATTAAAATTTTTGTATGAGCTTAAATCTCTTGTGTGAATTGAGTGAATGAATTTGTAATGCAAATTAAATTACTAGCAGTTTAGAAACCAAAAATTTTAAAGTAATTAATTGGTATTGCCAATGTTGGGCATTTTCATTACCTTTATGCCTTTTTGAGCTTAAAAGGCTTTGGCACTTAAACCTTTTGAATCAAATTAGGGGCCATATTTTTCAGATCTTGTGTCAGGGGAGAGTGACTAGTGGAAATAGAGTTCTTACCACATTAATTAATTAATTATTCAGTGCTTTCTTTATTCTGGGCAAAGGATATATTAATGAACAAAAATCCCTGCTCTAGTGGGAGCTTACATTTTTCACCAAAGTTGGATAAAAAATAAGCTTGGACTTTTTGTGTGTATGTATGCATTTACTGTTTTTAAAAGTAATGATTTTAACCTGTAAGACTTCTGGTTAAGATATAGCTAGATTATTCACCTGTATTATGTCTTATGTTGATATAAGGGGTAAGACAGTTTGTCTGTAGTTGTATTAAGATAGTGTACTAGGTTGTATCTGTGGCTGTTTCAATTTTTTATAGAATTAAGATTTTATTGTGTTTTAATTTTGGTGTAGATTATTCAGTAGGTTCTAAGATTTCACGGTAGGTGCTGTATTAAAAAGATTGCAAAGTATTTTATCACTTTATCATTTTGCAATGTAGTTTTTAAATTATGAAGTAATATTTACTCAATGTAAAAGGATTTGAAAGATATCAAGAAAATGTCAAATAAATCTTGTTTGCATGATTAATTTATTCAGTAACTATTGGGTTAGCGGCAAGTGCTGAGTTTACCAAGTTAAGTACGTAATTAGTGCTGTTGACCTATCTAAATATAGAAGAGGTTGAAAATTCCTCAAGATATGGCTCAAGTACTTAGTTTTTCTCTTGAAATTTAGAAGTTCTTGAAAATATACCTTTGGTTGATTTGTAAGATTCTAGCTTGTTGTGTGCTATAAATAAACAGGAAGCCAGTGCTTTAGGGAGCATGAAAACCTAAGTATACTTAGTTTTTAAAAGCACTGGACTTACGTCTAAAAAAACCCAAACAGACAAACTCTTAGAAAAGAGCAATGGAGAAAATCTTCCGGTGAAGAGTTTTTAGACTTGACATCAAAAGCACAATACATAAAAGGGAAAAACTGATAAATTAGGCCTCATCAAAATTTAAAATGTTTGCTCTGTGAAGGAGCCTATTAAGAGGATGAAAAGAAGAGCTACACACTGGGAGAAAAGATTTTCAACCCACGTAGCCAACCATGCACTTGTCTCTGGAATATATAAAGAACTGTCAAAACTCAACAGTAACAAACCCAAACGATCCAATAGACAATGGGTAGAACTCATGAGGAGACGTTTCACCAAGAGGTAAAAGGTATACAGATAGCAAATGAGCACCAGAAAGGATGTTCGCCATTGTTAGTAGGGAAATGCAGATGAAGACCACCTGAGGTATCCCTGCACACCTGTCAGAACGACTCAGATAAAAATGGTACCACACGTGCTGATAAGGGTGAGGAGAAACCGAGTCACTAGTAGTCACAGCTGGTGGAAATGTAAAACGGTACAGCCACTCTGAAGCACAGTTTGGCAGTTTGTTTATAAAAGTGAACTTGTAATTACATGTGACCCAGCATTTGCACTCCTAGGCATTTATCCTAGAGAAATGAAGACTGTGTCCCTGCAAAAACCTGTACATGAATTTTCATGGGAGCTTTATTCCTAATAGCCAAAAACTGGAAACAACTCAGTGCCCTTTAACAGGTGAACGGTTAAACCACTGGTTGTACATCCAAACTAGGGATACTACTGGGCAATAAGAAGGGGCGAGCTACTGATAGAAGGAACAACCTGGCTGAATCTCTGGAGAATTATACCGAGTGAAAAATGCCAATCTCAAAAGGTCATCTGCTGTGTGATTCCATTTGTGTTCTCTAAATGTCAGAATAGTAAAGATGGAGAACAAATTAGTGGTTGCTAAGGGAGTGGGGACAGGGTCTCTAAGGCGCTAGTCCACAGGAGCCTTGTGGTGATGAATGCTTCCGCACGTTGGTGGTGGTGGCGGTCACACAAATTTGCATGTGATAAAATTGCAGAGAATGATACATACACAGAGACAAATGAGTGCATGTAAAATTGGTGAAATCCGAATAAGTTTTGTGGAATGTTCCAATGTCAGTTTTGATAATGTACTATAGTTACACAGTTTCCCTGCTGGGGGAACCGTTTGAAGGGAACATAGGACCTCCTGTACATTTTTTCTTACAACTTTCTGTGAATCTATTTAATTATTTTGAAATAGTAAACCTCCCTACCCTTTTCCCCCGACAAAAAAGCACTGGTGGCGGGACAGCAGAACAAAAGAAGTAGAAATCTGTGGTTTAATCAATGATATGAAAGTTATAACTAAATATCTCAAGTTAATTAGAAAACTCTTCACTTCAGAGTCCTTGTTCCTAACTGAACTAAGATTCGATTTTAAGATTTTCTACTAGGATAACAACGTGAAATGCAGGTATGCTTTGAAGCTAAACCAGCAAGAAAAGAATTTCTTTATTTTGCTTCATTTTAGAAAGAAGAGGTAAACGAATGTGGTGAAAGTATTGACAGAAATAATTTGAAACGGTCCCAAAGCCATCTTCCTTACTTTTCTCCTAAACCACCTTCAGACAGTGCAATTATCAAAGCTGGATATTGTGTGAAACAAGGAGCAGTGGTGAGTAGCTTAACAAAATAATGTGAGATAATGAAAAATTAGTGTGAGTTAGCAAAATCTCAGCATAGAAATTGTTTGCTTTGTTTTGCGAAAGACCCAAAGTGAGAGACCAGCACGCTGAGGAGGAGGCAGATGGCGGCATAGGGGTTATTCTGTGTTCATAACTCAGTGCTATTATTTTCTTGGTCTGTGGGCGGCTGGGCAAGTTAATGCTTATTACCACTGACCTTTAGTTTTTTTCTGTTTTTCTTTTTGGGTTTTTTTTGAGGAAGATTAGACCTGAGCTAACTGCCAATCCTTTTTGCCGAGGAAGACTGGCCCCAAGCTAACGTCCATGCCCATCTTCCTCCACTTTATATGCGGGACGCCTGTCATAATATGGCGTGCCAAGCGGTGCCATGTCTGCCCCGGGATCCGAACCGGTGAACCCCGGGCCGCCAAGAAGCAGAACATGCGCACTTAACCGCTGCGCCACCGGGCTGGCCCCTGACCTTTAGTTTTAAATGAGCTTTCCTCACAGCTCAAAGTTTTTCTTTTGCTTTCTCCCCCCTTGGGAGTGGGTCAGAGAAAGAGTTCTAGTAGGGAGACGGCAGGAAAGAAGGGCAGCAGTGTGGGGTGTGGAAGGATCGCTTGCTTGGTTTGGTGTTGGGCCGGCCTCAGTAGAAAGCTCTGTGACCTTGGGCTACTACTTAACCTCTCAGGCTTTCAGTTTCTTTTTAAGGAAAATCGTATTATAAAACCCACCATCCAGATGTTGTTTTGAAAGGTGCAAATGAAGAGAGTAGTTAGCGCAACACCTGGTCCTCAGTAAGAGCCATTATGGGTTAGCCCAGGTCCCCTCAGCCAGATCTAGGCTGGGGGCTCTGGGAAGAGCAAGGAAATTTACCACTATTTCTGAGGTTCCAAAGTACCTTTCTAAAACTTGCCATTCTTTCTATGTGAACTAAATCTTTGAATTTCATAAGAAGATAAACTTTAAAATCTGAAAATAAAAGAATTGCTGTGAGCGAAGAAGAACTTGGAGCTCTCCTGGTAGTTCTGTTTGACTTCACGTCACTTTCTGGCAACTCCAGTTAGCTTAGGTGGGTTGAGGGAAGGTTCTTTCAGCCCCAGTTGCCTGACCTTCCTTAGGCTGAGGGGAGCAGAGGGGAGGCCTGCGGGTGTCTCCCTCCAGCGCGCCTACAGGTCAAGTCGGAATTCTCAGGCCCTGACACCGTGCTGTGTTGGTTAGGGCTTTTAAGGAGAATTTCCTTTCTTTTTGTTTTACTCTTTAAGACCAAAATACCAACCCTTAGAGATAGTGAAATTTCCACAAAAAGTCTATTTCGTTGACAAAAAATAATTTGTACAAAGTAGGTTCACTTTATTAAATGTTTGTTGCCTTACTCCTAAGTATAAAGTACCTGCAGAAGGATTCACGCAGGAACTCGATGTGGTTTAGTGACATTTCCTGTGCTTGTTCTCGGACTCCTGATAGCATTCACTTTGTGGGGGGGAGGATGGGGAAGTGCTTTTTTTTTTTTTTTTTTTTAAACATTTAGAAAAGTAAAAATATGAAACTGTATTTAAAAATCATATAATAAAAGCCAAAATCTGGCCACCAAAGTTGAATTAGGAGTTCGAGGCTTGCATAGCAAAAGAGGTGAAGTTTCGTGTGTCTCCTCACTAAGGGAGGGTGGTGAGGTTTTCCAGTGCTTGACATCGCTGACTGTGGGTTCATATCGGAATAATTAAGTGGTTATTAACAGTTGGCATTCTTAGAAACAGAAGTCTTACGTCTGTGTTCATCTCTGGTAGATGAAAAACTGGAAGAGAAGATATTTTCAGTTGGATGAAAACACAATAGGCTACTTCAAATCTGAACTGGTATGTTGCTGTCTCCTAAATGTTGCTTTAAAATGTTTGCGAAGTGTTACGCTGTGGTGATTATATGTATATAACTTCTTGTCCTGTTTTGTATTTTTAAAATAATTAAATCTGGTTTTGAGCAGTATGTATGGTTCAGTTTATTTTCTTGTGATGCTTTTAGTTAATGGTGTTTTTGTTAAATAAATCTTAAATGAAAAGATCATATCTTCAAAGGCATTCCACCTTGAAAGAATTAAGAATATCAGAATCCCTCGGTCTACAAATTTCCTTTAAAGAGCACTGGAGGAGGTGGTGGAAGGAGTTAAGTCTCTGAAAGTCAACATTTAACTCTGTATTTCTGCTTTCTCTTCCCTACCCTCTCTTGACATTTTCTTTTCCTATTTCAGATTGACTTTTCAGTTTCTTCACATGAGACATTTTTGTCCTTTCTGAACGTAGAATCAAAGGTTGAAATTCCCTCTTTGACTTGAGTAACATCCTTATTTAAAATGTTCTCATCATGTGACCCGCTTCCGCAATAGATTGTTGGATAAATTGGATGCAATTCTATACTTTACACGTCTGTTCTGCCTCTGCTTGTTTTCTGGGACTTTTGAGGGGGGCCTATATACTTTATTTGAATGAAGGCACCAGAGCAGGACTGTCCAGTACAACTTCCTACATTGATGGAAATGTTCTGTGTCTGCAGTGGCCGAGTCTACTGGCTACTTGTGGTTGTTGAGTGCTGGAAATATGGCTAGTGTGACTGAAGAGCCTGACTTTATTTAATTTTAAAATTAAAACTGATTGTATTTAATATTTGTTAATTTAAATTTAAATAGTTACACATAGCTAGTGGTTACTACAGCAGAGTACTAGAGAATAGAAAGGGGATAGTTTAAGATTCATCTCAGGTGTCTGTTCTTCTGCGGAGCTTTTGGACTCTGAATTAAGTGCCTTCTCTTTCCACACCATGGTGCCCGATGCCCACTTCTGTCATAATACTGTCCACTGTGTTTTGTAATTGAATTGTGTGCCTGCTTGTCATTCCAGTTAACTTCACAAGCTTCTTGAGAGCAGAGATTCTCTTCTGTACCCTTTTATGAACCTAGCACCTGGGACTTGGTAGATAATAAGTGTTTTTGAATGAATGAAAAATGGCATAACAGAATGGCTAAGGATAGCCATTTTAGCATGGTGGCCTTTCTCAGAGTTCACATTCTAAGGACCTCAATTGGAAGTAGTAGTTACTTGTTTTAAAAAGTACCAGCCTTTGTGTCTCAGACGGTTATACTTCTGCTTGGTTGGTAGGTTGATTCATTTCTTTTAATTAATGCCAGTACTCTTGGGAAGAGTCGTTCATGCAACAGACATTCGTTGAGCTGAGCCCTCCGTGGCCCTGGCGTGCTCTTCTGGGAGCTGGGAATAAGGAGAGCAGTCAGCGATGTTCCGGCCTTCAGGAGCTCAGTTTTCCCAGAGAAACTGACATGTCTCCCTGTCACCTACAGTCATTATAATTAGACAAGAACTGTTATGTTACTAAATTTTGAAAACCTACTTGTGGACATTATGCTATAAAATCTGAGATGAAAGAAACTAAACTTTCATAGTAGGTAAGGAAATTATACTATGTGTATTTAGGAATGTGTTAAGTATTTAGAAAACAGTAAATCTGAAAACTTTAAATATATTTATAATTATTGACCTTTATCAGTTACCAAGTTGCTTATTCCCCCCTACATGTTACCATTTCTGCAATCTTGGAGTGGCGTGGAGCTGCTGCAGTGAAGGCAGTTCAGTAGCAGCTGTGCTGTGGTTGTTGCTTGCGTGCACAGCATCTTTGGGTAAGATCCAGAAGACAGCAACATCAAAACCTATAGAACAGGGTGCTGACAGCTTGGAAGAAAATCTCAGGGACACAGTAGAACATTCTTAAGAAATGCTTCATCACCAGTGCTCTTTTTGGCACAGAAAATGATATGGAGTGAAAAACTGACAGTGATGGCTCCCAGTCAAAAAGTGATTCAGAAGAGCTGGAATCTGGCTGTGAAGTTTTAAGAAACCTTAACCAATTTATTTTGCTTGTATATTTTTATATATACTCAAGAATGATAGATGGTGAAAATTGATGATTGAAGTATAAAAGGCTTTCTTTATAAAACCTTTTGATCATGGAAAAGTTTAAACATAAAGTAAGTAGATAGAATAGTATTCTGAACCCCTATATACCCATCATCCGGATTTCAGAATTATTAACACATGGCTAGTTTGGTTTCTTATGTACCAACACCCACTTCCCCCTTCGTATTTTGAAGCAAATCCTCGACACATTTCATCTATAATTATGTTAGTATGTGTCTCTAAAAGATAAGGATTTAAAAATTTTTTCAGTAATTTTAAAGATTTAAGTGCACAGCTGAAAAACTGGAGAAAATATTTGTAATATATGTCAGAGATAAAACATTAATACCCCTAATATATAAAGAATCTTAAAAAATGAGGGGATCCTTCCTCATCCTCTTTACCCTCTTTTCCTCCCATCAGTCACAAACAACTCAGACCTCAATTTTTCAGGTGAGGCAAAGCAGCGTAGGCGTCCATGGTGGCGGGGCAAGGGTGGAAGGAGCTAGAGTGGGCTAGTGTGGACAGTCAGAGCCTAAGCAGGGCGAGGAGGCCGTCCTCTTGGGTTAGGCCAACATGGAGTAGGGACAGGAGGGAGGGCATCCGTGTTGGGAGAGGGCGGTGCAGAGATGGGAGAATGAATACATATATACTTACTGATAAAATAAGGAAATATATTAAGGAGAATAGAAGGCAAGTTTCTCACTGTCAAAGAAGTTGGAGTAATAGAAATATAGAAAAGGAGAAAGTTTTTGTATTAGATTGGAATTGTATGTATTGATGTGAACTTTTAACGTATACAGATAGATGTAGAAATAAATATGGATGTAAATGTATTCATGTGTTTACACAGATCTATATGCATCTAAGATACTCGCTAGCTCTGTGCACTGAGAAAACTACCGTTTTCCATTGAAAGAAACCTAGACTTCATGGAGAGATGGCACAGTTCCAAAGCTGAGACAGGAAGAAAAATATAAAACAAGCTTGGAATGTCGTGTTTCAGAAAGCAAGGAAGTGCTCACAGAATGATAGGGACATATCAGAAGGACCCAGAATCCAACTTGAAAACATTCCCCCTTACCAAGTTTGGGGAAATTTGAGTATCAAAATAAGTAATGATGGTAGCAGATTATTGCCTGTTGAATAAAACAGGAATCCGTGAGCTTGTACAGATATGAATGACTGAGTGAGTGAAGGGAAGTACATAGGAGCGAGGAATGAGAGATTGCATAGTTTCGAAGTGCCTATCTACAAAACATATTAAGTACAAAGGGGGAAAAAGTAACTTTACAGCCTGGCGGATAGCCCTTTCATCTGGTGATCAGATGATTAAAGTGAACTTCATCGGTGATGAGATGAGTTAAAATCATTTACCACCTGTTGGGATAGTGTGAGAAGAAAGCAGCATATCGCTTCTGTGATGGTCCTGCCAAGGATGCATAACCTGAATCTAATAAGGAAACATCAGACACACCCAAATGAGGGACATTCTACAGAATAACTGCCCTGTAATCTTCAATAGAGTCAAGATTATGGAAGTCAAGGAAAGAAAAGAGATATAACAAGTAAATGCAGTGTGTGATTCTGAACTGAATTCTTTTCCTGCAATAAAAGACATTTGGGGGACACTTTCCTCATTTTGGTGGTTGTATTGTGATAATTTAAAAGGATGTTTTTGTAGGAAATAACATACTAAAATATCCAGGGTAGTCAGGGCTAGGTCAGCAGCTCACTGTGGAATGGTTGAGGAAAAAAAGTTCTTTGTGCTGTGTTTTCAACCTTTGTCTAAGTTTGTGGTTGGTTCAAAGTTTAAAGAGAGAGAGAGAAAACCTAAGGGAAAATATCTGGTAGAAAAATAAGCAAAAGACATGAATAGACAATTTATTTACAAAGAAATTAAAATGGTCTTTAAACATTTAAAAAGATATTCAGTGTCACTCATAATTAGAGAAACAAATTAAAACTTCACAGAAATATTACTTCTCATCTATCCTGAGAAAGCTGTTGCTAAGAGAAGAGATGGGCAAAGCCTCTCCCCAAGACAACTTAATATAAATGCCATTCTCTAACAAAAGGAAGGAGGGCCCCCAGGAGAAGTGGCCGATTTCAGGACTAGGGCAGGGAAAGGACAGGCTGAGCCCAAAAGATCTAGTTGTGACAGAAAATAAGGAAGTGTCTTGCAGAATGGAGGACATGTCAAAAGGAAGCATAAGCCAGCTCAAAGGGGGCTCGCAGTGCCCAAAACTCAGACAATTTGAGCACCAAAATAAATAAGGATAGTAATGGATTATAACCCAGAGCATAAAACAGGTCATGAATAAATAAATGGAGAAGGAAAAGCATTTCCTTAGAGTAAAATGTTAGCTAATATATGTAGATAAATTGATGGGGTTAGAAAAATCACCGATTAGCAACCGTGGTAGTAATGATGATTTCAGGCAAAAATCTTCAATGTTTGATAAAACCCATGAGCCAAATTATGATGGGAAACTGGGGACTATAAAGGTTCCAAGTATCTTCCCACAGGATGCTTAATAATGACGAAAGGTAAAAGAGTAACTTCATACTCACTGGCAAACATGACCTTGAGCAGGAGATCAGGGTTAACGCACTAGTAATGGGACAAACCACTGTCATGTGCCCCCTGAGAATGGTGCGCTGAGAAGAAATTATCACATCTGTGGTTTCCTGCCCAAACTGTATAACCTCAATGTAAGCGAGATTGACATCAGACAAACCCCAATTAAGGGATGTTCTACAAAATATCTGGTCTAGACTCTTTAAAACTCTAAAGGTCTTGAGAGGGAAAGAAAGACCGCAGAACTGTTAGACAGTGAAGGAGACTAAGACATGACACTAAATAGAAGTATGCTTGCAGATTGAATGTGGATCCAAAAATACATAGTTTTTCTTTTGCTGAAAAGGATACTGCTGAGACAGTTAATGAAATCCGAATCTGGTCTGCAGATCAGAGAGCAGTGTTGCATGATGGTGGAATTCCTGGTTTTCATAACTACTGTGGTTATATAGAGAACATCTTTGTTTTAGAAAGTATCCCCTGAAGTATATAGTAGTAAAGTGCATCATATCTACAACTTGCCTTCAAGCATTTCAGGAAAAATATATGTAGCCACACCATATTCACCTCTCTGTACACACACACTGGATTAGCAAATGTAAATATTAACATCTTGGAAAACAGGGTGCAGTGTGTACAGAAATTCTTTGTCCTATTTTTGTAAGTCTTTTATCTGAAATCATTTTAAAATGAACTGTTTTGTAGAACTTTAATGAAAAGTTGGTGGTTTTAAAAAAAGTGTTCAGCCACAGTTAAATTTTTTCTTAGTTCTTCATAAAATAATGGTATGTCTTAATCTCACTGTGTCATATTCAGTAAAATACGGCATATGGTATGTCATGCAATGTATAGTATGAATATTATGCTATTAGGAACTAGTTATATTTGTGTCTTATATCTAGTTTTGTAACCTTAGGTGAGGTACTTAACATGTATCATCCCTGTTCCCTCAGGTGAACAATAGTGCATTATTGTAGGGTTGTGGAGGGTTTAAGTGAGCTAACACGTTGAAAACCTAGCAGATGCCTTGGCACTTAGTAAATGTTCACTCAGTTTTGTTTGTTAAAATAATGTATTCATATAAAAGTGATATTCTTAAATTTAGCTCAAATAAGCTGGGTATTAAGTACTCTGGTTGCCTTCCATATCAAAATAACATTCCAAGAGAAGAAGTACTCCACTTACAGGGTATGTAGGGGTCCAGTGGGGAACAGTCTGGCGGTTAGTAGCTTTTAATAAGCTATGTTGTCATTAAGGCAAGAAGTGATGTGAATATGGGTTATAGGCAAGTTTCCTTGTCTCAAACCACAGTGTGTATAAAGTTAGATACAGTCTTTGAGCTATTCTGATGTTGGACGGTTCAAGAAGGTACATTTATCTTAGATGTGCTTTAAGAAAGAAGCATACTTTTCACATAGATCTCCAAATAAGACAAGTAACCCTTAAAAGGATCTTAACAATTTGCCCCATGTATCTGTTTGCTTTTTTGCCAGGAAAAGGAACCTCTGCGCGTAATACCACTTAAAGAGGTTCATAAAGTCCAGGAGTGTAAGCAGAGGTAAGTACCGGCTTCCGCTCGGCGCCTGCGCAGCTTGGTGACCCACAGGAGGGCCTTATTTGATTCATGTGCTTATGGATGGTACTTCCTGTGTTACTTTTAGACTCAGTTTTAACTGTTTATAGTTGGGATATGCTAGAACTTTCAAAATCCCCAGATTAAAGTACTGAGATTTTTTTGTTTTATTTGAAAGTTAAAAATTATGAAACAATCTGTAAGCTTATTAATGGAAAGGAAAAAATTCAATATGAACAACTTCTATGATATTTGACAAATTGATGTGTTATTAATTTTAGTATTTCGAGGTTGCTGCAGAATAGGGCATTATAAGAAAATGTGTTAACTGTGCCCGTGTTTCTTTGAGCTAACTGATTTCTTCATGGATGAAAACTTTGAATTTTAAACTTATTTTGTGAAGCTTTTCTAAAAATATATATAACTATATAAAATATGTAAAATTTAATGCAAAAATAAATTGAAAAAGATAATTTGGTTTTGTTAAATTGGTATTTTACCTCCACTATTTATTTTCTTATTGACATGTATTTGGTACTGGACATATATTTGGTTCAAATGAAAGAAAAAATATCACATAATTGCTATTTAAGTACAGTTGGAAATTTTTTTTGTCGACAGTGACATAATGATGAGGGACAACCTCTTTGAAATTGTAACATCATCTCGAACTTTCTATGTGCAGGTAAGATACTTCTTTGGAGATTATAGGTCCTCCTAACAAGAAGTTAATAATTTTAGAGGTTAAATAAGCATAAATAAACTTGTTGCTTATGGGAATAAGCAAAAAATATGACAACTGTAATTCACAACTTAAAAAAATGTTATGTGTGAGATTATTGGTAGGTCATATATTCAGCAAGTAGGGGTAATCTTTCCTATGAATTAGTCAAATAAAATTAAGTAGTATTTGGAGGAAGGGAAATGCTATTTTAACTTAGATGCTAACTTTCAGTGTAGATGATTTTTGCACATGTTTTGAAATTTCTATTATATCATTTTTGGTAATTTTATAAAAAGGGGGCTCAAATACTCATAATAAAAATCAATAGTAGATCTTATAACATCACTAATGGTAGATAGGCATCCTGTATTTAAGTTTAAAATACACTTTTTACCACGTTGAATTATTTAGATTGGAAGTTTTTTTAAAAGAACATTTGTTTTTGTCTTATAAAACTTACATAGGCTTATTGCAAAAAATTTGGAAAATAGAAAAATAGGAAGAAAAGGGTGGTTTATAAAACAGAATCCCACATTCAGGCAACCATTCCTATTTTTTACTGCCTTTTTTAATACATGTTTTTAAACAACAAATGGGGTCATATGAAGTACAGTGTTATACCCTATTTGTTGAATATATTGTGGTCATTTTTTCCACACCATTAAAAATTCTCTGAAAACCTTTTAGAACTGTACCATATTCTTATATGAATGTTCCACTATTAAATTTTCTCTCCACTACTCTGTCATTGATCATTCATTTACATAGTTTTCATACGTTTACTGTGATAAATAATGTAGTGGTGAACATTTTTGTGCATAAATTTGCCTGAATTTTTTATTTCTTTAGGTTAAATTTCTATGTCAAAAATAAGTGTCAGCCGACGAACCTTTTTAAACCTTTTATTTTGCCAAATCCATTTCTAGGTTTGTGCTCCTCTTTGCAGTGAATGAAAGTATACCCTGCCTTTGCCTGCTTTGAGTTTTTCCTTTTAAAAAGTCCTCGTTAGTGTCGTTGGTTCAAAAGTATTATCAAGGGGTTTAACACTTTTGAACTTCTAGATTCTAGAATCTTGGAGTAAAAGGCAGTATCTTTATACTCCTTTTTGGGTCTTATTTAAACTGGATTAAAGTCATAGTAAGGTTTTTAATTCGCTTTGGAAGGGAAGGTCCTGTCAGGGAATATGATAACTTTGGAATATGACAGCCAACACTTCTTTTAGGATTTAGGGTACTACTGGAAATTATTTCTAGAAAAATAATATGTAAAATGATGTCAAAATGGTTTTTGTGTGTGTAAGATTAGCCCTGAGCTAACATATGCTGCCAATCCTCCTCTTTTTGCTGAGGAAGACTGGCTCTGAGTTAACATCCGTGCCCATCTTCCTGTAGTTTATATGTGGGACGCCTACCACAACATGGCTTGCCAAGCGGTGCCATGTCTGCACCCGGGATCCGAACCAGTGAACCCCGGGCTGCCAAAACAGAACATGTGCACTTACTCGCTATGCCACTGGGCCATTCCCCAAAATGGTTTTTTAACCACACAATTACATAAATATTCCTGTAGCAGATCCAGACAATAAAGCAGTAGATAGAACAAAATGACATCTTTCTCTGACTTCTTCCTCTCCTTGTTTTCTCTCCAGAAGTATTCACATTAATGTTTTTTGATGTATTTGATCTTAAAACATTAAGTGCCCTACTTATGAGTCAGTGTAATAACTTACCCAGCAAAACCTGGTTTAAAGAAGTGATTTCTGGGGCCAGCTCCGTGGCCGAGTGGTTAAGTTCGTGTGCTCCGCTGCGGCGGCCCAGGGTTCGGATCCTGGGCCGGGGACATGGCACTGCTCGTCGGGCCACGTTGAGGTGGCATCCCACATCCCACAACTGGAAGGACCTGCAACTAAGATATACAACTATGTACCGGGGAGGAAGGGGGGTTGGGTAGATAAAGCAGAAAAAAAAAAAAAAAAGGTTGGCAACAGTTGTTAGCCCAGGTGCCAATCTTTAAAAAAACAAAAAAAAGAAGTGATTTCTAAAATCTTTTGGAAACCATTGCCTTAGAATGATTTTGTTGTTGTCACTATAATAACCGAAACAAATACGTTGGATTTATAGAAGAAGGAACTGATTTTGAAGAAAAATGGACTGACTGAGTCCTTCCCTTTAGGCTGATAGCCCTGAAGAGATGCACAGTTGGATTAAAGCCGTCTCGGGCGCCATTGTGGCCCAGCGGGGACCCGGCCGATCAGCGTCTTCGGTATGTTTCCTCTTCTCCGGGGAGCTGCTCCCTTGTGTCCCCCCATTCTGTCAGTTTATTTTCCTTCCTCTCCCCCTAATTCTCCTCATTTCTTTCTGTATTGAGATTTATTTGCATGTTGACTTTCATACCAATTGGACCTGCAAAAAAATAATGCATTTCTAATTTAATGCTTCCTTGTAGTGTTATGTATACATAACTTTCTGTGCATTGTATCGTCTTAAATGCACAAGCAGGGCAACTAAAGAATGAACGTTTCCTTGCTTTGTTTTAGGAGTCCTTCCTTGTCAGGAGGTCTAGATTTGGTGTGACTTGACCAATTCTTAGTCTGGTGTGTGGTCTGATCACCTAAGGCACCTTGAGTCGCAGTGTTGCAGTTTGTGAACGTCTCAGTTTTCTCTTTACTTCCTTCATTTCAGTTAAGGGCTTTTTAGCTTAATAGTACCATAAGACCATTGAGCAGCTGCAACCTTAAATATGATTCAGTGCTCTCAGTCCATAGTTTCCGTTTCATATTTTCATTCTCATTTTCTAGTAGGTTAATTTAAAAGGCTGCAGCTTCTATCATAATTGTCTTTGTGATAGTGTGATAATAAAATTGAAACAGTTAAACATACTTGGAAATAGTAAGAAAAATGTTTTTAATTTTTAATTTATCATGTTCAGGTACATCATAGGAATGAGATTTGGCTTTAAAATACTTCAGTCACTGGTCTCTGATCAGAAAATACAAATTCTACTGAGAAATGAAAGACTTTTAAGTGTCTTGAAATGTAACACTTCCATCTGCAGAGTGTAGTCTAATATATGTAGCATGATAGCCTGTCTTGTCTAGAGTCATTGTAAATGCTGGATATTCTATACTTTTGGTATTTTCCTCATAGTAATATTGTCTTTTAATAGTTTCCTGGTAGTAATAACTACAGATCAGTAAAAACAAATCCATCTATCTCATTTCTTAAGTTGTTCTCCCTGTATCCTTTTTGGAATCTCTCAGAAGTCCCTTTGATAGGGGTTAATTTTGTAACTGCCTTGCTTCATGTGACCTTTTCAGCAGTCAAGTCTGAGACTCTGCATAAACAATGTCTTTTGGGCAGAGGGAGAGCTGGAGAAGGGCGTTTGCGTTTTGTGCTTTGTGGTGGGGCAAATGGACCGTCTAGCTGTACCTATCAGCAGAACTTCCTCTTTTCCTCCCTCTCCCCAGGATGGGTTAACTCTAATCTTAGCTTTGCACTGTGTTCCAGATGCGGCAGGCTAGAAGGCTGTCGAATCCTTGTATACAGAGGTATACATCAAGAACTGGGGACTGCAGCACGTATGTGGGCTCTCACGCAAACGTGCCCTCTTACTAGAGGGCCGGACTTACTCACTACTTACAACTGGTCATAGAAAGTTGAGTTAACCAAACTGCCTTTGCAGTTATCGTAACTGACTCTGTCAACACTAACACAAACTATTTCACTACAGTCATCAAGTTGGATATAAATTTTTTTTTAAAGATAAGTAATGAAAAAAATAGAACTTTACTAATTGAAAAATTCATATTGTTATCTTCTAAAAATTAATTTATTGAATTGACACAAGAGTTTCAATTTCTATATTTTTTATATTTTGAAAAATTTTAATAGTACACCACTTGAAATGCACCTTTGTTCTAATGATATGTGCGAACTCCTGCATGCATATGCATTGGATACACTACATTACTATAGTTTGCATGGCATTTTAAATCTCAGCTGAGATTTAGCCATCTAATGAGAATCTGTAGTGTTCTGGTAATTTGTAGCACTTTGTTTTCAAAGTCACTAGTATCATAAATGAACACAATATGCTAGGAACCATATGGCAATGCATTTGGAATGGTCATATTTAAGGATATCTTTAGATTTGATTTAGTTAGAAGCAAACTGAAATTAATAGTCAAACTGATAATTATTTTGCCACAGTTTTAGTAAATGATTAAATATGTTCCCTTTATTTCTTTTAAAATCTTAAGCCATATGTATGCCATACTCAAAACTAAATAAATGCAATTAAATAAAAAGTGAAAAAACTATGCTATTATTGTTTGCAGTGAAATTCAGGGAAGCAAAAACTAAGTTTGTCAGACTGCCAGATGAAATAATAGGTTTGAAAAATGTTGAAGCGAAAACTAAGGTTGTCAGACTGCCAGATGAAATAATAGGTTTGAAAAATGTTGAATTCTGCTTAGTAAAGAAATATGGCCTTTCATTTTTACAGTCTGCATTTTCGTTTTTTATCTTTCTGAAATATGTGGGATAATTCCTAGTATAGATTGAGAATATAATCTTAAATAAACTATAAAGCTGGTCGGCCCCCTTTTAAACACAGTTCAGTTGCCGTTGGAACACTGTATTCCGGCTTAGGCTGACTGAGTCTTTAAAGTGTCAGAGCTGCCAAATTTGGCTTTGGTGACAGAACTGGTTTCTTAGTGGAAATGGTTGTTGGCTTCATTGCTTTAAGCTCACTCCTAAAAATGCATTGCTTTGGGAAGGAACTTGCACATGTATGCTGCATGGCTCGTGCTTCTGCTCTGCGTGCGTGTGTTGTTCTGTTTGTTTTTCAGAGAATAAAGTCTCTCACTGAGTTACTAACCCTGCCGTTAATGATTGACTGTGTCCGACCGCCACCCCTCTTTGCAGGAGCATTCCAGCTGTCCTTCAGAATCCAAATACGCTTTCCGCCCCGCCAGCGCAGCCGCCGCCTCACATTCCGCAGCCTCTCGCAGCAACTCTTTGGTCTCAAGCTTTACCGTGGAGAAGCGAGGATTTTACGAATCTCTTGCCAAGGTCAAGCCAGGGAACTTCAAGGTCCAGACTGTCTCTCCAGGAGAACCAGCTTCCAAAGTGACTGAACAAGCTCTGCTAAAACCTCAAAGTACAAATGGCCCTCAGGAAAAAGATCGTGACCCCGTGGACTTGGATGATGCGAGCCTTCCCGTGAGCGATGTGTAAGGTGGTAGCACGCAGAGCCTGCCCCGCCGCAGCAACTGCTGCGTTTCCTTTCATGAGGCTTCTAGCCAAAGATGAGAAAGAGTAGACTGGTTAAGTGCGTATATTATACTGCCTCTGAGATGTACTCTTTATAAGCTGGTAAACCAAGAATCTAGGGAGTGGCCAAACTAAACGTAATTTCTTTAAAAAAAAAAAAAAAAAAAGAAAGAAAACCTAAGTGTCTCAGTATCAACTGTCTGAAGCTTTGTGCTCTCATTCGAGTGATAAAAATGTGTGTGATATTTTTAGTGAATTTGACAGTTTAAATGTTTAACAACTGAAAACATTAAAAATGCTTATTATTTTGGTTGTTTTTAAAATGCTACTATGACTTCCTATTAGATGTTCAATATTTACACATTCTTACTGGTTAATATTATTGAATGAAATATTGCCAGACTAAGATATCTAAACTCATGATGTCTGTGGTGCTGTAAAATTTCTACTACGATGTGGACTGTTTTGAAATAACCATTTTCGATGCTCTGGATCTCGAGGTGAGTGGTGAGTTTGAATGGCGGATAGTATTGGACCATTAGTGAGGGTTGTAGGTGTACCAGGGTGGAGAAAAGGGGAAAATTAGAGTTCAAACAACCATATCTTGGACATTTGTTTGAAACGCTTAATCAGGATTTGGCGGCGGTCATTGCTTTATTCCATGAAAATTATTTGGTGTGAAATTTCTGAGAGATCTGGTTTTCTTATCAAAGTTTTGTAAGTAATTCTTTCTTCTATATTTGGATCAGTGAGAAACCTCACGTTTATATGTGAAGACATGCTGCCCTTAGTCATGCGATGGTAGCCTTTACTTTTTGTCACTAATAACCTGTATTCAGGTGCCTATATTTCTTCATCTTCTTTAGGGATGTTATGAGCTCAAAAGTCCTACATGATTGGTTTTAAATGTTGGGATAAAATTAATTTTCAGTGGCATAGTTTAATGTGTTAAATAAGGTATTTTATGTTAGAGATACCAGACTGCTGTCTTTCTGCTGCCTGTGCAATATGTTTTAAAACACAAATTTGAGTATATGTGTAGTCACAGGGATATCATAGATATTTACACCTCTCTAAAAAGTCTTTTATTTCTGGTGTTGAATAACAGACCAGGTAGGGCAAGTACCATTTTTACGGTTCAGTCTTAAACATTTGCTTTAAGAAAATAGTCTTGAATCTCACATGCTGCTATTTTGATGATGTTTTGCTATTTTACAGTACTGTTTGTTTTGAATTCATACTTGTCACTGTTCCTCCTTTTCATTTTCTAAGCTGACTTTTTGTTGGAGGAGAGAGATTTCCTACTACAGAGTGGGGTCCAGAGGTTACTATCTATTCTACTAGGATTATGATAGCATCAGTTTAAAAATCCAAATGCATAAAGAATGCACCACTTCAACTTTTTTACTCATAAGCTAATATTTTAAAAAATCATTTAGATTTTTTCTTTTTTGCAGCTATATTTGAAAATGATAGAATGAAAAGGTTTTAAGTAGTTACCACTTTTCTGCTGATATATCCTATAACGGCTCTTTCGAAAGTTCCTTTTTCATGAACACACCTAAGAAATCTTGTGTAGATGGTTTGAGATATTCAGGAGCCTGATGCTGTTTCTTTGGTACAGCTACTGCATTGCATGTTCGTTTTAACATATTTTGGTATTGATAATTTGATATATTTCATAGTGGCAAAATACTAGCTCTATTTTGGGACTTTTTATAGAACTACCCTTGTATTCAATAGCATAGGAAAATGTTCTTGTGATTGTCAGGGTCTCTTAATATTTATCTCAATACTTTTATAATTCTATGAAAATTATTTAATTATTTTAAAACTTATACTTTTCTTGTAAATATGTCACATCTGAATTGTCAAAAATTTACTTTGAACACCTTAATATTTGCTGCATTTTCTTCTGTATATATAACGTCTTCTTTCAGAATGGGAATGTACGTGCACTTCCCAATGTTCACTTCAGTGTCTGTTATCTTTATGTGTCGGACTGGTTGAACACTGTAATGACTTGAGAATAAACTGCTCAAAATTAATTCTAACTTATTTCTCATTTGGTTTGGTTCAGCTCTTGGGTGAACAAGTAAATGGAACTAGTACAAAGTCTGTTTGGTTGATTGACTTGAATTTGCATATTGAAGGACAGACTAATTATTTGGTAACCTTTGAAAGGCCTAACTTGATATGAAATTGCACAAGGAAAGATGAATCTTCCTGGAAAAAAGAGCTTGCTTATTTTGTTTAATTAAAAAACGTATTCTCAAAAGTCAAATTAAATATATTGGCTTCAGAGCGTAGTTTGAATTGCCCGGCTGCTTTTGCACTGCTTGGTTATTGTTAGACTGGACATGACATGAGGAAGGCTGAGTGCAGAGGGCTCCTGACCCCCAGAGGGGCTGTTGACATGCACTCGTCCAAGCTTGCCATCAAGCATTAGAGCCCAGTGCGCACACACCCGCTGCCAGTAACAAATAGTCTACGCCTGCTGTGTATCTGATGGTGAAGGAATTGGGTAAAGGAGATCTGTCTCGGTAATTTTTATTAATTGGTGCAACTTAATTTTCTTTCCCTGAAAAGTATTTTTAATGTTTTTATTTTTAAAAACCCAAAATGAGAGTGTTCTAAAAACTTTGTTGCTTTCATAACGAAAGAGATCCCTTTCTCAGCTTGCTTTTTACTTCTAGTTGCAGTTCAGGAATTTTAAGTGGTGCTCACACCATTGTCAAAAGTCCTGTGAACAGTTGGTGAGGCAGGAAATATTTGTATCAGAAGTACAATGATGTAACAGCTAATACCAGATTTGTAAGAATCTTTCTTGTCTTTGGAAGGGTTTGACAGCCCACATAGGACATGATGAAGAATACACTTAGTTAGATGGGTTTGTATTTTCCATTTGTAATCTTCCATGTTATATAGATCCAAAATTGATTGATTGTATATGTCACTTTTCAATGATTTATGAAAGTTGTATTTTTTCAAACCTCACGTAAGACATGTATTGAAAATATTGCTGAATTGAGGTTTACAAATTTGATAAAGTCCTATAATTCCACTTTTACGACATTTAAAGTGAATGGTGCCTTACCATGGTGTATTCATGTGGTAATAGCGCCACCTTCTGGTTCTGTCATCGCTAAATTTAAAATAAAGTAATCTGGAGTCTATTTCACTTTATTTCACTCATCATAGAAAATTAGAGAAGATATCTAATTGCCTGGGATAGTTTTGAAATTAATATACAATTTAAGTCAAGATTTTCAAATGACTAGTTAAACTTCTTATTTGGAGATAATTGTAGATTCACATGT
This sequence comes from Equus asinus, assembly GCF_041296235.1. Classification (NCBI taxonomy): domain Eukaryota; kingdom Metazoa; phylum Chordata; class Mammalia; order Perissodactyla; family Equidae; genus Equus; species Equus asinus. The sequence continues at coordinate 10,620,125 of NC_091791.1, read as the reverse complement.
TGTAGGAAATAATACAGAGCTCCTATGTACCCTTTACTCCGTTTCTCCCAGTGATGACATTGGAAAGTGTTGTAAAATATTATAAGCAGGATATGGACACTGATACAGTCAAGATAAAGAACAATTCCACCATCATAAGGCTCCCTCATTGTTGCCCTTTTATAGTTAGAGCCACCTCCCATTTTACAGGTTTGGAAATAAACTTAGGCACTTGTTCAAAATCACATTAGGTTTAAAATCCAATCTTTTGTTAAAAAAAAAGATTGGCACCTGAGCCAACATCTGTTGCCAATCTTATTTGTTTCTCTTCTTTTTCTGCAAAGGCCCCCCAGTACATAGTTATATACTCTAGTTGTGGCATGTGGGATGCCGCCTCAGCATGGCCCGATGAGTGGTGCCATGTCCGCACCCAGGATCTGAACCGGTGAAACCCTAGGCCACCAAAGCAGAGCACGTGAACTTAACTTCTTGGGGCTGGCCCCAAAATCCAATCCTTTTGATACTGAAGTCTGGACTCAACCATTATGGTATTATTGCCTCAGTAGAAGTCTTAAAATTTACTCTTTGTTTATATTGTACTATCTCCAGATTATTAGGTGAATTTAATTTTCATTCAATCTATTTTCAACATGTTCAGAACCATAATATTTCAAATGATGTGTTTATTTATTTATTTTGAGGACGATTAGCTCTGAGCTAACGTCTGTAGCCATCTTCCTCTATTTTATATGTGGGACGCCTACCACAGCATAGCTTGATAGGTGGTGCGTAAGTCCGCACCCGGGATCCGAGCCAGCGAACCCTGGGCCACCGAAGCGGCATGTGCGAACTTAACCACTGTGCCACTGGGGGCCGGCCCCCAAATGATGTATTGATTTATACACACATTTAAATTTAACTTAGCATTTGAAAATCAGTGAGAGAGAAGTATCCTGATCATAACCTCCCTGAGAGACTTTAAGCTCTGACATTTGGCATTATGTAAATTAACAAGGCACATGAAATAAGGATTATAAAATAAAAAAGCTTTAGGGTGCCAAATTCTTGCACTGGAATCGTTGTAGGGACTGGTTATAATCACTGGGTGTAGGGTAAGGGTGAACTGTTTTTCGTGGGAGGAAACTTGACCTGATGAAAGCTTGGATCTAATTGGTGTCTTCAGTGTACCACACACAGTGCAGAGGAGACCTAAGAAGGCGATGATGACATGCACACAGAATTTCCAAAAGAAATACAAAGTGCAATGTGTGATAAAGTCAAGCATGGAAAACTGCACATCAGGAGACAGATGGGCAATGAGTGATGGAGTGGGTGGTAAGGGAACCATTGTGGTGGAGGGGCTTTTAAAAGATCCCAGGAGAGAAAAAGGTTCTTAAAAATTACGTGACATGACAATAAATTTGTGAGTGTTAATTTAGAATTGGAAGGGTCCAAACTGGTACATGAAACTTAAGTCATTCTCTTAAAGTTTCATTGCCTCTTTCTCCCTTCCAAACTATGGTACTTATTCTAGTCACACTAGTTTCCTGTAGCATGGTGGAGAGAGGATGAGTGGGTGGGAAATGTGGGGAAGTTTTCACTATTTAGGAACTTACCACATCAAAGGCCATTTTTGCCTGGCTCTGGTCCTTTCATAATGTGAGCTTAACTTATTCCCTGTGGAAACTTATTTACTGTTATTTCCTAATAGGGGCCTTTGGTGCCAGTGACATCTGTGCCTTTATGATTTTCACATACTTTATGCTCATTATCTTCTCACTCTCCTTGCCTGTCTGTATTTTGAAGGTGGAAGATATCCTAATGGATTAGATGTGGTGAGTGAAAGGAAGCGAGGCATCAAGAATAATGGCAATTGCATTCGGCGTGGACACTTAGAACAGAGAGGCTGAGGTGGCGAAGAGTGCAGGCAGAGCAGGTTTTAGGGAGAAGATTGTGATTGCAGTATTGAAGGTGATGGTTTGTGACGACTATTCGACATCCAGGTAGAAATGTTAGGAAGGCGGTTGGATATACGAATTTGGAATTAAGACAAATCTTTATTGGAGATAAAAATTGGGAGGTCTTCAACATAGATGTTATTTGAAGCCATGAGACTGAATTAGAGAGAGAAAGAAGAAAAGAGGACCAAGGAATGAACCTAGGGCACTCCGACATTCAGAGTTCTGGAAGAGGAACTGGCCATAGAGAATGAGGTGTGGCTACCGAGTCAACAGGATAGCAAGATTATGTGGTCTCTTGGAAACCAAGTGAAGAAAATGAATCAAGGAAGAGGGGGTGATCAAATGTGTCAAATGCTGCCCCTAGGTCAAGTAAGAGGCAGACAGAATTGGCCATTGGGTTTGGCAGTGTGGAGGTCATTGGTGGTCTTAACTGGAGCAGTTTTGGTGAAGCGGTGAGGGCAAATAGAGCTATCTGAGGAGTTTTGCTCCAATGGGGAAGCAGTGGGATGGCTGCTGGTAGCAAAAGCGGAGTCAAGTTGTTTTTTTGTTTTTTGTGTTTTTTTAAGATAGGAGAACAACTGGCATTTTGTTGGTAGGATGACCCAACAGCAAGAGAAGGGTCGATGATGTAGGAGATGGGGAGAACTGAGTCCTTGACTAGGTGAGACGGGATGGAACCTAGAGCAAGGGTGGAAGGCTTGGCTTCATGTAAGAGCATAGATGTTTGTCTGTAGTAGGAGGGCGTCCGTAGTATGTGGGTGCACTGCTGGTTAGGTGGGTACACGTGGAGGAAGTCGGTCTCTGAAAGTCTGCAAATTTGGAAACAGAATCCTCAACGGTGAGTGAGATGGGGAAGAGGAGTTAGACGTTCAAGGAGAGTAGAAGGTGTGAAATTGTCTTGGATTGTGAAGAGGGAGTGGACATACAGAAGGAAGGAAAATATAGGCTGTCCTGGGCACTGAGAGCCCACTTGAGCTCTGTGGTCATGAATTACAGTGTTAAATAGCAGATAATCAGTCATTTTCGTCATGCTTCCGACTCGAGTGGAAAGGTCTCTAGTGGTTCCCATTAAGCATGATGCTGCCTGTTGGGCTGAGAGAGAAATATTTTATCAGGTTAAAGAAGTATTCGACTATTCATATTTTATTGAGGGATTTTTAAAAAAATAAAGAACGGTGGTTGGGGGGCCGGCCCAGTGGCGCAGCGGTTAAGTTCGCATGTTCCGCTCCGGCAGCCCGGGGTTCGCGGGCTTGGATCCTGTGTGCGGACATGGCATCGCTTGGCAAGCCATGCTGTGGCAGGCTTCCCACATATAAAGTGGAGCAAGATGAGCACGGATGTTAGCTCAGGGCCAGTCTTCCTCAGCAAAAAGAGGAGGATTGGCAGTATTTAGCTCAGGGCTAATCTTCCTCAAAAAAAAAAAAAAAAAAAGAATGGTGGTTGAATTTTGTCAAGTATCTTCAGTATCTATGGAAATAATCTTTTTTCACTCCTTATATTGATTAATTTGGTGAATAATATTAATCCATTTCCTAATATTTAGCTATCATTACATTTCTGAAATAAATGCCGCATGGTCAGGATGTATTTTTTTTTTTTAAGATTTTATTTTTTTCCTTTTTCTCCCCAAAGCCCCCAGGTACATAGCTGTATATTCTTCGTTGTGGGTCCTTCTAGTTGTGGCATGTGGGACGCTGCCTCAGCGTGGTTTGATGAGCAGTGCCATGTCCATGTCCGCGCCCAGGATTCGAACCAACGAAACACTGGGCCGCCTGCAGCGGAGCGCGCGAACTTCACCACTCGGCCACGGGGCCAGCCCCTCAGGATGTATTTTTTTAATTATTTTTTTTTTCAAGATTGGCACCTGAGCTAACAACTGTTGCCAATCTTTTCTTTCTTTTGTTTTCTTCTCCCCGAAGCCCCCCAAGTACATAGTTGTATATTCTAGTTGTGAGTACCTCTGGTTGTGCTATGTGGGACACCGCCTCACCATGGCCTCATGAGCGGTGCGGTGTCCACGCCCAGGATCCGAACTGGCGAAACCCTGGGCTGCTGAAGCAGAGCGCGCGAACTTAACCACTCGGCCACGGGCCGGCCCCAGGATGTTATTTTTTAAATATGCTGCTTGATTCTGTTTGCTATTATTTTGTTTGAGACTGTTGCATGAATATAAGTGACATTGGTCTGTATTTTTCTTTTGTGTGGCTTAAGTCTTTAAAGATTTTGTGGTGTTATATTAGTTTCATAGAGAGAACTTGGAAGATTTTCTTCTTTTAAGGTGTTCTGGAACAGCTTAAAAAGAATTGGAATTATTACTCTAAAGAGTGGATGGACTTTCCCTGTGAAACCCTCTGGGCCCTTTTGAGGGTGCATGTGACAACTTTCTCATTTCCTCTATGAAACTCTATGTGCTCGGGTTTTCTATCTTTTATGGAATGGGTTCTGATAAATTGTATTCCTAGGAAATTCTACATTCTAAGTTTTTCAAATGTATCTGCATGGAGCTGAGCAAAATATACAGTGCAGGAACTCACTTTGTCTTCAACTCAAAATATATGAACGAATGTGAAGACTTTATCTGGCAAGTTGTGATAGCATCTGGTTTTTACCTGGCACCAAGGTGATTGCAAACACAGACATGGACACCAGAGCCAAGTGGAAGTATTCAGGTATAAGGAGGCCATCCAAAGCAATCCTATGAATCCTAAAAATTAAAACTCAAGTGTGAGGGCCCGGCCCAAGGCCGACTTGTTAAAGTTCTGCGTGCTCCGCTTCAGCAGCCCAGATTCGTGGGGTTGGATCCCGGGCCCAGACCTACTCCACTCACCAACCACACTGTGGAGGTGTCCCTTGTACAAAAAAAGAGAGGAAGACTGGCACAGATGTTAGCTCAGGGCAAATCTTCCTCAGCAAAAAAAATTAAGTTCAAGTGTGAAATGTGTAGTTTCTCATAAAGAATGTGTGATCCCTGGAGAACAAGTGTAAGTTCCCTACTTGAGAAACACTGCCCTTGGAACAGTGTTGAAACTTCTTAGCTTATGTTCAAGGCCCCTCCACTTCCACCTTCTCACACAGTGCTTCTGGTATATCCTACCCTCCAGTTCAACTGAACCATTCTTTGTTTCCTGGTTTTCCCACCTCCCTGTCATTATTCTTGCTGTTCCTTCTACCTAAATGCCACCTTCCTGACCATCTTTGCCTTTTAATTCCACCCATCCTTCAATTCTAAGATGCAACTTTCTCCTTGAGGTGTTGGAATTGCTTTCTCATCTCCTTCACAACACAAGCCATGATGACCCCAAAATACCTGATTCCCTGTCCCTTCCCATGCCAACATTCAATTCAGTCAATGGGACCTGGAATTCCATTTAAGCTTTTGCTCTTAAACTCTGGGCTAAGGAGCCTCCCTCTCTCCACTGCAGTCCCCTTTTAAAAGCCAACGACTTCAAAATTTGGAAGAGATTAGAAAAGGGAAACAGCCCAAATCTAGCTCTTTGTTGATGAGATTGGCCCAAAAGAGAAGCAAATAAGGCAGGAAGCAAAATTCAAACTGATCCTGGTAGTGATGGCCGCTCTGCAGGAGCGCTGTCCGGTGCTGCCCACAGCTGTGGGAGGGTCATGGGCCCCTTCGTGCGCTTGCACTTTCAATGTAACGTTTAATTTCAGCGGCTCATAATCACCCTGTGGTTCCTCTAAGCCTGCAGCAAGAGAAATTAAACTCTAATCCCCTAAAGCAAGGGCTCTCAAAGTGTGGTCCCGAAACCAACAACATCAGCCTCACCTAAGAACTTGCTGGAAATGCAAATTATCACGCCCAGTGCTACTGAATCAGAATCTCTGGGGATGGGGCCAGCAATCTGTTTTAACAAGCCTTCCAGGTGATTCTGATGCCCATTAGAGTTTGAGACCGACTGCCCTAAAGCATCCATTGCATGTAATGAATTAACTTCTCTCCAATCCATCTAGAATGGCCCTGCTTATACACCATCCTTAGGAGAGCTGAGAAAATAGTCCCCCGAACCATCGTCTGTGTTCTGTGGTTCTGATGAGGAGCCCCATGGGGAAAGGCTGCGTGCATCAACCTGCTCTGACAGATTAAACTCAGTTTGGAACAAAAAGTTTCTTTATTTGGTATCTTCTATACAGACAGAATTTTATCAGGAATCTAGGAAAGGTGCTTACCACACATAAACACCAGTCTAACTCTGAGCCTCCTGGCACTGGAAAAGACACTCTTTGAGTTCTCTAGTAGCCTTTGTTGTTTTCTGGAAAGAAGCAGGTTTACCTTTTTTGAGCAAGAGGAATCTTCTTAGCATTAAATGCTCACAAGCTTTTGTCATGTGGATTGTGATACAAGGGACACTGAATAACGTGAGACCAATGTCCTTAATGGCAGTTTGCAGAAGATGGAAAATTCCTTTGGTGGTTTTCCATATTCACCCTTAGAACCAAGGATAATCCAGTTAGCGTAATTCTGTGGAAATGAGTTCCCTCCGTCTCGAACACCATTTACCTCACTTTCTGTCCATTTTGGAAACTCCACGTTTCCTTGCATGGCTCAGAATGTCACACAACATCTCAGAAGCCTTCCCTGACCCTTCCGCGGCTAGTGCTTCCAGAACACTCTACTCTCCAGGAAACATACACCCACCTTGGCCATTGTTGTACTTTATTTTGTTTACATTTTTTTCTTTTGCAAGACTAAGAGTTCCTCAAACCGAGGATCTTTGTTTTATTGTTTAAAAGAGAATAGCCTTCAGGTTTTTTTTTTTCTGATTTTAAAGTGAACACATTATAGTAGAACACAAACGTAAGCAAAAAGAAGTGAAAGTGACTTGTAATCTCATGGCCAAGAAATAACCCGTGTGAACATTTCAGTCTTTTATTGCATGTGTATGGAAACAGCTTTATTTTGTGTGTGTGTAAAAATGTCCTGTGGTCTTTGCAAACAAGCCCATTATCACAGACACGTGTGCCCCCTTTCCCAAAACAATAAGGTAAAATCGCCTGACCTCCCACCACTTAACTTTGACCTGGATGCCCCTTTGTGTCGTCTGCACAGTACATAGCCAGGTTTACATGTTTGGGACCATGTGTAACATGCTGCCTTGTAGCCTTTTCTCTGTGCAGCAAAATATTGTGGACACCTTCCCATATCAATAAATATGTGTCAGCACCACTACCTGTAAAGGTGTAAACCTTTAGTCTTTCCTCGTGTGTATCTATGAGAAATTCTCTATCCATTCCTTTGTGGAATTCTGATTGCTTCCATCTTTTCACTATTCTGACAATAACTGCAGGCCATGTGCTTGCCCCCATCCTGGGGCATCCCTGCTCGCAGGTGCACTGGTCTCAGAGGTATGCGTATTTCACATCTCGATATTGTCCAATGATCTTGTAGGAATGATGTATTAATTTGTGCTCCCACCAACAATGCATGAGAGCTCCCATTTCCTCCCATCCTGGGAAAGGTCGCGTTTCATCAATATTCTCAATTTTTGGCAATCAGATTGGAAAAAATGGTATCCTGTGATTTTTATTTATGTTTCTTTGAAAACTACTGGAAGTTATGTTTTTTTAAATGTTAATTGGCCATTTCTATTTGTCCTTTTTGTGGATTGCATATTTTTATCCTTATCTATTATTCCATTGCTGTTTGAATGTTTCTTATTTATTTCTAAAAATTCTTTATATATAAACTACTAATCTTTGTCCTATGTTTAAATATTATCCTTGTTTCTCATTTTTCTTTTATTTATGGGTGTCTTTTTTTCTTCTTCATGGATTTTGCCTTTGCTATCACGCCTATTAAGTAATTTTCCACACAGATATTACATATATACCTACAATATCTCTCAAGACATTTATTTTAATGTTTTGCTTCTAAAAGTTAAATACGTCTGGAATTAATTTTGGCAAACAGTATAAAGATCTAATATATTCCACCACTCCACTCCAACACAGGAGTTTAGCCAGTTTTCTCTGTGCTATTAATTTAAAAAATCTATTTCCTCCCACTGATTCAAAATGCTACTTCTATCAGTGTCCTTGTCAGTTCAGGCTGCTATCACAGAACACCATAGACTGAGTGGCTTATAAACAACAGAGATTTGTTTTTTTTTTTTTTTGAGGAAGATTAGCCCTGAGCTAACATCTGTGCCCATCTTCCTGTAGTTTATATGTGGGACACCTACCACAGCATGGCGTGCCAAGCGGTGCCAGGTCTGCACCCAGGGTCTGAACCTGTGAACCCCGGGCCACGGAGAGGTGGAACGTGCGCATTTAACCACTGTGCCACTGGGCTGGCTGGCCCCAAACAACAGAGATTTATCTCTCCATTTCTGGAGGCCGGAAGTCCAAGATCCAGGAGCTGGCTGAGGGCATCTGCTGAGCATCCTCTTGCTGGTCATGGACCTCTGTCTTCCTGCTCTGACCTCATGTGGTGGAGGGGCCGAGGGAGCCCTCTGGGGCCTCTTTTATAAGGGTGATGGTGGAGCCCTCATGCCCTAATCACCACCCAAAGGCCCATCTCCTAACACCATTGCCTTGGGGCTTATGTGTTCCTAGCCGACTGGCTCGTGTTTTCAGGAATAACAATAATGTCATCTGCGACAAATGATCTTTTAACTTCTTCCTCCGAATTCCTACTCTTGGCATTTCTTTTCTTACTGAATTAGCCTGAATTTCTAGTGCTAGGCACGCTTGTTTTAGTCCAGATATTAATAGGAATGTGTCTGGTATTTTATTATTATTATGTACAATGCTGGCTGTTGACTTGAGATATTCTTTATCATGTAAAATAAGTTCCTCATATTTTTAGTTTACTAAAAAAAAAGGAAGATTTCTTCTCAGGAATGGATATGAAATTTTATTAGATGTTTTTTGGGATTTGAGAATTTACTGAGATGATGTGATAAATTACGTTAATACAATTCTTAATACTATACCATTCTTTCATTCTTATTTAGTTCTTTAATATGATGCCAGATTGATTCGCTTCTGTTATAGGTAGTAGCTCTATATGTGGACGCATAAATGATGCTGACTCGTAGACTTTTTTGACGAGGTTGAGGGGCGGGGGGGAAGGGCTGCTCACTTTGTCAAGTTTTACCATTGGCACGTGCTTGCTTCGCAAAATCAACTGGGAAGTTTTTCATTTTTCGCCCATGCTCTACATCCGTTTAAAGAACATGAAATTACCCGTTTATTTAAAGTTTCAAAGAATTCAACCCTGAAACCATTTGGCCTCAAGAATTTGTCCAGAGGTGATTTTTGTTTTTGACAAATATGTCTTTTTTCCATAGATACTGATTTATTTAAGATTTTTTTCTTTTGTCAATCTTGGTGAATTTATGATTTCTGAGAAAACTTTTAATCCACCCCTGTTCACTGTTTCTACTCTTGTCGCCCTACAATTGATTCTCAAAACATTTAAGATATCAGATTGTCACTCTCCTGAGTAAAAACCTTTGATAGTTTTCCATTGTTCTTAAAACAATAGCCATATCCCAAGGTCTCCGAGGGCCCTGCGCCATCTAGTCGGAGCTTGCTGCAACTTCCTCCTGCCTTGGGTTTGGCGTCAGTGCTAGAGGGGGCATCACATCCTTAGCATAACAGGAGGGCCCCCGGAAGAGAAGCTAGCACGCACATGCCGAAAACTAGGTTGCGTTTGGACTCTGGAAACAGCTCCATTCCAGCTTTAAAGGAGCCCTAATTGTTCTCGGGTTTTGCTGACCTGACACAGCTTGGCTCATGTCTGATTCTTGTCCTTAGGCTTAAAAGTAGAACGGGCATTAATGAATGCCACGAAATGTCTTTGATTGTGCTCAGCCAGTTTTTTTTTTCCCCCAGCAGAAGAAATACTCTGTTTAATTAAATTCAATCCATATTTTTCAAGGGCTTCCTATGAACAAGAAATTTTGCTGGACGCTGGGGTATAAGAAATAAGTGAGGTTGGGGGCCCTCCGTGGCCAAGTGGTTAAGTTCGCGCTCTCCACTTTGGCAGCCCAGGGTTTTGCCGGTTCGCATCCTGGGTGTGGACATGGCACTGCTCATCAAGCCATGCTGAGGTGGCGTCCCACATAGCACAACCAGAAGGACCTACAACTAGAATATACAACTATGTACTGGGGGGCTTTGGGGAGAAGAAGAAAAAAGAAGAAGATGGGCAACAGATTAGTTTAGGCGCCAATCTTAAAAAAACATGAGGCAGGCACACAAAAGTTACCTCTATTACAAAGCAAACTAAGAGAGCGTATCTGATAGAATATACTAGGTTATGGTGCAGTAACAAAAATCTCAGAGGTCTATAGCCATAAAGGTTTATTGATCAGCTAAGCTATACATCCATTGTGGGTTGGCTACAGCTCTGCTCGTGCACTTTCACCCTGGGACCCAAGTGAACTGAGGAGCCTCTATCTGGAAAATGGCGGTCATGGCAGAGGGAAAAGATATGCTGGCCAGGGCTGGCTGGTGGTGCAGTGGTTAAGTGTGCACATTCCACTTTGTCTGCCTGGGGTTCGTCGGTTTGGATCCCGGGTGCAGACATGCCACTGCTTGGCACGCCATGCTGTGGCAGGCATCCCACATATAAAGTAGAGGAAGATGGGCATGGATATTAGCTCAGGGCCAGTCTTCCGCAGCAAAAAGAGGATGATTGGCTCAGTTAGCTCAGGGCTAGTCTTCCTCAAAAAAAATAAAAAGGATATGCTGGCCAATCGTGCAGCCACTCCTAAAACTTTGCCCAGAAGTGACACACACCACCAAAGCTCACATTTTGTCGGCCAGAGAAAATGACGTGCTTGGGTCTGACATCAAAGGGGCAGGGAAGTATGAGGTTGAATCATATGAGACTGCCATTTTTTAAGTAAAAAATGATTAAAATTACCTAAATCCTGCCTTTCACTTGAGAGGGACATGTACAACCAACCCTTCCACCTGTAGAACAGGATAATGAAAGTGCAGGATGTTTCATAAAACTTTTGTTGGATTTGGATTCCAGCTTTAGGAGCATGTCTCACTAAGTTAATTTAAAATGTGCTGAGGGGCCGGCCCCGTGGCTGATTGGTTAAGTTTGTGCGCTCCGCTTCTGAGGCCCAGAGTTTCACCGGTTTGGCTCCTGGGTGCTGACCTAGCACTGCTCATCAGGCCCTGCTGAGGTGGTGTCCCACATAGCACAACCAGAAGGACCTACAACTAGAATATACAACTATGTACTGAGGGCTTTCGGGAGCAGAAGAAAAAGAAAAAAAAAAAGGTTGGCAACAGATGAACAGATGTTAGCTCAGGGCCAATCTTAAAAAAAAAAAATGGTCTGAGTTCTTGCAATGTGCCAGTCTCTGTGGGTGGTACTGGGATAGGGCAGTGAAACAGACAGATGGACAGACAAGGTGCCTATCCTCAGGGAGCTGAATCCTAGTTCCTCCTCCACCATCAGGCCCAGATGATTTAGAGATGGGGGGTCGGGGGGACCTGGGGAGGTTTTCGAGCTTGGGGTCCTCTTTTAAGCTCACGTGGATGTCGGTGAAATTCATTTCCATGGGGCTGTAGAATGCTGGCGGCTCCTTCAAGGCCAGCAGGAGACTCTCCGAGCTCAGGGCAGGCCTAAGTCCTCTTTAGAGAGCGCTCCTGGTTACGGCAGGCCCACCCAGGGCACATTCCCTTTTGGTCAGCTCAAAGTTACACTGATTAGAGACGTTAATTACATCTGCAAAATCCCTCCATCTTCCGAATATAACATAATCTAATCACAGAAGTGACCTCCACCCCTATGGGGCCTGCCCCTACTCCAGGGGAGGCGATTATACGGGGCATGTACGCCAGCGGGTGGAAGGCTTGGAGGTCCCAAAATTCTTCCCGCCTTGGGGTTGTGAGTCTCTAACTTTAGCCATTCTTGTGGGTGTGTCTCATTGTTGTTTTAATCCGTTTTCCTGACGTCATTGGCCATTTGTATATCTTTCTTTCTGAAATCTTGGGCTCAGATCTTTTTTGTTTGTCTTTTTATTTTTGAGTTGTATATTCTGAATATAAGTCCTTGGTTCGATACAGATATTGTAAATATCTTCTCCCAGTTCACGGTTTGTCTTTTCATTTTTGACGAACAGAAATTCTTTGTTTTAACTGAATCATATTTTCCAATTTTTCTAATAGTTAGTGATTTTTGTGTCCTGTTTATGAAATCTCTGCCTACCCCAAGATCATAAAGGTATTTTCCTATCTGGACCCTGTTCTCCTAGACTCTATTGTTTTTACTTTTCAAATTTAGGTCTATGATCCACTTTGAATTCACTTTTATGTTTGATATCTGTATGGGACCTGGGTTCATTTCTTTCCCCATATGAACAGCCAATTGATGCAGTGCCATTTGCTGAAAAGGCTGCTTCATTGCAGTCACGCCTTGGTTGAATCAGCCGTCTGTATGTGTGTGTCTGAGGTGGGCTCACCCCACTGATCGATTTGTTTATCTGCGTGCTGATACTCGACTGTCCTGATTACTGTCAGTTTACGTTGTGATATCTAATCACCGTCTTCAAAGGTCTCCTGGGAGTTGGCACCTCTACAGAGTTGGCACGGCCGTTCCCTCGTGCCAGGAAGCAGAGCCCTGGCCCTCAGCGATGGAGACAGTGACACTGAGAAGACAGACAGGGAGTGAATAAGCCACGTCCAAATGCCAAAAGAGCTCTTCTACAGACTTAAAGTTTCTTTTTTAAAAAAAGGTATATAATTGTCCTGGTGGATTGAAAAGCAGGGAAAAGCATCCTCATTTTAAAATGTCAGAAAACATAGATTTGGAACGATCTATCACGTTTTGCATTTTCGGTGCTAAGCACTTGGTGCGCACTCTTGATGTGCCCGATACGCAGAGGGCAGTCGTGGGTGGAGTTTATGAAGGAACTGGAGCAGACGCCGCCGAGCTTGGAGGTGGAACAGGCTGGGCTTGAAGTGCCTGAGGGACAAGGAGTGACCACGGGCAGGTGCTCGGCTCAGCGTTGGGGAGCCTCAGAGAGGGAGCCCTGGCTTCAAGGAGTGCGTTCCGCAGTGCAGGGAGCTGGCGCCCCCACCCCAGGGCTCAGTCTTCCTCCCCTCTTCTCCTTCCACTGTCTTTCCCTATCTCTCCCAGTATTAATGATTAGTACAGAACAGAGAAAGAAGCAGAAAATATCACCCATCTCCGCCCTCACCCCTCCACCCAGAAGTAACCTCAGGCTTCGTGCTATCCAGGTTTCAGCCTGAGGATCACTTTCTGAAACAATCGGAGCAAACGGCAAGCATAGTTTTATATCCTGCATTTCTTGCTTCGTGTGTAAGTAACCCCCTGGGTCAGTAAGTTTGTTTCCTTTCGAATCTCAAACCAGAGGAGTTGGGTCATTAGTGAGGATTTCCTCATTTCCTTTGAATGATCGCAGTGGTTGGGCTGGGGCTTCCTGAACTTGAGAGCTCGGGTTATTTCTCCCTCCCTTCCTATCAAGCCGCAGGTCTTCGTGACAGGAAGCCTGGTGCAAATGCAGGAGACTTAGCTTTCAGGCCTGATTTCTAAAACTGGTGATTATTCTTTTTTAAAGGAATAGAGTTAATTTAATTACGGGATGCCAGGCACTGGGCTAGGCTGGAGCGCCCGGAAACTGCCCCCAAGAAATGGAGTCCCGTGGGAGAGAGAGACATGGGTCTCCACAATGCGAGGCGACAGAGCCCTAAGGAAGGATGGAGAAGGGGCTGTGGCTGCTGGCCCAGTGGAAAAGTACCTCGCTGTGATTCATCGGGGATAAAGCTCTGCTGGGGCCGTGCCATCGCCGTCCAGGAGTGCCAACAGCTGACAGCTGGAGGCCACATCAAAAATGGAACCAGGTTTAAGGGAAGAAAGTAAATGAAAATCAAGATAAAAATATATTACTTCAGTGCTGGACCTGGCTTCTGCTCAACCATCTGTCTAACCCAACCAACATGAGGCCAGTGTCTGCTGTGTGCCTGGTACTGTCTGGCACAATGGGCAAGTCAGGCTTCCCGTTCCAGGCAACTCCCAGCCTGCTGGGGGAGGGTGATGCAGGGGCCCCTCTGAACACAGATCGGCTGATTCAAAAAGGGCTGTGATTTAGACAAATGGAATTTCCAGTGCCACTGAATTCTGGATCTCTAAGGACATTACCCGACTATAGAATAACTGGATGGTTTAAACATATATTCACATAGTGTCAACACAGAGAAATGGTCTGTTGGGGGTCTCATCCCTGCGGCTATTGGAGTCCCTGGGGGGGCTCTGAAAACTAGACACCAGATATGCTCAATGACACCCTCTAGAGGGTTTTTAAAAAAATAGCTGTACCAAGATATAATTCAAATACCATACAATCCATCGTTTAAAAGCGTACAATCCAATGGTTTTAAGTATATGCACAGATATGTACAACCATCACCACAGTCACTTACCCTTAACCTAGATTCCCCAAATGTTAACCATACTGGCTTAATCATTCCGGATCGCTGAAACGTTTAAGAGTAAGTTGCAGACATGAAGGCCTCTTACCTCTAAAACGTGTGTGTATTTTCTTTTAAAAAACAATTCTCTTATGCAACCACAGTAAAATGATAAAATCAGAAAATCAACACTGACTCAATACTATAATTTACTGAGTTTGAGTTTTGCCAAATTCCTTGGCATCAGCATTTTAAAAAAGCTCCACAGGTGATTCTAATGGACCCCTGGGGTCTCTGTCATCTCCTCTTGCAGAGGGGGACTGTGAAAGCCAGGAAGGAGAATGCCCTTCTGAGATCATCAGCAATTTAGGGCCGAGTTTTCAGGGTCCCCACCCCGGGGGGCACCTATGTGTGACATAGGAAAAGACACTTCTCCTGGAGCTGAGCCAGATGGGCGACCCCCTGGTGAGGGGACAGCACCTGTGTCATTGTGTCATGCCCCCTGCCCCCTAGCACATGGCACATTCTCCTTCTGAGACTGACTGTGGCTCAGGAGAGGGAGAGGAAAGCCGGGCTCCTGGGGGCCTGGGACGGTGAGTCTGTTCTGCTTAGTGGGGCGTGTGCCCTGCCTTTCTGTCCTTGGAGAGTCTGAGCTTGACACTAGAGTGGGAGGAGAGGGAGCTGGTTACAGGCAGAGGGGCAAACTGTTTCTGTGTTGCCCTCCATGAGCCCAGATGCTGAAATCCCTGCAGACCACTATTTCCCTGGTCCTCTTCTCTCCTGCCAGCTGGTGAATCAAGATCAACAAATAGTTCCAGTGCACCTGCTCTGTGCCAGGCAAAGTGCTCTAGGTGGGCGAATGTGACTGGGAAACCAGAGGGAAACCCAGAGCTCATAGGAGGTTGTCTGTGCCGTCCTTGACCTGGCGGGCTGGGTTTGGGGTTACACTGATGGAAGCAGAGACCTCAGCCATCAGCGGCTTCTGGTCCAGGATTTTAGGGCAGTCATCAGGAAAGCTGCACCATTCTCCTCTGTTCTCACAGCTTTACATTTCTCATTGTTCCTATTAGTTTAGGGATTAAAAAAAATACCACTTGACTGTATATGTAGGAAAATAACAATGCAAGTTTGTAGAGAAAGGATCTGGGCTTTGTAGGTCAAGCTGGTTTAAAACTTTGACATCTGAGCACCACAGAAATCCCGTTGATAAATAAACTTAGTAAATGCTTTTTTTTTTTAAGATTTAATTTTTTTTCTTTTTCTCCCCAAAGCCCCCCAGTACATAGTTGTATATTCTTCGTTGTGGGTGCTTCTAGTTGTGGCATGTGGGACGCTGCCTCAGCGTGGATTGATGAGCAGTGCCATGTCTGCGCCCAGGATTCGAACCAAAGAAACCCTGAGCCGCCTGCAGCGGAGCGCACGAACTCAACCACTCGGCCACGGGGCCAGCCCCAGTAAATGCTTTTTAATGCTTATAAAATTGGTGCTTTCTGTGTACTTTAGTGCCTGTATAACTAGAAGATGAAATAACTCCAAGATTGAAAACCCCTTCCACCTTTTAAAAAACATCTTTTTACCAGCACATTTAAAATTTTAGCTCATAATTTCCTTGATTCAAAGTCAAACAATCTTACCTAGAAGACAGCACGTTCTATGCGTGACCTTGTTCACATACAAGTCACTGGGGTCCCATGGTTCACATGTGGGTGAAGAGGGTCGAAAGGTACAAACTTCCAGCTATGAAATAAATGAGTCCTGGGGATGTGATGCACAGCCTGGTGACCATAGCTGATAATACCGTATTGCATATTTGAAAGTTGCTGAGACAGTAGATCTTAAAAGTTCTCATCACAAGAAAAAAAATTTTTGTAACTATGGATGGTGACAGATAGATGTTAACTAGACATTGTGGTGATCATTTCACATCATATACAGATATTGAATCATTATGTTGTACACCTGAAACTAATATAATGTCATATGTCAATTACACCTCAATAAAAATGCATGGATACAGAACAATATCTATTTGCATTAATACATACAAATAAACAGATACACACCGAACCATTAGAATGATTGACCGTGGGGAGGGGATGGCGAGATGGATATGTGAATAAATGAGAATAAATAAATACGTAAAACAAGAGAGGGCCTTGAATGGAAAAATATAAGAAGTATGATTTACTCAATCCTCTGTACCGATGGCCAAAATAAATAATAAAAATATGAAATCTCCTAGAAAAAGAAACAAAAACCCAAAGAAACTCCTATATATTCTAAAAAAACTCAAGTATTAAAAAATATGTTCTTAAAAAAACCCCTCTTTTCTGAAGGCAGGTTTTTTTTTCCAGTAACTATTTTTTTCCAACTGCTTTCTGAATTACATTTTCCAGGGTACATCTTGTGACTAAGCCCAGGGGGCAGCAGGATGCTGCCTTCTCTACCTAGAGATGATATCATCACGCCAGTATCAGTGGGGTTTGCCTTTGGGGTTGTTTTCTATGACATGGGGCTGGTTTGCGTTGACTCACCAGAATTCCTCAGCAAGACCTACGAAGACTTGCACAGTCTTGTACCAAAATTCCTTCCTATTCCTATTTCCTACCTGTCCAGACAAAATGAGCTCCTTGTTGCTCTTTCGGCAGCCTTGCCATAATTCTGCGCCTTTAGACACACTTCTTGTGCCGGCTTCAAGTGTCACTTCCTCTAAGAAGTCTGTTTCAACTTGGCCAGGAAGAGTTTATCACACTCAAGTGGGAAGACAGAGAATGACCTGAGTACCAACCTCACCTCCAATACTTATGAGCTGTGTGACCTCGATAATTTACTTGGTTTATCCGAGCCTCAGTTTCCTGATTTAAAAAACAAGGTTATGGGGGCCGGCCCAGTGGTGCAGCAGTTAAGCGCGCATGTTCCGATTCAGCGGCCCGGGGTTCGCTGGTTCGGATCCCAGGTGCGCACGTGGCACTGCTTGGCAAGCCATGCTGTGGTAGGCGTCCCACATATAAACTAGAGGAAGGTGGGCACGGATGTTAGCTCAGGGCTAGTCTTTCTCAAAAAAAATAAAAATAAAAAACAAGGCTATGATAATAATGCCTATATTACAGGGTTGTTGTAAAGCTTGTATATTTAAATTACTTGCAACCTGCTGGTGATCAATAAATGCTTGTTCTCTTTGTCCCCTCAAAAAAAAAAATCAAACAATCTTGCCTAAAAGGCTGCATGTTCTATGTATGACCTTGTTCAGCTTTTCATGCTGCTCCTGAATAACGGAAAATTGACAAGCTGTCTCTCATTACACTCTGGTGGCTGCCTATGGTTCTACTGGAACTTGTGTCTTCTGATATTTGGTCCTTGGGGGTAGAGAAATTTCATCGCATGCCATGCACTTTTAATTTTCTAAAGCAAATACGTTGGAAGGAACCAATTAATGCAAACATGGACTGTTGATCTTCTGCAGTTGACTTAGGAGACAGGTTCGTCTAAATTAATGAAAGATCTGAATTATAGATCGTGACGGCTTGAAAGGAAATACAGAACAGCGGCCAGGCCTGGGCCTGGTTTATGGGGCTTCTTCTATAATTAATAGACATGAATGCTTTGTGATTTGATATTAGAAATGCTAGTATTTCTAAAGCGCTTCCAAAGTTCTCAGAAATATTTTCAACATCCTTGCCGTTTGCACTGTTTTTGAAGGAGGGGTTTGCATTGAAGAGGTCATGCTGAAATCAATGAATGATTACAAAGCTAATGGAATCTCTTCTTATTCTATTGGGTTGCATTAACTATACCTTCCATTTAATTTAAAGTGCTCCTTAACCTAAAATCTAATGATGTATCTATATTTAAAAACACATGTGACTGAATCCATTTTTTTCAATCTACCATCCATACTGCAGCAAGGTGATTCTGCCAAAACACATCTCCTTAAAAGCCTCCTGGAGTTGTTGCATTCGCACCCGAGGAAGGCCCAAGTTCCTTAGGGGGACAGCCGGAGCCCTTCACAACCTGGTCCTCCCCTCGAGCTGCCTCTTCTACCTGCGGGGACCCCTCTCCTGCCCACAGCCACACTGGACAGCTTGGCATCTCCCCAGCTGGGTGGACTCATAATATGGACCCACAACTATGTGCTTCCCTCTCCTGTCCTCCTGGTGAAAACGTCCCTGGCCCTCAGGATGTAGCTCAATTGGCACCTCCTCTAACGTCTTGATTCCTCCCTTCATGGAAGTCCCTTCTGTCAACCTGCATTTGTTTCAGATCCCTCTCTCTCCCTTGTGATAGGCACTAGCTTCACACAGCTCATGGGCTGCACTCATGTGGCTACTTACACTTAAATGAATTAAAATGAAATAAAAAAATGGGCCGGCCCTGTCGCCTAGTGGGTAAGTTCACGCTCCACTTCAGTGGCCCAGGGTTTTGCCTGTTCGTATCCTGGGCACGGACATGGTACAGCTCATCAGGCCATGATGATGTGGCGTCCCACATGCCACAACTAGAAGGACCGACAACTAAAAATATACAATTATGTACCGGGGGGCTTTGTGGAGAAAAAGGAGAAATAAAGTCTTTAAAAAAAAAAATAGAAATAGGGGCCAGCCCCGTGGCAGAGCAGTTAAGTTTGCGCGCTCTGCTGTGGCAGCCCAGGGTTTCACCGGTTCGAATCCTGGGTGCAAACATGGTACTGCTTGTCAGGACGTGCTGAGGCAGCATCCCACATGCCACAACTAGAAGGACCCACAACTAAAGATACACAGCTATGTACTGGGGGGCTTTGGGAGAAAAATGAAAAAAAAAAAACCTAAGTATAAAAAAAAGAAATAAAAACGAAATTCAGTTCCTCAGTTGCACTTGCGACCATTTCAAATGCTCAGTAGTCACAAATAGTTACTGGCTACCATCTTGGACAGCACAGTTAGAGCATTTTCATCCTTGCAGAAAATCCTAGACTTTGAGCTCCTTAGGGGCAGGGGCTCAGTTGTTCAATGCTCCATCTCCAGAGTCCACCACACGGCAGATGCTAAAGAAGTTTCTCTCAAACTAGACCAAACTGAACCGACATGGGGCTGTCTTCAGAGAAGCAGGACCAGGTGTGCCTGTTGTCAAAGGAGGTTATGAGCTGCCAATGGTGGCATGGTGGAAGGTGATGGGTGTGTGCTGGTGCTCAGAGGAAAGGGAGCCAAAACGGGCTCAGAAGTCACGTTCCATCTGGATGGCGTGTCCCCAGCCAGGGTTCTGTTCTTATGGCGAGGGTGGGCGTGGAGGCTAGGGGCAGCTAGGGATGTCTGTGGCCCTGGAACTAGAGGACAGCAGGCTGGAGGGTGGTTTGGGAGAGAGAGTGGAGGACTCTGGATGTCAGGTTAAGAAGTTTAGACTTCATTTTACTAGGATTGAGAGCCCCTGGAAATTATCGAGAAGGTGAGTAGTGATAAGATTGCAGGAAGAGTCAAAATTATTCCCATAGCTTCTTAGGTTTTAGGTCCTGCGGATTCAGGTCCTCGACCAGTCTGGGTCCTTCATACAGTTGGGAGGACAGAGGCCCCAAATGGGAGAACTTTCTCCTTCTGGGCAGCGCAGACGGGGTTGTTCTGTTCTGGTTCAGAAGCCTCATTTCCTAATGAAGGCTTTGGCAGCCACGGTGTTCCATTGTTCATTATTCATGAATAGACTTGACTTTGTTCAAAATTAAAGCTTAAATTTGAACTTTGTTCAAAATTAAAGCAATTTTGGGCCACAGAGAGGATGTCAGGAAGCTCGCCTATGTGGATTCACAACTGCCCCCTTTTTTCTGGAAAAATCCTCTGCAGGAATCTGTGCCAAGACCTAGTGAGTGAGAAATGAGTTTTCGTGATGTATCAAAAAAATGCATCTTTTAAGAAACTGTCTTTATAAATGGCATCAGGGGAGAAGAATAGAAGAGAGAAAGAGCAGTGCCTTCAGATCAAAAGCACTGCTTCGGAGACGGAGATGTTGGAACCAGGGGGAGCTCAGGGAGGGGCCCCGGATGCCAGGTTTCTGTTGATTTATATTTCTTAGCTCCCAGTCGAAGGACTTGTTGGCCCGTGGGTGAACTGCACTCACACCTGGGAGACGATCATGACGCGACCACGGTCTCTCTAAAACTTCGGGCACTGCGAATTCTGCTTCCAGGGTACTGTTCCGTTTTCCATTCCTCCCTTTGTGGACTCCTCCTGATGAAATCGCGGGACGGCTCCCAACGGCGGGGTGGGGCCACCTTCCTTCCCTAGCAGAATAGCCACGCGGCCTCCGCGGCCCGCACTCTCCCATCATCACTGTCACAAACACCTCTACTAGTTGTGAACCATCACTGGAGTGGTTCCACTGCCACCAACACCCTTAGGTTGTCACTCCAGGGAGCCGTGCAGCCACCACCATTTTCCTGGTGAAGGTCCCTGAGGTTCTTAAACAACTTGTCAAAAGTCGGAATTAAGAGCCAGAAGTGGGATTTGGAATCCCAGCCCATCAGATAACATGGCTCCTGCCTGCTTCACTAGGTCACCAACCCACACTGGAAGAGAGGAAGAGCATTTCAGGTGGAGGGAAGAGCGTCAGCAAAGGCCTAGACACTTTAAACAGGATGGTGTGTTCCAGAAAATGCAAATCATTCAGCACTGGCTGAGTAAAGTATGTACGGTGTGGGGATGGGTGGAGAATGGGGTGAGGGGGTGATGGGGACTCAGCGGGACCCTCTGTGACTTATTCTCTGACAGTGAAGGAGCTTGGAGACCCACCCAGTAGGCAGTGGGGAAGCTGTAGTCGCATTTTGTTTTTAACCAGCTAGTTCCCCCTACAGTCTGGCCACCTGGCTGGAGGGTGGAAGATGGGGTTTTGCAGGCACAGAAATCATTTAGAAGGTGTCCTGCCTCCATCACTCTTAACCTGGGGTGTGACACTGGGGGTGGGGGTGGCATTTATCCTTTCTGGCCCTCAGTTTTCTCATCTGTAAGATAAGAATATTGGACGAAGAGAAGTTTTCACCAATTTATTCACCACCACCGGCCCTGTTTATTCCATCTGCCCAGTGGACTGCTGTGGGGAGAGTCTTTTTATTTGCTGATGATTTTGATAATTACTCCCCACCTCACCCTCTTTTTGAGTAATCACAGCTGGGCACCCACTCAGGGCCTCTAATCAGCAGAGGAATCCACGCCCGCTCTGGTATTTGGGGCTGAGTGAATTCTAGGTCAAGGCCCCCCTTCCCACAAGGATGAGGGGCTGGCTTTAAGAAAAGTTGCAGTGGGGTCTAGTGACACAGGCTGGGGACCCCAACGTCCTTCTCATGCCCCAGGCTGCCGGACCTTCTGCTTCCCGGCTCCTGGTCCCAGGGGCCCCTCTGGACCCTGGATGCTAACACGGCTCACATTTGGGAAGTGCTTTGAGCAGGGTTATAAATATTTGTATTTTACTCTTTTAAACTATTTTTGTTGGGAAAGTATTGTGTGGACAGGGCAACGACCCAAATACAGAAGAATAGCGCAAAATCCCTGAGCTTCCTGCGCCCCTCCCACGCCTACACCACCCCAAGGTCAGCGCTCCCTGCCCACCCGGCCTCGGACCCGTCTGCCCGGCCAGGGTCAGCGCGAACCCGCCTCCCCCCGGGGCCTGGGGGGCAAGCCTTGCCCATCTGCTCCGTGTTGGCCTGGTGGCTGCCGCCCGCAGGCTGACATGGCCAGGACACGAGGACCCACATGTCAGGTCGCCCTTGCCCCTCCTGGCGATGCCTAGACTCGCCTCTCTCCCAAAAGATGCACCGAAGACTCTTACGTGGGAGATGAAAGGCGAGCTCTATTTAATAGCAATATTTGAAGTAATCATGCACGTGGTCAAGATTCAAACAGTACAGAGCCCCTCTCCCACCCAAGACTCCCCCACCCCGTCCGTTCCCAGCTTCTCGAGTCTCCTTGGGAGCTCTTCTGTGCGCGTACCAGCACGCACCCCACCCACGACAACTTTTGAAAAGAGTCAGACGCGATTGATGATATTTTAACTACTTCTGCTCTTTGCTTTTTTCACCTAACCGCAGGTTTGGGCAGCGGCCCCTTTCCCGATTGGCCGTTGCCCCCCTCCGCAATTTGCGGGAACTTTCCTGGGTTCTCGCGCGCGGGGCCGCCGCAGGTTCCCACTTGCGGAGTCTCCTTTTAGCTTTAAGGTCGCGGTGAGAGAACCCGCGAAAGGCGGCTGAGCGAGACGCGTAAACCGGGAGACTAAGCCCCGCGAGGGGGCGGACCCGCGCGCCGCCCCGCCCGCGCCCCGCGAGCCCCGGCGTGCCCGGGCGCGCCCGCCCTGCCCCCGCGGCGGGCGGTCCCGGGTCTAGCCGCCCGCCCGCCCTCCCTCCCGCCATCCGGCCGGCCCCCCTCCCGGGCGCCGTGCCCGTCCCCAAGGCAGCTCGTCACCGCCGCGAGGCCAATGGGCTGGGCCGCGCGGCCGCGCGCACTCCCAACTGCTCCCCCGGAGTCCCTCCCGCGCTCTCGCCGGCGCTGCTCTCTGGCCCTTGCTCCAGCCGCCGCCGTCGGAGCCGCCATGCAGCGCCCGCGCGCCTCCTTCCTCCCGCTCCCGCTGCTGCTGCTGCTGCTGCCGCTGCTCGCGCCGCCTGTCTCGGCGCAGTCGGCCCGCGCCGGCCGCTCGGTGCCCGCTGCCGGGTGTCCCGAGCGCTGCGAGCCCTCGCGCTGCGCCCCGCCGCCGGCACACTGCGAGGGCGGCCGCGTCCGCGACGCGTGCGGCTGCTGCGAGGTGTGCGGCGCTCCCGAGGGGGCTGAGTGCGGCCTGCAGGAGGGCCCGTGCGGCGAGGGGCTGCAGTGTGTGGTGTCCTTCGGGGTCCCCGCCTCGGCCACCGTGCGGCGGCGCTCGCAGGCCGGCCTCTGCGTGTGCGCGAGCAGCGAGCCGGTGTGCGGCAGCGACGCCAAGACCTACGCCAACCCGTGCCAGCTGCGCGCCGCTAGCCGCCGCTCCGAGAGGCTGCACCAGCCGCCGGTCATCGTCCTGCAGCGCGGCGCCTGCGGCCAAGGTACCTGCGGGCGGCGACCCCTGCCTCGCGGCGCGCTGCGCTCCGGGGAGCTCCCCAGTCGCGCCATCCTAGCCCTGACTTGTCCCCGCGGGAAGGACGGGCTAGCCAAGGGGCAGCGAGACGCTGCAGGGTGTTCTAGGCACCTACTGGCTGGGAGAGGAGGGCACCGGCTCCTGGGGTGGCAGCGTTCCGCGGGCTCCCTCGAAACTAGGCTTTGCGCCCAGCCCGGGGTCGGTTCCACGCCCAGCAGGTGCCCGGCACGCTCTGTCTGGCAGCCCGGAGTCAGGGTGACGGGGCGTCCCGCCCGGTGGCCGGCTGCTGGGTGCCCCGCGTGGAATCACACCGCGCCAGGAGCCGGAGGACAAACGAGGACTGTGGGCATAAAGGGAGGAGAGAAGTTCGGGTCTGGGAAAGGTGTCTCGCGCGGAGCGAGCTGGAGGTGTTGGGACCACAAGGACTCATTTCTGTCGCTTTCCCTTCTGCTTCTCTGCGTTTCTCCTCTTACTATCCCCCTTTAAAATTAACCATGCATTCATTTTCTTATGGATCCTACCCGTGGAAACTTCTCTTAATTTTTTATTTGGAAGGAACAGTTGTTGCCCATCCGCTCCTCACTTCTCCGGATGGTCTCCCTGGCCGGGCACCGGTTTGGGACCGCAGACGCTGCGGCGGCGTCGCTGCCTGCCTTGCTTCCCGTGTTTTGGGCCAACTCTGCGAAAATGAAAGTGGCTCTTTTTGAATAAGCTGAACAGGGCTTTGGATCAGGAAATCGGCAGAGGCAGAGGGGGGCCGCGTTGGGAACGAGGAAGAAGCGTACCCCTTCTCCCTCCTTCCGCATCTTTTCTGTATTAGCAAGACCCTTCCTGGCAGGCGAGGTGGTGGTGATGGGGTGAGGGGTGGAGTAATCGTCTAACTCTCTCGCGGGACCTTGCAGAAGGATGCTTCTCCTCTCCAGTCAGAGAGACCATGTGGAAAAACAATTCCGAGTTCAGCTGCGGCCAATCCAGCGGCCGAGCGACCCGCCAGCCGTGCTTGGCAGTGCCCTTGGCTGCAGCCACGCTCTGCTCTGCCTCCTCACCGCAGGCAGTGCACGGAGAGGGGGAGAGGGGAGCCTGGGGCAAGGGGCTGGTCTAGGTTTTCTTTGCAGGAGTTTGGTCCAGCATGCCTAACTAGGGCCTGGCACAGTTTGGCTCAAATGGAGAAGAAGGTGCCAGAGCAGTGGAAGAGAAATCCAAGATTGTGTATTCCACCAACACGGGAGCATGGAGCCGAGTCTCCACCCTGGGGACACAGCCTAGTGAGAGGGGGGAGGAGAATTATCCAGGAGAGAAGTGATCCCACGGAGCCTCAGGAGTGGGCATGGACACGCACCTGTTGAGTGCCCACTGCATGCCCCAGTCTGTGTGCCAGGGGTGTTACGGGTATGACTGCACCCAGTCAGTCTTCACAGCCCCATGAGGAGGGAGCCTCTGCTGTCATTCCCGTTTTACAGAAAGAGGAACTGAGGTTGAATTAATTGCCCAGGACCACTATGCTGGAATTTGAATCCAGACAGCCTTAGCAGGGCCTACCCAATGCTTAATTCCAAGGCTGAGGAAGGAGGTCAAGCAGGGTAAAAGAAGTTTCCAGAGGGCTGGGAAGTGCATGCCAGGTGGAGCGGGGAACAGCCTGAGCAAAGCCTTGTTTGGGAGCTGGTGAATAGATTGGTACGGCTGGGGACATTAGGGGCGGGCAGCAGGAGTGACCAAGGCTGGTGGCGCGGAGTCTCAGGGCGGAAAAGGAGAGCTGTGCTGTGTACTCAGATGTTTTTGAACCCCGCAGCTCAAAGAAAGCCTGGCGTGGGACTGACTTAGCGGTGGGGTGCAGAATGCCCTGGAGTGCGGAGTTAGGGTTGCTGCAGTAGTCTGGGTGTGAGGTGACGACTTTAAAAAAGCATATTGCTTATTTTTGTCAAAAACAAGCCAGCTGTTACTGTTTGTAGTCTCGCTGCATGGGGTCTTGGGTAACTGGCACCGTTTGAGCACCCGATTTATTGCCTTTGAGGTGGAGTCACTTAGCAAGCTCTGGAGTTGGCAGAATCATTGACACTCACCGTGTGGAGGGAAACAGGTCCCCTCCTACAGGCCATGCGGCCCAAAGCAGGCTCCCGGGAGAGCTAGTGAGGGGACAGGCACAGAAGGATGAGCGTGGCGGCCTTGGAAGGAGGGAGAGACACAGCGGGTGCAGGCTGATCTCATCCTTCTCTCTTCTTTCTGCAAATATTTATTGAGCTCTGCAGTGTGTCCAGCACTGCTTGTCTGTTTGTCTGTCTGCCTGGCACATATGAGGCACCTGGTGGGTGGATGATGAATGAATGAATGAATGAATGAATGAATGTAGAAACAAGAGTTGCTTGAGGTCCAGGGCCATCCAGTCTTTGCTTAATGCAAGTCTTTGCTTTTGCCAACCCCATGTCCCCCCTCATCTGACACTCTGCCCTTGCCTTCCCCGGAGGTATCTCTGAGGACAGGAGCCCGGGAGCCAGCAGGCTTCATTCAGTCGCAGCCCTGCCCGCGAGCAGGTCACTTGGTGTCCTTGTTAAATGAGGTAAACTGGCCGCCTGCGCTGGCGGAGAGGGTTGGCGGGAGTGCCGTTTCAGCTGGGGTGGACAGGGGAGGCCTTTGGAGGAGCTGCCGTATGACTGGAGGCCTGAAGTTGGAGCCAGCCCTGTGAACACGTGGGGAAGGAGCTCCAGAGATGGTGCGGGCTCCACAGCTTCCAGGAGCATAACAAGGGTTCGTCTGGAGCAGAGAGGGCGGGCGAGGCAGGCAGGAAACGCTGTCAGACCCGAGGTCCCCGGGTAGGCGAGCCACGCTGGGAATCGTGGTGGGGTCTTTGGCTGGTGGACCGTGTCACCATTCAAAAGATGGTGCTATTATCTGTAAGCTGTTTAACGGAGACTTCAGAGAATATTTCTACTCACTGCTCTGGAAATGAGGGCAAATCATCTATTTCAGAAGGCAGTGGTGCTGTCAGGGTTTGGGTGGGCGAGTGTGCAGTTATACTGGAGAACCAGGATCTGTCGTCTTGCTCCGGTAACAGTTTGGATTAGTTTAAAGCAAAAACTCTCTACTGATCAGGAGATTACAAAAAAAGAAATTGCAATGACAAATAGCAAACAATAGGGGCTGACCTGTATTTAGTGCTTATTCTGTGCCAGGCCCATAGGAACCCACTGACCCTCCAGCAGTCCTCCGAGGGGAGAGCTGTCATGCTCCTGTGTTGCAGCCGGGAGACTGAGTCACAGAGCAGAGCAGCACCTTGCCCGGGACTTGAACCTGTGCCTCTGATCCAGAGCCCGTTCCTAATCAGCGTGCTATGCTGTTGACAGAGAAGCTGGGATTATCAGCCAACCCCAGCTAAGCTGCAGCTCAGAGCTGGAATAAACAGTGCTCCAGATGGCCGTGGCCTGGAGCTGAAGCAGAGGACGCATTACAACTCTCACGCCACAGGCGCGGGAGTCGGAGGACAGCGTGGCCTCTGGTGGCCATGATTGTGGCCCTCTTGGAAGCAAAACGAAAGAGCTGAAGGGGCTGTAGTGAAGATGTGTGCAAACCAGAGCCCTGGGCCCCGAGCTGCCTGTGGGGAGGGAAAGGCCCCTCCGGATTCCCAGACATTCCAGAAGACCAGCCAGGGTGTGCAGTGCTGCAGAGCTCTGCTGAAAAATGGACAAGAAGCCAGGAGAGAGCCCTGAGAAAGACCCCCTCAACCTTGGAGGCCTGGTCCGTTTCTCCTCCTAGCACGCACCCCGGGAGCCAGAGGGACCCAAACAGCAGCCAGAGTAGCCCGGAGACCTACAAGCTGCAGTGGGGATCCAGGAACTCCCTGTCCTGGTCTCGCCCCGGAACAGACAAGGAGGGGCCTCTGGAGGTGGAGGGCGGCCCCACATTCCTGGGGAAGAACCGTGAGCCCCAGTGTCTTCTGAGCAGTTTATAAGGCTTTGCTCACTCTCGTTGGTTATCTTCTTTTCTTGCTGTGTTGGTTTTGCTAAAGAGTTAACGTATTAAGGTTTCATAAAATTCGTAAGTTAACGGTATCAAAAGCCAGGCATTTGAGTAACTTTTGTTCCATCCAGAAGAGCTCTAAATAGGTTGCTTTAGAGCTTAAAATAACTGTATTCAGTAAGCGATTGTGGCAGGGACCGTGAGCTAACCATGGTCAGACACCCGACAGCCTTTGGGCTGCGGGGCTGAATTCTGAGTCCATTTGGAGTTGTGTGATCCTGGATGCAGTTCCGTGCCTTGGATTGAGAAATCAGACTTTCCATGAGCTTGTCTTTCAAGTGAATAAATAGCTCAGGTCAGGCTTAGTTTGAAGAAGAAATCAGGCTTGGCAGTGGTTGAGGGTTCCTTGGAAGGCTGGCTGGGGTGGAGGGGCTGCAGGTTGACCACTGGTTCTGGCCCCTCGTAGGCTACTGCCTGGCCAGGTGGCCGGCCCCTGACCTCTCAGAGCCTCAGCAATGCGAGGATTGGGCCACCTGATCTCTGAGGTCCCGTCTGGCGGGACTGATCTGTGATTCTTGTAAGAAAACCAATCTCTGAAGAATTGTGATTATCTCATCCCTATTTTAAAGGCTGGGCTGGCTTTTTAAAGAGTTGTTTCTTTTTCTTAAATTATTGATGGTGAAAGCCAAGGTTGGCATTGAATGCATGTGGCCCGTCTCGGGCCTGGTTGCCTATACTTCAGCTTTGTGTCGGCTGCTGAGGGTCCCTGGATGACCTCTGTGGTGACACACCCACCCCCAAGAGTTGAGCTCCAGTGAGCCTAGATCCCTCGCTCCTTCCCGGGGACCCCAAGGCCAGGCTGCCATGGGTCCTCTGGAGTGAGGTCCCTCCTGAGCCATTTCATTTTTCCTGCCCCACCTTCTCTGCCATTAAAAAAGAAGAAGAAAGAAAATTAATATCAACAGAGAAACTGAGAAGTGTAGCCATTGCATATGCTTTTCTAAAAGGTTCCCAGGAGTGGCAGGGAAGTTGGGTGACTCTGTGCTGCTGGGTGACGTGTGTCTAGAACCGCCGATGGACACCAGCCAGCACAACACGCTGCAGGACGGAAATGAGTGGCAGTGAAGAGGCGTGTCTATCACTGTTGGGAGCACGCAGAGTTCAGCTTTTGGAATCAGTGACATGAGATCTCTGAGTTCTAAATTCATTCAGAGCATTTTTTGAGTACCTACGGTGTACTCAGAAGTGTCTAGATATAGGGAGTCAGCGTTGAGTAAGGCTCAGTGGCCCATGAGTTCATAGTTAATCATGTAGCATCCAGCTTAGGGACTGGGCTTCTGGAGTCAGTTCACCACTTTCTAAATGTGTGACTTCTCATATGTGACTGAATCTCCCTAAGTCTCAGTTTCCTCACCAGTAAATTAATAATAAAAATAATAGTGCATACGTACATACCTCATAGGATTGTTGGAGGAAAGAAGCAGCTAATTATATGAAGTGCTTAGCGCTGTGCCTGAGGCATTGCTAGAACTCAATCAATGAGAGCTATAAGAATGATAATGATCGTCATATCATCAAAACAGCTAACAAGGAGTCAGCTCGGAGCGGGAGGTGCTGTAATGATCCTGTCTCCCCTGGGATAAGGTGGGTGGTGGGTTAGAGAAGGAAGGTGATGTGGGACGTGTGTCCTGGAGGCTGACTTGGAATTTGCCAAGAAGTATGTTAGGAGAGTTTCCCTGGGCAGAGGGACTCAGACAGCACCTTGCCTGTCACCCTCTGAAACCCCCCGTGGTTGTCTGTATCATCTGAGAAGTGTGTGACTTCTGAGCAAAGAGCTGCGTGTCTGGAACACCTGGGGTTTTACAAATGTCATCTCGTTAACCCTCCCTGGAGTCTGTGACACTCAGGAGATGGCGGTTTATAGCAGCCCTGGGACCTTCTTGAACGATGCTTGCTTTGGCTTCCATGCTTTGGAAGGTCCTCACAAGGGCAGGTTGCTCACATCTTAAGGAAAATAAAAGTTTGAGAGTCCACAGATACCCTATTATTTTAGGGTATTATTCCTAGAACAAATTGTTGAGTCAGCATATTTCATAAAAACAATCCTCCACCACGTTGTGTGATAGCAGCTGGTCCCTCACCAGGAGATAATCCTGTCTCCTTGGGCCTATTGTTGTGGCTGGGATTTCTGATAATTTTCAAATTTGAGTAAGCCCTGCGTTAATGAGTCAGAGCCTCGTGCAGTATTTTCAAACCTCAGGAAACATCTTTTTCTTTAGTTGTGCAATCAGATCTCGAGAAGACAGTAGGCCCGTCTGTGTGGCGAGCTGTGTTTTTCCTCAGGGTTTGGTGAGACTTGCAGTAGAGTTCCCTTTCACAGAGTCTCCAGAGACATTTTACCAGATCATCCAGCTGTTGAGTCATCTTGCACCCCGTGACTAGGAGAGCCCTCTCTCTGGAGCCAATATTCCAAGTGGCAGTCACCACTTGGTGGGGATGGATGGACACAGAGAGTTTTGCCAGTTGGGGTTGCCCGGGCAGATGGCTGTCACTGGATACAGTGGAGAGAAAGCAGTCAGCAGTCACATCTGCTCTCCTCTGTCACACAGTGAGCTAGCCTGGGGGATGGGGGGCCACCTTCTCCAGGATGGCCACGTGGGAGGAAACAACAGTGGACAGAACAATGACCTGAGAGCACTGAGTGCTCCCTGGGAGCTGGGCGCTGTGCTCCTTGTGTTCTGGGCTAGTCTTGCTCTTCCCTCATTGCCACCCAGAGAGGGAGGAGCCGTTGTCCCCATTCCCCAGCTGAGGAAATCCATGAGGCTCCCAGAGGTGAATTATCATTGTCCAAGGCCACCCAGTGGGAGAAGGCAGAGCCAGGATTTGAACCCAAGTCTGTCTCACTCTCCAACTATTCTTGAGACTTCTTCGACTCAGCATTATGTAGAAGGGTGTTGTATAATACCCAAATATTTGGGGAGTTTCTGGCTGTCCTTCTCTTGTTGATTTCTAGTTCCGTTCCATTGTGGGCTGAGGACAGGCTTTGTATGAATTTTGTTGTTTTGAAT
Source organism: Equus asinus (assembly GCF_041296235.1). Classification (NCBI taxonomy): domain Eukaryota; kingdom Metazoa; phylum Chordata; class Mammalia; order Perissodactyla; family Equidae; genus Equus; species Equus asinus. The sequence goes on along the minus strand of NC_091791.1, from coordinate 10,589,698 downwards.
TTGTTAGGGTATGTTTTCTGGTCTAGAATGTGGTCTCTCTTGGTGAGTGTTCTATGTGAACAGCAGAATATTCTGCTGTCGTTGGATGGAGTATTCTATAAATGTTGGTTAAGTCTAGCAGTTTGATCGTGCTGTTCAGGTCAACTATACCCTTGCTGATTTTCTGCCTGCCTTCTGCCTGCCAACCTTAGTCTTCCGGGACTCTAGGCACCAAAGAGTGGAGCCGGAAGGATGGAAAAAGTAATGTGCTTCCTGGGTGTCAAGACATAGGTCTCCTCTGGGCCTCTTGTCCCACTGAGACATGGCAGCTCTTGGCCAAAGTGACTGAATTGCCCTGGGGCACTGACCCTGTTTCAGGAAAGCTACAGGCAGAGCTCACCACCATCATCGGCAAGGTCAGAAGGCTCTGGTTGAAAACACCAGCACCCCAGCTCTTATACAGAGCACACGACCATCTCTTGTGTCCAGGTCAGAGAGAGTACCTGCTGCTTACTGGGGAGCCTGTGATGTGCTCTCTACTGTTCTTCTCAGGCTGACTTTGCTGGTCAAGAAATGGCCTGAGTTGAGGTTCCTTTGATCCTAAGCTTGACATTTCTCCACCAATTTGACAGTTTTGCCTCTGAAAAATGTAGTCCAATATGGTTCAGCCTTCATTGGAAAAAACCCAGTAGGAAAAGTCTGATAACCTCACAGAAGGTCCAGGAGGAAGGGCAGGAATTTGAGACAATCTAGAAAGGACCATGTACACTAATACCTTTCTGTCTGTGGTGGTCTTTTTTTAAAGTAGTGGGTTTTTTTTTTTTAAAGATTTTATTTTTCCTTCTTCTCCCCAAAGCCCCCGGTACATAGTTGTATATATTTTTAGTTATGGGTCCTTCTAGTTGTGGCACGTGGGATACCGCCTCAGCGCAGCTTGATGAGCAGTGCTAGGTCTGTGCCCAGGATCTGAACCTGCAAAACCCTGGGCCGCTGAAGCAGAGCGCACGAACTTAACCACTCGGCCACGGGGCCGGCCCACGTGGTGTCCTATACTACTTCTCATCCAATCTGTTCCCTCGCAATGCCCATCATTGGCCAACCATATAATGCTGTATCCTCTGGAAAATATCGTTGTGCTCTCACCTTCCACAACCCATCTCTAACCACATCAGTCCCCATTTTCATGTTTTCTGGGATCTTGTGCATAAGAACAAGGACACCTCCTTTCCTGCAGACACACTGGTAGCTGGCCAAAGCCATCAGCTGGCTTCTAAAGAGGACAGAATCCCACAGCTTGAAGCCTGAGTGTGGAAGTCCTTGCAGGTCCTATTGCCCAACCCTTCACTTTACAGATGGGGAAACTGAGGCACCCGAAGGTTACACAACTCTCATAAGCTGCCCAACTCGTTAGTGGGGGTCCAGTGTGGACTCTGTCCTGAGGCCCAAGGTAGAGCTCTTAAGCCCTCCCCACCTCAGCCGCACCTTCCTGCTGGGACGGGAGAGGCCAGGGTCCACCCGTGGGATTTTCCTGTGAAGCTGAGAAACACTGGGTACTTTCATTTAGTCTTCTGTTACAAAATGATGCTAAGGAAACCTCTCCCCCCCCAGATAATCTCCTTGGGTTGGAAGATGACCCAAAAGCTATCCATACAATGACTGATTTCTCCCCTCAAGAGTTCTAAGTACATATTAATGCCCTTGAACCGTAATTACAGTGCTCTTGCTGAAGGGAAAAGAAAATCAGTATGAATATCATGGTGAATATGCCAGAAACGTCAGGGCTGAGATGCTCCCATGTCTTTTAAGCTGTGGTTCGATTTTCTTTGGGATGACTATACCGAGTTTCTCCCTTCTTTGCATAAAGGCTCTTTTTAATTTCTTTTCACCATACTGTTTAGACATCCTGGGAAATGCGTTCATACATTTGATGACATATTGTACTCTACCAGTTTTTTAAAATTATAAATAGTTTAATCACATCAAAGATGAAGAAAGGAAGAAAAAAGGTCCATGATTCTGCCATCATTCTAGCAGCTTCATCGTTTCTGTCCTGAGCATCAGCACCATCTGGTTGACTGTTTTCCACTTTGTGTTCATCTGGGCCATGGCTGCTCTAGCAAACAGTATTAAAACGAACATTGTCATATTCACAGCTGTTTCTGTATCTAGAGTTATTCCCTTGGGATGGATACTAAGAAGTGCCATGACAGGATGGAAGGATATGGATTTTTCATGGCCCTGGGTGTATATTGCCAAATTATTTTCCAGGAGGGTTGTATCCATATTCATTGCCATCAGCTATGGAATTATCAACCTCTCAAGTCACTGAAGGCTGGGGCAGCCAAAAAGAAATTCCCCTGAAAGAAATTCTTCCGGAGAAATGGAATAGAACAGTACCAAACTGGTCATTCTGCTGTTGGTAAATCACCTGGTCTGTCTTTGAGTTACTTTTATTCTCAGATTGATCAATTTCAAGAGCTAAGCAAGGTTTGGGGTAGCTTGAGCACTTTTAAAAGTTGTTTTTACCTGGGGATGGAGTTGTGATCACAGACTGTCTCACCTGGAAGGGGTCATGCAATCGTCAGGTCATCTGGTCCAAAACTCATGTTTTCAGTGAGGAACTGGGACCAGTGAGGAGACGTGAAGGCTCAAGATCACAAACCAGGATATGACAGAGAGCCTGAGTCCCTGAATGCCCAGCCCAGGGCTCCCTGCCCAGAGCCTCCCGGATGCCAGCTCTGTCCAGGATGCAGGAGGAGCCCAGACTGTGTTTGTTTTGAAAAGTGAAGAATATGTTGATTCACATGTTTTGTACACATAGAAATATAACGTGAGCCACATAGATAAAATCCAGTTGTCTAGTAGCCACCTTAAAAAAGTAAAAAGAAACAGGTGACATTAATTTTTTCCTTTTTTATTGCAATTTTATTGAGATAGAATTCACACACCATAAAATTCATCCTTTTAAAGTGTACAGTTCAGAGTTTTTATATATTCAGAGTTGTGCAACTGTCATCATTATCTGTGTTCTAATTCTAGAACATTTTCATCACTCTAGAAAGAAACTGAGTACCCATTAGCAGTCACCCCATACTTCCCCCCTGCCCAGCCCCAGGCAGCGCTGATCAGCTTTCTGTCTCTGGATCTGCCTATTCTGGACGTTTCATGTAAATGGAATCACACAGCATGTGGTGCTTTGTAACTGCTTCTTTCACTTAGCATTGTGTTTTCAAGGTTCATCCATGTTGTAGCATGTATCAGCACTTCATTCCATTTTATAACCAAATAATATTGTTATGTGAATATAGGAAGCCCAGACTTTTATTTTCTCTCTCTCATGGGGAGCCCAAATCCCAGGCCCAAAAGTCACTTTAAAAGTCTAAATTGGCAAGAAGGCTCTGACTTCTTGTAGTGGAAGAAACTGGAGCACATGACCCAGGAAGCAGTGTTGAAAATAAGAATATTCTATATGGATGGGAATTATGTGTTGAAAGGAAAAGATGAGAAAACGGAGTTTTTGGATTTATTAGATCATACAACTTTTTTGGAGCTGGAAAGGATGTCGGAAACGGTCTAGCCTACCCCCTCATCTTACTGGTGAGGTAAGTGAGGCCCAGAGAGGGGAAGTGGCTCATCTTGGGTCTCGGGGTCCACTTTTCACTTCTTACTTGAGCCAAAGATTCCTCCTGGCTTCCGTCTCAGTTTTACCAGTTCCTCTCATTCTCTTCCTCGTATCTCAAGGACAGTGCTCGTCAGCAAATGGGCACAGGGTGCTTCTCGAGAATAACCGTCCCCTTCCTGGACAGAGGGCTTCAGTTCACTGTCACACCACATCCCTCCCTCCACCCTCCTCTTCTTTTCCCCTAAGCCCACCCTCCTCCACCGGGGGCTGTGGGAGGGTGGCTGATGACAGACCCCTTAATCAATTGAACCATCGCCTCCCAGTCTGCTGCTGGCGGCTGGAGGGTTCAGGAGCCCGAACTGCCTTGGCCCCTCCAGACGTAACAACCAGGAGCAGTCGGAGCAGGAAGAGAACTCAGTTGAGAAATCTGGGAAGGTCAAGACGGGAGCCAGATGCTTATCAAGAGGAAAGTTAATGGTGTTTTCGAGAACTGAGTCGTCAGCCCTTTCCCTGAAGACAATAATAGACACATCATGGCGGGCGTGCGGGAGACTTCTGAAAAAAAATCGTGTGGTGGAATTGATTAGAAACTTTTTTCTAATACATAAAATGGGTCAGAAGAGACTGTTAAATGCAACAATATTGACCAAACCCAAGCATCCACCATGGTGTGCAAAGCTAGGACTTTTTTTTTTTTTTTTGCCAATGAGACTAAAAAGTGATTGTCAGTGACAGGCGCCTTTAAACATAGACACATTGTTCTGGAAAAGGCACCGTTTACTAGTAGAGTTGAAGCTGCAGAACTGGGCTGTGCGTGTGACTGACAGCCCATTTAGGCGTTTGCAGCCAACTGGCGAGGTGCCCCCGAAAGCTTGTTGTTGATCCGGGGAGACTGTCTTAGACTTGTTGGGGTGGGTCTTTCTGCTCCTTCACCTGCCCACTCTTCCAGCACCATCTGCTGCAGCCTTGGCCCGGCCCCTGCAAAGTTACTCGCTCAGGGCACCATGGATGTGGGGGATGGATTTGCAGTCTGAGGTCTGGCGTCGGGCGAGCTTTTCCCACTCTGAGCCGTCTGGGAGACTGCACCGGAAAGAGGGTCTGCCAGCGCTTGGAAGTGCCAGTGTGGGCTGGAGACCGAGGCCAGGCTCCCAGGCTCCGCCTCCCCTTCCTCCTTTATTCGTGATGAAGAAAGAAAGGGGTCACACGGAACGCTTCTGAATTTTATTTCTATGTAAAAGACAGAGAATATAGTAGTTTGTCATCCAATTTTGAACCTTCAAAAGACAGTTAACAGTTGCTACTTGTGAATTCAGTTTATTTTAACGAGAATAGGTCCGAGAGCCTTTGGCCGTGGCAAGCTTGATGCCAAAGCTGTGTCTTCACAGCCCTGTCATTTCATCCTTCCTTAGATGCGGACGGTGCCACTGATGATGCACAGGATTTTCAGGTTTATTTTAGACCTCCGTCTGCTGTCTTGGCCACAGCCAAGTGATGCCTCTTTCCTTCCTGTGCCTTTTCCCTGCAAGGTTCCAGGAAACCTAATTGCATGGGCCCCTCTGTGCCCAGGCCCCCAGCGCCCTGGAATTTGCAGCCGCAGCACCCATTACAATAGGGGTCTGGTTTCCTGGAATGTGCAGTCTCGCTCCTGTTTCTGCTGCCTTCACTCCCCAGACTAGTGCTAGGCCGGACTCTGGGTCGGAGCTGTTGCTGACAAGTTTCCTTGGAATTTAATGCAGTAGATCAGACACAATGCAGTCACTCTGACTGAAAACGTGGAGCAAATGAGTCTTTCAGGGCATCTCTGCTGCACAGACTGGGCTATGCTTTCCTGTTTCTCCCCCAGGCAACCACTCATGCAAACACGAGGCCCCATCCCCTGTGTACTTCATGCTTCATTAGTCATTAGGAACCTGTTTAGATTGATTTCTCTTCTGACCCTCAGGGAGAAAGCAGTCAAAGTTCCTGGGCAGAGGAGGGAGCTTCTGTGTTTCTCTGCCATTCTGGCTCCTTTAAATGCAGCCAGGCTGGCTCTTTTTCTCCCCCTCTGCTGGTCTGGCCTTCTCCTCCTGTGCCTCTCAGGTACTTCTCGAATTCATCATGCAGCCTCACAAAGAGAGCTTTTCTTAGTGAAAAATCATCTCCCTTGCCCGCCCTGACCAGCCCCTCTCCCAGCTGCGCGGTGTCAGGTTAGTTAACCGCCTGCCTCCTGGGCCCGTCTCCACGCCCTGCCCACGGGGGACAGGTGTCCTACTCGGGCCTCAGGTGCCTGTGCTTGGCCAGACTTGTGGAGCCCAAATTCCAATTCCAAAATCAAAGTCCTGATGTGGCGGGGAGCCCTTGTTCAGCGTAGAGCTCAGTACGCCAGGTCTTCTCTTCCCGCCGTGCCAGCGCCTGGCCCTTGCAGGCACCAGCATCAGTTGGCCTTGGCCTGTGGCCCTCTCATCCTCTCTGTTTTGTCTGTTATCCCCATCAGAAGTGTGGGGGCCCTTTGGCTGACAGTGATACGGTGCTGGGGAGGTGGAGGCGCGCTGGAGGGACCACCTTTGGATCCAGCCCTGACTGTATTCGCTTCCCCCTGCCTCATCAGGCGCCGCTTGGCCTCTCTGCAGAGGTGCCAAGCTGTGAGTGGAGCAGAACGGGTGAGAGCAGGCCCACCGTGTGTGCAGATGCTGGGTCTGGAGGGTAGTTTCCTCCTGGGGTCCCCCCTGGATTTGGACCTGCATTTATTTACCCAGCAAGTGGCTTCTTTGTAGTTGCTTTTCATCTAGCCATGCTGGGGACAAAGGAATGTCCAGATGTGACCCTCGGACCATCTAAAGATGGGGAGGAGGACAGCCTCCTGCATACACCCCCACAGCAATAAATTCTTGGGAGTCACTGGATTCTAGGTCTGAGTCTAGGCCAGTCCTTGGAGGATGGGGCTCCAGAGACTGGGCCTCATATGGGGGACTCCTGCTGGGGGAGCTGGGGCTGTGGGGGGTGGCTGATGACAGCTGAGGAGTGTTAAGCAACTGAACCATTCCCAAAGACTATTTTAAATCATCATGACACCCCACTGGGGGCCTGCTTTGGTTGCTTCCTTATTTACAGTTTCTGAGCCAGTGCGGGCCTGGCTGGCTGTGTGTCTGCTGGTGACCAGGCGAAATTTCCCAAAGACTTTGATTCTAGAGCAGTGGACTTGGATTTGGTGGGCCCAAGCTGGCGTCTCAGGGGTAATTACTTCTCCTGGCGGTTACGTAGTCAGGAGGGGTCTCCCGGCCCTTCAAGTGAACATGGGAACATGTTTCCTACCGGCCTTCATGTCCCGCCTCTGTACAATGCATTTTGTGCCCTTTGAAAGAGCCTTATTTCTTTTGTTACTTGTGCCCAGGCCCACGCGACAGAAGGAAGAGGAGACCGAGGCGAGTGCCGGAGGGTGAGCTGTCCCTGGCCGACCTGCCTCTGTCCTGGCCAGCAGACCCTGGCCCGGTCCAGCTGTCGTTTTGGCTGAATTTCTTCACATTTCATCCTTCCCCTGAATCCTGCCAATTGTTGGAACTGGGCTGCGCTATGATCTATAGTCTTTAAAGTACCAATACCTTTGCTGGCATTTAAAGCTGAAGAACTTAGGTGAAAAATCACAAGTGATTCCCTCCCTTTCTTCATGAGAGCCTGAGAGACCTTGGAAGCCACCAGGTTGAGCCTCCTTATGTTATTTTATTTATTTATTTATTTGTGAGGAAAATTGGCCCTGAGCTAACATCTGTGCCAGTCTTCCTCTGTTTTGTATGTGGGATGCCACCACAGCATGGCTTGATGAGTGGTGTGTAGGTCTGTGCCTGGGATCCAAACCTGTGAACCCCGTGCTGCCGAAGTGGAGCGTGTGAACTTAACCACTATGCCACCGGGCTGGCCCAGGGCCTCCTTATTTTAAAGTTGAGGAAGCTTTAGCACGAGGAGCTTGCCTCTCCAGTGTGTGAGCTGTGCCTGGCATCTCGGATAACGGATGATGGGTGCCTAGCTCCCAGCACGTGGAGTGCTCTATGAGCCCCTGGAGTCGGCTGCACCAGCTTAAGGCAGCATCTCAATCAGCTCCTGAGCAAGTGTGATGCTTCTCAGTACTTCGTCTGCACTTTGGGTTTTAAGTCAAATGAATTTGGAATGCAGGCAGAGCCGGCTTTGTGGGTGTGCAACCTGTGTAGTCCCACTGGGCCTCACACTCAGAGGGCCCCAGACCTCTGTTGCGACCATTCGGAATTCTTAGTTTTGCAACAAGGGGCCCCCACATTTTCATTTTGCACTGGGCTCTGCAAATGATCTAGCCAGTCCTGAATGTAGGACAGTGCATTAAAATGCTAGTGATTTGATCAATCTGCTCTTGCAGCTGATCTGAATTTTGGGAACATGCTGTTCCCTCTGAATAAAGGAGGATTCATTTCTTTTCCCTCGAATACAGTGCGTTCTGTTTTCCAAATTAGCTCTGCTTATCAACTCTGTGGAGAAATTGGAAAGCGCGATTGTTCTTGCTGGAAGCGAAGGTTGGGTTGTTAATCCTAAATCCTGGCCCTGAGTTCTCAGGCCCGGAAGTGGGAAGCATGTTCCCACAACCGCGTGGGCTGCAGGGGGCTGGAGGCCGGTGGGGGAGAAGGGCTGGGACCTGGAAGGGAGGCCCCAGATGCAGAGCCAAGAGCTCCAGCTTGGGGGCTAGACAGATGGGGTTAGCACCCCCGCCTCTGCCACTGGCCAGCTCCGAGGCTTCCAGCAACGTGCTTTACTTCTCTGATCCTCCGTTTTTCCATCTCTCTGTAGACTGGGGATAAGATCGCCCTGCAGGTTTGCAGGAATGATTAGAGATGACGTTTATTCAGTGCCGAGCATTGTGCTCGACCCAGAGTGATGCTGAATAAATGAGACTGTTACTATTCCTGTTGGTGGTATTATTTTATTGCCCATATCGAAGGTTGGGGAGCTATGGAGAAGGAGAATAAGTGCTCTAGGCAGGAAGAAAAATAGGTGTGAATGCAAGGAGGGGGCGTGGAGCCCAGTATTTCTGGAGGTCCGGTGAGAGGTTTGTGGGAGTGGAGAGTGTGCGTTAAGGAGTCCTGGGAGATGGAGTTGGGGAATCAAAGCCGCGTAATACAGGGAGCTGTGGGTCAGACAGGAGGTGGCCGTGGGATCCTGCATGAAGTTCATGCTCCCCAAGTAGCAATTATTAGTTAAGGGGAGGCTCTGAAAACAGGCCAGACCTGCCTGAGTTAGAAGGTAGAAGTGGGATTCTTAGAAGTTCTGTAAGTGTGGGAGGAGCCACTTGGAGGCGTTGAAATGTCCCTGGGAGATGATAAGCCACTCACGGCTGGAGACCAGCTTAAGATTTAGTGTTTTCTGTGCACACTCTCACTTAGCACCCCGACCCGCCAGGAGTAGATGGTATTATCTCCATGTGGCAGAATGGGAGACTGAGGCTCGGGCAGGGAAAGCCACTGCCTGAAGTAACACAGCTGTAAGGGGCAGAAGCGGGATTTGAGGCTAGGTCTGGCTCTGAAGTCATTCTGGGATTCACATGCAGCCTTGTGACCTTTCTCAGCCTCCTTGACCCCGCGAGGAAATACTGAGATTGGAGTTCAGATTGGCACTCCTGTCTATCCCAGACACTCTGAGCTTGTGAACCGGAGCTGCCGTGCCAAGGTGAGAGAGGGCCGGCAGCTCTGCATGGAGAAGGGACAAAGGACGGAGCCGAGAACAGGCAGAGCATCCAGGGGTAGCTGCTGACTGGTGCGGGGAGGGGACTGCCCTGCAGCTCTCTGGGACTGCCAGGGAGTGCCTGGGGGCTCTGTCAGTCTTTCTAAAGCAGATCCCCCGCCGCTGGCCACAGTGACTGGTCAGTGATTGAGAAGCCAGCTGACCAAAGTGGCATGTCCTCTAGGTGTAGCTCAGGTGTCCTGCTGGCTTGGCTCAGGTGACCCCTTACACTGCGAGCCAGCTGTGTGCTCCAAGGGGCCAGGGAGCCGGGAGGGATGGGACCTGGCCTTGCTACCTGGGCAGGAATGGGCACTCCCACCTCTCCCCTGGCAAGTCCAGGTTTTATGGGATCTGAAACTTGTCCAATTAAGAGGACCCTCTTTAAGAGAAAAAATTCAAAATTATGAATAAGTATAACATTAGGCATGAAAATGATTCTTTATTTAGATTGAAAAAATAAACTACCACAAATTACGTGTTTTAAAAAATGAGGCTGGCCCATGGCTGAATGGTTAAGTTTGCGTGCTCTACTTCGGCGGCCTGGGGTTCACCGGTTCAGATCCTGGGTGTGGACCTACACACCGCTCATCAGGCCATGCTGTGGCGGCGTCCCACATGGAACTAGAAGGAGCTACAACTAGGATAGACAGCTATGTACTGGGGCTCTGGGGAGAGAAAAAAGAAGAGGAAGGTTGGCAATAGATGTTAGCTCAGGGCCAACCTTCCTCACCAAAAAAAGCATACCTTTAAAAAAAATTTTTTTAAAAAGTGGACAAACTCCACAAAACCCAGAAAAATGTTACGATGTTGTTAACTGCCAGGTACACCTTCACCTTTGAATATTTGAAAATACTTCTCCCCCTAAATGCCCACATTTACCCCCAAATATCAGCCACTCTGACAGCACAGGAGATGTGTGACAGGGAAGGAGACCACGGCTTCAATCAACTATAGTTTAAATATTTTACTTCTACAAATTTTCCCAAAGCATTTGACAGCTGAATGCTTTCCTTGGGTCCCTCGCGGGGCAAGTGAAGGGCTCTAGGCTGAAGCTTTGACTCCCCTGCGAATCCACTTCTGCTCTGAGTGATTGCAGCTGTGCAGGGATCCAGGGTTACCCGCTGCAGAGAGCCCAAGAGATGTCAGGCGGGGGTTCCCAAACTTTCGTGGTTTATGGCACCTTAGTGTTTCAGTAATGTTTTCGTGGCGCCCCTAGGCCAAAAGACATACCCAACAGTTTCATTCATCAAGTAATTAGGCCCCAACAACTTAATAAGTATTTGTGTCCTTACAACATAGTAGTCGTTTGATAGAAAAATAAAAGAGAAAGTGATATTTTAATTTCATTATTCAGTAAACACTGACTTACGACTGGGCTCTGTGCACCTGTTGGCTGCCGTAAGCCCTCTCAAATCTTGGAATCCGATTGGGTGCTGCCACCCCGTGTACTGTTCAACGTTGATTCTTCATTGATTTTTGTATGGTACTTGCTTTTAATACTAGCGACCACCAGAAATCCAAATTCACAAAGATGTGGAATCATCAAAAGGAATGTGGTGCAATCTGATTTTGAAAGTGTGAACTGCTCTGAGCTAGTTCTCAAGGTGTCCAATAGATATCAAGTATCACTGTGTTTCACCAGAAAAGATGAACTATCCCATGAGTTCACTGTGGCACCCTGGGGTGGCTTGGGGCAGAGTTTGAGAACCATGGCATTAAGACTGTAAAGACTTCCTTCTTTCTTCTTCCTGCCTCACATCTAATCTTTATCTGACATCTTTGCGTTCAAGATGAATGAAATACACATTTCGATGTACGATTTAAAGTGCTGTTTAGCACATGTCCGATTTTGTGCTAAATCTTTTGAGAGAAACACAGATAAAAGTCTTATCTGATTCATAGTCCCCTCCTTGTGATTTTCATTTTTACGGCAACAGATTTCGTTCTATGTGATAATGTATGTCCAGTACTTAACTTAGTGCCTGGTGCTTTTTAGTAAACATTTAATAGTGGAAGTGTCTGTTAATCTAATTTTGATAATAATTATTGAAACTTACCAACACTGGGTGTGTGTCTCTCTTTCCTCCTATAAGGAAGTTGTGGAAAGTAGTTAAGAAGTATTATCTGTAAAACTCCAGGGATGCTGGGTTCCCAGGCAGCAACATTTGTGGCGTTGTGTGCTTGACTAGTAGTTTATAAAAAAAGTAGTTGTAAAGATGAATCATTTATTATCTTCTGATGGAATCCTGGCAGTTTAAAAACTCATAAAATTAAGGCAATGTTGGCAACTCTTAATGGGTCATTTGTTGTGTTAAAAATCAGTAATAATAAATATTTATTAGGTAAGCGGAAAGGTCTGTCTCTGTAGAATGTTGTGACATCATTCTACTAATCCTAGTTATTCAGAATTTTTGTTTAAAATAAAATCACTTTCTAGAAGTCATTCATGCAATTTTCTCTTTTTGAGAAATAGTTTGAGTATTCTAGGTTCTTTGTTTTCCACATAAATTTTAGAAATAGCTTACCAATTTCTACAAACACTCCTGCTGGGATTTTCATTGGGAGTACGTTGAATCTGTAGATCAATTTTGGGAGAATTGATAGCTTATCAATAGGGAGTCTTCTGACCTGTCGGTGTGAGATCTCACTCCATTTGTTTAGGTCTTTAATCTATTTCCGCAGAATTTTGTAGCTTTCAGTGTATGGGTCATGCACATATTTTGTTAAATATCTCCCTAAGTATTTAATATTTTTGATGCTGTTATAATTGGTATTTTTAAAATTTCAATTTTCAATTGTTTATTGCTAGTGCATAGGAATACACTTGGTCGTGTATATTGACCTGTTATCCTGTGGCATTGATAAACTCACTTCTAGGTAGTATATTTATAGATTCCTAAGCTTTTTCTATGTGAACCCTACTGTCATCTGCAAATAAAGACAGTTTTATGTTCTCCTTTCCTATCTCTATGCCTGTAATTACTTTTTCTAGCCTAATTATTCTGTCTAGGACTTCAGTAAAATGTCGAATGAAAGTGGTGTAAGTAGATGTCCTGCCTCGTCCCTATTTCTAGAGGAGAGGCATTCACTCTTTCACCATTAGGTCTGATGTTAGTCTGAGGTTTTTTTGTTGATCCCTTTGATCAGGTTGAGGAAATTCTCTTCTGTTTTCTAATTCGCCAAGTGTTTTTATCATGAATGGGTGTTCAGTTTTGTCAGATCTTCTTTTTGCATCTGTTGAGATGATCATTTGGGTTTTCTTTTTTAGAATGTTAATATAGTGAATTACATTGTTTGATTTTTGAATGTTAAACTAACCTTGTTTATTCTTTCCTGGCATAAACCCCACCTGGCCATGATATGTTATTCTTTTTATTATATTGCTGATTTCTATTTGCTAAAAAATTTAAGGACATTGGTCTATGTTCATGCTGGATATTAGTCTATAGTTTTTATAGTGTCTTTTGTCTGCCTTTTATATTAGGGTAATGGTGAGTTCATAGAGTAAGTTGGGCAGTGTTTCCCCGCTTCTGTTTTGAGGGAAAGTTTGTGAAGTGTTAATATTGTTCCTTTCTTAAATGTTTGGTAGAATTCACCAATGAAGCCATGAGGGCCTGAAATTTTCTTTGTAGGAAGGTTTTTAAGTACAAATGCAATTTCATTAGTGGATATAGGATTGTTCACGTTATCTATATCTTCTTGAGTGAGCTTTGGTAACTTATGTCTTTTAAAGAAACCTGTCCATTTCATCTAAGTGATAGAACTTACTTGCACAAATTTGTTCATCACATTCTCTTTTCCTACTTTTTATGTCCTTAGGATATGTCATGATGCTTCCTCTTTGATTCCCGATATTGGTCATTTTTGTTTTTTCTCTTTTTTCATTAATCAGGAATATCAGGAAATACCTTACTTTCACTTATCTGAATTTTGAATGGCTAGCTTTCTGTAAATGAACGCCATTACTGAACGCCAGCCAATTCCAGCTTTCTGGACAGTAATGGAGCCATTAGAAGGGCCAGGCCTTGACCCTGCATGAGGCTTCCCATCCTCATTACCTTCTGCCATGCCAGTTCCGGCCTAACTAAACGAGGCCCTGACTTCACAGAGGGCATTGTGTCTGTCTTTTCCTGGTGCAGGTTGGTTGCTCCGTGGGAGTTTGAGAGGGCAGCTGAGTCTTAGTTGAGCCTAGATGATTCTCCTGACCCAGCTGCCTGTCTGCCTTCTGCAGTGGCTGTGGGGTAGTCTTGTAAACTGGGGAACAGAGGTACACGTCAAAGCTGTATAAACCGGCCTGCCACCCGGCTTCCCCTGGATCTCTGCCTCTGCAGTGGTGGCCGTGATGGCCTTGTTAGGAGCAGCCTCCAGGACCTACATGGATTTGCCAAGGTGGGGAGAGCGGTTCTCTGGACACCTTCACTTCTCCCTTTACCTCTCTGCTGCACCACTGAGGTGTGTGGTGCTCATAGCTGCCTAGAGCTGCCCAGAGTGGGACCTTTACCCGTTCTTTTAAACTGTATGCCATGACCTGGTTAGGCATTTCATATACAGTAGCTCATAAAATCATCGAAAATACATTGAGGTGGGTGTTATCATCACAGTTTATGGACAAGGGAATAAGACTTGGAGGAGTTAGGTGACATACCTAAGGTCACACAGCAAGTAAGTGCTGCTCCGAGTATCACACTGATCCATCTAAGAACAAAGCCTGTGCTCTTACCCTTTCTCCCAACGCTGAGCGGCCTGCACACCCCAGCCCTCCATCCATCTGCACCGCTCGGAGAGTGGGTTGTGGCAGAGCCAGCCTGAGTCCTTCTCTGGGAATTCTCCACCTGGATTGATCCCTCCGGAAGGAAGACAGGTGACCCGCAGTTGAGATCAGAACAGATGGGGCCAGCCAGGGTTTCTAAAAACCATGAGGCCGCAGCAACTTCCTCTAGATTGATGGACCATCTTTTAAGCGGAACAGGACTCTAACACTGAGCCAAGCTGCTCTTAGAGACACTTTTATTCCTCATTCTGAAATTGCACTTGGAGGAGCCAAACCCTTCTTCTTTGGTTTGACATTTTGCCCGTCTTTGAACAATTAGTTGATGTTCCTTATGTTCACTTGTTTCTGCTCTATTTAATTTTCCTGTTGACACCGGTCCACCAAGTGATGGTTATGGAGGTCACTGGTTGCTTTCTCATCTAAGCTGCACAATGAAGGCCTGTCAGCTGGGCTTTTCAGTATGGTCTGTGCTCCCGCTGCTCCTCCTTTCTGTTTACTGTCTGCAGAAATAGGAGAGTCCTGTGCCCAATTTCAAATCCCACAAGCTCTTTGTCTTGCTGTAGCATGTTGGGCTGAGAGGGGGAGATAGGGATCAGATCATAGAGTGTTGGAGCTGGAGTAGACTCCACAGCTCCTCCCAGAGGCACTTGGTCCCATTTTACACGTGGAGAAATGGAGGCCACCCAGCCAAGTGAGGATGGAACCCAGGCCTTCTAGTGTCCAGGCCAGCATCCTCTCTGCTCTCAACTGTTGCTTTTCCATGGTGGACAGGCCCTGAGCCACTGTCTCTAGTTTGTGTGAGAAAGCAACTGGTTCTCATTTTAGCTGGAAACACCCATGCTCATTTTCACCCCTGATGTGGGCAAATTCTCCCACGTCTATTTGGGAAATTGGAAAGAGGAAGCGAGTTAATGATCCTTACGGGCAAGACTCTACTAATCCTCCTTCTTGGGAGGGACTCAGAGACTCCGCACTTCCCTGGGGGCTGCTGGCCTTGTTGGACTTAAACCTCCTTCTGGCCTTTCCCAGGAAGCTGGTCTGAGGAAGCCCAGATGCGTTTGTTTACAGCTGTCTCTGGGTGATGTTCGCCAGGTTCCGTGTTGGAAGGAACGTTTCTATCCCCTTATTTGTATCTCCCATTGGAGAACTCAGGGAGACACACCGATTAATTGCAACCACTTGGAAACCTGGAGGGTAGCAGGCACGAATGGGGCCAGCATTAAGTGGAAAAACTATGGATGTGGTCAGATTTTCCTGTTAATTTACACTCTATCAAGGAAATTTAGTGTCTATGGAGAAGTCATTTAAAGTCTATGAGCCTTGGTTTCCCTGAATATAATAGCGGAACAGTATCTGATTTTCCTATTCCGCAGGAAAGTGGGGAAAATAAGAATAAGGTACCATATGAAAGAATTTTGAAAGCAAAAATAATGGAATGATGGTACCACGAATTTGTTGAATTAGTTTATCTTGCCTGGGAGTTGCAGATCGTTTTTTGTACCTTAGAAAATCATTCTGTGCAAAAAGAGGGCAGATTCCAGCCCTGAAATAACGCAGCTCAGAGCCCGGTAGGCAGGACCGAGAGCAGACTTTGTCCATTGATGGTCTCTCACTTCCAAGAAGGAAAGCTGGAGAGGCAGGCTGGTCCCCCAGATGTCCCTGTGCCCGGTGGTATTGAGTTGGGTTACTGAAGTCCCTGGTAGGGACACAGAGCTATGGCGGGGACCGAGGAAACAGTCTGAGGAAAGGATGCTGTGGGGCCCTGGGGAAGCCTGTGGGTAGGCAGCTCAGAGAGCTGGGAGGACTTGAAGGTGTCACAGCTCTCACGGACAGCCCAGAACCTGGGGAGTGCTGCAGCCCTTGCTGGAGGGAGGCATGTGTGTATGTGTATGAAACACCCATGCTCATTTTCACCCCATGTGGGCAAATTCTCCCACGCCTATTTGGGAAGTCAGAAAGAGGAAGTAGTTAATGATCCTTAGTGGCAAGATTCTAGTAATTGTATGTGTGTGCATGAGTGCATGTATGTGTGTATGAGTGTAGTGTGTGTATGTATGTTTGTGAGTGAGAGTGCATGGGAGTGTGTGTTTGTGTGAGAGTCAGAAGGAGTCTGTATGAGTGTGTATGTATGTGTTTCTGTGTGTGTACATGTGTGTATGTGCATGCTTATGCTCATGGGTGTGATGGGTGTGAGAGCACGTGTGTTTGTGAGTCTGTGTGAGCATGTATGTTTGAGTGTGTAAGTGTGGACGTGGGCTTGTGTTTGAGTGTGTGTGCATATTCTTGTGTGTTTATGTGAGTATGTGTTTGCGTGTGAGTGTGTGTTGGGGGCAGGGCACATAAGCCCTTTGGGAAATAAGGGGCTGTTTTGCTGGCAGTGGTTTCTTTTTAAACTGCAGGCTTGTGTTGCGAATCGTGCTGAGTGAGCTGTGATGGGGAGTGGAAGGTGAGGGGGATAGACCAGTGCTTCTTAAACCATCTGTGGTGAAGGGACAGGTTTCTTTTCCTTTTTTTTTGGGGTGGGGGGTGAGGAAGATTGGCCCTGAGCCAACATCTGTGCCAGTCTTCCTCTATTTTGTATGTGGGACACCACCACAGCATGGCTTGATGGGTGGTGCATAGGTCCCTGCCTGGGATCTGAACTTGTGAACCCCGGATTGCTGAAGTGGAGCTCATGAACTTAACCACTATGTCACTGGGCTGGCCCCTAGACTTCTTTTCCTTCTATCTTCTATCCATCATATCAATACTTTGTACAGTATGCTTAAAAATGAATTACTACAGAAATGCAATAAAAAAGACACAAAATGCAAGTCCCAATTTTAAATTTTTAGATGCAGTGGGCATCAGATTACCCTGTCACACGGCTGTGAAGGTTCCTGAAAGCTTCCGTCAGTTTCTGCGTTGGGGGGGAGCTGAGTGGTCCCTGGAGCATGCTGTGCGCAGCGCTGAGCTAGACTGGTGGGGGAGATGAGGAGAGAGAAAGGAGGGGGCTCTGGGTTCTTAGCTGCAGACCAGCTAGACCCCACTAGCCTGTTTAAATGGAGAGAGACTTGTGGAGGGATCTTAGCAGGTGGCACGGATTTGGGGCCAGAGTAACAGGCTCAGGTTGCCCTTTTGGGGCCATGCTCCCTCTGCTGCCACGTGTGCCGGCAGAGTGGGTGCTCTGCATCAGAGGCCGTGGGTATGAGCAACTGGTTGGTGGAAACCAGCTTTTGCCTTGCTGGGAGCCCTACACTGGGATGCGTGACAGCTTCATCTGAAAGTAGCTTTGAAAATGCCCACCTTGTGGGGGTTCACTAATTATAGTGTAGATGTTTATATAGAAAATTATGGTCATCTGACTCTTCTCTCTCTTTTTTTCCAACAGTATCAAGGCACCTCTTGTGCCTTTTGGCCTGGGATGTCCCGGGAGGTTGGAAGGAATGGTTAAGGTGTGGTGGGAAACTGCTCTGGGGACAGATGGTGGCCTCCGCTGGCCTTGTGGTATCGGTGAGAAAGACAAGATCTGCATCTGTGCCTTAATGCTTTTTCACAGTAGTCTTTTAAATCTGTAATGTCTGATGGGCATCTCGTCAAAACCAGCCTCAGCCCCCTCCCTGGGGCGGTGTGCTGAGGAGGGTTGCTTCCTTGTGGTGCTGTGGGAGTGGGGGAAGGGACACTGGTGGAGGATGATGCCATGTCAAGGTGACCCTTGGACGACCAGCCTTTTAGGACAGCTGGGAGGAAGTCCAGGGATTGGCAGGTGCCTCTCACTCGCCATTTTCATGGTGAAACTCTTGAGAGGGAAGAAGCTGAGCAAAGAGGTCGTCTTCGGATAGACTTTGCTGTCTTATCTGAGTGGGTATTTATTTCCTCGAGAGCCAGAAGGATCTTTACAACTGAGCCCGGGTCGGGGGTCTTGTCCTAGCCCCGCTTCAGGTTTCTTAAGACCTCTGAGCATGTCACTTGGCTCCCTCTGACCCATGTCCTTCTCCAGGCGGCCACAGCACAAGGCAGTTATCATTAAGCATCTTGTCTTTGCTTCTGTTCTCAGGGCAGGAAGATCCCAACAGTTTGCGCCATAAATACAACTTTATTGCCGACGTGGTGGAGAAGATCGCTCCTGCTGTCGTTCACATCGAATTGTTTCGCAAGTAAAGAGGGCCTTCTTTTTTTTTTTTCCTGCAACCTCTGAAGCTTCCACCCATAAATGCTGCCATTAGCAAAACATCAGAGCTATTTTTGAGACACTTTAAAGTGTCAAAGTGTCACCGAATATATTCCTACAGGAGGATAACGTTTCTCCCTAAAGATGTTTTTCCTGTTTGACTATAAAAATTCTTGACCCTTCTAGATGTTTCAAGAACTTCTGGCTCTGAAGATTCCCTAAGAATATTTTCTAAGTGGAATTTAAAAAAAAAATTTATTTTTAATTTTTTTATTGCAGTAACCGTGGTTTTTAACAGTATATAATTTCAGGTGTACATTGTTATATATTTCGATTTCTGTGTTAATTACGTCAGGCTCGCCACCCAAAGACTAATGACCGTCCATCACCACACACATGAGCCTAATCACCCCTGTTGCCCTCTTCCCTACCCCCTTCCCCTCTGGTAACCTAAGTAGAGTTTTTTAATGCATGTAAAAGTCAGCCTAATATTCCATTTTTTAATGTTAAATAAACCCAGTGTGTAAAGTAACAATTGCTAGATGTATGTTGCTGTTGCAGAACCAATTCATCAACGTGTTGAAGAGCTGATTTTAAGCCATTTTAAGCTGAATGAGGTACTCCTTTGGGTTCTAGGCTTCCTTTTTCCAAGAGGGAGGTGCCCGTGGCCAGTGGCTCTGGGTTTATCGTATCCGAAGATGGACTGATTGTGACAAATGCCCACGTAGTGACCAACAAGCACCGGGTCAAAGTTGAGCTGAAGAATGGTGCCACCTACGAAGCCAAAATCAAGGATGTGGATGAGAAGGCGGACATTGCACTTATTAAAATTGACCACGAGGTAAGGGTGTTCCCCAGCTGCAGAGCTGAGTTCTCAGGTGCCCTGGCTAAACTGGGCAAAACCTGGAGAGCTCACAAGGCCCCAGAGCTCCCTGATTTCATGAGATTCCCAGGGAGAGCCCTGAAGCTGGGCTCAGCCTGTCAGGTGTGGACCAAAGGGGAGCAGTTAGGAGATGCTGAACAAGGCCTGAGGAGGGGGAGGGGGAGAGGGTGGGGAGGGGAGGGGGAGAGGGTGGGGAGGGGAGGGGCTCCTTTAGTAAGCAGGCTGTAAGATCAGAGAGTTGTAAACATAGTATTTTACCTTTTTATAAAGGAAAGCAATAGGTTTGTAAAGAACTTAGTAGGTAAGCAGTGAAAACTGAGTCTCCTTTCCGTTCCTGACCCCCAGTCGTCTGCTGTTACAGAGTTGTATTTATTTGTGTGTTCCCCAGATTTTGAAAAAACCAGGACTCCCAAACTGGGTTTTTGCAGGGTTACTAAACGTGCTGTAAAACAATACTCCATACTCAAAAAAGTTTTGGAAACCTTGAATTAAAACAAAGCTAATGGATTCTTCTTTACAGAACTTCCCAGAGCTTTAATATGCTAATATGCACGTGACTTTCCTGCAAAAGGGGCTAGACTCCAAATTATGATGGTCTGAGGATAGATTTTTTTTTTTTCCCCAAAACTGAGACATATTGAGCTCAATTTGGGAAATTCTGTGTTTGAAAATGGTTTGTTTTTATTTAAATATTCTCCTGGCAGTCATTTTTGCTCTCTTGATTTCTTTAAGCAGGCTTCATACCTGAAATAAATCCAGTTCTTACTAGACCATCAAAAATTCCCACTTGTCGGTGCCTTGATTTCGGAGGTTTGGTTGGCTGTGTAGCGTGTGCACTGACATTACGTTTTCTGGTTTCTTCACGCCCTTGTAATTTTCCAGACTCCATATGGAAGGAAGAACCTGGGTAGGTCGGAATCTTGTTGCTGGCCCGGGAAAAGATCATAGATGGAGAGTTAGAAGGGACCTGCTTTTCCAGCTCTCTGCGTGACTTTACCTGGATGTGGGCTGTGAAGTCAGGCCGGTGTGGTGATGCACAAGCTGTTTTTGTCTGTGCTGTTTATCGGGGCAGAAACAGGCTCTGTGCCTGGTGTAGGTAACTGGCCTTTAGCGAGGTTGCAATTGCATGTTATTTCTATTAGGTTACTGTGGAACTTCTAAGCAACAACGAATCTTTCAAAATGTGTTTATTGGTCACAGTATAATGATAACTTCTATGAGATAGGCTCAATGCTGGGCCAGGTTCTGCCTTCATTTGTAACTTTCACCTGATCTGCAAGATAGCTGTATTATCCCCATTTTATAGAGGAAGAAACAGGAGCTCAGAGAGCTTAAGGAAGCTCCCCAAGGCCACACAGCTACACTGTGGTGACATTATAGCCTCCTAAGCCAGCCAGGCTGCTGCTCCCTGAGTGCCCAAGCCTGTGGCCCTTACTGCAAGGATGGAGCCTGACCTTTTGGTGTGATGGGATGGCTGGACTTTAAATAGCTCACGGGAAGGCTAGTGCATCCCTGTTTAGGAACATGCTGCTAGAAAGGTGTCCAGGATGTGGTAGTCTCACCGGAAGGAGGCCGGCCAGAATAGTACTTCCTGTGGCCACATGCAGGACTTTTCAGCTGCACCAAGCCCTTGGAAGGCAGCCAGCTGTGGGGACTCTCTGCAGGCAGGGCGCTGATCTGACGCTGCCTCAGCTGCCCCCGCTGAGTAATTCCGCCTTTGGAATGCGTGGTGCACACCATGCAACTACTCCTGGCCTGGGGATATTCTTCTCCGATTTGGAGCCAAGGTGGAGAGTATATCCTGGTGTCACCCCTGGCATGTCCAGGCAGGATGTGAAAGATCTCGACAGACCAGCTTTGCGGAGTGTTTCTGACCTGACTCTTGCTGTGCCTGGGAGCCTAGCCCTGCCGCCAGCAGTCTGCTATCTGAGATGTGTTTCTAGCCCAAGAGAAAGGGGCTTGAAAATTTAAAGTGGAACTTATGTGGCTTTTCAAAATGGAATCGGAAATGAAAGGATATTAAATTGCAGACACCCACACAAAAGACTGGTTTCCACTGACTACACTGCTTTTTTTGCTGATAGTAGTTGAAAGTGGAGAGAGTCAAAGCGTCTCTTCTGGCTCTTTCCCTCTCGTTCCCGCAGTCTGATGATGATTTAGGAGGGGGCTGAGGCTGGCTTCTAGAGAGCCTCGGTTTGGAAGAAGCCTCTCACCTTGGCAAATGCGAATTCAGGCCAGCACACAATTTTTTTTTTTGAGATTTTTAAAATTTTTCCCTTTTCTCCCCAAATCCCACCAGTACATAGTTGTGTATTTTTAGTTGTGGGTCTTTCTAGTTGTGCCATGTGGGATGCCGCCTCAGCATGGCTTGATGAGCAGTGCCATGTCCGCGCCTAGGATCCGAACCAGCGAAACCCTGGGCCACCGAAGTGGAGCGCGAGAACTCAACCACTCGGCCATGGGGCCGGCCCCGACAAGATTTAATGCATGTGCAGGCGGTGGGTGGGGTGTGAGCTGGCCTTGCAATGTCGCTCTCAGGAACAATGAAAAAGAACCAGTAGGAATATTCAGAGGAGGCAGAACAGAACCAAGAAAAACTGAGCTTGAGGATCGAAAACTGTTCCAAACGGTGCTTGCCGTGTGAGGCCAGGGCCTGGCCTTCCCAGGGCCATTGTCAAATCCCAATGAAACTGATGTGACCACCCACCACGTACATGGCCCAATGGCTAAGTTGGTGGCTCATAATCTGGCCCCATTTCCTCTCCCGCATCATGATTTCAATTGAAGTCTTCTCCATTGCTTAAGGACAGCTATCGTCCTTCCCGAGCATGGTTTTCGAGCCACTTTTAATGAATGGAAATTACCATGGACATGGGTTGTCATTGCCTGCTCATCATCCAGCCCCCCTTCTTCTGAGGCCAGCAGCCAGCATTTCCTTTGGGGTCTGCTTCTCTCCCACTGGACACTGCGGGGAGCTGGAGGGGCCCCACTGCCTCTGGGGTCAAGAGGTGGACACGTGCCCTGTTAGACCAAGCAGGTCCTCCCCCTGGAGCGGCAGCTGGATGTCACCCCCAGAAAAGCTACATGGCTGAAGCTGGTGTAGCCCCTGCTGCTCAGAACCCCCTGTCTGAGTTCCTGCCCTTTCTGAGCCTGATTTGTCTACTTTTCCTTCCCTTCTTGGAGCTCCCCTCACATCTCCAGTAAACCCCTCCTGGCTTGAAGTTGCCAGAGACATTTCTGGGCTTGCAACCAAAAACCATTTTTTTTTTTTTTTTTTTTGCTTCTCGCTGCTGAGCAGACACATGTGCACTCACTTTCCCTGCTGAGTTTCGAGACGGGGAGAACTTTTGGAAGAAAGCACACAAGAGCCGAGCAGCTGTGTCTTGCTTGGTCTGCTGCCCCCCCACCAAGCTGGAGGAGGAGGGTGTCCCCATGCAGGCCTGTCCCCTCCAGCCGTGGCCAGGCATCCCTTCCTGTGCTTCTGTCCTAGGATTTGCAGCTCCCCTTGCCATGGCTGCGCCGGCGTTCCACACTTGCCTGGAGAGGGAATGCCAGCTGCAGGAAGCAGGGACAGGCAGTATACATGCAAACATTTTAATAGAAAGCAGCTTTGAGGGCAAACTAGTTCAGCTTCAGATACAAACTGTTTCCAAATGTGTTTAATATGACACTGGCCTTGTTTGCAGAACATTTAAAATTTTTATCCAAAGACAGCATTTTGTCCATGCAGTTTTTTCCTGAGTTGTTCACAAAGAGAGAGAGAGAAAGGGAGAGGGAGAGAGAGAGGTAAAAAGAGAGTGATTTGGTTTCCTTTAGGCCAGAGTACAGGGTAGGAACACTGGGGATGTATGAAGAAGGTAAGAGGGGCAAGGTCCTTTGGATGCAGCTGTTTTTCCAGCTGTGTTGATTAGGAAACATGCAGGAGAAAAGCATCTGCCCCCCCTTGATGATTGCAACTTGCAGATCATGTCTTGTGTACCCTGCATAAAACCTGTTACACATTTCCCACCACGTACAAGGAGATCTTAACTCCTTACCAGGGCCTTGAAGGCCCAGCCTGATGGGGCACCCCCTCCCTCCCTCCCTAAACTCATCTCCTCCCTCTGCCCCTCACCCACTCCGCCTAGCCACCCCCCACCCTCCCATTGCCTCCCATAAACCAGGGCTGTTCTCCTGAGGGTCTTGGCCATCCCCTCCCCTGGCGTATCTCACTCCAGCTCCTCCAGAGTTGACTCTCCCATCCTTTGGGGCTCGGGTTAAATTCTGCCTTAGACAGCCCTTCCCTGACCCACTACCCAAGGTAGCTCCCCATGTCCCAGTACCCCCTCTGCCCATCATTCTGGGGACACATCACCCCAGAGATGATCACCTTGTGCTGATCATTTTTCCCTCCTCCTCTCTTTACATAATTTACAATTGTCTTATTTATTTGTTGATTTAAGTTTATCTCTGCTTCTGGAGTGTGAGGGACACGCCTGTCTTAGTCACTTCTCAGGTAGGAGATGCTCGACAACCCCACCCCGAGGATGAGTCTCAGAGCCCCCTGCTCTGTGGGTGCTGGGCGGGGAGGCGCTGGGGCCTGGTGCTGTGAGCTCCTCTCTCCTCTCGGATGGGGAGATGAGCCTGCCACAGGCTGGCTGCAGAGCCCTCCCTGTCCCAGACTCTCGGCCAGCCCTCATCTGATCCCAAGGGCCGACTGGGGCTGGATGGGCGGGTGGCTCTGCGGGGCTGCGGTAGCTCTGTGGTCTCTGGGAGCTCAAGGCGCTGGTGAGGTTTCCTGTGGGCGCTTTCCCCTGACGCCAGCAGCCAGGGCAATATTTGGAAGTCGCCTTGTGAAGGCTTGTGAGGTGGTTTTCTTCCCTCCCCCCGACCCCGGCCTACATCCGTCCCTGGCCACCTTCGGGCCAGTTGCCACCTTCAGACCTGTTTGAAGTGGCTGAAGAGGGAGACCTCTGGGCTCGGGGCTGCTTTGTTTTCAGAGGGGCCTTTTACTGCTGAGCTGGCTGAACCAATGATCTCCATGAGGTTCAGATATTGGGTCGCTTCGGGAGGGGACCGAGGGGCCTGGGGCCTTCCATGCACACGTCCTGGGAGCCACTGAGCTGGCTGCGTCTGCTCCAGGCCTCTCTCAGCATCGGGCCGAGTGTGTGGTGAATCTGCTTTGAGTTCTGAGTGAGGAGGGTCCCGGTGGCCCCCCGGGGGCGGTGGCGGGGGGGGCGGGGGGGGGGCAGGCGTGGCCAGGCGCTGGGTGTGACTCATGACCCCCCGCCTGCCGGCAGCCGGTTCTCCTCAGGCAACCCGCTTGTCAGAAGCGCTGACTAAGCCGCCGGAGCTTGTCCAAAAGTGCATCAGATAACACAGAGCCCGTGCTGGAGCGGCTTCCCATCTTCTGGAGTCTGTCACTCAAGCTCATAAAGCACTGGGAGCCTGGAATGCGGACTGCGCCACCATAGTTACCCTCTCAATTTGTTTCTGTGTTTTTCCATTTTGGAGTCTTTCTCCCCACTCCCTCCTCACTGGCCTTTTTGTGGTCTCCTTTCTCTCCCTGAACTTAGAGGGCCGCCATCGCATTTGCTGAAGAGGCCACAGACCCTGCTGATGTTGTGTAGCTCCTATTATCGTATTGATTTTTACCATTTTTAGGGGGTGGGAATCAATATTTCATTAGGTGATGTAAGTGCAGACGGCAGAGTGGAAGCGGCAGTTGTTCCTCTGTGCCAGCCTTTGTCCAGAGGCTGATGAGGACATGGCTCCTTATTGTTCTGATTGCAGCTCCTTCTGGAATGTGAAAATGTTTCAGTTCCCCAGACCATCAAACCCAGAGCCCTTGTGTGTTCTCTGGCCCAGTTTCAAGAACTTAGATGATTGTTGAGGAAATTCTTTGGCTGTGTTTTTCTCTTAATATGGTAATGCCTTTTTTCTCTTTGGCGCTCTCTCTTCAGGGAACTGGATTAAGACTATTATTTATGGTTCTGACAAAGCAACTCCCAGGGTGTTGGGGCTGAGTCTGTAGATGCCCCATCCGGAATGTCTCCTGTGCCCTTCACTTGTTCCCTTTGAGTTCAGTGAGTGTGTAACACTGTGTTAGAGTCCATCGTTGACCACCTGTGGCCTGCAGTCCAAACCTGGCCCTCGATCTGTTTTTGTAAATAAAGTTTTATTGAAACGCAGCCGTGCCCATTCCTTTACATAGAGTCTGTGGCTGCTTTTACCCTACAACAGCAGAGTTGAGTAGTTGGGATGGAGACCAGATGGCACTTGAAGCCAAAAGTATTTACTTTTTGGCCTTTCACAGAAAAAAGTTTTCCAACCCCAGTGTGAGATGATTAACACCTTGTCCTAGAGGAGCTGAATGTGCTGGGAGCTAAATATGCTCATGAGAGCCAAGCGAGGTGAAACGCTAGGTGAGCAAAAGCGGAAGGACAGGGACGCTGATTTCGTTTGTTCCTTCTCTTGGAGGGGATTGTGCTTCTTTGCTGACGATGATGCTTAGGTCTTGCTGGATTCAGCAGAGAGAGGCCTTTTTTTTTTTTTTTTGCCCATTTCTTGTAATATCAGTAGAGAGGAATTTACATGAATTCCAAGATAATTTGCAAATTATTATCCAGTTTTAAATCCTAATGATCTCTTAAGCTCTGGTTTGTTCATTCGTTCAGTCATTCCTTATTCATTGACTATAAATATTTATTGAGCATCTGTCCTGGCCAGACATGTGTTAGGTGCTGCGGCTGTCTCAGCGATGGGCGAGAGCTGTGGAGCTGATCGTCTAGTGTGGGATACTTGAAGAAATCTGGTGATAAGTACAAAGAAGGAACAAACAGAGCAAGAGATAGAAGGCAGTGGGGGCTGGGAGACCTCTATGCTCAGTGTAGATAGGGAAACTTACCTGAGGAAGTGACATCCACGTTGAGATGGGAAGGACAGATAGAGCCAGCCCAGGGGAAGAGTGGGCGGCCCAGAGTTGCTTAGTTCTCCTTTTCTGCCCAGCCTGGAGGACCTGGACCTTGGACCAAGTGCGAACTTATTTCCCAGAATTTATGAGAGTCCTCCAGAACACAAGCCAATGTTTCTGGTTAGCTGGTTCCTCTGCATATGGTCTATGTCTCTTATTGGCCTTGGTTCTTTGGGGTTCCTGGTCATCCTCTGGAAAGCTCCAATTTCTTATGTAGTCCATCTCGTGAGAGTCTAAAAGTGCAAAGGATTCATACTGAGCCGGTCACCCCTCATTCATGGATGCAGTTTCCCAAAACTGGTTTCCTAAAACCATCCAGAGCACTTTGGATGGCAAGGGAGAAATAAGACATTCTGATGAATTGAGGACTGATTATTCTAATAAAAGTGCTAATTAACAAGTCACTTTTGTTAATTAAGGCACCAGAATCTGATAATGGGAATGTGTGAGTCATCGTATTTCCCTCTTTGCTTTGGCTACGAGGCATCTCATAGAAGTCATTGGCCCTGTGGTTAGATAATTCTCTATGCCTCCATTTTACGTCATGAATATATATTAATGAACTTATAATATGCCTGGTGTCATTGACCATCTCAAATTATGTCTATATAGAGGAGGTTATACATCTTTTAAAAATTTTAAAAATAAATTTGAAAGAAATGATATATTTTGGGCAACTTCTGCGTATATGGGGCCGCACAGTGCTAAGTGGTCATGGGTAATGAGGACCAGCGTGCCTTTGGTTCAGTTCAGCAGACGCTGAGTGGCGGCTCTGTGCTGGGTGCTGAGTCTACTGAACAGAGTGAGACCACAGCTCTTCCCTTTGGGGAGTTGATGGGTATAAGCTGCTCCCTTTGCCTCCCTGAGCCCCAAGCCTGCAACCTTACAGACAGCTGAAAACCAGGCTTCATCCAGAGTCAGTTACCCCGACTGAAACGCCAGGCCTTGGCTAACCCCACTTATTAGGCTAACCCCACTTTTAAGATCCCGATAGATCTTTTTTTTTTTAATTGAAGTAACATTGGTTTATAACGTTATATAGATTTCTGGTGTACATTATTCTATTTTGATTTCTGTGTAGAGTACATTGTGGTCACCTCTCAAAGTCTAATTGCCGTCAGGCACATGTGTACCATGACTGATGGATCTTTTAAGATCTGCTTTGTTCATTCTTTCATTTATTCACTTTCACATTCATTGATTTTCCTAAATACTTATTTTCCAAACACTGTTGGCCACACTGTGGTAGCAGCATTGGTCGAGTTGAAGTAAGTGGATGCAAGTGGAAGGATCAGCGGCTGATGAGTGGAGAAGGCAAGAGTTACACTTGACGGAGACGCTGTTTTTCCTCCTCTGGATGCCACAGAATATGTACAATCTGTGGGAGCCGTTGGGCTCCCGCACACAGCTGTTGACATTTTGTGGTTTAAACAACAAGAATAAGGGAACATTTGAAATGCCAGCATTTCGTGATATACTTAAAGGAGACTAAATATTATGGTGGTGTTCATAAACAGTGAGGAGCGAGGCTGTTTTGTTTTTCGTTTCCTCTTTCTCTCTCTCTCCTTTGTTTTTGCATAACCATCTTCTATTCTTTTTATCGTTCTTTCTCCTCCATCTCCCTACTTCTCTTCTCTCTCCCCCTTGACCTTCTACCCCCCTGCCACCCTCCCATTCGTCCCACCTCTTCCACCTCTGCTGTCCCTATTCAGCAACAACAGTATGTCAAGTGGGAAATGGATGGTGGGCGCCTTGATGACCCCGTTCTTCTGAGTTCTGTGTGTGTTGGTGACCTCAGTGCCATGGAGCAGATCCTGCCTGCCCTGGCCTCTGCCCTGTGGTCTCACCCTCTGCAGCCACCCTCCCTTGGCCATCCCTTGACCTCCACCCTCTCTAATCTGCATCCCAAGCATCTTGCTCTTGCTCCACCTCCTCCCCTGGCATGGCTGCTTTATGGGTGTGTGTCGTGTGCGGGCACGGGCCTTGTGCTCAAAAGGGCCCCATAGTTGGGGGGTTTATGCTCTGGGGTTGATATCTTAATTTCATCTTGGAATTTGTGTTGTGTAAGTGAAATCCAGTGGAGTCAGTGGAGTGTGTGCCAGGGGCTTGGAGCCTTGACTCACACAATGGTCTTCCTCCTGCCACCTCTGCACCTCCCCAGGACGGGGTCTCAGCTCCCTGCTTTCCTGTCCCCTGGACCCCTGGCCACAGGAAGCAATCACTGCCATCCTCTGTCCCCCAGGGGGTCTGCACATGCCATGGAATCTGGGGGCAGCGAGTGGTGGCAGGGCTCAAGTGGACGACCCCATGGGGTGTTCTGTCGCAACTAGGCAGGGCCAGGCCTCTTCCACTCCGTCCAGGTACCTAGTGCATCCTGCTTGGAAGGAAGTTTCAATGCCCTTGGGGATCATTCATCCTCCTTGGGTTGGGGGATGGGCCCTTGGAGTGGGGTGATGCCTGGCTCGACTTCCCCACCCCTAGCCAGCACAATGTGTGGGTCCATCTGGTAGCTGGTGGGCAGAGCACTGAGCCTGAGGCCCTGAGTGTCAGACTCAACCTGGTGAGTATCTTTGTGTCCCAGAGAGTGTGACACTAAACAGCAAATATGAAACATCATGACAGGTCGAGAGAGAGAATGTGGAAGAAAAGAAAAAGCTTTATGTTTTAGTACCTTGAACGGCACTTTTTACGCACTTTCTGAACAAGAGGTTTGCATTTTTCTTTTTCCTTGGGCCTCACAAATTATGTAGCTGGTCCTGTCCCTAGTAACTCAACTCTAGCAAATCTGGTTCATCTGGGTCCACAGGCTACTGTCCCTCACCCCCTCGGGGGCTCACGTCCCTCCTGACTCAGGCTGGGTCACTGTCTCAGGCGCATCTCAGATGCTGACACCCCCTGGAACGCCTCTGCGGCCTGGTTTCTTCTTAGGCCTGTGAGCTCCCTGGCACTGCCTCTTGCTGGGGATGGGGGATGTGCTGTTTTCCCCACTGTATATTTTTTAAAGAAAATGAAAGGTTAGCATAACTGTTTCCAGAGGCACATTGAATCACTCAGTTGAGTCACAGCCAGTTGGTGCAATATTGGCTTTTGAAGCAAACTTCAGCCGACTCCCAGGACCAGGCTGGAAGCCCCAGCCCCTGGAGCACGAGTGTGCCGGGCAGCTGGTGGATGCGGTGGCTTCTGCAGATTCAGCAGAAAAAACATTTTTGTAACAGGAATGGTTTATACTTTTCAAGAAAGAGAAAGACGTAGTTGACTAGTCTCATTAAGTTAAAAAAAATTTGCCCATTTTTCCTTTAGTATAATTGGTTCATCTTATTGCCCTTTTCTCCAAGCTTCAGGGAATGAGGTTGCAGTGAAATGAGCACTCAGGGGCTGTTCGGCAAAACCCAGTGTGGCCAGAAGCTGAAATGCTGGTGGGTTATTGCTTTTGGGTCCTCTCTGGCTGATTAGTGGCTGAGCCAGCATCCGGAAAATTCCAGGAATCCCCCCTCCCCTTGCGGCTGTAGGAGTTGGCAGGGATTAGCTGACCCCCTTGGGGAGTTGTGTGCACAGAGATTTGAAGGGTTCTGATACCTGTTTTGATCTTACTAATTTAACTGTTGTCTGATAATAGGTTTTTTGGAACTCTACCAGGCCTTCTGGAAAGAGCCCTAATTGTCAGCTGGAATGACCTTGGACGTCACCAGCTCAATTCCCTTATTTTAGAAGCGGTGAAACCAAGACCCAGAGAAGTCAATCAAGTGGCCCAAGGTCATGGAGTGAGTCAGTACAGGACCAAGACCAAACCCAGATGTCCTGCTGCGTGGGACAGTGTGCTCCCAGGGTGTGTGGAGGCCGAGGTGGCACTGAGTGTGCGCGTGTGCGTGTGTCTGTGTGTGTGTGCACGCATATGTGCATTTTGTCTAAGTCTTCACTTCTGTACCACCCTTGGTTAATGCTGGAGAATAAGCCCGAAGCAAGCCCTCAGCCCGGGGGGCATTACTCAGCACAGACCCAGCTTTTCTTCCCTGGGAGAATCTGGCAGTTGTGACTCATCTTCAGCAGGAGCCCAGGCCACATGTAGAGCCCACGAAGCAGGCGGGCCACACAGGCCCCAGCCCGGGCTGTCTGAGGATAATCTGGGCTCCTACCATTGGAGAAACAGCACGGCCTGGGCCCTCACCCTGAGGACACATGAGCTCGGCTCCTCTGGCTGGCCTCTATTCTGATTTTTCTTCGACGCCCCCATCGTCCTGTTGTGTGTCACTTCTGCTCCTGCTGCCTGCCCTTGTGACACAGTCCAGGCACAAGACAGCTCTTTGTTGCTGGCCGGCTGTGTGCCCTGAGCCTCTGGGCAGAATGGGCTGGCGAGAAGTACACCTGGACTGAAGATGGCAGGGACTCCAGTCCCGGTACTGCCCCCACCTCGCTGTGGGACCGTCAGTGTGCTGGTGAGTGGATGGGTATGATGCCTGTCCTATCTGTCCCACAGAGCGGAGGTTTCAGAGGCCAAGGGACTGGCAGAGCACGGGGCACTGGCCAGGCTCTGCTCGGACCGCTTTTATCTTGTGCTGACCATTGCTTTCCTTTGAAGCCGACGTCTCCTCTTGCCCCAGGCCCCAAACAACCCTGCATGAAGGAGCATATAGTAGTAGAGCCCTTTCCAAATGTTATAGGTGTTAGGATGACCACTCTAAAATGAGGCTTCGGTGGCCTCTCATGACTGCGCACTCCCCAGCCCTCCGCCTCCCTGCTGATGGAACCCGGGGCTGGTCTTCAGTTTACCCGACCCACTCCATTCCTAACTCAGGCAGATCCTGAGGGGCTAACTCATGGGAGCACATTCCCCTCACCAAAGGGTGCTTGAGGGTAACCTTATGACCAGATGCTGGCTGATGAGCTAATATGCTGGGCCCTTCTGGATTCTCAGAAAGAATCCAGAGATAAAGAATCCAGAGATCAGAGAGAAAAGATCCCTTTACTTCCCCGGGGCATTGTCACATCTTTATGTCATGCTTGGGCTGGCAGTGGTGGTTTTGTGACTGTGAGAACAGGCTGAAGTTGATCAGACAGAAAGAAGGAAGGAGCCCTTCTCGATGTCGTCCTTTGAGAATTTGAGGTCATCAGCCCCGCCACCACCCTGCCCTTGAACAGGTGGATATTGATTCCATTTTGCATTGGATTTTCTGTTACTCGTAGCTGAAGAAACCCTACTTGATGCACTCAAATCATTTTTAGCGTTGATCTATATTTAGCCCTTATGGAAGATTCTAGGCTGAGCTGACCATAGGGAGGGAGAAGGACTCTCACTTTCTGCTGCTGTGTGTCCTGGTGGCTTGTCTGTATCTTCACCCATCAGACAGTGGATGTCACTGGAGGGCACGGTGGATTTCATTGATCTCTTGTGTTCACCGCGCCAGGCACGTGGGAGACGCTCAGTGAATGCTTGTTGAGAAAGTTCTCTTTCGTGTTGGCTGTTGCATGGATGTAGCGCTGCCAGCTCTGCTGGTGGGTGTTTGTTTGTTGTAGTCTGAATGAACGGTAGGGCCTTCTTTAACCATGCAATGCACCAGCCTCTTCCAAGTTTCAGCATTAAATCTACCACACAATTATTATCCTGCCTACGGCTGGGATTTAGTGATTTCACATTGACGTGGTGAGTCTGGAGGCCACACCCGGGACTTCTGACACCCTCACCTGGGCTGTTTCTACATCGACCTGGGTGGCATGGGCCAACAACTCGGGTGTTAGGGGGATTTTTTTAAAGTCCTTCTTGTTGGCTCTGTGGTGAGGACGTCATTCAGCATTAGTGGGTCACCTGCAGACTGCCGGCGGCTGTGCATTTCAACCTAGATGCCACCTGTTTTCTGCTGTTTTCCCA
Organism: Equus asinus; assembly: GCF_041296235.1. Lineage (NCBI taxonomy): Eukaryota > Metazoa > Chordata > Mammalia > Perissodactyla > Equidae > Equus > Equus asinus. The sequence goes on along the minus strand of NC_091791.1, from coordinate 10,557,760 downwards.
GGCCGCTCCCCATTATGAGCAGGAGCGTGACCTTGAGAACTGGCAGTGCAATGGATTCACTTTGGGATGTCTCTCGTTCTAGGAGGACGTGGGCCAAATTCGAGCTGCAGGCTCTCCAGGTGGGGCCCGAGGGCTCTGAGGTGGAGCCTCGGAGTTTTGCTTTTGCCACTTCGAGCTCTCCCGCCTCGCGGCTTTTGTGCGCACACCCCCCTTGCATTTTCATCCCCCATGGTTGGAGACTCTGCCGTGAGGGCGGGATCTGCGGGCCCCGTTCTTCCTCATCTCCTCTTTGCTCTGCCGAGTGGAGGAGGGATGTCTGCGCTCTGACTTGGTAGGCGTGCTGCAAGGCTCTAGCGAGATGGTGAGATGGGGGAAGTGGCTATTAGGAGAGGGGCTGGCATCTCCCAGATGGCCTGTGGCTGGGGCCGCTTTAGAGGGAGACTCAGACACAGTGTCTGCAGCGGGGAGCCCGGAGACGGCTTTGATGTGGGAGGCGTGGGAACCAGCCTTCGGACAGCAGCGTGGGACTAGACCAGGGTGGGCGGATTCCCGGTTTCACGTCTGCAGGTCAAGGCCGAAGGGTAGCTTTGAGCTTCCAGCCATATCTGCAATTCATCTCCCCTAGGTCCTCCCATGGAGCGTGTGTCTAGACAGCTATGGAGTAAAATGCTCAATCACTGAGTAGGAATTTGGCCAGCAGAGGTATAGCTGCGCCGAGCAGCCAGGCCCGAGGTGAGGATCGAGGCTGAGAATGAGCTTCACTTGGATCTGGAACTGACTGGAAAGCCTGATGCTCATGGGGCCAGCTGGCCCCCAAAATGGCCCCCAAAGGGCATTTCGACTTCACAAGAACTGTAAATCTGGCCTGGCCCACGTCGCTGTCCCATGTCACACCCTTGCAAAGATTTCTGCCTGATAGTTAGAATTCTGGGTTAACACGTACCAGGTGCAGGTCTGAGAGTTGGGAAGCCTGTTTCTTTGTGAGGCTGCTCATCAGCTGTGAGAAGTCAGACCATCTCTGAGCCTCAGTTTCTATTATCTGTAAAATGGGGGCAAATCTGTGCTAACTCCCAAGGTGGTCATGAAAGTGCTTTGTCACCTGAATTGACTGTCATGACACCAATTCAGCCTTCATAGTGTACCCTGCCATATGTAATCTGCTTACTTTTTTCTGTTTTAGGATTGTCCTTCCTAATCTATGAAACGTTTGAGGGATAAGAACGTAACGTGGCAGAGGTGTTGCCTGTTGGTGCAGGGTTGATAAACGGCTCTTGTGATCTGCATTTCCTCCTCCTGTGTTTGAGTGATGATTGGTTCTCAGGGAGATTCTGGGCTCGTATGGCCCGTGTCCACTTGCTCAAGCCCATGCGGTCACCTGAGTGTGGACAACTTCGCTATGCTGGAGCCATGCTTGTCCGTGGGGCTCTCTGGGCCTGTTATGGGTGGCAGGCGGTGTCCCCTGGAGACCTGGCCCTTCCCAGTGGGCACAGCTGAGCAGCATGCAGGCCACTGGTTTCTCCTCCCATCGGGGGGGGGGGTCTTTCCTTTCTGTCCTCACAGCTTCTGCTCCCCCAAAAGCGTTTGCCTCCTTCCCGCGTCCTCTGGGCCTGAGCTCAGATTTGGAAGAGAAGAGCTTGACGGAGTACTGTCTTTAGGCCCCCGTGCCTTGTAAGCCCCCTGAGACCCGGGTGCCTGGGTCTGGCCCCTTGCTGGAGGTAGAGGTGGGGTGGCAGGGGTGGGGGATGAGCAGATGCTAATGAAGACCTCCCAGTGAGTCCTGCCATGTCACTTCCTGATGTGGTTTCCAGTTTGTGGCTGACTTGATGGGGCTGGGCCCACCTCTCTGTGTTTGAACTTGGTCTCTTGCCTTGCAGTCGGCGAAAAGCCAGTTATCTTGGGCAGCCAGGCAGCCTCAGGCCCAGGAGCCTTTGCCACTGTGTCCTCTTGCCCATCCATAAGCCCAGCCCTGAAAGCCATTCCTGGACCCCGAAGGAACCATACTGTCCCTGGCAGGCCTCCCCCAGAGTGGCCGAGCACACACCACCGGCCCTGCCTCCCGCCCACCCACCCCTGCGACTGCTGGATGAAGTCATTCCTGGCAGGGGCAGCTGGCGCGGGCCCAGGGTAAACAGGCCGTGCTGAGCTTGCTGGTGTTCTGCTGGACGCTGATGAGCTCGGGGAGTGTGGGGCTGCAGGCCTGCCCCCTCCAGGGCAGCACCATGCTCTCTGGCCTCAGGTGACCCCAAGGGCAAAGGGTCACTGTCAGGGTGGACCTGCACCACCAGCCCTCTCCTGGGTGGAGGGCTGGGTGACTCAGACTAGCCGGTGGGAGGTTCGTGGGTGGGGTTTCCTCCACTGGGTCTGCACAGACCCCAGTACTAATAACCCTTAACGCTTATGATGCTTACGTGTCCCACTCACATGATGCTTACCATGAGCCAGGTGCTATTCAAAGAGCTGCTCAGGTCTTAAGTTACTTAATTCTCACAACTAACCCATGAGATAAGTGTGCTACGTTGTTGCCATTTTCCAGATGAGAACACTGAGGACTCAAGTGGTTGTAAGCTCAGGCCGGGACCTAATCAGGGTCTGAGCTCTTGACCACAGTACTCTACTGGGCCTCCCAGTGTCTACGATCTGATGGGCATTCCTTCTCATGTGGTCTCTTAAAGTCAGTTTTAGGTCTTAGATGATTTCTTCGACATTCCTTCTTCCTCCATGGACTTTCTGGCCCAGCATCTCCTTGAGCAGCACCTTCCTTATTCGGGGTGGAGAGGGGGTCTTTGCGGCATCGTGCTGTGGAGCAGTTAAGAAGGTCTGGGTTTGGGCTCGCAGTCCCAGGTTTAACTCCCTGCTGTATCTCAAGTCGCCCAGTTGCTTGGAGCCTCAGTTTCTTCAGCTGTTAACTGGGTCCAGCGATCAGCCCACCTCATCCATTGGTCTCTGCTCCATCCCTGGCAGAGGAGATACTGCAGTAACTGCTGGTTCCATCCACCCCACCCTCCTGGCCCCCTTGCCTCTTTCTTTCTTTTTCAAGGTGGACAAGTGTGAGTTGGGGTTAGCATGAGGCCTGGGCTGGGCTTTGCCTTCTGGGCCTGGTCCACGTTGTTCAGGCCAGCCGCTGATGGAGGCCCAGCTCTCCCCAGCCCTGGGGACTTGAGCTGGCTTTCCTGTGTCTGGTTTTAGTTTGAAGAGTTGTTTGGGGCTCCTGACTCGGCCCAGCCTTCACAGGGCGTGGGGATAGGGCCCGTTGGGTTAATGAGCCTGCCTGGGCTGGGGAGCAGAGGCGCTTGGTTGGTGGAGGGCCTTTTCAGGTGAGGAGAGAGCCCACCTTTTGGGTCTTGGTGTCTGGGGTCCTGGATGCCTCCTGCACCAAGCCCCGTCCTGGCCCCTCCCCAGAATTGCTGAGGACTTAGCACAGAGCCGCACTGAGCAGTCAGTGCCACCCTCGGTGCTCCCGGTTCTCCAGGACTCTGGCGTATGTGCCTATGATAAGTGGGGGCAGAGCCCCTTTCCCTTCCACCCCGGGGGTGTGTGGGCTCAGGATCTTTCTTTGGGACTTTGCTCCCTAAGAACCCCCAGGCAGTCTTGCCCCAAATCCCAGATTTGTCTCCTCTGTCTCCTGGTCTCAAGGTTTCAGAGCGTCTGTGCCGATAGTGTCAAGATGTGGTAAGACCCTGAGATGGCCTCCAGTAATGTTCCCACGTGTTCCTGGGCTGTGCCCTGCGACAGCTCAGCACATGGTGATTGCTGTAGGTGGGAGGGAAGTGCCGCCTTTGGCCCCGGAAGGGATGGTTTCCTGCAAGGTCTGGTGGATACGAGTGGCCCGCCACTGCTCAGGGTTCCGTGACATCTGTGCATTTATCTGTCCTGTGATCTTAACCAAATGAAGCCCTGACCACCTTGTGGTTCCAGGGAAACCTGCCTGTCCTGCTGCTTGGCCGCTCCTCGGAGCTGCGGCCGGGAGAGTTCGTGGTCGCCATCGGAAGCCCGTTTTCCCTTCAAAACACAGTCACCACCGGGATCGTCAGCACCACCCAGCGCGGCGGCAAAGAGCTGGGGCTCCGGAACTCAGACATGGACTACATCCAGACGGATGCCATCATCAACGTGAGCCCTGTCGGCTGGGATCGGGCGGGTTTTGGAAAGCCGGGCTTAGGGACCAGGGTGGAGGCAGGCTCCTCAAGGAGCTGTCCAAGGGCTTCCCTCTGAACCCCTAGAGCAGATGAGGCAGAGGGCTCAGCCCCTTAGCCACCTCCAGGGACTCCTGCGAAGGGCACTGTAGCTTTGCCAAGGTCTGCAGCACGGAGGAGCCCCCATCCGCCTCAAGGGTCAGTGGCCCCTCAGTGAAGCTGCTTTTGCAACTTTGTGGCAGGCAGGACACTCGCCCTGGCACAGGCTCGGCGGCCCCCAGGAAGTATTTGCTCTGCCTTGGGGCACAGTCTGAGCGTTACCCCTACACTATTCGAGGTCTAACGAGGCCAGGGATTGCGCCACACAATCTCCTAAAGGGAATCTTTTTTAAATCACATTTTTCCACTTCAGCTGTCTCCCTATAGGATTGACGTTTCTAAAAAGCAATGTTTTTCCCCTACATCTGTCTAATAAATAAGAAACACAGCAGGTTTGTGCCCTTGCTGCTTTGATGGATTTTCTTCCCAGGCTTTCTTGTGATCTGCATGAAGTAATGAAAATAGAACAAACTGTGGATTTCCAGCCCCAGCAGCAAAGTTGGGGTCACACAGGTGGGGGGCTATGCAGATTTGAAATACTGTGATACTGGAGCAAGTGGGCAGCCAGCCTATTCGAAAGAGAAGGAAGTTGTCTTAGGTGTTCTGGGGGTCACAGGTGGCCTCTGGGCTTTGCAGCAAAAACACATCTCTCCCATTTGTGGCACATCTAAGACTTTCTGAAAATTGTTAAGGTTCTTTTTTTCCAGCAAAATACTAGGTTGACAGGAACAAATCTCGGGAAAGAATCTACACTCAGGAACCTGCCAGGCGGGGAAGTAGATTGGACTGTGTAATGACATAAACATAACCTTTTAATTTTTGCTTAATTTCAGTATGGAAACTCTGGAGGCCCATTAGTAAACCTGGTAAGACCTTTTTAAAATCTATGTATGTGCTGGTTTTTTTTTTTTTTTTTGCTTTATTTTTAGACATGAACTTTCCACAGCACAGTATCTAATTCTTTTAAAGTGAAATTCGTGAATGTACTGTATCCTTGCAAATTACCCTTCTTATCTTTTCTGGAAAGAGTAAGGCATCTGGAGTTGAGCACTGGAAGTGTTATGCCGGCGGACACGCTTGTGTTTCAAAGTTACAAGTAAACGCCCTGGAGTTCAGGTCCAACCCAGGCGTAGTTAAAGGAGCAGGCCTTTATTCTGAAGGTGTCAGCAGTTCTGGCCTGTCCCCTAGAGGCACCTCCTTCAAATGAAGTCTCCAGGCTGCTGAAGGAGCTGGCTTGGCTCGTCTGCCGTCTTTGTCTTGGCCGGGAGCCCTCCCTGAAGACCTGGCTGGAATGAGGAGTTAGCCCGCTCACAAAGATGTCACCAAGGCTATGTTATAATACATGAGCATCCAAAGGGAAGCCTTCAAGTCAGACTGTCAGAGCCAGGGTGCAGCTCAGGGCTCACCCCGCTCAACTCTCATCTACAGGTGATGAAGTCAAGGCCGTCTTTAGCAAGGCCCAGGATGGCCGTGCCTCCTGGATGGTCCCTTGGAGTCGGGACTGAATTCTCAGTGCTACAGGAGTGTGTGAGGCGTGATTTATACTCTCCTGGCAGTTTTCCCTTCTAAGCCTGAGTGGAACAAAGTGTTTAACAATAGCATTCAGAATAATGGTTGAATGGCGTGAGGTGAGCCTGTTACTCGGAGATTGTTTCCTGTGGTGTAGCACTCGCTGAACTGTGAATTTATCTTGCATCGAAGCGCACCCTGTAGGCTGGCTTCCTCTACGATTTAAAGCTAGTCTGCAAGGAGCAGAGGAAATGGGCGCAGTGGCTCACCCTCTGTCTCCCCTGAGCCCCCGCTGTGCCCCCACGGCTGCGGTCTGAGATGAGACCGCATTTTCCTGGTAAGGAAGCCTGGTGCCCTAAGCGCTAAGGGTTTCTCCCTGATGTCAGCAGAGCAATCTTAAGATCATGGGAGATGGAGGAGCAGAAAGGCGTGGACAGCACCTAAAGGACTCAGAGGTTTGGGAAACGTATTCCCCGTGGAAGGAGCAAATGAGCGTTTTGAAAAGATCTGTTGGCTGCTGGGCTTAGCGCTCAGTGATCACTGAGTACAGTCTGGAGTCTTCCATTGTTGAGCATGGCTCACGCTGCCCAAGTGTGGCTCAGCCCCTACCACCCCGGAACCCCCTCCCTCCGGCTCCCTCCACCCCACTCGTTCTCTGAAGTAGCTTGGAGATTTCCTCTGGACGCGTTCTCTGTTCTCTTTTGGTGCGTGTCTTCAGGGACACCTTCATGGACTCAGTAAGCTGTGTCCATCTTGCTTTTCAGGACGGTGAAGTGATTGGAATCAATACCCTGAAAGTGACAGCTGGAATCTCCTTTGCAATCCCATCTGATAAGATTAAAAAGTTCCTAACGGAGTCCCATGACCGACAGGCCAAAGGTAAAGTGAAGCCCAGACAGCCTGGGGGAGTCAGGCCTGAGGCTTGGCTGCTCCTCGGGGCCTTGGGGGAAGCCACACACCTGAGGATCAGCCAAGCTCTGTACCCAGGAGGGAAAAGGAACGCATGTCGTTAAGGCCCTGGGACTAGGTCAGAGCTGTTTGGCCATTTTTGACCTATGATCATCGACGTTTTCTATGGTTTAATCTAATGTGTACCAGGCACGACCCTAGGTGATTTCTATGTGTCATTTACATCCTTGTTCACTTGTGTCATTTAATTCCTTTGCCCCATCAGGGGGCAATTCTTAGTCCCATTTTACTGATGAGAAAACTGAGATCAGGGAGATCATTTATCCCACAAACGTTTATTGATTCGTCGGCTTGGGATCAGGCTGGGGGTTCCACGGCTCAACAGAGTCCCTTACAGGTGTGGCGTTTACGTTCTCCCTGGGGGAGAGGGAAGGATGACAGTAGACAAACATAGAAGATCATTTCAGAGGGCAACAAGTGCTTCCCAGACATTGAAGTGGGATGGTGGGCTTGGGGATGACGGGGGCGGCTTATGGAGACGGTGTGGCTGGGAGACGCCTCCCGAGCCGAGACCTGAAGGAGAAGGAGCCAGCAGGCAGGGAGAGCATTCTAGACAGAGGACCAGTGGATTCCAGGCCTCTGCTGTGGGCGTAGCATAGCGAGCACAGGGCCCACGAGGGGGCCATGCGGCTGGATTGCTGTGAACATGTGGAGTCACAGACGGATGTGGAAGAAGTGAGCCAGGGTCACAGTAGGCCATGGAGGGGGGCTTGGGTTGCATTTTAACCTCATTGAGAACAGGGAAGTTGATGGTCTGTTTGATGTATCTGAAAGGTCACTCTCATGGCTGGGAGGAGGATGGATGGAAGTTGGGAGACCAGTTCAGAGGCTCTCCTGGTCATCTCGACCAGGGTGGAGTACAAGGATCACAGTCTGGATTTACATAAGGGATAGAAACCTCATCAGATGTTAGGATGAGGCAAAGAGGAATCCAGGACCACTCCTAGGTTTCTGGCCGTTAACTGAAATGACAGGACTCTCCAAGGTCCCACGGCAGGTAGGGGTCCGAGCCAGGATTTGAACCACAACCTCAGCGTATCCCCCTCTGGCCCCACTTTACACTGCAACTGGGGGCTGGACCTCATGGCTTCCTGGTGTCCCCAGCACAGCTGCCACCTGGGCTGACCTTCTGTTGTCCTTTTGTTGTCACACCAGGCAAAGCCATCACCAAGAAGAAGTATATTGGCATCCGAATGATGTCACTCACATCCAGGTGGGTAGCAGGACGTCTGTGTCTGTCTTAAATTTAAATAAACCTGAAGTTCATACAGCTCTCCCTGGTTCCCCTGAAATAGAACACTTAGACTGTCTTAAGACATCTCAGCTTCTGGTTAAAATTAAGTAACATTAGGAAAAAGAGGAGGGGCCGTTAGTCTTGGCCTCTTGTTTTATCTTTCATTTTTGTTTTTGTGTTCTGAGCAGATCTTTCCTTCTAGAAGATTCTGCCCTCCTCTTTAAGGCAGGCCTGAACAGCAGGGGGTGTTGGTCACTCTCCCTCGTGCCTTCCTTTCACCACTTGCTCTGTTGAAACACACATTCCAGGAGTGCCCCAGGCACCTCCCTCGGCCCGGGAGCGCCCTGCCTTTCGTGAGCTCTGCCGCATGTGGGCTGTGGCTCCCGGAATGCGGGTCAGGCCCAGCATGACTGATGGGCTTGTTTTCCCGAGCTGGTGGAAGTTGCGGTGTGTGGCTGCCCGGCTCATAACATACTGGAGTTCTAACCTTGATGGAAAAATGTGGCATAATCGCATGAGTCCTGGTAACCAAGGGCATGGTTGAAACTGTTCTAGGTAAGGTCTGCAAAGGGCAGAACATATTAATGTAGACATTAATATATTATTATAATTAATTAACTAGTAGTTAATTGTGAACACATTACTATAGTTTAGATACATATAATGAATGTTGGTACCTTTCTCTTTTTTTTTGCTGAGGAAGAGTGGCCCTGAGCTAACATCTGTTGCCAGTCTTCCTCTTTTTGCTGAGGAAGATTTGCCCTGAACTAATATCCACTGCCAGTCTTCCTTTATTTTATCTGTGAGCTGCCATCACAGCATGGCCACTGATAGATGAGCTGTGGAAGTCTGTGCCCAGGAATCCAGGCCACTGAAGCAGAGTGCGCTGAACTTAACCACTGGGCTACTGGGGCTGGCCTAGTGGCACCTTTCTTAGCACTCCAGAATATGGCCTGATTTGCCAAGACTAAAATGTGCATCAGTTCCTTGTCTTGGAACTGTGGGAGATGGAGGTATAGGGAAAGAGTATCAGCCCTGGGGTCCAGCTTCTGGGGTTCTCGTCCCAGCTCTGCTGCTTCCTGGCTTGTGACCTGGGCAACAACTTGACCTCTGAGTGCCTCAGTTCCCTCCTCTCCAGGGTGAGGATAGCAGTGCAGGCGTTTTGGGGGTGTGGCAGGACCGAGTGAGTTAATGTTGTCAGGCTTGGATCATTGGTGGCAACGATCACTAGCCACAGTGATGGCAGCCACTGTTTCTCACCTGCTGACCCTGTGCCGGGCCCTGGGCTGAGTGCCATCCCTAGATGACCTCGTCTAATCCTCACAGCAACCCCGCGTCATAGAGTCCTGTCATGATCCCTATTCTGCAGGTGAGCAAGCTGAGGTACAGAGAGGTTAAGCAAATGCCCAAGATCATGCAGTCAGACAGGGGTGGAGCTCAGGCCCCAGACCAGGCCAACTGCTCTATAGTCCTGCGCCACATAATGACGTTTTAACCAATGACGGACCGCATATATGACAGTGGTCCCGTAAGATTAGTACCCTATGGCGTACGGGTGTAGTCGGCTCTACGTCTAGGTCTGTGTAAGTGCATGCATGTTGTGATGTTCGCACAACCACCAAATCGCCTAACGACGCATTTCTCAGAAGGTATCCCCGTTGCCAAGCGATGCCTGACTGTACTGTATTGACTCCTTAAGTGGTAGCTACTATCAACTAATTAATGAAATTAATAATAATGATGATAAAGCACTTTCCTTGCTATTACCCAGTAAATCTTTGACCCTGGTAGACAGGCAATTTAAAGCAGAATCAAAACTCCCGGAGGAATTTGTGTTAGCATCAGGGACAGGAGGTGAAGCCAGATGAGAGCCGAGTCTCAGCTGAGGGAGGCCGTTGATACTTGCTGTTAACCCAGGTGCTTTTTCTCCCGAGCAGCAAAGCCAAAGAGCTGAAGGATCGCCACCGAGACTTCCCGGATGTGCTGTCAGGGGCGTATATCATTGAAGTAATTCCTGACACCCCAGCAGAAGCGTGAGTTGGAATCATTTTCCCTTTTCCTAATATCCCTGTGCTTCCTGGGGGTGAGGGGAGGGGGTGGTGTTCTTTCCACATCCGCTCAGGTGATTGTGACAATCCTTGTGAACTGGTCAGACATTCTGCCAGTCAGGCCTTCCACCCCACTTCAGCTCAGGACGCATCAACCAAAGGACACTTCCTGTCTTCGAAAGTCCTCGCTTCATGGGGGCCATCCAGATGAGAGGAGCAACATCAGGCTCGTTATGAGTCTCTGAGACAGGCCTGGCTGGGGACAGAGGCTTTAGGGAGCAGTGTCCCTGAGCCCTCGGGCAGTGGTCCCATCATCCTAGGCTTCAGGACGCATCTCCTCATGAAGCCCTCTCTAATTATGTCTGTCAGTCAGGCCACCCCCGTCCACACCTCTGGAAGAATAACCCAGGTGGCATCAAAGTAACATGAAAAGAAGGAGCTTGATGAACAGAGTTTATTTCTTGTGTTGACGTAATATCCAGAGAGAACTGTGAGACCAGAGGCCAGCAGTCTGTTCCCTGGGGGCCGGCTCTGGCTTGCTGCCTGCTTTTGTATGACCTGTGAGCTAAGAATAGATTTTGCATTTTTAAATGTTTGAAAAAATTTGAAGTAAGAATAGTATTTGATGACACATGGAAATTATATGAAATTCAAACTTCAGTGTCCATAAATGAAGTTTGACTGGAGCACAGCCATGCCCAGTAGATTACATACTGTCTGTCTATTATGGTGGCTTTTGGGCTACCATGGCAGAGTTGAGTAATTGTGACAGAGACAGTGTGGCCTGCAAAGTCTAAAATATTTCCCATCTGTCTGTTTATGGAAAAAGTTTGCTGACCTTTCCGCTTGGACCATAGCATCTTATTTGATGCCGTGATACATAAGAGCTAAAGTTACAGAAGCGTTAACGCAAAGGAAGTGTCTCGTGATAGAACCCTTCCGTCCATCCCTGTGGGAACTGCTCTCTGAGTTGTGACACCCATTCCAAGAAAGTTGGCTATGGGCAAGATACATGGTAGATGGTATATGGTACATCCTCCGGGGTCAGTCTCTCCTAAGATCATATGAGTGCTGGTAGGCATCTCTGCAATGGACATGATTGATGATTCGGCCTAAAAATCTCAAAAGGAAATAATGCACCACATTGGTGGAGTAAGCCTTTCTCACATAAGTTCACCGCCACCACGCCCGTTTGTCCTGGGCTTTTAGGTTCTACACTGTGCCTCTGTCATGTAAAGCTGATCACCTTTCATGGTAGTTAGACCAGGAGGAATGGAAACGTGACAGTTCTCTTTCCTTTTGTGTTGCAGTGGTGGACTCAAGGAAAATGACGTCATAATCAGCATCAACGGACAGTCGGTGGTCTCCGCCAATGACGTCAGCGACGTCATTAAAAAGGAGAGCACCCTGAACATGGTTGTCCGCAGGGGCAATGAAGACATTATGATTACGGTGATTCCCGAAGAAATCGACCCGTAGGCAGAGGCATGAGCTGGACTTCATGTTTCCCTCAAAGACGCTCCAGTGGACGATGCACGATGACTCTGGGCTGGTGGCGCAGGACACCTGAGACTTTTGACTGCCATGTTGCTTGTTCAGCAGAACACCCTGGCCAACAGAATCCTTCTTGATAGTTTGCAGGCAAAACAGATGTAATGTGATAGACCCGCAGGCAGAAGCTCGTCCTTCTGTATCCTATGTACGCAGCGTGCTTTTTCTCGCCAGCTTGGGCTGTTCCTGCTTAGACAGTCAACGGTTCTCTCCTCCTTTAACTGAGTCATCATCTTAGTCCACCTAAGGCAGTTGATATAACACATAGATAAGAGGAAGGTGCCGTGGGGGCCAGAATGGCGCTGGGCGTGTTTATCCTTCCCTTCGAGTCAGCACCCAGCGGAGGCCGAGGCCGGAGACCACGCGAGGGTGGGCGTCAGCTTCCAAATGGCCAGAGTTGCCTCTTTTAGGAATCTCTTCAGAACTGGGAGCACAGTGATTTTGAGTGTGAGCTATTAAAATTCTTCTTCATGTTTGCTTTCTGGTGTGCTTCTTTTCCTTTCCCAGGAGCAGCTGGCTGCAGTCTCTCTCAAATGATTGTAGTGTCAGTGGGTCCTCATGAAACCACATCGTCCATGCAAGGTTGAGCTGGAGGTCTTACCAGCTATTTCAAAATCATCCTATGGGATTTACTGGTGTTATTAACAACTGTGCTTGGCCACCCTGGCTTCATAAATAGGATTTCAGGACAGTTACACATGCATCTGGAGCTTTTCAGACTAAAGGGGGTCTGTCAACCCCATACATCATGCAGTCAGTCAACATATATTTCCTGGGCCTCTGCTCTGTGCCAGCCGCAGTGCTAAGTGTAGCAGCGGGTTGCGGGGGAATGCAGGGCAGGACGGCCCCCGCCCCTCCCTCCCCAGAGCTTCAGTCTGGAAACCAGGTCTCTTTCTGAAAGGGAGACAGTTCAGGAGACCACCACGTGCCTCAAGAACTGCCCTGTCCTGAGTCCCAGAAAGCACAGGCTGAAGCTGATTCCAGTGGTCCTGATGAGAACTGGACCTCAAGTCTGCTGGGGTTTGGAGCAGGGCTCCCCTCGATGGGTCCTCAAACAGGTGCAGGGTTAAGCAGCTGTAGACACCTCTATCTCCACGAAAGCTTCCAGGAATCTGGGAAGCTGGACCCAAGAAGACTGTTGCAAAAACTAGCTTGGAAGCCAACACAGGCCGAGTCCCTGGGGGAAGCACACACCAGAGAGGAGGCTGTTAATGCCAAGAGCAAAGGGCAAAAGGCTTTCTAAGTGTCAGCGGTCGAAAGGGGGGCCCTGGACAGGATGGAGGCTCCGTTCTCTACACTGAGAGCCAAGTCCTCTGTCCACCAACTGCTCTCTAAGTTCACTTCCTAACTGGAGAGGCAGTGGGAGGCCGGAGGCCCAAGTGGAGTGTAGGAGCGATCCAGTTAAGCAAAGCCCTCGTCAAGAGTGACACCAGGCAGCTGAGCGGCCTGTGGTTCTTGGAACCCTGCTGTGTCCCTTTGCTCTCTGCCTAGATGACCTTGTAGCGTCAGGAAGGAGCCAGGATGTCCCTTCGCTCCTGGCATGGGTTTTGTGTTCCCTCCCCCTCCATCAAAGGTGATGACTCAGAGAACGGCCTGTGGCTTCAGGGGTTCATCCTCAGATCTGTTGCCTGTGGGCCTGCTCCTCTGGGTGGTCCCCAGGGCGGAGGTGCTGCCACAGGCAGGGAGGATGTGCTGGGTGCTGCTGAGGTCAGAGCCGGCCCCGGCCTGAGCCCATCTGTCTTCAGCCTGTCATCCGCTTTCTGGAGATCACAGATGGTTCTGCTGGAAGGAGTCAGCCTGGCGACCGACAGGCCTGAGTCCTCTGTAAACACTCAGCAACCTCTCCCAAAGGTCCACAGGGCTCTGGGTGGGTCGGAGTTTTGCCTATGTGTGCAGTGACATATGGATGTAGAGATGGCAGTTCAGCCTGCTGTTGTCACATCTCACGTTTGGTTACGTGGCTGCACTGAGCTGTGGGACCCTGTGTCCTGTGGGGGCTGCTCCTGCCAGCACTCCACACCCATCCTTGCAGGCTTCCATGGGACCTCTCAGGACAGATGTTTCTTCCTCCTACTTTGGGCTGTGAGGGCGTGTTTTGCGACACAGATTAGCCTTAGAGCCCAGGAGGCAGAGCTGAATTGAAAAAGCACGGCGTTTGGAGCTAGATGGACTTGGATTCAACTCTACTGTCTGCATCTTACTGGCTGTGTGACCTTTGAGCAAGTTACTTAACATCTCTGTGCCTGTTTCCCATCTGTAAAATGGGGATAATAATAGTATTCCTGGGGCGGTTGTGGGGATTGAATGAATTAATACACATCACACAGTAAGCACTCAATAACTACTAGCAACACATATGTTAACGAGTGTCCTTGAGCCTCAGTTTCCCCCTGTGTAAAATGGGGACTACTAATAATGTCCCCTTTGCACTGGAGCTGTGAGGATTAACCACAATGGCGCTGCTAGATGAATACAGCTGCTGTTGTTTCTGTTGTTAGCCTGCCGTTGTTCTGGTCTTTAAGGACAGTCACAATAGCTAACATCTGTTGGGTCTGAGCATTTTACATTTGTGACTAGTTCAATTCTCAGATCAGCCCTGGATGCTGTGTTTATCCCTTTTGACAGGTGAAGAAATTGGCGCTCAGAAAATAAGCCTCTTGCTTAAGTCACAGAGCTCATAAGTGGGGAGCCGCCGCTTAAGCCCAGGAGCTCTGAGCCCACGGCCTCTGCATGGTGCCGCCGGCCCATCTTTACCTTCTGAGGACCAAGACTCCTGGTCCTTTCGTCTCGGCACCAGCCTGGGTCCATCTCCACTTCTAGAAGGTGGTCATCCCACCCCTGCAGACTCAGCCCCCTGCTCGGTTCGTGGTTCCCCGCTGGCTGGTGATCAGTGACCGCCCTCTCCTCTGCCCCCGCAGCTCTCCCTCCTGCTGCCACAGGTCCCTCACCGTCTCGGCTGCCCCGGCTCCAGTCCTCTGCCTCTAGCTTTTGCACAACTTCAAGTGACACCAGTCACAGGGGCTGGGTTTCGCCAGCACATTTGCATCGCTCCACTGGCCTCATCAAGCCAGCCAGAGGCTTTTCTGGAGCATTTTCACGGGCCAGGAGCGAGGCCCTGGTGCCCAGCTGAGTGGGTGCCATGCTGGGCAGCTCTCTACAGGGTCCTGCTCTTTTCTGGCTCCGTGTCCCCATCTGAACATTTGGAAGAATGCGCGTGTCTGGGGCTGTGGGGAAGAGCTGCATGTGTTTTCGTTAGAACTTGTGAGGTGCTTGACTCGGCTCGGCTGACGCATTGGACAGGCCTGAGCCTCGGATGGTGGCGTTGTGATTGGCCGGCAAGGGTGCCAGGCCCATTTTGGCAGATGCCGCTGAAGTCACGGCCAGCCTTGCTGAGGCTGTGCGGAAGTGGGTGTATGTCTGGGCGAATGGGCCAGTCCATGTCCAAGGTTCCTGTGAAGCTGCCTTCTCTTCTGATGGTGGGCAGAGGTGAGGCTGGAGGTGTGACTGCACCAGAGTGGCTTTGTGCCAGGGTGGCTCATAGGTTTCTGTTGTGTCTTGCCCACGCTGAGCGGTCGGCAGGCACTGTCTGGAGCACCGGGCTGAGCAGCTTGTGAGACTCAGTGCAAAGGCGTTTTAAAAGAGAATCGATGTCTGGCCTGACTCTCTGCCGCTCCACAGTGCCTCCTGCAGCTCTCTCTTCCCGCCACATGCCACTCCCCAGCTCTCCTGCACGGACCCCACGGTTCTAAAGATTGTCACTAGAACGGGCTCAAGAGTTATGACTTTGCCACCTGGATCTGAGAGGAGCATCAGGACGCTCACTTGGAGAGCTATCCCCGTTTTGAGACATGTGTCGTTGGTGACATTGCGGAGTGTCCCCTTGCCCCTGCCCCCGCAAGGATGCACTCAGCCACGGCTCACAGAAAGGAATCAACTGCCAGGCATGAGGCCGGTTCTGGGAATCAAACGATGCCTGAATGTGGGAAGCACAGAGTGGAAGGCCCCAGCCTATGCAGGGTGCTGGGTCTGCTTCTGCAGGAGCCACCTGGGCCACTGACCCCATCTGGGTCTTGCGTCTGAGTCTCAGCTGGGCTGACTCACTGCTGTCCATGCCCACTCCCACTCAGGGGCCAAGGCCTCCTGGTGCTTCCATCAAAATGTGGGTGGAGCAGGCACGGAGCAGGCACAGAGCAGAGGCCTTTCTGCCATTCAGCAGTTTTTTAATTTAGAACTTTTAAAAGCAATTGCCTCAGTGTGGTGCCTGTGAAGAATCAGCAAAGATCAAATGAAATAAACACTAACAAATGCTTTTTAGTTAAAAAAAAATAAAAATAAAAATTCAGATGCTTTATGGAAGTAGTTTTCTGTTAAACGTGTCTCACTGGGTCAGTAAGCTTTCGTATGTGAACTGCCTGATCCTCTCTCACCTCATCCACCACCATCATAGGATCCCCATTCTACAGATGAGGCCATCGAGGCACAGAGCAGTTGAGTAACCAGCCTGAAGTCACACAGCAAGGAAGAAGGTAGAGCTGATGCATTGGAACTCAGGAGTCTGCCTTCAGAGAGCTATCTGCTAGGCCTTTATCCCCTTTCACTGACGATGCTCAGTGACATTTGTAACTGAAGACCCACGTTTCTACGGTGGTATAATTTTCCATTGGCCCATCCCTGAAGCAGGAAAGGAAAGTCGGCTGGACACAGGCGCAGTGGCTGGTTTGTGAGAATGACTTTGCAAGACTAGAAAGCTCACACTCTGTTTCATGGCCATCGCCACCTGTGAAAGGTCACGGATGCGTGGGCAGTAAGAGAGAGCCTGGAGGATGCCTGTCTCCCGTTCGTTCACAGACTGCCCAGGCTCCGTGAGCTCCCAGCTGGCCTGTCTGTCCTCGTTCCTTTTCCATCATGCTGTCTCCTGATGAGTCATTGGATCTGGAACATAAAGTCTGAAATGACATCCAGGGTTAAAAATGGGCTTCACCGTCGAGGGCCTTGCACTGACACTGAACATAAACAATGTGTTCTAGAAACCTCAAGAAAGAGAAGGTTCATAAATCATTTAGGACTCAAACTTCCTCAGAAATCCCGACAATCAAGAATCTTCAACTTTTCAAGCTATTTTCAGGCTTATTATCTTTGCCCTTTCCCTCATAAATTGATTGCACTGACATTTAATGATGGAAAATGAGGAAGGCGGAGTCGATATGAAAGACTATGAGCTGATCTCTTGTATTAATGAAAGTAGACCAAAGTGGATGGAGAGTTCTAGAGAATGCTCTCAAGATACAGGAGCTGAGTTTGGGGCTTGTCACATCAGTCTCTACTTTCACTCTTGGTCACACACCAGTTCCTGGGCATGCAGTGCTGGTTCTGTGCCCAGTGCCGTGCTAAAGCTTTACAGCCACCACCCCGGGGAATTCTGACGGTGCCTTAGCCACCATTCCTTCCCCTCCTTTTAGGGCAGGAACTGAAGCTCAGAGGGGTGGCTTTTCTTGTTCAACAACGAACGGTGACTGAAGTCAGAGCAGAGGGTCCAAACTGGGCTGCCTGCCTCCCGAACCCCTTGCACTGGTCCCCTGCAGCGGCCACAGTGCATCCTTCAGGTGGCGTGAGCAAAGGCTTGTCCTGGCTGACTAAGGGGTCTGGAGCCCCAGGCCTGGTCCCTGTCCTGGGTTTGGGTGGCAAAAGGGGTAAACATTTGTCAGCCACAGTTTTCTCACAAGCAAAAATTACTTGAATGTATGTTGAACTGAAAATCCACAAAGAATGAAAACACTTAGAAGCATCCGGAAAGAAAACTTACGTCCACACAAAAACCTGCGCACAGATGTTTATAGCAGCTTTGTTCGTAACGGCGGAAACTTGCAAGCAACCAAGATGTCTTTCGGGAGCTGAACGGGTAGGTAAACTGTGGTACATTTAGACAATGGAATATTATCCAGTGCTAAAAAGAAATGAGAGATCAAGGCACAAAAAGACATGGAAGAACTTAAAAATACATATTACTAAGTGAAAGAAGCAAATTTGTAAAAGCTACATACTGTGTGAATCCAAGTATATGACATTCTGGAAAAGGCAAAACTACGGAGATGGTAAAAGAAAATCAGGGGCTGCCAGGAGTTAGGGAGGGAGAGGGAGGGATCGGTGGAGCACAGAGGATTTTTTAGGGCGGTGAAACTATTCTATGTGATACCGTATGATACGTATGTTCATTTGTCCAAACCCACAGGACGTACAACACCAAGAGTGAACCGTAAGGAAGCGATGGACTCTGGGGGATAATGATGTGTCGATGTTGGTTCATCAATTGTAACAAATGTACCACTCTACTGGGGGATACTGATAACGGGGGGAGGCTGTAGGTTGGGGGACAGAAGCACACGGGAACTCTGTACTTTTTGCTCAGTTTTGCTGTGAACCTGAAACTGCTCTGAAAAATAAAGCCTATTAATTAAAATTAAAAAACAAACTTCTGAACAATAGGAGGCTCACAATCAAGCCTAGAGCCAAAGAGAGCACCTGTCTGACCCGGATGAAGACTTCAGAGTCCGCTCACCCGTGATGGCCTCCAGCAGTGGCCACATTCTGCCTCCCTTGGTCCAGACTGCAGATCTGAGACAGGTGTTCCGGGCGAACCTGAGAGGAGAGGGTTCTTGAGAGAAGAACTTCCCAAGGGGAGAGACTCTGTCAGCAGGTTCAAGCTGGCAGACTTAACCCTGAAATAAAAATCAAAAACTCAATTGCAATTGTTTGAACTGTGGCAGCTGGTTCCCTCGGGGCTCCCACGTGACTCCAGGCCCCCATCCCTGAAACCTGTCCCGCCAGTGCTTCCCGACCCACCGTTTTCCCATGACAGAAACACATGTTTTGATGGAAGAAAATCTGTTCTTGACCAATGAGGCCTGGGGCGCTGTGCCTTGGGCCCGTGTGGCATGGTGTGGCACTCCAGGCGGGCCACCTTTGTGTGTGTTTCTACGCCCTGGGTGCAGACCCCTCTCCTGTGGCTGTGACCTGCCCTGTGACAAAATCCCTCAGGGCCCAGGCAGAATGAAGGAGGCTTTGGATGCCCAGAGCTGCTGCTTCTCCACGAAGCCACTGTCCCCCCCACCCCAGGTGCACCTGCCTGGCTCACGTGCTCTGTTCCCTCCACCAAGCCCCTCAGCAGTGCTGGGCTACAAGGTCTGGGACCACCTGGTCCCTGCTCACACGGGGCCCCTCTGCTCCGCTGGTTCATTTTATAACCTCCTCTTTATCTGTGGCGCTGGCATATTGCATCTGAGCTCCAGAGCAGTAAACCATTTGTTGTTGGGCTAGGAGAGAAGGAGAGGTCCCGTTAAACCTTGGGGCTGTGCTGATGGTGCAGGTGTGTCCACTAGGGGGTGAACTGACCTCATGAAACTCCCGGGAGATGTCGGGGACTTGGATGTGAAAGGGCAGGATGCCTGGAGGAAGCAACCTGAGAGAAGGCAGAGGACCCACGTGCGAGCCTGCGGGTGGACGGGGCTGCCTCCTCCACCCGAGGGTGGGGACGCACCGCCAGGCCCGAGGAGGGGTTCGCAGCCCACTGCCTCGCCCTCCTGCTGCCCTTCTATGCCCCGCCACTCCAGCCGCCTTCTCTGACGGGACACACTGACCCACTTCACTTGTGTGCCGGTTTATCGCTTGTTTCTCCCGCTGAAATGTAAGCCCTGTGACAGCCGGAACGTCCGCACAGCCTCTTCCGCGCCGCGGACAATGCCGGGTGGGGGGTGTGGGGTGTCGCAGGAAGCGAAGAGTCCAGAAAGGGCTGAAGGCTGTAGAAAAACATCTGCACGTCCTCAGGGATCTGCAGGGGCCCGCCTGCTCCAGGGGAGGCTTCCTCCTGCCTCTGGCTCCCTGCGCTTTGAAATCCAGGACTATTTTAGGACCTAAGGGGCAGGGGAGCACCCGTTAGGACTGGGAGCACCTCTTAGGTCTTTGATTTGGGTGGCTGGTTTCCTCTCCTGCTGTATTTGTCTTCTCTGCTTGTAGCTCTCTTTACGTTTCTCCCATTTTTGAAGATTCACAGGATTTAGTCTCCCCTGTGGCACTGGGCTGAGGTCTGGTTTAAACCACCGTGTATTTGTTCATGGGGACACCCCTGCTCTGAGGATCCCCTTCACGCTGGATTCCTGACCCCACGGACCCGCCTGCTCACAGGCTTGCCAGCTGAGCCCCCTGCCTGGGGAGATCAGATCTGTTTCCATCATGCTGGCCTCTCCCTCCCAGCCAGAAATGCTGGCAGCCAAGGGGACAAGTCGGGTTTCTCCAGAGTGGCAAATTGTCAGCCCAGAACATTTATTTACAGCGGTTATTTCTGCCTTCCTCTGTTCCCACCCCCCTCTGGGACCCAGGGCTCTTCCATCCCCAATGCTTCCTCAGGCTTGGAAGCGAGCTGATCAATCCTTTCAGGGCTGGTGAGCAGGCGGTTCACCCTCCCTGGACCTCTTGAGCTTCCCTGTTGTTAAAGGTTGAGGCTGCTGGGGTCCAGGCAATGGGCGGAGGGAGAGATGAGGGCGAGTGAGGGCGAGGGGCCGTCAAGCACAGTGGTTCCAGGCCAGCATGAGGCAGAGGCAGGAGCGAGCAGAACTGGGTCAGGATCCACTCGCCGCTGGGTGTACGGCCTGGAGAGTGCATCTTAGCTGGTATCCCAGGTGACGCTGGACAAGCTTTTCAATTGACTGGGGCCTCACTTTGTTCCCGTCTCTGCCTCTCAGTACAGCAAACACCCATCTTCCATCTAACCAGATTCAACAGTTGTTCACACGTTGCTATATTTGCTTTTTTATAAATAAAAAAGAAATGTGCTACGAATATGTCTGAACTTCCCTTTGAGCACTTTCACCCAATCCCATTCTTCCTGCCTCCTCACTCCAGTTGTTATTAATTTGTGTCATTTTTTCATACATTTATATACTGCATATATGTCTATGGCAATATGCATTGGTTTATGTGGGCTTTAAGAATTTCATTAAGATATCTTAGTGTGTATTATTCTACAGCTCTGTTTTTTCACTCAACTTTGTTTTTGAATGCTAGCCTGCAGATATATGTATGGATATACACATACAGATTTATATTTTGCTGCATTTAGTATCCCATCCTGTGAACATGCCACAATTAATTTTCCTGTGTCCTGAGTGGTGGACCTTTACGGTTCGGGGTTCAGTGCCTTGTGCTGTCAAGCGGGAATCATCATAGTTTTCCCACACTTTGCGGAGCTGTGTGAGGGGCCACAGGCGAAGGTACCTCACAAGGCACTTGGCCACAGAACCTTCTCAAGACCCACCACAGGGAGCAGGTTTCCAGCACCTGGGATGAGTGCTGGTGCAGGACACGCTGTGTCCAGTGTCTTCCCCAATGTCCAGTGATGGCAGCCTTTCAGGTTGGCCCCATAGAAGGAGGGCTTGTGATGCAGTGACCAGGGTCAGCACTGGGGGCTCCACTTTAATACTGGAAGAAGTTTTAGGAGTCCTCTAACTCCATTTCCTCCACGAGGTACCATGTGGGCAACCACCCTGCGTACACACCTCCAGGAGGGGGGCATCTCCTATCCCCAAAGGTGGTTTGGTCTTATATTGCGTCAAAAATCTGTGTCCCGCTGAGTTCCACTTTTTTCCCCGGTTCTGCCTGCTGGGTCGTACAGAAGCCACCCCACCCCTCTGGCACCACAGTGGCATATTTAAGGGCAAGAGGCATGCCCACCCCTCCTCCTGTCTTTCATCCTCTAGGCTAGACATCCACAGTTTAAAAAAGAAATGCAGCCTTCGCAGGATGTGTCCTCCCTTCCCTCGCCATGCCAGTCATCCTCTGCATGGGCTCCTGTTCCCAGTCACAGGTGGTAAATTCCTGGTTGTGTTGGGTTCCTGCTGAAATGTTTGGGACAGCAGCATACACCAGAAATGAGAATGTGGTACCCTGTGAGGATGCTTTCTGCCTTAAGTACAAACAGCGTTGTACTAAGCATCTCCTGGCTCTTCTGCCCAGGGCCCTCTCCCCATCACAACTTTTCTCGGAACTCACCCTTCACTCGATTCACATGGAAACTGCAATGGGCACCCAGGCAATCATTTAAATAGTGTGGCCCTTTCTCCTGGCACAGGGAGGGGACCAGGACACTAGCAGCTCTGAGAAGTGCCTAAAGCCTCCACACCCCTCCTTCCCCAGTCCTCTAACCTATGTTGCATGTGGTCTCCATTCTTTGATGTAGAAAAATTGACTTTCAACCTCAGGTGAATTTCATTTCATTGCAGTGTCAAGCACTGCTTCCTCACTTGTTGGCCTTTTAGGTTGGAACTAAGAGATTCTAGCTCAAGGTTGTGAATCTCCTTAAAGAAGCAGACAGAAATTAGCAAGCTGCTGGCAGCCTGAGGTTTTCTTGAGAAGCAGAGAAAATCCAGCAAGAGAGAAGGGAAGAGAGAGTGAGAGAAAGAGAGAGGGAGAGGGCACTGATGGAGGAGCGGTGAGGGAAGGAGAGAGAGTCTTGAGGAGTCCACGCCCCTGTCTCCCATCACTTTTAGGACCCGCTGAGTTCTGGCCCTTGGAGATGTAGGGGATCAGAATTTGCAAGCCCAAAATGTGTCTCTGTGGCTTGACTATTTTTAAGAACAAAAGACTCAGCAAGAAACTTTGACCTTCCTCCCAAGTGACTGGAAGAATTTAAGACAGAAGGCCTGTTCCAGGAAGGAGCTATTACTGTAGATAGCTAGAGTACAGTACGAGCTTGGTGTGGTAGACAGGGAGGAACCCAGCAAGGCCCATTTGATCAGAGTCCTCCCCATGTCCCATTGTCTCGTCAAGGGCAGGCAAACATTGGTTTACTAATCACTTGCTTTTCCATCCCATGTGAATTGCCTTCCTCCCCTTTGAAGTCCCAAACCACTACCCCCAACAGCCTCCTTGGTCTTTAGCTGAAGATGGCATTCAAGGTGGTGGCTTTGGCCATTTTGATGAGTTACTCAGTTTTCCTGGGTTTCTCCCACGTATACATGTTATGAAATTTGTTTGACTTTCTCCTGTTAGCCTAGCTCATGTCAATTTAATTCGTACACCCACCAGAAGAACCTGGAGGGTAGAGGAATAGTTCTTCCTCCCCTACAGAGGCCACAAGACAGCCTGGATGCTCATAAGGAATCTCTCTTTTTGTGTGAGCTGGTTCCAGTTAAGTTTCTGTTTCCTGCAACCACAAGAGTCTTGATTCATGCAAACATGGAGCCAAGCCAACTCCATTGCCAAAACCGGCCATCTGACCCAGTCCAGAGTCACACCTGCTCCCTGTGGCTCCTCTCCCTGTGGCCTCTAGTCTGGTGTCCTCAAATGGCCACTTTTGTAATAGCTTTTTTCCCCTAAGCCACCTCTATTGCCTTGGAAGGCAGTAGGGCACAGCACTGGAATCAGTCAAGTGTAGGGGCGAAAGAGGAAACTCCCTGTTAAAAGCATCAAACTGGACTTTGTTAGGGATCCCATTCCACTACTTCACCTGGTCCAGAGAGAAGGCAAGTGGCTCACAGATGGGACACACCTGTGCTTGTAACTGATCTTGGAGTTCACTCAACGAAGAGAACTGTCCAGCCCGAGGCTCTAGGAAATGCGCTGACGTCAGGGTGGCTTCCACATCAGTCTCACCCAGTTGCCGGGAAAATCGAGTAACCTTAGAAGGAAGTGCACCCCCTCCCTGCCCCACTTCCGCCCGGTGCAACGGGAGGCAGCGGGAATAAGCAGCTCTGCCAGGAGGAGGAGGGGCACCTTGGTTCTGGCCTGAGCTCAGCCACTTGTGAGCTGGGTCTCCCTGGCCAGGGGACCCTTTAACTCTGTGTGTGTTTTCATGGGTCTAATGAATCCTGGGCCCACCTATCTCAGAATTTTGAGAGGATGAAATAAAAAAAAATGGATGAAAGAGTTTTTGCCAAGTAGAATATAATGACAAGAATGGCTACCATTTGCTGAAGATAGAAGTGTGTCAACTCTCCTATTTAATCCTCTAACATCCTGCAGTGTATGTGTTGTCATCTATTTCAGAGATGAGCCAAGTGAGGCTCAGATATGCCAACTAGCTTGTCCTAGGATGTGCTGCTAGTTGAGCCAGGAGTTGACTCCGGGTCTTTTCTGACTCCAGGGTCCATGAGACACACGTTTACCTTCTTCTAGGAGGCTCTGTTCAACCAGAAGGAGGCTGGCTCAGAAGTTCGGGTGCATGCTCTTTAAAATGACACTGGTGCCTCAGAACAAGTGGGGTTTTACAGCTCTGGTGGGAAGAGAGGACACTGCTGTTTGAATCTAGAGCTGTTGCGGCTGCTGTGCACCCTGAGGAGGAGGGGCCTAACTCGCTCCACAGCAGATGGCTCTTTGTTTTGGGGAGACTTTGGAAGCCTTTGGGGTTGAAAAAAAGAAGGCTCCAACTGAGGCCATCTCTTGATCTCGAGGGAGAAGGCAGGAGGAGGAGATGGCTGAACCGCTTCATCGAAGAAGAGAGGAATTTGGATTTCTCCTGGGGAGCCCTAAGAGAGAGAGGTTAACAGGCCCAGGAGAAACAACGGCAGAGGGGTGAAGAGGCACTGAGACAGGAAGCCAATGGGAGGTTCTCGAAGGTGGGAAGAGCTGAGGGAGATGTCTATCCTTAATTTGAAGTTCTTGCTCTTCTGTAAACTCCCTTCATTGCCCCCAAACTTGGGAAAAGATTTGCTGAAACTTTAGGTCAATGCTGGGCAGAGAGGAGCAAACGGATGAAGTGGTGGGACCTTGGTGAGACCAGCCACAGAGCTCAGGGGGCGCTGGAAGCTGGAGCCGATGGTGATTTTGAGTGTGAGTTACAGAAATGGAGGGGACTGTGCTGATGCCCTCAGTAGGTGGCTTGGGACTGTGAGCCTCTTATATTAAATATTAGAGGCCTGGGTGACTACACAGCTGAAGGACTGGAGGATGCACAGGCCCCTGACATCTGGTTTCTCAGCCCTTCATGAGGTGCCACCTCTGCTGTCCAATGTCCCTCCCGTGTTCTGCTGTCACCTCCATAGTGCATCCAGAGGGCGTTGGGTGTCTACCTGTGACTTTCCTGTTCCGGTGGTCATATTCCTCCCTGAGCAGGGTTCTGGCATGCAGACAGGGAGAATGCAAGCTTCCCTGCTCTTTCTGGTTGGAGCCAAACCCCAACTCACCGGCCTTGCACTTGCATTAGGAAGCAGCTGCCAAACGGCCTGATAGGGTCAGCCTCCCACCACCAGGATCATCCCCAGCAGTCCCTGTCAGGCTTACTTGTCTCACACACTCAACCAAGTGTTTTAAAAGAAACCCCAGGAGGGAGCATTTCCCTCGAAGGGGGCAAGGACAAAAGCTAGCACCTCAAGCACAGCCCAAGATGGCTGCGCCCAGCTGCAGCGTGGTGCAGGGTTGCCACGGAAACAGCTTCTGGATTGGAGCCCTGGGCATTTCCTTTGGCTTGACCATATCCCCAACTTCTTTTTATTCTGGATGGAAAAGCCAAGAAATTTGGCGGGAAACCTTGACCACTGGATGTGGAACTTATAGTTCTGGGAAGGAGAGAGGCACCATAAGATGTTTTCCTGGTCACTCAGGATGTTACCTTTTTCACGGACAATTTCTCTTGTGTTGTGTCCTTTCAGCCTCGGTGGAAACAGTCTGTAATGAGCAGTTGCATTAGACGTCATCTCTGATGTGTCCAAAGTCCTCTGTCTTTCTGTGTCCTTCATATCAGTCACGTGGTATACTGACCACGCACCAGGCACCTTACATACAGTGTCGTATTTAATCTTCCCATAACCCTATGACATAGACGTTATACGAATCTCCACATAGGGAAACTGAGACTTCAGGTTTGCCTGAGTCCAAAACTCGTGCTCTTACCTGTCAACTTGACCTATCCTTCCCACCTCAGCTGGAAAGCCTTTCCTTCTAGAAAGCCAATCCTGACCATCCCCACCTGAGGGGCGCCCCGCCCCCAACCCTGCTCCCTGGATTCCTAGATCCGTGCTCCTCTGAGGCAGGCCCAATAATGCTCCTCCCGGCAGGTGTCCTCATCCTTATCTGGAGCCTGTGAATACGTCAACTGATTAGCTAAAGGGACTTTGCAGATGTGATTAAAGTAAGGATCTTGAGATGTGGAGATGATCCTGGACCAGCTGGTGCACCTAGTGTAATCATAAGAGGGAGGCAGGAGGGCCAGAAGGAGAGAAAGGAGACGTGACTACAGAAGCAGAGGTGGGTGCAAAGCCCTTGGAAGATGGAGAAAGGGGCCGTGAGCCCAAGATAGCGCAGGGCCTCGAAAAACTAGAAAAGACAGAGAAGCGGATCCTCCTGCAGAGAGTCCAGGAGGAGCGCAGCCCTGCCCACGCCCTGACTTTAGCCCAGTGAGACCCGTTTTGTACTTCTGACCTCCAGGACCGCCAGATAACGAATTTGTATTGTTTTAAACTATCCAGTTTGTGGCAATTTATTAAAAGGAACAGTAAGAAACTAATACAGTCTGTGCTGTGATTTCTTTTTCCTACACCTATTTCCAGCTCCCCAGCTGGGAGGTAGGTTTCTGAAGCCGGGAACCACTGAATTCAGTAGCTATATTTTGAGCACTCGCTGTGTTTTTGAGTGTAGTGCGTCTGTGGAAAGCAACACAGACACGAGTCAAACATGTGTGTGCCCTCAGGAAGACCACAACTAAAATCTTTGCATTTTTAGAGGTTCCAGCTCCAAACCTTGCATGAAAGAGATGAGTACTAACCAGCTAGTGCCTGAGGGTCCCCATCATGCGAAGAAATCAAATGGGACAACGCAAAAGAAAACACAAATTTAGTAAGATGTTATCAATGAAGCTAGAAACAGGGGTCCTCTGACTTTTAAATGAGTAGCAGTGAAAATAAAAGTTTCTTTAAATGTAATTTAACTCCAGATGACAAAGAACAAGGAGAAAGGGAGACAGCGGAGCCCGGGGGATAAGGAGGCCAGGGGGAGCTGGCGAGAGGATGGAGGGAGGAAGCAGGTGAGGACTGCAGAGGTCGGGGGGCTGGGAGGGGCTGGAATGAGGAAGCACTCCATAGAGGACTCTCATCACGCCTGCCTCTGTAACTTACAGCCACATGTCCCTGCCTTTGAATTGCTGGGTAAACAACCCAGCCATGTTCCCCAAGGTTACGCTGCCCTTTATCCTCATACCATAGCCCTCACCTTTGAAAAGAATAGTGGAGAGCAAGGACTGGAATGGTCATATCTCTGCTCCCTCCACCAGGGTGTGGGGCAGCCCCAGGACATTGCTGATGGGCATCCTGCCAGGGGAGGGGAGCTCCCTGTACCCAGACAGGTCAACTACACCCTTTAAGGTGCAGTTCTCGAAGATCACCTGTATCAGAATTACCTGAGCCCATGTTACGGTGTCTGAGCCCCTCGCCCCCCGCATTCTGATGTTACCTAAGATTTGAGAACAGGGTGACTTTTCTGTTTATCAAACAAAACTTTTTCAAAATATCAACAATCTTAGCAATTTTATGAATTTACTCAGCATGAAGTTTGGGGAACGAAGTACTCCTGGTTGGACCAATTAATTCTGGTGATTGATTTTTCTTTCAGGTTTTATAGAGTTCAGAACAATCTGGGTAAAAGATATTTTATAATTGCCCTCTATTAACAATTATTAGGGGTAACAACAGTAGGCTTTTTATGGCATCTCCAGCGTACATCAGTTTTGCTAAATGAAAATTTATTATTCTACCTGTTCAACACGTCACATGAAATCAGTCTACTACCTGATAGCATGATATGCGGCTCTTAGAAGCCTGATGTTTGAAAAAGACAGGATGGTGCACTTGGCCTGGAAAACTTTTGTGCATCAGAGTTAATCATAATGATAAAGCCACTCCTGGGACAAGGTGTTATCCTCCAGTCCAAGTGCTTGATAACCTAAATGTCAGCAATTTGATTGTTTTATAACATAATGGAGCAATAAAAAGCCTACTGCTGTTACCCCATCATTTTTCTGGCAGATAATTTTCACGCTGTACATTACCGGCACTGCCTAAGCTGTGAAGAAATACTGTGAGTGATTAACTGCAGGGTAAAGGTGGACCACTGGATGGTGTCCCTGCATGGGGCGCTAGGAGGCTGATGCAATTTCTCAGGCTCATTTTCCTGCAGAGGAAACCTGAGTGATCAGCTAGTGTTAGCAGCTCCCGAAGAGCTGGGCTCCCGGAGCACCAGCCCCCCACTTGTGGTCGAAGGTGTGAGTTGCTTGTGATAAATGAATGGAAAATGGCGAATGGTAGACTTCTCAAAAATGACATTGAAAAGGAAGGTCAGCACGTAGGCCTCAACTGTTCCTGGACCACGGACCCATGTTGCATGGTTCAAATCCAGAATTAGACTGCATTTTAAAAACTACCATTTTGAATATGCTCCTTGGAAGACCAAGGATATAGAACAGATAAACCGGAGAGTGCATGCACATTACAGCAAAGGGTTTGCAGCGGGAGCCAGCGGGAAGGAGGCCAGGCTTTGGAGGCAAACAGAATTGGGTCCAAGCTCTCACTCAGCCACTTGGTTATTAGCTCTGTGCCACTGGGCAATTTTCTCAACTTTATTTCATTTCTAAAATGGGCTGATCAAGTCTACCTCGTAGGATGAGGTTTTGAGACACCACATATAACATGCCAGCCCTGCTGTTGGTCCTCATAAGATGGAGGTGATGCTGATGATCATCAGTGTTATCAATGCTTCAGTCTGACCCCTTGAAACATTTAAAGCAGTGATCTGTGTCTTATGTTTAGGACTGTATTGATTACACAGAATGTATCCCGCATCCTTACTTGTTGCCAGGAGGGATAATGAAATGTGTTATTCATCTTTCTGACCCTCTTCCCTCCCACAGTTGCCTGGTCAACTGCCCTGTAAGTGGAAGGTGCTGCATAGGTTAAGGTTGAATTGAGTTGAATTATAAACTTCAGCAAAGCCATCTTGACAGGGGGTGGGGAACTTGGGTTTCTAAACCTTGAGCAGACTATAATTAAATGGCTAGACCCGAAAAGAGTCAACACAGACGATTCTGTCCATCTATTACCTGTCATTAAGGTGTACAATGGTTCTTTGAAATACGCATGTAGCGGGTATCAGAGCTCCTAGCACTGTGGGATCTTGGGAACCTGTGTGGATTTCCCTTTTTTTTTGTTTTTTAGGTCAGATTTTGCTGGCGACACCTTTGGGGCCTACTGGTATCAGGCTTCGGACTTGATTTTAGCAGCAAAGGGGATGGCTGGGGTCTCTTTGTAATCACAGCGCTCTTTGGTTCCCAAGGAGATGCCAAGTGCTTCTGACCAGGGAAGAACAAACAGAAGGCAGTGGTTGAGCAGCAGGCTTGGGACCACTGAGACCCGGGACAGAGTCCCAGTGCTACCACCTATTACTTGTGGTGATAGACAACTTACTCAACTTTCCCCAGCCTCAGCTCCTCATCTATAGAGGGACGTGATAATATATTATTGTTGTCAGTGCTGTTGAATTCATTCTGACCCCTAGTGACCCTGGACAGCAGAGCAGGACCCTGCCCGGTCTTTCTGCGCCATCCTCTCACCCTCAGCACTGTATCAGGCCATCCTTCACCGTTATTCACAGGGGGTTCACGGCCAATTTTTTGAACACTGGTGGTCAGGTCCTTCTTCCTCATCTGTCTTAGTCTGGAAGCTCCGCTGAAACCTGTCCACCATGGGTGACCCTGCTGGTACTTGAAATACCAGTGGTAAGCTTTCAGCATCACAGCAACACCCAGCTGCCACAGAATGACAACAAACAGATGGGTGGTGTGGGTCCCTGACCAGGAAACAAACCTGGGTCACAGCAGTGAGAGTGCCGAATCTTACCCACTACACTGCCAGGGCTGGTCTTACAAGCAATGGGAGGATCAAGGAGATACCGCAGCTTAGGTACTTGGCACAATGCACAGAGCCGATTGAAGCCATTGCTGTCTTTGTTGTCTGGTCTACCAAAGCAGGCTGGTGCCCTCCTGTGGGTGACCATGACGGCAGAACATGAATTCACCACTCTGCTGCCTGCACTCTGGGTTCATAATGGCTGGTTAGATAAGAACATCAACCTCTGAAGCTCAGACTCTTCTGAGAATTGGGTGAAAGCCGTGAACGCTATACCCTGGAAAATGCACCCACACCCTGCACGTTAAGTGTCCATGGGGCCCTCAAGCCCATAGATCCGTGGGACCAGGTTGTAGAAGCCCTGGCTCAAAGGAAATTAATGATGACAGGCTATGGAGCACTTAGAATGCACTGAACTTGGAGTTTGGCAGGATGTGAAATGGTGCTAGCAGTTACTCCTCAGCAGCCCTTTTCTCTTTTGAAGCCGAGTGTCCAGTGGGCTGACCCCAGTCTTCTTCCTTGAATCGCAAATTCAGTCACAGTCAGAATCTGGGTCCTCAGTGGAGGGAGCCCCCCTCAGCTTTCCAGGGAAAGGTCTGGATGCTCACATTGGAATCCCCATTCCAAGGAGAACTGCCTTATGCCTCTGAACTCACGTGAGAAGTAGTTCTGCGGTCAAGCGCAAGCAAGCTACCCCAATAGACCCCTGTGGGGAGGGATGGGGCAAATCCTGGGCGGATTACACTCTCCTTTTCTGGTGATCATTAAGTACATCCAAATAAGCCACTTGAGTGACTAAATAAAACAGGAGCGGGTAAAGGGCAGAGATGTCGGTTCGGTCCCTCTCTACCGCGTGTTTGCTTGCTTATTGTTCTCCTCTAGCCTGGAAGCCCCAGGAGGGCAGGGCCCTGCGTTCTTTGCTCACTGCACAGTGCCTGGCACAGATGCAGTAAATATTTGTGGAATAGATGATGACCCTGATTCTCAAACTGGCAGAACCTCCACCATCAACTGGCAGAAGTGCTTCCATGGGTGTGTTTGAAGGACCTAAGATCCATGAAACGATTTTCACTTCTCTCTTTGCTGTAGAAAAATGTATTGGGAGGAAAATCGAAGGTTCCTATAGAGCGCTGAGCCATCCAATATGTCTTTCCCCAAGTCCTTATAAACTGTAACAAGGCTGACACAGTTAATGCTAATTAAAATGTTTCCTTTGTGGTTATTATGGTCAACTTTGCTTTAGTAACATTTGCTGAATCTATGATTAATTTGTTGTTGATTTTTTGGCCAAGAACACAACTGTGTTCAACTACGACATTGTTTTTTTATAAACTTCTTGGTCGTTTTGCATTTAAAACTTTAATACTTGTATTTATGGTGATATATTTAATGTAGTCAGCCTGGTGGTCTAGTGCTTAGGATTCGGTGCTCTCACTGCTGTGGCCTGGGTTCATTCCTGGTCAGGGAACCACACCGCCCATCTGTCGGTTGTCATGCTGTGGAGGCTGTATGTTGCTGTGAGGCTGGAAGCTATGCCATCAGTATTTCAAGTACCAGCAGGGTCACCCCATGTGGGACAGGTTTCAGCAGAGCTTCCAGACTAAGACAGACTAGGAAGAAGGACCTGGCCACCCACTTCCAAAGAAATTGGCCATGAAAACTCCATGAATAGCAGTGGAACATTGTCTAATACAGCGCTGAAGGTGAGAGGATGGCGCAAAAACACCGGGCAGGGCTCTGCTCTGCTGTACACGGGGCTGCTAGGAGTCAGAATCAACCTGATGGCATTAACAACAAAATGTTTCACGCATGTGTAATAGATCCAAACAACGCCAAAGTTTATACAGTAAAAAAAGGTCCCCTCATAAATTTGACTTCTCCTGGGTGCATTCGTTGTTCTCTCCCAGGAAATGACAAACTAAAGCAAAATATTATAAGGGAAAACCTCCAGGATGTAAGTCTTGTGAGACCCTAGGACCGTGGTTCTCAAGTGTTGGGCTGTGGAACTTCAATGTGTTATGAACTCTGCTCAAGAAGGGTCAGTAGAGTGGGATAAACACTTAAAATACATTTTTGTTTTGATAAAATGTACATTTTGTTATGGCGGTGTTGGTCATAGGCTCATGGAACTAAGCAGGGCATTTGAAGTGAGGTGCTCTTTCCCTGATCTTACTTCAAGGAAGAGAAGGGGCTTAGCGTGAAACTGAGTCACAGGTGGGTGTGGATGTGAACATTTAAGAGAATACAGTCAGGGCAATAAAGGTTTCTGATCAGAGATATGGTGCTAAATCGTGATCAGGGGGAACGTCACACTAACTGTGGAGGCTTTTATAGACAGCACGAAAATTCTGTTTAAATCTTTAGTGTTGTTTTGAGCCTTTTATTCTCCAACTTCCTGCCAAAACTCTAGATGGAAGCTCTGCCCTAGAAAGACTTCCTGAGAGGTGACCAGGCCACTGGTCAGTAGGTAGCAGGTCTTAGGGCAGAGACCATGGAAGATAGTAGTGGTCTTCTTGATCCAAGCTTGACGGCATTTTTTTCAAAGTGGTGAAATGATAAAAAGTCAAGGACTGCTTTGCTCTCGTTTTATGAAATTGCACCCTTTGGCAAGTTTTATAAATGTGTCTTGTCTTCCAGGTTATTTAATCATTTCCCAGTAGCAATAACTTTTCAGTCATGTTACTTATGGGTAAATGATTTTCAAGCTGATAAGAGAAAGGATATTGATTATTACAGTGTGTAAACTTCTGCCTGTTATGACTTACGAGAAATTGCACTAGTGGTTGGATTTTTTTTTATCATGGTTTGGTGATTAATAGCTCCCTTTCATATACAACTCTTCTATATTCTTAATAATTTTATGCCAGCTTGATCTGTAAGTGTTTGAGAAAGATCTGCTAAAATGCTTCTCTACAGTTGTGGTTTTATTAATTTCTTTTAGCAATTGTATCAGATTTTGCTTAACATGTTTCAAGATTATTTTGATAGACACAACTAAGTTTTGGTGGAATGTTTCTTTTAGTACTATATAGCATTCCTCTTTATCTCAAATAATGATTTTCACTATAAGTGTATCACATTTTACTATAAATTAACAGCACCATGCAAACTTTGGTTTAGCGCTTACACGGCACATCTTTTTCAATATTTCTACATCATTTTGTTTTAGGCATGACTTTTATAGTTAGGACATAGCTTGATTTTTTAAAAATACAAATAGTCTGTTTCTTTTAAAAAATGAATATAATCTCTTTACATTTATTGTGATTTCTTATATAATTGAATTTATTTTAAACATCTTCTTTTGTGCCCTCCATCCTTTTTATTTGCATTTTTTTGCCATCTTGCCTTCACTCAGATTGATGAAATTTTCTATATATTTCCCTTTTTTTCCTTTGCTGATGGGGAAGCTAGAAATTATGCATTTCTTACTTTAATTCTTACCTTTAAATTTCTAAACTTAATATTTAACTCTAACTTTTTCCTAGAAAAATATGAAGTTATTCAATATCTATAGTCTATCATCATAACATAATAGCTATTGGCATTTTGACAACTTCTGCTCAATGTATTTATTATGTGTAAACGTCTTCAGGCAGTGATGTTATCATACGTAGCTCACTACATCTACACGCAGACTTACAAAGACTTCATCATGGTGTCCATTGTTTTGAGTACTTTGTCTTCAATTCTTTTGAGGATAGTTTTCCTTTTGCTTCTGGAAACTGCTTCATCCATTTGAGTGGGAGTTACCATGTTCTTAGAGACCCCAGCAACTGTCCTGAGTTGATTGTCTCAGGGGTGAACATCAGACTCAAATTAGGCCAATCAGAGTCCTTCCCCATTTGTTTGAATGGGAACGGAAACAAGAGGGCTTGTCCTCTCCAGTCACAGACACTGTGGTGGCTCGTGTGTAGCTTGAGCACTGTCAGCACTATTCCTCCATCCACGATGGACGAGAATGAAGGAAACAACGCAACCTTCCAAAAGGCGGAAGACTGAATGACACTTGGCTCTTCAGGAAAGGGGACAGGAGAAAGGACAAGAAATTCTCTGGACGCTGTGTGAGCAAGCAGAGAGCCTAGGCGATCAAATGGAGCATACCGCCCTTAGCGAGGAAAATCCCCTTTGTGCTTAAAGTACAAGTGATTTCCACTTTCCCGTAAGGAACTGAAAAAAGGACTTTCAGAATTCTAATCACTGCCTTTCAAGGAGAGTAGAACTGGGTGTGGTTAAGAAATTAAGATCTCCATACACACAGATATGCCACCATCTGACAAAAGTCAAAGGAAGAAACTTTGGAATAGAAAGATGAAGCTGGAGTAAGGATGGAGAAAAGGTTATGAAATCAGGAAGGAGGAAATGATAAGATAGAGTTATTCTTTAAATTCCCTGGAAGAGGTCCATTTAGACCGAGGAAAGGATCCATGAAATATGTTAAGTGGTAGGAGGTAAATTCATATAACGTGAACCTGAGAGATGACACTGTCTAAAATATAATATTCAAAATGAATTTTGAAAAACTTCTGACTGACTGGCGTAATTTAACATCCGGCTTCCACCTGAACATCTTTGTGCTCTCTCTGCATGCTTGCGCACACACACGTGTGCATTAGTGCTCATTTATGGCAGAGGGTGCGTCTCAGCCAGGTAACAGGTGGAGAAGCATGAACATGGGCCAGTCCAGCCCATTCCTGTTTCCGCAGGTTCCCAAGGAAGACAAGGGGAACACTGCCCTGGCCGTGTGGGGGCAGAGGGAGATGGGTGTTTTCCCTTCCTTATTTTGAGCAATGTTTAACAACTTTTATTCTCACGGCTTTTATCTTATTATGGGCTTTATCTCCCAGGAGAGAGGGTGACTAAGATAGTGGGCCTTTTTTTTTGAATATCTTTCAAACATGCAGTTTTCACCATCTGAGGGTGGTTCAAAGAGCTATTCTAACCTGAGGACTGAGGGATGGGTAAGCTGCACTTCTTAGCGAGTCCCTTCGTGTCCAGGGATCCCCAAACATTACATATATGTGTTATGATGATGAACATGGCCAGCGAGCCCCTAACAGAGGGCACCTAAATGCACACCCTGAAGTTTTGAGTGTTAATTCACAAGCTCATGATGACAGATGGCTACAACACTCTGGACACATCCTGAGGCAAAGAACAACAGGGTGGGAGCCACACAGGAAGGCTGTGAAAGAGACCCCGGGGAGGGACTCCGGCTCCACGCAGCTGACAGCAGGAAAGTGATAAGGATGGAGACAGGCAGGTCCCACTGCCTGGGTCTCAGGCCTGGCAGCCATGCCAGGGACAAGAAGCCCAAGGCTCTTTGGCAGGACCGAGTCTGGCTTCTGAGATGGGGCTGCCCAGACGTGGAGTGAGCTGGTGGAGAGGGTGAGGACGCAGGCCCCGAAAGCAAGCCAGGCAACGGGAGGCTTGGAGATCTGCGGCACTGGCTCCGGAAGAGCAGTCGAAAAGAGAGAGGGAGACGGACCGGGAAGGGGTTGGAAAAGATCGAGGGCCCGCAGCGTGGAAAAACAGGCTGTGGCACTGACTGTGGGAGGTGACAGAGCTGAAGTGACAGAGGGAGTTGGGCAATGTATGTTGGCAGCACGAACAGGAAGCTGCCCCCCGACTCCTCGGCAACCTCTGCCACAGTCACTGCACACAAAGAGCGCTGAGATCATCTGTTCCGTGTATGGGGCCTCCGGGGTGTGGTGGGGGCCGCAGGGGATGCTCAGGAACAGTTTGCTCAGTCCTTCTGCCGCAACACGCGGACGGCGCCTGCGCAGCTCAGCAGCTGCGTGAGGTGCTCCCCTCCACACAATGCGCCTGCGTGTCCTCACCTTCCCGTCGCCTGCGTCCCCAGCTGAACCTTCTGGCGGAGAAGCACCTCTCTGCCCCGGCCTGCAGCAGCCTCGTCCGCGGGAGGCCTTTCCGAGGCAGAGCGACAGTGGAGGCAGGAGGGGTTGCATCCATTCCTTCGAATTTGGGCGCGTGGTTTGACCTCCCAAAGTTCTATTTTCTCATCTGTAAAATGGGGGGAAGGAGAAGGAGGACTGGATGTGGATGTTCGCTGAGGTCCGTGCTGGTTCCAGGGTCCCGTGACTAAGGGAACCTTGACCTGGTGCAGCAGTTTCCAAGCAGGAAGGGGTCTTGAAACCTTGAGGGAGCCGGGCCTTCCTACGGGTTTAAGACTGGGGGTTCCTGCTCTCCTGATGGAAGACCAACCTATTTGCGTCTTTCATTTCCATTTCCCAGCCAAAAGGAAAGAGAAGTTGAACTAAACTAGAAAAGAAAAGAAAAGTAAAGTAAACCTTTGAGTAACCTGATGCTTAAGAAGCCTGATTAACTCCCCAAATCACCAGTAAAGGATTTTTCAACGTAGAGGACGGGTGCGGATGGATTCCTTTAAATAGCCGGTTCCCCTAGTGCCCGGACAAGTTGGGTTCCAGTCACACAATGTTGTTTGTGAAGCTTCAAGAGCAGTCCTGTTGTGTAAAGAAAAACTAATGTGGAATTTCTTCCGAGTATTGTGGGGCAATTTATCATCATTGCTTGTGACAAAGAAACAAATGTATTTTCCTTCCTAAAAACATTTATTTGGAAGGTGTATTTTACACAAATGTAAAAGGAGAGTTTATCTTCATTTCCCCCTTTTTAATGAAATGAAATTTTATCCTTTTTTTGAAGAGTGGACGTTTTCTTCCATAATAAAATTCAAAACGACCAGGAAATTAAGTTTTGACCCCTTGTTGCAGCAATTTGTTGATGAGACCGTTTTAAATCTAAGCACAAATAACTCATGACTCACATTGTAGCTTATTTTAACTCACTCTGGCTGCTGTTCTGTCAGTAGACTAGAATGTTCTGAAGTGGTTTGTCATCAGACGCTCACCGGATCTGGGGACATATCTCCCAGAAATGTCATGGTCTCCTTGACAGCAGCTGCGGGTCCAGCTGAAGCCCTAATCTGTGCTGAGTCCCGGCGGCCCCTCGAGCCCCTGCAAGGCTGGCTTCTGCAGAGCCACCTGGCTCGTAGCTGTCCCCCAGCACAACACGGACGGCCTGTGTGTCATCTTTACCTTTTAAATAAAAAATATTTATGTAAATAATAATCCAAAAACAATTGGTGATTTTCTAGTTATAAAAAGTGATATATAATATAGACAAAGATTCGAACTTATTTATATCGAGGCTCTGCCAGGGACCATCTCACAAATCTTTCACTATTATCCATCCAACTCTTATCTGTTCCCCAGATTCAAGCTTATAAAAGGTCTTTGGTTTCAACTGTCTTTCTTCTTAGAGCCCAACGTCTTCTGAGGCCCTTAGTACCATCTCTAGCATCGGTTCTGACTCAGAGGTCTTAAAGGGGCCGAGTGGTTTTCATCGGATGTTTTCTGCGGTGCCAGTGACTTTTCTCTCCAGCTGGATTGTAAGTTCCTTCAGGTGGGAACTATTTTATCCTTCTGAGCAGCTTTCCAGTGCGTCGGGTGTACTGTGTTCAGTAACTACGTGTGTGCCTCCAGGCCTCCCAGTACAGACGCGCTGTCATTTCTTGTTCTCTCGTCTGTCTTTATAATACTCATCTCTCACCATTTTCCTCCTCGAAACCCTGCCAGCGCTCTCCCTTTCCCAGTGTATTAAATACAGAGTCCCCCGTGAGCTATTTAAGACCCCACCTGCGGTCCGAACCAGCTTCCGCCATTCCCAATGACCGCTGCACCAGTCTGAATTTCCTGCCGGGTTTGCAGCCGGGAGGCCACACTCAACATGGGTCTCTCTCAGTTCCCACAGCTGGGTGTGCGTCAAAATCACCTGGGAAGTTTAAACAGAAGAATCTCCAGGCTCAGCGCCAAGCTTAGTGTATCGGAGCCTCAGGGTGGGGGCCCTGGCTGTATGTTAAACTGGTGCCCCATGCTGATGCCACACCACCTCGCGCAATTCAGGGCCTCTGATTTTGGAATCTCTCAGGAGCAGCCTCATCAGCCTTCTGCGTGTAGCTCTACTGAGGAACAAAGCGGACATTTAATGACCCCTGAGCTGTGTGAGCTTCCGTGGTTCAGTGACGGCAGCTTCCAGGGGCACCTGGAGGAGGCAGCTTCTGTCTCTCCATCCCCAGGGATGGCCCTCCTCACCTTTGGGCCAAGGGCAATGGGAGGCAAAGTGATTCCTGGCTCAGTCAGGAAGCCAACTTTGAACAGTCTGGTTCTCTTATCTCTGCTTACTTCGCAGATTTCTTTGCAGCTTGTTACGGGAAAAGCAGTGCGTTATCGACCCTGATATCAGTTTCCCCACATTAAACCCAGCATTTATGGGATTAAAACCAAAACACTCATTCCCTGCTTACTCTCTGGCTTCCTGGCTCCAGAATCCACTATCCTCCATGGAGACAGATACCACTAAGGACAAGCACCTGGATTATCTCCTCCTGCAAAGAGATACGGGCTGGTGGGAAAGCTCCGACCAGCAAGGCCATATGCTCCCCCTCCCCTACCTGAAACCCCAAATAAAAACCCTTCCTTTTAGGTTTTCGGGGAGTTTGGGATTTCAGCGTTAGCTGCCCTCTCTCCTTGCTCAGCAATGTGCAAAAATAAAATTCCTACTTTCTTCCACCACACCCGGTGTCAGAGATTGGCTTGCTGCACAACAGGTGAGCAAACTCACTTCGGGTTCCATATCAGCAGTGCATTATCGAGGAGGTGAAAGGTGTAAACCATTAGCAACCCCAAGGAGGCCGCAGGTGGAACCAGAAGACCTTTGACTGGAGGGGTCAAGAGACTGGGTTCCAGATGGGGACGCTTGGGCAAAATACATGACATTTTTGGGCTCAATTTCCTCCTTGGAACATAAGGAGTGTTGATTAGGTGACCTCTAAATTCTCCTTTGGTGTTGGGACGATATATCCGAAAACAATCCTAATAAAATCCATTTGTCGATTCTAGCATGTGTTTTAAATTCCTGAAATTGGGAATTGTCTTGCAACTGAGACACGCTCTCAATGTGTTGTTTCTTCCTCCTTCCTCTCTCAACGCGGTTATTAATCCAAATGCAAGACATACATAATCCACGACAAACTATAATCAAGGGCGTTCTGTGTGTGTATATATATTTTTATACGGGGGACACAGCCTTTTTCACTCTGTTGAGTGTGCAGCTTCTCTTCTCCTTGCTTTCAGAGGAGAGAAGAGACAAAGCCGACAGGAGAATCGAGAGGGTAACAACATTAGTAGGAAAGCTACCCCCGGGGGGTGTGTTAGCCCGGGTAAGGGGACCAGATGTGGGGCTTGCTGTATGTGATGGGGGATTCTTGTATGTGTGTTTGCGTGGAAAGTGACAGGCTCCTGGGAGTTCTGGGTGCTAGAAAATAGACTAGGATGGAAGATTTTAGGAAAGTCAAAGTTGAAATTCCTTCTGCCATGAATTGAAACGCGGCAGCTGCCTATCTCTGGGCTGCACAGGCCCGCACGGCATTCTGCATGACCCAGAAAGAGGAGCTGCTCTGCTGGAGCGGAGGCTGGTGGGGAGGAGGAAGGTGCAGGAGCAGAGCCCAGCCCCTCA
Source organism: Equus asinus (assembly GCF_041296235.1). Classification (NCBI taxonomy): domain Eukaryota; kingdom Metazoa; phylum Chordata; class Mammalia; order Perissodactyla; family Equidae; genus Equus; species Equus asinus. The sequence goes on along the minus strand of NC_091791.1, from coordinate 10,518,780 downwards.
CCCTCCTTTCATCACACCCTCAGCACCTCAGGGATGTGGAATGTGGATTGAAAACTGCTGTCCTTCACCCAGATAATCCCTCCATGAGACTATGTGGGGGACATTGTTCTCAGGTCTTGAAAACAAGAAAAGTAATGCCTCTAAGAACAACAAATGGGTTCAATCTCATAGTGGTCTTGGTTCCTTTTTTGCTTTGGCTGCTAGGACGCTTAGAGCCACAATTCCAGTTGATCTCCAGTACCTAAGGTCCTCTAGTGGAGGGCCTTATGGTATTCCTCAAGTTTGTGTTGTAACTTACCCTGGCTTTGTTTCCCCAGCCTAGCAGTAGTTTTCCATTTACATGGTCTTGCTAGATGTTTCTTTCTTGGTTGTCACATTGTATGTGGTTTTGAAAACTGCATCAAATTGTTTTGGAGCAAGACAAGGTGCAAACAGGTTATGAGAAAAATATTGCATCCCATCATGGACTCTCAGCCAGGAAGAGCCGTCAGTATCAGCAGGGAGCTTTGGGATCTGAGCCAGGCAGCCACGGGTTTGCGTCCTGAGCCCTCCTCATGCTTTAACCATGACCTCGGGAGGAAGTGCTTCACCCAGTGAGCCTCGTTTTCTTCCCCTGTAAAGTGGGGACAGTAATGGCTGCGCTGCTACAACCGAGTCGCCCCTGAAGGGAAGTTGCCCTGCTGTCGGTACAGGGCTGAGTGTACGGCAGTTTCTACAATCGTCCTCCAGGGCTGTGTGAGAGCTTGCTGGGCGTGAAGCCCTAGGGGAATAGAAGCGGTGGTCCCTGATGCCACACGGAGGACCCACGACGACGGTGCATGAAATAATTAGGGCCCAGCCCAACATGGCATGTGAGCTAGAGGAAGACCGAGGGTGCGTGGGGTGACCCCAAGGGCTGGCTGTGGCCATCAGAGGGAGAAGATGTTGCAGAAGGAGGCAAGAGGGATTAATCCAGTTTGCAGAGATGGGTACAGCCACGGCAGAGAAGGGAAGAGAACTCTGAGTGGGTCTCTTGTGGCTGAACGAGAAAGGGTTAAAGCCCGCCCCATGCCCTGGCCCTCTGGCATGAGGAAAGGGTGGACCGCTGGCCAGTCTGGAGCCCTCCGCACAGCCCGAGCTGCCAGTGTCTTGGGAGTGACCCCAGAGGTGGTGGAGGGCTCAGCTGCTCCACCCCAACCCTGGGCAAGAGCGGCTCCTCCCATCCTCCCACGGGGTTGGCTCTCTTGGCCTGGGGCCAGCTCCCCGCTGGGCTGGACCCCCTGGTGCTAATCTCTCGGCCTGATCAAAAGCACCCTTTAAGGTGATGAAAAAACGTGTTCATCTGATTATATCCACACAAACGGTAGGTCAAGCGTCTCCTGCGGAACACGGCCCATGTGCCCGCACACTCACACACACACACACACACGTGCACTGGCTCCCAGGGCCCCGTGTTGTAACAAGGAAGAAGGAAATCTGAGCAAAACATTTCTCGCTCAAGGAACTAGCTGGAGAGTCAGCGACAGCTTTGTGGAGGCCATCAATCGCGGTTTCCCCCTTCACTGGTCATGCACAAGAAGTCCATTATGGGCGCACTGCTCTTAAACTCTGGTGACACCAGTGGCACTTTTGTTTTCTTTGGTTTGGCTGAGTGTTGCGTGCTTGTCATTGCCCCGTACGCGTTTATGACTCCTCCTTTGTTCCAGTTTCCTGTGAGTTATAGTATTTGTTGTGGTTTTCAACACCACCCATCCAGGCCACAACCAGGACTCCTTGGTGGTTGTTGATGAACAAAGCAGTGGATCTGAACCACTTCCGTAAACCCCATGTGAACCAGCTCTCCAGACTGGAGGGGCCATGGGGACGCCTTCCAGGTCCCCAGGGCCACACCTGCCACCTGGGCTCACTTGGGGACTATAGCAGGCTCTTCGGCCAATGTGGACAAGAGTTGACCCCCCTTATGGAATAAAAACCTTTCCTTCTGGGTGACGGGTGTCCTTCGGGCTGCTCCACTCGGCCCACTTTGCCTGAAGTTCGGAACCACTGCCTCTGTGCTTGGAGTCAGAACGAGGGGCTGGGCAGAGGTGGCGTCTCCAAGACTGGGGAGTGGTGGCTTGGGCCTGCCAAGAGCTGGCTCCCCTCCTGTGTTTCCTCCAGTCCTGAGGCACAGTGAAGGGTGACAATCCACAGCACCGGGAGGGTAGGACTGGGTTTGAATCCGGATCAATTACAACATTTCTCTCCAGCATCACCCCCTCCTGTGACGACCTCACTGCTTTTCTCTCTGCTCTGTTTTCCCCTCCTGCTCTGGTGTTGTTTCAGTGACTTGAAAGCCCCTGTTCCTTGTTGAGGGTGAGAGAGAAAGGTGGGCAGAGAGTTCTAGACCCTGAGGAGAAAGGAAGCACGGTGCAGCTGAGGACAGAAGGGATGGCCAGCCAGGCTGGAGGCCAGTGAGCGGGGCCAGATGTGCACAGGGAATGGTCTTCGGCGAGGTGACCACATCATATCATCTCAGCCAGGACACTGGTGTAGGTGGAAGGGTGTTGCAGCAGTCATGGCCCTGGGAGAAGAAGTGGGGCTGTCCCAGGACAACTGGACACGTGGTCCCTCCTTAGAGGCTCTGCTGTGGAGCGTGGTCTTTATGGGTAGGATGCTGGGATTGCTGCTGGAGGCTGTCAGCAGGAGAACAACGGGATCTGTTCAGCGTTTTTAAAGCTCGCTCTAGCTCTGTGTGGATAAAGAGTGGAGGGGGGCAAGGGGCTTCGGGGCCAGGCCAGGCTCGGGTGGGGAAATGGCCCTGGGGCTGAGCAGTGGAGAGAAGTGCCCCTTCAAGCCATGGCCCCGGCCCCTCTTAGCTGGGGATGCCCCCGTTGGTCTCTGCCACTAACACCCAGCCGCTGGCTCATGGACGTGCCACTAGGGTGAAGATGGACCGGCCTGTGGCAGAACGAGAACACAAGGCCCCTTTTCAGGAAGGACCGTCCTTGAATCTGAACTCATGTCACTCCCACCTCTTTTTGTTTAAATGTCCCTTAGTTTATGAAATGGTGGTGATGAAAACTGGGCTTTAAAAACATCTTTATTCACCAAATAAAAGATGGCAGCCTAGTGTCACTCCCCCAAATAAGCTTTATCTGAAAATCGATGGGTCTGTAAAACCAAATGTTTGGACGCAAGAGGTCCACGTCACGCCCGAAGTGTGGAGTCCAGCAGAGCCTCTCGGTTCTCAGAGCCCTTCTGCCCAGTGACTGTCCCTCTATTCCCCATGGCCACACCCTGGACCTTAGAAACTTCCAGAACCTCAGCCTGATTGTTGCTGCCAGACCCCACTCTCAGCTCGGAGCCCCCACCCTTTCCCCTCCTTGTTGCCTCCACGCGCATGGTGACAGATCCAGACCTCATTTCCCTGGAGCCTCTGTCCCCACCGCCCTGGTTTACAGTCACCCCCACCCCCAGCTTCACTTCTCTCCTTTCATCACGCCCATGCCGCTGTGTTTCACCCGGCTTCCAGAGCTCCCCGGAACCACCCGACAGTCCCTCCACCCTACCCCGGGTGGAGGGGACACCACAGGCCAGCGGGCCTGGGCCCCTCTTACTTGTGACCCAATCTCAGCCACCGCTGGCTGCTTGCTAGTCCTTCAACGTATCCTTTGTCAGGGCCCGTCTCCCATCCCCTCCAGGGCTAAATCGACAGGGCGTGCAGGTTAAGGTTTGGTGCAGGTGGAAACGACCAGCCGGCGGTTAGAAGACTGAGGGGGAAGCAGGAGCTGCGCAGAGAGATTGGGTCAGTGTCAAGGTCCATGAAGCCGTGGGGGTAGACGGAGTGTGTCAGCAGGAGGACGAGAAGTGGGCTGTGGCGGAGCCCAGGAAAGTACCCAGTGTCCCCCATGCCCACCCTTCCTCCTGGGTTCCCTGTCTTGTGTGGTGGCTCCTCCAGTTGGAGGCCCAAAGAACTGGTCCTTCTAGGCTCCTCCGTCTCCTTTGTTCCTACTCCCCCGACGTCCAGTCGTCCCCAGCTTACCTTCCTGCCCTCAGTTACTGTCATCTCTGAAGTCTCCTTCCCCACTCTTGCTGGCTTGGCTTCTCTCCTGCAGAGCAGGGCTGGCCCTCAAGGATCTGTGTGTCCCCGGATGGGGAAGTGGGCCCCACATGTAGGCTGTGCTCCTTGCAGGTCTGTTTAGTGCAGACATCCTCTGTGCTGAGTGAGCCTCAGGGAAACCTGGAGGGCATGTTAAAACTCACATTGCAGGGACCCACTCCGCAGCCTCAGGTTTTGCAGTTCTGACAAGTTCTCCGGTGATGCTGATGCTGGTGGTCCAGGGACCACACTTTGAGAACCACTGGTTTAGCGCATCAAATGACCGGATGAACCTGAGCCCGTACTCAAGGCATGGTCTGGTCCATCCAGAGGGAAGTGGGTCCTTCCTCACTCAGGGTCCCGGGCAGCAATGAAGTCACCCTTAGATCCGTTCACTTTTGGCGGCACCTTATTCCCCTGGACTCCTATTAGGTGTCTGGTCAATTCTGACCCCGCAGTTGTGTTTACACGTGCTCAGTGAAAACCACCCCCGCCCCCACCATCCAGGACGGGGGCAGTTGACTTCAGTAGGTATTTACTTAATGCCACGTGCCTACTGGTGGCATTTTGGTTTCTGCTCATCCCTCCCTCCATGCTGTTTCCCAGTCATGGGCGAAGGCGGGGATGAGAGGCTGTCCTACAGCTCTGGACGCCCTCTGGGTACACACTGACCCCTCGTCAGCCCCCTTTGGACCATAAGACTTCTCCTAAAGTCACTGAGCTCCAGTCTCTTAATTTAGCAAGAAGACCACCAAACGCCACCCTTCTGAAGCGACTTGAACTGAACACGAACAATTATGAAAGGAACCGAACCGGCTGTGGCCGGTTCCCTGTGCTCTGGTTGGAGAAGGCCTGGGGCAGTGTCCTGTGTCTCTTACATACCAGGGCCCAGCGTCTGGGATTTGGAAGGGCAGGCATGACGACAAGCATTAGAGGTGCCCAGAACAGTTCTTTACCAGAGACATCCCAAGAAAGGACAGTGACAGGCTCCATTGTCTTGATAAGGGTTTCTTTTGGACACCATCCAGTTTCCTTGTTCACATTCTCTGCTCTCCAAGCAAACTGCTGGTGTATAATTTGCTTTCTCAAGCAGACTCATTCTGGAGCCAAAGAACACTCCTGCTGTAAATGAGTGAATTGGCCTCTTGACTTATCAATTAGTGTCTTGTGAGCATAATTAGTGTAACGCACTTCCTAGGACCTGATCGCCCTGGGGTGAATTGGACAGGAAAAGGCTGTCACTCCATGACCGGCATCCTCACTTGAGGCCACTCCCTCTGTCCCCTGCCCTGTGCTGCCGTCACTTTGCCGTTGACCTTTGCTCTTGGAGGTCCCGGCTCAGTTACAACACTGCCCCGGCCTCATCCCCCTCCCCCACCTGAGAGGCAGTGCAGGGGCCCTCACTAATCTCATGTGCCTTAATGGGAAGGTGTCATAAATAACTTGGGAGGATGGTGTGTGCTGGTGATGGAGAAAGGACTCCTGGGTGTCTGAGGGTGAGGAGAGAGGGAGAGGAGCAGAGCAGAGAGGGGCTGGGGAACCCCAGCTCTGATCTTTCATCTCCCCTCGGCTGCAAACGACTCTGGGCCGCAGGCGGCCTGTCTGACTTCCACCCGCGTCGGTCCAGATCTAGTGTTGGTTTGAACAGATTCTCCCTTCACTCTGTCAGGGACAGGCTGCTAAGCATCTTTTGTGGGGCGTACGTCAAAAAAAATTCTTCACTGTTCTCATGACCTCAGCGCCAGTTTTCCTTCTCTACCCCTTCCTTTAGATGCTTCTGATTAGCAAGACATCCTTTGGGGGAGGGCGCTCAAACCCAAGGCCCACCAGTTGAATGCAAACATAGTCTTTTGAGGGGAAGGGGAAGGCTTTAGGGTCTAGAGGAGAAACACCAGGCTTTGGAGTCAGACTTCGGTTCAAGCTCTGGCTCTGCTACTTTCTAGCTGTGTGACTTTGAGTAAGTTACATACCCTCTCTGAGCCTCAGATTCCTCATTCCTGAAGCACTTCCTAAGTTAATGTGATGTTTTGACCACTCTATCCAAAGCAGCCCTCCCAACCACGGAAACTCTCTGTTCTAGCTTCTTGTTCGTTTCCTTCATAATTCTTATCACACTCTGAAATGCTTCTCCCTACGTATCTACTTCTTGTCTGCTGTCTGTGTGTCTCTGGTTTGTAAACTCACGAGGGCGGGATGGCGTCTGGCTACTTGGGCTTCAGCCCCACTGCGTGGAACAGCACCTGGCACATAGCAGGTGCTCAGCACGTATCTGCTGAGTGAACAGACGAATGAAGAGCATCGTCCTCAGCACGTGCTTGGCACCTGGTTACTGCAGAACTCACTGGAACCGTCTGTGCAGAGGCCTGCCCCTCGTCTTCAGACCTGCTCACACTCATCCAGTCACTTTCGTCTGCAAGTATTTCTTGAGCACCTACCATGGGCTAAGCATTGTACTAGATTCTGGGGATACAGCAGTGAACAAAATAGATGCAAATACTGGCCTTGTAGAGCTTGCATTTCAGTGGGAGTGGGCAGGCAAAAGAATAAAGGGAAACAGAAGGAGGCCGGATGGTGAGACGCACTTTGGAGAATGATGGACAAGCCAGGGGTTAGGGAGTGCTGGGGAGGGGTGGTCCAGAAAGCCTGCACCGAGGAGATGATACGTCAGAAAAAATCTGAAGGGGAGGGGCCGAACTTGCACATTTCTGGTGGAAATCTCCCAGGCAGAGGAAACAGCACGTGTAAGGCCCTGAGGCTGGTCTATTGCTGGAGTGGGCTGGGAGAGAGGCCATGGGGGTTGAGTGTGTGGGGCCTTGTAAACCATGGTGAGGGCGTTCAGTGTTACTCTGAGACAGACGAGAGGACCGTGATCAGAATTCTGTTTTGCAAGGGTCATTACAGTGCTGTGTCTGTTGCGGGAAGGTTTGCAGTTGGACTGCACCCTGATGAGCAGCGAGCTGTGTCAGCCCCCCTGCTCTCCATCCTTCTGATGGGGGGCAGTTTCAGCTGTGAGTGCTGTCCTGGACACTGGCTGGCTTGGTGTGTCACTTCCCCTCTCTGGACCTCAGTGTCCCCAGCTTGAGGCTGCATGTTGGTGACCCTGCAGAGCAGAAGCAGGGGGTTGCTCTTGACGCCCATCTTCAACAGCCAACGCCTGCTGAGCGCCTGTGAAGAGAGAGAAGCAGCAGGAAATGACGAGACTCAGCTTGGTCCTCAAATCATGGCGGGGCTGGGGTGGAGGTGGTGGTGGTGGGGGGTCCCTGTAAGCTGGCTGGGCAGTCAGGCTCTGAGGGCAAAGCCGAGTGGCGTTGTGAGCATCATGTACACAGAGCCTAAAGGGTTGTTACAGTGGTAACAAGTAATGTGTGCTAATCAACGAGGGTCAGAGCAGATTTTGGGGGTCAACCCGACACCTGAAGAGGAGCTGTGGTCACACAGACTTCTGGGACCCAGTGCCCCGAAGGAAACGGTGATGCCTGGAGAGGCTGCAGCCCCCCGACCCTTCCCACCGAGGCTCCCAGTCCTCTCTCTCGCCCCCTCAGCTCAATGCCCTGATCTATCCCAGGTCCCGGGCTCCGGGGCTCAGAGACCAGAGACACCGCAGTGGTGGAGGCCTGTGTTGCTCAGCCTCCCAGGGTGGCAGGCAGGGCTCTTGGCTGTGGGCAGAGCCAACGTCTGGAAACGGGTGAGACGAGCTAAGTCGAGGGCATTTGCCTGCTCTTGGGAGTCTGCCTGGGACACCAGCTCAACATCGGGGCAGAGCCTCTGGTGACCCCAGGAGCCTCGCTGGGGCTCTCCGTTCCCCGTTCTGCACAGGTGGGGCTGGCCTCCATCAGGGAATTCTCAGCTCTGCCACAGGCTGCCCTCAGGGGATGCTGGGGGCGTGGGGGGAGCCAGAGGATGATGGGGACAGAAAGGAGGAAGAGCTGGCTGAGCAGGCAGGGGACCCCCTGCCACAATCAGAGGGGCTCCGCTGACCTTTGATGTTTGGTGCTTCCTGGTGAATTTCAGTTTAAGAAAGGGTTCTGGCTGCTTAAAACAAAGCCACGTGCAACCCTGTATGGGTTTCTACCCAGTGAAGGCCGTGCCTCCGGGGCCGAGGTCCAGCGCAGGGCTCTGCCTCCTGGAGTTTGCAAGAGCTGGTGGTCAGCAGGGCCTTCAGAAATGCGGCCAAGCCTAGGCGCTTTAACAGGCTTTTCCTTCTTCCCCTTGTTCTGAATGGCAGTTTTTTGTTAGTCAATGGAGCTCTGGAGCTCTGGTCTTCCACCCAGACGTGCTGTTGACACAGATGCTTCTAGCCAGTGGGCCAGGGAAAGGCGGGTCCTCTGAGAGGGAGCAGATGCTGCTGGGTGGGATGGGGGTCCCGCAGAGCCCACCTCTCCACAGGATGAAGACCTCTCTGAACAGGGCCTTGTCAACCACACAAGGGCACTGGGACAAGGTGGAGTTTCGGGTGATGAAGGACCCACACGTGGTGGCAGGCGGCCCTCGGCCCCATTGTGTTCGTCCCACATGTCCAGGACCCGCACCTCCTTCCTGCTTCTCTGACATCACCCATTTTCCCATCTGGAATGCCTCTCAGGAGGCTTTGAAATGACAGCTGGGTTCTTTCCACTTCCTTCCTCCTGGTGTCTTCTGAACAAAACGCTCACAAGCCCTTGTGTTAGGATCTTTGCTGCTGATCACAGTGGGAAGACCAGGTCACCAAAATGACAAAAGTGGAGAAGCTGTGCCCTTGGGAGGTCTCCCCGAGGTCTCCAGAAGGATGTTCCTGGGCTGAGCTGAGCGGAGCTATCGGTGGGGCTTGACCCGCGGTCTCCTGGCAGGCAGGCTCCCGGCCTCCCTCCTTGCGCAGCCCTGGAAAGTCGCTCCTCAATCCTCATCCGGGCTTCCCACTGCGATACCCGGTGACTCCTGCTTATATTTCAAGGCTCTGTTTAGGTGTCACCTTCTCTGGCAACCTGCGTGTGCCATCTGATTTAGATGCTTTTTCTGTATGTTCCCACAGCAACTTGGATTAATACTTAGTACCCCCTATCGTGATTGTCATCATGCAGGTTTGTCTCAAGACTCGGCAGGGTGCTTCCTAGGGTGAAGGACAATTTTTACCCTCTTCTTCCTGGCAGGTATTTAGTATTCTTACCCCTACTTTTCTCTGCTGTGCCCAAGGCAGACATTACTAATCTATCATGGCACTCTTTTTGATGATCCCAGGTCAGCTTCATAATCATTCTGAGCCCAGCACTGCAGGAACCAAACAATCACAACCCCCCATAAGAGGAATCAGTGTGCGCTCTGTCCTAGGCACTCCCCAGCAGACGGGTATCCCTGTCCTCTTGTCCCCTGATACTTATCAGTCGTTGGACTGACAGTAGGAGACTGAAAACAATGGGGCTCTCCTGCGGAAACGTGCCTGATCTCACCAAGGGGAGAAGAGCAACATGGGAACAACAGAAAGACTTGTAGGATTGAAAAAGAAATCCAAGGTTGCATGTAGCTTTCGTCTGGATGAAGACAGTTGCAGATGTCCAGCCCTAAATCCTGGTTGGTGGCTGAGACAAGGCCTGGGTTCATGCCATCCTTCCAGAATGAAGCACCAGGAGACTACGGGTTAATAGCTCATGTCAAGGAAGCCCAGGTGTCACCTGTTGCCTGGGTGTCTCAGCTGAGAGGCCAGACACCTCGCTCATCCAGGCCAGGACAACAGAGGCAAGTCCTGCAGAGCCGTGTGCTTCTAACCACAAGTTACCAACCACCAAGAGCAGCTGGATAAAGGGAAAGGACAGGCAACCTTCTTGGTAGATTGGAGGGGGTTTGCCAGAGTCTGGTGATAGAGACAGGGGTCCCAAAGGGCAAAGTGATATCTACAGAACAAACCCAAGGAGAGGGCTTGTGTGCAAGGTAGGAGGAGGTCGGGGGCAGGATTTGTGGCTTTGCCAAGCTCCCAGTGTCATACAATGTGAATGCTTCGGGCAAGAAATCAGAGCCTGTGAAATGGTTGGAGGTGGTTCGGTTTGAGGTCACGTGTTTCTCAGCTCCTGTGCTATGGAAGTAGTGTGAGCTCCAGAAGATGGGGCCAAAGTTAGGACAGGCCCATGGAACCCATGGCCTTCTCCCTCATGGCTTCTACTCTCCAGTCGTGCCTGCACTAATGCCATCCTCATTTCTCCAAGGCCAGGGGCCAACGAGATCATGCCCTGCCAGGACAAGTCATTCCACAGAGATGCTGTTCCCCTTGGCACCATGTCCTGTATTTGCTCAGCAGCCCACATCCTGCTCTGTCCCCAACCTTGGGGCTGATTTCCCACAAGGTAATTCAAATTCTCCAAGATTAAAATCAAGCCAGTATTCAGGGAGCACTTGTGAGTCTTCGAGGTTCACCTAGAAGGAAGCTGGAAATTGTATCACTAATGGCAGTGCTTTTGCTGTTGGGGACTAGCCAGATGGTTCATAAGACAACCATTCAAACACACCTAAGCTGTTCCCACAGATTAGCCATCAATTGTTAGCAAGGTCTCTCACTTCCTTTATATTGATTTATGGCAGCAATGGAAATATACCGCCTCACCCAGAGAACACGCCTCCTTCCAGCTAGGAAACTATAAATGTCAAGGTGTTTTTACTCAGATTGAGAAGAACCCAGCAAAATGGGGATCTCCACAGTCATCCTTGAAATTTGTCTTTTGTTGGGTCAAGTTCTATCTACAGGTACTATGTCTAATTATTATATTCATTAATTTCAGATCATGTCTAATTGTTCCTTGGTTCTAGACATTCTATTCCAAGGGGAGTTTTGCATCAAGAAGAGGCAATTCTTTGCTGATAATTGTAATTGCAAGGATTTACAAGGAATGGCTCTTTTTTATTTTGTTTCTGGCTGGGAAATACAACAGGTGTAGTTAGAAAAAGCCAATCATTATGTCAGTGTTGTCAGTGAGTCACTCAACTAAAGAAATGATTGATTGGTCTTAGAAAAATTCTTGAAGTTAAAGGAAAGTTTGTGTATATTATTATGAGGCTCTAAAACTTCGCCATAATTGGTTAAGCGCATAGTTTGCGCACTGTAAAAATCAGCAGAAAAGAGCCCCAGTAAATGCTCATTATGTGACTTCTTTCTGCAGGTGTGTCTGGCTTGATAATTAATATTTACTGACGAAAATCAGGTCAAGTAGCTGATCACAGACAAGACCATAAGAATTCCAAGTCTGCGTCTGTCACTCGCTGCTTTAGACAAACCATTTGGAGCTCAGTAACTCAACCATGTCCTTGTGTTCCTAGAGTTTCAAGGGATAAAATGTACATGAAAGAGCCATAGGCTAATCAGTGCGACTGTTGAATCTCAGTGTCTTTTACCGAGATACCAAATGAACAGCACGATTGGCCAGTGGGCCTAGGTCTCTCTCTATCTCTGTCTGATTTTCTGTCTCTCATCTGTCTGGCCTCCAGCATCTCTTTCCCTCCTTCCCTTCCTCCCCATCTCTCTCCCTCTGTCCCTCCTTTTTTCTTCCTTCCCTCCTTCTTTCTCTCTCTCCCTCCCTCCCTCCTTTCCTTTGTTCATTTCTTCCCTCCTTCTTCTCTTCCACTCGCTCCAACTTTTTCTTTGGTGTCATCTTTTGCTACATTCACGAATTCTGGAAGACAGGGTGGAAGTATCCTAATTTCCAGATAACTTTCAGACCTCTCACTCCGACCCCCAGGCTTCTTTGTAGGGGAAGCTCTGAAGATAAAAGTTTGTTTGGGAAATTGCTTTCACGGAAGCAGCATGCCAAACCCAACCCTTGAGGCCCTGGTGATGGGGAGCAGGCCTGCACTGTGTGTTAGGCGTGTGCATCATGGTGACACCGGGGGGCCAGCTGGCAGACGTTGCCCACCTTCCTTCCTTGTCAGGAGGATGTCAGCGGGTACAGGCTGGGCGGTCTGGGGGCTGGAGAGTGTGTCTCCATCAAAATATTTGACAACGAGAGGCAGTGTTCTTGGCTCCAGCTTTAGAAAGTTAGTCCCTGGCCTTGCACTGGCTCTAGGTGACCTGGGATTCCTGTCAGTCCCTAAAGCACAGGGACTGCCCCGTCCTCGTCTGCAAAGGGGCTCAAGGCAGCGGTGCCTGTGTTGGGGGACCTTGAGGTTTCACTGTGATGCTCTGTGCGTGCACATGCACAGACGCGCACACACACGCACGTGTGCCTGAATGTGCCGTGTGGAGGGGGGAATCAGCCCTGTGCAAAGTGCTTCCTGGGTTCCTGGTACTCAGCCCAACGCGGGCCCACAGTCTCTTGTCTAGATCTGCTAACAACCCAGAGTTAGGTATCATTATTTCCACATTGCAGATGAGGAAACTGAGGCTCAGAAGGTTACATGCCTTGTCCAAGGTCAGCAGCTGGTGAGCAGCTGGGCCAGGACTTGAAGCTGGAGGTCAGCTGGCATTCGGGAGCAGTTACGGCCTTTTTCCCTCGCTGTTCCTTGCAGAGAGCCGAGGGGATGAACTGTGGTGTTTAGCTCAGCACTGGAGCCCGGGGAGCTTCGTGCTGGGCGAACCGCGGCAGCAGGCACGCTTCTCAGCTCTGGTCTCTGCACAAACTCTTCAGAAAAGTCAGTGCGCCCAGGCCTGTGCAGGGCAGGCGGGGCGGTGGAACTCCTGCTGCTCCTAGCTGTGTCTTTGGCTCTGCCGCTTATCAGCTCTGGGGCCTCTGCAAGCCTCAGTTTACTCGTTTGTAAAATGGGCTTGTGTTCCAACCTCATAGGGTCATGTAGAAATGAGGTCACCCAGGCAGCGTCTGGCACATAGTGGGTGCCCACCAACAGGCCATTGTTCCTCTTCTAGGCACTTTCCCGATGTCTTATCCTAACACAACTTCCTAAATGCAAACTGGTATCTTGGATTAGACCCTGGAACAGAAAAAGGAAAAACTGGTGAAATCGAACAAAGCCTGGGGTTTAGTTAGTGGGAATGTACCAGTGTTGGTTTGATAGTCGTGACAAATGCCCCACGGTAATGTGAGACATTAACATTCGGGGAAACTGGGGAGGGGTATTCGGGGACTCTCTGAGGTTTAGTACTCATTCTGCAAGTTATAACTATAAAGTTATTCTAAAAGAGTTTTTAACTTGACTTCCCTCGGTCCTGTTTCTTCAAGGCCAATGTTTTGCAAGATGAGAAAGTAATAATTGCTTACAAACGAATTCCTAGCATATTGGTCATCCTCAACATTACGCTTCCCACAGTTTATCAGGGGTTTTGGCCATGACTAGTGCCTTAAAATAAAGGAGAAAATCTAATGGAGAGACTCGGGCAGTGTGAGAACGTCTTTACTGGGGTGACATTTGGATTGAGGGCGCGCCTCTGATTCCCTTAAGTGACGGGTCCACACAGACTTCTGATCTCTCCTTGAACTGCTCGTTATTGCGCAAACTCCCCCCGCGTTACGTAAGTCAGTCGCTAGGTGCCGAATGGCAGGGAGGAGGAGAAAGGCGGTGGAGCAGACTCGGGTTCAGGCCCTGCGCGCAGCCTGGCACCCTGCCCCGCGGCCCCACCCGCCCGTCTTCTGCGGCCGCGCGTCTCTCCACACCCTGCCGTGCACACCCGCCTGGGATCATTCCCCCCGTGTCCCATGCTGCTCTCCACCCTGGGGTTTTATTGGTTCTGCCTGTTTCCCGGGACACCTTGCAGCTCACTATCTTGCAGCACACAGCAACCTCAGGTGCTCCAAACCTAGCCTCCGGCTGTGGGAACTGCGCGCACTTCGCCGTCTGCCTGGAGCTCAGTCTTCGCCTCCCCCCACTTCACCTGGCTAAATCCGGCTGCTGTTTTTATCTTTTTTGTGCTTTTGGGTGAGGAAGATTGGCCCTGAGCTAACATCCGTTGCCAATCTTCCTCTTTTTTTTCTCCCCAAAGCCCCAGTACATAGTTGTATATCCCAGTCATAGATCATTCTAGCTCTTCTATGTGGAATGCTGCCTCAGCATGGTTCGGTAGGTCCACGCACAGGATCCTAACCGGTGAACCCAGGGCAGGCTGCTGAAGAGGAGCCCAAGAACTTAACCACTCAGCCAAAGGCCAGCCCCCAGCTGCTATTGTTAAATACCAGGGATACTGATCCATCCAGGAATTTGTCCCTGACATATATTCTCAACACACACAGACACACACATACACAGACACATCCATACACACACAGACACACACAAATACACACAGACACACACATAGTGTCATAATTCCTTAACACAGCACCTTAACTCCTGCACCAAACTGTCTGTGGATTTTTCTAGCGATCCTGCTGTGCTGGGCGTGCCTGGAGGGCAGGGACCATGACTTGCTCACTCAGTACCCAGTACAACACTTTGCATGGCTAAGAGCCTAACAGGGGGCCTGGCTCACACTGAATTTAATGCAGCAGCCTGAACCCCCCAGTGTCCCCCTTCCAGGGCAGGAGAGAGGGTGTGAGCCCTCCCCGGTGCCGTGTGACATTTTCGTCTATGATGGACCAGGTATGGGACTGTGGTCCCATAAGATTAGCACCATAGAACCCAGGTGTGTAGTAGGCTATACCATCCAGGTGTGTGTGCGTACACTCGATGATGTTCACACCCAGACAAAATCCCCTAACCTGGCATTTCTCTGGACGTATCCCTGCTGTTAGGTGACGTGCGGCAGTGTATAGTTTATGGGGAGGTAAACACATTATCAGGAACAATGTCAACCACATCGTCTCCATCACTGCATGTCATTATTCCAAAATGGTTTGCTTTTTTGACAAGTTGAAATGGAATCTCCTTGTTTTAACTTGAATTTGGGAGCCCGCGTGGTGGAGCTGCGTCCCACAGCTGCTGTGGGGTCAGTGCACCTGACCTCAGATGTGAGCCTCACTACTTAGTGGCTGTGTGACCTTTGACAAGTTGTCCCACCCCTCTAATCTTTGGATTTCTCGTCCATAAAATAGATGTGAGTAATAATTCTACCATAAAGCATTTTATGAAGATTAAATAAGACAGGACCGGTCAAGCACTTGGCTCAAAGCCTGGAAAGTGGTAATTAATCAAAAATACCGGTTCCTCCCCCCCCCCAACCTTCTCCTCTCTCCCTCCTCTTCTCGCTCTCTGCTTTCTCTACCACTAGCTTCCTGCTCTTTCTTTATCTTCTGGTTCCCTTTCCCCTTGGTCTTTTCCTTGAGCCTACAAGCAACATTCCTCCCCACCCTGAAAGAATCTGCCTCCTACACCACCCCCAACGCCACCTCCCACCTTCAGCTTCAAACCACGCTGTCGCTGCACGGTTAGCGGAGGAAAGGTAGGAGCTGGAGAGAAATGCAGAGAAAAGGTCCATCACCCGCCCTCCTGTCACGCGAGACTGCCGTTGTTCAACTCTGTGTTTCTTTCAAGTTATATGTACGTGAGTGGTATCACTAAATATACAGTTTTCCTCTGATTTATCTTTATATTCTGAACATTTTAGCACGCCATTCACAATTTTCGGACATTGAAGTTGTTTCAGGTTTTCTTCTTTTTTTTTAAAAAAAATTTCACTTTATTGAGATATAATCAGCAAAATCGTAAGCTATTTAAAGCGTACCTCATGGTGATTTGAGATACGTACACACTGTGCTGTAAGTACACATCCCAGTAATTAACACATGCAGCACCTCACATATTGATCTGTTTTAATGCGAACGTTTAAGTTCTGCTCTCTCAGCACCTTTCAGTTGTCCAGTACAATGTTGTCGAGCACAGCCACCGTGTTTTGCGCTAGATCCCGAGAGCTTATCCACCTCATTGCTGGAAGTTGGTGTCCTTAGACCAACCTCTCCCCAGCTCCTCCACCCGTTTCAGGTTCTTTCTATATGGAGGTTACCGTGAAGACCATCCCTGCCCGTGCATCTTTGCTCACATTCTAGAAATTATTTCCTTTCGCTAGATTCTTAGAAGTGGAATTACTGAGTCAAAGAGTTGATCATTTTTAAGGCTTTTAAAATACACTGATAAATGATTTTCCAGAAACACGCCAGTTCTTTCCATTCTCAGTAAAAAACAAGAGTGGCAATTTTCTACACCTTCTCCAGTTCCGAATATTATTGTTCAAAAATCTTGGCTGAATTGCTGGATGAAAGATGGCACCCAGTTATTTTAATTTGCATTTCTTTGCTTATAGTGAGAGTGAACATCTTAAGCCACTTATATTCCTTTTCCTTGAATTGTCTGTTTGTATCCTTTGTCCCATTTGTTTGAAAGGTTAGTGTCTTCCTTGTTGATTTATGTAAACTCTCTCTATAATTTGGATATTAGTACTTTGCTCATTATATTGATGACAAGTATTTTCCCAGTTTGTTGTTTGCCTTTTAATTTGGATTTTGAATTTTTCCACATAAATATTTTATATTTTCACGAAATTAAATTTATTGCTGTTTTCCTTAGTGGATTTTAATTCTAGAAACTTCTTATAGAAACTGGATAAACATTTAACTAGTTTTTTTTATTTCTGTGTGTTTAAAAAAGATATCTAATTCTTTGTTTCTGAAAATTATTTTGCTTTCTGGTGTGATGTAAATATCTAAAAATTTATTTCTATATTTTAATTTTTATAGCTTTATTTGTAATATTTTGAGGCTAATACTAACTTTTTGAATGGTGACTACTGTAAAATCTTTTTTTTTTTTTGCTGTGAGGAAGATTGGTCCTGAGCTAACATCTGTTGCCAGTCTTCCTCTTTTTGCTTGAGGAAGATTGTTGCTGAGCTAACATCCGTGCCCATCTTCCTCTATTTTGGATGTGGGATGTCGCCACAGCCTGGCTTGATGAGCGTTGATAGGTCTGTGCCTGGGATCTGAATCTGCAAACCTGGGGCCACTGAAGTGGAGTGTGCTGAAATTAACCATTATGCCACTGGGCCAGCCCCTAAAATCACTTTTTAAAGAAGCAACCAATCAAAGAAAAGCTTTGCAATGGGAATTATATTAAAGCTGTGAATTTGTTTAGGGCGACTGACATTTCCATATTCAGTCCTTCCGTCCAGACACCTGGTTCATCTCCTCATCTGCCAGGAGGCGGCCAGGAAGCTTTGTATAGAGTTGGTATTTTTATTCCTGTTAGAATATTTTGAAGGAGAGCTTCATCCACAGTGTCTCTGCTTCCTCAGAGCCTGTGTTAACCCACATCTTCCCCTCTGCCGGCTCCCGTCTGGTGTGATGCCAGGACCTCACATGGGGTCCCCCGCTGGACTCCTGGACGCCCCTCACTGGAGCCCTTCATCCCCTGTCCTCTACCTGCTGACTCGGATGACTCACCCACTGGAGCGAATTTCCCCAGGACAGTGGGGGGCGTCACGTGATCTCACTGTCCCCTGCCGGGTGGAGTCGGGCATCCAGTAGGTGCTCAGGAACGGGCGGAAGGAGCTGTTCCTTCCCGCTCTCTCGGAACTGCTGTTACTTTTCCTGTACACAGGCTGCGGGACAGCAGTTTTCACACTTTAGTTTGTATCAGAATCGTCTGGAGTGCTTGTGAAAACACACATTGTCGGCACCACCTCCTGAGTTCCTGACTTGTGTCCGAGGAAGGCCTAAAAATAGGCCTTTTCCACAAGTTCCCAGGTGTGGGCTGGCGCTGCTGGGCATGGAACCCGCTTTGAGAACCGTTGCTCTAAAGGAGCTCCTTTCTTATGTGACTGGGACAGGCTGTTGGCCGCTTACTCAAAATGTCGTTTAAAATGAGGAACCATAAAGTATGATACATACGCGTTGTTTTAACTTAGAACGTCAGCGTGCTGTGACTCGCCGACGTGTGGCCGGCGGCTCTAGCTCAGTGGGGTCTTCGGCAGGTCTGCAATGTCTTTCTCGCACAAACCACACGATTTTGCGTATCTCTAATTTCTAATTTCAGTTTCTCTAAAGTGGAGCATGAAGTGAAAGACGCTTGCAAAGAAGTGTGAGCGCAGAAGTTCCCCTATTTGTTTTACGTCTTTCTTCTACTTTTTGCTGTCTCACTCACCTGATTTCTTTTTAACATCTTGATTTTATTTCCAAAGCATTAGGCCTTACTTTCATAGAAAAGTGTCTTTCTTCTTGTACCCATATTTCATCAATTTAATATTTTATTTAATTTAAAGCCAAGTACAACTGGCGTAAACAGGTTTGGGACTCATATCTGCCTCCAGTTGATCACACAGCTTAGTTGGTTGGAGCAGAAGTTGCTGAGCATGTTAGAAATTAGCCTACGAGCCCCAGGATTCAGGGGTTTACAGAGAGGATGGAGAGCCCTGGTCCATCTGGCTAGGGGGATACGTAAAGGTCAGTCAAGAGAACTTCCTGTCTGCTGCCACCTCTGGGATGCCTCTCATCCAGTGTAGGCAGAGATTGCTAATAAAAATGCAATACAGGGGCCAGCCCGGTGGCAGAGTGCTTAAGTTCACATGCTCTGTTTTGGTGGCCTGGGATTCACAGGTTTGGATCCCGGGCGTGGACCTACATACCGCTCATCAAGCCATGCTGTGGCAGTGTCCCACAAACAAAATAGAGGAAGGTTGCCGTAGATATTAGCTCTGTGATAATCTTCCTCAAGCAAAAAGAGAAAGATTGGCAACAGATGTTAGCTCAGAGCCAATCTTCCTCATCAAAAAATAAAAATAAAAAATAATAATAAAATAAAATTTAAAAAATACTTGAAAAAATGCAATACACTCAATTAAATTTGAATTTCAGATAAAAATATTGTTTTCTTAAGTATATCGCACATAATATTTGCAATATATTTATAGTGAAGAAGTAGTCATTCATCTGAAATTCAAATTTAACTGCGTGTTCTGAATTTTATCTGGCAACCATACTTTCAACCCATTTTTCCTGACACGTCTCTACCTTCTTCCAAGCCTAGATGAAACCTCCTCTCCCCTCTGGGCCCCTCCTGCCCACAAGTGCTCGCTCCGAGAGTCCTCCTCTCCCTTTTCTCTGGGCTCCTCAGAGGTGGGTGACCAAGTCCAGCTGCTGAGTGGCTCTGAGCTCTGGAGGACTGAGCCTTCCCCCTGTGGCGGGTCCCTTCTTCTGCCGGACTCTGAGTGCAGCGCCTGCCGTGTGGTCAGAGATGGGTCCATATTCACTGCAAGAGTTACTTAATGAGGGACAGGCCCAGCAAACGCTCCAAGGTGCAGTGTGAGGAGCCCCTCCTTTGTTCAAATCAGCAGGGGGTCAGATTCCTGCTTGTTTTCAGAGGAGCTCTCATTTGGCTTCTTTTTCTTTGTATTTTCAGCAACAGTGGGAAACACCATGGAAACCACTTCTAGGGAGACACAGACGCCAACTGGTAACTAAACTCTGGGACTGGGAGGTTGTGGGACCCAAGGCCACCCCCAAGGACTCAGGAGGGGCTGCTGCAGAGAAACCTGCTGGGTTTTAGATGTAGGACAGGAAGGACCTCCTCTGACGGGGTCCACCTGGGCCCTCAGCCCCTTCCTTATGAAGGTCCATGCTGACCAGAAGACAGGTCCGGGGCCTCCATGCCAGCCTCTGCCCAGCCACATGTCTTTCCTAAGATCTCTGCCCCCGAGGCTGCCCCACTGACTCAACGTTGAGTGCTCATCAGAATCAGCTAGGGCATTTGTTTGAATGCAAGTCCTTGGAATTCTCCTCATCCCCCTCCAGAGACGCTGATTGGGAGGGCTGAGGTGGGGCTCAGGAATCTGCATTTTCACATAACTGAGAATAAGGACGCTCTGTAGACCACACATTGACCACCCGAGCTGCCTGGCCCCGGACTGAATGCAGGTTTCATGTTTGTGATGTAACTATGGAAGCACGACTTTGCCAAGAGTTTCCAAAGGAAGTGACAGAAGATATGTGCATATATTTTAAGAGCTACTTGCTGTTACTTATTTTTTCTTAATGCCTATATTTGCCTCAATGTCAACTGAATTTAGGTTTTTCACATTTTCCCAAATGGTTCTTGGTTACGTTGTAGCTCAGACTTGTCGATAGAAAGGCTTTTCCACAAGTACATTGCTAACCTTGACATGCCTTTCACAATGGCCTTGATCTCCTTGTCACCTCATTTGGCAGAACCAGTCCTCCCAGGACGCTTCTAAGCAGGAGAGACCACAGCATGGGCTCGCTCTGTGCTGTTTCAGGGGATCATGTTCCCTGCCTTCAGGGACTTAGGGTCTAAGGGAAAGACAGACACTAATCAGCTGATCACTCAGTTACAATCAGAGCTGTGATCAGTGCTGGAACCGTTGATCAGCCATCAGAGAGAGCAGTCCCGAGAACGTCACAGGTGAACTGAGGTCCAGAGCCGGTGTGGGAGTGAGCCAGACAGAGCAGGAAGGAAGAGTGTTTCTCTGGGAGTCACTGTCACTGCTGGAGTCTTAGTGAAGGCCGCCAGGTGACTTCCCATTGAAAACTGAATTTGGCGAGTTTATGGAAAGTAGATTAGCGTGGACCACCTGCCTTGCAAGGACTACAAGGAGTGCCTGGGAGCAGGCAGCGGCTGTGACAAAAGGCAGCACAGGATGATAGGTAACAGCATGGACAGTAGAGTTGGGGTCTGGGTGTCCTTGGGCTACCTTTATAGCATCTGTGCCTCAGTGTCCTCAGGTGTAAGTGAGGATGGGGTTGGGGGAAGGATTAAATGAGACCGTGCATATAAATAGCAAGACATGGGATTCTCTTCACCAGCCACGAAGATGCAATAACTCTTCAGTAGACATTTGCTTCAGTTCCAGAGCACTTTCCAGAGCGCTGTTGGAGTCACTACATGATCTTCTTAGGCTTCTCTTCCAGAACAACTGGAGTGGCCCATCTAGTAAATATTGGTTAGGTTGATGATACTCTGCTTTTGCTTTTTTTTTTTTTTTGGAGGAAGATTAGCCTTGAGCTAACATCTGCCAATCTTGCTCTTTTTTTTGAGGAAGGCTGGCCCTGAGCTAACATCCGTGCCCATCTTCCTCTACTTTATATGTGGGATGCCTACCACAGCATGCTGTGCCATGGAGTGCCATGTCCGCACCCGGGATCTGAACCGGCAAAGCCCAGGCTGCTGAGAAGCAGAACGTGCAAACATAACGGCTGTGCCACTGGGCCAGCCCCACTCTGCTTTTTTTTTAATGCAAAGCTCTTCAGTCTTACCCCAATAGAGCCCTAAGGTGCACCATGTCCAAATGTGCACAATAGGTGCTTTGGGAGATTTGGGGCAATGGCTGAGTCCAGATGGAAAGGTGCCAGCTCCCCTGGAAAGGGACTAGATCTTTGTGGAGTATTTTGAGAGATCTCTTGTGGCTTTTCCTAGTTGGTCCCTCTGACAGCTTGACTCTCTTGGACACTGATTCCCCAGTGCCAGAGAAGAGTCTCTTTCCATTTTCTGGAAAACAAATAAGTGGAAGCTTCTTTCTCCAGGTGATTTACCCCCATTCCCCAAATGGCAGCCAGTGTCATCTACAACTATGTGGTTGATTATTGGAAGAGTACAAGTGGGTCTCACTAAATCTGTGCAAAAGAGTTTATTCTGAATGCATGGACATAGCACAACCGGAGACAATTTCAATGTTCTGTTTAGTGTTATGGATGAGTATTGTCAAGACCCAGGAGCTCAAAGCTTCTGAATCTGATGCAGATTCTGACACTGACTTCCCTGTGACTAAGCAAGATGCCTGGAGCCTGTCAGTGGGAGTCGCATGGTGTCATCTGTACTGTGTTCAAATAGCAGAGTTTTGAATGGAGGACTCTCTCAGGCCTGTCTGTCAGCTTGTCCTTGAATCTGGGAGTGGGGATGGTGTATCAGAAATGAGGAGGGGGTGTTTTGGTGCAGATGTTTCCAGTTTTGTGGCCTCTATGGAAAGAATATCCTGGCTGTCTGTTTCTGTTATGAATTGCTTCTTCATGTTCAGGGTGTGTAGTCACCTGGCCTCCATGGCCCTCTTATGGCCATCAACAGCGTGGAGCAGGGCAGCTGGAAGAGTCCATTGTGGACCCCACGTTCAGGGTGCAGAGACAGGGGATGGAGTTCTCTGACAGCCAGTACCCCACTGGCCTGTGGTTCCATGAGAGAGATTCAGGTCTCTGACCGCTGACTGCTGCTCCTGGCTGGCCTTGCATTTCAATAGTAGCTGAGAAGTTTCTCAGACGCCTTAGCCCTCCCTGTATGAGGAAGCAAGAAACAAAGGATTATGAAAGCAACCTTCCTAGAAATTCTGGTAAGAATTTAAACATAGCAGATCTCCTTGCATTAAGGAGATTGCCCTACATGAGCATCATAAAAGATGAAAGTGAACCATTGCACGTCCCTTAGCAAAATGCGGTGGTCCACATTCATGCTGCCAAATATCATGGATGAGATCCTTTGCATTGAGGTGGGCGAGAGCCCTACGTTTTATTTCTGCACTTAGAATTATATTACTGATTCCTTGATTCTTAGATCTGAGGAAATTCATCTGAGATATTGTCATCTGAAGCTTCGTAGTGTGAGATTTCAGGTGTACAGTCAATTTCACCATTATCGTCAGCATCCAGGGTGCTGCTCTCTGTCGCTTTGCATTCCTCTTCTGCTTCACCAACTATTGTGAAACATCTTCCTTCATCAATTTTCTTCTCTCTGCCATTGTGAACAGACAATGGAAAATTCTGAATTCCTAACTGCATTCATGACAGCTAAAAGCACACTATAATGACAATTTCTCCAGCCTTTAAAAAAATACCTTCTTGAAAGATAATGCAATATTTTGGGCATTGAAGAATGATGGTTTATTTCACCATTTCATCTTCCTTCTATGCAATGCCCCCATTCTTCCATATTCTTATCATATTTTTTTAATAATAGTAATTGATGAATTAATAACAGATGAGTTATTTCCTTGAATGACGAAGTAGAAGCACGTTTCAAGATACAGGAAAATGAGATCACTGAGAACTCATAATGTATCTTGGATTTACACAAGGATCCAATGAATCCATATAGTGACTGTAAGATAGAATGAGTTTCATTCCAGTTTTTAATGAATAAATATTCTTTTTTTTTTTTTAGAGTAGGTGTTTTTAAAGATTTTATTTTTTTCCTTTTTCTCCCCAAAGCCCCCCGTACATAGTTGTATGTTCTTAGTTGTGGGTCCTTCTAGTTGTGGCATGTGGGACGCTGCCTCAGCGTGGCTTGATGAGCAGTGCCATGTCTGCGCCCAGGATTCAAACCGACGAAACACTGGGCTGCCTGCAGCAGAGCACGTGAACTTAACCACTCGACCACGGGGCTGGCCCCTGAATAAATATTCTTTTTGAACTTTGTAAGACCTTTCAAAATATGTAAAAGTCATGAACTATCAATCTTCACAAATATAGTTAGAGCTGCTTAAAAAAAGAAACTCAAAAACTAAAATTGAGTCTGACAGACATGACAGTACACTGAGGGTTAACCTGAAGAGAAGGAGGCGTGGAGAGCTTTAGTGTGGCCTCACTGATCGTAAAGATCAGAGTTCTCTAGATTTTGTGTTTCTTCAAGATAGAGTGAAAATTTCTCAGGGTATGGATCAGAAGGAACAGGATATCTAACATCCGAATATTAACTTATTTAAGCGGCCTTGGAGTGACTGTTCCCAATGCTGACTCTACTCAAATTTCAGACTCGAGGGTGATTCAACAGCCCCCCAAAATCCCTGACTCCCGCTTGAGCTGCCTGTCTTGTCCAGCCTTTCTTTCTGAGCATAGATTGCGTCCTGTGACTATAAACTGTAGTGTTAGAGGGGCTGGTATGGACACATGTACTCTATTACATCTAAAATTATTGAGCATCTTGTATCCAACCCACTTGTTTTAATCTCCTATTGCAAAACCCCAAACCCTTAGCAAGAACACTGGAGGCACACAAACCCAAGATCAAACCACAGCACCACCTGGCATGATTGTGAGGTGAAGCTCTAGTCAGTATCAGTAGATCATTTACCAATAGTGGACACTCCTATCCAAGATGAGTTTTGTTTCTTTCTAGGTCTGTGGAACCCCCAGACTCCCGCCTATGGTAAGACCTTTCTCCTTCCTTGTCTTCCCGGGGTTTTGCTCGTTGGCTGGGTCCACCAGTTCTGCTGCTGCTGCTGTTGGCTAGTTGAGGCTTAGTGTAGTCTTGGCCACAGAGCAAGTGCCTACCCTTTAGAAAGCAGGGATGGAGAGGGAGGGGTCAAGGGGTGCCAAGAGCCTAGGCACATCCCAGACGAACACTCAGCCAGTCCCATCTTTCATTCTTCTTCCTTCTTCTGTCACCTCCCATCCATCCATCCATCCATCCATCCATCTATTCATTCATCCATCCATCTATTCATCCATCCATCCATCTATTCATCCATCCATCCATCCATTCATTCATCTATCCATTCATTCATCCATCCATTCATTCATCCATCCATTCATTCATCCATCTATTCATCCATCCATCCATCCATTCATTCATCTATCCATTCATCCATCCATCCATCTATTCATCCAACCATCCATCCCTTGCATGACATTGGCTTCAGTTAGCAGAGACAGTGCCTCTTCTCACTGTGAATGACAGTTTTCTTGAAGATAGCTGACATCCTCCCAGGGCTTGCTGTGTACCCTGCACAAAATTATTTTCATATATCAAATGAATCAATGTATTAAAAAGCACTTAAAACACTGCCTGGCACATAAGGCTCAACTAATGCACATAGGAAGTGCTGTTATCGTGAAATCTTCCCAACAGCACTTTGATGTGAGTAGTGTTATGACCCCATTTTGCAGATGGGGAAACTGGGACACAGTCAGGTAAGTTGTCAATAGTTACATGTCTAAGGTCACATGGTGGGTAAGTGTCCGGGTAGAGATTCGAACCCAGAAAAGGTGCCTTTGCCTTCGTGCGTGATTCTTACTAAATGTATCCGTCTCTCCTCCTTCTCTGCTGTGAGAGTGTGTGACATTCACTCCAACTTTGACATATCGGGGTCCTTTACATGCTCACTTAGCACAGCTGACTCTGCCAGAGAGTTCTTGGCTCAATGAGTCGACGCCACACCCTGACCTTTCAGAGCACGCCTTGAGAGCCTGCCCGGGAGAGACTCGAGGGGCAGCTTTCTGGGGATTGACACCCAGCTAGTGCCAGGCTGAGGCAGGGAAACTGAGAGCTCTTCTGCATTCTCAGGAGTGACCAGAAAGGGACAGTAAGAAGGGCTGAGGAAGCCCAAATGCACCTTGGGAATACCCCAGAGACAGTCCAATGTACCTACTCTCCCTCCTTCCATGACCCCTCCTCTTACAAGAGACACAGCAACCACCTGCCCCCTTATCTTCCATCCCATTCCAACCTCTCTGGTCACTCCCTGAGCAGAAATCTCTCGTACCCTCAAACTAACGGGTGAAAAGCCAGAGCGAGGATTTGGCTCCTTCTGTCGAGATGTTGGGCTGGATCCCTCAGGACCTGCTGCCTGTTTTCCTTGCAGAATCAGTGAGGGTGATTTAGCAGGACCATGTCAGACAGGAACAGGTTACCTGCTGACTCCCTAGGTGTGGTCATCTTCATGGGCGGAGCTCAGGATGTCTAAGCCCCTTACAGGTGGGTTGATAGGGTAGGTCAAGGCCCAGTCTTGGACGAACGTCATCTTTGGCTTACCCTGATGTGAGTGGAGAGTATATTGAGGCATTTGGGGCAGGAAAGTGACTGGAACATATCTGTACTTTCTAACGATAAAATTTGAGTCAGTCTGAGGGAGACAGATAAATCATCTCAGCATGGGCATGGGCATCCAGTAGGCCCTCCACAAATGCTGGTTGAATCAATGAAGGTGAATGGACTAGAGAAAGGTGGGGCCAGGGTAGGGAGATCAGCTGGGAGGCCCCTGGAGAAGACCAAGTTCAAGAGAAGGAAGGCCTAACCTGGCAAAATGGTGGTGGGAATAAAAGGAAAGACGACCTTGGCGATAGGTTGGATCTAAGAGGTGAGGAGAAGGAATAATCAAAGATGACAAGCTAATTTCCAGCACAGTTGAAGGGGAGCACGGTGACGTTGTTGACTGAAATGGAGGAGAGGATCTGTGTTGAGCATGGGGTGGTGGGCTGGGGTATCCAGGAGGCGTTGACAATGTTGGTGTAGAGGTTAAGGCTGGGGTTGTCAGGGCTGATCAGCCCTGGAGAGGTGGATTTGGGGTCCTCTTCCTGGAGAGCTCTCAGAGTACATGAGGTCCTTTAGTGGGAAAAGATAGAGTAAGAAGAGGGCTGAGACAGTGCTTGGGAGAGCAGCCATACGTATGGTCCCGAGAGAGGAGAAAAGTCAGTGAAGGAGACGGGGCGGGGGTCTAGAAAGGAGGAGAATAGACAGCGCCAGGAGGCGAAAACCAGGGATGGAGACCAAGAAGACGAGGGCTTTTCACTGTTTTGATGCAGGTCTGCCTGTGAGGCTGGTGAATGGAGGCGACCGCTGTCAGGGCCGGGTGGAGGTCCTGTACCAAGGCTACTGGGGCACGGTGTGTGATGACAGCTGGGATGCCCAGGATGCAGATGTCATCTGTCGGCAGCTCGGCTGTGGCCTTTCAATGTCAGCCCTGGGTGGGGCCCACTTTGGTCAGGGCTCAGGGAATATTCTCCTGGGCGCAGTGTACTGCTCGGGATGGGAGCCTTACCTGTCAAGCTGCCCCCACAGCGGGTGGTACAACCATGAATGTGGCCACAGAGAAGACGCTGGAGTTGTGTGCTCAGGTAGGGCAGGCATCGCCTCGTGCTGTCACCTGTGCCACTCTGAGGACAGGGGCTCCTGCTGTCCTCATCCTCACTGCACATGCACATAACGGGGTTGCAGTTTACATGCTCCACTCTGAGTCATGTCTTCTTTGAGGTTAGAGGGCAGGTGTTACTGTCCCTTTTCACAGATAAAGCAATGGAGGCCCAGAGAGCGCAGGTGACTTGCCTGAACTCCTAAAGCTGGAGGTGGTAGAGGCGGGTTTCAAACTCAGTCCCCTTCAGAACTTGCCGATACAATCACCCAGAGGACACCTTCCGATGAGCAGCATCATGGCCGTCCCTGTCCTGAGATGACCCAATGCCTTCCTAAGGGGCCCTTTCTCCTCCTTTTAAAGGAGGGGAGAAGGATGGGGGACTTCTGGTCCTTAACACTTAAGTCTATACCAGAATCGGAATGAGGAGTAACCAGTGTGTTCTCAATACTGAGGATTACATGACAAGCAATAGATATTTACATATTCGGCGATAAAGAGAAATTCTCCCTGATTCAACCAAGCAAATCCCAGTGCTGCATTCCTCCCTGGTTCAGAGTCCTGTCAGCACTGAGGCACCAAGGGGTCCTTAAAGCCACAAAGAAACCTCTGAGGATACTGCCCGTTGTGTGCCCCAAGGGGTAGTTTGTAGTTAAACTGTCCATCTTTAGAGCAACCTCTGGCATTTGCCATGTGGCCTGGGTTGTGCACACGCTGCCATGCACAGGATGTGACCCTGGTAATCCAACCACCACAGGAGTATGGGCTTCCCAAGAGAATGTGGCCCTCCAAGCTGTCACTTGGAGCAGGTTTAATTCAGCATTTGAGGCTGCGTTTTTGGAAACTGTCATCCTTCCTAGTTGGTACCACCTTTCAGGGATATCTCAGCGACAGTAGACGTTTGTCATTTGGGGTGTGTTTGAGCCACAGAAGTAGGCAGTTAGTATTTGAAGTCCAATCTTGTGAATCAGGCAGGGTGTTAATCAACGGGGTGAGTTTTTGGATGGTGACTGTGAAAGCAGAGGAGGCGGGAGGATGATGACAGGAGCCAAGAATGTCCTTGGTGGCATCTCAGCATTGAACGAGGGCTGGCAAAATGACCAAGAGATGAGTTCTGTTTCATAAGAAAGAAACATAGGCTTGTAGGAGTGGGCGGGGCTTCTGGATCTCTGCATCTACCTCTTGCTTCAGAGCTGAGGAAGCAGAGGGCCAGCGCTCCTTGAATGAGGGGCAGCATTGAGTGACCTCTTCTTTTCTTCACTTTGTAGGTTCTTTGATTTCTACAGAGGTACCCCTGACAGCTACTGTGGAAGGTAGTGTTTGTTCTGTGGAATCCATGTTGGGCTCATTACTCCACTTCACCCATAGGTGATCTCTGATCCAGAAGGGGTGCTGAAGGTGTAAGAGGTGGGAGTACTCCGCTCCCAAAGGGGAGCCCTCTGAACAAGGCCTCAGGCCTGAATGGGTATCCTTTCCATGGACAATGTCCCTGAGGTTGGGAAGGAATCAAGCTGCAGAGGCATCTCCAAGGACCTCTAGGGTGGAGGTTGGAGTCTTGTCTCCAAGGAGGTCCTGTTGCCCATGCTCAGTGCCCAGCCCTGTGGTCTGAATGATGCATGCTGACCCCTGGCCAGGCTGTGGTGCTGGGTCTCTGGCTGCAGGGCCTGGAAAGGCAGGTGCAAACCAGCTGGGCCAGCATCCTTGCCTGTGCCCTTTCCTGAGCCCATCTTAGGCCACCTTGGTTCCTTCTCAACATAGAGGAACCATGGTCCCTCAGCCTGTGGGTATCAGAGGTCTCGTGCACCCCCCCCGGGTCCTCTAGTGGGAGCGCTGGGAGGTACAGTCAATATAGCCTGAGGTTCTGGCAGCTCAGCTTTGGGAAGGAAAGTCACTGCCCATCTTCTGGGGAATCTTTGGCCCTAGGACAAGAGGAAGGACAGCCTCCACACCAAGGTCCCTGCCCAGGAGTCAGCATGCATCAGCTGGGAATCCTGATGGTACACATGTCAATACCAGATGTGCAAGCCAATGATTAGACAAGAGAAATCAATCAGAAGCATAGAGATGGGAAGAGTCTTTTGTCTCCACCCCTGGAGCCCTGCATAGGTCCCTGTGGGAAGGTCAGAATCAGGGTCCATAGGTTGTCACAGAGATATTGCCCCCAAAAACAGTCTTTTAGAGTGGACGAACTCAAGGCTAAACAGGTTTCTTGACATTTCCAAAGTCACCCAGCAAGATATAATTCAAGCCCTGAATGACATCTCCTTGGAAGATTCTACTTTATTTTCGGTCCTTGAGTCCCTCAGAGGAGTCCTCACTTTGTAGCTTCTGTTTGTCTCCCCTTCTACAATCTGTATATGCAGGGACTACTATAACAAGCACTGAGACTCCGGCTGCAGTCGGTAATGGATAGTTTCATATGGGTCCTTCTCTGAAGCTCATGATGCGGAGTGTACCAAGGGTGTGACTCTTATTCAGGGAAACTTTTAGAGGATGGGGTGAGAGTGAGTGTTGTGAGCATGTTGTGCAAAGGGAGATCCCATGTGAACCAGCGAGCCTGGCTTGAGTGGGAGCCTCCTTCTTGGTCCATGTACCAGAAAGAGGGGAGCAGTCTGTCTGAACATGAGGTCTTGAGGAACCTGTGTGTTTTGGGTCAGTGTCCACTGGGATCTCTGTCATGTCCACAGTGCCAGTTCTCCCTCTGCACAGCTCCGTGCTGACCCTGGCCATTCTGGCCTCGAAGACCCAGCTGTGGGGCCTGGAGAACCAGTTGTGAAATGCTCTCCAAAGCAACCTCAGAGCCCCGGACCAATGTCAGAGCTCCTGCTAGGACATCCTGGGGCATCAGGCTACTCTTCAGCATGAGCATTCATGAGTCACAGGTTCAAAGGACTTGGGGCTCTGCCCCTGTGTGCTCAGTGAAGGAACCTGTGAGTAGTTTCTAGGTCCTCTCCAGGATGCAAACCAGGACCTGTGTATTTTTAATTCAGAAGCTCTCATGGATTGGGTTATGGAAGAGCAGTCGGTGTCCGTATAACAGGAGGAACTGTAACTTAGGCATGTTAAGGGTCCACCCCTGATAGTGATTCTCTCAGGGATCTTTGTCTACTGGGAAGAATTATGAATTCTTTAGGGGCCTGAGACCCTGTCTCTCAGTAGGAACCTGCAAGAAAATGCTGTGTTCTCCTCTAGGGACCGAATCGGGTTTGGCCCTGAGGCTGGTGAACGGAGGGGGCCGTTGTCAGGGACGGGTGGAGGTCCTGTACCGAGGCTCGTGGGGCACCGTGTGTGATGACAGCTGGGACATCAATGACGCCAACGTGGTGTGCAGGCAGCTCGACTGTGGCCGAGCTCTGTCAGCGCCAGGAAATGCCCGTTTCGGTCAGGGCTCGGGGCCGATCGTCCTGGATGACGTGCGCTGCTCAGGATATGAGTCCTACCTGTGGAGCTGCGCCCACAACGGCTGGAACAGCCACAACTGCGGACATGGGGAAGATGCCAGCGTCATCTGCTCAGGTGGGTCTCCTATACATGATGCGAAGAATGTAGCACAGAGCCGAGTCACGATAGTAACGAGGTCTGTCCTCCTCCAAATCTTGGTTTCTCCCTCCGGGAAATGGAAATAACAGTGGTGCCTTGGATAAGTTATTTTCCTCTAAGTGCTTCTGTTTACTTCTCTGTAAGACAAGGGAACCCTACCATCATGGGTTGTCACAAGGACCAAATGAGATAACGTAGGTGAAATATTTGCGACAGTGAGTGATGGAGAGTGAATAATCATAGTCATCATCATAATCTTATTGCTGTAGCAGTTGACACTTGTTGGGTGCTGACTATGCGCCAGTCAGTACAATAAGCATTTCATCTAGATTCTTCTCATTTAATTCTCCAAATAACTCTATGAAGGGTGGTAAGTCTCAATAATGACCACCTCTGTCATTTTATGGGGAAAAAAGTCATTTCATCTCCCACTGTCTCTGTCAGCACAAAATCTCTTGAGCTTTTTGCACTAAATGACCAAATAGTTAGTAATCTGTGCTTTTAGCCATTCCCTTCAGCTAGTTGAGAACTGGTAAATTAAATCAAAGCCCTCCACCTCAGCTCCTCACGCCCATTAATACAAGCTGCATATGCTAACTTTTCTCAAAGAAGTAAGAAAAGCAACGAACCTGCATTTTTGAACAAGCCTCATTTGCTTTTCTGTGGTTACGAAAGGTTAGTTTCTATCTTAATGAAAAAAGACATATCTGCAGCACGAAATATGCAGAAAAAAATGGACAAATTCTTGAGGAGTATTTCATTGAAGTTATTTTTAAGGCATCCATAGCCATTTTTTTTTATCACCACATTTCCTGGGTCTAGTTTAGCATTTTGCGGTGCACACACGAGAGACTCCAGAAGTCCATATCAATTTGAAGTAAATTTCGAGAACAGATGTCGGATCTGTTGACATTGAGCTACCCGATGTTGCTACATCTCTACTTCAGAGTCAAGTGTCAGAAAGGCAATGGTTCAAAGGTGGATTTCGCTCAGGATCCCTGTGGATGAACCCCACACGTGTCTGATTTTTCTTTTATTCCTTTATAGTTTCTGAATCAGATCTTCTCACAACACCTGGTAAGTACTTGGAAAAGAATATCTTGTATTTGGTTTATAAACTATTTTTCATCTTCAGAGTAAACACTGCCTCACTCAACTTTAATGAATAGTGAGAGTTCTGCATAAAAGTATGATTTGTGTCCCTTCTAGAAATACAAAGGCAACAGAAACTTCTTGAAGGCGTAGTCTAAATGCACCATGTGGTTATACAGGCACGTCGTCCTCAATTTCATTTTGCCTTCGACTCAAATTTCAGGCCATATCAGGATCAAGGAGGGCATGTGTTTGAATGCAGGTCCTTGGAATTCAGGTCAGCCCCTCCCGAGACTCTGACTGGGGAGGTGGGACTAGAGAATCTGCATTTTCATACAACCGAAAATCAGGAGGGTCTGTAGACCTCTCATCGAGCACCCGTGCTGCCTGGCCCAGGACTGAATGAAGTTTTCGTGTTTGCAATATAACTATGGAAGCACGACTTTGCCAAGAGCTTTCAAAGGAAGCGACAGAAGATATGTGTATATATTTTAAGTGTTACCCGCTTCTACTCACTTTTTCTTAATGCCTATATTTGATTTAATGTCCAGCTCATTTAGGTTTTCACCATTTTCCCAAATGGTTGTCGACTGCATCATAAGTCTGACTTGTGCATAGAAAGGCTTTTCCACAAGTACATTGCTAACCTTGACATGCCTTTCACAATGGCCTTGATCTCCTTGCCACCTCATTTGGCAGAACCCGTCCTCCCAGGACGCTTCTAAGCAGGAGAGACCACAGCATGGGCTCGCTCTGTGCTGTTTCAGGGGATCACGTTCCCTGCCTTCAGGGACTTAGGGTCTAAGGGAAAGACAGACACTAATCAGCTGATCACTCAGTTACAATCAGAGCTGTGATCAGTGCTGGAACCGTTGATCAGCCATCAGAGAGAGCAGTCCCGAGAACGTCACAGGTGAACTGAGGCCCAGAGCCGGTGTGGGAGTGAGCCAGACAGAGCAGGAAGGAAGAGTGTTTCTCTGGGAGTCACTGTCACTGCTGGAGTCTTAGTGAAGGCCGCCAGGTGACTTCCCATTGAAAACTGAATTTGGCGAGTTTATGGAAAGTAGATTAGCGTGGACCACCTGCCTTGCAAGGACTACAAGGAGTGGCTGGGAGCAGGCAGCGGCTGTGACAAAAGGCAGCACAGGATGATAGGTAACAGCATGGACAGTAGAGTTGGGATCTGGGTGTCCTTGGGCTACTGTTATAGCATCTGTGCCTCAATGTCCTCAGGTGTAAGTGAGGATGGGGTTGGGGGAAGGATTAAATGAGACCGTGCATATAAATAGCAAGACATGGGATTCTCTTCATCAGCCACGAAGATGCAATAACTCTTCAGTAGACATTTGCTTCAGTTCCAGAGCACTTTCCAGAGCGCTGTTGGAGCCATGACGCAATCTCCTTAGGCTTCTCTTCCAGAGTCACTGGAGTGGCCCATCTGGTAGATATGGGCTAGTTTGATGATACTCTGCTTTTTTAAATGCAAAACTCTTCAGTTTTTCCCCCCTTACAGCAATAATGTGCAGAATATCCAAATGTACACCATGGGTACTTTGGGAGATTTGGGGCAATGGCTGAGTCCAGATGGAAAGGTGCCAGCTCCCCTGGAAAGGGACTAGGTCTTTGTGGAGTATCTTGAGAGATCTCTTGTGGCTTTTCCTAGTTGGTCCCTCTGACAGCTTAACTCTCTTGGACACTGATCCTCAGTGCCAGAGAGCAGTCTGTCTGCATTTTCTGGAAAACAAACAAGTGGAAGCTTCTCTCTTCAGGTGATTTACCCCCATTCCCAAAATGGCAGCAAGCATCATCTACAACTGTGTGGTTGAGTATTGGAAGAGTGTAAGTGGGTCTCAGTAAATGTGTGCAAAAGGGTTTATTCAGAATGCATGGACATAGCACAATGGGAGACAACTTCAAGGTTCTGTTTGATCCTATGTATGAGTATTGTAAAGACCTGGGAGCTCATAGCTTCTGAATCCAACGCAGATTCTCACACTGACTGCCCTGTGACTAAGCCAGGTGCCTGGAGCCTGTCCATAGGAGTCACATGGTGTCATCTGTACTGTGTTCAAATAGCAGAGTTTTGAACGGAGGACTCTCTCAAGCCTGTCAGCTTGTCCTTGAATGTGGGAGCAGGGATGGTGTGTCAGAAATGAGGAGGGGGTGTTCTGGTGCACATGTTTCTAGTTTTGTGGCCTCTGTTGAAAGAATATTCTGGCTGTCTGTTTCTGTTGTGAATTGCTTCTTCATGTTCAGGATGTGTTAGCCACCTGGCCTCAGTGGCCATGTTATGGCCATCAACAGCGTGGAGCAGGGCAGCTGGAAGAGTCCATTGTGGACCCCACATTCAGGGTGCAGAGACAGGGGGTGGCATTCTCTGACAGCCTGTACCCCACCAGCCTGTGGTTCCGTGAGAGAAATTCAGGTCTCTGACTGTTGACTGCTGCTCCTGGCTGGTCTCGCATTTCAATAGCAGCTGAGAAGTTTGTCAGATGCCTTAGCCCTCCCTGTGTGAGGAAGCAAGAAAAAAAGGATTATGAAAGCAACCTTCCTAGAAATTCTGGTAAGAATTTAAACATAGCAGATCTCTTTGTATTAAGGAGATTTTGGTACATGAGCCTCATAAAAGATGAAGGCATACCATTGCACGTTCTTTCTGCAAAAGCTGATGGTCTAAGTTCTTGCTGCCTGATATCATGGATGAGATCCTTTGCATTGAGGTGGGTGAGAGCACTACGTTTTATTTCTGCACTTAGAATTATATTGCAGACTCCTTGATCCTTGAATCTGAGGAAAGTCATCTGAGATATTGTCATCTGAAGCCTCATAGTGTGAGATTTCAGGTGTATGATCAATTCCACCATAATCGTCAGCATCCAGGGTGCTGCTCTCTGTCGCTTTGCATTCCTCTTCTGCTTCACTAATTATTGTGAAACATCT
The DNA here is from genome assembly GCF_041296235.1 of Equus asinus. NCBI lineage: Eukaryota > Metazoa > Chordata > Mammalia > Perissodactyla > Equidae > Equus > Equus asinus. The sequence continues at coordinate 10,484,476 of NC_091791.1, read as the reverse complement.
TCCTTCATCAGTTTTCTTTCTCTGCCATTATGAATAGACGATGAAAAATTCTGAATTCCTAACTGCATTCAATGAAAGCTAAAAGCACAGTATAAAGACAGTGTCTCCAGCTTTTAAAAAAATGCCTTCTTGAAAGATAATACAATATTTTGGGCACTGAAGAATGATGGTTTATTTCACCATTTCATTTTCCTTCTAGGCAATGCCACCATTCTTCCCTATTTTTATTATATAGACCTTTTTAATAATAGTACCTGTAGAATTAAAAACAGATTAACTAATTCCTTGAATGACGTGGTAGATACCCATTTCAAGATGTAGGAAAAATGAGATCACTGAGAACTCATAATGTATCTTGGATTTACACATTGCATCAATGATCCATATAGTGACCGTAAGAAGGAATGAGTTTTATTCTATTCTTTGGTGAATAAATATTCTCTTTGAACTTCGGAAGACCTTTCAAAATATAGAAAATTCATGATGTATGAATCTTCACAAATATAGTCAGACCTGCTCAACAAAAGAAACTCAAAAACTAAAATTGAGTCCGATGGAGCTGATGGTACGCTGAGGGTTAACCTGAAGTGATGGGGGTGTGGAGAGCTTTAGTGTGGCCTCACTGATGATAAAGATCCAGAGTTCTCTAGATTTTGGGTTTCTTCAAGATAGCGTGAAAATTTCTCAGGGTATCAGAAGGAACAGGATATCTGACACTCAAATATTTCCTGATTTAGGAGGCTCGGAGTGGCTGTTCCCGATGCTGACTCTACTCGAATTTCAGACTCTGGGGTTATTCAACAGCCCCCTGAAATCCTTGAGCCCTGTTCAACCTGCCTCCCTTGTTCAGCCTTTATTTCTGAGCACAGATTACATCCTGGGACTATAAACTGTCGTGTTAGAGTGCCTGGTAAAGACATGTGTACTTTATTACATGTAAAATTATTGAGCACCCTGTATCCAACCCACCTTTTTAAATCTGCTATTGCAAAACCCTAAACTGTTAGCAGGAACACTGGAGGCACACAAACCCAAGAGCGAACCACTACGCCCCCTGGCGTGACTGTGAGGTGAAGCTCTATCCAGTGTCAGTAGAAGATCATTTCCAAACAGCAGACCCTCCTATCTAAGATGAGTTTGGTTTCTTTCTAGGTCCATGGAACCCCCAGACTACCGCCTATGGTAAGATGTTTCTCCTTCCTTGTCTTCCCGGGGTTTTGCTCATTGGCTGGGTCCGCCAATTCTGCTGCTGCTGCTGTTGGCTAGCTGAAGCTGAGTTTAATCTTGGCCACAGAGCTACTGCCTGCCCTTCAGAAAGCAGGGATGGAGAGGGAAGGGTCAAGGAGTGCCAAGACTCTAGGCGCATCCCAGATGAGCACTCAGCCAGTTCCATCTTTTATTCCCCTTCCTTCTTCTCTCACCTCACACTCATCCATCCATCCATCCGTCCATCCATCCATCCATCCATTGTGTGACACTGGCTTCCGGGCAACTTTTAGGGGATGGGGTGAGACTGAGTATTGTAAGCATGTTATGCAAAGGGAGATCCCTTGTGAACCAGAGAGCCTGGCTTGAGTGGGTGCCTCCTACATGGTCCATGTACCAGAAGATGGGAAATGGTCAGTCTGAACAAGGGATCTCAAGGAATCACTTTTTATTGGGTCGATGTCCAGTGGGATCCGTCTCTTGTACAAGTGCCAGTTCTCCCATCTGCACAGCTCTGTGCTGACCCTGGCCAAAGTGGCCCGAAGGACTCGGCTGTGGGGCCAAGAGGACCAGTTGCGAAATGGTCTGTAAGCCAGCCTCAGAGCCTCAGATGAATGTCAGAGCTCCTGCTACGACATCCTGGGGCATCAGGCTACTCTTCAGCATGGGCATTCATGACTAACAGGTGCAAGCGAGTTGGGGCTCTGCCAATGGGTGCTCAGTGAGGGAACCTGTGAATAGTTTCCAGGTCCCATCGAAGATCCAGCTGAGAGGTATTGTTTTCCTTCTGAAGCTGTGGTGGATTGGGTTTTGGCAGAGCAATCACTGTACTTTTAATGGTGAAGCGCCCGAATTCAAGGAATGCTATGGATCAAACCCAGTCACTGACTCTCTCAAGGATCTTAATCCAATGGGAAAAATTACAAATTCTTTAGAGACCTGAGACCTTGTCTTTCACTAGGAACTTACAGGAGGAATGCTTTGTCTTACTCTAGAGACCGAATCGGGTTTGGCCCTGAGGCTGGTGAACGGAGGTGACCGGTGTCAGGGCCGGGTGGAGGTCCTGTACCGAGGCTCGTGGGGCACCGTGTGCGACGACGACTGGGACACCAACGATGCCAACGTGGTGTGCCGGCAGCTGGGCTGTGGCTGGGCCACGGCGGCCCCGGGAAGTGCCCGCTTCGGTCAGGGCTCGGGGCCGATCGTCCTGGACAACGTGCGCTGCTCAGGCCAGGAGTCCTACCTGTGGAGCTGCGCCCACAACGGCTGGAACAGCCACAACTGTGGTCACCACGAGGATGCCGGTGTCGTCTGCTCAGGTGGGCCTCCGAGATCCCCGGACCCCCTTCTGGCGGGACGTTTGCTGAGAACGGCCGCACGTCCCACTCCAGGGCCCCTCCCCACCCCAGCCTCTCCCAGAGATCCTGTGCCGCCCGCGGTTTCCTGGGGGCAGCTGGCCGCTACAGCTCGACCTCCCCTCTTGGGCCAACCGTGAGGCACCAGGACTGCTTGGGAGCAATGACCGCACAGTGGGTCCCAGAGAGCGTCCACCGCGCCGTGCGTGGGCAGACCAAGCGAGCCCCCGCCTTCTCGGCGGGGCCGACCGCTCGGTCCACACACCCGCTTTTCTCTGGGGCTTCCTTGTGGGGGCGCGCGGCTTTGGCGGGGGCGGTTGGACAGCGGAGCGCCCTGACCCCTTGATGGGTGCATGCCTTGGGGTCCTGCCAGAAGCCGGCTCGGAGGACAGGATTCGAGGCTCGCCTGTGACTTGGGGAGGGCAGGAAGAGCAGCGGAGAAGTGTGGCGGGGCGTAGGGCAGGGCAGGTGGCCGCGGCCCGGAAGGCCCGCGGGCCAGCGAGGGCCCTGGGGCTGGAGCTCGACGCCGAGCAGAGACTCGGGGACGCCTCGATCGGTCTCCGAATCGTTGTCCCTGGGCTGCGGCAAAGGGGTCTTCCTCCAGAGCTGCTGGGACTCCCCCTTGCTGCTCGCGTGGGGCGTCCATGCCGCGGCCGGGGTGGCCTGTCCCGGGCACGGCGAGGGGCTTTCCTCTTGTGGGAAGGAGGCCCTCGGGCACAGCCAGGCAGGCCCTGGCGGTGGGACCGCGGGTGGCGCTCCCGGAGGCCCCGAGAGCTGCGTGGCAGGTGGCTGGCGGCGTCCACGCGGGGGGCACGTGAGCAGCTGCAGCTCAGCGTGTCCCCGCTGAGTCTGCTCAAGCTTGGAGTGCAGGGGAGGCCGCCCCGTGCGCTTTGGGTCTGACTTTCCTTCTCTTTCTCACAGCTGCTCAGCCCCAGACCACAGCCCTGCCGAGTAAGTAGCCAGCGGCTTCGTCGGGATGTCCCTGTTGTCCCTGGCCACCTGTCCCTTTTCTCCTCACTCTGGGTGAACCCCTGCCCTTGGCAGAACTTGCGGGTCGGGTGATTTGCCCCCTCTGTCACCGAGACGCCCGGCACCTGCCCCCTAACTCGTCAGGCGATCCGCAAGACGTTGGTCTCCCCGTCAGGCAATCCGAGCTTTCCTCCAACACACTGATAGCGTCCCAGGCCACTCAGGGACCCGGGTGCGTGTGCCGGGGCCTTCGCCCGGGTGCCGCCCAGGCTGAGGGGGCCTTTGGGGGAGGAGGGACGTTGATCACCGCTGACCTTCTGTCGGTGGGCTGTCGGAGCAGGCCGGATTCCCTCCAACCCTCGGTCCTTGCAGCACCCTCAGGTCCAGCAGGGTCCCATCCGCATCCCAAAGGGGCAGGGACGGTACCCAGCGGAGGGAAGGGGCTGAGTCATGGTGGGGCTCCGGGGACCGGGATACCCGGTGGGCTCCAGGTCCACCGCCTGCAGCCCCTGACATTTCTGCGCAAGGTGCCGAGTCTGGGGCATGCCCTCGGGCGCGCCAGCCAGTCCATGGCGCAGAGGAGGGCGGTGGCAAAGGTCTTGCCATGGCAAAGAGCACATGCCAGGCTTAGCGAGGTGGCGGGAGCAGGCTGATGTGCAGCAGGGCCTTGGTCCCAAGGTGGGGGAGGTCGCTGAGCAGGAGGCCGGTGCGGCACAGACGGGCGGCAAGCGGCGGGCTCCACACGTGGGACTCTTGTCACGAGGCCTCCCAAAGCCTTTTTCGAGTCCTTCTTTCCACGACGTCTAACTCTGCCTTCCCACTGTTGCACTCCCAGCCCTGTGGCCCGTAGGAACAACCCGAGATGTGGCACCGCCAACGGGTCAGTCTTCCGGTCCGCACGCCCCGGGGCTCCCTCTCCGCTTCGGGGTCCATTTTGGTTGGGAGGGCGATGGGAGGAGGCTCAGGGTGCGCCCTTGCTTCTCCTTGGCCCCGTGGGTGGGGTGCGGCTGAGGGAGGGGTTCTCTGAAGCCCAGGGCCTAGGTCTGGTCTTGAGGGGCCGGCCAGCTGTCTCGAGCGGCCTCCTGGTCCCGGTGCTCGGCAAAGGGCCCGCTCTGGGATCTCCGTGGCAGCCCTGGAGTCCTCGCGAGTCCTGCCGGGACCTGGCTCCTGGCTCTCAGGCGACGGGCGGCCGTCCCGGGCAGAGGGGTGGAGAGTGCCTGGCCCGCACGCGGCTGGCCCGGGTCCCCTCATCTGCCGGGACTTTGCAGAGCCCAGGCAGGACCACATAGGAGCCAAGAAGCTCCGAACAAGGGGGGCGGCCGCCATGGAGCTCCACCCCGGGGGGCGCCGAGTGTGGCTCGGGGGTCCCTTTCCTGCCCACCCGCCACGGCCCTCACGGGGAGCTTCCCCCCATTTGGGCCTCCCGAGACCCGGGCCGAGCAGTGTGTCTCTGCTCCTTTCCCCGGGAAGAAGACTCCCCTCTGGGCACCTGCCAAGGTGGCTGCTGGCCCGGGGAACGAAGCCGTGCGGATGTGCCCTGCGTCTGGAGCGTGCCTTCGGCCCGGGTCCTCAAGCCGGACACGGAGGAGGTGTTCTCGTGCTCCCCCTAGGGACCGAATCGGGTTTGGCCCTGAGGCTGGTGAACGGAGGTGACCGGTGTCAGGGCCGGGTGGAGGTCCTGTACCGAGGCTCGTGGGGCACCGTGTGCGACGACGACTGGGACACCAACGATGCCAACGTGGTGTGCCGGCAGCTGGGCTGTGGCTGGGCCACGGCGGCCCCGGGAAGTGCCCGCTTCGGTCAGGGCTCGGGGCCGATCGTCCTGGACAACGTGCGCTGCTCAGGCCAGGAGTCCTACCTGTGGAGCTGCGCCCACAACGGCTGGAACAGCCACAACTGTGGTCACCACGAGGATGCCGGTGTCGTCTGCTCAGGTGGGCCTCCGAGATCCCCGGACCCCCGTCTGGCGGGACGTTTGCTGAGAACGGCCGCACGTCCCACTCCAGGGCCCCTCCCCACCCCAGCCTCTCCCAGAGATCCTGTGCCGCCCGCGGTTTCCTGGGGGCAGCTGGCCGCTACAGCTCGACCTCCCCTCTTGGGCCAACCGTGAGGCACCAGGACTGCTTGGGAGCAATGACCGCACAGTGGGTCCCAGAGAGCGTCCACCGCACCGTGCGTGGGCAGACCAAGCGAGCCCCCGCCTTCTCGGCGGGGCCGACCGCTCGGTCCACACACCCGCTTTTCTCTGGGGCTTCCTTGTGGGGGCGCGCGGCTTTGGCGGGGGCGGTTGGACAGCGGAGCGCCCTGACCCCTTGATGGGTGCATGCCTTGGGGTCCTGCCAGAAGCCGGCTCGGAGGACAGGATTCGAGGCTCGCCTGTGACTTGGGGAGGGCAGGAAGAGCAGCGGAGAAGTGTGGCGGGGCGTAGGGCAGGGCAGGTGGCCGCGGCCCGGAAGGCCCGCGGGCCAGCGAGGGCCCTGGGGCTGGAGCTCGACGCCGAGCAGAGACTCGGGGACGCCTCGATCGGTCTCCGAATCGTTGTCCCTGGGCTGCGGCAAAGGGGTCTTCCTCCAGAGCTGCTGGGACTCCCCCTTGCTGCTCGCGTGGGGCGTCCATGCCGCGGCCGGGGTGGCCTGTCCCGGGCACGGCGAGGGGCTTTCCTCTTGTGGGAAGGAGGCCCTCGGGCACAGCCAGGCAGGCCCTGGCGGTGGGACCGCGGGTGGCGCTCCCGGAGGCCCCGAGAGCTGCGTGGCAGGTGGCTGGCGGCGTCCACGCGGGGGGCACGTGAGCAGCTGCAGCTCAGCGTGTCCCCGCTGAGTCTGCTCAAGCTTGGAGTGCAGGGGAGGCCGCCCCGTGCGCTTTGGGTCTGACTTTCCTTCTCTTTCTCACAGCTGCTCAGCCCCAGACCACAGCCCTGCCGAGTAAGTAGCCAGCGGCTTCGTCGGGATGTCCCTGTTGTCCCTGGCCACCGGTCCCTTTTCTCCTCACTCTGGGTGAACCCCTGCCCTTGGCAGAACTTGCGGGTCGGGTGATTTGCCCCCTCTGTCACCGAGACGCCCGGCACCTGCCCCCTAACTCGTCAGGCGATCCGCAAGACGTTGGTCTCCCCGTCAGGCAATCCGAGCTTTCCTCCAACACACTGATAGCGTCCCAGGCCACTCAGGGACCCGGGTGCGTGTGCCGGGGCCTTCGCCCGGGTGCCGCCCAGGCTGAGGGGGCTTTTGGGGGAGGAGGGATGTTGATCACCGCTGACCTTCTGTCGGTGGGCTGTCGGAGCAGGCCGGATTCCCTCCAACCCTCGGTCCTTGCAGCACCCTCAGATCCAGCAGGGTCCCATCCGCATCCCAAAGGGGCAGGGACGGTACCCAGGGGAGGGAAGGGGCTGAGTCATGGTGGGGCTCCGGGGACCGGGATACCCGGTGGGCTCCAGGTCCACCGCCTGCAGCCCCTGACATTTCTGCGCAAGGTGCCGAGTCTGGGGCATGCCCTCGGGCGCGCCAGCCAGTCCATGGCGCAGAGGAGGGCGGTGGCAAAGGTCTTGCCATGGCAAAGAGCACATGCCAGGCTTAGCGAGGTGGCGGGAGCAGCCTGATGTGCAACAGGGCCTTGGTCCTAAGGGAGATCGCTGAGCAGGTCGCTGGTGTAGCACATGCGGGCGGCATGTGGCGTGCTCCACATGTGGGACTGTTGTCATGAGGCCACCCAAGACTTTTTAGAGTACTTCTTTCCTCGACTCCTAAGCTTGCTTTTGCCTCATTGCACTCCCAGCCCTGTGGCCCGTAGGAACAACCCGAGATGTGGCACCGCCAACGGGTCAGTCTTCCGGTCCGCACGCCCCGGGACTCCCTCTCCGCCTCGGGGTCCATTTTGGTTGTGAGGGCGATCGGAGGAGGTCCAGGGTGCGCCCTTGCTTCTCCTTGGCTACGTGGGTGGGGTGCAGCTGAGAGAGGGATCTCTGAAGCCCAGGGCCTAGGTCTGGTCTTGAGGGGCTGGCCAGCTCTCTTGAGCGGCCTCCTGGTCGCGATGCTTGGCAAAGGGCCCTCTTGGGGTTTCTTTGGATGATTTTGAGTCCTCTGTAGTCCTACTTAGATCTGGCTCCTGGTTGTCCCGGAACACACTTCAGTACCGGGCCAAGTGGTAGATAGTGCCTGAACCTCAGAGGTCTTTCCCAACTTCCATCACTGGTGGGATTTTGGCGAACCGAGGAATGACCACACACTGACCAACAGGCTCCAAAGATTTTGGTGACCTTTGCCTGCTACCTGTCCCCACAGACCTCCTCCCCGAGTGTGACCCTTGTGGTTTGCGAATTCTATTTCTGCTCTCCTCCATCGGGGCTCAAGAGAGTGCTTCCTCCAGTTTGGGCCTCCTTACATATTGACTTGATATTATATTTCTGTTCCTTTCTCTGCTTCCTTATCAGGATACAGCTTTGTAGGTGGGTAATGGTCCACTTTCACCCCTTGATGGGTCTCTTCATTTGGGTTATATAACAGGGTAATATATTAACAGCTGGCTCTTGCACGACTGTGGTCATGGGGAGGATCCTGGCGTCCCTGCTCAGGCGGTCCTCCAAGACACCGGGCCTCTATTCTCATGTGTGGTTTTCTCCACTTGGCTCGTCTTGCGGGATCTCCTCTCACTCTGAGCTTCCCTGAAAGGTGGTGGATTCCCTGACCGCTTCACCGATACCCCTTGCTGTCCCTGAATGTACTGGGTGGACTATACAGCATCTTCTGTACGTGTCTCCAGAAAAGACAGGAGTTAGGGTCGTTAATCTTGTAAGAATAAATTCCCCAACACGTCTTTGTGGAGACTGTCCCAGGAGACATACGTTTCCTATTCAGGTCTCCTGACCAACACCCAGGAAGCCCTTCTCAGTGATGGAGGGACAGGCATTTCTCCTTGTTAGCATCCCGGGGGCCTTGTTCCCACACGTCCTGGGCTCGGAGGCTGACTCGTTTCCCCTCTTTCTTGCAGATGCTCAAACCTCTTCCCCTATCCCAGGTGAGTCGCTGCCGCCCGACCCAGTCAGAGTCGTCCCTGGAACTCTGCTCTGTGAGGTTTCCAGAGCGAGGAGGAGAGGGGCAGCCTCCTCCCGGGGAATGATTTCTCCTCTACTGCCTGGACTTGGTTCTGGTGACCAGCTGAGTGCCCAGAGCCATCGCTCTCTCTGAGCTCAGGCTGGAGAGCCCCTGTGGCCTCCAGACACCGCCTGCCGCCAGCGCTGGTCCTCCCAGAGAGGCTGCAGGGGAAGAGGTTTTGGGCCTCTGCTGATTTCAGATGAAGACGACTGTCCTGGTCATTCCCCTGGAGAACTGTGACCATTTTAGAAACAGGGCCGAGTACACCCCCTACAAATGTGTGTCTGCTAAAGAATTCCTTGCCTCGGATAGAGCCACCCCAAAGCGCTCTTTATGGCGTACTGGAAATATTCAGTGCCCCGCTCACTGGGAAGGGCTGTGGACCCTCGCCTCCTTGGCCATTCCCAGTGCACGTCGAGAGGGTCAAGGCCCTTCCACAGTAAGGACAAGGAACTAAATTTCTCTGTCCAACTAATGACCATGGAACTGAAAATGGATCTACTAAAATGCTCAGATGGCTTCATTTTCTTCCTAGATTGGTGGCACCCATCGCCTACAAGCACTGAGGGTAAGTATCACTTTTTTCCACCTGGACCGTCGGGCATGGATGTCTTAGTCCATGCTTGGCTGTCCATGCAGCAGATGCCTACAAAGGCACAGCCCATCTCATCCTGCTCGCACAGCCGGCCCTGGCTGCCCCTCCACACCCTGCACCCAGCGTGGGCACACCCAGCCCACATCCAGGCTGTGCACGTGCAGCCTTTGTGTCTGTCCTGGCAGGCCGATGGCTTCTGGTTTAAAGAAGCAGATCTATCTCTCCTCCTTTTAAAGAGGTGAGAGAAGTGCTTCTTATAAAGGAAAGAATTAAGGGCTTTTATTTCTTGGAGTTTCTCCAAAGCTTTGGGATAAACAGCGAATTTCACCAATAATCATGATTTTGCCCTTAATTTTTATCTCATGAGATGGATGTAGTCCAACAGCTTTCCATTGCTCTTAAGAAGTGATGTGGTGACTTTTTCATGTCATTGAATCTTCTCTTCTGGTCAGTTTAAATGGCTACATCGTATCCCATTGGACAGCTGTCCCCGCACATTCCTTAGTCCCCAATTGAGGTGGCAGGAGCAGGCTGATCTCCAGCAGGGCCTTGGGCCCAAGGGAGGTCGCTGAGCAGGAGGCTGGAGCAGCACAGACGGGTAGCGAGTGGTGGGATCCACATGTGGCATTATTGTCATGAAGCCGCCCAAAGCTTTTGTCGAGTCCTTCTTTCCATGACGTCTAACTCTGCCTTCCCTCTGTTGCTCTTCCAGACACCAGGCCCACTGCTACCCAAGATGTGGCATCACCAACAGGTCAGTATTCCTGTCCACACGCCTTGGGGCCCCCTCTCTGCTTTGGGATCCATTTTGGGTGGGCGAGTGATGGAAGGATGCTCAGGGTATGCCCTTGCTTCTCCTTGGCCCCGTGGGTGGGGCGCGGCTGAGGGAGGGGTCTCTGATGCCCAGGGCCTAGGTCTGATCTTGCGGGGGGCTAGCCAGCAGCCTCCAGTGGGCTCCCGGTCGAAATGCTCGGCAAAGGGCCCCCTCGGGGAGCTCAGTGGAAGCCTCAGAGTCCTCGCAAGTCCTGCCGGGATGAGGCTCCTCGTTCTGAGGCAACAGGCTGCTGTCCCGGGCAGACGGGTGGAGAGTGCCTGTACCCCACGTGTCTGGCCGAGGTTCCATCACCTGCTGGCAGTTGGGACAACCCAGGCAGGACCACACAGGGGCCAAGAAGCTCCAAACAGGGTGATGGTCTTGGCCTACCACCAGTTGCCATACAGCACATCCCCGGGGCTGCCCAGTGTGGTTTGGGGGTTCCATTCCTGCTCTCCTCCTTTGGGGCTCAAGTGGGTGTTTAGGCCGATTTGAGCATCCTTAGACCTGGGCTGGATATTGTGTCTCTGCTCCTTTCCCTGCTTCCTTCTCAGGGCACAGCTTCGCAGGTGGATAATGGTCTACTTCGACCCTTTGACGGGTCCGTTCGTGTGGGTTATTTAATGGAGTAATCAATTAACTACTGGCTCTCGCAGGACTGTGGTCGTGGGGAGGATCCTGGCGTCCCTGCTCAGGCGGTCCTCCAAGACACCGGGCCTCTATTCTCATGTGTGGTTTTCTCCACTTGGCTCGTCTTGCGGGATCTCCTCTCACTCTGAGCTTCCCCAGAAGGTGGCGGCTTCCCTGATTGCTTCACCAGTAGCCATTGCTGTCCCTGAACGTTGTGGGTGGGCTGCAGCATCTTCCACAGGTGGCCCCAGAGCAGACAGGGTGTTAATGGACATGAAGGTGTCAGCACAAATTCCCCAACACCTCTTTGTGGAGACTGTCCCCTGAGACGTATGTCTCCTATTCAGGTCTCCTGGCCAACACCCAGGAAGCCCTTCTCAGTGATGGAGGGACAGGCATTTCTCCTTGTTAGCATCCCGGGGGCCTTGTTCCCACACGTCCTGGGCTCGGAGGCTGACTCGTTTCCTCTCTTTCTTGCAGATGCTCAAATCTCTTCCACTATCCCAGGTGAGTCGCAGCCGCCCGACCCAGTCAGAGTCGTCCCTGGAACTCTGCTCTGTGAGGTTTCCAGAGCGAGGAGGAGAGGGGCAGCCTCCTCCCGGTGAATGATTTCTCCTCAACTACCTGGGCTTGGTTCTGGTGACCAGCTGAGTGCCCAGAGCCATCGCTCTCTCTGAGCTCAGGCTGGAGGGCCCCTGTGGCCTCCAGACACCGCCTGCTGCCAGCGCTGGTCCTCCCAGAGAGGCTGCAGGGGAAGAGGTTTTGGGCCTCTGCTGATTTCAGATGAAGACGACTGTCCTAGTCATTCCCCTGGAGAACTGTGACCATTTTAGAAACAGGGCCGAGTACACCCCCTACAAATGTGTGTCTGCTAAAGAATTCCTTGCCTCGGATAGAGCCACCCCAAAGCGCTCTTTATGGCGTACTGAAAATATTCAGTGCCCCGTTCACTGGGAAGGGCTGTGGACCCTCGCCCTCCTTGGCCATTCCCAGTGCACATCGAGAGGGTCAAGGCCCCTCCTATAGTAAGGACAAGGAACTAACTTTCTCTGTCCAACTAATGACCATGGAACTGAAAATGGATCTACTAAAATGCTCAGATGGCTTCATTTTCTTCCTAGATTGGTGGCACCCATCGCCTACAAGCACTGAGGGTAAGTATCACTTTTTTCTACCTGGACCGTCGGGCATGGATGTCTTAGTCCATGCTTGGCTGTCCATGCAGCAGATGCCTACAAAGGCACAGCCCATCTCATCCTGCTCGCGCAGCCGGCCCTGGCTGCCCCTCCACACCCTGCACCCAGCGTGGGCACACCCAGCCCACATCCAGGCTGTGCACGTGCAGCCTTTGTGTCTGTCCTGGCAGGCCGATGGCTTCTGGTTTAAAGAAGCAGATCTATCTCTCCTCCTTTAAAGGAAGTGAGAGAAGTGTTCCTTCAGAAAATAGAGTTAAAGTCTTTCTTTTTCTTGTAGTATCTCCAAAGGTTTGGGATAAACAGTGAATTTCACCAGTATTCCTGACTTTACAAGTAATTTTTAGCCCATGATGGATATTGTTCCCTAGCTGTCCGTTGCTCTTAAGAAGTGATATGCTGACTTTTTCATGTCATTGAATCTTGTCTTGCCATCAGTTTAAGTTTCTGCATTATATTCCATTGTATAGCCATGCCCACAAATTTTTAAAACCCCGGTTGTTGGATATTCAAGTTGTTTATATTTCCCTGGTATTCTAAATGACCCTGTGCTGAGAAATGTGTTTATAAATAATTTTTCACATGCTTTCTCACATTTTCCTTTAAGACACAAATAGATTTACTGGTCTAAATTTAACATAGTGCCTGGTGCATAGAATGTTCTTATTCAATGCTAAGTCGTTATGTTAAGTATTTTAGGGTCTTTGTTTTGTATATGGTCAAATTGCCATTAAGAACTATTGTAAAATTACAGAATTATGAAAAAGATAATCTGATCTCTCTCAGGTAGCTCATAGTATTATGAGCTATTATGGCGAGGGCCAGGTCATCCAGAGTTTGTACGCAGGTTAAAATGCTGACTTTATCTTAAGAGCAGCCGGAACTGTGAAAAGTGTTAAGCTGGGGAATTACAACATGAGAATTACGTTTGCACAACATGCTTGTCTTTTCTGCCAAACTGTGCACATCCTGAGGGTAGAGACTATGTCTACTTTTTTCATGGTTGCAATCTTATGATATAGCGTCATGTCTGTCATTCCATAAACATTTGTAGAAAGAATCAATGAAGAAATGAATGATTGGATGATATATAATTACTGTCGGCGTTTTTATGTATATTCCACATACACATACCACACACTCGCACAAATTACAGCAAGCTTTACAACCTATTTTATGACATCCTTGTTCACTTGAGTATATAATAAATAATTTTCTCATTGCCTAAAAGGTAGCATTTTTATGGCATTGAAATTATTTCTATGCCATAAAGTTAATTGGCTGTATGTTTTTATGCACATATCATGATTTATTAAGCAATTAATAATTGTAGGACAAAAGAATTGATTCTTTCTCATAATATTTTATATACTTAGTTAAGTTGCACACAGTAATACGTTTATTTTATTTTATAATTGTCCTTATTATATTTTTAGAAATTGTAATGCATATCCTTGTCTCTAAAACTTTGGCCTTTTCCTGGATTATTTCCCACTGTAGAAATAGAACTTCTGGGTAGGCATATTTTAAAGGCCAAATTCTCTTTAAGAATCACTATTTTTCCAAAGAATAAGAGAAAATATTTGCAAATCATACGTCTGATAAGAGACGAATCTAGAATATATAAAGACCTTTCACTAATAATAAAAGTCAAATAACCCTATTAAAAAATGAGTGAAGGATCTGAAAAGATATTTCTCCATAGAAGATGCACAAACAGTCAGCAAGCTCATGAAAATATGCCTAACATCATTAGCTATCAGGGAAATGCAAATCACAGCCACAAAGGGATGCCACTTCCCAGCCGGTAGGTTGGCCAGAATCAAAAAGTCAGATATTGCAGTTGGCCAGGCTGTGGGGCAAGCATCGCCTCACACGCTGCTGCTGGGAACGGACGACGGTGCGCCTGCCGTGGGAAACAGTTCGGCACTTCCTCAGAAAGGTAAACATAGAGTTGCCATGGACCCAGCAGTTACACTCCTAGGCATATTCTCAGAAAGGACAGCATAAGTCCACACAGAAACTTACATACAATGTTCATAGATGGCAGCATTACTCCTAACAGCCCCAAAGTGGAAACAACCCACATGTTCATCATGGCGAATGGATAAACCAAACGTGGTTACCCATACAGTGGAGTAGTATTTGTCAATGAAAAGAAGTTCAGTCCTGATGGATGCTACAACATGGGTGAACTTTGAAAACGTTCTGTTAAGTGAAAGAAGCCGGTCACGGAAGACCACAAACTGTGCTTCTATCCGTGTGAGATGTCAGAATGGGCAAATCTGTGGAGACAGAAAGCAGATTGGTGGTTGCCTGGGGCTCAGATACTGAGGGAAAATGGGGAGTGACTGCTAAGGGCGCAGGTCTCTCTTCGGAGTGATGAAGATTTTCTAAAATGGACTGTGGTGATGGTTGCAGAGCTCTGACTACATGAACACCATTGAATTGTACACTTCAGAAAAATAAACAGAAAGAGTTATGAATAAGGAAAAAAACAGTTTTAATTTATATCTCCTCTGAGTACATAAATATTTTTAAATAGTCTTTTAAAATAAGCCGACCAACAGAAAATTTGAATGCTTGATGTTGTTTATCCCTCTCTGGTAAATAATGATAGCTAATATTGTTTGGGGCTAGCTATTATGAGCCGGGCTCTGTTCTAAGGGTTTACAGATCTTGTCTCATTGGGTACCTGTAAGAATCTGATGAGCCAGGTGCCATTATCACCCCCATTTTTCAGATGAGGAAACTGAGGCGGAGCAGTTAAGTTACTTGCTTAAGATCATGGAGCTGATAAGAGCAGGGCCAAGACACAAGCCCAGGCCTTCTGTGGCAGAAGCCCTGCTCCCGACCCCGCTTTACGAGGCTTCTTGTCAAGTGGCCGAATCTCCTGCTCCCAGGAGACACGAGGGAACACGTAGCGTTCCAGGGTGCTGTCCCTGGGCCAGCTCTCCCCTCAGCCAGGATTGATCCCCACCTCCCTCCCTGTGACCGATTGAACAGTGCCAACAATCACTTTGTTGCTTTCTTGGCATTTGTGCCACAAGGTGATACATGCTCCCTCTGAAACTTGGGTCACCTCTCACCAGAGAATCACTGTTCCAGGCCCAATGGGGGAGGCAGAGACTCAGGTCAAGGCCCCTAATGTGGGGTGGCCTATGGCCAGGCCAGAGAGTCGGCTTGTTTAAGGAAAAATGGAGTCACGTTCTAAGTGCAGAGGATGAAACCTGAGGACTCTTACCCAGACGACGTCACAATGCCCCTGAAGACCCAACACAATGACAATGTCCCTCCCTCTCTCCTCTCTAGGACCCTCTTCAAATTGTGGTGGCTTCTTATTCCATGCCAGTGGGACATTTTCCAGCCCGTCCTATCCTGGATATTACCCCAACAACGCGGAGTGTGTCTGGGAGATAGACGTGAACTCTAGCTATCGCATAAACCTGGGCTTCAACCATCTGCAGTAAGTGACACTCGGTCCTCTGGGGAAGGATGTGTCCTCCTCCACACACCCTGTGGTTCGGACTGTGTCCTGGGCTGGGATGGTTTTCGTTCATGTGCCCTGGACTAGATTTCAGGTTGCTCTGATTCCTATCACGAAGCATGAGGCAATACTGGGGAGTCCTTTGATTTGATTGAAGAAGGGCAAGAAGAAAATCTTAGATTCAATAGCATCACTGATATAAAGTCCAAACTATCTATAAAATATAGGAGCAATAGGACCTTCGAGGTTGACATGAATCCGTTTTCTCATACAGGCTGGAGATACACAGTAATTGCAATTATGATTATGTTGAAATCTTTGATGGATCACTCAATAGCAATAATTTGCTGGGGAAAATTTGTAATGGCACCAGGCAAATATTCACATCTTCTTCCAACCGAATGATTGTTCGATTCCGAAGTGATGTCACTGTCCAAAACACTGGCTTTTCTGCTTGGTATAACTCCTTTCCAAGAGGTGAGTGCAAACTAGACGTGAGCTTTGAGGCTCAGTGTATTTTCACAGCCCCCTCCTCTGCATGCATTGTGGTTCCCACAGGAAACCCAAGAAGGGTTTCAGCAATGTGCTGCCGGTTCTCCCTATCTCTGACTGTGACTGTGGTAAGGCAAGGCAGCCAGGTGTGGAGAATAGGGGAAACACCTGGGCTTGGACTTGCCACAAACTCCCTGGGGGACCTACTAACTCTCCTTGCTGAGCCCACACCTCCCCATCTGGAGGCTGGAGGGGTCTGAGCTCTAGTGACGTCTGGAGCTCCTTGCAGCTTCCTCATGGAGCTGTCTGTACCGTGACCAGTGCCATTTGGTGACTTTGGGAATGAGGAAAGGCCCATGGGTTATTTGGTCTTGGAGATGTGTTGTGGGCCATGGCCATCATATTTACGGCATGTCTTTCAGACGCCAGCTTGAGATTAGTCAACTTCAACTCCTCCTCTGGTGCATGTGCCGGGCGTGTGGAAATTTACCATGGTGGCAACTGGGGGACAGTTTGTGATGATTCCTGGGACATTCAGGATGCCCAGGTGGTCTGCAGACAGCTGGGGTGCGGTGATGCAGTATCAGCCCTGGGAAACGCCTATTTTGGCTCTGGCTCTGGCCCCATCACCCTGGACGACGTGGTGTGCTCAGGAACAGAATCTACTCTCTGGCAGTGCCGGAACCGAGGCTGGTTCTCCCATAATTGCACCCACCACGAAGATGCTGGAGTCATTTGCTCAGGTATCACGTGATGTCATCCTTGGCCTGCTACTAATTGAGAGCTAAAGACAGGCGACTGGTGGTGTCTGTCACTCAGTTCAGGGCATGGGGGCAGGCAGGAGCTTGTCCCCTTGGTCTGTTCACTCCAGGAGACCATTCATAGGCCACTTTATCTCTGGTGGGCATCTGGTCCCTGAGGCCATTACGCTGGACACACAACTGGAGTCCTGAGTGTGTTCTTCTCTCTCATTTGCTCTGTGACCTTTAGCAGTGAGTTAACCTCTCTGAGCTTCAGTCTCCTCGTTTACTCAAAGTAGATGATCATGATTGTTCCTGCCTTCAATGGGAGGCAGAGAATTTAAATGGGTAATGTGTGTAAACTCTTTGAACAATTCCAACAAGTAGGAAATGATGAATAAATGATGGTGTAATGATCCTGGCTGTGACACTGATGACCCCCAAGCAACAATGGGGCTGGTGGAACAGCTGGGGAAACCCACTTAGGCCTCCTGCTAGCAACACAGGCTCCACAGCAAGGACTCAGTGGACCCCACATGCACTCACTGAGTCAGACTCTGTGTGGCGTGGCTGTGCCCCTCTCATCTCCTCTCTCCAGGCACACTTTAGGTACTGATGCTTTTCCTCTATTCTTTTTTAGGACACTATGCAACGACCCCTGGTAAGCGCCATGATCTCCATCGCCTCGCCTGGCTGCCCCTCTCTGCCACTGCCCTTGGATCGTGCAGGGCATGTTTGTCGCTTGTGCCTTCCCCAGCACGTGGCAGCCCCTGCAGCTGATGTCCCACCCCAAGGAGAGCTGGGCCTCTCTCTAGGCTCCTCTCTGTCCTTCAGTAGCCTGCCCAGCATGAGATTCTGGTCTCTGGTCTGTCCCATGGAGAGGCCAGCCACCTGTGTAGGCCCTGCCTCTCCCCTCGGGCACTAGACCCTGGGCAGTGTGGGTGGGATGGGGCCTGCATCCTCGCTGAGCTCGGTGTGTAACCAGCAGAAGCTCCTGATCACCGGCTCCTGAGCTCCTGGTGAACCTGCTCTGAGTGCTCCCAGCACACCCCTGGCTCCTTGAGACCTTCCTCTCCATCCCACCCTCACTCCCTCTCCCCCTGGCTTCCTACAGCAGAGCAACTTCAGGCCCCCCTGCCCCCATTCTCCATTGCAGCCAGGGTCATCTAGGAAATGCAGTGTCAGTCCCAGCCTCGGCACCTTCGAGTGACTTCTCAGGGAGTTCTGGACACAGATCCCACAGCTCAGTATGATCTCTTGGGCTCTCCACGGTTCACTCCTTTTGTCTGATTGGTTCCCTCATCTCCCTGCTCCATCCACACTGATGTCCCCCAAATGTGCCAGGCAGTCTCTTACCTGAGTCCGTTTGCACATGCTGTTCCCTCTGCCTGGAACACCCGTTTCCACCTTTTTACCTGCCTGCCTGATTACCTGTCCACTTTTCCCTGCTCCGTTTGGGTCAGGATCCAAAGCTCTGGGCTCCCGGTATTGCCTGGGTTTTGCTTGGTCACAGCCCCATCCCACTACATTGGGGTTTACTCTTTTCCATCGTCTCCTGCAGGCTGTGAGCTCCCTGAGGGCAAGGCCTGTATCCAGCGTCCCACTGTGAGCCCAGGGTTGGCACATTTCTGGCCGAGGGGGAAGCCAGCACTTAGTAACTGTGTCAAGGATGCCAGGAAACTGATCATTGTCTTTTCTCTTTGTCAACAGCTCCTGTTTACAACATCACCCTTCCAACCAGTAAGTTCTGAGCTCCTGACAAATCCCCTTTCCCTTCCCCTCAGAGGCAGGGACACTGGGCGGAGGATGACGAGAATGAGGAGGAGAGGCTCCCTAAGTTCAGCCCCCCTGGCAGGGGTCCCTCTGGCTCTCAGTGGCCTCTCCAGGTCCAGGCCCCCTCCTGGCCCTCTGTGGCCGGTCGGGTCCAGGCCCCCTCCTGCTGGGTTTCCGTCTTGGGAATTGTTTAAAAATTTTCCCCGGTGACTGTGCAGTGTGCTCTAGGGGCATCAGCATTTCCATTTTGTTCTGACAGCAAATTATTCCTGCGGAGGCTTCCTGTCCCAACCTTCAGGGCACTTTTCCAGCCCATCCTACCCTGGGAACTATCCGAACAACGCCAAATGTGTCTGGGACATTGAAGTCCAAAACAACTACCGCGTGACTGTCGTCTTCAGAGACGTCCAGTGAGTGCGGGTGCAAAGCAGAGCATGGGGGACCTTGCAGGCCTTCTGGAGGGAATGGACGGTGCCTATCCTTCTGGAGAGATGTTTGGCAGGTGGAAACTTGTTCTTGTGGGTTCAGTGTTGACCCAGCACAGAGGCAGCCCGTGGAGGCGGGGCCAGGAGGAGAGCCCTGGTTTAAATCCCGGTTCTGTCGCTGATTGGCTGAGGGACTGTGGGACATCAGGAAATCACTATCCTGAGCCTCAGGCAAAGAGGGGAGTGAGACACCTGCTTTCCTCCCCTCACCCATTCTGGGAAGGTCACCAGAGAGACACATGAAAGCACCTGGGAAATGGTAGCCAATGGGGGGATCACTGTTAGGTGTAATGATAATGCAAGGAATCCTATTGACAGCCACACTAGTTATTTTGTATCCTTTTCCCTCCACTCCCTGCTTCTTTGGGGTGAGTCTGGGGGCCAGGCAGGGGTGGGGAAGTCCTGCTGCAGAGCTTGGGTTGTTCCTCATCCAATGCAGATGGGGGAGGAACATTGTTTCAGGCAGAGGAGACATCAGCAAAGACACATTAATATGTGATTGGTCCAAGGAGAGGGGCAACCATGCAGAGGCATCAGTATCCTCTAGTGTCCTGGAAATTGGGCCCCATAATTTCTTTTCTAATGGCCGTCACTGAACGAACTAGTTTTCTCTCTTGGTTTCTGGTTGCAGTGGCCTTGGGAGTCTCTGCTGTGGAAATTCAGTTGGGGTTTTGCAAAAGACACAATATTATTTTAATCTCCTCATCATTACACTCTCCTATGTCATTATAATTCATTTTGGATCTGGGGGACTTATGAAATTCCATGGAGGAAGGTTGACCACCCTGGTTCTTTAGCCAATATCTTAGTGACAATGACCAAACCATTTGTGACATTTTATGAGGCCCTTTTCCACATACTGTTTCATTTGAACTTCACACCAGCTCTTGTCGGTATGTGTGGGTAGGAGAACTTCGCCTCTGTAAATACTTCACATCTGAGATTCAGAAAGGCTGTATGATCTGCGCAATATTATTGTTCAATTATTTATTTCTATCGCTATGAATTCATGGCTATTTATTTCGTGCCATGGGAAACTGGGGTCTTCTTGATTGAATGAAAAGCCTAAGGCAGGATGTGATTCCTTCCTTTCAAGATGCAAAGGGCTGTCAGGAGACCGCGTGTAGATTTCATACGTGGGACCCAACAGGCACGACTGAGACCCATGCACGTAGGTCCTGGGAAGATGAGTCTGCTGGATTTATGGAAATCTGTTATTTTTAGTTTTAGTTTTGTCGGCATTTCTGGCACAGAGGTGTGACCCCTCACTGAGGTCTGACCTCCTGGGTCAAATCCTGGTTAAAAGTGAAGCCACAGCTGTGTGTTCTGTCTGCAGGCTGGAAGGCGGCTGTAACTACGATTACATTGAAGTGTTCGACGGCCCCCACCACAGTTCCCCTCTCATTGCGCGGGTCTGTGATGGGGCGAGGGGCTCCTTCAGTTCGTCCTCGAACTTCCTGTCCGTTCGCTTTGTCAGCGACGGCAGTGTCACAAAGAAAGGCTTCCAGGCCGACTACTACTCTCATCCTTCCAATGACAGCACTGGTAAGTCCCCCTGGTGAGGGCTCGCTAGCGGTGGGTGCACCTCGGAGAGCAGAAGCCGCTCAACCTTCTGTGGCTGTGAAATAAGAAATGAGAGCAGCCTTGTCAGGTCACCAAGGGGCCAGGAGCTGTGGGTCTTGGGACTCTGGCTGCCCAGAAACGAGGTCAAGGGTCAGAACTGGCCGTGGGCAGTGTACTGGCCGTACGGTGGTGGCAGAGACTAAGTAGAAGGTGCAGGGTGATGCTTTCAGCATAGAGTGAGATGTCGCTGCCAAGGGCAGAGGTGACTTTGAGGTCTTGAAGCCTTGTGACCTTCCCAGCGTGTGGGACGCTGTGATCATGTCCTGAGACCTGGCACATTTGGCTGCTGTCTGAACATGGACCGAGCTGGTCACTCAGCCACTTCCAGTGAGGCTAACGGCCGTGCTTTGAGCTGTGCAGGGGACTGACTGACAGACTGGCCAGGGAGGGCCAGGCGGTGTCCACGCTCCGTCTGCAGTTGGGACTGTGAGCACGGACCTGCTCCCAGGGCTCGAGGACCTTACCTCACACCCCACAACTCAACCGGAGCGTTACTTTCCTTATGGGTAAATGGTAACTTGGCAAACGTTTCACTCAGCCACGTCCTGCCTCCATTTCTCCGTCAGAGGAATCCAGAGTCCCTGTGCCCTCACAGGGCTCTGCTGAGAATGGGGCTGACTGGGGCCGTGGGGCGCCTGGGGGTCATGGGGAGGCGTGTCCCGCGCACACCATCCTTGTCGGCCATCTGGATCTCTGCGCCTCTGTGTGGGGGGCTCCTCGTGGAGCTTGTGCGGCTCGGGGCGCTGACTGACGCATTGTCTGCCCTTGGCCAACAGAGCTGCTTTGTCTGCCGGATCGCATGCAAGCCAGCGTGAGCAGGAGCTACCTCCAGTCCCTGGGCTATTCTGCCGGGGACCTTGTCATTCCCAGCTCGGGTGGGAGCAGCCAGTGTCGGCCCCAGATAACGTCGAGCCAGGTGACATTCACAATTCCCTACTCAGGCTGCGGCACCATCGAGCAGGTGAGCCTGGGGCCTCCCGCACTGTCTCCTGCTGGGCAGCTTTCTTATTGTGATGTGCGCTGTGCTCCTTGAATGCTGGGGACACAGAAGACATGATTATGGGAGAACCAAAATGTAGTTGGGTGAAGATATAGTTCTGTTTCTTGATGCCGTGACGTGGCTGCAGCCACTCCTAAATGGAAGGAAGGAGGGGAAGGGAAGTTCACCAGGCAGGTTTTCAGCACTGGCCAGCACAGAGGGTGCCTGGTAGGCTGCCACTCACGTCAGCAATAATGAAGACAGCTCCCAGGGGTCGCTTCCAGTTCCATAGGGCCTGAAGGTTACACGCTTTGGAGGCGGCGTGGATGGGAGAGACGGGTGCCTCATTGAGCAAAAGAATGTAGACATATCTTACTTTTATAAATCGTACAAAAACATGTGGCTGTGTCAATATGTTGATAGCTTGGGAAGAACCCATGTACATGGTGGGGGTAGGGGGATGGGGCCCTGAAGCTTAAGCTTCACTAGCTTCATGGTGAATTGGTCTCTGCAGCTGCCATTTGTTGAGCTGTCACCATGTAGCGTGACCACTTGCCTTGATTTGCCTGGGACTTGCAGATTTTAGCATGGAAGTGTCTCATGTCCCAGGCAACTCCTCGATTCTGAGCAAACTGGGATACTGGTCACCCTACAAATGGTAGACTCTGGGATTAGTCAGGGTCATACTCCACAAACCCCACCAAGTACTCTCTCTTTGTCATCCCACTTTAAAAATACGGAGGCTGGGCTTCGAAGGGTCAAGGTCTTGGTCTGTCACCCAGGACTGATAGAGTCGATGCCAGACTCTGAGAATCTCAAAAACGTTACGCTGAGTGAAAGAAGCAGACACACCAGGACCAGGGGACCTACTCTGTGACTCCATTTCTGTAGAATTTAGAAATGGAGAGTAAATGGGTAATGACAGAAAGCCGACCTGGTGGAGGAGATTGACTGCAAAGGGGCAGAAGGGGGCTATTTACGTTAGTGGAAATGTTCTGTGTCTTATTGTGGGGGTGATTATTGTCAAACCTCACTGAATAGTACACTTACAATGGCTGCATTTAATTTTATGTAAATTTATTTTAAATTATCCAATCTAAGTTGTGAATTTTTGACTGACGCCTAAGTAGTCATTTCCAAATTCCATCTGTCAGGGAACAGACACAGTGCCAACCCTTTTATTTGGCTTGGGCCTACAGGAAATCCCCAACATGAAATGCTCAAGTACCTAGAAAGTGTGACACACACGTGTGGAGGCCTCAGTTTGTCATTCACCAGGGACACACTGAGCGTTTGCTGTGTCCCAGGCACTGTGCTGGCTGCGAAGATGGTGCTGCTCATTACTTGGCAAGGTCATGCCTGATCCTTTGACACATGAGAAATGGGGAGAGGAAGGGGACACTCGTTACCCACCATACTGACCTGTCAGCCATGGCTAGATGCCTGGGCTTGAGGGTCTGCACTCGCCATTGTGGTCACTGGGTTCCCTTTTCTTAGTCCCTACAGACACCGGGTCTCCTTCTGAGAGGAGCTGAGCAGGTTAGGGAGACCCACATGCAGAGAAGGTACATACTGGTCACGCCATGGAAATGATCTAGGCAACCCGGCTTTCTCATTCGGCCCTGTAAACCGACTGTGTTAGATCCTGGTTTGTCATGAGTTTAGTCAGTGGGAGTCAGTCCACGAAAGGTGATCAGCCATCCTGGTTCCAAATGTGCAGCCTGGAGACCCTGACCTCTGAGCTGCCCCGTGATGTTCCGTCATCTCCATCAGGAGCTGCCAAAGGAACGTGCCCACCCTGGTTCTTCTAACTCGACAGATGGTGAGCAGCACATGCCGCATTCTGATTCCTCTGTTCATTTAAACACCTGTGTCCCCTACCAAACCGAGTGCCTCAGGGGCAGGGCCAATATTTTATTCCTCTTTGCAACTCCCAGTCCCCCGGGGTGGAGCCTAAGCCTTTATAACCGCATTACTAATGGCAGGTTTGTATGCCAGCCACTGAACTAAGAGTTCTCAATGACTTCCAGTTTCTCAGGATGACTTTTATTTCCATTTAATCATGAGGAAATGGAGGCTTACAAAAGTTAAGCTGCTTGCCCAAGGTCACGTGATCGTGGACTGTGAACATCAGAATTCAAAGACAGGGTGACAAGATCCATACCAGAACTTTCCACAGCTCCTCCAGGCACCCCATTTAGCAGGTGCTGACAAATGGTGGCTGATGGGGCTGAGTAGATGAGGTCTCCCCCAACAACACACTGAGCTTCTTCCAAACTGAGCAGACGTCTGCGAATGAACGTTAATCTACAATCAGAACTGCTTCTCATGATCGAGAAATAACCCTGTGCTCCACGTGCACTGTTTGGAGTAGATTCAGAGTTTAGCTTGACTGTAGAAACCACAGACACATGGGGATTCTAAGAAAACTCTCACATTAATGTACAGAGTTAAGTGGAAGGCACCTCGGCTCCTCTTTGAAGGAGTAACAACGTGACAACATTTATATGGTTTATTGTGACAACCACTGGCGCTCAACTATAAAGTCAAAAATTTTTAAGAATATGTAAAGGCAGAAAACACAGTGTACTTACCATGAAGAGATGGAGGACAGAGCCCACTCTGGGTCCTTCCGCGACCTGAGTCCAACGTGCGGGCTCTGGTGCCCCTGCAGGCCAGGCTGGCCCTGCCCCAGGTCTGGGACCTCAGGAACCTCTTTCTGCCCTCAGAAGGGAGAATAGGAAGCCAGTGATCAGAGAGGAGAAGGGAAGGGGACGAGCGGGGCAAAACCACTTTAAGCTACTTGTTATACCTTCTCTTTTCACACGTTTTTCTGGAGGGACAGATTCAGAGTTGGGTTCTGAACTGCAGGTATGCAGTGAAAGCCTCTCCAACTCTCCCTGTTCTGGGGGATAATCATGTTTAAGCTGTACAAGTGTGGCCTCAGGAGGGCTTGTCTAACCTCCCAAACGGCCCGGGATCGGGTTTTAGTGCTGACAGTGGACAGGACTAAATGTGACTAAGCGACAAACTGTTTTTTTTTTTTTTTAAAGAGTAAGTTTGCCTTACATTTTAGGACTTCTGTGCAGGCCACTATGGTGTGATTTTTGTGCTTGTTCTTACAAAAGCGCCCGTGGCTTGTGGGAACTCGGACCTGGGAACTCGTACTTCCCCTTAGAAGTTTGCTTCTGACTATCATCGCATTTGGGAGGGAAGATTTCCCCCAGTCTCCACCTGGTGATGCCCGCTTGTGTTCACCTCACGTGGGGCCAGATGATCATGACCATAGAGCTTCCTGGGGCCTTGTTCACCTGTGTCCTCTTGGTACTTGGGAGGGCAGCTCCCGGCCCAGTCCTTCATTCGTAACTGCAGTTTTACTGGGCCGCTGTCCCCGAGACCTTTCATCCATTCCTTGGATATTTACTGATGCTGCTGATGCTGTTGCTGATGCTCTACCAAGCCCTTGGAAAAGAGAGAGATGCTTAGACATCACCCTTTCCTTCTGATGCTCACAGACCACCAGGCACAGGCTCCCTCCACAGAAAGGTCACTTACAAGATGGTAGGCACATCCAGCAGCATGGGGGACCGACATTCTCATGAATTTGCTGCCTGGTGAAAGGCACAGTGGCAAATGGCGCCATGGTCCAGGGAGTGAGAAAGCAGAGTGTGACAGGAAGTGCTCAGGTGGCCATGGCCCACCCCCTTGTCCACAGGAGCCTCTGGCGAGGTCCCTGCCCCAGAGGTAGAGACCTGCTGCAGCCTTGACTCCAGATCTCTGTTGCTCCAGCTCCAGCAGCTCCAGACTCCAAGCTGCAGTAACTACTGACCCAGCCGGAGCACAGGGAAACTGCTCCCACCAGCCCCTCCCACAAGGATGGGACTGACTCCTCCCGGCAGCAGTGAGAAGGAAACAGCAGCCAGAATGGCCCTGAGCCAAGGGGTCCAAGCTCAGCTGAGTCACACAGCAGGGCGCGGGGTCATCCAGACACACCCTCTGCCCAGGAGGAGCAGCTCCCAGGGGGCCCCAACACCTGGCCACACTGTGGTCCCCCATATGGGGTGGAGGAAGGAGATGAGTGAGAGGAAGGAGTCCTGTTAGTCAGGCGGCGGGCCCCTCCCAGGCCATGGGGGCCCTGGCAGCAGGCATGTGCCATCTCCCTGTGGTTCTGGCGGGGTCTGAAGGCTTGTTGAGTCACTTTCCTCTCCTTCTAACCAAAGTCACCAATGAGATCCTCTTAGCAGGTGACATTTGCCTGACTCTGCTCCCCTGCCTGCCTCTCCCAGGTAGATAATGATACCATCACCTATTCCAACGTCCTCAAAGCAGCTGTTTCAAGCGGCATCATCAAGAGGAAGAAGGACCTGCACATTCACGTCAGCTGCAAGATGCTCCAGGACACCTGGGTTGAGACGATGTACATCGCTAATGACACCATTGAGGTCACGGAAATCCAGTATGGCAACTTTGATGTGAACATTTCCTTTTATACATCCTCTTCATTCTCCAATCGTGTGACCAGCAGCCCGTACTATGTGGACCTGGACCAGACTTTGTACCTTCAGGCTGAAATCCTCCATTCCGACACCTCCTTGGACTTGTTTGTGGACACCTGCGTGGCTTCCCCATATTCCAGTGACTTTACGTCTCTGACTTACGATCTAATCCGGAGCGGGTAAGGAGTGTCTTCCTGGGGGGCACTTCAACCTTTGCCTGGTAACTCAAACACGAGTAGCCCACAGGCTCAAGGAATGTAGGTTTTGGTCCTAGTCGCTCAGTCTTAACCAGTCAGGTTATCGTCTCCGGTTAACACACAGGGAGATGGGTGTCTGGAGAACTGAATGACTCACCGGTGGTCACCAGTCAGGTTAGCTGTAAACAGGGATTAGACCCCGGGTGACCAAACTCCAGGCAAGCCTTTGTATTCAAAAGGCATGCGTGTAGTGGGAAATCATTGCTTTTGGAGCAGATCAAGATTGAGATGCCAGCCCTGCCACACCCTAGCTGTATCACTCCGGGCAGGCAGTTGCACCTCTCTGAGCCCGTTTCTTCGCCCATCACATGAGCATAGTGATGCCCACATCATAGGCTGTCGGGAGGATTCAATGAGAAAGAGTAGATGGGGCCCTGGGCAAAGAGCATGTGCAGCAGGTGGTCCGCAAGGAATGTTGCATCAAAGGCAGCAGAAGGTCCCTTGACCTCCATCAGCTGAGAATGGACGTCCTCAGAGTCCATGGTTCCAACCAAACTCAAGAGATGCACAGGGGAGGCCAGTAGTGCCAGGCTGGGGTCAGTGGTGCCCAGGTTGGGGTTCTCTACAATTGTTCTGCTTCCCGGATGATGGACTCTGGTGAGTCCTGTCCTCTTCTGAGCTCATGGAGGGGTCCTAGGACCCCGGAGTGTGCACCTCTAGTCCCTTCTCTTTCATCTCTGTCCATTGGCGTGTGCACCATTTCCTGGCTTACGATTTGACCTTGGCTCCTCAGTAACAATTGCTTCATGCGGAAGTTGTACTGGGAGGGTCAGGGGCTGTGCTAGGAATTAGGGTTGGGAGGTTAAGTGTCACACCTCCCTGGACACTAAAAACAGCGTTTCTTCCCAGGCACAGTTTGAATACGTGCCAATTTGGTAAATGGGTGTTGAGGCTTGTCTTTTTCACGGTCTATGCAGTCGGTTCAATTCACAGCAGCTCCTTGGCAGCAAAGAAGGGGGAGTAGCTCACTCAACTCCTCTTTCTACAAAGAGTAACAAGGTGATACCTGATTATGTTGAATGATTGAGATGAATTCAAATGAGCGAGTGATTTATTTCTTCTTTGCTAAAGAATTCTTGTGGGTCAAATTCGGGCACATACATGCGCAGAAGCTGATGGTGTTTTCTGGGGAGAGGGGGAGGTGCATGTGGGGGAAGATGTGTCCACTGTACCTGGAGCCCAGGGACTCGTTAGCTGCACCTGACCGCCAACCACCTGGATGCCCATTAGAATGATCTGGAGCTTCAAACAACCCATGCCTGGGCCCCACCTGCACATTCTCTTTATTTGATCTGTGCTGGAGCTCGGGCATCTGTATTTTAAAAATGTCCTGGGGAGATTGTGAAGTGCAGCCTGGGTTGTGCAGCTCTGGCTCGCAGACCCCAGACTGATGTGGGTTTGTGGGAAATGCAGTTCCTGCCCGGTGGCCCCTGAGCTTCCCCGACCTTGTTTATGACTGTCCGACCTCCTTGTGGGTCTTTGGGGACTTTCTCTCCCACCTTTGTTGCTAAAGTGAATACTGTGGAAAAAGAACTTGGTATCTGAATGTGAGTTGAGAGCAGAGGAAGGAAGCTCTGGAAGGCAGAAGCAAGACAGCAAGTGGATCCTGGGTCACATCTCCAGGCTAGTCAGGCTGCCCAGGCGACACCTGCCATCCACCCCCAAACTTTCCACCCTGAACCCCATGGGCAGGGTCCTTGCTGTTGTCTTGGCCTCATCGCCTGGAATCTTCCCGTCAGTGCTGCACGCGGTCAGTGTGAGCTCCTTCTCAGCTGGGTGGAGCTGGGAGATGCGCCTTCCCCGTAGCTGAGTAAAATCTCTTTCAGCGGATCCTTAGGTAATGATCCTTCTAGCACCAGCAGAGATGAGGTGCCGGAGGGATTGCGGAGTGCTTGATATGAGGGCCGGGCGTCCTGGAGGGTACCCGGCGCATGAGGAAAGCACGGCTGCCCGGGGTGCAGGGCAGGGCGAGGTGGTCAGGAGACACCCCTGGACAGGGAGGGCACCAGAGACACCAGAGAGCAGTCGAGTGTCACCCGGCCTGGCCCTGAGACCAGGAAAGGGAAGGAAATGTCATCTTCCTTCCTGCCCCTACTCTGGGCCCTGTCACCTCCTGGACTCACCTGGGCTCCCTGGGGCCATTGAGCACATGGTCACAGAGCACCCGCTGTGCACTGTGGGCCTGCTTGTCTGCGTGGGAACCCTGAGCTGAGTTGCTGCTTTAGGATGCTGCTGACGTCCCAGAGCTGCCAGGACGTTCCTGCAGGGCTGACAGCCAGTGTCTGGGCCACGCATTCAGAGGGTGGATCGGAGGGACAGCGGGGGCCCGGGCCTTGGACTTGCCTGCCTGGGGCATCCGAGTCCTGAAGAGCACAGGGTGCTGGTGAGAGCTCACGGGTGACTCTTCTCTGCTTCCAGGTGTGTGAAAGACGTGACCTATCAAACCTACTCCCGGCCGTCGCCCCGCGTCGCCCGCTTCAAGTTTAGCTCCTTCCACTTCCTGAACCGCTTCCCCTCCGTGTACCTGCAGTGTAGGATGGTGGTGTGCAGGGCATACGACTACTCCTCCCGCTGCCACAGGGGCTGTGTGGTGAGGTCCAAGAGGGACGCAGGCTCCTACCAGGAGAAGGTGGACGTCGTCCTGGGCCCCATCCAGCTGCAGGCCCCGAGTGCTGAGAAGAGAAGCCTGGGTAAGTGGCCCTCCTGTCCCACCGCCCAGCAGGGCCCAGGCCTGTGACCCCTGGGGACTCGGGATGTCTCTGTGGGTGTAACGTTCCACCTCAATTTGTGCACCTACTGTGTGCCCGGCATGCTGTGCTACGTCGCGCCATGCGGAGTTGCTTCCGGCCTTCTTCCAAGGGCTCCTGGTCTATGGGGACCCATGTGTGGGGTTTGGGCATGGGAGTTCTGACCTGGGACACAGACACAGCTGTTCCCTTTATCCCCTGGGTCTGAACTCCCAGAACCTCAGGCTCCTCGCCTGCGAGACAGAAGTGTTAATGCTCACCTCTTAGGACTGTTGAGGGTTACAAAAATGTGTTGGTTAAGTGACCTCAGCCCCTGCCTGGTACAAGTCACTGGGTGCGATAACCGGTGGTTTTCTTACTGTTGTCATTGTCACCGATATTAACAACATTATTGATAACATTATTGCTCATGACAATAGCAACAACAAGTTAGGCCCAGGGGTAATGACATCAGGGCGTGGAGGCCGTCGGGACGCTGGCAAGGTTGGTCTATTCTGGCTGCCCGCAGGGCCGGACACTGGACAAACAGCTTCCTTTCCTCCATCGGGACAGGGACCGTGTTTCCTGCTGTGCTGTCTTGTTGTGGGTGTGGGTGAGGAAGTGTTCACAGAGGGATTCCCGGGATTTCTGGTCCAGGCCGGGGCCAGGTCAACAGACGTGGGGGCCCTGGTGACAGGCGCATGTGTGGGCTAGCAGTAGTTGTCACAAACCCTCCCCTTGGTCACAGGCCTCCATCCCACAGAGCATCCTTGATGGCTCTCTCTCCTTGAGTCCCCAGATCAGTCTATCCTGACGTCCAGATGATCTAGGCTCTTTCCTCGCTCTTCATTCCATGCATGTTTTTTGAAGGCCTATTGAGTTCCAGGTGACAAATTCCTAAACAAACAGAAACAGATCAAAATCCCCGCCCCTGTGGAGCTGACACTGGGCAGGAGGGGATGCAATTCAGAAATAAGTCACATACGTTGATTGTGTGACACCTCTGCTGGGAGTCGGAGCTACAGAGAAGAGGACGGCGGGTGGGTGATGGGTGACAGGGATGCTGCTCGCGTCTCTCCTCTCCCTTCTCTCCCCTCAGCGCTGCAGGAGCTGGCGCCTGGGTACCTCCTGCCTGTGACTCTGCACCCATTTCCCAGCTGGCCTCAGTGCCCCCACTCTCTCCCCTCCCGTCTATCGGGAGCCTCCATCCAGATTTGACCTCCCAAAGCCCAGCTCTGACTTCCCGCCCCAAAACCTGCTCTGACTCTGTTGGCTGACAAGACACTGAAATCTCCCTGGGTTGACCTTCCACTGCCCTTTGGAGCCTGGCCTCAGTTTCCCCTCAGCACTTCTCTCTCCTAATCCTTTTTCCTGTCCCACCAGACAGACAGTTCTGATTTCCATCACGGCCCTGGGACCCCCACCTTTCTTGTCCCCCGTCTTTCTCCCCTGGGCTCATCGTGACGCCGACCCTCTTCTCCTGGTCCCTCTCCTTCCCAGACCTGTCGGTGGCTGACGTGGAGGAGCAAGCCAGCACCCAGGGGAGCTACCACAGTGTTGCCATCTCTGCTGGGGTCTTCCTGGTCGTGGTCCTGGTTGTGGCAGCCTTCATAATGGGGAGGAACACCCGCGCCACCAGTGGCCATCCTTGGAGCTCTAAGATGTGAAGCCAGGAGAACACGCACAGCGCTCAGTCATTGACCCCATATACTTCGGTACCCACGACAAAGGAAGAAATGAGTGCCCAGACCTTGGCACCCAGCAGCACCCCACCTCTGTCCACTCTGGCCCAGGCACAGGGAGGGGTGGGTTGAGGTGGGGCAAAAAGATGGGAGCAGGTTTCCCAGGAACACAAGTTCGGTGCTAAGACAAAATGTCAGGCAAGCAGGAGCCGGTGTCTAAAATCCTGCATGCAGCGTGTGCAGAACTTTCTCTGTAGTAGTAGCAGCCGAGCTTTCTCTGATTGACTTGCTATTCTGATGTTTATAAATCAGCGTCTCAGGCCTGTAGTGTAGATCTTAGCTTTCCCATTTATAGCACAAACTGAATAAAGAGCTTTTTTCTATGCAAGTGTTGATTTGGTCGTTGTTTCTAGTGGCTCACCTAAGCACTGATCCCTTCAAAGTAAGCAGAGTCGTAGGGTGGGCTGTCACAAGGAATAACAAAGGCCAGGGAGCTCTGCCCTGTGGCTTCCAGAACCTTTTAGGGGATAGATAAAGTGTCCTCCATTGTCCTTGGTATGTTTGGGTTTTCTCCAAAGCAGGAAACACAGGGTGCAGGCTAGAGAAAGACCTGAGTGCTAATGGCATTGTGATTTTAAAATTCAAGGTGACTACCTCCATTTCTCCAGGAAGCTGTGCACCTTCTGGTGTTGACATCACATCCAGAACTGTGGGCTGAGGGGTTAGGGAAGAGAATAAACTCCTCAGGGCCCCTAGGATCACCGAGCATTGGACCGGGCCACCAGGAGGCCTGTTCGCATATAGTTTCCAGGGAGCAGTAGATTGACAGGTGACCCCAGGATCTAGCAGAAACAAAGGGATGAGGTGGCTTCCAAAGAGGCAGGGAATTTCCCAGAAAATAGGAGAGAAACCAGACCCAGGGCCCCTCGGTCAGGCTTGGGAAGAATGGGAGCTTTTGCATATGGCCTTGGCAATGCCAACCTTTGCTCCTCTGAGCCAGGCGGGGGACCTGACCCTGGGAGAGGACTGCTAAGATGAGTCTCACTCCAGAGGTGTGCCTTGAGCAGGGTGAGACCCAGTAGGGCAGCGCCTGCAGGGGAGCCCCCAGGACAGGGGACGGAGATTCCAGCAGAGTTGTGGCCACTGCAGCCAGCTGACTAAGGCTCACCGACAGCCTGGGACACTGGTGAGAAATCTCAGCCTCCACGGGATGCAGGTGACCCCTGAGCCCTGCCAGGAGCGAGGGGCACTGGGGAGATCACCTGTGTCCAGTATCCTTGCCATCATCGCCTGCACTCATCCAGCTCATCCAGGCTGGAAGAAGGAGGAAAGCATTGAGGGTCCCTGTGATGGCAAGTTTGCCCCACAGAGCAGTGACAACACAGTGAAATGTAATCACCAGGCCCGGGATCTGAGCGGATGTGGAGAAGCAGCATTCTGGAGCTGACACGTGGCTTTGAAATATACATCAGAGGAACAAAGCAGCAAGCTGGACATTTAAGAACTGGAAGAATGTCCAGTGCCTGTGAGCCCACACAGGACTCGGACTTCATTCATCCCTTCATTCATTCCATCAGATGCTGGCCCCAAGCCAGGCTCTGTGCTTGGCTCTGGGGATACAGAGAGGGGTTACAAATATCCCTGCCTTTATAAAGGGGAGCTTGGTCCCACCAGACTCTGCCTGGAATCTTCTCTCTCATTGGGAAGAACCCTTGCCCCTCAGGAACCAGCCGTCCCTCACAGATGACCACTATGTCCAGGTTGGCTCCTGGCCATGGGCTCCTCTCAAGGGAAGAGATCGTGGCCCTTTCTAAGCACAAGGCCAGGCTCTGAATGTGATGAGTCAACTTGTGGTGACGTGGCCAGCAGGGAACAGGTCAATGTGGACGCTGGGGCTCCAGCAGGGGAGGGCTGGGGCAGACTACAGGGGCACACACAGCACCACCAGGTGGCTCAGGGGAGGAGCATGCAGTGGGTGGGCAGAGCCAAAAGCCATGACAGGTATGCAGGAGGTTGGGTGACAGCCTACTGGGCCCAGGCAGGTGGGTGACTAATATGTACAGATGAGTCTGGGAGCAAGAGACAGTGAGGTCCAGGTGAGAGGCAGAGGCAGGAGGCACAGGCATGGGAGACAGGGCTCTGGGTGGAGGCTGTGGGACGAGGCATGGCCCAGGCACAGAGGGATGGGAAAAGCTGGCCGGGCGTGGGAGTAGGGGCCCAGCATCCATCCCCGCCCTGTGCAGGGTGGGGCTGACACCAGGCTGCTGCGCTTTCCAGCAGCTGAGACTGTGGTTTAGGGCTGGGATGCTCGACCCTGGCTGCACATGAGGGCGACCCAGGCAGGGGCTTTAAAGCTGCTGCTGCCAGGGCGCGCCCAGAACACTTCGATCAGGATCTCTGGGGGTGGGCCTGACCTCGGTGATTGAAAATCCCCAGGGCGTGCCCATGGAGCCAAGGCGGAGAACCGTGGCTTAGGACCCCTTCAATCCCTCTCAAGAGGCCAGTTTTGCCGGCTCCTGAGAAGGAGCAGGGGAGGGAAGGGTCCCTGCTGTACAGATGGGAGGACTCTGGGGGCGGGGCCAAGCCCACTGGCCCTGAGCGCTTCCTAAAGAGGCACTTCCCTTTCGGAATAGCTACTGCACCTGAACTGTGACAGACAGTCTTATTCCTCCCTAAAGCCCTTCATTTGGCCGACCTCATTGCCTCCACCTGTGCTACCAGTAAGACTACGGCACGGAGGAAATTTGGACTAAGCTTCTCTTCCCAGCCAGACACCTGCCAGGAACCTCAGACATGTGAATCGCAGGCCCCCTGAGAGCTGTGCGGGTCAGGGGTTATCATTCCCTCTGGCAGGGATGGAAACCAGAGCCCAGAGAGGTGACACAGCACAGAACACAGGCACGATCCTGGGTAGGGAGAGGCAGAGCTCGCCCGGATTCCTGTCCGAGGACGCCTAGTGCCAGGTTCTCCTCCCTCCTCTGCCCCCAGCCCCAGGCCCCCAGGAGCCCAGGGGTACCGACTTCACAAAAACATTGCACATCTTACTGCATCCTGCACTCCTGTCTGCAGCTGTACAAGTGTGGAACGCTTGCAGGCGAGGGCCAGGTGCATAAGGAGGGGTTTGTGGATTGCTGTGACTTCTCCATCCATCTACAGCCCAGCTGGGCATGGGGACCTCTCACTTTACCTGGTTAAAATGGCAAGATTGTTTTTGGTGTTTTCCTTCCCTTTATCTTTAATGTTTTACCTGAGTGTTTGCTAACCTGTTCTGCTAGATAGCTCCAATGTTCTGATTTTTCTACCTATTCATCTCCTTACTCAGGGCTTTGTAACCCCTTTCTTCTTTTTTTTTTTTTCAGATATGGGGGGCTTCTTGAGGATTTCTTTTATGGGGTGTCTTGTGGCAATGAACTCCCTTAGTTTTTGTTTATCTGGGAAAGTTTTTATTTCTCCATCATATCTTGAAGGATATTTTTGCTGGATAGAGTATTCTTGGTTGAAAGTTTCTGTCTTTCAAAGACTTGACTATGTCATTCCACTCTCTCCTGGCCTGTAATGTTTCTGCTGAGAAATCTGCTGAAATCCTGATAGGAGTTCCTCTGTAAGTTTTTCTTCTGCCTTGCTGCCCTTAGTATTTTTTCTTTGTCATTTACTTTTGGCAGCTTCAGTACTATATGCCTGGCAGTACATCTTTTTACATTGACATAGTTAGGAGATCTGGTGGTCTTTTTCACGTGAATTTCCATCTCCTTCCCCAGGTTTGGAAAGTTCTCCACTATTATTTTGTTGAACACACTTTCTGCTCCATTTTCCTTCTCTTCTTCCTCTTGAATACCTGTAATCCTTATGTCCCATTTCCTAATTGAGTCAGATATTTCTCAGAGACTTTCTTCATTTCTTTGTAGTCTTAGTTCTCTCTCCTGCTCCATCTGAAACATTTCTATGTTTCTGTCCTCAACGATGCTGATTTGTTCCTCTGATGTTATCAGCTTTACTGTTGAGGGAATCTATATTCTGCTTTATCTCATTCATTGTGTTTTTCATCTCCAATATTTCAGATTGGTTCTTCTTTATAGTTTCAATCTCTTTTGTGGATTAGCTCCTGAGCTCCTTGAATTATTTATCTGAATTCTCTTCTTAGTCATTGAGCTTTTTAATGATAGCTATTTTGATTTCTCTGTTATTTAGGTTATAGATTTCTGTGTCTTTAGGATTGATTTCTGGGTACTTGTCATTTTCTTTCTGGTCTGAAGATTTAATACATTTTTTCATATTGCTACATGGCGTGGATTGTGCTTCTGCATTGTGGCAGTATTTGATCGCTGCTTCCACCTTTCGCCACGGGGTGAGGGTCAAGAGCTGAGTATTCTGATCCTGCTGCAATCTGCAGGACAGCTCCCAGGTACTCTGCTGGGGAGCCAGGTGGGATGGAGTGGAGCTTTCTTCCCCTGTGTGATCTCAGGGGCTTCTCATTCTGCCCCCACTATCTGCTCTCCTGGGGTGTTACCTTAGTGCAGACACACCTGTAGTAGCTAGTGCCCTCTGTGAGGTGCTTTCCCCTAGGCTGTGAAGGACCTCAGAGATCTATAGTGTTCCCGTGGAGGAATGCTTCTCTCTCCCAGCTTTCCTCGTGGAGGCTGCACACACTTCTTGTGTCACTGTCCTTTGGGGATGAAGAGAAGTATTCTCTTACCTCCCTCCACTTCCTCGGGGGAGGCTGCAGGACCTCCACCTTCCGACGTGTGGCTGCATGAGTCTCCCAGACGTCTTTGGTGTTGTGTAGATGTCCTCTGTTGGATATGAATGTCCTTTTCATTGTATCTTTGAGGGGAGAGTTTATGGGGAGAGCTCACTCCACCAGGATGCTCCCATCACTTCCCCCCTCACTATCCCTGGGGTGGGGCTCCTGCAACCTCCCTCCACCTTCAGGACCTGCTCAGAGCCCACTGACTGTCACCTCCTCCCTCAGTGGAATGACAGACACCCCAGATCTCTGTCCTAGTGGCCAGGAGAACAGCAAGGCTGGGTCACATGCACCTCTCGTCAGCTGTCTCCTTTCTCTTCTTGGGACAAAGCCTGCCTTTCTGCCCCTCCCAGGGGAACAGCACCTCCCCTTCACACTCCCGCCATCCCCCTGTGGACACCAGAGGGCAGCACAGCTCCTCCTCAGGGCCATTTTACTCCTGGAGAACCTGTTACTCTGTTTCTTTTGGGGGCCAGTAGTCTCTATTATAGGAAGCTGTTCCATAGTTTCTTGCCCTAATAAAGAACTCCTGTAAAAGCCTGCCATGCTGCCTCTCCCTGTCCTTAAGGCAACAGAATCCTATTTTTATCTCAGACAACAGAGGTGTTGGTAGCTCCCCTTTCACCATGGGCTGAAAGCTGATGTCCAGCAGCCCCTTGAGATGCTACCCCCTAGTTGTGTTCCTGGATCAAGGACCCCTAGAGAGTCTTGCATGGGATTCTGCCCAAGGAGGGGCTCATTACTCAACAGGTTTGAAGGAATCAGGGAGGACTCCAACTAATCAGGGACAGCCTCTGCTCATGGTCACTTGCTTCTGGGGCCATGGGTTTGACCTCAGAGTCTTCTCTTGATTGATCATGTTTGGCTGGGACACAAGGTGTCAATGTGTGTGCACCTGGAGAGGTGGCCTAGTCTGTGTGTGAAAGCTGATAGAGGCTGTGTGTGCAGCCTGGGTGCAGAGTGTGGCAAGCCAGGCCAGAGGTAGGCTGTGTGTGTGTCAGGTCCACTGCATAGATAGCTAAGCCTGGAATAAGAAATGCACATGCCATGGTTGGATGGAAAAATCTGATGAGTCTGAGAGGGGTGGGAGAATATATTTCAGGCAGAGGAAATAGTGTGAGCCAAGGCATGGAGCTGCTAAATGGTCTGATGTGTTCATAGATCTCAGTGTGTGAAGGCTCATGACAGAGAGAGGGTCAGAGGGGAGAAGTAATTAGAAGGGATGGGAGACCCAGGGGCCAGATCGTGAAGGATTTTGTAAACTATGCTAAGGTGGGTAAAGTCTATCCAGAAGGCAGGGAGTCATTGAAGGGTTTTCATCAGAGTGGAAATGGAGTCAGATTGTGATGAGATGCCTCTGCTGGATGGTGGAGGGTGAACTGAAAGAGACCAAGATGGGCTCCGTCCTAAAATCCACATTGACATCAGCATAGAAAACCCAAATCCTAAGCACTCATTGAGGAAGGAAATCTCAGTGTAACTTGCTGAGCTGGCTTCATGAGGATGGGCCCGACACAGGGAGTGTTGTTCCCAAGGGAAATGAACCTGCCAGAAGGTCTGTGAAGAGGCCCCCACATTCCCCAGACTCTACAAACAGGAGGGAAGAACATGGAGCCATTCAAGGCAGCCACAGGTCAGTGAGGAGCTGTGCCACTCAGAGGGCTGTGTCCTTTCTGGTCCTCCTAACTTCCTGGTCATCCAGATATAGTGCGACATCAAAACCCAATTCTGATGATCCCACAAACAATGTGGGCCTTTTGTTTTACTCTTCTCTGAGCTTTTTTTTGAGACCCACGCCCTTGTGTAGTATGATTTATTGTTGACTGGTGGGAAACAAGAAATTTAACACATCCTCCCCAAAATATTCTTTATCATCAACCGCATTGCCAGAGAGGTTAGCAGAAAGCTGACCCAACTAGGCAGTCTCCTGGCCCAAGTTAGCCCTCTGCCAAATGTGAATCCATCTCATTTTAAAGACCCTTTGAAAGGGGCTGCCATCACTCTCAGCGACCCCTGAGGCTCCAATGCCATGAAATGAGGATTTTCAAATGAAAAACCAAATGCAGACTTAGGTAAAGAGAGGCTTTATTCAAAATGACTAGAGCAATCAGAAGCATGCTCCCCCCGCAAGATGGGCAAGCATCTCAATGGTCAGGAGAAGGGACTTCCCTTCATAGGGAGGAGGACGGGAGGCTGGACAGGAGGAGGGGGAGGGACGGGATGAGCAGGTGTGATCAGACAGGGGACCAGGAAATGTCTCTCCTTGTGGTCAGCCGATTCCAGAAGGGTCTTCAGGGAAGTTTGTTCTGTTTGCAATGCTTGTGCACCCTCAGGGGTGAGTCAGAGATGGGGTGCTGTAGGGAGAAGAGCAGCTTAAGCAGAGTTTGGTTAAGTCAACTTAACAGGTATTTGCTTCCAATGGTGAAATGGGGAAAACAGCTCAGCCAATCACTGATGAGACAAAGCAAGAATCTGCAGGGTTGGTGTCTGGTTTATCAGAGGAAAACCAGGGGGCATCTGTGAGTCTTCTGTGAGTCAGATGGCGAAGGATGGTCTTGGCGGTAAGGAAGCCCCAGGACACGGGAGAAGCGGGGCGTCTTTAACCTTCCTGTGTTCCTGGATTGCTGGGCTCAGGTAACATTCACCATTGTCAGGATAAGAATTGTGCCATCAGAGGGGTGTTCTAGGGTCAAATGTTCTCAAGTCGGTAAAGGGCTTACCCCATACATCGCCCTTCATGAGCACTGGTAGATATAAACATGTGAGATCTCCTGCATCGTGAGGAAACCCTCTTCCCTCTAACCCACATCCCTCATGCTGTGGTCATTCCCTCTCCTCAACGCC
Organism: Equus asinus; assembly: GCF_041296235.1. Lineage (NCBI taxonomy): Eukaryota > Metazoa > Chordata > Mammalia > Perissodactyla > Equidae > Equus > Equus asinus. The sequence goes on along the minus strand of NC_091791.1, from coordinate 10,446,302 downwards.
CTCGATGCTGACACTGAAGATGGTGACGGCCCTCAGCTCTCCACATCCAGCCCTTTGGAAGAGGTTCCGTCCTCGTGTGTCCCGGGCTCCATGGAGAGGTGGCTCCTCTCCCTGCCCCGTGAGGCTGTGCAGACGGGAGGGAGGAGGCTCCCTGGGCTGTGGAGGAGTTGAAGGGGGAGACGGGAGGAACAGGGAGGGAGACTCAAGAAGTCCTACCAGAGAGGATTTAGGGATTGTGAAGACTGAGGCAGACGACAAAGTACACATGACATTGTTTTTGGCCAAGAATGCGTCCCAGGGACATGTGATTCCCAGCGAGCCATTTAGACTTCACCCAAAAGCAGAGTCTCTGAGTGAAGAGAGGGAAAGGTAAAATGATATTGCCCACACTGACCTTTTCTCCTTCCAGGAACACAGATTGCTGCTGAAAAGCTGCCTAGACAGAAAAACAACATGAAATGCTGGAAGGTTCAAGGCATGAGGACGGAAAATGCACAAACTGTCAAGAAGAGCCTGAGTGCCAAGGGCTGGTGCTGAGCACGAAGAGGAGAGAGCATCGCTGTCCTCATCCCTGGGGGCAATCCTGGTCACACAGAGGGAAGGGCAGAAAGAAGTTCTGGTGCTCAGCATTCAACAACTAGCTCAGTCTGTGCTTTCTCCTTTTTCTCCAGTTCCACTGAGTTTATGTACAACATTCCCACTCTCGAGCCAAGTCAGAGAACCAACTTTCCCAGTTTTAGCACTGAATGTCCCATGTCCCAGCAAACTCTCTGTCCTGGGCAAACCTGGACAGATAATCATCTCAGCCTGACCTGATATTCCTTGTAAATTTTATAATAAGATTAGTGATCAATCTGATGTTGGAGTAAATTGATTGAATAAAATTTTAGGTGACATGCAACCATCTTTAGTTATGGAAGCTATACCCTTTATGGGGCCCAAGAAAAGTACTTGAGATCCAAAGAACTCCCTGCAAACGCATGACACTCACGGTTGAGATGTGGCTCTGATTTGTCCTCACAATCTATGCGTGTGTGAGCCCAGATGAAAATCCAGAAGGCCCTGGATTTGAGTGCTGGTTGGCACTTAGTAATTGTTTGGCCTGGGGAAGGTTATTTGCTCCCTTATTAAACGTCAGTTTTCTCATCTGTAAAGTGAGGTCAATAATACCAACCACATAGATTTCATTTCAAACTGAACTTACTGCCTAATTTCTTAATGGATTACCTGGAATACTACGCATTCTCTACCCTACCTATGCCAAAAAATATATAAATACAGTCGTGTGCCTCACCATGATGTTTTGGTCAATGACAGGCCACATATATGATGGTGGTCCCATGAGATTAGTACCATATAGGCTGGGTGTGTAATAGGCTGTCCCATCCAGTTTGGTGTAAGTATACTCTATGACGTTTGCACAATGATGAAATTGCTTAATGACACATTTATCGGAACGTATCTCTGTTGTTAAGTGACACATGACTGCACACAAGTAAACTCAAAAGGGTTGTAATAAGATCAATAATATGAAAAATTATATATTTGGAGGGTTACATCATCATCCAGGGTCCATCATCTGGACGAAAGATGCAGTTCAAAAAATACTTTTAATAAAGCACATACTCAAACCCTAACGTCTGTTATGTTAAAATCCGGGAAGAAAGTTTCCACTAAAAATGAGACCTCTGAGTGTTTCCGGAACAGGTCACTGGTTCACACTGACTCCCTCACCTTGTGGTAATGCACCAGAACATTTGCTCTAACTTGTTTAAAAGTCGCAAAAACTGACCCATGCGCATCATGCCGCATAGCCATACCTGGGTGGAGGGGGAAGCGTCAGAAGGTAACCCGCCCACACCTACGTTTTGAAGAACCATAGAAATAGGCATCAATGAGAATAGGTGGTTGGGCGGATTTTCGGGAGTATGAAATAGTTAGATGCTTGGGATTTGGCCAGTAGGTGAAAGAGATGACTTGACAAAGTTTCACAAGAGAATTAGAACCTGAGAGGTCCATCCAGGGCTTCTACCTGCTTACTTGTGTAGGTGAGGCTGTTGGGACAGAGAGAAAGTGAGGCATTAGCATTTGGAATCCCTCTGCCTCCAGCAGACAGCCTCCCCCCACCAATGACTGGAAACCCGATCACATCAGATTTGCTCATGGGAATTGAAAGGTCAGATGGGGACAACAGAAGGAAACTGCTGTTCTGAAAGAGGACAGTCACCCCGGGAACCTTCCCAGCTCTTCTCCAGAAGGCTTTCCCTTCCCTCTGGGCTGCCAAGTCTTATGGTTTCCAAGTTTCCCGAGAAGCTCTGCTTATGGCTCTGGGATTCGGAAACAGGCATTCCGGTCTTAGAGACCAGCCTGTCTTTTGGGCCGCCAGACACATCACAATGCAGCCAACCCAGTGGTGTGTTTCCTTGGCCGGCCACTGTGTCAGTGTGAGAAACTCCTGACATGACTGTGTCACTCCTTGGTTTCTGTCTCCTTTTGCCCTGAAGATTGGGAATGAAGTGACCAGCCTGGCCCAACAGCCCAAGCTGGCCCTTCTTGACTCAGGGTGGAGGGCAAGGGGTGCTCATCTCTATCTAGATGGGAAAAGTATATGGGGAATGCTCTCGAGCTACTTGCCTTGCATCCCTGCACGGCCCCTCCATGCTTCAACACCTGGTCTTCCACCTCTCATCCTCACTTGGCCATTAGCTTTTCTTAGAACCCAGGGGCTCTCTGGGTTATAATAAGCAAAGGAAGGAAACATCTCATCACAGGACAGACATAAGGTACCCTTTATATGAGTTATGCTCTTAGTCTTAAGGTCTCCTTAGTGCCAGGGACATTCAGACACAAAAGCAATCTTTAAACCACATAAATGGCCAACATAGAGAAATTTTTGGATTAGTCCATCCCTGTGACATTTGGAGAGAGCATGATGCAGGAAATCCCTGTTTATTTCATCTCTGAGCCTCTCATAAACCTTTTTCTTCATCATGTACCCAAACCTGGTCTTATCCACTGTACTCCCTTTTTCACAAGTCTTTGGACAAGATCTTGGTAAAGGAAACAAGTCTTATTTTTGATTCAGGACTTTCTAGGTTGTTCTAATCCAACAAAGAACCTACTGGCAGTTCAAGTTCTGCAGCAGGTCTGGAGTGGCAGGGGTCCTTAATCACACAGATTACACCATCTGTCTAATCCACCATTGTGAGCTGTGTTTGACTTTCATCTGGAATTGATGAAAAAGGGGCTTCCATGTTAAAATATGAAGACTGCCCTGGGATATAAATGCTCTAAGGTATTCCTTCATTACAAATGCCTTTGTGGCCTCATTACTGCAGACATTCCCTCATTCATCCATTCAAGAAATATTGTTTGAATTATAAAGATAGATCAACCTTTCTGCTAGAGACAAACAAAGAAATAAGCAAGGGCAATGTATGCTTTAAAATCTATCTAGAGATTTTTATAGTGTATGGAAAAAGGCACAGAGGACATAGAGACCTGACCACCTGGGGAAGGAACCAGGAAAACTTCACAGAAGAGTTACCCCTTGAATGATATGCTGGAATACAAACATAGGTCCCTAAATATAAGGCAGACGAATCTGATAGGGGTAGAAGGATGCATTTTAGGCAGAAGGGATATCATGAGCAGAATGTAGACCAGCTAAATAATTTTGTGTCTACTACAGCTCAAGAAAATTGAGTCTCCTATGGCTCAAGCACAGAGAGGGGATCCTGAGGGGTAGAAGTGATTAGCAGGAAGGTGAAATCCATGAGTCAAATCATGAAGGGTAATGCAAAATCATTCTAAGCAGAGTAAACATTATCTCAAGGCATAGAGGTACTGAAGAGTGTTCAGCTGGGAGTGAAAAAGTGAGTCAGCAGAGTGACATCACAAAGATGATGGAATAAGAAACTATTGGAATTGGTCCTTCTGGCCAAAAACCTGTTGGATTTGCAAGAACTAATAGAATCAACTATGTCAGAACTCTGCAATCTATTTAAAACTTGCAACATCCAGGGAGTAATTGATGAGGAAAGAGGCTGGCATTCATGAAACTCTCTGTCAGGTCACTGGCTGACTGTGGAGAAAATGGAACAGAGGCTTCAGTGACCACACATGGCAAGGCATATAGTCTTAGCAAAAGTTTGGAAAGAGTCACTAAACAAATGGATAACCATAGACCTCAACAAGAAACAACTGCAGTCCTGGGAGAGGAGAGTATCTGGTGTCCGTAGTTACCACCTTAGGATATTCTGAATGTCTAATACTCAATCAAAATTATGAAGCACATAAGGAAAGAGGAAATTATGGCCCATTCACAGGCAAAAAAAGAAATTTACAGAAACCATGTTGAATTCAGGCAATGGGGTTACTTGAAAATACTTAAAAATAATACTCTTGAAAATGCTGAAAGAGCTAAAGGAAACCATGGACAGAGAATTAAAGGAAATCATAAGAACAATTTAATAAACATGTAAGAAATATCAATAAAGACAGAAATTACAAAAGGAAGGAAAGAGAAATTTTGGAGCTGAAAAAATGATAGCAGATGAAAGGTCACTAGAGGTGATCAAAATCAGATTTGAGCTGGTAGTGACAACAATGAGTGAACTTGAAAATAAGACAATTGAAATTACATAGTATAAAGAACAGGAAGAAAAAGAATGAATAAAAGTGAACAGAGCTCAAGGGATGTGTGAAACTTTTGAGAATATCAACATAGGTACTATGAGTCTCTGAAGAAGAAAAGAGAGAGCAAATACTTGAAGACACCCTGGGATAAAACTTCTCAATTTGATGAAAAACATGTATCTACACATACGAAAAGCTCAATGGACTCCAAACGGGTCAAACTCAAAGAGTTTCAACCAAGACACATTATAACCAATCTGTTGAAAGTCCAAAACACAGAGAGGAGTTTGAAAGCAGCATCAGAGAAGCAACAAGTTATTACAAAATATCCTCAAGATTAAAAGAGGATTTCTCATCATAAGCCATGGAGACCAGTAAGGCGGTGGGATGATATATTTATAGTGCTGAAAGAATAACTGTCAACCCAGAATTCTATACCCAGCAAAACTATCCATCAAAAAATTAAGGAGAAATTAAGACATTCCCACTTAAACAAAAGCAAAGAAGTTCTCTGTTAACAGACTTGCCCTACAAGAGACCCTACAGGGAATCCTTTATTGCATACACATACAATGGAATATTATCATACGTAAAAGGAATGAAGTACTGGTACATGACATAACATGGGTGAACCCTGAAAACATGGTTCAGTGAAAGGAACAGGAAACTAAAGGCCATACATGGTCTGATTTCCTTTACGTAAAATATCCAGAATAGAAAATCCATAGAGAGAAAATGCAGAATTGATGGTGCCAAGGGATGGGAGAAGGGAAGATGGGGAGTGATTACTTACCAGTTACAAGGTATTCTTCTGGGGTGATGAAAAAATTTTGAAACTAGAAAGTGGATGTGTTTGTAGAGGAGTCTCTGTGTCATAAAAGTCAGTGAATCACAAACTTCAAAATGGTTAATTGCATGTTATATACATTTCAATACAATTAAAGAGCCAGATTTTGTTTTAGAGGCATCTGGGGGTTGGGTGGAGGGTGAACTGGAGGAGGCAGAGACGGATTCCTTCCCAGAAAACGGCAACATCAGCAAACAGACCCTCAGTCCTGCACACTCACTTGTGGACAGGATATGCCTGAAGGACATTGATGGCTTCAGATGGACACTCCAGACACAGACAACTTTGGGCCCAAAAGAGTGGAGAAGCCTGTCTTAAGTATCCATGAAGTGGTACCCACAGTCACCAGGCCCTGCAAACAGAAGAAGACATTGAGAGGCCCTGGGCAGCACCTGGCTTTGAGGGGCTGTGCCATCCCAGGGGTCTGCACCATTGTTGATCATCCTAACTTCGTGGTTCTTGAGGACACAACCCAGCACAGATGACCAAGTTTGGTGACCCCACAAACAACACAGATTTCTTGTTCTACTCTTTTCAGAAGTTTTTAAGGGGAACAACCCATTCATAATAAAACTTGTTTTTGACAAGTGTAAAATAGGAGAAATTTAACCTCTTCAGCAAAACATTCTTTATCATCAACAGAATTGCCACACTGAAGATCAGAAAGTTGACAACACCTCATTTCCTCCTCCCTGAAGACCTTTTCCAAGGGCAGCCCTGAGAAATAGATAGTAGACAGTTCTCCTGGCCCAGAGAGGCCTAACCCTGCAGGAGTGAAAATCCATCTGTTTGTAAAGAGCTGTGGGAAGGGATTCCAGGAGCCTGCTCAGTGATGACTCAGGCTCCAAAATGGTAAATGAGGACAAAAATGACACCATCCTCAGACTGTTGTAGGATCCAGTGAGTTCTTTCTGTGAACTAGGCCAGTACCGAGCACCTGGAAATCACCAGGGAAACCAATTAATCAATAGGCGACCAGCAGAGTCAGGAAATCTTTCTTCCCTCTGGGCCGCATCCCTCGTGCCGCAGTGCATCCCCTCCCTGCAAAGCTCTCATTTCTGACGCGGCAGACAGTGGAGGCCTCGGCTCTCCGGACTCCAGCCCTTTGGAGGAGGCTCCGTCCTCCTGTGACCTGGGCTCTCAGGAGAAGCAGCCACTTTCCCTGTCCAACAAGGCTGTGCAGACGGGAGGGCCAAGGAGGCTCCCTGGGCTGTTTAGGGGTGGTAGGGGTGTGGGGAGGAGGAACAGGGAGGGAGTCCGAGAAGTCAGAGGAGAGGGGGTTGAGGAATGGTTAGTTTCAAGCAGACTGTCGGGTTCAGTAATTCCAAGTTCTTTTGGCCAAGAACGGGTGTCCCTGATACATAAGATTCAAGTTGAATCATTTTGACTCCGACACAACACACATCGCCTCTATAGGAGGAAAAGGAGGAGGTGAAATGACATTCCCCATATTTACCTCTTACTCTGGTTGCTGAGTCAGTTATATCTGAAAAGACATCAAAATAGAAAAATACATGAAAAGCTGGAATTTACTGATGGGTTGAGGCATGAGAATGGAAAATGCACACACTGTGAAGAGGAGACTGAGTGCCAAGGGATGGTGCTGAGCATGAAGAGGAGAGAGCATCACGGTCCTCGTCCCTGAGGACAATCTGGTCACACACAGGGAAGGGCAGAAAGAAGGTCTGGTACCCAGTATTCAATGACTAGCTCACTCAGCTGCTTGCCCCCATTTTGTTATTCATTTGATTGAAAGGTAATGTTCCCACTCTGGAGCCACAGTCATAATAGCCACCACTGTCCTGGGTGCTGAACTTGTCCAGTTTGCCTGGTTGTCTCGCACTTTTAACACAGAAAGTCCACTCTGTCAGAAAACCCCCAGTCCTTGGTAAACAGGACAGCTGGTCATCCCAACTCTGGCTTGCACGTTCCTCTCGTATGTTCTGTGATGAGGCCAATGATTTTGAATTTGTCATATGTTCTGTGATGAGGCCAATGAATTTGATGTTGGAGAAAACCGACTGACTAAATGTTTGAGAAAGAAACTTCCACCATCTTTATAGGGATGTTTCACCCTTTCAGGGACCCGAGTAGGCGCTTGGTACCAAGAGACCTGGCTGCAATCACCGGGCCTCCCACGGGTGACCCGCACTGGCACTGATCCTCATGATGTGATGTAGTGGGCACAGCTGAGCCGAGGAATCAGGCGGCCCCGGGTCACAGTCCTCGTGGCCATCAGTGGGATGGCTTTGGACGAGTGACTTACTCTCCCCAGCCTCAGGTTTCTCATCTGTAAAATTGGGAACCGAATACCCAACCACATAGGGCTTTTTCCAGATGAAATTTGACAACCTGTCTGAAGTTTTCAAAGGAGTTCTTAGAGTGCGGTAGCTGCTGAGTAATGTTAACTGGCTGCACCATTCTTATGCCCTGAATTGCTACATTATCTTGATCCAAACTTGTAAATGAGCAAACCAGAGTCAAAATGGGTGGAATGACCTACCTGAAGCCGCGCAGTAAGTGGGGATCAGAGTAGAGACTAGAACATGCTTATTGTCACCGCTCTGGCTCCTTCTGGCCGGAGATTGACTGGACTCGTTTCATTCAAAGACCATAAATATGTGGACCAGAAGCCGGGACTTAGCTGACAGTATCTCACCCTTGAGTATTCCATCTCAAGGGCTCTCTGGGAACATGAAATGTTCTGGAACTGCAACACTAAGTCACATGCTTACTGTATGCTCTTAACATATGTGCATATACTTATATTTTATAATTATACACACACATATATGCATACAATTACATACAGAAGCAGATACACGTATTCTCACATATATACAGTATATGGAAAAATATAGCATATGTAAAACATAGTATAGTATATGTGTTTATACACGGTATACTAAACTAAGTATACTACTAAATTTGAATAAAAATATTTAAAAATATATACTGACTCTCTCTCACTCAAGCTGGTTCCAACTGAATGTTGACTCAACTTTATTTCAATGGTCACATAAACAGCTCCATGCACATCACGTCACAAAGCCAGGAGACAGGAACAGCAAATGATCTGCTCCCACTTACCTTCTAGATCACCATAGTAACACACATCGAAGAAAGTGGGTGGCTTGCTGGAACTTGTGGACTATTTAATGGTCATGATGTCAGAAGATGATTGGTAGACTAGTAAGGCCTTGGCAAACTCACTCGAGGGAATTGGACCCTGGAGGTCCCTCCAGGATTTCCACCTGCCCACTCTCACATGTGAGGCTGTTGGGGCAGAGTTAAAGTCAGGATTTAGCATTTGGAATCACCCTATCTCCAGTGGGCAGCTTATCTTCACCAAAGACTGGAAACTGTCATACCAGCTTCACTGGAGAGAAGCGCAAGGCCAGATGTGGACAAAGGAAGGAAAGTCTATCAGTTCTTCTGAACAGACTGCAGTCACCCCAGCACCCTTCTATCTTTCCAGGAGGACTTTCTCTCCACCTGGGCTGCAGTTGGCTTCCAATGCTCCAAGGAGGGCCTACCTATGGCTCAAGGATGCTGACACAGGAATTTAGGTCAGGAGCCACCTGTGTTTCAAGCCCCACGAGTGTCATAATACAGCCCACACAGTGGTACGATAACTGGCCATAACTGCTGTGTTAGGCTGAGAGGTCACAGACATGAGTGTGTGGATTCCATTCCTTGGTTTCTGCCTCCCCCTCCACTGTCAAATGAGGCAGTGTGGGCCCGGCCGCCCAAGCTCGGCCACCATGACCAGAGCAGAGATGAGAGCGCTGCCCGTCTCCATTTGAGGACAGACAAGTTGCACACGGGGTGCTCTCAGTCCTGGGAGGGTTACCCCAGCCCCTGCCCTACCTTCTACCCTCAAACCTGATCCCCATACCTCAGCCCCACAGGGACACCAGCACTACCCAGGCTCACAGGAGGGGGTTCAGAGCCTCTCTGGTTTAGAACGAGACAAGGAGGGGACATCCCACCAGGACACATGGCACCTTTTATACCAGTTTTCTCTCTGCCAGACTGAGTCCTTCCTTGGTGCCAAGGAGAGTGAGAACCAAAACCGATCTTTGAAAAGGACACAGGGACGTTTTAGGGAAATTTTCAGAAAAGTCTCTCTCTCTCACCCTGGAGAAATGGTCACACAAGAAATTCCTGAATCCTTCATCCCTGGTCCTCTCCTCAACTTCCTCTCTCCTTGTTTTCTCAACGTGGTCTCCTACACAACAGCTCTTTTTTAAAAATCACTCAGGAAAAGGTTGAGAAATTGACTGAGCCCCACATTTAGGCAGCCATCACTGAGGTGTTCCGCATCCCAAGAGAACCTGTGTAACCTGGTGGGCGTCCCGAAGCCTCAGCAGGTCTGGAAAACAGGGACCCCAGCTCACGGATCACGTGGTTTGGCTCAGCCTTCCTGCGGCTGCGTTTGCTTTGGGCTGGAATTGAGGGAAATGTGGTTTACATGTTATAATCTGTGGAGACTACTCCAGAATAGAAATCTGTAAATTGGTTCTTTATCCAAAATGCCTTCTGAGGCCCTATCACTCTAATCATTCATTCATTCATCTGTTCATTCATTCATTATAGAAATTCATCCTGAACTTGAAATTAGAGCTTTCATTCCAGTAGAGACAAGGAAAGAAACAAGGGCAATCGTATGCTTCAAATTCACCTGGGAAATTGCATCGAGCATCTAACAGAACATAAAAGACAGAGATTCATTCATCTGGGAGGGAGTCAGGGAGACGTGATGGAAGAGCTAGCTCTCCAGCTGAGCCGTGAGGTACTAATGGGGGACACTGAGCAGAGGGCAGGTGGGCCTGGGAGGGGTGGAAGGATGCGGAGGGACAGTGTGAGCAAAGGCATGGAGCTGCTGAATGGTCTGGTGTGTCCCAAACTCAATGTGTGATGGCTCAGCACGGAGAGGGGCAGAGGGAAGAGGATTAGAAGGGTGGGAAGATCCAGGAGGCGCATCAAGAAGGATTCCAAAGCCATGCGGAAGAGACCAACTTCACCCCGAGGCAGGAAGCTACGAATGGAGTCTGTAGCGGCAGGTGAGACTCCAGTTTTGTTTTCCACGCCTGGGTGTTACGTGGAGGCTGAACTGGTTAGAGGCCAAGATGGACTCCTTCCCTTAAAATTAGAACATGAGCAAAGGAACTACATTGTGAGCGCTCACCCGAGGTGATGAAATGACAGATGGGCTCTCCGTGTGGGCTTCACCCGGATGGTCCAGAGACACACTGTGTGGTTCCCAAGAGGGTTGACACACCTGCCTGAAGGATGTGTGAGGAAGCCCCCACCTCTCGTAGGCTCTACAATCAGAAAGATAGGACGTTTTGGGGATCCAGGGTGGCTCTTGAGCTGGAGGGACTTTTCCCTTCCTGGGGCCTGATATCTGTTTATTCTCCTAACTACCGGGTGCTCATGAAAAACTGATGATGTGAGAATAATGCCCCCCACCCAGAAAAGGGGGCTTCTTGTTTCATACTTTTCAAGGATTTAGAGGGACCTCATACCCATTTGTAGTAACTCTCTTTTAGCCCAGTGGGAAATAGAATATATTTAACACTTCACCAAAACATTCTTCATCACCAAACACATCAGCAGATTGAAGAACAGAGAGTCGATACAAATACCTCCTTTCTGCTTGCCTGAAGATCTCGTCCAGGTGCAGGCCTGAGAAGCGGCAAATGGGCAGCTCTCCTGCCCCAGAGAGGTCTGGCCCGCAGAGATGAGAATCCCCCTCCTATCAAGACCTGCAGGAGGGGGCTCCACACCCTGCTCAGGGATGCCCCAGGCTCCAAATTTGTTAAATGAGGATAAAAACAGCACTTTCCTCAAGGCTGTTCTAGGATCCAGTGGGTTCTTTTTGTAAACTGAGCCAGGAGCCAGCACCTGAAAAGCTGGAAGTTATTGGTGGGTCAAAGTAAAAGAATGGAAAATGCACACACTGTGAAGAGGAACCTGAGTGCTGACGGATGGAGCTGAGCATGAAGAGGAGCAAGCATCATTCTCCTCATCCCTGGGGACAGTCCCGGTCACAGAGAGGGAAGGGCAGAAAGAAGGCCTGGCACTCATCATTCAACGACCTTCAGTGTTTCTCCTTTTCCTCCAGTTCTGCTGAGTTGAAGTGCAATGTTTCTGCTCTGGATCCACTGTCAGAAAAGTCAGCTCTGATCAGGGTGACCAAGCTCTCACGGTTTACCCACGAATTTCCCAGTTTTACACTAAAAACCCCATGTACCATGAAATCACTCAGTCCTGGATAAACCAGGACAGTGGTCATCCGAACTCCGACCGCAACATTTCCGGTAAATTCTGTAGTGAGACCAATGATCAATTTGATGTGGGAATAAACACGTTGAATATTATTTTCAAGATAAGAGAAATAAATTGCCTTAGTTTATGAATGAAGTGTCACCATTTCAGGGACCCAAGTTAGATACTTGGATCCAAGTGTTCTGAATGTTGCACGTGGAACCCATAGCAGACATGGAGCTGTGGCTTATCTCATGATACGATATAGTGGGGACAGCACAGTTTCTGAGTCAGACAGGCCTGTCTTACAGTCCTTGTGGACTATGACATGAAAGCTGAATGACTTTGGGCAAGTTATTTACCCTCCCAAAGCCTCAAGTTCCTCATCCGTAAAATGGGCATTATAATTCCAAGCACACAGAGGTCTTGTCATGATGTAATTAGATGAACTGTCTGAAATTATCAGTGTGGTACCTGGAGTATGGTAAGGGCTGAATCAGTGTGAGCTGGATGTCGCCATTTTCTTTATTAAATTGTCATCTCTTTCTCTCCTCAATTTATAAAGAAGGAAACTGGAGTTGAAAGAGGTGGGAAGACTTACCTAAAGCCACAGGACACGGTAGCAGCAGAATGGAGACCAAGTGTCTTGCTACTGTCCCCTCTCTGGCTCCTTTTGGCCAGGGTTCAACAGGAGTCTCTAATCAAAGACCATAAGTGTGCTAAGCAGCTGCCAGGACGTAGCTGGTAACATCATATTATACGATCTCAAGGATTTTCTGAGAACATCTAGGGACCTGGTCTGCACACATAGGTCCCGGGCTATTGTGTGCTCTTAACCATAGTGAGGGGCCAAGGCCAACAAGGATGGGGTGGGATCTGCCAAGCTAGAAAAGCCAGAAATGTCAGCACTAGGATTTGCCTTCCTTCTTCAGACACATCAATGAGTTTCAGGTGATCCTTCAAATGCCAAGACCAACATTCTGGAACAACTTAAATGATGGAGAAGAGAGGCTCGCTCCCTGTGTGGGCCCGGGAACCGGATGGATGCCCTTTTCTCTTCGTGCATGGAGGCAGCTCCTGCAAGGTCCCATCAGGAAGGTTCCCTGAACTCCGTGTCCTATTCATCTCCTGACCACATTTAAGATGGACAGGGGAGCATCCTGGTTCTCCTGCCATGGTTCCTGGAACAGAGACTAGGCCCACCTGGAGCAAGAAATGAGCCAAGACCTCCTCTGGCCCAGATAGACAACACCAATGGTGAAAGCAGAGTGAGCAGACCCAGCAGTGTGCCTGAAATGCTTTCAAACCTCACTCCATCAGTTCCGCCCCCATGGCCCAGTGTGTGCTCATCAGAAACATGCAGAGGGACTCGGGACGATGTGCCTTTCTTGGTGCCTAAATTCACCACGCTTTTTGACTCTCCTATTTGCTCACATGGCACCTCCGGTTGTGATCATTCTACCCTGGCCACTCCAGGGCTACTACTACCTAAAGGCCTGGCTTGACCACCACCTTCCTGGCAAACCTTCCATGATCCCTCCAGCTACGCAATAACCTGTCCAGAATCCAGTGTCTGCAGCTGTCACTCACTGCCTGATGATGGTGGCCCAGAGCCACTGTTTCTTATGTTGCTTTTTTCACTTTTCATATGTGTTGGTTTGGGCCCAACTGGACAATAAGCCTTGTGGGGAAAAAGCTGGTGCATTGTGCCAGTGAGTATTTCACAAGGAGTTGAAAGAACACGTACTCATGGGGCATCAGCCTATAAACACGTCATATCTTTTATAATACATGCATAGGATTCACACATATCTTTTCTATAATATATATACACACATATTTACATTAATGGCACATGTGTAATTTATATGATGTGTAGTATATACTAAGTATACCCTCCAACATTCATCAATATATTGCTAAATGCCATTGGGCCCATAAAAGATAAATTAAGAGATAAATATTCTATTTTCTGAAGGATACACGTCCTGTCATCTGGCTAGAAGGTAAAATTTAAAAAAATTTTCATATGAGACCTACTCAGCATGAAAGGTCTGGGTGTGTAGAAATGTAGAAATAGAACTTGCCACAAAATGATGGGACCTCTGTGTGTTTCTGGAGAGAGTCACTGGTTTGCTCTGACTCCTCTTCACCCAATGGAGATCCAAATAACGTTATGTCAGCTCCATTCCAATGGGTCACACGTGCAGCCCTGGCCCATCATCTCACACCGGCAGGCTTGGGAATGGGAGGGAGAGTAGCCCCTGCTGTCCCCTACCTTGTGATTTACCGTAGTAATAAATAACAAAGTGTATGAGCAGGTGGCTGGCAATTCTGGAGTACTTGATGGTCATGACGTTGGAAGTGGGTCGATAGGCAAGAGAGGTGCCTCGACAAATCGTCCCAAGTGAGTTAGACATGAGCGCTCCATCCAGGATTTGCACCTGCTCATCTACAGAGGCGAGGCTGTTGGGACAGAGGTAAAGGCAAGCATCAGTGTTTGGAATCACCTCCCTCCAGAGGGCAGTCTCCATCCACCAAAGACTGGACAATAGATTCCCACCAGCCTTGCTCATGCGGAGGGCAAGGCCAGACAAGGACAAAGGAAGGAAAGCCCATCAGTTCTACTGAACAGACAACAGCCACCTCAGAACTCTCCCACCTCCCCAGGAGGCCTTACCCTCCACCTGGGCTGCAGGTGGCTTCCAGGTCACCCACGGAGCCCCGGCTATTGCAAGGCACAGTGTGCTTCTTTGGGCCACAATAGCTGTGTCAGGGTGAAAGGCCTAGACGTGAGTGTGTGATGCCACTCCTCGATTTCTGCCTGCCCTTCCCCTGTCAGATGGGACCGGAAGTAGGGCAGCATGGCACTTGCAGCCAAAGCTTGCCCTCCTGAGTCAGAGCGGTGGAGAGGGGGCTGTCCAATTCTAAGTAGCATAAGACAAATTGCTCACGGGTGCTCTCAGGCCTGGGAGGTCTCCCCACTTCCCTCTCCTCCTCATACTTTTCAAGACATCACCACCCACCCCTCATCCTCACTTAACCACCAGCATGTCTCACTCTCACAGGACAGAGGAGGAGCCTCTCTGAGGGTAAGAAGACAATGAGCGGGATGTCCCACCAGGGCTCACAGCACGCTTTATACTAGTTTTCTCTTGGCCCAGCCTGAGTCCTTTCTTGGTGCCAAGGACAGTCTGATTCAAAACAAACTTTGAAAATGACAAAGGAAAAATTGTGGGCAAATTTCTAACACTCCATCCCTAAACCCTGGAGAAATGGCAACACAGGAAATTTCGGACACCTTCATCCCTGGTCCTCAACTCAGCCTTCTACACTCCTTGTTCCTCCTTTCTTTTTCTGAATTCCCAGGGTATGCTTGGGGCAGATGGACTAAACTCTAGTTTTGAGGCAATAATCTCTAAAGTGTTTTTCTTCCTACAGAGGACCTGTGAAACCCAGTGGGAGTCCCGACCCTGCAGCAGGTCCAGAGGGGCAAGGCCCGGAGTTACATATATCACATCACATATCTGATCCACCATTGTGGGCTGTGTTTGGACTGTGTGGAATCGATGGCAATGTGGCTCCCATGTTAAAATCTGTGAAAATTACCTGAATGAAACGTAAGTTGTTTTTTCCTTGGAAATGCCTCCGTGGCGTTATCACTGTATTCGTTCCTTTATTCATTCACTCATTCAAGAATTTGGTCTAGAGAAGAGTTAGCCCTCATGCTGAACCATGATATACTAATGGAGGGCCCAAAGGAGAGGGCAGGTGAGTCTGGAAGAGTTCAAAGGATGCACTCCAGGAAAAGGGGACAGTGGGAGCAAAGGCATGGAGCTGCTGAATGGTTTGACGTGTCCAAAGACTGAGTGTGCTATGGCTCAGCCCAGAGAGGGGACCTGAGGGGAGAAGTGACTGAAAATGAGGGGAGATTCAAGAGCCAATCATGAAGGATTTTGCAAAGCCATGCTAAGGAGATTAAACTTTATCCAGAAGGCAGGGAGCCATTGAAGGGGTTTCAGTGGGGAGTGTAAGAGTCAGATTTTGTTTTAGATGCCTCTGGGGGTTGGGTGGAGGTGAACCGGTGAAGGCCAAAATGGACTCTTTCGTAAAACTACCATATCAGCAACAAAGGTGAGATCTTGAGAACTCATGTGAGGGCAGGAATTGCCAGACAGATTCTCTCTGTTGGCTTCATCATGATGGTCCAGACACAGGAAATTTTGAGGCTTGGAGCATTGAAGATCCTTCCTGATTGGTCTGTGATGAAGCCTCCACATTCACCAGGTGCTACAACCACAAGAAGGAAATGATGAGGGCCCCAGGGCAGCCCCAGTCCTTAGGGCCTTCCCCATTCCTGAGACCCTTATCTTTATTGATGCTCCTAACTGCCTGGTCCTCCTGAAGAAGATGCACATCATGACCTGAGTCTGATGGCCCACAACCAGGTGGGCTTTTTGTTGTACTCTTTTCAGAGTGCTTAAGTGACTGATACTCATTTTTGAAGTTCAATTTGTTTTGAACCAATAGAAACAGAAGAAATTTAAGGCCTCCTTAACTGAACCATTCTTTATGATCAATTGCACTTCCAGCTTGGTGAGCAGAAAGTCAATATAGACATCTCATTGTGTGTCTCTGAAGATCTTGTTCTAGTCAGGTCAGAGAAACAGCCAATAGCTGGTTCTCCTGTCCCAAGAGAGATGGGGTTCCATCTTATTTAAAATACCTGCCAGGAAGGTTTTGAGAGACTGAATATATAAATGATAATAGCCAGACCACATATAAGAATAGAATTTTATCAATAATTGACAGCTTTCCTAATTTTCGCCCATGTTTGAAGCATAGAACCAACCACAGAATGCCTAATCTTTTCCCCTAACCAATCACATAGGATGCCCCACTTCTAGTTAACCTGTCCACAGCTTCTTCAGACCAACAGCCTCCAATCAGGGCACACCTGAAGCCTCCCTTTTTTCCACTGTTAAAGCCACCCCATCCTCTGCCTGCGTTTCAGTCCCTGCAGAAATGCCAGAGCTGACGGCCGACTCCCCACAGTAGCACCCTCTGCACATATAGCCTTTGACTTTCTCATTTGCTTGGTCTTTATTTCCACTGTTTCCACACTCACTCTCAGTGATTCCTCAGATTTTGTAACTGTGAAATGAGGACAAAATAGCACCTACCTCAGGGCATGTTTAAAGCCTTAAATGTGCTTATGTTTGTAAAGTGGTCAGCCCATACCCTGCGTGTTGTGATCACTTGATAAATCAATCGATCAACAAGCCACTTGCATCAAGAGGAACCCTTTCTTCCCTCCGACCTCCATCCTCCATGCTGTAGTTATGTTCTGTTCTTTCAATGTTCCCATTTTTGTTACTGAAGATGGTGATTCAGTATCAGACTCAGCTCTCCAGACTCCCTTCGGCTTTAAGGACACAAGAAGGCTGGAAGCGAAGGGATGGAAAAAGATATTCCATGCAAACGGGGACCAAACGAGAGCCAGGATAGTGTACTTACATCAGACAAAGCAGAATTTAAGTCAAAAACTATCAGGAGACAAAGAAGGTCATTATATAATGATAAGGGTGTCAATTCATCACGAGGATATAACAATTATAGACATATATGTACTGACAAATAGAAATGGCAAGCAATAGGATATATTGGAGTATATGAGGAAGCCATTTGGTGTAAACCTAATTTGGCCTGACTTTGTTTTTCCAAAAGGGCCTGACATGGCCATTGAGCATACATTGTATATCTGCTTTAAACATTTGCTATGGTAAGAACAAATGGCCTTAAGATAAAGGTGTAACTTCCCCCCACATTGGCCTTTCCTTAAAGATAAACATCTATCCTTAGGCTAGGAACTGATTGCTGCACTCACCTTTGACCACCCAGCTCACCTGTGACCAACCAGTTTGAGACAACAGACCTGCCACCCTGCTGTGTCCACCGAGACAGCAGACCTACCTGCTGTGTCCATGAATCGCTGTGCCAACAGAGCAGTCTTGTGACTGTTGTAAAAGGGACATTTCAATCATATATGAAACATCCTCTTTGGGGGTTTATAACCACTCTGTACACCCCACTTCTTTGGTGCTCTTTCTTCCTTTGGGAAGAAAGGCCCCGGGCCATGGTCCTCACATTTTAGCTCAGAATAAACTCACTCAAATTTTCATTTATAGATTGGTTATGGATTGTTTTCATCAACAGTACTCAACATTGCAGTACCTAAATATATTAGGCAGATAGTAAAAGATCTGAAGGGAGAAACAGACAGCAATGCAAAAATAGTAGTGGACTTCAATACTCTACTTTCAACAATGAATAGATCATCTAGTCAGAAAATCAACGAGGAAATATTGGACTTAAATTGCACTTCAGACTAAATGGACCTAACAGACATATACAGAACATGCTATCCAACAGCAACAGAATACACATTTTTTCTCAAATACGCATGGAGCATTCTCTATGATAAATCATATGTTATGCCACAAAACAAATGTTAAAAATTTTAAGAAGGGTGGATCATATCAAGTATCTTTTCTGACCATAATGGTACGAAACTAGAAATCAATAACAGGAGCAAAGCTGGAAAATTCACAAATTCATAGAAATTAAATATCATCTTCCTGAGCAACCAATGGGTCAAAAGATATCAAAATGGAAATAAAAAACAATCTTGACACAACAAAAATAGAAACACAACATATGAAAACTTACGGAATTTGATAAAGCCATTCTAAGAGCATCGTTTATTGCAATAAAGGCATACATCAAGAAAAAAGAAAGATCCTAAATAAAAAATCTAATTTTAAACCTTAAGGAACTAAAAAAGAAGAACAAACTACTCTCAAAGTTAGTGGAAGAAAAGAAATAATAAAGAGTAGAGCAGAAATAAATGAATTAGGAAAACAATTAAAAAAGCTAACAAAACTAAGAGTTGATTCTTAGAAAAGATAAACAAAATTGACAAACCTTTAGCTAGACTAACTAAGCAAAAAGAGAGAGGATCCAAGTAAATGACCTTGTAAATGAAAGAGGAGACATTATAACTGATACCTCAGAAACACAAAGGATCATAAGAAAGTACTATAAGAACTATATGCCAACAAAGGACAACCTAGAAGAAATGGACAAATTGCTAGAAAATTACAACCTTCCAAGACTGAATAAGAAGCAATTGAGAATCTGAAAAGACCAATAACAAGTAAAGAGATTGATCAGTAATCAAAAATCTCCAATAAAGGAAAGCCAAGGGCCAGATGGTTTCACTGGTGAATTCTACCAAACATTAAAGAAGAATTAATGCCAACCCTTCTCAAAGTCTTCCCAAAAATTGAAGAGGAGGAAATACTCCCAAACTCTTTTTACAAGGCCAGCATTGCCCTGATACCAAAGCCATGTAAGGACACTACAAGAAAAGAAAACACAGGCCAATATCCCTGACAACATAGTGGCAAAAATTCCCAACAAAATATTAGCAAATCAAAGTCAACAGCACATTTAAAAGATCATACACCATGATCAAGTAAGATATATCCATTGGATGCAAGGATGGTTCAACATACACAAATCAATTAATGTGATACATCAGACTAACAGAATAAAAGATAAAAATCACATGACCATCTCAATAGATGCAGAAAAAGCATTTGACAAAGTTCAACATCCTTTCCTGTTAAAAACCCTCAACAACTTAGGTATGAAAGGAATCAAGGCCATATATGAAAAGCCCACAATAACATCATATTCAATGGTAAAAAGCTTAAAGCCTTTCTTCTAAATCAGGAACAAGACAAGGATGTCCACTCTCACCACTCCTATTCATCATAGTGCTGGAAGTTCTAGCCAGAGCAATCAGGCAAGAAAAAGAAATAAATAGCACCAAATTGGAAAGGAAGAAGTAAAATTGTCCCTGTTTGCTGATGACATGATCTTATATATAGAAAATCCTAAAGAGTCCACCAAAAAACTGTGAGAACTAATAAATTGAATTCTGTAAAGTTGCAGGATACAAAATCAATATACAAAAATCAACTGCATTCTATACACTAAGAACAAATTGTCTGAAAAAGACATAAAGAAAATAATTCCATTTACAATAGCATCAAAAATAATAAAATACTTATGGATAAGTTTATTCAAGGATGTGAAGGATCTGTAAACTGAAAACTAGAAGACGTTAATGAAAGAAATTGAAGAACACACAAGTGGAAAGATATCCCGTGTTCGTGGACTGGAAGGATTAATATTGATAAAATGTCCATACTACCCAAAGGCATCTACGGCTTCAATGTAATCCCTATTGTAACCGAAAGTTCAGTCCCTGAACCAGATGCCAATCCAAATAACGAAAATAGAGTCTTGACTGGAAGAGGAAAGTTTTTGCTATGCCAGGCACAGGGTGCAAAGCAAGGGTTCATGCCTCAAAATTGCTAGCTCCCTGATAAGGAACGGGTAGGGATTTTTATTTGGGGTTTTGGGTAGGGGATGGGGCGCATATAGCTGGCATTTTCCCACCAGCCTACGCTTGGCCTTGAGACACTGCTTGTGGCGAGGCAGTGGGGGGAGGGGATGGTGAGATAGGAGGGTGGCATGTGGGCGTCCTTTGCTGCCGTCTTGTCTTCCTGATTGAGGTGGGTTGGAGCACTGGGAGTCGAAGAGCTGAGGTCTGGGAAGGCTCCACTCTTTGATATTCTTGAGACAGCAGCTTTCCTGGGGACTTCGAGGACACATGATTAGCTAAACTTTAGTGTGCCTCCAACTCCAGGCCACCCGGGCTTTTAACAATTTGTTACTACTATTTAGTTGTAGAGCTCAAGGAGTGAAAGATTAAGGAAACAGATATTTACCTATTAGTGGAACTAGACAAGCAGGAAAGGGGGTGGTGGGTTTTAGTTTTAACCCCATATATGCTGGGTTCAAAGTAGGGGAACTGATATCAGGGCTGGTCTTAAGAGCCTGTAACACTATCAAGATTCCAATGGCATTTTTCACAGAAATAGAGATAATCCTAAAATTTGTACGGAACAACAAAAGACCCCTATAGCCAAAGCAATCTTGAGAAAGAAGAACAAAGCTAGAGAAATCACACTTCCTGGTTTCAAACTACAGTCGTGTGTCACTTAATGATGGGGATACATTCTGAGAAGTGCGTTATTAGATGATTTCATTGTTGTGTGAACATCACAGAGTGTACTTACACCAACCTAGACGGTATAGCCCACTACAAACCTAGGGTACATGGTGCTAACCTTATGGGACCACCATTGTATATGTGGTCTGTCATTCACCAAAACATCATTACGCAGTGCGTGACTATACATTACAAAGCTATAGTAATTAAAACAATGTGGTACTGGCATAAAAACCAACATGTAGACCATAGAAACAGAATAGAAAGCCCAGAAATGAACCCACACGTATATGGTCAACAAATCCTTGACAAGGGAGCCAAGAACACACAACAGGGAAGTGATGCTGTGCAAACTGGATATCCACATGCAAAAGACTGAAAGTAGATCTCTGTTGAAGACCACTCACAAAAATTAACTCAAAATGGAAGAAGACTTAAATGTAAGCATGAAACCATAAAACTCCTAGAAAAACACCTATTAAAAAGAGCCTTGACATTGATCTTGGC
Source organism: Equus asinus (assembly GCF_041296235.1). NCBI lineage: Eukaryota > Metazoa > Chordata > Mammalia > Perissodactyla > Equidae > Equus > Equus asinus. Next base: position 10,424,892 of record NC_091791.1, on the reverse strand, counting down.
AAAGATTTTTTGTATATGACACCTAAAGCACAGGCAAAAAAAGCACAAATAAACAAGTGGGACTAGATCAAACTAAAAAGCTTCTGCAGCAGAGGAAACAATCAACACACTATAAGTCAATCTGTGGAATGGGAGAAAATATTTGCAAACCATATATCTAATAAGAGTTAATAACCAAAATATACAAGGAAGTCATACAACTCGATAGCAAAAAAGCAAATAATCTCATTTAAAAATGGTCAAAGGACCTGAATAGATATTTTTCCAAAAAGACATAAATGGCCAACACGTGCTTGAAAAGTTACTTAACATCATTAATCATCAGGGAGGTCCAAATCTAAACAACAATGACACATCACCTTACTCCTGTAAGGATGTGTTATTGTCAAAAACACAAGAGACAAGCATTGGTGAGGATGTGGAGAAAAGGGAATCCTTGTGCACTGTTGGCAAGCATGCAAAGTGGTGCAGCCACTATGGGAAACGGTGCGGAAGTTCCTCTAAAACTTAAAAAAGAACTACCACATGATCCCGCCATTCAACTTCTGGGTGTATGTTCTGAGGAAACAAAATCAGTATCTCAAAGAGATATCTGCACTCTTGTGTTCATTGCAGCATTATTCACAAGAGCCAAGATATGAAAACAACCTAAGTGTCTGTGAGTAGATAAACTGATAAAAAAAGGCGAGCTATGTGCATGTATATATATATAACGGAATATTATCCAGCCATTAAAAAGAAGGAAATCCTACCGTTTGTAGTAACATGGATGAACCTGGAGGGCATTACCCTAAGTGAAATAAGCCAGAAAGAGAAAGACAAATACTCATATGTGGAATCTATAAAAAAGTTGAACTCAGAAACAGAGACTAGAATGGTGGTTGCCTGGGGTGAGGGTTGGGGAAAATGGGAAGATGTTGGTCAAAGGGCACAAAATTCCAGTTTAAAGATGAATAAGTTCTGAGAATCTAATGTACAGCGTGGTGACCACAGTACATCAGACTATCCTGTAGACTTGAAATTTGCTAAGAGAGTACATCTGAAGCATTTGCACCAAAACAAAACAAAGGTAACTATGTGAAGTGATGAATGTGTTAATTCACTGGATTATGGTAATCATTTCACAATGTATATGGATATCAAATCATCACATTGTACACTTAGATATATATATATAATTTTATTTGTCAAACTTACCTCAATAAAGCTGAGCAGGAAGGAAATTGGAATCTGAAGTTCTTAATGTAGTACCTTGAGTATGGTAAGTGACTAATAAATGTTAACCATTTATTATCCAGTTAATGGTTACCCTGTTTCTATCCTCAGTTTATGAATGAGGAAGCCATAGTGGAAAAGGGGAAAGGACTTAACCAAAAGCCACGTGGCAAGTCAAAGCCGAATGGAGCCTACAACTCTTGTTAACTTTCATCTCGCTGGCTCCTTTTGCCCACGGTTTCATGTGACTCTTTCTAATTGAAGACCACATGCGAGCTAACCAGAAGCCAGGACTTAGCAGATAATGTGGTGGGGCTTGATCTCAGTGTTCTCTGGGAACATCAAGGATCTGGACCGTGAACACTCCCTCCCATGCTTACCGTCTGCTATCAAACCCTAGCGAGAGGAAAAGGCTGACGGGAAAAGGTGGAGTGGGAGCAGTCTGTGAAAAGTTAGAAAATCCAGAAAGGTTGGTACCAGAATTGGTTTTCCTACACGAAAATGTCAATGAGTTTTAGGTGACTTTGAAGCACCACGACAAACATTCTGAAACAAAGGACGGAAAAGAAATATTCATGTCGTGTCTGGTTTGCAGGAACCAGAGGCCCCTTCGTTTCAGTGCATGCAAGCAGATCCTGTGCGTGAAGGTGAGTTCAGAAAGGTTCCCAGACCTCTTTGTCCTACTTCCCTCCTGACCATGTTCAGGGAGGACTCGGGTCTTCCTTGGGGCTTGCAAAATTTCCTGGAACCAAAGTTGGGTCCAGCCAGAACCCAGACAATGAGCCAAGTCCTCTTCTGTCCCCAGACGGAAGAGGCAGCCTGTCCTGACTCTCTGAAGTGTGTCCAAATGCTCTGTCTGGGCCCCAGTGTGTGCTCCTCTCTTCCTGGAACACTCAAGGGACTGTGGAGGATGCACCTTTCTCTGTTCCTCTGTGTCCTCTAATTCACCACACTTATTGACCTTTGCCCGTATGGCGCCTCCTGCTCAGACATTTCACTCTGGCCTCTCCAAACTCCCTAGGCAGGAAGACCTGGCTTGAGCACCACCTCGCTGTGAAGCCTTTGGTGATCCCTCCAACCAAGGAGTAACCCCTCTGGTATCTCATGGTGTCTGCAGCTGTCACCCACCCACTGTCTGATGGTGGCATCATGGAGCCTGGGCTTTCTATGCCACTATTTGACTATTTATGTGAGTTCCCTTCAGTTCTCGAATGAAAAGCCTCTTAGGGATGAAGAACGTGCGTTGTGTGTTTCAGTTGTCACAAGAGGTAAATGACTCGTCGAACCCCAGACTGTAATCAGATTCCATAAGTGGTGACCTTCTTGTTTATAATAGATACATTATAGGTAAATGTGTATATGTGGTTGTATGCACATATATTTTTACATAGAATACATATAGTAAAAATTCTGTATACTAGTACTATATACGCTATACATTTATGTAAATACACCAGAAAATGCCAAAGGCATTATAATACGATCAATAAACAGAAAGAATATTTATTCTCAGACACATAGGCCACATGAATCAACGACATCAAGGTACAATCCCGAAAGGAGTTTTCATATTAGGCAGTCTCCATCCCAAGATCTGGGCTTGCAGAGATGATGGGATAGAATCTGTAGATGTTTCTGCGAGGGTCACTGCGCCACCCCAACTCTCCCTCACCTGATGATGGTCCAGTGGAACTTTGGCTCAACCTTATCTCAATGGTCACACAAAAAGCCACATGCCCAACACGCCACGTAGTCTGGCATGGAAGGGGGGAGTGCATCAGCAGTTCCCCTGGCCCCGACTGCCCTCTGGTTCCCCATAGTAATACACATCGAAAGAAGAGGCTGGGTGGTCGGGTTTCCTGGTGTACTTGACAGTCAAGATGTTGGAGGAAGATCGAAAGGTGAGACCTAGGCCTTCACAAATCTTCCCATAGCTAGCAGATCCTGGAGGCCCATCTTGGATTTCCACATACTCTTTATGACAGGTGAGGCTGTCGGGGCAGAGGGAAAGGCAGGCATCAGCGTTTGGAATCGCCCTCCCTCCAGCAGGCAGCCTCTCTCCACCAGGGGCAGGACACAGTTGCACCATTTGCTCATGAGAAGTGCCAGTCCTGGTGTGACAAGGGAGGGAAAGTCATCCATTCTTCTGAAGAGACGACAGTCATCCCAGGACTCTCTTGCCTCCCTGGGAAGTCTTCCCCTCTACCTGGGCTGCAGGGCACCGTGACTTGCAGATGTCCTGGGAAGCCCTCCTTGTGACTCCGGGATGCCCACACAGCAAATTTGGATGAGAGCCACTTGTCTTTCAGGCCCCTTGAGTGTAACGGGTCACTGACAATTGTGTCACACTGAATGGCCCCAGACATGAGTGTGTGGATGCCACTCCTGCTTTGCCCTACACCACCCTGGCAGATGGGCCCAGCAACCCAAGTGTGGCCTCCATGACCAGCAGAGGTGAGGGGGGCATCCGTCTCTACCTCCTGTGAGAGAACCTGCTCAGGGGATTGTCACACTTCTGCTGAGGTCTCCCAACCCTTCCTTCTACCCTTCAAGACCTGATTCCCAATCCTCATCCTCACTCTGCCACAGCATGTCTCACACACAGGAGAGGGGCCAGAGTGTCTTTGATTTACAAGAAGACAAGGAGGGGACCTCCCACCAGGACACTCACAGCACCCTTTATACTAGTTTGCTCTTGGCTTGAGTACTCTGGGTGCCAAGGACAGTCACATCCAATGTCAATCTTTGAAAAGGACAGAGACAACAAGTGGAAGATTTCAAAATGACCCATCCCTTTGAGCCTTAGAGAAATGCTGAGGCAGAAAGTGCCTGAACCCTTTGTCCCTGGGGCATGGTTTGTGGAGATGGCCCAAGCCTCATTTTGAGGCAGCCATCTCTAAATTGTCCTTCAGCCCGCAGAGCACCTATGTGACCTAGTGGGAGTCCCAACCCTGTAGCAGGTCTGGAGGGGCAGGGGCCATTAGTCACAAGATTACATCATCTGTCTCAGCCACCATTGTGGGCTGTGTTTGGCTTGGTCTGGAGTGAAGGAAATGTGACTCCCATGTTAAAATGTGTGAAGGACGTTCAGGGATATTAATGCAGTTACTCATTGCTACATTGCAAATGCCTACTGACACCTTATCACTTCATTCACCCTTTCATTCGTTCATTCACTCATTAATTAAAGAAATATTCCTTGAACCCTGACAACAGACTCATATTCTAGAGGACACAAACAATCATATAGGCAAGAGTACTATGACTCTAAATTCCATCCAGAGTTTGGCATGGGGTAACGGATGGGGCACAAATGAGAGAACAATCTGTCCAGCTGTGGAGAGTCAGGACAGGGGTATTAAGGAAACGTTTGTCCTCGAGCGAAACCAGGGAATAAAAATGAGGACCCTAAGCAGTGGGCAGGTGTGTCTGGAGGAGGTGGAAAGATGCATTGGAGGCAGAGGGGACAGTGTGACAAGGCAAGGAGCTGTTGAATCGTCTGGTGTGTCCACAACTCAGTGTGTGATGGCTCAGCACAGAGAGGCCAGAGGGGAGAAGTGGTTAGAAGGGAGGGCAGATCCAGCAGTCATTGTGGAGGAATTGGAAAACCATGCAGGAGAGTGAACTTTATCCAGAAGACAGGGAGCCTCTGAAGGGTGTTCAGCGAGCAGTGAAATGGAGCGAGAACGTGCTGTAGATGTGTGTGCTGGATGGTGAAGGGTGCACCGGAAGAGGCCAAGATGGACTCCTTCCTATAAAACAACAGCATCAGCACCGAAAACACATCCTGAGCACTCACTTGAGGCCCGGTATTGCCATAACAACGTGGAGACCTGGGGTCATCTGGATGGTCCAGACACAGACAGTTTTTGGTCCGATGTAGTTGGAGATCCTGCCCGACAGGTCTGTGAGGAGGCCACCACAGCCACTATACCCTACAACAGAAGACAGGGTTCCAGGTTGCCCAGAAAGAGCTCCAGGCCCACAAGGGACTGTGTCATCCCTGGGCCCCACACCGCTGTTGATGGTCCCGACTTCTGGGTCCCCACACACAACCCAACATCAATGATCCAAGTCTGCTGAGCCCACAATCAGGTGGCTTTTGTCTTTTACTCTTTTCAGAACTCTTTAGGGACCTATACTCATTACTACACACTGCTTTAAATGAGTGTAAAAAGAAATTTAACACTTCTTCACCAAAACATTGCTTATCCTCAACAGCATTGCCAGATGCAGAGCAGAGTCACGCAAACACCTCCTTTCTGCCTCTCTGAAGACCTGGTCCTGCTGCAGCCTGAGAAGTGGCAAATGGGCAGCTCTCCTGCCCCAGAGAGGCCTGGTCCTCAGAGATGAGAATCCCCCTCCTATCAAGACCTGCAGGAGGGGCTCCACACCCTGCTCAGGGACGGCTCAGCCTCCAAATGTGTAAGTGAGGATGAAAACAGCGCCTTCCTCAGGGCTGTTTAGGACACAATATGTTCACGTCTGTAAAGTGCTTAGCCAGTGCCTGGACCTGGAAATTGCTAGGTACAAAAATCAACCAACAAGCCCCCCACATGATGAGAAACCTTTCTTCCCTCTGGGTCACATCCCTCGTGCTGCAGTGCGTCCCCCTCCCTGCAAAGCTCTCATTGCTGACACGGCAGACATGGAGGCCTCAGCTCTCCGGACTCAAGCCCTTTGGAGGAAGCTCCATCCTCCTGTGACCCAGGCCCTGTGGAGAGGTGGCTCGTCTCCCTGCCCCGTGAGGCTGTGCAGATGGGAGGGAGGAGGCCCCCTGGGCTGTGGAGGAGTTGCAGCAGGTGGGGAGGAGCCACAGGGAAGAGCCTGGAGGGGTCAGGGGAGAGGGGGTGTAGGGATTGTTAAGATGAAACAGACTATCACGTCCAGTAATTGCAGTCCTTTCGGTCAAGAACGGGTCCTGGTACATGCATTTCCCAGACAGCCGTCGGACTCCAACCCCCAAGCCCATTTCTGTGTGAAGAGGGAAAGGTGGATGTAATACCATCTTCATTTACCTTTGTACCGTGCAGGTGAAACCAGGGCAGCTGAAAAGAGATCAAAACAGAAAAATGAAATGAAAAGCTGGAAGGTACTGATGGTCAGGGCTGGAGAGTGGAAAATGCACACACTGTGGAGAGGAGCTGCCGCCAAGGGCTGGTGCTGAGCACCAAGAGGAGACAGCATCGCTGTCCTCATTGCTGGGGACAGTCCTGGGCTCACAGAGGGAAGAGCAGCAGGAAGGTCTGGCCCTCAGCGTTCAATGACTAGCTAAGTCAGCTGCTTTCTGCTTCTTCTCCAGTTCCACTCAGTTAAAGTACAATGTCCCCACTCTGGAGCCAAGTCTAAGAGGTCAGTCTTAGGAGGGTGACCAACGTGCCCCATTAGCCTAGGAATTTCCCGGTTTTAGCACTAAAAGTCCCTTCTCCCAAGAAACCTGTCAGTCCGGACCAAACCAAGACAGCTGGTCACCCTAACAGGACACGAACATTTCTTGTAGATTCTGTAATGAGACCAATGACCAATCTGATGTTAGAGAAAACGGACTGAAGAGAATTTCATCTGAGGAGAAATGAAGCGTCTGAATTATGGAAGTTTCTCTGTGTCAGGGACCCGAGTTAGGTGCCTGGATCCAAGAGACCTGACTGCAGTCACACGGCCTCCCATGGGTCACCTGCACGGGGGCTCGTCCTCATGATGCGGCGCAGTGGGCACAGCACAGCTGAGGGATGTGAAGGCCCCGGGTCACAGTCCTGGGGACACGAGAGCTGGGTGGCTTTGAACGAGTGATCTCCTCTCCCTAAGCCTCAGGCTACTCACCTGTACAATGGGAATCTCAGCAGTGACGCCCTCATAGGGTCCAGGAGGACCATCCACAGCCCACGGCTCAGGGCCCCGCACAGGAGAGCTCTCCAAGGTTACCGTCACTGTCAACATCCCCAAACTAGACGACAGTGCTTTCCTCGGGAAATTAGAAATCAACTAATGCTCTAGAGCCTGTCTGACAAGAAGGCTCAACCAGGACCCTGTGAGTCCGTCTCCAGCTGCCCCATCGCCCTGAGGCTGCGTTGGTCTTTGGGGCACCATGAGGGGTCTCCCCACACCTGGGTGTCCATCAGCCCTGCCTGGGAAGATATAAATCATGGATGCCAGACAGCAGGCCTCCAGTGCCGAACCCTGACACCTCCCTGTCACTTCGAGGGCCACCTCTGGCCTGGACCACATCTGCAGTGAACTCCGCTGACCTGACCTCAGGGCCAGGCTGGAGGCCAGAGAACGTGTTGCCCCTGGAGGGAGTTCAGAACACGTCACCTCAAAGCATGCCACTTTGTACAGTAGGCCACAAATAATGGCATATTGCTGATTTTGAGCTGAAGCTACTTGAGAAACAGGCGATGCAGGAAGGACTCTGATTTACCCCTTTCTACCTAAAAACAGTCTATAACGTTTCCCCAGAGAACAGTGCCCTCCCTGTACCAGGAGACAGTAAGGCGCTCATCACCAGAGGCTGGCATGGCGCTGACACGGGTCTGTGCACACACACTGATGGCACTGACCCTTCTCTGCCCAGTTCCCCCGTACAGCTCCTAGTCGTGGCCCATAGTTCACTGCCCCCAGCCCAAAACTGGGTCTTGTCTTTTCTTCACAAACAGGTAATTTCTTTGTCTACAAGGGATAAAGTTTTCTGCTCTGGTCACTTCCTTGGGTCTTCATTTATTTGTGACGGCCCCCAGGTACATGTAAAAAAGTTTAATAATGTGTATGTTTTCCCCTGTTGATAATGTCAGGGTAGTTCTCAGGCCCAGCAGAGAACCTAAGAGAGTAGAGGAAGGGATTTCCCTCCCCTGCACCTCAATCATACTAACACCACCACTCAGGCTATGAGATCAACAATCAGCTCAGTGGAACTTCAGCTTTAATCATGAGCTCCCCATACATCTGCACAGGTTTTAAAACCTTCAAAGGACTTTCCTGTTCTGCCAGTCTTCACAACAGCCCTGTTGGGTGCTATTATTCTAACTCAGACAATCAGGCAGTTTGGGTGACTCAGCCAAGGTCACACAGCACTTAACCAGTTTCTGGCTGCAAGCCAGGGGCACCTGCCTCTTTTGCAACAAGCTGCCTTTTTGTCCACTGACTTCACCAGGATCAAAAAAGCAACATCTGCATTCTTAATCCCTCTGGTTTCCCATGATCTGTAGCTTGAAAGTCCTACTGATAGGACGGATTTGGACAGAAGCCTTAGCTGTTTTCTGGGTGGGGACTGGAGACAGGCCCTCCAGCTGACTGGTAGTCTTTAGGCAGAAGAGAACAGACGGAGGAGGTGACTGGTGCCTTGTTGGAATCCTAACAGGAGAGGAGAGGGGAGGAAAGCACCCAGTGACGGGGTAGACCCTGACGTGAAGTGCAGAGAGGGCAAAGGTGAGCAGGAAGGAGAAATGCCCCAGGCTAGGAGCCACTGGGCGTGGGCAAGAGAGTAGAAGTGAGGAGGGTATGGAATGAGGAGGTGGAGAAGAAAGGGGGAGAGGAAGAGGAGGGACAGAATGAGACAGAAAGAGAGAGGGGTGGAGAAAGGTAGAGCTTTCTCTGGAGCAATGCAGGCCTTTTCACCCCCAGCCTCCGGAATCAGAGTTGGTCTCCCTTGTGCATTTAGCGCAGTCCCAGCACCTGGCTCTCCATAGGGCTAGTGACACCCCCTCTTCAGGGCATCGGAAGCCCCTGCTGGGAGCTGCTCTTTCCTGTTGTTGCTGTTGCAGCCACGTCTCATCCTCTGGGCAGAGGCAGAGCACCCCACCCTCTGTGGGGCTGCTCCAGGGACCCCTTTTCTCCCACAGATGCCACCTCAACTCTTGTCAAATAGAGTCCCCCTTCCCAGACTGCCCACAGTCACACCACTGACAATGCCTCCAAAGCAAGCCCTGCCAGATTCACCTCCGCCACATCTGGGCTGAGCCCAGGGCTGGCCCACATGGGATCCTGGTGGTTTGCTTAAGGCTGGAGGGAGACAAGGAGGCAGGGACGCCCACAGAACACATGTCAAGACAGGGACTCAGGAGCCCAGAATACGTTTAAAAATCGAGACAGCCTCAGCCCAGGGACATGGCCATTCCCATTTGTCCCTCTTTCCAAAGCCTAAGGGTGATGTGTGGCATCTTGTTGGAGGAGAGATTGTCACCCATGGGCTTCTTTGTTGGCAGCACCCAAACTGCAAAAATCTCTAAGTTGAACAGGAAAGCAGAGAGAGCCCCAGGAGAAAGGGGCTCCTGGGTCGTGCGATACCTGTACTGAACAGCAAGGCCCAGGTGAAGGTGCTGGACAGCCTCATCTGAGCAGCCCTGGAACCAGCCTCAGAAGTGAGGTTGACTCTGGAGGCCTGGGGCTATATAGAGGCAGTTCCTGAAATCTGATCTCCTTGCCTCCCTCTGCAGCCAAGGCCAGCACAGCTGCAGGAGCTGAGGGAGCTGAGGGAGCTGCAGGAGCCGAGAGAGCTGAGGGAGCTGAGGGAGCTGCAGGAGCTGAGGGAGCTGCAGGAGCTCAAGGAGCTACAGGATCCACTAGGTTCTATAGAAGGAAATGTGTCTGCCTCTAATTACCACTTATCCTTCTCAGCCTCTTTCTGTGTCCTATCTCACCTAGAGAGAGAAATAATAGCCAGCTTCTCCTTTTCATCTCCTCTTCCAGTGGTCCTGGATGACAAGTGGCAAGCTGACCATGGGCAGATAGGACCTGCTGTTTGGGGAGCCCTCCTGTCTGGGTTAACTTACAGCACTTTCACTTCTGTTAATTTGCACAAGCCCCATAATGCCTTGGACAGGTGAGTGACTGAGACTCAGAGAAATCAAGAGACTTGCCCAAAGTCACAAGGTGGCCGTGGCAGAACCAGTCTGACCTCCTAACTGCCCAGTCTCTCTAAGAGCCCTCTCTGCGTCACTCAGGGCAAAGGCACATGAACAGGCCGTCAGTCTGCTCCAGGCGTGGGTTGGCATTGGTGGAACAGCTGCAGGGCAGATCAGCCTGTGCGTGGGGATGTCCACATGGATGACATGTGTACGCATATCTACATTTACGCTATATCTATCATACCAAGACCATATGGCTTCATCCCAGGGCAGAGTCACAGTTACAAGAACCCAGTGGAAGCCCCTAAGGAAGATAGTCTGGCAGTTTCTCAATGGGTTACACAGCAATTACCATATGTCCCAGCAATTCCACTAGGTATATTCCCAAGGAAATGGAAATATTCACACAGATACCTGTTCACTAACGTTCACAGGAGCATTACTTACAATAGCCAAAAAGTGTGCATCCACTGATGAATGGGTAAATAAAATAAAATAAAATGTAATCTATCCATATAATGGAAGTCATTTGGCCATGAAAAGGAATGGTGGCCAAGTTGTGGACCAAGAAGGCTTAACAACTTATACACCAAGCAGGAGAACACGAGTGTCCATTTTCCTGAAATACGAAAAACTCTGGATTTTGCCAAATCTTTCAACACACTTTGCCAATCAGATATGCTAGATATAATACATAACATTCATTTCTCCAGCATCCAGTGGGGTTGGCCTCTTTTCACATGTTCCTAGTCCAAGTGCATCTCTTTTGGGAAATGCCTGTTCATATCTTTTGGCTAATTTTCTGTTCCTATTCTGTTGCATTGCTTATCTTTTCTTACAGATTGTGAAACTGCCTGTCCTTTCCACCCCGTGTCTTTCTTTACAGAGAACCATAATGGGTTTGCAATGCGAAAAGGCATCCTACCTGAGTTAGAACACAGGGACGCTGCCGTGAACCATTGGGTCCCGCAGAGCCCTCCTAGCTGATGGTGGAGGAGAAAGTAAAATGGGGGAGACCACAGTGCTAACTCTACGTTAAGGGTAATGCTCCCTGGTTGTTACTCATATAACATGCAATATTCCTCACGGTTGTCCTTCGAATTAGAATGTCCCTCTGGTAAACTGTCCCCACATACCCTTTACAAGTACCCTGCTCTCAAGATACGACCTGCGCCTGGCCTGCAGAGAGCCCAGAGGAGGTCCCAGCTGGATGCAAATGCCCAGGTGGAGCAAACGCAGGGACCACAGAGAGAAGGCAGGACTTCATCTTATGTCTCGGCCCAAGGATCCTGCCATCAGCTCCAAGGGGTCAGGCCCTCTGTCCTGCCTCAGCATGTCCAAGCACGGCTGTGCTGCCTGGGGAGAAAAGAAGGCACAGTCCCTTTTCTGGGGGACACTGAGGAATCAAGTCTTAGGGACCTAATGTCACAATGTCCTCTGGAAGAAAAATGTAGGTTGACAGTGGCTTTTGAGGATTTGTGTCCTTCAGAACTTTGTCCCCAAAGGTGATACTAGTTTCTGAGTGACCATAAAGACACCTGTTTTTCTCCCCTTCATGAGTATCGGGGACTGCTGCACTGTAGATCTTTCTTTTCCTTCTACTGATATTGAGCAGTTTTCTCTGCCTTGTTCACAGACCCCTGACCAACTGCATCCACCTCAGCAGAACTTTCCAACTACCCTCTTTATGTTCTGTCCCGTGGTCAACTGTCATCTCCTTCCCAGTCGCTAGGCTCTTACTTCATAAACATGAGTTCAAGGGTCCTTTGGGCACTTTGTAAGTTGCCTCGTCAGCATGGATTCCCTTTTGTTGACAGAGAACCATAGTGTTATCCAGATTTCTATTCCCACCCTGTGTGTCCCACGGAGCTTGGGAGAAGCTGACCCCAGACCCAGCTCTCAGACATGGCCTTAGTCATGGAGGAGGGGACATGAATGTCACAAGGAGGCTCGCCCTCCTTGTCAGTGACTGGCGCAGGAATGATGCTGTGACCCAAATGGGCCAGTGAGAGAAAGAACAGCTCTGACCACAGAGGGAGATGCGAGATGGCTGCTCTCCATGTGCTGCCAATGGAGAGTGAGGCAACTCACAGGGATGCAGAGCAAGAGATGGCGGGGACACCAATCCAGAGCCACTGGGTGACACCAGCCTTGAACCTTCCACACCTCCAACTAAAGGGGTCAACGCCGGCCTCGTGGTTTAAGGCAATCAGAGATGGGGTTTCTGTCACATAAAGCTGAAAACATCCTCACCCCTACAGGTCCCGTGAAACCCAGAAAAGAAGATGCCTGCCCCTCAGGGCGTCTTAGAAGCACGAGAACAGTCCATCTTCTGTTAGAGACCCAGCTGAGCAGACCTGCTCCCGCTCTTCCCTTTCGGAGACCCCGACAGCTCGGGCAGGTTGTCACAGAGAAACCTTCCCAGGGCCCCGGGCAAGTGTCATCTGCAGCTTCTCAGAGGACCTGGTTATACACGCATATCTCCTACTTTCGTTTAGTGCGTTCTCAAAGTCTCCAAAAGCTGGTCAAAGCTGTCTGAAAATAAACCCGAAAAATATTAGGAAAATCAGAAGGAAATATGCAAAATATATACTTGAAAAACACCCATGCTGAAGGTTTACATGAAACGACTCTTACTGATCCAAACTCTATTAACTGCACTTTCAAAAACCAAATCACAGAACCGGTGACACCATAGAAGCCGTGACCGCACATTGCTACCTTCAGCTGCGATCTCATATTCACACTGCGACAGGGAACCGCGATACCATTCTGAGTAATTTTCTCTCATCTTTGGTACAAACCCAGATTTATCAAATGAAAAGTCCCAGAAAGTACAAAGGACTTTATTTTCAGTGAAAATATCCAAATTCCTGTATGGATTAATTGACACTGGTTGTACCTCTCTGTTCTTTTGTGTTCTGGGGTAATAGCTACCAGGGAGATTCCGCACAAAAGATTTAAGATCCATAAAAATATCCCAATGCATCATTGAATTTCACTCCATTCCCATTAGCTCCACTACTCACCATTGGGTAAGTGCTATTCCTGGCAAGTAGTGTCACTTTTAGCATCGAGGCAGCCATTACCTTGAAATCCTTTCAATCTCAGCTTTTTGCGTGTGTGTGTGTGTGTGTGTGTGAGGAAAATCGGCCCTGAGCTAACATCTGTTGCCAATCTTCCTCCTTTTGCTTGAGGGAGATTGTCCTTGAGCCAACATCTGTGCCAATCTTCGTGCATAGCTCTACGCCCAGGATCTGAACCTGCAAACCCCAGGCTGCTGCAGCAGAGCCCACCAACTTAACCACTATACCACCGGGCCGGCCCCTCAATGTCAGCTTTTGACAATTCATCTCGTCCCTCCTGTCAGGGGTTGTTTCAGCCATTTTTGAAAGCGAGGGTATGAGATATTCTTTCACGCTGAGAGGAGAGGTTTTTCCATTTAAATTTGAAACACAGTCAAAGAAGGGGACCACTGTTTTTAAAGATTTGTAAGGCATTCTTGGTTTCAAAACCACGGTGGTATTCAAGGGCGGCTAATGCAAGGGGGGGAAATATGTTAGCTAATTATGTTTTCATCTCAATGAGTACCAGCTTCATAACCATCAAAAGACAAACATTAAACCCTAGAAAGGATTCCTCCAATAGCTAAAGGAAGGAAGGAAACATACACCTGTTTCCACACTGCCCCCACACCCAGCTGACTGCGCACACACAAGTGTCGGGCTAAAGAATTCTCATTACGATTCTCAAAGTTTGCACAACTCTAGACTGTGTTCCAACTGAACAACTTATAAAAAAGTTTCTTAAATCAGCCTTCCTTAAAACACTTATTTTGGGTCTATGTGAAACATTTCAAAATTCCCTCCAGGATTAGAGTATACTGTAATACTTGTGTGCTCACTGTGCCGTTTGTCAGGTCTTCACATTATGGTGGATTTGCTTCAGAGCTTTTTAAAAATAGAAGTAAAATACCACGGATTCAAGTAAAGCTTCCTGCCTACCGCTCCCCACAGCTGTCCTATACCAGGAATTCCATTTTTATGATGCCTATGCAACTTTCCAAACTTTACTGGATACTGATGTGTCCATGTACTTTCTAGAGTATTGTGTCCCTAGTTTTAAAGTTTATGGAATGGTTTCACCTGCAAACTATTGGGTTTTCTTTTTTGCTCAATATTATTTGTTTTGATATTTGTCCATGTTGCCAGAAATAGCTCCATGTTATTTAATGACTGCAAAGTATTTCACTGCAGGAAAAGTCTAAAACTTATTTATGCCTTTTCCTGTTGATGGAAACTGATATTGTCACTGATTATTTGCGAATGGTGTAAGGTAAGATGCGAATTTGATTGAGCTCTATGTGGATAGCCAGTTGTCCCTCTGCCACTGCTCTACTGTCTCTCCTTGTGCCAGTAATACGACAGGCTGATGACCACAGCTTTATAACATCCTTAACGGGCAGTAGGTGCACATTCTCTTAAAATGGCTAAAGCCTCCAATACAAGGTTAATTAAAAGAGATGCTGACCCCATTCTGTCTTGCTCTTCACTTTGATGGCATTGCTTCTGAAATCTCAATCATAGATTAGCCACTTACTGGAGAGTTTTCATAGTTGTACTTTATGACATTAAGCACGTTCCATTCAATGACTAGGTTCTGAGAGTTTTTTGGAATCGTTAATAGCTATTGAATTTCAGTGAATTGTTTTTGAATCCGTTGAGGTATTAATGTGGATTTTAGAGTTTATTCTGTTAATATGAGAAATTACATTAATAATTTTTCTGATTTTGAATTATCTTTGCATCCTTGGGATAAATCCTTAGTTTTTAAGAATATGTTTTACACTACTAAATTCAATTTCCTAAAATTCTAATCTGTCATTTTATTTTATCTGATCTTTGCAAATGTGTTCATAAATTAGATTGCCTGCAATTTTCACTCCCGCACTGTCCGTGCCCATTACTCATATCAGATTACAGTCATATCAGATCATTCTAAACTTGGAAAATGAATCGAGTAGGCTTTTCACTTCCTCTAAGATATTTTGAATAAGATAAGGATTATTGAAGACTTAAGGATATTTCCTTGTAAAACTGTCTGAATCTACAGTCTCGTGGAGTAGAAAATTTTTGATTATGAAAGAATGGAAACAATAAATATTTATTGAATCAAGGGATTAATGAATGGATGAATGGATTAAAGAATTATTTTTAAAGAAATCTCTGTCATTACTCTTGCTTTCTTTAGACTACTTTTTTTTTTTTATAATGTAATACCCATTTGATTACAAATAATCACTTTTTTTTTTTTTTTTTAAGATTTTATTTTTTCCTTTTTCTCCCCAAAGCCCCCCGGTACATAGTTGTGTATTCTTCATTGTGGGTTCCTCTAGTTGTGGCATGTGGGACGCTGCCTCAGCGTGGTCTGACGAGCATTGCCATGTCCGCGCCCAGGATTCGAACCGACGAAACACTGGGCCGCCTGCAGCGGAGCGCGCGAACTTAACCACTCGGCCACGGGGCCAGCCCCTTTCTTTAGACTACTTTTAAGAGTATTTTTGTGTTCCCAGCAAATTTGAGAAAAAGTACAGGGATTTCCCCTGTGTCCCATATTTCCACACACTCATAGCCTTTCCCCATTATCCTTATCACTCACCAGAGCGGTGTATCTGTTACAACTCACGAGCCTACATTGACACAGCATAATCACTCGAAGTCCATAGTTTACCTTAG
The DNA here is from genome assembly GCF_041296235.1 of Equus asinus. Taxonomy (NCBI): domain Eukaryota; kingdom Metazoa; phylum Chordata; class Mammalia; order Perissodactyla; family Equidae; genus Equus; species Equus asinus. The sequence continues at coordinate 10,409,102 of NC_091791.1, read as the reverse complement.
GGTTCACTCTTGGTGTTGGCGGTTCTATGGGTTTGCACAAATGTATAATGACATGTGTCCATCATTATAAAATCATACATAGTATTTTCACTGCCCTAGAAATCCTCCGTGCTGCACCTGTTCATCCCTACCCCCAACACCTGGCAGCCTCTGAACTTTTTACTGTCACACAGTTTCGCCTTTTCTAGAGAGTGATTTGGTTGGATCAGACAATATGTAGCCCTTTCAGATTGCCTTCTTCACTTAGCAATAGGCATTTAAGTTTCTTCCACATCTTTTAATAATTTTCTACCTCGTTTCCCTTTAGCGTCAAATAATATTCATTGTCTGCATGTACCGCAGTTTATTTAACCATTTTCCTGCTGAGGGACATCTCGGTAGCTTCCAAGTTTTAGCAATTATCAAGATTCCAGTTCTTCCTGACTTGATCTATAGGTTTAATGCAATCCCAATCGAAATCCTAGCAAGTTATTCTGTGAATATGAACAAGTTGATTCTAACCTGCTATAAATCTTCTAATACATATCTTTCGGTGATCGGACGCAAGCTTTTCCATTGGGTATATAGTCAGGAGTAGAATTATCATGTCTGCCTATTTCAGTTTTATGGGGACTGCAAACACTTCCAGTTCATGCTCCTGACAGGTGCACACAATGATTCGTATCTTGATGGATTAATATAACACATTTACATTTTTTAGGATTCCCTACATATTATGACTTATTTCTACATTCTTAGATCCTGTTTCTTGTTAATTTTTCTTCTCTTTAATTTCTTTTCCACTTTTTTCACGTCTTCAGTTTACTTGATACTTTTCCGTTTTACCTTACTGAGCTCTGACGATTTAGGAGAATTTCTACATTTTTTTAGTGGTTACCTAAGGTTTTCTAAGATAAAAACATAATTATAGTTTTTTTTTTACAAACTCTGCAGTCATTTCATGTTTCTAACATCCTTCCAAATACATAGAATTTAGTATGTATTAGCTATGCATTCAATAAGCCTCATCTTGTTACCACAATCAGAATTTAACAATTTATCATTAAACACATGTAAAGTTATTATTTTTGCCAACAACGCTTAACTAAAGTTAAAATACTTACTTAGCTTTTGTGCTCACTATTGTTTCTGATATTCTCTCTGTCTTTCCCTCCTACCTTTGCTACTCCCAGAACTGTTTTTCAATAATCCTGTTGGTGAGGGTCTGTGGGTCAGGAGCTCACTTTATCGTTGATGGTCTCTCTCTGGTGGGATTGGACATTCTAACGTTCTGGTTATTTTCTCTTGCACTTTGAAGGTGTTGCTCATTGTCTTCTGCCTCCTGTTGCTGCTGATGAGAAGTTCACTGTCTGTTTAGCTTCCGTTCCTTTGTATGTCACCTGTATCTTTACTCTGCTGGATTTTAAGATGTAGTGCAGTGCATCTAGTTGGGGACTTATTTTTATTTATTCTAATCTATCCTACTCTGGGCATCTTCAATATGAAGATTCATGACTTCCATCTATTCTGGAAAATTCCTGACCAACAGCCATCAAATATTTTTTGGTGAGTCATTCCGTCCCCCTCATCTTTGACTGTTTCTACTGAATAAATTTTGATGTCTCTTACTCCATCCTCTACATGTCCTTCTTTAAAAAAGATCTCTTTATCTCTCAGTGCTTCATTTTAGATTAATTCCAAAGTATCCTCCAAATCGTCACTTTGGTCTTGGGGCGTGTACAACCTAGAGTGCCATCTACTCCAGCTTTTATTTCAATGAATGCATTTATATTTCTAGCATTTCCAATTGATTATATGACATATCCACCTGTTGTACCGCTGATATTTAGCTATTTAATTATTTTCTTTTAAAAGAGAACTGAAAGCTCTTCCCCTCTTCTTAGCCATCCTCTCCTTCTCTTTATTTCCCGATGTGCGGGAGCCGGAGCCCGATGCAGGGCAGGAAGTGCTGCCACAGAGAGGCATCAGGGCCCTGTCCATCAGGGCCAAGGGCGCAGGGTGCTGTGGAAGGAGGGGGCACAGTGGAGGCAGCACCTGCTGGCTTTCGACATGGGACACAGGGTGTGAGAGACTCTGACAGTAAATGAAGGTGTTGACATTTTTGGGAGATGATTACATGGCCAAATTAACACATTTATTAAGCAAATAAGTAAATATATTGAGATCAATGAAAACCAAAGGTATTTAAGTACATGGAATGCGGAAAGCATAGAAAGAACTGAGATGTAGTGGATTACAATGGAAGTTATGTTATCATAGTGATATAGACACATTAACATACATATGTGCTCATACAAACATAGGTATATAAATAGTTATAGATATACGCACGGATATGTGTGTGAATTTACCAGCGCTATATTTTGGTTTCTAAATACCAAATCCCTCTTAAAGGAACCAAGACTCCTTGGAGAAATGGCTGATTCCAAGGGTTGAGGCATGTGAAGTACAAAATGCACCTGGAACATCTACTTGTACCAAAAAATAAGGAAGTGCACAAAGAATGTTTGAAACATGTAAGAAAGAGCCACCTAGAAGAAGCCTCAGCTCATCAAAAATGGTATAAATTCAACATCAAATAAAGAATGATAATAACAGACTAGAACCCATGGAATAAAATTGCAACCCACAACTTCATAGTGATATTAATAAATACTAATACATCAGTAATATAGCAGAAAGGGGAAATGCATCTTTACAGTAGAAGGCCAATTAATCCATGTGGAAAGAATGATGGAAATAGAAAATCACCATTTGGTGACTATCTCCCTCATCTGAGATATTCAGACTGGCGTTGCCTGAACTCAAACAGCAGTAGCCAGTAGAAGCCAGCGCTAGAGAGGGAGGTTGAAATAGAAAAAGGATATTGGCAAAATCTCTGATATCTTCCTACAAATTGCTCATTAGCTACAAAGGCAGAGATGGGCCTTTGCCATGGAGACGCCTGACGGCCGCCAGCATGAGCAGGTGAGGAAGGGTAGGGCCACCATGGGAGGGACGGGTCAACGTCACGTGCCCCCTGACGTGACGCACTAATGGAGCAGAGCCTCATTCCCATGAGTTTCCTGCCAGGAAACGTCAGACGGACCCAGATGGAGGGCCGTCCTGCTCACTGCAGGGCCCGCATGCTTCAAAACTATCAAGGGCGTGACAGGCAGGCAGAGACCAGGGAATCTTTCAGATTCACAAACGCTAAAGAGACGCGATAACTAAGTGCAACGTGTGTCTCTGAGTGGCATCTGGACCAAAATGAAGGAGACATGCGGGGGACAGATGGCAGTGTCCTAATGGGGTCTGAGGCCTGGACCGGGGGTCCTCTCAGAGTGGGTTTCTTGAATTAGTGGTGATGCAGGAAGGTGTCTTTGTTTGGGGAAATCCATGCTGGCTGCCTCAGGGGTGACGGGGCAGCTTGTCTACAGCTTACCCTCAAGTGGTTCAGAGAAAAGACTAATGGAACGGGAATAATAGAGACGGAGAGAGGGTGATGGAGCAAAGGCAGCGAGATGCTGATTGTGGGGATCTGACTTAGGGCAATACGAGAGTTCTCTGTGCAATTCTCACAACTTTTCTGTGAGTCTGAAATGATTGCAAATCAAGTTATTTAAAAAAAACAACTGAAGATGCACCTTCAACAAACCTTTGGTCATCTTCAAGATTCTTACTGAAGTCTTTGCAGGATTGCTCTCTAAAATTAATCTGGAGTGATGGGGTACATCCACAGAGACCGAAGCAGATTGTGGTTGCCAGGGCCTGGTGGGGAGGGAGGAGTGGAGATGAGCGCTTCATGGGAACAGGCTTTGATCAGCGGTGATGGAAATGGTTCGGAAGTAGATAGAGGTGGTCTTTGCACAAGATCATGATTATACTAAATTCCACTGAATTATACACTTTAAAGTGGTTCATACAGTATTTTGTTATATGAATTTTACCTCAATAAAAACATTTGCAAAACAAATTAATCTGAAGTGAATTTCTGTTCCCATCGTTGATTTTATTGGCCGTGATGCTGATCATTTCATTCATTCCACGTGTTTTAACGTTGATTTACAGATCTGTTTGGAGCGGGATGTTTTTAGGAGTCTCTGTGTCTCTGCCTCCACTCCCCTGACCCTGCCCATCCTCCAGCCCCACGTTCCCCTCTCCAGTCTCTATGGTTTCACAGTTGCCTCCACATGGCTCTCTCCTGGGCTCAGAGCCCAGAACCAATGGAACCACTGCAGAGATACTGGAGAAGGGCAGATCTAGTCAGAGATCCAGGAGCTGCTGGGCTGTGTGTGTCCTCTGCCTCCCACGGTGGTGGCGCCAGGTTGGGCAGAAGGATTTCATCCACCTCCCTCAGCCAGTTGGAGGCAGGTGGTTCAACGCACATCACTCCCTGACTGCGTAGTCGGCTCGGGGCCCTTCCAGGGCTCAGCTGGGGACGCAGGAGCTCGCAGCTCCCCCAGTGACCCTGAGCTTCACCCCGCTGGCCATTTGTGTTTCGTCAATGTTACTGGACCTTGGAAGCATCGTCCTTCTGTTTGAAGCCATAATGAGCTTTCCCTTTCTTTCTGTGGTATCCACAGTGCTGTGTGAGAATGCAGGGAGGTTTTGCTAGGAGGAGCTCGATGCAGTCTCTTCACCCAAAGTCAGAGTGTTTCTCAAAGTGGCTGGGAAGGCACTTGTGTCAGAGGCACAGGTGGAGAGGAGAGGATTGTCAACCACTGTGAACCGCTGCCCCACACCAGGCCAAGCAAAGGAGCTCCGAGTGATTGTAAAGTTTGAAAACTACTTAGTTTCTAATATGACTAAGCAATTTTATGTCTTGAACCTGGTTTTATCATTGATCCTGAATAAATTCAGAGCATGCTACCCCAAAATATGACAATCTGGCATAATGATTTTTTTTTTTTTTTTGCTGAGGAAGGCTACCCCTGAGGTAACATCTGTTGCCAATCTTTCGTTTTTCTTTTTGGTTGAGGAAGATTGGCCCTGAGCTAACATCTGTGCCAATCTTCCTCTGTTTTGTATGTGGATCGCCAGCACAGCACGGCTGATGAGTGGTGTAGGTCCGCACCCAGGTTCCAAAACCATGAACCCAGGTTCGCAAAGCAGAGCTCACGGCACTTAACCACTAGGCCACCGGGCCAGCCCCATTATGACTATTTTGAGTTACAGGCACTCGTAAAACAGCAAATAAAGAAAAACACTCTGACCTTCCTTCTTTCTCTTAAAAGCAGGAGATGAACTTGCCATTGAGAGACGTTCTCCCTGTGCCAGAAGGAAAGAACATTCTTATCAAGGACGAGAAGCTGAGATGGAGAGAAGTTTATACAAACAGATCCTGTTAAAATAGTTCCCATCTTCCTTCAGCCTCCCGCAAGGTCTAATGACTTTCTCAAAACTGCGTCTTTTGTTTCAACCTCATATGAAAGCAAGCAGACTTCCCTGTTTCTTTGGTCGTCATGCCTCATGAAGGTTCCCGTGTCACATAAATCTCGTGTAATATAGATTTGCATGCTTTTCTCCTGCTGCGCTATCTTCTGTCAATTCAATTCACGGGCCCAGCCCAATGAAACCCTAAGAGGGTAGGATAAAGTTTTGCCTCCCTGACAACCCAAACCTTAATTCTGCTTTAGCGATTTATCTCCAGGAGTGATGTCAATTTCTTTCCTGTGCTACAGGGAGAGCTCGGCGCACGTTGCAGACCCAGTTACAAACTGAGCGTGGGTCTGAAAGACAAGCCCTGGGACTCATCTGGCTGTCCGTCCTTCCCACGAAGCTCAGCCCGGGGCCGGGGTTGGTGCCCGTGGCTTCGCTGATGCAGCCCGGGTGCAGTTCCCAGCCCGTCCTCCTGAAAAGGGCGGACGATGCCAAACACCTTTCCTCTTTGAACTTGACCCACCCTCCACAAAGAAGTCAACCCAGGAGCTGGCCTTCCTTCCAGGAACCTCTTCCTGAGGTGGGCTTGCCATTGGTCCTGTGACTCCCAGCCCATGGGTGCCCATCCCCCTCCAGAGACTTTCCCTTTTCCATTTCTCTTGGAGGTCAGAGGTGACATTATTGCTCCCACCTTGGAGGGTGAATAAGGAGAGGTCTTCACCAGTTCCTCAAATCCAGTCTACTCTGGATACACACACACACATACAGACGAAGGCCCAGGTTATTGTAACTCAGGGTCTCAGTCCAGTCCTGAGTAAAACCTTAAGTCTTCTCACCCATCTGAGTCTCTGCCCCTAGAGAGCAAAATCAGGAAAATGAGCAGACACCACCCTGACCAAGGGCAGTCTCCCAAAGTCCCGTGTACATGGCTCAAGACAGGCAGGAGCCACCTGGCTGCTGCAGCTTTGGCCGGGGCTCCAGCCTCAGTCTCCATCCAGTCTGCTGCATTTGCTGGTTGTCATGGGAACCTGGACCCCTGCTCTCCTGCAGCCTTGGTCATCCAGGGTAACCAAACCTCCCAGTTTGTGTGGGACTGAGGGCATTCCCAGGACATGAGACTTGCAGAACAAAAACCAAGATGGTCCCAGGAAAATAGGGATGAGTTGGTCCCTCACCAGAGTCCAAGGCAAGTATAAATGAGCATCCAGTGGTCCAAGGAGAGGGGACAGAGGTCTTATTGGCTAGATGGCCAACCTCATGCAACAGTGTCAACAGGTCCCCTGCCAACCTAGTGAGAGGCTTTCACAAAGAGTTTATAGGTCCTGACTTCCAGGAGCTTCCTAACTCCTCCTACCAATTCCACTCCTCTGCTGACACCACATAGGAGGCCACGTGGGAGGGACGCGACATGTCAAGAGATCACCGTGGCTCTCTGTCTGAGAGGTTCCTGTGCCCCCCTGGTGAGCTCCTGGCATTGCACAGTCTCAGTGCCCCCCGCCCACCACCATAAGCAAGAAGAGTCCAAACTTGGCACGACCACAGGCACCTCAGGCCAACCTCACCCTGCTACATCTCCACCGTCAACAGAGGACAAGTGCTAGGAGGCGAAAGTTCTCCGCTTTGCCTCCTACAGCCACATACGCAGAAGGCTCTAACAGTCCAAGGGTGGAGGGGTCAGGTGGATGGAGAGAGTCTAACTCCGTCAGAACACAGGAAAGCCTCAGTGGGGTGTCTGCCCTCTCAGCCCCCTTACCGTGAAGACCTCTCAGTGGCTGTGAACGGAGGATGGCGTGAAACCGCCTCACCCTCTCTGTCCTCGGCTGACTCCACACTCACCTCAGACCTCAGTGGAAGGACGTGACTCAGCTCAGTGGCCGTGCTGGGCCTTGACCTCTCCCTTTGCCTCTGAGCAGCAGCCCCAGGCTGAGTCCTCGGCTGCCAGAGGCCATGGAGGCCCCCCCAGGCCTCCCCCCCTCACTCTGGAGCTTCGACCTCTGGGAGATCCTGCCACACAAACGTCTGTCTGATTAGCTGGAATCCTCCCTGATGTCTTCAAACCTGCCTGGTAATGAGCCCCCACCTTGGGCAGAACCCCATGCCAGACATGCCAGTGGTCGTGAGCCAGGAACAGGATTCGCCGTAGGATTTCAAGTGGCTGCTGGGCAGCTGCCTTCCGCATGCCTTGTGGACCAGCGTGAAAGCAGAGTGAGCCACCCCTCTGTTGTCTGAGATCAGAAGAGCATTCTGTTTCCTTAAAGACAGGAGAGGGGCCAACACAGGCTTTTACAGGAGTTCTTCTTTATTAGAGTGAAAAATGATGGAACAGCTTCCTATAATAGAGACTTCCAGCTCCCAAAGGAAACAGGGTGACAAGTTCCCCAAGAGCAAAATGTTGCTAAGTTGAGCCATGACGCCAGTGTGCATTTCCCCAAACAAAGACACCTTCCCGCATCACCACTAATGCAAGAAATCCACTCTGAGAGGACCCCCGGTCCAGGTCTCAGACCCCATTAGGACACTGCCATCTGTCCCCCGCATGTCTCCTTCATTTTGGTCCAGATGCCACTCAGAGACACACGTTGCACTTAGTTATCGCGTCTCTTTAGCGTTTGTGAATCTGAAAGATTCCCTGGTCTCTGCCTGCCTGTCACGCCCTTGATAGTTTTGAAGCATGCGGGCCCTGCAGTGAGCAGGACGGCCCTCCATCTGGGTCCGTCTGACGTTTCCTGGCAGGAAACTCATGGGAATGAGGCTCTGCTCCATTAGTGTGTCACGTCAGGGGGCACGTGACGTTGACCCGTCCCTCCCATGGTGGCCCTACCCTTCCTCACCTGTTCATGCTGGCGGCCGTCAGGCGTCTCCATGGCAAAGGCCCATCTCTGCCTTTGCAGTTGATTAGCATTTTGTAGGAAGATATCAGAGATTTTGCCAATATCGTTTTTCTATTTCAACCTCCCTCACTAGCACTGGCTTCTACTGGCTACTGCTGTTTGAGTTCAGGCAACTCCAGCCTGAATATCTCAGATGAGGGAGATAGTCACCAAATGGTGATTTTCTATTTCCATCATTCTTTCCATTGATTAGTTGGCCTTCTACCGTAAGGAAGTGTTTCCCCTTTCTGCTGTCTTATTGATTCATTACTATTATATTAATATCGCTATGAAGTTGTGGGTTGCAATTTTATTCCATGGGCTCTAGTCCATTATTATCATTCTTTATTTGATGTTCAATTTATACCATTTTTGACCAGTTGAGGCTTCTTATAGGTGTCTCCTGTGTCTTTTTAACACGTTGCCCTCATTCCTTGTGCGCTTGCTTATTTTCTGGTGCAAGCATTTTCTACTTCCTCATCCTCGGAATCAGCCATTTCTCCAAGGATTCTTGGTTCCTTTAAGTGGGACATGGTATTTAAAAACCAAAGTATGGTGCTGGGTACGCTCGTTACTATGGGGCATCATTGCTCCTCTGAGTGGGCAGAGCTGGGAATATACATGTGTGTGTGTCTTCACACACATGCACACATTTATCCACAGCAATTTCCGTCCCTATGTAAGTGTGGCCACATACGCGTGTTCTACATGGATCGCCACCATAACGTAGCGGCCACTGTAATCGAATATATCTCAGTTCTCTCCCTTCTTTCCCCATTCCATGTATTTAAATACCTTTGGTTTTCATTACTTATTCATTTAGTAAATGTGTTAATTTGCCCGTGTAACCATCTCCCTGAAATGTCAACACCTTCAGCTGCTGTCAGAGTCCCCCACACCCCATGTCGCATGTTCTCGAGGGCCAGCAGGTGCCCGTCCATTCCCTCCAGAAGGCCTGCGAGGTCCCCCATGCTCTGCTTTGCACCCTCACTCACTGGACGTCTCCGAAGACGACAGTCACGCGGTGGTTGTTTTGGACTTCAATGTCCCACACACATTTGGCGTTGTTCAGATAGTTCCCAGGACAGGATGGGCTGGAAAAGTGCCCTGAAGGTCGGGACAAGAAGGCTCTGCAGGAATCAAGGGCTGTCAGAACAAAATGGAAATGCTGATGCCCCTAGAGCACACTGCACAGTCACCAGGGGAAATTTTTAAACAACATCCAAGATGGATCCTGACAGGAGGGGGCCTGGACCCAGACTGGCCACCGAGGGCCAGCAGGCCCCCTGCCAGGGAGGCTGCACTTAGGAAGCCTCTCCTCATTCTCGTCATCCCCAACCCAGTGTCCCTGCCTCTGAGGGGAAGGGAAAGGGGATTTGTCAGGAGCTCAGAACTCTCTGGGTGTAAGGGTGATGTTGTAAACAGGAGCTGTTGACAAAGAGAAAAGACAATGACCAGTTTCCTGGCATTCTTTACGCAGTTGCTGAGTGCTGGCTTCCCCTGGGCCAGAATGTGCCAACCCTGGGCTCACAGAGGGACGCTGGATACAGGCCTTGCCCTCATGGAGCTCACAGCCTGCAGGAGACGATGGAAAAGAGCGAACCCCAACGTAGTGGGATGGGGCTGTGACCACGCAAAACCCAGGCAATGGCGGGAGCCCAGAGCTTTGGCTCCTGACCCAGATGAAGCAGGGAAAAGCCGACAGGTAATCAGAGAGGCAGGTAAAAAGGTGGAAAGGGGTGTACCAGGCAGAGGGAACAGCATGTGCAAACAGACTCAGGTAGGAGAGTCCCTGGCACGTTTGGGGGACATCAGTGTGGATGGAGCAGGGAGGCAAGGAAACCAATCACACAAAGGTTGTGAACCATGGAGAGCCCTAGAAATAGTGCTGAGCTGTGGGATCTGTGTCCAGAACCTCCTGAGAAGTCACTCAAAGGTGCCGAGGCTGGGACAGACACTGCATTTCCTAGACGACCCTGGCTACAGTGGAGAATGGGGGGAGGGGAGCCTGAAGTTGCTCTGCTGTAGGAAGCCAGAGAGGAGAGGAGGTGAGGGTATGATGGAGAGGAAGGTCTCAAGGAGCCAGGGGTGTGCTGGGAGCATTCAGAGCAGGTTCACCAGGAGCTCAGGAGCCGGCGATCAGGAGCTTCTACTGGTTGCACACCGAGCTCAGCCAGGAAGCAGGCCCCATCCCACCCACACTGCCCAGGGTCTAGTGCCCGAGGGGAGAGGCAGGGCCTACCTGGGTGGCTGGCTCTCCATGGGACTGACCAGAGACCGGAATCTCATGCTGGGCAGGCTACTGAAGGACAGAGAGGAGCCTAGAGAGAGGCCCAGCTCTCCTTGAGGTGGGACATCAGCTGCAGGGGCTGCCACGTGCTGGGGAAGGTGAAAGGGACAAACACACCCTGCACCGTCCTGGTCAGGGGCAAAGAGGGGCAGCCAGGCGAGGCCATGGAGATCATGGCACTTACCAGGGGTCGTTGCATATTGTCCTAAAAAGGAATAGAGGAAAAGCATCAGTCCCTAAAGTGGGCCTGAAGAGAGGGGATGAGAGGGGCACAGCCACGCCACACAGAGTCTGACTCAGTGAGTGCATGTGGGGTCCACTGAGTCCTTGCTGTGGAGCCTGTGTTGCTAGCAGGAGGCCTAAGTGGGTTTCCGCAGCTCTTCCCCCAGCCACATTGTTACTTGGGGCTCATCAGCGTCACAGCCAGGATCATTACACCATCATTTATTCATCATTTCCTACTTTTTGGAATTGTTCTAAGAGTTTACATACATTACCCATTTAAATTCTCTGCTCCCCGTGGGAGGCAAGTACGATCATGATCATCTTCTCTTAGTAAACGAGGAGGCTGAAACTCAGAGAGGTTAACTCACTGCTAAAGGTCACAGAGCAAATGAGAGACAAGAACACACTCATGACTCCAGCTATATGTCCAGCATAATGGCCTCAGGGCCCAGACGCCCACCAGAGATAAAGTGGCCTATGAATGGTCTCCTGGAGTGAACAGACCAAGGGGACAAGATCCTGCCTGCCCCCAAATCCTGAACTGAGCGACAGACACCATCAGCCGCCCGTCTTTAGCTCTCACTTAGTAGCAGGTCAGAGGTGAATGGACCTTCCAAGGATGACATCACGTGGAACCTGAGCAAATGACTCCAGCATCTTCGTGGTGGGCGCAATTATGGGAGAACCAGCCTCGGTTCCGGCACTGCCAGAGAGTAGATTCCGTTCCTGAGCACACCACGTCGTCCAGGGTGATGGGGCCAGAGCCAGAGCCAAAATAGGCGTTTCCCAGGGCTGATACTGCATCACCGCACCCCAGCTGTCTGCAGACCACCTGGGCATCCTGAATGTCCCAGGAATCATCACAAACTGTCCCCCAGTTGCCACCATGGTAAATTTCCACACGCCAGGCACATGCACCAGAGGAGGAGTTGAAGTTGACTAATCTCAAGCTGGCGTCTGAAAGACACATGCCATAAATATGATGGCCATAGCCCACAACACATCTCCAAGACCAAGTGACCCACGGGCCTTTCCTCATCTCCAAAGTCACCAAATGGCACTGGTTATGGTACAGACAGCTCCATGAGGGAGCTGGAAGGAGCTGCAGACATCACATAGCTCAGACCCCTCCACCATCCAGATGGGGAGGTGTGGGCTCAGCAAGGAGAGTTAGTAGGTCCCCCAGGGAGTTGGTGGCAAGCCCAAGGCCAGGTGTTTCCCCTATTCTCCACACCTGGCTGCCCTGGCTTACCACAGTCACGGTCAGAGATAGGGAGAACGGGCAGCACATTGCTGAAACCCTTCTTGGGTTTCCTGTGGGAACCACAATGCACGCAGAGGAGGGAGCTGTGAAAATACACTGAGCCTCAAAGCTCACGTCTAGTTTGCACTCACCTCTTGCAAAGGGGTTATACCAAGCAGAATAGCCAGTGTTTCGGACACTGATATCACTTGGGAATCGAACAATCATTCGATTGTAAGAAGACGTGAATATTCGCCTGGTGCCATTACAAATTTTCCACAGCAAATTATTGCTATTGAGTGATCCATACATAATTGCAACAGCTGTTTATCTCCAGCCTATATGAGAAAACGGATTCACGTCAACCTCGAAGGTCCTATTGTTCCTATATTTTATAGATAGTTTGGACTTTATCAGTGATGCTATTGAATCTAAGATTTTCTTCTTGCTCTTCCTCAATCAAATCAAAGGACTCCCCAGTATTGCCTGATGCTTCGTGGTAGGGATCAGAGCAACCTGAAATCTAGTCCAGGGCACATGAGCGAAAACCATCCCAGCCCAGGACACAGTCCGAACCACAGGGTGTGTGGAGGAGGACGCATCCTTCCCCAGAGGACCGAGTGTCACTGACTGCAGATGGTTGAAGCCCAGGTTTATGCGATAGCCAGAGTTCACGTCTATCTCCCAGACACACTCCGCGTTGTTGGGGTAATATCCAGGATAGGACGGGCTGGAAAATGTCCCACTGGCATGGAATAAGAAGCCACCACAATTTGAAGAGGGTCCTAGAGAGGAGAGAGGGAGGGACATTGTCATTGTGGTGGGTCTTCAGGGGCATTGTGACGTCGTCTGGGTAAGAGTCCTCAGGTTTCATCCTCTGCACTTAGAACGTGACTCCATTTTTCCTTAAACAAGCCGCCTCTCAGGCCTGGCCATAGGCCACCCCACATTAGGGGCCTTGACCTGAGTCTCTGCCTCCCCCATTGGGCCTGGAACAGTGATTCTCTGGTGAGAGGTGACCCAAGCTTTAGAGGGAGCATGTATCACCTTGTGGCAAAAATGCCAAGAAAGCAACAAAGTGATTGTTGGCACTGTTCAATCCGTCACAGGGAGGGAGGTGGGGCTCAATCCTGGCTGAGGGGAGAGCTGGCCCAGGGACAGCACCCTGGAACGTTACATGTTCCCTCGTGTCTCCTGGGAGCAGGAGATTCGGCCACTTGACAAGAAGCCTCGTAAAGCGGGGTCGGGAGCAGGGCTTCTGCCACAGAAGGCCTGGGCTTGTGTCTTGGCCCTGCTCTTATCAGCTCCATGATCTTAAGCAAGTAACTTAACTGCTCCGCCTCAGTTTCCTCATCTGAAAAATGGGGGTGATAATGGCACCTGGCTCATCAGATTCTTACAGGTACCCAATGAGACAAGATCTGTAAACCCTTAGAACAGAGCCCGGCTCATAATAGCTAGCCCCAAACAATATTAGCTATCATTATTTACCGGAGAGGGATAAATAACATTAAGCATTCAAAATTTTTGTCGGTTGGTTTATTTTAATAGACCATTTAAAAATACTTATGTACTCAGAGGAGATATAAATTAAAACTGTTTTTTTCCTTATTTATAACTCTTTCTGTTTGTTTTTCTGAAGTGTACAATTCAATGGTGTTCATATAGTCAGAGCTCTGCAACCATCACCACAGTCCCTTTTAGAAAATCTTCATCACTCTGAAGAGAGACCTGCGCCCTTAGCAGTCACTCCCCATTTTCCCTCAGTATCTGAGCCCCAGGCAACCACCAATCTGCTTTCTGTCTCCACAGATTTGCCCATTCTGACATCTCACACGGATAGAAGCACAGTTTGTGGTCTTCTGTGACCGGCTTCTTTCACTTAACAGAACGTTTTCAAAGTTCACCCATGTTGTAGCATCCATCAGGACTGAACTTCTTTTCATTGACAAATACTAGTCCACTGTACGGGTAACCACGTTTGGTTTATCCATTCGCCATGATGAACATGTGGGTTGTTTCCACTTTGGGGCTGTTAGGAGTAATGCTGCCATCTATGAACATTGTATGTAAGTTTCTGTGTGGACTTATGCTGTCCTTTCTGAGAATATGCCTAGGAGTGCAACTGCTGGGTCCATGGCCACTCTATGTTTACCTTTCTGAGGAAGCGCCGAACTGTTTCCCACGGCAGGCGCACCGTCGTCCGTTCCCAGCAGCAGCGTGTGAGGCGATGCTTGCCCCACAGCCTGGCCAACTGCAATATCTGACTTTTTGATTCTGGCCAACCTACCGGCTGGGAAGTGGCATCCCTTTGTGGCTGTGATTTGCATTTCCCCATGGCTAATGATGTTAGGCATATTTTCATGAGCTTTCTGACTCTTTGTGCATCTTCTATGGAGAAATATCTTGTCAGATCCTTCACTCATTTTTTAATAGGGTTATTTGACTTTTATTATTAGTGAAAGGTCTTTATATATTCTAGATTCGTCTCTTATCAGATGTATGATTTGCAAATATTTTCTCTTATTCTTTGGAAAAACAGTGTTTCTTAAAGAGAATTTGGCCTTTAAAATATTCCTACCCAGAAGTTCTATTTCTACGCTGGGAAATAATCCAGGATAAGGCCAAAGTTTTAGAGACAAGGATACGCATTACAGATTTCTAAAAATATAATAAAGACAATTATAAAATAAAATAAAAATATTACTCTATGCAAATTATCTAAGTATATAAAATTTAATGAGAAAGAATAAATTCTTTTGTCCTACAATTATTAATTGCTTAATAAATCATGGTATATACATACAAAGGAAAAAATGTGCAGCCAATTAACTTTATGGTGTAAAATAATTTCACTGCCATCAAAATGCTATCTTTAACGCAATGAGAAAAGTATTTATTATATACTCAAATGAAAAAGGATATTACAAAATAGGTTGTAAAGCTTGCTGTAATTTGTGCGTGTGTGTGGTATGTGTGTGTGGAACATACATAAAAACACCGACAGTAATTATATATGCATCCATTCATTCGTTTCTTCGTTGATTCTTTCTACAAACACTTATGGAACGACAGACAGGACACCGGATTAAGGTTGCAATCATGAAAAAGGCAGACATGGTCCCTGCCCTCAGGACGTGCATAGTTTGGCAGGAAAGACAAGCATGTAGTGCAAACATACTTCTCATGTTGTAATTCCCCAGCTTAACACTTTTCAACAGCTCCCGCTGCTCTTAAGATAAAGTCAGCATGTTAACCTGTGTGCAAAGCTCCGGATGATCTGGCCCTCGCCCAGCTCTCTGACAGTCCCTCCTGCCACCACCTCTCGAACTCATTCGAAAAGCCACGCTCCTTCCCGCCTGGGCCTTCAAAGCGTTCCTTCTGGCTTGAGGCGTTTCAGCAGAGGACCCTGCTTCTCTTGTAGGCCTCAGCACAAGGGTCCCTTCATAAGGAACTTCCCCTAATCTCTCCATGAAGAAAAGTCTCTACGAATATGGGCTCTTTCAACACTGTCACAACTGTCGTTAGATGGTTAATTTGGTATTTAGTATTTAATACTATGAGCTACCTGAGGGAGATCAGATTCTCTTTTTCATCATTCTGTAATTTTACAATAGTTCTTAATGGCAACGTGACCATACACAAAACAAAGACCTTAAAATACTTAGCGTAATGAGTTAGTATTGAATAAGAAGATTCTATGCACCAGGCACTATGCTAAATTTAGACCGGTAAATCTATTTGTGTCTTAAAGGAAAATGTGAGAAAGCATGTGAAGATTTATTTATAAAAATATTTCTTAGCACAGGGTCATTTAGAACAACACAGAAATAGAAACAACTTGAATATCCAACAATTGGGGATTAAAAAATTTGTGGGCATGGCTGTGCAATGGAATACAATGCAGGCACTTAAACTGATGGGAAGAGAAGATTCAAAGACATGAAAAGGGCACTATATCATTTCTTAAGAGCAACGGACAGCTATGGAACCATATCCATGTCATGGGGTAAAAATTACTTGAAAAATCAGGATTATTAGTGAAATTCTCCATTTATCCCAAAACTTTAGAGATAGTACAAGAAAAATAAGCCTTTAATTCTATTCTCTGAAGAAGCACTTCTCTCACTTCCTTAAAAGGAGGGGAGGTAGATTTCCTTCGTTAAACCAGAAGTCATCGGCCTGCCAGGACAGACACAAAGGCTGCACGTGCACAGCCTGGATGTGGGCTGGGTGTGCCCACACTGGGTGCAGGGTGTGGAGGGGCAGCCGGGGCTGGCTGTGCGAGCAAAATGAGGTGGGCTGTGCCTTTGTAAGCCTCTGCTGCATGGACAGCCAAGCATGGACTAAGACTTCCATGCCCGACGGTCCAGGTGGAAAAAAGTGATACTTAACCTCAGCGCTTGTAGGCGATGCGTGCCACCAATCTAGGAAGAAAATGAAGCCATTTTAACGTTTAGCATTTAGCATTTTAGTAGATCCTAAGTAGATCCTTTAGTAGCATTAAGTAGATCCTTTTAGTAGATCCCTTTTCAATTCCATGGTCATTGGTTGGACAGAGAAAGGTAGATCCCTGTCCTTACTATAGGAAGGCCCTTGACCCTCTCGATGTGCACTGGGAATGGCCAAGGGGGCGAGGGTCCACAGCCCTTCCCAGTGAACTGAGCATTGAATATTTTCAGTACGCCATAAATAACACTAGGGGGTGGCTCTCTCCGAGGGAAGGAATTCTTTAGCAGACAAATATTTGTAGGTGGGTACTCGGCCCTGTTTCTAAAATGGTCACATTCTCCATGGGATGGCTAGGACAGTCGTCTTCATGTGAAATCAGCAGAGGCCACAGGGGCTGTCCAGCCTGAGCTCAGTGAGAGCAATGGTTCTGGGGACTCGGCTGGTCACCAGACCCAAGTCCAGGCAGTTGAGGAGAAATCATTCCCCAGGAGGAGGCTGCCCCTCTCCTCCTCGCTCTGGAAACCTGACAGAGCAGAATTCCAGGGAGGACTCTGACTGAGTCAGGCGGCTGCGACTCACCTGGGATAGTGGAAGAGATTAGAGCATCTGTAAGACAGAGAGGAAACGAGTCAGCCTCTGAGCCCAGGACATGTGGGAACAAGCCCCCTGGGATGCTAAGAAGGAGAAATGCCTGTCCCTCCACCACTGAGAAGGGCTTCCTGGGTGTTGGCCAGCAGACCTGAAGAGGAGACATACATCTCAGGGGACAGTCTCCACAAAGAGATGTTGGGGAATTTGAGCTTATACCTTCATGTCCATTAAGCCCTCTCTGCTCCGGTGCCACCTACGGAAGATGCTGCAGCCCACCCAGAACGTTCAGGGACAGCAAGGGCTATCGGTGAAGTGATCAGAGAAGCTGCCACCTTCCAGCGAAGCTCAGGGTGAGAGGAGATCCTGAAAGAGGTGCCAAGTGGAGAAAATCACACATTAGAATAAAGGCCCAGTATCTTGGAGGACCAGCTGAGCAGGGATGCTGGAATCCTGCCCATGACCACAGTTGTGCGAGAGCCAGCAGTTAATTAATTACCCCATATATAGTCCAAATGAATACACCCACCAAGGGGTGAAGGTGGACCATTATCCAATTGCAAAGCTGTGCCCTGAAAAGCAAGCAGGGAAAGGAGCAGAGACGTAATATCCAACCCAGGTCTAAGGATGCCCAGATGAGGGGAAACACTGCTTGAGGCCCGATGAAGGCGAGCAGTAATGGAACCCCCATGCCACACTGAGCACCCCCTGGGGTAGAGCCGCATGGGGACCAGTGGCAGACCAAGGTCGTGACAGCGTTTGGAGCTTGTGGTCCCCTGCGTGGTCCTTCCTGGGTTCTCCCAACGGCCAGGAGATCAACGAAGCTGGGCCAGATGCCTGTGGTACAGGCATTCTCCACGCCTCTTCCCAGAACGGCAGCCCGTCGCCTGACAGCCAGGAGCCAGGTCCCGGCAGTACTCCCGAGGACTCCCGGGCTTCCCCTGAGATCCCAGAGGTGTCCCTTTACCGAGCATCGGGACAGGGAGCCTGCTCAAGACAGGTGGCTGGTCCCTCAAGATCAGACCGAGGCCATGGGCTTGAGAGCCTCCTCCCTCTGTCCCGCCCCACCCACAGTGCCAACGATAAGCAAGGGCACACGCTGAACCTCCTCTCATCACTCTCCCACCCAAAATGGACCCTGAAGCAGAGAGGGAGCACCAGGGAGTGCAGACAGGAAGGCTGACCCAATGGCGATGCCACATCTCAGGTTGTTATGGGCCAGGGGGCTGGAAGTGCAACAGAGGGAAGGTAGAGTTACAAGTCATGTCAAGAAGGACTCAAAAAAGGCTTTGGTTGGCCTCATGACAACAGTCCCATGTGTGGAGCCCTCCACTTGCTGCCCTTGTGTGCCACACCAGTCACCTGCTCAGCGACCCCCCTTGGGACCAAGGCCCTACTGCACATCAGCCTGCTCATGCCACCTCTCTAAGCCTGGCATGTCCTCTTTGCCATGGGAAGACCGTTGCTGCTGCCCTCCTCTGCGTCATGGACTCGCTGGTGCTCCCGAGGGCATGCCTAGAATCTGTAGCTTGCACAGAAAAGTCAGGGGCTGCAGAGGGTGGACATGGAGCCCATCAGGTATCCTGCTACACGGAACCCATGATGACTCAGCCCCTTCCTATCCCTTGGGTACCATCCCTGACACTTTAGGATGCCAGGGGGACCCTGCTGGAACTGAGGGTGCTGCAAGGAGCGAGGGTTGGAGGGAATGTGGCCTGCTCCAACAGCCCACCAACAGAAGGCCAGCGGTGATCAACGTTCTCCTCCCACAAAAGCCCGCTCAGCCTGGGTGGTACCGGGGCAAAGGCCCCGGCACATGCGGCTGTTTCCCTGAGTTGCTTGTGACGCTACCAAAGTGTTGGAGGAAAGCTCGGATTGCCTGATGGGAAGACGAACGTCTTGGGAGTCCCATGATGAGTTAAGGAGCAGGTGCCGGGCGTCTTGGTGACAGAGGGGAAAAGCCACGTGACCTGTAGGTTCTGCCAAGAGCAGTGGTTCATCTAGAGTGAGGGGAAAAGGGACAGGTGGCCAGGGAGAACAGGGACATCCTGACGAAGCCACTGGGTACTTACTCGGCAGGGCTGTGGTTGGGGGCTGAACAGCTGTGAGAAAGAGAAGGAAAGTCAGACCCAAAGAGCACAGGGGCCCCCCCGGACTCCAAGCTTGAGCAGACTCAGCGGGGATAGGCTGAGCTGCAGCTGCTCACGTGCCCCCCGCGTGGACGCCGCCAGCCACCTGCCACGCAGCTCTCGGGGCCTCCGGGAGCTCCACCCTCTGTCCCACCCCCAAGGCCTGCCTGGCTGTGCCCAAGGGCTTCCTTCCCAGAAGAGGAGAGCCCCTAGCCGTGCCCGGGACAGGCCACCCCGGCCGCGGCATGGACACCCCACGCGAGCAGCAAGGGGGAGTCCCAGCAGCTCTGGAGGAAGACCCCTTTGCCGCAGCCCAGGGACAATGATTTGGAGACTGATTGAGGCGTCCCCTAGTCTCTGCTCAGGATAGAGCTCCAGCTCCAGGGCCCTCGCTGGCTCGTGAGCATTCTGTGCTGCAGGCACTTGCCATGCCCTACACCCCACCCCACTTCTCTGCTGCTCCTAGTGCCCTCCCCAAGTCACAGTCTAGCCGCGAATCCTGTCCTCTGAGTTGGCTTCTGGCAAGACCCAAAGCGATGCTCCCATCAAGGAATGAGGGCGCTCCACTGTCCAACCGCCCCTGCCAAAGCCGTGTGCCCCCAGAAGGAAGCCCCAGAGAAAACCAGGTGTGGACCCAGCAGTCAGTCCTGCCGAGAAGGTGGGGGCACGCTTGGTCTGCCCACGCACGGCGCAGCAGACGCTCTCTGGGACCCACTGTGCAGTCATTGTTCCCAAGCAGTCCTGGTGCCTCACGGTTGGCCAAAGAGGGGAGGTCGAGCTGTAGGGGCCAGCTGCCCCCAGGAAACCTCAGAGCTGCACAGGATCTCTGGGAGGGGCTGGGGTGGGGAGGGGCCCTGGAGTGGGACGTGCGTCCGTTCTCAGCAAACGTCCCGCCAGAAGGGGGTCCGGGGATCTCGGAGGCCCACCTGAGCAGACGACACCGGCATCCTCGTCGTGACCACAGTTGTGGCTGTTCCAGCCGTTGTGGGTGCAGCTCCACAGGTAGGACTCGTGGCCTGAGCAGCGCACGTCGTCCAGGACAATTGGCCCCGAGCCCTGACCGAAGTGGGCACTTCCTGGGGCTGACGTGGCCCAGCCACAGCCCAGCTGCCGGCACACCACGTTGGCATCGTTGGTGTCCCAGTCGTCGTCGCACACGGTGCCCCACGAGCCTCGGTACAGGACCTCCACCCGGCCCTGACACCGGTCACCTCCGTTCACCAGCCTCAGGGCCAAACCCGATTCGGTCCCTAGGGGGAGCACGAGAACACCTCCTCCGTGTCCGGCTTGAGGACCCGGGCCGAAGGCACATTCCACACTCAGGGGAGATCCTCACAGCTTCATTCCCGGGGCCAGCTGCCACCTTGGCAGGTGCCCAGAGGGGAATCTTCTTCACAGGGAAAGGAGCAGAGACACACTGTGCAGCTGGGGTCTCAGGAGGCCCAAATAGGGAGAAGTACCCTGTGAGGGCCACTGGAGGTGGGCAGGAAAGGAACCCCCAAGCCACATCGGGCACCCCTTGGGGTGGAGCTCCGTGGGGATCGGTAGCAGGCCAAGCCCATCACCCTGTTTGGAGCTTGTTGACTCATGTGCGCTCCTGCCTGGGTTCTGCCAAGTCCCAGCAAACGAGGGGACCCGTCGAGAAGCCAGAGGCTTGCTTGGTCTGCCCACGGGGAGGTGGACGCTCTCTGGGACCCACTGTGTGGTCATTGCTCCCAAGCATTCATGGTGCCCCATGGCTCACCAAAGAGGAGAAGGGAGCTGAGCCCACCGTTCCCCTGGAGGCTGCGCAGTAGGGGCCAGCTGCTCCCAGGATCACGGGCGGCACAGGATCTCTGGGAGATGCTGGGGTAGGGAGGGGCTCTGGAGTGGGAAGTGCATTTGTTCTCAGCAAAGGTCCCACCAGAAGGGGGTTTGGGGATCTCAGAGGCCCACCCGAACAGATGACACCGGCATCCTCGTGGTGACCACAGTTGTGGCTGTTCCAGTCGTTGTGGGCACGGCTCCACAGGTTGGACTTGTATCCTGAGCAGCGCACGTCGTCCAGAAAAATATACCCTGAGCCCTCACCGAAGTGGGCACTTCCCGGGGCCGACATGGCCCGGCCACAGTCCAGCTGCCTGCACACCACGTTGGCATCGTTGGTGTCCCAGTCGTCATCACACACAGTGCCCCACCAGCTTCGGTACAGGACCTCCACCCGGCCCTGACACGGGTCACCTCCGTTCACCAGCCTCAGGTCCAAACCCGATTCGGTCCCTAGAGGAAGACACAGCATTCCTCTTGTAAGTTCCTAGTGAGAGACAAGGTCTCAGACCTCTAAAGAATTCCTAATTTTTCCCGTTACACAAAGATCCTTGAGAGAATCAGTAACTAGGTTGGATCCATAACATTCCTTGAATTAGGGTGCTTCACCGTTAAAGGTACAGTGACTGCTCTGCCAAAACCCAATCCACCAGAGCTGAAGGAAAAGAATACCTCTCAGGTGGATCCTGGAGAGGACCTGAAAACTATTCACAGGTTCCCTCACTGAGCACCCATGGGCAGAGCTCCAACTTGCTTGAATCTGGGACGCATGAATGCTCATGCTGAAGAGTAGCCTGATGCCCCAGGATGTCATAGCAGGAGCGCTGACACTCGTCTGGGGCTCTGAGGTTAGCTTAGAGAGCATTTCACCACTGGTCCTCTTGGCCCAAAGCCGGGTCTTTGGGGCCAGTTTGGCCAGGGTCAGCACAGAGGTGTTCTGATGGGAGCACTGGCACTGTGGACAAGAGACGGATCCCACTGGACACTGAACCAAAGCACACTGATTCTTGGAGACCCCATGTTCAGGCTGACCACTCCCCACAGGAGGATGGACCAAGAAGGAGGCTCCCACTCAAGCCAGGCTCCCTGGTTCACATGGGATGTCCCTTTGCACAACATGCTCACAACACTCACTCTCACCCCATCCCCTAAAAGTTTCCCTTGAATGAGAGTCACACCCTTGGTACACTCCGCATCATGAGCTTCAGAGAAGGACCCATATGAAACTATCCATTACCGACTGCAGCCGGAGTCTCAGTGCTTGTTATAGTAGTCCCTGCATATACAGATTGTAGAAGGGGAGACAAACAGAAGCTACAAAGTGAGGACTCCTCTGAGGGACTCAAGGACCGAAAATAAAGTAGAATCTGCCAAGGAGATGTTATTTAGGCCTTGAATTTTATTTTGGTGTGTGACTTTGGAAAAGTCAAGAAACCCGTTTAGACTCGAGGTCTTCCACTCTAAAAGACTGTTTTTGGGGGCAATATCTCTGCGACAACATATGGACCCTGATTCTGACCTTCCCACAGGGACCTATGCAGGGCTCCAGGGGTGGATACAAAAGACTCTTCCCATCCCGATGCTTCTGATTGATTTCTCTTGTCTAATCATTGGCTAGTACATATGGTATTGACATGTGTACCATCAGGATTCCCAACTGATGCATGCTGACTCCTGGGCAGGGACCTTGGTGTGGAGGCTGTCCTTCCTCTTGTCCCAGGGCCAAAGTTTCCCCAGGAGATGGGCAGTGACTTTCCTTCCCCAAGCCCAGCTGCCAGAACTTCAGGCTATATTGACTGTACCTCCCAACGCTGCCACTACAGGCCCCCAGGGGGATGCACGAGACCTCTGATGCCAACAGGCTGAAGGAACACGGGTCCTCTATGTTGAGAAGGAACCAAAGTGGCCTAATATGGGCTCAGGAAAGGGCACAGGCAAGGATGCTGGCCCAGCTGGTTTGCACCTGCCTTTCCAGGCCCTGCAGCCAGAGACCCAGCACCACAGCCCCGCCAGGGGTCAGCGTGCATCATTCAGACCACAGGCTGGGCACTGAGCATGGGTAACAGGACCTCCCTGGAGACAGGACTCCAACCTCCAGCCTGGACGTCCTTGGAGATGCCTCTGCTGCTTGATTCCTTCCCAACCTCAGGGACATTGTCCGTGGAAAGGATACCCATTCAGGCCTGAGGCCTTGTTCAGAGGGCCCCCCTTTGGGACCGGAGTACTCCCACCTCTTACACCTTTGGCACTCCTTCTGGATCAGAGATCACCTATGGGTGCAGTGGCATAATGAACCCAACAGGGATTCCATGAAACAAATGCCTTCCACAGCAGCTGTCGGTGGTGCCTCCGTGGAAATCAAGGAAACTACAAAGCAGAGAAAAGAAGAGGTCATTCGATGCTGCCCCTCATTTGGGGAGGGCTGGCCCTCTGCTTCCTCAGCTCTAAAGCAAGAGGTGGATGCAGAGTTTCAGAAGCCCCGCCCGCTCCTAAAAGGCTATGTTTCTTTCTTGTGAAACTCATCTCTTGGTCACTTTGCCAGCGCTCGTTCAATGCTGAGATGCCACCAGGGACATTCTTTGCTCCTGTCATCATCCTCCTGCCTCCTCTGCTTCCACAGTCGCCATCCAAAAACTCACCCCGTTGACTAACATCCCCGCCTGATTCACAAGATTGGACTTCAAATACTAACCGCCTACTTCTGTGGCTCAAACACACCCTCAAATGACAAATGTCTACTGTCGCTGAGATATCCCTGAAAGGTGGTACCAACTAGGAAGGATGACAGTTTCCAAAAACGCATCCTCAAATGCTGAAATAAACCCGCTCCAAAGTGACAGCTTGGAGGGCCACATTCTCTTGGGGAGCCCATACTCCTGTGGTGGTTGGATTACCAGGGTCACATTCTACGCATGGTGGCGTGTACACAACCCAGGCCACATGGCAAATGCCAGACGTTGCTCTGAAGATGGACAATTTAACTAGAAACTGCCCCTTGGCGGACACACACCGGGCAGTATCCTCGGAGGTTTCTTTGTGGCTTTAAGGACCCCTTGGTGCCCGAGCACCGACAGCACTCTGTGAACCAGGGAGGAATGCGGCACTGGGATTTGCTTGGTTGAGCCAGGGAGAATTTCTCTCTTCCGCTGAGGATGTAAATACCTATTGCTTGTCATGTAATCCTCAGTATTGAGAACACACTGGTTACTCCTCATTCCGATTCTGGTATAGATTTAAGAGTGAAGGACCAGAAGTCCCCCATCCTTCTCCCCTCCTTTAAAAGGAGGAGAAAGGGCCCCTTAGGAAGGCATTGGGTCATCTCAGGACGGGGACGGCCATGATGCTGCTCATCGGAAGGTGTCCAGTGGGTGATTGTGTCAGCAAGTTCTGAAGGGGACTGAGTTTGAAACCCGCCTTCACTACCTCCAGCTTCGGAATTTAGGCTAGTCACTTGCGCTCTCTGGGCCTCCATTGCTTTATCTGTGAAAAAAGGACAGTGAAACCAGATCTCTGACCTCAAAGAAGACATGACTTTGAGTACTTCAAAGCATTATGCGCATGCCCCATGTTCTGGACAGCAGGAGCCCCTGTCCTCAGAGTGGCACAGGTGACAGCATGAGACGATGCCTGCACTAACTGAGGACATGACTCCAGCATCTTCCCTGTGGCCACATTCATGGTTGTACCACTCGCTGTGGGGGCAGCTTGACAGGTAAGGCTCCCATCCCGAGCGGTACACTGCACCCAGGAGAATATTCCCTGAGCCCTGACCAAAGTGGGCCCCGCTCAGGGCTGACACTGAATGGCCACAGCCGAGCTGCTGACAGACGACATCTGTGTCCTGGGCGTCCCAGCTGTCATCACACACGGTGCCCCAGTAGCCTTGGTCCAGGACCTCCACCCGGCCCTGACAGCGGTCGCCTCCATCACCAGCCTCAAGGGAAAGCAGCATCAACACAGTGGATAGCCCTCGTCTTCACGGTTTCCAACCCTGGTTTTTACCACCCGGCACTGCCTGTTCTCAATCTTCCTCTGACTCCTGCCCCGTCTCCTTCACTGATTTTTCTCCTCTCTCAGGACCATATGTATGGCTGCTCTCCCAAGCACTGTCTCAGCCCTCTTCTTACTCTATCTTTTCCCACTAAAGGACCTCGTACTCTGAGAGCTCTCCAGGAAGAGGACCCCAAATCCACCTCTCCAGGGCTGATCAGCCCTGACAACCCCAGTCTTAACCTCTACACCAACATTGTCAACGGCCTCCTGGATACCCCACCCCCCACCCCATGCTCAACACAGACCCTCTCCTCCTACTCGGTGCCCATACCCATGCTGAGACACCTCGGAAAGCATTTTTAGGAAGACACAGATGTCAACTGGTAACTAAACTCTGGGACTGGGAGGTTGTGGGACCCAAGGCCATCCCCAAGGGCTCAGGAAGGGCTGCTGCAGAGAATCCTGCTGGGTTTTGGATATAGGACAGGAAGGACCTCCTCTGACGGGGTCCACCTGGGCCCTCAGCCCCTTCCTTGCAAAGGTCCACGCTGACCAGAACACAAGCCCAGGGCCTCCATGCCAGCCTCTGCACAGCCGCACGTCTTTCCTAAAATCTCTGCCCCCCAGGCTGCCCCACTGACCTAAAGTTGAGTGCTCATCAGAATCAGCTAGGACGTTTGAATGCAGGTCCTTGGAATTCTCCTCATCCCCCTCCAGAGACTGATTGCTAGCGCTTGAGGTGGGGCTCAGCAATCTGCATTTTTATATAACCGAGAATAAGGATGGTCTATAGACCACACACTGAGCACCTGAGCTGCATGGCCCAGGACTGAATGCAGCTTTCATGTTTGTGATGTAACTACGGAAGCATGACTTTGCCAAGACTTTCCAAAGGAAGTGACAGAAGATATGTGCATATATTTTAAGAGCTACTTGCTCTTGCTTATTTTTTCTTAATGCCTATATTTGCCTTAATTTCAAGTGAACTTAGGTTTTCAGCATTTTGCCAAATGGTTCTTGGCTACATCGTAGGTCATACTGGTTGATATAAAGACTTTTCCACAAGTGCATTGCTAGCCTTAACACGCCTTTCACAATGGCCTCGATCTCCTTTCCACCTTATTTGTCCAGAACCAGTCCTCCCAGGACGCTTCTAAGCAGGAAAACCCACAGCGTGGACTCGCTCTGTGCTGTTTCAGGGGATCATGTTCCCTGCCTTCAGGGACTTAGGCCCTAATGGAAAGACAGACTCTAATCAGCTGATCACTCAGTTACAATCAGAGCTGTGATAAGTGCTGTAGCCATTTACCAGCCATCAGAGAGAGCAGTCCCGAGAACGTCACAGGTGAACTGAGGTCCAGAGCCAGTGTGGGAGTGAGCCAGACAGAGCAGGAAGGAAGAGTGTTTCTCTGGGATTCACTGTCACTGCTGTCAGGAGCTTGAGGGGACAGATACAGACTTAGATTGACGGTAGCCACCCTCCCCCAGCAGTCAGATGCTGCCCTCCTCCATGGTTTAGCCATCCTCAGATCATATCCAGCCAGGGTAGTGCCCTGATGGGTGGTTATATGTGGGTCCCATTTCCCAAATTGTGCCCTTGACACAATTTCTGAAACTCTAGAGAAAAAAAGACTTCTGAGGAAGGAAGTTTTGGAAGTGTTGCCTGCCATTGGCAGCGGAAGCCCTTTTGTCTTCTGGGGGAAATGCGTGACGAGCAGGTGTGGGGACAGCTGCAGTTGGTCCCAGTTCCTGTTTGCCTTCTACGTCCTCGTTGGAATCTGGATGAAGATGGAGGCAAATCCAGAGGTCCATCCGTGAGTAAATATCTGGGGCTCATCCTTGGTCATGTCTTGAACTGACCTACTAAGCAATGAGCAATCTGGCACAGTCTCCACCTGTGGCACCCTCTCCCTTTGTACCACCCACGTAGCTGGCCATTTGCTTGGGGACATTGAGACTCCACAGAGAGGGCTCTGATTAGGCTCCCATCCACCAAATCCTTAAACCCCACTCTCTGGGAGAGACTCTATGGCAGAGAAGAGACAGTACCCGAGAGGCTGAAATCACCTGGCTGCTTATGACAGATGAAAGGTGAAAACCTTCTTAAAGACGAAAACCACAATGATGAAAAGGTTCTTACCCTGGAATGGTGCTGCAAAATCCATGGAAAAACAGTATGGAATCTTAGTCGAGGCTGCCTGGTGACTTCCCTTTGAGAACCCAATTCGGCGAGCTTATGGAAAGTAGATTAGCGTGGACCACCTTCCTTGCAAGGACTACAAGGAGTGGCTGGTAGCAGGCAGCGGCTGTGACAAAAGGCAGCACAGGATGATAGGTAACAGCATGGACAGTAGAGTTGGGGTCTGGGTGTCCTTGGGCTACCTTTATAGCGTCTGTGCCTCAGTGTCCTCACATGTAAGTGAGGATGGGGTTGGGGGAAGGATTAAATGAGACCGTGCATATAAATAGCAAGACATGGGATTCTCTTCACCAGCCACGAAGATGCAATAACTCTTCAGTAGACATTTGCTTAAGTTCCAGAGCATTTTCCAGAGCGCTGTTGGAGCCACGACACAATCTCCTTAGGCTTCTCTTCCAGAGTCACGGGAGTGGCACATCTGGTAGATATTGGTTAGGTTGATGATACTCTGCTTTTTCTTAATGCAAAGCTCTTCAGTCTTACCCCAATAGAGCTCTAATGTGCACCATGTCCAAATGTGCACAATAGGAGCTTTGGGAGATTTGGGGCAATGGCTGAGTCCAGATGGAAAGGTACCAGCTCTCTCGGAAAGGGACTAGGTCTTTGTGGAACGTCTTGAGAGATGTCTTTGTGGCTTTTCCTAGTTAGTCCCTCTGGCAGCTTGACTTTCTTGGACACTTATCCCCAGTGGCAGGGAAGAGTCTGTTTCCGCGTCTAGAAAACAAATAAGCGGAAGCTTCTTTCTCCACGTGATTTACCCCCATTCCTCAACTGGCAGCCAGCATCATCTACAACTATGTGGCCGATTATTGGAAGAGTGCAAGTGGGTGTCAGTAAAACTGTGCAAAAGAGTTTATTCAGAATGCATGGACATAGCACAACTGGAGACAACTTCAATGTTCTGTTTAGTGTAATGGATGAGTATTGTCAAGACCTGGGAGCTCAGAGCTTCTGATTCTGATGCAGATTCTGACACTGCCCTGAGACTAAGCAAGATGCCTAGAGCCTGTCCAGGGGGGTTGCATGGTGTCATGTGTATGGTGTTCAAGTAGCAGAGTTTTGAATGTAGGAGTCTCTCAGGCCTGTCTGTCAGCTTGTCCTTGAATGTGGGAGCAGGGATGGTGTGTCAGAAATGAGGAGGGGGTGTTCTGGTGCAGATGTTTCCAGTTTTGTGACCTCTGTTGAAAGAATATTCCGGCTGTCTGTTTCTGTTATGAATTTCTTCTTCATGTTCAGGGTGTGTAGCCACTGACCTCAGTGGCCCTCTTGTGGCCATCAACAGCGTGGAGCAGGGCAGCTGGAAGAGTCCATTGTGGACCCCACGTTCAGGGTGTAGAGACAGGGGGTGGCGTTCTCTGACAGCCTGTACCCCACTGGCCTGTGGTTCCGTGAGAGAAATTCAGGTCTCTGACCGCTGACTGCTGATCCTGGCTGGCCTTGCATTTCAATAGTTGCTGAGAAGTTTGTCAGATGCCTTAGCCCTCCCTGTGTGAGGAAGCAAGAAAAAAAGGATTATGAAAGCAACCTTCCTAGAAATTCCGGTAAGAATTTAAACATAGCAGATCTCTTTGTATTAAGGAGATTGTGGTACATGAGCATCATAAAAGATGAAAGCGAACCATTGCACGCCCCTTAGCAAAATGCGGTGGTCCAAGTTCTTGCTGACAAATATCATGGATGAAATCCTTTGCGTGGAGGTGGGTGAGAGCACTATGTTTTATTTCTGCACTTAGAATTATATTACTGACTCCTTGATTCTTGGATCTGAGGAAATTCATCTAAGCTATTGTCATCTGAAGCCTCGTAATGTGAGATTTCAGGTGTACAGTCAATTTCACCATTATCGTCAGCATCCAGGGTGCTGTTTTCTGTCTCTTTGCATTTATCTTCTGCTTCACCAATTATTGTGAAACATCTTCCTTCATCAATTTTCTTCTCTCTGCCATTGTGAATAGAAAATGAAAAATTCTGGATTCCTAACTGCATTCATGAAAGCGAAAAGCACACTGTAATGACAATTTCTCCAGCCTTTAAAAAAATACCTTCTTGAAAGATAATACAATATTTTGGGCCCTGAAGAATGATGGTTTATTTCACCATTTCATCTTCCTTCTATGCAATGCCACCACTCTTCCATATTCTGATCATGTGTCTTTTTTATAATAGTAATTGATGGATTAATAAAGGACGAGCTATTTCCTTGAATGATGAAGTAGAAGCACGTTTCAAGATACAGGAAAATTAGATCACTGAGAACCCATAATGCATCTTGGATTTGCACAAGGATCCAATGAATCCAAATAGTGACTGTAAGATAGAATGAGGTTCGTTCCAGTTTTTAAATGAATAAATATACTCTTTGAACTTGGGAGACCTTTCAAAATATGTAAAAGCCATGAAATATCAATCATCACAAATATTATCAGACCTGTTTAACCAAAGATACTCAAAAAACTAAAATTGAGTCCAATGGACCTGACGGTACACTGAGAGTTAACCTGAAGTGACAGGGACGTGGAGAGCTTTAGTGTGGCCTCACTGATGATAAAGATCCAGAGTTCTCCATTTTTGGGGTTTCTTGAAGATAGAGTGAAAATTTCTCAGGGTATGGATCAGAAGGAACAGGAGATCTGACATCCAAATATGTACTTATTTAGGGGGCACGGAGTGGCTGTTGACTGTAGTCAAATTTCAGACTCGAGGGTGATTCAACAGCCCCCCGAAATCCCTGACCCCTGCTTAAGCTGCCTCTCTTGTCCAGCCTTTCTTTCTGAGCATAGATTGCGTCCTGTGACTATAAACTGTAGTGTTAGAGGGGCTGGAATAGACACATGTACTCTATTACATATAAAATTATTGAGCATCTCGTATCCAACCCACTTGTTTTAATCTCCTATTGCAAAACCCCAAACCCTTAGCAAGAACACTGGAGGCACGCAAACCTAAGATCAAATCACAGTGCCACCTGGCATGATTGTGAGTTGAAGCTTTAGTCAGTATCAGCAGGAGATCATTTACCAACAGCAGACCCTCCTATCTAAGATGAATTTGGTTTCTTTCTAGGTTCGTGGAACCCGCAGACTACCACTTATGGTAGGACCTTTCTCCTTCCTTGTCTTCCCGGGGTTTTGCTCATTGGCTGGGTCTGCCAGGTCTGCTGCTGCTGCTGTTGGCTAGTTGAGGGTGAGTTTAATCTTGGTCATGGAGCAAGTGCCTGCCCTTGAGAAAGCAGGGATGGAGAGGGAAGGGTCAAGGGGTGCCAAGATTCTAGGCACATCCCAGCTGAGCACTCAACCAGTCCCATCTTTCATTCTCCTTCCTTCTTGTCTCCCCTCACACCCATCCATCCATCCCTCCATCCATCCATCCAATCATCCATCCACCCATTCATTCATCCATCCACCCATTCATCCATCCATCCATCCATTCATCCATTGCATGACATTGTCTTCAGTCTCGTGTCAGGAGTTATATGAGAGTCAGTGCCTCTCCTCACTGGAGTGACAGTCTTGAAGATAGCTGATATCCTCCCAGGGCTTGTTATTTACCCTGCACAAAAGTATTTTCATACATCAAATGAGTTAATGTATTAAAAAAGCACTTAAAATACTGCCTGGCACATAAGGCTCAACTAATGCACATAATTAATGCTGTTATCGTGAAATCTTCCCAACAGCACTTTGCTGTGAGAAGTGTTATGACCCCATTTTGCACATGGGGAAACTGGGACACAGTCAGGTAAGTTGTCAGTAGTTCCACGTCTAAGGTCACAGGGTGGGTAAGTGTGTGGGCAGAGATTCGAATCCGAAACAGGTGCCTTTGCCTTTGTGTGTGCTTCTTACTAAATGTATCCGTCTCTCCTTCTTCTCCACTGTGAGAGTGTGACATTTGCTCCGAATTTGACATGTCAGGGTCCTTTATGGGCTCACTTAGCACAGCTGACCCTGCCAGAGCGTTCTTGGCTCCATGAGTTGAGGCCGCTCCCTGCCCTTTCAGAGCACGCCCTGAGAGCGTGCCCGGAAGAGACTCGAGGGGCAGCTTTCTGGGGATTGACGCCCAGCAAGTGCCAGGCTGAGGCAGGGAAACTGAGAGCTCTTCCGCATTCTCAGGAGTTACCAGAAGGGGGCAGCAAGGAGGGCTGACGAAGTCCAAATGCACCTTGGGAGACAGTCCAATTTGCCTTCCCTCCCTCCTTACCTGACCCCTCCTCTTACAAGAGACACAGCAACCACCTGTCCCCTTATCTTCCATCCCATTCCAACCTCTCTGGTCACTCCCTGACCACAAGTCCCTCAGACCCTCAAACTAACTGGTGAAAAGCCAGAGTGAGGATTTGGCTCCTTCTGTCAGGATGTTGGGCTGGATCCCTGAGGACCTGCTGCCTGTTTTCCTTGGATAATCAGTGATTTAGCAGGACCATGTCAAGCAGGAACAGTGTACCTCCTGACTCCCTAGGTGTGGTCATCTTCATGGTGAGACTTAGGCTGTCTAAGATCCTCACAGGTGGCTTAAGAGGTAGGTCGAGGCCCAGTCTTGGACGAATGCTGTCTTAGACTTGATTCTGATGCGAGTGGACAGTACATTGAGGTGTTTTGAGCCAGAAAGTGACTTGAAGATATCTGCACTTTCTAAAGATAAAATTTTGGACAGTCTGAGGGAGAGAGGTAAATCATCTCAGCATGGGCATGGGCACCCAGTAGGCCCTCCACAAATGCTAGTTGAATCAGTGAAGGTGAATGAACTAGAGAAAGGAGGGGCAGGGGTAGGGAGATCAGTGGGAGGCCCCGGAGTAGGCCAAGTTCAAGAGAAGGAAGGTCTAGCCTGACAAAGTGGTGGTGGGAATAAAAGGAAAGACGACCTTGGCAATAGGTTGGATCTAAGAGGTGAGGAGAAGGAATAATCAAAGATGACAAGCTAATTTCCAGCACAGTTGAAGGGGAGCACGGTGATGTCGTTGACTGAAATGGAGGAGAGAGTCTGTGTTGAGCATGGGGTGGTGGGCTGGGGTATCCAGGAGCCGTTGACAATGTTGGTGTAAAGGTTAAGACTGGGGTTGTCAGGGCTGATCAGCCCTGGAGAGGTGGATTTGGGGTCCTCTTCCTGGAGAGCTCTCAGCGTACATGAGGTCCTTTAGAGGGAAAAGATAGAGTAAGAAGAGGGCTGAGACAGTGCTTGGGAGAGCAGCCATACATATGGTCCCGAGAGAGGAGAAAAATCAGTGAAGGAGACGGGGCAGGAGTCAGAGGAAGATTGAGAACAGGCAGTGCCGGGTGGTAAAAACCAGGGTTGGAAACCGTGAAGACGAGGGCTATCCACTGTGTTGATGCTGCTTTCCCTTGAGGCTGGTGATGGAGGCGACCGCTGTCAGGGCCGGGTGGAGGTCCTGGACCAAGGCTACTGGGGCACCGTGTGTGATGACAGCTGGGACGCCCAGGACACAGATGTCGTCTGTCAGCAGCTCGGCTGTGGCCATTCAGTGTCAGCCCTGAGCGGGGCCCACTTTGGTCAGGGCTCAGGGAATATTCTCCTGGGTGCAGTGTACCGCTCGGGATGGGAGCCTTACCTGTCAAGCTGCCCCCACAGCGAGTGGTACAACCATGAATGTGGCCACAGGGAAGATGCTGGAGTCATGTCCTCAGTTAGTGCAGGCATCGTCTCATGCTGTCACCTGTGCCACTCTGAGGACAGGGGCTCCTGCTGTCCAGAACATGGGGCATGCGCATAATGCTTTGAAGTACTCAAAGTCATGTCTTCTTTGAGGTCAGAGATCTGGTTTCACTGTCCTTTTTTCACAGATAAAGCAATGGAGGCCCAGAGAGCGCAAGTGACTAGCCTAAATTCCGAAGCTGGAGGTAGTGAAGGCGGGTTTCAAACTCAGTCCCCTTCAGAACTTGCTGACACAATCACCCACTGGACACCTTCCGATGAGCAGCATCATGGCCGTCCCCGTCCTGAGATGACCCAATGCCTTCCTAAGGGGCCCTTTCTCCTCCTTTTAAAGGAGGGGAGAAGGATGGGGGACTTCTGGTCCTTCACTCTTAAATCTATACCAGAATCGGAATGAGGAGTAACCAGTGTGTTCTCAATACTGAGGATTACATGACAAGCAATAGGTATTTACATCCTCAGCGGAAGAGAGAAATTCTCCCTGGCTCAACCAAGCAAATCCCAGTGCCGCATTCCTCCCTGGTTCACAGAGTGCTGTCAGTGCTCGGGCACCAAGGGGTCCTTAAAGCCACAAAGAAACCTCCGAGGATACTGCCCGGTGTGTGTCCGCCAAGGGGCAGTTTCTAGTTAAATTGTCCATCTTCAGAGCAACGTCTGGCATTTGCCATGTGGCCTGGGTTGTGTACACGCCACCATGCGTAGAATGTGACCCTGGTAATCCAACCACCACAGGAGTATGGGCTCCCCAAGAGAATGTGGCCCTCCAAGCTGTCACTTTGGAGCGGGTTTATTTCAGCATTTGAGGATGCGTTTTTGGAAACTGTCATCCTTCCTAGTTGGTACCACCTTTCAGGGATATCTCAGCGACAGTAGACATTTGTCATTTGAGGGTGTGTTTGAGCCACAGAAGTAGGCGGTTAGTATTTGAAGTCCAATCTTGTGAATCAGGCGGGGATGTTAGTCAACGGGGTGAGTTTTTGGATGGCGACTGTGGAAGCAGAGGAGGCAGGAGGATGATGACAGGAGCAAAGAATGTCCCTGGTGGCATCTCAGCATTGAACGAGCGCTGGCAAAGTGACCAAGAGATGAGTTTCACAAGAAAGAAACATAGCCTTTTAGGAGCGGGCGGGGCTTCTGAAACTCTGCATCCACCTCTTGCTTTAGAGCTGAGGAAGCAGAGGGCCAGCCCTCCCCAAATGAGGGGCAGCATCGAATGACCTCTTCTTTTCTCTGCTTTGTAGTTTCCTTGATTTCCACGGAGGCACCACCGACAGCTGCTGTGGAAGGCATTTGTTTCATGGAATCCCTGTTGGGTTCATTATGCCACTGCACCCATAGGTGATCTCTGATCCAGAAGGAGTGCCAAAGGTGTAAGAGGTGGGAGTACTCCGGTCCCAAAGGGGGGCCCTCTGAACAAGGCCTCAGGCCTGAATGGGTATCCTTTCCACGGACAATGTCCCTGAGGTTGGGAAGGAATCAAGCAGCAGAGGCATCTCCAAGGACGTCCAGGCTGGAGGTTGGAGTCCTGTCTCCAGGGAGGTCCTGTTACCCATGCTCAGTGCCCAGCCTGTGGTCTGAATGATGCACGCTGACCCCTGGCGGGGCTGTGGTGCTGGGTCTCTGGCTGCAGGGCCTGGAAAGGCAGGTGCAAACCAGCTGGGCCAGCATCCTTGCCTGTGCCCTTTCCTGAGCCCATATTAGGCCACTTTGGTTCCTTCTCAACATAGAGGACCCGTGTTCCTTCAGCCTGTTGGCATCAGAGGTCTCGTGCATCCCCCTGGGGGCCTGTAGTGGCAGCGTTGGGAGGTACAGTCAATATAGCCTGAAGTTCTGGCAGCTGGGCTTGGGGAAGGAAAGTCACTGCCCATCTCCTGGGGAAACTTTGGCCCTGGGACAAGAGGAAGGACAGCCTCCACACCAAGGTCCCTGCCCAGGAGTCAGCATGCGTCAGTTGGGAATCCTGATGGTACACATGTCAATACCATATGTACTAGCCAATGATTAGACAAGAGAAATCAATCAGAAGCATCGGGATGGGAAGAG
This sequence comes from Equus asinus, assembly GCF_041296235.1. Taxonomy (NCBI): domain Eukaryota; kingdom Metazoa; phylum Chordata; class Mammalia; order Perissodactyla; family Equidae; genus Equus; species Equus asinus. The sequence goes on along the minus strand of NC_091791.1, from coordinate 10,374,235 downwards.
TCTTTTGTATCCACCCCTGGAGCCCTGCATAGGTCCCTGTGGGAAGGTCAGAATCAGGGTCCATATGTTGTCGCAGAGATATTGCCCCCAAAAACAGTCTTTTAGAGTGGAAGACCTCGAGTCTAAACGGGTTTCTTGACTTTTCCAAAGTCACACACCAAAATAAAATTCAAGGCCTAAATAACATCTCCTTGGCAGATTCTACTTTATTTTCGGTCCTTGAGTCCCTCAGAGGAGTCCTCACTTTGTAGCTTCTGTTTGTTTCCCCTTCTACAATCTGTATATGCAGGGACTACTATAACAAGCACTGAGACTCCGGCTGCAGTCGGTAATGGATAGTTTCATATGGGTCCTTCTCTGAAGCTCATGATGCGGAGTGTACCAAGGGTGTGACTCTCATTCAAGGGAAACTTTTAGGGGATGGGGTGAGAGTGAGTGTTGTGAGCATGTTGTGCAAAGGGAGATCCCATGTGAACCAGCGAGCCTGGCTTGAGTGGGAGCCTCCTTCTTGGTCCATCCTCCTGTGGGGAGTGGTCAGCCTGAACATGGGGTCTCCAAGAATCAGTGTGCTTTGGTTCAGTGTCCAGTGGGATCCGTCTCTTGTCCACAGTGCCAGTGCTCCCATCAGAACACCTCTGTGCTGACCCTGGCCAAACTGGCCCCAAAGACCCGGCTGTGGGGCCAAGAGGACCAGTGGTGAAATGCTCTCTAAGCTAACCTCAGAGCCCCAGACGAGTGTCAGCGCTCCTGCTATGACATCCTGGGGCATCAGGCTACTCTTCAGCATGAGCATTCATGCGTCCCAGATTCAAGCAAGTTGGAGCTCTGCCCATGGGTGCTCAGTGAGGGAACCTGTGAATAGTTTTCAGGTCCTCTCCAGGATCCACCTGAGAGGTATTCTTTTCCTTCAGCTCTGGTGGATTGGGTTTTGGCAGAGCAGTCACTGTACCTTTAACGGTGAAGCACCCTAATTCAAGGAATGTTATGGATCCAACCTAGTTACTGATTCTCTCAAGGATCTTTGTGTAACGGGAAAAATTAGGAATTCTTTAGAGGTCTGAGACCTTGTCTCTCACTAGGAACTTACAAGAGGAATGCTGTGTCTTCCTCTAGGGACCGAATCGGGTTTGGACCTGAGGCTGGTGAACGGAGGTGACCCGTGTCAGGGCCGGGTGGAGGTCCTGTACCGAAGCTGGTGGGGCACTGTGTGTGATGACGACTGGGACACCAACGATGCCAACGTGGTGTGCAGGCAGCTGGACTGTGGCCGGGCCATGTCGGCCCCGGGAAGTGCCCACTTCGGTGAGGGCTCAGGGTATATTTTTCTGGACGACGTGCGCTGCTCAGGATACAAGTCCAACCTGTGGAGCCGTGCCCACAACGACTGGAACAGCCACAACTGTGGTCACCACGAGGATGCCGGTGTCATCTGTTCGGGTGGGCCTCTGAGATCCCCAAACCCCCTTCTGGTGGGACCTTTGCTGAGAACAAATGCACTTCCCACTCCAGAGCCCCTCCCTACCCCAGCATCTCCCAGAGATCCTGTGCCGCCCGTGATCCTGGGAGCAGCTGGCCCCTACTGCGCAGCCTCCAGGGGAACGGTGGGCTCAGCTCCCTTCTCCTCTTTGGTGAGCCATGGGGCACCATGAATGCTTGGGAGCAATGACCACACAGTGGGTCCCAGAGAGCGTCCACCTCCCCGTGGGCAGACCAAGCAAGCCTCTGGCTTCTCGACGGGTCCCCTCGTTTGCTGGGACTTGGCAGAACCCAGGCAGGAGCGCACATGAGTCAACAAGCTCCAAACAGGGTGATGGGCTTGGCCTGCTACCGATCCCCACGGAGCTCCACCCCAAGGGGTGCCCGATGTGGCTTGGGGGTTCCTTTCCTGCCCACCTCCAGTGGCCCTCACAGGGTACTTCTCCCTATTTGGGCCTCCTGAGACCCCAGCTGCACAGTGTGTCTCTGCTCCTTTCCCTGTGAAGAAGATTCCCCTCTGGGCACCTGCCAAGGTGGCAGCTGGCCCCGGGAATGAAGCTGTGAGGATCTCCCCTGAGTGTGGAATGTGCCTTCGGCCCGGGTCCTCAAGCCGGACACGGAGGAGGTGTTCTCGTGCTCCCCCTAGGGACCGAATCGGGTTTGGCCCTGAGGCTGGTGAACGGAGGTGACCGGTGTCAGGGCCGGGTGGAGGTCCTGTACCGAGGCTCGTGGGGCACCGTGTGCGACGACGACTGGGACACCAACGATGCCAACGTGGTGTGCCGGCAGCTGGGCTGTGGCTGGGCCACGTCAGCCCCAGGAAGTGCCCACTTCGGTCAGGGCTCGGGGCCAATTGTCCTGGACGACGTGCGCTGCTCAGGCCACGAGTCCTACCTGTGGAGCTGCACCCACAACGGCTGGAACAGCCACAACTGTGGTCACGACGAGGATGCCGGTGTCGTCTGCTCAGGTGGGCCTCCGAGATCCCCGGACCCCCTTCTGGCGGGACGTTTGCTGAGAATGGACGCACTTCCCACTCCAGGGCCCCTCCCCACCCCAGCCCCTCCCAGAGATCCTGTGCAGCTCTGAGGTTTCCTGGGGGCAGCTGGCCCCTACAGCTCGACCTCCCCTCTTTGGCCAACCGTGAGGCACCAGGACTGCTTGGGAACAATGACTGCACAGTGGGTCCCAGAGAGCGTCTGCTGCGCCGTGCGTGGGCAGACCAAGCGTGCCCCCACCTTCTCGGCAGGACTGACTGCTGGGTCCACACCTGGTTTTCTCTGGGGCTTCCTTCTGGGGGCACACGGCTTTGGCAGGGGCGGTTGGACAGTGGAGCGCCCTCATTCCTTGATGGGAGCATCGCTTTGGGTCTTGCCAGAAGCCAACTCAGAGGACAGGATTCGCGGCTAGACTGTGACTTGGGGAGGGCACTAGGAGCAGCAGAGAAGTGGGGTGGGGTGTAGGGCATGGCAAGTGCCTGCAGCACAGAATGCTCACGAGCCAGCGAGGGCCCTGGAGCTGGAGCTCTATCCTGAGCAGAGACTAGGGGACGCCTCAATCAGTCTCCAAATCATTGTCCCTGGGCTGCGGCAAAGGGGTCTTCCTCCAGAGCTGCTGGGACTCCCCCTTGCTGCTCGCGTGGGGTGTCCATGCCGCGGCCGGGGTGGCCTGTCCCGGGCACGGCTAGGGGCTCTCCTCTTCTGGGAAGGAAGCCCTTGGGCACAGCCAGGCAGGCCTTGGGGGTGGGACAGAGGGTGGAGCTCCCGGAGGCCCCGAGAGCTGCGTGGCAGGTGGCTGGCGGCGTCCACGCGGGGGGCACGTGAGCAGCTGCAGCTCAGCCTATCCCCGCTGAGTCTGCTCAAGCTTGGAGTCCGGGGGGGCCCCTGTGCTCTTTGGGTCTGACTTTCCTTCTCTTTCTCACAGCTGTTCAGCCCCCAACCACAGCCCTGCCGAGTAAGTACCCAGTGGCTTCGTCAGGATGTCCCTGTTCTCCCTGGCCACCTGTCCCTTTTCCCCTCACTCTAGATGAACCACTGCTCTTGGCAGAACCTACAGGTCACGTGGCTTTTCCCCTCTGTCACCAAGACGCCCGGCACCTGCTCCTTAACTCATCATGGGACTCCCAAGACGTTCGTCTTCCCATCAGGCAATCCGAGCTTTCCTCCAACACTTTGGTAGCGTCACAAGCAACTCAGGGAAACAGCCGCATGTGCCGGGGCCTTTGCCCCGGTACCACCCAGGCTGAGGGGGCTTTTGTGGGAGGAGAACGTTGATCACCGCTGGCCTTCTGTTGGTGGGCTGTTGGAGCAGGCCACATTCCCTCCAACCCTCGCTCCTTGCAGCACCCTCAGTTCCAGCAGGGTCCCACTGGCATCCTAAAGTGTCAGGGATGGTACCCAAGGGATAGGAAGGGGCTGAGTCATCATGGGTTCCGTGTAGCAGGATACCTGATGGGCTCCATGTCCACCCTCTGCAGCCCCTGACTTTTCTGTGCAAGCTGCAGATTCTGGGCATGCCCTCGGGAGCACCAGCGAGTCCATGACGCAGAGGAGGGCAGCAGCAACGGTCTTCCCATGGCAAAGAGGACATGCCAGGCTTAGAGAGGGGTGGGAGCAGGTTGATGTGCAGCAGGGTCTTGGTCCCAAGGGGGGGGTCACTGAGCAGGTGGCTGGTGTGGCACTCACAGGCAGCAAGTGGCGGGCTCCACACATGGGACTGTTGTCATGAGGCCAACCAAAGCCTTTTTTGAGTCCTTCTTGACATGACTTGTAACTCTACCTTCCCTCTGTTGCACTTCCAGCCCCCTGGCCCATAACAACCTGAGATGTGGCATCGCCACTGGGTCAGTCTTCCTGTCTGCACTCCCTAGGGCTCCCTCTCTGCTTCAGGATCCATTTTGGGTGGGAGAGTGATGGGAGGAGGTTCAGGGTGTGCCCTTGCTTATCGTTGACACTGTGGGTGGGGTGGGACAGAGGGAGCAGGATCTGAAGCCCATGGCCTCGGTCTGATCTTGAGGGGCCAGCCACCTGTCTCGAGCAGGCTCCCTGTCCCAATGCTCGGCAAAGGGCCCCCTCTGGGATCTCAGGGGAAGCCCGGGAGTCCTCGCGAGTCCTGCCTGGACCTGGCTCCTGGCTGTCAGGCGACGGGCTGCCGTTCTGGGAAGAGGCGTGGAGAATGCCTGTACCACAGGCATCTGGCCCAGCTTCGTTGATCTCCTAGCAGTTGGGAGAACCCAGGCAGGACCACACAGGGGCCCACAAGCTCCAAATGCTGTCACCACCTTGGCCTGCCACTGGTCTCCATGCAGCTCTACTCCAGGGGGTGCTCAGTGTGGCTTGGGGGTTCCATTACTGCTCGCCTCCATCAGGCTTCAAGCAGTGTTTCCCCCCATTTGGGCATCCTTAGACCTGGGTTGGATATTACGTCTCTGCTCCTTTCCCTGCTTGCTTGTCAGGGCACAGCTTTGCACTTGGATAATGGTCCACCTTCACCCCATGGTGGGTGCATTCATTTGGACTATATATGGGGTAATTAATTAACTGCTGGCTCTCGCACAACTGTGGTCATGGGCAGGATTCCAGCATCCCTGCTCAGGTGGTCCTCCAAGATACTGGGCCTCTATTCTAATGTGTGGTTTTCTCTACTTGGCACCTCTTTCAGGATCTCCTCTCACCCTGAGCTTCGCTGGAAGGTGGCAGCTTCCCTGATCACTTCACCGATAGCCCTTGCTGTCCCTGAACGTTCTGGGTGGGCTGTAGCATCTTCTGTAGGTGGCACGGGAGCAAATAGGGTTTAATGGACATGAAGGTATAAGCTCAAATTCCCCAACATCTCTTTGTGGAGACTGTCCTCTGAGATGTATGTCTCCTCTTCAGGTCTGCTGGCCAACACCCAGGAAGCCCTTCTCAGTGATGGAGGGACAGGCATTTCTCCTTCTTAGCATCCCAGGGGACTTGTTCCACATGTCCTGGGCTCGGAGGCTGACTTGTTTCCTCTCCGTCTTGCAGATGCTCTAATCTCTTCCACCATCCCAGGTGAGTCGCAGCCGCCTGACTCAGTCAGAGTCCTCCCTGGAATTCTGCTCTGTCAGGTTTCCAGAGCAAGGAGGAGAGGGGCAGCCTCCTCCTGGGCAATGATTTCTCCTCAACTGCCTGGACTTGGTTCTGGCGACCAGCTGAGTCCCCAGAACCATTGCTCTCACTGAGCTCAGGCTGGACAGCCCCTGTGGCCTCTGCTGATTTCACATGAAGACGACTGTCCTAGCCATCCCATGGAGAATGTGACCATTTTAGAAACAGGGCCGAGTACCCACCTACAAATATTTGTCTGCTAAAGAATTCCTTCCCTCGGAGAGAGCCACCCCCTAGTGTTATTTAAGGGGTACTGAAAATATTCAGTGCTCAGTTCACTGGGAAGGGCTGTGGACCCTCGCCCTCCTTGGCCATTCCCAGTGCAAATCGAGAGGGTCAAGGGCCTTCCTATAGTAAGGACAAGGATCTACCTTTCTCTGTCCAACCAATGACCATGGAATTGAAAAGGGATCTACTAAAAGGATCTACTTAATGCTACTAAAGGATCTACTTAGGATCTACTAAAATGCTAAATGCTAAACGTTAAAATGGCTTCATTTTCTTCCTAGATTGGTGGCACCCATTGCCTACAAGCGCTGAGGTTAAGTATCGCTTTTTCCCACCTGGACCGTCGGGCATGGACGTCTTAGTCCATGCTTGGCTGTCCATGCAGCAGAGGCTTACAAAGGCACAGCCCACCTCATTTTGCTCGCACAGCCAGCCCTGGCTGCCCCTCCACACCCTGCACCCAGTGTGGGCACACCCAGCCCACATCCAGGCTGTGCACGTGCAGCCTTTGTGTCTGTCCTGGCAGGCCGATGACTTCTGGTTTAACGAAGGAAATCTACCTCCCCTCCTTTTAAGGAAGTGAGAGAAGTGCTTCTTCAGAGAATAGAATTAAAAGCTTATTTTTCTTGTAGTATCTCTACAGTTTTGGGATAAATGGAGAATTTCACTAATAATCCTGATTTTTCAAGTAATTTTTACCCCATGACATGGATATGGTTCCATAGCTGTCCGTTGCTCTTAAGAAATGATATAGTGCCCTTTTCATGTCTTTGAATCTTCTCTTGCCATCAGTTTTAGTGCCTGCATTGTATTCCATTGCACAGCCATGCCCACAAATTTTTTAATCCCCAATTGTTGGATATTCAAGTTGTTTCTATTTCTGTGTTGTTCTAAATGACCCTGTGCTAAGAAATATTTTTATAAATAAATCTTCACATGCTTTCTCACATTTTCCTTTAAGACACAAATAGATTTACCGGTCTAAATTTAGCATAGTGCCTGGTGCATAGAATCTTCTTATTCAATACCAACTCATTACGCTAAGTATTTTAAGGTCTTTGTTTTGTGTATGGTCAAATTGCCATTAAGAACTATTGTAAAATTACAGAATGATGAAAAAGAGAATCTGATCTCCCTTAGGTAGCTCATAGTATTAAATACTAAATACCAAATTAACCATCTAACGACAGTTGTGACAGTGTTGAAAGAGCCCATATTCGTAGAGACTTTTCTTCATGGAGAGATTAGGGGAAGTTCCTTATGAAGGGACCCTTGTGCTGAGGCCTACAAGAGAAGCAGGGTCCTCTGCTGAAACGCCTCAAGCCAGAAGGAACGCTTTGAAGGCCCAGGCGGGAAGGAGCGTGGCTTTTCGAATGAGTTCGAGAGGTGGTGGCAGGAGGGACTGTCAGAGAGCTGGGCGAGGGCCAGATCATCCGGAGCTTTGCACACAGGTTAACATGCTGACTTTATCTTAAGAGCAGCGGGAGCTGTTGAAAAGTGTTAAGCTGGGGAATTACAACATGAGAAGTATGTTTGCACTACATGCTTGTCTTTCCTGCCAAACTATGCACGTCCTGAGGGCAGGGACCATGTCTGCCTTTTTCATGATTGCAACCTTAATCCGGTGTCCTGTCTGTCGTTCCATAAGTGTTTGTAGAAAGAATCAACGAAGAAACGAATGAATGGATGCATATATAATTACTGTCGGTGTTTTTATGTATGTTCCACACACACATACCACACACACGCACAAATTACAGCAAGCTTTACAACCTATTTTGTAATATCCTTTTTCATTTGAGTATATAATAAATACTTTTCTCATTGCCTTAAAGATAGCATTTTGATGGCAGTGAAATTATTTTACAACATAAAGTTAATTGGCTGCACATTTTTTCCATTGTATGTATATACCATGATTTATTAAGCAATTAATAATTGTAGGACAAAAGAATTTATTCTTTCTCATTAAATTTTATATACTTAGATAATTTGCATAGAGTAATATTTTTATTTTATTTTATAATTGTCTTTATTATATTTTTAGAAATCTGTAATGCGTATCCTTGTCTCTAAACCTTTGGCCTTATCCTGGATTATTTCCCAGCGTAGAAATAGAACTTCTGGGTAGGAATATTTTAAAGGCCAAATTTTCTTTAAGAAACACTGTTTTTCCAAAGAATAAGAGAAAATATTTGCAAATCATACATCTGATAAGAGACGAATCTAGAATATATAAAGACTTTTCACTAATAACAAAAGTCAAATAACCCTATTAAAAAATGAGTGAAGGATCTGACAAGGTATTTCTCCATAGAAGATGCACAAACAGTCAGAAAGCTCATGAAAATATGCCGAACATCATTAGCCATGAGGGAAATGCAAATCACAGCCACAAAGGGATGCCACTTCCCACCCAGTAGATTGGCCAGAATCAAAAAGTCAGATAACACAGTTGGCTAGGCTGTGGGGCAAGCGCAGCTTCACATGCTGCTGCTGGGAACGGACGACGGTGCGCCTGCCGTGGAAAACAGTTTGGCGCTTCCTCAGAAAGGTGAACATAGAGTTGCCATGGACACAGCAGTTGCACTCCTAGGCATATTCTCAGAAAGGACAGCATAAGTCCACACAGAAACTTACATACAATGTTCATAGATGGCAGCATTACTCCTAACAGCCCCAAAGTGGAAACAACCCACGTGTTCATCATGGCGAATGGATAAACCAAACGTGGTTACCCGTACAGTGGACTAGTATTTGTCAATGAAAAGAAGTTCAGTCCTGATGGATGCTACAACATGGATGAACTTTGAAAACGTTCTGTTAAGTGAAAGAAGCCGGTCACGGAAGACCACAAACTGTGCTTCTATCCGTGTGAGATGTCAGAATGGGCAAATCTGTGGAGACAGAAAGCAGATTGGTGGTTGCCTGGGGCTCAGATACTGAGGGAAAATGGGGAGTGACTGCTAAGGGCACAGGTCTCTTTTCGGAGTGATGAAGATTTTCTAAAATGGACTGTGGTGATGGTTGCAGAGCTCTGACTACATGAACACCATTGAATTGTACACTTCAGAAAAATAAACAGAAAGAGTTATGAATAAGGAAAAAAACAGTTTTAATTTATATCTCCTCTGAGTATGTAAGTATTTTTAAATGGTCTATTAAAATCAACCAACCAACAAAAATTTTGAATGCTTAATGTTATTTATCCCTCTCTGGTAAATAATGATAGCTAATATTGTTTGGGGCTAACTATTATGTGCCGGGCTCTGTTCTAAGGGTTTACAGATCTTGTCTCATTGGGTACCTGTAAGAATCTGATGAGCCAGGTGCCATTATCACCCCCATTTTTCAGATGAGGAAACTGAGGCGGAGCAGTTAAGTTACTTGCTTAAGATCATGGAGCTGATAAGAGCAGGGCCAAGACACAAGCCCAGGCCTTCTGTGGCAGAAGCCCTGCTCCCGACCCCGCTTTACGAGGCTTCTTGTCAAGTGGCCGAATCTCCTGCTCCCAGGAGACACGAGGGAACACGTAGCGTTCCAGGGTGCTGTCCCTGGGCCAGCTCTCCCCTCAGCCAGGATTGAGCCCCACCTCCCTCCCTGTGACGGATTGAACAGTGCCAACAATCACTTTGTTGCTTTCTTGGCATTTTTGCCACAAGGTGATACATGCTCCCTCTAAAGCTTGGGTCACCTCTCGCCAGAGAATCACTGTTCCAGGCCCAATGGGGGAGGCAGAGACTCAGGTCAACGCCCCTAATGTGGGGTGGCCTATGGCCAGGCCAGAGAGTCGGCTTGTTTAAGGAAAAATGGAGTCACGTTCTAAGTGCAGAGGATGAAACCTGAGGACTCTTACCCACACAATGTCACAACGCGCCTGAAGACCCACCACAATGACAATGTCCCTCCCTCTCTCCTCTCTAGGACCCTCTTCAAATTGTGGTGGCTTCTTATTCCATGCCGGGGGGACATTTTACAGCCCTTCCTATCCTGGATATTACCCCAACAACGCGGAGTGTGTCTGGGAGACAGACGTGAACTCTGGCTATCGCATAAACCTGGGCTTCAACCATGTGCAGTGACACTCAGTCTTCTGGGGAAGGATGTGTCCTCCTCCACACACCCTGTGGTTCGGACTGTGTCCTGGGCTGGGATGGTTTTTGCTCTCGTGTGCCTTGGACTAGATTTCAGGTTGCTCTGATCCTTCCCATGAAGCATCAGGCAATACTGGGGAGTCCTTTGATTTGATTGAGGAAGAGCAAGAAGAAAATCTTAGATTCAATAGCATGAACGATAAAGTCCAAACTATCTATAAAATATAGGAGCAATAGGACCTTCGAGGTTGACATGAATCCGTTTTCTCATACAGGCTGGAGATATACAGCTGTTGCAGTTATGGATGGATCACTCAATAGCCGTAATTTGCTGGGGAAAATTTGTAATGGCACCAGGCGAATATTCACATCTCCTTACAATCGAATGATTTTTCGATTCCCAAGTGATGTCGGTGTCCAAAACACTGGCTATTCTGCTTGGTATAACCCCTTTGCAAGAGGTGAGTGCAAACTAGACGTGAGCTTTGAGGCTCAGTGTATTTTCACAGCTCCCTCCTCTGCGTGCATTGTGGTTCCCACAGGAAACCCAAGAAGGGTTTCAGCAATGTGCTGCCCGTTCTCCCTATCTCTGACCGTGACTGTGGTAAGCCAGGGCAGCCAGGTGTGGAGAATAGGGGAAACACCTGGGCTTGGACTTGCCACCAACTCCCTGGGGGACCTACTAACTCTCCTTGCTGAGCCCACACCTCCCCATCTGGAGGCTGGAGGGGTCTGAGCTCTAGCGACGTCTGGAGCTCCTTCCAGCTCCCTCATGGAGCTGTCTGTACCGTGGCCAGTGCCATTTGGTGACTTTGGGGATGAGGAAAGGCCCATGGGTTATTTGGTCTTGGAGATGTGTTGTGGGCCATGGCCATCATATTTACGGCATGTGTCTTTCAGACGCCAGCTTGAGATTAGTCAACTTCAACTCCTCCTCTGGTGCATGTGCCGGGCGTGTGGAAATTTACCATGGTGGCTACTGGGGGACAGTTTGTGATGATTCCTGGGACATTCAGGATGCCCAGGTGGTCTGCAGACAGCTGGGGTGCGGTGATGCAGTATCAGCCCTGGGAAACGCCTATTTTGGCTCTGGCTCTGGCCCCATCACCCTGGATGACGTGGCGTGCTCAGGAACGGAATCTACTCTCTGGCAGTGCTGGAACCGAGGTTGGTTCTCCCATTATTGCACCCACCACGAAGATGCTGGAGTCATTTGCTCAGGTTCCACGTGATGTCATCCTTGGAAGGCCCATTTACCTCTGACCTGCTACTAAGTGAGAGCTAAAGACAGGCGGCTGATGGTGTCTGTCGATCAGTTCAGGGGTTGGGGGCAGGCAGGAGCTTGTCCCCTTGGTCTGTTCACTCCAGGAGACCATTCATAGGCCACTTTATCTCTGGTGATCTTCTGGGCCCTGGGGCCATTATGCTGGACACACAGCTGGAGTCATGAGTGTGTTCTTCTCTCTCATTTGCTCTGTGACCTTTAGCAGTGAGTTAACCTCTCTGAGTTTCAGCCTCCTCGTTTACTAAGAGAAGATGATCGTGATCGTACTTGCCTCCCACGGGGAGCAGAGAATTTAAATGGGTAATGTGTGTAAACTCTTAGAACAATTCCAAAAAGTAGGAAATGATGAATAAATGATGGTGTAATGATCCTGGCTGTGACGCTGATGAGCCCCAAGTAACAATGTGGCTGGGGGAAGAGCTGCGGAAACCCACTTAGGCCTCCTGCTAACAACACAGGCTCCACAGCAAGGACTCAGTGGACCCCGGATGCACTCACTGAGGGGGTCAGACTCTGTGTGGCGTGGCTGTGCCCCTCTCATCTCCTCTCTCCAGGCACACTTTAGGTACTGATGCTTTTCCTCTATTCCTTTTTAGGACAATATGCAACGACCCCTGGTAAGCGCCATGATCTCCATGGCCTCTCCTGGCTGCCCCTCTCTGCCACTGCCCTTGATCGTGCAGGGCATGTTTGTCGCTTGTGCCTTCCCCAGCACGTGGCAGCCCCTGCAGCTGATGTCCCACCCCAAGGAGAGCTGGGCCTCTCTCTAGGCTCCTCTCTGTCCTTCAGTAGCCTGCCCAGCATGAGATTCCGGTCTCTGGTCTGTCCCATGGAGAGGCCAGCCACCCGTGTAGGCCCTGCCTCTCCCCTCGGGCACTAGACCCTGGGCAGTGTGGGTGGGATGGGGCCTGCTTCCTGGCTGAGCTTGGTGTGCAACCAGCAGAAGCTCCTGATCGCCGGCTCCTGAGCTCCTGCTGAACCTTCTCTAAGTGTTCCCAGCACACTCCTGGCTCCTTGAGAACATCCTCTCCATCACACCCTCACCTCCTGTCCCCTCTGGTTTCCTGCCGCAGAGCAGCTTCAGGCCCCCCTCCCCCCATTCTCCACTTTAGCCAGGGTCGTCAAGGAAATGCAGTGTCTGTCCCAGCCTCGGCACCATTGAGTGACTTCTCAGGAGGTTCTGGGCACACATCCCACACCTCAGCACTATCTCTAGGGCTCTCCACGGTTCACCCCCTTTGTCTGATTGGTTCCCTTGTCTCCCTGCTCCATCTACACCGATGTCCCCCAAATGTGCCAGGGATTCTCCTACCTGAGTCCATTTGCACATGCTGTTCCCTCTGCCTGGTACATACCTTTCCACCTTTTTACCTGCCTCCCTGATTACCTGTCGGCTTTTCCCTGCTACATCTGGGTCAGGAGCCAAAGCTCTGGGCTCCCGCCATTGCCTGGGTTTTGCGTGGTCACAGCCCCATCCCACTACATTGGGGTTCACTCTTTTCCATCGTCTCCTGCAGGCTGTGAGCTCCCTGAGGGCAAGGCCTGTATCCAGCGTCCCGCTGTGAGCCCACGGTTGGCACATTCTGGCCCAGAGGAAGACAGCACTCAGCAACTGTGTCAAGGATGCCAGGAAACTGATCATTGTCTTTTCTCTTTGTCAGCAGCTCCTGTTTACAACATCACCCTTCCACCCAGTAAGTTCAGAGCTCCTGACAAATCCCCTTTCCCTTCCCCTCATAGGCAGGGACACTGGGTGGAGGATGACGAGAATGAGGAGAGGCTTCCTAAGTGCAGCCTCCCTGGCAGGGGGCCCGCTGGCCCTGGGTGGCCAGTCTGGGTCCAGGCCCCCTCCTGTCAGGATCCGTCTTGGGAATTGTTTAAAAATTTCCCCCAGTGACTGTGCAGTGTGCTCTAGGGGCATCAGCATTTCCATTTTGTTCTGACAGCAAATTATTCCTGCGGAGGCTTCCTGTCCCAACCTTCAGGGCACTTTTCCAGCCCATCCTGTCCTGGGAACTATCCGAACAACGCCAAATGTGTCTGGGACATTGAAGTCCAAAACAACCACCGCGTGACTGTCGTCTTCGGAGACGTCCAGTGAGTGAGGGTGCAAAGCAGAGCATGGGGGACCTCGCAGGCCTTCGGGAGGGAATGGACGGGCACCTGCTGGCCCTCGAGAACATGCGACATGGGGTGTGGGGGACTCTGACAGCAGCTGAAGGTGTTGACATTTCAGGGAGATGGTTACACGGGCAAATTAACACATTTACTAAATGAATAAGTAATGAAAACCAAAGGTATTTAAATACATGGAATGGGGAAAGAAGGGAGAGAACTGAGATATATTCGATTACAGTGGCCGCTACGTTATGGTGGCGATCCATGTAGAACACGCGTATGTGGCCACACTTACATAGGGACGGAAATTGCTGTGGATAAATGTGTGCATGTGTGTGAAGACACACACACATGTATATTCCCAGCTCTGCCCACTCAGAGGAGCAATGATGCCCCATAGTAACGAGCGTACCCAGCACCATACTTTGGTTTTTAAATACCATGTCCCACTTAAAGGAACCAAGAATCCTTGGAGAAATGGCTGATTCCGAGGATGAGGAAGTAGAAAATGCTTGCACCAGAAAATAAGCAAGCGCACAAGGAATGAGGGCAACGTGTTAAAAAGACACAGGAGACACCTATAAGAAGCCTCAACTGGTCAAAAATGGTATAAATTGAACATCAAATAAAGAATGATAATAATGGACTAGAGCCCATGGCATAAAATTGCAACCCACAACTTCATAGCAATATTAATATAATAGTAATGAATCAATAAGACAGCAGAAAGGGGAAACACTTCCTTACGGTAGAAGGCCAACTAATCAATGGAAAGAATGATGGAAACAGAAAATGACCATTTGGTGACTATCTCCCTCATCTGAGATATTCAGGCTGGAGTTGCCTGAACTCAAACAGCAGTAGCCAGTAGAAGCCAGTGCTAGTGAGGGAGGTTGAAATAGAAAAAGGATATTGGCAAAATCTCTGATATCTTCCCACAAAATGCTAATCAACTGCAAAGGCAGAGATGGGCCTTTGCCATGGAGACGCCTGACAGCCGCCAGCATGAGCAGGTGAGGAAGGGTAGGGCCACCATGGGAGGGACGGGTCAACGTCACGTGCCCCCTGACGTGATGCACTAATGGAGCAGAGCCTCATTCCCATGAGTTTCCTGCCAGGAAACGTCAGACGGACCCAGATGGAGGGCCGTCCTGCTCACTGCAGGGCCCGCATGCTTCAAAACTATCAAGGGCGTGACAGGCAGGCAGAGACCAGGGAATCTTTCAGATTCACAAACGCTAAAGAGACGCGATAACTAAGTGCAACGTGTGTCTCTGAGTGGCATCTGGACCAAAATGAAGGAGACATGCGGGGGACAGATGGCAGAGTCCTAATGGGCTCTGAGGCCTGGACTGGGGGTCCTCTCAGAGTGGGTTTCTTGAATTAGTGGTGATGTGGGAAGGTGTCTTTGTTTGGGGAAATGCACACTGGCGTCATAGCTCAACTTAGCACCATTTTGCTCTTGGGGAACTTGTCGCCCTATTTCCTTTGGGAGCTGGAAGTCTCTATTATAGGAAGCTGTTCGATAGATTTTTCACTCTAGTAAAGAAAGAACTCCTGTAAAAGCCTGCCTTGGCCCCTCTCCTGTCTTTAAGGAAACAGAATGCTCTTCTGATCTCAGACAACAGAGGGGTTGTTCACTCCACTTTCACCCTGGTCTCCAAGGCATGCTGAAGGCAGCTGCCCAGCAGCCACTTGAAATCCTACGGCGAATCCTGTTCCTGGCTCACGACCACTGGCATGTCTGGCATGGGGTTCTGCCCAAGGTGGGGGCTCCTTACCAGGCAGGTTTGAAGACGTCAGGGAGGATTGCAGCTAATCGGGGGCAGCGTCCGCTCAGGGTCACTTGCTCTAGGGGGTCGTGGGTTTGACCTGAGTTTCCTCCGGATTGACTGGGTTTGGCTGGGACACGAGGTGTCGCTGGGTGTGCACCTGGGTAGGAGGCCTAGGCGTGTGCCGACTGGAGGGAGAAACTCGCCTCAGCGCAGCTCTGGCAGGGGCATGCGACATTTCCAGAAATTTTGCAGCTTGTTGTTAAACTCAGCCATTATGAAAAATCAGATTGTAGAAACTTACAATTAAATAAATATATTCAGAACAAAGGTAATAAATACTCAAACTCATCGCTTTATAATTTTCTGTCTCTATTTTACTATTATCTTTCCCTGAGGTTATTTACATCTATGGCATCTGTCTGGAGGAAATTACACATACAGGTGAGTGACAGCACATCTCTGCCCAACGCTGTGTTCAGTGATGTCATGTTGATGGCATAAAATTGGCCAAAGTGGGAGCTTTAACCATAGAAATCACGCTGTAAATCAGGGCTCCCCCATCTCTGCCCTCAGAGCCTGTTATCAAATATGCCCCACACCACTGCCCACAGTTCACCCAGAAGGGGACAGATCCACTGAGAGGGCTAGGGCAGCCTCCCTCGGTCCCCAGCATGTCGACGGCCTCGGTCAGGCTCACATCCTATGAGCCGCATGTGTGTCTCAGTGGCTCAGTGTCTAAAGTTACCTGCGTGAGAAGATATCCTGGCAGCTCCCACAGGCTCTGAGGGAAGCAGGCCCCGCAGGAGCCCAGGTGGGTGATGCTGTGGTGCGGGGCCTGCTCTGGGCCCCTGATGGGAAAGACACCAGGTGCGGGTCAGGACAGGGAGGGGACACCGATGTAGGTGGGGGGCTGCAGCACGAAGACATGGAGGCCCTGCCTCATTTCCAGCTGCTGGAGCCCAGCACCCCAGCACCCCAGCCCGTCTTGGCCAAGGGCAAGTCTGAAGTCGCTCAGCCCCAGCTTGGGATTTCTGGCCCGAGGCCACCTCAAGGGGACAGTTCCGTTTCCCCTGAACTCTACGCTTCTTGAGTCCGAGAGCCTGTGCTGTCCATGCTCTGAAGTGAGGAACAGCCTGCCTGCTACGGCACAGACAGGCATTTGTGTGGCAGGATCTCCCAGAGGTCGAAGCTCCAGAGTGAGGAGGGGAGGCCTGTGGGGGCCTCCATGGCCTCTGGCAGTCGAGTGCTCAGCCTGGGGCTGCTGCTCAGAGGCAAAGGGAGAGGTCAAGGCCCAGCACGGCCACTGAGCTGAGTCACGTCCTTCCACTGAGGTCTGAGGTGAGTGTGGAGTTAGTGGTGAACAGAGAGGGTGAGGCGGTTTCACGCCATCCTCCATTCACAGCCACTGAGAGGTCTTCATGGTCAAGGGGGCTGAGCGGGCAGACACCCTACCGAGGCTTTCCTATGTTCTGATGGAGTTAGACTCTCTCCACCCACCTGACCCCTCCACCCTTGGACCGTTAGAGCCTTCTGCGTACGTGGCTGTAGGAGGCCAAGCAGAGAACTTTCACCTCCTAGCGCTTGTCCTCTGTTGAGTGTGGAGATGTAGCAGGGTGAGGTCGGCCTGAGGTGCCTTGGGTCGTGACAAGTTTGGACTCTTCTTGCTTATGGTGGTGGGCGGGGGGCACTGAGACTGTGCAATGCCAGGAGCTCACCAGGGGGGCACAGGAACCTCTCAGACAGAGAGCCACGGTGATCTCTTGATATGTAGCATCCCTCCCACGTGGCCTCCTGTGTGGTGTCAGCAGAGGAGTGGAATTGGTAGGAGGGGTTAGGAAAATCCTGGAGGTCAGGACCTATAAACTCTTTGTGAAAGCCTCTCACTAGGTTGGCAGGGGACCTGCTGACACTGTTGCATGGGGTTGGCCATCTAGCCCATAAGACCTCTGTCCCCTCTCCTTGGACCACTGGATGCTCATTTATACTCGCCTTGGACTCTGGTGAGGGACCAACTCATCCCTATTTTCCTGGGACCATCTTGGTTTTTGTTCTGCAAGTCCCATGTCCTGGGAGTACCCTCAGTCCCACACAAACTGGGAGGTTTGGTTACCCTGGATGACCAAGGCTGCAGGAGAGCAGGGGTCCAGGTTCCCATGACAACCAGCAAATGCAGCAGACTGGATGGAGACTGAGGCAGGAGCCCCGGCCAAAGCTGCAGCAGCCAGGTGGCTCCTACCTGCCTTGACGCCCTGTACACAGGACTTTGGGAGACTGCCCTTGGTCAGGGCAGTGTCTGCTCATTTTCCTGATTTTGCTCTCTAGGGGCAGAGACTCAAATGGGTGAGAAGATCTAAGGTGTTACTCAGGACTGGACTCAGACCCTGAGTTACAATAACGTGGGCCTTCATCTGTGTGTGTGTGTGTGTGTGTGTGTGTGTGTATCCAGAGTAGACTGGATTTGAGAACCTGGTGAGGACCACCCCTTGTTCACCCTCCAAGGTGGGAGCAATAATGTCACCTCTGACCTCCAAGAGAAATGGAAAAGGGAAAGTCTCTGGAGGGGGACAGGCACCCATGGGCTGGGAGTCACAGGACCAATGGGAATCCCACCTCAGGAAGAGGTTCCTGGAAAGAAGGCCAGCTCCTGGGTTGACTTCTTTGTGGAGGGTGGGTCAAGTTCAAAGAGGAAAGGTGTTTGGCATCGTTCGCCCTTTTCAGGAGCACGGGCTGGGAACTGCATCAGCAAAGCCACAGGCACCAAGCCCCGGCCCCGGGCTGAGCTTCGTGGGAAAGGCAGGCAGGCAGATGAAGCCCAGGGCTTGTCTTTCAGACCCACGCTCAGTTTGTAACTGGGTCTGTGACGTGCGCCGAGCTCTCCCTGTAGCACAGGAAAGAAATTGACATCACTCCTGGAGATAAAGTTGCTGGAGCAGAATCAAGGTTTGGGTTGTCGGGGAGGCAAAACTTTATCCTACCCTCTTAGGGTTTCATTGGGCTGGGCCCGTGAATTGAATTGACCGAAGATAGCGCAGCAGGAGAAAAGCATGCAAATGTATTTTACACGAGATTTATGTGACACGGGAACCTTCATGAGGCATGACGACCAAAGAAACAGGGAAGTCTGCTTGCTTTCATATGAGGTTGAAACAAAAGACGCAGTTTTGAGAAAGTCATTAGACCTTGCGGGAGGCTGAAGGAAGATGGGAACTATTTTAACAGGATCTGTTTTTATAAACTTCTCTCCATCTCAGCTTCTCGTCCTTGATAAGAATGTTCTTTCCTTCTGGCACAGGGAGAACGTCTCTCAATGGCAAGTTCATCTCCTGCTTTTAAGAGAAAGAAGGAAGGTCAGAGTGTTTTTCTTTATTTGCTGTTTTACGAGTGCCTGTAACTCAAAATAGTCATAATGGGGCTGGCCCGGTGGCCTAGTGGTTAAGTGCCGTGAGCTCTGCTTTGCGAACCTGGGTTCATGGTTTTGGATCCTGGGTGTGGACCTACACCACTCGTCAGCCGTGCTGTGCTGGCGATCGACATACAAAACAGAGGAAGATTGGCACAGATGTTAGCTCAGGGCCAATCTTCCTCAACCAAAAAGAAAAACGAAAGATTGGCAACAGATGTTACCTCAGGGGTAGCCTTCCTCAGCAAAAAAAAAAAATCTTTACGCCAGATTGTCATATTTTGGGGTAGCATGCTCTGAATTTATTCAGGATCAATGATAAAACCAGGTTCAAGACATAAAATTGCTTAGTCATATTAGAAACTAAGTAGTTTTCAAACTTTACAGTCACTCAGGAGCTCCTTTGCTTGGCCTGGTGCAGGGCAGTGGTTCACAGTAGTTGACAATCCTCTCCTCTCCACCTGTGCCTCTGACACAAGTGCCTTCCCAGCCACTTCGAGAAACACTCTTTGACTTTGGGTGAAGAGGCTGCATCGAGCTCCTCCTAGCAAAACCTCCCTGCATTCCCACACAGCACTGTGGATACCACAGAAAAAAGCGAAAGCTCATTATGGCTTCAAACAGAAGGACGATGCTTCCAAGGTCCAGTAACATTGACGAAACACAAATGGCCAGCAGGGTGAAGCTCAGGGTCACTGGGGGAGCTGAGAGCTCCTGCGTCCCCAGCTGACGCCGTGGAAGGGCCCCGAGCCGACTACGCAGTCAGGGAGTGATGTGCGTTGAACCACCTGCCAAGTACTGGCTGAGGGAGGTGGATGAAATCCTTCTGCCCAACCTGGCGCCACCACTGTGGGAGGCAGAGGACACACACAGCCCAGCAGCTCCTGGATCTCTGACTAGATCTGCCCTTCTCCAGTATCTCTGCAGTGGTTCCATTGGTTCTGGGCTCTGAGCCCAGGAGAGAGCCATGTGGAGGCAACTGTGAAACCATAGAGACTGGAGAGGGGAACGTGGGGCTGGAGGATGGGCAGGGTCAGGGGAGTGGAGGCAGAGACACAGAGACTCCTAAAAACATCCCGCTCCAAACAGATCTGTAAATCAACGTTAAAACACGTGGAATGAATGAAATGATCAGCATCACGGCCAACAAAATCAACGATGGGAACAGAAATTCACTTCAGATTAATTTTTTTTGCAAATGTTTTTATCGAGGTAAAATTCATATAACAAAATAGCATATGAACCACTTTAAAGTGTATAATTCAGTGGAATTTAGTATAATCATGATCTTGTGCAAAGACCACCTCTATCTACTTCCAAACCGTTTCCATCACCGCTGATCAAAGCCTGTTCCCATGAAGCGCTCATCTCCACTCCTCCCTCCCCACCAGGCCCTGGCAACCACAATCTGCTTCGGTCTCTGTGGATGTACCCCATCACTCCAGATTAATTTTAGAGAGCAATCCTGCAAAGACTTCAGTAAGAATCTTGAAGATGACCAAAGGTTTGTTGAAGGTGCATCTTCAGTTGTTTTTTTTAAATAACTTGATTTGCAATCATTTCAGACTCACAGAAAAGTTGTGAGAATTGCACAGAGAACTCTCGTATTGCCCTAAGTCAGATCCCCACAATCAGCATCTCGCTGCCTTTGCTCCATCACCCTCTCTCCATCTCTATTATTCCCGTTCCATTAGTCTTTTCTCTGAACCACTTGAGGGTAAGCTGTAGACAAGCTGCCCCGTCACCCCTGAGGCAGCCAGCATGGATTTCCCCAAACAAAGACACCTTCCTGCATCACCACTAATTCAAGAAACCCACTCTGAGAGGACCCCCGGTCCAGGCCTCAGACCCCATTAGGACTCTGCCATCTGTCCCCCGCATGTCTCCTTCATTTTGGTCCAGATGCCACTCAGAGACACACGTTGCACTTAGTTATCGCGTCTCTTTAGCGTTTGTGAATCTGAAAGATTCCCTGGTCTCTGCCTGCCTGTCACGCCCTTGATAGTTTTGAAGCATGAGGGCCCTGCAGTGAGCAGGACGGCCCTCCATCTGGGTCCGTCTGACGTTTCTTGGCAGGAAACTCATGGGAATGAGGCTCTACTCCATTAGTGCGTCACGTCAGGGGGCACGTGACGTTGACACGTCCCTCCCATGGTGGCCCTACCCTTCCTCACCTGCTCATGCTGGCGGCTGTCAGGTGTCTCCATGGCAAAGGCCCATCTCTGCCTTTGCAGTTGATTAGCATTTTGTGGGAAGATATCAGAGATTTTGCCAATATCCTTTTTCTATTTCAACCTCCCTCACTAGCACTGGCTTCTACTGGCTACTGCTGTTTGAGTTCAGACAACTCCAGCCTGAATATCTCAGATGAGGGAGATAGTTACCAAATGGTGATTTTCTATTTCCATCTTTCCACATGGATTATTTGGCCTTCTACTGTAAAGATGCATTTCCTGTTTCTGCTATTTTATTGATTTATTAGTATTTATTAATATCACTATGAAGTTATGGGTTGCAATTTTATTCCAGGGGTTCTAGTCCGTTATTTTCAGTCTTTATTTGATGTTCACTTTATACCATTTTTGACCAGTTGAGGCTTCTTCTAGGTGTCTCTTTCTTACATATTTCAAACATTCTTTGTGCACTTCCTTATTTTCTGGTACAAGAAGATGTTCCAGGTGCATTTTGTACTTCACATGCCTCAACCCTTGGAATCAGCCATTTCTCCAAGGAGTCTTGGTTCCTTTAAGAGGGATTTGGTATTTAGAAACCAAAATATAGCGCTGGTAAATTCACACACATATCTGTGCATATGTCTATAACTATTTCTATACCTATGTTTGTATGAGCACATATGTATGTTAATATGCATATATCACTATGATAACATAACTTCCATTATAATCCAGTACATCTCAGTTCTTTCTATGCTTTCCACATTCCATGTATTTAAATACCTTTGGTTTTCATTGATCTCAATATATTTACTTATTTGCTTAGTAAATGTGTTAATTTGCCCATGTAATCAACTCCCTAAACTGTCAACACCTTCAGCTGCTGTCAGAGTCCCTCACACCCTGTGTCCCATGTCCAGGGCCAGCAGGTGCTGCCTCCACTCTGCCCCCTTCTTCCACAGCACCCTGCGCCCTTGGCCCTGATGCCTCTCTGTGGCAGCACTTCCTGCCCTGCATCGGGCTCCGGCTCCCGCACATCGGGAAATAAAGAGAAGGAGAGGATGGCTAAGAAGAGGGAGAGCTGTCAGTTCTCTTTTAAAAGAAAATAATTAAATAGCTAAATATCAGCGGTACAACAGGTGGATATGTCATATAATCAATTGGAAATGCTAGAAATATAAATGCACTCATTGAAATAAAAGCTGGAGTAGATGGGATGCACTCTAGGTTGTACGCGCTCCAAGACCAAAGCGACGATTTGGAGGATACTTTGGAATTAATCTAAAATGAAGCACTGAGAGATAAAGAGATCTTTTTTAAAGAAGGACATGTAGAGGATGGAGTAAGAGACATCAAAATTTATTCAGTAGAAACAGTCAAAGATGAGGGGGACGGAATGACTCACCAAAAAATATTTGATGGCTGTTGGTCAGGAATTTTCCAGAATAGATGGAAGTCATGAATCTTCATATTGAAGATGCCCAGAGTAGGATAGATTAGAATAAATAAAAATAAGTCCCCAACTAGATGCACTGCACTACATCTTAAAATCCAGCAGAGTAAAGATACAGGTGACATACAAAGGAACGGAAGCTAAACAGACAGTGAACTTCTCATCAGCAGCAACAGGAGGCAGAAGACAATGAGCAACACCTTCAAAGTGCAAGAGAAAATAACCAGAACGTTAGAATGTCCAATCCCACCAGAGAGAGACCATCAACGATAAAGTGAGCTCCTGACCCACAAACCCTCACCAACAGGATTATTGAGAAACAGTTCTGGGAGTAGCAAAGGTAGGAGGGAAAGACAGAGAGAATATCAGAAACAATAGTGAGCACAAAAGCTAAGTAAGTATTTTAACTTTAGCTAAGTGTTATTGGCAAAGATAATAACTTTATATGTGTTTAATGATAAATTGTTAAATTCTGATTGTGGTAACAAGATGAGGCTTATTGAATGCATAGCTAATACATACTAAATTCCATGTATTTGGAAGGATGTTAGAAACATGAAATGACCGCAGAGTTTGTAAAAAAAAAACTATAATTATGTTTTTATCTTAAAAAACTTTAGATAACCACTAAAAAAATGTAGAAATTCTCCCAATCATCAGAGATCGTTAAGGTAAAACAGAAAAGTATCAAGTAAACCGAAGACGTGAAAAAAGTGGAAAAGAAATTAAAGAGAAGAAAAATTAACAAGAAGCACAATCTAAGAATGTAGAAATAAGTCATAATATGTAGGGAATCCTAAAAAATGTAAATGTGTTATATTAATCCATCAAGATACGAATCATTGTGTGCACCTGTCAGGAGCATGAACTGGAATTGTTTGCTGTCACCATAAAACTGAAATAGGCAGACATGATAATTCTACTCCTGACTATATACCCAATGGAAAAGCTTGCGTCCGATCACCGAAAGATATGTATTAGAAGATTTATAGCAGGTTAGAATCAACTTGTTCATATTCACAGAATAACTTGCTAGGATTTCGATTGGGATTGCATTAAACCTATAGATCAAGTCAGGAAGAACTGGAATCTTGATAATTGCTAAAACTTGGAAGCTACCGAGATGTCCCTCAGCAGGAAAATGGTTAAATAAACTGCGGTACATGCAGACAATGAATATTATTTGACGCTAAAGGGAAACGAGGTAGAAAATTATTAAAAGATGTGGAAGAAACTTAAATGCCTATTGCTAAGTGAAGAAGGCAATCTGAAAGGGCTACATATTGTCTGATCCAACCAAATCACTCTCTAGAAAAGGCGAAACTGTGTGACAGTAAAAAGTTCAGAGGCTGCCAGGTGTTGGGGGTAGGGATGAACAGGTGCAGCACGGAGGATTTCTAGGGCAGTGAAAATACTATGTATGATTTTATAATGATGGACACATGTCATTATACATTTGTCCAAACCCATAGAACCGCCAACACCAAGAGTGAACCCTAAGGTAAACTATGGACTTCGAGTGATTATGATGTGTCAATGTAGGCTCGTGAGTTGTAACAGATACACCGCTCTGGTGAGTGATAAGGATAATGGGGAAAGGCTATGAGTGTGTGGAAATATGGGACACAGGGGAAATCCCTGTACTTTTTCTCAAATTTGCTGGGAACACAAAAATACTCTTAAAAGTAGTCTAAAGAAAGCAAGAGTAATGACAGAGATTTCTTTAAAAATAATTCTTTAATCCATTCATCCATTCATTAATCCCTTGATTCAATAAATATTTATTGTTTCCATTCTTTCATAATCAAAAATTTTCTACTCCATGAGACTGTAGGTTCAGACAGTTTTACAAGGAAATATCATTGTCTTCAATAATCCTTATCTTATTCAAAATATCTTAGAGGAAGTAAAAAGCCTACTCGATTCATTTTCCAAGTTCAGAATGATCTGATGTGACTATAATCCGATATGAGTAATGGGCACAGACAGTGCGGGAGTGAAAATTGCAGGCAATCTAATTTATGAACACATTTGCAAAGATCAGATAAAATAAAATGACGGATTAGAATTCTAGGAAATTGAATTTAGTAGTGTAAAACATATTCTTAAAAACTAAGGATTTATCCCAAGGATGCAAAGATAATTCAAAATCAGAAAAATTATTAATGTAATTTCTCATATTAATAGAATAAACACTAAAATCCATATTAATACCTCAATGGATTCAGAAACAAATTCACCGAACTTCTGTAGCTATTGATTCCAAAAAATTCTTAGAAACTAGTCATTGAAAGGAACACGTTTTATGTCATAAAGTACAACTATGAAAATCTCCAGCAAGTGGCTAATCTACGATTGAGATTTCAGAAGCAATGCCATCAAAGTGAAGAGCAAGACAGAATGGGGTCAGCATCTCTTTTAATCAACCTTGTATTGGAGGCTTTAGCGATTTTAAAATGATAAGAAAAAGGAGTAAGGGTTATAAGAATTGGCAAAGAAAAAATAAAACTATCTGTATGTTCACTCAATATGATGCATATTGAAAATCTAAGATCATCCACAATCAAATTACAAGAGCTAATGTTAAGATTATAGTTTCCAGATCGCTGTGTGAAAAATAGTAAGGCTTATGATTGTAATAACCAATTAGCACATCAGGGTTCTATGGAGGAAACTTATAGAATGATATTGAAAGACATAAAAGAAAACGTGAAGACATGAGATATAAATGGTAATGGTTTAAAAGCCTCAATATCATAAAAATGCCAATTCTGCCCAACAAATCTATAAATTTAAGACACTTCCAATCAAAGTAAAATTTCCTAAAACCTGACAACATAATCCAAAACACCTGTGGAAGAACAAAGTGTCAAGAATTCTCAGGACAGTTTTGAAAAGGAACAAAAATGACACGTAGAGAAGAGAAAGTGCACATATCGCCCATTAAATATGTTATAAAGCTGTGGTCATCAGCCTGTCATATTACTGGCACAAGGAGAGACAGTAGAGCAGTGGCAGAGGGACAACTGGCTATCCACATAGAGCTCAATCAAATTCGCATCTTACCTTACACCATTCGCAAATAATCAGTGACAATATCAGTTTCCATCAACAGGAAAAGGCATAAATAAGTTTTAGACTTTTCCTGCAGTGAAATGCTTTACAGTCATTAAATAACATGGAGCTATTTCGAGCAACATGGACACATATCAAAACAAATAATATTGAGCAAAAAATCCCTCCAACAATTTGCCAGGTGAAACCATTCCATAAACTTTAAAACCAGGGACACAATACTCTAGAAAGTACATGGACACATCAGTATCCAGTAAAGTTTGGAAAGTTGCATAGGCATCATAAAAATGGAATTCCTGGTATGGGACAGCTGTGGGGAGCGGTAGGCAGGAAGCTTTACTTGAATCCGTGGTATTTTACTTCTATTTTTTAAAAGCTCTGAAGGAAATCCACCATAATGTGAAGACCTGACAAACGGCACAGTGAGCGCACAAGTGTTACATTATACTCTAATCCTGGAGGGAATTTTGAAATGTTTCACATAGACCCAACATAAATGTTTTAAGGAAGGCTCATATGAGAAATGTTTTTTATAAGTTGTTCAGTTGGAACACAGTCTTGAGTTGTGCAAACCTTGAGAATCGTAATGAGAATTCTTTAGCCCGACACTTGTGTGTGCGCAGTCAGCTGGGTGTGGGGGCAGTGTGGAAACAGGTGTATGTTTCCTTCCTTCCTTTAGCTATTGGAGGAATCCTTTCTAGGGTTTAATGTTTATCTTTTGATGGTTATGAAGCTGGTACTCATTGAGATGAAAACATAATTAGCTAACATATTTCCCCCGCTCACATTAGCTGCCCTTGAATACCACCGTGGTTTTGAAACCAGGAATGCCTTACAAATCTTTAAAAACAGTCGTCCCCTTCTTTGACTGTGTTTCAAATTTAAATGGAAAAACCTCTCCTCTAAGCAGGAAAGAATATCTCGTACCCTCCCTTTCAAAAATGGCTGAAACAACCCCTGACGTGAGGGATGAGATGAACTGTCAAAAGCTGACACTGAGGGGCCGGCCCAGTAGTATAGTGGTTAAGTTCAGAGGCTGCGACTCAGCAGCCTGGGGTTTGCAGGTTCAGATCCTGCGCATGGAGCTACACACAGCTCATCGGCCATGCTGTGGCGGCATCCCAGATAGAATATAGAGGAAGATTGGCACAGATGTTGGCTCAGGAACAATCTTCCTCAAGCAAAAGGAGGAAGAGTAGTAACAGATGTTAACTCAGGGCCAATTTTCCTCACACACACACACAAAAAGCTGAGATTGAAAGGATTTCAAGGTAATGGCTGCCTCGATGCTAAAAGCGATGCTACCCGCCAGGAATAGCACTTACCCAATGGTGAGTAGTGGGTCTAATGGGAATGGAGTGAAATTCAATGATGCATTAGGATATTTTTATGGATCTTAAATCTTTTGTGCAGAATCTCCCTGGTAGCTATTACCCCAGAACACAAAAGAAAAAGAGAGGTGCAACATGAGTGCCAATTAATCCACACAGGAATTTGGATATTTTCACTGAAAATAAAGTCCTTTGTACCTTCTGGGACTTTTCATTTGATAAATCTGGGTTTGTACCAAAGATGAGAGAAAATTACTCAGAATGGTACGCGGTTCCCTGTCGCAGTGAGAATATGAGATCGCAGCTGAAGGTAGCAACGTGCAGTCACGGCTTCTATGGTGTCACCAGTTCTGTGATTTGGTTTTTGAGAGTGCGGATAATAGAGTTTGGATCAGTAAGAGTCGTTTCATGTAAACCTTCAGCATGGGTGTTTTTCAAGTATATATTTTGCATATTTCCTTCTGATTTTCCTAATATTTTTCGGGTTTATTTTCAGACAGCTTTGACAGGCTTTTGGAGATTTTGAGGAAGCACTAAACGGAAGTAGCAGATATGCGTGTATAACCAGGTCCTCTGAGAAGCTGCAGATGACACTTGCCCAGGGGCCCTGGAAAGGTTTCTCTGTGACAACCTGCCCGAGCTGTCGGGGTCTCCGAAAGGGAAGAGCGGGAGCAGGTCCGCTCAGCTGGGTTCTAACAGAAGACAGACTGTTCTCGTGCTTCTAAGACACCCTGAGGGGCAGGCATCTTCTTTTCTGGGATTCAGGGGACCTGTAGGGGTGAGGATGTTTTCAGCTTTATGTGACAGAAACCCCATCTCTGATTGCCTTAAACAACGAGGCCAGTGTTGACCCCTTTAGCCGGAGGTGTGGAGGGATCAGGGCTGACTTCACCAGTGGCTCTGGATTGGTGTCCCCGCCATCTCTTGCTCTGCATCCCTGTGAGTTGCCTCACTCTCCGTTGGCAGCACATGGAGAGCAGCCATCTCCCATCTCCCTCTGTGGTCAGAGCTGTTCTTTCTCTCACTGGCCCGTTTGGGTCACAGCATCATTCCTGCACCAGTCACTGACAAGGAGGGTGAGCCTCCTTGTGACATTCATGTCCCCTCCTCCATGACTGAGGCCACGTCTGAGAGCTGGGTCTGGGGTCAGCTTCTCCCAAGCTCCAGGGGACACACAGGGTGGGAATAGAAATCTGGATAACACTATGGTTCTCTGTCAACAAAAGGGAATCCATGCTGACGAGGCAACTTACAAAGTGCCCAAAGGACCCTTGAACTCATGTTTATGAAGTAAGAGCCTGGCGGCTGGGAGGGAGATGACGGTTGACCACAGGAAAAAACAGAAAGATAGTAGTTGGAAAGTTCTGCTGAGGTGGATGCAGTTGGTCAGGGGTCTGTGAACAAGGCAAGAAAACTGCTCAATGTCTGGAGGAGGAGAAGAAAGTTCTGCAGTGGAGCAGTCCCCGAGGAAGGAACTTACGAAGGGGAGAAAAACAGGTGCCTTTATGGTCACTCAAAAACTAGTGCCACCTTTGGGGACAAAGTTCTGAAGGACACAAATCCTCAAAAGCCACTGTCAACCTACATTTTTCTTCCAGAGGACATTGTGACATTAGGTCCCTAAGACTTGATTCCTGAGTGTCCCCCAGAAAAGGGACTGTGCCTTCTTTTCTCCCCAGGCAGCACAGCCGTGCTTGGACATGCTGAGGCAGGACGGCGGGCCTGACCCCTTGGAGCTGATGGCGGGATCCTTGGGCCGAGACATAAGATGAAGTCCTGCCTTCTCTCTGTGGTCCCTGCGTTTGCTCCACCTGGGCGTTTGCATCCAGCTGGGACCTCCTCTGGGCTCTCTGCAGACCAGGCGCAGGTCGTATCTTGAGAGCAGGGTACTTGTAAAGGGTATGTGGGGACAGTTTACCAGAGGGACATTCTAATTCGAAGGACAACCGTGAGGAATATTGCATGTTATATGAGTAACAACCAGGGAGCATTACCCTTAACATAGAGTTAGCACTGTGGTCTCCCCCATTTTACTTTCTCCTCCACCATCAGCTAGGCGAGCTCTGCGGGACCCCATGGCTCACGGCAGCTTCCCTGTGTTCTACTCAGGTAGGATGCCTCTTCGCATTGCGAACCCATTACAGTTCTCTGTAAAGAAAGACACGGGGTGGAAAGGACAGGAAGTTTCCACAATCTGTAAGAAAAGATAAGCAATGCAATAGGAATAGCAACAGAAAATTAGCCAAAAGATATGAACAGGCATTTCCCAAAAGAGCTGCAGTTGGACTAGGAACATATGAAAAGAGGCCAACCCCACTGGATGCTGGAGAAATGAATGTTAGGTGTTATTTCTAGCGTATTTGATCAGCAAGCTGTGTTAAAAGATTTGGCAAAATCCAGACTTGTTCTTATTTCAGGGAAATTGATACAGATGTTTTCCAGGTTGGTGAGTATATTGTTAAGGCTCCTTGGTAGGCAACTGGGCCACCGTCCTTTTCATGCCGAGTGACTTCCTTTGTACGTATAGACTATGTTTTATTTATCCATTCATCAGTGGGTGGACATTTGGGTTGTTTCTACTTTTTGGCTATCATGAGTAAGGCTGCTGTGAACATTCAGGAACAAGTGTCAGTGTGGATATGTTTTTATTTCCTTGGGTATATACCTAGTGGAATTGCTGGGCCATATGGTAACTGCTGTGTAACCCATTGAGAAACTGCCAGACTGTCTTCCTTAGGGGCTTCCACTGGGTTCTTGTAACTGTGACTCTGCCCTGGGATGAAGCCATATGGTCTTGGTATGATAGATATAGCGTAAATGTAGATATGTGTACACATGTCATCCATGTGGACATCCCCACGCACAGGCTGATCTGCCCTGCAGCTGTTCCACCAATGCCGACCCACACCTGGAGCAGACTGACGGTCTGTTCATGTGCCTTTGCCCTGAGTGACGCAGAGAGGGCTCTTAGAGAGACTGGACAGTTAGGAGGTCAGTCTGGTTCTGCCACGGCCACCTAGTGACTTTGGGCAAATCTCTTGATTTCTCTGGGTTTCAGTCACTCACCTGTCCAAGGCATTATGGGGCTTGTGCAAGTTAACAGAGGTGAAAGTGCTATAAGTTAACCCAGGCAGGAGGGCTCCCCAAACAGCAGGTCCTATCTGCCCATGGTCAGCTTGCCACTTGTCATCCAGGACCACTGGAAGAGGAGGTGAAAAGGAGAAGGTGGCTATTATTTCTCTCTCTAGGTGAGATAGGACACAGAAAGTGGCTGAGAAGGATAAGTGATAGTTAGAGGCAGACACATTTCCTTCTATAGAACCTAGTGGATCCTGCAGCTCCTTCAGCTCTTGCAGCTCCCTCATCTCCTGCAGTTTCTGTAGCTTACTCAGCTCCCTCAGCTCCTGTAGCCCCCTCAGCTCCCTCAGTTCCCACAGCTCCCTCAGCTCCCTCAGTTCCCACAGCTCCCTCAGCTCCTACAGCTCCCTCAGCTCCCTCAGCTCCCTCAGCTCCCTCAGCTCCTGTAGCCCCCTCAGCTCCCTCAGTTCCCACAGCTCCCTCAGCTCCTTCAGCTCCCTCAGCTCCTACAGCTCCCTCAGCTCCCTCAGCTCCCTCAGCTCCCTCAGCTCCTGTAGCCCCCTCAGCTCCCTCAGTTCCCACAGCTCCCTCAGCTCCTACAGCTCCCTCAGCTCCCTCAGCTCCCTGGGCTCCTACAGCTGTGCTGGCCTTGGCTGCAGAGGGAGGCAAGGAGATCAGATTTCAGGAACTGCCTCTATATAGCCCCAGGCCTCCAGAGTCAACCTCACTTCTGAGGCTGGTTCCAGGGCTGCTCAGATGAGGCTGTCCAGCACCTTCACCTGGGCCTTGCTGTTCAGTACAGGTATCACACGGCCCAGGAGCCCCTTTCTCCTGGGGCTCTCTCTGCTTTCCTGTTCAACTTAGAGACTTCTGCAGTTTGGGTGTTGCCAACAAAGAAGCCCATGGGTGACAATCTCTCCTCCAACAAGATGCCACACCTCACCCTTAGGCTTTGGAAAGAGGGACAAATGGGAATGGCCATGTCCCTGGGCTGAGGCTGTCTCAATTTTTAAACATATTCTGGGCTCCTGAGTCCCTGTCTTGACATGTGTTCTGTGGGCGTCCCTGCCTCCTTGTCTCCCTCCAGCCTTAAGCAAACCACCAGGATCTCCTGTGGGCCAGCCCTGGGCTCAGCCCAGATGTGGCGGAGGTGAATCTGGCAGGGCTTGCTTTGGAGGCATTGTCAGTGGTGTGACTGTGGGCAGTCTGGGAAGGGGGACTCTATTTGACAAGAGTTGAGGTGGCATCTGTGGGAGAAAAGGGGTCCCTGGAGCAGCCCCACAGTGGGTGGGGTGCTCTGCCTCTGCCCAGAGGATGAGACGTGGCTGCAACAGCAACAGTAGGAAAGAGCAGCTCCCAGCAGGGGCTTCCGATGCCCTGAAGAGGGGGTGTCACTAGCCCTAGGGAGAGCTGGGTGCTGGGACTACGCTAAATGCACAAGGGAGACCAACTCTGATTCCGGAGGCTGGGGGCAAAAAGGCCTGCATTTCTCCAGAGAAAGCTCTACCTTTCTCCACCCCTCTCTCTTTCTGTCTCATTCTGTCCCTCCTCTTCCTCTCCCCCTTTCTTCTCCACTTCCTCATTCCATACTCTCCTCATTTCTGCTCTCTCTTGCCCTCATCCAGCGGCTCCTGGCCTTCGGCATTTCTCCTTCCTGCTCACCTTTGCCCTCTCTGCACTTCACGTCAGGGTCTACCCCGTCACTGGGTGCTTTCCTCCCCTCTCCTCTCCTGTTAGGATTCCAACAAGGCACCAGTCACCTCCTCCGTCTGTTCTCTTCTGCCTAAAGACTACCAGTCAGCTGGAGGGCCTGTCTCCAGTCCCCACCAGAAAACAGCTAAGGCTTCTGTCCAAATCCGTCCTATCAGTAGGACTTTCAAGCTACAGATCATGGGAAACCAGAGGGATTAAGAATGCAGATGTTGCTTTTTTGATCCTGGTGAAGTCAGTGGACAAAAAGGCAGCTTGTTGCAAAAGAGGTAGGTGCCCCTGGCTTGCAGCCAGAAACTGGTTAAGTGCTGTGTGACCTTGGCTGAGTCACCCAAACTGCCTGATTGTCTGAGTTAGAATAATAGCACCCAACAGGGCTGTTGTGAAGACTGGCAGAACAGGAAAGTCCTTTGAAGGTTTTAAAACCTGTGCAGATGTATGGGGAGCTCATGATTAAAGCTGAAGTGCCACTGAGCTGATTGTTGATCTCATAGCCTGAGTGGTGGTGTTAGTATGATTGAGGTGCAGGGGAGGGAAATCCCTTCCTCTACTCTCTTAGGTTCTCTGCTGGGCCTGAGAACTACCCTGACATTATCAACAGGGGAAAACATACACATTATTAAACTTTTTTACATGTACCTGGGGGCCGTCACAAATAAATGAAGACCCAAGGAAGTGACCAGAGCAGAAAGCTTTATCCCTTTTAGAGAAAGAAATTACCCGTTTGTGAAGAAAAGACAAGACCCAGTTTTGGGCTGGGGGCAGTGAACTATGGGCCACGACTAGGAGCTGTACGGGGGAACTGGGCAGAGAAGGGTCAGTGCCATCAGTGTGTGTGCACAGACCCGTGTCAGCGCCATGCCAGCCTCTGGTGATGAGCGCCTTACTGTCTCCTGGTACAGGGAGGGCACTGTTCTCTGGGGAAACGTTATGGACTGTTTTTAGGTAGAAAGGGGTAAATCAGAGTCCTTCCTGCATCGTCTGTTTCTCAAGTAGCTTCAGCTCAAAATCAGCAATATGCCATTATTTGTGGCCTACTGTACAAAGCAGCATGCTTTGCGGTGACATGTTCTGAACTCCCTCCAGGGGCAACACATTCTCTGGCCTCCAGCCTGGCCCTGAGGTCAGGTCAGCGGAGTTCACTGCAGATGTGGTCCAGGCCAGAGGTGGCCCTCGAAGTGACAGGGAGGTGTCAGGGTTCGGCAGTGGAGGCCTGCTGTCTGGCATCCATGATTTATATCTTCCCAAGCAGGGCTGATGGACACCCAGGTGTGGGGAGACCCCTCATGGTGCCCCAAAGACCAACGCAGCCTCAGGGCGAGGGAGCAGCTGGAGACGGACTCACAGGGTCCTAGTTGAGCCTTCTTGTCAGACAGGCTCTAGAGCATTGGTTGATTTCTAATTTCCCGAGGAAAGCACTGTCGTCTAGTTTGGGGATGTTGACAGTGACGGTAACCTTGGAGAGCTCTCCTGTGCGGGGCCCTGAGCCGTGGGCTGTGGATGGTCCTCCTGGACCCTACGAGGCCGTCATTGCTGAGACGCCCATTGTACAGGTGAGTAGCCTGAGGCTTAGGGAGAGGAGATCACTCGTTCAAAGCCACCCAGCTCTCGTGTCCCCAGGACTGTGACCCGGGGCCGTCCCATCCCTCAGCTGTGCTGTGCCCACTGCGCCGCATCATGAGAACGATCTCCCGTGCAGGTGACCCGTGGGAGGCTGTGTGACTGCAGTCAGGTCTCTTGGATCCAAGCACCTAACTCGGGTCCCTGACACAGAGAAACTTCCATAATTCAGACACTTCGTTTCTCCTCAGATGACAATTCTCTTCAGTCAGTTTTTTCCAACATCAGATTGGTCATTGGTCTCATTACAGAATCTACAAGAAATGTTCGTGTCCTGTTAGGGTGACCAGCTGTCTTGGTTTGGCCCGGACTGAGAGGTTTCTTGGGAGAAGGGATTTTTGGTGCTAAAACTGGGAAATTCCTGGGCTAATGGGACACGTTGGTCACCCTCCTCAGACTGACCTCTTGGACTTGGCTCCAGAGTGGGGACATTGTACTTTAACTGAGTGGAACTGGAGAAGAAGCAGAAAGCAGCTGACTGAGCTAGTCCTTGAACACTGAGGGCCAGACCTTCCTGCTGCCCTTCCCTCTGTGTGCCCAGGACTGCCCCCAGCGATGAGGACAGCGATGCTGTCTCCTCTTGGTGTTCAGCACCAGCCCTTGGCAGCAGCTCCACTCCACAGTGTGTGCATTTTCCACTCTCTAGCCCTGACCATCAGTACCTTCCAGCTTTTCACTTCATTTTTCTGTCTTGATCTCTTTTCAGCTGCCCTGGTTTCTACTGCACAGAACAAAGGTAAGTGCAGATGGTATTATGTCCCCCTTTCCCTGAGCCCTGAGGAAGGCGCTGTTTTTATCCTCACTTACACATTTGGAGGCTGAACCGTCCCTGAGCAGGGTGTGGAGCCCCTCCCACGGGTCTTGATAGGAGGGGGATTCTCGTCTCTGAGGGCCAGGCCTCTCTGGGGCAGGAGAGCTGCCCATTTGCTGCTTCTCAGGCTGCACCAGGACCAGGTCTTCAGAGAGGCAGAAAGGAGGTGTTTGCGTGACTCTCTGCTCCCCATCTGGCAATGCTGTTGAGCATAAGCAATGTTTGGCGAAGAAGTGTTAAATTTCCTTTCACACTCGTTTAAAGCAATGTGTAGTAATGAGTATAGGTCCCTAAAGAGTTCTGAAAGGAGTAAAAGACAAAAGCCACCTGATTGTGGGCTCAGCAGACTTGGATCATCGATGTTGGGTTGTGTGTGGGGACCCGGAAGTTGGGACCATCAACAGCGGTGTGGGGCCCAGGGATGACACAGTCCCTTGTGGGCCTGGAGCTCTTTCTGGGCAACCTGGAACCCTGTCTTCTGTTGTAGGGTATAGTGACTGCGGCGGCCTCCTCACAGACCTGTCGGGCAGGATCTCCAACTACATCGGACCAAAAACTGTCTGTGTCTGGACCATCCAGATGACCCCAGGTCTCGATGTTGCTATGGCAATACCGGGCCTCAAGTGAGTGCTCAGGATGTGTTTTCGGTGCTGATGCTGCTGTTTTATAGGAAGGAGTCCATCTTGGCCTCTTCCGGTGCACCCTTCACCATCCAGCACACACATCTACAGCACGTTCTCGCTCCATTTCACTGCTCGCTGAACACCCTTCAGAGGCTCCCTGTCTTCTGGATAAAGTTCACTCTCCTGCATGGTTTTCCAATTCCTCCACGATGACTGCTGGATCTTCCCTCCCTTCTAACCACTTCTCCCCTCTGGCCTCTCTGTGCTGAGCCATCACACACTGAGTTGTGGACACACCAGACCGTTCAGCAGCTCCTTGCCTTGTCACACTGTCCCCTCTGCCTGCAATGCACCCTTCCACCTCCTCCAGACACACCTGCCCACTGCTTAGGGTCCTCATTTTTATTCCCTGATTTCGCTCCAGGACAAACGTTTCCTTAACACCCCTGTCCTGATTCTCCACAGCTGTCCTGATCGTTCTCTCATTTGTGCCCCATCTGTTATCCCATGCCAAACTCTGGATGGAATTTAGAGTCATAGTACTCTTGCCTATATGATTGTTTGAGTCTGCTAGAATAGAAATCTATTTTCAGAGTTCAGGGAATATTTCTTTAACTAATGAGTGAACGAATGAATGAAAGGGTGAATGAAGTGATAAGGTGTCAGTAGGCATTTGCAATGTAGCAATGAGTAACTGCATTAATATCCCTGAACGTCCTTCACACATTTTAACATGGGAGTCACATTTCCTTCACTCCAGACCAAGCCAAACACAGCCCACAATGGTGGCTGAGACAGATGATGTAATCTTGTGACTAATGGCCCCTGCCCCTCCAGACCTGCTACAGGGTTGGGACTCCCACTGGGTCACATAGGTGCTCTGCGGGCTGAAGGACAATTTAGAGATGGCTGCCTCAAAATGAGGCTTGGGCCATCTCCACAAACCATGCCCCAGGGACGAAGGGTTCAGGCACTTTCTGCCTCAGCATTTCTCTAAGGTTCAAAGGGATGGGTCATTCTGAAATCTTCCACTTGTTGTCTCTGTCCTTTTCAAAGATTGACATTGGATGTGACTGTCCTTGGCACCCAGAGTACTCAAGCCAAGAGCAAACTAGTATAAAGGGTGCTGTGAGTGTCCTGGTGGGAGGTCCCCTCCTTGTCTTCTTGTAAATCAAAGACACTCTGGCCCCTCTCCTGTGTGTGAGACATGCTGTGGCAGAGTGAGGATGAGGATTGGGAATCAGGTCTTGAAGGGTAGAAGGAAGGGTTGGGAGACCTCAGCAGAAGTGTGACAATCCCCTGAGCAGGTTCTCTCACAGGAGGTAGAGACGGATGCCCCCCTCACCTCTGCTGGTCATGGAGGCCACACTTGGGTTGCTGGGCCCATCTGCCAGGGTGGTGTAGGGCAAAGCAGGAGTGGCATCCACACACTCATGTCTGGGGCCATTCAGTGTGACACAATTGTCAGTGACCAAAGAGCATACCACTTGTTGGCTGAAGTGTTACACTCAAGGGGCCTGAAAGACAAGTGGCTCTGATCCAAATTTCCTGTGTGGGCATCCCAGAGTCACAGGTAGGGCTTCCCAGGAGATCTGGAAGTCACGGTGCCCTGCAGCCCCGGTGGAGGGGAAGACTTCCCAGGGAGGTGGGAGGGTCCTGGGGTGACTGTCCTCTCTTCAAAAGAATGAATGACATTCCCTCCCATATCACTCCAAGACTGGCACTTCTCATGAGCAAATTGTGCAACCCTGTCCAGTCCCTGGTGGAGAGAGGCTGCCTGCTGGAGGGAGGGCGATTCCAAACGCTGATGCCTGCCTTTCCCTCTGCCCCGACAGCCTCACCTGTCTTAAAGAGTATGTGGAAATCCAAGATGGGCCTCCAGGATCTGCTAGCTATGGGAAGATTTGTGAAGGCCTAGGTCTCACCTTTCGATCTTCCTCCAACATCTTGACTGTCAAGTACACCAGGAAACCCGACCACCCAGCCTCTTCTTTCGATGTGTATTACTATGGGGAACCAGAGGGCAGTCGGGGCCAGGGGAACTGCTGAGGCGCCCTCCGCTCTCCATGCCAGGCTATGTGGCGTGTTGGGCATGTGGCTATTTGTGTGACTCTTGAAATAAAGTTGAGCCAAACATCTACTGGACCGTCACTCGGTAAGAGAGAGTCGTTGTGACCCAGTGACCCTCTCAGAAACATCTTCAGATTCTATCCCAACATCTCTGCAAGCCCAGATCTTGGGGTTGGAGACACCCAATATGAAAACTCTTTTTAATTGGATTATGTGGCATATATCTCTCAGAAGATATCTTTCCGTTTATTGATCTTATTATAATCCCTTTGGAAATTTCTATTATATTTATATGAATGTATAGTATATATGGTATTAGTATACAGGATGTTTGCCATACATATTCTGTACATGTGCACACAAACATATATACACATTTATCTATAATGTATCTATTCTAAATAAGAACATCATCATTTATGGAATCTCATTATAGTCTGGGTTTCAGCCAGTCATTTACATCCTGTGAAAACTGAAACATGCAATACACGTCCTTCATCCTGAGACACTTTTCATTCATTTGAGAACTGAAGGAAGTCACTCAAAAATTCAAACAGTGGCATGGAAAGCATATGCTCCATGTCGCCACCATCAGGCAGAGGGTGGAGTTGCAGACGCTGCTGGAGGGCTTACTCCCCAGCTGGAGGGGTCACATGGGTTTCACAGTGATGGTGGGTGGTGCTCAAGCCAGGCCATCCAGCACGGGGAGTTGGGAGAGGCCAGAGTAGAATGTTCTGATCAGAAGGCTCCATATGAGCAAATGCAGACTCAACAAAGAAGGTAATTTCAAGGAGAAAGAGAGAAAGGTCTTCCTTCGAGGTCCCTCTGGGCGTTTCTGGCTGGCAGAAGCCTGCGCTGGGTTTGGTGGGCAGGATGCTGGACTGAGTGCTTGAGGTACTCAGACACTAGGTGGGACCTCGCATGGCTCTGCTCCACGTGCACCCGCCTCAGGCCCCGACCCTTCCCTGGCACGGAGGGCACCGCCCCCCCCTCCATCTCACAGCCTCACCAGGAGGGGAGAGAGGCCACTTCTCAACAGAGCAGGAGCCCAAGGAGGATCAAGTCCTCTGAAGCCTGGGTCCTGGAGAGCTAGGGGGCGTCAGCGTCTTCGTCACAGAAGCCCGAGCAGCCCAGGGAGAGGCCATGACTGCTGCATGAGGGGTGGGTAGAGCAAAGAGAGCTTTCCTCCTGATGCTGGCTGCTCATTTGTTACTTATTAGCCCGGGACGTAGGGAGCTGCTGGGTGGGTCTGAGCACCTCACAAACATGACACACCTTATCCGATAACACCCTTGAGGAAGGGGGTATTTCCATCCTCCTTTGCAGTTGGATCCTCTTCCCCTCGTGTTGACAGTGAGATGGGCTCCATTTCTCCGACGGGTGAGGCTTCTCTTGGGGCAGGAGACCTGCCTAGTGGCTTTTTCTCTGACCTGAATATGAAAAGTCCCTTCAAGGTGGCAGGAATGAGCTGTTCATGCTGACTTTCTTTTTTTTTTTTAAAGATTGGCACCTGAGCTAACAACTGTTGCCAATCTTTTTTTTTTTTCTGCTTTTTCTCTCCAAATCCCCCCATACATAGCTGTATATTTTTAGTTGTGGGTCCTTCTGGTTGTGGCATGCGGGACGCCACCTCAGCATGGCCCAATGAGCGGTGCCATGTCCATGCCCAGGATCCAAACTGGCGAAACCCTGGGCTGCTGAAGCAGAGCACACGAACTTAACCACTCGGCCATGGGCCCGGCCCCTCGTGCTGACTTTCTACTCACCAATCTGGCAATGGGGTCGATGACAGAGAGTGTTTTGATGAGGGAAATTATGCTTCTTCAGCTGCCCAGTCATCAAAAGTAACTTTTGCTACATAGACATGGGTCCTCAAAAATCTCCAAGAGAGGGGGCTGCCTTGTGGCCGAGTGGTTAATTTCGCACTCTGCTTCGGCGGCCCAGGGTTTCAACAGTTCGGATCCTGGGCGTGGACATGGCACCACTCATCAGGCCATGCTGAGGTGGCATCCCACATAGCACAACTAGAAGGACCCACCACTAAAACTATACAACTACGTACCGGGGGGCTTTAGGAGAAAAAGGAAAAATAAAATCTTTTAAAAAAAAAAAGTCTCAGGGCTGCTCCGTGGCCGACTGGTTGAGTTTGCGTGCTCGGCTTCAGCGGCCCGGGGTTTCGCCAGTTCAGATCCTGGGTGCGGGCATGGCACTGCTCGTCAAGCCGTGCTGGGTCGGCGTCCCGCAAGCCACAGCTGGAGAGAGCCACAGCTAGGAATTCAAAACTATGTACTGGGGGGCTTTGGGAGAAAAAGAAAAAATAAAATCATTAAAAAAAAAAAAGGAAATCTCCAAGAGAAATAGAACAAAAGGTACAGCTTGGTTGTGGGGTCACCAGTTGAGTTATCCATGTTGCATTTTGTTCACCAACCAGGAAGTAAGGAGAATCAACAAGGTGTGGGGCCCGCAAGTGGCACGGCTCCTCCCAGGCTTGGCGCTGCCTGGACTGCCTCCGAGTTCTTGTGCTCTGTTTGCAGAGCCTGGTGAGTGTGCGGCCTCCTCACAAACTCCTCAGGCCAGTTCACCAACACTCCAGGGAGCAAACGTGCCTGTGTCTGGAGCACACAGGTGAAGCCTCCTCAGCACGTCCTTCTGGCATTTCCTTCCTCAGGGAGAGTCAGGACGTGTTTTCTTTGCTGATGTTGCTGTAGATTCCAGGAAGACTCCACCCCAGCCTCTTTGGTTCACCCTCTTCTGGAGGGGAGGAAAAATTTTTTCTCCTGCTTTTCTAAGTTCTCGACTGTACACAACATGGATTATCAAGGGAAAAACAAACAGAAGTTGACTCACACGTTTACCTCACATGCACACGGGAGAAAACTCAGGGAAAGGGAATGAGTAACTCAAAGTGGTGGCTAAGGACTCCCGCTTATGGAGCATCTTCAGGAAAGAACAATAAATTTGCAGAGGAATGACAGGAGAAAAGAAAGTGGTTCTAGGTTTCCAACGAGGCACACGGTGGGAAGGTAAACACGTGGGAGGAAACTAGCAGAGTAAGGTTGTTTGCAGATTCCTGGGGCGCAGCCTCTGGGCTGAGGAGAGGCCGGACCTCCCCCAGAGGAGCATTTCCATCCACCTCAGGGAGGAGAGGGGGAGGGGAGAAAGCTCTTCCTTCCTTTGCTGATTGTTAATTTCCTTCAGCTCCAGTTATTTTTATGTCAGAGAGGCGGATTTTATTGTGATGTAACTGGATTCCTTCGCCCTGGACACGTCCAGCACAGGCATCTAAGGCACAGCCTGACTCGCTTTTCACTCCTGGCTGAAACCATTCACGGGCTCCCTGCCTTCTGGGTAAACTCCACTCAACTGGGCATGGGTTTCAAATTCCTTCATGACCTGGAGCCTGGCTCTCCCCTCCCTTCTGACCCCCCTCCCTTCTGGACCCCACTCTGTGTGGAGCCATCACAGACTCCGCCTTGCACCCCCAGACTGTTTAGCAGCACCACACTCTGCTCACACTGTCCCCTGTGATTGGACTGCGTCGTTCACCCGTCCCAGACTCACCTGCCCTCCGCCTAGGGTCTTCTATGCATATTTAATGATTCAGCTTGAGGACTGACTCTTCCATAACGTCTCCCTGACGTCCCCCAGGTAGCCGGGTCTCTCTCCTTTCACCTGTCAGTTACCCCATGCAAAGCTAGGCAGAATGTGAAGCATACAGTATCATTTGCTCATTGATTGGTTTGGTCTGCCACAACGGGAACTCTAACTTCAGGGTACAAGTTATATTCTTGAATGAGTGAATGAATAAGTGAATGAAGTGAAAAGGTCACAGAAGGCATCACCAATGCATCAGTAATTGAGAGCATTTCCTCCCAGGGTGGTTCACAGACTTGAACGTGGGGCCACATTTCCATCAATTCTGGAGCAAAGCCACATGCAGCCCACAGAGGGGCTGAGGCAGAGCAGGAAATCTGGGTGACTGAGGGCCCCTGCCCCTCCAGACCTGCCGGGGCCGTGACTCCACTGGGTTACAAGGGGCTCTGTAGGGTCAAGGACACCTTAGAGACAGCTGCACACAAATAGGTCTTAGCCTGTCTCCCAAAGCCAGACCCCAGGAATCTGAAAAAGAAAGGTGCGAAAGCATCATGTTTGGGAAACAAGGCAAGAAGGAGTTTGAGGAGAGGACCAAGGGTGCAATCTACAGGCATTAAATGTGTTACCGTTCTTCAGTAGTCAAAGGAGACATTATTCTGTAAAATTTTCCTACACTCTATTGTGT
The DNA here is from genome assembly GCF_041296235.1 of Equus asinus. Taxonomy (NCBI): domain Eukaryota; kingdom Metazoa; phylum Chordata; class Mammalia; order Perissodactyla; family Equidae; genus Equus; species Equus asinus. The sequence continues at coordinate 10,333,505 of NC_091791.1, read as the reverse complement.
CCTTTAAAGGTTTTTAGGGTCTGACTGTCCTACACAGCATAAAGGACTCAAGCTGGGCCAAGAGGAAAATCAGTATAAAGGGCACCATTTGTATGCGCACTGATAGAATGTGCTCCCTATTCTCTTATTAAACCCCAGAGAGAGCCTGGTCCCTCTCCCCTGACATGAGTCATGCTCCTGGCTAAGTAAGGATGAGGGATGAGGGATCAGGTTTGAAGGGTAGAAGTACAGAGGAGCAGGGGACCTCCCAGGACTGAGAGCACGCCGTGTGCAACTTGTCTCTCGTCAGATGGAGACGGGCAGCGCTCTCATCTCTGCTCTGGTCGTGGAGGCCGAGCTTGGGCGGCCGGGCCCACACTGCCTCATTTGACAGTAGGGGGGAGGCAGAAACCAAGGAATGGTTCCTTCAGAAAATGTATCCTTCAGAAAAAGAATCTTTTCTCTTTATTGATGTCATTGTATGCCAACGAGTCCAGTCAATCTCTGGCCAGAAGGAGCCAGAGCGGTGACAATAAGCGTGTTCTAGTCTCTGCTCTGATCCCCGCTTACCATGCGGCTTCAGGTAGGTCATTCCACCCATTTTGACTCTGGTTTGCTCATTTATAAGTTTGGATCAAGATAATGTGACAATTCGGGACATAAGAATGGTGCAGCCAGTTAACATTACTCAGCAGCTACCGCACTCTAGGAACTCCTTTGAAAACTTCAGACAGGTTGTCAAATTTCATCTGGAAAAAGCCCTATGTGGTTGGGTATTCGGTTGCCAATTTTACAGATGAGAAACCTGAGGCTTGGGGAGAGTAAGTCACTCGTCCAAAGCCATCCCACTGATGGCCACGAGGACTGTGACCCGGGGTCGCCTGAATCCTCGGCTGAGCTGTGCCCACTGCGTCACGTCATGAGGATCAGTACCAGTGCGTGTCACCCGTGGGGGCCCTGTGATTGCAGCCAGGTGTCTTGGTACCAAGCGCCTGCTCGGGTCCCTGAAATGGTAAAACTTCCATATAAGGATAGTGGAAGTTTCTTTCCTGAAAATTTATTCAATCGGTTTTCTCCAACATCAGATTGATCACTGGTCTCAGCACAGACATATGACAGGAAAAGCCCTGAGTAAGGAGATGAATAGGTAGAAAAATCAGAACATTGGAGCTATCTAGCAGAACAGGTTAGCAAACACTCAGGTAAAACATTAAAGATAAAGGGAAGGAAAACACCAAAAACAATCTTGCCATTTTAACCAGGTAAAGTGAGAGGTCCCCATGCCCAGCTGGGCTGTAGATGGATGGAGAAGTCACAGCAATCCACAAACCCCTCCTTATGCACCTGGCCCTCGCCTGCAAGCGTTCCACACTTGTACAGCTGCAGACAGGAGTGCAGGATGCAGTAAGATGTGCAATGTTTTTGTGAAGTCGGTACCCCTGGGCTCCTGGGGGCCTGGGGCTGGGGGCAGAGGAGGGAGGAGAACCTGGCACTAGGCGTCCTCGGACAGGAATCCGGGCGAGCTCTGCCTCTCCCTACCCAGGATCGTGCCTGTGTTCTGTGCTGTGTCACCTCTCTGGGCTCTGGTTTCCATCCCTGCCAGAGGGAATGATAACCCCTGACCCGCACAGCTCTCAGGGGGCCTGCGATTCACATGTCTGAGGTTCCTGGCAGGTGTCTGGCTGGGAAGAGAAGCTTAGTCCAAATTTCCTCCGTGCCGTAGTCTTACTGGTAGCACAGGTGGAGGCAATGAGGTCGGCCAAATGAAGGGCTTTAGGGAGGAATAAGACTGTCTGTCACAGTTCAGGTGCAGTAGCTATTCCGAAAGGGAAGTGCCTCTTTAGGAAGCGCTCAGGGCCAGTGGGCTTGGCCCCACCCCAGAGTCCTCCTGTCTGTACAGGAGGGACCCTTCCCTCCCCTGCTCCTTCTCAGGAGCCGGCAAAACTGGCCTCTTGAGAGGGATTGAAGGGGTCCTAAGCCACGGTTCTCCGCCTTGGCTCCATGGGCACGCCCTGGGGATTTTCAATCACCGAGGTCAGGCCCACCCCCAGAGATCCTGATCGAAGTGTTCTGGGTGCCCTCTGGCAGCAGCAGCTTTAAAGCCCCCGCCCAGGTCGCCCCCATGTGCAGCTAGGGTTGAGCATCCCCGTCCTAAACCGCAGTCTCAGCTGCAGGAAAGCGCAGCAGCCTGGTGTCAGCCCCACCCTGCACAGGGCGAGGATGGACGCTGGGTCCCTACTCCCACGCCCGGCCAGCTTTTCCCATCCCTCTGTGCCTGGGCTGTGCCTCATCCCACAGCCTCCACCCAGAGCCCCGTCTCCCATGCCTGTGCCTCCTGCCTCTGCCTCTCACCTGGACCTCACTGTCTCTTGCTCCCAGACTCATCTGTACACATTAGCCACCCACCTGCCTGGGCCCAGTAGGCTGTCACCCAACCTCCTGCATACCTGTCATGGCTTTTGGCTCTGCCCACCCACTGCATGCTCCTCCCCTGAGCCACCTGGTGGTGCTGTGTGTGCCCCTGTAGTCTGCCCCAGCCCTCCCCTGCTGGAGCCCCAGCGTCCACATTGACCTGTTCCCTGCTGGCCACGTCACCACAAGTTCACTCATCACATTCAGAGCCTGGCCTTGTGCTCAGAAAGGGCCACGATCTCTTCCCTTGAGAGGAGCCCATGGCCAGGAGCCAACCTGGACATAGTGGTCATCTGTGAGGGATGGCTGGTTCCTGAGGGGCAAGGGTTCTTCCCAATGAGAGAGAAGATTCCAGGCGGAGTCTGGTGGGACCAAGTTCCCCTTTATAAAGGCAGGGCCATTTGTCATCCCCTGACTGTATCCCCAGAGCCAAGCATGGAGCCTGGCTTTGGGCCAGCATCTGATGGAATGAATGAAGGAATGAATGAAGTCAGAGTCCTGTGTGGGCTCACAGGCACTGGACATTCTTCCAGTTCTTGGATGTCCAGCTTGCTGCTTTGTTCCTCTGATGTATATTTCAAAGCCACGTGTCAGCTCCAGAATGCTGCTTCTCCACATCCGCTCAGATCCCAGGCCTGGTGCTTATATTTCACTGGGCTTTCATTGCTCTGTGTGGCAGGCTTTCCATCATGGGGACCCTCAATGCTTTCCTCCTTCTTCCAGCCTGGATGAGCTGGATGAGTGGGGGCTAAGATGGGAAGGGTACTGGACACAAGTAACATCCCCAGGGCCCCTCACTCCTCTGCCCATGGCAGAGCTCAGGGGTCACCCGCATCCCGTGGAGGCTGAGATTTCTCACCAGTGTCCCAGGCTGTCGGTGAGCCTTAGTCAGCTGGCTGCAGTGGCCACAACTCTGCTGGAATCTCCGGCCCCTGTCCTGGGGGCTCTCCTGCAGCCGCTGCCCTGCTGGGTCTCACCCTGCTTAAGGCACTCCTCTGGAGTGAGGCTCATCTTAGCAGTCCCTTCCTGGGGCAGGGTCCTCAGCCTGGCTCAGAGGAGCAAATGTTGGCATTGCCAAGGCTGTAGGCAAAAGCTCCCATTCTTCCCAAGCCTGACCGAGGGGCCCAGGGTCTGGCTTCTCTCCCATTTTCTGGCAAATTCACTGCCTCTTTGGAAATCACCTCATCCCTTTGTTTCTCCTAGATCCTGGGGTCACCCGTCAATCCACTGCTCCCTGGCGATCACATGCTAACAGGCCTCCTGGCGGCCCAGTCCAATGCTCTGTGATCCTAGGGGCCCTGAGGAGTTTATTCTCTTCCCTAACCCCTCAGCCCACAGTTCTGGATGTGATGTCAACACCAGAAGGTGCACAGCTTCCTGGAGAAATGGAGGCAATCACCTTGAATTTTAATATCACGACGCCATTAGCATTCTGGTCTTTCTTTAGCCTGCACCCTGTGTTTCCTGCTTTCGGGAGAACCCAAACATGCCAAGGACAATGGGGGAAACCTTATCTATTCCCTAGAAGGTTCTGGAAGCCACAGGGCAGAGCACGCTGGCCTTTACCTTTCCTTGTGACAGCCCACCCTACGACTCTGCTTACTTTGAAGGGATCAGTGCTTAGGTGTGCCACTAGAAACAACGACCAAATCAACACTTGCATCAAAAAAAGCTCTTTATTCAGTTTGTGCTATAAATGGAAAAGCTAAGATCTACACTACAGGCCTGAGAAGCTGATTTATAAACATCAGAATAGCAAGTCAATCAGAGAAAGCTCGGCTGCTACTACTACAGAGAAAGTTCTGCTCACGGCTGCATGCAGGATTTTAGACACTGGCTCCTGCTTGCCTGACATTTTGTCTCAGCACCGAACCTGTGTTCCTGGGAAACCTGCTCCCATCTTTCTGCCCCACCTCAACCCACCCCTCCATGTGCCTGGGCCAGAGTGGACAGAGGTGGGGTGCTGCTGGGTGCCAAGCTCCGGGCACTCATTTCTTCCTTTGTCGTGGGTACCGAAGTATATGGGGTCAATGACTGAGCGCTGTGCGTGTTCTCCTGGCTTCACATCTTAGAATCCGAGGCTGGCCACTGGTGGCGTGGGTGTTCCTCCCCATTATGAAGGCTGCCAAAACCAGGACCACAACCAGGAAGACCCCAGCAGAGATGGCAACGCTGTGGTAGCTCCCCTGGGTGCTGGCTTGCTCCTCCACGTCAGCCACTGGCCCGTCTGGGAAGGAGAGGGACCAGGAGAAGAGGGTCAGCGTCACGACGAGCCCAGGGGAGAAAGATGGGGGACAAGTCAGGTGGGGGTCCCAGGGCCGTGATTGAAATCAGAACTGTCTGTCTGGTGGGACAGGAAAAGAATAGGAGAGAGAAGTGCTGAGGGGAAACTGAGGCCAGGCTCCAAAGGGCAGTGGAAGGTCAACCCAGGAGGTTTCATTGTCTTGTCAGCCAACAGAGTCAGAGCAGGTTTTGGGGCGGGAAGTCAGAGCTGGGCTTTGGGAGGTCAAATCTGGATGGAGGCTCCCGATAGACGGGAGGGGAGAGAGCGGGGGCACTGAGGCCAGCTGGGAAATGGGTGCAGAGTCACAGGCAGGAGGTACCCAGGCCCCAGCTCCTGCAGCGCTGAGGGGAGAGAAGGGAGAGGAGAGACGCGAGCAGCATCCCTGTCACCCATCACCCACCCGCCGTCCTCTTCTCTGTAGCTCCGACTCCCAGCAGAGGTGTCACACAATCAACGTATGTGACTCATTTCTGAATTGCATCCCCTCCTGCCCAGTGTCAGCTCCACGGCGGCGGGGATTTTGATCTGTTTCTGTTTGTTTAGGAATTTGTCGCCTGGCACTTAACAGGCCTTCAATAAACATGCCTGAGGGGCCAAGCGGAGCAGCAGTTAAGTTCGCACGTTCCGCTTTGGCGGCCCAGGGTTTGCCAGTTTGGATCCCAGGTGCGGACATGGCACTGCTCAGCAAGCCATTCTGTGGCAGGCGTCCCACATATAAAAAGTAGGTTAAGATGGGCATGGATGTTAGCTCAGGGCCAGTCTTCCTCAGCAAAAAGAGAAGGATTGGCAGCAGATGTTAGCTCAGGGCTACACTAATCTTCCTCAAAAAAAAAAAAAAAAGTGCATGGGATGAAGAGTGAGAAAAGAGCCTAGATCATCCGGACATGGGGATGGCCTGATCTGGGGACAGGAGGAGAGACAGCCATCAAAGATGCTCCATGGCATGGAGCCCTATGACCAAGGGGAGGGTTTGTGACAACTACTGCTAGCCCACAAGTGTCCCTGTCACCAGGGCCCCCCGTCTGTTGACCTGGCCCCGGCCCAGACCAGAAATCCCGGGAATCCCTCTGCGAACACTTCCTCACCCACACCCACAACAAGACAGCACAGCAGGAAACACAGTCCCCGTCCCAAAGGAGGAAATGAAGTGGCTTGTCCAGTGTCCGGCCCTGCGGGCAGCCAGAATAGAACAACCCTGCCAGCATCCCCACAGCCTCCACACCCTGATGTCATTACCCCTGGGCCTAACTTGTTATTATTGTCACAAGCAATAATGTTACCGCTAACGTTGTTAATATCGGTGACAATGAGAACAGTAAGAAAACCACCGGTCATCGCACCCAGTGACTTCTACCAGGCAGAGGCCAAGGCCACTTAACCAACACATTTTTGTAATTCTCTCAACAGTCCTAAGAGGTGAGCATTAACACTTTTTTCTCACAGGTGAGGAGCGTGAGGTTCTGGGAGTTCAGTCCCAGGGGATAAGGGGAACAGCTGTGTCTGTGTCCCAGGTCAGAACTCCCATGCCCAAACCCCACACATGGGTCCCCATAGACCAGGAGCCCTTGGAAGAAGGCCGGAAGCAACTCCGCATGGCCCGGCGTAGCACAGCATGCCCGGCACACAGTAGGTGCGCAATCTGAGGTGGAATGTGACACCCACAGAGACATCCCGAGTCCCCAGGTGTTGCAGGCCTGGGCCCTGGTGGGCAGTGGGTCAGGAGGGCCACCTACCCAGGCTCCTCTACTCGGCGCTCGGGGCCCGCAGCTGGATGGGGCCCAGAACAACGTCCACATTCTCCTGGTAGGAGCCTGCGTCCCTCTTGGACCTCACCACACAGCCCCTGTGGCAGCGGGAGGAGTTGTCGTCCGCCTTGCACACCACCATCCTGCACCGCAGGTACACGGAGGGGAAGCGGTTCAGGAAGTGGAAGGAGCTAAACTTGAAGCGGGCGACGCGGGGCGACGGCCGGGGCAAGGTTTGATAGGTCGTGTCCTTCACACACCTGGAAGCAGAGAAGAGTCACCCGTGAGCTCTCACCAGCACCCTGTGCTCTTCAGGACTCGGATGCCCCCAGCAGGCAAGTCCAAGGCCCAGGCCCCCACTGCCCCTCCGATCCACCCTCTGAATGCGTAGCCCAGACACTGACTGCCAGCCCTGCAGGGACGTCCTGGCAGGTCTGGGATGTCAGCAGCATCCTAACGCAGCAACTCAGCCCAGGGTTCCCACGCAGACAAGCAGGCCCACAGTGCACAGCGGGTGCTCTGTGACCATGTGCTCAATGGCCCCAGGGAGCCCAGGTGAGTCCAGGAGGTGACAGGGCCCAGAGTAGGGGCAGGAAGGAAGATGACATTTCCTTCCCTTTCCTGGTCTCAGGGCCAGGCCGGGTGACACTCGACTGCTCTCTGGTGTCTCTGGTGCCCTCCCTGTCCAGGGCTGTCTCCTGACCACCTCGCCCTGCCCTGCACCCCGGGCAGCCGTGCTTTCCTCATGCGCCGGGTACCCTCCAGGACGCCCGGCCCTCATATCAAGCACTCCGCAATCCCTCCGGCACCTCATCTCTGCTGGTGCTAGAAGGATCATTACCTAAGGATCCGCTGAAAGAGATTTTACTCAGCTATGGGGAAGGCGCATCTCCCAGCTCCACCCAGCTGAGAAGGAGCTCACACTGACCGCGTGCAGCACTGACGGGAAGATTCCAGGCGATGCGGCCAAGACAACAGCAAGGACCCTGCCCATGGGGTTCAGGGTGGAAAGTTTTGGGGATGCATGGCAGGTGTCGCCCGGGCATCCTGACTAGCCTGGAGATGTGACCCAGGATCCACTTGCTGTCTTGCTTCTGCCTTCCAGAGCTTCCTTCCTCTGCTCTCAACTCACATTCAGATACCAAGTTCTTTTTCCACAGTATTCACTTTAGCAAGAAAGGTGGGAGAGAAAGTCCCCAAAGACCCACAAGGAGGTCGGACAGTCGTAAACGAGGTCGGGGAAGCTCAGGGGCCACCGGGCAGGAACTGCATTTCCCACAAACCCACATCAGTCTGGGGTCTGCGAGCCAGAGCTGCACAACCCAGGCTGCACTTCACAATCTCCCCAGGACATTTTTAAAATACAGATGCCCGAGCTCCAGCACAGATCAAATAAAGAGAATGTGCAGGTGGGGCCCAGGCATGGGTTGTTTGAAGCTCCAGATCATTCTAATGGGCATCCAGGTGGTTGGCGGTCAGGTGCAGCTAACGAGTCCCTGGGCTCCAGGTACAGTGGACACATCTTCCCCCACATGCACCTCCCCCTCTCCCCAGAAAACGCCATCAGCTTCTGTGCATGTATGTGCCCGAATTTGACCCACAAGAATTCTCTAGCAAAGAAGAAATAAATCACTCGCTCATTTGCAGTAACCTCAATCATTCGACATAATCAGGTATCACCTTGTTACTCTCTGTAGAAAGAAACGGTGAGCCACTCTCCCTTCTTTGCTGCCAAGGGGCTGCTGTGAATTGAACCGACTGCATAGACGGTGAAAAAGACAAGCCTCAACACCCATTTACCAAATTGGCACGTATTCAAACTGTGCCTGGGAAGAAACGCTGTTTTTAGTGTCCAGGGAGGTGTGACACTTAACCTCCCAACCCTAATTCCTAGCACAGCCCCTGACCCTCCCAGTACAACTTCCGCATGAAGCAATTGTTACTGAGGAGCCAAGGTCAAATCGTAAGCCAGGAAATGGTGCGCACGCCAATGGACAGAGATGAAAGAGAAGGGACTAGAGGTGCACACTCCGGGGTCCTAGGACCCCTCCATGAGCTCAGAAGAGGACAGGACTCACCAGAGTCCATCATCAGGGAAGCAGAACAATTGTAGAGAACCCCAACCTGGGCACCACTGACCCCAGCCTGGCACTACTGGCCTCCCCTCTGCATCTCTTGAGTTTGGTTGGAACCATGGACTCTGAGGACGTCCATTCTCAGCTGATGGAGGTCAAGGGACCTTCTGCTGCCTTTGACGCAACATTCCTTGCGGACCACCTGCTGCGCGTGATCTTTGCCCAGGGCCCCATCTACTCTTTCTCATTGAATCCTCCCAATAGCCTATGATGTGGGCATCACTATGCTCATGTGATGGGCGAAGAAACGGGCTCAGAGAGGTGCAACTGCCTGCCCGGAGTGATACAGCTAGGGTGTGGCAGGGCTGGCATCTCAATCTTGATCTGCTCCAAAAGCAATGATTTCCCACTGCATGCATGTCTTTTGAATACAAAGGCTTGCCTGGAGTTTGGTCACTCGGGGTCTAATCCCAGTTTACAGCTAACCTGACTGGTGACCACTGGTGAGTCATTCAGTTCTCCAGACACCCATCTCCCTGTGTGTTAACCAGAGATGATAACCTGACTGGTTAAGACTGAGCGACTAGGACCAAAACCTACATTCCTTGAGCCTTTGGGCTACTCGTGTTTGAGTTACCAGGCAAAGGTTGAAGTGCCCCCCAGGAAGACACTCCTTACCCGCTCCGGATTAGATTGTAAGTCAGAGACGTAAAGTCACTGGAAGATGGCGAAGCCACGCAGGTGTCCACAAACAAGTCCAAGGAGGTGTCGGAATGGAGGATTTCAGCCTGAAGGTACAAAGTCTGGTCCAGGTCCACATAGTACGGGCTGCTGGTCACGCGATTGGAGAATGAAGAGGATGTATAAAAGAAAATGTTCACATGAAAGTTGCTATACTGGACTTCCGTGACCTCAATGGTGTCATTAGTGATGTACATCGTCTTAACCCAGGTGTCCCGGAGCATCTTGCAGCTGACGTGAATGTGCAGGTCCTTCTTCCTCTTGATGATGCCGCTTGAAACAGCTGCTTTGAGGACGTTGGAATAGGTGATGGTATCATTATCTACCTGGGAGAGGCAGGCAGGGGAGCAGAGTCAGGCAAATGTCACCTGCTAAGGGGATCTCATTGGTGACTTTGGTTAGAAGGAGAGGAAAGTGACTCAACAAGCCTTCAGACCCCGCCAGAACCACAGGGAGATGGCACATGCCTGCTGCCAGGGCCCCCATGGCCTGGGAGGGGCCCGCCGCCTGACTAACAGGACTCCTTCCTCTCACTCATCCCCTTCCTCCACCCCATATGGGGGACCACAGTGTGGCCGGGTGTTGGGGCCCCCTGGGAGCTGCTCCTCCTGGGCAAAGGGTGTGTCTGGATGACCCCGCGCCCTGCTGTGTGACTCAGCTGAGCTTGGACCCCTTGGCTCAGGGCCGTTCTGGCTTGTGCTGTTTCCTTCTCACTGCTGCTGGGAGAAGTCAGTCCCGTCCTTGTGAGAGGGGCTGGCGGGAGCAGTTTCCCTGTGCTCCGGCTGGGTCAGTAGTTACTGCAGCTTGGAGTCTGGAGCTGCTGGAGCTGGAGCAACAGAGATCTGGAGTCAAGGCTGCAGCAGGTCTCTACCTCTGGGGCAGGGACCTCGCCAGAGGCTCCTGTGGACAAGGGGGTGGGCCATGGCCACCTGAGCACTTCCTGTCACACTCTGCTTTCTCACTCCCTGGACCATGGCGCCATTTGCCACTGTGCCTTTCACCAGGCAGCAAATTCATGAGAATGTCAGTCCCCCATGCTGCTTGACATGCCTACCATCTTGTACGTGACCTTTCTGTGGAGGGAGCCTGCGACTGGTGGTCTGTGAGCATCAGAAGGAAAGGGTGATGTCTAAGCATCCCTCTCTTCCCAGGGCTTGGTAGAGCATCAGCAACAGCATCAGCAGCATCAGTAAATATCCAAGGAATGGATGAAAGGTCTAGGGGACAGCAGCCCAGCAAAAGCGCTGTGATGAATGAAGGACTGGGCCGGGAGCTGCCCTCCCAAGTACCAAGAGGACACAGGTGAACAAGGCCCCTGGTGTGTCTGCTTCTTTCACTCAATGTAACATTTTTGAGATTCTCAGAGTCTGGAGTCGGCTCCATCACTTCCTGGGTGAGTGGCCTTGGCCTTGACCCCTGGAAGCCCAGCCACCATATTTTTAAAGTGGGGTGACAAGGAGAGAGTACTTGGTGGGGTTTGTGGAGTATGACACGGAATACTCCCACCGTCTGCCACTTGTAGGGTGACTAGTATCCCAGTTTGCGCAGGATCGTGGAGTTTCCTGGGACACGAGACTTTTCCATGCTAAAATCTGAAAAGTCCCAGGCAAACCAATGCAGTTGGTCACCCTAGATGGTGACAGATCAACAAATGGCAGCTGCAGAGGCCGATTTACTGTGAGCTGAAGTTTCAGGGCCCCCTTCATATGCACAGTTTCTTCCAAAGCAATCAATATATTGGCACAGCCACATGTTTTTGTACGATTTATAAAAGTAAGATATGTCTACATTCTCTTGCTCAATGAGGCACCCGTCTCTCCCATCCATGCCACCTCCAGAGCGTGTAAGCTTCAGGCCCTATGGAACCTGGAGCGACCCCTGGGAGCTGTCTTCATTATTGCTGACGTGAGTGGCAGCCTGCCAGACACCCTCTGTGCTGGACAGTGCTGATAATGTGCCTACTGACCTTCCCTCCCACTCCTTCCGTCTGTTTAGAAGTGGCTGCAGCCACGCCATGGCACCAAGAAACAGAACTATATCGTCACCCGATTATGTTTTGGTTCTCCCATAATCATGTCTTCTGTGTCCCCAGCATTCAAGGAGCACAGCACACATCATGATTAGAAAGCTGCCCAGCAGGAGACAGTGTGGGAGGCCCCAGGCTCACCTGCTTGACGGTGCCGCAGCCTGAGTACGGAATTGTGAATGTCACCTGGCTCGACGTTATCTGGGGCTGACACTGGCTGCTCCCACCCGAGCTGGGAATGACAAGGTCCCTGGCAGAATAGCCCAGGGACTGGAGGTAGCTCGTGTTCACGCTGGCTTGCATGCGATCCGGCAGACAAAGCAGCTCTGGTGGCCAAGGGCAGACAATGCGTCAGTCAGCACCCCCAGCTGCACAAGCGCCATGAGGAGCCCCTCCCACACAAAGGCGCAGAGATCCAGATGTCCGACAAGGATGGTGCGCGTGGGACACACCTCCCCACGACCCCCAGGACCCCCATGGCCCCAGTCAGCCCCAATCTCAGCAGAGCCCTGTGAGGGCACAGGGACTCCGGATTCCTCTGACGGAGAAATGGAGGCAGGACGTGGCTGAGTGAAACGTTTGCCAAGTTACCATTTACCCATAAGGAAAGTAACGCTCCGGTTGAGTTGTGGGGTGTGAGGTAAGGTCCTCGAGCCCTGGGAGCAGGTCCGTGCTCACAGTCCCAACTGCAGACGGAGCGTGGACACCGCCTGGCCCTCCCTGGCCAGTCTGTCAGTCAGTCCCCTGCACAGCTCAAAGCACGGCCGTTAGCCTCACTGGAAGTGGCTGAGTGACCAGCTCGGTCCATGTTCAGACAGCAGCCAAATGTGCCAGGTCTCAGGACATGATCACAGCGTCCCACACGCTGGGAAGGTCACAAGGCTTCAAGGCCTCAAAGTCACCTCTGCCCTTGGCAGCGACATCTCACTCTATGCTGAAAGCATCACCCTGCACCTTCTACTTAGTCTCTGCCACCACCGTACGGCCAGTACACTGCCCACGGCCAGTTCTGACCCTTGACCTCGTTTCTGGGCAGCCAGAGTCCCAAGACCCACAGCTCCTGGCCCCTTGGTGACCTGACAAGGCTGCTCTCATTTCTTATTTCACAGCCACAGAAGGTTGAGCGGCTTCTGCTCTCCGAGGTGCACCCACCGCTAGCGAGCCCTCACCAGGGGGACTTACCAGTGCTGTCATTGGAAGGATGAGAGTAGTAGTAGGCCTGGAAGCCTTTCTTTGTGACACTGCCGTCGCTGACAAAGCGAACGGACAGGAAGTTCGAGGACGAACTGAAGGAGCCCCACCCCCCATCACAGACCCGCGCAATGAGAGGGGAACTGTGGTGGGGGCCGTCGAACACTTCAATGTAATCGTAGTTACAGCCGCCTTCCAGCCTGCAGACAGAACACACAGCTGTGGCTTCACTTTTAACCAGGATTTGACCCAGGAGGTCAGACCTCAGTGAGGGGTCACACCTCTGTGCCAGAAATGCCGACAAAACTAAAACTGAAAATAATGGATTTCCTTAAATCCAGCAGAGACTCATCTTCCCAGGACCTCCGTGTGTGGGTCTCAGTCGTGCCTGTTGGGTCCCACGTATGAAATCCACACATGGTCTCCTGACAGCCCTTTGCATCTTGAAAGGAAGGGATCACATCCTGCCTTAGGCTTTTCATTCAATCAAGAAGACCCAAGTTTCCCATGGCATGAAATAAATAGCCATGAATTCGTAGCAATAGAAATAAATAATTGAACAATAATATTGCGCAGATCACACAGCCTTTCTGAATCTCAGATGTGAAGTATTTACAGAGGCGAAGTTCTCCTACCCACACATACCGACAAGAGCTGGTGTGAAGTGCAAATGAAACAGTATGTGGAAAAGGGCCTCATAAAATGTCACAAATGGTTCGGTCATTGTCACTAAGATATTGGCCAAAGAACCAGGGTGGTCAACCTTCCTCCAAGGAATTTCGTAAGTCCCCCGGATCCAAAATGAATTATAATGACATAGGAGAGTGTAATGATGAGGAGATTAAAATAATATTGTGTCTTTTGCAAAACCCCAGATGAATTTCCAAGGCAGAGACTCCCAAGGCCACTGCAACCAGAAACCAAGAGAGAAAACTAGTTCTTCAGTGATGGCCATTAGAAAAGAAATTATGGGGCCCAATTTCCAGGACACTAGAGGATACTGATGCCTCTGCATGGTTGCCCCTCTCCTTGGACCAATCACATATTAATGTGTCTTTGCTGATGTCTCCTCTGCCTGAAACAATGTTCCTCCCCCATCTGCATTGGATGAGGAACAACCCAAGCTCTGCAGCAGGACTTCCCCACCCCTGCCCGGCCCCTGGGCTCACCCCAAAGAAGCAGGGAGTGGAGAGAAAAGGATACAAAATAACTAGTGTGGCTGTCAATAGGATTCCTTGCATTATTATTACACCTAACAACGATCCCCCCATTGGCTAACAGGTGCTTTCATGTGTCTCTCTGGTGACCTTCCCAGAATGGGTGAGGGGAGGAAAGCAGATATCTCACTCCCCTCTTTGCCTGAGGCTCAGGATAGTGATTTCCTGATGTCCCACAGTCCCTCAGCCAATCAGCGACAGAACCGGGATTTAAACCAGGGCTCTCCTCCTGGCCCCGCCTCCTCAGGCTGCCTCTGTGCTGTTGACCCACAAGAACCCACAAGAACAAGTCTCCCCCTGGAGAACATCTCTCCGGAAGGATAGGCACCGTCCATTCCCTCCAGAAGGCCTGCGAGGTCCCCCAAGTTCTGCTTTGCACCCGCACTCACTGGACGTCTCCGAAGACGACAGTCACGTAGTGGTTGTTTTGGACTTTAATGTCCCAGACACATTTGGCGTTGTTCGGATAGTTCCCAGGGTAGGATGGGCTGGAAAAGTTCCCTGAAGGTTGGGACAGGAAGGCTCCGCAGGAATTATATCCTGTCAGAACAAAATGGAAATGCTGATGCCCCCAGAGCACACTGCACAGTCACCGGGGGCAATTTTTAAATGATTCCCAAGACGGAAACCCAGCAGGAGGGGGCCGGGACCTGGACCAGCCAGTGAAGACCAGCGGGCCCCCTGCCAGGGAGGCTGCACTTAGGGAAGCCTCTCCTCATTCTCGTCATCCCCCACCCAGTGTCCCTGCCTCTGAGGGGAAGGGAAAGGGGATTTGTCAGGAGCTCAGAACTTAAGGGTTGGACGGCGAGGTTGTAAACAGGAGCTGTTGACAAAGAGAAAAGACAACGACCAGTTTCCTAGCATCCTTGACACCGTTGCTGAGTGCTGGCTTGGCCTGGGCCAGAAATGAGCCAACCCTGGGCTCACAGCGGGACACTGGATACAGGCCTTGCCCTCAGGGAGTTCACAGCCTGCAGGAGACAATGGAAAAGAGCGAACCCCAATGTAGTGGGATGGGGCTGTGACCACGCAAAACCCAGGCAATGGCGGGAGCCCAGAGCTTTGGCTCCTGACCCAGATGAAGCAGGGAAAAGCCGACAGGTAATCAGGGAGGCAGGTAAAAAGGTGGAAAGGTATGTACCAGGCAGAGGGAACAGCATGTGCAAATGGACTCAGGTAGGAGAGTGCGTGGCACATTTGGGGGACATCAATGTGGATGGAGCAGGGAGGGAGAGAGGGAACAAATCAGATGAAAGGAGTGAACCCTGGAGAGCCCTAGAGATCGTGCTGAGCTGTGGGATGTGTGTCCAGAACTCCCTGAGAAGCCACTCGAAGGTGCCGAAGCTGGGACAGACACTGCATATCCTAGAAGACCCTGGCTGCAATGGAGAATGGGGGGAGGGGGGCCTGAAGTTGCTCTGCTGCAGGAAGCCAGAGGGTGAAGAGGTGAGGGTGGGAGGAAGAGGAAGATCTCAAGGAGCCAGGGGTGTGCTGGGAACACTCAGAGCAGGTTCACCAGGAGCTCAGGAGCCAGCGATCAGGAGCTTCTGCTGGTTGCACACTGAGCTCAGCCAAGAAGCAGTCCCCATTTTCTAAAATGGTCACAGTTCTCCAGGGGAATGACTAGGACAGTCGTCTTCATCTGAAATCAGCAGAGGCCCAAAACCTCTTCCCCTGCAGCCTCTCTGGGAGGACCAGCGCTGGCAGCAGGCTGAGGCAGGAGGCCACAGGGCTCTCCAGCTTGAGCTCAGGGAGAGCGATGACTCTGGGCACTCAGCTGGTCACCAGAACCACGTCCAGGCAGTTGAGGAGAAATCATTCCCCGGGAGGAGGCTGCCCCTCTCCTCCTCGCTCTGGAAACCTCACAGAGCAGAGTTCCAGGGAGGACTCTGACTGGGTCGGGTGGCTGCGACTCACCTGGGATAGTGGAAGAGATTAGAGCATCCGCAAGAAGGAAAGGAAACGAGTCAGCCTCCGAGCCCAGGACGAGTGTGAACAAGGCCCCCAGGATGCTAAGAAGGAGAAATGCCTGTCCCTCCATCACTGAGAAGGGCTTCCTGGGTGTTGGCCAGGAGACCTGAATAGGAGACATACGTCTCAGGGGACAGTCTCCACAAAGAGGTGTTGGGGAATTTGTGCTGACACCTTCATGTCCATTAAACCCTGTCTGCTCTGGGGCCACCTGTGGAAGATGCTGCAGCCCACCCAGAACGTTCAGGGACAGCAAGGGCTGTCAGTGAAGTGATCAGAGAAGCTGCCACCTTCCACGGAAGCTCAGGGTGAGAGGAGATCCTGCAAGACGACCCAAGTGGAGACAACCACACATTAGAATAGAGGCCCAGTGTCTAGGAGGACCACCTGAGCAGGGAGGCCAGGACCCTCCCCAAGACCACAGTGGTGCGAGAGCCAGCAGATAATTAATTACACCGTTATTTAACCCAAATAAATGCACCCCTCAAGGTGTGAATGTGGCCCATTATCCAACTACAAAGCTGTGCCCTGACAAGCAGGCAGGGAAAGGAGCAGAAACATAATACCCCGCTCAGGTCTAAGGATGCCCAAATGGGAGGAAACACCCCCTTGAGCCCTGATGGAGGCGAGCAGGAATGGAACCCCCAAGCCACACCGGGCACGCCCAGCGTGGACCTCTGTGGGGACCAGAGGCTAGCCAAGAATGAACCTGTTTGGAGCTTGTTGGACCCTGTGTGGTCCTGCCTGAGCTCTGCAAAGTCCCAGCACATGAGGGGCCCTGGGCCAGCCCCATGCAGGCCAGGCACTCTCTACCCTTCTGCCCGGGTCAGCTGCCTCTTCCCTGAGAGCCAGGAGCCAGGTCCTGGCAGGACTCGCAAGGATTCCAGGGCTTCCACTGAGATCCCAGAGGGGACAATTTGCTGAGCATCTGGATCAGGATCCCACTGAGACAGGTGGCCAGCACCCCAAGATCAGACCGAGGTCCTGTGCTTTAGAGGTTCCTCCCTCTGTCCCGCCCCACCCACAGGGCAAGGAGAAGCAAGGGCACACCCTGAGCCTCCTCCCATCACCCTCCAACCCAAAATGGTCCCCTAAGCAGAGAGGGAGCCTGAGGGGGTGTGGACAGAAAGACTGACGTGTTGGTGATGCCACATCTTGGGTTCTTGTGGGCCAAGGACCCGGGAGTGCAAAAGAGGGAAGGCAGAGTTAGAAGTCATGGAAAGAAGGACTCAAATAAAGCTTTGGGCAGCCTCATGACAATGACCTCACATGTGGACCCCGCCACTTGCTACTCGTGTGTGTTGCACCAACCTCCGGGTCAGTGACCCCCCCTTGTCACCAAGGCCCCGCTGCACATCAGCCTGCTCCCGCCACCTCTCTAGCCTGGCATGTCCTCTCTGCCATGGGAAGACCTTTGCCACCTCCCTCCTCTGCACCATGGACTGGTTGGTGCACCCGAGGGCATGCCCAGACTCGGCAGCTTGCACAGAAACGTCAGGGGCCACAGAGGGCGGACATGGAGCCATTTGGGCATCCCGGTACCCGGAACCCCACCATGACTCAGCCCCTTCCCTCCCCTGGGTACCGTCCCTGCCCCTTTGGGATGCGGATGGGACCCTGCTGGATCTGAGGGTGCTGCAAGGAGCGAGGGTTGGAGGGAATGCGGCCTGCTCTGACAGCCCATCGACAGAGGGGCAGCGGTGATCAACGTCCCTCCTCCCCCAAAAGCCCCCTCAGCCTAGGTAGCAACGGGGCAAAGGCCCCGGTACACGCATCCGGTTCCCTGAGTTGAGTGGGACACTATCAGTGTGTTGGAGGAAAGCTCGGATTGCCTGATGGGAAGACGAATGTCTTGGGAGTCCCATGATGAGTTAGGAAGCAGGTGCTGGGCGTCTGAGTGACAGAGGGGGGAAATCATATGACCTGTAGGCTCTCCCAAGGGCAGTGGTTCACCCAGAGTGAGGAGAAAAGTGACAGGTGTCCAGGGAGAACAGGCACAGCCCACCGAAGCCGCCGGGTACTTACTCGGCAGGGCTGTGGTTGGGGGCTGAGCAGCTGTGAGAAAGAGAAGGAAAGTCAGACCCAAAGCGCACAGGGTGGCCCCCCTGGACTCCAAGCCTGAAAAGACTCAGTGGGGACAGGCTGAGCTGTAGCTTCTCATGTACCCCCTGCGTGGACGCAGGCAGCCACCGCCATGCAGCTCTCCAGGGCCTCTGGGAGCGCCACCCTCTGTCCCACCCCCAAGGCCTGCCTGGCTGTGCCCCAGGGCCTCCTTCCCACAAGAGGAAAGCCCCTCGCTATGCCCGGGACAGGTGCCCCACGCGAGCAGCAAGGGGGAGTCCCAGCAGCTCTGGGGAAACGCCCCTTTGCCGCAGCCCAGGGACAGCGATTCGGAGACCGATCAAGGCGTCCCCGAGTCTCTGCTCCTCGTCGAGCTCCAGCCCCAGGGCCCTCGCTGGCCCGCGGGCATTCCGTGCTGTGGCCACCTGCCCTGCCCTACGCCCTGCCACACTTCTCCGCTGCTCTTCCTGCCCTCCCCAAGTCACAGCCGAGCCTCGAATCCTGTCCTCCGAGCCAGCTTCTGGCAGGACCCCAAGGCATGCACCCATCAAGGGGTCAGGGCGCTCCGCTGTCCAACCGCCCCCGCCAAAGCCTGGTGCCCCGACAAGGAAACCCCAGAGAAAAGTGGGTATGGACCTTGCTGTTGGCCCTGCCGAGAATGCAGAGGCTCTCTTGGTCTGCCCATGGTGCAGTGGATGCTCTCTGCGCCACACTGTGTGGTCATTGCTCCCAAGCAGTTGTGCCTCACGGTTGGCCAAAGAGGGGAGGGGAGCTGAGCCCACCCTTCCCCCAGAGGTCGTGCTTTAGGGGCCAGCTGCCCCCAGGAAACCTCCGGTCACACAGGATCTCTGGGAGAGGCTGGGGTGGGGAGGGGCCCTGGAGTGGGAAGTGCCTCTGTTCTCAGCAAACGTCCCGCCAGAAGGGGGTCCGGGGATCTCGGAGGCCCACCTGAGCAGACGACACCGGCATCCTCGTGGTGACCACAGTTGTGGCTGTTCCAGCCGTTGTGGGCGCAGCTCCACAGGTAGGACTCCTGGCCTGAGCAGCGCACGTCGTCCAGGACAATCGGCCCCGAGCCCTGACCGAAGCGGGCACTTCCCGGGGCCGCCGTGGCCCAGCCACAGCCCAGCTGCCGGCACACCACGTTGGCATCGTTGGTGTCCCAGTCGTCGTCGCACACGGTGCCCCATGAGCCTCGGTACAGGACCTCCACCCGGCCCTGACACCGGTCACCTCCGTTCACCAGCCTCAGGGCCAAACCCGATTCGGTCCCTAGGGGGAGCACAAGAACACCTGCTCCGTGTCTGGCTTGAGGACCCGGGCCTAAGGCACGTTCCAGACCCAGGGGACATCCTCATGGCTTTTTTCCCCGGACAACCAGCCACCTTAGCAGGTACACAGAGGGGAATCTTCTTCCCGGGGAAAGGAGCAGAGACACACAGCTCGGCCCGGGTCTCAGGAGGCCCAAATAGGGGGAAGCACCTCTTGAGCCCCAATGGAGGTGAGCAGGAATGGAACCCCCAAGCTACACCGGGCACCCCTGGGGTGGAGCTCCCTGGGGACCCGTGACAGGCCAAGGCCATCACCCTGTCTGGAGTTCGTTGGCTCCTATGTGGTCCTGCCTGGGCTCTGCAAAATTCCAGCACATGAGGGGCCCTGGACCAGCCCCATGCAGGCCAGGCACTCTCCACCCCTCTGCGCGGGACGGCCACCCGTCGCCTGAGAGCCAGGAGCCAGGTCCCGGCAGGACTCGCGAGGACTTCCGGGCCTTCCACTGAGACCTCAGAGGGGACCCTTTGCAGAGCATTGGGACCAGGAATCCGCTCGAGACAGCTGGTTGGCCCCTTAAGACCAGACCGAGGCCCTGGGCTTCAGAGACCCCCCCCTCAGCTGCGCCCCACCCACAGGGCCAACGATAAGCAAGGGCACACCATGAGCCTCCTCCCAACACTCTCCCACCCAAGTGGACCCCGAAGCAGAGAGGGAGCCCCAGGGCGTGTGGACAGGAAGACTGACCTGCTGGTAATATCACATCTCTGATTGTCCTGTCCCAGGGGCCTGGGAGTGCAACAATGGGAAGGCAGAGTTAGACGTTCTGGAAAGAAGGACTTGAAAAATGCTTTGGGAGGCCTCATGACAATGACCCCACATGTGGACCCCGCCACTTCCTACCCGTGTGTGCTGCACCAACCTCCAGGTCAGCGAACCCCCCTTGTCACCAAGGCCCCGCTGCACATCAGCCTGCTCCCGCCACCTCTCTAAGCCTGGCATGTCCTCTTTGCCATGGGAAGACCTTTGCGGCCGCCCTCCTCTGTGCCATGGACTCGCTGGTGCTCCCTAGGGCATGCCCAGACTCGGCAGCTTGCACAGAAAATTCAAGGGCTGCAGAGGGTGGACCTTGCGCCCATCGGGTAACCTGGTACCCGGAGTCCCACCATGACTCAGCCCCTTCCCTCCCCTGGGTACCGTCCCTGCCCCTTTGGGATGCGGATGGGACCCTGCTGGATCTGAGGGTGCTGCAAGGAGTGAGGGTTGGAGGGAATGCGGCCTGCTCCGACAGCCCACCGACAGATGGTCAGTGGTGATCAACGTCCCTCCTCCCCCAACAGCCCCCTCAGCCTGGGCGGCACTGGCGCAAAGGTCCCAGCACACGTGGCCGGTACCCTGAGTTGCTTGGGACGCTATCAGTGTGTTGGAGGAAAGCTCGGATTGCCTGATGGGAAGACGAACGTCTTGGGAGTCCCATGATGAGTTAGGAAGCAGGTGCCGGGTGTCTCGGTGACAGAGGGGAAAAGCCACGTGACCCATAGGTTCTGCCATGAACAGTGGTTCACCCATCGTGAGGGGAAAAGGGACAGGTGGCCAAGGACAACAAGGACATCCTCATGAAGCTGCTGGGTACTCACTTGGCAGGGCTGTGGTCTGGGGCTGAGCAGCTGTGAGAAAGAGAAGGAAAGCCAGACCCAAAGCACACGGGGCCTACCTCCTCCCAGACTCCAAGCTTGAAGAGACTCAGTGGGGACAAGCTGAGCTGTAGCTTCTCACGTGCCCCATGTGTGGACGCCGCCAGCCACTGCCACGCAGCTCTCAGGGCCTCCAGGAGCTCCACCCTCTGTCCCACCCCCAAGGCCTGCCTGGCTGTGCCCGAGGGCCTCCTTCCCAGAAGAGGAAAGCCCATTGCCGTGCCCGGGACAGGCGACCACAGCCGTGGGATTGACATCCCATGCGAACAGCAAGGGGGAGTCCCAGCAGCTCTAGAGGAACGCCCCTTTGCTGCAGCCCAGGGACAAGGATTCGGAGACTGATCGAGGCGTCCCTGAGTCTCTGCTGGGCATCAAGCTCCAGCCCCAGGGCCCTCACTGGCCCACAAGCATTCCGTGCTGCGGCCACCTGCCCTGCCCTACGCCCCGCCCCACTTCTCCGCTGCTCTTCCTGCCCTCCCCAAGTCACAGTCGAGCCTTGAATCCTGTCCTCCGAGCTGGCTACTGGCAGGACCCCAAGGCATGCACACATCAAGGGGTGAGGGCACTCCACTGTCCAACTGCCCCCACCAAAGCCGCGTGGCCCCAGAAGGAAGCCCCAGAGAAAAGCAGGTGTGGACCTTGCGGTCGGCCCTGCCAATAAGGCGGAGGCTCTCCTGGTCTGACCACAGCATGGTGGATGCTCTCTGGGACCCACCGTGTAGTCATTGCTCCCAAGCAGTCCTGGTGCCTCACGGTTGGCCAAAGAGGGGAGGGGAGCTGAGCCTGCAGTTCTGCAGATTTCACACTTTAGGAATGGCCTCAACACATCGAGTCAAGAACTCGCTGGCACGATCAGCTGTCCGAAGTGAGCCCATAAAGGACCCTGACATGTTAAATTTGGAGCAAATGTCACACACCCTCACAGTGGAGAAGGAGGAGAGATGGATACATTTAGTAAGAATCACGGACGAAGGCACCTGTTCTGGGTTTGAATCTCTGCCCGGACACTTACCCACCATGTGACCTTAGAGGTAGAACTATTGACAACTTACCTGACTGTGTCCCAGTTTCCCCATCTGCAAAATGGGGTCATAAAACTCCTCACACCAAAGTACTGTTGATCAGATTTCATGATAACAGCACTCACTTTGTGTGTTAGTTGAGCCTTATGTGCCAGGCAGTGTTTTAAGTGCTTTTTTAATACATTAACTCATTTGATATATGAAAATACTTTTGTGCAGGGTACACAGAAAGCCCTGGGAGGATTCAGCTATCTTCAAGAAAACTGTCATTCACGGTGAGAAGAGGCACTGACTCTGCTAACTGAAGCCAATGTCATGCAAGGGATGAATGGATGGATGGATGGATGGATGGATGGATGGATGGATGGATGGATGAGTGTGAGGTGAGAGAAGAAGGAAGGGGAATGAAAGATGGGACTGGCTGAGTGTTCATCTGGGACGTGCCTAGGATCTTGGCACCACTTGACCCCTCCCTCTCCATCCCTGCTTTCTCTAGGGCAGCCAATTGCTCTGTGGCCAAGACTACACTCAGCCTCAACTAGCCAACAGCAGCAGCAGCAGAACTGGCAGAACCAACCAATGAGCAAAACCCCGGGAAGACAAGGAAGGAGAGAGGTCTTACCATATGCAGTAGTCTGGGGGTTTGAACTAGAAAGAAACTGAACTCATCATTTACTGTTGGTAAATGATCTCCTACTGATACTGACTAGAGCTTCACCTCACGATCACACCAGGGGGCGCTGGGGTTCGATCTTGGGTTTGTGTGTCTCCAGTATTCTTGCCAAGGGTTTGGGGTTTTGCAAATAGCAGATTAAAACAAGTGGGTTGGATACGGGGTGCTCGATAATTTTAGATGTAATAATGTACACATTTCTTTCCCAGGCCCCTAACGCTGCAGTTTATAGTCATAGGATGCAATCTATGCTCAGAAAGAAAGGCTGGACAAGACAGGCAGTTTAAATGGGGGTCAGGGATTTCGGGGGGCTGCTGAATCACCCTCGAGTTTGAAATTTGAGTAGAGTCAGCACGGGAACAGACACTCCGAGACCCCTAAATAAGTAAATATTTGGGTGTCAGATATCCTGTTCCTTCCCATGCATACCCTGAGAAATTTTCACTCTATCTTCAAGAAACCCCAAATTGAGAGAACTCTGAATCTTTACAATCACTGAGGCCACACTAAAGCTCTCCACGCCCCCGTCACTTCAGGTTAACCCTCAGTGTACCATCAGTTCTATTGGGCTCAATTTTAGTTTTTGAGCTTCTTTTTTTGAGAAGGTCTAACTGTATTTGTGAAGATTAATATTTCATGACTTTTATATGTTTTTAAAGGTCTTCCAAGTTCAAAAAGCATATTTATTCATTAAAAACTGGAGTAAAACTCATTCTATCATACAGTCACTATATGGATTCATTGGATCCTTGTGTAAATCCAAGATGCATTATGGGTTCTCAGTGATCTCATTTTCATGTATCTTGAAACATGCTTCTACTTCACCATTCAAGGAAATAGCTCATCTGTTATTAACTCATCAATTACTATTATAAAAAAGACATATGATAAGAATATGGAAGAACAGCGGCGTTGCATAGAAGGAAGATGAAATGGTGAAATAAATCATCATTCTTCAGTGCCCAAAATGTTGCATTATCTTTCAAGAAGGTATTTTTTTAAAGGCTGGAGAAATTGTCATTATTTTAGCTTTCATGAATGCTTTTAGGAATTCAGAATTTTTCATTGTCTGTTCACAATGGCAGAGAGAAGAAAATTGATGAAGGATGATGTTTCACGATAATTAGTGAAGCAGAAGAGGAATGCAAAGCAACAGAGAGTGGCACCCTGGATGCTGACGATAATGGTGAAATTGATCGTACACCTGAAATCTCACACTACGAGGCTTCAGATAACAATATCTTAGATGAATTTCCTTAGATCCAAGAATCAAGGAGTCAGTAATATAATTCTAAGTGCAGAAATAAAACGTAGTGCTCTCGCCCACCTCCATGCAGAGGATCTCATCCACGATATTTGGCTGCACGAACTTGGACCATCTCATTTTGTCAGAAGGACATGCGATGGTTCACTTTCATCTTTTATGATGCTCATGTACCACAATCTCCTTAATACAAAGAGATCTGCTATGTTTAAATTCTTACCAGAATTTCTAGTAAGGTGGCTTTCATAATCATATTTTTCTTGCTTCCTCACACAGGGAGGGCTAAGGCATCTGACAAACTTCTCAACTACTGTTGAAATGCGAGACCAGCCAGAAGCAGCAGTCAGCGGTCAGAGACCTGAATTTCTCTCACAGAACAACAGGCAGGCGAGGGTACAGGCTGTCAGAGAACTCCAGCCCCTGTCTCTACACCTTGAACATGGGGTCCACATGTTCCAGCTGCCCTGCTGCATGCTGTTCATGGCCATAAGAGGGCCATTGAGGCCAGGTGGCTACACACCCTGAACATGAAGAAGCAATTCATAACGGAAACAGGCAGCCAGAATATTCTTTCTTCAGAGGCCACAAAACTAGAAACATTGGCACCGGAACACTCCCACTTCATTTCTGACACACCATCCCTGCTCCCACATTCAAGAACAAGCTGACAGACAGGCCTGAGAGAGTCCTCCATTCAAAACTCTGCTATTCAAACACAGTACACAGGACACCATGCAACTCCCACTAACATGCTCCAGGCGTCTTGCTTACTCATATGACAGTCAGTGTCAGAATCTCTGAGCTCCCAGGTCTTGACAATATTCATCCACAGCATATCCAAACAGAACCTTGAAGTTGTCTCCCATTGTGCTATGCCCATGCATTTGGAATAAACTCTTTTGCACACATTTACTGAGACCCACTTGACTCTTCCAATATTCAACCATATACTTGTAGATGATGCTGGCTGCCATTTGAGGCATGGGGGTAAATCACCTGGAGAAAGAAGCTTCCACTTGTTTGTTTTCCAGAAAATGGAAACAGAATGCTCTCTAGCACCGGGGATCAGTGTCCAAGAGAGTCAAGCTGTCAGAGGGACCAACTAGCAAAAGCCACAAGAAATCTCTCAAGATACTCCACAAAGACCTAGTCCCTTTCCAGGGGAGCTGGCACCTTTCCATCTGGACTCAGCCATTGCCCCAAATCGCCCAAAGCACCTATTTTGCACATTTGGACATGGTGCACGTTACGGCTGTAATGGGGGAAAAACTGAGGGGCTTGAGCATAAAAATAGGGAGATTATCATCAGACTAGGCCACATCTAACAGATGGGCCACTCCCGTCACTCTGGAAGAGAAGCCTAAGGGGATTGCGTCGTGGCTCCAACAGCGCTCTGGAAAGTGCTCTGGAACTGAAGCAAATGTCTACTGAAGAATTATTGCATCTTCGTGGCTGGTGAAGAGAATTCCATGTCTTGCAATTTATATGCACGGTCTCATTTAATCCTTCCCCCAACCCCATCCTCACTTACACGTGAGGACACTGAGGCACAGATGCTATAAAGGTAGCCCAAGGACACCCAGACCCCAACTCTACTGTCCATGCTGTTACCTATCATCCTGTGCTGCCTTTTGTCACAGCTGCTGCCTGCTCCCAGCCACTCCTTGTAGTCCTTGCAAGGCAGGTGGTCCACGCTAATCTACTTTCCATAAACTCGCCAAATTCGGTTTCAATCAGAAGTCACCTGGCGGCCTTGACTAAGACTCCAGCAGTGACAGTGACTCCCAGAGAAACACTCTTTCTTCCTGCTCTGTCTGGCTCACTCCCACACCGGCTCTGGGCCTCAGTTCACCTGTGACGTTCTCGGGACTGCTCTCTCTGATGGCTGATCAACGGCTCCAGCACTGATCACAGCTCTGATTGTAACTGAGTGATCAGCTGATTAGTGTCTGTCTTTCAGTTAGACCCTAAGTCCCTGAAGGCAGGGAACGTGATCCCCTGAAACAGCACAGAGCGAGTCCACGCTGTGATTTCTCCTGCTTAGAAGCGTCCTGGGAGGACAGGTTCTGCCAAATGAGGTGACAAGGAGATCAAGGCCATTGTGAAAGGCATGTTAAGGCTAGCGATGCACTTGTGGAAAAGCCTTTCTATTGACAAGTCTGAGCTACAATGTAGCCAAGAACCATTTGGGAAAATGTGAACAACCTAAATTCACTTGACATTAAGGCAAATATAGGCATTAAGAAAAAATAAGTAAAAGCAAGTAGCTCTTAAAATATATGCACATATCTTCTGGCACTTCCTTTGGAAACTCTTGGCAAAGTCGTGCTTCCATAGTTACATCACAAACATGAAACGTACATTCAGTCCAGGGCCAGGCAGCCCGGGTGCTCCAGGTGTGGTCTACAGACCGTTCTTATTCTCGGTCATATAAAAATGCAGATTCCTGAGCCCTGGCCTGGACCTTCCCAATCAGTCTCTGGAGGTGGGTGAGGAGAAGTCCAAGGACCTGCATTCAAACAAATGCCCTAGCTGATTCTGATGAGCACTCAACATTGAGTCAGTGGGGCAGCCTGAGGGGCAGAGATCTTAGGAAAGACATGTGGCTGTGCAGAGGCTGGCATGGAGGCCCGGGGCCTGTCTTCTGGTCAGCGTGGACTTTCATAAGGAAGGGGTTGAGGGCCCAGGTGGACCCCGTCAGAGGAGGTCCTTCCTGTCCTATACCCAAAACCCAGCAGGATACTCTGCAGCAGCCCCTCCTGAGTCCTTGCGGTGGCCTTGGGTCCCACAACCTCCCAGTCCCAGAGGTTAGTTACCAGTTGGCGTCTGTGTCTCCCTGGAAGTGGTTTCTGTGGAGTCTCCCACTGCTGGTATTGCTGAAAATACAAAGAAAAAAAGGCCAAATGAGAGCTAAAGTGTGAAAACCGTTGTCCCGCAGCCTGTGTACAGGAAAAGTAACAGCAGTTCCGAGAGAGCGGGAAGGAACAGCTCCTTCCGCCCGTTCCTGAGCACCTACTGGGTGCCTGACTCCACCCGGCAGGGGACAGTGAGATCACGTGATGCCCCCCACTGTCCTGGGGAAATTCGCTCCAGTGGGTGAGTCATCCTAGTCAGCAGGTAGAGGACAGGGGACGAAGGGCTCCACTGAGGGGCGTCCAGGAGTCCAGCGGGGGACCCCATGTGAGGTCCTGGTATCACACCAGATGGGAGCCAGCAGAGGGGAAGATGTGGGTTAAAACGGGCTCTGAGGAAGCAGAGACACTGTGGATGAAGCGCTCCTTCAAAATATTCTAATAGGACTAAAAATACCAACTCTGTACAAAGCTTCCTGGCCGCCTCCTGGCAGATGAGGAGATGAACCAGGTGTCTGGACGGAAGGACTGAATATGGAAATGTCAGTCACCCTAAACAAATTCACAGCTTTAATATAATTCCCATTGCAAAGCTTTTCTTTGATTGGTTGCTTCTTTAAAAAGTGATTTTAGGGGCCGGCCCAGGGGCATAGTGGGTAATTTCAGCACACTCCACTTCAGTGGCCCCAGGTTTGCAGATTCAGATCCCAAGCACAGACCCATCAACACTCATCAAGCTAGGCTGTGGCGACATCCCACATCCAAAATAGAGGAAGATGGGCACAGATGTTAGCTCAGTGACAATCTTCCTCAAGCAAAAAGAGGAAGACTGGCAACAGATGTTAGCTCAGGACCAATCTTCTTCACAGAAAAAAAAAAGATTTTGAAGTTCAACAGAAAAAACAGCAGGCTATAAATAACTGATTTGTTCTTGACAAGGAAAAACCACGGACGGGGCAGGGGTGGGGTGGTGGGGGTGGGAGGATCACACACCTATGACCTTGGAGACAGGTGACATGGGGTCAAATGCTAGCTCTGCTACTTGTGTGTCCTCTAAACTCGGGCAGGTCATTTAAGCTCACTCGATCATAGTTTTCTCATCTGTAGGTACATTGACCACTTCATAAGTTTATCATGCAGACAAAATCAGAAAAAATATATCAAGTGCTGAGTATAGTAGTCACCATTCAAAAAGTTACTATTAGCCCTAAAATATTACAAATAAAGCTATAAAAATTAAAACATAGAAAATTTTTTTTAGATATTTACTTCATACCAGAAAGCAAAATAATTTTCAGAAGTAAAGAACTAGATATCTTTTTAAACACACAGAAATAAAAAACTAGTTAAATGTTTATCTGGTTTCTGTAAGAAGTTTCTAGCGTTAAAATCCACAGGAAATCACAAAGGAAAACAGCAAGAAATTTAATTACACGAAAATATAAAAAATTTATGTGGAAAAATCAAAATCCAAATTAAAAGGCAAACAACAAACTGGGAAAATACTTGTCATCAATGTAACGAGCAAAGTCCTAATATCCAAATTACAGAGAGAGTTTACATAAGTCAACAAGGAAGACACTAACCTTTCAAACAAATGGGACAAAGGATACAAACAGACAATTCAAGGAAAAGGAATATAAGTGGCTTAAGATGTTCACTCTCACTATAAGCAAAGAAACGCAAATTAAAATAACTGGGTGCCATCTTTCATCCAGCAATTCAGCCAAGATTTTTGAACAATAATATTCGGAACTGGAGAAGGTGTAGAAAATTGCCACTCTTGTTTTTTACTGAGAATGGAAAGAACTGGCGTGTTTCTGGAAAATCATTTATCAATGTATTTTAAAAGCCTTAAAAATGATCAACTCTTTGACTCAGTAATTCCACTTCTAAGAATCTAGCGAAAGGAAATAATTTCTAGAATGTGAGCAAAGATGCACGGGCAGGGATGGTCTTCACGGTAACCTCCATATAGAAAGAACCTGAAACGGGTGGAGGAGCTGGGGAGAGGTTGGTCTAAGGACACCAACTTCCAGCAATGAGGTGGATAAGCTCTCGGGATCTAGCGCAAAACACGGTGGCTGTGCTCGACAACATTGTACTGGACAACTGAAATGTGCTGAGGGAGCAGAACTTAAACGTTCGCATTAAAACAGATCAATATGTGAGGTGCTGCATGTGTTAATTACTGGGATGTGTACTTACGGCACAGTGTGTACGTATCTCAAATCACCATGAGGTAC
The DNA here is from genome assembly GCF_041296235.1 of Equus asinus. Classification (NCBI taxonomy): domain Eukaryota; kingdom Metazoa; phylum Chordata; class Mammalia; order Perissodactyla; family Equidae; genus Equus; species Equus asinus. Next base: position 10,304,783 of record NC_091791.1, on the reverse strand, counting down.
GCTTTAAATAGCTTACGATTTTGCTGATTATATCTCAATAAAGTGAAATTTTTTAAAAAAAAAAAGAAGAAAACCTGAGACAACTTCAATGTCCAAAAATTGTGAATGGCGTGCTAAAATGTTCAGAATATAAAGATAAATCAGAGGAAAACTGTATATTTAGTGATACCACTCACGTACATATAACTTGAAAGAAACACAGAGTTGAACAACGGCAGTCTCGCGTGACAGGAGGGCGGGTGCTGGACCTTTTCTCTGCATTTTTCTCCAGCTCCTACCTTTCCTCCGCTAACCGTGCAGTGACAGCGTGGTTTGAAGCTGAAGGTGGGAGGTGGCGTTGGGGGTGGTGTAGGAGGCAGATTCTTTCAGGGTGGGGAGGAATGTTGCTTGTAGGCTCAAGGAAAAGACCAAGGGGAAAGGGAACCAGAAGATAAAGAAAGAGCAGGAAGCTAGTGGTAGAGAAAGCAGAGAGCGAGAAGAAGAGGGAGAGAGGAGAAGGTGAGGGGGGAGGAACCGGTATTTTTGATTAATTACCACTTTCCAGGCTTTGAGCCAAGTGCTTGACCGGTCCTGTCTTATTCAATCTTAATAAAATGCTTTATGGTGGAATTATTACTCACATCTATTTTATGGACGAGAAACCCAAAGATTAGAGGGGTGGGACAACTTGTCAAAGGTCACACAGCCACTAAGTAGTGAGGCTCACATCTGAGGTCAGGTGCGCTGACCCCACAGCAGCTGTGGGACGCAGCTCCACCACGCGGGCTCCCAAATTCGAGTTAAAAGAAAGAGATTTCGTTTCAACTTGTCAAAAAAGCAAACCATTCTGGAGTAATGACATGCAGTGATGGAGAGGATGTGGTTGACATTGTTCCTGATAATGTGTTTACCTCCCCATAAACTATATACTGCCGCACGTCACCTAACGGCAGGGATACGTCCAGAGAAATGTCAGGTTAGGAGATTTTGTCTGGGTGTGAACACCACTGAGTGTTCACGTACACACACCTGGGCGGTATAGCCTACTGCACACCTAGGCTCTATGGTGCTAATCTTATGGGACCACCGTCCCAAACGTGGTCCCTCATAGACGGAAACATCGTCACACCCTCTCTCCTGCCCTGGAAGCTGGGCACTGGGGCGTTCAGGCTGCTTCATTAAATTCAGTGTGAGACAGGCCCCCTGTTAGGCTCTTAGCTATGTAAGGTGTTGTGCTGGGTACTAAGTGAGCAAGTCATGGTCCCTGCCCTCCAGGGACCCCCAGCATAGCAGGATCGCTAGAAAAATCCACAGGCAATTTGGTGCAGGAGTGAAGGTGCTATGGGAGACTGAGTGGAACCATGGAATGACACACTTTTTGTGTGTGTCTGTCTGTGTGTTGAGAATATATGTCAGGGACAGTTTCCTGGTTGGGTCAGTGTCCCTGGTTTTTAAAAATAGCAGCTGGCGGGCTGGCCTGTGGCCCAGAGGTTAAGCTCGCGGTCTCCACTTTGGTGGCCTGGGATTTACCAGTTTGGATCCTGGGTGCTGACCTATTAACTGCTTATCAAGCTGTGCTGTGGCAGCATCCCACACAGAAGAACTAGAATGACCTATAACTACGATATACATCTGTGTACTGGGGCTTTGGGGAGAGAAAAAAAGAGGAAGATTGGCAACGGATGTTAACTCAGAGCCAATCTTCCTCACCAAAAAGCATAAAAGAGATAAAAATAGCAGCTAGATTTAGCCTGGTGAAGGCAGGGGAGGGGAAGACTGCGCTCCAGGCGGAGGGCACAGTGCATGCAGTTCCCACGGCCAGAGGCGAGGTTTGGAGTGCCAGAGGTTGCTTTGTGCTGCAAGATAGTGAGCTGCAAGGTGTCCCGGGAAACAGGCAGAACCAATAAAACCCCAGGGTGGAGAGCAGCATGGGACACGGGGGGAATGATCCCAGGTGTGTGTGTGCGGCAGGATGTGGAGAGACGCGCGGCTGCAGAAGAGGGGCGGGCGGTGCTGCGGGACAGGATGCCAGGCTGCCCGCCAGGCCTCAGCCCAAGGCTCCTCCATCGCCTTTCTCCTCCTCCCGGCCATTCGGCACCTAGCAACTGACTTACGTAACGTGGGAGGAGTTTGCGCAATAACGACAAGTTCAAGAAGGAGAGATCAGACGTCTGTGTGGACCTGTCACTTAAGGGAATCAGAGGCGCGCCCTCAATCCAAATGTCACCCCAGTAAAGACGTTCTCACACTGCCCGAGTCTCTCCATTAGATTTTCTCCTTTATTTTAAGGCACTAGTCATGGCCAAAACCCCTGATAAACTGTGGGAAGGGTTAATTTCGAGGATGACCAATATGCTAGGAATTCGTTTGTAAGCAATTATTACTTTCTCATCTTGCAAAACATTGGCCTTGAAGAAACTGGACCGAGGGAAGTCAAGTTAGAAACTGTTTTGGAATAACTTTATAGTTGTAAGTTGCAGAGCTAGTACTAATCCTCAGAGAGTCCCCGAATACCCCTCCCCAATTTCCCGGAATGTTAACATCTCACATTACCATGGTGCATTTGTCACGACTACCAAACCAACACAGGTACATTCCCATGAACTAAACCTCAGACTTTATTTGATTTCATCAGTTTTTCCTTTTTCTGTTCCAGGGTCTAATCCAAGATACCAGTTTGCATTTAGGAAGTTATGTTAGGATAAGACATCGGGAAAGTGCCTAGAAGAGGAACAATGGCCTGTTGGTGGGCACCCACTATGTGCCAGACGCTGCCTGGGTGACCTCATTTCTACACGATCCTATGAGGTTGAAACACCAGCCCATTTTACAAACGAGTAAACTGAGGCTTGCAGAGGCCCCAGAGCTGATAGCGGCAGAGCCGAAGACACAGCTAGGAGCAGCAGGAGTTCCACCACCCCGCCTGCCCCGCACAGGCCTGGGCGCACTGACTTTTCTGAAGAGTCTGTGCAGAGACCAGAGCTGAGAAGCGTGCCTGCTGCTGCGGTTCTCCCAGCACGAAGCTCCCCGGGCTCCAGTGCTGAGCTAAACGCCACAGTTCATCCCCTCGGCTCTCTGCAAGGAACAGCAAGGGTTAAAGGCCGTAACTGCTCCTAAATGCCAGCCGACCTCCAGCTTCAAGTCCTGGCCCAGCTGCTCACCAGCTGCTGACCTTGGACAAGGCATGTAACCTTCTGAGCCTCAGTTTCCTCATCTGCAATGTGGAAATAATGATACCTAACTCTGGGTTGTTAGCAGATCTAGACAAGAGACTGTGGGCCCGCGTTGGGCTGAGTACCAGGAACCCAGGAAGCACTTTGCACAGGGCTGATTCCCCCCTCCACACGGCACATTCAGGCACACGTGCGTGTGTGTGCGCGTCTGTGCATGTGCACGCACAGAGCATCACAGTGAAACCTCAAGGTCCCCCAACACAGGCACCGCTGCCTTGAGCCCCTTTGCAGACGAGGACGGGGCAGTCCCTGTGCTTTAGGGACTGACAGGAATCCCAGGTCACCTAGAGCCAGTGCAAGGCCAGGGACTAACTTTCTAAAGCTGGAGCCAAGAACACTGCCTCTCGTTGTCAAATATTTTGATGGAGACACAATCTCCAGCCCCCAGACCGCCCAGCCTGTACCCGCTGACGTCCTTCTGACAAGGAGGGAAGGTGGGCAACGTCTGCCAGCTGGCCCCCCGGTGTCACCATGATGCACACGCCTAACACACAGTGCAGGCCTGCTCCCCATCACCAGGGCCTCGAGGGTTGGGTTTGGCATGCTGCTTCCATGAAAGCAATTTCCCAAACAAACTTTTATCTTCAGAGCTTCCCCTACAAAGAAGCCTGGGGGTCGGAGTGAGAGGTCTGGAAGTCATCTGGAAATTAGGATACTTCCGCCTTGTCTTCCGGAATTCGTGAATGTAGCAAAAGATGACACCAAAGAAAAGGTTGGGGTGAGTGGAAGAGAAGAAGGAGGGAAGAGATGAATAAAGGAAAGGAGGGAGGGAGGGAGAGAGAGAAAGAAGGAGGGGAAGGAAGAAAAAAGGAGGGACAGAGGGAGAGAGACGGGGAGGAAGGGAAGGAGGGAAAGAGATGCTGGAGGCAAGACAGATGAGAGACAGAAAATCAGACAGAGATAGAGAGAGACCTAGGCCCACTGGCCAATCGTCCTGTTCATTTGGTATCTCGGTAAAAGACACTGAGATTCAACAGTCGCACTGATTAGCCTATGGCTCTTTCATGTACATTTTATCCCTTGACACTCTAGGAACACAAGGACATGGTTGAGTTACTGAGCTCCAAATGGTTTGTCTAAAGCAGCGAGTGACAGACGCAGACTTGGAATTCTTATGGTCTTCTCTGTGCCCAGCTACTTGACCTGATTTTCATCAGTAAATATTAATTATCAAGCCAGACACACCTGCAGAAAGAAGTCACATAATGAGCATTTACTGGGGCTCTTTCCTGCTCATTTTTACAGTGCGCAAACTATGCGCTTAACCAATTATGGCGAAGTTTTAGGGCCTCTTAACAATATACACAAACTTTCCCTTAACTTCAAGAATTTTTCTAAGACCAATCAATCATTTCTTTAGTTGAGTGACTCACTGACAACACTGACATAATGATTGGCTTTTTCCAGCTACACCTGTTGTATTTCCCAGCCAGAAATAAAACAAAAAAGAGCCATTCCTTGTAAATCCTTGCAATTACAATTATCAGCAAAGAATTGCCTCTTCTTGATGCAAAACACCCCTTGGAATAGAATGTCTAGAACCAAGGAACAATTAGACATGATCTGAAATTAATGAATATAATAATTAGACATAGTACCTGTAGATAGAACTTGACCCAACAACAGACATATTTCGAGGATGACTGTGGAGATCCCCATTTTGCTGGATTCTTCTCCATTTGAGTAAAAACACCTTGGCATTTATAGTTTCCTATCTGGAAGGAGGTGTGTTCTCTGGGTGGTATACTTCTATTGCTGCCATAATTCAATGTAAAGGAAGTGAGAGACCTTGCTAACCTTGGATGGGTAATCTATGGCAACAGCTTAGGTGTGTTTGAATGGTTGTTGTATGAACCATCAGATTCATCCAGTTCATAGATCAACCATCATCTAGATTGTTGTATGAACAAATTGCAAAGCACTGCCATTAGTGATACAATTTCCAGCTTCCTTCTAGGTGAACCTCGAAGACTCACAAGTGCTCCCTGAATACTGGCTTGATTTTAATGTTGGAGAATTTGAATTACCTTGTGGGAAATCGGCCCCAAGGTTGGGGGCAGAGCAGGATGTGGGCTGCTGAGCAAATACAGGACATGGTGCCAAGGGGAAAAGCATCTCTGTGGAATAACTTGTCGTGGCAGGGCATGCTCTCGTTGGCCCCTTGCCTTGGAGAAACGAGGATGGCATTAGTGCAGGCACGACTGGAGAGTAGAAGCCATGAGGGAGAAGGCAATGGATTCCATGGGCCTCTTCTAACTTTGGCCCCATCTTTGGGAGCTCACACTACTTCCATAGCACAGGAGCTGAGAAACACGTGACCTCAAACCAAACCACCTCCAACCATTTCACAGGCTCTGATTTCTTGCCCGTGGCACTCACAGAGTATGACACTGAGAGCTTGTCAAAGCCGTAAATCCTTCCCCCACCTCTGCGGGGTCTCTGTTCTCTGAGCTCTGGAGCCCGTGACCTGAGATACATCAGGGCGTTGAGCTGGGCAGGTGAGAGAAAACACTGGGAGCCTCCGGGGGAAGGGTCAGGGGGCTTCGGCTTCTCCAGGCATCACCGTTTCCTTCGGGGCACTGGGTCCCAGAAGTCCGTGTGACTGCGGCTCCCCTTCAGGTGTCGGGTTGACCCCCCAAATCTGCTCTGACCCTCGTTGATTAGCACACATTACTTGTTACCATTGTAACAACCCTTTGGGCTCTGTGTACATGATGCTTACAATGCCACTCGGCTTTGCCCTCAGAGCCTGACTGCCCAGCCAGCTTACAGGGACCTCCCCACCACCCCCCACCCCAGCCCCACCATGATTTGAGGACCAAGCTGAGTCTCGTCATTTCCTGCTGCTCCTCTCTCTTCACAGGCGCTCAGCAGGCATTGGCTGTTGAAGGCGGGTGTCAAGAGCAACCCCCTGCTTCTGCTCTGAAGGGTCACCAACATTCAGCCTCGAGCTGGGGACACTGAGGTCCAGAGAGGGGCAGTGACACACCGAGCCACCCAGTGTCCAGGACAGCACTCACAGCTGAAACTGCCCCCCATCAGAAGGATGGAGAGCAGGGGGGCTGACACAGCTCGCTGATCATCAGGTGCAGTCCAACTGCAGAACCTTCCCGCAACAGACACAGCACTCTAATGACCCTTGCAAAACAGAATTCTGATCATGGTCCTCTCGTCTGTCTCAGAGTAACACTGAATGCCCTCACCATGGTTTACAAGGCCCCACACACTCAGCCCCCATGGCCTCTCTCCCAGCCCACTCCAGCAATAGACCAGCCTCAGAGCCTTGGGTGTGCTGTTTCCTCTGCCTGGGAGATTTCCCCCAGAAATGTGCAAGTTCGGTCCCTCCCCTTCAGATTTTTTCTGATGTATCATCTCCTCGGTGCAGCCTTTCTTGACCATCCCTCCCCAGCACTCCCTAGCCCCTGGCTTGTCCATCATTCTCCAAAGTGCTTCTCACCATCCGGCCTCCTTCTGTTTCCCTTTATTCTTTTGCCTGTCCGCCCCCACAAAAATGCAAGCTCTACAAGGCCAGGATTTGTATCTATGTTGTTCACTGCTGTATCCCCAGAATCTAGAACAATGCTTAGCCCATGGTAGGTGCTCAAGAAATATTTGCAGACGCAAGTGACTGGATGAGTGTGAGCAGGTCTGAAGACGAGGGGCAGGCCTTTGTACAGACGGTTCCAGTGAGTTCTGCAGTAACCAGGTGCCAACCAGGTGCTGAGGACGATGCTCTTCATTCGTTTGTTCACTCAGCAGATACGTGCTGAGCACCTGCGATGCGCCGGGTGCTGTTCCACGCAGTGGGGCTGAAGCCCAAGCAGCCAGACGCCATCCCGCCCTCGTGAGTTTACAAACCAGAGACACACAGACAGCAGACAAGAAGTAGATACGTGGGGAGAAGCATTTCAGAGTGTGATAAGAATTATGAAGGAAACGAACAAGAAACTAGTATAGAGAGTTTCCGTGGTTGGGAGGGCTGCTTTGGATAGAGTGGTCAAAACATCACATTAACTTAGGAAGTGCTTCAGGAATGAGGAATCTGAGGCTCAGAGAGGGTATGTAACTTACTCAAAGTCACACAGCTAGAAAGTAGCAGAGCCAGAGCTTGAACCGAAGTCTGACTCCAAAGCCTGGTGTTTTTCCACCAGACCCTAAAGTCTTCCCCTTCCCTCCAAAAGACTATGTTTGCATTCAACTGGTGGGCCTTGGGTTTGAGCGCCCTCCATCAAAGGATGTCTTGCTAATCAGAAGCATTCAAAGGAAGGGGTAGAGAAGGAAAACTGGCGCTGAGGTCATGAGAACAGTGAAGAAATTTTTTTGACATACACCCTACAAAAGATGCTAAGCGGCCTGTCCCCGACAGAGTGAAGGGAGAATCTGTTCAAACCAACACTAGATCTGGACCAAAGCAGGTGGAAGTCAGACAGGCCGCCTGCGGCCCAGAGTCATTTGCAGCCGAGGGGAGATGAAAGATCGGAGCTGGGGTTCCCCAGCCCCTCTCTGCTCTGCTCCTCTCCCTCTCTCCTCACCCTCAGACACCCAGGAGTCCTTTCTCCATCACCAGCACACACCATCCTCCCGAGTGATTTATGACACCTTCCCATTACGGCACATGAGGTTAGTGTGAGCCTCCTAGCCTCTGAGGAGGGACCACGTGTCCAGTTGTCCTGGGACAGCCCCACTTCTTCTCCCAGGGCCATGACTGCTGCAACACCCTTCCACCTACACCAGTGTCCTGGCTGGGATGATATGATGTGGTCATCTCCCCGAAGGCCATTCCCTGTGCACGTCTGGCCCCGCTCACTGGCCTCCAGCCCTCTGGCCTCCAGCCTGGCTGGCCATCCCTTCTGTCCTCAGCTGCACCGTGCTTCCTTTCTCCTCAGGGTCTGGAACTCTCTGCCCACCTTTCTCTCTCACCCTCAACAAGGAACAAGGGCTTTCAAGTCACTGAAACAACACCAGAGCAGGAGGGGAAAACAGAGCAGAGAGAAAAGCAGTGAGGTTATCACCGGAGGGGGTGACGCTGGAGAGAAATATTGTAATTGATCCGGATTCAAACCCAGTCCTACCCTCCCGGTGCTGTGGATTGTCACACTTCACTGTGCCTCAGGACTGGAGGAAACACAGGAGGGGAGCCAGCTCTTGGCAGGCCCAAGCCACCACTCCCCAGTCTTGGAGATGCCACCTCTGCCCAGCCCCTCGTTCTGACTCCGAGGACGAAGGCAGTGGTTCCAAACTGCAGGCAAAGTGGGCCAAGTGGAGCAGCCCAAAGGACACCCATCACCCAGAAGGAAAGCTTTTTATTCCATAAGGGGGGTCAACTCTTGTTCACATTGGCCGAAGAGCCTGCTATAGTCCCCAAGTGAGCCCAGGTGGCAGGTGTGGCCCTGGGGACCTGGAAGGCATCCCCATGGCCCCTCCAGTCTGGAGAGCTGGTTCACATGGGGTTTACGGAAGTGGTTCAGATCCACTGCTTTGTTCATCAACAACCACCAAGGAGTCCTGGTTGTGGCCTGGATGGGTGGTGTTGAAAACCACAACAAATACTCCAACTCCCAGGAAACTGGAACAAAGGAGGAGCCATAAACACGTATGGTACAATGACACGCACACAACACTCAGCCAAACCAAAGAAAACAAAAGTGCCACTGGTGTCACCAGAGTTTAAGAGCAGTGCGCCCATAATGGACTTCTTGTACGTGACCAGTGAAGGGGGAAACCGCGATTGATGGCCTCCACAAAGCTGTCGCTGACTCTCCAGCTAGTTCCTTGAGCGAGAAATGTTTTGCTCAGATTTCCTTCTTCCTTGTTACAACACGGGGCCCTGGGAGCCAGTGCACGTGTGTGTGTGTGTGTGTGTGAGTGTGCGGGCACATGGGCCGTGTTCCGCAGGAGACGCTTGACCTACCGTTTGTGTGGATATAATCAGATGAACACGTTTTTTCATCACCTTAAAGTGTGGTTTTGATCAGGCCTAGAGATTAGCACCAGGGGGTCCAGCCCAGCGGGGAGCTGGCCCCAGGCCAAGAGAGCCAACCCCGTGGGAGGATGGGAGGAGCCACTCTTGCCCAGGGTTGGGGTGGAGCAGCCGAGCCCTCCACCACCTCTGGGGTCACTCCCAAGACACTGGCAGCTCGGGCTGTGCGGAGGGCTCCAGACTGGCCAGCAGTCCACCCTTTCCTCATGCCAGAGGGACAGGGCATGGGGCGGGCTTTAACCCTTTCTCGTTCAACCAGAAGAGACCCACTCAGAGTTCTCTTCCCTTCTCTGCCGTGGCTGCACCCATCTCTGCAAACTGGATTAATCCCTCTTGCCTCCTGCCGCAGCATCTTCTCCCTCTGATGGCCACAGCCAGCCCATGGGGTCACCCCACGCACCCTCGGTCTTCCTCTAGCTCACATGCCATGTTGGGCTGGGTCCTAATTATTTCATGCACCGTCGTCGTGGGTCCTCCGTGTGGCATCAGGGACCACCGCTTCTATTCCCCTAGGGCTTCACGCCCAGCAAGCTCTCACACAGCCCTGGAGGACGACTGTAGAAACTGCCGTACACTCAGCCCTGTACCGACAGCAGGGCAACTTCCCTTCAGGGGCGACTCGCTTGTAGCAGCACAGCCATTACTGTCGCCACTTTACAGGGGAAGAAAACGAGGCTCACTCAGTGAAGCACTTCCTCCCGAGGTCATGGGTAAAGTGTGAGGAGGGCTCAGGATGCAAACCCATGGCTGCCTGGCTCAGATCCCAAAGCTCCCTGCTGATACTGACGGCTCTTCCTGGCTGAGAGTCCATGATGGGATGCAATATTTTTCTCATAACCTGTTTGCACCTTGTCTTGCTCCAAAACAATTTGATGCAGTTTTCAAAACCACATACAATGTAACAACAAAGAAAGAAACGTCTAGCAAGATCATGTAAATGGAAAACTACTGGTAGGCTGGGGAAACAAAGCCAGGGAAAATAACACAAAATTGAGGAATACCATAAGGCCCTCCACTAGAGGACCTTAGGTACTGGAGATCAACTGGAATTGTGGCTCTAAGCGTCCTAGCAGCCAAAGCAAAAAAGGAACCAAGACCACTATGAGATTGAACCCATTTGTTGTTCTTAGAGGCATTACTTTTCTTTTCTCAAGACCTGAGAACAATGTCCCCCACATAGTCTCATGGAGGGATTACCTGGGTGAAGGACAGCAGTTTTCAATCCACATTCCACATCCCTGAGGTGCTGAGGGTGTGAGGAAAGGAGGGTGAGGGGCTGGGCTCCTGCACCTTCCTCCTCCCCACCAGCCTCCGCTCCAGCAGAGCAGCTCCTCTTTCTGGGTCATGCAGAATGCCATGCGGGCCTGTGCAGCCCAGAGATAGGCAGCTGCCGTGTTTCAATTTTCATGGCGGAAGGAATTTCGACTTTGACTTTCCTAAAATCTTCCATCCTAGTCTATTTTCTAGCACCCAGAACTCCCAGGAGCCTGTCACTTTTCCACGCAAACACACATACAAGAATCCCCCATCACATACAGCAAGCCCCACATCTGGTCCCCTTACCTGGGCTAACACACCCCCCGGGGGTAGCTTTCCTACTAACGTTGTTACCCTCTCGATTCTCCCGTCGGCTTTGTCTCTTCTCTCCTCTGAAAGCAAGGAGAAGAGAAGCTGCACACTCAACAGAGAGAAAAAGGCTGTGTCCCCCGTATAAAAATATATATACACACACAGAACGCCCTTGATCATAGTTTGTCAAGGATTATGTATGTCTTGCATTTGGATTAATAACCGCGTTGAGAGAGGAAGGAGGAAGAAACAACACATTGAGAGCGTGTCTCAGTTGCAAGACAATTCCCAATTTCAGGAATTTAACACACATGCTAGAATCGACAAATGGATTTTATTAGAGAGGATTGTTTTCAGATATATCGTCCCAACACCAAAGGAGAATTTAGAGGTCACCTAATCAACACTCCTTATGTTCCAAGGAGGAAATTGAGCCCCAAAATGTCATGTATTTTGCCCACGTGTCCCTGTCTGGAGCCCAGTATCTTGACCCCCCCAGTCAAAGGTCTTCCAGTTCCACCTGCGGCCTCCTTGGGGTTGCTAACGGTTTACACCTTTCACCTCCTCTATAAAACACTGCCTTTCCAGTAACGAGCTGTAAAGAAAGCTGCCAGTAAGCGGAGATAAGAGAACCGGATTGTTCAAAGTTGGCTTCCTGACTGAGACAGGAATCACTTTGCCTCCCATTGCCCTTGGCCCACAGGTGAGGAGGGCCCTCCCTGGGGATGGAGAGACAGAAGCTGCCTCCTCCTGGTGCCCCTGGAAGCTGCCTTCACTGAACCACGGAAGCTCACACAGCGCGGGGCTCATTAAACGTCCGTTTTGTTCCTCAGTAGAGCTACATGCAAATGGCTGATGAGGCTGCTCCTGAGAGAGTCCAAAATCAGAGGCCCCTGAATCATGGTGTGCAATCATCAGGAGGCACCAGTTTAAGATGCAGCCTGGGCCCCCCACCCTGAGGCTCCGATACACTAAGCTTGGCGCTGAGCCTGGAGATTCTTCTGTTTAAACTTCCCAGGTGATTTTGACACACACCCAGCTGTGGGAACTGAGAGAGACCCACTCTGAGCATGGCCTCCCGGCTGCAAACCCGGCAGGAAACTCAGACTGGTGCAGCGGCAGGGTCATTGGGAATGACAGAAGCTTGTTCGGACTGCAGGTGGGGCCTTAAATAGCTCACGGGGGACTCTGTATTTAATACACTGGGAAAGGGAGAGCGCTGGCAGGGTTTCGAGGAGGAAAATGGTGAGAGATGAGTTTTATAAAGACAGACGAGAGAACAAGAAATGTCAGCGCGTCTGTATTGGGAGGCCTGGAGGCACACACATAGTTACTGAACACAGCACACCCGATGTACTGGAAAGCTGCTCAGGATAAAATAGTTCCCACCTGAAGGAACTTACAATCCAGCTGGAGAGAAAAGTCACTGGCACCGCAGAAAACATCCGATGAAAACCACTCGGCCCCTTTAAGACCTCTGAGTCAGAACCGATGCTAGAGATGGTACTAAGGGCCTCAGAAGACGTTGGGCTCTAAGAAGAAAGACAGTTGAAACCAAAGACCTTTTATAAGCTTGAATCTGGGGAACAGATAAGAGTTGGATGGATAATAGTGAAAGATTTGTGAGATGGTCCCTGGCAGAGCCTCGATATAAATAAGTTCGAATCTTTGTCTACATTATATATCACTTTTTATAACTAGAAAATCACCGATTGTTTTTGGATTATTATTTACATAAATATTTTTTATTTAAAAGGTAAAGATGACACACAGGCCGTCCGTGTTGTGCTGGGGGACGGCTACGAGTGAGGTGGCTCTGCAGAAGCCAGCCTTGCAGGGGCTCGAGGGGCCGCCGGGACTCAGCACAGATTAGGGCTTCAGCTGGACCCGCAGCTGCTGTCGAGGAGACCATGACATTTCTGGGAGACAAATCCCCAGATCCAGTGAGCGTCTGATGACAAACCACTTCAGAACATTCTAGTGTACTGACACAATAGCAGCCAGAGTGAGTTAAAATAAGCTACAGTGTGAGTCACGAGTTATTATTTGTGCTTAGATTTAAAACGGTCTCATCAACAAATTGCTGCAACAGGGATCAGAACTTAATTTCCTGGTCGTTTTTAATTTCATAAAGGAAGAAAAGGTCCACTTTTTAAAAAAGGGTAAAATGTTTCATTTCATTAAAAAGGGAAAAATGTATGAAGATAAACTCTCTTTCCTTTTACGTTTGTGTAAAATACACCTTTCAAATCAATGTTTTTAGGAAGCAAAAGACATTTGTTTCTTTGTCAGAAGCAATGATGATAAATTGCCCCACAATATTCAGATGGAAGAAATTCCACGTTAATTTTTCTTAATCCAGTCAAAGCCCTGCCCCAAGCCTCCCATTCACCAGAGGTGATGGGAAGGCCAACTCCCAGCGTTCTCAGGGGTCCCAGGCTCTCCCTGGGGGTCTCAAGTGCTCCCTCATACCTCCCTTCGTCCCCGCCCCTCTGTGCTTGACTGACTCTGTGTTAGTCCTCGTCCTCCCCAGATACTGCACCCCTGTAGCCTTGTAGAAGCAAGTCTTGCCGGACCAGCCTTCTGCCCAGGCTGCCGGCTCCTGCAGTGCTGGGTGACCCTCGTGTCCAGGCCCCTGGGCTTAGCGCCCAGGCCTTCACTGCCCCAAGCAGCCAGCCCCATAGCCCTCTCCAGCGCTTCTAAGTTTTCTTCCTGGGACAGAGGAAGATACCCCCACTGACTATGTTTTTAAGGGACAAAGACAAAAAAATAAATTGAGTTTTGATTACATCATGGACTAGGTTTCTTCGAAGTATCAATTATACTAGCAAATTTCTAAAGAACATGTACAATTTTTAAATAAGTTACAAAATAATAAAATGAATGGCTTCCCGTCATACACAGACTCCCACTTATTCCCAAAGGATTTATGCGTCTCAAAATGGTCACAAAAAGGATCTTAATTGCATTTTTCTTTACACAATAAGACTGCTCTTGAAGCTTCACAAATAACATTGCGGGACTGGAACCCAACTTGCCCGGGCACTAGGGGAACCGGCTATTTAGAGGAATCCATCCGCACCCGTCCTCTACGTTGAAAAATCCTTTACTGGTGATTTGGGGAGTTAATCAGGCTTCTTAAGCATCAGGTTACTCAAAGGTTTAGTTTACTTTTCTTTACTTTTCTAGTTTAGTTCAACTTCTCTTTCCTTTTGGCTGAGAAATGGAAATGAAAGAGGCCAATTGGTTGGCCTTCCATCAGGAGAGCAGGAACCCCCAGTCTTAAACCCGTAGGAAGGCCCGGCTCCCTCAAGGTTTCAAGACCCCTTCCTGCTTGGAAACTGCTGCACCAGGTCAAGGTTCCCTTCGTCACGGGACCCTGGAACCAGCACGGACCGCAGCGAACATCCACATCCAGTCCTCCTTCTCCTTCCCCCCATTTTACAGATGAGGAAATAGAACTTTGGGAGGTCAAACCACGCGCCCAAATTCGAAGGAATGGATGCAACCCCTCCTGCCTCCACTGTCGCTCTGTCTCGGAAACGCCTCCCGCGGACGAGGCTGCTGCAGGCCGGGGCAGAGAGGTGCTTCTCCGCCAGAAGGTTCAGCTGGGGACGCAGGCGACGGGAAGGTGAGGACACGCAGGCGCATTGTGTGGAGGGGAGCACCTCACGCAGCTGCTGAGCTGCGCAGGCGCCGTCCGCGTGTTGCGGCAGAAGGACTAAGAAAACTCTGCTCATGAGCATCCCGTGCGGACCCCACCACACCCCGGAGGCCCCGTACACGGAACAGATGATCTCAGCGCTCTTTGTGTGCAGTGACTGTGGCAGAGGTTGCCGAGGAGTCGGGGGGCAGCTTCCTGTTCGTGCTGCCAACATACATTGCCCAACTCCCTCTGTCACTTCAGCTCTGTCACCTCCCACAGTCAGTGCCACAGCCTGTTTTTCCACGCTGCGGGCCCTCGATCTTTTCCAACCCCTTCCCGGTCCGTCTCCCTCTCTCTTTTCGACTGCTCTTCCGGAGCCAGTGCCGCAGATCTCCAAGCCTCCCGTTGCCTGGCTTGCTTTCGGGGCCTGCGTCCTCACCCTCTCCACCAGCTCACTCCACGTCTGGGCAGCCCCATCTCAGAAGCCAGACTTGCTCCTGCCAAAGAGCCTTGGGCTTCTTGTCCCTGGCATGGCTGCCAGGCCTGAGACCCAGGCAGTGGGACCTGCCTGTCTCCATCCTTATCACTTTCCTGCTGTCAGCTGCGTGGAGCAGGAGTCCCTCCCCGGGGTCTCTTTCACAGCCTTCCTGTGTGGCTCCCACCCTGTTGTTCTTTGCCTCAGGATGTGTCCAGAGTGTTGTAGCCATCTGTCATCATGAGCTTGTGAATTAACACTCAAAACTTCAGGGTGTGCATTTAGGTGCCCTCTGTTAGGGGCTCACTGGCCGTGTTCATCATCACAAGACATATATGTAATGTCTGAGGATCTCTGGACATGAATGGACTCGCTAAGAAGTGCAGCTTACCCATCCCCCAGTCCTCAGGTTAGAATAGCTCTTTGAACCACCCTCAGATGGTGAAAACTGCACGTTTGAAAGACATTCAAAAAACAAAGCCCCTCTATCTTAGTCACCCTTTCTCCTGGGAGATAGATAAAGCCCATAATAAGATAAAAGTCATGAAAATAAAAGTTGTTAAACATTGCTCAAAATAAGGAAGGGAAAACACCCGTCTCCCTTTGCCCCCGCACGGCCAGGGCAGTGTTCCCCTTGTCTTCCCTGGGAGCCTGCGGAAACAGGAATGTGCTGGACTCGCCCGTGTTCATGCTTCTCCACCTGTTACCTGGCTGAGATGCACCCTCTGCCATGAATGAGCACGCGTGCACATGTGTGTGTGCACAAACACACAGAGAGAGCACAAAGACATTCAGATAGAAGCCGGATGTTAAGTTAAGCCAGTCAGTCAGAAGTTTTTCAAAATTCGTTTTGAAAATTATATTTTAGACAGTGTCATCTCAGGTGTGACTCCTACCACTTAACATATTTCATGGATCCTTTCCTCGGCCTAAATGGACCACTTCCAGGGACTTCAAAGAATAACTCCGTCTCATCATTTCCTCCTTCCTGATTTCATAGCCTTTTCTCCATCCTCCCTCCAGCTTCATCTTTCTATTCCAAAGTTTCTTCCTTTGACTTTTGTCAGATGGTGGCATATCTGTGTGTATGGAGATCTTAATTTCTTGACCACACCCAGTTCCACTCTCCTTGAAAGGCAGTGATTACAATTCTGAAAGTCCTTTTTTCAGTTCCTTACAGGAAAGTGGAAATCGCTTGTACTTTAAGCACAAAGGGGATTTTCCTCGCTAAGGGCGGTATGCTCCATTTGATCGCCTCGGCCCTCTGCTTGCTCACACAGCATCCAGAGAATTTCTTGTCCTTTCTCCTGTCCCCTTTCCTGAAGAGCCAAGTGTCATTCAGTCTTCCGCCTTTTGGAAGCTTGCGTTGTTTCCTTCATTCTCGTCCATCGTGGATGGAGGAATAGTGCTGACAGTGCTCAAGCTACACACGAGCCACCACCGTGTCTGTGACTGGAGAGGACAAGCCCTCTTGTTTCCGTTCCCATTCAAACAAATGGGGAAAGACTCTGATTGGCCTAGTTTGTATCCACTGCTCACCCTTGAGACAATCAACTCAGGCCAGTTGCTGGGGTCTCTACGAACATGGTAACTCTCACACAAATGGATGAAGCAGTTTCCAGAAGCAAAAGGAAAACTATCCTCAAAAGAATTGAAGACAAAGTGCTCAAAACAATGGACACCATGATGAAGTCTTTGTAAGTCTGCGTGTAGATGGAGTGAGCTACGTATGATAATGTCACTGCCTGAAGACATGTTTACATATAATAATACATTAAGCAGAGGTTATCAAAACGCCAATAGCTATTATGTTATGATGATAGACTATAAATACTTAATAAGTTTATATTTTTCTAGTAAAAAGTTAGAGTTCAGGGTTAAGGTTAGAAATTTAAAGGTAAGAATTAAAATAAGAAGTGCAGGGGCCAGCCCTGTGGCCGAGTAGTTAAGTTCACTTGCTCCACTGTGGTGGCCCAGGGTTTCACCAGTTTGAATCCTGGGCACAGAAATAGCACTGCTCATCAAGCCATGCTGGGGCAGCACCCCACATGCCACAGCTAGAAGGAACCACAACTAAGAATACACAACTATGTACTGGGGGACTTTGGGGAGAAAAAGGAAAAAAAAATAAAATCTTTAAGAAATGCACAATTTCTAGCTTCCCTATCAGCAAAGGTAGAAAAGGGAAATACATGGAAAATTTCATCAATCTGAGTGAAGGCAAGATGGAAAAGAAATAGAAATAAAAAGGATGGAGAGCACAAAATAAGATGTTTAAAATAAGTTCGAATATATAAGAAATCACAATAAATGTAAAGAGATTATATTCACTTTCTAAAAGAAACAGACTATTTGTATTTTTTAAAAGTCAAGCTATGTTCTGACTATAAAAGTCATACCTAAAATAAAATGACATAGAAATATTGAAAAAGATGTACCGTGTAAGTACTAAATGAAAGCTTGCATGGTGATATTAATTTATACTAAAATATGATATAACTTATAGTAAAAATCATTATTCCAGATAAAGAGAAATGCTACATAGTAATAAAAGAAACATTCCACCAAAACTTAGTTGCATCTATCAAAATAATCTTGAAACATATTAAGCAAAATCTGATACAATTGCTAAAAGATTAATAAAACCACAACTGTAATGAGGCATTTTGGCAGATCTTTCTCAAACACTTACAGATCAAACAGGCATAAAGTTATTAAGAATATAGAAAAGTTGTATATGGAAGGGAGCTATTAAT
This sequence comes from Equus asinus, assembly GCF_041296235.1. NCBI lineage: Eukaryota > Metazoa > Chordata > Mammalia > Perissodactyla > Equidae > Equus > Equus asinus. The sequence continues at coordinate 10,287,145 of NC_091791.1, read as the reverse complement.
CACCAAACCATGATAAAAAATCCAACCGCTAATACAATTTAAGGTAAATCATAAAAGGCAGAAGTTTTCACACTGTAATAGTCAATATTCTTTCTCTTATCAGCTTGAAAATCATTTATCCACAAACAACATGACTGAAAAATGATTGCTACCAGGAAATGATTAAATAACCTGGAAGACGAGACACATTTATAAAACTTGCCAAAGGGTGCAATTTCATAATACGAGAGCAAAGTAGTCCTTGGCTTTTTATTATTTCATCACTTTGAGAAAAATGGCGTCAAGCTTGGATCAAGAAGACCACTACTATCTTCCATGGTCTCTGCCCTAAGACCTGCTACCTACTGACCAGTGGCCTGGTCACCTCTCAGGAAGTCTTTCTAGGGCAGAGGCTTCCATCTAGAATTTTGCCAGGAAGTTGGAGAGTAAAAGGCTCAAAACAATACTAAAGGTTACCACAGAATTTTCATGCTGTCTATAAAAAAGCCTCCACAGTTAGTGTGACGTTTCCCCTGATCACGATTTACCACCATATCTCTGATCAGAAACCTTTATTGCCCTGACTGTATTCTCTTAAATGCTCACATCCACACCCACCTGTGACTCAGTTGCACGCTCAGCCCCTTAACTCTTCCTTGAAGTAAGATCAGGGAGAGAGCACCTCACTTCAAATGCCCTGCTTAGTTCCATGAACCTGTGACCAACACCGCCATAACAAGGTGTATCTATTATTAAAACAAAAATGTATTTTAAGTGTTTATCCCACTCTACTGACCCTTCTTGAGCAGAGTTCATAACACGTTGAGGTTCCACAGCCCAACACTTGAGAACCACGGTCCTAGGGTCTCGCAAGCCTTACATCCTGGACGTTTTCCCTTATAATATTTTGCTTTACTTTGTCATTTCCTGGGAGAGAACAGTGAATGCACCCAGGAGAACTCAAATTTATGAGGGGACTTTCTCCTTTCATTGCATAAACTTTGGCATTGTTTGAGTCTATTACGCATGCATGCAATGTTTTGCTGTCAGTGCTATACAGTTGATTCGACTCCTAGCAACCCAGCGTACAGCAGGGCAGAGCCCTGCCCGGTGTTTTTGCGCTATCCTCTCACCTTCTAGTGCTATATTAGATAATGTTCCACTGCTATTCATGGAGTTTTCATGGCCAATTTCTTTGGAAGTGGGTGGCCAGTTCCTTCTTCCTAGTCTGTCTTAGTCTGGCAGCTCTGACTGTTCACCGTGGGTGACCCTGCTGGTACTTGAATTACCGATGGCATAGCTTCCAGCCTCACAGCAACATACAGCCACCACAGCATGACAACTCACAGATGGGCGGTGTGGTTCCCTGACCAGGAATGAACCCAGGCCACAGTGGTGAGAGTACCGAATCTTAACCACTAGACCACCAGGGCTGACTAAATTAAATATATCACAATAAATACAACTATTAAAGTTTTTTAATGTAAAACGACCAAGAGGTTTATAAAAACAGTGTCATAGTTGAACACAATTATGTTCTTGGCCAAGAAATCAACAACAAATTAATCATAAATTCAGCAAATGTTGCCAAAGCAAAGTTGACCATAATAACCACGAAGGAAACATTTTAATTAGCATTAACTGTGTCAGCCTTGTTACAATTTATAAGGACTTGGGGAAAGACGTTCTGGACGGCTCAGTGCTCTATAGGAACCTTCAATTTTCCTCTCAATACATTTTTCTACAGCAAATAGAGAAGTCAAAATCGTTTCATGGATCTTAGGTCCTTCAAACACACCCATGGAAGCACTTCTGCCAGTTGATGGTGGAGGTTCTGCCAGTTTGAGAATCAGGGTCATCATCTATTCCGCAAATATTTACTGCATTTGTGCCAGGCACTGTGCAGTGAGCAAAGAACGCAGGGAACAATAAGCAAGCAAACACGCGGTAGAGAGGGACCGAACCGACATCTCTGCCCTTTACCCGCTCCTGTTTTATTTAGTCACTCAAGTGACTTATTTGGGTGTACTTAATGACCACCAGAAAAGGAGAGTGTAATCCGCTCAGGATTTGCCCCATCCCTCCCCACAGGGGTCTATTGGGGTAGCTTGCTTGCACTTGACTGCAGAACTACTTCTCACGTGAGTTCAGAGGCATAAAGGCAGTTCTCCTAGGAATGGGGATTCCAATGTGAGCATCCAGACCTTTCCCTGGAAAGCTGAGGGGGGCTCCCTCCACTGAGGACCCAGATTCTGACTGTGACTGAATTTGTGATTCAAGGAAGAAGACTGGGGTCAGCCCACTGGACACTTGGCTTCAAAAGAGAAAGGGGCTGCTGAGGAGGAACTGCCAGCACCATTTCACATCCTGCCAGACTCCAAGTTCAGTGCATTCTAAGTGCTCCATAGCCTGTCATCATTAATTTCCTTTGAGCCAGGGCTTCTACAACCTGGTCCCACGGATCTATGGGCTTGAAGGCCCCATAGACACTTAACGTGCAGGGTGTGGGTGCATTTTCCAGGGTATAGCGTTCACGGCTTTCACCCAATTCTCAGAAGAGTCTGAGCTTCAGAGGTTGATGTTCTTATCTAACCAGCCATTATGAACCCAGAGTGCAGGCAGCAGAGCGGTGAATTCATGTTCTGCCGTCGTGGTCACCCACAGGAGGGCACCAGCCTGCTTTGGTAGACCAGACAACAAAGACAGCAATGGCTTCAATCGGCTCTGTGCATTGTGCCAAGTACCTAAGCTGCGGTATCTCCTTGATCCTCCCATTGCTTGTAAGACCAGCCCTGGCGGTGTAGTGGGTAAGATTCGGCACTCTCACTGCTGTGACTCAGGTTTGTTTCCTGGTCAGGGACCCACACCACCCGTCTGTTTGTTGTCATACTGTGGCAGCTGGGTGTTGCTGTGATGCTGAAAGCTATACCACCAGTATTTCAAGTACCAGCAGGGTCACCCATGGTGGACAGGTTTCAGCGGAGCTTCCAGATTGAGACAGACGAGGAAGAAGGACCTGGCCACCCGTGTTCAGAATATGGCCGTGAACCCCCTGTGAATAAGGGTGGAGCATGGCCTGATACAGTGCTGAGGGTGAGAGGATGGCGCAGAAAGACCGGGCAGGGTCCTGCTCTGCTGTCCAGGGTCACTAGGGGTCAGAATGAATTCGACAGCACTGACAACAATAATATATTATCACATCCCTCTATAGATGAGGAGCTGAGGCTGGGGAAAGTTGAGTAAGTTGTCTATCACCACAAGTAATAGGTGATAGCACTGGGACTCCGTCCCGGGTCTCAGTGGTCCCAAGCCTGCTGTTCAACCACTGCCTTCTGTTTGTTCTTCCCTGGTCAGAAGCACTTGGCATCTCCTTGGGAACCAAAGAGCACTGTGATTACAAAGAGCCCCCAGCCATCCCCTTTGCTGCTAAAATCAAGTCCAAAGCCTGACACCAGTAGGCCCCAAAGGTGTCACCAGCAAAATCAGACCTAAAAAACAAAAAAAGGGAAATCCACACAGGTTCCCAAGATCCCACAGTGCTAGGAGCTCTGACACCCGCTGCATGCGTATTTCAAGGAACCATTGTACACGTTAATGACAGGTAATAGATGGACAGAATCGTCTCTGTTGACTCTTTTCGGGTCTAGCCATTTAATTATAGTCTGCTATTAGGTTTGCCTCCAAAGCCTGGCCTCCTTCCCGCTGGCTCCTGCTGCAAACCCTTTGCTGTAACGTGCATGCGCTCTCCGGTTTATCTGTTCTATATCCTTGGTCTTCCAAGGAGCATATTCAAAATGCTAGTTTTTAAAATGCAGTCTAATTCTGGATTTGAACCATGCAACATGGATCCGTGATCCAGGAGCAGTTGAAGCCTACGTGCTGACCTTCCTTTTCAACGTCATTTTTGAGAAGTCTACCATTCGCCATTTTCCATTCATTTATCACAAGCAACTCACACCTTCGACCACAAGTGGGGGGCTGGTGCTCCGGGAGCCCAGCTCTTCGGGAGCTGCTAACACTAGCTGATCACTCAGGTTTCCTCTGCAGGAAAATGAGCCTGAGAAATTGCACCAGCCTCCTAGCGCCCCATGCAGGGACACCATCCAGTGGTCCACGTTTACCCTGCAGTTAATCACTCACAGCATTTCTTCACAGCTTAGGCAGTGCCGGTAATGTACAGCGTGAAAATTATCTGCCAGAAAAATGATGGGGTAACAGCAGTAGGCTTTTTATTGCTCCATTATGTTATAAAACAGTCAAATTGCTGACATTTAGGTTATCAAGCACTTGGACTGGAGGATAACACCTTGTCCCAGGAGTGGCTTTATCATTATGATTAACTCTGATTCACAAAATTTTTCTAGGCCAAGTGCACCATCCCCTCTTTTTCAAACATCAGGCTTCTAAGAGCCACATATCATGCTATCAGGTAGTAGACTGACTTCATGTGACATGTTCAGCAGGTAGAATAATAAATTTTCATTTAGCAAAACTGACATATGCTGGAGATGCCATAAAAAGCCTACTGTTGTTACCCCTAATAATGGTTAATAGAGGGCAATTATAAAATATCTTTTACCCAGATTGTTCTGTACGTATAAAATTTAAAGGAAAATCAATCACCAGAATCAGTTGGTCCAACCAGGAGTACTTCGTTCCCCAAACTTCATGCTGAGTAAATTCATAAAATTGCTAAGATTGTTGATATTTTGAAAAAGTTTTGTTTGATAAACAGAAAAGTCACCCTGTTCTCAAATCTTAGGTAACATCAGAATGCGGGGGGCGAGGGGCTCAGACACCGTGATGTGGGCTCAGGTAATTCTCATACAGGTGATCTTCGAGAACTGCACATTAAAGGGTGTAGTTGACCTGTCTGGGTACAGGGTGCTCCCCTCCCCTGGCAGGATGCCCATCAGCAATGTCCTGGGGCTGCCCCACACCCTGGTGGAGGGAGCAGTGATGTCATGGTTCCACTATTCTGTTCAAAGGTGAGGGCTATGGTATGAGGATAAAGGGCAGTGTAACCTTGGGGAAGCTGGCTGGTTTGTTTACCCAGCAATTCAAAGGCAGGGACACGTGGCTGTAAGTTACAGAGGCAGGCGTGATGAGAGTCCTTTATGGAGCGCTTCCTCATTCCAGCCCCTCCCAGCCCCCGACCTCTACAGTCCTCACCTGCTTCCTCCCTCCATCCTCTTGCCAGCTCCCCCTGGCCTCCTTATCCCCCAGGCTCCGCTGTCTCCCTTTCTCCTTGTTCTTTGTCATCTGGAGTTAAATTACATTTAAAGAAACTTTTATTTTCACTGCTACTCATTTAAAAGTCAGAGGACCCCTGTTTCTAGCTTCATTGATAACATCTTACTAAATTTGTGTTTTCTTTTGCGTTGTCCCATTTGATTTCTTCGCATGATGGGGACCCTCAGGCACTAGCTGGTTATTACTCATCTCTTTCTTGCAAGGTTTGGAGCTGGAACCTCTAAAAATGCAAAGATTTTAGTTGTGGTCTTCCTGAGGGCAGACACGTGTTTTACTCGTGTCTGTGTTGCTTTCCACAGACGCACTACACTCAAAAACACAGCGAGTGCTCAAAATATGGCTACTGAATTCAGTGGTTCCCGGCTTCAGAAACCTACCTCCTGGCTGGGGAGCTGGAAATAGGTGTAGGAAAAAGAAATCACAGCACAGACTGTATTAGTTTCTTACTGCTCCTTTTAATAAATTGCCACAAACTGGATAGTTTAAAACAATACAAATTCGTTATCTGGCGGTCCTGGAGGTCAGAAATACAAAACGGGTCTCACTGGGCTAAAGTCAGGGCGTGGGCAGGGCTGCGCTCCTCCTGGACGCTCTGCGGGAGAATCTGCTTCTCTGCCTTTTCTAGTTTCTCGAGGCCCCGCGCTATCTTGGGCTCACGGCCCCTTCCTCCATCTTCCAAGGGCTTCGCACCCACCTCTGCTTCTGTAGTCACGTCTCCTTTCTCTCCTTCTGGCCCTCCTGCCTTCCTCTTGTGATTACACTAGGTGCACCAGCTGGTCCAGGATCATCTCCACATCTCAAGATCCTTAATTTAATCACATCTGCAAAGTCCCTTTAGCCAATAAGGTGATGTATTCACAGGCTCCAGATAAGGATGAGGACACCTGCCGGGAGGAGCATTATTGGGCCTGCCTCAGAGGAGCACGGAACCAGGAATCCAGGGAGCAGGGTTGGGGGCGGGGCGCCCCTCAGGTGGGGATGGTCAGGATTGGCTTTCTAGAAGGAAAGGCTTTCCAGCTGAGCTGGGAAGGATAGGTCAAGTTGACAGGTAAGAGCACGAGTTTTGGACTCAGGCAAACCTGAAGTCTCAGTTTCCCTATGTGGAGATTCGTATAACGTCTATGTCATAGGGTTACGGGAAGATTAAATACGACACTGTATGTAAGGTGCCTGGTGCGTGGTCAGTATGCCATGTGACTGATATGAAGGACACAGAAAGAGGACTTTGGAAACAGAGATGACGCCCAACGCAACTGCTCATCACAGACTATTCCCCCCAGGCTGAAAGGACACAGCACGAGAGAAATTGTCACTGAAAAAGCTAACACCCCGAGTGACCAGGAAAACATCTTATGGTGCCTCTTTCCTTCCCAGAATTATGTTCCACATCCAGTGGTCAAGGTTTCCCGCCAAATTTCTTGGCTTTTACCATCCAGAATAAAAAGAAGTTGGGGATATGGTCAAGCCAAAGGAAATGCCCAGGGCTCCAATCCGGGAACTGTTTCCATGGCAACACTGCACCACGCTGCAGCTGGGCGTGGCCATCTTGGGCTGTGCTTGAGGAGCTAGCTTTTGTCCTCGCCCCCTTCGAAGGAAATGCTCCCTCCTGGGGTTTATTTTAAAACACTGGGTCGAGTGTGTGAGACAAGTAAGTCTGATGGGGACTGTTGGGGATGATCCTCGTGGTGGGCGGCTGACCCTACCCGGCTGTTTGGCAGCTGGTTCCTAATGTGCGAGCCTGGTGAGTTGGGGTTTGACGCCAACCAGGAAGGGCAGGGAAGCTTGCATTCTCCCTGTCTGCATGCCAGAACCCTGCTCAGGGAGGAATAAGACCACCGGAACAGGAAAGTCACAGGTAGACACCCAACGCCCTCTGGATGCACTATGGAGGTGACAGCAGAAGACGGGAGGGAAATTGGACAGCAGAGGTGACACCTCATGAAGGGCTGAGAAACCAGATGTCAGGGGCCTGTGCATCCTCCAGTCCTTCAGCTGTGTAGTCACCCAGGCCTCTAATATTTAATATAAGAGGCTCACAGTCCCAAGCCACCTACTGAGGGCATCAGCACAGTCCCCTCCATTTCTGTAACTCACACTCAAAATCACCATCGGCTCCAGCTTCCAGCGCCCCCTGAGCTCTGTGGCTGGTCTCACCAAGGTCCCACCACCTCATCTGTTTGCTCCTCTCTGCCCGGCATTGACCTAAAGTTTCAGCAAATCTTTTCCCAAGTTTGGGGGCAATGAAGAGAGTTTACAGAAGAGCAAGAACTTCAAGTTAAGGGTAGATCTCTCTCTCAGCTCTTCCCACCTTCGAGAACCTCCCATTCACTTCCTGTCATGTTCGGTGCAGCTTCACCCCTCTGCCCTTGTTTTTCCTGGGCCTGTTAACTTCTATCTCAGGGCTTCCCAGGAGAAATTCACATTCCCCTCTTCCTTGATGAAGCAGTTCAGCCATCTGCTCCTCCTGCCTTCTCCCTCTGGATCAAGAGTTCGGCCTCACTTGGAGCCTTCACTTTTTCAACCCCAAAGGCCTCCAGGTTCTCCCCAAAAACAAAGAGCCATCTGCTGTGGCACGAGTTAGGCCCCTCCTCCTCGGGGTGCACAGCAGCCGCAACAGCTCTAGATTCAAACAGCAGAGTCCTCTCTTCCCACCAGAGCTGTAAAATCCCACTTGCTCTGAGTCACCAGTGTCATTTTCAAGAACGTGCACCCGCACCTCTGAGCCAGCAGGATGCCTCTTTCTGGTTGAACAGAGACTCCTGGAAGGGAAACGTGTGTCTCAGGGACCCTGGAGTCAGAAAAGACCTGAGTCAACTCCCGGCTCAACTAGCAGCGCATCCTAGGGCAAGCTAGTTGGTATATCTGAGCCTGACTTTGCTTGTCTCTGAAATAGATGACAGCACGTACACTGCGGGATGTTAGAGGATTAAATAGGAGAGTTGACACACTTCTATCTTCAGCAAATGGTAGCCATTCTTGTCATTAGTATTCTACTTGGCAAAAACTCTTTCACCCATTTTTTTTAATTTCATCTTCTCAAAATTGTGAGATAGGTGGGCCCAGGATTCATTAGACCCATGAAAACACATGCACAGAGTTAAAGGGTCCCCTGGCCAGGGAGACCCAGCTCACAAGTGGCTGAGCTCAGGCCAGAACCAAGGTGCCCCTCCTCCTCCCGGCAGAGCTGCTTATTCTCGCTGCCTCCCATTGCGCTGGGGCGGCTGGAAGTGCAGCAGCAAGGGGGGTGCACTTCCTTCTCAGGTAACTCGATTTTCCCGGCAACTGGGTGTGACTGGTGTGGAAGCCACCCTGACATCAGCGCATTTCCTAGAGCCTCAGGCTGGACAGTTCTCTTCGTTGCATAAACTCCAAGATCAGTTACAAGCACAGGTGTGTCCCATCTGCAAGCCGCTTGTCTTCTCTCTGGACCAGGTGAAGTAGTGGAATGGGATCCCTAACAAAGTCCAGTTTGATGCTTTTAACAGGGAGTTTCCTCTTCCACCCCTACATTTTACTGATTCCAGTGCTGTGCCCTACTGCCTTCCAAGGCAATAGAGGTGGCTAGGAAAGAAACCTATTACAAAAGTGACCATTTGAGGACACCAGACTAGAGGCCACAGGGAGAGGAGCCACAGGGAGCAGGTGTGACTCTGGAGTGGGTCAGATGGCCGGTTTTGGCAATAGAGTTGGTTTGGCTCTGTGTTTGCATGAATCAAGACACTTGTGGTTGCAAGAAACAGAAACTTAACTGGAACCAGCTCACACAAAAAGAGAGATTCCTTATGAGCATCCAGGCTGTCTTGTGGCCTCTGTAGGGGAGGAAGAACTATTCCTCTACCCTCCAGGTTCTTCTGGTGGGTGTACGAATTAAATTGACATGAGCTAGGCTAACAGGAGAAAGTCAAACAAATTTCATAACATGTATACGTGGGAGAAACCCAGGAAAACTGAGTAACTCATCAATATGGCCAAAGCCACCACCTTGAATGCCATCTTCAGCTAAAGACCAAGGCAGTTCTTGGGAGTAGTGGTTTGGGACTTCAAAGAGGAGGAAGGCAATTCACATGGAGATGGAAAAGCAAGTGATTGGTAAACCAATGTTTTCCTTGCCTTGCAGAGACAATGGGACATGGGGAGGACTCTGATCAAACGGGACTTGCTGGGTTCCTCCCTGTCTACCACACCAAGCTCGTACTGTACTCTAGTTATCTACAGTAATAGCTCCTTCCTGGAACAGGCCTTCTGTCTTAAATTCTTCCAGTCACTTGGGAGGAAGTTCAAAGTTTCTTCCTGAGTCTTTTGTTCTTAAAAATAGTCAAGCCACAGAGACACATTTTGGGCTTGCAAATTCTGATTCTCTTCATCTCCAAGGGCCAGAACTCAGCGGGTCCTAAAAGTGATGGGAGACAGGGGCTTGGACTCCTCAAGACTCTCTCCTTCCTTCACCACTCCTCCGTGAGTGCCCTCTCACTCTCCTCTTGTTACCACCCAAGATGGGGTAGGGGGGTCATCTGTTCACAGCAAGACAGCCAATAGTCAGGATGCAAGGTGGTAGGAGAGAAAGGACTTTATTATAGCTTGCTAGCAAGAGGGAAGATGGCCAACTCATGTCCGAAAGAACCATCTCACAGAACAAAGTCTACAGGACAGTCATACAAGGCTGGTCTCCAGGTGGGGGAGGTGGCTGGTCTCTGGATGGAGGCAGACATCTGGTCCCAGTCCCTGATAGTCCCTGATATGCATCAGAGAATGGAGCAAAGCCCTATACCCTGATCTTTCAGTTGCCATTCATGATGGCTATCAGCGAAGGCTCTCTGCCTAGGGGTCATCACATTCCTAAGGAACTCAAAAGAACAAAGTTATCATCTTAAAGCAGCTGGGAGGGGCCACAAAATCTACCAAGCATCTCTGGGCTAGTTACTAAGAAGTCATCTAAAATTACAATATGGTTTCTTTTCTACAATATGGCTTTCCTTATGTCAACCTTGTGTTGAGCCAGCATCACTCTTGCCCTCACTCTCTCTTCCCTTCTCTCTTGCTGGATTTTCTCTGCTCCTCAAGAAAACCTCAGTCTGCCAGCAACTCTCTGGTTGGCATCTGCTCCTTTAAGGAGATTCACAACCTTGATCTAGAATCTCTTAGTTCCAACCTAAAAGGTCAACAACTGAGGAAGCAGTGCTTGACACTGCAATGAAATGAAATTCACCTGAAGTTGAGTCAGTTGTCTACATCAAAGAATGGGGCCCATGGGCAACATAGAGGACTGGGGAAGGAGAGTGTGGAGGCCTTAGGCACCTCTCAGAGTTGCCAGTGTCCTGGTCCCCTCCCTGTGCCAGGAGACAGGGCCACACTGTTTAAATGATTGCCTGGGTGCCCATTGCAGTTTCCATGTGAACTGAATGAAGGGTGAGTTCCGAGAAAAGTTGTGATGGGGAGAGGGCCCTGGGCAGAAAAGCCAGGAGATGCTCAGTACAACGCCGTTTGTATTTAAGGCAGAAAGCATCCTCACAGGGTACCACATTCTCGGTTCTGGTGTATGCTGCGGTCCCAAACATTTCAGCAGGAACCTGTGGGGAACTGGAATTGGCCACAGCAAGATATGTCTCTTTGGCATGAGGATTATTTTGGGCTGGTTACTTTTAAAACCTGCAGACTTGAGAAAATATGAAAAGCAGAAGTTACCCTTTGTAAGAGATTTTACATTTGTAAAGGAAATCTCCATCTGTAAAGGTGTCTCCCTCTCTGTACCAGGAAGAGGGGGGATGACCTTATCTCTAGAAACTCTTATCAATGCGGAAGGCAAGGACTTAAATCTGCATAATAACCTTATTCTTGTTTACTGTGCTTTTCTGGTGATCTCCCAAAACTGACTCCCCGACCCCCAATATCCTCCTTTGTCTTTAGCTGAGGTTGATATTTAAAGTGAGAGCTTCCACCGTTTTGGTGAGTTGCTCAGTTTACCTGAGCCTCTCCCATGTATACATGTTATAAAGCTTTGTTTAATTTTCTCCTTTTATTCTGTCTCATGTGAATTTAATTCATTGTCCACCCAGAAGGACCCTGAGTGGGTAGAGGAAATGTCATCCTCCCCTATAAACCCAACCCAACCAGGAATTTACCACCTGCAACTGGGAACAGGAGCCCATGCAGAGGATGACCGGCATGGTGAGAAAGGGAGGACACATCCTGCGAAGGCTGCATTTCCTTTTTGAACTGTGGCTGTCTAGCCTAGAGGATGAAAGACAGGAGGAGGGATGGGCATACCTCCTGCCCTTAAATATGCCACTGTGGTGCCAGAGGGGTGGGGTGGCTTCTGTACGACCCAGCAGGCAGAACCAGGGCAAAAAAGTGGAACTTAGCAGGACACAGATTTTTGACACAATATAAGACCAAGCCGCCTTTGGGGATAGGAGATGCCCCCCTCCTGGAGGTGTGCATGCAGGGTGGATGGCCACACAGTACCTCATGGAGGAAATGGAGTTAGAGGACTCCTACAACTTCTTCCAGTATTAAAATGGAGCCCCCAGTGCTGACCCCGGTCACTGCGTCACAAGCCCTCCTTCTATGGGGCCAACCTGAAAGGCTGCCATCACTGGACATCGGGGAAGACACTGGACACAGCGTGTCCTGCACCAGCACTCATCCCAGGTGCTGGAAACCTGCTCCCTGTGGCGGGTCTTGAGAAGGTTCTGTGGCCGAGTGCCTTGTGAGGTACCTTCGCCTGTGGCCCCTCACACAGCTCCACAAAGTGTGGGAAAACTATGATGATTCCCGCTTGACAGCTCAAGGCACTGAACCCCGAACCATAAAGGTCCACCACTCAGGACACAGGAAAATTAATTGTGGCATGTTCACAGGATGGGATACTAAATGCAGCAAAATATAAATCTGTATGCGTATATATACATATATAGATCTACAGGCTAGAATTCAAAAACAAAGTTGAGTGAAAAAACAGAGCTGTAGAATAATACACACTAAGATATCTTAATGAAATTCTTAAAGCCCACATAAACCAATGCATATTGCCATAGACATATATGCAATATATAAATGTATGAAAAAATGACACAAATTAATAACAACTGGAGTGAGGAGGCAGGAAGAATGGGATTGGGTGAAAGTGCTCAAAGGGAAGTTTATATTCATAGCACATTTCTTTTTTATTTATAAAAAAGCAAATATAGCAACGTGTGAACAACTGTTAAACCGGGTTAGATGGAAGATGTGTGTTTGCTGTACTGAGAGGCAGAGACGGGAACAAAGTGAGGCCCCAGTCGATTGAATAACTTGTCCAGCGTCACCCAGGATACTGGCTAAGATGCACTCTCCAGGCTGTACACCCAGCGGCGAGTGGATCCTGACCCAGTTCTGCTCGCTCCTGCCTCTGCCTCATGCTGGCCTGGAACCACTGTGCTTGACGGCCCCTCGCCCTCACTTGCCCTCATCTCTCCCTCCACCCATTGCCTGGACCCCAGCAGCCTCAACCTTTAACAACAGGGAAGCTCAAGAGGTCCAGGGAGGGGCTGGCCCGGTGGTGCAGTGGTTAAGTTCGCTCGTTCAGCTTCAGTGGCCTGGTGCTCACTGCTTAAGATCCTGGGTGTGGACATGGCACTGCTTGCCACACCATGGGCATGGATGTTAGCTCAGGGCCAGTCTTCCTTAGCAAAAAAAAAAAGAGGAGGATTGGCAGCAAGTGTTAACTCAAAGCTTATCTTCCTCCAAAAAAAAAAAAAAGTTCCAAAAATAGGAGGTCCAGGGAGGGTGAACCGCCTGCTCACCAACCCTGAAAGGATTGAGTGACTCACTTCCGAGGCTGAGAAAGCATCGGGGATGGGAGAGCCCTGGGACCCTGAGGAGGGTGGGAACAGAGGAAGGCAGAAATAACGGCTGTAAATAAATGTTCTGGGCTGACAATTTGCCACTCTGGAGAAGCCCGAGTTGTCCCCTTGGCTCCCAGCATTTCTGGCTGGGAGGGAGAGGCCAGCATGATGGAAACAGATCTGATCTCCCTAGGCAGGGGGCTCAGCTGGCGAGCCTGTGAGCAGGCGGTTCCCCAGGCTCCGCTCTGGGCGGGTCTGAAGGGGATCCTCACACCAGGGGTGTCCCCATGAACAAACACACGGTGGTTTAAACCAGACCCCAGCCCAGTGCCACAGGGGAGACTAAATCTCGTGAATCTTCAAAAATGGGAGAAACGCTCAGCTCGTAAAGAGAGCTACAAGCAGAGAAAACAAATACAGCAGGAGAGGAAACTAGCCACCCAAATCAAAGACCTAAGAGGTGCTCCCAGTCCTAACGGGTGCTCCCCTGCCCCTTAGGTCCTAAAATAGTCCAGGTTTTCAAAGCGCAGGAAGCCAGAGACAGGAGGAAGCCTCCCCTGGAGCAGGCGGGCCCCTGCAGATCCCTGAGGACGTGCAGACGTTTTTCTACAGCCGCTCGTTTTCAGCCCTTTCTCGACTCTTTGCTTCCTGCGACACCCCCCAGCCCCCAACCCCCAACCCCGCATTGTCCGCGTCGCGGGAGAGGATGTGCGGGAGGTCCCGGGCTGTCACAGGGCTTACATTTCAGCGGGAGAAACAAGCAATAAACCAACCGGCACGCAAGTGAAGGAGGTCGGTGTGTCCCGTCAGAGAAGGCGGCTGGAGTGGCGGGGCATAGAAGGGCAGCAGGAGGGCGAGGCAGTGGGCTGCGAACCCCTCCTCGGGCCTGGCGGTGCTTCCCCAGCCTCGGCTGGAGGAGGCAGCCCCCTCCGCCCCCAGGCTCGCACGTGGGTCCTCTGCCTTCTCTCAGGTTGCTTCCTCCAGGCATCCTGCCCTTTCACGTCCAAGTCTCTGACATCTCCCTGGAGTTTCGTGAGGTCAGTTCACCCCCTAGGGGACACACCTGCACTGTCAGCACAGCCCCAAGGTTTAATGGGACCTGTCCTCCCCTAGCCCAACAACAAATGGTTTACTGATCTGGAGCTCAGATGCAATATGCCAGCGCCACAGATAAAGAGGAGGTTATAAAATGAACCAGCGGAGCAGAGGGGCCCCGTGTGAGCAGGGACCAGGTGGTCCCAGACCTAGTAGCCCAGCACTGCTGAGGGGCTTGGTGGAGGGAACAGAGCACGTGAGCCAGGCAGGTGCACCTGGGGCAGGGGGACAGTGGCTTCGTGGAGAAGAGACAGCTCTCCACCTTTGCCTCCTATAGTCCTGTACGCAGAAGGCTCTAAAGGTCCAAGGGTGGAGGAGTAAGGTGGATGGAGAGAGTCTAACTCCGTCAGAACACGGGAAAGCCTCAGCGGGGTGTCTGCCCCCTCACAGCCCCTTTGACCATGAAGACCTCTCAGTGGGCTGTGAATGGAGGGTGGCGTGAAACCGCCTCACCCTCTCTGTCCACGGCTAGCTCCACACTCACCTCAGATCTCAGTGGAAGGATTTGACTCAGCTCAGTGGCCGTGCTGGAAAGTGGCCTTTCCCTCTGAGCAGCAGCCCCAGGCTGAGCCCTCGACTGCCAGAGGCCCTGGAGGCCCCCACAGGCCTCCCCCCCTCACTCTGGAGCTTCGACCTCTGGGAGATCCTGCCACACAAATGTCTGTCTGTGCTGTAGCAGGTGGGCTGTTCCTCACTTCAGAGCATGGACAGCACAGGCTCTTGGCCACAGGAAGTGTAGAGTCCAGGGGAAACAGAACTGTCCCCTCGAGGTGGCCTCAGGCCAGAAATCCCAAGCTGGGGCTGAGGGACTTCAGACTTGCCCTTGGCCAGGACGGGCGGAGAGTGGGGGACTGGGGTGTTGGGCTCAGGCAGTGGGAAATGAGGCAGGGTCTCCATGTCTTCGTGCTGCAGCCCCCCACCTGCCACGGTGTCCCCTCCCTGTCCTGACCTGCACCTGGCGCCTTTCGCATCCAGGGCCCAGAGCAGGCCCCGCACCACAGCATCACCCACCTGGGCTCCCGCGGGGCCTGCTTCCCTCAGAGCCTGTGGGAGCTGCCAGGGTGTCTCCTCACGCAGGTAACTTTAGACACTGAGCCACTGAGACACACATGCGGCTCATAGGATGTGAGCCTGACCGAGGCCGTCGACATGCTGGGGACCGAGGGAGGCTGCCCTAGCCCTCTCAGTGGATCTGTCCCCTTCTGGGTGAACTGTGGGCAGTGGTGTGGGGCATATTTGATAACAGGCTCTGAGGGCAGAGATGGGGGAGCCCTGATTTACAGCGTGATTTCTATGGTTAAAGCTCCCACTTTGGCCAATTTTATGCCATCAACATGACATCACTGAACACAGCGTTGGGCAGAGATGTGCTGTCACTCACCTGTATGTGTAATTTCCTCCAGACAGATGCCATAGATGTAAATAACCTCAGGGAAAGATAATAGTAAAATAGAGACAGAAAATTATACAGCAATGAGTTTGAGTATTTATTACCTTTGTTCTGAATATATTTATTTAATTGTAAGTTTCTACAATCTGATTTTTCATAATGGCTGAGTTTAACAACAAGCTTGCAAAATTTCTGGAAATGTCGCATGCCCCTGCCCGAGCTGCGCTGAGGCGAGTTTCTCCCTCCAGTCGGCACACGCCTAGGCCTCCTACCCAGGTGCACACCCAGCGACACCTCGTGTCCCAGCCAAACCCAGTCAATCCGGAGGAAACTCAGGTCAAACCCACGACCCCCTAGAGCAAGTGACCCTGAGCGGACGCTGTCCCTGATTAGCTGCAATCCTCCCTGATATCTTCAAACCTGTCCGGTGAGGAGCCCCCACCTTCGGCAGAACCCCTGGAGCCACTCCGGGGTCATTGAGCCAGGGACAGGACTAGGGGCAGGATCTCAAGGGGCCTCTGGGCAGCTGCCTTCCGTCTGTTGTGGGGAGCAGTGTGAAAGGAGAGTGAACCACCCCTCTGTTGTCTGAGATCAGGAGAGCATTCTGTTTCCTTAAAGACAGGAGAGGGGGCAAGGCAGGCTTTTACAGGAGTTCTTAGAGCGAGAAACTATGGAACAGCTTCCTATAATAGAGACTTCCAGCCCCAAAGGAAACAGGGCCACAGGTTCCCCAGGAGCAAAATGGTGCTAAAGGGAGCCGCTGTGCCCTCTGGTGTCCACAGGGGGATGGTGGGAGGGTGAGTGGGGAGGTGCTGCTCCTCTGGGAGTGGCTGGAAGGCAGGTTGTGTCTCCAGAAGGGAAAGGAGACAGCTTAGGACAAGTGCATGTGATCCAGCCTTGCTGTTCTCCTGGCCACTGGGACAGAGGTCTGGGGTATCTGTCATTCTGCTAAGGGAGGAGGTGAGGGTCACTGAGCTCTGAGCAGGTCCTGAAGGTGCAGGCAAGTTGGAGGAGTCCCACCCCAGGGAAAGTGAGGGGTCCCACCAGGCATAGCGG
Source organism: Equus asinus (assembly GCF_041296235.1). Classification (NCBI taxonomy): domain Eukaryota; kingdom Metazoa; phylum Chordata; class Mammalia; order Perissodactyla; family Equidae; genus Equus; species Equus asinus. Next base: position 10,270,549 of record NC_091791.1, on the reverse strand, counting down.
GGCTGTAGTGATGAAATATGGTATCCCATCCTCCCCAAAATGTGATGAATTTGAAATACTTAATGCACAAGTCAATAATAAAAATAAAAATAGTTACTGAAAGATAGTGAAAAAAAATCCACCAAGAAGATATCACAATGTGCATATTTAACAACGTAACTGCAAAGCAAAAACCAACGGCAGTACAAGGAGAAATGAATATGACGGGTGATTTTTACCACAAATTATGAACACAAATATTTAAAATTTTGATCTAAAGGATGTATATAGAACATTGTACCCTCGAAATAATTAATAGTCTTTTCAAGTACACGTTGAACATCCACAGAAATTAATCATATCACAGATTATTTTAAAAATTTAACAATTTTTAAAGAATAAATGTCATAGAGACCATGTGCTATAACTGCAATGCAATTAAATAGTAAATAATAAATAAAAAGTATTAAATTATTTGTACACTTAAAAATGAAGTCCATCTCAACAACAAAAAACAAAGAACTCAAATAAAAAATGGGCAAAGAATCAGGAGGGACATTTTTCCAAAGAAGATGTACAGATGGCCAACAGGCACATGAAAAGATGTTCAACATCGCTAATTCTTAGGGAAATGCAGATCAGAACTACAATGAGATATCACCTCGTGCTAATCAGGATGGCTATAATATGCAGGACAAGAAATAACAAGTATTGGAGAGGAGAGGGTGTGGAGAGAAGGGAACCCTCACACACTGCTGGTGGGAGTGCAAACTGGTGCAGCCACTATGGAAAACAGTATGGAGATTCCTCAAAAAATAAAGACTAGAAATACCATATGATCCAGCTATTCCATTTCTGGTATTTTTCTAAAGAACATGAAAACACGAACATGAAAAGGTATTTGCTCCCCCGCGTTCACTGCAGCATCGTTATTCACAGTAGCCAAGACTCAGAAACAACTTAAGTGCCCTGCCATCAGTGGATGAATGGATAAAGAAGATACTGTGTGTGTGTATATATATATAGAATGGAATTCTATTCAGGCATAAAAAAAAGAAGAAAGCTTGCCATTTGAGACAACGTGGATGGAACTTGAGGGCATTAAGCTAAGTGAAATAAGTCAGATGGAGAAAGTCAAGTACCATATGATTTCAGTCATATGTGGAAGATAAAACAACAACAAACAAGCGCATAGACACAGAGACTAGATTGGTGGTTACCAGAGGGGAAGATGGGAGGGAGAAGGGTGAAAGGGGTGACAGGGCACATGTGTACAGTGATGGATGGTAGTTAGTCTTTGGGTCGTGAACATGATATAGTCTACAGAGAAACTGAAATAGAATTATGTATGCCTGAAATTGATATGATGTTATAAACCAATCTTACCTTAATAAAAAAAATGAAGTCCAAAATGATTAATGAATGGGAAAGAAAATGGTAGTAGAAATTATTAAATGTTTAGAGTATAATGATAATGAATGTAGTACACATCAAATTTTGTTAGATGCAGCTAAAGTGACATTGAAAGGTAAATATAAAGCCTTAAAGTACATTTATTTCAAACATAAAAGATAAAAAGTGAGTTAAGTCTTAACCTTTAAAGTTAAGTAAAGTAAGGTAAAAGTTAAGTAAATCTAAGGAAATAGAATAGAGAAGATCAACAAAACCAAAATCTGTTTATTTTCTAAGCTAATAAAAGAGAAAAACTTCTAGTAAGAGTGATCAGGAGCAAACAGTGGGGTGAGGGTATCTGGACCCTGTATTATGATTTTGTTCACACAGAACACGTGATTTTGCATATACAGAAGATATTTTTAAAACAATGTGAATATGTAAACAACTATATACTATTTAATCTGAAACATTAGAAAAAATGGATAGTTTTTTTAGAAAATATAGATTACTAAAATTGATCCGAGAATAAATAAAAATATCGACACACAAATCACTTAAAAATGGAATAATCAAAAGTTTCCTACTCCAAAAGACCCTGGGTCCAGGTACTTTTACAACAAAATAAAACTAAAAATCTTCAGTAATCCTTAGTTTACTTGAAATATCTTCGAGAAGGTGGAAAGACTAACCAACTCATTTTCCAAGTTTGGAATGACCTGCTATATCTATCATTGGCTATGAGTAATGGGCATGGACCGTGCAGGAAGGAAACTTTCGGCCATCTAATTTATGAACCTAGATGCAAACCTAAGATAAAATAAAATAGAAAGGGTAGGATTTTAGGAAAATGAATTTAGCAATGTAAAAAATATTATTAAAAAATAGGATTTATCCATGGAGGCAAAGATCTACTGAAGGCTAACAGAATATGCCACCGCAAAATATGCCTTTTTGACATAGGATTATTTTGAGCTGATTGCTTTTGAGAAACAGCAGCTGGAAGAGAAGCTCCGAAAACAGAGTGGAAGTGTTACCCTTGTGTAAGGGCCGTCTACGTTGTCGATGAAAATAATCCATAACCAATCTATAAATGAAAATTTGGGAGAGTTTATTCTGAGCTGAAATCTGAGGACCATGGCCCAAGGCCTTTCTTCCCGAAGGAAGAAAGGGCACCAAAGAAGTGAGGTGTACAGAGTGGTTATATACCCCCAAAGAGGATGTTTCACATAGGTTTGAAATGTGCCTCCCACAATAGTCACAAGATTGCCCTGTCGGCACAGCGCTTGATGGACACAGCAGGTAGTGGGTCTGCTATCTTGGAGGGCGGAGGGGGTGGCAGGAGGCAAGTCTATTGTCTTGAGCTGGGTGGTCACAGGTGAGCGCAGCAATCAGTTCCTAGCCTAAGGAAAGATGCTTAATCCTTAAGGAAATGCCGAAGTTGGGAAGGGGAGGGAAGTTGCACCTTTATCTCAAGGGGCTTTGTTCTTGCCATAGGGAATATCTAAAGCAGATATACAATGCATGCTCAACGGCCACGGTCAGGCCAAATTAGATTTACACCAAATGGCTTCCTCATATACTCCAATATATCCTATTGCTTGCCATTTTTGTTTGTCAACGTTCATAAGGGAAACTTCCCTTAGAAAGGGCGCCTGAGCCAGGAAGAGAACGACTACCAGAGGTCACTGTTTTTCACCTGAGAGACTTACCTGCGCAACAAGACAGCCGTCGGTTCCCACACCTTCCCTCCCTTCACCTGCCGTTGAAGTGCCTCCCCTCACCTAGAAGCCCCAAACTCCTATCCCTTTCCTGAGCTCAAGATGCTACCTAAGTCCCAATCATCTGGCTGCCTTTTGAGTCTCATATCTTTATGGGGCTCCATATGTGTACATCATTAAATTTGGTTTCTTCCCCTAGTCAATCTGTCTTATGTCAGTTTAATTCTTAAAGCAGCTGCGGAACCTGGAAGGGTAAAAGGGAAAATTTGTCTGCCCGACACTACGTGCACAGACAGCTGGGGTGAGAGCAATGTGGAAAACAGGTTTATGTTTCCTTTCTTCCTTCGGTTCTTGGAGAAATAGTTTCTAAGGTTTGAATGTTTACCTTTTGATAGTTATGAAACAGGAATTCATTACGATGAAAATATAATTAGCTAACATTTCCCCCTCTCACATTACAAACCCTTGAATACCACCATGGTTTGAAACCAGGGATGCCTTATAAATCTTTAAAAGCCTAGTCCTCTTCTTTGACTATGTTTCAGGTTTAAATGGAAAAATCTCTCCTCTAAGTGAGAAAGAATGTCTGGTACCCTCCATTTCAAAAATGGCTGAAACAACCCCTGACATGGGGGATGAGATGAATTGTCAAAAGCTGAGACTGAAAGGATTTCAAGGTAATGGCTGCCTTGATGCTAAAAGTGATGCTACTCGCCAGGAAGAGCACTTACCCAATGGTGAGTAGTGGGTCTAATGGGAATGGAGTGAAGTTCAATGATGCATTAGGGTACTTTTATGGATTTTAAATTTTTTGTGCTTAATCCCTCTAGTGGCAATTACCACAGAATACAAAAGAAAAAGAGGCATGCGATCAGAGCATCATTTAAACTACATAGGAATTTAGATATTTTCACTGAAAATGAAATCTTTTGAATTTTGGGTCGATTTCATACGAAGAATTCTGAGTTTGTACCCGTGATGAATGATAATTTCTCAAACGGATATTGGGGTTCTTTGCTGCAATGTGAATATGAAATCGTAGCTGAAGGTAGCAAGATGTGGACCATCGTTGAAGTGGGTCACAGTTTCCATGATTTGATTTTTGAAAGCCCGGTCAGTAAAGTCTAGGGTTTTGTAAGTCAGTAAGAATCATTTTATATCAACCTTCAGGATGGGTGTTTTCCAAGCATTGTATTTTGCATACTTCCCTCCTCCGATTCTCCTTGATATTTGTCAGGTTGTAGTTTTTGACAGCTCTGACTGACTTTTGGAGACTGATGAAACGCTAAACTGAAGTAGCACACGCGCACATTGAAAGGACGGAAAAGTTTTCTTTGACCCTCTTAGGATCCTGGCTGGGTCGAAAGATTAAACTGATACAGACAGGTTAACAGGTGAAAAGCATACAAATTTTATTGAATTTTTACATGTACATGGGCACTTTCACAAGAGAGTAAAGACCTAAAGAGGTTATCAGAGCAGGAAGCTTTTATATCTTTTAGACAAAGAAACAGTAAATTTGTGAAGGTTTGAGAAGCCGAAGGGCTTTGGGCTAGGGCTGGTAGATGGTGAAGAAGCCACTGGGAAGGTAAGGGTTAGCTTAACGAGGTTTGTGTGTACAGATTTCTCGGCCCCAAGTTCCTTGTCTCTGGAGATAAGGAAGTCCTCCGTCCTCCTGGCACAGGGAGGCACCTGTCACATGGCTGTTTATGTTCCATTTCAGGGAAGAAGGGCAAGGTGGGGGGAGTTTAGAGTCACTTTCCTGCTTCTACCTTTTTCCCAAACTCCTTGAGCTCCAGATATTCCATTTGCCAAGGTGCCGTATTTTGGGGTAGCATGTCCTGAACCCCATCATCCCCCCACTGAAACTTCTCCCGAGAACTTCACAGTCCAGAAACCACATTAGTAAGTTCCATAACCCATTGAGTCAGTCTCTCAGACCTGGACGTTGCTATGGAAACAAAAGAGAAACAAAGGTTAATGGTTAGAACAAACCATAAACTCAGTTTTTGAGGCCAGAGGACCATAAGTCAAGATTTCAGGATGTTAGACTCAAAGTATTTTCAGATGGAGTGCGGGCGGGTGGCGGCCATCTGACAGATCTTCCTGGTTTGCAGTTTGAACGTCTTGGGGAAAGTTCTGGTGAACTTTCTGAGTGGCCCACACAGCAACGGGTGTGAAGATTGTCTAAACAGGATCTGTTGAGGCGTTTTCTCTGGAGTTTATATCAAGTTGTCCAGCTTTAGCTTGCAGGTCTTCGGGAAAAGGGCAGTTTCAGTTCTCAATGATCCCAAGTCGGAAGGGCGGGAGAACGTTAATTAGGGGAGTTGTAGCCAGGTATTGGAGGAAACTAGGAGGATTCAAGGTTGAGTCCAGTTGACAAGCAAGTAACAAAACCTTACAGACAATGAACAAGTGCAAAATCCAATACCCACACAGGTGTGCTACCGTTTTCCATTGAGACATAATTTTTCTCCCTACAGTGAACCCCATTTCTATCAGAAATAATGAAAATAAGACTTTTTTTTTTGAGGAAGATTAGCCCTGAGCTAACATCTGCTGCCAATCCTCCTCTTTTTGCTGAGGAAGACAGGCCCTGAGCTAACATCCATGCCTATCTTCCTCCACTTTATATGCAGGACGCCTACCACAGCATGGCGTGCCATGTCTGAACCCGGGATCTGAACCAGTGAACCCCAGGCCGCCAAAGCGGAACGTGTGAACTTAACCGCTGTGCTACCAGGCCAGCCTGAAAATAAGATTAATTAGTTTGCAAAATAAGTCTAGTCTCGTTAAACCTGGCCTGCTTATTTACATAAGTGCAGCAAAAATAGTGAGGACCATATAGGCTCTTGCTAAGTCTGCTTTGCCAGAGCTTTTCATAAGGAATCCCAGATTAGACTTCCAAAAGCCTCTCAAACCTAAGAAGCCAAGCCAACGTCTTACCATCAGATTTTGCCTGCAATAGCTATAGCTATACCTCTTCTTGAGGTCCCCAAGATATCCTGAGTTTCCTAGGCCTGGTGTAGAATGTAGAGAAAGCCCTTAAGAGCTCTGGCCAGAAGCATCTGTAAATAAGGCAGCCAGACTACGGCAGGCTTTCCCGATTGGAAGTGCTCCCTGGCAACGCTGTGGAGAGGTAGAATTTGGTTTTGATGCATTAAATCCCCCAATTTAAATCTCTCTTCCCCGTTTCAATATCGCAATCTCTGCAGGGGACCATGTATTGGAAAGATGACTCTGTACCTTCAGTGTGATGGTATCCATAGAGACAGACAGTTTGGGACATGATTCCATTAACATCACCTCCCTACCTCCTTCCGTTCTGAGTAAATTGTCTGTTTGGTTGGTCACATTTTTAATGGTAAAATTCAGTCCACAGTTACATTTATGTACAGGATGCAAAATACATTTGTCTCTCTGCCTAATCTGTGTTCCAACTGATTGTTTTGGATCATATTACATAATTTCAAATAGCAGAGTTTAAATTTTGGGCAGGCATTGGTATCACTTTGGAAACACCCAGATAGGGTTGGTCTTTGAAATGGACAGGGTAGGGAATACAAACCTCTCCTGTCGTGTCCCAAATGTTCATGACCAGCTGTATCGTCCACTCTCCATAAAACCGATAGTTCTGCTTTGCTACTGATAATAGTTGGCCTACAATAATGCTTACCCGCCTACTAAGTATAAAATGGAGGTATTTATGGAGGTGAGAAGCAGTTAAAATGCCCCTTGCTTTGAGTGCGAAGTTGACTCCCAGTGCTGTCATTGGTGTTTGAGGCCGGATTTAACCTTTTCAGTCTCTCTCCCAGGCCAGCACCCTTCTCCAACTATTGTCTGACTCGTGTTGACGTCTTTGAGGGCTCCTGGGGTTCCTGTCTACTGGAACGTGCCTGTGGCACCTCTGCAAAGATGCCGTCTTCCAACAGAAAGAAGGTTCAGTGTTTTCAAGACCCAGTCAACAGCCAATCTGATTCAACACTTCTTCTCATGCTGTTCCAAGAAACAATAATGACATAGGCAAGAAGAACAATCAGTATTTATTTCTATATTTCTATATAGAACCAATATAATTCTATATTTATTTGTCTATTGTCTATACACTCCTCTCTTCCAGGTTGATTGAATGCTGAGTAAAATCATTTGCTATTATTTTACTAAATACTCTTGGTTGCAAGTAACAGATATATACTTTGGGTAGTTTGGGAAAAAATAAGGACTGTATTAAAGGATCCAGGAGCAGCTCATGGAACTGAAAGGCAGTGGGAACAGGAACACAATTTGAGAAGCCGCCTTCCCTCTCTTCTGCTCATTCCACCTCATCTGATGCTTCTGCTCCGCTTTATCCTCCTCTTCTCTGTGCACACCGTAGAAAATGGCTGCCCTATAGCTCCCAAATGTAGCCATTTATGGTTCAAAAGCACAGCAAAGACTCATGTGTCCCTCTGATTTCTATCTTGAAATTTTCAGGGAGAGAATCTGATTGGTCCGGTTTGGATCAAGCATCCACCACTGATTAGATTCGCTATCATCAGCAGAGCACGTCTACTGAGACAAACTGTCTAGGGAGCCCACTCACTCAGCACTGGGCTCAGTTCTTGGAGAAGGAGGTGGGTGGGGGTGCAGTAGGGCAGTCATTCCAAAAGGCATCTTCACTGTCACCTATCACGTCTAGGTGGCCAGCTTTGTTTATCATCGTGCTCTCGAACTTGAGTTTCTATCTCACCTCCACTGAATACTTTAGATATCCAGCGGCAGTGGGTGGTTAAAGAAAAGTCATAAGAGAAAGTGATGATAAACTGAAAGTGGCCAGTGTAGAAACTGAATCCAGGAGGGTAGTGAGGAAACTGGCTTAGCCCATCAGATATTCTGCCTTTTGGGGACACTGTTGACAAAACCATGGTAACCATCTGTTGCTGTTTCCTCCCCACTTGGGGTGGGGGAAGCTTAACAAAGACCATTGTTCCATCTTGTCAATATATTAAGCATTTGGTAACCTTTGTCTCTGGGAAGGTGATATTTAAGCTGAGACAATAAGCCAGCCATGTGGGGAAGGAGCATCCCTGCCAGTGCAAAGGAGCTGTGGCAGGAGCAAGTCGGGCTTGCTCAGGGGACTGACAGAAGTCCAGGGAGGCTGGAAGGAGTGAGTGAGTGCAGGGGCTCAGAGATGGGGATTTAGAGGGGGCCAGGGCCCAGATCAGGTGAGATTTTTTAGGCCAAAGCTTATCCTTAAAGAAATGCTGATATGGGGGCAGGCATACGTCCCTATCTTTAAGGGTATCATTCTCGGCTGTGTGACACTGTAAATGTTTAAAGCAGATGCACAATGCATGCTTGACAGGCCATGTCAGGCCTTTCTGGAAAAACAAGATCAGGCAAAATTAGTTTTAAACTAAATGGCTTCCTCATACCTCAATACATCTTGTTGCTTTTCATGTATTCATCACTTCTGAACTCTCTACCTGATGCAAAACACAGCTCTGTCCTCAATTCACAAACACTAGCCACCCACCCACCCGCCCACACACACACACACACACACACTCAACCTTATTCATGCAAGGCACTCCGAGTTAAGTGGGGGTCTCGAGGAGGAGGCATTGCAACTCTGCATCGCAAACAACTTAGAATAACTCCTTACCTAGTCCTGCTTTCAACAGCCCACCACCTCTTTGGCCCCTGGGTTTACATGGCCCTCACCCCTGCAGCGCCGGCCTCATTCCATCTCATGAGCTCCTTCCCCCTCCCTCCCTTCTTCTTCTCCTTTTCAAGAGAAAAATGAAAACTCTCATTTCCTAACCATTCTTTTGCTGTTAGGAAGCTCCTCAAGTACCCTCTTCCAGTTCAAAAAATGGGTTTTTAGGTATTTTTCTCCAAGGAAGACAATTTACCCTAAGATAAATCCTGGTTCCAGCTCTTAACGAATATAAATTTCCCCTCATTACAGTGATGTAATTATTGATTGGGTACATATGATGTGCTAGGCACTAGGGATGCCAGAATTATTAAGTTGGGTTGAAGCACTGGGGTCACACAAATGGTTCATCACCCAGCAGGCTATACATGAGGACAGATTGTTACTGAGCCTTAAGGGACTGGTGACACAGAAGTGGATCCTTTTGCCAGGAGCCTCCTCCGCCAAATAGCAGAGCAGAAACATTATTCATTGATCAATGAATGGAGGAGGCAGAGCTTGTGCTCTAAACACCTTCTCCCTGAAAGGAAGGTGAGCAGCGTTTTCATGGGATGTGAACAGGGAGGGGTCTCTGTGTCATTGCTCTGGGGCAGGAGCATTTGGGGCATGCGCAGATCTTCCCTTCTTGTACAGGGTACCCCATCACCATCTTGGACCTTTCTGGTTTGGACTGGTTCTGCCGTTTGGCCACTTGGCATTGCTCTGCCTTGGTTCCTGTAAGCAAGTACAAGTTAAAAGCAAAGCATTAGATATGGAAAATGTTTTAGGGACTTCCCCAGGTGACAAGATGACATGGGGAAGGGTGAAGCCAATGATGAGACAAAGGGAGCCAAGTCAGGTTGCCATGGGATCACAGAGAAGAGCAACAGAGCCAGTCTAGGTGTGGAGTATGGCAGGAGGCACACAGTGTCTCTTCGAGAAATGGAGTTGAAGTCCAACCATGTCCAAAGTGCTTGTCAGTTGTTTCACCCCAGAATCCTCCAGCTGATCTGGTACCTTCTTCAGACACCATCATCGTAGATGAGCCCTCTCTGACTCCACAGGGCTCTCGTGAGCCTCAGGCAAGACCAGATTAAAACCTGTATGGGCTCTAAGAATGGAAAAGATTATGGGATCTGTTTCCATAAGTAATTCAAATAAAACTGATACCAAACTACAAGTGTAAGGAAGTTCAAAGAAGTTCTGACTTTTTCCAACAATGATTACTTTAAGCTTATTTGAAGGTCACCTATCAGATGGACTTCCTCTGAGATATCTATCATCTATCTCTCTGTCTATCTATCTATCTAAGCTCTTTGTGCCTCTTTCTATTGGGTAAACACAATAGACAACAAGACTTTGGGGAAAAATTTCACCTATCACTTGTTCCCCAGGGTTGCTCTCTTTTTTTCTTTTTCTTTCTTTTTTTTTTTTTCTTTTGAGGAAGATTAGCCCTGAGCTAACACCTGCTGCCAATCCTCCTCTTTTTGCTGAGAAGGAAGACTGGCCCTGAGCTAACATCCGTGCCCATCTTCCTCTACTTTATATGTGGGACGCCTGCCACAGCATGGCTTGATAAGCAGTTCATAGGTCCCCACCTGGGATCTGAACCAGTGAACCCCGGGCCACCCAAGCAGAATGTGTGAACTTAACCCCTGTGCCACTGGGCCGCACCCCTCCCCCAGCCCCCCGCAAGGCTGCTTTGTTAATCAGAGTTCTCAGGGAATAAGAGATTGTTAGAAATTTCAGATTAAATGACTCCTTACCAGAAGTCTCTTTTGTTTCTGGTGGTGATGCCCAAAGGCTTTCCAAATTCCACAATAGTATAACCTGATAAGCATAAGACTGTCACAGGGCCCTGGGGCCACTTATCTCTTTATCAAATTTGGGTGTGTTAGGGTACCCCAGGTAAGCAGTTAGGATGAATATACACCTAATCCAGGAATTATTTTGAAACCTTATAAAAAATTCAAATCTGGATCTATATTTATTTTCACGTATACTTCCTAAATGATGGCACACACACACACATACCCGGTTAACTGTGGGTTATTTCTGCATGGCTCCAGGTGATAACTGTTTATAGTAATTAAAATTGTACTACCAAGAAGGTTGTTCCTGGCAACAGCTAGTAGTGCCGAGTCTCGCCTTCTGCTAGAGTTAATGCCTTCTCCTTCCCAGGGGTCTGATTTATCCTGAGGAGACTCCTCGACTCAGTGAAAACATCTCCAAGCCAGCACCACCTGACCTTCTTGTAACACAATACTTAGGTTGTGACTGTCCGCAATAAGTAGATGGTGAGGAGTGGGTAAGTATTTAGCCAACTACCAACTCCATTGCAAACAGCTACTTAAATGAGTCACAGAACTGGGCCTTGGTGGTCCTCCAGTTTGATGCGCTCCTTTGACTGATGAAGTTGAGTCACAGCCTAGCGGCTTACCCACACCACACAGCTGGCTGGTGCAGAGCCGTAAGAAGAGCACTGATCTCCTCACTTCTCCTTCAAAGAACTTTCTACCACATTGCATACCTGATCTTAAGCAACTTTCAGGATCTAGCTAAATAGTTTTTAAATTTTTTCAAGCTGGTTTGAGTTTTCATGTGCTGCTTTGATATTCACAATTTTATGTACACTCAGGAAGTTGCATCAACAGTGGAAATAATAGCTTCCTTCTCCCCAATTTCCAACTTTGCCTCAGTTGAAAAGTTGGCACATTTCTTTGGTTTGCACTGATTCTTCCCTTGATGACTTCGGGATGATGCTGCAGTGCCCTGAACCGCTGTCTTGGCGATGGCAGCCACAGAGACAATACTTCAAGTAATGCTTCTCTCTTAACTTGTAGCTCTGATCAGTGGAGTTATCCCGGAAAATGAAAGAGGGCAAAGGCCCCTGCCAATGACTCTCCCCCCGCTTGGAGGGGAGCCATAGTTCTGAAAGAGCCAATTGTGAGAGAGCCACTGAGAGGAGCAAACTAGAAAGAAAGCTGGCCTTGTCCCAGGCAGCTGCGGGCCCAGTGAACAAGTTCAGTGTCTTTCCAACTGTGCACAGAGCTGCCGAGGACAGACTGTGATTAACTGAGGGACTCTTCTATGCATCAGATGCAGACAAGAGATGAACGTGTCATGCTTCTCAAATGCTGAATGTACTGTCCCAGTTGTTGTCTCCTAGATCTGCCGCTTTGGGCCATAGGCAGGACCTCAATGGGAGGAGCAATGACTGACCATGGAGACCTTGGAAACTCCTCCTGATGCACCCAAAGGACTCGGGCATGCTACTGCCTTGTGTGCCCTGTGCCTGCACTTGACTTGGTGGGGAAGGTGCAGGTCACCGGGCTGCATTGACGAGGAGGACAGCAAAGAGATAAGATCAGGAATGCGCTGGCTCTGCCTTCCAGGGTAGAGGCTGCATGCCTAGGCGAGAAGTGGGGAGCATGACAGAGACCTCCAGCCTTTAGGCCTGAACAACCTTCTTCTTGAGTGGCATTCTTTTCCTCCTCAGGGCTACAGGCTGGTCCCAGCTCCAGGGACACTGTGGTAGAGTGATTGCAATCAGGGCCCCAACCGTACCTGCCTCCCTGGATCCATGCCCTTTGCACTATGACTTTGCAACTCTTCTCATCCTGAGATGAAATCCATCTACTCGCCCTGGCATCTAGCCTGGCCTTGTATCTTGCTTTGGCAAACAGTGATAGGACAAAGCAATGATGTGCTAGTTCTCAGTCTTGGCTTCAGGAGACCTTGCAAACTTCCCTGTACTCTCTTGGATCCTGCAATGGCCCTGAGAACAAGCCTGGGCTAGCCTGCTGGAGGAAGGAAACGTGTGGCCCAGTCACTCCCATTGACCCAGCTGATAGCTGTCAACTCCTGAAGGACAATCACCTAACTGACCTGCAGTGGATTGCAGACACATAAGGAACCCAGCTGAGACCAGGAAAACCGCCCAGCTGAGCCCAGCCTAAACTGCCGACCCATAGACTTATCAGCTAAATTGATGATTTTTGTTTTAAGCCACTACATCTTGGGGTAATTTGTTTTACAGAAACAGGTCACTGATATAGGCCCCATGGGAGCCGGTGACAAGGAGGAGCCTGCATCCTGGAAAGGCCTGGGCTGTTCTGAGGGTTGGAGCTGAGAGACAAGAGTTGCCTGAAACGAGGAAACCCCAGCTGCTTGGTCTTACCTTGAGGATCCCCTGGAGATCAGGTCCCAAAAGCAGCTGGGGAGGAAAGGCACCTGGGGCAGAGCTGCAGGAGTAATAAGGACCAGGACACTCGGTTACCATGGGGAGTAAATAAAACTTTAATAACGGTGACAAGCAGCTTTGCACATGTGCTCTTTCCAGACACTGTCTTCTTCCAGGCGGTTGGCCTTCATGGCACCACTGGAGTGGCCTCCCCGTGATATAAAATCCTGATTCATTAGCATTAGGTCTCCAGGGAATTCGGCTAAGTGGAAAAGATTTCGGTTGGTTAAGCCAGTGATGGACCGTTCCACTTTCTTTGTGGGGAAGAATGGTTTCCGATCATTTCCATGGTATGTTAGATGTTTCTTTGGTTCTTCTGACTTGAAAATTACATCCATTTTTATTTCTTGTCTTTTTGTAGTTTTGTTCTCTGCCTCGTCTCTCTCCTCTGGCTTGGCATCATCACAGCCATCACTGTCAGCGTCGTCCTCGTCTCTTCCGGCCTTGTCTTTTGCCGTTGGGCCCAGGCCCCCTCCAGACAGAAATGAAGAACTCCTGTACCTTTCAATGTAGGGTAAAAGCTGCTTATTTCTCAGAGCTCGAGCAAACTGCATCCGTTCTATGTGTTTGCTGATGTTGAGCCTCTCCCGTTGTGGCATTTTGAACTCCTCTTGGGGTACAATCACCTTTGCCGTCCATATTTTTTCTAGGGGCCCACAAGTGGTACAAGGAATAGAGTGTTGTTTTTTATATGCCATTGCCTGTTTGTAGTCTGGAGACAGCAACTGCAGTTCCTTGAGCATTTTCCATTCTTCTTCTTGCTTATAATTCAGAAACCTTCTTGCTGCTACAGTGTGAGTGCCACCTAGACGCTGACAACAGGAAAAGGATTGTTAAAATCTCAATGGAACAGGGACAGGGGGCGCCCACAGAATGGATTACCTACTGGTTCCTTCTCCCTCTGTTGCTGAGTGTGTCTGAACCCCTGCGTAGGGGGAAAGAGGGCAGATCTTTGGAGTCAGACAAGCCTGGATTCAAATCCTGACTCTCCTTACCTATTATAAACTTGAAAGAATTTTATTGACCTTACAGGGGTACTGTGAAGCCTCCATAAGACAACATGAAATATGAAAGCAACTAATGCAAGGTAAGGACACAAGAAATGGCAGCTTCCATCATTTGTTATCATGTAGAGTTACATTCCTAATTGGGGCTTTGAAATAAGAGAGTATTTTGCTATGTGAGTGTGGAAGCCACTAGCAGACTCAGTCAACTCGAGTCCACTGTTTGGGAAGCTTACATCTCTGTGCTGGTACTTTTTGAACCTCTGGCTCCCTTAGCCTGACTGCCTGGCTTCAGCAGGGCCCCCCTTTGTATAAACTTCAGGGCACTTACTAGGAGCTCTTTTTCCAAGGGAGAATATTTTCCAAGGGCAATGCGTGGGTCTGATTTGCAGAGTTTGGTCCATATCCTGGAAGGCAGAGAGGCAGGTGTATTAGAATTCTGGAAAGAGTCTTCCCAGTCGGCCCCTTTGGAGCAGGAAACCTCACAGGGGTAGATTATACATTAGGCTGGGGCCACTGTGACCAGGGTTTCTGAAGCCACATGGGGGCTTGTTGGGAGATGGAAGGGAAGGAATGGATTGGAAGCACAGGTTACACTCACCCCAACAGTGAAGCAGAACCTAGATCCCCTTGGAAGCACAGGAAGTCTTTATCCTGAAAGGAATCGCTGGTATGGAATGTTCTGACTGGTTTTCCATTCTTATTTGGCTTCCCCTCTGCAATCTTCCTTTCGTGAGCCCTTGAATCTTTAGCCTCCTCTTTTCTAATCTTCTGACAGCCATTCTCCCTTTCTCTGATCATACTCTGGCAATAGGCTAGGATGGGAGGCGTCGATGCCTGGAGTTTCTTTCTCAGACAGTTTAGTGGGAGCCCAAGGGGCAGTCACAGACATTTCTTGCATCATAACTGGCCTACTTGGGAGCTATTGTGAGGTCTAAGTTTAGGCATCGAATGATCCCTGGGGTGAAGTGAACACACACTACCATGTTCCTGGTGTGTTGGAGTCCAGAGGGCTGGAGTGGGCAGAGAGTGTGGCTGGGAAATGATCTAACCACGTCGCTGCCACTTACAAACAAAGACTGCTCAGTTTTTTTCGGGGTGAAGACTTAGTCAACTGAAGCCTCTCTCTCTGGTGTTTGTTCACCTCTCCAACCTGAATTCCTCATGTTCCATCAATGCACGCTATCCATGGTCCTTGTACCTTGTAGGTACATTTCATCTATTCATATTAATGTTTTAAACACTTTTACCTACTATATTAGTCGGGGATGGGGCTGGCCGGTGGTGTGTTCTCCCAAGAAATAGAACCCATAGGATATGTGTGCTTATGTATATATACATATATTTTAATTGTTAATTTTAATTCAGATTTATTTTAAGGAATTGGCTTATGTGATTATGGAGGATGGAAGGTCCAAAATCTGCAGACTGGGCCAACGGGCTGGAGACCCAAGGAAAAACCCATAAGGCAGTTCAAATCTGCAGGCAGAACCTCCTCCTGCGTGGGGGATGTCAGCCTTTGTTCTCTCCAGGCCTTTAACTGATTGGGTGAGGCCCACCCGCATTATGGAGGCAGTCTGCTTTACTCAAATTCCACTGACTTAAATGTTAATCTCATCCAAAAACACCCTTCCAGAAACATCCAGAATAATGGATCAGACCAAAACATGACTGGGCACCATAGTACAGCCAAATTGACACATAAAAGTAACCATCAAAGCTACTTAGAATTATTAGATTTTTAATGATTAGTTACATTCTTTTATAGTTTTTAATATCAGATTTTTAGTTTTTATACACAGTTTTACTCATTTTTGAACTTTGTATTAATAGATACATACAGCATGTATTCTTTTGTGTCTGCTTTTTCCCTCAACATTACGTTTTTCAGACTCTCTTAAGTTCGGTCCTTTTCCTGGTTGTATAGCATGATCGTGTTATGATTTGTTCGTCAGTCTTCCGTTGCTTACATTTGGGTTGTTTCTGATTTGGGGAGCCTTCTCAGACATGTCTTCTTGCGGTTATGTGCATGCTTTTCTGTTGGGTGCATACCCGGGAATGCAATTGCTGAGTCCTAGGGCGTGTGTAGCTTCAATTTCCTAAAAAATTCTTAGCTCTGCTCCAAAGTGTCTCTACCAGGTCACAATCCCACCTGTGAGGTATGAGAATTCCCTCTTGCCAACACTGGGGGGTCAGTTGTGGTGTCTCACTGTGGCTTTAATCTGCATTTTTCTGATAACAAAGGAGGGGGAACACTTTTTCTATTGGCCATTGAGATTACCCTTTGAGAAATGTCTATTCAATTCTTTTGTCCATTTTTTTAATGTAAGTTTTTGTTTTCTTTCATATGTAGGACTTTTTTATATAAGCTCTTCACTGGTTAAATATGTTGCACATACCTGCCACTCTTGCCTTGTCCCTCTCCTTTTTTTAAGTTGTCTTTTTTACCAGCTGCACTCCAATTTATCAGTCTTTCCTTTGATGGTTAGTGCTTTCCATGTCTTGTTTAAGAAATCATTTCTTGGGGCCGGCTGGTGGTGTAGCGGTTAAGTGGTTAAATTCTGCCGCCCGGGGTTCTTGGGTTTGGATCCCACGTGTGGACCTACACGCAGCTCAACAAGCCATGCTATGGTGGCATCCCACATGCAAAATGGAGGAAGATTGGCACAGGTGTTAGCGATAATCTTCCTCAGGCAAAAAGAGGAGGATTGGCAACGGATGTTAGTTCAGAGCCAATCTTCCTCACTAAAAAAAAAAAATAAATCATTTCCTACCCTAAGAAGGAATGATACTCTCCTTTGTTATATTACATATAGATTTATGATGACATTCTCCTCTATTATTCTCTAAAACCTTTCGTTGTTTTTTTTTCTTTTGTAACTTAACTTCCCACCCGCATTTTATTAACTTTAATGTTTAATTATTTTCGACTTCTTCTTAAGTACTTTTTCCAAATTATTTTCATAATGGCTATCAAGAAGTGTGTGTAGGTGTGTGTGTGCGCCCAAACACACGAGTCACACACAAAAAGTCAGGGCCTCTCCTCCGCTCTCGCCACAGCGGCCCCTGCAGTCACCTCCTGGCTCTGGCTCCCTCTGGCGGATCTTGCAGCCCATTGAAAGCTGGCTCTCCAGAGACCCACATGCCTTCTCCCGTCTCTGGATTCTCTACCCAGATAGCCCCCTTGGCTTATGGGAATGGTGCTCCTTTCTAACATTGCATAACATCCAGACCTTATATGATGATCTGTGGGCTTTAAAATCATAATTCCCTCTGCAAAATCATTGGCTGGAGGCAGACCAGCCTCCTGGAAAGGTTTTCTAAGCCAGTGCTTCTCCAACGTTAATGTACATATAAATCTCCTGGGTATCTTGCTAAAATGCAGAGTCTTATTTGGTAGATCTGGGCTGGGACCTCAAAATCTACACCTCTAACAAGTTTCCAGGTGATGCCAATGCTCCTGGTCCAGGAGAAACAAAGTTGCAACTCGATGTGTGGGACTACCCAACGTGAGGAGCTGCTCAAAGTGTGGTTTGTGGGCCAGCAGCTGCGGTATCACCGGAGACTATGTTAGAAATGCAGAATTTCCGATCCCTGCCCCAGACCTACTGAGTGACAGTTTGCTTTTCAACAAGTTCCCCAGGGGAATCAGGTGCACAGTAAACTGCCAAAGGCAGCTGGCTGGCCCCTGTGAGGAATCAGATGATGCACGACCTCTGTGTGGATGCCCACAGGGCCAACCAGAGGGCTTGTGGCCAGAATTCACTCTGCTGTGCAACGACACGCTTCTAAAATCCAGTTTCCAGCTTCCTCAGTGTCCTTCCTCTCTGCATAAGGATTAAAGAGATCCTGGCTCAAGCAGAGTTGATACAAATAGCTACTTAGGAATGGAGTCAGCTGTGCCCCTCTTGGATCCTCTTTGTGCCCAGAACAGTGGAACCTAAGGATAAGAGGAAGCCCTTTTCACACTTAGACCTCTGGGAAGTGTTTTGGCCACACCGAGGGGTCAGAAGCAGGGTCTCTGATTCTTCTTTCTGTCTGAGGAGGAACAGGTTATTACCCGGAGAAGTTCAAGTCTCAGAAGGGTGATTCGATCAAACTTCAGAATCTAGGCCAGGACGATGATATTCCTGCCTGCATGTGTCTTTAATTTTTCCACACCTGAATTTCTGCCGGGTTCTTTGACAGTCTACCAAGGAGGACTCCCCCTCCCAGATGGAATCTGTCCCACTGGAGGGCAAGCTGATCAAACAGACACCGGCGTGTAAGAGGGGGATCTTTGACAGCTCTTGCCTCACTGATTAATGGAAACCATTGTCCAATATCACATTCTCTCATTCTGAAAGGAGACCTTGAGCATCCTCCTTTGGCTGCCTGTGTTGCTATTAAGATCCACCACAGGGCATGAGAAATTCTTTTCTGAAGTACAGGAGAGCTTGGGTTCCTGGATTTGGAGAGGTAATAATGGTGGACATTAATCTTCAAGGTAAGTTCAATGGTTGTTTATGTTAAGAACCAACAGACTCCCAAAAAGATATCTCTAGTGGCAGAATTTTCTCTTTAGAAATGTGGCCAATTGAGGTCATAGAACTAAAGATCCTAATGTGTTAGTTGACTTCTCTGGTGAGTTTTGATAAAATGTTCGTGATAAAGATGTACTAGAACGTAGTGGTCAAGAGCACAGATGTGGCGTCAGACTGGGTGTGCTAGCAAATGTTAACAACTGGCTGTCGGGGTAGGTTCCCAGATTCAGCAAAAAAAAACACAGGACAACCTGTTAAATTTGAATTTCAGGTATATCTCATCTACTCATACTTAAGAATTATTCTTTTTTTATTGAAAATTCTAATTTCACTGGGTGTCCTGTGTATTATCTGGCAATCCTATCTCTGAGGAGAAAAAGAAAAGCCCTGATGAGCAACATTTACCAATTTCCTTGGTGTTAATACTCCCACCGTGGCTGATTTCAAGCTGCCAGTGTGAAATCACTGAATGTGGAGTTGGGAAGAGCTGCCCAGAGTCGGCTCTCATTCTCGTTGTGTTTGTCAGACTTCTCCACTGCTCACTTACTCTTTTGTTGAGCCTGCATGTTGTACTCTCTGGGAGGAAGTCACTATGTGCAACCCACATAAAAGGGAGTTAATTCTCTGCCTCCTTGAGGACAGACTATGTTTGTAAATTATTTTGAATTCTCCAGGGGGAGATTTGTACTCCTTTTTTGTGTGCCTAGATTATTTCACTCCGCATAATTATTATTATTATTTTTTAGAAGTATGCTTTTTGGTGAGGAAGATTGGCCCTGAGCTAACATCTGTTGCCAATCTTCCTCCATTTTTTTGTTTTCTCCCCAAAGTCCCAGTACATAGTCGTATGTCTTAGTTTTAGGTCATTTTAGTTCTTCTGTGTGGGACGCCACCGCAGCATGGCTTGATGAGCAGTGTGTAGGTCCATGCCCAGGGTCCAAACCAGCAAACCCCGGGCCACTGAAGTGGGGAATGCAAACTTAACCCCTCAGCCACAGGGCCGGCCCCTCAGCATAATTATTTTGAGATTAATTCATGTTTGTACAGGTATCAATAGTTCATTTCTTTTAATTGATGAGTAACATTCTATTATATCAATATATCATAATTTATTTATCAAATCACTTGTTGATGGTCATTTTTGTTGTTTTCCATTTTGGCTGTTATAAATAAAGCTACTATGAACATGTGCAAGCCTTCATACGGACATATACAGTCGTACACCACATAGTGATGTTTCAGTCAGCAATGGACTGCATATGCAACAGTGGTCCCATAAGATCCGTACCATAGAGCCCAGGTGTGTAGTAGGCTATACCATCTAGGTTTAAGTGCACTCTATAATGTTCACACAACAACAAAATCGCCTAACAACACATTTCTCAGAATGTATCCCATCAAGTGACACATCACTGAACTATCATTTCTCCTGAGTAAATACCCAGGAGTAGAAAGGCTAGGCGGTATAGTAGCTATATGTTTAAGCTTTTTGCTGAGGAAGATTAGCCCTGAGCTGACATCTGTGCCAATCTTCCTCCACTCTATATGTGGGTGGCCAGCACAGATGGCTGACAAGTGGGATAGGTCTATGCCAGGGATCTGAACCCATGAACCTGAGCTGCCAAAGCAAAGTGCACCAAACTTAACCACTACACCACAGGGCTGGCCCCTATATGTTTAATTTTTAAAGAAATTGTGAAACAGTTTCCCAAAGTGTTTGCATTAGTCTACATTTTTGCCATCAGTGTGGGAGAGTTCCAGTTCCTCCACATCCCTGCCAACATTTGTGTGGTCAGTCTTTTGAAATTTTAGCCATTCTAGTAGTTTGTACTGTTATCTCATTGTAATTTTAATTTACATTTCCCTAATGACTAATGATGTTGAGCATCTTTCCATGTGTTTGTTTACCCATTTATCTTTTGTGGGGACAGATTATTGATTTAAGTGAACACATCTTTCTAAAATGGTTTTGAAACAGAACTATGGTGCTAAATGGTAGCACTTGGGGAAAATCTGGGGAAATGCTTAACTTACTTTCTACCCGAGGTCAATCATATGTCCACAGCATAGTGAGAACCTCTCTGCTCCCACTTTGAAATGGGTTGACCAGAAGAGAGCACAAGAGAAGCTTCAGGGTGATGAAAATGTTCTCTATCTGGATTAGGGTGTTGGTTACATGGGCATATACAGCTGTTAAAACTCATCATATTGTAGAGTTAAGATCTAAACATTTAGATATATGTAAATTATACCTCAATTTAAAACATAGAGTCAGAAAGAAATGTGCTTGTTAACAATAATTGTAAAAGAGAACTTAAACTCCAACTGAGGAAAAAAGGTCAGTGTGGGTGCACAATATGGTTGACTACCAACAATGCTAGCGTGGTATTAGGCTGGAGGGCTAGGAAAAGAAAAACACAAAAATCAAAAATCCCCTCCTTAGAAAGGTGGTCTCTGGCCACTCTTTGCAACACGGTCCCATCTCCAGTCATTCTTCATCCATCCTGTTTGTTTCCTTCAAGCACTTCTAGCAGAGGTTCTCCACGTGGGCTGCATTTTTATAAAATGTCGATGCCTGTGTCCCACCCCTAGAGATTCTGGAATGACCTCTCTGGGGTGCAGCCTGGGCATTGGGATGTTTGAATGCCCTCCAGGGAGTGCTACCAGGCAAGGGGGTTAAGAACCACTGCCTTACAGCGATCTGTAGTTGTCTTGTTCATTATTGTCTCACTCCTCTCGTTGGAAGGTAAACTCCAAGAGCCCAGGAACTTCCTTTATCTTATTTATTGCTATTTTCCCAGGGACCCTAGCATGGTCCCTGACACATAGAAGGCACTCCAAAAGTATTTGTGGAATGAAAAAAAAGAAACTTAGCTAAGACAGCACTATAAAGTGAGCCAGGGACTCTGGACCATGAGAGGCAACACACCTTTGCTGGCCGGGGAGTAAAGGGAGGGGGCCAGAATTTGAGCAAAACAACCCTCAGCTCCTGACAGCATGCATCTCTGGGGTTTGTTTCTGTTCTGGTTGCCTGGTTGAATTGCTTAGGTGAGGCCACACCACTGTGGGTAGGAGGTGAAGAGGTCTCTCTGAAGGGGCGAGGCCAGTCCTCAGGCAGGAGAAGGGCACGTGGAAGACAAGCTTTAAACTAACAGGAGAAGGAATTATTGCCACTCTCTGAGTCTTACTCTCTTAAGTCTAGATCTTGAAAGGTCTAGCCATTCTTGCTGGTAGCCTTGGTGGTGAGGGAAAGGTGGTCTCTGCCACGTGGAGTAGGCTGGGACCAAAGTCAAGAACTAGGAGCCAAAACGGAGACTCCGGTGGGTCACAGCCAGAGATGAGCTGAATCTTGTGGTTCCATGCTCTTTTCTGATTCCATCTCCTTCCCTGAATGGTGACCTGAGCTTCAACGGTTCCAGTGTGGTCATAGCTGTAAGGTTGCATTTGGGCCAAGGGGAGGGACAGGACGAGGGAGATTGGATGTACCTCCAAGGCCAGGACCCTGGGGTCAGCAGCAGTCAGTGAGACCGCCCCCCAAGGGGAAGGTGAGTTCCAGGAAACAGGGCTTAGATGGCATCCATGAGGTCCAGCACTCTTATGCCTGGTGAGTCCTGTTCTGCCAATATTGGGGAATCTGAGCTTGAGTTGATCACTCTACAGAGGAAGTGACATCTGCACTAACTCATTAAGGACAAATCGGGTGGGCAGAACGGGTGGGCATTCCACACCGAGGAAACAGCAAAGAGGAAGAGAGCCGGGAGAGCCTGGCGTGTTCAGGAAGGGAAAGCAGTCTGGGTCTGCAGGAGGAGACGGAGTGCAGGTGGAGGAAGAAGCCAGGAAAAGAGGCAGGCTAGACTGGGAGAGCCTGTCAGCCGTGCTGAAGAGTTGGTGCTTTGCCGGTGGGAGAGTGAGACAGGACAACAGCTTCCGTCAAAGGAGACGGCACACTCAACAGTTTCATTTTTAAAAACAACTTTATTGAGGTGTACTTTACATAACACAAAATTCACCTGTTTTAGACATGCAAGTCAATGATTTTTAGTAAATTTCCCAAGTTGTGCAACTGTCTCCACAATTCATTTGTGGAACATTTCCGTCACCCCAAAAAGATCCCTCGTGCCCATTTACGGGTAATCCCCTGGCACTGCTAGTACACAGGTCTGCTTTCTGTCTCTACAGATTTGCCTTCAAATGTTTTCATTTTAAAACGATCCTTTCCTTTCTAGCTTTAAATTACCCTCTCCTTGGCTTTCTGCTGTGGAGTGAGGTGGGTATTTCGTTGTTCCTCTGTCACCGCTGGAGGCACCGCTGGGTCCGTGCTTATGAAACCTGCCCTCTTCCCATGAAACCAGAGTACCTGCCTGAGGTTGCAGCTGGGATAACGCCAGAGCTCATTCGGCTCAATGGCTTCCCTTGAGAATTGGCTGGAGATCCGCTTAACTTTCCAGAGGCTAATACAGAAATGACTTGGCAGTTCTAAGACTCCATCAGATTATGGAGGGAGGGTGTTAACTGTGGTTTCCCTTATCTTTAAACGACAACTTCCTGTATTAGTTCGGCATAGAGATGGTGCCAGGCAAATCAGACCCTGGTGCAGCTGGTATCACTACAACCAGACAAGGCAGGAGACAAGGGGATGGCAGGCTTCCTGTACTTGGAATGCTCCTTCCTGCCTGTCAGCCCTTGTGAAATCTGGACACAAATAAAGTAAGAGAAAAGACCCTTCTCCCTGGAGCCATACCAAGGCAAGATTGTAGGTTTATGGTGTTACTCTCACTCTCGTGATGGGGAGGGATGGGGGGGGATGGGATAGGGAAGGGCAGAATTAGGCAGAGTCCAGACTCCATTCTTGTCTTGTTGTGCCCCACGTCTCATGGACATCTGATTCAGCTTTGTCCCCTATGTGGGTTGCTACATGCCCCATCTGATGACGTGAACTACCAAAAACAGAACGTGAGAGGAAAGGAACTGGCCATGTCTGGGAGGTACGTCCCGTCCAGCTCTCCACGTGGAGGGCTCACCAGGTGGCCCATTCCACCTGTGCAGAGTTAAAGAGAAAGAGCTGAAGAGGAGTCAGTAAAGGTCATGTGTTCTGGTGGCAGATCTGGGTCCCCGGAGCAGTATGGAGCCACCGAATACAGAGGCAAAGACCTAGCACATTTAGGGTTGGGATGTAGTGATGGGATGAGACTGGCATTTGACTGGTGTGTGGACAAGCTTTTCACTCTTTTTCTCTTGTTTACAGCAGCATCCTGTGGGATGGATTAACCATTAAACGTTTGTTTTGCAAGTATTGACATTACTGGCAAAACCTGCCAGTATAGAAGCTTGTTATTTGGGCTTTAGAGTAGGATATTTTAGTCCACTTAAATGTAGTTCTCTGTAAGGGAGAACATTTTTCTCTTGATACGTGTTCTCTAGTATTCACTCATCTATACGTACATTCATGTGCATACTCAAGCATGCCGTGAATGCAACTCTTTGCTGGATGTTGAGACTACAGAAATGAACAAGACAGGGTTGCGGAGGATCTCGTGAAGTGCGGTGGGACAGGCGTATAGAAGGACAGTGCTCAATAAAATGCACATTATAACAAGTGCAAGAAAGCGGTACTCTGGCAATGCTGGGCAGACACACTTGCCAGCCAGGGGCTCAGGGAAACTTGCCATGGGTGTTCAGAGATAAGATCTATGAGAATGCGGGGAAAGAATATACAGGTTTATCCACCTCCCTGGTTTTCTGTGAACTTTTGGTGTGAAACAGACTCCGCAACCTGCCTCAGGCCTAGAAGGAGTAGCGGAGATGGGTGAAGAGAAGCAGGTTGAAGGCATTTTCCAAGTGGGGTGACTCGGTGTTGGGGACAGGGCTCTGCTTGGCTGTGGAGAGGCGTGCAGGGGAGAGCTGATCACTCACACACGCCTCTCTCTCCTACAGTGGAACGAAGGCATGAATAAGGTTTGCTAACAGGAGGAAGGAAGGAAAATCTGCCATTGTCCCACGGAGCTTTCCTTCATCCTGGAATCCCAGAGCCTTGAATCTCCTCAGTGGCCTCTCTTGAGCAGCTCCCCTGACGTCTGACCACAGCAGCAGAGCACCCCAGCTCAAGACACCACCTCTGGCCACTCAGCTTCTCTCAGTCCTGTCTCCCCAGGAGAGTCTCCGGGCCGGTCTTAGCCTCAGGGGAGACCTCACAGTTGAAATTCCTCGTTCTCAGCCTGCCTTGCCCAGGAAACCAGCCCCACTCCTTCATGTCCAGGATGTAACTTTATGCCAGAAACCCAAAGAGACAGAATTTGGGTAGGTCTGGGCAACCTGGAATAAGTTGGGACCAGATGAAGGAAGACGTCCAAAGACTGTTCCCTGCTCCTCTGCATTGTCACTATTTCAGAGTTTGCTGACCCTGCACCACTCTGAAATTTAATTTATTTGAGTGGTGAGGTCACCTTAAAAAAAGCGTCATTTTAAATGTAAAAAATGTTGCTAATCTACAATCCTGGCATTCAGACTTGAAAAATGCAAATTCTTCTCTACAATGAGAGACATTTGAGAGTTGTCCTTGGCTTGAGGCGAGGACAAGGGTCCAGGAGGTCTGGGATATTAGACCACGAAGGTGGAGTAAGGCTTTGGCTCCTCTCAATGCAGACATTGCTAGCATCTCTTTCTGGCAGGACTCTTGTTCTTTGTCCCTGTGGCTCAAGATGACGGATGGTATTTAAAATGGGTCCCTCACGTGGACATCACTCAGGTGGCACCTTTCAAGGTGGCACAAAAACAATGTGACATCTGGAGAGACATGGCAAACAAAAACAGGCTTTTAAAAAAAAGTCTACGTCAGACACACAATTTATGTGAATTCAGATTTTGACACCCAGTGAAGAGAAAGAAAAATAATCATTTAAATAGCACAAAAGATTCTGCCTGACCCCCGCTCCCATTTTACTCCTGTTTAGGTCTGCAGTGTACTTCAAGTTAATTTTGGATGTGGTGGAGGTAAGGCTAGCGGGGTTTTGGGTTTTGGTTTGGTTTGGTTTGAGTTTTTGCACTTCGATGTCCAATTGTTTCAGCACCAGGTTCTGAAAAGACTGTTCCTTTCCCAAGGAATTAACCCTGGCATCTTTGTCAAAATCAGATGCCCACTTGTGCACGGGTCTATTGGAGGTCTCTATTCTATTCTATTGATCGGTATGTCTAGTTTATGTCTATGTCATACTGTCGTGACTATATGGCCTTTTATTGTCTTAAATCAGATAGTGAAAGTCCTCCAACTTTGTTTTTTCTTTTTTTTAAAGATTGGCACCTGAGCTAACAACCGTTGCCAATCTTTTTGGGTTTTTTTCTACTTTTTTCTCCCCTAATCCCCCAAGTATATAGTTGTATATTTTAGTTGTGGGTCCTTCTAGTTGTGGCATGTGGGACACCACCTCAACGTGGCCTGACGAGCGGTGCTATGACCAGGATCCAAACCGGCGAAACCCTGGGCCGTCAAAGCGGAGTGCATGAACTTAACCACTCGGCCACGGGGCTGGCCCCCTTTGTTTCTTTTTCAGAAATGCTTTGATTATTCTAAGTTCTTTGTTTTTCTGTATAACCTTTAGAATGAAATTGTCAGTTTGTACAAAAAAGCCCGTGGGATTGCGTTGAATCTATAGATCACTTTTGGGAAGAATTGGTGTCTTAATAATATTGAGTTGTTTAATAAGTGAACATGGCCTATCTCTCCATTTACTTAGATCTTCTTTAATTTCTTTCAGCAATATGTTATCGTTTGCAATGTAACAGTTCCTGTACATGTTTTGTTAAATTTACCCTTATAAATCGTATAGGCTCTTTATGCAACTATAAATGGTAATTTTATTTCATTTTCCAATTATTTATTGCTAGTAAATAGATATACAATTGATTTTTAAAATTTTCCTTATTTCTTATAACCTTTCTAAAACCACTTGTTAATTCTATGAGCTTTTATTTTTTAGATTTCTTAAGATTCTCAACTTAGATGATTATGTCATCTAAAAATATAGTTTTACTTTTCCTTTCCAATCTGCATGCTTTTTGTTTCTCTTTCTTACCTTAGTGCATTAGCTAGGACCTCCAATAAAATATTGAATAGCAGGGCCAGCCCCGTGGCACAGCCTTTAAATTCGCATGTTCTGCTTTGGCAGCCTGGGGTTTGTCATTTCAGATTCCGGGTGCAGGCATACACACCACCTGTCAAGCCATGCTGTGGCAGATGTCCCAAATATAAAGTGGAGGAAGATGGGCACAATTGTTAGCTCAGGGCCAATCTTCCTTGGCAAAAAAGAGGAGGATTGGCGGCAGATGTTAGCTCAGGGCTAATCTTCCTCAAAAAAAAAAAAAAAAAATGTTGAATAGCAATGGTGAGAGCAAACATACTTGTCTTATTCCCAGTCTTAAGGGAAAAGCATTTAGTGTTTCACCTTTTTAAGCTGAAGTTCCTTTTATGATAAATAGGTGTTGAATTTTGACAAATGTTTTTTCTGTATCTGTTGTGATGATGAAATTTTTTTTCCTGTACTCTGTTAATATGATGATAAATTACACGGACTGATTTTCAAATATGAAACCAACCTTGAGTTTGTGGAGTAATCTGCATTTGGTCATGATGTATTATCCTTTTTATATATTGATTTCATTATATTTCCTTCGTTGCACTTACTACTCTCTAGATTTTTTGTTTTGGTTTAGTTAGTTTTGGGTTTTTTTTGGTTTTGCTTTTGGTTTTTTAAAAAAAACTTTGGTATTTTTTCACTCCTCCTATTAGAATGTAAGTTCCAAGGAGACAGGAGCCTTTTCTTTCTCCTATAAGTTTATACCGTTGGCACCTAGACAATATGTTGGTGTTGATGAACTATTGAATACTGTAATTTCAGGTGGATTATTTGACACCTCAAAAGTGCAAACTATTCTCCATATTCATTTTAATAATTATGAATTAGAAACCAACATATGTCAGTGTTAAGTGTTGTTATTTAGGCTGTACTTAAGGTTGAAGTCTTTCTTATTCTTTGGTTGCATAGTCTGTCTTTTCTTCCTTTCTTTCCACTGTCACATTCCAAGTCATGTTAAGTTTGGATCACAGCTCTTTCAGGCTGAATATATGTAGTTCCCTTACAGAATTTCCCTGTGGATGACTATATCTATATATTTGTTAAACACACCATAGCACTAACTTTCCATCAGGTCTTTGTTGCTTTCTCCCCAGGAATCATTTAGGTATGTGGCCTCTTGCTGCAATTAATTGTGTACAAATGAGGTTTACTTGGGAGGAGTGGGGACATAATTTATAAAAGGTCATTGAAAGATACCTGCATCTGTAACTACAGACCGTGGCTTTAAGATACCCTAAGCCTAGGGAACTAGTACGATGATTAAGCATGGAAAAAATAAAAGAAACATGCTTTAGATGTAAAAGTCACCAAAACAGTACCAGGACATTTGTCTCCTTAATGAAGTTTTTATTCATGAATTTTTTACAAGTTTCTCCAAGAACTATATACTTATCTGTACCACAGCCTCATGTAGCAATTATTGAAGGGGAGAACTATTCGACTATTTTAAAAGTTAGGGAAACAGGAAAGAACGTTTGCTCTTCCTATGCCAAGAAATAGACAGAGGTGACATTCTCCAAACTTTCACAACTTATACAAGTGTTTTTTGTTTGTGAAGTTCAGCAAATTCCTTCGCAGATATTGAAAAGGTCAACAATAGTTTTAAGTTACTGGTTTTAGGCAAATTAAAACAATACAAGGGGCTTTTTTTAAGTGCATGGGAAAAATAAACAGTGACTTTATCTGACTCTGCCACTTTTTAACTAGACTTGAAGTATTTAATGTACAAGCTTTTTGCAGGTTCCCATGTGCAGAGAAGACAGCACTGGTCACTTCACATGACATCATGGCCCCTAAGGAACATTTTCCATTGACAAAGATTAAAAAAACTCTTCATTCTTCAAGTTCAGTTAATCTGACTCTAAATAGTTCAGAAAGAGTTTCTACAACTCCTAGTAGTTTTAATTCTTCATTTTTTTTATAAAACTTAAAACACCAATATTGTAAAGTGATTTGGACCCTGTTTACCAAATCCAGGTGGAGACAGGGAAGATGGAAGCCAGTTCAGGAGCGAGCCAACATAAATTGCCACAGAAACACTTAGAGCCTAGATTTCTGTCCTACTCTGCCAAGACTTGATACACTATGCTTCAAAATAAATCACTCTTAATGCTTAAGACCTATGCATATTTCTAACACCTAATTAAGATATAGTATTCCAGGAAGTGAGAATAAAAGATTATCAGTTTTACAGACCAAACCCAAAGACACAAGGTTGGTTAAAAAAAAAGGGGGGGGGGCAATTAACTACAAGTGCAAATAAGAAAAACAAATCCTTTTAGTCCTCTACCTAGGCGCTGTGCACACCAGCAGTGGAAACTCTGTGTGCCGATATGACCAAGACCCTTAACAAGTCAGCTCAGAGTCCTGCTCACACCATCAGTGACCTGCACAACTGAGACACAGAAAAAAAAGGCAGAGAAAGAGCCTAGGTTTTTTCATTTTGAGAAGAAACCTACAGCCTCCCAGTGAAAAGGTTTGTTCTAGGTTCAAGTCTTAGATCTGCCACTCCTGATCTGTGAAAGCTTAGATGAGACAGTGAGAAGGTGGCTAAGATGCAGCAGGGAAGAAACGATGGGGAAAACTACATAAGAATCAAATAACAAGGAGAAGAGACTGCTCAAAAGAGAGAACAACACCTCCCACCCTCTACCCCCCCACCCCACCTCCCCTGCACAGGGAGAAGTTGCAGAGAAGAGTAATTTTGCATGTATAGAGTCTTTGCTTCCAGGAGGCCCCATTTGTGAATCTGTAAAAGAAGATTGTACGCAAGGCCCCATAGAAGCTACCCTCACCTGAGTAACCTGCGTAGAGGGCAGGCCACAGCGCCTGGTCACAGCTGAGCCTGCCCTGGAGCCAGGGCTGCCCCTCCCAATAAGACCTTCTGCCAGGGCGGGGGTCCCTGGGCACCCCTCCTACTCGTTCCCCCTCAAAAGGGCCATTTACGGAGTTTTGCAGACAAAGAAGCCAGTGTATCGAGGGGAAGTTTCAATGATTTGCCCAAGGTCACACTATTTAAAATTAGAACAAGCAAAACAAAATTAAAAACCACCAATCTCAATATAATCTGAGGTTAGATTCCCAGGAAATGGTGTGGTGACTTACTGATGCAAATCGGTCTGATAAGGAGACTGAAATTGAATATGGTGCTGGGGACATTCGCACAGGAAAACACTGGAAGGCAACGGTCTACTGCCCACTGTCCCTACTCTCAAATGACAGGTTTCCTCGGAACTAAGGAAAGCCACCAAGATTAACAATAATAATACCTAATATTCATTGAACCTTTACTATGAACAACCACCAGTCTATAAGCTATACATGCCTTAACTTATTTAAATACACATATATATTTAAAACAATAAAAGTTCTAGAAGGCATGTGATTCCAACACAAACCAGAATAATAGCCTTAGTAGCCTGCTGTGATAGTTAGGGTGATATGTGAGATATTGAAGCCTCGGTACAGGGCACAGCTCAGGGCGCTGACCAGATTTATTGCTATGTTTACATCTTATGTTGGGGAGGTCTGGGCTTAAGGAAGCAGCTGGGGCTCCAAGCAGTTATGGGGGGCATTTAGGAGGCTCATTACTCTTCATGCAATGGTACAACTGTGGCAAACTGGCAGGTCTCAATCCTGAATCATCTTCAGTTTTTCAGGAAACTTTACCAGGTGTCACCGTCATCTTGGGGTGGAGTTCTTCCATATATTTCATAAAATGCAAAGTGTACCCACACCCCGACTGTCTCTTCCTGCCTGGAAATGTGATGTATTCTCCATCTGGAGCACCTTTGCTCGCTTTTCCTGAGTTTTCAAATGTCTGTATGAAACCCTGGCCTCTTCCACAAATGGAGGTGGAGCTTAAGAGTTGTTAAGAGCTTGGGCTTTCCTCCATATCACGAGAAGATGGTGTAGAGAGCTGGTCTTTCTCTGAACTTCCCCCGTAGACTTCTTGCCCTAATCTGGACCTACCCAGGAAGGAGTCGCATTCTTTCAAGAAGGCTGAATCAAATTGAGCATGCATAAAAAGATCGTATGAGTTATGGTGTGCAAACATGAAACCATCTTATCTTAAAACCCTAGTTGGCAAAGCATCTCCTAAAGATACTAGAACTCCTGTGAGGTAAGAGGGAGGGAGTTACAGTATATCCTAATTGGGATCTAACCCCACGGAGAGTACATTTTCATGATTTTTCAACTGTGTGCCTTAAAGCAGAGTACCGGGAGGAGACCTGAGTGTCCAGTACTGAGACTCCCAAAATGGCGAGCTGAGCACAACTTGATTATGCAATGCTTTGCCTCTTTTTTGTTCAAGAGTCCATTGATTCTGTAAATGGGAAATCAATTGTTAATATTTTTAATAGTAATTTTCACAGAGAGGTCTGTGGAGCCTTACACCAGCTACTGAGTTCATGGGCTATACCTTCCACTCTTTCAGTCACAAGCAAGATTTATGGTTCTCATAGCTGTGTCGCCCCAGCCACTATCACCCACTGTAGCCCCTCATGGTAGCCTCCACCACTACCACCACCATCATCTCGGCTCCATCTCCTCTGTTAGTTGTGGTCCTCTCAGCAGCAGCTGCAGCCACTGCCCATTATCGTGGTCACGTTAGCAACAGTCACTGTTGTCTTCACCATCTTTGCAGTCCTGTATCCCAACTGTGGCTGGTATCGGTCACTCTTTCAACATGTCTGATGTGGTGTCAAGGAAGTAGATACATTTGACTGAGGAGGCCAACTAGATGTCAAGCATGAAGGATGAGGAAAATGGAGGAAGAGTGTTAAAAATGGTGATGTCGAGAGACACGTGTCAATACTGAAGCAGTTGAGTGCACTCATGATCCTGATGATCTCACAGAGGCCAAACACGCCTCAGGAGGAGAGATGAGGGGATGAGATGGCAGAAATTGGGATAGAGAGTCAGAAGATGGTGGTGAGGAAGCAGAGCACGACTTGGAGCTCTCCGTTTTGCCTTCAATGGCTTTCACTTTGGGTCTGAGGATTTCGTGTTTGCAATTGTGCATGCTGACTTTGTCAGTGAAGATAAAGATTTCAGCCTCGCCCATGGTGACTGAGCATCCACTTAATGCCATAGGTTATGGGCTGAATTGTGTCTCCTCATATGTTGAATTCCAAACCCCTAGCACCTTAGAATGTAACCTTATTTGGAGATAGGATCTTTATAGAGGTAATCAAGTTAAAATGAGGTCATTAGGGTAGAACCTAATCCAATATGACCAGTGTCCTCAGTAAAAGGGAAATTTGGAAACAGACAGACACAGAGGAAGAACATCAAGGACGAAAGCAGAGATTAGGGTGGTACTTCTACACACTAAGGAACAACAAAGATTGCCAGAAAACCACCAAAATCTAGAGGGGAGGCATGGAATAGATTCTTCCTCACAACCTTCAGCAAAAACCAACCCTGCTGACAACTTAATCTCAACTATCTAGCCTGCAGAATTGTGAGACAATAAATTTCTGTTCTTTTAGCCACCCAGTTTGTGGTGCTTTGTCATAGCAGCCCCAGCAAACTAACACATCATCAATTCCCTCACACCGAATGTGCCCAAATAAAACCCACATTCTATGAGGAAATTATTGATCTCGACAAGAGTATGCTTGTCTTTGTCAACCTCTGTTAGATAAGTATAGAGTCTTCATTGCAGCATGAGAGCCTGCATTAGGTGAATTACAAAGAAACCAAGAGTTCAACAGAGAACTGTTTGAGGAAATGAAAGAGAAGGCAAAACTTGAGAAGGGAAGTTGTGAAGGAAAAGATCATCTCGAAGCAGTAGTTCTTGACATTGGTTACACACTGAATTCACCTAGGGAGGGGGGAGTGCTGGGGAGGCTTTTCGTAAACCTGGATGGCAATGCAGCATCCTACAGCAGTCGCATCAGAACGTAGGGTGTGGGACCCAGTCATCAATAGTTTGTAAAGCTCTCCAGGTGATTCCAATGTGCTGCCATGGTTGAGGACTAATACCTAGAGAGTTCCTCGTTTTTGGTGAACTGTGTTTAAAAATATTAAGTTGCTCTGAAACACAGTTCTGAATGACAAATAGAAATGGCAAGCAGTAGGATATATTGGAGTATATGAGGAAACCATTTGGTATAAACCTAATTCGGCCTGACCTTGTTTTTCCAAAAGGGCCTGTCCGTGGCCGTTGAGCATGCATTGTACATCTGCTTTAGATATTCCCTATGTCAAGAACAAAGGCCCTTGAGATAAAGGTGCAACTTCCCTCCCCCTCCCAACTTTGGCATTTCCTTAAGGATTAAGCATCTTTCCTTAGGCTAGGAACTGATTTCTGCGCTCACGTGTGACCACCCAGCTACGCCTGCGGAGATAGCAGACCCACTACCTGCTGTGTCCATCAAGCGCTGTGCTGACAGGGCAATCTTGTGACTATTGTGGGAGGGACATTTCAATCACAAGTGAAACATCCTGTTTGGGGATATAACCACTCTGTACACCTCACTTCTTTGGTGCCCTTTCTTCCTTCGGGAAAGAAGGCCCTGGGCCATGGCCCTCAGATTTTAGCTCAGAGTAAACTCACCCAAATTTTCATTTATAGATTGGTTATGGATTATTTTCGTCGACATTAAACATGTTGAAACTACTACAGAGGCCCCAAATATTCCAGAATCAAGTTTCAGATGTTTGTAAGCCTGAGTCTCACAATAAGATTTCTTCTTGAACCTAATGGTATTTCACAAATGAGATGTTGGCATATAAAATGAGGTTGGCCCCAGACAATTCTGGTCCTCTCTTCTCTGGTGGGTCAGACATGACAGGCTGCATAGTGTGTCAGCTGATACCAGAGAAAAGGAAAGAATGCCACTCTCAAAAGTTATAGGAAGCAGTAAAAATGCAAGAGATGCGAAAGTGTTTGAACAGTGAGCAGACCAGCTTCCATTTGTTCTTTCTTCAATTATTCTTGAGAGAGGAGGCTTGGACGCCTCTGTGGAAGCTGTCTTTGCTGCAGATTACAAAGCAGGGCACTTTCTCCATGACAGTATGTGGAGTACTACGATCAATATCCACTTCACAAGAGATTACAAAGATAATTGTGACACGGAAGCTCAAGACACTGATGCTGACAAAGTGGAAAGTAGGGATCAGAAAAAATGCAGGACAAGAAAAGAACACAAATGTATCTGCACCCAGCAGAGCATAAGCCCTAGTGAATCGGTGTGTGTGTTTCCTTGAGGAAAAGCTTGAATACAATAGCCTAATATATAACTCTCTGTGCCTTAAAACCTATGCATTAGATTTTTCTTGTTTAAGGAAAGAAAGCTTTTTGTTCAAAGAATGAGTTAAAAAACAAAATAAGAGCAAGCCAGTTCGTTTCACTTCGAATTGGGATCACACACTTGGGACTCAGTATTTAGGATGCAGTTAATTCTGTAATGTGTGTTCATTGTCATTATAATTTCATCTTGTGAGGTTTTTTGTCATGTAGGAATGGGGCTAGAGTTGTGAGATGTAGCAGAATTGTCACCTGAGATCACTATTTTCTTAGAAAAATGTTGTTCAGAAGAACCAGTAAAGGTAGTTTTTAGGTCAGTTTCCCCAAGCTGTGTCTTCGCCACTTTGTCGTGGAAACACAATCTCTGCTCTAGGTAGGAGACCTGCCTCTGTGATTTTGAAAACCTCTCAAGTAATAAAAGTTTAAAATATCTAGTGGGACTACATCTCATGTTCATAACATTAGCTGCTTGGTGATTTATATGGCAATCAAAGGAAATATGATTATACCAAGGTTGTCTCTTTAACACTAGAGGATTAAAAATTTTAACTTCTTATTTTAAAAAATTAATAGATACAGTACAATCACTTAATAGAGTTGGTGTGGAAAACAGGGTTAACATCTGCTTCTCAGCCCTGTCAGGCCACATTTTGGGTAAGTGGCTGGGTTGGTGGAACCATGTAACAATGACCACCATATATACAACAGTATCGAACATAAAGTTACAGACCTGAAATTAAAGCTAATCCCAGAAACTATAATAAAATTCTTATACACCTTAGAGAAAGAGAGTACTCACTTGTCTCATGTAGCTTTTAAAGGACGCAGAGACGAAGAACCTGAGAACCAGGCAGCCTGAGTTCTTACCCTACAGCTTCATTCTCTCACTGGCTGACCTTCGGCATGAGAGTCCATTTCTCCACGTCTCAGTTTCCCCATCTATAAAATGGAAATGAGACTATCTATTCTTCTAACTCACAGAACTACTAAAAGAACTAAAATGAAATAATGAATGTGAAACACTCGGAAGGATAAGTAAGTACTAGGCAAATATAGGAAGTTACGGGACTATTACTTTACTTTCTTCATGTAGCAAACGCCCTTTTCAAATTTAATTTATTCCTTTGAGTCAATTTTCCTGCTTCCAACATCGGCTCTTGACTTCAATTTATTTTTCCTTCTCTTATTTTGTTTCACCCCAGCTTCCTCACTCTATTTGTTTTAATTTTAGATCATATGCGTTTTTATAACCAGCTTAGATTCTTTTTCTGGAAGGAGATGACATAAACATAAATAAACAATGCTATGATAAACTCAGCCCCACTTATTTCAGGTTAAAGATGTGTTCTCCATGCACAGACGGGCTACCCCTGATCACTCTCTTGGGAGTGACCATGTTTTCCGGCTGTGGGCTGCAGCTTGTTCTGCTGCAACCAAACAATTCGGGATCCCTGGGTTAATATCTTGTCTGTACCTCCGGCTAGTGGTGTGAACTTCTACAAATTCATTTCTTTTTTAAAACAAATCTTAACTGAATCCTACTGATCAAGGCTCCATGGAAACTTGGATGAACTGGCAATCTGTCAAGCCAGCTTCATAGTTCCTTACATCTGTAACATGTGGGTGACACACAGCATCTACCTCCCAGAGGGCTGTGAGGATTAAGTGATGTGCATGTAAAACACTTCGCACAGTGTGGGATCTCATGGGACACTCAGCAAATGTCAGCTGTGCCAGGTTAGCCCCTCCATGGACTCAGGCCTTGTCAGGCCACCTGAGACCCAGAAACCAAGAGGCTGACCAATCCCTGGAGGATTTCACCCCTAACCTCTGCGCCCCCGGTCTAAGTTCCTAAATGTCCGGCGATGTTTGCAAGGTGGGCACAAACTTAGTGGGATAAATGGGGCTTCGGTCAGAAATGGGAACCAATGAAACTAACGTTTTCTTCTGAACACTTAGGAAGAACAGGAAGTCTCACTTTCTTTAAATGTCAACATAACGCAACCTGACTGCATTCTATTCCAGGGAAAGCATTTATTGTTTCTGTTCGTGGTGAACACTTGAGAATAGCAGTTTCCTGTTAATTCTTACCACTTTTCAGGAGCAGCTTCTCCCTGACTGATCCTTCCCCACATCCGTACTTAAAGCAACCTGCTCCTGGGAGCCGCAGGCCCCAGCAAAGACAGATGGAGAAGAACCACGAGGCTCCAGGGAGAAGCCAGAGTGAGACGGGTGGGAGGCAGCTGTCCAGGGGCCAGTGCAGGCCAAGGAATGTGGCAAGGCTATTTGGAGACAACTTGCTGACCTGAGGTGAACAACATGATGCTTTAAATGATTCGAAATGCATCCAGGGGCCAGCCCCACGGCTGCGCACTTCAGTGGCCCAGGATTTGCAGGTTTGGACCCTGGGTGCAGACCAAGCACCGCTCATCAGACCATGCTGTGGCAGCGTCCCATGTAGAAGAGCCAGAATGACCTACAACTACGATATACAACGATGTACTGGGTCTTTAGGGAGGGAGAAAAAAGAGGAAGATTGGCATAACTCAGAGTGGTGATTTTATTTTCTTCTGCAAACTTTCATGTATTTATACATTTTCTTTAGTGAACATATACTACTTTCTTCACGCTAACAAGTAAAGGTTATAACATATATCATCAGCTTTTGATTGAATTCAACCCTGAATTTTTTCGCATGTTCTGCCACAACAATACACAATTGACTTGGACCACTTCCCGCATCAGGCAGGTATGACATCATTATCCCTGTTCTACAAAAGGGGCAACTAATGGAGTGAGGCCAAGGCACTTGCCCAAGGTTACATAGGTCATCAGTAGCAGAAGGGGAGATTAAAACTACGCGAATACTGTTATGTTAGTACTCCGCACAACTTCTTAAAGCTGAAATTTCTATTCTCTTTTAGACAATGCAGTATCTAAAAGGAGAAAATTAAAAGTCTTTCAACATTTCATTTAAATTGGCATTTTAATGTATATCCAGTCATCGCCAGTATTACAAAGAGCCCTAGAACTCTGCCCTTTCAGGCCCTGGAAGCCTCTTGGGACTTCATTTCTCTTTGCCCCGTGTGGTCCCTGGATCCATGGGCCCAGTCTGGTTCAGCAGCATCCTGGGCTCCACGTCCTAAACCCAGCCTGCCCTGGCCCCATGGGGACATTGAGAGCATTGGCACCGGTGTGCTCTGGACAAAATCTGCTCTCCCCTGACATCAAGGAGGCTCTACCACCTGGTTGTCCAGCCGTCCCTGCTCAGATGCCACCTTCTCTACCAGGCCTCCCGACCATCCTGCTTCCGTCAGCTCCCTCCTCCCCACACTCCCTCCCTGTGCCTGCTTCAGAGTTCTCCAAAGTGCTTACCCAGTGACGTGCTGTATATCTTACTTGGTCTGTGTTGTCTTTCTTGCCCAACAAGAACCTAGAGCTCCACAGGGACAGGGGATGTGGTCTGTTTTGTTCACTGATGTGTCTCCAGTGCCTGGAACAGGGTCTGGTGTAAAGCAGGTGCTCAGTGTTTATTGGAAGGAAGGTAGAATGGAAGGAAGAAGAGAGGGAGGAGGCAGGGGAGGGAGGGGAAGAGAGGATGGGAAAGAGGGCAGGAGTAGAGGTGTGGGTAGGTTTTTTCCCATTACCACAGCAATAAATAGTGGCATGTCGTCACTGCTCACTTGAAGATCACTGTCTTCCTGGAGCCGCTTCCAGGAAACTGCCAAGCCTTCCCAGGCTAGCCACTGGGGGTGCATCCCCCCGTGCCCTTCTCTCAGTCTGTGCTTTTCTAGACTCGCTCCAGGCCCATCCAGCATGCAACAAAGAGCAGTAGCCATGGTGAATAAGTGGATGCTTAAATATCAGAGTTTCAGGGAGATGTCCGCTGGGTCCCTTGAGAGCTTCTGAAGGGAAGGCTGCATGCTTTCCACAGCAGCTGGGTTGGAACTGGATCTTAAATGATCAGACTACTCATCACAGAATGTGAACATTCAGTTGGTAGAGGGCCGCCAACTCTAATAAGTTTTTTTTTAAATGTCCTCAGGTTTATTGAGATGTAATTGACACGTAGCAGTGTGTAAGTTAAGGTGTGCAAAGTGATGATTTGACATCCTCTACTAGATAAGACTCTCAAGCACATGACACAGCGTTGTTAACTACAGTCACCATGCTGCATATTGGATCCCCAGAACTTATTCATCTTACAACCGGAAGTTTGTCCTAATAAATTGTTTGTTTTGGTCCAATTTATCAAAAATCTAATATACATGGTTGGAATATCAAAGACTCAGGTCAGAGTATTCTTTGGAAAATTCAACTTCTCAACACTTATTGTAATAAAAATATCTTACATCTCCCCTTCAAGTGTCATTCAAGTAGTTTTTTATCAACTCCATGGGTAGGGAGGAGAAATTGTTAATAATAACGATTAGGAACAACAACTATGGTGTATGTTCCACACATTGCACTCGCTGCTCTTTATACATATCCTTGATTATTGACAATGACCCTGTGAGACACAGGTCATTATTCCTACATGCGGGAACAGAGGTACAGAGAGGTGAAACTGTCCAGCTAGGAGAGCCTATTATCAACCCTGGACTCTGACCCTGAAGCCTCAATCCATTTCACCAGCAGCTCGGTTGCCAAGTGGAAGGCTCATCTATTTCATCTTATGACGAGACAATATTGGGAAGTATCCCTCTACGCCCTTTCTCCTCCCTCATTTTCCCTCCATCCAGGGGCAACAGCACTAGAAAGTAAAAACATGCTATTGATGTTTTGTTCAAAAGATGTAATGTAGGAAATATTTTGAAGATCCATCTAATTAAA
Organism: Equus asinus; assembly: GCF_041296235.1. NCBI lineage: Eukaryota > Metazoa > Chordata > Mammalia > Perissodactyla > Equidae > Equus > Equus asinus. The sequence goes on along the minus strand of NC_091791.1, from coordinate 10,231,790 downwards.
AGTCCTCTGAAGTGTTGGGGGACAGAAATGAAAAGGGAGCTTGATGCTGGTGGGTATCTGATGCCCACAGGATGATAGACTCCCCAGGTAATTTGGGGGATTGTGGGATCTGAGCGTAGAAGAGAATTAAGTCCCTCTTGCCATCTGAAACCTTAGGTGGTGGGACCCTTGTTCAAGTTATAGTTTGAGGGTGAGAGAAAAGAGAGCTGGGTGGTTTGTCAAAGACAGAGGGCTTGGGGTGGCTCTGGAGTGGCTCATATCCCTGAGGAGTTCGCAGAAGTTACAGGGAGCAGAGAGAATGCATGCACGAGCGAGGGAGTTGGAGGACCCTGAAGTGGCATGATGGTCATGGTCAGGGACGCTGAGGAGAGCAGTGACGACCCTACAACCTGGGACCAGATAGGAACATGGACGTCTTACAGAGTACCATCGTGGAGGGATGAGCACTTCTGAGGCCTGGATTCAGCGGGACATCTATCTCAGTAGATGGCAGTATGTGCAAAAGCCAAGACCCAGGAACCAGGGATTTCCCACTGAAGGCCATGCCTGATTTAGGACTCCAGGGACTTGGAGGGGAAGGAAAACTCTGGATTTACTGAGAATAAACCTCAAATGGCAGAGTTTATTTAGACTTATTTTAACCAAATCCTATAGTCTGCTCTAGACAGAATGAGGATTCCAAAGAGAGGTTGAGTTATAGGAAAACAAACGAGACTCACTTTTGGCCTGTGAAATATCATACTAGCTTTAGTTACTTTTGTCTATGTAATACTCTCTCTCCCTTTAAGCCTATTTTTTTCCTGCCTTGCCCAAATTTGGCTGAATTTATTCTATGATTTAATGGCATTGAGACTGTGAGAAAAACTCAAAGTCTCTGTTAGAAGGATATATATCGAGAAAGAATAATCTTCTTGCTTGTAAAATTTACAAATCTCTTATATATGCCTAATTTTATTGAGTCCTCCCAAAAACCCTGTAAAGTAAGCAGGGCACATAGTATTATCTCACTTTTTTAGACGAGAAACTAAGGCTCAGTGAAGCTCGGTGCACTACCTGAAATCACAATGGAGGGAACAAGACCCAGGCCCTTTAAACCCATGTCACAGCTCTCACCCTCCTCCTACCCACGATCCTATTATTGCCATTATGAGCAGGTGTGGACCTGGCTGATCTTTGGTATCCTGCTTACAAGAGAAGCCCAGAACCCGTTCCTGCAGGACGTGGTGACCAACACATTGGATTCACCCAACTTGCAGAGCGGTCTTAATAAATAAGATTAGAGTGAGCATTCATTAGGAAAATATTTCCTTCCAGCTCCTTCTCATGACCCAGGGCCCAGTGAGTCTACAAAAGCTCCCTCTCCTTCCCAGTGTTCCCCTTACAGGGGTACAGAGTTAGACACGTGCTCCAGAAGATGTATTCTCTATCAGAAGACTTACATCCTAAGACTCAGAGCAGAGAATTCTTTGGGATTATGGGCTAATTTCTTACTACAAGCTGATGATCTAGGCAGAGAGAAAATATCCTTCGAGAAAGCAGTAATTTGAAGAACATCAGCTAGCAATGAGTGCTTCAAAGTTCAGTTCAACAAATATTTGAGTGCAAGACATCATGCCAAGCGTACTAGAAGTAAGCATTATAAGTAGGACTATAGATAATATAGAAGAGTCCTTCCCTCCATGATTTACAAGCTAATGGGGGAAATAAGATTAAAACACTAAAAACCACAACTAAGGCAGAATGTATGGAGTGTTACAAGAGAGGTACCAAGGGGGTGCTGGGAGAATTAGAGAATGTAGTTGGGAGATAAGGGAAAACCTCAAGAAAGGAGGAGAGGCAGGTGTGGGCATTGAAAGATAAGTAGATTTCAGCAGCTTCTTCCACCCAGAACTGCCACACACTAAAGGAAATGATACCTTCCCTGAAATCTAGGGCTCTCGATGGCCTCTCTCTCCCCCTAATGCTCTGGAGGGTCCCACCTGCCTAGCCAGGCACCAGCACGCAACTTATATCTTCTTCTCTCTGATTTCACCTTCCAAGTGTTCCATGGAATGTCTCTAATAGGTAGAATTACCCTTTCCCCGTAGTAAATATACACAAAATGCCAAAGCAACTGAGTTGTCCCCTGCTCTGAATGTCTGCCAATCCAAGCCTGAAAAAAGCATCAAGTTGCACAGGCCCGCCCCCAGAGGGCAGCTGGAGAGCATATAAAGCTGAAGCCCCATGATTTCCAGTAGCTGGACGCCTTCCCAACATGCGCTGCCTAGCCCTTCTCCTCTGGCTGCTGCTCCTCCATGCTGTGATGCTACAGGAAGCAGGTACTGCAGCTGAGGCCTCAGGGCCATATTGCTCACATTGTTCCAAGCTTGAAAGGAAAAGTATAGATATCTGTACATAGCCCACCAGCACGCTGTTGGAAAGCTTACAGTTAAATCCAGACAAATAGAGCTTTTACCGTGTGTAATGCAATCCAAGCACTGATGAGATGTTGCTGTGATGATCACTGAATGCATAATCATGATTGATTTAGGGAAGTTGGGTCAAATATTTTCTTTAGAATTTACTTTCTGTGAACAAGGCACTAGCCAATCCATTGCTCTTTAAACACATGACTGTTTTTAGGATTCTGGAGAGAAATGGATAAAGAAGGAATACTTGGCTGTCGGATAATTAAATGAGTGTTTTGAAAATGTTCTTGGGCTTCTATATTGATATTCAGCACTAGATGTATTGAATTACTGTCATGATTTCTTTGCTGTTGCTGAATGGAGTTGAAAAATGCACAGTGAAAGAATATCCCAGCCTGAAATACTTGACACAACATAAAATTATCTGGACTTGATTCATGAAGTCTTCTAATCTGAAAATCTGTACCTTTCTATAAAAAAATTTATCAATTTGATATTCTTCTTCTGTACTCCACATCTAGCCCTCTAAAGGAATTTTAAGTTTAATTTGGACCTAATTTAAAATATCTACATAATTACAATGACTTTTATCACTATTTTGTGGCTTTGGTGGAAAATATTAAAGTCCTTTGTTACTCAGCTTTCCCCCTTATACTAACAAGTGAAAATTTGGAAATACTCTTGACCAACAAATAGCTTGAATAAAATTTTTATTAACTATAAAGAAAAACATAACTACTCACCAACCACAACTATTTGATTATAAAGTTTATACTCTAACTCTTCTTTTATTCTATGAGAAATTGTACAGATTTTGTGTCAGCTACTCAAACATTTATTAAGATGAACTAGGATGTCAAGAAGGATTTAAGCGATTTCTTGAATCCTCTGGGATTCTGGGCCAGGTTTCTCATTTACATGTCTGATGGGGTAAGAGTTTGGGAATACGGCTTTAGGGCCGGAAAGGTCTGCATAATTCAAGCCTTAACGCCACACTTTCTGGCCATGGGGTAAGGAGCAGGTTTTCTAATCTCTCTGTGCTGCTGTTTCCTCTCACATAAAAACAAGACAATTTATTGGATTTGGGGGAAGATGTCATGAAATAATGTTTATAAATTACTTGAAAGGATGCCTCACGCATAGAAGATGTTCACTCAATGTTAACTGTTATAGATGCTATAAATTCTAAACTATGTATTTTAAACTGAGAAGAGATGATTGGATATGGATTATCAGATTCAGATTATAACATTTTACCATGCTGTTTCCATTCTCTAAGAAACCAAGATATTTTCTCCTTTCAATATTTCAGCAATAGGTTTCAAGTAATAGATTTAATATTTTTAAAATATATAGCAGGAAAGGAGCTCTTTTCTCCCAGCATATCAATACTATGCAGGCAGGTACTCTGGAGATTTATGAACTATAAGAAATGCACGTGGGAAATTGATGGGGCTCTCTGAAGTGTAACATTTTTGGGACATTTCTGAGAGAATTCAAAATTCGAATTCATTGTTTTTGTTCTAAACGTGGCAAAGATGATGCTGACTTTTATGGTGCTGAAAGTGGCAAAATTTCAGCTTTGGGAAAGTAGTTATAGGCAAGGTTGAAAGTGACCCCTGGAGCAATCTGGACTGAATCTCAATGAGCTCTGCCCCCCCGCCTCATTTGAAGGGCGTTGCGACTCTCAGGAAGTGGAATTGGTCTATGATGTAATCTGTTTGGAATTAGGTGTCCAGAGGATTTAGGACAGAGTTAAAGGGAGAAAATGAGAAAGAACCCTCAGTCTGGGATAGGAGAATTTAATGATTTCTGAGAACTGGGGTTAAAAAGCTACACTAAAATTCAATGAGTCTCTTAAGACTATACCCTGATAACTACTTGATAGTGTGTTGGGAACAGCAAAGAGTAGGTTCCTGGGCACAAAGATCAGCTTCAATTCTGGTCCTACTTCTTCCTCCCATAGCACTGAGAAATCAAGTCCCAGTGCAAAAATCCGTCAAAATGAGGCTATTTATTACATTGAGTTGGGTATTTTGATAATCCAGTCACAACAATATTCAGCTCTCTTTTTCCACTGTCTTATCCTGCTTTCCTTGAAACTTGCAAAATACTGCCAAATTCCAGCGCTATTTGCCACACGGAGGGCACACATTGTTACACTTATGGACCCAATTCTCAGCCTAGTTCTTGGCACGACAGAGGGCACTTCATATGTTTATGAATAAATGAATGAAAAAACAATGAACGAGAATCTCCCACTGTCGGCTGATGTCTGCTTACTGTATTCTCTCAAAATAAAGAACAAGATTACGGGGTTGCTTCAAATGTAAGGATATTTGAGAGGGCTGTAGATCTTAGAGACACGATCTGCAGGTACCAGTTATCCCTAGGGCCATTTTCTTTCGTTTTTTTAAAGATTCTCACCTGAGCTAACATCTGTTGCCAGTCTTCTTTGTTCCTTCTCCTTCTCCCCAAAGCCCCCCCAGTACACAGTTGCATATTCTGGTTGTGAGTGCCTCTGGTTGTGCTATGTGGGACGCCGCCTCAGCATGGCCTGATGAGCGGTGCCACGTCCGCGCCCAGGATCCAAACTGGCGAAACCCTGGGCAACTGAAGCAGAGTGCACAAACTTAACCACTGGGCCGCGGCGCCGGCCCCGGGGCCATTTTCTCATGGACTCTCTGGCTCCTCCTTTATCTTTGCCAACTTCTCCAGTCCTTTTGTCCACGTTCATACTCTCCCCTCCTCCCTCCCCCAAGATGTGCATGTCACCCCACAGTGCGTAGGGGAGTGCTCTTGAGCTTCTAGGAACTCAAGGGTTAGTGATATGATACGGCCTTGTAGCCTTGTGCAGGCTCCTCATGCCGATTGCACAAGGGTCTTACAGACAATGGGGCCAGCGAGACCGTCTTAGAACAACCACCCAAAAATACAACCACAGTTCGGCGCAGGTCTCGTTGGCATCCGGGAGATCTGAGGAAGTTGCAGACCACTGGAGCTGGGCTGGCGTTAGGACGATTCACACGGAAAATGTGAGGACAAAGAGCAACTTGTTGACCACCTGAGAAAGAAGGGCTATTTCTGAAAATGAGATTATTCCCTGGTGTAGAATTTATCTGATCAACGCTATCCAAGTTAAATAGTTAAAAGAGTCTCTAAAAACCACATTATGATCAAGTTACAGTCCGTTCAGCCGTGGCCCTGCGCCTGCTCGGCCTCCAGGTCCCATGCTGTGACCACCCACCCCCTACTCCTTCCCTCATTCGCACAGACCCCACCCAGTGCTCTCAGCCCTGCCTCTGCTGTCCCTCAGACCGGGGACTCCATCCCTGGCACCATGGTCAGGAGGGAAATCCATGCAGCCAGTCCTCAGCTGGGTGCACACAGCGGCCCTGCTGTCTCATTCACCTCTCGTCAGACTTCCAGCAGTTCTCACACCGCCTGACTCTGTTTCAAGGCTGACAGCTGAGGGCCAACCGCTACCTCCCCCCACACACACTGACACACACTCATGCACACACTCACATCCTCCCACACACACAACATACACACTCAGGACCAACTTGTTTCACCCACCCTTTCCTCCTGTTCTCATCCCGAAGAAAGCCCTGTCCGTCCTCGTCCCCTGTCCCCAATGCCATCCCTCCCTCACCACGCTATCCATTATCTCATTGCACTAGTCTAAAATCTTCCCCTCATCCTGGATCTTTATCTTATGAATATTGCCCCAAACACTCCAAACCAAGCACACCAAAACATTTCAGACCACCTGCCTGCCTTGGACAAGGCACCACCTTCCAGCCAGAGGCCACCCTGGCATTCCTGCAGAGGAGGGGCTGGGGCAGCTTCTGGCAGGGGCGTTGCATTGTACCTTACTCAGATGGAGAAAACATCCACTTTCCTTATCAAAGGACAGGGCTTGGGCTTAAATCTTCCCCACCCCGGGCACTCAGGGAAACACCTTTCTCCACAGACAAACTTCCTGCCTAGTTGGTCATGACCTCTTCATCTCACTCCCCACTTCTTAACCCTGTTCACTCTGGCTTCACGCCAACTCTTTGCTGACGCTGCTCTCTAATGCGGGATGTCTACCAGCCTTTCCTTGCTGGTCCAGGGGCCTTTGTCTGGTCGCCCCTTCACATCAGGCCTCATTCCTCCTGGGCTTTGTGCCGCTGCCTCCTTTGTCTTCTCCTTGCTCCTCGGCCATGCCTTGGCTGGCCAGTTTTGCTCCTTCATCTCCCTGAAGTCTTTGGCACTCTCTCTGCACCTTCCCCTCCGTGAACTAATCTGCCTTCTGACTTCAGGAATGGTTTCTGACCATATGACCTTTGCAAATCACCTTCCAAATCATGTCTGCAGGCACCCCAGTGCACCCGGCCCCAGCTCACATCATTTTCACCTGCCTCTCCGGGCCCGTCACTGGACTTTGGATTCTTTGCTGTGACACCTCCCCATCCTACCCCTTCCTCCACCTCATATACTCTGTTCTCTCTTTGTGGGAGACTCTTTGACTCATAAGAAATCTCCCACTTCTAGTCTCTCCCACCTCTGGATCCATCCTGTACATCACTTTGGGTTTGATCTTCCTCTCATTCCTCTGACAAAAACCTGATTCTCTCACTCCTTTCTTCAAAAAGCTCCAATGGCTTCTGTTGCCCTTAAAATTAAGTCTAAGGCCCTTGGTCTGGGATTCAGAGCCCTTCACAACTGTTCCAATCTACTTTTCCAGCTTTATCTCAATATTCCACTTGTTACACTTTCTTTTGGAGGAAGTTCCAATGGGAAGTTCCCAGTGGAGCACTCGCCCATTCCACAGCCTTAGAAAACGGGTCGACATAACACAACTTTGAAATATTATTGGGGACAAGGTAGTTCTCTCCCCCTTCCTTCCACCCTCCCACCCACAGGAACCCCTTTTCTGGGATTCCTAGGTGTGGCAAAGGGCAAATGGGGCCCATTTTACTGGACAGGAAAACATTACCTCATTGTCATCATCACTGTCTTGGAAATGTGCTGGGGTGGTGCCTCTATGATCTGTCAGCCATACGCCATGCTGATTGTATCAGGCAATGACTGAAGTCTATGGTGGTGGCCCCACTGGGACCTTGGTTTGGATTTCCCATCTGGAGTGAGTGTAGCAGAGAGTTCTTGCCATTAGGGAACAGCACCCTTGTGCTTTGCTTAGAATAATTTGCACTACGGTATCTTGAGCAGTTTGTCCATTTGGGTCCGAAACCACTGCAGAGGAAAGGCAAGCCTGGAATGGATTTTGTCATCCAAAGGTGCACATGGTGTGGTTGAGGGAAGCAAGCAAAGCAGGTGCTCAGCTAACAGTTTTTGTGGCAACTCCGCGGTAGCCTGGTGCTCACTTCAGCATTCCACAGCCAAGATGGAAAAGACTTCCCACCCTCAGGGCGTGACTGTCCCACAGGGAGACACGTGCAGAAGTTCCCTTTGACTCCCTCGTAGCCTTCTTCACACTTGATAGCTCAGCAAGGATTGCATAGAGTCCAATTCCCAAACGCTGCTTTGAGGTCCCTTCTCTACTCCCACGCCACTGCCTTCATGTATCTTCGTGAGATGTTCTGTCCAGACAGTTCCAACAGCCTCATGACTGGCTTCCTTGTCTCCAGCCCCATCTCCATACAGTCCATCCTGCAAACTGCCATGAGTATTGTCCTTCTAACCCGCAGCCTAAGCCCCTGCATCACTCCCCTTGTTCCCTGAGAAACCGGACTCCGTGTGTGATGTACAAGGCCCTCTGTGGTCCGGCCCTGCTGACCTCTCCAGCTCCACTATGCTGTGTAGCCTCCAGCCTCCCACCTGCAATCTGGCCTCACCTCCCTGCGGGCAATTTCCCGAGCATACTTTGTGGTTTCACACTGCGATGCTTCCGCACAAGGGCTCCCTTCTGGCAGCAATGCTGTTCCTCCTGTTACCCAGCTGCTCTCTCCGTCTACATTTTACACTCAGCACGAGAGGCACTGTACTAGGCAGTCTTTCTCCTCTGGGTCTCCTGTTCCCTCTACAGACCCTGACACCATGGATCACAGTAAGCAGCACTATTAATTCCAGTTCTGACCCTCTCACTGGGCTGGAAATATCCAACAAGCAGGAATAGTATCTTATTCATCTGTGGATCCGACACCTACACATGCTGGCAATAGTAAATACTTCTCGGATTCAGTAGCATCCCTAGACTCAAGCCAGAGCTCAAGAGAGGAATGAATGATGGACTGGGACAGCAGCAGAAGGAGCAGCCCCTCACTGGAGCCGATCCAAGAGCAGCCCACAGGCCAGTGTTGGTTGCATTTGTTGAATTGTGTGAGTGTTTACCTATTCAGTGGAGGTAATGCGCACATGTGTGAGTGTGGTGGGCTCATTTGGACTTAGTGGAAGGAATTTCCAAATAGGATCCAATGGCTGCACCCCCACAGCTCGTTCGACTTCTGCTTGTACTCTGGGGGTAAGTCCTCATCCAATTTCCGTTTGGATCAAGTTTAGAAAGTTTTGATTCTCAGCCTGATTAAATCTCAAAAGCATCATTAATAGCTGAATCGCTAGTCTCTCATCCCTTCACAAGCACAGTGACTTGTGCCCTTGCCCAATGACATTCCAATTTAACTTACCTCTCTCTGGAGTTGAGTAGTTGTGGATTCAAATTTCACAGATACGTTTGGATAATTGCAGATGTTCAAACCAGGTAGAACAGGATCCAGAAGAGTGATTGTAATTAAAATGTAAATGAAATTTAATCTAGGATAGTTACCAGGGTTGGGAAAAAGAAAAGAACAGAAAAGAAAAGGTCAACCCTCTTCCTTCTTCAGACTGAGACACGATATAACCTACATTAAGAAGCTATGTTGCCCGCAAGTCACTTAACCTCTTAAGGTCTCAATTTCCCATGGGTAAAAGGAGGATAGTGAGAGCACTCAACTTGGTAGAGTTCCTGCAAGGAATCAATAAGATAATCATGGACAGCACTCAGCCCAGCAGCCAGCACATCCCAGGTGGTGATGACAGCTTCATCCATCCATCCACCTGCTCAGGGAAAAACTCTTGATTAGTCCTTGATTCTGTGCTTTCTCTCACATCTCACGTCCAATCTACCAGGAAATGCTGTCTGCTCTACCAGAATCCAGCCACTTCTTACACCTCATACTGTCCCACCTTAGATGGGGCCCCCACCATCTCTAGCCTAGGTTCCTGTGGTAGCCACCACTGGTCTCCTGGATTCCACCCTGGCCTCCTCTGTTGATTCCCAACACAGCAGGAAGGTGATCCTCTTAAATCGCGGGTCAGGTCATGTCACTCCCCTGCTCAAAGCGCAGAAAAGCCTCCTCATGTCACTCAGTGTAAATGTTAAAGGCCAGTGAAGTGTCTAAGATCTGTTCCCTGGTTACCATCCTCACCTCTTACCATTCTTTCTCTTGTTTCTCTACTTAAGCTACTCAGGCCTTCTACTGCTCCTGGAACATGCTGGGCATGCCTGGGGGTCTTTGCCCTGGCTGTTCCCTCTGCCTGGCACAGTCTTTCCTGGATATGAGCAGATCTAACTTCTAAGGCTACTTCAAATTTTGTTCACATATTACTTTCTCAATAAGGCCTACTCTGACCACCCTTTGAGCATCCCGGTCCTTGTTATCCACTCATATGCTGTCTAATTTTCTTATCTATTTTCCATTTTGTTCATGGACTACCCTTCTCCTCCAGAATGTGAGTGCCACAAGGGCAGTGGTCCTTCTTGGTTTTGTCCAGTGATGAACACCAACAGTCCTTGGCACATAGTAGGTGCTCAGCTGCCAGTTGAATGAATGAATGTAAGTGCCCAATCACTGTTAACTTTTGTGTTTTTTTAAGTATGAGGGTGGAACATATAACATATATTCTTAATTTAAAACTACTTTTTTTCACTTGGTCCTGATTAGAGGAGGGCCGGTTGTCATTGTCTCAAATTCATAATTACCTCCAAATTTTACAGTCAGCTTCTACTTTGGCTCTTTTCCATTTCCTGTATTCCATGAGTGATCAAATCACAGATTTTTGAGTGTATAACATTCACCTGGAAAGCTTGTTATAAACATGGGCCATAATCCCATAGGTCAGTAGGTCTGGGGTAAGGCCTAGGAATCCATATTTTAAGCAATTTCTCAGGCAACTTGATAAAGACAGTGGGGGACTGACCTTGATAAACATTGTCTTGCATTTCATTTTCCCTCCTTCAATATACATGGAGCTGCCATGACAGCCCAAGCCCACGACACCTTCTGGCTCATTCACTAGAGTCACCTGCACCCTGATTTGCTCTCTACTTTTGTCTCTTACTCATCTCTAGCTACCCTTGCACTGTGCTATCTGTCTTGTCTGTTTTCTGAGTAAGAACCCAAACTGGCACCTCCACTGTCACCTGAAATGTCCAGACTTCTCCTCCTAGCATTCAAAGCCCTAAAAAAAATCAGTCTTTCCTATCATCCATCTTTGTGTCCACTCTTCCTCCAACACAGAGCCACTCTTCTAGTTCAGACGGCTCTCATACTGATTCCTATATAAAAAGGGCTCATTCCTATCCATCCACTTCCTCTAAATTTACCCAACCCGTTCTTCAACACCATTAACTCCCACACCTTTAGCTCATCTGCTAGGCATTTAGTGAATGCCCAGTAGGTTCCAGACACAGTGCAGGGAGGGTGGTCCCTCCAGTATGGTTTGGTATGAACTCGGGTAGCTCTAAGTCAATGGATATCCAATGAGTTATTGAGACACTATCCTTTGCCATCAGTCCCTAGTGCTCAGCGCATAGTGGGTGCTCAGTGATGTCTGTTAAACCTGAATGAACTGAACATAAAGACTTTGGGAGGTCAGGCTTCCAGCTGAGGGACTTAGGAAACACTTTATAAAGGTTTCTGACCTGGAATTGGTCTTGCCCAAATGGCTAGGATACCATGTTCATATGAGGGGTTATGACATTCCAGGGAATTTTAACAACTCAAGAAAAGCCCATGGAGTCACTGGGAAGTATTGAGGCTTCCTTCTGAGGGAGGGAGAACAAGCTATCAAGAGGAGCTGGAAAGGAAGCTGTGAACCTGATTATGGAGGGTTTTGAAATTCAAGCTAAGAACTTTGACCTTTATCCTGTAGATGATGAAGAGCTGTTGTAGGCAAGAGAATGACACCAAAGAGGCCTTTTCAGATGGGTAGACAGGTGACACGGGCTACGGTGAGGAGAGATTGACTTAGGGAAACCGGTAAAAAAGTGACCATGGAAATCCACACACAAAGTTAAAAAAATAACAGCTCTAATTCAGGGGCGCCGGGGTGGGCTCAGACAGCAGCAGCAGAGACTCTGCTCTAGTTTGGAAGGACTGTCTGTAAGCCAGGGCACCTTGCTGGGCCTGCCCATCACACAACACAGGGCTTCTCTGATAATCTAATGAGATGATGGGTGTGAATGTGCTTTGAAAAGTGTAAGCTCTGTGTAGACATAAGGATTATTGTTCATACAAAGGAAAGGGTGAAAATGACATTGTGAATGGAAGAACTGGCCTGACAAGTTGGTGGGATATGGGAGATACGAGAGGAAAAGAAGAATTAAAGAAAAGAAGTGGGAGTGCCCAGAACTTGGGAGGCTGCATAATTTATCAGCTAAACGTCCAGACTCTGCACCCAAATCGCAGCATGGCCTCATATTAACTGTGGGGCTGGGAAATTACTTAGCTTCTTTGTGCCTTGACCTCTTTATCTGTTAAATGGGAATGGAAACTGTAATAGAGTTGTTTTCAAGTCAGTTCAAGGCAGTAGGATATGGAAAGTGCTTAGATTCACGACAGGAACATAGTAGGGGCTGAATAAGAGTTTATTATTATCAACACCACCAACCTAGTTGGCTTCCAGAAGTCCCCCCTCCCAGAGGGAGACCCCTGCTCAGTCTTGCAGCCCAGACGACGTGTCTAGTCACTGGACTATATCTTTCTGTTCCAGTGCTCAACCTGTGTAGTGAACATAGATTTTTTTTTTTCCCAGCCACAAGTACCAGGCTCTGTATGTCTGCTGGCTTCCTGGGACCCATCCAATGACAAGGCACAGCAGGTTGTTCCCAACAGACACGTCAGGTTTAAATGGACTATTGAAAATCTACTCAGACCCAACAGCCTCACAGGCCTACGTCCTCGGGTGGCTTGTCTACTGAACGTGGTGCCAATCCATAACACTGGAAAGAAACTGGTGGGAGGGGAAGGGCGGATAGGCTCAAGGTGCAAAATCTATCAAAGGGGCTGCTTTGGAGGATATTACTGATTGGTTTGCTCAGAGTCAATGGTTAGATAAAAGTTATTGTACGTAACCAGAAAGAGTGGGGAACCAGGGAAAAGGACTGCTGTGTTTATAATGAACAGCAGCCGGACTCCTCATCCCTTACCAAAGCTACCTTCAAGAGACAAAGCCAATGTGTCAAATTAATTAACTAATATTAATTGAGTAACCCCAATGGAAAAATCTAATAGAAAAACAAATAAAAAGCAAAAAAAGGGAAAATTGCTATAAAAAATGAACTCAGGAGATATTGGAAAACATCACATTAAAACCAAAAAGCATGGTTGAATTTATGTGTAAGCTATAACTTAATTAAAGAAAACGCTTCAAGATTAACTACAGAGAGCTGAAGATGCTTAAACAATATACTAGCTGACAAAACATTGGGATGACCGGTACAAACCCTTATCTGATTAAAAGGAAGTTATAAGACCCAGTACACTCCAAGGCAAGAGCTTAAGGAAAAGTGATTCCAGAATATGGGTTCCCAAACTTGACCACACAGCAGAATCACTTGGGCTGTTAAAAATTCAGATTCCCAGGCCCCACTCTGCTGAGCCTATGAGTCAGTGGGTTCAGAGGGGGCTCTGGAAGCTGCTTTCTGATGCTGGACCGTGCTCTGCACACTCGGGTTCTAACCTGGCTGATGTGCCTCAGTCTGCTCCAGGAGGGACGTCAGAGGACCCAGAGAAAGGCCATGGAAGGGACAGCCTAAGAGAAGCACCATGCAAGGCACACCTGGGAAGCAGCGAGATGGTGAGTCAGAGCCAGACCATCCCCTCTGCCCGGAGAAGGTGGGGGCTGAGGGCAGGTGGCACCTGCAGGGCAGCGAATGTGGAGAAGCTGTGAAGGCCCCTGGGGATGGAGGGTCCCCACCCAGCAGGGCAAGTTGCTCATCCTCATAAATAAAGACACTCTGTTTTAATTTCTGCTTAACCAGACAGGAATGCCCTCGAATCTTTATCTAATTTCATGGTTCTTACACATTAAAGACTGACTTAAGGGTCTCTATTTCAGGTGCTCTTAAATGTTGGGGTATGTGATAATCACCCCCAGAGCTTATTGAACATACAAAATCCAGGGCCCCACTCCCAGACATGGGGTGCACTCCAGGAAACTGCATATTCAGTGCGACTCCCCAGAGGTCAAATGAGGTGGGCCGTGTGAGGGCCACACTTTGAGAAGCGTTGCTCTGCGGCCACTGGGAGGTAGAGAGAAGGCAGACCAACTTGCCGAGGGCTCTCCATCAGCAGCTAGCTGTGGAAATTTCTATCTGTCTCCTCATCTCTCTTACTACTCTTTAGTAAAATGGAGACAACAAAAATTGCCAACTCCTAAGTGCTTCCTCTGTGCCAGGCACTTTCTATGCATTTGGTTCATCTATCTCGTTGGAGGCAAGTACTGCTGTCATTGTCCCCACTTTAGAGATGAGGAAAATAGGAGGTTAAGTGGCCTACACAAACTGCATAGCTGGTGAGTGGCCGAGCTGAGAAGCAAGCCCAGAGTCCAGAGTGGCAACTGCGCTCTGAAGCCCCTATCCGAGTAAGCCTTACCTGCCGCCGAGATTGTTGGGGAGAGCTGGTGACATGATGCCCAGGAAAGAGGTGAAATGCAGGTGCCAGTCAAGAGGGGAGGGCAGCTGCTTGTCAGGGATAATGCACCGTATGTGCATTCATTGTGCTCTTGCATTTCTCCAACACTCTCGACTCAAGGCTGACAATGACACAGTACAAAGTATCCAAGAATCCAGGAGACAGCTCTGAAGCGAAAATATCAAGGAGCCCAGAGTCCAAGAGTTTCGATCTTCTTAGATGTAGATATTCTTGCCAGAGCTGGTGGGAGGATCCAGAATGAAGTGCTTTTGAAACGGACAAAGCAAAGCCTGATGTCCTGCCACGGGGCTTACCTAAAGAGGTGGTAGATGACCCTACCCAAACAGGGGGCCCTACGGAGATCTGACGGAGGACCTGCAAGGAGTGGTCGGAATGAACTAGGGTTCCTGTTCTGTCCCTCGCTGACTATGGGACCTCCTGGAAGCTGCTGCAATTGTCTATACCCTGTTTTCTCCCTGGTAAAATGGAGACAGAAATATCCTATAAGGTAGTCAGGAGCCTTAGAAAGATGTCTATTGTAAAGGGCTTAGCCCAGTTCCTGGAACACAGATGGTGCTTAATGAACAGGAGCTATTGTCTTGACGATGACGATGGTGGGGAAGATGATGACTCCACTCACCAACACTTTGGTGGGGGCTGGGGGGTTCCCTTTCTCCCAAAGACTGGCTTGCTGTGCAGTTGGTGGAAGGTTCTGGAAGGTGTTCTGGCCGCGTCGAGGTATATTTTGAAGGCGTGTGGTGCACGGTGTGCGATGACCTGTGGGACGAGAATGAAGCACAGGTGGTGTGCCAGCAGCTTGGCTGTGGGACGGCCGTCTCCGCCCCTGGAGAGGCCCGCTTTGGCCAGGGCTCCGGCCCCATTCTTCTGGACAATGTGCAGTGTTCTGGGACTGAGGCCTCTCTGGGGCAGTGCTCGCACGCTGGCTGGTTTGCCCACAACTGTGGACACAGCGAAGACGCTGGTGTCATCTGCTCGGGTAAATTTCTTTCTCTCTTCTCTGAGAGTTGAGTTTTCATTTTTCCCAATCGTTTCCTCAGTTTCTCCCCGATGTAGCTGGGCACCCTGAATCTAACCCCAATCTTCTTGTGTCTGTTTGAGAAGCCAACAGTAATTATATTGGGAAGAATTTTAGGTTTGATGTGAAAAGACTTAGTCCAGTCACAGGATGAGCTACATAATTGCAGGTCCCAGTGCAAAATGAAAATGTAGGTCTCCTTTTCCAAAAATTATTAAGAGTTTTAGAACAGCGACAGTAGGGCATGAAAGCAAGAGCAGAGCTCTTCTGAGCGTAGGGCCTGCGGACTGCAAGCGCAGCTGACCTCCCTGATCAGTACTCCTGTGTAATTCCGGCTCCCTCTTCCTCTTAATGTGGCTTTTTGTGCATCATTGAGCCTTTACGTAACACAATGGGAATAATCATAATAAGAACCAGGACAATGACTTTCCTCCCTCTCCCACTGCTCTGCTGTGACGAGAAGCATCTGTTAAATCTGATCCATTAACCTGTCGTTCCATAGCCTGAGGAGCAGGCTACCAATGATGCTGTGCCTGCTACATCTGCTTTTAGAGGACATCTACCTCCTGGAGACCAAGCAGCCATGTCTCTGATAAACTGGTTTTGGTTGAGGGAGCAAAGTCTGGAGTCAGGAGCAAGAGGAAACCCCTTCCTTGTTCCTTAGCTGCTGACTGTGGTGGAGTCAGAGGAGAGGGCTCGCCTACTCCCCAGCCCATTCCTCCCAAATCTGATGTGCCAGGAGGAAGGATCTGAGCCATCATCAGCAGGCCAAGAGCAAAGCACTCATTCATTCAACGAATATTACTGCAGAAGGCTTGGAGATCCAGCAAGAACAATGTCCTTTTCCCATAGATTGACTTCCAGACTATTCCATGTGTCACCTTCTATCACAAAGCAACAGACTCATTTCTCTTGGTGATGGTGGGAACCAGACCCTGCCCTGCTGGTACTTTTACCACTGCAGGCAGCTCTGTCGTGAGAGTCAGTTAAGGGGGTGGAGGAGAGTTCTGGTCCTTCAAACTATCATTCCCAAGGCCTCTCCTGGGCCTACAGCGTAAAGGCGGCCCCAGCCCCTCCAATTTCATGGACCCTTAGGACCCAGCTTGTGGTCAACCCATGCCAATGCTTTCCAGAGCCCTTCATGTGAGTCCTCAGGGTGGACAGGCCTGGGCGGAAGTCACCTTTGCCTCATCTGGGCACTTCAAGCAGCCTGGGTAGGTGGAAAGAAGACTCTGCCGGTCTCTTAGGCAGTGTGTCCTTGGCCTGGGCACCTTGGGAGATAGGGAAGGAGAGAGGGAGGAGCCGAGAACAGTCCAGGGAGCAAATTATTATAAGTATCTTACTTCAGGGAAATTTAAAAACATTTTTCAAGTATACTTTTGAAAGGCTGTTCTCGACCAGGGATGATTTTGTCTCCCAGGAGAAAATTGGCAATGTCTGAAGACTTTTTTTTTTTTGAGGAAGATTAGCCCTGAGCTAACTGTTGCCAATCCTCCTCTTTTTGCTGAGGAAGGCTGGCCCTGAGCTAACATCTGTGCCCATCTTCCTCCACTTTATATGTGGGACGCCTACCACAGCATGGCTTGCCAAGCAGTGCCGTGTCCGCACCCAGGAACCGAACTGGTGAACCCTGGGCTGCCGAAGCGGACCGGGCGCACTTAACCGCTGTGCAACCGGGTCGGCCCCTGAAGACGTTTTTAATTGTAACAACTGGGGGTGCTACTAGCATCTTATGCGTAGAAGCCAGGGATCCTACAAAACATCCTGCAGCACACAGGATGGCCCACCACCACAAAGAATTTTCCAGCACAAAATGTCAGTGGTGCTGAGGTTAAGAAACCTTGCTTTAGAATCAAGTGCATATAGTTGATTTTGTTCATTTTATTTTTATTTTTTTAAAGATTGGCCTCTGAGCTCACATCTGTTGCCAATCTTTTTTTCTCCTCCTCCTCCTCTTCTTCCTCCTTCTTCTTCTCCCCGAAGCCCCAAGTACATGGCTGTATATTCCAGTTGTAGGTCCTTCTCGTTGTGCTATGTGGGACACCTCCTCAGCATAGCCTGGTGAGCGGTGCCATGTCCATGCCCAGGATCCAAACTGGCGAAAACCTGGGCCACTGAAGCAGAGCATGAACTTAACCACTCGGCCACGGGGCCAGCCCCTGATTTTGTTCATTTTAATAAGTACTTATTAATTGATAATAAATTGAGGGTTAATTAATTAATAATTACTTTACCAATGAAAGCAAAGCTGTCTATAGCCCCTTCCTCAAGTGTCAGCCTCAGTCCATTTTTTTTCCAGTAATTTCCTCCTACTGTGTCCTCTACTGATTAAAGTTTACTCTGTCATTTTGTGAGGAGAGAAATAATCTAATCTCCTTCACACATGCTTTGACAGACGTACTGAATCTTTCCTGTGTTCTCAGCACGTCATGTACTCCAAGTCCAGGCGTATCAATCACTTGAATGGTTTTGCCCAAGAGACAGCCTCAAAGCAAAGATCCCAGCAGTCGTGCAGTCCTTCCCAGGTTTCTGAGCACATTCCATCCATTATAACCCGCTCCATCCTTACACAGCTCAAGTGGAGCTTTTGTAATCATCCCTGTTTTACAAATAAGGAAACTGAGGTTCAGTGACAAAGGTCAAATCAAGGTCAAATTCCTCTACCTAAGTCACCTGCAAATATTCAGGCCTCTGGACTCCACATCTGGTGCTCTGTCTCCTCCCCCAAATATGCCTACATTCTGGAAAAATTGTCCTGAACCTAGGCGAAATTTGCAAATGTTCAGAGTTGTCCTTGATGCTCTGCTGGCAGCCTCACCCTTCTTACCTGCTTCAGGCCCCCCCAACACACGCCTGTGCCCCAAGCCCTGGCAAGCTCCCCAGACACAGAGAACCCCTAGATGAGCTGCCGAACTTATTTAAACCAAAGCCTCCAGACCCACCTTCCCCCTGTCATCAAAACTCACACTGCCCTCCTTCCATTTCCTCAAGCGCTCTTCCCTCTGGTGATGTGCAAAGAAAGTCAATGACTGTCAACTGAGGAAATGAGTAAGTACTTGTCTATCTGCGTGAGAGAAGAAATGTTAATGGAGTAACCAGTTCTGCTGTTTCTCAAACAAATGCCCAGGATTGCCTGCCTTAAACAGAGACTCTCTGAAATCCTACACAAGGAATTTTACTTCCAATTTTAATAAAACCATATTTATCTTTATGTGAAAACAATGTTTTAAATACTCAACATCCGGTAACATTGGTCCCTTAGATGCACAGCTTATGCTGCAGGTGTCTCCAACCCCAATCTCAGGTTGAGAAACAGAAAAACCAACCCAAGTCAAATGTACTGGGCTATTCCTGAGCACAGAGTTTAGACTACGATGTTTGTACTTCAACGAATATTGAAAATAGCCAATAGGTCTTTCCTTCCAAGCTTCCTTTTTGGAATAACCACATATAAGACTCATTCCAGGCTGAACTTTTTTCACTGGAGTCATAGTAGTGGGACAACAGCTGACCCTTCCGGCAAGTACAGGGCATTCCAGAATTTTTATTATCTCTAATAGAGTCAAGTTATGTTCAACTTTCTTTTCTTTCTCATAGAAAATGAACGTGAAACTTCAGGAAGTTTTGGTAAGAATCACACTTTAACGTATCTTTACCAGAACATCCCCAAATGTCCCCAATCCTCTGATTGTATTTACCAACATAACTCATTGCTGGAGGGAGTTGGGGGAGGGGCTGAGACAAATAGTGAACTTAATCAAAAGGACTCAACAAATGAAAGAGAAAAACAAGCAGCTTCCCCACTTTAACCATGCAGGAAACATTTCTTCCCAAATTGTTTTGCTCTTATTGCCCAAATGTATTTTAGAAAATTATGGAGTGAGGATATGAATATGATTTAATAAATTATCATTCAAAGATGTAATTGAACTAAAATTGGACTAAAGAAGATCCTAACTTCAGACACCCCAATAACACCGGTGAATCTAGACAGACCTCGTGTGTGGCCTTGGGGCACCGTGCCCCTCTGCATTACTGTTTAGCAAATCAGAGATGAACGGAGAAAAGTACACCCTTTCTCGTTAACCTGAGCCCTTCGACACCCCTCTTCCTTAGAAGTCCCTTTATGAGTATCAGAGGAAAACACTTCTATAGGCACTTGACCCTTCACACAAATAATCCAGTTTAAAAGAACAATGAGTAGGTGACTCTGAGTTGCCCAAATACACTATCAATTTCTCGCTTGCCACTGATCAGAAAGAAACTACAGAATATATTCCCCAAAGCGCTCCCTTAGCTGGATGTCTAGTCCTGAGACCTTCACATACATTCGACACTCCCCAGTAAACTTGGCATGGCACTGTGCATGGCAATGACACTTCATTTCTTTCTCTGTTCTTAGAAACTGAGATCCTAACACCATTTCCTGGTGGTGAGTCAAAGTTCTGTCTTCTTTTGGTGGGATTTGGTGCGTCATGTGCTTCTCAACGGTGGGTAGGTCTCCAACCACACAAACACCACCAAGCGAAATGATTTCATCTGGGGATCTCTAAGCACTCACCTCACTCATAAGCCTCTGCTTTTTTTCAATGCAACGAGGAAGGCTCTCCCTCCTCCCCATCCTTTTTTGTCTACTCAGCTCCTTCCTACTCATCTTCTAAGCCTTGGGCTCATCATCGTTTCCTGGAACCCCCACCCTTATTATGCTCTCTCAAAACATTATGAACATCTGCTCCTTCTCATCTTCGCACTTACGTAGTAGTAAATCTAAACTTAACTTTGGATTAATGTGACTGCCTCCTGCAGTCTCCTCAAACTGGACTCTAAACACCGTGGCTGCAAGGACCTGGTCTGTTCTGTGAACCACTGCATCCGCAGCGCTGTCTACTATGACCCAGCGTGTGCTCAGTAACTATTTGTTGAATGGTTAAACAAGTGGGTTGATGCAGAATATGTTCCTTCTCCTGACATGCAATATTTTTATATTTTTGAAAGACTGGCCACAACTGCAACTAGTGAACGGGTCGGGCAGATGTTCTGGACGTGTGGAAGTTTTCTACCATGGCCGGTGGGGCAGGGTTTGTGATGACGACTGGGACATGAACGAAGCCCATGTGGTGTGCCGGCAGCTGAACTGTGGGCATGCCCTCGCAGCCCCCGTTGAGGCCCAATTTGGCGATGGTGAAGGCAAGTTTCTGCTGGATGATGTGGACTGTACAGGAAGAGAGAGTTTTCTGGGACAGTGTCCTCATGCCGACTGGTCTCTCCACAACTGCGGTCCCGGAGAAGATGCCAGTGTCATCTGCTCAGGTAAGGGTCATTTCTCCCTCCAAGAATGCACATCTCATTATCTCCATGGCATCTCCACTGATGCCATTAGCAATGCTTGCACCTACGTTGTCGTAGACCATCTCTGACCACTTGTATGAGCCAAAAGTAATGAGCCATTGGTAATTTGAGAGCTTCAAGTGGAGCTCGGGAATTTTCTAGCCACAAGATGTTGAAATGGATTTTATACAGAGAAAAATGTTGGAAAATATTGGTGGTTCTATTAGAAGGACTAGATTTCAAAATGGCTGGTGAAATGACAACGTAAGTCAACAGTGACACTAATCACTTGCTGAGGGCATTCTACGTTTCTTCAGGACTCTGTGGGGAACTAAGAGGTAAAGTTTTTCCCCCGAAAGTTAGTAGTCTAATGGAGGTGAAAAAACAAGGAGTTTATAAATTAGAATAGCACTAAGTTTTGTCCTGTTGATTGTGAGTCCAGGCCATGCATTGCTCATCACAAATCTTTGACCAATTTGTAATTATCATGGTCATTCTAAACCAAGGTTTCTCAACCTCAGCACTGTTGACATTTGGGGCCACATAATTCTTTGTGGGCGGGGACTGTCCTGTGCATTATAGGCTGCTTAGCAGTATCCCTGACCTCTAGCCACTGAATGACGCCCCCAGCTGTGACAACCAACACTGTCTTCAGTCATTGTCAAATGTCTCTTATGGGGAGAGGGGGAGGTAAATTGTCCCCTATTGAGAACCACTGGTCTAGATATACAAATGAATTTCCACTAAACACATGACTAATATTCAGCACATAACCAATGTCAAGGACTTAAATGTGTACGCTAGCGAGAAATAAAGGAAATAATTTAGTGGGTCTGGAGCAGCGAACTCGGTCACCTGCTAAAAATTCCAATTGTACTCAACCAGAAAGACTGTATCCGTGTGACATTAATGAAATTAATAATTTTTTAAAGTCATTTCAAACAGCTCAAATATTGGTGTGTGTGTGTGTTGATTTGTTTTCATTTATTTTTTGTTTCTCTTTTTTTCCCTTTGATTTGACTTTGTTTTGTTTTAGTTGGGTTTTTGGTTTAGAATTCCATCAAAGCGGTGTATTCTGTAAAGCCACTGAGTTCCACCTGTTTCGTGTGTATCAGTGCCTCCTATGAGGAGGTGTCACAGAGTCTGCAGGGTAGAAATAGCACAGCCACAGCTGGATGGAACAAGTGTTAGCAGACACCCTGTACTGACAAACATTTACACGTCTGATGGTTAACTAAAGTCAACTGAACTAAGGCAGGGAGAATCAACATTTTTATTTCTGGGAGTCATATTCTTTCATTTTAAGATTCATTTTGAACTGAGGCTTGTCTAGACAATAGCACTTTTCTAAAGTTATCTTTTTTTTCCTCCCACATATTAACAGACACTGAGTACTTAAAGCCTGCGTTGGGTAAGTTCACGCTTTCGTTTTCTCGACCTGACATTTTTCATTCTATGAGCTACCTGGGCAGGTAATAGGTAAATCATAAAGGAAAAAACAAAATAAACAGTAGGAGGGTTCAGACTGCCATATTTCGACAGTCATTACTTGCCATTTCCACATTCCTGGGCCATTAAGATGATCCTACCCTTACGTTGAAAATGCAGTTGGGCCACTTTCTTCCTTCCACAAGAGTGAGCATTATTTTCATTTCAATCATGAGAGTTTTAAGTTATTCTCTAGTCTTGATATTTTCATTTTTCCAATGGAATTCCAATGGAATAATAAAAGTGTTATTCCTACCATCACGTTAAGGAAAAATCTTGGTAAATTATTTGCATAACTTACATAAATGTTCGGTATGGCTGCTGAAGTGAATGAATACTTTGACATCCTAAAGCCACTGAATTCTCTACTCCTCTCCCTGCAGAGAGTGTTGAGAAGTCACTGCCAATGCCCCAAGGTAGGAAGTATTTTCATGCTGAATTTGCAGTGTTCATACTTGTTTGGTGCATATTTTCCTTTTGGTTTAAAACCATAAGTTTCTTTGTTGGAATTGCTGAGGCATATTTGGAGGGGAGAACATATTATGTATTTTGTACATGAACTATCAATTTTTTGGTGTACTAGGAAACTGCTAAGTTATTCAGTTAGCAAACTCAGTGGAAACATGTTCAAGGCAGGCATGTGTACTAGCCAAGGTGAAGTTTGGGGTAAGGGAAAGGCGATGGGTTTGGCAACAGAAGGTCTGGATTTAAGTTCGGTCTCTCCCATTTATTTAGTGTGTCCTTGGGCAAGCCACTTACTATGTTTTTTAAAAAGGAGATAAAAACACCGACTTGACAGTGCTCCATTTGGGTTAGACGAGGTCATGTACATGGAATGACAAGAAGAGCCAACTTTTATTGAGTGTTAATTGATGTGGATTAAGGCTGCCCCAGCTAGAGAAGTCCAAGGTGACCTGGCCTACATGACAAACTATATGACCCAGTGGACTTTTTTTATGGTATGAATTAGGACTGCCCCAGGGAGAGAAGCCCGGGGCATCCTCACCTGCATGCTGATCTATATGGCTAGATTCGTATCTAAAGTTATATGACCACACAATAACCAGACCCCATCTGCACTGAAATCATTTAATGACGTTTTACATCATCTTTTCTTTTCTCCAGTAAAAATAAGTCACGTACGCATGCCTTATAAAATTAGCCCTAACCCTCAACTCGGGGCAGCAGCAGGAGCTCTGACTGCCCGTGGGTCTTGTCCCCACGCACCAGCTCTGCCTGCCCATGGGCCCTGTCCCCATGCCAGTGGGGGCAGCAGAAGCGGCGGCAGCAGAAGCTCTGACTGCCCATGGGTCCTGTCCCCATGCTATTCCACACTATTCTCTAAATAAAAGAGCACTACTGCCAGATCTTGAGAGTCTAAGAAATCTTTCTTTCGAATCCTCGGCTCACCGACCCCGCATCATTAATGATGTTCCAGACGGTGTTCTAAGACCTTTACCTGCATAGGTATTGTTATTTAATTCTCTGACTCAGGGGTCAGCAAATCTTTTCTGTAAAGGGTCAGATAGTAAATATTTTAGGCTTTGTGGAAGAAAGGATCGCTGTTGTATTTACTCAGCTCTGCTCTTGTAGCACGAAAGCAGCCATAGACAATTTGTAAACTGATAGGCATGCTGTGTTCCAATAAAGCTTTATTTACAAACGGGTACTGGGCTGGATTTGAACCACAGGCTTTAGTTTTCTCATCCTTGCTCTAAGGAGTTAATTAATTCTAATCACTTTGCAGGCATGATTATTTAACTTTCACAACAACCTATGAAGTAGGTACCATTATAATTCCCATTTTACTGATGATAAAACACAGACGTAGAAAAGTTAATCAACTTGTCCAAGGCCATAAGTTAGCAAAAGGTATAGCTGCTGGTCTGTTAGCTATTATGATATCTTGCTTGGCTTTTATGGAGAGCTGGTGTTAAAAATGGACATATTCTTCCTATTCAGTAGTTTCTCAAACCTGAAGTCTTTAGAGCCATCCCTACTCCTCCCTTTCCCTCACTCTGCAACTAACGTGTCAGAAAATTCCCTCGCTCTGCTTCCGAAAGATATACTAAGCCCGTTAGCATCTCCCAACTCCTCTGTCACTGCTATCACCCGAAGCCCCACCATCTTTCAACCTGATATGGCAACAATTTTCTAAGCAGTCTTTTATCTCCTTTCTTTCTTTTCCCAACACACACACGATCCATTCTTGTTTCAGAAACTAGAACAGACTAGAAAGTCATAAATCAAACCATTCCCCTTTACTCGAAACCCTCCAAAGACTTCCTATTGTCTGGAATAATATCCAGATCTTTTACCATGACCTATGAGACCCCACATGATCTAATTCTCATCTGTGTTTCTGACCACTGAGAAAACACCTCATCTTGCATGGCGCTCCCTGGCTTTTTTCCATCCCTTGAAACTGACACGGTAATTCCCACTTTAGGGCCTTTGCACTGGCTCCTGTCTCTGTCTGGAATGTTCTTCTCCCAGATTTTTCCTCAGCTGACTCCTTGTAATCAAGTAGCTAAAATGTCACTCCTCCAGGGAGGATCTCCTTGAACACACAATCCAAAATAGACACCCTCTCAGTCACGTTCTATTTTATCAACCTGTTGTTTATCTCTTCATAGTATTTCCACCATCTGAGTTGGTCTTTGTATTTTTCTTTTTGCACCTGTTCGTCTTCTGTCCTCCTCACCCTACTCCCCAGAATGTAAGTTTGGTGAGAGCAGAAACTTGGCAATCTTGTTTATCCTAGAGCCAGGGACATTTCCTGGTACACAGGAGGTTCTAAATAAATACTTACTGAACGAAAAAAAAAATAGACACGTGCTAGCATTCTGCCTTTCCTATAAAATTGCTATTGAAGACCATGTATTGGTTATTAAAATGCTCAGCGGTCCTCACACAAAGGCAATAACATCTTTTAGGAAGATACCACTTATCAGGCAATGAGAATTCCGTTATGCATCATGATTTCCATCCCCCTTCAAATTCCAGGAAGGTCAGAGTTTGATTGAATGATCAGTTCTAATAATTAGCTAAGGGTTTTGTTTGTTGGTTGGTTGTTTTTCTACTCATTTCCCTTTCATCCATATAGTCATTGGTCTTATATTTCTACTTTTCTGGTCTTGCTATGCAGATATGTGGATTTTACAGTCAGTCATTTGAAACCTATAGCAGAGAAAAAATATATATAAAAGATTAACAGAAATATTCACCAAGGGTCCAGGAGGAATGTATGATCCGGGCCCTGAGGGGGACATGAACCGAGAAAGCAGTTCAGATGTGGTCATCCAACTTTGGTCCCAGTTGGGGACCACTGCCCTGGACAGGCAGGTGGCCTGGAGTTCCTGTGGTGACTGGCTTGCTGTCAGTGTGTTGTCATTCTGAAAAGCTAGTATCATGGGTTAAAGCTGTTGCCTCTAGAGTCTCCTGAAAACAATCAAATCAGCAAACACTTGTGAGAGCCCATTATGTACAAGGGACTGTATTCCGATGGGAGTTCACTGGATTTTGCATGAATATGAATATTTTTGAACTGTCATATTAAAGATTTGTTGAAAATCAGTAAGCAGGTAAGGTAAAAGTTATTCAATTTAATTGAGTAAGAAATATTTCACTGTATTTGTACCAATAGGTGATGGAAATTCAGCAACCATACTATCAGGTAAGAGAACGTTTTTGTGCTGTTTTCTCTTGGGGCATTTCTGGTTACCCATCCAGATACAGGATAGAAATAAATGAAAGAGTGGCTTTTGAGTTATTTTTGAGTGACTCATTATAACCCACCCCTTATTACTGAGTTTGCAGGGACCTGATTTTCAGGGTGTTGCTCCAGTAGATTCACTAACTTCTAAAAAAAAAAAAAAGAATGAGATAACAATGCCATTTTAAAAATACTGGAAACCGTTTTGAACATAGCGGTTTTATAATTGTTTTTAAGCTTCATTTTAGAAACTGCTCCGAGAGTATCCAATATCTCTCCATTTTCATAACTGACGTGTTTCAGATTTGCTCCGGAAGAAGCATCATTTGATCACATGTAATATTTGTTTATTGTGTGAGTTTCCTATTGTTGCTGTAACAAATTGCCATAAACTTAGTGGCTTAAACAACACAAATTTATCTTATAGCTCTAAAGCTCAGAAGTCCAAAATGGGCTCACTGAGCCAAAATCAAGGTGTCAGCCAGGTGACGTCCATTCCAGAGGCTCTAGAAGAGGATCCAGTTCCTTGCCTTTTCCAACTTCCAGAGGTTGCCTGCATTCCTTGGCTCATGGCCTCATTCCTCTAAAGCTAACAGTGTAGTGTCTTCAAGTTTCTCTTTGACTCTCTTCTTCCGCCTTCTGTTTCACTTTTAAGAGTGTTTGTGATGACATTGGGCCCCCCCGGATAATCCAGGATAAGGTCCCTATTTTAAGGCAGCTGATTAGCAACCTTAACTCCATCTGCTGCCTCAACTCTCCTTTGCCATGCAACCTGACATACTCACAGGTCCCAGGGGTTAGGACATGGACATCTGTGAGCAGCCAATGTTCTGCCTCCCACATAATTAAATACAATTCTGTGGTTGCTACTGCTCAGTGGCGCAGAAATGGACATATCACTCAGGATGTACCTTGAAATATAGTGACCCAAACAGCAAGGGGAGGGAAGAAAGTGTGATAAGAGAGGGGTAGCATCTACCCAAGTCAATACAGAGATAAGCAATGGTTGTCCACACTCTGTTGTTTCTTCTGTCAGTGTTCCTTATGAATACGGGAAGTCATTCTCAGGGTCAGATACAGTGTGGAGTCAGGTCTGGAGCCAGGAGAGAATGTGGGAGACTCTGGATCTGTGGAGAGGTTTCATGCTAGGGCAACACCTATGACAGAGAGACATGTCTGTGATAAAACTGACTGAGGAATGAAACGAGTAGAGCTAGTGAATAAAAGTACCGGGGGGTCTTGATGGTCCAGACCACCAAGCCAATTCTTACAGACACTATTAAGACCCAAAACACACAATTATTGTCACAAAACACCAAATACCTGCACTTGGACATTGAGTCTGGGAGAGGGAGGATGGGGATGGTCGAGCCTAACAGGATTGAGGACCAGAAGTGATTTCACATTTCCATCACTTAAGCAGTGGTCACTTCAGAGCTGAGGCAAAACTACATTTTATGAAATCACACGGAGGCCCTGGCTGGTCACTTTTCTCTCAAGTCATTGTGAGAAGTTACTTACTGTTGACAAGTGTTTCTCTATGACAGTTCTACCTGCTGCTGTCTCAACTCAGCTCTCTTCTGTAACTGCAACACATCCAACAACATCAGGTAGGACCACCCCCCACCATCGCCGTTACCAGATTTATCATAGCTCCTAAGTTGCGGTGTCGTGATATGGTTCTGCCACCATCTCTAGAAACCTCCAGTGTTCCATTTGAGATTGAATGATTTGAGGAGAAAGGGGCAAGAGAACCCTGAGGTGGCCTGGGTTTCACACTGTCCAGCTTCACTCTATGTTTGGTTATCTAAGATTTTATTGTTAAAGAACATCGTAACACAAGGCTCCTCATGTCACATGTTTTCACAAAGATAAACAGTAAGAGGAAAAGAGGTAGGGTGTGGATGTGTCTTTGTGTGTCTTTGTGCATCTTTGTGTGCGGTGTGTTAGAGAAAGAGAGAGAGATTACTAAAAGGGTCACCTCACATCTTTTGAATTTAAGAAATAAACTAGAGCATCTGGCCTAATGTCTGAGAAGTGTCCAACCTGGAGAGACTTCTTTTCCTATACCAGTGAGTCACACAGAAATGGGACACCTCTTCTTATGTCGTGGTGAGCAGTGATCACCAATACAGGCCATTTCATTTTATCATCATGCCAGTTGATGCCAACTCCACTCCTTCATCATCTGTAACTGCTGACATTTCAATCATACCACCGTATAATTCATATGCTGACAATGCTGATGGTAATCTTAAGTAAGCCCTTATACCTGCACTGTCCATGTGGCTACCGAGTACGTGAAATGTGGCTCAGCAGAACTGTGACCTGCCGTGCGTGTCAAATACACACTAGATCTTTCAAAGACTTGCTGAAATAAAAAGAATGTAGAATTGCTCTCATTAACATTTTTCATATTGATTACTTGCTGAAGTAATATTTTGGTTATATTGGATTAAATAAGATATATGATTGAAATTAACTTTACCTGTTTCTTTTCGCTTTTTGAAATGTGGTTACCAGAAAATTTAAGATTACGTATGTAGCTCACACTTTGTTTTTTTGGACAGCACTGCCTTATGCAGTGTCAACCCCATGCTGACTGCCCTATGAGGACTTTCTTATCTAATCTTCCCAACAGCCGGATGAGGGAACTTCCATAATCCCCATTTTCTAAATGGGGAAACTCATGCTCAAATAGGTTAAATATTGTCCCCAAAGTTGATGGAATGGTAACACAATCTGACCTCGGAGCCCTAGAGTTTAATCTCTGAACTCTTTTAACTCTCAAAACCACATTAAAATCCTACAAACTACTAAAAAGACTGACTAGGCGTGTTGCCTATTCAGAAACTATGAGGATCCATTTGACATGATGGGCACTTGGAGTAAAAGGATGGGCTAATCTCTGAGCCAGGCCTGCATTTGTTTTCTCACTCTTGCACTTACTTCTCCCAAACCCACATGTCCATTGCCTTTAGGGTGCCCCCTGAGACCCCAGCCTCAGTCCCCCAGAACTCCTTGTCCAGTCCTCCCCATCCCAAGCTGGCAGGGTGGTTCCCTTGGCTAGATTTGCACAGCTCGTCATCTGTCCTGACTTTTTGCTCTTATCCCTTTCCTGAACAATTCTGTGTGTATCTACTTGTTTCTCTAGTGACATTGTCAGCTTCTGGGAGCAGAATCCATATTGTTATCATCTTTGACATTGTCCCCAACCACATGACACACACACACACAGAGTCTTGAGAACACTGTCTGCTGTCTGATGGGCATTCAATGCTTGTTAAATGAGTAAGTAAGTAAAAGCTTGAATAAATGTATACCACTCAGCTGATCCAAGTTTGCACCTTTATGTCCACTTCCAAGTGTTAACAAAAGAGAGAGTGAACACATTAAATTCTTAGATCTCATGTCTAAAGGACTAAGGATTCTTTTGAAACCTGTGTGGCATAGTCCATTTACTTAGTACAATGTTCAGAGCCAACTGCTGGACTGCTGGGTTTGGAGCCAGTCTCTCCTCCTGGCTGTGTGACGCTCACTAGGCTTTTTTACCTCTTTGTGCTTCAGTTTCCTTATCTGAAAAACGGGGATAATAGCTACGTATTTCAAGGAACTATTGTGCGGATTAAATCGGGGAGTTAGTGGAAAGCCCTTAGGTGACAGCGCGGTGCACAGCTGTGTAAAGTGAGTGTAGGCTTCTTCTGTGCCTTGAGGTGAGTCCTGTGAAGGAGCGCTCTTCAAGGAAGAGGGAATTCTGCTGCATGACTGATGAGCTGGGTGAAGAGGGTACAGTATTTCTGCTCTTCGCTAGTAGCCATGGCCATTTTGTCACAATTGCTACCCCCAGCACCTGGTAATCACCAACTTGCTTTCTATCTCTATCGATTTACCTCTTCTGGATATTTCACACAAATGGAGTCATACAGTATGTAGCCTTTTGTGCCTGGCATAATGTT
The DNA here is from genome assembly GCF_041296235.1 of Equus asinus. NCBI lineage: Eukaryota > Metazoa > Chordata > Mammalia > Perissodactyla > Equidae > Equus > Equus asinus. The sequence continues at coordinate 10,201,956 of NC_091791.1, read as the reverse complement.
TACAAGGATGCTGGTTGCTTTTAAAATTCTCTATGTTGGATGAGCTTGTATAAAGCTAATTGAATTCTTCTCCTGGAAATGTAAAGCAGAAGAAAATAGTCTTTCTCTTTCCATTCAGTATAAATATCAAGAGTCATTTTCCTTGTATTGTTGTTTTCCAAACAGCCCTCTCAACTTCCACCATCCTGGAAGACGTTAACCACCCAACCTTAGCATCAGGTAGGTCAGTGAGCTATGAGTTAAGATGACAAAAAATGGGTGTGTTACATTGCATATGCCACTTCCAGCATTTTAAGCCCATAGGAAGGATGAGTCGAACCTCAGGGTCAGGGGAAATTCCCTTCCAAGGGATGGAGGGATGGCCCTTCACCAGCTGCTAGTTGAGTCCGTTTCTGCTATGTCCTTGTGTCTGTCTCAGGAAGAGAAGCTTCAGTCCTAACCACCATTTCCTTGTTGTTCTAGCTGTCCCTGTGATTGACTCACTGTCTTCGAGTCGCAGAGCCAGTGTTCCTTGGCCCAGCCCATCAGGTCAGCAGCGTTCCTCTCAGGATGAGCCATTGCTCTTGCAAACTCCACGGGGGATGGTCACAACCAGGGAGGGACCCAAGGGAGCTGCACAGTTGGAGGCCTCGGAGGTGCCTGGGGAAAGGCCTTAGGGAGAGGAAGAAGGGACCCAGCCTCCAGGACTGGGGCTGATTGGCTGGGCCCCCAGACATGACACATGGCACATGTGCCAGACATGATGGCACATGACATCCTCACTTTCCTGTTTCCAGAGAAACTCTTCAAAGTTCAGAAAATATGGAGAATGAGGAAGCAAATAACCATGTCTCCTTTACTTAGACATGACTGACGCTTACACTTCGTTGCATTGGTTTTCCAGCCTTATCAAGAAATAAAATATTATAGGGGCCGGCCCCGTGGCCGCGTGGTTAAGTTCATGCGCTCCGCTTCAGCGGCCCAGGGTTTCGCTGATTTGGATCCTGGGCGCGGACATGGCACCACTCATCAAGCCATGCTGAGGCAGCATCCCACATACCACAACTAGAAGGACCCACAACTAGAATATACAACTATGTACTGGGGGGCTTTGGAGAGAAGAAGAAGGAAGGGGAAAAAAAAGAAGATTGGCAACAGATGTTAGCTCAGGTGCCAATCTTTGGAAAAATAAAAGGAATAAAACATTGTAGATAAATTTGAAGTTCCCTAATTTTCCCAATCTCAGTCTCTGTTCTCTCGTTCTTCCTCAGAGACAAGCACACTCTTGAATTTTGTGAATATCTTTATAGTTCACTTTTAATATTTTTACAAATATGAAGTGATCTCTGTAGATGTTATTTTACGTTGCTCTTTCACACAAATTATATTAGTGCCTATATACCACTCAGTATCTTTTATTCTTTACTTAATGTTACATTTTTGAGGTTCATCCACATTTATATAAATACATATATATACGTTTCACTGCTTTTAACTGTTGTAGTGTTACATTTTTTAATAAGCCATTTAATTTATGCATTTCTCCACTGACAGAATACATCAATTTTTCATGTCCGCTCTGCTGATGTCAAGTCCTAAAGCACCAATGCATGAGAAATACATATTCTACAATCTAATCTGCTTTGTTGAGTGACTAATAAAGAGCACATCACATGTGTAATTATTAGCAATTTTTTCCTACAATACTCTTCTACATGTGGAGGAATCAAAAGATTTCCAGGCAAACAGAGCGAGTTCAATAGGTAAGTTTCAAAAACATACATTTATTTTTGTTTCCACAGAAGACTGGCCAGAGCTGAGGCTGGTAAATGGCACTGGAAGATGCTCTGGACGGGTGGAAGTTTCCTACCAGGGCACCTGGGGGTCGGTGTGTGACGACGGCTGGAGTCTGGAGGAGGCGCACGTCGTATGCAGGCAGCTTGGGTGCGGCCAGGCAGTGTCTGCCCCCCTGGGCGCCCACTTCGGCCCAGGCTTTGGAAAGATTCTCCTGGACAATGTGCACTGCAGTGGAGAGGAGAGCCACCTGGCCCTGTGTGCCCACGACACCTGGTTCACTCACAACTGTGGTCACGAGGAGGATGCTGGAGTCATCTGCTCAGGTGAGGGGTCTTTTGCATTCTTGATGACTCATGGACAGAATGGGTCATTACAGAAAATGAGGAGTGAGCCAGTGGCCTCCTCCTGTGAGGGCTGACGGTTTCCTCTCTCCACACTAACAGGTGCTCTTACGGTAAACCCCTCCCCTCCAGGTAAGACTGATTTGGGCTATTCCTATTCATTCTACTCACTTCCAGTTCTGTCTGGCTACTATTCTGTGTGGTAGAAATAGAATGAAAATGACCCTGTTAAATCAAGCTTTAAGCAGTTTACAGAGGCTAGTTTAATTGATCCATGTTGCTTGAAACCCAAAAGGTTTTCCCAGTCTATAGTTCAACCCACCCTAACAGATGAAACTTGCAGCACAGATACATAATGCTGACCTAGCTCTCATGTGCTCATGCTCTCCTTCTCCATGAAACCTGCCAATCTTGGCCTGAACGGCCCCTCTTCCGTGCAGCTGCCCCAGGGTAGATCCAAGACACCATTTAGCGCAGCTTGGTGGAGAGCTGAACACTGACCGGCAACATCGGCAAAGAGGGAGTTTAGGAATTAGCTAACTATCCGATCACTGGGTGCAGGAATCCTCCCAAATCAGAACTAAATTACCAGGCAGCTGCAGACAAGATACAGCCCTTGAAGGCCTGTAATTAATAGTCATTGACTTTAGAATATAGTTTTCTATGACCACACCCATCAGTCATCATGAATCACTTATTTGAGAGAAAATTGCCATTTACTTTCCAGAGTGATTCGATGAGAAAATCATCCCTCTGGAGTCTGTGGGGACTGAGCCTTCCAACAGGCAAAGAAATGACAGCAGTTGAAAATTTATGCTTATGTGAGTTTAGAGTACCTCTGCCGTTAGGGAAAATCATGCGACCATTTCAATCATTTCTTTTCTATCCTAAAGCAGTGGTTTCTGAAATTTACTGTGCATCGAAATTACCCAGAGGGCTTGTTAAAACACACATTACTGGGTCACACCCTTAGAGTTTCTCATTCAGTAGGCCTAGGATGGGGTGGGAAATTTTGCATTCCCAACAAGTCCAGGATGCTTGTGCTGCTGGTCTGGGGACCACACTTTGAGAACTTCTGTCTTAACATAAAACAAAGAAGGAATCTTTCTTATCTTGATAAATAGAAGTGGAATTATCATCATCTTCATCACCATTATCATCCTCATCATTATCATCATCTTTGCCATTATCATCTTCATCATTGCTGTCATCATCATCGCCATCACCATTGCCATCATCATCACCATTGTCATCATCATCCATGTCATCATTATCAGCATCGTTGCTACCAACACCACCACCATCAGCATTATCACCAGAAACTAATCTATCTAGTAAGTTGAACTTTGTATTCATGAATCACTTCCCTGGTTGTTTTTAGCTTATGTATTTTTATGATTGTGTATATACAAAGCTAAACATCCAAACAAGAATATTAAGTAAATTATTAAGATATCTGCAAAAATCTGGATATCTGGTATTTTTAAATATGTGAATAAACAGGTCTCTGTGGAGGAAGACTTTTCCATTTATAGTTGGGAGGCTGAAGCTGCATTCAAGGCCTCCTCTTCATCTGACAGCCATTGTCCTGTTCCAAATCCTCATCACCTCTTCCTGTCTGGAAGAACACAGAATTCTCCTGACTGGTTTCCCTGCTTACAGGCCCCCAATATTCTAGTCCATTGTTTACATGCAGTCAGAGTTACCCTTTTTTTAAAAAGTTTGTCTTATTGAGATATAATTTACCTACAGGAAAAATCACCATGTAGTTCAAAGAATTTTGATAAATGGTTACAGGTGTGTAAACCTCACCACCATCAAGATATATAGCATTTCCATTACCTTAAAGAGTTCCCTTGTGCCCCTTTGTAGTCGACCCCTTCTCCTGATCCCCAAATCCTGGCAACCACCAGTAGGATTTCTGTCCCTATAGGTTTGTCTTTTCTGGAATATTATATAATGGAATCCAACAATATGTAGCATTTTGTGTTGAGTTTCTTTACTTAGAATAATACTTTTGAGTTTCATCCATGGAGTTCCATGTATCAGGCATTCATTCTTCTTTATTGTTGAGTAGTATTCTGCTGTATGGATATACCAAAATTTGTTTGTCGTTTTAACACTTGATAGATATTGTTTCCAATTTTTGACTGTTATCTACTAAGCTGCTGAAAATATTCACACACAGATTGCAAACTATTTTCCAAGATGGCTGTACCATTTTGCATTCCCACCAGCAACGTATGAGAGTTACAGTTGCTCCACATCCTTGTCAACACTTTGGGTTTTCTATTTTTTTGTCTGGTCATTATCGTCTCTCCACTGTAATAAGAAAGTGATATCTCTTTGTGGTTTTAATTTGCCTTTCCCTATTGACTAAAGATACTGAGCACATTTTCATGTGCTTATTTGCATCTCTTCTTCACTGAAGCATCTGTTCAAATCTTTTATCCTGTTTTTTAAACTGGATAGTTTGTCTTATTTGTTGTAAGACTGGTCTTTATTCTGGATATAAGTATTTTCTCAGACACATGTTTTGCAAATATTTTCTCTCAGTCTATGACCTCACTTTCCATTTTTTAACAGTGTTTTTTGAAGAGCAGAATTGTTTCATTTTAACAAAGTCCAATTTACCAAGATTTTTTTTCTTTACTGAATTTTGCTCTTGTGTTTTATCTAAGAAATCTTCACTTAACCAGGGTCTCACAGATTTTCTCCTGTTTTCTTCTAGAAGTTTCATAGTTTTAGGTTTTTCATTTAGCTTTATAATCCATTTTGATTGGTTTTTTAATTTAGTTTAAAGTATGGCTCAAAGGTTATATATTTTTCCATATAGTTGGCTAATCATTCCAACACCATTTGTTGAAAAGCCTCTCCTAACTCTATTGAAATACTTTGGCACTTTTGTCAAAAATAAAATAACCATTAATACATGAGTCTATCTCTAGACTCCCTCTCTTGTTCCACTGATCTATGTGACGCCATATTATTCTCATGCCCCCTCAGTGTCTTGATTGCTGTAGCTTTAGAGTAAGTCTTGAAATCAGGCAGTGTGAGTGCTCCAACTTTGTTCTTTTTTCTTCTTCAAAATTGTTTTTGCTAACCTAGGTTTTTTGCGTTTCATATAAAATTTTAGAATTAACATCAATTTCTGCAGAAAAATATCTGCCAAGATTTTTAATTTGGATTGTATTGAGTCTATATATAAATTTGAGGAAAATTGATATCTTAACAATACTGAGTTTTCTGATCCATCAACACAGCATATCTCTTCATTTACTTATGTCTTTATCACACAAATATTTTGTATTTTTCTGTGTACAAATTTTGCACATATTTATCAGACTTATCCATAAGAATTTGATGGTTCTTGATACTATTGTAAAGGTTTTTTTAAATTTTTCTATTTCAATGTTTTTGTGGCTGGTGAGTCAAGCTTTTCCCCAAAATAAGGAAGTATTTATTGAATTGGGGATATTATGATAATTCTTTTAGTTTATTCACTTCTCATTTTATAACCTTCTTTCCTATTCATATCAGATCTGATTTTACAGATCAGGAAACCGATGTCCTTTTGTAGTATGTGGTGGAATGAGAACTGGATCCCAGATTAGAACAATCATGTGTTTAGGCTGGAAATTCACTAAGCTCTTTAGAACTGGCCTCTTGTATTTCACAAAGAGACGCTAGAAATTGGTTTGGCGTACCCCATAGCTTTCTCCTTACTCAGCTTTAGTTTCGTTTCTTGGAGGTGCTTTTCATCACTAATTGATGTTTTCTTTTCACTGTAGCTGCTGAAATAACAATCGCACCTATCACCACTGGGGAGGAGCAAACACCAGTGGGTACGTAAAAATGAGCTTTTTTGAGTTTACATTGAAACCTTATATCCTATATATTTATTCAGGTTTACAAGTTGCTTCATATTTCTAGAAATAAGCACAAAAATGGAAATTTCATAGCAAACATTGCTGGGAGTCTTCAGCCCCTACCAAGATCGTTGAGGTAGCTAAAGATGTGTCCGAGAATATGCTCCCCGAACCACTACTTCAGCAAGATGTTAAGATGCATTGCAGGGGCTGGCCTTGTAAGGTGGTGGTTAAGTTTGCGAGCTCTGCTTTGGTGGCCTGGGCTTTGCAGGTTCAGATCCTGGACACAGACCTACACAGCACTCATCAAGCCATGCTGTGGTGGTGTCCCACATACAAAATAGAGCAAGATTTGCACAGATGTTAGCTCAGGGACAATCTTCCTCACCAAAAAAAAAATAATGCATTGCACACATGCACACACATACACAGACACACACAAGTTCTATGGTCCTGTGAATTTAGGAAACATTACATTAAACAAATTAAACAGGTTTCTTTACCACAGGATGTCTAGGAGACTTTGATATACAATTAACCCTATACATCCCCACTAGAAGTCATAGGATCCCATGCTTATGAAATACACTTGACCCAAACCCCTTTTTCTTCACGTACCATTTCTTAGGAAGTTTTCTGCATTATATAAGTAAGGAAAATGTGGAATCTGGGTATTTGGAATTAATGCATATGCTACCACAATATTCTAATCAAATGGAAATACATGTTACCTCATCTTCCTGAATATCTAAATTGGAGGTTGCTGCCCTCCAGTGCCTGCGCTGCCTGAGACAAGCCCTCCCCCCTCCTCCTTCACCTGCTGAAGTCCTGCCATGGCTTTAATGCTCCGTTTCTCCGGGGAGCTTCCCTGGTCTCCACAAGAAGACGTATCCTCTCTATCGGTATCTTTTCTGTTCACATCCCTCCCAGTCCACCTCACATTACAGTTACTTGAACACTTATTCTAGCTTCTGACTGAGTTATGAGCCTTTTAAATGCAGGCACTCTGTCTCACTTTCTTTGCATTGGATAAAAATTTGTTACTGAATGATGGCACACAGCATTATTGATTTTAGAGGCTGCTTTTATTTTCTGTAGGTGTCCTTAAGTACAATGTTCTGAAGTTTGTCTTCTATTTTTTAAAGATTTATTTCTACTGAGCCACAGATTCAAGGACGAGTTTATCAGGAATGTATAAGTGATGGGTTAAAAGCTAGACAATCTTGTTTGATAATGGAGATGGTGATTCATTTGGAGGACTTGAAAGAGAACAAAAAGCTTCAGAACGCTCTTACAGAGTTCTTCCAGCAGTGTGCCCACTTTGCTCTTTCCACCCTACCGGCTGGCGGTGACCTAGCTTTGTTGTTCCTTCTAGCTGACGGCTTCTCAGAGCCTTCGCTGACCACACCCCCTGAGGTCTTGACACCTCCTCCTGCAGGTACTGGAAGCGGTTCCTGAGAAATTAAGGGCTGATGGATAGTGTGGAGAGAGGCATTTCTCCAAGCTGGAGGGAAACCACAGGGAGAGTTAAGGGGGGGCATAGCCCTCTGACAAGCTGTGAGATTTAGAGCAATTTTCTTCACTTTTCTGAATCTCAATTTCTTCATCTGTGAAATGGAAACCCATCCCCTACCACATGGGATTGCTGTAAAGATTAAGACAGAAACTTTTAAGTTAGTGGCTCTTTGAGGCTCTGGCACTTAACTTACAAAAAACAAATGTTAATTCTTGTGCTCAGTTTCCTTTACATGGTAAAGTCATAACGGAGAATTTATGGGGCCAAAGGGACCAAGTTGCTCTAAAGCTAATGTAGTCTGGAGGACAAGGGGTCTATTTAGCTGTGATCTGCCTATGGATAGTCTAGTTTCCTATCTCATTGTCTATATTGACATCTCATATTTCTATCCCTGTCTGTGGCAAGAGGAATAACATAGAGATAAAATGGTCTTGTCAGGAGAACTTAGGAATTTTGGAAATTTCTGGAAATGCTGGAAAAAGAGTTTCACCTTTTGGAAGGGGGGATATAGCAAAGTCTCACTCAAGGGATTTGAAATTGAAGATCATTCTGGCTGTTCTTAGTGTGGGGTGCATGAGGACTGTGTGATTGTGCATGTTTGTAAACTGGGGATATGACCACCTAGGGATTTAAAGGGATGAAGAAACCTTCCAGAGATGGGAGGGCCAGCCCCCAAGCGTCTCTCCGCCTTGTCCTTCCCAGGAGCCTGGATGGCCGTGAGGCTGGTGAATGGCACCGGGAGGTGCTCAGGCCGCATGGAGGTTCTCATCCAGGGCACGTGGGGGACCGTGTGCGATGACCTCTGGGAACTGGCTGAGGCCACCGTCGTGTGCCGTCAGCTGCAGTGTGGCCAGGCTGTGGCCGCTCCCACAGGGGCCCACTTTGGGGCAGGCTCAGGGAAGATTGTGCTGGATGACGTGCAGTGTGCAGGCAGTGAGAGTCACTTGGGGCAGTGTTTGCACAGGGGCGAGGCTGGGCACAACTGCGGGCACCTGGAGGATGCTGGCATCACTTGCACAGGTGAGGGACTGTCATCTCCCAGGATGTTGCTGCTTTTGGGCCCCTTCAGGCATTTTCAGCCTACGTTCACACCAGTCATTAAGCAATTTATTGAATTATCCCTTTATAATAAGTCATGCTTATGTCTTTCAACCCTCAGGTCGTGACAGTCCACAAGCCCCCTCCCACACCCCAGGGCCCGAAGCCACCTTCTCACTGTACACACTCACAGGTAAGCCATCTGTGCTTGCTACGGTTGTTTTTGGTTCTTTTCACCCTTAGAAGACACCGTCTCAGTCAATACTGTGGTACGGATACTTAAGGATCGCAGAGCTACCCACATGCTCTTTACTGTGCAAGGACTGTTGAGAAGAACAAAAGGGGCAAGAAGTCTTTCAAAACGGGATGCTTATCCAGCACCTGAAATTCTTGATGTTTCCTTTCCGTGTCTGTCAGTGGTTATTGCCGGGAAATCCAAATTGTATCCCACTGATTCAGGAGTTGAATCCATTGTTATTTAATCCACTTGAAAAGGGTCCAAAGAAGTTAAAAGCATTATAAAAAGTAGATGATGCCCCAGCATATTACCCCACCTATCAGATGCTAGCGGTGGGCCCAGCTAACCTCAAGTTGATGCTTGTAAAGCCCACAAGATTGAGGAAGTCAGCAGAGCGCCTAGTGCTGAGGCACCCAGTGTGGGCACCGTTCCTCCTGCATCCGACCTGTGCGGAGCCTCCATCTCCTCCAACAGCAGCCTGAGGGTTGTGGTTGAAGACTGAGGCCAGCTCTATCAGCACCAACTAAAAAATGAAACCACAAATTGGTTCTCCACGCTCAAAAACCAGTTTGCTGGGTTAATTCCTATTTAACATTTTAAACACTGATTTGGCCCAATTGACTCCATAATGATATGGCAGTAAGGTTGTTTGGATTGATGTTTTATGGCGCAAAATGAGAAACAGGAGCTGCTCAAAGATGCTGCATATGTCTCACATAGCTTAGATAAGCATAGTCTAGATAAACTTGCCAAACACCAGGGAGAACCTGAAAAGTCCATTCGTCGATACCCACGTCGTGTCTCCGTGATTGCACACAGCCTGTTGTCTCCCAAAAGAGAAAGAAGAGAGATCCCAAAATGGAGTCGTGGGCATTCAGAGAGCTCTCATGTACAGACCTTGGAGAATGTTGTAAAACCTGACCTTCGAGCCTGGATAACTAAGCTTAAAGACAGGGTGAAGTGAGGTCTTCCTTGCCTAAAACTTTGTTTGTGGGGGAAATCAGTGGAAGACCTGATGTCATATTTGAGTCTGACTTTTCAGAATGTTCTCATTGTAAACATCATCTTTTCCTACATAGAGTTAGAAGGCTCCTGGTCACAGTGATGTCTCTGTTTCTACCCGTTTATAGGTGATGGACTGTCAGCTACCATACCCACAACATCCCCTCCCAGCCTTTACTCCACGCTCACACCAGCAGGTAATGCCTCTCTGTGACCTGGCTAGTGTTGTGCTTAGTATTTTCTGAGCGCCTACTACGTGCCATGCACAGAATTAAGTGTTTTCACAATATTGTTACTGCTCAATAACCATAAAGGAAGGTGCTATTTCCAACATTTCACAAATGAATAAACACAACACAGTCTCAGAGAAGACAGATGAACACGTGACCCTGGTCAAATGACTAGAGTCACACAACCATAGGCAGCAAAGGCTGGGTTCCCCGAGACCTGTCTGACTAGAAGGAGGGTGTCAGTTTCACTGTGTTTTTCATGGCGTCATGGGTCAAAGCTATTTCAAGCGCACTGGAGAAGGAAGGTATGAGCAAGGACTAATTGCTCATGCAAAGATTATTTGAGAAAATTGTATGGAAATGTTAAAATGTTAAGTATATTTTTAGGCTGTCTATAACAGAGAATTTATTATAATAAATACATAGAAGATAAAATGTTGACTATTAATTTGGTTTTACCATTTTTCCCCACATTGCTTCATTTGGGCGAAATCTATCTGAATTGTCCCTAGGCCTTCTCACTAGCACACAAGGTCTCCATTTAACATTTCTTGGCATGTTTCCCCAACTGTGGTCTAGTACAATCTTTACAACATTGCCTGGTAACCAGGGAAGGTGTTATTTCCATTTTACAGTTGAGGAAACTGAAGTTCAATTGTAATAAAAGGTAGAGTCAGGGCCAAGCTTTGGATTAGAGAAATCCTGTTTTCATGTTGAGAATTCAGTTGTGTCTCTGGAATGGGGTCCCTCAGTCACATGCCCTAAATAAGGCTAGGAATCCATTTGGAGAAACAAATATCGTCTTTTATCATTAGCCGAGGGATTGCCCATTTGAAGCGACTTTTCCTTATCAATGGGGGCTTCCCCCTTTGCCTGTGACTGCTGAACCAACATTTCCATAAGCTGTATCTCCTGTATGAACAACGTCACCAGGTAATCAACAAGCAAATCCTTTAAAAATGACCTGGGGATATTCATTCTGGCTCTGTTGGACTGCATTGTGGAAGATAAGTCCTCCCAAAGAGAAGAAATAGAAAAACCAAATACAATAAAGAAAGCTACAAAGGCTATTATTCTACTGTAGGTGATGAGGTATGTCACCAAGAGACAGCAATTCTGAAAAATTGAGTTATTATCACCTACAATATATCCAATTTAGGAAATCTCCCTGATCTCAGAGAGCTAGGTCGCCAGTGTCTCTCCATCTTGTGCCTCCCAGGAGCATTGATGGCCATGAGGCTGGTGAATGGCATGGAGAGGTGCTCAGGTCTTGTGGAGGTTCTTGTCCAGGGCACATGGGGGACTGTGTGTGATGGGACCTGGCTGAGACCACTGTAATGTGCCACCAACTTCAGTGTGGCCAGGCTGTGGCAGCCGCCACTGGGGCCCACTTTGGGGCAGGCTGGGGGAAGGTTGTGCTGGACGATGTGCAGTGTGTGGACAGCAAGAGCCACCTGGGGCAGTGTGTGCACAGGGGTAAGGCCGGGCACAACTACAGGCACCTGGAGATACTGGTGTCATCTGCACAGGTGGGGGGCTGTTTTATTAACAGAGATCACTTCTTTGTTTCCTTCAGACATTTCTGAATGGTTCATTTTAATGAGTATTCTATTACAAGTAGCACCATAGACCTTAGTATGTGGCTTTCTTTTGGCCATCAGGTGCTGACAATTCACCAAGTCCCACTCTAGTTATAGAGCCTGAAGCTGCCACTTCATCATACACTTTGTCAGGTTAGTCCTGTCTTTGCTCGGTTCTTTTGTTTTGTAGCTTTTGCTCACTAGAAAGTCCCTTTCTTAAGCCAAGATAGCAGGGTCTTGGCATTGCATAACATCAGAGGGCACCATCTCCCTAGGATGCACTGTGAATTGCATCTTCTGGTAGGTCATCACATGTTATGTGTGAATGGTGGTCCCTTGAGTCATGCAGTTGGGTGGTCCTACATGGTTGAGTAATTCCAGGGGTAGAAGAGTTAACAGCCATTCTGCATCATAATAGGTCATACAGAGGGGCACAGACCGAAAGAGTAAACAAATTTCTCATTCCATCCCATAGACATCTTAAATAATTCCTGAACTTGCCTAAATGATGCCTGTACATTGGGAATGTACGGTTGTCTCCAAATGGTTCGGGGGCTCAGTCAATTAGAATAAAATCAGTTAAGATTGAACTAGTATCTCCCAAGAGATATTTGGTGATCAAAACAGATTTTAAAAACTGCTTGTAGATTCACAAACCAGTAGACACTTATGTGATTAGTATGCAGCATCCTTTTAATTTCAAGTATCTGAAAAATGCAGAAACAAGCAAATAAGTGGCTGGAAGAGGACACCAAGAACATGTAAGAATGAACAATTCCTCCTCTGAAGGTATTTGATAGGGGAGCAGTGAAGCCTGTTTCCTTAAATACATGATAACATGGATGTCAGAACAGAACAATAGTTAGAGAAATCGCTACTGGCAGTAGCCACACATTCCCAATGTCCCCTTCTTCACCCTGACTGAAGCTGACTGCCAGCTGCTTCACCATCAGGAAAAAGCCTCTTGGTGTATTTTTGACATCTTAAGACTCATTTACATTGTACCAGTACAATGTACCATGTGGCCAACTCAAAAAAAATTACGTGATCATTTCTTTTTCTATTCCAACCCATTTTAAGGAACCAGTTTGATGGTTTAACCACTTTTAGATAGTCTATTTTCAAAACATTTAAACTATAATGAAGTGGCTATTCAATTCAGATGACTATTCACAATAATGAAGTGGCCAGTCAATTGTTTCGCTTTATATACACATGTAAAAGAATGTTATGAAAAATATCAAACTCACTGACAAATGTTAAGAATAGTATAGTGAACCTGTGGGTATCCACTACTGAGTTTTATCAAATCCTAATATTTTTCTCTGTTTGAGATTCTTTTTTAAAGAAAACAATATAATAGCACATTAAAAGGATCATACACCATGATCAAAGGAATTTTTCCCTGGGATACAAGGACTGTTCAGCATATGCAAATCAATGAATGTGATATACTGTATTAATGGAATTAAAGATTAAAAAATCACTTGATAGTCTCAATAGATACAGAAAAAGCATCTGACAAAATTCAACACCCTTTCTTGAGAAAAATCCTCAACAAACTAGATATAGAAGGATTGTGGCTCAACACAACAAAGGCCATAAATAACAAACCCACAACTAACATTATTACTCAGTGATAGACAATTGAAAGCTTTTTCTCTAAGGTCAGGAACTAGACAAGGATGCCTACTCTCAGCACTTCTATTATTCTATAAAATACTGGAAATCCTAGCCAGAGCAATTAGGCAAGAAAAAGTAATGAAAGGAATCAGAAAGGAAGAAGTCAAATCATCTCTGTTTGCAGATGACATTATCCCATATGTAGAAAACCCAAAACACTCCAGGAAAAAAACATGTTAGAAGTAAAAAATGAATTCAGTCAAGTTACAGGATGCAAAATCAGCATACAAAAGTCAGTTGTGTTTCTCTACACTAACAATGAATCATCCAAAAAGGAAGTTTAAAAAACAATCTCATTTACAATAGCATCAAAAAGAATAAAATACTTAACCAAGGAATAAACTTAACCAGGGAGGTGAAAACTACAAAACATTGATGAAAGAAATTAAAAGAGACACAAATAAATGGCAAGACATCTTGTGTTCATGGGTTGAAAGAATTCATGTTGTTAACATGTCCCTATTACCTGAAGTGATCTACAGACTCAAGGCAACTTCCATCAAAATCCCAATGGCATTTTTTACAGAAACAGAAAAAGTCATCCCAAAATTCATGTGGAACCACAAAAGACCCAGAATAGCCAAAGCTATCTTGAGAAAGAAGAACAAAGCTGGAAGTATCACACTTCCTGATTTCAAATGAATTATAGAGCTACAGTAATTAAAACAGTATGGTACCAGCATAAAGACAGACATATAGAACAATGGAACAGAATAGAGAACCAAGAAATAAACACACACATATATGGTCAACTGATCTTTGACAAGTGTGCCAAAAATACGCAATGGAGAAAGGATAGTCTCTTCAACAATGATGCTAGGAAGACTAAATATCCATGTGCAAAAAATGAGATTGGACCCCTACTTTATACCATACACAAAAATTAACTCAAAATGAATTAAAGACTTAAACACAAGACCTGAAATCATAAAATCCCCAGAATAAAACATAGGGGAAAGTCTTCTTCGCATTGGTTTTGGTAATAGTTTCTTGGATATAACACCAAAAACACGGCAACAAAACCAAATAGATAAGCAGGACCACATCGAACTGAACAGCTTCTGCTCAGAAGAAACAATCAACAGAATGAAAAGGCAGCCTACGGAATCGGAGAAAATATTTGTGAACTCTATAAATGCTAAGGGGTTAAATTCCAAAATATTTGTGGAACTTCTATAAATAACAAAAAAATAAATAACCATATTGAAAAATGGGCAAAGGACTTGAACAGACATTTCTCCAAAGAAGACATACAAATGGCCAACAGGTATATGCAAAGATGCTCAATATCACAATTATCAGGGAAATGCAAATCAAAACTACAATGAGACATCACCTCACACCTGTTAAGATGGCTATTTTTTTTTTGGAAAAAAAGATGTGTTGATGAGGTTGTGGAGAAATTAGAATTCTTGTACCCTGTTGACGGGAGTGTAAAATAGTGCAGCTGCTGTGGAAAGCAGTATGAAGATTCCTCAAAAAGTTAAAAATAGAACCACCATATGATCCCACAATCCCACTTCTGGGTATGTACCCAAAAGAACTGAAATCAGGATCTCAAAGAGACACCTGCACTTCCATGTTCATTGCAGTGTTATTCACAGCAGCCAAGATATGGAAACAATCTAAGTGCTCATCAACAGATAACTGGATAAAGAACATGTAGTATACACATACAACGGAATATTATTCAGCCTTAAGAAAGAGGGAAATTCTGCCATTCGCCACAGCATGGACGAACCTAGAGGACGTTACGCTAAGTGAAATAAGCCAGTTTCAAAAGGATAAATAATGCGTGATTCTGCTTCTATGAGGTACTGAGTGAAACTCAGAAGCAGAGAATAGAATGGTGGTTGCCAGGAGCTGAGGGGGGCAGGGAACTGGGGAGTTGTTAAACAGGTATGAAGCTCCAGTTACCCTAGATGAATAAGTTCTGGAGATCTGGTGTACAACATAGTGCCGGTGTATTGGGTATTGTACACTTCAAAATTTGTTAAGAGGATAAATCTCATGTTGAGTGTTGTTCCCAAAAAATCAAAATAAAAAGGAGACACAAGGACACTCTGGCAGGTGTTGGATGTGTCTATGATCCGGGTTGTGGTGATGGTATCACGGGTGTCTGCATACGTCTAAACTCAACAAATTATACACATTAAATACGTGCAGTTCTCTACATATCAGTTATACCTTGATGACGCTGTTTTAAAAAAAGAAAACAATAGAGTCTCTGATTGCTCTTTTATGAGTTAATAATTTGAAAACAGGGCTGCCTTAAGGCCCCGTGGAAGCCTCACATGGCTCAGAGTACTCAGAGCCCAGATAAAGCCACCAAAGATCTAAATGGAAACCAAAACTTTCAGCCATCTAATTGACTGCATGTCCCTGTGGTAGAACATCCGGATTGCTCCTAAAAGAAAAGGAGGAAAAAGTCCACCGTGGTTTTGGAGCACTTAGAGAAGTGGAGTGTACTAACGAAGGGTATGTCCTCAAAGTATTAGCGTTTGCCATCCCACGGTGGAGTCTGATCTCCAGTGTTGGATGAGTGTGGCAGGGAAGGAGGTGGGAAGAGCAGACCCAAACCCTGACAGGACAGTTTTGGACCCAGCCATTCTCTCTCGGCTGATTGTCAGAAGTTTACTCTGTGTGGTGAGGTGCCATGTAGCAGTGGACAAGGCCTCTCTTTGTCTACACTCACAGGTCAAATACTGTCAGCAGCCATGCCCACCACAGAGCCTGCTACACTGCCTGCAACTCCTACTCCAGCAGGTAAGTTGGCATGACAAGTTCTATGGGGAATGGGGGAAGGGCACCGTGTGCCAATCACTGGGCTGGCACCTTCCCAGGCTTGAAGCCACATTGAGTGCTGACGATAGGTGCAGAGTCAGGAACTCTTGCTCATATTTGACCGTGACCTTCAGGTTGGGTCTGTTTCCAAACCTTTGTCTTCCTGAAGTTGGGAATAGGGATGTGCTAATTACTGGGGATGCCTCTGTTTGTCCCTGCCGACAGGTGATGGAATACCTGCAACCAGAGACACAGCAGAGCCTGTGGCCCTGTGGTCCACACCCACGCCGCTGGCAGGTAAGTCCTTGGGAAAGTGGGGGAAGGAGCTAACATTCATGGAACAACGAACATGTGATAAGCAGGAAATCAGATGTTGTCACACAACTTCATTTAACGTTGTTGATGCTCGCAACAACCTGCAAGTGTTATTCTCCCCGTCTTCATCACAGTTTTATAAAATGAGCCACAGAAAAGATCACTTTCCTAGCGTCACCCAACTGCAACATGGTGGAGCCAAGATTCGAGCACATATCTGTCTGACTCCAAACCCATGTGACTCCAGCCTTCTGGGTTGGGGGACAGTGAGTCCAAAGCTACCTTCAGTCTACTGGGAAGAGAACATTCCGGGAAGCCTAACTGCTAAGGTCCAGGTTCATTAAGACCATAACCAGGAAATCAGGGCGTCGGCTTTGGGGAGTCATCTATTCTATAATTGTTAATATAAAATTCCTAATGGGAAAAATTTTAAATTTGTACTCTTCACTGTAACAAGTAGGCAAAAGTTGTCCTTTTAGTGTACCTAGGACTCTGTATCAGGAATGAGCCCAAATCTGTTTCTCCCTTCCTCACTGTGGAGGAGCTGCCTGTGCACTTGCTTTGTGAAGAGAAAAACTCAGCCCATTTTGGCGTCCGAAGGCTGGTCCTGCAGTAACTCTCATCAGCGGTAACTCACTTTTTCTAGGCCAAACCTAATCGTGCGTGTGTGTTTGAAAGAAATACTACAGTGGAAGCTCACGGCTGTGTAGAGGATCTAACCTGGCCATGTAGTCATTCTGCTCCCTCCTCAGAGAACACTGCACAGCAGCCCCACGCCACCTCCTGTTTCAGGCTTCAGTTTGGGTCACTTCTTGACATTCATGGGTCCCTGGGCACTTTTGCCTTCAGGGACCCCTTCCTTCACAAAATGTATATATATATATAAAATTATATTTTATGGCCGTGTTAGTACAAAGATGAGTGTAATCCAGACAAGTTGCAATCGTTTTTTTTTTCTGATTTTAAAAGTAATTAAGACATTTTCAGGGGCCCCAGGCACCCAGCCTACCAAATCTAATTGATGAGTGTGTTCTTCTCTTCGGACTTGTTTCGAATAACTAACAGATCCGGATCCACCACCAGCACCACAGGGATATTTGGGGTAGGAGATTGCGATGCTTTTGCCCACCATGAGTCTGCTTCTGATCTGGGGGTGGGAGAGAATTCTGGCTTATTTATAACCTCTCTGGGGGGCGGAATCGACCAGCCGTGGTGAGAGCCATGCTCGTCAGTGTCCTCCTTTGAGAAGGGCTCCACAGGCCAGTTCACCTGTTCTCGTCAGTTTTTGGACAAAAGTTGCTCACAGGAGCCTTATTCAGAAGAGAAGTTTATCTTTCAGGGAACAGCACACACAGTGCCCAGTGGACTTGGTTGACAGTAGGTGATAGTCACATTGGGATATGTCCATGCTTGGCCTGAATGATGGGCAGGTGGGGTGTCCGTGGAGTGTGTGAGGACAGCCCGGGAGAATATGGGCTTCTAAAGGGGACCTTGACCTAGAGCTTCCCTGGCAGGCTCCTCACCCTCTCTTCTGAGCATAATCTCCTTGTGCTTACGATAACAACTCACATTTGTGATACAGTTTTATTCACATATATTTTCTAATTTGATCTCAACAGAACCTGTGTGTTAGTTGGAGAAATATTATTACTTATATTGTTACATTGTGTTATATTGTATTTCTACTCCTATTTTGTAAGCTAGAGAACTATTAATGCAAAGAGTCACAGACTCTGAAGCTTTTTGTTTAAATAAGAAATCCAGGGGCCGGCCCGGTGGCTCAGAGGGTAAGTGCGCACAGTCCTCTTTGGTGGCCCAGGATTCACTGGTTTGGATGCCAGGTGCAGACATGGCACTGCTTGGCAAGCCATGCTGTGGTAGGTGTCCCACATATAAAGTGGAGGAAGATGGGCACAGATGCTAGCTCAGGGCCAGCATTCCTCAGCAAAAAGAGGAGGATTGGCAGCAGATATTAGCTCAGGGCTAATCTTCCTAAAAGAAAAAGAGAAAGAAAGAAAGAAAAAAGAAGTTCAGTGGAGCACTGGGTTCTACTTTTTACCTCTTTCATGTTGGGAAATGGGACTTGCCGAAAATCACCACTGGCTTAACAAAGAAACCTCGCCAGTGTTTCCAAAACATTCTGGAATGCAGAATGTCAATATAAATATTATGGCCAGGCCAGAGTTGCTAAATATAGCAACCATCAGAATTATAGACCCTTCAGAAGGTACCTTCACTAGACAGAAGTAACCTCTGAGATTCTTTCTCCTTTCATAAAAATTACATTTGCAAAGACAGCTTTATGGTGCAAAATAGTATCTGGTCTGCATCTACACTGAAAAGGCCATTTTCTTCCTTTTCACCCTGCTGAGATCATTTCCTCAGCAGCCAGTGAGGGGCTGTGAGAATCCCTTCTGTTAGCAGTGAAGGAGAAGCGCAGGTCTGAGAACTCTACATTTATGATGAGAAATAGAAAACCAAAGACAGAATTTTGACAAAAGGAATGTGAGTGTGCATGCTTTGCATCTATAGAATCAGACCTTCATCTCTAGTAAATTAAAATTTATTATGAAAATTCTATGTGGTGGAAACTCATTAACCCCTTACTAAATTTCTACATTAAATAACAAAAAAAAAAACACAATATTTTTCTTTTAAGAGTAAGACATCATTCTCTTTTCACCCAATTGCTTTTTGTTTGGTGTTTTGCTATTTCTCTTTTTACTTTAACAGCTGAATTACTAGCTCCAGATTAGCCTATATTCATATGTATAGTAATATAATTTTTAAAATATAAGTTGGTACTTTACATCCTGCAGATATGTTCATGCTTAAATGTTTCAAAATAAAATGCAACTTATCCTACAGATAAGAACAGAAGAATAAGACTGTTAGTCATTATTTCTAAGAAAAATTTGGTTTGGGTTCTGTTATTGGGATATGTCAGTGTTTCCTAAAATGTGTTGTGTGGGGTCTGAATTCTTCAAGATTGTAACATTGATACTCAAACCGGGGTTCTGTTTTTGAATATCAGAAATTCAAGTTAAACGAGTGGGACAAATTTTAGTTCTGTTATAGTTTTACTACAGAACTTCTAAGGGATTTTAGTCTGTGAAAGAACTTAGGGATTTCTGAAAGGGGTTAAGTATTCATCATCTCCCAAAATTCTATCTGACCAGGGAGTATTTTCATTTTTCATGAAGCGTCTCTTAAGACTAGTATTTGGCCTAATACACATTTGGGAAAGGTTGAATTCTAAATTATTGGATTCCTACATGTGCTACTATGAATAATTCTAAACAAATTTAGGTGAAAAAAATTTATTTTCCTGGCTATTAAAACAGAGGCTTATTTCTAAAATTGGGCCCAGGTTCTCGTCTTGTTAATGCTGCGGGATAACAAGGCCTCTTCCTTCTTTCCTTCTTTTCTTCCTTCCCGCCTCCCCCCGCCCTCCTCTCCTTCCCTGCTTTCGTCACAGTGTTAATGCACGTGCGTTAAAAATCACACAGTGCAAACCAACTTACTGGAATACCTCAATTCCTCCTCCAGCTTCTACGCACTCCCTCCGTTCTCCACCCACAGTATATTAATCTGATTCTTCTGGGATCTGTCTCCAGTGTTTTTTTGGTTTTGTTTTCTCCTAAACAGATCGCACTTAGATTGCTTGCATGGACTTTGGAACCGGATTTCCTGGTTTCCAGTACTAGCTCCCCAGAACTGTGTGATCTTGGACATATGACTCAACTGTTTTATGCCTTAATTTCCTCACCTACACTGTTATATGTATAGTAGAATATAGATCATTATTATCCACACATCTATATACACACACAGAGAGATACAGATGCAGATATCAAGGCTGATGTGAGGGGAAAGGAGTCAAAAGAGGACATCACTCAAAGCCTGACACGTAGTAAGTGCCATACAAATGTTAGCTTTGTAATAACTGTCGTCATCATTGCCATCAACAAATATTTGCTTTTTGCTCAAGTGAGAGAAGTGACCTAGAGAAATGTAAACAAAATGAGAAACAGTGCTCAGACTTGAGCATCTGCATGGGGCCTGACCTTTCTCCCAGCATGGTGGCCGGGTTCCAGGAGTGAAGACCCAAGGGCACAGAGCACAGGTGCCTGGCGCTCCCCTCACCTGGGCTCAGAAGTATTTAGCGTCACGGGTGCCACTCTCCATGGGTCAGGGCAGTCACACAGGTCAGCCCAGGTTTGAAGGGACGGCGCAGAAATTCCACCTTCCGACACGGGACTGTCAAGGTCCTAGGAGAGCTTGCGGAATGGGAGAGATTGGGTAGAAATCTTTAGAAAACACGATTTGCTGCGCTCCCCTTCTTAGCCGGCACCTCCCTCCAGCATGGGCCGTGGAACCCCTTGTTCCTCCACACACATCCCCTTGGAGGTTTCTCCGGGCTGAGTCAGCTCAGTTCCGTCAGCATCCACCCCCACCTGGGACCTTGGAGCGTCAGTTTATTGCTCTGCTGACCTCTCACCCCACCTCTGCTCTCTAATTTCTGAAAAGGATGTGTTGAAATGTTCCATCAGCTCTTCTTTCTCCTCCCACCCTGTTTGTTCTTGTGGATTCAAACACTTTAATTCCTTCAGCATGCTTTGGGAAGGAGAGGAAATAAAGGCATTTAATCGAATTGCATTTCATACAAGTCCCTGCAGCTTTTCCTCTTGTGTGAGCTTGCCCTTCTCTTTGCTCTGCCTGGGATAAACGCCCTTCCCTCGTGATTAACCTGCAGAATCTTGTTTCAAAGCGAGTTCTTCGTGAGCTGCTCTCCCAAAGTGGACCAAGTGTCTGTTACCCGTGAACGCTATCAGAATCCCTATTGAGGCATTCCTCGGATTTGCTCTGATGTGTAAATGTCTGTGATTTCTCCGTCCCTCTCACTGACTATAAATCCTGAGGCATAGACTCTACCTTCCGAGCTTTGCACCTAATAGACATTAAGTGAAACTTTTTTTGGTTAAAAGTGCGAGTGTGCTGGCAGCAAAGAAAACAAATGTCTTTAATGCTGGAAAGAGTGCTCTGTGATCTCCAGTCTGTCATGCCATGCTGGGTGAGACTCCCTCCACAGGGAGACTCCGGTCAGCTGTCCCCCGAGGCATGGCTGTAGCAGGGCCCCGTCCACAGGGCCCTCAGGTCAAGGGTTGTCTACAGGGTGAGATGAAGGGACGTGTGTAAGGCTGAGAATCCAGGGCCTCCAGCCTCCCCTCTCTAGAAGTCAGATGCAGCTGCTCACTGGGGTCACCCAGCCTCCTGAGGCACCTCCAGGAGGACGGAGGTCCAGCCGTGATGTCCTAACACCTGTAGAGCTCTCTGTCTGCCCAACACAGAGGAAACGCCCTTTTAGTGTGCAGGCTGGAGTAAGCCCTTCTCCCTCTCAAACTTGATTCTCTTCTGGGTCTCAGGCTTTGAAAACAAATCCAGGACACCCCACAGGCAACAATAGCTCCCTGCTCTGCATGTAACTTCTCCAAGGCAAGAGGCACTGAGTTCAGTCTGAGAGAGGAAGGGAGACGGGTAACGTCAGGGCGAAAAATATCACAAAGTTCATTGGCCTTAGAAAGCAGTATAGAGTACTGAATCAGACTACCTCCCCGAGTGCAAATTTCGGATGATCTCTGGAGCCTGAGAAAGTTACATTGGGCTTTCTGAGTCTCAGTTTCTCTATCTGCAAAATGGAGATAATAGAATCAACAAGAGAGGTATTGTAATGGTCAAAGAAGATCAAGCTTGTAAGGTACTCAGGATGGCACTCACAAAATGTGAGTAGTAGCATTTAAGATTATTAGTATTACTATTCAATAATATCATATGAAAGATACGAATACTATGACATCAGCAGTATATCCACCCGATATAACAGGATCAAGGCAATATCCTGACACAAAGGTCAGTCTCACAATTTCCCACTCCCTTGTAGCTCCCGGGAACCTGAATAGCCTTGAGAGTGGTGAATGGCACAGGAAGATGCTCAGGCCAAGTGGAGGTTCTCGTCCAGGGCACGTAGGGGACCATGTGTGACGACCTCTGGGAGCTGCCCGAGGCCACTGTTGTGTGCCACAAGCTGCAGTGTGGCCAGGCTGTGGTGGCTCCCACAGGGGCCTACTTTGGGGCGGGCTGGGGGAAGATGATGTTGGACAACGTGCAGTGTGTGGGCAGCGAGAGCCACCTGGGCAGTGTGTACACAGGGGCAAGGCCGGGCACCACTGCAGGGACCTGGAGAGGGACTCTCAGTCCTCATTTGGAGGGCTACTCCTATCCCCTCACTACTCACCCCTACACAAACACACATACACACACACACCCCACAGCCTAGTCTAGGAATGTCGGTGGATCCAGGCAGGCGAATAGTGATGTCTACCTCCTTTCAAAGTTAAGCACCAAAGTTATGCATCAAAGCAATAACTTGGTGCCATCCCCTTGACTGCAAAGTTTGCTAAGTGTGGCTGCAAAGATTGCTAAGCAAGGCTCACAGGCTGGATCCAGGCTCAGGAGTGGCCTATTTGGTTTGACAATTCAGGTTAAACTTGAATTCAGCTGAATGAGAATATTTGGCATAAAAACCCAAATTCTTACATTTTGTGAAAAAGCAGAAGTTCAGGATCAAAACAACAAATTCTTTCATTATATTAACTGTCTGGATCTGAGCAAAAGCTGCCCATTTGATCACAGAACAACTTTCCTGTTCACATGGTCCCCATCACTCCAATCCCCTGTTTATCTAACCCCTATGGCCTTTGGAAACTTTTGAGATTGTGACCTCTGGATGATGAGCCCTATTTGTCAGCTGGTGTTCCACACCTGCCACATCTGGGTCTGGCAACCTTCCCAAACCTATGTGTTCCTCTGGTTGACTCTCGGCCCCACGGTACTCCCTGGTTTTTCCTGACTCTCTCCCCATGGCAGCTGGAATAATGTCACTATGAATGACAGGCTCTGGGCCCATCCTGAACCGCACCTCCCCCTCAACACCCTAGGCAGCACTGCCTTCTGAAGCTCTGCTGGGACACTCAACATGTGCTGCCCAGTCTCGTGTCTCAAATCCCCAGGAAATGCCAAGCTCCTCAAGGGTGGGGTCTCTGCCTCTGTTTCCACTTCCCACAGCCCCCTAAATGTAGGACATTGCCAGTAACCATTCACCAGTGAAGACATGATAACATGCTAATCTCTTCACGTTGACAGGTGCTGGTTCCACAGCTGCTCTGCCTACAGGTAGGACGCGTGTTACGTTCCATGTTACCTACTGGACTCGGCATGATGTGAAAAAGATCATGAGGTTTAGACTCAGATCTGGTTTGATTTCCAGCTTCATTCATTCCCTTCCCTGTTCATTCCGTGGATATTGACTGAAACTCTATGCCAACCAACACCGGGGCTACAGCAGCGATCACAGCCCTCTTGGTCTCTTCTTTCATGGGGTTTGCACCCTAACAGGAGAGACAGACATAACATGTGATCACCCTCAGTTATGTGACCTCGGCCAAGTTATGTCATCTCTCGATCCATTTCGTCTCGATTCTCTTCCTTAAAGTAGGAATAATAAAGAGAATTGAATAAGGACATGAATTTGACAGCGAATTGGTGAATTTGATGCTGCCTAAAGTCACCCAGCACCTGGCAGGTGCTCACATAGCAGTGGTTCCTTCCTTTGGTCACATGCCAACCTAAGGGAGGTGGCGGGGGATGGAAAGGGCCCTGAGCTATAAGAATCTGATTCTGGCTGGGCTCACACCAGCCGAATGACCTTGGTCCTCAGTCTCCAAGCATTAGGCAGGTACATTGGAGTCCATGCTCCCTAAAATTCTGTGCCTTTGACTAACAAGGAGAGAATAAGCAGCCCGTGGGTTGGCTGAATTAAGCATATGCCACTGTGGGAAGTGGGAGGTTGCCTTCACAAAGCAGAGATGTAGGTCGTGTAGTAGAAATTGAGGGACACCTTTTCTTCTGACATGTATTATGAGAAATTTTAAAAATAGAGCAAAGTTCAAAGAATTTAGCAATGAATTCCTACCTAGATTCTGTGATAAGTGTATTGATCTATCATTCCTCTGTTCATCCATCAACCCATCTGATTTTTCATTAAGTTTTGATTTTTGTACCATAAAGTTCACCCATTTTAAGGTTCACTTTGGTAGATTTTGGTAGTTGTATAGAGTGGTGTGATCACTGCCATATTTGTGACATAGAACAGTTCCCTCCCTCAAAGGTTACCTCATGCCATTGCAGAGTTGACACCCTCCTCCCTGTCCGCGCCAAGGAATTGCTGTGTGACTTTCCTTGCTCTGTTCAGGTGAAGTCACGACACACCTGGGAAGGGAGCAGCAAAGAGAGACATGATGGCCAACTGATGGCCTCTCATACGGCAGGCCACTTGGGGCCAATTGCCCACAAGCTTGCTTTTGCTAATGGCTGCCTGGTGCATGTTAGTCAACAGGCAGCAATGCCATGTTCTGCCCTAAAAGGATATCTTGGGAATATGAGATGACTGGACTTAGAATGCAGTGTCATCATTATTCCTACTGAATCCTGGGAGGCAGCAGGCACCCCCTTGAAGCAACCTGCATCTTCTCCCAATGTTCTGACTGTTCCCTGATGACAGTCCTTCCTTTTTACCCATCAACAGCCCGTGAGAACCTACTTCCCACATCACTGGTGATATCAGTGACTCAACACCCACCTCCTTCTATGCCTCCAGGTAAGGCTGATTCTTTTTGCATCATCTCTTCTGAACTACTTTGTTCATTCGACAATGAGTGAGCGAATGAGTATGTGTCACTGAGGATATTTAGAGTCATTGGGGATACATATAGCAATAAACAAAGCAGACCCTCACATAAGCTGAGTCCACTGGCAGGGGGAGGGGGGTGTTATAAAAGAGTGTGATGAATGTTGTGATGGGGGAGCACAGGGTGCCAGGGGTGCCCAGAGAGTCTCCATCTAGACCTGAGGAGTCAGGGCAAGAGAAAATAGTATCTAAGCCAGGCCCTGGAGGGTGACGGGGCAGTAGGATTGTGCCAGGCAGGAGAGAAATCAGGTAGTTAGACTCCCTATTGGCTGTAGGGTGGGAGACGTTAATACTCTTTGCAAGTTAGAGCATGGGACTGGCCAATAACCATACAGAATTGGTGAAGAGTGAGGTGGTTCTTTAAGATAGCTTTTCGCTGTGCTCAGGGATGAGTAATATTTCAGGATATTCGGCCTTGAGTTGGATTTTGTTTTTTCATGAATTAAGTCCAGTTTGAGGCCAGACAAGGCAGGAGTAAAACATTGGACGCCTGATTCCCTTAATCTAGCTGTACAACCAAAAGATTCAGGGAGGACCTAGAAGAGCCATGGTCACTGCCCCAGGGTCTGAGAGCATCCCTGTGGGACACTGCCCTGCAGGTGCTGTAGCTCCTGGCCTTTGGCCATGGCCTTTGGAGTGTGCCGATTACCAAGGGCACCATTATTGACTCTGTGAGTTTCAATTGCCTGAATTCACGCTCAACATATTTCTTTTCTTCATTTGCTTAATAACTTTTCATCTTGCTTGCCTACCATGTGCTGAGCACTGAACCAGGTTGTATGGAGGGCACAGAGATGACTCAGACATAGTGCCAATTCTCAGAGAGTTTGCAGTTTGATTGGGAGACAAATCCTGTGCACAGAAAGCTGTAATGTAAGAAGAAAGTGATCTGTGTTGTAAGAGTCCCTGCCATGCTATTTCTGCACCCTGACACCAGGGGGAGAACTCAGTTCAGGAAGTACAAACAAGAAAGGAATTGAGCTGCCATAGAGCCATTCTCTCGCACCCTGACTCTCCTTTCTCCCTCCTGTTTCCTCTCATGCACCTTTATTCTGAGCAGCTTCTTTTCTCAATTACCCACTCACACGTGATTTATCATGACTGCCCCAAATGGAAGAAACTGGCTCTGCATCCACACGACCTTCCAGCTCTCTTCCCAATTCCAAATAGCCAGCAGAGAATTGTCCCAATCCCGCTCATGGACTGGTTCCTCTGAAGTCAGATGTACACTCCAGTCCAGTCAGTCTGCCCAGGCAGACTCAGTCACGGGGTATAGAACATTAGCCCCATGCCCCCCCAGCTTTGGGTGGAGGTATGGACAAAGATGAAGTGTATAAGTTATCTATTGCCACGTGAAACCACCCCAAAACACAGTGACTTAAAACAACAATCATTTATAATTGCTTGTGAGTCTATGAGTCAGCTGGGCAGTCCTGCCAGTCTGGGATAGGCATGGCTGGTACTGGCTGGTCTTGGCTGGGCTTGTTCATACATCTTTGGCCAACCGGCAGGTCATTTGAAGACTGCTTAGCCTAGGATGGCTTCCCTCACATGTCTTGCAGTTCCATAGCTGTTATCTGAGGTGACAGAGCTGATGAGGTCATGTGTCTTTTATCACCCAGTAGGCCAGCTCAAGCTTATTCATGTGATTATCTCAGAGTTCCCACTGAGTGAATGGAAGCCTGTCACACCTCTTGAGTCTTCAACTCCACATGTATGCACCGTTACTTCTGCCACATTCTATTGGCCAAAGCAAGTCTCAGGCCATCAGCCCAGAATCAAGAGCAGGAAAATAAGCTCAACCCCTTGATGGGAGGAGCTGCAACGTCACATTGTAAAGAGTGAGGATATCAGGAAGAGAAGAACTGCGGCCTTTTTGTAAACAAGCTACCACAGGCAAGCTGTCTTAAAACAGGGTGTGGACGAGGAAGACACTAGGCTTCTTAGAGAAGACACGTCTGGGGAATGACGTAGGATCTCTCATGACAGCGTGAAGGGTGTGATAGCTAAGTCATGGGAAGTAAGGAAAGCTGGGCTGGGCAGATGGTAATCCAGTCATCAGCAGACAGAGGGGACAGGTCTCAGCCCCTCACCACCTGATTCTTTCCCAGGAGGCTGGGCTCCCGTGCAGCTGGTGGGTGGCCATGGGAGCTGTGCAGGCTGCATGGAACTTTTCTACCAGGGAGTCTGGGGGACTGCGTGTGATGACCTCTGGGACCTGCCAGAAGCAAACATCGTCTGCAGGCAGCTGGGGTGTAGCTGGGCTGTTTCAGCCCCAGGTGACACCCATTTTGGGGAAGGGTGTGGAACAATCCTCCTTGACAATGTGCACTGCAGGGGAGATGAACGGCACCTGGAGAAGTTCTCCCATGTTGGCTTGTTTTCCCACAGCTGTGGGCACGGGGAAGATTCCAGCGTGATCTCTTCATGTAAACACCTGCTCCCTTCCCAGGCAGAGCCCGGCTTTGGCTCTTTCCAAGAGAGTACTTTTCAAAATACAGTGTAAAAATAACTATTGAAAATGAGCCAGTACATTATTCCCTCACAGTAGATATTTTAATCCCTCACACTTACAGATGCTGAATACTCTATGGCCACACCACCAGGTAAGGAAAGCAGTGTTTCCACGTGCAGTTTATCAAAACCTTGGAGAAGGAGTTCTGCTGAAAACTGGATATGTGTTATTCTCCAGGCTGGTGGAGTGACTGAGAGATGTGGAATCACCTGATCATCCAATGGGAAAGAAGGATAGTAGCTTAGAAATCACCTGGACCAGCCTCACTTTCTACCGTTCTTCCCACTCCACTGTGCATTTTACACATAGGAAGCAGATTCCAAATTTCTCAGACTTTTGTATAGCACTTTTGGTTTGTCAGTTCTGAGGGTTGTGAGGGGATGGCAATGAGATGTGGGCAGGGAGTGGTTAAGATATGAGAGGTGGTTAAGGATACTTCCTGCTCAGGGGCAGATGGCTGGTGGCCCAGACCTGGACAAAGTCAAGGTGACCCAGTTCTGTTTCCACCCTCTCCTTCCCTCTGCCTGGTTCCTGGTGCAGCCCTGGCCCACAGAGCTTTGCTTGCTGTTGCTTCGCCCACACGCTCTCAACGCCAACACCTGGAGCTCTCCATGCCGGCCCCCTGTCTCCTTCACCAAACCTCCAGTTCCCTTGAATGCCCTGCCCTAAGCCGGCTTGCTCAGAGTGAGTCATGAGTAAGGCTGACTGGACAAGGTCTAGAAAAGCTTCAGTCACATCCCCTCCTGAGTTGTCAACTCTAGCACGTGGGAATGGATTGGTCCTAGGAGAGAATCTTCAATGGCAGGTTCTGGGCCAAGTGTCATGGGTAGGGGAGATATTGGGGGCATGAAGGAGGATCCACAGCATCCTTAGGCCCTGACTCACCATCTGTGAGGAGCCCCAGGTCAAAGGAATGGTGAATCGGTGCCTCTTCCTAGTCTCAAATCGAAGCCTCGTAATTCCCGACACTTAGGTCTCTGGAATTGGCTACAGGAGCCAGAATTTCACATCATTAGCTTTCTTAAGCCCCCAAATTTCAAATTATCTCATTTGTGCATATGACAAGAGAATAATGCAAAATAGATCTGAGAAGAATATAGATCAATGCTTCTTCTGCCCCGCACATTAACATCCCCTACACGCTCTGACCTCAACCCCAAAGACTGACTCAATATTTCTGCAATGGGCCCAGACAGCATATTTGTTACAAGCTCCTCAAGGTGTTATGTGCAGGCCAGGCTGTGGACTCTGTGCCTGCTGACAATCCATGTGTCCTTTGTGTGTTTGACAGGTCACCCATTGGCTGCAATGGCAGAGACGATGGCTGCAGGTGAGATGTTGGTGTCCTTTGCTGCCCTGATCATCATCTTCTAACTCAAGTTCTGAAGTGACTCTTCAAGGAAATTGAGCAAAATACTACTGTTTTGTCTGGGTCACCCCTCTGAACCTGTGTTCCAAGTGAAGAGTCCAACAATAGGGGCCAATGAATTTATAGTTCCAATTCCATTTCTATTTAGTCAAAGAAGGAAGTCCAAGTAAACAAGTGATGCCAGCCTTCTTGGTCTCCCAGCAAGGACATCACAGGTGGAGGACAGACATGTGACTGTTAACAAAACAATGTTGCCAGGGTGCTAACCCAGGACATCATTTCAGAGGGATTCCACCATGAGCATGTTTTTCTTCTGTGTCCTTTCTTCCTCTCTGACAATCTCTGTCCTCATTCTCCATTCCTTCTTTTTCATCTTCCAGTTTTTTTTCCTCTGCTCTTGCCTATATCTTGGGCTTCCAGAAGCCGCCACTAAACTTTTCTTAGCACCACCTGGAGATAAAGGGCTAAAATAGAGCCATGGAGAGGCTGGCTGGCCCTTCTAGGGAAGAGCCACAGCCAGATGACTAGAGACAATCGAGTGTAGGTTCAATTCTTACACAGCCAGATAATCTGATGGAGAAAGCCATTGCCACAGGTGTCATCTTTAATTGTGGACTGAATATTGGGCAGATGGATAGACAAACAGACAACAGATAAAGAAGCATCTCATGCAGATGCCAAGCAGATGGATGGGTGGATAGTTAGGCAGACACAGAACAGTATCAGTGTTGCAGGGAGTGGATAACTCAGGGAAATTTCTTGCCACTTAGTAGTAGATTCTTCTTAATGTAATTTTAATAAATTACAGCTGATGGTGAACGGAACACTGCCATCTTCATACACATAGAGGCTCCATGTCGGCTCCGCCTTACTTGGGAAAATGAAGCAGTTTACTCATTCCTACTGGTGACCTGACAAAAACCAAATCTACAGAACCCACCACTAAGAATAACCAGAGGGAAAGATTCTGGCTGATATTAGCTAAGTGCTTTGGCCAGTGAGCCCACGTCAATGGTAGAATTCTCAAAAGAAGTGAGAGATGTTTCAAAATTCAGACACTTTCATGCACTCATTTCCTAAGTTTGCAAATGTTTTTAGAATATGTTATACTTCTGATATGTCCTAAGATATACCCACAAAGTAACGACCAATGAAATCTTTTTGGGAAAAAAATGAAAGCAAAAAAATGTGAATTACAAAATTAGTGAACTTAATGAAAAACTGAAATTCTAAAATATCTTTCTTCTTTTAGAAACATCTCAGTGTGGCAGCATCATCAATAACTCGTCTGGAGCGATTAGGAATCCGCCAAAGAATGAAATGCATGACAACATGACCTGTGTGTGGGAGATCAAGACCAACGCATCCAACCGGATACTGCTGGCATTTCCATATCTTGAGTAGGTCATGGTACTTAAGTACACCGTCAGGTTTAATATTCCAAGCGTGTATTCCCTTGGTTGATTCTCATAACTAAAAGAGTCCTTTGTGGGTTTTTTTAAGTTTTTATTTTGAAATAATTATAGACACAGAAGAAATTAGAAAAATAATACATAGAATCCCATGTACCCTTCACCCAGCTTCCCCCATTAGTGGCATCTTATCCAACTGTAGAACAACATCAAAACAAGGAGGTTGACGTTAGTACAATACTGTTAGCTTGACTACAGACCTTATTCAGTTTTCACCATTTTTTACACGTACCTTTGTGTCTGTGTACATGTGTGCAATTTTGTGTAATTTTACCCTGAGTATAGATTCATGTAACCACCACCACAATCTGGATACAGAACTGTTCCACCACCACAAAGGAACTACCCCTCTACCCTTTATATTTGCAAACCACCACCTCCCTGTCCCCTGCAACCACTAGTCTGTTTTCCACCTCTATAGTCCCGTCATTTTGAAAATCTTCTATCAACGGAATCATACAGCATGCACCCTTTTCAGATTGACTTTTTTCACTCCGCATAATGCCCTTGAGATCCATCCAGGTGGTTGTGCGTATCAGCAGCTCATTCTCTTTATTGCTGAGAAGTATTCCATTTGTGGATACCAGAGTTTGTTTAACTATTCCCCTGCTGAAGGACATTTGGGTTGTTTCCAATCTTGCTGTTATAAGAAAAGGCTCTATGAACATTCATATACAGGTTTTTGTATGAATATAAATTTTCATTGCTCTGGGGTAAATGCCCAAGAGTACCATTGCTAGGTTGTATGGTAAGTACACATTTAGCTTTGTAAGAATATGACAAACTTTTTCCATAATGACTACCATTTTACATTCCCACCAGCAACACATGAGAGATTCAGTTTCTCCATATCCTAGCCAGCATTTGGCATTTCTGACCTTAGCTGTTTGTAATTTTCAGTGTACAAATTTTGTACGTGTTTTGTTAGATTTATGTGTAGGTATTTCACTTCTTTTGGAGTGATTGTAAGTGATACTGTGGTTTTAATCTCGGTTTCCACGTTTGTTGCTATTATGTAGAAATACAATTGATTTTTGTGTGCTTCCACAAATTTTTAATTGAAATGAAATTCACCTCATATGGTTTGGATAGATGTGTGTGTGGATGTGAAAGAGAGAGAAAGAGGGAGAGAATGTGTGTATTTCATCCTGTTGGGTAAAGATGCAGATTCCAGGGAACCCCCAGACCTAATGAATCAGGAAATTTTAGGTTTTAATATTATAAGTAATCCAGATTGATGTCACTCATAGATGAATGTCTTATGGAAATTAATCCTCGGAAACAACTAAAGTTATTTATCACTTCTGAATTTTGCTTAATCAAATTATGACTCAGAATGGATGGCCCATTGGGCTGAGGCAAGGAAGTGGTTTTCTGATTTTAGCACTCGTGGCATCTGGACGAAACTTTACAGTGAAGAACAACAGCCAATAACATCAGACGACTTCCACAAGCCAAGCTGAGCAGATTTGGTAGTGCACTTCCCTCTGGGCAATCCGGCTGCCCAAAGCTGGTCAACAGGTTGTTTGGAACCTGGAGCCATGTCCTTCTGGCAGGCCGAGCAGCCTCTTCCCTCTTCTGGACCCTCGATCAATTGCCTTGATTTACCTGGCCCTGCCCTTGGCCTTAGGCTTTGAAGTACCATGCAGTCTGAAGCTGCTGGAGGCCTCAGCAGGGGTACACCTAGGGCTTCAGCCTCCTCTTCCCTCTTCCAGTTAAAATCCCATCCCCTTACGGCAATGGAGAGAAAAAGCAGGGTGAAAGGAATCCATACTATGTTTGAATGGCTGACAGGCTTCTAATCTGTCCCCAGCCTCTTTATAGTAACAAAATAAAGGGTCTGCTCACAGCACATCTCTAAGATCTGCTGATGAGGAGACTAAGAGGCATCCATCGGTGTTTGCTTCCCCAGCCTCAACTGCTCCAACGAATATTTTGAAATCCTGGACGGCCCTCCATCCTCGGCAAAGTCCCTGGGGAAGACCTGCTCTGGTTCCTACCTCACCTACGCGTCCTCCTCCAGCTCAATGACCCTCGTGTACTTC
The DNA here is from genome assembly GCF_041296235.1 of Equus asinus. NCBI lineage: Eukaryota > Metazoa > Chordata > Mammalia > Perissodactyla > Equidae > Equus > Equus asinus. The sequence continues at coordinate 10,169,377 of NC_091791.1, read as the reverse complement.
CGAAGCTTCAACACTATAGGAAAAAACTTCGTTGCTTATTATTATTCTGCAACCAAAGGTAAGAATGGTGGTACAAGCAGGAACTCTGGAGCTGGACTGTCTGCCTGGGGACAGTTATAGTCCTGTCACTTACTCCAGGACCTTGAATAAGAGATTTGACCTCTCCATGCCTCAGTCCCTTCCCTGTACAATGGGGATAATAAGAGAACCTCACTTCCTAGGTTTGTTGTGAGAGTTCCCTGAAACGATGCAAGCAAAGCACTTACCACAGTGATGGCTCATCATAAATGCTCCATAATTGGCAGCTTCATCATGGGCTGCTTAGTTTCACGTAAACACGTCATCACAGTCAGGCCATTTCTGAAGGTATTCCGAGTCTAGTACCAGGTGAGTGTTTTAGGACCTATAGAAGAAGAAGGTGTGGTCCCAGCCTAAGAGGGGCTCGCGACAACCTAGAGGGAGTTCATGACGAACACATATGAAGCAATTAGAGGACAAATAGAATACAATAAATTAAGGCAAACAAATAGAATATACTAGAATATACTAAATTAACACAGAGATGCATCTCAGCAGAAGATAGGAAAGAGAAAGCAATGTAGGCTGCACGTATTAAGGAAGACATAGAAGAAAACAGCCTTAGATTTGTCTTTAAATCTAGATGGGCTGTGGGTAGAGAAACAGGGAGAGGGTACAGCTGGTGAGAGAGCAGCGTGGGCACAGAGAGGGGATGGGTGAGGCGTGTGGTGAGAAGGCAGGCAGAAGCTAAGCCAAGTACTGCTCAGGAAACGCGTGTACTCGAGGTTGGGTAATGACAACAGCAGTGATCAAGATAACAGCTAACATTTACCGAATGCCTATTTTATGCCAGGCAACATTTTAACCACTTTTCATTTGCTATCTCTCTTTTTTTTTTTTTTTTTAAAGATTTTATTTTCTCCCCAAAGCCCCCTGGTACATAATTGTGTATTTTTAGTTGTGGGTCCTTCTAGTTGTGGCACATGGGACACGGCTTCAGCATGGCTTGATGAGTGGTGCCGTGTCCACGTCCAGGATGCGCACCGCTGAAAGCCTAGGCCACCGCAGCGGATCGCATGAACTTAACCACTTGGCCATGGGGCCAGCCCCCATTTGTTATCTCTTTGATCCTCATGCAAACCCGTGGTTCTTCCCCTTTTACAGAAAACTGTAGGAGGACGAGGAAACTGAGGCTTGAGAGGTTCAGTAATTGTCCCGAGGTCACCCAGTGATGGATCCTACACTATTTACCACTAAGAGAAAAGAGGCTGAGCTCATGGACTGTTCTTCCAGCATCCACCTGTCCAAAATGCTGTTCAGAAGAGTCTCCTGGACTTTTAGCAAGCACAGGGGTGACTCATTGAGCAAGCTTGGGAAACATGCTGTAAAACACAGAGGAGATGCTCTAGGTCACAGAGCGGACCGGGGAAAGTCACTATAATTGTGGTTAAACTGTTGTCGATGATGGTTTCCTTGTGTTTGCAGAGGCAGTTTCACGGACCCCGAATCTAATCAGTGAGTCATGTTTACTGTTGCTATTTCGTCTTCATTCCTCCTTCATGTTTCTTCCTCTGTCCCCACTCCTGGTGCTGTTACCTCATAGCCTGATCTCTCTCATATGTGCTTCCAAATTTCCTGTATAAACCCACAATAGCTAAGAGATTCTGCCCTTACACTGTTTGCACAAGTATGATGCCCATTCACACTGGAACCAAGTTACACATATCAAGGATTAGGTCACTGTCTATTGATAGTTGTCAATTTGATTTCCTAATTCTTTGTTTTTATCAAGACAATGAAACACCCTTAGTCAGACTCTACATTCAAGGAAAGTTAACAACAGTTACACTAAAAGCAGAAGCCTACAGAAGAAACAGCTGTCTTCTCCTGAAGGACACTGACTGTGAACACACGTCAGCATAGAATGGCACAATTTAGGTGTCGTTATATTATGTTCCAATGACTGGGCAAAAGAGGGAATGTTATTTCTGTTGGATCCCACACAGCTGAGAAACAGCAACTCACATGCAAAAAGAGTTTGATGTGGAAGATCACTTAGCATCAAGATGACAGGAGAATGAATCCGCCAGAATTTTGGCTTTTTAGCCGAGACTGATCTCAGAATGGTGCTATCTTGACTCGCCCGAGTGCCCCCTTTTTATTTAAGGGTGTCTTGTATCCACAGCAATCCCGACATCACCACCCAAGCTGGTAACAGCAAGACCAGGTAAGCCCCGGACTACGCCCATTCGTCCCCAGGTGTCCTTTCCTCTTTGTACCTGCACGTGTATCTATATTTGTACCTGCTTCACGGGCAGAAACTAGACCAACTGCGAGTGGATCATCTATCTGGAAAGAGTCCAGTGGACTCTATCCAGACTTCTCAGGGCCACTCAAAGCTATTGGTGCCTAGCATCCTGGGGTGAGCAAAGCGCATTTTTCTGGAGTCTTTCAGAGTCATCAAACCCTGAGCAGCATACAGGTGCCTTGTAGCCGGGTCCTATCTTTCCTTTATATGGCCAGCCCTGACCACAGTTAATGTCACATCCGCATCACTAGTAGCCTTTTTCAAAGTGAGCCAAGTGTCAGAGCCATTACAGAGGCAGTGAGAGAGAAGAGCAGAGAAAAAAAGGAAAACAGTGAGCTTTGGAGTCAGGAGACCCGAGTTTAGATCTGCTATTTACCAGATGTGGGGTTTAGGGTGGATCACTTGCTTCTCCAACTTTCATTTTCCTCGTAGATAAAATAGGAATACCGATTCTCTTTTGTTTCCCTTCCTGGGTTGTTGTAAAGGTGAAGTGAACACAAATGCACACGAATGCACTGCACAAAATCACAAATCACCGTGCAAATTATTTGTAGTGTTTTTTGGCATTGAACCAAAACAGATTAGGATATACCTCTTGTGCAATACTCAGTTAACAGACATTTTAGGCTAAATGTTATTTTGACAATCTTAATGACTTCTCAACTTTTGACTAGGAGGTTGACGAGCTGACTGACTCTTTTACCAAGATCTCCACGCCCAGTAGTAGTGTGGGGTGGGGAGCTCAACCAGCTCGGGAAATGTGCAGCATCCCCAGAGGGCAACAGTCACCAAGTGTCTGTCTGCAGGGGACTGGCCGGAGCTGCAGCTGGTGGGCAGCTCAAGTCAGTGCTCAGGACGTGTGGAGGTCCTCCACCAGGGCGCCTGGGGCACCGTGTGCGATGACCTGTGGGACCTGAATGAAGCTGAGGTCGTGTGCCGACAGCTGGGGTGCGGTCGGGCCGTGTCCGCCCTTGGGAAGGCCTACTTTGGCCCAGGCTCTGGAGACATCTTCCTGGACAACCTCCAGTGCTCTGGGGTGGAGCGCTACCTGGGCCAGTGTGCCCACTCAGGCTGGTCAGAACACAACTGCGGCCACCACGAGGATGCCGGTGTTATCTGCTCAGGTACCCTCTTCTCTTTCAGACAATCACTGTCAGTCTCAAAGTGCTTCAAGACCCCCTGCTAGAACTCAGAATCAGCCACGCAGACAGGACCCTCAAACATGTAGCCTTTGAGTTTTGCTTTCTCTCTTCTAACTTGATTAAATATATAAGATTTTAACTGCTGGCCTCCCAGAATAAAACTTTCTAATTTTCTAATTTGGTAGAAAGAATTACCAAAGGTATGTGTGCTTTACTGAATGCAGACATACGTAAAGGACACGTTTCCTTATGGGAATTTTTAAGGAGTTTATCCAAAGGTCTCTCATTCAAAGAGGCAGCGGATGTCGTAAAGCTAGAGAGACTCGGAGCTGGGCAGCCCCGAGATCTCAGGGCCACTGCTGACACTCAGGCTGCATTTGGGCAGCACGTAAACTGTCGGAGCCTCCGTTTCTTCATCTGTAAAATTAGGAGCTAATTGCTTTCTCGCAGGATTGCCGGAAGGATTCAAGCTGTCTTTTGTAAAGCACTCGCACAGCACCTGACAAAGGGGCTGCCTATTTCGTAATTTTTACGACCATCTTCCTCACTCAATCACAACACCAAGGAAACCAGTGAATTAAAATGGCTAGTTTTAATTGCCTTGTGACAATTTTTTAGAATACTTTGGATTTACTCAAATGTAAACGATAAGCTGGGAGTAAGTTAGTCACCTCTGGAATGTCTATTAATAACCTTTGCGGTAATGAGATGCCTTTTGATAAACTCTCAGCTGTAATGCCCGGTGTGACTTGAATCAGCAACTCCAACTCGAAGTGGCGCTTGTTACGTAGAGGTGCCCGCGGGAGAGGCAGCTCCATTGTACCCCAGCACCTGCTACCTGTGATTCTTAATTTGAGGCACATGTTTAAAAGTATCATCTTGTTCATTGTGCATTCATTTGTCCATCTGTTTGCTTTGTAGCGTCTTGTTACACACAGCATGTCCAGCCTAGTTACAGCCTCATGGCTGCACCTTATTCCCAAATTTCGATATTCTGGAGGATGATCATGTAAATCCAAGGTGCCCCCGAAGTGAAACTCATCTGCTGCAAAATCATAGTTTAAGTCACATCCCAAATTCTGGATGAATTCATTCCATAGATGAATCTAGATCTCCCAGTACCATGTTGTTTGAAGGGACTGACTTTTCCCATACCAGATTAATGAACACTTATAAAGATGCAGTTAAAATCTTTGTCTTAGTTATTTAAGTCAGGATTTTGGGAAAAGACTGACATGTTTATTTTCTATATAAACAGATGCTGACGAGTCACTTATTAACAGTCCGGGTAGGTGACACTTTTTTTGATGGAACTTAAATATCAGCTGTTCTTGATTTTTCCTTGAGCTATTTATTCTTCCAGCTCTAAGTTCACTCTGTCTAATCTGCAAAGATTTTCATACTATTGAAATGCCATTCAAAAGTCTCATTTGGAATTGTTACTTTTGATTTTCCTATGTGTAATGATGGCTGTGTGTGTGTTAGCGATACATGCAGGAGTGAAGTGGCATTTCAGGATCTTTTTGTACATTCTTTGTCTTCTGACTCAAAGGCCTTTCCCCAGCTCCTCCCCTCACCAGCTCCTTCTCACTGTTTTAAGAGAAGCCTTCCCAGGCCCCTGTTCTCTGCTAGTCTTCAGAACGTCCTGTTCTTCCCCTTCATGACATTTATCATGTGGAATAGTGCACTGTACATTGGACTCTACATTGGACTAATAGACTTTAGGCTCCCTGAGGGCAGGATCTGGATCTCTTGATTGACAGATGCGTCATAAATGCCTAACAGGGAAGGCAACAAGTAAATGCTGTTGAAGTGAAATTGAACTGGCTGAAGACCCCACAATCTGCAGCTCAGGAACACATGGGAAATGTGAGGGACAGGCCCCAAGGCTCAAGACAGGGCATGGCCCCCCCATCCCCATAGACCTGCTGGCCTCTGAGATCTGATGCTGGTGGACCCCAGGTAGGTCTCGTGGGGACTCACATACCCCATCTCTATGTGCAGGAAACTGGCCAGAGCTGCGGCTGGTGGGCAGCTCAGATCAATGCTCAGGACGTGTGGAGGTCCTCCACCATGGGGCCTGGGGCACCGTGTGCGATGACCTGTGGGACCTGAATGAAGCTGAGGTCGTGTGCCGACAGCTGGGGTGCGGTCGGGCCGTGTCCGCCCTTGGGAAGGCCTACTTTGGCCCAGGCTCTGGAGACATCTTCCTGGACAACCTCCAGTGCTCTGGGGTGGAGCGCTACCTGGGCCAGTGTGCCCACTCAGGCTGGTCAGAACACAACTGCGGCCACCACGAGGATGCTGGCGTCATCTGCTCAGGTATTTTCTCCCCTCTCAGGCAATAATTTCTCATGTTGCGGTTGAAGACATTTTGAAACTATGCATCCCAGATGGAAGTTTTATCCATCCATTCATCTCTTCATTCTTTCATCAAACAATCCTTGAGCATCTACTCTGCACCAGGCTCTGTGCTCAGGCACATGCCCTGCCATGGGCAACTCCAGGTTGTACACGAGAGGTCTTGAATGTTAGTGTGCACCAATACCCCCTGGGGCATTGCAGTACAGAGTCCAGGGCCCCGCACTCAGAGATTATGACTAACTAGATTTGGGGAAGGGCTCTGGGATCTGCCTTTCAACAAGTGGTCCAGGAGATTCAGCATAAGAGTGGCCACGGGTAATCCAGCCCTGGCTGTTGTGGGGCAGTTGACCCTGTTGGGGGGCAGTTGCCCTGCCCCCTGAGGCCAAGGACTCAGCCAGAGGAGGGCTGGAGTTGCCCAGGAGGCAGTTCTGGTGCTCTGGGTTCCGTGTCCAGAAAGGCCGTGGTCTTCTCCCTTTCATCCCCCATTCACACTCTGTTACCCTACCTCCTCCCAACTTTGGATTCACTAAAGATAGTGACCTATTGCTTTTCTTTATAATTCAGATGCAGAAGGCCTGCCTCCTCCCATACCTCCAGGTATGTCCATATTTTTTATAGTCCAGGCAACTTTCTAACAATAATAATGATAGTAATACTAGCATCAAATACATATAAATGCCAAGAATCAGGCACTGTTCTGAGCCCTTGGTGTAGATAACTCATTTAATCCCTACAATAACCCCTTGAGGCAAGTACTTTTCCAGAGAGGTAAACTGAGACTTAGAAAGCTAGTAATGTACCCAGGGCTGGCCAGTGGGTTTGAATCCAAGCTGTTGATGCTCTTGGCCACTTTGCTTTTGAATGCACATGGCTGTCCTCACACAGCCTCAGACAACACCCAGAAGTCACAAGTCATTGGCAGAAGTCTCTCTCAGACAATTGCCTGGAGAAGAACTTGATATCTTCTGGACATTTCTGGGGAAAGGCTAGCTTTACGTGTTGGGGGATGAGTGAGGGGGCAGTGCTGTCTAAAGTTAAAGGGCCATGGTTGGGGTCCAGGGCAGTGGATATTCAAATGAAGGCTCATCTATTGTTTTCTCATTTTATGTAACTCAGCTAAGCTGAAAATTACATGGATGATTGGGAAATGAGGAAGACCACGTTGAGTGAAAGGAGCCATTCTGGTTACCTATTGCTACTCTAAAATGTAGTGGTTTAAAACAACAACCATTTAGTTATATGTCACGGTTTTGTGAGTCGGGAATTTAGGGAGGGCTCTGCTCAGAGATTCTTCTGCTCCACATAGGACTGACCAGGGTCAGTCAGTGGTGTTCACCTAGTGGCTGGTCTGGAGAGTGCAGAACAACTGCACTCATATGCCTAGAGCCTTGGCGGGGACAGTTGGAAGGATGGGCTCAGCCAGGGCCCTCATTCTTTGCAGGGGCTCTCAGGGCCTCTTCACATGGTCTCTCCAGCAGGAGAGTCAGACTTCTTACAAGGTGGCTCAGGGTGCCACTAGCAAACCAGTGACAGGAAGTGGAAGCTGCATCTCTTAAGGCACAGTGTCACTTCCACCATATTCTGTTGATCAAAGCGGTCACAGAGCTCACGCAGGGTCAAGGGAAGGGACCTAGACCCCACCTCGTGACAGGAGGCACATCCAAGAATTTGTGGCCTTCTTTAATCTGCCACAGGACTGTCGAGAATATTCACTGAGCACCTTCAGACTTTTATCAGTTCACACTAAGTACATTGACATTTCTAAGAAAACCCTGTTCATTTCACTAACTTGTAGGCAAGACTAAGTATTTTTCCCCTGTATGTCATCGTTATCTCCCGTTTTTTTTCCCTTCTAGGTCTTTCTACAGCTTTTCAGGATCATATAACAGGTAGTCACTTGTTTTAAATCAAAATGGTAACTCCATGCAAGAGAACCATCATAGTAGATGTTGGGCGGTGTGCCCAGGATGTGGCACAAAGGGAGTGGCACAGCGTGGGTGTGAAGCTGCTTCTCTGCTGCCCATGCCAGTCCTGTCACGACTCCTTCTGTGAGAAGGCCAGGGCAGTCAGGGGCTCAGTCAGAGGAGCCCCTCAGTCCTCACCACAGCACTGCCAATGGGCATGGCACTTGTATTTCTAATGCCTGTAAATAATCACTTTTTTAACCAAAGGAGCAGGCTGGGAAGGGAGCATGTGGATCTGCCCAGGGCTGAGTAGACAGGAGAGTGACAAGAGACTTGAAGAGAGTGTGGCAGTCCATCTGGCCATACTCAGCCTGCCTTCTCTGGGTACGGTCCAATAGTGGACACCAGGATGGGCACCAGTCCATCATCCCCTGCCACATGTAGAGTTTTCAGGAATTCCGACTCCCTGGGGTTTCGGTGTCAGTGTGACCCGGTCCAGTTATTGTAACCTTAAAACGCAATCAACAATAGAGCAATGGGATGACTGGGCACTTCACCACTTCCCACCATCCGTCACAGGAATGACCAGGAATCTGTGGGATTCTCGGAGGATTACAAGTTGGTCAGGGGAGAACAGAAAGAAGAAAATTAAGCAACTTCATAATTTAGTGACAAGATCAACAAAGCATATTGTGTTTTCAAATTTCCTCTAAAATAATCCTCTAAGTTTTCTGCTTTTTTGTGTAGCATGCTGCTTTAAATATATATGTCTGTGTGTAAATGTATATCTATTTATATTAATATGACAACTCATATGGAAGAATTAGACTTCATGTGTTTTACTCTTACAGATACAAAAATCTGTAAATTCCAATCTCAGTAGATACTGAGTTAAAGGAAACACAATCTACCCAGAAAAAGTGATGAAAAAGTACTTAAAGGGAAGTCCCAGTCATGACCTCCAGAACAGTTCCCAGCGTCCCCTTTCCCTTTGCTCCAATTCGTCAGACCCCAGAGTTGTTCTAGAACCTCTTGTTCCCAAACCTCTTCAGACTCGCCTCTTCCGCCGGCACGTACAGCTTCTGTCTCTCCGGCTCTCCTGCCTGATCTCTCATGTAGATCTACTCTGCCTCTCGCCCAGCAGGCAAGAATCCTTCCACTTTAGAAAGAGGGAGGAAATGGTAAGTAGACAGGACAAATACAATATTTTCTTTATCAGATGGTAGGGAGAGAGGGAAAGGCAGGGAACTCTCGCACATTAGTACTTTTTGACCCATCAGAATTAGATTGAATGGACTCTCCTTCCCAGGAGACATTTAAGCTAAAGATCTATTCAGACAGCCCTGTGTACCCACCCATGGGGACTGCTGCCTGACTCCACCAGGCCACTAGGAGTGAGCTGGTCATCACTGGGATCACACAGTGACACCATGCGGACACATCCTGACATCCTTTTTCCTGTTGTTTAGGAGGAAGTAACTCTTGTGGAGGGGTCATTTCTAGTCTCTCCGGCTCATTTTCCAGTCCGCTGTATCCAGAAAATTACCCAACAGACATCCAGTGTGTTTGGGAGATCCATGTGGATAAAAAATTCCGCATAGAACTCATGATCCCAAGTTTGAAGTAAGAAAACAAGTTTTTAAGAGAAGTTTCTGTCTAAATAAGAATATTGGTTTGTGAAATCATAATAAAGATACTTCTTTTAGTGGGAAACATTTAGGGGTAAAACCAAAGAACACAAAATTCTTTCCAAGTTGAAGCTCAGGTTAATTTTGTAGTGCTATCCAATGAGTTACTTCTAGCTTGAAAAATTCAATGACTGGCTTATTGACATATTTGACTTAGCCTTATTTTGGTCATTTTTCTTTTGATTTTTTTCTAAAAATATCACAAAAATCCTCCTTACCAACTTTGCCCTTGTTGTACACTAGGTACCAATATTTACCCTCTTAGACTTTCTTTTTCCTTTATTTAAATTTTAAACAAATACCAAAAGGCTTTCCACGCATACACATTAGCCAATTACTCCAGCCTTGGGCCCTGCATCTTCTAAATGTTGCCTCAAAGTCAAAGGAGACCATAGAGCCATTGCCTCATATTTGACATGATGAGAATAGATTTTCCAAAGTCACTGCCTTTTTTTATCTCCATGGCATAAAATAACAGCTGACATTTTTTAGTGCTGCAGTGTGCCCAGGCTCAGGACTGCCCTTTGTATGCTTTGTCATATTCCAGTGTCACTACAGCCCTAAGATAGATGTCCTTGTCATCCCCATTAGAAATGAGGAAATCAAGACTCAAAGAAGTCGACTAACTTGCCAAAGGCTAGCTCTCCTAGGTCTATCTTATGTTTACGTCTTTTAAAGACCCAGCTCTTCACCCATACTTAATTCTGTAAGCAGAGTCTACGCAAAGCCCTTCTTCTTTTTGGATATGACACACAGCATGGTACAAACACAGCAATACTGTGAAATGCTATGAAAATCTACCTTTAGCATGCATGGAATGCATTGTCCGTGGAGTCAGACATGCCCTATGCCAAAGAATATTTTAGAAATATGTTATCTTTGTTGACAAAAACCATAAGGACACAGATAGCCCACAAAAGTGAGAAACTTGAACCCACACCTCCAAAGTCTATTGTGTTGTCAGTTGTCTATTCCTTCAAATTCTCCTCATACACATTCCTTGTGAATAACTGCCAAAGGGCAAATACTCTCCTATATGTGACATTATTTTTATTTTAAAATCAAGTTTTTTCTCCCCAAAAATTTGGGTAGGGAAATGTTGTCAAATATAGAGGTAGGAAATCTGCCTGTGATGTTGATTACATGCTGATCATTGAGGTGATTTGACTGTTAAGAATTTATTTGAAGTGTACATTAGCATTTTCTAATGTTCCATATAGGTTGTGATTGGCCAAAACCATTATGATTTTAAAGTTTCTCTTACTGTTATAACAATAAGCCTCATATATTCCCCTGGAAAAGAAGATAAGAGTTTCAATAATAAGGCATCTAAAAAAATTAATTGATATTTTATATATTAATATACAATTTAAAATATAATCCAAATACTCAATTCTATGATTGCCATACTTTCTAAGCTTTAGGATCTAGGAAATTCTAACCTGCTGCTGACCCTTCACTTTGATTCCCCCAGACTGGAAGATGTCCTTGGATGCCCGTATGACTCAGTTGAAATCTTTGATGGCCCCAGGATTGCCTCGCTCTCCATGGGGAAGTTCTGTGCGTCAGCAGTTGTGATGTTTTTCTCCTCTTCAGACATCATGACAGTGGTGTTTCGAAGTGACTCTATGATCACCAATACTGGCTTTTATGCTCTATTCAATGCGATTCCACAGGGTGAAAGAGAGTCAGGTAGGAAGCTTCCAGTAGGTTTTTGGTCTTTAAAAGACAGAACAGTTTCTAATTTGAGGGACCCCCTTATTAGCAGAGGCCTGGGATTCAGTTTTAAAATCCCCCCACGCTTGGCCCCATAAGCCCTGCTTCATGGCTGCTAGATTTTCCCACTAAGAAGCCCACGTGGACGATTGAAATAAGGCAGTGATTTGCAGCCTGTACGTAAACGGGCAGGCTGCTCCTCTCCATAGCTCCTTTGTCGTTACCCTCCGTTGGGAACTGTCCAGAGTGCTGAAATCTAGAAGCCAAACTTTCCTAAAGAATCCACTTTCCTCTACCGGCCGGCCCACTTAATACCTTGCATGCATTGGACTCTAGACTCACCCCAATGAGAGGATTGGGGACCCCTTCAGCCATGGCCCTGTAGGCAGTCATTCCAGAGCCAGGTCCAATTTTGCACCCAGCAAGCATACTACCTGCTGATTGTAGGGCATCTGATAATCAGGGGCCCTTGCTGAAGCCCCAGTGAAGCTTTCAGGTCACCAAGGAAACCAGGTAGTAAGTCTCTGGCTTCAGTTTGAGGTGAGGGGGTGGGGGTATTTGTTTCTGAGTAATGGAATTCCTTATATATTTGACCCTGAAAGGCATGTTTGAGATCTTGCCTTGGGGAGGCTAAGTAAGGTCCAGCATTAGAAATCCAGACCATTAATTGACTCAAGATCATCATTCACTCACCCAATAATATTTACTGAGGTCCTACTATGTGCCAGACCCAGTTATAAGTGTGGAGACACAGCAAGCTGTATGGCGCCCTTGTCTCCTGGAGTTGATAGTAGGGTGGACATGGGGGAGAGAGGGAGAATCAAGACACAGAAACAAGTAAATAAACAAGATGGTTTTGGGCAGTGATAATGGCTGGGAATACAGAGCAGGTAGAATAGAAGAGAGTGCCTGAGGTGGATGAGGTGCTGCTGTGGATTGAGTGGGAATGGACGGCCTTGCTCAGGAGGTGACATGTGATGAATGACAATGAAGGGACATTCCAGACAGAATAGCAAATGCAAAGGCTCTCAGGGAGAAAAAAGTTGGACATTTTGGAGAAATAGAAAGAAGGCGAGTGTGGCAAAGCCTGTGGATACAGTATAGGAAAGCTGTCCCTAGGGTGTCTCCAGGAGACAGCAGGTAATTCCAGCTGTCCACAGCCTGTCAGCCCCGAAATAGCCATCTCCATTGGGCTTTATGAAGTCATAGACACTCTAGTGGCCCACATGCCCTCAGGGGATTAAATCTACACTTATCCAAGCACTTATCCAAGACATATCCATAAAAGCCACTGGGAACCCATTTCCCCAGGAACCCAGAATTGTGGCACAGAGAACCACATGGCAAGATCTGCAGGAACCATACTGTGCTGGGAGCTGAGCACTGTGCTTTATATTCACATTCTCATCAAATCTTCACCACAGCCCTCTGAGATACAGGCTGCTTAGAGTCCCCACTTTACAGATGAGGAAACTGAGGCCAAGGGAGATGAAGTAACTTGTCAAAGGTTGCACAACTAGGAAGCAGTAGAACTGGGGTTTAAACCCACCTTTATCTCACTCTTAAGCCCTTAACTCTAACCTATTATGGAATCAAGACATCCTTAAGGTTTTGCTCTTGCATTTATTTGCTTTAGCCACAAACGTGGGAGCTAGAAATCCTTCCTATTTCAAACTTCCCCAACTCAAAAATAAAATCTTCCTCTATTTAGAAAATGCACCAGAGCTGCGGCTGGTGGGCGGTTCCAGACGGTGCTCAGGACGCCTAGAGGTCCTCCACCAGGGGACCTGGGGCACTGTGTGCGATGACCTGTGGGACCTGAAAGAAGCTGAGGTGGTGTGCCGACAGCTGGGGTGTGGACAGGCCATTGCTGCCCCTGGAAGGGGCCACTTTGGCCCAGGCTCTGGAGACATCCTTTTGGACAACATTCAGTGTTCAGGAAGCGAGAACCACCTTGGCCAGTGCCCTAGCTCTGGCTGGTCAGACCACAATTGTGGCCACCATGAGGATGCTGGTGTCATCTGCTCAGGTAACCTCTCCTTTTATGGCAGCTTCTCTCTGATCTTTCAGCCAGCAGCTTCTTAGTGATGGATGGAGGGCATGCACAGAACAGAGCCAGGGAAGCTAAGGACGGTGGCCTGACAGATGAGAGTCCCTTCAGCCAGGTTGACAGTGAACCCTGAGGGCCTGACTCCTTTCTGAAGACACACACACAATTGGTGGGTCCTGTTCTCTGAAACTTTCCCAGGTCTGAAACTGCTTTTCTAGAATTTAAACATGCTCTTTTTCTTGTGTGATACGAAGCCTGCCTGCTTGAGAACTGCCCGCACTAGAAAACCACCACTTCTTTGTCTTCATAGAACTTAATTTAGATTTCCTAAATTTGCCCCTTTTTTCATGCATACAGATGCTGGAGACTGGGCTCCAGACGTGACCCCTGCTCCCCCAGGTAGGTCCAACACTATGAATTTCTAGTATCTCTTCAAAGTGAATAAGAAGTCTAATCTCTGTCCTGACCTAGACACTGATGGACAGTGACCTACATGCTGGAATCACCTAGACAGCTCTTAAAATTCCTGATGCCCAGGCTGCACCCCAGACCAGTCACATCAGAATCTCTGGGGTCATACCCAGTCATCAGTCATACTTAAAGCTTCCCGTGTGATTCCAAAATGCAGCCAAGGTTAAGAACCAGTGACTTGGACAATGAGCTAAAAACCACATTTCCCAAATGAAATGACATCCAAAACTCTCCTCTCTGGATGGCAAAGCAAGGAAGGGCAGGAGGGGAAAGAAGGAGGCAGGTTCCATCGCAGTGGCTAAGAAGGGGGTCAATACGGAGAGGAGAGAAAGTGGAAAGGTTTGCCTCTCGGGAATGTAGATTGGAAAGTGAAAGCATGCAAGAAAACAAAGGTGCACTGAATGCCAAACTCTCCCAGTGGGTCAAGAGCAGACTGGAGATGAGAAGTGAAGCCATGTGGGGCTTTTTTGTGGGCCTCCTGGCTTAGCCAACACAGCAGGAGTAGAGAAAGGGTAGACCTCCTCCTGGTAATCTACTCAAAGTCGATGTGTGGCAGTGACCTCCTAGACTCAAGATTCCAGCTACATCAGGGCATGTGTGGTCCTGCCTCCTGCAGCTGCCTGCCTCTCCAGGACAGGTTCTCAGCAGCCACTGCCCTGCCCGCTAGCACCCTGGGCCCCTCCCAGCCTCTTCTCCAACCCTGACTGGTGACTGCTGCCACTCTCTGCCCTCAGTGGGGTCCTGGGTAAGAGGAAGGTCAAGATCAGGTTAGCCTTGTGGTGTTTCAGGGCCAGGTAAGGTGGCTAGCATCTGTCTCTACAATGGGCTGGCACTGCCATGATGCATTTGGAAGCACACTTGGTAGGGACCTCTTACCTTCTCCAATCCAGGTCCCACAGGCATCCTAGGTGGAGGTTGCCATCTCTTGTAGGCTGCCCATGTGGTGTGGGTTGTGAGGTGGACCTGTGGGAGGAAGAGATTGATTTCCCCACCACTGGCTGAGACCTCACATTTTCATTTTGCACTGAGAAACACAAATTATGCAGCAGCCCTGGAGAGGAGGCAGGGCCCACAGAACACTTTCTCAGGGACTGGCAAGCAGGGAAGTTCCCTTTGATTCCTGCTGGCCTTTCCTCTTCTTGCCCAATGAGGACTCTCTCCTAGCCTGGGGACAGGAGGAGGGAGGGCATGGCTTTGGGTCCTCAGAGAGCTCTGGGCCCAAGCCTTCTTGCAGCCTAGGGTTTCAAACCTCAGAAGCTTTTCTATTTTTTCTCTCTGATATAATATCCCTTTCCTGAGGCAGAAATGCATGGCTAACTAGAAAAGAGAACGGGTCATGGAATAAATGGAATTCGGGGTTGGGGTGCAGGGGAATGGAACCATTTTTGTCTAAATAGTATCCAACTGTAAGCAAACCTCTTTGTGATAGAACACTATACACCTGCCTGGACACACACAAAATAAGGCCTTTGGCGTTTAATTCGTTGAGAAAAATGTTATATATCAAACATTTTATCACAGGAAAAATGCTTCTGAGACACTTTAGTTTAGAAAAAGTTTGTTCTCCTGCTATCCAACACTCTTTCTGAAGAAGGACTCAGAAGGACAGCTCTTCACCTTGCAGCAGCACTGCCTGAGGAGAAAGACAATGGGGATAAAGGAATTCTCATATGCATCTGACCCATTTCCTTCAAACTCCTTCCTCGCTAAACAGTGAGAGTAAAACTCAAACAAGTTCCAGCTTTCCAGTGAGCAGGCTTTCTGGACCTGCCCAGCCCTTGGCCTGCCATGCAGTGGGGACTAAGGATACATCTAGAATATAGAAATATATGCTACACAGAAATCCAAGCCAAAAGGACACACGAAAGGAGGAAGAAAGGACCTTCACACATGTTGGAGATCCCCTCTGAGCCCTGTCTTACTTCAATGGAGTGCTGCCCAACCTACCTTTCCCACCACGGGTCTTAGCTTTCCAGATTTTGTCCTGCATTTTGGCACTTGATAAATTTCTGCAGACATAGTGGCATGCTCATAAGCCCAGTAGTGTTACTGTGGGTGATGCCTCAAGACTCATCAACCTCAGGACAGCCCTTGGGTTAGTGGACCCTAGCACATAAGAGAAAACAAGTCATGTAACTGTGTTTTCTCTGTGATTTTTCTGGTGAATCACTGAAAGAAGGAGAGAGGCTGCATCCCAGATCAGGGAGAAAAAAGAAGTGAGCGTGTCCACTCCATGTATTAAGACTCAAAGTAGTCACAGGCTTATTCATTTGTACTTAAGTATAAGGGATTTTATGGTGTTAAGCTCTTTCCTGATTTTCTTCTGTTTTGACTTTTGCAGCTGCCACTCCTCAGGCCCCTATGCCACAAGGTAACTCTCTTTCATTGAAAGTATGACCTGTCAAGGACTGAACCTCTTTGATAATTCGTAAAAGCAGAATAGATGTCTGTCTGTCCTAGCTGCCACGAGGGGAAGGAATTGGTGGGATGGAGTCCTCACAAGTGGATGGATCATCTACATCTGAATTGAGCTGGTTTGTATGACAGGAAGTTGGGGAGAGCATTAATGAAGCATCAGCTGGACACCCCACACCTGCTACATACATGTCCAATCCCATTGCCAGTCTCACCTACGATTTTAGAGTCCTGCCTGCCAGTCATACATCTTTCCCCCTCCTTCGTTCCCTCTCAGGGATACAATCACATGCCAGTTAAGCACGGCTACATCTAATACCAGCATGATTCCTTCCCATTTTGAGATTTGCTGTTGAGCTTGGTGGAATTCTGGATTCTACACCTGGGAAAATTGAGAAAATGCAAGGCGCATGTCTGAAGAAGCCAAACGTAGGTCTCTTGTCTGCTTTTACAGGAGGAAGTAACTCTTGTGGGGGAGTAATTTCAAGCCTCTCGGGCTCCTTCTCCAGTCCTTGGTATCCAGCAAACTACCCCACCAACGTGGAGTGTGTCTGGGTCATACAAGTGGCTGAGAAGTTCCACATAAAACTGATGATCCCAAGCCTGAAGTAAGCAGCTTTTCCCTTCTCTACTTCAAAGGCCAGATTCAATTGGAAGCCATGCTTTCCTCAAAGAGATGGCCTTTCTGTGTGTCTTAGTCTGTTCGGCAGCTATAACAAAAATATCATAAACTGTAGCTCAATAAACAACAGAAATTTATTTCTCACAGTTGTGAGGCTGGAAAGTCCAAGATCAATACACCAGCAGGTTCAATATCTGGTGGGGACCTGCTTTCTGTTCACAGATGGCCATCTTTTCACTATGATCTCACATGGATGAAGGGAAAAGGGAGCTTTCTCAGCCCTTTTTATAAGAGCATTAATCCCATCGTGAGGGCTCTGCTCTCATAACCTAATCTCTTCCCAAAGGAACCCACCTCCTAATACCATCATACTGGGGGTTAGGTTTTAACACATGAATTTTGAGATGACACAATATTCAGCCTACAGCACTGTGTAACAAATCCTTTCACTTCTTAGATGAAAATTGGTCTGGTCATCTGAGCTTAAGAGAGTCTTATAATCATTTAGCTCAACCTCCTATGCATTTGGAGAATATCCCATGAACATCCCTGACACCAGGCCATGAAGGGAGCCTCAGCTGGGGTGACCCAGATGTGAAGATCTCACCCCTCTACTCTCAGCCAGCTCCATTTGGGACACAGAAAAGAAAAGGAACCCAAACCTTTTCTTCACTCTCATTTTCCGATCTTCGTTCTTTCCTCTGATGCTACACAAAATACATCTGTTTGCTCCTCCTTTCAAGAATTTCTATCATGTTTCTACCAAGCTTTTTCTTCTACAGATTAGGCAGCCTCAGTTCATTCATTCCTCTTATCATGCATATTGCACTTCCTACTTCTTTCTCCAAGCATCACACATTTTTAAAGGAATTCATCCTCTTTTAGTGCATATTTATATGTATATATACATATATATTCATATACACATAAATGAGTAACTTTTTAATGAAAATATTACTTTTCCTGATAACATTTAACCCTGGTTTCATCTTTCTACACTGGATTGCATCTGGGTCATTCTCTGTTCCTGACATCGTCATGCAGTCTGTCCCGGACCTCTGCCACTGCTTTCCATCTGTGTTCGTTGGCCACAGCGGTTGAGGATCTGAATGGTTAAATGCTGCCTTCAAATTTAAAATGGGCTGGGGGCTGGCCCGTGGCGCAGTGGCTAAGTCTACATGTTCTGCACATTCCACTTCGGCGGGCCAGGGTTCGCCGGTTTGGATCCCGGGTGTGGACCTACGCACTGCTTGTCAAGCCATGCTGTGGCAGGGGTCCCACATATAAAGTAGGGGGAGATGGGTATGGATGTTAGCTCAGGGCCAGTCTTCCTCAGCAAAAAGAGGAGGATTGTCAGCAGATGTTAGCTCAGGGCTAATCTTCCTCAAAAAATAATAATAATAATAACAAATTTTAAAAAAAATTTTAAGTGAGTTGGCAGTGGAGTGAGGGATGGATTAAATTAGTTTTACCTGATGGCTAAAATTCCTTTTGAATAGGGAGGACATAAAACTAACATCAGAGGTCCTTATGTATTATGAGCAAAATGTATTTATCATTCACTCATTCATTCCACACTCATTTATTTATTGAAAGCAATGTGGGAAGATTTCGTACCATATATTTCAAATCCATGAAATTCACAGTTCTAATGTTTTGGGGCACAGAGTATCATTTCATCACTTCTGGAAAGTGTTTATTCCAAGCAGCTGTGATGACCCACATCCCCTGAAATCTCAAGGTCACCATTCCAACATAAACTTACTACTATAGTTTCAGAGCACACAAATCAAGGAGCTGTGTAATGTGTTGCCCGGAGCCAGAGCTTAGTTGCTGACTTCCAAGTTTTGATGTTTTTAAATCTAGATTTATTGATATTTGGGGTTTTTTTCTTAGGACATAAAGTTGGTTATTTGCCCCAGTGATTCTCAACTGGGAGTGATTGTACCTCCCCACAGGACATTTGGCCATATCTGGGGACATTTTTGATTGTCTCAAGTTGGGCGAGGGGGGTGTGGTGCCACTGTCATATAGTGGGTGGAGTCTGGTGTCCTACAATTCTCAAGACAGCCCCCACAGCAGAGAATGATCCAGCCCCAAATGTCAATAGTGCTGAGAGGGAGAAACTCACATTGCACTGAAGTTTGCTTCTATTTTTCTGTTTCAGCTTCTACGGAGATTTGTTTCACACTCAATTTGTAAAAATTATATCCATATTTAAAATATGCCATTTCATTCTTGCTAAGTGAAGTGTGTCCTGTTTTCTAATGAAATGATTTCTCAGATTACAGTGTCACCTGTTACTGTCACACTGCTGTCACCTTACACACAAATGTTATCACTTTTTCTAAATTTAAAAATGGGTTATTTTGAGGCACTTGGCTCTTACTTTACTGGAATAGATATGTTCCGCAATAAACAGGTTTTCAAATTCAGCAGTTTGTACACAAATGTAATTGTGTCCATTGTGTATGTATTATGCAATGAGCACTTATAATGCATGCATCAAAGGCTATTTACTGTTGTTTAAATGCCAATGTGCATATCTCACATTTTCATTGTGTTAGATAAATGTTGACATTCTTTAGTGTATGTTTAGTGATGCCACTTTTTGTGTGGGTCCTGGTCTAGGAATGGGTTTATAGGGCTGAATAAGACAGACAAGATCTCTACCCTCACGGAATTTGCATTGTAGATAGGGAGACAAATAGTACTCAAATAAATTGGTAACTTGACGGACAATTTCAATTAGTGATAAGTTGATAGGTGCTATGAAGAAAACAAATGTGCATATATGGCAATAGGAGAAAGTCAAGAGAACACTAGGCAGGATGATCAGGGCCAGCTTCTCTGATCATCCAAGTTGGATGAAACATGTCATGAAAACACTTGATTTGAACCAGGCAATTTGGGGCATCAGAGGGAAGAGTCCTACTCAACAGGCCCTTGGAGCTTTTACAGTTGTGACCACTTATCCCTTCTCTGGGACATGTTGAGAGTTTTACCCAATAAGACCCTAGTAGACACTTGCCACCACCCCAGAGAGTGGCAGGGTGTGAATAAAGAGCCGGGGGACATTCAGGAGACACTCGAAGTTGAGAGGAAGATAGTGGGAGAGACTGAAAGCCACTATTCCAGTTGGGAGGCCGCTGAAATCAACCAGGTGAGAGAGGATCAAAGGCTGACTGACCTGGGCAGTCCCAATAGGGAAGGACAGGAGGGCAGGTTCAAGAGATATTTAAGAGGTCAGGGCCACTAGTGGAGTGTGTGGTTGCAAGGAGGTGGCCAGGATGATTGCAGTTTCTGTCTGGGTGTGATGCAAATGATGATTCTATTTAAGACATCTCTGCACGTTTCCTTGGGGAGATTAACTCTGCCTGTGCCTCCTCAGATTAGAAGACGTCTCTAGGTGCCCCTTCGACTTTCTTGAAGTGTTCGATGGACAGCAAGTTGCCTCACTCTCCAGCGGCAGATTTTGTGCTGGCTCGGATCTCACCTTCCTCTCCTCTTCGAACATCATGACCGCAGTGTTCAGAAGTGACGCCATGATAACCAATACAGGGTTTTATGCTCTGTACAATGCCATTCGGCAAGATGAAAGGGACAGTGGTAGGTGTCCTAATACTTACCTAGAAGGAAGTAGATCTAATTTGTGTCCTTTCCCTTTAAGAGAGGAGATGCTTCCTAAATCTGACCTGCGGAGCCCACCTTCATTAATGACATCCGCTCTGACACTAACAGGCCCCAGCCCACCCTCCCCCTGCTCTGCCTCTCACTGTCATCTTCCTCCACCAGAACATCCCAGCTGAAGAAACAGATGGTTAAATCTCATATCTTGCATTGGCTGTGTGTGTAGATGAAGGATCCAAATGAGGGCCTCCTTCTTCTCCAAAGGAAGAGAAAATGCAATAGGGCAAATCCTTCTGGAACAAAACTATCTCAAACTACAACTACAACCCACCTACTTCCATCTGAATTCAATACAAAAACACTCCAGAACACTCATATAGATCTCTTAGGATCTCCTGGATCCTTACAACAGTCATAAACCAGGAATATTGCGGGCAAATCAGGGCACAGGGCCACCCTGCCTAGACTCCAACAGCCCAATGTGGGAAAATATGCCCAAGTGCTGGGCATGCTCTATCTGATGAAGGTCCTAGAGTGTGGGGACAGCACCACAGCTCAGCAGCCTGTTTTCTTGTCCCCCAGGTGCATCCCTGAGACTGGTGAATGGCAGTCACAGGTGTGAAGGCCGGGTGGAGGTCTTCTACAATGGCACCTGGGGCACGGTGTGTGATGACAGCTGGGACCTGACAGATGCCAGGGTGGCATGCCAGCAGCTCGGCTGTGGTGAGGCCTTGTCAGCCCCAGCTCAGAGCTACTTTGAAGGGGGCACTGGCCACATCATGCTGGATGACGTGCAGTGCATAGGGAATGAAGCCAAGGTGTGGCAATGCACACACAATGGATGGTTCTCCCACAACTGTGGGCACCACGAGGATGCCAGTGCTATCTGCTCAGGTGAGCCTTCATGGGACAGAGTACACTTCAGAAAGGGAGTCTCACCCACCAGCAGCCTCTGGGAAGGAAGAAGTCAACACCTGCAGGCAATTACTCAGAAAGGAGCCCTGGACTTTAAGCCGTCTTTTTAAATCAATTTGCTTAAGAGTTAGTTTTCTTCCTCTAAAATTGCTGTGCCTGTAAAATGTTCAAAGACCCACCTTAAAAGGTTAAGTAGGTGGTTTGTATCATCAGACATCCCATTCTTGGATAGACATGCCATGTGTTGGTAACAAGCCACTCTCTCCTGAATAGGAATAGTAGCTGGTGTCCAAAGCGTGCTTGACATGTGCCAGGCTCTCTGCTGAAACCAGTGCGTTCATATTCTCATTCATACTAATAAATACTAATACTAATGCATACTAATAAAGTAGAGACTATTAGCATCCTCATTTTATTGATGAGACAACAAAGGCATATCCAAGATCACACACAGGTCCGTACTCTGTAAGTATTGCCTAACAGGTGCTGTGCCAAAGACTGAGCTCGGCTCTGTTACTAAAGCTCCTTCATCCCCATCACTGACCAAAAGTAAATAAATACCACCTTTTCAGTTTCAGCACTTGCGGCAACTGGATGAGCCATCACGAGACTGAGAAGCAGAGTGTGCTCCCTCACCCAGTGGGCTGCCATAGGCTAACAGTCTTTAACCAATATTGACTGGTTTTACTACTACAATCCTAGCTGCCGAGAATAGAATGTATTTAATCCTAAAAAAAAGGAACCTGATTTTTTTTTTTTATGAATTACGTGACTGCCTTACTCAATCCATCTCTCATTATCTCTTGTGTCTTTGTGTAGGTATCGATGGCAATCCAAAACTAAGACCAACAGGTATTGCTCTTCCATACTTTTCAACTTGTTGCCAGGTCCCTGATGTATGTGAATCCTTTATCCTGAATTTGGGGCACAGTTGACAGCATAAATTCTCAGCTGCTAATTAACAAGAGCAATGCAGCTCATTAGTGTTGATAAAATGGTGGGGCTAGGGGCAGCAGAGGGTGGGGAGAGAGGTGGGAGAGAGTTAGGAGAGAACGAGGGTTCAAACTCACCAGAAATGCATCTCTGGGCCACTGGGGTTCTCTGAGTCAGTATCTGCTGTGAACAGAGGGTTGATTGCTTGCAGTAATGATCATGCGGTAGATGCTGGGGGGAGCAAGGAAAGAGAAACCCCAGGGGCAGCATCTTCTCTGTTCACCGGGACACAGAGAAATCACAGCTGCGAGTGTCAATATTTTCAAGTACTTTAAAGGAGCATTCTGGATCAAAGCCCTTGCTTACGGTATCATTTTTTCTCCATGTGTTTTCACAGACCCGCCTGGTGACAGCCCCCCTAAAGGTACTTCAGCTTTATTGAAACCCTTCGCATGGTTTGATATTTGCTCAGTTTTCAGTTTTAGCACTTCCAGCAACTAGATGAATGCTCTTTCTTCCTTTTACACGTGAAAAGCCCCAGCACAGAAGTGCCTTTAACAAATTCCACACCAGATCCAATATTTCAGCCATTAATGGGATGCTTTAAGTAATCTTGGTCTTGATTTCAGCCAGGGTCTGTGGATAATAAAACGGAGGAAATTCTAGTCCATGCTGTTTTGTCGCATCGCTGCGTTGTCTTCACATCCCTTTCATTAAAACGTGTGCTCACACCTGTCTGTGCACATGGGTTCATAAAGCCCTGGTATGTCACCATCATTTCCCTTCACAATAACCCCATAAGCTTGATAGGCACATGTAACGATCTTGTCTGGTAATGAACAGAATTGGAAACTCAGAGGAGTCTCCAAAGCTGACTTTGTCAGTTACCAGCCAAAGCAGCCCCAGAACAAGGTCTTCCTTCTGCCCTCACTCCATCCCCTCTTGACCCTTCCAAAAACACCAGCAGAGGCCAATGCACCCTTCTCATGGGGTTTCTTCATTGTTTCTTGCAGATGAAAATTTCCACTGTGGTGGTTTGCTCACAAATCATTCAGGCTCCTTCTCCAGTCCTTGGTACCCTAAAAAATACCCCACAAATGTGGTGTGTGCCTGGGACATACAAGTGGATATCAGGGCTCATGTCAAACTTACATTTGCAGTGGTGAAGTAAGTAAATACTGCCTACATTTACTATCCTCTTCACTTGATTACAGACACCAGGAATACTGCCTGCTCCCTCACCTCCATGAAAAGAAAAACACCCAACTTCCATATTCAATTCTCAAAAGTGATTTTTCTTCAAAAGTAGTATTGATCAAAATTTTAAATACATGGATTTTTTACCCCAGCAATTCCAGTTCTGGGAATTTAGTCCACAGATAAAGGCTCCTGTGCACCGAGGACAATCAGGGCAGCATTCTTATAGTAGCAATAGGTTGGAAATAATCTAGCTGCCCATCAGTGTGGGATCAGATATGCAGATTTTGGTACACTCATATATTGTTGTCCCACATCTAAGGTGTATTGTTATGGAATGATCTACAAGAAAACCATGGACAGTAGTAGAGTCGCTGCCATTTGTGCGTAGACCATCCCCGGAAAGGAGCAGTTCATTGTAGCTGCTTCTGGGAAGGGGAATGAAGTGAGGGGCACTAGTCAGGCGTGGGAGAAAAATTTTACTTTTCACCAAATACTTGCCAGTACCACTTAAATTGTATTCCTTGTACTTATAATACATATTCAAAAAGTACAATTGAATGAAAATTTTAAAAATTAAAAGATTTTTAGAAACAGGATACGTACTGCCTGTGTCAACGGGGTGATCATTTCCTCTGACCTGTGTGAAGAGATGTAGGTTTCAGACAGCTTTTCCAGAACCCTTCCTGAACCCATCTGGGCAGTGCTCACTGGGAAAAAGCCCCAGGGGATTGAGTCTGAATGATATCCTTACTTCACAGGATGGAAAATTTCTATGGCTGTCCGTACGACTTCATTGAAATCTTTGATGGGTCACAAAGTGAATCTTCTTCTCTGGGAAGGTTCTGTTCTGGTGCAATGCCAATATTTACCTCCTCGTCAAATCGCTTAACGGTGGTCTTCCACAGCGACGCTATCATCACCAACATCGGCTTTCATGCATCCTATGAGTCTCTCATGCAAGACGAGAACGGCACTGGTAGGTCCTTCAGTCATTTTAGCCCCTGTCTCTGCTTGGTATTGAGGGCGAGGTTGGATGGCCCACTCCATGCCTGGACACTAGGGACTTGAAAGTGGTTCCCCCCTCCTCAGTTTACCCCCAAGATCTGACTGGAGAAAGTGGTCAGATGTGGAGTCACGCGTGCACATGCATCTTCTCATATTAGCGCACATCACATGCTCTGGGAAAGGGTTAGCTGATGCTCTCTTTGAGCCTGTTTCATTCAAAACGCATGCGTAGTGTCTTTTCATCTGCCTGGAGAACGCTGTTCCCCACCAAGAGCAGCAGTATCCAGTGTTCACGTGCTTGGGGCTTCCCACTCCACACAGGGCTTTCAGGGGCCTCCTTTGGCCTCTGTGAAGTAGACAGTCCTTTCCAGGGAAAAAGCTTTAAAAAACACCCCCTGAAAATCACACTGACGTGAGAGATCAAACCCAAAGTCCCTTTGCAGTCACTTTAACCCACAGTAGTTCCCTCCCTCGTGGGAGAGTGGAGCTTTGAGAGCTGGTCGGCTCAGAAGAGATGCCCATGTCTTCCGCGACAGCTGCAGAAAAGGGGTCGCCCCCAGCGCAGTGAGTCGGGCATGTCTGTGTTTCCCAGATGTGGCGCTCAGGCTGACCAACGGCAGCCACCGGTGTGAGGGCCGCGTGGAGCTGCACTACAACGGCAGCTGGGGGACCGTGTGTGACGACAGCTGGGACCTGCACGATGCCCAGGTGGTATGCAGGCAGCTGGCCTGTGGCAGGGCTGTGTCGGCCCCCGGGCAGGCACATTTCAACCGAGGCCTGGGCCCCATTGCTCTGGACGATGTGGAGTGTGTGGGGACTGAAGTCAGACTGTGGCAATGCCTGCACAGTGGCTGGTTCTCTCACAACTGTGGCCACCACGAAGATGCCGGTGTCATCTGCTCAGGTGGGCCTGATGCTGAGGCAGCAGGTGGGTGAAATGACATTCCAGCTCTGAGTCTTCTGCAGTAGGGAAGTCCTGGACAGGCCATGTGTCACTGTTTTCCAAGCTTCAGCCTTCAGATGGCCCTGCACCATCCCTGTCATACCCACCTCCCACCCACCTACCACCCACCTACCACCCACCTACCAACCACCTACCAACCACCTACCACCCACCTACCACCCATCTACCAACCACCTACCACCCACCTACCAACCACATACCACCCACCCCCCCACCCACCTACCACCCACCTACCACCCACCTACCACTCACCTACTACCTACCACCCACCTACCACCCACCTACTACCCACATTATAATTTTAATCCTTTCCTTTACATCGACTCTCTTTTCTCACTTAAATGAACTCATTTTACAAGGAAACTTTCCATCACCACCATAAATGGAGAGCCAGGATCACTTGCCATAAATAGGCAGTAGATAAAAGTAAACATGCAATATCACAAAGTTAAAATGTTTAAAAATTAAAATATATGGTGAACTGTCTAATGAATTCATGCCCATGCATATCTGAAAATATTCTTAATCAGAATGGAACTAAATGTAAATTTTTAAATTTCAATGCAATAAATATGTAACCCTTAAAATAGAAGTTGCACCATGGCAAATTCTCTCACACCCCACCAGTGATGAGTCATGCCTTTGGGAACTATCTTTTTGGTTCAACCCCCTCGTTTCACAGGTAACACAGAGATCTTGCTGAAAGTCACAGAGTTGGGAGCACAGGTGCTAGCCCAAGGCTCCTATTCCTCAGCATTATCCCTGCTGAGTTTCTGCAAACAAATTCAGTAGTTGGAGTCAAAGCCCCCATTTATCTCTCCATCCGTCTAGGTTTGGCTGGAAAGAGGCAAACTGGCTTATCAGCTAGACATGGCAGCAATGACCTGAGATAGGATGAAAGGGAAGGCAGGGGTGGAGGTACTGGAAGGTTCTGAGAGAAGAGGAGAGAAGTCAAGGGGCAGAATCAATGTTCTGAGCAAATCAGGAGTGAAGCCACATGCCTAGTGTGACATCAGAGGATAGGGCCGGGGGCCTAAAGAGCAAGGAGGTTTGGAACCAGGGCCCTGGCCAGAGCTGTGGCGGGGGTGGGTCAGAGGTGACAGGGAAGGTCACAAAGCAGCAGCTCAGAGTTCTCTGTCATCCCAGCCTTTCGGCTCCCTCCTGGTGCTGAAGTTGCAGGTGTATGTCCTTGAGATAAATGCGGTTCTGCCCTTTACAACCTGACAGTTACTCTGGGAGGCAACACCCACACACCCAGGAAGAATTACAAAACCAACCCAACTGGCAAGATAGGTGCTCCACACGAGCAGACCATCACTGTGGCCACAGTTTGCCCAAAAAACACAAAATGACATTGCAGTGTCTGTCAGCAGGACAGAAATGAACCCGGAGACCCAGGACATCTGGAGCTTGTAACCATGGCAACTCAGGGCCATCTCAGATGCCCAGAGTAGGTGAAGTTTCTCCCCAAAACAAGACATGCACTTTTCTGTTTCAAATAAGCAAGTGGACCCCTTGGGTTTAAGAAGAATGAAAGGACGTGATGTACCCTCACCTTTTGACTTGCGTTTCTCGTAGCCTCCCTGCCTTACTCAACACCGTCCGCTGCTGTGAGTCACCCAGCTTCAGGTAACTTCAGTTGTTCTTAATTGATTAACTGTCACTTGCCTTGGCAAAGTCACCTTGGACAGTAGGATAGTGGTTTAGGAGTCAAATGTCCTGGATTCATCACTTTCCAGCTGTGGGGCCTTGAAGAAATCCCCAAAACACTTCATGCCTCCATTTCCTCCTCTGGACAAGGATGAGGAGGAGGACAGCAGCATTTGTCTCCTAAGGCCGCAGTGGGATTCAGTGGCTCTCCGTGCGGAGGAGCTGGGGCAGTGCTTGCCGTGTGGGTCACGCTATTTACGTGTCAGCCGTAGTTTTCTCGCCGCACCTGTTCTGAGCACTGCAGAGATGCATCTCTGTGTGCTGCTTTCTTCCCAACAGAACTGTAAAAGGAGCTGAAAGCATGTCTTGCTAGCCTTTCTCTGCCTTTGTGATCGGCCCAATAGTTGTCACATTTCAAATCAGGTCAGCTGCTTTCCCATGCAGTGTCTTTAAGACTAAAATACAACACTCATGGAGGAGTTGGAAAAGAAAGGCCCCAAACCTTCAAAGGAAGCACCAGAGTGAGTTATACTGAACAGCAGTGATGCCCAAGAATGCTTTCTTGACTTTAAACTATATCTGTTTACAACAAAATCTAGCAACCACCGTGCTTTGATTTTCTTGAGCCTGTATCAGCTGGCTCTTGTGCCCTGCGCACACACCAGATGGGTGATGGAAGGAGTAACCCCCACAGAAAAAGGACTGGGAAAGGGGGTCAATTTAGAATCAGAAACTGTAGATAATCCACAAGGTGGAGAGCCCACCGACAGGTAACTCGGAGTTAAATGTGTTTGACATTTAAGACATTTTTCTGTCTGTCCTTAGCATCGTTTCCAGAGCCCACAAAGCTGCCCACATCAACAGGTAATCTTTTCTTCTCTCTTCAATTGCCTTCCTTTCACAGAGTTTTAGCTCAGAAAAGTTCCAGCCTTATTGTGGGAGGAAGTGTCCCTGTGGAAACACACCCCTCCGCAGGCTCAGGCTAGCCATCCGAAAGCCTGTGGCTGGAGAAAGGGCCATAATGTCCAGGTTCACCTGGAAAATCTGTGGTTGGAAAGTGAGAAGAAAGAAGCTGTGAGATGCAAGAATGGCTTTTGGGGACGAGTTTGGAAGCTGGCACTTAGGAATGCTGAGGGTAGCCTCTGAGCCCAAATCTCCACCCCTTCCCACTGTGAGCTCACCCTGGCTGTGTTCAGAGCATATCCTCTACTCCCTTTCGTAACACTGCCCTTTGAGCATGGGGGTCAGCCTGTAATGACTGCTCTTTACACTCCCCAGAGCATCTTCACATATGCGGTTGCACCTGATCCTGGGAACAACATAGACGGGAATTACCATTGTTGTCACTGGAGCAAGGTGTGCAAAGGCACGCAGAGAATCTTACACACACATGCACACACACACACCCTCCACTTAGTGTGTGCATGACAGCTTCTCATGAAAATTCAACAAACCCCGTGCATGCCAGAAACCAAGACTTCACAACACGTAGTGAAAGAGAAGGAGGCAGCTATGCAGTGATGCAGGTGTCTGGGCCAGCTGGCTAAGGAGCACAATCGTTCCTTAACCAATTGTACCCACAAAAAAACCACT
This sequence comes from Equus asinus, assembly GCF_041296235.1. Lineage (NCBI taxonomy): Eukaryota > Metazoa > Chordata > Mammalia > Perissodactyla > Equidae > Equus > Equus asinus. Next base: position 10,140,789 of record NC_091791.1, on the reverse strand, counting down.
GAATAATACCCAAGGCAAAAATAACTGAAATGAATGACACAAAGTGAAAGGAAGGGGTAGATTTCTTATTACCGATTATCAGTGCACAATTTCCAGGAAATACTGGCTCTTCTGGTGGCCTTTCTGGATGAACCTTGATGGAGGTCATTGTTTAGAACGTCCACCAAGGTCTGGGCCTGCAGCTGGTGAATGCGTCAAACAGGTGTGCGGACTGAGTGGAAGTCTACCACACCCACACCTGGGGCACGGTGTGTGATGACACCAGGCCATAGAAGATGCCCACAGGGTCTGTAGGCAGCTTGGCTGTGGCCTGGCTGTGTCTGCCCTCCCAGGGGACAGCTTCAGCCCTGGGTCAGGCAGCCTCATCCTGGACGATGTCAACTCACCTGGAAGCCAGTCCTCCCTGGGGCAGTGTCTTCATGGCAGCTGGTTCACCCACAACTGTGTGCACACAGGGACGCTGGTGTCATCTGCTCAGTGAGCTCAAGTGTCTTCTGGGCCACTCATGGAGCTCCCCAGGCCAAACCTGGAATTTACAGAGAGAGTCTGGAAATACATCTGTGCCTTAAACCTTCCCCCATGTCTGGAACAGCAAATTTCTGTTCTAACTCCGAAAAATATGCTAGCTGTTTAATATATGGGAGGGCGCCATTCATCTTGAATGTCCACAAAGGTAAATTAATTGTAAAATAAAGGAAATAATGGTGCTTTTCTCACGAAGTTGTTGGGAGAATTAAATGAGGCATTCCAAATAGAGCACTTAGTCAAGCATATAACACACCATAAACACACAAAAATGTTAGCTATTTTGTTGTTTGTGGTGGTATTTTAGTTACTAAGGCAAATTCTGTCAGAATCACTACCTCAAAGTTTTAGCCAGGTGATACAATCCACACCCGGCTGTAAAAACCCAGAGGGGACAGTCCTAGATGTTTAAGAACAGTTGTTTACCAGCATTGTTGAGTCCCATTTAAACTGAGACAATGACCTTTGAGCCACCCCAGCATCCTGCTTTCTATTATTAAACCGCTCTCATGTTTCCTCCATCTTTGCAGATTCTGCAGCCGCTGTACATCCAGGAGTCTGTGAGTTCACATCCACTTTATCCGGGTATTGGTGACTAGCCATCTAGTGCAGGGGTCCCACGCTGGGTCTCCCTTTCCAGCCTTAACTTTCCTTGACGGTGTTCTGAGTTCAGACCTTTCCACCCTCCCAGATGACCCAGAGAATTTCCCATTCCCATGAGGCCCGGCTCTGCACCCAGAGGAGCAGCTGCTCTGGGTGTTCACAGGCCGATGTGTCATCCCTCCTGCATGTGAGATCTGCATTTCAGCAGGCCTCGGAGACACCAGTTCTTGACCCACAGTGATGGTTCGTGCAACAGAGGCCGTAGCAGGCCAGAGAGGGTGGGAGGTTCTGGGGGCAGGTGGGCCTTGTGGCGGGAGATACTCTTCTGCCTGCAGCCCACCTGGGACTCAAGATGCTGCAGCTGAGCTCTGTGGTTCTGACAAGGTGCCCCAGGCCTGTGGGGCCTTATCTTCACACTCCCGACATCAATTTTTTTTTCTTTTACTTTCTTATTCTTAATCAGAATAATGTGTACACATTTATGAGCTGCTGTCACATTTTAAAGGATAACTATTTTATAGAGATCGAGTGGGGTTGTTTAAAAGCAAACTCATGCATGTGACTGAGATGGTTTTTGAGAGGAGTATGAAATTTCACTGTACTTGTTTGCAGTGTACTTATGAGTACTTTTTTTTTTTCTTACATGTATAGTTTCTTCAGCTCTGGGGAAACAGCCACATGTTTTCCATCCAATAGGTACTTTTTCCGGTTCTTATATTTTGTAACTATTTTTCTTAGGCTGGGTTCCCCACATCTGTGGCCAACAGAAATATAGCCAATATTATTCTCATGGTCCTGGCGCTGTATAGAATAAGAGTTGTACTCGTTAGAGTCAAGCAGGTGATGTGGTGGATTCTCCTCATGTAGGGACCTTTTCAAGAAGAGCCAGGTCACCCACCCACCCTCAGTAGCATCATTGCAAGGCCTGTATTGAGGTCCTGATGCACAGAGCGCTCTTGTGGACCCTTCTCAAAGGAGACCCCCTGAACCAGCCCCAATCTCTGGGACTCAGAAGCTGAGAATTGACTTCATCTTCTTTTGGTTCAGAGGTCGCTCTGACTTGGTCAATTCCTTCCCCTCTTGCAGCAGCGACGCCATCTCTTCTGCTCGCTTTTCCAGCCCCCAACCACCTCCATCACCCCCAATAAATGCATTACAATTTTTAATTCAAGGAAAGTTAAATTAATTCTATCCTGAGAATTTTATAGTATTCTTGGAAAGAGTTGGGTTAAAAATGCAAAGTCTAAACTCCAAGCATTCAGCTGAATTGTTTTGAATTTTTAGAGCAATGATATGAGAAATGACACCTAAAAAAGAATGAAAGCAGAAGGTTGTTTTTAAGTGTCTTTTCTACAAAGCCAGCTCGCAGCACGTATCCCCATAAAGAAACTGCCCAGTTTTAGGAAAAACATTGTAGAGTTTGTGCTAAATTTCAGATACACAAAGCAGTCCTCTCATTTCCTCTGCATCTATAATCTCCCAGGGGATATATGCTGCCTGAATGGTAAACTGCAAACTAGGGTAGAGGCCTCTGACTGGAACGCTGTCTTGTTCAAGAATAGAGGGAACCTTCTAAGCCATCTTGGCTCTTGGCTCCTGCAGATCTGCCCATGGTGAGGCTGGTTGATGGGAGGAGCAGGTGTGAAGGCCGCGTGGAGATCCACCACAACGGCACCTGGGGAACTGTGTGCGACGACCTCTGGGACATGCCTGCTGCCCACATGGTGTGCCAGCAGCTGGGCTGTGGGGTGGCCCTGGTGGCCCCAGGGAGCAGCCTGTTTGGTGACAGCTCTGGCCCCATCTTCCTGGATGATGTGCAGTGCACAGGCAGTGAGACCAGCCTGGGGCAGTGCCACCACCGGGGCCTGTCTGTCCACAACTGTGGGCACCACGAGGATGCCGGGGTCGTCTGCTCGGGTACACAAATTCTCCCAAGGCTGGGTTTCCCCCACAAGCAGCAGAGCCATAGCTGCCAGGCAGGTCAAACCTGAAAGGCTTGGGGTTCCAGGTCAGGTGAACAACTTGTCCTAGTTTGCCTGGAATTTTCCCAGTTTTAGCCTGAAAGTCCCTGTCTCAGGAACCCCTCAGATCCAGACAACCCAGGGTGTTGATCACACAAGTGTCAAGTGTGCCAATGTCACAGCTTGGCCCTAAGAAGGGAAGAGATCCTATGGGCAAAATCATACATAGGAAGCAGGAAGTTGTGTCCCTGCTCTGGGACAATTTTTAATTTCCAGGAATGATTTTTCTCTGCGTGTCAATCTCATCAGTTTCTCATGAAGCTATTTCTCAGGGAGTTCTATATATGAATACCCTCCTGATTTGTTGATTGCCATAGTTGGGTCTTTCTTGTCATTAGGGGCAATTTTTATGCAACTGTCCAAAAAGCTGAATGAATATTTAAGAACTCTGTTTTGTTATCCTTTGTTACTAAATGATGTACTCAATAAACATCTGCAACCCCCACCCGACTGGCAAGTCTCTCCACAGCCCAGAGCCACTCCCTCCCTCCTCAGTGGGTGGGGTGGAGATGAAGTTCCTGTGGGATGAAGATGAAGACGGGGTGAGGACATTTCTATCCCACTCTATTGTTCGATAGTCTTTTAATCTGAAGGGTGAGTGTTTGGACAACTCTGAATTAAAATGGCATCAAACCCTCGTCTGTCCCATTTTGTAGCCTCAGATCTCCTGAGTGGCTGTTGGTGGCTCCTCCCTGGAAAAGCTCAGATAGATGCTTCCAATTAGCGTCAATAAGCCAGGGTCTCACCTAGACAAGGGAAAGGTAGTTCAGAGATGCTACCTAGTTTGGGCTCAGTCTTTAGGAAAGCTGATCTGCCTCTGACGGTGCTGCATTTGCGAGAATGTCCTGAACCACCATGCTGGCAAAAATGTGGATTCATGTGCCCACTCAGCTTGTGCCCCATGAGTGTTTTGTAAGTGTTCCCCTCCACTAACATGAATGCCTTGGCTTTTCTCTTTTAGGTCCTGAAGCTGCCCCAGCATCAGCTCCTACAGTTGGTAATCCTCTTATTGTTTCTTTCATAGCTTCCTGGTCACTGAATCTCTCTAGTGGATTCTCTGGTTGCAGCCAGTAATGTCAGTCCCCATCCAGATTCATGCCTCGCCCAGGGCTGAAAAAACACAGGGCTGATATGGAGCGAGAGGTTACCAGCAGAGCTGGCCACTTGTCTAGTCTCTGCTTCTCTAAAACTTTTTTAACTTTGAATCTGGGCCAAGGAACAAGTTTGAACTAAAGAAAATAATGGAAAGTTGAGTTTGATGCAATCCCACGCTGTTAGTTAGCCATTTGATGACTCAGCTCCAAAATAGATTTTTACCCTTATCCTTGCAATGATCATATTTCATATCCAAAGATGGGAATTATGGAACGGAATATTTGAAATCAGAAATAGCCTGGAAAAGCCAGTCACTGCCTTTGTGAGCACTAATTTGCTCTTCTGGCAAGCTGATCACATTCCAATAAAACCCCTGAGTTTTCCCCAGACTTGCCCGTCATCAGGTTGGTGGACGGGATGAGCCGCTGTGAAGGGCGCATCGAAGTATACCACAATGGCACGTGGGGGACGGTGTGTGACGACCTCTGGGACATCAACGCTGCCCACGTGGTGTGCCGGCTGCTGGACTGCGGAGAGGGCATTGGTGCCCTGGGGAATGGCCACTTTGTGGAGGGTGTGGGGAGCATCCTCCTGGACAATGTGCAGTGCCAGGGCAACGAGACCACGCTAGGCCACTGCCGGCATCTAGGCTTGTTCATGCACAACTGTGGCCACAGTGAGGATGCCGGGGTCATTTGCTCAGGTACTCACTCTTTGTTTCTCCTGAGGCTGCTAGAGCCCCTCTTGGTGGGGGACCTGGAAATGCACATAAGGAAGCTTGGGTCCAGTTCCAGTCCTCCAAACACATGCTCTGGTCTGTTCTCAGGGTTGGTTCCAGGAGGCCTCTTGGTCTTTCTTAGCCTTTCTTAATTTCCTGACCTACCCAATGCTTGAGCCAACATCCATGAGTTCACTTTAGAGCCCTCAGTCTCTGCCAGCTTCAAGGAACTACTGGATCCCCTCTGTTATCCACCTACTGGGGTAAACTGCACTTCCAAGACTTTTGCTTAAAATTTTCTGTTTTGAGCTTTAAAGCTGACTTTGTAGCACTGCTTTGGGAATTCCATGAACAAAACCCAGCTCCTCTCATCTACACCCTTGGTGAAAGCTTCAACACCATTTCCTTTTGGCCTCGACTGTTTAAGATAGTTTCCCTTTCTTCTTTTCTTAATTCATCCCATTTTTGTATTATCTAAGGCTGCCAGAAAAGTAGAACAGAAAAGGAAATCAGATGAAATGAAAATGTCCACTGCCCAGCTTATCTTAACTTTATGGAACAAAAACTAGGATCATAGGATTTAGTTAACCCATCCATTTGTTTGACAGATATTTATTGAGCACTTTAGGTGCACCAGACAATTCTAGCGAAGATGTAGTAATGAGCACAAGAGACCACAATCCTGCCCTCGTGAGGCTTACATTCCAGGGCAAGTGTTCAGGATCATCTGAGTTTCAACCCTGATAGATCATTAGCAAAAGTAAATGAACGTTGAGTTAGGAGTCAGAATATGCTTTATCATGTTAAGGAACCACTGTCGTTTAACATTCGGACAATTTAGTGCTGGGTTACAAACTAGTTTGGTGAGGGTGAGAAATCAATGGTACAAACCTAAAGTCTGGATTAGGAAAATTTGGGGTATTTTAATTCTCTAGAAAGTATTTCCTCTTCATTGCATCTGTGAAACAGGCTTTCCGACCCATCTTGGGAGATTATACTGTTCTCACAACTGGTGAACATTTCTCACCTCCTGCCTTCGTGCTTCCCTGTCTCTATTTCAGTCTCATCCAAGAAATATTTCTTATTTTGAATTTCACATTTCAGAAGTCATTTTGCATCTAACTTTAGTATATCTGGGGTATAAAATTTTTTAATAAAAATGTATTTTCTAGATTTCTCATTTGTGGGTGGGATTTTTACTTTAATTTTATCTTATTTCGGTTTCAATTTTGTTTTACAATTTCAGCATCAGCCACAGAAATGACCACTTTACCTGGTAATGTTATTTTCTTTCTTGCTTTGTGACTCATCTATGTATTGCCTTGCATACAGTTAGGGTTGAATATATTCCTTGAATGAAATGGTAAATTGAACAGATAGTAATTGCGCACCTTCCGTACTTAGGACACAGTATGTCCAGTTTGCTCCCTCCCTCCTGGGTGCAACAGCAGGTCTCTGAAATCAAGTTATAGTCACACGAGCTTAATTCATATTCTCATCAGGGTTCACACATTTGGGTATTCAGTGAGTTAATATTTTGTAACAGTCACAGAACTTCAGGTATCTCAAGCAAAACTCTTTCACTAATCTGCATTTTCAGAAACTAGTAGAGTACACATCTCCCACGTGTGTTTCACAGTGGAGTCCTCCACTCCATTGGTAAGCAAATTTTAAAAAAGAATTTGTGTGGACAAATAAGTTGGGGAAATACCATATCCATCTCTTGAAGTTTCATGGTCTTTTAGCACATTAAAGTCTCTGACAAGTCCTGCAGTAAGGGATCTTTTGTTAACTTGTCTTAACCCAATGTTTCTCAAACTTCCTTGACCACTGAGACCTTCTGAGTGAAAATGTAGCGTCACAGGATTTAGAGCCAGAGAACCTGGAATTATGTTCTGGCTCCAGACTTAACCAATAGGGTGACAACGGGCAAGTCCCCTTTCTTCTCAGAGCCTCGGTTTCCTCATCTGTAGAACAGGAGGATGAAAATAGTCGCCTGAGAGTTTGTCCTGGGGACTGAGTGGCATACACATGTGCAAGCACAAAGTGATGGCAGCTTGGTAGCCACATTCCTGAGGGACGCATGTGCTGCCACCTGCCCAGACCTGCCTGGCTCTGTAATGTAAGCAACTCACATGTCCTTTGTGCACTCCCCTCTCCTGGACACTCTGGAGATCATCTTAGGACTTGAGTTGGTCAATATATGGCTAAGTAAGTCAGAGAAATACTATCTTAACTCAACTCAAGTCGACTCGACTCAAGTTTTCTCTGAACTGGAAACAGTTATGAAAGTAGCCCATGGTCCATATTTCCAAAATCTCAGAGCCCTCCACCAGGCTTAGTAGAAACTGACCTCTAAGGAAAAGGAGACAATGAAACAAACTTCCCTCTTTGTGGTTGGATTGTGAGAATCCGCCTCCAGCTCTTTTAGGAAAGGACGAGTTTGATATGGCACCATCCAGTGTAACATTTTTCCAAGAGCTGGAAAAAACCTTAGAGATTGTTCTAGACATGAAGCCACAAGCGGGCAGCCCATGGGCCAGTTTTGACCCATGGATGGGTTTTGATTCAGACAAGAGAGTTTTGCCTAGGTGACGTTCAATTTTTTTTTAATTTCACATTTTAAAAATGAGAGATTTCATATAAAAGTCCAGATTTCAAGTTTCGACGGAAAAACCAAAGGATGGGAAATACTAGCATGAATTTTGGCAGGGCACCAACTGTCTAGAGTTGATCAGGGAAGGGCTCCCCTTTATTTGGGCATGTACTGTCTGGTTTCCTCGTGGCCCATGCCAACTAGTTCTGGGCCTGGGGGCATCTCCATTTGGCTGCTTGGTGCTTCTCAAACTTTAATGTGCATATAAGTCACCTGGAGATCTTGTTAAAATGCAGGTTCTGATTCAGGAAGTCTGGGGTGGGTCCTGAGAGTCTCATTTCTAACAAAGTGGTGCAGATGCTGCTGGTCCATGGACTGCCCTTCAGATGCAGCAGCTGAAGCTCAGAGATGCAAAGGGACTTGTCCAAGCTCACATGCTTGGTTACCCAAAGAGCAGAGTCTAGAACCCGGGTCTCTTGGGTCCCAGACCCATGTACCAACTTCCCCATTATTTGTTCTCTTAGCTTAATGAAACACAGAATAAGAAATCAAATAGGAACAGAACATAATCAAATATGAACATGGCTGGGGCATAATTTGAAAACAGTGATTTTTTTAAAACTTCTTTACCAACAAACTTGATTGACATGAATGGTATTTAATTACAATTTTCTTTAATTTGTAGGAACTGTTTGACAGTTCCTACCTCAGTTTCAGCCACAGAGTTGGTCCTTACACCCTATTACAAGTTTTCTCTTGATTTGTCCTCTTCGTACCTATCTAAGGGGTATTGCTGTGTTGAAGTCCTACCTAGATAGTACAATTTTACTGTTTGTCCAGGAATCACTTGGCTGAATTAATCCCTTGGAAAATTGACTAGAAGCCAGCAATAGATGAGGAGGGCCTCTACGCAGCCAAGTTGAGGTCCCAACATTCAAGCCCAAGTAAAGCATTGAATACACACGGGCATGTTCCACCGAGCCTGTTGTTCTTACTTTCTATGCACTCATAACAATTGGCCGTCTAGTCTCCCTACTGACTGTGTATTATGAGAGACTACAGATTGGGGAGGGGGTGAGGAACTGGGAGGGGTAGACCTCATACAAAAGCCACATATACAATGGCAGGAAATGCTAACAGATAGTCTGACAGCTGCAGAAGTGTTCAGAAACCCATTAAATGTCACCACACTTTCTAAATGTGGTGACATGGAGCAAAAATGCCCACTGACCTCAATATCCTTTGAGACCCCTCTCTATGACAACCCTGAACAAAAACGTTTTTTTCCTAATGAGCTTGAATCATGGAGGTTAAAATATTATCAATAGCTTTTGTTTAAAAGGACAGGGAAGTGTTTCATTTCAAGAAAGTTTTAATTTATAACATTCACATGTTTTTAATTTGGGTACTTTACCTTTTACTCAGGAGGGTGGGAAATAACTAGTCCTCACACTTGAATTTTCCAACAAGGAAGCCTGATAGATGAGATCATAGGAAAGGCAGAACTATGTATAATCAGAAAATAAATACTGACTGTCCTGTTTATGTGTCATATTCAGGCATGATTTCCACTTTGGCAGAAGTGACTCCTTCACCCGGTAATGCCCTCTGCTGACTGCAAATGTAGGCAAATGGGACAACAAGATCACCTCTGTCATGCCACCAGGGCCAAGACTAGACAGCTTTGGGGATGGTGTGCTGTCAGATTGTCATTGTCCATGAGCAGAGCACCTAGTCTGTGCCAGACCTCGTGCCAAGCAGGAGGTAGTGTGGGGGCAGTGAGGAAGATAGAGAGGGGATCTCCCTGGCCAGGTCGGACCACCAGTCGTAGGTTCTCATAGCATCACACATCTCTCCTTCATTGTTCTTGTCACAACTGCAGTTTTACAGAGCAGGAACCATATCTGATTTGTTGGTTGTTTTGCTCTAGCATCTAGCACCGCGCCTGCCACAGAGTAGATGAATGAATCAAGATTTGATTAAGTAAAGGAAGTGTATGGTTTCTACACCCCAGGAACAGAGAAAAGAAAACAAGTTAACTATAAGACAATTATTTTTGCCATTTGCCAGGTTTTGACCAATTGCCTTTTCTTATTTCCAGAATCTTTGAGTATTGCTGTAGCCACTTCAACAGGTAATTTTGATGTTATTTTGGGTTCCATTCATCTTGCTTGCTATAAATGTTTTTATTTGATTTTTCAATGAGCTCATTAAACAACTATTTATGCCCTGAGCAAATGTTTAGATTGTTTAGAGTTTTTAAGTATGCTTGTATTGACCTGACTCACAAAAGCAACCTCTAGGTCCCCTGATGGTGAGTGAATTCTAGGCAACCCAGCTAAATGCATGGGCCAAGGGCAAAATTAGTTCAGCCAGTTCAGCCAAACATAAGCAATGAGTCATTCACTGGACTGACTGACAGTCTAACCATCCATGGGGAGAGTTTCTCCTGGAGACCAACCACCATGTGGGTGCTGCCAGAATGGTGGAGTGTCAAGCTATGGCTTTTACTGACCCTCCCTGACATTCAACCAGTATTCAGTGAGGATGGCTCTGTGCTGAGGCGGTAAGGGATGCAGAGTGGATCAAGGTAATACGTAGCTCTCCTCTTGTACCATAGATTTTGAGTGACGCTGGTTGGAATTATCCAAGGAGTTCCTGATATTACTCAGGTTCAAGAACTCTACAAATAGAGTATTGGAGGTTTATTTTAGGGGAGAGGACAGTAAAGAGGGTGCTCTCCCCTACTCTAGGTGCTGAAGCAATCAAGAAATCAAATATGAGAGTCAACACCAAAATATGGCCTTTATTACTGATAAAGCTAGGTTGGAGGACAATGCTAAGTACAAGAGAAAAATGGACTTGCCATTCTCTCTTTTCCCTCAGTCTAGATCTTGGGACAGCCCACCTAGGGAAAGTTCCAGTCTGCAGAGCTCACCCTTTCCTGGGTCAGCGCCTCCCATCCATTTGAGGAAAGGAGGGAGGGCCAGGGAAAGCATGTCCCCCATTTACAGAATCCTTGTTAGATGGGCCCCATACAGTGGGGAAACTTGGACCAATGAGTGTTGCCCTTTGGCTAGGTAATCTCCACCTCCAAGGGGAGAAGTGAAGGGTGGGCAAGAGGAGTGAAGACCCGAGGAGCAGAAGGGCAGCCTGGAGGCAATGGAGGATCTGGAGATACCCTGCCATATCCCCAGTTGGGAAAGCAGGAAGACAGGACAAGGCAGTCACCCTGATCTATGATGGCCAGCTTCATGTCTCCTGTGTCTTATAGAAACATGTGTGTCTGATATGGCTGTCTTATTGCTGCCTTGTTATTTTGTTCATCTGCAGCTTCAATCTCAACTGCTGTGACCTCCATACCAGGTAAAACACTGTCTACTGTCCCATTAAGTGCCTCTTCTTGGAGGTCCACTTATCGGTCTAGGCTGTTCCATGAAAATGTTGTCCCCAACACAGCCTCAGTAAAAACAGAAACCGAGGAGTCCTCTTCACTGGCATTGAAGTTTCTTCTTCTCTTTTTCTGTAGATATCTCTCCAACCTCAGCAGAGGCAATCTCTCCATCTGGTAAAGGTTCTCTTATTGTCCTGTCTAAATTAATGAGACCAGCTTCTCACTTGTCATGTTCTATTTAGAAAATGAGCCTACTCCATGACCATTTTGACTACAAAGTAAACCTCAGTAAGAAGACACATGGAAGTATCCTTTCTCTCATTTTCTCATTTTTAAGTGCCCTATTTTCTTTGCTCATACACAGGTGTATCTTCAACCTCAGCAGAAGTGGACACCCCCCCCGGTAATGTTTTCTGCCTGTCACATTTCTTAGGTTAAATATAATCAACTCTCCTTCTTTCTGTTGGACGAATGAACATATGTACTGAATAATTTGTCTATGGTATAAGCCCCAATGTAAACAGAAGTCCCAGCATCCTTTCACAGAATTTAAGGTTCACGTTCTCTTTATTCATCCATAGACACAGGACTGGTCCCTCCACTAGGAACACCTTCTGCGTGTAGCGCTAGTCTTAATCAGATGTGCCCAAGGGAGGTGCGGGCTGGGGGCCCACACTTCCACCTGCTTGGCTCTGTGTGTTACATTTCAGGTGATGTTTTGACTCATCTAGCCCACCCAGTGCACGTGCTGGAGAACTGGGTTGTGCTAGTCTTGGTTCTATCCATTTGCTCTTCCATTTTCTACCACACGGCTGTTCAAACCACAACATTCCATTCTCCTTTTAGCTGACATTTGAGTTTGGTCCTTCTTTGTTTGCAGATACAATTCTCACTTCAGGCGAAGAGCCTTCTTCACCAGGTATGCTCTCTGCTCCTTGCAGTAATCCCGATTAGCAACTTTCTGAGAAATTCCCGGCCCAGCAAGAATTTACACACCGAGAGTAAACATTTCCTGTTTCCCCAGGAGAGGTCAAGGTAGAAGAGAGAAGAGGAGAGGTCAGGGAGGCCAGCTCAGCCCTCCTGAGTCAACTCCAGGGAAGCTCCAGGCTACTCCCCCAGGAGTGGCTGTGATTCTGAACACAGTGAAGGCAGATGTGGGCACAGGATAAATAGGATAAAATAGCATCAAATGTCAACCCTGGAGGATACCTTAGACATGACCTACACCCACAATTCTCAGATATTAATGTGCAAGCGAACAGCCTGGAGAACTTGTTAAAAAGCAGATTTGGATTCAGGGGCTCCAGGAGGAGCCTGAATTCTGCATTTCCCACAAGCTCCCATGTGATGACCACGCTGCTAGTCATGGGCCACATTTGAGGAGTAAGGCACTAAACCACTGCCCTTGTTTTGTAGGAAAATGAGGCCCAGAGAAAGAGGACAATTGCTTAAGGTCACTGTCTTAGTCAGCTAGGGCTGACATAACAAAATACCAAAGATTGTGTGACTTCAACAACAGAAATTTATTTTCTCACAGTTCTGGAGACTGGAAGTCCAAGATCAAGGTGCCAGTAGGATCAGTGGTGAGGGCTCTTCCCTTGATTTGGAGACGGCCACCTTCTCATTGTGTGCTCACAGGGCCTTTCCTTAGTGTGTGTACACTAGTAAAGAGAGAGAAAGAGAGCGCCCTGGTGTCTCTTCTTATAAGGATACTAATCCTATCGGATCGGAGCCCTCCCTTATGACCTCAGGCCCCATCTCCAAAAACAGCCACATTGGGGGTTAGGGCTTCAATACGCGAATTTTGAGGGGGCACAATTCAGTCCATAATAGTCACAGAGCTGGAGCAAGGCAAAGTTGGGGCTCTTGGCTCCTGTCCAAGGTCCTTTCTACTCTCAGGCTTTGCTGACGAGTCTACCTGTGTGACTCCTTCAAACCCATCTGACAATGATCCCTTCAGTAACAAGGCCTTTGCTTTCTTCTATTTCATTTATTTTCTTTGTTTTCAAGTCCTGATTATTTTGAAGATGTGTGGGGTCAAACTCAGTGAAACCAAAGTTTAGGACATTCTTTCCACTTACATTTAGTTATTGTTTTCCTCTCTCCCTCCCTCCCTATCTCCCTTCCTCCCTTCATCCCTCATTCCTCACTTCCTTCTTTCCCTGCCCCACCATGACTCCACTTTTGGCAGAAGATTTCTTGTCCTGTACTTCCTGTTGGCTCTTGACATTGCACAAGGCAAGCTTTTCTTTGTAGCCCTGGTTGATGGTAACACACATATTGTGTGGCACTCACACATTTTACTTCCTTTAGGAAAGCACGACAACTAAAATCACTTCCTGCCTCTTGGAGTGTGAGGACGGATGTGATGGCCATTAAACCATTATCTTCCTTCCCACTGATCCCTGATTCACTCCATCGAGCCCAGAGTGAATGTGACTCCCACATCTTATGCTCCTGACAAGCAGAGTGGTGCAGAAAGAGTGTATACCTTGGGGGCCTCACAGGTTTGAACTGTGGATACCTGGGCATGTTACACAAGCCCTCCCAGTCTCTGCTTCTCCATCTCTAAAATAGTGATAGTATTTACCTGGCCCAGTTGTAAGGATTAGAGATGTAAATTATATGACACATTGTAGATGCCCAAAATGGGAATTGTTGTTAATCTACCTTGCGAAAAGCCAACTTCTCATTCACAATTTTACCCCTGAATATGTAACTCCACACAATAAATAAGCAGGGTTGATTCTGCTATAGGCAGCTTATGGAACAATCTTGTTTTCGTAAACTTATAGTCTACAGCATAAAATTTCAGTGAAGTCAAATTTTAAGCCTTTCTTTTAACTGGGAAAAACATTTTTTTTTGGCAGCCACAGATCTGATTTCAACAAAAGTGACACCATCACCTGGTAATGATCATATCCTGTTGCCAGATTACAGTAGTTTAATTTTGCAGTAATTTATACAACCATACTCAATCATAAAGGTCGTTGTTACTTTTCCCACTTGCTTCCCTCTATACATTATCTTATGGAATTAGACCTCTCAGGTATGATCTTGCTCTTCTCTAGAAAATATTTCTGAGGAATCTGACTTGATTTTCTTCATTTCATTCTCAGCCCCTATAAAAATTTTTCCTATAAAATCTAATGCTTTCATATTCTTCCTTTGAAAAATTCAGCGTATGTGTAAAGCTTCTTTATTGACCATTTAATAAATTATTTTATTTTTGGAGAATAAACAGGACACAACACCACTTGTTACATTTTGATGCCAAGAAAACAAAACTTAACAAACAGTATTTCTGCACCCAAACCAAAGTAGAGACTTAAACAAAAGCATTAATGTCTAAAATTAGAGAAAACGGAGCTGGCCCCGTGGCCAAGTGGTTAAGTTCGCGCGCTCTGCTTCGGTGGCCCAGGGTTTCGTTGGTTCGGATCCTGAGCACAGACATGGCACTGCTCATCAGGCCACGGTGAGGTGGCATCCCACATGCCACAACTAGAAGGACCCACAACTAAAATATACAACTATGTACTGGGGGGATTTGGGGAGAAAAAGCAGAAAGAAAAAAGAAGATTGGCAACAGTTGTTAGCTCAGGTGCCAATCTTTAAAAAAATAAATAAAATAGAATAAATTAGAGAAAAGGTTTGATTCTTTTTCAGCTTTGAATATAAATATGTGACTTTGAGGGTTCAGATTTTTTAAGGTCAGTTTTTCTGTTTTACAGTTACCATTTCAGTCCGTGAGGAAATGGTCCCTTTACCTGGTAATTTTTCTTTCTAAGCACTAAAATTATCATATTGTTATTAATACTGTTAGGATCATATTTCTTCTTCATTCAAATTCCCTACTGTTTACAGAAAACTTCTAAGAGTTTATAGGTATATATGTGCAGACACAGATGTGTGTGCACACCACACACACCTTTGTGGGTAGGAAGCCTCAAATTCACCTTCCAAGACCTCACTCTGAAGATATTTGCCTTTGTTCACAGTTTAAACAAGCATGGTTACCTTGCTTCCAGTGTCACAGCAACAAATTAGATGAGGAGATAGAAACCATCCTAGACCAGGATGTTGCAGTCGTGAGAAGCTGAAGCCAGCGGTGTTTATTAACGTTCACTAAGCATCTTCCATGTGCCAACCAGTGCAGGAAATTGAAAAACAGTCACAAGTGACCAATTTATGTGAAGACAAATCGTTTTACACACATCTGTGGGTGTGGCACCACCAACATAATATTGGTTTTATTTTTTTTTTACTATTTTTACTTCTTAAGTCACCTTTTTTGAAGTATAATTATATACAATAAATTGCACAGATCTATGAGTTTTGTCTAATGTATACAACTGTGTGACCACCACCACGATCAGGATAGAAAGCATTTCCATCACCCCAGAAAGTTCGCTCATGCCTGTTTGTAGTAAATCCCTCCCACCTCCCCCAGCAGCCACTGCTCTGCTTCTGTCACTGTAGTTTAGATTTGTTTTTCTAGAATCTCATATAAATGGAATCAAATAATATGTGCTCTTTTCTGTCTGCCTTCTTTTGCTTAATAAATTGTTTTTGAGATATCTCCATGTGGTTCCATATACTGGTAATCTGTTCCTTTGTTTGCTTAGTAATATTCCATTGTGGGGATATACTACAATTTATTTACCCATTTTCCTGTGGATGGAAATTTGGATTGTTTCCAGTTTTTGTTTATTGCTGAGAATTCTCCTATGTACAAATCTTTTTTTATTGAGTTCATAATGGTTTACATCAATGTGAGATTTCAGTTGTACATTATTTCTTGACTGTCCCCACACAGGTTATCCCCTTCACCCCCTGTGACCTTCCCGACCCCCCTGCCCCTGGTAACCACTGAACTGTTTTCTTTGTTCACGTATTTGTTCATATTCCACATATGAATGAAATCATCTGGTGTTTGTCTTTCTCAGTCTGGCTTATTTTACTTAGCATAATTCCCTCTAGGTCCTTCCATGTTGTTGCAAATGGGACGATATTGTCTTTTTTCTTAGCTGAGTAGTATTCCATTGTACATATATATATACCACATCTTCTTTAGCCAATCATCAGTCAGTGGGAACTTGGATTGTTTCCATGTCTTGGCTATTGTGAATAGTGTTGTGATGAACATAGGGGTGCATATGTCACTTTGGATCGTTGATTTCAAGTTGTTTGGGTAGATACCCAGTAGTGGGATAGCTGGGTCATATGGTATTTCTACTTTTAGTTTTTTGAGGAATCTCCATACTGTTTTCCATAATGGCTGCACCAGTTTGCATTCCCACCAGCAGTGTGTGAGTGTTCACTTTTCTCCACATCCTCTTCAACATTTGTTGTTTTTTGTCTTGGTAAATATAGCCATTCTGACTAGTGTAAGGTGATATCTCATTGTAGTTTTGATTTGGATTTCCCTAATGATTAGTGATGAGCATCTTTTCATGTGTCTGTTGGCCATCTGTATATCTTTCTTTGAAAAATGTCTGTTCATATCCTCTGCCCCTTTTTTGACCAGGTTGTTTTGTTTTTTGTTGAGTTGCATGAGTTCTTTATATACTTTGGATATCAACTCCTTGTCTGATAAATGATTTTCAAATATTTTCTCCCAGTTGGTGGGCTATCTTTCCATTTTGTTGATGATTTCCTTTGCTTTGAAGAAGCTTTTTAGTCTGATGTACTCCCATTTGTTAACTTTTTCTTTTGTTTCTCTGACCCCAGTAGACGCAGTATTCAAAAAGATGTGGCTAAGACCAATGTCAAAGAGTGTCCTACCTATATTTTCTTCTAGGATTTTTATGGTTTCAGTTCTTACGTTCAAATCTTTAATCCATTTAGAGCTAATTTTTGTGTATGGTGCAAGATAATAATCTACTTTCATTCTTTTGTATGTGGCTGTCCAGTTTCCCCAACACCATTTATTGAAGAGACTTTCCTTTCTCCATTGTATGTTCTTGGCTCCTTTGTCAAAGATTAACTGTCCATAGATGTGTGGTTTTATTTCTGGGCTTTCTATCCTGATCCATTGATGTGTTTTTGTGCCACTTGTCTATTTTTATACCAGTACCATGCTGTTTTGATTACTATAGCTTAGCTTTGTAGTGTGTTTTGAAGACAGGGATTGTGATGCCTCCAGCTTTGTTCTTTTTTCTCAGGATTGCTTTGGCTATTTGGGGTCTTTTGTTGTTCGATATAAATTTTTGGATTCTTTGTTCCATTTCTATGAAGAATGTCATTGGGATTCTGATTGGGATTGCATTTAATCTGTAGATTGCTTTAGGTAGTATGGACATGTTGACTATATTTATTCTTCCAACCCATGAACATGGAATATTTTCCCGTTTCTTTATGTCTTCTTCAATTTCTTTGAATAATGTCTTATAGTTTTCAGTGTACAGGTCTTATCCTCTTTGGTTAAGTATATTCCTAGCTATTTTATTCTTTTCGTTGCAATTGTAAATGGGATTGTATTCTTAATTTCTTTTTCTGCTAGTCCATTGTTATTGTATAGGAGTGCAACTGATTTTTAAAAATGATTTTGTACCCTGCAACTTTGCTGTAGTTGTTGATTATTTCTAGTAGTTTTCTGGTGGATTCTTTAGGGTTTTCTATATATAGAATCACATCATCTGCAAATAATGAAAGTTTCACTTCTTCCTTTCCAATTTGAATTCCTTTTATTTCTCTTTCTTGCCTAATTGCTCTGGCCAAAACCTCCAGTACTATGTTGAATAGGAGTGGCGAGAGTGGGCATCCTTGTCTTGTTCTGGTTCTCAGAGGGATGGCGTTCAGTTTCTCACCATTAAGTATGATGTTGGCTATGGGTTTGTCATATATGACCTTTATTACTTTGAGGTACTTTTCTTCAATATCCATTTTACTGAGAGTTTTTATCATAAATGGATGTTGGATCTTGTCAAATGCTTTCTCCGCATCTATTGAGATGATCATGTGATTTTCATCCCTCATTTCATTGATTAGTGTATCACATTGATTGATTTGTGGATGTTGAACCATCCCTGTGTCCCTGTAATGAATCCCACTTGATCGTTGCATATGATTCTTTTAATATATTGCTGTGTTCAGTTTGCCAATATTTTGTTGAGGATTTTTGCATCTAAGTTCACCAGTGATCTTGGCCTGTAGTTTTCCTTCTTCATGTTGTCCTTGTCTGGTTTTGGTATCAGGGTAATGTTGGCTTTAAAGAATGTGTTAGGAAGCGTTCCATCTTTTTCAATTTTTCTGAGTAGTTTGAGAAGGATAGGTACTAAATCTTCTTTGACTGTTTAGTAGAATTCTCCAGAGAAGCTATCTGGCCCTGGACTTTATTTTTTGGGAGGTTTTTGATTACTATTTCAATCTCTGTACTTGTGATCGGTCTACTCAGATTCTCTGTTTCTTCCTGATTCAGTTTTGGGATGTTGTATGAGTCTAGGAATTCATCCATTTCTTCTAGGTTATCAAATTTGTGGGCATATAGTTTTTCATAGTATTCTCTTATAATCCCTTGTACTTTTGCAGTATCTGTTGTAATTTCTCCTATTTCAATTCTAATTTTATGTTTTTGTTGATTGCTGAGAATTCTGCTACGTACAACTCTTTCTGTGGACATGTGTTTTTCATTTATCTTGAATAAACACCTAGGAATGGAATAGCTAGGTTACATAATGTAGGGTTTTTTTTTATTATTGAGATTAATTGACGTATAACATTATATTAGTTTCAGGTATACAATATTTGTATATGTTATGAAATGATCACCACAATTAATCTAGTTAACATCTGTCACCATACATAGTTACAATGATTTTTTCTTGCGATGGGACTTTTTAAGATCTACTCTCTTAGTAGCTTTTTAGTACGTAATACAGTATTATTAACTATGGTCACCCTGCTATGCATTATATCCCCAGGACTTATTTATTTTATAACTGGAAGTTTGTACCTATAATAGAGTTTTTACAGTTAAAATGTTGGCTTTTATTCATCAAGAGTAAAAGAAATTTCATTGGATAGATTTTGTTTGATGAGTCAGGGCAGTGTCTCGCTTTAGAACAGTCGTCTTCCAAAGATTTGGGGGTTTGCCTGGTTTTGTTTTTTCTTTTGGTTCTTAGTATTTTCGTTTAAAGATTAAGTTCTTAGGTATCTGAGAAATTAGGCTGCCCATAATGGCCATTCCTTGAGGGTTTCAGTTAACGAAGGTTTTACTTTTTATGAAAGACTGAGCGTAACTGAGTGTGGAGGAAGGGAGGATTAGAGAGAAAGAAAGAAAAAGAGAGAGAGGAACGGTAGGTGGAGGGAGGGAGAGAAAGAGACACAGAGAACAATAAAACCAGACAGCACTCATTCCAGTGTTATTTTTTTGTGTCGCAAATACCCAGTGACGCCCTGAGATGCGATGGGCGGTGGGGACCTGATGTCGAGCTCTTCCCACCTGACGGAGTCTCCCTCTTGCTCCTGCAGACCGGCCCCTGCGCCTGGCTGGCGGGCACAGTGGCTGCGAGGGCCGGGTGGAGGTCCGGCACCAGGGCGTGTGGGGGACAGTGTGCGACGACCACTGGAACATGAAGAACGCCCGCGTCGTGTGCCGCCTCCTGGGCTGCGGCCGCGCGCTGGGCGCCCCGGGGCGCAGCCACTTCGGCCCGGGCCGAGGGCCCATCCTGCTGGACGACGTGCGCTGCGCGGGCACCGAGGACACGCTGGAGCGCTGCGCCCACCTGGGCTGGGCGCGACACAACTGCCGCCACGGGGAGGACGCGGGCGTGATCTGCGCAGGTACCCGGCTGCCCCTCGATGCCCCCCGGCCCTGTGTCCCCCAACCTCCCTCCCTTCTTTTCTCTCCAAGCGTTCCTAAGGTCAAAATTCACCACCCCAAGGAATATCACGTTAGCCAAAGGGCCAGATTCTAGGATAGCAAGGACATATTTGTTATACAAACGTTGTGGCTAATATTTTTATGGTACAGGTTTGGGGGTTCATTAATCAGTTTTGTCTAATTCCAACTGAGGGCAATACTTGTTCCAAAATATAGCTGAAAGATTATGAGGTCAAAGGAAGGAGTGACAGTGTAATAAAATGAGTCAGGACGTAGAACTTGCTGTTATCCATCAGACTGCAATTTTTGTCCCCTTTTCAATCACTAACAAGGGAATCAAGGGACAGTCCTTAACCTGGCCCTCAGAAGTCAGAACCCTACAGTGTCCAGGTTCCCCTTGTGTCCCTTTCATCCCAGATTTGGCCTATACCTTTCCTGGAATATTTTTTATTTTTACCCACTATCTGTCCTGTCATTTTGACTTCCATAGGTTGACCCCCTTCTGTGTAGAGTAGTACTTCCTTATATTTGTCCTAAATTTACCTACATAAATCTCCAAGAGTTAAGGAATTCTAACATCCAGTGAACAAGTCTGAGATCACCGTGTCTGTTCCATTCTTAGTTTTTTACAGTTTAATTAGTGGAATCATTGCTGTTGCTTTTACCTTTATGTGGGAGTTACTCTTGTGTCGCATAGAAATGGGACCCAAATAGAAAAGCTATCAGAGTCCCTTTAAGACAAATATTAATCCTGAAGAAGCCACGTACTATGAGTCTGTCTGGGTGGTGAGGTTCTTATCTTCCAGATTCTCACATATATCGTGTCTATTCGCAGCTCCATCCATTCCTCATGCTCTTGGCGGGGGGGGGGGGTCCACTGTAAATGGTATTCATTTCCAGTTCGTGAATTATATACCAAGGGATTTCCTTTTCATGGGGTACGATCCTTTTCATTGGGTACAGTGTCCAAAGGACCAGTGGTCTGGGGCCAAGAGAGAATCCGGCTGGGCGTGCTTCCTGGCCTGGGCACTGGCCCTACGTTACTGTCCTGCCTTCCTTCTGGGTTGGGGAGGCCTTTGATAGCCACAAACTGCATATTTATTTCCCAGCCTGAGGTTCCACAAATGTCGTGTGCGTGGTAAGAGACACCAGCCAGAGGTCATACATGTGATAGTGTTTACAACCTGCAAAGCCGCCTATTTTCTATTCTCTTGCTCCAGCAGGTCCTGGTGTTGATGACATCTGTATTCTCAACGCTACTGCACACACACCAGAATCCCTCCCTCAGCCCATCAGGAGGCCCTGGGCTCTCCTTTCCTTTGCGTTGCCCTGGAGTCTTTTAATGTCATGTGCTCCAGCTTTAATAGCTGAATCAAATGAGCCCATTTCCCTGCAGTTCATGTCTACTGCTGGCTACATCATCCTCTTCCAGTGTTTCTACACGCTGACATTTGCTTTTCATCATTCTCCCCTCACCAGGTCCAGCTGACTCTGTCGTACCCAAGGACAATGGTAAAGTCTTCACCCCTTCTGGGACTACGGAAAGGGCGAGTTAAGAGAGTAGCTGTCTAGAGAAGAAATAGGGTGTGGGGAGGAGTGGGGGACCAGCTTCTGTGCCTCCATTGAGATCTCTGTGTCTCCATCCACTCACTGGGCTTTACAAGGTTGGAGAAGAAGCCCCTTTACACCCTTCCCCTTCACTTCCACTCTCTTTCCAACCTACCTCTCATATGAAAGCCCTGATAGATACCTCTTCAGGCTCAGGTGTTCTCAACATGTGAAATGAGCTGTCCTTTAACTCCTTAGCTGAGGCTCTGACTCACGGTCCATGGGACATGTGCTGTGGGTAGGAGTCCCCATGGATATGGTGTGACTTTTGGAAAAGGGAGGATATAAATAAAGTCAATGAAAGTCAAGTCAAGGGTGGAGGGTGATGAGAGCTGAGCCAGCCCCAACCCAGGGCACTGTCCATGGTATTTTCATAAAGTAAACATACACCCACACCCCTGACCTACACGTCCAGTGTACCAGGTTCTCTTTGTGAGGATCTCCTCCATTCTCCCCCTTCTGCAGCCCAGCTCTCCTGCTTACCTCACCTCTTCCAAGTCATCATTGACCGCGGCTATCTCCGAAGGCTGGGCTACTCTTCGTGGGACATCCACTTAAATGATAAGCTGTGTCGCCCCCAAGTCACAGGGCGCTACCTGATCTTCAACATTCCCTATGGCCACTGTGGCACCGTCAGAAAGGTAAGAAACCGACAAGGTGGTCATACTCTTCTGTAGATGGAGGCCAAAGAGATTGGTTTGGAAAAGTCAGCTGCCTGTTAAAAACCTGGATAGGGACAGAAGAAAGGCACAAGCATGACTTTGTTTCTGAGTTTGATGAGACCTGGAGCAGCTCACTAATTTGTCTGACACTTTCCTTCCTTTTGGGAATTTGGGATACATACTGAGTTTGGAATACATAGTAACAAGTGTTGAGGGCTGCTGGACTGATGGATGGGTAAATGGATGGATGGATGGATGGTATTCTCATAGCTCCAAAATCAAAGCATTTTTCACAACATGCTTCTTTATTCAGTGTTAGCACACATCTACCATGTCCAGGCTGTGGCGCTGGGCGTAGGGGAGGACAGATGATCTGTCTGTCTGTCTGACTGCTATATATCTAACCATGTTGCTAGCTATATTTCCCAACTAGAAAGCAAGTATCTAGGGCATTTATATATAATGAAATGAAAATGCTTAGTTCATTTTCCTTAACCACCTGCTTATTTCACAAAAATGATGTCATTTAAGTTGGTAGGAAACAAGTATACCAAAGATATAGGAAGAGTGTATAACCATGACATCATTTTTCTCAGTACAATTTAACAATGTAACATTTTCCAAAACAAGATCCCGTGCTATTCCTCTGTTCTTTGGCATCCATGTTTAGGCACACACAGAAAACACTTGGCATTGTTGGACATTGCATTCATTCAAACAGTCTACCTGATATCAAATAACCACTTCAACTCCACACTTCGCATTTTGTCCACTTGGTTGTGCAGACCATGGTCATTCTTATCCTTTTTGCTCTGAAATTTAAGTTTTTACCTCAGAGATTTCTGTCCCAGGAGCCATGCTGGAAACCCCCTTGTATCTGGAAAGCGGGCAGCCCCTGGAAGCTTCTGGGCCATCAGAGAGGACACTCAGATATCCTCTCTGGCCCTGGCTGGCCCAGCTCCCCCAGCAAGCCTAGTGTGCTGACCACAGTGCTGGGGCCAGAGGACACAACAGGTCAGGAACTACTTTGAGTGACTGCCTGTCCCAGGCCATCCACATTGAAAACACTGCCTCAGAAAGGTCATATTTCAGTCAGTGAACAAGCAACCCTCTAGGTGCTGATGGCACAGCAGCCAAAAGACAGACAAGGCCCCTGCTCTGTGGCTCCTATGAAGAAAGGGAGACAGACACTGAACAAAGGCACAAATGAGAAGCATTTTATAGAGAAAAGGTTAAGAAGACAATAAAACAGGGGAGGGGATAGGAAAGGATTTGGGGTAGAAGGAAGGCCACTGTGAATAGAGCAGTCAAGGAGCTGAGACCTGAATGAGGAGATGGAGCCAGTAGAGATGGACAGGAGCACTCCATGCGAGAGGTCAGCCAGCAGAGGCCCAAGGCAGCAGCAAGCTTGGAGGGCTCGAGGAGGAGACTGGCGGCCTGTGAGGACCAGAGGCCCAAGGTCAGATTGGAAGGGGGAAGATCATGTGGTCATGGAGTTTAGTTTTTCTTCCAAGCTGTACATTCTCAATGAGTGTCACATGGAAGAAAGATATTGGTTTTTAGGGGCAAAAAAGAAAGATCTTTATGGATAAAGCACAGAGATACACACAAAACATCTATAGCATGTTTGTTGTACAAAAATTTCATAATGGGGGCTAGAAGGGGGCGGGATGAATAGGAAAGAAAATGCATAAAAAGGCTGCTTAGGACGGCCATAACGGAAAAAGTTTGAGAAGCACTGGTCTAAGCTGACAGGGCAGTCCTTGGAGGGCACCAAGGCAGAATGTCACAGGATCTGAATCACACAAGCGAGGCTTCCTTGAACAAGTACCCACGGGCAGGCTAACTCTCTGGGCTACAGGAGGGAGACTGCCAGAGGCAGAGGCCCCCTGCTCATCAGCACCCCTTTAGCCCCTTCAAGTCATGAAGGAGCAAGCTAAGAGCAAAGGTCAGCAGGGCTGGGTCCACAGCTCATGAGGAACCAGAACTGCTCTGGGGTCAAGAGCAGGGAGGAGCCAGAAGAGAGGATGAGAGCTGCAGTCAGGGGTGGTCTGTGGTTGCCTGAGAGCACCATGGGCTGAGGGAGTGGAGTGTGTGGAGGAATTTGGCAGCCAGCATTGGCCTCCCACCCCACCTTGTATACCACAGTTTGGCCCTCACAGGAGGGAGAAGGGAGTCCAAGCTCACACACCAGGGGCTGCCTGCATGTACTCCAAACTCCAAGAAGCACGGACATAAGGTCACCCCATTATGGCATTAGGTATCACAGAAGTCTGGCCCAAGGCCTCCTGCCCTCCAGCTTGTCAGAGGGTGTGAAGAAGAGGTCTCTGCTTGTGAAGGAAGGTGACTGTTAGGGAGCTGGGATCACTAGCCACCAGCTCTCCTCTCATCCTCCCAGGAAAGCCTCGGTGCCCTCAGCTACTCCAACTCCATCAGAGGCCGAATACAGGGCCACCCTGGCCGAGTCATTGTGCGGCACAAGGTGCCTCAGCTGAAGTTCATCTGCAGGGTGGACGGCCCATCTGCGGTTGAAATCATTCCTGGGGCTGATGTCCCAAGGGAAGGTGCCAGCTATGATGTGTCCATATCGTTCCTCGAGTTACCCATGTCCCAGCATGTGGGGAGCATGGGGCCATACTACGCCAGCCAGAGGAAAGAGGTCTTCCTCCAGGCCACACTCCACAGCCCGGATCCCAGCCTCAGGCTCTTTGTGGACACCTGTGTGGCTTCTCCAGATCCCCATGATTTCACAGCTGTCAAGTACGATTTGATCCGGCAAGGGTAAGGAAAATGGAAGGCCCTCTCGGGTTGACTGTTATATTCCTGTGGCATTCCTTTGGGGGACTTGTGGCTTCTCAACTGGAAGTCTTAAATCATAACATTGTGTGAAAGAGTCCTGCCCCAGAGGCAGAGTTGGGGCTCTCACCAGCCCTCTGATCCCAGTTGGGACAAATAGTTATAGGAAGTCTGGACAACTTCCCTTGAATTCCCACAGAGTCCTGGGCAGAGCCCTTGCTGTCCCATCCCACCCTTTCATACCCAAGCCTCCCTTACCTTTGAGTTTTATGACTTTATTACACTTCCCATTGGTAGTTCAGGCCCTCAGGGCATTTGGCCTACATTGATGGGCTGGTGGTTTATCCCAGGCTAAACTCTTATAGTGGTGAGATTTATTCTGGCTCCTTTGGTTAAACAAAGGATTTGCCAACCTGGAACTTTGGCAAGTTGTTTGCCTTTATAGTTCCCTTGTCACCAGACAAGGGCAGAATGCTTATGGATGGGCAATTGGCAACCAGTGCAAAAACAACAGAAACCCATCATTTACTGATGGTGGTGAGAGCCACACAAGAAGCATCATTGTGGTACCTGTTCCCAAAAGCCAGAGGAGGGGCAAGACAAAGCACCTTCCACAGGTGGTATGAGCTATGATGTGAGAGTGCACAGATGTGGCACTAAACTGCACTGAGTTGCAGGGTGAGAAAACTCTCCCTTTCAATTCTCCATACAAATATATCAAGGAAAGAGGCACAGTTTGGTACAAGTTTTTTCTTCTACTTGCTTTAGATTTACTTTGCTCTTCTATCTCTAGTTTCCTAGGTGGAGGCTTAGATTATTGATTTTAGATCTTTTTTCTTTTCTAATACATGCATTTTAATGCTACACATTTCCCTCTAAACACAGCTTCACCTGCATCCCACAAATTTTGGTAAATTGTGTATTCATTTTCACTTAGTTTAAAATATTTTTAAATTTCTCTTGAGACTTTTTCTTTGGCCTATGGGTTACCTAGAATTGTATTGTTTAATTTCCAAATATTTACAAATTTTTCAGCCACCTTTCTGTGATTAGTTTCTAGTTTAATTCCATTGTGATCTGAGGATATATTTTCTGTGATTTCTGTTCTTTTAAATTTGTTAAGGTGTGGTTTATGGTCCAGAATGTGGTCTATCTCAGTGAATGTTCCATGTGGGCTTGAGAAGAATGTATTCTGCTATTGTTGGATGGAGTGTTCTATAAATGTCAATTAGGTTTAGCTGATTGATAGTGCTATTTAGGTCATCTCTGTCCTTTCTGATTTTATGCCTGCTGGATCTGTCAATTAATGATAGAGGACTGTTGAAATCTCCAACTGTAGTGATGGATTTGTGGATTTCTCTTTGCAGTTCTCAGTTTTTGCCTCATATATTTAGACGCTCTGTTAGGTGCATATACTTAAAGATTGTTATGTCTTTGTTATTATATACCCCTTCATCCCTAATAATTATCCTGGCTCTGAAGTCTGTTTTGTCTGAAATTAATGTAGCTATTCCAGCTTTCTTTTGATTAGTATTGGAATAGTAAATCTTTCTCTATCCCTTTACTTTTAACTTATCTATGTCTTTTATCTTTAAAGTGTATTTCTTATAGACAACATATAGTTGGGTCTTGGTTTTGTTTCTTGTTTTTTTAATCTACTCTGGCAGTCTCTGTCTTTAAATTGGTATATTTAGACCATTCACATTTAAAGTGACTAAGAATGCAGTTGGATTAAAACCTACCATCTTCGTAACTGTTTTCTACTTGTTGCATTTGTTCTTTGTTTCTAACTCTCTTTTTGTTGCCTTCTCTGGTTTTAATAGAGCATTTTATATGCTGGTTTTAATTGAGAACTTTATATTATTCCATTTTATATCCTCTCTTGATGTATCAGTTATACTTCTTTCCTTAACTTTTTCAGTGATTGCACTAGGGTTTACAAAATATATTTTAAAATAATCTAAGTTCACCTTCAAATAATACAACCACCACCTTTAATCTCCCCTTTTGACAAAACAGAGTAGGCTTCTGAAGGCCACAGCTCTAACTAGAATGTAATTACCTTGTTTTGTTTTTATTTTTATTTTAGAGTTTCCTTCTATTTCTAGCCAGGAATAGTGTTTCTTCCACTCACGGTATTATTATAAAGTTTCTTTATAAAAGAAAGAGTGGGTAGTGTGAAGAACTCCATTTGGAATTCAGAGGTTTGGGTCCAAGCCTGATTATTTGAGTCAGAGTGAATTCCTACCATGCTTTAAGTTAATCCTTTTGGCCTGGGGTTTTCTTCCCATCAGGTGCATCAAAGACAATACCTATGTTAACCTGCACTCCAGCCAGAAGAACACGGCCCAGTTCAAGTTCAATGCCTTCAGCTTTCTCAACAGCTACAATGTGGTCTATCTGCAATGTAAGGTCGCTGTGTGCAAAGCAGGGGACCACTCCTCTCGCTGCTCCCAGGGCTGTGCAGGGCGGAGTGAGAGGGATGCAGGCCCCATGGAGACCATGGAAGAACAGACTGAGCATTTCCAAATGGTGGGGCCACTGGAAATCCACAAAAGAACTGAGCAGAGCAAGACTCTTGTGTGATTTGTGTGATTTCTCCAATTTCCACATTAATCTGTTAGAAATCAGAAGCTGTCTGTTTCTTTTCTGTGAAGTAATAAGTTTGACAAAGTTGTCTATTTAGAGACAGGATAAAAGAAATAGCCAAAGAGGTTCTCTCTGAGGTTTGTTGCTAAATAAGTCTCGACTACTAAGTTTCTAAGGCAATCACTCTCTTTGCAGGCTGGAAATGCATTTTCTAATCTTCTCTATCAAGAACTGGATCATTGTCTTAAACTCCACAAAATGTTAACAGAGCTCTCTCTCTATACCACATTTCTAACTTAATTTTTTTAAATTGACTCTGTAGTGTTCAGATGCTAGTAGATGGGTGTTTTTTGTTTCTGTCCCTCTGGTGGTGTGAGAATTTGTTTTTAGATCTTGCCAAGAGTCTTATAAAAATAAATTAAATACCTGTCAGAAAGCCACTGCTCTTTTTTCTTTTAACTCTAATAAATGGTCAGTTAAATCAAACAAGTCATTTATTCATTTACTCACAGTCATTTACACCAAACAAGCTTTGTTTGTCTGTTTCAAAGGGAAGAAATTGGACCCTGGCTTTGTTGGGTTGGGTTACAGCTTGCAAATGAAGAGTCTGAAACGTAATCACAGGAACCACTCGTGTCTGCTTTCTGAGCTACCATGATCTCAGTCTGTTTCCCAGACCCTCAAAGCATTTTAGGAAAGCTGAAAAGTACACAAGGAAAGATTAGCATATTCCCACTTCCTCCCCAAAATGAGGGCAGCACCCACTTTATCTAATCTCTTTTTATCTTAACCGAGAGCGGCCTGTGCTAAGCTCAGTAACCTCAAAATTGTCTCCAAAGAGACAGACTTGAACATAGATAGTAGCAATATTTAAACTGAGTCCTCAACTCAAAGAAATTGTTCCTGTCTTTGTCAAGAAATAGCGTGTACAAGATAAGAATACAGTATTGTTAAGTCCCCAGGGAGTGGGGCAGTGTTTGGTGGAGACTGGGAGCCAGCCCTGCAGTCCTGAGAGACGAAAATCTGACAACCCAGGGACAGGCATTGCCTCCCAAGGGGAGCATCTCAGTTTCATTACAAACATGTCATTCACTGACAATGGTCTTAGTAAAAATGTGATACTGACCTTTGTTTTTATGAAGTTCCCTGCTTCTGCATAGTAGAAATTGATGAAATGCAATTATTGGTCAGTTGGGTGAAGACGGCATCTTTAAATCAAAAGTTCGGGCCGGCCTGGTGGCACAGCGGTTAAGTTCGCAGGCTCCGCTTCCCGGCGGCCCAGGGTTTGCCGGTTCGGATCCCGGGTGCGGACACAGCACCGTTTGGCACACCATGCTGTGGTAGCCATCCCACATAGAAACTAGAGGAAGATGGGCACGATGTTAGCTCAGGGTCAGTCTTCCTCAGTGAAAAGAGGAGGACTGGCAGTAGTTAGCTCAGGGCTAATCTTCCTCAAAAAAAAAAAAATTCTAAATCAAAAGTTAATCATTTGAAACTGAGTAGCTTCATCTTCAATCACGTGAAAAAATGATTTTAGCATCTGGTGTTTATTTCATGCAAGTAGTTCAAATAAATAAAGGAGTTTTTCCAAGCAACTATGAGCTGATAGTTTCTACTTTCACAAGTTCATTGGCCCATTAACTGTACCCATCCATGAAGAGGTAGGAGGCTAAACAGCTTGCAAAATCTAGCATTTTATGAATTTTAACAAATCCGTAATGTGAAAAGTGTTGATGATGACAGGACTGGAATTTTAAGAATAAATAACGGTCCAATGAACTTCCAGATCAGGTTCTCTGGGTGTAGTTCAACAGGTGGGAGCCCGGAAGCTGCCCTTTCTGAAAACACTCCAGGTGATTCTTAGGAATGCTGACGTTTGAAAGCCATGGCCACTGTTCAGCATCCCATGCCCCATAGATCAAAATGCACTTAACCGGGAGACACCCGGAAACACCAATGGTCTAGAGAAAAAAGCCCCAAGAGAAGCCTGCTCTCTCTAGCCAAAGGATCAGCAAAGGGGCAGCCTAGCAAGACAGCAAATTTTTAGACAATAACTGCCCAGCTCCAAACACTGTGGGTAAAACTGCAGCCCCAGCCCCAGGCAGCCAGCAAAGGTAAAGTGGGGAGCCTAGACTTCCACTCGCCCCTAGCACTCCTTACATCCCCCCTTGCCTCCCCAGGATGATGTCAGAGAAGGCAGAATGGGGAGCTGGGACTTTCATCACCTCTGGGCAGTAAGCAGGGCCTCCTCTGCGAGGAGTGGAAATCAGTTGGGGAGACTGGACCTCCACCCCCTCCCGCAGGTCCCAGGCAGCCCTTTGAGTCTGCTCTGGGGTGGTGTCAGAGGAGGCCTAGTAGAGAGCCGGGGCTTGTACCCACCCAGACAGAGGTGAGGAGGAGGTGACTCCACCTTCCTGGGAAGAGGGCAGCAAAGCCACGTGGGTAGCCTGGGTTCTACCCTGCTCAGCAGTAATGAGGTGACCCTCGTCATCTTGACTGTACACGCTGGTATTCCATTGTCCATCCTTTGTTTTTAGCCTTCCTCAAACACTTTGTTAAGCACATCTCTTGAATACAGCATAGAGTCTGAAAATCCTGCTCTTTGAAGAGGCTCTGATGTGATACCCAGATCTCTCTCAGATGGAGTCACTCATTCTTCAAGCTGCTGGGAGTGTTGGCTCTCAGCTCCACTACTTTCCCAGAATTTCCCTCAGCTCAAGACATCTGCCTTGTCCAAATTCACAGCCTTTATCCAATGACTGGTCAATAGAGGCACATAAAGGTCTGAGCACCATGCCTCAATGTGGGGCATCTCTAAAGGGCGAGCCCAGGATCCCCGGGGATTGGCTGGGCCTTTTACTCTAGCTGCTTCATAGTTTATCAACTCCCCCTGCCCAGTCCTGCTTCCCTCACTCCTCACAGGCTTGATCCTGAGCGCACTCCCTGGGAATCTTCCTGTACCCAAACCTCTGTGTCAGAGCTTGTTTCCCAGGAACCCGACTCGTGACTGAATAAATATTGTCGGGTGTGGGCTGAGGAAGCAGATTCTAAAATGAGACTTGCGGGCTGGCCATGAGGACTCAGCATTGGCGGCAAGTGGAATACAGATAGCCCCTGACTACAACTCACTCTCTCATTTAATCCTCATAACACTCCCAGGGGCTCAGCAGCTGTTACCATCCCTATTTTAAGTTGTGAAGATCAAGGCTGAAGGCGACCTGGCCAATGTAACCCACCAGGTAAGTAGGAGGAACTAACACCCAGGCCACTAACTCCAGATCTAGGACCTTTAATCACTTCACTGTAGTTTTCCTAGAGACAAAAACTTACCGATATTATGTATTATTATATACTGGTAATGCATTGGTATAGCTCAATCGCTCCACTACAAAGGGTTTTTTGATTTATGGTGATAGGATTTTACCCTCTCTAGTGAATCCATATTTATAATTCTTAGTATTACACTATTGTGCCTGATGTGCCTCTGAATAATCCCCTTGCATGGCCACCAGCAGACGTTCAGTCAGTTCCTGACAGAGGGATGGCTGAAGGGCTGGTGACCAGATAGCTAAGGGCTGTTTTTAAGTACTGCATTTGATTTGCCCATTCCAATAGTGTCTTAAGTGTTTTCACATTAGGTTAGAAAAGAACTTGGTGGTAGTTCCATTTAGGTTATACGGACGGGCAAATGCAGAGGAGACTCAAACGCATGGCCACTTGGGGAAGTACTGTGTTGGAAGATCTACATGGAAATATTAAAAAGAAAATGGAGCAGATCTGTTTTGATTTGGAGCTGGAAATCAGTCAGGCCCCTAAGGACTTGTTCCCTGAGGACAGAGATGCTGGTACCTCTGTGTGTTCCCCCCAGCCTACTGTGTACTCAGCATGTGTGGACAGGAGTGACAGAGAACACCTTGGGCCTTCAGAAAGATGGCTGCCTGTTTAGATGCAGATTAGAACCTGAAACAATGAGGGTTGTTAGGTGACAAGGTAGCGTTGTATCGTTCATCTAAGATAAAGAATTAGATGTGATGTGTGGCACGTGTCAAATGAGTTCACGTTGGGGTCTTTAACAATATTTATTCAGCCACAGCAGGTAGGAAAGTATAAATCAGAACCGACTACTCCTTGTTAGGACTATTACTTTTGGCCTTGGTGCTTGATGCTAAATGGGAGGAGAAACATAGTTTTATCTCATTACCCAGAAACTATGCAGAAGTGTCTTCTTTTATAGACAGGTTCTTCTTTCAAAGCCCTTTTCTGAGATGTTGAACGTGTGAAACGCTGAGACTGCATTAAAGCAGTAAGGCAGATGAATCAAGGAGATTTCAGCTCTCTCTGTCACACTTTAGCTTCAGAAATTATAACTAGTGTTTATGTTTCAAAGGGCAGCATATTTCCATCTAGAAAATAAATACATCTCATGCTGAAGACTACTTTTCTTAAGCAAGAATAACCTTTTTCTTTTCAGCTTATGTTTACTTAAAGTGTTCTATGTGTATAAAAAAGGATGTTTTTAATTCATTTAATATTTTGGTGGCTTTAGTTCTTTAACATGAGAGCTAACTTATATAATGTCTGTTCATTTCAGTTGTCCTGCAAGGAAACACACTCTGACCACAATGACATGAGGACCTGTACATCACTTTGACGAGATGCTCCCTACTTTATTCGTAATGCATGTAGCCAGGAGGTGGCATTCCTTCAGCACTCAGGAGAAATGTGTCTCACTTAAGGCTGAACCCTTAATTTAATTGTTCTGCAGCTTCTGGTATTTGTAGTCTGTTCTCTGATTCACAAAATGCCTCGCTATGACTGTAGCCACAATCACAACATTCAGAGCAAGGACCATGAATGAAAATAGATAAAGGCTGTTGAAAGGCTGATTCTGAGTTTCTCCTCCATGTATTTGAT
The DNA here is from genome assembly GCF_041296235.1 of Equus asinus. Classification (NCBI taxonomy): domain Eukaryota; kingdom Metazoa; phylum Chordata; class Mammalia; order Perissodactyla; family Equidae; genus Equus; species Equus asinus. The sequence goes on along the minus strand of NC_091791.1, from coordinate 10,108,444 downwards.
ACTGAAGTCCTGTAATTGGAAAGGAGATAAAAATAATTTAAAGAAAAGTATTACTTGGTATTGCAAAATTGCATAAATTTATATCTCTACATAGCCTATGAAGCTTATATATCAATGAATGTATAACATATAACACTAACATTAGTTTATGTTTATGTTTAATTTCAAAGACAAGATGCCCTTACATTTGTTTGTTTAAATGGTCAACTTAATTTGATTCCCTGACATAAGGTGAAAAACTTATGAAATTCAAGCATAACAGTCCATGGAAGTGCAGGTTCATTTATTAATTGTCACTGTTTCCCATAGTTGTCAAAATATATTTGATCTATATAGAAACAATTGGTTTCTTCTCTTGAAATAGGAAAAGAATTCTTTTCTAATATGTATGATATTTCTATAATAGTTTTCATTCACGAATTTTCAACTAATTTCAAACTAATATCCACACATGCATTATCTTTTTAGTGAGTGTGTTTATAAAATTACTGAATTTAATTTGTTTGTATTCTTTTGTTTTTGTCATAGAAATATTTTGCTACAAACCAAAACCATACTCCTTCATAGTTCATTCAAATAATAATGCAGAGATCATAGGATTCTTTTTATGCCAGGATCATTTTCACATAAGATAAATTCTTATAAACAGTTTTTATTTAATTGTGCCTTATCCTAAGCGATTAAATTATGGGTCACCTTGAGTATTTACCATCGCCTCTTTCCCTCTTTTCTCGGCAACCTGGCCAAGCTCAGGTTTCAATCCTTTACAAAGAAGCAGGGCTGTCTTGAAAATATAAAATTTTTTCTGTTTTAAAAAAATAGCTTTTTTTCCAAATAGGCAATTGTGTGGGATGCTGGTTCATCTTATTATACTCATTTAGGAGTTAAAATACATTATTTTTGATTCAGTTATCTGCCATGGTGTCTATGACGAGGAGTTAGGAAGCTAAGGGAAACTGTTGTTTGTAGAAATGAGGACATTATATTTATATTCCAAAGCCCTGTGAATGATGAATTATCAGAGTATAATATGCTTAAACTGTATGTGGTTCACACATTACCAAGTAAGGGAAATAAAAATTAATCTTTCGCGCTTAAAACTCATAACTTATTTAGAGTTTGGCTGAAACTATGGTAGATCATAAACCGTATCTGCTTAAGAAGGACTGCATTTGAGTAGCATTTCGTAAGCCATGAGGTGTTCTTAGATCATGGAATAGCTTTTTTCTTACCTGAATTCCCACTTGTACTTCGATCCCTTTTCAGACGAATGGGTCCTATGATGGAATTATCCTTCCATTTGTATGAAGAAATGTCTCGCTTCCTTCTAGAGACACAGCCTTGGTGGCAGCGAGACTGATGGTCGCTACTGTCACATATCAAAACCTCACACTGTAGATACACGGAGCTCAGACTTCTCAAGAATTTAAAGGCATTAAACTGGAATCTTGCATGGTGTCTAGATAAGGGATACACGTCACAAGTCTCATCTTGAATACATCTGGAACAGAATTTATGGCACATTTAGAAAGTTTACAGAAGTTCAGTCTTTTCAATATTGAAAAGAGATAATACAAAATTTACTCTGAACTGTCTAATTTGTGGATCGAAAAATCCCTCTAGAAAGACAATGTCTTGAACTCAGACTACGTGAGCTAAGACTATGGATCTGATTCTTGGGTCAGATAAATTTTTCTCCAGCTCTAGATTGCTAGTCCGTATGAATTAATTAGAAAATCAATGCTGATATATCAGAATCAAACACCTCACTTTACATAGTTGCTATGAGTGTGTTGGCATGCTTAATGTAGTTTAAAAAGTCTATTAGCTCATAGAAAAAAAGGAACTGTCATTTCAAGAAAGAACTTTCCTTTTTTTTAAAAGAATGTCACATATACTTTACTGATTACGTTATATTTATGTTCTAAAGCTGGAAACAGATCAAGAAACAATCTTTTTGGTTTCTGTTGAAAATAACCAAAATGTGAAAAAAGCAAAAACACAAATAAAGCCTTCTTGACGAAAATAAACTTGTTTCTACCAGCAAATATTTTGTAAAGGCACTTAAAATTCTAATGGATATGGACTGTGGGCTATAGAAATGTTTTAACTTAAATTATTTGTAACCTGCACAGAGAAACTGCGTTTTATAAAATGATGAAAATAAATTTATTAAACTCCATAGTAGTACTATGAAAATTATATACATGAATTATATATGCACACACAAAAAATATTACTTCATTAGAGTCATTATCAGTCCTCAGAAAAGAATGTCATCCATCAGTACATACCCCTTCTTGATTAGGTCATAGTTTGGAGACGCAAAGTCAGACGTGGGAGAGGTGATGCAGGAGTCAAGAAACACCACCAAATTTGGATCTGAGGTGTATAGACTAACTTGAACAAAAACGGTTTGGTTCAAATCCACATAATATGGTGATGCCAGTATAGGCTTTTCAAATGAATTGGATTCAAAAAAAGCCATGCTCGTGTTATATCTGCCCAGTGCATTTTGATTCTGTATTATGTCATCTTCTGTTATGTACATTATCTCCACGGTAGAATTATTTTCCATTTCACACTTCACAACAATCTGGAGACGTTTCTGACGGGTGATCACTTCAGAAGCTTGGGATGCAGTAAAGGTGATTACATTGGTGTAAGTAATTGAATGATCTTCTACCTGTGGAGCAAGATGGAATTAAAATATTACATTTTAAATTCAGGAATATTTTAGAGCATAGATGTGAATAACATTTGCAGGTAGAGACAATTTTCTTAAATCACAATTTAAGATTTTTTTTCAAGAAACATTATGGGTAGAAAGGAAAAATGTGAGATGAGAGATTCAGTTTGGATTAGAAAGACTTGAAGATAGTATTGGACAGAATTTTTTTTAGTTATATTAAAAACAAATTTTAATGTAATTTTCCAGCCCTATAAAGACTTTAGACTCTATAACATATAGCCTTCCCTGAATAGCTCTAAGTTAGTGCAGCTAACTGGGCAGTTTCCAAAGGTGTGCAGACAGAGGTCCTGCCGGAGGTTCTCCCCAGGCTGCCTTCCCTAGGGATTCACAAGGTAATAGCCCAGGTGTTCATTTTGGGCAAAAAATAATGACTTCCTTATCAATTCCTTTGGTGTAGACTCCATTCTTTTCATTTAGGTTGTTGTTTAATGACCTGAATGAAAAGTTGAGGGTATGTACTCTAAAGGGACCCCACAGGTTGAAAATGTTTGAGATCTTGAATTGAAGTTCTAGAAAATGTAGTAGAAGTCACAAACTTATGTCCTTCATATTTAAAATAAGGATAATGTTTTTACCTTCTGTCTTTACAGGGGAAAGAAGAAGATTATTAAAATGCAGCTAGATTTTTGCTAAATATGAGATGCAAATATTTTCTATACACATATTACTGGTAGGCTGTTAAACCCACAGCGTACAGTTGTTCAAATGCTCTCCAGTGAGTTTTCAGAGTTCTTTACCTTTAGGGAAAGAGAACCACCCTCTAGTTACCCTGAAAATGAATGCAATAATTTGGCATTTGTGTGTAAATGAGTGTGTGCACTTATATGTCCACATATGCTTACCATGTGTTAAGTCACCAAGATTTGGGAGTTGTTCGTTAAAGCAGTCAGCAAGCACTACACTGTCAGCATTACCCAACATGCCTTTGGCATTCAACAAAACCCAGCTATCGGTGTTCCACTTTACCTTTTTGATTGTGCCACATTCATCAAGAGGGATAGAAAATTCCACCACATTTGATACTTTTGGTCTGCAAGTTGGGTCATTTAGTTGTAAGTTATTCTCATTGTATTTAAGTGATTCCAGGTAGGATTTATTTATAATAACTCTCATCTTGTCAGAGGAGCAAGTTAAAGATGCTGCCCAAGAAAAAAGGATGATCATGTTTACGTCAGCTTGGAACTTTGAATCTTGAAAAGCTATGTGCACAGAAGAATATATAACAAGTCAAAACCCATTTTGCCCAAAACCATAATCAGAAGCCTGAGATAAAAGAGCAGCTGATCTCCTTTTTCAGTGTTCACTGTGCGACCTTGTTTGTGGCTAGAATCTATAGAACAAATATTTTTAATTGTGTCTTTACAGAGGCATCAAGCGAAACAGCCCATGTTTTCTGCAGAAATCTTTTTCAGGTTAATAAAACCATTTAATTTCCTCTTGTATTAAACAATACATACAACTGACTCTCAACCTTCAGATTATTAATATGTTCCAAAGTTTATGTCACAGGCTTGCAAATAGGGTTAGCCACAGGTAGCCTAAGAATTAAGGAGCCATTTCTACGTACACAATCTTCACAGATCACAAAATACCTAAGGAATGTAAAATACGACTTACTAGTATCAACATTTTCTGTATAAATGGAAGTGTAGGAAGCAGAAAAGCCCCGGTAGGAGTTGGCATAATCTGTAGACAGCACGATGGTCAAGGAGTCTGATGAGGATTCGAAGGTGGGCTTCACACGGCCACACACTTGTCCCATCAGGCCAGAGGTGGTGGAGGAGCCGTCATAAACAGCAACAAAATCGAATCTGCAGTATTCGTCCACTTCTAGGCTAGAGATGTAGGACTTTCAGTGGAAAAGCTTTTCAAACCAATTCAATTCTATTTTCTATAATCCCAACAATCCCAATCTTAAATGATCAAGGATGTTTCCTTACAATGGTATCTCAGGTTTATGATGACAAACCTGGGGCTTTGCCAAGTCTCTGATGTGACATCAGAACATTCAAAAAAAATCGTCAAGTTAGTTCAATGGTGTTTTTTTTATACATCAATTCTTTGAAAAGAATTGAGGGGGTTCATGTGATAATTTCTCTCCCACAGACCCCCCATTTGCCAGGTGAGCTCACTGCATTTTCTCCCACAGGAGAAATGGACCACAGTACTTACAAAATCTCTGTGAAGTCTAATTTTATCTTGTAACCTTTCTCCACTTGTATGTGCCACACACAATAGGCCAGCTCAGGATGTGGCTTTGGGTAGTTGGGGCTGGTGAAGGAACCTTCCAAAGCGTCCAGGTAACCCCCGCAGTTTGGAATAGCTGAAAGGGATATGCAGTGACCAAGAACGTAAATCAAGACAGAGACTTCTTTTAATTTCTGTGTCCTGCATGGAGTCTAGGAAGTCTCCCCTGAGTTTGATTCCATCTCCCTCTTTTGAACTGGTAGCATAATGAGGTTTTCATCCTTTTTTATCATTGGATTTTCTCCCCTTTGGTGCGGGGCAGAGGCTGAATCTTTACACTGCTGCCAAATGGACAATGTTAAAGTCTCTCTATAAGACCTGTCCCAGCTGTAGAGACCCTCCATTACCTGGACTGAGCCACAGAAAATGAAGTCACACTCTGAGGAGTAGCCTTGGAGGCTCTTCCTCATTTAGTCCCAACCTAGCTTTCCAGCCTCATCGGCCACTACCATGTGGCCTGCTGTTTCAGCCTGTCCTTTCTTCCCATGTCTCCTTGGACTATTGGCTCGAGCGGACATGAGTCCTCCTCCACTGATTCCCACCTCTCCCTACCCCAGTCACACTATTGTTCAAACTCAGCTCAGATGCAGCCTTCATGAAGCCGTCCTTGGTCCCTCCTTCCCCAGTAGGTAATGAAACAACTGGACAAATGAAACATGAAGAAACAACACTGAAGGCTCTTTTTAGGAGGATGTGAAATGGTTTAGATTGGCTAAAGCATAGGCTGCATGTCAGGGAGTGGCTGGAGGTAAGGCTTGAAAGGGTGCTCTGGGTCTGGCTTGGGAAAACCTTGACTGCTCCACTTAGAGATTTGTTAGCACCAAGGAACTGGTGGTTTAAGCAAGAAAATGACATTAGCTCTGGGCCTCAGAAAGCAAACCAGAGTGGCACTTTACTCATGAACTCGAAGAATTTCTTGGCATTTTGCTTTGTGCTGCAACAGAATTTAGGTGCTGTGAATGCACAACCATGTAATTGTAGCCACTCAGCTGTGAGGTCAGAGGTTCTCAGCTTGTGCTCCCCTGAAGAATCAGGCCACAGGGAGGAGCAGTCCCTGAAGAGGCATTTCAAAGGATCTCAGAGTTATTACCAAACAGACTGCAGTTGGAGAGTTGGCCTTGGTCTCTAACACAGCACACCTCAGCATGTAGCCATCTGATCAGCCCCATCCATCTGCCCCACCTGGGAGCTGGTAAGAAAGGCGTACTCAAGGGCGCCCCTCAGAACCAATGGATCAGAATCTCTGTGGTGCGGCCCAGGAACCTGTGACTTCACCCGCTTTCCAGGTGATACTTATGCACATGAGTTAGAGAACCACTGCTCTCACAAATAAAGAAGTCTCTGAGGGAATAGATTTAGACTCAAGGTTACAACAAGCTAGGCAGGAGAGTGTGTAACCTCCTGGGCTCTCAGGCGGCGTGTGCATGCGATGTATAAATGAGAACTTACAGGTGCCAGGAGAGAAGAAGTAGTAGAATATGAAGACACTTCTTTGAATTCTCGCAGCGTCAGTGACTATTTGAACCGTCAGTGTATTTAATGATGATTCAAATACAGGAACGTAGTCATTCTTACTGCAGACTTGCCCTAGCAGAGCCTCCGCGGTGGAGTTCCCATCAAAAACTTTAATGTTTTCACTGTCACAACTTCCATCTGGATCAAGCCTGTGAACAGAACACACCTGTGGTTAGAGAAGAGCCACCAGCAAAGGGGGTTTCACAGGGTTTGTTCACATTAGCATTGCAATTTACAAAACGGTGGCATATCTGTGTTCATCTCAACCTCTCCCAGACCAACCCCCTCTCAGGTCCCCCAACATCAAATCACACAGTAGCAATCTTACATGACTCAGGGAGCTGAACTGTTTTGCCAACATCCTACATCGAGTAAGTGGGTCTTCTCCCTGTTTCCATCTCTCCTGTTCCCCACGCCCATGTGACTGTTTGGCGTGGAACCTTCTTATTTGGAATTGATCCCCTTTGACATTTGAAATCCAAGGCTGCTGAAAGGTGAAGCAACTCTTCTTCCACGGCCACCTCTCTCAAGGTAAAGCATTTGGCATCTCACTAGCTGCCCCTTCCTTTCCTCACATCACACTTCCTCATTCTTAAGGACAGTCCCATGCCCTGCATTGGACAGGGGAGCCCACGATTATTGTTTTCTGCCCATTTTGACATTATCTCTCCAAATGCCCCAGAGGACACATTTCCAAGATGACTTAGAGGAAAAATCACAAGGGTAGACAAACCTGAAGTCTCCTTCCAGCTTAATGACTTCCTGCCTGAACTTTGGACAAGTGATTTTACTACTCTTGATCTTAGTTTTCTGGTCTGTAAAGTGGGGACATCACAGCCTACTTCATACTATGGCATGAGGTTTGTAACATTCTGAACATGAAGCACCAGGCCCAGGTCTGGCACACAGGAGATGTCCAGTAAATGTGAAATGTTCATTTCCTCCCCCCTCACTCTTCCCATGCTTCTCTTCTCTCCTCTCTTCTTACACAGCAAGAATAATGTATATAATTCTTAATAGCTCTACCATTCCAGGGAACTTGGAAGTCCCTCTTCTCTCTTGTTTCTTTGATGGGTGAAGGGAAGTCAATTCCAACTTCGGTGGTGTAGGGCCATGATTCTCAAAGCGTGGCACCTCCACCACCACCATCAGCATCACCTGGGAACTCGTTACCTATGCAAATGATCAGGCCCCACCCACCCCACCTGAATCAGAGAATCTGGGGCTGGGGCCCAGCAATTGTACATTTAAAAAACCCTCCAAGGGGCCAGCCAAGTGGTGCAGCAGTTAAGTTCGCACGTTCCGCTTCTCGGGGGCCTGGGGTTCGCCGGTTCGGATCCCCGGTGCGGACATGGCACTACTTGGCACGCCATGCTGTGGTAGGTGTCCCACATATAATGTAGAGGAAGATGGGCACAGGTGTTAGCTCAGGGCCAGTCTTCCTCAGCAAAAAGAGGAGGACTGGCAGTAGTTAGCTCAGGGCTAATCTTCCTCAATCAATCAATAAATAAATATAAATAAATAAATAAAAAATAAAAGACCCTCCAAGTGTTTCTGCTATCTCTCCAGTTTTAGAACCACTGGGATAGGGTAAGAGCACAGGCTCTGAGCCAGGTTGTTTGGATTCACTTCCTCTCCCACTTTTATTAGTGTGTGACTATGGGCATGTTAAGTGACTTCTTTGGGCTTTCTTACCCATTGAATGGGGATTAGATTGCATCTACCCGGAGGGCTGTTGAGAGCATGAAGTGGGGCAGCTCTCTCCAAGCCCTGAGAGAGTCTTGTAGTGCAGCGCCCTGTTGTCACCTTGCCTCACTCTGCCATCACCTGGGCACTTATAAAAAATGCTTATGAGTGTATATTTATTTCAAAATAAAAAGTTTAAAATTAAAAAAAAAAAACACTGATGCCTAGGTCCCACTCCCAGGATTGTGAGCTAATTGTACAAGGTGCAGCCTGGGCATCTGAGTTTGTGGAAGCTCCCATGCTGATTCTAATGCACAGCAAAGTTTGGAACCATGCGTTTAGTGTTTTAGCACCTATAATCTGGACCTAGACAGGCTGGGTACTAACCTTGGTGATTTTACTTACTAGTTATATAACCTGAGACAAGTTCTCAACCTCTCTCTGCCTCTAGTTCTTGTACTGACCTCACAGGACATCTGTGACCAGAGCTAGCAGCACAGTCATCAGTCAGTGACTATCAGCCATCATCATCATCATCATCATCATCATCGCCATCATTGTTGTGGGTGTTACCACCACCTCCAGGAGCAGTTGACTTCTTTCCACAGACACTCCCTAGTGTGCCCAGAGCTCAACCACTCTCATTAGGAACTGAAGCCTCTACTTACTGCAAGTTCGAAAAGATGATTCTGATGCTTTTGTTTTCTGGTCTTTCTAGTGTCCAGGTGCAGTCCTCACTGGGATTGAGTTGCAGGATCAGGGCTTTGTGGGTCTCTGCCAGGTTGGAGCCTCCCAGGCTGGCAGAACAGCTTGATTTGCCTGGTGGAGATCACAGCTGGCACTGAGGAAAGCCAGCAGCCCCTGCCTCCCCACTCCAGGGATTGGGAGTCTGCCTCCCACCCACATGCAAGATCCATACAAACATGCAGGTAAGTGTGAATGGTATTTAGCTCACTCCAAAGGAAGCCACCAGCAATTGACTTCTCCTTCTTAGAGCCCTTGAGGAGAAAGTACCATTTATGATTTCTCTACATATGGTGCATAAAAGAATAAACAGTATATTCAGGCATGGAGAAAGATGTTTTTAAAAAGAAGCTTTATATATAAAGAACTCTTGCAACTCAATAATTAAAAGACAAATAATGCAATTAAAAATGGACAAAGCAGTGCTGGCCCCACGGCTGAGTGGTTAAAGTCCCAAGTGTTCCGCTTCGGCAGCCCGGGTTCATGGGTTCACGGGTTCACAGGTTCAGATCCCAGGTGCGGACCTACTCCACACATCGGCCATGCTGTGGAGGCATCCCACATACAAAGTAGAGGAAGGCTGACACAGATGTTAGCTCAGAGCTCCTCTTCCTCAAACCAAAAATAAAGAGGAAAATTGGCAACGGATGTCAGCTCAGGGTGAATCTTCCTCACAAAAAAAAAAAAAAAAAGGAAAAACATAGACAAAGGACCAAAATAGATATTTCTCCAAAGAAGACATAAATGGCCAATAAACACATGAAGGGACACTGAGCATCATTAGTCTTCAGGGAAATGCAAATCAAAACCACAATGAGATACCACTTCCCACCCATTAGGACGTGAAACAAAAACTGGAATCAAAAACAGAAAATAACAAGTGTTGTCAAGGACGTGGAGAAAGTGGAACCCTCATACGCTGCTCGTGGAATGTAAAACGGGACAGCTGCAGGGAAAACAGTCTGGCAATTCCTCAAAAGGTTAAACAGAGGGTTACCATAACCCAGCAATTCCATTTCTAGGCGTATCCCCAAAAGAAATGAAAACATATGTCCACACCAAAACTTGTACACTAAAGTTCAAAGCAGCGCTAGTCAAAATAACCAGAAAGTAGAAACAACCCAAATGTCCATCAACTAATGAATAAATAAAATGTGATACATCCATACGATGGAAAATTATTCAGCAATAAAAAGAAATGAATTACTGATACATGGTACAGCATAGATGAACACTGTAAAGTGCTGAGGGAAAGACCATGTGGTGCATGATTTCATTTATATGAAATGTCCGGAACAGGTAAAGCTATAGAGACGGAAAGTTGATCAGTGGTTGCCTTGAGCTGGGGGCACTGAGGGAAGTGGAGAGTAACTGCTAATGTGGACAGAGTTTCTTTTGGGGGTGATGAAAATGTTCTCAAATTAGATAGCGGTGATGGTTGCATAGTCCCGTGTATATACTAAAACCCACTAAGTTGTACATTTTAGAAGGATGGGTTTTATGGTATATGAATTATATCTCAATAAAGCTCTTACTAAAGAAGAAGAGGAGGAGAGGAGAAGGGACAGCAGCAACAGCGGTAACTGAATGTGAACAAAAGAATCAAACACTTCATAACGGAAGCTGACTAATGGTTAAAAACTCTACCTAGAAACAAAGCTTTGCATTTTCTTTTTTCTCTGTGACTGATAAGTCATGTCCTTATAACAATAGTCTTTTATTTGTTTTTCCCTAACAATAACTATTAATATTACGTTTATTAGTAAAAAAAAAAATCAGAAAGCAAAGACAATTAAAAGTATAATTCCATCCACCCAGAAACAATCATCATTAAACAGTTCTTGTGACTACTTCCAGCCCCTTTCCTTTCCTCTTCTTCTTGCAGGTTTTTTAAGTGCTCAAATGTATATATTTTAAACACGAACACCATCATGCTATGCAAATTTCAGGTGTGTTTTTTTTCTCTTAAACTAGATCCTGGGTGCCTTTCTTATAAATCAGTCTTATTTTTAAGAAGTTGCTGAAGAGTTTTCTTTAGTATGGATTTACCATAACTTATAGGAAATGATGCAAATTTACATTGCTTTTTATAATTATGTAGACAGCACATATACCTTTGTGCACTTTTACGATTATTTCCTAAATGTTAATTCTTAGTAGTGAAATGATGTGGTAAATTTCTTCGTACTTTTATATTTTTATGTATATTGTCATATGGGCCTGAAAAACCTTAGTAGTAATTCAAAATCCATTAAGAACATATGAGTAAATATTCTCTGTATTAGGGCCAACGGCAGATATTAAAACTTTAAAAACTATCGGTAGAGGCCTCTGGAAAAGAGGTCACCCTTATTTTGATTGAAAAACCTGGTTCAATTTTCCTACCTTCAGGCACAGTTGAATTCAGCTCTCCCAGACATGACACAATGAAAAGTGCAAAAAGGATGACCCTTCTCATAGCCTCCATCTTTGTGAGGGGCGGGGCAGCCTAAACTGCTAGCAGGCTTTATACTTCTCTGTGTTTCATAACTATCTGGTTTCATAAGCTCCCTGGCGACCTCCAGGGAAATGTGTCAGCTTGACCGTGCAAGGGGCAGATTTCTGTGAGAATAAAGCAGCTGCGTGACGGGTTTATTATCAGCAATTCCTAACAGTGAGTGTTGGCTCTCCTCAACTGATTCCGGGAAGGTTTGCAGAGAGTACCCAGCTAAAGCTCCTCACAGGGGATGTCCAACACCTGGCACATGGTAAGTAATTCCTTGTGGCACTCACTTGGAGTTGTGCCTTTGCCCTGGTATTTACTCAGATCACGAAGGGGGTAGCATCATTGACATCTTAAGCCTTCACTGGTCTTTTCCAAAAACTAAAGCCTTTGGGGAAAGTAGCAGCTGGGGGGTGGGAGGCACCTGGGCAAACTCTGGGTCCAGCTAGGTCACTGATGCCTGCCGAGGCACTGACACTGAGGGAGAGGAGGAGGGATCACAGGATGGGGAAGAAAAAGAAAGTGCAGATCCAGGTCTAGTTGCCAGGAATTTCAAACCATTGTCCCGAGACCCTGAAGCAGGTAAACTAAAGCGCCTCAGGCACTATGTTTTACGATGAGAGAAAAGAATCCTTGCGTCCAAGGTGAGCCCAGTGCTGCAGTGGCAAGGCCAGCACCTGTGACATTAGGAAGGTGTACTCACAAGGAACTTGTATGTGGGGCTGCCCTCTTTTCACTCACTCATTCTTTCAACAAATATTCATTAGCTACCCTTCTAGGCCCTGATATACAGATTGGACATGAGAAGCCTAGCCCCTGCCCTTGTGGAACTTGTCCTCTAAGTGGGGAAAACAGACAACAAACAAAGAAAAATAAGTTACAGATAGCAGAGGTGCTATAAATAGAATAAAACAGGGTGACGGGGTAAAGAGTGACTGCTTTGGAAGGGAAGCAATACTAGGTGGGAAGAAAGACATCTTGATGAAATTTGAGCAAAGAAAGAAAGAGAGAGACATTCGTGTGAGATCTGGGCTTGGGGTATGCATTGTAGGCAAAAGAACAGGCAAATGCAAAGGCCTTGAGGCAGGAACCAGCTAGGTGTGTCTGCAAAATAAGGCAAGGCAGGCCAGTGTGGGGGATGTGAGCAAAGGAGACGGAGGTAGGAAGTGAGGATGGAAAAGAGAGGCAGGTAATGGTCAAATGGCGAAGGACCTGTAGGCCAGATGAGGAGTTTAGGTTTTATTCTAAGTTCAGTCGGAACTTTCTGAGCAGGAAAATGATGACTGATTTTGGATGAATCTTCCCAGCAGCTCTGTAGAGGTAAAGGCAGGTGTAGACTGGGCCTTCTAGATTGAAACCCTTCCTGGTTGCCCTCAACCCTTGTATGTTATTCTCACTATCCTGCAGTCCAGAAAACCTTCCTTGGCTCTCGGACATCAGGGTTCCTGGGGAGGGCACAATACCAGACTGTGACCCAGGGGAACATATTCCTAGTTAGGTCCCTGAACCAGGTATTTGGCCTCATGCCAGTGCTGCAGTGGCAAGGCCAGCACCTGTGACATCTGGAAGTTGTGCTCACAAGGAGCTTGGACACTCACCAAGGTACCTGGCACAGCTTTACACAGTTCCCGTAAGCTCGGGGACTTCTGGGGCTTGCTGTGTACCAGGCGGGGACTGGATGTCCTAGTGTAAGTGTGAGCAGGGGGCATGCATATGTGGTGGGGACCCTTCTGATTACTAAGGGTCATGCTCAGCTGTGTCCACAGATTCCGCACTCCTCCCTCAACCCCGGGCTTTCTTACTGTACCCCTCTCTCTCTCTCCTACAGGCATATCTCCCAGCTCCCTGAACCATCACCACTGAGTATGAGAGCTTTGTGGTCACTTCTCTGGGAGGGGGACTAGCAGAGGGGAGAGAACCCTGGGTTAGCCGTCAGGAGACAAACGTGGTTCAGGCCACTGGCAATTTACCAAGAGATCACGGGGTTCTAGGGCCTGGAGGGCGGCATACCTGATCTTACTTAATCCTCACTGTCACTATGCAAGCTAGCACATAGCTAGTGAAAGGTAGAGTTGGATTTGAACCAAGTCTGTCTGCCTCTAAAGCACCATGTTACACTCTGTCTCCACTGCCCACCACAGGGGTGTCTCAAAGAGCCCTTGCCCCATCCTGCCTCCCGCACGGACCCTGCAATGCCTGGAAGTCAGGCGTATGCCCCACATATGGATCGTGCTTGTGCAGGGTCTCAGGTAGCTGGGCACTGTGCCGTCCACTAAGTGGAGTTCAGATGTGTTTGGATGTGCTCTGTCTGACATGGAGCTTGCTGGTGGCAAGAGAAAATCCAAGAACACGTGAACGCCTAAAACAAAGCCAGAGCTGTAGATGCGAGGAGAGGGAGAAACTGCTCCAGGAACTCAAGAAGGATAGGTCACATCCAGCTCGAAGGTCTCAGAGCAGGCTCTAGGGAAGATGCATTGAATTTGCTTCCTAAAATTGTACTGGGGCTGGGAGCACTCAGCCTCCAGAGATTTTCTCAGCCATTCCAAGGGCTGCTCTGTGAGAGCAGCTCCAGCTCCCACACCTTCTGGCAAATTTCGCCAGCACTAAAGTGTTGAATATTCCTTTATCAGTAAACCCTGGGCTGAGAGGACCGAAACTCAGCCCAGAGGTGGCCTCTTCTGAATGCTTAGTTCTATCACTGTTCGCTCCCTGTCAGCCTGGAGGTAGTAGCTGTTTTTGTCTATTTCTTTGTCCTTTTTCACCCCTTTTAGTAGGTAAACACCTACTACTAATTCATTCTTTACATTAAGAAAAATATGTGATGCTCACAAAGCAAGAGTTTTGTTAACAAGAATAAGTACACATTGTGGTTACAGATGGGGAGTCTGTGAGGAGAAAGGGATCCAGACGGGTCAGTGGAAAGGGCAGGAACAGAAGGAATTTGATGAGCAGAAGCGCAAGGGGTGCATCCTACTGCTGAGATCAAGAGAATCTGGGCTTTGGCATTCAGCTGGAGGTTCCTATAGCAGTCAGACAGTGACAGCTGAGTCAGCAAAAGTCAGTGTTAAAGCGATCCAAGCAGGAAGAAATTTGCTTCTGAAGAGGTGGAGGATGGCAGGAGGAGGAATCTCAGGTTTTCTAAAAGTCCTTTTAACGTGATTGAGCTCAACCCTATCACTACACAGATCAGGCAACCTAATCCCAGAGACGTCCTACCTGGCTGTCCTCACTCTCTCCGGGGTGCCATTCACCCGGGTGTTCTTCAGGACAATGTAACATAATTGTCCATGGAAGAGTAGCTGGGTGAGAGTGGATGATGTTACTCCATCTTGGGAAGTTTAGCTAGGTCTGAAACTGGAAACGCTCCAAGATCAATACATATTTTTCTTCTGGGGTTGGAGGTGTGCTAGATGCTTTTTATTTTCCACTCTAACTCTCCTTATATTGCAATATAATATTACAAGCTAGTTGCCCCAAGTCCCAAAGTGGGTAATACACAAATTCAAGTACATTTATAACTAACAACAATAAAAATACTGGAGGCAGGGAAAATTATTTTCAATATTGCATTTATTCAAAAGGACATAAATATGTTCTGCAGTACATAATATAATGTAAACACTATAAAACTTGAATAATAAAACATTGTACTAAGAAATATTGCTCATGAGGATATTTGTGCCCGCCCAAGTCAGAGTCCCTCGTTTACGTCACAGAAGCACGGTGGCAGGGAATCAAAGTCGGCATACAAGCTACACTCGTCACAGCATTGGAGGTTGGGATAAGACCCAGTGGTGATGGCTGTGGCGACCTTGTCCTGGGTGACCATGGCTGGATTATTATTTAAGGCCAAACAAGCAGGTACCATTGGAACTCTTAAGAAAAGACATACACACACAAGCATGGGATTAGAATTTTTCTTCTCAGTCCATTTGTTACAAGTGTCAGGGGGATCTGGGAAGTTCAGAGCTGGGCCCAAGCAAACACGTGACACCAGCCTGAAATTAAGGCTCCCTGCCCTGTCCTAAACCCTGTCTAATCCCCTCCTCTCCTAAGATTGCTGGCAGCCCAAGATCAGGTTACAGCAAATAAGGGAGAGTGGACTGCAGGGGCGGGTCACTGCTGATCACTGCAGGCCCGCCAAGTGCAGAGCAGGGCAGGGACGGTGCCACAGTCGGCTGTCCCCCGGGTCCCAGGATTTACCTGCCAGCTCCCAGGCCTAACACGCCCAGAACAGGAACATCGCCGCTTCTGACAACCAACCTCTCCCATGTTTGAAGGTTCCTCTCCCCGCAGTTTAATTATCTCTTGTTTGATCTACATCCCCTTGTAAAGTGTCCCCCAGGATCTCCACACAGCTCAGACTCCCCATAGTCCTACAGGCCCACCTCCCTGTCCCCAAGGCCATGGCAGTGAGTGAGAGGACACCCTGAGGGCTCCCCAGCTCAGGCCAGAGGAGACGGATTCAGCCCGTGCTCCGCGTGAACACGAGGCTGCCTCGCCCGCAGTCCCGTCTGCAGCCTGGGGCAGCAGGAGGGCCCAGCCACTGCACTGATTTAACCAGCTGAGGGTCACCTCAGCGAGGTCAAGGGACAGCAGAGCAGCGGTGACACACAGAGCCACCAGCTGAGAACACTCTGCTTATGAGCTCACAGCCCCAAGCCAGAAGGGGAGGAAGCCAAGATTCTATGCACCCACTTTGCTTTTTCAAACCTGCCTGCTGTTCCCGACCTCACCCAGGGTGTGGCCACAGGGCAAGGAATGGCCCTGCTCAAACAGAGAGCCCCAGGAATCCCATTTGAGGGGAGTGCTATTCACTCTTACCCACGTCACTCACTTCAATGCATTGGCTACTTGGACGTAAAGACAGATGACAACACCTATCAGCACGAGCATGGCCACCAGGATACCGCCACCAATGCAGAACATAATTACGGTGTTGACTTTAGATTTATCTAGGCAGAGAAGTGCAGGCAAGCAGTGAATGAAGCTCCCCTCCCCACACAGCCACTTAGCAACTCAAGATGCTTCCTCTAGTGGAGGAAGGATGAACCCCAAATCACAGATTTTTATGCATGTAAAACACAAATGAGTCTTCCCAGGGAGACCTAGGATCCTAAGCTGGCCCAGAGATAGGGAACAGGGTTTATTTATGAATGGGACAGGATTGAAATGCAAAATCCAGGGAGAAGGAAGGAAGGAAGGAAAGTGGGAAGAATCTTTTTCTCCCTTTCACCTGCAGTAATGTGCAGCCGTAAATAACAAACAGGCCTCTGCTTGAGCAAATGGTTTTACTCACAAACATATAGCCTTCCTGAAATATGTTCACTTTCAGAGTTAGAATTAACCCCGCACTGTACATCAGGCTTAAAAATCTCCTGTGGGAATGATTATGGGAATGACTTTTTTAAAATGTTATCTTTGACTATACTAAGAATATACAAATTCATTTTGTAAGTGATATGTGTTTTAGGAAAAAGAGTTTCTAATTCTCCCACTGACAATTGCCATTTTTCCTCTTAAGTCTGCCCAGGAAATCCAATTTGTGTGAATAAGCAATTTGTTTAATCTAACTCCCTGAAACTGGGGAAAAGTGAGCCAGGAGAGAAGGATAAGCAACCCCCTGCTGAAGCATACTTACCAGCACCTAAGTCTTCATAGCTGGATGCATGCCGACAGTACAAAAAAATTACAATTAACATGAACTTTAGGGAACAGTACATCTTATCAGGAATTTCTCAAACCTTTAATTTGAGAAAGAAAAATTCTAATTATTCCTGTTAGGAGTACTTAAGATATAAATTTGAAGAGCTTGCTTTTAGAAGCGCAGTCTCCACCAGAGCTGGCAGAATGGACAGCCACCATCAAGCTCCAACTCTGCCTGTTAGGTGGTGGGCTGTGTGACATCAACTCTTTGGCTACCAACTCTCCTTCATGGGGTTCTGAATTCCATTCCATGTTCAGATATATTTTAGCACCAATGGAACTATGAACGCTCAAAAATTATTTTAAATAATTTGATCTCAGTTTCTCCTTTTCAGGTTTTATTTCCCTCAGAGAACCTTTTAAGGTTTGATTGTTAATCAAAAGCAAATTTGAGATCTCAATAAAATAAAAGGATAGTAATGTGGGGGGGCTAATATCTAAAAAAAATAATGTATCTGAAAGTTCAATCATAGAAGACTGGTTAGACTTCATGTTTTACCTACACGATGAAATAATAACGTAGTTGCAGCCATTTAACAGGATTCAGATATAGGTTCATTGACTTCAGAATATTACCATACTTTATGGTTAAGATAAAGAGATTTCAAAAAGTAATTTGACTAGGATATCTGTTCTAAACCAGGTTTCTATGATTTCAAGGTACTGTCACCCAGCAAAGCTGGTTCAATTAAATGAGGGAATTATTTTAACTACAAAGGATTATCCCTTGCTGCTCTGGCCAAACCCTGGAAGAGGTCATGAACAGCAGGGGAGAAAGTGACAAAAATGATGACATAAAACCTCTGAAAAATTCTGTCCTCTATGAAAGCAATGAAAAATCTGGCAAAAATTTGCCAGAATCAGCCTTTTCAGGCTGGAAATTAACTAAAAGTTTGTAGCAACTCAGAAAACATCTACTCAGTGGTGGCTTCTGCTCCTGGTAAGCTGTGATTCTCTGTATTCACCTGTCTTCACTTTTTGGGGTGGCTATTTGCCATGTGACTGCAATTCTCTGGTTGACCTAAGAAGACTTGTTGATTTTCAGTTTGTTCAGCTTTTTTCTTGTTTTGAGGATAACAACTCCAAAGATCTCTACATGTTGGAATGGAAACTAGAAGTCTTGTGTTCATTTCTATCCATTCTATTTCTCAGACTGGATAATCTCAATTGACATATCTTCAGGTTCATTTGTTCTTTCTTCTGTCTGCTCAAATCTGATGTTAAACCTCTCTGGTGAATTTTTTTTTCCAGTTATTATACTTTCCAACTCCAGAATTTCTATTTGGTTCTTTTTTAAAAAATAATTTCTATCTCTTTACTGATATTCTCTATTGGAGACATTATTCTCATACTTTCCTAGTTCTTTAAACATGGTTTCCTTTGAACATAGTTAAAATAGCTGATTTAAAGTCTTTGTCTAGTTGGGTCCATGTCTGGGCTTCTTCAGAGAAAGGTTTTATTGATTGTTTCCCTCCCTTCCTTTTTTATGGGCCATACCTTCTTGTTTCTTTGTATGTCTTATAGTCTTTTGTTGAAAACTGGACATTTAAAATAATATAAGATGGCAACTCTGAAGTCAGATTCTCCCTGCTCTCCAAGGTTTGTTGCTGTTACTGCTTGTTATAGTTGTTGTTTGTTTAGTGACTTTTCTCAACTAATTCTGTAGAGTCTGTATTCTTTGTTGTGTGTGGACACTGGAGTCCTACTGATTAGCTTAGTGGTCAGTTAAGGATTGGACAAGATTACCTTAAATGCTTGGAACTAATAAATCTCCCAGTCTTTCATAAGGAGCTCTGTGAGCCTTTTGGGGTATGCCTTCAAGAATTAGCCAAGCAATTAAAAACTCTGTCTTAGACTTTACTTGCTGCTTGGAAAAAGCCACAAGGTCAGCCAGAGGTCAATGCTTAGGGCCATTGCATGTCTTTCTTGAGCATGCTCATAGCCATAGGCATGTATATACCCCTACACATGTGCAAGGCCTTCTAAACTTCCAGGAATATGTCAGCGCTTTTCAAAACCCCTATGGACATCTAATTTACCAGCTTTTCCTTTAAGCTCTTTGGCTAGTGTCTCATTTGCCCCAAATGTTATCTACAACCTCATGCAGCCAGGAAGTTAAAACCATTGCCTGTAATTGTTTTTGCCAAATTTCCCTGAGGAGAATACTTTTTGCACTAAGTCGACTCCAAGTTAAGTTAAATCCAGATAGCTTTGCAAGTGAGGTCTTCCAGGTAACCAGCAGATAGGTCAAATAATGACAATTCTTTTGGAATGAGCCTTTGAAAGAGCTCTACTCTATTCTTTTCCCTCTGATGGCTAAATTGGGATCTGGGCTGTTATTTTCAAGGCTACCATGGAGCTGGAGAGCAAATAATGGAACAGTGCCACAAAGCTTGCTGTTCATACTGAGAGTCAGACACAGCAGTAAACCCTGACCAATATTATTTCATTTATTGATAAAATATTTTACACATTGCTAATAAGTCATCAACATTAAACTATTGACCTTACTACTTCCAGTGTGTTTTAGTAATATATTTCTGAGTCTCAATGGAGATGACCAGGAGGCAACAGCTAAAACCTCTATTGGGCAGAGGACAAACTGAAGCTCAGAGAGAAGTGATTTCCTTGGGTCACCTAGGAAGTCACTGGCAGGGCAGGAACTAGGGCCTAGTTCTGTGATCTTTCCCTCTAGCCTCCTCCTCCCAGGTCCAATAAACTTCCACTCCCACCCCCCATCCTTTCTGAAACCCTCTGAAATGATGTGTTGTTCTTCATACCAGTGCCCCTTAACTCTATTATCCAGAGGATATGATTGTGGCTCTGAGCTGAGAGATATGCAAAGCATATCTATCATTACTGGGAATGAGCCTGTGAGCTCCCCTTACTTGGCCCAGGTTCCACGTCTGTGCCTCTTCCACAGCTCCTTCCACTCTGCTCCCAGGATTCTCACCTTTACCTTCAGACTCCTGCACAGCCAAGGACTTTGCTGTGGCCCTGGCAACTGCAGTAAGAAGAGTTGGATTTTGCCCCAAAGAGAGATCTTCCTAATTGAAACCCTATACTCTCAGATGAATAAAGATTGTAGTGAATAACGTGCAATCAGGTTTTATGGAATGCCCAGGTTAGAGGACAGTTTCTGTGTCTTTGTAAAACCCAAGCTGAAGACATCCATATTTTGAGGAACTCAAGAGAAGGCAACATTTGATAACATTCCAAGAAGCATTTAACAATACTTCTTTGTTTAGTTAGAAGAAACTAAACAAAGAGATAGAAATGATTAAAAAAAGAACTAAACAGAAATTCTGGAGCTGAAAAATACAATGAATTAGAAGACAGGACCTTTGAAATTATCTAGCAAGAGGAGAACAAAGGAAAAAGAATAAAAAAGAGTGAAGAAAACCTATGTGATCTATAGGATACCATCAAAAGAAACAATCTGCAAATTATTGGAGTCCCAGGAGAAGAAGAGAAGGAGAAGGGAGCAGAAAGCTTATTTAATGAAATAATGGCTGAGAAATTTCACAAATCTGAGAAGAGATTTGTACATCCAAGTTCATGAAGCTCATAGGTCCCCAAACAAAATCAGAGATCTTCTCCACCACACATTGTAATAAAATTGTCAAAAATCCAGGGAAAAGAGGGAATTTTAAAAGCAGCAAGAGAAAAGAAGCTTGTGACTTACAAGGTAACCCACACAAGGCTATCGGCAGACTTCTCAGCATAAACCTAACAGGCCAGGAGAGAGTGGGATGTTAAATTCAAAGTACTAAAAGAAAAAACACTTGGCAACCAAGAATATCCTATCTAGCAAAGATTTTCCCAGACAAACAAAAGCTGAGGGAGTTTATCACCACTAGACCTGCCTTTACAAGAAATTCTGAAAAGAGTTCTCTCAGCTGAAATGAAGGATGCTAATTAGTAACATGAAAACATATAAAAATATACAACACACTGGTAACGATAAGTATATAATCAGATTCAGAATATTCTAATACTGTAATATAGTGATGTGTTAACCACTTAACTCAAGCATAAAGGTTAAAAGAAAAAAGTATTAAAAATAATCATAGCTAAAACAATTTGTTAATGAGCACACAATATAAAAACAGGTATATTATGACATCAAAAATATAAGAGGAGGGGAATAAAAAGGTAGAGATTTTTTATGTGATCAAAGTTAAGTTATCAGTGTATAATAGACAGTTATATCTATAAGATGTTTTATGTAAGCTGCATGGTAACCACAAAGCAAAAACCTACAGTAGGTACATAAAAGATAAAGAGAAGGGATTCAAAGCACACCACTACAGAAAATCATCAGTTCACAAAGGAAGACATCAAGAGAAGAATGAAACATAGGAAGAACAAAACAGCCAGAAAACAATTAATAAGATGGCCTTTAATAAGTCTTTACCTACCAATAATGACTCTAAATGTAAATGGATTAAATTCTTCAATCAAAAGGCATAGAGAGGCTGAATGGATAAAAAAACAAGGCCCAACTATATGCTGCCTACAAGAGACTCACCTCAGCTTCAAAGACACACATAGGATCAAAGTGAAGGGATGGAAAAAGATATTCCATGCAAGTGGAAACCAAAAGAGACAAGAGTAGACATGCTTGTATCAGACAAAATAGACTTTAACTCAAAAATTGTAACAAGAGATAAAGAAGGTCATTCTATAATGATATTGAGGTCAATTCATCAAGAGGATATATTAATCATAAATATATGCACTGAAACTGAGAGCACCCAAATATATTAAACAAATACTAACAAATGTGAAGGGAAAAAGATGACAATACAATAGAAGTAGGAGACTTCAATACCCACTTTCAACAATAGATGGGTCATCCAGACAGAAAATCAATAAGGAAATGCTGGACTTGAACTATACTTTAGGCCAATGGGCCTACAGACATACATAGAAGTTCCAGTGAATGGCAGCAGAATACACATTCTTCTCAAGTGCACATGGAGCATTCTCCAGGATGGATCATATTTTAGGTCACAAAATAAATATTAGCAAATTTAAGAAGATGAAATCATACCAAGTATCTTTTCCAACCACAGTGGTATGAAACCAGAAATCAGTAAGAGGCAGAAAACTGGAAAATTCACAAATATGTGTAAATTAAACAATACACTCCTAAACAACCAACAGGTCTTAGAAGAAACCAAAAGGGCATTTTTAAAAAACGTGAAACAAATGAAAATAAAAACATAACATACCAAAACTTATGGAATGCAGCAAAAGCATTTCTAAGAGAGAAATTTATAGCAATAAATGCCTACCTTAAGAAAAAAGAAAAATCTCAAAAGAATAACTTAACTTTACACCTCAAGGAACTAGAAGAGAAGAACAAACTAAGGCCAAAGGTAGAGGAAGGAAGGAAATAATAAAGAGTGGAGAGGAAATAAATAAGAGACCAGGAAAAGATCAATGAAACTAACAGTTGGTTTTTTTGAAAAGATAAACAAAATTGACAAAACTTTAGCTAGACTAACTAAAAAAGAGAAGACTCAAGTAAATAAAATCAAAATGAAAGGAGGCATTTACAAATGATACCACAGAAATACAAAGGATCACAGAGAACACTGTAAACAATTATACACCAACAAATTGGATAACCTGGAAAAAATGGATAAATTCCTAGAAACACACACCAAGTCTGAATCTTGAAGAAATAGAAAATCTGAACAGACCAATATTGACTAAGGAGATGAACTTAGTAATCAAAAACCTCCCAACAAACTAAAGCCCAGGACCAGATGCTTTTACAGGTGAATTCTACAAAGCATTTAAAGAAAGATAATGCCAATCCTTCTCAAAGTCTTCCAAAACATTGAAGAGGAGGGAATACTCCCAAACTCATTTTATGAGGCCAGCATTACCCTGATACCAAAGCCAGACAACAACACTCCAAGGAAAGAAAGAAATAGGCCAGTATTCCTAATGAATATAGATTCAAAAATTTCAAAGAAAATATTAGCAAACTGAATTCAACAGCACATTAAAAGAATCATACACCATGATCAAGTGGAATTTATCCCTGGGATGCAAGGATGGTTCAACATACACGAATCAATGTGATAAATCACACTAACAGAATAAAGGGTAAAAAACATATGATCATCCCAATAAATGCAGAAAAAGCATTTGACAAAATTCAACATCAATTCATGATAAAAAATACTCTCCAAAAATTGGGTACAGAAGGAAATTACCTCAACATAATAAAGGCTATATATGACAGGCCCACAGCAAACATCGTACTCAATTGTGAAAAGCTAAAAGCTTTTCCTCTAAGATGAGAAACAAGACAAGGATGCCCACTCTCACCACTGCTATTCAACATAGTGCTAGAAGTCCTAACCAGAGCAATTAACCAAAAAAGAAGGAAAAGGCATCCAGATCAGAAACAAAGAAGTAAAATTGTCTCTGTTTGCAGATGATGTGATCTTATACATATAAAATCCTAAAGACTCCCCCTGTTAGAACTAATAAACAAATTCAGTAAAGTTGCAGGATACAAAATCTACATGCAGAAATCAGTTGCATTTCTATACACTAACAACAAATTATCAGAAAGAGGGATTAAGAAAATAATCCTATTTACAATAGCATAAGAAGAATAAAATACCTAGCAATAAATTCAACCAAGGAAGTGAAATATCTGTATAACAAAAACTATAAGACTTTGATGAAAAAAAGTGAAGAAGATACAAACAAATGTAAAGATAGCCTGTGTTCTTGGATACGAAGGATTAATATTGTTAAAATATCCATCCTACCTTAAGTGATAGACAGATTCCATGTAATCTCTATCAAAATTCCAAGGGTATTTCACATAGAAACAGAAAAAAACAATCCTAAAATTCATTTGGAACTATCTTTTGCGTGAATAGCCAAAGCAATCCTGAGAAAGAAGAACAAAACTTGAGGCATTACACTTCCTGATTTCAAACTATGTTATAAAGCTGTAGTATCAAAACACTATGGTATTGCCATAAAAATAGACACACAGACCAATGAACAGAATCAAAAGCCCAGAAATAAACCCTCACACATATGGTTAACTAATATTTGACAAGGGAGCCAAGAATATACAATGGGGAAAGGATAGTCTCTTCAATAAACAGTGTTGGGAAAGCTGGATAATCACATGCAAAAGACTGAAATTGGATCCTCTCTCATACCACTCACAAAATTTAACTTGAAACAGACTAGACTTAAACATAAGACTTGAAACCATAAAACTCCTAGAAGCAAACACAAGATAAAAGCTCTTTGATGCTGTTTTTGGCAACAATTTTTTGGATATGACATCAAAAGTTCAAGCAATAGAAACAGAAATAAACAAGTGGAACTGCCTTAAACTAAAGAGCTTCTGCACAACAAAAGAAAGACTCAACAAAATGAAAAGGCGACCTATGGAATGGGAGAAAATATTTGCAAACCATCTATCTGATGAGGGGTTAATATCCAAAATATATAAGGAACTCATACAATTCAGTAGCAATAAATAAATAATCCAATTAAAAGGCATAGGACCTGAATAGATGTTTTTCCAAAGAAGATATACAAATAGTCAATAGGTACATGAGAAGACACCCAACATCACTAAATGTCAAGGAAATGTAAATTGAAACCACAATGAGATATCACATCACACCTGTTAGAATGACTATCACCAAAAAGACAAGAGATAAGAAGTGTTGGTGCAGATGTGGAGAAGAGGGAATCCTTGTGCACTGTTGGTGGAAATTGGTAAAACCACTATGGAAATAGGATGGAGGTTCTTAAAAAAATTAAAAATAGAACTACCATATCATCCAGCAATCCCACTTCTGGGTATATATCTAAAGGAAATGAAATCAGGATCTCAAAGAGATATCTGCACTCCCATGTTCATTGTAGCAATAATCACAATAGCCAAGATATGGAAACAACCTGAGTGTCCATCTATGGATGAATAGATAAAGAAAATGTGGTGCATATATATATATATATATATATATATATATATATATACAATGGAATATTGTTTAGCCACGAGAAAGAAGGAAATCCTGCCATTTTACACAACACAGGTGGACCTTGAGGGCATTATGCTAAAGGAAATGTCAGACAGAGAAAGACAAATACTATATGATCTTACTTATATGTGGAAGCTAAAAAAGGTAAACTCATAGAAATAGAGAGTAGAATGTTGGTTGCCAGGTGCTGGCGGGGGTGAGGAAAATGGGGAGATGTTGGTTAAAAGGTACAAACTCGGGGCTGGCCCCGTGGCCGAGCGGTTAAGTTCGCGCGCTCCGCTGCAGGCGGCCCAGTGTTTCGTTGGTTCGAATCCTGGGCGGGGACATGACACTGCTCATCAAGCCACGCTG
Organism: Equus asinus; assembly: GCF_041296235.1. NCBI lineage: Eukaryota > Metazoa > Chordata > Mammalia > Perissodactyla > Equidae > Equus > Equus asinus. Next base: position 10,082,916 of record NC_091791.1, on the reverse strand, counting down.
AGGCAGCGTCCCACATGCCACAACTACAAGGACCCACAACAAAGAATATACAACTATGTACTGGGGGGCTTTGGGGAGAAAAAGGAAAAAATAAAATCTTAAAAAAAACAAAAAACAAAAAAACAAAGGTACAAACTCCCAGTTATAGTATGAATAAGTTCTAGGGATCCAATGTACAGCATGGTGACTATAGTTAACAATACTGTATTACACACTAGAAAGTTCCCAAGAGAGTGATCTTAAATGTTCTGAGCACAAAAAATAAAAAGGTAATTATGTGAAGTGACGTAAGTATTAACTAACCCTATTGCGGTAATCGTTTCATATAGACATGAGTATCAAATCACCACATTGCATATCTTAAACATACACAATGTTATATATCAATTATATCTCAATAAAGCTGGAAAAAAATTTAAAAATAAAAAAATTGGTGAAACTAAGTGAAGGGTATATGGATTCATTGGGCTTCTCTTGGATTTTTTCTACAAGTTTGAAATTTTTAAAAATGAGGAATAATTATTCTTAAGATTTCTTTTTTTTTAAATCACATATCCATGATTATTGATTTACACATGTTTTTGAAGTGTCATGTAATGTCAGAAATTTGAATAGCAGTAGATGGGGAGGGAGAAAACACCTCAGTAAAAAGCTTTAACCATGTTAGGACCTGTCTCAGACCTCACAGAATGTTTTCCCAGATAAAATCAAAAAAGTATCATGACTTTAGAAGTCATGTTAAATATATCAAGAAGGTTTATTGAAAACTATTTTTAACTATGAGTTTCTCCAGGAGAAATCAAGATTTTTTCCAAGAGGAATAAAAAAGATAAGGACCCATAGCTGGGATTGTCGTCATTTCTGAAGCTGTAGGCGACTGGCTTTTTCCTGACGGCTCTCCATACTCCCTGCTCAGGGTGAGCCTCACAGGAACAGAAATGAGAAAAAGGCTGGGTGAGTCACCTGACTCCACCTCGCAGGGAGCAAGACCAGCAGGTAAAACTGCTGGCACTTGTCTTTGTCCCATTTTGCAGAAAGCTCCTGTCACTCTCAACCTGTCAGGGAACTAGGATCAGGCAGGGAGGATGTTGTTGATATTCAATAAATTGTTAACAAGTGTCAGGCGCTATGCCAAGTCCTGTCACACAGATTATTTTATTTCATACCGTAATAGCCTGTGAGGTAAGTTAAATTCTGGCATCCATACTTTATAATAGAAGAAACTGAAGCTCCAAGAGTTTGGGGAACTTGCTTCAGTTCTCATTGCTGGAAAGTATCAGAACCAGGACTGTAGTCCTCCCCTCTCCCTATTCTGCCTGAGGGACCAAACCTCAGAAGATGGAGCTGAGTCCCACCTTCCTGCTTTGGGTGATGCTCAAGGCTTCCAGCAAATGTAAAATGCCATTTTGCATCTGGCATCACTCATCTCTCTGAGGATCAGCAAATAAGAGGTTTCTCAGTTGACACCATTTCTCTAACTCACTGGATTCTTTCTTCATAAGAAAAATTCTTGGTTACGGGGTTTGAGGCTCAGTTCCAGCAGCTTTCTCATGCCCTACTTCATTTAATCCTCAAAGCAGCCCTCCTGAGTAGGCCTGAATAGACCATTCATTCTTCACACGGGGAAGCTGCTCAAGGTCACAGGGACCGTGAAGAGTGAAGCTGGGCTTCTGGCCCTTCTGTGATTCACCATTTAATGGTCCATTTAAATCGACAATTTGCATCCAACAATAGGTAAAGCAAACCTTAGCATCTTCCCATCCCCCTTCCTTTCCCACATCACCACTTCCCACATTCTTAAAGATAGTCTCATGCCATGCATTGGACATGGCAGCCCAGAAATTTGGTTTCCTGCTCATTCTGACCAGGTCTCTCCAAATGCCCTCAGAGGACACATTTCTAAGGTAGTTTAGAGGGAAAAAAACAAGTGTAATCAAACCTGAATTCTTATTCTACCTTAGTCACTTACACCTGCTCGATAACTTTACTTAAGTGATTTAATGCCACTTGACTTCAGTTTTCTGGTCTGTAAAATGGGGATATCACAGCCTACTACTAGCTGAGTTAAATTGCTGGCCCTTTTTCTTACTAGTTGTGTGGTTCTGGGCAAGTTCTCAACCTCCCTATACTGCTGAACCATCCTTGAATCCCAGGAATAAAACGCACTTAGTTACTGTGTATGATCCTTTTAATGTACTGTTGAATTCGGTTTGCTAATATATTGTTGAGGATTTTCACAACTATGTTCATCAGGATGTTGGCCTGTAGTTTTCTTTTCTTGTAGTGTCTTATTCTGGCTTTGGTATCAGGATAATGCTGGCCTCATTCAATGAGATCAAAGTGTCTTTCCTTTTCAATTTTTTGGAAGAGTTTGAGAAGGATTGGCACTAATTCTTTGTTATATGTATAGTAGAATTGACCCATGAAGCCATCTGATTGTGGGCTTTTCTTTGTTGGGAGGTTTTTAATTATTGATTCAATCTCCTTACTAGTTGTAAGTCTGTTTAGATTTTCTATTTCTTCATGATTCAGACTCGGTAAATAGTGTGATTCCAGGAATTTATCCATTTCCTCTAAGTTATCCAATTTGTTGGCATATAATTGTTCACAGTAGTCTTTTATGATCCTTTGTATTTCTGCAGTACCAGTTGTAATGTCTCCTCTTTCATTTCTCATTTTGTCTTCTCATTTTTTTTTTAAAGATTGGCACCTGCACTAACATTTGTTGCAAATCTTCTTTATTTTTCCTTCTTCTCCCCAAAGCCACCCTGTGCAAAGTTGTATGTTCTAGTTGTGAGTGCCTCTGGTTGTGCTATGTGGGACACCGCCTCAACACAACCTGATGAGCGGTGCCATGTCCATGCCCAGGATCCGAACCGACGAAACCCTGGGCCCCCGAAGCAGAGAGTGCAAACTTAACCACTTGGCCACAGGGCTGGCCCCTCACTTTTTTTCTTAGTCTAGCTAACGTGCTATCAATTTTATTTATTTTTTTCAAAAACCCAACTCTTAGTTTTGTTGATTTTTCTAGTGTTTTTTTATTCTCTATTTCATTTATTTCTGCTCTCATCTTTATTATTTTCTTTCTTCTGCTAACTTTGGGCTTAGTTTGTTCTTTTTCTAGTTCCTTGAAGTGTAAAGTTAGGTCATTTATTTGAGATCTTTTCTTCTTTTTTAATGGAGGCATTACCACTATAAATGTTCCTCTGAGTACAGCTTTTGCTTCATCCCATAATTTTCAGTATGCTGTGTTTTCATTTTGTTTGTATCAAGATATTTTCTAATTTCCCATCTGATTTCTTCATTAATCTATTAGTTATTCAGAAGTATGTTGTTTAATTTGCACATATTGGTGAATTTCCAGTTTTTCTTCTGATATTGATTTCTAGTTTCATTCCATTTGTGAAGAAAAAAATACTCAGTATGACTTCAATCTTCTTAAATTTGTTAGGACTTGTTTTATGACCTAACATGTTATCTATCCTGGAGAACGTTCTGGGTGCACTTGTATATTCTGCTGCTGTTGGATGGATCATTTTGTATATGCCTCTTAATTCCATTTAATCTACAGTATTGTTCAAGTTTTCTGTTTCTTTATTGATTTTCTGTCTTGAAATTCTATCCATTACTGCAAGTGAGGTATGGAAGTCTCCTACTATTATTGTATTGCTGTTGATTACTCCCTTTAGTTCTGTCAATGTTTGCTTTATATGTTTAGGTGCTCTGAAGTTGGGTGCATATATATTTATCATTGTTATATCCTCCTGGTGATTTGACCCTTTTATCATTATATAATCTTTCCAACCCTTCACTTTCAGCCTATGTGTCCTTATGTCTAAAGTGAGTCTTTTATAGACAGCATCTAGTTGGATCTTGTTTTTTTTAAATCCATTTAGTCATTCTGTGCCTTTTGATTAGTGAGTTTAATACATTTACCTTTAAAGTAATTATTAAGAAGAATTTACTATTGCCATTGTATTAATTGTTTTCTATCTTGTAGTTCTTTTCTCCCTCTTTTCCTCTCTTGTTGTCTTCCTTAATTTTCTTGTATTGATATTTCTATTTTATATATTCTTTATTTTCTGTATATTAGGATGTTTTGACATCTTTTTTTAAAAAAAAAACCTTTCTAGCTGTGGAGAGACTCGTGAGGCTAGCCAATTCTTAGAAAGAGAAAAGAGCCCAGCCAGGAGCACGCCTTTGATATGCAAACTAATCAGTCTGGAGCCATACCTCCTCTTTCTGGCTCACACACTCCAGGAGGCAATATTCTTCTGCCTTAATCATCCCAGGGCCAGTTACCAGGCAACCAGAGACCACTCCTAGCCTAAAACCCACCTGAATTATTCAAACTAGCTAATCCTAAACAGATTACCTTGCCCTGCCATGCCTTCCCTGCAAAAACTCCAATAAAGGTCATGGCATAAACTCTGCCCTCACTCTTACCTTCTGCCTCCTAACCACCCTGGTGTTTTACCCTGTGACTCTGTGTGGCATGTGATGACCCCCTCCCTGGGATCTGTGAGTATAATAAAGTTCTTCCGTCCAAGCCTCACTCTCATCTCCTCACATGCCACTCTGATTTTGCCATACCATAACCAACATGTACATTCTTTTTTTTTTTTTTTTTTTAAAGATTTTATTTTTTCCTTTTTCTCCCCAAAGCCCCCGGTACATAGTTGTGTATTCTTCGTTGTGGGTTCCTCTAGTTGTGGCATGTGGGACGCTGCCTCAGCGTGGTCTGACGAGCAGTGCCATGTCCGTGCCCAGGATTCGAACCGACGAAACACTGGGCCGCCTGCAGCGGAGCGCGCGAACTTAACCACTCGGCCACGGGGCCAGCCCCCCAACATGTACATTCTTAAAACAATATGTTTTCATTCCTTCATTTTTTTCTTTTACATATCTTTTATAGGTATATACTTTGTGGTTACCATGGGGCTTACACAAAACATCTTATAGTTATAATAGTCTATTTTAAGCTGATAACTTAACTTTGTGTACAAAAATGCTATACTTTTACACACACACATACTTTATGTTACTGATGCCACAATTTCTATCTTTTTTATATCCATAATTTTATAGTTATTTTAATACTTTTGTCTTTTATACTAAAATTAAGTTATTCACCTACCACCATTTCAGTATTACAGTATTCTGTATTTGTCTATAAATTTATCCTTACGAGCAAGTTTTATAGTTTTGCATGATTTTGTACTGCTGTTTAGCATGTTTTCATTCCAACTTAAAGAACTCCCTTTAGTATTTCTTGTAAAGCAGGTCTAGTAGTGATGAACTCTCTCACCTTTTACTATCTAGGCAAGTCCTTATCTCTCCTTCATATACGAAGAACAGTTTTGCTGGGTATAGTATTCTTGGTTAGCAGTTTTTTCCTTTCAGCACTTTGAATATATCATCCAACTCCCTTCTGACCTGCAAGTTTCTGCTGAAAAATCTGCTGATAGTCTTATGGGGGTTCTTTGTCTATGACAAGTCACTTTTCTCTTGCTACTTTCAAAATTCTTTGTCTCTGATTTTTGACATTTTAATTATGATGTGTCCTAGTGTGGATTTTTTTGGATACATTATATTTTGGATTCCTCAGGCTTCCTGGATCTGGCTATTTCCTTTCCAAGATTTGGGAAATTTTTAACCATGGCTTCTTTGAATAAGCTTCCTACCCCTTTTCTCATTTGTCTCCTTATGGGACTCCCACGATGCTTGTATTGGTCAACTTTACGGTATCCCACAAGTCCTTTAAACTTTCTTCATTCTTTTTCATTCTTTTTCTTTTTACTCCTCTGAGGACAGTTTCCAATTATATGTTTCTGAGTTTGCTGATCCTTTCTTCCATTTGATCTATTCTGCTATTTAACCCTTTAATAAATGTTTCAGTTCAGTGATTGTATTCTTCAGCTCCAAGATTTCTGTTTGGTACCTTTTTATATCTCTTATATGTTGAAATTACCACTTTGTTTATGCAGTGTTCTCCTGATTTCGTTGAGCATCTTTATGATGATTATTTTTAATTCTCTGTCAGGAAAATTGTAAATCTTCATGTTTTCTGGAGATTTATCTTGTTCCTTTGTTTGGGACATATCTTCCTATTTCTTCATTTTCCTTAATTTTGTGTTGGCATCTGCATATTAGAAAAAACCACCACCTCTCCCAGTCTTCATGGTCTGTGCTCATACAGGAGAAGGCCCTCACCAAACAACCTGGACAGAGATTCTGGGAGCCTCTCAAACCTTTGTACTAATCCAAACCACCATCTTTGTTCTTAGCAGTACCCAAGCATCTAGAGTATGCCAGGTCCCATCAGAATTCCAAGACAGGCAAGACAGAAGCCAGTTCCTTGGGCAGCCCCCATAAAAGTTGGAATGTTGGACACGCAGTCCAACTCTTTCCCTCTCCCAGAGAAGCTGGAAGCCAGGGGTTTCTTTCTGATCATATGGCACTATGCCAGAAGTAGGGATTATGGTGAAAAGTCATCTTGAATTTTCCTACCAGCTTTAATGTGGCTGTTTCACACTCAACTAGGGTGCAGGAGCCTCTCAATTACTTACTGGATTTCTCACAAAGGGAATTTGTCTGCATATTGTTCAATTGGTGTGTCCATGGGAGATAAGAGGATCCAGACTTCCTATTCTGCCAATCTTGTTCTATAATAATATGTTTTTTCATTCTTTCATGAGTATCTTCCATGGAGCAAAAGTTTTTAATTAAGATAAATTCCAATTTATCAATTTTTTTCTTTCATGAATTATTTTTTCAATGTCATATCTAAAATGTCATTGCCAAATCCAAGGTCACAGAGATTTCTTCCTATTTTCTCCTACATGTTTTACAGTTTTACCTTTGGACCTAAAATTCATATTACTTTAATTTTTTTATAAGGCTTCTGTCCAGTTTAATTTTTTTTGCATTTAGATATTCAATCGGTTTTAAATGACTATCCTTTCTCTATTGAATTGCTTCAGCAACTTTTTAAAAAATCAGCTGTTTTTGTGGGTCTATTTTGGGGTTCTCCATTCTGTTCCAGTGATCAATGTCTCTCATTTTCAATTCCAGACTGTAGTGGTTACTGTAGCTTCAAAGTAAGTCTTGAAATGAATAGTGTGATTCCTCAACCTTTGTTCTTTTTCAGTATTGTTTTGGTTTATTCTAATTCCTTTGCCTTTCCATATACATTTTAGAATCAGCTTGTAGGTATCTGCCAAAAACTTTCTGCACTGAATATATGTATCAAAGTGGGGAGAACTGACATCTTGAAATACTGAGTTTTCCTATCCATCAACATAGGATATTTTGCCATTTATTTAGATATTCTTTGATTAATTTCCTCAGTGTTTTCTAGTTTTCAGCATACAGATCCTACCCAAAGTTTGGTAGATTTATACCTTAGTGCTTAGGTTTTATTTTTATTTTTGAGCTATTGTAAATTATTTTTTTTGAGGGAGATTAGCCCTGAGTTAACATTTGCCACCAGTCCTCCTCTTTTTGCTGAGGAAGACTGACCCTGAGCTAACATCTGTGCCCATCTTCCTCTACTTCATATGTGGGACGCCTGCCACAGCATGGCTTGACAAGCAGTGTGTAGGTCCACACCTGGGATCCAAACTGGCGAACCCCGAGCCACCAAAGCAGAACATGTGAACTTAACTGCTGCACCACCAGGCTGAGCCTGTAAATTTGTTTTTTCTTTTTAATTTCAAATTCCAAGTGTTCATTGCTGGCATTTGGAGCAGTGAACTTTTGTATACTGACTTTATTGCTAAGCTCATTTATTAGTTCTATGAATTTTTTTGTATATATTTTTGGAATTTTTCCACTTAGCTAGTCATGTCATATGCAAATAGAGGCAGTTTCCTTGCTTTGTTTCCAATTTTTCTTCCCCAATTGAGCTTTATTAGCAAACTTGTATGTTTTTAATTTCCTTTTATTGATTTATTATACTCTCTAGGACTTTCAGCACAATATTGAATAGGATTTTTATGTGTGTGTGCAAGGGAGACTGGCCCTGAGCAAACATCTGTTGCCAATCTTCCTCTTTTTGCTTGAGGAAGATTGTCACTGAGCTAACATCTGTGCCAATCTTCCTCTATTTTATGTGGGATGCTGCCACAGCATGACTGGATGAGCAGTGCTAGGTCCACACCTGGGATCCAAACCTGCAAACTCCAGGACACCAAAGCAGAGTGTGTGAACTTAACCACTTGGCCACTGGGATGGCCCCTGAATAGGATTGTTGATAGAGGACAACCTTGCTTTCTTCCCAATCTTAGAGGGAAAAGCATTTCTTCTCTCATATTTATGTCCATTTTTTTTTCTGCTTTTTGTCCCCAAATCCCCCAAGTACATAGTTGCGTATTTTAGTTGTGGGTCCTCCTAGTTGTGATATGTGGGATCCTGCCTCAATGTGGCCTAACGAGCAGTGCCATGTCCATGCCCAGGATCTGAATCAGCAGAACCCTGGGCCGCTGGGACAGAGCACACGAACTTAACCACTCAGCCACAGGGTCAGCCCCTATGTAGATTTTTTTGTAGAGACCCTTTATTATGTTTAAGAAATTCCCCTTTTTTCCCACTTTGCTAAGAGTTTTTATCTTGAATGGATCTTGAATTTTGTCAAATGCTTTCTTTTCATCTATTGAGATGATAAAATGGCTCTTCTTATTTTGTCAATATGGTGAATTACCTCAATTGAATTTTGAATTTACAACCAACTTTGTATTTCTGGCTTGAATCCCACTTGTTCATAGTATATTACCCTTTTTACATATTGCTGGCTTTGATTTGCTAATAATTTGTTAACAATTTTTGCATCTATGTTCATGAGAGATATTAGTCTCTATTTCTCTTTTCTTGTAATTTCTTTGTCTGATTTTAGTATTAGGATAGTTCTGGTGTCAAAATATGAGTTAGGAGTACTCCCTCCTTTTCTGTTTTCTGTGAGAGGTGATATAGAGTTGGTATTTTTTTTTCTCAATTGTTCAGTAGTATTTGTCAGTGAAATCAGTGGGCCTAGTATTTGATAGTTTTTAACTACAACTTGAATTTCTTTACTAGATATAGGATTATTCAAATTACCAATTTCTTCTTAAGATTTGGAAGTTTGTGTCTTTAAAGGAATTGGTTCATTTCATCTAAGATGTCAAAACAGAGTTGACTCACCTGTTATCCTTTTTAATTTCTGTGAGATCACTAGCAATATCCCCTCTTTTATTGCATATATTAGCAATTTGTTTCTTGTCTTTCTTTTTCTTGGTCAGCCTTGCCAGAGGTTTATCAATTTCATTGATCTTTTCCATGAACCAGCTTTTCCTTTTATTGATTTTTTCTTTTTCTATTTTCAATGTCATTCAATTTTTGCTGTTATTTTATTATTTCTTCCTCCAGCTTCCATTATGTTTGATTAGCTCTCATTTCTCTAGTTTCTTAAAGTGGAAGTAGCAGAAAATAGTCCAGATCATTGGAGGTTAGAAGCAGGTAGAGACTAGATCTTCTTGGTGGAAGCCCTTCCTGGTTGCCCCAGCACCCCAGTAATGCTTCTGTGCCCCATTGTTCTGAGTGACCCCTTACTGGGCTCTAGGACATTGGGGTTTGGGCGAAGGATATGGTCCTAAACTGGGATTTAGGAGGATCCATTCCTAGATGGGCCTCACAGCCAGGTGTTTGGCTGCATGCTTTTGTTACCATGGCAAGGTAGCAGCTGTAATACAGGGCACGTTGTGCCCAGGAGGAACTTGGGAGCTTGGAAACGGCCCTCTGTAACTTCATTAGGTTCTTTCCTGCTTGAAGACTTCTTGGGCTGGCCACGTATTAGTTGTGGAGTGGTTGTCCCTGTGAGAGTAAGCAGTAGGTATGACTGGAATGCAGACCCTTCTGATTCCTAAGAGTTGCTTATCCTCAGCTATGTCTACAGATACCCCAAACTGTTCGGTATATTCATTCCCTCTTTAACTACTCTCACTACCTCCTAGTCTCACTATCTTCTGTGTACTCTGTGGATAAATTTTGTGGGTAGATTTTATGGGGGCCATCAACCCAAATTGGGAAAAATATTCCCTTCTTTATTTTTATTAACTTCACACTGAACTCTAACATTTCAGTGATTAGTAAAACAACTAACCACAATAGGATTAGTTCAAAATATTTTTGTGCCTCTTGAGACTTCTTTCAACCATGTGTTATTTAGAAGCATGTTGTTCAATTTCCAAATATTTTAGGATTTTCCACCTATCTCTCTGTTACTGATTTCTAATTTAATGCCATTGTGTTTCAGAGCATATTTTGTATAATTTAAAAGAAATTTGCTAAGGTGTTTTATGGCCCAAATGTACTCTATCTTGGTATATGTTTCACGAGTCTTAAAAGGAAGGTGTATTCTGTTATTGTTAGATAAAGTATCCCATAAATATTAGATCCAGTTGACAGAAGCTGCTATTCAATACAACTATATCTTTACCTGCTGGATCTTCCAACTACTGATAGAAGACTGTTAAGTCTCCAACCATAATAGTGAATTTGTCTATTTCTCTCTGCAGTTCTGTCAGTTTTTGCCTCTGATGGAACGCTGTTGTTAGGCACACATGTTAAGGATTTTACATTGCCTTCATTTATTCCTTTTCCGATGCTCTTCCTTTGTTTACATAGATCTGAGTTCCTGCCCTTTATCATTTCTCTTCTCTCCAAAAATCTTCTTTTAACAAGGCAGGTCTACTGATGACAAATTCCCTCAGCTTTTGTTTGTCTGAGAAAATATATTTATTTCTCCTTCACTTTTAAAAGACAATTTTTCTGTACACAGATTCTAGGTTGGTGGGGTTTTTCCTTTCAACACTTTAAATATTTCACTTCACTCTCTTCTTGCTTGCACAGTTTCTAATGAGAAATTGATGTAATTTTTATCCTTGTTCCTCCATAAGCAAGATGTATTTTTTCCTCTGGCTTCTTTCAATGATTTCTCTCTTTGACTCCGGTTTTCTACATTTCTTGAACATGATATGCGTAGGTGTAGGTATTTTGGTATTTATCTGCTTGGTGTTCTCTGAGCTTCTTGCATCTTTGGTTTAGTGTCTGTCATTAATTCTGGAAAATCCTGAGCCATTATTACTTCATATATTTCTTCTGCTCCTTCTTTCTCCCTCAGGTATTCACATTACATGTATGTTACAGCATGTGTAATTGTCCCACAGTTGTTGGATATTCTGTTTTTTCATTCTTTGTTCACTTTGATTTCAATTTTGGAAGTTTCTATTGCTATATCTTCAAGCTCACTGATTCTTTCCTTCACCATAACTAATCTCTTGATGTGCCCATCAAAGGTATTCTTCATTTCTATTAGTGTTTTTTTAAATATCTATCATTTCCTTTTAAATCTTCCTCAGAGTTTCCATCTCTCTGCTTACACTATCCAGCTGTTTGTGCATGTTATCTACTTTTTTCATTAGAGCCCTTAACATATTAATCATAGTTATTTTAAATTCACTGATAATTCTCAAATCTATGTCATATTAACACTGGTTCTAATGCTTGCTTTGTCCCTTCATACTATGTTTTCCTTGCCTTTTAGCATGCCTTGTAATTTTTTTTGTTGAAAGCCAGACATAATGTATCTGGAGAAATGTACAGGAATTGAGGTAATCAGGCTACTAGTGTGGAGTTTTACGTTAATCTGCCTAGAAGTCAGGCTGTGTTTAATGTTTGCTGTCACTATAGGTGTCAGAGGCCTCAATTTCCTCTGGTATTCTTGCTTTTGTCCCCACTACTATCTTTGTTTCCCTAGAAATTCCTTTTACAATAGAGTCTGTGTCTTGCAGCTCTCTCAATTCTAATCCAGCTTTTATACTGCAGCTCTATTGATTTGGTGGTAAGGCACTGGGGATGGGAATTGTTCCATAATCTTATCACTAAACCTATTTTTAGTAGACCTGAGTCTCTACTCTATCATCTTCAAAAGTGTTTCCTAGTCTTTTTTTCCCCTTCCATTATATGAAAAAGGAAGGCTAAAAGGGGCTAAATTGTCTAACTGCCCATCCCCCAGCCACATAAGGCTCTGGTAGTTTCCCTTGAGGGCACACCTTTGTCAAGGAGAATACTGCAGACTCTATTTCAAAATGGTTACTTTGCCACTGGGCATTTTTCAAAACCATTACTTTTTCCCCTTGCCCTACACAAAGCATGAAATATTTCTCCAATCTTCACTATGAGAATCTGGTGGGGGTGCTGAAAGTAAAACCCACAAAAGTAAAACCCTCCTACAAGTCAGCCCCCACTCTGGGCCTCCAGCAATTCAATGACCATTTATTTAAGTGTTCCAAGCTCTTTTGATGTCAGAGCTGAAAGCAGAAGTGTTGGGTTTTTTATTAGTAATATAAACCCACATAACCAAAAGCAAATACTCTAAATATGGAGTATTCAACATATTAAGAGTATAAAGGGTCATAGGACCAAATTTCTTGAGAACTACTCTGCTATCATACAGCGTTAGACAGTTACATGATTCCCCTATAAATCCTATGTTAATAATAAACTACTCTTTTAGAATAGACAAGCCAAAACATCACATTATATTGTTCGAAAAGTTACAAAAATATACTTTATTATTTCAAGTGAAAAAATAAATAAATAACATTTGCAATTCATGACAAGAGTAATTTGGCACATTAAAACTGAGGTTACCTCTGCACTACCACAAACACCCTGGCTTTGAAAGAAAGGATAAGATTGAATTTACTGATTTTTCCTTTTTCTCCTCCTCTTACATAGTGATAAAGTTCTCAAACAACTTCTATTGCTATCTCTACCAATTCCATACAAAAACCTATTCTCAACACCTCAACCAGGTATAAGTAATTCCTAATCTCAATAATTGTACAGATGGTAGGGAACACAAATGTGAGAACTATTTTATAAAGTCTCCAATCACAAGAGAACTATAGTACCTAAAAAGTTAGCATAGAACAGAGGAATCAGTGACTAATTCTGTAGCACAGTGGAAGTCTGTCCTTGGTTTTAAATGATAAACAGGATTTTCCCTGCTATCCAAAAAAAAAAAAGAAGGCATTGTAGGTAGGTAGAGAGAAGAGCATGGGCAAAGGTAGAGCAGACTGGGAGGCAGGCAGCAGCTAGAGTACAAAAGGCTTTGCGCGCCATGCTAATGAGTGAAGGTGACGGTGACTAGCAGGCAGCAAGCGCCAGAAGGATCAGCTGACAGTGAAGAGGCTGAAATGCAGGTGATGGAAATGAAGGCTAATGACCAGTAAAGAAACTCCTGGAATTATTCACAGAAAGGTTAGTGCTTAAAGAGAGAAGAGGCAGAGATGGAGAAAGATAGGAAGGTTTTCCTTGGGGAAAAAAAAAAAATCAAGACTAGGTGATTGTTGGACACATGAGAAAGAAAGAGGGGGGATCACAGGAGTCTTTAGTTTTCTGACGTATGGTCTTTCAGCTTTAATTAAGGAAGCCAACATCCAGTTGATAATATTGATCTTGCTCATGAAATCGAAAATTTGTATTTCTGAAGAAGACCCTATTTTCCTTTGAACTATCCAAATAGGTTAACATGAATCAAAGTTAACACGACCACAAGAGGCAGCACATGTTTGACAAAACACTGCTGTAGACAACTTAAAATTCTGGAGTGCTACTCTTTGCAATCACTAAAACTAGGACATTTAAAAGTAAGGACTTTTAACTTTATGAATTCTGTATGTATCAGATCTTTGGTGGAGTTTGTTTTTCAATCTTGGTAAATCCATCTAATATACACTCTGGATGAGTGATTTCTTATAGAAAAATACATTCATAATTTTTCTAGCACCACTCCACAGGTAAAAAGAATGAAAAAGGGCATTATATTCTCATTAGGCACATATCCTAATATAACAACTCAAATGAAAACGTAAGAAAACAAAAATTATTTTGCACTGAAACATAAACCCAGAATAGGAAGTAAAAGACAAAACTAACGTGAGACAGGGTATGATTTCCATTTTCTAGAGACTACCATACATACATGAATGACAACCCGAACTTGAAGAATGCTGACATTCTAACTTTATTTGAATCTAATTTCGTTTTTTTTAAAGGTGAAGTTGACAGAAAGTGGCCGAGAGGCATCATCTACCATCCTACCCCGCCAGGCTTCCAGAAAGTTCCATCTGTTCCCACTTTTCTGGCCCCAAAGCTTCAAGGTCCTTCAGGGCCCAGCTCAGACTCTACTCCACCAGAGACCCTGGGCCCCGTTTCTGCTCGCTCCTGCCAGGGCCAGGAGAGCAGATCGCGCGGTGCGGGCCCCTGCCCCGGGTCTTTCTCTATCTTCTGTCCAACCCCTGCGAGCCCGGTTGCCGCAGCCTGAGGGCACGAGGTCCGGGGTCTCCGCTGCACCCCTGCACGGTTCCCTGGGAACCAGAGGCCCAAGCCCCGGTGCCTCCTCACTCACCCCCGGCCCCCACGCTCAAGCCTCCCCCTACGACCCTCGAGGGCCAGAACGTGCGTGGGGAGGGTGACGAGGGAGAGGACCACCTAACTCCGCGGCCAGCCAGGCGCCGCGCCCACGCCCACCCCCACCCCCAAGACCGCAAGGGTGGTGAGGACGGCCTGCAGGTCACGTGGCGGACGACACCATACCTACCTGACTACCGACTCTCCTCATTGGACCAACCCTCCCCAGCCGCCCAGCAACCGCCGGCCACACCGCCTGCTATTTCTCCGCAGCAGCGTCGAAAAACCGACCCGGATCCCGCGCGCACCGCACTGCGCCTGCGCACAGCTCCCCCGGTAGGACGAGCGCCGTCAGTACGCATGCTCCGCGCTTGAGTTCGCCCCGCCGGTTTGGAAGCCTGCTGACATGCGCATGCGTGTCTCCAGTAGAGGTTACTCTCCCAACAGGAGCGAGTAGTGACAGCTCTTGGGTTTGAAGCCAGGCGAGCCGGAAGTTGCTCTGCTTCTTCTCTTCCACTGGGCCCCGGCGGAAACCCAAACGCTAGAAGAGAGGTTCCGGGGCCGGCCTGGGCTGGAGCCGGCACGATGGAGAGCGGAACCGGGGACGCGGCACTGACCCGCCGCCCGATGCTGGCCTCTTCCTGGGATGCCGCATGCGGGGCCCTGGCCCAGAGCCTCCATCTCGCCCGGGCTGGTCCCGGCGCCCGGGACTTCGACTGGGAGGAGCTGCTGGCGCCGCCTGCCCCGGGGTGCGCCGGGCCGGTGGGACTGGGGGTGCCGCTTGGTGACAGCCACGCTCCTGGGGGACCCTTGAGGGGCGGCGGGGGCAGTGAGGGAGAGGGTGCGGCCCGGGGTCCCTGCGGGAGCAGAACGGGCGACAGGTGTCTGCGGGCGGGGAGGGCCGGCGGCGGGGGCGGGTCCGCGGGCCGGCGGCTGCCCGGGGCGGGAGCGTGGGGCGACCCGCAACGCGGCGTCTCGGCGAGTCCCTGAGGCGGGCCTGTGGCCCCGAGGGCCCTGGCGGCCTCGGAGTCCGCGCCCTCCCGCCGACCCGCGGAAGCCCCTGTCGGCCGGGACGGGCGGGAGCGTGCCAGCCGTGGAGGAGCCCCGCCGGCTTAGCTGGAAAGACGCCCCTGTGCCTCGTGCCCTGCTCCGCGCTGCTGTGCGCGCAGGCGGTGCCGGTGCAGTTTCTGTGGGAATGAGAACAGTTCCAGGGCGTTGCGTAGACCGTCGGTGACGCAGGACCCGGTAGCGGGGAGGCCCCGATGCCTGCAGCCCCCGTGTCCGTGTAACAGCGTGTGGGGGCGCCCGGCACGGTGCTGGACCCCAGAGGCGGAGGGACGTGAGCTGGGAGAGGTCCGCGGCCACGAGCGCGTTATGGGCCGTGTTCGCAGGACGATCCTGGGTGACGTTTCGAACACCTTGCTTTTCAGGCCGGACCTGGTGGTTTTGAGGAGCAGCCCGAGCGGCCGGGATGGAAACCCCTGCTTCCTTTACCTGCGATGTGACCCCGAGGGCGGGGAAGAAATCGCTTCTGTGGGCGTTTTAAGTTCCGCCCGAAACATGGAAGTGTACTTGGGAGAGGAGTACTGTGGAACCGGCAGGGGCCAGAGTGTTCGCGGTGCTCTGGGCGGCAGGTGGGCGCCTTCCGCGTGTGGGCTGATCGTCCGCAGTCGTGTGTCTGTCGTCCTCAGCTTGTGCGGCGTTTATTGATTCTCATATCGGCGCCAGACATCAGGGCAGAGAGAATCAAAACATAGCAGCAGGCGTAGAAATTTAGGTCTCTAGGGATCTTAAAGACCGTCTAGATCAGTGCAGTTGTTTTTGTAAATGTGGCAATTGAGAGCCAATAGATGGCGGATAAGTTGGTAGAAGATCATGACTAGTTAGGGGAAGAATTTGATTAGAGTGAAGTCTTAAGTGTTTCTTGTCTGTCTCCTTTAACTCACACGGGGGTCTGTTTTCCAAAATTTAATTTGTCCATCAGTCTAGAACTCTGAACGGTTTTTCTTGTAGGAAGCCCATTACACATAGTCCACGAGCCAAGCTGCCGTATCCGCATATTTAACCTGTTACTATACTTTTGACTTTTTGTGAATTCTGACAAAGATTCTGTCCTAATCTTTCTTTCATATAACTCAGCATATGAACTGTTTATATACCTTGTATGTTGGAAGTAATAGATTGTTTTTTTGAGCTTCAAAATAGGCTCTGTGCTACATGTTTATACATTTATTATCTAATTAAATTATCTTAGATAGCTAGTAAGTGGTAGATGTAGTCTTTATACCCAGTGCAATTGAGTAGGAAGCCATAACTGTTTATGCCTCACTGAGAAAACTGAGTCTCAGGATTTAAGTATTGTCCTGGAAACTTTTATTTTTCAATATAAGTACAAAGTGGTAATGTATCAAAGTAAAAAAATTAACTTCTTTTATTTCTAGTGAACCTGAAAAGATTATTTTATACAAAAAATATCTGAAATTGGAGTCCTCCACACATGCTTGTAAAATAAAGGTAAGTCGTCACTAAATTTTTAACTAACGTGAAAACTGTAGTTTTTGTACTATATATACTTATTTTGTGTTAGTTTGGTAGTGCAGTTAGTCCCACTTGGTGCCTGGTTTTAGTTTGGAAATACTTAGTAAACATGTAAAAAGAAATTCCTTTCTAAAAAGTTATCAACATTCTTCTTTTAAAATTTGACCACTTAATAGCTATCACAATATCATGTCATGTACTATTATTAATACAGTAGTATTGTACTCTTAAGCCTCTTAAGCCTTGCAAAACTGAGTTAAAAGCATTTTTTATCTTTATAACGGTGCCAAGAAAACCACAAGCTGTTTTGGTTCCAAAATATTGAGAAAGATAGAACACAGAGAAGTTTCAGACAAGGGCACCACGAAGTCAAAGAGATTTGGACTGGTGTCTTCAGCATGCAAAATACTGTTCAAGCAATCTTTGATAATGTCATCTGATCTAGGGAAAGGATATTGAGGGGGAAATCATAAACCCTGACCATCAAGTGAGCTCTGTTGCTGTCTCACAGAATAGCCTTGGGCAGATTTTTTCACCTGTTTGGACGTACCTTGTGGGTAATATTAGGGGGCTGAAGAAAATCCTTGGATTATTTTATCTCTAAAATTTTATGCTTATTATTGCTTACAGAAGATCACAGAACTGGTTATTCCAAGATGTTGTTTAGGTAGTATATACTAATAGCTTCTAAAGTCATTTAAATAAAGTGATTCAGTCATTCAAGAAATATTTGAGTACTGATTGATGCCAAGTAGTGCACTAGACATTTAGAAACTGGCAGTAATAAAATAAATTGGAGCAAAGCCCTCACATTGCTCATATTATAGTTGGCAAGACTGATAATAAGATTCAATGTGCAAACTATGTGCGATGTACATCTGATAGTGACAAAGGCTTGGGGATTAAGAAGTGGAAAATGGATAATATGACAGTTGGAATGTGGGTGTATAAATTTAATGAGGTGTTTACTTAATTGCTGTTGACTGTGCTGTCTTTGGTGCCACTCGGAGTTTTTAGATCATGGATCTGTATTCACCTGTGTCTTTGTGTGATATATGAGTTTGTGTGTGTCTATGAAGGTAGGTGTTTTTTGTAACTGTTCTATGGAAGTACATGGGAGTGCAAAGAGTTGTTTCATTTAGGGAAATCCTGGGGTTTGTATGAAGGCTTCTTCTGGGGCAGTAGTATATGAAAGTTAAAATAATAGTTACTGATGCATAGTTTTGAGCACTTACTTACTGGTCAATACTGGCAATTTTAATATATAATTATCAGACAACCATGGAAATCATTGTTGTTACCCTCCCTTACTTTATTCCTGACTTAAATTTTGGCCTTTGCCCACGGTTGCATTGGCTATAAATACCAGAGTCATCATTGGACCCAAATCTGTATGAGTTTAAATCCTGTTCCTGTTCTACTTTGCTACTCTTGCCCATATCACGCATGAAATGTCTTGTTTCAGAAACACAGATGAAATTAGGCAACATTAAGCTGTAGGGAAACTACTGGGATAGAAGCCAGAAGAATTAGATTCAAAGCTCGACCTTACTAATGGGTGTCCTTTGACACGTTAGAAAATCACCTCTGACCTCATCTTTTCAGTGTGCAAACTATTGAGCTGTATTAATCATCTTCACATTCCCTTGCAGTTCTAAATTCTAAAAGACTGACTTATAGTTAGTATTTCAGTAAACACTTTGGGTGGGCTCTAGACAGCCTTATTTTGTGTTAAGTAATATTATAGCAAGTTGTAGGATGTTAAGGTCTCAGATTGGTGTAGTTTAAGTTCCTTAAACTAAGTAAATAAAATGTTATTTTATATCACCCCCACCTCTATTTGTTATTTTACATGTAATCTTTTAGTTTGAAAAGTACTTTTTAATTTGAATACTTTTTCTGAGCTTTATGATAAATTGGAATTTTCTCCTATGACTATTCTAGAGAAAACTTAAAAATTGTACTTAAAGTTAACCTTTGATTCTTGAATGCTTCACTCTTAGGTAATAACAAGAAACTTTAAGTGATGATTGTTTTCAATTCATTATTTTCTGGAATTTTGTTTGTTTTATAATAGTTGCTCTCCTTTGGTGAAAAG
Source organism: Equus asinus (assembly GCF_041296235.1). Classification (NCBI taxonomy): domain Eukaryota; kingdom Metazoa; phylum Chordata; class Mammalia; order Perissodactyla; family Equidae; genus Equus; species Equus asinus. The sequence continues at coordinate 10,063,829 of NC_091791.1, read as the reverse complement.
CAGTGTGTGTTCATCAGTAAACTTGTCGTACATATGCAGCCAGTTTCAGCAAATTCTTCAACAAGCCCTCAGGCTCTAGGATCAAGGATAGACCTTGACAGGGTCCAAACTCTCATGGAGTCCATGGGATCTAAGTTATCACCTGGAGCTCAGCAACTGATGAATATGGTTAGATTGCAGCAGCAGGTAAGTAGAAATAAATTTCTTTCCAGATACCATTAAAAATGTTGAGATGATGGCTTTTTATAAGGACACGTGGTGACTTAAATTTTTTCTTTGAACTTTTACTATTGATTTGACTTATTTTTTTGTGTATTTTTTATAGGTTTTCTGTTTGTGGCTATTGTGAGGCTGGTGTATAATAACCAATGTAAATAGCAATCTGTATTAACTTGATGGCCTCTTAAGTTTGACATCTTACTAAAAGCCCTACACTTTTACTCCCCCCGCCCCTGTTTTGTGTTTTTGATATCATATTTTACCTGTTTTATTTTTGTGTATCCCTTAACCTCTTGTCATAGATATAGATGATTTTAGTACTTTTATCTTTTGACCTTCATACTAGTTTTATAGGTTTTGATCCACTACCTTACTGTATGTTGCCTTTACCGGTGATATTTTTCTTAAGTAATTTTCTTATTCCTATTTGTGGTCTTTTCGTTTCTACTTAAGTAAGTCCCTTTAACATTTGTAAGGCTAGAATAGTGGTGATGAACTCCTTCGGTTTTTGCTTGTTTGGAAAACTCTTTATCTCTCCTTCCATTCTGAATGATAACCTTGCTGGGTAGAGTTTTCTTGTTTTTAGCTTTTGTCCTTTCAGCACTTTGAGTGTATTGTGCCATGCCTTCTAGCCGATAGGGTTTCTCCTGAAAAGTCCCTGGTAGCCTTACGGGGTGTTCTTTGTATGTAACTTGTTGCTTTTCTCTTGCAGGTTTTAGGATTCTCTTTTTATCTTTAATTTTTGACATTTTAATTATAATGTGTGTTGTTGTGGGCCTCTTTGGGTTCATCTTGTTTGGTACTCTCTAGGCTTCCTGTACATGGATGTCTGTTTCCTTTCCCAGCTTAGGGAAGTTTTCAGCTATTATTGTTATTTTTTATTGAGATCATAATAGTTAACAACATTGTGAAATTTCAGTTGTACATTATTATTTGACCATCACCATATAAGTGCTCCCCTTCACTGTTTGTGCCCACCCTCCAGCCCCCTTTCCCCTGGTAACCACTGATCTGTTCTCTTTGTCCGTGAGTTTGTTTATCTTCCACATATGAGTGAAATCATATGATGGTTGTCTTTCTCTGTCTGGCTTATTTCCCTTAAGATAATACCCTCAAGGTTCATGTTGTTGCAAATGGGATGAATTTGTCTTTTTTCTGGATGAGTAGTATTCCATTTATATATACCACATCTTTCTTATCCAGTCATCAGTCAGTGAGCACGTGGGTTGCTTTCGCATCTTGGCTATTGTGAATAACGCTGCAATGAGCATAGGCTTATGTAAGAGATGCCTTATGAGGCCCAGCAGTTTGGTCTCCTCTTGTCACCTGTCACATGCTCCAGGGCTATCCCCTATGTGGGCTGCCTGTGCCCTTCTGTTGTGGCAGGGTTGCTGTTGAGCTGCAGGCACATGGGTAGTAGGCTAGGCTGGCCCCCAGGCTGCCTGGTTGTAAGTTTCAGTTGTGTGCAGCTGCTATGGGCTCTTTATTTGGTGGGGCAAGCCCCCAGCATGGCATACTGCAAGTTCAGTAGCATACAACTACTGCAGTTTTGTTGGTAAGCCAATTAGGCCCCCAGTGTGGCTGGTTACTAGGCTCTGGGGCACACAAATGCTGCAGGCCCCTGATGCGGCTCCCTGCTGTGCTCACTTGTCTGTATTTCGGGGGTGGAGAGTGGGATAGACTTAAGTGAGGCTTGCTGCACAGCAGGCAGTTGCTGTGAGCTAGCTTTTAGGTGGGGCCTGCCTCTGGAAAGAACTAGCTTATGGTCAGGCCAGGCCCCGAGTGCAGCAGTGCACAACCATTTCAGGCCTTGGAAAGTGGGGCAGATCCCCTGGGGGCCTGTTTGCGGCAGCTGAGAGCCCAAGTCCACCATGGACCCCCAAGGCCACCGTGGGTCCACATAGCCACCATGGGCTTACTAGTGGGTGGTGCCACTCCCTGGGGCAGGCTGCCTGCTGCCTAGTTTTTCTCAATTGCCTCAGACACTAGTGGGCAGGGCAGACCCCTATGTTATGAGGCTAGAGGAAAGATTCTAATGGTGCCAACCAGCCTGCCAGACTCTGTGACAGCACAACTGACTAGGTTGCAATAATGGCTGCCTGTTGGGCTGGCCCGGTGGCACAGCGGTTAAGTTCGCACGTTCTGCTTCTCGGCAGCCTGGGGTTTGCTGGTTCGGATCCTGGGTGCGGACATGGCACCGCTTGGCATGCCATGCTGTGGTAGGTGTCCCACATATAAAGTAGGGGAAGATGGGCATGGATGTTAGCTCAGGGCCAGGCTTCCTCAGCAAAAAAGAGGAGGACTGACAGTAGTTAGCTCAGGGCTAATCTTCCTCAAAAAAAATAAAAATAAAAAAATAATGGTTGCCTCCAGTGTCTCAGTCCCTGGGGGCTGGGCCCAGCTGCCTCCTGCCTCTTTGGGGTGTATTCTGAGCTTAGTAAGTGAGTCTCTTTTAGCAGGGGACTAGGCACTTTTCTATCTGGCATTTTTGTGCTTGTTTCTGGGTCGAGTGAGTCCGTGCATGGGCCCTTTAAGAGCAAGTTTTCCTGTCCCTGAAGTTCTGTAGTTTTCCTGGGCGTATTCCCCATTGGTTTTCAAAGCCCGCAAAACCAGATATTATGGGATCTCATCTCCCTTGTGCTGGATCTAAGATCTGGGGTGCCTAATGTGGAGCTCAAAACCCACGCTCCTCTGGGAAAAGCAGCATACCTTTGAGATCGCTTCTGACCGTGAAATGCCGTGGCTGGGGTGTGGTTTTTTCCCTCAACGGGGCTGTTTCTCTGCCACTTTCACCCCTGTCTGTGTTGTCCCTTGTTGTGGAGATTCTTTCTATCCAGTTTTCAGATCTTTCTCAGAATATATTGTTCCACAGGTAGTTGTGGTTTTGTTGTGTCCATGGGAGGGGGCGACTTCAGGATCCTCCTATGCTGCCATCTTGTAAACTTCAGATGTTTTTGGTAGGATGAGTAGCAGTACATAGAAGAAATTTGAACATCTGTTTTTGTATACTTGTTCAAATATCTATTTAGGGTAAATTCCTAGAAGTGGAATTATTTTGGCAAAGGGTAAGCCCTTTAAATTATTTAATATGTATTTAGTTGTCTACTTTCTAAAGGATTTGATGTGACTTGCCAAACAATCTATGATAAGACAAGTAAAAAATAAGAACTGAATAAACTCACATAAAAACAAGTAGAGAAATAGTCACCAGGCACCTGAGATTTGTTCATTTACATGTAGACTTACCTGTGAATGTCTTGATATTTAATACAAAGAAAAATCATCTGAAGAGCTCTCATCTGAGAAAAAATGACTAAAAGTCTGAATTTCTTATAATAATTCAGAATATTAAGATATGTCAGAAAAGGATAATTTGCTAACAAATACCTTCACATTTGGATTTTTCTATTTAAATTTTCTGTCAGATGAATAGTCATCCCTAATTTTGACATTGGCTCTAATGTAAATATCATTTGTTAATGCAGATTTGCCAGTTTTCTACCATACTTTTTTTGAGGTATGACAAAGAAATAAATGAGTTTTTCCATTGTGAGTGAGTAAAGTTCCTTTCATTCAGCTAAAGGAGAATTGTCTAATTCTAAAATTTATATGTAATTATATATAATCCATTGTTCCAGGATTAATTTAAGGTTTATTCAAAACTTGGATTCAAGAGAACCAGATGAGTTGACGGTAGGTTAACATTTCTCTATAAAGAGACTTCTTCCAAAGTGCAGTTCTGTGAAAGAATTTCTCTTGGGACTTGACATCACAAGCTCCCTCTCCCAAAAACCTCACACACACATACTTCTCTGGCCCTCTTTATTCCCCTTTTCTATTTTTTTTTTCCCTAAAGTATTTATCATGATCTCCATCCACAGGAAACATTTTCTTTTCTTTTTTTCCCTTTCCCTTTCCCCTCTCCTTGTTTCCTTAGCATGTAGGCTCCATGAGGTCAGGGATTTTAATTTGTTTTGTTCACTGCTGTATTTTTTTTTCCAGCGCCTGAAACAGTATCTAGCACAGAGTAGATTCCTGGTAAATATTTACTGAATAAGTAATGTTGGTTTAGCTTAGTCCAGAAATATACTTTTTAGAATATGTAGATAAATGTATGAACTGAGTTTGTTCAGCTAATCTTGAATAATACTTTTCAGTCTGTCTCTCAGCACCTGTTGAGCAGGAATAAGTATGGGCAGGTGTGTGCTGATAGCAATCTTTAGTAGACATCTGTGTTTTGAATTTAGGATAGAGTCTTATGCCCTGACACTTCATTAGGCTAGAGTTTGTTTTGCTTTTCTCTTGTGGAAAAATTGAAGATATCATAACCTTCTCTTCAAGACAAGCCAGAATCTTCTCAGGAAATAGTACTGCATAAGCAGTTGACTGCAGGTCACAAAAGAGAACTCTTACTATCCTGGAAATTCTTAAAGCAAACACAGCCAAAAGGTAGCTCATTTTAGTCATTGAAAATGCCACAAATGTACCCGTGGTACATCTAACTTTAAATAGTGGAACTATCTGTGTCGTTCCCGTGAAAGGTTCATTGCAAAAGACATGCCTAAGCAAAAATGAGTAGTTTATCATATGTTGAAAGTTGATGAATGATATTTAATTATAGGAAAATTATAAATTATGACTCAATTGAGAGTCCTGTATTTTATTACTATAAATTAGGGAGGGCTTTGTAATAAAAACATTAGTGCCAGTGCAGTTTTACTAAGCATGCTAATGTTTATTTTAGTATTTTCTTTAGAAAAAACTACGGTGAAATGGGGAAAGGCCCTGACTCTTAGAGTTAGGTGGCCCAAGTTTATGTCCTCATTCTGTCACTTACTAGTTTTGTTACCTTGGCCAAGTTACCTTTAGCCTTGGTCTCCTCAACTTAATTTTGGCTTACTTCTTATGTATATTTTGATCAAATGAAAGAATGTACATTGCCTGACATAGTAATTATCCCCAAAATTAGCTCTCATTACTATTAATATTACTAGTAACATTTACTTCTTTACCTTGCTTAGAATTGTATTCCCATTGGAGAGCAGCTTCAGTCGGTTTTGGGAAATACTGGACACAAGCATATGATTGACCTACAATCATCGTCTACTTCAGGAGCCTTCAGCAAGTCATCGTCCACACCTTTTCCTTTTAGAACTGGATTGACATCTGGAAATGTGCCTGAAAACTTAAAAGCTTACCCTGATAAAAGTACGCAGCCACTTGGTGGAGGAAATATTGCAAACCTTGAAGAGCGTAAAATTGTGCCACAAAACCATTCTCTTCTTGAGAATGATCTTAAAAATGCACTATCTTCTTTCCTATCAAAGAAAGCAAGTGACAACTCAAATATACCAAACTCTGAGCTGCTGCCTCTTCTACAGAGTATGTGTAGTCAAGGTAACCATTTCCACGTAGGACGTAACACCAAGTGGCTGGAAAACATCACTAAGCCCAGTGAAGGCATTGTTGGTGCTGCGTAAGTATTTGTTTTAAGACAGCGGTGGCTTAGATCTGTTAGATGTGAGAATCAGCTGAAGGGAGACAGATTTGTCTCAATGAGTATCTTGCCTGAAAATCTGTTTCTGGAAATAATTTTAGGAGCTTTTACATTTTACCGTTAACACACTTAAAGGGAATAACTATTACACAGAGTAGAATTGGTTGCTTTGAAAGAGGTTCCTAAAAGTGGAGGTATTGAGCTCTTGAAGTGTTACAAACATCATGTAGAGGTTGGACTAGAACATTATTTGCATAAATGGAGTGGGGCTGTGGACCCATAATCTTTATATTGTTTTTATTTAAGTTTGTACTAAATTTTTTGGCTAAGTATGTTAAGCATGTCATTGTAACAGAATTTCTTTGTAGATCATGTTTGGCCTAGGCTAATTTTGGAATAATCAAAACTATATTAGGATGCTAACTATTTATAATATATAGTATATAAGCCCTTATCCCCTGATCTTATAATCCCATATTTTTGCAGTACATTTGATTAAGAGATGGTTAAGTATTTACTGTGTTCCCTATCCTTTACATAAATATTTTGTTGTCACTGCCATTGAGTCACTTCGGACTCCTGGTGACTCTGTACAGCAGAGCGAACCCCACACGGTCTTTTTGTGCCATCATCTCATCTTCTGGTGCTATATCAGACAATGCTCCTCTACTATTCATAGGGTTTTCTTTGCCACTTTTTTCAGAAGTAGGTGGACAGGTCCTTCTTCCTAGTTCATCTTAGTCTGGAAACTGCACCAAAACCTGTCCACCATAAATGACCCTGTTGGTATTCAAAATACCAGTGGCGTAACTTCAGCATCACAGCAACATGCAGCTGGCACTATATGACAATTGACAGAGGGTGGTTGTAGTTCCCTGACTGGGTAACGAACCCGGGCCATGGCAGCAAGAGCACCAAATCTTAACCATTAGACCATCGGGGCTGGCTTTACATAAATATAGTATGTCAAAATAGTGTTCTAGACTGGAATTCAGGACTCTGGTTATAGTTTTAGCTTAACCACTTTACCACACTGTTTAATCTTCCTTTGAATTTTTGTCTGAAAAAGATGTAGTTGGATTAGTTTGGAACTAAACAATACCAATCAACCAACAGTATCTAATTGACATTTAAAGACGATTCCACCAGCAATAGCAGAATACACATTTTTTTCAAGTGTCTATGGAAGATTCACAAAGTTAGATTATATCTTGAGTGATCAAGTAAACCTAACCAAATTTAAAAGGATTGAAATCATACAAAGTATATTTTCTGACCATAAATGAATCCAACTAGCAATCAATAATAGACAACAAGAAAATTTCCAAACACTTGGAAATTAAACAACATGCTTCTAAATAATCTGTGCTTCAAGGAGATCTCAACAGAAATTTAAAAATACATGGAAATCAATGAAAATAAAACAGATCAAACTTGAGAAGAATGTTTATAGCACTAAATGTGTACATTAGAAAAGAGGAGGGGCCGGCCCATGGCGCAGAAGTTAAGTGCACACATTCCACTTTGGTGGCCCAGGGTTCACTGGTTTGGATCCTGGGTGTGGACATGACACCGCTTGGCAAGCCATGCTGTGGCAGACGTCCCACAGGTAAAGTAGAGGAAGATGGACTTGGATGTTAGCTCAGGGCCAGTCTTCCTCAGAAAAAGAAAAAAAAAGAGGTCTGCACAACACAAAACTACACAACTCAACCAAGGTGAAATAGATAATTGTAATAGTCCTATAAACATTAAAGAAATTGATTTTTTAATTTAAAAGCCTAGAAAATAAACCCAAAGCAAGCAGAAAGAAAGAAATGACAAAGAGCAGAAATCAATGAAATTGAAAAAGAAGGAAACAATGAAATCAATGAAGCAGAAAGCTAGTTCTTTGAAAATATCAGTAAAATTGATAAACTACTACAAATTCTGGCTAGCAAGACTGGCAGAGATAAAAAGAGAGAAGACACAAGTCATCAATATCAGGAATATAACAGGAAATAGCACTCCAGATCCTAAGGCCATTAAAAACATAAGGGAATATTATCAACAACTTTATGCTCACGAATTTGACAGTTTAGAAGAAATGGATCACTTCTTCGAAAAAAACAAACTACCAAGCTCAACCAAGATGAAATAGATATACAGAATAGTCCTATAGCCACTAAAAGTACTGCATTTGTAATTTGAAAGTTCATGTAAAAGAAATATCCAGGCCCAGGTGGTTCCGCTGGAGAATTCTACCAAACATTTAAAGAACACCAGTTTTACACACTTCCAAAAAATAGATGGGAAGGGAGACTTCTGAACTCATTTTAAAAAGCCAGTATAGGGACTGGCCCCGTGGCTGAGAGGTTAGGTTCGCAGGCTTGGCTGCAGCGGCCCAGCGTTTTGCCAGTTCAAGTCCTGGGCAAGGACGTGGCACTGCTCATAGGGCCATGTAGGGGCAGTGTCCCACATGCCACAACTGGAGGGACCCGTAGCTAGGAATATACAACTATGTATCGGGGGGCTTTGGGGAGAAAAAGGAAAAAAAAAAATCTTTAAAATCTTAAAAAAAATTTTAAAAATCTTAAAAAGCCAGTATACCCTGATACCAAAATTAGATTGCTCCAGAGAAAATGCAATACATAAAAGTATATGTAAATACAAAAATATATAAATCTAGGAACATAATTATAAAAATACAAAAATCTTGGGGCTGGCCCCGTGGCCGAGTGGTTAAGTTCGTGCGCTCCACTGCAGGCGGCCCAGTGTTTCGTCGGTTCGAATCCTGGGCGCGGACATGGCACTGCTCATCAAACCACGCTGAGGCGGCGTCCCACATGCCACAACTAGAAGAACCCACAACGAAGAATACACAACTATGTAGTGGGGGGCTTTGGGGAGAAAAAGGAAAAAATAAAATCTTATTAAAAATATAAAAAAAAATACAAAAATCTGGCAAAATATATACAAGATCTGTAGACTGAAAATTCTAGGATGATGATGAAAAAAATTAGAGAAGACCTAAAAAATGGAGAGACGTACCAAGTTCATGAATTTGAAGACTCAACATAGTGAAAATGTCAGTTGCCTACAAATGAGTTAGAGGTTTAATGCAATTCCTATCAAAAGTTCAGCAAGATTTTTGTAAATATAGACAAGATTATTTTAAAATTTGGAAAAGGAAAGATAAAGGAACTAGAAAAGCTAAAAGAGTTCTGAAAAGAAGAATCAAGTGAGAGAAATCACTAGTTGATTTCAAGACATATAGCTGGAATATCAAAACTATCATACTGGCGGAGGGACAGAAACATAGATTAATAGACTAGAGCACACAGAAATACTCCACACAAATATGGCCAACTGATTTTTCAAAAAGGTGCAAGAGCAGTTCGGTGGAGGAGGATAGTCTTTTAACACGGGGTGCTGGAGCAGTTGGCTATCTAAAGGGCAAAAAGTGAACTATGACCTAAACCTCATACCTTATACGAAGATTAACTCAAAATGGATCTTGGACTTACATAAAGCTATAAAACTTTTCTAATGATATATAGGAGAAAATCTTGGTGACTTAAGACTAGGAAAAGACTTCTTAGATATGACACCAAAAACAGGAAAATTGAAAATTTGAGGGGCCGGCCTGGTGGCCCAATGGTTAAGTTCGCACATTCCACTTCAGCGGCCTGGGGTTCACCAGTTCAGATCCCAGGTGCACACATGGCACCGCTTGATAAGCCATGCTATGACAGGTGTCCCACATATAAAGCAGAGGAAGATGGGTGCAGATGTTAGCTCAGGGCCAGTCTTCCTCAGCAAAAAGACGAGGATTGATGGCAGATGTTAGCTCAGGGCTAATCTTCCTCAAAATAAATAAATAAATAAAGCTCTTTCTTTAAAAAAAAAGAAAAGAGAAAGTTTCATATATTGGACCACATCCAAATTTAAAACTTTAGCCCTGTGGAAGACCCTGTTAAGAGGGTTAAAATACACTTTACAAAGTGGGAGAAAATATTTGCAAATTACAAATCCAACAAGTGACTTATACTTAAAATATGTGAAGACTTCTCAAAACTCAGTATTAAAAAATAATCTAATTGGAACATGGGCAAAAGACATAAAGAGACATTTCGCCAGAGATTATATACAAATAGCAAACAAGCACGTGAAAAGGTGATCAACATTGACTTACGGCTGTTAGGGAAATGCATATTAAAACCACAAGATACTACTACACAGTTATTCAAATGGCTAAAAATAAAAAGTTTATAAAATGGTAACAATGCCAAATACTGATGAGGATGTGGAGAAACGATCTCATTCATTGCTGGTGGGAATGTAAAATGATACAGCCTGTCTAAAAGATGTTTTGTCATTTTCTTGAAAACTAAATGTATAGTCACCATGTGATTCGGAGTTGTACTCCTGGGCATTTATCTCAGAGCAATGAAAACTTATGTCCATACAAAAACCTGTACATGGTTGTTCATAGAAGCTTTATTTGTATGTAATAGCCAAAAGCTGGAAACAACCGAAATATCAAAAACAGATGAATGGTTAAACAAACTGTGGTATATCTCTATCACAGGAGGCTAATAAGCAATAAAAAGGAACTGTTGATATACACAACAACTTGGATGGCTCTCAAGGGCATTATGCTGAGTGACAAAAGAGAATCTCGGGGGTCATGTACTGTACGGTTCTATTTGTACAACATTCTCGACACAAATTATAGAGATGGAGACCGTGTTAGTGGTCACCAGGCATTAGGCATGGAGGGGATTAGGGGAGTGGAGGTGAAAACAGAGTAGGAGGAGGGAGATCTTTGTAGTTAAGGAATATTTCTGCATCTTGATTGTGGTGACATTTACTTACTGTGTATGCATGTGATAAAATGGGATACACACACTGTACTAGCATCAATTTCTGGGTTTTGATATTATACCGTCGTTAGGTAAGATGGGACCATTGGCACAATTGGGTGAAGGGTACTGGGGAACTCTAGTAATCTTTACAACTTCCTGTGAATCTACAGTTATTTGAAAATATAGAGTTTTTTTTTTTTTTTTTAGAAAAAACACCTTCATATATTCTAGAGTAGTGGTTCTCTAATTTTTAGGTCTTTACAATCTTAAAAACAATTGAGGACTCTAACCTTTATTTATATAGGCTATAGAAAAATATTTGTTTAAAAATAACCCATTATATAGGAAGCTGACAATTTTTATGAAAAAAATACTTTCTGAAAGTTTAGTGAGAATGGTATTGTTTTAAATTTATATAAATCCATATTAGCTTTTGGTTGCATTCTCCTATATGTTGCATTGTAGCGTGTTTAATCAATAGCTAGAAAGACCACAGTAGAAGTACTGAGAACAAACTGAGTTAATCTCTGAGAAAACTATTTATTTACACACTAAACCTACTACCTTAGGAAATTCCAGGAAACAGAAGAATACACAGCCGCACATTCTATTAGTCCTCAGAGCAATAACATTACACATTGTGTAGCCTCTGGAAAATGTCATTGTATGTTCAGGAGAATATGAAGATGAGAAGTTCAAGTAACGGTATTATTATAAAATTACTTTTGGCCTCTCAGAACCCCTGAAAAAGTCATGGAGACCCCAGGGGTTTGTGGACTACACTCTGAAATTCAGTGTCCTAGTGTTCATTCATCGTGAACTTTAGAAACTGGCGTACTTTTTATTTTTACTTTCTTTTGCCCATTCCAGCTACATTCATTTTTAAATGTTTTCGTAGTAGGTTAGAAAAGAACCTTTCGGTACTTTAGTCACGTTGCGTGGATGAAAAACGACAAGACTGTTTAAATTGTAGGGTTGCTTGGGGATGTCCTTGGAAGACATACATGAGACTGAAATTCGGCAAGACCGGTTTTGATTTGGAGCTCAGAATCAAAAAGACCCTTTCTAAAGACTTGTTCTTTGAGGGTAGAAATTGTATCATCTTCACTTGTATATTCTCATGTCAATTGTTTGCTTAAATGTTTAGCGAATTAAGGAAATAAGAATGCTTTGGGCATTCAGGATTGTGGGTGCCTGTTGTGCATGTATTTTAGAACCTGGAAGTGTGTCGTAAGGAGATAGAGCACAGTTGTGGAGACAAACGTCAGCAATGTGTGTTGACTGCTTGTAGTATAGTTTGGTTGTTTGGGGTATAATATTAGAGATAATGATTACTTTTACATTTATTTTTAGAATGGAAGAGCAACCTGTTTGCTCCTACTTGGAAAAGATTCTTTCTAAAAATATGGAACTGATGGAGAAGAAACTTATGGACCACATCGATCAGCAAATGTATAAACTCCAGGAGCACATAGATAATAAGATTGCTTTGTTAATGGACTTGCTGCAAAATCCCCACTCCCCAGGCACTGGGACGCCTCTAAGACATTATGACTCTGGAGAAAGACTTTCAAATGGAGAAAGATAAGTGCTCAACATGTACAGTGTGCTAAGATATTTATTACATATTTATTACAAGGCGAAAACCCCAAAAAACTTTATGAAAAGCAAGTATTTAATGTCCTTTGAACAGTCACCATTTACTTACGTAAAGTGACCTCTGTGTTCATTTTTATTGCACTTATTATAATCTAGTACTGTACACTAAGAGTTAACATGATATGGTCATAAATTATTTTAGTTTGTAATATTGTTCACTCTTACAGAAATTTATGTCAACTTCTAGGTTGCTTAAGTGTTTAAAATTTTTAAGGGTTTCTAATGCAGTTCATTATTTTGTATTGTATATGTGTTTGATAGAAGTACTCTTTATTTATAAAAGACCTTATTTTATAGTCTTAGGAGTATGAAAAAGAAGGCTTACACTATTTGATAATTTTTTTTTCTTTGTTCCTGGAAAATTGAATACTTAAGACTTGGAACCTTTAATTCAGATCACTAATTTACATTTTGTATTATTTATCTCAGATTATGAATAAGATGCAGTGTTTGGCATGTGTAAATATACACTGAGCTGTTAATATTATTTGTTTCAGTACAGTAGCAGTAAATATGAAAATAAAAATCAGAACTGGCCAATTCTTTGTCAGGATTATTACTTTAGATTTAGTGTTTGATGTAAAACGAGAGAAGTCATCTTGTTTTATCTCAATACACCCAGAAAGTACAACTCTCCTTTTCTGAGCCAGTGCTTCTTTCCAGAGCCCTCTCTGGTATGTTGAAAGTTTGGGCTGCTGAGGTTCTGCACTGAAGGATTAAGGCATCTGAGCCAAGGAGATTGCAGTGCTCTCTGGCCGACTTCATTTTCAGAAATTACAACTATTGGATGTGTGTTGAAGGGCGATATGTTACATCTGAAAAATAAATGTATTCACTCTGGAAACTACATAAGTAAATAGAAATGTTTCATTTTCAGTGATTCTTTGCTTAAAATGTTTTATTTTTCTGAAAAGATGTGTTTCACACTCATTGAATGTTTTGGTGAATTTATTCTTTAAGATACTGGCTAAATTTATATACTGTTCATTTTTCATTATACTACAAAGATAACAAGATATATGGACCACTCTTTGACCTCAGTCACTTGAGGATCTGCATATCACTTTTTTTAGTCTCTTCAAATTTATGGGACATTCACAACATATATGGCTATAAGATAGTATTTCCTTTGTCATTCAGGAGTAATCTGTCTCACTTCAAGCTGTACCCTTTAGTAGATTTTACAGTTTCTGGTGTTTGTAGTCTGTTTGTTGATTTACAAAATGCTTATGATTGTAGCCATAGTCACTTCATTCAGTGCGAGGACCGTGAATGAGAATAGAAATAGATGGTTGAAAAACTAATGATAGTTCCTTCTGCATGCATTTGATGATGAAATACTGTAATTGGGGAGCAAGATTGCAATCATTTCAAAAAGTAATATTTGGCAATATGAAAAATGATAAATTTATCATTTTCCTACATAATGAATTTTATGCATGTTATGACTTTGTTAAATTGACATTTGTTAAGTAGAATACAGGGTACCGGTTGGTTTTCCACTTGGCATGCCTCGAGGGGCCACATGAGGAGGTCAGGGAAGGGTGCAGGCAGAGAGAGGCAGGATCTGGGGTACTTGGTTTTATGAGGGCCTATGGATGGAGTGCTTGGGGGTTCCTGGGCTAAGCCTGGATTGGTTTATTCATACTAAAAAGAGTGGACTTTTGGTAAGCACCATGGGGGTCTTATCTAAGGGGTGCACATGGGGAAGGCCCTGGGAGGCGGAGGAGACCTTATTACAAGGCTTGTTGGGACAGTCATGTCAGGAACTTACAGTTACCTGTAACTCTGCAGGCTATTATTTAGGGCATGCGCTTGCTTGAGGGGCTAGTGTCAGTTTAAGGCCCCCATAGGCCGCTTGGCCAGACAAAATGGATGCAGAGGCAGCAGTACCGTGGAGTAGCTTAGCTAAACTCTCAACAATGCATCCATCTTCCTCTACTTTATAGGGCACCTACCACAGCATGGCTTTTGCCAAGTAGTGCCATGTCCGCACCAGGGATCCCAAACGGCGAACCCTGGGCTGCCAAGAAGCGGAACATGCGAACTTAACTGCTTTGCCACCGGGCCGAAGGCCCCTGTGATGATCTCTCTTGATGTTCAGATGTGGGCGCCTTTTTTCACTTGTGTGTGGTGAATCCGAGGAGTGAGTCCTCCTAATTTTAGGGAAGAGTGTGTGGTTTAGTAACACCAAGCAAGGCCCTACCCAAATAGGATTTAGCTGATGTTGGAACAAACTGCTTTTCCAAGTTATAAGATAGACCCAATTTCCTGGTTCATATGGGTGGAGCTTGACCTCCACAGGCAAAGGAAGACAGAAGTTTCCATATTTATTCAGTGCATCTACTACCTGATCCAGACTGATTATGTGTTTGATTGGCATGGAAACCTCTGAGTCTGCGTTTGTGGGTGAATCTGAGTCTTTAGGGAATGGCCTCCCGTAGGTCATTTTAAAGGGGCTACCCTTCAGTTTGTCTTTTGGAACTCCCCTTATCCGAGTGAGGGCTATTGGCAGTAATTTTAGCCAATTCTCCTACATCTCTTGGCACAGTTTAGCCAAGGTTTTCTTTAAAGTTTGATTGACCCGCTCAGTTTTTCCAGACGTTTGTGGTCTCCACGCGGCATATAGCCTCCATTTAATTTTTAAAACTGGCTACTTCAGAGGTTACTTTTGATATAAAACCTGGCCCATTGTCGCTCTGAATTGATCTAGGGAACCCAAACTGGTGAATTATTTCTTTTCACTGCACTTTTGTTACCTCATTCACCCTTTCTGACCTACAGGGAAAGGCTTCAATCCATCCAGTAAATGTATCCACAAACAAACACCAAGAAGCATTTGTACCCTCCAGGGGTTGTGGGCATAACAGTAAAATCAACTTGCTAGTCTTCACCTGGTAAAGTTCCCCAAATTTGAGTTGCTTTCGCCAGGGGAGGTATAGGAGATGTGATTTGTACATGATTCTTCTGACAATAAACGCATTGTCCAGATATTTTTTCAATAAGTTCTTTTATGCCTGGGGTGCTTATGACCTTCATCAGCCATAGGTACAAGGTTTCTTTTCCAGAATGTGTAGAATCATGAGCACTCTTCAGGAGCCCACAAGCTGTTTGTTTGGGGACCCAAATCTTCCCTTGTTTATCATCCAGCCCTTGACTATTGGGGACCACTGGTAACCCTGTGTAGTGGCTTCCCTTACTTCATCAGGGGAATGCACTGGTATAGCTTGATGCTATAGTATTCTATTCTGGGATAGCCTTTAGTCTTTAGATGTCCTTTAGTCTCTAGTAGGCTACAGAGACTTGATGGGGGATGGGGGGGAGGGGCAGGGTCCATACCATCAAAGCTTGGCTCATAGTCAGTTTTTCTGCTTCCTTGATTAAGAGGCAGGTGGCGGATATAGCTCTCAAGCATGAGGGGCATCTTTTCACCATGGTATCTAGCTGCTTTGGGAAATAGGCTACCTGTCTTTTTAGTGGTCCCAACATTTGGGTTAGCACTCCTACAGCTATCTCTTTCTTTCATGAACATGTAGATGAAATGTTTTACTCAGGTCTGGTAAGGCCAGTGCAGGCGCTTCCATTAGCAAGTTTTTAAGCTTATTGAGAGCTTGGTCACATAGCTTATCCCATTCAAAGGGGTCCGTTTCTGGCCCCTGTAGTTTGTCATAGAGAGGCTTAGCAATTAATCCAAAGTTAGGGATCCAATGCAGCAAAAACCAGCCATCCTCAAGAATCCTCTTAGCTCCCTACAAGTTTGTGGTGGAGCAAGTTGACATATTGCCATTTTCCTCTCTTGGGAAATGATGAACCCCACATACTTTAGTCTCTAGATATTTGTGCCTTCCCTTTAGACACTTTATATCCCTTACCGGCTGAGAAGCTTAACATATTCAGCTCAATTCTGACACTGTCTACCTGGAGATAGCATCAGATCCCACAGGTTAAGGGTTCGGTCCCACAGGACTACCCTTCGCCTCCCATTTTAGATGCCAATTATAAGTCCAGGTTGTCACCTGTGCTTCTGACCAAGCAGCGACAGAGCAGAGGTTCCCACAACCCGCTCCTTGGCTTTGATTAATTTGATAGAGCGGTTCACAGAACTCAGGAAAACACTTTACTTAACAGCCAGATGGAAGAGATGCATAGAGCAAAATATATGGGGAAGGGACATGGAGCTCCCAGGCCCTCTCTGGGCGTGCCACTCTCCCTGAATCTCTCCGTGTTCCCCAACCCCGAAGTTCTCTGAACACCATCCTTTTGGGTTTTAAGGGAGACTTCATCACATAGGCATAGTTGATTAGATCATTGGCTATTGGCAAGTGAACTCAACCTTCAGCCCCTCTCCCCAGGTGTGGGGAGAGAGAGGGGGCTGAAAGTTCCAACCCCCAAATCACACAATTGGTTTCCCTGGCAACCAGCCCACACCCTTAGGGGCTTTCCAAAAGTCACCTTATTAACATAAATACAGGTGTGGTTGAAAGGAGCTTGTTAGGAATAACAAAAGACACTCATTTCACCTTTATGGCTCTGGAGTTATTTCAGGAACTGAGGAATAAAGTAATTATTATAACAAGAGATGCCTCCATGGCTCTTACATGGGAAATTATAAGAGTTTTAGGAGTTCTGTGCCAGAAACAAAATGAATATATTTACTATTAAAAATCCAGTACTGTATGCCATTTGTGGCACTAAGGTCTTGAACAGATCTGTATTCCCCTGATTGCAGCCTTTTAACAGGTAACATGGGAGTGATCCCTGGGAGTCTCCATGGCCTGCTCAATCCCTGTTCTAAAAGCCTCTTGATTACAGGAAAGATTTCTCTTCATGGCTTCTGGCTCCAAGGGGTATCGTTTTACTGGAGCCAGTGATCTATCTGCTTCAATTGTACCTTTCCTGCTGTGGCACTGGCTGCTCGCCCCACCTGTCCTTGTGCCTATAATTCTGAGTTAGCTTGGCTTAAAACATTCAGGGGAATCTCTTCCTTCTCAGGTGCTGGTGTATCCTGTAAGAGGGCCATAAGCTCACCTCCCCGACTTTTAGGGACTTGAATCTCTATTTTATCTGGTTCCCAGCTGATTGAGGCCCCTAACTGAGATAGTATGTCCCTCCCTGGAAGGGGAACAGGGTATTCTGGTACCTGCAGTAAAGAATGCTTCAGCATTTCCACTCGTATTTCACAGGTCAAGGGCTCCAGAAATCTTTTTGGTCTCTCCTTTTCCTGATACTCCGATTGTTACCACCTACAAACATAGGTGCCTTACCCGCCAGACAAGAGGGGCCAAATAAAAACTGAAACTCAAGGGTTATGGCAAGGAAAGGGTTTTTATTTTGGATGATATCAGCTGGGAGATGAGAGTGAGCCCTCAAATTTGTCTTGTTTTGTCTTGTCTCCCAGAAAAAGGGGAGGCGAGGGGTTTTAAAGGTTTGTGAAGAATGTGGCTGCTTGTAGATGGTGGGGGGAGTCAGTGGCCTTGCTGGTCAGAGCTTTCCCACCAGCCTGCGTTCAGCCTTGGGATGCTGCTTGCAGGAAGGAGGAGGAGATGATAAAGAATCCAGGTGGGTAAGCTTAGCCGTTTGACTCCATGGTGATGCGGGGTCGGTGAGCCGAGGAGTCGAAAGAAAGATTTCTTAGACTCTCAAGATCTGGCAGTAGTGCTCTTTTATTTAGAGAATAGTGTGGAATAGCATGGGGACAGGACCCATGGGCAGTCAGAGCTTCTGCTGCCGCCGCTTCTGCTGCCCCGCTGGCATGGGGACAGAGCCCATGGGCAGGCAGAGCTGGTGTGTGGGGACAGGACCCACGGGCAGTCAGAGCTCCTGCTGCTGCCCCGAGTTGAGGGTTAGGGTTAAATTTAAGGCATAGGTATGTGAGTCATCTCTTTATGAAGACAAAGGAAAGAACATGAAAAAAAGTTAAAATGGTATCAGTGCAGGTGGGGTCTGGTCATTGGGTGATCCCATGACTTTTAGACAAGAATCAAATCAGATTAAGTAAAGGTCAGAAGCCACCACCCTACATCAGTTACATGAGATTGCCAGACAGCAACCAACTTAAGTTCTTGCCTTCCCCATTAAGAGTTTCTAGGGATAAGTTCATCTCTCTTCTTCCTGGTACAGAGAGGGAGGCACCTTTTACAGATAGAGATTTACCTTACAAATGTAAATGTGTCCCAACAAGGGCAAGTTCCATTCCCCAGAGCCTCCTTCCTTGTCCCAGTTTATCGAAAGCAATCAGCCCCAAACAATCCCAATGCCAAAGAGACATATCCTGGGGTGGCCAATTTCAGGTCCCTACAAGGTCATCTCCCCTTCCTTCACAAACGCAAATGTCTCTCAAAAGGGCAAGCAAAATTCCAGTCCTCGGAGCCTGCTTCTCATGTGTAGTTTTAAAAGTAACCAGCCTAAAATCCTCATCATAAACCGTTTTAAAATTAAGCAGCCTAAAAACCCTCATCACATGGCAGATAGTGGATTCTGGAGCCAGGGAGCCAGGGTAGTAAGTAGGGGAGGAGTGCTTTGGTTTTAACCCAATATATGCTGGGTTTAATGTAGGGGAAATGATATCAGGGCCGGCATCACTTTTATGTCACACTTTCCTCTAGAAAGGTTTCCCTTTTTGGGTGTTTAACATGGAGAATGTGGCTCCAACATGGAGCAAGAATTCAACATGTTCTCCCCCTACTGCCAAGGTCACCCAGGGCTCCTAGAGCCAACAGGGGAGCCCCATGGCCCTGTCATATATCATCTGTAGTCAAGGGAAGTTGCCACAGCTTGGTCTTGTTCGATCCCTTCCCTCTATGGGGACAGTTCAGACAATCCTGCTGCCAATGC
This sequence comes from Equus asinus, assembly GCF_041296235.1. Taxonomy (NCBI): domain Eukaryota; kingdom Metazoa; phylum Chordata; class Mammalia; order Perissodactyla; family Equidae; genus Equus; species Equus asinus. The sequence goes on along the minus strand of NC_091791.1, from coordinate 10,044,776 downwards.
CCTTCCTGTTTGCAATACACACACTGATTAGCCCCAAACTTTGTTGGTAGCTTTCTGGTCCCTCGATGGGGGCCAAGGTCACTCACCCATGGAGTATTCCTTCTCTCCCTCAGGTAACCTTGAGGAGACTGGAGGGCCACAGCTAGCAGGACAGCCTGCCTTTTCATCTTCTTGTTTTCTTTTTCATCCTCAGCTTCATCCCAGTTATTGAACACCCTAAATGCAGCTTCTACTAGTTGGGCAGGATTGGTATCAGGGCTTATAGCCAACTTTTGGAGTTTCCTATGGATGTCTGGAGCACTTTGAGATATGAAATAGGTATTAAGAACCACTGTACTGCCATGGGCCTCAGGGTCCCAATTTGTATGTTGCCTGTGTCAGTCCCACAGCCTCTGAAAAAAAGCAGACTGGTTTTCCTCAGGGCCTTGTTGAACCTCTCTTAATTTAGACCAGTTAATGGGTGGCTGGCTTACTATTTTCATGGCTTTCAAAAGCAGACCCTGAAAACATCCTAACTTTTCTTGATCCTCAGGATCATTGGGATTCCACCCTGGGTCAGTCCCTGTCATAGCCTGTTCACTAGGCCTGTGGATGTCTGATCCTGGGTCCTATTCATTATCTGCTTGTTCTCTAGCTTTGAACAGAATAGATGACTTTTCCTCAGCCATGAGGAGTGTAGTTAACAGGCTTTGAATCTGCCCAGGTTGGATTATGAGTGGGGAAGTTTCCCTTTATCAGGTCTATGAGTTCCTCTGGGTCAGCCCTCAATCCTTTGGTGTGTGACTTCCAATTACACAAATCAGAGGTGGAAAAAGGGACATGCACATTAATGTCTCCCCTCACCATCAGGCACCTGTCTTAGGGGATGTGTCCCAGGTTTGCAACTGGTTCTTAATCTAGTTGTACTATCTGAAAGAGGAGCGTGCAGGGTGTCTGGTTGTTGGAGAGCCAAATTCCCTTTAAAGGGGTTGCTTGGAGGGGACAGTAAGGGGTTTGGCCGTGGCTTAAGCAGGGGTGAGGTAGGGGAATAAGGTGGAGCTCTCTTGGGGCTCACCAGCGAGTCTAATGGTAAGGCTGAAGCTGGAGTATTCGAGCGAGGTAGACTTTCCTTAGTCCCATATTTCCCAATTTAGTCCTCCTCATCAGAAAGATCTTGTAATATGGGAAGTATTTTTGAAGTCTTAGAGTCAACTTTTGACCCTTCATTTAGATATAATGCCATGAAGCACTGGACATAAGGGATTTTTTCCCATTTCTTGGTTCTTTGGTAAAATAGGTCTAATTGTAGTATGGTGTTAACATTTAGGGTCCCATTTTCTGGCATTTTTCCCCATCTTCCAGTGAATATTTCAGCCAGGCTGTGTTACATAGAAAGATCATCTGCTCTCAGGTCAATGGGGAATACCCGAAGGCCTTCCAGTTCTGAAGGATGCAGCCCAATGGGCTTTCCTCTGGGATGGAGATTTCTCCCCCCATATTCTAGCATCTTTTCTTATGGTCTGTTTCCAACCTCCCAGGAGCAACTTGTAATGGGTAGTGGTGATGCAGATGACACAAGGTTGTGCCCAGAGGAGGTTTAGCACCCTAATAACCTGAAACTAGACCCAGGCTGAGTAACTGAATCCTCAAAGTGAAAATAAAACTGGTGGACACTAGGTTTCACCCAGGGACCACTGATAGGGAGAGCAAGGAAAAAGAGGAGACCTAGGAGTCCAGAAAATCTGGAGTGTGGACAAACAAGATTGATGTTGAGTGTCCTCAACAAAATGTTAATGTTGAGCATCCTTGACAAAAATAAACAAAGAAAAAACAGACTCAGCAACTCCAGAGGGGGTTTAACCCCATATAAGGGGACCCCTCCTCCCATCATATACACAACACAAAGACAGATTCAATGACTTCAGGGGAGCCTCAAACCTCCGCCTCATCACTCTGGAGGAGACTCAATCTCCAGAGGGGACTCAAACCCCTGACTAGTCAGCAGGGATTGCTCCTGTTCACCAGAACCAAGCATTGGCCCTTCCAGAGTGGCTGGGTTGTACGGTCCTTCCAACCGGAGGGGACTGTCACTCCTCTGAGCCAGGCTACCTCTAGATGGGGACCCAAATCCTGAAGTCAGGCTCCAACAGGCAAACATTGTGAGACAACTTAAAGAAATAACTCTTATAGCCATGCCATGGGGTCGGCGCCCCTCACCTCGATTGAGAGATTCTCCTAGCAAAGCACTCAGTGTGGGTACTGGGTCTCTCAATGGGGCAGCCATGTCAAGCAAGCAGCACAAGAACCACAACAGGGTAAGCCCCATGTTGGGCACCAAATCTGTTACCCAAACTAAAGTGGGTTCACCTCATGGCAAGTTAAATAAGACTCTCCACCAGAAGTAGTTGTCTCACAAAGTAAAATGTATTTGCAGCAAATAGGAGACCGTGAGGAGTCATTTCCCAAGTCATGGAGTCCCCAAACAAAGGGAAGCAGGGACCTTTTATTTTGGATGGGGAATGAATATTCAAAAGGAAGAGGTGGGTATTCACTTGTGCAGGCTCAGTTGGAAAACGTGCTTCCAAATACACTGCAGGTGATGGTAATAAGGTGTAAGTTCCTCCTGGAGAGCTTTAGCATTAAAAAGGAGGCAAAGGTCATAGGCACAGCTCTTGTGGTGAGGCTTGGTCTGGCTTAGGGAGATTGGTGATTGCATCTCCTTAACATAACAAAAGGAAAAAACAATTTGGAAAAACAGTTAAATGCTTCCAAACTCATCTTGAGTTCCTCAGGGCAATTAGTCAGTGACCCGACAACTCTGCCAAGTAAGTAGGGAAGATGGGCCTGGAGCCCAGACTCCTTTCCTTCTCCCTGTTTCCATCTCTCCTTTTCCCCACGCCCATGTGACTGTTTGGCGTGGAACCTTCTTATTTGGAATTGATCCCCTTTGACATTTGAAATCCAAGGCTGCTGAAAGGTGAAGCAACTCTTCTTCCATGGCCACCTCTCTCAAGGTAAAGCATTTGGCATCTCGCTAGCTGCCCCTTCGTTTCCTCGCATCACACTTCCTCATTCTTAAGGACAGTCCCATGCCCTGCATTAGACAGGGCAGCCCACAATTATTGTTTTCTACCCATTTTGACATTGTCTCTCCAAAAGCCCCAGAGGACACATTTCCAAGATGACTTAGAGGAAAAAACACAAGGGTAGACAAACCTGAATTCTCCTTCCAGCTTAATGACTTCCTGCTGTGTAACTTTGGATGAATGATTTTGCTTTTCTGGATCTTAGTTTTCTGGTCTGTAAAGTGGGGATATCACAGTCTACTTCATACTACGGCATGAGGTTTATAACATTCTGAACATGAAGCACCTGGCACAGGTCTGGCACACGGGAGATGTCCAGTAAATGTGAAATGTTCGTTTCCTCCCCCCTCACTCTTCCCATGCTTCTCTTCTCTCCTCTCTTCTTACACAGCAAGAATAATGTATATGATTCTTAATAGCTCTACCATTCCAGAAAATCTGAAAGTCCCCCTTCTCTTTTGTTTCTTTGAGGGCAAATGGAAGTCAGTTCCAACTTCGGTGGTACAGGGCCATGATTCTCAAAGCATGGCACCTCCACCAGCAACATCAGCATCACCTGGGAACTCGTTACCTATGCAAATGATCAGGCCCCACCCACCCCACCTGAATCAGAATCTGGAGGTGGGTCCCAGGCTGCAGATACGTCTGCTACTCTCTCCAGTTTTAGAACCGCTGGCATAGGGTAAGAGCACAGGCTCTGAGCCAGGTTGTTTGGATTCACTTCCTCTCCCACTTTTATTAGTGTGTGACTGTGGGCATGTTAAGTGACTTCTCTGGGCTTTCTTACCCATTGAATGGGGATTAGATTGCATCTACCCGGAGGGCTGTTGAGAGCATGAAGTGGGGCAGCTCTCACGAAGCCCTGAGAGAGTCTTGTAGTGCAGCGCCCTGTTGTCACCTTGCCTCACTCTGCCATCACCTGGGCACTTATAAAAAATGCTAATGAGTGTATATTTATTTCAAAATAAAAAGTTTAAAATTAAAAAAACGCTGATGCCTGGGTCCCACCCCCAGAGACTGTGATCTAATTCTATGGCGTTCAGCCTGGGCATCTGGGTTTTTGGAAGCTACCCTGCTGATTATAATGCACAGCAAAGTCTGGAACTACATGTTTAGTGTTTTAGGGCCTAGAATTTGGAACAAGACAGGCTGGGTGCTGACGCTGGTCATTCCACTTACTAATTCTATGACGTGAGACAAGTTCTCAACGTCCCTGTGAGGCAGAGCTGGGGGCAGGGCTTTCAGTCAGTGTCTCTCAGCTGCTACCATCATCACCATTGTGGTCGTCAGTTTTACTACCACTGCTTCTAGGAACGGCTGACTTCTTTCCACAGGGATTTTCCAGGATGGCCAGAGGCTTTAATCACCCTCTTGAGGAGACCAAAGTCTTTACTTACTGGAGGTGGGAAAGGTGATTCGGATGCTTCCGTTCTCTGGTCTTTCTGGCATCCAGGCGCAGTCCTCACTGCGACTGAGTTGCAGGGTCTGGGCTTTGTGGGTCTCCACCTCCCACGTGGGATCCCCACACAGCCATGGAGCTAAAACAAACTGTATTGAGCTCATCGCAGAGTAAGCTACGAGGAATTGATTTCCCCTCTGTGAGTGCCTGGGGAGAAACGCATTTATGATTTCTCTACATAGAGTCCAGAAAGAGTAAACGTATATTAGCGATTGAAGAAACATGGTTTTACAAAGAAGCTTTAATTAAATGTGAAAAAACACATACTTCATTATGGAACCTAATAGTTAATAAGTACTTTTTTTTTTTTTAAGATTTTATTTTTTTCCTTTTTCTCCCCAAAGTCCCCCAGTACATAGTTGTATATTCTTCGTTGTGGGTCCTTCTAGTTGTGGCATGTGGGACGCTGCCTCAGCGTGGCTTGATGAGCAGCGCCATGTCCGCGCCCAGGATTTGAACCAACGAAACACTGGGCCGCCTGCAGCGGAGTGCGCGAACTTAACCACTCGGCCACGGGGCGAGCCCCGGTTAATAAGTACTTTTTAGAGGAACAGAGCTTTTAGTTTTCTTTCTTCTCTGTGGCTGATGAGTGATATCCCTACAAAAATAGTCTTTTACACTAAAAGTTAGTCTTTTTACAAAGAAAAAACTTACTGTTTTATAAGTATTTTATTTATTGAGGTATGATTGACACATAAAAATTGTATATATTTAAGGTGTATAACATGATGTTTTGATATACGTATACACTGTGAAATGATTACCACAATCAAGCTAATCTAGCACCTCATATCATCCTCTTTTTGTGTGTGTGTGGTGAGAACACTTGATAGCTGCTCACTTAGCAAATTTCAAGTGTACAATATGCATTACTATTAACTATAGTCGCCATGCTGTACATTAGGTCTCCAGAACTTACTCATCTTGTAACTGGAAGGTCGTGCCCTTTGACCACCATCTCCTATTTCCCACACACCTAGCCCCTGGTAACCACAATTCTATTTTCTGTTACAATGAATTTGACTTTTTTAGATTCCACATGTAAGTGAGTTCATGCAGTATTTGTTGTTTTGTGTCTGGCTTATTCCACTTAGCATAATGTCATCCAGGTTTGTCCATGTTATCAAAAATGGCAGAATTTCCTTCTTTTTTTTAAGACTAAATAATATTCCATTGTGTATATATATGCCACATTTTCTTTATCCATTCATCCGTTGATGGACATGTAGATGGTTTCCATGTCTTGACCACTCTGAATAACGCTGCAATAAACAGGAGAGTGCAGATTTTATCAAAGATTTTATTTCCTTTGGTATATACCCAGAAGGGGGATTACTGGATCATCTGGTAGTTCTATTTTTAATTTTTGGAGGAATATCTATGCAGCTTTCTGTAATAGCTGCATCAATATACATTCCCACCAACAATGTACAAGGGTTCCCTTTCTCCACATCTTAGCCAACACATGTTATCTTTTGACTTTTTGATAATAGCCATACTAATAGGTGTGAGGGGATATCTCATTATGGTATTGATTTGCATTTCCCTGATTGTTAGTAATGTTTAGCACCTTTTCGTATGCCATTTTTGTGTCTTATTTGGAAAAGTATCCAAATCATTTTCCCATTTTTAAATTGGGTTGTTTATTTTTTTGCTGTTGAGTTGTATTAGTTCCTAGTATATTTTGGATATTAAACCTTTATAGGATACGTGGTTTGCAAATATTTACTCCCATTCCATAGGTTACCTTTTTCATTTTTATTGATTGTTTCATGTGCTGTGCAGAAACTTTTTAGTTAGTTGTACAGAGTTCATTGACCTCCCCACCTTCCAGAGACGCTGGGATCTGGGGCCTACATGAAAGAATGTGTCTGGACTTGGGGCCAAAGATGGCCACTTTGACCCTAACCCCAAGGCACAAGTTACTAAGACAAGGTCCTGCGTCATGTTCCTTGTCTGGGCTGGCCGCCCCGATGGGCACCTGACCGGACTATAGAAATAGCCCATCCATGGGAACAAAAAGATAAAAACATCCCATCCATGCGAACAAGAAGAAATAACTCAAAGTATCTAAATGTCTGAAACCCTGAGTCAGAACCCAGAAAACATTAGAATAAAAGGGAGTCACAGGCATAGAACAATTGGGAGTCTCACTGAGGAGAGGACGCTTTGCCTCAGACCCTGACAATCGGCATCCCGCCCGCCGTACAAACTATTGGGACTTCCCCAGCTGATTGTGGTGCGGATGTTGTAAGTACTGATTTGTTGTTCTTCGTTTCCCTGCTCCTTGTTCTGTTCCCATTTATCAGTAAACTCTGATTGCTTAAACAACCAAGTAGCCTTGGCGGTACCTGTCATTCCTTGCCCTTTGTGTCTGTAGACAACAGATGTAGTCCCATTTGATTATTTTTACTTTTCTTGCCTGTGCTTTGGTGATAAATCCAAAAAGTCATTTCCAATACCAATGCCAAGAAGTTTTCCTCTATGCTTTCTTCTAGGAGTTTAAAAGTTTCAGGTCTAATGTTCAACTCTTTAATCCATTTGAGTTGATTTTTGCGTATGGTGTAAGATAGGGGGTCTGGTTTCATTCTTTTGGATGCAGATATGCAGTTTTCCTAACACCATTTATTGAAGAGACTATAGATTTCTTATTGTATATTCTTGGCTCCTTTCTCAAAAATTGATTGACCTTATATGCATGAGTTTATTTCTGGGATCTCTATTCTGTTCCATTGCTGTATGTATCTGTTTGGTTTTTTTTAAAATTTGTGATCACCAACTTTATTTATTTATTTATTTTTGAGGAAGATTAGCCCTGAGTAACATCTGCTAATCCTCCTCTTTTTGCTGAGGAAGACTGGCCCTGAGCTAACATCCGTGCCCATCTTCCTCTACTTTATATGTGGGATGGCTGCCACAACATGGCTTGCCAAGCAGTGCCATGTCTGCACCCGGGATCTGAACCCGCAAAGCCTGGGTCACCAAAGCAGAACGTGGGAACCCAACCACTGCGCCACTGGGCCAGTATCTGTTTTTATGTCAATACCATACTGTTATGATTACTATAGCTTTGTAATATAATTTGAACTCAGGAAGTGTGATGCCTCCAGCTTTGTTTTTCTTTTCAAGATTGCTTTCAGTATTTGGGGTCTTTTGGGGTTCCACATGAATTTTAAGATTGTCTTTTCTATTTCTGTGAAAAATGCCATTAGAATTTTGATAGGGATTGCATTGAATCTGTATATTGCTTGCCACTACTATGAACATTTTAGCATAATTAATTCTTCCAATCCATGAACATAGGACATCTTTCCATTTATTTGTATCTTCTTGAATTTCTTTCATTAGTTTCTACACTGGTTTTCCACGTGGAAATCTTTCACCTCTTTGGTTAAGTTTATTCCTAAGTATTTTATTCTTTGTTGATACTATGGTAAATGGGATTGTTTTCTTAATTTCTCTTCTTGATAGTTCATCGTTAGTGTATAGAAACACAACTGAGTTTGTATGTTGATTTTATATTCTGCAACTTTACTGAATTGATTTATTAGTTCTAACAGTTTTTTGGTGGAGTCCCTATGATTTTCTATATATAAGATCATATCTTCTGCAAAGAGACAATTTTACTGCCTTTCCAATTTGGACGTCTTTTGTTTCTTTTTCTTGTCTAATTGCTCTGACTGGGACTTCCAGTTACTGTGTTAAATAGGAGTGGTGAGAGTGGGCACCCTTTTCTTGTTCCTGATCTTAGAGGAAAAGCTTTCAAACTTTCACTGTTGAGTGATGTTAGCTATGGACTTGTCATATATAGCCTTTATGATGTTGAGGCACACTTTTTGTATACCCAATTTGTTGAGAGTTTTTATCATGAAAAGGTGTCCTATTTTGTGAAATGCTTTTTTGCATCTATTGAGACGATCATAGGATTTTTATCCTGTATTCTGTTAATGGGGTGTCTCACCTTGATTAATATGTGTATGTTGAACCATCATATCCCAGGGATAAATCCCACTAAACATGGTGTATGAATCTTTGAATGTCTGTTGAATTAGGTTTGCTACTATTTTGCTGAGGATTTTTCTGTCTATGTCTATCAGGGATATTGGCCTGTAATTTTCTTTTCTTGTAGTGTCCTTTTCTGGCTTTGGTATCAGGGTAATGCTGGCCTTATAAAATAAATTTGGAAGTGTTCAGTTCTTTTAGATTTGGGGGTAATAATTTGAAAAGGATTGGTATTAATTTTTTAAAAATATTTAATTGAATTTACCAGTGAGGCCATCTGGTCCTGGGCTTTTCTTTGTTGGGAAATTTTTGATTACTGATTCAATCTCCTTATTTGTTATTGTTCTGTCCCTATTTTCTATTTCTTCCTGATTCAGTCTTGGTAAGTTGTGTGTTTCTAGGAATTTATCCATTTCTTTTAGGTTCTCCTAATTTTTGGCTTGTAATTGTTCATAGTAGCCTCTTATGATTCTTGTTTTTCTGCAGGATCAGTTGTAATATTTCATTTCTGATTTTTTTAAATCTTATCTCTTAATCTCAGGCATTTTAGCTAAAGTTTTGTCAATTTTGTTTATCTCTTCAAAAAGCCAACCCTTAATCAAAACAGTATGGTGCTGGCATATAAATAGACATATAGACTAATGAAACAGAATCGAGAGCCCAGAAATAAACTCATGCATGTATGGTCAATTAATATTTGACAAGGGAGCCAAGAATACTCAATGGAGAAAAGACAGTTTCTGCAATAAATGGTACTGGGACAACTGGATATTCACATGTGAAAGAATGAAACTAGATCCCTCTCTTATACCACTCACAAAAATTAACACAAAATGTATTAAAGACTTAAATGTAAGACTGGAAACCATAAAATTCCTATATGAAAACATAGGAAAGAAGTTCCTTGACTTGGGTCTTGGCAGTTATTCTTTGGATATGACACCTAAAACACAAGCAACAAAATAAAAAATAAACAAGTACCACATCAAACTAAGAACCTTCTACACAGCAAAAGAAATAATGAAAAAAGTGAAAAGACAATCTACAGAATGGGAAAAAATATTTGTAAAGCATATATCTGATAAGGGGTTAATATCCAAAATATACAAAGAACTCATAATATTCAATAGCAAAAAACCCCCAAATGATCCAATTAAAAATGCACAAATTACCTGAATAAAAATTTTTCTAAAGAAGATATATGAATGGCCAACAGATACATGAAAAGGTGCTCAACATCACTAGTCATTAGGGAAATGCAAATCAAAACTATGAGATATCACCTCACATCTCTTAGAATCGTTATTATCAAAAAAACAAGAGATAACAAATACTGGCAAGGATGTGGAGAAAAGGGAACCTTTGTGCATTTTGTGTTCATGGGATTATAAATTGGTAAAGCTACTATGGAAGACAGTATGGAGGTTACTGAAAAAATTAAGAATAGAACTACCATATGATCCAAAAATTCCACTTCTGAGAATATATCCAAAGGAAACAAAAACACCATATTGAAGAAAAATCTGCACTTCCGTGTTCACAGCAGCATTATTTACAATGGCCAAGACATGGAAACAACATAAGTGTCCATCAATGGATCAATGGATAAAGAAGTTATGATATATACACAATGGAATATTGTATTCAGCTATAAAAAAAGAAAAGGAAATCTTGTCATTTGTGACAACATAGATGGAGCTTGTGGGCATTATGCTAAGTGAAATAAGTCAGACAGAGAAAGACAAATACTGTATGATCTCATATATGGAATCTAAATAAAAGAGAAAAAATCAAACTCATAGAAAAAGAGATCAGATTTGTGACTACCAGAGGTGTGGGGATTGGGGGAGGAGGAATTGAATGAAGGTGGTGAAAAGGTATAAACTTACAGTTATAAGACGAATAAGTAGTAGGAATGTAATGTACAGCGCGGTGACTCTAGTTAACACTGCTGTAGGGTTTATATGAAAGTTGTTACAGTAAATCCGAGTTCTCATCACAAGGAAAAAACCCATTTTTTCTTTTTCTTTTTTTTTTTTTTGTATTTATATGAGATGATGGATGCTAACTAAACTTATTGTGGTAATCATTTCACATTATATGTAAATCCATTATATGTAAATCCATTATATGTAAATCCATTATATGTAAATCCATTATATGCTACATCTTAAAGTTACACAGTGCTATATGTCCTTTATATCTCAATAAAACTGGGGAGAAAACTCAATCCTTAGTTTCATTATAGTTTTTCTAGTCTCTTATCTCATTAATTCTTCTCTGATCTTTGTTATTTCCTTCCTACTGCTCTCTCTGGGTTTAGCTTGTTTTTCTTTTTCTGGTTGCTTGAAGTGTAAAGCTAAATTGTTTATTTGAGAGCTTTCTTTTTTTTTTTTAAAGATTGGCAGCTGAGCTAACAACTGTTGCCAATCTTTTTTATTTTTAATTGCTTTTTCTGCCCAAATCTCCCCAGTACATAGTTGTATATTTTAGTTGTGGGTCCTTCTAGTTGTGGCATATGGGACACCGCCTCAACATGGCCTGATGAGGGGTGCCATGTCCGCGCCCAGGATCCAAACTGGTGGATTTATCACTATAAACTTCCCTGTTAGAACTGCTTTTGCTGCATCCTGTTGGTTTTGATATGTTGTGTTACCATTTTCATTTAACACAAGGTATTTTTTGATTTCCCTTTTGATTTCTTCTTTGACCTATTGGTTATTCAGGAGTGTGTTATTTAATTTCCACATTTTTGTGAATTTTCCAGTTTTCCTCCTATTATAGATTTCTCGTTTCATACCATTGTGGTCAGAAAGATACTTGGTATGATTTTAGTCTTAAGTTTTTTTTTTTTCTTTTTTGAGGAAGATTAGCCCTGAGCTAACATCCATGCCCATCTTCCTCTACTTTATACGTGGGATGCCTACCACAGCATGGCTTTTGCCAAGTGGTGCCATGCCCGCACCCAGGATCCAAACTGGCGAACCCTGGGCTGCTGAGAAGCAGAACGTGCGAACTTAACTGCTGTGCCACTGGGCCAGCCCCTCTTTTTAAGTTTGTTAAGACTTATTTTGTGACCCGATGTGTGATATATCCTGGGGAATGTTCCATGTGTGTTTGAGAAGAATGTGTATTCTGATGCTGTTGCATGGAATTTTCTGTTTATGTCTGTTAGGTCCATTTAGTCTAAAACGTAGTTCAATTTCAATGTTTCCTTATTGATTTTCTGTCTGGATGATCTTTCCATTGTTGAAAGTGAGATATGAAAGTCCCCTACTATGCCACAACTAGAAGGATCCACAACTAAAATATACAACTATGTACCGGGGGGATTTGGGGAGAAAAAAAAGCAGGAAAAAAGATTGGCAACAGTTGTTAGCTCAGGTGCCAATCTTTAAATAAAAAAAAGAAAGTCCCCTGCTATTACTGTGTTGTTGTCTATGTTTTCCCTCAGATCCGTTAATATTTGCTTTATAAATTTGCTGCTTTGAAATTGGTTGCATATATATTTATAATTGTTATATCCTCTAGATAAAATGACTCATTTATTATTATAATGACCTTCTTTGTCTTTTGTTGCAGTTTTTGACTTAAAATCTATTTTGTCTAATGTAAGTATAGTTACCCCTGCTCTCTTTTGGTTCCCATTTGAATATCCTTGTCTGGCTGTGGTATCATGGTAATGCTGGCCTCCTAAAATGAATTTGGAAGTGTTCTTTCCTCTTCTATTTTTTTGGAGGAGTTTGAGGAGAATTGGTATTAATTTTTTAAAGATAAATTTTTAGAAGTAAAACACTTGGTAAACTTATTTATGCTTTATATAGTTTTATATGTATTGTCATATCACCTTGAGTAAACCTGGTACTAATTTAACATCGCACTAAGTACATATAAGAGTAATTTTTTTCACATTGAGGGCAGCAGATGGTTTTAAAACTAAAAATATCAGGCAAGTGCCTCTTGAATGGCCTGGTTTGATTGAAAAAACTGGTTCAATTTGCTCACCTTCAGACTTGGTCAAATTCGACTCTGCTAAACATAACACAATAAAAGGGCGAAAGAGAGGAGCCTTTCCACAGCCTCCATCTTTGCGAGGGGCGGGGCAACTTTAGGAGCTAGCAGGCTTTTATAATCTCTGTGTTTCATAACTATCTGGTTTCATAAGCTCGCTGGCGACCTCCAGGGAAATGTGTCAGTTTGACCGTGCAAGGGGCAGATTTCTGTGAGAATAAAACAGCTGCGTGACGGGTTTATCATCAGCAATTCCCAACAGTGAGTGTTTGCTGTCCTCAACTCACCCCTGGAAGGTTTGCAGGAAGTTCCCAGCTAAAGCTCTTCACAGGGGATGTCCAACACCTGGCACATGGTAGACACTGAGTATTTCCTTGTGGCACTGCCTTGGTGTTGAGACTTTGCCCTGTTATTTGTTCAGATCATAAAGCCGGTAGCACCACTGACATCTTAAGCCTTCACAGTTTTTCTCCAAATATTAGATTCTAGAATCCTTTGGATTCTAAAGGCTCAGCTGGGTGAGGCAGGCAGTGTAGCACATAGGCAAACTCTAGGTCCAGGTGGGTCACTCAGATGCCTGCCGGGGTGCTGACCCTGAGAGGGAGAGGGACGGGGCACGGGATGGGGAGGAAAAAGAAAGTGCAGGTCCAGTTTCAGTTGCCAGGAATTCCAAACCATTATGTCCAGAGAGGCTGAAGAGGCAAACCAAAGGCCCTAGGGCACTACATTGTGCAGATGATGGAGAGGAATCCTGGTGTCCAAGGTGAGACCGGGAAGAGCAAGTGTGTGAGTAGGTGGTGTTGCTCTCTGCTCTTTCTTTCTTTCAACAAGTATTATTCATTCCTTCTTTCTTTCCTTCTTTCTTCTTTCTTTCTCTCTCTCTCTTTCTTTCAACAAATATTCTTTAGTTACTGTTTTAGGTCTGGGAATGCAGAATTGAACAGAGAGAGAATCCCACCTCATGGAACTTATATTCTAAGTTGGGGAGACAGACAACAACCAAAAAATGAAAAATTCGAATAGTGAGAGGTGCCATGAAGATAATAAAACAGCGTGATGGGATAGAGAGTGATGGCCTTGAAAGGGGAGATGCAACATCAGAGTGGCCAGGAAACGCGTCTTGCAAGATGAATTACAAACTAACACAGGAAGATAGGAGGGAGGCTCTCATTTGTGATCTGGGCTTGAGGGGTGCGTGTTAAGTAAAAGAAAAGGCAAGTATAAAGGCCCTGAGGAAGCAAGTAGCTTAGCACATCCGCAAAATAAGGGAAGGCAGGCCAGTGTGGTGGATGTGAGCGAAGGGAAGGGAAGTGGGAGGTGAGGATGGAAAAGAGAAGCAGGTAATGATAAAATGGTGAAGGACCTGTAGGGCAGATAAGGAATTTGGATTTTATTCTAAGTTCAATTGGAAATTTCTGAGCAGGAAAATGATGAGTAATTTTTAAAGAACATTTCCAGCCTCTCTCTGGGGTAAAGGCAGGTGTACACTGGATTGTCTAGATTGAAGCCGCACTGGTTGCCCTCAACACTTCTACTGATGTGCTCACTGTCCTGCAGCCCAGGACCCCTCACTGGGCTCTAGGACATTGGGGTTCTTGGGGAGGGCACGGGCCTGCAGTGCGACGCAGGGATCCAGAGGATCCATCCCAGGCTGGGTCCCAGGACCATAAGTTTGGCCTCACGCTGGTGTTGCAGTGGCAAGGCCAGCTCCTGAGGCATTGAAAAGTTGTGCTCACGAGGAGCTGGGGCACTCTCCGAGGTACCTGCACAGCTCCACTCAGTTCCCATCAGCTCAGGGACTTCTGGGGCGGGCCATGTACCAGGCGGGGACTGGATGTCCTTGTGTGAGAGTGAGCAAGGGGCATGGCTATGGGCTGGGGACCCTTCTGATTACAAAGGACCACTCACCCTCAGCTGTGTCCGCAGATCCCCACTCCTATCCTCACCTCTGGGGCTTCTTCCTGCATCCGTCTGTCTCTCTGTCTCCTACGGACGTGATCTCCGAGCTCCCTGATGGGAGATTCGTGGTCAGTCCTCTGGGAGGGGGACTAGCAGATGGGAGGAAACTCTTGCTTTCAGTCAGGAAAGAAGTGTGGTTCAGGCCACTGGCAATTTACCGCAGGCTAATGGAGTGCTGTGGGGTCGGCATACCTCATCTCGTTTAATCCTCACAGTCACCCATTTTCCATCAAGAAAACTGAGGCTCAGAGAGGTTATGTAGCTTCCCTAAGTGAAAGGCAGAGTTGGATGTGAACCAAGTCTATCTGCCTCTAAAGCCCATGTGTCACACTCTGTCCCTACTGCCCACTACAGGGGAGTCCCAAAGAGCCCTTGCCCCATCCTGCTTCCCGCATGGGCCCTGCGATGCCCGGATGTCAGGCGCACGCCCCTTGTATGGAACATGCTTGCGCAGGGTCTCGGGTTGCTGGGCACTGTGCAGTCCACTGAGTAGGGTTCCCACGGCATTGGATGTGCTCTGACATGGAGCTTGCTGGTGGCAAGAGAAAATCGAAGCACACGTGAACGCCTAAGATGAGCCTGCGAGTAGCCAATGGCAAGAGAGGGTGGAGAAAGTGCTCTGAGACATCAGCGGGACAGGTCACTTCCAGGTGGAGGGTTCAGAGCAGCCTCCAGGGAAGACGCGGGCCTGAATTTGCCTCTTAAATCTCGTACTGGGGCTGGGGGCGTTCACCCTCCCGGGAGTTTCTCGGCCACCCCAACAGCTGCTCTGTGAGAGCAGTTCCACACCCTTCAGCCCCTTCTGGCAAATTTCGCCTCCACGAACAAGCTATTTCAGCAGCCACGCCCTCTGCCGAGGGGACTGAAACTCAGCCAGGAGGGGCCTCCTCCTAATTTCTAGCGCTGCCGGCGTTCACTTCTCCTCCGCCTTGAGGCAGCACTCTCCCGCTTATCTTTTTTACCCCTTTTAGTAGGTAAACACCTGTTACTAGTTAACTCTTTATTTAAGTAAAACTAGTGATGCTCACAAAGCAAGGGTTCTCTTGTCACAGGTGGTACAAACTGCAGTTCCAGATGGGGAGTCTGTGCTTAGAAAGGGCTTCCAGAGGCTGAGTGGAAGGAGCCAGAGCAGTCAAGGGTGCATCTCGCTGCCTGTTGCTCTGCTTGTAGCCATGGCTCACATTTATGGAACACATTCTCAGGCACTAGGTGTTACACGCTTTAACTCATTTATGAGATGTCATAACTCAATGGGTAAAAAGAAATGACTCTCTTGACAAGGATTATGTTAAATGGTAATGCATTGTCACAGGAATGTAAATGAACAGAATCAGAACACTGTGTTTTATGTGAATTTTTAGAACATAAGCTGTCAAAATCGCTTCCTGATTGCGGTGGAGATAGCTCGTTACATGCAATTATCTATTACCATATGGATGTTTACCAGGCACATTTGCAACTGGAATAAAAATGACCTTTCCGAGCTGCCGTCGCAGCTGGTTGATAGCGTGTGATTGAGGCCTAGCACAGGATTTGGGCAGAAGCGGAATGCACAGCTTTTTCCAACCCTCTTCCTCTTGTCTAGAATTTGGACATGAGTTAGAGATCCAGCTGTCATCCTGGACCATGATATGACTTTGTGAAAAGAAGCCACAGTAGCACCTCATGGTCCCTGTCACTGGGGAAGGACAGCCAGCCTGACTGCCTACTGCTGGGCGTCTTGAACGTGAGAGAAAGCAAATTCTTACTTGTTCAAGCCACTGTTATTTTGAGCTTTTCTGTTACAATCACACCTAATTTTAATTGACAAAATAGTCAAGTAATTTGTTCTACTTAATGTGGGAAAGAAAAACTGAGCTTTTACAAGGTTGGAAGAAAATGTCTCCTTAAGAAAAGCTTTAGAAACTCCTGAATCTTTTATTTCAAAAGTGCAACTTTGAATAGTGAATTTTCATATTCACTGTAATTTTGTGACGTATGCAATTAAGTGATGAGAGTCAAAAGCAAGAGAAACAGTAAAGTGACAAAAGATTTTAATGCCATCCAGATTACTGGAAGAATTCTTATTTTTTAAGAAATATTTTTAAAAGAAGCCCGAGAAGAGGATTGCTCTGAAAATTACTGCAACTTCAGTCTTACTGGTAAGCACTGTTTTGCTTGAAGGCTACTTACCACCCTTTCAGGAGAAACACATATTTTTACCCTATTTGTCTGTAAATTAAGATCTTTCCTCTTCAATATCTCATTGAATCCTCAAAACAACCCCATCAGGTGGGTCCTATTGCCACCATTTTACGAAGGAAAATAGGACCTGGAGGGATATATGCTACACATAAGGTCAAGTGAGGTTGAGCCAGAGCCAGGCCACACTGGCGCAGAGCTGCAGGTATTTAGATAAGGGACTGTTCACCTGGAGTGTCAGATCCAGCCTCCAGTTAGTGGGGTTCCCCCAGGACCGCTGACCTTCAGCTGGAGCTCCACAAGGCAGGATGAAGGTCACACGTCTTAGCATGGCCTCTGATGCTGTCCCCATCTCAGCCTAACTTACCTCTCCAGCCTCATTTCCCACAGCCCATGTGTGTTTGCACCTCTGAGCCTGGGCGTCCCCTCCACGCCCTCCTCTACCTGCTCGAATGCTGTGCTGATGCCTTCTCTTTGGCAAGCTTGCCCTGAGGCTCTCATCTGTGCCCCCACATTAATTATTCCCTCCTCTGTGTCTCCATGCCCTTTTCTTGCACCTCTCTTGAAACCTGAATTTTGTTTCACCCATGGGTTTCTAGTCTATGACTTTGCACTCTGAACAGATACCTGGCTTGAGTTTAGGAAACAAAGCTTCTGCATCTGTGCCTTCTTTTGCTGAACTCACTCTTTTAAACTCAGGAAGTGCTCAATATAGACCGAGATGAATTAAGTGGATTTTACTTGCTTTTCATATTACTAAAAATGCTTTAGTTTGCAAGTGTTTTTCTTGTCCTATCCAAGTCTATTAGTCGGAGTTCCCATTTCCACCCCTTGATACCTGGGCCTGTGAATTGTGACTGTCGGACAATAGTACCACGTATTGGATGCGGATTCAGAGCATACACAGCCTTCTGGAGTACGTTGCCCCAGCCCTGCAAGGTACTGCCACCTAGCTGGCACTTTTGAGTCTTCAAAAGGCCCAGCCACCATTCTGTGAAGCCAGCTGCTTCAGGATGGGGGGGAACATGCACCTGTAAGTTGCAGGATGTGGTCTGAATGAGAGCTGTCGCTGGGAAGAAGCCATGGTGTGGGCATCGGCCTGCGGAACAGACATCGTCTCCTGGGCCCTACAATGCCCCACGTGACTTGATTGCTCTATTTGATAAGTGAGACGGGGTTGTGCTTTGAGGGTTTTCTCTCTTCAAGGTGTTTGTGAGCATCTGGGAACAGGAACTGTGTTTTATCTCTGGAACGGTAAGTGTCTAACCGAGAGCCTAAAATCCATTCAGTGTCATGGGCAATGACCCCAGTGTGAATTTTGTCAATCTGGTAACAGCTTTGCTCACCTGAACCTCTAAATTGAGACACAGCAGTAAACTCAAAGGAATAAACCTGGAAGTATATTCTTTCACTTATTATTAAGAATACTTTAACATTGCTCATTTAATCACCCACATTCAGCTACCGACCTCACTACCATCAAACATGCTTGTAAGTCTTATTTTGAGTTCCGGTGGAACTCTTTGACTGAAGGGGAAACTAAGCTCAGAGTAGGCCCCATGGCCAAGTGGTTAAGTTTGCACGCTCTGCTCAGGTGGCGCAGGGTTTCGCCGGTTCGAATCCTGGGTGCGGACATGGCACCGCTCGTCAAGCCATGCTGAGGCAGCATCCCACATGCCACGACTAGAAGGACCCACAACTAAAAATACACAACTATGTACCGGGGGGATTTGGGAGAAAAAGAAAAAAAAAAAAGAAGTGACTTTCATACTCCTGCAAGTCAGGGCAGAGGTGGACCCAGGGCCTGGCTCTGTGATTTTGCCCACCATTCCCTCCACCCAAGTCCAGGCCCTTCTACCACCCAACGTTGCAAACCCTCAGAAATGTTTTGTTCCCCATCCCAGTTGCTCTAATTCTGTGAGCCAGATGCTGTGCTCTCGCTCTGAGCTAGAAGATCTACAAAGAAACTCAGGCGCAGATGATTTAGGGAAGAGGCTGGTTTTTTGTTTTTGTTTTTCGTTTTATATCCTAAATAACAATCTGCATTTAATGACTACTCAGGAGTGTTGAGAGTGAGGGAGGAATGAGCAGCAGCTGTGTTCAAAATCAGTGAGTTGAACTTTGTGATGCAATCCGGGGACAGAGGCTTGCTTTCTCTCTGTGGGGAATTCTCTGTAATTCACACCCACAAGGCCTTTCACCCAGGCGAGTTACCTTGCCAACTACCCAGCCTGTGACTAACACCTGGGTCAGGTGGTTGCAAACACCCGGATACCTGCAAAATGGCATCTCCAGTGGCAGAAAGCAGCCTGGATCCCAGGCTCCTGGGAGAGAGGCTGTGGGCTCGCCTTACTTGGCCCAGCTTCCATCTCTGTGCCCCTCCCACAGCTCCTTCCACTCTGCTCCCTCAGAGGCAATTAGTGCTCAAGGCTCTGGAAACGTGAACGCCTGGATGGACAGCGTGCCCTCAAGGCGTCAGCACATGGGAAGGTGTGAAAGCTCATTCTGGGTGTTTGTAAAACCCAAAAGGAAGACGTCCGTTTTTTGAGAGTCTCAAAGATAGGACTCCATGTAATGAAATATAAGCAGAATTAGCACTTTCTAGGGAAAAGTTTGTCTCATTTGGAGACATCAAGTTTCCCTTTTTGCCTAGGCTGCTGTGAAGCTTCAGTCTGAACTTAGTTTTCAAATGCTTTTATTGTTTCATCTCAAGCATCTAGCACAATGATATCCCTTCCTGTAAATTGTTTATATGCCTCCTTTTTATTTTCTACTCTAACTCTTATTTTGCAATACAATATTGCAAGCTAGTTGCTGCAAGACTCAAAGTAGGTAACAGAAAAACTTAAGTACATTTATAACCAACAATAACAATAAAAACATTGGATGCAGGATTATTTTCAGTATTGCACATTTATTCAGAAGCACATAAATATAATGTTATATAGCATATAATATAATTTAAACACTATAGAACTTGACTTGAATAATAAAACATTGTACTAAGAAATATTGCTCATGAGGATATTTGTGCCCGCCCAAGTCAGAGTCCCTCGTTTACGTCACAGAAGCACGGTGGCAGGGAATCAAAGTCGGCATACAAGCGACACTCATCACAGCATTGGAGGTTGGGATAAGACCCAGTGGTGATGGCTGTGGCGACCTTGTCCTGGGTGACCATGGCTGGATTATTTTTTAAGGCCAAACAAGCAGGTACCATTGGAGCTCTTAAGAAAAGACATACACACACAAGCACGGGATTAGAATTTTTCTTCTCAGTCCGTTTGTTACAAGTGTCAGGGGCATCTGGGAAGTTCAAAGCTGGGCCCAAGCAAACACGTGACACCAGCCTGAAATTAAGGCTCCCTGCCCTGTCCTAAACCCTGTCTAATCCCCTCCTCTCCTAAGATTGCTGGCAGCCCAAGATCAGGTTACAGCAAATAAGGGAGAGTGGACTGCAGGGGCGGGTCACCCAGCTGATCACTGCAGGCCCGCCAAGTGCAGAGCAGGGCAGGGACGGTGCCACAGTCGGCTGTCCCCCGGGTCCCAGGATTTACCTTCCAGTTCCCAGGCTTAACACGCCCAGAACAGGAACATCGCCGCTTCTGACAACCAACCTCTCCCATGTTTGAAGGTTCCTCTCCCCGCAGTTTAATTATCTCTTGTTTGATCTACATCCCCTTGTAAAGTGTCCCCCAGGATCTCCACACAGCTCAGACTCCCCATAGTCCTACAGGCCCACCTCCCTGTCCCCAAGGCCATGGCAGTGAGTGAGAGGACACCCTGAGGGCTCCCCAGCTCAGGCCAGAGGAGACGGATTCAGCCCGTGCTCTGCATGAACACGAGGCTGCCTTGCCCACAGTCCCGTCTGCAGCCTGGGGCAGCAGGAGGGCCCAGCCACCGCACTGATTTAACCAGCTGAGGGTCACCTCAGCGAGGTCAAGGGACAGCAGAGCAGTGGTGACACACAGAGCCACCAGCTGAGAACACTCTGCTTATGAGCTCACAGCCCCAAGCCAGAAGGGGAGGAAGCCAAGATTCTATGCACCCACTTTGCCTTTTCAAACCTGCCTGCTGTTCCCGACCTCACCCAGGGTGTGGCCACAGGGCAAGGAATGGCCCTGCTCAAGCAGAGAGCCCCAGGAATCCCATTTGAGGGGGGTGCTATTCACTCTTACCCACGTCACTCACTTCAGTGTGTTGGCTATTGTGCAGCAAAGAGAGATGATAACACCCATCAGCACAAAAGCGACGATCAGTAAGCCGCAACCGATGGCAATCATTATCGTGAAGTCAAACATCTTACACCCACCTGGGCAGAGAAACGCAGGCGGCAGTGAATGTGGCCCCTCCCCACACAGCCACCCGGTCCCCCTCACTATGCCTCCTTCAGCGGAGGAGGAATGAACCCAAACCGCAGAGCCCCATGGGTGTAAACCATGAATGAATCTTTCCAGAGAAGCCTAGGATCTTAAGCTGGCCCAGGGTGGGGAAAGGGCTTATTTGTGGATTATAAGGGACTGAAATGCGAAGTCCAGAGTGAAGGAATTTGGGAAGAATCTTTTCCCTTCCACAGGCAGTAACGTGCAATCTTAAGTAAAAAACAGGCCTGCACTTGAGCAAATGGTTTTGTTCCCAAACACCTGGGTCTCATGAAATATATGCACCAATGGAGTTGGGATTGACCCCTTGCTGTTTATCAAGTTTAAAAATATTTTATGCAGGGGCCAGCTCCGTGGTCGAGTAGTTAAGTTCATGCACTCCACTGTGGCGGCCCAGGGTTTGGATCCTGGGCGTGGACATGGCACCACTTGTCAGGCCACGTTGAGGCGGCGTCCCACATCCCACAACTAGAAGGACCTGCAACTAAGATATACAACTATGTATGGGGGGGTTTGGGGAGATAAAGCAGAAAAAAAAAAAGGAGACTGGCAACAGTTGTTAGTTCAGGTGCCAATCAAAAAAAAAATCTTTAAAAAAAATATTTTATGGGAATAACTTTTTTCAAAATGTCATACTGTGCAATACTGAGAATATGCACACCCATTTTTTGACGGATGTGTTTTAAGGAAAAAAAGCTTTTAATTCTCCCAACTGAAAACACTCCTGCCATCTCATGGTTTAAGGAGATTATAGGAGCCCCTGTCCCTCATTCTGTCTCTCTAGGAGATCACAGGCCTTTCTGCCATTCTTCCTCCAAAAGCCACCCAGGAAACCCAATTTGTCTGAAATAAGCATTTTGCTTAATCTAACACTGAAACTGGAGAACAGTGAGCCAGGAAGGAAACGTAAACAATTCGGCTGCTAAGTATACTTACCAGTTAAACCATCCAGATCCACATGAAAGTCAACTGCAAAAAAAAGAAAAAAAATTAGGGAACAGGCTATTTTATCAAACCAGTAATTTGAGAAAGAGGGATCCAACCAGCCCTGTGAAGAGGAATTAAGATCCAAGGTTGAAGAGCTCACTTTAGCAGCACAGCCACTGCCCAGCTCCAACTTCTATGCCACAGGTGTGTGACATCGACTCTCTGGACACTGGCTCTCTCACAGAGTTCCGAATTCTGTCCCACGTGAGGCACTTTTAGCCCCTGTGAAGCACAAACACTATGTTGAATCACTTACTTCTCAGTGTCTACCTTTTTCAGTCTTCTTTCCTTCATATTAATTTTCAGGATTTGACTCCTAATCAAAAGCAGGTTTAAGATTTCAATTTCAAAAATAAAAGAAAAAGTCATGTGAGGAAGCTAAAAATACCCTTACACTTACAAGTTCAATTACGGAAGACTGGTTAGACTTTATGTTTTAGCTATCCAGCAAAATAATACGGAGCCATTTCCTAGGATTCAAACATATGCTCACTGACATTGCAAGATTTTCATACTTTATAGTTAAAAGGGTTACATAAATGAAAGTTGAATAGGGTACTTGTTCTAGTCAGGTGTGTATGATTTTAAGGTACTTATACTCAGCCAATCGAGTAACATAAAATGAGGAGACTCCAAGTGCAGACAAGATGGCTTAGATTTTTTTCTCCCTGCTCCTCCCCGCGAAGTATCACTGTCTCCCTTGTGAAAAACAGGAGTCAAACAAAGGAGAACTCTGAAAGTTGGAAAGAGGAAAGCAAACTGCTTAGGGACCCCAGGCCTGGATGAGCAACATAGCAGCAGGACAGAAGGAGGTGGCCCAAGGCTGGTGTTTTCCACCTCTGAATACAGCATCAGAAGGTGGTGGTGGGTTCATCCCCCCTGGATTTAATGTGGGTCCTGCTGACAAGCCCAGGCTAGCCCAGCAACAGAAGCAAGGTAGACAGTGTGGGAGCCCCACTGACAATAAGTGGCCAGGGGAAGTGATCTGTTCCCTTGGTGGTCCCAAGACTCCTCTCCTCTACTGAGAGACAGCAGGGTGGCCAGTTGGCAGCCCAAAGGGGATCCCACCATAACAAGCATCTTTGTTCCCATGGGCCAAAGATTCCCTTCTCTCACCTGGATGCACCAAGTGGTTCTAGCCTGGGGAATCTCCTTCTGCTCCTTCAGGCAGCACTCTTGGGGACCTGGGAGCCCCAGTGGCACCAGAGAAACTACGCAGATCAAATAGCACTGCAAAGCCTCTGAATAGTAAATTGTCACTGGAATCTCATCCCACAAAAGTAGGCCAGGACCTGCATGCAAGCAGGGTGACTACCTGATAAAATAAAAGATTATAATAGGACCTAGAGTCTCCCAACATAATAGTCAAAATATCCAAGATTCAATGGAAAGTCACTTGCCAGAACAAGAACCAGAGAAGTAACACCTGAATGGGAAAAGACCATGAACTAATGCCAACAAGATGAATCAAATGTTGGAATCATCCAACAGGATTTAAAGCAGCCATCATAAGGTTTTCAACAATTAATAACAAATCTTCTTGAAACAATGAGAATAAAGAAACACCAGCAAAGAGAGCCAGCCCTGATGGTTAGCGGGTAAAGTTCAGCGTTCTCACTGCTTTGGGGGCCTGGGTTCAATTCCCAGGTGCAGAACCACACCACCTGTCTGTCGGCTGCCATGCTGTGGTGGCAGCTCACATAGAACTAGAAGGACTTCTGACTAGGATAGACAACCATGCACTGTGGGGCTTTGGGGAGAAAAAAAAAACAAGAAATACCAGCAAAGAGATGGAAGTTATAACAAAAGAATCGTTAAAGGAAAAATGAAGTGAAAATAGCTGATGGAAGTCACAGGGATGGGAGGAATATTCAGCTAGGATGGCCAAGGAAGGCCGTTCTGAGGAGGGAACCTTCCAGCAGAGGCCTGGAAGAAAGGAGGAAGCAAAGTGAGGGGGTGTATTCCAGGCAAGAAAATATTAATGACAGAATCCTTAGGCTGCAATGGGTTTGGTGTGTTCAAGGAACAATAAAACGGCCATTGTGGCTGGAATGGGAAGCGTGAAGGGAGAGTGAGCAGGAGATGAGTTGGAAAAATAAGCCAAGGACACAATCTTGTGGGTATTTAAAGCTCTAGTAAAAAGCCCACATTTTTTTATGCCTGTTATAGGACACCTTTGGAGGGTGTCAACTGGGGTTTGAGGAGGGAACCCATGCAGTCTGGCTGCAGAGCCTGTGCTTTTTTTCTTTTGCTGAGGAAGATTTGCCCTGAGCTAACACCTGTGCCAATCTTCCACTATTTTGTATTTGAGTTGCTGCCACAACATAGCTGTTGATAAGTGGTATAGGTTCACACCTGGGAACCAAATCTGGGCCACCAAAGCAGAGCATGCCGAACTTAACCACTAGGCCATGGGGCCAGCCTCCAGAGCCTGTGCTTTTAAACACAGACCAGCAGTTCTCACACTGAATACGCATCCACATCAGCTGGAGGGCTTGATGAAACATGATGGCTGGCCCCACCCCCAGAGTTTCTGATTCAGGGATGTCTGAGGTGGCGCCTGAGAATCAGCATTTCAACTAAGTTCCCAGGTGGTGCTGATGCTGCTTGTTCCCGACCCGGCCTCAGGAACCACTGCTAGATGTAACTGACTGAATATCCCTGACTTTGACTTCCCTTCAGTGCCTAAGATAGGATTAGAAGAGAAGAGGGACTTTCAAATTTACTGGAATAGTCATAATATTAAGAAACATGTATGTCATTCTTGCTGTTAAGAAGGTAGTAGAAACAGGGGGAGGAAAATTTAACCTTTACTGTATATCTTATATTATACCAGTCCTGTGCTATGGGCATCATGTTCAAAATACTATAAACATCGTACAAGAGAATGAAGTAGGCTGTGATATCCCCATTTTACAGATGAGAAAGCTGAGGTCAAGAAAGGGAAAACCACTCATCCAAAATTACAGCAGGAAGTCACTAAGATGGAAGGAGACTTCAGATTTGTCTACCTTTGTGTTCTTCCTCTATGTCATCTTGAGAGATAAGGAATGCTGTGGGATTTGACAGTGGTGTTGGTGGTGATGGTGGCTGTCAATGCTTGAGAGGTTGTGATGAGAACAGACATGTTACCACTTTGTAACTGTGACACCAGTCTGAGCAGGTGACCCCTTTGCTAGTGGTTCTTCTCCAGCCACAGGTGTGTTCTGTTCACAGGCTTAATCCACATGGAAGCTGTGAAAGGGAAAACATTCAAGTTCTTGATGGAACCTCCACCAACGGCATCTGCTAGGCCCCACAAGATTCTGATTCATTGGTTCTGAAGTAAAGCCCATAGATTTGCCCTGCTAACCAGCTCCCAGGTGAGGCAGATGGATCAGGCTGATCAGATGGCTACATGTTGAGGTGTACTGTGTTAGAGACCAAGGCCAACTCTCCACGTTCAGCCTGTTTAATAACAACCTCGAGATGTTCTGAAATGCCTATTCAGGCATGGCTCCTCCCTCTGGTCTGAATCATCAGATCTGGGTTGGGGCTGTAGAACTTGTTTACCAAGTTCCCCAGGTGATTCTGACAAAGATTGGAGAGAAAATGATGAGAAACACTGACCTAATTTGTCGGGCAATCAGCTGTTACCT
Organism: Equus asinus; assembly: GCF_041296235.1. Classification (NCBI taxonomy): domain Eukaryota; kingdom Metazoa; phylum Chordata; class Mammalia; order Perissodactyla; family Equidae; genus Equus; species Equus asinus. The sequence continues at coordinate 10,019,092 of NC_091791.1, read as the reverse complement.
GAATCTGCATTCACAGTACCTAAATTCCACTGCAGCCCAAAGCAGGGTGCCAAGCATTTCTGCAAATGGGTTCATGAGGAAAGCTCCATCTGGTTTTTTTTCCAAGGGCCAGAGCTGACCATGTCACTCTTCTGCTTAAACTCTGATTCCTTGGTGCTAACAAATCTCTGGAGTGGAGCAGTCAAGGTTTTCCCAAGGCAGACCCAGGGCACCCTTTCAAGCCTTACCTCCAGCCACTCCCTGACATGCAGCCTATGCTTTAGCCAATCTAAATCACTTTACATCCCCTAAAAAGAGCCTTCAGTGTTGTTTCTTCATGTTCATTTGTCCAGCTGCTTGCCTTCTACTGGGGAAGGGAGGGACCAAGGGCAGCTTCATGAAGGCTGCATCTCAGCTGAACTTTGAACAACAGCGTGACTTGGGTAGGGAGAGGTGGGAATCAGTGGAGACACAGGACCAGGCTGAAACAGCAGGTCGTGCAGCAGTGGCCGATGAGACTGGAAAGCTAGGCTGGGGCTAAGTGAGAAAGAGCTTCCAATGGTAGTTTGTGCAGCCACACTTTGAGACATGTGGCAGCAGCATGCACACTCTCTGCCCTGCACTAAAAAGACTGAATATCCAGTGATGAAAGAGGGATGAAAACCTCAACATGCCACCCATGGAAAAGAGGGAGATGGAATAATACTCAAAGGAGAAACTGTGGAAATTAAAATGCATAACTTGTGGGGCCGGCCCCGTGGCTGAGTGGTTAAGCTCGCACACTCTGCTTTGGCGGCCCAAGGTATTGCTGGTTCGGATGCTGGGCACGGACATGGCACCACTCATCAGGCCGTGCTGAGGCAGCATCCCATATGCCACAACTAGAAGGACCCACAACTAAAAATACACAGCAATGTACTAGGGGGTTTGGGAAGAATAAGCAGAAAAAAAAAAATATTGGCAACAGTTGTTGGCTCAGGTGCCAATCTTTAAAAAGAAATAAAATTACATATATATGTATAGCAATTTATAAATATAAGAAAATCAATACCTATGAATTTCTAACGTATATAAAATGTAATTTAGGTCTTCATTAACATGGAAAAATTAAGAAATGGAAGACCAGGAATTAAAGATCTGAATTATTTCTAGTACTATAATCGTGAATACTATATTTATTTTCATCACTTTGTAAAACATAGCTTACGTCTTCTAGTTATAACTACACGGAGTTTGTGACTAAAAGAACAGACCACAACTATCAGAAGCTGTCTATTAAAGAAAGGTTTCAGCTTTGAGACACATTTCTCCTGAGTGCTGAAATAAATGCTACCTAATGTCTACATATGTTCGGAATAAATTAGGAAAAGCCTGATAAAAGTGACAGACAGGTCCTCACGTCACTGCTGTCAGAGTGATTCATAAATGAACAAACATTATATTAGTTCTCACTTTAAAGAACAAAATTTGCCAAAATGTTAAATGAGTGTAAAACATCCTTTTTCATCTTAAACAAATATTAGATGAAAAGAAAATATTTCTATTTATTTAAGACAAGTAGTTTCCACACTGGATGCATTTATTTTTTAGATGCAAATATATCACCCTTCAACACACATCCAATAGTTGTAATTTCTGAAAATGAAGTCGGCCAGAGAGCACTGCAATCTCCTTGGCTCAGATGCCTTAATCCTTCAGTGCAGAACCTCAGCAGCCCACACTTTCAACACACCAGAGAGGGCTCTGGAGAGAAGTACTGGCTCAGAAAAGGAGAGTTACACTTTCTGGGTGTATTGAGATAAAACAAGATGACTTCTCTCGTTTTACATCAAACACTAAATCTAAAGTAGTAATCCTAACAAGGAATCAGGCAGTTCTGATTTGTACTTTCCTATCTATAGCTACAATGTGACAGGACATAAAAATTAATGATCTCAAAGTAAACTAATTTTACACATGCCGAACATCACATCTAGTTTTTTATCCAAAATAAACAACATAAAATGTAATTTGGTGATCTGAAATTAAAGGATGCAAGTCTTAAGTACCCAATTTTCCAAGAACAATCAACTATAAAAACAAATCAAATACTCATCATTCTTTTCATACCCCTATAAGTTATTTGTATAAATTAAAACAGTACTTCAAACACATATACAATACAAACTAATGAATTGCATTAGAAACTCTTAAAAATTTTAAACACTTAAACACAGAAAGACACATAAATTTCTTATAAAAGTGAAAAATATTGCAAACAAAAATAACTTATGATGATATCATGTTAATTCTTAGTGTACAGTACTAGATTACGACAATAAATGCAGAAAAATTTACATGGAGGTCACTTTCTGTAAGTAAATGGTGATCCTTCAAAGGACATTAAATACTTGCTTTTCATAAAGTTTTTTGGGGTTTTCGCCTTGTAATAAATATGTAATAAATATCTTAGCACACTGTACATGTTGAGCACTTATCTTTCTCCATTTGAAAGTCTTTCTCCAGAGTCATAATGTCTTAGAGGCGTCCCAGTGCCTGGGGAGTGGGGATTTTGCAGCAAGTCCATTAACAAAGCAATCTTATTATCTATGTGCTCCTGGAGTTTATACATTTGCTGATCGATGTGGTCCATAAGTTTCTTCTCCATCAGTTCCATATTTTTAGAAAGAATCTTTTCCAAGTAGGAGCAAACAGGTTGCTCTTCCATTCTAAAAATAAATGTAAAAGTAATCATTATCTCTAATATTATACCCCAAACAACCAAACTATACTACAAGCAGTCAACACACATTGCTGACGTTTGTCTCCACAACTGTGCTCTATCTCCTTACGACACACTTCCAGGTTCTAAAATACATGCACAACAGGCACCCACAATCCTGAATGCCCAAAGCATTCTTATTTCCTTAATTCGCTAAACATTTAAGCAAACAATTGACATGAGAATATACAAGTGAAGATGATACAATTTCTACCCTCAAAGAACAAGTCTTTAGAAAGGGTCTTTTTGATTCTGAGCTCCAAATCAAAACCGGTCTTGCCGAATTTCAGTCTCATGTATGTCTTCCAAGGACATCCCCAAGCAACCCTACAATTTAAACAGTCTTGTCGTTTTTCATCCACGCAACGTGACTAAAGTACCGAAAGGTTCTTTTCTAACCTACTACGAAAACATTTAAAAATGAATGTAGCTGGAATGGGCAAAAGAAAGTAAAAATAAAAAGTACGCCAGTTTCTAAAGTTCACGATGAATGAACACTAGGACACTGAATTTCAGAGTGTAGTCCACAAACCCCTGGGGTCTCCATGACTTTCTCAGGGCTTCCGAGAGGCCAAAAGTAATTTTATAATAATACCGTTACTTAAACTTCTCATCCTCATATTCTCCTGAACATACAATGACATTTTCCAGAGGCTATACAATGTGTAATGTTATTGCTCTGAGGACTAATAGAATGTGTGGCTGTGTATTCTTCTGTTTCCTAGAATTTCCTAAGGTAGTAGGTTTAGTGTGTAAATAAATATTTTTCTCAGAGATTAACTCAGTTTGCTCTCAGCACTTCTACTGTGGTCTTTCTAGCTATTGATTAAACACGCTACAATGCAACATATAGGAGAACGCATAGTAGAATGCAACTGAAACCTAATACAGATTTGCATAAATTTAAAACAATACCATTCTCACTAAAGTTTATTTTTAGAAAACATATTTTTTCATAAAAATTGTCATGTTACTATATAATGGGTTTACTGTAATTACTTTTGAACAAATAAATATTTTTCTATAACACATAAATAAAGGTTCTTTAGAGTCCTCAATTATTTGACGAAAAAGCTTGAGAACCACTACTCTAGAATATATGAGGGAGGGTTTTTAAAAACTCTTTATTTTCAAGTAATATAGATTCACAGGAAGTTGTAAAGATTACCAGAGTTCCCTAGTACCCTTCACCCAATGGTCCCAATGGTCCCATCTTACCTAACGACGGTATAATATCAAAACCCAGAAATTGATGCTAGTACAGTGTGTGTATCCCATTTTATCACATGCAAACAAATTCACGTTATCATCGCCACAATCAACACGCAGAACTGTTCCTTAACTACAAAGATCTGCCTCCTGCTACCCTTTATGGTCACATTTACTCCTCTAATCTGCTCCATCCCTAATGCCTGCCAACCACTAATATGGTCTCCATCTCTATAATTTGTGTCAAGAATGTTGTACAAATGGAACCATACAGTCTATGACCCCGAGATTCTCTTTTGTCACTCAGCATAATGCCCTTGAGAGCCATCCAAGTTGTTGTGTATATCAACAGTTGCTTTTTATTGCTGATTAGCCTCCTGTGATATGGATATACCACAGTTTGTTTAACCATTCATCTGTTTTTGATATTTCGGTTGTTTCCAGTTTTTGGCTATTACATACAAAGCTTCTATGAACAACCATGTACAGGTTTTTGTATGGACGTAAGTTTTCATTTCTCTGGGATAAATGCCCAGGAGTACGACTGCTGGGTCACACGGTAACTCTATATTTAGTTTTCAAGAAACTGCCAAATATTTGTAGAGTGGCTGTCCCATTTTACATTCCCACCAGCAATGTATGAGAGATCCAGTTTCTGCAGATCCTCATCAGCATTTAATATTGTTACCTTTTATAAGACATTTTATTTTAGCTATTTGAATAAGTGAGTAGTAGTATCTTGTGTTCTTTTTTTTTGCTGAGGAAGATTTGCCCAAATGTAACATCTGTTGCCAATCTTCCTCTTTTTGCTTGAGGAAGATTCTCCCTGAGGTAACATCTGTGTCAATCTTCCTCTATTTTGTATGTGGGTAGCCACCACAGCATCGTCACTGATGAGTGACATAGGTCTGCGCCTGGGAACTGAACCTGGGCCAGCAAAGCAGAGCATGTCAAATTTAACCACAAGGCCACAAGGCCAGCCCTTCTTGTTGTGGTTTTAATATGCATTTCCTTCATAGCCATGAAGTCCATGTTGATCATCTTTTCATGTGCTTATTTGCTATATGTGTATCTGCTTTGGTAAAATGTCTCTTTATGATGTCTTTTGCCCATCTTCTAAATGGATCTTTTTTTAATGTTGAGTTTTGAGAGTTATTTCTATGTTTTAAATATAAGCCCTCTGTTGGATTTGTAATTTGAAAATATTTTCTCCCACTTTAGAGTGACGTCAGCGTCATGGCGCAGTGAACTTGCCCAGGACTCTCTCCCCTCCAATATACACCAAAAAGGAGCAACCACATTCCAACAAAAAATATCCTAATAGCACAGGAATCCCCAGAGACCCACAGCAGCCAAACGATGGAGGGCGGAGAGGCTGGAGTCCCCCTTGGAGGAGCTAGAACGGGGTAAGAGAGATCTTTGCTCCCTCCCTTAAAGACTGGGGTTGCTGAAAATATTTTCTCTCAGTTTGTAATTTTAATCTTAACAGGATCTTTCACAGGGCAAAAGTTTTAAATTTTGATGGGGTCTGATATATCAAATTTTCAATTATCCTGCTTTTGGTGTCACATCTAAGGAATCTTTTCCTAGTCTTAGATCCCAAAGATTTTCTTCTATATGTTATTATAGAAGTTTTATAGCTTTATGCTTTACAGTTAAGTCCATGATCCGTTTTGAGTTAATTTTTGTATAAGGTATGAGGATTCGGGTCACAGTTCACCTTTTGCCCTTTGGATAGCCAATTGCTCCAGTACCAGGTGTTTAAAAGACAATCCTCCACTGTATTGCACCTTTGTCAAAAATCAGTTGGCCATACTTGTGTGGGGCCATTCTGGGTGCTCTATTATGTTCCATGGATCTGCGTGTCTGTCCCTTTGCCAATACTACATAGCCTTCAATACTCTCACCATGTAAGACTTGACACTGGGGGGAGGGAGCCGGCGCTGTGGCTGAGTAGTTAAGTTCACATGCTCTGCTTCAGTGGCCTGAGGTTTTGATCCTGGGCATGGACCTACACACTGCTCATGAAGCCATGCTGTGGTGGCATCCCACATGGAGGAACTAGAATGACTTACAACTGGGATATACAACTATGTACTGTGGCTTTGGGGAGGGAAAAAAAGAGGAAGATTGGCAACAGATGTTAGCTCAGGGCGAATCTTTCTCAGCAAAAAAAAGAAAAAGAAAAAGAAAAAGAAAGACATTGGGCAGCAAGGCAGAAGAAAATAACCTACAAAGGAACCCCTATCAGACTTTCAGTGGATTTCCCTGCAGAAAGCTTACATGATAGGAGAAGGTGGAATGACATATTCAAATCTTTAAAAGACAAAAATTTTCAGCCAAGAATATTCTATCCAGCAACAATATCCTTCAGATATGATGGAGAAATAAGAACTTTCCCAGATAAACAAAAGGTAAGGGACTTTGTAGCCACAAGATCCCCCTACAAGAAATCCTCAAGAAGGCCCTCATACCTGGGGGAAAAAAAGGCAGAAAGGGTCACAAAACACAGAGTAAGTAGATAAATAGGACAGAATGAGAATAGGATAGCAAATATTCAACTATAGCATTAAGCTAAAGGGAAGGAAAACACCAAAAACAAAGATAATCCTGTCATTTTAACTACAAACTCACAACACAAGATAGACTAAAATACAAGAAAAACAACTTAGGAGAGTATGAGGAAGGGACTGAATTGGTTTAGACTAAGGAAAGAAGAGGTCATCAGAAAATGTACTATCTTATACACGAGATTCTGAACACAAACCTAGGGTAACCACTAAACAAAAAAGCAGAGGAGAGACACAATAATAAATAAGGGGAAAACAAAGAAACAACATAAAAAACTACGTAACTCAATTGGTAGACCAGAATAAACAGGATGAGAAACAAAGGAAATGCAGGAAAACAGGAAAATGAGTGATAAAATGACAGCATTAAGCCCTCAAACATCAATAATCACCTTAAACACAAATGGATTGAATTCTCCAATAAAAAGACACAGAGTGGTGAGATGGATTAAAGAACAAGACCCAACAATATGCTGCCTCCAGAAAACACATCTCAGCTCCAATGATAAAAACAGGCTCATAGTGAAAGGATGGAAGATACTCTAAGCTGATGGGAAACAAAAGAAAGCAGGCCTTGCCATGCTTATATCAGACAAAGTAGACTTCAAGATAAGACAGGCAAAGAGGGACAATGAGGGGCAGTATATAATGATCAAAGGGACACTCCATCAATAAAAAAGAACACATAAGTATCTATGCACCCAACACAGGAGCACCAAAGTTCATAAAGCAACTATTAACAAACCTAAAAGAAGATATTAATAATAACACAATAATAGCAGGGGACCTCAACACTCCACTCACATCAATGGATAGATCATCCAGACAGAACATCAACAAGGAAACAGTGAAATTAAATGAAAAGCTAGACCAGTTGGACTCAATAGACATATATAGAACACTCTATCCCAAAACAGCAGAATACACATTCTTCTCAAGCGCACACGGAACATTCTCAAGGATAGACCATATGTTTGGAAACAAGGCAAGCCTCAATAAATTTAAGAAAATTGAAATAATAACAAGCATCGTTTCTGATCACAATGCTATAAAGCTAAAAATTAATTACAAGAGAAAAGCTAAGAGAGGGACAAAGATGTGGAGACTAAACAACATGCTATTGAACAAGCAAGGGATCACTGAAGAAATTAAAGGAGAAATCAAAAAATATCTGGAGACAAATGAAAATGATAACATCCCATACCAGCTCATATGAGATGCAGCAAAAGCCTATTAAGAGGGAAATTCATCGCAATACAGGCACATTTTAACAATTAAGAAAAATCCCAAATAAGCAACCTCAAGTTATACCTAACAGAATTAGAAAAAGAACAACAAACAAAGCCCACAGTCAGTAGAAGGAGAGAAATAATAAAAATCACAGTAGAAATAAATGCTATTGAAACAAAAAAGGCAGTAGAAAGGATCAATGAAACAAAGACCTGGTTCTTTGAGAAGATAAAGAAAATTGACAAACCCCTAGTCAGACTTACAAAGAAAAAAAGAGAAAGCTCAGATAAACAAAATTAGAAATGAAAGAGGAGAAATAACAACAGACACCACAGAAACACTACAGATTATAAGAGAATACTGCAAAAAACTATATGCCAACAAAATGGATACTCTAGAGCAAATGGATAGATTCTTAGACTCTTACAACCTCCCAAAGCTAAATCAAGAAGAAGCAGACAATCTGAATAGACCAATCACAAGGAAAGAGATTGAAACAGTAATCAAAAGCATCCCAAACAATGAAACCCCAGGACCAGACAGCTTCCCTGGGGAATTCTACCAAACTTTCAGAGAGGATTTAATTTCTATCCTTCTCCATCAATTCCAAATTATCAGGGAAGATGGAACACTTCCTAACACATTCTACAAGGCCAACATCACTCTGATACCAAAGCCTGACAAGGACAACACAAAAAAGGAAAACTACAGGCTGATATCATTGATGAACATAGATGGAAAAATCCTCAACAAAATTTTGGTAACTTAAATTCAGCAATACACCAAAAAGATCATACATCGTGATCAAGTGGGATTTATACCAGGGACACAGGGACGGTGCAACATCCGCAAATCAATCAATGTCATATACTACAAAAACAAATTGAGGAATAAAAAGCACATGATCATCTCAATAGATGCAGAGACAGGATTTGACAAGACCCAACAGCCATTTTTGATAAAAACTCTTAACAAAATGGGGATAGAAGGAAATTACCTCAACATAATAAAGGCCATATATGACAAAACCACAGCCAACATCAGACTCAATAGGCAAAAACTGAACGCCTTCCCTCTGAGAACAGTAACAAGACAAGGGTGCCTACTCTCACCACTCTTCTTCAACATAGTACTGGAGGTTTTGGCCAGAGCAATTAGGCAAGAGAAAGGAATAAAAGGAATCCAAATAGGGAGAGAAGACGTGAAACTCTTGCTGTTTGCAGATGACATGATCTTACATATAGAAAACCCCAAAGAATCCATTGGAAAACTAAGAAATAATTAACAACTACAGTAAAGTTGCAGGGTCCAAAATCAATTTACAAAAATCAGTTGCTTTTCTGTACTCTAATAACGAACTTACAGAAAGAGAACTCAAGAATACAATTCCATTTACAATTGCAACTAAAAGAATAAAGTACCTAGGAATAAATTTAACTAAGGACGTGAAGGATTTACACAATGAAGACTATAAGACATTATTGAAAGAAACTGATAATGACATAAAGAGGTGGAAAGAGATTCCATGCACATGGATCGGAAGAATAAACATAGTTAAAATGTCCATACTACCCAAAGCAATCTACAGATTCACTGCAATCCCAATGACATTCTTCATGGAAATAGAACAAAGGATCCTAAAATTCATGTGGGGCAACCAAAGACCCCAAACTGCTAAAGCAATCCTGAGAAAAAACAACAAAGCTGGAGGCATCACAATCCCTGACTTCAAAATGTACTACAAAGCCATAGTGATCAAAACAGCATGGTACTGGTACAAAAAGAGGCACACACATCAATGGAACAGAACTGAAAGCCCAGAAATAAAACTGCACATCTAGAGACAGCTAATCTTGGACAAAGGTGCCAAGAACATATGATGGAGAAAAGACAGTCTCTTCAATAAATGGTGTTGGGAAACCTGGACAGCCACATGCAAAAGAATGAAGGCACACCATCATCTCACGCCATACACAAAAATAAACTCAAAATGGATCAAAGACTTGATAAGTCCTAAAACTATAAAACTCCTGGAAGAAAATACAGGTAGTATACCCTTTGACATTGAACTAAAAAGGATCTTTTCAAATACCATGTCTTCTCAGACAAGGGAAACAAAAGAAAAAATAAACAAGCGGGAGTTCATCAGACTAAAGAGCTTCTGCAAAGCAAAAGAAACTAAGATCAAAACAAAGAGACAACCCACCAACTGGGAGAAAATATTTGCAAATCATATATCTGACAAGGGGTTAATCTCCATAAGGAACTCACACATCTGAACAATAAGAAAACAAACAGCCTGATCAAAAAATGGGCAGAGGATATGAACAGACAGTTTTCCAAAGAAGATATACAGATGGCCAATAAACACATGAAAAGATGTTCAACGTCACTAATCATCAGGGAAATGCAAATCAAAACTACACTAAGATACCACCTTACCCCTGTTAAAATGTCTATAATCACTAAGACTAAAAATAACAAATATTGGAGAGGGTGTGGAGAGACGGGAACCCTCATACACTGCTGGTGGGAATGCAAACTGATGCAGCCACTATGGAAAACAGTATGGAGATTCCTCAAAATACTAAAAACAGAACTACCATATCACTCAGGTATCCCACTACTGAGTATCTACTCAAACAACTTGGAATCAACAATCCAAAGTGACATATGCACCCCTACGTTCATCGCAGCAGTATTCACAATAGCCAAGACATGGAAACAATCCAAGTGCCCAGTGACTGATGATTGGATAAAGATGTGGTGTATATATATAGAATGGAATATTACTCAGCCAGAAAAAAAGACAAATTCATCCCATTTGCAACAACATGGAAGGACCTGGAGGGAATTATGCTAAGCAAAATAAGCCAGACTGAGAAAGACAAATACCAGATGATTTCACACATATGTGGAATATGAACAAATACAGGGACAAAGAAAGCAGTTCAGTGGTTACCAGGGGAAGGGGGCACAGGGGATGAAGAGGAGCACTTATGTGGTGACACAAGAAATAATGTACAACTGAAATCTCACATTGATGTAACCTATTATGAACTCAATAAAAAAAAAAAATCTAAGCCAAAAGATTTAAACAGTAAGGCAAAATAGTTAAGCCAGGACTATGACTGGAGTTCAGAATTCCAGTCTAGTACAATATTATGACACATTACATCTACATAAAGGATGGGGAATATACTAAATACTTAGCCATCCCTCAATCAAACCAGGATTGCCAAAAAATTGGAATTATGAGATCAGGGAATAAGGGCCTGTAACCTACAAATAATTATGAGCTTAAAAATGTTTTGATGACTCTGGGGGCCGCCCCACGGCCAAGTGGTTAAGTTTGTGCTCTCCGCTTCGATGGTCCAAGGTTTCGCCAGTTCGGATCCTGGGCACGGGCATGGCACCCCTCATTAGGCCACGCTGAGGCAGCATCCCACATGCCTCAACTAGAAGGACCCACAACTAAAATATACAACCATGAACTGGGGAGATTTGGAGAGAAAAAGCAGAAAAAAGAAAAGATTGCCAACAGTTGTTAGCTCAGCTGCCAATCTTTAAAAAAAAAAATGTTTTGATAATTCTAAAATTAGCCAGGTCAAACATGATCTACAAAGAAAATCCATTACAATGGCTCATTTAGTAAAATCAGGGAAAAAATGTACATAGTACTGTTCCTGCACTCCCTCTTCATTCTCACAGATAACTTTCTACTCCAACTTCTTTTGTACACTTGTACCCCTTCCATAAAATGCTTGAGAAGTGGTCAACATCACCAGTTTTAGCTACTTCTTTCAAAGCAATCCATTCTACTCTGTAGAATATGTACTTCCTCTAAGTGTTAATGGTAAAATGTAAAAGCTCCTAAAATTATCTCTGGAAACATTTTCAGGCAGTAGTTACTGAAACAAACTTGTTTTCTTCCAGTTGATTCTCCTATGTACCAAATCTAAACCACATTTTCTTAAAATAAATACTTACGCAACACCAACGCCTTCCCCAGGCTTGGTGATGTTTTCCGGCCACTTGGTGTTATGTCCCACACGGAGATGATTAACTTGACTACATAAATTCTGGAGAAAAGGCAGCAGCTCAGAATTTGGTATATTTGAGTTGTCACTTGCTTTCTTTGATAGGAAAGAAGATACTGCATCTTTAAGATCATTCTCAAGAAGAGAATGGTTTTGCAGCACAATTTTACGCTCTTCAAGGTTTGTAATATTTCCTCCACCAAGTGGCTGCGTACTTTTATCAATGTAAGCTTTTAAGTTTTCAGGCACATTTCCAGATGTCAATCCAGTTCTAAAAGGAAAAGGTGTGGACGATGACTTGCTGAAGGCTCCTGAAGTAGACGATGATTGTAGGTCAATCATATGCTTGTGTCCAGTATTTCCCAAAACCGACTGAAGCTGCTCTCCAATGGGAATACAATTCTAAGCAAGGTAAATACAGAAATGTTACTAGTACTGTTAATAATAATAACAGCTAACTTTTGGAGTAATTTAGAGTTAGGCAATGTGCACTCACTCATCTGATCCTCAAAACATTTGTATAAAGCAGGCCACAATGATTATCCAAAAATTAAGTTGAGGAGACCAAGGCTAAAGGTACTTGGTCATGGTAACACAGCTAGTAAGTGGCAGAACTGGGACATGAACCCAGGCCACCTAACTCCAGAGTCAGGGCTTTTTTTTTTTTTCCCCAAAGATTTTATTTTTTTCTTTTTTCTCCCCAAAGCCCCCCGGTACATAGTTGTATATTCTTCGTTGTGGGTCCTTCTAGTTGTGGTATGTGGGATGCTGCCTCAGCGTGGTCTGATGAGCAGTGCCATGTCCGTGCCCAGGATTCAAACCAACGAAACACCGGGCCACCTGCAGCGGAGCACGCGAACTTAACTACTCGGCCATGGGGCCAGCCCCCAGAGTCAGGGCGTTTAATCGTTTCACTGTTGTTTTTCCTAAGAAAATATTAAAATACATACTAGCATACTTAGTAAAATTGCACTGGCATATTTTAATGTTTCTACTACAGAGGCCCCCTTAATTTATAGTAATAAAATGTAGTATTCTCAACTGAGTCACAATAATAATTTTCATAGAATTAAATATCATCTGTCAACTTTCACAAATGGTAAGCCAACCTAAGGATATCTTTTGCAACTAGTTTTCATGGAGGATACACCAGATGTTCTATGGGTACATATGTGACATTTTCACTGATGAAAATGAGCTACTTTTTGGCTATGTCTGCTTTAATAATTTGTAGGATAATAGGTGATGTTTTGTTGCCTCAACTCAACTGGCTATGCTATGTTATTTTCTGAGAAGATTCTGGGTCACTTTTGAGAGGAGGTTACAGTGTCTCCTATACAGGTGTGCATGTTCTTGTTATGCTCTTCAATTTTTCCACAAGAGAAAAGCAAAACTACCTCTATATAGTCTAGCTAACTGTTAATTATATGGCTCTATCCTAAATTCCAAACATAGAACTCTACTAGGGATTCTTATAGGGGGATATCGTCTTATACTCATTGTTGCTCAACATCTAATGAGAGAGACTGAGAAGAGTATTACACAAGATTAGCCAAAGAAACTCAGTCCATATATTTTTCAGATATTAAAAAAAATGATTCCTGGATTAAGTCAGTCCAAAATTCATTCATTCAACAAATATTTACCAGAAATCTACTTTGTGTGAGGCACTGTTTCAGGCACTGGAAACAAGACACTGAACAAAACAAAAATTGTTGATCTGTGGACCCTATATTCTAAGGGAGCAGGCTGAGTGAGACAACAAAGACAAACAGACAATACAACATGTAGATGAAGATGGTGATAATTACTTTAAGGAAAGATAAAGCAGGAAAGGGGAATAATGAGAGCCAGGAAAGCCGGTGGGGTGGGAGCAGGAGAGTCCCCATGGAACTTCTTTTACTGAATGGCACTTTGGAGGAATGCTCTTTATAAAGAAATGTTATCTTCTTCTATTGAATGCAAGTTTCAAGTAAACTTTAAATTATTCCTAGAAGATGAAGAACTATATACAATCATATATACAAAATTTTAAAATTAGACAACTTGGAGGAAAGGAGCTTTACTCAATCATAATGGCAAAGCTCAATGATTTTTGGCACTGGTATAAATACTGCAAAAAAACTTTATGATAGAAAACTGAAAATTCTACACAACTAGCAATCATATTTACAGTGGAATCAATGTCAAAATTGTACGTGACAATTAAATTTTGCAGAAATTTTAAACAGAAAAATCCAAATGCAAATAAGGTATTTGCTATGGGAGTTTTTCTTTTCTAATACATCATAATATTTTGATTATTTATAAGAAATTCACTGATTATAAAAATTAGTCATATTTTTCTCAGATGAAAGCTCTTAAGGTGATTTTTTTTTCTTGGTATTAAATATCAAGAAATTCACAAGTGAGTCTATGTGGCAGTACAGTAAATGAACCAACTTTAGCTGCTTGTGGCCATTCTTCTGCTTCCTTTCATTTGATTCTATTTAATTCTTAATTTTCTTTGCTGTGTTATGTTGCCTGGCAAGGCACATCAAACCCGCTTGAAAGTAGGCAGAGGAATATGTATAAAATAATTTATATATACTTATTGCCTAGGGTCTGTGTCATGTGTTATGTGGAAAATGGTTATAGAGCAGCCTAAAAGAACATGAAAGCATTTATGTAGAATTATGTCCATATACTTATATATGAATATGTAAAGAACTATGTATATGTGTGGACACATAAGTTCATAGATGTGCACATATATCCCTAGATTTCTGAAAAATTAAGCGTTTATCTCTGAACATCTTGTAGGATTTCTGAAAAGACTAACTTGTTTTATTATAAAAATACAAATAATTATCACCTTGAAAAAGGAAGAAAAAAGATTTTTATTCCAAAGGTGATAAAAGTAAACAGTGTAAATCTTGAATAACTGAATATATTTTCTTTGAGAAAATGGGGCACATCCCTTCATTCAGATGACATTAAATGCTAACTATATGCTAGGCACTTTGATACAGAACAACTATTCAATTATTCTAAATTGCTAAAGCAAAAACAAATCAAAGCCAGCAAACCTGAACTTCCAATACAAGGAAATAAGAAATAACTTGAACAAAACTTTCAAGAAAATAGCTAATCACAAGGCACAGGTGAAGCAGGGAGAGGTCCAGGGCTTGTAAGGCAGCTCCCCAGGTCCTTTCTTTCCCCTTCAGGACAGGTCCTGCCCAAATTAATCTATGAAGGTTCCAAACAACGTGTGTGGTTACAGCACTTCCACAGAAGGAGCAGTACTGATCATGGAACATCCCTACCTGATACTCAACAAATACTTACACAGCGTACATGACATTTTCAGGGAGACTTTCCATGGATTCCTGGTTTGTTAACAATAAGCAGTCCTAGAGGACCAGGTATACGCTGTAAGAATCATTCCACAAATACAGCCTCCCCACTAAGAAGTCTTTTATTAGCATGTTGAAAAGAAGATTGAACTGTATCACCTTTCTTCCCCAGGGTGTTCCCCAAATTTTCCCATATGCAATTATTTAGTGTGTATGTGGGGAAAGCAAGTTATAACACATATGTTGGGTGGGAGGACTTGTAGTGTTTCTATATGCATAGAAGACTCTAGAAGGATACACACCAAGCTGGGGAATACATTGAAAGCTGGGAAAGCACTTTTACGATTTACTTAACACACTTCTGAATTGATTGAAATTCATGGCAAAGAAAATGTATTACACTTCTGGAATTAAACCAAAAACAACTTAAAGACATGGCAAAAAAAACTACTATCCATGTTACTTTTTTTCCCAAAGTTAAGTTTTTAAAACATAAAAATCAGTCCATGAATTGATTTTATTTAACTCATTAACCTCCTCTAATGTTGCCAAAATCTCGTGCAAAAAACTAATTTCTTCTTGTTTTTACATTTTCAATCTCTATCTCCACTGGATTCTTCCCCTCAAACATTTGTTCTTAAACTACACTATGCCTAAGACTCCCTGGGGGATGCCTATCTAAAATACTGATTCCTGGATCCCACCCTCTGGGTTGCAGATCATTGGTGAGGGCCAGGCATCTGCACTTTATAAACATTCCAAAGGATTCCGAGGCAGGCTCATTATCTCTATCATTCTTGAAACAAATCCATTTTACGCGGGATACTTCCCCATTCCAACTACCCATTTACAACCTAATTCCTCAAAATCTGATTTCCATCTCATCATTATTCAAACTGATATCCTGAAAATCTCCAAGGAGTACTTAGTTGATAATTCAAGGGGAATATATATTGTATATTTATTTGGAGCTATAAACAAGACAGACCAGGTCCCTGTTTGCGTGAAGTTTATATCTTAATGAGATACAAAAATAGCCAAGAAGGCTCTGATGAAAATATATAGATTTGGAGGGAAAGGCTAACTTAAACTGAGTGGTTGGAGAGGGTCTCATTAAGCATGTAACATTTAAGCTGAAATCTGAATAGAAAGAAAAAGCCAGCTATGCCAAGGTCTGGGGAAAGGGATTCTGGTGAAAGAGAACAGTTGAGGGTGTGAAGGGCCTGAGGTGGGAACACATTTGGATAAGCAGGGAATACACACACCTGAATGTCTATAGCAAGGCATCTAGAAGTGTGGTGGGAGATGAGGTTGAGAAGGCAAGGAGGACCCAGATCTTAGATGCCAGGGTAAGGAATCTAGACTAATTCTGAGTGTGATGGGAAGCAACAGGGGGCTTTACACAGGGGAAGGGCAAGTCTGATTTACCCTTTGAGATCATTCTGGTTGCTCTGTGGAGAACGGATTGCAGTGGAGCAGGAGGACCAGTTAGGAACCTCCTGAGGTAATGAGATGAGATAATGGTACCAGAGAAAGAAAAGTATGGGGTCTGGCCCCATGGCCTAGTGGTTAAGTTTGGCACACTCCGCTTTGGCGGCCCAGGTTTGGATCCTGGGTGCAGACCTACACTATTCATCAGCAGCCATGCTGTGGCAGCAACCCACATACAAAATAGAGGAAGACTGGCACAGACGTTAGCTCAGGGTGAATCTTCCTCATCAAAAGAAAAAAAGTATGGACCTTGTTCTTTTTGAAACTCTCCTTTCCATGGTTTCCATAATCATCATCAACTCTCCTATATCTGCCCACTGCTTCAACGATATTTGTACTTAATTAATATTGGTAAATCTCACAAAGTTACATGAGTTTTTCATTTGTACTATTTCTTTCAAACGTTCACATTAATCCTATGATCTTAGCAGTATTATCATTTAGATCATAAACATGAAGAAATTCCTCAAAAAGATGAAGTAATGCCAAGTAAGACAGAACTAATAATGTCAGCAGCAGAACTTGAATTCAGGTCTCCTGACAAATCTTTTCTCTTGCTACTTTATCACACAGCTGTCTTCCACTCTTCTGGTTCCTTTTTCCTCTCCCTATATTCTTACCAAATGTAGCTGCTCTGAGGATCTTTCTTCCTTGCTCCAGCATCTTCTCTCACCACTTTCCTTATCATCTCCTAGGGGTACATCTCTCATCTCTCAAACTTCCCTTCCATTCCACCACCCCCAATCCTGTTTCCAAATGCTCACATCATCCAAGGTAATGTTTTATTCACATCTGGAACTCAATTTTCCCCATATTAAACTCCTTTTTCCCAAAGTAGCCTCCTCCCTTGGGTTCCACTTACATTATATTATTGGTATTGCCATATTCAAAACTGCAATTTCACGTCTGACACTATTTTTCTCTCGTAATATCAGTATTAACTTAGTTGTCAAGTCCTAATCACTCCATTGTTTTAGCACCTCTCAATCCACCATCATGTTACTATGTCCACTTTTAGACCCTCTTTAACTTTCATCTGGATGAGGGAAAGAACATGTAGCTGCTCTCCTTATAGTCTCCCTTTCTACTGATTCATCTCTCCTTCTGATCCATCTTACACATAACAGTGAATTGGAATTTCTTAAAATGTAGGTCAAAAACACCTACAAACTTTTAAAAATAGCATTCAAAGCCCTCTATGATCCAGTCCCAATCTACTTTAAACTTTATCACTTCTTCACTTAAGAAAAATGAACTTCTATTCATCTCCTAGCTATATCCTATTTCTTCTAGTACTGAAGATTTAATCCATACTATTTTCTCTCTCTCAAACTGCATCTCTCCAAATTTACTTGCCTAATCCCACACTTCTTCTTTAAAGGCCTAGATAAAATGAGACCATAGAGATCATTAAAGACAGGCTATTGACAGATGATCTTTGAACCTTTTAACATGCTCAAAACAGTGCCTTATTCACTGAGAAGGTGCCGAATAAACACTTGCTGAATGAAAGAGTGAGTGAATTCATGGGAAATTGTGAAGATCTGTAACAAAAATATTTTGTAAGAGAGTAGGTGTACCAAATGCTATTTTATAAAAGTAAACAAAAATAAATCAAGAGTAAAATTTCAAACAAAACATTTAAGTCGCTACATGTCCTTATAAAAAGCTATTATTTTGACATTTTTAATGGTATCTGAAAAGAAATCCATTTCTACTTACCTGCTGCTGCAATCTAACCATATTTATCAGTTGCTGAGCTCCAGGTGATAACTTAGACCCCATGGACTCCATGATGGTTTGGACCCTGTCAAGGTCTATCCTTGATCCTAGAGCCTGAGAGTTTGTTGAAGAATTTGCTGAAACTGGCTTCAAGTGTACGACAACTTTACTGATGAACACACACTGCTTTTCACCAAAGGAGAGCAACTATTACAAAACAAAAAAGTTCCAGAATAATATTAAAAAATATTATTCCAGAAAATAAAAATATTAAAAAAAATATTAAATCACTATTTAAGGTCACTTTTTTGTATAAACTAGCAATAGTGAAGTATTCAGGAAAGCAAATATAAACTTTAAATACATTTTCATTTTTAAGTTTTCCCTAAAATTGTAATGGTCAGCATTTCCATTTATTATGAGGCTCAGAAGAACAATTTACATTTAAAAAAATGTTATTTTTAGACGGAAAAAGTACATAGAATATACAAAAGCGGCTAAAATAAAGTTTCATTTACTGAATTAAGGAATAAAAATAAACTATACCAATCCAAGACCTTAACATACCATAGCCAGCTATACTATTATTTAATACAAAATAAGGCTGCTCAGAAGCCCTTTCAAAGTATTTACTGAAATACTAAATATGTCAGCCTTTTAGAATTTAGAATTATAAAGGAAAGTCCAGATGGTCTAACATAACCTGCTGGTTCATAGATAAAAAAGATGAGGTCGGGGTGATTTTCTAACTTATGACAGGATTACCCAATTAGTAAAAGTCAAGCTTGGAACCTAGCTCTTCTGGCTTCTAAAGTGTTGTCCTGTCCAATGCTTTCTGGTGCCTCACTTCATCCATGTTTCTGAACCAAAAGACATTTTGTGTGTGATACGGACAACAGAGTAGCAAAGTGGAAAGGGAACAGGATTTAGAATCAGACAGACCTCGGTTCAATGATGACTCTGCTACTTAGAGCCTGTGCAACCCTGAGCAAAGACCAAAACCTCAGTCAGAAATAAAATGAGGGAGGGTAGTAACAATGCTTTCACATAGTTGCCTGATGATTATGTGTTAAAATTCCCAACACCTACCACTAAGTGCTCAAAAATATGCATCAGTAACTATTATCTTTCACTTTCATATGCTATTGCCCCAGAACAAGCTTTAGCAAGCCCTAAGATTTCTCTCGATGAAACAACCCTTTGCACTCCCATGTACTTCCACAGAGCAGTTACAAAAAATACCTTTAGAGACACAAACAGAACCATATGTAACACGAAGACACAGGTCAAACCAGACCCATGATCCAAGAACTCTGAGTGTGGCACCAAAGAGGTGACTGTCAGCAACAATCAAGGAATCTCCTCATTAAATTTATAACTTACCTCCTAATCTCTCTACTATCCCTTTTCTGCTTTTTAATCCCCATAGCCTTTCTCACCATTGAATATAGTACTTATTTTACTTGTTGAGTTGGCTTATTTTCTGTCTTACCCACTACAAAATACAACCAACATGAGGGCACTCATTCCAGTTTATTATATTACTGCTAATTCCTACATGCCTGGTAGAGCATCTAGCATCAGTAGGCACTCAAATATTTGTTGAATGAATATTTCATGTTGAATGAATGACTTTATTCAAATACATTTGGAAGCTATTAATATATACTATCTAACACAATATTTTGGAATAATCAATTCTGTAAATTTGCTACCTGCCTGTTGTGAAAATCACTTATTTTTTTCTTATTCTCGTCTTTTCTTTTTTGAGGAAGATTAGCCCTGAGCTAACATCTGCTGCCAATCCTCCTCTGTTTGCTGAGGAAGACTGGCCCTGAGCTAACATCCGCGCCCATCTTCCTCCACTTTATGTGTGGGACGTCTACCACAGCATGGCTTGCCAAGTGGTGCCATGTCCATACCCGGGATCTGAACTGGTGAACCCTAGGCCGCCAAAGCAGAACGTGCACACTTAACTGCTGTGCCACTGGGCCGACCCCTTATTCTCAAGTCTTATAACTCTGTATGAAGTAATTCGGCGATAACAAGATTATAAAGATTTATTTCTTTTTAAAAAAAATTTTAAAAACAGCTTTATTGACATATAATTCACATGCCAAACCATTAACTCATTTAAAGTGCACAATTCAATGGATTTTAGTATATTCACAGAGTTGTGAATCACCACACCATCACCACAATTTTAGAACATCACCCCAAAAGGCAACCCTGTACCTATGATCAGTCACTCCCCTCCCCTCCTGCTCCCCAGCCCTAGACAATAACTATCTACTTTCAGTTTCTATAGATTTGCCTATTTTGGGCCTTCTACACAGATATGGTATCATACACAATGTGGTCCTTTATGACCAACTTTTCATGTAGTATAATGTTTTCAAGGTTCATCCATGTTTGTAGTATGTATCAATAATTCATTGTTTTTATGACTGAATACTTTTCCATTGTATGAGTATACTGTATTTTGTTTATCAATTCATTAGGCGATGGATATTTGCATTTTTTCCACCTTTTGGCTGTTAGGAATGATGATACCACAAACATTCATGTACATGGCAAGGATTTATTTTTTGTAGTCTTCTAGTTTATCCATGAGGTAGTTCTAAAGAGATAAAGAGATTTGCCCCAGGTCACTCAGCTGGTAGGCAACAAAGCAGAATTAATATTCTGGGCCTACAACTTCCAGCCCAGTACCCTTCCCCTGGACTCTAGCGACATCACTGAAATTCACCTCTACGTTTTTCACACTTAAGACACAGTCCAAAATCCCTTTAACTTTTAGAAGCTCTTCTTTATGACGTTTCTAATTCCCTTCCATCTTTCTTAATACAACAAAGCCAAACATGGTTGTGGTTATCTTGACACAATAGTTTTATATAAAGATAACCAAGAACTAAGTTGGATTAACTGTATTACCAAACCAACAGAAAATAAGTACAAATTATACAAAAACATTTGCAGTTGTCAAATTAGTTAAAATTTAGTGATGACCTACCTTTATTTTACAAGCCTGAGTGGAGGACTCCAATTTTAAATATTTTTTGTAGAGAATAATTTCATGTTCACTAAAAATAAAATAGAATTTAAATTATTTTAATTTTTAATAGTTACATTTAAAAATGAATTATTTCCAGATCATTACTTAAATCCTGAGATTCAATTTGTCTGGTAAAGGACAGAGTTTGGGGGCCCCTACTTAAGTGACCTGGTTATAAGCACTGGTTTCTGCCTGTGGGAAAGAATTAAATCAGATAATCTATATCAAATCATGTAGCACAGAGATATAGTAAACCTTAATAAACGTAGCTACTATTTTCAATATGCACAGTATACAAAATGGTCCATATTTTGAGTTACATTAAGAAGAAATCAGGGTAGAATCTTTGTATAAAAGCCTAGACAAAAACCAAACTACAACATGCTGAATTAGGGGTTACACACGTCGGTGTGGCACAGTCTTGGGCCGGGCACCATTTGTAATGGGCTTCTTTCCAAAAACATGTTTTCTAAGTTCCAGACTGACTGCCAGACTCAATTCTGGAAAACAGACCATTGTGAGTTCAGGGAGAAAGCCAAAAAGCAGCAACAAGCACTGAGCTCTCCAGTCTAAACAGTCCAACTAGTAGGACCCCCACCGAGTCATCTCCCCTTATTAGCTCCATATTTCCACATTTACAGAAATGAGAAAGCTCATCTAGATGGTCTTTAAGATCCCTAAAGACCTAAATTTCTACGCCTGCTGCTATGTTTTGATTCTCTCTGCCCTGATGTCTGGCGCCAATATGAGAAGCAATAAACGCCGCACAAGCTGAGGACGACAGACACACGACTGCGGACGATCAGCCCACACGCGGAAGGCGCCCACCTGCCGCCCAGAGCACCGCGAACACTCTGGCCCCTGCCGGTTCCACAGTACTCCTCTCCCAAGTACACTTCCATGTTTCGGGCGGAACTTAAAACGCCCACAGAAGCGATTTCTTCCCCGCCCTCGGGGTCACATCGCAGGTAAAGGAAGCAGGGGTTTCCATCCCGGCCGCTCGGGCTGCTCCTCAAAACCACCAGGTCCGGCCTGAAAAGCAAGGTGTTCGAAACGTCACCCAGGATCGTCCTGCGAACACGGCCCATAACGCGCTCGTGGCCGCGGACCTCTCCCAGCTCACGTCCCTCCGCCTCTGGGGTCCAGCACCGTGCCGGGCGCCCCCACACGCTGTTACACGGACACGGGGGCTGCAGGCATCGGGGCCTCCCCGCTACCGGGTCCTGCGTCACCGACGGTCTACGCAACGCCCTGGAACTGTTCTCATTCCCACAGAAACTGCACCGGCACCGCCTGCGCGCACAGCAGCGCGGAGCAGGGCACGAGGCACAGGGGCGTCTTTCCAGCTAAGCCGGCGGGGCTCCTCCACGGCTGGCGCGCTCCCGCCCGTTCCGGCCGACAGGGGCTTCCGCGGGTCGGCGGGAGGGCGCGGACTCCGAGGCCGCCAGGGCCCTCGGGGCCACAGGCCCGCCTCAGGGACGCGCCGAGACGCCGCGTTGCGGGTCGCCCCACGCTCCCGCCCCGGGCAGCCGCCGGCCCGCGGACCCGCCCCCGCCGCCGGCCCTCGCCGCCCGCAGACACCTGTCGCCCGCTCTGCTCCCGCAGGGACCCCGGGCCGCACCCTCTCCCTCACTGCCCCCGCCGCCCCTCAAGGCTCCCCCAGGAGCGTGGCTGTCACCAAGCGTCACCCCCAGTCCCACCGGCCCGGCGCACCCCGGGGCAGGCGGCGCCAGCAGCTCCTCCCAGTCGAAGTCCCGGGCGCCGGGACCAGCCCGGGCGAGATGGAGGCTCTGGGCCAGGGCCCCGCATGCGGCATCCCAGGAAGAGGCCAGCATCGGGCGGCGGGTCAGTGCCGCGTCCCCGCTCCCGCTCTCCATCGTGCCGGCTCCAGCCCAGGCCGGCCCCGGAACCTCTCTTCTAGCGTTTGGGTTTCCGCCGGGGCCCAGTGGAAGAGAAGAAGCAGAGCAACTTCCAGCTCGCCTGGCTTCAAACCCAAGAGCCGCCGCTACCCGCTCCAGCTGGGAGAGAAACTCCTACTGCAGACACGCATGCGCATGCCAACAGGCTTCCAAACCGGCGGGGCGAGCTCAAGCGCGGAGCATGCGTACTGACGGCGCTCGGCCTACCGCTGGAGCTGTGCGCAGGCGTGGTGCGGTGCGCGCGGGAGCTGGGGCGGTTTTTCGACGTTGCCGCGGAGAAATAGCAGGCGGTGTGGCCGGCGGTTGCTAGGCGGCCGGGGAAGGTTGCTCCAATGAGGAGAGTCGGTCGTCAGGTAGATGTGGTGTCGTCCGCCACGTGACCTGCAGGCCGTCCTCCCCACCCTCAAGGCCTCTGGATGGGAAGCGGTTACACGGGGCGACGGGGCGGCGGGGCGGCCCCGGAGTTGGGTGGTCCTCTCCCTCGTCATCCTCCCCACGTACATTCTGGCTCTCTAGGGTGGTCAGGGGGAGGCTTGAGCGTGGGGGCCGGGGGCCCGGGCCTCTGGCTCCCAGCAGACCGTGCCGGGGTGCAGCCGAGACGGCGGACCTGGGGCTCTCAGGCCGCAGGAACCAGGGTCGCCGGGGTTGGACGGAAGATGGAGAAAGACCCAGGGCAGGGGGGCCCGCACTGCGCGTTCTGCTCTCCTGGACCTGGCGAGAGCGAGCAGAAACGGGGCCCGGGGTCTCTGGTGGAGTAGAGTCTGAGCTGGGCACTGAAGGACCTTGAAGCTTTGGGGCCAGAGAAGTGGGAGCAGATGGAACTTTCTGGATGCCTGGCGGGGTAGGAAGGTAAATGGTGCCTCCCCACTACCGTTATCCATCCTCTTCCTAAAGAGGCCTGTGCGGATAAGTTTTCCCTCTTTTCAAAGAAAAAAGCAAATTAGATTATAGAAAAGTGGAACGTCGGATTTTTAAGTCCTTAATTGTAAAGGTCCTAGTTTGCAAAGATTGTTTTACTACTCCAGAGTCATTCTAGGTTGTCTACGTCAGTATTTCTGTCCTGTATGTCCTGCTTCCTCTGTTCATAAATTAATTTTCATTCATATTAACGTATTTGGACAGTCTAAAGGAAAATAGGCTCTTCTTCACAAACACCAATCTGCAATTTAAGGAGCGAGATCCTTAAATTGAGATTGTTGACTTCCTTAAATAAGGCTGAATGACCAGGAATCAGAAAACTAAGGACTGCAGTGGTCTCCTTTTTCTTTCATTCCCGTACAGCCAATAAATCGCTAAGTCTTGATTTTCTTAAAGGGAACCTCTGTCTGTCTCCATCTCGGCTGCTTCTCTTTTTGGGCACTAGCTTTCGTTTGAATAATTCCAGGAGTTTCTTTACTGTCATTAGACTTCGTTCTCCTCACCTCCTTACATCTTCTGCACTGCCCTCTGCTCCTTCTGGTGCTTGATGCTCCTGACTGAGTCACCATCATCTTTACTGTTTAGCACAGCACACAAAGCCTTGTGTACTCTTGACTCCTCCCTGCCTCCCTGCCTCCTCCAACCCTTGCATATGCTTTTCTCTACCTGGAATGCCCTTTCTTTTGGATAGTAGGGGGAATCCTGTTTATCACTCAAAATCAAGCAGATATCCACTCTGCTATAGAATAATTCCTCTGTACTATACCTAACACTTTTTAGGTATGTCAAAGAAAAACCAGAGCTGGACAGTAAAAACAGATTTTATTTAAAACTATTGCAGTAGAGGAAAAGACCTCAGTATAGAACTGGGCTCAATTCTAAATAGAGCATGGACAAGTGGGAATTTATAGCCAAAGGTAGGGGGTTAGTGGGTGGAAAAGTACTAAGAGGAAACATTAAGGGTCAAGGGGGTTCTGACTAATCTGGCCTAACAAATTTTGCTGAACAGAGGCCAGAGTGATCAGACAACACTGGCAGGATGGTGGAGGTTGCGGCACCTGATTGGATATTAAGGGTGATCAGATTTGGAGGATGGGGGACTCTTGCTAAACTGACTAAGGGTTTTTGCTAAAACTGGATTTTACAAGGAGGTACACAGATGAGCCTAGGAGAAGGTTCAGGAGGCTGAGTAAAGTTTGGTCAAGGAAGGAATCTTTGTTAGGTACTGTAATTCTCTTGTGGTTTCAGACTTTATCAGTTTACGTATTTGTGTTCCCTACCATCTGTAGGCTTGCTGAGATTGCTGTTTGGCTCACATTCTGGAAACAGATCTGAAATATGCTCCTAAAGAGCATATTGAGTTCTGACGTATAAATGAGCTATAACAGACTTTAGAATAGATGAGTATTTAGATAAGTTTAAATTTAATTTTTTTAAATTTTTAAAATTTAATTTAAATAAGTTTAAATTTAAATTTAAATAATATGAGTATTAAAATAAGATGAACCATGCAATTTTTTACTCACCTATTTTGTTGTTGTTTTCTGAGGAAGATTTGCCCAGAGCTAACATCTGTTGCCAGTCCTCCTTTTCTTTGCTTGAGGAAGATTAGCCCTGAGCTAACATCTGTGCCAGTCTTCCTCTATTTTGTATGTGGGATGCCTCCACAGCATAGCTGATGAGTGGAGTAGGTCCACACACAGGATCCGAACCCATGAACCCAGACCACCAAAGTGGAGAGCAAGGAACGTTAACCACTCTGCAACAGGGCCAGCCCCTACTCATCTATTTTAAAGTTTGTTATAGCTCATTATTACATCAGAACTCAATATGCTCTTTAGGAGCTTATTTCAGATCTGTTTCCAGAATGTGAGCCAATGCATGTTTGAAAGATATATTTTAGAAAAAAGTGACTTGGGGTATTAATTTTCTTGGGCCTTTTCAGTTAGTAATACAACAATTTAGATGTTGACCATCCTAATTTTAAGTATAGCGAATTCTTACTGTGTATTCTCTGCCTGATACCCAGGAGTATACTTCCCAGCAAGGTGGTTATGGAAATTTAACTTACCCTCTCAGCCAGTACCACTTGGGTTGTACCTCCTCTCCTCCCTTCCCTTTTCCTCTGGTCCTTGCAGGTCCCGTGATTGCCAGGAATTCCTTCTTCTCACTCTTTGTCAGTGCTGGACCTGCAATTAAGGAAGGAGTGGAAAAGAAAGAGGAGCCTCCCTACCCTTTTCCCCTAACTTCATTTATAGCTGCTCCCCACCCCCACCTCATTTAGAACCTCTGTTCTGGTTAGCAACATTGCTGGACTCTATACGGTTTTCAATACAGCCTGGCCTTTCTGAGGAAATGTAGAAATGGTGGGGAAGCTCTTGATCTATAGCTGAATCTGTGCTCACATCCATGATTATTACCTATGTGACACCTTATTCTAAAGCTGTTTTGTGCAGTAAAGGGTTAACTCGAGAAGTTTGGGATCTTCAAAATTTGGACATTCCAAAGAAAGACATGGCTCTTGACCGGCTCCTTGAAATATCTTCTAAGCCATTGGAATATTCTGCTTGATAAGATTGTCCTTATTTTTTATTTTTGTGCTTTTTCTCCCCAAATCCCCCCAGTACGTAGTTGTATATTTTAGTTGTGGGTCTTCTAGTTGTGGCATTTGGGCTGCCGCCTCAGCATGGCCTGATGAGTGATGCCATGTCCCTGCCCAGGATCCAAATCGGTGAAACCCTGGGCCGCCGAAGTGGAGCGCGCGAACTTAACCACTTGGCCACAGGGCCAGCCTGAAGATTGTCTTTATAATAGGAGCCTTGGGCCCCACAAGTTAGGTTATGCTGACAATGTGATTTATGGTGAGGGGCCACACTCTTGGTTTGACCTCCGAAGGCGCTAAAGACTGAGCAACTCATGTCAGCACTTGGGTGCTCTATGCCTACGTGACTGACCCCCAATAAAAAACCTTGGACATAAGACTTGGATGAACTTCTCTGATTGGCAGTACTCTGCACATGTTGTCACACATCAGTCCTGGCAGGATTAAGTGCTGTCCTTTAACTCCACTGGGAGAAGACAGCCAGAAGCTTGCACCTGGTCTCTCCTGGATTCTGCCTTATGTGCTTTTGCTTTACTCATTTTAATCTGTGTCTGTTCATGTTTAAAAATCTGTTATATGGCACACACAGTT
Source organism: Equus asinus (assembly GCF_041296235.1). Classification (NCBI taxonomy): domain Eukaryota; kingdom Metazoa; phylum Chordata; class Mammalia; order Perissodactyla; family Equidae; genus Equus; species Equus asinus. Next base: position 9,991,670 of record NC_091791.1, on the reverse strand, counting down.
AGCCACAAGACATGGTTATGTCTCATAGCCATGTTGAACTTATAACCATGAGTATAACAGCTTTTCTAAGTCCTAGCAAATCACTGAACCTGAGGGTGGTCTTGGTGGCCCCGACACAGCTGTGGTCATCAGTATATGTCAAGAATTGAACATTCTTTCATTAGTAACAGCAATTAATCCTAAGTGAGGAGAGTAGTAGAATTTTATTAGGGGATAGTGAGCGTGGCTTTAAAAAAGAACCCCACACTATTGTTACATGCTTTTTTTGCTTCCCTATGTCTGTCTGCCCTCACTGCCCTAGAGTCTTAGTAAAGAGAATAATTAAGAAATAAAATTAGGGGAAAGATTTCTTTAAAAATACACATATAGATATTAGTGGTGAGGTAAGTAGAGATCACATATCCATGTTTTGTTGGTAACTGTGGGTCTTATAACAGATTCTTAAAACTTTGGTTTCAGGAGCCTTTACCCCCTTAAATTATTGAAAACTGCAAAGAGCTTTTGTTTATTTGGTTTTGTCTTCCTAATTTAAAAAAATCGGGGCTGGCCCGGTGGCGCAGTGGTTAAGTTCACATGTTCTGCTTCAGCGGCCTGGGGTTCGCCAGTTCGGGTCCCGGGTTCAGACATGGGACCGCTTGGCAAAAGCCATGTTGTGGTAGGCGTCCCACGTATAAAGTAGAGGAAGATGGGAATAGATGTTAGCTCAGGGCCAGTCTTCCTCAGAAAGAAGCGGAGGATTGGCAGTAGTTAGCTCAGGGCTAATCTTCCTCCAAAAAAAAAGACAAAAATTAATAACTTTGTTCTGCTTGGATCTACAGTAATATACACTAATGTGAATGAGTCCAACAGAGTGGATTGCAAAGGTAACGAGTATTGAGTAACAAATATCTGGAAAACTCCACTCTAGCTTCAGAATACCTGGCTTAAAATGAACTTTCATAATGGACCCATTTCATGAGATTGTTTTATCCTGCATTCTTGGGAACTCGGCAGTGACTTAGATTGTTTACCTAGAGTTTTAAGGTCTAGATGAACCAACTCTTCTTTTGGTAAGTTAATAATGAAGGAAAGTAGCATCCCAGGTAAATCAACTATAGGATGTATTTTGCCATTTTCTGTTTTGTTTTTGTGACACTCGCACATTCTGAAGAAGTAACCCATCAAAAGTTCTACATAATGTGTTTACAATTTATTTTGAATATTGCATATTTCCTACAAAAATTACCCATATTTATGCAAAAGTATAGAATTTTGAGGTATGTTTATTAACATCCCTCCAGGGATGAGTTGAACTATTGCATTGCAGGTTAAGGAAGTTATAGAATCCTTTCTACCAGTGGTACCTTTGATAGCTGTGATTTTATATAAAACATAATGTGAACAGCCAGGGAAAGTTTTCTTAATTTGTAGTTATATTTATCTCTGTGTGCCACGGACATTTTTCTCACTTTCTCTCCTTAAATAAATTATGAGCTTTTTCTAACAGCAGGAGATGTCTTTATTTGTGAATCCCCAGCACTTAACATGGTATTTGGTACACAAATATCAAGTGAACATTGAATAACTTTCACAGTGTTAAAATACAGTGCTCATTTATTAAACTGTTGAGGATTTTGATTGTTTTAAACGTCTTTATAGTTATTTTAAACATATAACACAGTGATAGGAAGTAAGGAAACAGTGAGAAAGCTCTGGAAATCTTTAGGAATTGGTTTCTTCCAAGAAAGTTATTTTAGAAGTTTAAGAAATCAAGGAGTTGAAATCTGTTTTCTCATTGTTGCTATGAGCCAGAAATTGATAGCATTCAGATCCTCCTTTATCTTAGCAGAACTGCTTCTTGTACCTTTGATCTTTCCTCATACACTTTGGTGGTTCTTAGGGTTAATGAGATCGATGATTATTCTGGGTCTAAGTACCCACTTTTAGCACGTTGGGTAATTTACTTGCTTTCGACCTCACAATACCAGGAGCAGAGCAGTCTTTGGGAAATCAGGAAAACACTAGATATTGTAAAATTAGTTCAAGATCTGGTAATGTTTGAGTATCTGGCTCACATTTGAGGATATCTTTGTTAAGTTTCTAAAAAACTCAATAGGAAGATAAGGGTGGTGACTTGAAGATGATTCAACTGGAAATGACATTGATGGTGAGTATAGAAAAGGAGGCAGTAAGCTTATGTTTTACATTGGTCTAAACTTTAGAGGAGTTGTGAACAATACCTCACTGGAGAGTAAAGTAAGGCAGTTAATTTTCACAGGCCCATAAATGGGTGGCAGTCTAAGGGCCAAGTATTTATTAAATGTCTGCTAGGCTATGAAATAACATGTTTGAGTTAATCTTCACAGCAACTAGAAGTAAGAGCTTGTGAACAATGCCATGCTGGCAAAGCCATGTTTGGGTTAAGGTAAAGCAGTTCAAGGTATTTTTGTTATTTTTCCTTTTTCTCCCAAAGCCCCCAGCTACATAGTTGTGTATTTTTAGTTGTGGATCCTTCTGGTAGTGGCATGTGGGATGCTGCCTCAGCATGGATTGATGAGCAGTGCCATGTCCACACCCAGGATTCAGACTGGCGAAAGCCTGGGCTGCCAAAGCAGAGCACGAGAACTTAACCACTTGGCCACGGGGCCGGCCCCCAATTCAAGGTATTTTTAAAGGTGAAAGTCTGTTTGTGACTAGAAAGGGACTTCAAAAGGCTTAGCTCTAGAAATTAGCCTGGAAAAGAGAGGATGGGCAACAGTGAAGAGTGGGGTTTTACGGCCATTGCTGTGATTAAAATCTGAGCTTTGGCATCTAGAATGTTAGCAGTTTCTGTTAGTGATTAAAGAACTTGGGTGCTGAGTTGCAGAAAACAGTGTTAAAGTAACCAGAGGAGAAAACCTGCTTCTGAAGATACTGAGGATGTCAGAAGGTGGAATCTCAGATTTTCTAAATGCCCTTTTGAGGACATCATATATTATATAGACCAGGAAACTTAAACCGAGAGTTGTCACACATTGCTTTTTCTGCTCACTTGCTCCCAGATGAATAGAGTTCCCCTTAAGGACAATTCACATGTTTGGAAAACGAAGGAAACTGGATCAAAGTGAATTGAAAGTGCTTAAGAGAAGAACAGAATGAACAGCCCCCATAATGGGAAGATTTAGCTGAGTGTGAAATTAGAACTGGGTGCTGGGCACCTCCTATAATCTATGTAGGAGTCAGCAGACCTAGGTGAGGCAAGAGTCCTATGAGATGCCCAAGGCCCTGAGTGGCAGAAATGATAGAACCAGTAAGGTGGGGTCAGTCAAGCATCTCACCCCAAGTTCAAGGCAGAGTGACTGTTCTACCATGAAGGGTTACTCGCCAACCTCATTGCGTGTCTTCTGAGGATCAGAATGATGACAGCTGTGGCTGCACTTCCTGAGTGATGTCACCATTTGACAATCATCACAGCTATATAGGCATACCTTGGAGATATTGCAGGTTTGGTTGCAGACCACCACATTAAAGCGAATATTGCAATAAAGCAAGTCACACAAATCTTTTGGTTTCCCAGTGCACATGTACGGTCTATTAAGTGTGCAATAGCATTATGCCTAAAAAACCCAATACATACTTTAATTTAAAAATATTCCTAAAAAATGCTAACCATCATCTAAGGCTCAGCAAGGCATAATCTTTTTGCTGTGGAGGATCCTGCCTTGATGGTGCTGGCGCTGACTGATCAGGGTGGTTGTTGAAGGTTGGGGTAGTTGTGGCAATTTCTTAAAATAAGACAGCAATGAAGTTTGCCGCATTGATTGACTCTTCCTTTCATGAATGATTTCTCTGTAGCATGCAATGCTGTTTGATAGCATTTTACCCACAGTAGACCTTGTTTCAAAATTTGAGTCAATTTTCTCAAACCCTGCCACTGCTTTATCAACTAAGTCTATGTAATACTCCAAATCCTTTGTTGTCATTTCAACAATCTTCACAGCATTTTCAACAGGAATAGATTCTATCTCAAGAAACCACTTTCTTTGCTCATCTATAAGAAGCAACTCATTCATTTAAGATTTACTGTAAGACTGCAGCAGTTCAGTCATATCTTCAGGCTCCACTTCTACTTCTAGTTCTCTCGCTGTTTCCACCACATCTGCAGTTCTTCCTCCAATAAAGCCTTGAACCCCTCAAAGTCATCCATGAGAGTTGGACTCAACTTCTTCCAAACTCCTTTTAATATTGATATTTTGACCTCTTCCTATGAATCAACAGTGTTCCTAGTGGCACCTAGAATGGTGAATTTTTTCTAGAAGGTTTTCGATTTACTTTGCCCAGATCCATCAGGGGAATTGCTATTATGACAGCTATAGCCTTATGAAATGTATTTCTTAAATAGTAAGACTTGAAAGTCAAAATTACTCCTTGATCCACGGGCTGCAGAATGGATGTTGTGTTAGCAGGCATGAAAACATTAATTTCATTGTACTTCTCCATCAGAGCTCTTGGGTGACCAGGTACATTGTTAATGAGCAGTAATATTTTGAATCTTTTTTCTGAGCAATAGGTCTCAACAGTGGGTTTAAAATGTTCAGTAAGACAGGGGCTGGCCCAGTGGCATAGTGGTTGGGTTCACATGCTCCACTTTGGCAGCCTAGGGCTCACAGGTTTGGATCCTGGGCATAGACCTACATGCTGCTCATTAAGCCATGCTATGGCAGCATCCCACATACAAAATAGAGGAAGATTGGCACAGATGTTAGCTCAGCAACAATCTTCCTCAAGTAAAAAGAGGAAGATTGGCAACAGGTGTTAGCTCAGTGACACTCTTCCTCACTAAAAAAAAAAAAAAAAAAAAAATTCAGTAAACCATGTTGTAAACCAATGTGCTGTCATCCAGGCTTTGTTGTTCCATTTATAGACCACAGGCAGAGTAGGTTTAGCATAATTCTTAATGGCCCTAGGATTTTCAGAATGGTAAATGAGCACTGGCTTCAAATTAGTCACCAGCTGCATTAGCCCTTAACAAGAGTCAGCCTTTCCTTTGAAGGCACACATTGACTTCTCCCCTCTAGCTATGAAAATCCTAGACGGCATCTTCCAATATAAGGCTGTTTCATCTACACTGAAAATCTGTTGTTTAGTGTAGCCAGCTTCACTACTTATCTTAGCTAGACCTTCTGGATAACTTGCTGCAGCTTCTATATCAGCACCTGCTGCTTCACCTTGGACTTTTATGTTGTGGAGATAGCTTCTTAAACCTCATGAACCAACCTCTGCTAGCTTCAAACTTTTCTTCTGAGTTAGGGCCTTGCTCTGGATTAGGCTTTGGCTCAAGGGCATGGTATGGCTAGTTTGATCTTCTTTCCAGATCACTAAAACTTTCTCCATATCAGCAATAACGCTGTTTTGCTTTTGTATCTTTCATGTGTTCATCTGAGTAGCACTTTTAGTTTCCTCCAAGAACTTTTCCCTTGTATTCACAACTTGGCTAACTGTTTGGTGCAAGAGGCCTAGCTTCTGGCCTATCTCCAGTGTCAATAGGCCTTCCTTACTCAGCTTAGTCATTTCTAGCTTTTGATTTAAAGTGAGAGTTATGCAACTCTTCCTTTCACTTGGATACCTCGAGGCTATTGTAGGGTTATTAACTGGACTAACTTTAATATTTCTGTGTGTCAGGGAATAGGGAGGCCCAAGGAGAACAGAGATGGGAGAATGGCTGGTTGGTGGAGCAGTCAGAACACACACAACATTTATTAAGTTTGCCATCTTATATAGGCGCAGTTTGTGGTGCCCCAAAACCATTACAATAGCAGCATCAAAGATCACTGATCACTGATCACCATAACAAATATAATAATAATAATAAAGTTTGAAATGTTGCGAGAATTAAAAATGTGACACAGAGACACAAAGTGAGCAAATGTCGTTGATAGACTTGTTCAATGCAGGGTTGCCACAAACCTTCAATTTGTAAAAAAAAAAAAAAAAAAAAAAACCCAAAAAACAAAAAACTGCATTACCTGTGAAGCATAACAAAGTGAAGCACAATAAAACAAGATATGCATATAATTGATCAGACAAGAAAGTGGTGAGAATTTCATGAGAAACAGGATATTTCCATGGTCTCCAGGTATCTCTCCACAAGATATTAATGACAAAGGGAAAAATAGTAATTTGAATCACAGTTGAGAAACCTGGCAGACACCACCTTAATGAACTGATTAATGTTAACATCACCAATAATGGGGAAAACCAACATTGCGTTTCATTTAAGAAGAATACATCATTGTTGTGGTACTCTTGCTAGAAAAAAAAAAAATACGTAACCTAAATCTAATCTTGAGGAAACATCAGACACACTCAAAATGAGACACTCTCTACAAAATAATTGGTGTGTACAAACAAGAGGAAAAGCTAGCAAGGCAGGTGCATATAAGATTAATATACAAAAGTCAGTTGCATTTCCTTACAAGAACAGGAAGTAGAAAACATAACTGGTGAGACAACATAATTTACAATATTATCAGAGAATATTAAGTAGGAATTAAAGTTTTTAAAAAGGAATCCATGGCATCTATAGGAGAAATTATAAAACTTTATTAGGAGATAAGTAATTGGACCTTAATGTTGTAAATAGAGTTACAGGTTCAATGAAATTCCAATCAAAATTACAAAGAGATTTTAATGAAATGTGATGATTTTAAAATCTATATGCACAGACAAGACATTTCTGCATAAGAAGATCAGGGAGAAGACTTGTCCTACCACTATCAGAACTTATTACGAAGCTACAGTGATTGGGATAGTGTGGCGTTGGTGCTGGGACACACTAACCAATGGAATAAAATAGACCCAAAACATATGCATAGGTAACAGAAGTAACAAGTCAGATCAGTAGGGAAAGGAGAGACTGTTCAATAAATGATGCTGAAAAAATGGTTACCCATATGGGAAATGTTGAAATGTTCCTACCTTGCACTGAATTTAAAACCTCAAAATGGATTAAGGACTTAATTATAAAAAAATTAAAACACTTAACAGAAAACATAGGTATCTTTTAGACACTGGGAAATGTTTTCTAATAAGGCATAAGAAAACATTAACTATAAAATTAAAGATTGATACATCTATTTATTTAAAATTAAGTAAGTAGTGCCTAACAGACCAAGCCTCCAATAAGCAAAAACTATAAACCTTGGACAAAATATAAGAGCAACTGAAAGCAGGTAGACATTGGAGAGAGTTCAACATTTGGATGAAGGGAACAGTACTAGGTGAGTTTTCCATTTTTATGGCTTTTAGCCTAAGGGCAGGTCAAGACTATGCCATACGAGGTGGCTAAAAATCTGTAATCTTAATGATGTGAAGAACCAGAGGAGAGGCTTTTGGGGAAATATCCACTTCAAAATGGCTTCTTGGGAAGGAAATCCCAGAAAGAAGAAAGCCAGAGATGGGTAGCCCCAAATCTGTGTATAAATTTTGTTTAAATCTCTGACTGACCTGAGTCATGCATGCAGAGGAGACAGTTCAACTAAAGCTAAAAGAATCAAATTGAAATTTGAACTGCTGCCCTATGCAGGTGAGGCAGAGCATGTTTGCAGTTTTAGTTATGCCTACTTAACTGTCTGGAACATAAAAGAATCTAGACTCTCTACAGTATATCATCCACAATGTTGAGGATATAATCCAAAATTACTAGACATACAAAGAAACAGGAAAAATGTGACTCATTCTTAAAAGACAAAGGAGAAAAGTGAGAAGACAAGTAATATAGTGGGAGAAAATATTCACACTATACACAACTGACAAAGAATTAGTATCAAGACAGATAAAGAACTCCAATAATAGGAAAAGAATAATAACCCAAGAGAAAAATGTCAAAATACATCAACATTGGGGCCAGCCTGGGGGCGCAGCAGTTAAGTTCACACGTTCTGCTTTGGCAGCCTGAGGTTTGCTGGTTCGGATGCCGGGTGTGGACCTACGCACTGCTTATCAAGCCATGCTGTGGCAGGTATCCCACATATAAAGTAGAGGAAGATGGGCACAGATGTTAGCTCAGGGCCAATCTTCCTCAGCAAAAAGAGGAGGATTGGCAGTGAATGTTAGCTCAGGGCTAATCTTCCTCAAAAAAATAAAAAATAAAAAAAATCAACATGCATTTCATAGAAGAGTACATACTCATGGCCAAAAAACTGAACAAACAGATATTCAACCTCATTAGTAGTCAGGAAAATGCAAATCAAGACTACAAAGAGTTATTTTATGTCCATTCAATTCCTAAAAGTCAATATCAAATGTTAGAGAAGATACAGATCCACTGGATTTCTTATAAAATGCTAACAGGAATATACACTGATGCAATCATTTTGAAAACAGTTTGGCATTATCTTCTAAACTGCAAATGTCTAGCAAAAGTCTACCTAGATATATACTCAGTAATTGTTGCATATATACAACTGGGGTCATACACAAGAATGTTCATAGCACCATTCACAATAGCAAAATATTGAAGCAACTCTAATGCCCATCAATAGAATGAATAAACTATGATATATTTATCATATTGAAATACTATTCACTAGTCAAAATGAATGAGCTACATCAATATACAATACTATCGGTGATTCTTAGCAATATAATAATAAGTGGAAAAAATTATGCCCCAGAAGATCACAAATAGTATGATGACATTTTTATAATTTAAAAAACTCCTAAAAATAAATAATATAGTTTTCAGGATAAGATACAAAAAAGAGGTGAACATGGGATTCCAAAAGATGGTTACCTTGGGTTGGATAGATATCCATAAGTTTCATGTGGAAATATTAATGTATTTGACTATGTGGTACTATCCAAGACCACTATTCAAGACCACTGCATGTTAAATGTATTAGCCATCTAAAATCAAAAAAATTCTGAATTTCAAAACACATCTGGATACAGTGGTTCCACTTAAAACACTGTCAATCAGTAACGGCCTAGAATGAAAAGGGCAATGAAAATGGAGATAGATTTTGAAGGGAAAATGAAATTTGCAAATTGAACTGGATTTGGGGGTGAAGGAAAGGGAAGAATCAAGGATGATTCCTAGGTTAGCTGGTTGGATGGTACTGCTTTTTATTAAAATGAGGAAGGGGAAAGTAGACTACATAGGTTTAGGAAGGTAATAAAATTGATCTGGGAGCAATAAATATTTAAATCTGTAACAGCTGCAGTTAGATTGAAATTGATGTAATTTCCAGATACCACTGCCTTATTTATTCCTTCCTAGCTGCACTTCTCCAGAAGGTGCCTGTCTATCTCTGACTCATTTTCCTTCTCAGGACATCTCTGCTCCCTAATTCCTGGCCCAGCTGCTCCTTCTTTTCCATACAGATTCTCTTGGTGGGAAATGGGTTCTCCCTAACCCCTTCCACAGTTACCCACTCTGTTGTTCCTACCAGGCTTCTGACACAGAAAGTTTTTGGCAGGCTCAATTCACCAAACCTATACTGAGCTCAGAGAGAACACTGGGAACCACGATAGGTGCTGGCCTGGGAGAAAGATCCCTGATAACACGGGGTGATGGAGATGACAATCTATACAAAATTCAGGAGAATTTTTCCCACATCACTATTTTCTCACCCCAAGTTGTACCAAGCACCCAGTTCTGGCCCTACTGTATGCAGGAACAAGTAGACCACAGAAATCAGGCACACGGAACATTCATCATAAAAGAATGACTTCTGAGGGTCCCAAGCTGGGGTGAGAGGAGCGTGAAGTACAGCCAAGAGTAGCTCCCTTCCCAACAGGGTAGAGTGGGCAGCTCTGGGGCTGGGGGAAGAAGGGAGTGTGTGCAGCAGGACATACACTCACATACCCAAGCAGTCTGGGCCCCATTATTAGAGCAAAATCCACCCACGTAGACTCAATATTCTGTCTTAGTACTAAATGCAATGTTACCACGTTGGCATCCTGCTGATGCAAGAGAACCACACATTCAGTAAACAGCTCATCATACTATAGTCCTTCTCTGGCCTCAGGTGAGACTGAGCTCTGTGAAGAAAGCTTTAGAAACTCAATGGCATATTCTAATTATGGCTGGATGCCAACATCACATGATTATTTTTTAACCTGTCCTTTAAAAAGCACATCTTTTCTTAGATAGTGGACATCTGAACTTGAAGGCACAATAGTTCATTTTGGAATTCCGAAATATAAAACAATGTTTTGATAAAAAATTTTAAAAATCCTTTTTCCTAAAATAGGTTGTTAAAAAAGATAACTGGTCCCAGATGGGCTCACTGGTGAATTCTATCACACATTTAAGGGGGAAATTATACGAATTCTCTTCAATCTCTTCCAGAAGATAAAAGCAGAGGGAATACTTCCTAACTCATTCTAAGAGACCAGCATTACCCTAATAGCAAAAGCAGACAAAGACATTACAGACATTACAAGAAAAGAACGTGTGTTTTTTCATGAACACATGCAAAAATCCTCAACAAAATATTAGCAAATTGAATCCAACAATGTATAAAAAGAATTTATACACCACGAATAAGTGGGATTTATTCCAGGCATGCAAAACTGGTTCAACATTTGAAAATCAATTAATGTAATCCATCATATCCACAGGTTAAAGAGGAAAAGTCACATAATCATATCAATAGATGCAGAAAAAGCATTTGACAAAATCCAACACCCATTCATGATAAAAACTCGTAGCAAACTAGGACTAGAGAGGAACTTCCACAACTTGATAAAGAACATCTACAAAAAAGCTACAGCTAACCTCATACCAAGTGATAAACTTGAAACTTTCCCACTAAGATCAGCAACAAAGCAAAGATGTCCCCTCTCACCAATCCTTTTCAACATCATACTGCAAGTTCTAGCTAATGCAGTAAGACAAAGGAAATAAAAGGCATATAGATTGAGAAGGAAGAAATAAAACTGTCTTTGACTGCAGATGATATGATTGTCTATGTAGAAAATCCAAAGGAATCACCCCAAACTCCTGAAACTAGTAAGCCATTATAGCAAGGTTGCAGGATACACAGTTAACATAGAGAAGTCAATTGCTTTGTTAATACTGGTAATGAACAAGTGGAATTGGAAATTTAAAACATAATACCATTTACGTTAGCACCCACAAAAATGAAATACTTGGTATAAGTCTAATAAAATATGTACAAGATCTATATGAGGAAAACTACAAAACTCTGATTAAAGAAATCAAAGAAGAATTAAACAAAAAGAGATATTTCATGTTCATGGATAGGAAGCCTTAATATTGTCAAAATGTCAATTCTTCCCAACTTGATCTATAGATTTAACACAATCCCAATCAAAATTCCAGCAAGTTATTTTGTGGATCTTGACAAACTGACTCTAAAGTTTAAATGGAGAGGCAGAAGACCCAGAAGAGCCAAGACAGTACTGAAGGAGATTACAAGGTCAGAGGACTGACACTACCCAACTTACCGTAACACTACAGTAATCAAGACAGTGTATTGGCAAGAGTAGACAAAGAGATCAATGGACAGAATAGAGAGCCCAGAAATAGACCCATACAGACATAGTTAACTGATCTCTGATAAAGGAGCAAAGGCAACGCAATGGAGAAAAGATAGTCTTTTCAACAAATGGAGCTGGAACAACAGGATATCCATATGTTAAAATATATATATATATATATATCTTTTGCAAAAATTAAAGTAAAATGAATCATGGATCTAAATGTAAAATGCAAAATTATAAAACTTACAGAGGACAACATAGGAGAAAATCTAGATGACTTTGGTTTGGTGATGACATTTTAGATACAACTTTGAAGACATGATCCATGAAAGAAGTAATCAGGAAGCCGGACTTCACTAAAATGACAAACTTCTGCTCTGTGAAAGACACTGTCAAGAGAATGAGAAGACAAGCCATAGACTGGTAGGAACTATTTGCAAAAGACTTATAAAGGACTGTGATCCCAACTACACAGAGAAGACTTAAAACTCAACAATAAGAAAATGAACAACCCAATTTAAAAATGGGCAAAAAAGGGGGTTGGCCCAGTAGTGTAGTAGTTAAGTTCCTGTGCTCTGCTTCAGCAGCCCAGGGTTCACAGGTTGAGATTTCGGGTACAGACCTACACACCACTCATCAAGTAATGCTCTGGTGGCATCCCACAGACAAAATAGAGGAAGATTGGCACAGATGTTAGCTCTGGGCCAGTCTTCCTCAGCAAAAAGAGGTGGACTGGCAGCAGATGTTAGCTCAGGGCTAATCTTCCTCAAAAAATAAAAAAAAAAAACCATGAGATACTACTACACACCTATTATAATGGTTAAAACCTAATACACTGACAACACCAAGTGCTGGGCAAGGATGTAAAGTAACAGGAACTCTCACTCATTGTGGGAAGGCAAAGTGGTACAGCCACTTTGGAAGACAGTTTGGCAGTTTCTTACAAAACTAAACATACTATAAGATCCAGCAGTCATGCTCCTCTGTATTTACCCAAATAAGCTGAAAACTTATGTCCACACAAAACTCTGCACACAGATGTTTCTGGCAGCTTTATTCATAATTGTCAAATCTTGGAAGCAATCAAGTCGTCTTTCAGTAGGTGAATGGATAAACTGTGGTTCATCAGTCAATGGAATGTTAGCGAAAAAATATGATCAAGCCATGAAAAAACATGGTGGAACCCTAAATACATATTACCGAGAGAAGCAAATCCGAAAAGGCTGTATTATTCCAACTGTATTACATTTTAGAAAAGGCAAAACTGTGGACAGTTAAAGGATCAGCAGTTGCCAAGGGCTAGTTAGGTGATAGGAGTGAACAGGTAGAGCAGAGGATTTCTAGGGCAGTGAAACTACTCTGTATGACACTAGAATGGTGAATACACATCATTATACATTTGTCAAAATTCACAGAATGTATAACACGAAGAGTGAACCCAATGTAAACTATGGGCTTTGGGTGATAATGACGTGTTGGTTCATTGATTGTAACATATGTACCACTGTAGTGGGGGATGTTGATAGTAGGGGAGACGGGGGTGGGGGGGGGGAGTGGGTGGGTGGGAGGCAGAGGTATATGGGAACTCTGTATCTTCCACTCAATTTAGCTGTGAACCTAAAACATTTCTAAAAGATAATCTGAAAAAAAAAAAGGTTGCCTGGGGAAGGGGGAGGAAATGGATGTGAGTGTGGAGGATGGCACATAAAAGGGAATAATAAATTAAGGAAAGGGATCTTGCACTCGACCAATGACAATGAAACGTCATGCAGCGAAGAGTATGTTTAACACAACGCTCTGAGAGAAAGAAAGAATGTATGCGTATGTGCTCTGTAATCACAAATTATATCAGATTTAACATTGGGTTATTGGTTGTATTTTGCCCCAGTATACATTGATTCTAACCTCACTTGTTCACCACATTTTGAACATAACCCCTTATGACTAAGAAGTAATCCCCTAAAATAAGGTGAAAGCTAGAATCTGGTCAATTTTTCTGCACCACATCCCCACAAGAGGAATTTGTTTAATACCTCTCGACAGCTTAGTATTCCTTTTTTTAACACGAAAATACCTACCGTCCTCTGTATAAATACACTGGAATTGAGGTCTAGGGATGTTCTTTTCCCAGCCTTATTTCCTCACACTTGCTGAGACTCGTTAGGGGGCAACAACTATTATTTACTTTGCCCTTCCACTTATCACATCTAGGAGGGGCAGCGGACTGCGGTTGTTGGATTGTCAGCTCCACTTCCTATTTGATTTCCACTAACTGACATTCCAAAGAGCGCTGGAGGAAGAAGCTCAAAGTCTGTTCTGGGATTTTCCAGGGCAGGGTACTTCATCGTAACAAAACCGAGACGCAAATCCTAACGGCTTGCAAGTTTCCTCCAGGAAGGATGATTCTAACTGAAGATTAAGTCCACCTCTTGCACGCTTCGAGAAACGCCCAGGAGTTAGGAAATGCATCGCCGTGGTCTCCCCATCCTAGAGGGCTCGCCTCAGAGACGTCGGCACCAGCAGTTCAGGAGACCACGCATCGTTTTTAAATCCCAACACTCCCTATTTCTCCACCGCGGCGCCAGGCGGCGCAGCAGGGCGGTAGGAACACTGCGCGTGCGCAGCGGGCGGACGGTTGCGGAGACAGTGTCGCCGGTCACCTTCGGTTTCCCTGGGCAGCATGAAGACCGGCGAGGACGCCAGAGGAGAGGGCAGTACGGGGCCGCAGAAGCTAGGACTCTGCGTCCTCTGCGGCCTGCCCGCAGCAGGAAAATCGACCTTCGCACGGGCCCTCAGCCACCGGCTACAGCAAGAGCGAGGCTGGGCCGTGTGCGTCGTCGCCTATGATGACGTCATGCCAGACGCGTTCCTCCGGGAGGCGAGCGCACGGCCATTGGTCAGTAAGGAGGGAGCGGGGCCTAGGCTGAAGGCGCAGAAGGAAATGTACACGCTCTGCTCTAGGCTAGGCGTTACCTGCTATGAGAGGTGGAACCCTGGTACAACCCCAGGCAGGAATTCGGGGAAAGTGGAGTTGGGTTAACATAGAATGAGTTGACTCCATCATAGACTAATTCACTGAGAGGTATATATATATATATATTTAGGGCATATATGTATTGTATATTCTATACAGTGGAGTCCTAAGACTGGGTTAAGTTCTGAAGGCAGAGTGCAACGTGGAAATCCCCTGTAGTCAGATATACTCTTGAAAATCCTTTGGGAAGGTTGTTTTTAGGAGGGGGACAGAATCTCTCTAAAATTCCAACGCAGCCAGTTTAACATCCAGCCACGGGTGAATCCAGGTTTTGTGGGACTTGAAGTTTATACACTTTGGAGAACCCTTTTTAAGGAAAAGAATACAGGATTATAAGTAACAAAATTGCTAGGGCCCGTCCCACAGTGATAGAAAGAGGCTGTATAAATGAAGAGCCTGGCGGCCGAAGCTCCATTCAGGGTAAACCTGCCTCTGCCGGCATAGGAAAAGATGGCTGTTTCTTAGTTGACCACCAGATGAAGTAATGGGCTTGTATTTAGGGACCAGCTTGTATGTTCCAAGTACATACATTTCTTTAAGGCCTCAAGTCATACTTGGCACAGTGAGATGCCTCCCCTTGGAGAAGCAAATGAAAACTGAGACCTCTGAGGGAAGAGTAGATTCTTGTCTCCCATGTCATGCTCACTCTAGAGCAAATACTCTTTGATTGGAATATTTTAAAAATGTTAAATAGTTATTTTTGTCGTTTAGTGCCGAGTGTAGATGAATTCATACAGATAAAATGCAAATATGATGTGATTCCACTCTATAAGTATATATGTGCAATCGTATAGTACATTTGGTATATAGAGAAATTTTGGACCACTCCAGCAAAACTATATGCTTCCTTATTCTTAGTTAATTCTGAGGTAAATACAGGATCAGGCCGCTGAAACCACTGGATTTACTTGGATGCTAGTATTTCCGCCACTCTGGAGAAAGCTGAAAGTTGTTGACAAAGGTTGTTGTATTTGCTGGGCTTTTCCCTCACTTTTATTATTATATTTTTTCCACTCTCCTCCTACAGACAAAGGCGGTGGGATTCATCTAGTCACCATGGGTGGGATGGCTCACTTTTTAGGAGGTGATCTGTGTTTCCTTTTTAGTGGGTTTAGCTGATGTGTTTGTTTTATGTGCTGTACTCTCAGTGATGTGGTAAGGCATGGACAGGCAGGAGAGGGACCCTGATCTGTCCTTGTGTTTTCCCTCCAGCCTTGACGTCATAACTATGTCGGTGCTCTCCATGGCACCTGAGCAGCACAAGATTACTTGTATTCTCAAGCTATTTATTTTGTTTCCCTCAGTCTGCTTCCTCTATCTTTCCCTATCCCATTCCAACCCTGTTGTTATACTGAGGTCTTTTCATCTTGACCCATAGACCTTTCAGCTGATTCTCTTTCTGTCCACAACTTTTCTCATTTCCAGGGCAAACCAGCCTATATCTTTGCCAGATTTTATTTTGGCTGGGTATTTACTCTGGCTCCTTTCTCCTGGTTGATAACAGCTTTTTATTCTTTCATTTATTCACTCATTTAATATACATTTCTGGAGCACCATTAGTTGCCAGACCCTCTGCTGGAGGCTGAGTATACAGTAGACTGTTGATCTAGCAGGGACATAGAGGTGTGCCAATAAATGCCTAAACAGTGTAAACTCTGCCAGAGTGGCGACCCAGTATGTGCAGAACAGGGTGTCATGATAGGCAAGGGAGGGTCTGAGCTGCCTTCTGCAAGGTTGAGTGTGAGAAGACTACACAGAGAACTGACATCATTGTTTAGGAGTTTCGCAGGCAGAGAGAACAGTATATGAAGACATGGAGGCATGAGAAAACAAGTTGTGTTTAGAGAACTCCAAATAGGTCAGTATTGTGGGCTCAGATTTTTATATGAGGCAGGGTGGCAATGAGCCGTGACCACCCGACTGGCCAAAGCCTAATTTAAGTTGCAATTCTTGGTCTTTTGTAGCCATCCCAGTGGAAATTGCTTCGACAGGAACTCTTGAAGTACCTAGAATACTTCCTGATGGCTGTCATTAACGGGTGTCAGATGTCTGCCCCTCCCGACAGAACTGAAGCCATGTGGGAAGATTTTATAACCTGCTTAAAGGATCAAAATCTGATATCTTCTGCAGCGTGTGAGGCCCAGTCTTGCTACCTCTTAACAAAGACTGCTGTTTCTGGACCTTTGTTTTTGATTTTAGATGACAACTTTTATTATCAAAGTATGAGATATGAAGTCTACCAACTGGCTCGGAAATGTAATTAAACGTTTGTTTCTTACTCACAGGGATATTTATTCGCATATCAAAATCACTACTCTCTTTAGTGAGAATTTGATTGGATTTGGAGGTTTATATGGATTTACTTAATTTTCAAAGCTAGATTTCATGTTATAAATGGTTTTTCCTGCTGCAGCTGGGGTAATTTATCTAATATGTTTATTTCACATTTTGGAAAAATAGTCCACCAGTAATTTTGTGGTTTCAAATTGTTTTCAGATTCATTAGGCTTTTGCCAGGTGTTTTTAGATTGTTCTCTTGAGACCTGTTTACAGAGGAATGGCCAGAGACCACAGGCACTGCCTGCCGAGACCATCCACCTGATGGGAAGAAAGATAGAAAAGCCCAACCCTGAGAAAAATGCTTGGGAACACAACAGCCTCACCATTCAGAGTCCAGCATGTTCTCCTGAAGCCAGGTATCCTACTCAAAGCCGTCCTTCACTGGGGGCCTCCCTGAGCCAGGCACTGTACTAAATGCTTTACTTGTATCCACGTGGTTAGTCCTTACACAAGCCTTGGAGAGAGATTATTTCCCTCTTTGTGTCAAAGAGGCAACAGTGAGAACTGAGTTTAGTTTGCCCAGAGTCACCGAGCTTGTGACAGCTGAGATGTGAACCCAAGTTGGTTTACAAACATGTACTCTTGTTAAGATTAGACTCTCCCAGAGGTCAGAGCAAGGGGACTCAGAGGGGGACATGTCTTTATACTCTTGCTAAAGTAGCATAGTCTGAGTAGTTGCCCAGGAATTTCCTTATAGAAAGAAAAAGAATGGAACGGGTACCGCATCCTAATTTTGCCTTGAACCTTGCTGGAGTCACACTGCCGTGTATATGTGAGGCTTGAGGGCTGTGGCACTAAGGCCTTCATTCATGATACATGTCTGGAGAGTTCTAGAGCAGCACATTTCTTTTTTTTTTTTTTTATTGAGTTAATGATAGTTTACAAT
Source organism: Equus asinus (assembly GCF_041296235.1). Lineage (NCBI taxonomy): Eukaryota > Metazoa > Chordata > Mammalia > Perissodactyla > Equidae > Equus > Equus asinus. Next base: position 9,973,942 of record NC_091791.1, on the reverse strand, counting down.
CTTGTGAAATTTCAGTTGTACGTTAATGTTTGTCAGTCATGTTGTAGGTGCACCACTTCACCCTTTGTGCCCACCCCCCACCCCACCTTTCCCCTGGTATCCACTAAACTGCTCTTAGTCCATAATTTTAAATTCCTCATATGAGTGGAGTCATACACAGATTATCCTTCTCTCGCTGGCTTATTTCACTTAACATAATTCCCTCAAGGTCCATCCATGTTATTGCAAATGGAATGATTTTGTTCTGTTTTACAGCTGAGTAGTATTCCATTGTATATATGTACCACATCTTCTTCATCCATTCGTCTGTTGCTGGGCACTTAGGTTGCTTCCATGTCTTGGCTATTGTAAATAATGCTAGAGCAGGACATTTCTAATAGAAATTTCACTGATAATGGAAATGTTCTGTATTTACACTGTCCAATATGGTAGCTGTTAGCCACATGTGACCACTGAGCACTTGAAATACAGCCAGTACAACCGAGAACCTGAATTTTAAATTTTATTTTAGTTACTTTAAACTAAAGTAGCCTCATGTGGCTAGTGGCTATTATCAGACAGCACAGTTCTAGAGATGTATTGCCCGCATTACCTCAGCTCCTGCCTAACCATTGTCCACAGGGGATCAGCAGTTTTTAAAAGGCTAGTTTTTAAAACTCATTCCTCAAAATGTTTATTTCCCAGGATACAGTTTCCATGCATTTTATAATATGTACTTTAATATACTAACAAAAGAAGCAAAACCCAAAATTGGATTTATGTGACTATTGTTATAGAGTTTATGAAATAAGCGCCTGCTGAGGTTTCTAGTTTTATCTTGTCATAGTATCCTGAACTTTAAGCAGGCACTTAACCAGCTGATTGCTCCTTATTCTGGAATACTTAAAAGTTTCTCCTTTGGAAGTGAGTGGCTGGCTGAGGCGCTGAGAGCGGCATAAGGTCATCATCAATCCTCTGAGACCAGTGAGGCCAGTTCTCGCTAGAAGCAAGGAGGAGGATGTGCTTCTCCAGGGCCAGTGCCAACCCTTAGCATCGTCTCAGTGTCATCTCGGGTCTTCAGAACCTGGTCACCTGTTCTCACATATCCAGAATAGTCACAGCCTGACTGTGAAGGGATTGTTTGAAGTCTGGTGGCCCTGTGTTGGAAGTTGAAAGATGACCTGACCAATGTCCCTTTCCCAGGCTTCTCTGAAATACTACTGCTACTAGCAGCAACAGCTCTTGAGCACATACCACCTACTGGGAGTGTTCTGAACACTTTATCTGTATAATCTCATTCAATCCTCGCAACAGCCCTTGAGGGTAAATATAATTATTCCCATTTTCTAGATGGGATAACCAAGGCCCACATAAGTAAAGTCGCACATTCAGGTAGTAAGTGGCAGAGCCAAGGTTTGGACCCAGTGCGAGTTCACTCATTCCAGAACCTGGGCTCTTTTCATTGTGAGAAAGATCATCTTGAGGTAGAGAGGAACTCAGTGAGTTCACTGCCTAAATTTCTTCAGTGCTACCCTCTGTATTCTGAGTAAAATTTGAACTCTTTACCATAACGTACATGTTCTAACCCTGATTAACTCCCCAAGCTCATGTCCTACCACTTTCCCCCTTGCTGTCTTTCAACCAAGCTGGCCTTCTCTGTTCCATGAACACAAGAAGCCTGTTCTTGCCTAAGGCCTTTGCAGTTGTGTCCGCTCCACCCTTCCCCCATGGTTACGCTCCACTGGCTTCCCTGCCCACCGTGACAAACACGAAGAATGTTAGTTGGACTACCCCGTCACTCGATCATCATCACTTTGTTTACTGTCTTCACTCCCTTGTCTACTTGGCACTATCGGGAATTATTATTTTCCACTTATTTCATTAATTTACTTTCTGTCTCTCTCTATTACATTATCAGGCTTAGAGAGGGTAGGGATCTTGCTATACCCTGAGCTTAGCACATTGTGTCACTTATAACTATACAGTATTTTTCATGTAAGAAGATGCTCAAGGGGCCAGCCTGGTGGCGTAGTGGTTAAGTTCACATGCTCTGCTTCAGTGGCCTGGGGTTCATGGGTTCGGATCCCAGGCGCAGACTAACACACCCCTCATCAAGCCATGCTGTGGTGGTGTCCCACATGCAAAATAGAGGAGGATTGACACAGATGTTAGCTTGGCAATGATCTTCCTCAAGCAGAAAGAGTAAGATTGGCAATGAATGTTAGCTCGGGGCCAATCTTCCTCACCAAAAAAAAAAGATGCTCAATAGATATTTGTTGAATGAATGAATGAATTCCACCCTCCATGGCCCCTTGACCAGTGAGGAACTTTGCTAATCCACGTCCAGTAAATAAGCAGAAACCAGAAAATACAGACTGAGCATCCTACTTTAGGGAATAAAGTAGAGTTCTTGTAGCCTGAAGTTCAGCACTTAATGAGGGAAAAGAGAGAATGTCTTCTCAAAGCTTATGGATATGAGTCTTAGGAAAGTAATATTTTTTAAATGAGGGAATTTTTTGGCTTATAATTTGAGCTTCTACATTTGGATTTTGCAAGTAGAAGGTAGCTTCCAAATCATTTCTTTTCCCCCCTTTTGTTTAGGGTCTTGGAATATAGCACTTTTATTCCTCTAGAATTCAATTTAGTATTCATAAACACAAGTTCTTTAAAAACAGATGTTTGATATAAGGATTTATTTTATTTCACCTTCTCTTATAGCCTGAAGTTGACTGATTTATTGCTTACTGCTTTGGAAAATCCAGTGAAATGTGTGGAGGACAATGTGGAACAAAAGGTAAGTCTTCCGTTATAGCTTTAGTATAAATGAGAAGGAACAACTTTTTGAGCTGAGTGTAAAAAATATCAGTAATGTGAAAAATGCTTTGTCCCTGCCCGGGCATCTCAGCAGCATTCGGCTTCTGACACCTGGATGCAGGGTGCACTGGTGGCAGCTTGCACCGGCTGGTCAAAGCCAATTGTTAAATTTTCAGAAATGTGGGAGCCTGGTGACAGTATGTTGGTAGCTTGAAATGGGCAAGATGGGAATATTTACTTCACAGAAATTGACAAACGCTAAAGATAAGTTCTTGTTTTTTTTCCTGGAGAGCCCATTATGAGACATTTACCAGCACACCTCTACCTAAATGGAACCCAGTTTATAACTGGATGCATTTCTTTTAGACCCTCTCCTAGGGAAGAATGACTGGAACAGAAAAGCCACTTTAACTTTTCTTTTAGTCTCTTCAAATATGCATCGCCTACACTTTAGCCATTTCTTTTATAAAACTGTAACTTCCAATAACAATGTCTGTGTTACATAGGAAACAGACAGAATTACTTGTTCAACTAACATTCTTCATCAAGCTGATCAGACACTTCGAAGAATCGTCTCTCAGACGATGAAGGAAGCGAAAGGTACGCTGGGCACTTACAGGCTGGGTAGTCGGCCGGACTCTGCTGCTTCTCCTGTTCCCTGGACACTTGGGTGGGTTCTTAGCTTTCAGTCATAGAGTTTACATCATGTTTTCAGTCTAATATGCAACTCGGTTATAGAAAACTAAAAATTCTACCCCCGGAACTGGGTATTCATCCATCCAGTAGCTTTTTATTGAGTGGCTACTCTGGACTAGGCCTTATTCTAGACACTGAGGAGTCAGGAGGGAGCAGCACATGATAGTGAGGAGACAGACAAAAACACAAATATATGACCGTCTGCCAGTGCTCTGAAGAAAAGTAAGGTAGGGTGAGGCCGTGGAGAGTGATGGGAGGACTTATTTTTAAAAGGGGAATCAGGAAGGCTTCTCAGAGATGACATTTGAGCCGGGATGTGAATGAAAGGAAGGAGCAAGCCCTGCAGAGGGAGATCATTCCAGGCGGTGGACACAACAAGTGCGGACGCCCAGAGGTAAAGTTGTTTGGTAAGTTCTAGAACAGAAAAGAGGCCATTGAGTCTGGGGTGAAGTAAGGAACAGGGAGACGTAGTCAGGGCCAGATGTAAAATCAGCATGGACTTTGAGCAAGCTCAGTGTATCGTCAGTCTGAACTTAGATGAAATATGGGGTAACTGTGGTTTTATAACATAATTCCTTTAGGTTTTAAATATTGAACTCTGCTATATTTAAATTTTTATTTAAAACATAGCAGCTGCTTAACAGTTCTTTTTTTTAAAAAAGATTTTATTTTTCCCTTTTTCTCCCTAAAGCCCCCTGGTATAGAGCTGTATATTTTTAGTTGTGGGTCCTTCTAACTGTGGCATGTGGGATGCCGCCTCAGCATGGCCTGATGAGCGGAGCCATGTCCGTGCCCAGGATCTGAACCGGTATAACCCTGGGCTGCCAAAGTGGAGCGTGAGAACTTAACACTCGGCCACAGGGCCGGCCCCAACATTTCTTAAGCTTTTATATGCTGAGTGCCTTATAAATATTGTTTCTAGTCTTCACAGTCCTATAAAGTAGGTGTAAATGTTACAAATGGGGAGATGGAGGTTCTGAGAGGATCAGGTGACTGGCCCAAGGCTGAGCAGCTACTAAGTTCTTGGGCAACCTGGGGTCAGAGTCAAGTCTGAATCTGGTCTGTGCTTTCTATTAAGCTCCCCTACATCACCAACACTTATTATTAATACCTTTACAAAAGCTTAGGACATTGGAAAAAGAAAGAATATACTAACCATATTGTGTTTTTCAAACTTTATTTACCATGAAAAATAAGGTTTTATATTGTAACCTAGTGTGTAGCCCGGTACACGAACACACGCATGCACAGAAACAAGTGTCATGAAACCCTCACATGTTCAATGAACTCTACTGTGTTCTATTTGATTCCATTTTAGAGGGACACTGATTGCAACTTGCAGCTCATTTATAGGTTACAATCCAAAGTTTGAAAAACAGAGGACGGGAACAGAAATGGCAGCATTGTTAGAACAGAAACAAAATCGTTGCAGGAGTTCTCTCCCCACCATTTGCCTTTGTTCTGTTCTGTCTATAAAATGAAGGGAAGGGGGAATGGGGTTATGCCCAAATCACTCTTGACTCGTTTCCCACCCATTAAAAAAACAGATTGGGGCGGGGAAGGCAGGTGGTAAGGGAATTGCTACTAGCTTCTAGATCTGTGCTAAGATAAAAATAAAAATTCAGTTCTACCATCGGAAGGTGAAAATACAACCCACAGAATGTGAGAAAATATTTGCAAATCATGTATCTCATAAGGGATTTGTATCCAAAATAACTAAAGGACTCTTATCACTCAATAATAAAGACAACCCAATTTTTAAAAATGGGCAAAGGATCTGAATAGACATTTCTCCAGGGATGATATACAAATGGCCAATAACCACATGAAAACACGCTTGACATCATTAGTCATCAGGGAAATGAAAATCAAAAGCACAGTGAGATGCCACCTCACACCCATTAGGACAGCTAGAATCAAAAGTCCGACTGTTGCTGAGGATGTGGAGAAATCAGAACCCTCATACACTGCTGGTGGGAATGTAAGAGGGTGCAGCTGCTTTGGAAAACAGCCTAGCAGTTCCTCAAATGATTAAATGTAGGACCCAGCAATTCCACTCCTAGGTATATACTCAAGAGAAATGAAAACATATGTTCATATAAAAATTTGTACACAAGTGTTTATAGCAGCGTTATTCATAATAGCCAAATGTGGAAGTAACCCAAATGTCCATCAGCTGACAAATGGATAAACAAAATATGGTATATCCAATGAATTATTCAGTCATAAAAAGGAATGCAGTACCAATACATGCTACAGCAAGGATGAACCTTGAAAACATTATGCAAAGTGAAAGAAGCCAGTCACCAAAGAGCACATACTGTATGAGTCCAGTAATGCGAAATGTCCAGAACAGGGAAGTCTAGAGACACGCAGATTAGTGGTTGCTTAGGGATTGTCGGGGGGATGGAGTAGGAGGGTGATGGCCAAAGGGTACAGGTTTTTGAGATGATGAAAATGTTCTAAAATAGACTGTGGTGACAGTTGCACATATTCTTTGAATATACTAGAACCACTGAATTGTTGTTTAAATGGATAAACTGTATGGTATGTGAATTATCTCTCAATAAAGCTGTTTTTGTTGTTAGTGCTTTCAAGTTGATTCCGACTCGTAATGACCGTCTGCTGTGTACAGCAGAGCGGAACCCTTCCTGGTCTTTTTGCTTCACTGTCTGATCTTTCAGTGCCAGTCACAGGGTTTTCATGGCCAATTTTTTCTGAAGTGGGTGGCCAGGTCCTTCTTCCTAGTCTGAGTCTGGAGGCTCGCTGAAACCTCTACAGTGTGGTTGACCTTGCTGGTATTTGAAATGCTAGTGGCGCAGCTTTCAGCATCACAGCAACATGCAGCTGCCACAGTATGACAAGGGACAGAGGGGTGGTGTGGTTCTCTGACTGGGAAATGAGACCCAGGTGTGGCGGTAGGCGGGCCAGATCTTAACCACTAGACCACCGGGGCTGGCTAACAACCAAGCTGTTTAACGAAAAGATTCAGCTCCTCGGCCACATCACCCATATGGCTAGTGGCTGCTGCACTGAATACAACAGATGTAGAACATTTCCATCATTGAGAAAGTTCTATTAGACAACTGTTCTACATATTATCAGTTTCAAACTCAAATTGTCATTTTTTCTATTTCTGCTTTTTCACCTTACTGTTAGTTCAATAAGACTGTAAGTCAACTATCTTGTCAACAACAAAAAAATCCCTTTCAGGCTTGTCTTTTCTGCCCATGCATTCCACAGATTATTTAAATAGTTTGCTTGTATCACATTAATGTGACCTTTTGTCTATATATTACACCAACTTGATTGGTAATTTATAGAAGAATCTGATTGGTTTGTGTAAAGTATTCAAATTAATTTCCTAATGTCATTAGACACCCCCGCTTGATTTAACTTACACAAATAATTTGAGAATATCTTTTTATTTGTAGATGCACAAGTGCTTCCTTACAACTTGAAGCTTCTAGCAGAAGAACTTAACAAACTGAAAGCAGAGTTTTTGGAAGACCTAAGACAAGGAAACAAAAAATATCTGTGCTTTCAACAAACCACTGACATAGCAGATGTTATTTCTTCTTTTCATTATGAGAAAGATAACACTGTACAGAAATATTTCTCAAAGCAGCATTAAAACACCTGCATTTCTAATCAAATGTCTGATTTTCATTAAGAATTTGCAAACTAAAACAATTTTGTATTACTGAATGTTTTCTAGGCCAATGATGTGAATTGCCACTTATTTTTTTAAAAAAATCAATCAATTCTAAAAGATCCATTTGTCAAAACAGAAATTATTCTTCAGTCACTTGTCAGATGTGACATGGATAATTAAGCATTGAGACAGCCTTCCTCATTTATGTGCCAGAACCATTGGGGTGGTGCTGGTGGGGATAGGAGTCATGTTGAATGGGTCTTAAAGCAAAGAAACTAGGAAAGAGACAATGTTTGCATGTAGGTAAGACAATGCAAGGAGCAGATGTGTGAAGTTTTTGTTTTCAACTCTTGACAGATCTTCTCCTGGGTGTAAGGCATTCTACTAATTCAAACCAATGTAGCCATAAAACCTTTTTTTTTTAAATTAACACTTTACATACTGGAAACTTACTAAAAGACTAATTGGATCCTAGTTTTCAAGAAAGAAAACTCGAGATCATTACAAAGTGTTATTTTTTATTCATATATTATAAAAGCAAAGCTTCATTCACAATATGAACTACATACTAGATATAGTTATTTCAGCATTGAAATGCTTTCTGGAATCCCTAAACAATATAGTGTTTTGCAACCATACTCAAGTTTTATGTTTTGCATACAAAATATGTTCTTTACATCAAAGTACACATTTACAAAAACAAGTTCTAGAAATCATATACCCTCTAAGACTATTTAATGAAAAAGTCCTTAGCAGGGAATTTTTTTAAATACATCCATTTAATATTTTTGTAGAACTTAAAATGAGGTTTATCTCTGAACTTTAGTAATATTCCCTTTGTCAAACAATTCTGCAGATGAATGGCAAACACATTTCTAAAATGAAATAGCACTGGAAAATATCCAGTGGAAGTTTTTCAAAGTAAAAATCTAGGCTGTACTTGAATTTCAAGAAGTTACTATATTAGTAAAATCTGAAATAAAATTATTCCCTGTTAATCTCTTCACAGTTTCTTAAAAAAATATTAGTGGAGATAAATTATCTACCAACTCTAAAAATCTAAACTTACGTTCACTGAACAAAAATAAATTTAGTTTAAGAACATTGCCTGTTAACAGCAAAGTACTATAAATAGTGCATGTTAAACTTTCCCCAGCAACTCATTTCTATATTAAAAATAAAATGGGAGAAACATATTCAATACTTAATGGAAGATACTAACATCTTTCCAAATACAGAATTTAACTCACAGAAAATTTAAATAAAATCCTCAATCTTTAAAAAATAGAATACTAAAAAGAGTTTGTAAGGTAGATTTGCTTCAAAAACTTTAGTGCATTCAGAATTGTAGCTTTCAAGCATCGACACCTTTGGAATACCAACTGTGCTCTTTAAGTCATAGGAAAATTAGAATTATACATTCTAGTTTGTAATTACAAAAGAAAAAAAATCTTTTCTATGTTTAAATTAAAATGCACCTTCAAAACACATCCATCTTTTTCGTTCTCAGAAAAAATCTATTTGTCACTATTTGGCCCAGAATAGCTAAGAAACTAGTTTAACAAGAGAGTTTTTCCTCTTTGTTTAACGAAAACTTTCATTTTCTATTTTGGTGTATTGCTTTTATTTGAAGAATAAAATAGAAGTGAGAGGGAAGAAAATAATCACAAAAGCTTCCAAATGACAGGAACCTGTTTCTTTCTGGCAGTAAATAAATACTAGGGCCAAGTTATACATTTGAAAATGGTTGCATTAAAACTGATCTCAGCAGTGAGCAATTTAAGCAACAGAGAGAAACAGAAGTGTAGATTTAGAGCCTGGGGTTTGACAAGGACGAGAGTCATAGTTGTTTGGAGAAATTCCTCGATGCTGCTGTTTGAATAATGCCATTGAGATTAGTTTAGACTGGATTTTAAACCACAAGTACTCCTTTTAATGGCTTTCTAGCATTTGGAAGGGAGGGCAGAAGATCCATTAACTTGGCACTTGGGGCTTTTTGTGGACATATACCATCAATATTTCCCTTTTCTGTACTTTAAGAGTAAAGGTCCTTTTTGGTTAATAAATGCTTAATAGTTAGAATAACTATCAATACTAATAAGATAACTTCTCCTTAAGAAGCCAATTAGTAACACTTCCAAGATTTGAACCAAATTAAAAATAAAATTTTTGCAAAGTACTCAGAAACCAACAGTTAGTAACAATATATTTTATTGTTTGACCAAGCTCTCTTCAGAATAAGCTAGTTATTACACAATATAAAAACAATAGCCTTCTATTTAAAATTAATTATTCTAGATTTATTTAGCAGGTCTTATTTTTGTAAACAAGTTAAATATCATGTTTAAATGAATTTTATATCTATTTTCACACTTTTTTATCCTTTCCTACCAAGGCGACAAATTCAGTCACAGTTTCCATATAGTTTTGTCACTGTACATGAAAAACTAGTAAAACTGCAAATAAGCATTACAACTTGAACTCACAGAAAATATTTTAAATGGCCAATTCTGAAGAGGAGACCAGAATTCATTTTGGACATATGTCCTCATTTTTCTAAACATTACCTCACCATCACATTTTCCATGTGTTTCTATACCCACCTTTTCTTGGAAATTATGGGCAACAAATAGAAGGCAGGAAAAGGAAATTTCAGAGATGTTTTCTGAAGGACTTATTCCTAGGAATAAGATGGATGACTTGCACTGTACCTCTTTGGTCATCAAAGGAATAGGAGGAATAACAGATTCTCAGTATAGTTATCAACCTCATCTGACACTAAGGGCATCAGAATGAAGGATTTTAACAAAAGGTTCAAATTAAAAGAAAGAAAGGCATCTTCATAGATAATCTTCTGATATGTCTAGCGTTCTCATGTATTTGCCTCTGGTTTTTATAATAAACTCGAAGTATAATAAAAAGAGTCCAATGGAAAATTGATGTGTTTACATTAGAAATTGAATAAACAGGTATTTTAATACAAATTAATCCCCGTTTTTCAATGTAAAGTCTTAAGTTTCATTTCAGAACTTTTACCCCATATTTTTATAACTTTAATTTAAAAAGAATTAACTGTTTTACATTTCCCCTTTGGAAAAAATTTACTACAGTGAAATAGCTGTACTATTATCAGTTGAAATCAAACTACTGATTCAACTTAAGCTATGTAAACTAAATAGCATTTCAATTAAGAGCAATTTTAAACACAATTCCTCTACTAAACACTGAAATCAGCTGTAACAGATTTTGTAAGAGAAAGTGATTTATTCTACCATTTTGAAATAAGGTAGAAATAACATCTAGTTGCAATGTATATACTGAAATATCAAGAGTATTGATCAGCCTTGAAGTTTTCATGGACCATAAATGTGGGAAATTTAAATGCACCCCTGTAAGATTATGATTGCACTCAAATTCTCAAATGTCTAAATGAAAGGGAAAAACAGACACCAATGTGCCTAACTGTTCTAATACATAAATGACTCTGACAGATTTTTATGAGAAAAAGGAGAAAATTTTGATTCCACTGTCAAATTTATATTCTATAAATATAATATATAAACTTTAAATTAGCAGACAGCTTGCTAACGATGAGACCCACCCAAGCCCCGCTGAAAAAAACAATAAGCAAAACTACAAAACACAAAAAGGTAAAACTAACTAAAGCATAATGTGATTGTTTTCAATCAGTGTTGGTTATGCTGCCCTCTTGCAAAATGACAGGCAAAATCATACTTGTTTTTACATTTGCATCCACATATGTTACACTGAAAAGGATTTTCATACCCATGACATCCCATATGAATAGTGTAAAGAATGTTGTCAGCAAAGTACATGTCACAGTGCTGGCAGTGGTGCAGAAGCTGCGGGTCCTGGACGGGCAGGGTGGGAGCTGGAGTGCTTGGCTGGCTGTTTCCTATGCTAGGAGTACTCGTGTGGGCACTTGGCTCACTGCTCGGTCCTGCCACTGGACTATAGTTCCTTTGACCATGTGATGGCCGAGGTTCGGGGCTTGTGGGAGAGGAGCTCTGAGGAATACTTGCGGACACGGCAGAAACTCCTGCTTGGGCAGAGGGCTGCTGCATCAGGAAAGGCTTCTCGTCGGGGCAGGGAACTACATCAGGGGATGCGGGGTTTTGGTTTTCAGGTGGCAAACTGGACAACTGTCCTGCTAGAGTTGAGAGCTGATTTAAAGGGTTGTCAACCATGAGTTCTTGGGGATCCCTTGGCAGGCCACCAGTTGATGTGGTTTTCGCCATACTTTCATAGGAGTCAGTCTGGATAGTTGGAATTTCATGGGTAAAATCATTAAGGTAGTCTGGCTTCTGAACCACCATAGAAGGTGGACTTAAGTTGATTAGTGCTCTTCTGCTATAGCCCAGATTGCTTGTTTTCTTCTGTAAAACTCCCCACATTTTCTTGCTGCTTAAGGAAGACCTAGTACCTTTAATTGGTACCATTTTATGCTTGCGCCTTCGATGATGGGACAGGTTACTTCGATCACTGCAGCGGAAGGAACATAATTCACATTTGTATGGTTTTTCTCCTGTATGGGAACGCATATGGGCTTCCAGATGACGCTCATAAGCAGATGCAAATGGACATAAGTGACATCTATGAGGTTTCTCACCTGTTTAAAAAGAAAAAATGGGGAAACAACTGCGAGAGTAGCTCATTTATAAGTTTCATGTTTTGTCCATTTGTTAGATTTAGAAATTGATCAAAAATAAAATGCTTTTCCAATCTACAGATTCAATGCAATCCTTATCAAAGTTTCAAGGACATTTTTCACAGAAATACAACAAAGAATTCTAAAATTTATATGGAACAACCAAAGACCCTGAATAGCCAAAGGAATCCTGAGAAAAAAGAACAAAGCTGGAGGTATCACACTCCTTGATTTCAAAATATACTACAAAGCTATAGTAACCAAAACAGCATGGTACTGGCACAAAAACAGACACACAGACCAACGGAACAGAATCAAGAGCCCAGAAAAAACCCCGCACATCTACGGACAGTTAATGTTCAACAAGGGAGCCAAGAACATAGAATGGCGAAAGGAAAGTCACTTCAATAAATGGTGTTGGGAAAACTGGACAGCCACATGCAAAAGAATGAAAGTAGACCATTATCTTCCATCATACACAAAAATTAACTCAAAATGGATTAAAAAGTTGAATATAAGACCTGAAACCATTAAACTTCTAGAAGAAAACATAGGCAGTACTCTCTTCAACATCGGTCTTAGCAGCATATTTTCAAGTACCACGTCTGACTGGGCAAGGGAAACAACAGAATAAATAAACAAATGGGACTAGATTAAACTAAAAACCTTCTGCACAGCAAAGGAAACCATCAAGATGAAAAGACAACCTAACAATTGGGAGAAGCTATTTGCAATCCATATATCTGATAAGGGGTTAATATCCAAAATATACAAAGAACTCATACATCTCAACAATAAAAAAACTAACCATCCAATTAATAAATGGGCAAAAGATCTGAATGGACATTTCTCCAAAGAAGATATACAGATGGCCAACAGGCACATGAAAAAATGTCCAACATCATTAACTATCAGGGAAATGCAAATCAAAACTACAATGAGATATCACCTCACTCCCATCAGAATGGCTATAATTAACAAGACAGGAAACAATCAGTGTTGGAGAGGATGTGGAGAGAAGGGAACCCTCATACACTGCTGGTGGGAGTGCAAAGTGTGCAGCCACTATGGAAAACAGTATGGAGATTCTTCAAAAAATTAAGAATAGATCATATGATCCAGCTATTCAACTGCTGGGTATTTTTCCAAAGAACATGAAAACACAAATGCATAAAGATACATGCACCCCTGTGTTCATCGTGGCATTATTCACAATAGCCAAGACTTGGAAACAACCTAGGTGCCCATCAAGGGATGAATGGATAAGGAAGATGTGGTATATATACAATAGAATACTACTCAGCCATAAGGATGAAATTCCGCCATTTGTGACAACATGGATGGACCTTGAGGGTATTTTGCTAATGAAATAAGTCAGAGGGGAAAAAGTCAAATACCACATGACTTCACTCATAAGTAGAAGATAAAAATGACAAACACACACATAGAAATAGATTAGATTGGTGGTTACTAGAGGGGATGGGGTGATTAGACATATGTGTGTGGTGATGGATTGTAATTAGTCTTTGGGTGGTAAACATTATGTGATCTACATAGAAATCAAACTATATAATGATGTACACCTGAAATTTATATGTTATAAACCAACGTTACCACAATAAAAAAATAAAATAAAATGTTTTTACCACACACAAAGAGTGCTTAACTAAAAATATATAAATCACTTACTGTGTTCTGGCCAGGAATTTGGAAAAATATCTCTATTGATTCTGAATGCTAATTAAAGGCTTAAATTATGATGACAGTTCTTAAAAAGTAAAGAAATAAATAAATAAACAAAATGCTTTTCAGAAATTCACATTTGCCCAAAAGCATTAAAATTTGTAAAGAGGGCTGGCCCCGTGGCCAAGTGGTTAAGTTCTCGTGCTTCACTTTGGCAGCCCAGGGTTTTGTCAATTCGAATCCTGGGCGCGGACATGGCACCGCTCATCAAGCCATGCTGAGGTGGCATTCCACATGCCACAACTAGAAGGATCCACATCTAAAAATACACAACTATGTACCAGGGGACTTTGGGGAGAAAAAGGAAAAATAAAATCTTTAAAAAAAAAACAATTGTAAAGAAATCTGCAAGCTTAAATAAAGCTTAAGAACTCATTAGCAACAATTTGAGACATACAGATATAGTCTATTCATCAATATAGGGTAAAAATTGTTATGGCTTCAACTGGCATTTGGGGAAAGAAGAAACAGCACAACTGACAATAATATTTTCTACATAATGATTTCATCAAAAATATGCCCTAGAGTTATATGTTCATATACACATCTATTGATGAACACTTCTTCATACACCTTCAGACACACACACACACACACACACATATTAGTAGCCCCTCTCAGGAAAACAAAATACAAAAAACTTTTCTAAAAATGTCCTTATATTAAATAAAAAGCTCAAAAGTGAAACGGGCTTCCTAGTCCAGGTATGAGTTTTGCAAAGTATCCTTTCAAAATTGTCAGCACTTCACCTCTGCCTTCCTCCTCTCCTCTTCAGTTGCCAGGATGGACAATTTTAGTTAGTGCTGTTAGTTGAAGATGGCACAAATATGTAAAATAAATATTTGGAATACAAGATTTGGAGTCTTTTATTTAACAAGTACTGAGTACCTGTGTCAGATGCTCTGTTAGGCTCTGGGGGCACAAAGATGGCCCTGACACAATTCCTGTCCTCAGGAGGTTTTCAGGCCACCGCAACTCAACATGGGAAGCCATGGGCCACACAGGAGGGACACCTGACCTGGTCTTGGGCCAGGGCAGGGTGTAGTTAGCTAACTACGGTAACTATAGGTGCAGTTAGTTACCCTGTTTACAGAAGGGATGGCTAGGGGGAGACCTGAGGATTAGCAGTGTTGTCTGCAACTGTATTGAAACCTTTTCCCCAGTCTGCAATTGAAAAGTAATTAGTAAGAATAAAGAAAAAAACATTTTACCACTTCATACAGTCTTCAGCATTAACCTGCCCAGCCTGACAAGCAGAGAGGTGTTGAGAGAAACAGATAGATGTTAAGAGATTATCTGGATCAAGAAGAAAGACGGCTAAGGAAGGGGAAGCTCTACAACAGCCTCACTTCCTGCTTATGTTGTTACACTATTGCTTTGTAAAAACCTAGTAACTTCCCTATTTATTCAAATTTTGTATCAACCCCTATTTCAAACTCTCTGACTACTTATACGGCAGATCAACCCGCCCTCCTTGGCCCCTCTCCTGCCCCTAAAGAAATGCCCTCTCCAGTCATATCTCTGTTACCTGTGTGGATTCTAATATGTTCGATAAGCCGGGCTGTTCCTTTGCTGGCATAGTTGCAGTACCGACACTTGAGCTTCCCATCAAAGGTCCTTTCAAACCCGTCTACTAACATTCCTGAGTTTTCATCCAGGGAAACTTCAACAGATGGGTGATCAAGTCCATTCTGATCACCATCTGTTCCAGCTATAAACAGAGTATAGCAAAAGAAATTACACATCTCAGAATCAACTCAATGTAGCATTTTAGTCCAGTGGTAGAAAATCTTTCATAAATTGACAGTTTACTTAGCACAAAAGTTAAATTCATAAAATAATACAGACTTTCTGAACTGAGGTTAATTCTATACAAAAGCAGTTATTATATTCTGTTTTTGACAACCTTTTATATGGAGATCTCAAGTTACTTACAAATAAATTTCATCAGTCCTCAACATGCTTTTGAAGAAGTGAACAGGGTATAATCCTTATTTGACGGGTAAGGAAACAGAAGGGAGTAAATAGTGAAGGCATAATTACACACTTTTTTTTTTTTTCTTCTTCTCTCCAAAGCCCCCTGGTCTATATAGCTGTATATTCTAGTTGTAACACAAGTGTTTAAGATTCTAGTCATTTCTACAAATATTATAATTGGCAGACATAATATCACCTAAAATTCTAACTCTCTTTACTTTTGTCTAAAGCAATTAATGTTCTGCACTGTTCCACTCAGTTTATACATCTATTCTAAATTCTGGGTTGCATTTAGGATCTTAAAATTCCAATTAAGCACATACTCTGAATGTTAAAACTGTAAGAATTTGAGAGCTAAAAGATGTTTGTTTGGCTCTTTGCTTTAATCTAACCTGACGACTTCTTTGTATAGATAAAGAAACTGAAGGGCCAAGTGCTCACCATCAGGAAAACCAGCACACGGTGGGGACTACAACCCTGGTCTCCTGAATCTCAGTCCAGGAATCTGTACACTAGGTTGTTAGGAGGGACATTTTTATTCCTACAGCTTCATGGGAAAAGCACCTCTACTCCATCTCCAGGAGGCGACAGTGCTGGTGTGAACAATTCAAGGCCCCTGCTCCACTCTTTCTTCCACCCCTCACCAGAAGAGAAGTGATTTTGCTGGTTGGTGCAAGTCCAATATCCAACAGTGACACTGCACTGGAGGGACAACAAGGCTCAGTGTCTCCCTGTCTCCCATTGCTTTCCCAAGCCAGTGACTGTCAAAATTTAACATGCATATTAATCACTTGGGGAGCTTATTAAAATACAGATTCTGATTCAGTAGATCTGGGGTGGGGCCTGACATTTTGCACTTCTAACAAGCTCCCAGGTGATGCCTGGTCTCTTCTGCTCGGCCGTGGACTACAAGGCCACAGACCATCTGGGTCAGGGGCAGGGGTGAGCAAACTTTTCCTATTAGGATCAGGTAATAAATATTTTAGGCTTTGTGGGTCACATGGTCTCTATCACAATTACTCACCTCTGCTGTTGTAGCACAAAAACAGCTATAGAAATGTAAACAAGCAAGTGTGATGATGTTTCAATAAAACTTGATTTATGGATGCTGAAGTGTGCATTTCATATAATTTTCACACATAATGACGTTCTTCTTTTGATTTTTTTTCCAACCATTTTTAAATATAGGAACCACTCTTACCTTGTAGTTAATACAAAAACTGTTAGCGGTCCAGATCAGACCCATAGACTGTAGTTTGCTGACCCCTGAGCTAGGTTCAGGAACAGATTCCAACCTGTGTGCTAAGCAAACTAGACAAAGTCTATTTGCGGCAGGCTCAAGCGGGTCGCTGCTTTCTCTAGTTTCTCCTCCTAGATAGGTAAACATGGTCAGCCCTTCCTTCATTTAAGAGAGAAGAAACAGAAACTCCTATTTTGTCTCAGGTCTAACCCAGATTTCCTCATGGCCGAATCCTTTGTGTAGTGAAGGAAGGTGATGCCTGACTCCCTTGTGTCTACTGTTAGCTAACAGAACCTGGAGGAAGGGAAAGGTATTTAGAACCCCTAACTTTCCGACAAGACCATAATGCATCTCTAGACTATGTTACGCCCTTGGGGAGCTTCATTCTCCCTCAGTGAAAATCTGACGTGTTTAAAGAAGGAAAAAAAACTGCCCTGTATCTTTCTAGGAAAAAAATGGAATGATTCACATTTGTGAATAGTGGCCTTCATAATATGGATCACTATACACAAACACTAATACACTTATGAAAAGTGAATTATGTGATAGTTTTAAGATGAGCCTACCTCCCTGAAGAGCCTCTGCTTCTTTGTCCCCACTAACTGATCCAGAAATCATGTTCACATGATGGGTCTGCTGAGTCAGGTATTCCTGGAAATCTTTCACAAAATCCAAAGGCTCTGGTTTCTTTTCACCCATCTTTGTTTTTTTTTTTTTTTTGAAGTTTACAGTTTGTTATACCTAAGGAAAAAAACCAAATAATTTTACACTATTTAAGGAGATTCAGTACATATTAAAACAACCACAGTAGCAAAGATTATTATGTGCAAGGCACTAAACAAAGCAACAGAGAACAGAGCCTTTAAATATCTTATACTCTTCCTGGTGAACTAAATAAGACATATACAAAACGTTGAAACATTAATATATTTAACATTTAAATAAACTGGATTCAAACTTAGTCTTACAGGATGGAAAGAAATTACAAAGACAGAAAAAAGAGAAAAGTCCAGATGAAAGAAATAGGTACATCAGCAAGGATTATCAATGAAGGAGACAGTAAAGAAACCAAGTGGCTTAATCAGGGCTGTCAGAGAATTTTCTGGATGATGGACATGCTGCATATCTGTGTTGTCCAATACAGCTGCTACTAGCCACATGTAGCTACTGAGCACTTGAAGTGTGGCTAATACAAATGACCCGAGTTTTAAATTTTTACTTTATTTCAATTGAAATAGCCAAATATGGCTAGTGACTACCATATGGAACAGCAAAGTCTCTTAAATCATAGGGTTCACATGAATGAAAAATCTAGAAAAGGTGATCTAGAAGAGGGGGTGGCAAACCTTTTCTCTAAAAGGCCTGATAGTACATATTTTAGGCTTTACAGGTTATGCAGTCTCTGTCATAACTACTCAATTTTGTCATTGTATCTAAAAACAGCCACAGACAATACGTAAGCAAATGAGTATGACTGTGTTCCAACACAGCTTTACAAAAACAGACACAGAGCTAGGTTTGGCCTACAGGCTGTGGTTTACCGACCCCTGCCCTCAAAATCCAAATCACCACCTCCACCACCACTCATCATCCTATTAACTCTAAGAATGGGGGGTAAAATTACGAAAGGAAAAAATCTCTGATGCTGATGTACAGAAGGGAAGTCTCAAGTGAGATTTTGTAATCACAAACTAAACTGGTCCTCACGTAGGTTTATGGCCCAATTTCACAAATCAAATAACCAGAAAGTTTTCTAGTAAGAACAAGATGAGGAAGTCTAACACCCAGGAGACAAAATGTCTTTTCTTCTAGTAAAAATATTTTTATGCAACTGTATAGTTTTCTTAAATATGTCTTATGCTAAAAATATCCTTTCCTAAACTCTATTTAATGAGTAATTTTCTATCTAAAAAAGTTCTCATAAAGCTAAAGATTTGTCACTTCTCAGCATGTATGCTTAACTTCTTCTTGAAGCATAGCATACACACAGAAGAGCACATAAATTCTAAGGGTAGAGGTTGGTGAATTATCACAAAGTGAACATATCCATGAAATAAGCAGCAACATCAAGAAACAGCAAGGCTACCTGCATCCCAGGAGTCCCCTCGTGCCCCTTCCAGCGCTACTCTGCCTGTGCCTCAAGGGCTCTGAAATTGCTAGGTCACAGGGTATGCACATATTCAGCTGGAGATAATGCCAAATAGTTTTTCAAAGTGATTATACCAATTTACACTCCTACCAGCAGTGAACAAGAGTTCTATTGCTCCACATCCTTGCCAACACTCAGGTATTGTTTGCCTTTTTCATTTTAGCCATTCTGGTGGGCGTATGGTGGTATTGTTCTGGTTTTAATCTGTTTTCCTTGATAATTAACGAAGTTGTGTGCTTTTTATGGTAATTAGCCACTTAGATATCCTCTACTTCATATTCAGTGAAGTATCTGTTCAAGTCTTTTGCTCATTTTTCTATTGGGTTGTCTTTTTCTAATTAATATGTAAGAGTCCTTTATCATATTCTGGATATGAGTTCTTTATTAGATATGTGTATTTTAAGTATCTTCTCCCACTCTGTAGTTGCCTTTCCGTTTTCTTATGGTAACTTTCGATGAGCAGAATTTCTTAATATAGTCCAATTTACCCATTTTCTTCCTTTACATTTAGGGTTTATGTCCTTGCCAACATTTTACTTGAAGATGTTCTCCTGTATTTTCTTCTAAAAGCTTTATGATTTTTTTCACCTGTCACTTTTTTTTTTTACTTTTTATTAAGATGATGATAGTTTACAACCTTGTGAAATTTCACACCTTTCACATTTTTATCTGGAATTGAGCTTAGCATATGATGCGAGGTAAGAGTCAAAATATACTTTTTTTCCAAGGAGATATCCAATTGTTCTGGCAACACGAATTTAATAGACCAGGCTTTCTCCACTAGACTCTATTATCACCTTTCTAAATCAGGTGATTATATATATGTGATTCTATTTCTGGATTCTCTATTCTGTTCCACTGGTCTATTTTCGTCTATCCTCACATTAATACTACACAGTCTTAATATTTCAGTAATTTAAATCCACAAGTTATATTTTTCTTCTTTAAGAATGTTTGAACTACTCTGGGTTCTTTTCAGCCTAAGTTTTCAATGGCAGAACTGCAAGGTTGTGAAATGAGAGGGTTCCATAAAAGCACATTTCCCAATTAACAAAAGCTTGAGTAGCGTTTTAAGAACCAAAACTATTTTAATTGACTTAACTGGAAATACACTAACCCTTGACTACGTTACTACTATAGATTATATACTGTACAACAGTGCAGTAATATCCTTAGGAACTAATGAAGAACACAGTGCTGTTTTTGATTTCTGACCAAAACCAAAACTCCTGTTTACTGGCTCCAGACTGATATATCTTATTTTTGTACTTTTTGGCTTCCTCTCTCCTTACATCTAATTTGGTCTTTATGCCACACACATTTAGCCAAATAAAGCTGTGCAGGTGACCAAATTCTCACTATTCTTTTTTTTTTCTGAGGAAGATTAGCCCTGAGCTAACTGCTGCCAATCCTCCTTTTTTTGCTGAGGAAGACTGGCCCTGAGCTAACATCCATGCCCATCTTCCTCCACCTTATACATGGGATGCCTGCCACAGCATGGCTTGCCAAGTGGTGCCATGTCCGCACCTGGGATCCAAACCGGCGAACCCTGGGCCACCGAAGCGGAACGTGCAAACTTAACTGTGAGAACTTAACAGCTGCGCCACCGGGTTGGCCCTGTTTTACTACTCTTAATGCAACATTTGTTAATAGTTCCTTTCCTCCCTTCTTAGAAGTTACCAAGAGGTTTCAAAAAGGTATTATTATTACTACCCCTTTTCACTATTTTCTAGAAGGTTGAAGCTACTGAAGTCTATCCTCTGGATGAACAGAATATTATAGCATTAGGTCAAACACACTAGCTGTAAGACTCTGAACAGGGACTTCTCTCAGCTTTAGCTTCTTATTTTGTAAAATGGGATAACAGTACCAACCTGCAGTGCTGTTCTAAGTTTTACAGGTATGTATGTGTATCTCACATGTGCAGCATATGATATGTTCTCAGACAACAGTAGCTATTTTTGCAGCAAAAAATGGTTACACTTTAGATTAAGAAATTCCTCACTGTCCCATATTCAAAGTGTTTTCCCTTTTCTAAAAGGTCATTAACTGAGCCTCTTATGTTATCATTTTATACATCTGTTTCTTAGTTACAATGAAACAAACATGGTCCACCTTAGTCTCTCATTAATTCATATACACCATTTGCAATTTCCCAAACTCAACTCTTCTTATTTTACTGTTTTAGGCCACCTCTTTAAGTCACTTGCTTTAGTCTGGCTCAACTTTCTCAATCTTAAGGATTAGTATTGGTTTCTGAACAAGTTTGTTTCAGTTGCTTTTGCCCATCTTACATGTTTACTTTGGTTTTCCACGTTTCCTAATCATTGTAGTATTATCTGTTTTGTGACTATAGTTTTTCCTGCTAATTATTTGTCCTTAAAAATTACCCCTTTTGGGGCCAGTCCCGTGGCCGAGTGGTTAAGTTCTGCTTTGGCAGCCCAGGGTTTCACCTGTTCGGATCCTGGGTGCAGACATGGCACAGCTCATCAGGCCATGCTGAGGTGGCATCCCACATGCTACAACTAGAAGGACCCACAACTAAAATACGCAACTATGTACTGGGGGGACTTGGGGAGAAAAAGCAGAAAAAAAAATTAGCCCTTTGGTTAGGGGAAAAAAAAAAGTGAGCCAGTCAGCTCCAATGAAAAAAATTATTAAGAATTAGATCAAGAATAATCTATAATAAGATTCTATTTCAAAAAAGCTGAAAGGAAAAAAGGACAATTCAAAACACACAGGACTAGGGAACAAAGTAAAAATATATATATAAAAAAGTAAGAAATGGGGGCTGGCCTTGTGGCCGAGTGGTTAAGTTCGAGTGCTCTCCTTCGGTAGCTGGGTGTTCACCGGTTCAGATCCTGGGCGTGGACCTACACGCTGCTCCTCAAGCCATGCTCTGGTGGTGTCCCACACAGAAGAACTAGAAGGACCTACAACTAACATATACAACTATGTACGGGGGCTTTGGGGAGGGGGAAAAAAAAAAAGACGAAGATTGGCAACAGATATTAGCTCAGGGCCAATCTTCTAAAGAAAAAAAAGTCTCCATACATAATCAAAGAAATCATAATGAAATAATAGTATGAAAAAAAAAGGTAAGAAATATAGCAGACAGAGGTATAGAATGAGTTCCAGAAAGACAGAGGAAAATACAGAAACGTTTTTTAAAAATAATGATCAAGAAATTTCCAGAATTAAAGATCCCTTTTAGATTGAAAGGGAGCATAGAATGCAAAATAGAATATATGATAATAAAACACCACTTAGACACACTATTGTGAAATTTAAAAACCTCAAAGACAAAGAAAATAATATAAAACTTTCTGGAGAGAAAAGGCAGCCCACCCACATAAGAAAACAATCAGACTGAAACAGGAGTATCAATGGCAACACTAGGTGCAGGAAAACTACAGAGGACTCATTTATTCAAACTTAGAATGTTTTAACTTCCTCAAGCTAACAAAGGATATCTCCAAAAATCTATATTACAATTAATGGAGAAAATTTCGATGCATCCCATTTAGAATCAAGAAGGCAGGAATGCTTTCTACCACTACTGCTATTCAACACAGCACTGGAGGTAGAGGCCCCTCACAATAAAAAGGAAAAAAGAAAATAACAGGTAAAAGGTATAAGGATTGGGGGAATATAAGACCAAAAAAAAAAAAGAAGATGATCTAGGAAATAGTGTTTTTTTAAAATTGTAAAAGCTGTAAGGCCCTACAGAGTGTCTGTGTTTTAATTATAAAAGTTCTAATTAGAAAGAAATCTGAGTATTTACACTGCAACTCAGCATCACTTCTTGCCAATCAGTTCATACGAAAACTGATATGTTTCCACTGGAAAATATCTGAATATATTTTGATAGGCTTCAAAAGCAAGAAAAATCTTACCATACCCTGATTAGAAAGTATAACACTGCTTCGGTTTGTGACAACGTAAAAAAAATGCACGAGATTGCCAGTAAGCAGGCAGAAGAAAATGATATTTTTACACATGCACCTCAAATTTGAAGAACACAAATGAGCCTAATTACAGAGGATGGCTGGCATATTTTGACAGTCTTGGCTATTACCACATTGTCACATTATAAATTTCACTGTGTTCCCTGCCATAAATTGTGTGATTTTCAATCATAATGTATGATGGACTAAAAAAAGAAAAACAAAAACAAACGATACCAATGCAAAAAGGGAAGATAACTTGTAAACATGAAAGAAAACTATTCTTAGAGATTAAATTATATTGATATGGTTTATAACCTCAGACATTCTGCAAGGATTTAAAAATTAAGCATCATTCCATCCCTAAGCATTTCTGTGCCCACTTGACCTACATCACCTCTGTCTCTCACACGCTCTCTCACATGCTCTCTCACAAACACACACACACGAACATGCACAGACAAGCCCTTGCAGAGCTCTAGTCTGTGGAACAGACTAGCATGAATGAAAGGTGCCCAAATCTGAATAGAGTCTTGGTTCAAAACCCAGCTTTCTCTATCTCAAGTCAGTATTTCTAAGCACAATAAACAGAAAAAGAACAATAATACTGAAACTACAGAAGCTTCCCTGATACTGAAAGAAAACAAAGGTTTTATATCCAAACCTATCCTATCCTTTCTTTAATAAAGTAATCATCAGTCTCAGGACTGAAAGTTCAGTCTAAGAACTCCACAAATTAAGTGCTATCAAGAGATGCCTCTAAGACGCTGACAAACTTAAGAACCTTTGCAAACATAACATAAAAATCTATCTTATGAAATCAGCGAACTATAATGTTTTAATTAAAAACATCTTTTCTACTAGCCATGAATTCAACACCTTGGAGCTTGTTAGCCAAAAAGTTACTCACACAAAATTTCAATGTGTAAAATCATGTAATTAGAAAAAGAAACATATTTAAGAGTTCTCCAATTTTGTTATAGATTTGGGTGGTGTATTCCAAGTCTGATCCACTTTTTCTGCTAATTGACATCTAATTATATCAACCAAAGAGAAGTATTCCCATACGTTATGATTATCATTCCACATGATACAACAGAAATTGAGTCCTCCCTGTGATAACTCTGAGTGTAGTTAAACTAAGGGTCTAGTATGGTATTCTGTGGGGTGTAGGTACATGTCTATCTAGAAACTAGCTAGAATGTACCTAAATTACTTTTATGCCGATAGCTTCTCCCAAATTATCTGCTCAAGGCTCAAAAATAAGGCTCTCACAAAATAACCAGAGGCCACCCACGCTAGTGAAGGAAAGAAGCATTTGAGAAATAAGCTTTGGTATCCCAAAAGACACAAAAACCTCTTTACCTTTAAGCAGGTAACTTAAACTACTCTCTGATCTTCCTTGGTTTTTGATAAAGGATTTATTCATACCAGGTCCTCTGATCTTTCTTCTTCAGTCTCATATTATAAATGGGAAGTTGTTCATCAATACACACACACATGCACACACAACCTCTTAACCAGGAGCTCACAGAACAGAGGCATCATGATGTGAATTAGAAAACAACCACAACTATGCAATAGAGGTAATACAAGGACCAGAAGAGGCTCTTCCCCTACCTTCTTCCCAAAGTCTATCTTTTTTATCAGCTATGGGAAAATTCTGAGAACAACATGATTAGAGAATGGCAAGATCTATTTTATTTACCTACTATTTTCAAGAAGGGTTACTAACCATAAGGTAGAACGCTTTACAAGTAACTTACTTATATAATAATTTGGGGTTTAGGCAGGCCTCTCCACATAAAGTGATTGCAGTTCAGCAGTTGTGTTTACTTTTAAAGCCTAATGATTGTCATCACTGAAAGATTTACTCTGTCAGAGAATACACATCAGTGGAGAGGTCTGACAAATGAGGCTTGGTTTGTATAGAGAGTAACATGGACCTTCAAAGAGAATTAGAACACATTTCCTCTGATTATAGAACTGTCAAAAAACCAAATTCTTTGAAGTCAAAAAAGGGACATTTTTGATACAAGTTACAAGAAATCCAAAAGAAGAGTCACAATCTAACCTTTTCACCCCAAATCAGTTCCTCCTTTGTCTTGCCACTCCAACATTGATGAAATGTAGAGTAATAAAAATTTACTCTGGAGACACACCAAGGGACTCCAAAAGGCCATGGAGGGAATTTCAACTAAAATTGGAAAGCCATACAGAGGTCTGCAAAGAAAAGTACACCACGAATCAAAACCTTTATGACAAAAACTTAATTAGCATCTACAGGCTTAATAAACTAATAAAATAACTTGTGCCAATTTTACCATTACCAGAAGAGAAAATTAAGCTAAGAGATAAAGAACAAAGCAACAGGTTCACTCCAACAAAAGATCCAAAGAATCACCGAACAGTAACATGCAGTAGTATGACTATTGTTTTTTTTCCCAAGTGGATTTCTTAAGATTTCCTTTTTGGAAAATTTTCAATGTCTTTCTAAATTCAAGTTATTAATTTCATTTGCTCTTAATATACTTCTAAAAGGATCAGGCTTAGTACTGCTGAACAGCTACAGTGGCATAAAAACAATGCGCCAGTCCTACAGGAAAACATTTGTGGGAAAGGGTTAGGGGCAAAAAATACCAAACATCTCAATTCGCTGTAACGAATTCCCAAACGTATACTCATCTGTAGCTGTGCTGAAGGCAAGACATAAATCAAAATTAAATGGAATTTACAAATTGTTAATCCAGACGTTTAAAAAGTCGTTTTAAAGAAGTTTAGTTTCTTCTAAACTGAATTTCCTTAGATCTCACAATTTAAAGAGCCTTTATTTGTTCTCCAGCTTGTCACTCTTCAGTCAGCTTCTGAATAACACATAAAGGGGACACTAAACGGACCACGTGGTTAGTGATAGCTGGAACCAACCTAACTTCAATTCAGAGTCACACAGTTACCGAACACTTACTAGGTGCATGGCTGGGCTACTCCCACTCCACACAGTTTAACAACAGACTTAAACCCTGCATGAACCTGAACAGTTCTTTGCTGCAAACTCCTCCCCCAACCTCACATCTCCCCAAAACAGAGTGAACAAATGGATCCCGCAGTATCATTAGATAAAAGACGAAGGTTTTAAAAGTCCTTCTCCCAACGAGCAGCCGGGGACCGGCGTCGGGGCGGTATCCTCACTAAGATTCGAAGGGACATCCTCACCAGGATTCGGAACACCTAGGAGACCCGCGCCTCGGCTGACCCCCAACCCCTGGGACCCGGTGAAGAGCAAACCTCAGGGCGGCCCCCGCACGACCACCTGTCAGAGCGAGAGGCAGCTTCCGACTCTGGAGCCTCCAAGCCCCTGCCCAACGGCGCCGTAGACCAGGCGCCACTCATTCGGGGCTCCCGGGCCACAGGCACCGCACCCTCCGCACTCGGGCCAGGAACGACCCGGGTGGTGACCCTGCCGGCCGACAGGCCGACCGACCACGCCCGACCCTCCACTGGGGCTGAGTCTCGGGCAGGGTTAGCCGGCCCGCCGCGATCCTGGCTCTTGCTTCCCGCCGCTCCTTCTTAACGGTCCTGTTCAGCCATGTCGCCGCCGTCCGAGCGAGCAGCCTACTACTTACCACCTGACAACCGCACCGAGTAACCCCCACCGCCTTGTTCAACGCCGCTGCCGTCGCCGTCACCGCCGCCGTCTTCGTCACCCTCGCAGCCGCTACCGCCGCCATGTTTGTTGTGTCTCCAGTTCCCTTCCCGCCCCACTGCCTTGCCCAGGTCTCGCGTGAGCAGGGCGTAGAGCGAAAGCGGAGAGGATCCTATCTGTCTCTCTCGGGTTTCCGTAGGCACGAGGGGGCGTGGTCAAGGGGGCGGGAGGTGAGGCCGAGGGGGCGGGGCCTTGGCGTTGCCCGCCTCCAAGCCTTGAAGCGCTGAGCGGAGGCGTAGAAGAAGGTATTCCAAAGATCCGCTAAGCGGCCAGACCAGCTGCGGGGATGGAGGGAATGGTAATGCGACCGTTGCGCGGCGGCGCGCTGGTGAGTGCGCTAGCGGCGGGCGTCCTGGGGGTCCGGGAAGACGTTAGTCCGGTCGTTGGGGTCTTCTCCTAACGTAACGGCGACGCCCCCTCCTCGTCGTGGGCTCGCCCTCCGTCGCTCCACCAGGTCGGTCTCAGACCTTTGACCGCGGGCCGGCCACAACCCTGACCTTCCTCCAGGCCTCCGGCCGAGCCGGCTCCGCTTGTGTAAGGAGGGCTGAGTGTAGCATCTGGTGAGAAGGGGGCTGAGGTCTGGTCTAGAAGCTTCTTTGGCAGAACGAGCAGCTTGTATGGGATTGCAGAGTAACGTCTGCAAGATCTCCTTTTCAGGCCATTGGGCCCTGGGAGCCACCGACTCTAGGATCTTTGGAGCCATTTTGCAGAGATGTCACCTCTGCGATGCCGTCTTTCCTCAACGATTACATTTCCTTCCCCCCCGCCCCAAAAGATTGTGAAAATAAAGGCACAGTCTCATTCTGAGCAGAGTGTATGCGTGTCCTCCGTTCCGCGGCCCTGCTCCAAAGTTCAGAAGGGACCTCGGACTTGGTCGCACTTAAAACGACCAGACGAATTCCCTCTGCACTTTAGTCCATGAGTGGGGCCCGAGCATCTTCCATGGGTGAGCTCACCGCGGTAGAGTGGAACCCGTTCCCGTCTCGCTTCTCAGAGCTTGAGCTGAAACCGGGAATATCCACCTGTTGTACCTAATTCTCCTCTCTGCCCCGACGACGCAAACTGTTGATTCTTCAACCCCTCTTGTGTCGGTGTTCTCATTAACGTTTCTTCTCAACAAGAGATTGCATATATGACAGTGGTCCCATAAGAATAGTACCATACAGCCTAGGTGTGTAGTAGGCTGTCCTGTCTAGGTTTGTGTAAGTACGTTCTGATGTTCAACAATGACAAAATTGCCTAATGATTTATTTTTGAGACAATGTCCCTGTCGTTAAGCAACACACGTGAGTGTACCTGGTAAGGCGTTGGACCCCAGTTAATCGCACAATTAAAAAAAGAAATTTAAGTTCATTAATAATTCCATCTTTTAAGATTTCTTTGGAAATAGAGGGAAGTTAGTGTCTGGTTTTGTTTTTATAGATTGGTAGTTCAGGAAAGAGCACTTGTTGACTTGGCAAATGTCACACAGAAGGCAAAGGGGGGCGACCCAGTGGCGCAGCGGTTAAGTGCGCCTGTTCCGCTGCGGCGGCCTGGGGTTCAATGGTTCAGATCCCGGGTGTGGACATGGCACCGCTTAGCACACCGTGCTGTGGTAGGCGTCCCACATGTACAGTAGAGGAAGATGGGCGTGGATGTGAGCTCAGGGCCAGTGTCCTCAGCGAAAAGAGGAGGATTAACAGCAGTTAGCTCAGGGCTGATCTTCCTCAAAAAAAAAGCGAAGGCAAACAGGCCCCCTTTATGCTGAGTCCCTGGCGCAGTGCCCTGTCTTGGTTTATTAGAGAGATTGTGATATGGAAGTTCTGGTTTGGGGATATGAAAGCAGAGAAAGGATCGACTTAAGACCTAAAGTAAGAAATGCAGTACTTAAATCTTAGAAGAGATATCCTGGCTCAAGTCAGAGCTCAGTGAAAGCTCTATCCAGAGGAAGATCGGCAGTCCTTGACCTATTTGGAAATAGAGAAATGAACATTGCATAATTCACTGTATGAAGGAACATATGAATCTTGAAGGATGAAGTGACATTAATAAGCAAATTCTGATACCTCTTCCTCCTCCGCCTCGTTGTGCTTTAGGAGAGATGCTGCCGAGGCTGGACTCTGCCTGTGTCTACCGCAGAGGCTAAGGCAGTGGGTGAAATGTGCCTACTATAGTTCCAGCAACTGACCATTTACCTAATAGGGCCACATCCACGTCGATTCTAAGTTCAGTATTAAATATTGCCCCATAAACCTGCAGAACTATGTATATACCATATTGATCCTTACATCCCAAGGAACATAAAGACATCATGAAAATCACTGTTCTCATTTGCATTAGGTTAATTAACGTAAAGCGACAACAAGCAGTGAGTATAATGAAGCACGTTGGCATTTAACCTTGTATTCATTACACAGAAACTCAGCATGTGGGCCTTGCCCCCCCCCCACTACTGCCTGTTGGAATACCTCTTACAGTGACATGTTTTAGACAACAGGTACAAATTTATTTGACATAGAGACACAGTGTCTAAGTATTCATTAAATTCTTCTAAATTGACTTAATTCTCATAAGCCATACCAATTCCTGTAACTTTAAAGCTGAAACATTTGGTATCTCCAATTTTAAAGTGATTTTTTTAAATTTACTTTCAGGGGCGGGGGGTGTGCAGTTGAATTTTTTTTTTAATGATTGGCACCTGAGGTAACAACTGTTGCCAATATTCTTCTTTTTTTCCTGTTTTCTCTCCCTAAATCCCCCCAGTACATAGTTGTATGTTTTAGTTGTGGGTGCTTCTAGTTGTGGCATGTGGGACGCTGCCTCAGCATGACCCGATGAGCGATGCCATGTTCTCGCCCAGGACTGGAACTGACGAAACCCAGGCTGCCAAAGCAGAGCATGTGAACTCAGCCACTCAGGCACGGGGCAGGCCCCCATCCTAGGAAGTAGTTTAATCTTTGAGCTGCAGAGGCTGATGCTGACAAAGATTAAGTGCCTGGGGGCCGGCTGGTTCGGATCCCGGGTGTGGACGTGGCACCGCTCATGAAGCCATTATGTGGCAGGTGTCCCACATATAAAGTAGAGGAGGATGGGCATGCATGTTAGCTCAGGGCTAGTCTTCCTCAGCAAAAAGAGGAGGATTGGCAGATGTTTTCAGGGCTGATATTCCTTAAAAAAAAAAGAAAAAAAGATTAAGTGCCTGACTAAAACTTGCTCAGCTAGAAAGTGATAGAGCTGGTTTGATTGTAAACTTAACCTTCATTCACGACTGCCTCCCCTTCCTTAGAGGTATCAGAGACCTGTCTTGTTTGGATTTGTTGGTTTATTCTGGCTCATCCCCCCAATAACTCTGGGTGGAGGGGGTGGGGTGCCTTTGCCCAGGCAAAGTGAGATCAGTCTTAGGGATCTTTAAGTTTAGGACAGGGTCCTTGACCTCAAGAAAATTACATTTTTAATTCAGGAGACAAAGTATATGTGTAAAGAAGTGCAAATTAGGACAGTAGAAGACAGCGTATTGCCAACGCCAAATAAATAACATGGACAGATGTGCATATAGGCGGTGGGACTTGAACTGAGGTTCGAAAGAATTGACGAGTTAGGTTTAGGTAAAGCAGCCCAGGGTGGAGATTCCATGCCAAGGAGCTGTGTACACAAATACGTGGAGGTAGGAATATACCATGTTTCTTTAAGAAAGAATTATTCCAGGATAGCTAACCTGGCAAGTTGGCAGAGGGGTGGAATAGCTTCAAAAGACAGGGCCTTAATCACATTTAAGGTGTTGCGTTTGTTCTTGTTCCTATAGCAGTGAGTGTTTCCAAACAGCAGCATTACTCAGCAGTACAGAAATGGCATTTTTTTTTTGCACATGCAACTATATCTGTGTTTCCCACCATTCTGGCAGCAGGTGCCAGGAAGACTACATAGCCATAAAGATCTCTGGCAGCCGTAAGATTCTTTCTCCTTTCTCTCAGGATCCTTGCATACTAGCGTTACATTGGGCTTGTATTGTCTTGCTTCCTTTTTTCCTAAAAAGGGAAACCTTGCTAGATGAGGGTTTGTCAGTTTTGCACTGTTAACATTTGAGGCCAGATAATTCTCTGTTGTAGGAGGCTTTCCTGTGCATCATAGGATGTTTAGCACCCCTGACCCCTGTGACAACCAAAAATGTCTCCAGACACCGCCAAATGTGCTCTGGAGGCAGAATCGCACCCCTAATTGAGAACTGCTGGTATAGACCTGTGCTCCATGAAGGTGGGAAAATGTGGCCTTTCTCCTTATAGCCTGGTAGAAAACACTCTCTCAACCTGCTGTCTGCCACACCCAGTTTGTTGACTATAGAAATTGATCTTCAAGATACCAACAAGAGCCATTGAGATTCTGAGGTGCTGTTTGCCAAAGGGTTTTGTTTTTTTTAATTTTTAAAAAAATTGTTTTTGTTAAGGTTATGAAAGTTAACATCCTTGTGAAATTACAGTTGTACATCATTATTAGTCAGGTTGTAGGTACACCACTTCACCCCTAGTGCCCTCCCCCCACCACCCTTTCCCCTGGCAACCACCGATCAGTTCTCTTTGTCCATATGTTAGCTACCACCTATGAGTGGAGTCATACAGAGTTCGTCTTTCTCTGTCTGGCTTATTTCACTCAACATAATACCCTCAAGGTCTATCCATGTTGTTGTGAATGGGACGACTTTGTCCTTTTTTATGGCTGAGTAGTATTCCATTGTGTCTATATACCACATCTTCTTTATCCAATCATCAGTTGCTGGGCACTTAGGTTGGTTCCATGACTTGGCTATTGTGAATAATGCTACGATGAAGATAGGGGTGCATGGAACTTCTGGAATTGCTGATTTCGGGTTCTTAGGATAGATACCCAGTAGTGGGATGGCTGGGTTATAAGGTATTTCTGTTCTTAACTTTTTGAAGAATCTCCATACTGTTTTCCATAGTGGCTGCACCAGTTTGCATTCCCACCAAGTGTATGAGGGTTCCCTTTTCTCCACAGCCTCTCCAACATTTGTCACTCTTGGTTTTGGATATTTTTGCCATTCTAACAGGTGTAAGGTGATATCTTAGTGTAGTTTTGATTTGCATTTCCCTGATGATTAGTGATGATGAGCATCTTTTGATGTGTCTATTGGCCATCCGTATATCTTCTTTGGAGAAATGTCTGTTCATGTCCCCTGCCCATTTTGTAATTGGGTTGTTTGATTTTTTATTGTTGAGTTGTATGAGTTCTTTGTATATTATGGAGATTAACCCTTTGTCGGATAAATAACTTGTGAATATTTTTTCCCAATTAGTGGGCTGTTTTTTTGTTTCAATCCTGTTTTCCCTTGCCTTGAAGAAGCTCTTTAGGCTGATGAAGTCCCATTTGTTTATTCTTTCTATTGTTTCCCTCATGTGAGGGGTTATGGTGTCTGAAAAGATTCTTTTGAAGCTGATGTCAAAGAGTGTACTGCCAATATTCTCTTCTAGAAGACTTATTGTTTCAGGCCTAATCTTTAGGTCTTTGATCCATTTTGAGTTTACTTTAGGAAATGGTGAAAAAGAATGGTTGATTTTCATTCTTTTACATGTGACTGTCCAGTTTTCCCAGCACCATTTGTTGAAGAAACTTTCTTTCCTCCATTGTAGGCCCTCAGCTCCTTTGTCAAAGATTAGCTGTCCAAGATGTGTGGTTTTATTTCTGGGCTTTCAATTCTGTTCCATTGATCTGTGCATCTGTTTTTGTACCAGTACCATGCTGTTTTGATTACTGTAGCTTTGTAGTATGTTTTGAAGTCAGGGATTGTGATGCCTCCAGCTTTTTTCTTCTTTCTCAGGATTGCTTTAGCAATTCGGGGTCTTTTGTTGCCCCAAATGAATTTTAGGATTCGTTGTTCAATTTCTGTAAAGAATGACATTGGAATTCTGATTGGGATAGCATTGAATCTGTAGATTGCTTTAGGTAGTATGGACATTTTAACTATGTTTATTCTTCCAATCCATGTGCATGGAATGTCTTTCCATCTCTTTATGTTGTCGTCGATTTCTTTCAAGAAGGTCTTGAAGTTTTCGTTGTATAGATCTTTCACTTCCTTGGTTAAATTTATCCCAAGGTATTTTATTCTTTTTGTTGCGATCGTGAATGGGATTGAGTTCTTGAGATCTTTTTCTGTTAGTTCGTTGTTAGCATGTAGAAATGCTACTGATTTATGTATGTTGATTTTATACCCTGCAACTTTACTGTAGTTGTTGATTGTTTCTAATAGTTTTTCTATGGATTCTTTGAGGTTTTCTATATATAAGATCATCTCGTCTCCAAACAGCGAGAGTTTTGCTTCTTCGTTGCCTATTTGGCTTCCTTTTATTTTCTTTTTCCTGCCGAATAGCTCTGGCCAAAACCTCCAGTACTGTGTTGAATAAGAGTGGTGAAAGTGGGCACCCTTGTCTTGTTCCTGTTCTGAGAGGGATGGGTTTCAGTTTTTGTCTGCTGAGTATGATGTTGGCTGTGGGTTTGTCATATATGGCCTTTATTATGTTGAGGTACTTTCCTTCTATACCTATTTTATTGAGGGTTTTTATCATAAATGGATGTTGGATCTTGTCGAATGCTTTCTCTGCATCTGTTGAGATGATCATGTGGTTTTTGTTTCTCATTTTGTTAATGTAGTGAATCACGTTGATTGAGTTGCGGATGTTGAATGATCCCTGTGTCCCTGGTATAAATCCCACTTGGTCATGGTGTATAATCTTTTTGATATATTGCTGTGTTTGGTTTGCCAAAATTTTGTTGAGGTTTTTTTGCATCTATGTTCATCAGTGATATTGGCCTGTAGTTTTCCTTCTTTGTGTTGTCCTTGTCAGGTGTGTTTTGGTACGGTGTGTTTTCATTTTCATTTGTCTCCCGATAATATTTGATTTCTTCTTTAATTTCTTCAATAATCCATTGTTTGTTCAGTAGCATGTTGTTTAGTCTCCACATTTTTGGCCCTTTCCCAGCTTTATTCTTGTAGTTGATTTCTAGTTTCGTAGCATTATGATCAGAAAAGATGCTTGATATTATTTCAACCCTCTTGAACTTATTGATGCTTGCTTTGTTTCCCAGGATATGGGATCAGGGTGATGTTGGCTTCATAGAATGTATTAGGGAGTGCTCCATCTTCCTCTATTTTCTGGAACAGTTTGAGAAGGATAGGTATTAAATCTTCTTTGAATGTTTGGTAGAATTCTCCAGAGAAGCTGTCTGGTCCTGGACTCTTATTTTTGGGGAGGTTTTTGATTACTGTTTCTATTTCTTTACTTGTGATTGGTCTGTTCAGATTCTCTATTTCTTCCTGATTCAGTTTGAGTAGGTTGTATGAGTCTAGGAATTTATCCATTTCTTCTAGGTTGTTCAATTTGTTGGCATATAGTTTTTCATAGTATTCTCTTATGATCCTTTGTATTTCTTCGGTATCTGTTGTGATTTCTCCTCTCTCATTTCTAATTTTATTTATTTGAGACTTCTCTGTTTTTTTTTTTTAGTGAGTCTGGCTAAGGGTTTGTCGATTTTGTTAATTTTTTCGAAGAACCAACTCTTTGTTTCATTGATCCTTTCTACTGTCTTTTTTGTTTCAATATCATTTATTTCTGCTCTAATTTTTATTATTTCCCTCCTTCTACTGACTTTGGGCTTTGTTTGTTCTTCTTTTTCTAATTCCCTTAGGTGTCCTTTAGGTTGTTTATGTAAGATTTTTCTTGTTTATTGAGGTGAGCCTGTATTGCAATGATTTTCCCTCTTAGGACTGCCTTTGCTGAGTCCCAAATCATTTGGTTCGGTGTGTTTTCATTTTCATTTGTCTCCCGATAATATTTGATTTCTTCTTTAATTTCTTCAATAATCCATTGTTTGTTCAGTAGCATGTTGTTTAGTCTCCACATTTTTGGCCCTTTCCCAGCTTTATTCTTGTAGTTGATTTCTAGTTTCGTAGCATTATGATCAGAAAAGATGCTTGATATTATTTCAACCCTCTTGAACTTATTGATGCTTGCTTTGTTTCCCAAGATATGGTCTATCCTTGAGAATGTTCCATGCGCGATTGAGAAGAATGTGTAACCTGCTGTTTTTGGATGAAGTGTCCTATATATATCTATTAGGTCCATCTGATCTAATTTTTCATTTAATTCTATAATTTCCTTGTTGATTTTCTGTCTGGATGATCTGTCCATTGGTGTTAATGGGGTGTTGAGGTCCCCTACTATTATTGTATTGCTGTTGATGCCTCCTTTTAGTTTTGTTAATAGTTTCTTTACGAATTTTGGTGCTCCTGTGTTAGGTGCGTATATATTTATAAGTGTTATGTCATCTTGGTGGAGCATCCCTTTTATCATTATATACTGCCCCTCTTTGTCTTTCTTTATCTGTTTTGCTTTGAAGCCTACTTTGTCTGATATAAGTATGGCAACACCTGCTTTCTTTTGTTCATTGTTAGCTTGGAGTATTGTCTTCCATCCCTTCACTCTGAGTCTGTGTTTGTCTTTGGGGCTGAGGTGTGTTTCCCGGAGGCAGCATATTGTTGGATCTTGTTCTTTGATCCATCCTGCCACTATGTGCCTTTTGATTGGAGAGTTCAATCCATTCACGTTTAGAGTGATTATTGAAACGTGGGGGCCTACTGTTGCCATTTTGTCACTTGTTTTCTGGTTCTTTTGCATTTTGTCCTGATGGAGAGCTGTTACTTTGTGTTATTGTCCTTCTGCTTATCTCCTTTGTTCTGGATTTTGTAACCCCTTTCCTTTTTTTGATTTTTCAGGAATGAGGTTCTTCCTGAGCATTTCTTGAAGAGGAGGTTTTGTGGCGATGAACTCCCTTAACTTTTGTTTGTCTGGGAAAGTTTTTATTTCTCCATCATATTTGAAGGATATTTTCACTGGGTAGAGTATTCTTGGCTGCAGGTTTTTGTCCTTCAGAGTTTTGAATATTTCATTCCAATCTCTTCTAGCCTGTAAGGTCTCTCCTGAGAAATCTGCTGATAGCCTTATGGGGTTTCCTTTGTAAGTTATTTTCTTCTGCCTGGCTGCCCTTAGTATTTTCTCATTGTCGTTGACTTTTGCTGGTTTCACTACTGTATGCCTTGAGGTTGCTCTTCTTGCGTTAATAAAGTTTGGAGATCTATTGGCTTCTGTCACATGAAGTTCCATCTCTCTTCCCAAGTTTGGAAAGTTCTCAGCTATTATTTCTTTGAACAGGCCTTCTGCCCCCTTCTCCTTCTCTTCTCCCTCTGATATACCTATAATCCTTATGTTGCATCTCCTAATTGAGTTGGATAATTCTTGGAGAGTTTCTTCATTTCTTTTTAGTCTTAGTTCTCTCTCCTCCTCTGTCTGCAGCATTTCTGTATTCCTATCCTCCAAATTGCTAATTCTGTCCTCCATATTATCGACCCTACTGTTCAGAGAGTCCAGATTTTTCTTAATCTCCTCAATTGTGTTCTTCATCTCCAGTATTTCTAATTGGTTCTTCTTTATAGTGTCAAGCTCTTTTGTGACATAGCTCCTGAACTCATTGAGTTGTCTATCTGAATTCTCTTTTAACTCGTTGAGTTTTTTAATAATGGCAGTTTTGAAATCATCATCATTTAGGTTATAGATTTCATTGTCTTTGGGATTGTTTTCTGGGTGCTTATCATTTTCCTTCTGTTCTGGAGATTTAATATATTTTTTCATACTGCTTGATGGCTTGGATTTGTGCCTCGGCATAGAGATAGAGTTTAGTCGCTGCTTCCACTTGTTGCGACTGGTGTCGGGGGGGGCAGCTGGTTAGACTGCACCAACCAGGAACCCTGTCAGCTGTTACTGACTGGACCTGGACCCCTCCTCGTAGTCACAGTGGTCCTGTGGGGTCCCTTGTCGGTTGTGGTGGCAATTGCAAGGGGACCTCAGGCTGCTGATGCCTACTGTTGCAGCCACTTAGACGCGCTCCCTCCTTGTGGTCTGCAGCGGTGTTGTGGGCTTTCCCAGCAGCCAGGAGTAGGATCACCTATAATCGCCACTTTATCCCTAACAGAGCCCACAAGATCACACTTGTCCACTATAGGTCCCAGCAGAGCTATGGGTATCTTCTGCAGTCTGTCGTTAGCTCACCTAGCTGTGCTACTTTTGCCCCAGGGCCTTCCCACCCTGCGATTGCCAGTTGGGACCTCTCCACTAGTGCTGTGCAGAGGCTTTCGCTGAGGCTGCTGTAGGAACCTGGAGTTCCCCCCGGGCTACGTAGCCCTTTCACTGGAGCTGCACTCTGCCCCACTCCACTCTCATGGGATCTCTGGGAGCCCCTTGCCTCATCTGGGACACGGCCAGAGTCCGTGGGCCTGGCGGTGGCTTGTAAGCTGCTCCCTTGAGGGGAATTCTGCTCTAGGGAGCTTCCTGGTGTTCCAAATGCTGGGTGGGGCCTTCCTGCCAATGGCAAGCAGAGGCCCTCCCTGCTGGGGGGCTGCGGGACCCACAGAGGATCAAGGCAGTCAGTTAATGCAGGCTGAAAAGTAGCCTGAGGGCTTGCTGTTAGGTGGGGCCAGTCCCTAGGGTGGGTTGACTGCCCTGGCTGAACTGGATTAAATCTGTGCTCTAGTGGGTGTGGCTAACAGCCCAAGGGACGCACCTCAATGGCCCCCACCTGCGTCTGTATCAGCACGCCTGGACCAGCTCAGAACAACGGCCCCCACCAATGTCTCAGTCTCTGGAGAGGATCCTCCCCTCATCAAGATGCCCCCAGAGCCCACCAGGTGAGTCTCGTTTCACCAAAGGACAGTCAGTCTTCTCTCTGGTGATTTTAGGTTGCTGCAATGAGTGAGTTTGTGCGTGGGCCCTTTAAGACCCAGATCTTTCCGGCTTTCGGCCGATAGCTTTTCTGGGGTGTCCTCCCTGCAGTTAATAGCCAGCAAAGCCAGACAATATGACCCCCCCCCCTCAGTTGGGCTGAGTCCGAAGGATGGTTATAGCAGTATTGCCCCCGCTCTGGACCTCACTCCTCCAGGGAGGGCTGTGTACCTTAGGTTGGCTCCCGCCTGGCCAGCTGAGAAGCTCCGCTGCTCCCAAAGGTGGCTTTTTTCCTCTCTGGCCGCAGTTACTGCCTCTTCTGCTTTCGTCAGGACTGTCCCTTGTTGTGGGGGTTCTTTTTATCCAGTTTTCAGTTTTCAATCCAGGGTGATTCTTCCTAAAATTGTTGTAACCTGGTTGTGTTTGTGGGAGGAGGCGAGTTCAACGTCTGCTCACAGCGCCATCTTGACGAGACCTCCCTTTGCCAAAGGGTTTTACAAGGTAAAATGGTCAGTAGCTTGCAGAAGGAACCCAAAAGCACAGATACCACATAGACTATTTCAAAAGTTCACCTGTGGTGTAACAAGGCCCTCAACTAGGACGATACCACTGATGGTTGGAAAGCAAGACACGTTCATACAGGAAGACTTGAGAAGATTTGGCAATTATCTTGAAATGGAGGAATCAGGCGGACTCCACATTTTCTAAATGGAGTGGTTTAGTGATAGGCAAAGACTGGGACGTCTGGAGGAAAAGTAGTTAAGGGGAAAGAGAAGGAAAATGATTCATCCTCTTTTAGACTTTAGGCTTTAAAAAGTGTCAGTTCAACTTATAACTGGAAGTGTTGTGGAATCTAAGCAGGAGATGAATCTGGAAACTAGCAGAAAAATCAGAGCTAGAGATACAGGTGAGTACACTACAGACTACTTTGGGTGAATGTTGAAGAAAGGCAAAGCAAAAGGAGAATTAATGTAGGATGTCAGTTACAGGAAGCTTTGCGACAAATATGCTTTATTCAGAATTGGAGCAAAAGACGGAAAAGGATGTTTAAGTCCAGTCTTAAGAGCAAAAGTACAAGCAGAATTTGGGCCATATACATTAAACAACCCAGCAACAGAGGCATTATGGTTTGAGAAGTTTAAAATGCAGAATAAGTAACCTAGGGACAGGTTACAGAGATTCTAGAAAGCAATGAGGCAGGGTGTGAACTCTGTCCACTTAACAAGGGAGACCTGCTCTAGGTTCATAGGCTCCCTTCGTTCCATTTGGTATCCACTCGGCCCCTGCAGGTATTGGTGCAACTCCTGGTCTGGAACGCAGGTCTCCTGACTTCTGTTCCTTCTTGTACCAACCTGGTTTCCCTGAAAAAGAGGATGGGTCAAAGAAATTCCCAGTACAGTCAGGCACCATGTAACGTTTCTTCTCAACAAGAGATTGCATATATGACAGTGGTCCCATAAGAATAGTACCATACAGCCTAGGTGTGTAGTAGGCTGTCCTGTCTAGGTTTGTGTAAGTACATTCTGATGTTCAACAATGACAAAATTGCCTAATGATTTATTTTTGAGACGATGTCCCTGTCGTTAAGCAACACACGTGAGTGTACCTGGTAAGGCGTTGGACCCCAGTTAATCGCACAATTAAAAAAAGAAATTTAAGTTCATTAATAATTCCATCTTTTAAGATTTCTTTGGAAATAGAGGGAAGTTAGTGTCTGGTTTTGTTTTTATAGATTGGTAGTTCAGAAAAGAGCACTTGTTGACTTGGCAAATGTCACACAGGAGGCAAAGGGGGGCGACCCAGTGGCGCAGCGGTTAAGTGCGCCTGTTCCGCTGCGGCGGCCTGGGGTTCAATGGTTCAGATCCCGGGTGTGGACATGGCACCGCTTAGCACACCGTGCTGTGGTAGGCGTCCCACATGTACAGTAGAGGAAGATGGGCGTGGATGTGAGCTCAGGGCCAGTGTCCTCAGCGAAAAGAGGAGGATTAACAGCAGTTAGCTCAGGGCTGATCTTCCTCAAAAAAAAAGCGAAGGCAAACAGGCCCCCTTTATGCTGAGTCCCTGGCGCAGTGCCCTGTCTTGGTTTATTAGAGAGATTGTGATATGGAAGTTCTGGTTTGGGGATATGAAAGCAGAGAAAGGATCGACTTAAGACCTAAAGTAAGAAATGCAGTACTTAAATCTTAGAAGAGATATCCTGGCTCAAGTCAGAGCTCAGTGAAAGCTCTATCCAGAGGAAGATCGGCAGTCCTTGACCTATTTGGAAATAGAGAAATGAACATTGCATAATTCACTGTATGAAGGAACATATGAATCTTGAAGGATGAAGTGACATTAATAAGCAAATTCTGATACTTCTTCCTCCTCCGCCTCGTTGTGCTTTAGGAGAGATGCTGCCGAGGCTGGACTCTGCCTGTGTCTACCGCAGAGGCTAAGGCAGTGGGTGAAATGTGCCTACTATAGTTCCAGCAACTGACCATTTACCTAATAGGGCCACATCCACGTCGATTCTAAGTTCAGTATTAAATATTGCCCCATAAACCTGCAGAACTATGTATATACCATATTGATCCTTACATCCCAAGGAACATAAAGACATCATGAAAATCACTGTTCTCATTTGCATTAGGTTAATTAACGTAAAGCGACAACAAGCAGTGAGCATAATGAAGCACGTTGGCATTTAACCTTGTATTCATTACACAGAAACTCAGCATGTGGGCCTTGCCCCCCCCCCCACTACTGCCTGTTGGAATACCTCTTACAGTGACATGTTTTAGACAACAGGTACAAATTTATTTGACGTAGAGACACAGTGTCTAAGTATTCATTAAATTCTTCTAAATTGACTTAATTCTCATAAGCCATACCAATTCCTGTAACTTTAAAGCTGAAACATTTGGTATCTCCAATTTTAAAGTGATTTTTTTAAATTTACTTTCAGGGGCGGGGGGTGTGCAGTTGAATTTTTTTTTTAATGATTGGCACCTGAGGTAACAACTGTTGCCAATCTTCTTTTTTTTCCCCTGCTTTTTCTCACCAAATCCTCCCAGTACATAGTTATATGTTTTAGTTGTGGGTCATTCTCGTTGTGGCATGTGGCATGCTGCCTCAGCATGTCCTTATGAGCGGTGCCATGTCCACACCCAGGATCTGAACCAGCGAAACCCTGGGCTGCCAAAGTGGAGCACTGAAACCCAACCACTCGGCCACGGGGCTGGTCCCCAAATTTTTTTAAACCTTATTTTCAGTAGATAATTGTAGATTCTTAGGTAGTTGTAAGAGGTAACACAAAGAGATCCTGCATACTCTTTATCCAATTTGCCCCAATGGCCACATCTTACAAAACTATAATACAATATCACAACCAGGACATTGACATTGGTATGATCCCTCAAAGTTATTCAAATATCTCCCGTTTTATGTGTAAATTTGTATATTCTATGCTGTTTTGTCACGTGTATGTTTGTGTGTCCATCACCACAGTAAACCTACAGGACAGTTCCATCAGCACAAAGATTCTTGTGTTACCCTTGTGTAACCACATGACATGCCTAACAACCACCCTCCTCCTGCCCCACCTGTTCCTAACCCCTGATCTGTTCTCCATCTCTATAATTTTATCATTTCAAGAATGTTAGATAAATGAAATCATACATTGTAACCTTTTGGGATTGTTACACTCAGCATAATTCTCATGAGATTCAAACAAGTTGTTACCCAAATCAGTGGTTTGTTCCTTTTTATTGCTGAGTAGTATTCTGTTGAAGAGGAGGGAAAAACTTTTCCTCTACTCTCTTGGGTTCAGTGGTTGGAGTCTGAGAATAAACTGAGAAAAGACATTAACTGGAGGAAAAGGTTTATTTCATGTTCACAGGGGAGCCAACAAAAGAAGTAGGTGGCTCTGTAAATGGTTAAAGTTAAAGGCTTGTATAACTGAGCAGGGAAGAGGGAGGGGAGAAGTTGAATCTATGGGAAAAACAAACAAGCTTCTTTAGAAAAGAGAAATAGTTTTTTAGAAGGTAAGAAAGTTGGTGATAATGTTTATCTATACAGATATGAATGGTCTTTCCATAAAACTCCTCTGAGAGGGGATTTATGGTAGCCTCATTTCCCAAAAGTTGCTACTTTTAGTCAGATAAGGGAAGCTCTGAGAAGACTTTTTTCTTTCTTTTTTTTTTTTTAAAGATTGGCCCTTAGCTAACAAGTGTTGCCAGTCTTTTTTTTTTTCCCTTCTCCCCTAAGCCCCCCAGTACATAGTTGTATATTCTAGCTGTAGGTCCTTCTAGTTGTGGCATGTGGGACGCCACCTCAGCATGGCTTGATGAGCAGTGCTAGGTCCGTGCCGAGGATCTGAACCTGCGAAACCCTGGACCACCAAAGCTGAGTGCGTGAACTTAACCACTTGGCCACGGGGCCAGTTTCAAGACTTTTTTCAGCATCTGTTGAACCTCAGATGTCTTCAGCTTAAAATAATCTTTCTGGTAACTCTGGGGTTCCAAGTGAATCCCTACACCATGAGGGATATACCACGAGTGCTTAACCATTCACCTGTTGACAGACATCTAGGTTGTTTCCTGTTTTTGATTGTTATGAATAAAGCTGCTATGATCATTTGTGTGCAGGTTTTTGTTTAAACTTACTTTCAATTTTTCTAGGATAAATACCCAAGAGTGCAATTGCTGGATCATGTGGTAATTGCATGTTTATAAGAAACTACTAAACAGTTGTCTTTTTTTTTTTAAAGATTTTTATTTTCTCCTTTTTCTCCCCAAAGCCCCCCAGTACATCATTGTATATTCTTAGTTGTGGGTCCTTCTAGTTGTGGCACGTGGGACACCGCCTCAGCGTGGCTTGATGAGCAGTACCATGTCCGTGTCCAGGATTCGAACTGATGAAACACTGGGCTGCCTGCAGCGGAGCGTGCGAATTTAACCACTCGGCCACGGGGCTGGACCCCTGCTAAACAGTTTTCCGGAGTGGCTGTAGCATTTTACATTCCTACCAGCAATGTATGAGAAATCCAGTTTCTCCTCATCCTTGCCAGCAAGTGGCATTGTCACTGATTTTTTTGTTTTAGCCATTTGGATAGGTGTGTAATTATATCTCACTGTGTTAATTTACTTTTAAAATATCTTTTACTTTCCCGCTAAATTGGAGAATGAGATATTCTGGTTAGCTGACAGTTAAAAGGTCCTTCTTTTAGGCATTATACACATTTAATTATATCATAAAATAATATTTTACCTTTCCTTGATCCAGAAAGTTGAATCGGTGAAAATGATATTAAAAATACCATCAAAATGTACTTACCAAGGGTGAGCACTCTTTGTAGACTTACAAGTCAAAGAAGACTTAGAAAAATTAGATTTGTTCATGCTTCTATTATCTTTAGCCAGCATAAATATGCACATTCAATGTAAAAATTGAATGCGTAACATACTAAAAATAAACATGGGCAGATCTCTTCATTATCTCAGAGTAAGGAAAGTCATTCTACTTAAAAGCTGATTCCATCACCCAAAGAAAGAAAAAAATAAAAGATTAATAAAAGAAAGATTAATAATTTTGACAACATAAAAATAAAAAACTTCTGCATGAGAAAAACCAACCAAACAAAAAAACTATAAGCAAGGTCAAAAAGACAAATGACAAACTAGTTAAAAAATTTTTCAACTCCTGTCACCAAAGAGCTACTTTCCTTAATTTATATAGTACTCCTGGAAATCAACAGGAAAGAAAAAAGTGAAAGAAATTGAATAAGAAAATGGGCAAAGGACATGAATAAACAGAAAAAGAAATACAAGTGGTTCTTAAACATATGAAAAGGTGTTCAGAATCAAAAGAGAAACACTAATCTAAGAATACTTTTTTTATTAAAATATTGTTAGAAACGAGGTATAGTGTAAAGTCCAGGGCTTGGTAGAGTGGTGGGTGCAGAGCAGTGGCTACTTTCCACTAATGCTGGTTACTGAAGTCAGTCCCATGCAGTTAGCTAAATCCCCTTATCCCACCATGTGTAGTAACAAAAGGAATTCTGTTACCTCAGTACCATCTGTCTGGCCTCATGCTCAGTTATGCAGACAGTGTGGGATAGGTTGCAGAGAGACTGAAGAAAAGACCTGGAGGCAGCGTACAAGACATAAGGTTTATTGGAAGTTACATACAGGGAGTGGCCAGAGGTGGCCAGCTGAACAGAGTTGTGCACCACTACCCTGAATGGGAGGGGGTTGCTTACATAGGTGAGGAGCATAAAGGCTATGTGCTTGCCAAAAGAGGCTGTCCCTGGTACGGTCAGAATTCCCAAGAGCAGTAGCTCATGTGGAGGTGCTCTATGTTCCTTCATAAGGTAAGTTAAGATCTGGGCTGGCCAGGCCCTGGATCATTACAAATCCTGGCAGCTGGGGCCAGAAGGACACATGGCTCTTAAAGGGCTCGCAGTTTATTGCTGAACATGTGAGATCCTACACCATCTAACCCATTCCTTGCCCTGCCCCTTAGGTAATGACTTCAATTAGTTTTTTATGCTTCCTAAAGTGGGACCTGGTTTTAAAAGAAACAAGTGTTCTTATACACAATGGACTATCTTGCAACTATAAAAAACAGAATGAAGATACTCTAGGTCCAAATGTGGAAACATCTTGATACCAAACTTCTTAATCTCAAGTTCGCTGGTGCACAATAAGCCAATCACTAAGACACAGGTGCTTGGAGATGGAAGAACGGTTTATTCAAATTGGCCAAAATAAGAAGGCAGAAAGATGGGTTCTCTCAAATCTGCCTTAATAAAAGAAGAAAGCAGGGGGTCTCTATAGAGCTCTGGGGCTTGGGAGGAGGAGTTTTGGAGAAACAAGGGGGAAATCCATGTTTCTTTCCCTCCAGATAAGCCCTTGGGCAATTAGACTTCTGGGCATCCACAGCAGCTGGAGGCTGGTTATCTGGTGATCCTAACTTCCCTAAAAGCATTCTTTTTATTCTGCAAAACAAGCTCATAAATCCTGTGACCCTTGAGTCACCCTTCAGTTAAACAA
Source organism: Equus asinus (assembly GCF_041296235.1). Taxonomy (NCBI): domain Eukaryota; kingdom Metazoa; phylum Chordata; class Mammalia; order Perissodactyla; family Equidae; genus Equus; species Equus asinus. The sequence continues at coordinate 9,929,579 of NC_091791.1, read as the reverse complement.
GAAAACAGCATATTGACAAGATTAACTTCTTTTCATCTGTGTCTGTGTTGGGAACAAGGTCAAAGGTTAATTGCGTTCTTACTAAATATTTACAGTTAACCCTCAGGTACTGGCTTCAATCTCCAGAATATGTTGCCAGATGGGAAAAAGGAAGGTGCAGAATAGGGTACATAGTGTGCTACGTTTTAGAAGGGATAGGGAGGAAAATAAAGTGTATTTGCTTATATTTGTAAAGTCATATGTGACTTAATGACAAGAATGTGTTCTGAGAAATGTGTTGTTAGGTGATTTTGTCATTGGGCAAACATAATAGAGGGTGCTTACACAAACTTAGGTGATAGAGCCTACTACCCACCTAGGCTATATAGTACTAATCTTATGGGACCACCGTTGTATATGTGGCCCATAGTTAACTGAAACTTCATTATGTGATGATTGACTGTGTGTAAAGAATACTAGAAGGGTTCCTAGGAAGCTAATCAACAGGTTACCTATGGGCTGGTAATAGAGAAGTGGGCTGGATGGGAATAGGCCAACGGCTTTTTTGAACCTCATTACCTGTTCAAAACAAAAGAAGAAGGTTTTTTTTCCTTTTTCTCCCAAAAGCCCCCTGCTACATAGTTGTATATTCTTAGTTGTGGGTCCTTCTAGTTGTGGCATGTGGGACGCTGCCTCAGTGTGGCTTGATGAGCGGTGCCATGTCCGCACCCAGGATTCGAACCAATGAAACACTGGGCTGCCTGCAGCGGAGCGCACGAACTTAACCAGTCGGCCACGGGGCCGGCCCCCAAAAGAAGAATTTTAAAGCCAGACCTCTGGGGCAAGGGGAGAGCAGGGGGAGCACATTCATGGATCATCATCTTGGATGAGTGAATGGTTTGGCTTTTGAAAGTTGTGTTAAAAAACAAAATTCAACTGAATAAATTTTAAAGATTCTATTGGCTTTGTTCAGTGATTCACGAATCAGGCAGCATCCCATCCAGCAGGTAGGAAGGAGCTCCAAAGAGCTATACAAAATGAAAGACTTTCATAGGCAGGAGGGAGCAGGGACAAGGAGGTTATACTAGCAAAAAGCAGACTGGTTGTGGCAAGGTCACCTTCCTTTAGCGGGCAGCAGGGGTCTGTCGGGCAGACGACCTCACTAGTGCTGACCAAGTAATTCCGGATTGACTGGTTCCATTGCTGGCAGAGGCTGAGACTGTAATGAAGTTAGGCATTAAGTCTCAGTTTGGTGACGTGACATTTAGTGTAGTTGACTCTATTTTGGGCTTGTTGTCTCTTTTTTAACACTTCCCCCCTTTTGGTCACTCTCAGTCTGAGAGATGTGATCAAAATTTAAGGTATTACCACCACTCCCAGCTACCGCTCCAAATTTCTCACAGTTTTTGCAGATCCTCTGTGTGGTATTTACAGGTCATGACATCTTTTTGCTGAGTCTCTCTCATATTCACAGGTCACGACTTAGGTTCACATTCTTTAAGTCAGTCTTTCTCTTCATTCCTTTTCTGACATTCCAGTCTTAGGGAGATCATTTGCTTGGTGGTTAGCAGCTGCAAATATGCATTTAAAGCTTTTGAGAGAATACAGTGCACCAAGCGGACTACTATGATAATTTGGGTGGGATAATTCCCAATGTCTGGAGTGCACTTTGAAGCCAGGGTCCCCAAGACCCAAACCAATCAAAATCAAATAAGTCAAAGAAAGACCCTGTTGAAGGAGTGATTTTCTTAAGCCAAGTGGCTTTCTCCATGATTTTATGTGACTGAGTTTCAACTTCCCCAGAAGTGTTAATCCAGGTACAGCAAGTGGTGTTGGCCACAACACAGGCATCTCCTTGCTCGGTTAAAAGATAATCAAGGGCTATCCTGTTATCAGGAACAACTTTAACCAGAGAGTCTAAGGATTTTGTTGGGCAGCTTTTGATTTAGCAGTGGGTTCTGCAGTATCTTCAAGAGCTCAGGAAAGGTTCCTGATCATAGCCTCTTTCACACTCACTCCTAACCAGGGACCTGCCAAGGGAGGCGAATCCTGAATCACGAATGCCTCATGCTTGGTCCTTTCTAACTCGAGAATGTAAATTCAGGGGAGTTGAGGTGTCTCATTTTGATCATGGACAGTTAGGGGCACAGTTGGGTAACCTAAAAGGCATTGCCCGTTTATGCCTCACATCCAGGCATTCACAGGCCCAAGGAGCGTGATAACCACCACAGACAAAGATCCTCTCAAGGCACAAACCACTTCCCCTAAGGCAGCACTGTTAATGCATTCATTCAAGAGATTGTTGCATTTGCCCATTCAAGCCAGGAGTCAGTCAGGTTTTTAGCACATTCAGGAAAGAAACCTAGCCTGAAATAAAAAGTTGTTCTAAATTCCTTGCAAACATGAGTGCTACTGATGAGATCTTTTTGTGATTGGGGGCTGATCTGATTTAAATAATCGTAAGAACATGGGGGTGCAAATGTACTAAGATTTGCCTAGGTATTTGTGTCTAATTAGTCAAGTGCAGTTATAATTGGAGAAGAGTGAAAACAAGGCACTGGGTGTTCTGCTTGTAAAAGTCAGACTCTGTAAGTGACTTCTATGGGGGATCAATTGTAGTTTATGGTGACATTGGGAATAGAAGCGAAATTGATCACAGGGAGGACCAGGGGGTCTCTAGCATCATGGATAGATCAGTTTTTGGTGACCAATCCAGCAGTCTGAAAGGTTACCCACTTTAGCAATGGCCTGGGAGATACAGATGATGGCATTCTTTCCAGGCCAATGCCAGAGTAAAGGATAGAAGGAGAAGAAGAAAAGGTTTCATGTTTAGTTAGACTATGAAGTCTTGATCTGGCGTCTTGAGTGAAAGTGGTCTACCTTGATGTCAGCCACTTCTCTTCCTAGTCTGTTTGGTTTTGAGGTCACCAGTGTTTGCACAGGATCAGATGTTGGGTGGAGCCTCCTTTAGTTGTGAAATATGCACCTAAGTTTCAACACCTTGTAATTTGGCAGCAACGTCAGAGTTTTTAGCACAGTCCTTTCCGTGAATCTCACTTTTGCAAAAGCGTGAGAGTAAAACATTAACTGACTATAAATGATAGAAGACTTAAAAATGCCCATAGTTAAAGATCTGATGAGAGTTCAATATAATGGAATTGACAAGGAAATTTGGTTATTTCGGTGATATATAACTTTTTAAGATAATAACTGGAATTATGACTGATAACAATCTACCAAGACATATCAGACTTTAGGAATGTCATACAATTTCTGGAACATTTATAACATATACCTATACAAATACAGCATAAAGAAGGCTTAGTATTACTTCTTATTTAACAATGTTTCCCATGTAATTTAACTTATCAAATAAGCCTAATTAGTTTGACATCTCCTTTTTTTTAAGGAGAGAGAACAAATCTTTTGAGGTGTTCCAGGGACCCTCTAGAAAATCCCAAAGTTAGCTCAAGGTCAAAAAGACTTCTTTTAGAAATTGATTTTGGCAAGTTGTCAAAATGTCAAAAAATTTGAACCTTTGACTAAATAGAATCACAGATCATTTGAAATGATACTTAATTATTAAACCAAAGTGGCTATAGAAGATTTTAAAGGCAAATACGGAAGGTTACATAGTTGTGAACAAAACTTAGCTCTTTTAATATTGAGAAGATTGGGTTTTCAAATGAAATCAAAGACCTGATAAAGACAACGTGAAGCACAGTGAATTATTTTGGTAAGACAAAATCTTTGCTGTCCAGGCAGACTACTTAAAAGGTAAAGAAACTTTCACAATCTGTTATCGGAAGCAGACCTAGAGGCCAGCCTGATGGTGTAGTGGTTAAGTTCACGTGTCCACTTCAGCAGCCCGGGGTTCACAGCTTTGGATCCCCGGTGTGGACCTACACACTGCTCATCAAGCCATGCTGTGGTGGTGTCCTACATACAAAATAGAGGAAGATTGGCATGGATCTTAGCTCGGGACAATCTTTCTCAAGCAAAAGGAGGAAGAATGGCAACAGATGTTAGCTCAGGGCCAATCTTCCTCACTGAAAAAAAAAAAAAATATCAGACCCAAAGTCCAAGAAAACTTTGTCCTTTTAACAGAGAAAATCAATTCTTGTTTTTCACAAGTGTACTTTTGATATAAAAACATATTTTTTTAAACTTAAATGAATATCATTTTATTCTTAGCCAGCTTGACCACACGTAAAATTCCTTTCCCAAGATTTCTTTCCACACCCTACAATTTTGTGCTATATTTTTTTTCCTCCTTCTCATTCTGGAACAATCAGTCATTCCACTTTCCTTACCTTCTTTTCCTACATAGTTGTATCCTTTCACTTTTATTGTTTATAAGTAATTTTAATTATGTGTATTGATTAGAATTATTAATCTTTAGAATCCTTAATTCCTAGTGAAAACTAAGAAGTGAACAGTTGTGACTGTCTCTTACACTAGCATTCTGTGGATTGGCAGACTTATAAATACGTTTCATAATTTCTTGAAGTATATTCTTCCTCATAGTAGATTTTTCAGTGTGGCACATGTTTACTAATAGACCCAAACATCTTAAGTTTATTGGTAACAAAAAGCCAAAAGTAGATACACATATATTCAGTAACTAATGTTTCACTATTTTATTTTATTTGATAGTGATCTAGACATTCATTGACTATCCATCTTTTAATTTAATTTAGAAAAACTCCGAGGTTTCGAGTTAGCAAAAAAGATTTGGGGAAATGATTTCAGTAGACATACTATAAAACACTTATTGCTGAAAAGTTCACCTAGAAACTGTTATCCCACTTACGTCTATCTAATTTATTTGTGCCCAACAATTGTGTTTAGACTACCCACCAAACTTCATGAGACATTAGACAAAGTCAGCCATCATCCCAAGCTATTTTTCTTGCTAACAGATTTTGTAACAGAGATAATATGAGTTTATTTGACTTTTAGTAAATCTAGGTAGAATAAAAGCATTAATATTTAATACTGATAACTCTAATGTCATGCCTATTCTGGTTAAATTAACAAACTTAAACTAGCTTTTATTTACTAGCTTTTATTTACCAAAGATTATCTCAGATCACATGGACTTCAAAAGCATTTGGATTAGTTTCTATATTTCTGAGAGTTTTAGTAGTCTTTAATTTATATAACCACTTGCTTTTTAAGCCAATTAAATAGAGCTCATTTACAAATTAATTTAACAATACCATCTAGAGGTAGAAAAATATCAGACATTTACAACATACATAAATAGACACACATAAACATACAGACAGACACAGAGACCTTATAACTTTTGTTCTAAAATTTTAGCCATGAGACAGGTATGATAATGCAAAACTCACTAGTTTGTAAAAGGGCAGTTGAGTCCAAATTGTGTTTCTGGCAGATGGAATAAATTAGGGTTACCTGCTCAGATGTCTAAAGCTTTTTATTAATATGTATGGAGAAGACATTTAAGATTTTTCATTCACCCAAGTTCCCAATAGCCTTTCCTCACCCTTTTTTCTCCTTCTAATGAGAATTACCTCTCTGAAGTTTGCATTTCAAAGAGATGGCCTAGATAAGAGTCCTTGGAGAAGATCAGGTAGAACATTTCCTTCTCAGAGGCACAGAGAAAGAGTGCTAAGTTCCTTCAAGAAGGACTTTTGTTTCCTGAGGCTAGAATTGTTACAATATTTAACAAACCTTCTGAGATGCATAGGGCAGGTTTGGGGACTGGTGAAAGGATAGGTGGGCTTTGAATTGCTTCTAGGGCTGTATTTCTGTTCTGGTAAAGACTCAAACAAGGATAATTGTTTTTAATTCCTCAAAGAATTGGATTACACCCTAAATAACTTGGAAGGGCTGACCCATCCACCCAACTATGTCACCTTCAGTTGACTTCTTTGTGTCAGGGAGAAGATCTTCCACTAAGGTGGAAATTAAATGATTTCTGTGTTTTACATTTAGAAGTTTACCTCCAAATGTTTTTTTTCCCTCTAGGTACATTTTAACTTAAAGAAGAAGGCCTAAAAAAAGTTTTTAGCAGGCTCTGAATATCAGCTTTCAGCTTGGCAAACTTCTGACCATAGAGCTAAAAAAAAAAATGTTTTCAAATATCTTGTCAGGCTTCAGCCAGAGCAAATAGTAAATATTCCTGGCAGTATTGGACGACTCCATGGACGCACAAGGCATTCCCAAAAAGGGGGCAAAAGATACTATCCTCTCAAGATCCAGAGCCACTCCCGAAGATAGCCAAAAGGTAGACTTGGACAATTTACCTGTGGGCTAGCGATAGACCTTAGGCACAAATTGAGTTGAACCCACATTTCTGTCCAGCCATATCTAGCCTCAAATGGAGTGCAACCCATTTTTCTGTCCAGCTATATTTTTGGGCTCCAAACCTGACAGCTACCAAGCCAAATTCTCAGAACACAAAATAAGGCCAACAAGAAGGTTAACAGCTGTCCCTGGGAAAAAAACGATCAATAATCAGTGGGTCTGGGTTTGGAATGGAAAGAGCAACTTGAAATTTTATTTTCCTCTCTCGACCAGGCAGTACAGACAGAGATTTGGGAGAGCTGGTGTGAGCGAGAATTCTCATCTCTTGCTGGCTTCTGCCAGTTTGCCCAGGGTCCCATCTGCAGCTCAGGTGTTTATCAGAATTTGGCAAGGTTTTCCATAATTTTAGTTTCTCCTTGGCTGTTTAAGGGTGTGGGGTCCTGGAGTTGGCCATCCCAAGATATGTCTCTTTGGCATGAGGATTATTTGGAGCTGGTTACTTTTAATAAACTGAAGACAGGAAAGCAAATGAAAAGTAGAATTTACTTACCCTTTGTTAAGAGACATTTACATTGTAGAGGAAATCTCCATCTATAAAGGTGTCTCCTTCTCTGTACCAGGAAGAAGGGGGGATGACCTTATCTCTAGAAACTCTTAATCAATGCCAAAGGCAAGGACTTAAATCTGCGTTTGTTTACTGTACTTGTGTGGTAATCTCCCATGATCGACTCCCCCTCCACCCACAACATCCTCTTTGTCGTTAGCTGAAGATGATATTTAAGGTGGTGGCTTCAGCCATTTTTGGCGAGTTGCTCAGGTTGCCTGAGCCTCTCCCATCTATACATGTTATAAAGTTTTGTTTAATTTTCTCCTGTTATTTTGTCTCATGTGAATTTAATTCATTCTCTGGCCAGAAGAACCCACAGTGGGTAGAGGAAATGTCTTCCTCCCCTAAAAGGGAATACCATAGCAGTTTCCAGAAAATCCCTGAGTCCTGTCAGCCGTCGGGGGGCTCCCTATGGGGCTTCCTTCAGGGGTAGATATGGGGGCATTCAAATTGCTACTGAAGGATTTGCATAAAACCTTTGAAGACAGTCTTCTTTCCACTGTCCCAGTTGAGACATTGATCCCTGGGCCAGCGTTTTGTTGATGGACCCCTGAGAGGGTGCACTGGGGGAGGCCCAGTGTTATTTTAGATTTCTGCCCTTGGAGCTGTTGCAACTGTAAAACTAATAGCTAAGCAGAATTTTGTTGATGGTCTTGTTCCAAAGTCCTTACAAAGTACTCAGCTATGGTCACAAGTCCAGTCAGACCAGTGGCCTCCCATCCTGTATTCTGTCTTTTTATCAATCCACTGATCTCAGGAGACAATCCATTTACAAATAGGGCAGCTAGAGCAGGTTGGATAACATCATATCTTGTATGGAACCCAGGATGCTGTAGGAAGAGAGCTTTCAGAGGTTTAAAATCTGCCGCAGATTCATCTTTCTTTTGTTTGCATATTTGAATAAAAGACCAATCAGTGGGGACAGGGAAGACTCTGGCAATCGCTTTTAAAAGATTGGTTGCTGTTTTGTGAGCTTCTTCTGGTCCATAAGCAGATCATGCTGAAGATTGAGGCTCTCGAATATCATCATTGGATTTATGCATTCTGCTTCCTGCATTCATTTTTGGCTTCACCAAGTCACGCCAGCATGTGCACAAGCTGATAAAGATGTGGCAGCTTGAGGTCATAGACCCTGATAAAGAATCTAAGTTCTTCAGAAAACTTTTGAGGGTCCTCCCTGAGTTTAGCAAATTCTTTAACTGTAGCCTTTAGTTTGGTCTTTGACCAAGGAGTGAAAGATCCCTGAAGAGGATGGCCTGCAGCCTCGGGTGGTCTTATTTTGAAAGGTAACTTTTGAGTAGTCTCTTCAGAGTGGAAAGGCAGTTCTGACAGAGAATTAGTGGAACTTGAGTACCCAGGTAAAGGAGGATAGAGGGGAGCAGTAGGAGTCACTTCAGTCTTAGTGTCTTTTGTTTTAGGTATCTCTTGTGTCTTTAGTTTTTCATTAACCTTTTGCAGTGGATATTTCAGGGAAGCTATTTTGGAATCTTGAAGCCTTTTGGAAGCTTCTACATACCAATTAAAATAGGTATCCCATTCTGTTGTTTGATTTAGGAGCCCTTGTTTTCAAGTGCACTTGTTAAATGAACAAATCTTGTCTACTCGGAACATTCCCCATTATGGTCACTGTAATTCTACCTTGTCTTTAGTAAGATTTTGCCATTTTTGTAGATGCCTACAGCTTCCAGGACTACAGTTCTTAGACATCAAATAAGCAGGTATGCCAGAAGGTGGTGGCCTCAACTCTTTGGAACTTAAGGATCCCATTTCCTTAAGCCTTGGGTCTCTCAGAACCAAATTAATACCTAAGAAAGATCTGTCTCTGGGTTGGGGATTGTGTGGTGGTTTACAGTGTACCTTGTTGCACAGAGATTTTCTTGAGGTTGATGGTTGACCTAGTGTCAGTCTAACCCACTCCACGACCAGCTTATCCTAATACCAGAGTCTTAGAGTTAGGTGACAAGCGCTCTAACAGCTTTTAAGTGCTTGTTCTGTGCCCACCAATTTTGTGACTTTTGACTTTCGAGATTCCCATTAGCAATAGCCTTTACCTCATGTGCATACTAACACATCAGCACTTAATGAGATATTACTGTGGACTGGCCAAGAGAAGGCCTTGTGCATACCACCAGCAGTTCCTGTTGTGGAACAGGGCCTGGGGAAAGGACTGAATTAGCAGACTGCAACAAATGAGGACTACAGACTGGGAGTCCAGTCAAATGGGGAACTGTGGACTGAACCTAGCATTAGGGGCTTGGGTCCTGGGTGGACCTGTCTGCTAGCTCAAGGTGACCTGCCCTGGATTGGAAAGTCACTTAGATTGGGAGATTGACGCAAAGAGAACAGAGCTCAGAACTGAGAGGAACTTACCCTCGGCCCTGGGAAAAAGTGAGAAAGACAGAGAACTCGAAGGGTTTGCAGGTGCCAGTGCCTGTTTTTCTCATTATTCCCCAAACCGGCAGAAGTTTTCTTCAGATCCCACCACTGCCACGAAATCTGTTGAAAAACAAAATTCAACTGAGTAAATTTTAAAGATCTTATTGGCTTTATTCAATGATTCATAAGTCAGGAAGCATCCCGTCTAGCAGACAGAAGGGAGCTCTGAGAAGCTGTACAAAATGAAACACTTGTAGAGGCAGAAGGGAGCAAGACAAGGAAGTTGTCCTAGCAAAAAGCAGGTTGGTTGTGGCAAGGTCACCTTCCTTTAGGGGACAGCAGGGGTTAATCAGGCAAATTACCTCACTAATGCTGACAAGGTAATTCCAAATTGACTGGTTTAAGATTCCTTTCCTGGGAGATGCTGAAACTGTAATAATTAGGTATTAAGTCTCTGTTTGGTGATGTGACACTTAGCGTAAGTGACTCCATTTTAGGCCTGTTATCTCTTTTTTAACAGTTGTAAGCGGGGTGGGGGGACCAGCCAAGTGGCACAGCAGTTCAGTTTACCTGTTCCGCCTTGGCAGCCTGAGGTTTGCCGGTTCAGATCCTGGGGTGCACCTATGTACCGCTTGTCAAGCCATGCTGTGACAGGCGTCCCACATATAAAGTAGAGGAAGATGGGCACGGATATTAGCACAGGGCCAGTCTTCCTCAGCAAAAAGAGGAGGATTGGCTGTGGATATTAGCTCAGGGCTAATCTTCCTCAAAATAAAAAAAGTGGAATGGGGTTTTTACTTCCAAAGTCATGCATATAAACTACAGATTCCAGCCCAGGCTACACATTAGAGTCATTTGCAGGAGGTTTTTAGAAATACAGAAGCCCAGGCTTCATTCTGACTCTGTTGAATCAGAACCTTCATTGGTGGGGCAAAATCTCTCCTTTTTTTCCTGTGAGCTCCCCAAGCATTCTGGGTATGTAGCCAAGAGTGGCAACTCATAGCTTAAATCGCAGGGGCACTTGTTTCGAAGACTCTAAGAGTCCTTGGTAAATGTTCCCAGAATAAACCAGTCTCCTTATTTTAATTACGTGTAACCATATTTGGCAGGTAACTTTTTTTTTTCCTGAGGAAGATTCACCCTGAGCTAACTTCTGTACTGATCTTCCTCTATTTTGTATGTGGGTTGCCACCACAGCATGGCTGCCAGTGAGTGGTGTAGGTCCACACCCAGAAACCAAACTTGGGCTGCCAAAGCAGAGCGTGCCAAACTTAACCAGTAGGCCCCGGAGCTGGTCTCTGGCAGTTAGATTCTGAAGAAAGCCATAAAATTGTTCTGTAGTGTGATGCTGAATACATTATCCAAACTCTGCATTTGACATTTTAAAGGTAAGCCTACTTTGAAAACCCAAATAATAAGTGTTTCAGGCAATTATATACATACTTTTTAAAAGTCTTAACATTAAAGTTTTTATTATTAAATATTTCTAGTGTATAGACAAGTGTAGGAAATAATATACCTGGTACCTATAGACACACAACCCACTTTTGCTACAGTTGTTTTTTTTAAGAAATAAAGCCATTCTGACAAACTGCACTTCCACCCTCTCTGAAAAGATAACCACAATCCTGAAATGCTGTGTATGCTTCCTGGGCATGTTATTAAGCTCTGACTATATCTGTTTGTATCTGTAAGAATGTATACTGTCATTTGGTGTATTTTTAAAGTGTACATAAATGCTGTCATCCTGAACAAATCCTTTTGCAAGTTGCTTTTTTTACTCAATATTATATTTTCAAACTTGCCTAACACTTAAGGGTCAGGTTGCAGGCATGAGAAGACAAAAGTGATGGCTAAGGATCCTGCGAGGGTAGGAAGAAGGGGATTCAGAGAAGAGGTGGAGGACATCCACGGGAATGTAATGTACAGCATAGGGAATATAGTGAATAATATTGTAATAACTTTGTATGGTGACAGATAGTAACTAGACTTAGCATGGTGATCATTTTGTAATGTATAAAAACATCGAATTGCTATGTTGTACACCTGAAACTAATATAATATTGTATGTCAATTATACTTCAATGAAAAAAAACTTAATATTACATCATGAGCAGTTTCCCCTGTTAAAAAAAAAAAAAAAGGAGAGGTACATTATTTACTTTCTAAGAGGAGGGACGAAGGAAAAGATGGGTGCAGATGCAGGACGATGTATGGGTTTGGTGGTGAAAAGTTGAGGTAGTTCCCATTTGTTGGCATTTATTTTCTCTAGTAGAAGTAGAGGTGGTAAGCTGGCAGTGAGGGGTGAAGCTTTGAGGAGACTACGGAGTTTGAGATCATCACGGTGGGAATAGGAAAGGGATTAAATTGAGGTTAGTGACCGAATTTACGGTTGAATGAGGCCACCTGTGTATGTGTGTCTTCTCACTGTACTAGGCTTCCTGGATGCAGGCACAGAAAAGGTAGATTGTGACAAGAGATTTTCACATATTTGAGGTATATGGGGTAACTGTTGGGTTCAAACTGATTCGGCTTGAACTATAGAAGACTGACTTATGGCCTGTCAAATATACACTGTACATCTGCTTTCACCGTTAAAGAATGCACTCTCTTAAGACAGCATACTTTGCCTCCTATGCCCTGTTGGTAAGGCATTATTGGTGAGGCCTGTATTAGTCTCTCCTGACATCAGGGTCATGTTGACCTGCTAATTTGCAACTAAATACCTCTTTGAAACTTTGATGAAAATGCATCCTGGGTGTGTTTAATGTATGTTCTTTGTTCTAAAAAGATATAAGACTCTACTGAAAATCATGCTTTTCCAGAATGCTTTCTTCCTTTCTTGAAAAGGCCTCCCTGGGTTATAATCCTCACTCTGGCTCAGTAAAACTCCTCTTATTTCTCTTATCTATAGAATGATTATTGGTTATTTTGCATCGACATTTCAATTCATTCATGGTTAGAGTTTTGATTGGGAAGTTCAGGGCAATAGATAGGGTTACAAAGAGGCAGCACAAGAGAATTTGGGGGATGACGGAACTGTTTTGTGAGGAGCTGGTAGTGGATACATGACTCTATGCATTTGTCCAAACCCATAAAATCATACACCACAATACATAAAACATATATATATAAATTTAACCAGGACGTAGGGGGAAGATGGAATGCACGCTGTGGCAAGTTTGACTATTACAAGTTGTGATATTGTGATTTATAAAAAACACATATTTTGGTCCTCCTCCAAGGTTCTCGGCTCAAAGCTCTCAAAACTCCTGGAATTTTCTAAGCACTAAGTGCAATGGGAGCATCTTTCGTTATATATTTGGTCTCTAGTCCTCAGTTCCTGAAATCCCTTCAGAACCATAAAGGTGCACTGGGTGTCTTGCTATTCATTACAAACCCCTTTCAACCACGCTTAAGTTTTTGTTAATGAGGTGACATTTGGAAAGCACTTAAGAATGGGGGCTTGTTGCCTGGGGAACCAACCACTTGAATAGAGGGTTGGAACTTTCACTCCCATCCCCCAACCTCCTGAGTGGGAGAGGGGCTGGAGGTTGAATCAGTCGCCAATGCCCAGTGATTTAATCAATGATGTCTGTGTAAGACAGCCTCCATAACAACCCAAAAGGACAGGGTTCGGAGAGCTTCGGGGTTGGCGAGCACATGGAAATTCAGAGAGGGTGTGGAAGCTTCAAGCCCTTTCCCCATACCTTGCCCTATGCGTCTCTTCCATCTGCCTGTTCCTGACTTATATCCTTTTATAATAAACCAGTAATCCATATGTAAAATGTTTCTTTGAGTTCTGTGAGCCACTCTAGCAAATTAATCCAAGGAGGGGTTAGCAGAAACTTCCAGTTTATAGCCAGTGGGTCAGAAGCACAGGTGACAACCTGGACTTGCGATTGGTGTCTGAAGGTGTGGGGGTGGAGCAGTCTTGTAGGACTGAGCCCTTGACCTCTGGGATATGACATTGTGATAATGTCAGAATTGAGTTGAGTTGTAGGACACCCAGCCAATGTTGAAGAATTACTTGTTGATGTAGGGGAAACCTTCACACATTGGAATTGGTCTTGTCGATTCAAATAATCCAAAATCAATCTGTATATGAAAATTGAGATGTTATTTTGAGCCAGGTCTGAGGACTATAACCCAGCGCCTTCCTTTCCCAAGGAAAGAAGGGCACCAAAGAAGTGGGGTGTCAGAGTGGTTATATACCATCTTGGAACAAAGAGCATACGTACATATGACAGGAACATGTCTCTTACTACCGTAAAAGAGATGCCTAGCTGGCACAGCAGGTCAGTGGTCACAAGGTGAGCACAGCAGGATGGTAAGTAATCCTTAGTTCCTAGGAAGAAATGTTTCTCCTTAAGGAAATGCTGATATGGGGGCAAGCTACATCGCTATCTTTAGGGGCATCATTCTTGTCTTTAGGACACAGTAAGTGTTTAAAGCAGATGTACAACGCATGCTCAACAGGCCACGTCAGGCCCTTTTGGAAAAACAAGGTCAGGCCAAATTAGTTTTAAACCAAATGGCTTCTTCACATACTCCAATATATCCTATTGCTTTTCATTTTTTTTATCAGTCCCAGAATCATTACACGTGAATCACATAACCACACGGAAGGAGGTGGGCAAGAAAGAAGTTTCAGAAACAATGTTTTGACTGGGTACTACTTCTAAGACTAAAGACAGAAGGAAGAGTACACAAGCACTGTACTCAGATGAATTTGTTTCTCACAGGGGTATGGATTAGCAGTTCTGAAACTACATTCTATGTGTACTAGGTCTGAATAAGTAGATTCATCCTAGATCATGGGAGCCAGGCTCTCACTGTTGGAAGTTACCAATGAGAAAAGGAGAAAGCTAAAACGCACCCTGTGAGTTCTGTGGTGCTGGAATCAAATTAAAATAGGAAAAAATACACACACACGCTCTTGCTCAGGGAGACCTGCAGGAAAGAGAGCTAGGAGGGCACATTTGGTGGAACCAATGATTTAAGGTGGATTTAAGGTGAAGCTCTTGTCACATCAAAACATATCCTTTGGGAAAGTCCAAGTGGGTCTTTAAAGGTGACCACAACTTCTCCCACGTCTTCCTTTGTCTTCCATATGTTGTAAAAGCTTCTAGATTTGAGGCACTGTAAGGGTGTTTGGAATAATACTTCTTTATGCTGCAGCATATCAGAGAGGGGTTATGACTGACATAAGGGCTAAACTTAATGAGGTTAGCAAAAGATTTACCAGAATACTCAGCAGTCAGATGTTCTTAACTGTTTTCGTGCTATGGGTGAAATGTATACAGCAGTGTAGTAAAGTTTATAGGCCTTTTCTCAAAACAGTTTAAAATGCGTAAAATAAAATATATAGGATTTACAAAGGAAATAAACTATAATAAAAGTTATAAAATATTTTTAATTGTGATAGAGTAATATGTGATTCTTAAATAAGATCTGGCAGCATTTCAAATAACTACTGTAATTTTGAAGTAGAGATGAGCACCGACAATATTTCAAGATATTTTCAGGGCTGGCCCCATAGCCAAGTGGTTAAGTTTGTGCACTCTGCTTCAGCAGCCCAGGGTTTCCCTGGTTTAGATCCTGGGCGCAGACATGGCACTGCTCATCGGGCCATGCTGAGGCAGTGTCCCACATAGCACAACCAGAAGGACCCACAACTAAAATATACAGCTGGTGTGGGGTTGGTGAGCCAAGGAGTCGAAAGAAAGATTTCTTGGACTCTCAAGTTCTTGGCAGTAGTGCTCTTTTATTTAGAGAATAGTATGGAATAGCATGGAGACAAGACCCATGGGCAGTCAGAGCTGCTACTGCTGCAAACATAGGTTGAGAGTAGGGCTACATTTAAGGCATAGGTATGTGAGTTATCTCTTTACAACACAAAGGAAAAAATATGTAAAAAAAGTTGTTAAAATGGTATCAGTGCAGGTGGGGTCTGGTTATTGAGTAGTCCTATAATTTTTAGATAAGAGTGAAACCAGATTAAGTAAATGGCTGAAGCCACCACCTTAAATATTATTTTTAGCTAAAGACAAAGGAGGATGTTGGGGGTGGAGGGGGGAGTCGATCATGGGAGATTACCACACAAGTACAGTAAACAAGATGCAGATTTAAGTCCTTGCCTTTGGCATTGATTAAGAGTTTCTAGAGATAAGGTCATCCCCCCTTCTTCCTGGTACAGAGAGGGAGACACCTTTACAGATGGAGATTTCCTTTACAATGTAAATGTCTCTTAACAAAGGGTAAGTAAATTCTACTCCTCAGAGCCTCCTTCCTGTCTGCAGTTTTTTAAAGTAACCAGTCTAAAATAATCCTCATCACAGCTAGGTACTGGGAACCTCTGGGGAGAAGAAAAAAAAAGATATTTGCACCTACTGTTATGGGATATAAAAATATCTGTGATTTCTTTTGGTGACAGTTACAGATAACTCCTAATATTACTGTAACTTGTTGCCTACATTCATAATTGAAGGAATTAGAAGTTAGAGGTTAGTAAAATAAAGATATAAATTTTCCCCCATCCAAGTTCATGGACTTCGTTGTTCTGTCCACGGGAACCTAAGACCCCAGGTTGGGTGTTTTTTTTTTTTTTAAGATTGGCACTTTAGCTAACAACTGTTGCCAGTCTTCTTTTTTATTTTTTTCTGCTTTTTCTCCCAAAATCCCCCCAGTAGACAGTTGTATATTTTAATTATGGGTCCTTCTAGTTGTGGCGTGTGGGACGCCACCTCAGCGTGGCCTGATGAGCGGTGCCACGTCTGTGCCCAGGATTTGAACCAGTGAAACCCTGGGCCGCCGAAGCAGAGTGCATAAACTTAACCACTCGGCCATGGAGACGGTCCCAGGTTTGATTATCAGTACTTCTAAGTGCAACAGAACTCTGGTCAGTTGAGTAGGAAAAGATCAGACTCAAGCTCTGAAAAGTATTTGGCAAGACATAAATAACCATTATTCCATTCAAGAAGCAATTGCTGCTCTATACAAAAAAATGTGATGATGTGGTGCAATGGGTTATAACTGTGGAAAATCATTTTGATGAAGTGGACACCAAAGCTGCAGAGGCTGAGGTCAACACTGAAGGGTAGGGGACAGTTGAAAATCATCATCGAAATCTTGAACTGTGTGGTTAAAGGCAAGGAAAGGAAATGTTTCCTTTATTAAAGACTGTCATAGTAAAGGGAAAATTTTTTTCAGCCAAAAGGGATAGGTAATATCTCAATGCTTTGGTTAAAAATGGATTCTATTCACTTAGCACATAGCCACTGTATCTTATGATGAGCATCCTCAATAATCTGACCCCACATTTGTATACTACTTTCTTGGGGCAGGGGGAAATCCCCTTTCTTCCTTTCTTGTGTTCTTATGGCTGAACTAATAGTAAAATTGACATAAGACCAGATTCACAGGAGAAAAACTCATTTAATATCTATGTATTGAAGATCATAAAGAAATGATGGTCAGAGGAGAGTGACCAGAGTAGGCAGTGTGTATATCTTTTACACAACGAAATGGTAAATTTGTGAAGAATTGACAGGACAAAGAAACTTAGATTCGGGGTTTGCAATTAGTGAGAAATTTAGGCAGAGTTTAGGCTTGGGGAAGTAAATTAACAAGGCTTGTTTCTGCAGGCTTCTTGGCCCTGAGTCCCCCAGCTCTGGGGATAAGGATGCAGGGAGAGCATCTTTCCCAGGGGAGATGTATCTCCTGGTTTCAGGGGGAACAGAGACAGGAGGGTCAGCATGCTCCTTTTGCTTCTTAAGTAACTTTAATTAGAAATAATCAATATACTGTTGTGGGGTATTTTGGGATGGTCTGCCGTGGGCCCCACAACTTCATACTTTTTAAAGTACGTTGGCCTCTGTTACCTCATCTTGTGAATCTAAAAGAATTGCTACATGTTGGACAATCATATACTTTGTCAGTAGCAATATTGAGATTAAGGGGTCTCAATTGTGTCAGCAGGAAAAAAATGAGTATTATCGTAAGACCCACTGGCTTCTTAAGTTTCTCAGCAGTGGGCTTTCTGTTAAAGATAAACTTGGGTAGAAAGGTGATATATTGATATTGACTAAGATGCAAAGAATTCTGTAGTGGGTTTAGTGAAGTAAATAATCTTCCCTAGAAATAAGAAATGTAGGCAATGTATTACAGTTTTTGAAATATAATAGGCAAATTTCAAGGTCATTCTGTGAAGACTAGTTGGCTCATTCTTTCATTCATTCAGATATATATTGAGGGTCCCATCCACGACTTTGCCACTAGCCGTTTAGCAAAATTGCACCCACACTTACCCCTCCTCCCTCTCCCTGGTTTCTCCTTCTTTCTTCGTGCCCGCTGCTGCTCAGCAACACTCCTCCCCTTACTGAGCCCCCTGCACTTCCAGTTCTTACCTCACCCCTCCTTACCCTTCTTTTTAATTCTCCCCATCAGTTATGTCAAGAAGAAGACAATACCTCATGTGTCCCCCTTCCTTCTTTCCAGTCCAAAGTTTTCCTGTCCCAGTTCTGTCTTTTAATGAGAAAAAAATGTTCCATGCAGCTTTGCCCTAAGTTTGTCACCACACAAAATTGGGGTTCTTTTGCCCATGTGCATGAACAAACCAGTTAATTACAGCATCAGCCTTTGGGAAAGAAATCAGCTTTATTCTCTGAGATCAGTCTGCAGGGAGACAGGGGGTGTGTGCCCTCAGATCTGTCTCCCCAGTTCAGGATTTGGGGCAAAATTGAAGAGGTTAGGGAGAACAGGCTGGCATGCGGGAATGCTGGTGGTGATGAGGATTATTTTAAGCTGGTTACTTTAAAAAACTGCAGATAGGAAGGAGGCTCTGAGGAGTAGAATTTACTTACCCTTTGTTAAGAGACATTTACATTGTAAAGGAAATCTCCATCTGTAAAGGTGTCTCCCTCTCTGTACCAGGAAGAAGGGGGGATGACCTTATCTCTAGAAACTCTTAATCAGTGCCAAAGGCAAGGACTTAAATCTGCATCTTGTTTACTGTACTTGTGTGGTAATCTCCCATGATCGACTCCCCCCTCCACCCCCAACATCCTCCTTTGTCTTTAGCTAAAAATAATATTTAAGGTGGTGGCTTCAGCCATTTACTTAATCTGGTTTCACTCTTATCTAAAAATTATAGGACTACTCAATAACCAGACCCCACCTGCACTGATACCATTTTAACAACTTTTTTTACATATTCTTTCCTTTGTGTTGTAAAGAGATAACTCACATACCTATGCCTTAAATGTAGCCCTACCCTCCACCCATGTTTGTAGCAGCTTTTACTGCCCATGGGTCCTGTCCCCATACCTGCAGCTCTGACTGCCCATGGGTCTTGTCTCCATGCTATTCCATACTATTCTCTAAATAAAAGAGCACTACTGCCAAGAACTTGAGAGTCCAAGAAATCTTTCTTTCGACTCCTTGGCTCGCCAACCCCGCATCAGTGGGACAGGTTTTGATTGGTGGGCTTCACGCATTTATGGAAAAGATCTAAACATTTACGATGACTTTCTAAACATTTATGGTAAGGTTTTAAACGTTTTTGGTAAGGTGGGGAAGGAATTTTAACACCGGCTCTTCTGGAATTACAGACCCCTTGCTTCTGAAAGGAGTCCAACTTTTAAGTTCAGGTCGTGTCCCAGTCCTTTGGTTCTATGGGGAGGACAGTCTTTGGTTCCGTGGTCATTTCAGGTCAAAATTTCTTCTTCTGCACATGCTCTGGATATGTGACTTTGCAATTTTCTGAAAGACAATTCTTAATCACTCTGTTGATAAGATGGGGTCAATTGAACTGGTGCTGGAGGGTCTACAGTTAAAAATTCTCTGTCTGCTAATTCTGAAAACAAAACAAAATTAACCAGAAAGATTGAGACGTGTATGTTTTTCTTCTGTCTGGCCAATGTGTCTTTTTCCCAGGTGAATCCGGAGCAGAGTACGTGTACTCCTAGGCACATAACTGCAAAAACTGAGCGATGTATAGGAAAGAGTAACAACGATTTCAAACATGATGACCTTGTTTCTTTTTTCTCTTTTTATCTATAAGCTATTCAGTGTATAATCAAAAGTACTGAGAAAATATCTTGCAGAATGTACGTTTGCTTTTAATCCTGTGGCAGTTGGCTTTGCTTCTTGCCCGTTGTCTAGTATGCCATAAACCTCTCAGGAGTTTGTGAACTTTCTGTTTCCTCTTGAACCTACCACGTGCTCTCAGGCATTTGGTAGATGCTCAGTACATTCTCTTTTAATTTTTGTTGAATAAAAGAAAGGCACTAATTTTTTTTACTAACAGCTTTATTGAGGCATAATTTACCTACCTCAGAACTCACTCTTTTTAAGGTTATAATGCAGTCGTTTTTAGTAAATTTACAGAGTTGTGGGACCATCACCAGAATCCAATTCTGGAACATTTCCATCACCCCAAAAAGATGACTGTGCACTTTTGCAGTCACTCCTCATTCTCATCCTCAGTGCCAGCCACAGCCCACCATGACTCCACTTTCTGTCTCTATGGATTTGCCTATTCTGGAAATTTCATATAAATAGAATCATATAATATGTGCTCTTGTGGCTGTCTTCCTTCACTTAGCATGTTTTTAGGTTCAGGAAAAGACTAGTTCCTTATTGGTTTCCCCTGTGCTAGAATTCAACAAAATAAATTGGAAATGTATAACAAACATTTAAAATTGGGTAGTCTCTTTTTTTCAACAAAATTGTGGCAAATCCAATGCTGAGTAGAATCTGTGAGTTGAAGTGTTTGGGACACCATGACAGGGAGACACACTGATGGAAGAAAAGCGAGGCTGCAGTTGACTATGTTTCTCCAACTTCTGTTGCGACCCCCATTGCAGTGTCCTTAGGAGTTGGAGTAGAAATAGTACCTTTATCGAGCTCTTACTGTAAAGTAAATACTATACTAAGTCCTTATTTGGATTGTCTCATTAATCCTCACAGAGCTCCAAGAGGTTGTTATCCACTTTTTACAGGGAAGGAGACTAAGACTGGTTTTAACTGAGAAGTTAAAAACCACTTGCCCGAGATCGCGTGGTTAGTGAACATCAAATGCTAGGGTTTGAGACGAGTTCTTTCACATTCCAGAGCCTGTTTTCTTAGCCCTAATACTGCAGTGTCTCTTACTGACGCGAAACTGAAAAACAAAAACAGCCCTGGAAACCAGAAAAGCACAGCAGCGGCAGCCCTCAGGGCAGGGCGGGGAGCGCTGGCCCCCAGTTGTCCCTGTGCCCTCACTATTCCTGCAGCAGGAGAGAATGCGCTTCACAGTGGTCTGTCATCATGCTGTGTTCGGGGTTCCCTACCCAGTGAGTCAGTGAATGCAGTGTTTTAAGAATGAGTTCCATCGAGAAAGGTCTGCTTCCTTGAAGGTAAAATTTAATTATCTGGGAGATCTGTTTATTTAGGTCATTGCCAAATAAAGGAGATATATGTTAACAAACCAGTTTGTGCTTTGTTCACAAGACAGTGAATTTTAAAATGTGCCAGGTTAAGCTCCTTTATTTTGGTGATACAAGATACAAGAATGGGTTATAAAGTTATTCCCAAAGAAACTGATGTTCACATACTTTTGTGTATGTTCCCTGTTCGATGGGGTCTATTCCTGTAGCTAAGAAGAAACTTCCTGACTTGCCTGTCTTCTTGGAAAGCTCCTCCTCGCATCCCCAGATCTTCCCAGTCAGAAGCTCTACTCAATATAGCAAATAATGGGCTCCCCTACGCCCCCCTGCAAACATTCACAGAGGAGGAGATGATGCTAAAGAGGACAGGTGAGTAAACGCCTCAATTTCACCTCATTATTATTCTGGTCAGGAGTTGGGTCTACAGTATGAAATTACATGACATATGACATGGTTGGGGGATATGTTCATCCAAGTTTGTAATGAGATTTTTTTTACATTAATTAAAAAGTTTTTTTGAAAATAAAGACTGACCAGTATTTTTTTTTTTTCCTACAGTTGAAAGATTTGCCCAGGAACAAATTGCTCCTTTGGTTTTAACAATGGATGAAAATTCAAAAGTGGAAAAATCAGTAATACAAGGATTATTTCAACATGGGGTATATCATTCATAATTCTTCCAATTTCAAATTTTTATAAATACGTTCCAGAGTTAAAATGTATGCATACTTTTAAATTTAGGAACTGTAATGATAGCTTAATGAACTCTTCATTTCCTAGTTAAAATTATCTGTGTTCTCTTGTACACTGAGATCCTAGTTAAAGATTTTTTTTTTTTTTTGTGGAAGATTAGCCCTGAGCTAACACTGCTGCCAATCCTCCTCTTTTTGCTGAGGAAGACTGGCCCGGAGCTAACATCCATGCCCATCTTCCTCCACTTTATATGTGGGACACCTGCCACAGCATGGTTTGACAAGCAGTACATAGGTTCCTACCTACCAGCGAACCCTGGGCCACCGAAGCAGAACGTGCAAACTTAACCACTGCACCACTGGGCTTGCCCCCCAGTTAGAGATTTTTTTTTAACTGAATTAACATTTCAAGTTAGAAATACTGTACTTTTTAAGTAAAAGGTTAGAAACAAGAAAGAGTGATTTCTTTAGACCAGTGGTGCTTGACTGGGGGCAATTTTGTCACCCAAGAGACATTTTTGGTTGTCACAACTGAGGATGCTACTGGCACCTAGTGGGATAGAGGCTGGGGATGCTGCTAAACCTCCTACAATGCACAGGACAACTCACCATGACACAGAATTGTCCAGCTCAATGATGCTGAGGTTAAGAAGCCCTACCTTAGTTAGTAAAACGTCATAGTAGAGCACGTCTTCCTCCTCAGTCCCCATGTATGTGGTCAGCTTAGATGCAGAGGCAATATCGGAATTCCGCGTTAATCGGGGCAGCTGATTTCCAGCTTTTTAAGTCACACATCCCTGTAATGGAAGCACAGAATATAAAACAGATAAGAGTAGAACTGTTCTGGCTGTGGGTGGAGGGAGAGGCTGTCAGCATAGGGGCTCCAAGGAGAACATTTCAAAGTCACTGCGCTTACCCTTCATCTCTCCCTTCTCCATAGGTGTGAAGTATACTTATTTTTTATTTTGAATACGAGGATATCCGAGAAGTAATATCTTCTATTCAGAGCCATTGTTACATCTTGACTGTTGTCCTGTTTGTAAAACAGACTTTTCCACCTAACTAGTTTTATTTCTACCTATTTTAAAGAGACCACGTTTTTTATACCATGTATGGTAGTGATTTTTCCAACTTTCTATTAGCAGTGAAAGCTTGGGAAAATGGAATCTTATGTGGAGCTACAGAGTCGAACAGCATCTATGAGTCCATTTCTCAGCCAGGTTTCATCCTCATTTTTTGCAGAAGCTCTAGGCTTCTCTGAGGAGTCTTAAGGTTCCCCAGTTTGGGCATTACTCACCCGAGGAGGTAGTTCTTGCAGATGGGGTTGTCGCAGCAATTGGTTGTCTGCCTTCCGCCCCCCACCTTGCCCTTGCTTGGGTGTAGCATGCCCTGGAGGGTCTTCTTGGTTGCCCGTCCTGCACCAGCTGTTTTCAGTCTCACCTCACTCCTAACTCCTGCTGTCACCTTCTGTGTCCTTCTGTGGTCACCTGCCATAATAGCTGACAAAAACAGTGTTTGCAACGTAGGAGAAACTGGTGACTTTTGTAGAGAAGCCATGTTTCTGACAGCTGTTAAGATATCATTAGATAGGATCCTGCCCCCCTCAGTCTTAAGGCACAGCCAGATCCTTCAGTTCTTCCTCACAGAACATCGTTGCCAGTTCTCTCGTCATTTTAAACCTACACCTTTGCAGTTCCACCTTCATATCAGCAGTTTCCTGTCATCTTAAAACATAACAGCTGCACCCAGACTATAGCGTGGTGTGATTCCAGAAGTGTCTGGAGAGAATAGAAAGAAGTGTCATCTTTTTATCTCTTAACCACTTTGGGTCTTGAATCACATGTACATACATTCTCTTTCTGAAATGAGGACACCTAAAAATGGAGGACTGTGTGAGTTTCCTGTCCCAGACTTAGGCATAGTTACAGAATGGTCAGATAGTTATTGGAAGGCGTGGGCCAGCATTTTTGCTTATTTACCAGGCATCTGGGCCTTGTCTAGTGTGGTTCTAGGAAACATGACCAAATGTCATCTGCTCATCATCTGGACTAGTTGAAATGGTCCAAGAGGAATGGTCATTTAATTAATGTCTTGGCTAAAAGGTGCCAAATGAAACCATAGACATTCCCACCGAGGAGTAGGTTACTTTCTTTAGTTTCCTTATTACATTGAAATCAGTATAAAGGGGGCCATGTTGAGAAACCAAACCAAAACACCGCCTGTGGTTTTTAAGCAGGCAACAACAGTTCTTAGCAATAAAGGTCATCAGAAATAGATTTATATTATGTAAGGTATTTTCTCATTATTCCATTCTGTTATCCTTCAAAGCATTTTACCTCTCTTATTTTTGTTTTTTAGATCTCAAACAGAAACAAATGCTAGTTCTGGCATGTAATTTCACCCTTTTCAAATATATGTACTTTGTTACAGATTTTTTTGTTACTTATAACAGAGAAATAGCCATACTAAATTAAAATATACATACAAAATTTTAAAATTAAGAACTTACGTGCTTACAATTTATTTTTGAACTTGGTCTTGCAAGAAACTTTCCCATATAAAAATAGCTTTCTTAATTTGTGTTTCCTTGTGTTTCCTTTAGTTGATGGGAATTGAAATTGACACCATCTATGGAGGAACAGGAGCTTCGTTTTTCTCCTCTGTCCTAGCGATAGAGGAATTAGCCAAAGTTGATGCATCTGTGGCTTTGTTTTGTGACCTCCAGAACACACTAATTAACACACTGATCATGAAACATGGAACAGAAGAACAAAAGGCTACCTATTTGACCAAGCTAGCTACAGAAGAAGTGAGTTGAGATGAGTTGCTGAAATGGATCTGATCTTTTCTAAAGTTAGGATATTTTCAGGAGAAAAGTAGCTGCAATGTTGCCTTTACTATCCAAGACCACAATGCAGCACCATTAATTAATGAAGCATTGCTCAATAAATTAATGCTACTAGAAAAATACACTCTGCCTCTAATTTGCCACTTGGAAATTTAGAGAATAATCATCAGATAAAATTATTTTTTTGTCCCAATTATGTTTTCGAATACCTTTGTTGGTGGTTTCATTTAAATTGAGACGTCTTTCTGCTATCTTTAGCACCAATTTAATTAAACATAACGTCGAATATGTGTGCTTAAGTCTTTAAATCTGTCTTAGACAAATAATAGAGTATATTTTGGAAAACAGTACTTTCAGAATACCATTAACTATTTTGATAAGTACAGGCATTTAAAAGTAGCTAAACATTGGCTTTACAAATGCTTATTTTGCCTTAAGTGAGTATTTGTTATAGAGTATAAATACAGTTGTTAATTTGAAATTTTTTCCTTCCATGTGTAGATAGGAAGTTTCTGCCTTTCAGAGGCTGGAGCAGGAAGCGATTCATTTAGTCTGAAGACCAGAGCTGATAAAAAGGGAGATTATTTTGTCATCAACGGGTCAAAGATGTGGATCAGCCATGCTGAGTACGCAGGGCTCTTCCTGGTGATGGCAAACGTTGACCCTACCAGGGTGAGTTTGAAAACAAAATTTCTACCCTTTTCTCCCCTCATCTTTTTTCTTTATATCTTTTCCTACTTCCATTTACTTTTTATGACTTAGTCTTAAATTCTTCATTCTCATCAGTACTGAAAATGTTGCACAACTGATAGCTTTTTATCCTCCTGTTTACTAATCATCTAAAATAAATATTGATGTAATTATTAAGTACATAGAGGATATAATCTCATAATATGTTATATAGGAAGATAATCTTTAATTTTGTTTCTTCGTCTTTATTTTAGTAATTGATTATATATATACATATGTAAAATCCTTTATAAAAGAATATTTTACTACTTTTTTCTATTTTCACATTTCATGAAATCATTTAAATTAAACTTTTCTCATGGAGCATTCTTATCAATGTCTTATCTTAGAAGGGCCAATTTTTTAAAATTTGAATTTGTAATAGTTTACATCATTGAAATTTCAGTTGTACAATATTTCTTGTCTGTCACCACATAGGTGCTCCCCTTCACCCCCTGTGCTGACCCCCCACCCCCCTTCCCCTGGTAACCACTGAACTGTTTTCTTTGTCCATGTGTTTGTTTATATTCCACATATGAGTGAAATCGTCTGGTGTTTGTTTTTCTCAGTCTGGCTTATTTTGCTAAGCATAATTCCCTCCAGGTCTTTCTATGTTGTTGAAAATGGGATGAATTTGTGTTTTTTTCTGGCTGAGTAGTTTCCCATTGTATATACAGATACCCTATCTTCTTTATCCAATCATTAGTCTATGGGCACTTGGATTGTTTCCATGTCTTGGTTATTGTGAATAGTGCTGCAATGAACATAGGGGTGTATATGTTACTTTGGATTGTTGATTTCAGGTTGTTTGGATAGATACCCTGTAGTGGGATAGCTGGGTCACGTGGTAGTTCTATTTTTAGTTTTTTGGGGAATCTCCATACTGTTTTCCATAGTGGCTGCACCAGTTTGCATTCCCACCAGCAGTGTACCAGGGTTCTCTTCTCTCCACACCCTCTCCAACATTTGTTATTTTTAGTCTTAGTGATTCTAGACATTTTAATAGGCGTAAGATGATATCTTAGTGTAGTTTTGATTTGCATTTCCCTGATGATTAGTGATGTTGAACATCTTTTCATGTGTTTATTGGCCGTCTGTATATCTTCTTTGGGGAAATGTCTGTTCATATCCTCTGCCCATTTTTGATTGGGCTGTTTTGTTGTTGTTGTTCAGTTGTGTGAATTCCTTATATATTATGGAGATTAACCCCTTATCGGATATATGATTAGAAAAAATTTTCTCCCAGTTGGTGGGTCGTCTTTTGGTTTTGATACTAAGTTTCCTTTGCCTTGCAGAAGCTCATTAGTCTGATGAAGTCCTACTTGTTTATTTTTTCTTTTGTTTCCCTTGTCTGAGAAGTCATGGTATTTGAAAAGATCCTTTTAAGTTCATGTCAAAGAGTGTACTACCTATATTATCTTCCAGGAATTTTATGGTTTCAGGACTTATCTTTAAGTCTTTGATCCATTTTGAGTTTATTTTTGTGCATGGCATGAGATAATGGTCTACATTCCTTCTTTTGTATGTGGCTATTCAGTTTTCCCAGCACCATTTTTGAAGAGACTGTCTTTTCTCCGTCATATGTTCTTGGCACCTTTGTCAAAGATTAGCTGTCCGTAAATGTGAGGTTTTATTTCTGGGCTTTCAGTTCTGTTCCATTGATCTGTGTGCCTGTTTTTGTACCAGTACCATGCCGTTTTGATCACTATGGCTTTGTAGTACATTTTGAAGTCAGGGATTGTGATGCCTCCAGCTTTGTTCTTTTTTCTCAGGATTGCTTTAGCAGTTCGGAGTCTTTGGTTGCCCCACATGAATTTTCAGATTCTTTGCTCTAGTTCTGTGAAGAATGTCATTGGGATCCTGATTGGGATTGCATTGAATCTGTAGATTTCTTGGGTAGTATGGACATTTTAACTATGTTTATTCTTCCAATCCATGTGCATGGAATCTCTTTCCATCTCTTTATGTCATTGTCTATTTCTGTCAATATGTCTCACAGTTTTCATTGTATAAGTTCTTCGCCTCCTTAGTTAAATTTAGTCCTAGGTACTTTATTCTTTTTTTTGCAATTGTAAATGGAATTGTATTCTTGAATTCTCTTTCTGTAAGTTGGTTATCAGAGTACAGAAATGCAACTGATTTTTGTAAGTTGATTTTGTACCCTGCAACTTTACTGAGGTTGTTAATTATTTCTATTAGTTTTCCGATGGTTTCTTTAGGATTTTCTATATATAAGATCATGTCGTCTGCAAACAGTGAGAGTTTCACTTCTGCCCTCCCTATTTGGATTCCTTTTATTCCTTTCTCTTGCCTAATTGCTCTGGCCAAAACCTCCAGTACTATGTTGAATGAGTGGTGATAGTCAGCATCCTTGTCTTGTTCCTGTTCTCAGAGGGATGGTGTTCAGTTTTTCCCCATTGAGTATGATGTTGGCTGTGGGTGTGTCATATATGGCCTTTATTATGTTGAGGTACGTTTCTTCTTTCCCCATTTTGTTAAGAGTTTTTATCATAAATTGCTGTTGGATCTTGTCAAATGCTTTCTTTGCAGCTATTGAGATGATCATGTGGTTTTTATTCCTCATTTTGTTAATGTGGTGTATCACATTGATCGATTTGTGGATGTTGAACCATCCCTGTGTCCCTGGGATGTATCCCACTTGATCACGACGTATGATCTTTTTGATGGATTGCTGTATTTGGGTTGTCAATATTTTGTTGAAGATTTTTGCACCTATGTTCATCAGTGATATTGGCCTGTAGTTTTCCTTTTTTGTCTTGTCCTTGTCAGGCTTTGGTATCAGAGTGATGTTGGCCTTGTAGAACGTGTTAGGAAGCGTTCCATCTTCCTTAATTTTTTGGTAGCTTGAGAAGGATAGGTATTAAATCCTCTCTGAAAGTTTGGTAGAATTCCCCAGGGAAGCCATCTGGTCCTGGGGTTTTATTCTTTGGGATGCTTTTGATTACTGTTTCAATCTCTTGCCTTGGGATTGGTCTATTCATATTGTCTGCTGCTTCTTGATTCAGCTTTGGGAAGTTGTACGAGTCTAAGAATTTATCCATTTCCTATAGGTTGTCCATTTTGTTGGCATATAGTTTTTCATAGTATTCTCTTATAATCCATTGTATTTCTCTGGTATCCATTGTTATTTCTCCTCTTTCATTTCTAGTTTTATTTATCTGAGCTTTCTGTTTTTTTCTTTGTAAGTCTGGCTAGGGGTTTGTCAGTTTTCTTTATCTTCTCAAAGAACCAGGTCTTTGTTTCATTGATCCTTTCTACTGCCTTTTTTGTTTCAATAGCATTAATTTCTCCTCTGATTTTTATTATTTCTCTCCTTCTACTGACTTTGGGCTTTGCTTGTTCTTCTTCTTCTAATTCAGTTAGGTGTAGTTTGAGATTGGTTGTTTGGTTTTTTCTTGTTTGTTAAGGTGAGCCTGTATTGTGACGAATTTCCCTCTTAATATGGCTTTTGCTGCATCCTATATGAATTGGTATGGTATGTTTTCATTTTCATTTCTCTCCAGATATCTTTTGATTTCTCCTTTAATTTCTTCAATGATCCATTGCTCATTCAATAGCATGTGGTTTAGTCTCCACATCTTTGTCCTTTTCTCAGCTCTTCTTGTAATTAATTTCTAGCTTTATAGTATTGTGATTGGAAAAGATGCTTGCTATTATTTCAGTCTTCTTAAATGTATTGAGGCTTGCTGTGTTTCCCAACATATGGTCTGTTCTTCAGAATGTTCCGTGTGCACTTGAGAAGAATGTGTATTCTGCTGTGTTTGGATGGAGTCTTCTATATATGTCTATTAAGTCCATCTGGCCTAGATTTTCATTTAATTCCACTGTTTCCTTATTGATTTTCTGTCTGGATGATCTATTCATTGATGTGAATGGAGTGTTGAGGTCC
This sequence comes from Equus asinus, assembly GCF_041296235.1. NCBI lineage: Eukaryota > Metazoa > Chordata > Mammalia > Perissodactyla > Equidae > Equus > Equus asinus. The sequence goes on along the minus strand of NC_091791.1, from coordinate 9,900,730 downwards.
CCTACTATTATTGTGTTATTATGAATGTCTTCTTTAAAACTTGTTAATAGTTGCTTTATGTACTTTGCTGCTCCTCTGTTGGGTGCACAGGTATTTATAAGTGTTATTTCTTCTTTATGGAATGTCTCTTTGATCATTATAAACTGCCTCTCTTTGTCTCTCTTTACCTGTCTTATCTTGAAGTCTACTTTGTCTGATATAAGTATTGTGACACCTGCTTTCTTTTGTTTGCCATTAGCTTGGAGTATCATCTTCCATCCCTTCAGTCTGAGCCTGTGTTTGTCGTTGGAGCTGAGATGTGTTTCCTGGAGGCAGCATATTGTTGGGTCTTGTTCTTTACTCCCTCTTGCCACTCTGTGTCTTTTTATTGGAGAATTCATTCCATTTATGTTTAGGGTGATTATCAATATATGAGGGCTTAATGCTGCCATTTTATCACTCGTTTTTCTGCAATTCCTTTGTTTCTCGTCCTGTGTATTTTGGTCTACCAATCGAGTTATGTAGTTCTTTATGTTGTGTTTCTTTGTTTTCTTCTTATTTATTAATTGTTTCTCTGTTCTACTTTTTTGGTTAGGGGTTACCCTGAGGTTTGAATTCAAGATCTTGTGGACAAGAGAATCCCTTTTCTTATGGCCTCTAATTTCCTTAGACTAAACCAATTCAGTCCCTTTCCTCTTACCCTCTTAAGTTGTTTTTCTCACATCTTATTCCATCTTGTGTTATGAGTTTGTGGTTAGAATGACAAGATCATCTTTGTTGGTGTTTTCTTTCCCTTTGTCTTTAATGCTATACTTGAGTATTTGGTATCCTGCTCTGAATTCTGTCTACCTATTTAATTCCTTACTCCGTGCTTTGTAACCCCTTTTCTCCCCCACTTATTTTTCAAGTAGGAGGGCCTTCTTGAGGATTTCTTGTAGGGGGGTGTCTCATGGCTACAAACTCCCTTAGTTTATGTTTGTCTGGGAAAGCTTTTATTTCTCCATCATATCTAAAGGATATTTTTGCTGGATAGAGTTTTCTTGGCTGAAAGTTTTTGTCTTTCAATGATTTGAATATGTCATTCCAGTCTCTCCTAGCCTGTAAGGTTTCTGCAGAGAAATCTGCTGAAAGCCTGATGGGGGATTCTTTGTAGGTTATTTTCTTCTGCCTTGCTGCCCTTAGTATTCTTTCTTTGTCATTCACTTTTGCCTGTTTCACTACTGTATGCCTTGTAGTAGGTCTTTTTACATTGACATATTTAGGATATCTGGCAGCCTCTTCCACATGGGTTTCCTTCCCTAGGTTTGGGAAGTTCTCTGCTATTATCTCTTTGAAGACACTTTCTGCTCCATTCTCCTTCTCTTCACCTTCTTGAACACCTATAAGTCTTATGTTGCATTTCCTAATTGAGTCAGATACTTCTTCAAGACTTTCTTCATTTCTTTTTAGTCTTAGTTCTCTCTTTGATTATGCTGATACGTTCCTCTATGCCGTTCGCTCAAGCGTTCAGGTAATCCATATTTTGTTCTATTTCTTCCATTGTATCTTTTATCTCTAATATTTCTGATTGATTCTTCTTTATAGTTTCAATCTCTTTTGTGAAGTAGCTCCTGAGCTCTTGAATTGTTTCTCTACATTCTCTTTTACCTCGTTGAGTTGTTTTTTTTTTTTGTTTTTGGGGAAGATTAGCCATGAGCTAACTACTGCCGGTCCTCCTCTTTTTGCTGAGGAAGCCTGGCCCTGAGCTAACATCCGTGCCCATCTTCCTCTACTTTATATGTGGGACGCCTGCCACAGCATGGCATGCCAAGCAGTGCCGTGTCCGCACCCGTGATCCAAACCGGCTAACCCCGGGCCGCTGAGAAGCGGAATGTGCACATTTAACCACTGTGCCACTGGGCCGGCCCCTCGTTGAGATTTTTGATGATAGCTGTTTTGAATTCTTTGTCACTTAGATTACATATTTCCACATCCTCAGGACTAATTTCTGGGTACTTGTCATTTTCTCTCTGGTCTGGAGATCTAATATAGTGTTTGATTTTGCTAGAGGTTCTGTTTTTTCACATCCTGGCATTATTAGATCGCAGTTACCACCTATCGCCACTGGGTGGGAGTCAAGAGCCCTGTATGCTGAGCCCTCTGCCTTCTGCCAAAATCCTCAGGCTGGAGCCTCCCTGAGTGGGTAGGGCGAGGGGCGCTTTCTCCTGTGTGCTTTTGGGGGTTTTCTCCCTCTGCTCTCCTGGGGTGTTGGCTTGAGGAGGTCACGCCACCACCCCCCTCCCAGCTCCCACGAAAGCTTTGCCATGGTAGACGGCTTCCATCTAGGTTGCAAGGGCCCTTGGGAGTCCTTGATGTTCCTACGAATGAACATTCCCTCCCCTGTTCCTTCCCTCTAGGAGGCCTCCCCAGCAGATTGCAGTCTTTAGGGGAGGAAGCAAAGATTTCTCTTCCCTTGTTCCACCTCCGAGGGGGGCCCCAGCCTCTCCGCCCTCTGTCGTATCACTGTGTGGATCTATCCCCCGTTTTTTGTGTTGAGTTTGGATGTCCTCTGTTGGAGTGTGGATGTTTTTTCCGTTGTATATTGGAGGGGGAAGATTGCTGTGAGACCTCTCTCCACCATGATGCTGACGTCACTCTTAAGTTTTCTTTTTAATAATGAGTATCTTAAGTTCCCATTTGGTACAGTTATTTTTAAGAATATTTTATTGAATTGGAAGATAGACATATAGCAAAATAAATACATTTTATCTTTTGTCTTTTCTCTAATGTAACATTCAATTGAATTAAAATTTAAAACTTTATTTAATGAATTTAAAACATATTCTGATGATAGTGTAACTTAATAATTTTAATAGTCATAATGGTTTCTGAAAAAGTAAAAGATATGGTAAAGTTCTTGATTTTGAATCTAATGCCCTTCAGTTATTCTGGTTTCATAGTGCGCATGTTGCAATTCTGGGACCGTTGGTATTTAGTGCTGAAGTCCTTTATTTAGGCTTCTGTTTACTTTGAACTCTTTGGAAACAAAAGATCTTCTCAATTCAAGTGGTAATAGCATTTTAACTTTTCTTTTTAGGGGTATAAAGGAATCACCTGCTTCTTAGTAGATCGTGGTACTGAAGGGCTTCATATAGGGAAACCAGAAAACAAATTGGGACTCAGAGCTTCTTGCACCTGTCCATTAACATTTGACAATGTCAAGGTGGGTATCTTAGAATTTCTACTAAAAGACCAATGTGAAATAAGCTTTGCATGGAACTTTAGATATGTAAAAAAGCTGTCAAAATATTAGGCATACAGAGGAGAGTGTTTTATAAGACTCTTGAACAGTACTCTTAGGTTAGGTAATGACTACATGTACTTTTCACAAGAGTTTGGGCCAAGAGTGGAGACCTTTCTGCCCAGCAGCTGGCCTCAAGAGCCAATGCCGAGAATTAATCCCATTTATACTTACTAAACGTGATACTTGTACACCAAAGATAGCTTCAGAAAAGGAACTGTGGTGTCTACACCAAAGGCCACAAGATGGGGATATTGCTCAGTAAGAGTAGAAAACAACCAGGCAGCGCCCCACAGTTGAGAGTTGTGTCTGTTAAAAATGAGGAAGAGAAGATTGCTGAATGTTTATGCTTTAGAAGTTTACAGAGAGAGGACAGGTGATGATGGGGCTTCTCCCTCTCATGGTAGAACCTGACCTTTTTACTCGTGGAGGGTCTTCATAGATGTCACTTGAGCCTCATACTTCACCCTCATATTATAGAGCCAAGTATATATTTTTTTATTGTTACTAGTCTAGACTTTAAAATTATGAATAAACATTTCAATCTGTTTCTTCTCTCCTTTCTCCTCCTCACTCTTGTGAACACGTGCATGTGTACACATGCATACGGCCGCCCCCAAAGTTGATTTTTATGGGAATATAGTCTCAACAGAAGAAAGGTTTACTACTGTTACTTTAGCAAGTACTTAGACATTTCTGTCATTGCTAATATGTTCTCATACGATAGCACACAGATAAGAATTGGGAAAAAATTGTTACTCGTTTATGTTATTGATGAATTATATGAGATTCCCTTTTTGTAGATTCATTCACTCATTCAGCAAACATCTGTGCTAGGTTCTGGAAAATGCAATAGTGAGCAGCATGGACTTGAGGCCTCTCTCTCTGAGAGCTGTGTGGGAAGCAGCTTAGAGGGAAACAGAGATATAGCCAGTAATTTCCTTGGAGTTTAATAAATACTGTGCTACAGTAATAAATCACACAAATTGGGTGTATATGTGCATTTAAAAATATATAATCAGAATGAATTGTGTCAAACTAAATTGAGAAATGAATGCTCACTTTTCTTTTCAGGTTCCAGAAGCCAATGTCCTGGGACAAATTGGACATGGTTACAAGTATGCCATAGGGATGCTTAATAAAGGTAGAGTAGGAATTGCTGCACAGGTTAGTCAAATTTTAGTAATTTAACTTGACTCTTCCACAGTGTGGATCAATTAAAATGTAGAAAGAAAAAAATGCCATAAAACCAATGCATATTTGGAAGCTTGTAACCACAAGATGGCGCCCTTCCCTTCCCTGAGAGGAAAGAATGGCTTCTGACTGTGATTTCTTTAAAATTTCACTTTGGTCAATTATATAATGTCCTGAGAATCAAACAATGGCTTAGTGGTAACAGTTTTTCTCCTTTGAGAATAGTAATGTGTTATCCAGTATCTGGATCAATAACTTCTAAAATCTATTGTAAATTAAATATGGCATTTTTTAAAAAATCAACTTTTCAAAGCATGAAATTCATTCTGGGAGAAATTTTTTAAATTGAGAATAAATAATATTCTGCTGTGTAGGAAAAGTCTCTAATCTATAGATAATGAAAGATTTATTGCCTAGTGTTTTGCAGATGAAAATCAGGCAATTTTGTGCGTGTGTGGCATTTGAAATAAATTAGCCACAACTAAATAGATATGTAACATGAGAACTATTCAGTTTTTTGCCAAATTTGCCCTTTATGATGCATATTATATTTTTCTATTAACTGATAATCAGTTATTTTCTAGATTAACAAAAAAGTAAAGTATTTGGTTTTATTATAAATTGTGTCATTTTTATAGAATGTGTTTATTTATTTTTAATCAGTGAGCATCCCAAATCGAAGAACTTACAGCTTTTAGATTTTGAAGGTGTTATGTATATGTTAGCTATTGGAGTAGTCAAATGTTGTAGTGTTCCTTTAGAATGTTTTACACTGCTGTTAATTTGCTAACAAAATATTGTTAGATAAAAACTTAACCCATGTTTCCCACAAAGCTGGATAATATATTACTAACGAGAATTGGCTTATCTGTTCTTTTTAAAGTTTTTCTGTGATGCAGCTTCATCAGAAAGGGCCTTAAAAACTACACTACCAAATCTCCTTGTTCCCAGACATATAAATAATATGCATGTTCTGGCGGTCAAATCCACAGCCTGGGCTTTAGTCTAATTACTCCGAGTTATCTTACAACCTGATTAAAAGCTAAGGTCGGGTAGTTATTATTTCTCGGTTAATCCTGTGGCTACCTTTTAGAGAAAGAGGTACATATAACAAAGAACCGAAGACATCCATCCTTAAAACTCGGCAGTTGAGGAGAGTTTAGTTTTTCAGTATTTATAGTGAAAACATTTTACAGAGATAGAAAAGGCTATTTTGACTGACAACTGATCATTTCAAATTTTGTAGGATATTCTAAACATATTGTAAACTTCAGTTATAAGGGTGTAATGACATCATTTTATCTCATGGCCAAAAGTGCAGTGAGCTGCCGCCTCACTTTAATTTGTTTTGGTTTGGGTTTTCTTTGTCCTTTAATTTTTAGCATAATATTCTATTCTCCAGAAAGTTCAAAATAAAAGGCTAAAGGCAAATGTGAATCAACACAAACGAAATATTGATAAGTTTGTGGGCATTTCCCCCCAAAGCTTTAACTATAGGTTTTTTTTTCCTTTTTCTAAAACCTACATAGTTTGACATAATTAGATAGTGATTTAATGGCTACCTAATGTTGAAATTTAGAGACCATTTTTAAGGTTAAATCATTCAATAGATATGGAGATTGGTTAACAATGAAACAGTTCAGCTAAAATTGTCACCATGTCCTGATTTGTTCTTCAAGTGTGTAAATTAATGTTTTCACCAGATGTTCTCAACTCTGGCTCTGCATTAAATCATCTAAGGAATTTTTAAAATGCTGATGTTCGGGCCATGCTCACCCTCCCCGCCACACAGGTTTTCGATTCAGTTGATATAGCCCTGCATTGGTATGTTTTTATCAGCTTCCCTCAAGTGGCTCTGATGCGCGGCCAGGGTTGAGAAGCACCGCTCCTTTATGTTCTAATTCCCTTCCGCCAAGGCTGTTATTAATCCTGATCATATACAAAATGGACAGGAAGATAAAAGGTCAAGTAGTGACCTTCCGCATCCAACTTCTAGAGGACTAGAGGGGGCTACTCTACAGTCTTTGAGGCCCGTTTTGAGCAAAATTTCTGTGGTTCACTTTATGCCTGGAGAAGCGGAGCTTAAGGGAGAAGTTTCCTGAAAAGTAACCTGCTTGTGTGAACACAGCTATGCCGGGAGATTTACCTCTGGGCTGGAATTAAATATACTCATAGTCATGTGAAATCTTTCACATTTTCTCCCAGTGACTGCCAGTTACGTTCTCCAAACACGAAGGGTGAAGGTCATTAACATACCCCTCACCACCTCAGTATCTCTACTTCTTCCCCCACCCCAACTATGCAGTCTGCCTATAAAAGGAATTGTTAACTTAAATGATTCAAAGCATAAACTTATAAAAAAATAACAAATTCTGATCCTTTTTTTTTTTTAACAGATGCTGGGACTGGCTCAAGGATGTTTTGACTACACTATTCCATATATTAAAGAAAGGGTACAATTTGGCACCAGATTATTTGACTTCCAGGTATAGAGTTATTAGCATGTTTCTACTCCGGTGGATTCCCCCATCTTCCTGTCAGTGAAGAGCTGTGCTACAAAGCCCTCGTGGGTTTTCAGTAGGAGAGGTGGGGGGGAAGGGTGTGTGCGTGTGAACGCCTGGACCTTCTCCAAGGGCAGATCAGTAGTCCTGGAGGCCCAGCTATGGCGTGGTTGGGGATATCGGGGCGAGCACTCTAGAGCTGTCTCCCCCTGCTCCATAGTTTCCAGGGCATGGGGTCTGCCATCAGACTTCCTGGGTTCAAATCCTGGTTCTTGTTTTACTAGCTGTAGGCCTTTGAGAAGTTACCCCTCTAAGCCCAAACTGCCTCATCTGTAAAATAAAAATAGTACTAACCTACCCTCTAGGGTGATTTTGAATCAGGGAGTTATGTAAAGTGTTAACACATTGCCCAAGTCCAACAGGTGCTCAGTAAAGGTCACACTTGTTAAGAATCAGGCCAGAGCCGTGTGGTACTCCTCAGAAGACCACACTTTGGTACATCCATCTTGTGGCCAGCACAACTTGCTGCACTTAGTGCAAATGAGGTGCTCGCAGTCAGGCATGTTGGGAAATACTGGCCTGGTCCAATGACGTGGCTTCTCGGCTCCCGAGGCAATCGGGGGATTTGTTGGTGGCAGTATGCGTTCTTCCTGTCCACCTTGAGGTCTTGCCAGGTTAGGGGAAGCCTGGAGTGGCAGCTTACCAAGCTTATTTGACCACATTACCTAAAAATCCAGAAGAATTACTTTACGTGTTTGCAAAACCTCCCTTTAAGCAGCTCTTGGCACCAAGTGCAACTTCTTATTACATTACAGCTCTGTTGCACTGCATTGTCTTCAGGTTCTGTCACAGCGTCTAGCCATCACACAAGCACTCACCAATGGCACGTGTGTAGAAATTCTAGGCTGTGGGTGTGCACGGTCAGTTCAAGGCCTAGAAAGACTGAGCATGGCAGGCCTGGCCAGGGCCCCCCACAGCCCATACTATCATTGGCATCATATACGTGAGAAACTGAGGCACATGGAAAGCAAGTTGCCAAGGTCATACAGCTAAAGCTAGTAAGGTGTCAAAATTACAGGGTTTTTTTGTCTTGGTTTCTGGTCTAATTTTCATGTTAGACCAGAGTACTTTCTCAGAGCCAGCCACCACATAAATTGCAACAAAGGGGACAGAATGTGAAGACAGTTTTGAGGAAGGCTTGGATCTTTGTACACAGGACACAGTGTTTCCATGTACATGGGGTTGGAGAGGGAGGGAGGAGGGGTCGGGTGTACTAATATGTATAATCATGATATATTTCTAAAGATGCCTAGTATGGATAATTAAAACTTTTAGAAATTTGATCTTAAAAAGCTACATTATTAATTTTATATATCTATGTGAAGCTTTGATTAAAAGTTAGTAGTTTTTTTCCCAACTGCTGTAATCTCACTAGAGTGATTTGATTTTTGCTTTGCCTGCCGTCATTCATGTCTCTCTCTCCTCTAGACTGTAGGCTCCTTGAAGGTAGGAACCAGGCCTCTTCATCCTTATTTCTTTTGGTTGTTTATCCGGCACAGATTTATTGAGCATGTTCTCGGCGCCAGGCCCCATGTTCACAGTGTAGTTAGGGTACCAGTATTCATGGTGGTGCGTTCTTGTAGGGCAACAGACATGCCAAAGTTGCTTTCCTGCCTCTCATGGTGCCTAATATGGTCACTAAAGTAGACAACATTGATGGTGACCGTCAGTTTAATAGAACGAATGTACTTTTCAAAAATAATTAGCATCTCTCCATTGCACTTAACAAGCCATAAGCAATTTCTAGAATGGTGATATTGGCATAGAAGTAGACAAATTGACTAATGGCATGAAACACAAAGTTCAGAAATAGACCCCTGCATGTCTGGAAACTCCATGATAGAAATGGCGTGGCATATCACTGAGTGGGAATATTCTTTCCCTGCAGAAAAAAAAGGAAGCTAGAGTCCCTACCTCACGCCATACACAGAAAATAGATTTCAGATATACTAAAGATGTAACATAAAAAGCAAAATTCTAAGTTTTAGGAGAAAACGTAGGAGAGTATCTTTATGACTTCATAGTAGGAAAATAATTTTGAAAACAAGACACAAAAAGGACTAATTATAAAAGATATTAAGATTGGTGAATTTGGCTACCAAATTTTTTTTCCTCAAAGGATTCCACAAAGTAAAAAGACAAATCATAAGGAAGAAGATATTTGCTCTACACATAGGTTAGTGGGTGTTCAGTTTTTTGTTATGCTGCACAACCTATATACATGTAATGTAGTCTTTTTTTTTGCATATTAAATATTGTAGAAGGAGGAGGAGAATCTTATCAGGTATTTGCGAGCAGTATTGTTTTTCTCTAGCTCATCCCTCCTTTTTGTTTAGGAAAGGCCATCCCTGGGATTGTTGAGTAATTGCCTTGGGATTCCCTGACTTAGCATTCATCACACAATGTCATAATTATTTAACCATCTGTTCTCCCTGCTGGGCTATATAAGTCATAAGCACAAGGAACTCTGAGTGTGACGGTCAGCGTGATGTCTCTGTTGCTCAGCACACTGCCTGGCATATCGTAGGTGCTCCGTGAATATCTGGGCAGACGGGTATGTTAGGCATGAGAAACATTTGAGTTTTTAATAAGTATATCTATGACCATATTTGCAGGAAATTGTTTATAAGTAGAAACTATTAGTATTCATATTCTCACTCACTCATGTACTCATTGCTTTCTTTGACTAACATTTACTGTGTGCCTAATCACCCTCTAAAGTTTGAGTCGTGGTGATTTCTTTAGGATGTTTCTTTTTTAAGTTATTCTTCTGTTTTCTACAGCCCTAGAGAAACTGGTACCTGTTCGTGGGTACTGCAGTGGAGTCAATTCAATAGTTACTTAGAGGAAATTGGTGCTTCAGATATTCCTTCGTTACTTTGTAGCTAACATCTTTTAATGCCCTGAGGCTATATGCAGAATCAAAATTGTATTACTTCAAGCAAATAAAAAAATATTCAAATTTTTGCTTTGCTGGGATTTAGTTTAAGCTGAATTTTGATCATAAAAAGGATTGAAAATAATTATTAACTATAACAGTCAAATTTTTAAACCTAATTTTGTGAAAATTTTTAAATCTTGACAATTATAAAGAATTACATGATCTTTGAAATTTTTCTAAGAAAGAATATATGTAGTGTCATGTTCATTTTAAATTACAGATTTTAAAGAATTTTTACAGAGTGAATGTGAATTGCCTCTGGGGTATATTTTGAGTCGGTTAGTATTCCATATCCAGGCTGAACTTTGAGGATAAGCTGTGTTTTTGGAGATCGCAATTCTCTAACTTGGGCCTGAATGTTAACAGGGGCTCCAACACCAAGTGGCTCACGTGGCCACTCAGCTGGAAGCTGCAAGATTACTAACATACAACGCAGCCAGGCTTGCGGAAGCTGGAAGGCCATTCATAAAAGAAGCATCTATGGCCAAATACTATGCATCAGAGGTAAAAAAAAAAAAAAAGTAATTCAACCTTCATTTTTTTTCAGATAGATGTTTATGAACCTTTGCACTTTGGAATATTGTTTGATCATTTGTTTTTCAAGTAAAATAACAGAGTTTCCAGTTCCTAGAACAGAAAAGCAAAACTGTAAAGCTTCCATAGTAAAGCGCTTTAATTCTGTGAGATCTCAGTGTTTTCACAGGATCTTGACTGGAAACTGTGCCACCCAGTTCAGGTAGAACACCCATCATAAACCATGATATAATCATAAATAAATAAATGGATGAGCCTCATCTGGTGCTTTCAGGTTGGGGCAAAGTGAATGCCATGGGAAATGACGTGAAATAAAAACACCAAGAAGAGATAGTCCATGCTTTTAATGCTTTCTGTTCATATATACGTACTTTATATTTAACATGTTAGACTTTGGCTGGAGAATTTAGCCAAATCACTGGGCTGCTATTTGCCAGCCTCGAGGGTATGCCTTATTCATTCCATGACCCAAATATTCATTTATCCTTTTGAGCCCCAACATTCAGTATTCTGACTCACCATCCCTTCTGAGCTCCAGGCTATTAGATCCAGTTTCCATTCACCTCCCTACCCCATTGCTCCAGTCAGAAACCTGAGCGTCATCTTGACACCCTCCTTTCCCTCATCCCCCACATTGAATCCGTCATCAGTTCCTGAGGATTCTACCTCCTAAATATTTCTTGAATGTATGTGTTTCTCTCCCTTTTCGCTGCCACCTGTCTGGTCCAAGCTGCATCACTTCTTGACCACACTACTGCAGTCACTCTCTGCCTGCTGCAGAGGCCCCTTGGCTTCCTCCAGTCCGGTCTCCTTTTTCAAAGTGTCCATGAGGCCATGTCACTCTCCAACTGTAAACCTTTCAGTGGCTTCTCAAAACAAATGGAACAATATTTGTATTTGTTTCCTATTGCTGCTTTTAACAAATTACCAAAAATTTAGTGGCCTAAACATATAGTTTTGCTGTCACACAGTTCTGGAGGTCAGCGGCCTGAGATGAGTATACTGGTAGAAAATCAAGGTGTCAGCAGAGCTGCCTTCCTGGAGGCTCCAGTGGAGAAGCCATTTCCGTGCTGTTTCCAGCTTCTAGAGGCTACTTGCATTCGTTGGCTTGTAGCCCCTTCCTCCATCTTTGGAACCAACAGTGTAGCATGTTCAAATCTCTGACTCTTGCCCTCTGACCTCCCTCAGTCCCTTCTAAGGATCCTTGTGATTACATTGGGCCCACCCAGAGAACCCAGGATAACGCCCCCATCTCAGAGTCCTTAACTGTTGCCATGTGAGGTAACAAACATACTTACAGTTTCTGGGGATTAGCGTGTGGACATCTTTGGGGAGCCATTACAATATTCAAACTGCTCGCCATCGTGTGAGGTCCACCTGCCTCTCCTTCTCTCTTCACAGCTTGCCCTGATCCCAGCCCACTGGCCATCTCTTGGGTCCTTGAGGCTAATAAACCCGTTTTTTTCCTTGGAGCGTTTCCACGTGTTCCTCAACTTGAAATGTCCCCTAACTGTCCTTTAGGTCTCAGCTAAGCTGTCATATGCTCACAGCATCCCCCCAACTAAATCCTGTTAACTTTCTCAGCAAGTCATCTTTTGCCTCATACACTTTATCAGTTTCTATAATTGTTGCTTAAATGTGTGTCTCTCCAAATGACCACAAGGGCCGTGACTGGCCAGCCTCCACCCTTGTGTTCCCAGTGGCTGGCAGAGTACACCATGTAAAGGAGGCCTTTGATAAGCATTTGCTGAATAAACGATCCCTGTCAGCAAGTGTATGTCTGAACAGTACCCTAATTTTCTTTAAAAAATAGGAATTTTGTGACTTAATAGGATATTTTACACAAATAGTAAAGAATGGGCCCAAAGAGACAATGCTAGTTTATAAAATAACTTTAATCCTTCCATTTGCCAATAATGGTGAGTCCGGGGTGACTGAAAGCCTTCCACAGGAGTGTTTGTCATGATGCGTAAGGTACGTGGTTTCCGCGTGTGATTCGCTGCTTGGTCTCGGTAGATCGCGGGACGAACAACTAGTAAATGTATCGACTGGATGGGAGGAGCGGGCTACGTCAAAGCTTACCCTGTGGAAAAGTACTTCCGAGATGCCAAGATTGGTAAATAGATGATTTACATTTTATTTTGTTTTCTTTTATTTGCCTCTCTAGGTATGTGGGCCGTTGTCTTTGTTTGATTTTATATTACTGGTGGCTTGGCAAAAGCAATTTTATGATGTGTATCAGCCCTCTTCTTTACTGTGGCTTCCCACCTCTTCCTTCAAAAAAAATGGATTTATATTTTTTAAAACATTAAGTTGCTTTTTTAAATGCCTCAACAAGCCGTTTAGTAAAACCACAACAGAATCTACTGTCTTAATTTTTCTTTTACTAAAAGTGCTAATATTTTGATTACTTTAATGCCGTCTTCGAAGCTTAAGTTGTAATCTGAGCAGCTAAGTTCCTCCTGACGCCTGAGCGTCCGATGCTGCTCTGCAGCCCGGAGGACGGAAACGCAGCACGACTGCGGGTCCCTGTTCCTGAGGAGCCAGCCGAGCTTGCGCGTGGATAGTTTAGGAATGGAAAACTTCAGCTGTTTAATCCTGGTTCTGGAATGAGAATCCAGTTTCCGACTGGAAAATTATCTGTGAGGCAAGATCACTGTCAAATAATACCATACTCAGGCGACCCTGAATGATGTTGCTAGTAACAGTTTTGTAGCAAATGCAGACGTAGTGTTTGTAGAGCCGTTTCTTGTGTAGACACTTTACTGTGGGTCCGCTGCTTAGTGTTTCTTTTGCTCCCTTTTGTTTAAGGTACAATATATGAAGGAACTTCAAATATTCAGCTGAACACCATTGCCAAGCACATCGATGCAGAATACTGACATCCACAGCAGTGGGGCCCCTCCCTGATGTCGCTGGTGTAACATCTTAAACTGTTGTGCTTTTGGGGGATCTGAGCCGTTAGTCTCGGATCGTGGGGTAGACCTTTCTGTTTTACTTTCCAGTCTGCTTAACTTAGGCACAGGAAATCATTTTTAAAATTTGGGAAGAAATGCCCCCATATTTTCTACAAAACTATTTTTAAAGTTCTGTAAGTGTTGTCATTCTAGCTTTAGGGTATACAGAAGTTTCACTCTATCAGCATTTGGAACAATACAGACATTTGAACTATTACTTACAGATATGGCTATTTGATATCCCTATTAAATCTGTATTTTGTGGCATCAGTCAGAAATCTTTGTTATAGTTGGCAATTTTATAGAGTAGATAGATAGATTCTAAGTAGCTAAACTAGGTAGAAACTGATAAAAATTTATTTAGAAAAATCTTGAAGTTCTGGTTCTAAATACCTGAGAATAGGTGAAAAATAGGGTATAACTCTGTAGGTCAAATAATTGAATAAAACCTTATTTTAACAAAGGAAAACGTGTAATTTGTCTGTCTTGAGTTTGTGTTTCTTGGAGGACGATCTTGTTCACCTCCTAAAACCTGCCATTATTGTTAATTTGGGGCTGGGCTGTCACGGGGCTCAGAAGGTAGAGACTTGAATACAAGCACCAGGGAACCACTCAACCATATTTGATGGGCAGAGCTGGATTCAACCCAACTGCCAAGTTAGTATTGTTAGAGATTTCATTTTGCAGCACAAAAACGAATCAGTGTCAAAGATTTTAGAATTATGGAAGGTTAAACCTAGAAAGACCTTAGAGGACCATCCAGCTAACTCTCATTTTAAAAGTGAAGGATTCATAGCCCAGAATACTTGCCCAAGATCTACAGCCAGGGACAGACCAGACAAGGATCCAAATGTAGTGACTCCCAATTCAGTGCTCTTCCTACTATTGAACATTGGCTCTGTTCAACAAATTTTGGATTTTATGCTTGTTATATTTTAATACTCTTATTGATTTATTTTAGATTTAACTGATAAAGAATTAACATTTCAGAAATGTTAAGATTGATCAATGTCATTATTTAGACATATTAATCACCTGCCAAAGAATTAGCTCTCCCAGGGTGGGGCTCATGTGTCAGATGTGAAGGTTATTATGTGCAATCATTAGGTTTTGTGGTTGTGATGTGATTTGTAAATGCATTAGTTATATCCTTGCTGATGTACTTTCGCTGGTCTTCATAAAGTGCCAGTTTTGTTGTAATGGTACACATCAGACTGTATTCAGTGTTAGAAAATCAGTATTCTGTGAAGAATGAAAAAATAAAGGACAAACTTAACTGGAGACTTTCACGACTCTGATATAGCAGAATTGTTTGTTACACGTACAGATGAAGCAAGAAAATAGTGTAATCTTCCTGCAAGATAGATTTAACACTTGCTGATCATGCTGATAGCTTGTCTCTCATGTAAGCCAATTTTGTTTGTTTTCAGAGAAGAGGTCTTATCATGTAGACCAAGTTTAAATTCTCGATGCTAAAGAAAGTTTCAGCAGAGGACCCTTTTTTTTTCAAAGCAAAATAAGCAGCTCCTCAGGAGAGAGGTTACCTCTTGTGAGTACCTCCTCACAGTCCAGATCTTCTCTGGTGACCTGTATGCCTGTGCTTTCTGGTATAGCTTTTGGGAAGCTTATATTATTGCACCTTTTGCTCAGTGATACTCTGCGGTCTGACATCATAGGAGATTTCAGCCTATCTGTTCCCTGCTATGTCCTACATTATTTGAGAAATCTGGATATCAGTCCCCTTTTTCTTTTGTTATTCAGTGACAAGTGCATCACTGGGTCCAAAGGTCCAAGGTGCTGTGGGCCCCACGCTGCCCTGCAAAGGTGAGAAAGACCAGATCCTTATTGAAATGTGTGATTATCTCAGGTGTCTTTTTTCTGTTCTCGTTAGCGCATCCTCACACAAAGACTGAGTGAAAAACTACCAAGGCCGACCCTATGCAAGTGTTTCTTTAGATCCGTTAGAATGATAACCTAAGTGCTAACATCTCTTGAGCTCTCATCATGTGCCAGCCATTATTCTAGCCTCTTGACACATAATCCCTCACAGCAGCCCCATGTGGTAGTCTTGTTAGCCCATTTTACAGGCAAGGAGACAGGGGCATGGAGAGGTTAAATAAGATGCTTAATTGGTACATGACAGAAGTGAGTCAAACTGGCCCTCCCCGATTCATTCCTTTGAGTCTTTAGGTTTGTTAATCTGCAGAAGCCTTCCAGGAAAATGGCACTACCAGCTAGCCCTTTATTAGCTAATAATTCTTCAGGGATGTATTTTAGATCTTATCGAGCAGAGAAGCTAGCTGAGAACGTGGCCTACAAGACGGACACATAGGTGAGGTGGGAGCATGCATGTTCTGGGAGAAAGCAGAGGGCGCAGGAGGACGCATAATAGAAGGGTGCAGAGAGTGGGGAGAAAGGTACCGGCAAGGGGAACTAAGGAAACAAAAAATGTCCTCTGGTTCAGAGTTAGCAGAAAGCTACCCCGAGGCAGGAAGAATGACAGCATAATAAAAACCTAAGCAGGTGGCTACAGGGTGTTTGATTTGCTGTTTGTACGGATAGCTCACAAGATAAAGGAAAAACCCTAACTTTACAAGAGCTTAAATAGAAAACAAAATGAGGTAGGAATATGGCCAAACATAGCAGCACTTATAGGTATAAATGGGTTAAACTCACCTATTACAAATAACAGATGTTAAGATGGAAAGAAAGGAAAATAAATCCCAGCCACATAAAGTTAGAAACACTTAAAAACACAGCACAGGAAATTCGAAATAAAGAGATGGGAGACGACCATACAGACGCTCCAAAAAGGAAAGCGGGAATAGCAATGTTAATATCAAAACTGAATTAAAGGCAAAAATAATTTCAAAGGATAAAAATGGATATCTCATAATAAAACAGGAAGCGTTCACCAAGAAGGTCCAATCATCAGAACTTTATGTGCCTAAGGACATAACTAGGAACTAGACAGAGCAAAACCAGTAGAGGCAACGGAAACACCGACAAAGCCATAATTGTAGGCATGGATTGAGAATCAACAAGTCAAGTAGGAAAAGGTAAGAACGGATAGGATTTGGATAGCCGAATTAACAAGTTTGATACAGGAAGAACTTTTTGTGTCTTTTCAAATGCAAATGAATGGTCATTAGAATTTTGCCACAAAAGAAATATTTACACATTCCAAAAGAAAATTTTACAGGCGACCTTCACTATACGCAATGGTAAGTAAACAAACAACGAAAAAATAGGATATAAGAAAGCTAACCATAACTTTAAATAACTTTGGTTAATTAGAAAATAAAAGTATAAATTACAAATTGTCAACAAGGACATGGGGAGCTGGGCTGTGTGGGTCCGTGCTTCTGGGAGGATGGACAGAAGGCATGTCCCAGACTTCCAGGGCACGTGGTGTGTAGTAGTGAAAAATTAGAAATGGCTACGTAGGAGAGTAAATAAACCATAGAAATAACACACGACACAAGCCTGTGCAGCAGTTTATAGAATAAGGTAGATCCACTTACTGAGATTAAGTCATCACCAAGCCACATTATTTCAAAAAATTACAAATTGCATACTCTTTATACAGAACAGTACAAACCTACTTATTTCCGTAAGTACAAGCATGTATATAAATTCTTAGAAAAAACTCAGAAAGTATGGTCACCACACTGATGCATTGGGGGCCTGCGCTGGGACTGGGGGTCAAGAAAGCAGCTGTGGGGGTCATTGGCGTCATCTATGTTTGAATTTTTACAACGGGATATAATAGTACTTGTGTAATTGTAATTAAATAAATATGATATTCCTTGTGTGATTGAAAATAAGTAAAATTAAAGCTACCTATAGGATTATTGAAATTTTTCACTTTTTCACATTATTTTCCCTTTAACTCATTTTTCTGCTTTTCTCAAATAGCCCCAGCCAAGTAGGCAGCTCCATTCAGCCACACAGGAGAGTAGACTGACACAGAGAGGCCCGAAAGGGGATCTGAAACCTAACGCCTTGACTGTCTGAGCTCCGTGGCTGAATAGCACTGACCGGGTTAGACCCTCCTCCACAAGGCGGTGGATGTCTCGCCCGTCCAAGCAGGAATTCACTGGGAGGGCTTCTCACATTCAGGTACCAACTGGGCCATCTGCACTGGCCTTGGGGTTAACATCCTGTCTTTAGTTGTAATTTGATTTTATGTGATTTGACCTGAGGTATTCAAACATAATATTTCCTTGGACATGAAACATTTGTTTCAAGGTAAAAAGACAATTCAAAACTTCTACTCAGGTTGAAGGACCCAGGTCCATAGTTTAAATTTGATGAGCGAACCATGGCCTGTGGGCCAGATCCAACCCCCTGCTTGGTTTTGTTACGACCTACAGACTAAATTCTTTTTTTTTTTTTAACATTTTAAATCTAAATATGTACATAACGTCCTCAATTTTACCTCTTGCCCACAAAGCCCAAAATATTTACTATTGGCCCTTTAGGAAAAAGTTTGCTAACTCAATTAAATTATTGCCTGTTAAATCAGATTTTATGGAGAAGAGCAGTCAGTGAGTCTGAGTGTCACACCAAAAAAAAAAAAAGGGTAAAGACCTCCTCTAAGAGCTTTGTCATCGAGCCCGCCCTGATGGCCTAGTGGTTAAAGTTCGATGCGCTCCACTTCAGCAGCCCGGGTCCCATTCCCAGACACAGAACCACACCACCTGTCGGTCAGTAGCCATGCTGTGGTGGCAGCTCACATAGAAGAACTGGAAGGACTTACAACTAGGATATACAGCTACGTACTGGGGCTTTGGGGAGGAAAAAAAAAGAACTTTGTCGTTATTCTCTCAATTTCATTTGTAGCCTTAGCCCAGTTGGCTCCCTCCTTCAATCTACGAAAGTGTTCAAGTCTCCCCATCCTTAAAAATTAAGCTTCCCATGGGGCCGGCCCAGTGGCACAGCGGTTAAGTTCACACGTTCCGCTTCTCGGTGGCCCGGGGTTCACCGGTTCGGATCCCGGGTGCGGACATGGCACCATTTGGCAAAAGCCATGCTGTGGTAGGCGTCCCACATATAAAGTAGAGGAAGATGGGCACGGATGTTAGCTCAGGGCCAGGCTTCCTCAGCAAGAAAGAGGACTGGCAGTAGTTAGCTCAGGGCTAATCTTCCTCAAAAAAACAAAAAAAAAAAGAGGAAAAAAAAATTAAGCTTCCCGTGAGCCACTGCTGCTCAGCACTGAAAGGATGCACAGTGGTTGCCATCACTGCAGCAATCTCTCGTCCTCACAGCCTGCTCCTTTAATCTCTGCCTGGCGCCCACTTTTGTCAGTGGATTTAAACAATGTTCTCTCTTTGGGTGGTGAACATGATGTAATCTACACTGGAATCGAAATATAGTGATGTATACCTGAAACTTATGTAATGTTATAAACCAAATTTTACCACAATAAAAAAATCGGTTCCAAGTGTCAACAATATGACTGAAGAAACAAAACAAAACAAAACAGTGTTCTCAAAAGTTGTCTTTTTACCCTTAATTGGTGGCCTCTTAGTCAGTTCCAAACTCTCTAGTTTCGGATTCCCCTCTTCTTCCTAAAGCTCTCTGCTTCTTTTGCTTTTTGACAAAACAACTCCTCCTTTTGGCTGACCCTTCTGGTTTCTTTTCCCTTAAATGGAAATTCTACCATTTATCAAAAGTCTGCCATCGTACCTCTTCTATTCTCGATAGCCGTGTCTTCACTGTGCTTTTAGGATAACTTGAAGAGTCTTAAAAGTGCGGACTGTGAAATACCATTCCCAGAATTTCCTAGTCATTAGGGATGATTCTTGTCAGATCTAGCCCGGCAGGGTGTCCTGCAGGCTCTTGGAAATTTATGTCTAAAAGCAAGAGAAGGATTAGGGTGGGAGATAGAAATCTGGGAGTCATATGTAATTACTAATGGAGTAAAGACAGATGAAATCCTCAGGAAGAGTGGAACAGCCGTCTCCTGGGCCTTTTGCCCCCAGATCGCCTGAGGTCCTTGTAAAAAGGCAGATTTCCTGACCCAGTCAGATCACTGGACCTGGGGCCTGGAATCTGCCGGTTTCAGAATCCCCCAGGGGATTTTCGTCACACACTAAAACTTGAGTGTTCAAATGGTTCCAGCGCCAAAGTCCATGTTCCTGTTCAACTTCCCCAGCACCCCAATATAGCAGCACCAACCAAGTAAACCCCAGAACTCCCTAGACACCCACCTGCTTAAGGGGCAGAGAAGCAGAAGGTGGAGTGGGCAGCCACCTTCCGCTCATCCTACTGAGTTAGAGGTGAGTGTTCACCCTCCTGATGTGCTATTGAGAAGCTGTGCGCTGGCTGTTTTCCTAGTTCTGTGGAGCCAAGAGCAATTTAGGGCAATGTGTTCATTGCAATTCTCCCACCCCAAAATAGCAGGCTAGGTGGCGCTTGCTTTAATGAAATTTTATCTTTATAGGCAAGAAAGTTAATGAAGAAACTACTGATGAGATAAATTACCTTAGATTTGGTGTTTTAAAATCTAGTCATTTCTAAAAATTAATTAATAAAACAAGGCATATTGAAAACAACAAAGGAAAAAAAATGCTCTAAAAAAATCTAATTGTTTCTCTTTAAGAGAAATGGATTTTTTCTTCTAACAATAAAGCACTACCAGAGTTGTAAGGTTTTGCACCTTTGGCGGTTTGGCGAGTCTGAGGGAGTCCTTCTGGATGAGGGGGCGGCCCCTTTGAATCTTCGTTTACTTTGCACTCGGTCCTGTAACGAACCTATCACTGTGTAATGTATGGACAGTTCCTTTGCATGTTAATACTCTGTCTTTTCAACCCAATTGATTTTTCCATGTGGACAAAGGCTAAGGATATGCTTATTGATTGCTGCTAAGCTCATTTTAAGTGTATTTTGTAATAAAGGGCATTTTTTGACTAAAACAACCCTGCACTTGTCCAATGTCCAAGTGTGGGGATCACTCAGAGTGGAATGAACCAATGTGAAAACATTTGCCAGATATGGAAAGGCGTGGGTGTTCTTTCTTTTTATTATGTAAAAAATAGAGGCTCTGTTCATCTACTGCCATGTCCTCACAAGACAAGTCATTTGGTGCGGACCTCCATGTTCTCTTTGAGTCAACACACTTCTCACCTCACTGACCCTAAGTTTGTACAAATATTTGCCTCATTCCAGCTGATTTTTTGGTCTGAAATTTCTCCTGGGCCTCAGTAATCCAGGGCAATCTCCAGAAGAATAAAAATTTCAAACCAAGTTTACTTCATCACCTCTAACTAATATAGATGATGAAAAACCTCAGTCCATATCAGATCCTGCAGCACTCACCACGGCCCCTTAGAGGAAGGAACTACACATTATTACACAAGAGCCAGAATATTCCACAGGCGTCTGAAAGGAAAATCTCTAGGAAGAAAATCCGCATACTTCTTGTTAATGTCTAGCAGAGGAAAGTGCTCTCGGAGGTGGTTGGTGGGTTGGCTGTTTGGCTGGTTGGTTTTGAAGGTTTTGTTATTTCTCTCCAGATTCGTTCCTCTTATATTCTTCTGAAATTGTCCTATGCCCTTAACTTCTAACATTTTGGGGCCTTTAGTTCCTCTACCATTTTTATTGCCTCAGTTGTGGGTTTCCTCTCTAAGACCCTGTGGTAATTTCAGCATGCCCTATATAACGGAGAACACCAGACCCTCCAGCACCTCGGTACACGCCCACCAAAGGTTGACCAGGCCAGCCCCTGATGTCTGTGGGCCTGAGGCTAGCCTACAACTGGAGGCCAGCCATGGGCTTACTGGCTTTTTTTTTTGTTTTGTGTGTGTGTGTTTGTGTGTGTGTGTGTGAGGAAGACTGGTCCTAAGCTAACATCTGTTGCCAGTCTTCCTCTTTTTGCTTGAAGTAGATTGTCACTGAGCTAACATCTGTGCCCATCTTCCTCTATTTTATGTGGGACACCGCCACAGCATGGCTTGATGAGCAGTGTGTAGGTCTGCATCATCCAAACCTGTGAAGTCCAGGCAGCCAAAGCAGAGTGCACAAACTTAACCGCTATGCCACCAGACTGGCCCCTGGTCTTATTCTTTTGATCAGTAATTACGTTTTTTTTTTTAAAGATTGGCACCTGAGCTAACATCTGTTGCCAGTCTTTTTTTGTTGTTTTTCATTTGTTTTTCTCTGTTTTCTCCTTCTCCCCAAAGTCCTGCAGGACATAGTTGTATATCCTAGCTGTAGGTCCTTCTGGCTCTGCTATGTGGGATGCCACCTCAGCATGGCTTGATGAGCGGTGCCATGTCCACGCCTAGGATCTGAAGCAGTGAAACCCTGGGCTGCTGAAGCAGAGCACGACGAACTTAACCACTCGGCCACAGGGCTGGCCCCACTAATTACATTTTTAACTTATTAACAAAGAGGGTGAAATTAGGGAATTTCAACCTTCTTGTGTTGTGGATTTGATGAGAATGAATTTCACATACATTTTCATTGTTGTGTTCGGTAATTCAATCCATTAAATAAAGAATGAGTAATGTCCTGTTTGTGCACACTTGACTTTTTGTTTTTTTTAAGATTTTTTAATTTTATTTTTTCCCTTTTTTTTTTTCTCCCCAAAGCCCCCCAGTACATAGTTGTATATTCTTCGTTGTGGGTCCTTGTAGTTGTGGCATGTGGGACGCTGCCTCAGCATGGTTTGATGAGCAGTGCCATGTCGGCGCCCAGGATTCAAACCAATGAAACGCTGGGCCGCCTGCAGCGGAGCGGACCAACTTAACCACTCGGCCACGGGGCCAGCCCCATACACTTGACTATTTTTAATGAGTTTTATGAATTTAAGCAGATCACCTCTCTAAAGATTTTCTATTTCTTGTTTCTTTTTAGCTTTTTTGTTTTCTAACCTCTATGTTTGTATTTTCTATTTCTATTTTGAGCTTATATGTACTCATTATGATCCACAGGATTTTTAAAAAGAATTTTATTCAAAGTGTACAAAAGTAGAATGTATTTTCTTAAAGATGCAAATTAAAGTTAAGGCAAAACTTAAAGATCAAATTATTTTTCTACTTTTTCAAAAGTTATTTTCTTTTAAAATATTCAAAATTAACAACATTAAAAAGCAAAATAAAATTCTAACTGTAAATTTAAAAAGTTAACTGTGTTTAAATAAAGCAATTTTAATTTTTGAAATTTTAATTAGTTATTAAATACTTTTTATAAAAGACCATTCCTGAGTCTAGTATTCGGTGCCCACCAGCTAATGTGGTGAGTTGGTATCACATGCCACGCGTGTATCTCTAGACCTGCATAGATCATCAAAATTAAAAGTCATGTGAATTACTAGTAATGCAAAATGTTGTCAGCCACCATGTCAGACCACTGGAAAGCCATGCCAATTCGTGAAACTTCTAGAACTGCCCATTGGAACGCAAAGAGGAGCCAGAAAAGGGAAGCTCAGTGCTTTAGCAGTGATCACTGGTTATGCAAGAGTCAGTTGCCCTCGTTATCTGAGAGCAAGGATATGACAAGTTAGTGAATTTAACTTTTCCCTGAGCAAATCCTCCTTACCTCCAAAGCAGCATCTTTCTCTGATATTGTCTTTCTCTGATATTGTCTGCATTTGGATGCAGCCTCCTTTGGTTTCAGCCACTTAGGGTAGAGGGGATGGGAAAGTCTCCTGTGGCTTGAAAGGTGTTGGTCACGAGGGTGGATGCTGAGGGCTTAGGTCACACTGCCAGCGCTGAGTGTGGGTCCCAGTAAATACAGGTATTGTTGTGTGTTCATGAAATGCAGGCCCCGGGGCAGCAGCCCCTCTGCCCGGATAGATCCAGTGCGGTGCTAACTTTGAGAATATCCATACAACACTTGCAGAATGTGTCATTCTGAAATGATCCCAGATACCTTGCCAAATGCTTGGAACTGTGATGAAATCAGTTAAACTCTTGTCTTTTATCCAGTTTTAAAACTGCTTCTGCTGCCATATCGTCATAGAGATTGTTAGTTCTGAATTAAGATTTGGTTCCTGACACAGGCAGAGCTAGATGCCACCATGGCTATTCCCAATGTGTGAACTAGGCCCTTGGTGCCTCCAGCAGAGAGGCACGCTTCTGCTTCTCAGCCTGGGCTGCATGCTTGGGGTCAAGACTGGAGAGGAGGTGGGGCCTCTGCCAGCGTTTCCCATCCAGCTTTACCCTAAAAGCAGCTGATATCCTGTGGGTAGGGGTAGGGGTAAGCCTAGAAAAGGAGTCCAACATTTTTATTCTTGATGAGAGAAAGATGAGATGAGGCCTGGAGCCAAGGATTTTTAGGTATTGGCCTTCAAGTGTGGGGTAAAAGGGAAGCGGAATCTTAAGAATAAGCAAGGAGGCAACCTCAGGAAGCAAGCAAGAGTCTGGAAATGCCCAGTGACACTGATGGTGGGGCGAGAGAGAAGCAAGAAGAACATTTAAAGGGAAGGCCTCCAGCAGTCCTGGCTCCGGACAAGCAAAATGGACCCGGGAGCAGGGTCTGCAGAAGACTCCAGGCAATGGTCTGAAGTCTGCCTGCAGCCAAGCCTGCGTTCAAAAGCTCGCTGAGCACAGTTAGACCAAAGAAGAACTGAGTTATTCTTATTGGGGAGGCAGAGGGGAAGGAGGAGAAATATATCAAAATGAGTTCAGGGAATTAAAAGCCAGATGGGTTGTGGGGACTTCTGAAATTAGGAGATATATTTTTGTCCTGGATGAGAAAACTGAGACAGCCAGAAATAAATATTTGTTGTTTTTTAAAAGCTACCTACTTTTGCCTGAATGGACGAAGACACCCCTCTTGCCCCAGCCTCTAAAAAAGCTAAGAACAGGTGCTCAGAAAATGTATCTGAAGGATGGATGGCCAGAGAGGAAGTACTGTTTAGTTAGTGGGTTTTCTTAAAAGAGTAGCCGCTTAGTAAATCTCTGTCCTTTCTTTTACTCATTGTCCTCATTCAAGTGGGGGCCAGCGGGGAGTTGTTCAGGGGCACCAAAACATCAACCAGATGGGGCTGATGGGATCTGCCCACACTCTCTCAGTGGAGTTGTAGTTTGATAAATCGTTTGTATGAAGGAGGTATAATCCTTGTCTCGGTTACTTCACACAGCTTGAAATCAGAGTCCTGGGGGCCTCAGGGATGATTGATTCAGCAGCTCAGCAAGGTCATCAGGCCCAGGTTCTTTCCATCTCTGAGCTCTGCCATGCTTCCACGGTTATCATCCTCAGGCTGGTCCCCAAGTAGCTGCAGCAGCTGCAGGTGTTACCCATAGACACAATAATGTCTAATAGAAGAAGAGCTTCTTAAAGAGTGGTGGAACGTTTCCCACATGTCCTCCACAGACTTCATATCTTCCTGGCCAATTTTGGGTTACATACCCTTTCCAAAATCACCCCTGGCAAGAGGGTAGGATTACCTTTAGATCAACAGTACCCACCCAGGAAAAGGTCAGCCTCCTAGGTACATGGCTGCTGGAGGAGGGGTAGTTACCAGAACAAAATCTAGGTCTGCTAGGAAGAAAAGAGGGAGTGGATGCTGGCTTGGTGTGTCCATTTTCTAGGGCTGCTGTAACAAAATACCATAAACTGGGCGGCTTGAAACAACCAAAATGTATTCTGTCACAGTTCTGGAGGCTAGAAGTCTGAAATGAAAGTGTCACACATCCATGCTCCCTCCAAAGGCTCTGAGGAAGAATCCTTTCTTGCCTCTCTGGCTTTTGGTAGTTGCCAACAATCCTTGGCTTGTGGCACTACACCTCTGATCTCTGCCTCCATCCTCACATGGCCTTCTTCTCTGTGTGTATATCTCTGTATCCAAATTTCCCTTTCTTATAGACACCACTCATATTGGATTTAGGACCCACCCTAATCCAGTATGACCTCATGTTAACTTGATTACATCTGCAAAGATCTTATTTCTGAGTAAGGTCACATTCATAGGTTCCAGGTGGATATGAATTTTGGAAGACACTATTCAACCCAGTTCACATGGTAACCAACTTTGTCCACCACTGAAAGAAGACTTGGCCTCCGTTGAAGGGCTTTGTGACAACTAACGAATGGTTCAAAAATGACTTCTAAAGATAGTGGATCTGTTTAACTGCAAATGTGGTTTTCAGAGTGGCATGTGGAAGCCCGGTCACCAATGGGTATCCTTCACCGATTCTCCCTCCAAAGTGATTCTTAATGTGTATGTGTATGTGTCTCCATCTCTGCTAGCACCTTAGTCTGATGTAAGGCACCATCTCTCTCTGGGAACAGCACAATCACCTCCTAATTGGCTTCCAGCTCCACTGTTCCCACTATTCAATCCATTTTCCATCTAGTGGCCGGAGACATTCTTTTAAATGTAAATTGGATTATATCACTTCTCTTCAAAGATTTTCTACAACTGTGCTATCAAATACGATAGCCACTAGCCACGTGTGGCTATTTAAATTTAAGTTAATTAAACTTAAATAAAATTAAAAATTTAATTCCTCAGTTGCCCTAGCCGTGTTTCAGCTGCTCATTAGCCATGTTTGGCTAGTGGCTACCATATTGGGCAGCACAGATGTAGAGCATTTCCGTTACTGCAGGCAGTTCTTTAGGTCTGTGGTGCTCTAGGAGGCGCAGCAGCTGCTCCCTCAAAAGAACAAGTGGTGCTCAGAGCACTTGACCAAGCAAGTGACCAAGAATGTTTGGCTTTGAAGCAGCACGGCAAGATTAATTTCTAGAGCCATTACTTTTTTTGCTTTTTTTCCTCCTTTCTCTTCTCTCCATTCAGGTGGGCTCTATGCTCCTTGCCTCCCACAAGGCTGGTAGCAGCACTTCCTGACTTTTGTCTCTGTTTTCCATGGAAGACAGATTTTGAAGGTAAGGGGAAATTTAAGTCCAATGCAGAGAATAAGGCTTGAGGGGAAGTAAACTTGCCCCAAATTAAAGAAGGATTTGTCTGCGTTGGGAGAAGGGAGAGAGGCCTTCATGTCCCACATGTAGCCTTGACTAGCACTCTGGGAAGGCATGCCAGAGGAAAAGGCGCATGGGACACCAGAAGGCTGGGTCCTGGGCAGAGCCCTCTGGCCTCGCGAAAGATGCTGAACCTCAAGCACATCCCAGATGAAGCAGAGAAGCCAACCTGAAGGAAGTGCCTGGGGCCGGGGGAACAGATCTCTTTCTCATGGAGGCAGGCAGTGCGGTAGAGGATGGAGGCGCTCTGGCGCTGTGCAAGAGCCCAGACAGAACTCCGGGAAAAGGAGCCCTGAACAAAGTTGGATACCCCATCAAATTGTCGGAGCGGGCTTCGGAGTTGCCATCGCACTGACTGACGGTCCAGAGGGTGTAGGATGTGATTGTTTCCTTTTGCATAACTGGAGCTACAGCCGGATGTGCCCAAGGATCTGGGGACCGTCCCAGACGGTCCCCAGACAGTCCCAGCGTATGCCTGTCGTCTCAGAATCATCATGAATAATGACATCTTTCACTTTCAAAAGGGGCTTCCAATTTGGGCAATAAATTATAAGGTCGCCATACATAAGTATCTCATATTCTAAGTTTAGAAAACTACCAGGAGTAGGACCAGCTACCTCTCCACGGGCCTCAGAGAGGCACCAGTTCAGTAAGCCGTCTTCACCGTGGGGGAGGATGGGCTGAGAGGGGAGTTCGCCACCACCTGCCAGAGTGGAGGAGGGGGTGCCGAACCTCCCAAAGTCAAGGTTGAGGATGCTATGAGGCAGGCAGCCTGACATGTTGGTCCCAGTTGGATACCTTGCTTAGCCAGTGAATTGTTGATTTTTCCCATAATAACAGGAGAAAAGAGACTCAGGAAATGATGGCACCATGTGGGAACTCCCAAGAGGGCGCCAGGACCATCCCATCTCAACTTCCTTGTTCCAAAAAGTCAAGGAGGATGGGTCCTGCGCACTCGCACAGGCTTGAGAGTTGGTACAGGAGGTAGATGAGATTGTGTCATCTGGAATCTTTTATCTGGAGGACAAAGAGATGTGTACCGAAGAGCCAGCGGTCAAACGTCGCCACTCTGGAAAGAGACCCCCAGTGCCCAGGAAGCAAGTCCCCTTGATAGCGGGACTTGCTGTAACCAACCCTCATTCATAACACGCACATAGGGAAGGAGCTAGAACAACAAAGGAGGGGACAGCACCTCGCCCAGCCATTTAAGGAGGCAGAGGTCTCTGCTCTCCCACCTCCCTCTCTGACTCCACAACCAGCCCCAACACCAGAGGGAGAAAGGAAAAAGGTAACAGAGGCTCTGCATTCTCCCCTCTCCACCACACACACACACACACACATACACAAACTCCCTGCAAGCTGCACAGAGACAGGCAGGGCCACGGCTGGGGTTCGGGGCAGAGGAGCTTCAAAATGGACACAAGACTACAGTTTTTAAATGAACAGGGCTGTCTGAAGAACTGAACTGAGGCTGTTGTATGAACCGAAGGTGACTAAGGAGCTATCAGATGGAGCTGAGATCTATTATTGCCATGGGAGCCACCACCCAGCAGGAGACAGGGCTTGGGTAGAGGATAATTGAGGATGGTTATCAGAAAACATCCCCAACACTGAGACTCAATAGCTTGTTGCAATCGAAACTAATGAAATGCACTATTTCCTTCTTGCTCACCTGTGTTGGTGGACCAAGATGCACACCCACCACCCTGTCATTGGGCCACCGCCTGGGATCTTCAGCTGCCTGTGATCCTTGGGTGCCTAGCTCCCTCTGTTCTGGGGGCTACATATGGCTCTTCAATGGAGGCCCCCAAAGCTAACTAGCTGCTTCAACAAGATAACCTGAAAGATCTTCTGAAAAGTCTCGTAGTCAGAAATGTTGAGCTGCTCGGAACACTAGGGGCTTGTCAGCTACCCCTTCTTTATGCTGAGGGAATCTGAGCCCACAGAGGCAAAGACCCTTGCTCCCAAGGTCACGCAGTAGATGACCGAGAGCTTGGGCTCTGATATCAAACTGCCAGAGTGTGGACGTCCACTCCCCCACTTCTTAACTGTACATCCTGGGGTGGCTTACTTGACTTCTCTAAGGTTCTATTTTCTTAACTGTAAAATGGAAATGACGATAATACTAACCCCCACCTCGAAGGCTGGCTGCAGGAGATAAAATATACGATGCGTGTAAACCCCAGCCGAGCACCAGGCCTATAGTAAGCCCTTCAGCAAATGTTAACTCTGGTTGCCAGCTGGGACCACAAGCTGAGTCTCCCGGCAACTCATTCAATGTTCTTGTCTCATCAGGGCAAACCAACTGCTAACGAGCAGGTCAGAAAGTAAAGTTGAAAAACTTCTGAAGTCCCACTTTCTCTCAAATTATAGCAACTCCCTTGGCCAAGGGTAAAATACCCTGACCTGCTTGGTTAGAGGTTGGCCATCAAGGCCACTGTCGCATCTGGCTGTGCAGCCAGCAGAAAATGTGGAGCCTGTTCAAGCACTTTGACTTCCCGCTCCAAGATGATCTGCATGACATTTGGGTCAATCAATTTAGAGATAATGATTCTTGCCGCAGAGCCGTGCATGTCCAATCACAAGAAATAGGGGTCCCCAATTGATTTTTGCGGACTGGTTTCATTTTCTCAGAAAGCTTTTCAGGTCAAACATAGGCCGGAGCGAGGGTGCTGACAGGAGGTGGCATATTTCCATCTACTTTTGCCCAGAAATGTCTGCCTATCATTGTGCTCTGTTGAATAAAATTGAAATCATCAAGCCCTTTGAGGCATTGCGAGGACATTTTTCAAGCAGGACTTTTATTCCGGGGGGCGGGAGCGGGGGACAGACAGCATCTGCCTGGAGGAGATACACACACTCACACACGTATACATATGTACATTTGTGTGTGAGTGTGTGTTTTCCAGGATAAATTTCTCACTGCGATGTCGTGAGATTCAAGCTCCTGGGAGCTCTTTTCCGGTGCTGGGTTTCCACCTCAGCGTGTGGACTTCATTTACAACATCCTCAAAATTAAAGTACAAGGAAGCCTGAATGAATAGTTAAAGGGGTAATTAAAAGTCAGCAAATGGCCTTATTTCGCTCCTAAACTGGTTGATTTATGCCTTGTTGTGGGTTTTTTGAGAACACAAAACTATTAATTTATGTGTGCAAAGAACAGTGAATTAATCCTAAGGAGCCCTGCAGCCTTTAAAGACCTGGATCATATGTTGAGCTCGTTTAAAACTTGCATAGGAAATTAAGGTAGAATAAAGCCCTTTAATTTGAAAAGTGCATCTATAGTTGCGTCCCTGGGATGTCTGCAGGGTCATTATTCAGAAAGGTTAAGGAGGACTTTATTTTTTCATATTCACTATGTATTTCCCAGTCGCAGCTCACCATGGTGCATTTCAACTTATAAAGAGAAGGAGATAACAAAGAGGGGAGGGGAGATTTTTATTCACTTTCCACTTAATTTCCTTGCCGACACGCCAGTCCCAGCTTAATGAATGTAATTGCTACCTTTGATGAAAATACTATTATCAAGATCACACATTACATTGGAAAACAGTTTTTCTTTAAACACAGCTACTGCAGTCTCTAATTATGCATGTAACAAGTGTCTCCCGAACAAAAGAGCGTGTTGTCTACAATTGCTAGGAATTGGAGCAAGGCAAATTCGAACAAAGGACAGATTAGATTTGCTCCCCGCTCCACAAAGCCCATCCCTCTGATTAATTTCCTGCAAAAACTAAAACAATTCTCCTAAAAGGCGCTCACCCCCTTCTCTAGAATGATCCATATGCCATTTGGGTCTTTCTATAGGGTGATAATGACCCCTGATTTGAACTCCTGTTCGAAAATAAGAAAGGGCTTTTATGAACCTCCTCTTTCATATGCAAATGAGTGGCACGAGATCTTGAGGGATAATGAGCCCCCAAAAAGTGACTTTTCAGTGGCTAAAAGAGAGCTTGCTAGTAGGGGAAAGACTGTATTGAGCATGTTCCACCCAATTATTTTATTAGTTTCGAGAAATGAGGCATCTTTGAGAAAATACTTCCCGTGTCTGTTGAGACTGAGTGACAATGGCTTTTCTGGGGTCGCCTTTCCGAAAAGACGGGCAGTTTCTTGACTTATGCCTGATTCAAAACGAATCCATGATTAAACATAACGTACCCCGTTAGTTTAGGAGACCCTGGGTTTTTATTGCACTTTGCTATTGATTTTGGAGGCTGCATTTGGCAAGGTATTTCTTCACTTATCAAATGTGGGTGAGGAGTTAGACAACCCTGTAACACCTCCACCCTGCCCCCTCACACGCGCATCATTCAAACCCGCAAGAAAAAAGCCAAGTTAGTTTCCAGTACAGTATCGGTTATAAGCATGAGGTCTAGAGTCACACTGGATTCAAATCTCAACCTGCAATTTGCCACTTGCGTGACCTGAAAAAAATCGTCTATGTCTTCATTTCCTCAACTATAAAATGGGGGTAACGCTAAAACGATAGTGAGACTTACATAAGACAATACTTATAGAATGTTTACAACACCTGGCACGTAGTAAGCACTCAATAAATTTTACTTAGTACTACTATTATTTAAGGCCTAGGAGATCACAGGTCCTTAACGAAATAGGTTTCCCACTTCCCTGACTCCTGCAGCCTGTTGCCCCCTGGGAGCATGGCACTGGAAGCACCGTCTCGGATTGACTCCTATGCCCTGTCCAGGGGTGAGAAGGCTGCCCGAACCAGATATAAGGAGGTCACGCTTAGGTCTGGACTCTTTTGGATAGAACTCTGCTGTGTCAGACTTGGCCTGATCCTTTTCAGAGGCTCCTGTCCCCTCTCAGGATGAGTCTCACATACGATCCAGAAAGAACCAGCAGAGGCAACACAGGATGAAACACGTTGCCTCCGCTGCTCCTTGTCTGAAGAAGGATCTGGATACATAAGAGGAGAACTACCAACATAGGTCCTCATTATCCTAGGATTCAGTACCTGAGTCCCCCGGTCATGCAGCTTCCTTAGGGCAGCGAGAGTCATCATAACACTGTTCACTAAAGAACCAATCGTCTATGAAAGTGGTGCCCACCCAAACATCCCTTTCTGCTAAACTCTAGTCTCCATCTTTGCTCATCTATGGAAAACCCATATAAATCAATGGCAAAGAATAAATTGATTGCAAAGTGAAACTGCAAATTGTGCCAAAGTTGCAGGATTTCACGGAGTCGTGAAAATGATGTTGGACAAGCATTCGAATTCTATGCAAAGCCATTGACGGATGAGGGTCTGGCCATTCTTGATTTGAAGAAAAAAATGGGCAAAGGTGATCACACAGCAGACACTCAAAAGAGAATGATTTGAGTGCTGAGGATTGAGATACACCC
The DNA here is from genome assembly GCF_041296235.1 of Equus asinus. Classification (NCBI taxonomy): domain Eukaryota; kingdom Metazoa; phylum Chordata; class Mammalia; order Perissodactyla; family Equidae; genus Equus; species Equus asinus. Next base: position 9,868,987 of record NC_091791.1, on the reverse strand, counting down.
CTGTGAAAATGCGTGAAGGCTTCGGATAGTTTTGCAAAAATGACACTTTGTAAGACCATGCTGTGAAAATCAACCACAAATAATGGCCCACAGAGTGAGCCATCATCCAATTCTGTGCTGAAAAACTTGTACCCCCAAATCAGCATTTGATTCAATCTTTGCTCAGTCTAAGATTAACTAAAAAATAGGATCAATTTATTTTAATAAATTATAATACAAATTTTAAGTTTTAAGACAAATTTCACATCAAGCCACTTTTGTTTTGACCATTTACTAGGAAAGGAGGTCTCTGTTTTAAACAGATCCATTTAAAGTGGGCTTTTTCCAGCAGCAATTTTCCTAGGATGACATGGACCTTGTGCACCCCAGGTGGTATCTGGAAATCCTCAGGAGAAAAGGCGTGCGTGCTTAGGTTAGGGGCTCCAAGCTGCAGAGCTCCATCACTTTCATACCTTTGCTCGTGATGAGTGGGGGAAACACACACACACACACACACACACACACACAGAGGAATCACTTCTCCTGAGCTTTCCCCTCCAGGATCCAGGTGAGGCCAGGCACCCCAGGTCTGCATCATCCTGTAGGGAGAATTTTCCCAGTTTGGGCGGGCTTCCATGGCAAAGAAGGGCGCAAATCTCCCTGGCTGGTGGGCAGAAGGAAAGAGGCCCAAGGGGACTGGACTTGAGTCCAAAGTCCTGGGGCTGCAAAGCTGGAACGTGAGGGATTGAATGGTAGCCAAGGAGGCAGCCCCAGGTTTGGCCTCGGGAACGTCACAAAAATCTGGAAAACCTAGCTCTGTGAATACCAGGCAGCATTCTTGCCCCACCTTCACCCCCTGCCCCTGAGCAATGGAGAGTCAGCAGAGAGTCCAGAAATGCCCATTAGCCACACAGCAATTCTGTTCCCTTCCGGGAGCCCTATGGCCCTCCTGCAGCCCCCTTGCCTCTTGTCTTGGCCACAGCCCTAAGAGGGAGGCCCAGTGAGCCCAGAAGCAGAGGTGGAGGTGCTGGACTGGCCCAAGGGCATCCGGTCGGTGCTGGGACCCAGGGCAGTCCGAGTGCAGGCGGAGGGCTCCCTCGAAGGCCCGCAATCCATCACTTGTCGTGTTCCTCCTGCTGCCTGCAACTCTGGAAATTGGCTGGAGCGATCGCTCTGAGGAGCCTCAACAGGGGGACAGTGTTAAAGACAAGTGAGCTTTCAGCAGCATCTCTGAGTCTTGATGGCGGCACAAATGACCAGCCATTTCCTGGTCCACTGGTTAGCGGAATTAGCATACTGTGAGTGGGAGCAGCCTCCATCTGTCTTCTGTGTTCTTCATTATCAACGGCAAGGTGGAATCGGCACCTAACCTTTGAGTCCATGAAGGGTAATGCCCCACACTCCTGAGAAGATACGCTCACCTAGGATGGCCACATCAGGAGACCCTGGAGCATCCTCAGTGGGCCATCAGGACACATCTATGTCTAGGGGAGCTGGTGTTTATGGAGGGCTCGGAGCAAAGGTGGACCCCAAGAGGAGAAAGGGGTGAGGAGGGAGCTGTGGGTTTGGAGTCCAGAGGCCTGGCCTCTGGCTGGCTCTGTGCACTGTCTCCGAGTTGCTGGTCCTCTCCAGCCTCATCAGTAAATCAGGGATTGTCCCAGCAGGTCTTAAAGGTCCTCTAAGCTCTGGCTCCAAGGCTGCCTTCCCAGGAAGCCTTTTCCAACCCCTTCCTCACCTTTCCCCACAGCCCAGGAGAGGCAGCCACAACCCACCCCCAGGCTCCTACAGGCTCCGTCATGGCTCCCACAGCTCGTAATTGAAAACTCTGGCCCTAGGGGGCTACAATCCCAAATCTCTTTAGTCTTGGCAGCCTTCTCCCTTCCCTCAGCAGGTGGAACTGGCCTCGGCTTCCTCCCTGTGTGGGCAGAGTCCCCAGGGGAAGGAAAGGGAGGGGAGGCTGGGAGAGGGATCCTCGCCGTGCTCTCACAACAGGGTCCCCAGGATGTCTGGCTGTCTGCCAGGGGCTCCTTCTGAGGTCAGCCAGCTCCTGGAGCGGCAGCTCATATCCTACAAGGTGGCTGGTGCTTGTGGGCGGCCGCCGAGCGGCGCTGCCTGGGAGGGCCGGGGTCTGCGCGTAAGGGGAATTGACCAGGGCCGGGGGGCCCCAAACAACAAGTTGCAAAGTGTTATTTGTAACTCTCGTTGGCATAATTTCTGTCATTGATTGCACAGGAAGACCCCACGGTGGGCCAAGAAGGCCAGGGGATTGGGTTCCAGCAGAGCTGGACTGGACCAGGCTGTGGGATGTGACCTTGGCCAAGTTCTTTCCCCTTTTGGGGCTCAGTTTATTAATCAGTTAAATAGGTGGTTGAACCAGATCGTGGCTAAGAAATCCTTGACCTGGAGGACTCCAAAAACGCCAGAGAGGACGGAGAATGTGCCAACTCAGAGGCCTTCTAGCCTTATTTTGCAGAGCCATTGTAGGCCGAGGAAGCTGGACCACCTGACTCAAATGCCCAGATACGGGCTTCTCCTGCCCAGAGAGGCTCAGGGCACGACTGCAGTGTAACCAGAGGCAGGGAAATGCCATCTGGCTCCCAGGCAGTGTTTGGTCCACCCTGTGGGGACCCCAAAAGGTCCGTAGATCTGGCCTCCTCCCCATGGAGAGGAGAGGAGGGGCCGTGGCTAGGATTAGTCACAGAGTGGGGCAACCTCATCTGCTTGGTCAACTTCATCCACTTGTCTGTCCATTCATGGCTGCATTCACACCTCACATGCTTAGTGAGCTCCTATTTATCCTTCACGACCCCACTCTGTGGTTGGCCCACTCTTCCCACTCCCCTGAGAGAATAAAGCCCTTCTCATCCTGTGCCTGCACCACCATCATCCACCACCATCACACAGTCCCCACCTCTGCGCCTGCGTGTGGAAGACTTCATCACTGGGCAGTGAGTCTGTAAGCCAGCATATGACACAGCAGGTTCTTAAACAAAGTTTGCTGAATGAGTGAATGCATGATTGAATGAGTGGAAGAAGTGAAATGGGCAAGTGTGTGGGATGAGGACATTCCAGGATGAGGGGCAGTGTGGGCAAGGGCCAGAGGTGGGAAACAGCCCAGGGTCCAGGGACCTGGGGTAATCAGTATGGACAAGAATCAGGGTGGGGAGAATCCCATGCCCTGTTTTTATTGCTCATCTCACTGGTACTTGAGTATTTGCCTTAATATCTGTATTATGAACTAGGCTGTGAGTCCCATGTGCCCATCTGACTGTGTCCACACGACTTTGCCCAAGACTGAGCACATAGTAGGTGCTTAAACAAAGGCCCATTAAATGAGTTAATTTGATACAGTGGGAGGGTGAGAGGGTGGACAGTCTGGTGCTTGTACGGCAGCTCCACAGGCACCAGAGACCCAGGCCCACTCCAGGGTTGCCATACAAAATGCAGGATGCCCAGTTAAATTTGAATTTCAGATAAACAATGAATAATTTTTATTTTTTTATTTTTATTTTGTATTTTTTTTAAGATTTTATTTTTTTTCCTTTTTTTTTTCCCTCCAAAGCCCCCCAGTACATAGTTGTATATTCTTCGTTGTGGGTCCTTCTAGTTGTGGCATGTGGGACGCTGTCTCAGCGTGGTTTGATGAGTAGTGCCATTGGATTCGAACCAACGAAACACTGGGCCGCCTGCAGTGGAGTGCATGAACTTAACCACTCGGCCACGGGGCCAGCCATAGTTTTTAAATATAAGTATGTCCCAAATATTGCATGAGACATCCTTATCCTAAACCCATCATTTGTCTTTCATGTGAATTCAAATTAAATTGGTGTTTGGGGGGTTTTGTTTATTTATTTGCTTGTTTCTTCGTTTTTTGTCTCTTATTTTGTTAGGGTATTTTTGGTTTGGTTTTTGCTAATCTGGCAACCTACCCTTCTCTCTTTCCACTTTGGATATTTATCCCTGGCTTCTGTCCTCAGGATGACTTCAGAGTCACAAGAAGGCTGCTGGAGCTACAGCCTTTATGTTTGTGACTTAGGAAAGTAGAAGGATAAAAGGAAGAGCATCAAAAAGACACCTATCTCCCATAGGGGTCAGCCTCTTTTAAAGAAATTTCCTAGCTTAAATATGGGCTGATTCTTTGATAATAACAAGGAATCATTGTTTATTTTGTTAGATGTGATAGGTATTGTGGATATATAAGAAAATGTCCTTCTTTTTTTGAGATGCATCCTACAATATTTAGATATAAAATGTCATCATGTCTACAATTATTTTTAATTATTCAGGGACAAAAAAGAAGGAATATGGCAAAATGTTAACAACTATTAAATCTAGGTGATCGGTATATATGGGTTTTTGTTACCCTAGTCTCTCTACCTTTCTTTATGCTTGAAAATTTTCTTAATAAAAAGTTAGGTTTTTTTAAATGAGAGATTTCCCATCATACTTGCCCCACAACTTTGGCTTTCTTCTCATTGGCCAACCCTTGCAGAAGGGAAGGCTGGGAAATGCAGTCTTTGAGCTGGGCATACTGATGCCTGGATATAATCAGGGTTCTGTCAATGAGGAAGAAGAGGAGAATGGATGCCAGGCAGGAACTCATAGCCTCTGCCCAGGGCACGATTTCTCAGCTCTCTCTGTACAGCACACAGACAGGGGCTGCAGAACTCGAAGCTCTGCTTTGGCTTCTTTTGGAAGGCCCCTCCTGGTCTCATTCAGCCTCCTGATGGGATTTCTACCCTTAGAACAGTGACTAAGTCACAGACACCCCCTCGCCCAAGGGTGGGCATTGAGGGAAACCCTGCCTAACCCCAAATCTGTGCGTTCTGCATCTTGTTCACCCTGCATGATCTTTGCTTAACCCCCCCGGACTCCTGAGGCAGCCTCCCTAAAGAACACGCAGCCCAGCTCCTTCGCCCCCTCATGGAGAGGGGCTCGCATTTCCCAGGTCACTGGGCTGGCCCCTACCCGGGGTGTATCAATCCGTGTGGAAGAAAGATCCTTGAACACATTCTGAGCTGTTGTGCCAGGTAAGACGACTGGGCAGCTTGCTCAGCTTTCTGCCTCAGTGTCCCCAGCTGTCAACCAACCAGGAACTACCAGTACCTGGTGTAGTGCTCGGCATATGTCACAAGACCTCGAAGCCATGGATGAGTACGTGCTTTGCTGCATCTGCATACTTGGCACATAGTAGGCCTGCTATGAAGACTTGGGGTGGAGGCTTAGGGGGCACTCTGGTGCACGAGCTAATGAATGGATAAATAAAATGTGCTATAGTCATACAATGGAATATTATTCAGCCATAAAAAGAAATAAAGTAGTGACACACGGTACAACACAGATGAACCTTGGAAACATCATGCTGAGTGAAAGAAGCCACTCCCAAAGGACCACATATTGTTTGATTCTATTTACATGAAATATCCAGAATGGGCAAATCTACAGAGACAGAAAGGAGATAAGTGGTTGCCTAGGGCTGGAGGGTTGAGTGGAAATGGGACAGCTAATGGCTATGGGGTGTCTTTTTGGGGTGAAACTGACTCCGGTGATGGTTGCACATATCTGCAGATATGTTAAAACTCATTGAATTGTATACTTTAAATTGGTAGATTGTATGATATGTGAATTATATCTCAACAACACTATTTTTTAAAGTTTTTGAAAAATGGCCCTCTGAGAACAGGAGATACTTTTATCAATGGCAACAATATCGGCCACATATTGATGGTGGCTGGGACTCAGCGCGTTGTGGAAACCCAGGAAACGCTCAGCTTCTACCAAGTTGGAAAATTCCCAGCATCGACTGGAATTCCAGAAGCCAAGTCCGGCTGGAACGGGGTGGGAAAAAGTCCTTTCTGGCTCCCGCCAAGCAGTGAATGGCTCGAGTTAATGTGCCTCCACTTACATACATTGATCGTTTACTCCCTCTGTTCCCAGCGCCAGATCTATGAGTGAGAAGAAAGGAAAAAGGAGTTCAGGTTTAAACTCTTATCACTAAAGTGAGTCTCCCGCTACATTAAAAAACTATCCAGACCCTGTGGCAGGAATGGGCTCTGTTCTTGGGGCATAAATTTGTGTGTGTGGAAAAAAGACTTATTGGTGAATTTAGCAGTATTTTTCGTTGAACTGGCAGTTGCTAACCATTACACCAGTATTTATTTGATTCTTAAAGAGTACAGAACCATGGACCACAAATAAAGAAGATGGAGTAATAGTTTGTGGCTGGGCCACTAGCTTTAAACTTGAAATGAAGTGTCCAGTTTTGAGTTACTGTGTCGAACCCCCATTTGTACAGTTTGAAAAGTGGGGGCATTTTTCCAGGCTGTCAGTGCGACTGTAGTTCATTCCCGTGAATGATATCGCTGAAGGAGCAGTTGTTCTGCTCTGAGCACTTCACTCATGACCAGAATATATTAAATGTATTAATCTGGGCCTCCCGGCGTAATTTAGGAAGGTCCTCTATTTGACACATCCCTGTACATCCTTGTTTTATTGCTTGCTCCCGCAGGTAACAATGTCTCAAAAGTCTTGCTCTTGAATGAAGTTAAAATTACGTGTCACCCAATAGCATATGCAGTTTTGTGGCTTATTTTGCTGTCAAAATTACCACCCTGCAACAACATGAGGCGTTAATGGAGACGCGTCGTGATTTACCTCGCCGGCTCTGGGCCTGGTGGCCAGGCAGGACTCCCGACGTCCAAGTGGCCACGTGCCTGGGGAAGCCGTGGCCGCCTGGGCCCTTCAGCTCTGCCTTTCATACCCAAGCCGTGTCTCCGAACGTGGCGGGCTTCTCCTGAGGTGAAAATGAACAGTATTCGAGAAGCTCGGCCAAATAACTGTTAAGTTTAAGTCATTAGGAAAAAAATGTATCTATCAGGCAGGTTAGGCCTCCACCGACAGAGAGGCCTCAGCCTGGTTCCCCGTCAGGCTGAGGGCTGTGGTCTGTGAAGAATAGGCCCAAGACTTCGTGTAGAAATGTCTGATTTTAAGGCTAATGGGAACAGCCCCGATTCACAATTTGATGTGATACTTTTCTACCCTGTAAAGCCAACATCTTTGGAATATTTGTTAGCTCAGATAACAAGAAAAGGCCACAAGGCCTGGGTGTGCCTTTCAATGAAATTACGGATTGCCCATATGGGAAGAGTGGCGGATGTAGCTTAGAACCACCTGGGAGCCTGGACCAGTGGCTGCATTCAGACTTTCATGGGCCCTAGGTGCGTTGCCTTTATCGGCCCCTTCCTCCATAAAAAACAATATATATATAAAATTTTGAATATATTAATATATATGTTATATATTTTTAAAATTATATTTGATGACACGTTGATATCAAGACATAATCTAGGCTGGATTCATTATGATATAGTCTTTACTGTTATATTAATATTTTTGCTTTTGTTGTTAAAAGAAATGAAAATTAAAGCGTTTCTATGGGTCCTGGGCCCTGTGCCTGATGGGTGTGTCTGCCCTGACTTGGCCTGCAGGATCCTAGCTTCAAATGTCTCTCCAGGAGTTTCTTTCTTTTAAGGCCAGGACAGCTTGGCCATGGCAGCTCATTGGAGGAGCTGAGGTGACGAGCATGCCACTTCCCCCAGCCTGGCCTGGATTGGTCTTCGTGCATCCTCCGTGGATCCCCACCCCTGGGCAATGTCAGACACATTCTCCCTCACTGGCTGCCTCCCCCTCCTATTTATTTGTCTTTATTTTAAACGAATAGGCCGGGCCGTTGCTGTGGATGTTCCGGTGCCTTTGAGGGCTGGGGACAGTTCATGAGTGCGGGAGCAGCACGCTCACCTGCAGGCGCGTGTGACTGTGATGACGCGAAAGGGCATTAATGATGGGCCACGCACTGACCCCTGACCTCATCGACTATAGCCCCAGCTGAGTTCCTGCAGTCCGGTCAGATGCAAGGAGTTTAAAGAGCGGCTCTTGTCCCCTGCCAGCCAGCCTGCCATTAATAATGTTTTCATCCGTGACAGTGACAAACCCAAGGTACTTGAAGAGAGTTTATTAAGGTCAGTCTATAAATAAGAATTAAAATTTTTAAAAAATGGGCTGACACAGACAAACAGACGGACGAATAAAGTGGTGTGTGAAACGACAAATATAAGAATGGACAAGGAGCTTGAAGAGCCCTGCCTGGACGCCAGGGCCCAGCCCACTCTCTCTGCAGTCTCACCCTAAGTTTAGATTCATGACGCCACTTCAGAACTTGCAGGTTTCGTGACTCTAGGCCCTGGCTAATATTTTGCCATTTAATGCCTGTTCTCTCAGCTGATAAAAAGAATTGCAGCCATTTCTCTATGTCAAGCCCATAACTGAGAGCTGGTAAAATTTAAATGTCTCATCTGTCCTCAGGCGTGCATGCAGATGGCTTTCCCTCGGAGCACGGCTGCAGGCCTGCGGGTAAGTGACGGTGGGTCCCGGCTGGCCTGGCCAGGCCCTGGTCTGGGGATAGCCTGTGCAGAGTGGCCAGGGAAGCTGCAGCCTGGCCCCGGGCTCGGAGGGCAGGATTCCCCTCTGCAGCCTACGTGTCTTTGGGGAGTGGGCAGAGCCCGCCCCCTCCATTACTCAACCACCTGGCTCATCCTAAGTGGGACTTTTTAATAATCATGATGACTTTTAATCATGTCCTTAACTGTTTTCAAGGCTCTTTGGCACGTGTCAGCCCTCATGAGAAGCCCAGGAGAGACCCAGGGCAGGTTTGCTGACCTCCACTTGGAAGAGGTTCCAGGCATAGAGGGGTTAGGCTGACCTGAGGTCACTTAGGACGTAGGAGCAGGGCCAGGTCACTGTCCACTAAATTTGTGGAGAAGAAGTGGAGGAAGGTGGTGGCAGGCAGTCCAAGGGCTGCAGGGAAATGGGACTGAGCTGGCATTCTCCCTGCCAGGCATGCCCATTAGCACGAAAGTCAACTCATCTTGGCTTCGGTGATAACCAAGGAGGACCATGGTGGCCCTGCCTGGCTGTCAGGCCCTAAAGAACCTTCTGAATCATCACATCATAAGGGTTTGGGTCTGGTCGATGCTTTATTCCACATAAGGGAATGTCACTGTGTCCCCTCTTTCCGAACAATTAGACTGAAGCGCCTGTGGTAATTAATCCTTGGTTAAGCAGAATCATCAATAAATCAGAATGCCCCAGAAGGGAAGCAGGTGATAGACCAGATGGTGAGTTCCCCTAAATGTTCTACCCCTGTTAGCGCTCAGATCCCCCCTGACCCGGGGTCAAGCTGGAGGTCCTCAGGGCTACACCAGAGACTGGAAGCTGTAAGAACTCTCACCCGGAACCACAGGCAAGAAGGAAAAGACCTCAGAGCCTGGAGCCTAGAGGAGAGGATTCTGCCATTTAATCCCATTTGGCAAATGTCTAGGGAGCATGTCTTCCATGCCAGACTCAAGCCAGGAGCATTGAGGTGAGGTCAAGGTGAAGTGGCCCAGTCCCTGAGCTTTGGGGGAGAACAAGCAGGTATGAGACCAGTTGTGAGATGCGCCGTGAGAACTGTGTGAGCAGTGTGGGCACCGTTCTGCCGTGAAGACCTCTATTGGGGGGAAAGGAATTCTAGGAAGGCTTCATGGAGGAGGTGCCCCAATGGAACTGAGCCTTGAAGGACAAGTGGGAAAATGCCCACGGGAAAGGGAAGGGCGTGCTGTGGGCATGTTATGGGCTGAATTGTGTCCTCTCAAATTCATGTGTTGAAGTCCTAACCCTCAGTACCTCAGAATGTGACTATATTTGGAGGGAGGGTCTTTAAAGAGGTGATTAACTTTACATGAGGTCGTCGGGGTCGGCCCTAATCCGTATGACTAGAGGACTGCTAGGGAAATTGATCTGAGCTCAAAGCCATGGTCAAGTTGAAAGATGTTTTGGAAGCTCTTAGCTGACACTGCAGCCTCTGTGGCGTGGGAGAGTGGACCAGGCTGAGTAATAGCCCCAATGATATCTGCATCTAATCCCCAGAACCTTATATAATGCCCTTATAAGGAAAAAGGGTCTTTGCAGATGTGATCTCGAGATGACGAGATTATTCTGGATTATCCCAGTGGGCCCTAAATGCAATTACACACATCCTTTTAAGAGGGAGATTTTATACCCATGGAGGAGAAGGCAACGTGAAGGCCAAGCAGAGAAAGATTGAGGATGCCAGCCTTGAAGATGGGAGTGATGCGGCCACAAACTAAGGAATGGTGGCAGCCGCCTGAAGCTGGATGAGGCAAGGAACAGGTTCTCCCCTGGAGCCTGGAGCACGAATCTGTCTACACCTTGATCTCAGCCCAGTAGCAAGTACTGATTTCAAACTTCTTCCCTCCAGAACTGCGAGAGAATAAATCCTGTTGTTTTAAGCCATCAATTCTGTGGTAATTTCTTACAGCCGTCACAGGAAACACATACAGAGGGGCAGGCCAGGGCTCTGGGCTCAGCCCTGACACTGGCTCGGTATCTGGCCAGGGCCTTTGTGCTCTCTCTGTGTGCCTCAGTTTCCTCCCCTGTGCAAGGGGGACGATAGCCAGTCCCGTTCTGCCCACCCTGCACCTCGTTCTCTGAGGCTCAAACAGCTCTGAAAGGGCCTTGTAACTTCAGCACTCACCTCAGGGTCAAGGGGCGCCCACAGCAATCTGGCCAGGCCTGGGAGCTGTGGCAGGACCTTAAACTGGCTTTGTTTTCTGAGGGTCTGAGCAGCCCAGAGCACCAGTATTCACCTGGACTTTCCCGTTTCTTGCACCCAATCTACTAATAAACATGAAAGCCCCGGGAACACCGGCCTGGAAGGGCCCTGACAATTAGATGTTGCTGAGGCAGGAGGAAAGAAAGAAAATGGTATTTCCCCTGCAAAAGTCTCGGGTCTCCTTGAATGTCCTGTCTCCAGATAACTCTGCCCCCGAGTCTCACCCGAGGTGATGAGCAGCACTGATATCCCCCTGGAGAAATCCATTCAGGGGGGAAATTGCTCTCTCCAGCCCAAGGCCCCCACGTGTGAGGGACTGAGGCTCCAGGAAGGAAAGGGAACATGGGAGAGTAAGGGGTGTGTGCACGCGGGTGGGCTTGCCAGGAGGTAGGGAGGCCTCATCCTTGAGAGGTGCATCCAGGAAGCCCCGACTCAGGGGAGCAGGCTGCTCTAGACGCTGCTCACCTCCAGCTCTGGGAGCAATTCCGGCCAGGAATCAGACAGGTTTTACAACCTGGTGAAGGAGACTCAAACTGTGGATGCACCTGTGCTCCCCGGCAGCAAACCCTCCTGGGGGCCTGCCCCGGTTCCCGACACCCCTCCCTTCCAGGCCTCTCCAACCAGGATCCCACCCTCACCCACATCATCCTCGCTCGCTTTCTTCATGACACTCATCACAGCCTGAAATTACGTATTTCTTCCTTGCTTATTGTCTGCCTCTGCCGGTAAGAATGGAAATGCAAGGAGGACACAAGGCTGTGCCCACAGTGTTTAGTCTCTGTCCTAGAGAACCCAGTCAATAAAGACTGAATGAATGAGTGAGTGGATGAGTGAAGGAAGGAGAGGGGCATTCAAGACCCGAATAATCTTCCATAGATGGCAAGGAGGGGACTTCCGAATCAGGAAGAAACCTCAGCCAGAAAGCTCCCTGAGCCAGCAGACACGCCCCCCCTTCTTCCCCATTCAGCGTTCATTGGATTAGTTTCCAGGACTCTCTAGAGAGCTTTCCAGAAGCTTCTGGAACAGAGGACTGAGGAAGGTTCTGTCTCTCTGATCCTGGGCTTAAAGTCCACAGGCAGAGAGACCACCCAGATGCCACTGTAATACAAGGCAGGTCACGATGAAGGCTGTGCCTGGGGGTCAGACAGGGCCACGCAGAATGGTGGCTAGAGAGATGGATCCAGTCCGGGCATCTTGGGTATACTTCATTGGTTTTTTTGAGTGTTTAAATCAAAGTCCAAAAGGCATGTAGTTGGGCTTCTTTCAAAAAGTGGCAGCCATATTTCAGTCCATAATACCACCATAACTGGCGATGCCCAACAGCCTCTAAGTTTCTGAGACTCCATCCACGCTACTTGCCAGGACCGCCCTCTCTTGAAGCTGGAGCCTGCCTCAGTCTCACCCACGTCACAGGGATGAAGGTGCCCCTTTCATTTCTTCCCAGCCTCCGCTTCCCTCAGTGGTGTTTTAATCAGTTTGAACTGGAAAGAAATCTTCCCTTAATCACCCTCTGAAAATCTTTAATTGTTAAAATTCTTTTTTTGCTGCTTAAAGTTTCATTATTTTTAAACAATCTAATTTTACGGGCGTTGCATCCTTAATGTGGCCTAATTATGGGGGATGTTTTGGTAAAGAAGCAGTGGGCGCTTCGGTTAGGAAGTTTCGCCTTCTCACGGAAGGGGCTGTCGCGAGGATTTTCGGGGATTCTTACATCATTACACACCGTAATTACACGTATTTTTACTAGGGGCTGTAAAAATGCTTCGTTACAAATAATTAAATTAAGCACAACCAGAACTGCACCAAGAAGATACAAACCTTACATAAAACGACGAGATGGGCAGCGTCAGAACCGCCCTTGTTGGGCCTCCATCGATCCCATCTCTTTGCTGTCCCCCAAGAATCATCAGGGAAATTCACCTGCTTGACTCCACAGGGGTGGGGTGGGGTCAGGAAACTTGCATCTGAGTCCTGGCTCAAATCCGGAAGTATGGCCTTGAGTGAGTTATTTTTCTCGTGAGCTTTTGTTTTCCTTCTCTGTAAAATGGGAATAATAGCAATCCAACCTCCCAGCACAGCTGCGAGGATCACATGAGATGATGGAAGGAAACCTGCTGTACAAACCAGAAGGACCGGATGCACCGCTCAGAGTGCCAGCCTGTCCTGGAGAGTGAACTGCAGGATTTAAAGCCTGCTTGCCCAAGACCGCTGCCCACCGGCCAAGCCGGACTGCTCCAGAGCAGGCTCTCCATCCTACCTTCTGCCTGAAGACCCCACCACTGCCCCTCCCATTTCAGGAGCCCCACTGCCCACTGGGGCCCCCAGGTCAAACATCCTGACACCTCTATTTTCACGCCCCATTTTCATTGTCCTTGCGAGTGACTGCAGACCTGTGACACAGATATTTCAGAAAGCCCAATACATGGGGCACAGAGCAACCATCTGCACAATCCAGCCGCTTTGTTTACACTTAAGGGCAAAATTCAGTCACGTGGTAGGTGACTCATGGAGATCAAGCATGACTGTTTGCTTTTTGGGGGGGGGCTTTTTTGAGGAAGATCAGGCCTGGGCTAACGACTGTGCCCATCTTCCTCTATTTTATATGTGGGACGCCTGCCACAGCGTGGCTTGCTGAGCAGAACCCCAGGCTGCAGAAGCTGAGCACACAAACTTAAGTGCTACACCACTGGGCCGGCCCCTACCACGACTGTTTTTGATGAAACCTTTCATATAGTAATCACATAATAAACCTTCGATACAGATTTCTTGAATGACCTGATTGACCAGAGCCGTTTTAAAAAACAGTTTGGGAGTTAAATAGCGATTTGCTATAAACACAGATCTTAAACTGCGAATTCCATGGATGTCTCCTCCTTTACATCTGAGCCTGGCCCCCGTTCTAGCAAGAAGGCAGGATCTCAGGTTCTGCACTGCAAGCAACCACGACAGCCAAGGGGACTGAGGTCGCGAGCCTAATTCTCAACATGCCATGGACGTCTCATCCCAGGTGGGTTTATCAGTGGCCTTGGACGTCACAGACTCGCTTCGGGTTTAAATATACATGTGCATATTGACAGGGGCATTGTCCTTAAAGAAAGGGGGCACTGCATACAGGCCATGGCCCTCCTTGCTGTCAGCAGATGGCCACCTGTCTGCCACCTGGAGTCACTCCAGAGCTGTGGTCACCCAGCTATCATTTGCAGATTCTACATACATTCCTTACCTTCCCCTGCTGTGCAGGCAGCTTGTTTATTCTTTGGCATGAAGAATGATAACTCTTGTTTGAGGAATGTCACGACTTACCAGAGACTGCTTCAGATGCCACTCAATGGGACTGGGGGCCACCAGAGACATGAGGGAACACAGACCGTAGTCCTATTGGACGATCTGGGGAGCCAGCCAGTTTATAGAAATGCCATTGTGGAAATATGACCATAGCCAACGAAAGAAACCTGGAAGCTCAAAGCAGGAATTTACTTTTCCCAGCAGAAGGGGAGATGGAACAGACAGGAAGGCCTCTGGGGTGGAGGTTTCTGCTGAGGGGCTTTCCTGCCCCGGTGCCTCACTTGGTTGGTGGCTACTGCCCTCAGCTCTCTTCTCTCCAGGAGCTGCAGCGCTCCCCACCGGTGGATTTGGTTCCTGTCTCCCTCAAGACAAAAGGCGCGATAGCAACTGGAAATGATTGTTGCGATTAGTCATTCCTGACATCTAAAGGGTTTGCTGCCGAGGTCATTTGGCACCGTGGCAAAGCCCACAGGCCCAAGGGACAGCACTGCGACTTCCTAGCTGGGGGAGACTGGGAACGTCACTGGCTCCTGGAGCTCAGTGTCCTTATCTCTAAAATGGGACCAGTGATAATGATGATTAAAGGTGTAATTTTGTCATAGGGTCATCATAAAGATTAAGTGGTATCATCTATGTAAATTACCCAGCAAATACTAAGTGTTCAATGTATTTTGTTATTTCTGTTCTGAAGAAATTTCACTTGCGTTAACCACATTTTACCCTCACAGTAACTTTATGAGTTTGTAATTATTATGACTGTTTTACTGATGAGGAAATTGGGGCTCCAAGAGGTCCCCTGGCTTACTTGTGGTCACTGAGGTAGCAGGGGGTGAAGCCGGCAATGGTCCCAGTGCCCTCTGCACCAGCAGAGCCACCTCGAATCTTCAGTGCACATCAGAAGTTCGTTTTCCTCACCGAAACACTCGCAGAGCCTAACCAATTAGCAGGACCGGTACTGTCAATATTATGGACACTGGTCACATGTGGCCACATATAGTTAAAATTAAATCAAGTTAAAAATTCAGTTCCTCAGTTGCACCGACTACTTGTGGCTGGTGGCCACTGTATTGGGTAACTCAGCACTTCCATTGCCTCAGAAAGTTCTATTGGACAATTCTGAACCCTCCTCTCAGCTCTAATCTTTTTCTCCATGTGCAGAAATTTTCTTTGGGTCAAAAACAGAGCTTGTTTCATTAGCACCAGCCAACTGGGAGATGGCACGGTTTCTCAATCTGCAGCCAATCTGACAGCAAAGACAGAGATGTTACAATTTTGACCAGAAGCAACAAAATCCTGCCAGGGCAAAAGGGAAAATTCACTCATCAAGTATTGTTTAAATTATTTGAAAATATACTGCATCTGTTTAATGTTTAAAGCAAAAGAAAGTGGCAAAGTAACCGAGCATGAGATAGCTTTCAATAAATAATCACAGAATAAATAGGAATATTCGCATGGGAGCCCTGGAAATGCACGAGTAGTTTGGTACCAATAAAATGCAAAGGATAAAAATAAAATACAATACAGCGGCAAAAGTATTTATATAAATCATGAAAATGTAAGGAAAGAAAAAGAGCCAGCTGCCCCAGCTCACATTTGGAACAAGGTAATATGAGAAATATAAGTCTGCCACCAAAGACTGTATTAGAAGCTGGGAAATAACGAACATGATTGCATTGTAGTTTTTCCAAGGGTGAAATTTACAAACGATTTACTGTAAATGTTTACCCAGTGTACAATAGAGAAATGTGATCAGAGATAATTTATCTGAAAATTTTCGCCGTATTCTTATGTATTCCACTTGAGATGGGGACATGGGATTTTAAAACACGCTATTGTGTATTTACTTCCCCCAGGGTCCCCCACCCTCTTTTGTTCTTCTTTTTTTTCCTTTTTGGCTTAACTTAAGCTATTGGACAAAGTTGTCCCTTTGAGCCTCTGCTAAGAAAGTCAAGTGGTATGGCCTGCAGTGAGGTGTTAATTGATGACCAGCAGGTCAATACTCATTCCATTAATTAACAGTTTCAGAGCAAAATCCACATCCGAAGGAGAGAACGTCTTCCTCTCCTTCCCTATACGGAAGGAGCAGATTGGCGGCTGGAAACCCACCATGGGTCTGCTTGCACCTAAGAGGGTCCAGATTCTCATTTATTGGACATACTATTCTCTAGCCCAGCTCATATCAAAGGCAAACTCTTTGGTATTGGAAGACAAGTTCAAGTTCAGTTCCGCTGTTACCTGCCACCAGGCCTGCCCCAAGTTGTACAGTTTCTTTGTCAGTAAAATGGGGCCACTGGATGCAATTTTAGAAGCACTCATACCATGAAGCACTGGGTAAGTGTGAAGTTATTGTCATGAGGGAGTTTGTGGGCATGATTCCCAGTACCTTCCTCTTCATCCCACCCACCACCTCTCCTACCTTCCTCCCTAATGACCATGGCTGCAGAGGGAAGTGTCTGCTCAAACAAGCACAGCAAGATGCTGATGTCTCCGTGTCACTCTTTCTTGTCCCACAAACAACGTTGAAGCAACTGGAGTTGTCTAGTCTAGAAAAGAG